>NC_088993.1:4743790-9543790 GCF_963932015.1 Anas acuta
AGATGAGGAATCCTGAGCACACCGGAGTTTGAATTACTGACTGGGTAAGTGACACTGCTCTTGGTGCTTTTCAGAGAAGGCTGCTTGGAAAACTTATAAGAAAACTAATAAGCCCTAATAAGGTGAAACTACAGAGAAGTAGCAATAAACAAGTAAGATTTTAGGGGCTTTCACTATTGGGGGGGCAGGAAGAGAAGCCTGGCACGGGAATAGAGGAGGCAAGGAAAGGTATCTCTGCTCCCCAAGAAAAGCAAACAGGCTCTAAGCACTCCAGAAGAGGCATAAAATTAAAAGCACTTTGAGGCAGAACATTCTCCTCTGAGAGATGTTTGGAGAGCATAATGCCAGTAAATTCAGTGTCTTTTTAAAAGTCTGTTCATTTTACCAGCTTCTTCAATGATTTGAGAAGTACAATAGGTCATAGGCAGTGGTGGAGCTCAGGGCACATATGATCCCTTTGTTTTATTGTTCTTGCCGTTGGCTAGTTGTCTCACCCCTTTGCAAACCTGTGTTTAGCCTGCACCCCTGCCCCCCCCAACCCTCCCCATTTTTTCTCTGCCATTTCTACTGTACCTTGTGCATCACTTGAGAGAGTGGAGCATCACTGCCGTCGCATTGTCATCCTGCTGCATACCTGCTTGATTTCAGCTAGTGCTTCAAAGTGCTAATGTGATAACAAATCAAATTTGTGTATCTTTTTATTGGGACAAACAATAGGCCTTCTAAATTTTTATTCTAGTGATTGTCCCATTTTTGGGGGGCCTAAATTTCACATTTGCCAGGCTATCCTCTAAGCTGCTGTGTCTGTAATAAACTGGTAGTATTAAAAGGGAAGGAATCACTTGTACGGGGTTGGATCTGTTCCTGGACCAGAAACTCAGTTGCTAAATTCCAAGGAAGAGAATTGAGGCTTAGGGAGCCAAAGCTTGTTCAGTCAATCAGAAAGCAGAAAAGCATGGGGTAGGTTGTTGCATGAAACACTGTCAAGAAGTGTGTTTTAAGCTGACCATAATCGTGTATTAACCTTTCTGATCATGCTGGAAATCCTATGGACTCTGCCTCACAAGTTTTCTGGCTTTCATGGATGGATAGCATTTACAAGCATCCATATATTTCCCAGCTAAATCAAACTCCAAAATGTCTTCTGGGCTGAGACGTAATTTATATTATCAAAAGTAGGACTCACTAAATCTAGAGTAAATGGAAAGTGACTCAAACAGTTTTTATTTAGAGATGTAGTGCAGAGCAAAAATAAAACTTAGATTACCAATTGATGATAGGTGTTGAAGATAATCCTGTGCAACCAGAGCCAGAACAGCATGTCACAAGCATAGAAGGAAAAGCAAAGACATTATTTGTTAAGAAAATAAACAATTATAAATCTTAAAGATCAAGCTATTAAGCAATAGAAAATAATGTGAGTGGTGCAGCAGTAGAACAAGGCAGAGGTTTGTGAGATGCCTTTAGTTTATCCCAGGGTCCTGAAAATGTAATTTTAATGTTGCTACTGTTTTATTACTTGTACTCAGTAATATTTTTGATAGGCAGAATGTTTCTCAGATCTCCAAGGAGTGGTCCAGACTTCACAGTTAAAAATAGATGGGGAGAATATTCAGGGAATGTTAACTTCAGGCAGGACTTTATGCTCTGATTGACAGAATTCATTACAGGAGGTGTCTTAGGGTTTTCATGCTCATGCAACTACCTAGCTGGCCTTTCAGCCTGACTTCTCCAAGGGTGGTTCAGCCCAGCTTCCCCTCCATCCTCTATTCTTTTTTCCTGGTCTTTAAGCAGCATCATAGAAAACTAATTTTAGTTATTTTCTTATATGAAATAGTTACAGATTCTCTATTAAATCCAATTCAAAATATAACAGCACTTGAGAAGCAGCTGTTATTTCCTCCGCTGTCACTCAGCCTTGGCCTGTGGGGACTCCCCAGAGCCCAGGGAGGTCCATGGTCACGCATGCCCCTGCTTAGAGCCATAAGGTAAGTGCCAAGGCAAATTTAGTCACACCTTCTTCTGGAATTGCCAGGGTTTTGCACATCCCAGGACAATGCCCACGTATGTGACAAAATCAATCAGAGGCAATGGCAAAGTGTGTGCTGGAAGACTTGCTGTTTGAGGAGGTCTCCCAAGAAAGGAATTTCCCTGCTTAACCTAACAAGGCACATTGGGCAGATTCTGTGGAAGGCTGGCTGGGAGTCCTAAGTGGGTCTTTATTTATTTAAAGGCTTTATTTTAAAAGGGAAGCAACAAGAAACCTCCCCAGGCATTTTCAGATGCAAAGATTCCTGAAGTGTGGGTGTATTGCAAAGTTGTTCAAAGCTGATAAGTGTTTTCAGATGGTTGTGACTCAGTTCCAAGTCAATCCTTGTTAAATTGAAGGTAAATTCATAGGTATTTGTCCACCAGTTGCTGATACCAAAGGTTCCAAGGTGATGCTCAGAAGAGAAATCTCACAGACATTAACATTAATTTGGAGGTCTGCCTAGAAAATCAGAAAGGTCCTTGTTGGCCTTAAAAACCTGTGAATCGATAACAAGTGCTGGGAAGGTCACTGGTCCCACATAAAAGGCTAGCTATCAGGCCATCTAGCAGAGCTACTAACACTTCTTTATTATAAGGGGGTTAAAATAAATTCTGTATTTGGTTGTCAGGTATTGTTCAGCCTCTTTTCTTCCCCTCGAATAGTTTCATGCAGATATTCTCTACCTGCAGGCTGTTCCTGAAAAATTATCAGCTGCTCCAGAACACCACAGAGCTTACAGGGAGCCCATCCGGAATATTTCCCAAAGTATAGTGCAACGAGCAGCATAGCAGCTCTTCAGTCTGAATGCCTTATGATTTATGAATAAGTATGGTTCCCATTAAGCTGCAGAAAGGGGATAGTGTGTTTCACCCTGTGCTGAGAACCCCATTTGTTTCCGTTCCTGTCAGCAGTTTGCATAAGTGAATGATTTTATTTCATGTGAGAGAGAAGGCAAAAAAACAAGTTATCTCAGCAGTGGAAGATTTGTCAAATAAAGCTTTTAATAATGGTGTTATTTGACAGTTTTATAGTGCTTCAACTTCTGAGCAGTTTGAAGGTGGTAGGTTTTCAATAAAAATTAAGTCCTTATCTAAAGTAAACTCAGTCCCTGTTGTTTTAAAGAACTAGTCTTGGCTGCATCAGAGCCCCTTAATCTACTATTGAAAGTAAATCTCAATCCTTTTCTGTATTAATATATCTTGCAATCAATCATCAGTAGGTGTTCTGTGTATTTTTTTGCCCTAGTATATCAAGGTGGCCTGATAAACCACCTTCCTAACCAAACTTGTTGGGTGATCATTATGTTTCTCACAAGAATAAATTATCCAGTGTAGTTCTCTGCAGCTTTCTTAAATAGTCCGGCAGTGTTTCCAGTCACTTTTACTTATTTCTTTAATTTGTTTAAGGGGTCCAGTAAGTTATTCAGGTGAGGAGAGAAGCAAGAGGGAAGTTGCTGGTTTTCACAAGGTCAGAGTTAATCCTATCTGTGTTCATAAATCATTGCACATCGCAGGATGACCACGTGGTGACTGAGAACACGTGAATGGGAAACCATCTCTGCCCAGAAGGAAGTTCCCTTGTTGCTGTTTCAAGATCTTCAAAAGAATCTGAAGCTGCTTGAAATTCCTTGCCAGTTAAACAAACATAAATGTAAAGAGTTATGTTATTTATAGATCTGCTGTTTTCTTACAAAAGATGGTTATCTTCACCATTGCGCAGAGGTGTTAGATTTTTAATGCAGACCTTGAACCAAAGCAGTTTCTGGGAGAGAAAGGGCTCTATAATCTTCATAAGTGCTTAACTTGGACAATCAGAATAATAAACTGTGGTGCAAGCAGCAGTGGTATAGCTTAGAGCTAAACTACCTGTTCAAGTCCATGTATAGAGATGTTGTCAGAGCTGAGATTGGAAGCAAGTGGGTCATGCCTCCAAATTGTCCTGCAACCTCGCTTCACTCTAGTTGTGTAGAGGCGAACTAGCTCTGCTAAGCACAAAGCTCTTTCTCATGCTTAGGAATTCATTTTATGTATTGATTTATCAAATGGTGTTTACAGGAAGAGTGCTTAGCTGCTATATACATGGTAAAATTCATTCCTGTCCTTTGTCTGCGTGTCAGACAGATCATCTGGCATCCCACTGATTTCAGCTAAGTTTCAGGAGTCATTAGGTGAAGCCTCTCTACTGGCTCCTCTCACTGGCAATGCTGTTAGAACCAAACATACATATGGTGTGTTTTCAAATACAGTGCCACGGTTTTCATTCCAGAGATCTCACAAGCTGGTCCAGTAAACTGAATGAGAAGAAGACAGAAGCGGAAGGGAGAAAGGACAGAAAACCAGCAACAAGATCGTTAGCTTATTTGCTGAAGCTCTTTTTCCAGACTGGTGTCTCCCCTAAAAGGGCTTAGGGGAATTTATAATTTCTTCTTGTCACTGGAACTTGCTGAAAAATATCTGTTAAAGCTCTTGGAAGAGATTGCTCTGTTTTAATGCCTTAAATCTTACAGTATGCTTTAGAAAAGATTTATAGGTTAGGTGTACTTTGTCCTGTCCTGTCTCCCCTTCTAGTATTCATTCAGGGTGTGCCAGCTTGGCATAAGGAGCACCCATGTAGTTAAAAGCTGCCTCTGTTCAGTTTTAGGGACATCACTCTCACTGTTACCCAGTGACTTTGATTAGCAGGGATCAGAATGGATCATTCTGTATTCAACAGCTCCTTCCCATTGTCAGGCCCTGGATAAAAGGGGGACAAAGCCTGGTTTGTATTTACTGGCAGCTTAAGGCAATGCCACCATAGAAATTAGAGCCTTTCCATTGACTTTGTGAAAGTTCGATAGTGTCTTGGACTTCTGCTGTAGCCTAACTTAAATGTATTGTTTTTTATTTTATACACAGCTCAGTCTCCCTCATATCTCTTTCTCCCACGGTGCTAACTCCTCTCTCTCATCACAGCAAAATCTGACAGGAACTTTCCTCTTATCTGTCTCTTTCTCTGTGCTCTCCTCCCTTTCCTCCTCGTTCTTTACCTCCCTCTGTCTCTCTCATTCCCTCCCCTGCTGCTTTCAGATGGCTGGCTTTGCTCAAGGTCTGCAGGCTGGCATAGAGCATGCCTGGAACAATATGTTCCTATTAAATTTACCCTCTCTCATTGCTTCTTGAAATTAAATTCAATTTTATTCTCAAGTTTGTTTGTTGAAATCATGTAATAAAAACATCCCTGAATGCAATCACTTCCAATCAGAAAGCTTTCCAGCATTTATAATGATAAAACACTATTTCAAAAAGCTTGTTCCAGCATTTTACACAAAAGAATAAACATGTTTTTATTTACAACTGAAATTAGGCTCTGAAAGTCCCTCTATAGTCTGAGGGGCCTCCTGGGTTTACCTCCATCACTTTCACACCACTTTGGCAATTCCAAGATCAGCTAAAACACACAGCAACAAAACTCGTGTATTGTCAATTTTAGTCCTGAACATCATTTTATAGCATCATTAAATTTAGGCTGATATAATTTCTTTGTGTATATTCAATCAGTGTTAGCATGTTCTGCATTTATGCTAATGGCTGAATTATGCTCATTTTAAAACTGTTAGGTTTGAAACTGGTCAAAGGCATCACAAAGAGCACAGCAATGCTCTCCTGGGTTGGTCCTTTACATTGGATAAACAGATCACGGATTTTGGGGTGCTGAGCCACTGTGGTTGTGTTGGCAGACATAGGCTGTTCTCAGCACTTCTTAAATGCTAATAGTTTGCACATTTCAGGATCAAATCTGTCACAGCTGGACAAGAAGGTGTTTACAGCTTTGGAAGACAGGTATGTAGCGTAGTAGGCTCTGCACAGCTTAAAATCACTGTGGTATTAAAAAGCCACAGGAATATTGTTCTGAAATGTTCTTAGACTTCCCTACAGCTTGAAAGAAGAGCACACCAATGTCACCATGGTAATATATTATAGGATACATATCAGAGAGAAAATAAGACGTAAAAATTGCAGATTGATCACCCCGGAAAGTCTTTCAGGTTTGGACCACTCACCGGCAATTCCAGCATCTCAAAAAGTAGAACAGTGCCGCAAGAATATGCAAAACTGTAGAACCATGCGGTTCTTCTCTCATATGCCCTGCACTTGTTTCATATGCTGGAGAGAGCCTGACATCAATGGGGTGTTTTCAGAGCAGAATGTGTTTGAAGTCTGTAATAGAAATCCATTGTAGAGAGGAGAGGAAGATGTGAATGTTGGTGACAGTTTGACAGATCTTTTCTCCAGCAGTGATTCGGAAGTTCCAGTGCTTGTATTTTATTACAAATGGTGGTGTTCACCCAAGCAGACTGATGAATCTCTGGGCAATTACGTGTTTTTGTTTTTGTTTTCTCAGTAGTTTGGCTAGAATTTGTATCTCTCCCCTTATTAGACAGAGCAGGCACCACAATGCAAAAGCAACTTGTGCCAGGAACACAGCGTGCTGTACAGACACAAAAAATAAAGGGGCAGGTCTGTCCTGACAAGCTTGTGGTGCAAAGCCCCTACCAGACAATGGAGTAAGGATGAGAGTGCACCAGATGATCATTGGTTTGACTTTGTTAGTTCCATACAGGGTAGTGTGCTTGCAAGTAGTCTAGAAGGCGAAGGAGGAATGAGACTGGCTGCTACTTGCTGGCCACTGCATTAAGCTGACAAAGCAACTCCAGCAGGTTGCCCTGACAAAGGTGATCGTTGAGGGAATGGTCTGAAATCTGTGAAGCAATATGAGAGATCATGGATGTGTGCAGAGATGAAATAACTGTAGAGGAGGCAGGAAATGACAGTTAAGGCAAGCAATGATGTCTAGAAATGTTCAGTGTCCCTAGGATAAAATAGACTACAGTAATATACTGTCTTAAGATAGAACTAGTTCATTTATAATGTAGCACATTGGGGTGAGATATCACTGAGGTGAGTTATGTGGGTCATCCCTGTAAACTAACCTTTACCTGCCAACACACATGCATTCTGACCAACACTTCTCATATAATGAGCATCCCAGTTTCTACAAGTACCTAAAATATTCTTTTAGTTCCTTGAGTTAGATTTGAAATTTATTTGGGAATGGACTTGTCTGTCCTTGTCTTGGTTTTCCTCATGACATTCAGCAACTCCAAGTGCAAGGACCTGCATTTGTGTTGGGTCAGATCCATTTTCAATACAGACTGTGTGCAGAATTTTTTGGAAGTAATCATGCAGAGAAGGACTTAGAGGTACTCGTGGATCAAAAACTGGGTACAAGGCCAGCAGTGTGTGCTGGCAGCCCAGAAAGCCACCCGTACCCCAGGCTGCACCAGGAGCAGTGTGGCCAGCATGGCAAGGGAGAGGAAATGTAGTTGGAATGAAATCAGCAGTGTAGGCCAAATCGCTGCTACCTAGCCTAAGAATGAACTGAAAAAAATCTTTGCTAGGAGAAATCAAAGGATATAATCATAAACTGCTGTTGCGAGGGACAGGCTAATGATGTGCCAGTGATTTTTATTGCCTTGGGTTATAAGACCTTGAGGGACCTTATGGTCTTCTCTTGGACCTGAAATATTTCCACAGTTCAGTGCTACCCGGTAGATATAGAATGGCAAAAGATTACTTCTCCATCACCTTAAAGATAAATCTTGAGACCCTGGCAACCTTTGGGAGAAAATATAATTGTCTTCCTAATTAAAATTGATTTTTTTCAAGTGAATGTGCCCTTCTATCGCTATCCCAGCTGTATAACTGACTGTATCTCCCTTATTACAACAGATATTTATGGTCACCAATTGACAGTGTGCTCAGCACAGTATGCAGTGTGTATGATACGGTTTGACAATGGATCACAGAGCAGTTAATCCCTTTAGAATATACATATCTCCCTAACAAATGCCAAGAATGACTGTGATGCTGTTTTCCTTGCTTACTGGGCTGTACCTGTGGGTGTTTCAGGTGATACCTTAAGTAAAGCTATCACCCAAAGGGCTAGGTTCCCAAATCCTGTTGCCGAAAGGAATTAGGTACCCACCTCCTTCAAACTTCAGTGAAAATCCTGGGATTAGTAGATTGAATATGAATACCAGTCTTGAATATAAACATTTACAAAACCATGGTGTTAGCATTCCTTGCAGTTTTCATTGCTTTATTAGTTCTCTAAAGGTATAACTTCATTTTCACAATGGTCCGCCTTGTGCTAATGCTTCTGAAGAAGGTCATAGAGGTGCAAGTGATGTCGTGGTTTGGCCTTCAGCATTTTCTATATTGCAGATGTATCTATATTGTACATCTTTTACTACACTTCAAAAGATAATAAGAGAAACTCTTGTGTATATTTCTGGAGCTGGCGCTTTTCCAGGGAAAAGAAAAAAGATAAAAAGGGAATTGTTTATTGTTTTCATCTGTGAACTAAGGAGAAGTCCTCTGGATACACTGAAGTATAATAAACACGATGGTTCAAAAGGCATTTTAGGCAAAAAGCATTCAGCTCAAAAGGCATACCTCAAAATATACTACAAGTTTAAAGGTCATGAAAATGCACCGTGAGAAGAAAGAAAAAAGCCTCGAAAAAGTTTCATTGGAGTAGAACTACAAAAGTCGAGTGACCTAAAGAAGAGTTCTTCTGTCACTGGACTTTTTTCCCTGCTCTTGACACGTAGTACATCCTCTGACAGGGTGCACATTTAACAACCTCCAGACAGGAGTCATCAGCAAAGACAGACCCTCTCATCATCAAAACTAAACATAAAGATCTCGCCCACTGTGCTTAAGGGTCAGTTCTCTGGTAAGTCAGCAGCAGCCAGCAGAGCAGTGCAGAGGGACAACTCTGAACCACTGACTTATTCAACATAGAGGCCCTAAGCTTGGCATGATGAAGGCTGAGAACAGTAAATGGGCTCAGTAAATGCTGGCATTGTGAGGCACCGTGCTTTATGAATTGGTGGTATGGGTCTGGGAATTATGGGGTCTTGTACCTTGGGCTGCTGGACCCAAAAATAAAGAGTTCCATCGCCAGCTTCCCTGTATTATTGGCAACTCAGCGCTGTGTCTTACATACTAGTAGAAAGAGAGAGCTTTTCCTTATTCTGTCTTGTCTGGCTGTTCCTTATTTTAGCATGACAGTAATTATTTAACCGCCCTTCCAGGAAATAGATTTGAAGTCGTCTTTTCAACTTGTGGTGAAAGCTGTATCAATACTCTCAGATGTAGGGCAGTGGAGGTGAGGGAGAAATAACTCAGTAGCTTGGCTTAAACCTAACTGAACATATTAGTCATGAAATATTTAAACCATCAATATCACACATTGATGTGCAAAATGTTTAATTATGTATCATTTCAGTTATTATTCATGTTAGATCTTAGACCTTAAGATGTACATACATTTAAAAAATAGCTCGGGAGATGTATCAGGAGTACAGAGCAGCATGAAAAATCTGAAGGCTGGCTGCACACTTTTGTCTTGAAAGTATGTGTCAGAAAATTCTTTTTTGCCAAATTATTGAATCCTTTTATAGGTCTCAGTGCAAACAATGTTTCTGCCTTTAGTAAATGTCTCTGGTAAAACAAGACCGTTTCAAAGGAAGAGCTTCAAAGTTTTAAGCTTAATGCATCTTCTATTCTATTTAGGTCCATATGCTGTTTCCGTCACCGTATCTTAAGTGTGTGTAACTAAGTGTCTTCCAGTATCGCATTAAGCAGCACGACTACCATCTGTCACAAATGGTTTGTTCTCTCTCCCCGATGGGAAAATTGTATGTACAATGTCATGCTTCAAATGTACATATCTGCTAAGTATTTGCTAGAGAAGGCAGAATTGACGTGGATTGTTTAGCGTTTGTAGTAGAAAATGCTGAGGATTGTGTTTGGTGCCCCTTTGGGCAGTGCCCGCTGGTTTCCCATAGGGCAGTGAGATCTTTGCCATTGCCTTCTGTGGGCACCGATTGCCAGAGAGATGACAGCTGGGGAAATTGCCTCTCTGTCTCTAGGACTGCTCATAAGAACACCAATCTTAATGGAGGAAAAGCTGTTTGGGGTCAGGGCCAGAATTCATACGTTGCTATATTTTTGTTGCAATGCTTTCAGAAATGTAGCTGGGAAAAGCATTCTACCTGTTTTTTTAGCTACCTGTGGTGCAGTGGTGTGCCACCAAAAATTTGCATTGCAAAGCCTTATGCTGGTGGTTCATAAGCCAAAGGAGAGGAACAGAAGAGCAGTGATGGTGAGCACAGTGGAGTTTTGAAATGTTGTAGTAGTTTTTTAAATATTGGAATAAAAAATATCAATCAAACATGTTTACCCTTTATCACCTGTACAGCAGTAAAATACTGTGAAAGGTTTAAAATAGCCAACTTCCATACTGTTGGATCTGAGATTAGAATTTGTTTACTGAGGCAGGATCTGGTCCTGCTCTAATAGAAGGTATGTTCGGTCTGTTCATATGCAACAGTAGTGGCATGCACTGGCTACTGAAATGGACACTAATGAAGGTATCTTCTGTTTTCTTAGAGATTAAGGCATTATTTCTGTCTCATCTTTAGGAGGCATTTAGAGAGACTGGATTGCTGATGCCTCTGTCCGGATTCATCTTTCAATTGACAATTTGCTTTTTCTTACAATCCAAGTGCTAGTAGAATTAATCTAAATTAATCAAATCTTAATTATTCTAATTATCACCAATGGAGTTATCTTTCTGTGAAGCCTACAAAGTGAGACTGTTCTGTTTAGTCTGAAATTTGCATACACATTTGCTTTGCAATTGGATTGTTCAGTTCTGGAAGTCTATTTTAAGAATTAAACAAGCTCGACTTCTCAGGAATTTCATATATTTCAGTTGCAGCAACATCATCTGTATAAAATAAGTTTTGGGTGTATTTCATGGAGTGCTAAGCAGAGTCACAGGCTTCTGCTGGACATTGAAACTGTGCTGGTATTTTCTTTCTGAGATGGCTGCCTAATGCAACTGGATACCTTGAGCAGTATGACAACATACTGTGCCTGTCTGCCTTTCTGCTCCCTGGGCTTGTGTGTTGCCTTCCATAGGAGTAAAACTGCATTATGGACTGTGCATGTCACAGCACAGCCTCCTCCCACCTTTGTGCTGTCTCTCGAGCTGTCCCCAGAGTGCTTTCAGCTTCTGCAAAGACATCAGGTGGAAATGAAGACTATTAGTGGGACAAATTAGCCTAACTTCAGCTCTTGATTTTCTTCCCTGGGAGGGTAGTGAGATGTCCTGGTTTGTTATGTACCTCACTGGAGCCAAATAAATCCTCCTTTGGTGATACAGTGTTCAGGTAACAGAAGCGAAACAATCCACGTGAACGATGTGCCCACAGGCTGACTGCAATGCAGTTCTGCAAAATATTATTTGTAGGCTGTAATTGCAAATACAATCTGTGTTCTTTTACACAGAAGGCCTTTCTTGCACATCCTACCACTTCGAAGCATTTGATAGACTTAACCACATTAAAAAAAATAGCATTACGGAAAATCTACATCTTGCGTCTATAATTTACACAAACGTGTCCCAGTAAATGACACTTTGTTAGCGGCTCAGTCAAGATGTGCAGCTCCTAAAGTCTATACGTAATGGCTGCAGAGCCTGCTGGTTGCAAACTTGTAAAGCTTTTCTGAACACTGTTGTGGCTCCAAAGGATTATTTATTGAACAGGCGAGCTTGTGAAACCTTCCCAAAAGCTGCAATGCAAAGCTGTCACAAGTATGATTCTGCTGAAAATTCTTTATCCAAACCCGATCCTCCAGGAGCAAGCAGGGCCTTCGGGTTCCAGCAGCCCTGTAAGAGCTCTTGCCTTCCCCAGTGGCCAATAGAAACATGCTCCACAGAAACAAGGCAATTTTCCATTGCCTTACAGAAAGGTTTGTTACTTACCTCCATGAAGTGTGAGTATAAGCCATTTTTGTGATTGGGGGAAGAATTATGTCTATTTGTGCCCTGTCTACTGAAGGGTATATTATGCACTGAGAAGGCACTGGAGAAAATGGACTAAGAGCATGACTTGTGAATTTGTGTGTGTATGGTACCTGAAGGATGGGCTCAACAAGCAGGGAAAGCAGCACAGGTCGGTAATAGCTAGATAGGTGTTTTAACACTTTTCTGTTTGATTACAGATGTGTAAGTGACAGCTGGAGATTCCTTATTCTCAAGTCTTTGCTGGTTATGTCCATCCATTTTCGGGGGATATTGTTGACTGTAGTGGACAGCACAGGGTGTTTAAACAGAAGCCATGCTTGTGCCTCACTTTGTCTTTTTTTGTCTCAACAATGACATTTTAAGAACATACAGCATGCCATCCCAGTGAGGAATGAAATAACACCATGGGGCCAGAAAGATTTCTTTATCCTCTTATTCCTGCCAAAATCGCATTGGTGACACCTTGGCTCTAGCACAAATAATTGGAGTTCTATGATTCTGTGATTCTAAAACAGAATATCGCAAGTTGGAAGGGACCCATAAAGATCAAGTCCAACTCCTGGCACCACACAGGTCTACCCAAAAATTCAGGCCATGTGACTAAGTGCAAAGTCCAAACACTTCTTGAACTCCAATAAACTCCAACAGGATCATTGCAGTGACTACTTCCCTGGGGAGCCTGTTCCAGTGTGCGACCACCCTCTCGGTGAAGAACCCCCTCCTGATGTCAAGCCTAAACTTCCCCTGCCTCAGCTTAACCCCGTTCCCGCGGGTCCTGTCACTGGTGTTAATGGAGAAAAGGTCTCCTGCCTCTCGACACCCCCTTACGAGGAAGTTGTAGACTGCGATGGGGTCTCCCCTCAGCCTCCTCTTCTCCAGGCTCAACAGGCCCAGTGACCTCAGTCACTCCTCATACATCTTCCCCTCTAGGACCTTCACCATCTTCATCACCCTCCTCTGGACACTCTCCAACAGTTTCACGTCCTTTTTGTACTGTGGTGCCCAGAACTGCACACAGTACTCAAGGTGAGGCCGCACCAGCGCAGAGCAGAGCGGGACAATCACCTCCCTCGACTGACTACCAATGCATGCTTGACGCACCACAGGATACGGTTGGCCCTCCTGGCTGCCAGGGCACACTGCTGGCTCATATTCAACTTGCTGTCAACCACAACCCTCAGATCCCTCTCTGCGGGGCCGCCCTCCAGCGTCTCATTGCCCAGTCTGTACTTATAGCCAGGGTTGCCCTGTTCCAGGTGCAGGACCCAGCACTTGCTCTTGTTAAATGTCATGCAGTTGGTGATTGCCCAGCTCTCCAATCTGTCCAGATCTCTCTGCAAGGCCTTTCTACCCTCAACAGATTCCAAGTTTACAGATTCCAACTCCTCCAAGTTTAGTATTGTCAGCAAATTTGCTCAAAACACCTTCTAGTCCTACATCCAAATCATTTATAAAAACATCAAAGAGGACTGGCCCTGAAATGGAGCCTTGAGGGACCCCACTAGTGACCATCTGCCAGCCAGATGTGGCCCCATTTACCACAACCCTTTTAGCCCTTCCCACCAGCCAATTACTCACCCATTTGATGGTGTTTTTGTTTAGCTGTGTGCTGGATTTTTTGTCCAGTAAGATCCTATGGGAAACTGTGTCAAAAGCTTTGCTGAAGTCCAAAAAGATCACATCAGCTGGTTTCCTGTGATCAACTAGATGGGTGATCTTATCATAAAAGGAAATCAAATTTTTACTTCATTTTGTTCAGGATTTCACCTAATAAAATCGCTCTGAGATAATTCAGGCAGATTTTGACCAATCCTGAGATCAGATCACTTTTCCTTTTGTGATTGTAAAACAGGTTCCTTTAGCAGGAAGAACATAAAACATAACACCTAGTATGTGATTTCTTAAAAAAAAAAAAAAAAAAAAAAATATATATATATATACACATATATATATTATTTCCCCCCCCAAACAATCAGACTGGCTTCTGTACCTCTGCACACATTTTACAAGGGCCGTTTCAGTGTGGGGATGGTGTAGCCAGGCCCAAAACACAGCGGAGCTGCAGCAGGCCCTCTGCCAGGAGCTGGGGCTGGAGGTTGGCAGAAAGCCCCCACACGGGTGGGAGGTGGGGGCGTAAGGGGCCTGCTGAGGTCCCAGCTGGGGCGAGCAGTGCACCCTGCGGCGGCTGCTGCCAAAAGGAGGAAAGGAGGTGGCAGAAGGGCGGAGAGTTGGCTGGCCTGGAGAGCACCATCCCTTTGTGTCAGAAGCGGTCAGTGTTTCACCAGCTGAGTTCCGTAAATTGGCCCTGGGCAGTCAGCGCTAGCGCCAGCTGCTGACTTTGTAGCAGCCATAATCTCAGCAGGGACAAATAGGGAAAGATGTATTGACAAATGGCACTGAGCATAATAAACTGCTCAGTTTTATGAATGCTGGGATCCAAATGATCAAAACAGATGTACAGTTTCCAGATCTTAGCTGCACTGTCAGAATATTCCTGGTTTCCTCTTGCATAGTCATCCATAATGAAAAGAAAACAAGCAGATTTGCCTTCTCTTGGGTTTTTCTTTATTGCTCACTCAACATTAATTACAGACTATTGTTGGAATAGCAGACTGGCAGGAACCAGCACCCCAAACAGGGTATGTAGGTTACTCCCATCACTTCTGTGTATACCATATAGCTAAAATTATCTTCAGAACCAGTGTGGCATTGACACAGTCATGTGGGAAAGCATCGTCCTTATCTACCCCTTTACAAATTTAAATCTAACCTCTCACGTTGTAAAGCCTGGGAAAGGAAATTGAGTGAAGGCTGCCATTTGCACATAGAAGCCATAAAAAAGGAGGTAGAGAGGCAATGTGAAGAAAAGGTTTAATTCAGATCAGTTAACACAATGATTTCTTATATTTTCATGCCAAGGGAACTGTAAAGGGGGAAAAAGAAGATGACACAATGGAAATATATGCCTTTAAAAACATTTGGACACACAAATCCTCTCCTGATTTATATGTGATTTGCAGGTTCATCAAAATGACTTTTATACTTAGTGTTGCCTGAAGTGCTTGGGGTCATTAGGGACTTTTCAGCTTATCAGATAAATTCTGTGTATCCTGCCTTGCTGTTTGACTATAGCATTTTTTAAAAGACTTGTCAAGTCAATGGGTTACCACATCCCTAAGGCAGTGCATTTAATAGTTATAAAGTGCTGTCCTTTGCTAAGTGAAATACTGAGCGCTGAGCAGAGTATACAGTTCTGAAGCCATAAGTGAAAAGATGAGCTCTAATATATTTTCCACATACGGTAGGCATGAGAATTCAGAGTAGTGCCCATTTTCTTTCTGCCCAGAACAATAAGCATTTTGCTGATTAAATATTAATGTTACCACTGATGCGTTGATACGAATAGAAATAAGTCAAAAATTGGACCATTTTGATCTTAGGCTCCTCAGTTAATCGAAGTCTGCCCTCAGAAGGGTGGTATGACTGCCTAAATTTCCTGTTGGACTTCAAGCCCCATTTCAAGGCAGTGCAGCCTCCCTGTGGGGCTCTGGGCTCCCAGAAGAGGCTGGGAGCATTGACAAGCATCTTGTGCTGCCTGGGGCCATCCCCAGCAAGCCGCTGAGCCAGCTGCCGTGGAGCGAGGCATTTTTAAATCCTCAGTACCCACAGGCAGAAACTTGTGGAGCTCTTACTGGCTTTCCTTCTGCCAAGCACCAGATAGCACAACAAATCCAAAAGTCTCCAGACTCTTGTTAGGTGACAAATGTTGGTAACTGGCCTCAGTGGAGCTGACCAGACCCATGCACCTCTGGGAACCTCTGTGGTCCTCAGCAGCAGCCTGGGGCCTGCCAAGCCAGCGGCACTATGTTGGCAGGTACATTTCAGCTCAGAAGCTCCACAGTCTCTGGAAAGAAATACTCGTGTGAAATCGACAGCCCCTCATTTTCAGGGGATTTCTGCTGCTTTTTCCATAAATCGTTGAGAGAAAATACTCCAAACAGTATAAGTATTTCCTTTTTTCCCTACTTCCTCTGCTTTCCATATACGAACCAGACATATTAGGAGCATAAGAAAATGAAAGTGAAAAAAAATGAAAGTGAAAGTTGTTTTAATATTTGAAATAATTTAAAATCTGTCAAATTAGAAGTAGCAACTATACTGATGGTATCTGGGTATTTGCTGGCTCAGTGTAAGAAGTGAAATCATTAAAACTCTATCCTGCAACCTGTTGAGAGAAATAATATTTAGTGGGTGTTGAATTTCATATGATTCAGCTCAGTCTTGAAAATTGGCAAACCTTTTATGCTCAATTAGATTTCAAATCTGCTTTCAATACCTCATGCTTTGTAGACGGCATTTTTAATGGAACTTAGAAATAAAAACAAACCCCAGCCCCCCCAGGCGAGGATAGCCGCTGTCCTTCTTGCTGCAGCAAGCATCTTAGGCAGAGCCGCTGCCTTTGTGGGTGTTCATCTGAGCAGCTCAGAACAATCTTTTGGCCTAAAATACCTCAAATAGCATTACAGAGGAGTAGCTTAACTACCATGTTGTTCAAGTCAAGCATGCATGAAGTTACATGGAAATGCCATCAGACTTTAATGCATTCTCTTAGTAGTTATCTAAGTAAAATAAAGTTAACCATAGCACAGATTATGTTAAGGAAGTGCACAGAATGAGTATTACTTGTATTTTTGATACTCTGCCAAGTCAGGATATCCTGCTGTGAGGTACATTGATTTTTTGCTATACATGGGTTATTTTTTTCTGGTCTTTTTTCATGGATTTTTTTTTTTCAACTTTTGTATCAAAGAATCTTCAGATCTTTGAGTTCCTCGACTGCATTATTCTCAGTCTTAACATTTCACTTCTGCCTGTTTGGCATTACTATGTGGCACCAACTCAGCTGGAGAACCTGTTTTACTTCTCAAGACTGTGTGATTAAAACTTGTGTTAGTGTCTTTATTTTTGGCTTTGAGAGATGATACTCCCTTTTAACCTCCTACCACTTTTATTTAAGTTTGCTCATATCAAAGTCATTGGACTGCCGATAAATTTTTGTTCCTCTAACAAGAAAAAAATGTAGACAGAAAAGATTTGGGTAGGTTATATGATTTGACAGTGTGGAAATTGACTTTGTGAAAATTGTTCTAACTTCTTAATGCCACTTGATCTTCTCCAGAGGTTATAAATAACACATGGGATCCTATAGAGATTATAAGCCTGGTACATCTAAATTTTACTCAAGACCAAAAGTAGAAATGACTTATTTCCTAGATAAAGCTGTTCTCAGAAGGTGCCCAGCACAATTTTAGGAACCTAAGAAATTCAAATTAGTACAGCAACACTTTTTAGGCTGCATCCTCAAAACATTTAAAAGGTGTTTATTCTGACAGCTGAATATTTATCTGGTTCATTCTACCAGCAAAAAGAAACAAGTCTTATCTTGGAAGTTACAGTCTAAATAGACAAGAGAGACAGAAAACCAGGAGAATATAAACCCTATTATGCTTGTCTTGCAAGCAGGCATGTAACAGACTGCTTTCTCTGCCCCTTCGCATGAACTGAAGGACTAAAACTCTTACTTTTCAAGATTAAGTCAACTGTCATAAGAGCATACATTTTGTTGGTGTTGTTCATATTGCCACCAAGATTTCCTCTCTTCTACAGCACCAGGAATTGAGCATGCAAAATTGTGAGGGAGTACTTCGCACATCCCATCTTTACTACTGGCTTTTTTCATCTCATTGGTGCTATGCTCCATAATTACTGCTCAGCAATTCCAGCTATGTTTCTTTTTTATTATTAAGTGACAATTTAATATGTTTCAATATAAAACAATAATCCTAAAATCTAGGAGGGCAGCTAAGGGTGGAGATTAGCCTGAATAAATATGTTAATTACAGGTAGGTGTGTGCTACCACAGTTCTGAGAAGCTACCCTGGGAGGAGAGCCAGGAGATGGAGATTTTGGAGGATGGTCTGTGCATGGGGACGAGGAGGAGGAAGAAGCAGATCTAAGCACACACAGATAACGTGGGGCTGTGGGATAGCAGGCCTTGTTGGAGGGAATGCTAAGTAGACAGTCTGGGAATTGGATGTGGGTTTTAGCAGCTGGTTCAGTCAAACCACCTGCACATAGCCTGGTTCCATTTCATTTGGACTACTGCAATCTAAGAAATAGAGTGGTTGCTCTGGAAGCTTGTATCTGAAGTATCTGCATAGCTACTAATAGACGTGCAAGCATTTCAATGTGTATGTAAGTATGTAAAACATACGAGTAAGGGTATATTATAGCAACATAAATAAGGAACCTAATTAGATTCCATTTTCACTCCAGGTTCTTATCTGATCCTGAGATTCTATTTTTATTACAACAAAGTAAAAAATGTTCAAGCCAAAAAACAAAACAAAACGAAATACTGTCAGGTCATGATTATATTGATTTGGGTTGTGGAATATTAATTAGACATTAGTAGGACACTTTTGTGGGTGGAATGACCATAAAGCTCTAAATTGTCTTAGAGAGAAAAGATCGGTACATTTGTTGAATGCATTGAATTCTCTCTGAATGTACTGTTGAGTTTCAGAAGCAAGGAGAAAATAATGGTCTATTAATTTGGATAAAAAATGTTTTTTATTCCCTCTTTTTGTAAAAATTCAGGTTTATTTTCTGTGTTACAGAGGGGTGCAAGGGATTAAAGGTTTATTTCTAAGAAGCTACAGTTGGCTTCCTGGGCACTTAGTATGCTCTAGAGACATTAATATCTAACCCATTCAGGGATAATTGCATTAGTTGTCTTTTCTCCCAACTAAATTGTTTGAGTACATTAACAGTCAATTTTGTGTTGACAGGGCATGAATTTCTACTGATGGGAATGGAAAGCTTTGTATTATCTCAAGCAAAACATCAGTCTAAACTTTAAATTCTGGGAGTATATCATTGGATCAGGGACTTTGTAGATGATATATTGCAGATGGGAGAGATCTCATTTTAGCAGTAATGGGAAGCAGTGGATTTAGCAAAAGATAAACCATGTTTCTAGCTGGAAGTGTTGCTTTTAACCCAATAAAGCTTCAGACCACAAGCCAGTCCTTCAAATTAGATTGTTAATTTTTAATGCATGTAGCAATTACTGATGTGACAGATAGCAGACTGGATCTTGCTCCCATCAAAGTCTGTGGGAGTTCAGGCATTGATTTCACAGGGGGAGACAGCAGGTCCAGATGCAGTTAAGTTAACAAGGCATGATGTATGTCGTCTGTGTGAATGTATGTAGTATGTATCATGTGGCTTTCAACAGTATAAGGTTATTCTGAATCAGTCTAAAAAGCAGTTAGGGAGTGGGTCAGTATGTTTGATACCAAAAATTCTTTGTTCTTGATCTAAATGCATAGGAAAATGCTGGTAACTTCACCTTTTGTTGAATAAAACCAGCAGGTCGAATACAGCCTGTTATAAGTGGATCCCATCTTCATGCTGCCTATGTCCTTGTTCCTTGTCTTTTTCAATCATCTGTCTCTCTGATAAGATTATTTTTTCTTCCTAGAATAATATTCTAACTCATTCTTTCACAATTGCTCCTTCTTGATGTCTTTCTTTTGCTTCATCTTCAGATACCAGTAGCAGCTTTCTACCCTGTAATCTATGACCACTTTTTTGGAATACTGACAGGGTATCCTTTTTTTTTAACTACAGTTACTCATGATGGTCACTGCTTTCCTCCTCTGATGTCCAAGAGAACCAGCCCTTTCATGACCTTGCACTTTCATCACCCAAAGATGACATTCAAACAACCCAGGTAGTTTAACTGCCAACAGAAGTGAATGATTTTGAGAGTTGTTATTTACTATGCAGAGCATCTGCTTCTCAATCTGAAAGCAGTGAAGATGTATGAGCAGCCCACAAAGTTTGCTCCCCCTCATGCACAGCCAAAAGAGAAATAGAGAAATTAATGTAGCCTTAACTGTTTCTGTTTTGTCAAATCAAATTGTTGAAGGGAAAGAGAGAAATAGGACAGGGAAGAAATTACACCTGACCCTTAGACTGGAATTCAATATAGAAAGGTACATACTCAGTGCTCACATAACTATGAGGAGTGAATGACTGCTTGTGAACCCGTTGATACTGTTCATATTCATCTAACACCAATCTTAATCCATTACTTGAATGCTCCTTCATGTAAAGGAAAAGTCAGAATAGTCATTTTCCCCTTTTGTTAAGGGGTCCTTACTAATAATATAAGACTCAAAAATTAGAGAATATCACAACAGTAGTTCGCATTCATTGTCTGGAGCAACAATTTTGTGCAATAAGAATTAAAAATAATTGTTTAATTAAAACTGTATCTTCCTGTACTATGAAACAGATTCGATGTTGTATATAATTTGGCAAATTCCTGTTTGGAAGCATTAGGGATGATTCATGCCCATCTGAGCTAGTTGTTTGTACTCCCTCTGCAATCAATGAAGAAAAAGCCACTGCCTCTTCAATCCCATTCTAAAAGACTTCTGTAAAGTACAGAGTGTTTGCAAAGCTGATAGAATGGCCAGTTCCCAACTCCTGAATATTTATTGCCTTGCAAAACTTTGCTGCAAATCTTGGTGGATGTGATTAAGAATTTGTGAAAATGTTTGTTTTCTTAATAGCTTTTCTATTTTTATAAACTGGGATTATATTGTTCACACCATTTTACTTTGGATGAGTAGTGTCAATGGAGTTTAATTATGATTGCTCAGTTTTTAGTTGAATGTAGATAAAACTAGCAGCTAACTGATGAGCAACAGATTGTCAGCTTCTGCTTTTACATAGGGGAGCGATATAATTTTTCACACTAAAGTAAAATTTGTCATACGAGATACTAGAGACACTGACATTGTTTCATATTGTGAACTTTCCTAAATGAGCTTCTGAGGACTGCTAAGCAAACTGTTTCTTCACCGTATGTCCAAATGCTGCGCTTGCAGATATATGACTGGATGCAGCATACCAGTTCCAAACAGTTTAAAAGTAAGAAGCAGCTATAATTCCTAGAACTGCATTCAGATCTGAATGTGAATGTCTGATGGGTTCTTGGAACTGAGATTTTGATGTGAACCCCCCTCCTGTTCATGTAAACGAATGACAGAAATTAGGAGTGTGCCTCTTTAAGATGAGATTTAAGACCCTGGGCATATGCTTTTATAATAAAAGGTAGGGCCATGTTGTGGCAGCTCTTTTTAGGCATTAGTCACCATTGAATTCACTGTGAAATTCTGCATAAAACATGATAGCATGCTGTGGCATACAGCAATTGCTGTGATGGGATAGAAGAGTATGGAGAAAACATATTAGAAATGCAGCGGGTAAATGAAGTTGACATGCCACATGGGATATTTTGAACTACATTTCACATTTCAGAGTAGAAAAATCAGTGTAAAGGGAAAAGAACTTTTACAAAACAAGTAGCAGGGGCTGATAACTCTTGCAACTTTTTGGTCTCTGTTATCTGACTCAATCATGTAGTGAGAGTTGCTTTTTCTGTAATGTATTCTGCTGCTTTCTTTATAGTGAAAGAACAGCTGTTAAGCAAAATTCTGCCTTCAGCAGTATCTGTTAATAGATGTGTTTCCTCAAAAACAAAACAAACAAAAATGAAAACAACAACAAAAAAAAGAATGTAAGGGAGATACCGCAAGATGTTTAATTTCTAAGCATGTTAGGTTATCTGAACCTGTTGAAAGTGTTCAGGAGAGCTATTTGATTGCTGTTGTCAGAGGCACGATCCAGTTTGTGCTAATTTTACAAGTGGAAATAAATAGGTCATCTGAGGCAAGGGGGTGTCAGCAGCATGGGAGGGGGCTGTCTCCCCTCAGCCCCTTTCTCTCTCAGGGAAACCATTGCCACGTGGTAGCTCCAGCTGATGGTAGAGATGCTTTCTGTGAGCACAACCAGGAGAAAGGGAACCAATTTTCACCGGGTATCTGTTTTTTCAGTTGTCCACGTCCATGCTATTAAAAGCTGTTCACTGTGCAAGGGAATTCTGTATACTGGAAATGGATGCTTGTATTAGGTCATCTTATTTGCCCTCTAGGCAGTTCAAAATCGCCCTCTCTATTCTGTTTTCCAGTGATTTGCTTTGACCAATTTTAACTGACCCAAATAATCAGTCTTTCATTTTCCCCAATTTTTCAGCCCAATTGCTCTAAATCTTAGCAGCTGTTTCCTGTACCTGATCTGAATTTTCCTTTTCTTAATGTTGTGGTATAAACAGGGGAGAAGAAAGGGGAAAGAAGGATAGAAACAACTGAATGTAGCTTCTGGGCTTTCCTATCTTTCTGATTTTTTTAACCTAGAAACTAAGAATAGCTTTATTTATTTTAAGAACATCTTGGCACTTTGCTAATTTCACATCTACTGAGGCACTTGGGAAACCAGGTGAAATAATCTGATTCGGTTCTCATTCTGTCTGGAGCAAGACATCAGGCAAGGCCTTGAATGTAGCAGCAGATGAGCTGTTGCAGAACTTCATCAGGAAAAGAAGAACCAGAAAACCTGTTCTTGTGAAATTCCCATCACAATTTTGCTGATAAAAGTTGTTCAGATAAGCTCCAGATAACCATCCAAGCTTATAAGTGCACATCTGCACCATCTCCAGCTGGTTTTGAGGTTCAGTCATCACTAATGAAAAGAGGTGATTGAAAGCGAAAGAAGATAGGAAATGCCCTCTCCTCGAAACCAGTAGCTATCACTCACTGTTACAAAACATCACAGATAACACTGCTGGCCACATTTCTCTATCCTTTGCTTTAGTACCAAGAGCATAGAGTGAACTATCTCACTGATTCCACTGTCAAAAATGAAAGTAATTCATTTTTATCATTACTTACCAATAATTATTCATTTAAGTCTCTTGGCAGAAGAGGGTCACAAAATTACAAGCTGATGGAAGAATTTCAAAGCTTTACAGTGTGCCATGAAATCTCATGCTGAAATTACATTCTGTAAAATGTTTGGCCATGGAAAGTTCAAGTGTCACCCAGCTGTAATTACAGGCTTGGTTTCGGAGAGGTTTATAATTCAGCAGCTAAGTGATGCCAGCACAAACTGAGCATGCTGTACTGGGCACTACTCTAAGCGAAACCTCAATATTCTTCTTTCAGATTTTCTTTTAAGGATGAGCTTTTTTGTTTATGTGCTTTTTTATAAAAGCAGTTTTATTTTATTATTTGGTATTTTGCCACTGGAAAATCCTCGGAAGAGAATTTAGGGTGTATGTATGTTGTGGCTCAACAGGCTACTTTTATGAACACATTAAATAACAAATAACTTGTGATTAACTTTCAAATGGATTTTCTTTTCCTCCTCCTTCTTGCTATGGTTCTGTGCAAACACATTTACTAGACAGAGCCCCTTTTTACAACATGGGAACAAAGAGTTCTCTTTTCAGATTCCTCTGAGTTCCTTTTAACATCAATGAACTAAAAATTGGATCCCAGTTTTATAAGCAGCAATAGTTAAAGAAAAACGTTTCTTTACATTGCCCCGTTCATTCTTCTTAATCAACTTACCACTGTTCCTCCTTTCTTCTAATGAGAGCTTGGTAGGTACTCCTGGGGAGATTCTTTTACTGCAGTGGCACTTCCCAGCCTCTTTCCCAAGCATGAGCTTAATTTCAAAGTGTGTCCACTTACAGATTTTCTATCTGAAACATTTCAATGCCTATACACTGTTGGGGATTTAGAAAAAGTCTAGATCAATCTGTCAGGTTGGTTGAGATGGGAATTATGCTCAGCTTCTTACCCCAGTGGTAAGTCTGCTGTGGTAACAGCTGCTGGAGCATCACGTGCCTTAAGCTGCCCAGGGAACTGGAGGACAGCCCTTGGCCAATTCTGGTTGTACATAAAATCACTGGGCACCAAGACATCATGGTGAAAAGCCTTTTGTCTTTCTTTTGAAGACCTTTCTTTCCGAGAAAAAATGTTGTAGCAAGATGTGGGGAATTTCTCTAAAAGCTCTTGATTATTTTTTTTATTATTATTTTAATTACCCTAGTGTAATGGTAACTGTGAGTAAAAATCACATGTGCTTACGTTGGGGGACAGATTTTGGTCTAGATTCCTGATTTTTACATTCTGACAGAGATGCTGTATGAGGATTGTAAAGGTTTTATGCAGCCTTTGTCTTCCCCTGTTCGCCTGCTCCTCCTTGGAACAGTTCTGACTTCAATATGAGGCTTGAGGCTGTTCTTAGTAGTGTTTGGATTTATTGGATCCTTAAAGATTGCTTTGAGAGAAGAGAAAAAGCAGACTGCAGCAGATCTGTAAGGGAAGCAGTTACACAGCAGATTCCTGGGCTACTGGATTTCTTAGCTCCTCTAAGCTCTGTTAAAATTGCATGGGAAAAACAATTCCCTAATTGTGCTTTATCTTGTGTTTCAGCCACTACTACCAGCAGCCAGCAACTGAAATCTATAAATCTTGTTTTTATGTATGACTTAAGATTTTTATAACTTTCTAGAAAAAATCCAGGCTGCAGTACTTGGGAATCTTACCAATATTTAGTTTCTACCCACCCAAGCATAAGAGCAAACACTAATCACATGCAGAAATTTTAGGTACTTTCTAACCTCCTGTACTCAGATTTGGTGAAGCAATGTTTCAGGAAGAATTTGCTGATAAGTTAATGCAGAGAGACATACATTAGATTAACGTCACAGCTTGTGCTCAGAAATACACATCACAAAAAAATAAGACTGCAAGTGATTCTTCAGACTCCTGTATCCATGTGCCTTAAACAGAATATGTAAGTGCATCTGGATCTGGGCAAGAGATGGTGTCTTATTGCATGAAAACTACTGATTTACAAATTTTAGCATAAAACCTTGAACTTTAGTTTCGTGTGTCTGAAAAAAGGGCCCAAATCACCAGATACCATCACTTCCTGAGGTACTGATTTTTAAGAGACAAGCCCATCTTCATGGAAAATTCTTAGTTGTGTTATATGATCACCTGGTGATTTCTAAAGCAACAAAAAAATGAGAATATATTTAGAGACACATGTATGCTCACTTCTCTGTTGAAAAGTGGTAATAACAATGCTGCTCAGATTTTGTTATATTGTATAATTCGTTGTTTTTCTGTAATTTTATGTGGAGGTTCTTTCATTTCTATAAAATTCAAGCATGTTAAAAGCCTAGCCCAACGGCATACCGTTGAGACAGCTAAAAGCTCCTATTTTTCAGTTGAGAAGTAGCAGCAATATCAGCAACACTATATAGCTGGCACATGCACACAATACCAACAGCATGCTGTTGAATGGGCTTTGTTAGGAGGGAAATAAGATAGCTGGCAAGTTTATACTATGAATTTAGACATCCCTAGGTGTGCCGCTGTCTGAGTCAAGTCTCATCACTGATGTAGGGAGGAAAATTAACCCGTGCTTTTGGAAACCTTGTGACAAAAACAGGTGACTAGTAGGAGAATTTAGCACCGGGCTGCAGTACAAGTCAGCTGTGAGTCAGTAGCGAGCCCCTTGGATGCATCAAGCTATGTGTTTTGGTACATTTACGGAACAGCATTGGTGCCCAAGGTGCAGTTGTCATCTGTGTGCTCTGGGGTCCCACCCATGGGACACAGTCCTTGATGTTTTGCCTGTTATGATAATTACTGCGTGATTTTCTCATCCTTATCTCAACCTTTGAGCCCTTTTCACATATTTTCTCCCCATTCCTCTTTGAGGAGGGGGAGTGAGAGAGCGGCTGTGGTGGAGTTCGGCTGCCCACTCGAGCAGAACCACGACATCATCTCAGCAGGAATGCTCCCTGTGACTCTGGTCACCTGTGCTCTCAAATGAATGACAAAAACTAGAGCAGATGCAGAAAGTATTGCTGCAACAAAGAGAAGATAGAACGCTCCTTTTTTGTATGGGAGACTAGGAAAGCTTATGTGGCATAGTGTAGTGAAATGAAGACAGTGGGTGAAATACTAATACTAATGCAGTATGTGTCCCATTTCAGGAAAGAAGAAGAATGGGCAAAAAATAATGGTCGTGCACAAATGGTGTATCTGAACTGCCTATTGGTAATTTTAGACTGGAGATGAATAGAGGTATGCTAGTCTAAGGGATGATTTTGGAAGAGTTTTCAGTCAGGGATTGTGGCAGTGGAGCAAAAACCCAGCTTTTGGCAATCGACAATCTTAGGCATTGACTTGGCAATTTTAAAGAGCAAGACTGCTTCAGCCACGTGCAGTGGAACTTAGTATTAAACTGCAGTTCAGATTTGATTATTTTTCTTGTTGCTCTGAAGAATCAATATAAGTGTTAAAGTTTAGTGAAATAGCTTTACGTAGAATCAAGTAGTTTTAAAATGAGATTTACTTCACTATCTGATTTACAGCTATTATAACAGGGTGAGGCACTAGCAATATTGCAGGCAATGCTCCTTCTAAAAGAAATGAATGTAGCTTTAATTACATGTAAAGAATGCATACCTAAAAGTACTTGCTGAATTTTATATAACTTCTTTTATTATTTTTTTGTTACTGCTGACCAAGAAGTACCCATTGAATACAAAATGCCATAATCAGCATAAAGATGAGCTGAGGAGTTCATTGCACTGTATTATTACTGTAAAGGAAAAGGAAGACTGCAAATAGAACAGACTTCTGAAACTTCATTAGTACTCTAATTTATCTGGGAAATAAATGATCTGATTGAACATGCGCTGTAAAGGTCAATCTGGAAACAATCCAAATAATTCACAGGAAAATTTGATAAAACACTATGGTGCATTGTACTTCTAACAGTTCAGACCAGGCTGTGAGGACAGTTCTATGGACTGATGGAGCAGGACTGGATCTGGTTCTACAAAGGTTTTTTATTAAAAACGTTGCACTTTCAAATGTGAAGACAGCAGTTTACATTTATGTAGGGAGATGTGCAGGAGGACAGATGTAGTTTTTCACTACACTCAGCCTAGCCTTGGGCACTGATCCAGTTTCCAGTATATGCTAGATCTGTCCTAATATAAATCATTTCTTAATAGCTTCAGAGCTCTTCTGGCATCTGAAGGTCTACTGGGCACCAGAACACATTTTCCTCTTGTCCACATTCCTGCAGTAGGTTCTTTTTGGGCTGGAGCAGCTGCTGCAATTGCAGGGGGCTTTTTTTTCACAAGATGCAGGAACTGTTCATCAGAAAGTTTCCCTACACTGACAGCTCTCTTCAACTTAGAAGGTTTTGTTGTTGTTGTTGGTTGTTGTTGTTGTTCTTTCACACTGGGGAACCCGGCCTAGTGCCAGTTAATTGCACACCGAGACAGACAGCAGTTGCTATAGAAAAAAAAAAAAAAATCACCACATAGTTGCTACCTGAGTAGAAGTATAAGAAGGGACTGCTAAATCCCCAAATGTTTCTATAGTAAGCAATGAAAAAAATGACAGTTTAATGGCAGTATCAGGCATTCAACATTGGAGTCTGTTTAGTGCTACAATCTTCTTGTATGCTACTTGGAAACTTACTTTGTTCCTTTACAGAAATGAGCACCACCTGGATGTCTAAGGTATCCCTGGTGATAAAGCAGCTGATGGAATGGCTGAAAGAGAAACATGATGACAAAATTCCCAGATTTTATTGTGGACTGCAGTTGTCCCTGTAGGAAGCTCACTTGTAATTATAATTCATTATAGGCAGAAATGGTTTCTGAGAGTTTCATGATGAGAAAGAAGTTAACACTAGTATCAGGAAAGCAATATTACACTCCAGTTATTGGTATCTTTTGGGGAAAGCAGCACAAGCTGAAAGACAGGTGAAAACAGGCAGGTTGTGCCTGCAAGTTTTTAGTTGCAGATGAGCTTTGAGAGGATAAATTTGAGGTTTTACTGTAAAAAAACAGTCTGTCTTTACTTTAATACGCAAATCTAAAGGATCATTTCATCCAGTGTCCTTTTTGTTAAAGGTCAACAGCACATTTTGCACATTCTTTAGATTGTTAGAATTCATTGCCAATTTTTTTCAGTATTGCCAACCATTCAGGCTCAGTCCTCTTTCTTTCACATTAAGAGAAGAGAGAGGTGAGTGGCTGAAACTACTTGGCAATATTAATGTTTGTCCCATAGGATAGCTTTTATGTTATAAACTGGATATTGACTCTCATGAAGGTGAATATTAAGGTTTATCAACCTGGGAGGTCTGTATCGACCAAGACAAACTAGAGGTCACTGTAACATCAAGAGTAAATAAATCTTAATGCTGCCAAAACAGGAAATCAATATGCATATTTTTCCACTTATTTTGAATGTCATGGAACTACCTGGAAATCTCTCAATTGTGCACCTGAATTTCAAGGTAGTGGTGGATTTTTTCTTACAATGAGTAACCCTCTAAAGACAAGTCAGATGTTGGGCAAGGATTCAGTAAAAACACTGACAACTGTTGTCCCTTTATGAATCAAACAGTGAACAGGCTCTACTTCTTTCAGAAATGCATCATTTATTATTTAAGGGATGTTGAAGGAAAGTACTCATCTGTACTGATTTTCACTCCAAAGATAAAAGCTTTTTTGGGTAAATGCAGTGGTAGTCAAATTGTCAGAAACAGAGTTGAGTCCACAGCCTGTAGTGACAGAGAGCTACTTTGTAACATGGCATAGCCTGACTTTTCTTCACCTGAATAAAATTTGAAGTATTCTGCTAGCTGGATATAGCTACAATTTTGTCATTCTAAATGACATTAGGTTGTTACAGCCTCTGACTTTCCTAGAAATAGCATTTGTATTATACACTCTAGGGAAATAGAAGGTCCTTTTTAATATTTGTGTATATGTGGCTAAACACTTAAAAACTTTCAGAAGCCATTGGCAACACTCCTTCCAAATCCAGAGCAGAGAGGAAGGAGGATGGATTCAGTTCTTGCTAAGCATCCAGGTACAAAGGTGTGAATTAGCTTCCAAAAGGAAAAGAAATTGCAGCTCAGTAAGTGGACAGGTAGATACAGAAAGTCAATGGATATCTTAAACAGCACTTTTGGTTTTTGTCTATTTGAAGACAGATGAGTCCAAGAGGGCAGGCCAACTCTGTGTTTGTTGTAGTTTTAAACTTACTTGTGAGTATTGGATGAGGGAGAGAAAGGGCAAGGGGAAGAAGAAGGGGGAGAAAGATGTTGCTGGCTAAAAAAAAAAAAGTTGATAGTTTAAAAGGTCAACTAGAAAAAAGGCAGCTTCTTCAGGTAATGGCAGTGGAAGTTCATGATTGAGGATTTCAGTCTGATGGTAAAACTGCTCTGACAGAAATTGGAGGTTAGCAGCATAAGGCTTGCAGGGGGATTTTGACTCTGACCAAAATTAAAAGAAAATGAGAGGCAGGGAGGAGACTTGAGAAAGATTATTTGTTCATTTATTTTGAAAGAAAATAAAAAGAGCCAAACTCAGGAAACCAGCTGGCATTATCCCATAGCACCACTCTTAACAAGAAGTTTTTGTTTTCATCTGGGTTTCTTTCAAGTGTCTAGAACTATTAAGAGGCAAATTTCAGCAAATTATCCCAAGCTCAGGAGACTTGAAGCCTTTGCTTGCCTGAGCTCCTGAAAACACCTACGCACTTGCTTAACTTTCAGGCAGCAGATCGTGCTGAGCAGGGCTCTTCATCCTCTGCTGAAGTCTCGGCAACCTTGTTGTGACAGGGAATGGTGCTTTTGAGGAGGGGCTGCTGCGGTTCAGCCTGTATGCTTGAGACCTGGCGCATTTGCTGTGTGGTACGTAATGCAGAATGTTCACTGAAAGTGAAAAACAAGCAAGTCAGACCTTAATTTAGAGCCTGATGAATCAAAAAGCAGCCTTCAGTTAGGCCCTTGGCACTCATGGACTGTTTATCCCTCTGCAGCCAGAGCCATGGAGCTGCTCCGGCAAGCGCGGCCTGGTCGGCCTCACAGGGTGCGGAATGGGCAGCAGGATAAAGGAACACAGGTACGGAATAGTTTCCTGCCGATGGGGCCCTATTTCAGGCCCCACCAGAGGAAGAAATAACGTGGCTAAGGGACACGCTGAGGTTGCAAACCGGCCCCTTGCAGCAGTGGGTGGCTGGGCTGGTGCTGCGAGCCAGCAGCGCAGTTACAGCCGTGTTGGTTGATGTGGCATGAGCTGGTGCTGCTGCTGTCAAAGGCATCCCCAGCCTCCCCTCGTGTTCAGCCCTTCTTGCTACCCCTACTGTTACTGGGCATCATGCTGAACAGGGCAAGGGAACTCATCCAGCTCCCCATCTGCGTGCGGGCAGTAAGGAAGGGGATGGGAGCAAGCAGGGGACTGGAAGGGTGGAATCACCACTTCTGTCATGAGGTTGTGTTCATGGTGGGTTTAAGTGGGCATGTAACCCCATCCCTGCTATTGGCCGTAAGGACTGTGAAGGCGCGTGGGGTCGTGGACCTCAGGGCATTGCCTGGATGAGGAGCAACATCCTGTGGTGCTACCATATGTGCTTGGCTTTGCGGTGCAGTTCCAGAGACCCTGCTTGCTCAAACTCACTACACTGGTGGTGAAGCAAGGGGACAGAGCAGCTGCAGCCCAGCCACATGCCTAGCTTGTGCTGCCCTCTCTAAGCCATGCTAGACACTTTCAGGAACCACATTTCTAATTATTTACACAGTTTAAATACAAACTAGGTCTATTTTTTCCTCTGTGTATATTCTTTGCCAATTACAGCCTTCTGCTACAAAGAACAATCTGTGTCTCTCTGAACTATAGAAGAATCTTTTGAATTGGGAGAACTTATTTTTAAAGCCAAGTAATAAGTTTGTCAATCACTTCTTTATTATCAGTCACTCTCTGATGAACAACATTCAGACTTTAATATCAGCAAAGAGACAATCTGAGGAGCGAATGCTCAAGTAATAACATGTAGGAGTTTTTATGGCCTGACTCTGTTTCTAAAGTGTATACACAATGGCCTAATTTAACATCAGTGAATGTAACAAATTCCCTGTGGCAAATGCAGCATATGGGAATTACTTTTTATGCTTTTCTTGAAGTGCACAAAACTCCCATTAGCATCACATGTACATATCACAGGGTGATCAGGAGGGGAAGGAGAGAAGCCCCTTAGTCTTGGGGTGTGTTTTTGTGTTTTGTTTTTTTTTGGTTGTTTCTGTTTTTGTTTGTTTGGTTGGTTGGTTGTTTTTGTTGTTGTTGTTGTTTGTTTGTTGTTTTTAGAGCAGTCCTATATGCTTCCTTCTTGTGCATGACTATATTGAAAGAAGTCTCATGACTACATTAATGCAATGAAATTGTTACCAGAGGAAAATAGTCCTTTTACAATTTGTACTTAGCTCAACAGTTCAGGCCTTCAATCACTTTCTTGAACAGATAATTATTTTTTGCATCAACATGTTGCTGTTCTCCTTTCTGGGTTTAAAATAGGAATCTGACCATTACAGGCATGCTGTGCAGTGCACATACAGAACTAGTTGTGGAGTCTGAAATATCTACATAATTAAACATAACCTCCAGACTGCCTCAGAGGTGTTCTGGCTTTGTTTTGTTGTACCAGATACAAAAGAGTTCTCTCTGCTGGGGTCAATAGTTGGCCCAATAAACTATAGTTTCTTGTTTGTACTGAATCTCACCGGATTTTTCCGCAAATTATATTTTCAACAGTTGTTTTTTTAAAAAAAAAAAATCTGAAGATCTAAAAGGTAAATGAGGAACATCACAGCTCAGTACTTTTTGTGGGTTTGTATTTTGAATCAAGTATTGTCTACTCTGTGGTTCTGTTAGAGACTGTGAGAGTATTTGTGAGGAACTGAGGCATTTGGAAATTTTCTCTCTCCTTTTTTTTTTTTCTTTTTTTTTTTTTTTTTTATTTTTATTTTTTTTTTTGTGAATAGAGTGATACATGGTTCAAAGTATGCTTTCCTGGTTGCCGTAATCTTCATGACTCAAAGGCAGGAAAGCATCTCCAGTGCTCAGCCTTATTTTCTAAGTTCTGAACTGAAATGAGTTTGACCCAGGTGGATGCAATTTCTCTCTGATATAACTATGTCCCTGGCATACATCATAGCTGAATTTGGTCTACTCATGCTCACTAAAAGAGTACTGGAATTTGTTCAGTAACTTACCTGTGACTATCTTGAAATGGGCAAAATAGTTGCATGACAAAGAAGATGTCATGTTGGTCATAAGTTGATGGCACTGAGCTCTTACACAGAACCTATTACATCTAGCTTTTTAGAACCTTTTAGAACTGGTTCCAAAGCTCAGATGCAAACATATACAGAGGGTATCATCATATTTTCCTTAAAAATGAGGATTATGACATAGAAATAGCAACTCCAGGGAAGGTTTAGTGAAAGAAACATCAGAAATTTAAAGACTGAATACAGGAGCATCGCAAATTAGAATTGTGAAAAGCGTGTATCTTCACCGTCATGGGTCTTTCACAGGAATCATTAAAAAAAATGAGATTCTGTTCATGGGAATTAAAGATCCATAGAGTTTTTCATAAGACTGAAAGCTTAGCGTCACTTTCTCTGGCCAGGTTTTTCTCTTCATTAACTACTTGGCAGTGTGCTAAAAATCCAGAGGTCGTATCCAGCCTTTCAGAATCTGTGCAGTTGGTGTTGTCTATTTAACTGTAAACTGATTTGAAGCCCTCAAAAGTCTTATGGGTTTTTTATCTTTATTTTCCTTCATTATGTATTCAAATTAGCAGGCAATTGTTTTCTTTTAAACTGTATGCAACTTAATGTTGGGGGTGTGGATTGACCTCTTGTCCAAAGAGAGCAATTCCCTTTGTATGCAATCAAATTCTGAATATGCAGAGTAAGGGTTGCTGCAGTAGTTAACATAATTCTGGCTTTATGGACAATTTTACAAGGCTTTTCCAGTCTCTGTCTGTATTTTTAATGTGCCTTTAGCAATGCAAGTCTGATCAAAGGGAATAATTTGTGCCTGTTTCTAAATGGCTGGCAAGAATTTTAACAGATATTTTGAGTAATAATTAATTAGGGATATGGTATGATAATTACTACAGAAACACAGGTCTTTTATTTAAATAGGATAATAATCATTGCTACAGTGAAAGAGTTGTTTGGATTATTCAGAGAATCTCATTTCTCAAATAGAAATTTGTCTTATGGAATTAAAAAGAAATACAGGATTTCAAAGCATTTGATTGTCAGAGCAACACTTCATGTTAGTGCATATTTTTTTTAATCATGTATTTTTACTTCTGGGTTTCTCTTCCATGGGGTTTTCCATGCCCCCATAAGGAATAAGACCCACTTTCCTACCATTTGGCTTCACAGGAACTCAGTGCAGATTTGATGTTCAGATGCTGAGCTAAAATTAAGCTTATAAGGAAGACTGCTCCATTCTGCTGAGAAGAATAGATCCCAGAAAAAAAAAATCTCTTTGTTTTTCTTACTCTAATTTGAATTCTCAGTGTCAAGTTTAAATCTGGTAACTATTCTTTATTTGTCAAAAGATACTCAGCCAGTTATATTTGTATATTATGTATATTTTCCTAACTCCTTTTGCATACAAGGCTGTACCTTCTTGCTCTAATGCTTCTTCTTTTGCAGCTGAAATCTTAAATAGTGAGTTCGTTCATCATACAGCTGTACCTAAACTCCTGGGCTAATTGGGTGTCCAGCTGCAAAGTGCTAGGGTATTTCCCACAGACAATACACCATGATGACAATTAGCTACAGAACAAAATTACTTGCATGATAATTCAGCAATGTAGAATGTCTTCAGTGGAGCTTTTCATTTGGCAATTCTGGAAAAATTTCTAAAACCCAAACTATCAATGCCAAAGGTGCTCATAAACTTGTAATCCTGTAGATGAAGTGGCATTTTTGCTTGATTTTTTACCAAACAGATTAAAAGCAAATACTGTGATCTGGGAATCATTGGCAAAATCACTTTTGCATCTTTTGTCACACCCCTGGTACACAGGAGGAAACTGCTTGGTTGGAGACCAGGGCATGTACAGGGTGAAAAATCTTTGTTATGCCTTTCAGGAACTATTGCTGTGTTGTCTCCTCCCTAGAATGAGCCTGCTGTCTATTTGCTAAGCATTAAACTGGCATCTTGCAGCGTTTATATACTATATTATGAGCTGTAATTTCTATCTCTCTTCCAAAAATTCCTTTGTGACTTTGTGCTCTACAATTTTCTTTCCCTCTTTTGAGCAGTAAAAGCTATGACACTGCATCCAATTCAAGGATGTGAAAGGAAATTAAATACTGGCATTTGGGGTGGTACCTTTGTGACTCCTACCTAAAAGCCAAAAGGAAAGAATCATTAAGGTCAGAAGACCAGAATTTCTTCCGAGAGCTGCCTTAAATCTATAATTTCTTCCTAAATTAGGCCAGCTTCTTTCTTGAAATGCCATCTAGCCTCCTTCAAGTGAAGACCACTTCAGCCCTCTTCCATTTACACTACAACCTCTCCCGTGGCATGGAGCCGTGGCTTGGTGGGAGGGAGGAAGCTTTTCAGACCTGCATTTCCTTTCTGGCTCCCTCATGCAGAGAGAGAGAGGACAGCACTTCCATTTTGGCTGCTGGGCAGCAGCAAGTGCAAGCGCAGGCACTCGCAAGCAAGGGGCTGAACGGACGAGAATAAGCTTTCTGTGTTCAAATGTAAGCTGCTTTATTTCTCTCCAACCTGAAGAGCCCTATCTTACTTTTTTTTTGCATGAGCCAGTAGGCTGAGCAAAGACGACTTTTCTTTTAGCATCTCAGCAGATTTAAGCGTCACAATGCAAAAGCTGAAAAATACAAGCTTGAGCAGAGAATAGTTTGGGTAACAAGAGTTTTAGGTGGCTGTTTGTGGAAATGTCCTATTCATTTAGAGCTGAATTCCTAAATCATGCAGGTTTGTACAGTCAGAGAGAGAGCAGCTTGCACGTATGCATGTAGAGGAGATTCCCAGCTCTCAAAGCCTGTTATTACGGGGCCAGACTTTCTTTGAATGCTGCCTGATGCCAGTGCAGATGAAATCAGCAGATTGTAGTGTAATATGGTAACTGCTTACAGAAACTGGTGCGAACAGGGAGGCGGCAGCTAATCGGATTAAGGAAAAGTCTATCACAGCCGCAGCTGTCAGTGGATTTTAGCAGATTTTTTTATCACTGTATGTGTGGGAAAACACATGATAGAGGGAATCTAATGAAGGAGATTGAACTAATAAACAGAAGTACATTTTGATCTGATAGCTGCTCTTCAGACTAAAGTACTCTGGAGAGGTTCAGGGAAAGTTTTGATGTAACACTTATGTAGAAGAAACAACTCGGAGACATTTTAGGGAGAGGAAGGTGAAGTGATTGAAATGTTTCCTTCACGTCTCAAAGAAGTTAACAAAAAAAAAAAAAAATGCTGTTATAAAATCCAAAAGCTCTACCTTAGAGTCCTTAAAAAACAATCCTTGAAATCAGGCATATGCATTGTTATTGCCCCCTCCTACTCTCACACGCATTTTTCAATGAGAAAGAAAACATATAGGAAAGAACGTGGCTGGGGGGGGGGGAAGCTATTTTTACATATTAGGTTATGATCAAGTACTTTGTGTCATGATTTTGCCACCTATTCTCATCAGCATCTTTCAAACGTGAGACTAAAATTAATAACTCACCATTTCCTCATCCTCCCCGGGCCCCATCTCAGCTCTGGACTCAGCAAGCACTTGATGCATTGTTGTGAGAGGATGTAAATTTTAAGGCTGTAGACATGGTGGCCATCCTCAGATCTCCCTTTCGAAGGTGCATTGAACTCAGACCGAAACCGGCCGAGGAAGCCCCTGTGTGCGCTGCGGCAGATGCCTGAAGCCCAATCCTCAGAGGATGTGCTGCAGAGCGCTGATGTGCAGAGCACAGCCCCTGCTCACCTCAGTTTCCCCCCCAAAGGGACGTATCATTGGAGACCACCAAGAAAAATTAGCTTCAAAACCTTTGTTTCATCTCTCAGGAGCTCTGTGACAGGCAGGAAAAATATTCCTGAATTCCAAGTGAGAGCTTTGTTTTCTGACCACTGACCCTCAGTCATTTTTCCTGCTTGTCAATGACGGCTGTTTGTTTTCCCCTCTGAGGGTCATGGTATCTGGCTTAAAGCTGCAGCATAAGAACAGTTGGTGCTTTGCTCCAGTTTTATGTCCTAGGCACAGAACCAGCACATCTTACAAATAAAAAATGATTCAAAAAAGAACTGTGTGAGCTGCTTCAGGTCTCCATTTAAAACAAATGGTGCTGCTGATGGTGTGAATCAATGCAATTACGACAAGAATCAGAGTCTGTGTTTAATAATTAGATCACAGCAGAAAAAGATCCAAGTAACAGTCATAGTTTTGTTGGTTTAAGTTGTAACTTTCATACTGAAGTAGGTTTTTATTTTGTTCAGATTCGTGGCCGAATGCAGGTTGGACTGAGTGTACTTTAACCACCCAGTTCCTTTCTTCATCATATATTTATATCAGAACCGAGCAGTAACTAATTGAGGTTAGTTGAGGCAGAAAAGCAGTTTGGATTTGCCGAGTACTTGCTGTGAATTAGGTGTTTTCTTCTAAAAGTCAGGACAGAATCCTTTAATCCAACTTTTTCTTTTTTTTTTTTTTTTTTTTAATGCATACAAAACAAACTGCTGCATCGGTGTGTGCAGTCCTGGAACTAATTGGAGAGAAGAGATTTATTCCGAGCAACTAGTGAATTAGGGTACGGGAAAAAAGACCTTGTGGAACACGTGTGTTGTTTTCTAAAAAGAATAAGCAAGACCAATAATAAGGAAACGCATTTTGCTAAAGGTTGCTAAGTACCTCAGTTGTTTTTTTCTGGACATTGTTATAATTATAAAGAAAATAATTCTGAAAGTATCCTACTAAATATTAATCACCTCAGTGGCATTGCAGGTTCTCATCTTGTATCTTTCATGTGCTTTGTCCACTGTTCTGCAGAGTCCATACTCAGAGAAGTCTCTCAGGAATAATGATACTACTTCTTTATGCTGTAGAAAGCATGGAAGTCTCTGCAGGCAGGACCTTGCAGATTCTTTTAGGTCTCTTTGGGATGGAGAAGCTAGAGCTGCAGCTGAAGGGGGCTGGAACAGGGATAGCTTTCTGCACCCTGGGTATCACACCAGGTTCCTGAGCAATACTGCAGTGGTAGCATCAAAGAGCAACAAATGGTAAATTAAAATTTGGGGTTGTGATTTGAACTAGGGCATGGAAGAGTACACAGGCATTTTTTCTACTTGGGTATCTCAGTGCTGTCAAGTGGTTTTACCCCTTCACTACTGTCATGCAGTTACCAGGGTAAGAAGACAAGCCATAGCTCACCATGTTCAGACCTCAGTTTAATCCAGCTTCTGTAGCAGGCACAAAGCTGGAGGAGGTTGTCAGACATCGTTACATCAATTACCAGCTCCATTTTTGTAGGATTTTATTATCAGGAGTCAAATTCTTTGTGTTGAGAACCCTTTATGCTTCCAAAGTGACATAAAAATATCTTGGTGCAAGACCTGCTTTTCAAAGAAAATCTCTCTTTGCTGAGTGGGAGAGCCCTTTGGCCTTGAGGGATCCTTCTGTCTGCTTGCTCTCTTTTTCCTTTGCATGCACAGTCATCCTTTCAGATCTTTTCTTCTGTTCCACTGTTGAAAACAAGAAAATTGCATGTATGTAATGTAAAAAATGAGAATAAGCAACAATTCACAGTATTCAGTGTCTTTTTGATAATAAAGTGACTAGAAATGCATAGCTGAAATAAATTTCCACACCCTTGGTTGAAGAAGGAGAGTGTAGAAGAGGGTAAATGCACAAAAGCAGTCAAAACAGGAAACATATTTTCATTTCAAATGCTTCAGTGCTCAGTGCCATTGAATTTCCCTCCCAGCCCCACCTGCCCAGCACTCCAGTGTTGGCAGGTAGGAGCTGCATGAATTAGTTCTGCAGATTTTCCTACCCAAGCATAAGCTTTTGTTTTCTAAATGCTCATTTCATCACAGTGGCCATATATGTGGAGCGTCTGAGATTCACTGAGATATGAGCAGAACACGAGGCACTGGGCTGATTGCAGAAATGTTGCTATTATGGACAGTAATTAGTCTGTGTTAAGTAAATTGATCCTGCTAATGTGGATGACCCATGACAATAACATTTTTAACAGAGGAAAAGAATTTGTGCAGCAATATAGGTCTTCAGAAGATGCTGATAGCACAGCATTGTCACACACCCTGTTCATAAAACTACCAGTGTAGGCAGGAGTAGCAGGTCTGTGGTTGTTAGCTTCAGTTGGAACTCAGCAGTGCATGTGCTGAGTGCATTCAGTACACAGGAATGAATTAGTACTGATGGGCAGAGACAGACAGGAATATTTTAACTAGAAGATGTGTACAAAGTGTCATAGGAGTATTAAATAGTGTTGTTTATTCAGTTCATCCTGAAGTATAAGCCTCTTGAAGGTGACAGTAATGTATCACAGAACTAACATTTGGGTCAGTCTCAGCACTTCGTAGAGAACAAAGCCCACGTTCCTGTGCTATTCTGTTTCACAGCATTACCCAGAAAGCCTAAGAGCCTCAAAAGTTCGTTGTCTACTGAGCAGTCTGGGACACTAGAAATCCTTGGGAGCACCAACCCCAGACCTTCTCCAGGACATTGCTTTGTTTGGGTTTGGGGGCTATGGGATGCTCTCTGTATTGCCTGGCTAACTGATTGACTATTGGCTCAACTGCGTCACACAGACAGCTACTTCGAGGGCACCTGGCTCCGTGGAAACTCAGAAATTCCCCTCCCAAGAGCCCATAGGGTGCCCAGCCCCACTGCGCTCCCCACAGGGGGAGTACAGCCGGGGCCAGGCAGTGTCCCAGTGAGCTCTTAGGAAAAAAACTTTCTGAAACCTGAGTGGAGCTGGTAAAAGCTCAGCTGCTGCCACAAAGTGTCTCGCTTTTAGAGAATCACTAAATCCTGATGTGATCCTCTTTAAATCTTTCACAAGTATTTTTGCAACCACTTGTACTCTCCATTAAATATGTGAAAAGTATTACATAGGATTTTGTATACCTGGACAAACAGTATTCATTTTGCTTTGCTAAAATCTGCTTCCTTTTCTCATTTAAGCCAGTGGCAAAAACCCTGTTGCCTGTAATGAAAACAAGGCCGAACCTTTAGTGCTTCTAGAGGTATTGCCCTTGAAGTTGGTTTTAAACAGCACCAACTTGCCTCGTTCCAACCACTGCTCCAGATCGTACTGACAGCCCCCCTCCTATCTTCCTCTTCCCTCATGGTGCTGAAGTCAAACCCTGCTCTCACCGGGGGGGAGCAGGATGGTGCTTGACACTGTTCCTGCCCTGTGCCACTGAGGCAGCAGCACAGCACGAGCCAGGTGCCACCACTGCAGCAGGCAGTGGGTGCCCTGCCATGATCTGGGTGCCAGGGAGGGAAGCAGCCCCCTTCTCAGGTGTGCTCACGGCTGGCTGGGAGCTGCTGCAGCAGGGCATTGGGTGGCCAGGGGCCAGCCACGTGGACCTTGAGCAGACCCAGCCTTTGCTGTTCCGGAGACCACAAAAAGCATCCTTTGCTCTGCCTGGGGAGAAGCTGCTCAAGGATCTTCCTGCCTGCCTGTGTTATGAGGTGCTAATGCATGAGTTTTGCCCTGCTGTGAAAACGCGTGAAGGTTGGGTATGCGCTCCAGTGGTCATAGGTAATCTTATACATGATATCAGAGAAACAGTAGCTGCCTGAACTTGTAAAAGAACACCTCCTGGATTCTTTTTGCATAATTTTGTAGAAGAGGAATCAAAATAGTCCATACTCACTCAAACAGATGTTGAAAGGCACAGGACATGAACCCTAAAAACCACAGTCGACCCAAAGTATGCAGGGTCAATTTTTCAACCTAATATCATGCACAAATGCTGTCCCTCTACTTGAGAACAGCTGCATTTGTTTAAGACATTACAACCCCCTGCTGATCGTTACAATCCCTGCTAGCTGTGCCACCATAGCAGATTGTCAGCCTGAATTAGATTGAGCCACTGAAGAAAAAAGTTTAAAGTACGGAGCCTGACTTTGCCCTGAAAGAGGCTGGGAGTGTTCTGGCAGGCGGTTGGCAGCAGCATTAGAAATGCCAGGGCTGCACAAGTACGTCTGTCTTTGCCTTATGTGACATAGATACTTAAGCCATATTCTTGAAAGTGATTCAAGGGTTTTCAAGTCTAAGTCTCATTTTCTACTAAAGATCCAAATTGCTTTTCTCTCTCCTCTCTCCCGATAAATAAATGATCAGCTCTGACTACCCACGCCAGAACAGATATCTGCACTCTACATGCATTCCTCACTAAATATTTCAGAAGATGTCCTAGAAGCTCTTTGTTATTAAGCAGTTTTGTCATTCTGTGAACAATCAGTTATCAAACAGTAGCTTAAAATAAGCAATATCTTTTCTATAGTAAAAAATGTAGGTGTTGTTTTAACTCACAGCTGCATTGCCACGTTATCTTTCTGAAGACTTCAATTTAGCCAGTTCTGCTTAACTCTTAAAAGGGAATTGTTCTCCTATCCTGTGTGCCTTCCCATAGCATGTTTACATCTCTAGGTGTGTAAGGAAACAAACAAACAACTTGAAGTATATCCAACTGAGTAATATACCAGCCCATGGTTGTTCAGTTATTTGATTTCTCTCCTCAGCTAGTCAGGTCCAAACTCAGTGTTTTCATCTCCTTTCCCCACAGGAGACGTAGCAGGGCTCACCTCTCCATAACTCTGTCCCCTCCCTCAGCCCGCCTCAGCTTCTTGACAAAGAAAAGCCATTCAGCACTCCGCAATCCTTCAGGGCACAACTCATTCAATCAGGATGGGACAGATTTATAGCTCCTACGCTTGGGTCCCAATTTCCTGCACTGACATCCTGATTTGTTTCTGTGACACGAGGGCTTTGCCGGGATGGCTGTTTGCTCGCTCTGGAGGTGTGTGGAGGAGGTGGCTATGCTAACAGCCTGGGCTGTCCTGCAAAGGCTCCTGCCAAAAAGGTCTCGTCTGACCCTGGGCCTTCCCGGGGTTTCGAATGCATTTTGTTAATCTGTTTTTCCAGTTGCTAACAGAGCACCGATAACACAATGCCAACAGCACTGCTTTGTAAGGGGGCAGCATTAAACGAGTAGTAATACAAAAAATGTTGCTTGCTTTTTGTATCCCTCACACTTGTCAGATATGTGTAAAGCATGTGCCATCTTGAGTTGACAGGCCCAAAAAGCAGCTATGATTTTGAAAACTGTTTGAAATTACATCTTCTGCTTGCTATTTGAAAGGCAGGTAATACAAAAGACTACAGAAAGGATTGATACTGCCCGAGTTTCATCTGCTAGCTTTCCCTTAGATTTGCTGGGAGAAACATGGATATGAATAAATAAAACTTCTGAATAATGTTTCTGCTCAGTAGGGCTGTACGGATAGGAAGAGGAGAGAAACCAGTCCCCAAGAATTTGCAAGTTAAGCAGTAATAATTGTGAGGAATCTTTCAAAAGTATAATTAGGAGGAGTTTGAAATAACCTGTGTATGAAATGCTTGCCTCTGTAGAAGTGCTCATTTGAGAGATTTGCTCACTGGGCTTTTATCAGACTGGGAAAGCAAGAACAATTGTAGTGAAAGCATTGTCACCTGCACGGGTCAATGCTGGCTGCCAATACCGACTGCCAAAGTCAGTTGAAGTTCCCACGCGTGCCATAGCTCTGAAACCCAACACTGTGCCTAGCCTGACTTCCTTTACGAGGATGGTGGAAGATTAATGTAATCTGTTTGATATTTGCTCCCAAGTGTTCATAAACCCTTCTCTGAGCTCCAAAAGAACTGCTACAGAGCTCCTGATCCAACCTGTATGACCCTGGATATAGAACATGGCTGAATTAGTTTCTGTCTCGGGTCCAGTAGTTGGACCACATCTGTAAGTCTAGGCCAGGATTTACTTAAATCAGTTGTCCATTTCCCAAAACAGCAGTAGTCCTTGAAAACATTTTTTCTGTCTCTGCAACTCAGCATCAGACTGAGCACATCCAACATCCCCTTCTGGGCTCTAGGCTCAGAAGCAAACACTGTGAAGGAGTTCAGGAAAGAGAATCCATTTCGATCCCTGCGAATTAGGCTTCACTTCTTTCATAGCATTTTCATTTGTGTGTTTGTTCCATGGTTTCTCCTTGTTTTAAATATTTGCTGTGGGGACAAATTTCTTTGTGACAGTTTTCTGAAAATAGGGAGGGCAGGCAGAGCTGCAGCTGCAGTCCCTTTTCTTTGTTAGCAGGGAGGAAGCAGCAGTGCAGCACCAGCGCAAAGAACAGCTGAACCCACTACTGCCTTTAGATCACAGCACTGATTTTGCCTTGCATGTGATGTACCTGTCTTGGCAGAGTAGCTGCAGTCTGAACTGGTCCTCTGGGGGTTGGCCCACACCAAATAAATCTTCAGCGTTTCTGTGAGAATTAATTTTGGGGCAGAGGAACAGAAAGCACAACTTTCGCCTAGGTTAATTAAGGGATCCTAATGTCTTTTGATTATTTTTTTTGTTGTTTTGTTTTGTTGTGGTTTAATTCCTTGTTCTGAATGACTTCCTATGACATGTAAGACAATGTTGGTGCAGTTACAAGGAAGTGTCACTGTGATGAGAGGCCACAGCTCAGCCTGCCCGGCGCTGGGCAGCAGCATGGATTTACGCTGGATTACAGTAACCAGGAGCTGAGGTTTTGTTCCCTACTGGCAGCAGGTTTCCTGCTGCTCTCTCAGCTTCTGCTGCTGCCCTAGCTGTGCTGTTTCCTGCATCTTTTACTGTCTTCTTTTTTGGTCCTGCATCTAAATGTGCCAGGCTGTCCTCAAGGAAAGAGCAGTCTTACCCTCCCCTCCAGGGCAGGTACCAAGTCAGCATAAATACACTTTTTACTGCCCAGCTGTGCCTATTTCACTCTGTCTGTAGTTTAAAGCATTACACCCACACTGAGAGGTGTCCTCTGCTGCCTGCCTGACTCTGGTGAGGAAGAGGAAGGAAAGGGAGAAGGTTAGAGGCAATGGAGGTTGGAGGAAAGTATCCAGGGCAGTAGGGCAAGTGGGCGCGTGGGGGCTCATAATGTTCTGCAGTAGAAGTGGAGGCAGAAATTCATGGGGGATAGAGGCCAGGCTGTAGGGACCCTTGGGGAGGGACGTATGAGTGGGCTGTGATTTCATCAGGAGGAACCTGCTCCCAGCTCTGAATATGACTGTTTTCTGTAGATCACAGGGAGGAAACCTTCCACTCCTCTCCCTGCGCCTGCCTCCCAACCTTGCCTGAGAGCTGTTGGGGTTGGGCTTCTGGTTCACTCAAGACAAACAGGTAAGTTATGAGTGTTGAAAACATACTCCCGTATGAGTGAGATGAAAGGGTAAGATCTTCTAGTGTTAGTAAGTAGGGTTATTGATGCTCACATTTACCATTTACTTATCTTCCCATGTGTTGCCAAGATGCACTGGTTAATTCTGAACAGCAAAATTGTCCTGTAAGACCAAATTCTTGCTGTAGCCATAGTTGCTTCCTTAAAGCAAAGGCTGCACAGCTTTAATTTTAATTTAAAATCAAAGTCTGATATCTTTTACAACAGAAGTTTCTTTTTGAGTTAAACAATGATGAAGAGATTAATGGAGCTCTGTAGGAAGACGATTTTTGATGGAGATGAAATACTGTCTGTGCAATTTCAGATGATTGATTTTCGTTGATTAGGTACCCATCAAAGTGCAGTCAGCAATGCTCTGGATATGATCATAATACACTGAAGAAAGGGGCAGCTCATTAACTGAAGAGAATCATCCTGCCATCCCATCACCCACCCACCCCCACGTTTTCAATTGCTGCTTAAGCGATTCAGGCCTCACAAGACTTGTGTGCTATTTGGAAAAGTGTACGGTATATATCCTAGGCTGCCAGAAGAGAGTCCTTGATATGCAAAATGAGGCATGCAAAGATTTCTCTTCATTTATTTTATTTATTTTTTAAAGTTTTGAACAAGCATAAATTATCCTGTGAATATTCCCTACTTACTGTAGAAGCATTTTGGTATAATCGGAAGAGCAGCCTTCAATTTGGCTATTCCCAGAGTAGGAGTACGCTGCTAAATCATCAGTTATCAGTGGAGCTCTAAAAACAAGGCTATTGACCATGAGATGAATTTTGTCACAAGCTTGATGTAGGAGTAAGTTTTGACATTGCTTTAAATGTTCTCTTCTCAAAGAAAATCTCTATTGAGAGCTGCTGTATAAAAGTTAAGCGGGAGATTTTAGATTGCATAAATGAGTGAGATCTGATTTACCCAGGCTTCCACTGAGAGTTGAGCAGCTCACTGTCCTTTACGTCTTTGAAAAGTCTTCCCCCTAGCCGCCATCTTACAGTGCGGTAGGAATATGATAGTAGGACATTACTGTCTGCACAGGTTTCTTGAGTTTGGTATTGCAATGTGTGTCAATAAATCTTATAAAAACTCACGTTTCCATGTAACTTGTCCTATGCCAGTTAAACCCTTCCTTTTGCCTGTCCCATTAGATCAGCGTATTCTTTTTCAACTGAAGATGCTTTGTTGACCTCAGAAATTTGTTGGAAGAAATCCTAACACGTCTCTTTATGCTGGTAGGAAAGCTTTGTCATTCACAGCGGTGAGGCTGTTATGCACTCACGTTACTTCAGGCCACTGGGATCTACCTTTGTGCAAGCTTTGAATCTGGGTTTGCCAACTGCACTTTGGATTCATATTTTAGAAGACTAACTCATAACAAAAGTGAAAGCTTCTGCCAACTCAGCACTCCTGCAGCATATTGGGGGTTTTGAGAATTTATTACAGAAATGAGTTTGTGAATATTTATGCTTCATTAGTTACTCATTGGTGTGGAACATAGTATGGGAACTTTGTACTTACTGATTTTCTCAAGTTAAACTGCCAAACTGTTCTTGACTGATATTCCCATATTAAGTGTGTGCAGCTTTTAACACTTGACTTAACAAGTGCCTTTAATTTCACTGAACATAAGTTATTGATCATGGTGCTTGTTGCCTGGAAGCTCCATTCCTGATTGTTAATTGAGCCATTGATTTTTTTAACATTATCATTAACAAAAGGGTGAGTGCCGTATTGTAAAGTGGTCTGCTCAGAGCAGGGAGGGGAGTAGCATAACTGGCAGAAGAAAATATTTTTGGAAAACCTATCACAGCTGAAATCAGAAGTAAAACTCCTGTTGACTTGCACTAAGAGAGGATTGCACTCAATATGGATTTGAATTGGCAAAAGTAAAGTTAACAGGAACATTCCATAGATTTTAGGGATGGCAGATCAGACGAGATGTTTGCTGCAAGTTCTGTGATGCAGTTGCATAAAGGCTCTCAAAGGGAGTTCAGGTTCTCAAAGGCTTCCATTGGGAGCACTTTTTGATGGGAGAAACTGGTGCTGTTCGTGTTTTTTAGGGTCCTAATTAGGGTTAGGCTTAGAGTTATGTTTAGAGTTGTTTGGAAAGAGAGAAGGTGCACAGTCTTGTTGTGTTAGCCTGTTTAGCATGACACTAAATCCAACCAATAGGCCTTGCTGAGGAAAAGCTCATCTGTATGAGCTCAGACTTGGCAGCGCATTCTTACAGCCAAAGAGCTCCCTGTTCAGTGCTGCGTTGCGGCCAGCTCCGGCACAAGCAGCTTGCCTCTGTCTGCAGCAGGGCATGCAGACCACATCAAGGTCATTGGGGCTACACTGATTTACACCAACGGGACCAGCTCAAAGCTTTGTTTTGTATTCAGTGTTACCACATTAGCTGAAAGGTGCACATTTGGCAAATGAACACACCCAACATTGAGAGCAGGTCTCACCGTGAAATGGAATGCAGGATTCCCGTGTTAGAAGTATGACCTGATGACGGTGAGGATAAGCTGGGGATTTAAGGTGAATGATGATGCCTTTGGTGGGATGGGGCAAGTGTAATACATACACACATCATAAATATATGTCCCAAATGTTAGGATATGACCCATACCTGAATTTTCTGATGTACAGTTTCTAATGTACAAAGGTGTGCAGTGAGAAAGTATCTGCTTAATTACAGCTGTTTCGTTGTCTTGAAGCTATTATGACTGTCCACAAGGTCATCTCCAGTGCTTATAGACTTGGGAGAAAGTCACCTAAAAAGCCTTTTGATTGTATTCTGTCATGCACAGCTTTTATGATTTTTAAATGGAATAAAATAGACAAACAACATCTCAAAGGCATATGATGGAATTTATTTTCCTTTTATCCTTTAGACATTGTTTTTATGAGCACATATCACAGTATTCAGAAAGCAAGCTGTTCCTTCTGAGCAGTCTTACAGATTTACATGGTGATTTTTAAATGGCACAACTAATAGATGGAGTCTAGATAGTTTGAAAGGATTCCTTATTGCTGTCTTTGTAGAGTTATACCTAAAAAAAAATACCTTTTAGAGGGTACTGAAGAGATGCTCACATTCGTGAATCCCCTGCAAAACACTATAGCAGTTTGACAACTATGGTGGGAAAGTATTCATGAGTTTACAGTTTTGAAGGGTTTGAGTTCTCTGTAGCTCTCCAGTTTCCAGAAACTATTTTATGACAGTTTTAAAAAACTTCAGCCTTACACTCCTGGGTATACCAGCTTTCTCTGGAAGACAGGAGTGTGGAGAGAGGTCTACGCAGAGGTAGTAATGATTCAGGTGACATCAGCTCTCCTCATTTCCTGACCTTGTGGGGCTGACAGTTTTAGTGGGGATGGAAACAATGCTGATTTCTGAAGACTGTCAAGTGCAAGCAGTTTTCTGCTGAGTTGTAGGAGGCTGGAGATCTATAAACCTTTTTAAGTGCTAAGAGGAACGGGAGGGCATTGTTTTCATTGCAGCTAGTCTTTGAGTCAGAAAGAGAATAGTAACTATTGAGAGACGGACCTCTGGAACAAGGCTAAGCTTTATTTATTAACTAGTAAAATTTCTTAAAAGGAGAGTGAGCAAGCAAAAATTGCTTAGATCTGCTGCTGTGGACAAATAAACAGGAATGCAGAAATTATTTTAATAACACAGAACTAAATTATATTGCAAAGGCAACACAAGTTCCTCCATTTTGAAAAATGGCTGTAAATGTGAGTAGCATTTTGAGTCTCTCCAAAACTAAAATTCTCATTACTGGAAAACAACAGCCCAAAAATAAATCATTGGCTGCAATTTTTCAAAGGATTTGTCTGACTTAGGCTATGATGTTTCTGTATTAACTCCTTGGACCTATTCCCAGCCCAACTGGCCAGATTTTTTAAAGAGTTCTGGGTATATTTATTGACATAAGAAGTCAAATACAAAACTAATGGTGTACCCAGTTGGTGCTGGGTAGTCTGAAATTTCAACCTAGGATTTATTACTGTTTAGTCCCTAGTAATTGCCAGTTTGTTAAAAAAAAGTATGTCAAACAAAACATGCTGAGATCTAACGAAGATCCAGTTACTTTCTGCATGGCTAAAAGAAAGATGAGGATGTGAAATTACTAGTGAACATTTTGAGGTCTTCCTTGTTGAGCTTTAGCATGTTTGGCAGCTACTTGCAGAAGGAGAAACTGTGAGAAAACTGCTGGTTCTCCACCCCTCTCTTCCTGCTCCTGGCATAGGCAGCATCAGGACTGTGCCTCCCTGGCTGAGAGACTAGGAGGGGAAGTCTTTATTGGGGTGATTTTGCAGCTTGATAGCAAGGTTGCATACTACCATCTTACAGCTAAGAGTAACACTGCACTGTGTGCAAAGCTGCATCAGGCCCATCAGCTCTTTCAGGGAACAAGTTCTTCATTAAGCTACAATATAAATTTACTTTATGGTAATCCCACAGGACACCTCCATGATTTTCACTTACAGAATAACTTCCAAAAAGTCCAATTTGTGAATTGTGAGTCTCCCCAAAGACTTGCCAGGAATAGGTCATAAAGGCTCTTTTAATGCCACGTTGTGTGTTTGTTGTTGTTGTTGTTGTTGTTGTTTGGTTAGTTGGTTTTTGTTTGTTTGTTTGTTTTGTTTTGTTTTGTTTTTTCCCTATGAAATAAATTTTTTATTACATTTTCTTGTACTGAACATGTGTATGCTTTCAGATCCTGGACAAATCACTCAGTTTACAGCATTCACAGCCTCTTTGTCCCCTCCATCTTGTTGTGTTAAAAAAAAATAAAAAATAAAACCAGCTAGTCTTTCCATCAGCTTGATGTCTGTCCATCTAATATTATTAATGGGTCCTGAGGTCCAGTTCTGCCCAGTGAAGGACACTGGCACATTGATTCTCACATTTGACCTGTCCAGCTGGAGAAATAAGTTCCAAATACTGTCTGGAAAGTTAATACGAACAGCATACAGAATTTCAGCCCACCAAAGGGATTTGTTTTTAAGCTTCTCTGAACTCCAGAATCTGGACGAAAGCTCTGGTGTTTAGAATTAATGATGTCTTGGGTTAACTCACACAGCTTGCAGCGCTCTAGGTACTACAGTTTGATGACTGTCACTGTTGGTTGGGTCAAGAATAGCTGCCACAGACATAATCAGCACGTTTCCTCATTTTATCAGGCTGGTGCAAGAGGTAGGCATTTTTTCCAGGGGACAGAATTAATGGGTGAATGTGCTGTGGGGCTGGCACATGCTGCCTCCAGTTTAATAGCTGAATTAGAATCTTTTTAAAGCCTTGGCACCAAGAAATGTGATTTCCCGATGCTTAGGGCTAATGCTGTGGTAAGTGCTGGGAAATCTTGACTGATAGTGCTAAGAGTTAACAGAGACAAAAAATGAAGAACAATAAATCTTGCAAGAAATGTTTGGCTATGTATGACTTACATATGTACATATACATATTGGTTTGGAAGAAATGTTCACATGTAGAGAGATTAATTATATTTTAAACTGCACTTAAAAGGATCATCAAATCTAGTATTTTTTCACTCAATATTTCATCATTGCTTCTAGTGGCCAAGCTTGGTGGGGGCAAAGATTTATAGCCACTATATGAGAAACTGTATCATATAAATAAGGGGGCCAAATTAAACACATTGATTAACTATCATTCACTATCGTCTAATCTCTTAATGACTAAAGTCTAATTTAAGAAAGACAAGAATTGGGATTAAATTCTGAATTGCTATTATTAATACATGTGTTCATTATATTCTAGAGGAACTCAGCAGAGATTAAAAAGGCACCTGTGAATTAAGACCAGCTATTAATGGGAAAGTTGAAGGGGCTTATCCGCATTAATGGCATAACGCATGGAAGCATTAAACTTTACAGATTGTGTGTTCATGGATTTTGTCTGTCTAGTTTATTGTCAGAAAAAATTGTAGAGCACCTGGAAATATAGTCATGGGCACTATATTGCATTTAGTAATCAGAAAAGCAGAAAGCTAATTAGAGAACTTTTCAGGGCAGTTGAGAGGGATGAGTTTCGGTCAGTCCTGCAGTCCGTCCAAAGAGATAGCATGAGAGAGGAGGGGAGAAAAGCACACATTGTTTTAACTGGCCTGTGCATGAAGCTGTTTGTATTTAACAATGCAAGTTTCGGGCTAACCAAGAGGTGCTAATCCTCAGTGAGTTACTAACCCATCTGAACTTGTGGGACATCATCATAGAGGTGAATGACAACCTTTCCTTTAGCTTACTCAAGTGTTAGGATAGGAGCAGAGACAGGCACCACCACAGGAAAGAATTTTTTGCAATTTCTTTTCTTCTTTCAGCGACGTGTGCATAGCCCTGTGAAAGTCTGTGTTTGAGAGCTCCAGCCATGTGTTTGGCTCCATGACACCACAGCCCAGCTGTATGTCAGCTGTGGTTGTTAGAACTGCAAAATACCAGTGGTATCTTCTGGGGAAAGCCAGAGTACAAAAGTACCACCAGAGGACTTCAGGCTGTGCAGTGGCGATATTGACACTGCCCTAGCTTCTGTGAGCCTGATTGTCACTACCTCTCCAGCAGGAAGGGCTTGTTTCCATTGACAGCCTCAGTTCTACACAGGGGAAGGATGTGTGGTTGTTCAAGTCCAGGTCATGATGAAGAAATCACTTTCCTAGGCATCTGATGCTTTATGCTAAAACAGGCATCATCTGTCTTTAACACGCAGGTGGCCTTGTGAAAGTGAATATGAAATGATGCTGCCCTCTTGAATATTTGATTCTATACTTGCTAATAAAGCACTCACTTGTGATCTTCAGCCCCTCCTTTTTTGACATTTTTAAGACAGTTTTCTGATGTTTTGCTTTCAGAAAAGAGGCCATTATTCCTGCAATCTATCATTATAAGGAGTGCTGCCTACTTCAGACAACCTCTTGCAGCCTAACTGGAATCACTCGATGATTTGGATCATTAATATATTGCAAAATGACAATAAGAACTGAAGTGAGGGGGAAGGCAGACACAAAGTGCTGATGAAGATATATCTGCTCTACTGAGAAAATTCCACTTATAAATATAGGAGCAACCATTGGATTTCTCTTAGCTAGAAGGTGAAGCTTTAACACGCCTAAAGAGTATTGATTGTTAATGCTCTTGGTCTGTTTGGCAGTAGATTCACAACACCTGAGTCTTCTGCTGTGCCTCCAGATTTTCATTTCTGGATTTTGGTGTGAGGTCTTTTTAATCATTCTACTACCGATGTGTTTTCCTTTCTTGAAGCTTTGTTCATTGTTATAATGCACTGTAAGCACTTGCTTTTCTAGGCCGTTTTTCCTTTTTCTCAAATTTCTAAGTTCTGCTGCTTCTCCTTTCCCTGAAAAAAAAAAAAAAAAAATATATATATATATATATATATATATATGTATATATAGCTCTTAATTGGATTTCATAATATCAATGATTTGTTTAAAAAGGATGCAAGCCTAGAAACAGCAGTACTTCATCTCCTCATCTGCAGTAGCAGCACTAATCTTGTACACATTGGCATGCACACAGGGCAATAAAAAGTGACATGAAGTAACATTTCAGTGAAGAATTGTATGCAGTGGAGCCAAATCCTGTCATTTAAGACTTTCTGTGAGGAGTGATTTATTGTCAATTTGCAAGCTTTTTTGAGAGAGAGAGCGATTGTGTGAGTGTTGGGAATTATGCTTAGACTTTTTAAGCTTTGCTAGTGACTTTAGGTGTCTCTGCCTTCAGGTTCCCAACTTGACATTCCAGAGAAGCTTGATTCTTGGCACGTGTATAGTCAGCTTGTTTAGAAATGCTGAATCTCATGAAGGATCTCAAGCAGAACACCACAAATCATTGTTTTTGACTACCTGTTACTGTCTGTCCTGAAGACACTAAAGACGACTGTGACTGTTTCAAGGTATCAGGCTCTGATCCAGCAAAAGAACTTTTTAAAGTTAAGATTTTCTACGTCTGTACAGTTTTTAATAGGCAAAAATCTTATTTTGCTCCTCGAATAGGAGGTGGTGCAGAGGCTGGTGGGACAAATCACTTAACTTTTCACATTATTAGTCTTCTGAAGGCACAGATCAATTGCCCAGAGCAGTTTGTTCCTTTTTAGAAGCAAATATATAATCTTATTAATGATAATGTTTTTATGCCAACAGCATGATACTCTATATTGTTCAGTTTAATAATCAGCATGAAACCTATTAACTGCATGAGATCTAGAGTCAGAAATCTGGGGTGAAATCTTTGGCACTTGGAAATACTAACTAACTTGTTTGCAGTCTGCAGTCTCCCACAGTTAACATTCTGGCAATTACAAAGATACAAGCTTCAAAAGATAAGCTTTCTGTTTTGCGCTGTACCCATGATTTACCCTGTAGTCAAAATCCAGTGTAAGCCTTTTTGGAAGTTTCAGAAGCTTGGAAGAGTTCAATGTAATTTAATTTATTTTGATTGTGACACTTGGAAACCTCCTGGTCCTGACTGTGTCTAGCAATGACTAAGTCCTCAGAGCAGCTCTTCTCAAGCAGTGTTGATTGGGGGGGACAGTAAATCAATTACTCAGTCAAGGATTTCACGTACTTTTATTGCAATGTTCTTATGTTGTGTTTCTCCAATTTTGACTAAAAAGAATGTGCAATTAAAGTTGGTTTCATCAGCAACTGTGAATGTTTCTGCTGAGAGTTAATTTTACTTTCCTTGCATGTGCCTGTCTCAGTTGCTCAATTGTGCTGATGAAAGTTTGAAACTTCCCCTTCATGAGAGGTCAGTGAAGCTTGTAATTTGTCACTTCAAGACATCAGTTCCTATAGCAAATCTCTCATTAGATTTTCCTTGTGCATATCAGAGGTTGAGGTCATATGGCCCCAGGTTGTCTTGTCTCTGAGGGGAAAGCTGGCATTGGAGTATTTGATTGCTTCACCACGGCTGTGAATTTGAAGAAGTCAATCTCTTCTGGTTGCACTCCCTCTAGGGCATGTTGCCTCCTCTACAAAATTTAACAGTGATTGGCTGTTTAAATAGCTTTTGAATAAGTTTGTTCTTAAACGTATTTTCCTCAGTTCTCCTCCATGTACAGTATGGAGTAACTTACTGTTTTGCCCTGATACTTTCTGTGTCTGCTTCTCCTTCTAATTTTCATTTAAGTGTAGCAGTAAGTAATTAGGGAATGTCATTTACACTTCCCACTCCTGCTGCCATGAAAAGAATTGATGCTTATCATGGTGCCTGGAAGTGCCCTTGTGACTTTCCTGTTAAAACCATTCTGCTATCTGCCAAGACATGAATCTATCTGTAATTACTTTCCCATCATTGTTCTGGTAGGAAGACTATCTGTAATCACTCTATGACAAGTTTCCTTCTCATTCTTCCTGTAGACTTCCACTTGCTGGAGCCTCTTACTTTGGATTTCTTTACTCTGCAGAAACTAGGAACTGAAGATGAAGACTTTCCATTTCCATTTAATTTTTCTGCTGGGTGGTGTGTTTCTGTATAAATGTATATGATTTTGTTGCAAGACTACTTAGTACGCAGTCCTTCTGCAATTTTAGTCTGTTCTTCTATGCAGGGTTCAGAATTGGGCTTTCAGTGGAAGAACATGGCCATTATGAATTTTAATGCACTTTTGATTTCTTTGGCTGAAGTTGATGAGATTTTGGCAATTGAAATCACCCCTCTCTTTTCTTTCTGTTGTGTGGCATTTGAATTCACATTTCCTTCTTGAAGAAACCAACTGACCTTAGTGTTTAGTGGAAAGCACGTCTATGAATCTAGCTAATATCATTCATACAAAGAGCGGTATAATCTTAAAACATTAACTCTCAATATATTTTGTATCTTTTTTTAACATGAAAAGTAGAAATACAGCTCCAACTTGTATGATGATAGTGTGCTTATCTTTCATTTTGGCAGGCATTGCTCAGAGCCTCCATGCCCACTCTATCAGGGGCTGGGCACAGCACTGAAACTTGTGAATGCTCCATACACTGGATTTTGCATTCAGAGACACTTCAAGCCCCTGGGGAAAAACAGACTGTAGTGAAGGAGAATAGGATTACCGTGAAGCTACAAGTCACTCACGCAAATCCACAAAGAAATTGGGACTTCTAGCTCTGGTTGCTTAACAAGGGATTTGGGCACTTAAATCCTGCTAAGAGGGCAAGTGGGAGGGGAATCATTACAAAATAATTAGCAAAAACTTGGGGCTGGAGAAAAACAGGTCCCTGTCCTGTTGTTCTGGTGCTTTTCAGATTTGCAGCAATTCCCTTCCCTTTTAGAACAAAGCTGATGTTAGAGGTTAGTGGATCTTGCTAACCAGCCTAATGTGGTTTGTTGTTTCTGCACAATCAGTCCTGCAGCTTCTGACATGGGGTCTCTGCATGCTTCCCTGCACATCCCTAACACGAGCACTGCCTTTAGAAAAGTAGCTAGTAGCACCAGTCGGCTGGGAAGAGGACAATTTGGAAGAGGTGGGGAGGCAGCCCCCAGCAGAGCGCAGTGCAGCCTGTTTCTTTTGCTTGGGGTACTGAGGCCCAAGGCCTCGTGGAGCACAGGTGCGTGCCCCTGCACTGGGGAGCACAGGAGGGGCTGGGGGCTGTGGAGGGAGAGCAGCATTATGCCATCAGTTCTGGAGGGCGAGAAGTCAAACTGACAGTGGGATAGAAACGGGGTCTGGTGAGTGCAGTGGCTGGTGAATGTAGGCGAAAGGAGCAGACACTTCAGCTGGACAGGCCCCCATCACCTGCCAGGGCCTGAAACAGGGAGATGTCCTGTCAGAGCCCACACCGGAGCTGCTCTGTCTAGGCCTCACTGTGCCATCTGCCACGGGCCTCCACTGAGCCTGCAATCAGCAGCTCTCTGGTGCCCTGAACTCATGCTGTGGGCATGGAGGTTAGCGAGGGACTTGGCTACAGGACCTGCAGCTGCCAGCCGTGCTGGGCCGGGTTTCTGTGGGAGAGTGTGATGGCAGGATGACCGTGCAAATGCAGCACTTGCTGCAGCAAGGATATGAAGAGATTTATTCTCCACACGTTTCACCGCCCCAAAAACACTTAAGTGATGAGGGACTAAGTGTTTTCTGACTCTTTGAAAAGTATTTGTACTTAAAAAATAAATAAAAGGGAAAGGAAAGTCATGAGCAATGAAAGACTTAAGGACCCACTGAGGCACTGGATGCTGATTTTCCTTATCTTCTTAATTGCAAAGAATCGATTTCTATCCATAAATTTTTCATGATCTGGTGACAACAGAGTATGAGAAAGACTGTAGGGGTCCTCTGTGCAAATCCCTAGCTGTTCTAAATGTATATACAAAGACCTAATCGTAGTCTTGTTGGCAGGCATTGTATCTGTGCAGGTGGGGTGTCAAAAAGAGCAACACTCTTCAGCCTAATACACAGAAGTGGAACTTCTAATTCCTTCCATTTCCTTTCAAAATCCATGCAGTGCGAACGCTCTTGTTAAGCATATTTGACTGCACAGGTCGCGTAGTCTACGTGTTTAAAAACATATAATAATTTAATAGATTAAAAAAAAAATCAAGTAACGTGACATTTGTCACTAAGCAGAGAGGCAAACTGTTTGTGTTTCTAATAGGAGCCACTGGGAAAAGAGAGATTTGGGGGAAAAATCAGCCAGAGGGAATAGGCTGATGAAAGCTGTAAGTTCTAAGAGGGTTTTATTTCTTTGCTGCTTTGTAGTTCCTGTGGGTAAGCGAGTAAACCTGACAGTTCAAACTACATTTTCCTCAATATCTCAAAATTCATTCAACCTCCCATGTTACTAATTATTTTTCCACCTGAGAATCAGCTATTTTGTTTCAGGCTACAGCAAGGAAGAAAGATGCAGCTTATTACCAGGGTCAAAAAAAAAAAAAAAAAAAAAAAAAAAGAACTCTATCCTTGATAGCATGCAGCATTTTGTAGAGTATCGGTTCCCTTGTTTTTGCATGGGTACTTACAGTAAGCTGTTAGCACCTGAGAGGAAGGACAAAGGAGGTGAATCCTTTTCTTTCCCCTCTTGAACAAATATGCTTTCTTATTTAAAACTCATTGGTTCCTGTAATGTTAAAATATAATACATTCAGGAGATTTTCATCAACAATAGAAACCAGTAAGTTGGTGCTGAGAACTGTGAAAACCATGAGCATTAATTACAATTCTTTTTTAGAAAGAGTTACACAAGCTTTAATTAAGTCTCTAATTAGGCACCATACTACTTTTTTTTTTTTTTTTACACATTGACAAGGAAGAAAATTCTAGATTTCTGAGCTAGCCCCTTATCTTTGCTTTTTCATTCCTTTGAGTCCTTGGTGCTCTGAGAGTACCAAAAGAAAGGATAAAGTAAAAGGATGATGTCCAGAACAATAGCTTAACGGTTCAGTTGATCTGTGCAAATTCTGCTGTCATAACATGCATAAGAAATTTCAATGGATAATTCATAGAATGGATACAAATTCAAGTTGCCATTATTAAATGTTTTGGATTTGTGGTTTAATAGCAAAGGTGAGGGACAGGAATTGAGGTGATCTAAGGACAGGCCATCCTAAAGATACAAGTAGCAAACAGTAGCTTCAGAAATTATTTATTGATATAATTTATAACCAGCCTTCAGAAATGCAACCTTGTAATGATGAAATGGGACTATTCAGAGAGCTAATGCTGTACAGTAAGGTCAAGGCTGAAATACAGAAATAATACACTCTGTGGTTTCACAAGGTCCTAGAACACCTTAAAATACAAGTTCACAGTACTTCTAACCAGCCTTCTGTGGAGCTGCCAGTTTCATTGCCATTTTCCTAGGAGACTTTTCTAGTCCAGTGAAGAAACGGATGCCGTAAGAGCTAGGCGTGGGTGTGCTTGGTGTTGCTCATGGATATTTTCACAGGATTTTCACAGACTCCCAAAAGACATAAAGACTCTACAGATGTTAGTGAAGATGTGTGATTATTGGATCATAAGCCTTAAGATCAGGGCCAGTACAGTATTTAATGAGAGCTTCCAAAAATCTGTGGAAGCTGGTCCAGTGTTCTGTGGAATGTTTTTCATATCTCCCATCCCACTTACCAATGAGGAGATCTGAGGATGAATTTGAGGGAAAGATACTTGTAAATCATGACAGAAACTGTTTTGTCATGTATATCAAGCATGCTTATTTCCCATTCACCTGTATTTTCAAAACTCTATTCATACAGTCTTTAAAAAAAAAAAAAAAATCAGACAAAACTTTTACCTTATATTTTACCAGTAGATTTAATGTACTAATCTGTTTCATTAGATCAATTACAAATAGATAACTGCATTAGGAAATGAAAAAATGTTGTGTATGTGTGTGTTTTCAAAGTACAGACTGCCATGTTAAAGTCAATTATGCTGAAGATCTAACAACTTAGTCCACAATATGTGACTTCTGAGGTGTGGAGAGCATGACAACAGAAAGTCTAATTCCTCTTTGAATTACTCGACACACCAAGTATCCAACTTCTATCAAAAGAACCAAGAAAGTTTCATGAGATATTCCTATGCAGGTAACATATTTAATTTAGCTAATTCTTTTTATCATCTGAGAGCAAGATAAACTGAGAAATTCATGGATGTAAGAGTTGAGCAGGTTCTGTCACTTCATTTGCACATTAAGGGTGATAGAGTTTTTGCTAGTTTTAGTATTTGTGATTGAATCACTGCTTCTTACTACAGTAAGTGACTATAATGTGATCAAGTATGTCAGAGAGGTGACAACTTTTTCTTGTAATTTGTACATTTTTGTGTCCAGTATTTCACTGTATTTCTGTGGCAGAGAGCTTGCATACTGAATGTCCTCCCTGATAAGTGGTATAGCATCAAGTGAAAATAAGACTTAACATCACTGGGTTTAGAAAAGACTTGTCTTGCCATCATTAGAGGAGGCCAGTTCATAACGGAATGATGTGGTCTGAGATGTTTCTGTGGTCAGGCTGTGTTTAAATGAAATTGGAAGATTTGATGCTGAGTTCTCTCCTTACCTTCTGTCCTCAATAGCTGACTTTGTGAAACTATTCTGTGTGACTCTGTGTAGTTAGCATAAAGAACAATTCATACAAGTGTTCTTCAGTCTCCTTTCAGCATTGAACAGCCAAGCAAGGGTTATTTAGATGAAGGAGAATGTTACATGTTGTTAGTTTCTTCTTACTTGGCCTATCCTCAAGAACTTCCTTCACTTGGATATTTAGCAACTAGCTAATTAAAGAATGTTCTTGCTTTTTCAAGCATCTTCAACTGCCTAGGTAGAGCAACCACAGGGAATTTAGGTGCCAAAGTCCATTAAGAAAAAGGTGTCTGCAGTTCATTGGAGGGAGCAATTTTGTTACTTTCTGTGCATTCTGTGTGCAAAGACCATAGGGGGGGAAATGACCAGCACAGTGAAAATAGATCACTTGAACATTTCCAAGTAAGACTTTTTGATGAGATTCCCTTTTAATGGATTATTAAGGGAATATCTGCAGAAATAAGATTTTCTGTCTGTTTTCTGGAGGATGGCAAAAAGTGACAAAAGCAGAACTAATGCCAAATACTGTAACTTTACTGACTTTATTGAAATTGCTGCCAATGTCAATTGATAGAAGGAAGACTTGAAGCTGTCTCACAGTAACTTCTTCATTTCCCTTGCATTAAAAATATAGTATCAGGTTATGACTCTTTTTTTTTTTTTTTTTTTTTTTTTTAGAATTTGAAAACGAGACAGCCCTTAGCTACTTACACAGTGATTTGGGTAATGTGACCATTGCACTGGGTTTTCTCAGATATTTGGCACGTTTAATGAATCTCTTAGACACTTCATTTTCTTTATAAGTGCCAGTTATCAATCTAAGGTAATGGTGGACAGCTTAACATGAACCGCCACGGAAGTTTATAAAATCATTATGTCAACATTGTACTTTTCCAGCAGAGTTAGGGGATTACAAGAAAATGATACTGTGATTTAATTAAACAGTGTATATATTAGTATCTATCTGTTCCTCATTACTTATTCTTTATAGTGGCAAGTTATAGCCATCATTTTATGGTGCCTTTACCTTGTTATGCTTGGTGTTGGGAAGTTCATTACATGACCTGAAAACTTCAGGTATTAAATTGGAGGAGGGATCTATACGTAGTCCAAATGATGATTTTTCCCACCTATGTAACACTACCCTTAATGTGTTGCCAAACAAGATTTCAGTCACAGTCGATTGTACAAATATTTTAGATGTGATTTCATGTTTTTACTTTTTCAGTCATCAGTGGAAAGAGTAGTGCTACCCTATACCTCTTTGAACATCTGTACATTCAGGGTTCCCATATTCTCTTCAAATCATTAAGGTTCTCTGTTACTGTTTTTTGTATTTAACTTTAAATCTGAAAGCACCAAAACCTTTGCTAGCTCACTAAGCACAAACCCATGTAGACTCTCCTGGAGCAGCACCAAGGGTGGGTATAGAAGACCTTGCTGTAGGTTAGGGATGCCAGTAATAGCCAGTCAGAGTGCCCTGACTGGGTGTTACTGGGTATTAGTAATCCAAATGGGCAGACGGACTAGACTCAGATTAAGTCAGTGACACTAATCTCAGCTACCACCACTGCAGAAAAACTCCTTTGAACCTAGTTTTTTATTTTAGATCAAAAAAATATTTTTTTCTTTCTAGTAGTCTTGATAGATCTTCAGCAATGCTAATTAATGAGCGTTCAGTTTTCCCTGAGGTAACAATAGATTTGCTCTAGACTTTTTAGGAACATTTTTGGCTACTCTTGCAGCTACCCTCAGTTATTCTTTTTTTATTCTGAGATCTGTGTCAAAATAAATCCCATTCCCTCCAGGATACTTGAGGGCTGACGGAAGTGTAATATTTGATGGTTGTATTCTCTGTCTGAATCTATCTAAATAAATGAGCGCTGTCCATGATTTTGCTTTTTTAAGGTAATCTCACTCCTGAAAATTATTTAGCTTAAATTTACAACTTGGCAATTTTAGTGTCTATCAAAATTCTTGCAATAATGTGAAAATACTTGTTTGTTTTGTACTGTGTCTGTATTTTCTTTGAAGAGATAGGCATCTTTGTCACTCTCTCAAGGAACTGTAAAACTTACTTTATGGTAAAATCAAGCAGTTTGAAATATCTACAGTGCTAAGAACTAGAAAGCTGTAGAAAGATATTAAATTCTTTGCCTTTAAGAATTTGCAAACTAAAGAAAAATACACAAATGTACACAACTCAAAGAGGATTCAGTGTGATATAGAATAAAGCAGCTTGATAAAAGATTAGAAGTGGCTTTTGTTGAGCCACTTCATTGGAGTCTTGGAGGACTGAACACTGAGCAAGGCTTTGGACCTGAGGGAGATACTTCAGCACGCGGAGCTGCAGGTACTCTTAAAAATGTTTTCCTAAATCATGGTCTTCTTACTCTTGGATGATGCTGATTGCTTGATTGAAGAACTGCCCTCTTACAAAAGAAAGGAAATGTCATTGAAAACTGCAAATGCTTAACTCCTCTCTCACTCAGACCATGTGTATCCCCTCAAGCCAAGAAATGGGTGCACATGTCAGTCCCCATTACTAGAAGGCCATTACCGTCTGACAAAATTTGGCCTTCATATTCTTAATTAATTTTGCACTGGAAATTTTGTAATGTTATGCAAGCAACAAGAAAGTGATCTGTTCTTGCTACATAGTTAATATAACTATGATTAAAGGTACCTAGCAAAAATTAGCAGCAGTGATAGAATCCTAGGATCATTCGGAAAGTCTCATCTAGTCCAAACTTGTGCTTAAGGCAGGGTCACTTATGAGATTAATGTGCTTCCGAGTATTTTCTTTTCATGCTTCCCAGCAGATCACAGGTTAATTCTGGCAAAGTGATAATTTCACCAAGTGTCAATCATTTCTTTAGAAATTCAGCTATTATCACTTTCATATGCTTTTAATTCACAGGTTAACTATGGGAACTTGGTAATGTATAGTGACAATTCTGTAGACCTTTAAAATGTTACACTCATTATTATACTAACTTTTCTCATACTTCCAACAAGTGCTAGAAATACTATTGTTATGATAAGTTATGGATCCCCAGTGGAGGCATTTAATTTCATGGCATGTTAAAGGCTATAACAGCCTATTAAACCAGGAAAAAAATGTTACTTTTCCACACACACAAAAAAAAAAAAAAAAAAAAAAAAAAAGAAAAAAAAAGGAAAAAAAAAAAAAGGAATGAAATGCTTAGTGGCATTTCTCTAAGAGAGCAATTTATCAAAACCCAAATCTTAAAGATAAGATTTTTTTGGAAGTAATGCATTCTTCAGGGGCTAACAATGAGAATGGTGTGGCCATCCTTTTTAGCAAATGTTGACTGTCATTTCTAATTCAGAAGAGACATCAGTGGTAGCTGATGAGAATCTAAGCTAATGCTGAAGTATGTATACGATATTCTTTTCATCATTCTTAGTAAAATAGCCCCCAAAATAGGACAATGATTCTGCTGATGTGTGTGATTATAACATTGGTGCATAACCCTGTGGAGGCATGATCAGTGCTTGGCTTTGCTCACGTAAGCCAAAATTGAAACCAATTTTGTTTTCAAAACATGGATAAAGCTGCAGCATTTGTGGCAGTCTTTTGGGAGCTTCCAAAAGTTAGTTATCCCTGTGTGAACCTTGAACAGTACTTGTAGGTTTGACTGAGAATCTGAAAATACCTCCCCACACCACTAGAAGTGACAGAGCACAGCTGCTTGCTTTTCAGCTCCAAAGCCTTTGTATTTTGCTTGCAGCCCTGTGTCAAAAGTACTTACATTGGAGAATGTAAATAACTGAAGATGAAAGGAGATTTTCTTATAAGGGAAAATAAGATGAAATCTTTAACAACTTCACTCTTCTATGTTGTTTCCCAAGTACCTGTTTCAGTGCCCATTGGAGCCAACAGGAAACTTTCCAGTGGCTTTAGCAGATATTGTGCTGATTCCTGAAGCTTTGGCTGTAAATGAAGAATCTTACAAAGCTGAAAAGCTGAAAGATTTAGGAATCTGGGGTAGGATTAAATATTAACTTCAGCCTGGGTGGTACCATCTGGGACTCACTCACAAAGGATGCTAATGAACAGGTTAAAATGAAATAAAGATTAATAATAATAACACAGCTTGAAAATCACTGACATCCTGTCCTATCCCTTCCCCAGGTGAACAATAATATTGTCCTTTATTTTAGATTTAAATATTTCAGATAATCTCATCAGCTCAATTTTTTAACACATCTATGATGTCCTGGAGGTGCTACAGTGGGAAAGAATGGTTAATAATGGTCTAGCCAGTCAGGGGTCATTGTAAGGCAGGATCACTCTGGTTTGCTTGGGAGAAGTTGTAAGGAAATTTGAAGATTTGAGGTGTGGCAGCTGGCAGAAAATGATCCAATGTGAAAAGGAAGACTTTGGTCACCATCATTGCATGGCAGGAGTTTTGAATAGTAGGGCCAGCAGCCTGAGTATGGAGCAACTCAAATAAAGAGAAAATCAGAAGTTTTAGTAGTTAAGGTGGGAAATAATTTGTAGCTTTATCAGTGAAGAAGCTGTATGTATAGAGGGAATGTGGGGCCATGAATTGAAAGCAGAATGATTTAGTACAGCAGGATTCTTTTGAGAGTATAATGAGCTTCTGCCCCTAAATTAAAACTTTTCTTTAAAGATTTTGAATCCAAAAATAACTATCAAGGGAGTTTCACAGAAGCATTAATTACTTTCATTCCTAAATCTGACAGTGATCCAAATTCATGTTCCAACTACCATCCCTTTTCCCTTATAAATTAAGGTTGCAGAGTTAAATTATTGGCTTCAAGGACTGCAAAGGCAATTTTCTACATCATATCTCATTCCCAAGTTGAATGTTACACGTAGATTATGCACAAACAATGCTGAAAACCTTTATAGCAATATCCCTTGAGCCAGTAAACTCTTTGTCTACTAAACAGAAATTCCTAATGATACTGTGAATGTATGTGACTGCCTACAGTGAGATTACCTCTTCTCTAACCTTCTGGTACTCTATCTTTGGCAAATATTTGGTTCATCTATTTTTCTCCTTTTTTACAAGCCTATGATTTTTTTACAAGTACAATGATTTTTTGAGTGGTATTTCCTCGTGGTCCTTATTACCCTTTTTCTTTTGGCTTTGCTGAGTGTTTTTGCTTAATAACACAAAGGGATTGTCAGAAGACATGGACGTATCTTTCAGATACATACTCTTTCAGTTATCAGTAACATGGATTGTTTGTTTGTTGTTGTTGTTGTTGGGCTGGGGAAAAAAAAATGTTAGTTGCCTGTGGTAATTTTATTCAAATATACAAGGATCTGGTGTCACTTCAACTGGAGACAGAATGGGCGTCTGTATCATACACACTTGTTATTTAACATATCCATTGGTTGAAAGAGTGGTATTTTTTTCTGACTGAGCTTAGTGCTCACAACTGCAAACAACTGGATTTATCTCCTGTTCATGATAAAGTCTAAGCCTTCCCATGATTGTCTCTGTCAAGAATTCAATGCAGAATTCAATGCAGAGGTCCATCTACCTTCCATTCCTTTCTTTGACATGCTAAACACTACTCTCAGTTCAAGAGACAGGAATGCATTCTGCACTTTCTTTGGTGGGTGAATCGTGAAGGCACATTTCCCTGCTTGTTGGCTGGGGTGTCTGGGCTGATGCAGTGCTTGAGGTCACCCAAGTGCTATGCTGATGACCCACTGGTCTTGGCTGGGCGCTCTGTTGTCTGCTGGTGAGGTACTTTAAACCACTGCTTGAACATAATGTACTATGTAGGCAAAGACATCTTCGGGCTGTTTAACTTCAGATACTTTTCTTTTGCTATGTTTTGTCAGCAAATAAGTGTAATAATATCTGAGTATAATATTAGAAGAGCAGCAGCTTCTTGGGACTGTGCACCATCTGGGCTGTTCTTGCAGGCCTAGGTCTGAGAAATAAATTTTCTTGCTAGAAAAAGAAGTTTGGATTTAGGTGAGCATCAACTATGGAATGGTCATTTCTGTTTGCTGCAGTTTACAGTAGTTCTTTCTTTGAAGCCCTCAGTTAGTACTTGGCCTACTGCATGCACATATGTATTTACAGCCCTGCAGTCGCCATACTCCTTACTTCTACACAGAGTGATAGATTTTTGTTTTTCTCATTCAGTTGTATCATTAGTTGTGTATAGGTTCTGGAATTTTGGAATTCTTTTTGAAGCTGGCTGGAACTGGCTTGACAGGGAGCAGCTGTGTCAAGACCTTGCCATGTAAACCCAAGACAGTATCTTTCACTTTCTTCTAACTCTTTGATTTTGATTCCACTTACTATTTAAGTATTTAATATTTAAGGTTTAAGAAACATGAACATGTTTTTATGTAAGCTGGGTCCACTCTGAAAGGCCCTCAGTAACTGGGACAACTGAACAGTATAACAGTTTATCATAGAATCATTTAGCTTGGAAAAGACCCTTAAGATCAAGTCCAAGCATCACCTAACACTGCCAAGTCTACCACTAAGCCATGACCACAGATGCCACATCTACATGTATCTTATATACCTCCAGGGATGGGGGGGTTCACCACATCCTTGGGCAACCTGTTCCAATGCCTAACCACCCTTTCATGTAGAATTTCTTTCTCATATCCAATCTAAACCTCCCCTGGAGCAACTTGTGGCCATTTCCTTGCATCCTATCATTTGTCATTATAAAGCTGAGATGTGCACATTAGAAGCACTTGACTCAAGACTGTTAAAACTTACAGAAATATTATGATGAAATCTTTCCTGTTTCAGGTTTATTTTTACAGGTTTATTTTCTGGGCCAGTGTTCTTAGCAAAGGAAGTTGCCAGTAGCTTGTGTTCCAAACTGTATGTAAACCTGCACGCTCTGCTGGCCACTGAATTCTGATTTTCCTTGTTTTTTAACCAACCCATCATGCTATTCCTGGCTCTCGCTCAGCTTTGAAACATGCAGAGAGGATGGAAGAGTAATTTACTACAGTATTCTTATTATTTGAGAACCAATGGGAAGAATAAACAACCTGGGATCTTTTGCAAGGGAACAGGGAGAGGCTTGTTTACCAGATCTCACATTTCTGGCAAACAGCTGGCTGTAGTTTTAATAATGAGCTGCCCATAATTGGAATGTATTTAATCCAAGTTAACACACATGCACTAAACTTGCTAATTGGGAATTTCTCTTTATAATAAGCACATTACTCTTGCTTTTTCAAGTAATGCTAACACGCTGATACAGCAGAGAGACTGCACCTCGCTACATGAATGCAGCTAGCAGGCCCCAGTGCATGGTAATTTTTGAAGAAAACATATGGTAAGAGTAATGGCTGAAGTCTGTAGACAGCTTGCCTAAATTACAGTGCATCCATTGAAACCAGGACACATGCTAAGCTGCTGAAAGCAAAGAGATGTCATTAAAAAATGATTCATATACCTTTGCCTTAATGAGTGCTCACACTTGAGGATTGCCAATTGCCTGATCAATAGCTTCACTGCTGCACAAGGCAAAATTCTTTGTACAAACGAGATATTATGATTGCAGAAGGGTGTTAACTTGACCATATACACTTTTGCCTTAAAGGAATTTGAAAATAATATTTTACTTTTTTTTCTGAAACCTGTCTATATTTGAACCTAGTAAATAAACAATCATGCACTGCCATATGGAGCAATTTCATAACAGCACATGGTGAGGTTCTAATGAGTTTTACCATACTGTGCCTGACAGGTGAAATTTCAGCTTTGATTACAGGAGGCCAAAAATAATTCATCCAGGCCAATAAAGTTTGATTTAGATAAGACTCAATTATTTTTGCTATCAGCCATTAAGAACTGTTCTTTCCTCATTTTCATTTTCAGGCACACAGCCTGGCAACAAGCAATAATGGATATTTATTGGGCTATCAAATCCACAGAGACTTGTTTACTTACCCAAGTACTGTGATTGTCAATATTACATAGTCCACGGACTGTTATCTTTAAAAGGTGTCATGTTTGAGAGTTGTTTTCAGGCTCAACTCCTAAACTTTAAAAAGTGCTTTGAAGTTATTATTAGTAATGCAGTGCCTAGAGACCCCATTATGCCAGCCAGGGTATAAAACAAAAGTAAAAGACAGACCTGACACAGAAAATATGCTGGCAATATTTGTGTTCATTGACAAGCCCAAACATCCCCAACACAGACAGACAGACTTGGTCCCGCTGCAAGTGGGTGCCTCTCCGCTGGGCTAATGGAAGCACGAACTCTCCTAATTAATGAGACATACTGTGCTACGGAGGGACTACAGCATGAAGGATAGGTGCTGCCATGCTCAAATGGAGTTTAGGTCTACATCCTGCAATACTGCACATCTTGGAACGGACAAAAGCAGGACTGATAGAGGAAGGCTTAAAAATCTTGTGTTAAGCCTGTTGTAAGCTGCTGGTACCTTGGATCTTACCCTCATCTCTTGTAATTGAATACTGGCCTTAAGCCCCACAGGCCAGATGATACCACTGAGACAAAGTCACAGTTATCTTTAGTGAAACAAACAAATACTGCTTTACACCTTTTTTTACCATAGGAGGACATTCATGTTGGAATGCTATTTCAGGCAGTACAGTTTCTCTGGTGTTCTGGTAAACTAGGGCACTGAATTATTCAGAGGAGGCAAGTCAAAGAGTGGTGTGTGCCACCTGGGCCTCCTGCGGCTGCAAAAATAAGGGATCATACTGAAGCTCTTGCCTTAAAATTTGTAAGAGTTTCATCTGAGGGCCTACCCAAAATAGCTTAGTGTTTTTGGAAGGCTGGTAGGTCTCAAACTTCTAGGATTTCACCTTAATACTAACTACTGTTTTTACGATATCTTGTGATATGTGAAAAGGCATACTGGATGGCATGTTGATCTCTCATAGGGCCTTTATTCCCATTGCTATGTTCTTCCCTATTCTTTTTCTCCTTTCTCTTATGTTCAACAGGTGGAAAATGAGCAGTTACACCTTTTTAGAAAATTGGCAAATAGGTAGGCATGTCATTCCTGCATAGCGTGTGACATTTTATGCAAAGCTTTATCTCTGACCTTTCTTTTCTTACCCTTAGTTCAATTTCTTTCTGCCCTGGGGTTTGAGACAATGAAAGTTAATTATGACTCCTGTTAGGTCCTTCAGGGGGCTGGGCTCTTCATACACATCTACAAGAATAAAAGTGACCTTGAAGGTCCTTTTTCAACATATGTCCCCTATCAAACTTGATCTCCTTTTTCTTCTTTTTCTTCCAGCAGAAGCTTTAATTTTCTTTTAAGTGAGGGGGTTATAACAAATCTGTATGAATAAAGATGATATCAAACAAAGTGCTAATATTGTATTATTTTTATTTTAGGGAATAATTTTGGGATTACTTTTCAAGAAATTTAGAAATCTTCACCCAAAATTGCGGTTACCTCTCTGAATCCCAAAGTGGAAGTCTAATTTGCAAATGCATTTCCAAAGATACTGATGTTCGGGCAGGTCTTTTAGGTCACCTATCTAAAAATGAGCTAAAAGCAGCTTCTGATGCTTTCCAGAATTAAAATGGGAATGAGTTGGGTTAGGTACTCACTTGAAAGTATCATAAGTAACTTGCAGATACCCTTTATTTGTGTTCCTGAGATTCATTGCAGTCTGCTGTCCTACTTAAGGATTAAAAACATGGGATAAGCAAGGATCTATGAAATTAAACCAGAATATAACTGAGCCAATCTTAGGTAGTATCTCTGAGGTAATTAAGAAAGGAGCAATACAGTGATCAAATCAAGGTTGCAATTAAAACTGAATCAACAGATCAATGGGTTCAAATGAGCAAATCATCTCATTAATATAGCAGGTAATCAAGTAGAATTAAGAGATTGGCACTGAAGGGAATTTCTGTTAGTTTTAGTCTCTAACATTGTGGGAGAGGCAGGGAAGAGCCAATTTCCTTTCAGCCTGGGGTTCAGCCAGCAGCGACCTAAGAAAGCAGTTCATGCATGATCTTAAGTTTGCACCTAGTACTTATTCCAACATCTGTGAAGGTCTGATTTTGGTTCGTTTTTAGAAAGTGCAGGCTGTCAAAGTCAGAGGTGTGAAAACTGAACCTAATCTCATCTAATTAAGGAAGTGGCATTAATTTATTACTGTGGATATGGCAAAAATATAGTTTGATGAAGAGCCTTCCTTATGAAAGATAAGGGTCCTGTGGTGTTCATCTACATGGCTCTTTCAGCATCCTGTTCTGGGCTGGAGCTCAGAGACAGCCTTTCCCTACAAAAATAAATAAATAAATAAATAAAAATTCTGTGGGTCTTTTTAGTCTCTTCTTTTCCAAACCTTTCAGAACGTCCATCTCCGAAATCTCCACCACCCCTGTTTAGTTAAAATGCTAAAGTCATTATTGTTAGACACAAAAGTTATTAGAAGTATACAGACAGTATACAGACAGTATAATGACACAAGCTCCTTAGGGAAGATTAATGAGATATTTCTATGTTTTATTGTGATAAAATCACAATCATCTCTTCCTGATGAAATTATGAATATTCCAGACTCAACTAGAATGTGGGCATTCTCTACAATTTTTTAAAAATATTTTGCCAAATAGGTTAATTTTGAGATTACAGGTTTCTCTTTTTCACCGTTACAAAATAAGCACAGTTTCTAAGCACAGAGGTAACTCATATGTGTCTGTTTAGAATGATAAACTTGTCTTGCCTTTCCCTTGTTAATGGGGATGGCCTTTTGGAAAGACTGTAAAATTGTTATGTGGAAAAGAGATTGTTTAAAATTCAGCATGATCTGAAGAGCTGGGCTGTGCATCTCCAGTCAAAATGGATGCCTAGAAATCTTGCCATCTTAATTCAGAGACCAGATGCAACACAGGTCAATTTAATTTCTTTACTGTCACAAGGTCTTCTGAAAAGATTATAATGTTTGCAAGCCACTGCCCACCGCAAGGTGATGCCACATGAGGAGAGTTCACTGGGGACCACACGCTGTAGTGAAATTAATTAACCCATGTCAGCAATGGAGAGTTGAAAGCAGGTCAGTAACTTCTGCATTTGCTCACTGAAGATAGAGTAATAATCAGTTTAAGCTTCTTATACTGTTAAGAATCAAAATGTAAAAAGTTAAATGAGTGATTTGTGCTTTTTTTTGCTTTTTTTTTTTTTAATTGGTGGACATAGAAATAAAAGGAAAGACTGGAAAAGTAAGACTAAACATATTTTTATTTTCTCTTTTTATGGTAAGTGCTTACTAAGCTAAAGCTAACAGAAATGCAACTGCAGCACTGGATTGCCCATGCTATCTAATTTTCAAACAGACATAAATACTACAGAACAACTTGTCATTTTAAAAGGGTAAACAGAAAAATCATATAAATTAAATGACATTTAAGAAGTTCAGGGTTTATATCACTGCCACTAGGGAAATCAGAGACCCAAGGAAGAAATGTTTCTTTAAAGCATTGATATAATCAAGCTTGGGAGGGAGATTATTTTTTTTCTTCTAAATGATTGTCCAAATAATTTAGAAGCGTAATTTTGGACTCAGATTGTCACAAAGGATTAATTCTGTTTCTTTTTAATTATGGGCCTTGCATTTGGAAATAATTTTTAAGTTGATTGAAAATTAGTTCAGTAAGGCAGTAAAAGGCTAAATGCAGTCAGGTGACTGTAGGAAATACAAAGCCCATTGAGGCTCTGGTTTGCTGAAAACAGGTGAGATAATATTACAGGGCAAAGTCTGTTTTGTTTGGGTCCTTACCTATGTGTTTATACGACCAGCAGAGCCTGCCTTGGGATAGAGGAACACTGTGATCACCTCTTAAGGTCCATCCAGATCCTTGCTCTAAGGCTAAATCTGTCAAATGTTAATGACCATCTTTGCACTGTGACTGCTTCATGCTAGAAGGGGACCATGAGGTGACGAGCTAAGTGCCATAGTGTTGTCTGAGTCTTGCCAGGAAATACAGTGCCTGTAGAGCTGTACCTGAACTGTTCAGGGTTCAAACCGAGCTCTGCGTAGGCTGGGATGTGTCAGGATGAGAAGGGAGAAGAGAGACTTTCCTTCTTTGAAATGATAAGGAGAGCACGAGATCCCCGTTAAGTCATTGCAGTGTTAGTGGCACCCTTGGCAGCCTGAGCAGCCTCCTTATTCCCCCTCATCCTCCTTGGCAGCCTCCTTATTCCCCCTCATCCACCCCCTTCTCCTTCCTCTCCCCAGGCAGCGCAGGGGAATGGGCAATAGTGGCTGCAGTCAGTCCCTAATGCTTCGTCTCCTCCGCTCCTTTGTGGTCCCTCTCTGCCCCTGCTCCATGCGGGGTCCTTCCCACGGGATGCTGTCCTTCCCAAGCTGATCCTGTGGGGGCTGGCCACAGGCAGCAGCTCTTCAAGAACTGCTCCCATTTGGCTCCATACCATGGGGTCCATCCGTCAGTAGCAAACTGCTCCAGCACGGGTCCCCCACAGGTAGCAGCTCCCCCCAGACTCCCTGCTCCTGTGTGGGCTCCTCTCCACAGGCTGCAGCTTCCTTCAGGGCATAGCTGCCTGCTGTGGCCAGGGGTCTGCCACAGGTAGCCCTCTGGAGATCTGCACCAGCATGGTCCTCTGCAGGCTGCAGCAGGACAGCCTGCTCCTCCATGGGACTTCTGCCCTGTGCCTGGAGCACCTCCTGCCCACCTCCTGCACTGCTCTGGGTGTCTGCAGGGCTGATTCTCTCACCTTTCCTCACCCCTCTCTCCCAGTTGCCGTAGCACAGCAGTTTTTTTCCCCTTTGTTCACTCTGCTGTCCCAGAGGCCCACCCAGCATCACTCATGACCTAGCTCTGGCCACTGGTGGGTCCTTTGGGAGCTGGCTGGAGCTGGCTCTGCTCTGGCATGGGGCAGCTGCTGGGCTCTTCTCACAGGGGCCATCCCTGCAGCTCCCTGCTACCAAAGCCTTCCCGCGTAAACCCAGTACAACATCCCGGTGTGCAGGGTGAGAGCAAAGATGAGCTCTAGCTGCAGCTGGTCAGCAGCATCCCCCAGCACATTAGTGATGTAGCAGCAAGGCATCTGGCAAGGGGACTTCCTGCATGGCTTGCTCAGAGCGCAGGCCGTAGCAGCTCTATTAAACAGTATAGATGGTGCTTCCTTTTCAGTGCAGTTGGATGCTGCTGTATCAATGAGTATATGATGAGAGGAGAGAGCAAGGGGAAAGGTCACCTCCCATACTGTCACAGCACATCAAACAGCTTGCTGATATTTCTAACTCACAAGCGCAGGAATTCTTCATGCTTATCTCAGAACAGTGTTCTGTGCACAAGGCAGCAGTTAGGTCCTGTCCTCGCTACTGGCATTTATCAAATTATATGATGACCTTTGAAGGATCAAGTTACCAAACACCACGCTGGCTGAAACTTCTCAGTACGTATCGCTGTAATGCAGTGTTATGTCAACTCGCTTAGTCCAACCAGGGCCAGAACTTGACCTCAATACAGAACATGACCCATTCTTTGCTGTATTATCCAATTAGTCATAGTCATTAATTCATCTCTTTAAGGTCTTGTTTTAACAGGAGACAGTCTTATTGCCAAGGTAATCCCTAACATTTCAAAAACATAGTATTATAGACAGTTCTGATGAAAGACAACCTCCAGGGGGTTCGCTAATCCTCCCCTGTCCTACCGCAGGATCAGCAAGACATTTAAGCTTTTCATGAAAGATATTTGTCTAACCTATCTTTAAAGAGAACTTGTAATTCTGCGGAGGGGCTGGGTTATAAGTCCTATCCCTTTTTCTTTCTCTACGGATTCTTCTGTTTGTTGGATTCTTGTTTGTTTGTTTTGTTTGTTTGTTTTGTTTTTTTGTTTGTTTGTTTTTTGTTTTGACTCATTCCATTCACCAAATTGTTGGTAACAGATAGCAGAAAGAACACATTTATATGTTGCCTGTAAATAAGTTACTACTGAGTGTCTTAATAAAAGATTAGTCAGTGGCTTAGAGTCCATTAATTAATAAGCCGAGGCAATCTATAGTATTTTCCACTGATGCATTGAGCTATCTCCATATACTATACCATTCTGATGTATCTTAGAGCATCTGATTGTTCACTTAGAAATCAAGTCACATGTACACCTAATAGAATAAGTGCTCAAATAAAAAAGCTTAGTCTTTTCATTCTAACTTGTTTTTCATGAAATTGTTCTTAAAAAAAATGCCTCTGTATTCTATAAATTGTTCTTTAAAAAATAGACTGCACTTCTACTTTTCTCAGAGGCATTTTGTGCACAGCTTTTGTGCAAGTATATTATGATGTTTGAGAAGCAGAGCTATGATCTTTTCTGTTCCTTGTTTGCATCAGTAACATCTTTGACTTAGAAGATCTGTAGCGCTCTCATATACAAAATTATTAGCATGTCAGAAAAGAAAGTGCAAGCTTTTTGTGTCCTGAAGGGTTTCATAAAATGTTATGCAAGTGTCTGGTGCAGATGGAGTTGGTAGCACTGCTTATTGTTAAGATAGTCCAGCATTTGGCATTTTCACTTGCCAGGTTTTAATTATTCAAACTAAAACTTTTTATGCAAATATTTGCTTCAGGCTAAATGTTTCAAGGAACTTTCAGGAAAAATAGTTCAGCTGCATCCCAGAGTACAGAAATCTGTACAAGAGTACAGAGAAAAGGAGCAGATTAGCTTTTCCACCTGATAAACAAAATACTAAAATGATTTCATTAAAAAGGTTTGTTTGCTCTTTGTTTGAAAATTGGCAGAGAGATTTGCTTTAACATCAGAGGTCTGCCTTCTCCAGCTACTTGAAAATCCAAGACTGATTCCTGAAAAGCCGCTCAGTGGCTGCATGCTGGAGTGGAGTCACCGAGTGCTCCAGGTACCTTCTGCCACTGGCCTTGGAGGGACTGTGTAACATCTTGGCCTTCTGTCAGACCTGCTTAATCTGCAGGAATATCCAAAGAAAATTTTCATAATCCCCGTATGCTTTCTGACTGTCAAGTAGCTACCACAGGGTTAGAATTGTTCTTTCCTTATTTCAGCATAGCAGATAAGCCGGGGCTGCTTCCAGTTTGTTCGGCACATCCCGGGGGTGAGACACTACTGCCGGTCATCTGGCTGTGTGTGACCACTAGGCTTTGCTCCATGCCTGAAGCCGAGGCGTGACTCATGTCGTACAGATCAACATCTGAGACACATATTTATTATAAAAGCATTAAACTAGCTTCAGAGATGTCCAACCTGTTTATATTTGGCTGTTACAGCTTTGACCTGGCTGACCAACACTGCAAGCAGTTGGCAAGGACAGCTATAGTGGCAGTGATGGCTGTTAAGTCATTTGTGGAGGGGTCTGGTGAGGACAGGGCAACGGTGTCGAGCCTAACCATGCTCATCTGGTTACTCTAATGCTGACTGAAAACAAAAGCTGTCTGGATTCAGTCCAGAAATTGTCTGTGTTGAGCATGCGGCATCACCAGACTACAGGGACAGTGCAGGACTTACCCTGGCAGCTGGAGGAAGCAAATGCAGAGACAATTATGGTGTTAAGCACTGAACCAGAGAACAGGGAGACAGTGAAACCCTCCCTGCTTTAAGCACTTGATCCCCTGTGATGATAACAGTCTGCTTATTGTTGCCAGACGTCTCATCACAGCCAGTGGTAGAAGCCTGTGCTGTGTACCCACATCTCTGAGACTCCAGCTCAAGGAGTTTTTCTCGCCTGATAGAATTTCATGATAATTTGTTTCATGAAATTTAAGACTTATTTTCTCGTTACGGATATACACAGAAACATCTGCACTCCGATTTGAAAAGGAACCAGTTGCCTACTGTCTCCAAACTTATGCATGCGGGATTGTACAACCTTAATAACCTTCTGAATTATTTATTTTTCAGAATCTAATATAGCTCTCAACGTTTGTATCAAATTGGAACCGTAGGGGAAACTTGGGCAGTAGGACATTGCAGCAATTATCCCCAGTGCTGCTCAACTATATGATAGCTTAGCGAACCATTTTTTGCTTTCATGGAGTTTGTACTGACCAGTGTCACTTCAGAACCTTGTTTTTCAACATTTGGTTGCACTGTTATGCAAAAATACTGCCTCCAAGTCAAGCTGCTTGTTGCTGCTGCGTAGCAAACTTCTGACTCATTTGTAGCTCTGTAGCATGGAATTACATAGCTGTAGGCAACTGGCTCAGTTGACATACTCATTACTTGGGTCCAAATTTATTGTTATTAGATGCAAAGACATTAATTAGCAGTAATTCTGACAGAACAGTAATGTATAAGCTTTTCTACTTAAAGTATGATACCAATGTATATGACATGGGATATGCTGTAGCCATTTTCTTCTTAAACTTGCAAAAACAAAGACAATTACTTTGGAAATTACTGCACAAATATTTCTTTGAAAGGAAATCTTGATGAGAATGCTGACGGCTGCTGGTTTTACAAATTTAGGAATTTGAGTGTCTTTGGGAGCCTGCTAGCTAGTGCTATAGCACACATCTGTATAGCTGAAGGATGTGGCTCTTTGGAGGTCTGCTGCTGCTGGTAGTTAGAAATTCCTGAAATGAGCAATTTGTCTGCTGTTCCTCTGTCTCACCCAAAGTGGCCGTTTAAGATGGGAAGTGCTTTCAGAATCATGAGCAGAGATATGCATGAGGAGTTTTCTGGAACTGAGTTCTGAACCAAAGCAAGTCTATGTGATTCTCAATGTGAAATTAAGTGGATTAGTTTAAGTAAATAGGCTTTCAATTTAACTTGGAAAGACTGGGATTTGGGTAAACAATTATAGAGTGGGTTTTTTCTTTTAAAAGAAGGTCTGTCTTGTGCAGTTAAGAAGCAAAAAGAACTTTTCTTACTGAAGAACTATCTTTGAGAATGTGGGACAAATTTTGTAATGCTCTGTATGATAAAACAAGGAGTTTATTTCAATATATTTGTCTCTACAGTGTAATGTACGTTAGTATGTGTAATGACTGCAGGGACTGGTTAGATGTGTGATAGAACACACAGTACTGTGCTGTTATCTTGTTTTAATTACATGCAACATTTTTCTTCAAAATGAAGAAAACAATAGAGACAATAATCCGTGAGCAAGCAGATATGCGGATGCAAAAGAGATGACTACAGTATTCCTCTGTTGGTAGTACCACAAAGAAAGGTCATGAAAAGCCCCATAAATAGCCTCTATTACCCAGGAAGAATGCCTCAGTAAGTGTCTGACAGAGAGATCCCCAGCTCCCAGCAGCCATTAAAGCAGACTTTCACTTTCAGACATTAGAACATAAAGCTCCTTAATGAAGGGAAGATGTTTTTAGTCAAATTGTTTTCCTTTAATATTTGTTTTCTCCACTTGAACAAAATGTATATGACAAATGACTGCCTAAGCTTACAAGAAAGATCATTGTTAAAACGGACAGTTTGAATCAAAATTTTTAAAAAAATTCCCATTACACTATTTAAATGGAAACAATTCAGACATCATTAAAATAAAGCAGGATTCCTTCGGGGAGAAATTATTTCTGGTTTGATTTCTGTCAAAATGACTTTGACTTTCAGAATACTTTTACAAAATGTTTTCCTGAGGCTTTGCCTTTGTGAAGGGTTTTTAAACAAAGGAACTATTTGCCACTAAACATAGTAATCTGATAAAAGATTGAATTCAAATTAAGTATGCAGCTTTTTTAATGGAAGAGGTTCTTTATTATTTTATTTTGTTTTAAGACATGTCACCTAATCAGCACATAAATCTTCATAGAATTCATCTGACAACCTCATTAATTTCCCGTGAATATTGCAGTGTGAAGACAAGACTGTAATTTCATGAAGGTAATTTATTTCAAAATCAGGTGCCTCATATTTTTAGTTCTGTGAGTTTTTCTTTTAATGAAGCTAATCTCAGTCATAAACGCATCCTTGTGGGTACAGCATGGTCATATACTGACTCTGGAGAAGGCCCGGTCCTGCTCTCCCTCAGGTGACTGTAAATCTAGTATATCTCCCGTGAGACACATGAGGGTATGAACAAATGTTGTAACCAAGTGCAGGGGGCTGCAAGAGCTTCATTTACATTATACTGTGACAAAAGTGGTGTAAAGGACCCTAATTATGAACATGAAACAACTTTTTGTCCAGCAACGTTACAGTGTTAGAGCACTGACATCAGGCCTCCTATGGACTGCAAAGTTCTTGCTCTTCTCCAGTTTGTCACTCTTAATTTCAAGATCACTGTTAAAAGGTTCAGTTAGTATCAAAAAAAAAAAAAAAAAAAAAAAAAAAGCTGGATTTTCTGCTGAAAAGCACATGGTCTAGGATCTGATTTTCTGTTCCTTTGTGCCTCAGTTTTTTGTATGTGCAACCAAATCTGAACTTTTCCAGTTGCATCACTAGAATATTTTTTTGTTTCCTCCTACTTTCTTTCTTTCTGATGTGCTTTTATGTTTCAGTTGCTTGTGCACAGGCATACACATTTTCAATAAAAAGCAGGCATTTCTGTCATCCTCCCATCTTCTGTGGGAGTGAGCTTGGCACAGGCAGCGGCTGAAGGGGGTGACCATGTTCTCCTGATGTTCTCCTGAGAGCAGGGCTGCACCACAGCTGCATCACACAGAGGTACTGCAGCCTCTCCATGTGAGCTCCTCTCTGCCCTGCAATGGCAGCGATCACATTTTGAACTGTAACTAGAATTTTGATAATGCCCTTGCATTTTCAGGCTGTCTTCTATTTAACATCATTGTTCTGTGACAGGCTTGATGACGTAGGTGCTTACACAACATATATAATGTTTTATCATATGTAAAACAGAGCATAAAGCTGCAGAGCTTTGATAGAAATTGGTATAAACCTCTAAATACTGGCTATGGAAAAATCTCAGACTGTTGCCGGTAGTGAACTAACATTGTGATGAAGCATGGTTCATTCCAAGTTTCTATAGCTGTGCATCTTCAAACTTCTGCCAATTTTTCAATGTTATTGTTCTCTTTGGTGGTCACAAAGCCCATGCAACCATTATCAATAATGAGACGCAGTTTCAGGGGAAAAAAAAAAAAAAAAGGAATTTGTGTTAAAGTTTCTTGGGCTCTAAGTAGATGCAAAGAAAGCCTATTTCTTTGTCAAAAAAGTTTAAGAAACATCACATGCAGAGTGTACAGAGGCATCTTTCAGACATGATTTTGAAAATTGCTAATATTTGAAACCAGCTGGTGTAACAAGGTTACTGAGGTGAGGAGAGAGCTGCTGCCTGGAGGACATGTATTAGAGAGATCAGGAGATGTTGCAGGCAAGTTTCAATATCAGTAGCTATTTTTTACAGTAATTTCATTGCAACATTGACCACTGAGAACAACCACCCGTCATTTAACCAGTTCTGCAACTTCTTTTCCCCCCACTTTTAATCTTCTAGTGGAGGCAGCTGAATAATACCTTTTTCAAGGTAAGTGTCTGATGTGTTACATCAATCACTAGAATTTCTTCTAAGATCCACATTATACTTTAAACCTTGACCTTAACAGCCATATCAGCATAATAATTTTTAGGTATCTGAAGGATTTAATACTTGATCAAGAGAGAAGGTGTTGGGGGCTCCTTTTATGACCTGTGGCAGATAGGAATGCGAATCAGTTGATCCCCCTTGGATTATTCTCTATCATCGAGCTTTTAAAGGCAAGTAGCTGTTCTGCATGGGTGCAATCTGTGTGGTAAAGCTTTATTAAGAAATAATAATCAGTGCAGATGAACAGCAGGTAAGCTGTTTTGGAGAAGGATGTTTGGTTTCCAGGCCAAGTGCAGCACAGAGAGCAGCAATAAAGATTTCATCTCCTTTCCCCTCAGTGAGAGATCTCTCTTTAGCATGTTACTGTATTCCAGGTTTCATAGCTGCTGGGTGGATTCTGAGACTGGCAAAGAAAAGTAACATGGTGGTTTTTAAGTGTTGAGTTTGTGAACACACTAAGGGAGAAATACATGTAAGAGGTGACCAGCTCATTGCATGGAGCCTACAGACCATTTTTCAGATGTTGGCAAGTTTTGGTCCTGGAGGTTTCCTGTCCCAGATCCACCAACAAGCAACTCTTAGCAAGCCATCCGGCTTTATAGCCACTTTTGAATGTGCTGAGCCAGTAAGATCACTTGCAAAACTCTTCAGTAACGATAAATCACTACGATTTCCATTAAGGGTAGTCAAGATATTTTTCAGAATTGTCAACTTTTTATGATTTTATTTGAGGGGCAGTGTTTTTATTGTTTCATACAGCTGGTCTCCAAAATTAATATATTTAATGAAGAAATTTAACAGAGAAAAGAATAACGTTTAAAATTTGATAGATGGTGTCATTTTTACTCTTCACATCACAGAGGAATGAGATAGTAAGTTTTCTGTTAGTTAGTCCCTAAGGCATGCAGGCCGCAACTACCATAAACATGGTTCAGTAACAAAGGCTGTCACTTTGGCTTCTGACATCCTAGGCCAAGACTCAGTGCTTTCAAGCTGGCTCTAGGTAAATGAAACAGACTCTGTTGTTTGAGCTAATTGCAAAATCTGTGTCAAGGCTTACTCATGAATTCAGTAGGTATCTTTCTGTTAACATCAGTGAGACATTGTCCAGGCTTCGGTGTCATAATCGTATTCTAGCTACTGTGATAAATGAAATTGTTAGCAATATGTATGCTGCTCTGCGAGGGACAGCAAGTTCTCAATGAAAATAGTTCTGTTTGGCTGCAGGTTAAAATGAATATGTAATAGGCTGTTAATCCCATCTGGACTGTGGGGGTTACTAGTTCAGAAGTTAAATCAGAGTACCACTCAGCTTGACACAGTGTCAAGGCTACATTTTTTCTGCAAAATAGCTCTGGAGTTAGCCCACAATATTAATGTAGTGTTAAAAATGGGTGTTTGAGTAGGTATTTCCATAGCAGAAAATGATTCTTTCAAAGTGTAGATGCTTTGCCATATATGAGCTCCATGCACCTTGCTAAAGGAAATGCTTTTTCGTTGTTACAATCCCCATCCCCTCTGCCATTTCTAGCAAATACGTATTTGACTGGTAGGCTGATCCATTTCCATGAAGTACCTCTGTCCTTAACAATCACATCGTGCAGCTGTCAGAATCCCTGGGTTGTAGTGAGGCATGGTTTTCCTGGGCTTTATCTTGTCACAGTAATGCATCAGACATGTAAAAGTAGGTGAGTTGTGAAAAGCAACTTTGGTTCAGCTTTTCATTTTTAGATTTTAGTGATTACAAAAATTATGAAGTGTATGTATAATGGCATATTTTTGCACTGTTTAAATGTGGTGGTTTTCTTGGTGCTCTAAGACTTCAGTGTGTTTTTGTTTTTCTTTTCAATATACAGTATTTTAAAACTCAAGTAAACTTGAGTGAGGGATTGTTTTGTTTTTAGATATATTTTATAATCAAACTGGTAGTTATTCTTTCTGTTGATTGCTACATGGATGCTTTGAGTAGTATGTAGCAAGACACACTTAGTTCATGCAACTTCATGATCATTTAGAAAAAGTAATTTTCTTTGTGGCCAAGCTGAGAGTTGTAAGACATGTGGCATGAGCTTTATCTCAGCATGCTTGCAGAATATGTTGGAAACCACAGGATTCCTGAATGCATTTAATAAATAACACATGTCATCCATCTATCAGCTGAATTACAGTGCACTGCATAAGCTCGAGCAGTCAGCTGACCTGTTTATCTTCATCCCCCCTCCCACCCGCTCTATTCAGTGTGAGCAGAGTTATAGAAGTTAAAAAAAAAAAAAAAAAAAAAAGAGGGGGGAGAGAAAAAAAAAGTCATTAATAGAAGAGAGGCAGAAGATGATGAATTAAGGGAGCCTCCATTAATTTTTCATTTTGACAGATTATCGTCTGTCAAAAGGCAGAGGAGATGTTTCTCATACACAGAGCCAGGGAGCTCGCTCTTTGTAACACAGACTTATGTTTTTCGCATGAATTAGGTAGTGGGCACCAAAAGGATGAAAAATTCATGACAATCTATAATTTACATGCTAGAAGATAAATAATGAACTAAATCCCGTCATTAAATTGGTCTTTCGTTTTTTTCTTAATCCCTAGGGTGATGAATCTGATTCTGCAACAACATTTAGTATAAATTGATTTTTTTTTTTTGGTGGGGGGCAAAGCTGTTTAAAATACTTTTGTTATAAATAGCTTTAGCAGCACAGTGCATTGCCTTAGGCTGAAAGATATGCCAGCCTATTAATGTAATAGTACATTAAGATTGACGTTAATTAATGTCAATATTAACATCACCTTTTCTAAACCACACTGAGCTACAAAAAAAAAAAAAAAAAAAAAAAAAAAAGTCATAAATATTGTAGGGCTTGGTTTAATTAACTTTGAGTTTTGATCAAAAAAAAAAATGTCTGGTATATCGTGAAACCCTTTTATTCAGATGGTATTAACATGGATAAATGGGCATTTGAATAAATGCGGGCTTTTCACATCACTTAATATATGTCAAGGGACATGACCTCATTTCAAACAAATGTGTTTTTTCAGATAAGACATTAAGGCATGTGAAGTTTCACTGTGTATAATAAATAATAAAAATACAACCCTTAAAAGAAAATCCTGGCAATTTTAGTTGTGTTACAGACTGGTTACCGAAGGCTAGTGGAACTGTTAAATTCCTTTGTGTGCTCCTTATAGAGGGCAAAGAAAAAAGACACAAGTCTTGCTATATGGACGTTACAAATGAGTTTCCTCTTAATTATTTTACATACATCATGTTTTTTCTAGAATGTTGTGCAAACAGGTGAAAAAAGAATTGCTGACATATCTGCACACCTGCATACATAGGCACTCACACATGCAGGTAGGATGTAGGCTGGTTTAAGCTCAGTTGTGTTCTGTATTATTTCCTGACCTGAGGTTGGCAGAACACTGCAGGGTTTGCCACAGAAACGTGACTGTGTCACCAGCCCATGTTTCCTTAGCTGCATTTTGGAGGATCCTTATAGGAAGACTCCTGCTTCAGGTGTTCCCTTGACCCTGTGAAAGCTGCACAACAGGTCAGGAAGAGCAGCAAACCCAAGGCCCTGTCATGCTGTTCAGAGGTACCGGGAGAATGAAGTGAAGTGGAGCGAGTCCGGGTTGCAGCTGGGTGCATGCAGTGCAAGTACTGCGTGGCTGTTGCCTGCTGCAGGGCCCCAGCAGGCTCTGCGGAGAGCGTGCCTACCTACCATGACGCTTGTGTCGAGATGTTCCCTGGCTTCTTGCTTGCAGGAAATTCCTCCTAATGAGTTGCCATAAAGAAAGCCAGGCTAATGACAAACTGATTTAATGCGAGTTCATACCATTAATTTCTAGGGACTGGTACATTGAATGAGGCTCCTGAAGAGTATTGCAAAAATGCTTCAGTTAATTCTAGCTGTTACCTGGAGTAATGAGCAGTACTGCTGTGCACGGCCTCCTTCCTGTCACACAGGGCACTGTGCCTGCAATGGCAGCCACCTTCCATGGCCCACAAGTGCCATCGGGGCAGTGTGGTGGAAGAGCTTCTGTGGCAGTCTGTCCCTGTCCCCATCCACAGCCATAACCCTGTCCCTGTCCCCATGCCTGTCCCCATGCCGAGGTGGCTGCAGGAGCAGATGACCCAGTGCCCCCACTGTGGCTGCCCAGACGAGGGCTGCCTTGTGCTCCAAGGGGAATGGAGCCTGTGTGTGTTTCACATAGACCCAGAATGTTAAATTTCTGATGCTTTTGAATCTATAGCCTTACAGGCAACTGGAACAAGAAATTAACTTATTAAACATGCTTAATTTTTAAAAGGGCCTAATCTTCACAGTAATTCTCAGGCTTCTAGAACATTCTTGTGGCACTGTCCCTAACTCTTTAGAAAGCCACCTGGAATATTAAAATTTGGTTTTGTTTGTAACATTTTTCCACTTTTTAAAAAATGATCAATCAAGTTACTTTCTCTCTCAGGCTAATGCTTGCCAATCAGTGATCTGCCCTTTTTAGTCTTCATTTCTTGAGGTGTTTCTTGTGTATTCCTTTAGTTACTGAACAAACTGTTCAAACTGAACAAACTGATCAAACATTGTATTTCACCCTACTTGGGCACCACAGTACAAAAAAAAAAAAAAAAAAAAAAAAAAAACTGTTGGAGAGTGTCCAGGGAGGGGCTTCAAAGATGGTGAAGGGCCTGGAGGGGAAGACATACATTGTATAAGGAGCGGCTGAGGGCACTGGGCCTGTTCAGCCTGGAGAAGAGGAGGCTGAGGGGGAACCTCATCACGATCTACAACTTCCTCACGAGGGAGTGGACGGGCAGGCGCTGATCTGTTCTCTATAGTGACCAGCGATAGGTCCAAGGGAATGGAGTCATACTGCGACAGGGGAGGTTCAGGGTGGTTATCATGAAAAGGTTCTTCACTGAGAGGTGGTTGCACACTGGAACAGGCTCCTCAGGGGCGTAGTCACAGCACCAAGCCTATTGGAGTTTAAGAAGTGTTTGGACTGTGTTCTTAGTCATATGGTCTGAATTTTTGGATAGACCTGTGTGGTGCCAGGAGTTGGACTAATTGATCTTTGTGGGTCCCTTCCAACTCGGGATATTCTATGATTCTATGATTTCCCCTGCTTCTGGTTCCAAGCCCTTCTGCAGGCAGCACTTTGTTCCCCAGATGTTTGGGTTTTGGGGAGACCAAGCTGCAGGGGTACCCAGTTGTCTGCTGCCAGCATCTGGTCTTGCTCTCCTCCACTTCAGCTTAGCTGCCCATGGGCATTTTCCTGGGTTCAGCATAAATCATTTTTTGGAGTCCCCTTGCTGAGGATCAGGGCTTGCCTGAGGGCCTCACCTGGAACCGAGGGTGTTATCGGCCCGCACGTTCTGGATGGTTTCCCTCGGCCAGTGTCGAAGCAGCATGTTTTGGGTGGAAACCAACCACATTGTTGGTGGGTTGAGCCCATCTCACCACCGTGGCTTTTCATGATCCAAAATCCTCGCGAAAGCTAAGCCAGAGAGAACATTGTTCCAGTTTACACCAGCTAAGGATCTAGCCAAGTCTTACATGTAGAGCAGTACATTTATTGCTCTGCTTAGCAATGCCAGTCATGGAAGTGTGATAAAACAGGGCAGGTAGAATCTCTCCTTCCTGAACATGATGTTCTTTAGCTTGTGCTGTCTGTACCATTGGGATGAATGAGGTCTGAAATTCATCCTGAATAAGTCAGTAGGATTTTTTCTGTCATTGACTTCCTCCTGGCCAGCATTTCACTCTCAGAATATGTAATATATTTTTAACACATTTGGGTTTTATAGCTCATTTCCTGTAACAAATGTGTGGGAAATATTGGTGGGCTTTCAGTGCAGATTATGCTTTTGTAGCTGTCCAAATTATCTTGGCCTATTTAAACACATTTAATGCTATTTTAGGCTTGTTGGTATTCACATTGCTCACTGCTTTAAATGTAGCCTCAGGGGCCCTGTGGGCAGGAGCTAGAAATGAGGTTCTCCCCATGGAAGCCTTGTGCAGTCATATGGTAGATAATGGGATTGATCCAATTTCCATTGAAGTCTGTGGTGGCGGGATGGAGTCCAGTATGTTGATTAAAATTTTGTGCTTGCTCATGAGACTGGGTATGCGATCAATAAATAGAATGACATAAAATATCAGGGGAAAATTTATGCAATGCTTTTTCTGAAAAAAAAAAAAAAAAAAAAAAAAAGTAATTTGTTTTAGGACCACCCTCTGTCCTGCATACTTTCAGCTTTAGCACCACATTTAAAACTTAAAAAGTACGTTTTTCCTGACCCTCTTTAGAGTCAAATTTATTTCAATGATGTGGTCTGTATTTAGATTTCAGAGGGAAATGGCTCGTTGACATGGGAGAAAAAGTGCGGACACCTTGCCTGGAATTCCAAAACAGTGCTGTGCTTCATACCTTTAAAGCCACTTGTGTAGTCTTTTAAGATGCACCAGAATAGTATCTGTTGTCTTCTGGCCCTTCTTATTGCCTCTTATTCTCCCTGTAAAGCAACACAGCTAGTCTAAGATACCATCCTACTGTAAGCGTATTTTTGGATTTATCTTCTTTCCTATAAATACACATTGAGTATTAATGTCTGTGGAAATTAATCATTTTTCTATTTGATCATCCTTTTACTGCATTGACTTTTCTGTAATAATCTTATTAAGACCCTTGAAAAATCAAATCAGTACTTTAGATAATGGCTTCTTTAATATATATATATTTTTTTTTAATTCTGAATGGGAAATCTTTGTGATTGTAGCAAAAGAATTCTTATGAAATTCTTCAGGGTTTTGGTAACTTTCATTACTTTTCAAGATAAGTAAAACCCGAAAAAAAAGTTTGTGTAAGGAAATTCTATCACTATGCTTTTCTTGGCTAATTATAAGAAGAAAACAAGTTATTACAGCACTCACCAGACTGAATTTCTTTCAGTGGAAGTAAATTTGAAGTACCCAATAAAGTTTATGGACTTTCTAAGGAAACTTCATAGCTTGTTTGAAAAGTTTTTCCTGAATCAAGACGAAGTTAAAATTGCTGCAGGTGAACATTTCCATTTTTTTGTGGTATTTTTTTGGTGTTTTTGTTTTTGACATTTTCCCAGTTCACTCAAAAGTTTCTTAGTAAATGTAAAATGGACCAGGACCCATTGCAAGAGGGCACTCAGAAAGGTTTCATTTTAGTTTTCCTAATAATGAGTCTCTGTGCATATATGAGGCAAAATCAGAACTTTGCAATTTAACTTCTTTGTTCTGGGGAAAAGAGTGTTTTTCATCTGAAAACTGATCACTGTGCTATTGAAAACAGACTAGCATTGGGAAGCAGCTGGAGACAGTCAGTGGCTGAAGTCTTTGCAATGCTGAAGTTAATGATGTCCTAATCAATGACCCACTAAGTTCCACAAATCTGCATTTTCACTCTGGCCTGATAAACATCTTCAGCCTATACTGAACTTTATAGCAATGAATAATCTAATTTAAATCAATTTTATATTCTTCAACTTGTGATGGAGGACTCTCCTTCTCTGGTGTCTAATATTGTGGGGAAGGGATAAGTACGCTTACCATGTAGTTATATTTTATACATGTATGTTACTGAAATCAAACATGAAGAATTATGGCTTCAAGCTTCTTTTTGGACTGTGCACTTTTTAGTACCTGGAACTGAAAAAATGAACCGGCTAGACATTCAGCATCTTTTATAAATGATAGTTAGTGACTATATACACTGTTCAGTGCTGTTAACTACATTTTAGCATAGTTCTATATCCTGTGTAATTTCCTTTTTACTATTGGTTAAATTAAGCCATCTAATGTGTATTATATGCATTCATAGAAAGAAAAAAATTTGCAAGATTTAGTAATAATGAAGAAATAGGACATCCATTTCTACAGTGTTACTCAATGAATTCGTAGACTTGGATATAAGAAACAGAACTGAGATATATGCTGGTAAGGCTGTGTTGTTTTTGTTTTTTGTTTTTTTTGGTTGGTTGGGTTTCTTCTCTGTACAAAAAGAATAGATCATTGTATTCTCATCTTGAAAGAATGAAATTGTGATCATTTTGAGTACTGGGGAAATTCACTCCTCTATAACTTCAGTGAATAATGTTTTCAGCAGTTAATTCCTGTCTTATATCTGGTATAACCACTGTCTTATATCTGGTATAACCACTGTTAAATTTGATGGGGATGTTTGATGGAATTGCAGTTAAGCCAAACTGATTGCTTCTGAAAATTCCAACCTTATAAAGTCTTAGAAAATATTTAAATAAATCAGACCACTGTGCCTCTCAAATATGAAACCACAATATATGGGGAGCAGATTCCAGCTGTCTGTACAGTTACTGACATTGTTTTCCTGTAATGTGATAGCATCTTGGAACCCAGCCATAGATCTATTTTCCACTGTGCTACTGCAGTGCAAACAGAGGGGAAAAAATAAAATAAAATAAAAAGTGGCTGCTCTTTGTAACAATATTTGATGTAAAGGCAAATAACTCAGAAAACTTCAAGACAAAAACAAGACCTGATATTAATTAATGAGTGACAACCAACCTAATCAACTTCTTGTCACCATGTACAGACAGGCCAGAGATACTGGGAGACAACACCAAAAAAACAACAAGCAGTAGTAGCAGTGAGAACAAATAATGTTAAGTACAATGGAAAGACACATGTCCAAGTTGACTCTTGCAAAAAAAAGAACAAAGTTGTCAAAGATCAAACTGATCATTTTTCCAGTTTAATGTTCTATTAACTGTCACTGTCAGTCAGAAAGGACTGCTTCTTCAAAGATAGCAAGCCTTTTTGTGAGTAGGGAGATGAATATTCATGTTGTCTAGCACAGAAGGTAAAAATAATGAGTGAAGAACTTTGGAAAGACAATGTGAAGCTGATGAAAAATGGATCCAGAATCAGCACAAGCTTTAGAACTGTAAAGCAGAATTGTGTAAGGCAGGGGAGTTGTTTGTTATGTTGGAAGCAAAACTGCACAAAACCTTTGGGGTTTGCTTGATGGATACCGTAGAGGACACTTGGAGGCTTTTGGGACACTCCATTAACTTTGCATCCTAAAATTTCCTTGGGAGCATATTTTCTCTTGATCACAAACTAATTTTAATCTAGTGAAGGACAACAAATGTGACCAGCATGGCCATTTAGAACAAAACTCAGGGGGGGGAAAAATGAAATGCAATCATGACAGATGACTAAATATTTCACTTGCTGGAAAACAGAAAAATTTAAGCTCCTGAAAAACAGAACAATGAAATCTTATTCTCACAGCAAAAAAGAACTTTGTGAACTTGAGTAGGAATAAGACCTCCTTATTTGTTTCTGTTGGTGTGTAGTAAAGATATTTCAGTTTGGTTTTAAGTCGAGATCTACACAGAGTGCTTCTGTTAATGCCGGAGACATTTGAACTTGGTTAAAAAGACCATGTTTGTGTAATATACTTTGTACCACTGTCAACAAATGGCATCTGAGAAGAATAAAAATAAATAAATAAATAAATAAATAAATAAATAAATAAATAAATAAATAAATAAATAAAAGATTTGTTGTTGTTATTAATTATAATTCCTCATGACTCCAAATCTTGTGTTCAGAATATTTGCTACAGTACTGAGGGTTTGAGGGAAGAAAGCATTCCACTACTGCTTTTAGTATTTCTTTAACTCATATGGTTATGTTACAGTTTTATGATGTTGTGTTTTTTTTGTTTGTTTGTTTGTTTGTTTTTGTTTTTTGGTTGATTGGTTGGTCGATTTGGTTTTTAGTTCAGTTTGGTTTGGTTGGTTGGTTTTTGTTTTCCTTCCCTGAACAAGCTAAGGGCATGCATCTTGTCCCATGCCATTAACCCCTGAATTCTGCACGTTCTGACCATGGCAGAAATATAGTATTAAGTCCCACGTTCTGTTGGTTTTAAGTCTCTTAGTTTTAGAACTCATCTTTGCTTGACTGATGCTCCTCTGCGTGTAAGAGCATAGACTTCTCCACCAAATGCTTATGACTTCCATAGGATTATTTGTACTATAGAGACTGGAATGCAAAGAAATATCTTTTAAAAAGAACCCATTGTTGTTGAGCTACCCTGTTCTTTGAGGATTCCTTTTTGAGGGAGAAATTCAACAGTAAAGTGATTTATGCTGTTTGGGTATGATGTTTTGAACTGCTCAATTGTCAAGAACTGTATTTAGTTTAGAGAAAGACCAAGACGACCCAAAGGATAAAATCCTGCCCCACAGCAGTTTATTAGATCTAGGATTGCATTTATTTGGGATGGAGTGTGTTGAATTATGTTTCCCCTGTAGTAAAAACCCCACATCCATATCCATGCAACAACTATCAAAGTGGGCTATTCTAAAAGAACATTTTTGCAGATGCAGATGAATTGTGCAAGAAATCTGTTTTCAAATATATTCAAACACACTGAAATACATATATTGCAAAGCCTCAGAATTATTCTCCAATTAGCATTTTCAGCCTTGCATATGAATGATTTACTTAAGTGTCAACCTGCAGACTAATATAGATATATTTCAGTCAAGAAGAAGGGCAAGGAGTCTTTATCATAGTGCTATGAGTCTGGACCCTAAAAGAGTTTGGAACAACAGACAGCAATTAATTTTGGCCTTCAAGGATTATCAGAAGGCTTCACATAAATTAAGAAGAATGCTGTGGAAGTTAAGAAGGTAAGCAACTGTGCAGTGCTGGAATACCAATGACTGCACTTGTTTATTATAAAATAAAGGGCTCAGTTATAAGAGAAGAACAATGAATTTCTATAAGCATATGAAGCTAAGCATTTGCCATTAGTCTTAATTTGCTCATAATGGAAGCAGACAAGATCTTCTTTTGGCTTTTGAAAATACTTTAATATGGAGAATAACTTGATTGCTAGTCAATAAGAATAATGCAATGCTCTGATTAAAAAATAAAATAAAATAAAATAAAATAAAATAAAATAAAATAAAATAAAATAAAATAAAATAAAATAAAATAAAATAAAATAAAATAAAATAAAATAAAATAAAATAAAATAAAATAAATACTAGCACAGCACTGCATTTTCAGGCACTTGATAATTAAAAGAAAAAAAAAAAAAAAAAAAAAAAAACACTAAGCAACTCTTTATTTTCAGGTACATTCCAGTAAAATACTATTGAAATATTCTTCATTAGAACTGTACAGAGAGATCCAGATCTCAGCATACTAATACTGAGATCAAATTCTGATTTCGAGTACATGCACATGTTTCTGTTGATTCTGTTAGTATCCATGTACTCATACAAGAGACAGATTTGACTCTAAGATGAACCATAGAATAATGCTGATACTATTACTTGCTCAATTAATACGTAGGGAAAACTGAAACAAGAAATCACAGTTGTGACAAGGATGAATGTGGTCTTCTAGAAAAAGATTCTGCATTACTGTTTTGTCTTGATCAGACTTCCTTTTCATAGTGAAAACAAGCATTATGACACAGAAAGAAAATGAAAGAAGAACTGGGTAAAAACAAATCAGACACCCTCTGGATGTCAATTGTCTGTTTTTATGTGATATCTTGAAAAACACTTAAAAACCATCATCCAAATTTTGTCCTAAGATTACTGTTAACAGTAATGTCTTTCCACTGTGGAGCTGAATTATCAGCCTAAAGATCTATTTTTCCTTTGGATTATTTATTTAAGTCTGAAGCTTATATTCTCACAACACTACTTTCCCCTTGGGGTATTGTTATTTTTGCTAAATGAAGAAGAAACAACATTTCCTATAAGAACATTTCATGAGAATAAAGTTCTTTCTTTATGGTGAATTAAACTGCTAAGTGTTCATTTTATGTTCTGATCTCAACATAACAGAGCAGTACATTTCCAAAAGTTAAGGAGACGAGCTGCCTAATTTTCGTACATGGCATTGCTACGAAAACTACTGAATTGTCTAAATAATTTTTCAGTGGAGTGATGACCACCGAATTCAGCCTTCTTTTACACACACAGAACCCCAGAGGTGTAAGCGAGGGAAACTGATGCTCATTCCAGGATGAATGGATGGACAAAGAGAGGGATAGGGATGCAGGTGGAGTCAGATCTTGCTGTCATCACTGTTGCAACCTGATTCATTCTGGCTACAACTGAAAATGCCGCCATAAAGCTTTGTATTCTTCTCTAGTGTAAAAGCTCTCAGTAAAACTTACACCACTGAAGCCAGAATTAGCTGTAGGAAGACAGGCTGAAAGGTGGGTAGCATGTAGCAACGAAAGCTTGATCCCAGAGGAAGAGGCAGAAATAAGACAAACACTTCCTAGAATGTTCTCCCAGATGCTTGTGGCTCAGTGTTTTCCTTTGTGTTAGTAATTTTTTCTGGCTTTTTCTTCCATTAATTTCTGTAACTGATTCCTGAACCCATACAGAGAATTAGCTGCCCAGTTTCCTGTATCAGTACACACAGTGGCTTAAATATCTGTTCTGTGCAGAAATACCTCCTCTTGCTCCTTACAAACTAGTCTTTTTTTTATTGTTGTTGTTGTTCTTCTTGGCCTCTGTGCTGCAATGGAAGAGAGGCAGTTGTTACCTTGCTCTGTTAGCACTTTCTCTGTGATACTTACAATATTACAGATTTTTGTCATATCCTTTTTCCAGGCTTATGTGAGTCTTAGTCTGTTTAGCAGTTCTTTGTGTAAGCTGTACTATTGTGACTGTTTGGCACATTCTCTGTTAATTTTGTGTTTCTCCTATGCTCTTTTGAGATGTGACTAAACCCTGGACTGCCACAACAAGTTTTCATATCGCTTTCTTGGTGATAAGCAGTTCAGAACCCATTTCTGTGTATGTAAAACTTAGATTTTCCTACATTAATTACTTTATAAGTATCTAAATTCATTAACCTTTCAGTATTATGAGAGTGTCCTGCATCTCTTCGTAGCTGGCTTTCAACTTTACTGAAAAGAAACTGTTTTACCTTGAAAAACTTGTTATCCTGAGAAAACTTTGTCAGCTCACTGTTCATGCCCTTCACTCGCTCCGTTTTGGACATGCTTAGCTTGGCTGCCCGTGGGGATCCCTGGTGACATCCTGCCAGTGTGAAAACTGCCCTGCTTTTGTCCCCTATCTTTCAACCACCTCTTTATCTGTGCAAGAACATTCCCTTGTGTCCCATGACAGCACAGTTTCTTTAAAAGGCTTTGATGAGGGACCTTGTCAGATATCTTCTGGAAATACAAATAGACTATATCAGCTCGAACTCCCTTATCCAAATGCTTGTTGTTTTCTTCAAAGAGCTCTTGCCAAGGTGCATAGAGTAGCGGTGGCTTTGAAAGTCATGACAAAAAGCTATGTTAACTTTTCCACAAAATATCGTATTTATTCATGTATCCAGTAATTCAATTCTTCATTACCATTTATGCCCATTTGTCCAGCTTTTTTTGTTTTTTACTTTGCCAAATCTGGCATCTCTCTCAGGTTACTGTGGGTAACTTTTGGATGTAACTGCAGGCAGTGAAAATAAATCCTCAGTAATCTGCAGCAAATCAAGGAGACTAAAAGGAGTCCTACCTAGTGAGATGTAGTGGTGTATGGGTAATCAGAGGGGCTCCAAGTTGGGAACAGACTGAAAATCTGACTAATAGTCAGGCAAGACTTAAAGACATTTCTGTTGCCTTTGCAACATGTAACTCCCCCACACCCCACTCTTCTCCTTTTTACAGATAGGAAAGAAGTGACATAGAAGGAAACCTGCAAGATGCAAGGAGGATAAGCTGTAAGCCTTAAAAACATGATGACAAAGTAGTAGTAGGATCATAGACCTGGGACTGACACATGGGTGCAGGTATAGCTACATTGGCTATTCAGTAATGGAGCAGCGCTGCCCAGATCACCCTTTTGCTGTTTCCCCAAGGGATTTGCCACTGTGCAGCTCTTTTTGGGGGCCAGTAGCTTTTCTAAAGATCTCATTCTCTTCCTGCTTTATAGTAAGTGCATCAATATCAAACTATGTGAGTATAAATTGCAGTCATGTTTACCAGATAGGAAGAATGCATAAAAGTAGGCGGTGCTGTAAGACGAAGACAAGTACAGGCAGTCCCAGTGGCTGCACTGTGGACATCACCATGGTGGAAATTGGACTGGTTCTGTCTTTGGAGGAAGATCTAAGGTGCGGTAATTCTGCAACTGTGGAGCTAAGAAATAAAGATATTCAGCTTTGCTAAGAACAGTTTTATCTCTGTAGAAAATATACCACGGTTATGTCTTTGAAGAAGACAGTTCTTTAAGTAATTGAATATGTCCAATTAAAATGTAGAATTTAGCCTATCAGTAGTTGTAAAGTAGAGAGGACTACATAAGATGTAGAGTGATGGACCTTGTTGAGTTTGTCCCTGAGACTCTTACCAGCCTCTTAAGCCACTAAAATGGTGAGATTACACTTGAAACTTCTGAAAGAATATTTGAAATGGAGGATTACAGTGATCAATAAGAACCAGCGGAATGCACCATTTCTAGCGGCCACTCTCTGCTCTCCACCGAAAACCCCACTCCCATTCCATCAGCCTGAAGGGATGTTTGCTCTTTCTAATCAGCCACAGCTGATTTAGCTCTTCCAAATGCAAGGTTGTGTCTTTAAATTCATTTTCTCCTTCCCATGCTTCCCAGCAGTTGGTTCTTTAGACCTTTCAGTGCAAGCTGCTGCAATCCTAAAGCAGCCATTTGCCAGTGAGCAAATTGAGCTCACCTTTTGTGCTTTCCAGCTAAGGAAAACCTTTTTAATTGTTTTTTGAGCTGGCAAATCCTCTGTGCTGCATAAAAATAAAGAAAATAATACCTAACTTTTTTTTTTTTCTTCTAGATATACAAATTCCAGCAGTGGTTTCCACGTTTAAAACAAAATGTGGTTGTTTGCATCACAGCTCTAACTCTGTGTGTGTCTTAGTAAGCACGTTGCTGTTTTTTTCTGTGTTCTTTGATAAGACTGTGGGGTTTTGTTTGTTTTCTTTTATGCCTTAAAAACTACTTCCTAGGAAGAGATGTAACTTAAATTGATACTTTGTCCTCCTCCCGTGCCTTTGTGCATGTGTGTGTTTTGGATCAATATTTTTGTAAGCCCACACTTTCGCTCCTAGTCCAACTCAGAAAGAAATAGAACTCCCCCACTCATGTCAAAGACAAGTGATTGTAAATCAGCATGGAGGTGCCTGGCAGCAACAATAAGTGCTGTGTACTGGAATGAAAAGGTTACTCATCTTGACTACTAATGCATCAAGTTATGTCTGCCACGGCTATTCCCTGTATGATACATTCATCAGTTAAATGAATTCGAACCAGCCGTTTGCATCCTGACAACAAGGTGGAGCAGCTCCTGAAATCTGTCCATAGCATTCATATCCTCTCAGAGTAGAAGGGAACACAGGCAGATGCTGAAGCATGTATTTGCAGAACAGAAACCCGAGAATATTGGGGAAATATCGCATGCCTAGATGTAGTGGTGGTTATTATGACATTGAAAGCAGGAAACATATGAAGTTGACTAGATAATATCCCTGCTATTTCTTTGACCTTAGGAGAATTTTAAAGCAGTTGCATTTGTAATATATACCTGGGAGGGTTATCTAGCTGTTTATGGGTTACAGCAAGCTGGTTTTATTTCTTGTATATTCTGAAGTGACATGTGATGATAGCAGTGAATGACATCCCTCAGATCTGATACAAGAGAAGAGTTTACCAAGAACCCTAGGCGGATCTTTATAGGACTCAAGTACTGCTTTACAAATGGCAGTGCATCTATAAAAGCTTTCTGTTGTTGAAACCAGCTTTGAGTAGAGTAGTTAATCATAAGAGTCCATGCACCTTTGCAGGTAATTACAGCCTACTCCTACAGGATAGGATATGTGAGGATTTCTAGTTATTCAGGTGCAAAATTTAAGCTGACAGTATAAGTCTGGTTCTCCCTTCATTGGGCCTGTCCTCCCATGTGCCATGGTCTCCTGGGAATGTGAGGGCACAGGCACCTGCTTCAACACCTGGGCAGATCTGCTGAGCCCTCCAGGTGGAGCAATGTGCACGACTGTGGGCTCAGCATCCAGGGGTCCCGGGAGGGATGAGTTCACAGGGACTGGCTGTGTGCATCAGTAGTTTGTGGAACTGGGACCTACAGACCCAGCAAGTCCTTTGAAGCCCATGGAATTGCCAAGGAATTATAACAGAACACACAAGAGAATACCATCTTCAGACACTTATGTATGGTAGTTCCTACATCTCTAATCCAGAGATGATAATTGTCTAGGTGTTTCTGGTTTTCCATAAAGGGTGGACTAGGGTCCTCTTTATAGTCAGAATAAATAATCTGAGCACATCTAGAAAGAAATACAGAAGCTGCTGTCAGTCTTCTGCTCTCTTCCTTTCATCATACTCTGATGACTATAGTATAAGGCCTAGAAGTTACTTTTATGCACTGTTTGTTCCTGTTTTTAAAGTCCTTGGTGAGCTTTAATGAAATGGGCTCCACGGTCTGTCCAAGAGGCCAATAAATGTATGCAATGTCCCCTTTGCACATGGAACAGAAGTGAGAAGTAAAGGTGTAAGAAGTGCTGATACCACTAGTTCTCAGGGTATACTGTGAAAGCCTGGTTCAATGGATTTGGGGGCTGGAATATTGTTTCAATGCTGGTCACTTGTGCATGTTTACTTTTCTGGTTTCATTTAACATCACCCAGATCATTAGTCTGACCAGGCTGGATTTAGGTTTGGTTTGTTTTCTTTTTCCTTTCCATTAATTTTTATGACAGTAGCCTTCATGCATTCTTTCCCTAGGGGAAAAAGGAAAATAAAAATTTGATGAAACTAAGGAGAGCCCATGTATGCTTTAAACAAGCATTATGGGTTAACTCCATCAGGCAGCTCAGCACCACACACCTGCTCACTCACGGCTGCCCAGTGGGATGGGGGAGAGAGTAAAAAGGGTAAAAGTGAGAAAGCATGTCAGTTGAGATAGACAGTTTACTAAGTAAAGCAAAAGCTGCACACGCAAGCAAAGCAAATAAGGAATTCATTCACTGCTTCCCATTGGCAGGCAGGTGTTCAGCCATTTCCAGGAAAGCAGAGCTTGCCGAGCATAACAGCTACTTGGGAGGATGAACAGTGTAACTCCAAATGTTCCCCCCTTCCTCGTTCTGTACCCCATCTTTTATTGCTGACCATAACGCCACATGGTACAGAATATCCTTTTGGCCAGCTGGGCTCAGTTGGCCTGGCTGGGTCCCCCCAGCAGCTCCTCAGGCACCCCTAGCCTCCTCGCTGGCTGGGCAGTGTCAGGAGCTGAAAAGTCCTTGGCTCTGTGCAAGCATGGCTCAGCAACAGCTGAAACATTGGTACTTTATCAACACTGGTTCCAGCACAAATCCAAAGCATAGCACCATGTGAGCTACTGTGAAGAAAATTAACTCCAAAAACAGTACCACAAGAAAAGACTTTATATCTTAAAAACAAAACAAAACAAAAAATAATTTAAAAGAATATCATTGCCTAAGTGTAATTAAATCATGTGGGTGTTCTTACAGCTCTGTATGTTCAGCAGGCCTACACGTGCACATTTACATGCATACGTGGATTGTCTCTCTATAAAAATTAGGTAGCCAAACTCCATTCTTTGTATATGTGCATCTATTGCATGTATTTTATGCACGGCATAAGTAATATAAAGTATTTGTTTATACCTGGACACAAGATTTGGACTGTGATCCTTCTTTATCTATAGAACCAGTTAATGCAAGGGAAAATGAGCAGGTTCAAAAAATAAAATATACCTAGATTATTTTGCAGTAGTAACTCAGGAAATTGATACTGGCATGAATGAGAAGCTTAGCCTAGAGTACTTTTATCCAGCTCTTGAGCAGAAACTGCAGATCACATTGGCCTTGCTGTGGACCAACTACAGTGCTAGCAGTAGCCTAGCTAACTAATTTAAACATAAGCACAGATGGGTAGTTCAGATTTCACATCAGCAAGCCTGGCTCTGTCAAAACACTTTTGAAGGTGAGCTCTCCCAGGAGAATTTGTACTCCTGGTCTTCCCAGGAGCTGAAGCTTGTGCACGGGGTGCTATCATCTGTTGCATTTATTGTTGTGCTGGTTGCACATCTTCAAAACACGAGTTGTGCTGTACCACAGATAGCAGTACATTTGTTTTAGTAGCTGAAGAGTCTGACGAAGCTGAAGTGGTCTTCTACCAACAGGTGAAAGAGAGACCTACTCATCATTTTCTGAGTTTTTCTGGTTCTTTCTAATAAAAACCTAAGTTAGAATCTTGCTTCTAAAGTTAACATTTCTGTCTCTTAATCTGCTCTCTCATCTTCCCTTCCTTAGCATGATTGATTGCTGTGCTCTGAAAACAGCAACAGAGCTTTTTGGCAGCTTGAGATTTTGAATTGTGCTGTAGTGGCAGGAACAGTTGGCAAGGGTTTCTGAAAGGTTAATCCACTGAGGATTTATGGGTTTGTGTTAGAGAGAGAGCAAACATTATTTGTGTTGTCATGCTATAAAACTATAATCTGACATTGATGGTTATTTTGATTTTGCTTATATTTCAATGAATGGGAATTACAGAAGAGCAACTTTCTATGCAGATCTTGAAGTGACTTAGAAAATAAAACAAAACCCTTTCTGCTGGGGATGATGCAGTGGGGCACTCATGATCAGTGTGAGCAAAGGGTGCAATCTGGGTGCCACATTTCAGAGTCCATTGCGCTGCCCTCTGTTGCACTCTTCCAGATTTCCCTATCCCCTTTCCCAAGCCATTAAACATTATTTCACCTGAAGAGAGCCAGGGAAACCCATTTCAAATATATTTTCTTCCTCTGGTTTTCTTCCTCTATGTGTGTATTATCATAGCTTCAATGAGTCTGCACTGGATATGGAGAGAGCAGACTTCCAGCTGCTCGGGGTACTAGTCAGCAAGGTCCCCTGGGAAACTGCTTTTGAAGGCATTGGTGTCCATCAGTGCTGGTCAGTCTTTAAGCACTGCCTCCTAAAAGCACAGGATCAGGCAATTCCAAAATATTGGAAGTCAAGGAGGTGGGGTAGAAGACCGGCCTGACTGACCAGGGATCTTCAACGGGAGCTTAGGTTGAAAAGAAAATGTACAGCTGCTGGAAGCAGGGTCGGGCAATGTGGAAGGAATACAGGGACACTATTCGCATCCATAGGGAGAAACTTCATGTGGCCAAAGCCCAATTAAAGTTGAAGCTGGCCATGTCTGTGGGAGACAATAAAAAGGTTTTTTTTAGATATGTGAACAGAAAAAGGAGGACCAAATAAAACATAGGTCCGCTACTTGATGGGGAAGGTCTCCTCACAGACAATGACATAGGCAAAGCAGAGACGTTTAATGCCTTCTTTGCCTCCGTCTTCAATGCTGATGATGAACTTCAGGACCCTGGGTGCCCTGAGCTGGAGGACCATGACAGTGGGAATGACAAACTCCCACCAGACCCTGGATGTGTGTGGGATTTGCTGCTCCACATGGATCCATACAAGTCCATGGGTCCGGATGGGATTCATCCCAGGGTGCTTAAAGAGCTGGCTGACATCATCGCGGGACCTCTCTCAATTATTTTTCAACGGTCTTGGGAATCTGGAGAGGCCCCAGTAGACTGGAAGCTGGCAAGTGTTGTACCAATTTTCAAGAAGAGCAAGAAAGAAGACCCTAGCAATTATAGGCCTGTCAGTCTCACGTCAGTGCCTGGTAAAATCATGGAGAAGATGATCCTTGAAGTTATTGAAATGCACCTGGGGAACAATGCTGTCATTGGTCCCAGACAACGTGGGTTCATGAGGGGTAGGTCCTGCTAACAAATCTGATTTCCTTTTATGATAAGATCACCCATCTAGCCATTCAAGGGTAACCAGCTGATGTGATCTTTTTGGACTTCAGCAAAGCTTTTGACAGTTTCCCATAGGATCCTACTGGACAAAATGTCCAGCATACAGCTAAATAAAAACATCATACGATGGGTGAGCAATTGGCTGACGGGCAGGGCTCAAAGGGTTGTGGTAAATGGGGCCACATCAGGCTGGTGGATGGTCACTAGTGGGGTCCCTTAAGGCTCCATTTTAGGGTCAGTCCTCTTCAGTGTCTTTATAAATGATTTGGATGTAGGACTAGAAGGTGTTTTGAGCAAATTTGCCGACAATACTAAACTTGGAGGAGTTGTGGAATCTGTTGAGGGTAGAAAGACCTTGCAGAGAGATCTAGGCAGATTGGAGAACTGGGCAATCACCAACTGCATGAAGTTTAATAAGTGCCGGGTCCTGCACCTGGGATGGGGCAACCCTGGCTATACGTACAGACTGTGCGACGAGATGTTGGAGAGCAGCCCCACAGAGAGGAATCTGGGGGTTGTGGCTGACAGCAAGTTGAATATGAGCCAGCAGTGTGCCCTGGCAGCCAGGAGGGCCAACCGTATCCTAGGGTGCATCAAGCACGGCATCACTAGTTGGTCGAGGGAGGTGATTGTCCCGCTCTGCTCTGTGCTGGTGTGACCTCACCTTGAGCACTGTGTACAGTTCTGGGCACCACAGTACAAAAAAAAGGACATGAAACTGTTGGAGAGTGTCCAGAGAAGGGCTACAAAGATGGTGAAGGGCCTAGAGGGGAAGATGTATGAGGAGCGACTGAGGTCACTGGGCCTGTTGAGCCTGGAGAAGAGGAGGCTGAGGGGAGACCGCATCACAGCCTACAGCTTCTTCACAAGGGGGAGTGGAGGGGCAGGCGCCGATCTGTTCTCCTTAATCACCAGTGATAGGACCCACAGGAATGGTGTCAAGCTGAGGCAGGGGAGGTTTAGGCTAGACATCAGGAAGAGGTTCTTCACTGAGCGGGTGGTTGCACACTGGAACAAGCTCCCCAGGGACGCAGTCACTGCACCAAGCCTGTCTGAGTTCAAGAAGTGTTTTGACTGTGCACTTAGTCACATGGTCTAAAATCTTGGGTAGACCTGTGTGGTGCAAGGAGTTGGACTTGATGATCCTTATGGGTCCCTTCCAACTCAGGATATTCTATGATTCCCATTCTTGAAAGGCCTGGTTTGTTTTGCAGTGTACATATTAGTTCTTTTATTTCAATCCTGCATCTTTTGTTGCAGATCTCAAGCTCCAGGGAAGTGAGGGTCAAAGTCAGGAGGTTTCTGAGTAGGTGATACCATGAAAATGAAGAGAGAAAAAATGAAATTGTTTTCCACATTAATGGATTCATTGAAGGAATCTATTGCAACAGGTATCACCAGTGCCAGGAACATGATTCAACACAGAATTGGACATTTAGATAAATATCAAGAACATGCAGAGTAAACATAATTTTAAAGAAATGTAAATATCCATGATGCTATAGGTAATGACTGCTAGGCAGTGAACCAGGAAGCCTCTAAGCATATGTTGCAAACCTTTCTGAATGCATAACTGAACAGAGTAAATGGCTGTTCTTGTTTCCAATGTGTCAGCTAAGAAATGGTATAAAAAGAAAGAAGTGAGAAGACAGAGATTTCAAAGAAAGAAGAAGAGAGATTGGGCAAAAATAGCTTTTCTTTGATGATAAAAAAGTTCCCTTAGAACTTTGGTCTGAAGTCTAGACTGGTTCTTATTTAGTTTGAACCAGTTTGCTTATTTCCAATTAAGAGCATTACTTGCCCGTGAGGTCAGTGGGGATATTTTGCAATCTGTACTTTTAATTTAAGTTGAATAGCTTACATCTGGGAAAAGGAGGGCAAATACAAAGCTCAATGAACCTAATGTGACAGATAATAAAGGCAATATGCGAGATAACTATTAAAAATTGATAGTTTAATATCAGTAAGAAGGTTCTGGTCATTTTGTAGGAAAGCACAAGTTAAAAGTTCATCTTTTGAACACAGCTTCTTGTGCTGTGCCTGTAAGGGACTAATTCATGTCTGTGTAACATAACATTGCAGAACTTATCAGTGGATTTGTACACAGTCAATTGCTATTCCCAGCTCTTGCAAAACAAATGTCTGGGAATGTACACACATATTTGAGCAACTGGCTTCCTTTAGTCTTCCCTGCAATGCCACAGGGTGACAGTGTATTCAGCTACTTAGTTTTGTTGTTGGTCACATTTCTTACCTACTTAAACTCTCAGTACAGAGGTCTTCAAGTTAGCTGTGACACTAATACTAATATTAGTATGTTAAAGCTTAACATGTGTGATCGTGAACTATGAATTGAATATATATTCCAGGTGTTTCATCTCTCTGTATATAAAGTTTACATTCATCTGGGAAATGCTGGACACTTGCTTTAGTTTTTACATAATACACTGTCTTTCCTGGCAAAGTAAATTTTCTAGGTCTCATCGGTTCATCATGTACTTTGACTTGAATATCAGGCAGAGTTCACATTGATTTCCCCCGCCCCCCCCGTCACACACACACACTTCAGAAGCAAAATGTTTATTGTCTTGTTAAAAAATTACGTGAAAATGAACTGCTCTAATGGTGAGAGATAGTAAGAACTGCTCTACCACTGATCTTTGACATAAAATACAAAAGATTTTTTCTGAAAATGAGTGGGGATTGAAAAGGTGCTGGGCAAGAAGCCTTGCCTCTGAGAGCGGAGTTACAAGAACAATATTTGGAGAACAGTCACTATTAGCATTTGGATATTTGATGGTTACCACAGAAATGCCATATTCAAAGCATACGGAACAATTGCAGCCTACTGGGTTGATATGTTGGCAAACATTTACTTCTTAATGGCAGCTGCTGTGCAAGTGACAAAAATGCTTCCATGCCTTCTGGTGTGAGGAAACTGAGCAACAGACTCTTGGCAGTCAGGGTCTACAGGAGCTGCTCTCAGACTCAGCAGCAATGAAAGGGGCTGGGGATCCTAAACCGTCTGCCCCCTGGGTGAAACTCATGGTGTCCACAGCAAGGAATGGTATCACCTCCCCCTGTTACTGAGGTGTGGGCTCCAGGTCTATCACAAGGCCTGTAATCCAAGTAAGACAAAACAACGAGAGTAACCCGCATCTGCCAGTTTTGCTGTGTCAAGTGTGGCATATCGAGCATGTCATTGATTCATACATGCCGAAGTGGTGCCAAGTTGCATTTCAGCATTGAAACCATCACCCTCTATTTCTGGGATGGCTCTTCTTCATGCTCCTTTGAATTATGTCTTATCATTCTTTCCAGACAGTCTGTCTTGGGAAACTTGGATTTCATAGGATAATTCCACTGTTTTCCATCATTTCTGTAGGTTTATCTTTACCCTGTACTCTAAGGGAGAGAAATAAGAAGTGTTACTCACATTTTTCAGATGGAGAACAGAAGCATAGAAAGACCTAATTATCTTCTCAGATCTCAGGGAGGACAGCCATGGCAACATGGGTCCAAGTTTCACAAGCTTTTGGCTGCTACAGGTCTGCAGTTTGCCTTCAGTGGTAGTCAAAAATAAGTGCTCCCTTTCTCCTTCACCTCCTTCTCATTTTCTTTGTACCCAGCTGATGTCCTGTATGATACTTGCTCTGTTCATCCAACTAAATCAAGCCAAAAAATACTGCAGATGGCAAACTGTTACTTTCCTTTTTCTAGCTAACCTCAGAAAACTGTCCTAGAATCTAGATGCAACTTAAAATTTTTCATACATGGAAATCACACAATATGTATAAGGCTCTTTCAAATAAGAAAGCTGTTTATGGCCTTAATTTATTTATTAAAAAAAAAAAAAAAAAAAAAGAGGAAATCTAAATGTGTAAAGGGAAAAGGTGGAAACATTTTGTAAAGTGATGGTACTCTCAAGCTGAGATAATTAGTCCAAAAGGAGTATTTTTGTGTCTGTAAATACAAAGGACCATGTTAGTTGTCTTAAAGTAGGTTTGTCTGTTTATAGAATAAACAGGAGCTTGAACTTTCTGGTTTGGTTATAAGATACACAATGCCCTCTAGTTCTTATTCATGGTAGTATCATCTCTTTAATTGTGAAATTGTGGCTACAGCTATACTGAAATCTGTAGAGTCTGATAATATTATTGGATAGCAGTTATTTAGAGGTCATTTGTTTTGATTTAGTTGAAATTATTTTGAGAGGTTGGATGCATCAATTAAAAATTGGAAGCTAAAATAATCCTGTTCTAGATTTAAAACTCAGGTAGACTGAACTGTTGACCTCATTGTTATCCTGCCTTCATACAGCTTAGAGATACCTGCAACTTAAATTGAAATTGCCCTTCTACATAATTAACTTCTGCCTGCAAAAATTTTGCACCTTTGTAAGGAAGTTCAGTTGCAGAGCTTTAATGTCATGTTGTGGTTTAATCTCAGAGAAGCAATTACTGTTGCCTGGTTACTAGTGCCATTGCTATCTTAGTTTTAAACCCCAAACCAAGCTAACAGAACATAGTTTTAGGTATAAGCCTTAATAGAAGGCACAGGTGAGGGTTAAGTCTGATTCAGTGCTTCAGACTTCATTATCTGAGTCTTGGTGTTTCTCTGTGTCTGCACAGGTACAGAAAATATTTTTCAGTGGGCTGTAGGTTTGTTTGTTTTGTTTGTTGCTTTTTGTTGTTGTTGTTTGTTTGATATATATTTGTAATTTCCAGGGAATTGTTGTCAGTAGGATGAAGTTCTGATAACTACAAGGGTTCTGGAGCTGAGCAGAAGCATGATAGGTCTGAGTTCACCCGAGAATGAAACTTAAAGGTTATGAAGACGTATGAAACAAAGTTCATGGAAAAGACAGCTGATAACCGTGTGTGCTGCGCTGAACCTGGTGGTTTAAGCATCCTGCCCTGTCAGTAGTAACAGGCTCCTTCTCAACAGAAATGTTTAATAGATTTCAAGGGCTTCTTAATGTAGATTTCTAAAGCAGTAACAGAGGACCTGCCGGTTCTGGGTTTGAACATATGAAGCATCCCATTGATTCATTGGAAATTCTGGCTGAGGACTGTATGCCCAACACTACGATTCTTACAGTAATTTCCTGACTTTAAGGGCTACCTTAAGAGCTTCAGATTTGTTCCTGCAGTAATTAGAACATTGAGATAGCCAGTGTATATTTAACTCAAATGTTATTTTCTGTAGATACTCTTCCTTTCACATAAAAATATTCAGTAATTTAAATATTGAATAGAAACTAGATCAGCAAATAGACATGCTGGGAAACTTATATTGCTGGTTTTGAGAGGAGCATAAAATTGAGGTAGGTAACCACAGTCATTCTAAACCACTCTCATTACTTCATTTTCAATGCGTGTTTGATGTGCTGTAGTGCTTTCCCTGTTGTATGCTTGTCAGTCTTCCCTTATGTAAGTGAATAGGTTAACTGGGCCTTTGCTGTTTTGCTGGTTTTAAGTCTCCCTGTCTTTAGGTAGCAAACTCATGAATGCTGCAGATTTATAACTGAAGTTATTCCAGTATTCTGAAACTGTAAATTATGCCTCGCTTCACCACCTCCCCCCTTTCACAGAAGACAATTTTAATGCTAGGGGAATAAAGTGTTTCTCTCATGAATAAGGATATAATAAGACCATCAGTAAACTAAGGAAAAACACAAGCTGAGAGTGCGGTGTATATGATGAACAGGGCTTGAAAAGAGCCCATATTCAGGCTTATTGCTGAAACTGAAGATGAATGTCATCCTTATCCCTGCCGTTGCAGAATAAAAACTTTAAATTTCTCTTAAAGCTGCAATACTAACCAGGATGTTTTTCCCCTGCCACGGATTTTCTTTGTTTTCCAGCTACAGTTATTGGGACATTTAAACTCTTGCATGGATTTGCAGATCCCTGCAAACAGAAAGTGCTGTGCAGTTTCATTTTGTGTAATATTTTAAGGTTCTACTTTTTCTCTGTTTTCTGATTCTTTCCAAGACTGGATTTGAGAGTTTAGAACTGGGACACCAGTATTGTACTGGCGATACACACACGTCTCTGATCTCCACGTGGTGATCAGAAGTTTCTTTTGTACTGTATTGCATGTATCCAAGTGCTGAGAATTCTTCAACATTTCATTCTGGAGATGAAAAAGATGGGCTTACAAGGCAATTTCACTGCAAACTTCTCTGCAGAAAGTTTGTGCGTACAGTTTACTGTCTTAGTTGTATAGAAGTCTCCTGTCCTTAAAAGCACTTCAGTGTAATGTATTGAAAATACAGTGTGGAAAATCGGAGGACAGAGTTGAGGAACAGTCCTTGAGACATGCGTATCTCAGGGTACAGATTTGTTTTTGTCCGCTGCAATAAGCAGTCGGGTTAGTGTTTCCCTTTTATCCATACAAATGAGCTTTAGCTCAGGTCTGTACAATAAAAAAAAATAAATAGAGAGCAAGACCCACTCTCCTGATGGGTAAATGCTCAAGAATTGTAGCTTTAAAATGAAACTTGAATATGCAGAAAGCAGCTGGAAAGCCTGTTATAGCAACTATAAGGGTGTTGACCTGGCCCCATCTCCTCACCACTGAGCAGGCATTTAAAGTAGAGAGCTGGCAGTGTGTGACTGCAGCACGTGGCAGAGCCTGCAGATGCCCACCCAGCCCAGCACTGGCAGGGTAAAAATTACTCCTGTTTTCCCCACCAGCACCAGCTGACTGATGATCTGAAGTTGGCATGTGAAGCACCCAGATGTCCAGCGCCAGGAGGAGTCTCTTCAGTAGAATCATGTTCTTGACAACTCATTTTTCTTTGTCTGTTTCTTGGCTTTGTAGCAGGGCTGGACTGTATGTCTGGTGCATGGTTTGACTGCTGTAACTGTGCTTGATCTTCCTTGATGTATTTTATTTTCCTGTAAGCTTATTATAGGTGCTGTTGCCTACAGTACAGGCTCAGAGGAGGAAAGAGAGGGATATGAATCATGTACGTGAAGTGAGGAGAAGACTTCCTCCTTTCCAGAATGAATTCCTGGTGTGTTTTTTAAGGCAAATATCCATAGATTCACCTATATTGCTATGCACAAAGTAGGAAAATTTGGGAAAGCAAACTGCTTATCCCTGTGTATATAAACCCCAGGACTTCTACAATGCTGCAAGGCCAGGTCACTGACAGCAACGGATCCTATGGTGAGCAGAGGCCAGTTAGGTCGTCCTGCACGGGGGGACCCCAGGGTCGCAATGTGGCCTGGGCAGGCCAAGTGGAGGTACCACCAGAGGGCTCCAGTCACTGAGGTGGGTGCTCAGTACTTTCCAAAGCAGTATAGTTGCATTTGGTCTGCAACTGCTCACCTGCTGCTACTAATTGCATTTAGAAATTGTGGCATCCCAGGTGCCATTGTATACTGATTGTTGACAAATTATCTCTCTCTTTAAAGTGATAGCAATTATTGTACTTTCTCAGTCAGTAACTGTGCTTTTAATCTTTGTTCTGTATTATGGATGGCTGGAACATGATCTGCACATTTATCTCTGCAGTGTTCTCGCTGTGTGTGACAGTCCTAGCTTGCTCTACCTGCCTCTGGGTGAGAGCACTTGTGGTCCAACGGCATTGATGGGATATTGCATTCATTTCGGTGTTGCAGTGATCATTTGCATTTTGGTGCTAATAGGTATCTACCTTGATGTGCTTACAAATTAGATTCCAGTGATACCTGCAGTCTTTTTAATGATAGCAAATACATTCCTCCAGAGGCACACAGAATTTAGGGAAGCAGAACAGTGCAGTGAAAGCCTGTTGTACACCTTCTGTCCCAAGGAAAGCAGCTCTTTTGAGAGGAAGGTTGGGCTGCTGTTCATGGTATGCATCTGCCCACTGCCTCATGCAATCTCTCATCATTCTCTGACACTCTATAGGCATTTCATAATGATGCACTCAGCACACTTAAGTGTCAGGGTGGTCTGCTTAAGCAGAAGGTTACCTAACAAGGGAGTTCTCTCATATATTATTCCTTGTCAACATAGACACTGAAAAAGAGATTATTTACAAATCTGTGGTGTACAATTATGATACATGCAACTTGTGATGGATTGTGCCAGTCAGAGTAGCACACTGTGTCCTTGAGACTGAACCATCTCCTTGGCTTGCTAATCATTTTGACTGCTTGCCTCTTAGCTGAACTGATTCAGATTCAGGTATTTTTTGAATCAGACAGCTAAATCCCCAGAAACGTTGGAGAGCATAATACTCTCTTTCGTAGTCCTGTAACAGCAAAACGATCCTGTATCCACACTTCTAATTTTCATTGGAAATGTGTATCGCATTGGTAAAACTGCACACTAACACTTCTCTCTAGACAGAGGGAGAGGCTTTCAAGCTTTCACCTTCTCCCCTCGCACTGAACGCCTTGTGCATTCAGTAGGCATTAAGGAGTATCTGGGTCCGACTTGCCACCTAGACTACTTATAATTCTCTTGCTTTGTCTACAGCAGACATCACTTTTCATCGCTACGCCATGATGTGTAATTGTGTAAGTGAGTTAGCAAACCTCTAGGCACTCCTGAAATGGCACACGTGGGCCAGTTGTGTGTTCTCGCCCATGCCTTGCACAGCTACGGGAGGCACAAGGCAACTCTCTGTCAGGGAAATGCAGTTCTGCAGGGGCCTGAAGAATTACACAGTCCTGTAGAAACAAATATATTTCTCCTGGCACCAGCAGAAAGCAGCTGTTAACCTGATCAATTATCGATGAGGCAGAAGGACAATATGCAAATTGTAATAGACTACAAGCAGCATCTTGTATGTGGTGAAAAATAGAAAAGGAGAGGGAGCTTTGGTATATGAGACAAATAAAAAGTGCACAGGCATATGATGCTCTCTGTGTTTCAGGATACAGTTCTGCAAAACAGCAAATGAGCCACAAATCACTATTAAAGTTGAAATGCATTCTGCTGGCTTTATTCAGCCCACTAATTGCCCGTGAAAATTCAGGTCTTGTGTTTGACACATTAATTACTCAAAAAACATTTACACTAGGGTTTGCAGAAAGGAACAAAGGAAAAATGTAACTGAGAATAAAAAGCTGGAGAGTGAGGGGAGGAGAATTTACAAGTCTTTTGATGCATTAATCACACATTATTCTCTGGGGCCAAATGCTGACCACCGTATGACGCGGTAGAAGTGAGCAAACACCCATGTGTTAGACCAAAGCAGAGCAAGGGGTGTAGCTGCCCAGCAGAGTGGGTCACTGGTGCACCCACCCATGCCAGAGGCGCTCAGGTTTTTGTCTGATGTGCAGAGGCATCCGCATCTGGAGCGGGCAGCCCTCCGGAAAGCCTCTGTTCAGTGCATGCCTCTGGGTTCCCACTGCTGCCTGGTCATTCGGTGTCCCCAATGGTCTCTGCAGAGCTGTGCCATGAGAATACTGGCTTCTTTTTGTGACCATTGGTGTCAGCAGCATCACACCTGACACCTTTGAGATCATGGACACCACCGCTAAATCCAAGCAAGAGAAAGAGAAAGTGAGCTATGTGGTGATGATTACACCTCATTACAGAGCTAGTGCCATTTGCATAGGAGTAAATAACAGCTTTGTGGAAATTTGGTCTTGATGAAGCCTCTGAGGAATAAAAATGCAAATATATATATTATTTTTTTCCTCGGATTCCATTGATTGTGATGTAAAGAGTATTTATATTATGTGCCAGAAAGGAGGGAGGGAGGTTGTTTGCTGTGAGGAGAAATAAGGCATGAGTTACTATTGAAATTAGTACTCTTTATCGACACAATCCAGTCATCTCCAATCATTACAGTTTTACCGAAATGTTAAACTACTTTAAAACTTTCATTTCCCCTTTAAAACTAAATTACTTTTGTGTTTCTCTAGCAGTAGTGCCACCCTAAGGCAAGCAAGTTACAGTAGAGCAAACATATAAACAACAATCAAGGCATAATTACTAAATGGGAATAACACTTTCTAATGCTGTTTCTCCTAGCCCAGCTCTGTGTGTACTGTAATGGAGACTCGCTCCTGCTATTTGCAGTCGAGTTCGTCAAGCAGATGTCGGATATGCTTGAGCAGTTTGGGATTGTCTGGTTCACTGATTATGCAGTTCAATCCAAAGCTCTTTTATTCTTTCTCCTAAATTAGGAAAAATCCTTTTTAGGGATAGATAGGAAACTGAATAAAATAGGAAAAGAAAAATGCCCCTGTTATCTGTAGCTTTCCCTGAAAACTTATTTTAGATTCCAAGTTTCACTTCCATCATTTTCCAACTATTACTTTACTTAATATTTCTGTCTTGGTCATGAGCATTAATCTAAATTCAAATATGCTTTCTGTGGAATGATGCAACCAAATTCATTTTGGGCAAAAAAAACTACTACGGTCCCCCAAATTCCACTTTATGAAATATGAATTTTGCTTCAGTTTCAGAAAGCGTTTCAAACTCTGTGGTGCATGTCCCATTAGAGTGTAGGTTCTGAAAGTTTTGAGATTTATTCATCATAAATCACCCTCTTCCTGTTCATCTTTTGATATTTGTCCTTAGAAAGAATTCATTCTGTGCAAGTTTGGAAAACTCAGAAATCTACAGTAAAGCACATGAGCTTTCAGGGATCTCTAGATATCATAGGCTCAAAGAGATTCTATCTAAACATATATTGGGTTAATCTTGTATTGCAGAATTCAAAACTTGACAATGGTACAAAATACTGAACTGCATACTTTTAGTCCCACGTATTTCTATTATTATAGTAGCTTAAATCCCTAATCAAGCACCAGCATCCCATTTGGCAAGTCATTGTACAATAACAGGGAAAAAAAAAAAAAAATGTTCCTGTTCTCAAATAAATTCAAATTTGCATTCTAGGGGAGAAGTAGAGGGGAAAAAAAAAAAAAAGTAGTGAGAGACATGCAGCGGTATCAGGGAACTAGCAGACTATGGTGGGATTTGTCTTGTTTGTGAATTTTTAATTGTAGGGGATTTTGGAAATATTTTCAACAGGCAACTGTGAATGCCTGGAAGGCAACAAGACTGATGACAAACTTTCTTGGGTAGGAGCTAGGATCAGAAATACCAGATTAGGCATCAGAGATAGCCACTAGTATCACCAATGACATCTCTCTGGACTTTGTTGCATCATGGAACAGTGTTGGTGGAGATGACATAGTTTGCCAAATTTCCAGTGTCTGTACTCAGTCGTAGAGTATTACATGATTTAATAAGAGGTTAGTTTTCAGCGAGTGAGTTTCCTAAGCCAGTCTGGGCAGTCTGCAGGACCATCTGGGCTTCTGTGCTCAGGAGTGGTCAAGAATCGTACTGCAGCTCTGGCATCCTCCATGCTTGTGTGGTGTGTGCTCAGCAGCTGGAGGGGAATTGTCAAAGTGCTGGGAAAACCAGTATTTTGGTGACTGCCTTCCCAGAGGGATCAGAAACTTTGCTACTTCAGCTGCTGTTGTTATTCCTGGGAGATGGGGAAGGGAGCTGTTTCTATCCAGTGGATGAAAAAGTAGCTTCATTTTCCTGGGTTCCCATTCGTGGACTAACAATTCACTTAAAAAAAAAAAAAAAAAAAAAACACAGCTAAACATTGTGATCAGCTGAGACCAGAGGTTTCAAATGCTGAGTTTCACCTCAGAAAGATACATCAAAGGAACCAAACATCTTCTTTCTTTGGTTTATTCTTAAATTTCCATCTCAAGTGCAGTCAGATATCATCACAATGCCAATACTGGTAATTTACCATTAAAGTCACAAATACCCATGTGACATTGATAGAGGAAAAGAATGTCAAAGCCCACCAGTGAGCGATGCAAGCATCCACAGGCAAGCGGTCTGTGCAGAGGCAGCCCTTGCTTAGGCACTGCTGGGACTGGCTGTGCCTTGTCTTCCTGGTGCTCCAAGTCAGAAGCACTTGCTGTGAGTGCGTGTGGAAAGCTTCAAGCAGGAACAGGGAAAGATTTGAGATAAAATAACACACATGGAAATCAAGATACACTCATGGAAATTAAGAGCTGCAGCAAGGCATCAAATCTTCCCACATACGCTCTTGCCCAGAGACCACCCCAACCACTGTTTGTCCTCTGTAAAAGTTACTTAAAAGCCATAACAAGACCTTTGGAAATACTTTTTTTGTTGTTGTTTTTTAACTTTTTCAACTTCAAGAAAGTTCTCTTGTTAAAGGCAAGCTTTATGTCTTCACTGCTAGGAGTGAAGTGGTTGTTTCATAAGCCCTCATCTAACAGGATTTTATTCAACAAATGAAACTAAGACATGTTCAAGGGCAATAGAAGAATCTAAGCAAATGTGCAGCTGGACACAGTGAAATGTAAAGGGAGACTGCCAGTAATTTATTTCAGAGTGTAATTGCTGTCTGATAGTCTCTCAGGATCTATGTGTACTTTGATCTCTATAGAGTTATTTGAGAGCCAAACCTAATGCTGTGCATATATATGCAAATAGATATAAAGTTTAATGTTCAGGGGCATCGTGTCATTCACAAAATATAATGAGCCAAATTATCCTTTTCTTACAGTGTGAGACCAAAATTCAGCAAAGCACAGCAGCACACACTTAACTTTCATTCGGAAGGCAATGACACTTAGATAGATGCTTAAAAGCTTTGCTGAATCAGACCGGGCTGAGGCATTTGCTTACTCTGAGATGTGTACTGCAAAGAGCTGCTTATTTGGAATTTAAAATAATGTTCTGTTCAGACTAATGGAAACTGCAGTGTTTCTTTCCTTTCTGTCAGAGAAAAAAAAAAAAAAAAAAAAAAAAAGAAAGAAAGAAAGAAAGAAAGAAAAGTATTTGGGTGGGTAGAATCTAGTTTATTCCTCAGACAATCTCATTTTACAAAATGTCAAAATGGACCTCGCAGTCTTACAGAGCAAGTGCTGTTCTTCAGAGGTGTCAGGCTCAGGGGGCGGCGAGACAGTCATCTGAGCGGGAATGGTTGTGACCTTGCTTTCCTTTCTGACAAAAGTGCTTCTTCTGAACTGAGTGGCCGTATTGTCCAAGGTCCCAGGGGACAAGTAGGACACGCGGCAGTGATGTGCCCTTGGGGTAGAGAAGGCCAACGGCCTCCTGGGCTGGTTAGCAGGAGTGTAGCCAGCGGGTCAAGGGGGCGATCCTTCCCTTCAGGCCGGCACTGCTGAGGGTATGTCTGGAGTGACGTGTGCTCCTTTGGGTACAAGAAAGACACTGACAAACTGGAACGAGGCCAGTGGGGGGTTTCCGAGGTGGCCGAGGGCTACAGCACACCACACACAAGGAGAGGCTGAGGGAAGAGGTGGGTCGGGGAGGAACTTACAGCCCACAGCTGCCTGAGGGGAGGTGTGGGAGGAGGGCCCAGGCTGCTCTGGGAGGCTGAGAAGCTCAACCTGGGAAATGCCACCCAGATATAAATTGCTTTTTCCCCATGGGAGCGAACATCAAAGGGTCCAGAGAGGCCATGGCCTCTCCCTCCTCAGATATCCCCAAAGGGACTGTGCACACCCTTGAGCAACCTGCGCCGCCTGCTTTGAGCAGGGGGTTGGGCTGGAGACCTCCAGCGGTCCCTTCTGGACAAAATTATTCTGTCATTCTACAGAGAAACTTTGGGTTTTCTGGAAAGCACCCCTACAGCCCCACTTTTCTTTATTCTTCTTTAGTGGTGTCAAATCTGCTTGGGTTGCACACTTTTACCTCAAGTCAGCATTTTCATCCCTGTCTTTCTGTTAAAATGATATCCTCCAAACTGGAGCCATTTGGTGAGAGAGGAGAAGTAATTATGCACCAAGCTCTTGTCAACTGCAGATTTCCCGCTCGTTTTTATGTACCTAGTCATAATCTAACTCACATAAAATTTAAGCACTGCTGCATTGCTAGCATTTCCATTTTGCTTGGTGAATTTTTTTGTTAGTGCTGTGCTACCAATTTACTTGAAAGAGAAGCCAGAGTCTCTTTTTATGGCTAACATGTCTAATTCTTTTTTTTTTAATGGTAACATGTCTAAATTTTGTTTTGATACTTCCAGAAACAGTAAATTGGGTGAAAAAGTCACTGAATTTTCTTTTATTGTATTCCTCCCAAAGCAATCATTCGGATTATTATTCATCTGCTGACTTAAAAATAATGTCACCTCCTGAAACTCCTTGTTCAGGCAAACTGAATTATTTCTGACAAGGATTCATCTGTGCTAGCACCGTGCATCGAGCAGTCATTGAAAGAATATGTAGATTTACCTACTTCCTTTAACATAGACAGGGGTGATGAAAGCCCATCTCACCTGTGCACCTCAGAAATCCATGAGTAATTCAGGTAACCAGCCTTGATTTGTATTTGGAAAAGCTGAGCACTTGTGTGTGGTACTCAGAGAAATGATCTGTAAATGAATGAATACAGCTACTTCGGTATTCAGCATTATTTGCCGCTATGGAGTGAAGCGAAGGAGAAAACAAAAATATGGAAATGAGAAGAGGAGGTAATGTGAAAGACATGAGAAGGACAAAATCCTTCTGAGCAGTGCGGGAGCAAGGACATTTTCTTTCTATTGTGTTCTTCCTTTTGCAGTAGAACAGTCACTATTCCTTGTTGGGCTACACTCATTAAAATAACCTCACTGAAAAGCAATTCATTTTTAATTAAAACTTTCACGTATATCCAAAAAAATAGGAAATTTTCTCGCACACTAGCTGGAAGACTTTCTCTTGGGAGATTTCCAAACCACATCTGTAAGCTGAACAAGTGGGGGTTGTTATTACAAGATGAAGAAAGACTTTTTACCAAGCCCTGTAAGGGTGAGGATTGAGGGGATATTCAGATAGCATATAAAGGCAGATATTTTTCACTGTGAGGGCAGTGAGGCACTGCAACAGGTCATCCAGAAAAACTGTGGGTGCCACATCCCTGGGAGGGCCAAGCTGGATGGGGCTTTGGGCAGCCTGGAAGGCTTCCCTGCAGGGGGCTTGGCCTGGATGGTCTGTAAGCTCCCTTCCAACCCAAACCATTGTATGGTTGTGCAATCCTATGATTACTTTCCCCCTATGTCACTATTTTAATTCAGGGTTAGAACTGTACCTTTTTTTTTGCATTTGTACAGTACCTACGCCATTTAGATACCATTAAAAAATAAGCGATTCTGTTAGAACTGCAATGATAATAGCCAGCTCTCAAGTAGTGCTTTGCAAAAGAGGCCAACATTTTTAACCCCAGTTTACAATGGGGGAAAACGGGTCAGACAGAGAAATGACTCAGCTGCCCACCAGACAAGTCAGGAACAAAACTAAGGCTGCCTGTATCCAGATAAGTCCAAGATTTTTCATGTTTTCTTCTAATTTTAACTACACTTGAGTACTTTACAGTTGATTGTATGCCTGTCTTATTGCAGCTGCCTTCTTACTGCTGTCAGCCTTGTTGATACACCCAGTGCTAAACTCAGTCCAACTGATGGCCAAGGTGAAGCCTGCACAACTGTTACACACTGCATTCATAGCCAAAGGAGGTAGTCTGGAGGACTTCATAATGAAATGTATATGACACCTACTTTCCTCCTCTGTTGTTATATACATTAGATTATTTTTTATGTTGCATCCTCACGAGCTGCTGTTACTCACCAGTACTCACTGCACATCCAAGAGCAGCAAGGCTGGGGGCTCTCTTCCTCTGTAGCTTGGTCACTGCTGTGGTTAATGAGCTGCATTTGTTCACCCCAACACTGAGGGCAGCCATGGAGGGAGGTTCTGCAAACCCAGACACTTTTATAGTTTAATTAGATAGATCACAAAAAGTGTGATGTTGGTAAAGATTGAGATGGCAGCAGCAGAAGGAGTCTGCAGAAGTCAGGAAAATCTCTTGAAGTCAAGATGTAGAATTAAACTAATTGTAAGATTGGATGCAGTGTGAGAGAGGATCAGTGGAAGACGTTTTTACATCATTTTTGACACCATAGGTATGTGTCATGGGATGGGGAGAGGCTTGCTCAACCTCTACTTGAGCAAGCTGCTGAGGCTGTATTTGATAAATGGGAAGTGCCAGGATCTGGTCTCTTGTGTTGGCATACTATTTTGAGATTTTTAGACAGAGTGGTTACGTTAACATGTAGGTGATGACATGACAGCCTCTGAGTGCATCAAGCTCTCCAGGAGCCCATCGCCTCAAGTTTGGTCCTGAGCTCTGTCCATGGCAAACTTCATTTGGAAATTTCCTTTCAGCTCTGTCAGCACCGAAACAGTACCCTGTCCAAACAGGATAGGATACTTATGTGCCATTTTCTTAAAAGGGAGATTTCTCAGTAAAGTAATGGAAAATCTGTGTGTTTGCCTTTGTTGTACTCCTTCTGGGGCAGTTTCAAACTGTCCTCTTGGGACGCAATTTAATAGTCTAAAAATCTGTGTAAAACATTCACCTCTTAATCTAGGAAAACCTTTAACTCTTGGTGTCCCTTTCATTACTCTGCCAAGGTGCCCAATGTCTGTTTATTTTACACACATATTATAGGGGATCAGGTAGCATTCGGGCATTTAAGAATCCCTCTCCCCTTTGCACAGGTGAAGCTATGGCTTCCTCCACACAATCAGGCTGCTAGGGTAGGAAGGAAGGCTGCTGGAATGGAAAGGTCTGTGAGGTCGCCAAGTTGTGCCAAGGCACATATAAATAATTACCACCATGCACAGAGTGATAAATTCTTTCCTTCATGCAAAACAAACTGACTGCCATTTGGTGATTTCAAGCAATGTGACCTGCTACCACACGTCTCTTAGCTTGTTCTTTTCAGTTTTTAGTTACTAATACAGACACTTGAGTTATCAAAGATCTGACAGGAATGAAGGATTGACCTGCTATGACTGAAGATGCAGACAATCTCAGCTTGTTAAAATAATAAATGGGTACCTGTCAAAGAGACACTCAGAGCAAATGTGGCCCCTGTAGATATCTCTATTGTAGATTTTTAAAAACTCCTTCTGCTCCCGTGTATGGATATTAATTAATAATAATATTTTCTTTCATTGAGATAGATGGAACCACTAATTACTCTTTCCCCATGAATCACTCAATAGTACCATTTATCCTGTAATAATTAAACATCTCAAGGCAAAAAAAAAATAGTTGGTTAGAAGTAGTTGTAGTGATTTAAATGCTGGTAAAGAATTGGCACATAAATTACTACTCAGAAGGAGGTGATTGTTTGTGGGACCTATTTCTAAACCAAGTTAAAATAACAGTGCAGGGCCAGGAATTTTGGTGGGTACTGCTCCTTAATTTCTTCACTTTGAACATAGCAAAAGAGCTGCCTGATAGCAGAAAAAAAACCATTGCTAAAACCCCAGAGCTACATAAGCCCCCACAAAGCCAGAATGCAGCCTTGGGAGGCAAGAGCAGAGTCCATGGCCAGCACCCCGTGGAGGCAGTGGGGCTGCCCCACACCCAGCCCCGCTGTTTCTGTACCTGTACTGAGGTGGTCCTGAACCCAGTAACCACAGCGTGCACAGAGGGCGTAAGGAAATGCAAAGGACTCCAGTCAGAGTGCGTGTGGTGATATATGGTGCTTTATCCCTATAAATCCCTATGAAACAATAACTAAAGCTTTTGGCATATTTTTCTTTTCTAGACCAATTCTCATTAAACTCCATCATCCTGAAACGTCTGCTGCTACTCACTGCGTTGTTTCAACAGCGAGTGTTGCTGGCAGGGACAGCACCAAACCCGAGGCAACTTCGGGGACAAATCCCCGTAGTCAGTTGTGAGCATGTGACACACATGCAGTGCATCACCCCCCAGGTTTTGTTGCTGTCGGTGCCTGGGATGCCTGTTCTTCAGCCAGGTTAGCTTTACTCTCACTCTGCTGTGGTGCAAACGGCTGACAGACATCCTTAATGCCTCTGAAGTGAGGTAGATATTCCCCCCTCAGGTTCAGAAACATTGCTGTTACTGGAATACGACTGTTTAAAAAAAAAAGACAAATAAATCTGAGTTTCCTTTGGCTGTAGGTGGGCAGAAGTACTTTTCCTGCAGAACATTTTGGTAACTTACTCAGTTGTAAAGGTTCTAGTGCTATACAAGGAGAGGCAGTTTGTTGTTTCATAAGGAAGAAAAGAAGTTCCCTAAATGAGGAAACCTGCACTTCTCTACAGAGAGTAATTGAACACATGCATACATTCTTCCATGGTGAATTGTTAAAGAACAGTAGTTTTGGACACTTGAGGCATGCTGAGTTGGTGTGGCGAGAGATAATGAAATGAGCAGGTATTAAGAAGTGGCCATCAGAATCTCCACTGGAAGCAAATATTAACACTTCCAGGAATTTCTAGGGTAATTATTTTAAGCCATGGCTGAAAGCTGTATTTGTTATGCTGGATCTATGTGGAGAGGAGAACACATTCATTCATTTAATGATTTTAAAAAGAAAAAATGTATGATATTTGGGTGGTTCGAATTTCTTCATGTTTCACTTTCTCCGTGCAAGAAACTGTGCACTAAATGTCATCTTGCGAAATAAAAAGGAGGAAAAGTTAGTTTCTTAGGTTGATTTTTTAAAATATATTTAGCCTTGGTTTTTGTTTGGGGTGAGGGAGAAAAGGGGGGGGGAGGGGGGGGGGGGGGTTGCTTGTTTGGTTTTGTTTAATATAAATCTCTTGTGTTTGGATAGCATCACATGAACATTATTAATTCTCACCCTGACACTTTTGTGTGGACAGCTTCCTATGGGCTTTGTTCATAGTCACTGCTCCATACAAGTCTCTAAAAGTTGTATCCATCAGTTTTAAACAGAGCGTATGCGCTTTGTAAAACTTCACAGCTTAGATTTCAATTTCCAAAACTATTTCTTGCAAATGAGTTACCATCCCACATCGTAATGTTTTTGCAAAGCAAAACTTTTCCTCAAATATATTCCTCAAATAACAACAAATACAAAAACTAGATTGAGGAAGTTGTGATAATATGGTAAGCTAAGGGTCACGTAACATCCATGACTGAAGGAAAAAGGTGAGTGTATTTCTTCACTTTTTTTTTTTTTTTTTTTCTCTACATTACATGCTAAGATGTTATTTCAAGTACTGTGAAGCAGTATTTTGGTTGGAAGCCCACAGGGAGAATGAACACGTCATTAGTCGTTCTCTAATTCTAAAATACTCTGCAAAGGAGAGGAACTCCATCTTGCTTGAGTTATGTGACAATGAACAGAGCCTTTGTGGAAAGAGCTTAATTTTGTAAATAGCAAATGACCTTCAAGTAAAGGGCTTGAGTCACAGCAATTAAGAATTTCCTTTGCTTTGAGCTCCTGCTCTTCCAATGAATTTCAGTGCGTAACGATGTACCAGTACCTGCTCCTTTAATATGAAGTACGGTAGGCTCGCACAGATTACCTTCAGTGGCTTATGTTTTGTTTGAGGGGGGCAAGGACAGTGATTCACCTCTCTTTGATGTTATCATTCCTTGTAAGTCCCTGCCCCTAACTGAGTTCCAGGAGGCAGAGTCACAAAACAGAAAGATGATGTATACTCAGCTTGAGCAAGAACACACTGAATGATGCTGTGGTAGTGAAACTTCAGCAATTTTATTCCTTGTGTTCTATAAAATAACAGCAGTTGAAGGATAAGAAAGGAAACGTCAGTGTCATTCTCTCAGGATTCAGCCTGATGGCAGGAATCAGACCATTAGCTTTGGAAATACTGAAAGCAGGACATGAATAACTTTTTTAACCAACTGAGGACAAAGGAACTGACTCCTGTGTTCATTAGTCTAGCCAATAAAACAGTATCACTGTATCAGTCTCACTAAGATTGATGGGGATTGAGGCACAAATTTGGTTTTAGTCTATGGCTAATAAAAAATCATTTACCACTTTCCAACCATCACAGTAACTTAGGAGCTAAAAGCAGACTTGGAAGTCACTCAGTAAGTATATCATGATCTCCAAGAAACATCTAAAGTTCTTCATTTATCAAAGCATTTCTAAAAGATAGAAAGGTTTAAAACAGGCTTGTGAGTATCACAAGTGTCTTGGGGAAAGAAGGAAGAAAAGTTCCAATATTCTTGTATGTATTTTTAGACTGAGATTCTGTACTGAGAGCCAATTAGGCAGATTTTGCACTAATGCAGTTGCTTATAGGAGTCTTGAAAAAGAATGAGTAATTTACTCTGGTTTCAAAGCAACCTTATAGAAGCCCTGACAATTTTGGTTAGGGACATGGTCCTTCATGATGTGCTGAGGGGATCATTGCACTGGGAACACCGCTGGACTCTGCTGGAGGATGTCCTTTACAAAGTGATTTTGCTAGACTGGTGTTGATAATAGTCCATTAATCTATTTTCTGTATCTAATCAAAGGCTGTAATTATTGTAATGCTCAACCTAGTTGTACATGGAAAGAAGAATATGATTTTTGTAACTTTTGTAATGCAAATTTGACATCAACTGCCTTAAATTGTTAGGAGTCTACATGTCAAACAAAGGGACCAATGTTTTGAACTGATTGTCATGGGGACTTCATTTCTTGAAGCTCAGCTGCATCTATGCTGAAGTACCTAGCAGAGGTGCTCAAGCCGTGCCCCCCAAAAGGAAATATTATCTCTTCTCCAAGAGGAAGAAGTTTGGCTCCTAAATTCTGTTCCTGACTTTTGATAGGTTTACTACAGTGCTTTATGCTCTCTTTCACCATGACTTTAGGCAGGTGATTTTGCTTTTTCAGCACCTTTTCTTAGTACATTCTATAAGGTATAAAACATAAAGGTGCATGCCATATCAATAAGGTCAAAGAGTGAATAATAAATGAATGCCATGTTGTGTTCCACAAGTCCAGTGAGGATCCTGTCCATTCACTGGAGATACACCATTAGTTGGTAGCAATGAGCAACTTACTGCTCAACAAAAGGCTGCAGTTTGCTTTCTGCTACAGTTGCAAGGAAAACAGCTTACAGGTTGAGTGCAACTGCATCTTTTCTTCTTGCTTCCCTAGGATATTATTTTTGCGGACATGGGCACTGTTCTGTAAGCTAGAACATAGTGAAAATAAATATATGTGTGTGGCAGCTGTATGTTTCCTGTTTCATCTTCAGAGAATGGATATTGTCACAGATAAGGAGGAGAATATACATCATAAAATCGTTCAAGCGTGCTGCCTTACCAGGACCATCTCTTTGGTACTACATTGTCTTCCATGACACTGATTCCCTTGGTCTGGCCAAAAGTAGCAATCTCTTCTTTGCACTTCATGAGCTGTCTAACCAGGCAAGCTTTTAAACCCCAAAATACTGTATGTAAAATTCTGGATCTGCTGAGCACAATGCAGAACTGCCTTAGTCTTCCCTGGACCCCAAATGCCATATTTTGAAGTACAAACCTAGAGCTTCTGAATTGTTTTTTTCTTACATCTTCCTCGCAGCATTCATTTGTAGATGTGACAGCCCTAAAAAGCCTCTCCTGAGATCACATTCCACTGTGGCAGAATGTCTATCATCCCTTAATATCGAAATCAGAGCTACCCAAAAGACCTTTCAGACAGCTGGGACAGACTGACAAGGAGTACTAGAAAAGTAGTGCGGGTCCTGGTCTCAAGTTCTTGCTGCTCGGTGTCTTCTCAGTGGCATGGAGTTCTCAAAGGGCTTAATCTTTAAGCCAAAGCTGTCTTGGGTATGGATGAAAAAGGTTTCATGTGAAATTATGAGTGAACACCTCAGCGTACAGTCCCTTTGATTTCAGTGGACTAACAGTGATTTACTTCAGGTGAATAGATAGGACCTACAAATCTTTTCATTTTACAGCGAAACCTTTCAGGCAGTGTCTGTTTTCCCTTCATTAGCACGTATGTGGGGCATTGCAGGGGAATGCTTTCCCTTGTGGGCTTGGAGCAGATGGTGCACATCAAAGGGAAGGCTGTCCGCAAAGAAGAGCTTGCTCAAATGTGCATCCAGTGTTCCCACATCAAGCACCGGAATTAAGAGTAAGCACTTCTGTCCCCAAAGTAGAGCTTAAAACATCCTTTAAACTACTGCAGAAGCCTGGGTGCGGAAAAAGAAATTCCGTTCTGTGGCAAGTGATCCCATCAAGGCTTTTGCTGTTTGAAGCCTCAGGTGTGCACATTGCCTGTGTTTGCAGTGATCTGCTCATCATTTTCTCTGTAACAGACAAGAAGGCCTCAGAGACAGTTCCTAAGTAGGACTCAGCAACCAGGAGGTTCCCCTATATGTTAAAACAGCTATCCGAAGTCTTGCATTGTGGCCTTATGATGTCTGAGTATCCTCTTCTTTCCTTCCTTCCCTCCTGTAGCAAGTACTGATGACCCAAGTCCTTCCTTTGGCACTAAGACTGGAGGAAGTTTCGCTGCTCCTAGTTTGGATCTGGCAGGGCTCATCTGAAATGCTGAGAAAGCAATCAAAACCTCGAGGACTATGCTCTTGCAATCTGCTGCTGGTGTCTTTTTGTTCTGAGCCCTTAACCCCTGAGAAGTGACAGCTTTGGTCACTAAACCCGTTCAAAAAGTTTCAGAACAAAAAGAAAAAAAAAAAAAAACTTATCCAGTGAACTTGTAAATGGAGCTATTTCATATTGTTCTGAGGGCAGAAATAGCAGGGCTGCTGTTTCATTACTAGAGAAATTTGACTAGTGAACAGTTAATGAAAGGCAGGCTACATCCCCATTCATCTTGTTTTATGGGCAAAAATCTTGCATTGAGCTATAGAAGGCCCTGATTGCTTTCATCTCAATGGGGGCTGTTAATCTAAGGGCAGAGGTTGCGTGTCCTTACTTTTAGCATTGATGGAAGTAATTGACTAAAAAACTGTTGTTCTGAAGTGTTTTCAAGCATTACCCATTTTTCATTCCACCTCTTTTTTCTGTAGAAATTCTGAAATCTATTCAGGCCACATAAAGTACAAACAAAGAGAAGCCAAGTGTTTTAGTGCAGTGACCAGCATGCCTTGCAGATGGGTTGTAATAAGACAAGAGCTGTCTTTGTGAGAACTGAATCCATACTTTTCATGTACAACCTTTACAAATTGTGCCCATGTGGCCAAGTTTGAATTACTTTTTTTTACAGCTTTAGAAAACAAATGCAAAAATCTTTCAAGTGCATTCAAAGTCATTACAGTACTTTGCTGAACTGAATCAATTGTCGTAACCTCTGTGGGTGTGTAAAATATGAAATTACTATCACTCTCATGGTCTTTGCGAGTTTGTAAATTAGAAGGAATTGATTATAGGTGCTTTTGGAAAGGACTCTGGTGTATTAAAAGTGTCTTGATGACAAACAACAATATATTATTCGTAAGGTCTTGCTTGATGAAACTGTCTTGTCCACTAATGGCTGTTTGTCTTTGTTATTGTTCTGACATGCCTTCTAACAAATTGATGTGTGGGTTGAGATTTATTATATAATGTCTTAAGGAAACAAGAGACTTTGCCTATTAAAGTAGTTGTAATACTTGTTTTATTTGATAATTTAATATATTTTAAAGTTAGTTATTGTCAATATTTTCTAGCTTAGGTAATTTTTAGAAGTAGTTGCTGCAAATTTGTTTCAGAATGAACAAAATTGTTTTTTTTTCTTTCTGACTACTTATTTCACTATTCACATATTTTGTTCACTTCAGAAGTTATATAAATGATGATATAGCATTTTTCTTTATGTATTAGAGTTATTTCATGGCTTGCTATTTTCTTATCTCTTTCTCATACTCATTCTGTGAACTTCAGTGAAAAGCAATATGTGAACCTCAAAACATTTAGAGCTTCATCATTACTCAGATTAGTAACCCAATTCAGCTGAAAGTCTTTGGCAGTTTAATCATTAATGTCAAAGTATCTTCTTCTAAAGTATTTGTGTCTCTGGATTCAGAAAGCAATAGCAGAAAGGAATATAAAAATATGTCAAAGTTTGAAAACTTATAATGAATATATATATACTGTGATATACTGTTGAAAAAATAATCTTTTGTATTGAGTTAGTAATGTTTTCTTGTAGTGAAGGTTGTTTAATTCTAAATCTTTGGGCTCTCTTACTCCACTCAGTTTTATTAGAGTGGAATCAGTGTTTATTCATTTTCCAAGGTAGAAATGACATCTCATGTTTAAGCTTTCTTTAGGCATGACATGGAAGAAAAAGGGGAAGATACTACATGAGATAGTTGACATAACGCATGTTGATTTAATCTGTAGATCATTACAGTTTGGTATAAAGGCTGTGTTGGTCTGGATTTTAAATGGTTGGATGCTGATAATATCCCAGTGTGGCAAGAGAGAGGGAGTGTATAAGAGTAGACCTGCTTTACCTTCTGCCCTGCTAACCATCAACAAAGACACAAGGTCAACTTTGACAGAGTGGCACACAATGGCAATTCCTTATGAGCTGCTATCCCTGATAAGTATGAAGAAATTGTCTAGACAATTTCTAGGTCTACATGATACAACAGAAACATATTTTAGAAGTCATTAGCCAACTAAATAGATAGATTTCCATGTTCTTCAATGTGACGCAGTGGGACCTGATGTGTAGCTGTGGGATTATGATTTATATCAGGTAAAAGAAAATCTTAGAAACATTGAAGCTCCACATTATATTGTTGTAGTTCAATATCTCCTGCAAATCACCACAGCAGAAGTTCCTACGCTATCAACAGGGAAGTATGAAGTTGGACATCATGGGATTTTTCTGGGTTAGAGTCAAGTTTCATGTCTCACATCATTGGGAATTAGCCCTTCTGAAAGTTCCCAGTGGTAACAACCATGGGTTATGATGTGAAAGGCTGAACAGCAATACTTGGAAGGAACAGAAGGATCTGCTCTGGGGCTTGTGGGAGGTTTAAAAAGTGTCAGGTTGGTCAAGATGATTTTCAGCTAAGTTGTTAGAGGTACATGTAATGGAAACAGATTAATGGGGGAGAAGGAGCATATTTTTCATCAGCTAGGTTTTCTGTGTGTTGCCTCTGTCATGCATATGCATCGAGCCACAGCATGTGTGTTGCATGAAAAAAGTCACCTGTTAGGCTGCTATTTGGGACCCATCACATTCATTTTTCACAGACTGAAACTAACAGTTGCAAATGGGTTAAATAAGATAGGAATATCTCAGTCTTAAAAAAAAAAAAAAAAAAAAAAAAAGTACTGTGTTTGAATTTGACAGAGAAGGGCTTAAAGACCATTACAACAGCAACAAAGGCAGGAGCTCTTCAGAGACCTTTAACGCTTCCTTAACATTGTAAGCTGACTAGGCAGTGAAAATGGTGACAGGTGGAGCTTTTACAGCTCTGCTAGTATTTGTGCCAAAATTTGGACAAGCTCTAGTTCAAATGGCAGCTTGCATCCTCAGATGACAAATTATACCTGGTCAGCACAAGCATGGAAAACAAGCAAGACAACATTTTTTTTCTACCTCTGGATTCTTTACAAAACTAAAATACTGCTTTCTTAGATCTTGCTTTAAAAAAGAAACTACAGCAGTGATAAATGTCCAGGCCAGTAAGTGCAACTGACCGGTTCAGAGAGGTCATCCAGATGTTCTTGTCAAGGAACAAATAGATGATGCTTCCCTGCAGGATCCTTAGTTACTCCATGCAGTGCCTCCCTGAAACATTTCGGCATGTAATAGCTGTCACTCCTTTCAAAACCGTAAGCCTATGATGTCTTTATATGGCTTCAGAAACAGTACAGTGGTTCACTGTGGCAAGCTTTATGGTTTTGACAATATATGCCTTTGCTCTTCTTTAAAAAAAAAGGGTATTGCTGAAGTCCCTGTGGCTTTATTACATACAAGTGGCAAGCTCTTTACTTTTTCAGTAATCCACATCTGTCAGCCACTGCTTATGAGATAGCCCAGGGGTTATCTGCCCTCTGTTATTACTTTGATTCCTTTCATTTGTTTGCTTGCCCAATTTAATAACGAGGAGAGATCCAGCTTCTTGATGCTGTTGTTGGCATAACACCAAGCTCATCGGCACTTAACGCCAAGGTGGTGCTGTGGTTGCAGCTCCACGCATTGGAAGCTTCTGTGTTGGGTCAGCATCTTTGCCTGAGCATCTTGCTGTTTGGTTTATTCTCTGTTCTTCCTCCATTGCTCAGTAGTTGTGCAGCAGCCATGTGAGCTTACTTCATCATCTCAGAGAAGTGTTCTATAAAACAACAGCTTTTCCTTTGAGTGTAATGAACCATAATGTTATGTGAATTTGGGGCTTTTGTCTGTCTAAATGTTTTAAATATGAGAGGATACCGCTGCTGTAGTTCCTTGTTGTCTACCAGCATGCAGGAAAGCTGTGATACATAAATAACAGATGCAGAAGAGAACGTACCAGAAAATTGCCAATTAAAGAACGTTGTATAACAACTTCTCCATCTGGGTCACCAGCAGGGTTTGAACCCAGAACATGCGGTGCTGCGAGCACCGGGAGGCTGTCAGCCCTTTATGCAGTAGCCCTGGGATGGAGACGCACAACGAACCCCTTCCCGCTTGTGCTTCTTCACTACATGAGGTGGGGAGGGAGGGGTGTCTCACTTCCCCAGCACCATGCAATAAAAATTCTGCCACTTGGTTTCCTAGTGCAGTCAAAGCAAAAGACCTCTGCAGATAAGCACTTCCTGCAGTTTAGCATAGATTTTTTTGCTCCTTCCACAGGTGCAACCACAGTGACTACGTTATCTATTTTTTTTTAGTTTTGATTGAGTCGATGAGGTGTGAATATGCTTTCCACCCTCCTCCAGGTGCTGTTGCTCACCTTGCTAAATTATTTTGGGGTCATGTCCTCCTTTCTTGCTGCACTGCTGAACAGCCACCAGGGCAGTGCCTCGTCCTGAGCAGCTGCTGCCCTGCGAGTCTGGGGGCTGTGAGGAGCAGGGCAGCAGAGGCAGCACCTTATGGGGGGAAGTTGGTCACGAGTACTGGACTTCTCTGATTCCACTAAAAATGATCTGGACACTGCTGCAACTTCTGGCAACATTTGTAGACAAAAACTAAGTCACGTACCAGTTTCTTTCCAAGAAGAGAGGCAGCCATGGGTACTAGAAAACAAACCCACTTCTCCCTGCCTGGTTCTTCTTTGGGGACTCTGCCAGGAAGTAGCTTCCGAGCAGCACTGTTCATCCCATGGCTCTATTTCATAGATAGATGCGTCCCCTCGGGTGTCCCTCAAATCATCCCCTTGTGACAGAGCTGCCCTGAGTGCCTGAGCAGCTCCACACGTGGGATGGCTGTGCCGTGGGGGTGATGCTCCTGTCAGGAACAGAACGGGGTTTCTGACACACTGGTGGGGAGCGGTTCCCCACGAAACCTGGCGTCAGGCTGAGCATGATGATAACCTGGCACTTGTACGCCAGCAAAAGTGTTAGCCTTCATTGTCAGCTTTCAGAGTGATTTACAAAATAATTTTAAAAATTCATGAACCTGCTTCTTTATAAAGCATTGTTGTGAAGTTGAATATTTTATTACACAAGGCAACCATCGCTCATTCCTCAGAAAGAGGATGTGACTGCTGCTTTGAAAGGCCAGAATGTTGTTTGGTTGTGGAGGAAAGGAGTTTTTGCCCTGTATGTAGTGACTAATCACTTAAACAGCACTTGCATACACTGGCCTTCCAAGAAAGAATGTTTGACCCATTTTTTTCAGATCTCATTTCAATGTGTAGTCTTTGGCTAATAATACTTTTGTTTCATTATTTTTTTACAACCACATATTCACTCCTGTAAACAAAACACTGGTCTCATCAGAAATACGAGTGTTGTAGTTGAGCTCTTCCAGGCCGGTTAGGCCCGAGCGGTGCAGCAATGCAGCGTGGTGCGTTTTGACTCCAGCTGCACCCCTCGAGCTGAGCTGCAGGACAGCACGGAGAGATCTGCAGGAAGGTTCTTCCTGGTCAGTAAGTGAACACAGCAGAACAAAAAAGCAATTAGTTCCTGATTTGTAACCATGTAGGTCTGTAATACCCTATTGCTATTGCCAGTCAGAGGCCATAAACTTTGTCCTGAGTTTGCCAGGCCTCGGGCCAGAGGTGTCAGGGCCCACCCTGTCTGAACTCTGCTCAGTCCACCTTCCTTGTTTCAGCAGTGGCAGCAGTTTCTCTAGTTCACTGGCTGTCTATCTCACTTTTGGTTTTGTTCATCTTCGTGACGGACAACTGCAGTTTTGTACAGATGGCAGTAACAAGCAGTTTTTCTGGGCAGAACGGGATATTTATGACTCCAGGTTGCCTGGTACAACTGCAGAGGCACCAAGGAGGAGAGGTGCAGCACGGAGGATTGCAGACATGGGAGGATAAGAGATTGGGTAAAGGCTTGGCACTGGAGACATGACAACAATTTACTAACCATCCTCTTTACCCATAGACAAGATTTTAAATGTAACATGCTTTACATTATTGTGTGATACTGTGATAGGAAATGAAATGCTTACATGCCATGTTATGTATGATGGGTAAGCTATGCAAACATGGTTGTTCAACTAACTTCCGAAGCACCCAGGATCAGAGCATCACAGCGTGGCTGAGGCCAGAGGCCCCCTGGGCCCATCTGCTCCCCCTGCCCCAGCAGGGCCACCCCGAGCAGGGGGCCCAGGCCCATGTCCAGGCAGCTTTGGGAGACCTCCAAGGAGGAGACTCCACAGCCTCTGTGGGCAACCTGGGCCAGGGCTCCAGCACCCACAGAGCACAGAAGTGCCTCCTGGTGCTCAGAGGGAGCCTCCTGTGCTCCGGTTTGTGCCCACTGCCTCTGGGCCTGGCCCTGGGCACCGCTGAGCAGAGCCTGGCTCCATCCTCTGTGCACCCTGCCTTCAGGGATTTGTAGACATCGGTGAGATCCCCCTGAGCTTCCTCTTCTCCAGGCCAAGCAGGCCCAGCTCTTTCAGCCTCTCATCACAGGAGAGAGGCTCCTGCCCCTCCATCATCCTTGTGGCCTTATGTTGGACTCTGTCCTGTATGTCCAGGTGTCTCTTGTACTTGGGGGTCCAGCACTGGATACAGATCACGGCTTACCAGTGCTGAGTAGAGGAGATGTGCATATGTGATGATAATTATTCAGAGAGACTAATAATTAACCATTGGCAGTATATGCTGTTAGTTAATGTTAATTTGGTGGTGGTCTGAAATGTGAAATTGGCCTGATCCATCAGTCTTCCAAAGACTCCCATCACATTGATCTCTAATTTCCTGATGTGTACATACAAATACATAATGTGTGTGTACTCAGTTGTAAGATGGGAGAGAGAGAAAAAAAAATCCAGGATGTGTTGCTCTAGCCTTGAAAGCCAGGTCAGAGACTCTGGGATATGGCCCATGGCAAGCTCTGTAACACAGCTAAAATAGGGAGACAGAAAAGATGCACTGCCTTAAGTACTAACCACAGCCAGCAGCAGGGGCAGCCAAAAATCCTTGTAGTTTCTGATTCTGAATCAAAGGTTTCTTTCCACTCCTCTGTTTTGCCACCAGCTGATCAGCCTCTATCCATTTTTGCTACTAGCACTGTGATGAATGCAGCCGGATTGTAAGAAGAGCACATCCCCTACTGAGGTCCATGGAATTGATAGCTTCTGCCTCATTAGAGACCGTATCAAAGGTCAGGTTCTGTAATGGAATAAGCTTCAGCCTTATGCCACTGATTTGTAAGAGGAGAAAGGGAGGATCACTGATGCCACAGGCACAAATTAAACAGAGCTTCAGTCTCAAACTGGCAGTGCCCTTACCTTCATGGAGTTACATATAGCACAATTTAATGTATTATATGTATATACACTATTTTAGGAGCGTGCATTATATATCTAAAACATTTAACATACCTCTTCAAACTGTTCCTCTGCTTTCTCTTATTTCTGGTGAATTTTTATTCCAAAGCACAAATTCTGAAATCTTTCAGATAACAGCAATATTCAACCTGCCACAGAAATTTTCTCATATTTAGGATTTTCTCTCCAAAATTGCTCTCATCGTGAGCAAGTAGGAATTTTTATCTCCGTAGCAGTTGTGAATTTTTGTTACCTTTTGGAATTACCAGTTGGAGAGCAGAAGTGCACCACTGTTTGAATCGGGAATCATTTGCCTCGATGACACTCCTCTCCCAGCATACATTAATGTTCAGGAGACCTGCAGGGGCTTCAGGTGACCTTGTGCTTCCTCATCCCACGCAGGGTAACCTAGCTCTCAGATACGCTTGCTCAGCACAAACACTGCCTAGGAAGAATGAGCTTTCTTTCTTTCTCGATATTTGCAATCAAGATACCTGTATTTATTCAAAAAGCTATAACGTTCATCTCAGTAGGTATGGATATTATTCTTTTTTTTCTTTTTTTTTTTTTAAGTGTCAAGAGAATTCACAAGACAGTTAAACTTGTTTTACTTCTAGTGAAAGGCAGAGCTATTGCTGACAAGCCAAGGTCGTAGCGCCTGTGTACGTGCATATATACCCCTGAGCTGGTACAAGGTGACTGTAAAGCACCAGCTCTGTTTGATCTGTACTGGCGCACTACTTGTGGCCCCATAGCCGTGACTGTATGGGCGACAAAAATACAGCATCTCCAGGCTCTGAACGTAGGAATGTGCACAGGACCCTTACATGGTGTAAGCGTGCAGCTCCAGAGGGAGTGAATGAGTCCCTCGTGTGCCATCCGTCTGCATTCGCCTTCAGAAATTCTGGCAAAGTACTTTGCAAGTGTGGAAAGCAATGCTGCTCTTTCTTCAGTCACTTATTACATGGGGCTGTGGTACTGTTTGAATCACAAATTGCATGCTAATGGCCTAATTCATAAACCATTGACATTTTTTATGAGTCCTTAACATTCAAAAATGAAGAATTTGTGCTCAAAAAATAATTTGCATTGCAAAATTCAATAATTTAGTTTCTCATATTCATTAATGCCTAAGCCCACACCACATAACTTATCCCACTCTAACTACACTTCCCAGCACACTGATAAAAACAGGATACACAGTAGTTCACATAAAGTGCTTCTATTTGCAACTAACTCTTTACCTGCGCTGATTGATTATATTTGTAGAGAGGAAAAATCCAGCTATGCGGCAAGTGTGATGAATGCACTAAGCAATGGCTGCTTTGAAGCTGCTTTCTGCTCTTAATCGTGTTTTCCTCCAATGGCATTAACTACCATAAAATATGGGATCATAAAGAGTAATGATATCAGACAACAAAATCATCCTACAGGCTGCCCGGTCCCACCGTATTAGGGAAGGATTCATGTTTCATTAATGAAAACTCGCCTTGCTTTTGACCTAATATCACTGGTTGTCAGTGCTGGACAAGGAGAGCAATAACAATGTAGAGCTCCTAAATAACCCTCTCATCATCAAATTCTAAGTGCTGTGTATTTCCTCCTTTTACAGAGAAGGAAACTGAGGCAAATACAAAGCGACGTGCAGGGTGCTGTGAGGTGCTCAGGGCTGTATAAGCATGTTTCCCAAGCAGTGCCTTGGCCATTAAAAGCAGAGCACATGCGGAAGCCCGCTGTGTTTGGATTGAGTTGCCCAAACACTCACAATGCTAAAAGGGAATGTCATTTATTGGGGTCTTCACATAAGGTAGAACTCATCTGCAGAAGCAAATCTGAAAAGGAGGGCGGTGGCTGCCTGGCCGCGGGTGGCAGTCTCCATTGCAAGTCTCCTTGCACAGCCATCTGCATCTGGCTTAGGTGAGTCTCTATGAAGTGCTGTGCTGCTAAACACTTGTAACTCAGCTGGCTTGCGCTCCTACCTACCAACTATTTACAGATGTCTTAGCAATGCACTTTCTGTTCTCACCAAGCAGTCTGTGGAGGGAAGAGCCAGGTTGCCCACCCCACCCCACATGGGATGTTAACCAGCAGGCTCTGGTACCCTGGGTCCAGCACAGCAGCAGGTTCCTGGGGGAACTTCTGCAACTCTCCACAGTTCCCTCCCCCCATGCTCCTATAGCAATTGCTCAAAACTTGAGCTGTGAAGGCTCAGTCACTTCCCTTCCAGCTGGTCTGGTGCTGCAAGCCCATCCCTTGTCCCAGCTACATGGAGACTGGCTGGACGTGCCTGGGTATGCCCAGGAGCTGGTGGTACAAGTACCCTGTGTGTGCACACAGGCACAGCCCTGAAACCCAGCTTCACTGCAGAACTGAAGTTATTGGTAAAGGCAAAGTTGGTTTTCATACTTATAACTGACTTATAACTTCCATCCTCGAGCTCTTGCTGCAGTTATTTCCTGTAATTTATTTATTCAAAGCTGGCTTCAGATGTCCTTACACCTCATCATAGCACAAATGGTATGTATACAGCCAGAAACCTAATTTCACTAGAATAGGGACTGTTTTCCTTTTATAATGACATTTCAAATAAACTTTACACACAGCTCGAGGGTTTTTGTGTTCCAATTATGTTAGATTCTGATGAACACAAAATGCTAATTGACAGGACAATTCAACAACATCCATTCCATCCCAGTAAAGGATCTGATCTTGCTCCCATTTAAAGCCTTCTCTGTGACACAGTAGTGAAAAGGATGATTATTTGAGATCAGTGAGTTCTTTCTGGTGTCACTGCCTTGTTGAGAGTGAAATCTGTGCAGTCCACTTGCTGGGTTGGCCCTGAAATAGACACAACATGGTAAGTGTACCATCAGGGGGCACACAGGCACATCCTTGCTGAATGCTCTGTAGGACCCTGGCCCGTTGCTGTCCTGTCTTATTTTCAGACTGATCTTAATGGTTCTCTTGTATTTTGGTGGATTTTGCACTGCAGTAGCTGAAGTTGCTGACAGTTAATAAAGAAGCAGCTACAGTGTATTTGCAGAACTTCCTGTCTGAGGTCGGTTGCTAAACAGACCTGAAGTGTGGTTCCATAATAACATGATGCCAAAGGCTTTGGGAGCAGCTGAACCATGGATTCTTCAATTTTAAAGGTCAGATGAAATGCTGATTTACCATAAAACAAATCAATAGGAAAAAAAAAAAAAAAAAGAGAGAGAGAGAGAGAAAGAAAAAAAAATGATAAAATTGAGCTTCCATGTTGCTGTTAGAAAACATGCATTTGAGACAGGCAGAGAATGTGTTTGTGTAATAAAAGGACATACCTTATCTACTGATCTCTTCTCTCTGGTGACCAGTTATAGGACCCAAGGAAATAGCTTGAACCTGCGACAGGGGAGGTTCAGGCTGAATATCAGGAAAAGGTTCCTCACCAAGAGGGTGGTTGGGCACTGGCATAGCTCCCCAGGGCAGTGGTCACAGCACTGAGCCTGCTGGAGCTCAAGAAGCATTCGGACAGCGCTCTCAGATATGTGGTCTGATTTTTTGGGTCTTTTTTCCAGAGGTTGGACTCAATGATCCTGATGGTCCCTTCCAATTTGAATATTCTGTGATTCTATGATACTTTTTCTTTCTCTGCCAAAGCATAAGACCTACAGGACACTCCTTCCCATAAGGCATTCAGTGTTCGTAAGGAGGTCTCAGTGGATACCCAGTGGTCAAAGAGACCAAGGTAAAAGCTGATTTTGCAATTCTCTGTATGAGCCGTATCACAACGTAGCAGGTTTGGCTTTCATGATCTCCAGACAAGCTCTTTGTTGTTGCTTTTCTTCCATGTGGGAAAGATGCTACTGACACAGGTACAGAGCTTTCAGTGATGCCTAGACAAGTTTCCAAGTCCTTGCTCTGTTCTGGACATCTCTTGTCTAAAATAGAAATTAACAAGCTAGAGAAAGCAGCCTGGAGCACTGGCAGTTCAGGCCTCGGCAGAGATCACACAATCACACAGAATCACAGAATTTCTGGGTTGGAAGAGACCTCAAGATCATCGAGTCCAACCTCTGACCTAACGCTAACAGTCCCCACTAAACCATATCCCTAAGCTCTACATCTAAATGTCTTTTAAAGACTTCCAGGGATGGTGACTCCACCACTTCCCTGGGCAGCCTGTTCCAGTGTCTAACAACCCTTTCGGTAAAAAATTAGTCATATTAAGGCATTGTTCCTGTTTGGCATTGCAGCAGAAACAGCGGGCTGCTTTCCTTCTGCAGGGGAGGAGGTGGGCAGCCCCAGGAAACAGCCAGTGAGCGGCTGCTGCCATACCCCATGGGCTCCTAGCTCCTGCTCAGCGCTGCTGGGTTCCCCTTCTCATGAAACCGCTGTCCTTCTGGGGCTCTCTTCACATTCCATTCCTTTGGTGGGGATTTTGATTTTTGATTAAATTTAATATTCTGTAGCGTATCTCATGGTGGAAAAGACAAGTTGGAGTTGTGCATCTTTAGTATTTTATGCACAGTTATTGTGATTTCCTCGTAACTGACTTTGTCTTACAAGATGACCTGTCCATGAGATCCTTTTGTCTTGTTGTTCACAGTTCTGCCTGGGATTCAGTGACCTAGGTACAGTGTGGTTGCAAAGCCATGCCCCTAGGTCTGAACCCAGATAACCTAGAAAGTGGCTTGTGGTTGTTTATTGGGAAAGGGGCTAGACAAAAACCCTCTCATACTGCTTTTTGTAATGTACTGTGCAGTTACGCTCATCTCACATTTCAGAGTTACCATTAAAGGGAAGTCTAGCTCCAGCAAAACCCAAAAGATTGTAATTATTTTAATTACATAATTTTGGCAGGAATAGTGGATGGGGAGCTGCTTGTTGGCTTTTGAGCTGTTTGAGTGGTCTTGGGTTGCTCATATTTTCCAGATTTTCTCTCTAGTTCTTTTCTCTCTCATTCTAGCTCTTGAAAAAATTCACTGAGAAATGAGAACTGATTTCTGAGTGTTCATATGATCTACTATTTAAAATAGTTTATTTGAAATTGTAACTTTCATTAAATGAACAAATGAATAAACCTGTTTCAGTTCCAGAAAAATAAGATAATGGTAAATAGAATTAGCCAGATCTCAAATACCACCAGTTTAACAGCGCAGTCCTAAAAGCTGATCATTCTGATTTTGAGCAATACGTTCCAATTCAGCTCTGAGGGCCAAATGATTGGGTGACATGAATGGAAATGCCTCAGTTATGTTTTCCTGATCAATATATGAACTTTAATTTTTCATAGACACATTTCAACATGCCTCCCTCCAAGTTAGAAGTGGTAATAATGAATCTGCCTTTTATAAGGCAGAGTATGGTGCACTTAAAAATGAATAAGCCAATAAGCCTTCTGATTATTACTACACAGCAGATGGGGTGGTGGAACTGAGCTGCCTTGTGGATTGTTAAACCAACCCGCTTCTAAGAAAAAAACCCCACTGAAGACCAAGATCAGTAATCACTCTAGAAAAGCAGGCTTCTGTGCCCCTCCAGTACATGTGCTTGTTATATCGAAAGCAAAGACTGAGGAACACGTGTATCTGTATGAAATGCCAAAGCAGCATGAGCTTAATGTTAAAACTGCTTCTACGTGAAGATTGCATTTGTAATTTAAAGTTGTTTCAAAGTAGTGAGGGGAACGAGGGAGTTGTTTGGGGCTATAGAATATAGAATATCATTACAAGCACATGCAGATCATATTTTGCTTGAACTAATTCCTCCTGCTATTTTAATATCAAACATAACCCATGCCAGTTTTACATCTCAAATATATTTGGTATTTCAAAAAATAATTAATAGTGTCAGTTTTATTAATGTGTTAAAATATGAATTAAAAACATGACAAATCAACGAGAAACAGCAGTCTGTTTTAATGAATATTTCATACTGTACATCAATAAATCATAGATCAAAGGGAATGAAGCACATTCCGCAATATATCTTTTCTGTCAATGTGGGGTTACTAAAAGTTTTACAAGTTATTTTGGCACTTACTTAGTTGCACATTTGAATTAACATTTTAGGAAGGAAATAAAAAAAGTTATGGGTTTGAATCCCAGAAGACTCCGGTGTTCAAAACTGATTGCCTTGCTCTCTGTCTTTATCATTTTATTGCTTTAAAAATCTGTAGCTGACCGTATAATTGTAGGCCCATGTCGTGCATGTGGGCAACTTGCTCCTGCTTCCCAAACCAGGCTGCTCAAACCCAGCTGCTCCAACAGGCACTAACAAGGGGTAAAAGTGTCCCTAACAAAGCACCTTGACTTCATGCCTCGTGTTAGGACTGCTTTGCTGTACATAACTTTGGATGAGTTGTATGTCTCTCTTTCTGATGTCTCCATTCTCCATTAGTAGAGGTAGATTCAATTTTAAGGGCTGAAAAATGATCACCCCACTAAATGAGTTTTAACCCATGTCATTATTGATTGCATATACATGTGTTTAGCCCCTGCAGTTGAGGTGAACCTCACTGGCCTGCACCTGGTGAAAGAGGTTATGACTAGTGCATTTCACATCCTATTTTCGTGGATTTAGAACAGAAAACGTTTGTGGTTACAGCAAGTCAGTTGGTTCATGGTACCATGGTAAGCTGAGGTAATGCATCTGTTAAAGCTTTTAGTAAACGAGTGAAGATCCTGTAATGAAAAGCATGTTATATAAACAGAAAGCTTCGTCCTACCTTCTTGTCCACAACTGAAGCAGGAATTAGAACCACAGGGTAAGTACAGATTCAGATGCTCTCAGCTCAGTGATTGATGAGCGTTAGGGAAAGTTGCCTGGAGGTGGGGACATGGCCAAGACCTCTTCTCCCAAGGAAGCTTCTCACCCAGAACCTCAGCTTTTCTCTAAGCTAACAGCAGAAGTCTTTTAGACTACAAAAATTACTTTGAAAACACAAAACAAATTGACACCTGCAGCAAGGTGTGCCTGAGCTTGTATTAGCAGTGACCACAGCGGCAAAACCTGCTTTGTGTATCCTTCATGAATTGAAGCTTGATCCAGTGCTGGTAACATCAATGCAACTGCCAGCTTTGGTTGCATTTGGTTGCATTTTAAGCAAGAAATTCCTGAGTTTGAATTCAAACACCTCATCAGTATATGAGAAGCTGCATTTAAATTTGCCTGAGTGGACAGATTCAATTCATGAATCGTACTTGAAGTTTATGTTTCTATCCATTTTAAACAATTATACACTTCAACAAACCCTGGATTGACTCCACCTGAGGTATTCGGTCAGTCTCTGAGACAGTTCTGGAGCCTCAGGACAATTTATTATCAGAAACATGTCATGGATGACGGTGCACAATCAAGACATAATAAATGCTGTAAAAGAACAAGTGTATAAAGGAATACAGTAGGCTAGAGGTCCGTTCTTTGGTTGTTGTTGTTTGGGTTTTTTCTATAAATGTGTCCATAGCTCTCCATGAAGCCTTGGATTAATTAGCCATCAGTAGCCCAAGGAATTTTCACCAGTGAAGTTTGCTGTGTGCCTGCTTCTGCAATGACATTTCCTTCAGAGGAGCCAACAAGCTTAACAGTATGACACTTTTGGGATGGATACACAGCTGTCCTTGGGTACAAAAACAGAAAAGTGACAGTGAATTAAACTAAAAACAGAGAGAAAAATGAAAAGCAGAGCTCCAGCCAAACATTTTCTGCAGCACCAAAGGACAGATCCTGACACCAGGATGAGGATTCAGTCCAAGGTCATTTTTGAAAATGGTAATAATGAGTATTTCATTTTCCCAGCAAGTTATGTTTAATTCTTCTTTCTAGGAAGTTGAGATACTTGTGCTTTTGTGGACTACTATATTTACTTACCAGACTGGCTGAAAAACACCCTTCCTTTTCCAGGCTATATTTATTTACAAACCCTGTGTTTCTCAGTGGGCACAGGGAAATGCATCAGAAACACCATGTAACAGTGAATTTTAAAATTATATCCCATTCCCACTAATAAAAGACTTCCCCTCATTTCTGTGGGATTTGATTCAGGTTCAGACTTGGTGAGAAGTAGCTCCTGGTCAGCGCTGAGTGAAGTATTTGCAGCAAACAATTCTGTTCCAGTTTAACCAACTTCTGTTCTCAAGAATTGCCTGTGAGGAGTTTCACATAATTAGCATAGCTTTTAAAGACAGAGGGAACATGATTTAGTTGTGCCAGATGTGAATCTGACCAAGAACGAGATAGAGGTACAGGCAAAGAGGCCTATGGCAGTGTCCCCACTTACCTTTTTCATAAGGTGTTGGTTGTTTATACATAGGTTTATAAAGTTTCTTGCCTTGAAATTTTATCTAGAAATTGGATACTGTTCATTCATACTTTCTTGCTTAGCCTAAAGAACTCAATAAACAGTGTTAAGGCCTCCAAATTTATGAGATCATTAAAATTTTATTTTTCTCACTGTAGTTGGGTATTCAGGGTTCAGTTTTATGTCTTTTTTCTGCATTGCTGAGAACTAGAAATCTGTGTTCTTTTTCTCTGTTATAAATGCAAGCTGGCCTCTTCACACAGGTAAGTCAGTCCAGGGCTGGGTCTTAACAACAATATAGGAATAAAGGGATTTGGTCAGGCCAGTAACCTCACAGTTTTTTCAGACATTAGAACTGAACCTCTTTCTTTTTCATAGATTGAGAGCTAAAGTTATGTATAAACATGGTTCTGTCTGAAAGACCCAAGGGTGAAGTTTGTATCTGATCTACTGTAGCTATCAATTAAAAGAAATGGCTGGCCTTTTCAAAGAAGCCATCTAGCTGCCTTCTGCTGAGTCCTCCATTTCTCCTTTTTGTCTTTCTGTAAGAGGTGTTATGTTAAAATAGTGCAGTAGGATAAATGGAACGCCGGCTGAAGCTGTCCCTTCCACTGTGCTTGAGAGTAACTGGTCTTGCTTCATGTCACCGATAAAAGCAACAAAAACCCTACTTAATTCCAAGGGGCTCAGAGACTTGGTGCTATACACACACAAAACCCCATACCGAGAATCGTATGGGTAATTCTAGTCAGACTCCTTTATCAAGATCATATTTCTGGAGAAACAGTAATTACATTTTCCTTAGTGAATTATTTTAATACACTGCAAAACGGAGTTTCCTAGAGAATCTGACCTAGGAAAATACTGTCCAGATTTAGTGTTTTTCTTTTTCTCCTGTGGTTTCTGGTTTCTCCCAGCAGCATTGATGAAAATCTCCAAGTATATTGGGAATCATGTCTTTATGGCAGTAAAATTTAGGAAGCTTGACAAATGACAAGTAAACCTACGAGCAGAGGAGTTTTGTATGGAGAAGAGCAGCAGAGGCTGATACTGCTGGTGCTGCACCTGGGGACTTCTGCTGCCAGCTTCTGCCACATAGCAGTACCCCCCACTGCCCTCCTTGGCAAGACAGCAAGGGGATGAACGGCAGAGTGGACAGAAAGGAGGTGCAAGAAAGCTTTAAACAGAGCCCGAGCTGGATTATGTTCAGTATACATCATGCAAAGTTTATTACAGTTCAGTGGTATGGGAGCTGGTTAGAGAGAATGACATCTCCATGTACGTGTATAATGACAGTATCTCCATCCTCCTGTGGGTGCTGGTGGTCTTGAAGGGAGAGGCTTTGTCCAGTGGGTTCAGGATGCTCCTAATGCTCTGAATTATATGAGGATGTGAATGAGCTCTGCTGCTTCCCTGGGTTGCCCAGCAGCCCGTGAAGCTCAGCTCAGTGCCACAAGGATCCGAGAGCCTGAGATTCGCATCCCCACCAACAAACCAAATTCCCTATGATTAGCTGGGCGGCCATGCGGAACATTTATGTGTGATACAACCACCTCCTTTTTTAAAAAAATTGAAAGGATGACACGCATCTGTTTAGTTAAAGATGCCAACATTTTTACCATAATTAGTTACAACTAATTAGGTAGCCAGTTCAGGGCTAGAAATCGAGACAGAAGCCATCCAGCATACGCTGCTGAGTATTCACCAGTGGAATACACCACAAGGACGGGAAATCCCCAGATCTCTGTAGCATGTGAAGAGATGTTGAAGCCTGAGGATGGTAATTCTGAATTTGATGCTAACACCAGCAAAGGCTACAGGAGGCGTTTGAGTGTGCAGATAATGGGGCCATCTTTATTCCCCATCTCAGAGACTGTGTCACCATTCTGCTTTCTGCCCTATGGACTCCTCCAGCTGTGCTGTAACACTGAATGGGAGGCAGTGTCTCTGCGGGATCCCTGCTAGCAGAAAAGAAAAGCCAACCAGAACGGGAAAAACCTATTGACCAGCAAGACAGAAAAAGTGACCTCGGTCTCTGAAGGCAGAACAGGAATGCCAGAATCTGCAGAGATGTTCAGAGGTTGGACTAGGTGATCTTGGAAGTCTTTTCCAACCTAGATGATTCTGTGATTAATCTGAAACTAATACCAATTGCTTCCCTTCATGTGCAGTGTATTTGACATAATTACCTTAGGAACAGTCTCTAAGTGCTGTATTGTTAAAGCTGCTAGATGGAAGACAGAACTCTGCTGATAGAAAGTACGTCAGACAGCGATATTGAAGAGATTTCTGAAAAGTTTTTATTAATCTTTCTGTCCTTTCTCATATAATTGGCATTACTTCGGGCTCATTTGTTGTGGAACCCAAGCACTTGGCTCCTGGTTACAGGACTTCAACGTATAAAGGTTTCCCTGAAAAGAGGCAGTGAGACGAGGCTCTCACCTCATAGGGAAGCTACTGCAGGGTTTCTTTCAAGAAAAGAGGGTTGCCTCCATTATGTGAAGCAAAACTTCATATATCAATGATGACATAAGATGGTGCTAAATGGGCATCTTTTTTTTCAAACGTTTATCTTCTCTGGCTGAGACCCATTATTTTATTGTGCCGGTTGGAAACCACCACACTGCATGACACAAGAGTGTTTTAATTAGTCTGAAAAGTTTTAATTGGGAAACAAAGGGAGATATCTTATAGATTATTATCGCAACCTTTAATTGCCTGGCTCAAGAGACCATTAATTATCTTGATCAGGAGATGACACACCTTTTCAAACTAAGACACTCATATTTACGGCACCTTTTGCAGAATACTGTACCTGTTGACTTTCCCAGCCTTTCATTAAGGAACCGCTGTGATAGGAATTAACTACAGTAATTCCATTACAAAACCTGCTGTCCAGTGGAATTTTTCTGGAAGATTAGATTTCTGAAAGGGAAAAAGGCCATTTAAACTAAGCATTTCCTCAAGGCCCAAAGTAAATAACCGACAAAGAAGGTCAGAATGAATTTAGAACTCTTAAAGGTCTGCTCTGCACTTGCATGCGGCGTGCAAAAAATAAACAGTGCAGCTTTCCAGTACAGTGATTTTTATTGTTTAAAATGTTTCACATTTCAGTTTAGGGAAAGATGAGAAACGCGGAGGACAGAATCTGATCAAAATGATTTTACTTAGAGGAAGAGCAGCATTTTAAGCAGACATTTCAAGGTTGAAGTGATGCTGGTAGCAGTCACTTGGGATTAGCACCAGTAGAAAACACTTGTTAAACCATCAGGGCAGAGAGAGAAATCCAGTGAGCCAGGGTTCTGTTCATGCCACAGTACCTCCCCGGAGCTCAGGGATGGTACAGAGCACAGGGTCTGGGCACGCATTCCAGTTTTTTATTAACTTCACAGTGTACTAGTGCCCAGCATCTGTCAGCAGTGGGTGAGCTCATCGCTGCTTTTCGTGGTTTCAGGAGTCAGTCTTTTCCAGTAGGTCTGTAATTGAGTCTGTATTGAGTAAAAGTGTTGGGAGACTTCTAACCTCAATTCCTATCGTCTTACTGAAAAGTCAGACGGAGATTACTGTAACTGTGTTGGTATAGTGGCTATTGGTTTTTCCTGGAGGTCAGCAGGATCTACTCCGTTCCTGTGCAAGGAAATTAAAATATTCCCTGGGACCCTTCTGTACCACAGGCTAACCAGATGATGTGGTTATTTTAAAAACATAACCAGGTGACCTCATTTTTCAACCAGGAGCAGGTGGACAAGCAGTGGCTAGAGCTTTGATCCCATGCAAGCCTCCTTCCCTGCCAAGCCTCAGCTAATACAGCTCGCTGGGAGACTGTATTACCCTCCTGCTACTAGGGCTGGAATAATGAGGAAGGAAAGGGTTATGCCTGAGCCCCGGTGCCCTCTAGGTGATTCACAGGGAGATGCTCTGACATGGAGCTAAGAACACAATTTCAGTTGTTGTGCCTTTCTGCCTTCAGAAGCTGCTCTACACACCAAGAGAGGTAAAGCTGATTCAAGCAAGCTGAGCATAAGCTGTGTCCCAGACAAGAGTGCACACATAAATGCCTAGCAAGAACTTACAGAAGTGAATTCCACTTCGTGTGTGCTCTGTCTTACCAAACAATGAGTGGGGAAACAAAGTTTTACCATACTCCTTCATCTGAGGAAATCTTTCCACAACTACACAAGTCATTACACTGCATCTGCAGTAGCTACAGTCATTGGAAGCAAAGTGGTTATCAGCAATGCTGGAATGTCGTCTACAGCAGCGCTTTTGCAAATTAAGAGTCTGATGCTGCATACTGATTGAATGCTGCAAACTACTTCCCCCTTCGCTGTCCTTTATTTCTTCTTCTCTCAAGTTGCTGTCAGTAGTAATCCCTCTTCTAATATACTGAGATGGGGAAAATCTCTCTTCAGGGTTTTTCTGGCTGTTTGTTTGCTTTTCAATTAATCTCATCTAGGGCTGTGTTCAGTTGATGACATTGGTTTGCTATTCACACGTGTAAAATTGCAGACGTGACAAGTCCTGTGTGCAAAGCGCGCTGGGGGTAAGGTGCAGACCAAAAGGAATTTTTTTTATGGAGTACTGGACATTTAGGCTTGACGTCCGCTCTAAAAATCTACATGTAGCTGTGTTATTGGATACTAATTTTAAAGGGTTTTCCACCTAATGGAAAAAAAAAATACTGTTCTGTGGACAATGTTAGCAGTTCAAAAAATAATTACCAACTGATTGCACCTAACCAAGGTGGCACGCACGATCCGAAGACTGAACAGAATGCTCCTGTTGCACTGGCATGTATGGGGCTACATAAATATTACGTGTGAGGAAGACTTAGAGTGTGAATTTAACTTAATAAGCTGGGTATACAGCATAAATATATTTTTTATTATTTTGATCTGTTAAATGCAGTCTACTTTCCCACCTGGGAGACGAGCTGAATGAGCAAAGCCGGTCTGAATACCTTAAACTTCTTGGAAATTCATATCTCTTTGAAAACAGTGGCAGCTTCACATCTTCTGGTACAGAAATATCCCAATTTATTTCATTGTACTGGAAATATGGCTATTATTTCAGAATTTAGTTAAATACTGGAGTCCTGTGGAAACTTCTCCTGAAACAAAAAAAAAATGGAAGAATATGTTACTTTATTTATAATAAGCCTAATAATAAGTTTTTAATAATAACTATACTCCTCAGCATTTCTATTTAATTTGGCTCATCTAACTGTTAGCTTTATTAAGTGACTTTTAAATGTTTAATTTGAGATTGGTATAAATAAGAACAGCATGAGACAAAGACATCTGCATGAATGGATTCACTGATTTTGTACATGTCCATGCTGCAGGAATAAAAGCACAGCACACTGGCCTGCACTAACAGTGTGTAATTACTTACCAAACTACAGTATGTAATCACCTGCTGAACCACTACTAATGCTAACATGGATTAACCATACTCATTACAGCAAACTTACCTCCAAATCTTGATATCTTCAAGATGGCCAAAAAACAAAAAAGCATGAAAAGATGCAGGGGGTCAGTCGCAGAGTTCAGCTGTGTGGCTGGCGCTGCATTGTCTTCTCCCCTGTCACTGCCCGGACTGCTGCTAGAGAACTGAAACAGGATTTAGGCAGGTAGAGGAAACCACAACCATACGAGGATGTCTTAGGCCTGAAGAAAATTATGGCTAAGAATCAAAGGCTTTGAAAGTTTCTTTGGTTTCTATGGTTTCTTTCTGTGTGCTGTTGTTTTGTTTTGCATTTATTGTTGTTTGGTTCTGTTTATTTTGTTGTTGTTGTTATTTTTTTAATATGTTAAAAACTTTTGCTTGGAAGGAGATTTTCCTTGTACTTCTGTGTAGCATCAGGAATTGCAAATATTACCTAAATCTGTTCTCAATTTTTTTTCCCTTTATAAGCAATTCTGGTAGTTGCTGCAGATACATTATGGACATAGGCATGACCATTTTAAATCACTGGTGAAAAGGAGGAAAGATAATGAAGCAGACGCTCTCTTAGCCATAGTATAAAGTAGTTCAGTGTTAGAAACACATTGCTTAAAAATGTCCTCCTCTCTCATGTCCTACTTGCCTATGGCTAGCTGGTTCTTGCCCAAAGACCAGTGAAGCAAATGGAAACATTCTGGTTTATGGCTCAAAATTAGATTGGGGACCTGGATTTTCAGGGTACCAACACTAGATAATGAAAAATGATATGTTCTGTAATTTTCTTCAGGTTTAGAGTTTAAATGCCTATTTTGAAGTGTTGAGATATGAGAAAAGAGACAAGCGAAGATACTGTAAATGCATGAGGAGGCTGCTGTCTTTGACAGGGTTCCTTGCCCACCTGAATCTAAGAGCTTTACAAGGTCCAGGGAAAATGTCAATGAGTCATGAAAAAACACTGGGAGAAGGTGACGGACTCATGGCTGTACAAAGCTTCAAAGCAAAGCCGCAATTTTGTCTGAGAAGATGGTGCCTGTAGTCATGGCATAAGCACTTGCAACCAAAAGAGAAAACAGCCCATATGGGCTTTCAGTACCTTCTTTTTTTTTTTTTTTTATTTCTTTTAAATGCTATTTTTGCCATTAGCAATGGTTACCAATTATTTGATTATTGTCTTGTGTGCTTTTCAGGAAAGCCAAAACTCATCGATAGGAAATGAAAGCCTTCTGAGAAATCCTTAAAAAAACATTGACTGTACTAAAACTAAATTATATGTTGGATATGTAGGCACTGAATCTTAGGAAGTTTATAAAATTACTGCACTGAGCTTCATAAAGAGTCATGAAAGGTGAAAAAAAGACCTGTAAACAACAGACAAATCTGGTTCAATATAAAATGTAGGCCTCACCATTTAAAATCATTTAATTCCCAGCTGTGATTTACCACTGCTAATGGCTGCAGGTGGACACCAGATTCCAAGCATCTTTACTGCCAGGAGAGACCCAGTGAAGACCCTAAGCCAGTGAAGTGAAGATGGTAGCGGTTATTATCTTTGTGCCTAAACTAGATGTTAAAATGGATTTAAAGTGAACATTCTCAAAGGAGGGACTCAAATAACAGAAAGACTGAAAGGAAGTGATCTGTTTTATCTCTATTTTTGATTAATAAAATAAAGCCCAAAGGCAAAAAGAAATTATTTGGGACACTCAACCATTTTGATGCATTCTGTTGAGTGTCTTTGCACCTAATCATAGACTGAAATAATTTGGTTTAGATTATTAAGCGATTACTTTGTGCTCTGACTGGTAGTGAAACTCACTTATTTCCCGTGTTAGCACTGGAATATCCCTCCATTGGGTTTATCACTTGCTTTTCTCATTCCAAAAGATGGGTTATGTAGTTATCCTGACACATTGGGATACTGACAAGCAACGTCAAATCTCATGATAGCATATAATGACTCTCATTTTCAAACAAGAAAGAGAAATGGGTGTTATTGCAAAATGTTGTTAGATTTTGTATTAAATCTTGCACAGTAACAGTATAATTACAATGTGTCATCTCTGGCTCAGTAATTTGACAATTCAGTTCTTTTTTTTAGGGGGGGAGGGGGCAGATGGCCTATAACATACCATTTTTTTATAATTAGTTTATTCTCTGCAAACTCAGTATGTAATTACTCCCTCGCTCATTACTAGTTTCTTTGAAATCTTCCTTTTCAAGAACTAATAAATCCTCCAACACAAGCGAAGCTTAAATCTCTCTTTGTACTATTCTCCATCCCCTCTGAGGAACGTACATTTTTAATACTGAACACCCTGGTTATTTCACACTCCAGATTACGTTTAAATACATCCTCAGCATCACCCTCTGTATAACACTTGGCTACCCTTCTTTTTTATCCCTTTCTTTCAAAGAATAATCAACTTAGTCCTGAGAAACATGCAATATTAAGATGAGATTTTACTGCTAGGATGGTGAGATGCATACATAAACAGTGTCTAAAATGCAAGAGATGCAGAGAGATCTATGTACATGCTACGTCCCTGTATATGGTGTGTGAGAGCTGCAGATCACAGTGCCAGTGCAGCAGGCTTCTGTATAAATAAAAGTATTTGTGTGAATTTCTTTGTTCACATTTGAATCCCTGCTGTAGTACTTAGTTTTGCTTTAAATTGTCTTAAGTAGTGACATAATCTTCTGACAATAAAGTTTCTTTCCAAATCTTGAGCTTCCTATGTAGTTGGAGGTACTTCAGACTATCGCAGCCATTTGAGCCCAGCTTAAATCTCTGCTGTGAGCTTTGCCCCCCGGGAGCTCCCCTTTGTTGTGGCCCTTATCTGGGCACTGCCTGTGGCCTCATGCTGCTGTGCCAAAGTGGTTCCCATACTGAAAGCACAGACTCAGATTTTCAGTTTGCCCTTAAATAAAATGACTCCATGCTTAAAGAACAAACAAGCAAACTACAGCAGAAATCTCCCTTTTTCTCTCCCTCCTCCTTTTAGGTACGGTTGTCTTCTGCCTATGTTCAGAATAATACTGTTATCTTAGATGTAAACCATATCATGGAGGCTGAGATTTTCAAAGCAGCTTAAAGGATTTAGAGACATTTTCCTTTCAAATTAAGAATCTTTCTTTCAAAATCCCTTTGAGCAGTACGTCTGTGTTTTTGGTAGTTGTTCTTTAACCGGCGCTTCACTTCAGTTGCTTAGAAATTCTTTGTGCTGCTGCTTAATGTTTCCCAAAGGGTGGAGAGAGGAGAAGGAGTGAGGGAAGGGAATGCTGTGTATTGCATTTACTCTTTGTAGCCTCTTACTGGCTGAGCAGCACTGCTCAAAAGTGCTTTAAAGCCCTCCCAGCCCCATGCAAAGCTGACTTCAGGTGTTCTCCCTCACCAAAGCACGTGGGAAAGTGAAAAAAAGTTCCCAAGATTTAGGGTAGCAGCTTCAGCTCCTGCTGACTAATTTAGTTACCGTCATTATCAGCTGTTTTTCTGCCTCTTTCTTAATCCCCTTCCTGCCTGAAACGGGATACTAATTCACGCCACACTGTGCTCCACGGTGCTCCTGGCTGCATTGCACCTGGAGGTGGTGATGTGCCAGAGCACATTAAGCCAACTGCAGTGGTGAGGAAGGTGTGTCTGCACCTGGGCCTGCAAACAGGGCAGCTTCAGCTCGGCTGCCCCTGAGAAGCCCCAGCCATTGCTGCGCCTGCTCGGTGCCGGTTAGCAGCACTCACCTGCGCTGGGATGGGACCCTACTTACATGTGCTGGAGCAGTGTGAATACTTAAGGAAAATAGGAAAAATACAAAGACCTATTGCTCAGTTTGGTCCTTTCAAAACAATGTGTTTCCTACCCTCTCTCATAGTCTGAGGCAGAAGTGAGGCATTACACATTGCCGCCTGTGCCTTGTTTTCTACTCTGCCTCTACACTGCAAGGTCTGGAAAATAGAAAAATTTGGGGGAATTATCCTTTACACCATAGCTGATGTCTGTATGGGGAATTTGTTGCAAGCATTATGATCTGTAAGAGATGACTGGTGCTGAGCAGTGTGCCATTCCAAATTCAGGATTATTTTTTAGGTCAGAGTAGCCTTACTAGGTTATGTCAGTGGCCTGTTTGATTCAGAAATGGGCTGATGTCTGTGGCATCAGCCCATACTAGCAGCCTAAAGAGACTCTGTAGAAACCATTTTGGAAAAAAACTCAGCACAAAAGAAAGCATTTTACATTTTCTAGAAATTGTTTGTGCTATAGAGCTTGAGGCATGAAACATCCCAAAGTAGCTGAGATTTTTTTCCCTCTTTTCTGTTTTTGCCTGTTTTTGTAAGCGTGACTGTTTCAATTCCATATATCTTTTATCGTTAATTATTTAAGTGTACAATCCTTTTTAAGATGCCTTTGCTTTTAATATTAATGAATGCTGCTGCAGTGGGTGCCTAAGACTAGCTGAAATTGTAGTTTGAATGATTTTGTCTCCTTTTAGTTGCAAAGGTTGGTTTTAGTTGCATAAGGCACGCACCAGATTCGACACACTTACTGGTGATGATGTACCAGTACAGCCCACCCTTGGCAAACATCCTGGGAAACACCACTATGAAAATAAGAACATGAATTTAATGTAACTAGGGGGAGAAAGGAGGAGTCCAGTACATAAAGCTGTCTGGAAGGAGCCTGCCCCAAACTGATGATGCTAAATGGGAAGACAGCCATCAGCCAGGTTAACAAGTTACCAGGGAATTACACCTCCCTTCCAGAAACCCCAAAAAATAGGGTGGGGGTCGATGAGCCACTGAGCACAAAGAAAGACTTGAGTGCTTCTTCCAGAGCACCACCACCCAAAAACCACCCCCAATGTGTGTTTCACGTCTTTGATGCACAAGGAAAGCCTGCAGGCTTGGTGTGTCGGGCAGGCAGGGAGCGTCCTGCAGAAGAGGCAGTGTAAGCTTCCCACGGGGACAAGCTTTCAGGTCCCATTGGATCTCAAGTAACTCTTCAAGAGCTGCTTTTTTCACTCTCTGCTTCTGGTAAAGGAGATAGGAAAGGCACCTAGTGAATGAATGATCAGGCAGCATATATGGAACAGGCAAAACTGTTTTACATAGGCCTAAATGAGATAAGAGCCTCAATAATATTGCTGCTTACCTTTTGTTGGACTCAAAGTCCCCTGCCTTAACAGGAGCCCAGGGGTTGGTTCCCCTGGCAGTGACACCCCAGACGTTCATCTGAGCTTTTCTGAAGCATCTGTGCTGAACCTCTGCAGCCAGCCTAAGCAGCCAGCAGTCAGCTCCAGGGAGGAGTTTCCCCCATAGGTAATTCAGCCACTCCTGCTGCAGTTTAAAATGATGTACCTTTCTGTTTGGTGTCCTGTCTAGCAAATACCTACTGCCCTAAGTGTGTGATGGCTGTAATTGTATCCAGGAGTTTTGTTTTTATTATGAGCACATTATAAACCTGCATTAAACCATCTTTTTTTTTTTCTTTAACATTTCAGTTTCAGACCATTTCCCCCATATTGTAAACATGCAGTTCCTTGAGCAGTGTAACTAATGAAGCCTGCTTTTCAGTAGATTCCTATCTCAGGGGTTGGGTTCCCTGGTGTCCAGGATGATGTAAGCTCCTTCTCAGGCTTTTAGTGCACTTAGGGTCAGCCTCTCTCCCTTCCGCCCACCCTCTACTCCTTCCCTTTGCACATATATACTCTTTTATGTAAATGGTGTATCGTATAGAAGTTGTCCCTTTAGTAAGGTCTCTTTCTTCAGTGAGGTTATCTGTGTTTGCAGATCCAATACAACTTGATTTGGTAGCCACACGTCTCTGAAATATGGATCAGATGGGTCAGTAGGTTCAGAAGGTATGAGGAACAGGTGAGCATACACGATATAACTGTAAGAAGCCAGAATGAAACTACAACTTCATTCCGTTCTTTTCTCTTTTTCTCTTCCTTAGTTCCAAATTTGTTCCACATAGCAGATCTTTGCCTCCCCAGCCAAGGTTTGGTGATGTCTCACATGCAGTAGTAGTCTAAGTGCTTAGAACAGCACACTGCTGCAGTTGCAGGGAAAGATGTACCAGCCTTGAACTTTCTTGAAAGTTGTATTCAATTATTTATTGGTAAAATCCCCTTGACAGTTAATTTTCTTCAGTGTGTAGCTTCTTCAGTGCATGAAACTTAGTGTCGGATATTGGGAATATACTTTCTCTGTTACTAAACTGCACATAGGAGAAGGGTTCTCTTCATTTATTCTTTTCTTTCACGATGTTGAAGCTTTCTAAAAAGCTGCCAAGTTCATTACTAGTGTTTGTTTTAAAAGCCTTACGAAACACAGACAGCTTCCTAAGTTCCTTTCAAATTAATTCTATTACTGGAAAGTTAGCTTTTCGAGTTTCTTCCACTATTTTCAGGAAAGAAAAGCTGAAAATCAAACAGGGATTTCTGTGCTCACTTGTTCGCTGTGCTTTGAACATTTACTACTAACCGTGATCAGTAGTGAGGCAGTGGATTTGGTGAAATTTATTTCAGCAAATATCTTACAAAATACCATTTATTATTAAATGGAATTTGTTTCTTTCTGTTCAAAGTTCAGCAGATTCCCATTGGATCCTTGGTGAAAAAGGAGAAAGTGATTTGAAGTGTGGGAACCTCTATCAGCAGGAAATTATGGATAACCTATCTATAAAGCAAGCTTCCTCATAATTGATTCCCATTAGCACCCGATCCAAAGCTTACAGAAGTCAATGGAAAGTCTTACATTAATCTGTGTGGGCTCTCTGCCCACAGTCCACTCATAGGCTTTTTCTAAGTAGTCTTATTTATTATTGCAGATGTTTTGGTCCACAGAAATTTTCAATCCTTTCCTGAAGCCTGTTGAGCTAAATTATATCTACCTGGTCCTTACACATTGCTTAAAAAACAGAGTTACAGAACATTCCTATATTGTCTTTGATCTCTAAAATTGAACTGACAGCCTCTTGGCAACAATCACACTCATGAGATTTCCGATACTTTTAGCCTATTACCTGGATGGAAAAAAAAAATGCAGTTTGCTTTCTTGTCCATCCCTGCAAGAATTTAGCTGTGTAGCATTTCATCCACATCTTGGAGGAAATTCTGCTAGAATATAGCATAGGTGTTTGCAAGGAGTTTTAATTTGTGAGTTTTTTTCAACTTATTCAGACATAACTAAAATAAATATTGGTTTTTGATCTTCTCAATAAACCTTGACATCATATCTGGCTTTCCTAGATGATGAGACAAGCCCAAACATGGGACAGAAGTATATCTGAAAATGCTACATAATTTGCAGTCTTTCATTAGCAAAATATCTGTATGCGTGCAACCTTTACAGAGATGCTATATTAGCATCGATGTCTCAGTAGACTCCTCTAAAGGGAAGGTCTGCTGTCATCTCTGATTCATGTAAAATGAAGTGTATGAGCTTTACAACACCATTTACTCCAGCCGTATTGATTAACAAATTCTCAAACAACAGTAATACTCTTAAAAACAGAACCTTGACAAAGAATTGGACTTTGGGGGATTCCTTGCAGCATGTAACCAGACATTAGATCCAAAGGTGGTCTTTACAGCACTTTCTGGAGGAAGGAGCAGTACTGAAACCCAGAGAAGTTTTGCTGCCTTTCCTTTGTCAACAGATTACTGCATGGGTGTACGGCACCTGAAAGTTCGTCAAATGCCTTGTGCAAATAAAGTGTTGGGGAAAATACACAGGAAATATAGTATAAAAAATATAAAATATATAAAAATATACAGGTAATCCATTTCTAAACAAATACAGAAGGGAAGGTGGTATATTTTATAAAGGATCCTTGTTTTAAGTAAACCAAAAAGTATTCCAAGGCTACATTCCCTAAAATGCATTCCAGGAGTTTGAGAAGTAGTGCGGTCTGAAAAAGAAGGAAAGCCAAGACCGATCGTCAGCTGGGATGAACTGGCTGAAGGAAGGGCAACTACCCTGATCAGCCCTGGATTTTAGGCCATTGTTGTTATTAGCTGCCTTCTAGATTTTAAAAAGGGGAGAGTCTTCTGTACCGTGTGCTTGCCTCTCTGCTCTGCTTACCATGTGCCCAGGCAAGAAGTCACATAGCCTCTGTTCCTAATGTTCTTGGTAAGGGCTTGGCTTTCTGCCTTCAAGCTTAGAGGGTCGTTTGTTCCCCTGGCCCCACAGCAGCATTGGGTTCCTTACAGACAGTGCTCGACAAAAGCTGCCATTGAGCAGAGCAGACAGCATACTGAGCAATGGAGCAGTACTTCATCCATAATTCATAGTTGCCTTTTCCTCCATGTCCTCGTCTGCCAGTCCAATCAAGAAGGCGCAACCACCCCGCATCTCCAGTAGCGAAAAGCAGGAGGTGACGTTGGCCAATTATTTGCACTGCCCCAAAGGAAACTGGGAAAGTCAGCTTCGAAACACGCAGGTTTTTCTTCCCGACACCAGGAAGATTTCTTTCTTTTGTCTCTAAAGGCTTTGGCGAATCAATTCTTTTGCATGGGAAAATAGATTACAAACATGCCGCCAGGTACGCGGCGCACGGGATAGACAGATGGAGACAGTAGTATCTGTCTGCTACAGGGAATTGTCAGAGGGGCACAACTCATCGCACTGGTTCTTAGAGGGCTTAATTTGCTGCTGGTAAATAATCTATTTTTTATTACCTCACATCCCCAGATTGTCAACATTCTCCGCTTTTTGCCACAGCTAATTAGACAGGCAAAAGCCTTATAGCCTAAAGAACAAGTCTGAGCTAAGCACCTGCCAAAATATCTGCCTTTTTTTTTTTTTTTTTTTTTAAGAACTGTAATGTCAAAGAGTGAAGGAGCTGCAGATCACTTTTAAATGCTTTGAGCGTCAATAAGATGATTAGACCCATGAGGCAAATGTTCAGCATTTCTCTTAGACTCACCACTGAGAGAAGGCGAGATAAAACTCTGATAGATAAAAATTACTGTGCAACAGTACCAAAGCTAATTATTCTGCTGAACTCTTGGAGAAATCTTGCAGGGATGTGTTGACATCGTGCTCTATGTGGCCACTTCTGTTCAGGAAAGCAATATTTAATTGCATATTTGAATGAAGGCTGTTTGTGGAAAATAGAGCTTTCAGAAAGGAATTTGAACCAAAACAAGGGATGACCTCGCTGTTAGCCAGGCATGGCAGATTTGGCAGGGAGCAGGAGCTTTTTTCTTTTTTCATGATGTTCTTTATTTTCTTTATTTGTTTTCCCTATATGTTACTAAAAAAAAAAAAAAAAAAAAAAAAAAACTGTACACAAACAATGAACATAGCAGTTTCTTCAAAGAGCCAAGGACATAAAGAACTGAATAATGCCCTTTTATCAGGCATGCCATGATGAAGGCATACAGAGGCAAATACCACCAGCAAAGGTATCCTTGCAGTCTCTGCATATCCTCAAGAGACTATCAGCATTAATGTTTCTAGTTTTCCCTGCCCCACTTTCTCAGTGTCCCTGCCCAAGGCTAGCCTTCATGCAGCGTAGTGACTGCAGCCCACACCGCCTACAGCGCTTTGTGGTTTTCCCCACTGACAGAATGGTTTGATCTTCAAGGGCAGGGGAAGCTGTAGTGTATCTATGTATATATGACCAAGTTGGATGGGGCCCTGGGCAGCCTGATCTAGCAGGAGGCATCCCTGCCCATGGCAGAGGTTGGAGCTTTAAGGTCCCTTTCAACCCAAGCCATTCTGTGATCTTTAAAAGTCATGAGTTATACAGAACTCAAATATTTGGAGGAAGAGATGGAGAGAGATTATGGAGGGTAACAAGCTACCAGCTTCTCCAGAGCTGAATGGTAATTCAGCTTAGTGGGACTGTCACTACTTAAATACAGTGGTGCAATGAAGATATCAACGACTCTTGATTTTCCATGATTACGAGCTCTAGCACCTATTTGTGCCTTTGGAAGTCATCCCAGAAATTGCTGACTTATGATTTCTCATCAAGGATCCTGATAAAGTGAATAACTCGCTTTTTCCTTATTTTTAATGTAAGAACTTTTGCGTGTTTCATGCTTCTGATATTGCAGAGGTGGAGATGGAATAGACCCCAAGCAAGGGCAGGCAAGATGCATCATGTGCCCACACTAAAGTATAAGCATTCACCAGCTAATGCCATATATTTTTTGATGACTTTGATGTTCCTGGAAAAAAGAATGTAGGACTGAAAGTAGTAAGGCCAAAAATTGGCAGACTGTGTAGTTTCTTTTCCTGATTGAATACAAGGTCATAAATTTTTCTGGGTTCCATTTATAGCCATAGTCTTGTTTTATATTGATTTACTGTTATTAAAAAAAAAAAAAATCAACTTTATATAATTTAGGGATATGAGAGAACCCACACCACTCTTTCAATGGCTTTCCAAATAGTGACATTTAAGGTAGCTCTTTGTCAGTGCAGAAAATGTTCTCTGTGCTTTGTAGCTTCAACAATTTCTATTAATGGAGATTTTGTGTATTCTGAAGTTAGCAACACCTTCAGAAATGGTTTAAACCTCCTCACTTTTACCAGAGTTAGAGCTCATTTAGCAGTGTGATCAGCTGGGTTAGCTATAGCTTCAGACTAACCTTTCCAAAATAAGCAGATCAGTTCTCTGAGCAAGCTGAGCTGAATGTTGACAGTGCTAACAATCTAACAATGAGAGGGGAAAAAAAAAAAAAAAAAAAAAAAAAAAAAAAAAGCAATATAAGAACAATATGCACATGGGGATAGAAAAAATAAAAAAAAAATAAAAAAAATAAAAAAATAAAAAAGCATGATGGTCAAGCAGAGCAGTAGAGCAGTCAGCTCTTCTGTCTTCATTCTAAAATTTTGTCACGGCTTCCATTTGTTAACTGCAACAGCTCATAGAGTCAACTGAGGCAAAGATCCGAGAGAAGGATATAAGTCTTATCAGGTTAACCAGAAATAAATGACTACTCACATTAAGTCTTGCTGCAATCAAAGAAGAAATCCAAAGGCAAAAAAAAAAAACATAATACATTTTTAAGTTAAAAGAGATCATTTCAGTGCTTTTGGGGCAGTGCATACTAGAAGGAAAATAGGTGGTAGGGTAAGAGCAAGAGAGAAGAATAAAAAAATAATAAAAGAAAAAGATATCACTGCTTTCTGATACTGTTAAACATTAGGATGAAATGTTGTACTTTGAAGATTTAAACGGGAGAGAGCCTTTTGAAATCCCAAGCTCACCCAAGCTCCATCTTAATGCAAGACCACCACACTGCTCACAGACGAATCACTCACATTGAGTTTATGGTTATGTCATCCAGCCTATGCATAGGGAAGGATTTCTGACCACATGTGTGTACAGAGGACATTTTATGGTAACTCTATACTTCAGCCACTGCATAAGAGTATTTAACACATTATGCAATTCCAATACCAGTAGGCATTACAGGCTACCTAACCAGCTTGTGTTTGACCAGGAGATCTACAAAATACACTAAATTTGATAGGTCTCAGTGTCAGCCAGTTCTCCAAAAAAAAACACTTCAAGTTCTTCAAGTTAAGAAAGCGGCTAAAACGTCATAAAGCCATTGCCAGTTTAGAAGGAGACTTTTTAGCCACTACCAGCAGAACAACCAACAAAGTTTTTCAGTGCATTTCAGCTGAAAGCAGACTGATCTGTCAGTGAGTGGGGTGAAATGGTCCTACAGGAAAGGAATTGTGTAGCATAAACCAAATCGTTTGGAATGCTTTTCTCGTGCAGCTTTTAACAATAGGACAGATTTAATAAGGGGATTACGTTAGAAGTATTTTAGAAATGAAAGAGCAGAATTATTATCTTTTAATGCCTGTTGGAACTGAACTCAACTTGCAAGTATGGGGAAAATATTATTTGTTAAAAAATGCTGATGATAGTAATGGGTAAGTGGGTAATGTCTGCCTCAACCCACAAGCTTCTCCATCCTATTTTCTCTCTCCATCCTGCTGAGGAGGGAAGAAAGAGAGTGCATTTGGCAGCCTGGCAAGGTTAACCCAGAACACTTGGGTAACTGCACGGTCATGACTGAGAAAAAAAGCCAAAACACTGAAATTGTTCTTTCATTTTCCTTGGCTTAAGGGGGAATGACATTTAGTGCTTTTATTTATTTATCACTTCCCTGAAGTTCTCTGTGTTCCCCTTTCCAGGCAAAAGGAAATGAGTGATAGCCAATGAATTCTTGCCATAATTCCTTTCTAATTGATGCCTTTGGTAATACTTTCACTCCTAGGCCAAAATGTCAGGTAGAAAGTGGTGGGGCTCTACAGCCATAGTCTGATTGTGCGAGTTGAAATTTGTACTTCCCCTGAGATGAAGATCTTCCATGAGGATTCCTGAAGCAATGAAGGTAGGCAGTGGATAGACTAGACTAAAATTAGACATTGTATCGTATGCCATAGAGGAAAAAGGAAAGGAAATGAATAATAATTATTATAATTATATATAATATAAATATATATTTATATATATTTATATATATTTATATATATTTATATATAATATAAATAATATATAAATAATAATAATATTATAATAATAATAATGGTATTGTGGTCACTCTCAGCTGGCTTTTTTTTTTTTTACCTATGTTTTTAAAGGTTTCACTAATGTCTTCATTCAAGGTCTGCTTGAGGTCAGGACAGTATTGAGCCAGTCACTCGGTTGTGCACAAGTGTCTGCCTTTCCTCTGAGGAGCACCTCATCCATATGCATGGTTGCAGCAGAGGGTAGGAAAGGAACTGGTAGGCAGGGAGGTGAGGGGCTGAGGTGCTCTTGCTCGCTCTTTTTCACACCCTCCTGTAGGTAGATGGTCTCTCATCCTTCCTGGTGCCTTTCCCATACACTGCTCCTTGGTGCTCTGTGAACTAGACTAATATTTTTATTTTTTTTTCTTCCTTAAACATTTTGCACATGCAGTGAAAGTTTGTCAGCCTGATTGTGGCTTGTTATGTGATGGACACCGTGCCACACGGCATCCCCACAGATACTTGTATTATGGCAGACGAGCTGCAGTGCTCCCAGGGCACTTGGATAAAGAGCTCAGTTGTGGGGCTCTGTGCAGATTATGTGCAGGAAGCCAAAGCAACAGTTCATACAGTAGTCTCTGATGCACTTCCACCTTTCCTGGCAGTCAGGTTAAGCCATCTCAGAAATCCCAGCATTGGCAGGGAAATGGCTTGGTTTTCTGTTTCCTCCAGCCTGGAAATGTGTTCCCTGTCTGGCAAGACTTGAGCAAAATGCATCCATAATCCATTGCTCCCATTTATGGGAGCTAAGCTTGCTTTGCTTGAATTTAAATAAAGGTATTTGCACATCCCTGGTGATTTTTTTCCACCTGTATTTTTCTCTGTAATAGACTGTCTCTGTACTAGCAGTGACTGATCAATTGTTTGGGGGTTGTTTGTTTTCAAGGCAACGCGTGGGTGATTCTCGATTCTCTCCTGTGGCAGAGCATGCTGTTATCAATATGTTACTTTCTTTTCACTGGGAATGTAGCTTTCAGCAGGCATGTAAAATAAATGGGGTCTGTTTTAATTCAAGTGATGGTTTGGAAACGTGTCTGGTAAGCCAACTTCCAGAGCCTCTTCCCCCTTGGAACTGGCCAGTGTAAGACCTGCACTTGCAAGGTTTGTTTGGCTTTTTGTTTGTTTGTCTTTTCCCAGTTAACAGAAGTTAGTATTTCAAAGCATCTGCAACTGGTAAAGGCCAGGAAGCTGGGCTGAATGCTCCCTGCGATCACAAAAGAAATGCATTTGCTTCTCAAGGGGAATAGTGAGATTCGAAAGAGGCCTGACTTGGGCTGTCAGGTCTCTAAAGCAAAATCCATGCCTCAGTGTCTGAGCACTGATGGGGCCAAGAAAGCAGTGCTCACAGAAATGTGTGAGAACAGTGTTTCCTTTGAGTTTAGCAGAAACCATGCTGATAACCTGAATGACACATCAGGTAGAGGAGAGGGCTTAGCCAAGCAGAGATGTTGCCAGCAGGGATGCTGGTACCACCTCAGCATGGCAGTGGGGACACAGAAGCAGTACTGGAAAAGCAGCTTATCCTCCAGCGTCCCTGCAGTCCTTGCCAAAGTGCAGCAGAAAGCTGTGTCCTGCCACGGACTGGAGGTGGGACCTCTGGCCACACTCTCCATATCTCCTTTCCCCTTCCACACACAGTTTATTTGCTTTATTTAGAGACAAAGACTAGCTCGCTCAGTTAGTGCCTTCTGACCGCGGAGTGGTTTCTGTCTCATTTAGTGACTTTAGGCAATGCTGAAGTTCAATGAGGAGGAGCAGGGACTCGGCTGGAAATGCCAGTATGCCTGCCAAACTGTCACCCGAGGTGTTTTCAGATGAGGATGTCTGCAGAAATTATACTGAGGCTTGGCACCACCAGGCAAAGCTATTCTCTTACATCTATTGCTGACTAATACAGACAGCATAGTCTGTCACCCCATTAAGAAGCAGCAGTTATACTGAAAAAAAAAGAGTGGGATTCTTTAGGAGCAACTTTTTTTTTCACCTAAAAAGAACCATCTCACATAAAGAGTCAGTCCATTGCTGCAAACTTTATTTGTTTTATTTTAATTTCCTGAATTATTTTCGTTTCACTCTGAAATGGTGCTTTGCCTGCTAGTGGGTGTTGAAGGGCTGATGCCAGTGCCCCAGGAGTACTTGTCCCACTGCATAGGTGAGCATCGCAGTGCAGCCCCTCCAGCGGGGTCTGCCCACAGCAGAGGTGCCCCAAGGGCCAGCTGCCCCACACCCCATCCTGCCTGCCACTGACCCCTCCTCGTGTGGCACAGCGGAGGCAGAACCGGGAGCCCTGAGGCCAGTCCCAGCAGCTGCCCGCAGGCAGGCCGTGCACACGAGCAGAATCAGGTCACCTTGGAACGGGGGGTCGAGTAGCAGCCATTGTTCACCTCCATGTCTATTGCCTTGCAGTATTTTTTTTAGTGAGGAGTTTGTTGTTGTTAGACGTGTAAGGAGTGGGGTTTTTGCTCCCCTCTGTAAGCTCAGCTTGGGGTCTCATTGTCGAGCTGTGCTCTTTCTGCCTCACACATCATTACCGATAATAATAAGTTTTCTGAACAAGAGAAATCTTGAAGCTTTAGCATTTTTACCGTGCAAATAGAAGGATCATCATCTCAGCTGTTCATGCGGACCGAAATCCTCCTTGCTTCTGTGGCCACCTCAGTGGGACTAAAACAGCCGAGAAAAAATAAGCATGAGCCTTTCCTACAGTTAAAATTTCAAGGGCATTGTCTCATCCAGTTCCAGCTTTATGTGTCGCAAACAGTGGGATTTTCCACACTTCTCTTCACAGATCATCCTACAAACTTCTTACAGCTTCTTTCTGTGTAAGGTTTTCCTGACAGTCTGTCCCTATTTTCCCCTTTTTTCCCCCCTTCCTACCCGATTGTGTGGCCTTATGCCCAGCATTTCAGGTATTTGCTTGCTGCAACGCATTACAGGAAACTTCTGGCAATACCTGGCTAGCTTGTAGAATCCAGTATTGCTGTTTTTCTCTGTCAGCAGAATAGAATAAAGGTATCTCCTTCTATAACTGTGGATATTTTTATTTAGGCACAAATATTTAGTCTTGCTTTGCTTGTGTGTTGCCATCAGCATTGCTGGCAGCAGTGGCATTAATTCCTGTTGGATGCATTAACTAAAGGAAATTCCAGCTCCCAAGGTATCATTCGTATTCTCAGTGACTGGTGACCAAACTGAAGAAGTCTGGTTACAAACTGTTACAAAATGCTGAGAATGGAGTCTTTGGAAATCTTATAAGTACATTTTATCTGGACTCTTAAAAATCTCTTACCACTTCTGACAAATGCAGGAAGTTCTACAGCCAGTCTTTCTATAGAAATTAAGTTTATGGGATTACTCTGTGTGTTTCTTGTCCACTAGCAGTTTCTGAGTCCACTGACAAATTTCAACTTGGTTTGTCACAGCTAAGAAGTCCTAAAAGAAAAAGATCATTGAGTTGCTGTATGTTTTCATAAAAGCGGTCAGATACAAGAGAGCAGCATATAAGCATTCCCAACAATAGTCCTAATAACTTCTGAAATCTGCATAGGCATGGACCTAATGATCCCATTACATCTTCCCCAGCCTGATGAATTTTATGACAGCTAAAATCCTTAGTATAATTTGATTGTGGGTGGGTTTTTTTGTGTGTGTGGCTTTTTGTTTGTTTTTTTTAAGTCATCACTTTTTGAGGCACCAACAAATAAGGAGCAGGACTTCTCCGTTTCTTTTGCTGATTGAATGGATCGTCTTTATTCTGGAGTGCCAGGGGAGTTTGGATCCACACTGAGCTGATGAAAAGCACTCTTCGGCACAGCTCTCAGACATTGATCATACTCTTTTAAGCAGACCTCTCTTTCTACCTCTTACATCACTTTGGTTGAATTTGTCTTTTGAAATTAATTTTAAACCCAAATAGTGATTTTTTCTAGATGCTGAAATAGCCTATCAGAACTGATCCTTTCTTTCAAAAAATATGCATTCCCAAAGCTCAGATGGAAAGAGGCTTAAATAAGCCAAAGATGCCATTTGGGGACTAAACTATTCTCAACATTTAGGAAGAGAAAATAACTTATTTAATAGATCCATCATTTGTGCTAGTAAAAGAAATTCACACTAGGGCATTTACAGGATTGTGGGTTTAAACGGTGCACTCCTTGTGGCTTTTTGTTTTTATCTTTAAATCCTCGGCAATAATGCTTATGGCACTTGAAATGGCCCTGGAAAAGCTACAGTGAGGAGAGCCCACGGGTAATTCCAGGTGCTCGGTGGTTGGTGCTAAGTTAGCAAATGGGAATCCCATCCAAAATTGCTGACACACGTAGCCCACACTGCCCATGTATTGACTTTTCTGCAAGACAGATGAGGGTATATGTATGACATTTGTCACTATTAGCATAAAAATATGTTGATCTTAAAGAACAGGGCTTCTTTAACCAAAGTTGTCTGTAATACTTAATCAAATGTCATACAAACTAACTGGAAATATTCCAATATTTGTCATTCCTAATGAATCTTTCTGCACTGCATCTCTTTGCTTATGACCACATAAAATTAACTACTGCCTTCATGTGTTCCTAAGACTCTAGCTTTTAACCATATGAAGATACAGACTCTACATCTTGAAACTGAAATATATATTTAGCTCCAGTGCGGTTTGCAACCCAGTTAGCAAAGCTGAGCTATGCTTGCTCTGCTGCCCAACCTGAGTGAAGCTGTAGCAGCCACAGATGCTAACTGTGCTGAGAAGAATGAGATTCTTCAGAATTCCAGCTGGAAATCATCTGAGGACAAGCACATGCAAATTTGCTTCACTTCATGCATGTTACCTGCCGTTGGCTGGTCTCAGAGGAGCTATAACTCACACCTAAGTGTTTGCAGAGTTGAAACACAAACCCCAGGTGTGGCTGTACCTTGTGATGGCCCTTCCCATGCAGCATGGCCCATTGCAGTGGGGCAGTGCTGTAGGGCACGGAGCTGGGGGGTCTGGGCTGAAGCAGCAGTGGTCCTGCTTATCGGGGCCTCGCACCCAGAAAGAAGGCAAGGAGAACCCTTGCAACAAGTCAGTCCAGCAGTCAGAGCACCCTGCAGCCTGCGAGGAGGTGCAGAAGAGGAGGGAGGTAGGTAGCACCGACATGCCTTGTCTTTTGGTCACAACGGTAACAGTTTTGAGGTTCAGTATTGCCAGGAGCTTTACTTAATGGGTGGTTAGCAGTTACTTTTTGCAAAGGCTCTGGTTGGAGGCTGGGGATGTTTGAGCTTCAGGGGATCTACTGATCTCTCAACCTTGACGAGTCCTTTTCCTTATGAACAAGACCAAGAAGAGATATGCCTGAGGGCGAACAAATGGCAATCCTGAAATCTGGTGGGAAAACCCTCCCAGACAAAAAAAAGCTCATGAAGGTGTTGCATTATTTTTCTACTGATTTATTTTTTCCTCTTGCAAGGAACAACCTAAAGAATGTGTGATTGCTCCTAAATCTCGAATCAATTCCATGTAGCTCTGCTCCTCAGCCTTTTTTTCCCTCTTCTGGGCATCTTTAGAAGGACGATGAACACAGAGAATTGGAAGGAATGGGTAATTTGTTATAGGTGACTGAAATATGTGAGGAACATTAGATGTACTTAGTAGTCAAAGGTCAGAATTAACATTTAGGTATCTGAACACATACATTTAGAGGAAAAGGTATGTTAAACTTGAACCTCTATTAGAAATGATCACAAAAATTCAAATAAAACATTTTCATATCGGGAAACAGGATTTTCTCACCGATTTCTTGCATGTTGGCAGCTCTAGTCTCCCTATCTGTTTGAGATAATCGTCACAGAGGACCCTGTGTCTGGAAACACCAATCCAAGATAAGCATCCAAACTTGAGTGCTTTACTGAGTTAATTTTCAGACATTGTCTGAAGCTTTTTATTTTTATTCTGTGTGCAGGCTCTGAATCCCTGAAACATTGGTGATTCACTTGGAATTAATTAATCTTGCCTCCCTCCATACTCTCATTTTCTCAATAGCTTTAATTCCTTTTTCCCTCCAAAGTGAGGATTCCCTCTATATGAAGTAGTCACTGTACCTGTCTGGCCTGTACCAACAGACTTTCAGAGCTTCATTTGGGTTGTGAAACTATCCCTGACCAGGACAGGCTTTCAGTGAGCAGATCCTAATGCTACAATCCCCTCACAAACACATCTAAACTCGCTTGATTTCCATCAAAGATTGGGATTCTCAGGTCTGATTTCTTGGTTTTATTTATTTTGTTCCAGTTCAGCTTTTCAGCACATCACAAAACATTTACAAATACCTTGAATTATGCATTTCCCATGGGATGCAGAATCTTTAGTTTAAAACCTTTGTGGTTTGTTTTTATACATGCACGCACACACACATACACACACACACACACACACATATATATCTTATTCTGGCACTATTTTTCCCCAAATGGAAGATGGTTGTAAAAGCTGATCTAACACAGCAACGTGATGCAGTCAGTGGTTTGTGGGGAAAGGAGGGTAGGGGCTACAATGCTGGGGGTTGATGGTTGCGGGGCTGCAGTGCAATGAGAGTTCTGTGTTCCTCTGCAATAAACCATAAAGCCCACAGTGTGTAACCCACCAGAAGTGAATTACTGAATAATTACGGGGAAGTGATCTGTGATTTGTAGGCGCCACCATCTGGGCATAACGTCTGTCAGCAACTGGAATCAGTGCAATTGCATAAGAGAAAAACTTCAAGCCCAAGCAAACCTGATTTTTTTCCTACCAATAATATAGGATTTTCCTCTAAATAAATGTGTGTGCATACCCTCACACACACACACACTCCATCTATGAATGTTTGGGGATGATAACTGTGAGGTAGTAAGGATGGATTTATTTTTTTTTTTTTTTTAAGATTTAATTACATTTTAGGCTGTTGGGACCATACCACTAAATCAAGGTGGAATTTCTACTGCATGTCTATGGCAGCATGCTGGTCTGCATCAGAGCCAGCTATTCAGGGGGATGCAGCCCCTGGCCGCAGGCAGCATGGAAGCAAACCCCCAGCATGGCCAGGAGACCTCCAGGAAAGCTCCCAAATGGCCCATTCCTCTTCCAGCCCTTGGGGTATTGGGCTCACTGTTTTTTTTCCACCGGTATCAGTTGGAGAATGAAATAGGGTTGAGTGGAAACCCAGGCCGTCATTGCATGACAACAAAACTCAGGAGAGTCTGAGTCGTTCACCTGATGACGAGGGAGGGATGACCAGCTGCCCGTGGGCAGCAAAGGCCATCCAGGAAAACCCAGTGCTCCCAGACCCAGGGCCCCTTCCTGGGGCAGAAGCAGAGGCTGGACGTGTGTGACCTAAGGCATGACAGCTGGGTGAGGTTTCAGTGATTTCATCCTTACTGGATGAAAGCATCTTTCATGACGAACTGAAAGGACTGGTTTGGGCTTGTCTTTTTTTTTTTTTCCTTGACTTTTGAATGCTTTTGTGGGGGTTCCCTCTGGCAGAAGAGCTCTGGGGTACGTTTCTGGGTCACGTTTCCCAGTGGTTCATGTGGGTTGGCAAGAACAAGGCAGTGACCAGTGTGACCCCAGAGGTAAAGTCCTGACAATACTGAAGTCAACAGGACCTCCTAATTCCTCAGCTCTAGATACATCATCCCTGTGGAACTATCCAAATGCATAAAGTATCTAATGAAATACAAGAGAAACGTTGGGTCTTTAAATGAGACTTGCTATGAAAAGAGCAGAATCGCTATGCTGGGACAAAGCAGATCATAGGCACATGTTGTTTCTGTTCCTTCCCTCCTGTTTTCTTTTCTAAAATTCCTATCGGTCCCATGAGGAGCAGGAGAATAAACCTGTTGTCAGTTTTATTGCAGAGCTGGCTGCCTAAACTGATGTCTCACTGCAACATGGTTATAAAAAGGAAAAAAAGAAAAACTGCCAAAAAGCCTTGCTGATGTAAATGATATTCCTGTTGGAAGACTCTCCAGGAAAGGGCCTCTAAAACAGGAGAAGCCTAATACATACAGCAGTATTTTCAAAACACCGACTTAAAAATTTAAAGCCCTCTGGCTTTTTTTTCACTGCTGTGAGCTCTAAGGAGAGCTGCCAGAGCTCTACTCCAAAAAGGATGGAGAGAACAGACCAGCATACAGCAAAATAGAGTGATCTGGTGGGGAGATTAATTTAAAACCAGCCTGTGAGACAAATAACATTCCATATTTTGGAATATAGCCTGACGTATAGTTGCTCACACTTTTTACTGTAACTTCAAGAAATTGCCATCAGTGCCACCCCTGAGTTTTAGCATCCAATGCACATTGCTCCTTTTTTTTCTTTTTCTTTCTCTAAGAGAGGTGTTGGGGTTTTGCAGTTTCTGGTGTCATTCTGCTGACAGAGACTGCTGCCACAGGTTGTTCCAGGGTCTGGGGTGACAGCTCAGCTGTGGGCTGCGTGTGCTGTGGCATCCCAGCAAGCCCTGCATTCCCCGCAAAGCCAGGTTTGTTACCTTGTGTTTGAGAATGTCAGTGCACTTGGAAAGTTAATTAAAATCTTAACTTTGTCTTGGGTTTGCATAATTAAGTTTGAAATCTCATGAGAATAATTTTCCTTGTAACATTGCTTGTATCTCTTAGTTAACACCAGGCAGAGAGCAGTACCAGTACAACGCTCACTGAAGGAATGTCCGTTAAGATGAAAAATAACCAGAGAAAGGGACTGAGTTCTAAAACAACATAGTTCAGCTTGTTTTAGTTTGAGACCAACACATCAAACTGTTCATTGATTACAGCCACTCTGCCTGGCCTTTCTGTGATGAAATAGAAGGCTTCCCAGAGGACAGTTCAGGGGGTCAGTCCTGCTCTCCTAGCCCTCGGAGCCACCTGTGAGCCAGAACCACTAGGGGTTTGTGCGCTTCCTGCCTGTTCCTCATTGCCAGTGCCTCCTCAGAGCAGGGTTAACTACTGGCTTTCGCTGGTCTCTGCTTGAAACTTTAGAAAACAAATGTTTAAGGATCCACCCGAGCTCTCTTCTGAAAAGGAGTGATGTGAAATGAATATTTGTTGGACTATTGATCTATACTTGTTCTTAAATACACTGCAGCCTTAATAAATGCCCTTGGTCCATCCCTCTGCTGCAGTAAATTACTGCAGCTCAATGAGCTGAGCAGATTTACATCATCTGAAGACACAGCCCTTTGCATGTTGTAGCAGCCTGCTCTTTAAGGACGCGGAAGTTAGTGTGCCTTTAGAGCACTTCTAGCGCATGCAAACCCACAACCGGATCTTTGGGGTCGCAGGGTGAGCCTTGGTGAAGAAGGGCAAGCACCCTGGCTTGTTGTGTTCTTTGTGTCCTATCTCACGCGTTGCTTTGCTAACATGAAGTAGTTGGTTTAGGGGGAGCCTGCACGCCCAGTAGTCCCTATGCTCCCCAGGAAGGCAAGTGTCTGTGCTGCCCTTGTGCCTGCTGCACCTCACCCGCGAGCCAACCCCATTTCCAGAGTTATGCAGTGTGCAAGTGCTCTCCCTTTTTATAGGCGTTTTATGACTTTTATGTTTGGAACATATAATTTTAATGGGTGGAAACCAAATTAACTCCAAACCCCAGCTGACCAGTCCTTCTTGTGAAGACGGTTGAAATTCTGTTTGTTGCACTCCCGGCTCTCCAAACCGCGCTAACCTCTTGGCCCCCTCTACTTGCTCTGTGCAATGGGAGATCCAGAAATTAGTGCCATTTAATTGGCTTTGCTCTTGCACTATAGTTCCATAGGTCACAACAGTTTGAATTTTCCTAACATAAGGAAGTCAACCAAAAGTTTTCTCCCCAGCAACAGCACACATGCACACTGGTAGAGTGAGGACCTGTATGCATTTGCAAGCTACTAATTGCGAAGACTTGCAGTGTAATGGGATTGTGGTAGTTTATATAAATTCTAAATAAAACACAAATGCAGATGGACTTTGAATATTAAGAAATCTCCATCTGTTATTTGGATGTGTTCCTCTGCTATGTGAGATATGCAAAGGGAGTGGGGAATAATAGATCCAATATTAATCTCATACTTCAGATACCTGCTGTGTTCCTGCATGTCTGATCTATTCTTCCCTTTCTGCTGAATATCTCAGCATTGCATTTATTTCTGGATATACTTTTACCTCTTTCAAAAGCTTCCTGTTAACTAGTTGTAATACAAAATATGCATTGTAATACAAAAAAATGCATTTATCTGTTATATTGATTTGCTCACGAGGTACTGCAGTTGTGAGATAACTATATGTTGGTAAATACTCTATTTTACATCTCCAAGGTTAAGATTAAGATTAGAGAAGACCAAAAAAACATCCAGAAGACTCTTCCTGTATCTGTTGGGAAGACACTGTTATTGTAACAAAAGGATGTGTAGGAAGGGAGGGGGGATTATGCTTCAGGTCTCCAAACACTGCAGCATTTTCTTCCCATCATATTATGCATCTTCCTCTAACTTTTCCTCTCTCAGATGACTTTTCTGCCTGTGTCTGAGTGTTCCCTAATTCTTTTTAGGCCTGTTACGTTTACCTATAATTCAGTTTGATCACCAGCCAAAATAGCACTTTTTTAAGGTGCTTGGGGCTTGTGATTTCCTGAGCAGGCAGTACATCACTGCTAACTGGTTCTTTTTATTTGCTTCTTGCTACACGCATGTGAACACGCGAAGTTTCACTGTGATGTGAACTTGCAGCATCTGTGGCCTGACAGTTACTCTTCACGTAATGCCAGAACGGAATGTTACATATGGACCTTGGTGCAAATGTTGTATCCCATTGATTCAGACAGCTGTAACGACAAGTCTGGGGTTTAAGGTCTTCCCAGAACTGAGGGCTCCTTTTCATCAGTCCTTGTCTCCACTTCACCCCTCTTGGGGGTATTTCTTGTTTGAAAGTTTCTGTACCTTTCACATGAATTCAAGCTTTGGGTCTTTGGTGTTGCATACAACAGCTCCCAGGCAGCTGGGTAATCTCCATTGGCACCTGTAAGGGGCACTTACCAGAGAAAGGTTTGAGGGGGATTAATTGCTTGATCTGGAAATCCTACAACAAGATTGAAAGAGGAATTTCATGTCATTGTTTTACAGACCTGCTTTTTTTGCTAACGCTGTGCTTTCGTTAGCAGAGACAGGAATATATGCTGACACTGCAGAGCTGAAGTTTGAATCTTTTCCAAACTTCTTTACTGACCAGGAGCCTTAAAGGTTTTTGAGAACTACAAAGGAACATCTGGGTAACAGAATTCATTGAACAGAAGTCTGCTAGAGTCTCTCCAGGGCTACCTGCACCCTGCTTGGTTTCCTGTTATAGATTATTTTAGAGGGAGGTTTGGCATCCATCCGATACTGTCAGATCTTCCAGCAATAGCATCTCTTCTGATCTCATTCACTGTGTTTGTTATAGCTGTTTTTCTGTACATTTCCATTGTTCACAGGTTCTGATTCTAACTGCATCAGAGTGCAGAGTCTGTGGTGTCCTTTACCCAATATACTCTTTTATATTATGTACCTTTGACTCTGGCACTAGTCCCATAAAGAGTTACCCTTACCTTAATCTCCTTCACTCTACTATGCAGCAGCAGGAACCAGCACGACTTGAACTTTCTCGTGTAAACTTGCATCTATTGTGTGCTTGTTTTCCTTTCTACTTTTCAATATTTACTCTGCCAGCTGTTTATTAGAAATATCTTTCATCTTTTCAGAAATTGCTTGCATTGGTATCTTGAAAGGTGCTGTATCTATGATTAAATTTCTATCATGGTGCTTAAGGGAAAAGTCTACTGCTGATCTATTGCCAGTTGTCTTCGTATCATTTTCAAGTTATCGATCAGCTAGGTTCGGAACGTCTCAGCTTATGTTGGTATTATGTTTTCTGGTGTCCTCTTTAATTTTTTGGTTCAGATTTCCAAAATCTTGTTACATTCAGCCATTTGCTCAAAGTTAGAGTCTTGGCATCTCTCGTAATGAAATTTGAAAAAAAAAAAAAAAAAATTGAAGAGATTTTACTTCATATGCTTCACTTTCATACTTGCTGTTTTCTGTGACCTGTTCTAAGTTCTTGAGTGTCGTATCTAGCAACCTAACTCCAATCTGGGGGACACTGGTAGAGACCAAGATTTGCTGCTAAACTCAGTTTCATGTCATCACTGTGCTGTTGCCACTGGGACACCAAGTAAGGCAGTGTGAGATGAAACGTGGGCTTTCTGCCCCAAGCTTCTATACAAAAGATTCTGGCACCATTTCAGTGTCGCGACCTGCAGAGCAAAGAAGATCTGCAATGCAGCATTTGTAAGAGCAAGTGGATGCTCTAGTAGTCTCAGCTTAAGTCTTGGGTTTAAAACACGTAAAGAAGAGTCCAAGAAATGACAAGTCTGTCCTTCACCCTTTTGAATGTAGTAAACAGAACTCCTTGCAGGTGCAGATCTCTTATGCCTGACTGGAAAAGAAGAGCCTGTCTGTTTTGCATAGAGAAGTAAAGTTCTCTTCCTGCATAAAAACATTCTTGTGTTAAAACTGGTGTGTTTGGTCAAAATATGGTTTCTCAGGTATGTTGGACACTCTACAACATCCTTGTACTAGATGCTGTCTTCCAGGCAGCATTCAGAGTTGGCTTCTGTACATCATCTGCTGCTTCAACAGTGGAAACAGCATTAATTACAGGAACTCTGGAATATTTTCCTTGAGAAATATCCAGAGCTGATGACACCGAAACCCACACGCGTGGCATGTGCCTTTGGATTTACACACAGCGGTGTGCTTGCATGAGTGAGTGGCATGTGCCTTTGGATTTATACACAGCGGTGTGCTTGCATGTGATAGTTGTATTTGCAGAAGGCCCCAGCTAACCTTAAGCTACTCCACAAAGTTGTTATGGTGGTTTTTTTGTTGGTGGTGCGTCAATTTTTGTTTACCAGGGATGATTTTAAGAGCATCCTTAGAACTAAACAAGTTCAAATGGTCTCCTAAATGAGCTATTTAGGACTCTTTTGGTGTGTTATGTTTTTAGTAACCATGCCAGCAGAAGAAATTCCTAATGCCATTTGTCTTTGCATACAGTTAGACAACTATCACCTTCTCCATTTGTTCACAACCATCACAGCTTTATATGTTTTCAGCTGAAGATGTCCTTAATGTTCTTATCCTTAATATGATAAACTATCAATTCAAGATGAGCTGCATTTGAAGAATATGAAAGCGCCTATCCCCCAGTTTTGTCCCATCTTTATCATGCTCCTTGCTGTTATTGACATGGACAATTCATTTTGTCACCAGCCAAAATCCAGTTAGTGGTCTCTGTTAAAAAAAAAAAAAAAATACAGTGCACTAATGAGATGATCAAGTTCTCTACTGACAGCAGACTAACAAAGGAATTATGCCAGCGAACACCAATTCAGCAGGAAGGTTTGTAGGCAGCCTATGCCTCAGCCGTCAGTCACTGCAGGTGCAGCAGCCACAGTGAGACCCCGAGTGTGACAGTGCTGGAGTCAAACAGATCCACCACATGGAGTGCTGCTGGGACCATGATTCAGCAGTGCCACCGACCTTGGCATGACCATTAATCTTCTCTGCAGTGTGGAACACAGTGAAAAAAAAAAAAAAATTGTACTTCCTATAAAATGCCACTGTTGGTGAATGTAGACTAGGCATTGTGACAGATCTGCAGTAGTATTTCAGTATCTAAGGTTGGCGTCACTTACAAAAGCACATCAGGCTTCTGCTTTTCATTGGAGTGACTCTTCCTAGTCCTGACAGGCTGTGCTCAATCAAAGTGTAATGCTACCCTTTATGTTACACTCTTTTCAGTGGTTTCCCCACCATTTCAATTTTCTTTTGCTCAGGATTTAATTCACAACAAGAACCAGTTCAGTGAATAATCTACGTTTATATATTTATTGTTTATAAAAGCCCAGAATATGCACATATTCTGCCTCTGAGGCAGAAAAGACACTATGGCTTTGGGCTGAAGGATCAAGGAATCCTCAAGATTGCCGATAGATACAGCAGACATCTCCTCAGAGGTTTCACTGGAAACGTCAGCAAGCCCTCTTTTTGATGAGTCCATTTAAATGTAGGGGCTCAGGTTTCTTCTTGGTTAAATTAGCTGTGGAAGAAGTTAGGCAAAGAGAAAATGTTGTCTTCAGCACCAAGAGTATGGGAATGGCCAGCACGTATGAATCCCCATCACTGTGGTCCATGTGGTGGAAGTCTGGTTCAGCTTACCTTGGAACACCGTTTGCTTTTCCACCCAGGTTTGCCATTTCTGAGGTTCAGGCTCAGGTTAAATACTGGGACATAATGAATTAGATGACACAGCAGCTTCTGCTTCCCATTTGTTTTGGAAAAAAGAAGTCATCTACGCTTGATTCACCTTGCTTTGTACACCACGGACGTGTATTAGGCCTTCTCTGACTCCTGCTACCAGCTTATGAGAAGGAAATATCCCATTCCCGCAGCTGAGCTTCCCTTGAAGAAGATCTAAGAATATGGGTAGCCCACATAAATAAATAGAAAGAACCTAAGTCCTCGCTGTTTGGCAGGTTGCACTATGAGGTCTGCTGTGAAAAACTTTGAAGGTTATGAGTCTAGAGCTTAATATTAGCATCGGTAAGCAGTTCAGCATAGTCCTCTCTCTGACAGCTTCAATTTAGCTTCATGTCTAATGGCTGTGAAGAAGGCACAAGACTCCTTCCCATGGGGTCACCAGCTGTGGTAGGGGCTGCAGCTTCAGAGAGAAGCGGGATGGTTCCCTGGGACCAAGAGCACCCCGATCTAGTGAAGGCCGTTAGAGGGAAACTTTAATCCTGTGCTTGTGCATGGAAACTGCTCTGTGGTGTTTGGACTTAATGTCTCTTCTTCTTAAAGGAAATTTAGTTACCTATTTCACAGGAAAGGAGGAAAGCAAGAACGCAGTCTAACAAAAAGCAGAGACATACAAGTCACTAGGTCAGTATATGAAGCCTGTAAAGACTTTTTGATTTTTTCATAAAACTGAAATTAGCAGAAAGTGTTTCAGGGTAATATATAAAACAAGATGGCACAGCTGTCACGACCAAATTCATCGCTGATTTATAGGATTATGGCTAATAGTTACGGGAATGCTCCTTGGGAGGGATGTGGGAAGAATGAAGAGGGGAGACCCCACCATTTCTCTGAATTCTGTCTTCCCACTTGCTGAGTGCTTGCACCATGATCTGTGTTTATGTGAAAGGCTGGAGAGTAGCTGGCTCCAGTAAAGCATTTTACAGATCAAACATCAGGGCTATGACAAATTCAGTCACAAATGGAAATGTAAATGGCATAATGGCATGGTTTGGGCTATCTGTAAGGCAATGCTGGCGTCCAAATACTTTGAGGAATTGTATATGATCTCAGATGTGAAACAGAAATGCTGATATATGTCTGGGCAGAAAAAAAGAAAAAAAAGTTTTGCATGGGTAGAATGTGAGAAAAAAGCTGTTAGGAAATATCCACCACCTTCTACCTAATATTCTGTATTAGTATAAGTTTTCATCCATTGACTAAAGAGGGACGGCGTGCTGCCCGATTCTGGGGTGAAGGGCTGGTTAAGAGAAAAGGGCTGGTTAAGAGAACCCTTTTCATAGAAGAGATAAATACTGCATTTCAGTGTGAGTTATCTCAGATGTGTTAGCTGCTTCCTAGATGTTCATAATCTGAACTTTCCTCAGTGAGCATGGAATAAGGCATCTGTAGGCATGGACTCCTTGTTGTCCCTGCTCTGAGCAGGAGGTTGGATTGGAAGACTTCCCGCAGTCCCTTCCAGCCTCAGTCGGCAGCTGTTGTTGTTTTTCCAAAGTTTGCAGCAGTTCAGCATTTCTGACTGGTCACACCGATGTAATAAAAGCTGGAAGTTTTCAAGGATGGTTTAGTGAATGTCGACAAAAGCACAATTATGCAAATACAAACAAAATTATGCTGGCCAAAAAAGCATCCTAGTTAGAAGGAAATGTGAAAGCAGAGATTTAAAAAAAAATAAAATATATATATATATATATATATATATATACATATATATACACACATATAAAGAAAGGAAGGAAGGAAGGAAGGAACAGTTTGGTGCCCAGAAAGATCAGACACAGCCACTGTGTCTGGATGTTCCTGCTACAGTTAGCGAATAATGTTTGATGGCACTTAAAAGGGGAAGAGGTTTTGAATGGGTCTGAGGAACTCCCGGAGTCTTTTGAAGGCAGAGATAACGAGCCTCTGCATGTGTGCACTCTAAAGTTATTTCAGTTGCAAGATAAAGCAAATTTAGAAGAAAAAAAAAAAAAGAAAAAAAAGAAAAAAAAAAAAAAAAAAAAGGAAGCTTTAAGATCCCAGAGTTAATACCACAGCTGAAATAATTTCTCCATTCATTCAGACATAGGGTCTACATTGAATCTTTGAGGTGGTAGAAGACGAGACTAAAATGGTAGAGCAGGACATCAGTCAGGGAATTTGTGTGGTTGTGCAGTAACTGGCAATGCCAATTGGACAGTCTGGAAGTATAATTTTTGTTTCTATTTCTTTAACAATGCCTTGTAGGAATACAGATGCTGCATGCAGTATCACTGTTCTCCGGTGCACCAGGCTGCTCTTTTTGGGTGGCTTTCCTCTGGACCCTGACACAGGGAGTTTATCAGAGTTTTCCACGTCCTTGTGTCACTTGTGGACTGCAAACATGGGCCAGTCTTGGCTGATGGAGTTGCATAGTGGGAGGATGCAGACTGAGGAGCTTTTCTGTGGCACAGACAATCCCTTACTGTGCCTGCTTCATAAATCGGACGTAGCCGCACTGCGCTGCTGGCTGCCTTTCCCCTGGGGCAGCTCAGAGCCCGTCTGTGAGCAGTATCCCAGCCTCATGCAAGGAGCAGGGCGCAGGACTGCACAAGCACCTGGTTTGTGCATGCAGCTCGGGGGCTGCTTTCTGCAGCTTTTTGAGGAGTCTGTATTCAGTCTGTCAGCTAATTCAGTATGTGTCTGCTTCCCCAGCAACTCCATGAACAGATGCCATTAGCTACCTGTTTCTTAAAGCTGCAAGGAATCTGTTTTCTGGAACCAAGCATCATTTTGCAAGACATCACTCCCCTGCAGCTCCCCAGGGGTGCGGAGTGACCCTGTTGGCAGCAGTGGCCGTGGGTTTCAAGGGACGAGTCTGTGTTGTGGCTGGTTCAGCCTCTGTCCTGGGATGTGGAATTCTTGGCACGTGTACAAGTGATGGAATGGGAATGTTTCTGTTCATCTAGAAAGCCAAATTTCTCATTAAAATTAGTCATTAGTGAAATTAGTGAAAGTATCTATTAATATACGCATTATCATTTGCAAATCTGCTGCAGGCCTACCAGTTCCAGAATCAATTTAGATGGCCATTTCTCTGGCTTTGGCTATGTAATATACATGGCTGAGTTAATTCACATTAAGCATTAAACCCCTTACAGTTTTTGCTCTTTTTAACAAATGTTAGCAATGCATAGACAATTTTTTTTTTTTAATTTCAAGTTTATGGGCTAATTTCGGCTTATTCTAATTTTATATTTAAAACAATTTCCTTCTTTAACATGTTTTCAAGGATAATCTGTTATTGAGAACACTAACGACCTTGGATATTAAGTTCTAACTTTTATTTCCCTGTGGTTGCTTGCTATATCAAAATGGAGGAGGTACGGGGCGATGCTGGCAGCTCATATGCCTTTTGCCTTCCAATGGACTGATACTTAATGCATTTTCCTTTAGATTGTTTTGTTTTCAGTGGTGTTCTTCTGAAAATTGCATTCCTGTCTCATCCCATGAATCATAAATTATGTCTTCTGTGTGGGCTTTAGTATTTGTTTCCATTCCTTGCGACTCCTACATATAAGCGGATTTTGATGCATATTGTGCTAATATTATGATTGCTGCTGGCTGTGCTGTCTATGTCTCAGGTAACCTTACTGATCTTTATTTCACTCAACTACCAGCAGTTTTGCTGTGCCTGACCTAATTTCAGCCACTGAAGATGCGCTAAAATATTGATATGAGCAGAGAGGTCATTTTTCTTTAACCACAACAATAAAAATAGTCTAACATTTTCCAAGGAAGATACAGATTCTGGTAGTTTTATGTAACTGCATGAGCAGTGCAGAGGAGCTGAGGAATTACATTCACACCAGTTGAAGGTCCTAGTCCCAAGGGACCCAATGATTTCAGACAAAAGAAAAAGCACTTTGTGGACACATAAGCATACATATGCACACAGAGTGATGTCTTGAAGACAATCTCAGATAAAGGTAGAAAAATAAAGATTTCTGAAGGTTAAGAATTAATTTTAAAAAAGAAATTGCTCCCGAATACTTGTACATATATTTAATAAAAGTGCAGACACTTTGTAACAAAGTGTAACTCTATTCAGCAGTGCATGTAACTGCTTATTTAAAATACCAAAAGCTTTTTTGGGTCTTTTCTTTAAGACTTTTTTTTTTTTTTTAAGCTGTCCCTTCCCCCTCAACCTACTGCATTTGTTGGCTGTGAACAGTGCCTGAACTATGAGGGCTGTATATCGATCTCACCAGCCTCTGTTTGCATTATTTAGCTCTTGAAGAGCATCTGCTGAACATCCATCAGTATGGGGTGTGTGCCACCACCATATGGACTGCCAACTGCTGGCAGAGCCAGGGAGGTGCCATTATGCTCCCATATATTCCCATACAACAATGCCATTAACATCTGGCGTACCATGGCACGCGCTTAGTTTTGTGGTACGATAACAGCAGATTATTCATTCCTAACTACAATGAAGATCCTTAATGGGAGTGATGGTACTGACTCAAAATGAAGTTAGACAAAAAGGCTTACTGCAGCTATCCAGCTGTGTGGACTGTCACACGTGAAGGTCACGCACTGAAATTTGTTCCTACTATGAGTACAAAAGCAGGATTATTGTACCACTCCTTCTAATACTGCCTTCTGCCTCCATCTGAGACATGGGAAGGCAGTGACTGCAGAAAGGGCTTCCTCAAAATCCATTTTGAGTTACGATTTAGGTCAGAATGGCTTGGTACTTACAGGCATGGTGGTCTGCAGCCACGAGTACACTGTCCACACACACACACACACACACACATACACAAAAAAAAAGGAATTTTCTTCAAAATACAGCACTGTTCTGTATTGTATAATGTTTTACTGCTATAAGGCCCAAAAGTCTCATTATGTGTCGAGTGACCAGATTTGCTGGTAGCTGTCAGAACTATGTTGCTTTCTGTTTGATGACCATATTTCCTGCTCTCCAGCTATGGAAAAATGACAAAAAGGATCTCGTGGTTTCCCTTTTCTATGCTTTGTACCTCTTTCCATGGCGCTGAAGTTGCTGTATGCTTTAAGTTCATATTCACGCTGATGTGTTTTGCTGGATTGGGGCTTAAATCCAAATCCTTCACCCTCTGGCAGGATGAGGTTACAGATATGTTTCAGATTCTCTTGGAATACATTTCTGGCTCTCGGAAATTTGCTGACAATTTTTTTCTCTATCCCCAAGTAGCTTCACAGTAATCAGAGAACCATTTGTCTCTCTCACATTCCTAACGGTCCTAGTTGTGAATTTATCTTTCATTCCTTATCAATAGATAGCTGCCAAGGCACATGAAGTAGTTCTCGCACATAGATTTGCCAAGGAATCTCATGGTAACATACCAAATACTCATTTTTTTACACTCAGTAGTATGTGATTTATGGAGGGACCCCTGCCAGCAGAATGCACCACGGCAGCATGTCAGAAAACAGTATTCAGATGTAACAAAGTATTTTCTCCTGGGACTCAGCTATATAGATCTTGTGGGTAACTTCATCTGTTTCCCTAGAAGAATTCCATTTTAACTAAATTTGTTACATGAACTCAATTAGCAGGAAAAAAATGGTTTATTTCGTATAAGCTAGCAAACAGATGTAAAAAGGGAAAAACTGGCTTTGGAAGTGTTTATCATACATGTGGCACCTGTTCAGACACTCAGACAAGCCTGGTTCCTGCAGAGGATGCCCCATTTTCTCAAGATTTGGCTGCTTTATGCAGGCAGCTCCGTAAGACTGCAGGCCCAGCTTTTAAAACATATTTGGGGCTGGACTGCATTTAACGTTAACTGGATCCAGAGACCCTAATGCCTGCTGTGAGGCTGGATATCCACTCTTCTGAAAGTCTATTCTCAGCTGCAGTACTGAGCACTTCTGATGCGGGTTTACAGCTCTGCCTGTGTTCACCTGTCACATAACCAGAGTTCAGTGCAGGCCAATTTAGAATTGATTTTGCACTGAAGGGAAAAGAACCATGATGCAGGAGACCCTGCTTTAGGATAGGCAGACTAAGAGAGACGTGGTAGGCAAAAATGACCCATTCCTGCATGGCTCCTGGCTCACTAAACCGTAAGCGATTGGATATTTAACAACTAGAGCTTGATCCCACCCCAAAAGATTGGCTGTAGTGAGCAGAGGACCAGCCTAGTCTTGTAGGGGTGAGGTGCGGCAGGGTGATTCCCAGCTACAGCACAGCATTCAAACTTGGCAAGTCGTGCTAGTGCTCCAGTACTGAGGATCATTTTCTGCCAAACATACATTTAAATGCCCCAAAGAGCATGAATTGCCTCTCTCGACATCAGGGGTCAGTACAGACTAGGAGGCTCCTCTGAGCATAGCTAAAGAACATTTTAATCTGGCTTAGTACCTGGCATAACTGGGCTTTTTTTAAAGCTTGTTTCTGTATAGATCCAATAGATTTTAATGCTTGTTTCTGTATAGATACTTCTAGTTTGTGCTTCCAAAAAAATATTTTTTTACGAGCTGCCTGAGATGTGGAGGAACCTGGATATACAGAGTGATTTGCTTTGCTTCTTGGGGTGACCTTTGAGCCAGGGAGGGGAGAGGCAGAGGGGGTGAGGACGGCACAGTCTGCTTCTCTCTGCCACCGTGAACAGCTGTTGAAAGCTGCCATGGTGCGAACCTCCCACCTGTATCTTTGTAACTCCATAACTCTACACTCCTTGATAAAGATGGTTTGTGAGCTGTTGTTGAATCAGGACTGTGATGAAATTGGTGGAGATTGCATGCAGGTTTGAATTCGGTTATAATTCCTAGGCTACTAAACCTTCTTACCCAAGGACACAAATGGGACTGTTTCTGTGAATAACTGCATGCCCTCATGGATCCAGGGCTCATCTGGCCATTCTAATTTATAAATTGAAAAAAAAAAAAAAAAAAAAAAAAAAAAAAAAAAAACAGAGGTGTTTTTTTCAGCTGTAAGTACTTGGACAGCAGCAGCCCCGTCCATATAAACAGCAGCTAAAAAAGGGATCTGTTAGAGGAAGCAATCAGAGAGAAGTCTTTGATATCTTCTAACCTGCTAATTGGTTGATTTTTTAAAAGTTTTTGGCTAACGTGCATCACAGAAAGAATAAAATGATTTACAGGTATTTTGTAACAGACAAGCCGTATTTCAGAAGAGGTCTTCCTGAAAGACCTCTTCTTCTCCACTTGCCTCAGATAAAGGACACCTTTGTGACAATACCACTACTCTCTTCTTATCTGAATGTACTGATGCCATACACATCCCCTCCAGCTTGGTCCAGGGACTCCAGCTGAATTGCTTATCAACTGGCACTTCAACCAGGAAGTTTGTGTTTCCTCCCGAGCCTCCAGTTCCTGCAGTCATTGCCAAAATCCTGTCAGAGAGGCTGGACAAGGTCACGACTGCAATTCCTCTGTGGCTGGCAAAACCATGCTTCTCAGCTCATTGGTAGACTCTTTAGTTGTCTTTAGGAAGGTTATCTTCTCAGGGAATCGCTGCTATCAAAAAGATTATTCTTAAAAGCTGTGGAGTTACTTATTCAGTCTGTCAAGCCTCGTTACATTAGAAGACTCCATGACAGAATATCTAAGAAATTTATCTTTTTGTTCATGGAAGGAAATGACGGTCCCACTAAGGAAACTGCAAATTTAATTATACAGTAGATTTCCTCACAGACAAAATTTCCAGTGACCTCAGTATGTCAGCACGTGCTTTCAAATCTTAATCTTCAGCACTGACTTTGGTTTTTGCTTGCTAAAACATTTCAAGTGAAGCTGTTTGTCCAAAGTAGTTCTCCCAGTCCCAGCTCTGCACCCCTGATTCACTTTGAATAGTATTCACCTCCAGAGAAGACAGTGGAATTCCTTGTTTAATGTAAAGGTGGAGGAAGTATGCCCTTAATTGTTGTGTTAAATTCTTTATTAAGCATTATCTGTTCCTGTTGAGCCGAGAGACCCGTGTGCTATTCCTGGAGCTGCCGTTGACTCTCTGTGTGCCTGCAGATAAGTCACTCAGCTGCTCAGTGCCTCACTTCCCTCATCCCGAAATAGCAGCACTTGCCCTGTGTAAGCTCTTCCCATCTGTGGTGTGTGTTGGGATCAGGGGAAAGACTTCACAAGGTCACTGTCATTACCCCTGTTTTGCGAAGGGGAAACTAAGGCAGGCTTGGTCGTACACTTGCCCCAGCAGTAGAAACTCATTTGAGCTCTCCTCATCCCAGACCACTTCCCCACTCCTAGGCTGGTCACCTACCCACATTGTTCTTTAGACACTTGTCATCGGACTCACACTAAGATTCACTGCTAGATTTCCTGTCTTCTTCCCCACGTCTTTGTGTGTTAGTCTGCCTTGCAATATCTGAGCAGACCTCTTTTGGAAGAGCTGAACTGCTGTAAAGAAATTCCTGGCAGGATTGAAAAAGAGACCCTTTGAATAGCAATTGCAAAGCTTAAGCTAATGACCTCCTGGTTGTATTTGCCTGTTCTTTTGTCTCCAGAGAGGTCTGGATTTTTCTCTTGGTGCACAATAATTATTAACAGATCTTTTTCAATTTAGGGGAAAAAGAGTTAGTCTCTCTATTTGTAATTCTGGCCTCTCCGAGAAAGCCAGTATAAACAGCGCTGTGTCCTGGCCCAAATCCATTCTGCATTATTAGGGCGGCATTGATTTGAGGTCTCACTCCATTAAAAATTTGAAGTCTAAAGCAGTTCCTGCTACAAATGGGGTCTCTCGAGGTTATACATTACTTTAGCCCTTACCATTGCCAGATGGTCAAAAACTAGAATGTGTCACATATGTTACTGGTATCTTTCACAAAATGACACTTTCAAATTAGTCTCCACTTCCATTCATTTACTGTAAGGTGCTACTTCCCTTATGTAAATAAATGGTGGTTCACTACTCCGCCAACAGAGGAAAACAGATTTTCTTGAAATGCTTGAACAGGTAGCTCAGATTTTCTTTTCTAGCCAAATGAGTAAACATCTTCCTGTCTGATAGTTGGGGTATTTTTTTTTTATTTTTTTTTCCGTTTAAGTCACTTGTTTTCTTATTACCTGTCCCTTCCCAGTATGTCAGATGAGAGAGGTAGATGGCAACCCACCAGTTCCTTCCTCAGCAGGGTATGGACACTGTAGGCAGGAGAGCAGCTGCCTGTACCGACCTCCAGCCCAACTCCTCCAAGATTTGGGTCTCCATGAGCCCCTGCACTGCTGAACAGGCACACGAGTCGAGCTTGCTTACATTTTTGCACTAAGAAGTTCAGGTTTGGAATTAACCTGAGGGTTTTTTTTGTTTTGTTTTTGTTCTTGTTTTTGTTTTGACTGGATCTCACGACAGGTTCAGTTCTACTCCGCAGTTTACTGCAACAGACTAGTACTCTCCAGGACATGTAGGTGAGGTGACACTCAATGTTGACCAAAGCAATTCCTGAACTTTAATGCTGGTATCACGCTCACGAATTCCCTCATTTCCACTCAAGCACAGGCTAAATGTTGAGGACAGCTCCTAGCTGATAACCTCTATGCTAGTCAGATCTGGCCTTAACGCAGGCAGACTTGTTATCAAGTTCCCCAGAAATTCAACACTCCAAAACACAGAGATGCTGTAATTCTGGGTAGGTTTATGTATATACATGTTGTTTTATTTCTTTTAAAACACCATTATATGCTGTATGGTACATGATGAAGCAAGAAATTCCTGAGCTTTCACTGTATCTAGTTCATTGATTTTTAAGAGTCTGGGAGTTGCCTCTGGAAGCAGCTTGACACCTAAAGTGAAACCTGCAAATCCTGCCAATTGCCATGGAAAGGTGAGAGAGGTGAAAGAAATCATTTTACACTGTAGACTTTGGCTCATTTTTTGACACTGAGAAAACAACTTTTGCCAGCAAAAGCAAAACCTGCAGAGCATGGGGTGGGGAACAGAAAGCCGAATAGATAGAGCTGCGCTAACTGCAGTCCCAGGACCAATCCTGTGTGCCCTCAGTACCCTGACCACGGCAGTGAGGGCAGTCAAGCTTTCTCATGCAGACCCCAATTACTTCTTAGACGCCCCCAGGATTTTATTTGCAAAATAAGTTCTGGGAGCAAGAAGGCAACAAGGTGTCAAAGCCTAACACTCTGCAAGGATGTGTGCTACACTTCAGTGGCTATAGCTCAGTATCATTTAGTTCATTTCAGCATTAATCTGATATTTTCTTTAATGGCTATGTGATGGGCTTATTCCCTTTCTGAGATCTCTCAAGCAAGATGGGATTTTGATTGTATAATCTTCCTGCTGACAAAAATACAGTTCTTTAACCCCTACTTTCAGCATTATCCCACTGTCCTACTGATAACTAATGACTACCTTGTTGCAGATTCTAATCACTAATGAGCTCGTTTCCCAAAGTAACTCAAAGCACTCTACAAGCGGAGATGAGTGGAGTGACTCAGTCTTCTCTGTCATTTGCTAACCTACCCCATCAAAACTCGTGGAGATTTCTGTGTCTCACTTCACAATGACCAGATTTCAGCTGCTCTGGAGTATAGCTCCCTTTCCTATCTCACTGCAATGACAGGGAGAGAGGAGCAAGATAGCATCTCTTACTTGTAGGGTGACTCCTCTGACAGTACATGGAGAGGAAAAGGGAACACCAATGCTGTGTGAGTTCGTCTTACTGCATCTAAGATGAAAAATGGAAGACAGGAGAGGAAACCGAACAATCAAGACTCAAACTGAAATTAAAAAAAAAAAAAAATCTGAGTGCAAAATATGCTTCTTTCTGTGAGAAGCCAGGATGTTCTCAAGCCTATAAATTAAAACAGATTTTTAAAACTAGTTAGCTGCTTTTAAACAATTCCCGTGTTTGTACAGGAAATGGTGTGTCATTCAACTGTCCTGCATTCTCTGTCTGTCTCTGTTCCTTGCCTTATTTCCACACTGTTTCTGCTTGTATCTGCTTTTAACATGTTTCGATCTTTGGGGCAGGGCTTTTGAGAGGTCACACTGCCAGAGTCAGTTTGAGTAGCATCTTACTGTCAGTGGTCCCACTGAAACCAACTAGGCTATTACTAATGCTACTCAAGTAAAGATACCGTCACAACTTGGAGCCAAATGATTGTGGAACATTTAAACACTACTGAAGAATAAACAATAATAAGCAGTAATATTGTTTCTGAGTGCAAACTAATGCTCAGTATCCTTTAATGCAGTCACCCTCAGCTAGGACTACTGGATCAGTGCATGCTTTGCAAGTTAAAATGTTCTTCAAGAGCTTTGGGTAAACCCTGCTAAAAAATATTGCAGTGCACATATGCCAGACCTAACCATTCATATCCTAACTCAAAATCCACTGAGTCTTGAGATGTATTTTGTTTTTCCTTCCTCAGTAAGGGCAATAAATCAACATAAGTTAAAAATTTTATAGGTACAGCTGGTTTTGACTTATGCAAATGCAACATTTCAATCACAACATATGGGAAAAGCATATTGTTTCCCTTTCCTCCCATAACTCAAAAAAACACTATCTGATTTTTCTGAAACTCTTCAGAAATTATTATCTTTGGGTGGAAGCTATGGACAGGAAATACAACCCAGTAGGAATTTGTTCAAATGAAAGACTACTGAGCAAATGAAGAAGATGGAATTGGGGACTTTATCTACTATTTGTTTGCTAGCAAGCATTGTAACCAGTAAATATTTATAAGATACTTCAAAATTATGAAAATTTGTTACCTGGGCTTCTCTCTAAAAAAGCTTGCCTGAAAAGTTGCGCTGGATCGGATAAGTTTTGTTATTTTTCTAGCTCTTCCATTGCTCTTTCTGCTTAAAGCTGCTTTGTGATGTGGTTTCTTTGTTGCAGATACAATTCAAAACCACACAAACTGAATTGCTTCCTGATGGAAGTGAGTTGTCATTATCTCATCTTTTGCTTTTGAAGCGTCAGCACACCAGAGCAACTGGGAGCACCACTCACAAGTGGGGATTTAAAGCATCCTCACCTGCCTGCTAGCGCAGGCTGAGCAGCTGCTAAACTGTTTTACGCAGCATTGGGACTGCAAAAAAGTACAGGGACAGCACACATCTGAAGCTCACATAATCCCACAGCTTTTTTGTTTGGTCTCCTATTTGTTATTTAATTATTCTGGAGTTGTTCTGGAGGAAAAAGCCCCGCAGCACTGAAGCTCATTCAATTACAGGCAGACTAATCCTGAACAAACATGTGCTAAAACCTTACTCCTCAGAACCTCCTCTACAAATGAAGCACTGCATCTGGGCCCAATTACCCCGGCTCCCCTTGTGCAGGGAGCCACACCAGGAAGTGGTGGTGTTACAGCAGGAGCTGGTGGCAGGGGAGTTGCCCACAGGAGCGCTGGACACGTAGCCACCATGGGGCTGAGCGCTGGCTGCTGCAGTGAGGCTGCAGGCACCGTGCCATGGCGGAGCAGGCCTGGCCGGGGAGCCACCGCTCCCGCTGTACTCTTCACAAGAGCACTGCTCCTTTGGCAGCTTGCTTTATGAAGGGAAAACCCACAGGATAAGCCTATTTCTGTAATCACAATGATACGCTTTATCATTCCTTTGCGATCCAACCTAAATCCCTTATGCACTGTCCTGGAGACGGTAGCCTTTTCCGTGAAAGCCTCCTGGCAACATCCAAAGGGCTGGCGTGTGTGCAGGGAGCTGCAGAGAAGGCTTCTTCGTCTGATGGGAGAGAGCTGAGGGGAGGCTGGGAGGGCATTCACATTCTGGACATTTTTAAAAGATTAAGCAGATTAGGCTTGATGCAGAAGAAACAATCCCAACTCTGCTCCTTCAAACATTTGTTTTGAGTATTCTGTTCAGTTCTGGGCCCCTCACGGGACCTTCACAAGAAGGACATTGAGGCCCTGGAACGTGTGCAGAGAAGGGCTACAAAGCTGGTGAAGGGCCTGGGACACAAGTACTGTGAGGAGTGACTGAGGGAACTGGGGGTGTTTGGTCTGCAGAAGAGGAGGCTCAGGGGAGGCCTCATTGCTCTCTGCAACTACCTGAAAAGAAGGTGTGAGGAGTTGGGGGTCGGCCTCTTCTTACAGGTAACTAGCGATAGGACTAGAGGGAATGGCCTCAAGTTGCACCAGGGGCAGTTTAGGTTGGAAATGAGGAGACATTTCTGCTCAGAAAGAGCAGTCAGGCACTGGGACGGGTTGCTCAGGGAGGTGTAGGAGTCACCGTCCCTGGAGGTGTTCAAGGAAAAGTGGGACCTGGTGCTTAGGGACATGGTTCAGTGGGTGACATTGGTAGTAGGGTGATGGTTGGACCAGATAATCTTGGAGGTCTTTTCCAACCGTAGTGATTCTCTGATTTCAGTAAAGTGCCTGGGTTTAACTTAGGTGCGTCATTAGGCCTTCACTTCTATAGAAAAATGAAATTTTGTGTATGCATTTGTGTCTCTAATGTAGGGACAGAACTTAAGATTGGGCTGTGCTGGACAGACAAATGGCAGCCTCACTCTGTACATGTCCTGGTGGCATCTGTGCGAGGAGAGGCCGGGACTGCCCCATGCTGGTGCCAGCCAACTCCAGGCCCCACTGCAGAGCACAGCGAAGCCCCTCGGTGCCGCCAGCGCTGCTGTGGGGCCACAGTTGTCAACTGGGGCAGGGCAGGAGGAGGGCAGGAGAGGCTCCAGGCCCAGAGATTCCCCTGCAGCCTGGGCAGGCCTGCGGGGGAGCAGGGCAAGGAGCAGCAGGGAGGAGCAGGGGGGCACTGGCACAGCCCCAGGCCTGTCCCTGCTCGGGCAGGGGGTGGTAGGAAATGTGGATTTTGGTTGTTTGGTTGTGTATTTGTTGTTGTTGCTTCTCACTGTACAACTATATTTTTAATTAGTAATCAGTTAAATTTATTTTCCCCAAGTTTGTTTCACCCATGATGGTAAGTGATATGTGATCTCCCTGTCTTTATCTTGACCCATGAACTTTTTCATTTTACTCACCATAATTTCTCTACCTGTCAAGAGGAGCACCAAAAAAGTTTGAGGCCAAATAGTTGTGCCTTCTTGGCTACTCTTCGAATATTGCCTAACTATGCCAGTGTTAAATTGCTGCTACCTGGTGTCCCTTTCTGTCCCCACATTACTGCTCTGCCTTTCTGGAAGGCAACATCTCCTACATGTCACACGACATCCACACGACTCCTAGGCCACACCAGCATTTCCCTGTTTGCCACAGATCTGAGGAATTTGCTGCTCCCAAAGGAGCTGCACTGAAGGACCAGGCGATGCTCAGATGGAGCAAACAGACTGTTTTCAGGGGCACGTCCTCCTCCCCCACCACACACACCACTTGCACTGACAGTAACGGTGCCAGAGCCCGCCCCCGGTCAAGGTGTACCTGATTGCAGCTTGCTGCTGCAGGGTGTAGAAAATCATTTCACTTTTTTTCCCTTTCTGTTTTTCCCTTTTTCTCTGCTCCCTTTTAAGAGAGGGCAGAATTTTCCCCACAGTACTAATATCTAGCTCTTCATGTAAGAGAACAGCTGTATTTACTTGACTTACGAGTATCTTTACTGACAGATTTATCCTTTGCATCATAAAATGCCTATTTGGGCTTTAAAAAGTGCACTGACTGCTTCTTTGAAGCTTGCAGCAATAGGCCATTCTCATTTGAAAGACATATTATTACCCCAAAACTAAACATATTATTTTACACATCCCAGCTACCCTGATTTGTGCCTAAGGGCCTCTGAGCAAAAGGTGTCATTTGGAGCACACAGCAGAGAAAACCCAGTTATGTAGATATTACATTTCTCTGCTCCTTCTGTTTCAGAAGGGCTGTATTCACATCTCTCACCGGGAAGCTGCTGGGTTTTTCCTATCTGATGGCTAAGTTGTATCTGTGTATATGGTATTGTTATTTTTGGCAGGCACATACTTCACGCTCTTAGCATGAAGAACAAGAGCTGGTAGCCAATCGAATTAACTAGCCCCTCATGTTGTGTTTTTTGACAAAAGTCAGGTCCTCAGGTAAAGCACGTGTAGGGGTGATGCATGGCAAGGCTGTGGGGAAAAGCTTCCAGCCACACCTTGACCTGGGCAGTGAGGGCTGCTGGGCTGGGGGCCCAGGGAGAAAAGGGGAGGGTGGGACAAGGCTGGGCAGGTTTGGGCTGAGGCAAGACTTGGCTGAAGCCTTCTGCTGCCTGACTGCCAATTGCTTGGCAAGAGTGCTGGAGAGGTGTGTGGTCAGTGCTGTGCTTACCCCGCACCCCGCTGCCACAGGAGCGATGGCACTGCTGCAGCATGCAGGCAGCACGCCAGCACAGCAGCAGTCCCATCGCGGGGGGCAGCACCCAGAGGAGCCCAGAATCCACTGGATTTCCAGCAGGAGTGATCCACAGAGCATGGATTCCTGCAGCCACAGAAGGGAGGGTGTGGGGTCTGACACCCTCCGGCCCCAGGCCAGGGTTAGAGGAGATGCATTGCCAGTGAACTGCTTCTGCCTAATGAACTGCTCTTTTTTCTCTGCAGCAGCAGATAAGAGCAATTAAACACTAGATAGCAGATTAATGATTACTGCAAAATCACGCTAGCTCATGGTGACAAATCTGTATAAATATTCACCACGGTGGTAGGCGAGGTGTTCAGGCAGTGATGTACCCTCTGTGTGGCAAATCATTCAAAGACGATGCAAAGAGAGAGCGTCTGGTGCTTGTCAGATTCATTAATTATCACTGCAGATGAAATTGGAGGAAAGACCAGCTTATGTACATTGTGTTGTATTTGCCAAAGGTTGTTTTGGGTCCAGCTGCCACCTAGAAAACAAGACAGGCTCTGGATGTGAAATTTGCACATTGGAAGGATGCTCACTTTGTGGTGTGATGGTTTGCAGTCGTGGAATTGCAGCTTGTCTTGGCTGGCTTTAGTCTTTGCCTGGTTATTGGAAATCACAAGGAGAGTTATGTGGTGACACATTATCCCCATGACCTCCAGCTCTCACTCAGTCTCCCGTTCATCTATTGCTCACTGTCCTCAGAGACAGCAAGCTGGACTAAGTGGATTTGGGGTCTGATCCCATCTAAGAATGCCTATTAATAAAGAATGGAATGAAAGAGGCTAAATTTGTGTCACTTACATTGAAGTGCTGGCTAAATTATCTTTTTTTTTTTTTTTTTTTTTTTAAGTACCCTGATACACAGCTCTAGCAGTGATTGAGATACCCACGGTGTAAGACTTCACCTGTGCTGTAATTTGTATAACCAGGCTTGATCATGGTCTTTTGAGTGCAATATGCAACAATCCTACAGACTACTAGAAAGGTGGAGAAAGTAAGGTGATAACAGCAGGACTGAAGATCTGAATTTCTGCTCTGAAATCTCGTTTTTCTTTTTGCCTTAAAGAGTGTTTTGCTAGTGTCTACAAGAACCTCATGAAACAGAGTTAAGAAACTTAGTAGATAGCTCTGATATGGTTGAAATCTTCAAAACTAGTTTAAGGATTTTAGCTGAGTTCATGTCTAAAAAGTCAGTATGAAGTATAAAAGGGTCACAGTCTGCACAAGATGGACGTTCATCACCCTCTGCTACACTGGTTGCAGGAATATCGCTCCGAGAGTACTGGACAGCCAGGATCATGATTTGCTATTTGGAAATCCTGCTTGATTCTAAGCAGGAAGTTAGCCAATGCCTCATCAACGATCAGAGAAAACAGCTAGGTTCAAAATGGTACCGTGCCCACCTTACAGAATGTTTTCTACATCTGCATTTGCATATACGTACCCATACAACTGGGAATTTAATTAGATTTATTTCTCAGCATGTCAATTACATCCCTCATCAAAGGCATTTACGTTTTTCTATTATCTTCAGTAGTTTTGGATCTGACCTATCGTGAGTATAACCCCGAAAACAGACATTCCTCTGAATAGTGGCTGGTAATAAGTATTTGAAAAGATGATTGTAGCTCAGAATGAATCATTAAAACCTATAAAATGCATCTGTCACTGTAGTGTTTAAACTCTGCTCTCTCCCTCCTCTATCCCCTCCTCCCTTTCATTTGCACTAATTAGTGCAGGATGAGCTGCTGTCTAAAATTAAAAATTCTAGAATGTTTAATTGATTTTGGTTCCTGTATATACTGTGCCTGAGTCAGACCTCACCAGGCTCTTTGTATCTGAATCGTTCAGGTTTAACAAATGCGAGTCCCGAGCTAGCCAGGCAGGGGCAGCTTGTGCTGGCAGGCACTGGGGACACGGGTGCTCCCCGGGGCAGGGGGCATGGGACTGTGCTGTCCTTGGGGAACCTCCGGGGGTCCTCACGCGTGCAGCTCTGCAGGAGCCTCGTGAATGGGGCAAAATCCCATCCCATCCCATCCCATCCCATCCCATCCCATCCCATCCCATCCCATCCCATCCCATCCCATCCCATCCCATCCCATCCCCATTGCACACTCTGCCAGGGCTTTCATTGCTCTCTCACATTGGCAGCCTCAGGAGGTACTCAAACAGAGACTTTAGATAAAATCCTCAGATTTCTACAGACTTGTTACCACACTTATTGTCAGCACGAGAAAGTCGGGAGAAGTCATCGCGCACGCGAGTATGGCTCATACAGGGACTGCACTGTTGTATCCCCCGGGTTAGGGAGGTCAGAGCAGGGAGGCAGCTCAGCCAGGGCCAGGTGCCAGTCAGCCGAGCCAGCCCCATTTCATCCCCCTGCTGCTGCCCCCGACCTGCCACAGCCCCATCTCAGCCCCAACCTGCCACAGTTCTCGCGTTGGCCTCGCACAGCCGGTGAGCATTCGGACGACTGTGTCTCACCCAGGGCCATCCGAGGGTTGAGCAGCGGCAGTCTCCTGGATATGCCAGGTGTGGAAACTTCTCAAGCCCTGCTTTTTAGGATGCAGCGGTTGCCAAGGATTATGAAGTTTCACTCTTAAAACTGACATAATGTGGAATTGTGCTTATAGCACCCTGGTGAATCTCTCCTAAATGTGCTCAGCCGGTACATAACGATGGGAGCTCTTTTTCGCTCATCAGCTCTGAAAATTTACCTTGGATTCCTGCTCTGTCATCCATTAGCTGCTTTAAAGGCTCTGCTGGGCACGTCGTTACGGGCCTCAGCCGGGAGCATGGAGCACAAGAAGTGGCTCGGGCCCCTCGAGGGCTGCGCTGCGCTCCCCCCGCAGCCGCAGGAGGCTGTTCGCGCCTCTCTGACAGTAAATCTCCCTGAAAGCCCAATGCTTTCCTGCTCTGCATGCTGTGGCATTACTGCGTCTGTCACACCCCAGTGCTTAAGTGGGACTTGTAATGATTATTTGGGATGGGGGCCTCCTGTCCCAGCTCCTTGTGTCGTGAGCAGGGCTCGCAGCGAACGCCAGGAGCTACTGAGGCTGAGCACAGGAGAGGCTGCCTGGTGCCTGCGTTAGCCCCTCACTTTTAGCAGGGTAAAGGGACACCAAAACCCTACAGTTGTCCAAAACACAGAAGCAGCCGCAGACATACTTTGCAAGTCACTCTGCAGGGCAGAGAGCTCAGCGCCTGCTCGCAGCTGCTCAAAGAGCCAGGAGTGCTTGGAGAGATGGGCACAGTGGAAATGCCACGCTCAGCGGGCTTGTTCTCCTATTTGTATTCGTTATGGCATTTGGTTCAAGCTCTCTGCAGACCTAACCCTACTGCAGTCAATGGGGTGGAGAATTTGGCTATTTTATTTCATTTAAATTCTTGTCAGACCTTTTTGCCTGCCTCCTCAACTTCCTCTCTCCCCTTGCTGGGACAGCTGCTTAGCCAGGCTGACGGGGCATGGGGCTAAGAGGGCAGGCCCCATTAACTGCGCCGTGATGAGTTCTTCTGTCTTAAAATCCCACACGCTTCCAAATTAATTTAGAATAGATTCAATCATAGTCATTTACAAGGTCTGCTGCTGGGCACTGCGAGGAGCGATTTGCTGGTGAGATTCTTATTATTTGCAATGGCAAATTGTGCAAGTTAGCCATACCATTTTCCACAGGACTAGAAAGTTGAAATTTGGACCTGATGTGGTCAAATGCCAAATATGTGCATTTATTTAACTTAAAGGATACCTGATGATGCCCTGGTGAGGCCAGGGGCTACCACTGGGAAGCAATGTGGAAGGACTGCTTTGCATTTATCTATGGGGAGGGGAAGGCATAAACACTCAAAGGGACGCATCTTGTAGCACAGCAACCTTCCCAAAAGTCCTCTCATCTCTGTATCCCTAACCTGTGGCTGCAAAGCAGAGCCATCCACAAGTCAAAGTGTCCTCTCACCTTTTCTCTTGCCACACCACCACCTTCAGTAAATCGAAGGCTGAACGCCCATTTGTGTGCCCTGGCTGCAAACACCTTGTGCTCTGCCCTATAAAAGAGAAGTGCCTGCTCAGGCTAGTCTTTGAGAAGCCATGCGAGACGTTGGCCAGCTTGGACCTCTTCTGTGACATGGAACAGTGCCAAGATAGAAACACCTACCTTGCAAAATGGTTTAGTCTCCTTGCCATCTCCTTATTGTCCCCTGCTGCATTTTGTGCCTTCTGGGTCTTTCAGTATCTGATTATAAGAGTAAACAATCTCTTTTTTTTTTTTTTTTCCTTTTTTCTGTTTTAAGACCTGATAGATGGTAGAGTTCGGGATACAGACTTTCTCTGGACATCAGCCAGCAAGAAACAGCTGCATTGCAATTGTCTGTTCAGTTTAATAATTATTACCTAGTTTCTGTGTTGTTTTTTTTGTTGTTGTTTGTTTGTTTTTTCATCTGCAATGTACCCACGGAAGTATGGACAAATTGTCCACCTTTTATTAAGTGGAAAGATTGTGAAGTGGCCTTAGGTTAAGCAGGCCATACAAACCACTATCACGGGGAAGCATCTCGTCTCCCCGGGTCCTGACACTGAGCACCAGAGGGGTGCAGTCAGTGAGCTGCCAGCACGGTTCCCAACGGTGCTGCAGGTCACCTCTGGCAGCTGGTGTGCCCAAGGAGTCGTCGCTGTCTCAGGTGTATGGACACATGGATGGACAGGGAAACCAGGCACAGGTTTAGGTCTTCTCTCTTAAAAGCTCTGATAACTTCAAAGAATTTGCATCCACTTGGCTAGAAAATGGCTAAAAAATGGCTAAAGGTGACTGAATGAATGCAAATGAGGCAACTCCTTATCCTGTATTTCTTTATCTGAGGAGCAGTTTATAAATTCAGGGTAAGTATATCTTTCTACCAGATTTGCATAGTTCTACTCTCTCAGGGTGAATAAATTTTTTTGATGGGTGAGTTAAAACATCATTATTTTTTTCATTATCATTGACATCAGTATAAATGGCAGAGGTGTAGGTTTTTTGCCCAAGCTTTTAAATTTTCATGACAATTTTACTAAGCTATTTTATACGTTATTAAGCACACTCGTGATTTGTTTCAACCTATACCTTAATGTGATGTTTTAAGTGAGTGTTCCCAGAAGAGGGCAAAGGGAGCCTGTACATAAGGGACCCCACTGCTGCCTTGGGCTTCTCTGCTGCTGGGTGCCAGCATCGGGACCCACAGACAGGGACGGCCAAGGTGCCTGAGAGGGCTTTTTTTCTTTTGTGGAGGTTTTCTTTCTTGTTTCTTTTGAAAATCCCAGCCTAAGGGATTAAGAGTGTTGATCATTCTTGAGAATCAACACACATGTTGTGCTAAAACTCAAAAGCAATGATTTCATGAAAACATATCTGTGCAGTTTCTGCTGAAAAAAAAAAAAAAAAAAAAAAGCCAGCTGTAGATTAAATCCCTTGTTCACCCAAAGACGGGAATAATTCCTTCTTGTGGCCATTTCTAGAAACCGAGGTCACTGCTTGTATTTATTTTTTAAACAAGACTTTTCAATGGGGTTTTACAGATGGCTGCTTTTTGTGAATCATTGAAAGAGATCAGGGGCAGCAGAATTTCAGTGTAACTCATACGGTAACGTCTGACTCCAGGAGGAGCTGAGCAGGAGTCTGCTTTCATGTTGTTACACTGGTCCCACTCGTGTATTGGTTGTATTTCTAAGTAAAATTGATTTCTGTAACACGCAGTGAAGTTTGCTTGACCAGATCCTCACTATATAGTTGTCTGTCTCTGTTGTCAATTTATAACAACTGCAGATCTGCCTTTCTAAACTGATAGGAGTGCACTGTCCAAATTTTGGGTTAATGCTCAATCTGTAACTGGTGTACATGGGATTTTGCAGATGTCTAATTTTTTCTTGTTTGCAAAGATAACTCTCTGCCAGTAAATTTAGATTTGCGCTTTCCCAAATATGTCTCCTATAATACATGTAGATGTGACTTGTCCTTTTAACTCTTGCCGTTTAAAGGAATGCTATCTTGCACGTACAAATTACTGCTCCCTTCTCACCAGCACTCCGATTTCAAAGAACTCCACGTAAATGACCAAATCACTGAAGTTAATGGGAATTCTTCCTGCTGGAAAACTTTCTGAAATTGTCAGGGACTTCAGGACTAGACACAAGCAGGCTTTCTAGGGCAGAATAAAGCCTCACAATAGAGGAAGATGCTGGCCTCCTTTTCTAACAACTGGACATGTTTCCAGTCTAAATATAGAATCTTTCCTTTACTCATCCCAAGGATTGTTTAATTTCCAGAACATTTCTCTTCCCTTCCCCGTGTATTTCTGTACTAGGCACTTGACGTGTGTTACTGTGTTCCTTTACAGAGGTGCCAGTTATCTGTCAGGCTGTTCCCCTCCCCTTCACCTCAATAATTTCTTGTTTTTCTGATAAGAGATTTCAGGCAGAAAGGGTTTTTTTTCTTTCCCCCCTTTTCTTTTATGCTGTAGAGTACAGTGTGTCCGCCAGGCCTTCATATCTAAAGCGCACCATTAGAAAAGCCTAACACTCCGTATCCCAAATGGGTCACTTCCCAAGTCTACTGCCGAAATCCTTTTAGCTAATACTGTTCAGGTGACTTAGTACTAAATTATATTTTAGAAAGATATGGTCTGCCCTTTACTTTTTCATGGGGCTACCATTCAGTCAATTTTAAACCTGTAATTCTTTTTCAGAGTTGCCATGGAAACAAGTTAGTGTTCCACTGCTGCCTTGTGAAAACGAGCAGAGTGCTCATACATCATTTTACTGCTCCTGGGTCGTTATGCAGTGTGGCTGTTCTGGGCTTCTCCTCTCCCACGCACACGTTAGCAGGGGCACAGCCCCATGCTGTTTTAGCTCTTCTGGCACCATGAGTCAATTAGTTCAACTGAAGTCGTATTTAAAGTCTGAACGCTCCGTTCGTTCCTTGCTCCTGGTGCTGTTAGCACCAATCTTAATGTATGCTCCAGTTTGGGGATTCTTGGCCTTTGAAGGACAGCTTTCCTGAAAGCTGGGCTTTACAGCCTGCAGTGGAAGGGTTGTATTTCATATCAGGGTTACATACGCATGTGTGATGTTGAGGTTAATACCTGCGTCCTAGGAGGTATAAATACATTCAGCAGAAGCGTTACCGACAGTTACAAGCACATCAGCAGATGACAGAGGACCATAGGCCATGGTGGTAAATAACGTGTCGACCTGTTTGGCTATTGCAGCAGTAGCTACAGCAGAACCTCGTAGTCTTTCCTCAACCTTTTGAAATTGTTCTGACTATGCTCTGAATCGTAAGCTTTACCAAACCCATAAAACATAAAAACAACAAAAATCAGGTTTATCCATTGAATACTTTTGTGTGTACTAGACATACTTATAGCCTCTATGTACATTTTAGAAAGATACTTATAAATAAAAACATATATAGAGGTAAATATGTAAACCTGATGTTCTACTTACGTTCTTATCAAATCATTAAGATGGGAAAAGCCCTCCAAGATCATCTGGTCCAACCATCCCCTACTACCAATGCCACCCACTAAAACATGTCCCTAAGCACCACGCCCAACCTGTCCTTAAATACCCCCAGGGACAGTGACTCCTACGGCTCCCTGGGCAACCCGTTGCAGTGCCTGACCACTCATTCTGAGAAGAAATGTCTCCTCATTTCCAAAATACAGAAATAATTGGGTTTTGGTGTTTGCACAGGGTTTATTTATATGGAGAGGTGCCACCTTTAAAGGCCAGGAGTCTGTACTTTAAATGTGGACAGTGAACCCACCCAAATGATGTTCTTCCCTCTGCCTCTGAGGCAAAGCACCATCAAAGGGGTGCGTTAAGATCTTATCCTCACCATCTTAGCATTAAGATGATGGGTTTTATCCACTGATTAGTTTTGATCAGATGTGAGTCACCTCCATTAAATAACAGTTTAGCAAAAGTGATCTCACTACTTTTGCAAAAAATAGCCAATAAATTAAAGACATCATGTGGGAGCACAGCATATGCTCGCCATAACACAACTGCAGAGCTCTACCAAGTGAGCGCGCGGCGCAAATGAGGACAGTGCTCCTTGTTCTTTTCTGTTTAATTTTGTTTGTTCCCTGGAGGTGCAGCTTGCTTGTTATAACACCCAGACTATTGGGGTCAAGGAAATTTTTCTCCTGAAAAACATTTTGTACTTCCAGTGTGCTCTCCCTTGCCTGCAGTGAGAGGCATGTGCTTTGCTTCAGGACCATCCGGACATCTCTGTCCGCTGAGTGCTCTGTTCTGGGTGGGAGCTGGGGCACTAGTGGGTGCCACAATCCCTTCTGCTCTCTGTGCCACCACTTACAGCTTTGGTGGGTGCTGCTCTATCCAGTGTTGATGCACAACAGTGCTGATGTGTTCAGTGTTGTATGGCTATTTGTTGTGCCTTGGGTTGTGGCGGTGGGGCACCGTGCTGCTGAGCTGACAGCTCCCACATGGGGAGCGGGGTGGAGGCACTGATCAGGCGGCCATGGCACCTTCTGTGATCCCTGTAGTACCTGCCTTACCAAATTAGCTGAATTTAGAGAACTGAATAAAGATTATATGTTTCTTTGGTTTTTGTTCTGTTTCTTTTCCAATTCAGTTGTTTATTTCCATGCCAAATATCCATTAGGATTTTTTCAGCAGCATATGCACGATCAGAGGTACCCAGGCAACCTGCCTGCTTTCTTGCTTTCAGATGTGTATTTACTCAGACAGTTGTGGGAAGACATTCCCTTATAGCAGCCCAGTTAGCAGCAGTATCCCTCCCGTACACACAGTCGCCAACACCTCCACCACTGCTCTCCCCCCTGCAGCCAGGTAATTCCCAGAGCAGCATGAACCGCAGCAGTTTGTGATGCCTCGCCTGCAGTTTGCAGCTGGTGATTACTCCACCTGCAGCCTGGGTCAGGAGCTTGAGGAGAGAGAGTAACAGCCTCAGGTTAAGTAGCATGCCTTTGGTGTCATGATTCTTCCTTTCTTTTCTAAGCATCTTCCTCCAGTCTTGGTGATCTTGATTCCTGTGATTCCCTGGAGTATCCACAGCTGTGTCCCTGTCTCATGGGCATCAGTGGGCTGGAAGTGAAGCCTGGGGCCAGGTGTTACACTGAAGTACTTTGTAGTAGTTTTTTATCTGTCCAGTGGCATCCAACAAGATGTCCTGAAGGTTAAGACCACTTGGAAGGCACACTGACTTCACCAAACACAAGATGCTATCCACTTGAAAACTGCTCTTCTTCAGTATTATGAAGTGATAAGTGTACCTGAAATGCTTCTCTTATATATCAGTGTGCTACAACCATGGCTCTGACACAAACGTTCCTCAGGTACAGTGCTGTGAGCAGTTTGTGAGTGATGTAGGAGTTTGTGTAAGGTAAACAGTCTGTATTGTACGGATGCTGTAGTGTTAGATTTGTTAAATGTTTTAGTGTTTTCCAAGCAAGTCTTGGACCCAAGAACATAGAGCAAGGCTGCATGCGAGGCAGCCAGGCAGCAGAGTGGCTTGGAACGGGGCACTGCCCATCCTTCCATTCTGCAAAATGAAGTTGCCAGCTTCTTGGAGCAAACTTGACCCTTATAGAAAGTGACTACCTTCATTTCATGATTGTAATGTACTAATAGCAACTCTTGGTATAACCTGCAGGGCTGGAAATAATGAGGGAACCGAATACAATACTCCCAGGGCATGGGCTTAAAGTGATAACTATTCAAGCGTAGCCTTTGACTAATGCAGTTGCTCTTGCACATCAAATAATGTCAGAAACGCCACACTTCATAAGAAAGGGCTATAAAACTTCATTGTGATCCCTCAGCCCAGAAATCCATGCTCAAAAGACTAAAACGTGTTGAAATCTGCCGTATTACGTATGGGGAAATGGACACAGGAATGAAAGATACTCTAGGTCACCTGCATTACATAAAGATGTGTTCTCCCTAATCGGTGTTACTACAATACCACATCCACATGCACTGTTTTTTTACCTCTACAGCTTGGTTTCTGCAGCATTATATTAACCAGATAAGGCTACTGGAGGGCAGCCAACAGAGTGATACTTAGAGAGCAGCATGGCTGCCTCTTAAAGCATTTTGGATCTCTCACTCCAAGCAAGCCATCTTGCAGCAGTGAGTCTGATCCATCACGAGTTTAGCCATGTTGGCAGCCAGGGTAGCAACAGCTGAAGAAAATGCAAACACAAGCATCTTCTGCTCAGCAAAGGAGTGGGACGCTGGAACGAGTCCTCAGCGCTGGCTCTTGCAAGGAAAAAAATTGTTGTGTTTTCTGGCACAATTACGATGATAAACATAGTGAAACAGAAGTAGTCATACAAGGGGAAGAAAGCCCTGTGTTTTAGCACCTAGCACAAAGTCCTAATTGTAATTAGCTGTAAACTTACAGAAAACAAAGCAGCTACTGTCCTGGCTGATCACGTTAGGTTTAGGTCAGGCTGGCAGTTGGACTTGATGATCCTGAAGGTCTCTTCCAACTTAAGTGATCCTGTGATTGAGGCAGGTGCTTTGGAGGATGTCTTGGCTGGTCAGTGGGTCTAGTAAGGCATTGCAGACTCTATTCCAAGCATGTGTCATTGACTTTGATGCTTTTTTATTTTTTATAAAAACCTATTCCACTCTCTTTTCATTTTTTCCCACATATCTGCTAATTGGTATTATAGAGTCATTTGTGACTGACAATTCAGGTGAATGAATTTTCATGCTTACCAAAATTCAGCAGTGGCTACTAGTCTAAAATAAGGAGAGTCTTTTTACTTCATTAAATTCAGGCAAGCTGTTTGCAGGTTTACTGCCACAGCGAAAGCAGCACTTTCCTAAGTGGTGTCAGAGCCTGTTCAGTGCCAACCTGGCAGGCAGGCACCTCACTGGCTTTAACCCACGCTCTTTGTTCTGCACAGGGCTCTTCTGCTGGGTCCTACAGCGCCAGCCTAGTGGGACCTCAGCTAGGGCAAGTAAAAATCATTCCTTGAGACTGTATCGCCTTCTGTTCGCGTTTTCAAAATGCCAGCAGTTGCATTGCGTCTTAATTATTCAGCTTTCCAGTTTTCATGACACATAAAGTTGGCAAGTTCGTACTCAGCCTTAAAGCCCAGCTTTTGTTGACTTTCTGGTGCCTGTTGTCTTGTTCATATAATGAATCCAACTCAGCAACACCCCAAGGAGCTGGATCCAAATTGTTATGTATTTACAGTGACCCCCCAAGGATGTTTTGCAATAACTAGAAAAGGAAAAAAAAAAAAAGTCTGTTTGCTTCTCTCTGCAGGTTGCTGTCTACTGCAAATAATCCTTAACCTGTTCCTCCCTCCCCAGTAAGTAACCACAGTTTGCTGCAGTTCTGGCTCCCGGTCTCACCAGTAAACACCAGACTTTCCCAACTCCCTGTTGCTGAAAAGCATATCTCAGACACGGGGATCAACTACACTTCATCATGCTTCATGGGGCACGGGCAGTGGGTTCCCCTGCTTGTGTCCGAAGGAGCCTCCTGCTGCCTCTCCAGCAGCCTGCTCCTGCCGCAGGAGTGCAGGAGCCACGAAGGCCCCGTCCCACCTAACACTTACCTGGCGAGGAGGCAGTGGGGATCGCTGCTGTCGCTCTCAGGAGCAGAGGAGGGGCAGGAACTCACCCGCCATCCCCTCAGCACCACCTCTGTGCAGTGCTTGGGGCAGAGCTGGCCCCTTCCTGCTGCCTTTCAGGGGTTTTACCAGCCCCAGATGCACCCAGTGTGTGCACTGGTGCCCCAGGACCTGTGGGATGGACACCATGCCTGGAGTGCTTTAGTTCGGGGCAGTTGTTTTAAGTACAAGCAAGACCTGAAAAAAACTTTATTGTTTTTTCTTTAATTATTTATTTGACAAAATGTTTCAATCCATATTTTAAGGTTAGAGCTGTATAATGTCTTGAAGCACAAACGTATCAAAAGAGTGGTTTCAATAGAAAAAAATGCAGTTTATCATCTCATCATATCAGCCCATTCCCAAACTGGATGCTTGCCTGTGTTGCCCGACCATCCACCCTCCTCCTCCCAGCATCCTGCCCAGGCTGTGAGATCTCAGAAAGCACTGTAGTGTTTGGTGAGACACCTTCCTTTTGTTGTGCCAAGAGGGTGGCTCCTTCAGCTCTCATACACGTCCCCACCCTGGCCCGGGAGTGTTGGCAGGTGGGGGCTGGTGTGGAGTCCCAACCTGATCTCACCTTTCATTCTGCTCTGTTTTTGTGTTTGTTGGTTTTTTTCTGGACAGTATTCAATACTAAGATAATCATTTGCTCTTGCATTTATTGCCCTTAGATCTTGTCTGTTATATAAACCAGCTAATTTTCAAAGTCATCTTCTGACTCACGTCTCGAGGTACAAGCTGGACCCAGAAATGTTCTGGGCAACATTTCAAAGCGGTGGCAAGGCCTCCTGATGGCAGCAAAGTGAAGGCAGCTTCTCTCATTTTTCCGTCTTGCAGTAGCAATTTATCTGATGTTTTGTTTTACTAAATCATACTAAGGAAAACTTAATTTTACCCATCTACTTACTGTCAGTAGTTGATGAAGTAAAAATAAATAAATAAATAAATATGTTGTTTTCAAGGGCCCTGAGCACTGGCATTTGAGGCACAAAAGTGCGTGTTGGTCCAAAGTCCAGCACTTGCTGTTTTGCCCTAGACCATTGCTACAGAAACAGGGCTCTGCTACAGCAGCAAAAGATACATCCAAACTTTCCAAAGATTTCGGGGGGAAACAAAACCAAATACTCAATAAGAGCTGATAGCAGAAATCTCATTTGAAACTTTCTCTTTGGGCTAGTGGGTTAAAAACCATCTAAATTAACAGCATCTAGACAGCCACATCCTGTGTACTGATAGGCTTTTTCATCTGAAGAGCTGCTGAGCTCCAAATAAGGGTCTAAAACTCTTGAAACATCCACCTTTCAAAAACTGCTTTTTATTATTGCTGATTTCTTTTATTATTGTTGTTGTCTTGGCATGTAGGAGGTATCATCACAGAGCGGGGGCCCGCTGGGGGTGATTGCTTTGCAAGCACAGCCGGTGCTAGAACCACTGTGACTCGGGTGTCGCATTTCTGAGCTAGCATAAAACTGCCACCAAGACTGCGGAGTCAGCATGGCAGAGAGAAGAGAATGGAAGAGAAAACCAAGCCTCTAATCTCAAGGGACCATGCTAGGCAATATTAACTCTTAAAAACCCTGTTTGGGTAAAACTATGGGGAATGTGATTCACCAGGAGGCTAGAAATTCATCGAGTCTGAGCCTTCAAAGCATCCAATCTGGGTCGGTGACTGGAAAAATAATGCCCTTTGCCCTATGCGAACTGCAGTAATGCAGAAGAAAATATATTTATTTGTCATGTGTTTCTTTTTTTCCACCGGATCTTTTCATTTGCTATCAAATATTTATGGTTTTGTCATAAATTAGAATGTGTCTATATGGACATTTGCATCATAATGTTTCATTTAAAGAAAAAAGTCCTTCCAGACTCTAACTGGACTGAGTGCAGTCATTAAACATTATACATGGGTAGTGTATTGTTCACTTACGTGATAATTTTACTTCCAATTATATCTGGGTAATGAATAAAGACAGTTAAGACTTTAACCTATTTTCAGAAACCAGAGTTCTATCAACATGCAGTTATTTATGCTAATGAAAATAATGATCTTTTTATAGTGCTTGTCACTGAAATGGAATGATGTCCTGCCAACTGTGCATGTTTGCCAGTGGCTACAAATTAATCAGCTAAACTGGAGTGGTAATTGGAGTAATGACAAGTCAAGGGGCAGAAAGGCCAGCTTTGGCAGAAAAGCTTTTGAAGAATACCCTGTTCAGAGCCCAAAACAAAGGGACTTGTTTATATAATGCTGTTGTTTAATTAAATTTAAGCAGCTGTTTCATCAAGAGGTCTTTGAAGATAAATAATGGAAACAATAGGCAGGGGAATCAAAATGTGATGATGATTGTGTTATACTGGGCTGTACTGTTCGTGTACCTCACACCTGCCCGATGAAACCATCTCATAGACTGCAGACAGGCACCTGAGTGTAACCCCGGCTGCTGGCACTGAACGCACACAAGCAACACATTTGGAGGGGCTGGCTTCAGAGTTCAGCGCTCAAACCATTTAGCTGAGCACGCACAAAGCATTACCTTGGTGACAGCCCATGAAAAATGTTCTTCTGTGCAGACACTGAGCAGAGAGGTGACATCCTCAGTATCTTCCCTTGGCTTGTTTTGGCTCCCTGTTGAAAACTGGAGTAGTAGGGGTGAAACAGCAGTGTTCCCTGATGGACATTTCTTTCCCCTGCAGGTGGCTTCCTCCTAACAGCTGCAGCAGCGCATCTGGGAATAAGCCTGCAGTGGAATGTGGTGGCCCCATAAAGTGCTGCAAGAAGAGGTATGGGTGGGAACCTCCTACAGAGCATTCTCCGTGGGCTGAGAACATTCCTGTTCTCCATGATGCTGAGTCATTCTGGGAGGGTTTCTCTCTTCCCTACCTCTCATCCCACCCTGATCTTGTACCAAGAGCTAAAACAGCAGTATGGGAGAATTGTTTTAGCTGAGGGCACAGAAACTCTGGCTGGTTGGCTAGAAATAAGCAGTCATCGATAGGAGCATGGAAATGTCATAGGAATAATAAGAAATTGATAATTATTCGTGCATGTGACATTTTAAAACACATTTTTAACCTTCAAGGTTGCAAAGGAAAAAATGGAAGGCATGACACTAGCATACTCTTAAGACTCTTAAGACTCAGAAACAATAAGGCATAAAAAAATTATGCCAGGCTTTCACCTTCGTAATTTTTCACAAGATTCCTATGATTTTCTGAGTTGACTTTGCATTAACGAACTAAATGAAAATTCTGCCCACAAAGCAGTTAGGGATCTGGCTTCCCTTGTTTTTTGGGCCAGTTTGCTGAGGCTCAAATCTTACTGGCAATTTGGATGCTCCCTGCCCAGACAGACACAGAGAGCAAAGGGATTCACTGACACATTGGTCATTGGGCGTTCTGATACATGTGTATCTTGCACATGCTTAGTAAATATTTTTGTAGAAATTTTGAAGCGAGTTTTCATATGCCCATTAGTAAAAAAGGGCCCATTACGTGGAAAGGCCAGTTTCTGAAATGATGACATCCTTAAGCATTTCAGCAATATAAATAACTATAATTAGAAGCTGGCACTGGTTGAAAATATTTTCACATTTTTTTATTTCTTCCAGAAAATGATGTTTCAGTACAGTCAAAACACATTATGGGAGTATTTCATTTAGACTTCTTTTGTTTTCTTCAGACTTAAAGAATACTTCCTGAATGATGGATGTGAAAGTTTGTTGCTGAAAGATGAAAAATAAGTTTCCAAATTTTAATTTTCTAACCAAATGTATTAACAGCAGTTCACCTACAGTGAATCACATAGCCATTTTCCTCAGGCAAACATGAAACATTCACATGATGAGAAACATACCCTGTTGCAGACTCAATAGGCTCTTTGTTTGTCATTCATTCCTATTTAAGAACTTCCTGTAACCTGCACAAGAGCCGTCGCTGCTGTGCATTGTTAGAGGCAGAGACCACACTGCATCCCAGAAGACACCGCAAGGCATTCTCTTGTGAATATCTTTCCTTCTTTAATGGGTCAACGATTTTGATCTGTGCTGGATGGGAACAAGAGAAGAAAAAGGAGCTCACTGGTATTAACCACTATTTAAAAAAATGTTTAACACGCTATTGACAAGTCACTTTATCATCAGAGATCAGCTGTCTTTGTGCTGTTAGAACCCAACCTCTTTCTCTTGCCATACAACATCTCTTCCAGTCCAAGAGGATGTTTTGTGATCATTCAATTCAATTGCCTTTCCTCAGTGTCCAGGGACTGAAGTACCCTGTGCTCAGCAGCTGCAGGTGTGATTCTGCTGTCCTTTGTGGCAATGAAGGTGAACTTCTGTAGGATCGGGCCTTATTTGAGTAAAGCAGTGTACCGTATCGTATTAAATTGGCACCCCTGACTGCTTCTGTGAGCTTGGCCCTGTGGAGTTCAATAAAATGTGAGTAATTATTTTATAAGGTGTATAAAGAGCTTATTCAAGGCACATGCTCATTAAGCTCTTTCAGTCATCATTAACATCAACCCCTAAATGACAACAATGGTAATAATGCGATATGGGGCTGAACACTGTGGTATTTAGTAAGGGAGCACAGTGGAGTGATTTAAAAGCACTAAGCCTCTCTCCCAGCCTTCTGCTAGGGACAGGAGAGCATGAATGTTTGGAATTCGTTAATGATTCTTATATTACACTTGGACTAATTTGGATGTTCAGCATTTAATTGGAAGGAATTTAGCATTCCAGATCGATTTCGCAGTGATGGGTACAGTTATAGATTATAAGGATTGATCTCCAGGCGCACCGGGGTGGTAAGTACCAGTGAGAGCTGACTGGCCTTTGTCCGCATCCACACCACGGGCCGGGCCACGTCGTGACAGGGAGCAGCACCCACTTGGCAGGGACAGCACTCAGGGTGCCACAGCTTGAATGGCACTCTGGAGTTGTCTTTAAAGACAAGGAAGGATTCGGGGAGGCAGAAGAGGACTGCTTGAAGTGTTTGAGGACTGCCCACAAAGCCACCCCTCTGGGCTGTTGCTCCTGTGGTGCGGCCTTGCAGGCCCGTCCAGCACTGCCATCTATGGCCATGGGGCAGCAGCAGCGCAGGGCTCTGCACCTCCATGGCCACCACAACCCATGGCAGCCTTCCTCCTGGGCACTCCTGACGGGCCCCAGCCCTGTGCCCACAGGGTGGGCTAATAACACGGGTGGGAACAACTCGTATTCATTCTTTCCTCAGCTCTGGCAGCACTGATAAACCTTTTTCACATGATTGATAGGTTTCATCCACAAGGGCCCGCTGGAGCCCAGATGGAAAAGCAGCATTATTTCCCCAACTGCCTCATCTCGCGCCCCAGCCTCGACTCCCCTCCCAGTGAGGCTGTGATGAAAGCCACTAATCAAGTTAAAAAGGCAGCCTGCCATGCCAGAGCATGAGCTGGCAAGAACTATGTAAAGAAGATTAAATTCAGCAATGGGAAGGGACAGGTAATGAGGGCTAGAAGTTGAACTGATGGGTCTCTACCCGTTTGGTTGCTTCAAGGTCAGCTTCTCTGTTTTTGTTTTCTCTGGTGTATCTTTAATATCTCCTTCCTCTCTGATACAAATCATTGATTCCTGCTTGGGAGCTCAGCTCCTGTAAGATTTTAGAGCAGGGCTGAAGGCTACAAGGTTACTGAACAACAAGCAGAACCTGCTTTATTGCCAAGCATTTAATATCCTGTTTCCAACAGTGGAGGCTTAGAGCAGGAGTAAGGCATGATCCTTCCCCCAACATATCCACTCTGCCTCTAGCACAAACGAGAGGAGAGGGGGTTGGTTCAGAACCATCAAATAAGTAGACATCCCTATCATATTAGTCCTTCTTTGGAGTAACTCTGAAAAGCCATTCACAGTCAAACAAGGCCCAAAAAATGTTTTCACAATTATTCTCTTGCTTCCAGTCTTCCTACTTGTGCATTCCTTGCATATGCACAGTATTGCATACTGCGTGCAGTGAGACAAAGAACTGCTCTCCAGAGATGTCCACAAAATGCACACAAATTTGCATATATATTTTCACTATATGAAAATACATATATATTGTGTGAAGCAAGATTTTTTATTTTTCAACAGCTTATGCTGCTTTTCATGCTTTTAGTTATATTTTCATTAAAGCTTAGTTTATTTTTTATTATTTAGTTATATTTTTTATTATTTTATTTTATTGTTTTGCTTAAAGATGGAATTTTTTATTACAGGAATTAATCCATGTCATCTGAACAGACTTCTGTCTTGACTTCAGAAAGGTCTTTTGTTTGTGGCATTCAAAACAGAGGTCATGTTTTCCAGAACAAATTTAAATTCTTTTATTTGTAGTATATATAGGTTTGAAAGACTTTGTGTATTGCATATTCACCACCGCTCGCCAGCAGCTGCATACTGCACGCTGTCATTACTAAAAATGTAAACCTGTTGTGGTCAGAGTGTTGTCCCCATCCCTGTTGTGGCCTGCTTGCGGCTCTGGGGCACCTTGCTTCTCAGAAGCCCCTGTCCTCATGCTTGTGCCCCAGCTTATTTCCCTCTGCGTAGGGACCAGGTTTGGCTCTGACTCAGTGAGGTACTTAACCATCTGCCAAACGAAATGGCTATTTCAGCTGGCATGTGCAGGCTGTGACACAGGAACTGCCATTGCACCCCACAACAAGCCAAGTCAAAGGTTTCCCAAGCTGAGGCCTTGCTGACTTCAGCGTGAACGTTGACTCACCCCTAGGGTGGCTGCCTGCTCAGCATAGAAGTGCCATGCAGCACAGCTCTTAGCAGCACTGCTGCCTCTTCGGTTCACATGGTTTGTTCTGCAAAGCCACAACTTGTAATTTTAACTAAGGCGATTGAGGCTGCACCTGTATGAAAACCCACTGGATCACTTCTTGTCTGCAGAGCCCACCCAAACTCTGTTCAGCTGATTTTGTGTTTTTTTTTTTGTTTGTTTGTTTGTTTTTGTTTTTTTTTGTTTGTTTGGTTTTTTCTACAGCTGAAATGACAGAAAAGCCTTATTCTGGACAGTGTCACAATTGATATTCCAAACAAAGACATGCACGAAGTTTGTTGTAGCTAAATGCAAAAGTTTTTATTATTAATATTTCCAGCTTACTATTTTCCATTCTCAAGGTGTTCATTTATGGACAGGTTATATTTAGCAGTAAAAGTGGATTTGAAAAAAAATTACATTTTAAAGTAAAATGTGGTGAAATTTATTTACCTGAAGAAACATTTATGTAGCTATGGATCAACAGGCAAGGGAGATCATAGCATCTGAGAGGGCACTTGTGTGTGTGAAAAGGTATGGAGGAGGAAAAAAAAAGACAGTGCTTAATAAAATATATGTATACATAGAAATCCAGGGAACAAAGACATTCAGTCTGAAACCAATGCATATATTTTTGCTTATATTTACATTGTACTTGGAAAAGACCGTAAAAAAATAACAAGTGATGACTAGGGAGGCACAGGTGCATTTGTATATGCATGCTTGTGTTCAGGACTGATGGCGAAATGTCACAAATTGACTTTACCACTAAAGAAAAATCCTCACGTATTTAATGCTGAGTGGTTTTCATTGCCCTTTGTTGAAGGCATCTTTTTCTGCTTATAAAACTATTTTAGCCATCTCAATCACTAACAAGTGCCAATGAAATGAGGACAGCGTGTCTCCTGTTAACACTTTGAAACCCAACAGGCAGTTGCCACTGAGGGATGTTCTGCAACAGCTGGATTCAGACATCAGGTATTTTCTTAGATCCTGAGGTCCTCTGAAATCTGCTCATACCCTGGCTTAACATAAGGACTCAGTGCCTGAGGCTGAATGCCATCACAAAATTTTTGCTGGTTTTCTACCAAAGTCCCCATTCATTTCTGAGTACAAAAGAGCTTGGTCTTCTTGCAGGTTTTTTTAGCAAATGCCCAAGCAGCCACCACACTGTAGCTTGTGTAAATGGAGCTGAGCTCTGGGTACACTGGTGAATGTTTGAGGGTGTCACAGATGAGATGCATCTCCCGGAGGGTGTCTGTTTCCATTTCTTCCCTTGTGAGGTCCCAGGATACATTGAGAAGGGGCTGGAAATGGAACATCTATCTCAGAACTTCCATCTCTGTTAATTACATGGGGAACACCTTATTTAGTCAACATTTGCAAAGTAAACTAATATATCACAAAAACATTTTGGTTTCCCTATGGGTTAAAAATATTCCTACAGAAGCATACCAGCAACAAGGAAGTCCGTGCCACACACGATGTCTCAGCACACTGCTCAACTAGAGATGATAAATAAGAACATGTAAACCCACACTGACTGCAGAAGGTTTTGTATTTGGCCATACCCAAATGGAGCTCAGCCCAACCTGCCATGGCAGATGAACGATCCTCAGAGACTGTTGGGTATCAGAAGGTCAGGTTTCTTTTAGATCTGGACATCCTAATTTAATTCTGGCTAATGCCTGATGCATGAATAATTCATTATTATTTCTCAGTTTGGAGCTAAACTTCTCAGAGAATTTAGTAAGTGTGAATGTTGCTGCAGTAAACATATGCCGATAATTTTTTTAGAAGCTAGAAAATGAGGTTACTCCCAAAAAAGTGGGTAAAATAATTAAAATGTAAATTGAAATAAATTATTCACACTACTAAATTTAAATAAATGACTCAAACACCTAAACTCAATTAAGGCTTGTTGTTAGTTAGAGTACTCAGTATTGTATAGCAGATGTACAAATCCAAGAACTGGCACCAAAAAAGTGTTCAATGTGCATGAATGTTTTATAGGTAACAGAACATATACCCTAAGGGCCTTAAATATTACATTAAATTATACATTTCTAATAAAGAAAATATAAATGAATATGGAACAAATGTCGACTTTCAGCTTAAAACACCAAATACTTCTTTTAGGAGAGAGCTTTACCATTGCATAACAGTTGCAATATTATCTTGTTTAATGGCTTAAACACTGTTGTCAGCTAAATAGCTGTGTGTGTATGTACGAAAAGGCGTAAGTGCCACTGGCAACTGTTGTGTAGTGTTATGGAAACCATTCTAAAATAAGACCACATTTACTGTCACTTCAAACTCTTCTAAAATTTTAATAGAAATAACATATTCAGCAGAGGAGACTTACTAATTTTCTGTAACTCTTTTCTTTCTCTCTCTCCTTCTTTCCTTTCTTCATTTTATGGCTCACTTGCAATCACAAAAGCAAACTATAGTTAAAACCTGTGTATCGGGAGGGAGTATTCCTAGCTCCGCAGTAGGTGTCTTGTGTGAGAAGCAGGACTAGGGGGAGGAATCTGGCAAGCGTTCAATGTATTTTCTTTGCCATGGTTTTATAAAATACATACTGCACCTTGAAGGCTAATGTATATATAGTATTTAAGCCCACGGTCTAAAGCTTCAAAATAGTACGAATTTTTTGTTCCATTTGTGGATGAAGAGGGGAAAGATCTGCTATTAGGACACTTTGTTAATGTGTTTGGCACACCATGCTGTCATATTTGGATGAGCAGCCCAACTTCAGCCCTGATGAGGGCCGGGAAGCTCAGCTGAGAGAAGCGAGCAGGCTGCTAGTGCATGCTCAGCTCCAACAGCTGCCACGTCCTGTGAGCACAGAGGTTGCTCACGAAGCTGGGCCATGCTCTGGGTCGGGGCAGGTTTAAAGATGCCTGGAGCCACAGCACACTGGGATTTGAGCACAGCAGCACTGCTTCGTGGTTGGTTGCATCACTTGAGCACCTTGCCTTTGCTCAGTTTTGTTGCTGTTGACAGGTAAAGATGTGTACAGAAACCCAATCATGTTCAGAGGCAGGGGAGATACACTGGGAGAGAGCTTCTGAAAGTCTTTTTTTTTTTTTTTTTTTTTTTTCCAGAATCATTTGAAGTTAAGATGTAAGCTAGTTTGGGGCCTCTGCAAAGCAGCCTAACAGATATTGAACTCAGCTCTAATTGCTTCTGTTAACCACCTAGTGAAGCCATTGCACATTAACCGTTTTCAATTACGACAGCTATGAGAAAAGATCCAAATACAAATGCAAGTGAGTAAAACAGTGTGCAGACATTTTAGTCCAGGGAACCAAACTAAATTGGGTTATTGTTCTGAGAACATCACATTGGGCTCTAAGGAGAGGGAGCAGTGGGGAATATCGGCTTGTTCTCTTCCTTGGCTGAAACAACAGGAAGCCTGAATCTGCTCCACACAGATAAATATTTCGAGCAGCGCACTCTCTCAACCAACAGCATCCCAACAGGAGTGCTGCAAAGAAACTTGCAAAATGCAGTCTGCTAAGAAGCCGAGTTTGATCCTTCACCTCCAACATTAGCACAGGTCTGCAGTCAGCCCACCACAGAGTTCAGTGGGGATAGGCTGCCCTGGATGCCAGGCAGCTTTGGAGCAGAGGCCATGGTTTCTGAAGGATCCGTAGAATCATACAACCATAGAATGGTTCAGATTGGAAGGACATTCAAAGGTCTCCAGTTCCAGCCTCCCTGCTACTAGATCAGGTTGCCCAAACCCCATCCAGCCTGACCTTGGGCACTGCCAGGGTTGGGGCACCCACAGCTCCTCTGGGCAGTCTGGGCCAGGGCCTCACAGCCCTCACTGTGAAACATTCCTTCCTTATGTCTCAAGGAAGAGATAACTTTCTAAGTCCTACAGACCCCATCAGGCAGGCAACAAGAAGAGGGTTAATGCTCCTCTTCTCTTGGCAGAGAGCACCTCACAGCTGCCTGCCCTCATTTCAGAGATTGCCAGGGAACCCAGCCACAAGGGAAGGAGGAGGGAGGGGAGGCTGTGCCTGGGCCCAGCTGGAGTGAGTTGCTGTGCCCCAAGGGAGCTATAAAGCTCCTCTGGTGAGGCTGGCACTTCTCCTGGTTTAGCTCTGCAGCCAGAGCTTTTCTCTGGGAAAGATGATGAACCTTTACGGGAAAGGAAGGCTTCAGTGTCAAGAGTGAATGATTTTGTTTTATGAGTGGTTTTTGTTCATCTTTGTTCTGCCCTTGGCTAAAGGGTAAGTTCTTTCAACCAGTCTTGTCTTGTTTTTTGATGTATGAGTGCTAATAATTCAATTAATATTGCTCTATGTAAGCAAAGTGAAATCTGAACCAGTACAGGATATACTGGGCTTTTAGAAGGTTGGCTTTATAAGGCCAAAAACCATCTCGAGCAATATCAATTGGAAGAAGCAAATAAGGCGGAAAACATGAGAGCTTTATAAAAACTCCTTAAGAATACCATATTTTAACACGAGAAAGAAGGCTGTATCAGTGTAGAAACACAACAGAATAAGCTCAGCACAATAAATCAAAAACCTTGGAAGCAGGAAGGAAGTGAATGCAGTTATATAAATAAGTCCTGCAGATAAGGATGAAAATGACAAAGCTTGATATTAAGAGAGAACAGAAATTGTAGAAAACCAACAGGAAAAAAATATATATAAATAATTGAAAGGTTTTAGCAAAATATTTCTGGAGTTAAAAAAAAAAAAAAAATCTAGAAAGAGACCACAAGGTCTGTTCACAAATGGAAACAGTAGATACTTCTTTTTTTCAATGCAGAAGAATCTAGTAAAGATGTCTGTTCTGTAGTGGCGGTAAAGGATGATGTATTTGTTGTATAATGATGGTAATATACTTTCTATTCCTACTGTAACTAAAGAGGATATTAATCAACAGCTACTGTAGTTAGACATACTTAAATCAGAAGTTCTGGGTAATTTGCATTGACGAATTTTAAAGCAGCTGGCCGAGGAGCTTTTTTGGCAGCTAATATTGATTTTTCAGTAACCCATAGATAAGGGAGAATTCCAGAAAGTTGAAAGACTGCTAGTTCCTTGTTATCTTATTAAAAAGTTTGGGAAAGATGGCTGAGACAACAGAGGTTGTCAAACTGACTTCAATATGGGAAAACCATAGAAAAACTTATTTAATTTAATTAACAGAGACTGGAGGCTGCATACTATAGTTAATGCTAATCAGCAAAGTCTTTATGGAAAATAATTCTTGAACTAACTTGAAAATTCTTTGATTTTAAGTGTAATTGACATAGGAAAAGCATTTAGTAAATATAGATGACAAAATAAAACTATGACCTTCAAAAGATTTAAAAAAAATAAAAAAAAAAAAGATTAAAAGAAAAAAAGATTAAAAGAAAATATTAGGTGTAGTAATAGGTCTAACAGAATAGATAAATTATACCTTGGCTATAGAGGAAGTACCTAGAAAAGGGGAAGAATCTCCGTTGAACAAGGAAATCTATAGTAGAACCTAAGTTGCATACATTCCAGTTTGGTATTTCAAGTTGCTAACAGGGGAAGTTTCAAGTTGCTAAGCAGAGGAATAATGTAATGATGGTTGGGATAGTTTTCATCACTAGAAATCTTTATATTAAAGATGGTTATTTTTCTAATTGAGGCTGTAGTTCCACTATCACCACTGGAAGGTAATAAAGCAGACAAAATGTTTCAAGCCCAGCAGGAACTGCAGTTTGCCCCTGTGACTCCAGTTTCTCAGTTGGGATACATGTATATGGCACTTGAGGATCCTCACCCTCCCCTTGCTTTCTATTCTTCTAATTGATTTTTTTTTTTTCAGCATGTGGCATTGACTCTTGCAATAGTATCCTAAAAAGTTTATTAGGTACTAAAAGATTCAGTCTTTTAGCTGAACCAAATTTACAGTAGCAGCATGTTGGGTGTCGTGGGCAACCTAATGTAACTAGAGTGTTCCGAGCTTTGTGAGTGATGCTTCACTTGGCTTGAGTGTTTTTATTTGAACTCAAATAGATCTTGCTTGCTTTACTTCAAAGAACAGTAGAAGCAGAAATGACTAATTTCACAACTCATGCAGAAGCTCCTCGTACCAGCTCCTAGAAATTAATATTCTTCAATGCTAGGAGATAAAAACTTCAGCCAGCCATATAAAATCAAACTTCTTTCCCAGATGAATTTCACAGTCTCAGTCTGTGACTCATAAGTAGTAAACAGATGCTGAGCATATGAGCTTTAGGGACAAATCAACTGACCTTTAATGATTCTTTAAGTCCTTTCCTCATTTTCCATCAATAGCATATTTATTGATTACAGAGCTGGCCGGTACTGAATTCTTCTAGAGAAATTCAGTATCCAAAAAGCTATGAAAAATCTTTAAAGTGCATAGCTTCATTCTGTGGTCTGTTGTCATCAAAAGTGAACCTCTCAAACTGCACTTTGCTGACTTAAAACGAGTCTCTTCCCTTGACTGTAATGTCCTGGTATTGCTGATCTGGCTTCAAAGGTAAAACTTCCCTTCATTTTAAACCTATAGGTGGGTGGGTGACTCAATGTGACTCCCCAAACTCATATCACTTTTAGGTAACTAGGATGCACCAATTCTTCAGGAAACTTCACTGGAGATTAAGCTATGAATTATGTCGTGTGTGATCTGCATTGGCTTCCAGTGAAGGTAGATGCTAAAAGAAGGAATAAGGAGTGAGAAAGATCTATACTTTTTTCCTTCAATTACTTGGCCATTTGCATGCATATGTGGTGTAGTGTTGTACCATTATTGCAAAGAGTTGGTTGGTACTCACAAAGTAGTTTGAGGGTCCTCCAGCAGTGATCACTGTCTGAGGAACAAGCTGAGAAGCAGTTGCAAATGAAATCAAAAAACTGCTGACCATGACCTGTCATGCCAAGGCACTACATATCATATTGGTGGGTAAATACTATGAGAGGCAATTATACAACACACTTGTGTTGCAATGCTTATTGAAAACAGGACAGTGAAAATCTGGAAAGCTGATTGCCAAGCAGGCCCCATCACTGGTTTTCTGGAGGTGGGAGCGAGTCTTGTTTGTTTGCCTCTGTTGGATGTAGTGACTGACTTACTGATGTCTGTAAAGTTCTTTAATATTTTTGGGTAGTTTTCATATCATTGTGCTGGTAGCAAAGGGATCTGAGTCTCTAAATCTGCATGGAAGTACGTGTATGCCTTTTTACATCTCAGTGCATACGTAAAAGCACACTGCATAAAGTCAGCAACATGCATCTTTACATGTATGATTACATTGTTTGAACGCTCACATTCTCTTTTTATTTGAAGTATTTAGGTAAGAAAAACCCGTATATGTGGCATACAATTCATATACAGTTACTGCTGAAAAACCATACACAATGCATAGGGTACCTCGTCGCACACCATGTTCAGTCAATGTAAATTGAAGTCTGCCTCTTCCACTAATGCTTAAACTCCATTGCCTGATGATGTATTGCGATAGTACATCACTGGAGTGATGACGATCTGATGGTATATTACCATCATTTATTACTAGAATATCATCACTGGCATATTATTGCAATGTATCACCGCAGCAGCCAGCAGGAATATAGCTGCAAGAGAGAGTCGAGTTAAATGTTTTATTAATTCCTAAGTGATAGCTGTAGAATTAGTATGACAGAGAATCGGCATATATCCCCCTTCCCTCTCATTCACATACATGCAAGGTAGATTGATACCTTCTGTTCAATGCTTTTAGCATAGCCTTCTATTTTCCAGGTGTGAATCAGTTCTTTGCTGAAATTCTAGATTAGGACCCCCATTTTAAGCTTAGTTAGCAATTGTGAAATACTGAGAACCAAAAGAAAATGGAAATTTGATCTTGATTGTCTTGTGTTATCATCATTTCTATCATATATTTTAGGATGATTTTTTGTGGCCCTAACTGGGATTTTTTCTGTTCTCCGTGGCGTTTTGTAGAGACTTACAGAGTGGGCACGCTGTTAAAGTATGGTGCTCGTAACTTTTTTCCGCTGCATGTGCATCTTAAAATTTAGTATCTCAATTGGTTGGATCTGCCAAAAATAAAGCATAAAACCCAGTAGCTATCCCTGCAACTCAATCCTTCAAATTAGCAAAATAATATCAGATGTTTAAACATCTTCATGAAAACTGAAGGTGCTTTCTCCTGTCAATGTTAATTCTGCCTATCTCATCCTGCTTTGCACAAAGCAAAAGTATACTTACATTACAGTCTCACATCTATTGCCTGGAGGAATTCTGAAAATTCTCCTGCAAATGTCCTTTGGATTTATCTCATTGTACTGCTAGAAAATAGTGTTTGCTACAAGCCTTATATAGAGCAACTTGTGCAAAGCCATCTTGGGATCAGTCTGTCTGATTCAGTCAGTACTGTTCTAGCTAGCGATAAGGCTGCCTACCTGCATCCCACCAGGTTCAGATGGGGATATTGGGTAACTGCACTTAGTTCAAGCTACTCACTGGAGGATTGCATTAATCATATCTCTGCTACTTCTGGCCATTGTCTGTCAGTACATAAATATCTTCATCTTTATTAGCATTATGTATTTTTAGGCTAAAAAAAGGCTCTCCAATAGACTGCTTCAAATTTCCATAGTTCATGTCTGATAAGTTATAGTAGAACCAATATTAGGAATGAAATTGGGAGCTAGGGCTGCTGTGTACTTAAACATACTGAGCTAGTTTCAAGTTTCTGCACCAGCGGAGTCAGCTAGTCAGCTTGCTTGACTGCGAGTGTTGGAGATGGGACAGGCAGCCTCGGGCAGGAGCCCCCTCAGCGGCTGATAAGATGCAATACCAAGCTAGAGGTAGGCTCTGACAACACAGCCCCTTCTCTGGAATTGACTTTTGGCTAAAGGTAGCACTGCGGTAATAGGAATAATCCATAAACTTCAGAAGATCCCAAATAACAGAGAAAACTGCTGGTTTTTTTCTCCTCAAAGCCTCAGTGCAAGACTCAGAAAAAATGAGTTAGAAAATGAAGGAGGGTTCCAAATGCGACTGATTAGAATTTAAAGAAACTAAATTTAAAAAAAAAAAAAGACAATTTGTACACTGCTACCATCTAGTGAATTAAAAGAAAAGAAGATCTTCCTCCACAGTAGGATGAACTATATGTAAGGTGTGAACCTTCACCACTGAAGTCACTGTGACTTCTGCCATTGACTTTACTTGGAAGAAACCTTAATGGAACAAGCCATGTTAAATATCAGGCATCTGAAGTTCAAGTGCAATTAGAGAAAGTATCAAAGACTGTTACATATATTTGTGATCTAGATAATTGCCATAATTTGTCCAGGATAACATTGAACCAAAGGAATCATTAGTAATTACTGCTTTAAGGCAGTACAGATGGGTTCAACAGGATGAAAAGGCACACTTTAAGACTGGAATCAAGGGAAGCTTTTTCATGGATACTGCATTTTCTGTCTTAAATTAATTTAAACCTAAGGAAAGGTATTTCAACAGCAGCTTTGGAAACCTCATCTCTATATTTATACAAAACTTCTCCATAGTGTTTGGGCAGCTTGCCTTCTTGTTCTTAGTGGTGTTTCCCTAAAGCGGAAAGGAGCAAGTTACTCCCCTTCAGTCTTTAGTTCTTAATTAGACAAGCATGTGCCAGCTCATCTCACAAGCCTGTCACACTGAAATGTCTGTGCTAACATCCAGTGTTGTTAAAATCCACATTGATTTTGACACTTCCTCTTGCAGAGTCAGCATTTTCCTTACCTCCCTAAGGCACACTTTCATTTGACGTGTGAATCAAGGTACAAAGTGCTGTGATTAAATGATCTGTACTATCTTTGCAGTCTTTCATCCTTCCTTCCCCATCCCATGCCAGGAGAAATTCTTACCAAAATGATCTGCGGATTAGGTGTGAATCCAGATGATTTATGCCAGTGTTCGGCTGCCCAGAGACTTCGAGCAAGGTATCTGGAGGTGCTAAATGTAATGACTACACACAGAAAGGAGTGGCAGAAGAAGGTTTTTCAGCAGTTGTGAAAATGAAGTCATCAGTGCCACTGCGATTCCTATTACCTACCTGTAAGCACAGCTAAGAATAATGTTAAGGATCGTAATTACCTAATATTAACAATACAAATGCATTTCTAAGCAATCATGCTTTAATCACTTTCACAGTATTTGTCATCATTAGTCTTATATTATAGTTCAGCAAAGACTTTAAGTGTATTCATAACTCAGAGCACCAATGTTTTACCCATTATTTGACACATTATATATTTATATATATTATATATTTTATTATATATTATTATTTATATTAAATATATAAACATTATATATTTATATATTTTATATATATTATATATATTTAACACATTATTTGAGGCTGGGCCTAGAATCTGATCTCACAACAAAGTCCTGCTTTTCCCAGATTCTGCCATGGTTATCTGGAGCTTGAGCATGATCAGAAGAAAATCTTTCTAATCATTAAGAACTCCTGGTTAGATTCCTCTCTTTTTTGTTTGCAATTGAAATTTCTTATGTTAAAGCTAGTTGCAAAACAGCTTTACCAAACCTTCTTCAAAGCAATTTTCTGTCACAAAATATTGTTCTAATACTAATGAAGTATTCTGTAAGTTTGATATTTTAGAAAAATCACAATTTATATACCATAAGAATTATGCATTAGAGGAAAAGAGCTTTAACATTTTGTCAATGTTTCTTTCATTTTGAAAATAGACTCTTGACTAGTTAGAGAACACAATATTAAATGCAAAATCAAGCCTTTGCTTTTCTTTTTATGATGTAGGTTTTCATAATATTGGGGTCTTTTCAAAAACCTAATTTTGATATCTTAAAATCTGCTGGGAAATCATTGTGTACAGTCTTCCTTGCACAGTCCTTCCAGCTTCCCTAAAAATCCTCTTTGTAAGATCTGTTTTAAACTCGCTAAATACATGCTCGCAGGAGCTGATGAAACATTTCACTGCAGCACTGGGTTGCTGGCTGCTCCCTCCCGAGCCTCCTGTAGTGGCTCCCCCATAATCAGTTTAACTTGTACTTCGTGTTGCTACATAAAGCATTATTTTTCCTTTCTTCAGGGCAAATGGATGGGATCTGTACAGCAAGAGATTTTGAAATGCATCTTAACTTCCAGATCAGCCTTTGAGAAATTAATTTCCACTTAGTTTTTGGAGTTGTTCCAACTCATCCTCACGAGTGAAATATGGGCATTAGAAGGTGGAACAGAAAATACAAAGCTAATGATCTGGTTCATGTTAGTTAGTTCTCTCTTAATCCTTTGAAAGATTGCATTTCCCGTCTCTGGATTTCCTCTCACTGATGGTTTTTAAAAGAAACAAGACAATATTTGCCATACATTATATATCAAGATTAAGTCAAGAAGCAAAGATGATCTATTCACCATCCCTATAAGCCTCTCGTAATTAGGTCTACCCACTTTCAAGGACAGGACTCTTATCTTGAAGAATAAAAACTCCCACTGAAATTTAAACTGTTTCTCAGAGTAAACTTAGAAAGGACAAAGGGACCTGATCTTCACCACTTGTCAACCCATTGTTTTTACTGGTCTGAGAGCTGTGAGTACACAAGTACTGCAGACCTGAGGACACTTTGCTCCTGGAAAAGGGTCACCGCTTCTTGCCAGCCAGCCTTGCACCACAGCTTCCTTCAGTTCAGATGTCCCCTGGCATACAGTAGGGGCCACGTTTTATTTTCTATACTTCAAGCTTCTTAACTGCTGTAAGCTTTTTTTTTTGGGGGGGGGGAGATCCCTCAGGAGGAGGAGGCAGGACTCTGTGCTCTCCTCTTCTGCAGTGTTTAGTGGAATTTGCATCATGACAAGGCACAGCACAGCAAGCTGGCAGCTGGTCTTGTACTTAACCATGTCTTGGGAGGGCTGCGTTTCTGTCGTTAGTGGGGTTAAAAGCAGTGATGCCACATCTGTTAGAATCATAGAATGGCTTTGGGTTGGAAGGGACCTCAGAAATCATCTAGCACCAACCCCCGCCTACGCAGGGATGCCACTCACCAGATCAGGTTGCTCAGGGCCTCATCTAACCTGGCTTTGAACATCTCCAGGATGGGGCATCCACAACCTCTGGGCAGCCTGGTCCAGTGCCTCACCACCCTCTAAGTGAAGACTTTTCTCCTAATCTCTAGTCTAAATCTCCCTCTTTTAGTTTAAAACCATTCCCCCTTGTCCTGTCATTATCTGATTGAGCAAAGAGTTGTTCTCCATCTATTTTATAGATCTTTAATAACTGAAAGGCCGCAGTGATGTCACTCCAGAGCCTTCTCTTTGTACGCTGTTAGGAAGTGAAACCATTGTGGTGTGGCTTAGTGGCTCACCAGTTAGATCAAGGCTGCAGAAGGCTTCTCTGCAGTCCCCCTGTGTTTCCCCTAGTGGCTTAAGAGATCTTGGCCCAGGAGCTGAGCGTTTTCCTCCTGCCCACAGGCTGCTGCCGTGACACACTGGGACAGCAGCTGCCTCCACCTCTGGAACAGAGGGGCTGGCCCTTCTGAGTCCCTGAAGCCCACCTGTGCCTGCTGCTCTGCCTTCGCCCTCCTGCTTGCTCTGCCCAGCACCATCAGGGTGTGCGTAGGACAGCAGCTGGGTGCTCAGCACTGCTGCTGCCTGTGCTCCAGTACAAACCCAGGCCTGGCTGCTAGCGCGAACAAGTCTGAACTACCCTGGTGGGCTGGCCAGAGCTGGTTTTGATGGGTAGCTTAGAAAAACATTCAGGAGAAGCACTGGCTGAACAAGGAATGAAAATGAAAGTACTATCAAGTCTTTCTCTTTGTGTCCCCAAAGGTCCTCTTTGTCCAGGCAGCTCCATCAACAGCAACACAACAATATTGTGCTGCAGCAGTATTACTAATATGCAAAGGAAATGAACGATATTTGTTTGTCTTGAAATGAATGGTAGCAAGGTTTGCTGTTTACTTCCAAATATTGGGGGGGGATATTTGCATGAAACTGTCACAGACATATTTTTCCTCTCATATTTACAGTACTAGAGAATGTTTCAAAGATCCATCCTCTTAAAGAAGCATAATCGTATCAGTTAGATAAAGAAGGGTAAATTTGAAGAGACAGTTTATTTAATTTTGTTCCAATAGAATTGCAAGCATTTCATTTTGTCCTACTATTTCAAGTGTTGGGCTGCAAAATTTAGTCCAGCTTCCAGTACTGGTACTTAGAGGCTGTAAAGAGAAGAAAACGTATGTGTTTATTTCCAAACAGCAAGGAAGATGGCTTTTAAAATGGATGAAAGTTTCCTGAAAACAGCTAATTTCAGTCTTTGTTACTGGCAATCAAGCTTTAGCATGGAGATGTTCATAATTCCTCTCAAAAAAGGTAGCTTGTGTTAAGATTTTCAGAATTTCTAATTTTTCTCCTGATTTCCCCCCTCCCCCATTAGATTATGCAGCTGATGGGGCTCTTTGGCTTTAAAATAAGACATTAAAGCAGAGAGCCTGTGTTTGTCCTACTTTCTTCACTTTTCTACATTCAATTCCACACTTGATAGCAGGGAAGACAAAAGGAGACATTTTCAATACTCATACCCTAATAACATCCCCCTGGGATTACCTGCAGCTCAATACATCATTCAAAAGCAAAGATTAAAAGTAATAGTCACGTTAATATTATTTTACAATCCACAAACATAAATCCTCATTTGTTATTCATGAGCTTATCACACGCACCTCTTAGGAGCAAAATACTGCAGCATGTGCAGAAAATGGTAACACAAAGCAAACAGTGAAGGAGATGTAGACAACTTTATAGCTTATTTAAGGTAAAGATATTGCAGGTATGTTTGCTAACAGAGAAGTGCTCCTGCTTGGCTGTGATGATGCATCACGCAGTACTATTCATTATCTCCCAAGTCATTACTTAGCCAGATCCCAGTCCTTAAGTGCTCCCATCATAAATGTGTTGCTTTTTTTGTGATGGGTGCTTGCAGAGATTTCTTTGAAAGGAGTCTGAGGGGCTGGAGGGCACCTTGAAATCCCCCTTCATTTGGGATGACAGACCGAAATCAAGCAATGAATGAGATGATAGACCTCATTTCTCAAGGAAGCTCAGAGCTATCACTCTGTTTGGCCTAGCATCTATCAGGATGTTTCTGCTTTCTACATAGAAATAAGCTGCTGACCTTGAGCACTATAGGATTCCTGGGTTTGTACCATGCTGCTTTCTGCACACCAAGCTGTGCACAGAAACCTTGGAATGAGGCCACTGCAACACCAAGAGGCCAGTGTGAATTCAGAACCACTTCTTATTTCACAAGCAATCTCCTCCAGATGCTAAGTCATCACTTTACTGCCCCAAATCTGACCACTCTGAGCTCTGAAACAAAAGCAAAGCAAGCAACACTCCATATGTGATGTCCACAGAGTGCTTTGGTGCTGCAGCCATGTGGGTTTGAACCTAAATGAGAACCCCAGCTAAGCAAACGTGTACAGCCCTCCCTATGGTGGTTACTGTAGAAACAGAAAGGAAACTTTTACCAATGCTTCTCTCTTATTTCCCAATAAATAGCAGCATCTCCCCTAGAAACTATATTGATCTGGAGTGGTTCAAATAACTACTATTATAGAAGTAGATGAACTCTCCTCTGATAGACCTGTCAGACTCCCTGCTGATGAGAAGACTTCCATGCAATCCATATCCACAATTGCTTTGGAAGTAGAGGACTGGTTTTCCCTCCCTTTTCCCCCTCCAGCTATATCCCTATAGTTTTTTGCTTTCCTACGTCTATTCTTTTTTAAGCTGATACTTGTTTTCAGAAACTGCTCAAGTTGTGACAGAAACTTCTGAGCTATCCCAGTAATTGGCCTGCCTATGAGGGAGGGAGAGGTTGAGAATGACAGTGCAAGGAAGAGAGCCTTGAAAAAATCATGTCTGGGGAAGTTTCTGTCATAAATAGCGTCACATTTTGTGAGTTTTTCATGCATGTGCAGTGCTCTGTATGAGTATTTCCTCTCAACTCAAAATCTTCTCATGTACTCATAGATACAGGGTTTGATTTTATATATTAACCCTATTACATAGTTCTTTTGTGTTTCTCTATCTATTGCAAACCATTTTCTCCATCTAAGTGGAGAAGGCATAAAATACACTGCTCATTTCATTGGAGTGTTAATAGTTTGCTGATGCAGACTCAGACACTGAGGAGTTAATCTAAGCAATCAGAATATCAGCACTTCAATGGAACTGCCAATGTACCTAATGTTCATCATGTACTGAAGTGTTTTACTGTATAATGATTGAAACAAAAAATGGTGTAGGCCAGATCCTCAGCTGTTACAATCCCACACGGTTGCATTGATTTCACTGGAACAACATGGCTTTATGGAGCACAGACTCTGGCCTGCAGTGTAGCTGTTCTGAGCGCAGACAATTTGACCCTTGCATACCTCCTCAAAATCACTAATTGGAAGCTGTTTCATAACTCTCTTGACAGATGGGCAGCACAGTCCACTGCCTGATTTCCTGATGCTCAAGGAATGACCTGACTGAGCCAGCAAAGTTCTTAATATTTCACCACCTTGACATCCAGGGAGAGGTGCAGGAATCTAGTTTGTAAATGTGTTTTTCTTTCTTAACTGTTTAATGAACAAGATGGAAAAAGTGGTGCTTATGCTCTCCTTTTGTTGTAGTGGTAGGGATGAAGGAGCAGGCCTGATAGCACACGGTTTGAACACTGCTTACAGAGCTGTCAGCCTTCCCAACCTCTTGTTCTGCCCACCTTCAAGTGAGCTGAGGCTGTGCAGGAGGACAGAGTGACCTGCCAGGCTGCACCGCAGCTGTCACCACACCAAGTGATCACCTGAACCTTCCTGCAGCAACAGCCAGAATTGGGGGGATGGGGAACAGGGATGTCACCTGTGTGTACAGGGAACAAAAGGCATACACACCTGGATGCTGTTAGCTCTTTAGTTGTTCTCAACTGGTTTGGGAAGCTGGGTGAGTAGTGGAAATGTATTAGATTGCAAGGGAGCTAGATACACTGACCCTTCAGTTTCAAACTTTGTAATATGGAGTTGGTCAAGGGGGAGGTTATAACCATGTTTTGACAAAAAGGCTTTGAAAGTCTTCATGTGCTAACCATCTGCTAAGCTCCCTGCTTAAACTCTTAAACTGTTAGCAGTGTTTCTGGCATTGGTGTTTCTCTATTCACCTTCTAGATAATTTCATTCACTGCCAGAGTGAGGTGCAAAGAAGGAGCTATGTGAAGGCTTCTCATATCTAGACACATCCCAGTTTGAAGCTGACTATTCCAGGAGTAAAACCAAGTGCTCACTTCCAACTTCTTTTCCTGCAATATAATAAACCTCCCTTTTCCACATTTGTGTCTTTCAATGTAAAAAAAAAAACATATTGGTAGTGGTCAGATATTGGAGCCCATCCCTCTCTAAGAAAGAGAATTTTTAGAATAGAAATTAGCACTTTCAGACACCAGTAAGAACCAGCAGGTACCTCTCTGAGTTTTTTAGTCTTGTTTAAAGTGACATCTGCCTGCAAATTTTCAGGTGCCTGGAAAACTAAAATAGCTCTGCTGGGAATGAATTCATAGCCCACAGACATGTGAGGCAAAGCTAAATTTTAAAGCAAATACATCACCTAGCACTGCAGTTCATCATACGGGTTCCCATATGTGCAATAAACCTCTCCCATCTGCACCTGTCGATACAGCCCTTCAACTTTCTCCAAGGAGGGAACTCACAATTAAGATTGACCCTGGTGCAAACACTTTGGTATTATAAAGTACTCAATCCATTCAGCAGGAAAACTGCTGATTCTGTCTCTCAAATGTAGAATGCACAGGCTAGTATTAATCTTTTTAGGAACTAATTACTCCAGAAAGTAAGAACTTCTTAGCCTGTGGGTGGCAATGCACTTTATTTTTTCTTTCATCTGGAAGATGCTTTGTCTCTGTGTTTGGTACTTGATTGCTTTTAAGGGAAGATTGAAAGATGCAGTGTTTATACTGGATGTGCTGAAGGATGGAGGGGAGTGTTACTAATGCAGTCTGACTCGGCAGCTGTTCATGAAGTGTTGGGAGAACTGTATTTAACTTCAGAGAGATAAAGCTAGTGGTCTTGTTCACAAGCTTGGAAGGAGGGCTTGGGATCATACTTATGCCACCAGCCTAGCTGGAAATCCAGCCATCAGATTCATTCAGTCAACTCAGAGCTGAGCTGTGTGACAACACAGAGCAATAGGAGATACAGAGAAAAGACAGCATTGATCACTTCTATTGTTAAATACATCAGTTACTGAGCTAGAATCATGCTGAGATTACATTTCTATCCCCCAGCACTCACAGCTGCCCCAGGGCTGGAGGGACCCCAGTACTGCTGGAGTGAATGTTGCTTCCCCTGGAAGCGAGTGCATGGCTCCATCTGGCAGGGAGGGATGCAGTCCTGTTGGGAGCATCCCAACAGGAGCCTCACAGGTGTTACAGGGAGCAAGACACGAAGGTGATAGGGCTCAGGAGGTGCAAAGCTAAAGAGAAAGAACATGAATAGAGATGGGGAGCAAGCTCTGAAAACAGAAGAGCTGCAGGGGATAAGAAGAGAGAAACTGCCTCTAGAAAGACCCGAATTAATAAACACTGATGGTGGCCACAACAGAATAGCTAGGCAATCATGTTATAACCTGCCGGATTCTAATTTTGTAGGGTTTTCAATATTCTGACATTTCTTTCATAATGCCAGATCTTGTCCTAACTGTTTGAGATACCTGGATGAGCAATTTGGAAGTCTGCAGACACTGGTGTCAGGGTAGTGCCCTCCACAGAAAGCACGAGGAAGCACAACTTAGCTTGCCTCGTTCAGTCTGAGCACACAGGCAGGCAAATGGAAGGTATTTTTTCTGAAGGATACTCAGTGCACCCATCCCTAGACAAATAAAGTTCTTATGCACTCACTCAACATTAACTCCAATGAGTCTATTCACATGCTTAAATTTAAGTCTGTACATAAGCATTTTTCTAGACTGAACACTGTAGTGCACATCCCATGTCAAATCAATTTTTTACTACACAATTTGCCCCTCCATTTTGTGCATATTAAAAAAAAAAAAAAAAAAAAAAAAAAACCTTCAATTCTCATGTCTTTTTATGTTTTTCTATATCTACCCTGTAAGATGCTCTGAGATCCCCATATAAAATGTTTCGTATGAGTGAGATTTCAGCCTGGTGGTCAAATTCTTTACTCAATCCTTGCCTGTATCAGCGGTCACCCTTACCAGCCAACCATCAGCCTCCCGTGCTGCTGCTTTCTCCAGGGAGCAATGTCTTGCGGGCACGTATGGCATCTCCCCAAAGGGCAGGAGCTGCCAGCAGACACCAACAAGTCAGCGAGGAGCTCCCTGCCCACTGGCAGCACTGGGGGCTGCTGTGTGGGCAGAATCCAGCAGAACTGTGCTGTTAGGCCAACCAGCTCTTACAATTTTTCATAGACGTTTGATGATTACACAGGAAGGCACGTTGCTATCTAGGACCATGTTTGCCTGATGTTTGATTAGATCACAGAAGGTCTGCAATTCTGTTTCATGAGCAGCAGCAATAAACCAAGGTTTGATTCCCGTCACAATTAACACCCCAAGCTTCAAGCTTCTTGACTGAAACCCCGAATGACAGCCTAGCTGGCTGCATCAGACCTCAAACCCTAGTGTCAGGGAGCAGCAAGAGCAGAGCAGCTCCGTGAGATAAGCAGTCAGGAAGCTGAGGCAGCGCAGCTCTGCCTGAGCACAACTGGGAGAACCGAGGGCTGGTAGCAGGGCCCGCGAGCAGTCCCTGGCCAGGTGAGGGGCTGAGCCAGGCCTTGAGTCCATCTGGGGAGTCAGGAGCAGCAGCCCACAGGAGCTGGTGCCCTACAGCATAGCTCAGGCCCTGACTGGGCTCTAGGGCCCAAGCTTCAGCAGGTTCTGGGCGCCATGGGTGTGGGTGGAGGCTGCTGCTGAGGCGCTTCGGGGCCTTTGAGGGTTGCTGGCACCCACAGGACCTGGACATCTGGGCATCTGAGGAGCCACAAATGGTTAAAACAAGGTCTTCAGGCTCTTACTTATCAGGCATGTTGCCATGAAGCAGAGCTGCTGAGGTGTCAGGAATCCGGGGAAGGATTTAAAAGTGTGGCCTTTATTTTAGAAAATCAGGTTATTTTTCAAGCACTCTTTAAATTTTCTTGAATTGGTAATGGCCACAGAAAATCCTTATTTTATCCCTTTTTCTCTTTCCAACCAGCTTTATCTATGGTCCAAAGGAGGCAAGTGTTACGGGAATCAATATTTATTCTTATCACTTCCCTCTTTACAGACATTGGGATAGAGACTGAATGAGGAGCAGAACCCAGGGCTCCTGTATCCTCCTGCTCATGTCACTCAGTCCCTGCTTACACCCACGTTTCCACAAGTAAGGATCACGTAATGATCAGGCAGCAGTTACCTACTATTGGTTGTTTTCTGAAACTATTACTAGGCGAGAGGTAGCCTTGGATTTTGGGTAAATGTTCGTGTTATTCAGAGTATCATGTTGTCACCCAAACTGAGCTTTTGCTGACTTGGCTTCTGACGTGCTCCATGGTGGGACTGACTGCTGCCTGGTAAACATCTTTGGAGGTGTGATTTTGGTAAAGGACCTATAGGCTAAAGAAAGAAATAAAAAGTTCCTGGTTTGTTTTAGTTTTCAAATGTTTTTATTAATTGATGATTCTTTGAAATAGATGAGAATTACTGAATTTTATATGGGAATTTCAGTGCAAATAAGGGACAGGTAGAGATAGTGATTTTTGGTAAATTCAGTTTGGCACCCAGCTTTGTAATTTATTTGATGATGGCCATCACATATGTTATGCATAACTGAGTGCACTTGTGTGTGCATGTGTATATAATACATAACTTTTTAGTTTGACAATATTGATTGAAATCCTTTCAGTTTGATGAATGAGTGCATTATGCAGTGAACAGTGAAACTAGCCTTGATGAGTCATTGGCAGGATTTTCCCAACTTTTTGAAGGCATCCTCTCCCATGGGCAAGAAGTCAGAAATGTCCTCCCAGCATGTCTGCTCGAGCTGAGTTTTTGACTGTGACAAGACAAGCCCAGATATTACTTCAAGCCTGTCAATTCCTCCCACCTCTTCAAATCCCTCTACACATAGCCTAATATACACATGGAGGATCAAGGGATGGAAAGTCTCTCAGGGTTCATTTGGATTTGCAATGCAGCTCTTTCATGTTAATTTTCCTTTTCCTTTTTCTTCACCTCAATTCACTCTGACGTCTTGCCACAATATTGTCAGTCTCAGAGAAAACAACAAGCCAAAGCAGATGTGCTGAACACATGGTCACCAACAGGAGCAGTTCCCAAGCAAAGTTAGCATGTGAAATCGTTCCAAAACAGGGATGTCTTATCCAAAAAATAATCTGCATCTGCTCCTGTTGTTTGGTGGATTGAAGGAAAAAAAAAAAAACTCCATGTCTAAGCTTAGAGTTTGATTTTTTTCCAGCCTTCTGAAGTTAGAAGGGTCATGACAGGCCCTCTGATACTTGTGTAATGAATTTCTCTTTTGTTGAATAACAGGGACATAACAATTTTTCTAGTGTTTTTTTATAAAGAGTAGAACATTGCAAAGACCCTTTATGTTTTGGTGTTAGAGGTGTTATGATGGGCAACTCCACATTTCTGCAGGTACTCTTAAGAATAAGAAATCAGGCAAAATACTCTAAGAAAGATGTGGTTTTCCCATTAAAAAAAATGCTACTTTGCTTGTAATGTTTTTCTGTTCGTCTTCTTTGTCGTATAGAATTTAGCTGAAGCTTGTACTCAGCTGTGAACTCATCCAAAGGCTGTAGTAGATAGAATAGCAATTAAACATTTTTGTTATTTCTGTTTCTTTTGAGATCTGTACTTATTAAAATAGGAGAATGTGAAGGAATTCCTCTGAAGACTGAGATGCATCTGGCAAGCTCTAAAAATAACCTCAGCTTTCCAAGGAGACAGCACAAAAAGTCTTGGATCTGCTGAAGAAAGATGAGCAGGCATCTTTCTAGCTGAATCCTAGCTGAATTTTTAGCTGAAGTTTTGTATCGGATGAGACCATTAGCTGTTCTCTTTGATAGAGGCTGTCAATTCCTGCTCTTGCTGTTTCTGTAGCAGCAACTTCAGTGTTGAAGACTGTTTCTGGAGATTGTTGAGGTCTGCAATATAAATGAAGTAGGCACCGCAAAGCAAAGCCAGAACAGTTAAAGGAATGTGATAACGAAATCCATGCGTGTGCTTGTGAGCAGGAGTGGCCAGGAGGCTCAGATACTCAAAATATTCAGCCTCTGAATTTATGAGGACTTGTCCAACTTTAGCACCCAGAGGGACTCCCCTGTTGCTATGATTTGATTGCCCATACATTCAGATTGAGTATACACCACCTGTTAACATACAGAACAAAACACTTCCACCAAGAGCATTTGGTAAATAAATGACTTGGAAAATATTATTAAGCTCAAAACCAACATTTTACCATGTTTGATTTGCCACCAGATGCTTTGGGACCTGAAGAGATAGGAGAAAAAAAAAAGAAAAGAAAAAAAAAGTCAAACAGTGGCAATGAGAATAAAATAGAGGGAAAAGGCAATTTTTGTTGTGAAATTATAGACAAACGGACGCAAGGCTCTTATTCTACCCTGGACTATGTTACATACAGTAAACCCAGCCTGTTCAGTCACTGAGTTGGCACCTCTGCCAGTCTTTGCCACGTACCTTATAAAGAATATCATGCCTCATTCAAATAGCAAAGAATATATTAAAGTGAAACTGTTCATTGTAGCGCACTGCCCCACATGCTGGGACAGGGTGATGTACAGATAAGAGGCAGTCTCTCCTTTTGAAGACAGCTAATAAGCCTTCAAAGATTGTTTCTTGCTGGGATGACGGATGCCATAAGAGCAGCTGATGTAATGAAGTAGGTGAGACTTTCATCTTTTTGTCCCATTTCTCAAGTTGAGGAGGAGGGACTGTTAGTGTAAACAAGCAGGAACATTCCTCCTAGATAGCTTGAGTTTAGCAACTGTGTGGCACTTTCAGTCTTCAGACTTCCTTTATTTAACTGATGAACATTTGCAGGTTCCTTTTGATAGTAACAGGTGTGTGGGGAAAGTTGAGTAAGAAAGGTCAGTAATGTGCCAAAGACCATGGTTAGAAGTGAGCAATGACCGCTGAAAAGAGACAGGAAGATATTTTTTTGAAGCCAGCTGTCTTCCCAGATCACACTGGCACATTTTCACCTCAAACTGAGTTCCCAGTGGACTCGAAAATGCCATCTCAGGCCAGAGAAGACCTTGGGGAAGGCCATCATACGTGGTCCAACCATTCTCCTGGAGGCTGGAAAGAGAGGGGGTGCTCTGTAACCTCTACACTTCTAGCACAAGGGCACTCTGCCTTCTCCTGGGAAGTGGTGTTACTTTTTAAGCTGATAGTTCTCTTACTGCTGTCCTCAGTGCTGTCACCTGGTGGTACTGGACAAGTGGGCCAAAGAAGGCTGCCCAGTGGCACGTGTTTCATAGCCAGCTCAGCTGGCTGGGGACACCAGCACTAGTTAAGCTGATATTTTATTCTCTTGTGATATTTTCCTTCTCTTTTTATTACATTTGAACTGAGCTTTATTCCAAATCAAACTGGTGAGTAGATAAGACCTCCTGCAAACACATGACAGCAAAGTGAATGCGGTAAACAAACCCAGGCTACACTGAAACACAGAACGTGCCTGGGGTCCCTGCTGTTTTCCAAGTCATAGTGTACCACACTCAGCGTCGTGGTCCCCAAGACAGATGATGCTAAGAAAGCCAATTTCTTCAGGTACACAAGTTTTAAAGTTATCTAGTGACTTGGGAAGGAGAGATTTTTTTTTTCCTTTTTGCTTTAAAGTGAGTGCACTATGAGGTTATATGACTAGTTGGAATCAATGCAGGTTCTTAATGATGCATGAAATGAAATATTGCTGTCCGGTGCACAGTGACTGTTCGGTGTTCTGCTTTATGATAGATACATCCCGTGCTGATCTGACAGGGGAGGAACGCCCCACACAGCAGCTGCAAGCTCTGCCCCGCACCCCGCTCCGCGCTTGGTGTCAGATGGGTTGCTGTCGTCGGCCGCAGCACACTCTTCTCTAGGCTAATGGAGCTGGCAGCCAGTGAAGTTGCTTTAGCCAAGAGGCAAATAGAAAGCATTTTCCATGTCATGGTTCTTGCTTTGGGGGGAAAAAAAAATCATCGACCTTATGGAATTTCTTAATAGCTACATATTTTATCTGGGACCTGTGCAGCCTGGGCCTGGATTATTTGTACATGGAACTACAGCTTTTTGCCCTTTAATAGCTGCAGAAACATTACTAGTTGAAGCTGAATGCAGACGGATTAAAGCACTGCTTGGTCGGGGCCAGTGCATTTGTAGTTCAAATGCTTGCTGAGTTTCTGAAAGTTTTTTCTGTCAGAAGGAAGCAGCAGCATGGAAGGGGTTGAGTTACTACTTACAGAAGATGGAAGGCACATACTTACTTATGAGAGACATATCCTGGAGCAAAGAGCAGGGAAACAGCCTCTGAGTGAATACAAGCTGTCTGTAGGTTTCTGTTGTTTTAAAAACATGTGATGCTCTGTTTGAAATAGTTCCTTCCCTTTCACAAACTGCCAAAAAGGTAACCTGCTGCAGGGCTTCTTACCCAAGCAAAATGACCAGCAAAGGTAAAGCAAAGAGGAATAGGACTGTAGAGCAATAGTGACTACATAGCTGCCTTTCCAAAGGGAAAATGTCCTTCTGGAATTGTGCCCACAAGAGGCATTACACTGAACAGTTTGTTCTGCTTTAGTTGTGCTTGTTTTCTTATGCAGACAAGTGGCATCATCTTTGTCGCTCTTGCAGAGGTGACATTGGTATGAGAGAGAAGAATTAGGGAAAAAATAAATGACAAGGGTATAGGCTTCCCTTCAGTAGAGCCCATCTCCTGTGTATTTTACCCCTCCTTAAAGGGTGGACACAAGGGACAGGGAGACAAGGTTTTAGAGACCCAGTACCAAAAACAGCCCTCTGTTTGATACAGGCTGCTGCCACATTTTAGATTTGTAACCTAAGAAGCCACATGGCTCTGAAACACTGCAGGCAAATCCTAAAATGAAGGTCAGTTCAGGCAGAGAAGTGATTGCCCTTTTACCCGTGGCATAATGGGGCAGACTGGGGTCACTGCAGCAGATATCTCTAGCCCGTCCGTTTTCACGCTGATGTCAGAGGCACCAGCTGATTTACAACACCTGCAGCCAGGCAGGATTGGTTCAGTGCTGGAATGAGTACACGTGGGAAAAGCAGTGGTGTGGGGCACTGGCAGCTGCTGCCTTCTACACCGTCTTTCCCAGCTTGGACTGCTTCATCTTATAAACCCTTTGAACAGTACATAATGCAGCAGCATGTATTTGTGGTGCCTTTCATATTCAATAGTATACACACATTTCCATATTTCTTCTCTTTCTGTTGATAAATAATCTGGATGCTCCTTATCCAGGTACAAAGGACAGAGTGAGTTCCATGCTGTGCCTCAGCTTTTCTCCACAACAGCTCTGTCCAAAATAAAAATTTAGCCACAGAAACGACACCAAGAGCTGCTTGTCCAGTATTCCCTCTGTGATTACGCTGAGGAGGAGAAAAGGAGGGGCAGCAAAAACAAGCAGTATGAAAACACGACTAAATAGTAGGAGAGAATAAACCTCTTTACACCAAGACAAGTGGAGAAAGTCAGAAGAGTAGCTGTTAGTGAACTGCAATTTGTTCTTTCCTATCCTTTGCCCAGGGAAGACTGTAGTATTACCATGGTACTCTCCAATGTTTCAGCCTCTGCACTAATTCTCCATGCCTTTCTCCCTCCCCCCATCAACTTCTCCTACACACCAGACATAAGCTTTATCTTCATCTTTTAAAGCAGCTTGAATTGCCATTTCAGACCCTCCAGATTTATGGTTAAAATTAAAGTTTTGGCAAGCTTCTGTCACCACATTGCCCATTACTGTGGTACAATATAATGTAATTAATGTTTTTATGTTTAAGGAAGAAGAGGCACATATGTTCCTCAGCTGCTGATGAACAGATTTATAGGTAACACATCTGAGTCAGTGCCCATGTTTAGACATTACCCTGACAGATCACTAATCATTTTCTAAAAGCTGTGCACCACTGCCCCGCTTCCCTAGATCTGCAAGCAGGACTGCACTGGGATACCGTAGTGAGATGATAGATTTCAGGTGACACAAGGGGAGGAAGCAAAACATCAGTAAATGTTTCAGCATATCTATCTCTTCATAAGCAGATGTTCTAGCTTAACACGTACCATTAACCCGGAGTACAGTGTGTGCTTTCTTAAAGAGAAATCCAGCCTGCTCAGGGTAGGCAGCTTGGAAAGGCTCCCTTGCCAGCCTGCGTTCTGTCCCCAGAAACTTGAGCCAGAAACTTATTCAAGCAAAACCCTCTCCATGAAAGAGTGGAAGCTGTCTTGCCCTCAGCTTCTCAGGAAGTGTCAGCTTATGGCTTACATGGCCCTGATCCATCTCTTCCTCCCATTCCTGTTTTGATTACACAAAAGAAAGAAAGAACAGAGGACGTACCCATCCCTCCTGCTGCCTCAGGAGGTCGTTCCAGGTGTCTGCCAGAGCACTGTCCTGTATCTTTGCTATGAGACAGAGGTTTGCGTGTCTGTCACAGCTTTCTGAGCATCCCTGCACACCTGTGCTAAGTTGGCCACGATGCATCCCGGGGCTGGGTGGCCATGGCCAGCTGCTGGTCTCCTCCCGGCCGGGCTCTCCCTTGCCTCTCAGCAGGACAGGGGAGAGAGTAAGGTGGAGATGCTGGTCAGGATAAAGGCAGGAAGGTCACTTACAAATTACCATCTGAAGCAACAAAGACTCAAGAAATTAAAGAATTAATTTCTTGTCAGTTAAAAACAAAGCAGAAACAACAAAAACACGTTTCTTCTAACCCTCCTTCTCCCCAGGCTCAGCCTCATGCCTTCCCTCCTGACCTTACCTCCCCTGCCCGAGCAGGGCTGGACATGGGGCTGTGCCTGCACCTCCCGGCTGCTCCTTGCGCTGCTCCCCCATGGGCCTGCTCAGCCTGCAGGGGAATCTCTGTGCCTGGAGCCCCTCCTGCCCTGCCCCGGCTGACATCTGTGTCCCCTTGGCACCGAGGGGCTCTGCGGGGCCTGGAGCAGGCTGGGACCAGCAGCGGGCAGCCTCGGGCCTCCTCACACAGGCCCCGCCATGGACACTGCACCCCAAGGCACACAGTAGGACCAGTACAATGCTGCATTGCTAATGTGAAACAGGCTTGCAACTAAATCCCGATGGATGATTGCAACTGCAGAGTGCAGCTAAGAAATAAGCTCTGGCTACCATTGAAGCTACGGCTTGTGTGCACCTTCTGCTGTCTTACCAGGTCATAGTCTGTGAGGAACTTACTAGAAATATACTGATGGCTTTCCTGGTCAGTGAACTAAATATGTAAGATAAAATTTTCAGAAAAATAAATAAATAATAATAATAAATAAATAAATAAATATATTAAGACATTTAAGTGAGGGAAGCAAAGCTCTTGCAGCAGAGAAAGATCTGGGGCTTGTCTCCTTTGTACGTCAGTCAAGTTTCCCTTTGTTGCCTTTTATTATTATTATTATTGTGGTTTTTATGTGTGGTGTTTCTGTGGACTCCAAAAAGGGAAATCAGTGACGTGGGAACTTTCTTTCCTTTGCAACACTCTCTTCAGGTCCTTTAGCCTAAAGCCTTTATCTCTGTCACCATTCCATGATTCTATGGTGGGGAAGCATGCTGTGGTAAAAGGGCATCAGCCCACTGTCCTTCAAAGCACACTGCACCGCTTCATTCAAGAGGTGCAAGTCCTAGGTCTGTTTGAGGGATTTAAGTAGCTTAAAAACATCAGTAAGTCTTCTACGCATACAGCTAGGGGCTGCTTATACATTTTGGTGAGTCAGCCTCTACTTCCAAACACAGGCTGCCTTTCAGAGCCCAATGCATTCAATCTTCTGACTACTGACTTAATGGCATTAAGGAAAAATAACACAGTTCAAGAAAATCTTTGCACAGAGCAGATTTGTTAACCTATACTAAAGCCCATTCTGGGCACTCTCATTCAGAACTAAAGTGGCTTTAATTCAAGTTGGTGTTTGAGTTAAATCTAAATTAAATTTGAATTTAAATCATTAAATCTGTGCAGGGATTTAGTGTGGTTTACATAATCAATTTTAAGTTCATACCCTTCATTAATTTGGATGACTATCATTCAGTCTTTGCTTACTTAAAAATAGTTCTAATGCATTTATTAATATTATAATAGTCAAACTGGGTTATTCGTGTAGGAACAAGGAGTTTGAGCTTTCTTTGAAGTTCCACAAAATGAGAGCATATTGCTTAAGAAATTAATTTTGTTCTCATGTATGTTAAGGGCAGAGAGGGCTTTTAATTCCACTTAAGGAGCTTCTGTGTCATGGCAGCCAGTGAAGCCCAAGGAGCACCCACATGGCCACGCAGCCGCCCTTTCTGAAGAGGGGCAGCATCTGCTCTGGTTCAGGGCTATGTCCTGCCTGCACCCTGTTCACTCTTGCCCTCTCCCTGCTTTAGTCCTGGAAGTGTCCCCAAGCTGGCGTTGTGTCGTGAAGACTGTGTTCAGTAGGCGGTGGTAGGTCTGCAAAGCCTCCTCAGCAAATGTGCTCCCTCAGCCCTACACAGGCAGGCATAAGCACGGCTCCAGCCCATCTGCTAACCCACCTCTGTGTTATCCCCTTCTGGAGGCAGGGACCAAACTCAGTGGTGTACAGCAAGGCTGGGGCAAGCGACACAACTCCTACCTCCTGAAGCGAAGTGCTAGACTCCAGGAAGGGGGTTATGTGGGGGCTTTGGATCCCTCTCTGCCTCAGAGATGGAAGAGCTTTTGAAAAACACAGCCTTTGGTGTAGAAGTCCCTACTTTCTTCCCTTCTCCATGAAATGCCAGACATGTTTGATTTAAATCCCACCTGTCACTAGATTTGAGAGGAATGCGTAGTGGATTCATTTTACAATATCAGAACCAGCTGCTCACAAAAAATAGCTTTCACTCTCCCAAGGTCTACTAATCATTTCAGGAGACAAGCATAGAAGAGGATATCTCAGCTGACACTGGAGAGCACAAATGTTGACACAAATATGAATCTGAATTTTCTGACAGTAGTTGATTGTGTTGCTTTAGAAGGTTTAACAGACATGCCACTCAGCCGACAAGACCCTGTTTAATGCTTCACTTTAAGTATTTGTATGATCTTTGGGGTTGTCAGTTCTGGGAATTACAGTTCTTTGAGAGCAGTTTCGGCAATCTCCGTGTATGTTACACAGGGAAGAGTACAATATCTGTTTCTTTTTCAGGCTGGCCTGCTGGTAATCTGCAATCCCATGGCATCTGCTTTCAAGGGCGGTCAGTAAATCTTTTTAATTCTTTTTCCTGCTTTATAATAATGGCTAGTTTTTGTTGGTACCAAGTGCTCGTTACACCAACCAGGTGTGTGCAAAAGCAGCAGTTGTGTTACATGTGGATGTGTCCCATCTCTGTGCTCTGGAACTGCATCTGATTGCTCGCTCTTACTTCAGAGTCTCAGACCGAAAATCCCCTATTAACCTGTTTTGTACAGATTTTAATTTTTAGTGGATCAGGGAAATCCAGTTTCAAACAGTTCAAACAACATTTGAATATTTTTCAATATAGTCTTTTCTCTTTTGTTCAACAAAACATACTTGGCATGAATTCATAGTCGTAGGACTCCTGGAAGCATATTTTGGGGCAAACAATATTCAGATGAAGGAGTAGCTTGTTTCTAACAGAAGTAAACTGCTATGTTACACTTGTTAGGATGCATTTGTATGCTGTTTGCTTCTGGGGATCTGAAATTTCATGGGAATGCAGTGAGAATGATTAAAAATTAAACTTTGTAACTGCTTTATATGTTTGGCATTAATATCATCTTTCATTGTTTTCTAATAGTGATAATTAGGTGTTGCATTACTCTAGGGTAAGCCTTGTAGCACCCCTGGGAAGGCTTTTATGCACAATATAAATACTACTGTGCACATAAAACTAAATTTTGTTGAGAAACATCCTCCGTTGGCTTTGCTTTCTTAATGTTTGCTTTCACCCTTTTCCTCCAGACCCAGAAGATTCTTTTAGAATTTCCCTTCATCAGCTTCTTTTTATTCCTTCTCCACCTGAGCTGCCATTTATCTCAGACCTTTCATTCTGCACCAGTGTCATCCTCACCACATGGGTGGACTTAACCAAGCAGTTAATGCTATTACAGTGCTGGATCCTCCTGTACTGGGCTGTTAGTGCACATCAGCATCAGCAGGGACGGGAGTCTGACAAGCACGTGGGAACTGTCACATAGGGACCAATGTCTGTTGGTCTGTAACTGATATGCTCTCAGTGTCCTGTTAGAATAAATGACTGTAGAGGCAATCTCTCCCCACAGTAAATCTAACAGCAGACATTTGAAGTGCCTAATGGTAAGAACTACGAAAACTGAATTCAGCCTGATTCAGGGGCAGGCTGGGCCATCTCTGCGTTGACCAGCACCTTCCGCCCTGAGGAGTCCTCATGGTCACTGGTGCTCTTTAGCGGGGACAAAGAAATAGCAGTCTGGCTGTATGTAATAATAATAAAAGTAATCATAATAAAAGTAGTCATAATAATATAACAATAATAAAAGATAGGCCAGTATTAATGGAGGTAGGCACATTTTCAGCATTTCTGGGCATCGAGATTTTCTCAACCTAACTTCCAGTTTCCAGTTTAAAATTCCTGGCTGCTCCATGATAATCTGATTTCTTCACAGGTATCTACACAGAGACAGTCTATAAAATGTCCCAAAGTAAGTGAATATTCAGTTCTTCCCCTGCCTAGAGTTATAGACATCGGAAAGTTAAATAGATAAGTTAAATACTTAGTGAAGCTGGGAGAAATTCAGTAAGAATAGTGCTGTCATATATGCCTATTTTAGCAATTCTTAGTCATGATTCCTGGATGTTTTAAAGTAGGCCGTGCCTTCCTACTTTCAGGGCTTACAAGACTAAAAAATTCTCTCTAGACAAAACTTGGTGCAGTAGTGATGTACAATAAAGAGGCACCCTGGAGCTCCAGGTATGTAGCTGATCTAAAGGCCTTGACAACAGGGATACTAATTCTAACTTTCCACAATAGGAAAATAGAGAAAGTGATAATAAATTTAAAGCTACAGGTAGTAACTGTCTGAAAATGGATTGTAAAAGTGAGTCTTCAGTATTAAAAACCCTCTTAAAAAAATAAAAAATAAAAAAGGAAAGAAAATAAAAGAAAAAAATAGATTGCTGAATGTTATTTGTTTAGTATTATTATTGTAGCTGTTATTGTGGTGATCGGCATGAAAGCCTGGAGATGAGTGACCACCTGCTGCTTGTGTTGCTGTTCAATTTGCAAACAGTCAAGTACCATTTGGTTTGTGCCAGCTTGCTGCATTACTTAGCCATAAAAGATATTGTGTAACCTAACAGCAGCTTTTTAACTAAAAATAGGTGTTCTGCTTACATCCAGTAGAAAAGTGGTATTTAGTGATTACAATACAAGGTATTCAGATTCTTTCAGCTGCTTCAAGCTGAAAGAACAGCTTCCTCAGCTACAACAACTGGAGCAAAGCTCCTTAGAGAAAAATTTAGTAACACTAGCAAGCTTGGAGACAAGACAATCGGAGAGATTTACTGCTGCCGTAACACTGAAGATGGCCTGTGTGACTGTGGGCAAGCCTTTGGATGAGGTTTTGGAAAGGCCGAGCACTTAAAACTCCCCCTGAAGTTCCTGCAGGCCCAGGGTCTGTGTGCTTAGGAAAATCTGGCCCTTAATCTTCAGCATTTCTCTCTGAAACCAGATGAGGGTAAAAGGATCTTTTGTATTGACTTCAGAGAGTCAGACCAGGCCCTCACTTACAGGGTCCAGTATGAATTCATAGGGTTTTATTTTTTCTGTCATGACAGGTCACCTGTCATTGAGAGAGGACTGTGAGTGCACCTACCTGTACAAGGAAGAGTTGTCTTGTGTTTAGAGAAACTGAGTCAGAGTTCTTGGGAGCTGCTGTTGTATCACACTGTGACTTCTGGCAGGAAAATTCACCTTAGTTTTTCAGTTAACCTGCCTGTAATACTTCTACCACACAAGCATGGTGATAGTTAATTGTTATTTATAAAGTGCTTAGGGATTGCTGGAGATAAAACCCTCTAGAAATTAAAACCACGGTCATTTGCAGCAGCCAGATAGCAGAAGAAATCAGTAGCTGGGCAGACAGACTAGCTGTTCAGATCCCTGTTGCCGCTGCTTGGGCACGGAATGTGTTAAACTGCAGCATGCAGAGATGTTTCTTATTCATTAACACCCTTATTGCATGATGAAAGGGAAGGCAAACTCTGCGACCATTTTGCTGATGTTAAGGATTTCATACACATAATAAATTATACGTGAACATCGTTGCCATGCATCCATCCCAGAATTCAGCCCCTCAGGGACTCAATCATGCTGTTCTCCTGTAGCTAGGAATATCAATGCACCGAAACAATGAGCTAAATCTACACGTATCTCATCAGTGGATGTTATGAAGATAACATAAAAGGGGAGTGAAGGAATGTGGACCTCGCTCCCTACCTGATCGGGGGAGAAGGTTACTGACCTCATCATCTAATGTAATAAACACCATCCAGGTAGGGAGCTATCACAGAGCCCCGAGCAATATGAAGCCCCACGGAATGAGATACAGCACAGTACATGCAACTTTCATAAAGATTTCTGTGTGGGTAGCTTTTGTTTTTGATAGGAAGAAAGGAGGAGGCTGTGTGCCCACTGATGAAATATGGGCCGGCGGCACCGAGCCTTTTCTCACAGCACCCTCGTGTGCTCTCAGCAGAAAATGCTCCGTGTCACTGGGGGAATGCTGTGTCTTTCTGCAACACTGTAACTTGTTGAAAGAACTCATTTAAATTAAATAGGACAGCCAGTACATATTAATTAAGTATCAATTGATTCTTTAAAGAGTACTTATTGAGGGTTCTCAAGTTGGGAAGGGATAAATCTGGCTGTCATGTAATTAATTCAGAATGACACAGGCAGCAAATGCATATTACATGTTTTTCCTCCGAATATTAACTTGTAAAGAATGTTTACATATCCAATTAACATTTAACAAGATAACCTTATATTACGTTAATTAGCTATCTGCTAATTAAAAACGTACCAAAATTAATATAGACATTAGGCAAGTCAACTGTATAACTGCTTACGCACAAGGGAAAATCAACACAAAATATTTGGAAAAGCTCTTTGAGGCAAAATATGTGAGGATCTCTCCCCGTTATCTCCCTGACACTGTTTCAGGATACTGGTATCTAGCCAAAGTAAACAAGAATCAGTGGGGTTTACTTTTTCTTACATACACGTATAATGATTTGCTCTCTGGGGCCACATCTCATCCCAGTATTGTTGGTCTCCATGGTTTGGGAGCCTTACAGAATTAGATTGGATGCTTTTCTTTGGTTTTGGTCTTAAATGTGGTGGATCAGAAAAGAAAAAAAAAAAGCAGGGGGGGAGGGAAGAGAGGGATTTAGAGAGCTATCTGACCATGTGAAAGATACCCTCCTTGCAGACTAATAAAATTACGCCTCGGTGCACAGTGAGAGGAGATTTTGGGTGGTTGCCTCTGTCCCTGTGTTTTGAAAGGACAGAAACATTCTTGCCTATTCAAATAAGACATTAAACAGCACAAGTGCAGTTTCCAGCCAGCACGTGGATGTGAATATTTGTCTTTGTGGACAATTCAATGTACTGTAAACATCTAGGAAAGCGTCTTGCTCCCATGAGTTTAACAGTTCACTCAATTATGTCTGCCTCATGTGTTTTATTTCTGAGTGTATGTGCATATGGATCTGTGTGTATGTACATATATACACACACGCACCTGTGAGTCTTGTTAAATGATTACTCTTCTTCCCAACTGTAGTACTGATTAAAGTACTTTAAGATAAAGTTGATCTTTTTGATACCATTGACAAGGCATTTACATTGAAACATTACAATATTCAGTTTTCATCTGAGTTTAATCATAATATAAAATATATGGATATAATTTAATCACTTTAAGATTTTTAAGACCTATGTAGTTCAAAACCTGATAAGCAATAATAGAAGTAAAGAAGAGCTAAAGTGAAACACAGGGAGCATTAAAATTATAGAAGAAAAAAAAAAGAAAGATAAAATAAACAGCGAGATGTAACAGTGAAGGGGAGTGGAGGAGGATGCCACAGAAAGTGCGTAGGAAAGAGACTGGTGTGGGAACAGGGAAGGCGGTGGAAGGTATGTGCTAAATTACTGGAAAAAGCTGAAAATAGGAAGTGATTCTGTGGGGGTTAGGAGCAATCAGCAGGAAGGCAAGGAGGGCATGGGAGGGAAAGACACGTCATGTTCTTGTAGTGGAACTGCCTGTGCTAATACCCCTTCTAAGCCTTGCAGCCCACCCCTTGTAAATGAGATGTTTTCAGAAGCCTGAGAAGAATCAGGCTGAGATGACAGCCTATGTGGTCAAAAAAAAAGGCTGGATATAGTCCATGTCCCCTCTCTGCCTCCTGTGGCTCTCTGAATCTCCCAAGAAGGCACAGTCCTCTCAAGCTTTTTCAGTGTACCTAGATATAGGAACTATGAAAAACTTCAAGAGAGAAGAAAATGCAGAAAGGAAGTCTCTGAAAGAAGCACAGGCTGGCCTGTGTGCACATGGTGACCTTTGAGCAAATAGTTCACTTAATAGCAAGACACTTTGCTCTGAAAAACACGGGACCCTCTCCACTATGTGGAATGCAGTACATGGAAATAAAACTGACAGAAACCATCTAATCTCAGCTACAGCAGCGATATAGTGAGCTTAAGAGGAAGCAAATGTCTGGAGAGAACAAGAGGACTACAGACTGGGGGGGGAGGAGGGCATAAGAAGCACTGAGTTTCCAGAGAAATAAAACAATGCAAGCGTGGAAGCAGTTGAAGCAAGTATTGATTCTGTGTGTGCAGCTGAACATGACATATACAGATAAAAAAGCAAATATATATTTACAGGGACAAGACAGAAGATGCTGATGTCAGGAGTTCTTCCTGAAAAACGGTGGAAGCTGTTCCAACGAGCTGTGAGTCAGCAAAGAAAGGGACCGTCACGAAAAGGTGTTTGGTGTGTGGTTGTTAACTTCTGGTGGGACTTCTTTGGAGTGAAGAAGGGGAAAGTCAAGCTGGGCACCAAGCATCATCAACTAGCTGTTTCCTATCAGTAGAGCAGGTTTTCTAGAAATTTGAAGCAGAGCCCCCACGAAACCATAAGAAATGCAGTAAATCATCCTCATCGGGTTATGATGAGCGATGACCTGAGTCTGCAGAGAGGCAACACCGCAGCTCACTTCTGGTTAAGTACAGTGTGGTTGGAGGTACGGTATGATGTATCTCAGGGCAGACAAGGAGTCACAGTGATTCAGATCCAGAGCCAAAAGCATTTGCTCCAAATGCCTTGACAGAAACAGAAAGGGGACAGATAGAAGAGGAGGTTTTGGCTGTGGTGTCTGGAACAGAACAGTTCTGTGACTGGCTTTTGGCACCAAGTGGGTGTGCTGGCTGATCACAAGCTGTTAGAAAGTGTGATGAAGAAACAAATGCTCAGTGCTTCCATACAACTACAGACAGAAGCACTTTCATGTAAGGTAAAGGCATAATTTGGGAGATCCATTCCTGAAGGCAGACTTGAGTGGAAAGGATATCCTCATCCCATGGAAAGGAAGGAGTTATTGGTTGTTTGGATGTCTGAGACAAGCATGACAGTGGACATGAGAGACTTCTAGCCAGAAGGAAACCATTTTTCACTTCTCTTACAGAGGCACAGGAAAAGACACCGAGTAGGCCTTCATCTTTCTAATGACAGCGTTTCTAATGAAACGCTGATTTTGGAACTGTAAGGACCGAATGCATTACATCGATGAAGTGCACAGGAATTCTAAGTTACACTCCACACAACTTGTGATTGTTATCTAGGACTGTTCCCTAGTTTGTGATTCTAGAATACAAGGCTCTTAAGAGGAAAAACGTTTTTTTGGAAGAAGGGTTTAAATGAGTAACTTAATCTGAGGCCTCTTCAGTAACCTTAGAAGGCTTTTACCAGCTTCTGGGAAGACTAGTTTTGTCCTTCACCAGATGTCCTGCAAAATTCAGCTTTTAACTGTGTGTGTGACATGCTTCTTGAGGACCTTTGGTAGTACACCATTGCTCAGTGATCAGTAAGACATTCTTTACTAGCAACACATCTAATAGGTTTTGTGTCTCTAAAAGACTGCTTCAAAACCATGGAAACCATTGTACATTACCATTCAGATTCTAAATCCCTGCAACCTTTGGAGAGTTCAAACACCTAATTGGGAAACAGCAATCAAGTAACAGGCATCTATGTTGCTCAATTCTGTTCCCAGATCTGGGATAGAAATACTGGTTTACATGTAAAAGAAACTGTCAGATAACTGGGAATGGGGGACAATGTGAGATTTTGGAGAGCTTCTGATTCTTTTATTCTGGCTTGAGACTGGTTTGAGACTTGTGACCAGCTTAGAAAACCTCAGTACAGCCTCTGAACTACTGGTATCTTTCTTAGGGGTGTTCTGCCTCTCTGTTTTGGGGTGAAGGGTGGTCTGGGGTTTTTTGGGGGGATGTTAGTATTCAGATAATTTCAGGCAGTGAGCTGAAGGTAATAATTGTCATTTATTAGGCCTTTTTTTTTTTTTTTTTTTTTTTTGCTTTAATCCTGCCAGTCTGTTACCGTATGTTACTTATTTGAGTTTTGCAGTCTCTCTGGGTACCATTTTCCACATCTGAACAAGAGACATAATGATAGCTACCTTACAGGTGAATCATGAAGAATAGTTATGTTCATGGTTGTAAAATACTTTCAAGACACTGAGTGTCTTGGCTTAGCTTATAAAACCATTTGCTATTATTAGATGTTCTCATTTCTAGAGATATTCACGAATATTTTAAAACAAAGTAGGTGAGCTGCTGTTCACCCTTAAAAGATTATGTATGTACATAAACTGCTTGATTCCTCAGTTCTTAGCTCTATCCATGGTCTTATATTCCTACCAATCACAAAAATTGCACACTGAAGGATTTTAAATTGTATCTCTGCTTGGGGGGGGATTAAAGGACCCTGGAAACAAGAGGGCAGGACGGCAAATGGAAGGAGATGAATAATAACACCATTCACTTCTAACACAAAAGCATTTCTTACCTCTCAGGTGTTTAAAACTTAGAGCAATTGGGAGGAGTCCGTTGTATGGGATTTTTAAGTGTTGATTTTAAACAAAATTGTGTAAACAGAAGCAATCTAAGATTGCAGGTTAAATTATGTGCATTTTTCCTTAGAACTTACGGTAAATATATGATCTCTTACACCTCCACACAGAGCAGGATGACTCCTATTTGGAAGCATGATAGCTGTAGTCCCAGAGGAGACAATAGTTATTTGCTATTTATTGTTACAGACGGCTGCATTACCAGAGGGATTTAAGGACATTTAGCACAACACATGCACTCTGTAACTGAGTGAACATGCCCTTTTGCAGACACATCTTCCCCTCTGAGTGCCGCCTGGAGCACTGAAACTTTCAGGCATTGCCTTCTCTGCGATTGCCGACACCTGTTCTATGGGAGCAGATAATTCTAGAGGCCTGTCATTTCCTTCTCCAGCTGCCATCTCACCTTCCAGTCTCCGAAGGGCCCTGTCACCCTTAATCACAGTTTTCCTTGTGATGGAAACCACGGGTTAAGAACCAGACAGGTTCCAGACTTGCCCACAGCAGAATTGTTTTCAATTTATTCATTGGGAAAAAGATGGGGGGAAAACAGGAAGACGGGGTAAAAATGCAGACACAGTAAAATAGACAGCTACAGGAAAAGCAAATGAGCATGAATGATGCTCCTGTTGGATTTTTTTCCTCTTAAATTCCTTTCCCCATGTGGAGAAAGCATACATGTACTAGTACTCCAGGCAAAGATCAAGGTGTCATAAGGTTTGGGCTGGATCAGGTTCGTGCTGTAAAACTGAAGAATGGATTTTCTTGCAAAGCTCTCCAAACCTACCTGCATACATGTAGGTCCACTCAGGTCAACAACATCAAAACTCTGATTTCCCTTTCCTTTTTATTCTTTAGGAACTTCTTCAGCCAGACTTTAAGGCACTGGCCATAACTAAAACCTTTTCTCCTATTTAGGTTATCTACATTTAAAAAATAAAATAAAGAGCAGTGGACAGTGCTAGGCAGTGCTGGACAGCCTTTTCCAAATGCATCCTTAAGGGTAAATCCTTAGAAATTCTGGCTGGGCTGTGGTGAAACCTTTTGTGAAATCTTGCCCTCAGAAGTGAGCCTTGGAATCTAAATCAGGATTTAATCTAAGGTACAGATATTGGGACAGTTACATGTCACTGAGAAGACGTAATAAGAACAGATTTTGTAGAGACTAGTGCCAACGTGATAAAGAATTCCTTCAAACTTCAGCGTGAGGGCTAGACTTGGGCAGAAGTTACATTAATCATTTTTCAGGTTCACTGTTTTGGCATCACAGCTCAAATGCTTTACTGATTGAATCCAGCATTCAGTGAAGGACTCTGCACAAACAGACTCACCTGATTGCTGCTCAAAGTCATACTCGGTCCAAGTCTGCTCAGGATTCAGACCTCAGTCACTGTATCCCATGCTATGCTTTGTAATGGGAGATGAATACCATTTTCAGTGTCTAACCATACATGAAAGGCTGGGCAGGTAGGGTATGGAGCGATACTCTTTTTTGAATGTAGTCACTCCATACAATTGTTCTCTGCTGGCACTAAATAAAAATGAACGGCATGTTCTGGAGTGCTGTATGCTTAATGTCATGAAAACTGTAAGAAACATCCTGCACCCCTACCACAAGATTATGTCCATATTCTGAATCTACAACAAGCTGGAAGAGGACTTGGTAAAGACTCCTGTTACCTTCAGTGGTCTTTGGGTCTGAGGTAACTAAGTGATGTAGTGTAAATAGATCAGGATTTGGAGGAAGGTTTAACTATGCACCATCTATTTTATAGCGCCTTTAAACCAATATTTACAATAGCTAGCATCAAGTGATTCACTACTTAAAATGCTTCCAAACACACTATTGACAAAGCTACAATTTGCTTTCAATCTCCACACTCTGGATGGGTATTTTTGGCCCTGTCTTTTTTTATATATATATTGACATTTAACTTTTTCAGTGCAGAATGTATATTGACGGAGCCATCAAGAGAGCAAACACATTAAACCTAAAACAACAAGCAAAAGCTCTAAATAATACAAAGCTGGACCTACAAGCATGTATGCTGAAGAGCTTTAGATAGCTGGATCTGCAAATAGATCCTCAGGCTTCCATTTGGGCTCATGTGGTAAATAAAATAAAAGCAAATCTTGCAATTAATGAGACAACAGTTGATGGTGGCGGGTCAGAGCCAGGCTTGGCTTCCCTGGTTCCAGTCCTTCTGCAGTGTGGTATTTGCAAGGAAACAGGATCTGCTCAGAGCTGCCTGGCTAAAAAGTGCACTCACAGAGCATCCACTACATCTTTTTGTCTGGTAAAAACGGGTGTTTCTGGTTTAGATGGTAATTCTCTGCTTGGGGCAGGGACCTGCAGACAATCAGGCTCAGGGGCCTATGGGCACCAGGACACCACTACACAGCCGTGCTGACTCCCCAGGGCCCCACCTGCTCTGCCGAGGCTTCTGCCTGAGAGGAGAACCCGGCCTGTCGTTTTGGTTAGATTTCTTTCATCTGTTATTTGTAGGAGAGAAAACAGCCGCAGGTCAAATATACTTAGGGCAGTACAGCAGCAGGCAGTGTCTTGACCAACACGTGCTACCACAAAGCAGAGACCCAGGCACCTGAAACAACACATCCCTTAGCAGCCCAGGAGTAACACACAAACCCGAGAACAAAAGTTGCAGGCAAAGGTAATATTATTTTCTCTCAGAGTCTGAAGAAGGATGGATATTTGCAGTCTTCTGCCTTCATTTCTGGACTTTGATTCACTTCTGTGTCCCTTCACTTCTTCACTCAGCTCAGCAATCTTGAGGCAACTATTTTGATCGCCAAGCTGTGTATATTTTCTCTTTTATAAATCATCCCTGCCTCTGTAGGATGCAGTGTTACAGCCCAGTCATTTGCTTCAGGAAAGGGTTTCCTTCCCTCTGGCAGTATGATCTCTTCTCCTCTCATGTTTGTGGATCTGGGCTTATGAAATAAACATTGCTTTAGCAACCTCAGAAACAAAACCTCCTTGTTCTTTTGCTGCATGAAGAATTCTGGCCTGATTTTAGGCTTCTCAAAGGATTAAGATCATGGCTGGAGGCCTCAGGATAATTTCTTTTTGGAATTTTCTTCCTTTCTGTGGCAGAGGATCAACGGCAGCACCCCAGTCCAGCACGTAGAGGATTAGCCACTTAACACTGCCAGAGAGATGCAGGAATTTGGGTGTCCGTGCATGTGGTCCCAGCGCAGGGAATGCCAGGCCTCAGCCTTACAAAGTAAGCACCTGATTCCTGCCATCCTTAGCAGGGCACTAGGGAAAACGACAGGAATGCTTTTCTCAGGTTGTACCTCTTCTGTAGACTGAAGGTGTGGGAAAGCCTTTGTGAAGCACCTGTAATCGTGCTCACTCAGGGGAGTAGCATCAGGAAAAACCCAGCACCATGGGACTTGCTGTGGGCCGCAGCAGCACGGCTCCTCCACGCTGAAGCTGGAGTGAGATGAGTAAACCTGGCAGGAGCCTGCTGACGGGGCACCTCAGTGTCACCACCACTCGAAGGGCAGCCCCCTCCTCACAACCCTACAGGGACTGCCTGCCGTGAGGCGAGCTCGTGGGCCAGGGGCAACCAGGCTGGCTGCAGCAGAAGGTTCAGTAAGCACGGCTGCCACTGGCAGGTTGCAAGCACAATATGAAAGCCCATGGATAGGGAACTATTTGCTTTTAATGGGCTGAGTGCTACAGAAGATCCCACACGGGCCCTACTTGCTAAATCGTTTTCTGTTCAGTTTATATCTCTCTTCTAATGTTAATTCCCCTTAAAGTCTTCTCATGTTTTATTTTCAGTTTTATCCTTTAGCCTTTTTCTTTCTGCCTTCTAAAGGAATTGTCTTTGTTGGCTGTTTCATTTCTCTTCCAAATGATTTTGTATGAAACTTTATTGAAAAAAGAATTAAAACTCCCCATTGCAACCTGATGATGTGGCAATTGCTGAAAGGTTGGGAAAAAGTCTTGTGAGGAGCTGGGAATATTTCTGCATTTTCTATGGCTAGGACTAGAAGGAGGAGCTTAGCGTTAGTCTGCTGATGTGGCTTGACAGAGGTGTTCACACAGCTTCTTTGGGAACGTCATGCTTCTAAAATATCATTCAGCTCCCTGGTTGCAGCTGCTTTTTTATACCTAAAAATCATGTCAAGTTCTCAAGCTCTTTATTTCTAAAGTTGCTATGCAATGGTCCATAATTTCCCCTTCACTTGAACGAAAGAAATCTAAGTGGGTATACATGCTGTGGCTTTTACAGTGCTATCTGAGCATCTCGTATCTTTTACTTTCTGTCTTCATGATGCAGAACTCAGGTACCGGGGGTTTTGTTGTTTGTGGCAATTCACCCTCAGAGCCTACAGAGAGCAAGCAGTTCCACGTCCCTGGCTAACAGCCAGTCTCCTCTTTTTACACCTCTAAAGAGCAGAGATGGAGAAAGTCTATTTGCACATGCAAACGAGAAAGCAAAACAGCAACAGGTATGGCCTCCTTTCGGTCCTGGGGGGAAAAAAAAAAAAAAAAAAAAAAAAAAAAAAAATTGCTCTTGACTTCAGTCAGCTCCATCCCTTGGTTTGTAGGATATTTTCTTCCCTTGATTGAAAATGCAGAGAGACTCCCTGAGTCCTGCAAGCTGCTCTTATTAACGAGGCTCTTTTCAGTCTTCTCAATGGAACAACAGTGACGTGCAGTGGCTGCTCAGGGAAAGCACAGCACTACAGCACTAGAGAAGTTAACGGCAAAATTACATCTGGGCATATAGCTGTTGGGTGGCCATGTCGTGATAGCAGTTAATCAATGAGTTTGGTGAAATTCCCAGTTATGATGATGTGCACTGCAGAATGCTTTTCAAGCATTAATTTATATCGTATCTTCATTTCTCATGTAGCAGTGCTATTTACAGGGTAATCACATTTTAACCTAATTTCCAAATTAGTTGAAAATATTTGTATTGACTTGCAGTGCTTGTGCAGGTTGTAGCTGACAGCGCAGGCTGAAATCTCTGCATATAATGAAAGAAAATGTGATGAAAATTATTCAATCTCTAAATGAGCTATTGAGGAGGTTTAGTTAAATCATTTATTCAACCTGAGGCAGTTGAATAGGAACGCTGCCATTGGAGGTGGTGAAGTACAGAAATGGCTATCAGTTAGTCTGAGGTCACAGAATTAATTAGTGGCTAAGTAAGATTTTGGGGGTGGCATTTGTCATTTTGGGGGGACATGCTGCTTTCCACAAGCCTCCAGTGTTGTATTATTGCCATGTTGTCTAAATTCCAAAGGAACTAGGAGTTACAAGGGGATTTGCTGTGTGAGCAGCTTGCTCTCCGTGGGATTATTTTCTGAACTCTTTGGGGCAGCCGTTCCCACAGGCAAACCCAAGACACTGGGGTTAATCACAGGGTTAGCTGGTCTTTGAAAAGACGAAGGCTTACCTGTATTGAATTCAATTCTTCTCCCAAATGGGCGAGTACACGGTTCATCAGGCTTCTTGGAAATAAAATGGCAGAGAGGCAGCTTCAGAAAGAGCGGGTGTGGGAGTTACTGCTCCAATAAAGAATGGAGAAGTGCTGGGGGAAGGATTGATGAGCTCTAGACCGTGTGTAGGAGGAGGCCCTTGAAGTTAGAGAGGGACATTTGAATTATAAGACAGCCATCCAGTTGTTATGGTGACAGAGCTGTACCGCCAGGGTCCTGCTGCCAGGGAGACGAAAGGACTTCAGTGAAGAGCAGAGCAGGACAGGGAGCCCCGGGCAGACTCCGAAGGTTAGATTTGTGCTCAGGAGGGGCTTGGGAGCGGTGCTTGATTTTTCTTTTGGTTAGCTGTACTGGACACAGTAACTGGTGTAACAGCCACCTGGCTAACTACCCCAAACAAATCCTAGTTTCAAGAAGCAATCGTGTCTTTGTACACTCATGTGGCAAGCAAGTGTTCACAACAGTAGGACAATAAAGACATCACGCTGTGCCTTTTTTGTTAATCAGCCCATTCAGAAAAGCCGTTGCTCCTCAGCTGCTTTATTGACACCAAGTGCTGCTAACAGGTTCATCTGTGGCAAGCCACAGAAGGCAGGCAGAGCAGTTCCCTGTAAGACATGGGCAGTGGTGGTGGTTCTCCTACTCATTACCTCAGTGACAGCCAGTTCAACCCCTCTGCTACTGCATGCCTCCAGACCAGCGTGTGATTGGGGGCTGACTGATGTGAGTTGTTTTTTTTATATTGTGCCTTGTTCAGCAAAAATCAACTCACAGTTATGAGTTCTGCCACCTGGGTGTTTGCATAAATTCCAGTGGCAACCTAAGCAATGAATGCCGGGACGTGAGGTGGTCCTGTAGGTACGGTTTGAATCTAGAAGAGAGGCTTGTGAACGTCTTAATTTGTGTTCGCTGAGAGCACCCTGAGGCGCTTTCTTCCTTCCTTTGTTTTCATGAAATACTGCATTATTTGTGAGTTTGAGAAGGAAAATTTTTATGCTGCATGCTGTATTGAAACAATTTCTTTTTTGTCTCTTCATTGAATGAAACAGGCCTAGTCCTCTCAGTTCCATCTTACAGAGAAATATTCCATTTTATCAGAAGTACTGAGGACCAAATCAAGGTCCTGTCACATGGGATGTCACGGACAGGAAGTTTCCACGTCTGCTGGCTCCAGCTGTTGCCTCACCTGTAATGTATTGCCTTTCTAAACAGAAAGGCAGGTAGCTCAGAAGACTTGTTATTGCAAGTCCAGCAAAGTTTGTTGTTTCTGTGGATTCTTGCCTGACAGTTATAAAATTATTTTTGTGTGTTTTCTTGCATAATTAAATGCTTCACTGCATAATACTAGTCAAGTGGGAGCTGTGGCAATAAAAGGTTTATGATGCCAAAGGGCTTTCACAGTGGTGATGCAGCCAACTCCAACAGGCTGTAGAAAAGAGACTCCTCCACAGTGCAGTTCGATTCAGTTTCTCTGTATGCTGCAGGCATTACAGGCAACGTTAGCTTATAAATATTTGAGGAGCCCAGGTTGGATGGAGAAATATGCCAGCTCCTCCAGCAGCCAGATGCGTTGTCCAGAAGCATCAGCCATTAGCAAGTGCTGTTCGGCTATTGGCAGACAAATCCATTTCGACACCTAGGGAGCACTACACTGGGAGAGTCCCAGCCTTCCATGACAAGTGTTTGCCTTGTCCCTGGCAAAAATGAAAACAGTAAAATAATGAGCCAAAAGCTCTTCAGGGAGCTGCCTGCCATCCTTCCAACCCCAAGCAAGGAGTCTTCCAGCTAGCTTTGAAATGAGTGGTAGAAGCAAATTCCCGCAAGGACTAAGACGCTGCTTTTAAACACTTCACTGTTCATCAGCTCTGGTCAGCTCCAGATTAAACCCATTAACTTAAACCACCATGGGAATAGGATCAGGCTGTAGAGGTGGTGTGCTGAAATAAATGCATTTTAATTCTCAAGACTGTTGTGAGATGACTTGAGAATATAAATACAGCTGTGACAGCTTGGCTGATACACACAGATACACTGATACTCATTAACTGATGAAAACTTGTGTGTTTACAGTCTCATATTCCCTCTTCTCTGATGGTTTTACAAGTAGCAGCTTCAGCGCCTTGTCCTCACTGGTGATAGCACCTGAAAGCTTCCTGTAAGATCAGATAGATATTTTTTCTTAGGTGATAGATTGGGAAACTAGGTTGCATGTCACAGGAGATTTCAGTCTGTCAATGCTGCTTCAGTTTCAGTGTGGTGTGACATTGCATTTCTCTTCCTTTCCATTGAGTACCTGAGTCCATATAACCTGCAGACCGCTAGCTAACTGCTTTCCATGGAGGAGCCATCCCAAAATAGTGTTCATCCCACATATAAGTCTACCAACCTGATCCTGCACCACTGTTAAGAACAGGAGATGTTCTGCCTTTGTACTTTGGCCTGGAAAAGTTACAGATGTTTCCAAGTAGTCTACGAGGATATACGTTCGTAGATCAGGAGTGGACAATGCCACCACAGTCCCCAAGAAAGGAAGATCTGATCTAATCTAATAGAGGTGGGAAGTTAGAATTCATCTCTTCTACTTTGACTGTTGTTGCACAAAGTTTGATGCTTTGGTGAATCTCACTGAAGTTGCTCATCTTGTGCTCAGAATAGAATTGACTGATTTTTTTTTTTTTTTGGGTGGGGGGGGGGGGAACTGTTGTCATTGAGAGAGGGTTAAGAACTGAAGAGATACAGAAAACTGTAGCATTCTGTTTCCTGAACAACCTCATTCACATTTCCTATACCAGTCCTGAAATCTGTCTGGTTCAGTTGTTCAATCCTTAGTCAGTCTGTCATATTCAGGAAATAAGCCATGACATAAAGGTATTTATTTTTCTCTTATAATTTATATTCCCAGGTATTCATTTTGATTGAGTTTAATAATTTCAACATTTGTGACAAATAAACTAAACCCAATACCATTGCTCTATTTCCTAAGAGTAAAAACAGTTAAAATTGTTTGCTTTTTAATTTAAATATTTATTTTTTTTTAAAAAAAAAGGAAGGTTAAAAGTACATTTTCCATCCCCTGACATTTTAACTTTAGGTGGCCAGCAGCTGGGATATGTGTCCAGATGCAGTGAGTTACTGTCTTGGATACAGCAGTTCCTAGGTGGGATTCTGTAGGCTTTAAAATAGAGCAGCTACAGCCTAGTGAATGTGGCAGTCTCCTCTTCTCTTCCAACCATACCAAAAGTAGCATGTATGGAAATGAACCATTTCTTTCCAAATACAGCCAACTGCTCAGTGTTGTCACAAGATGTCAGCAGAGACTGCTGCTTCTGTGCAAATCCGTGTAAAACACTAAAAGGTCTCGACTCAGCATTCAAAGTCTGCTTGCTAGCATTACATACGTGTCACCAACGTGGGATGTGACCCAGCGGTGGATACTGCCACTGCTGATGTCCATCCAGAGACTGAATGTGACAGTAGCGTGACTGCTGAAAGTGCTGGCAAAAAGGGGGAAACATTTGAAGGCCCAGTTAGGGTTAAAACTGACTTGTAAAAAGTACAAGAAAGTTACTACAGTAAGACAGCTCCATAATGTTTCAGTAAAAGTAAAAAGATGATGTTTTGGTTTTGTTTTGGTTTGGTTTTGTTTTGTTTTTAACCTAACTATAACGTATTTTAGTAGCTAAAGACCTATAACCTAAAAGAGGGATGGCTAAAGCCTGTGGGTTGAACTGGCCTTCGGGGTGGTGTTGCCTGGCCTCCAAGAACATCTGCCCAGCTCCTGCGGGCCTACGGTTGCGGAGCTAATGACTGTGCCTGATGAGCAAACAAACAGGGAGCACTGGGGCACAGGGGAGACTCTGGAGCACGGCTATGCCAGTTCCAGGGAGAGTTGAGGCAACTTCGTCTGTTAATAGGAGACATGTTTTTTACTGGTATATACTGGGACACTGGTTCACTCAGAGAAATTTGTAAACTGAAGCAGAGAAAAGTAGAAATGCTGCTCTATGGCACCCAGCTCAGGAACAGACCCAGACTCCCTGTGGTTGCATGTCTGCATTATATTCACCGGCCTTTCCTCTAAAGCTCTTACAAGTCTTAAGTTTTTCTACCCCCATGGATTTCTGTGACCTTTCCTATCCTAATCTGCCATCCTTTGAGGGAGCCTGTGCGTGGCTAGCATTGGCCAGTAGCTCTGTGCACTCTATCAGTTCAAATTACTGCTCTGCTCTGCTCAGTATAATGTTTATTTTTCTTCACTTTAAATGTGGCCAATTACCTATGAGTTTGCAGTTCACCAGGAGGTACTGGGAGCATGTGAAATGAAGTCTCTTCATTTCACTACTGCATTTTGGAAAAATACAGCAAAGAACTGGGTATCATGTAAATATTAGTTTCATTATACGTAGGAGGCTGATAAGATCATTTGGATTGAATTACATAAAGTCTTTTCAAGGATGGTTTTCTCTTTCTAGTATAATATTTCAAATTGTTTAAAGCTATTGTTTTCTATTATTTCTATCTAGTTTTGTTGACTGTTCAAAACAATCTTTGTATTCAGAAGAAATTTCAAAAAAAAAATCAGGGGCTATACAAGTATTCAGGAGCCAAAATTACTCTTTATTACCATTGTGCCAGATATTGCAGGAAGTCAGAATGAGAAATTCAGGAAAGCCATGGAAATGTGAATTGCTCTAATTGAATAACAGATTCATTGGCTTTCTAATTAGGTTTGATCACTTGAGTATTGTATATTGTAGCTGCGTAAGTATCTTATAAATACCTACCACATGTGACACAGGTACTTCAAAAGCATCACATAAACTGTAGAATAGATCTGCAGAAAAAGATAAAGAAAAATATATGTACATCTTAGTTATTCCATGCCTTCATAAATAATTCCCAGCTCTGGGTTGTCATTTTATTTAATTTTACACCATTCAAAACCACTGTTATATAACATCTGTAATAAACACTGAAAAATAACTCAGATGGTATGTTACTATTACAGCTTACTGTAAGGTCTGACTAACATCATATAATTGTACTATGTTAGATAACTTCACCAGCACCAAAATATAGAAGTGTTACACTTTACATAATTCACTTAAAGAGCAATTCAGGTGGAATTTTGGCTACAAAGGATTTTTTCTTATCCTCCTTATAGTGTTGATTTGGTATGCTTTAACTTATCAAATGACTCCATTACACTGCCCCAACGCAAGGCAACATGGAAAATACGTGAAAACCCATGTGGGAGCAACCGAGAATTACAAACTGTACTGGCTGTTAACAGGACTTCTACCTCTTGCTCCGTTCAGGACTTCTAATCTCACTTCATTATGATGGCACGTCTGCCAACCAAGGTCTTAGGCTGAGATTTGGAAACCTCTGGTTCTGCTTGAGCATGGGCAGTGTTTGTGCCTCAGTTCCCCATTCACAGCAGCATTGTAATGTTTTCCTTTCCTTTTACCTGCAAAGCTCACTGCTGCTGTTTTTCGTGAAGTGCTTGGTACTGTGGGACTAAGCTCAGTAAATGTGCAATCTTTAAAAAAAGACAACAATCAAATCGTTCTGATGTTTAACAGAGGTAGGTAGATGATGCCCTTTGCGCTGCTGGAGGAAGCACAAGGGACTTGCCCAATGGCAGCGTGCCTTCCTGAGTCACGGTCTGGAGCTGCTCTAATATGCTGAAGTTGTCCATAACAGAACAGAAAGGTAGCGGGGCAGTTTTACACTTTCAGGTCTTTATGTCAGGCCACAGCAGTCAGGAAAAATTTCCTGAATAACTTCAGAGGGCATGAAAGTAAATTTTCATTTAAGTGCAATTGCCCAGAGGTAAAATAAATGAAAACTAGATTGCTTGGCCCTTCAGATAAAATTCAGGCATCCTGTGTGCTCAGTTTTACTCAGCAGTTTTGGGCACAGGTTAAACATACTGTAGCACAAAGCAGCATGTTAGTGTTTTCAGGAGAAAGAAGCATCAAATTTGCGAAGTAACAATTGGGAAATCTATCAGGTATGTCTTCTGCATTACCAGATTGGAAAAGCAGCTTGTAATGAGCTGAAGGGGGTAAGTACGTAGCCCAAAGCATATGATAGATTGGGGCTGGCTGCAGTAGTTAATTAAAACATCCAGAAAAGCAGCTGTAGCTTCTCTGAGAGTAGTACACACCCCGTTATATTGCCCTTGAGAACTTCACTGCCATAGTTAGGGCTGTCTGGAGGGTAACGAGTATTGAGTCATTCACAGTATCTAGGCCTTACATCCTTTCATTTCTTCACAGCACCAAAGCTCATTTCTAGAAAATCATAGAATAATTTCAGTCGGAAAAGACCTTCAAGATCATCAAGTCCAACTGTCAACCTGACTTACAGAGTCCCATTAAGCCATTTCTACAACAATTATTCTCATGTATTATTCCTATACTAACCCTAATCAATCTTTTCCACACTTCAAAGAATGTGAGGATGACATGGAGCTTTCTGCCTGGCAAGTGTCAAAGCCTGAATGTCCGCCCAGCATCACTTTTATACTGCTGTCCTCCATTTAACTATTTATTAAAGGCTGGAGTTGTTAGGACTTTCTGTTCCCGTGGCCCCTTTCCCCCAGGGTTATCCAGTGGCATTATGCCACAAGCATTGGGGGATTTTTACCATAAGAGTAATGATTTTTAAAAAGATGGCATGATGATGTGTTTCTCCTTAGTCACTAGACATAGCTGACATAGAGTAGGCTTCTGGGGTTCTCTGATCTCTCAAATGATCATTTTTGCATGTTGTCACAGCACTAGTGTGGTTGTGGTAGAGGAGCCAGGAGGGCCTCTTTGGGGAGATGCTATGGAAAAGAAAGATCCTATAAATGTGGGAGGTGGACACTAGACTAGATATCCTAGCCATGCCATGGTGTTGGAGATTATCACTGAATTTCTCCAGATTCTCTGAAGTTCTTATTCTGGACCTTTACATTTGATTTTGCTTTGTGCAACAAAGCTGTATGGAGTGTGCAGTATGAATGGAGGATTCTTAGCCCCCACACTCTGCCTGGCTTCAGGTATACAGACATCATATTTCGTATATGGTAGAGGCTGCCAATGTGCCTGGAATTCTGGGCATACCCATTAGGAGTCTCAGAGGAGAAATCAGAAGCTAAGTGGACCGTGTAGCCTGGCCTGCAGGGTACTCTGAGGGACAACAGATGGGGAAGCAGAAAGACAACAGAAAGCCAGAAATTTGTCTTGTTCTAAGCAATGAATGTTGATGTCATATGAGCTACCAGCTGAAATTATTTTAAAAGCACTAACAGTGAAGCATACTTTCTTCTAAAGCTACAAAGGTTTCCTTATTGACAACACTAAAAATGTGTTACTGATTTATCAGAATTTTTGTATTTTGTAGATAATTTTGAGGAGAGTTTATGGCAGCTGGCAAGATACTTACTCACAGCCTTGCCATTTTTATTACCCCCAGTGACCACACAGACCAAGCAATCCACATTTCTATGCTCTGCCAGGTTCTGTTGTTGCAGTGATACCTGCTGTTCATAGCGCCTGTTCACGCCGCCGTTTCAGGCCCACGACTCTCGCTGCCAGGAGGAACACAGCCCCAGTGAGCACTTCTGTGACAAACGAGATCCATACTAGGGCCAGAGACCAGCCAAACCTGATGTCAATTTCTACCAGGACATCCTTACTCCTCAGGAGGCAGACAGCTTCTTCAAAGGCAGCAGCTGAATATGCGATGTAGACACAGATCCCTGTAAGCGTAACAAGAGCTGGGAAAGAAAAACACATTCAGTTAATCAGGATCCACTGCAGAAAGTAAAAATTCCTATCGACCTAGGCCAGATTACCATTTAGCCTCTGATTACTTCCCCAGTTGTGTCAAAGCTGTTTTTTAGGGAAGGGTGAGAGAAAAAGTATTATTTTTCTATTTATTTAGTTTCTCGTGTTCAATACTGAATCAAAATGTGTAGCAAGAAGCCTTCTGCAATAGAAATCTAGTCATGTCTTTTATGGGTACCTCGTGCATCTCCGACTTCATTGTACGTTATAACACATCCTAATTTCTCATTGCTGTGCATCGTGTACAGTTGTTTATGCAAGAAAGCCCATGGCAAGAGGTTCTTGCATTTCAGGTCAGTGACCTGAATTTAGGCTGGTTTTGAATGTTGACTCTCAAGCAAGAAGCCAGATGTTTCCAGAATGAAAGGATTGTACTGAATCTAGCAAACTTGGGGAACTGTACATCTAGCACAAGCACGTGCTAAATCCTGGAATTATCATCTGTTCACTCAAAGGACATGTACAAACTTCAGACTTCATTCAGTGGCAAGAAAGAAGACAGAGGAAGGCCCAGAATTTGAGGACTGTGGTCTAGGAGAAGTGGGAGTCACTGGAACATTTGTTGGAAAAGACGGTGTCTGATCTGATTCTGAGGGATACAAAAATCAGTTGGGCTTTTATCACAGTGTAAGTCTAGATGTGATTATGGTTTTGCCAGAAAGACAAGTTTTAGTAGAGGCAGACTAAGACAGAAGATAATTGGGTTATCCAACAGTCAAAATTCATACTCATGTGCTTGATTTTAGCCATGCTTTTACGTCTGTGCCTTGTTCTAGGCCTCTGCAAGGGGAAAAAAACAAACAAACAAACAAAAACTTTTCTATACTTCTTGTGAGCTGAAATGGAAATAGTGACTGCTTCATTGAAGTTGGAGGGTTTGTTGAGTTGTGTTCCTCCAAAAAAAAAAAAAAAAAGTGGAACCAAATAGTATGTCTTGGGATATGGAACATATCAGTTCTGCTATTTTCCCAAATAATCACGTTTCTAGAATTACAACCTAAAATACTTCCTTCTGGCAGGACAGAACTATCTAATCAATATCAAGCTTCATGAACTGGAATATCATAAAGACCTGTTACATGCATCAAGCCTCAGTGCAGCTGAAACAGCCAAACAGTACTGCCTGAGTAGGAGGCTCTGGTCTCGTGTCAGTCTGTACACGCTGACCTCAGAAACAACACTAGCTGCAGGTTCAGAACGAATTGTCGCCACCCTTCCCCAGTAATGTCTTCGTGTTTCCTTTCCCTCTCTGCAACCCTGTGTGTCTTAGAAAGGCAGAGTACTCCACTCCTCAATAGGATAATCGTGCTTTGCACTTCACAGCTTTTCATCTTTCACTTACTATTTAGGGTAGTTTTCAAATAGCCTAAGCCTTTTTAGTGAGTTCAGCTTTCTGATGTTCTAAGGAAATAGGACTTACAGGGTTGTTGTTTTTTTTTGTTTGTTTGTTTGTTTGTTTGTTTTTCAGAATAAAAGCATAACGGGTGGTGGCTGGTCTTTGTAAGAACTTCAGACTAAAAGGTTCAATCAAGACTTTGAGACAGCAGCACATTTATTTCCAACAATCTCTTCTCACTCTCTTCTTAAAAACAGGACTATAGGAGCAGGTGATGTGGACCAATACTGACGATCCCCTTTTCTGTGGGAGAAAATTTCTATTGCAAGTACCTCACAAGACACTACTGAATATATCTCTGGGGGAGGAAAATGGAGATGAATTTAAACCCAGTTATCCTACTTTGACAGAATGTTTTTTGTTTTAATTCATAAATGACTTTTTACAATGCAGAGGTTGTGGTTACAGCAAAAATAATGACGAAATGAACCCCACAAAACTTAAAAGAATTTGATGAGCTTCAAATGGAAACATTACACCAACTAAAACAGCTCTTTGGGGGTTCCTTCCGTAAGAATTTCAAAACATGGGATTTCAGTTTAGTAATCTGAACGGGGGCAATAAAAACAATGGAGCTTTCATCCCCTGCAAAAGTCTGGTTGTAAAGAAGTTGGTAACCAGGCCACTACCACATGAAGACATGGGCAGAAGGGCCAGGAACAGGTGAGTAACAAACAGGTGGTTCAGGTGGCAGCAGTGTTTGGGTGCATTTCACTGGATTTTGGGTGAACTGCGGTAATTGCACTTATCTTCCATGTGAACAGTGCTGCTGTTCTCAGTCCAGCTACCAACAGGAAAGGAGGAAGGGGTTTAGTTAGGGGTGACTTCAATGAGCAGCGCTGTTCGGGATCCTTGTCGGCCCAATGCGGGCCAAGGCAGACTCTGGTCTCACTCACATTTGGACTGGGGATCAGAACCCAGCTCTGCACTGGTGCAGACACAGCCCTGGTCCACAAGGATTAAAGAGGAACTCTGGTGTTACCATAGAGCAAAAATAATGAAATATATATAAAATCATCAGATTTTTCAAACAATATGCTGTACAACTGGCGATTGTGACAAATCGGAAAATTCTTCTGTGACATGCTCCCTACAGCACCTTTCTTGAGGAGCACAAACCTCTTCAGTCAGTGTTGCACTGTGAGCATGTGACTGATGGGCAAATAACCCTCAGCGTCTTCCCTGTACGGTGTTTGGCCTTCTCACAAGCCACTGAAGTCCTAGAACCTCCTGCTGTGACCTGAAGCTGCCTGTGGCAGGCTGTGCTGGGGTGGTGCAACAAGCTGAAGGCTTTGTGCCCCAGCAGTTAGGAGACAACACTCCAGCTCAGAACTAGCAGTAAAGCCAACCCAGGAATACCAAGCAAAACCCTCTTCAGGAACTCTATTCAAACTCCTTTGAAAATACATCATTTAATTTGTAGGTATAAGGTGTGTGCCAGCCTATCAAACCCTGTGCTCCACTAATACCAAAATCACATCTCCATAACTTCAGATTTCAGACCTCACCTGTGAAGAGTCCGAGCACTGTGCTGTGAAGGTATTTAATCTTTTTTGTCAATGGACAGAGCAGTCATATGTTCAGGGTGTGACTTGCTCCATGTGGATGTATGGTTGTGTGTGCTCACAGCCACTCCTGGCTCTGTGGGGCAGCTTTTCTACTCCAGAGCCCTGTCAGGAGCTGCACAGACACCAAGTGAATGAGCAGCAGCATTATTCTGAAAGCGAAGTCTTGTTTCACCTTTTCCTCTGGAAGGTAAAGTGATGTTTCCCAGATATAATCTCTTATTATCTAAAAGCATTAAGCCAGGAGTTTGATATAGTACCTCCAAAAAGAAAAAGCAGACCCGTCATTAGAAGCAGTAGGTAGGCCCTGGCAAGAATACTGATGAATCCAGTCATTCCTCCAAAAATCATCAATATCAGGCTGAGGGGCATCAGGATGACAAATGTCCCATGCATGTCTGAAGAAAAATGGAGAATGTTAGTATCATAATGTTTTACTGTGGTGTCACTGGATAATTAATAATTAATAACTTGTAATCAATCATTATTGAGAGCAGGGCCCCTAATCGGGATCAAAGCCTTTTTCTGTGCAGCATGAACAAGGAGCTGACCTATCTCTGGGGTTCTCGGTTTAAGTAGGCAGGACACATACATGATATGGAGAAAAAGGAATCACTCAGAGGGAGCCCTTTACAGACTGTGCTTCAGAGACTGTGACGATAAAGGATACATCTATGTGGACATGTTTAAGCAATAAATCTGTTCCCAGGTATTAAACCTAGCTGGCTAGCAGGTGATGCATTGCATCTGGTAGTCACTAGCAACCTTAATAAAAAGCGGTCAGGTTATCTAAATCATACCTATCATAGTGAGTGGCATTGTTCTGTTTGGCTGGTGAAGTCTAGCAGATGCTTTGCTTAAATGCTTTCTTTTCTGTCACACCCTCTGCTGATCTACCAAACTGTTGACCTTTTCCTCTGTTGCAGCAGAACAAGAAGTAGAGGCAAATTTCCCTACCCAGCTCTCATTCTGTCTGTCATTGTTTTCTTCAGCAGCTTCACTAAGGACATTAGCCTTTGCTGGTTTATTTCCTCCTATGCTAAATGTTTTACATTAGTCCTTATTGATCCCTATAACGTTTGAATAGCTGTGTAAACAGAGGGTTGCTATGTATTTTTCATATCATGCTGTTTTTCCATTATAAACCACCTTTGTCTCATTCTCTCTCATGCAATCTATTCACAGTGTTCAACCCTACCTTTCCTAGAATAATAACAAAAAATCAAGTAAATGCAGTTTCCAGCATCCACTTACTTTATACCTGAATAGAGAAGATTTACTGAGATAGGAAACCTACATTCCATTTTCTGAGGGGTTCTGGGCTTCAGTGACTTACTTAATTTCACAGATAAATAACAATACAACATTAGCTAGTTCCCAAGGAAAATGAGTCAGAAGATCAGAGGTTGTGTGTAATCAGATCATTTTTTTTAAGTGTCTGTAATTCCTGCTTAAGTGGGGGTACACCACTTGTCACTGGGTAAGAAGCCAGCTTATCCTCTTCAGTATAATTGCAATGATTGCACACAGTCAGGGATCAACTTGTGTTGCTTCTGTGTTTGTTCTTTCAATTAGTTAGTTCAGTCTGTGTCTTTGGAGCTGTGACTCGTGAGTGATGCTCAGAACTGCAACACCCACTTGACTTTGATAATTAGGTAAAGATTTGTTATTACCTCATTAATATAGGTATTTGTTCCTCCTTACCTTCTGTATAAAGAAGAAAAATCTGCAAATTGCCCTTCAGCTTTACTCGGAGAAAATTTATGAATGGGAGTAACTTATTCATCTCATTCCTCATTTGTACTACTGTAAAGTCACTGAAGCGAGTTGGAGAATGTCTGTGTAAACAAAACTGAATCTGCTATAAGGCTAATTAAAAAATGTAACTTGGTTCAGTTCTAGAACAAAGCTGCTCTTTCAGTCATCTTGATGGTGCCTTGTAATGTGTCAAGGACTTAGCTGTTTAGCTCTTACTGGCTGAAGCCTCCTCTCAAATATTCCCAGTGAGTTAACGAAACATATTGAGGCAAAGTACTAGATTACTCTGATCACATAGCAAGGTGGGTTTTTTTTGTTGCTGGTAGGTTGGTGGTTGTTGTTGTTTCATGTGAGAAAGTCCTGGTAGTTTTGGTCATTATTTGTTGTAGCTTGGACTTTCCTTGGACCTGATGAGTGGAGAAAAGGAAAAATCTCAAGCAAATGTGATGAAAAAAGAGCAAACTGCCTCAGCTAGAAGATGCACCAAGCACTAGAGATAAATGAAAAGATGGCTCAAGGGAAGCCAGAAATAAAACTATAACAAAAGCAAGAAAGATAGCATTCAGTTTTACAATGAACTGGCAATGAAATATTGTGACCTACTAGAAAGCTTGGATTCTCTTTGGAAAGCATGATGTGAGTTCTGGTTACTCTGGTGTTCTGGAGACCCCAAGTTATGCTCAGGGAGACCTTGGAAGGCTCGGAAGAGCCAGCATGGGAACAGGGCAGACACCTCATTTCTTCACTTGAGTGGAATGTGGTCTCAAGACATAACTAGTTTTGTGTCGTACATGACATGCTCCCAAGGAAAAATGTTGCACATGACAGTTTTGGGAGGTCACCCTTTTGTTCCTCCATTTCCTTTCATTTATGCTGGAATTAGTTTCTGGTATTAAATGAGCCCGACGTAGCCCTACATTGGTATCAGTTGATGTCCAGGAAGCAGGAACTCAGCATTCTGTGCAGAAGGGAGCTCTTTCTCTCTTTGCTTCTAAGTCTGGGGATACTGCCTGGGCTTTCCTTCAGCAAAACTGGCCCATGGCTGATGTTGATGACGGGGAAACACAAACCTGCAGGAGTTCTCAGGTGCTAAGTTTCAAATCAGCATTCAGCTCGCTGCGTATAAATCAGAATGTCAAAGCTGTTGGCAAAAGGAGGAATAGGCACAGAACTTGGCCCAGGAGTTTTACATAGTCAGAGTGGTTGTCAGGCACACGATGCAATGTGACATGACAGAACAGAGGTTTGGTACACAATTGAGTTCTCATTTTCTCCAGAGGCAGCAGGAACAGGCTCGTCTTCTGCCCTGGGTGTGCTTCCTGAGGGTATTAGGCCTGATTGTGATCTTCCACCTTCCTGATATCTATGTGTCCTCTTGGCTGTAGTAATACTAGTCTTGTGGGTAAGAGGTGAGAAGGGGTTGGAGGAATGAAAGCTGATGCAATTAACATTAAAAAGCATGAATAGTGCAACTGTCCCTAGGCCTGGCTTTGGTGGGAGGGAGCCACGTCAACACGCTCACCACAGGGCCTGTGCTTTGTCACATCCCTCACCAGTCCCTCACCGCTACCAAACCACTCCTCAGGACAGAAGTGCTGACAGCTGCTCGTTCTTTGTCTTTCCTTTCCAGGGTGTGATTGCAGCTTCTGCAGCTGGGACTGTAACCTCAGCTAGGACAAGTGCAGGTGATCAGGCCCCGAGTGTCTTCTCTTTTGAACCAAAGGGAGAACAAACCCATACCCCAGCCTGTTATCCTGGGGAGTGTCATTAACTGCATTACTGATCTGTGACAACTGCGTGCAACATCAGAATAATGATTTGTAGGCCCTCTGCAGTGAAGGTATGTATGTTTTAGGGATATATCAGGTGAAACCCCACACATCCCACTTAACAGCCTTTTCCTACATACAGCTCGGATAATTGTTTCTCATGAATCACCTGTGGCTGTTTTAAAATCAAATATTTAATGGGCTGCATTTGGCTAAACAGGACTTCTATCACCTTGAGTGTTCTAGTTCAATACCTAATACCCATTTGTGTTTCTTCTGTGCAATCTGCAACTGCCTGGAAAACTTATTCTAAGATGCTGCTATGGAAACCACTCAGGAATTTGAATTCATGCCATCTGGCATATGATATTATGCCATTATATGCCTTGATTAGAGGGACAGAATTAGTTTATAGAGGGACATGACTTAAAATATCTTTACTGTATTTCTGCCTTCAATAATTACCTGGGAGAGAAGTTCAAACACAAACTTTGCAAACTTTTCTGTTTAGGTTGTGTTGAAATACACATTTCTGTTATGTATTATGCATATAATTCTTTATTTTGATAAGATCAGTATTGAAAAAACAATTATTTTGCACAACAGGTACGTGTACTTCCCATAAAGTAGATCTGTTTTCCACATTGATTTCTCAATAATGCCCGAGTTCCCTGTCAGTCTAGCCCAGGAGATCCAATCCTGAAACAAACTAACATATAAAAAGTACTTTGCTTGCTGTGTCTTCATGGGGTTTTACATCGGCTAGCCAAAGCTGCTTTACTCGAGCTGTGACCAAATGCCTCTAAGAGTGCTGTCCACATGCAGCATGCATCTAGATCTGTGCTTGGCAGACATTTCTAAATTACCATCTGACACCGTTGTCATCTCATCAGAAATAATCCAAATGTCAGCAGCTCAGAAGAGCCTAATTGGGGACCTGTTTGCCTTCCCCAGCAGTAACTAACCAGCCCCGCAGAAGGAGCTGCGCAGAAGCCTGCAGCTCCAGCAGAACGCTGGCAGGAGCAACAGCCAGCAGGGCTGCCTTGGAAAGGTGTGGCAGGGGGGATGAAGTGGTGCACTCAGAAAGCCTGACCTGCTCAAAAGGAAGGAAGGAAACGACCTGAAGAAACAAGCAATAGAAAAGAACTGCTGTCTGTGGCTGGATGTAAGGCTTCTGGGCTAGAACCCCAGGGACTCAAGGGCCTGGATTCCCTCCTGTTCAGCAGAGAAAAGGTGGTGGTGGAGGAGAGCTGACAGGCTTAGGGTGGCCCAGGATAATTGGCTAGGCTCTGGACTTTGGGCTGGCGGTGTCCACTCTGTGCTCTTCTCTGCTAATAAATCTTTGAGCTGAACTGGAAGACAAAGTGAAGACAGTAGAAATATAATGATGCTGACCTGATGGGAAGCTTCAATGCCAGGAATGGATGGAACAGTAAACATAAGCAGTGCAACACGGTTCAAATTCTATTGCAATGATAGCAATGATATATGAAAATGAGAACATTCATCTGAAATTGTCACTCTCTGTTATTTCAGATTTCTGTACATATTTACTATAATAAATATGAGGACTGTGAGGACTGGAACCCCTCTGAAGAACCACTGCACTGGTGCTCAGAAACAACGATCTGTTTGGGTATACATCTGCCATATCAGTGAAGACAGAAATTCTGTGTACTGCACTTGGGGCTTATTTCACATGGCCCCTGCACTGGCTCTTGATGGGTAGTCCAACCATAGCTGTTCTTTTTGATAAGTTGAAACCAAAACGAAAAATTGCAGAGAACTGTAAATTCCCCAGGTAATACGCAACGGCAGCCAAACAAATGGTCATTCCAGGATAGCACCATGAGTACAATCATTTAACTCAGTACAAATGAAGCAGGACTATTAAGAGGGGGGAGAAGAGTGAAAGCAGTTGGTTAGTGACTGTTACAGGGTCTGCATGCTGGGAGGAAATCCAGTCTTATTAAAGTAATTCTGTTGAGGAAGAAACTGAGGCAACTGTTACATTACAACGGAGGTCTTTAGGAACTGACTCTACTGCGGAGCTTGTTTCTCTCCAGGAAGCGCCAGTTCCCTGCAGGAAGCACTAACTTGTCTGCAGCCTCATGGGTCCAAGTAAATTAATGACTTTAAAAAATAATAATAATACACTGGGGAGAATAATTTCAGCAGTTGTGGATGGGCAGCTGCACACTCCCATCTTGGTTGTACAAGCATTTTCTTTCAGTTGCGTATAAGTGGAAGCCACAGATATTACCTGACCATCCCAGGATGGCTCAGGAAGAAAATAGTACTAAATAAAGGGGCAAACCAGGTAGCCAACAGTTCCTGTCACGTTATTTTTGTACCATTGGCCCCAGCTCTGCAGTGTAAATGGGCCCCAACACCAGCTATTGGTGCAAAGTTAAGAGATCTTAAGAGGAATTAAGCATTTGGTAATTTTGCATCTGCTTCCATCTTTGGACCAAAATGGCCTCTTTTAAGTTTTGGCCAAGTAACACATTATGGATATTGCTTTGATGTGCCAAAAGAAAAAAAGAAAAAAAAAAAAAAAAGGAAGGAAAGAAAGAAAGAAAGGTTCTGTGACACTTTGGTTTTCAACAAGGCAGGGGGAGTCAACACACATAAATCACCACGATTTAACAAATTCCACCATGCTCTGGAAAAAACATTTGCGACAACTTTCTGGGGTCAGCAAATCATATTGCGTGTGGTTCAGAATGTAGCTGGAAGTAATTGGTATGCTACCAGGCAGGGGTCACTCTCCAACCACAACTGAGACACATAGGAACAGGTTTCCTGAGCTTTCAAAAAGTCAAGTTCACAGAAGGGTCTTGCCAAGACACCTCAGTACCTAGCTGACACATTACTGTTTTTCTTTTGACAGCTTATCTGTCCTACAAGAAGTACTCAAACCCAGCCTGGAGTACTGGTTAATTCTAATTTAAAAAAATATATATATATTTACAAAATTGTCCATTTTGCTCAGATTACACTGGTGCACCTTTATTTAAATTTATACTGGCAATTACTACTTAAATGACAATACCGAGTTTGGTAAGTTAAAAATATTTGTATTACAAAAACTCCCAAGAGTAACCTTTTCCCACTGAAAGCTTTTTTTTTTTTTCCTTTTTTTTTTTTTGATAAAATCATTTTACAGCAACTCTTGGGGAAAAGTTTTCAGTTGATTAAATCCTGCCACTCCTTCCTTCTCTCTGTATGTGATCCTCAACATCTTAGATGTGATTTTGAATGTTACCTGCTGGTAACAGTGGAAGCTTTGGCTTCTGTCAGGTTTTTCTGAAGGGATTACCTCTGACATCTGGGATGGGGTAACAGTCATCCTGGCTCAGCATCATTTGGAGAGGGAAAGCACTAGGAAGATTCGAGCAGTTCTGCTAAACACAGGCATGGTTCAGGTCTTTCAGACATGCAGAACCTGCTGCAGCCTGAGCTGCTGTTGTGAAAATCCGTGTTAGAAAGTGCCCGGAAATGCAATAAAGAGGTTTTTCAGTTGTGTACAAAATTGATGGACTTCCATTACACTAAATTAGCAGAGCAGATCCAGAAAAAAAGAAAAAATAATGTTAATTTTTTGTTATGAAAGCATAGAGGAATTTCCCTCAGAAAGATACCTTTTTGTGGTATTTCATAAAGTCCCGTATGGAGCAGAGGAAAATAAATACCTCTGGCAAAAATGCATTTTATAAATGCAGAAAATTCAGAAAAGCTCCTGGCAGGTAGTCAAGTCATATCTTTCTTTGGATGGTGGCTGATGTTTTAAACAAATACAGACTCATCCCATAATGTAATCTGTAGTGGGAAAACATTTTATACATTGTAGGTTTGGGGAGGGGGGGGTGTATGTCATATGTTCAGCTGGAGGGAGTGGTAGGAAAAGCAGCGGAAGGGTAATGTCCAGGGGAAGGCATGCTTGTGGCTAATCTGTTAGAGAAATTGCCCGGGGGTGCTCTAGTGATGTGAAAATCCATCATACTCTCAGGGTTAACAAGACTGAGGCTGACTGCCTGAGCGATGCTGCTGGTAGCACAGAACTTTAATTTGTACGCCCAATTGTTCTAATTTGTCAGGAGCTCCCTCTGAAGCATGCAGTAAGCCTCAAAGGAAACTGCTGGGAATGAATAGGGGAGGGATTGGCAATGTGGAGGGAGGCAATGTGCAGGCTTTTCATTCCCTAACAAAGGGTTCATCTTTGGGCAGTGACCAGCACCTCGGCTGCCACTTAGACTCAGCTCTTTGCGCACGGGCACAGACCTTCCCTCGTCTTTTTGGCTCTTGTGTCTAGTTAAGCTGTGCCAGGAAGAGCACGGGAACACTGAAGAAAGCAGAATGGGATTCCTGATGTGTGACTTAAGTGCCCACACTAACAGACAGCCCTTTACAGATTTTTAAGGAATAAAAGGCAAGAAATGTGCCTGATGTTACCAGAGCTGCTGAAAGGCAGTCTGCCAGTCAAACAGGGAGAGATACGGGTGTACAGCAAGACAGGATGAGACTAATTCTGTGTGAATGTGACTCATGCTGACACCGGCACAGGCACACAAAGGAAAAAAATGCATTTAAAGCTGCGTAGTTAGCCTGTTTGCCCCTTGTAGCAACACATGAAGAAATTACCTTAACTACACTGGAATCAAGAACGTGGGAATTGTCCTCTGAAATTCCAGTTAAAATTTACTCTAGGTGAAGGTTAGCACTGATCTGCCGAAATATGATTCAGTGACCACCAGCAGAAAATACCTAAGGAAGAAATATGAAGCTCGGTACTTCACAAGTCTAGATGACCCTTAGAAATACCTGTTGTTCCTAGAAGTACAGCTGCTATTGCTGTGGTCTGTAGCCTAACTGCATTGAAACTGCCCATCTAAAATATCAAAAACTTCATTCTGTAACACATTCTAATCAAACCTCACAGGTTCTTCTAACTAAAGTGTCCTTAATTCCTTACCTCCTGATTTTTAGGCATATTACACCTGCTTATAAGAAAATACACGAGTGTCTTCGCAGCCTGCGGTCTTTGCCCAAGAACCTAAGAATAGTATTTAATGTGAGAGACAAAATTTCTCTGAGGCTTTGAAGAGTCTGTAAACACAGTTATGAATCCATTCTTTTCCCATTCATTATTTTTTTACACTTCATGACTACCAAAGACGTCCTTTGTTTCCAAGTCAACATCATTTTTGTAACAAAAAGAGCTCCATAATAGTCTTTGATTCTGTTTTGGCAGAATTCAGCTTCCATCAAAGAGCTGTAATCTAAAATTTCCTTGTCTGAGAAGAATTACAGATGTAGCATTTGCAAATATGAACACGATTTTTGAAGTGCCAATAATTTTGTCCTAAAATTTTAGACAACCTCCAACTTGCTAGTTGAGGTACCCACACTTAAAATGTGATCAGTGTGGTTAGGTTCAGTGAACTATTAAATAATAGTAAAAATTATATTACTTTGGGGTAAATTAGCCCGAGAGGATTACGTGAGCCAGCAGACAGTCGTTCTCAGTTACCTGCACAGTTTTCACCAACATCAAGCAGCGGAGGTCCTGCGTCTTCCTATGCAAGGAAGATGACAGCAATGGGACTTTTACACTGGGAAGCACAGAGAACAACCTGTGCTGGTAGGCTTGAGCCTGTTGATCCGCCAGTCCCACAGTTTCAGCAGCCCACGGGGGTCGTGCTGCTGCTTTAACTTCGCAGCCACTGCTGCAGCACAGCTGCGTTAGCACCGTAGCCTTTCTTTGCCATGTTTAGCTCTGTCTGGAGATGCTGCTCCGAGAGACTAAAGATACTCCGAGCCTCTCGGAAGGGCTGCTCAGGGAGATGGATGGATTTGGGGGAGAGAATACAGCTTTAAGGCACAGGACAAAAGCATATACTCTGCTTGTATGGGGAAAACAAACAGGGTCAGAGAGGAGAGGTAAATAAAATAAAAGGGCCCACATATAAGTTCTTGTATGAACAGTATCATGCTAAAGATGATGCAAATAAGCTAATTCGTCTTTTATGAGAAGCCCAAAAGCATTTGGAAGTGTTTAGTATGGACTGTTGGAAAACACGCTGATACTGACAAGTGAATCTAAAGGCAAGGAATACCAGCGTGTGTAATTAGAAATTTTGAACACGATGTTCTTCACTGAGTTTGAACACTTTTAGTTACCAGTTTGTTTTCTTAAGTTCCTGCATACTCATTATTTTTTCAGTGCAAAGGATCCCAATGACAGGGTAGACAAGTATCTGTCTTAAACAGCAATTTAAGTGTCTGCTTCAGGGATTAAACTATTTGGGAGGGGTATTTTGAACACTCTCGCTGTTTAGCTTAAGCAATCAGGTACCTTCCTGAGCCATGCCAGGCAGAAACATCTTGCTTCCCTGGAAAAAACTAGCTGAACTTGACCTGAAATAAATGCTTCCATCAACAGAAGTCACACTTAAGGACGCCATGCAGTGACAGCTCTGGCACTGAAGCAGCCAAAGCACCTGCCTGAAGAGTTCCGCTCCGAATCAGAACCAGGACCGTGTAAGTGGCTCAGAAGGGAGGGAAGGGTGGATGGAAGCACAGAAATAACGCGGCGTTACTCACATAAGAGCTGCCTGTGCGAGGCGGTGATGTTTGCATTCCCATGCCAGAAGGGGTTGATCAAAGGGTAGCATTTGTTCCTAACTGATAAAGAAGGGGAAAAAGAAAAAAGCAAAGGACAAAAATGAAATATAGCAATATATTCTCCTCCTTGTGTGTGTGTGTGTGCATGCAATAAACACGCGATCATCTCCTTTGAAAACAGTTGTTCCTAGCAGGGAAGCAGAGGAGGGGATTTTCAGCGTCCTTCTCCTCTACGATGCCCATCGGTTACTCCACGCTCCTAATGGTGGAGTCAAACCCCAGATTAACTCAGTGCCACAACAACACGCCCCGCATGCAGTGAAGCCAAATGGGCAAAACCCTGCAACACCCACACGTGGCTGGGGGGTCCTTCCTTACAGTGCCAACCCTCGGGGTCCCGTCCCGGGCAGCCACCTGCCCTTCTGCTGGACGGGGCTGCAGCGATGGGGTTGGGGCTGGGGTTGGGGCTGGGGTTGGGGTTATTGCAGCACGCACCAAGCACTGCGGTACCCGGGACACCCAGGGCAGCGCCCAGAGCCCCCGCACCCGGCACCCACTGGGTGGAGCTGGAGGAGAGGGGCGGGGCCTGTGGGTGCCCCGCCCCCTTTCAAACCCCGCCCCCTTTGTCCAAGCCCCGCCCCCTCCCTCCGGCCCCGCCCCACTCACGCCGGCAGGTCCGCCAGAGCCCCGAGTGGGAGCTGAGCGCCGCGGTGCCGTTGGCGGCCGCCTCCAGGCGCGAGGCGTCGATGATGTACCAGAAGTCGGTGGCCATGGCCACTGCCAGCAGCACGAAGCTCGAGGCCCCGGCCAGCGCCAGCAGCAGCGGCAGCGCGCCCAGCCCGCCCCGCATCGCGCCGCGGCGCGCGGCCAGCCCGGCACGCCCCGCCCCCCGCCCCGCCAGGGACACGCCCCCTCCGCCAGGCCACGCCCCCTCCGCGAGGCCACGCCCGCTCCGTGCCGGCCGTTCCCGCGCGGCGCCGAGCACGTGGTGGTGCGGGGCAGCGGCCGTCGGAGCCGGGAGTGGGGCGCTGCAAACAGGCACGGCTTTGTTCTGCGCCTGCGCTGTCTCCTGCTGCATCCCCGGGACGTATTCGTATTATGGGTAAGAGCCCGCCGAGAGCTGCAAACTGAGCAGCTGTTGCCACCAAGTAACATGGAGAAGGGCGGGGGGCAGAAGCCGTACAGGGTTTGCTGAAGAGGGTAAAATGAGTTTTGTTAGACCAATTGGTCCAGTAAGGAGAAACAAACGAGCTTTGGGATGTCTTAGTTGGGACCTCAAGCTCATCTGTTTCCTCTAACTCTGTTTGCAGTTTACTTGAAAGATTTACTTGGCCCTGCAAGCATCACATGTTGGGCAGGTGTTTTATCAGCGCTCTTCTCATAAACCTGCATCAGAGCCGTTCGTATCTGAACCGTCACACCATTGTGATGATCAGCCATTGCCACCCTCATGTTAAAATCAGGGGGAGGCAAAGGGTGTTACAGAGCAAAGCAGCAGGAACATGCAATCCACTTAGGTCCAAGCTGCAAATCGAGGATTTTATAAAGTGATCATCTGTCTCCTGGGCAGTTCTTTTCCTAATTTTGGTGCCACAAAGTTCTAGCTGTATGCTTATTTGTAGAAACAAGTTGTTTTAGTCATCAAAATACGCGGAAGCCCTTGTCAAATCTGTCTAGATTCACTTTACAGTAAACAAAAGCCAAAGCCTGCTAACTCCTGATCCTTTTGTGCCCAGACTGTGATAATAGAAAAGCTTATGTCCAGAATAAGTCAACTCTATGCAGAGATTTAATTTCCACGTCAGCATAATCAGATTAGGCAGTCATCCTTGTGCTGAGGAAAAATGAAGAAAGTCAGAAAAGTAAAAAAGTACAGTTCATCAAAATAATCTTCTTGTATTTGCCAGGAAAGGTTCATAATGAAAGGAAAAAGACAGTAGTACAGATTGGCTTCACCAGAGATACAATTTCCAATTTACCGAGATCTCTGAAAATAACACAAATTCCTGAAGTTATGCTAGGATTTTCAATATAGGGTAAGAGCTCAGATTTTAATATAGACTTATCTTTGTGGAAAACGAGGGACACACTTTGTTTACACAGACTAGCTATTGATTAGATCTGCTGACATCAACCTGCTATGCAGAATACCAGAGATCATTCAGAAAATGCTGCCAAATTTGCAGTCAATTAATAGCCCATGGAGTGCAATGTACCAAAATTAGCAGTCCTCTGGCCTGAATATACCAGAGCTTCTCTAAGTAACTTCTACCTCACCCTTTCTGCTTGCAAGATGACACTGCTGAAGGATTCAGGGTGTGTTCTGCTCTGAAGCCCTCAGCATGGCTTCCCAGGGCCCTTATTGGGCAAAATGCATCTAGATTGCAGTTCCTTCTCAGATGCTCTGATTCTATATTGTACTGGTGCAGCAGAAGCCCCAACCCAGTTATTTTCATAGATTAACAGCTAAATCCAAAAAGTTATTTGAGGTAAGGCTGCTGAGGAAGTGCTGTGCTAACTCACTGTGTTACTGCTGGAAACGAGTGATGAAAGAAAGGCAGAGACATTGATTTGGCACCCTGTGGCCAGTCATTCTGGAACTTCTAAATGGTTTACTAAGTATGAGCATTTTGAGTAGGAAGCAGCATGTTATTAATTCCATTATAAACATGTTTGCTGTCGGCAAAACATCCACCTTGTGTCTGGACTTAAATTCTGTCTGGTCTTAAAAGAGCCATTCCTCTCATAGGGTCAGTGTTTATCTTTTCAAACCATATAAACTATCCATGTAAGTTCAATAATGGCTTTTTAGGACATTTATCAAAACCTTTATTTTTTTAAAAAAGGCTCTTAGACGATAAATTTCTCAGTTTTCCCTAATGTTTATTGTATTTCCTCTACTCTGTATTTGTGAAAGAGATGTTTGATATACTTACAGTAAATTATATGAAAATCTGTTTCTCACAATGTTTACCCATATGACTGCAAAAAAGGTAAAAGCCAGACACCATAAATGTGCACCAATGAATTTAATTCCACCAAAACGAGTAATGCCAACTCATTCAGCATCATTCAGAATCATTGCCCCAAGTCATGAGCTGCAGGTTCCCTGCCCTGCAGGAATACGGAGATCACAGCTGTGGGCTCACATGAGAGGGAGCAGAAAGGCAATCAGAGGTTGTAAAAACAAGTAGTGTATAGCAGCAAATCGGGATTGATATTCAGGTTCAACAAACATCAGTAACACTATGGCAGTGAATAGACAAAGATTATGAACTTACCAATACTGTAGCAGTGAATATGCTTGTGGTGGGTTACAGTTATCAAGACTACACGTGCAGTAGGTCATGCTTCTCAGTACTGTACTTATGACAGGCTATGTACGTGTATATACATATTCATCTACATATTCACCAGAACCAAATGCAGCAGACTGACCCCAGAAGCGGGGGCAAGGTCATACTGACCTCAAAGGGTGTGATTTAAAAAAGTCTCAGAGGAGACTGACCACCCCCAGAAATGGGCCCAGACGTGGGACCACAGTAGCGTTCACAGTCTCACTTCGAAGCTGAACCATGCCACATTGCGTAGAGCATCAGAGAGCTGGGAGTCAGTCTCAGGCTCTTTTTATTTCAGAACCACACAACAGGACCCAAGCTCAGAAAGATTTTGAAGCATTTACAAAATAGAAGACAAAGTTAAAACTTAAATCATGTTTTTCATTTCACTCACTACATGTTTAACTCCATAATATATTAGAGAAAATTGGAAAGAAACTTCACAGTATTGACGTTATGAGCAAGAACCAGTTGCACAGGTGTTATATGGCTTCTTTGAAAAACCCTATGCCTGTTCTTGGGAGAAAACATTGGTCCATCTCCATTGCTTCTCCTCCCTGTATTCAAACCAGGAACCTGATCTGTGGTTTCTAAGGACATAGTCATTTCATTGAGACTTGAGAGGATGCAGCACACCACCACTTCTGATGACTAACAGATCTTGTTACTTTCCATCTTCCTCCTGAGACAGCTAGTAAATGATGATATTTCTTATTTTCTTTCATTTTCTTAAGCAAAAATTATATTTTCCCAAACTGATCCATCCTTTCTCAGACAATAAGCTGTTGCTCAGTTTCTTGCTTTGCCCGTATCGATGGTATCTGTAGGATGTCTCCAGTTCTCAGGATGTCCCAGCTTCCCAAGCCGAAGGCTGAGTTCCTAGGCCTGGTTCCCAGCCTGGCAGATGTATCTCCTGTCGGTGTTCAGCAGCTGTTTTAAGTCACTATTTTCTCATGGTTGGGTTGTCTTCATAACTGCTGCCATCACCAGGAAATGTCCTATTTTGTCTGCTATCTATTTTTTTTCTTGGCTGAGGAATTTAATAGAAAAAGAGTTTATTATTCAGCATTCCAGTAAAGCTAATTGAATTCTGAAATTTATTCTTGTTTTAAGCTATTAAAAGGTTACAGCAATTACTTCCTCTGTGATTAAAAAGAGAAAAGCTAAAGGCAATGTATGGTATTACAATTTTTAGAGTTAGTGTCCTTTGAAATTACTAGCTTTTGTCTGATTGATCTGAGGTTTGACCATTACTTCTCAGATTTAATCTTTTTCATGCAGTTGTACACATTCATTTGTTTGAACAGCCTCAGGCTGCAGTGAATTTAGAGGGCAGGCCAGTCAGAATTGTACCTTTGACAAGAGAATACAGGGCGTACGTCGCAACGTCCTCACGCCTACTCAGTATTACCTGGTCTGCCAAAGAACCCATAGTGTAGTTATGTGGTATTGAATTAAAAGGGTAATTATATGAGGGACATGGCTGAAGTACCCAGCACAGATTATTGCAACCAATTAATCTTTTTTCAAGTCTTGCTGCAAATTGTTCTGTTGAAAAACTAGTTACTGAGGTTACAGTAGGAAGGGTAGGTAACTCATTCTGAGCCAGCTGACCGTGGCATCCTCATCTGCTTGAAAATTCTGTAGTGCTGCACAGATTGTATCCTGTGATCTCATCTGCAACAGATTCTAGCAATTTTATTCTGAAAATTGCAGCAACAAAAAATTCTGTAGCATCACCTATCATTTTGCTTACTGTCTGCTAGGGAAGAATCTTCTGTCTATGCAGAGACAGCATCATCCATGTCTAAATGGAGGTAGATTAATAGTATCTCTACAGAGATCTCTTACCAAGCAGAATATAGGTTTCTAAACTTTTTTTCTTTTTTTCTTTGGGGGGGGGGTGAGGGGGAACATCATCTTTCTAGTTACTGATTAACATATCCCATAGGCTCTGGGTCAATAAAACATTCCAACAAAAAGCATATAACTTCAAATGTGTGTACATTGATAGTGATTCCATGATCAAAACCTAAATGAGACTAAAGTCTTCCAGAAGCGTGACTGTGGAATTATTTGTTGGAAGTACACTGTGAAGGCAGAAGTCAACTTATGCTGTTCAAGGCTTCCCGTTGCAGGGAGCAGCACTTTGATCCCAACAGGATATATGCTTTTATTTGCACAGTGCCCTAAGACGATAGGTCTGCCAGGACCTTGAAGAAGTGTGCCATGTTAGTTTACATCACAGTGGTTTCCCAAAGGAGAAACCTGTGTGCTTCTGAATTTAGTCACATCATGCTTAGGCATCTTCCTTTGGACTGGGGTGAACTTGAGTCTCGAGCCTTCCTGCTTTCACTGTGTGAGAATGGAACGTGGGAAGGCTTTGGTTATCCATGCTTACGCTTGGTGATGCCATGAAAAAGACTGAACTAAAGGATCTCAAGAGGCTGGTTTAGGTAAGCTTCGTAGTTAAGATTTTCCAAATACTTCTCTGTTTTCAGGCAGTACAAAATGCTCAATAAAGAGATTAGTCACATCTCATCCTTTTTAAAGTCCTTAAAGCCCCCCAAAAATACCTTTTTTATCTAGCCTTTCTTTGAATAGACAGATGGTAACTGTAAGCATGCAGGACAGTTAATCCATTGCTCTGAACGTACAAAGTGTTAGCTCAAGTATGTGAAAGAAAAGCTCCTGGTTTAGGCACTCTACTTCTAATCCTACCTAACAATAACAATATCTGAAAATGATCTCCTTGTTGTTGTATTGAATATAATTTTTTCCAACATTTTCTTCTTTCATTTTTGATCTCCAGCACTGTAAAGGACCCAAACCTCAATGCTGTTTTTATATGTCACTTCTCCCAGTTGGTAGTAAGGCCTCCAACTCACCTCAGTCCCCAGAGATAGCAGCACTGTTCCGCCATGGTGCATCCCAGCTTAAATGCTGTATTTAAACATATTTAAAAAAAAAAAAAAGTAGTCTTGAGCCTCATATCACTCAGTTACTCATGAAAGATGCCAGACAAAAAAGATACGAGTATTGATAATAAAAACCAACAGCCTTCCTCATTTCTCTCCTCTTGCAAATTGCGCGCTCTGGAGATGAATTTATGGAGCACTGGGTTGAACACTGATGTGACCACACACAAAGCACTGCATAAAACCCTGAGAAACACAGTTTGATCTACTGGAAATTGTAGAAAACACAAAGTAAGAAAGGAAGTTTGTGTTACTTAATCAATCAAGGATTTATTTAGCATGCAAAGCAGAAGTTGTGTAGCTTTTAAGTGTATTGAGCTGGTACAACAGGTGCTGATAACCCGAAACACTGAACAGGGACAGGCCTGGCATGGACAAGTAAGTTCAGGAAGACTGGGTATCAGGGCACAACACAAAAGCATGGCATGCTAAACAGAAAGAGCCCATCTGTCCCAACAGAAGGAGTTTAGATTGCAGTCTCTGTGGGCAGCCTGTGCCAGGGCTCTATCATCTGCCTGGTACAGAAGTGGTGCTGGTGCTCAGAGGGAGCCTCCTGTGCTCCGGTTTGTGCCCGCTGCCTCTGGGCCTGGCCCTGGGCACTGCTGAGCAGAGCCTGGCTCTGTGCACCCTGTGAGAGATCCCCGAGCCTCCACTTCTGCAGGCCGAGCAGGCCCAGCTCAGTCAGCCTCTCCTCACAGGAGAGGTTCCCGTCCCTCCATCGTCTGTGTGGCCCTTCACTGGACTCTGTCCAGTGTGCCCAGGTCTCTCTCATACTGGGGTCCCAGCACTGGGTGCAGCACTCACTGAGCTGAGGGAAGGATCGCTTCTCTATCTGCTGGTTCTGCTTCAGCTCCATAACAACAGCATTCACAAACAGTGTATTAGCTGAAGTTTCACTTTCCCTGAATCCGCAGAACTTGGAATTTTCTATTATTCCTCCCATTGCAGGCTTTTCTACCAGACATAGTCGCAGTACTGCAAAATCACAGTGTGTCACTTCAGCTATTCTTCCTGACAGGCGTGCTAGCAAAATCCTTTCTTTTTGTGTGACGGTATTTCAAGAATCTTTTCAACCAGGAATATCAAAGTAAGAATCTTGCTTTTACATTTCTAATGAAGAAGTACTGTTTTGCTTTGTAAATTGATGTGTTTCAGTTGAATTCGTTTTTAAATATTTTTCATACATGATTAACTTAAATTGAAAAAGCAGCTGGAAGATGACTTTTTATTTCTGAAAGCATAAATGCCTCTGTTTCCTTTTATGATGTCTTTAGGCTTAGAATCAAGTCCATTAGACAGGCCATTAGCAGGTTCATAGTTGTCCTTGAGCTCCGCATCAGGCCAAACTAGACTGAATTAATTTGATTCTTCTTTGTTCTGATTTTATTTTTGGTGTTGGGATAGTTTTGTTTTGTGCAAATGCTTTATCATAGGCATATTGTTAAGTTTATGGACAGCTTCACTTATTTATTGCTTTGGCTTTGTTATTCCTTCAGCTTCCCCAGTAAAAAATACAAATGCATTTTCCATTCATTTGCACTGTAATTTGTATTTAAAATGAAATATGCCTTTGCACTTGTTTATACTACTGGTTCAAACAGATAAGCTAACAGCTGCTAGAGAGAGATGGACATGAAATGTTCATAAAGAGAAAGTTCAGAATTGATAAATCTGGTAGAATGAAATGGGTATCAAGGTGACATTATCTTATGATGAAAAAATTCATATAGGCTAAACTGAGAGTCTTGGCTGCACTGCAGCAGGAACAATGGGGCAGATAGAGAGCAGGTGGTATGTGCTGTGACACGTAGCATTACCTGCTTCGGGGCTAGGCCTGGAGACATCTGAATTAAATCGATTAATACATACAAGATTATGGAAACCAAACACTAAGCCTTTGGTCAGGGAAGGTTTGCATCTCAGTTGGATACATAGTGGGTAGGAGGCAGAGACAATAAAGACCACACACAATGAGCATCACACTATTCTCTGACCCATTTGTTGCTTCTTTTCTCTTTCCACTGGACTGATGATTTTTCAAGCCATGTTTGTCTAAGCAGATATTTGTTAGGGATCTAGTAAAAGCTTAGGCACAGATAAGATACAGCTACTTTGAGTGCTTTTTTGTGTATAGCTCTTACATGCTGAATAATTTATCCTCTCTTTGCTGTGCATTCTACGGTACACGTTTAAGTTGGCTGCGTTTGATGTAAACAAGTAGTGAAAACTAATTCCACGTATCTCCTTTCAACAGCACTGGTATAGTAGGATTGAAAGGATGGGGGCCGATGTATTTCTTCTTCCTGACAGCCTTCAGTTTGGTTTTGGTTTTTGTTTTTACTGACCCGATGAAAGCACTGAATGTGTTTCTGTCTGCTAAGCATGTAATGAAAGAAAAGAAGACAAGCAAAGAGACAGTACAGTAAGTACTGGAAAGATATCATCAGCCATCAGGGATAAACTACTGAACAGTACAAGATCAGATAGATTTATTTGTAGTGATAATTCATCTGGTTATTTCTGTCTTAGAATCAGCTCTGTTCTCTTACACATTGCTAAGCAATTAGATTTGTCCCGTGATACATATTTTTCAGGGCTGTCTCTGGTTTTCCTCTTCTCTGTACCTCGTGCAGCAGTGCTGGTGTTTCAGAAGGCATCCTGCAAGGACATTGTCCTATCAGTCCTATGGGCCATGAAAGGTTTGGGCAAAAATGGGATGCTCTGGGGTTGCCTTCTGTAAGCAAACTCCTAGTTCATGGGGCTGTGAGGAAGACATAAAATTGAAGTGCATCTTAGTCTTTTACAAAATAAGTAGATCTCAGGAATTTGAAATACAGTTCAGGTTCTTGAGATCCTCGTGACTGTAAAACAAACCAATTTGGCAGCTTGAATTTTGAGAGTGAAATTCTTGTGGCAATTTCTGGTGCTCTTCTAATCACAATATGTGTTGTGGGCAGGAGTAGCAATAAACATTTCCAAGACTTGCAGTGGAAAAATAGAGCTTTTAATATAGAATCATAGAATCATAGAATATCCTGAGTTGGAAGGGACCCTTAAGGATCATCAAGTCCAACTCTTGACACCGCACAGGTCTACCCAAAAGTTCAGACCATGTGACTAAGTGCACAGTCCAATCTCTTCTTAAATTCAGACAGGCTCGGTGCAGTGACCACTTCCCTGGGGAGCCTGTTCCAGTGTGCAACCACTCTCTCTGTGAAGAACCCCCTCCTGATGTCAAGCCTAAATTTCCCCTGCCTCAGCTTAACCCCGTTCCCGCGGGTCCTGTCACTGGTGTTAATGGAGAAAAGGTCTCCTGCCTCTCGACACCCCCCTACGAGGAAGTTGTAGACTGCGATGAGGTCTCCCCTCAGCCTCCTCTTCTCCAGGCTGAACAGGCCCAGTGCCCTCAGCCGTTCCTCGTACGTCTTCCCCTCCAGGCCTTTCACCATCTTCGTAGCCCTCCTCTGGACACTCTCCAACAGTTTCATGTCCTTTTTATACTGTGGTGCCCAGAACTGCACACAGTACTCGAGGTGAGGCCGCACCAGCGCAGAGTAGAGCGGGACAATCACCTCCCTTGACCTACTAGCGATGCCGTGCTTGATGCACCCCAGGACACGGTTGGCCCTCCTGGCTGCCAGGGCACACTGCTGGCTCATATTCAACTTGCTGTCTACCACGACCCCCAGATCCCTCTCTTCTAGGCTGCTCTCCAGCGTCTCATCGCCCAGTCTGTACGTATAGCCAGGGTTTCCCCGTCCCAGATGCAGGACCCGGCACTTGCTCTTATTGAACTTCATGCGGTTGGTGATCGCCCAGCTCTCCAACCTATCCAGATCCCTCTGCAAGGCCTTTCCACCCTCAACAGAGTCCACAACTCCTCCAAGTTTGGTGTCATCAGCAAACTTGCTCAAAATACCTTCTATTCCTACATCCAGATCGTTTATAAAAATATTGAAAAGTACCGGCCCTAAAATGGAGCCTTGAGGGCCCCCACTGGTGACCGCCCGCCAGCCTGACGCAGCCCCATTTACCATAACCCTTTGGGCCCTGCCCATTAGCCAATTGCTCACCCATCGTATGATGTTTTTATTTAGCTGTATGGTGGACATATGTGTAACTATGTTAGAAACCAAGTAGAGCTACATTAGCAAGACTGTAAGCTGTACTGAACATGAGGATCCTTGCCTACAAGGATCAAATAATGAAGCTAGAATCAAATTCATGTGCCTTGTTGTACTGGGTCTGGCGGTAAAACCACCACACTTGTAGCAACTGAAAATTTAAGAGATTCATTGTTAGACACTGCCATGAAAATGGTGAGGGAAGATGCAAACAATGTTACTAAAGAGAGAAGGTTTTTATTTTTAAGACACAGGAAAAACAAGTATAATCCCTATGAAAGGGACAGTGCATCTTTGGCCTGTGAGCTTCATGCACTGTTTTCACCAGCGTTTCATTGTCATTCATGCTGCTGTTCCACACCAGCAGTTCATGACTAAGAACAGGGAATGGCAATTGAAATTAATGGCAGCTAGTTTTCATTTTGCTTCTGGCAGGGGTAGCCTGGTCAGGGGCAAAGTACAGCACTGTGAGGAAGTGGGAGCCAGAAGTTTTGAGTGGATGCAGATGAGGTCATTTTGGTTGGGCCATTCTGAGTGGTGACTGTAGTGAGTTCAGCAACTGTAGCTGTCCTGCTGGGAGTAGAAATTATGAGCCAGAGCAGGGAAAATGTAAGAAGAAACATGACTTTAATTTTTCTGTCACCAGATGTGGCCAGCCCAGACTTTGCCTTCCCTCCCACACCTCTCAGAAAAGGTAAAGTTTTTATAAACTAAATACCTTTACCAACTTCAAGGAGTTGTTGAGGTTGCTAAGTTATTACTACACATCTGCTTTGCTTACAGAAGTGCACACAGCCAAAATCTCACTTCGGGGCGTGTCCTCATAACCTTTATGCTGCAGTGGAGAGGGAGGATGAGTGTTGAACCCATCTGCCTTCTGCTGTGGGGCATCCCTTCAGAGCTTCAGGGGCATTTCTTGGTCTGAAGCTTTCCTCTTTTTAGGTGTATCCCTGCAGCTGTTACCAGCCCACAGCTCCTACTCATCCATGGACTGCCTCGTTGCTGAAGCCCTCTTGTGTGTAGTCCAGAAACTGCATCTGCACAGCTAGATCGTCAGCTAGCTGTCAACTGCATTAGAATGTCTGCAACCACGCTGGCTCCTTTAAGACCTGCAGCCATGAGCTATTCCTGCTTTGCCTAATGATATTATCTATGTGAAACAAGGTAATTGCATTTTTTAGAAAATAAATTATAACAGCTCCATTTGTCATACAATATGCTCTTGTGTTTAAAACACGTGTGTAATGGAGCGAATCGCCTAACTTTTTAACTGCAAACTACAAACTTTGTCTGCACACCAGTAAAGTATCTCCTACTACAAACTGGTAAGATTTTGTGACAAATATCTGCCTTGTCTGCATGTTGTTAGTGCTTTATAGCACTGGAGAATATGCCAGCAGAGAGAGACTGCAGTAATAACTTAACTGGCAGAGTATCACCACAGGAAGCAAATAATATTCTGGTCTTTCACAGGAGCCAGACAAAAGGAAAACAAATCTCCGAAGCATTTTGTCAGATATTCACCCACAGACACTCCAAGGAGAGGTCTGAATGGCTCACTGTGTTTTCCATTTCATTACCACTTAGACTGTAAATACAGGGAAAGATTGCTACACTCTCTTAATAATTCTTAGTCTTTATAAATAGATGCAAATAACAAGAAACAGAAAGACGTCTAAAAATACAGACTTTGCATTACATTCCAAGTTTTTTCTAAGAGTATTGATTTTTTTAAAATCTTTCTTTGCTACAAGCATCCACTCAAGAAAAATACAAGGATCATGCGTAGCAACTCTATCATAGTATATAGTATCATATAGCAAGTAATTAATATGTAGATGCCTGCTTTTGAGCCAGGTCCTCCAGCAGTTTAGATAGGAACAGCTTGACTAGCCCTTGAAGAGGAACTGAGCTAGAATCCAGATAGGAGTTAGAGCATAGCTATGCCTGATGCTGCACAGAGACTGGGAACCAGAGGTGTGGGCAGCCCGGCCACCACAGCACGTGGCACCCACAGGCTGCCCGGCCAGGCACTGTGGTGCCAGGGGAGAGCAGCCTGTCCTGGGCCCTGCTGTGCCTGTCCCAGACCCTTAGACCCGAGGTGTGGGTAATAGAAGCCGCTGGTCAGCGGGTGCCTAACGCTGCAAGTTGCCTACATCTCTGACTAGTTTCCCCAAGCATTCTGGCACAGTGTTCCTGCTCAACACCTGACTCGGGCTTCTTTATTTTACCCGGCTCATTACACCTGGTGAAAACTTTGGGGTTAAGCAAAGCTCCTGCCTCCAGTCAGTGCACGGCTGCGGCTGTAGCTCCATCTAACCCCACTGCGGCAGCAGCAGCTCTGACACTGCGGCTACAAAGTGCTCTGCCCGCTTGCCCCTTTGGTTTTGTTCTGTGCTGGCGTGTTTTGAAGTTTTGCATGGAGCTGGGTATGAAGCGAGGCAGCGTAGCTCTGAGCCAAGTAACTAACGGCAGTGGGGAGCGTGGGTTCGCTGCCTAAGCGCTGCGGCTGCTTTAGAGACTGACAGAACTTTGCTGACGACTCCTTTTGCCAGCGTGCCGCACCCCACCTCGGGCTTAGCGCTAATTGCAGAACCTCTGCGTGCCTGCGAGGGGCCAGCGCCTACACCACAGCGCAGCGCGAAGCCACCTCAGCGTTTGCTGTGAGGAGCCGCGCAGGGCTCGGGAGCGGGCACGAACGGCCCCGGCAGTTCCTCAGCGCCGCGGCGGCCTCGCGTCAGCTGCGCGCCGGAAGGGGCCGGCGGCTCCGCCATGGCGGCGGGGCCCGGGCTGCGGGAGGTAGCGGGGGGCGGGGGGGGGCGTGAGGGCCGAGCCTGCAGCCTCAGGGCGTGGGACGCGGTTCTGGGTCGGCGTCTGCGGCTCGGCGGCGCTTCGCGAGCCCCCCGCCAAACGCCCGGTTTGGGGCGTGTGGGGAAAGAAACGGCGCCTCTCGCCCCGTGTGCCCGGGGGGTCAGGCACCCGCTCGTGCCCCAGCGGAGCTGTGGGTGTGAGGGAACGAGGGGAAATACAGAGCGCCGGGATGGCAGGCACGGTGCCTTACCTGCCCTGATCGGCAAGCTATGTGCTCAAGTCATTTCAGTGAAGACTTGGCTTTGTCAAACTGTACATTCACACTTGCTTTTTCACGGGTTTGTTAGTTTTTAAGACTAGCTAATTAGCAGCTCTACTACCTAAAGTACGTGGTATCTGCCGGCAAGCTGCTGGTGATGGTACAGTGGAGCATTGCTAATGAGAGCATTGAAGCATTGCAACTTTATAGTCCAGTGAAACCGTATTTTAATCTTCTAAAATGCTGCTGGAACAACACTATATAACTAAAAGCTGTCTGTATTTGGTTTTAGGTTGAGTATCCAAATTCACAACTTGGTGTCGTATTGGAGCATGGGGGAGCTTGCACGACTGCAGCTTGCATGAGCTCTTCTCAGTACCTGCGCCGTGAGGTTGTCTCGCCAAGCAGAGCTGCTGCCTGACGCCTGCTGACAGAAACTATTGGGTCTCTTCGTGACAGCACTGCACAGGAAGCTGGTTACTGTAAATGTGCCTCTCACCAGCGTATCATGGGAGATGTGACAGAGGAGATGGATAGCCTCACGTTCAAAAGTGACACTGTGCTTTCTGACGTTCACATACACTGTCCAAACAGGAGACATCTCATGGTACGGTTGAATGCAGTTGGACAACCAGGTAATGTGTATTTAGACTGATGGAACTGTATTTTAAGTATATTTGAATATCTTTGTAATGGCTGAATCCTCTTTTGAATGGTTGATAGTAACCAGTACATATTTTGCTCCGGCTAGAAGCAGAATTGCTTCCTGCTCAGTCTTTAGGAAGAGGGCTAACTGGATTGTCCTTGTGAAATTAAATACATAAATTAAAACTATTAATGTGGAATTTGTAGACAACCCATCTTAAAAAAAAAAAAAAAAACACAAGTTACTTTCTGAGAAGAAATAACCACATTAACCTTCATGACGGCTTAATTTTATTTATCTGTAATCTCAGGACAGCACCTTGGGAATCATGTTAAAAAGTTAGGATGTTTCTTGCATGTAGACTAAAGCTGAGAAGCTATTGGTTTTAAATATTATCACTTAAAATAAAAAGATAATTATTCATGATTTCTATAAAATTTTTAAGTGATGATTTACCATTTGTTCCAGAGGAACCTAACAGCTTATTTATTTATTTGTTTGTTTGTTTGTTTTAAAAAAAAAGCAATGACAAAGCTCAGTATAGCAATGGACTCACATTAGCAATGGCTTGTATAATTTGAAGAGTCAAGGCCGTAGTGGAAATGAATTGACAAATGAATGCCTCTGCCAGTTTGTGGGCTTCTGTAAGGTTGTCAGGGAAAATGACTTTGAAGCTGTTACTAAAATGTTCTGCAGAAAAGTATCTCTTCTGCTGTGACAAAAGTGTTAATTGTTTTTCAAATCTAGTTGAGACTTTAAAAATAAAAAAATCTTGCAGTTATTCTAGTGCATGCTAATGTAAAAAAAAAAAAAAAAAAAGTATAAGAGACAAGAGGGTCAAAAGGCTTTCCAAGGAAGTAGAAACTAATTATGACCTTGATCAGCTCAAAATCAGGTAGTTAATGCTGTGATGTGTTGTCACAATGACTAGCATTCATTTGCTGTGATGTGAAGATCCTTTCAACACAACAAAATGAGAGTCAGTGCTGTGTACTCTGGAATAAAGGAATTTGCCAGGTCAGAACTGGATTGTAGTGTGACAGCTTTAACTTAACAAATGTGACAATAGAACTTCATACACTGTGGAGCTGTTGAAAGCAATAGTGGCAATTGGTTTCCCTTTGATAAGAAAAAACACAATTGTAAGAAATTCTTAGAATCCTGCTGGTATTGACCTTTTTCACTGGTCATGTTCTTGCTTAAAAAAAAAAAAAAAAAAAAAAAAAAGTGGTAGCATGTCAGTATGTTCAGCCTAAGCTGATAAGAGACAGATTGCCTATTTGTGCTGTCTCATTCTGCTTTAAGCTGATTTCAAGGTAAAAAGTTAGGTGAATCTCAAAAGACTTTTTAAATAGTAAAAGTAATTCTGTTTACTTTTTACTAGAACATGTTAGTTTCTTTTAAAACAGGAACTAAATCAACATAAAGATACAAATCGTAATTTATTATATTAATTCTTCTTTCAACTTGGTTTAAGCTTGTCTCAGCAGAAGTTCTCTTGAAGAATGTAAAAAAAACATTCCTTTTCCCAGTTGCTAAAAGAGGTGTTATTATATCAGGTGAAAACATAAACTTTTACGGAGTAGATGTTGAGTCAACCAGTAGACTGTGGAAGTGCTTCATTTATTCCTACCGTGACAGAACTTAGTAGCAGAAATATTTCTTCCTAGCAAATAGAACTATATTTCAATATACCTGTATGATTTGCAATCTTCTGTATTTTTATAATATATGAAATGCACATCAAAATGTCATGCATCTGGAAATTGGCCTACAGATTCTGTTCTTGCCTAGTGCTAATCTTAATATTCTTCCTCCTCCTGCTCCGTGTTCTTGCAGTATTCCTGTCGCATTTCAAACTCCTTTGGAACACAGACAATTCGGCATCTGAGAAATCTGGAAGAGAATCTACAGCTGAAAGAGAACACCAGTACAGCAGTGGAGATGAACTGTGTGACAAGGACAGGAATAATCTAAAAAATGAAAGGGAATCGAATACTGAAGGACTAGAAGCTCTGCTGGATGATGATGGAGACTTGGAAGTGGTCAGAAGACCTCGAAGCACTTCTGATTTAGAGGCAGAGGATCTTTCAAGGGATAGGGTATATCCTGTAATTCTGATGAAAGGGAAAGAAGATGATTTTGAAGACGAAGAACAAGAATGCACTTGCACTGATGTTGTTAAAATAGGTAAATAGCAAGCTTATGTTCAAGGAGAAATGGGATAAATATCTGTTTGGGTAAAACAAAAGAAAAATAGCTCTTATAAATTAAACAAAAGTAGTTAAGTGAAAGGAGATAATAAACCAAACATAATACTGTGATATTGTAAGTATTTTAAAAACAAACTGCTTTTCTCCAGAAGTGATTTGGGCAGTAGCATACCATAGGGGAATGGTCCTACTTCACTAGAGTGGGGTCTTCTGCATTATCTAGCATTACTATTTAAAATGAACAGTGGTTAGTTCTAGATATAAAAGGGAAGCATGAACTGACTTTTCAAATTTGCTACTTCCTATGGAGCTTGATTTGAACAATGTTTTAAAGCAATTATTTCTGCTCCTCCTCCATTTTCACAGAGCATACTATGGCAACCCCCTTAGAAGATGTTGGAAAACAAGTAGGTATTGTACCTTGTATTATCTTGCTGTTCATGGATTGTGCTTCAGAATGTGCCCAGTGTAACTGCATCTCTTATCTGAAGGTCTGGCGTGCGGCTTTTCTCCTTGCTGACTACGTTCTGTTTAAACGGGACATGTTCAGGTGTTGCACAGTACTAGAGCTTGGAGCTGGCACTGGAGTTACAAGCATTATCATGGGAACAGTTGCCAGCAGAGTTTATTGCACAGGTAAGGCACTTGCTTTTAATGAAATATTTTCATGAAGCTCCACAAAGCAGTATTTTCATCCTGGGATTTTCATCCTCATCTATTCTTTTTTTAATTAATAATTTGTTATCAATGTGTATAAAATTGTGTTTATTGAAAAGTAGCAATAACTTTCACAACAGGATGAAAAAGCAGTAATATTTCTAGGTGCAAGCATTTTAAAAAACAGTATGTTGCTGTGAGTTCAGGATAGTTTGCCTGTTAAAGTACAGCAACCTAATGTCGTTATTCAAGGATGACTCAGAGCTTAGTACTGAAAGACACAAGCAAGTAGAATGCTAGGGAAGCAGTTATCAAGGGAGAGAGTTGCTCTGAATTTTCCGTAATCTCATCAGTTTGACAGAAATTTAGAGAGTTAGTCTGAGAGGTTAGGGACACACGCAGCACATGTAAAATAATCTTATTTTGAATATTGTCACTGCTTCTTTCCAGATGTTGGTGACGATCTCCTGGCCATGTGTGAACAAAATGTTGCATTAAACAAACATTTGATGGAGCCAGGAGGTAAGTGCTGTGCAGTCGATACTTGTACTATTGCCTATCTGTGGAATTCCTTTGGGATTAAACAACTTAAGTCATTAGCAATGTGGCGTGTTTACATGTAAAATTAAACTTCTGTCTTGGTTAAAAGTCACTCATTTAGAAAGATGGAAGAAATCTATATGTGGTCCATAATGGGACAGCTTCCTTTGGAAAAGAGCAAAATACTTGATCTTTCTTTGGTCAGCAGTTAAGACAAGCTGTGGTTGTAGTCATTGTGTTAGTTTCACTGAGGTACTTGGAGGATCACAGATGTCTAGGTGCCAAGGGTCATGTAAACAGAGTGTAAATGACAGAGGTGGAACTCTGAGAAGTATTTTGCAGCTGAGATATGTAGAAGAGAAAGTGGGGTGTTTCTGATCTTTAAGTTCATCTTACATTCCTTTTGTCAGGGGTAACTGGTTTTGTAAAGTAAATGATTTGATGTTCAACCTTATTTGTTTCATGTGTCCTCATAATACATCTTTGTCACTTGTTGCAGCACTGGCTGAAGGGCTGTTTGTGACTGTTGTGGTCTTTCTTCACCCACAGGAGGAGAAATTAAAGTAAAGGAACTTGACTGGCTGAAAGATGAATTCTGCACTGGTAGGTAGTTGTAACAGGTCCTTTGTGATGATTTTTTTTCCTCTCAAATCCATCAAGAAAAGTTCACTCCACTGTTTATGTAGTCAGCTAGCTAATGAGTAAGAAGAGGATTACTGATAGGTCGAGGATAAGTGAATAGTGGTTGTCCTTTGCTTAGTGAGATCAAAATTCAGAAGTGCAAATACAGTGTGTCATTATGTAGTGATAACAAAATCCAAGTACAATGACGTGGATTTGTATAATCCAGATTGTGATGTGATGGTATTGTGTTGCTTATGATGGCTTGCATACAAAACAATGAAAGGTCGGGGGGAGGACAGAAGATCTCTTGAAGGTGTGTAAATCTTTTTTTCCAAATGTAGGGATGAATGTGTTATATTTTACATATTTGGAAAGAGAATACAGTTTGCTACTTTTAGTAAAAAAGGCAGTTAATGTGAGTAATTTTAAAAGTGCAATTAACAGTAGTAAAGCAGATCAGTAAAGCTGTCTAGTAGTTACAAATATCGACCTTTTGTAAAAGAAATTTAAGGTCAACACAAAATTATAGCACTTGGGTGTATGAATCCTGCTTTGCTTTTTAGGTTTTGGTATCACTTAACTGTAGTAGTTCGATGTAATGATTAGAAAAACAGAACATCTAAGTAGGGAAGTAAAATCATCCTTTAGACTTTCAAAAGCCTCTCTAGGACCTTAGAAATTTTCATGAAATGATAGCATTTAATACTGCTAGTTGAAAAGGCTGTGTGATCTTTAGACCATCAGAGAGAACATCTAAATTTTAACCAAGTCTAAATTTTAGAAAGCATAACTAAGCAGGAATCCTAATCAAATTTTGCATGAAAATGCATTTGTTTTCTGGTTAAATCTGTGATCTTCCTACAGGGTAGTAATTGGTTGTAAATTCTTATGTCAAAGAAAACTTACTTGTGCCAATCGATCCTGAGAGGACTGGACATATGGCACAGAAAGCAAAGGACTGCAGAGAACTTAGGGAACAAACGGAGGCTGTGATTTCCCTGTAGTGGGATGCTCTGCTTGCTGAGTAGCAGATGAGCAGAGGAGTTAAAATGTTTGATTGTTTGTTTTTAAGTCTATCAAACACTTGAGCCAGTTAACCCTGTACACCAAAGCCATCTTTGTTGTTACAGATCCGGAAGCTCTTTTTAGCTGGTCTGAAGAAGAGATTGCTGATTTGCATGACCACTGCACTGTGATAATGGCAGCTGATGGTATGAAAATGTAAACAGTAAGCTTTTTACATCAAACACGAGTAAATAACATAACCATGCCTAATTCGCTTTTGAAATCTAACAGATCAGATCCCTATCTAATTTGTCAAACCTCTGCCACATGTTCTTGTCTTTATTTTTTTTTTAAACAATTATATTTACAATCTGAATTATCAATAGGAGAAGAGACACTGAAAACATCCACTAACCTTTTCTTTCGTTTTATGTGGTAATTTTTGTAACTAAATAAATTACTCAGAGAACATAATCACACATAAGTGATGAAATTGACTTTCAGAAAAAAAAGAGTTAAGTGTTGTTGTCCTACCTTTGTCTTTCATCAAATAACCTCTATACAAATAAAGATTGATGGTCAAAATCACGTGTACTGTAATGTGGAAAAGAAGTCTCAAGCATTGCTCTTACCCTTAGAGTGTGTCCCTTCAGACATTTTTCACTTACTTTCCATTCTTGCTTAATGGAAAGAAAAAAGACGAGCTAGCTTATCTGTATAGAAAAACTTCTTTTAATATTTAAGTAAAGGAGGATTATTTTTAGTTATGATATTGAAAGATATTGGAAAACTGGCTTCCAAAAAGATACGCTCATAGTGGTATAATTTACTGCTTTTTTAATTCTTATTATTAAATAAAGGTGTTCCTATACACTGTGATATCATGCCTTTTTTAGCTTTACGGTAAGATATTTCCAGGATGAGGGAGTTTTTGTTAAAGTTTTGTAAGTTGCCTGACGGAAGGGATTGCCATAGACAGAAGAGAAATCTTTAAGAAGGTCTGACATAAAGAGCAGCAGTGGATATTGATATAGGGTCAGTTGTTGCCATTAAAAATATAATACTTTGGGATTTAGCTAAAATAATGACTTATAAAAAGCTCAAATAATGACTTATTTGATTAGAATGATCTAATTAAGGTTTGTTGTTGTTTCATGCCTGAGATTTAAGTAAGTACTACTCTTAAATGTACATACTCTGTGCTCTTTTTCCTGTAGTGTTCTATGATGATGACCTGACAGATGCCTTGTTCAGAACGCTGTATAGAATCTCACACAACTTGAAAAAATCTTGCACAGTTTTCCTAGCAATAGAAAAGAGGCAAGTATTACCAAGAAGCACTAAAATTTTACATGCTTACCTTTATTTGGAAGAAACCCCGATTTACTTGAAGGTTTTATGATTATTGAATTGGTTGATCAAAGGCTGCAGTAAATGCATTTGGTTTTATACTTATTTAATTTTTATCAGTTCAGAATTTTACTTCCAGAAGAGTTTGGCTTTTGTGGTCTTACTTGTGTCTTGCATCAGATAGATAACCTCTGTGCAAATAAAGGTAAATAGTTGGCTAGTGTGATCTGCAGTACTTGGTGTGTACTGTGTGTAAAGTGTGCTGTGTATTTAGGAGGTCATGGACTAAAGTGTCGAGTACAGTGAAGGAGCTTAGAATGAGGACATAATCTTCCAGCCTGCATCCCTCCATAACAATTTCTCTTGTGTTTTCTTTGAAGGAATCTTTGTATGTTTTTGAGTACTCACATGTTGTAGTCTGTTCATGAAGTAATGTATACATAGTCCGTGTGTAAAGATGTGTAAGCAGTAGCTATTCATATGATTTGTTGAAAAACGTTTCTCCCAGAAGCTAAATTAGTGATTTTGTTGAGGCAAAATGCGATAAGATCAATGGAGAGCTTCATGCAAAATTTCCTGGCTTATGGATAGCATGTCTCATCAGCTTTTTGGGGGCAGCAGGGGTTACTTCTTTGACTGTGAGAGTTAATTACACTGAGAAGACCCACATTTGCCATTAGCTGAGGAAAGTCACATAGCTCTTTAAGAAACCAGTATAGGAGAAAGGTTTTAAATTAAATATTTTTTTGCCAGACTGAACTTCACTTTAAGACATATGGATATTACATGCGAAGCCTACAGCCACTTTAGAAATACTCTAAATGATCTGGAGAATCTCCAGGATGGAAAAATGAAATACATTGTAGAGCCCATTAAGCCTGATTTCTGCCAGTTTCTCAGTTATGAACGGATCGAGCAGTTGGTAAGTGGCATTCATTAAAATAAATGTAATGTGTTGGGCTAATAATCTCAAATTAGATTTTAGCTGTTTACTTAATATGAAGTAAGAACAGGAGAATAAATATTACCTTCTTATTTCCATTTATCTGTTTATTATTTTAAAATAATTCTTGTCCGTGCTTACATAATCTATACTAAATTGACATAACGTGCCCTTTGCTATTATGGAGCAATACAATGGCTTAGATTGTTTCTTAACTTCTGAGGAAATGAGTGCAATTTCCATTACTTTGTAAAATACATGTGTTGCGATTGACTAGAAAATGGACCAATATCTCTTTTCATTTATTTGCTTGTAAAAGAGCTTTCATTTTATAGTTTTCATAATTCCTTTCTCAGCTCAGGGTTAAGGTAATAATATTCTAATACCTATGAAGAAGTTGATTAGTAGTAAACTTCTGGTATTCAGAAATGTATCAGATACGTTATTTCTGGTTTTCTAATTACATTCCAAGCATTCGTGGTTCTCTCTCTCTATTTTTTTTTCCTCAGTTGTCTTCTCTTACGAATATTGTGCAGGCTAGCTAGTAGCTTGCTAGCTTCTATAGTGATACAAATTAACTGACCTTTTGGGAGAATTTGCAAGTCTTATAGTGGATTGCAAATCTATTACCATGTAGTCAACATGCTATTGCTTTGTCTACTACAGTATGTGTGCATAGTAAGATTCTGGGGACCAGAGTTGTTTTGTGAGATTGATTTATTTTTCTAGTTGGTGCTGACACCTTCAGGTACCAAGTTTTGCACATATGATTTATAACAATTATATTTTTACAAGTGTAAAAATATAATACAGGTTATATCTAAATGTGTAAACTCGTTCCCTGCATACTTTCTATAGAAGGTTGCTACTGGTCTTTGAAATAGATGCATTTTTTAAAACACACACGTGTTTTTTTATTGTGAAGTACACTGCCACAATTCAAGATGTCATGGTGATGAGTATATGATAGTCTGATTACTAATCTTTATATGACAGGCAAAGCTTATACTGATTTGTTCTACAAAAATGAAGTGCTCTGTTTTTCATCTGTGTTGTACAGTGGATTGAGAAATGTGTGTGTGTGGATAAAACATGCACTTGTGGGACCTTGATTCCTCAGTACATCAAGTACTTTTTCAGTTGTATCTTTATTGGCATTATTGGAAGCATTTGTCAATGCAGGCTAAGAAAAAGAGCAAGATTCTCAGTCAAAATGCGGCAGAAAATTATGTAGACCAATGAAATAATTTTAAGAAACTACCTGAATTATACTACTTATTATTATAAAATAATAATAATAATAAAATCCATGCTGCAGGAATAAAGGACTCAGTTCTGTTGCTGTCTCAAGGACAATTTGGTGGTCATTCTAAGAGACTAGAGAGTTGGATTGACTATAGAGTGTGTCTTAAAAGTTGTGTTAAAGTGTGCATGTTTAACATTATCAAATAACAGTCTGCTGGCCTGAGAATTAACTATAAATATTTTTTCTCCTATAGGAATTGTGGAAGATTACTGCTGATCAGCTAACGTGACAGGGACATGAGAAAATAGAAGATATTTATCTAAGGACAATGACCTTTTTTTTTCAATGTTTATTAAAGAAAAAATCCTGCTGGAACTGAGTTCTCAGAAAGTAATTCCACGCAGATTTGCCTTACCTCAATAAGTTTTTGTTTTGGCACTTAGGACATGGTTTCTTTGCTTCCGTTATGAAGCTGGTTAATGTTGATCTTCCGAGTACGTGCTGGATGAGAAGCTGGCTGTGACACGGTACTGTCAGCTCTCCGGGACTGATGGCTTAGGTTTTAGATTCTGACAAAGAGGTATTTAACTTTGTTTTGTGTGGCTGATTTGCAGATGTCATGCATATTCCCCTTGGGTTTTCTGAACTTGGACACTGTTCTCAGTCTTATCCTGAGTTGCACATTATTATATGTATTTATGGACACTTGTGAAACAGTCCTCTGTCATGAACTTTTCTTTAAACAGTCTGTTTATGAAATGTAGTTCTTTGGTTTTGGTTTGCATAAATCATGCTAGTTAGGGCAACTGTCTCAACTGCAAAGAGACAAGATGCATTTAGTCTGAGCCTCTAAAAATGTTCCACATAGGTCTCGGAGCCATATTGTCCTGCTGGCATTTTAAGCTATTCCGTGCTTGCCAGGTTGAGGATAGGAAGGTGCCATGTGATGTGACCTCGCCCTCTTTAAAAGCCGGAATTCAGAATGTATACATGTGAGGCAGGGGAGAAGGAGGTGACCCACAATGTCTTGCCCGTGAGGGGCTATCAGTGCCTTAGCTTTTGGATTGAAGTACAACATACGTATCCGATCTCTCCTGAGTTATTAATGAAACCAAAGTTCACAGTATTTGTACTTACTATAAATGTTACGTGTCCTATCGTGTTTATATCACTTGCCATATGTACACTGTCACTCAAATTCTTGTGCCTACTGGATTCTTTAGCATTACAAGAATGTTATGATAAAGCTGTCGCAGCCCATGACTCGTGGGAGTGTGCATACATTACATTAGAAGCATCTGGTTGTCTTCTTGGAAGTCTGTTCTACATTTGGTTTAGTTTGGTTGGTTTAGGTCAATTATTTCATAACCTTAATGCTCATCTACATGAAGACATACTTGTTCTATTTTTCATGTTGTTTAACGAGGTGAAAGGTCATTAGATGAAGATGGCCTTTTCCTTTGAGTATAGCCAAAGTAAAAAATACGTTATGTTGGCGTATACCTGCCTAGATTATTGTAGAACTCTCTCAGAACCCTCATTTAAAGCTGAATGATAAAACAAACAAACAAAATCCTCTATTTTAATCCAAAGATTCCGAAACCAGAATTCTGGGTTTTGGTGCGTAGTGGTTTTGGCAACATGCGACCTCCACTGTCCTAAATGAGCATCTGAACAGTTAGAACCTAAGCCATAGACTAAATGAACTCTGTGGGCAGTTTATGGACATTTCACAGGGGTGGTTCATAGACTAAGGGAACGATACGTGGGTATGAGTTGAAGGATAGTGATCAGTGAGCACATACTGGATAAGGTGGGACTTGAGCATAATGTAAATGGTGTGGAATGAGGGGTGGATATTTTTACCGGTTTTGTCTGGGATAGAGTTAATTTTCTTCATAGTAGCTTGTGCTATGTTTTGGATTTGTGTTGAAAACACTATTGATAGCACACTGATGTTCTAGACATTGCTGTGCAGTGGTTACACAGCATCAAGGTCATCTCTGTTTCTCATGCTGCCCTGCTGGTGAGTAGGAAGGGAAGGGGACGCAGCCGGGACTGCTGAGTGCAGCTAACCAAAGCCATGCTCCATACCGCGTGGCGGTGTGCTCAGTAATAAAAGCTAGGGGAAAGAAGGAGGTGGGAGGGATGTTCGGAGGTACGGGGTTTGTCTTCCCGAGTTGCCGTTACACGTGGTGAATCCCAGCTGTCCTGGAAATGGCTGAACACCAGGGGGAAGCAGTGAAGGAGTCCTTGTTTTGCTTTGCTTGTGCACGCAGCTTTTGCTTTACCTATTAAACAGTATTTATGTCGAACCATGGATTTTTTCATGTTAATGTTTCCAGTGCCGTCACCCATCCACGTGGGGGAAGGAGAGAGCAGCTGTGTGGTGCTGAGCTGCCTACTGGGGTTAAACAGAAGTTTGTTTTGCAGTGATATTAACTGTGACAAATTAACTGAAGAAAACTGTTTTTAATGTAGCTGCTCATTTAACTAGTGATTTTCTGAAGGTTGTAGCAAGAGATGAGTGTGAACTGATGTGAAATAGTGTATGTAGTTAAAGAAGAGTTTTACTTGCATGGGAATACTGAACTCCTTTGGAATTATCAATGGAAATTCATCCAGGTAGGGGGGTACTCGAAATCTGTTCAACATAGAATTCAGTCACTTTACCACAACTGGCTTAAATTAGCATCTGAAAAAAAAATATAATATATATATATAAACACATACATACACCTATGTCTTTGTTTGAGTAAATATGAACATCACTGCTGCTTGGGAAGCAAGCTGGAATAGAATTTCCTCCTAAAGACATAAAGCTAATCTTTCTGTTGAAGGGAAACAACTTCTTTGGGGGATCGGTGACTGAGGTCTCCGGTCAGCTTGCAAATTTGGATGTGACACTTATCACTAATGATAAGGAATAGTCAAAACCAGGCAGTAATTCTAAGAACACAAGAATTGCAAAGAGTGTTAGAGTGCCTTGGCTTTGCAATATAAATGAGAGAGAAATATAGGCTGACCTGCCAGGGAACTGGCTGCTGCTACTTAAGGATACTTAGTGAGGACCTTTTCAATTTTGTTCTTAATCGCGCTTTAAATAGGTCAGACATGGTCGTATTTTTTTTAGAACTCATCGCATGAATTTACACCTTGTTTGTTATGATGATTAAAAGTGGAAAATTGCTTGGTGTTAAGCATACAGATCATGACTGGAAATCAAGTTAGTGCCTAAAATGATAATACTTCTGGCATGTTACCTGTATGTATATGATCAAGATGGTGTTGTGTTTTTCTCCTAATAAAGCATGATTTTCTTAAAAATGGTATGCTTGTGGGGTGGTGCATCTGAATTCTGAAAAATTCCAACAGATAATGTTCTTTGATTTTTGCCAGTCCTGTCTTATAAGTGATTTTTTGATGTGTGTTAGATGCAGTTTGCCATGATTCTAAAATCATAAAAGAGAAAATACGCTGGGGGCAGGGGAGTGTACTGGTGTGTGGACAGCACTCCGGTATAAATTGCATGTGGCTTTCAGGTCCTACAGAAAAGTCAAAAGTATTCAGCATCAGTTTGGATTGTCTTGGACTTGTGAGCTACAAGGAAAGAGTTTGCACATTTTATTGTCAAACACTTAAGAGCTCTGCTGGCTTACTCATACATTTCTTTTTGATCACCTTGTAGTGAGTAGGAAAATAAAAAGGTTTCTTTTTTTATTTGAAAACCAGTAAATGTTCCTAGTCTGTGTCACCCATTTCAGCACCAAATGTTTCTACTCTTCTGTGGAGTTGAGATTGGAAAGGTTTCACACAGAAAACCGCCTTACTCCTCAGCTAAGTAAAGGTGGTCTGCTCCTGGGACACCTCCGCTTCTGGCTGGTCAGCCAAACACATGGTGAGGGTGGAAGGCAGCCTGCACAACCCCTGCAGGGCAGTGCTTCTGGTGAGGGAGCAGTGTCCTGCTTCTGTTAGGAAGCAGAGTAGTGGTAGATCTTCTGGTAGGATTTTGGTTGGAAACAAACTGATTTTTCTTTTGTCCCTCCTCTGTTTTGAAATAATACGCCTGTCCTTGGTCCCCATCCTCGGATGAAGATGCCCAGCATCCCTGTGCTTCTCTCTTAGGAGGAATGCAGGTGCCAATTCTAGATACTGGTCAAAAGAAGAACTTTGATGTGACGTTTGAATGAGCCCTGCAAGTTGGTAATGTTTCTTTTCATTCTTTGTTGACATGAAACTGAGCAGCTCTGTTGTGAATTTCTGTTTGGAAAAGTAAACTTCAGTGTGTCTTTTTGTATTAGAAAGAAAAGTTATGTGAGATAATTGCTTTATTAGAGGCATTATACATGTAGATGTTTATTAACTCAGTTCTCACGTGTAGGTGGCTATTCATACATCATACTTGCAGCTCCATCTGCTGTGCAACACTTTGAGTCAAAACATTTTGCAGCTTGTTAAACACCCTTGTTGTTAAACACTCTGTTCTTTTCTGTTTTAACAGTATTGTGGGTTTGTGTAACAGTTTAGGTTGAATACACAGTTCTGCACTTCTGCTGACTTGCAGATGCGTGTGTTAGAGATGAAATGACTGTGGAAATAATCACAAGAAAGGCAGTGTGTAATTACTAACTTTTTAACGGTACTTTTAGGATGCTGCCTAAAAGCAGCAGTTTGGGATTCTCAGGCAACATTTTAGGAAGTAGCGGACATAAGGTCTTGTCTGTGCTAGGAACTTGTCATTTGTTAGAAAATCAGAGCTTAAAGTGGAGCTCCAAGTTATAGCAGCTAAATTTCATGAGATCAGCTCTTTGTTGTTTTAACTTGACTGTTCTGGTGAACTTTCACGTGCACCACTGGTTCCACTTGGTTTGCGTTTTCACCAGAAACTTGAGGGTCTATCCCTCACAGCTGCCTTTCTGTTATTTTTCTTTTTTTTCCTCTGTTCTTATGGTTGCATTTCTGTTTTGCAGTGGTTTTTTTTTTTTCCATTGTGGTGGACATCTTCATGAAAACTGAACAAAATTTTGTGAGCTGGAGATTTGTACTCTGTTTCATGTAAAGATCAATAAGCCAGCGGACTCCAGCATCTTTCCTTAGAGAGCCAACGTAATGCTGGACTGTCTCCAGTGGGGTAGCACAATGTGCTCGGAGTAAATTGTGAAATCGATTGTTTCGCAACAATAAAAATGACTGGAGTTGATTTTGGAAAACCTTAAGTGTACGTTAGCAGCGACCTTGCAGTATTAAATGACGTTATAAACATCCATCTTGCTGCTTCTGAAGCACAGACCTACCTCTTGCTAGAGATCTTAAATAGAATAAAGAGAGGGGAAATAGCAAAGTGGATAATACAATACATATACAATAATATAATATGTATATAACATAATAATATTTAATAATACAATATAATACAATAGTAATTATTGTATTTTTCCTGGTGCTTTACAAATAAATCATGTTAATTATACAAATAGAAATGAGAGGAGTCCTGGTGAGAAAATGAGATTCCCTGAAATGAGGGGGAGATTCACAGAAAGAATCAAAGAAAATCCTAGAAACCAGCACAGGGAATTAATTCTTGGAAAGCCAGTGGGACTTGGAGGGGTAGGAGCAATCCTACAGAACTGAGGGAAATCTTAGAAAGTAGCGTTGGGCTTTCCGTGGAAAGCCAGGAGTTGGGGGATCAGGGTGGGGGGTGCAGTCCTACACAGCAAAGTGAGGTTTGTCAGGAAGCAGCACAGGAAACTCCTAGGAAGGAATGGGATGGGGAACTTCTGAAAACAGTAGGGGAAATTCAGGAGCCCAAATTTCTAGATTATGCATACAAGTAAACAATGTACGATCTTTTTTTTTTTTTTCTTTAATGTCCTTTTATGTAGAGATAGCAGCCTGCTAAAAGATGAAGATGCAAGTAAATGTCTTTTTGGAGAAAAAAGAGGGTAGGTTGCTGGGGACAAAATGAGGAAGCAAGTCCTTGGTTTTATTCCAGCTGTGCAGTTGCCTCATTCCTTGCAGTGAGCAAGGCACTTTTGGAAGCCGATTTCCACATGTGCTGAGCTTTGGCTTGCTTGCCTTTGAAGATCCCTGGTTCAGCTGATGGGCTATGGGGCTGTAGCTGAGCCACACACAGCCTGTGCCTGTCTGAACTGTGATCACTGTAGGGTATGCATCATGTTTTGCTCTGTTAGCTACAGGTCACAGGTATAGTCTTAAATCATGCTTTATTTTGATATAAGAATAGGTGGCTGCAGTAGAAGCAGTCCTGCTTTCAACCCCCTTGGGCTTTTTTTTTTAATTATTATTTTACTTGTATATTTTCCACTTCCATAATTTTGGTTATAGCAGTTTTGCAATCTGAGTCAGTTTTCGAATCCAAGGGCATCTAATTGCAGGTGTATTTCTCTATTAGCTCAATGAACTAATCCAGCTGACTCCTGTGTTCCTGTACAAGGTCATCAGCAGAATTTCGTTGCTGAGGTTACAAGGAGCAAGCAGACCCACCTGTTTTGAAAACAATGGATCACTGGGTTTGCTTTGGAGTTCCACAAAACCATTCTCCTAACAGGTGTGGATGAATGCACCAGCACGTGGCATTTTAGGAGCTGTATTACTTGTAGTCAGATTGCCAGAAGTGCTGATGCCAGATGCTGCTGTTGCTTTTAGAGGCAGTTTTTGGTGCTGAGTGTTGGGTCTAGAAAACTAAAGATTGCTTCTGAAAGATGGATATTGAATTCCTCTGTATCTGCTTGTTGTGAAATGTTAAGAACAGTTGCCTGTCATAAACTTCAAGAGATTTTTTGAATATAAAAGTAAATTGAGAATTATTCTCTTTGTGCTTATAAGGTGTCTTTAAGATGCAGTCCAACTTGTGAGTGTGGTGGTGGTGTTGGTAACCTGGAAAACACAGCTGGCAAAAAAAAAAAAAAAAAAAAAAAGAGCTTTTCTGTATATTAATCCCAAAGGGAAGGGACTGAAAATGTGTTAAGACTCATGTGATGTGACATAGAAAATTGGGAAGGAATGAAGGTAGGAAGAAGTAATACTTGTCCATTTCTCCCTGCATTTTGAAACGTGATTTTGTTCATTTGATGACACGGTCAGTGAGAAGCTAATTATGGTTTAGCAAAAACTATCAGGCTCAAGTCTTGAATGGGATTTGTGAAAGCTGCTGCAAAGAAGCTGCTTCTTTTCTGCTTCTTCCGTGTCTAGTTCAAGTCCTGTTCCTTCCTCACTTTTTCTTACCTTCTAGAGAGAAGATTATTTAGTGGTTTTCACGGGACAAAATATAATTTGTTGATTTAATGTGCTGTTACCTAAAGACTGACCAGGTGAGCACATTGTGATGTGCATAACTAAAAGAAAATAAAGAAAAGTCCCTAGCTTATACCACACTGAAAGCTGGTGCACTGGCTGGGTGAAGGTTCATCCTGAAGGTCCTGCCAAGAGGGGGCCAGAACTCTGTGGCCAACAGAGGTCAGTCAGGTGTGTGGGTACAGTGTGTTGCCTCAGAGGTGGCTTCTTCCAGCAGATGGCACATGGAGTTCCCTTTAACAATACCATCACCCAAGTAAGTCACAACATCTACATGTGTGTGATTACGGATTGCTTGCCTAGGCCGGTCTGAGAAGTGTCTGGAGGAGGAGAAGTAAAGGGACCTTCAGCAAGCTGAGCGTGCTCTGTCAGCTCCTGCTTCCTTTGTAGGAGGGGTTTTCTGAGGTACAGGTAATGGCAGTAAGTTGTACCGTGTAAAAGTTATTTTCGTTTGATGGATGGTCTTTTTCACTGGTTTCTTATTATTAGTAATAATTCTGAAAGAGCATGAGTCTTGTTTTATGTTTTTGTTCTAAGGGCTTGAGCAGATCAGGCAGTGCAAATAATAACAGCACCAGCCATAAAGAAAGCGTGCTCTTTGGAAAAAGAAGACAGTTTAGCAGCGTATGGCCCAAAGATGCCTTCCCAGTCTCCAAGTGCAGTGTGTTGCTGGCATAGGAGCCTGTGCCGGGTGCTCCCTTGGGAGCTTTGGTTCAGGCGGATCAACTCTCCTCCGCTCCTCGAGAAACGCCGTTCGTTTTCCCGTTTGCCTGGGGGGGAATTGCAGTGGGTCAGATGGGGACTAGCGGGATGGCAGTTGATAATTATTGACATTAACTCCTGCCTCCAAGCTGAGGGCAGTAACGCGAGGTGGGCAAGCAGGCGAAGGGTGAGCCGGGCAGAGGCAGCGTGAGGGGTGCTGTGAGGAGCTGGGGTCGGGCTGGCGGGCAGCGGCCCAGCCGCCGGCTCCCTCGCAGCCTTGTGCTGGTCCTCGCCGTGCCGGGCTGTGAGGGCGGCGAGAGCTCTGCCCGCAGGGCCCGGCAGCTGCTGGAGGCGAAGGGGCCGGGGGCAGCTGAGGGGGCTGCGGGGGGCGCGCTCCCGCTCCTCCCTCACGGCCCCTGCGCGCCGCCGGGGGCGAGCCCGGGCCGCGCGCCCCCATTGGCCGTGGGGGGCGGTGGCGGCGGCAGCGATTGGCTGCGGCGCGCGGGGGCGGGGAGGGGCGGGGCGGGACGCGGCGGCGGGGAGCGAGCGCGGGGCCCGGTGCGGGCGGGAGCTGCGGAGCCCCGCGGGTGCGGTGAGACCCGGGGGGGGGGGGGGGGTGCGGGGCGGCCCCTGCTCGGCGGCCGGGCGGGGGGGGAGTGTGGGGGAGGTGAGGGCTGCGGGGCCGGGGGGAGCCGCGCCGGGCTGCGGGGCTCGGGGCGGGGGGCGCTGCCCCGGGTGGCCGCGCTGGGAGCCCGGAGCCTGCGGCAGCGGCGGGGCCGGCGGCTCCCTGCGGCCCCGGGGGCGAGGCTGGGGGCGAGGCGGCTCCCCCCGGCCGTGCTCCCGGTCTCCGGGCGCTGCCGTGGTCGCCGAGCCCGGCGGGGAGCGGACTGTGCCCCGCGGTCCAAAGGCGGGGCTGCGGGGCGCGGGCAGCAGCAGCCGCCGGCAGCGTGCTCGGGAGCACGGACGAAGCCCGGCGGTGCGGGAGAAGGTTCCAGAAGGGTTCCCAGCGCCGCACGGAGCGGGGCAGCTCTGGAATCCCGCTAACAGCGCGATGTTCTGCGCCCCTGGAAAACGGGGGGTGCGCAACACTGTGCTGGAGGCACCAGAAACCCCAGCTGGAGCTGTGCCGGGTCAGTGCACGGGCTGACGGCTTGTGCAGGTTGTGGGGATGAGGCACGTTGGGGACGCGCTGTACAGCCGGGGTCTGGGTGTCCGGGGGCACTGAACTGGACCAGAGGGTGGAGGTGGAGGTGGGCGCACAGGGGGCAGTGAGCTTCCGTGGGTGCCCAGCTGGCAGCTGTGCTGCCCTCAGGAGAGGAAGGTGTCCAGGCGGGGGCTGTGTCGGAAGCAGAGGGGAATGGGGATGCTCAGAGGGCATCCACCTGTTGGTGCATCCACGCTGGCTCTCGCTGGACCCGACGGCCCCGTGGTTGGCGCGGTGCTTGGCAATGAGGTGTCGGAGCAGTTGGCACGTGGGGCTGCCCTGTGTCAGCATGCTCAGCAATAGCGACCTGTGCACATAGGCAGCAGATGTGCCAACAGCAGTGCCGGTTGGGCTGACTCCTGCTGACTTTGTGCAGTGCTCCAGCAGCTCCTGGTTTGTGCCCCAGCTGCTTGGGCTGGGATGAAAGCAGCTCAGGTGGCATCACGGCATGCGGCTCTACGGCCTTTGCCCTGTGCCTTGGGAGGCTGTAGCGTGAGGGTTTGCAGGGTTAGGAAGAGCTCACAGCTGGCGTAAGACAAATTGGGCTGGCTCTTGGCCTCTCAACTCTGCTCTGTGTCTTCTAGGACTGACGGTCTATTTCAGTTGTTTTCAAGTACAAACTAAGATTCCCTTCCTTTCTTAACAAAATGGTACCAGCTTGTGGATATCTCAGGAACAAAAGTGCTGTTTGATAGTGATTATGGCCATACTGCATGGACAGTTCGGCGTTCGTTGTGTATTTACAACAACAACAGCAAAACCGGTTGTATCTTAAAGTCTTAATGTACTGGCTGTATATCAGATTTTTTTTTTGAAGTGATGGTTCTTTGAACTTGAACGAATCTCCCTTGTTCTTGTCTTTGCCTTTATGTGCAGGGGGGAACATGGGGAAGAAAGGAGTATGTCTCGATGGGGTAATTCTGCCGTAATTCTCAGATTTCATGTAAGACATTTCTGCTCTTTATTGTTTTCAGATACCATTTGATTTGTTCATGTGTGTTGCAAACTTCCAGTTTGTGCATCATTTTTGCTCGAGCAAGCTTTGCAGTAGTGCCTGCTCTTCCTTGAAGTTCTCTGCAAGTGCTGAGGAGTTTTTCAGGTGCAATGCTGAGTCTGAATCCAGAACTGAAGTACCTTATCCGCTTGGAAAGAGTAAATAATAGAAAAGAGCTGGATTGTGTCTTCCATCAGAAGCAGGGCAGCTGGCACTGGCATGCAGAAAGGTGTGAAACTACTGGTAAGCAGGGCCAAGAGCCACATCAGGAGCACAGCAGCTTAAAGGCCGCTAGCGCAAGGCACAAAGAGTGACCCACTGGCACCACGTATGGAAGGATGAATATGCTTTAAAGCTGGTGTCATGGATTTGTCTTCCAAGAGGCTGCAAACACCCGGTTCCTGTTCCCAGCTGATCTCTGTTTGAGTTCCTTTTATCAATGAAGAAGAGGTTGCCTTAGGCGGGAGCTGCAACCAGCTTAAAAGAGATAATTCTGCCAGCAGCTGCTGCGTGGCTTGAAAGCCATGCGTTACGTCCCCGTCCCCTCTTTGTTTCTGTATTTTGTGATCTGTTTTGTCAAATCCCAGGCCTGTTTTCTGAAATGACGGCTGTGGGCCAGGAAAACAGGGAAAGTGATGTTTTCTTAGCCAGATGGTGTTTGTGCAAAAATAACAGTATTCTGGGGGTTTTCCAGAGCATGCAAAGCGTGCAAAATGGGGAATATTGTCCTAAGCGGCTTCTGTGGCTGTCAGACTCCTGTCTGATCGGTGGGAGTGGAGTTCTGTGCTGTGTCCTCAAATTACTTTGCTTATCTTTCCTTTTGCAAATATTTTACCGTTCCTTCCCTGTCTCTTAGGGAGACAGATGCTAGAAAGTCAGTAGAAGAACGAGGGAGGAACCTCGGTTGTGTGTTGTCAGCCTTTCGTACCTTGGTTGAAAAAATCACACCTCTTGCAGCATGGAGTTTATGTCCTTCTGTCTTAGTTTGTGGATTTGGAGTATTTTTCTATTTTGTGCTTGGCAGCTTCTCAGTTGTAAACCCTGATGAGGAGAAGAATGCATGTTCTAGCTCAGGCTGAGCAGTCATTTCCCTATTTGACAGCTGATCTCACTTAGGTGCCTTTGTGATGGCATGGTGGAGTTGGTTCTGAAAGCTGCACACCTGTGGTGTTAGGGACAGTCCTGCCCTAGTGATGAACTTGCTTTTTAAAAAATAGTAGAGCTGCACTGTGCTAGTCAACGTGGGAAAGCACTAAAACACTCAGCTGAAGTGCAGCCTTCAGTGAGCAGATGCTGCCAGCCTCAAAAAAAGGGCCGGGAGTGTGAGCTCCATTATTCAGACTCAGGTGATTCTGCTTTATGATGCCTGCTGCAATTCCTTGAGAGACGCTCTCAGTTTTAGTGCAAGAAAAAAGCATTTGTATAGATGAGTGCTTATTGTACTACCTCAACATTTCATTTGAGTCTCTGGCTAAAAGGCAGTGCGGCGAGGCACGAGGCACTTCACAGACAAAGCTTCAGCTTGCGGAGTTTCTCATCCAGATTTTGTGATATCACTGAAACAATTCAGCATTGGCAGGGAGCAGAGCTCTTTCAGATGTGTTCATCTTACGACTCTTGTGAAGCGTTGCCATTTAAAAATTAAATTTTAATTCTTCTGTTGGTTCTGGGGGTGGGTTAGGGTAATGCAGCTTGCTAGGGATTTCTTGTAAGAAGTCTGTCTCAAGTACTCTTTGGGTGGCAGGATGAAATGCCGAGCTGTCCTGCTGGCTGTCCAGCTGTAATTCCGAGAGTAAAACCACTTCTAAACGTGTCTCCATTTTCCTTTATCTTGGAGGATTATTTTTAAGCCTTCTTTCTGATGGAGCATTCCTCATCAGACCCAAGCAAAATTTAGTTTAATTTTTACAAGTGAAAATATGTTGCTTTGCAATGTCGTACCTGTATGTAGTTTTGTTTTATGTTGGCGTGGTTTAAGAATGTCCTCAAAATGCCTCAACTTTGAAACCTGGCACATCTCAAGTACCCTTTTTTTTGGAATACATCCCTAGCTAGATCTGGGGCAGGAGACTGGCGAGGATAGTGAGGAGACTGAGCAATCATTCTTTAAGCAATTCTTGTCTGGCACCTACTGAGAGACTGGCGGAGGCCATCCAAGCCCTGGCCGAGCATCGCAGGGAGTTGGTGGTTCCCTAGTCCCAGGGGGCTGCTGATGCTGCTGTTGCAGGAGAGAACCCGCACGGGCTTCCCCTGGCTTACAGAGCATCCCTGGTTGGTGCTGCCTCCCTCGTGAGCTGCTTCTCGGAGTCCCTAGAGAGGTTTGGATTCGGCTTCCTGGTTTCAGACCTGCTCTCCCTTCTGCACTGCCAGTGCAGGTTTTGTAGCTCTGTCTGCTGTTTGTGAGCGTGGGTGCTGCTGTCCCCAGCAGCATCTTTCTTTTAAGACTTCTTGTCTTAAAAGCAACTGGTTCAGTAGTACTGGTTACTACACTAGCATCAACGGTACGGTAGCAGTCACTGGTTTTTCATTTTCTGTGTCTTAGAGCTGTTCTAAGGACTCCCAGCCCTACCTGTCAGTTCTGTAACTAGGTGCCTTTGACTAGAAGAGCACTGCAGGAGGTGGAGCTGCTCCTGTGGAAAGGCAGCAGGACGGGTGGCCGTGTGAGAAGAGCCAAGGAGAGGCACTGTCCTGCCCGTGCTGCTGGCTGGTGTCAGCCCGCAGCACACAGCTGCTGTATGCACAGGCATGGAAGAGTGTTAACAGAGGGCACATTTCTACCACAAGGTTTTCTTTCTGGTTGTCATCTTTTTTTTTCTTCTTTCTTTAAGGGTTTCTATTCTTTTCCTCCCCTTGTAACCTTGGTTTCATCTCTGGTTCCTCACAGAGCAAAGCAGTGGGTGTTGGAAGAAGACCTCAATTAGTGCCGATGTTTTCATCATCTGTTTTTGATGCTTGGCTCAGTTCTCAAGTATCCAGCTTCCATCTGTAAGCCTTGTAACAGGCAAAGCACAGTGGCAGAGAAAGTCTGTGCCGTGATGCTGGAGGCTTCCATGCTAACATTTTTGCCTGTAATCCTGGTCTTAAATCATCCCTTCCTCTTCCCTACCCAGCAAATGAACAGCCCTGTAGATGTTTTTGCAAAGGCTGTCACCTTTTGCCCTTCTAGTTCTTTGCTTTGTAAATGAAATAATGCAATCATAGAGGCTTGCAGAAGCCCTGGAGAGAGCAGGAAAAAAAATAGTAGTTTATGGGGAAAGGAAAGAATAATATCGCTCCTTTGTATTTGTATGTCATCAAGCTCAGTCTTGATTAATGACTTTGAACATCACAGCAGCGTGCCAGTTTTGGGTTCCTCTTTTAGCAAAGGGTAGAGCGTGTGGAGACTCTTGGCAGCATCTCTTGACAGCAAACACAACTGAAATCCAAATTCAGAATTCAGAGAAATGTGAATGTGAATAACCAACATTAAATATCTGCAGTTTGGTGTAGTTTATTAACAGTGATTTTTTTTGTGTCGTGTTTCCTCCATATCCGTCTGTCCAGCTTTCCTCATGTTAGGTGCTGAACGACCAGCCGTCCTGCCTGTCATCTCTCTCTCTGCCTCTTGCATGGATGACACGTTTTTTTTTTTTTTTTTGCCAGGTGCTTGGCTGATGCTACTGTTGTGATGTACACTTCATAATAATAATAACAGAGAAAGTTTGTACTGACGCATTTTGACCATATCACTGTATAAATCTGGTGCTAAACCTCGGTGGGGATTAGAAAATACTACAAGTTAAAAATCCATTTAGAAACCCAGGCTGCTCTTGGGTGACCAGACAGCGATTGGTTCCAGGGCTTGGGCTGCACCTCTTGGAAGGGGCTGGCGTAGCTGCCCTAACGTGGGGCTTGTACCTCGGCAGCTGAAGAAAACCCTGAGAAGGGCCAGCTTCTGCCGCTGGGGGAGGCAGTGGTGACACATGGAGATGACAACGAGTGGTGCTGGGGGCTTGGATCGCGATGCTGTAGGACCTGCAGCTAGGAAGATCCCAGCAGCCATCCGGGCGTTGCAGGAGCTATAGCTGACAAATCTCATTGTGCTTCTTCCTTCCAATTGTAGAGTCTAAAACGCCATGTCTTTTAGAAAAAAATAAAATATTGTTTTTTTTTTAGCAATAGCAGTGACCGCCTGCTTAAGTCCTCCCTGGTAAGGTTTGTTTCCACTTGGCCAAGGCTGTTGTTGGAAGCTGTCCCTGCTGACATGACCTGCAGTATGTCCGTTTGCTCATCTGACCATTGTGTGCCCATGGATGAGCTTAGAGTTTGTTCTTTGCTTTTCTCTAGACTTTGGCATAGTGTGACTCTGTTAAAACAGTACGAGCGTGGCTTCATGGCTAGCTGGTATTCCAACCCGGCGTGTAGGGTGGTGGCTCTCCTTCTCGGACGTCGTGGTGCCCGCGCTGCTCGGCTGCTCCTGTCTCTCAGGTGCCTCCTCGTCTCCTGGGAGGAACAGCTGGATGCTGCTGAGGGCTTGGTGGTGACTCCTCTCCAAACTGGGATGTTCTCTGGTGGGGATGGGAGGCTGCAACCGTGCAGGTGACAGAAGAGCGAGGTGAAAGTGGAGCTTCCCGTAGAACAGAAGCTAAGGAGATGCAACTACCCTTGCAAAGCATAGGGCAGGGCAGGTTTCCTGATGCACACTGAGCAGCTGCGGAGTGACTGATCCTGTAGCAGGGAGGCAGGTCTTCACCAGGACAGCAGCTTCAGCATAGCAGAACAATGGTGAAGAAAGAGGGGGGAGGAAAAAAAAAATCATTTTCCTGAATGCTGCCTTAATTACCTTTTCACTGCAGTGGTATCCCGCAGTCAGATAGACCAAAAGAAAAAGAAATAATCGCCTGTGCAACTCTGTAAGTCCTTGGAAGCCAGGGTGGATCCTGTGGAGGCAGAGGAGAGTAGAAGAAAGGAAAACCCTACTAGGAAAAGAACTGGAAACACAGAAGGCTGAAAAACAAATAACGAGGAAGGAGGAAAGATGGGAAAATGAATGCCTTCCAGGTCCTGAACGCATTAAATCATCAGAAAAAAGGCCTGTCCTTAACTGTTCTCCTTCCATTTGGGTAGTTGTGTATTTCTGAAATTCCTGGGCTAATTGTGTAAAAAGTATAACGACCCAATGAACTTCTGTTAGCTTAGAGGTCCCTAGAGATTTCATTTTTAGATTTCTTTTCTTAACACTTGTCCTTGCTGTATGCTGAGAAATTAATCCAGCTGATGTTAAAAGGAAGAGATTTTTTTTAAGCAAACCCAGGGTTGGTTGGGTGACACCGCACGTAATTTCTAGAGGCAGCACTTACATAAAGTGTATTTGCATTGCAGTAGTCGTGCTTTCACCCCTAACTTTTACTTCTGATCTTGCAGCACGAAGTAATGTGCAGAAAATATGCAGGGGAAATTGTGTTCCAGAATGATCTGATAAATGGTGAGAAATGGCTCACGGGTCCGATTTTACTTTTCTGAAAAAAAAGGGAACAGTTTGTTACACCTGGTCAAAATCCATAGGCAGCCTTGCATAACTGAGCTCTGTTCTGGCTGGTAAGCAAGCTGTGGAGGCTCGCAGCTGCATTTTTCCTCTGTTGCGAAACTCCAACCTCTGTTATCTCTTTCAGCTACTGTCAGTAGTTATCAGCAAAGAGGGAAGGGACAGTGCTTCTGAAGCTAACAAAGCACGTGAGTTGGGAACTTCTACAAAGATCTGTCTGATTACTGCTAAATCCTGTGGCCGCATCCATTTCGTGAAGCCCTGATTTTGTGCAGGAGATAATTTTTGCCTTTTTTCTTTCATTTTGGAGCTGCTATGGCAGGGCCCTGTTGGTGGCTGTGTGGGCTGGGGGCTGCGCTCCGGCATGCTCTGCTCACGTTGTGTGGGGCTGCTTGCTTGTGTGAACTGCCCTCGGAAAGGTCAACAGCTCCCTTTTTATTAAATAAGCTGTTTAACCTAACTATTCCTGGTGTAACCTGGGGCAGCTGCTTCAAATTACCCATGCAGTGGACTCACCTTGATATCATTTTGGTAGGACCACCCTTCCTGGTGTTCACTAGTGCCTCTGGCAGCACTGCAGTCACAGAGGCAGGCTGAGACATACAGAAAGGAAGGGTAGCTGCTGCCCCGTGCCACTGGAAGTTCTACTTTGCCATGCCTTTCTCAGGCCTTGCCACAGCATTTTTATGATTTTTTTTTTTGACAGAAAGCACTGTCTCCTACCTGTCCCATCACCCAAACTTAGTGCTGTTGCCAGCTGATTGATTTGTTGCTTAGCATTTGTAGTTGTAGCCTATATTAGCAGAATATTTCCTTGCAACAAGTAGATATTCCAGAAAAGGTTATTTCCCAAATACTCAGCTAAGTTGGTCTCCTATGCGGGTGTCAGTGCTGCCACTGGAGGAGAGGCTGCAGCACAGCTGTGCCTCCATGAGACTTAACCCCCAAGTTTGGCCATGCACACATCAGCAGACTCAGTGCAGCTCAATTTCCCTCCTCAAATTGGTGTCCAGGCATTTGCTGCTTGGGTCAGGTGTTATAATGCAGCAGCTTTATTATTTTGGTCAAGTATATAAGGATCAAGCAAGCCCGGTTAGAGCAGTAGCCCTGTGTTTTTTCTCTAGTGGGTAATTTTCAGATTTTGGCAAACATCAAATAGGACTTCATTAATGATTTTTCCTACCATGTTTTCGGTTCAACAAGGCCCTTTGGCTCATTCACAGCTTCAGGTTTATGAATGGGCCCAGTGAAACCAAAGGACTTCACTTGACAAGTCCGTATCTTGCTGAATCAGGTTGGCACTCCTTTTTTTTTTTTTTTTTTTTTTTCCCCTCCATCTGGAGCCCAAAAATAATTGTCAAAATATACTAGGGAACTGAGCCATGCAGTCTATTGAAACTGACGCTGCGTGTGTCTTTCTCTTCCCTAAACTGCTTTGGAAACTGCCCAAGTGATGTTGTTTAACTGAATCCTGAGCATCAGGCAATGACAGGACTTTTCAGCAGCAGAAATTCATCAGAATTGTGCTTAATTCCTGTTTCCCTTTTCTTTCCTCTCCTCCCAGCTGTGGCGTTCTTCCGTTTAATGCAAATTAAAGTAGAAGGCATCTAAAGAGAGGGTGGCTCCCCTCTCCCCGTGTCAGTACAAGGTATTGCTGTTACTGACTTGTCAGTAGTGCGGGTGCGGCAGCTGAGCCGTGTCCTTGCACACATCCCACCTCAGGTGATTTTATTTTTAAGATGTGCCCACCAAAAGAGATGCCTGGAGTTCAGTGGTATTGCTTGTGGCAAATTCCACGCTGTTCATTCTGGTTTTTGTTTCTTTTGAAGGGGAAAACCTGCCTCCGCAAGCTTAATGTGATTTTATTGAATGTGGTGGAGTAGGAAGCAGTCCTAGGACCAGCCACAGGCTGGAAAAGCTATAAGGTGTTGGGTTTCCCACCGATCTGAGCTATCCTGGTCCTTCCCTTTATTAGCAGTTATGCCTTTCATGGTCACCCCCTTCATCCAAATAAGGTTTTTATTCTTGTCTCTGTAAATCACCTGCTCAGATTTTTATAACTAGCTTGTGGTTGACATTTCTATAGTCTCAGTGTGGGGTTTCTTCCAAATGTATTGAAAGATTTTTAAAATATATTTGAAATTGAAGCTAGTGGTTCCATCAGTTGTAGTTACCATAGGTGACTAACGTGAAGGTGACAAAGTCAGAAATGCTTTAGAACAGCACAATTTTGCTTTTCCAATGCTAAACCAATTGGCTTTTCTAAAGTAATTTATGACACCCGTGCTGACGGATGCAAGTGTTTACCTACTGCTTTGTGTTAGGGTGCCTCTTCTTACAAGACCTCTGGGTTCAGCGCGTCTTCGTTTAGCTGAAGCCAGGCTGCCACTCACAGCACCCTAAAAGCAGAGCTAGCACTGCAGCAGATGCTGTAATTCTTCTCCGAGAGCACCAGGCCCTTGAGATGGCTGTTGCTTTCCTTCCCCATGCAAGTTTGGGGGTCTCAGACCTTGTGATGACCTTGGCTTTTGCAGGAGGACTGGGGCCTGATGCTGTCTTTTCTGATTTGCCTTGCCCTCTGCATTGTAAGGCTGGTGTGCTTGGTTCCTGTTTCATGCAGGCATATGTGACATTTAGGATTTTGACACCGTTTCTACCCTTGGGCTGTTGTTTCTGGGTACTGATTTTTTCTCGAGCACTGTAGCTGTGTGTTAGGTGAAAAGCTTTGTTCTCCCTAGAACATGGAGGCTTTCTAGAGCATGAGGCAGTGATTAAGGGAGGTTGTGCAGTTGCTTCTGGGGGAATTTGCCATCATTTGCAGTGAAAGTTAGCAGTTGATAACATAGTTAAACCTTCCGATATTTTGAATAAAATCCAAATATCCTTTATACTAACCTTGTGCTTTTACTTTGTCTTGTGGACCAATCTGGCCAGAATCTGATCCCCACTTGGCTTTGCATCATTGTAATGTTTTTCAGCAGGATGTGCGTAGCCTTTATGCATGAAAATATGTATAACAGTGGAAATACATATTTTTGAGCAAGAATTCTGCTAAAGCAGGAGATTATTTTCTAACAATAGAGGGCTGTATAACGTGTCGTCCTTGGAAAAGTGCATATCAATGCAGATTGTAGAGTTATTGTGGGCTGTCAGCAATGTCCCTTCCAATGACAACTGATTTGAATAAATCTTGTAACTAATGTTCTCTTAAACCACATGGAAGTGTGTGGCTTTCTTGTTGAAATTCACAATTTAGTGAGCTGCACACTTTCAACAGTGAAGTGTTGAGCAGTTACAGTCACTTCAAATCACTGATCTAGCAGTGGCTGGGACTCGGTGGTCTTCACCCTGTAGCTGGCTGGCACAAGTCATTGTCACCCCCTCGTGCAGCCAGCCTTTCAGGGTGGTTGTAGGTAATAAATGGGCTGAAAGCAGCCACCTGTAGAAGCATTTAACCCAAGGATTAAAACACAAAAAGCCACTAGAAATAAAAGTTCACTGCTGAATAATGCCTTCTCTGGAGGTGAGTTTCCAAGCAACTGGACATGACGTGTCTTAGCCTGATGGGCACTGCACAGGCTGGAGGCCCTAAGTCACGTCACGTAAATGGTTAGCACCACTGTAGTGCTTCACCGTAAGGAGTGTGTTTCATCCCGGACAGCTTTGTTTAATGCATATAGCCTCATCCTGCGTGGTAGCCCCTAGCAGAGGCACAGCAATTTCCTTCTCTCTCCAGAGTGCACCTTCAGGAGCTGCAATCCTGATTATTCACCTTAGAGGTAGTAAGAAATTGCTGATGTGCATTTCCTTCACATCCAACTTCCTGTATGTGTGACTGTGAACACCTACAAGTTCTCTCAGTCCTTACTCCGTGCCTTGTGATACGTCCCCACCCGCATGAGGTTGCTGAACTTTCTGCGGCAGGTGAGCGTTGGCAAGTTGACTTCAAAGCTGGATTTTTTTACTGCCTGGCAGCCAGTGCAGGCCAGTTTCAGGGGGTTGTTTTGAGGCACGGTTCTGGAGCATGGCCAAGAAGGCCAACAGCATCCTGGCTTGCATAAGAAACAGTGTGACCAGCAGGGCTAGGGAGGTGATCGTCCCCCTGTACTCGGCTCTGGTACTCGGCACAGTACTCGGCACCTTGAGTACTGTGTTCAGTTTTGGGCCCCTTGCTACAAGAAGGACATGGAGGTGCTCGAGAGAGTCCAGAGAAGGGCGACGAAGCTGGTGAGGGGCCTGGAGAACAAGTCCTACGAGGAGCAGCTGAGGGAGCTGGGCTTGTTCAGCCTGGAGAAGAGGAGGATCAGGGGCGACCTTATTGCTCTCTACAGGTACCTCAAAGGAGGCTGTAGTGAGGTGGGGGTTGGCCTGTTCTCCCACGTGCCTGGTGACAGGATGAGGGGGAATGGGCTTAAGTTGCGCCAGGGGAGTTTTAGGTTGGATATTAGGAAGAACTTCTTTACTGAAAGGATTGTTAGACACTGGAACAGGCTGCCCAGGGAAGTGGTGGAGTCACCATCCCTGGAAGTCTTTAAAAGACGTTTAGATGTAGAGCTTAGGGATATGGTTTAGTGGGGACTGTTAGTGTTAGGTCAGAGGTTGGACTCGATGATCTTGAGGTCTCTTCCAACCTAGAAATTCTGTGATTCTGTGATAACCACCAGGTTTGAAAAAACAGTCTGCGTAGGTAAATGATACCAGATTTCAGGTTATGAATCCCCAGCCTGTTACTTAGGAATAGCACGGTGTCAGTGGGCTCTCAGTGGCTTCAGTAGTGGTGTGCTGGCGTGGTGGCCAATGGCCCACGGAGCACAGCAGAGCTCTGGAGAGCCCCGCGGTGACTCCAAGCCACGTTCTCCTGCAGTGGGTGCAAATGGGGCGTGTGGACGCTGGCATCGCTTCTGTCAGTGTGTAAACTGCTTGTTTCTGGATTATATGTCAGTGGAGGGAGACTGCAAGGTGTGTCTGGTCTGTCTGAATGACTTCGTCCCTTGCTGTACTTGTGTTTGAGCACGCTAACTACCACAGCATCCATCCCAGCCAAACAAGCACTGCTGAGAGAAGGTGACAGAACAAGGCATGTTGCTGTAACTGCAGCACGAACTAGCATCAGTTGTAGGGTCTGTGAATCACCAGGGATCTCAGCTGCTTCCCATACGCATCGCATCCTCTGTGGCCTGCTGCTGGTACCCCCTCTGTGCCTCAGCCCCTTTGCGGCACCGCAGCCTGAGTGCAGCTGCGGGGGCATCGGGCTGCTCCCTCGGTGGGCATGGCCACAGGCCTGGGCTTCTGTCCCGGGCCTCTGCCTCGGAAGGCACCATGCGGAGACGTGGTGTTGCCCGTCTGCACCCACAGGGCACACAGCGTGACATGGGTGCCGCAGCTCAGACCGCGGCCTGAGTCGTTCTGATGCCCTGAGTGTGGGTAAGTCACTGCCTCGCTTGTAATAATTACAGATTTCCGCTGTGATTTTCACCCATCGGTTGCCATGGCAACAGTGCAGCAGCTCAGCCGAAACGCTGTCATGCGGATTTAAAACTGAGGTGGCTCGGGCACATCTTCCCGGCCCCCCGGCACCATGGCAACCCATCAGGCCCCGCATCTTCCCTTGTGCCCCCCCAGTGTCATGGCAACCCGTTGGGCCCCCAGCCTGCAGGGGTGCAGTGGCACCAGGGCTACTTTCAGTCCCTGAGAGCAGCAGCAGGGTTTTTGTTTTCTGCCCGAGCAGCGCTCCGCGGGAGGTGGCGTTACGGTGCCCGCTGGCTCTTGTGCTCTCTGCGTCTGCGCAGGACCTGAAGGAAACAAGCCGAGGTGGTTTTGTGGTACTCCCTGGGTGGTACCCTGGGGATATTTGCAAACTGGAGTCAAATGAGGGGTTTTAAAGACAAAACCTTGTTCTTAAGTTCACACAGTTCTTGAAAACTAGGGGGGGGCATTTCGAGCTGTAATAGCCTGGCCCTGCGTCTCAGCTGTCTGTTTTCAGAAACCCACAGAGAAGGCGTGCAGATGAACTCGGCCGGTAGGAGCTGATGGGCTACACCTACACGTCAGAGGCAGTGGAGTGGTGGCTGGCAGTCAGATGATCTCGGTTCGGTTTCGTTAACTAGCGGTGTCCCCCCAGCTCAGCTCAGCTCGGGCTGGGGGTTCCTCCGGGCAACGGATGCCCGGTCCTGCTGCTAGCAGTCGCAGGCTGGTGCTGAAGGGAGCGACGGCAGCGGTGCTGCTCCTGCACTGCTCCTGGATGTGGCCCGCTTTAAAGTGAAGGGGAGAGCGGGTTTTGAAGCTGGCAAGCTGGCTGCTGCACATTTTCATCCAAGCCATGTAAGTGCCTTTGGCGTGTGCCGCGCGGTAGGGCTTAGTGCAGACTGTGCTGAGCCCGCGTTCGGGCTTTGGTACCACCACACGCAGGGGCCCTGGTTCCCCAGGGGAGGGTTTGTCTCTGCAAGCAGGCATGTGTGATGTGAAAATGTGCCCCCATGAATATGCATGCTTGGCTGTTATGCAGCTGGCTCGCTGGACCCCTTGTGAAAGAAATCCCCCGCGTGCATCTGCTTTTCTGTGTCTTTGGCTAAAGCAGGGGTCACCTTGAGAAGCCGGAGCGCTTGCTCCCATTTGAGATGTTTCCCTCGCTTTGGTGCAGGCTATCTCCAAGTGAGCGATTTTATGACCTCAGGAAATAAATAGTGCTTTGAAAGTACGGTTTACTGCATGCTGTTTTCGTGACCTTGAGGAGACTGTGATGGGATAATGAAGAATAAAATCTTAGAAGGAAGCTTTGCTTGAGGTTATTTTGGAATACTATAATTTTTCACAACTGCAGAGTGTTTGTGGAGCAGCTGAGCTGAAAAGCATGGCTGTGTCATAATTTCAGCTGTGTAACCCTTTGAGAACTGGACTGCCTGTTTTGGTGGGGAAATGTCAGGAGATAACACGCAAGGTTTGGATATCTTGTTATCTTCATTGAAAATAACGCATTCAAAATATGTGAGCTAGAAGAAAGGTTCTGATGGGTAGCTCACTAATAAAGATGGTACCGTGAAATATCCAAGTGCAGTTCTTGCTGTGGGAACTATTAAAGAATGAAAAACTAACACTAGAAGTAACATTTCAGCTAATATTAATTGCCATGCTTACTTTTACCAACATATATTTATACACAACTTCTAATATACAATCTATGCCAGTTTTATAGGTATTTTTACCTGTGGCTCTAGAATTTGCTTAATTCCTACCAGATGCTTTCTAGGCCCCCCATTTTTCCTTTCCTGAGACAATGCATTTCTTTCACGCACATATCATAGTTTAGCTGCTCCAATAGTTCTTGAATCAAAGATGAGCTGCTGAAAGGTTTGGTGGGTCACCTGAATTCTGGTGTGTCATAATTGCAACATTTCCACCTGGTTTTACACGTTGGATTTTGGACCAGGGATCATTTGTCAGGCCAATATTTGTGGGAGAGAGGGAAAACAAGGAGAGACAAGGGCAGAAAGATTAAACAAGTAAGTAAGGCATATCTGTATCCAACCACCAAGTGTGCTTATAAGACATCTGAAGAGGAGAACCTGGGCACATGGGAATAGGGACAGAATAATGACAATTCTGGCTGTGGGTGAGTGTGACGGCAGATCTGAAGGCTCCTGTCCTAGCTTCTTTAATGCCTCAGCCGTGACCTGATTGTTGGTGTGATTCGGCAGGTCGGTGTTGCTATGTCACGATGGATTGTGCATGGTACTTTCAAGCTATAAGCACGAGGTTTTGTCTTGCGTGTTGCATCTTGCTTCGTGCTTTTGCTGCTGTTTTCAAAACAGACTGACTGAAATGCCAGCTGAATGTAGAGGGAGAGAAGGTAGCTGTGCAAAAACCCAGTTTATTAGGGAAGGCTTACGCTGCCGTGTGCAATATTTACTGTTTTGTCAAGATGTGAAAGTCAAAACCAGACTCCCCATTTCTGTTCTTCTGAACGGTGGTGGGAGCGTTTGATCCTGTGGGTGTCAATAAATAAATAAGCAACCACGAATAACAGACACTTGAGCTTTACTTGTAACTATGACAACTGTGTCCTTGGTGACTTAAGTACAATCATGGAGTTCCCAATTACATCCTGTTCTACACAAAGCCACTAAGGTTATTAGAGGAAGAAACGTCAAAAGCAACTGTCAGCTTGTGAACTGTTGCCTGCCAAAATCCAGCTCGGTGGCAGACGCGCGCTCCCCCTTGCAGACACCCGCCACTTGTTTTGCTGTCAGTGCTGCTCGGTGGTACGCACCTTGGCAAGCTGTGCCCCCCAGGGCCAGACTTGCCAGTACAGGTGCCCACTTTCTGGACTGCTGTCTGTGAAACTGTAGGGATGAGCTCCTGAGCAGCTGGGGGGCTCTGCTGTGAGGTGGGGGCTGTCCCGCAGGCCTCTGCTGTGGAGCGGGGCCCAGCGGCTGCAGCAGGCCCACGTGAGGCATTTGGGGCCAGGGTGCTTTGTGACCACCCCGCTTTGGTGGCCCCTGGTTGAGCACAGCGGGTGAGGAGCCAGCTGGGCGAGCCACCCCTGAAGCTGAGGGGTTCAGCCCGTTTCTGTGCTGGGCTTCATAGAAAATGCGGTGCTGGCCTTGTGTGAAACTAAATGTGCGTTTTCATGAAATTACCTCTTAACGAGCCTTTCCTGTTCCCATGAAGGTTTCAGATAGCCTTAGCTCTAGCTATCATTACAAATTCTTGGTGATGCTCTAACAAACTTTTCTTGCAAATGCTGTTGTAAGCTAATTATTTTTTTTTCAATGAAACATGTCCTGAAAAAACACCTGTTGAAGTAGGAGGACCTGTTGTATTTCACTGTGTGCAGTCAGGCTTTCCTAACTACCCAGGCTTTATTGAACTCTTAACTCTGCTTCTGGGACCAAGTGAAATGCAGTTCAATACATTGACATGCTGGCAGGCTTTTTATTTTATTTATTTATTTATTGCTTTGTTGGTTATTCGGTTTAAGTGGCTCAAGCAGTTCAGTCAGGATTTCTGACATTACCTGGCATTCTGTCAGTAACACTGGTAAGTGGTTAAGAAGTCCATCGGCTTTTTCCTGCTGTAATCTATGGAAGGGGACGTTCCTGTTCTCCCCAGAGGAGTGTGGGGTGGGACATAACTGCAGTGCAGTTTTCAAACAGCAAATGCTGTGTATGTTGATTATTCTTTTTTTGTGGATACAATGATGCCATCAAGTTCTTGCATTCTTCCTCAAATGCAAGCTAAGGAAGGACTCGATAATGTTTAAATTATTCTCTTCCACTTACCCATACTTACATCTTCATGAAATTTCAAGGATATTCCAGACTCTGGGATGTCCTTGAGCTGTTTATATGAGCAAAATGCTTGAGCAGCATCACTTAAGCCATGAAAGATGCTTGCTCATGAGCACTAAATGCCTGGAGAATTGTCACTGTTTAACAAATGGCCTTGGATATTTTTTTTTTTTTACTGTTCATGTCAGAAGCTGCAATCCCATCCAGCTCCTTTTTCTCAGCCTTCCAACCTTCCTCCTGTTGTTTCAGAACCACTTATCCCATCTCTGACCATACGACAGTCCCTGCTTGCATGGTGGGGTCTGTGATGCCTCCTTAGTAGCCTCCTTATTCTGGCTCCATTATCTAAACTCTTCCCAATTTGCTTCTAATCATTCAAGTCTGATTTTCTTCCAGAAAAGCAGTCTGAAGAGCCCCCATGTGCAGTTGAGGAAACATTGTGGAGGCTAGAAAAGAAGTAAGAGCTCACAGGAGATAAAACACTACAAAAGACTGGACCATGAATGCTTTAGCATGTGGTGGGTCTTTGTATCATTAATTGGACTTGCTGTCCTGCAAAGCCAAGGAAATACACTTTTAATTCAAAAGAAAGCAAACTTTGCTTGGTTTTCACGTCAAACTTATAGAAAAGCCAAGTGAAGGAAAACAGCAAAGATGTAATTAATTTGCCTTTACCTCTGCCAAATACACATTGGGAAGACTTTGCGGAGTAATTGCAGTGTGCAGCTTTTGCTGCTGTTTCTAAAGCACCTAATTGTTCCTGGTAAATGGGTTTGGAACAGCTGAGAGATAGATGCTCCCGTGAATTTAAAACGGGTTTCCATGTCTTTGACATGAACTGGAAGAAGGAGATAAAAATCTGCAGTGCTGACTTCTAATACACATCTTACAATGTTTCTGCTTACCCTCTTACCTTTGAATCCATCCCGAGGATGCTTTCGGGGCAGGTTTTGCAAGCTGCAGTCTGAAACGCAGATGTCATGCTGCATTAGCTTCTCTGCTAGCAAGAGAGAACGGGTCATACAGAGTCCTCGTTTGTGGTTTTTGGCTCTTGTAAAAAGCGTCTGGATCAAGCGCCTTAAATGTTGGGGTCCCTCCCTAACTTGTTTTATTTTTTCCAGGGGTTCTCCCCACATCTTGAGTTCACAGAAACAATTTGTCTTTTATATGCTTGAAATAAGCTGCTGTTACTACTGCTGAATGACTGTTTGTCATTCCTGGTAACTAATTTTGCCTGTCAGAAATAATCACTTAGTACATAATTTTAGCAGATGCTGTTTTAAAAACAATACATCCAATTTTACATTGTATGCATAAAAAAAATCATGTATCCCCGTTTCATGTGATCTGTAGACTTAATGGAGCTGCTTCTTCGAAAATATATTTTCTTACTAAAAGAATGCGACTTTGTGACTTACACATGCATTGGCAAACACAGTTTATACGTAACACCCAGAATATCTGCAAAATTGATATATTTACCATTCACTTCAGAATAGCTGCTGTGTATAGTGAGCTCTAACCTCCAGCTCAGTCAGTTGCCACTAGAGGAAAAATATTTAAAGATGACTGTTGTGAATCTTTTTTCTGGAAAAGTCTCACTTCTTTGAAATCTAAGGTAGCTAGCATTTAATTGTAAAGCTAATCAAAAAAATTGTTCGTCACATCCCATGTACAATCTGATATCTGAAATTGGCAGGCGTATTTTGCCTAGATTTTAACACATCTGAAGCTGTAAGCAGCTGCTGCGGAGCAGCAGTGCTGATGGAGCATCGCTTTGCTGCAGCTTTGGCACGTGCACGAGCACTGATTTGTGCTGGCTTCCAAATTCTGCCCCTGCTGCTTGCAGCACTAGAACAAGCAAGGCCAGTGGGAATTGATCAAGAGATGGATTACGAAGGCAAAATTCAATTGGTTATTATGGCAACCAAATAACACGTGCTTAGACAAATGTCCCAGTCATATCAGCTAATCTACAGTGAGAATTTGTGTGCTTAACGGAGATGGAAAAGAAGTTGAATTTAGTTATGCTCATATGTGATATTACATGATTTATTCTGACTCTGGACTGGAAAATGGTAAAACTTTTTATATAACAGCTGCCAAGGAAAATTAGGGGTAAGCTGCTTTATTTTTAAACCTCTTGCAATAATATTTTCTATGACTTCTTCAGAAAGCCAATACCTTTTCAAAATGTAATTTTGAGCCTTTTATGAATATTGTATTTCAAACGTTAAAGGACTTTAGATAAACTGTAAATAGAAGTGAAAGGTAAAGTAGCGTTCTAGGAGCAAACACGTAGGAGATGACTCGCCTAGGAAAGGGAAAGGGGGTGTCGCTGAAGGAGACCTGGTCACTGACAGATAGGATGGTGTGGTGTGACTAGAAGGTAGGTTTGATTTGGATGTGAAGGGACATCTCATTAAGGACAAGGTAGACTAGTCAATTTGTAGCAAAACACCCACAGGAAATGACTCTAAAGGGAAGCGGAACACCAAAGTGAGTCACGGTGGGTTACGTTTTAGCTTTCTCATAGGAACGTTTGCACTGCTCCAGTTGTTGGCTCCTGCAAAGCTGTGCTCAAGTTAGCTTTTAACAGGCTCCTGGAGACTTCTAAATCTTGCAGAGCAAAGTTAAGGAGGAAATTGAAGGTTGCAGGAGTACAGAGGAGGTGAGTAGCTCTGAGCAGAGGACGTCAAAGTAGTTAATCATTGTGAGAGATGCTGGGCTGATTGGCCCTTTAGCAGCTTTTTTTCCACTGTGGTGATTTCACTGACTCAGACTCACCTTTGTTTTTTGCTGGAGAATGACTGAGATAAGAAATGCATGGTATTGGGATTTTCATAAGTCTAGTTCCTTCTACGTTCCAAACCTCACAAAGCTGAGCAAGCTTTTTGTAGACTGCGCACAAACGTTGTGCAAGTGTTTGCTCACCTTGGCAGATTACAAAATACATCAGTTTTTGAATTGAACTCAGAGCAAACTGCAAGAAACCAAGTGCTGCGTCAGTGGTCTGGGAAGGCACAGGGAAATTTCCTTGTACCAAAGCATTAATGTTGTCTGTGAATTAATAGATCTCTGCAGATGAGGATGTCTTTTTTTGCTTTATTTTGTCAATTCTGAAAAATCTGAAGTGTGAAGGAAAGCAAATGGTGTGTTGACTAAAGATGATACAGAAATAAAACTTCTGATATATTACTGTGGGATAAGAGATGCTTCCTGCCATTGCAGCTTGATGTGTTCCCTGCATCCAGTGCCCAAGGAGTGTTTGCGTGCTGTACCAAGGGCACAAGAAGGATGCCGGCAGGGAGCTGTGGTCTCGCTCTGTGGGAGGAGCAGCACCTTTCCGTGGAGCTCTTCCCGGGAGGTGTACGGGTGGTGGCCGCAGTTCCCTTTGGACTGCAAGCCTGGATCCGTTGCCAGCAGATGGCCTGCCCCTACTGGGGGCAAAAGGGCACCCAGTGAGGAGGAAAATGTCAGCATGGTCTCTGCACAGACAAGCAGGGCCTGTGAAGTCCTAGGTAGAACACGCCAGATTTTGAAGCGTAAGGTTTGAATTTAACCTGTATCGTAGATAATAATTTAATAACCTCTTCTATCTACTTGTGCCTTCCAGACAGGCTTTCTGTGCAGGTAATCCAGAATGAAAAAGGAGTCATATTAGCATCCATGCTACTGGACTTGACAAAGTCATTCCGATTCAGCTGGCTGAGGCTGGAAGGGAGCTCTGGAGGCCTGCTGCTCCGAGGCCTGCTCACACAGGGCCACCCAAAGCAGATGGCCGAGGGCAGTGTCCAGCTGAGTTTTGAATACTACCAAGCAGGGAGACTCCACAACCTCTTCTATGGTTTAGGTGGAACTTACTGTATTTCATTTTTCACCCATTGCCTTGTCCTCTCACTGGACAGCACTGGGAGGAGCCTGACTCTCTTTGCGCCCTCCATCAGGTACATGCCTTGCCTTCACTAGGCTGAACAACCCCGGCTCTCACAGGCTGTCTTTGGAGAGATGAGATTGCTTGGTAGAAACTGTGTTTTCAAATAATTGTTTTTCTTTTATTTTCTAGTGTTTCTCATGCTGTCTTTTTGGTTTAGATGAAGTTTTTATCATGAACATAGGTTTGGTCTTAAGTAACACATTGTCTTGAGAGACTGACAAGAAAAAAAAATATTAAATGATTAACTTAGTCTAACATGCATACAGAAAGTCGATGAGCAAGCAAAGAAGGGAAGCTAAATGATGATCTTTTATGTCTTGGCCCCACTGAAGTTGGGAGTTACAAATTTACTCTGGTAGTCATTTGCCTTAACAGGACCTAGTGTCAGACTCAGGTCTCAGTCCTGATACCGAAAGGAGAAATTGAAATGAATGGCACAGTAGCTACATCCACAGGGACATGAATAAATGTTTTTCTTTTTTTTTTCTCTTCCAGAACATCAGCCTCAAGATAGAGTCTTTTTGAGTAAAGAAAACATAAAATGGCGTCAATGTTGCTTAGTCGACAACTGAGCTGTTGTCTGCAGCAGAACTCCAGGCTGCTTGTATTTGGTAAGTGGTTTTTGTACTATTTGGTTTGTATTTGGTAGCATTCATGTTATGCTAGGGAAGAAAATTCCAGTTTGAAAGTTGCTGGGGTTTATCTAGTGCTGCATCTTTCAAAACTTGAACAATACTGCGTTCTGCTTCTCGGATAGTGATGCAGTTGTAGTACAGAAGTGGCACACAGGGATGCTGTGGGTTTTTATGTGATTTTTTTTTTGTTTTGTTGGTTGTTTGTTTTTTAATTTGGCAAATTGAAAGACTCAGCATGTTTACAGTGCAAATTATTAAACAAAACAAAGCTCATCAGCCCTTGGAACTCTAACAGGGCTGCTTTCTCATGCTACGTGGTGCAGAGGTGAAAAAGTCATCCATCAAAATCACCTTTTGCCATCATAGCATGCCCCTGCCTGTCTTTCTTTGTGGGGAGGTTTTGTGTGGCTGACACCAGGAGGTGGCCTTTGCTGGGGGTATTTTTCTGCCTGCACTCAGCTCTAATGTAAAATAAAGGCCTAACCCACAGCTTCAGGCTGTTTTCTCCTAAGTGTATGATGACAAGTTCTTGCTAGACCCCTGCTCCTAGGTTAGCACATGTACATTGACCCTCCAGTCTCATGAAATACATGCGCAAACTTCGGTCTCGTGCTTTTAAAGTGCAAATTTCTTTTGGTCTTTTTGGACAAAGTGTTGAACTTAAGATCTAGTGTCCACTTTATGTGCTGTTACACTGAATACAGTATGGCTCAATGGCTTTTTTTGTGACCAAGTAAATATTAATGTTTCTTTTCTTCTAGGCCTTCTGCTGAGCCAATGTGCTCCTTGTGCCACTGCCATGCAAACACAGAACCCCTCCATTTGCTTAGAAATTTAAAAAAAAAAATAAATTTGATTCCCTTTTAAACAATAAACTTTGGGGAGCAACTGACCTTTGGCTAAAGAACAGAACGTTTGGTCTTGTAGCTATTGGAAAAGTATTAGGTCAGTGTTTCAGGACTGGATGCCCTTTATTTATGGGAGTGATGCACTGATTACCCAAGCTGTGCAAGAGCAGTGATCGTTTGGTCGATAGTGGCCAATGGAAAGTGCTTGCAGCAAGTAGGCCCTCAGCAGCTGCCAGTCCTCTGAGCTCATCTGTTGTCTCGCTATCACTTAACACTCCCTGTCTCTCCCAGCATCTTGCACACTTCCTGATGCTCCCTGCCCAGGAAGACAAATCACTACAGCTGTGCAGTGCACCTGAGGTCCCTGAAGTGCAGCTGGGCTAGCTTTTCTGTTCTCACCATTGCAATGAAGGGCGGCAGTACAAAAGAAATGCAACTCTGGGCCCCAGAAGGCCATCCTTTTCAGAAACTTGTAAGTGGAAAAGCTGCTAAAAGCAGGCTTATAGCAAAGGATGGAGGGCCTTGTTGGCATGTTGTGTAGCAGGCACGCTGCTTTGGGTGCATGTCTCCAGAGATAAAACATGGAGCAAAAGCAGAAGTCCCTACCAGAAGGAACTGTCTCCTGGTAATTTTTTAGCCTGCTACGTTCCTGGCTGACACAATAGGCAGGAGACTGACAGCTGTAGAAAAAATGTGAGCTTCGGGTCATTTTCCTGCTGAGTACCCGCCAAGGCTGCAGCACTGCTGGTCACACTGCTGGTCTCTGCTTGTTTTTAGGGAGATGCAGAGGGTGATGTCCAATTTCTGCCTCAGGGTGCTCTCCTCCGACATGTTTTTGAGCATGCAAACTCCGAGCTGTACAGACTGAGAAAGACTCCTCATACGTTACTCCCACAAAATTCCTGCAGTGCCATTTGGTCTGCTGTTTTTTTCAGTGAGATACTGAAATGGCAGGGTTTGCAAAGGGGAGGTGGAGAGGAGAATAGCTTGCCTCTTGGTAGAAGTCTCTCTGTCTGTGGGCTGTGATGTTTCAGTTGCGTGTCTGCATTGAGTGCAATAATTCACACAGCTTGAATCTATTATAAATTTATTTAGAGGAAGAGAGTCTTCCTCCTTGATTATTTCTGATTTTTAAAGCAAATGTGGGTGGTAGCGTTGCGCTGGCCCTGAGCATGAACTAAGCTGGTTTCTGACAAAAAAGGGGCATGTGAAAAGGAAGGATGTTGGCAAGTTTGCATTCACTGTGGCAGAGAATTGCACCCACATTCACTGTTGTAAAACACATGGGAACAAAGGAAACTAAACTCAATATTAATCAAAATATTTCTAGGAATTTTTTCTCTGGTTGTATGTGGGAGATGGTGTTTAATTCTAATCGAGATAGATTTCAAGTCCTCAAATCTTTTAACGAATGTGGGATAAGAGTTAAGCATCTGGGAGGAGAATCTTCTTTACTTGACCATTGCTTGTGGTGTTCTAATTCCTAACACAGTGCTAGTCCATGGCCAGATAACTACAAAACGAAAACTGAAAATTGTTTAAGCTGATTAAAGTGTAAAAGCTAAGTGAAATGTATCGATGTAACATACAAATTAAATCTTCCCCATACATGTAAAGCCTGTAATAATTTGGAGTCCTTATGCTTTCCTGAAAAATAATAATAAGCTGTAATCAGGTATCAATTTGTTGTCTGTATATATTTCTTGTACTTGATAGTTTGCTGTCTAAGGTACAGTTTAATAGAATTTGAGAGGTGGCAGAAGAACATCGATAGACAGAGTAGCTAGCATAATATATATATGTGTTTTTAACAAATAGTCCTGCATAGTGCTCTCAGTACAGCAACATCGAGACAAGCCCAGGAGAGGCAGCTGATGCTGAAGAAATACTGGCGTTTCTCAGTGTACATCGTCAGCTGAGCGCTGCAGTCACAGCTGCGGTGCCATCAGCAGTCTCCGTGCTGCAGGTTAATTAGGGCTGACAGTCAGAATCACGCACTAGCCCCACTTCGTGCTACCTCTGGTTTGATCGGCTGTGTCTGATGGGAAAACTATTCCATTTCTGTGCTTCAGAGGTGGGCCAAATCATAGTTTGTTGTTAGATGGTAGAGCAGCAGCACAGTTATGAGGACTCTAGAGATCTCGGTTCAGTTTCCTGCTGATTACCCTGAGGGGTTGAATTCTTCTTTGATTCTTGAACTGGAAAGCATGCCAAAAGGCCAGTCTTCTGCCTTAAGGAGGCATCAGTTCCCATTAGTGCTCGCACATGCTCCTCCAGGATGCTGACCTGCTCTTAAAAGCCCCCAGCGGTGCGGCTTCTGCAGCCTCCCCAGGCAATCTGCTCTGTTGCTGAATTGCCCTTATCTTTAGAGCTTTTTTCCTAATGTTTAACCTAAGTTTCAAAAACAGGAAAAGTCAAATCCTTACTATTTGTCCTATCCTCAGTGGACCTGGAAGCTGGAATGTTTATTTCTTCTTAGCAGAAGCCTTCTACATATTTGAAACCTATTACCTCTCCCAAAACCTTGTACTTCTGTCTCAGATGATTTAAATAATATTTCAATCTTTCTTCATAGATCCAGTTGTTCTCCTCCAGTTACTCAGCACTTTTATTGCAGTGCCCTAGGTGAACTAACTCTGGTTGAGGCCATACCTTACATATCTCAGCCTGTTTCCTCGCTCTCTTCAGAGAATAATACCACTTTATCTCACCGGCGTGCTGCAGTGAAGACTGAGAGACGTTCGTGTTCATTCTTGACTTGTCCCCATCACAGTTATCTGGAAGAGGTTGGAAAACCATGAGAACGCTTTACCCTAATCCTTCTTTTGTCTCCAGTATTAATACTTGCTACGACCTATTGCATTTTTTTTGTTCTGTTTATACATTAGAAGTTTCCCTAGAAAATCAGGACAAGAAGTGAAGTGGTCTGAGGTCTTGCTCTGCCTAACGCAAACCATATTAACATCCAGATAATATTTCTCTCTTTCAGTAGAGAGAATAAACTGGATATGTTTGAGGGATATGTGGGAGAAGCAAAGATCATATCCCTTCTCTGGGTGATAGAGGGCACAAACTTGAGGTCCCCTTCAGCTGCTGCCCTGAGAACCAGCCGCTGATGACCTGGAGTGCAACCTCTCCTGCTAGCCTGAGGAACCTTTCCTTCCCAGCCTGATCTGTATCTCAGCTTTTCTGCCGAAAGCTGAGACACATGGCAATGCTCAGATAAAAAATGGTGGCTGGACAACTACTGGCCAGGAGGCTGTGCTGCAAGGCCAAGTTTGGGCAGCAGTTCTCAGCTCCTTAAGGCGAAGGAGGACAAGTAAGGCCCATGACATCCCCATCTAATTTCCCGTTCCTTCTGTCCCACACGGGGCAGCCATGGTAATGTTGGCTGTTTTCCCTTGTGGCTGTTAACCTCTAGAGGGGTCCTGATGAACTTTCACTTACTGTGGTCTGCTGGGCTGCAAATGAGGCACAATGTTATGGCTGATTCACATCACAAGTTCTGCAGGAAAACTAGCAGCTTGGTGCTCCCATTAGTGCTGAAGAGTTGATTTGGGATTATGGTGCATTTGGGGGGAGGGAGCTGTTCTTGCGCTTTCTTTTGGGAGCCTCCACTCCTGTTTACCCTCTTTGTTTTCAGGTTTGGTCTTGGTCTTTGGAGAATCCTTTTCCCATAAAATCTCCAGTGTGTATGTGGGAATCCTGAAACCCAGTCAGTCTCATGTGGAGCAGCTTCTGATCTTGCAGCATAAGCACTCTGTAAATAGCAGTCTCAGTTTTCATAATATTATGCAACAGCAATGTTCGCTTTCCAAACACCTCTAGTTAGCCTGGGCTTTTGCCATTGCATTTCAAGAGCTGTTAGTAACAGATTATACTTGCAACACCTAAAATAGTATTTGGGGGAAATCACAGTCCTCCTACATTAGGCTGTCAGGGCCTCCATGCTCCAAAAATTCAATCTGGAAGGAGGTTTGGGAGACACCATGGAGTAGAAGCTACAGACACACATGGGAAATTGCCTTTCTGCACTTGTACAGGGCAGCAGTGTATGGCACGTGCAACGTGCCTCCTTTGGGACTGGGGATCTTTCACTCTACACGCTTTCACAGCAAAACATTTGAATTTGAGAAATGTGTCAGCATTTATTTTTTCTATCTTTTCTTTTTTGCCTTAGGATAGTTCTTCCTCTTAATTACACTGATATAATTACAGTGCCTCCTCTGGAGTTTCTCTCAGGTAATATCCAGTTGTTGTACGTTCAGGAACTGTATTTATAGAGAGTGGTTTTGGTCAAGCGTATCAGAGGTCTAAGTACTTCCTAGGCCTCTGGTAAACCTACCTGTCAGAGATCACTGCTTACACCAGAGACCTGCTAACAGTAGAGCTCTTTGTGACTGCTAACATCACCAAATGTTAGAAGGGTGTAATTATATTAATTATGTTGCTATAGCAATGTGGTTCTTTATTAAAAATTGCTGAGTGAGACACCTGGTGAGTGATGAGGATAGCTTAGAAAACAGGAGTTGAAATACGAGCTTTTCTGTCTGCTGGCAAATGATGACATCCTGTTACATGAAAAGGAAGAATGATAATTTGCTGATGTTAAACACTCAAGTGTTTAGAAGGATGCTGTATGTTGTATAGAGCTTTGAAGAGTCTGCCAGAAGCAAGAAAAGTAGAATTTAATTTGTTGTACTCACCATCTTCAAATGAGAGGGGTCAAAAGTTCTCTGCAAGTCATTTAGCTGATGTGGTCTCTGATAATTAGGTTCATTAATCACGCATCATTTGTTTTCTGACTTTTGATTTGATGTTAAGAGATACTCTGTTCAGTCTTATTAGCTACATGTAATTTAAAAGCCTTCATAATGCTTTTTTAAGAAGAGTCATAGTATTTGGTCCTGTTCTTATGCTAAGTTAATATACCATGAGAAACTCCTTTTTCATTGCTGTTTGATCACAGACCTCAACAGAAAGTCAGTAGGTTGAGTTGGTCCATTGGCTCAAGAGCATAAATATTGATACATCTAGGAAAAAAAATATATATTTGCTTGGACCTGGTAAGAATCTGTCACTTATATATTCTGGAGATGCAAATTCAAAACCAAGACCTGAATCATCAGTCACAAAATGGAGTAGCTTCATTTGCAGAGTTTCTGTTGCAGAGTAACTTGACATTAAAAAGTCAAACAGGACTAATTCGATCCAAGCTGTAATATACATTCAGTGCCTTCGAGAGAGAGAAATTCCAGCTGAGCAGACGTGGTACAGTTAACTAGGGATGCATTGCAGTGAGTGGTCTGATTTACTTGATCTACTGATTTACTTGCAAGGCTCGCAGAGTACTTGGGCTCCATTTGTTGGACAGGGCATTACTGACTTGTGCAGTTTTTGGAGTCTATTCTGCAATTACTTGTGCACTTTAGTCTTCTCTACCTGCTAAGCTGAGTTGTGTTACATCAGGACACCTGATTTCCCAGGAACGCTACGTACCTAGTTCTGCTTTTGTTATAACGATGGATGTGCTTGTGCACCATGGTGCTGGTCATGCACTCAGATATGTGTATCTCTCTGTGCCCATGAAACATGCTGGTGTGTTGGTTATGCACACAATTGCTGCTTATCGTGACGGATTGGGCCATCTGCCATACATGTGATTACAACTTTTTTTTTCCTTCAAATGAAAAATCCTATTTCAGGTGTAGGATTGGGCCCAGGCCCACCAGTTAATGTGCTGTCAGTGAGCAGTACTTCTGGGTGCAGGTAGGCCTAGAGAGCCTGTCCATACCAATCCCTTCCTTCCCAATGTGTTGGCAGGATGAGGTAACACAAGCCATTTTAATTTTCTTCGTGGCAGGCTGTTCCTTCAGATTCAAACCATAGCATTTGCCTGAGCTAGGAGGTGGAATGACCCTTTGGCAAGCACAAGGACCAGTAAATTGGTAAAGCTGTCCTTATACTGGTGTTCATAAAATGAGACACACCGTGGGCTCTTGAAAGCAAATGTATAAATCAAATTTGTATCAGTGAATCAGCCGAAAGATCACTTGCTCGTAGAACATGATGACGTCTAGCATGCTTTAGGAGCTAATAAGCAAATGAAGGGAAACCTGTCACTTGTGTTGCTCCTTTTTTAGGTGACTCTGGTTCACTGACATCCTGAAAGTAACTGAGGTTTGGCTAAACTGCTCCTGAAAGCTGTTTAAAACAAAGTAATCTGTCTCATAAATTGACCAACATCACTAATATAATAAAAATGATCTTCAAAGCAGCTCTTCTTCGGGCAGACTGGCATGCTTTAGTTTCACTTGAGCAACCTTTGCTGTGTATAAAACCCGTCTGTTGACAGGTACAAGCTGTGCCAGTGTGAATTGATGCAGCACCACACAGCAAAGCTCTGCTCATTTTTAATCGCTCATGTGTGCCTTTAGCACATATCTAGTTCAAATATCAGTGCAGAAGAGGCTGTTGCATAAATAGCAGCAAAAAGATGATGCTGCTAGCTTCTGTGGTCTTTGCTGCTCTACTGAGCATTTCTGGGAGGCTGGTTGCCCCCTCCCCAAAGTAGTCTTTATTTAAAAATCACAGAAATACAGCGTGCTAAATGTTTCCCCTAACAGGAAGATTGCACGTGCACGTTACTGATAGACTTGTTTACAGGCTGTGAGTCTTGGAAGGGTTTCCTGATGCCCACTCGCTTTGTTACGCTGAGATAGGTGTTAGTGTCCAGGGAATGTGGCCTGATTTCCAGAGATGGGCAGCTGCTGTTCCACATGGGAGGAACGTTGGCGATGGTGGAAGAGGAGGAAGGTGCATGTGGGTCCTAGTTCACCTGTCTTGGATGTGCAGCTTTGTCAAACTTGTCAAAAGTGTACTTGCCATATGTTTTCAGGAGAGAGGAAGTTGGAGAAAAGTTCTTGTTGGAGAAAGTTCTGGAGAAGAAGGCAACATTTGCTGTTTGCAGAACAAGTCAAAAAGGTTCCTCCCAGTAAGGCTCATACGTGCTGCGTGTTTTGGCTTTTCAAAACTCCCTGCTGAGGCTGTCACTGCAGAGAACAGGGTCTAGAGCTCTCCAGCAGAAACGCCCTGAATTACATGTTCCTATTAGCTCCTTTTCAGCAGAGGAATGAAGTGACCTGCAGTGGAGCATGACTATAATATAAGCAAGTCTTTTCTTTTAAATGACTCAGAAAACAGTTTGGGGCCACAGAATTCGTAATAATGAAATAACAATAAAGACTTCAGCTTATTAAAACAACTAAAAGAAGTTCACTTTTTCCTTTACATCTGGAGGAAAACTCATTTTACAAGTATGTTTAAGTCAAACTTTTAAAAATAGTGGTAAAGCTTTAAACCTGACAAAATGTAAAAGTTCCCTGTATCTGTTATGGGAAATGGCAGCTTGGGCTATGACTGGTTAGAAAGAGGGTTCCAGGCATGTGTTCCTTTTGCTTTGTACACGCCCTGCAACCATAGTTCAAAACCATCAAGTGCGAGATAAGTGAACGTGCTTCCACACCTTTAACAAAAAATACCAGCAAAGTAATACCAGAGTACAATAAAACATTTGTGTCTTACTATAAAGCTATTTCCCTCTCACCCCTGTTCTATTTGGCATGTTACTGGGCAACATTATAAACCTTAGTAAATCTTTATTGTGTAGGTATTTCAGAGTACTTGGAGCAGAAAATACCTGCACAGAACACCAACAGAAGGGTTATTGGTGGTACTTCTTGAAAGCTCATTAGATTTTTATTTATTTATTACTTTATGAGGTTTACAAACTAAATGCTGTTTTTCTGTTATTCAATGAAGCAGATTAGATTTAATTATTTCATGGTAGATTAAAGACCTGAAATAGTCTTTTTTTTTTCATGCTTATATTTCTAAATGCATCAGATCCATTTTTTTTTCCATATCTTTTATGCTACTGCTGACTTCCAAAACGCCCTCGGTTTTCTGTGCCTCTCTTGGTGCTCTCCCCTGTACCACACAGCAGCACATGGAGCCTGGTAAGGGAGAGGAGAGGACAGAGGGCAGGGAAGTGAATCTCCTGCCCTCCATCTGCACCATACGATTCAGGGATGCCCAGAATAGTTGTGGGCCCAGCCCAGCTCTGCAGAAAAGAAGGTTAAAAGGAAAGGAGGGGGGATATTGTAGTGCCCTGTGACATGCAGGGGGACAGTAAATTCTTCCATAGGAGGGAGAGAGCAGGGCTTGTTGAGGGGAGGGATGGAGATGAAGAGCACGGGGGCTTGGGTGATGCAGAAGAAATTGAAATGTTCCTGCTGGCTTGCTGTGATGTCCCATCAGGGAAGGAGCTGGGGGCATGGAGGGGTTGGTGGGGTCTCTTTTTTCCCCTTGTAGACTTCGTAAGCTGCCTACTGGATCCGCAGCTTTATCAGCTCTGTATTATGTAGCTTCTGCTGATCTTTTATCTGCAGTAGCTTTTTTTTTTCTGGCGGAACAGTTGCCATGCAGTCTGCAATTTACATGAATGCTAAACAGAATGACACAAAAATGAAGTGGTGTTGCTGTAACAAAACCTATTAATAGCTTCGCGGAGAGGCAGTGACGCATCTCAGATATAACACTTGGAATTAAAGCTGGGGAGAAGATTTCTCTTTGCAGACCAAGTTTTCCCAAAATGAGCAGCGAGTTTAAGTGCTCAGCTAGAGATACTTCCAACGGGCTGTGATTTTGCAGATAAACTTTCTCAAAATCAGCCTTGCTTGACACATCTCTCAGTCGTAGCCCCCCGGGCCCATCTGCTCCCCCTGCCTCAGCAGGGCCACCCCAAGCAGGGGGCCCAGGCCCGTGTCCAGGCAGCTTTGGGAGACCTCCAAGGAGGAGACTCCACAGCTTCTGAGGGCAACGTGGGCCAGGGCTCCAGCACCCACACAGCACAGAAGTGCCTCCTGTGCTCTGGTTTGTGCCCACTGCCTCTTGTGCCCATCTCAGCCTGGGCTTACCAAATCCGAAGACAACGTCTCTAATCACAGTTACAAACCTTGGCCAAACAGCGATGTTCAAAGCAATGCTGAGCACTCTCAAAGCATAGCCTCTCTTTCCTTGATAAATACTTATTTGACAACTGTCATTTGAAAACAAGAACGCTTCTGGTGATTTTCTTAAATGAAGTTGTGGCTGTGAGGGGCGGTTGTGGATGCCCCTTTGTGCGCTTGGGCGCTGCCTGCCTCGCTGGGTGCCTGCCTTTCAGGGGTGATGGTGACATGGGGTGTGCTGTACCAGCACTGTGCTGCCAGAGGTGCTTCTGTCACCTTACTTCAGCCACCCGCCACCCCTCTGACCTGCAACTCGGCCTTCCTCTGAGAGAAAGGGAGCTGAGGATCTTCACGTGAGGTTTTGCAAATTGCACCATCTTAAAATGCCCGTCGCAGCCCAAAACAGGTGATGCGCTTATCTTTCAGGTGTTAATCTGCTGCAGGAGCAATGCCCCTAAGTTGAGTTTATTAAGACCAATTTGTCATTGATACCGTGCTGTGCGAGGCCTTGCAGGTGCTTGATGATAAAAGTCACAGGACTGTCAGGCGGTTAGTTCAGTCCAGCACTTAGTCACAGTGTGCAGAGCTAGCTCATAGTCTCTTGCTGGGCGCCTCAGTAAAGCCATCAAGTCTGTACTTCCTCTGTTGCAAACGTACAATTACCCCCTAAACCCCTGAATGGAACATACACATATTCCAAATGGATGCTTAGCATTACTGAAATGGTGCTTCCTGACACTTCCCGATCACATCAGCCTGGTGGCGCGGGTAGGCCGTGTCCCCAGCTTCCCTTTTGCATGGCGGTAAGCAAAGCATGTTCTGTTCTGTTCTGTTCTGCTCCACTTGTCCAAAGCACGTCCTTCACTTCCCTTCTTTCTGCCACTCAGGCGTGTAGGGAGCCCAGGGCTGGGAGGGACCAGATGCACTCAGCAGGGTCTCTCTGTCACTCCGGCCTCCAACACTGGGTTGGTGCTGGTTTGTGGGGACTGCTGTGTGCACGTGCTAGCACAGCTAACCAGGTACTGGGATATAGGCCTGTCTCTCTATTTTGTACATCCAGCACTCCTCTGAGCTAACAGGCTATTTGTGCCCTATCTGTCTCTAATCGATGTAGAGTGCTCCTTTCTGGCCTTCTCACACACCCCAATTTGGGTGGAGAGAACAAGCTTGGAGAACTGAAAGGTGCTGCCAGAACTTTGTGGCTGGGCACTGACTGACACTTGTTGGGGTCAGAGGTTAGAGCTTTGTACACGTAGATTTTAGATGACCAAGGTTGAAAGAGCTGCTTTTCCAGCTCTGCTTTTCCAGCTCTGCTGGCTGAATCCCACCGATACCGTGTAACATTTCTGCGTTATTCGAAAGGCTGTATCCTGAAGTGTTGGTAAAGATGATTTGTAAAGCTGCTTTCCTCTTACAAGCTATGCCTAAACACTGCATTGTGGTACAGTTGCTTCAGGAATGGGAACCAAGCATGTTACTGATGAAGTTCAGGAGGTTTTGCCTTTTAGCTTTGTTACAGAATTAAAGTTTATTGTGATATCCCCATTACATACATGGATAAAGAACAGCAACCCAGGCATAGGACAGAGCAAAAGTTGTGTTGCTATTTTTGACCCGGGTTTCAGAGCTGCAGTGCAAGATGCTGGATTCACGTGAGATTTTCAGTTTATTTTAAACATATCTATTTTCCTTTCTGAGGCACTAATATTTTCCAGGCAGTGTTCTTTGAGCTATTGCAGAACATTGCAGTGCTGTTTACCAGTGGACTCCATGAAGCTTTTTGGTTGTTACTGGTGGTGAGCCTTCGCTGCGTAGCAACGGGGCATTCCCAGCAAAGGCTTGCTCAAGGTGTATCAGCAGACTTACCAGTGGAGATGGAAACAGACTTAGTCCTTGTGTCTTTTACAGTAGGGTTTGCCTGTTTTTCTAGGCTTGCATTGTCGTTTCACTTCTTTTTATTTTAAAGCTACCTCACTGGTATTAGTTTTATTCCACACTTGTCAAAGATGAGGTATTTGGTTCACTTCAGACAGCACAATGTAACTGGTCTCATCTGTCAAGTGTTCTCAGTCAGATAAGGTATGGATATTTATTCTGAAAGAGAACACAAAAAATATGGTCTGTACTCAGGTTTTCATTATTTCCTACAGGACACAGATACATCAGTCAAGCTGCAGCTAAAATTGATGTGGATTTTGATTATGATGGACCTCTAATGAAGACAGAAGTTCCTGGACCACGATCTAGAGTAAGTTCTCAAAGTATAATGGCTTGTATATTTTTTCTTTAGCTGTGTTTAACTTCCTAGAAAACAATTTTAATTCCAAACTTTAAATCCAACATGAATAAATACCATTTTACAACAGTCTATGCCCGCTTTTATCAAGATGCTGAGAGTGAAAAGCTAGGAAGGGGGAAAGCCTGTCTTGCCCCTCTCTCAAAGAGACATCTAAATTTCTCCTGAATTTCAACTGCCAACTTCCTATTCGAAGTTACTGAGAACAAAAGAACATCAAGTTGCTGACACTTCTCATCTGCCTGGTGCAGAGACGTGGCTACTTGTCCTCCTGCTGGAAAAGAGCAACCTAGTTGACTTTATGATGTAAAATAATGCTTTGGTTTTGAAATGAATCAAAAGTTTCCGTTTGCTGGACAATTTTACTCTGACAGAGTCAGTATTTATACGGAAGCTGTTCAGTTAGCACAGGAAAGCTAATAAGCTTTAGAGCTAAAACACTTAAAATGCTTTCAGTGTCAAAATAATTGCTCTTCAGTAATTTCCATATTGCCTCCTTTGCAAGCTCTCTGCAAAACACAGGAATTTGGATGGAACACAAATACAATTGGCATAGCTAGTCTTGATGTTAAGAAAAACTGATTTTATAATTTTTTAAAGCTGTATTTCTAGAACCAGTGTGCCAGCATCACATCTGCATATGTTTTGTACATATGCCATTTGTCTCTTTTCTTCTCAGTTTGGTTGATCAGTATAGGACAGGCAGCTTTTCCTTTCTGAAGATTTATAATTGAACAGTGTGTGCAGCTCAACATGCCACTGTAACAATTTAACTGTCATATGTGCAAGATATGCTATGAAAGTTCACGTGGCAAGTGCAGTTGCCTGGGAAGCATCTAAGATGGCAAGTTTTGCACACAATTTTCGTGGTCATGTAAAAGAAACATGTTTTTCTTCAGTGTTTAGTAATTACATACCCAGGGCTGATTTTTTATTTTTATTTTTTCTCTGCAGGAATTAATGAAACAGCTGAATGGAATTCAGGTAATTTGTCAAATTTTCTGAGTTTGGGCAGGTATCCATCCAGTGATTTCAGAACTTGCTTTAAAATCCTGTTTTGTATGTTTAATTCAATTCCAAAAAATAAGGTGGAGGACTGAGATTGGGTTTGAATGCTTAGACATGGTATATGGTGGACATGTTATATGTGTGCATTTGAATAAAATCTAGTCTATTTTGAATACAGCAGAATGGTTTTGCTAGAATCAGTGATTTCTCTGTAATTTCTTAAACAGTTTATGTGCGTTTTGAGTTGTTATGTAGTAGCTAGTGAGAACACAAGTATATTTGGTCTTAAAAGTATGCCAACCTAAGTGCATATTGCCTTCCCAAGACAAGCAGTTCCTCAAAGTGCATGCTTGCCCTTAACTTCCTTCACAAACTACTGAAAATAAGATTTCATAACGAAAAAAGGCTGTCAGCCTGTATTTTTATATAACTGCAAGCATCATGTGGAGGTTCACTGGATAAAGACTAAGTTATATTCTCAGATCTGAAACTACCTAGTTATTGAGGATTGGCAGAATTATTTTGTTCACTCCAAGTTGTTCAGTCATTATATATTATTTAGCTGATAGATGTTAGCAATGTGCATTTTTCTGCCTCCTTTTTTTTCATTAGAACAGATGATTCTTAACAGTCTCTATAAAAATAGCTGTACAGTTAATTCCATGGAATGGATATAATGTGTCTTTACATTTTATCACTAGATATTTTTATCGGATTTTGCTGTTGCTTCCTCCACACTGCTGCTACTTAAAGCTTTCATTGTTTGTTTTTTCTTTAAGAATGCAGAAGCTGTACACTTTTTTTGCAATTATGAAGAGAGCCGAGGGAACTACCTAGTAGATGTAGATGGCAATCGCATGCTGGATCTCTACTCTCAGATTTCATCCATCCCGATAGGTAGGAAACAGCTATACCAATGCTTTGCTTTGTCCTCAAGCTATTGTTTTCTTCTCTTAGCCACTACCAAAGAACTTGGTTGATGAACAACAAAACACAAAGCTGACATAATTTATGTCTTGTTGTAATCAGTACAACACTGCTATGTAATATGCAGTGGTGCTTTTTAGTAGCTGGGGAGATGAGGTTAAAATTCACTTGGAGCACAGAGTGGTATCTGGAAGAAGCTCTAATACTAATTTTAATTTATATATGCAATTTCACAGTGTAGGCTGTCTGTGCTTGCATTTGTATACCTTGTGATTCTATAATAGTTTGTTACTTTTTTTAAACATTAATATAACAAACATAACTTAATGATTTTAACATGAAAACATGTTTTGCACTTTAGTTAACATACTTGTCTCAAAAAAACTGAAAAAAGAAGCTGGCTATGTGGAATCCAATGAGGTGAAACAAGGCCAAACACTGAACCTGTGCTGCAGAGTTCAAGCAAAGGTGGGGTGGCAGGCTAATTGGGCTCAAGGACCAAACAAGAGACTTATCAAGTATTTGGGAAAGTTGCTTGATGTTTGTGGAGCATTTCAAGAATAAAAAAAAACATGGGCAGAGATGTAGGTCCCAGCTGCAAGGAATACAGGTGTTGGTAGGTGTTTAGTTTGTTGCTGTTCCATGGTTCCTCTCAGTTGCTTAACAATGTATTTCTGCAGAAGCAAAAAGAGCAGAACGGTTTTAGTTTAAAAAGTAGATGTTATGCTATATATAGAAACAATGATGACTCAAAAGCATCCCTGCGGACTTCCCTTTTGGGAAAGAGAATTCAGTGATGTTTAGGTCATTTTTGGTATCTAAGACCTTGAGATTGCAATAGGTTTTCAACTATCCCGATCTTCTCTGCAGACAGTTAATATGTTTGCTCTCTTGTAGCACCCTAAGAAATATGCAATAATTTCAGAACTCTTTAATGTTTGTAGCTAATTTTCATCAACACCGTTTCTAGATATTTTTCCCCTTTAGAGAATACACTGAGAAAATTTTGTCAGTGCTAACGTAGAAACAGGAATGAGACCAAGAAGCATGATGCTTGTATGCCAGTCCTCATCTAACTGGCATTGGATTTTAGGGATCCAGAAAAGGAAGTGTGTTTAGTTTTGAAGACCTCCCATTCTTCAAACAAGAAAAGTTGTTTTGGAAAAACTCATCTGTAATCAGCTAGTCAAAGGCAAATCAGTGCGTACACCAAAAGAATGAAATGAAGGTTGTATAGACAACTCACTGAGGTTTTCTGATGTATTAGTTCATGATGGTGCAAGCATGCCTCTTTTAATACAGTTTTTGTGTATAAAATATTTAACCACTAGTATTATTTTAAGTGAACTTCATTACTAATGTGTGATGGTATCTGTTGGTTTGCGACTATCAGGGTGTCCAGTGGGCAGTTCCCCAAAAGGAGCTGACTTGCGATAAGCAGTGTCTAGAGTCAGTAGCTTTAGAACCCCTTTCTTCCTCCAGCCCAGGTCTTTCAGTCGTCCAATTTTTACTTATTTAGTAAAGCTCACAGAGTATTGGGAGCACTGGTATTAGCTAAGAGAAAAGACAAATTTAAAAAATAAAAATGTGCTGGGTACACATAAAAGCTCTCGGTCTCCTTAATTTATAATGAAAAATAGTTGAGATCTGTAGTCCTTACACATGGACAAATATCTTCTTAAGAGGTTAGAAATTGGGTCAGCAGTGCTCATCTTCTTGCATCCACGAGAGGAAAGAAATATTTTCCTAATGGGCAAAACTTGTTAAAAATACATTCAGCTATTTGTTATTCAGCTATTTATTAATAGCTGTTTAAGCATCCTAAATGCCATGTAGCTTTTTCTGACAGTTTTAGCATAATGGTAAGTTAAAGCAGCTGATGGCTAATGCTTTCTGTTTCTTTATTTTATTTTTTTATTTTTTATTTTTTCTCCTCTTGTCTAAACTATAGTTAGCAACAATTGTTTGTTAATAGGATCTGTTTTATGACCACAGTCATCACTGTAATATGTAATATTAATAATCTGCAGTAATGCCTGATTTGGTTAAGATTATCTTTAAATAAATTACTTTTAACATCTGTAGCATTATTAGATTTGCTCTTAATATAATCTGTGACCAGAACTGAACTGCGATCTATTAACTCTCTTGAGATAGGTATACTTGTCCTGTGTTGTGACAGCTGAGGCTTCTGCAGTTTTCTCTGGTTGGTTGAAATTTATGACATGGACATGACAGACTCCAGTACATATAGCTGATCTTCAACGAAGCCATCTAGTTCCTCCTCCTTGAAGACGAGCTTTTTTTTTTTTCAGGTGACATGTTCCTCAGTCACCTAAGAGCTATAATACAATGCTTTATATAGCTTCTCAGGTAGTGGGTCTGTGATGTGCAGCAACAAGTAAATGGAAGCGTAATACTCACAGGCTGACCTAAATCTGACTGAACACACAATTTATTTTTTTTTTTAAGTTGAATGGAATGAGAAGCTATGTGAAGCTGCAGAGGCCACTAATAATGTCCCTCTTGGTGACAGAGGTTCTAGACTAGGACACCAAAAGAAAATCATGTTGGGAATTCTGGGTGAGCTGACGTTCTCAGATCAAGGTGCTTGCTTGTTGCCTGTGCTTATCTCTACAAGTAAATCCAATAAAATCTTTTATGAATCTGTCAGAACTCCACAAGATTTAATAATGATTTGGTACACTAGAATATACTTATCAGTAGAGGGTGAGAGGTAATACATGACTGTGCAGAGAGATAAAAAGTATAAAATAAAAAAAAAACTCTAGGCAAAGGTGTTCTGGACTGTTTCATGCTGGAAAAGCAAACAAAAGTTGTTTTTTGTTGTTGTTGTTGTTGTTTTTTCTACCACTTGTTTTTTTGGGAAATCGTAACACAACATAGTCCTTTCAATCTGTATCTCATCTGTGTATGAGTTAGAAAACCCATGGAGCCAAATGCAAGGCATGTTCACTAACAAACTGCCTGGAAGAGCAAATGAAATTTATTTTTTTTTTATTGTTGGCAAGGTCTGTTGTTCGGGGAGATTCAGAGAGGTGTGGTTTGGTATTGTTGGCAGCAGCCTGGTGTTCAGTTCAAATGGATTCTTAGGGCTTCCTCCATCTCATTAATTTAGCAGGCTGCATTTTTTTTTCCTGTTGCAGGCAGGGACACTCATGAGCCTGAGGATATGTTCTTTCCTGCCACATTGATTGAGAGACACAGCAACACTGATGAAGTGGGTGCCCTTCTCTCAGAGCCAGCTCTGTCACTTCTTATAGGAAAGTAGTTAGGACTGGAGTCATAAAGCTACAAGCCACTGCTGTCTTAGCCCAAGAGCTTTTTGACTTTGTGTACAATAGTTACACAATAGTTAACGGAATAGTTACTTAACCAATTAGTTCTTTCTGGTGTTAGTTTTATGAATATAAGCCCACATACCAATTCAGCATCCTCCTACACACTGACCTACTCTTTCAGATACTCAGGGTTCAAGGATTCTCCCTTATTTTAGCAGGGCCTATACAATGATGCTCCAGTGGAACAGGGAATGTTAGGAGGAGGAAGACTGAGCCTCTTGGCATGAGATAAGAGAAAGGAAGCAAAAGCATCTTGTGTGGATGGAAATAGACAGTTATGGGTAGTAGCAGCCTCGAATTTGTATTGCATAAGAGGAAATACCAAGGTATCTCCTGTGATTTTGTGATTCTGTGAATACCAAGGTATCTCCTCCAAAATCTCATGTTCTTCATTCAAACACACCACCACCAGCAGAATCTCACATTTTTACAAGCAGTTTTGGAATTAATGGTTAAGCTATCTAGGCAATCGTAGTTATTTATAACAAACTTAAGTTTAATTTGGAGATTTCTGAAACATTAATACACGCTCTCAAAGGTGCTCTCAGCTGTAGCCACAGCGACAGCTCTCAATGACACAGCTCTCAGCTGGATCACTCCCTCTAGCTTAAGCATAATTCTTCCTGTGACAGCAGGTGCAATGTGGATTTAGTTGTCTGTGTCCAAATAACCACTTATATTATCTTCCTACTAATTTTAACAGTTCGTTGTTTTGTTGTTGTTTTTAGTATGACATTTAATTAAAAACATACTGGATATTTCTTTATTTTGAACTAAAACATGTGAAGGGAATGTAAAATTTATTTGTTAACATAGTAGCCAAATACTCTGCTGCTCAGACAGGATGGTAAGGGCTGTTGTCATTCAACTAGAGTGTGGAATTCAGGAATGTGATATGGTTTTGTAATAAAATTAGACCTTATTTCTTGAGCAGTAGGGAAGATGAGGTTTCAAACTGTTTCTACAAGGGAAAGTAAAAGATGATGCTAGTCAGTGGCCTTGGCATTTCATAAATTAAAAATCAGGCCTATGATAAATTTTTCTGGGTTCCATTGCTGTTTTTTGTTTGTTTGTTTTTGCATCAGGTACATTGGTTTACCTTTAAGTAAGCAAGTTTTCCCACAGAGCATAAATTAAGCACTTTTGTCTTGTTAAATCTGAAGTGCCAACAGATAAAAACTCCTCACATCATATTTAAGATTTTTAATGTAATAACTCACTTGATATTTTAGAAGACAGCTCTAACTGCTACCATAAAAAACAGCACATTTTTATTTTCAATCAATTAAAAAAGCTGTTGCTTCTACCTAGGTACAATAGATGTTTTTCATTCATTTGTGCTCTTTTACTGTCCCTAATTTTATTTTATTTTTTTTTTTCAAAATACATAGTGATAATTTCAACATTTTGAAATGCAGGGTAAAGTACTGCAAATATAAAAATATTAGAAAGTTGTGGATTTTTGTTTCTTCCTCCATATAAATACATTGACAGATATATTTTCTTTGGAAATATGTACTGACAACAGCCAGTGCAGGATGAATAAAGACAAATGAGTGAAAGTAATCAGAAGTTAAAAGAAAAAAATATATATGTTGATGGTTGATGTTTGTTATTTCAAAAATGCAAGCACCACAAAGGGTCTGATCCTCGCTTACACTGGTCTCAGTCTGCTGTAATCCATCCCTTCAGTGGACTTGCTTTACATTTGGCCACATGCTGAAGAAAATAGAGCAAGTATTGATTGTTGATGGTGAGGTACTCATGTATTAGGAACTAGAGAATTTGTGTCACATAAGACAGGGAGAAAGATTTTTTTTTTTTTTTTTAAAAAAAGGAGAAGCCAAAGGAAAAGGGCACCAAGGAAGTATCAAATGACAGTTCAAGGGGGTTTCATGTTGGCAGAGATGCGGTTAGGAAGTTGCAGCAGTTTTGAACTCGGTGTCTCACCTGGCCATTGGCAGTAGCTGAGAGATGAGAATTGATCCCTCCAAGGTCTTGATGTGCTGAAAACTAAAGACTTTGTGTAGAGAAGACAAGTGCTATTAAATGGAGGGTCCTTCCTTTCCTCTGGAAGGAAAATGCAGACGTTTTCTCTGTCAGCTGGGAGAGTTACCCACGGTCTGAACTGCAGCGTTAGCACTGCTTGCCACTGGGCCTGGCCTACACTCAGCTCGGCGTTCGGTGACCAACAGAGCCTGCACGAGCACCCTAAACTCATTCTCACTGAGGTCATAAGAGTTGGATCCTAACATTTTAATACGTTCTCATGAGGAACTCACATTGTGGGAAATGATGTAGACCTTCAGGTGTTTACGGCTGAAAAAGATACTTCAACATAAGCTGTAATGAAAGCCGGGACTAAAATACAAGTTTCTGGGTTGCCTGTGTGTGGCTGTCCACATACCTCTCCTTGTGGTCAGATTGTTCATGGTCATGCATAGACATCTGCAGTGTGCAGGAGAGGAATATGCATCTCTATGGGTGCAAATGGATGTGAGTGTGTATATATGTGTGTGTGTGTAAGCCCAGATAACTTAAAGACCAGTACGGGCACGTCTCAGAACAAGTCTGACAGCATCTTGCATAGAGGGGCCGTTCAGATAGCATTACAGAGGATGGCAACAATGAATGTCCCGGAGTGCTGTCAGACCATAGGCAAAATTCTGCTTGAGTCCAGTGCTTGTCCCTGCTGGCTCTGCCTGACATGTGCTCACTGCACGCATCGGCGATGAAATCCATCCCTGAGCACAGCACCGCTGCGTGGCCACCTAGCTCTGCTGAGGGACAAAGAGCCCTGGCGGATATTTTGGTACTAACTTTGTGTCTGGATATGTTATAATGCATTGAAATTAGAATTATTAAATGAACTTTCTTTGGGAAATTAGTTAATATTTAAGAGAGGGAAAAAAAAGTTTTACAATGAAGAAAAATCCAATCAGTAAAAAAAAAACCCACAGTGGAGGGGAAGGAAAAAAAGCTGCTGTTGTACCTAGGGTTGATCAATCTGATATTCAAGAAGGGTAAAAAATGGTTTGAGACTGGAAATGTAGTTAGTACTGGCTACTGTAAACAGACACAGCTGCATAGGGAGCTCCCCTCTTGTGGTGGCTGTCAGAAGCTGTTTCTGAAATGCGTGCTGGGTGGGCAGAGCTCAGCGAAGGAGATCAGGGGGATGTGAGCAGGCATGGTAAGCAGCCTGCTTCAGGCGGGAGCACAGGCATGGCTCTGTACCACAGCCAGCGGAAACTACAGCTTGTAGAGGCTGTACTGGCCAGAAGTGGCTTCTCCTCAGCTGAGGAAGAGGAGAGGTTTGGTGTTGTGCTGTAGAGAAACCAAATGTACACAGGAGTCCAAGAAATAAGAGCAAGCTAACTTAGTAATGCCAGACCTGCAATATTTGGTGTAAACTGATGTTTCAGTTGTCCAACAATCTACATCATGTTCATTTCTTTTTTGTTCAGTTTTTAAATGTAAATACAAAATTTCATTGTGTTATTGCCTGACACCAAATTTGTTCTGAAGTTGTAGATAATACATTTTGATAAATACAAGGTTTGTCCTACTTCAAAAGAAGTTGTATTATTGATAGCTAAAGCACACACAAGTCAAACAGAAATTGAGTTAAGAACTGAATGAGGTTATTCTCTAGGTTACTCTCTACATTAGTTTATACAAACCAGATACAACTGTTTTCTCTTTTTTCTGTTTAATTAGGTTACAGCCATCCCTCTCTGATAAAGCTTCTACAGCAGCCACAGAACTTGGTAAGTGAATCAAGACATTAAGTACCTGAAGGCGTCCCCTCCCTCCTTGTGGCAGTCTTCAATTTTTCTTAAGTTGATAATCAACGCTTAATGACTCAATTTAAAGACTGGTAGGAACTGTTTTTGTTATTTGTCACTAGACAAAAAGAGATTGGTAGTGTTTAAGATGTCAAAAAGTATGTGAAGCTTTATAAGAAGTAAACATTTGGGTGATGCAAGCACTTGATACGTTTGCAGACAGCTTTAAGTCATACTTTGAGCGTAGTGTTTCCAATTAATTAACAATGCTCTTGACTGAAGGTTTTTGATGCTGAAAGCAAGCACAAGTTCTTGAGAGAGAATACAGTATTCTGAATATGAAAATGGCACTTTAAATCTGGAATGCTTCATTTCTTTTTGTTGCTGTTTTCTTTTGGTATTGTTTTGTTTTCATCTGGGGAGGAGCAGGGGAGGTGGTGGCTAGTTCACATCTCCTACGTACTAAATTGACTAAATCACTGACATGTCCTTGACAAGTTAAAATAGTTGGACTACAGCAACAGGATGATTTCAGAGCTGAGGAAGTGCTTCTAAAATAAAGTATCTTCATGTTTTACGAAAGCTATACTGACAGTGTTTGGAAATAATCTAGATTGAATTACAGAAGTAGTTGAAATAAAGTTACGTTCTAATTTAGGCCTTATTTTTTCACTTCTTGGACAGAAGTTCCATAGTCACCTTGTGCTTTTTTTTTATTGTAACTTTTTTACACAATAACTTATATATAAGGTACCTAGATATTTGTGCACAGAGATGAGATTTAACTGAAAACCTGGAATGTAGCCATGCAAAACTGAGCTGCACTGGCTTTTGGCTAAAATTCAATACATCCTTGGTAGTTGTGCTGTCTTTCAGTGAGTTAGCCACGGATCCTGCAAACCAGGAATGGGTGTCCGTGCTACCTGCAAGGCATTGCTCAAGTCACATTGTTCATCGGTCACTTCCCTCTCATTTCCCTTCCTAAAGAGCCTGCTGGCTCACCCCAGAAGGGTGCAAAGCTTGAGCCAACACTTGACAGAAGTGCAGACACTTGAGTTTCCTGAGCTGATTTGCTTAACAGAGAGTTCTCAGGCCTTCAGGATGAGAAAAAACTCTGCCTTTCCCAGAACCAAAATACTTCTTTTAAAGAACAAAAGATAAAAAAAAATCCACCACTGAGGCAGGAAATCTCAGAGTTATCAAAGGCAGATCTGAATATCACGGAAGCACTAATATTTCTAAATGTTAGAAATTCTTAATGTTAACTCATAAAAATGATAACTGAGGAGATAACAATGCCTTCATTATGCAACAGTAGGCAAAGTCAGATTTAAAACACAATTAAAAAAAAAAAGTTGTTAATTTGTCTGCTGGAAAAGGGAAATTAATAGGCTGGTAGCTAGAAGCCTGCCTTAAAACAGCTACCTCCAAAGTCCAAAATGCACAGTGTAACCAAAACCCATCTCACCTGCATAAAATGATCAAAAACATTGGTACCCCCCATTCCAATTTCTGAAACCTGCATTAATGCAGAGAAGGTGGCGCTAAAACTGTCTGTGCCTGATTGCACGCTTATGATTTCCGGCAGCCTTTAGTCCAGACAAAGCACCAGCTTTGCTGTGAAAATAACTTGTTTTGTTTTTTTTTTTCTCCAGCAATACACACTGATGTAGGGCTCTCGTTTATTGTTAGCAATGGGATTGGTGTTTTCTTGAAGAGATTTGGGGGGAGGGGGTGTTTATTTGTAATGCTTCATGTACCCTCTTTATAGCCAGCTATAAAGAACAGAATATTTATCTATTCATTTGAGACCATAGCAGCTTGATGTCAATGTTCTGTTTTTCTCAGTACTGAGCATCTCATAAACAACAAAGGAAAAATACACTCTTCTGCTTAACGGCAAATGTTGTCAATTGACCATGACAACCCTTAATCAAATTCATGACAGATTTATGTTCTCATATCTCTAACTTTATATGAAAATTTCCTTCTAAACTGAAGTAAAAAGTAAGAATTCTCATATGTATTAAAAACTGAGTGGGTATCTGCCAGTAACGTCATGTTTTTTTTTTAAGCTTGAGTCTGTTGAAACAAATACTGTTTTGGAAGTGAGTTACCAAGTCCTAGCTCACTCTTCATTGTAGCTTGTGTGATTTTTGGTTATGTCTAAGAGTTCTGATGACGTGTACATACATGTATAGTATGACTTCTGACAGATCTTACTGCACTCTGAATGAGTACCTCTAGTAAGGAAAAAGATGGAAGGATGATGAAATATGTAAAAGTTTGGGTTGAGGTCTGTCCCCTGTGGAGACCCATAAAGACTTAAGTCATCAAAGCTCAGCCTGTAATTTCAATGTTGACTTGCTAAAAATAAAAAATAGAGGGCAAATAATGCTTTGCAATAGTCAAACTTATTGAGCTTGTCCTTTTGTGAGCAAATGTAGTTTCAAATAAAAAGTAGCAGATTGTGAAGCAAATTAGATTACCTACAAAGCAATGATAAAGCAATTTTAATCCATGACACCTCATTTAAATTTAATGCATATGCACAGCAAATTCATCTCCATTAGTGGACCGAGGAGAGACCAAGGGGAACTTTTCCAGAGCTTCCTGAAAACCACTTTTGTGGGCAGCAGGCTCAGCCTTCCACCAACTGCTGTTCACTAACACCAAAATTATCTTTCTCTAAGGTGTGAATCCTGACGTGACCAGTTCATATAATCAGTGGGACAGTTCAAGTCGGAAGGGACTTAGGAGGTCTCTGGCCCAACCTTCTGCTCAGAGAGTGTCAGCTGGGAGATGGACCGGGTTGCTCAGGGCTTTACCCAGGGGCCTGAAAACTTCCAAGGGAGACAGCACAGTCTCTTTGGGCAACCTGCACTGTCTTCTTCCTGACAAAGTTTTTCATTACACCCAATCAGTACCTCTCATGGTTTGACTTATGCCCATTGCCTCTCATCTTCCCAATGAAGGGCTTCTAGCCAGGCTACATCTTCTCCATAACCTTCAAATAGGTATTGGAAGTCTGTGTTCCTGTAGTCACTTCTGTGATTACCAAGCCCCTCGCAGTGGCACAGATTCGGTTTTGCTGACTGATTAGTTTGGAGAAAAGAATTCCGGGAAGCAGGCATGAGTTCAGCTGGGTAGGCTGTGGGAATGCACTTTTAGGAGGGGTCACATTGCAGCCATGGAGGTTATTTCAGTAGTGGTGGCACCTGAACTAGGTCAGGCCTCAATCAGGAAATGGAAAGGAAAAAAGAAGAGGTGAGCATATAAGCCACTGAAGAAGCCAGCAGTGTGCTCAGGTGGCCAAGGCCAACAGGATCCTGGCTTGTATCAGAAATAGTATGGCCAGCAGGATTAGAGAAGTGATTGACCTGCTGTACTCAGCTCTGGTGAGGCCGCACCTCGAGTACTGTGTTCAGTTTTGGGCCCCTCATTACAAGAAGGACATGGAGGTGCTTGAGTGTGTGAAGGGCAGTGAAGCTGGTGAAGGGTCTGGACATCAAGTCTTATGGGGAGTGGCCAAGGGAACTGGGGTTATTCATTCTAGAGTAAAGGAGGCTCAGGGGAGACCTTACCACTCTCTACAGCTACCTCAAAGGAGGTTGTAGCAGGGTGGGGATCAGTCTCCTCTCCCAAGCAACAAGCAATAGGATGAGAGGAAATGGCCTCATGTTGCACTAGGGGAGGCTTAGGTAGGTTATTAGGAAAAAATTATTCATTGAAAGGGTTGTAGAGCATTGGAACAGGCTGCCCAGGGAAGTGGTTGAGTCACCATCCCTGGAGGTATTCAAAAGACGTGTAGATGTGGTGCTTAGGGACGTGCTTTAGTGGTAGACTTGGCAGTGCTAGGTTAATGGTTGGTCTTCGTGATCTTAGAGGTGTTTTGCAACTCTCTGATTTTATGAATGCTATTGAACGACAAGCTGGCAATCTTTTATTGTAATGCACCATAATAATGAATGTACCTAAAATTCAGGCTGAGGCACTAAGAAAGGTGACTGTGCAAATTGAAGGCACTAGAACAGAAAACATTTAACTGGAAAAATTTCCAGTGCAAATCAGCAAGCTTCACGAAAGCAGTACATGGTTGAAAAGAATCTTCACCAACTTTTCTGGATATATCATGGTCAATGTTCTTGAGCTTGATTAAGCACCCATTGCAGATTAGTGAGAGAACAGCATGCAAGGTAGCTTCTTGCTGATCTTGCTACCCTGCCCCCTACTGCACATACCAGAGGAGTCCAGAAGGGAGACAGCATGGCTGTATACAAGTTTTTTGTCAGGAATCTATTTTCTTGTACTGTTGGCGTTGCTGATCGTTGCATGTGTGTTATCTCTCAGATGTAGTCCCTATCCTTTACGTCTATGTTGGTCTTGTTCCCTCAAATACCATTGTAATAGTATCTGGAGAATGTTTATAACCACAGTGTTATGAAATAGTCTTATTAGAAGCCTAAAAATGAAGAAAGTGCTGTTACCTTAATTGAATTTAGATCTAACTACTCCAACTGAAGGCAATTAAATAAGATTTTAAGGTATATTTTCTGTGTATAAGGAAAATTAAAATTGGGTGACTAAAATGGCAATATTGAAGAGGAAATGTAATTACCAGTTAGTATACACCTTTTATAAGGTGTCCTGTAAGAATAAAATATGAAATGATTAGATGGAAAAACTTGATCTAAGACATTATAGTATCACCTTGTTTTAAAACCCTTTGTGCCATGACTACAAATTTCTGGTTGGTATTTGTAATTACAATTCAATGTAACTGCCTTGATATCAACACAGTATTTTTCATGTAATACTGAAAAATAACATCTTTTCATTTGTCTTTGTAGAGCACTTTTGTCAACAGACCTGCCCTAGGGATTTTACCTCCAGAGAACTTTGCAGAAAGGCTGAAGGAATCTTTGTTATCAGTAAGTTTGAGATAGCAGTGATGAGGTGCCACATTTTGTGTTTAGGGACACGGGTATATCAAAGGATGTTATGGATTTTAACAAGGAACATTACAGATTATCTATTTTCCCACCTGCTTTCGCTCTTCCAAGAGACTGGAACCAGCAAGTGATGAAATCGAACCTTTTTTCTCTGACTTGACAGATGTGAGAGGGTGATGTGTCTGCTTTGTACAGATACTGCCTCTTTCAGGGTGGATTCAAGAACTGATAACACACTGCATTTTCACTAACTTCTGTTCACTGTGCTTTCATAAGAGATAGCAGAATATGTTGAGTGTGTTTTTCCTGTTGTAAACTGGAAGATCTTTGGGGGTTGAAACTGAGATGAGCTTCCTCAGGTGTAGTTAGAATCTGTTTTCTTCATCCCAGGCATGACTGGTTTCCCATTATATTGAAACTGACGATATGTTCAATTTACACTATAGCTGTGCTTAGTATTTTGGAGTAATTTGCTCTCTTTGTTGACAGGTGGCTCCTAAGGGTCTGTCACAGGTGATCACCATGTCTTGTGGATCCTGCTCAAATGAAAATGCATTTAAAGCAATATTTATGTGGTACAGAGTGAGTAAAATATTAAAAGTGGTTTGTTTGTTTGGTTTGGTTTTTTGTTTGTTTTGTTGTGTTTGTTGTTGTTGTGTTTTTTTTTGGGGGGGGGTATGTAGAAATTAGAATTAATCATGACTGCTATTATAAAACAGAGTAAGGCTTGGAGGCTCTCCAGGTTGTGATGTGTTTTTTATTCAATATAGTATAGAGTCTATTTAAAAGTTTTTATCTAAGCTTTCAATTCTTATTGACACAACTTTAGAAATGAAAAAATAAACAAAATAAAGAAAATGTATGTAGCATTACTGTTTATCCATTCTTTGGTTAACCATGTGATCACCTGTGCAGTGTGATCTGTTTCCTCTTCTTCCAGCAACGGTTTATCTTAAAAACTAAAATAAATTCTCATGTATTCCTTGGGACTTACCTCCCTGAAATGGTCTTCTTTCTCCTATAGTCGAGGCGACATCTTAAACTGTCATTTATCTGAAATAGGTTGTATTATGAAATGCATATTGCAGTCATAGGAACCACTCTCATTGTCTTCATTGGCTCTAGTTTGGAATACCAGAATTATTAGTTTGTGACTCAGCTAAAGATTCATTGGTTACAACTAAAGGATAACTGTTTTTGTTTTTTTTTGCTTTTTTTGCAGAACAAGGAGAGGGGCCATAATAATGTCACAAAAGAGGAACTAGAATCTTGCATGATTAACCAGGTAACATTGTTTTTTTACCACACCTATGCATGTAACATTGTTGTGGTTTTATAAAAGAATATTGGGAGGAAAATTGGCTTTCTGATCCTGAAGGTTTGTAAATTCAGAAAATGGTGAAAGACAGACCATTTCCAAAATATTCAAGACCAGCTGCTAGTGTTCTTCTGCATCCTTCCCAATTGTGAATTTTGGGAAGATCTCCCTTATTTCATGAAATGACACTAGAAAGGGAATAAAGTGATGGATGGGTCCATAGAGATTATTACTACATGCAACATTTTACAAGTATTAACAGTCCTTTTTATTTTTCCAGAAGCTGTAATTTTATGGCTTAAAATTCATCAGGGGGACAGTTAAAATTTGACTAACTGTTAACAACGGGTGGGATGAGGAAATTGAGATGCAGCTGAGAAATCTGAAATCCTATAAACTTTCAACTGAGGTGGTCTTGCTTCTGCCAGTCACAAATCTTACATGCAGCAATAGCAGAAAATGGTGAATTTAATTTCTTTTTGAGATACGTATCTTAGAAACGAATAACCTGCTGGTCTTAGCTTGACTCTTTCACTTGTCTAGGGAAACATATTCCATTCATTTGCATGGAGTTAGGGAACTCATTCGGCTTTAAAAATGTGGAGGAAGAGGGTTTGGTTTTACTTGTCTTCAGAATTACTTTTTCAAGTTGTTACTCAGCCTTGTCAGACAGGTGGCTGTGCCTGGATGGCACATCTTGACCCAAAGGAATAGGAATTTTGTGAGATGACTAAAGATTTGTGAAACTGATGATCACTTTTTGTCCAAATTTAGCTATCTAAACATTAGGATTCCCACTTGAGCTAATTCTCCGAGTTTTCTTTATAGTTGCAGGGGCAAGAGCAATTTTCAGAGGGCAGCTCATCCCCCTTTCTTGGAGCGATTCCCCAGAATCCAATTGTAAATTTTGGACCCTTCAGCCTGTAGCTGGCTGGGGTCCCCTGCAGGCTGCAGTGTGAGTCTCAGGCATGGTTTCTCTGGGGCACTTTTTTCCTCTCCCTGTCAGGAGAGCTCTGCTTAGGCTGAAACCTGTGCCCTGTGGCAGCACCGAGGGGCTCCGCTGTGCCCTACGGGGCCTGGAGCCAGCTGGGCCCAGCTGTGTCCAGCATGGGGCAGCCCCGGCCTCCCCTCGCACAGGCCCCGCCACCGGCACCACGCCCTGGGCACACAGTACATGTGTGCTCATAGTCTGTACAAAAAGTGCATTGTACTCCGTGTTCTACTGACGTGTCAGTTCATGTGCAAAATAAAACTACAAATCAGTATAAATTGCCAAATATTCATTAATACCAATGATATGCTTTATGAGGTCAGGAAGATCTTAAGGGATGACAAATGCGTTGTTTAAATGTGTCAGCGTAACAGTTTTTGATGGTGACGTTGAAGAGGCAACCTGTGGGCAGGCTGTGAGGGGCAGCAGCTTGGCTCCGACCCCATGCCCCGCTCAGGGCCATGGCCCTGTCAGGGCAGGGTGTTTGAGGGGGCCGCGTACAGCAGCGGCCCTACTGCTCACCTGTGGCCCCGCATGCTGACCACTCACTGTGCTTTGCTTTCAGCCCCCTGGCTGCCCTGACTACGCTATGCTATCCTTCATGGGCGGCTTCCACGGCAGGACCATGGGTAAGAAAGCACTGCCGGCAGCACCTTCCCTCCTCACTCCTGGGGTAAAATTACCACAATATAAAAGTGTGATGTCACCCGTTTGTACCATTTTATATTGGATCAGTCCCTGTTACAAACATGTTACCCAACATGTGTGTAATTGAGAGCTGTGCACCTGTTTTTCTTTAAACAGGTGAAACCCTCTAGACTAAGCACTGCTGTTCAGATTGATAAAGGTTCCCTTGTCCTTGTGGAATAGTACATATGGAAAGTGATGCTGAAAAGTTAGAGCACTCCACTTAAGTTCGACTAAATCTTATTCATCGATATTTCAGAAAAGAAAAACCTGGAACAATTAAGACAGACTTTTTTTTTTTTTTCTAAAAAGAAAAGCAGTTAAGAAAGTCCTGGTGTCAGGCAATTTTTCACCTCTTGGTAGCTTTTTTCCTGTGTTGTTCCTAGTCAGGTGTTTTTCTAATTCTTGTGTTTCTGGGTTTAGGTTGCTTAGCTACAACTCACTCTAAAGCAATTCACAAACTGGACATTCCATCGCTGGACTGGCCTATTGCTCCATTTCCAAGACTAAAGTATCCTCTGGAAGACTTTGTGAAAGAGAATCAACAGGAAGAAGCCCGTTGTTTAGAGGAGGTAAAAATTCACTGGCGGCTTTCTGTTATTTTGTTTTGAAATGATGAATAGTGTTAGTAGGATTAGCTGCTTTTCACTAAAAGAATGTTTTCAGGGATTGGAACACCATGTGATTAAAATAGCATTCACTGTTGTTTACAGTTAGAAGTTTGTCCTTGCTTTTCAGAAGAACAGCCAGTTTACTGTGAATTAAGGTCTACATGAATTATACTAAAGTGAAATTTCACCTGCTTGTTATATCACAGTGAATTAGCCTGCCAGATTTTGCAGAGGGACATGGACTAAGAGCTCAGTGCATATAATACTCTGCAAAGAGAACCTGTACCAATATTTCATTTTTTTTCAGGTTTTCTGTGTTAGCTTTCTGGTGTAGAGCTCTGATCCTGCCTACAGCTGCAGGGAGTGAGTGGGCAGAGATTCAGAGCCTTCCCTAGCACAGGAGAAAGGTGGGCAGAACCGAGTTCAAGGGAGGCAAACTCTCTGCAAGTACCAGAACCATGGGATTCCCTGTTGGGCTTCCAGGGATCTAGGATCTGTCATTTGCAAGGGGTTGTTCTCGAGAGAGGGCTTTGGGGAGCAAGGTATGATGTGCCCTGTGGCTGGAACAGAAACAGTGTGCCATCTAGAACATTCTGACCTCCAAGGAGTGGGCTGTGATGTGCTGAATGGAGCTCAGCAGCACTGTGTGGATGGCTGCACAAAGCTGGATTGGAGAGACTTCTCATTCAAACCTGCATCATAACTTCAGGGAAAACTGAAAGCACAGCAAATTGCTTTCCTGCGTTCGCACCACAATAGCTTATTGGGCTGGAAGGAAAGTGGGATGTAAAAACCAATCCACGAATGTTAAGCCATTATTTAAAAAAAAAAAAAAAAGCTAAACACTCTCTTGAAAGTCTGTAAATTTGCTTCCTGACTCCCTTTGGAAATCATTACTTTACACAGCCTACACAGGTTGTGGGCCTTGAAAGCTGTAAGTGGTATTTCAAATTCAAATGACACTACTAATCACAGCAACTGGCACTACAAGGTTAATTAGAACTTCTCTGAAAGCCCCTTATTAGCAACAGAATTTCTTCACCTCTTCATCTGATTAATTTTAAAGTATCTTAAGTGAGTGATTAGAAAAGGCAAATTTCCCACATTGCATTCATTAATACATTAGATGAGTTTTCTTTTGACACAAAATCTACTTTTTTTTTTAATATAGGTTAGGTAGAATGACAGCAGTGGCACAGCAAACTGCAGTGGTTTCAATGGTATTTTCAGCTGAAGTTTGCTGGACCTTTCACACCATCGTAGACAACTATGCAACTAGTTACAATATGCCTCAGGATATGGTTTAAACTTCATTATTTAGGAACAAGAGGGTAATGTTAAATCCTGGATGAAGTATTTGTGGATTCCTTGTGATTCCTGACACCTTTATAGCAAGAAATAAATTTGAAGAGTTGACGTGCTGCTGCTGAGGTTTGATCATTCTGGAAAAGAAATGTCAGAATGTCAGAAAGGAGAATGTAGCATAAATGTTTGATTTACAGGTGGAAGATCTGATTGTAAAGTACAGGAAAAAGAAGAAGATTGTGGCTGGAATCATTATAGAACCAATACAGTCAGAGGGTGGGGACAATCATGCCTCAGATGACTTCTTCAGAAAGTTACGAGATATTGCCAGAAAGGTAATCAAATATTTCACTGTTCACTCACTGGTAGCTAAACATGAAATTATTTGTTCCTGTCTCCAGATACTTCCTCTGCCACCACTCTGGAGCTTCACAAGCCTCCTCATTAGCAGTTGGGATAGTTACGTGCATGTACTGAGATACTAGCCACTCCTAGAGTCAGTACAGTGGTTTCTCTTACATTCGGTGCACAGTTAGTGGTTTCCTGAGTCCACTAAATTTTCTTTTACTGTCTAAATGACAGAGAAATTGCTCTGACTCATTTACACTGGATTACATAGTAGTGTTCTTTAAATGATAATGCCAATTTGTAGAGGTGGATTAAAACAATTTTAGAAGAGGAAGGTTTGGGTAAGGGTAATTTTTGTTTGACATACTTGTTTTTCAGGTCTTTTTGCAATTATAAACAAATTGAGTCTGTCTGTAAGTTTCAATGTGTCAATAAAACAATGAAAAGGGCAGATGCCTTGATACTCAGAATGTGAACTTACCTATTTAGAAGAGTAAGACAGACTGCTTTTTTCTCCTTAAACATCTGTATCAAAAGCTTTAATGTGTGTTTACAGAGAAAAGAATAGGTAATATTTTGAAAATTCTCTTTGGAAAAGTGCAACTTCTCCCATTGTTAACAGCTGCTCATTCAAGGGTGATATCATAAATAAGGTGAAGTGAAAAGGTTTGTCTTATCTAAAATGTGAATCTGCAAAAAGTACTTGGCAACTGTTTTTAATGACAGTGTCATGATGTAGTTTGATCTTCTCGTCCCACAGCTTCAACAAAATAGTCCTTCAAGTTAAAAAAAAAAAAAAAAAAAGCCAGTTAAAATGAGTAGCTCCTTCAGCAGATTCATCTGAAAAGGCTGTTCTTTCGGTATCGTTTTAGGTCCCTACACTGAACATATCATGCTGCTGGTAGTACTTTTGCGCCACAAATGTCTGACTTAGATTGGAAGCTCAGACTTCTCATCTAAAACAAACAAAACTCCTGGAAATGAGGTTCTACTTCCCCTCAGAGGGTTTGACAATGCCACTTAGACTCCTCTTAGATGTTTTTAGGTATCTCTGTGTTAAAAAAATAATATATATATATATACACACACACACACACACACACATTCATACATATAAAAAAACATGTATTTTGCTTCTGAGTTTAGGTCAAAAATATGTTTCTGTTGCCTTTCTGAAAAAATAGCTGAGTTCCTAATTGTGCAATCTAATGCACAATAAATATGGCAGCATTGGTCTGTGGTTGAGGAGGGGAGATTTGGAGCAGTGAAGGTGGAGGAAGGAGGGATGTTACATGTAATTGACTTGTATATATCATTTCACTAGGGGAGGTATTTTTGTTTTTTAAGTGTATGCTCATGTCCCCTGCTTTTTCCATCTGTCTCCACAGCATGGCTGTGCATTCTTGGTGGATGAGGTGCAGACGGGAGGTGGCTGCACCGGAAAATTCTGGGCCCATGAACATTGGGGCCTGGATGATCCAGCTGATGTGGTAACATTTAGTAAGAAGATGATGACAGGAGGATTTTTCCACAAAGAAGAGTTCAGGCCAAATGCTGTAAGAGTTTTCAATGAAAAATTGAACTTTCTGCTAGTTGGTGCCCCCTTCATTGTGTACCTGTAATGTCCATGGACGAGGCAAGCTTTCTTTCAGTAATGCAGGTTCAGCTAGATAGAGCTGCTGTTTCTTAGATACTTGCTTTGTGCTTACATGAGAGTCATCTTTACTTCCTCACGTTTATTCTGATTGCTCTCAGTCACAAAGGTCATAAAGCTGGTGGGAGAGAGTGAAGAGCTGGGTTTAGCCTGCTGAAGTAATCCTCAATAGGAAACCAGCCACAATTTGAATAAAACCGTACCTTTTCCGTATGATAAGTTGGTATCTTCAGAGCTTATATGTAAGCATTTTGAATTGTTATCAAGACTTATTCTTCATCGTAATGTCATTTTATATATAATAAATGAAGAAACTAAATGGGAAAAGATAAAGCTTGAATGCAAAACCAGTATAGATGGTACTGGTTTCAACACCATCTACAGCCATGTTTCAATGAGATGTCAGATTAGCAGAATAGAAGGCACTAAATTCATAGCATAAAGCAGTTGGTTGCCCTTTGTTTCTGCTGAGCAGGGCAGCTGTATTTTGCTCTTAGAACAAAAAAGGGGACTTGGTGAGGTTAGTGCATGCTTTTTGCTGTACCAGATGTTGCATGACCAGTGTGATGGCTTGCTTTTTTTTATTATAGTGATTTTCCTGTTAACATGTTCCGCAACTCTCTTTCCATCCTTTTTCAAGCCTTACCGGATTTTTAACACCTGGCTTGGAGATCCATCCAAGAACCTTATGCTTGCTGAAGTCATTAAGGTTATTAAAAGAGAAGACCTCCTAAACAATGCAGCCCATGCAGGGAAAGCGCTACTGACCGGGCTGCTGGATTTACAGGTAAACATTTGGAAGGCTTATTGTAGATAAGGGGAAATTTGCTGATGTGTTAGGATCCGACCTCATGCAGTTTTAAACACTGTGGCTGCGCAAACTGTTGTCAGAAAGGGGCAAACAACACAAGGTTGTGTCAGGCATCCAGACAGTGCGCAATAGCTCCACTCCCCCAAAACGGAGGAGGCAGCAGGTTCTTCACGTGGCAGAATGCCTGGCAGAGCTTGCCACCTGGTGCCCTCTACTGCAGCAGCTGCCATGCATACATCCTCACCTCTCTTTGCAGGCTCGCTACCCCCATCTTATCAGCAGAGTTAGAGGAAGAGGAACATTCTGTTCATTTGACACTCCAAATGATGCAACTAGAAACAAGTTAATTACAATAGCCAGAAACAAAGGTAAGGCAATTTGTGTGTAGTTTAGCTTCAAAGGACAAACAGGATATGTGATGCTTTAAATTGTCCTTTTTTTGTATGCTGTGTGTACTACACTATCCAAGGACAAAAGTGAATTATAAACAAACTGTGTTTAGGCTTTTCTGGAAATAGATGTATTTTCATGAACATTTAAACCAGTCAGTTGCATGTACATGCACCTTTATCTTTTGGTCTGATATTACTAAAGAGGCCTGTGCAGGGCATATATTTCTGGTGTCACTTTAATATTCCTCTGCAGTGAACCTCGGCATGGCTTATGTCTAGAAAAATGAAGTTAACTGTCACACAGGAAAACACAGGGAGGATGTGGAATTTTATGTAATACCTAATAACAAAATACATTGAGTTGCCTAAAATGGGGCTCTACAACTGCGTGTCCCTTTTACTACACAGGCTGTAGACAAGCCTGTATTTCAGGAGGGGAACTTCATGCTCTGAAGCCTAGTATCCTCTTTGAATTTAACTGTGGGTCCTGGGTTTGCAGCTGTCAGTTTTTTGCTACTTTCATCTCTTGAAAGAAGCAGGTGTGATGCATCCTAACTACTGTGCAGTGAGATTTTAGTGTAAGACATCAGTAACGTTTTGTTCTTGAAAACTAAGCCAGCAGAGAGAAAAGGTAGAGCCATTTGCTTCACAATACACCAACTGATGATGCTCTGTGTGATTGTATGGTTAGGAGTGATTTGGGAAGCTTCTGTTGCCCCTCCCCAGTGATGTGAACATTGCCAAATATTCAGAAAATGCAGTTCTCACAATGGGTGGAAATGACTAAAGAAACTCTTCTTATCTTAGGTGTTGTACTGGGAGGCTGTGGTGACAGATCAATTCGTTTTCGTCCAACGCTGATCTTCAAGGATCACCACGCGCACCTCTTTCTGAACATTTTCAGTGACATCTTAGCAAACTTCAAGTAAAAAGCCGTTCTCTTACACTGAACAACTAACTGATTATGAGATTAGTTTGCATTAATTCATGTCTTCTCCACTTACAAGATAAGTGTAAAGTCATAAACTAAGGGTTGTGTTCTGTCTGTAATGCTGCCCAAGGCAAGCTGCTCCATGCAAACTCGACCCAGGCAGAGTATTGGTACTGGTCACCAGCATGGTCACCAGCAGGTACCCGCAGCTGTCCTACACTGTGCACAGAAGCGGTGGCCCTCCATCCTTGGGTCCTATTAATTGCAGAGTCCTCCATGCATCCATGGCCCTGACTAAGTTGTCTAAATACGACCTGGTACAGTCTGTTTTCACAGATAATCCCAGTAGCTTTACTTGTGTCCAGAAGCAGCAACAAGTACTAAAAGCCACATGCCTGCCATGCAGAAAGTGCTATTCTCTAATGGTAGATAGAACAAAAGAGGTGTTTCAGGGAAAGCTTTGCTTTCCACCACTGCCAAGTACAATATCTTACAGAATAATTTCAAGCTTTACTCCCCTGAATACTGAAGTCTGCCATACCACCTGGATCATGACACTGCTCTACCTAGCCGTTAGCCTAAACGTACTGCTTGAGAGGCACTGATGCACGCAGCCACATGTACGGTGCCATGAGTGGAAGTGACATCCTTCCCTCCTTGTCCTGGATTTTAAAACTCTTGACTTCTCTTAGAATTAGAGAAGAGAAAGCTATACTGAGATGTATGTAATTTGACAAAGCTTAAAGAATTGTGTGAAGCACATTATTTCTATCTCTGTCAGCAATCTCAAATTATTTGGGCTTATTTTACCATTTGCCCATAATATGCCATAAGAGCCATTAATTTAGCTATTACAAGTTCTACATTAATAAGGCTGTTGTAGAACTACAGCAGAATTGCTTGATCTTAGCCATTACCTGACATCAGTGCCACTACAGTGAAGGCTTAGTCCTAACTGCACATTGTAATGCAAAGTAGTTGCGTTGTTCTAATAGGTTACTCTTAAGTTATTGATGCTTCAGAGGTCTTCTAGAAAGCCACAAGATGAAAAAGTTGCAACACTTTGTTACTTTTATCCTCTTCAGAGAATTGTTCTGGACATCTCTTTACTATTTGCTTAAGGCTGACTTGAACTAGTTCTGGTGCTTTTTTTTTTTTTCCCTTCTCTTTCTTTGGCTAGCAGGCATCTGACTTTTCCTTAGCAAGTTTAACTTTTGTATTTATGCACCAAAAAAGAGGGACCACTTTTAGACTTTACAGTTGCCCTATCAGCAATTTCTAAGTACATAAGAGACAGAGCAGTTAAAGGATTTATATATGTTTAATAAAGCTGCCAAACTGTGAAAGGTTTCTTACCTGCTCCGGTAAGTTTTAATCATGGTTTTCCCATTTTCCTATTTTTGAGTACTGGTATTGGACAACTCAAGAAAGCTGACTTCTGCTAGCTTAGAAACAATGGGATTTCTATAAACCTCTCTGCAGAACCCAGAATTCTGGTACCAGCTGGTCAGAACCCAGGCAGGTTTTTGAACAGAGGTTGTTGAAATCTGGAGAAAAGACTGGTGGATTGGTGTTCAACAAAACCTCACTGTCATCACTGTCCTCATAAGAGTATTATCATCAAGAGGAAAGTCAAAACAAGAACTGTGTTTGACCACATTCTGGGAATTAGTTCGTTCAACATATCAGTGCAGTAGTTTTAGTAAATGTCTCTAGCAAGTCTTGTACTTCTACAGAAGCAAAGGTCCAGTAATTTGAAGTCTTACCACATCTTCACTTTTATTATGAATACTCTAGGTGTTTTTATAATTTTTACTGACACTCAGTAACTGTATAATTGTGTACAACATATTGATGAAATCATGTTAGAGAATACATAGAGAGCACTGCAGCTGAAGCATATAAAGTTAATATTGTTTACAGCATACTGTGGACAGTGCCAAATAAATGTTTAAACAAATACTTAACTACACTTCATGGTGTAACTAGTAACTGCACACAGATTCATAAAAAAAAAAAAAAAAAGACATCTCATGTGTAATCAATATTCTTAAATAAAATATTTATAATTGAAGTTCTTCAAGACTCTTTGTTTTAAACCTAGCATATGCCTAAACTGAATCACTAGTGCTTATTAAATATATTATTACAAAGATAGACAAACCTCCAGAAAACTTGCTATATGCATGCAATCCACTTGAGTCAACCTGTACTTTACTGCCATAGTGTTTAGGCCAAGGAAAAATTACTTTCCTTTTGATATTGCTGCACCACTTGGTATTAGCCAAAATTTAAAATAATAAGGGCCCCATTAGGAGAAGTTTAACCTGAGTAAACAGTAAATGATGATTAGCCTGTATGTTATAATGCCAATTTTACTTACCTGCATCTGCTGATCCACCAAGAGACAGAGGTTTCAATAGGCCTGAGGAAGAAACAGTGAAAAGAATTCTCCAGACTTTGCTCTTGTGAAGTTTAGCTTATTTGCCATAATTCCAAATGAAGTAATTGCTAGAAGAGCGGTGTAAGGTGTTACCTTGCTTGTAACAGTTACAGAGTTTTAAGTTACAGAGAACACAAACTACATGTTTCATCTTCAGCTTTAATTCAACATAGCTTTTAGTTGTCTTACCTGTTTTCATGTCAGGTAAAATCAGCCTGGGGGTGGGAAGGAGGTCTGCAAATCCAGTAAGTGGAAGGGTACTGTCCATGTTAAAGCATTCCCAAGTGAGCAAACAAATCAAGTGGTGCTCTAGAGGACTGAGTTCCCAGGCTAAACTGTTATCAGTGGTGTAGTAAACAGAAGATTGTTGAATTCATGTAGTCTAAGATAATTTTTGGCAACATTTACTGCAGTTTTTGGAACTTAAGAGTTACAGAATCGCACCATCATCTAGGTTGGAAGAGACCTCCAAGATAATCTAGTCCAACCTCTGACCTAACACTAACAAGTCCTCCACTAAACCATATCCCTAAGGTCTACATCTAAACGTCTTTTGAAGACTTCCAGGGATGGTGACTCCACCACTTCCCTGGGCAGCCTGTTCCAATGCCTCACAACCCTTTCAGTAAAGAAGTTCTTCCTAACATCTAACCTAAAACTCCCCTGGCGCAACTTTAGCCCGTTCCCCCTCGTCCTGTCACCAGGCACGTGGGAGAACAGACCAACCCCCACCTCGCTACAGCCTCCTTTAAGGTACCTGTAGAGAGCAATAAGGTCGCCCCTGAGCCTCCTCTTCTCCAGGCTGAACAAGCCCAGCTCCCTCAGCCGCTCCTCGTAGGACTTGTTCTCCAGGCCCCTCACCAGCTTCATCGCCCTTCTCTGGACCCGCTCAAGCACCTCCATGTCCTTCTTGTAGCGAGGGGCCCAAAACTGAACACAGTACTCGAGGTGCGGCCTCACCAGAGCCGAGTACAGGGGGACGATCACCTCCCTAGCCCTGCTGGTCACACTGTTTCTGATACAAGCCAGGATGCCGTTGGCCTTCTTGGCCACCTGAGCACACTGCTGGCTCATATTCAGCTGACTGTCCACCATCACTCCCAGGTCCTTCTCTGCCTGGCAGCTCTCCAACCACTCATCTCCTAGCCTGTAGCTCTGCTTGGGGTTATTGCGCCCCAGGTGCAGGACCCGGCACTTGGTCTTGTTGAACTTGATGCAGTTGGCCTCAGCCCATCGGTGCAGCCTATCCAGATCCTCCTGCAGAGCCTTCCTGCCCTCGAGCAGATCGACACACGCACCTAGCTTGGTGTCATCTGCAAACTTACTGAGGGTGCACTTGATCCCCTCATCCAGATCATCGATAAAGATATTGAAGAGGACCGGCCTCAGCACCGAGCCCTGGGGGATTCCACTAGTGATCAGCCTCCAACTGGATTTAACTCCGTTAACACGAACAGCAGTGATGACAGTAGTGATTAAATGTTATACATACAACCTAAAACAAGCATAAACATGAATACATGCAAAGAAGGACAAGTAGCTCCAGATTTCTAGATTATAAAGGTTGCAGTTATTAGGATCTAAATCAAAAAATAAATAAATAAACAAGGGATTGATCATACACTGTCCCTGTAATTCAGAGCATCATAGCTTAGGGACGTTCTTCCTATATTTCACTGGGAAATAAATGTGTGTTAGAGGCTCCTGAAGTGCTGTCCCAGTCTTTAATTTTACATCAGGACTGAACCATCAGCTCGTCTAGCACAATGCACCCCTGTGCTGCCGAGTTTTGTTCACTTCCCCGAGGATGGACTCACAGCCATTGTCCCTGTGTACTCCTAAGAGCTGGTCAATGCATCATTTCTTTAACAATGACATCAAAATTCGACAGAATTTTTGCAGTATTATATGTATTATTTACTGCTTGTTAACGCATGAGCTTGTAACTCCTAGAACAGCAGTGTGACAGCAATACCACACACACTGTGAAACAGAAGTGATCTGCTCACACCATAAATGAGCTACAAAGACATTTAATCCATTGGATCGTTCACTACCATTTCTACTTTCCACGCTGAGCACACTCACCAGCAGGCGTCACACAGGAAAATGACACAAGTATGTCAGGGTATCAAAGACTTCATAGAAGAATAAGCACAAGGAACAACGCAACAAGCAGAATTATCAGGAATTTGTTATTGTATCACTGAAGTTCTCCAAATATTTCCCTGAACTTCTGTCTGTCTACAACCTGGCCGTATTTAGTCGTGAAGTACAAGGTATCTTTGCTGTTATATCGTTTGAACTGGAGAAGCAGCTCCCCTTTGACATCTCCAGCTTCATCCGAAGTCATCACTGTCTCTATGGGGCAGTAAATGTCATTCCGCTTTCCCCAAAATGTCAAGTGGGCCACTTTGACTGTTCTGCCGGATTCACTCAGGTAGATGAAGCCAATAATTCGTCTGAAAAAATAGCTCATCCCGTACAACATCACACCAGCGAAGAAAGCCACGCCGGTTGTATAGAGGAGCACAGTCTGGGAAGCCTGGCCCTGCAGGTAGAGGTAGCAGACGGGAGGCACCACAGCCAGGGTGGTCGCGGTCTGCAGCAGCTTCAGCCTCGACAGCGCCCGGCAGTATTTGATCCCCGGGAACCTGTAGACCACTGCGAACTCTTCCGCTGCCTCCGCTACCGCCTCTTGTGGGACCGCAGCGGCCGGAGCCGCCCCGCACAGCCCGGCCGCTGCCACTCGCCGCGGCTCCGGGCGGGCAGCGACGCCCCCGAGCCGCCAGCTCCGCACACACAGCAGGGACCCAACGAGGCGGGGAGGCCGAGCGGCCGCTGCTTCCCCCGTGCTCGCCCGGAGCCCATCCTGGAGGCAGCTCCGCAGGGGCAGCGCTGCGCGGCCGCTGCTCCGAACCCGGCAGAGCCCGGCCTGGAAGGAAACGGCCCCGCGGGTCACCGCGAGCCCCCCCGGGCTGCCCCGCACCCGCCCCGGCCGCGCAGCTCAGCCCCCCGCGGGGCGGGCAGGGGGGGGCTCGCACCCGCGCCTCCCGCGGCTGAGGGGGGACAAACGCTGCCGTGACACGGCCGGGGCCACGCGGCCCCCCCCGGCTCGGCCCCGCCGCCCCGCTCCCCCCTGAGCCGAGCGCTGCCCCCTCCCCGCTCACCAGCGCCATGGCACCGCGCCGCCCGCCGGGAGAGGAGGCGGGGAGGGGAAGGGGAAGGACGAGAAGGGAAGGGGCGGAGGGGGGCGGGCGGGGAGCTCCCGGCGGCCCCGTGGCGGATTCGCTTCCTCCCGTCCCTCCCGTGCCGCGATGGCGCCGTCGCAGCGCTCCGCGCTCTGCCTCTTCGATGTGGACGGGACCCTCACGGCGCCGCGGCAGGCGAGTGCCCGGGGCCGGGCTGGGCGGGCGGGGCCGCACCCGCCCCGGTACCGGCGGCGGCCCCTGGGGCAGGGCGGGCTGTGCCGGGCTGTGCCGGGCTGTGCTGGGCTGCCTCGGCTCCTTGCCGGCCGCGTTCAGTGCCAGAGCCAAAGGCAACACCCGAAAGGCGCCCTCGCTTCTGCTGAAAGCCCTGCGCGGCTGTGCTGGGGTTTAGCGGGCGCTGCAGGGCGCTGACAGACCGAACCGCTTTGTTTTGGCATCTAGAAAATCACGGCTGAGATGGCCGAGTTCCTGCAGAGGCTGCGCCAGAAGGTGAAAGTCGGGGTCGTGGGAGGCTCGGATTTCGAGAAGATCAAGGAGCAGCTCGGCGAGGACGGTGAGGAGGGATGGGGCTGACGCAATCTGGTGCCCGGGGTTGCTCAGAAGGAAGTCCTGAAGGTTAAATGCTAACCCTGCTCGTCTTCCTCCTTCCTGGCTGTAAACCTTGCCTTTAACACACGTTGCACGCGGTTTATGAGCAGCTGTTGACAGACATTTACAGCCTGCAGGCAGTGTCTGTGTCCTGCAGGCATTCCCGTATCTTCCTAAGGGATTGCTAGGAACAATGAAACCCCAACCCCGTGACAGTGCCTGGAAGGCACCCACCTCGCTGGTGCCTTGAGATGTAACTCCACATTGCACACATGTGTGTGGGCTCCTCCGTCCTAGCTCGTCCCTGGAGGTCCTGATGTCGTTAGCAGTGGGGTTACTGCACAGAGATCAATGCTTGCGTTGGTCTTTGAGAGACTCCTGAATGGTCTTTACCTAACTGATGCCACTGGTGCCTGTGATGCCTGCGTAAGTCAGAATTTGTTTGGTGTAGGAGTGGTCCCCAGCAAGCCATCTCCTTTTGCATTGCCACGGGATTCTCACAACTCTGACATCTCCTGTAGGTTGGTACCACTGAGAAAACAGACCTAAAACAGTAGTATTTTATTTGTTGTCTGTCCCGGCTGCGTGCCAAGTTTTTGCAGTATTTGACATATTCAGCCCCTTGCATTTAATGCAAATGAACGTGCTTGCAGGAGAAGAAGAGACTTTAAGCAAAAATAGAAATAACTTGACTGAAAGACTTAAATGTGATTTGAGGCGCGTGCTAATCTTGGAGAGAAATCAGTGGTTTCAATCTTGTGCTTGATGTTATGCTGCTGAGCACTTCACACTTTATGATCTCATGTTTGCTGCATTTTAACCTATGTAATATGTAAGGCAATTCTACGTGAAGAACATAGGGGAAATTACAAGTTACTACGTTTTTGTTTGGTTGTAGTGGTTGAAAAATTTGACTACGTGTTTCCAGAAAATGGTCTTGTAGCATACAAAGATGGGAAATTCTTCAGCAAGCAGGTAAGTGCGAAATTTCCAGTAAGGGGAAATTTTCTAAACAGGATTTTGCTTTCTTGCTACAGTGCAGTCTTCTATAATCACCCTCATTAAGCCAAAATTTCTGCTATTTCTGTATGCTACTTCTGTAGCAGATCTGTTCGCTCTCTGGTATTCTCAAAAGCACATCTGGAGCCTGGAACATCCGATCGGATAAGAACAGTGAAAATCCTGGAACAGCATTTCCCTCAGCGCAGCCATAGGACACATGGCCAGGCCTCTGCCCCTGGAGTTCCTATGGAAGCTGGCACTTCCTAGCCTAGGCTGTTAGGCCTTAGGGTTTAGAAAGTTTCTTTTAACTCTAATGTAGGTACACTTTAGTATTCAGAGTGTACATTCTGATACACTGTATATGCTAGAAGGTATTCTAAAGGAATAAACAACTGTTCCTAGATCCTTTAGTCACGTACCTTGTTTCAACAAGTAATAGTGATGAAACATTTAAGAGATCCTGGCTGAAATCGCTGACTTGGAGAGGTGGTTTCCAGTTTATTGCAGTCTCGATCTCCATTCTTCATGCATGGCTACAGCAGCCATTAACTGCAGTTGGCTTTCTAGGTTTGCTCTCTTTGGCAATGTTTTCTTGTAAAGCAGGTACTAGTACGGAGCATATTAAATGAGCGTTTCTTTTTATGGTTAAAAAACAAAGCAAAACAAAGTAAGCAAAAAGAAAAATGGGATCCTTAAGTTAGTACCATGAGTGCCTCACTTGAGACTTACTTATTGAAGGAATATTTCTTCATGGTATTATCCATATCTGATTATCTAATATCTGTGTTTTCTGTGTGATTTATTTTTGGAATCTCATATTCTGGACCTTCGGTTAAATGGTATTTATTTTGTTAGAACATTCAGGGTCACCTGGGTGAGGACATACTTCAAGATCTAATCAACTACTGCCTGAGTTATATTGCAAAGATAAAACTGCCAAAGAAAAGGTATGTGCATACACGCATCGCGGGATCACCGTGTTCTCCATGTTATAGTGTTGAGCATCGGGATGTAAAGCAGACTTCTCATTAAAAAAAAATGAGTAATTTGTGGTTTAGGAACACTGTAGATACAAAACAGTGATAAATTCATGCATACAGAGACAAGCTCCCAAGTGGAGCAGGTGAAAATGATTGAAAAGGCTGAAAAAAATCTACAGAATTTGAAATACCAATTGATCACTCATTTGAGAGGGAAAGAAGTTCAATTTTTGAGTAGGAGTATTCCTTGATAAGTCTGGACTTCAGCAGCATAATGCTTTCCGGAGATGAGAAGTATGAATTAAGATCAATTCTGTGTGTTTGCGAGGGTGCAGCTGCTCGAGTCAGTAATGTCTCCCACATGTGAGGCCAGCTAGAAACTCTGCCAAGATTCTTTTTTGCTGTTTCACCTAAAAGATGCCAGGCTGGTGTGCTAGTGGCTGAGCGTCTGGTTGGCAGGATGCTCCAGTCACATTTTTAAAACAAATCATGCCTTTAAAAGTTAGTAGTGATGACGTTGAGGTTGCTAGATTCAAATAAAAGTCCAAAAGATTCCCTCATGCCAGTAATGCTGGGTCCTATATTCGTTTTATGCATACAATGAGAGCCTGAAGGAGACAGGCTCTCACTGAGCCCCACTGTTCTTAGAAATAAATGAAACCTCATCATGATACTCAGTGTTTTGAACAATTTTTCATCTATTTTCTATCTTGTTAATCACTTCTTTTTCCAGGGGCACTTTTATTGAATTCCGTAACGGGATGTTGAACGTGTCCCCCATTGGAAGAAGCTGCAGCCAGGAAGAACGAATTGAGTTCTATGAACTTGATAAGGTGAGGTACAACTCTTGAAAAATATCCAACTCTTCTGGAAGAGGCAGTTATAGCCAGGTTATGATTTATGAAGGTTATGAAAGAACCTTCTATACTTTGTCCAGTATTTCATTTTATTTTTTTCAGTGTGTTTTTAACTAATTTCCTTCTCCAGACTTCAGAAAATATATACAGTCGTTAGTTTTTTGTTGCAATAGTTAACTGAGATGACTTGCAGAAGAGGTGGGCTTGGCTCATGTTTCTTTTAACCATATGTCCAGGGTACTGAATATCCTACCTCCACATACATGTTCCTGAAAAACCCTGTCGTAGACAAAACTGTACTTAACTGCAGCACTCTGTAGTATATGCAGCCTCCATCCACTCAAGTCAATAAAACTATTCTTTTTCTCCTTTTCTTCTCAACTCTCCAAGCCTTTTAAAGCAGAACTTAAAAATCAAGATCAAACTATTTGCTCTCATTTATTTTCCTTTGTACACAGCTAAATGTGGGAGGTCAAAATGAATCTGAGCCATGGTATCAGAATTCTGTTCCCTGCTACACCGTAACAACTGCTTCTGATGTGATACAAGAACTGAAATCTACCTCCTTAAAAGCAGTGATTGCCTGTGACTGGGTTAACAGAGCCCGAGGCATTCTGAAAATACCCTTTTGAAATACACGGTGTCAGAAGATTAGCACCATTCTCCCTGTGCCTCAGTCACCCCATCTGCAAAACTGAACTCTGCTGGGAGATGAGGCATACCTCCTTAGCATCCTAAGATTTTCAGATAAAAATGCAAATATCACAGCATGTATGTCAAGTTTTGCTCTTATTTTATACAAGCTGGTAACAGATTAAAATGGAAATGCTCTCAGCACGCTTTCAGTAATACCAGAATGCAGCTCTGTCACACTAGTCCTGATACCCGGAGCTTTGGGTATTTTGAGGGTGGGTTTGTTTTTTTTTGATTGTCTTTTTATTCCTGAGTTAACACGACACATAGCTGATGGTTTTTTTCCCCTCCCCCTTTTTTTTTTTAAACAGAAGGAACATATAAGAGAGAAATTTGTAGCTGATTTACGAAGAGAATTTGCAGGAAAAGGCCTCACATTTTCTATAGGTATCACATTTGAAATAATTTCATTGAAAACCATTTCATTTAAATTTCATGTAAAACAAATAACATCCCCTCACTGCATGCAGTACAGCTTTTTTTTTACTTTTAGGTTTTCATTTGGTGCATTTTAAGTGAAATCAACAAAGAATGTCATTGCCTGTCATCAATTCGTTATCTTTCAATGTTAGTTGTGTTAGTTGAGCAGATTCTCCTCATTTTAAAATGTGTTGCTCATCAATTTTGATCAGAAATACATCGGTACTATTTCAGTAGTCCGTGGTTCTTTAGTTCTATAGCTGCGTTGAGTGGGAGGAAGGAGAGGAAAAAAATCCAAAAGCAAGTGCAAACAAAAAAAAAAGTGATAATAAGGTGGACTTAATTTTCCTGTATTTCTTCTTTTTCCCTTCCCCCCCTACTATATTACAAAAATTTTGCCTTTCACTTTTTTAAATCATTTTTTCAATTCAATAAAAGACATATGGGTGATATTATTGATATAGTGTTAAATCACTAATGCAGAAGTGAACTGCTCTCCTAAAGCATGCTGTAAATACCTTTTTGACACTCACTTCAATGGGGAAATACGCTTATATATTGATAAAGTCCATAGATTTGGAACTGGGACATTTTGTCACAGAATCACAGAATTTCTAGGTTGGAAGAGACCTCAAGATCATCGAGTCCAACCTCTGACCTAACGCTAACAGTCCCCACTAAACCATATCCCTAAGCTTGTCCTAGTCCTGGACATTGCAAAAAGAAAATCTAAGATCTAATCTCAGTGCAGCATTGGTAGTAGTAAAGTAAAAAATGTTGCCCTGATAGTCAGTGACCTGTTAGGTTGAGTTCCTCCTTTTCCTGTTTTGAAAGCCTTAAAAAGCTTTTGCGTAGAGACAGAAAAATCTCAGTATGAAGCAATCTCTCTGATTCGGACACTGTACACATTTATTTCTCGGTAGTTACAAGATGAAGACACTGTATGGTACAGCAATGGCTGTATTTAGTCGTGGTTTCCTTCCAAAAGTCAAAAGATTAAATGTAACTTTAAAAAAAAAAAGAAAAAAAAAAACTCAATTTGTTCTAGAGAAGTCAACGGTGTTTGAGAAGTTGCCAAGACTTCTATAAAATACTTTATGAAAATTCCAGGGTCTCATAGCATTTCTGTAAAGTTTCTTCTACTAAAAATGTTATTCAGTTTTGTTCTTCCTCACTGTCTCCTAACAACTCTGTTCTTATAATAAAGATTGCTTGGTTCACGTCTATCCTAGGAGGCCAGATAAGCTTCGATGTGTTCCCAGATGGCTGGGATAAGAGGTACTGCTTAGGAATCATCGCCAAAGACGGATACGAGACGATTTATTTCTTTGGAGATAAGACTATGCCAGTGAGTATATTGTTTTGTATATGCATTTTGGAGAAGCTATTTTAAACTGCAAGGACTGTAGGTTCTAATCACTTGCCTTACGCCTGAGAAGAACTGAATTCAGAATCTGTATGTCAACGTGGGCCTGTGCTTAACTGGCTGCGCAGTACCGGTCAGCATAATGCTGGGAGATAGCTACAAGCATAGATTTTCCCTGTTTTCTGAAGTGAGCAGAGTGAGCTTAACAGAGTTAGTACTGGAATATGTTTTTAAATTGTGCTTCTGTAATTACATTAGAAAACATAGATGACTTGACCATTGAAAACTGATATTCCTATTTGATTGCTGTAGATAGATGTTTTTTCTTGGCTGGTGATTATTGAACGTTTATTTTCCATTTAATTTCATATGGTATCTTTGCTAACCACTTTATCAGTCCCCTGTTGAGAAACTGAACTTGCATCTAATCCCTGAGAGAGGTACACGATAGGCTGTTTCACAGGCTTTTGAAAATACTGGGCAGAGAACTGACTAGATCTAGCAAAGGGTAGTAGCAAGCACAAGGATTTGGATGAAATTCAGGCTGCCTGCACATGGCCAAAGGATGGTGTTAGGCTAAGCTGCACAAGAAAAGGATTAGTTCTGTACAAACTTACAATTTTATAAGTTACAAAGAATGTCGTAGTTTTATAAAGTTAGAAAAGCCAAGCTTTCATAAGAAAAATACAGGCTTTGTATTAAGTCGTCCCACCCCACTTGACACCAGCTGCAAAAGTAATCAGCTTTCCCTCTGGTGTAGGGTTTAAAATCAGCTGCCCCTAAGCTCTATAATTGCCAGTGCAGCATTTTCAGGTGTGAAGTAGCAGGAGTTGCTGTTTTCTCACTATGCAGCAGTGTGGCAAGCAATGTACAAAAATTAGATACCACTTCCAGTAGCATGAAGCTGCTGCTCTCAGGGATCTCTGCTCACGCAGGTGGTAGCACCTTTGGCAGCACCTCAGCCAGCTGTGAAAGAGCCTTTCCTCACTCTCCTGTGACTAGAAGCCAGTTACAAATGCCACATCAGAGCAGTAGCTAGCAAGGCCAACCTGCTGCAGTAGCAAAGGATCAACAATGTTAACAGTCATGTAGCTAAAAAGGAAGGAAAGCAAGCTGGAAGGAAGAGGATAACGCAAGTAAGTTATAAATATCTGTTCTGGAACAAGCTTTACACCTGGATAAGTAAACAATTTTAAAACAATTTCAAAAAGTTGATACTGGTTTGCTATACAAAACTAAAACCCTGGCTAAACTTAGACTGCGAGTTCTACTCTTTCCTTGCCAACTCTAATGTGTGGGTAAGGAAGTTCTCATGCAGGTGTTCGTGATGTTCTGCAGAAGTTTCAGCACAGGAGTGATATAAATGTGTTATGCAAAAAAAAAAAAATCACAAAATGGTGGTTTGCAGTTTGTTTTTAAAACTTTCTGGAAGATGATATCTCAGGCAAGACTTCTGGCCCTCAGTTTACAAGAATGGCCATCTCTTTTGGAAATTGACCTGAAGGGATCTTCTTTGTTGTTGTTTGAAACCTCAAATAAAATTTTCCTGCAAATTGTTTAGTTATGCTACTTGCTCTTATGTTTCTGAAAAGAAATCGGGCTACTGCTGAGTGCTTGCTAAGTTAGGAAAGACTGATTCTTTCCTCAGCATCCTCTCCCCAGTAACCGGTTCCAAATGTAACGGCCCCTGCAGAGCTAGCAGGATCAGAGCACTGCAGCAGTAACCTGCCTGCTTTAGTACCAGGCACTAGTTAAATCAGACCTACATTTCAGTTTAACATTTCAGTTTGTTTAAGGTAGCTATTTTAAAGGTGTCCTCGTTGTCATTCATTAGCAAGCTGTTAAGTCGGCATGTGATTCAGTCTTTTCAGCATTGTCTTTATGTGCTCCTGTTCCACCCTAAGGCTGTGTATATGTTAAGTAAATAATGTTAAAAACTCTTCTGCTTTTTTCCTTTTCTCTTTTCAGGGAGGGAATGACTATGAAATTTTCACAGACTCCAGAACCCAAGGCCACAGTGTCACATCCCCACAGGATACAAGAAGAATCTGTGAAGAGCTATTTTTTAAGTAAAAGACTTTCTTTTAGACTTCATGCTTACAAAACGGTTAAGACAGCTTAATGACTCAAAACATCTTCATTTTATAATATGTTTTTCACAACTGGTCATAAATAACAAGTGCTTTGCAGGTCCAAAGGGAAGTGTTTTAACTGAAGCGAACCTTTCCAACCTGTTAGAGTACAGTACAGCTCATTTAGGACCATCCTTTCATGGTTTCCATTGGCAAAAATACTTTTTGGTTAGTTGTGATTTTATTCTTCTTATTTGATTTTGTTCCAGTCAGGCCAAAAGGGTTTATTGTGTCTCATGTGTTTTCCTGTGAAGTGTTACTTCGGGAACAGTAACTAATTTCACTTAAACAACTCGGTGTTTCTGGTCAGAGTAACCTGCACCTACACTAGCATCAGCACAGTCTCCACAGGCATGGACCAACTACTAGCTTGGACTGCAAGCGAGGACACTATGCTTAGGAATGGCAGAAATTGACTCTCTGCTGCTTTTGTGCTTAATGTTACAGGAGTCTAAGACATGAAAAGGTGATAAACCTTTATGTTAATGCATTGTCTGACATACTCTTGGTAGTATAAAATGCTTTATACATCTGTGCAGGGGGAAAGGAAGAACCGTGGCGTTCTATTTTTCATCACTTTGGTTTAAAAAAAAAAAAAAAAAAGGGAAAAAACTAAAAATCCTTAGCTAATTAATTACACTTTCACTCCGTCCTCTCTCCCAAGGTAATCTGTCTGCTGTCGATTAATAGCCTTAAAATTGGCCCATAAGGCATTATACCTAGTTTTGTCTTTGAAGCTGCTATTTAAGAAAACAAACATTTTGATTTATTTTTAAATATTTCCTTGTGCTATGAAAACATGAATTATAAGACACTTAGGATTTTCTTGTTTAAAACTGGAAGATGAGTAAAAGATAGGTTTGGGTTTTTTTTCTGGGGCTGGAAAGGCAGAACTGAGCCAGAAGTCCCTGACCTCATACATATTCTGGTCAGACGGCGTGCTGAGTCTACTCCCATGGGACTAGCCGGGGCTAGTTACCTCCTCAGGACAGCAGCTTGCTGTATCAAGGCACAGCATGGTTAACGGTACCTATACTTTTTGCAGATGTTTTTAACTCTGCAGTAGAGAAGAAAAAAAAACAATTATCACTAAAGCAACTTGAGCACAGTAGCAAAATGCAGTTTTCTCACTAATTACATTTCTGATTTTCCTGGGAGACTTTATGAGTAGATGAGGTTTTTAGTGCTACGATAAAATAAATGACATAAGATGTTTCAATTAAAATTCAAATTGAAGTATGACAATCAGTGTAACTGTTAATACTACTTTTCTCATCTGGAATTAGGAAAGTAATCTCTTGTGTGAACAGTTTGATTTAGAAAAGGAGAATAAAAATCTTTTTATCATGGAAAAAAAATTAACAATTTGTCATTTTGGCAAATAAAATATTTTAAGCAGATCTGTGGTATATTGCTTGTCTGTACAATTAAATGACTAAATCGGATCCTTCACATGTCAGGTTTGCATGATACTGAACAGTTAAAAAAATGTGTACAAAATAAAATCCCCACAGGGATGAGGAAGGGAATGTGTGATGCCCTCCTCAGAAAACATCTAGCCTTCTAACACACTTTTCACATGCACACTTCCCTAGGGTAATTCAGCCTCAACCATTTTAATGGAAGCAGATGCTGGACCAGACCCAGTTGTAGTGCAAGAAGAGACTTTAAAGAGGACCAGAGTCTATTTGCTGCTTTGTATGTACACAAATGTGGTGCAACTAATTATTGAGTCACTGCACCATTGTTCCTTATAGTAGCAAAAACCTGTGCAAAACACTGTGCAAGACCAACACCATCTTTGTTTTCTACCTCAGTGATGATCGTCTGTGTGCACATGCCTTCATAGCAGTTACCTTGCTAGTCCTGTGCAGCCATTGCCAGTAGGTAAGGTTACTGTCAGCCTCTTGTACTGCCAGCTGAGAAGCAACCAATCACTCAGGAGGAGGAAAAAAAAAAAATCCATAGTCCCTTGCTTCTAGTGTGCTTTCTCTAGTGTGAGCTTATAGCGCTAGGACATGCACAATCCCTCCCACTTTTGGCAGCAGCTCCTTGGGTCCCAGCCTCTGAAAGCTGTCTAAAGCTTTGCTGCAGCATTTTTGGCTGCTGACTGCTTTGTTTTAGGAGCACCTTCTGCAGTGTTCTAGCCTTGATCCCCCAGGGTTCAGTCAATGCAGCCAGGCTATCCTCTAATGTATGCTAATACAAATAATAGCTAATATTAAATACTATATAAAGATGTATTTGCAGAAATAGTAGTGTATATTATAGGATAACAGATTACACAGCCAGAAAACTTGCTAACTTCCTCCCTAACGCTTCTGGTAACACACCTGATCATACCAGTCTGCATGTGCTGGCACCTCCTCTGTCTTTAATGCTAATCGTCCTCCATACAGATTATGCAGAGAGCAGACTGAAGACATAAATTAAAGCATTATAATGGTTGCATTTATTGTAAAGAAAGCAACGTGTGATATTCCACAAGTTAGTGTTAAACCCACCATTAGTTAGTCATGTTGTCAGAAAACAAAACAACAAAAAAAAAACAGCACTGCAGGCTCAGCCTTAGTATACACTATAGTGTAATAGAGGCACAGCTTAAAGTAACCCAAGCCATCACAGCAGCTGCTAACCCTCACGGAGCTGAGCGCGCCGAGGTCAGCCCTTGGAACAGCTCATCTGCTGGGAGAGTCTTGAGACACTTCATGACAGCAAGTGCCTATTGTTAAAACTGCAAAGAGGCAACTGAAGTGACGCTGTCATGTAACTGACAGAAGAGTAGCATGCCATCTTTTTCTATTTTTATTCTTTTTTTTTATTATTTGCAAAGTCAATAAAAATCCACTGGTAGGAAACAAAAGGGAAAGATGCTTCATTTGGAAAAAGGTACGGAAGGCAAATGGGAGCAGGATAGTTGCACATCAACTACAGGAAATCTTGCAGGCAGAGCAGAGCATCAGGGCAAGGGTGACCATTATCACATCATACCAAGCAAGTCTTCCAAGGAAACATGGCTGCAGAATCTACGTTGCCCAGGCAGCTGAGCCTGTTAAGTAACTTGCACAGTATACACTGAGCTAAACAGCGTATCATAGAATCATTTAACTTGCTTTGCAGAAGTACAGTTATTTTGTCTGTCAAGTGACAAACCCTAGCAGACATTCATCATCTATATGCAATCAAGAAGGTAAGCTTCAGATTTGTATAAATTCAGATACACCCAGAGGCTACAAAGCTACGCTACAGCTTTCTACCACTTACCTTAAAGCAATTTTTTTTATTTTTTTAATTTTTTTTTTAATACTGGCCTATAAAATCAGGTTAATCAACCATCAAGGCACCAAAGTAAATTCACTAACAATCCAGGCTTTTAAAAAAAAAAAAAAAAAAACACAAAATTCCACACCTATGAAGACAGGTCATTTGCAAACACTGCACCTGAAGGGCACCCAGCCATGGCCAAGAGCACATAACCACCAGATGGAGATTCTCCACCATGCAGCAGCTGCTCTGTTTGTGAGCTTCCCTCCATCAGGAAAACAACTGACAGCAAGGAACAGCTTGCTCACGCTAAAGCCAAGGCATTTGAGCTCTGCTGCAGCAGTAAGCATGCTCTAACACTTGCAGAAGAGCAGCTCAAGGGATCACGGTGCTCACGCACCCATGGGGCCTTGGACCTGCACCTCTGCTGTGGCTGTGTGCTGCAAGAGCTCTCCTTCAAACCTCTCCCTGACTCCCCTGGGGATTCACTAGAATTGGTTCACAAGATAAAGGAAAAAATAAATCCACCCCCCTCAAAGCACATAAACTAAATCTCTTTAAAATACATTTTTGTGAACACATTAATATATATATTTTTCATTTCATTACCATCTGGATTGCCTTTTTTTTTTTTCATTTTAAAATCAGGCCTGCTGTAAATATGGTAATTTTGGCCTACTTCTGCTGCTGTTGACAATGCAGTATTTCCTCCCGCACAGTACCTAGACTATTCTTAGGTCAGGTTCCCTGCAGCCAGTTGTCGAGCAGTGACCCACACAGGCAGTGTCCGCAGCAGCGGCGCTGCCCCTGGGACGCCTTCAGGAGCTGATGACATGCCCCGACCAGGTCTCGTGCTTGGTTCCTGGGGCGAGGTGGGTAATCACGACCTCCACAGCCTGAAGCTTCTCGTTCTTCGGAGGAATGGTGCACACCTTGTAGGTGACCTCGTCGCCTGCCACGGGAACATACTCGCCTTCGATGCTGTGGGAAGAAAGCTTCAGTTAATCATAACTCACACGCTTACTTAAAGTTTTATCACCACAAATGCTGTATGTGCTTAAGATACTTCAGCTTTTCTGTTTGTTTTAATAGAACCCATCAGTCATCAAAGCTGAGGTTGATTTTGGTTGTCTCACAGTAAAATCCTATGAAATTTCTGCAAACAACACCAGATTAGAAAATAATAAACAACTTTACATACAACCTCTAATATGACTTTAAAAAAAATAATAATCAACTGGACCCAACTTTGGACAACACTACTATGAAGCTCACACCGTCACACGTTCCTATAACCTCTTACTCATTGGCAGCACTAGAGGGCAGGGCTGACACTGTTCAGTGCTTTGTTTTGGGATCTGTGTTGTTTTTGTGGTTTGTTTTTTTTTGTGTGTGTGTGTTGTGTTTTTTTTTTTGAACTATAGGAAGTTGGTCCCCCACCCTTTCTTAACGTTATGACGTTTTGTTTTGTTTTGTTTTTTCCCCCCTTCTCCTTTTTAAAGAAAGATTGTTCAATTGTAGTCACTGATTTTATCTTTAGGTTACTCCCCCATCACATGCAGTTTGCCTGGGGCGTTTAAAAAAAAAATAAAGCAAGCCCAAGTACAACAGCGTCAAATGATTTAAAATCACTTGCTGGGAAATAAATGAATAATTAAATTAGTTCTGTGGCCCTGATGTGTTCCACCAAAAAAGCTCTCCTCCAGCAGCCAGTCGCCCATTTCTACCAATCCTCTCCCAGTGTGAGGAGCTGGGGTACTGGAGGAGCTGGGGTACTGCACACCTCGCACTCTGCATTTGTCACTGCGTTTGAATCTTATCTGGAAACAGTGGGAAGTGACAGAAAGGCCGGCACCTTCTACCTAGAGTCACGTACTGAGGAGACAGCACCGCGAAGGGTGACGGCCTTCCTCACCTCCCTGTTCAAGATCAGAGCTTTTTAATAAAAATCCCAGCATGTGCCACTGCAGACATGGAGAGATGCCTTCCAAAACCACATTTTCACAATTCTTTGACAGGATGCTACCTCACCCTTCTTTAAATACACCTACACAAGCCTGTGCTGAGGATTCCCTTCTCTGACAACACAGGCTCTTGATTTCTTTTTGTTTAGAGGCTTTTCAGCATCTCACAGCAGCACCGCACACCATCTGTAGCTAGAACAGGCCAGGTGAACAGATCACATGCTAAATATAAAATCTGGATGCCTCGTGCACATGACTTGCTTGTGTACTTTTTTGAGAGAGGTGGGGGGTAGTCCAGAGAAAGGGAGGAAAAAAAAAAAGAGGTCTTCTAGGTCAGGACTGGACAGTTGTGTTTGCTATTTGCCTTCACTGGGGGCATGTTCACAGCACCCAGGAATTTTACCCTGTAAATGCTTCTGTCACTGCAGGGGCAGAAGTTACATGTAGAGGCATTCCCAAGGCCTGTGCTTTGAAACATGTTCCTCAGGTCCTATCTCCCTGCACGAACCTCCAGATTGCAGGAATCAGACCCAGGAGGGCACGTCCTAAGCTGAACTCTTCAGAGTGGTGCCTGGGAAAATGGCAGTAAATTGCAGGCAGAAAAAATATTTACCCAAAAGCCAAGATAAATCCTCCTTCATCAGTCCCGACAGCCCTTTCCTTACCACAAAGGCTGATCTGGCTGACCTTTATTTACTTCCAAAGTCCCCTGGCCAGCCTTCAGCCCAGCCCTGCGTCACACTGCACACACCATGGTCGAGCTCCCACCTCTAGATTCTTGCTGTGTCCGACTCCTTCAGTTATTGCCTTTATCTATAACCCTCACCCCATTTCTAACAGGTCTGATATTTCTTTTAGCCGTGAAGGATTCGCACACCCAGTACTGACTACCCTTTTAGGAGCAGAGATTCATTAACCTTTCTTACTGCCACAGGATTTTGCCACCATGCTCTGCAGCTTAGCCCTGACTTTGAATGAAAGGATTTCATGCAAGGATGGGAAGAGGTTACTTACTGTCTAACAGCTGGAGAAGTGGACATGAAACCTCAAGAAGAGATGCAGGAGAGGGTCAAGCCCCGACTAAAACTGGAATTCCATGTAGAGAAATGACAATATCTCCCACCTGGATCTCTTGAATGAACCAGTAGGTTCGATCCTGGTAAGGCAATGCCCCATTGCCACACGGTTCTTTTATGCTTTCTCAAGTACTGATCACTGCAAAGCAGCAAAAAAGCAGTAGAGCCATGGGCTGCACTCCAGAGCAAGACAAATATGTGCCCCAATGTCTTGGCTGGCCTTGAAGTCCTGGCAGGACCTTTGAGAGAGTTTCTGCCACAGATGAAGTCAGGGACTGTCCTGTGTCACAGGCTGAGCGTCCTGCTGCTGCTCCGCGTTAGCACAGCTAAAACACAAACTAAGAGTTCGGTGAGGGAGAGCACGTTCCTGACAGGTTGTATTAATTGGTACCTGAAAGCCTAGCATTGATGGCAGCAGCCCGAAGCCCTGCAAGTAGCATGGGAATACCCTGGGGACAAGGAGCCAACCCAGTGCAGGCAGACCTGCCCAGCCATCCTGCACCCCTGTGACAGACAAATTTGGCATCAAAGGCAGGGACCAGGACACCACCACCACAAACAGAACACAAACACTAGAAAAAAATAAAGTGCAACTGAACACTTGATTGTTCTGAGTGCAGTAACTCATGAGCATCAGCTACATGTGCATCATGCTGCTGCAGTGCTCATGCATACAGATGAATGAACCCTCAGTTCCCCAAACCAAAGGACTGCTGTTATCTGAGCTAAAAACACACCGCCACGAGCAGTAACACACAACACAACCCCACGTAGGGCAGCAGTCCCACCTGAGCAAGGTAACATTTTTTGGTGGAAGACACTACCGCACAAAAGCATTATCTACGCAAAAAAACACCGGACTAGCAAAAAACAGTGAACAGAGCCATCTCCCAGCTCAGATGTAATGAGTGTAGACAATACGAGCCGGTGCAGAAAGTCTGCATTGACTCAAGTGCAGCTGAGCCACTGGAACAAATTGTAACGAAACGTGTTTCTTCATCTGGCCTCGAGCAGGGGGACCATCTGCAGACAGGATTTCAGGGAGCAGAGGCAGAGCTGTTACTTGAAGCTGGAGCTAAAGCAGCGTCTCCTCTTGACCTTATGGCTGCCCGCCCCACAACCCCAAGCCTCACTTTTGATTCCTGCACAGAGGATGAACACGCAGAGCAAGCAGCGAGCTCGGAAGTCACTGCTTTGCAGGAACTAAACAAAACGGATGCCCTGCCCAGGAAAAGATCTGAAGTTTGGCTGAAAAGTCTTTTTCACAAACAGGAACCTTACATGTTCTCTAAAAGCTCCTGTAAAACAGGATGAGATGCAGTTAGCAATATAAACATTTGAAAACTGCAAAAGGTATTAGTAGGTGGGGCTAAGCGAGAAGGAAAGTGGAGTCACACTGTCTGTTGAAGCGCCAGAGACATACCCATACACAAGGACAGTGTTTTAAGCTCCTGAAAAAAAAACAAAAAGCAATTAGATATCACTTGAATATTCAAGTGAGGAAGGAGTTCAGCTCAAGAGCTAAAAGTGATGTGGCTTTCGTTGGGATGTGTTTGGCTTAAAATTGAAATATGAATATATACCAGGATGGGCTCTGGTAAGAAAGGGGTTGCAGGTGCACTGGTAACCAAAGTGGTGCTGTTTTTTCCATGAAAATAAGAAGCAAATTGGTACGCACACAGCAGTGGTACGCCTGACGTACAACAGGCTGCAGTCAGGAAGAGGAGAAGCAACAGGACCAAGCCAGACTAGAGGACGTGATCTCAGCTGTCACTGAGAGCCACCGCATCCCTCGGCAGTTGTTAGACCACTGGCTGGAGTATCATCTACTGTCCCTCGTCTGCACAGAAAATAAAAAGCGCATTAACTCATTTAAAAAAAAAAAAAAAAAAAAGGCAAGTTTCTGACCCAAAATTCTTAAGCTTGAATCATGAGGTTAATTACTCCTGTTCCTTTCACCTGTGAGGTCACATTAGCCCTGAAAAATGCACAGCCCTAAGGATTACCCTGAAAAATACACTTTTCTCCACTAGAAAGCACTTCTTACAGGGTTAAGCATTACATGTATTCTGACAGCATCAGATCCTTTCTTGTTTTTTTACCTTATTCAAACTGACACTACAAGAGACTGAAGCTTGTAATAAAACCCTCATTCCATCCCAACACTCCTTTTTCTCATTCCCTAGTTTGCCTCTTTTTTTGCTTGACCTGATCAAGACCAGGACTGTCCTTTGCTATGTGAGAAGGCTGTGGCCACACAAGCAGCTTGAATTTCGTACTGTTTTTAGCCTTTAAGCCTGTCTCCCACAGAACATATTTTTTTTTTTTTTTTCCTGCAGCCTTCTGGCTACTTGTTACTCTTGGTGCCTACCAAATGCACGATTAACTCATTGTCCCCAGTGCATGTGAAAAGCGAGAGGACAAAAGTCTCGATTTGCAGCCTGATTACACCTGTTTGTGAACAGTGTAAGAGCACAGTGCCCACCAAATGCTGCTTCTGGAACAGTGGTACTGGGTACATGCAGGCTGGCTCCAGCAGCAGTATCGCTAAGTGATGCTTAGAAGCAGGAACGAACAGCATCCAGATCACGCAGTGTCTTTGGTGGTGTCAAGAAAGAACACTGTAATGGCACTTGAAAGCTGATGAGATGGCAGAGCTCCACACTGGATGGCAGAGCTGCAGGAAGATCCTCCATCAGGAAGCAATTGCCTTAAGTGCTGGGAGGTAAACGAACTGGGGGAGATTGGAGAACGTACAGAGAGATCTTGGAACAGATTCTGCCTGCAGCAGCTGCTCTGTACACAATGTAAGTTACCCAGACAAGTTAGAAGAAATTAAACATGGACTTCTTGATGTTATATGTTGATGAAATATTTTATATCTTTTCTACAAATACATGTTTTATATCCATGTAATTATTTTTACTCTATTTAATGTTGATCTAAAGACAAATGCATTAGGAGACTTGTACGCATATTCCTACTCGAACTAATGCCTACTGATGTATCCAGGAACTTTAAGACACTTTGATAAATTAAGCTAAAAATGTGAAATGTTTTCCCGATGTTTATGTCAGAGAGAGACACAATAAAGCAAGCTTTAGATTACTTTAGATTATCCAGCAACTCCCATTTCCCAGCTCAGTGCCAGTCTGGTGCGGTGGAGCATTTTTATCTTGCGCTATTTTTAGGGAGCTGGGAGGTTATTAGGAAATTACCTAAATAAGAAATGTTCTAGCTCTTCCTCCTCACAGCTGTTATTCATATTCCAAGGCACTAGTTAAACCCCCTGGGACAAAGACGAAGTCAAATGGAAACATTTTCGAGCACAAGTTTTCAGGGAATTCAGAACCGTGTTGGTCAACAAGGCTGCCACAGCTCACACCACGCAGCCAGCTCCCACGGACCGACAGGCTACGTTATTTCAGCGGCTTCTCAAAGCTCATTTTGCTCCTCAGCATGCCTCCCAGACCTCTTGTGTTTTTACTAAACGGCAGACCCAAACAGAAGTGAACCATCCTGAGTTACTGATCCTGAAAGCCCTCCTGTGCAGCCTCGGCAGGTATCAAAGATGCCAGCAATGACTTTAAGGAGGCAGCAGGCAGGCAAACCAGGAGCACGGCTGCCTCTCACCCACCAGTCACACTCATTGCTGGGACAGACAAGTGTGAAAGAGGTCCAAGCACCGAGGAATCCCAGCTGTAAACAACCAAGGTCTCACCTATAGGATTGCCCTGGTCTCTGGGGGATCTGGCCCGTTGCAGAGATCTTCCCAGGTCTTCCCAGATCTTCCCACATCTCCCTGCTGAGATCTCCAGTCATGGTTTTTGAATCCATGCTTGGGGACAGTTACATCTCCATGCCCACTCAGCAGCCAGTTCAACACCAAGCAGCCCACCAGGCACTAAGAAGGAAGCGGTGATCGCAAGAGGCAGAGCTTTCCAAAGAGGCCCACCATGACTCAGTTAGATGTACAGAAAACACCCGTTCCTACAAGCATCCAGCTTGGATCCTGTCACAGCAATACCTCCCGTTTAACCAGGGCTTTGGCTTCTGGATGCAGTCGTCTTCTGTGCTCACTAACCAGAGGCTCCATCCTCGGGCACCTACGGCCTCCTGCACTGCCCAGCCTGCAGGCAGTGTAAGTCTCAGCTTTCCCTGTCAGGGCTTTCATCACTCGGGTGGAGGTTCTGGAAAGGCTGTGCTATGACTGTGGCCGCAGCAAGCTGGCATTCCTTGCAGCATGCAAGTTTCCTGAGCCAGCCTGGCAGTGGACGGGAACCCTAAGGAAAAGGTTGCCCGTGTTTTGTTAACATCCAAACCCCTCCCAAGCAAGAGCTGCTGTGCTGCAGCCTCTCCTCCCCCCGCAAACAAGTTACTGCTTTCAGGCACTTCAGCAGTGGCAGCACGGCACCAGGAGGGGAGCACATCAGGAAGGAAGCGTGCTCAAAGCAGGCAAGTCATCGAGTGCCTTGAGTACTTGGAAGGAAACCTGAAAGCTCAGGTTCGGCTTCCCAGCAGCCCCAGAACAGCTGCCTGCAGCCAGCAGAAGCTGCTGCTGGTTCCCAGGAAAGAATCACAGAATTTCTAGGTTGGAAGAGACCTCAAGATCATCGAGTCCAACCTCTGACCTAACGCTAACAGTCCCCACTAAACCATATCCCTAAGCTCTACATCTAAACGTCTTTTGAAGACTTCCAGGGATGGTGACTCCACCACTTCCCTGGGCAGCCTGTTCCAATGCCTCACAACCCTCTCAGTAAAGAAGTTCTTCCTAACATCCAACCTAAAACTCCCCTGGCGGAACTTAAGCCCATTCCCCCTCGTCCTGTCACCAGGCACGTGGGAGAACAGGCCAACCCCCACCTCGCTACAGCCTCCTTTAATGTACTTATAAAGAGCAATAAGGTCGCCCCTGAGCCTTCTCTTCTCCAGGCTGAACAAGCCCAGCTCCTTCAGCTGCTCCTCGTAGGACTTGTTCTACAGACCCCTCACCAGCTTCGTCGCCCTTCCCTGGACCCGCTCAAGCACCTCGATGTCCTTCTTGTAGCGAGGGGCCCAAAACTGAACACAGTACTCGAGGTGCAGCCTCACCAGAGCCGAGTACAGGGGGATGTTACAGGGGGAAAGAAACAGGGGCTGGACAGGTCCACTCCCTCAGCTCACATTCAGTTCTGGGTTTGTTTCTAATTACCGGTTAATTTCCAATCCGTATTGTTACACCCCACCAGGAGAGCAGCAGCATGAAGATGTCAGCATTGATGTTGTGCATTAAACACAGCGAGCTGGCGGCAAGTCAGAGGAAAGCAAGCAGTGTGATAAGACGCCTCCATGGGTGTGGGCAGCTCCGAGAGCCAGGTTCTGCGTTGCAGTGGGACAGCGGCCAGGACACAGCTGGGTTCCTCCCTACAGGAAGACGCTGCTGATAGCATGGCTCCAGCACAGCCAGAAACCAAATGCAGCAGAACAGGACCGTATTTCCATCTGGGATCCCGCTGGGAGACCATTTCTGTGCTTGTTTTTTCCCCCAGTACTCCCGAGTTGCGGGCCCTAGAAGCGTATTCTCCCGAGGTCACTGCACAACGTGTGAGCAAAGCACAGCAAACTCTGCCTCTCTCCAGGGACCCAAAGGTGCTGTGCAGCAAAGCCCTGGGGGAGCTACAGCACCAATTCTACAAAGCCATCATTAGACACGGGGTCAGGAAAGTGGCCTGAAGGGTACCCTGAAGGCCTCTCTGCAATGCAGCATTTTCCCCTTCAGAGCCAAGCTCCAGCAAACTGCAGAAAACCCACAAGCACTGCACGTGTTTTTTTTTTCTCCTGTTCCAAGAAGTCAGCCACTTTTTCAAATGAAACTCCTTTTTTTAAAAAGCGTGGTCATTAATTCCTCGCCGCTCTCTGCTGCTGTCTCCTTGCCTTGCCTTTGCAGGTACGCAGGCTCCAGGCCAAATCCCAGCCTAATGCAAAGGCCCCGAGGGTAAACGAGACTCCTGCACGTGCTCACCCCCAAACACACTGGGGAAGCAGATGTGTGGGGTTCCTGTGTGCTGCCCAGAAGAACATCAACTGACCTACTGTGACAGGCACCTCCAACTCGCCCCTCTCCACCTGCAGCCCAACCCCAAGGTGCACAAACTGCAGGGAACCTTGAGAGCCACCACCCAGGGGATTCCCCAACCTGCTCTCCAGAAACATGCCACCTCTGCAGGAAGTGTTTGAAGAGTGAAACTGATGCCACAGGGGCGGTTACATTCCAGTAATGGTCAAAACATGAAGTAGTTGTGAGAGCTGAATTACTGCAGCCATGAAACAGCAGCAGAGGAGGCGAGGTGTTGAGGACAGTACAGTTCTCAGCACTGGCACTACAATAACACCATCAGATCGGTGACAGTGGGGCACAGAATCAGAGAGGCTGGAGAAGACCCTTCAGATTAACAGTACGTGTCATTATTTAAAACTTTACTAAAGGGTTTACAAAAAAAAAAATTACACCAGGTGAACTCATTTTCCTTTGCTTCCAGCCTTCCAGAGCCGTTATCTTGAACGACAATCTCAGTGACTGCTGCATCCCCATGCTGCCAGCTGGGGTTTTACATTCACTACTAGCAGGCACATTTTGTTTTCTGTTCTGGAGATGGGCATAGTACTAAACTGAGCACAATAAAACTAAAAAAAGCCCACATTTCCCTAGAACAACCCTTTGTACCAACTTGAGCAGTTCTTCCAGCAAGTGCAAGGAAGCAGGACTCGCTATGCACATAGCACAGGGAGCACCAACAAGCCCGGGGCTTGCTCCTTCAGCTGGCTGGCAGGGGCAGGACACTGCCAGCACGGCACCAGCCCCAGGACGTGCAGAGGAGCAGCCGTGCAGGTCAGTACGTGAGAGCTGGCTGCAATCTGCCCGTCGGAGCACCGTCAGTGCTGCCGTTGTGGTACAGTTCCAGCCACAGATGCTTGACCCCCAGACCAGCAGAGGTGCCACGAGTGCTGTCAGGGAAGTGCCACCACCTGCAGTGACTGTCACCAGAGCTGCCACCACCCCTCGCTTTCTGTCACAGGAGGAAGGCTTGGAAGGAAATGCCACCACCTGCCCCCCGCAGACATCGGCATTTCGAGAGAACTGCAGGCTGCCCTGGCTCACCGTGCACTTCTGTGTAGCTGCACCTCCTCAGTTCAAAGAGGAGCCAGCCCAACACAGCGTTTGGGTTGGGTTTTAGTAACACAATTCTTCTCTCCACTCCTCAGAGCTATCTGTTAAAACAGACAAAGCCACACCAACAAAACCCCTTCAATAATTGCTTTCCAAACTGACTTTTTTAGGCTGTATTTCCCCATACCCGATAAATCCAGCTCCCCAGTAACACAGCTTTGCTGCAGACTCCATTCATAAACCACACCCGCACAACAGAAGCACAGCATTCACCTTGAACTCCAGCAGATACTGAAACTGAAAATTTTGCAACACCAAATGAAGGAGCGAGAGTTCGAATGCCACATGCCACACATGCTTGAACTTATTTTTAGGCTAACACTCATTCATTTATGGAAATGTAAACATCATGTTAAGTATAATTAGCTTCCCCCCCCCCCTTTTTTTTTTGTAAGATATGGGAAAGAGAGATTCCATTTCACAGAAGGCATTTCCATTGAAGTGTAACCTTGCTTTCCAAAGCTCAGGGGGAAAAAATTATTCTTTCAAATTAAATTTTTATGTTTAAAATCTTATTAATCTGCAAGATTGGCAGCTGCTCCTGATGCTCAGAGCATTCGCTGATCACCACAACATAGACTGCTCTGCTGTGTTCTTCACAATCTTACTGGATCTAAACTGTAATTTAGACCATTGTAATCATGTTCCTGAAATCCTAGCTTTCAGGAAGAACTGATTCAGCAGAAACAATCCTCTGTCTTTTCACAAGTAGATGTCTATAACACACTGAGACAGTGAACAGGTTGATGTCTATCCCACATCCAGGTTTAACCTAGGAAAACACCTAGAAAAGCACTGCATGCCAAACCTAAGCAGTATCTCAAAACCCACACTATGCACAGAGTCATTGGAGTCTTCCCGAGACATGGTGATGGTTACAGCATGCTGCTGTAAAAAGCAATTCTCATTAGTAAGGAGCAACGTTTCTAACTCACAGTGAACTCCACTGAAATGAAAGACATTATTAATTCATCTTTCCAGTGCTACCTTGCACCAGAATTAAGACAGTGATACCATCACCCTCTAGCACTAAAAGCTGTTTCCAACTAATTCAGACACACTCAGAGTAATTAAAGAATAATAACATGCTGAAAACTTCAGTACTTTGATGATAGCACTTTGTAATAACATATTCAGGCAGAAACATCAGCTATGTTTGAGTCTAAGCTCTGCAATTATTCCTATATAGAAAACCCTGAAAATTATGGCCCAGTCCTGGTTCAGTACAAATAAATAAATAAATAAATCCTGTTGACTTCAAAGGAGGAGAATTTAGCCTAGAAGACTTGCATAAAGTGCATCCTTCAATCTTACAAAATTAATATGAACTTACCTTGCTAAAACATCTCTGAAAGAGCAAGGAAAATAGTCTTTGAATGCATTAATTATATGCTTAAAGAGGAAAGACATCATTCACCTGCTATGGAGATGGAAGGAGCGAAGGGTCATAAAGCAAGGGAGAGGGAGGTTGAACATCAGAAACAATTAAGAACCAGGTCTGTTCATTATAGGAAGAGATCAACCAGGGACCCCATCACTGGAATTGTTAAGAGGAGGTTGGGAAATGCATCTGCCAGAAAGGCACATGCACCCTCCAGCAGCAGGCAGGGCAGAGGAGGTCCCCTTCAATCTTCTCATCCATGGTAAACAGAAGACACCTGCTCTGTTTGAAGGGATCTGCTGTGCTACAGAAAAACTGCAGCATGCCCTGCTCTGCACAGTGTGACACAGAGATGGGCTGTTCTCCACCAGCACAAGAATTACACTGAAATGAAGCAATTAAACCTGAAGAGAAGCAGCATGGCCTGAGGGCTAGGACACCAAATTGAGACCTGGGAAGCCAGAGCTTAGGCTGAAGCTGGAGCTTGCCATGCCCTGCCCATGCATCAGCTCTCCCCCCCTCATCCTTTATCTACTCCAGCTTTTCGTTGCAGGGGCAGGCTGAGGGCATGGCCGAGTGAGGGTAAACAGAGAACGTGACACACGTCAGCAAAATAAACATGCTGAAAATACATCAAGAAGTGCGATTGCTCATGAACTTTTACAACCACAATGACTTGTTCGATACTGTTTTTAGGATAGATCGATTGGGTGGAAGAAAGGGGAAAGATGGCACGCCACATCCAGGCCATATTCATTTAAATATAGTATAGAGATGGCTCAGAGTCAAAGCATTTTGAAAGCATCCAGGATTGATACGGTTAGTAGCAGAGCCCACAAGAGGGGCCACCTGTGAGATGGGGCCTCTCACACAGGCCACTGAAAGCACTGCAGTCAAAAAATAACCTTTATAAAAGTCATATAGGTCCTCAGCATAGGAGACATGCTGGGGTCTTAAACAGAAACAGTGAAATGGAGCGGGATTGAGAGCAGGAGCAGCACGTGTAGCCAGAATGGTCCATCATGCAGTAAACATTTCAGAAAAATTGGAAGAAGGCCAACGTGCTCAAAGGACACATGCTAACCACATGAGCAGGAAAGATAACTGGGGCCACCTGAATAATTTGGTAAGGCTTCTATTGACTTACCACAGGATAACCACTCCAAACAAAAAACGAGGATTATACAGCTTCAACAGAGTAAGCAATAGGCAGATTAAACATGGTGACAGATCTAAAAGAGGTTACTGGAAAATAAACATTCGGTGATCTTAATACAGGCCTGCAGAAAACAGTTTCAGCCTCCATGCTGGTCAACATCTCAATCTGGGAACAAATATAAAATTGTCTACTAAATGCTGCAGATGAGCCAAACAAATAAAGGCGACAGCGTGGTCACAGAGCGATCTGGATGCCTTGGCAAGCGGGGCCTATTCCAGTCAGACGTGCTGCAGTGCAACCAAATATGAAGTCATGTATCCGGGAGCCAGGAATGCAGACCCTGCTGCCAGGGGATGACAGACTGCATCTGGGACTGCACCAAACTCTCACACCGCAGAGGATGCAGAGGTCAGAGCAGATAAGCAATTCAGCAGAAGACTAGGGATTAGAAGGGCTAATGCTATTATGGGACATATAGAAAGAGAAACAGAGCAGGAGCGTGGAAGAGATTTTTATCTCTGTATGCTGAAACTATCCATACATTTATATTCATTATTTTTAAGTGATATTTAAATTCTGCAGCACAGTTAGAAAATAAAAGATTGTTTTAGACTGGAGAAAAAAAAATGAGGAACTTGAAAAGTTCAATTTTTCAGAAGGTATATTCAGAAGTGATAAATCTCAGTGTTCAAGGAAAAAAAGCGGGGGTACTAATGAACCTGTTAACAGAGAAAGTTTAGCCATAAGCTGCTTGAGACTGAAGCTAGGCAAATTACTTTTCTTAACAGTGAAGGTAATTAACCTTTACTTTAGTAATGATACAAGCAGTGCAAAGTAAAAAGTGAATTTTCAATGTCAGAAAACTTTAAATTAAAGCAGGGTACGGCCTAGATGATTTGCTTCACATAAATGCAAGCTTCTTTGGGTGAAATCACACAGCTTATTCTAAGAGATCTAACAGGATCATCTACAAGTTCTCAGCTGAACAGATTTATAATAGTACTGGCAGTCAGAGATTATGCTGTTCTTTTTCCGTAACATCCGCAGAACTGCTCTGTGCTAAGATAAGGGTGACAGATTACAAACCATTCTTGGCACGTGATGTGTCACAAGCCTTCCATAATCAAGGCAAACTGGAGCTCCAGCTTCCTCAGTGACCCGGACAACTTACTCAGAAATGTGTACGAAGATGTCAGGTCCTCCATCTGCGGGGGAAATGAAGCCATGGCCTTTGGAGCGACAGAAGCATTTGCAGACACCTTTGTAGATGGGGCCCTCCGATGCTCTCACAGTTCTGCAAAAACATAGCAGACAGAGCGGTTTGTTGCTGAGCGGGGACGTGACAGCTTCAGCTGCAGCATGTCTAGCAAGGCAGCACAGCCATCCAAGTCCCCGCTTGCTCCCCAGTGACTATGTTCCTCTGCAGCAACTGTTCACTAGTGTCAGGCTGCACACGTTCTGCCTGTGGCCTTTTGAAAGTGGGATAAAAGCGATGAAGATGTTGGCTAAAATTATAATCCATCAGTTGCCATCCTGAGTCCATTTACTGCCTCGTCCTGCCTTTTCTCAGACACTGTATCTGAATGGAAGCGTTTTATACATGATAGGAGTTCTGGCAGTCCAGTGTGCATCTGGGTGCTGCGTGCACTTCAGAAACTTACAAATAAGTGTGTGCATGTGCTATGGAGAGAATGCAGTGCATGAAGGCACACATGAATGTCTCTGTATGTATGTACGTAAGTACACGCACACCCTTCTGCAGGCAATGTCTACTGCTATCCTGCCAAACTGGGATCAGTGAAGTCAGTATTTCACCTCCTACTGACTCCAGCAGGCTGACTGGTATGGACAACACCCATATTCAGGACTGATCTCTTAATCCACTGTCATGAGGTTTGTGTTTAAGATGACACTGATTTTAGACAAACCCTTTGGATGACTTACCACCATCAAGAAAAACAACTTACGTGAACCCATCCCGACAACTGTATGATTAAATCCCTTCCCCCCCGCCCCATTAAATATACTGAATCTTCAGAGATCCAAATTCAATAATTAATAAAGCCAACTGTCTTAGACATCTTACATAGCTTACATGGAGGAGTTACTAAATCAGAACCTTCTTGCGACATGATTATCCAGTAAGTTACTTCCATGTTAGAAGATGATTTCTGTGGGACTCTTTGAACCAAACCCTCAGTAAGAGATTGTGGTGTTATTGGTTATATGCATTGAGGCAGTTTTGAGATTACTTCCATAAGGTTTCAAGTTTCCTGAAGTCTTAAATAATTAAAAAACAAAAGAAAAAAAAACAGCTCTGCTGCAGAAGTTATATTAACATTCAAGAAATTAAAGGGTTAAATTTCCATTAAATCATTTAATTTCCAGTTCTATAAAGCTGTCGACACACCTGACCCCCCCAAGTGCTCATTACACAGAAAAGCACTCACTGCCCTAAATAAGCCATTAAAGCTCAATCGCATCTTTCAAGGAGACAAAGCACTGTGAAGGATAAGACCCCACACTTGCTAATGAACCAAAATTAAATAATCCTACTGAATAATAAACCACCACCTGGCACATTTGCCTTTTCCATACAACTGTGAGGCTAGGGCTCACTTAAGCCTCTTGTTTAAAACCTAGACTAAAAAAAAAAAATTTAAAAAAAGCATTTTGATTTTCAGGGCTAGCAAATACAGCAAGATTCCTACACTAATTAATGATTAAAGAACTATGGGAGCAAAATAACCAAATTCTTTAATTTTGTAGGAACTAGACTAAGATTAACAACTCAGAAGAATAACAAAGAGTTCATTAGTAACACCACTGAGACAAGCTAGTCTGGAACTGGTTTTTAAGGTCAATCCCAATTATCAAGTCCATTATGTTCTTTTCAGCAATATACTTTCATTACAAAGTTTATGGCATCTGAAGCCTTTCAGAACAAAGTAAAATTCTCTTCTGCTGCTGCTGTGTTTTCACCTCATTTTGAATAGAGAGTTGACACAAAGCATCATTGCTAATACAAAGCATCACTGAGATTTATCCACACATTTTTAAATACCGCTTTTGAAGAAAAAAGCTGGGTAAAACTGCAAGGAGAAAAAAGAGGGAAAAAACAAATAAACATGTCAACTAAATTATGTAGCACAGAACAGGCTAGTTGCTGGGCTGAGATCTTGTTTCTAATGTTTCACTGAGCACTGCCAGACCACCCGTACACAGAGGTAATTGTAGGACTGTGCCAAAGACACAAAGGATTGACCAGAGCCTCATGCTGTACCTGCAGACAGGAAAGCTTGGGGAAAGCTTACCTCTGCTGTAGGATCACCATCTCTAATGACTGCAAATAGCAACACACCTTGTTTTACGAGAAACTACGTAATTTTACAAAATCAAAGAGATTAGCCTTCATATCTTGAAAACCAATGCATTCTTTTACATGTCTATTTGAACAAACCCCAGATGTTAAAGCTGCATTAAAAAGAAATGAGCCCTCTGACAAGTGCCATGGTCATGAACCAGCCCTAGAATGTGACCTGACTGATGGCAGCACAGGTGTCAGGGGTGAAAGAACTAATCCTTCAGGGGTGGTGAAGAGATTAGGTCAAAGGAGGAGGTTGGGCTGATAAAGAAACACTGATGAATGATGGGAACTGGTCCACCAAGAGCCTCAGCTCAATGCACAAAGTGGAGCAAAACTTCAGACAAGAGGAATCTGTTTTGAAGAGCCTCAGTATATTTTCCTCACCCTCTAAATCTCTAGTCTTAAAGAGGGGAAAATACTTTCAATATTCTTTACCCAAACAGAGTGTAGAAGAACTACAGGCAATTTAGACTAACAAATCTAGTAGGATTACAATACTGGGGGGGAAGAAAATAGCAGTAAAATGCCAAAGCATCTTCCAGACACAACGAACTCCCCCTCCCTTCACCCTGGTGAAAGCAATCTGCCCAAAAGCAAACATTTGGCTGTGCCGACTAAATGCAGTTTCCCCAATACTCACGCTGAAAATGTCCTGGTCCGCCGGGTGGGCAGCGGACTGGGAATGAGGTACCCTCTCATGGGAGACGGGGAGCGATCTCTTGTCCTGCGATTTTCAGGCAAATGAAGGGAACTGGGCGAGTGCACAGAGGAGGAGGACTGCTCCAAGGAGGGTGAAGTGGTGTCAGAAGACATTCCTGATGCCTGAGAAAAACCTAGAGAGAGGAAGAGATCTGACTTAGCCCAAAATGGAATTTTTCATATAGAGTCACAAATTCTTCAGCTTAGGATTTTGTAAGAATATGACTCATTTCCTGCAGACGTACATGCAGACATAGTTGCAGCAAAATCTCCTGCTCTGTGTCAGTGAGTTCAATTTGTTTATTTTTTTAGAGAGCTCACGGCTTTTGTAAACTGTAGAAGGCAGCTCCACTGAAAACAGATCACTTTGCAGCTAACCCGAGGTATTTTTTGTGTTTTGTTTCCTCCTGCCTCCCTTGCAGGCAATGGCTCCCAAAGCAGAGCTCAGCCCCAACATCAGGCATCAGCGTGCCCCAGGCAGGCCAGGTTTGACAGCGCTGCAAAGCCTCCTGTAAGTGCACACAAACAGGTGCTACAAGAAAGAACCACCACAGGAAGAAATGCAGGAATACAGGCTACATCTCCACTGCTGGAGGTTATCTTCACTGTGCAATCACCAGTGCTAACTTCATTCGCTGTGGCTGCTGCCCAGCTATTAGCACACCTCCAGCACAGCTTGTAACACCTTCAGCTCGACTGGAAGATGAAAATGACACAAGTGCTCTTTAATTCACTGCAGCTGGGGTCAGACAGTTAGTTTACTCTGCCAAGGATGGGGAACGTGTGAAGCCAGCAGAGCTGGAAGGCAGTGGCTGACTGCACGGAGGTGAACACGCCGGCCTGCAGACCTGGCAGACACCACAGGTGCTTTGGGGGCCTACATCTGCTATGGTCTTCCTACAACTACTCTGCGAGTGCATTTGGACTCCCCACTACCCAAGCCAGACTTCCTCTTATTCACGTCCTACAGCAGGGGAGGAAGGTCCCTTTCTCAGCACAGCGACAGCGACACGTGGCTCATCGCACAGCAAGCAAAACTCTGAGAATCCATGAGAAGCAGCAGCACTTCTGCATACGCTTACAGGTGTAAGCAGGGATAGAAGAGAAGTAAATCAGCACTGCTCTGCTATTACTGTGCATGGCCCCTTCCGATGTGGATGGGGAATAAGCAATTCAAAATTAACCTATAACCCACCACATTCTTATTTAAGAAAAACTAAAAATAACTGGATGAGTTAGCAAAATATGTAGTGATCTGGGTCAAGAAAATAGCATGAAGGCATGAAAAGCTGTCTTTAGGGCCAATAGTCTCACTGAACTGCCATCTCTCATCACCATTTTGCACCCTCCTTTCCACACCCACACTCCCCAGCCCATGAATTATGGAGTGGATCCCTCACACAACATTTGACATGAAGCCTTCTTGTCAATGACAAATTCCCATTACTTCTTCCCGAAACTAATAACTAAAATTAAAAAGGCCTCTTAAGAATGAAGTCACCAGGGAACAAAGGCTTTTATGTTTAATTGTTCAGGGTGCTGAGAAGGTGGAAGTGGATAGTCATGTTCCCTCGCGTACCAGCTTGAGCTTTCCACCCTGCTCTCAAGCACAACAGCTCAGCTGGAAACAAAAGCACGGCTTTACATTGTTTAAATACGGATGGCATTTGCAATCCACTCAATAATGCCCTGCCCAGCATCACGGCCAACATTCAGCTGCGACCAAGAGGATAACACCAAGGGGATGGGATTTTCCAAACCTCCTGGAAAAAGGCTTGCTGCACTGGCTGTACGTGGAAGTCTCATCAGAGTTTAGAAGGCCTCTGCTCTGGGCATCTTGCTGTCAATGAAAGCATGCTATGAATTTGCAGGACTATAAGAAGTTGCAGGAAAAAAAAAAATGAACAATTAAAACCGCATTCTGACAACTCAGCACCTGATCTGAGCTTTTGCATGAGTGAGAACGCAGCTTTCACAGAACCACACGCTTTCTCTCATCTAAATATAAAGCAGCTCGTCAGGTGATGAGCAAAGTGCAGATCTCTTCCCCCGTCTGCAGCAGGGTAGTCAAGCCAACCACAAAGTGCTGTCGGTCCCCATCCTAAAATAAGGGCAGAGAGGCAGAATTTTCCCTCCTTTCTTTACAACACAGATGAGCCACAAATATTTACAAACAAAGCAGGCTAAAAGGATTTAGAAGAGCACTAACTTAAGCGACTGTTCCCATTTATGATAGTTTGTGCGTCCTCTGCTCTGTAGACACAAACTAAAACATGGTGTGGAACACGAAGCACTGTTTCGCTGTACAAATAGCCTTTTGTTCTCTGCCCACAGCCCTGGCGGATGAACAGCCTCGTAACTTCGGCCCCACGAGCCCCTGACCATGACAGGAGCCCTGTGGGGGCGGACACGTGGAGGCCGCAGCTGGAGGCCGCCCGCACACCGCAGCGGGGGGCACAGCTCAGGGACAGGGCAGGTGCTGGCGAGCGGCTGTAGGAAGCCTGTGGCTTAACCAAGGTCTGCTATTTTAGCTTATCTGTTGCCATGACTTTGTACGTGCACGGATTCACCTGACGGCATTCCTGAAGGAGCGGGAGCGCTGCTGAGGAGACACCAGGGCTGGGCCGCGTTGACACGGGAAGCCACCAGCAAATGCCCAAACCCAAACCCGCATCCCCAGGCCTCCCGGCCTTCCCCTCTCCTGTAAGCTTCACCTTCCAAATGCTTTCCAAGAGCTTTCACAGAGGATTTTCTGATGTTGTCTTAGGCTCTGAACTGAGCCCTGCAAAGCAAGAACCGCCCTCAGACAGCTCGCTACAAGCCCTGCCTCAGCAGCACAGCTTCCCCTCTTTGTCACTAGCTGAGCACACCTATTTTCCACACATCGTACACCAGCCCAGCATCTCCCACCCCGTTTGGCTTTCCTCCATCCCTCTGGACCAGCCACGACCCTCCACCTCACCATGGTGATGAGGACGTGGCACGAACCCCACGCAGAGCCAACAGAGCACCCCAGCTGGCCTCCCCCGAGCAGCCGATGCTCTACAGCAGCACCTCGCTGCTGCCCAAGGCTGAGGCTACAGCAGAGATGAGGGACACTCAAGACAGTATCTGCCTTCTCCTCGAGCCAGCAAAATATTTACCTTCCAGTACTTGCAGAATGAAAGCAACGTGACGCAAGGCGGTGATATTTTCAGGCTCCCTACTTCAGGAAGCTCCGACCACACGCCGCCCTAGCCTTACGTCTGCCCGTATTTCAACATGCGGTGCTTATCTTTGAGCTACACAGATTTGTTGTTGTTGTTGTTATTTAAAAGCTGTAGGAATGCGCCACTCTAAAATATAAATTAAATACGCCCTGGAAGCACCATGGAAGTAATGGGCTAATTTAGCATTTCAAAGCTTTTTTTTTTTAAACCACACTTTTTTCAGAAAAAGTGGCCAATGCTTACACAAAGAACTCAGAATATCATCTGTAACTGGTGACCTACAAAGCACAAGTTGCAGTACATGCAGGAAAATAATATGAAAATTTTCTATGAAAATATAAAATATTTCTACGAAAATGATATGAAAATAATAAGGTTGGTGGCATGTTAAGTGCCACTGTCATTTCTCTATTTATCTATACATTGCTCTTCAATTTTACTTTAAATCGACCCCATACCACTAAAAGTACCCCAAATATAGCTGTATGGGGGAATTTAACTGTTCTGAACGGCACCCCAACACCACCAAGAAAATCCAGTCTGACTTTCAATTAAAGGCATCGCCTCAGAAAAAGCCAGAATGGACAGGACAGGGTGACAGGCTCCGGGCAACCTGTCTGCAAACAGTTTCCTTTTCACACAACAGGCATCACAACACAAGCAATACTTTGGAGACCCATCCTGCTCCAGAGCACGCTTCCCAAGCAGCGCATCCCTCACCTCCATGCACTGAAAGCAGAGGCACATGGACACTGCTCTTCCCTTTACCTGATGAATGTGAGGGCGCTGAGCTCCCAGCGGTGCCCCCGGTCCTTCTAAAGCAGTACCTGGCACCTCTCCCAGGCACCTGACCCCGACCCCCCCGCAGCACCAGACCAGTTCCTTGCCAAAGCAGCTGAGGCTAACTCAGACCCCAGAGCCCGGGAGGATCCCCCCGCCGCAGAGCATCACCGCGATCCTCCTGCGTCACAGAGTTCAGCACTTCCAAAACACGCAATTATGAAACAGCTGGGTCAGAAAGCTTCCCTTTCCAGCTTAGCTTGCCTATGACCAACTTTCCACAATTAATACTGGCATTTCAATTAACACAAACGCAGAGCAGTTGCGACACACGTGTGATGTGTCAACACAGGGGAGTATGGTATAAACATTATGGTTTGAGCAGGCTGCAGGACAGCGTGCACAGTGATGATCTGGCAGTTCAGAGAAGCCAGGACATTGCCCAACTGTCCCCACGTCCAATAAAAGCCTAATTATGAGGTAACCAAAATACAACTAGGAAAATTCCTAGTGCTCATCTACACATGCAGATTAGTTTGGATTAGAACAGGGGTGAGTCTAAGCAGCAAAAGCTATTCACAGTCAGCCCCAACAGCCGGCACCCTTTCCCCAAACGCCGTGGCTGCCCTCGTGCTCCTCGGGACTCACTGAGTCCTGGAGCAGCGCTGGTGGGGCAGCACAAAGCAGCCCCACACAGCCCAGGCCATAGAAAGGGGTGGCAGGGGAACCACAGCAGCAGCAGCCCATGAAGTACAAGAGGAGGACTTCTTACAGGTCACCACTTTGCACTGTTCGTGTAAGCAGCCAGATCTACTTTTTAAAAAATGCATTTTGGTTAAGGATCAGAGTGGACAGTTGGATTAAGTACACGTTTCAACTGGTTTATGGTTATAAAGAAAGCCATACAGTGATACCCCGTGTGTCATTCTGTCGAACATGCTGGGGAATCAAGACCCTCTCTTGCTGGAAAGCCAGTACTTGCTGGGATTGGTACTGCTTAAGCTTCTTTCTCCTGACTGCCCAGCACACCGACAGCCAGGGTTCTTCACCTGCAAGCACACGCAGGGAGCTGGACCCAGCTGAGCGTGCCAGCTGCCACAGGTGACAGCACTCACTAAGATTTGCCTGAAGGAAGAGCACACAAATTAACAAGGTATTGAAGCGGGGGGATGGAAAACTTTCCCTGGCTCATGGCCAGCTCGGAAGAGCAACGACTGGTCCTGGATGAACATCCTGCTCTGGGCACTCTCCCCAGCACAGCTAGTGGCAAGGACAAAGACAAAGATGACATTTTATGCCGTGCTTTTCCCCCAGTAACATGCACTTCTTGTTGGAATCTGCTCCAACTCCCTTCTGGTTGTTACTATTCATGCTAATTGGTGCATGCTGATCAGAAGCAAGCGCTGCCCACTGACTTCAGTGCCTGCACGCACACATTGGCTACTGGTAAGTATTTAAATAACTGTTACCTGCAATGCTAATAACTTTGCTGTGCTGTAGTACAACCAAATTGTCCAAGACAAGGCAGGGACAGCAGGAAGAAGGGTGAATCTCACCAGCACTCAGCATACCTGTGCTGTCACAGCTGCAGGTACAAGGCCATGAGAACAGTACAAGGAAAGCACGAACACAGCAGGTACTGCCCCAGCAGCTCTGAGAGTCCCTGCCTCATCAGCTGGGGAAAATGCTGCAGCGCTGCAAAGAGCAGGCCCCTGGCATTGCCAAGCTAAGGCTGGAAGGGGCTGAGCTGCTGTCTGCACAGCGTGAGCCTGTCCTGCACACAGAAAGCCACTCCTGAGGGGTGAGCACAGGCACCTCCATTGCTCAGCTGCATCACGCAGTGGCGATGCAACCTTTTCTGAGGTGGCATCCAAACCCATGGTAAGTCTGAAGGCTGTGCATGCAGCTTCACTCCCTTGCTCATGCAAATCCACTCATGCAAATCCCCAGGTTACAGAGCGCTGTGCCTCAAATACGTCTGGGGGGCAGACGTGTGCACTGGCCCTGCATTGCCTGCAGGCTGCCTGCACCTGGGAAGGACACCGCAGCCTCTCACCAGCCAAACACGGTAGCACCAGGTGGGAGCCACCACAGAGGGAACAATAACGCCCTCCTGCATGCTGCTGGGCAAGCCAAAGGAGCAGACCTCAGCCAGTCCGAGGCACAACTGCTGGCAGGTCATAAATCACCATTCCTGGACTACCAAACCGTGACGCTGAGCCAGCAAAAGCCCAGGGTGTGACATCCAGCATCTTGCCTCCCCTTCAGCCTGCCAACTGTTTTGTGTGAACTTCCAGCCTACAAACCCAATGGTTTCTGCAGCAGCGCAGTGATGCCATGTCACAGAGCTGCCCAGATACTTGCTAAATCACTGCCAGGCCAAGAGCAGCAGCACATGCATCAACGCCCAAAGCTCTGCTCCAGCCACTCTTCTCCTGGAGCCAAGTACACGATAGGAGTATACCAACAGTATGAGCTGGTTTATCCAGGCAGAAGTTAGTCTTCAGGTGTCTCACGCAGGCTGTAATAAAGGGAAGGCAAACATGAAGAGAGATCACAAAGAGACTGCAGTCACAGCGGGAACAGCAAGATTTTCAGTCTGACACTTGTGGCTGCCTAGGTCAAAGCGTAAGGTGAGCACACCGGGTATTTCCCCTCAACATGTTTCCAGCATCCCATGGTGTACAGCTTAAACAAATGCTAAACTGTAGGTGACACAGGGGTATTTAACAACATCCTATCAATTTTTTCAGATCCCTCCAGAGCTCACACAGTCTTTTAGCACCCACAGTATCCTGTGGCAAAGAGCTCCACAGCTCAACTATCACATGAAATAAACATCTGCTTAGAGGACAGTGAAGGAAAGCTCCTCTTACAAAGACGTTACGAAAGAACAGAGCTCAGAAGACAGATTAGCAAATAAGGTAAGGAAAGGCAAGGGAAGGGAAAGGCATAATACACAACAGACAATAGAGGCATTAGCTCAGAGCAGCACACAGGGAAGGGTACAGGCTTATTCATAAATCAAGCCTTAAATTTTCAACCAGAAGTGTCACAAATGGTGACAGACAGAAAAAGGGGCTACAAGCTTCTTTCTGTTCTTTTCCCCAGCTTTTAAATTTCCAACTACCAAAGAAAAACCTTATGGCTTTTTAAGACATCTTAGGATTTCTAGATCACCCCCGATTTGACACTTGAATGGTTGCCATTACTTTTCCTTAGGCAATAAACCCTACTGGTATTAAATGCTTCCAAAGAATCCGCTCGTCAGTGATTTAGCTGGTTTTGTGTGGACCAAACCCAGATATTATCTATTCAGTGTTTCAGGGTCTCCAGCAAAGCGCCACCGTGCTGCTCACACACTAGCCTCTTGCCCCCTCCATCACATCTCAGTTAACCAAGGCTGAGAACTTTGTTCTTGGATAGCAGAGGCAATATTTAATGTATCTCATCCTATTCTTGCTAAATAGGTATCAAGAGTGCTGAGCTTCTGCCCTTCCCAGATGAAGTACAACGCATGGCTGAACGGGGAGCGAGCTGTCCCTTCCAGTGCTTGCTCTTGAGCTCTGCAGCTCAGCTCTTCCTGAAGGGCTTCTGCAAGCCTGAAGCTGTGTTCCTGCCACTACTTCCATCCAGCACGTCCCATGCGAGTTTATTCCAAGATTTATTTCATTTCAGCAGAAAATATTTATACCAAAACATGAGTAATCTCTCTTAAAGTGTCTGAGCAACTTAGCACTCATCTACAAGGCAAATGGCCTTACGCAGTGTCGCGCTGTCGTAGCCTGATTATACATATGTAAATCCTTCCGTACTTCTGAGAAGTTCTCCTTTCAGCCTTCTCACATCACAAAACTTCAACCACGATTACGGCTAAGTTTGTTCATGTGCAACTTTGAGCCTTTTAAGGCTACTGAAATCCCCTGAAATATTTATGTAGCTCAAGTGTTTCTCAGAACAATTAGTTCACTGTTTTCTCCCTAATCAACATTTTCAACAGGAAAAAAACAGATCACATTAGAGAGCTCGATAACCATGGAAGTTTATGAGGCACACAAGTATTGCCAAAGGAAAAAATACTCCTCTGAGGATATTCCATCTGCCAGCATTACAGCGAGTGGCACGTTGTAGGGCACAGAGTAAGAAACCACTCACAAATGAGTCAGTCCTCAAGGCACCCACAGACCCCAGACTCCTTTTTGCCAGGCCTGGCTCTGTTTTCTGTTATCACCCTCCAGTCTCAGCGCCTCACAACCCTACGCTTCATTGCAAACACAGCAGGTTAGAGGAGCAGGCTGGTAACAGAACAGGAACCCTGCTCCCCCCAGAACACTCACGCTTCATGGTGGCTTGTTCCCACTCAGCTAACAGCTCTGCGAACATGGAACAATCAGAGCACAAATAAAAAGAAAATTAGAAGGTCAGAAAACACCAGGAAAGGCTTAAAAAGTTCAGCGTGCAAGAGCAAGGGATGATCTGGTGCATCCAGCTCGGAGCAGGAGTGGGGAATGGCTGGTGTGAACCTGCCCCAGGTCTGAGAAAGCTTTGTGATGTGACCCTGAGGCACACCTCGGTGTCCTCACTGCCTCAGCTCCTGTAGCAGCGCTTTGCAGCAGCATCACTAGGACTGGCCACGTCCCCACAGACCTCGGGACACAAAAACCTGCACGAGCCCAAGAGCTCCATCCAGCTGATGACATCCAACTGTGGCACCCGGTTCGAGCCCGGAGCTGGTCTCACTGCAGGCTGAGCCCTTCCCAGGACCTCCAGTCCTCAGGCCGCCGTCTCTCTGGGCAGCAGCAGCGAGGTGCAGCAAGGTGCCAAGGTGCCTGCTGCAAGACCACAAAACTCCCTGCCAGGAGTCCCACGCTCTTTGCAGAGAAGTAGATCAAGGCCACGGATCCTCACGCTCTGGGTCAGGGAATACTGCTCATGCTCCACCAGGAGGTAACTTGGTAACACTGATGAAGCACTTCATGCTTCCTTCTTGGCTCTCAGGCTGAAATTGTCTCAGCTCATTTAAAATTTACAAGACAAGCACTACAGAGATACACACACTCCACAAATCTTATTTTTCTTTAAAAATACATAACAAACCACTTACAAAATAGAAACCATTTTCATTTTACCTTATGTCTAGCTAGACCTCTCCTCAGCTCTGTCTGGGCAGCACCACCAGCCTCACAGCGAGCTGCTGCTGTCGATGGATCTTTGTGGTCCACAGCGCTGCCAAACAGGTAGTGCCTCTGTGGGGTAATCAAATCTGTGATTGCATGAGTAGTCACATAGCCACGGCACACACCCACTGCGCACAGCCTCCCAGGCTGCTTCAGAACAGCAGCCACTTCAATAAACACCTTGAGCCCTTCAGGACCTAGGTGTTATACAAATCCTCTGCCACATCCCTTTGGCCAACAGTTTGGGAAACACGGCTGATAGCACCCTGTAGATTTCTAGGGGGGAGAAAAAAGAAAAAGAAGTCTCTTCAGTCTCAAAACTGCCTGGCAGTACTAGCAGCCCGGAGTCCAGTAGGTCTCCTGTAGGTAGTGTACCGCTGTTATCTGACTGATGACAAAATGGACCTGCAGAAGTTTCATTGCTTTCACTCGGATTACCATGCGTGCAAAAACGAGTTTTTCTTGCTCAGCACATCCACTCTCTGCATTCAGAGCCAGTTCAATGACAAAGGGAATGGTTTTGTGCTCTACAGCCTGCAAAATCGCAGAGCCAGCACAGGCATGTGGATTTCATGTCTACTTACGCATCAACAAAACTATTTACCACGCTCTGATTTTGAGAGCCACGGCTCCAGTGATGTGCTGGAAACGTACGGAACAGGACAGAGCTGTCCAGAATCACAGATGCTGGAAGTGTCATTTATGCCTACTGAGCTAATGCTCAAAAGCTAACGAGACAAAGCTGGGGAACAGGCAGCACATGCTTTTCAGGGAAGGTAAAAAAAAAAAAAAGTAAAGAAGATTAAAAAACATCAACTGATACAGTCAGAGAAAAAGCAGACAAATCCTGACATGTATGTCCTTCAGGTAGGAAGATAGAAATCCATACAAAAGAACAAATTTAATAGAAAATCGTGCTAGCCCCCGTATTGAAGCAGTTCTTATCCCAAAGAGCCGAGCGGACTTCAGTGCAAGCACAGAGGGAACAGGCAGACAAGCAGAGTGAACACTGCACAGGACAATTGCTGGGAGTGCCTTTATGAAACACTCTTGATTGAGCTCACCCGTCCGGCCACATGCCAGCAGTTACGTGCCCTTCAGAAGCCAGTTGTTCCCAATGTGCTCACTGGGAGCAGATAGCAATCTCCCCACGCATGCAGCCCCACACGCCAGTGACAGCGGAGGAACCAGACCTGCTAACGTGGTGCCAGGGTGGGAGAAGCCAATAAAGCAGCCAAACCTAGAAAACCACACGCACTGAGCAGGGAACAGCCCACGGATTACTGCAGGAGAGCTGACTCCCTGCTTTGGGGTCACTTGAGACCAGGTTGCAATGGGAAGATCTCCCATCCTTGTCCCTTGGGTAGCACGGGCAGGGTGCAGGCAGCAGGGGGCTCAGACTGAAGGCTGGCTGCCCACAGGGACAGCTGAGCCCCAAAACAAGCCTTGCTCCTGCCTTCCACGCACACCCAGAGTGCAGGGTGAGCAGCCCAGCTGTAAGCCACCTACAGCACACACAGCACGGGACATGCCAACAGGGCTCTCGGGGAAAATCTTTTTGGACGCCCATGACCGGCAGCCCAGCGCAGGGACCCGCACACAGCCTTCGCTTTGGCAAGCAGGCAGGAGCCACACTTGCAGCCAGCAGAAAAGGGCTGCTGGGGTGCTCTTTTCTACAGCAGCCCCGTGCACACAGTGCTGGGAGCAGCTCCTCCTGCCCACGAGTGTTTGGCACCGTGCGTGAGGGCCTGCAGCAGGCCTGGAACCCAGCAGCATCCAAGAGATGTTTGAGAGCAGCGAGGAAACAAAGGCAGGGAAGTGCAAAGCAGTGCGTTATTTTGTCCAGACCAACGTTTTGCATGAAGCCTGGTGTTACAAATATAGGAAACCTCAGGTAAGCTCGCACATCTGCCTGCCCTGAGAGCAAGCCACAAGCCCAGAACAAGTCACGTCACGGCACTGGGAAACTGTGAGCGTGCACGTCTGGTGGCCTCACCCTGGTCTTGGTGGCCAAGGGATCCCGGGCTGCACGGGTCCACATCAGCAGGGGGAAAGTTGATGCTCAGGGTCTGTGCCAGTGAGGGAGGCAGCACTGCAGCCCCGCCACACCAGAAGCTTAAGAACAAATCTAACTAGATCCCAGATCCCTGTTGGATCAGGCTCATGAGTGTTCGGCAAAAAACTTCTCTCCCAGAGGGGCTGCGGTAAACACCAAGACAGCTCTGCACTACCCGTGCTCCTTATTTTGTCCCTCTGGGAGGATTTCCAGGATAGGTTTGGCTGCAGAAAAGACAAAGGGACAGAAGGGAGGGAGAGGTCAGCGTGTGAAAATGCAGGCAGCAGTACGACAACACCGTAACACCGGGATGCTGCCAGGTGCAGCTCTGGTCGGCTCCAGCAGCAAGCTGTCTCTCCCAAAGTCCTGCTGCTGTGGGTAAAAGACATCACATCACATCTCATGCCCCCAGGAGGGACCTTTCTGGCCTAAATTTTGCACTGGGAAAAATAAAAGAAGGGGGAGAAAAAAAAATAAGCAGAAGACAATGGAGTTGCATGGAACATTAACAAGAAGTTAATATTTATCATCTAGAACCTTTGTTCTGTGTGTCCGGGAGAGTAATTTTTAGGACCCTGCCAAGGTCCTTGGAACAGGGAAGGACCTTGCAGAGGCAGCCCCTCCGCATGGAAAAAACATACATATTTATCAGAAACTTTTCAGACCTAAGATCACTTTGCAGACATACTTTCCATAACACCGCAGAGCAGAAAGCAAATACAAATATTCGCTCTATTCACTCTTTCCTCTACTGGTGAAAAGAAAAACCCAACACATGAAAAACTTTACGAACTACTCCTACCAGTCTCCATCAGGAAGAGGCTCCTTGAAAAGGCAATCGCCACATTTCACAATCCTGGTTGTTAGATTTCCTCCAATTACTGAAGGGAACAAAGTCACGATTTACAGAGCCCAGCAGAGTTTGCCTCTCCTGGCTGCCACCCGCAGCAAGCCGGCGGGCTGGGCACGTCCCTGCCTTGTGGGCTGGGTGAAAAGAGCCCAGATCATTTGTTCACTCTGCAGCAACAGGTATAAGCTCTGTAAACAGGACATTCTCTTGCATTGTGGCTTTTTTTTTTTTTTTTTTAAGCAGTTACATTTCCTCTTTCAAGTAATTGTCAAGAAGTTGCAGTCACGACTGTGGTTTATTCTAATCGAGCAGCTGATGTAACCGAAACGAAGCAAATGCCCCTGACCAGCTTTCTCAAATTGTATCACGCAGAGAAAGCCACCAGACAACCACCAGGAGGGCAGGAGCTCATAAAGCAATCTAGTCCCTATTGCTAGAGTGCCTTGGTCAACTTGACTGGCTGTGCAATGCAAAGCAGACGTTCAATGTGCACTAACATCAAAACAAGACTCCTCCCCGCAGCTTGAAAGGCAAGATTTAATGGCTATTTCCCAGACAGCCTTTGAAACCACACGGGCAAAGAATTGGAAAGCCTGGGGAAAGCAATGCTGGCAGCCCCCCCGTGCTGCAGCCTACCTGCTCCTTACGCCAGCCGTCAATGGGGTGTGCAGCCCACGAGGTCCCACCCTAAGCAGCAGCAGCATGGACTTGGCTTTTTTTCCTGGGCTCAGCCTTAGCTCTTAACGCCCCACCGCCTCCAGCCGGCTGCTGCCCATGAGGCGTGGCAAAGGATCAGGGCGGTTTAATATTCAAGGGAAAGCTCTGGGTCAAGGCTCTCTGCTTTCCTCTGCCCTGCACAGAGCGTTCTGTGATCAGATCGGGCACACAGCCATCGTGGGAAGGAGCAGGGTCACGCAACGCGGCGCACGCCACCGTCCCTGCTTTTTCCAGAGCGCTGTAACGGAGCCCTCCTCCACCGCAGCGCTCTCAGTGGAAAGCCACCCAGGGGTGTACACAAAACAACGGCAGGTTATTTCGTTTCCTCAGCGCCTTTTCACCTCCAATATCTGGTCACCTTTTGAAGGCAGGCTGCAGCTCAGTCCCAAGCTTACCTCCTCAGCCCCAGCTGCTCCGTGAAATGCCTGCCCACAGGGCAGCAGGCAGAATGATCCCCGTAACCGCCCCACGGGAACCCAAAGGCCACACTCACATTTACTGCCCTTGAATCACCCTGGTATTTAAACAGCGCTCGAGACCTTCACCCTCTCTCCAGCTCCTCCCTGGAGAAAGGCAGAATTCACGGCAAGCATTAGATGAGACTACGGAGCCTAACGCGCTGTGGGTCACAAATTTTATGTCCATCTCCCTACTGAGGCTGCTACTCAGCTTCCAAATTGCATCCATAATGCAGCAACCTCTTAACACCAGTGTCATTACTCCCCTGAAACTCAATCAGTTGTCAAAAAGGATGTCTTGGGTTATTTTATTATTTATCTCTATCTTAAATTGACCCAATGAGAAAAGCAGCAGTGCAACAGCCTCAGGCCAGCACAAATAAAGAATGAGCAAACCTCTGAAATCAGTCGGATTATAGCGTTGGAAGAACCACTGAAATAAAAGCAGAAGTGGGATGGGGTATTTCAGGCTGTTTAAACCCTGTCCATTAGCGTGAGATCAGGCTCCCAGGGCAGAACCCACGCCCCATTTCCCCGTAAGCCCTATGGCCAAACCAGAGACGATGCGACTTGACTTGCATGGTGTTTTACAGCTTCCCCGGGGCAGAGCAAACAGAAGCATCATTTTAATGCATTCCACATGGCCTACAAATACCAGAAATGAAAGCCAAGTAAGTGCCTTCCTGCACCACGCAGAGAGGGAACGCATCGGCTCGGGTCCTCTCCCAGCTGCACCTCACAGCTGACACCAAAGCTGGGCTGGTGCTCCAAGGTGCCACCACGTGACGGAGCACCTCCAGCTCCTGGCCCTTGACATTTTTTTTCTTAGTAACCAGCTGAGTGGGGAAAAAGCAAAGTCTGCCTCCAAGTGAGCTCGCTCACGCTTGTTTACAGAAAACCTTGCTCCACGTAAGAGGCAGCTGTTTGTTCTCAGGAAGGGGAGGCTGTGCAAGGAGCCACGCTGCAGCAGGGAGCGCTGAATGCCGCTGTGCGCAGCACCGTCTTTGTTACTGCACAGGCACTGCTCAGCGCCTCCCTCAGCGCTCTTCCTCCCAACCTGGGCTACACGACACAAGGTACATCCACACGCCCCTTGGGAACGATGAGAAGGGAAGAATCCTGAACCCACCTCCTCGCTAGCAGAGGGCGGCTCAGAGGAACAGAATTACACAACTGAAAGAGCAGAAAGCAGCGCGAGGCGTAGCTGCTTCACGCAGCTCTGAATTCCCCCCTCTGCAGCCCCCAGAGACAGCCCGGCCAAACAGCAAGAACGGAAACAAGCTGGTCAGGAGGCAGAGGAAATTAAGATTACTGAGCTGTCGAGGGGGCTGCCTTGTACACAGTGGAAAGACAATACTAGACTGAGACAGACGGAAGCAAAACAACTATGTCTACCCTGCTCCGAGAGAAAAGAGAAAGCAGGCAGATGAATGCTTCCTATTTTCCATTTTATCTGAGCTATGCTGTGGAGTAACACATCATGCAAGCCCCTATCGCCACTTTGTATCTCTCATTTCTCTCCCGTGTTTCAAGCCATTTTGTTCTCCACTACAACCTGTTGCTGGAAGCAAGATTTGTGTGTTTGTTATTTTGGGGTTTTTGTTTTCCGTTTTTTTAATTGCACGGGGAGGAGAAAAAAAATAATAATAAAAAAAAAAAGGGCAGAACATTTCATTGTTTTTCTGCTCGCCAGAGATTGCCAGCCCTCGGCAGCACGGAGCCCAGCTCCCAGCCCCACTGCCCAGCAGCCCCAGGTGAAGGCAGCTCCTGGCCCCAGGGCAGGGCTGTGACCAGCACACACAGGACTCGCTTACATCAGGAGGAAGGTGACAGATTTTGCACTTTTCCATACTAAATACCTGTCCCCAGACTCTCTCAGAAACCCCCCAGATGCGGGGCAGACCAGCCACCAACTCTTGCCACCAGTACCCAGAATATCTATCAACGTAGCTTTGAACTGGTTCAGCCTCATCATCTTTTGCTAACGCTGGGTCCTCAGCAGTCTTCCCTCCTTCACGTTTTAAGCAGTTACCATCCCTCCCTGCTGAGTCTATCCCACAGGCAGTAATCCAAAAATGTTTCCTAGCAGAAATATAGGTCAAATACAGATGAAAAGTGAAATCAGCAACAACTTTCCCCCTGAAGTCACTCCAGCCATGACCAGCCTGCTGGCTGGTTGCTCTTTTCTCACATTCCCGAACAAGACTACTGCCATACCCCCACCTTCACACACACGTTATCACACTGTAGCGGTAACTTGACCACTGTGGTTTAGCCTTTCTATTTCCCTCTTAGAAATTACATCCACCGGCTCTTCCAACATCACGCACCTCTGCCCTCCAGGCTCCCCTCACCCCTCCGCACTCACCCACCGGAGACGTGTGCCTGGGGCCCGTGCTGAGCACGGAGAGGAGCAGCCAGAAGTCAGCATTGCCTCGCTTTATCAGGCTGCTTTCAAATTATTTGCATGCACGTATTTCTGCATGTATGCGCACCCAAGTAAAGGAGAGGATGTTGCTGCTGGAAATAAATACACCCGGGGGCAAGCTACAGTGAGTGACACCCGGGGTGGTGAGGGGGTGGCTGCGGCCAGAAGCAGGTGCACAGGACGTGCAGGGACAGAGGTGACACAGCAGCGTGGGTGCTCGTGTCACACACGGGTGCCCTAACGCACACGGGGGCAGCAGGACCAGCTCCAGCCCCGGCACTGCTCCTGCGGGAGCCACATTTTGTCTCCTGCTCCTCACGCAGCACGTGAAAATGCCCCCATCGCCACAGGACCAGGACGTCTTTCCTACGTTTCCTTTGGCACACTCAATTTTTGTAAATGCGTCAAGTCTTCAAATATGAATACCTGTGGTTTTTTTTGTTTGACAGTTATCCTTGCCACATCTTAGCACGGCCTCTTCAAGTTCGCTCGGTGCTAAGCCACAGCCACGCCAGTGGCAGCACACGGCACCGGCCGGCCTCACAGCACCCAGCTGAAGGAACAAGGGGCGTTTGTCATGAGGCACAAAAAACAGAAGGTGAGGCTTAAAAACACCAGTCAAAAAAAAAAGGAACCTTTCAATCTCTGGAAAAATAATCAGCAGCAGCACGTCAGAGCAGCTCTAAAACGTTCTCAGGCTCTCAAGGAAATCACAGCTGGCACCGCTGAGGGCTTTGCAAACTCTTCTCAGAAGCGGCTCAGCAGTTCCAGCACAAACAGCGTCCCGCACAACTTCGCATCCCCGCCCTGACCGCTGGGCTCGGAGGCACGGCTCCAACGACGAAGCTGGGAGGCTTCTCCCCGAGAGCAGGGAGGGACAGGGACAGGGACATGGCCACGACCCGCACCAGGAGCGACCCAAACGCGGCCGGGCTCCCCCCGCCCCGCACCCGGCTCCGAAGTTCCGCGGGGTCCCCTCAGCACCCGACCCCTCAGCACCCGCCCCGCAGCCACCCGGGCACCACCTCTCCGAGGGGCAGCAGGGGGGCGCCGAGCCCCCGGCCCCTCTCCCCCCTTCCCTCCCTCAGGCGGCCGCGGCCCCGCTCGCCCCTCACCTCCCCTCGGGCAGGACGGGCTCGGCACGGCCGCGGCGGGCCCCGCGCTATGAGGCGGGTGGGCAGGGCCCGCGCCCCGCCCCGCCCCGCGCCTGACGGGGAGCTCCGGGGCGGCCTCGCTTTTGCCCATTTCGTGGGGTTTTGGACCGGGTTTTGTCCGCCCGGAGGGCGCGCACCGCACCGGCAGAGGTTGCGGCTGGGGAAAAGAAGCACGCTGGGGAAAATGAAAAGGCAACAGTGGAGAGGAGAAAGGCTGAGAGCTGCCCAGGCTGGAGGAGAGCGCTCAGGGAAACCTTACTGTAGCCCTTCGTTGTGTAAAGGGGGCTGTGAGGAAGTTGGAGGGGGGCTCGGTAGCACTGCCCGAGGCAGAAATGTTTGGCCCCGAGGGCGGCGAGGCCCTGGCCCAGGCTGCCCAGAGCTGCGGGTGCCCCAACCCTGGCAGCGCCCACGGCTGGACGGGGTTGGGGCACCCTCAGCTGGTGGGAGGTGTCCCTGCCCATGGCAGGGCTGCGAACTGATGGTCTTTAGGGCCCCTTCCAACCCAAACCATCCCCTGGCGTTATGAAAAGTGTGCTAAAGAAAGGCTGCTATGGGCAGAGAGGTTGGTCAAACCTGATGACTTTCCAGAATAACCCTGGTAAATCTTCCTCGATTCTGCAGTAAGAAGGATGAGCAACTTGGCTGTGGTGCCAGCTGATGAGAAAGCACCTGCACGTGCACTTAGTGCAATCGTTTGGACACATTTGAGGTCTGCATGAACCAGAGCTGTGTAATCTGCCACAGCAGGGCCTGAAGTGGAGCTGCAGCAAGACAACTGATGAGACAACACAGGGTAGTTACAAGGACAGATGCTCAGTTAATCGTCACAGACGCTCCTAGGAAAGCAAGGGTGACTGAATGATGCTGCATCAGAGAAGCGGCTGTCTTCATCCAGTGTCGTCACCAGAGACCAGCACCAGTTTCAGAGTGCAAGAAGCTGGGCTACAGGTACTACTCATGACCCTCAGAAGATCATTTCAAAGCAAGGTGCATCCACTTATGCCCCAAATTGACATAGATCCTTGTGGAACCTGCAAATTCTGCAGAGCTGTTATACACATGATTTCTCACCAGTCACCTCACCATCTGAACCAAGCCAAAAGCACCATCCAATCTGTTTTCTTGGCTGGCTGGCATAAGGGGTAGAATCCTGGAACAAGTTTTAGCTGTGCTTTTATTTGCGCACAATTTTCCTAGCTGATAATAAGCCACAATACTTTAGAGCATGGTTTCCAGAAGATCACTTAGACACTGAATAATTGTTGTTGTTGTTTTCCATTTATAGATACCAGACAAAGCATGTACTTGTATCATTACAAAGGTAAGGTTTACAGAAAGCAGAAGTATACAGACTTTTAGCCAACCATAATCAAATAAGAAACAGCACTGTGCAACTTGTGGCAAACTGCCATAAACAAATAGTGACAAGGCTTCCTTTTTTTTAGGGGGGCGGGGGGAGAAATAAGCAGAAGTCCCCTAACAGAGTAGCCAGTGCTTTATCTTAGGGGTCTAGGGGAAACTGCGCAACATGAAGTAATCATCTTTCTATGTCAACCACAAGGTCTTCTTTCAAAGTATCTTACCTCTCTGTGTTCTTACCCCTCTGGAAGATAAACAGTGATAGGACTGATGACTTGCTTCAAATATTAATTGTATTCCTGGAAATCTTTTCTGTTTTGCTTTGTGTGGCCAGATTGACTTTTTTATATAGGTGGAGGAGGTTGAAGGGAAAGCATTACGTAAATGAGCAGTGTTCAGAGCAATTCCTCCAGCCACATGGGCTGGGATTAAACCCATGCTTTCCTCAAAAGTTCTGAGTTGTCCCTCTTCCTTTCCCCTCCCTCTCTACTCTTCCCAAACATATGTGCACAACATGTGGGAGATAATGCAACAATGTACGTCCACAGTCATGAGGCTGTTTTTTTATATTGGATTCTGGGTTTGGGGGACTCCACGTGAGTGCGTGTTACATGCGTCACAGTTAGGAAATGCGATTTTGCCTGCTGCTTTTTCCACCAGCTGCTGCGAACAGAGAGGTTCCAGCATCCCCCTGAACTCTGACCTGCCTCCCTCTCCTTTTCCTTTCCCCCAGAACAATTAAATCATGACCAGTTAATCATCTTCAGCTCACATGCCTACCTTGTTCTCTCCGTTGCTGGCGTGGGGTGGGCAGCAGGGCAGCGTTGGCTCCTTTCCCAGGACACGGGCAGGACTGGGAACCCTGCCCAAGGCCACTGTTGTCAGCGTGGCCCAGCAAGGCACAGCTCACAGCTAGAAGGAGGGCAGGTGGTGGTCCAGAGCCACGGGGTTCTCCTGCATCTCTCCTTCCCTGCTGCCTGGTCCCCTGCTTACTGAGACATGGCTCTGGGCTCCTGCAGGGACTGAGCGCTCCCCTCAGCAATCCTGACAGGGAAAAAAAACAGAAGGATTTCTTGATAGCATAGCATCATTATACCACTTTTCATTCATTTAATGCAATTACTTACACAATTTGAGACAAGGAAATGAGTGTGTAGGGGGGAATGTATCAGCTAATGTGATTCATTAGTAACGGTGGGTGAAATACGTCCCTGCGCAGCAGCAAGGATGAGGTGGCTTGAACAGGTCTTCAGTGGTTAGGTGGGTGCTGGTGCTCAACATGCTGTCCACCACTATTAGAACAGCATAAGTTAGTCTGGAACAGCTCACACACCACAAAGGCAATCCTGATTCCCAGTTCCTGCTTCTGGACCAATTTTTGGCACTACTTCATCTACAAGATATGGTTGGCACAAGCACAAATAGTGTAGGCTGGACATGAATGAATTCTGCCTGGAAATAAGAAGCAGGCTTTCAATGATTAGATTAGATTGTAGCAGAGAATAATAGGAGGATAAATACTCTTAACTCCTTTGAGATATGAGTATTCAGATGTGTTCAGAGTGCTCTGTTCCACTTTATGGTCTCATGTCCAGTCACAATGCCAACTGGAAATTGAGCATTGCAACAGCAACGTGCCAAACTCAAAGTATGCAATCCAGCTTTCACTTAAAGCTGTTTACTCTACAACTGGATAGAGTCATTCTATTTTATAAGATCCATTTTTTCATAGCCAGTATCTGACAAGTTATTATATGCTCTCACTATCTTAATCATCTGTAACTTTGAATCATGCTTTAGATTGCTTCTATTCAGTTTGCAGAGCGTAGGAATTGAGGACATCTTTCCTATTCTCAGATAAATCATAGCAGCAGGATCAGGGAAACAAAATGTTCTTAAAGATACATAAATCTCCTTCCATGGATAGGATTTAGAATGCAGGTAATGCTAATTAACAGATAAAAATAAACTTGCAAACGCTTTACATATTTGAAATGATGAAAACAAAGGCCCAAATTGTCATTTGATCATCAATAACACAGCAGAGCAAGAATAGCACTAACGTAACCTTCTCAACAAGAACTTAGCCTAACATCTTTCCACCTTTCCCTCACGTGGAGGATTTAGCCCCCTGATTTAGTTATCGTATCCAGAGCATTTTTAATAGTATGATGTGAGATGAGTCCCAAACTGACCCTCACAGCCAAACTTGGGACACTATACCACGGACAAGGAGTAAGTCGGCTTTCCAGTAAGTTGGCCCCGGGTTGTAACCACCTCTCCCATTTTATACTCTGGGAAGGTGTGCCAAAACCCTACCAAAGAGCTATCACTTACCTCTTGACGTGGTAAATAGCGAGAGATGGCGTGAGCTGGCCTCTAACAGACTTATCTTCTTACGGTCATTCTTCCTTTTCTTAAACTAAAACGTTCCCAGGCTCCTCTGCCCATGATTTGCATGTAGGTGAAATTCAGTCATCTTTACTGGGAAGGGAGGGACTCTGTACCAGTGCAGAAGTCATTAGTGAGCAGCTTGGTAGGAAGACATATCCATCAACTCTCTGCATTTGGGTAATTTTTTCTCTTGCCCAGCATGTCTTCAGGTTCTCCTTCTAAAGAAAGATTATGTTACAAGCAGCAGAATGCCTTAGATGGCTTACAGAAAGTGGCGTTAGTGTGAAGTAGAAGACTATTTCCTGCTGAGTGAGGGCACACCTTTTCTTCGCAGAGGATTCAGGACATCAGGCAACTTCCCCTTCGCTACTGGCTCCTGGTTCTCACCATCACGTTCTGCTACAAAGGAATCTTCCCCTTTGTGGCAGATGCCAGGAATTGTTCTATGGCCACATCCCCACTGACTGACACAAGCCTATCTGAGCCCTGCAGACCCTTGATTTTTAGTTGACTGGGAAATATTGGGATAATATGGTTTTTCCTTCCACTCATGAAAGGTAGAGTAACATATTTTTAACCCTTAGTTAAAGAATATGAGGGTTCTTTGACCTTTTTTCCCCTTCAAAGACAATCTGAGATGAGGGAGGCTTCTGAAGCAAGGTATAAATAACTTAAAGGGAAATGATTCATTCAATATATAAAGCTTGGAACACTGCTAAAGGAGGAACAGAAGGATTCGGGAGAAGGGGAAGAAACACTTTAATTAAAAAACAGTTCAGAGACATCTCACCTTTGTGCTAGTGTAGCAAACTGCGTTTAGAGATGGGTGAGGCTTTGGCTTCACAGGCCTCGGGCAGTTCTGTCCTGCACTTCCAGCGTGTTGTCTGCAGTGCTTGGAACAAAGCGAAGTTTTCAGCAGCCCAGGTCTGGAAGCGAAGAAACCTTTGCATCCGAATGCAAGTCTTGCAGACTTCCTTTTTCATACCTTCAGTTGCTTAAAACAAACAGCAACCCATTCAATTAAATGAGGACTCCTATTTCTGTCCTGGGGTTCTGCTTCAGACTGTCATTTTGCAACTTTATTCCTACTTGTGAAATGTGGATGATGCGGCTTCTATCACATAATAATTGTGAACTTTTATACTAGCAAAGGCCTGTAGTAAAAAACATGGAAATTATTTTGGTAGTATTTCATTAGTGAGGTATCGTAAGCCACCCTGAATGGCTGAGGAATGAAGAAACGTTATCAGCTGTTGTAGCAAATGTAAAATCAAGTTATTAATAGTAAAACAAAGAAATTCAAGAGGGCAAGAATAATCAAGGACTTGATGAGATGGACTTTCTGTGAGTTGCCTTCTCATTTTAACTGAAAACTGTTACATCTGAAAACACAATCCCCATTTTTGCAATTCTGCCTCCTTGCATTCTGTTGTGCAGCAAAAGTCAAGGCACTGTCATGTTTCAAGCACCTCTTCTGGCAAAATACGCTCTGCTGCTTCTCTGTTGGAAAATAATGGTTTCAAGGCCACTCCTTGGTGAATTCCGTTGCAGTAAAACTTCAGGGGATGGTGTTGTTTCATACTTTGATGACAGCACAAGCTATAAAGGCTAATTATTACTAACAATAAGTAACAACGCAAAGCCAGACTAGGTTTAAGGAGGTACAGGATCTCTACCTAAACTAGTCTCTCAAAGCTGTTGCGACTGTAAATTCTGTAAAGAATTTGAGTAAGATTTTTGCCATCTTAATGTGTCCCTAGAGAAGGAGAAAGGCTGACTTCCTAAAAATGAAACAAAACCTGGTTTATATAATTTCTGCTTTAACTAGAGATCATCTTAAAGATGCTAAGAGGCCATGGGGGAAGTCTTGGTTCTTCAAAAACATAGATGTTCAATTTAAATGCTGGTCTTTGCTGACAGATTATTTTAAAATATTTTCCCGCCCCTCAACATTTTCACTCATGGATTGAGAATCGTTACTGTCTCTTCAAAAAGAAATGCTAAAAAAAAAAAAAAAAAAAAAAAAAAGCCATGTTTTGGACAGGTGACTGCAAAATTTTGTCCTGTTTTCCTGTGAGCTGTGCTGACATAATTGAACATAAGCAAAACCTTCACCTGCAGTTTTACTCTTTGCTTGCAGAAAAGTCTTGAAAGTAGTGCTTTAAGCTACCAACTTCCCTGTGCTGTGCACCAATTAAAAAGGCAATAGAAACAAATTCACGCTTGGAACTACTACCCAGATTGTATCAAAGTTGCTTACAAGTCCCCTAATTAAAACCCTTTCTGTCCATGTATTTGTGTTCAGACTTAGTTTCCATCAAAATAACCAGATCAAGAATCCTAGTTATTTAACTTTTTTCTTCCAGTCATTTTATTTTTTAGCAAGTTTATCCAAGATAAATATTCTGGTTGCAATCAGCAGGATGCCGCTTACATTGCTGGGGCAGCGCACGACAGCTCCCTTGTTCTCTCTGCAGCAGTTGGCATATCAATTGCGAATACCCAGAAACAGAAGTACATTTTCCTAATTTTTTCAAATGTCTATTTTAACCCTCCCCATCCAGAATTTAGTCTGTTGTTGCTAGACAAGCAGTCCTTTAATTCCTTGCAGCCTGCAAGATGTGCTTATGTCTGAATTAAATTGTGAGAAATAACGTTAACAGGTGTATATGTAACCCTCTGATCCTTAATTCCGCTGTGGTATCACCAAACACTGGGAAATAGCTGCACGTTTTGAGAAGTGAGACTGGAAAAGCAAGGATCGGGATAAGATTTGCAACCTGCACATAGCCAGCCCACATTTTGTCAAACTCTTCCTTATTTCTCTAACCGTAGAATGGTTTATTTTTCTTCGCCCCTTGATTAAAACCTACCATTTCACATGAATACTGAACACTGATTCTCTGGTAAGGGTTTGTCCCAGCACATGAGCTAGGAAATAGCTAGGAAGTCACACTACTGCCACTCATGCCAGCCTGCTTTGCTCAGCTGCTCGTTCCAAGGAGAGCACGAGGATCGGTGGGAAGTAAGGATCCCTTGTAAGAGGCTTTCTCTTTGTTTCCTTTACCAGGACTACGTTGGTCTGAGAGGCATCTTTGCTGTTAGCTGTGCAGCATTGACCCTGCCAGTCTTCGCTGTTGTGGCATTTACATCTGTTCCTCCACTGGTATCTACCACCTGGTTGGGGATAACTTATTCCTTTGCTGCTGTAAGTTCACAACACCACTGCTTTAGTTGAGTCTTTCATGCTGTGATCCTTCCACATCCCGGCTGGCGTATATCACGGCTTGTGTGTGCTGAGGAGCAGGTTTAACAGCTACAGTTTGAAGTCATTGGCTCCCGAGACCTTGATTAGTAACACGTGTCCAGCAGTGAATCAGTGTGGAACAAAACTCAAAGCACAGTAAGGGACCATTTGATGTAGCATGACACATTAAACTGTTTTTACTTTTCCTAGTAGTTTTTCAACTGAATGTACCACATGAATCTTTTTAGAGTCTTACAAGCTAAGTCATCAGGTCTAACTCCCCTTCAGAAATCCAGTTGCATTATTCCGGTTTCAAACTCCATGCGTTGTCCATGCTGCCTCAAGCTCTGCTTGAAAAGGAGGGATAGCAGTCTAGAACCTGCCATTGGCTAGGAGGGATATATACCAATTTATTTTTATTTTTTTTTTTGAAGATAAAGCATAGATGTTTATTTAGTAGGAATAAGTCCTCTTAAAACTGATGACCAGTTAACACCTTTCAGTAACACTCAGCTAATTCTTCCTTTCATTATTCCTACCAGGTTAGTATGTGGCCACCATACCTCTGGTGGTCCCTCAAGCAACTTTAGGGACAGGTATGGGGCTTGCAACTTCTGTTCAGATGACTGGAATTGTTTTTTCAAATCTTATTGTTGGGTACATTCTGGGAACAAAGTCCAGATGAGAATGCTTCCCCCCACTGCAAGCAAGGGCATCAACAGCATGTTAGTGGAGTACCACAAACATAAACCCGTGTCTTTGCAACCTGATGTTGCAAGAAAATGTAGAGGTGCCTTAAATGTCTTCAAGTGACTTGTTGTTCCATCTTGGTTTGGCCTTTTCTGGTCAATTAAAGATGCCCTTGTGGCACTGGCAACAGATGATGATCTTTATGTTAGCAAACACTATTGCATGTATTGTTGTTTCTGTCAGCCTCAATGTTGTGGAGAAGAAACAGGTAAGCGTGATAAAAGGCAACAAATAGCTTTGCATCGCCAGCTTGCTTTTATTGGTGCCATAGCTGGTAGGTGTGCGTATAAATAATTCCCTCTACACAAAAATGGGACTGCATAAAAAGGATTATCTACTAAGATATCGATGCAGTGCACATTAGCCTGACCTAGTATCAAGCTAGTTGTGGCTGTGATTCTTTGGAAGGTGAGGGTAGGGGCCTCACCCTAGCTGTGATACATGTCGGCCTGGTGTGGCTGGGATAGAGTAAATTTTCCTCCTAGTACCTGCTGTGGTGCTGTGTTTGGGATTTAGATGAGAAGAGTGCTGATAACACACCGATGTTTCAGTTGTTGCAGAGCAGTGCTTACACTAAGCCAAGAACTTCTCAGGTTCTCACATCGCCCTGCCAGCGGGCAGGCTGGGGGTGCAGCAGGAGCTGGGAGGGGACAGACCCAGGACAGCTGCCCCCAACTGGCCAAAGGGGCATTCCGTACCAGCTGGCATCGTGCTGAACTATTACATGGGGGGGCTGGCCAGGGTGAGGAGGGGCATCACTTGCTTTGGACATTGTTATTATCATTATTACTATTTGCACAATTTGTACATTTGGTGTACAAGTGTACAAGTGTGCACAGCAAGTGATGATCACTCCGGGAGGGGAAGGACAGGGGTCAGCAGGTGGTGATGCATTGTGCATCACTTGCTTTGTACATTGTTATTATTATCATTACTATTATTATTCCCCTTCCTTTTCTGTCCTATTAAACTGTCTTTATCTCAACCCGTGAGATTTTATACCCCCCTCCCCCGCCAATTCTCTCCCTCACCCCACTGCAGTGGGGGAGACTGGGTGTGTGAGAAGCAAACAGCTGTGTGCTGCTTACCTGCCTGCCAGGTTAAAGCACAACGCGTGTACAGGAAGAACAACAGACTTTTCATCACTAATTCCTTCTCTGAATTTCTAGGGTGGGACGCTGAACAGAACAAGACAGGGAGCACCTGTGGAGCAGGACAACCGAGACCCTGCGGACAGCACAGCGCTCCTTGATGGAGAAACAAAGGCTCTGCCAACTGAACCTGAGCAGTCCGAGAACAATAACAGCTGCCAGGCACATCACTGATCACTTCAGTTTTAAAATAGACTTTTAGTCTGCCTGTCTTTGAAGGGAATCGTGGAGGAAACTACAGAAACAGAACGTTTCCACTTTCTCGTACCCGGCACACAAACGAAACGGCTGCGACGTGGTTCCGAGGCACCGATACACAGCCAGCGAACAGAGACCTCCACCGGGCACCTTAAGAGCTGCACTGCAGTGAGTAAATAACAGCTGGAGCTTGGTCATGAGCCATTCGGTTCTGTACATCAGAACTCGCTAAACCAGGTACCTTGAAAGGCCTGTTTTATTTACTGCTCTGCATTAGCATGCATCATTTACAAATTAGATATCCCAGGTAACACCATCATTATTCTTTAGGCAGGAGGTAAAAGACCAGGTAAATCAAAGGGATTAGGTTTTGTACACAAGCATAGCTTTAATTGCATTTTACCTTACAGCCATGCTTCCACAAGCAGTGCCTATTCATTTGCCCACAACAACATAAAAGGTTTTGATCCAAAATCCTGTCCTTTAAACCAGGGTGCTCTTATGAATGCTAAGGGCATACTCAGCCAATTACCCTTTTCACCAGGCAAAACTAACACTTGCAAAGTGTTTACAAAAGCACAAAGGATGCCTCAAGAATGAAGTAAACTTTCGCATAGCCAAATATAAGAAATGCTGAAATGAATGCCTTAAATAAATTACAAATTCTTAAGAGAAAAAGAATTTCTCTAAGTTGCATTTAATATAAACACTGGTAGACTGAAGGCATTTTAGCCACTGACAACATCCGGTCTTAAGAGGTGGTCACCAGATAAATCCACACATTAAAGCAAAATTTTCTTAAACAGTATTCCCACAGACAGACTCCACTACTGCTGAGCAACCTGTTCCTATGTTTGAGCACCCTCAGTTTAAAAAAAAAAAAAAAAAAAAAAAAAAAAAAAAAAAAAACCCCACACAGTTCCTTGTGTTCAGATGGAATTTTTTTTTGCACACTGCCTCATGGCCTGAGAAATCTCTGGCACCTCCTTCTCCACTGCCTCCCAGCAGGTATTTATGTATATTATACCAATATACTATTGATGATTTGTGATTTGGATGAGGGAATCGAGTGAACCCTCAGTAAATTAGCAGATGACACCAAGCTGGGGGGAAGTGTTCATCTGCAGGGGGGTAGGAAGGCCCTGCAGAGGAACCTGGACAGGCTGGGTTGATGGGCAGAGGCCAACAGGATGAGGTTCAACATGGCTAAGTGCCGAGTCCTGCATTTTGGCCACAACAATGCCATGCAGCGCTACAGGCCTGGGGGAGAGTGGCTCAAATGCTGTGCAGAGGAAAAAGATCCAGGGGTGTTGGTCAACACTCACCTGTACGTGAGCCAGCAGTGTGCCCAGGTGGCCAGGAAGGCCAACAGCATCCTGGCTTGTGTCAGAAAATAGTGCAGCCAGCAGGGCCAGGGAGGTGATCATCCCCCTGTGCTCTGCTCTGGTGAGGCCACACCTCGAGCGCTGGGTTCAGTTCTGGGCCCCTCACTACCAGAAGGACATCGAGGCCCCGGAGCGTGTCCAGAGAAGGGCTGCAAAGCTGGTGAAGGACCTGGAGCACAAGTCCTGTGAGGAGTGGCATTTCCTCGGGTCTCAGGGACATGTGATTCCTGCAAACCAGTCTTACTGGTAAAGACCAAGGCAAGGCAGGCACTCAGAACCTCAGCCTCTTTCATGTCCTTTCTCACCAGGTCTGCCATTCTGCAGCTGGCCCGCATTTTCCCTCATCTTCCTTTTGTTGTTTATGTATTTGTAGCTTTTCTAGTTGCCCTTCACATCCCTTGCTAGAATCAATTCCACATGGAACTTGGGAGGAGTACAGAATTGCTGTCTGAGGGATCAGGAAAGCCAAGCCACCTGCCCCTGCTACCATCTCTTATACATTTTTATTTTTATTTTATTTTATTTTTTTATGTCTGAGCCCAGTGAGGGAGTTTCTTTCTCATCCAAGGCTTTCTGCTGCCTTTGCTTGACTTCTTGTTTGTTGGGACGGACCCTTATTGAACTTGGACGAAGTGATCCTTGAATATCACCCAGCTCTCCTGGACCACTCATCTCTCTAGGACTGTATCCCAAGGGATTCTTCCAGGAGGGTCTTCAAAGAGGTTGAAATCCAGGGTTGTGGCCCTACTCTTTCTGCCCTGCTCCCACCTCTTAGAATCCTGAACTTCACAATCTCGTGGTCACTGCACCCAAGGCTGCTTACAAGCATCACCTCCCTGACCAGTTCTTCCCTGCTTATAAGTATCAGGTCCAGGAGAACACATTGTTTTGTTGGTTCCTCAGTCACTTGTGCCCAGAACCTGTCATCCATGCACACTATAATCTCCTAGATTTGAGATCTTGTGCTGCAGTATTGCCCTTCCAGTCAATATCAGGGTGGCAAAGTCCCCTATGAGGATCAAGGGCTGTGAATTTAAGGCTTCAAAAGTCAAGAAAGTACTTGTGGACATGTTGCTTACTTTGTACACAAATAAATATTTCATCTGTCCTCTCAGAATAACACCGTTTTTTCACTGATTAAGCAGTACTAAGGATTTGTTCTTTTACTCTGGTAATATTGCAGAAAGCTAGCATTGTTGTTTAAAGGTTTTAAGCAAGCTTCAGTGATTTATCCCTGATGTCAAACTACAGTATTTTCACTCAGCTGCTAAAGTCAGACTCTTGCTAGACTGTGGCTTTGAATACTTCTCAACACTACTATTCTTCAGTGCCCAAATTCTGCTGTTTCATTTATTCCAACTGAAATAATTTAATGGTATTTTTCCAAATGTGATTATTAAAAAACACATGCAGCATATACTCAAGCTGGAGGCTTGTCTAGAGGAGACATGTTCAGAAGAGCTGATTTTGTGTCAGATACTACCAACACCTCACATAAAAGCGATGACTATCAGTCAAATCAGCCTGGTTGAGAGGAAGTCAAGCTGTCTCGGTTTATATACCACAATTCTGCAGCCAAACTCAGTGGAGTTGTTCTTGTAATTAGTGCTGGAATAGCCACTGGAAGTCCTGTATTCAGTTCCCATGAAGGTCAAAACCATGCCAATCTATTTTCCATCTACTGCCCAGTTACTCCAGTTTTACTCTTCTGTTTTGATGAACAGTTGTGACATCCTTTCCTTAAGACCTGCTACTGGTTAGCAGTTCTGAAGAGGTAGCCCTGAAGTCTCACTGCGAAGCTTTCCTGGGTATTTGTGCATCACAGCCTGTAACATGAGAACTTCTGCTGGTTGCAGAGGTCTTTGTAGATACCATTTTACAAAGATCACTGGCAAATGCTCTTATAAACCCTTTCATGTAATCTTAAAGAGGGGGGAGAGGGGAGGAGGAAATTTCTAGTGGCCCTTTTGTCTGTTGCACCATCTTTGCATTGGGAGGCTTCTGTTAGAACCTCTTACAGAGAAGAGTTGTTCCTAAAAGACTGTTCATGTCTGCCTGCTCAGACTATTAAGACTTGAAGCTGCCATAACTACAGTAAGGAGGTAGAGAACAAGACAGAGTACCTGCTCATCTCCATTAGAGTACATCAGCAGCTTCCTGTCACTCCTGTTTAACTGCTCTTTTCACTAATTACTCCACTGATGACTAGAAAGTCACCTTCACTTTGCCTGTTTTCCTGCTTCTTGTTTGCAGCTACTGTTGAGATGCCAGAGCTAATTTCCAAGACAGAAATTGCAACTTGAAAGAAGGGAAAGTCAGACTCAGTGTCCTATTGCTTCCTGTAGCGTAGTACAGCCCACTATCTTGCTTATGACCCTACTTCATTCCTCCAAGAAAAATAAACAAATGCAAACCCCTAGCCTCAACATTCTAAACCTTCACTATTCCCTACGGGAAGTGATAAAGAACTTCAGCAGAGCTTCAAGCAGAAGTTCAACAGGAGATAAATCAGAGGACTTGAGCGAAATGCTAGGTGGTCAGTTGATTCCCAAAGTATGAAGATCCAAGTGCCAATTAAGCACAGTCCTCACTTTGACAGGCAAACAAACTCCTCTCCATCATGCAGTCACATGGACAGCTAAGGTACGTGGACACCCGCACACCAGGATGATATACAGCTAAACAACTATCGGCTGCTAGAATTTTTCAGTAATCCTGGAATTAGCAAGGAACATATCACAACAACAACTCATTTTTAGTGCATAAATAATTGAATCCATACAACACTACTTTACATGTGCTCTCACTAGACAAGCCCCAAGAATGTACTGCAGATATTCCAAGTATGATTAATATCTATAAATACTTCAAAAACAAAAAAGCAGTAACACCTCTTATTTCAAACACCAATAGAGAGGACAATCTTCCTTATCGAGAGCAAAAACTATGCTTTTGTTTATCAAAGGTTATACTATCAGGACACTAAGGACACTATCAGACAATGCTTGCTTAAAACAGAGTGCATAGAAGTCAGTCTTAACAGTGGAAAATATGCACTAATCTGGATTAACCATTTTCACAGGGGATTAGCAGGGATTACACAATGCAGCTGACTGTTTGTTAGAATATCATCTTGTACTGTACAGGCATGGTGATGTATTTAGGAACTAAGCAGCAATGCCTAGAATTGTTTTCTCTACTTTGACACTACTTGTCAAAACATGCGAGTAATCCTTTAACCACTTCCCAAGCTTAGCAAAACAGATACCTTAATTTTTCTTCCAAAAATAAGCCAGTAACCTGGATAACATTCTACAGTGTTTAAACTTCAAATTCCCAATTAGGGACAAAGCAATGACAACGTGTAGCTGCAAAGTGAAACTATAGGATTGTCTACAATACAAAGACAATCCCTCGTTACCAATGCGATAGGTATCAAGGACATTCACAGGTTCTCACACTCAGCAGATGCTATCCAAAGCATTGTGCATGCTTGAGAGAGAAGTTCTTAACCACAAGCAGCAAAACTCCCAGTGCAGAATAGAATGACTAGAGGCAAGTGATAGGTGAGAGGCTCTGTAGGGTATCACAGTCTGTAACTTATGGCATAGACTCATCAGACTTAAAACGAGCTGGCTGAGAGGACAGAACATCCAACTCACCAGGAACTGGAGGTATAGGTAGCTCCATTCCGCTGGCAGAGATAATATGACATAAGAGGAGAGTTCTACTCTTTGGAATTGTAGAAGTGGGGATACAATTTCTCCACATGAAGAACATCCCTGCTTAAGGGGAGCTATGTTATCCTACAAAACATTTAAATATTGAGAACGTGTGAATATTCAAGCCTATTTACAGTATTGTTGAAGAGCACAACAGCATTCCTGCATCACACAGAATGTGGAATGTTACCCACAGAAATGCAGTGATCTGAACAGCCCACCCCTGCTGCTGTCCCTTAACTCCCAAGATGTGCTTTCTCACAAGCAACCTCAGGTAGGATGTCACATCTCCAAAGATTACTCTCCACTACAAAAGGCCTGGAAATATTTGTGTTATTTCTCCAGTTTCAGATAACAAAATTCAGTGTTATCTACACTGAACTAGACCACCCATTAATTTATTTAAAAGAGCAAACATCTACAGCACACAGTGATGTAGCAAAATACAGAGGTTTATTGAGAAGTGCATGATTAATCATCTGATTTCCAGTCCCCTTCCGTGGCAGAGAAATGTTACCAGATTTACTTGATGAACTGAAAACAGTTTAAATTCCAAAGAAAAGAAAAAAAACACAAAAATGAACAAAATAAACACAGTTTAACCAATTTAAGGCCTTGTTGGAAGCTTGTTTAAAAGATAGGCACTGTAGCCAATGCACTAAAAGATGCCAAGCCTAAGCTCAGTATCCGAGACAGTATCAATTACACCAGACCTTTCAATGAAGAAAGCAACTTCTGGCTGACTTTTCTACCTGGTAACCTCTTAAAAGCCTGTAAAATAGTACAATAAGATACTGAAGCAGAAGTATCAGACTCAACCAGACGCAAGACAGCACAGACTCTATAAAAGCTGCTAGGAAATACACATTTAGAAGTAACACAAATTGAATACAGGGTTGAACTTTTTGAAGTTAGAATTCCTGCATTGTTCTTCTGGGAGGGCAAAATAACAGCGAGTCCCAAATTTATCTGAGAGGTACAAAGGCATTGTAATTCCTGCTTTCCATGATTATTTCTACCCTTAGCACTTCCCATACATTTCATTTTCACAATCTGAAAAGGCAACTAAGTCTTCAAGCAGTCATCCACCACTTCTGACGTATACAGAACAGTCTAATAAGCACCGTTATGACAGAGTTTTTAGCACCGGACCCAGAGACAGTCCCCTCTAAACAGCAGCAGTTTTCAGGGAACCTGGGCTAGTACAGCAGTGGATATACACAGATAAGGCCACTTGTTCTTTGGTGTACCTGAACAACTCCTGTTTTGAATGTCAGATTTAAAAATCACTACTAAATTCACTGAGCCATCTAAGCAACTAATGTTAGCATTCAATTACCAGAACTCTGAACATGAAAGTTAATTCAGAGAATCAATGATATGAGCTACCCTCCCCAACATATGCTTCTGCAAAAGAAAGAAAAGCACATCTTCCACATATGATTTAAGATAGCCAGCATGATGAAAAGGTTTGTATTGCTAAAGTCTTTGTTTCTCCAACTATGATAGTCTACAGTATGTCTCAAAACAACTACAACTGTGGTGTGGGGAGAATCCAAGTAGCTTTTCCCCCTTACCAACAGAAATCTGTGTCAGTCAAAGGCAAATCTAAGGCTGACCAAAGACAAGAGAATTCACTAACAGAGTCAGCACAGACAAATAAACAAAAAAATGCACTGTGGTAAAGACAACAAAACAGTCCTGGTTTCCGCAGTGTACAAAGTAAAAAAAATGTTGCAGAAACTAAGGCATTTCTATACAGGTTGGGTTACCAAAGCTGGCTGGCTAGACATCTCAGTATATTTTCTACATTCACTGCACATCTTAAGTCGTTTCTCCTCAAAGAACACCATGAGGAGATTGTTTGTACCAACATCTTTTCCAGGAAGCGTGCAAGCACTCAACCGAGATGCTTTTAAAGTCTTCTAGAATCACCTACACAAACCAGCACATTGGACTGGTATTACCATTCATCAAGAGCTAGTCAGAGTAATCAGCAGATTACTGAAGGCAGCAGAAATGCCTGAACATTCTGAGGAGGGGAACACTAAGACACTTATTAACATTGATGATTTATGAGAGTATAAAAGACTTTCAGCATGATTTGTCTTTGTATCCACAAACGTGGTGTTCAGCAAGAAAGAAGAAAAAGAGAACCAAAGACTACAGACACTCAAGAACACAGTAGCACTAGTTGTTCCAGTTGAACGTATTTACATTAAAGTGACTGCAGGTCAACTCATACTGTGAATCTGTGTCCTGTTGCCTAGAGAAAAGCACAGCCTACCTGCCGTGTTTCAGAATATTCCAGATGTGACCTCTGGGTCCCTACCCATTCACAATGTTTTACATGTTGACTGTATGGAAAAGCCTGACTCCACAGGAATGTCCTGAGCCACTGGCAAGCTAAGAACCTAAGGGCCTGATGAAGTCACTACAAAGTAGCACTGCTCTTTCACAAAGTTACACTAATGTCCCCCTCTGCCACCCACCCAGGCAGGCAGTCCATACTCATGTCTTCTGCAGGGCACCTTTACCCTCCCCAGCCCTCCCTCCCCAAATCATCAGGTTTCCTTTGCACACACTTTGGCATAACCCTCATCCATCTGCCTAAGAACCTATCCACAAACAATAGTCCATAAACTGACCTCACAACCACAGACAAGACTTTCTGTGCAGACTCCGTTAGTGAAAGCGAACAGATGACCCTAATAGAACGCAATGCTGGATTTTCCACCCGGGGGATTGAGAACTTTGTTGTGAGATCGTGGCCTTGGCCCTAATCTGGGCTCATGATTGTCTATCTTGGGTTCCGGCTCCTTGCATCGCTCCTCTTTGCCCAGATCTTTTTTCTCACCACCATCTTCCAGCTGTGGTTTGTTGTTTTCTGCAGCTGAACAATAAGAAAAAAGGATTAGACCAACTAGCAGACTGTAGTGAACAAAACTTTTTTGCACACATCATCTTGACTAGGCTGCATTTTTTCCCCATGCCTCCCATCCACAGTACACTAAGGATATAGTTTATACCTATTCATTCTTTCCTGAAAGAAACAGGTACTGAAGAAGAATTTCACTTTTGTAACAACTCCTTTCTTGCTTCAGCAATCTTTCTAAGGCAGACATGTAGGCCTAGCAATGTACCTTTGGAATTACTTTGGCAGTGTCAGACAATTAAGAGATCCACCAATCAATCCTTTCATACTGCTTGAAAGCAGTGCTCCCATCATTCTTTGACAGTAATTAGCAGAGTAATAACACATTTTGTCAGTTACTTGCAACTAGAGAAGGCCAAGACTACACACTTGAAGGAAGCAATCTGACAGATACATATGGAATCTCTGTATATATAGAAAAACATCCTACCTACAGTATCAAGCAAAGCAGATATGCAAGCTATATACACATTATCAAGGCTTGTGCATGGGGTGCTCTCCTCAGTAAGAGGAAGAGAACAATTTCCATGAAGTTACGTGATTCAGTTTCTGACTAAGAGAAGGAAAACCTCTGTTATATAATGCTGAACTTCAGCTTTAGTCTTCTGTTTTTAAGAGGAAAGCATAAGAAACTGTTCATCAGATCATGTCTTCCCAAGAACAGCAGAGAGTTTCTGTTGCTGACCTTCTGGCTTCTTCGGTGTTTCATCTTCTTTCAAGACAATGTGATCCTGCAATGAAACCAAAAAACTGTCTCAGTATATCACCATTCTCAAACAGTAACTCTGTCACAAGATCTTTTAGAAGTTTTTCCTTTATTTCTTATCAAAGTTCATACATTTATTATGGTAAAAGCCAACAGCTGCAGACACTCTTTTGCACTCTTCAGCCCTTCATCCCCTTTCACCACTTCATAATCCCAAAAGAGCTTCTAGAGTTTAGTTCTACTAGTGGACTCCTACATTACATTCAGGTGCACATCCCAGACAATTCATTGAAACAGATGAACACACTATGCTAATTCATTACATACTTAAAGCTTTACCTGTGATAAGCAGTTCAGTCCAAAGGCACGGAATTACCATTCTTGACAAGTACATGATACCATCCAGGAGAAGTTAAGACAACTTAGAGCAGCTAGCACACAAGCAGCCCTTCAGCACCCAAACTGACATTTGGCAATTACTGTTGTAGGTGAGTAGCAATAGTGACCCAAACAGCGAGGTAATTCACAAAGCTTTTTAAATCACTTTCCCAATAATGTTAATTGTCAGAAATACAAAACAATAATTCAGAAAAGCTTCCATGTTTTCCCCACCCACAAAATTCAACTTACAGTAATTGTTGCAAATATGCTACCCCCTTTCCATCCCTGTATTTCCCACAACTATAATGCTCAAGTTAAATTCAGAGGAGTTTCCAGAGTTCTGTCCTCCCTTTAGTCAGGAAATCACAGGAATTAAAATTTTACATTAAAATAGAAAAAAAGACCAGCCCCATAAAGGCGTACAGAGGAACAAAACAAAGCCCTTTGCTACTCCGACAGTGCTACTCCCAACAAAACCTAGCTTCCACAGCCTTCCCTCCCCTCCCTTTTCTTATGACTCAACCCCTCCAAATAAACTTAGGAACATGCATAAAAATCTAGGCAAAAGCCCACTACCTGCACCTTCAAATTTAGGAAGGAAAATTGAAAAAAAAAAATAGTTAAATTTGTGCAATCTTTCCTTCTTAAGGTTCCAAGAAATTTGAGACTAATGCTCTTCAGCATAAAGAGTGTCAGCTGCATTTCATAGGATGCTAGGTTTCCCTGGTACCTCGCATGTGAAAAACACTGCCAACATGGCAATTATTACTTTAACAGTAGCTACTTAGCATAAGGCAACAGTTGTAAATCCAAATACAGGGATTTTGAACAGACAAATCAACTCAATGTAACTGGGAACGTTCCCTCCTTTTTTTTTCCAAAGCCAGATTTGGTCACAGCTTTCCACCTTGTACACATCCCAGCTTGAAGACCAACAAATGATACCCGATACAGTAAGATACACTTGTCTGGCACCACAAAATCCATCACATGCTAGACCTGAAACTCAAAGTTGATTATCAGTGTTGATCACTGAAGCTTAATCATCTCCTGCTAAAGTTCTTTCATGTTGAACGTTAATGCATATATTTAAAAGAGGTGAAGACAACAGCAAGGTCACAGGACGATTTTGACTGTAGCTCACTGGTGTACACTGGCTTTCCAGAGTGGGTGTCAACATCACCTCTGCCAAACTGCAGAATATAGAGAAATCTTCTACCCATTTTAAAATACCTCTTGGCTGTGTGCCCAGAACTCCATCTGTACCTCACTTATAAGATGACCAAAGGATTCAAAAGCATTTAAAAAAATACACATCTGCAGTGTAATTAAAAGTTTTACCAGAAACTACAGGGCATAACGAGAATTAATATACCAAAGTTGATAATCTATGAAGAGATTTCAGGAATAACTGCCTAATTTGAGATTACCCCATTCATAATTTAGGTTTGTCATTTAAAAAAATGCAAGCATTGCTGTGTTGGTAACAAGACTATAAGATGACTCACTGAGCTTCTCGACTCAGTGAAAAATGTGCAAATACCTTAGGCTTGTTTGGGTGTGCTCGCACAACATTGGTAGATACTGGAGACCCAAAGATATCACTTGTCTTCCCACCAGGTGGATTCATACGCGGACGAGGCTGAGCAGTACCAGAATCCTCAAAAATACCACTTTCTTTTCCCCCTGAAAGGCAATTGTTACATTTTTTTCCAGATGACTTAGACTTACATTATATCAAAAAAATTGCAAGAATTCAGACTTCTAGACCTCTGCTATCTAGAGATATCTTGCCTGAAGATAATGGTTGAAATCCCTTGTTACAAGAACTCAGAGTCTCAGATTCACAGCTGTACTCATTGCAGCTAACTGATGATAGAATTCTAGAACAGAAGCAGCTTCATCATTTCCTAGGCCCCAATTTTACTAAATGTACTCATTTGGTAAAGACACATAATATAAAAAGATAAATATTGTACAATAGTAACGTGAAACCACTTCTGCTTTGCAATTCAGAGCCCAAACATGCTGCAAGAAGAGACTGCACTTACCTGGAGGATTTGTTCTTTTGGGAAAATTCTGTGGTTCTTCTGATGCTCCAAAGATATTGGATGCCATCCGATGTGGCCTGCTGGAAGAAGAAACTTCTTCTGTACTCCCGAAGAGATTACTAGACCCTCCTCCAGGAGGCTTCAATACCCTACAACACAGAACAAGAGAAGCAAGAGATGGAAGCGTGTTCAAAACATACAACGTTCAACATATTTAATGCCCCCTTCACATTTCCCCTTCTATGTTATGATTGACTATGCTGATTTGAACTTACTTCAGGTAGATCTGTTAAGTCTGTGAAGCATCTGCTTTTGAGAAGATGCCCTAATAAAATATTCTCAAAACATTACCAGCCTCCTAGTCAGTCAACTTGATTGTTATCTGCTATTATTTGGAATGGTCCCAACAGGGCTACCAGAAGGAAGGTCTATGCTATCTGTGGTCTTCTGGACAACACAAAAATACTTATGTCTCTGGTATTTTAAAAATAACCACTGCAGTGTCAGTCTATGTTAAATTACATATATTGATTTTGCATCTGACATAAGTCAAACATATCAACTTTTAAGTAAAATCAGGTATTTCCTAGCTACTAAGTATTTGCTAGTTTCAACTATCTGTTATCATACCAGATGCTGGAGAGTTTAGAATGGAAATCAAAGAGTGAGAAGCTGAATTTTTAGTTGCCAAGATGCACAACCATTAAGATTAGAGCTCTGTACCACACATATATCAAACAGATCCTATTAAAAACTGGAGATTACAACAGAATTAGACCAACTTCTTGAAAACCTACTAAAAGTCATGCTTGCCATCAAGTAGTAAGTCTCCAGTCAATACCTATGCCTTGTTAACAGATTTAAATCCTCTCCTGAAAAGGAATTGAACCATTACCGGAGAGTAGTGTAAATAGAATTAATTGGAGAACTCACAGAAAAAGCATGGCAAAGCAATGAACGTGTAGGTATCAAAAACAACCTTCACAGTCGTAGCTACCTGACCAGTTACCTGAAATCTCAGCAGCTGAGCAATACAGTAGCTGAATTACACCTCTTCTAACCTGAAAACCTGATCTGGAACCTAAGCTCACCTTTCCTCTAATACAATGAGAACAATTATAACTTATAATTGTTTCCAAGTCTTGATTGTTCTATTAGAAAACTTAATAAAACATGAAAATAAATCCAAAATGAAGTGTTAGTCTTATGCTGTCCTCCTATTTTTATCACACACAGCATACATCCTAAAAAACCCTACTCCTGCAATAAGCAAGCTGGAGGAATTGTTTGAGGTGCTCACGAGGCCCTTTCAAGTCAGCACAAGCAGCGTCCCTTTCTCCTAGCATCACCCAGAAAAAATGTTGGAACCCCACAGCCATTAAGTGGATTTCCCTCCTCGATTTCTAAAGCTTCCAATTACTAGCGTCCTTCCAATTATTCCATAACAAAATAAACATTCAAGCAACAGCAACACCAAGTCCATAGAACTCTAAATAATGCCAAGCCATTCACAGGAACTGCCAAAAATAACCCAGAAGTATAGCAACAAACTCTTCCCACTTCTGGTTTCACAGACGTGACAGGGTTTTGCACTCCCCACTTTAGCCAGAAACCAGGAGAAAACGAAGTTGTTTTGTTTCTGCACAGACTCTAGGGCAGCGCTGGCCTCCTCATACTTCCAAGTTCCACTTGCTTCTAGATCAGAGTGAGACAGTCAGGTCCCACAGGAACACATCCAGGCAGGTTTTGAATGTCTCCCAAAAAGGAGACTTCACAACCCCCTGGGCCTGCTCCAGCGCTCTGTCACCCTCACCGAGAAGAAGTTTCTTCCCATATTTAAGCGGAACCTCCCACGTTCCAGCTTGCACCCACTGCCCCGTGTCCTATCATTAGATGCCACTGAGACGAGCCTGGCTCCTGACACTTGCCCTTTACATATTTATAAACATTAACGAGGTCTCCCCTCGGTCTCCTCTTCTCCAAGTTGAACAGACCCAGGGAGGAGCGATCCAGGGAGGTGCTCCACTCCCTTAATCATCCTCGTGGCTCAGCGCTGGACTCTCTCAAGCAGACAAATCCAACATACACTTTATAGTCATTTTAGTTTATATTTCTATACCAGTTTATACAGCAATACTTTTTGTGCCTCACAGCTAGAGAATTTGGATCTTTTCTCTTTCAAGGGTAGAGGAGCAGACAAGAAGCTGTGGTGTTTTTTTCTCTTCTCTTTTAAACAGTAATAATAAAACTTATTCTGTGCAATTTAAATCTGCCCCTTCCCACCCAACAGACCAGAACTGTCAATTCATCTCAAACAGCTAAATTAGGAACCTACCCTGTAAGTTTAGAAGCCTCTACAAATTGCTTTGTTCTCTCCTGGCAGGCTTGAAGAATTTTAATTAGGTTTTGTGGTCTTTTTTTGCTACACTCAAACACCCCTGAATTTGAATTTCCTTCCCTAATTAAACCTCTCTGGCAACCTCTGGCAGGGGTGCCAAGACTCAACCATTACTTCAAGACACTGACTAAATAAATATTTCTATATAAAAGATCGATCTACAATTATATACAACTGAAAGCAGAACAATGAATTCCTGCCTTTCGGAGAGCTCTAACGAAGGTGGAAGAGGACAGTTGCTTTGTCCATCAGAGACCCTCGCTGGGCTAACCAGCAGAAGGGCAACCAGAAAGCAGGCACTGAGGTTTGGAACACCAACAGAGCCCCAAAAGTTGCAGGCCAGCTTCTGCTTTTAGATCAGTACAAATTCCCTGCTGATAAAATACCTCCCTCATCTCATAAGCAAGCAGCAAGCTTTGTTCAGTCAGTCCTCCTACTGAGCTGAAAGCCCTGCAGTATTTTGTAATAGCACTGATGGGGAGACGCGCGTTATATTGTTGTATTTCCGAAGCGGCTACCAGTTATGACAACATTTAATGTTTTCAGCTCCACAGAGTAGCTGTGAAACTGCTCGTACACTCGATAAATTGAGGGTACACAAAAAGCAAGGCATTTGTATAGCCTACATCAGCAGGATGGTGAGAGCAATCTGCCCTGCTTTGTCCTCAAAGCAACAACTCTTAAACATGCAATTTGGTTTTATTTTAAGACTTTTAAAGAATACAAAACTTTATTATGAAGGTTTAACAACAATAAAACCAGGCAGTTTCTCGCAGCAAACAGCAGCGGGCCAGCAGTGCTTGCTACATCACCGTGCACTGCCCTGGATGGCCGAACACCACCAGCTCTTCGTTCGAGGAACGAGCAGAGTGCGCTTTGGGAAGAAAACACCCCTTAAAGCCCTGCCACGGCTTAACAGCAGAACAAAGGCGAACCCAAACCCCCCCCGGCTGCCGGCCGCTTCCTTCCCCCGGCCGGCTTTACCCGCCCCAGCCCCGCGGCCTCACCCGGCGGCCCCGCCAGGGGAAGGCGATTTTTAAGCCGCTTCCGCGGGTCGGTGCCGGACCCGGTGAGAGCGCCCGGGGCCCGCCCAGCTCCCTCCTCACGGCCAGGGATGGAGCCGGGCCCCGCTGCAGCCCGGCCGCCCCCCGTGAGGCGAGGCCCGGCGGGGCCCCCCCCGCCCTCAGCGCCGCGCCTCAGGCCGCCCCCAGCCCCTCCCGGCCCCGAACAAAGCCCCGCCGGGGACCCCCCTCCACCACCCGGCCCCTGCCGGCTCCCCCCTCTCCGCCGCCCCCACCTGGAGCTGGGTTTGGCAGCGTCGGTCTCGGGGCCCTGGAACATGGCAGCAGCCGGGCTCGCAGCGCTGCGCCGCGCCTCACCGGGGAGCAGGTAGAGCCGGCCGCCCCGCCCCCGCCCCCTCCCCGCCCTGCCATTGGTTGCTGCGGCTGCCCATCACGCGGATCCGCCTATCGGACGCGGCTCTCCCCCTCGGGGTCCCGCCTGTCCGGTCAGCCTCGCGGCGGGAGGGAAGATTGAAAAGGGCCCGCGCCGGCGCTCGTCCTGGCTTTGCTCCCATTGGAGGAGCTGCACGTCCGTCAAGGGGAAGCGGCAGAGGGATTGGCTGGGAGGAAGGAAGGGCGGGGAGAGCGGGGGGAGGAGGCTTAAAAGGGCGGAGGGCGGCGGCCGGCCCTGGGCGCGGCTGCTGCGCGTGGCGGGGCCGCGGGGTCCCCGTGCCCGGGGCGCGTGAGGGGAGCGCTGCTTGGGGGGGCAGGTCCTTCCCCCTGGGAATCGGGGAGGGACCCACAGGGACCGAGTCCAGCTCCCGGCACCTCACAGCTCTGCCCAAAATTCAGACCGTGGGACTGGGAGCAGGGTCCCAACGGTGCCGTGACTGCGGCCCGGGGGAGCCTGTTCCAGGGTGCGGCCACCTCTCGGTGAGGAACCTCTTCCTCATGGCCAGCCTGAACCTCCCTGCCTCAGCTCGACACCATTCCCTCGGGTCCTAGCACTGGTGATTAAGGAGAACAGATCGGCGCCTGCCCCTCCACTGCCCCTCATGAGGAAGCTGTAGGTCGCCGTGAGGTCCCCCCTCAGCCTCCTCTTCTCCAGGCTGAACAGGCCCAGTGCCCTCAGCCGCTCCTCATCCATCTTCCCCTCTAGGCCCTTCACCGTCTTCGTCACCCTCCTCTGGACGCTCTCCAACAGTTCAAAGTCCTTTTTGTGCTGTGGTGCCCAGAACTGCACACAGTGCTCGAGGTGAGGCCGCACCAGCACAGAGCAGAGCGGGACAATCCCTCCCCTCAACCGATCAGCAATTCCGTGCTTAATCAATGCACAATTACCTAAAGCTGCCCTTGGATGGTGCAGACCAAATGCTGAAACACGCACAAAAGAAAGAATCAGATCAATTAGTAACACAACTCAGGATAATTCAGGTTGAAAGGAACTGCAGGAGGTTGCTAACCCAACCATCGTCCCCAAGCAGGCTGAGGGAGCTCTGCCATCAGGCCGTTTCCTCAGGGCTGCATTCACTTGTCTTGAGCTCTGCAGACAGACACTGCGCACACCTCTCTGGGCAGGCTGCTCCCCTGCCTGGCCTCAGGGTGGAAACTTCTTGCTGTAGAGATTATACAAACACAATGGCATAAAGTTGTTATTGCAGCTAAGCTCCTGCTTATCCGCAGTCATGACGAGGTGCTGGGGTGTGGCTGCGTGGATAGGGGGAAATCAGGACGATAGGCAGCTCCTTTTGCTTTTTTTCCCCGCTTGTTATTGGTGACCACTGTCAAACATAGGAGATTCAGGATGGAGAGCCCTCTGCTTTGACTCATTGTGTTCACAGTTAGGGGATGCTATGGGGAACGGCAGCTGGAAGGCATAAAAAAGAACTACACAACCCCAAAATCAAAACTTTCTCTCACCCCAGTGAAAATCATGACAATTTGGGGATGAGAGATGATGGAAATTATGGCATTGAGTTCACTGGAACCAGAATTTCACCTTGAAAAACTCAGCATTATGGACACACTTTTATCCCCAGGATTCTAATGGGGTCATTACTACGGACATGGAAATTAAATGGAAGATTTGATAGGATATGAACTGCAAATAACACACTGGACATGAGTTAGACCAAGTATTAGTATGTATTTATGCACAAGAATAAAAACAGCTTTACAAGTTGAATTGGAAATTTAAACAGAGGAAGTTTAACAGCTTTTGTATATTATATTAAATAACCAAAACACCTTTTTCCAAAATTGGTAAAGAATAAATAATATAATTTACAATATGGTACAAAAAATAATCAGTAAGGACAGGCATTCTGCTTTATACATACACTATATAGGTATATTTATAATCTATAAAACAAATTCACATCTCAAACAAGCCAGAAACCTTAGATGATATGGCTTAACTATTATTAAAAGAAACAGCATTAAATTTTGCTGCCAGAACCATAAGCTCTAAAGCAGTTATCATGTTTCAATAATTAATGATAACTTATTGCCGTAGTGCTTGCCAAGGTTTCACTTAGTTAACATTTACAAATTGCTGTCAAATTAAGAGATTCAAAGGTTTGAAAAGTTTTTTTTTCTTTAAAAAAAAAAACATCAACAAAAAAGTGCAGTACTTTTCTCATAAATTCATCCAAAGTCTGAGTGTAAAGAACAAAATGCAACTTAATTTCCACTCTGGGACCTGTGGAGTCAGTAAATTAGATGTTTTTATAAGTGTAGATTTCATCCAAGCTATTTAATTCAATTTAGAAACATAAAGAAGGGTGTCAAGGAAAGGCTTAGCAATGCCATATTAAAAACAATCATCATTCCTATGCTTAATAGATTTAGTGATAAAGGATAAAATGAATTGTGTGGCTAATCAGGATGCAACCCCCAGAAGAAAACCCACTATTAATGTGCACACAGGTAGATCTAATTCTTAGGATGTAGTACTGCTTTTCACCCAGACTATTATGACAAGAAATACTGAATTTTCTGCCACTCACCTTGCTGAACTACTCCGAACTTCCTTATTGTACACACAGCTGCTAAACCAACATGGGGCAAGCCATTCAGAAGTTTACAAATAAAACCAGCAGAAACTAAAGCCTTAGAGCAAATAATACTAGAACTGGAGGTTCTTAGTGTCCATTTGTCCTCTCCAACTGCCTTACAGTGTCTCAGGCAGCTATTAAGCTACCGAAGTTACACTTAACTTTAAAAAAAAAAAAAAAAACTGCCCAAATTTCAGTGTAGCTTGCTTGAATGTTTGCTTAGGATAAGCTGACGTTACAAACATGAATCCTCTTACTTCTGCTGGGGAAGCTGAAAAAATTAAACTTGAAACAAATTTTGGGTTTTCCCAATCTACGTGTGTGGGTGTATACGCATGCACAAACAGATGTCCATACACACATCCACCCACCAATTTTTCCCTTAGCAGTCCTAGGCACAAATTGTTAACAATAAGTATGTAAAGCACATCCACAGAGAATCTCGTACTGGTGGAGTTAGATGTGTGTTTAAATGAGTTTTCATGTAGTAAGGGTAACAAATTCTGCATCAATTCAGTTATCACAACGATCTAAGTTATTTTCAAGTTTTTCCCTGATAAAACCTCCTTGTCCTGAAAATGCAGTTTGCAGAACATTACACTTCTGGAATCAGAAACCAAATATGGAAGGCAGGACTGTTTCGGAGCTTCAAGTCTCAAAAGACAGGACCACACTAAGAGGATTTGGTGCAAGAAAAGATGTCAAACTGTTTCATAATCAGAACTTTTAAGAGGCTGATGCTAAACACGTTTCTAACCACAGCGTTGATGCTGAACTGACTTCTGTCATTTCCACTTTGTTATTACTTGGTGGTTCCAAGTCTACTTGCAATGGTTCAGCATATTAAAATTTTTTGATCTCGTGGCATCAGTAAGAACAGCCACTATGCTGACATTCATTCTGCATTATTATTATTCCCCTCTGGCCACTGAATGGGCTGAGAAGGGGCAACCTGACAGCTCCCTGTATCGGATGGCAGAAACTCTACACAGACCTTGATGAAATGCTCTGCCATATGGTGCAGCAACACCGGAACTTACTGCAGGCAATCTAAAAGTCAAAATTAGTGTGGCATCCACTTAACTGCTGTCATGGGTAGAAATATTTGTCAAGCTACCTAAATACATCAGAGACCATCAAGCTGGTCTTTCAGTATTTTAAAGTTTAAGAATGAGCTCAGATTTTTTGTTTATAATACAGTACTTCATACTAGAATACATCACACCCTCCTGCATGTCCTGTAATCCATAGCCACAGCTACATGAGGAGTCCTCTACTTCTGTCCTGCAAGTCTGAAGGATTCGGAGGTACAGCATATAGGATAACCAGCATTACTTATGTAAGAAGCCAAAACTGATAGGAGACACTCTGAGAAAGACTGAATCAAAACATGTAAAACTGGGAAGTTTTAGGGTGAGTGACTCTCGAGATTAATGGACATCCTCTCCACACCAAGGGTGAATGCTCAGAATCACATACTCCTCAGCATTCATTCTTCTGACATCATTCAACTTTTTATGTTCCAGGTTAACATGATTTCCTGATAACTGCATCACCAAACAACACTCTGTAAGGATAACGAAAGAGAAATAATGACCAAAGGACTTAACATCCCATGTGACATGGACAGAATAGAAAGTTAGCCCACAGGTACAAAACTCTTTGTTTTTCTAGTCATGACTGTCTTCTTGCTAGTACTAAAAGCCTGACTCCCAGTTGGGAACAGCTGTTCATACTAATGCTGTTTTACGTAGGTCTGTGGTTCCTATATCAGAGAATGTAGCAACCTTTTACGTGGGGTCCTGGAATGTCATACAAATCTCAGTACTTCTTGATTGACATTAGTGAAGTTGCTCTGGGCCACACAAAAGGTGCATCAGAAAACTTGTGACATTTTCTTTAAATGACAACGAGCATAAGGCAAACCATGTAGCAGTAAAACAAAACCTTCCTAAGCAGGGTAAAGTGACTGGGAAAACAGCAAATCCAATCAGTGCATCATGAGCAAGGTTACAAGCAGAAACTCCCAGTCAAATGCCTTGTAAAAGCATCTAAAGGCAGGCAGAATTCCATCCACCAAGTATAGTGCAAGTTGGGAAAATGAACCCCTGATAATAGAGATGGAGTTTTATTATTTATTAATAATATAAAGTTGAGGTTTATACAGGGCTATGCCCTTGGAGGATAAGTTCAGAGCAACTTAAAAGAGCCAAGGGACATCCTCTCAATGGAGAAGCAGACAAGTGCTTAAAAAAAGGGGCACAGTAAAGGTATTCTCTCTCAGGACTGGTAGGAAAGGAAATAGGAAAAGTCTCCTGAGTCATAAAGGCAGAACTGAAGGAAAACCAGCTGTAATTTTAGATTCCTTTCAAACAACTGGAATCAGATCTGTGTCTTTCAGATATTAAAACACTACCATTAAATGCATAGGGATTTAGCAGAGGGGGATCCAGATCCATTAGTGCCTGGGAGTGACTATAGTGAAAAACGATGCCCTGAGGTACTACAGAGTACCTGGAATTCATAGAACAAGGAGGAAACAAGGACGGACCAAGGGGTTAAACGAGGACTTGACACCCCTCCTCTTCATGACACAAGACAGATAGACAGATTTCAACAACTTTAGCATTAAAATATTATTTGTATCTATAGATTACAATATTTTTTTCCTATTTCCTCTCCTGGGAAAATTCTCAGGTATTGTGGTGGTTTTTTTTTTGAGAAAGATGGCAATATATACAGGTTTCCAGCACAGCCAAGACTACTAATGATAAAGCTTTCATAGTGATTCCAATAAGTTGTTTTGCAGTTTCTCCTGACTTGAAAAGCAACCATTCTTCAGGGAACGCAGGAGAGCACTCTCCCGCTCATGGAATGAACTGTGCAATGTGGTGAAGAATCTCAAAGGTGGAAAATACGAGTGCAGTCAGAAGGATGATTGTGACATTTGATGGGGTTTAAAAATAGAGGACACTCCCTAGGGATCCACACAATCTGGGAGTAGGGTGAAGCAGAGCTCTCCTACAAAACAAAAAAGCAGGTATATGCCCCTGCTGGAACGGTCAAACAAACCATAGCCAAAGAAACAGAATGGTCTATAGAAATGAAGCATCACAGAGTTGCAGCGTCTTTGAAGAGAGTGCAACAAACTTCAGTTTGACTGATTTCATAAAAAGAGTGCCAACTAGGACATGTCAAGATGCAAAACAGTTTCCATACCTACCCGCACCCTTCATCCTCCACAACTTCAATGTGGATTCCAAATCATGGCATTTCGAGTACTTTGCAAAAACAACTCATGTAGGGGAGCTTCTGGCAATACCTGCTTGAGCTTCTTGCCTAGGCCGTTCCAAAGTACAAGTTCAGGACTGTCCTGTAAGCTTGCCATCTTACATCACCGATGCAGGGGACGCACCATTCCTATAATAATACTCCATGTTTTGTTGTTCCCGGTATATTGCACATTCCAGGACCTGCAAGTACTTCTTCAGACCTTGAAGACAACGCTTCTCTTTTAGAAAGAAGTGCACAAGACAGGGACAACTGAGCCTCAGCTGCTTCTCTGCAATCGGCCCTTGCCATGAACCAGCACTGCAAGCTCCAAATTAAGCTAAACAGTCTACACCAGCCTGCTGGTATCAACCACTCACTGCGAGAGATCCCCAATGGGGGGCCCACCACCTCCTCCATCAAACAGAATTTCCCTGCGGGTTGGCTCAGGTATCGACAGTTCCTGGGCAAGGTCATTAAAACGAGATATGTAATCTATGCTGTTCTCATTCATCATGCAAGCCAGCTGGGAATCCACCACCTAGAAGAGAAAAAAGTGCTACACGTCAGTGGAAATTTCATAGAGTTGTTTGAGTTGTAAGGGGGGGTTTGTGATCATCTTGTCCAACCCTCCAGCTCATCAAGGTCAACAAGAATAGGTTGCCTTGTTGTCCAGTTGGTTTCTGAGCATCTCCACAGATGGAGACTCCACAACCTCTCTGGGCAACCTGTTCCAGTGTTTTATCACTCACACAATAAAAAAGTTCCTAGAAACACATGAAATAGAATTTCATGTGTTTCAATTTTTGCCTGCCACCTCTCGTCCTTCACTCCCAGCCTCCTCATGTGAAGGGAGCACTTTATCTCACTTGATCTGAGTAAGAGAATAGCTCTTACCTGTGGCTAAATGGAAGCCTCTCAAATAAATAAATAAATAAATAAATAAATAAATCTGAATGGACCTTACCTAAATATCCTTAATTCAGCATTAAAGTACACTAGTTGTTATGCAAAAACTTTATAGACATTGCATTCTATGCAATATCTGCATTTGTAAATAAAGCTTGACTCTGCAGGACATTTAATAAAATGCCTTTCAAATTTCTCCCATCATTAAAGCTATTTTAAAAGGATACTCTAAATACACCTAACGCAAACCCACATCTGCCACAACAACAACAAAACACTACAGCTGCTCTGGTGTGCTTAAAATTGCAGCTGAACCCATTTTTCTCTGAAGGCAGTTTGTTAGATCAGAGGCTGCAGGGTCACTTCAAGCCTACACAGACAGATCATCATACATGCCCTGCACGAACACACACACAAACGTGTGCATGCCACTCAACAGCTTCTCACAAGTTAGCAGAATGTCTGAATTTATACCAAGAAGACAGACCAGCTTCCTCGGGCTTTACCTCCACTAGTCTTGAAAAGTTCTTAAGATGGAGACTGCACAACCTCTCTGGGCAACCTGCTTCACCACCCGTTTCCCCTCAAGGTGAAGAGGTTTTCCTTTCCAGGCTCTGTCATCAGAACCTCTCGGTTCAGTTTTTGCCTGTTCCTGCTACTGTTCCTTTGTTACTGTGAAGGCCCTGACTCCATTTTCTTGATGACTTCCCACAAGTACAGGAAGGAAGCTATTGAGTCCCCCACACCCTGAAGCCTTCTCCAGGTTGAAGCAGCCTAGTACCATCAGCCGCTCCTCACAGACAGAGGCTTCAGCCCGCTCATGATCCTGATGGCCCTCCGCTTATCTTGATCCAGTTTATCTACGTCTTTTCCCGTATCAGGGGCTCAGAACTGGTTCAAAATATTCTAGATATGGTCTCACAGCAATTCGGTAGAGTCAGATGATCGTTTTTCTTCAATCTACTAGCTATACTTAGGCTAAGACAGCCCAAAACATTGCTGTCTTTGCCGCCACAGCACATCTTGGCTCACATTCAGCTTGCTGAACAAAGTAGAACACACAACATAGAAAGATAAAAACTCTGTCAAAACAAAAATATGTCCAACAAGGCAAATACAACCTCCTCCAGCAAAAAGAGCCTGGGTCAAAGGTGCTCACAACAGTTTCATGCACCAGCCCTGGTGTAGTACACCCTCAGATCGTTTTGCATCTTTCAGTTAAGACTGAAACTTTGTTAAGCTACAGTGCAGATGTCAAAATATCTTTGCCTTAAGTATCTTGGGAAGGTATGATGGGTAATATTCAGTAACACTGCACTAAAAAAGGAAACAAAACCATCCAAATGAAATTCGATGACATACCTCTGCTACGTCTGCCAGAGATCGTGATACAAAAGAGTCCCGGGAGTTTCCATCCAGAAGGCTAGGTCCCAGTAAGGAGGTGCCACTGGCAGTCCCAACAGGAGTTGGCAACATTTTTCGTCCCTTTTCAGGGGAGATGAAACTTGCTATAAAGAACAGGAACATCAGTAAGTCACTGCACTGAAAGTTTGCAAATGGGAGGACAAATAGAAGAACAAGGAAACTGCAAATGAAGGATGACTACCCATTTCTTCTATCTCCTAAAATTTACATGTTGCCAGTATGAACACCATCAGCAGATTGCTAAGAGTACAGACTCATTACACTTGCCTCATTAAGTGTTAGCTCAAAAACCAACCAAAGAAGCAAACAAAACTAAACAAAACAACAACCCAAAAAATAAACTCAATGATCTCATCTCTGAGATTAGGCTCACCAAACACAGCAAATTTCCAAGAGCAGAGCCAAGGGCATCTTTTCATTTTGGCAGAACAGCCAAAATATCTCAACTTAGATGATGAGTCAGGCTCCAAGCAGAGTACGAAGTACCACCAAAGCATTATTTACTGCAAGGTAAGGGCTCTTGCTTTAGTTTAGCAACAGGATCTTTGCAGGAACAGATTTATGAAGAGAAAGAAAATGCACTCAAAGGCAATGCCATACTAACAAGTAGTAAAGCAAAAAGTCCACAGATGTCCTACTAATTTGACTATTTTCTAAAGGAATCAGTTCTAATTATGCTTCTTTTTCATTTCCCTATGTACCAGCACTTACAAAACAAGCTGCTGAGAGACGAGTCTGTGGAGTCATTGGGGTACCACTGGGGATCATGGCTGGGAGAGGCAATCCAGTTCTGTTGAGGACTACTGGATGGGGACGGAAGACTTTTGGAGCTGTCACTACCATTCAGCTTTGCAGGAGAGAGAGAAACACCTTCACCTGTAAGCCAACATCAGGAATCACTGGTTCAGTCAATGAGGTTAAGTTACAGGACACTGCATCAATTTATGTTCAAAAAAAAAAAAACAACCAACCAAAAAAAAACAAATACATTAGAAAAGACAGGCCAGCCACAGTCGTATTTCCAACAGATATATTAAAAAAAAAAATAATCAAAAAACTGCTTTCCCAAATTTTCTGCTGATATGCACCATGACAAGGATTTTCTTTTAAGTTAACAGGAAGACTTCAGCTAAGCACAGACTTACTGTATTGCCCAGAGCTGATAGCTATTTCAATGATTGAATCACTGATTTGAGTGGCAGGTTCTCCTTGAGAAAGCACATCTTCAGGTGGTCCAGGCAGAGAGATATCCAAGAGAGCAGAAACATTGGGAGGAGAGAGCCGGGTACTGGAAGCCTCTGATGAGGGAAGTGGAGGAGTGGAAAGGCCATTTTGGAGGGGAGTCTTGGACAGTTCCGAGAGAGAAAGAACTGATGTGCCCTGTTACAAGAAACAGAGATAATTGCTCATGAATTTATGAAGAACTTGGATATGTCTGAAAAACTGCACCTTAACTCCTAAGCATTGGATTAATATCAGACTTTTAAAAACACTAATAACCAAACAGAATATATATATATTTTTTTTCCACGGATCCAAAAATACTTCAAAGTATTCTGCTCACTTACAGAAGAGCAATTGATCCCATATTTTGGATATCCACTTCTAAGGGTAATTCATATTCTTCTTATAAAAAATGTCTAAGTATGAACTGATACTCTTCAGCCCATATCCTGCCAAATCATCTGAAAAAAGTATGGGTCCGTAACACCTCAGAGGAATTTAATAGAGTCTACGTAACAGAAATAAGCATCCATACATAATAATAAAATGAACATGATTTTGAGGAATCTACATGATAGTTCTTAAGAATTATAATATTTGCTTTTGTATAGGCAAACAACCTGTAGCTTAGAGTAAACATATTTTAAAAGACTAACTCATTTCTCCTTATAGCCAGACTTCCCAAAAATCAATGGGCTTTTGTAAGGAGTCTAGATTCTACTACCCCTTAACAGAACTGTTTGATTTTTTTTCTGATGTAGTACAAAGTGAGTAATGTTTTGAAAACGTGATCGTCATTACTAGTTAGATGCCCTTGTTCCCCAGTAATCATACACCATTATTGCTGTTTTGTGGAAAGTGACAGAAGTCCTGCACGTGGGAAGGAACGCTTCCACGCACCAACATATTCCAGGGTCCCACCAGCTGGAAAGCAGCTTTGCAGAAAAGGACATGGGTGTCCTGGTAGATGTCAAGCTGAACATGAGTCAGACATGTGCCCAAGTCAGAGCTTGTCGGATTTACTTTGCTTTTTTAGAGAATGTCCCCCACATAAATTTAAACAGCTTTCCTGACATTCTTTCTTTAAATTTACTGTGATGGTAGACTTCCATTCCTACAAAACAATAATGATGGTATACAACTACTGGGGAACAAAGGCATCTAACTAGTAATAGCAGTGGTGTTTTAAAACATTACCTATTTGATACAGCTTTCTTTCAACACATACTCTACCTGGAAACCATCAGCAACTGCCTCCTGCTCATGCCGTGTTGGTAAGCTTATAAACGGAACGCGACACCCAGGGCCTGAGCTCTAGAAACAACAACAGGAATCATGTGAGTGAAACTTTTATAGGACATGGTGAAAATATAGTTGGGGAGGTAAGAGACAGGTGCATATCACTATTTATGCATGCTCTTTCTATATACCCCACCGTTCAAAACAGTCCGTTAACTGCCTGAGAAAATGACAGAGACAAACGTGTATCAGGATCTCAGTAAAGGAGGCTAGCAATGGGAAGTCAGTTTCAATTCCAAATGCAGCCCCGAAAGTTCATGTTTTGCCCCCAGATTCCCTTCTGAGTCACTGTCTCTTGATATACCACTGTTCCTTTTTAAGCCCAGATTTCTGAATGACCAACTTCAACAGTCTAACAGTTGAAAGGTATTCTATGGGATAGAAATCTGCTCAGCACAGTGATGATTTGATCCCTTAAACTCTAAATACATGTGTTTAACGGCAAGCCCCAGGCGAAGGCTCACTGGAGAATCATTACTAATACAGCTTTCCACACAACGGAAAAGCAAGACATTTAGCTCCTTCAAAAGGCATGATCAGGGGACTGACCTCCACTGTGGTGATGGAGCCTCCGTTCTGATGCGCTGCTGTTGACTCCTGTCCTGTTACTACCGTGGTCACTCTGTCTGGCGACAACGGAGATACACCTGGCAAACCATCTGCATCCAGGACAGGCACGGGGCTACCAGGGATTATACCAGCACTTTTAGCTGCCAAGTCAATAGCACCTTTTGTGAAACAAACAAGCAAAAAACACATTACAGGTCTTTTACTCACACAATTATTTTGTTGTGACTCTTCTAAAAAATATTTTTAAAAATATTGGCCAGCAAGTCAAAACTTAATACATGCAAGAAGCAAGCATGGTTATTATACAATCAGCTATCTCAATTGTTCTTCCTCACGAAGTGCAACTTTTCTTTTAGCTGAACATTTGTAATTCTGCCCTGCTCCAATCAGCTACATCAAAACAGTTTAGAGAAACATCCCAGTTCTCCTCCTTCCCACTATTTGTAACATTTTTTTTTGTCATGAAAATATTTAAGTTGTTGGTTATGAAATTCCTAGAAATGTCCTATGGTTTAACAGAGAAACTTTAAAAACAACATAGTCTTATTTTTATTTATTTTTTTTTATCTTGCCTTTATCAGCAGTTCAGCCTCAATATATAAACTTACGTTGTTGCAGGGTCAATGTCACACAGAACTTTTAAAATCTCAAGATTTTAAACTTTTTAAAAGTTTAAAAGTGTTTTGTTTTGTTTTGTTTTTTTTTCCCCTCAAGATTTTAAACTTTTTTAAAACTCAAGATACCTGAATCATAGAATAGTTTGGGTTGGAAGGGACCTCAAAGATCATCTAGTTCCAATCCTTCACCTCCATCTAGTTCCCTGTCCTGGCAGGAACACCTGCCATTAGATCAGGTTGCTCAAAGCCCCATCCAACCTGACCTTAAAGACTTCCGTGGATGGGGCACCACAGCTTCTCTAGGCAGATGTCTTCTCATCACACAGAATTGTCTAAGCCTGCTGTAAGCCACCAAGGCAGTGACTGCTTTCACCTCACCAATAGTTCTAATTGTGGGATCCCTTTCTTGTTGCAAGACTGTATTTGCTTGGGGTGCTCTGGCATTTTACTTTCTTGTAGAATTCATAATCCCATGTTAGTAGATATAGTGTTTATAATTTTATTTGAAAAGGGATCTTGACCTGTTTGAAAGTGGCCTTACAGAACAAAAGCAGAACAAAACAAACAACAAAATCACACAAGACATCAGCTGCAGTTACAAATTCTAAATCCTTTCTTAGCAAGCAGCTCAGACACAGCAAAGGAACCCAGTTTGGACTGTCCCACAACTGACTTCATCCTTTCTCCAGCCACAAAGCCAGCAAGTAAGACATCATTAACACGACCATTTTCTTTAACTTTAAAAGGCACTAACAATTTTTACACAGGAAAAAGAAATGAACAACATAACATCACACATACCATGAAAGACTAACTTTCATTCTTTTTAAGGAATGACTTACTAGACAGGTGGTTGGTAGCCTGTGTTGGAAGAACTTTGGGCACAATGGGACGAGAAACAGCAGCTTTTGTCAGTGAGGACTGGATCGGCCGAAATGAACCTCTCCCTGTGGTGAAGAATGAAATACCTCTCAAACAAATGAGATCTACCATCTTTAAAGCAGAGCACAACACAGTTTAGTGGAAGCAAAATAAATACATTTCAAGCAGCACTGAACTTCCATGAACGCAAATAGTGGAGACAATTAAACAAGACTTAAATAGTAATGCAAGCTAACCAGTGCCTTATCACAAAAATACAACAGCAAACTGTTAGTTGAAGCTGCTTTCCTCATTTTAAATGAGGGTAACTTTTAAGCTCTAGTGTTGATTTTGAGAGATTCAAGCTGAGATGAGACAGTATCTTGAGGCGTTGTTATCTTGAGACATCACGAGTAGTGTAACAGCAGGAAAGGACAAATGGGCAATATATTGCTTATACTGTATGAAATTTAAACAGTATCTCAGGTACTAGGAAAGGTTTATTACAAAATCTAAACAAATTATTACATCCTGTAGGAAAAAAAAATCTTATCTTAGTAATTTATTCCAAATTGTCTCCTTGTACAGACCTCCTCACTCTTGCCCATTTTCAATGATGGGAAATGGAAGAAAAATAATTCTACTGTAACCATGACTTGCTTAACAATGATCCAGGACAACAGTTCTGTCATCTTGCAGAAGTGACACAACCAATTGATAAATGACTTTGTGGTTTTGGAAGGATATTTGCCTCTTATTATATAACTTATAAGTTATTTCTTTATGCAGTATAAAGAGACACTTTCAAGTCCACCTCATGGCAGCATAAAGGTAACAGAAGATACGTGGAACTCACCTGTAATAGACGAGTTGGATAGGATAGAAAAAGAACAGACATGTTGGGATGGATTTCCAGATGGCCTGGGGAGCAGAGTTCTCTATGTGACAGAAAAAACAGTAAATCAAAACATATTCAAGCAGAGAACAGAGGGTAAAGCTGATCTTCTAAGGCACAGAAGTTCATGATACCTCCCAGAATAAGGAGCAGAGTATTTATACGGTGTGACTGTGCAATCTTGAAAAAGAAGCTACAGATAGGAATCATGTTTCCTCTGTAAACTACCATAAAAGAAAATTTCCACATGGATAATTCTCAGACAAATGTGAATTAAAACTAAATTCCTTTCTGATTATTCTTGCAGTAATTTTCTCTCAGTTATAATCTCTCAACAAGTTACAGAAGTGATCTTAAGGACTAGACTATGTACAAACTGATCTTCTGATCAGAGTTAAACAAGAATGAATTAAATAGGCAGTTGTATGTATTCGTGAAGTTTACAAACAAACGGAATTGCACAGGGTATTTCACTACCAGAAATAACCTCTATGTAATTTCTAGGTCTCCTACTCTTATACAAAGCAGAAGAGACCAAAGTGCATATTGACGCTTGGTAACTTCCTCTTCTCCAAACAAGTTTCCATTATTCTCTTTCTAAACTATTTCTTGTTCTCCACCTGCCACAAGTCCCTAGAACAGGTCTGTGGTTTCACAGTGCCAAGAATCTTTCCGCTAGGATTATAAAAGTAGTCTAAGTGAGTTTAATGCTTGCCAAACTCTTAAGATCCATGACAGAAGGCTAGTTCTCCCATACATCTCTTTGAAAATTACATTTTTCCCCCTGTAAGTCAGTGTTCTTTCAATATTTGGTTTTATTTCACTACAGTATTTATACCCATCCCAGTTTCACAGTCATTACCAAGTAGAAAGGTGGAAAAAACATCTAAAGGGAGTTGTTGCAGTAGCACTGACAGCTCTAACAATGACAGATCAGGATACCACATGAACATGCAGCTTGTGCCAGCAGGCCCAAACAGCAGTACCTGCTTTCAGATAAGGGTCTTTTTTATTCTTTCCCAAACTACCACACACACGAGACTACTACTGTTGACATTCCTCATACAGAGGATATATTATAGCTCGTTACGACATAAACATCTATTTCAGTTTAGCTCAAATCATTTTAACCTTACTGTTATCTACTCAAGAACAAAACAGGAATTTTGCACTTCCAAATTATTCTGACCTGTACTACTAACGGCTTCCGCAAGTGCCTGTTCCGTAACTTCCTTGGCTTTGGCAAGAAGAAGTCTGACTGCATCTGGAGAAGAACAGGAAATCAATTAGGAAGTATCCTAAGCAGGCAGATGCAGCATAAATTATATCCTCAAACCTCTTTTCAATAAAACTGTAACTACTAATTAATATACTGATTTGTTTCAAAGCGTGCAACATTTTTCTTGAAACTATCTTTAAGTTAAACATATCTCACTGGATTTTGGTATTTTACACTAACATATGTATCATTTAACTGAAAGCTCCTCAAACACAGTCCAGCAAAAGAAAAGCCTCATGGAATATGGAAATCCCATTTCCTTAACCCAAAAGTTAACACTTCAGATTCATATCCCAGAACTTCTGCTAGAGCAGGAACATTTTCCACTAGGAACATATTATTTTTTTCGTTTTATGGGGACAAAACTTTTTCCCCCAAAAAAGCCATTTCACTACTTAACTACTGTAGCTTGATATGAAGCCGTTACTGAGACTGTATGTATAAAAATAACTATTTCAATCAAATAGAGCAACATGGTTGTATTTAAAATCAGTTGCACAAGAAGAAGGGTATCAGCTTTGCCAAGTCTGGCAAACAGTTTACTGGAGCAAACTAGAGAGTGAAGCAGTTTCACCAGGTTGTGTGATGGCGTTCAGGTCTGAAGAGGTGATGACACTTCAAAGCATAATCATGTCATCAAAATCTAAGCTCAGCTGATACAGTTATGCTTAAACATCACCAGAAGCACTGCTTCATGAGGAAGCATTTTCTGATTAAACGAAAAACCTCTAATCCTACTGCAAGCCAGCTCAGGCACAGTATGCTACTTTCTTCATTTACTGATCTCACTTACACTGATTGTGTCTAAGTGCTGCCGGAAGGTCAGCTCTGCTTCTTTACTAGGCAAGAAGAGTTTCCCGTGGCGACTGTTGGGTGGTAGAGTTGTAGGAACTGCAAAGAGTCCACCATCAGCATCGGTGTTTCCAGAACTTGAAGGACCAGCCACCAAGAGAGGTCTAGGGAGGTTTCTCAAACCTAGAAGATTTCATCAGCAATTTAAATTAAGTGGAAACAAGAAGAAAGCAGCTATTTACTAACTGAAGGATCAGATGGAGAGCTAAGACACGGGTATTCTGGTTTTGCCACCATTTGCGACCTCAAACAAATCACAAAACTCTCAACACTTCAGTTTTCCCACCTGTAAACTGGCAATATTTACAGGCTTCACAAGGACAGCACAAACATTCACTTGCTTTGAAATCTTTGGATGAAGGGGTTTAAACGCAATTTTACACTACTAAAGGAAAGAGAATCTAAGCACACAGTTTTGAAACCCCGTACCAGCTTTGTTAACCAGCTAATCTGTTCAGTTTGTAGAAACACTTGAAGGTCCTTCTGCTCTGCAAATTATGTGTTTACCTGATCCACTCCTTTTGTAGGGCAAGATAATACAAAAATAGATTCATTCTACAATAAGTATGTTTTACTTAGACCTCTTCTCCTCCACCCCCCACCCTTAGTGTGGTAATTCAAAGTGCAACCTCAGCGAAATGATCCTGATGACAGAGAAGGAAAAGAGCAGGATCATTTACCAAAAATACTTTACAAAAGATAGAGTGTCTTAGAAATGTGTATGTCACATTAAATAATATCTGCTCTGAGTAAAACTTCTTTCACATTTAACTTCAAAAAACAAACAAAACCACGCTGTATTATTTCAGTACTGTGCAGGCATCCAGTTAGAATGAAAACCACTGCTACTGGTATGTGATTATGAGATAACTAAGAAGTGTACCTCTCTTCCACAGAAGTGCCTGCTTTAGTTACAATGCTGGGCTTCATTACAATAGACAAAAATGCCTATTTTCACACTCAGTATTACACCCGTGCTTGCTGTGGAGATAACAGTGAGGAGGCAACAGTCATCCAACTCACCCAGAAGCGGAAGAGGCAAAGTGGGCAATGATTCTCAGCAATGCCTGCTTCCTCCCTGGGCACGTGAACCACACAGCACAAGCTTGGGCCATCCTAACACAGAGATGGTTACACACAACACTATTCCAGAAGAGTTTTGAAGAACAAACTTCACTTGCTTGATAAATAAACAGGAGGTGTTATTATCCTCCTATTTAAAAAGGAAAATTGCCACCTGCCATTCTACACTGCTTGTTTGTTTTTTTCCACAGCATAGTTAAAATTACAGCATGCCAGAGGATCTAAAAAGCAGCTAAATGTAGAATAAGAATACATTTGTCTCTCCTGCCTGACCAGGAGTTAGAGAGAATTGTTCATACACAAGGTATTTTCTTAAAAGTCTGCAATGGGATGAACTAAAATTATCTAATGCTATTTTATAGATAACTATTATAGGCTATGTTCCACCACAGTTGTTTCGCTCTTTTCTAAATCTCTTTGCATGACTCTTTTTAACCCTTTTGTGTTTTTTTCTCTCCTGCTAGCTGTGTGCCTTTTGTAAAGCTACCAGTTTGTCAACACTTTCAGTTCTGTAGAAGACAATCTATTTACTTCATTTCCTACTGAGAAGGCCAAATCAACTTATCTTTATTAAAAAAAAAAAAAAGACAAAAATGAAAATGCAGGTTGTACCTACACAGACTTGGGACCTAAGTCTATGAGGGAATGTAAGCCTGAGCTGTGAGAGATTTTCTGGATTGTAAATGATATTATTGACACATAGTTTTTCAAGATTCAAAGAAATACTGAATTTAGGACAACCCTAAAGCAAATTAACATGTACCAATGTTCTTAAGCAATTAAATTCATAATAGCAGAACCCTCGTTCTCCCAGTGTTACCTTACTGGAATGCATTCATCACGTATGAGGCATTAATGGTCTGATCTCTTGAAATGTATTTTTATGAGCATTCACCTGAGGAGCTGGAAGCAGCACCAGGAGAAAAAGTCTTGTTGTTGCGAAGGGCAGACTGATTCCGCGTGCAGCCTGGACTTCTGGTGCTGACGGCAATCACCTTTCCTGGAGGAGTCAGTGACTGCTCCTCTTGAGTAGGCTTTATAGGTGATGTGGCAACAGAGCTCATCTCAGGGGTCTAAAAATGTGAGTACATTAAATGAATATTGTGTATTGTTACAATAAAAATGTGGTTAAACTCATTCTACTTAGGAAACATTAAAGGTGTTTTAGTGTGTCAAATAGCACTCTAACCAATACCTCCCAACGTCTGTGGAAGAAAGCTGAAATTCCTCCAGTGGGCATTTAGAAGTGTTAAATACCATTGATTCAATATCGTTAATTTACGTTACAACCACGTTAGCACCCAAAAAGCTTCTCACATTGTGCTGCACCACCCCAGGGGGGAAAAAAAAAAAAGCAGAGGTAAAGATGAAGATTTGTCACAGTAACAAAAGAGGGGTTGCTCTTAATTTAGTAGGAATTTTCCTGAACTCTAATAAACCAGAGACCTCTTCTGGATGGAAATACACCTGGACAAAAATATTTTGCTGTTAATTCTGATTGAATAAAGATGAACAGTTTGTAAAGCTTTTCCCATTCCCTTTCATATTTCATGCTATAACTCAAGAATTAAACCAGAAGCACATGGCAAGGTGCTTTACTGATTTTCCAGGCCTATCCAGTTGACTTCCTTTTTGTTTATATGGTTTTCTACAAAATGCTCCCTTTTTAAAAAATCTGTGTGTAACCACAGGCATAAAATTATCAACCTAAGCTTGACTGCAGTGCAATTTGCTACAGTTAATTTTATGCCTGTAATATTCATTTAAAAGAATGATCCCCAGAACAGCTGACCATTTTGGCTTTGTTACATATTATCTTGAGAAAGTTGTAGGGATCAAGACAAGCAATCCTTTCTCTGCTGAAGTACCCTGTGGCAAAAATATTATGGTTCGCATCATTATTTGATGAAACAGAGGTTTTAAGAGATGAAACTTTCAAAAAAAGTCTACAGCACTTTCAGTTAGGCAGTAAATACCCTCCTTTTCCCTTGAATGGGTATGTCACTCTTATGACATTCATTGCCACAAGATGTGTATCTACCTCTTTTTCTGAAATACAGAGTGTATAAAGTGATATTTGACAAATAAAGCAAAAGGTTACTTCTTTTTATTGGAATATATGTAATGATGCATATCTAAAGTAATGCCAATCTTTTCCAGGTGTATGACTTGGCTTTGATTAAGACAAAGTATGCTGAAGTGACAGGAAAACACTTGCAAATAATAACCACCTCATATCATGTTTTTTGTTTGGAGGATTAACATGAGAGAGAAGAGAAAACACCTACATGTCTGATCTTTTGAGCTCACTGTAATACTACTGAGACTCTGACTCATGCCAAACAAGAAACTAAAAGGCATGTTAGAAAAGCAGGTGCAGCACACTGAGGAAAAGTCTACCCTGTAGCAATCTGTTTTGATTTTCTTTTTAAACATAGGAAACTCCAAGATCTTGACATAGCTGGTCATTGATTTACTATGAAAACAGCAACAGGAATTATTCCCCAGATCAAGTAAGATTTAGCATATGGAGCATAAAGAAGAGCTACTTACTGGTTTGGGATTGACTTCAGTAGAGATGAGTTTTAAAAGGCAGTTTAGAAGTCTCTGCTTGTGAAAAGTGGTACATGCAGGAACAGCACTTGATTCAGATGTTTGCTCCCTAGCATCCTGGGTTTCTGGCTCCAAGACAGCCAACCAGTCATATTCCAGCTGCAACTTGTTCGGTTTGCCCATCATGAGGTAGACTTCAGCCAGCGTAAGGCTCTCGGAAGTTCGTAGACTCCATCCTTCTTCTCTGACTTGTTGAGAGAGCCGGCTCGGGTCATCCTTGAGAGACTTTGTACTAGATTGTCCCTGAGGTGGAGGTGGAAACGAGGAGCTCAGCTTCTCTTGAGAATCCTCCGTTACTGCATCTGTTATCTCCTTGGTACAAGCATCGAGCTGCTGACCCTGGCTGTGGCCAGCCTGAGCTTCGCATCTGGCTGGGCCACTGCTGGGTGAAGCCACACCACCTCTCAGCAGCTGTGAACAGGACTCAGATGTCTCTGTGCTCCTCCCGCTTGGAAAAGCCACGGGAGAAGTATCGCCAGCTGCTGGAGCAGAGTCCTTCCCATGCGGTTTGTCTGTGCAAGAACATTTCTCTGGGACAATCAGATCCTGACAGGACTTCATGTACCGTGGGAATGGATCGAGCAGAGAGAGCTCCTCGACATCAGGGATCTTACTGCAAGCACAAGCTGTGCTGCACGATGCTGGTACAGTTGCTTGGTCACCAGCCAAGGCCTCCCTGCCTTCCACACAGAAGGCCACTGAGCTCAGCTTCTCATGGTCCCCTCCTGGATCTTGAAGTCCAGAAGGTGGTTTGCTGAGGGAGTTAGTGATGCCAAGATTTGAGGCTGTTCCTTCTGCCAGAGCAGCCTCTGGGGAGCCATCTTCAGTGCCTGCAGGAGCCTCAGCTGTGGCATGAGGGGTTCTGCTTGATTCTGTAGTGCTCTCTGCCCTTCCAACGCTCTTACCTTCTGTTCCCCGCGTGTATTTTAGTTGTCCCCTAGCTGTTCCCTGACCACTCTGTATACCTAGGATTTGTGCAGGGGGCAGTAAGTGAGAGTCTTTTGTGTTCTGTTTGCATTTGCCAGTTTCCTGCCAATGCACTGTGCAGAAAGCCTTGGAGTGAACCACTCTGGCTACCCCAGGCAGTGGAGTGAGTGTACAATTCTCTCCTGGAAAGAGATGGAGCATCACCTTCTCCTCTGAGAAGCTACCTCTTGATTCTGAGTCTCTGGAGTCTTGAAGCTGCCGTTCCTCTAGTGTTTTACGCTAAAAAAGATGTGTTAAAGACTACAACCACCATCTGTCCCCTCATAACAAGTATTCGATGGCCTATTTTGCAAGTTAAGTTAGTAGCTGATCAAGGATATGTTCTCTATTCAGCATAGATATAAGGGCTCTGATCAGAAATTAGTCTTGCTGTGTTGATAAGGACTGTATAGAAAACACAGGCACAAACTAAATCTACGGTCCAGAAAAAAAATTACTAGTCTCTGCTTCAAACAGCATTGCAATAGGAAAAAAAAATTCTTGCATAGTGAAACAGACTCCCCTTTCTGCACAATAGCCTTCATTTCACATATTTTGGCATCTTTCAAAGTTCAAGTGCTATGTGAAACTTCTTCCAGGCTCACAAATTAAAGAAAGATGCCTGAATTAGAGGACTAAGAACAGGATACAGCATACCAGTCAACAGGAAAATACACGGCTGTTATCTCACAGCTAGTCTCACAGGTCTGCTTCTACTCCTTGAATCAAAGCTCAGAGGTAGGAATATCTCTGTAACGAGTTCTGTGGCTCAGACAGCATATAAAAACTTAACAGGCAGCAGCAGCTACCTAAAGAAGAAGCAAATGTTCATTTGTTGAAGCTGCGTACAGCACGTGGAAAGATCCATTCCCAATTTCCTTGCTCAAACTGTAAATCATCAGTTATTATCCAAGCTTCTACAGTGCAGTCACCCATCTGTGCTGAAACACACCACGCCCACTTTTTAAGGCAATGAAATAAAGGCAGGGAGCTTCACTTATTACTAACTAGTTTTTCAGAGGACCACAACAGAGAAGAGTTGAGGTAAAAGTGAAATCCTGCACAATTTTCCACAAAAGACTCCTTCACATTAGTGATGCTGAAATGCTGACCTCTGTTATTATTCAAGCATGAACTGGTAAATTTGTTAGGTAGACTCACATTTCTGATGTAAAGCTGAACCTAGAATGGGAATGGAATTGCTTCCAGGACAGAGCACACAGAATAGAGACTAAACAAGAAAAGGATACGATGCGTACTTCATGGAGAGCCCACTTCTGCTTCAGGAACTCAATGAGGCTGGAGACCTTCCGATGCAACTCCACAATCATCCTGTATGCAAGGTAAAGCAGTGGAACAGATAAAAATGTCAGCAGAAATTCAAATCAGACCCCCAGTGCTAGAATAGGAATTAAGGGAAGAAACTGGCATTCTGTGGCACAGAGAGCACAGCTACCACTCCCAAACTGTAAGAAAATAAAACAACGCAACAAAAAAATACTGGCAAAATAATGGCAACATTAAAATGTAACTCACAACTGTGAATGATCTGAAAGCCTATCAGACAAATCTGATTGCTGTGACTCAAGATACTAGTTTCTCCAGATGCAAGAAGATGAGAAAAGATGGCAAGATTTCGCTAACCTGCAGTACTGCAAGCAAGGCACAAAGCTATCAAATGAAATATACAAAAAGGAGGACAAAATACTTTTACTTTTTTGCACTGAAAGCATTTTGCAAAGTAAACATTACACTGCAAACCTTCATTCTCCTCTCTGCATGGTATTTGGTCACTATACTGAAATGTGCTATTTGAAAGAGAAATCAGCATCACAGGGGCCTGGTAGTTTTCTGCCCTGAGTTTTGGACCAGCCACAAGTACTAAAAGGAAAAAACACTGATGACACTGGAACAACAGCACCAACTACATTTTGCAGGGGGAATTTAAGCTAAGTATCTTCCTTCTTGCTACCATTGTGTTGCATTTGACATATTTAGACTCCCAGCCTAAAAGGAGAGAAGGCACCTCCAACCATCGCTTCACATCCCTTCCCCATGCCTCTGTCACGTGGTACGTTCAGTACAAACTTCAGTAGCACTAATGCTGCACGTCTCTGTTCTACCTGCACTCTGACACCTGGGTGGAAACGGCACCAAGTACATTCATCTCCAGCTCCAGTGTCTCCTATCATTACTCAAATCTAAAGGTATAAAGAATAATGGTAAACTAAATATCAAGTTCGATATCTCACTATCTAAACAAATCATATGCTCTGGTTGTACAAAGGCTTCAGACTAAGTACATTTAGGCAAACTGCATCATCAACTGCACCATCTAGATCACAAAGAGAACCCTGAAGGGACAGCAAGATGCTAGAACACTGTCCCTGTATTTCACTGTTCTATACTGAGCACTAAAATCAGCTCTTCATTACCTAAGCCGTGGATTCTGGGCGAGACTCTGCACTCGAGCCCATGCATGATTATTTCGTGGCTGCAACTCCACGGGAACCTTGAGAGGAAGACGTACTGGCTTCTGGTCCTCTTCATCACTAATGCCTGAAGGGAGATAAAGCACAAAGGTCAAAGAAAGGAAAATTCAGGCAGAATGCTATATGCTCAATTACATGGAAAAAAAAAAAAAAAAAGCATCACAGATATCAGCACCATCTACAGATGCCTTAGGCAACCCAGCTGCAGCCATGGAGGGAACTTGCTTCCTTAGGTTAACTCCTGTTGCAATTCCCCCCCCCCCTTCCCCAGCCACTGCAGTAGTACTAGAGGCTCCCAGCTGAGCAAGCACCGTCAAAATCAGGTTGCTGGAAACTCCAAACAAGTACAATAGTAAAATATTTCAGATCTTTAAACTACACTGATTCTACTTATTGAGGGAGGGAGAGAAAGAGAAGTCACACAGCTGAACAGGAGAAGGTTATTTTTTATTTTTTTTTAAATGTTCAGTGCTAAACAACATACTGCTCTTTATTTACTGGCACAGGAGGAAGACTAATTTTGGAATATAGTGAATGGAAACCTGGCAAAGCAGTAGTGATCTTGTCCCGTGTAGCTGTTTCTTCTGTAATTTCACTAGTACTGTACACTAAGAATTAAAGAGCTCAGTGGATCTTAAAGTTAGTGGGATTACACAAACTAACGGGATTATGTAAAAACAATGGGGACGTATTTGTGCCCAATACAAATGCAAAACAGCACAAATTCCCCTGCCAGTGATGCACACATCAAAACAGGCCTACTCTCATATTCTTCCAGCCATCTGTTAGAACTCTTTCACGTTTCAGCATCTTTTACTTACCATCTGGATCACAGAGTTTCTTCAAAGCCCTGCACATTGGAGCTTTGATACGAAGGTTTCTGCCTTTGTAACGAACAGTTGTAGCCCTGGATATATTGAAAGAGAAGTATTTACAGGCACCATTACCAAAAGTTTGGGAATATGTATCTATCAGTGACACACAGTCAAATACAATCATCTCTATAGAAATGAACAAAGACATTTAAGGATTTATAGTGCAGATTCACAAGGGCATAATAGAAAAAGAGGGCAGAAATAGAAAGGGCAAAATAGAAAAACAGTTTGAAGTTTTTAAATGGTCTTCCAGTGGTACAGTGCTTTACCAGATGCTTATCTATGGTATTTCTTTAATTGTTTGTTTCCTTTTTTTAAACACTCATCCACAAATCCCATAAGTTTACAAAGATACCCAAAACTATTTATGTTTTGTCTACTTTTTTTTTTTAATCAAATGTAAAAAAGGTTGCAAAAACTAAGCTAAATAAAAATTTTTCACTCCTAGAAGTGAAACGAAACAGAAACCTTTTCTCTAAATCTATTTAAATAGGTTCCTGAGCAGTTCTAACACACTGCCCCAAAGCTTTGTTTCTTGTTACGTATTCTAATCACACAACCCAGACACATATCATTACAGTAATAAAAAACTAGTAACAAAGACTGGTCAGGTAACGATTCAGATTCTCCATAGTTTCTAACCAAGTTCATTTTTCACAGTTGCCCAACTTAGTGTTTTTGAAAGCTTCTTTAAGCAACTTGTGTGGGCCAGTGTTGTCTTAAGCATGCTGAACTACTCAGATCAGTTACAAAAGCTGACAGAACAATTCTTACATTCCCCTTGGACTTAAAATACCTAAACTTTGATCTATTTTCTGAAATATCGCTGATTCATGCAGCTGCAAACTAAAGACTATCCACTAGCCTGATCTTACAAACTGTCAAAGTTTTGAAGACACAGAAGCACAGCACTGAATGGCCTTAGCTTCACTAACCAAAAAAGGACGTTTCACACAAAGATTCTGCCATTATATTAAATAACCAATTGATTTAATTTTCAAGCGCTCTTTACTACCTGTGACCGTGGTTGTAAGTTTAACTAGGAATATTTTCAACATGGTTTTGCTATGAGCATCTCAGTCATTTTTTCATACACCAGACAATTATTATAGAAAGCCTGAGTTGATGTGTAACACAAGAAATACAAACACTGAATTAAAGTCAGTAATTCCAGGGTCTAGACTCATCCTGCAAACAAACTGCCAGACAGATCCTCATAGTTTTAGCTTCTCTTGATCTTTCTTACCAATCTAATTATGCTGATGTTTACCTGCTTCAGGAGTTATCATGTGTTCACATTCCCTATTCTTACTTTCTGAACAACCACTTCCATAGTGACAAACTGCACAGACTGCATTATACTTAGAGGGAGAGGAGTATCAGACTTGAAAAAAAAACACGCTAGGAACTAAAAAAAAAAAAAAAAAAAAAAAGAACTGCTTACAAATAGACAGAGTGATCACAGAATTCTAATGCCACCGAGAGAGATGGAAGGAAAAAGTTTTATATAATGGGTTACATGCAATTTATAATGGGTTATGTGCAATTTATTTGCTTGAGAAGACACAGGGCTGCCCTGCACATGTAGGGAATTAATTCAGAGAGTGCAAGCATACTGGTGCTAATGAGGATGAAAATGTGAGCACGTTTTCTTGCACAGTTTATGCCAGTATGAACAACAAAGTTTCCCAACAACTAGGGTAAGAGATGCAGGAGAACAAAGGAAGCACCAATGAGTCTTCCACATTGTAGAGAAAAAGCCTACGCAAGAGCAAGTGTTTCTGAACTGCCCAAGAATGTAAAAATTTATAAACACTCTACATTTTGGGTAGAAGATGATTAGTAGTAATATTTTCAACCAGAAGGATTCTGACTTTCAAAATGGTTTGTTACAAAACTGGATTTTTTTAGAACAAACAGTTAGAGTGCATACAAATTATTAGCCCTCATAGGCAATTTAATTACAGTAACTCAGGCCTCAATAATGTCAAGTGCTAGATTAATACTATAGCTTGCTAAAAATCTCCTTTACTATGGTTTAGACTATTTAGATGACACAGTACTAGAAAAGCTCTCCAGTACAACAAAGAGGGACCAAAATGACTGCCTATAACCTGAACACTAGATGTACAAAAAGTTAACTTCTTAGGGAAAGAAGGCTCAGTCTGGGTCATTTTAATGGATAATTCAAATTTAAGCAATTTGTTTAAAATATTATTTCATTATATGAAAAAAAATTACTGGTAAGATTTTCTAATTTGTACAAAGCCCAAACTAAATGAAGATTTCTGTTCTAATTTCAAACTCTGTAATTAACAATAGAATGAACAAGTGATTTCAAAAACGACGACATTCACGACCTGCAACACAACAGCACACTGTACAGAGTGCAGCTCTCAGGAGAATGAAGCCTAGTAACTGTAAGGCACTCACTTGGGAACTCAATTTGTGAGCAATGAAGGTACAACAAAAAGTAGCCAGTTTATGTAAAGTGAAGTCAAGAAGTCAGCAGCTCTCTCCTATTTGCAGTAAAGTTCACTTCATTAATAATTTGCTACAATAATGTACCCTAGAAGGACTAATGCCAATAATAAAAAGGGATCTGTAATAAAGAAAATGATGCTGTTTTCAAATCTCTTCTGAAGACATGTTCAGGACAAACCGATGTCTGCTGAGCAGCTACAATTTGGAAGAAATTAAGTTTAATGATCACACACCTTAATGACAGCTGTTGAAAGATACTTCACTGTAGAATCCACAGACTATAAAAGCAATGATGCTTAGAAAAAAATGCCCAATTATCAGAAAATTCCCTCATTTTGTGTAGTATGGCAACTTCTAAACAGTTCTGTATTCTAAAACTACATTGTCATCAAAAAGGAACCCCCACTGCCCATAATTCATTCTTGAAGTGAAAGAGACTACTCATCCTCAAATGAAGTAGATGCAGAAGTGACTAGAGGGCTGTGGCCTACAGCACACTGGAACTGCTGGTGCATGTCTGAAAGTCAGGATTCAGGAGCACTGTTGGCAAAACTTTTGGAGATGAACTATATTGAACTATATTCCCTATACTTAACATACTTGTAATGCCATAACTTCTGTAAAGAATCCTCTTTTAATGAATTTCTTAAAGCTCGCCTATCCTTTCTAACTAATTAATGGCTTCATGGAAAAAGGGAGAGAAAAAAAACATACAGAAGAAACTAAGAATATCAAATGTCAAACTCCAACTCCAAAAAAGTAAAAATAGTACCCTAGACTCTGGATGATGAATTCAACAATTAAGCTGATGAACAATCCAGTTTTCTGAGTTTCAGGAATAACTTATTACTTACCCAGCCTGAATGAGCTCATTGAGTTTAGCTGCATTTTTGTCATCCATACCTTTACATGAAAAGGGATAAAATAGTAATTAGAACTTAAAGTGATATAGTCATGACTGTTATTACTCTATTTTCATAATATACAAGCTTTACACAGTCCTTGCCTTGCCATGAAAATTACATTTTACTCAAGGATTAATTAAGTGATCCTAGTTTAGGTGCTACAGACATAGATTCATACAATGGCTCTGGTTGGAAAGGACCTCAAAGACCATCCAGTTCCAACCCCCCTGCCATGCGCAGGGATGCCACCCGCAGGGATGCCACCCACGAGATCAGGTTGCTCAGGGCCTCGCTTAACCTGCTCCTGAATGCCTCCAGGGATGGGGCACAACCTCTCTGGGCAACCTGTTCCAGTGCTTCACCCAGGTTGTTGTGCGTTACTCTGACTCTGAAGTGTTAAAAGAAAAGCTTCCTCATCTGCCTGCTCAATCTCTGTTGCTAAGGCACCACAGAATAATGAAAGAGCACTGAGCATTTGCAGCTCTGGATGCAATAAAAAGAAAGTAAATAAAAATAATAAATTGCACGTATAACCTACACCTTTCTTCCATGCGCTATACTGAACATTTTAAAATAACTTGATTTCTATTCTCTATGTTATGCCCAAACCTATTTACTGAACAATTAACATCCCTCTGGCAATACTGAAATCATTCCTGACATGCTTTTAATTCTCCGTAGCTCTACATAAGGCACCCCTATTTCTGGGAAAACAGGACTGGGTGAAAACCACAAAAAAAGGAGAAAGAAACTACTTTCACCAGCTGTAGAAAAGATCTCTCATAAGCTAGGTGTAAAGACTTGCTGCTCAGGTCCATTTGGTCTTGAGGAGACTAGAATTGTTCAAGTGGGTAAAACATTTAACTGAGTACCAAAGTTATAAAAAGACCGAAGCACAGAGTATGCATGCATTGCCATGGTGACCGTGTAAAACCTCATTCCCAGTCAGAGCCATGGAGGGTCTGCTGATTCTTTTAACACAAGATGTGGAAAAAAGGAAGAACCACTAATACTAATTTATACTGGCAATGCCATATATCTTGCTTCTGACTGTCTTGTTACTAACAGCTCAAAATTGCTTCTCCAAGATGAATTAACATAGTGGAGATCTTTGAACAAACAGAATAAAGTCAGTATGAACGTTGAAAATAGCCTAGTTCATGATGCAGTACAATGAAAACCCATGTGTGAAAATAACCTAGCAAAAAAAAAAAAAAATCTGCAAAAGCATCACAATTGCTTTAGGAGTTGTACACGTCCACAACTTCCTCAATTTTTTTCCACTCTGCAACTAGCCTGAGTTTACAAAAAAGTCAAGGTATTTTGATGACTTTCCACCTCTCACAAAACAAGTGAAATGTAGTACTTCACTCTAACACCAACTCTACAAAAAAACTTGGGGACAAATGAAAAAAGTACACAGAAAATAAGGTATACATGAAGGGACTGGAGCATACAGTGCTTTTTACTTTGCCCATTCTCCAAGTCACATCAGAGCTCCCTCTAGTCTGGAAGCCATAAAGACCACGCCAACGTAGCACTAAGCCTCAGATCAGGAACCTCGCTAATGCAACTGATCAGCTTGCAGAAGACAGGAGCACAGGGTAAGGCGCACACTCATCCATCTACACTCCTCTTTATGGACAAAACCAGCCTCTGGGGTGGACAAGGTCAGAATGCATTCTGGTTAGCCAGTAAGGTTATTATTTCTGATTATGATTTGTAACGCTTTTTCATCTTCAGTGTTCGTTGTTATTTAATGATTTGGATACTGACTTAGAGGACGGTACCATCCCAGATTTTTACAGTGTAGGCAGAAATACTCATGAGGGCAAACAGTTTTCGATAATAAAACAGATGGATAACCTAAACTGCATATACATTTACCTGTCACCTGTGCACTGCATTCCACAGATAGCAAAAGCTAAAGAAATCTGTCAAAGAAAAAGGGGACTCGTGCAGTTGACTAAGAATGTCTTTAGAAATACAAATACACTTAATGAAAAATACTAGTACTACACAGACTACTTCCATAGAATACAATGAACACGAACTCCTAATAACACAACACTCCTGATTCTACCATATAAAAAAAAATTTCAGTCAGAGGAAATTCATACTTACATCCCCCAATCTTTTTCCTTAATTCCCCATAGCAGATTAAGCCATAAAGCTCCAGGGATGACTTTTTCAGCCCTTGAGAAAACACTGAAAAACAAAACAGGTACACGTGAGATGACATTATCCACACTGTAGTTACTCACCTCAACACTGAAAATTAGAGTATACTGTGAAAAGATGAAATGATTCAGATTTTCAGTGATGAGACAAGCATCTTATTGAAGGCAAGTCTAAGTGGTTACACAGAATTTAAACATCCAATGGTTCAATATGCAAAATAGAGCTAATTCAGTTGCATCAACCTTAGTATCACAAAACTGTTCGCAATTTCTAAGGGAAACGTACAGATGCCCCCAGAAAATGCATACAGAGCTTTTGTTATATGAAAATTAAGAAGTCTGAAATTTCCAAAACTCATACTGGCTTTTGTGCGTAAGAATGCACCATAGAGATTTAATGCAAATTCTAGATTCTATTTCTTTAGCAGTATCATTCCTTCCCCCTTTCTCATCAACACACATCATATAGACACCGTTATTTCTAAAAGATCTAGAGCACCCATACCATCACTGACAGTGTAGGGACCAAACAGCAGACAAGGAATTGTCTGGATGGACGCAGCCAGAGAGCTGTGGTCAATGGCTCTGTGTCCAGGTGGAGGCAGGTGATGAATGGTGTAACTCAGGGATGTGTCCTGGGACCAGTGCTGTGCTTTATCAATGACAGACAGTGGGATCAAGTGCACCCTCAGCAAGTTTGCAGATGACACCAAGCTGAGTGGTGCAGCTGGTACACCAGAAGGAAGGGATGGCATCAAAGGGACCTGGACAGGCTGGAGAAGTGGGCCCATGTGAACCTAATGAGGTTCAACAAGGCCAAGCGCAAGGTGCTGCACCTGGGTGGGGGCAATCCCAGACATGAATGCAGACTGGGAGAAGAACTCACTGAGAGCAGCCCTAGGGAGAAGGTTTTAGGGGTTCTGGCAGACAAAATACTCAATACAAGCCAGCAGAACACACCTGCAGCCCAGAAGGTGAACTGCATCCTGGGCTGCATCAACTGAGGAGAGGCCAGCAGGTCAAGGGAGGTGACTGTGCCCCTCTGCTCTGCCCTTGTGAAGCCCCACTTGGGGTCCTGAGTCCAGATCTGGGGCCCCCAGCACAAGAAGGATGTGGGGCTGTTAGACTGAGTCCGGAGGAGGAAGGCCACGAAGATGATCAAGAGGCTGGAGCACCTCTCCTATGGAGAAAGGCTGAGAGAGCCGGGGCTGTTCAGCTTGGAGAAGAGAAGGCTCCGGGGAGATCTCACTGTAGCTTCTCAAAACTTAAAGGGGGATTATGAAAAAAGATGAAGAGTAACTTTTTGCTCGAATAGATAGTGACAGGACACAGAGGAATGATTTTTAAACTGAAATAGGCAAGATTTAGATTAGATGTTGGGAGGATATTCTTCTCTCAGAGGGTGGTGAGACACTGGCACAGGCTGCCCAGAGCAGCTGTGGGTGCCTCATCCCTAGAGGTGTTCATGGCCAGGTTGCTATGGTGCGGTGAACTAATATAAAAGAAATGACAGTAGGGTCATATTAATAAACATACATCGTATTCACAGATACCCTATTCAGTACTTACTTTTTCATTTCCTTCACTCCTACCCTCCACTATGGCACTAAAAGGCAGGACTCCAACACTCACAAGACTGAGCTCTACACTAAGCCCACTTCATTGCATACTAACCGTTATCAAAGTCAATGTACTTTGAAATCTTGTGCCAGGTGCGGTAGTAGAAATGGCGGACCTGCTCTTTATTCTTCACCATGCTTGCTGGCTTGCCTTTCTTCTTGTATTTCAGGGCAATGTTGTTCTGGATAGCTTCAAAGTCCTTTCCATGCTGAAGAATAAGTAAAACAAATCTAAATACTCATAACCAAACTTATCCCTTGTCATAGGACAACTGAAACAACACACGGGATTTTGAGGTTCTTGAGGGAAATTAGATCTCAGTGGTCATAAACAAAAGTCTTCGTTATCAGAACTCAACAGCACAGGAATGACAATGTTTTCCTTTATGTTATATAAAATGTATTATAGATACCAAAAAAATTATATTTTCTTGATTTTTTTTTCAAAATAAAGAAATATAAGTTGCCAAAAACCTTTTAAAAGACAACTTTGCTTAAATGCACTGAGTACCAGAATTGAAAATACTGACTTTCTCACTTAGCTTTCTTCACTTTCTGCAGCATTTTTCCTCTCCTCTGTCCTACCTTCACTTCTGACTTGGGCAAATGTTATATTTAATAGCTTCATTTCTATTTACAGTGAATTTCATATTCAGGTTATTAGTGGTATAAAATTTGAGTTTCAAATAATAAGGAAGAGTTGTTAGGTTTTGATTATTTCTTTTGTTTTCTTGTTTTGTTTTTTAAGCAGAAAACACCCTTTTACACTAAGTTATTTAGAAGCTTATTCTCAGGGTAAAAAGAAGACACGTTAAGTGTCCCCTTAAATTATTTAATTCCCATAAAATCCCTGGAGTCCAAAAAAGGGAAAAAATAATTTTAAGAACATTACCACTGAATTCCTGTATCATAAAAATTCTCAAAATTCAAATACTTGAATCAAGTATGACGACAAAGTATGACAACCTCTTTTGAAAGGTAACAGCATGAAATGAATGGAAGCAGGAAAACAAACGTTCTTTCAGTGATGGAGGGACTTAAAAGAAAACAGTTTAATTGTTCACTTTTTTCCACAAAATATACACATGAATCACACTTACCACTAAAAAAAAAAAAAAAAAAAACACAAATAAACCCATAAGCATTTATTTTGTTTTCCCCTTTAGCACCTGTTTTTGTAACAGAAGTGCTCTTAAAAATAATTTTAAGAACAGGACATCCAGGAACATATTGTATAAAACATATGAGATAAAAAGTGAGATGACCTAACTTTTCCTTGTCTCTCAACCTTAGTACTGAAATGGCTTAAGCCTGCTTATCCTCAAAACACTACAGTGTCTGCGACAGTTTAAAAGAAAATGCATTTTCTTATTTTGCAAATATTACAGCATGAGTGCGTTGCTTTTCAAAGTTGAGATGGGGACTTGACTTCTTCATACATGAAATAATAACATTTTTTATTATGGTTCTATTAACATTCGTGAATAAAATTCACACAGATTTCCAATGTATTTCAGAAAAAAAACTTGACCGTTTTGAAAGGTGGCTTTGATCCACAGTTGTAGTACAGCCAACTGCATAGACACACATATGCACAAACAAATGCAATATATGCATATGGGTGGTGCTCTTGCAAATCCCAATTAAATCAACATTCTTTAGGAATACCCACATACCAAAGTAAGCCATCTAAGTTGGTTATTTTCCACTACATGTACCTCATACAGTCCCTCGAAGAAAGTATTTTTGTCCTCTGTGCTCCACGATTCCCACTGACGTCTGACCTTCTTTCCTTCCTCCTTCTCTCCAGCCGAGGAGCCCAGGTTCCTTGCTGCTGACTTGGAATTTGCAGTAGGATTGCTGGCAGGAATTCCTGATGTGCCGCCAGATGCAGATCCTCCATTATCTGCTGCTGCAAAAAACACGACTGGTGTGAATATTAAACCAATATGAGGATTCACATATAAGGGAGGAACTAAGTCCACCTGGGAAAATTACAAGGATAATTCAAGCTATACAAATGATGGCAAGTCCCAATCCCTCTTCGTACCACAGATTCTGATGTGGCTTTTGGAAAAAGGCACAAAAATGTAATCTTGATTCTATGTTTGTCAGTTGTTGGTACCCCAAAGAACCTAATTCAGGGAATCACTCAGGGAATGATTCAGGAATTTGCTGTTTTTGCAAGTAGTGAAGAAAGATTGGAAGCTTCAATAGCTATGTATAACGCAACAAGATTCCCCACACGTTAATTCCAAAGAATAAAATATATTTTAAATTCACCTCTGGAATGATAAGTCTTCAAAAGACTGTTTAATCATTACAAACATTATCAACCAACCTTAAATATGTGATTTATTCACAAGAGAAATCAAACCAAGCATGGTATTTGGTTTGCCATTTTAACAGATTATCAGAATCCAGAAACCAGGGAGACACCCAATGGAGAGCACTCAATTTTTTCCATGAAAATGTAAGCACTCAATAACTTACACTTCAAAAATACATTTTCTCCAATTTTTCGGAATAAGGATTGGACTGCCTTTATCAGTGCAGCATTGTTCCAACCCCCTGCCATGGGCAGGGATGCCACCCACCAGACCAGGCTGCTCAAGGCCCTGTCCAACCTGGCCCTGAGCACTGCCAGGGATGGGGCACCCACGGTTTCTCTGGGCAAACTGTTCCAGTGCCTCCCCGCCCTCACAGGAAAGAATTTCAACCTCACATCTAATCTAAACACTCTCTTTTAGTTTAAAGCCATTACCCCTTGTCCTATCACTACACCCCTGACAAAGAGTCCCTCCGCAGCTTTCCTGCAGCCCCCTTTAGGTACGGGAAGGCCGCTGTAAGGTCTCTCCAGAGCCTTCTCTTCTCCAGGCTGAACTCCCTCAGCCTGTCTGTATAGGAGAGGTGCTCCACGCCTTTGATCATCTTTGTGACCCCTCCTCCAGACTCACTCTAGTAGATCCATGTCCTTGTGCTGGAGGTCTCTGACCTGAACGCAGGGCTCCAGGTGGGGTCTCACAAGAGCAGGCCACAGGGCAACAGTCACCCCCCTTGGCCTGCTGGCCACGCTGCTTTTGGTGCAGCCCAGGATACATTTGGCTTTCTGGGCTGCAAACACACGTTTCCAGCTCAAGTTGAGCTTCTCATCAACTAACACGCCCAGGTCCTTCTCCATCAGGGCTTCTTTCAAGCCATTCTCTGCCCAGCCCGTATCTGCACTTGGGTTTGCCCCGTCCCAGGTGCACGACCTTGCACTTGGCTTCAGCTCAGTTATCTTTTGAAATTCAGTTATCTGAAGCAGTTTGCATACCTGACAAAGTCTGTGTTAATTACATAGCTAGGATATCCCAGTTCGATAATCTTGAATTATATTAAAATAAAAAAAGAGTATCAGAAGGATCAATTTTTAAAGGCTTGCTCCGATTTAAAGATTTGAAGGGCTTGTATGTAAATCTTAACTGTAACTACTCAGCTGCATTTCACAAGGAGTTCCTTGAGACTACAAAACCACACTGCTCCAAACCCTAGAGCAGCAGTATGTTCAAGCAACAAAGTATATATGAAAAAATTCAGAACAGAGTAAAACGCATGAAAGCACTTTTTTCCTGCAATAAGTATACACCTGATACATATTATGATATTGTGACCATTTTAAAGTTATTTTTTATTTCCAAAAACTGTTGTTTGATCCTTTCAAAGAAAATTACTGCCACCACAAAGAAGCAAATAAGGCAAAGCATGAAATAGAATCACGTAACTATAAGAAAATTCACCTAAAACAACTTCTGGGGAAAACAACCAACCAACCTCCTCTATTTCCTAAAACCTTCATCACAAAATAACTCAAAGTTAAGGAATTTAATTCTGATACTATGAAGACAAAGTTAAGCAATTTATTTCTGATACTACAAAGACAAGTCTTCAAAAAATAATTAGAAAGATCTGAGACACTTTAACGGGTGGCTGAGAAGATAAACAGCTCTTTGTAAGACCCAGAATTGCTTCTTCACCCTGCAAACGTGAGACTGGAATATGACAATTTGCATGGGAAAGAAATACAAATCTCAATGTTTAAAATCTCTGGTCAAGAAAGGTGAATACATCAGTCTTCAAGCTCAATGTACAACAACATCCTGTTGCTGCAAGCTCCCAGTGCAAAAGACCATCTTTATCACAAGACATCTACGGATTTCTACCGTGCAGCTACTCTTCTGATAGCAGACCTAACTTTCTTGCAAATCGTTTACAGGAACCACCTCTATATATACATCTATACCTATCTACGTATAGGTATTATCTATATAGGGATCTAGATAGGATAGATATAGGTATATAGATGTATTTTTTTTAATCATCTGTGTATACATGATCAAGTAAAAACCTAAGGTCAGATGCTGTAAGTACAGATTTTATCAAGGATTTCCTAAAGATTGTACAGCATAACTGGTACACAAAGTTTTCATGAAGTGTTTTTAATAGAAACTTAAGAAAGGACTATCAAAACTATCAGAAAGGACTTTAAATTCTAGTGAGACTATAAAGTTCAGCAGATTTCCACTTAGCTGCATGTAAAAGATGAAATGAAAAGAACAATTCTATCAAGGATCCTCCCCTCAGGACATGCTAAGGAAGGACTCCACTGATCCAGCTTCTACCAAGGCTGCGTAGCTCAATACCGCTCCTTCATTCCTTTCGGTTTACTTACTATTCTACAAGACAGAGTCCTGGAATGACAAATTGTAATCCTGGAAAGTTCATCACATTCTTTCTTGTTTTAAGCACAAATAAATCACTGTCCAGAGAAATGTTTACAGTAACGTGTGAAGATTTAAAAATTCTAATATCTTGTTACCTCCACAGAGATCTTACACGCCACTCAATTATTCCAGGAACAAAGGATTTTGCTCTACCATGTGTTTGCAGTATCTTCCTTGCTACTGTGCAGAGTAGTATCTATCCTCGCGTTACCACAATCCACTCTGCAGCTTACTGGATCTCAGTAAGGAAATGGAATGCAGTGTATTCTAAAACATAACATTATAAAACAATTGAGGATAAAGGCAAAAGTAAAAATAGTCATACATTAGTACATCTCACCCTATAAATTCATTGTTTCAATCTTACTGTATGAGATTCTTGTAATAGGCAAAACAGCTAACAAGTTTCCATCCTGTCAGTAATGACAGATGATAATCATCATTAAATCCCAACAACCGATTATTTAAAGTTTAACTAATGCATTAAAACAGAGTTCCATCAAGGCCAGCCGTACCCACAAATGCTGCAAAACTGCTGGAGAGGAGGGGAGCTTACTCAAACAACCCGGTTAGGTGCTTCTACATACAGACATTTCTGTGAGATCACTGCAGACAAGACAAAGACAAGACCGTTATCCTCACTCTGCCTACTCATCCTCCTAGGCTGTAGGTAGCATCTTTGTGTTTACTCTTCAATTTTACACTATCAGCTCTTAGATGCCAGCTGATTAGTATCTTACAGATTCTAGAGGTGGCATTCAGCAGTTAATCCCCACTACACTCATGTGTCTCAACATGCAGGCTTGTTTCCTTATTGGTGTTCTACAGGGTTAGCTGCAAAATGTGAACTTCTCCAGGAGTCACCAGTCAAATGCAAGGGGAACATCTATTAGGAAATACCTTTAAAAATGAGATGACGCTTTCAGATTCTTGCATGTTGTCACCCAAATTCAGAGTGTAAAACACTGAACTCCCTCTCCAAAGCACAGGATGCAAATGCCAACTTGTACCATGACATGAAGTTGCCTTCACAGCACGTTTTCTTGATTTAGATTCTATACAAGCCAGTAACAAGGTTCAACTACACGGTACCATCTTTGAAAGCATTTCTGAGCAAAGACTGCCATTAAGAAGGCCACAGTAGAAAACGCTTTTGAGTATTTTTCCCCCTCACAAACCCATACTAGTGCTTAGCAGTCTTTGGAAATGTACATCCAAACATTTGTTGCCAACAGAACTGGACAGGGTGCTAATAATCTATGGTTCCCAGATGGCTTCCAAATGCATTCTGCTATTCTCACGGCAGAGCATTCCTTGGTAAGCATCCACTCCTCAATTTTAATGAAAAAAAGCAAAGGCATGTCCCAACTTTCTTCCTGGTCATTTGTTAAACAAATCCCATTTTCAGCCATGTATCTTTCTGAAGTTAGATACTACATCATGTACTTCAGAGAAGAAATGCATCAGATACACAGGGATTTAAGTGAAGCCATTTGTTCCATGGAAGGACCCAACAAAGCTGCAGCTAAATCCAATTTGCTTTCCTCTCCAAGAACTGTAGATGAGAAGAGAATACACACAAGAGAAGGAGAGATACCAATACATTTCTTGCATGTCAATGCTTCAGTTTGAGGATTAACATTTTAACTGGGAAGTGGGTTTCGACCTTGTATGCCTCTGTGGCAAATGGCACGGACTCCTAGGAAGGCTGATCCAGTACAGCCATGTTGTGTGTTCACACCGTATTGTGCTCCTCTTACGAATTAACATCCAAAGTTTTAAATAAAAGATGTCAATGTCCTACAAAGACAAATTAGTTTAGCTTCTTCCATCTCTTACTATTTTGAAGACTTGCAAAAGCAAGATATAGTCAAGTGTTTTTAATCATATGCAGTGCCAGTTAGCAGCAGGAGTCTACACTCCTGATACATATGTATGTGTGTGCATGTGTATAAATATATACGTATATAAACACACACACGTTACTATACTGAACTGAAGGCTCACTTGTCTATGGACAGCACACATTCAAGCAATCAAAGTTGTATCCGAGCTAACCAAACGTGACTGTAAAAAATAACGGTGGTTTATTATAAATTTGGTTACTCCCCCACCTCAAGTAATTCATTCTCTTGCTCTTCCATTAGAAAACACCCTTAAAGAGAAGAATGCATTGTAAGCACCTCGTACACGGCTCTCGCTGAACTCTGTGGTTGTGCAGCCATGTGCCTTGCAGGCAGCCACCTTTCAAAGCTCAGTACCTACAGCATAGGGCACACCAAACCCTCCTCTCGTAGTGTGGAATGAGACTCTGCACGATTTCTGAGCCACTTTCAAGGGAAGGGGGGGAGGAAAAAAGCATAAATGAAAGCACCTCAGTTTAGGATGGGAAGAGAGGCACCAAGAGGAAATGAGATTGATAGAATTAAGAAGAATATTAGAACGAGGGACTGTGCTAGCAGTCTTTAAAACTGTCATTCATTCCCCAAAGAAATAATGCTGGAGGAATCGCATTTCACATGCAGGTTATGATACATTCTTCAGCATACAAATCTGCAAAGATATTGTAAAATCATACTGCAAGTACATACACTGGGTACCTTGGTCTACACAGCCTCTCCACAGGAAGGCCCAGTAGTTAATTTAATTCACATACTACAGAACATGCAACTTTGTTGGGCCAAAACAAACTGTGAACTGCTTTCCAGTGAGTTTTATGCAATGCCCAAAGATTGAATGTTTTAATTCAATTAATGCTTTCAGCTGAGTAATTTATTTTTAAAGAAAACTGCTTATTACACGTTTTATGAATAAGTCTAGAGTAACAGCATGAAAGACGCTTTCAAGCTTCAGCTCGTCACCATTAGATTTTGTTACTATTTCCTCCCTGCTTCATTATGCATTCAGAAAATGAATAAAAACATGAAAATGAGAACGCCCTACTTTAGTTCCTAGTACATCTACAGCATACGATGGCAACACAGTCTGCATTTACTTTTACTAACGTGGTCACAACATACACACGTTTTCACCACTCATTGCTTCACAGTGCCACAAAACACACCTTAAAACCTGTGGCAACAGCGTGGCATTATCAGCATTTGAGAAGTAAACTCCTAGAAATGCCTTTTCTTCAGTGACCTTATATTGGGGCTGCTTCTTTTCCCTCAAAAAACCTTCCTGTGTCTGAGCTCTCAATCAACCGACTGCACCCCACCAATCCTTCAGGTTCTTTCTCTGGTTTCGTGCACAAAAGTTACTTAAAGACTTACTTCCAAGCTATTCCACTACTTCCACTGTTTAGAGCACAGATTATGAACTTGAAATAATAAAAAGATGATCAATATTTGAAAATAAGACAATCATTCTAAAAAAAATACATATATTTAGATACTTGTGCAGGAACTTTGATAAACCTTTTAGCAATCAAAATGGTGTGACTTTTAGAAGCTAAACAGTTCTCAAACTTTATTTTACTATAATATTTTTACGTCATTTTTGCTCTAAAGTTGAAGTGTAACAACGGTACACAAAGATCCAGAATAAAAAACAAAAATAAAAAGTAAAGAAATCCATAATTAAACGTTGTATCAGGGAGATCTGAAAATTAGGAGTGCGTTTATTTATTTTACTAGGCAGAATTCGAGAATTATTATTAAATATCCTCTCTGAACCATGGTAAGATAAAGTCAGAAAGTCTGCAGCTGTTGAGCAGGCAAACTTTTCCTGCTGCATGCAATGAAGTTTACTTTAAGAATAATTTGTTTGCTGCAATAGAGTACCCTCAAAGCATAAATGCAAAAAAATTATAAGGGATCTGTTAGAAAATACTGCTATTTTCAAATGGCTTTTAAAGACATGATTGGGATAAATCAATGCCTGCTGTGTAACTACAATTTGAAAGAAATTAATTTTAATGATCACATTCCTTAATAATAGCCTTCAAAAGAGACTTCACTTTAGAATACACATATTCTAAAGGCAGGACCACTTTAATATAATTTCAAGGTGACGTAGCTTTATTGAAAGATCACGACACAACCAAGTTTCTGGTTTCACCAGACCAAACGTAAGAATGGTCTTGACACTCCCGCTGGCCCATGGCACCATTACCTTTGCAGTCATCACCTTGATTGTGCCATGCAAAACGCAAAAGCTTCCAACTTTCGGAGCTGATACAAAGGATTGCAAATGCATTTGAGCTCTTCATCATTGTTATACTTACAGAGGAGGAGAAAGTTGGTGGGCCAGCAAGTGTAAGGACTTTTGTACAATCCTTATTGGTAATCTTCACTATTCAACCTGTTCCCTACTGGAAGCTAGCTCTGGGGGACGCTTCACTTGGAATGCAAACCCCTAGAACTTCTTAGCACAAAACATTTCATTAGGGAGAATCCAGACAAGCCTGGAAAGTGTCTCTGCATGTACAGAGCTCCAATTCGAAAGGATTCCACTCCATGGCTCTGTTCTCCAAGATCTCACAGTTACAATCTCAGCCATATCAGAGAAGTATCAGTTTTAATACATTCACATCTAAACCGGCCAGGCAAAGCTGTGGCTGGTCTGACAGTTCAAAATGTGAAAGCGTAATTGTCATTCTACCAGTGACCGTTTCCCCCAATAACTGAAAGTTTCTCCAAACCTGACAGTATAGTCAGGTACAGTGATTGCCTATCTATGACCAATTACAGAAATATTAAAACCTGTTCTGCACGTATGATTAATACATACATTTATTATAGTTATTTTGGGATCTGAATTGCAAAACAGAGTCTGCTTTTCAACTGTATCAATACACCTCATTAAATATCATTCCACTCCTCTAAAACGTAAGTGAATGTTTATGTACAAATACAAAAATATGAATATACACGTACACATGTGCAAGATGCACGTATTTTGTTCACATGTGCAGGCACTTCCAAAGCAATGGAACTGCAAATGCACATATTACACTCGGCCATTATGGGTAAAGGAGTATCTCCTCCCATTTAACGCTACTTACAACCCTTGAAATAATTGTCTGTAGCTAAAGACTCCTGGGTATTCCATCTGTTTGTTTATTTGGTTTAATGCAGCTGGGAGAAAATTTACGCAGGCCTTTCTGCTCTATCCCCCAACACCACACACGGAAGGTGTTCACTTAGATCAAAAAAGTTTAAGAGATTACAGAGGATTTATAAAGGTATTGAAAATATTCAATTATATACTGGGAAACAACTAAATTCAGTATTTTTTACATTATATGGCAATAACTAAAAGGTGGCAATGTGTAAAACACTGCTTTCTTACTGCAACACAACACTGCCACAATTCTTAGTGTTTACCTAAAGTCCAGCAAGTGCATGCCACTGTAATGGACCAAAAAAGTCAGGTAACGTTCAATATATATTTATGCTACATGGAGTTTTATTTAGTTTCAGCAGACAAAAATAAATTCTGCTATTTCAAATCTTAAAGAAATCGACAAGTGTTATTCTTTTCAAAACTTAACAGAAAATAACACAAGAACTTTTGTGCAAGGTATCCAAAATTAGTCTCAAGCGCAGCTCCGCTACAGTACCAGGTGTCTGCCCGTAACTGCTGAGCACACACAATAGCACCAAGATATTCAAATATCCTTGCTCTTTTCCAGCTACTTCAGGAAGAAACAGCTTTGAAAAAAACACACTCTCATCCTCAATGCTAAAGTAAAAAAAAAAATGTATACGTATGTAAAAATATGCATGCATAGATGTATACAGAGCAACCTTATTAAAAAAAAAAAGTAGAAACATCAAATTGCATGAAAATCCCTTAAGTGTTCTGAAACAGTAATGCAGTACTAGTGACTCACAAAACCTTGGAAACAAATAGTTCAATATGTGTATTTAACTGTTTCAAAAATAGTTCCTTGAGTAAAACAGTCACAGAAATGAGAGAAATCATCAATATCTTGTGGTTAGCTTTTTTCCCCTTTTTTTAAAACTACCACCCATTTAATATTTTGTTATTATTCAATGACAGAATGCAGAGTGCAGCCACCTGATTACACAGCTTGTTAGAGTCTAATTTCCTAACCAAAATACAGAGATTTCCTAAAACTCAAGAGACAAAATGCAGGAATTAAAGGTTTGCTTCAATAATGAAGGGCTTTTTTTTTTCCTCCCCTCTTCCACATACACATCCAAATCCCTCCATTTTTGCAAGTGCAAACGGGAGAGTGGGCAGCAGAGAAGCTGAAGCCTTGGGACACAAAGAAGATTTCAGCTACTGTGCGAAACAAGCCCCAGAACACCTTCCCCAAAACCAAACAAAAGATGGCATCTGCAGGAGGAGAATGACAACCCCCAAACACAGTGACCCACACCCCGCTCGCCTGCGTGTTCTGAGGGTTCCAAAATACTGTACCTTTGCCTTTTACAGCAGTGCTGCTGCCAACTGAAGAGGATGCCTGAGAATCCTTCTTCAGCCTCTTGCTCTGAGGTCTGACACTGGACCTGAGAAAATGATGCTGGTCCTGGCTGTGGGAGGGCTGGAGGGCAGCCGGGGCCTGGGCCAAGCTGGGGTTCGGTGAGGGGCTGCTGTTAGTGTTGCTGTTGATGATCTTCTCTTCTTTCTTTGTGCTGCTGCTGCCTGGAGCTGCCTCTCCTCCTCCTCCTGCCCCTTCTTCTTCCAGGGACTCCTCATCTCCTCCTGCTCTCTTGCCCAGCTTTTTCACCCCTTCCTCCCCGCTGCTCTCGCCCAGTTTCACCGTCATCCTGTTGGGGAGGAGAGAAAGAAAAGAGGGGGGCACAAAGTCAGGCCGGGGAGCCCACCAGAGAGGGGGAGAAACCCCTGGGCTGAGAGGGGAGAAGTTTAGCTGCAGAAATTCCTCTCAACATGGCCGCCGTTGTTTGTTACTAAATCCCCTTTCGTTTGCTGTCCCGACCCAACAACCTGTGCCGAGGGCGGGAGGGGAGAGCCCCGCGGGAATCCCCCCCAAAGCGGCCCAAAAGGCTGCGGGGCTCCCCCGGCAGCCCCCCGGAGGCCTTCGGGCAGCCTCGGGCGGAAAAAAAAAAAAAATAATAATAAATCGCCGAGGCCAACTCGGGCGCTGGAAGCGCTCGGCAGGCGGCGAGGGAGGGAGGGAGGGAGGGAGGGAGGGAGCGAGGCAGCCGCCGGGCCCGGCGGAGCGGGGCAGCGGGGCCGGGGCCGGGGCTCGCCCCCATCCTACCCCTTGCGAAGCTGCGGGGGCCCGGGGGGGGCTCCTCGGCCTCCTCCCCGCGGGGCCCAGCCGGCCCGGCCCGCCGCGGGGGGGGGCTCCATGCTCCTCGCTGCGGCGGCGGCGGCTTCTCCTCCTCCTCCTCCCTGTGTGTGTGTGTGTGCGGCTGGGGCTGGGACTGGCCACGGCGACCAAGCTTGCCGGCTCCCCTCCGCCCCCACCCCGCACCTCCCGGCCCTCCCCAGGGGGCAGCCGGCCCCGGGCAGCCGGCCCCGAGCAGCGCCCGGCCGGCGGCGAGCCCGGCACGGCCCGGCAGGGGCCCGGCCCCCCGCAGCCCCCTCGCTCGCTTCTCGCCGCTTTTAGCTCAGGGGGCACCCCAAAGGCCCCCCCCCCCTCGCCTCCACGGGGCCAGCTCGGGGTTTTACACCCGCAGCTGCCGGGACAGCGCTCGGCACCCTGCGAGAGGCGGCGAGCAAAGCGCCCCAACGCCCCGGCTGCCATTTGGGTGCCATGCGGGGTGGCCTCGCTACCTGCGGAAACCTGCCCGGCACGGGGGTACCTGGAACAGAGCACCAGAACCTGCACACGCACAGGAGCTTCAGGCATTAGACCCCGTTATCTGCTACAAACCAACGGCAGTTTTTAAAGAGAGTGTAAAAACGGGCCTGGCACCAGATCCAGCAGTCAACTTCTACGAAAGAAACCCTTCCGTAGCAGAAGGGAGAACTGGCGCTCGCAGTGCCTTATCGCCAGCACGAAGCCACAGTCCAACTTTAATTAAGAGCAAAGATAAACGCCAGTGGGAGAAGGAAATTCCAAATATCACTAATAAAATGATGGAATTGCAACGGATCGGGCTGATACCAGCATGGAGTGTTTTAAAGTAAGCCAGGTGCATCAGCATAACAGGGCACCTGGATGCGTGTCGTTACAGTGTGCGGGCTCTGTTCCTGTTACTAAAGTGTTATTTTTCCCTCTAACAGCTCTACCATACCTAGCAGCTCAGAACAATGCGGGGCAATGCTCCATTCTTTGCGAAAAGCCCTGTCAGCTGGTTTGAACTGCAAATCTAAGTTCATATTAAAACTTCATATGGAACCTGACGGAGCCCCGATCGCCAACAGAAGTCTTCTCCATGTAAAAAAGTCACAATATTTTCAGTCGCTGTGGTGACAGAAAGCTTCAAACCCTGACAGTTTGTGCTCAAAAATATATGAACTTTGAGAGGACTCAAACCTCCTTGATCCCAATTCCCACAAGTCAGACGACGCAGCTGCTGCGCTGCCCCCAGCAATCCCTGCCAGAAGGGTTTCTCCCCCAGCACCACACGGCTCTGGGGCAGCCTCAGGACGCGTTAGGACACCAGGGCGGCCACCCCAGCACCCCCCCCCCCCTTGGCAGCATCCTGGCCAAACCCTCCAGCGGGGGCTCTCCCCTCCCCCCCCCGCTGTTTTCGCTTTCCCTTTTGCTTTCAGGCGCACCCCCCCCCACCACACCGCCCTCGTCCAGCGCCGCTCCCAAAACCCCGGCTCCCCCCGCACCCCCAGCGCCGCCCCCTCCCGCTGCCGGGGGCTCCGGCCCCAGGGACCCCCGGGGGCCCCGCGGAGCCGCCCCCCGGCGCCGTGCCCGCAGCGTTACCTGCCGCATCAACGCCGCCCCGCAGCCTCCGCGCTCCGGCTCTCCCGGCGGCGGCCGCTGCGGCTCCTCCGCCCCCCGCAGCGCCAGGCACCCGCAGGCCGCGCCCCAGAGCCGCCAGCTCGGGCGGAGGCCGGCGCGCCCCGCGACCCCCGCGGCCTCCAGCGGCCCTCCCAGCGCTGCCGCCGGCCGGGGCAGGCCGCCTAGCCCCGCCGCTCGCCGGCCGGCCTCAGCGCCCCCGAGCCGGAGCCGCGGCTCCCTGGCGGGCCGGGGGTGGCTGCGGGGCGCTGGGTGCGGGGCGCCGGGCGCTGGGTTCCGCCGCGGTTCCGCTTCCTCCTCAGCCTGCGCCGGGCCTGGCCGGGCGCGCCGGGCCGCCCCTGGCGGGACCCCAAACAAAGGCCGCCATTGGCTGGCGGCACGCGGGAGCGAGGCGGGAGGCGGGGCCTCGGCGCCGACGCCGGCCAATCGGAGCGCGGCGCGGGGAGGGTGACGGCGGCGTCCGGCGGGGGAAGAGGCGGCAGCTGGGGGCCGGCCGACGGCGAGGCCGGCCCCGCGAGCTGGCTGCTGATTGGCTAGCAGGGTGGCTGCTGGACGGTGTCTGGGTTTTCATTGGCTAGAGGGATGTTGATTTGCATGCGGCGCTGTATTTATAGCGCCCGCCGGAAGAGGAGGTGCTTCCAGTAGTGAGGAGCGGGGCGAGGGGTTGGGGGGTGTGGTGGGCTTGGCGCCGGGGCAAATGCTATGGGAGTTCTTACAAAGAACAGCGCTAGAAGCAGAGCTGAGCACTGGAGGCTTGCCCACAGAGCTGCTGGGAGACTGAGCCATCCCGAAATGGCAGCTGTGCTTCTGGAAGGCTCTGAGCTGAGGGGGGCCCGCAGGCTGAGCGTGCTGCTGAGGTGCTTGGTTAGCAGCACCTTTGTTACCGCTTCAGGAATTTAATCAGCTTTTTCTTCTTCAGTGTTGCAAGTGGTGTACTGAAAGCAATAAATATAAAATGTCCTGGGAAAGCCTGTCATCGTCCCAAATTGAAGTCTTCTTTTGATGTTTGAGTTCATATAGGTATCATTAGGTGGGCTGGTGAGTTTTGCTTAGTAAACGATCTCCAGGATTAAGGGAGCTTTATTCAGTGATGGACGAAATAAGTGAGGGTTGAATTAGATTAGTGGATGAAATCTTTTGTCCTGTTTTCCAGTGGCCATTGTTTTGCACTTAGATGTGGCAATCTCATGTTAACTGATAATGAAAATAATTTCCAAAAATCTTAAAACAAATTTTTGTATGAGATTTTTTCTTTAATAGCTATTAGTAAAGTATTTATGAAAAAATATTTGATACCCATCTTTTTAAAACTTCCTGAATATCCTAGCAGGGTAGGATGCGTTAGTCCTGTTCCGTTGAGGAAAAATTCATAATCTGCAGCTTAGGAATCAATACTTTAGCCATTTGACCTTTATGATGGCAGGTAAATTGTGGAAGGCAGGGCTCCTGTGGAGAGTGTCACAAGTAACTCTCATGACAGTGAGCTAAATTTAAACACGCCTCAGGCTTTGTCATCTCTAAATATGCTGTAAAGCATAGCTATGAGTAACAAGTATATTGTTGCAAATTGAATTCTTAAACCAAGAAGAGCCAAATAGCTTAATGGTCTTGTCACAACTGTAAAGCTTTGTATTTAAACTTACATGTTAGTTTGTTGAGAGTATTTTTTCAGTCTTGTTAGAACGTAGTGCAAGATCATATGGTTTATATCAAATATTCTTGCCACTTGATTTGACCACAGCCAAATTTAACATTACTGACAGGAAATGATGCATTCTGCATCTACAGTGCCGTGTAGTTCATTTCCATGGTTCTTCGCAAAAACATGTGAAGGTGCCTTCAGTTCCCCACGGAGCTCAGAGTTGAAAGTTCCCATTCTCTGTAAATAACTTCATGTGCTTGAATAGCCCCATTGCCTCACGTAGACGGTTATGGTGTAAAATTGCCTATGTGCATAAATGTCCATGAAAGAGACTGAATAAAAAGGCATTAGACGAGAGCTGAGAGGGAAGGGGAAGGTTGAGATGTCAAAAGACACTTGAACTTTTCTTCATTCTTTTTTAGTGGTAGGGGGGTCTCCATGATCATGCTTGTGCAAACCTGCACAGATACAAAATGCGAACAGTCCCTGTTTGTTGCCATTGTTCTCTGGACTAGGCAAGAACCCTAACTTGGTTTGTTGGGCATCCCGTGTATTTTAAGGTGAATAAATTGTGTGCACTGCATACTTATTGTCTGTGGTAGTCTCAATTTGCATCCCAAGTGTGTGATTATTACACTAATTACAACATGAAACTATTTGCTCAAAGGCCTTAGATGTAAAAAAAAAAATAAAAAATCAACATAGTAGATGTTGTCCTGAGTTTTCCTTTTAGGTCCCTTAGCTATTACATTTCATAATTCATTTGTTCATACAAAGCTCTTAAATTCCTTAATCTAGCAAATGGTAATGGATGATTTTTGTTAGCAAAGCAGTTCCTTCCCATTCAGGTAAGAGGATTTAAACCAAAGGTCAGACATCTGTTGTTAATCTTTCATGTCTTACTAAATAGGAGTCACCTAATCACAGCTGTACTTTTTTTTCTCAGCAGCTGAGGTCAAGCCCTTAGTGGGAAGGGTAAGATCCACTATGTGACTGCTGCTGAAGCACGTTCTTGGTGTGTCCTGGGGCCTCAGGGTCTCTGCAGTGATCAGGCCTCTTTCGTGAGGGCAGTACTCAGGTGAGGGAAGGCCACAGCATCCTGGGATGCTCTGCTTATTTCTTATTTATTTTAAAGCATAAATGCTCTATAGCGGGGCTTCTCTGCTGGATGTAGAAGGGCAGGGAATTTAACTTTGTTAAAGGCTATTTAACCAGGTGTATGTAGTTCAGGTATCAGGCAGAACTTTGTGTAACAGTGGAACCAGGTAATTGTGAAAGCTGTGAGATGGTCACCTGAGCATAGCTGGTCAGTGGTTTTAGATCATGGAATAACTTAGGCTGGAGAAGACCTCTGGGATGGTCTGGTCCACCCTTTAACGCAGCCCTGCCAAGGACGCTGTTCGGCCGGGTCACTGAGCGCTGCATCTGAGTGCTGTTGAAGCCCCCCAGGGACGGTGACTCAGCCCCTTCTCTGGGCAGCCCGTCCCAGTACTTCACAACCCTTCCAGTCAAATTTTTCCTAAACCTCCCCTGGTGCAACTTAAGGCTGTTTCCTCTTATCTCTTAGTATGTGGGAAAAAGAGACTGATCCCTGGTAGCTTCCTTTAAGGTGATGAGGTCTCCCCGAGCCTCCTTTTCTCTGGGCTAAACAACCCCGCATCCCTCACTGCTCCTCAGGGGACTTGTTCCCCGGACCCCTCACCAGATTCGGGCGTGCCCTGGCACCTCCGTGTCCTTACAGCGGGGTTCGGGCTGCCGGCGGGGCAGGGCCCGGCCTCGGGGCTGCCTCAGGCCGTGCCCGGGGGGCGCTCTGGGGCCGTTTCGGGCCGGCTGGCCCCGTTGTCACGGCAACGCGGGGCCGCGCAGTGCGCGCTGCCGTCCGCGGCGGGCGGCCCGGGAGACGGCGGCGGGAGCGCGCTGCGGCTCGGCCCGGGCCCGGCTGCTGAGGACGGGTGCGTGGGGCGGCGGGGACCCGGGTGGGGGGTGCGGGGTGGGGGGGGCCTGCCCGGGGCCTGCTCGCTGCGGGGGGCGCGGCCGCGGCATCGGGGGCCCGCGGGCGGCTTCGCGGGGGCGGCTCGGGCGGGCCCCGGGGGGTGAAAGCGGCGCTTGTAGGCGCTGTGAAGTTACAGCTCGCCTTTCTGGCGGGAGGGGGGTCGCAGGAGGAGCGCTGCTTTTTACAGAAGTGCCCGAGTGTTGGGGAAAGGCTGCGGTGCGTGATGAAACAGCCCTGTGAGCCCCCCCCCGGTGCTGGGCTTCTGGGGAGCCTGTGGCTGGACGCTGTGCCAAAGGGCAGCAAACCTCGCCTTTGTCAGCCTGCCTGGCCTCTAAACGCGCTCACAGCGTGTCCATACAGGGCACAAGTAACTTTTTAAGAATTGTCACCAAAAGCAGAACAGCACAATTACATTCAGATTAAATCAGAGTGGGGTATCGGGGCGCAGGTGACTGTCTTCTGCGGTGTGTCCGTGCGTGCTGGCACAACGCTGGGATTTGTAGCGGGAGAAACCTCGAGCCTGCTTACCTGGGCTCCTGAAAATCCAAACAGATCAAAGCTGTTTGGCTTGTAATATACTTTAATACTATGTCAGCTTCTAAGTAACAAATTGTGAGTTTTTTGCTGGAGGAGAACCACTCCATACCAAAGGCAAATCTTCCCCTACGTGTACAACTGTTCGGAGACCAAGTGAAATCCTGGTGAGTGCCTCAGTGGGTAGGTACAGACAGATACAGCTCCTCTGCCCATGCTCTGAGACAGCCAGTTACCAGTCTGCTTTAGTCCAGAAACCGCATTACTGTGTTGGTGTTGTATGACCTGTGAGCTACTAAACCTTGAAATACAACTTCCCAAAAGTTTTGGTACCCCGAGCACAGAGCCGTGTTAGCACAGGTGTACGGTGTCTGGTCAAGAGCTGGCTTGTGTCTGGCTGGTTAAGAACAGGGGCGGGGAATGACCTTGAATTCTTTACTTTTGACTGTATGTTAACATAACTTTTATGAAGCACCTGTGGTTGGAAGGTGTCGGTCAGTTATATCTTCTATTAAAGAGATCAGCTGTCTGGTCTTGATCAAATTCTACACCGATCTTGAAAGTGCTGGTCTTTGTCAGAAATTCCTCTCTTTTTCACCTTGAAAAAATAGGACGTGCTATGCCAGAATCATTTGTAGAAAGTGGTCCTTGTGTTTCTTCCTTGAGAAGACTTCTTTGAGGAGGCAGCTGTCAGTGTAAATGCATGAGACTGAAGCAGCAGTAAACATGGGGATAAGCAAGCATAATGAATGCTGGCTTTGTGACTTCTTTATGTTGCCGTGTAATCCACTTGTAGGCTATTTATTTACATACAGCAATCTACTGCACCATTTTGCATAGCTATTGAGATGGCAAAAAAATATTAGGGATTGTCAGTGATGACAGCATCACTGAATCTTGTTTTAGTAAGTGCCAGTCTGCTCTCTTAAATGTGTGCACTTAATTCCAAATGGGACAGTTAGCTATACGGCTCTCCTAATTGGATTAAGTGGACACTCACGTATGTAGTAAAGCAGACAATGTGGCGTGACGCACACATTAATGAATTGTCAAGGGACTGTAAGCTCAACAAACTTGTTTTCTTCCCTCTCTGGGGGAGACTGAATAATCGAATAAGAAATATTTGCAATTACAGATGCAATGAACAGGAAACTGAAAAAGGTGGTCCTTAAAGGAAATACAGAAGTACGATTTAGAGTAATAAAATCTATTTCCTACCAGATGTTTTTTATTAAGGCGTCTCAAATTTTTATTTAAATCTGAAGTGAATTTCTCAAATAATTCAACTTTTGAGCCAGTATAATGCTTACTTAAACATAGACCAACTCTTTCCTTGTTAAAGTACAAAGAAGCAGATATGAAAGTGTTAGAATGGGTACAGTATTTCGTAACAGATGTGGAGATTCAATAAAACTATCAAAAATATGAAATAAAGGTGAAAAACAGTCCAATATGTACTTGAATGTTTTTGTTGTTGTAGTTTGTTTGTTTTTTTGGGGGGAGATGGCAATAAAGCCAGATCCATGTGCTGTTGTTGTACAGATGTGGAGGTCAAGGGAGGTGACTGTGCCCCTCTGCTCTGCCCTTGTGAGGCCCCACTTGGGCCTCATGTCTGGAGCCCGCAGCACAAGAAGGATGTGGGGCTGTTCGAGTGGGTCTAGAGGAAGGCCACGAAGATGATCAAAGGGCTGGAGCTCCTCTCCTATGAAAAAAGGCTGAGAGAGCTGGGGTTGTTCAGCCTGGAGAAGAGAAGGCTGAGAAGCCTCCGTGGAGACCTCACTGCAGCTTTTCAGTATTTAAAGGGGGCTTAAAAAGGATGGACAGCAACCTTTTACTTGGTCAGATAATGATGAGAGAAGGAGGAATGGTTTTAAATGAAAGAGGGGCAATTTAAGTTAGATGTTAGGAGGAAATTCTTCACTCAGAGGGTGGTGAGGCACTGAACAGGCTGCGCAGAGCAGCTGTGGGTGCCCCATCCCTGGAGGTGTTCGAGGCCAGGCTGGATGGGGCCTTGGCCAACCTGATCTGGTGGGTGGCATCCCTGCCATGGCAGGGGGGTGAAATAGGATGGTGTTCTAAGGCCTTTTCCAACCCAATCCATTCTATGATTGTGAATGAGCATGAACATAAGGGTGAATGGGTTTTGCTGAAAGATCAAACTGCACATTAGGAGGCTGACTGTGCTTGTTTATATTTCAGTGGCACTTCATGTTCTTAATGTCAATGGCAAGGTACAAAGCTACCAGTCTATTTTGAAATGTTGCCTTCCTTTCTAACCTATCTAATTGAAAGTGCTGAATCTGATTTTTCTTTTCTGGGGGAAGACAGCCCTCTTAAAACAAAATATGGAAACACTGATGGAATATTTGAAGTAAGGAGACTAATTCAAGAACCTCTACTGAATCGGGGTCTGATTGATGACCTAGGAAAATCTAACTGCTGTGCGTGCATGTTCCTACAGATTAATAGCTCATGGTTTAGCTGTCCATAAGAAAAACCTTCCCCAGAAAGGGAACCACTTAAACCTTTACCAGGATTTTTTTATTTTTCAGGTTTTGACACTGTTTGTTAATAAATGAGGTGCTTAAGAGGTGGTTATCTCAGCTGTTCTTTTTTCCGATGCCAATGAGGTCATACAACACAAATCCCAAAGACAATCTCCCTGTATAAACTTTTAAATGTTTAGTGACTTGCTCCATTTCTGAGAAAGAACTCTAAAAAGAGCATTGCTTTCAGGTTCTTTTCTTGAAAAATCATCATTTATTATTTTCATTCAGATACAGACAGGTTTTGTGGTCTGGAATGAGTTAAACTAATCTGTTCAGTAATTTCAACAGTACAAGCTCTGAAATGGTGACAACTGTTAAAGCTTACTTCGAAAAAAGCTCAGGTTGAGGCTTCACAACCTGCGATCACTCTGTACATTGACATCTTCGGATATGAAGTACCAGAAATACCTTTTTTGGTAAACTCCGAGTTACTTCAGAGTCCTCTGAAGTAAAGCAGTAAAAGCCACTGAGAGACCAGGTGCTAGTCTGTGCACGCTGTGGATCTATGGGCTACAAGGCCCAGTACTCCTCAGCATTTTTTGACTTTTTAGCCTTTTCTGTGTTCTATATAGAGCACATTAAGAAGGTGATGTGGTAGCTTCTTTTATTAACAACTTTTAGCATTCTGTGACCTGTTACAACCACTTCTTTTCCTTTTGCAGGTTTGCAGTCTGTGACAGCTCCTGATGCCATGGCTGTGTACGTGGATCACCGAGTAGATGCTCCTGAGTCAGTTGCCTCCCCGTCTCATATAACGTGGCACTCGATCCATCCACTCTTGGCAGTTGCTTCCATCAGCACAGCATCTGGGGGCTGTGTGGATATCTATCTGGAACAGGTGAGTAATCAGCAACTTTGCTTTTGGGCTTAATAACATTCTGCTGTTTTGAAACTTCAATTTTGTATTGTATTTGCAGGTTTACTTATGCTCCTTGAATCCCTATCTCTATGTTTTAATTATTGTCCATGCTATTTTGAAAATGTCAGATTCATCAGCTATGAGATTACACGTGTTTTATAAAAAACCCTTCATGCTTTTTTTTTCTAAAAAAAAACTTTAAGTGAATGAAATGTACTAAGAAGTATGAATAAAAAAATCATTCTTCCATCTTGAGCCTGAACTGATTTGCTAGACCCAACTTGTTCCATCTGAGTGTGTTGTTTACTAACATGGTTTATGCCTGTAGACAGGTATTTGCTCTGCCTACTCTGATAATCTTTACACAAGAGGCTTGTGTAGCACTTCAGCGTGCATCATTTCCAGGGGAAAAAAGTATCTGTGCTACTTAGGGAAATGGTAGTATAATCTATCTAGCAGCAGATGTACTGGAAACATTTAACTCTGTTAATAAGTAGTCTATTAAATACGTAATTTTCAAAGAGCATTATTAAGAATTGTCATCCAAATTTTACAAACAGAAAAATAAATACATGAGGAGGTTAAATGATTTCCCTGAAATAATACAGCAAACTATGCACAAAGGAAAGCCTGCCTTTAAAAGAACTGTTTAGATTATTCCATGTTCTAAATTAAGTCCTTTATTCTTTTTAAAAGTTTTTTTTGTTTTGTTTTTTACCTTGAAATGTAATTGAAGCCTTCTTATCATTCACACAGGAATAAGAGTTTGATATGCAGTAAGAGCTCTTCATGCACGCTGGGTTGAGGAATAGCTTTGGAAAGCAGAGAGAGGCAATCCCTTAATACCACTGTGTTTTCACAGGCTATTTTCAAATGGGTGTACTGCATGTCGTAGCACATTTTTATGCACACAAAATATCCATAAATACTTTGTGTAGCCACTTCATATGTCTTACCAGATGTTCTGTTACATATCAGTCCTTTATCACAGGAAAAGATCAAATCTGAAAATTTAGCTTCATCTTTGTACTGAGCCTGTACTTTATTTCCATTTGCAGGGAGAACATGTGTCTGATGCACATGTTGAGAAAAGCTTTCAGGTCACATCACTTTCCTGGCACCCTTCCAGGCCGATTCTTGCAGCAGGCTGGGAGACTGGAGAAGTTACAATACTTAACAAACAAGACAAGGAGCACCATGCTGTGCCACCAACTCATAACACCAAAATTACAGTCCTAAACTGGAGTACAAATGGTACCCACCTTGTGTCTGGTGACAGGGTAAGCAGTTGAAGTATCAAATGTGCATTTGATGTGGAACAGTGTTGCAAGCCCTGTGATGGAAAAAAGATTATGGAATGGATTACTAGGGGAAGGAATATTTGCAGGGGTAGGTGGATAAATTTCTTTGCTTTAGATACAAATTAAAATTGATGGGGAATAAAACCCAATTTTAGCGTTTTAACTTTTTTGCAGATCTTTCAATTCACCTTTAAATAAGTATCTCTAATCTCACTATGTCCTGGGTAGTAGGTTAGAGTTTAAGGCTATTTGATGAATTGAATATTTGAGGCATAGGCAATCTGAACTATTTGCATCAGTATATGCAGGAATTTTGTGGCACTCAAGCATAAAACCCAGATGTCAAGAATCCAAGAAGTCCAGATACAACGTAGTCTGGACTTAGTGAGTGCACTCACCTACAAGAAGAATTGTACAAACATTTTACATTAATGAAGTCTATTTTGTTATAACAATACCTTAAAAATGAGTTGAACTTAGTGTATGGAAAATGTTTTAGAAATGCTTGAAATGTCAGTCTTTATTTCTTGATAAGCTGGCTACCCTTTATATGGTGAAATGAGAACTAATAAATGGAATATCTAATATTCAAGTTTAAGTACTCATGGTTTTGCCAGTTCTTGAATCAGCAAATGGAAAAGTGCTTTTTTATATTCTTTCTGATAAGCTTGAGCTTCTCAATTTATATTTTTTTAATTTTTATAATTTTTATCTATGAGTCAGAGGAAAATGCAATTTTAAATCACTATTGGTAAAATCCTGTTGCACTTGCAGAAATTGAAAACTAAGTGTTAAATTGCATTTATACTCTGAAATAGAAAGGAGACAGTGTTGCCCAGACAAAAGATAACAAATAGTGTAACTGAGGCTATATATAGAGATAATATTAATGTAACTGCACTTTACATTAACCCTACACTTATGAACAGACTTTTCAAATTGATTTTTGGTGTAAGATCATAGTAAGTCTTCCCAAAATGGACGTAGCCACTCTTATAGGCAAGTTTAATTAAAAATTTTATAAGCTCATCCTAAGTGCTACTCTGAGTAATAATCAAACTAGAGTAAGCAGAGCTTTCAAGTAAGCATCTTAAGATGACAAAGCAAGATCTGCATGTGTTGACATGAATGCTCTTCACTTTTACCTAGGTTAAATAGCTGTCACTGGAACAACCAACCTCAATGGATAGAGCAGTGTGATGTTTGAACTCAGTGAAGTTCAGTACAGCAAAAACTAGCTTTCAGCCTCTAATGGAATTCAATAAACACAGTTGAGCACAGTTAAGGTTCTCTATGGTATCCCTGGCCAATGAAATGTGGGTCCTTAAAAACCTGCAGATGTTTAGCAGCCAGCTTGAGCTAATCAGCTTTGTGAAGAGCCAAGGCTTATTAGGCAGGGTGCCCAGCTGTTTCTGCATCCCATGGCTAGTGTCAAGATTGTTTCTGCTAAAAACTGTATTGTGCAGGCCAGCTTGTCCTGTTGCTTGCTCACTGTCATTCTACTTGGTGTATGTTATACTCAGTGTGTGGTCTGTGCACACACTTTGTCTCCTAAATCCTTCCCAATAGTCTTTAAATATAGTTTTAAAATCCTTCACGTGAAGGATAGCAGTATGGTGGTATGGATATTATCTTAATTCTGACAAGAAGGTAGAACTTCCATTCATGGCAGGGGAAAAAAGATGGAAACATTACCTTGGAAGGCCTCAGCTGCATCTTGTGGGGGTTCTAGTTAGCACTGTAAAGTTAAAGTGCTTACGTTGTGCTACTGCTACTAGTATTCCACTTGTAGAAGGGCACATATCTTTTAAAAATGAAGGAAAATAAAGCAAATTATAATACCACTTCTATTGTTGTCTGCTTAATGAAACAAGATGATGTTGAACTTTGTAGTGCAAATTGTTGGTTCTTCAGGTAATATGCAGAGGGCCTCCAACTGCAGTTTGGTTGCCTAAGTACGAACAGAATAACAAAAATAAATAATAATCTTTAAATTCCAGCTGTGAAGCTGTGGCATCAGTCAACCTGTTGGGATTGTTGGTTGATACGTCATGCATCTCTTTTTGCATGTCTGCCTTCTCCATTCCTTATGGTCACTGGCCTTTGAGGTTGATGAGTGTTCTGAGCGGGCACTGCAAAATGCTGGCTGTCTCCAGAACCCATGCCAGGCTCCAAAGCTTGCACAGTGCCGGTACTTTGGTGTGTGCTTGTGTTCTTGCTTGCAGGAAAAATCACCAATTGAGACTATGTGATAGTAGTTAGTTCTTATCTATGCTGCAAATACGTATTTTTTAGAAATTGTGAGTATTTGAATAGAAAAAGCAAAGTGAATATGTATTCCTAATCTTTATGTAAAATTGATAGCTAAGTAAAGCTTAAGAATATAACTTCTCAGAATATACAGGAACAATCTTGAGATTTGTAAGACTGAAGTTTTGTTTGGAACGAGGTACGCATTTAATTGTTGGGCAAATGGAGCTAAGGAAAGGGACGATTAGGGTGTCAGAAAAAAAAAAAAAAAAGAAGAGACTACGTAATACTTTCCTTGAGAAGTGCTACAGGCATTGTTGTTCAAGGTATTTTTAAAATTAGGCTGAAAGAATGGGCACAATTATTTTCCAGACTTAACTTTTATTGACTCTTATTGAATTTATTGGCCAACTAGTATTCATTTCTTCATTATTTATGATTCTTCTAAGTTTTCTTTTTTTTTTTTTTTATTAAAAACAATGAATTCTTGTTGTACTCAGATGCCCACTCTGTGAAAGAAAGCAAAAACTCCCTGTTTATCTTAAGCATTACTGTCCTGTGGCTCAATACTTACTCCTTTAGCAAACAGACTATTTGCAAGAAAAAAGTGTAAAGAGAGCTACCTAAGAAAATACCTGCATATGCATACCTGTAGAGGAATATTGTTTTGCAGGGTTGTTTTACTAGGAATGGATGTGATCAACAAGTATTTTTAGGTAACGTGATTTTAAATAAGCACATATTGTAATTTTAAAAATCATTTTTATTCATTGTTGCTTAATTTTAAATTGGAGTAATTATATGTGTCCTTTAACAGAAAGGTATTGCTCCATCACTAAAATATTCTGCATTGATAACGCAATGTGCATTGAGTAGGAAAGAATCTGGATTCTCATCTATGTGCAAGGTATAATGAATTAACTGTTGTCTTTTTTCCAGCATGGTGTCTTGGTTCTATGGAGAATGGACCAAAGAGGTCGAGTGCAAGGTACTCCCGTGCTGAAACACGAGTATGGAAAACGTCTGTCTCACTGCATCTTTCGACCACCACCTCCTGGCGAGTAAGTGTGCCCCTGTCAGAGCACTGGTAGACTAGGTCCTTCTCTTGTTCCACAGAAAGAAAAACCTACTTATAGACAATTAGAAAATAATAATAAAAGTAGAAAATTGTCCTCCCAATTGTCCTCTGGTTCCAAGTTCTTCTCTCCCTCTAGTTGCTATGGAGGCTATTTGTGTTCTGTATGCAGCAACAAATCTTCATTTTGTCAATACCTTTTTCTTTGTTGCTGCTGATTCTTCTTTCTTTAGTTCTAAGTGGCAGTGTTGCTGACTGTGAAAAGCAGAAAGCACACTGAAAACAATTATCCATGAAATTATTGGCAAGAACAATTGAGCTCTTACATATTATGTCTTTTCTCTCCAATCAAGAAATAAGAATCAGTTCTAGTATAAAACAGAAAAATAAACAGCACACACCAACAACAAAACACACCACAAACCAATAACCCCCAAAAATGAATCTTCTTTATCTGGGACATTACTTTGTCTCTCTGTAAAAAAGTAATAGTAGTCATAGGGAGGAAAAAGAGGTGAAGCAATACAAGTGAATACTATTATTACAATCTTGTTTATTTGGGGGCTTGTTGGTTTCCAACCAGTATGCGAAACATCTTCTCTCTTTACAATGTGTCTTATGAATTATAAATTCAAGTTCTTTAGGATGGAAAGTACTCTGTTATGTAAGCAATTGGAAATGAAACATCTCTGGTTGTTTCCAGGGATTTTGTACAGCTGGCAAAAGCAGCTGTGAGTGGTGATGAGAAAGCCTTAGATATGTTTAACTGGAGAAAAGCTGGAACAGGAGCACCACTGAAAATGGGATTCCAGGAAAGACTGTCTTTCTTTGTCACGTTGATGGATGGTAAGAGCAAAATGCTTTTCCAGACTGATGAAAATTTGTCTACTTAATGCTTCAAAACTGTGCAGTGCAAGATAACCCTGTTTTCTTATATACAACAGGATAGGGTATTCATAGATGTTGAAGAATATTTGATAAGAAGAATTTAATAAAATGCTGAGAATGTTAATGTCTTCAGGGTGAGTCCTCTCTAAAAAGAACACTATAGGTGTTGGATTAGTCAAGTTCCCAAAGGCGTGAGTGTAAGAAAAGTGTAACACTCAAATGCAAGTAAAATGATAAGCTGTCAGCAATTTATACAAAAATGAGAAATGCCTTTATTACGTTTTTTTTTCTTTTTTTTTTTCTAGAAATAGTCGAATGCTACTAGAACATACATTTTAAAAATAATGTTTGTGTTTACTTCTTTTCTCCCTGTGCTTTGGTATGATGTTTCTGTATAAAGATGGTAAAATGTCTTTACCTGCTGCTGATTTTTTCTAGGTTTCTTCCTAATATTCTTTCTTCCTCCTGCTTTTATTCTTCTGGGTGCTAGTTTGTTACCAGCTAATTTTCTTCCTACCCCTGTTGTTCTTATGATGCCTTTTCCTAACCTCTGTAACTCTTTGGACAAGAGCCAGAATGTGAAACAGGCAGTGTAATGAGTATTTTTCTGGTAGGTGATTTGAGTACATAATCCTCTCCATTCAAGTGCTAACTACTCCAAAAATCTATCTAAGTTATGCTAGTTCCCAGATCAATTACAGCATGATTCAATGTTTACATTCATTATGACAGTCAAATGTCATAAATGACATAATTAACACCAGTATGATTGTAGGAGTGACATTGTCTAGCTGTGTATTTTTCTTGCAGAGCAGTGAGCTCTGATTTGATTTGTGAGGTGTAAACCTCTTCAGTAGATAGGAACTATTCAAATGAAAATGGGATACAGGACTCTTGTTAGACAGGTGTCAAAAGTGGAAATCTTTGCATAGCTGTGTGGCTGTTACCAGGTGCTTTGAAAGTGAGCATGTATTGGTACACATCTCCTTCTAGAGACAGACTCAGTGTCCTGAAAGTGGGTGTCCTCAACATTTTCGTGGTTTCTCAGGCCTCCTGTTTAAACTTTATTTTTCTGTCAGATGATACTGGTGGTTTCTTTTGAGCTTTCCTACTGCAGAGGATAATAACGCAGAAGTATTTTGGACCTAGTTCTTATTTTAGGCAGAGATCAGTCATAACTTCAAAATCTGTTAACATTTTCATAGGGTTTAAATGGGATTTCTAAATTATTACTACTATTGTGGTTTTCATCACAAACTTATTTAATAAAAATTAATTAAAATTATTGCCTTCAAATTGTTTTTAATGCTTTAAACATTGCTATTGTATATTTTTAAATCTCAGAGAGACTTGACTAGGGACAATAGAGCATCTTTTAAAATAAACAATTGAGCTTGTCAAAAAATATCAAATATATCCCGAGTTTTGAGTACTAGTCTAGATACATTATTGATTCCAAAATGCTAATCTCTGTATTTACCCAAAACAAAACAAACAAACAAACAGGTGTGTGTGTGTGAAATTCAGGTAGTATGTTACATGAGATGCTTATCTGAAAAAAGGATTCATTTTTACCTGGGAGAATATGAAACCGTATGGGACCAGGTGGGAGAGGAGTTTGGAAATATATATATATATTTAATGTAGGTAATGTAGTTGGTATATAGAGGGTGATAATGTGTTTGCAAGAGTTCTGTAAATTAAAACATTCTTCTTATTAAAGGAACCTCATATTACCTCTTAGGTACAATATTTTGGTGTAGGTCCTTAGTGGTCACTCTTACACATTTGTTTTCTATTTCAGCTTTTTATATATATATATTTCTTAGAGCTTTTTAATTTGCACCGAATTGAAATGCCGCATTTAAATAATACCATGAATTGCCAAGAAGTTGTGTGAAGTGCGTTGGATCTGTTAAATTTTGGTGACCTCGTTTGGTGATTTCAGTAATATAATTTGCAAACTACTAATTGTAGGATTTCTCACTGCATAGACCTATGTAAGATTTATGCAATATTGCAGTTTAACCAGATGATACACATTATGTTGTCAGTGTTCTTAGACACAATCTTATTTGCTTTTTTATTATGTCTCTGGTATGCATAATTACTTGTGAAATTCACGTAGAAGAGCTGCATTTAGTGCGTGTGTGTAGTGTGGGGTGTTGCTAAACAATGAAGAAGTTTATATCCATGAGCTTCTTCAATCTACACTTCAGTGTGAATTGTACTAATTCTTAGCTTTCACAAGTTGTTAATGGGGAGCCTTCACATACCTGCATGCCTATGCTTCAAAATATTTCAATTTAGCCTCAAAATATTTCAATGATGCTATTTAAATGAATTGCATCTGTATTTTCTAGATGAGTAAAAGAGAATAATTTATATTTGTTGCTCTTGTCAGCTATCATAATTGAGACAAACAAGGAGGTGAGGGTGGTGGTTATTTTACTCTTAGCACTTGAAGGATATTATATTAAGGATATTAAAGCAAAAAATAACAAAAAATATTTTTGTGGCTACAAGTGCTGTTACCTAAGAGCTGTGCAACTTGTTTATATATACTATAGGTTCTGTGCATTGTGTGAATGAGAAAGGAAAGACAAGCCATGTATTGTCAGCAGACAGTCTGGTACAAAAACTTCTGTTCATGGAGAAAGGAGATGTATTACTTGTCATAACAGAAAACCTGCTGTTGTCCTTGCATAAAATTACTCCTGAGGGAGAAGCAGAGGAGCTCATGAAGGTAAGAGTCAGACTACAAGTTAAAGTTGCAATATTGAATCTTTTTTGAGAATTTTTTATTATTATTTCCCTTAGTCACAAATGAACCAGCTTTTTTGTTTTTCAGATATTACCTTGATGAGCAAATATACGCTCATATAAAAGTAAAATAGAGTCGTGTTATTGAACTTGGAAAGATGGTTTTCACCTTGCTTTTGTGTTTTGATTTTTTTCTTATATTTTTCTATTTTGACCCTATATTAATCTCTTTGCTCCTTATTTAACTTGTCTTAGCGAATTAGAGAAGAATTAAAAGTTGATATTTATAAAATCTATCTGTAATTCCAGTACAATCAAATATTAAAATGCTTTGTGGACAACTACATTCGTAAACAACGTCCAATCCATGATTTGCCCATTTCTGCTCTCAACTATCATCCTTATCACAAATTCCTCATGCCCCATGTTGGGTTCCAAAAAGGACTGTGGTGGTTTTACTCAGGTGGGCAGCTGAGCTCCACCAGAACCACTCTCCTCCCCTTCTATAAGGGAAAGGGAAAATATGATTAAAAGAGCTCAAAGGTTGAGAAAAGGACGGGGAGATCACTCATAGAATGGTTTGGGTCAATCCCTTAGGAAGGGATGCCACCACTAGATCAGGTTGGCCAAGACCCCCTCCAGCCTGGCCTTGAACACCTCCAGGGACGGGGCACCCACAGCTGCTCTGGGCAACCTGTTCCAGTGCCTCACCACCCTCTGAGTGAAGAATTTCCTCCTAACATCGAACATAAATCACCCCTCTTTCAGTTTAAAACCATTCCCACTTGTCCTGTCATTATCTGCCTAAGCAAAGAATCGCTCTCCATCTTTTTTATAAGTCCCAGCTAGGTACTGAAAGGTTGCAGTAAGGTCTCCCCGCAACCTTCTCTTCTCCAGGCTGAACATCCCCAGCTCTCAGCCTTTCTTCGTAGGAGAGGTACTCCAGCCCCTTGAACATCTTCATGGCCCTCTTCTGGACCATGCTCCAACAGATCAACATCCTTGCAGTGTTGGATGCTCCAGACCTGGACGTAGTACTCACAAGGGCAGAGTAGAGGGGTACCTTGACCTACTCATGCTCCTCTGATGAACTTCGTCCTGGACTGCACCTTCTGGGCTGCAGGCATGCACTGCTGGCTCATGTTGAACTTTTCGTCCGCCAGAACCCCTAGGTCCTTTTCTGCAGGGCTGCTCTCAGTGAGTTCTTGTCCCAGTCTGCATTCATGTCTGGGATTGCCCCCACCCAGGTGCAGCACCTTGCACTTGGCCTTGTTGAACCTCATTAGGCTCACATGCGCCCACTTCTCCAGCCTGTCCAGGTCCCTTTGGATGCCATCCCTTCCTTCTGGTGTACCAGCTGCACCACTCAGCTTGGTGTCATCTGCAAACTTGCTGAGGGTGCACTCGATCCCCCTGTCTATGCCATTGATAAAGATATTAAACAGCACTGGTCCCAGAACAGACCCTGAGTCACACCACTTGTCATCAGCCGCCAACTGGACACAGAGCCATTAACCATTACCTGTCTACAAAATTTCTTTTACCGAATTTATACACATCGTGTATTTGATAGGTTTAATGGTGATCGGTGAGAGGAACTCCCCTTTCTGAACCGTCTGACAGATCTGGTTTTACATTTTAACTTTGTGGACATACTAGGCAATTCAGATGCTCAGTGTCTTTCAGTGTGTTGATCCTACATTTCATGTGTTTATTTTTGGTTTACAGGTGAAGTTGAGTGGGAAGATAGCTCATTCTGCAGACATCATTTTAATAGACCATAGCCTTATTGTTACAGCAATAGGTGAGACAGTAGTCAGGTAAGAATCCTGTTTTAAAGCTGCTTTTTCTGCCATGAGAACGGCTAAATAAACAGTTTATTGTCTGCAGTGCACTAAAGTTTTTTCTAAAGTGGTATTGTCTTTTTTTTTTTTTAACTGGTAATGTGTAAAAACAAAACAAAAACTTCAAAAGTTTCTCATCTTCTTTCACAAAATACAAGTAATTAACTGAAAATCATGTTTCCTTGAGAAATAAAACTACATGTGTATATTTTCCTTTCTCAAGGTAGTTTTATTTTATCAGCCAGTACTCCCCAGACTTTTTATTTTCTGAATGCCTTTTTGTATTTCTTTTTGAAAATATATTCTTTTTTTTTTTTTTCTTGAAAAAGCCACTTTGCTGTTCTTTCTATCTTTATCTTTTGATTCTTATGACAGTCATAGCAACAGGAGAAAAATGCTTGCTTATCAGGATTTCTCTATTACTGCAATATAATGCAGGTATTCTGGTTATTTCTGTCTCTAATTCTTTAAACTAAATGCATCACTTTGCTGTGTTGCAGTTATAATCTTCCATAGTTCTGTGTTTGTGTTTTTTTTTGTTTGTTTGTTTGTTTTTGTTTTGCATCTTTTTAAAGTACTATGTATTTTTTCTCTGTCTTTCTTCTGACTTACTCTACATATTTTGTCAAAATTTGTGGGGTGAGGAGACAAAGGAGGCTATTCCATTAACATCAGTATTTCACTTGTTTGAGTCTCCCTACTATCGAACAAACTATCTGCTACTGTCAGTCAAAATCATCTGGTAATCTTGTGAGAATGTTATAACGACCAAGTGTTAAGCAGGAAGATATTTGACAATGTTTAGTTCTAGAAAGTACATCTGGAATCCAAAGGGCTACTGCTTGAGATGGAATATCCTTAAAACTAATGAACTGAGCTGGGTGGAAGAAGGGAGCAGCAATGCCTCACTTCCTTTATTTTTTTCTTAAGACTGGATTTGCTTCTGACTCCTTCACAGAACATTACAAAATATCCTGTGGACTAAAAAGACAAAGGAAAAAAAAGGAGATTAAGAAATTCACATTCCAGAGGCAGCTGCTAACAATTTCATTTTAGGAATTAAATGATTGGGGCATTATGGAATCATAGAATCAGGAAGCAAATTAATGCCATGTACAGCATCCTATTGACTGTTTAGCAAGACACCTGGAAGGGAAAAGCATTGTTAACTCTTCTTTTGTGTGTCTTAGGTTCTGGGATTTGGACCGAGGTGAGAATTATGTGCTATCCCTAGATGTGCAATTTGGATTTGAGGCAGGAGAGTGTATTAACTGTGTTTCCTACTGCAGTGCCAAAGGTGAGAAATAATACGACAGCTCTGTTTGCTAGATCCTAAACCTTGCCAAATCGTTAGTCTTCAGTGCCCTTTATTCATTTTAGTATAACTTTCTTGTTACTAGGTGTTTCAGTAATAGCACATTAAGTAGAAGTGTTTTAGTCTAGCTCAGGAGTGCCCTTTTGAAGGAACAACGAGATCATTTGTACTCAGCACACTGTCTCCAAGCACACTATCTGGATTTGTTTTGATAGCGAACCAGTAGATGTATTCCTGGAGTATATATAATGCACTCCAACATGTTATGGGAAGGCTACAAGCATACATTAGAGCTAGTGAAAAGCAGAACTCACTAAACATGTACAGTGTGGACATCAAGACCTTACAATTGGTTTCTCTACGGAGCTCCTAACTCCTAACTGTTGCCTTGTTTGCTAATGTAGGCACAGCTAGGGTCTACTAGAATTGCTTTTCATGGTGCCTTGCCTATCTATACTACAAAAGCAGATATTTGATTTGATATATAAATGGTTAAAATGAAATCAGTGTCTGATACATTTAAAAGATAACTTCATCTTATGGCTTAGAAAATAGGCATTGGTTTTCAAATGAAACTTCCATCCTTTCTCCAGAAAGGTTCTCCAGTACAGGGCCAGAATGCTGGTGTGCAGAAAGGCAAAGAAATGAACTGTTCTAGAACAAGGCTTCTCAATACCTCAGAACCAGAGTGAGGCTTCCTACTGCTTTGTATAATGTTTGTGTTTTTCTGAAGCTTGGAAAGGTATGAAATATCTAAAATGCCTGTGAATGGCAGGTCTCCTAGCAGCTGGTACTAACAAAGGGAGAATAGCTATGTGGAGGAAGGCATCAGGATCCAGTCAGAGCACCCAGGCTTTGGAGAACAAGGAGAAGTGGAAGCTCCAAGCACCTACAGAACTTGAAGGAAATATCACTCAGATAAAGGTAACACAAAAAAGAGTCATGCGTTTTATTAGGACTTCACAAACCTTACTTGAATATATCTTGTCTATGGAATAGATGAGTATGATTGTTATCCTACAGACATGTGCCAGCAAGAAACCAGTGTTCTAAAGGAGGACAACCCTTGAATAAAGCAATTTTCAAAACTGAAACAGGCAGAAGTGTTACCTCTTTGTAGCTATTGTGTTACAGACAGGGTTGAAATGCTCAGCAGCATTATGCGCTGAAATGTAAATAGATCTCTCTGCCTGGGAGAACAAGCAGTCACAGCATACTTAAATCCAAACATCTCTCCTGTATAAGTCTTGCTGATGAACTCTTTGGATTCAGCACCCTGAAATTATTTTCAGAAAAGATAGATTATCAGGAATGTCAAATATTAAAGCACCATAGAATATCCCAACTTGGAAGGGACCCACAGGATCATCGAGTCCAACTACTGGCTTCATACAGGATGACTACCTAAAAATTAAATGATATGTCTGAGAGCATTGTCCGAGCTCATCTTGAACTCTGTCAGGCTTGGTGCCACGACTGCTTCCCAGAGGACCTATTCCAGTGCCCAACCACCCTTTCGGTGGAGAACTTCTTCCTAATATCCAAAATTTACATAAATTTATTAAAATAGCAAGAAAGAAAATAGAGAAAAAAGAAATAACAAATAGAATATATATACATAATAGATACATACTGTATCAGTCCTACTTAAAAAATTAACACATAAGTAATATTTAGGTCAAAATCCCAAGCTAAGGTGCTTCAGTAACAGATGCTTCAGGCCCAGGAGATGGGAAATGGTTTGTGCCATTAATATGTCATGTGTCTGCTAATAATGAGAATGGGGAGAAGAGACATAGGTTTTTGTCAGCTTGACCATTTATGTGTTTTCTAAGTAACAGGATATAAAGTGCCGTCCAGAAATAGCACCTTCTTCCCAACATTTGTTAGCATAAACAAAAGCATTGCCAAACAGTTATCAACAGTCCCCACACTTTATCTCATAATCAAGTAATCTTTAATTATGTAAACTATACATATATATATATTTGTAATCCTTGCATTCTTTTTTTTTTTTTTCTAAATTGATAGGTGTAGAATAGTTTGATAATTCCTATAAAAGAGTTTTCCTGTGTTACCGTGAAAAACTTGGAATAGAAAGCCATATACTACGGTGGGGTCAAAGGACAGCAATAACTTTTTTTTTCCACTCCTTGAAAATCTAATATTTTTTCAATCTGATATAGTGGCTTCTAAAGAGAAGTGGTTGGAAATGCACTCTAACTTGTCTGTTGTGCAGCATAATATTCTAGTTAACAGTAACTAAATATAAACAAACCATGCAAATCAGTTTTATTTTTCAGATTGTGCTCTTGAATAAATGAAATAACTTCCAAATACAACTATTAAAATCAATGTTGTTGGAAAGACAGTCACAGAAACATCAATGTCTATACCAGTGAAAAAAAAAATCTTTGAAAATCAGGAAATTAACATGAAACTTCAAATAACTTTGAAGGAAGCAGAGACCTTTGAGACTTGGCACTAAATTTTATAGAGCATATCTGCTGCTATACAACAACAGAGTTGGTCTTGAAAGGGATTTTCTATAGTTATTAGAAACTTCATAATTAATTTAGCCCATGGTAGTATGTATGCATCAATGGTCTCTTTTTTTAAAAAAAAAAAAGCCAACAAAACAGCCATCTAGCAGCAAAGGAACACCCCTCATCCCTCCCTTCTGTGTCCTCCTGGGCCCAGCAACAAAGGCAACTCCTGTGTCAAACCTGTGCCATGAACTATGTACCTTGTTTATCAAGGAGCATTGTCAACAGTGTTTGAGTTCAGAAAAGCACCAACCCCTGCCCCATGTGTGTGGTTATAGGGTCCAGACTATAAACAGATCATCTCTGACTAAATCTTATGGAAGAGTTCTTTTGTAGTACACTGGTTGCCACAATGCTTTCTTGAAAAGAATCATCCTTTGATAGGAATAAACATGAACAATGCTGGACATGCTTGTTTGACTGGGAATATGTAAAGACAGAATGAAAATGGGAGCATTTATCTTTACTATAGAAAGAATTCATCAGCTGCATGTTAAAAGCTGTCCTTGCTGTCTCAGAAGCAGATCTTACTGTTCTGTCAAATTTTCAAAGGTATCTCCAGGTTTAGCACTGCTCTGCGCAAGTGCTATTTTTGAATCCTAAAAGAAAAAGGGAAGGATAACCTATATAAAAATTCAATTACAAAGCTAGAACACTTACCCCCCTTCTCCTTGAAGAATCCCTGTGTTCTTTTGGACCCCTTTATGCATGTGATTTAGCAGCGTTTGGTAAGGAGTTTGTACAACATTGACTGAGAGGGATATAAAAACTGCAGAAATGAATAAGGTAATCAAATAAGATACTATGCATGCAACTTGCTTTTACAGATCAAAGCGTGATTAAGCCTTTTAAATAAGTGATTCTCTCATGAGTATAAATGTGAGGTGGTACAAAACTATCTTAAGGAAAAAGTGGTTTTAATGTAAAAAATAGCTCCTCCACTTAAACTAAGGGAGCGTAAGTAGCTGGGTAACTAGCACAATAGCTTTCATCTGTAATTGGCTGTAGTTGGACTTCCATATTTGTGTGCATGTGTATATGTGTGTACATATATATCCATACAAATAAAATGTTATACCATCTTTTTTTTTTTTTTTTTTCTTGCTCTCATGTGCAGTGGGGCTCTCGAAAAAATCTTCTAGCAGTGAACAGCATCAGCTCTGTGGTGATCCTCAGTGAGCAGGCCATGTCGTGTCATTTTAATCAGCAAGTGGCTGCTGTACAAGTGTCTCCCAGCCTGTTTAACGTGACCTTCTTCAGCGCAGGAACCACACACAGTCTTCATGTTGATATGACTGTTAATGGAGTCTTTGCTACTAAGGTTGTTGGTCTTCTCATTCATTTTCTCAGGTCTTTGCCTAGCTAGGTGTATAAAGACCAAACTTTCCAAGTCCTTAATATAATTCTTTAATATTCCATTTTATTGTGTAATGAAAGTATTCTTATGACAATAGCAATCATTCTGTGGTGGAGCTAGTTTTCAGGTAGCACAGTGATTCAGTAGTACTCTGGATGCTGACATCTCTTTTTTGGGTTACTAAAGGCCTTTCAATCCAATACATGGATGAATTAGTAAAAGATGGCAACTGCGTGGAAGGTCTTACTCTGTTACTGCATAAATTACAGTATGAGTCCAGAATAAAAATGTTTATGTTTTGGGTTTTGATTGTTTTTAGGATGCTGTAGTATTTTGGAATGGGAAGCAAGTTACTGTCTTTGAGTGTTCAGAAGATACCTTAAGGAGTGCAGGTAGTGATTCCTTTAAGTCAAAATTCCTTTTTTTTTTTCTTTTCTTTCTTAAAAAACAAACAAACAAAAAAAAGCTCACCTACGATTATTGTAATGATGGTTTCCTTGTGATTCCTCTTCCAGGCTCTTTTCTTTGTGACTCTCCAGTTCTGTCAGTGCATGGAGAAAATCTGTACACGGTTGAGCCATATCGGGTCCAAGTCCGTACCTGGCAGGTAAGGGCTGATGAACACATGGAACAACAAATACGTCTTACTGTTTTTCAAAGACTGGTGTCACAGCTTAAAAAATAAGTGGAAGTTCTGTAAACATATCGACTCTAAATTTGTCATGGGAAAAATGCGTTGAGGATTTTAGCTGTAAGTTTTACATGTTGTGTTCTTTAGTCTATTATGTTTAAACACTACTGCACTGTAGCTAATCCTAGTAAGTATTTATGATAAAAAACAGAATTATGTAGGGACCAGAATGCTTATGAGGATATAAATTGCATGCATATGAATGTATATTACTGATGGGAAATTTATAATATTAAATGTTTTAAGAGGAAAAATATACCCTGTGCACATTCTGTACGTTCCTGTGGAATCTTCTGCATAAGTTTTGCAGCCTCTGCTTGTCATGAGAACCAAAAAGAGAAATGTAGTTATTACAGTTCTATGATACATAATTTTATTTAAGAAAGGGAGGTTTTATCAGAATGAGGACTGATACAATGTTTTTCCAGATGTATATTAGTGGACCTTCAGGGAGCTGTATTCATGCATCCCTCTTAGTGGGAAAAAGTTGTATTATCAAAGAGGCCATTTTTGCACAAGTATTTCTATAAGTTTTAACTCTTTTGGATGCTATATATCCAGTTTTCTACCTGAAGCAGATTGTGGTTTTGGAGACCTTTTGTGAGTTTTGTGAGGGGTGTGTGTGCCAAGTGCGGTTTCTCTCATTTTGTTGATAGTGATTCGTCTAACATAGAAGTTTAGCAATTAGCTTAGTAAGAAAATATTAAACTCTGAATGTACAAACCTAGTGTTACACCTTTCTTCTCAGGGAACAGTTAAGCAGCTTTTGGTGTTCTCTGAAGCAGAGGGAAATCCGTGCCTCTTGGATGTCTGTGGAAACTTCTTGGCTGTGGGAACTGATTTGGCTCACTTCAAAATCTTTGATCTCTCTCGCAGGTATTAATTAGCCTTTAAAAACAATCTGCTCATACTTGAGGACATTTTCTGTGGGGAGGGGTGAAATCTTTAGCTGGTTTTGATGTACTGAAAAGTGATTACCTCTTTGAATCTCAAGACAATACAGTGTAGCGTGCACGAACTGATGGCATATTCCTGAAGTAAGTGAAGAGACAGAGATTTGTTAGACAAATCACGGGCTGAGTACTGTAACAGTGACTTAGGGTATTGTTAGGTTTGTTTGTATGTATTGGAATGTAGGTGGAGACCTTAAGGAAGATCTAGACAAGGATGTTACATGCTTCTAATAAACTGAAGACGATCTTTATCTCAGAAAAGTTGCAATAAAGGAAAAAGTGAGAGATATACTTACATTTGTTCTGGTTACACTGCGGTGCCCTTCTGACAAACTGCTATGGCACGTAAAAGATGTGCCTAACAAAATGTCCAAATCAAAAATGTACTTGCTAATGACAAATATGACTTTGAAAAACATTAAGAGTAAAACAAATTCCCTTACATACTGTGACCAGAGGACTGCTAAACTGAGGTTGTCTACATACCACAGAACACAATTTGAAGGTAATGTATTTGGGCAGGTTGTTGTTAGCACAAGTATTGGATTGGTTGTGATGATTGATAGTGAAAGCAACTAGCTGAACTCCTCCGTGCTTTGTTAAATTTTCACGGCTAGTAATGATAATACCCATTTTTAAATTATGACAATATATCACACCTAAATTTTAAAGTTAACAGAGCTGACAGAACAAATGAGGGGTCCAAGCATGTAATCCGAGAATGTTATTTTTACAGAATCAAAGATTTTCCTACATGGGAACCTATGATGGGTCTAAATTAATGTCGCTTTTTTCTGTCACATTCTTTAGATTCATGTGATTTGTCCTCTTTGCTGAATAATTGCTGGGTTTGTATCTATAGCACTAGTGAGATTCTTCTGAAATGATAGTCCTTTGTAAATTGTGTGCAGATGGAAAGTGACTGGTATGATATAAATGCCATCCCTGTTCCCCAGTGACATTACTCTTTTTCCAGAGTTCATCTTTCCCATGCACAGAACTTCTGTGATGAGCTATTTTCAGCATTACGTTACTGTTCAACTTACATAGGAAAAAGCAGTCCTCTGAATTAAAATTCTGGTAGGATGTTTTTGGTTTATAGCCCTCTCTTTGGAGTCCTGTTGGAGCATTGAAGATTATTCTTGGTGATTCATTGAGGAATGAGTGTTTCATTAATTTCTGAAAGATAGGCAGGTCACAACAGGAGAGGAAGCTAGAGTTTGGGTCAAAAGTCTTATAAGGAAGAAATAAAATTTTTTTGAGGTCTTTTTTCTTACCTGTAATTTGAAAATATTTTGGCTGATAACTACTGTTGCTTTATTGCTACCATACAACTTAAACTTATTCCTTTCCACAGAGAGGCAAAAGTGCACTGCAATAGCAAGAACTTCTCTGAGCTGTTTCCTGGCCTTGGAAGCATTGCATCTGTCAAGTGCAATGCTAATGGCAACAAAGTCAGTATCCTCGTTAGCAAGGTGAGGTGAAGCTCTTCACATACCACCCTAGGGCCTGACCATCAGTTAATAGACTGGTACAGTTCGAGATGATTACTGAAGACACTTTAACTTCACAGAAATAAACCTGTATTTTCTATTTTCTATGAACAATATTGTTGGTCTTGAAAGTTTGCATGTAACTAAACACTAAAATTAAACTCTGTTAAGGTTTTGTATATTTGGTGAGGCAAACAGCCCAGTTTTTTAGTAGCTCAGTTGAAAAACTGTTTTGTAGCATTTCAAAGAAATCAAAGGCAAACTTGCTAGAATAGAGAAACAGCAAGAAATGTTATGATACTTCTTTTGACTGTTCTTTTCAGATTGCAAGTACATGAAACTGTTAAGAGCATGAATTGAATTAGATGAGCATACCGTCTGAACTTTTTGCTTTTTACCTGTGTCCTTCAGCAACTTTTTTTCCCATTCTCAGGCAAATGGGAGCATTGATTCCAAGATCTGTTTCTATGATGTTGAAGTGGACAAAGTTACAGTCTTTAATTTCAAGGATGAACAGGGGAATGGTAGAGAGAAGCTTTCTTCTGGACAACGTATTGACAGGTAAGAAGCTTTTGTTTTGAAAAATATTACCCTAGGCTTTAAGATAGGAATCTGTCATATGAAAATGAGCAACATCTTGATATTGGTATTCCTCTGTCTGTGTAGGAATTTATACCAATTAATTTTTTTCTAAAGATTCAACTAAAACTGATGTATTGTATACTAACCAATACTGCATCCCTTTCTCTTCCAATATGTGAACTAGGGAGTGTTAAATGAAAGTATGGAAAGCAAGCTTAAAATAAGCAGGAGGTGGTGGCGGTTCTTCAGAAACTATGCTAAGGAACTTCTTTACCAAAGGAAATTATAAATGCTGAAGGAAGGGTTCATGGAGGTATTCAGCAAAGAATAATGCAGTGAGATAACTGTGTGGAAGCTGTATCTGGCTCAAGAGGTCTCTGGGGAATATGTGTGGAGGTATATGACTGGAATCAGCGTCCTGGTCTTAGAATAATTTTGTTAAATATTGGAAACTTTCTCTTCCATGACAAGCTTATGGGATAGGAACTGTAAAAAAAAGACATTCTGGAGTTCCTCCTGAGGTAAAAAGAAAAATAATAAAATATAAAAATGTATATATTTAAATTTCAAGACAGAATGTTTTATATGGATAAAAACTTCCATGAAACATCTTTTTAGAACCCACAGTTTTCATTTTATACAAGCTGCTCTGCGGTGAATACATGTATTAGGTTTACGTGGCAAGTTTTTGGTAGCAGGGGAAGTTGTGGAAGAGCGACCATGAAGGAGTGTCGGATGGTGAAGTGTTCTGGACTGACTGCAGCCCCTGTTGCCTCTTTACCTGTTCCGCTCATGGGGAGAAGGTGGAAGAGGGTGTATGCAGGAGAAGTGTTTTTGGTTTGCTTTTAGCTCTCACTGCTCTAGTCTATTATCAGTAGACAATAAATTATATATATTAATCTCCCTTACTCTGAGTCTGTTTTGCCCATGACGGTAATTGTTGAGCAATCTCCCTGTCTTTATCTCAACCCATGAACTTTTTTCATCCTATTCTTTTCCTCCTCCTTTTTAGGAGGAGGAGTGAGAGTGGTGTGGTGGGGTTGAGCTACCTACCTGTGTGAAACCACCACAATGTATTAGTAATCCTAGTAGTAAGGCAGCAAAATGCAGTGAACTAGGATTTCTCGTGGAAGTACAGTGGGATATTAGTATGAATTTATCTGGTTTTACAAAAATTTTCCTTACTGTATTTTTCTTAAGAAATAACAACCTTAGAAGAGGAGGTGATTTAATTTTTTCAACAGCTGTGTAGATATTACAGGGGGAAAAAATATAAAGTTGTTATTTTCAGCATTGCAAAACAGAAAAATACCCAGCTCCTTAGTAACTATGGACAGTGCAAATTTGGGGTCTTACATCTTGGTCAAGCAAACAATGTAATAAGAGTAATGAGAAAGTTGTTTTCGAGTGTAGTATCCTGTGTAGCCCAACAGAGGCCACTACAAACTAGTATTACTATTTGAGTGATGCTTAAAGGCTAGGGTAAGTGTCAGCATGAGTCTGTTTATCTGTACTTCATTTTAGAGAATCTTGAAATTAAAATGAGTAAACTCATCAAAGAATAATCAGGTAAACGTCTTTCCCTTCTCTGTCCTCCTGAGGCAGAATCTAAACACTCCCAAATCATACTGTTTTTCAATTCGAGAGCAATTTATTTTGATTTAAATGTCATGGGAAGGACACTACATATGTATACTTCCTAATGATTCTTAATTTGCCTTCCATCTCTACTCCATCCCCTTCAAACACACCCCAAATTCCACCCTTCAGTGTTGACAGCAAAGAAAAAAAAGTCTTTAAGATTTGACACCTGTTTATAAACGTTTTTCAGACTAATCCTAAGCTATTGCTAAAATAGTCAGATTCTGTATGTCTACATCCTTCACATGGCCTGCACTAAGTCATATTTAAATGCCTGAAGGAGGCAGTAAGATATTTCTTGAACTGCAGAGGGTGGCTTTCATAAAGTTGCTGGCGTTGTCCTTGTGCTTATTCTATTTTGTAATGTCTCTGAATTCTTTTAAGAACGCAATATTAATTTCAAGTGCAGTGCTGAGAAAAGGGAATGAACAGTGGCATATCTAAAGACTGAGGTCCTCAGCTGCAGGTCATGTTCAATTGCAACTTCAGTTTCCCTCAGCATTGGGAAGTTGAGCAGTTGAAAACATAGATCACTCTATCTAGCTCTCTGAACTCCCAGTTCAGAGAGATCTGTTGCCTGAGAATATAAACTATTTTTCCCCCCATCATTTTCATCAGTTTGCTAATTGTAATCTCTTAGACCACCGCCGCCACTGCTACTTAGCTGTATTTGAATATGAAGCACATGGACTAGAAACTTTACTGCTTAACCAAATGCGTAGCAGTGTACTCAAGCTGTCTTTAACTGGCTGGGTATCAACAACCACCTTGGGGCAGATTGTAAAAACCTGCAAGAAAATAGAGCTGAGGTAGTCTCAATGTTACAGTAGCTGGTAGTAGCAGTAGTTAAAGTTAAAGTAGTTAAAGTGTGTTCAAATGCTGCTGTAGGACATGTGACCTCAGTGAAAGCATATTTTGAGTGCCTGTTTGCATTTGTGAAAGTATCAGCTTTTTTCCTGAAATGATTTATGTCCTATAGTCATGGTAGACTTATGCTGAATAAACTGAACATGGCATTAGTGTATACAGACTCCTTGGAAGTTGGGAAGATGCATATAGTTAATGTTGCAGCACAGAGCTAGCAGTCAAGATAACTGATAATCATTTGAAGGTTATCCCTTGGTTAGTCCTTATCTGAAGCTTATACACTGAATGGACTGGAATTATTCTGTCTCCATTTCTGTATTTCTTGTTGGTTTTGGTAGGTCTGTTGTGGAGTATCCAGACTTGCAGAGTCACATCCCTGTTCGCCATTTCTGGGACAACAGTGAACCAAGACTTTTTGTATGTGAAGCAATTCTTGAACCAGGCCTACAATCCCCAAACCAGAACAAAAACCAGACTGAGAGCACGGTAGGGTCTTTTTGATTATTTTTCTCACTGTACATGTTATTCTTCCTATCTGAGTAGTAAATGATTGGTAATTTGTTAACCTGTAGAAGTAGTTGTATATGTTACCATGTGTGTGAATGTGTGACGTTACTTTCAAGAGAAGGTTCTACCAAATGAATATGGAAAAGAAAATCAAAATGAAAGAAAGATGGTGCACCAGAAAAACAATTCTTTACTTCCTTTTCCAGATTGATGTCTGGATTATGTCATTCTTCAGTAGTGAAGAACATGGCCTTTTGCTTCAGGACAGCTTCCCATTGCCTTCATTGTACCAAGTTCTTCTGGGTATTGAGGTGCCACATTATTACTTTGCAAAAAAGGTGAGGAAATCTTTCACAATTCTTTCCCTTCCCATAAGTTCAAACTTGTCATTGCTTAGGGTTCAAGTGTAACCAAACTGAGTCTGGGTTAAATAAATCCAATGGCAGTTGCTGCATAAAATGTAGCAGTGACATGAAGTTAATTCTAATGTGGATGTATTTGACAGCATTGTGGAAGTTACAGTGGATTGGCTCTTCCTGAGTATTGCAAATTGGGTGTGATGTACAGGTGCAGGAATAGTTACCAGGGAGTGCAACTAAAGACATGTTTTTGAAGAGGAAAAAAAAAAGAAAAAAAAAAATCTCTATGTAGTCACCATTCCTTTTATAGTTGAGGCATGTGTCAGACTTATGTATGCCGTAAGAGGGGACACTTCCTACTAGCTTCAGCAGAAGCAGCCTGCTTCCTTTTGAAATTGAGCTTAATCCCCACAGAACACCAGAGGGAGAACTCATCTTGCCCTATCACTGAATGCCTGCTTGCTACAAATACTAGGAGTGCATGCTCTAACTTCTTAGAAATTTGACTATGAATCCAAAATTGATTGTATCTTAAATAATGCTATCTGTACTAGAGAAAATAAAGCCTATTACCTGCAGATTGGTTTTCTGCTTACGGTCTGACATGGGTTTCTTAATGCCTGTTAAGATGAAGATTTGTGCTGCAGCCTACCTGTAGGTGGGGGAGACCTAACAATCTGTTTATTGTACTGAGGCATTTGTTTTTGTGAAATCTTTAGGAACTTAATGAGACTTCTAGTCCTCTGAATAACAGAACAATGTAATCATGTAAATCTAATTTTATATCATTTAGGAGAAGTGTTAAACAAGGAGAATTTATCTAGATTTTTTAAACATTTAAATGTATTTAAATTCAGAGCAGCACTTTACAGTTTAGCCCCTTCCAAAGAACAGGCTGTTGTACTTTTTCTGTCCAGATATAGCTTTTAGAGCTGCCATCTTTTACTTTCCGTTTTCCATCAATTTAAAAGGTCAAAGATCTGCTGCATTTTCTAATCTTTTAACGCTTTCCCCATCATGTCTCATGCTGTTTTACTTTGATACTGCATCTCTTTGTTTTCCTCTCTATGGATTATTGCTGCCATTAGTTATTTTTTCGGAGGGGATTTGCATATAAACCTGTAAGTATCTGTAACTGCATTATTCTGCTCCTCTTCATTCTTTGCTTTTCTCATTTCCATTTTCTTCCTACAGTAGGATTACTGTATCTTAGTGTCTAAATTAATTGTCATATAGTAATTCATTTTGGAAACATGTTTCAGCATATGAGTAGTTTGCTATAAATATAACAAATCCTGTTGATACAACAAATCTATCTTGACTGAGTTTCTTTCAAGGGTTTCCATTTATTATTATGGCTTCCCTGTCCTGGTTCCAGTAATTCCCCAGACTGTAGTCAAACCTATATGAGCTTTTGGTTTGTCTCTTACTGAATCTATTACTTTCAAAAAATAGTATTTTCATATTAGCTTCTGTAACTCTCATACTTAGTTTTCTCATCTGTCTAACTATAAGGTTGGTATAGAGTATATGTGAAATTTGGTGTCCTTTGTGACTGAGATTATAATCTTCCACTCTCTGGTTTGTGAAAGCTTCTTTGTTACATTCTAGATAGATTATTCGATATTGATGATTGACTTAACCATTATTCAGACAAAGAATAAAACTCAAATTGCTTTGGGCTGGCTTTCAATGACTTGAAGGTATTATTGAAGCTTTAGAGGCTCCTGAACGGCCCGTTGTCTGGAGAATGCTTTGAATCTGAGGTTTAGTATTTGTAAGCTTTACATGATGGCAAGAATAAAAGAACTGGGTCTGTATTGTTAACTTTCAGAACAGCAAATTCATTTTTGAGAAAAAAACTAACCCCAAAGAATTTTGTCTGAAATCTTCAGAAATCTGGCAACTTAAAAATAATAGTTTCTATTATAGTATTAGTTGTTATAATCATGGCTGTCTCTTCTGTGCTATCTCACAAAGCTCTAAACTACTTACCACTGAAGTATTGTGACTGTTTGTTATGACTCATGATATACTGATCTATTGTGTGACATGCCATATTCTGGGACGTTTTTTAGGAAGTTCTGGAACATAGTGATTATAGCTGTGACTGACCATGGTTCTGTAGGGACAGAAAACTTAGATTGTAGTGGAAATCATGTAACTAATATTATTCAGATATATAAAGGAGTAAAATTTGTCATACTTGATACCTAAATGATAATGTGCTTGTTTTAGCCAGGAGAAACTGAGAAAGGACAAGAGTCAGGCTCAATAAAGGTCTTGCAGATGGCTGCCAGAAGACCCATGAGAGATTTTATTGGATTAGGAGACTGCGATAAGACTACTCAGGATGCCATGCTGAACTTCAGCTTCTACCTGACTGCTGGAGACATGGATGAGGCCTTCAAATCCATCAAGCTGATAAAAAGGTACTGTATGCATTTGTATGCATTTATTTATGAGTAGAGCTTATTTTCATTACATTTGTATGAAATTCTGATCCTCCTAATTTAAACTTTTTATTTGATTTCACTTTCTCTTTCATTTTCAGAAAGATGAAATATCTTTATCTTAGATGCATTTACTGTATACTCATTCTTTGTCTACAACGCATTGTAAACTGTATCGATCCTTTTTTACTAAATGGGGAGAATGAATAACTTTATGATGTGTCTAGAAAAAAATCCCACATTATCACTAGAAGAGAATGAACATTCACAACTTTATTATACATCTAAAATAATCACAGTAATACCAAGTATTACGAATTTATTGACCACATAGATGATTTTTAAATTTAAATGTACATTATTATAATACGGATATTGCAATATTAGAAGAAATAATATAATGTCTTTTAAATATTCCAATAGTTTAATTTTAAAAAACCCTGCAATTAATCATAGCATGTTGTTTCTAGAAAAGATAGAGCTTTTCCAGAAAGTAATGCAGGCAAATGAATACAAGTTTTAGTTGGTTTTTACAAACCTACTGTTAGAAGAAACTCTTTGTCAGCATTGATGTATTCTATACTGATAGTCTAGAACAACACAATTGTTCTGGAGCATCAGTCTCTGCAGAGTGTTGCTGACTTTGAACATGATGCAGAGGAGCAATTGGAGGTGAGTTTCTTATTGCATCAGAACTGAGTTTGAGAACAGAACTCAAGAGCCAGCTTGATTATCACATTTTAAGTGTGGCAGAGTATGGAAATAATAGTAAAGAAGAGAAGCAGTGTACTCAGCTGGGAGCAACACAAAAATCCTAAACAATTTATGACTTTCACAGCTCACGTTCACAGCTCAGTCCTTCGAATCTGTCGGTAATTGTACTCTGAGTAGCATCTGCAGACAGCTTTTAAACATCAGCCATTGTATATAGTTCCTGTATCTTAAGGATTTTTGCATAATGGTTTTTGACCTGTTGGCTTTTCTTCCTGAAAGTTGCACGTGCAAGCCTTGTGAGCCCTTGGGTTTGTCAGGGTCAGGCTAATAAACATCATGTCTAATTCTGAAGGTGCTAATTATTTTCATTTTGCTATTATATGAAGTGACTAGGCAGGTCTTTTACCTTATCTCAAAGTCCTGTATTTGTCTTATTTTCCAGTTTGGGTGATTGAGTGGCAGGTACTCTCCCAGTATTCTGTGATTCTCTGAGCATTGTTAGGCAGAGCTGGTTTCCTAACATATCACTCTAGTCTAGAAATGGCATGTCAAATGTAAAAGTGAGCTGTGAAGAAATTTATTTGGGCTGAAATACAGGTTCTTAATAATAATTTCCAGTAAAGTAATTATTAGTATCTACGATTATTAGGGAGTCCAGGTAGCCACCTTTTGAAGATATTTGCCCACAGTATAAAGCTGAACTAGATTTTCAGCACCTTGTATGGCCTGTTTTAGCTGCATACCCATTTAATTTTTAAAGGCATTTCTATCTAGATACAGGAAAAAATGTCATAGAATATCCAGAGCTGGAAGGGACCTATGCGGATCATCGAGTCCAACTACTATAGGATAAGTGCAAACCTCTCTCTTAGGATACAAAAGCAGTATCTAATAAAACAGAGGTTAATTCTGCAGTCCCTTACTTTACAATTAGAATGGTTAGAGTTGTAGTTTTTGCTTTGTGCTGTATCGTGAAAGCAGGTGTTACAGTTGATGAGAAGTTCCTTGAAGAAGGGTGGGTGAATGGGATAGAAGACTATAAAGAGCCAAGAAATGTAGACAGCTGTTAAAAATTGTCACTTATTCTACAGTGAGTTTTCTGCTTTCTCAGGTTGCCTGTTAACTCCAAAGTGACTGATTGTCACTGGTCTCCCATAATTTTTTATATCATTAAGGGAGCAAGATAACTTTATCCAGACAGAAAATGTTAGGTTGCCTCTTTTTATTGTCTTATTGCATACGCTGTCTGCTACAGCTGAAGCCTGCTGACATGTAGCTGTGATGCTGTCAGGATTCTGACAATCCAATTCTGTGCTGTACAGCAGATGAAGAGGGCAATATAATATATATAAAATTATATGTTTTATACATATGTATATAGATGGAGCCCATCCAAATAGTAATTGAGGGCCTCTGCCCACAAGAGTGAGCTTTGTGATGTCCTTCAACCCTTACTTTTAAATTATAGCATATATTTATAGAAAACACCAATACAGATCTCCTTGGAGATCTTCCCTGTTCCAAGTCCATGCTTTCAGCATGGTGACTCGACATAGTCATTTTCCAGGCCACGGCGAAACCGAGCCGTCAGGGTACGGCTAATGACAATGACCCGTGGTGCCATGCAGTCCTCACGCCTATGAAGGATGTTCCATATGAGGATGGCAGCTGCCAGTGTGGCCAAAAGACAGGCTCCGATGTTCAGGTAACAAGACCATGAGAGGTTGGTGTACGGTCCAATGCGGTAGAAAGTCACCAATCCAATAACCAGGACAAAACCTGCAAAAAGTGTGAGATTTTTTTTTAATGAGTTACTCTCGAATTCCTATAATGGCAAGGTGACACAACCCCAATGGTCATGAATCTGTAAAGCCTTTCCCTTCTTTTTACAATATGCCATATGTGTTCTTTAACTCATGTAAACATGATGGTACATGCAAAGACTGGATACCTAAAAAGCAGTTTTAATGATTAATTTACACCTATTGACTCTGGTTTAAATTTCTTACTCCCACGCTATTCCTGCTTTGCTGGAGTTCAAGTTACATCCCCCCCCCCCCCAGTTCTCTTATCCTACGCAAATAACCTCTTTCTTATTCCTGTTGCCTTCACAGAAAACACATACACTAATGATAATGATTTTTGTTTGTTTAGAATATAGTGAGTTTATTCTCAGATTTTGAAATGTTTATTTAAGGCAAGCCACTATAGTTAAATGCAAAAATGAATAGCTGAGTGTGTTCATAGAAGGGAGGGGGGGGAAAGCAGGTGAAACAAATGGGACCTAATGGTTCTGATTTCTCTATGCTGGCAAGTGTTATGAGAGGATAAACCAGGCTTTTGAGTTCTTTAGAAAAAGATGAAAAATACAGTGAAGATGAAAGATGCAAGTTGGAAATGAAATGCAAGTAGGAGGAAAAAAAATCAGTCATCACTCAAATAGGCATGACACTTATTCTGAGAGTCATTGTGAAATCTGAATATTCCTTATAAATAGATATAATATGAGTATTAATTTGGGATATGTCTGGCATTGTTACTGTTCTAATGTCTGCCTAGATGGTAGTTTCTAACTCAGTTGCTTGCTACACCTTCTCCTACAGTAGCATGGTCCCACAGACAGCATATACCAGAGATGACTCGAAGTAAGACATTTCTCCTGAAGGATACATGAGAAAATAGATTCTTACATTAGGAACAGGTCTCTACTGCTATTTTTCTAATCTATAATAGCATTTGCTGTGAAGGAAGACTAAAATACTATGGATGAGTTTTAAGTTGTTGAGTTAGTTTTAAGGACAGCAATTGACATAATTCCTTGATTATTTTTTTTTTTCAGCAAGATTCTCTGAGGCATCATGAATTCTAGCAGTTATTTAATTGTTCATTTGTAACTAAACTGAACAAGTTTCATGAGGGAAAATTGTAGCCACACGGAACACAGTTACAGAAATCACCAACTTGTCCAATAATTGTGTGTTAGTGCTCCAAGGAAAGCTGTGGGCTTCTTGGATTCCCTGTGAAAATGTATGAGAACTGGAAAAGAGGAGGCCATTTTAACTTTAGCTGTGTTGGAGATGGGGGCTTAATTAATAATTAAATAATAAGTATTCATAAGTATACAAGTTGGAAAGTTGCTTCTTGGTTCCTGTTTGATAAAATACTGAGTTATGGTTGAGGTAGAAAAATCATGAAGTGTTTGACAAGTTTAAATCTTTTCTTTTTTTTTTTTTTTTTTTCCAGTAATAACTGCTGGACAGCATGCTGTGTATCAGATTATGCGTGCTTTTAAAAAAAAATTTAAAAAAATAAAAATCTCAGTTTCTTGAAGTCAGACATGTTATCAACGTCCTTGGACTGTAGAAGGTATATCAACTGTCTTTGAAGGAGTCAGTGTTTCTGAATATTCATGGGCTTTATCTCATCATGCAAAAGTGGAAGCGTTCTTTCCTTCATGCAGTGAAAATCCTCACTGAAGCGTATTTGTTGTTAGGGTATTCACAGAATGCTACTTTTGTATCCGAAGCTAGTTGGTTGTGCTCTTCCTTTTCTGTGAAGCTTCCTTGAACTGCTTTTGAATTACTAATGACTTTGCTCTTTGGTGTTATCTGGGTCTTGTACAACTTTTTCTTTACTGTTTACAGTAATGGTGTATAAGAAGGTAATCACAGCTGCGAAACAAAACTGTTGTGACTCGTTTTCAGTGCAATACATTCAACACTGCGTTCTTCCTCTGGAGTTCAATTTCTCCTTAGGCACATAGTTGAGGGGACAGGTGAAGATCAGATCCTGTATTTGTGGAACACCAACACCAGTTGCTCTTCTACAGGTTGTAATCCACTTTTCAAAGGGTGATAGGTACCATTTGTCTCATATAAAGACAGGAAGCCAAGAGAAAGGGAGGTTGGTTGTACTTCCTATGGCCAAGTTGTAGACCTGTTCCTTTTCCTCCTGATTTAAAATTCTCAGAGGAAGGAGGGTATTGAGGTACAAAACAAAAGACTCATCTTACTGAAGAATCTGCCTGGCGCATGGCAGATGTTTGCCATCAGTTTTCCTCTTGAGTTTTCATTTCAGTTCATGTTTCACAGGGAATTCCCCCAGAAGGTAAGTATTTAAAAACAAAACAAGGTAATGCAAATCATATAGCCTGTCAGAGGCACTGGCTAGACTTGAAATAGCTTAATTCACATTCATTTTTAAAGTTAAATTTAATACTACTACTTAAGGAGGAAGGAGCTTTGAAGCCACGCTGTGTTGCATCAGTGGCCACTTACAAATACCGCTAAGGACCAGTTATACTTCTTGATAACAGTCCACTGTATGCTATCATGCAGTATTTGTCGCATGCTTTCTTGGCAGCAGGAGCTAGGTTCGAGATCACCAGTTACATGGAGTAACCCTGATATGCCATGTCTTGCAGCTTAAAGCCCAGTTATTGATTTGCAACTGCTGCCTTCCCCACTTCAGGTTTACAGGTATTTACTGGTCCATCTAACCTAGGTAAATAATGGTTGATCAGCACTTCCAGTTTCCTTACTGGAAGTCACATCTTCTTGTGAAAGCCTGCTGGGAAAAAATGTCAGGGTTCCTGGTGTGTGTGAGCTGTGCTCCCTTGGGCACGAGTTTGCCCCATTCTTTGCTCACTTAGTTAAGGCAAGCAGCAGTCTATGCACACTCCTTTATGGCACTACAGAGGTAAACAAATGCTACAGGCATGCTTTCAAGATTTAAACCTTTTCTTTTCCCCAAACACCTTTTTCCTCCTTATGTATCACTTACAGCAATTGCTGTCCTAGATGACAGCACATCTCTGCTAGATGGGCCAACCTCATGAACATCCTTCCATCTGATGGAGAAATTATCCACCAGAAAAAAGGACTAAGGTTTACTTACAGACCCCAAAATAAAACTATTTATGCTAGCAAGACTATTTCCCGTCACAGGCCTTTTTCCCTAACCCTAGATCAGATGATCAGCCAGTGGTGCAACAGGCTTCCTCTTCTCTTGCAGTTTTGTGCCAGTGTCTGAGCAGGAGGGAACTGGGAGGTAATCAGTTTCAGAGCTCCCTGACTTGGCAGATATCAGGAGTGAGTCAGTCACTGGGGCTCTTGAGTGAAAAACATAGGATCTGTATTCTGACTTTGCCACAGGCTAGACAGGAACTGACAGTTAAGAGAGAAAAAGCATGACTGAGGTGGGAGTGTTGGAAGCACATTACCCCAGAGTGTTTCCACAATTAATCAGGGAAAGTAGACTTTTATTTTGTTGGGCCTCTTATATAGCTATATCCAAGGAGTGCTCTGTTTTGCCAGATTGATGGATAAAACCTCACAACTAATTACATGAACATGCCGTGTTCACAAATCCTAGGGCACTGAAGCAATAATAACCAGTTTCTGTATTGAAAGGGAATGAAACTGAAGTTTGACTAACATTTTATTTTTTACTAACACAACTATAACAAAGTATTTTCATGAGGTTGCTATCTTCTGCTTTGTGTACTGTGCTAGGTATTAGTGTAGCTTTGACAACGTTTTACATGTAATTTGTTGCCTTGAATATTTCTGAATATACACGCAGTGTATCACTTGTGAAAATCTGGTGTAGGTAAAATTCAGCGCCTACTGGTGGTTGTGTGATATGGGCATAACGCAGTTGTTAATGTAAATATGCCAATGCAGAATTCGGCACTGATTTGAGAAAGGCTTATTTGTATTGGCACACTTTTAACCATGCACTAAGAATAGCTTCTCTGTCTCCCTGATTGCAGTGACTAAAGTGATTGCAGTGATTTTCACTTTAGATAAATATTTGTAATATTGAACAACAGTGTCTGAATTAAATTTCAATGTTCCAATAAAATACTTGGAGGAAAACAGTTATTGCCTTCCCAGGCTATTTCCCACAGGTAACTTCTACTAAAAATAACCAGAAAATTGCTCTACTCGCCATAAATCTTTTTTTTTTCTTAATTCATGATATACTTTTATTCCCTTCTACAATTGCAGCATCTACTGTGTGATATGATTAAAGACACTTTTTAATCCATTATAATCTTTTGTTCTACAAAGCATCTCAGTATTGAAAAAGGGAGGGGATGAAAAAGTGAGAGTCATGGATTGCAAAGGACTTTTCCTATGGGAAAGCAGTTAAAGTATCTGTTAGAACGGTGTCACTTCTTGCTACTTATTTTAAGAGTTGTGGATAGGAAACATTTCTTTAATACTCAGTTTAGTTATGAGAATATTAATTTTTTTCTAGGTTAATTTCATTTCTGTTGGGTAGCCGTGACAGGACTTTTAGATGCATGGCTGAATTTCCCTGTATTAATTTAATTGGAAAGAAGCATATGTCAATCAGCTTCAGGTCACTTACTGTGTATTGTCTAAAGTCTGCACAGAGGCCAGATCTCTACGAAAAGTCCTGATGAGATTACTTAAAGTACTTTATTTTCCCATAGAGCTGCTGTTTATCTCTGGTTGTTTCCCATCGGTAGCAAAACAAGCCTGAACAGGGGGTGCTTTTCCGCTGGGGAAGGAAACAGATAACAAATTCACTAGGAAGACTTTTGGTTGGGACAGTAGTTGACCGTGTTGGAGGGGGTGGGTTTAGGAGAATGCTGCTTTTTGAACTTACATTTTACATCTGTGTACTGAACTTCCTGTTCGACTGTAGCTGGCTGTAAGCCAACTACAGATTTTTAATATTTTACAAGAACTTTCTTAGTCGCTTTCTACTTGTGATGATTTTTTCCAGACACACCTTGATTTGCATAGATCTTATTACGACACTGATACTGCAGTCTTAGAAGTCTCCATTGTTTTTTGGGGGGGATTGGTAGAAAGTCTGTATCAGGAACAGTGTTAATTTGCCTCAGGAAGCACAATCTCATCCCCCAGCTCCCTGCTATGCCAGAGAGCACACAGCGGGCTAATTTATCTGGATGAAAAAGCCAGCTTAGTAGGTCAGTGCGAGAAGGGTTTATAATCCTTGTCTTTACAGCTTGTCCCATAGGATGACTTTCTCTGCCAGGAGGAGGGAGAAGGAAAATAGAGCAGCCAGGCTGTTGTTCACATTTTGCAAACGACCCTTGTGCAGTAAAAACGGTGAACAGGGAGGGGAATGCTTAACTCCCTTCTCTACATACCCAGCAAACCTTTACAGGGAATGGTTTAGCTGCTGGGAATCGCGAGCTTAGATAAGCTGCTTGTAGAATTTCAGTTTTATTTATCAAAGTGAGCTAGATTCCCAAAGTTCAATTGCTGGAGGAATCAATGTAAATGATTAATCAGTTAATACCTTTTCCTGGATCAGCTTGGCACAAAACAGTTGTTAGAGTGTAAGGCAGCTGCAGTGCTTCTGTGATACTTCTGTGCTCTTTGTAGTACCAGCCTGACAGCTGTAGATGTACGCTTGTTTTGGCTTACAATGTCCTAAGGACTTGAGTAGACTTTGAATTTTTATTTGGATATTGTTGAGTCCAATAAAAGCTCCCAAGGATTTTGGTAAAATGTAACATCTCTTAGAAATTACACAAGTTATGAGTAGCAAAGCTTCTTGGGGCAATTGTGGTATTCTTTGAATTTGTCAGTTCATCTTTGTAACCCTGTAAGGCTGAGAGACTTGTTGTAAGAGAATGATTTCTACGTTGTTAGTGGAAAAGGAGGTGCAGACCACTGTTTAAGAAGTGTAGGTCTACTGACAGTGAACTTTCTTTTCCTAGCTACATTCTGGAGATTTCCATAAATATAATGCCAGTCCTTGAACTGAAGGTTGAAAAGCATTCCCTATGAATTAGACATAATTTCTGTTGGCCATCTGATTAAATAAGGATAAACGTGCAGGCTTGCAGCCCAAAAGTTAGCTGCAAAGACTGTTTGGCACCTGTGAAGCACTGGCAGTTTGAGTCAATGGAAGTTCTGCTTTTGGTCCAAGTAGATCGTGTGTCAGACACAGGTGAGAGCTCTTGTCAGGTGGGGAAAAAAGGAAGAAAAGCAAACTGCAGAGAGAAGCAGTCATTGACCAGTGATCCTCCCAGAAATGTTAGTGATGGTAATTTGTCTTTAACGATGAGCTGTTTTCATGCGTTTTTCAAGAGTTCTGTCCTCTCCATCTTTTGAGGCATCAAAGGATAAACAGGAGTTTAACTTTGGCTCTAGCTAAATGACTCAAGTTGAAACTTTTTAGCAGGCATCTTCATAAACAGTAAAATCAGTACTTGAGTTGAACATATTTCATATGCTTCTTTCTGCATTACTGCATTATTTCTAACAGTCATAGCATGCATGCCTTATACTTGCATATTTATCGGTAATATATTATTACCATATTTCGAGTTAGAATGCGCCCTTGATGTTGAGATGTCACAACAGATTGTCTGCTACTCAAATCTGTATTTAGACGTGAAGAATACAGGCGGGAAATTTTCCTGCTGCAGTTGAAGAGTTCAACACAGTCCTTGTGAGATACTGCCCTTCCTAGCTTGCTGGTTCAGCTGTTCATGTGACCCAGCAGTCAAAACAAGCAGGATAGTCTTCCATGTTTTAAGATCTTTCATTTTGCAGATATACGAAAGCAAGATCACTTTGAGATTTGCAATCCACATAAAGAACATGCAAGTTTGGTGTTGAGGTAAAATAAGTGAGAAATAAAAAAAGCATTTACCGCAAATCAAGCAGTCAACTTCTTTCTTTTTGTTATGATTTTTAGGTTTAGTATCATTTATTTGCTTCCTTTTCAGGAAGTGTTAGGCTGGAGCTCCATAGATCTCCTCATAAAACAGATCTGGCTTGAGGGTGTTGTGAAGGAAAAAGGTGGAAGGAAGTAATACAGAAATCAGGATCATGTTGCTATCACAATTATAGTCAGCTATATTCTCCAATGGCTGCTTTGCTCTTCTGTGCTGCATTAAGATTTTCTGGACATCAACAGAGCTAAAGTTGTAATACCCAGAAGAAAATGAGACAGTAAATAAAGTAAATGGTTTAAAGTGGTGTTGGTTTTAAGGCTTAATAGCACAGACATAAGAGTGTGTATGAACTCAGGTTTCCTGTGATTTGTTAGGGGTCTAGAGTGAAATACACTGGCAGATGGAAAACACAGCAGAAGTTGCAGTGCAAGGCTTGAAATTCAAAAGAGGTAAAATTGAAACTTATTTGGCTCAGTAGGAACACAAAAGGTTGTAATCTTCAGGGTATCAGGTATTAAAGTAATTTAATGCTGAAAAGTAATTGGAAGGAATATTAACCATTATTATTCAGACTTATTCCAGTCTTGGACTTCCAGAAACTAGGATGAGATCTAATGTTATCCCAGACCTCCCTACCTGTTTCTAACACTTCCCTCTGAAGTCTAATATTCACCGTTGTACAAGATAGGAGACTTGGCTAGAATACATTAGGTCTGATCTAGTCTGGTAGGTTACTGCTTGCAGTAATTTAATGTTGTCTGAAGTGCTCTTTATTCCCTGTCCTGTTGGTATGGGTTTCCCTTCACAACTACTCATTGGATCCTCATCTTATATTCAGCACATTGAGTTTTTAACAGTTCCTTGGGGAAAAAAAAATCAAAAACCCTCTAGAGAGAAATTTCTGAGCATTGACACAAAATTTCGCATACAACACTGGTTCCATTTTCACCACATTGCTTTTCCAAAGCAAACAGTTTGCTTTCCTGTTAACTGGGCGGTGTGAGGTTGTGGAGCTTTGGAGCTGTGCGAATCCCATTGCTCTCCCAGGAGCAACACTGTTTGCTCTCTTCTTTCCTTCCTCTTTGCTTCCTGGGGCTTTTATCTTCTGTCAGAGGTCTGTCCTTTTTGAATGATTGTCAAATATTTGTGCAGGTTGTAGAAGTGAAAAAGCAGGGGAGCCTGGAGTCATCACAAGCTCTTGTGGGATCAAACATGGTTGATTAGAACTTGTGATAGAGTTTGGAAGATGATACTTAGTATGCGTAGTTTTTTAAAACAGAAAGGACTTTTGTTCAGACTACAGGAAACTGTAATGAAACCCACACATTTGGAAAAGAAAAAAACAGGAGCTGGATGCCTGTTTTTTAAGTATGTGGCAGGATGACATCTGAAAGTGTAATGAATAGGAATCATCCAGACAATACTCAAATATGTAATAAGATCCAAGTATGTACATTCTATGATCTTAAAGGCCTTTATAAAATCACTGAATAATCTAGGTTTTTAATACTGTTCTTCTCACACAAATGATCTGTCTGCACTAAAATATAACCTCATGTACACTATGGCTTTATCCCTTAAAATGCCATCCCTTCTCCATTTTACTCAATGTGTAGGGAAAGCAGGCTTTTTAACATGACCAAAATTCATGGAATTAAGGTTTGGTGAAAGCAGAGAGTCTTTCCCAGAAATTTAATCTGTAGCTGCTTTACTGTTAAATGAGAGTTAGCTTGTTTAAGAAGAGTCAAATCAGCTCTTTGAACCAAGTTGCCTGAATGCTGAATGTGATCAGCCAGAACGCAGCTTCCTGAGAAGTGGTGACAGAAGACTGCACTATAATATAAATGAAGTAGGGTGGAGCTTCACCGTGATTTAACTTGGGCTGTTTCATGAACAAAGTACTTTAAATAATCCGTTCTCTTCTGATGCCTTGCTGTACTTTGAAAATGAATGGGAGATTACCAGCTTGGAATGGAGGCTCAGAAGTTAAGTGCTACCCATGGCTTACAGGGCAAGAGGCAGTCAACTTTCTTCCACTTCATTAAAAAAAAAAACAACAACAAAACAAACATGGTGTCCTAGATGTAGCAGCAGTTATTCGTCAGAGATACAGAAACGTTGGACTTGCTCACAATTTTCACATTTTGTCTGGTATCAGACAAATAGCATATTAACCATTATGTGTAAAATGTGTGCGCTCAGTCTGAGGGATTTGTTTGATGGGGCTGAATTTTTGGCCAGTTTGAGTGGCCTGACATTCCAAAGCACATCTTTCTTTCTGAAAGAGGAAAAAGCCTCTTCTGTCAGTGCAAGCTGTACTCTGAACTGTCTGTCCTGTGAAGACAACCCTTACTGCCTGAGGGCAGTTGCAGTTCACACACCACTGTCCTGGCAAATTAGAGAGGTTTCAAATAAGTCAACTTTATACTGGGATAAGGGCAGATATTGTGACTACTTTTTTTTGTTTTTTTGGTGTTTTTTTTCTTTTTTTTCAAAATTTCTATCCCTAAAGCTGGTAGTTCTGGATGTCTGTAACGAGTTTGTTTTAACATAAAATTCTCATTAAGCTAATGAGATATAAAATTGAAGCTGTGTTACTGACTGCAGGGCAGAAAACCGTCTAATGACAGCAAAGGAGAGCATGCCATAATTGTAAAGTATGGGGGGAGAGCTAACCACCAAAGTCATTGCATCACTTCTGCAGATGGGAGAGCTTTGATTCACGCGGCATGACGTCTTTCTTTGCAGCTGTCATGAGCTGCCAGATCCATCTCCTCACACCTTTTGAACACAGACAAGCAGATGAACTTCTTGATTCAACAACTTCTTCAGCCATTCTCATTAGTGTTTTGCTAATCATTCTGGCTCTGGCTTTCTTCCCTTCTCCCCTCCCAGCACTGGGGATTTCAAGGTTCAGCTTGCATAACAGGTAATAGCAGGCATTTCCTTCTCCTGTGTCGGGATATCCTGGCGCCCTTCAGTCTCTCTCTGACTGTGTTTAAAACAGACTCCAGCACAGGAAAAAAAAAAAGTCTAAAATTAGCAGCCTCGATAGAATAAAGGCACAGGGCTGTCCACTGTGCTGTTTGTCAATGAAACAACAAATCTAAACAGGGCCAGAATGCATTTCCTCTGTGAAAAACAGACATGTTGAGTTTGGGGGAGGATGGGAGGGAGGGAAGAGTAAAGCCAGCATTGCACCTGAAGATCAAGGAGAGCTATGCAAAAGGTATCCAGAATTGTAAAAGTCCATAGCATACATGAGACTGGAGGGAGGCTTTATTACGGTGAGGCTACATATCTGGCTTTTGGTTTTACTGAACTGATGCCTGGGGGTCTTGCTGCACCTGGAATCTGGATCAGCTGCTTTGAGTGTTACAGAACCTCTGTTACACCAGTCTTCTCTTATTTGACCTTCAGGTTCATCCGTACCAGGCGGTTATTGCTGTGGGAACCATATTTAAATAACCTGGGCTAGATTCTGGTCTTGCAGCAGGGTAAACTGTGGATCTCAGATTTTTATCATTGTAAATATTCAATGGTCTTAAAATTCAGTTTTGACTTTTTATAAGTGTTACTTAATTATAACCTGTTAGTTACGTTGATAACAATGTATGTCTTAAATATGATCTTGTAAACAGTCTGAGTGTTCCACTCCATTAATCAAAGTTTCGTACATGGATAGTTTATAGGATTGGACTTGGTATAATAAATCCTGAGTGACTTTATGTAATAAAGATTCTTGCCACTGCTCTTAATAAGATACCGTGATAAAACCATTTCCTCTTTTCCTCAGTCATTTCTGTATAGTCCTCATCTACAAGAATTACTGTGGGGAATTTTATTTATGACCGTCACTGTTGCAAGTTGACTCCAACTTTCTTTGCTAGATTGTAAGACATCTCTCTATCAAAACCCAGCCGATCATGACTGAGTAAAATTCAGTTACCTGAAAGCAAATAATAGTGTTTCAGGAAAATTCCTGAAATGTGTTCTGCCATTCTGCTATGTTTTCAAACAGCTTTTTTGATATATTTTTCTCTGCTAACCTATGGGATTATGCTGCATTGATTTCATTTCTTTTAGGCTTGTGTTCCTGGTTTCAGAGGAAATAATATTGGCTTGTTTTTCTAGGCTGGCAGAAGACTCATTCTGATATTTCCAACATAAAAGCTTCTATTCATGTAATGCAGAATCATATGGGGAGAGCTTTTAAGAGACAATAAGCTTACTTTTAGATTTAGGCCTTTTTGCTATGCTCTATCACTTGAAAGATTTTTGAAGTAAGAAAATCTTTTTTTCCTGGATTTAATAGCTATAAAGTGGTTTTTTCCATCAGAAAAAAAAAAAAAAGTGTACTTACTGGCAAGCTGGAACACAGCAGCTATGGCCTCCTCCCACCACTGGGTATCCTGAGATATGATGGGTATCTCCACTAGACCCAGGACGAAGATGAGCTGGCCAGCAGTCAGAGCAACAGTAGCAATGAGGTTACAGGCACGCATCATGTCAAACTGCACTAGGGAAACATAAGAAGGAAGACTAAAGTTAAAATGATTAAAAAAAATAAAGGGGGCAGGGAGGCGGTGTTTCAAATCCTGGCTAAGCAGGTATGTAAAATGTATTCCACAGAAAATGTTTCTCAAATACTATTCCCACTCCTGGCAATCCCTTACTCTTAACTGCATTTCCTGTGGTCTGATTAGGGGCAGATTTTCTTTAGGATGTGTTGAATATTTTCTTTAGTTAAACAGTACCCTGTAACTGTTGCTTCAGAGCAAAACAATCTCATATGAAGCAAGTAGCTAATTTTGAAGAACAGCCTGCTGAAAGCGTTTGGTTTCTGCCCTGTGAAGATTCTACATGTAAGTAGTAGCCAGGATTGTTTAGGGCAGGAACTGTCCTTTTGTTCTGCATTTGTATGGCACTGATTGAAATGGAACCTTTGTTCATGGTTTGGGTTTTCAAGGCTCTAAGACAATCATACCACAGGGAAAAAAAATAAATCTGTAACACTTGAAATATTTCACCTAGTCCAACTGGATTGTCCTGAAACATTTTGTGGACTAACACTAACTTATTGCTGGTTTAAGAGATGCTGATAATAGAACTTCATATAGAGAATTCTCAACTTTTCCTTCTTTTAACATTTAACTAATCTTTTGGACACACTGCAAAGACCATCGTATGTTACGCCCCCTGTGTAACAAAGGAGAGATTTACATTGAAAGATGTCAATGACATCTTGACAGTTCCAAATGAGGTGTTCTTGTGCCATTTACATGTGAAAGAAGTTACATGACTTCATATATTTATAAATATTAAAGAACAAATGCAGAAATAATTATAGACATAAATACCTCGAGTCTTGGATAGAAACCTGATTCAGCTGGGTGCTGAATCGAATATATTCATTGCAAAGTTTGGTACTTTTAGTCATTTTGTTTTCCTACTTTTCCTGTTAACCTGGTGGATGTCCTGTTTTCATCCTTTTCCTTCCTCTCTAGCAAAAGGTAGGTTTTGTAAATATCATTGTGCCAGTTCAACATCTCTTGCTAATATGTTGTTGCTATTCTGAAAGAGAAGCAGCTCAATTTGTAAGTCGTGTGTTAGAAAAGGAAAGGCTCAAGACATGAATTGTCATGTGATTTTTCAAAAGCAACTTAAGTGTTTATGATTGAATTTAAGTGCACTAACCACCAGAATTATATTTTTCTGGAGAACTGTAAACAAAAATTACTTCTCAGTTAGATAGCTTTGCCTAGGGACTTTTTTTATTTTGGCAGCAGGATTCGTGGATTTCAGTGTCTCCAAAACTTATGAGGCATTTTTCCTTTTTACAGAATGACTTGGTGATGTCTTTGTTCCTATTGCCCATTGCTGTGCAGTAAAGCTTTGTAAAATTTGTTGCGCTAGCTTGTTTGTGGTAAGGTAGGCATATTCCACCTTACATTTATTGGAACAGTCCATGACTGAGGAGCTGATGCCTAAGAAAGCAGGCAGAAGTGGAGAAGGAGAAAAAGGTTTGGAGTCAAAGTTTAAATTTTGATCTCTTCTGTTGTTTGATTAAGACTTAATTCATGTTTGCCAAGTGCTTGGATATTTTCCCTCTTCGCCACCCTATTTCTTTAGCTAAGGACTGAAGTAAATTCCTGATCCTCTAAGGAGACTGCCAAGAAGTGCAAAAAAACAAAACTTGATATCAACAAGAGTAAATTTCATAGTGGTAATCATTCAGTCCAGTCTTACTGTTGTGAACCATAAAAATTAGTTTAATCTTTATTTTCTCTTCATAGTTCATGTTTAGCTCCTAGTCTTGTAAGAAACCACTCATGATTTAATTAAGATACATAGTCCATTAAACATTTTCATATTGAATAAAGTCTTAAGATGATAAAGCTGTTTTTGTTTTTCCTAGTGAGTTCATTTCTGACCAGAGAAGAGAATTATTTCATTCAGAATTAATTTGCTTGAAGTATCTTAACTTTCAAAGTTGCCCTTTGTAGCAGTAAATGATTCTGATTCTATGATTCCAACTTTTGTCATGTTCAACATTTATAGCTCATGGTGGCTGACTGTGAAATCATGTTTGGAAGCCTGCTGAGCTTTGTAAATACCAGCAAAATCTTGAGCATTAGGAGTATTCTGCATTTCCACTTAAATGGATTTCTGTAATACTTCAAGGAGTGGTACTTTCTGAAGTGAAAATTAATTACTTTTAAATGAGAAATATACTAGAAATAGCAGGCTTACAGCCATTATTATAAAAGTACTTGCATTTGTGACAGAGCTATCTGTGGTGTCAGATACAAAAAATACTTGGTTCACAGCCATAGGGAATTCTGTTGCCTTTCTGCATGGTGTATGCATGCATTAGAAAACAAAGCAAACAAACAAACGGGGTTCTAAAGCTTATCACAGAAATATGTACTGCCCCTTGTCATAGAAACATATTTGTCTTTACTGTTACCCATATCGTCTTTTCAGTGTAACAAGGGTAAATTCTCTTGCCTTTGCCATAAGTATTTCTAGCACACTAAAACAGCAAGTTTTATTTTGACTAACTCAACTGCTTTCCACAAAATTTGTTGTAATTTAGTCTTTAAATAATAGTTGAGTGATCACTGTCCTATTGCTGTTGGAGTGCATTGGATGTGTAACATCTTTCTTTGCATGAACAGCAGATTTAGGGGTGCTTTTTCAACTCACATCCACTGCTGTTTGAAGCTGCAGAAATACAACTAATATTTTAGATAGCTGTTGCCTTTATCCAAAATGGTCATACATGGAAAATATGGGAGTGGAGAGCGAAAGAGGAGAGAGGGCTACTGACAAAATTAACAGTGTACAACTCTTAAAAGCTCCCTTTTTTTCTCAGTGGAACTTGCTGACTTGTCTGAGTCTGGATCTGCCCCTCGTGTTTGCTGTGCTTAATCAGTCATTGCACTTCGCATGTTGTCATCTCAGCACATGATAATTCTGTTTTGTGCACGTGCAACCCTGACCTGAGCTGCAAAATGAAACCCAGCTACCCACCCAGCCACTGCGCCATCCAAAAAGGTGGTAGTTCTGGAAAGCACCTATGACTGCGTTTTATTGAGGACAACCAAAAAAAGTGGACAATGCTGGTCAAGGATGGGAATTAAGCATGCAAATGAAAAGCATTTCTTCAGAGCCTGCACCCAAAGGCTTAAAAGATGTAAAACATGCTGAGGAAGGCAAGGCCACAAGGCTGGTTTTGCTCTTGAGTGACCAGTCACTTCAGGAATAGATAGCTCTTATCTTTCAAAATATTTTGCTTTTATTGCATTTTTTTTGTAAGAGCTGTGATATTTGGTGTTTGTCTGTGTGTCTTTAGTCTGTCTGTCGATATTTTAATTTTTATGTAAAGCGAAAATTCCTCAGCAGCCAGCTGCAGCCCGTTCCAATGGGTTTTCTATAATTAGTATGAATGTAGAGTAGTCTGTTTGACCATGTCAAATGTTCTGCTTCATTTACAGTAATTGTGATCCCACTACAGCCTCCCATGTCCATTACAAACTCTCATTCTGCAGAATGATTTGTACTAGCCACCATATGTGAGAACGAGAAGTTCATAGTGGTTGTGTGCACAAGTACGGGTGGTATTTGTATGAACGATTAGCTTCTAGAATCTATCATCTAAGACTGTCATGATGGCATAACTACTTTGGACATACAACTTTTTTGTTTTGAACTCGTTAATGTCACTTGTCTCCTGAAGTTTAACCGTCTAAAGCATTTCCTATAGCTAGAAGTGGATGCTTCTAGCAAAATAGAGCTGGACACCACCAGGTGAATTTTTCCGTGCCTTCCTTCACCTCCCTTAAAATGTGATATAGCTGTTGAGAAATGGAAAGGGATAGACACAGAATGGCTTCAATGCTCTCTGGAGCTGTTGTTAAGCATTACAAAGTGCTGGTCTCTGACTTCCTTTTGGAAGCGCATCTGGATCCCAGTATGCTATGAGAAGTAATTAATTCATGGTCAGGGATTCTGGCTGTGTTTCTTGTACAGGTGGGTAGTAAGGGGCACTGTCTAATGAATTCTGCTTTGTTTAATACAGTCACCAGTCAAGGGTCAAAACCCAAACTCCAGGGATGAGACCAATTCCAACTCCCCATTGCCTTGCTAATTTCCTTGACCAGAATTATCCATCTGGATTAGGAATGCTGATTTGACTTTAATTGCAAGCAGCAGTTTTGTTTTATGTTACATGATAGCACCCAGGTTATTTGTGCTTTGCAGAAGTAGGTTAGTCATATCGAAGAGTAATTTGCAGTGTTTTAGAATAATAAGAAGGATGATCTCATTGAAAAATCGGGTTATGCTAATTGCTGAAAGCGTGAGGTTTTCTTCCCCTGTTCTGTCTGCGGGAATTGAAGCTTTTGACTGATGCACAATGAAAGCACAATGTATGAATGAAGGAAAATAAGCAGCCCAAGATAACTTAGTAGTTTAAAACTTCCCCTGTGAAATAGCACTTTCAAAAATTTTAGTGCAAACTTCAGTACATCTTCTGCAGCTTCCTAAGTTACCAGCCGTGGAAAGAGATGCTGACCACAGTTTCACTCCCTATGTGTGGCACAGTGTCATACCTGAAGTTATTACCACGACTGCGCAATTTACTGCATGGCATCAAAGCTGCAGGAGATGACTCTGAGTGTGCTATTACCCTAGTCCTGTTTTCCATGATTTTAAATTTAAAAATCTGTTTAAACTTTAGCTATTAGAAGTTGACAGGACTGGTGACAGGACGAGGGGGAATGGGCTTAAGTTGCGCCAGGGGAGTTTTAGGTTGGACCTTAGGAAGAACTTCTTTACCGAAAGGGTTGTTAGACACTGGAACAGGCTGCCCAGGGAGGTGGTGGAGTCACCATCCCTGGAAGTCTTTAAAAGACGTTTAGATGTAGAGCTTAGGGATATGGTTTAGTGGGGACTGTTAGTGTTAGGTCAGAGGTTGGACTCGATGATCTTGAGGTCTCTTCCAACCTAGAAATCACAGAACCACACAGAATTTCTGTGATTCTGTGATTCTCCACAACACAGCCCCGTTTTTCTCTTTATGAAAGTTCATTATGCATAGCTGAAGTATACTGCCATCTTAGGCTGCTGCTGTCACTGTATCCATACTTTAGGATATTCTTTTCTTGAGGAAATTTCTTTCTTGTATCTAGTGATTTTTTATATATATATATATATATATAAATGGTTACTTTAGTTGCATTTAACTTCAGTTTTCTTTTAATCTCAAAAATTACACTTTTTGGTATCTATTTAAAAATTATTTCAACTGACTAATACTTTTTATCCTTTTTTAAAAAAACTATTATATATTATTATTATATTAACTTTTTTTTTTAATTATTCAGTTATTTTTCATTGTTAGCATAAAAAGGCAAACTTTATAGGATTTCTACTGGTGATCTCTTTTTTATGGTTCTATGGTTTATTGATTATTCAGTGAGTCACTGACTATACATACTAAAATGCATCTGTCTTCATAAATCTTCAGTGTTTGTGCATGTCTATTCTGGAAAGGAGGATAAAGCCTGCCTTGCTCTTCTAAAATAGTCCTAGTCTTCTAATTAGGGATAGAACTATCAATGCTTCCTGTCCCTAAGCTGCTTCACTGCTTTTTGTAAGAGCCTGTTTTCAGTTGCTCATAGCTTTGCTAGACTTCATCTTCTTGGGCTGGGTGTCTGCAGGCTGAGATCATGTGCTGCTTCTGGTACAGTTTAATCTAAGTAGGCTAAGTAATTAGATTTTCGCAGATGTAATCAAGGCATTCTGAGTACATGGTTTTCATCCGGAACTTGACGTTTTGTTAACGTGTTAGCCTGAGAAGGGATGCATCTCTTGCTGTTCCTAAGAAATTCACTCCAATAGGCAGTCTTAGAAGTTTTAGTACACGTTTGCTTAACAGAACTCTAGCTAACAAATCTGCTGAAAGCTCAGGAGTGCTAGGTATATTCATCACATATTACCTTTAGTGAGCTCATAGCTGTCACAGAGCAGGGGATATGCCAAAAAAAATTGACTACAGTCTTCTCATGTGTTCAGCTGAGCTTCTAGGAATCCACTACGTTACCAGGCGCTGGAGCTGAGGGCAGAGTTAGTTCTTTTCAAGCTCTGAGTCCTCGCTGTGTGGGTCTGGTGAATTCCATTTCCTACTCCTGCCCTAGGTAAGCTATTTAAAAAGTAGCCATCTGCTATGTCTGGGCTTTATCTAAAGGTTTGAAGTCTGCATATGATTCAAGTTAGGGTTAGCTTGTATACTTGCTTCTGTATAGTGGTGGTGTTCTTCAGCCTTCCTGAATTGATTTAAAAATCCACATTATACAGACTTCAGAAATGCAAAGCCAAGCATCCAAACATTAGAAGCCAGCAGAGTACATGCTTGCATGAGTGGGATTGCAGTTTTTTCTCAGGAGCTTTGATTCATTCAGTGCATGAAAGTACAGCGCAAAAAAAGCTGAATGGGTGCTATGTAAACAGTCTCTCTTTGGCTTCTGTCTTGCTGACTGTTGTGTATGGTCTTGCAACAAAGCTGAATTCTGTGCTGGAGAACTCAGTTCTGTATTTTGTGAGAAACACTTCTTTATCATTCTAAAAAATCTACCCAAATTTTTGGCAACTAATTTTGTGTTCCTCTTGTTTTGGATGTCAGCATTGTCACCAAAGGTCAGATGGGGATGAAGTTTCCACAGCTCACATGGAAATCAGCTGGAGCTGTGCCTTGAGTTTCAAGAGCACCATGAACATGCAGAGTATTCTGTTGCTGGATGGATGTCTTGCAAATTAGAAGTCAGTTATTTGACTTGGTTTCATCTCCTAGATATTTTTCTGAAGTGTGCAATTTATGATCTTGTGGTAAAAATTTAAAAAATATATAATCTGTGGAAAATGGGAAAATGCCTTCTGCCTCGCTTCCATTTTTTCCACACTTACAAAATTATTTTAAAAAAAAAGGGAGGGGGGAAGGGGAGGAGGGGACGAAGTAGTTTGGCACAATTGAATGTTTGATGTTGCAGTTGGACTTGATGACCTTTATAGCTCTCTTCCAACTGAACTCTTTAATGTAACAGTTTATTGAAATCTTAGGTGCATTGGAACTTTAGGATTGAGCTCATCTGAGCTTGTATTTCCTATTTGAATATTTAGTTTAAAAGGTGTATAAATCTTTTTTTGGTGGAGAAAGGAAGAATTTTGGTTTTGGAGTGAAGGCATCTGCATCAACTATTTTCAGTGTAAATTATGTTTAAGTTTTCTTAAATTTCTTAACTTTTCAAACAGAACATTAAGAATGCGCCTATATAAGGATCAGTTCTAACAGACAAGGCTCTTATATAATTCCTCTTGAGATATTGGTTGAATACATGTTATGACAGTTCTGCATGGTTATAAACATCAGTGGATTGGTTATAAACATTTGTGTTGGTGGCTGTAATAAAGGTACTTAATGTGAAATGTTTGGAAGCTCCTTAGCCACTTACCCTCCTAAAGCTTTAAATGAATTCAAAGCCTCAGTAGTGAGGGTAATGAAATAATGATTTCTCTGATATTTGTGAAACATGTGAAGATAACTGTATTGCAACATTAATTATCCCAAATTAGCCTGAATCCCAAGAAGTTTGTGAATGAATCAACCAAGAATGTGGCATATCTGCCCACAGCAGGGAAGATTAAAGTAGATGATGTTTACGGTCCTTTCCATCCCAAGCCACTTTTATGAGTCTATGAAGTTTCTAACTTTATACCAAAAAAAAAAAAAAAAAAAGTATACAACATAGGAAAATCATGTTAAAATGAACGTTCAGTCTAAGGAGAGTAGGTGTCTTAAAATTTGCCTCCAGAAAGATTGCATATCGGCCTCCACTGTTACAGTTTTGTGATTTCAATTATTTGAATGTTGATCATATTGCAGATGTCAGGAAGGGAAATCACAAGCCTGGAGCTGCCAGCTGCCTGCATGGACTGCATCTCTGTGTAGCAGCCTCAGCAGCTTACTGGGCAGCCTTTGGCTATTTTTGTTCTCATGGTAGCTGTGTTCTCCCAGTGCAGTGTGCCTCCTTTCTTCATCTGTATATGTTGAAAAATTAATATGCATCTATAACACACTCAGCTGCTGGACGCAGACTGGTTTCTGTACAGCCAAACTTTGCAGAAATTCCTAGTGGACAGTGGCATTCTCTAAATTGCTGCCGATGTGAACAACTGTCAGCTCGTTGTTCCCACACAGAGCAGCATCCTGACTTAGTCACTGCACTTCACAATGCAAGTGTTTGCATAAATCATACGTTGAGGCTGGACAGGTGTTTATATTTAGCCCTTACAGGAGTCACGTAGTCATTCGTGACCCTGTGCCTCTCCCTGTCACTGGTTATTCTGTTTGTCAGGACTACAAGTGTCGTACTCTGGGCATCTCCCTGTAGTTGAAATAAGCATCCCACTGTTGGGATTTTCATTCAGTTCACCTGGAATCCTGAAGAACCAAGCAAGGTTGTAAATCATTTTAAATGCTTCCCTATTCCTGCAGTTCCACGCTGTTTGTAGCGTTCTTCGGACAGAAAGGAACAGAGTGTGACTGTTGCTAATGAATAAATCAGCTCCATCTGTCCACCCAGTCTGTAGCACTGCAGGGCTTAAGGGCATAGCTGTACTGTGCAGCAGGATAAAAAACAGCTAAGCTGATTTCAAGTAATCTGGTGTGTTCACACAGTGCAATGCAGCGTTACCAGCCTGGTGGTGGGCCAGGATGTAGGTAACGGGGGCTGTGCAGGTCTGGTTTGCTCTGACAAAAATTCCTGAGACATGCTGTCTGACATAGTTCTTACTGTGTGCATGCTTCTACTACGCTTATGAAGGGTTAAGAAATGTAGACAAGAGCCAAACTGCGTGGCCTAATCTTCTGAGTATTTGTAATATCTCTGGAACAATCTCTGTAACCTTTGGCAAGTTTCCTTGCCCTCACACAGATGACAGAAGTGTTAGGCTACCTGGCTAAGTTTCCTTGGAGTGTTTTGAAGAGGGAATATGCCATCTGAGTTCAGTAAAAGCCTTCAGTTTTGCATCATCTAGTGGCTTGTCCACGTTAGAAAAACTTTGATTGGTATCCTCATAACTGGGCTCTGATTCTCAGCATAAACAACGATTTCTGATCTGACAGACTGGTGCCACTGAAATGGAGTTCTCACCCCTAAGCACACCTGCATCACTCAGCTTGTGCTACGAGCAGTACTTGCTGGACTCGCAGTACCACAGCTTAATCCAACAGAGGAATAACCAAGCAAAAAAGCGAACACACTAAAAAATTCCACTCTAAACCTGTTTCCTTGCTGTTAGCCACGTGAATTGGTTCACAGAAGCTTTTTAGTATCACAGATGGTTGAAGGAAGGGTGCAGGAACTATGGCAAGAAGGGAGGTAAAGGAAGAAGTGGATAAAGGAAGGGGGGAGATCAGACCCTTCTGCCAGGAGCAGTAATGTTTTAGCTTGAATGGAGTTGAAGTACTTCCCCCTGCAACCTAAGTCACCCACATTTCTTTCATGTTGTGTTTTGTTGAAATCATTCACATTGTTTAATTTCCATCTCATTTTATAGTATCACTGACTACCCTCCCTGGATTTCTTTCTTTCCTGTTTCTAATATAGTATGGATATAACATAATACAACACAGCTCTGTCCTCTGAAAAGGGGTTTTGCCAATGATTTCGGTGGGAGAAAGAGCAGGCCTTTAAGTTGTATTCAGTGAAAAATAGGATCTAAGACTTCTCTGCCAGTAATTGAGCCTACTTGCAGTAGCATATTTAGTGGACTGTTATTTATGTGGTACTTGTACAGGAGTCATCAGTATATGCAAAAGCTAATTCTCAAAAATACTAAACCTTAACTCTTTGAGGACGGAGTTCAAAAAGTTGTTTATATATATGTATTTATATACACATATATGTATTTATATACACACATGCGTCATTATTAACTGACAGATGAGGATTGCTATATATACATTACTTAAATAATATGTGATTTTGTATTAAAGAACTTATTTAAAATGATGAAACCATGGCTGCAGAATTGGGCCCATAATAAGCATACTATCCATGGAAACATGTCTTTTTTTTCCTCATTCTTTGTTTCCTCATTAGATTGTCATGGTACAGCTGTAGAGGTGAGATTTTCTTTTTCTTAATGCTGTAGAGACTGAAAATTTGACTTGTGCTTACTCTTTGCTTTCAGATTAAATAGTGAATGGATGCTTGATGAAACGAGTCATTGGGTTTCAAAGTCCTTGTTTAACATTTGAAGAGCTTTTCTTGGTGTCAGTGTAATCATGTCCCCAAAAGAATTCTCTGTAATTGTCACTTTTAAATTTAAAAATTGCCTATCACATTTTGGTTCTATTTGACGTAAGAAATTGCTATATGCAAATTGCAAATAACTTGCTGTATGCAAAAATGCATACAATTTTGCTATGAAACTAGTTTTTCTATGCCTATCTTTATAGTACCACCCATCTTTTGAACCGTGCGTAGCAAGAAATACAAGTTTGCAGATTTTAAATGCTGCAGGAGCCAAATTCAATATGCAGGAGCTTATTCTAGCTGTTAGATTAAGACCGTGTACTTTTAAAATTCATTAATTGTATGCATGTTTTTCAAGTTAGAACATGGCTTATAAATAATAATTGGGGCAGTGATTAGAGTAACGAAGTTACAGGTAGACATCAAGGAATTTTGTCTAATCCTATTTGTGATGATTTGATATTGCATAAGTTCTTTTAGTTAAGCTGGAAGTCATGTTTAAGCATTTATAACAGTTTTTAGCACATGTGAAAAAAACTTACTGCACTTTTTTTTTTTGGAAAACATGATGTGGTGTGGGCCCACAGTAAAGCTTTTTTTAAATTTTTTTAAAGAAATTCCTCTCGTATTTTTGTTTAGTCTCCAGAGGGATATAAGAGACTTAAAGGAGGAACAGAGTATTTTGTTCTTTCTCTGCTTTTCAAACCATGAAAAAAAAAAAAATCACTTCCTTGAAGGATTCATTTAAAGCACTGTTTGATTTGCCTGAATGAACAAACCCCAAGGCACTGCTGTGCTCAAAACCCTTGTCTGTTATCAGCTTGTTTAGATGCCTGCATAGAAGCCAACTGCTGAAAGCACAGGCTTTCAGTGGAGAAAAGTTCTTGGAGTTAGCCATAGTTAAACCAAGGTGTCAGAGATGAACACAAGTATTCCAAGCATAATTCTGCTCTAGTTTAATGAGAATAGGGTCACACCCTTCACATCATTAATATAAGGGGCACTTTTTTTATTGCTCAACTTTGTAAGTCTGCAAATTGGCTTACAGATTTGATCTTAACCATTTTTAAACTGCTCAGTTTAAGCTATATGTATTCTTAAGATCCCACGAGTCTGAATTTGCAAGTGAGAAATGTGTCATGCTTAATGATTTTCATATGATTAATCTTAAGAGGTGTTTAGGTGTTTAGAATCGGATGGTTAACATTGATCACAGAGAGCTACATGGATGTTCTGCTTAGGCTATAAATTCCTCATGACCCAGTACTACGTATCAATGACAATCTAGTAGAAGCAGAGAAGTCAAGAAATTGAACTTACGTTTGACAGTGCTACGAGACTCCTGGAACCCTGCTGATTCTGAACCCCAGCCCAGGGCTTCACACTCGCGCTCCTCCCCTTGCCCATGCCTGGTGCTTGCACCTCCTTTGCTCTTTTCTGCCAGCCAGCACATCTTCCAGAGCCCCACGCTGCGCTTACGCCCATCTTCCAGGGTCTGGTATACCCAGTTAGGAGTAAAGGCAGCTGCGTTGTTCAGAATAAGTGAGACCAGGGCTACCAACACAGCTGTGGCTACCAGTTTCTGGACAGTCATATCTGACTGTCAGCTCACTGCCAGTCTCTATTTGCAGAAGACACAAGGTCTCAGTCAGCTCCAGCACATTGAAATTGGACTTGAAATGGAGGCAGCTTCAATATGATGTTATGAATGGCTAGAGGACATCACCGTTCATTCTCAAAGTCAACTCCAGAGGTGTTTCTGATCAAGCAAATGAGAATTTTGTGAGGTAGATAGAATTCCATAAAATAAAAGAACACAAAAGAGCTTTTTTTAGGTTTCTCCGTCCTTCCCGGCTTTGGCTTATCCACCTTCTTGCACTTTGATAAGCAATGCCAGTCCTGTGATGAACTGGAAGATAGGGACTTCCATTCCTTGTGAGACAAAATTCCTTGTGAGGCAAATGGAGGAGGACTCCAGTCTTGAAGCAGAAGAGCCTGAACTGCTGCTGGGGCGAGGGAGGGAGAGCTGCTTGCCAGCAGCGTGCCTCAGCCCTCAAGAGCAACTGTGCAGAGCGCGGATTCCTCCGAGTCAAAGAGCTCCAAAAGCCTTTTCCAGATGCAAACTTCAAAATATCCCTCGAACACCGACAAATGTCATTCTCAAATTGCAGCTGAACTCCACGTGAATGCTTTCATCCCAAAGAATTATGAAAGTTTGGTGTATCCTGAGGAATTTGCTCTGCTGTGTCCCTCTGAACGCCTGACTGCAAGTGGCAGGGACCAGAGGACGGGCTGCTGTGAGGAAGAGGTCTGCAGCCCCCCCCCCCTTCCCCCAGCTCAGAGGAAATGGCTGTTTTTGGTGAGCCTCAGGGCGTAGTCGGCTGCAACAAACAGAGCCGCTGCCACAGCAGTCAAACATTAACAGGATGTGTTTCCTGAAAGGAAAAGACTATGGAGACTTCTAAAGTTGTCCCTCCTCCCCTCAGAGCGTCCCCCTCCACGCCTCACTCCTCCCCTCAGCCGGCAGGGAGGCACAGCTCCCGAGGAAACCATCTTTACAGAGACGCAGGAATCCCGAGACTCGGCTTGTGAAGCTTTAGGACTGCAGAAATAGATTGAGGAGAGGGGTTTTGAAATGCTTGTTACCGAAAGCAAAACGATTTTAGAAGTACTGTTGGCTGTCGAACGTCTTGATGAGGTGGTGGTGGTGGTGGGTGCACTTGGTTCCATCGGCCGCTCTGCAACCCTAGAAAGGAACTTGGCAGATCCACAGAAAATCTAAAGTTTGGAGATTCTCAACCAGATAAACAATTTGTGGGTGTCTGAAAAAAGTCACAAGTGCCATGATGTGGATGAAGCTGAAAATTGCTGTATTGTGTTGTGACCGCAGGGCCGATGTGCCCCTGAGCCGCACATCCCCCTTTGCTGTAGTCACTGGTGGCCCTGCAGTGTCTCTGAGAATACTGTCTGAGCCCTTTTTCAGTGCCTGGGGGATGTAAGAGCTGCTGTGAGTTGCTTAATACAATGCCTGTGTTCACAATCCAGTACAGAATTAACTGCTGTGTAACAAGCCAGGGCCACCAGCACCGGGTCTGCGTACGCTGGTTTTGAAGTGGCAGCGAACTGTTCAATGTCTGTCAGCTCCCAGAGCTGACCTGCGCTGCAGTGAGGAGCTGTGTGTGTACCCTGCAGCTAGCCAGGGGCAAGGGAACATAGTCTTTAAGCTAAAAAAAAAAAATAAAAAAAATACACCACCATATAAGGTGTAACATTAAATAGGATATTGTAAAATGGTATGACATTCTTGTCAACATCGTGGAGAAGGAGGAATCCAGGCGCAAAGAGAACCCGATTAACAAGGTGTACCTGCAGTCCACTGACTGCACCTGCCATTTTGACACAAAAGTTCACATTGCTGAAATTAAAATTAGAAGAGAATGAAATTAGAATAAAAACATTTAATTTTAAAGCAGTATTTGTCTTGTCAGCAAAGTTTCTTTAGCCTTAGTCAGCAGGATCACTTCTGACATGCAGACAAACTGACTGGAAATTTTTTTAGGAAGAAAACAGACTCGTTGCTGAGAGGAGTGGAAAATACTTCAGTGAATTTCATACAACCCTATAGTGAGCTATCAGAACTGAATGTACAAATCTGGCTTTGGATTCATCTGTCCTCTGTGTGCTTGGTTCATTTTTAGTCCTTAAACAGATGAATCCTGAGTTACCTCTTCATACTTAAGCATCTTCATACTTTCACAGCAGGGCAACATCATTCATTACTGTTTTACCTGTAAATCATATTGCCATACATGTGTGTTTTTAGAAGTTTGGTAGGCATAGGTATGTTATTTATATTTATTCTTCGAAGAAGCTTCCTAACAACTATGACCATATTTTCGTATTTATAACCCATGGAGTTGTTGTTATTGTTTTAAGCCTGTAACTCAGCAGCCGGGTGGATGATATGCATATTGTAGATGATACCAAAGGCAAACTTCTGCCCAACGCTGCACCTGTTTCTGATCTTCTGAATCCTCCTGCCTCTGATTTTTTTTTTTTTTTTTTTTTTTTTGTGGTTGTTTTTGAAGCCTGAGGATGTATTTTGAGGGCACAAACTTCTTTTTATGTTGCACATGCAAAAATGCAGCAATTGTATTTTTACAAAAGCAGAACAAAGCCAGTCTGGTTACTTAAAACTTAGTCAAATTTCTTTTTCTTCCTGCACAAATTATTTGGCATGAGAATTTTCTACCTCTTTTCTAAATTCCACCACCATTAAAAAATAAAAGCATATTCCTCTTAAGTCATACTTGTCTTGGAGTGTTAAGGGGACCAGATGATCTGAACATTCTGATATTGGTTTAAGGTTTGATAGATATACTTCACTTGAGAAATTTTGCGTGTTACACACACAAATCCATAGAAGTCAATGACTTTGCATTTAAGGCAGTTTTGACAGAATTGGGGAGGAAAAAAAACCTTTCTCCCAAGTTGCTTCTTGTTGTGGCTGCAGATGGGTGGGTAGCTGTCTCATGAGTTGCACATGGGAACTGATGCAGCTGAGACACAGCTGAGACACATGGCTCACTTCACTGCCACTTAAACCATGGGAGGTGATGCTGGGACTAGTGAGAAAGGTGGCATTAAATCAGACTGCTTCATCTCTCTAGTTACAGTGAGGTGGTCATCTCAGAAAAGGTTGCATAATTTCAAATTCGTATTGTCTGTCTGTTGGTAGGGACTGTCTTGTTGCAGCTGTTTTGTGATTTGTGATGATGGGAGTATTTCTGGGTTCCTCCTTAAAGAGCAGAAAGGATAGCAGCACAGCAGTCCAAGCCCACCCAGATAACACCAACATGAAGTGTGTCTGAGGAGCGATGCAAGGCAGCAGTAAGGGTTGCATGCAGTAATTTAGCAAGCGCATTGTGACTGTTTTCCAGGGCAAAATTTCTGGTGGATGTTCTTGTCCATAATTAGCTTTTTGCTGTGTTCTATGCTAAAGAGTAGTTCTGTTCAGTAGTGGGTTAAGTTATTCCATGCAATTTGTGTAGTAGCTTATGAAATATTTGGGGTCTTTCTGGGTTAAAAGTCTGTTATGTAAATGTAATTTTACTCATGGAGTCTCAATAATTTGGATAATTATTTCATTCCATAGTGAGTTTGCCCATTTCATACCTAATAAATTATGTTTACATTTGTTTATGCAGGGTACAATATTTTATTGACATGGTGTTCCAATGACTAATGGCTTTTTGTAATAATATCTAAAGCTATAAAATTGGGAAATTCCTGAAATGAGTAATTGCACCAAGTCAGAATCAAATGAGTTTTGCAAAGATCCAGTAATTTTTCCTAGCTTTCTCATACCAAAGTGGCTCAGTTATTCATTGTTGTTATAATTTTAATCAAAAGCATTAATTTATTATTAACTTTTGTTGCAACTTCTCCTATATTACTTAGCTTCTTGCTGTCTCATGAAGGTTCTTGTTGGCACTTGGTGACATTCTCTTTTTTCACTCGGAGATCTTGTGCTTCTAGTACAAACCAGTCAAGGAATCCTTCTGATCCTTAAAAAAAAAAAATCACTTTAATGAATACTTTTCTACTGATAAATGTGCAGAAGTATATTCAATTCTTAGTCCTTCAAATCCTTTCTTGAGACATAAATGCACTTTCAGAACAAGAAGCAAAGAATACTGATAATGAAGCATCTTTATTTCCATATTGATGAAAATAATGTGATTATGCCAAGTACTGCAACAGAATATTGTGTATTGAAATACCTTAGAAATAGGTTTGGGTCACTATCTGAGGGAGTCATTAGGTGACTATGTTTTCCTTTTGTCTAATGCGGTACTTACTGCAGTACTTGGGACAAAGGGATTTTGTTTGTTATAATTCATGCTAAACTATAGCTTGATGTTGACTTTACCAGGGTAAGTGTGGAACAGACAAATCTATGTATTTGATAGAACATTTTAAGTATTATTCTTTAAGACTTCTGTTGCTTTACCAAGTATTCTGTTTCTTCTAGGGAAGGGTTCATAGGAATAATTACGCATTTTCAATGTTTTGAACATATGTGAGAAATGCCTGACATATTTGGCAGAGGAAAACTCATTTAGTATGATTAACATTCCAGGTTACAACAGCAAAGACAGCATGCCGCGTGCCACCAGCTTTGGCACTTTAGCACTACGTTGATTTTGCACTGATTTGAAGATGAAATCAAAGTTCATTTTTTTTAGATGTGTTTAAAATTTTACATAGTGCTTCTAAATTATCAGCTTTGAGTCCCCACTAACTTTAGATGCTAAGTAGTTTGTCTTGTTTGGCCGTGGATAAGCTGTCTGTAGCCATTACGGTCCACAGCTTGATGCTTACGTCCTATGACTGGTCTATCGAATCGTATATGTGTAGAGCTGATCAAAAATTATCTTATCAGAATCACCTACTGTTGTATATTTAAGCTAGATTGCATTATTCTGACACTTTTTTTTAGGGGATGTTAGGCGCAACTTGAAGTTACTGAAGTCAAGGCAAGGGTACAAATAATTACCATTTGGAAAATAGTAATAGATGCTGATAATTTTCCTTAGGAAGCAGCACCTGCTTTGTTCCATCCTTTTCCTTTGCATGGTAAACACCCAAGAGCAGCACGTAGGCAGCGGGTGGAGGATAGGGAAAGGGTGGTGCCCACTGCCTCGCAGTGTTTGTCCAGGTCAGCCCAGACATGGTTTACATTATGGTGAGTCTCAGAGTAAACACTTCGCACCAGAATGTTACTTCTACTCTGTTTGCAGTTAGCTGAGCTGCTGAGAACCTGCTGGCAATTTCTTATGCAGTTCCTTGTACAGTGAGGCTTCCTCATGTCTGGTTGGTGGTCAGGAAAGACTCTCCCACGTCTCAGAAGTGAAACCTGGGTGTCCCTTTTGGACAATCCAGGCTGTGTCTGGGGCACAAGGGGATGCTCACCCACTCCACATGGTTGTGTTAAGGGATGCAGCCTTGCTTGCATAGAAATTAGTGGGAGGTGGTGGTTGAGACTGTGGAGGGTCTTGTACTTGAAACTGAGATGAATGTGTGTGTTGTTTTTGTCTCTTGTTAAAATGAGAACTGTTCTACGTGTTTTCAGTGACTAGCAGGAAAATCTAGCCACATTTCCATACTATTAAAATGTTATGTATATATAAAGTACTGTTACAGTTGCTGTATTTAATATTTAAAGCAGAGTACTTAGGATCCTGTTCATCAAAGTGAGACCCAAGATGGAAAGAAAGATTTTATTTTTCTACTGGTCAAGATATTTAGAGATGAGATGGAATGAAGTATGTTCGTTTTTCAAATATAGCCCATTAAATAGAGCAGGGAGATAGTAGTAATATGTTCAGACACATGAATCTCCAGCACTTTAAATAGTACCACTTTTACTGTTGTTGTTTTTTTTAATTCCACGCAAAATGAGCAATGAAAAATGTATAGTAACAGAAGAGTTTGTGAAATCAGAATGTTAGACACTGTAAACATAGTTTCACAGAAAAACAGACCCCGAAGACCAGAGAAAAACAGACCCTGAAGACCAGAGATTCTGGAAGAAAAACTGATTCATCAAAACTATGGTAAAACTTGCATCTAGTCTATAGTGGCATCAAAGGGTTTTGGTTTGTTTGTTTGTTTGTGTTTTTGTCTGTTTGTTTGTTTGTGTGTCTGTGCTTTTGTTTTGTTTTGTTTTTCAGACTCCATCGTGCTACTGATGTGGCCTGAAGCTTGGGGAGTTTGGGGTGCAGCAGCAGATCTTTTATTAATGTGCTTCATGGGTAGGCAGAGCTCCCCAGAAATGCACAGGGAGCTTTCTTATGGCTCTGGTTGTGCTCGTGCTGCATCTGGTCTTCATTAAGTTTCCAGTTGTGGCTAACGAAGTACAGATGTGAGCTGCTTTCCAAAGGGAAGAAAAGAAAGAGGAGGAGGGGAAGAACAGGAAATTCTCAGAATATGAGCTGGGGGAAGGGTAGATCATTACTTGGTGTTCTGTATGTGGCAGTGAGGCCAACCCTGGGAAGAAGAGTTGCTGCCTTTTAAGGACGTAAGGACAGATGGGCCTTTCTTGCTACACTAACAACTGTTGAGAGAAAACTGATGGTTTTGCCATGGATTTAAGCAAGAGTGTCCTACTCCTCCTGTTCCTTGTTTCTTAACTTGCCCTGCAGTGTTTTGTACATACCCGAAGAGGCAACAAAACTGGTGTGCAGCTGCCCCTCTGGGATGTCATTCTGCTGCTGGAGATGTCTCCCTGATCACTAAGAACAGAACAGGACAGAATAATTCAGGACCTTCAAAGATCATCTGGTCAAACTGCCTGATCGTTTCAGTGCTAACCAAAAGTTAAACCATATCAATGAGGGCATTATCCCAATGCCTCTGGAGCACTGACAGCCATGGAACTTGCTAGGTAGCCTGTTCCCGTGTTTGACCTCTCTCACAGTAAAATTATTTTTCCTAAAGTCCAGTCTGAACGTCCCCAGCTGCAGCTCCAGCCCCTTATCCAGCTTTGTTGACCTCCTCTGGACACTTTCAAGGACCTTAACATCCTTTTTATATTGTGGAGCCCAGAACTGCGTGCAGTATTCAAGGTGGGGCCACACCAACACTAAATCTAGTGGGAGAATTGCCTCTGATGGGCTGGTTATGCTGGGTTTGATGCATCCTAAAACAGGGTTTGCCCACTGGTCTGCCGGAGCATGCTGCTGGTTCACATTGAGCCTTTGTTGTGTTCCACGTGGTGATGTTACTGTAATGCCTTTCTAGTTTGTAAATAAGATACAATAGATAATAATACAATAAAGGCAAGCGTAAATATATGAATAAAACTTTATATGCACGTGAAGGCTGCCTTTGCAAGCAAATAGGATGTTACTGGCAGAAACACTAGAATACCTTATGAGCAACAGACTGTAGTATATAGTGTGGTGTTAAAATTATATAGATATTTTTTGTTATTGTTGTTGGTTCAGCCTATCAGTAGCCTGCTTCTGGAGCATCTCGGGTTAGTTTTGGAAATGGTTTGGAGCGAGGGAGGAGGAGGTGGGATGGCAGAGCTCCAGCTCGTCAGGGCACTGAGGTGGGGCACCGCATGCATGGGTGCCTGGGTGGCACGCTGGCAGCTCGCGTGTGGGACAGGAGCTCCCAGAGAGGAATCCCTGGAGCAACAGCAGCTCCCCCGCTGAGTGTTGAAGTTGGCAGGAGCCACTGCCGTTCATGAAAGCAAAATGCTGCCAGAAGGTGACAAGTAACAGCAGGACTAGGGAAACGACTGTCCCCTTGTACATGGCGCTTGAGACCACACCTCGAATACTGGGTTCTGTTGTGGGCCCCTTAGTACAAGAAGGGTGTTGAGTTGTTTGAGCGTGTGGAGAGAAGAGCCATGAAGCTGGGGAAGGGACTGGAGAGCAGGGCTGAGGAGGAGCGGCTGAAGGAGAGGGGGCTGCTCGCTATGGAGGAGGCAGAGGGAGGCCTCAGCGCTCTACCCGAAGGGAGGTTGCAGCGAGGAGCCTGTCAGTCTCTTTTCTCAGGTGACACAAGGAAGTGGCCTCAAGTTGCACCAGGAGAGGTTTAGTCTGGACATGAGGAAGAATTTCCTCACAGAGGGGTGGTCAAGCATTGGGGCAGGCTGCCCAGGGAAGCGGTGGCGTTGCCATCCCTGGAGGTACTGAAGAGGCGTGCGGACACGGCACTGAGGGGCACGGCTTAGAGATGGGAGTCAGGAGGCCAGGATGATGGTTGGACCTGCTGATCCTGAAGGTCTCTTCCAACCCAATGATTCTATGATCTCCTAAGTCCTGTTTTGTTTCTCTGCACACCATTATTTTTAACTTCGTGCTTTAAAATATGCCGTTTGCTCTATTTCCTTTCAAAACTTTCCACTCCCTGTAGGCTAATAAGATTTCTCATCCTCTTGTCTCTGTTCAAGTCCACGGACTCTTACATTTATGGAATTGCAAGCTGTCAAGGCTCTTAAAGATTTTGATTTCCTTTCAGAAACGTGCTGTTTGTTAGTTTGGCACAGCGTAAGCTTGTGCTCCTTCAGGCAGAGTGAAATGGCTGTTGGCAGCTTCTTCTGGCATGCTGCAGATTTTGGAAAGTGCGTGTATTTTCCTTGTGTGTACTGAAGCACAGCCGTGCACATACATGCTAGGTTTGGCGTCTGGTACTACTGACAGAACTCACTGTCTTTGTTGATGAAAGCTAGGTGACAATATTTAATCTGACCTCAATGTCCTGTGAAGATGTTTTTCCTGCCTAGTGCCAGTTTGGGGTATAGGCAGTGGCTTGCATAAAAAAGAAAGTAATTCAAACTTCCTAAAAAGGAGGGTGGTCGCATCTTCTGCTGATAGAAATCAGCATTTCTATGTTGCGTGGAGATACATGGGCTTACGCTTGGAAGGATCTAGCACTGACGTTTTCATAAGGCTTTTCCAGGTCAGAAATTACTTGGTTGTGTTTCCATGTTGCTTTTGGCTTTTCAGTCCAGGAGGGACTTGGATATGTCAGAAGAGGGCAAGAGCATACTGTGTTTGAACCAGGTTCCATATGGACAAGCAGATGTAAGAAACTCTATGAAATATTCAGAGATGTGTTTTTGCTTTTCAGAAGCAAAACTTCTGAATTATCTGAAATTTGTCCCAGATGTATTACTTCTAATCCTGTTTTATTTTCTCTATCCTGTTTGGCCTTAATGAAGTGTATGCCACATATTTATATTTATTTCTACCTGAAAATTTTGCACTGGTTGTAGTTGCAAATAGAAGATAATCTTATTTTAAAATAAATTAAGAAAAACATTTTTATTTTCTGCCTTTATCGACTGTGTGTGCTTGACAGCACGTTGCATCTCATCTGCTTCACTGCTTCCCGGTTAGTCAGTTTCCCCTGTTTGTGCGGGTCTTTCCCACAGCAACTGGGAAGAGAAAAACATTTTAATCATAGGAAAACATGATTGTCAGCCCCCCACCCCCAAAGTGGAAGATTTGCTTGCAGGTGCAAGACCTGAAGTGGCATTCAATTCTTAGCATTTTTTTTCCTGCTTTTATCATTTAGGTGCTTATTTTGTGTTGTGGTGGTGTCTGAGAACTGTGTGGACCACACCTCCGCTGCGGATCACACGCTGGAAAAAAACACAGTATTTTGAATGTTTGTTTTTATTTGTCGGACATACATGTACTGCGTTTTACTCTGCAGAGCCTCACTCATAACCAGAATTTATGTAAATTTTGGCTTGTTCCCCATGCAACTGTCGGTTGTGCTGCTGCCCTCCTGTGCAGCAGTGCTGTCTGGTGAGACCTGACAACATCGCGTGGGAGCACAAAGCTGAGATGTTGACTGCATCTGTGTTGGCAGATGATTTTGTTAAGTGTAAACTCTTAGCTTTGAGCTAAGAGTTAAAGACTTTGAGCTAATAGTTTAAGCATAGCTTAAAGCTATGGACGTTCAGTCCCAGAACTACCCTCTATGTCTGAGGACTGTTTCTGTTCCTCTTAAATCTTCACATAACAACTGGAGTCTGTTTATTCCCCACTTGACACACATATATTAATGGTTTTCCCTTTCACTCTCTCCTCTTTCCTTGCCCCTTACCTGCCTAATACACAAGTCTTGATGGTGCTACCATTAACAGCACTTCCCTTCTTTCTGCTTTATCACAGTGAGGCTATCTGGGAGAACATGGCTCGCATGTGTGTGAAGACTCACAGGCTTGACGTTGCCAAAATTTGCCTTGGAAACATGGGTCATGCAAGAGGAGCCAAAGCACTAAGGGAGGCTGAACAAGAACCAGAGGAGGAAGCCAGAGTCGCTGTGCTAGCAATTCAGCTGGGCATGCTGGTAAGCCCTGACAATCGTATGCATCCTGGAATATCCACTCCGTTTAACTAGGGAATAGATTGACCATTTCTGATAAATCTGAGAGAGGTGCAAAAATCTTCTAAGTAAAATCTATTACCAAGTTTCCAAGGAGTAATGCGGAATAGTTGTTACAATTACTTTCTTGAAGCTGAGCTTTTATCCTCGGGAAGTAGGCAACCCTTCCAGCACGGTACAGCCCAGTGCTGCACAGTTACTGTGCCACGCTCAACTGTCTTTCTCTGCAACCACTGTGAATTCTGTAGGCTCAACAGCCCTATAGGCCCTTTCTGTGGTCCATGAAGAGTAGATGACAGTGAGGATTACAGAACCTGATGCCTTGAAGTAAGAATTCCAAGAGTCGTAGCAGCAGAAGTTTATAGGAAATTAATTTGTCTGTTTTCTTGATTGCTGTACAGAATATATATATATGCATAGTGTAAAGTATATAGTAATATAGCATATTTGCTATATACATATATACAGTAAAACTACTGCTGAATGTAGGAAGCATCCTTTCAGGATGCTGTATGTATGAAACATCCTAAGTTCTGTCTTACATTTTTCTTGGGGCATAATTCTTCAAACAAACATTCTAGGTTTGATCAGATTAAAAAGAGATGTACTTTGAAATGTTTTATGGTGAACATTTTAACAAACCTATTTTAAGGTCCAGTGTGGGAAATGCAAGGTTAATTTTGACGTGTTTGCAGATGAAAGGCTAAAGGTGTGATCTGCAATAGAGTAAGGACTGGCCAAATGCTCTTCAGCAGCGTAGGCAAGATTGAAGTTTCCTGCCCCAAGGTTGGGAGCTGGCTAGCTGTGGGGATGGAGAGCTCTGTCAAGTCAGATTTGCTGCATGTGCTGTCCCAGCATCGTTGGCTCTCCTATATTTGCCCAGATTTCCATTGCTGCTTCTCCTGTTATGCTGGTAGTGACCTGCCTGGATTCTAGCACAGAAAGAGCAGTCAGGCTGTTCAGCCAGCTCCCCATAGCCTGGCACAGTGGCAGGCTGTCCCTTGCACCTAAATCTGGAGCCTGACCTGACAGCAAATACATGCCAAAGTGGATTGTGTCTTTTCTACGTAGCTTTATTTTACTCTAAGTTCTCTGCCCTTGATTACTGTGCTTTACCAATATCACTGAGGTCTAATATGGAGATGATATTACCACGTGGATGACTGATGTTATCAGGTGGATTGAAAACTGACTGGAGCACTGTCAAGTTAGATGAATAAGAGAGAGAATGTATTCTTCTTGGTTAGCCTTTATTTTATGTCTTCATCAGTGTTCTGTAAAAAGATCATAACAGATTTTTAGCCTGGGAACCATAGAAAGGTCCAGCAAATGACCAGTAAGAGGGACAAACAGACAGCAGAATTGACACCATGCCCCACAGTTCATAGGAGATCACGGTTTTTTTGATGCACACTGGCAAAATGCTATGACAGCAAAAATCTGGGTCTGTGTTTGTGGACACACCACATCCTGGGGCTTTGATTTGATAACTTTCATCTGTGGGTTTGCTGCAGCTGCAGTATTGCCTTCCACCTTTAAGTACCTCATTACCACAAAAAAATGTTGATGAACTGGAAGTACAGAGAAAATCAGTGCAAACTGTTAAGCTCTTGGAAGCATTTTACAGACAAGGAAATTTTTAAGATAGCCAAATAGCTAAACTTCAGCTTAAAAAGGTGGTTAGCAATGTACAGCTATTTTAGAAGTATAAAAGCTGGAGTAGTGGAACTATCCTGAACTGAAATGATGGGAAAAAAAAGGAAAATTTAACTAAATGTTTGTAAAAGCTTCCTGGAAGAGAAAGTTATGAGGCTGAGAAGTGTTAATACTCCTTCTTTTGGATATTTAGATCTATTTGGAGAGGTGAAGGAAAACTGTAGCAAGACAGATGCTATTTTGCTGCTTCTTTTTTTTATCTCATACAGTAATAAAATCATAGTGCCAGCAACTTCCATCTTTACTTTCTATGCTTTTTTGAATTTGAAACAATAAGAGACAGAAACTATTTTTCTGTCTTGGACAGATAATCTCAATTGCCTAAATATAGTGTTCAGCTGGACAGCCATTGGGTGGAGCAGGAAAATGCTCCTTCCACAGGAGTACCTCTCAAAGTGTAAAAATAATAGTTCCTACTTTGCTTGCAGTTGCGTCAGCACAGGCAAAATCCTCCTGTTCTAGTTCTGTCTGAAATTAGTAGCAGTTGTTTCCAGGAATGGCTATCAGTTATCCAAGAAAGAATTCCTGCCTCTGAGACCTGCTCTGAGGTCCCAGATATCTTCTGGCACTTAATGCCTTCTTGCCAACAACCCTAGTCTCTTGGGCCCTTTGAACATCACTTCTAGGCAGTGTGGCCATTAGCTGTAGCCCCACATGAGTGCATCTCCCCTTTCTGAAGGGACTTACCCTCCTGCTGACAGTGTTTAATTGTTGATGGCTTGCTCATGTCACCCCCCAGTTGATACCGTACAGTAAATGTCAGGATCTGAATGCTTTCCTTATTTTCACATAAACATCCTGTTTCCCAGTAATGTGCTATTCCAGGCTATGTATATTTAGTTGGTTAACCCCCCTGCCTAAATTATTGTTACTTTAATTGCATTGCAATGACCTGCATTAATAAAATACTCGTAAGTGCGGTGTCTGATGTGATTTACTGCTTGCATGTACGCCTATGAACACAGAGCTAACTCTCTGTATGCTCTTCTTTAAGGAGGATGCGGAGCAACTGTACAAGGCTTGCAAACGCTATGACCTTCTGAACAAGTTCTATCAAGCCTCAAACCAGTGGCAGAAAGCCATTGAAACAGCCGAAGCTCATGACCGGGTTCACCTGCGTACCACTTACTACAACTATGCTAAGCACCTGGAGGCAGTGGGGGAGCACAGCCTTGCCCTCACGCAGTAAGCAGCAGCCGATGGCATCATTGTGTTCGGGGGGAGTTGGAGCCTTGTCCTTCTCTGCAGACTAGGGGCAGAATAAGGAAGATGCCTGGTAACGGCTACTAAATTAATTAAAATCTTTTCCCATTGCTGGTGCTTTCTATCTCAGGGGTAAAAGCACTGTTGCAATAAATGGCCCAGCACCGTCCCTAAGGCTAAGTGTCCTGTCAGGGGCCAGTAGTTGAACACCGATAATAATCCAGTCCCCTGCTTGTCACTGGAAGACCACTGCCTGTGATTTAATTGTTTACTTCCTTTGAGAGTCTCAGGCACAACCACAGGATTTGGTTTGGCTTGGGTACGTCTGGTGCCCAGTCCTCTGCTGTGACTGATGAATTCCTACAGAACTTGGTGGTTGTGATTTTTAACGTGTTTTGTTTGAAATCTTGTTTTTATATGATTTTTACCATGTGAAATCTCACAATATAAGATCACTTACGTTCAGAGGCAAAGTAGAGCTGTGATGTGATGAGAAAGACCCATAAGATGATCCAAATGGGCAGGAGGGTGAAAGACTCTAGCTGGATGGCATAAATGCAGTGATCTCCCAGTTGTGGAAAAGAGGCAGAAACTGCAGTGGCTGGCAGGACTAAGCAGGATAAGCCCAGGGCTTTTGCTACCTTTTCAGCCACTTGCACAGGGTTGTACTTAATGTTTGGAGAGGTTTCTGGGACATTTCTTTGGAGCATCGCTGGAACTTTGAAGCATTTACAATGCTATGATCACATCGCCTCTCTGATTCCAGGTGCACTGTACCTTTTCGTTTTGATGGTTCTGGCTGATTACTACAAATCTGAGTAACTGAATAATACCAATGGAGCACTGTTATCAGGGTTGCTGCTTTGTAGCTGTGGCTAATCCAACATTAAGTGGACTTTTTACACAGGAAGTGAACTAATTCTCTTAAGCTAGTCATTTCACATCTCATCTGTTCTTTTTCTCTACAGCTACGAGAAGTCGGATACACACAGGTTTGAGGTACCCCGAATGCTCTCTGAAAACTTACAAGCCCTGGAGAACTACGTCAACAAGATGAAAGACAAGTCAGTGCTATGCTCATTCCTTGTCCTGAGTGGGACTTTCAGGTCAGAAATAAAATTTGTGTAGAGAGCAGGGAAGGAGAAGAGAATCCTCTCAGCTGCAAGTTCAATACCTGCCTTATCTATCCACTGTGATCCTCCTTCAGCTTTTCAGGCACACACCATATTTCACTCAGAAACAGCCACGCTAGATAGGTATCTAGGCTGAACTCCCTTTTAGCACAGATCTTTGAATGTCACAGTTGCATTTTGGTAAAACCTGTCTGCATTCTTAAAAAAAAAAAGAATGTATCTAGCCTCGAGTTCAAGATCACAGGGGTGAGAAATGCATTCTCTGGCACTTCTGGTTACTGCAGTTAATATTGTTGCTTTTCTAGGAGCCTGTGGAAATGGTGGGCACAGTATCTGGAGAGCCAGTCAGCTATGAAATCTGCACTGAAGTACTATGCACTGGCTCAGGATTATTTTTCCCTAGTCCGTGTCCACTGCTTTCAGGGTGACATTCAGAAGGTAAGGCAGACCCTTCCTGTCTGTTTCCAGGGAATTCTCATTCCAGGGATGAGTATGGGCATAGCATAAAGCTATATCATTTCCTTTTCAGGCTGCTGAAATAGCGAACGAAACTGGGAACTGGGCAGCTTCATACCACTTGGCCCGCCAGTACGAGAGTCAGGGTGAAATCAAGCAGGCTGTACATTTCTACACCAGGGCCCAGGCATTTAACAACGCCATTCGCTTGTGTAAGGTATGGGAAGATGTATGTCTATGTCCAAAACCAAGGTAGGATTCTATTCTTAGGTAGTATACAGAGTGAAAGTGTTACAAGACACTGGTACCATTCTGTCCTGTGATGCATTGCTTGTTCAGTCCTGATCCCCGGTCCTGGTCCCCAGCTATGAAGATGCTCTTGTTTTCTGCCTTCATCTTCTGCAGAAGATTCTTCAATAAATGGGTTGGTTATAGGGGTTGGTTGATTATACAGCTCAATATCATACATATATACATGCACCATACATCTCAACAGAAAACTGCATGAAACAAATTGTCATTATTGCAGCTCAAAGTCATTTGAGTAGCTACAGGTTTTACATAGGAGGTGGCTGGTGGGCTACTATGCGATGGTATAAAGCTGGAAGTCTGAAAGAAGATAGAATTATGAACTCAGTTTGCTTGAATACCAAAACTCGAATCTTTGCTTTTGAACAGGAGAACAATTTAGATGACCAGCTGATGAACCTGGCTCTTCTGAGCTCTCCAGAAGACATGATAGAGGCAGCCTGCTATTATGAGGAAAAGGGGGAGCAAATGGACAGAGCTGTCATGTTGTACCATAAGGTAAATGACTTTGGTGTTTTTACTAAAAACTTTAAACCGATGCAATTTCCACAGCAGAGGAGCATTAAATCAACAGTACATTTGACTATATGTACAATTAGTCATTTCTTCATGGTGGGTAATGATTTGTAAAGCCCCTCTAGAGTATCCTGTAAGCTAATTCTGCAGTGCTTATTCTTTAAAAGTCTTTAATTAACATCCTGAATTGCAGGCAGGACATTTCTCCAAAGCTCTGGAGCTAGCCTTTGCCACACAGCAATTTGGGGCCCTACAGCTAATTGCTGAAGACCTGGATGAGAAATCAGACCCAGCTCTGCTAGCCCGCTGTTCTGATTTTTTTATCGAACACGCTCAGTATGAGAAGGCAATGGAATTGCTGCTGACAGCCAAAAAGGTAAGCTCCGTGGATGGACAGAGAGGAGCACAACAGGTATGTACATGCATACTCTTAGATTTATCTTTTCATAGCTGGTTATTAATAAAGACACATTTGTGAGGCAAGTACAAGTCTAGGGGGCCTGATGACATGCATCCCAGGGTCCAGAAGGAATTGTCTGATGTAGTCACCAAGCCACTCCCCATCATATTTGAAAAGTCCTGGCCATCAGGTGAAGTCCTTGGTAACTGAAAAAAAGGGAAACATCACTCCTCCCATTTTTAAAAAGTGGTGAAAGGAGAATCCAGTGAACTACAGACTGATGAGCCTCACCTCTGTGCCTGGGAAGATCATGGAAAAGATCCTACTGGAAACAGTACCAAGGCACAAATATGTTCTTTGTGAACAAAAGAAAGTATATACTTAAATATGAGCTGATGGCAGGGCACAATGCCTCAAACGTTCTACTTAGAGAAGCCACATCTGCTAACATTTGTGCCTTCATATAGCTTATTTTTAAGGGTTACACCACAAACAGTGTGAAGTATCACAGTAGTACTTGCAACAGCTCATTGCTTTCTTACTTCCTTTAGTACCAAGAAGCTCTGCAACTTTGCCTGAAGCAGAACCTGACCATCACAGAGGAGATGGCTGAGAGAATGACAGTGTCTAAGGACTCCAAGGACCTCTCTGAGGAGTCCCGGAGAGAGCTACTGGAACAAATTGCTGATTGCTGCATGAGACAAGGCAACTACCACTTGGCAACCAAGAAATATACACAAGCAGGAAACAAGTTAAAGGTCAGTTTGGATAGGCAGAAAAAAGCTGGGGAGGCTGAGCCTCTTACCTTTGTCAGATTTTTGCAACAAGAGTGGTTTGAGAAGTAAATCCTGAGACAATTTTCATGGAGCAGGCTATCCAGATGAGACTTCCTAGCCATTTTAGTAAAGCCTGTGTTTGTATTCATAATATTTTTCCCTCTCTGTCCTCCCACCCTTCTTGCATTGCTAGGCTATGAGGGCACTGATGAAATCTGGAGACACAGAGAAAATCATCTTTTTTGCGGGAGTCTCCAGACAGAGAGAGAGTTACATCATGGCAGCCAACTACCTACAGTCACTGGATTGGCGCAAGGACCCAGAGATTATGAAGAACATCATCAGCTTCTATACTAAAGGAAGGGCCCTTGACCTGTTGGCAGGATTCTATGATGCATGTGCCCAGGTACGTCTGCCTTCTGCGATTCTTCTTTTGTTTGGTTTGTTAGCTCTACAGCGAGATACTCATCTGATCTGTCTTCCTGCAGGTAGAAATCGATGAGTATCAGAATTATGAGAAGGCACAAGGAGCACTTACAGAAGCATGTAAGTGCCTTTCAAAATCAAAAACTATTAGTCTTCCGGACCAGGAAAGCAAACTCACACATTTGCAAAGCAAGATGGCCCTGATCAAACGATTCCTTCATGCTCGGAGGTAAGTTGCGGTATTCAGAGCATGCACACAAATGACAAAAAGATCATACAAGAAGACGACATTCACAGTTCAGTAAATAAATTTGAAGACTTGCTTCTGTATATTTTTGTAGCGTAGAAACAGATGGAATTTTAAAAGGGCTGTTGGCATTCAAGACCAAAGAGTAATCTGAAATATGAGTGACTATGCTCTTTTACTAGAGTTTATTCTGAGGATCCCAAAGAAGCAATCAGACAATGTGAACTTCTTCTAGCTGAGCAAGATCTTGACAGCGCCATCCGTCAGGGTGATGTCTTGGGATTTCTGGTTGGACATTACTTACGGGTGGAGGAATTCCATGTGGTAAGTTAATTCTCAGAGCCTGAACTTTATATAGAGCAGTGCAGCTTGGTATAAGCGCTAAACTCCTATGGGAAGACATTCTATAGTACAGATTCCTTTACAGGAGCTAAATGGCTTGGCAGGGTGTTGTATGCTTAAGGAACTATCTTCAAATTATTATATTTTTAATTACATGGGACTGAAAAGAAAGCTCAGAGAACATGGAGCATAAACAATGCTGGATTCTTAAATACTTCCCATTACTAGAGATAAGAACAGAAAGGTCTGGGTGCATTGTCTCAGCAGCTGCACTGGACTTCATTTGCCACATCGCCAAACAAAAAAAGAAAATTATAAAATTATAGTAATTTGAGGCACCAGTAACTCACTTTGTTGATGGCAAACCAAATGTGTCAAGCAGTGCCTGTAGCCAAAAGGGTCTGCCATGTCCCAAAGTGCATCAGGCACAGTATTACCAGTGAGTCAAGGGCAGTGATTTCAGTTTAAAACTATTCCTCCTTGTCCAGTCATTGTCTGACTAAGCAAAAAGTTGCTGTCCATTTTTTTTATAAGCCCCCTTTAACTATTGAAAAGCTGCAATGAGGTCTCCCTGGAGCCTTCTCTTCTCCAGGCTGAACACCCCCAGATCTCTCAGCTGTTCTTTGTAAGAGAGGTGCTCCAGCCCTCTAACCAACTTTGTGGCTCTCCTCTGGCCCCGCTCTGTGAGCCTCATAGGTCCCTTCCATCCTGGAAAATTCTATGACATGCACCAGGGTTTGGACTAAAACATAGTCTGCTGTTACTATGGAACAGAAGGATGCCAACTGCTTGTTTCTCCAGCCATACTGATTAACCTTATTTGCAACGTGTTGTTTTGACAGTGCTAGACTAGCAAGAGAATGTAAAACCAGCCCTTGAGACCCATTCTTTCTTATACTGAAAAAGATAGAATTGACAAGCCCCTGTGCAAAGGCTTCATGGTATCAAATGCTGAATTGTTCTGACCTAGTGTTAGCTCCTTTCCACCAGTGAACTCCATCAGTTCAAGAGCTCATCAGCTAAGCACTCGAGGCAGATGCTTTTTACACTTTTGCTGGAATTTGTAGAAGCAGTAAACCCCCACACACACCTGTAACAGTAATCTGTGTTTTTCTTTAGGCTTACCGATATCTGGAAGAGATGCGGAAAAGAATTCCATGCACAAACCTGACTTACTATGTCAATCAGCAGACCATCGAGGCAGTTCACAGAGGAGTAGGCATTCCCATAAACCAAAGCCTGTTTCCAGAGCAAAGTCACCACAGCAGTATGGAGACCAAGGAAGTTGAAGAGGAGGTGGCTGAGGAAGTGGAGGATCCCTGATAATTTGTACTTACCAAAGACTTTAACACTAGGTCATTTATTCTGTCCTCATTAGGGGTCACACCAGTCAACCCACTGCTGCAGACAGACTTTTTGGTTATTACCAAGAAATTTATTTTTTTCTGCTTGTCTGTACAAGCAACATTACTGAAATTATGTATCATTTCAAACACGACATACAAAGAGTTGGGTATATAGACCCTGTTCTTAATCTAGTTTTAGTATTTTAATAAACCTGAAGGGAAAAAAGAGAGAGAGATGTGTATTGTAACTTCAGTCTTGTTCAAGTCCAGAAAAGAGCGGAGGTAAAAATTCCTGAGCTGACAATTTTCAAGTACAGCTTTGGTCTGCTGAGGTGCTAACATATTTATCTTTCCTTAGAAGGCAGAATCTCTGGCCTGCTTGGCTAGGAGCTTGGTCAAAAGTCAAACTACTCCCATACTGCAGAAGAGGGAGACTTCCCCACCCCAAAGCTTTATTAAAAATATAGGGCCATGCAGACTAGACATTTTGAGATCAAAATCTGGGCCTTAGTTACACTTTAATACCACCTTCTTTCTGTACTAATATTACAGCAAAAGAATTCTTGCTTTGTAACTCCAGTACAGCTCTAACTCAAACTTTTAACATTTGGCACATTTTTTCAAACTTCACTGCAGCTATTCCACGCTTATAGCTCAGCTGCTGCAGTGTCATTGCTGCCACCACACTACCCTGTGCTTCAAACAGCAGACCTCCAACTATTCCACCAAATGCTGCCAGAAGACATGGGAGCTTTTTTTTTTTAATAGGTATGTCACAGCCCTGGGAGGTAAGTGGCTGTTTCCAGCCCTGTTTTTCTGACAAGAAGTCAGCTATGAGCTCTTCCCTGTATTTTTAGCAGAGGACTCAAACTTGCCAAGGTTATAAATAGCTGGGGGTGGGGGCTGGGGGAGGTGTGGAGAGGATGGCAGTGCTAGGCTACCTTCCTGCATCTGTACACTCCGTACCGGATAGCAGTAGCTCACTAAATTGGCCTCCACTACAAAGTCCAGATGTCAAGTCAGGTTCGCTGGCGTACAGCTCTGCACCCTTCCCCCTTCTTCCTCTTCTCCAGCCAGGTGACCATTGAAGAGGCCCCAGCAGTGCCTACATACATCCAGCTGGCAAGAGTACGAGGTAAAGTCATTTCTGTTACCCTTCAGCTAGGAAGGGACAATTTTGTTGAGTTTCTTTTTCAGGTTCTCCATTAGTAGCAAGTTCTGCAAGGCCAGCCTCCTGCAGTCCCCATCTGGATCTTTTTCTACCACATCTGTAAAAGAAGAAGCCACTGTAAGTTGGAAAATTGGTGGAAAAACAGACTTTTACCTCACATGTTTGTACAGTATCAGTCACCACTACAGAACAGCACTAAATGAAACACCAGAAGAAATCCTCCATGCCAGAATTTATATTTGTGCCCTCGAGCTATTCTACGGCTGACCTGCTAGCATGAATGCAGTTTACAATTAGAAATCAACTTATTCAAAACCCTGATGTCTCCATGCTCCCAGTTCCTACAGCCTGAACAAATGCTCAGTGCTCCCTCCCGAAACCCATGGTCACAGCACGCTTGACTGGAGGAAAGAAAGAAGCAGGCCCTGAGCTTCCACACGTTTTCAGTTGTGTTTCTGATAAACGAGTCAGTCTCTTACACTTTCTGCAGCATGTAAGGGAGGGGATTAAGCTGCTTCAAGCAGCTGTTATTTCAGGGGCCCTTACTAGTCCTGCAAAGTAAAAACCAGGATGCACGCAGGATGTCTGAGCAGGGGGAGCCTGGAAGAGCTGAGAGCCTGTGTAAGGATATCCTGTACGCACAAGCAGCGCGCTCAGAGCGAGCACTGTCAGCCCAAACACATGACTCATTCAGATTGAGTAGAGCTATTTATAAACTCAGGGAGAGCTTCATTATGGTGTTTCCAAACTCCCTCTACAGAAGCAAAAAGGGGAAGGCTACAAGACAGGTTACTACAAGCTTGTAAGCTAAGAGCCTGCTGTTGGCACTGCTTCTAACTGCATGAGTACAGATCTTGAATTGCTGCCACCGAAAGGGAGGCACTGGGCACTAGAATACACTCAGGTTCTTCCAGAAGAGCAGCTTACCCATGACAGCACTTTCAAGGGGTGGGGAATTCCCTCAATTCCTCAGCAGCTGCCTTTGAAGGAACCATTTCCTAGAAATGCTTAGGTGTTCCCCTCCTCCCTGCCCAGGAACAGTTAGGCTGCTCAGTTGTAGGTAGCTTCTCTCTACAGCTGAAATGTCCCAAAGCAGCCACTAACGGGACTACTGTGACAGCACCTGAAACTTCTTACACCATCCTGCGAACGCTTTCTAAAGGGAAACAGTTCTAGTTCCAGCCCCAACTCTGTAGAGCAGGACCAGTTATTCCTGCTATGAACGACAGCCATCTGCACAGGCTGGGAGGTAATCACAAGCTGGAGCAGAGGTAGAGATTTCTGCCACGTGCAGCAGGGAGAATATTTTCCAGTCCCAATTTATGTTTTAGCCATAGGAGAAATGCACAAGCTCTAAGCTGAAACCCAAAGCTGTGACTTCCCCCAGCTGTTAGGCATAATAGTAGAAGGCTTGCATGCATGCCAGCTTGTCATTTTTCCCCGCTATAACAGCAGACCTAACAGATGTTGCTTCTTCTTTCAAATCTTGTCTGGAACAGCAAGTCTGCTAGCTCAAAACCGTGACTCAGTCACAAAAGCAGGTCTCAACTGACCTCAGCTACTGGAGCAGCAAGAGCCCGGTACCTCCCTGTGATAGTGTTTTACCAACAATCTTACAACAAACAGCAAAGCCACAGCCCCAGAAGTTGTTTCAGGAAGCAGCTCTAGAAGGATTCGTAGGTTTTAAAATACACTTTAATCATATCTGACCAGATGCGGAGCCAAGTGCATTCTTTAACATTTCTGAGCTTTCCTTTCCCTGGTATGCACACACCTCTCAGCTTATTCATTCCCACCAGGATCCATCACACAATTTTCATGCAACTGCCCCACATTAAAAAACAATTACACTTCCTACAGGCATAAGAGATGCTGCTAGCTCTGTCCTCCTTCTTCCAAAAGTAACCCATTAAAAGCAGGCTACACAGACCCTCGTTTAGAAGAGGTGGTCACAGCCTTCCTCAAAAGTCTTTACTTGCTAATAGCAGTGGTTAACAACAAAGACAAACAGATGCTTCAGAGCACACTGCATGTCATGGGAAAAGTAAAGCTTTTGGCCCCACAAGGCAGCTCTCTTCCTCTTAAAGGACACAGAGCTCCACAACGTGCAAGGATCAGAGGCCGCCTGTGTCAGTGTTGCTTCCTGCCTGCTCCCTGGGGGAAGCCAACTCACCAAGAGTGAGAATGGTGAAGGAAACCAACCCGGGGAGTCACATGAGGGCCACTCAGAATACAGTGGAGGCTTCAGAGGCACAAAGCACACAGCATTATTTCCTCTTGTACTTGCAGCACGCTGCCATACGCAATCACAAGTATGTGCAGTCCCAGCTTAGCACAACCCAGCAAAACTGCAGCCTGCACACGGTGCATCTCACATCAATACAAACCGAGCCATTTGCTCTGTTATAGGTTGTTCAGCAGCAGTAGGATGTTAGGAGATGGTGCCATGCTCTTCTTCCTTTTGTTATTAGCACTAAGGAAACCCATCTTCTGTGCACACAGCTTAAAACAAGTCTTGTATGTTACTGCCAGTCAGTCACTGCCTGGATGTAACAGGCATGGTTTGGGATAGTGTATAGTTAATTTTCTTTGAAGAGGCTCACACAATGCTCTGTATTTTTTTTCTTATTTTATATAAAAATAGTGGTGCTACACACTGATGGTTTAGTTGTTGCAGAACAGTGCTTACAAGAGCCACAGACTTTTCTGCTTTTTACGCTGCCCTGCCAGCAAATAGGCTGGGGGCACACCAGAAGCTGGGATTCTCTCCCCTGTCCCACCTGGAAAGAGTGAGTGTGGTGCTGAGCTGCCTGCCAGGGCTAAGCCACAACAAACATGCAATATGACTGTGTTCTGCAGCTTCAGGAGCTGGGTGGTTGGAGGCTTAGAAAGAGAAAGGGAGCACGTGGTGTATTTTGGGATATTTGCTTGGCAACCGTTTCAAACTTTGAGGACAGTCACACTTCGAAATGCCATAAGCATCTCTCAGCTTATACTTTAATACCTCTGCAACGTGTCTACAGCACAGAGTGTGGTCTGCTATTTGTCCTAGACTTATGACCAAGCAATAAATATGTTTATCATGCAAGCCTGAGGAGCACAGCACAAGGACATTATTGCTACAGTCACAATTTTAAAGAGATGTTGCATGCAAACTGTAGCACTAACCAGAAAAACATTGGCATACACCACCACATCTTACCTCCCAGCCAGGACTGAGTCTCCAAAAGCTCTTCTGTCATGTTGTTCAGAAGATGCTCCGCAGGGACACTGACCAGCATAGAAGATATACAGGATAAAAGACCCTGACGCACATACCTGTTGGAGAAAGACCAAACTAGTTAAAACCTGCAGCTTCTTGCTCTACCTTGCTTTACTTATTATTCCTCACCTCCAGGGTTCTCCAGCTTCCACTATCTCTTAGAACTATTGCTGTGTTCATACTGACTAGGAGTGCAACCATGCACCAGCTGGCACAGCACTCACACACAGAGCCCCTGCCGTGTCTCAGGGAGCCCAGCATAACTCAGGGACCTGCAATAGTGCGAGGTTAAAACAGCAGCTGGATGTTTACAGCATTTTAGCTACATCTTAATTTCTTTCCAAGTCACATGCAGGAACTGAATCTAGTATTTTCAGCTTCCTCACTTGAAATAGCTGAAAACATCACAAGAATAGTTGAAGGAGAAAAATCTGTCGTGCTTTTTGGAGGTAATGACTGCATCTCAACACCAGAAGACATTAGCTAAGTTCCTATGTTGGTCTGACATTAAAGCAATGTTTTCATTACATGCTCTTGCAATGCTCAGTCATAAGAACACCAGACCAGAGGTAAGCATAAATAAGAATAGATTAAGTCATTGACATTCTCAGCCAGGTGGTGGTCGTGGAAAGGAGAGGTTGTGGCTGGATGCTTACTCACAGGGGGATCTTTGAGAACAAAAGCACACAACTACAACTCACGAGTCAGTGTGGAAACGCAGAGCCCAAACAAACTCCATCAGTGCCTTTCCCATCGCAGTAACTGCCTGTAAAATAAGATGATGACACAAACACTGAATACCTTCACATCCACACCACCCTCAAGAACTGGGCCTTGATGTACACTGCTGTGATCCTAACATCAAGGTTACAACCTGCTATTTTATAGATGAGGAAACTGACGCAGTGAATAGTAAAGGTATGTCCAACTTCCCACAGAAGTTGGAAGAAAAACTATCAGAAGCAGCAGAAGAAAGTGCAGGGGTGTCTGAATCCCCTATCTCCTTTCAGCCCTTTTAGGGACTTTTCAGCACATGACTCAAACTTTCTGCCAGTCTATGTGTAGCAGGCCCCAGGATGCACCCCCAGGTTCCCAGGCTAGAAGTCAGTCCCGCTGCCTGAAAGCTCGTTCAGCCTTTCTTACCATAGTGTTGACAGCCAGGTACAGCAGGACTGCTAATGTATGGACCAGTCTTCCAAGGACAAAGTGATCTTCCCCCAGGAGATCAAAAGTTGATAAAGGCCTGCAAGCAGAACATAAACGGTCCTGTGGCAGTGATAGGGCTGAACAGTGAATCTTTGGAATGGTCAAGGTGGCTGTGCAGAGCAAACTGTCTCATACAAGTCTGAATCCCTAAAAAGAGTTATGCAGTCATTCCCAGTTCAACATGGGCTGCTTGCTCCCACACCAGTAACATCCCCTACAGCAGGGATCACGAGCCCTACCAACAGGCTAGCTTTAAGTGGAAGCAACTGCATGCAAAAGCTAGCACTGCTGCCATACTACAAACAAACCATTCAGACAGATATTACAAGAATCTGGATTCTTATGGCATCAGTTACTGATTCTCCCTTAGGTAAACTTGAGAGTAAAATGTGTCCTGTGCACTATAACACAGCCACAAGGATCAATCCGTGTGACAAGATGAAAACTGAGGCAGGTAACTTCTATTAAAGACTACAATCTGAGTGCTGTGGCTGTGTTTGAACTCCCCAAGGTCAGCCAAAATGCTGTTTGGTACTGCCAAATTCATCCCCCTATGTACCAGCCGACAGGTTATGCTTAGTAGGATGTATTCACTTACTGCAGGGTCCTGTCCAAGAAAACTTCATAGGCTAAGTCTGAGAGCACAAAATCATCCTCTCTAAGCTTGATCAATGAGCCAGGCATCAGCAGGGTGTCACAGGACTCCCACACAGCTTCTGGGCTTTACTCTGCTGCTCTCAGACAAGCAGAAAGGCTCACTCTTGTTGTTGCCAAACCACATCCCAACGTGTTCACTCACCTGTCAAAGTTCTGCAGCAATGGAAAAAAGAAGTGCCCAGCAACAGAATTGAATTCATTTGGGCCAGAAGCCACTTGCACTTGAGATGGACCCTGTCCAAGAGAAAAATGTAGACACAAGATGGAATATCCAGCTCTTCTACATTCATCCACTGCAGCCAACACACTGTCAACTACTGCTTACCTGTACCCCTATGACTGCTAGTTCCCAGACCAGTCACCTCACTTCCCACTTAAGATCCTCTCACACATCTAAATATTTCAGAACAATGTATCTCAGTACTGCTGGGTTACATATTAAAACCAAGAACATTCAAGGTGTAGAGGAGTTTTGGAAAGCAAGTCCTCTAGGACCTGTGAAACTGGCATCAGTTCATCTCCCTGAAAAGGAGAAGCCTGAGACAGTCCAGTCTGAAGGAGGATGCCTTGGGATCTGTGAGGTGCAGTTAAGAGCTCCCTGCAGTGGCCAGACAAGCTCAGAACAGGCACAGAACAGACACAGCCATCCCTCAATGTGAGACAAGGAGTTCAAGGTTTATTTCCTGCTGGGAAAGGACTATGGGATTTGGTACTTCCCATGCAAAAAAAAAAAAAAAAAAAAAAAAAAAAAAAAAAAAAAAAGCAAGATTAAAGTGAAACTGACATTTTAAGTTACCCAGTCTCGCCTCTGGATTGAGCCTGATTTCACAGGTATTTTGCTCTTTCCAGACAGAACTACAGCAAGTCACCCAGTCCATATTTTTGCTGAATTTGACACAAGTTTGTTTCTGCCCTGGTCTCACCTTAGCAAACCTCCTAGTCTTGCTTTTGATCCTCTCATCAACAATTCTTCTCCAGTCCTTAGAGCTGTCACTTGCAGGAAGGAGCTGGACACAAGGCTTCTCGACATGCTTGGTCTTCCCATGAACTTTGGGACAGGACAGTTCCCGAGCTGCCAAAACCAATACCTAGAGGGAAAAAAAGGAATGTTCTGTTAAAAGGGAATAATCCCTGTACAAGGCAACAACAACAGCTAACCTGCACCCAAACCAGTCAGAACAGCAAGGCAGAAAGGCACAATGGTTCTAGAATTAAGAAAACAGAGTAAGTGCCTGAACCCCATCAACTGACTCCGAGGTATTTGGTCAACAGCTGTCACTCAACTCTGAAACAGAGCAGGGGCTCCTTTTTCAGACACGGTAAGTGAAATGATGTGGAAGGAGCCACAATTTGGTTACTGTCTTTCAGAAAGTGAAGAGATCACAGATTGATGACACATTAGGAAACAGCAGCTGCTGTTAGGCATTAGACCATCACACACTGCATGCTGTGGGCGAGGACTGCTGTCTAATTGAGTGTAGCAGGGTTAAGAACAAGAGGGGAATGCCAGGCATAAATGCTAACATAACAGATTCCTACGCTTGAGCTTCCTCCTCACCTGTTCCTACAAGGCATACAGGTTAACACCTTTACATCTTAGGGACACTGCACTGGTGCAACAAAGCCACAATGAAAATGAGAAGCAAGGAGACGAGCACTTACATCAAGAATATCCATGCGCTGACGCAGACTGTAGTTCAGGGAGTAGAACTGGGAGGTCAAGTACTGTGCTACCTGGACAGAAAAATCAAGGAGCAGTGAACACAAACCCAATAAACATCCTTTCCCCTAATTCTGAAAATTCTAAATTCTCCATTTCAGGCAAAGTCCTGCTCCCTGTTAGTTAACAACAAGCCTCCAAGACAAGGGAAGAGAAACACTGTACGAATGGGGGAAATTCAGACACTCTTCTAGATTCTCCCAGAGGAAGTAAACAAAAGGGATTTTGTGATCCTTCTCTCCCTCCTATGCAGAGGCATCCAAATGTTATGGCAGCTGATTACAAACAGCGGTCAAATCTTTTAGAGACTGTGTGCCTCAGCTTCATTCTATGTGAAGCAATCTCCCTTCAGCACAACAAGTCCTTATACCAGACAAGGCAATTTAGATATGATTTATCCATATACCAAATCTCTCCCAGTCTGCTACGGCTTTTGACTGAGTTTTTCTTTCCTGTTGTCTGCCATCCATTGCAGATTCTTCAGTATACAGCCCATCTCTCTGTAAGTGCTGTCAGACATCAGCCAGCTGTTCTACCACACTGATAGCTGCTTCTACAAAGATAAGAGACTTCACCTGCTTAAATTTTTCCCTGTGCCTCAACTGAAAAAGGGAAGAAGTAAGAGAGACTAACAGGTATTGGATCCACAGTTAGAACAGCTACTTGGGCCCTCTGACGGAGCTCTGCAAAGCCTTCAATGCAGGTCTTCTCCTCCAGATGCAATAGTATTTTTGCCAACTCCACACTAACCTGCTCAAAATAAGAAAAAAAAGAAAAAAGGAATCAAGTCACTGTCACTGCAGGTGTTTTCTTTCTCACAGATTTACAGAGCAGAGTCCACTTTCCACTTCTAATGCTTAAGTAAAGAAAATGAGGGGACAGAATACAGGCAACAATATGCTGCCCTTCGCATATGAGGGAGAGAAAAGGTATCAAGATAAATGCCATCAAGACAGATATCTCAAAACACGTATCAACCCCTTAGGCTGATTTCTCTGTCCACATTCACATTTCACTTTGGCTTTTTGGACAAATGGTAAACATCATAAGACAGGAAAACCTATCACTGAAATTTGTGGGTTAAAGGGCACTGTAGCACACGCAACGTCCACCCAGTCCCTTACCATACTGCAGCCCTTCCCTCTCTCAGCTGGCCGAGGCACCTACCAAATCCCATCTTCAGCTGTTCACTAACAGGTAGTGGTGAGCAATCAAACCAGTCCTAAGTTCCTCTCATAAAAGCTTTTTGTCTTGATCAGTACAATCCACCTACTCCCTCAGGAAGTACACTTCTACAAGCAAATAGGGAAGTCTGTTTGACTTTATCCCCCCTTTTGTTGGGAAATAACAATTCAATTTCAATTCAATATCAAAATGACATCCAAAATTAAAATCATTTTGTCTGTGGGATTCATGCCTCCCCTGTAAATTTCCTTTCTGAAGTTTTTCCTGCTCAGCACAAGGCACGGAGCTTGTTCTGCTGCCTAAAGTTACTGGTGAGCTCTACTTGCAAACGCACTTCATTTTCAGTGCTGGAGCTGCTAAATGCCATGCTGCTGCCAGCACATTTGCCTGCTTCTTTGCTCCTTTGTGCTCTCTAGCCTAGTAAAATGCTTGCAAAGCAACTATTTCCTTCTATTTCCCTTCCCAAGTTGAAAGCTCTAAGTTCAGGTACACACAGCTCTGCTGGCTGCTCTGTTGGCACATTTAGTCTCCTCACAAGGGCAAAAGGATAACCTTGTGTTAGAGCCCACCAGTAACTGTTAGCTCAGACTACTTCACCTCTCTTGTTGCTGCTGGATTCTTTCGAACCAAGCTCTCAAGAGCCTTGACTGTAGCTTCCCATTTGTCCACATCTTCAGATCCTGTCAGGACTGAAGGACAAAAGAAACAGAAATTATTAATAGAGTTGTTCTGCTTGGGTGTATACCCCAACTTTCTTCTGACAGTATTCTGTCCTTTTATAGGAAAGTATTGACCCTGCACAGGAGCAGCATTAGGAACTACACAAATTACTCAGAAGCGATGGTTTAGCACTGGAGTCCAGATAACTGAAATACTACAAATTGAGAGTTTCAATTCATTGAGTAATTCTGACCTTCTTCAAATTAGCTCAGAACAAAGATAAACCTAAAGAGACCACTCACCCCAGAACAGTAAGAAGCAGATGAAAACTCAGCCCACGATCTCCTACCTTCAATACAGTCTCGAATATACACTGGAGCCTTAGTCTTTAGTTCTTTGTCCTCTGACATGTCATAAGGAGTAAGATCATCATCACTGTAAAAGAAATAAAGGCAGGAGTTAGCTTATGGGGTACAGCTGTTCTCCTTCCCTCAGCTATCCACACAAAGCAAAGCAGCAGCACAGGCACTACTGTAACACTGCCGCTCTTGCATAATCTAGCAGCACTGCTGAAGCTGAGGCTAGAAGAGTTCCTTAGGGAGTTCTATGAATTGCTCAGAATCCCAGCGAAAGAGCAGTTCTGTAACCAGCTCTGGAACTGGATCTCTTGGTCTAGCGCAGAAGTAATCAGGTGACCCAGAAGCAAGAAGCCAGTTCTTAAGATTTCTTTATGTATTGGGGTAAAGTGATAGGACATGACAGGCCCGCTAACTAAGTGGGTAGATACATTGATAATTCCAGAAAAAAAAAGTATATTAGGTCAGTCAAATGGAATAAATATCACAATTGTATATGACCATGGCTTTGCTCCAGTTATTGATTAACATACTTGCATGCAGTCATACACAGCATCCTACTCAGCTAAACCAGCTCTGCTCCCTCATTCTGGTCAGAAAGCACAAGACTGCCAAGGTAAGCAGCAACCAATAGCTCCCTTCTCTCCAAGTCTTCCCTAAAGAACCAACCACTCCCCGTTCCATTTCCTATCAGCTTCTTGTCCCCATACCTGTCAAGCTCAGTATCCGACTCCTCATCTGACACCACGTGGGCTGCCGCTGTATGGGATTTTCCGTTACTTTCCGATGCTGATGGCAGTGCAGCGTCTGCTTTCTCCTTCCTACTGTGAGCAACAAGAAGCATTAAAACCAGTAAGATGAACAGTCCCTATTCACGAGCAAAAAACCACCCATACCACCAGCCCTTGCTGTCTCGGTAGAATGGCAGGTAATTATTTCTGCTGCAGTCTCACACCTAGCTCAGCCTTCATAAAGAACAAAGTCCCAGGAGGCAGAACCATTCAGTTCTACTCAGGAGAACACAAGACCCCTGGGAACTACACATGGTTTCACCATGTGTGGCTATCAAACAGGCAACTCTAATATATGCTACCATTTCAATTATGAATTTCAAATAATTATACTGCATTATAAGAATAAGGTGCATTCTAATCCTTTGTGAGAATACAAGGAATGACTGGATAGATGAGGACTCTTCAGTCTGGAAGAGACAAGTGATACCATAGACAAATAAAGTCACGAGGAGCAGAAAAAAGGTAAAAATGGGACACTGCATCTTTTCCAGATGTAGACTCTGCAAATAATCAACATCGGGGCTGGGCCGGTGGGTGGGTAATATAACTTGCCAAGTTCCCCAGTATGTTTTTTGGTATTTGCTACTTAAAAGGCATGGAAATGAAGAGTAGCAACATCTTACCTGTCGTCTGGGACACTTGGGACACAGAACAACGGAGCCTGCACCAGAAGGGACTTCAGTTCTCTTGCTTCATCGTCTTCTTCGTACTAGACATTCAGAAGAACCGTTACTTTAAGATTGCAAGCATGACCAGCATTCAACATCTGTCCCTTCTGCAGTGTACAAATGAGGACTGAATCAGAACAGACAACACACACCAATCCTATTTGTTTCAATCACTGTCCAGCCAGCAGTAACCTAAGATGCTGCATGGTGATCTGTACCATATGTAATCTTTATCCCTACATTTAATGGCAGTACTTGGTCAGCCCTTGTCTGACTGTTATTTACAGTCTTTAAAACGTTTAATAACTGGCTACGCAACACGATGGATGATGCAGATTTTTAAAGAAAGGATGCAGTTTTTATCACATAATTCTTACAAACCCTACTACTAACAGCACAGCAAAAATCCCCACGTTTATCTTGAGAATCTCAACTCAGAGATGTTCCTACCATTGCAGGGACTGCGTGCTCACCCCTGGTTTAGGTGTGAAGTTCCCTCTTAACTTCCATAGATCAGAGTCTCATGCAGTGATAAATCTCTAGCACTCCATTATTAATTAACAGTTTGCCCTAAGCTTTGCCATCAGAATACACCCCAAGGCCACTCCCACACATCCATTTGTTTTCTATGCAACTTTTTTTTTGTGAGCAGACACCCTGTTGTTGCCTCCCTTTATTTCCAGATAGTGTTAGAACTCACTGTAACACCCCAGATCACCCGCTTTAAAGCTCGTATTTCCTCTGTACCTTGCACACCAAAGAAAAGTTTCATCATAGCCCTCACCTGAAACTTCAGGACAGGCCCATCGGTGTTTATTTTTGAACTAATGCTCTCTGCCACAATCATTCCCAGGCGCCGGATCTGTGGCAGGCTGCTATCCAAGTGACATTTCACGCCCTCCATCATGCTTGTAAGAAGCTCTGAAAAAATAAATAGCACATGAAACAAAGTCAGAAAAAAAAACCACGCATCTTCATGCCAGTTCCATAAGAGGGCAACATTAGCCACTCACCACCCAACAACGGGTAGAAAGCTAAAAAGGGCCTTTCCCTTCAGCACCAACAGAATAAAAACATGCTTTTTCACAGGCTGGAAAGTCAACAAAACATTACAAGAATATTCTAAATTTGGAGTATTTACTTTTTTGAGGGCTGGAGCTCCTCTCCTATGGGGCCAGGCTGAGAGCTGGGGCTGTTCAGCCTCTAGAAGAAAAGGCTGTGGGGTGACCTTACTGCAGCCTTTCAGTACTTACAGGGGGCTTTATAAAAAAGAGAGCGTATTTTTGCTCAGTCAGATAATGACAGGACAAGGAGGAACGGTTTAAAGCTAAAGGAGGGTAGGTTTAGATTAGAGGGTAAGAGCAAATTCTTCAGAGGATGCTGAAGCACAGGCTGCCCAAAGAGGCTGTGGATGCCCCATCCCTGGAGGTGTTCAAGGCCAGGTTGAACGGGGCCCTGGGCACCCTGCCCTAGTGGGAGGTGTCCCCACCCATGGCAGGGGATGAAACTGGGTGGTCTTTCAGGTCCTTTCCAACCCAAGCCATTCTGTGACTCCACTCCACTATGCATGACATAAATCCCGAGCAGCCAGTCCCTGCCTGCAACTCCCCATCCCCACCCACCCAACCAGCGACCCCACCAAGGGCAGCAGAACGACGCGGAGGACAGAGCCCAACCGAACAGCTTCTTATTCTTGGTGCACTCCCCACCCCAACAAAACGAAGTTGGGCCAATTTTGATAGCCTGTGCATCAAAATGAGATCTTTTTCTCCTCAACAGTCTGTTTTTCCATGAAGCACAACTATGCCCTGCTTCTCCTGCCACCTCACCTTGTCTGCAGCTCTCTATTTCAGAATCCTTCAGATGCGAGAGGCAGATGAGGATGGCCTTGCTGATATATTCCTGCTGCTCAGGTGGGGAGTGTTTCACAGCACTGCTACTGCTCCACGTCTCCAAGAGTTCTTGCAGCACCTGAATCAGAGGATAAACAACTTTGTTTGCCCAAATTGGCTTGAAACAGATCGTTTCCATACACAATTTCCTTTCTGAAGGAACACTCAAGCTTTCATACAGCACATGAAATTTATGATGGTCCTTTGGTCTTCACGCTTTCCCAGTGGTGATTACTCTCCCTGCCAATGGAGCTAACTTGGTATTTCAGGGCCCAAAATGACATTGTGCTTGGCCAACTAAGAAGTCCGTACCACCTCCCTTTAATACCTTGTTAAAATAATGTTTTTTGCTTAAAAGTTGTAAGTATGTTGGTTTCTCACAATAACATGTATTGTTTTGCATACCATTTATCAAAAACCAGTGCCATACTGTTTACATAATGCTTTTAGTCCAACCTTCAAACTCTAAATAGCTTCCAGGACTCACAGAACCTTTAGAACAGAACCTTTTAGAACAGAATGGTGGGGAAAAATATATAAAATATATCAAAAAATCACCATTACAAATCTATAGCTATTTCCAGAGATAACAACTTCCTACAAGTTCCATTAAACTGCTGACTTGGAGAGGGAAAAGATCTGCATCCCTGCTGAAGCAAAGGTAGATAACAAAGCTTCCAAAGCATGAACTATTCTGCACGGACTGCTCTCAGCCAACTTCAGCGCTTTCTGCCGTTTGCCACACAGCCAAGAGATGAAGGAGAAAGCTGAGAAGGACAGAGCATGTGGGACCCTCGCAGGAATCCAGGCATCATTAGTTTTGCTGCTGGGAAGGCAATTTGCCAATTAAATATGAAAAACTAACGTATTGTGCAGAGAGTCCTTGCCTAGTCTGTCACAATTCATTTGTTCTGCACCAGCCGGTGCTGCAGGGCCTCCTTCACTCTCATGAACAGGAGCCGAAGAGACTCAGAGAAGCACCCTAATTCTCCACCACGCAGACACCCACTCACATCAGCATTTTTTCCAGCAGATACATCACCAGAAACGTGACTTAACCTTACTTTGATCAATAAGGCACGCCGAAGGCTGTCCAGGGACAGGTAGCCAAGGAGATTCTGTAGCACTGCAGTCTGTAAAGCAAGACCCATGGTTTTCATTAACTGGGAACAAAGCTGTCATCCAGCAATGCACAGCGTGTTTGTTAAACTTTTAAGTGTGAGAGACTGGTTGACAATATTCAAAGACTGAAGAGTATGCAAATTAGGAAAAAAAAGTGCATCACATGAAACTGCTGATGAAACATGGAAAACCAAGAGCGGAATCAGTATTTGTACCACCAAGAGCAGACAAACACAGCACAGAAACAGTCCAGAGAATAAGCCTCAAAGCCACCAGATCAGTACTCTGGGAAGAGCAGGCAGGTGTTCAATGCAGCCCTCACCGTGTAGCCGTACTGCAAGAGGAGGAACTTCTGCGTCACAACAAACTGAGCGTGCTTGTTTTTCACAACCAGGTTCCCCAGCAGCCTAGACAAGACATCTGCCCTGGCAAGACAAGTCAACAGCAAAACGTTAGGAAGCCCTGGAGTTACTGGCACGCTGTCTCCACTCCTATGGAATTCTGTCAGCAGCTTATTGCAAGGAAGTCAAAAGCTAGGAATCACTAAAACACCTTTAAACATTAAGAGCCAGTCTGTGATTTTTTTTTACTCCATGTCATGGCCCAGACCTTTACAGAATAGCGCAGGTTCTACCCCAGGGGGAACAATCAGGCTGCTCCTTTACCCCTACGCACACAAACACACATGCCAGCATCTCTCAGAAACAGCCTCTGCAACTATTTGTGAGAAAGCTGCAGCCTTTGCTCAGGATCAGGAAAGAAAACAGAGTTCTTACCCTGGTGCTCTCTCAACAAAACCAAGGACCACAGCCTCCATGCAGCGGTCTGGCACACACTCAACCAGGTGCCAAGAAATCCTTTGCCAGATGCAGTCCGACTTGGTGAGCTCCGCGAGGCGGGGCACCAAAACACTCAGAATTTCTTCTGAAGTAGAAGAGAGAAAAAGAGGTAAATACACGGACAGGACGGATGGACTAAGAGGTAAATACATGGATTGGCACGATGGAGCTCAGGGCCAGCCTGCTTAGTTAAAGATCCTTACAGGTGGAGAAATACAGCAGATAATTCTGAATCTCCCCCGTGGTTAGAACTAACCTAAGGCCGAAGAAACTTGTAGGTATTCCTCATCAGAGCAAACAGATAGAAAATCTCTCCTTCCCCCAGGCCCTGTTAACTCCTACTGTGGCCTCAAAGTTGTGGCGGGCCTGAATGAATGCCAGTCACGTAAGGGGAGTGTTACATGCGGGGAGGGATTTTTGTTGGTATTCACAGCAGGTCTCAGACCGCTGGATGAGAAGTGCCAGAAGGTCATCTCGTAATCATGGCCCAAACCACCAGAAGCCTCAACAGTTTTTTAGAGCCAAGCAGACTGCGCTCACGTGAGCTGATAAAAAAGCATCAGCATCTGGCAGATCTGTAGCTGAGCAACCTCAGGAAGCAGAGAGCAGCTCCTGAAGCCCAAGGAGCCTCCTACTCCCTCTGGTGATCAGTGTCACAGTCACACCTCCTTACTAACCCAGCAAACCAGGCTTTCCCTCTCCCCAAATGTTATCGTAAAGCACTCACTTTGTCTCCCACGAATGCAGACCTTCCCCAGAACATGAGAAAGAGCAGATATTGAGCAATCCGAGCCACCTGGGATAAAATAGACACAAACGTAACATCACCACCACCAGCAGCATCCAGAGCAGGCACACTTCTGCAGGTGCTGAAGCCTGAAAGCAAGGATTAACTCCCTTCTCGAGGCACGCTCCCTTCTCCTTCCACCACCTGCCTTCAAGAACAAAAAGTCCCCAGGATTATCCGTACACAGGCGGTGTGAGAAGCCTGAAGCAGTTCAGTCCCGCTTTAACACAACGGTGATAAAACCATGGGCTCATTCTGCACTGTTTAGCTGGCAACACGCGCAGGCTTACTTCCACACCATGAACTGAGCACAGACATCAATTGAGCTAAATTCTGGCAATGGATGAAGCCATTTAACAGCTCACAGGACTGCCGCTGTCATCAGGATTTTAAACGGCCTCAGCCACCTTTCTCACTCCTTGTACCTTATGCTGTTATGTGCAGGGAACCTCAGCCTGGAAGGCGAAGGGGAGGCTCTGTAACACCCATTATCTGCATTTAAAAAGCCAGCACAGGGGTCTGTGTGTGAAACCCGCCCGGGGAAGCCCTGCCCCAGCCGCCCCCACCTCTCAGGGCAGCGGCGACCTCGTGCAGCGCCTCGACGATGGCAGCGGCCAGCAGCGGGAAGTAATTCTGCGGGAGGAAGACGCTGGGGTGGTGCCCGCCCTGCAGCGCGTTGCTGAGGCGCTCGGGCAGCGCCACGACGGCTCCCAGCAGGCCGGCCCCGGGCTCCGCCGCGCCCCGCTGCCGGCACAGCTCGCCCAGCACGGCCGGGAGCCGGCCCCGCACCAGGCGCTCCAGCTCCTCCAGCAGCGCCCGCAGCCCGGCGCCGGCCCTGGGGGGAGAAAGCGGAGACGGTAACGGGACAGCGCCACACGGAGCCCCCCCCTCACCCCCCCTCAGAGCCGCACTGACCGCGGGGCCGCCCCCCGGGGCTCGCTGAGGGCCGCGAGCAGGGCGCTGAGCGCGAGCCCGGGCGGCGCCTCCCCGAAGCAGCCCCGCCAGGGCCCCGCCGGCTCCTCGGGTCCTGTCAGCGCGGCGGCCGCCAGGCAGCGCAGCACGGCCCCGAGCCGCTCCCGCTCGCGCGGCCCCAGGCCGGCCTCGCCCCCCCCGGCCGCCACCAGCGCGTCCCGCAGCGCTCCCAGCGCCGCCGGCCCGGGTGCGGGCCCCGCCAGGGCCTCCCGCAGGGCGCTCTCCACAGCCGCCGTCGCCATGGCGGCGCCCAGCGCCCCGCTTCCGGCCGCCACTCGGCGGCAGCCAATGGCGGCGCCGCGCCGCGTGACGTCACACGCACAACCCGCGCCGGTCTTAAAGGCGCAGCGCCCCCCTCCCCGCAACCCAACCCCCCCCAACCCAAAGGGAGCGAGGCGGAGGCGGGCGGAGCTCGGAGCCCTGCGGCTTTATTGGGCGCGTCCCGCCCCGCTACAAACGCTACAAACCGTACAAAACAACGACAGAAACAGGAACGGAACAAACCAGCAACGTCATAGGAGCGACTGTACAAGAGGCGGCGAGTCCCGCGCCTCTCCAGGCAGCAGCGCAGCCCCCAGGCTGCCCCCGGAGCCCTGGATGGGAAACTCTCACCCCAAACCTCCAGGCAAGGCGGCAGGGATCCCTCAGGGCAGCAGCTCCAAACCTGCGCTAAGGGCTTCCAGCTTCTTTCCTGCAGCACCCACCTCACCAGGCTGCACCGTGTCCGCAGCGTTCCCCTGGCAGTGGCTTCGCAGGGGAGCTCGGCGTGCAGGAACTCGGCGCCTCAGCACCCGAGCAAAGCAACAGCTCGGTACTGAAGCCTCGGGCAGATTCGGTTCTCTGCACTTTTCAGCTGCTCTGAAAATCCTAGTGATGAACGCCTCCCTGTCCTAACTCTATAGGGTTTCCAAAATAGCTCAAGATTTACATGCTCGTCTGTACAGCGTGCTAAGCGTTTGGAAATCATCAAGCAGCAGCCTGCTAAACTGGAGAAAGAGAAGCTACAACATCTTCCCACCCATTTAGCTGGGAGATGCTGTTTTTGTAGCCTTTAAAAAAATCAAAGCCTTTTGTTTGAAATAATTTCAATCAATGCCAAGAAACTAGAAGCCCCACAGCAGAGGCTATCTAATGGCCAGGAACTGTAAATTTCTCCTCTTAGATCGCTTTCACTGCCAGGATTCTCTCTTTCTTTCTCTCTCCCCCTCTACCCCCTCCTCACCCAGACCCATTATAAAAAAAGGTACAATATTTAGTTACATGGGATTTAAGTTAAAAAATAAAAAGCTGTCCAGTCTTTTTGCTTTATCGTGAAGAGTTTGAGCTGGAGCGGCTGCGGTGGCGCCTTCGTCCAGGAGATCTGGATCTTGATCGCCGGCGGACAGGGGATCTGCGCCTAGGAGATCGGGACCTGGCAGAGAAGGATGAAGAAAGCTTTAATTAGGAGACATGGACAACAGGTCCCAGTCGTTTGTCAGCTCACCTACCACCTTTTCAAATCAATGCTCCCAAAATAAATAAATAAATGCCACTCTGAAAGAGCTCCGATGAAGTACAGCCAGGGAGCAAAAAGGCAATTCAAAGAGGATTATTATAGCAGGGATGTTCTAGCTACTGTCCCTCTGCTTCTAAAGTTGAAAGAGACTTAATATCCAAAGAAAAAACAAGATTCTTATTTACTCTCAAGCAAAACAAACTCAAGTTCATTCTACATCAGATTCTCCTCCCTGTGAAAGGTCAGCTTCAGCTCCCGAAGTACAGTGAGGTTCAGGGAAAGGGTTTATCCAAGTCGCACAGAACCACAGGGCCATTTCTTAGGGGAATTCTCACTCTAAGAAACAGTTGAGCTTCAAAAACTTCAGTACAATTATCTATGCAGCCACTAGTGCGACACCAAGGTTCCTGCCAGAGAACATTAACAGAGCCTGACATGATGGTAAGGCAGACTAGGGAAGCAAACAAACCATCCAACCCCTCATTTCCATGACCTAAGTAAAAAGCGTCTTTCATGGAGGACTAACGAGCAGTGAATCTTGTGCCACGTTCTCTTTTAAACCTGTATCTATCCACTCAGCAATCGGCTGGTTCCAATCAGGAATTGCTTTTAGTGGTTACAAGAGTTTCAGCAGGCTTCCGAGACGGAGGAGCTCACCTAGATCCTGAGAAAGGGCTGCCTCAATGCACTCAGGTAAATCTTTCTGAGCCTGCAGCATACAACAGGTGTGTACGTGCCCGGTCCCACCCTGGGGTCAGAGTACTCCAGCTGCCTGATGTGGGAAGGCTGCTTTGTGGCCATGTTCTCACGCACAGGAATGAGGGAGAGAGGTGCAAGGACTTCCAAAAAGCAAGCAGCTGGAGCAGGCTGCCAAAAGCATTCTCCCAGCCACAACTGTGCGTCACTTCGCCTCAAAGCACTGCGTGGAAGGGACTCCAGGGAGCAGGCTGGAAAGCATCTGATTCATCTGATGTTTCCAGCAGACTGCGTTCAGACGGCAGCAGGTCACTGCCAGCACTTCACAAGTACAGCCTGGGTTCAACTGATGCCCAAAAGGTGCGAGTTACCATCGCTTGGAAGGGCAAGTCAAGTCCAACGGGATGGAACTGTCCTCACGCTGAGTATTTCAGCGATACGCTCTTGTTACACTGAGGAGGAAATACAAATTGTCACCTCTCACCTTCTCCTCATGCGAGGCGGTGACCTGCGCCACATGGGTGGTGGTGGCAGCATCCTCCTGGGTGGGCTGAAGCGTCTGGGAGGTGGTCTAGGTCGTGGCGCCAGCACAGCCGTGGCGGTGATCTCCTGCCCATCGATCTGGCCTTTGCATGAAATCACAGAAATACAGTGATGCAAGCGCTTTCCAGCACCAACATCTACAGACCACATTGCTGCAACTCCCAGCTTTGTCTACAGCTTTAATTCCACCACCCACTCCAGACTGACATTGATGAAGTCCACCTACACACTGGACTTCTAAATCAAATATCCCATCAGATGTTAATAGGGAAGGATTTTAGCAGAAATTTAAAGATTTTTATTGGGTTTTATTTTGGAAAAAAAAAAAAAAAAAACAGTTTTTAGTGTTTCTGTAGTTTTTATGGATCTGTCCTGAAATCACACAAAAGCCAAACTCATTCAAGCTGAAAACAGAATGGGAGTATTTCAGATCAGCTACCCAAAAGCTACGCCACCTCTCGCTCATTTTCAGACCAAGCCCACCTGTTACAAAGACTTTTTTTTTTAAAAGCACCCAGCCTCCCTTCAACATTTGACACCTACCTCCATCCATGTGTTTCAGGGCTTTCTCAGCATCATCTGGGTTCTCAAACTCAACGTAAGCGTAACCTTTAGAAAGGTGTGGATTTAGCCTATCAACTGGCATGTCAATCATTTTAATCTTTCCGTAAGTGGAAAATATTTCCATGATGTGATCCTGCAGAGAAAGAGCAGAACTTCAGGTCCACTATTATGGTATGTGTCCCATATGCCTCTTACCACTCATATACCACTGCCCAGGTCTGGCTGGCACAGAGCAGTAAATTCAAGATATCCACAGCACTAAATTAGCTAAAAACCCTCTTGGGGACCTTATGAAAATGGGCTCGTGCCCTTAGTCTGAAACTCTTAGCTACAATTCTCAGTACTTTTTAAAAACACCATTTTTTCAGCTCCCTGAACTCTGAAGACCTTTAAACTACATTGCAAGACCATCTCTCTTCAGACACTCTTCAAGAACCTGCAGATGTTCTTAATGCCTCCCAGGTCATTTTTGCTACTGTCCTGACTTTGACAGTTTTCTTCATAGTAAGGCAAACTACCAGGTCTGGGATTCCAACAAAGCAGACAAACCTTTTAGCACTCAGAAGCCTGTACTATATATGACTCAGTGAGATTCTTATGAAGTTTTCCTCACTCATCAATTTGGACACAAAGCAAGAATTCCCAGAAGAGTTATTTTGGCAGCAGTCCAGCAACAACAACAAAATCGAAGGCTTTAAGAAAGCCACCAACAAATGCCCACAAAAGATATGTAAGCTTGGCATTCCAGGCGAGCATGCCATTACCTTGGTCACATTCCTAGTGAGCCTTCCAACGTGTACTTTTGTAGGTCTGGGTGATGGGCTGCGCCTCTTCCGCTCCTTTTCATCTCTCTTGGGTGGCTTGGACCTGATTTCACAACAGAAAACGTTTATAGTTTAGGGAAAAAGCAAGACAAAAACCAGAAGCCAATCCCTATCACGTGATTTTTAAAAGTACCATTTTTCTTGCTAGGGCAGAGTTTTTCCAAAGACATTACAGGTTAGGAAGCGTTGAGCTGGTGGTAGTGTTCTACTCAGAAACATCTCAAGACTTACATTTGCCTTGTCTGCTTTTACTTTAAAACCTTCTGAAATCTGAGACTCCCCTCTTCTCTAAGTTCTAGCCCTACCACAGCTAGGGAAATAAATTTGAAATTTATCAAACATTTTTTCAAAAGTTCTTGGCAGTAGTTACAGAATTTTGTAGTTGTTAAAACAAAAAACATCACTTAACACAACAATTAAAAAGGAAGAAAGCAAGCAAAAATGAATGGATCTAGTGATCTGTGCTTCTCTATCTTCTGTTCACTACGTAGGGCTGGAAATATCACATCCGAACTATTTAAATAGCTGCATGCTGCATTTTGCTTGCAGGTTTTTAAAATTACTATCCAGTTAAAAAATAAAATAAAATAAAAAACCTCCAGTATGCAGAACATTTGTATTTAGGCTTCTTCCAAATCTTACTGTCATGAATTTAGGGACACACTAAAAAAGCAAACTGGATTATAACACCTCAGTAGATTTTATCAGTCTTCCACACCTTATTTACAGAATTATCCAAAAGAAGAATAACTGCATGGGTATTAAGATAGTTTGATTGCCACCCTTACAAAAATGCTTCCTTTGGTCCCCACCCATTTTATTTTTACACATAAGAGAACATACACACACACACACCAGCCTACCCACCATTATTAGCCCTGGCTTTTCTGTTGCTCTTGGCTATAATTTACAGGGAACATATAAAGACCTCTATTGTCATCTGGTGCCCTTATACTCCCATTCTAATGGGGAAACATTGATTAACACTGCCTCTAGAAAATATAGTATGTAGCAATTACCCTTAAAAATGAGATTTTTAATCTCTGCAGGGCATACATTTTGATTATAAGTAAAAGGAGCAAACCCATTCTAACAAAATCCAGACCTCTAACTTATAAAAAAAAGAAAAAAAAGGAAAACTGTCCTCAGGAAAAAAACAAAACAACAAAAAAAAACAACAACAACAAAAAAAAAAAAAAAAAAAAAAACTATTCTGATAAAACCCTTGTATTCTACATGCAACGCAGCCTGCTATCTGGTAATTCCTAGAAGTCAAACAGAACTGACTTGGAACGGGAACGTCTCCTGTTGTCGTGTCTCCGTCGAGATGGGCTGGGGGATCCAGAAGAGCTGCTGGAACTGGAACTGCGCGAGGTGCTGGAGCTCCCAGAGCGACTTGAGGCAGAAGAGGAGCTTGAGCCACTGCTAGAACCAGTGCTGGAACTGGACCCTGAGCTGGAAGTTGAGCTGGAACGGGACCTGACAGGGGAAAAAAAAACATGAGCGGTGTACCCAGAAAAAGAATAGCTGAAAAATTTATCATAATTACAAAGAAAACAACTGCAAGCTGAAACACTGAAAATCGACTCTCCATAGCTCACTAGTTCAGCCAAATGAAATTCGTATCTCACAGAACCCAAACCCTTCAAGTCAGACACAATTTTACTGTGACTAACACAAGGCAACATTTGAATGAGTCCACAACATGCGGAATGAAATGAACCAGAAGTATGGCTGATGGTTCCTGAAAACGTTGTTTTTGTTACTATCTGTAGTGGCAGCTACCTGGTACTGCTGCTCCCGCTGGAAGCACTACGTCTTTTGCGTGTCTTGTCCCGACCACGATCCTTTTCACCCGATTCCTTCGTGGCTCCTTTGTCCTTTGATCGGTCCTTCGATTTCTCTTCAGACCTATCCTTGCGTTTGGTTGGTGAGGGAGCCCTTAAAGAACAAATTGCAGAAGGGATTGTTTGATACAGAAAGCCACAGAAGAACGGAAAACCGCACCCAGACAAGGAACTGAAAGGCAACACGAAACGTTGAACTTCAAACGTAACTCTAGCTCTGCAGTTATAGTGATCTTAAGTGTTAGGTAAGTCTGGGCTTTTTAGAAAAGAAAATATTTTACATGACAGAGCAGCAGCTTTGAAGGTGACAACTACAGCATCCATAAATTGTCACATACAGATTCACATAGAAAGAGGAGCATTTCCAATTCCTCACCCTCCCTGGGAGGGCCCTAGTACCCTACAACATCCCCGGTTTCATTAAGCCTAAAAATTGGGATGGAATGATTACCTAGTGTTGGATTTTTTATTACTTTCGTTGAGTGCTAGCAAACTCTTCTTTTTCACTCCTGATAACTCCATTTCCCCTTCAGAGGCATCCAAAGCAGCACCCAATGGGCCTCACTTATCTCAAATCTCACTTCTAACTCCTTGGTTCTGAGAACCGATCCTTAATTGAGTGCAATAAACTCCAAAGAGCAGCCCAGTGACGAGATAAAAGTGTTTAGAATGAAGAAATTAGCAGATAGGCATGAAAGAACAAAGCTGCTTTGCAGCAGTGGCAGCAGACTGGAGGACAACCAACTTCTGCAGGGTCCCTGAGCTGCACACACCGCTGTGCCACCGCTCACAGCCCACCCCGCACATGCTCGCACTGGCACCTCAAGTACAAAGGGTCCTCACTCTCCAACCCTCCCCAGAAAAGGCAGGTGGAGGACACCCAGCTCCTCTGCAGGACGTACATGCAGCTCGTGCCCCCTGACAGCATCGCCTCCAGAGGAGCAAGCTTTGGTTTCCTCCACAGCCAATTTGTGGCCCAGAGCATATGTTGGTCAAGAAAAGCTGCTGAGAATTTCAGCAACAAAAAACCCACACTCAATTACGGCTGCTTTCAACCCTAACAAGCTCCTCCCAAAGCCCTTTCAGCCTTAGAAAGACCAGATTAAGATTGCTTAACATCCGAATTAAAAGCTTCCTCTACATAAATTTTATTAACTGCTAGAAAACGTGGCAGATTTGAGTTGGTGTGACGCCAGTTACCCACCCACAAATGAAACATTTGGGAAATGAAGAATGGGCACGAGCCCCCCTGAACTGCCAGCGTTATGAGCAGTGACACAACAGCCACTGTGCTGGTGGTGTTGGAAACACTTCCTCCTCCATGTGCAAAGGCCAAGTTAGCTGACAAGAGGAAAACTCTCCAGCTTATTGCATGGAACGGTCTCATTGCTTCTGTAATTCTGGTGTCCCAACTTTGATAATCTGATAGACTGCTTTGTTCTCTAAATTCCAATTCAATTTATGATTGGGAAGAGATCACTTCTGAACAGCTGAACTTGGCTCTCCTGATTTTTCGTTTCAGGGTTTTCCTTAACACAGCCACCACAACAAGTAACACAAGTGAGCATTCGCACACCTCGCTCCCCAGCTTCCAGAAGTCAAGGAACACCTTGTTCCTGTGCACCTTTCTGCACAGAGAACTGAAAGCAGCAGCACAAATGTGACACCAGCCGGCCTTCCCTGCCACCTGCAGCAGCAAGAAGGCAGCCCAGGGACTGCTCCAAGGGTGCTAAAGGTGGTCGAGAAAAGCAAACCTGTGCCTGCCACTAAGCTGTAGGACGTTTTTAACCAGTTCCATGCTTTCCTTGCTCAGAAATAGAAGACCACTGGGACAGACCAACTGACCCACTGGAAAGAACAGAACAGAACAGGCAAGCTCCTGGACACACAAAATAGGATATTTTCCTTCCTCACCTCCCTCCTAAACAACCAGTCGGGTTTATATCACTTCCTCCCACACACCAACTACTCCTGCAACCGTGGTTGTGCTGCCAGCAGCTCAGCTGTGCGGAGCTATCAGCCCCTGAACTGTTAGCTCAGCTCTGGCCCTACCAGAGGCACGGCAGGGAGGGAGCACAGCTGAAGGCCAACACAGCCAGCGCTGACACCCAGCTGCTGCGGGAGCACCCGGAGCTCCTGCTGGTCAACAGCTGCGGCTCCGGCACCGCTCCTCCAGCCCTGCCCTCACCAGAGCTGCCAAGCGGTGCTTATACAGCCAGCAATCTCCCTGCGGTGCAGCACGTAAGGAACCCCTGGACTAATCCCTGTTTTTCCCCCACCCCACCGCCAGGCGCCTTGCCCAGGGCCGTTCCGCTGGAAGCCTCACCGGGACGCAGAGCCTGGGGGCGCTTCAACGCCACCCCGGTGCGGCGAGGCCCAGCCGCGGCCTTCCCGCGAGGCCGCGCACAAAGCGCCCAGCCCGCAACGGGCCGGAGCCCGGCAGCCCCGCCACAGGCCCAGGCCCAGGCCCAGGCCCCTCCCCGGCCCGGCCTCCCGCCTCCCGCCCGCCCCCCGCGCTAGGCCGCGGCGCCTCAGCGCCCCCCCCCCGCCCGCCATCCGCCCGCCATCCGCCGCCATCCCCTCCGCCGCGCCCCCCTCCGCCTCCCCGGGCGGCTGCGAGCCCGCTGGGAGCGGCGGCCGGGCCGGATGGCCGCGGATGGGCCCCCCCCGGGCCGGCCCCACTCACATCCTCGGCAGCCGCCGCCGCTCCGGGCCGCGTCGCGCGGGATGGGCGCAGCGCGGGCGGGAACGGGGCCGAGGGGCGCGGGGCGATGGCGTCACGGGGAGGGGGGGGGGGAAAGGGGGGGGAAGGAGGAGAGGGGAGGGGCCGAGAGGCTTAAAGGGGCAGAGCGGGGGGGGGTGAGGGGGAAAAGGAAAAATAAAAATTAAATTGAAAAAACTCGTGGAGATGAGGGTGGTTAGAGGGGAAAGGAAGAGGGAAAAATAAAAAAAAAATTTAAAAAAAACTAAAAAATTAAAAATTAAAAAAATAAAATTAAAAAAAAATAAAATAAAATATTTTTGTTGTTTTTATTTTATTTTATTTTTTTAAACGGGCTGTGCGGGAGCGCAGAGCAGCAGTCGCGCTCCGCCGCCCACCGTGCACTCAGCCCCGTGCCAGGACGCTGCCTGCCCGGGGGGACCGGGGGGGGACCAGGAGGGGACCGGGGGGGACCGGGAGGGGCTGCCCGGCCCGGCCCGGCCCCCCCCGGCCCGGCCCCGGCTCCCCGAAAGGGTTACGGGCGGGCTCCTCCCTCGCAGCCCGGGCGGGGGCCCCGCGAGTCCCCCCCCGGCTCCGGGAGGCCGCGGCTGCCGCCCCTCAGCCCCCGAGGTGCGGGCGCGGGGCCGGGGGGCCGGGGTCTGCCCTGGGCGTGGGGTGGGCGGAGGGGCCGGGGGGGGGTTGTTTTTTCCAGCACTCTGCCATCTGCTTGAGCCCCTGCTGGCTCTGAGCCTGCCCTGATTCTTCCCAGCGTGAATCGTGGCAGCCGCTGGGCTTGCGTCTCCCCAGGGCTGAAACCTCGGGGTCCAAAAGTGACCCCTCTGCTGGGGGTGCCCCCGGGCTGGGCCAGGAGGAGACGAGGAGAAGCCTGCACCTTGCCCCCGGGGCCACGGTCAGGTGGTGGGAGCTGTGGTTCACCCGCACTCACACCCTTCTTCCTCCCCAGGTCTTGCATTCGCTCAGCCATGACGTGGTGCCTTCGTTCCCCTTCTCCCGTGGGGTTTTTGCGTTTGGCACCTAATGCGTTCGGGGCGGAGAGCAGGAGAGCTGAAGGAGTAAGCACGGTGAGGAGGGGGGCTCTGGTCCTCTGGTTGCTGTGAGTGTTGCTGTGTGGGGTTACGGAGGAGCATTCCCAGCAGATTTCCTGCTTAAAGGAACTTTCTGGTTATGGCTAATACCAGCTTCAGGCACTGCGAGTGTTCAGCAGCAGCTGAGGAAAGGGTGGCCAGGGTGAAATTTGGCCAGATGCCTAAACTGGCAGGCTGAAGCCAGGTCCCTTCAGCAGGCCTGGCTGTCCAACAGCAAACGCAGCTTTGGGCAAAGATGTCCTGGGAGTGGTGAAGTCCTCGGGTGGGTGGGGGCAAGTGCGGGTCCCAGCTGGGGGCTGCGGTGCTGCCTGTGCTGTGCATGGAAACTGCCTCTGCGGAGATGCTCATTTGGGAAATAACCAAGGGTCGGCCCTGGTGAGATTGCTCCAGGGAGTTCCTGTAGGGGATGAGACATTTCTGTTTTCCTGATAGCCACTGAAATGAAAAGATGGAAAAGGCATCTGGAACTGGGGTAGGAGCGTTGGTGTGGGAGCACAGCTCGGGTGATTGCGCTGCCATGAAGCACTGCTGCTCTGCCTGCCTCTGTCCCTCCCAGGCCTCTGCTTGAACTGGCTTCTCCTGTGCAACTTAGGGACCTTCAGAGGACCCTGGGCTGGCCCTGAGAATTAAAGCAAGGTCCATTGCCAGTGCAAAACCACAGCTCTGGTAAACTCCTTGAAGTCTTCCTGGGTCTTTCCCTTGCATTTTTCCTCCCCCCTGCTCCTCCTTCCCACCCGTTACTGGATAGTAACAAACATTTGGCATGCCAGGGGAGTGTAAAGGTCTCTGTGCTGTGCTGTGTAAGCTGCCTGCCTGACCCAGGATCCAGCTCCTGCAGCAAATCCCCTCTGCAGAGTGGGGATCAGACGATGGGCTCATCTGTGGAAATGGGAAGAACATTTAGTGCAGGAAATCTCCATTTTCAGAGGGGACCTAAGCAAATGAAGGCTTAGCTAAAGGTGGAGCCATGCCCGAGCTGTCGGAGAGACCGAGCCACATGTGGAGCTCTTATCTGTGAGGTCCCTCTCACATCCCTAGTGGGGTGTGGGGTGGCCTTTAGATACAAATAGTTTGGGATCAAAGTGCAGTCTGTGTCTCCTGGTTAATGCCTCTCTCTTTTGCCATGGAGGAAGTAAAATGCAAAGGGGCACAACTGCTGCATCGAAACAAGCAGCTCCTTTTCTTTCTCCCTGTGCCTTTCTGTGGGTGATCTGCAAGAGTCTCTGCCATTTGGGCTGGCAAAACACGGTGTCTTTCTTTGAGACCAATGTGTACTGAGGGAAGCAAGGTTTGGAAAAGATTTCTGGCTCTCATCTGCTTGACAGTGACTGCTTGATGTGGTCCCTGTCAGACACTGCTGATCTGGAGAGCATTGTGCTGTCCTGTGGGAATTCTTGGGAGCTGTTTGTTTTGGGGAAGTGAACCCCCAAAGTGTGTCTGTGAGGCAGCGGATGCAGCACTGATTTTTCCACTGTCACAGTGGAAAACCCGTCCACTGTGACAGTAGGCACACACGCAGCTGTGATGTGCTTCTGGACTTACAGGTTTACCCCACGTAGGTGTGATTTTAGGGGCTGTACCTGCAGTGCAGTCCCAGATACACCCACCCACGTACATACAGCACGTGGCCATGTCCCCCCCTGCTGTTCCCTCACCCAGCTGTGCACATCAGGGAGGGGATGTGCACTCATACATGCGTACCTGGACCTTCTTTACAATGGTGCATGAACGTTTGCTTTCACTTCTTTCAAAGGTACAGGACAGCGGCACCTACAGACCTGATTTCTGAGGCACTGCCGGTTTCCACGCCACAAGCGTCAGCGCCCTGGATCCTGCTCGCCACAACTTCCCCAGCCACCAAGCAGGAGCGAGGCTCCAGTGGGGACCTGCCAGCCTTGTACCGTGACCTGCTGCTGGCCAGCACTTGCACCCAGCTCCCCACAGAGCTGAGCTGCTTCTGGGGATGCCAGCTGGGAACTGGGACACGTCCACAGCACAGCTGTGCAGCCACGAGCTGCTGAGGCCCAGGCACAGTGGACTTGCCACCGCTAGGAGGTTGCAGCACTGCACAAGTGAGTGGCAGGGGAGCAGTCTCTGCGTGGCACCCAGGGAGCCCACCCAGGGAGCTGCGGCTTCACCTGCCGTGAGGGGGTCCAGTTGTCCCAGCCAGCTGCTTGTCCCAGCGCCGCGTGGTCCTCTGAGGGGTCTGTAACAACAGAGACTGGTAGTGGGCCCAGAAATGGCTTTCTGAGTGGATTTGGAGTTCCCCTTCTCTTTGTTCCTCTGCCTTGTCCTCCAGCAACGCGGCTCGTCTCTGCCAGAAGGGACGCGTGCCTTCCTGAACCTGCTCTGGTCCTGCTCTCTACCCTGCCCCTCGCTGATGCATTGATGATATTGGGTGAAGCTGAGCCCCGCATCATCCTCTGTGCCCCTGTGGGACTGCAGTGTCAGGTTGGACACTCTGCTCTGAGGGGTCCCACGTGAGCAAGGGACAGGCTGCTGGGCCAGCCCTGGTCACCCCCAGGCAGAAGGGCCATCTCCTTCCTGCTCTTTGGCTGGGACCTGCATCGCTGCTTGTGGCTGGGGCTGGCGCAGCGTGGCCCCAGGGCCACCAGCCTGGCAGCAGAGTGCTAGCAGAGCCCGAGCAGTGGATGCAGTGCCCCCGTGTCCCCCCCCCATCAACTCCACTTCGTGCCGTGGGGCTGAGAGGTGCCACTGGCTGGCCAGGACGGCGGGGATGTAGGCACCGGCAGCGATGGGCCGCTTGGATGACCACGCCAAGAGAAGGATCGTGGAGCTGCGCAGGGCTGGGCTGAGTTTCCGCAAAATCAAGAAGGTGCTGGAGCTGGACAATATCCGAGTGACGCCACAGGCCGTGTATCTCTTCCTCAAGAGGAAGAGTTTGGAGCTGGGGCCAGCAGCAGGTGGCTGGGGTGGAGAGCAGCCCTGGTTCCCCCTGCAGGGGCACGAGGCTGAGCTGCCCCAGTCTCCAGGCCCTCGGCCCCCCACATTGCCCAGCGGGGCTCCTACTGGCGGCCAGGATGGCAAGGAGGGCACCCAGATCGTCAGCGTGGCCTCGTCCTGCCAGGGCAGCAGGCAGCCAGGGGGGGCCCTGCCTGTGGGACTGCCTCCTGGGAAGGGTAAGGCTGGGCCCCATCCAGGCCTGCCCTGGCGCAGGCTCCCTGTTCTCCCCCAGAAGGTTTGGGGACAGAGTCTCCTTTCGAGGCATTTTTCTTCTGTCCCTCGCAGGTGACAGCGGTTCCACAGGTGCCCTCCCAGCTCCAGGGAGCTGCCAAACACCAGGGACCCCACCTGCCCCCACACAGCTGCTGCCTGGCCAAGGGCAGCTCGTCATGCCCCCTGCCAAGAACCCAGCCCTGGTGGCAAAGAAGATCGTGGACAGGGCTCTCCTCCTGCAGAACAAGGTAGGGTGCTGGGTGGCACATCAGGGTGGGAGGGCCCATCTGCTTCAGGCCCAGATCTTGCATGGGCAGGGTCTGTCCTGCCCCTCACGGTGCACATGTGGCTCCCACGGGCAGAGCAGCTTTCCTGGGGGCTGTGGCAAGCTGCAGGGATCTCAAGACACTGGCACCAGGAATCCTGGGTACAAAGCACAGCCCTGAGTCAGGCTGAGCCTTTGCATCTTTCCATCTCCCTGTTGTGTCCCTCCCTGCTGCATCTTCTACTTGCAGCCCTCACCTTTCCATATCTGCTCTGGTGCAGCAAATGCGACTGGTCTACAAGCTGGGAGGGGACACCCCAGGTACACTACTTCCATCCCTGCAGAGCAAACCTGCCTGGCATGAGCATGGGCAGCCCAGTTGGCAGCAGGTAGCACAATGCATGTGTCCACTGAGCAGAGGCACAGAGATGGGGCAGGGAGGAAGAGCAGGTCAGAGAACACTGCAGTCCAAAGGTTGTTCCCTTCTGCCTTGCACATGAAGCACAGAATAAATCCTTCTCCTGCTTATCCCCATTGAAGGAGCAGTTAATGATCTTTCACCTCCACTCCTCTCCTGCCTCCTGCTATTCTAGGTCAAAGATGCCAGCACACAGACCACCCCACTGAACCCCACAAGCCCTGGAAATCAACACCTTGCTTGGGGCGAAGCAGTGCTTCCCCCTGCTCCTGGTTCCCCCACCACTGCCGAGAAGCTGGACGCTGTGCACGCAGAGATCCAGAAGCTGAGCCAGGCTCTGCACACGGTGCTGGAGAGGCAGTGCCGCCTGGAGCGCCAGCAGGAGCACCAGCAGCGACTCCAGCAGGAGATGCTGCTGATGCTGCAGCAGCTGAGCTCCACCGTGAGCCACGGCGCCGTGCCAGCCAACCAGCCCTGCGTCCCCTTCAGCAGCGTGGCTGAGCCCTCGCCCACCGTGCCAAACTTCAGCCAGTTCAAGATGGAGCTCATCTGACCCCAAGGTGCTCTATCGGGGCTGCCCCGTCCGCAGGGCAGGCCAGCACTGCCAGAGGATGAGGTCCTGAAGCCTTCAGAGGCTGTGGCAGCTGCCTGAGGGCTGCGTGGGGTGTCCGGCAGAGGTCTTTGCTGCTTCCCTACTGCTCTGCCTCAGCCTTGTTGACTGAAAGGGGTTGCTGGGCACAAGAAGGAAGGGGAAGCTTGCTTCTCCCGTGCTGCCCATCCTGGCAGGTCCTGGAGCTGACCAGTCCATCCACGGACTGTAGCAGCTCGTGTGAGCTGCAAGGAGAAGATGCAGCTGGGAGGGACACAGCAGGGTCGTGTTCTCGAGGCGAGGCTTCCTCTCAGGAGGGTCAGTGTTGTGACAATCATAGGAACACCCCCTGCAGGGTCTTGTTCAGTAAAAGGCTATGGTTGAGAAACATAGTGGAGAAAGCGTGGGATCTTATTCTTCATTTTATCTCCCCCTCACCCTGTTAGCAGCTGGGCTGGACCTGGCTTGGGCACAGCCAGCAGAGCACCATGAGGCGGGCCCACCTCTCCACACACCAGGGACATCGCCAGGGGCCTGGCATCAGCTACCACACTGGTAGGGATAAATCACACTTGTGTAGGAAGCTGACTCTTTAAACTGAGCAGCTTCTACCCAGGCCAGGCCCTCACCCCCCAGAATCTCAGCGTGTCTGGAGTCTGTCACTGCCCCCAGCTTCTGCCCACTGCTCTTGTGGGTGTGGGTTCTGTATGCTCTGTGTCCTGGGGGGGGCCTGTGTACTCCTCTCTCCTCTGACCCTTTTTTCTGTGAGTAAGGATAAACTCTTGGCTTTGGTCCCCCAGCAGCAAGGGCTCTCCTACAGCAGGCTGCTGGCAGTACAGAGCTGCAGGAGTAGAGAGGTTTTAGAGGCACAATGCTGAGAACATCCCTTGTCTGGGTAACAGGGCCTTAAGGGAGGCTGCAGGACTTGGGCTGCCTCAGGGGTGTGTGTCAGCCAAGGAGACTTCCTTCTTTCTGGTTACACCACAGTCAGCACAAAGTCGTTCACCAGCCTGTTTCTCCAAACTCATCCAAACTCTCTATATAGACACACGTACAGAAAGATGTGTGTGTCTGTGTGTACACCCACGTATACGTACACAACTCCTTGCAGCAACTGTGGAGGAAGAGGGAGCAGAACAGCCGCTCTGCCGCCTGCATACACAAGTCCAGCCCTGGTGGTGGAGGTGGTTCTGCCACTGCAGCTGTGCCTGGGAGCCTTAGAAGTCTGCTGCCATCTCCCTGCAGTCATTCATTTCAATGTTGGTGTAGTTTTGGGGATGTCTGAAAAGCAATGGACAATGTAAAAGGCAAAATGAGTTGCTCTGCTCTTTTGCAGAAGGCAGGGAATGACAATCCCATCTCTCCTTCTGTGTCCTGGTGCCAGGAACTCACCCAGTGATACTAAAGCTGCGTCTCAGCTTTGCTCTTAAAATAAAGAGGCTGGATGACCAGCCTTCAGCAGGCACAGGGTTTACTAAGGTGTCTTTTAGCATTTTGGGGAAAACCAGGGCAGAACACCTACCGTCACCTGGCACATGTAGATCATCTTTAAACCACACTGTTTTCTGAGAGATTCCTTAAGCCTGACTTAAAGTATTTTTTACATTCCTTTATAAAATACACAGAGTTTTTTTCTATTCTCCAAATGTGTTTCAAGAACTTTCCAAACTTCCAACACTTGCCCAGCAGCATCCTAGCCAACAATAAAAGATCACAGAATATTCACCAAAATAAATTGCCTAAACTGGCTAAATAACACACCCACCAACACTGTTTTTGACCACTCAAGTGTTAAGCAGCTGTCTACCTGCTAATAACACCAGGGCCACCAAGTAATTGTTTAAAATGGTGCTGTGCTGAGCTATGGAAGCTGTTTCCAGGTTATGCTAAACCACCCGTAACTTCCCGGTCTGCTCAAAGGAGCAGCTCTTCCCCTCGCTGCCCCTCGTGCACAAGCCTTCAGCGATTTTCTCTCCCCCACAGCATGTTGTAAGCAGGGCCGATGGGCTTTACATAATGCTCAGTGACACACCTGGTGTCACTTACAGCTTTAGCAATTATTGCCTTAACCTTAATGACCATTTCTTACCTTTTGATGAAGTGCAACGCCAGGCCAACCAGCAAGAGCACGAGCAGCAGAGCTCCCACGACCAACAGGGCGATCTCCCAGCTGCGCAGAAAGGCTGAGGGTGTAAAGGCAGAGATGGGACACTGCAGTCAGGACCCTGCCCAGCCAGCTCCAGCCCCGTCACATCCCCCCTAACCCTCCTGCAAACACTCTACAGTGCTCCTGCTCCAGCCTCAGCCAGCTTCGAGCAGCTGGCTTTAGGGTTTCTGCTCTGCGCCCAGCAGCACACGGCTGCCCCAGCCTTGCTAGGGGATGTGGCAGCTGAACTTGCAGGGACATGGACACGGCAGGGTGGCTACCCCATTGCCCCTTGCACCAGGGGAAGCCAGCCATCGTTATGCTTCATCTAACGACCCCTCAGCTTCACAAGACAGCCTTGTGTAAGCAGCAGCACCAGATGTCTGAGCCCAGCCTCAGCCCCGCTGGTGCCGCTGGATGGAGGTCCCCGCGCACAGCTCTGCTCCCGACTCACAACTGCTCTGTGATGACGCTGGTGTGCTTCTGGGGGCGATGCACTCAGGGCTGGTTTTCAGCACTCTTCCATCCACGGAGAAGGGGTGGGGGCTGGCCAGGAGGCCCCGGCGCCAGCTCTCAATGGACTGCTGCTGCACTGGCAGCCGAGCACGCACCCGGCCCGAGACCTTCACCACGGAGTTCACACACGTCAGGTTCAGCCCTGTGGAGAAGCAGCAGCACACCTTGAGCAGGGGGGAGCCCTTCTGCTGCAGAAGGGACTGCCCCCCAGCGATGAGACCTCCTGGCCCCTCCGGCGGGGCAGGGACACAACTCTCCGTGCCTGGAGCCAGCAGCGTGGGCAAGGGGGGGGCACTGCAAACCAGGCAGATGGAGCGGGGCACTGACCTTGCAGGTAGAGCTCAGAGATGCCACAGGAGCACTCCTCCTCCAGGGAGCTCAACAAGACCCTTCTAAAGCTTTCCAGTGTCCTTCTGTGGTGCACGGTCCAGGCAGAGCAGTCTAAGGGACGAGGAGAAGTGGAGAAGCAATTGCCTGGATGCAGCTTAGGCCTGGTGATTGCCTCCCAACTGCGCTCCGCACACCGAAACTGCAAGCAAGGCTGCCTGCTTGGGATAGTGGTGTGCTTTCCATCGCATCAACGCACCAGGGAAGGGAGCAGGGTGCCCACCCTGGGAGATACGGGGGGTGGGAGGTGCCCTGAGGGATAAGGGGGGCGGAGGGGCACACAGCCCTGCTTACTGGGTGTCAGGAAGCACAAGTCCAGAGCCACGGCAAAGGCATCCTGCGGACAGCTGTTCTGCACACCAGGGGTAGGCTCTGAGATGGCAAACTGTAGCTCTGTGCTGGCATCACCGGAGGGGCAGCGACTCAGGGACACAGGCCTGTCCCCCAGAAGAGTAATGTGAGCTCAGCAGTGCCTCTCACACCTCTCTTGGAGGCTTCATCCACAAATCCCACCCCATGCCCCCATGCCCGACACTGCTGGGGATGACGAACAGTTTGCTGGAGCTGACATCAGCCTTTGCAGGGCTGTCACAGGGACAGGTCCAGCTGACCCCGTCAGACCTGAGCTTGGCCACAGCAAACCCATTTGATGTGACTGGTTTCTGGTGAAGGTATTTCAGTGCGTGCTTAAGCTAGCCAGAAGCTGGAGATCTCTGTTTTCTGGGAAAATAGGACCCATACGGTTGTGGCTCTGTGCACACGTGCTCACAGGGGCAGGCTGCAAACTTAGAGCCTCCATCAATGAGGTAGGACAGCAAGGCAGAGGACATGAGGATGACAGATTTAGCTAAAAGAGGTGACCTTGTGGACAGGAGAAACTCTGCTGGCACTCCCACCACTCCCACTAAGAGAAACGCTCAACCCCATTTGTTGTTAAGCAAACGCCACATCGGAGTAAAAGGGATGCCAGGTTTTGTTTTGTTCTGCTCACTGGGATTTAAAAATAAATAAATAAATAGAAAGAAAAGTTTGGCAAAGAATCATATAGAATTGCTATTTGTAAAGGCTGCACTCCTCCATGCAATGCCATTTTCATCCCTTGGGAGAAGCAAGTTAAACGAGCAGTGGAGTAACAAAGTTCAATTCCCCACACCAAAGAAGAGGAAACATTTTCCATTGTGATGTGCTCCCCACCTCTCCGTTTTCCCTCACCAGGCTGGTGAATACACGCAGCCACACAGGACACAGAACAAGGCAGCAAGCTCAGTGATGTGCCAACCGAGGCTCTGGGCACCAAGAACCCGGAGCTATTTTCCAGAGAAGTGGCCTCACCTGTTATCCTTGCAGGGCACAGTGTACAATGGGCCGAGGACATCCAAGCGGCCTCCCACCATGCTTGGCCCACATGTATACACCAGGGCATCCACCAGGTTCTCTGACGTTGCCTTCATGCCACTAGGAATCACGCTGGTGCTGTACAGAGCTATAGCGCTGGAGCCTTTGGTAGCAGCAATGTCCTCAAACATCAGTTTTGTCCCGTCTGGAAATGCCAGGAGAATACACAGGGTGAACATCTAGAGAGAGGTTGGAGAGAGCTCCAAGGATAGAAACGTGAGACAAAATAGTGATGGTGAGTGGGGCAAAGCACAGCTGAGAGAAGGACCTGCCTGCTGCAAAGGCCTATTTCTGAAAAGCCCAAGGTTCCTCTGAGACATAGAGCTCTGTGCATGCAGATATGCCAAGGCAATGCTGTGGCAGGGCCAGCAGGAGATAGCAGCAGCAGAGGGTGAAGGCTCAACCAGCCCCAGTGGCCCTGCATCCCTCAAAGACCCCAGTCCCAGCACCCAGCCCTCCCACCTTCCCCGCTTGGCAGAGCCCCAGTGGAGGAACAAACACTGAAAAACATGTAATAGAATGGCCGAGGGAGAAAAGACAGAAGTAACAGACTCAGAGGATGAGTGGAGATTTTCCCCCAGCCCCGTCTCACCGTTCCTGTCGCCCAGCAGCAGCAGGCCCGAGGTGCTGAGGTTGCCACCCAGCGGGACGCTGCCATGAGCGGCTCCCTCCTGGCTGGTGAAGATGACCAGGCTGAGGCCATCTAGGCTGGTCCCTGGCGGCCCCTGCAGCTCCACAAAGCCACCAGCCCCGCTGCCTGCCAGCCCCAGCTCGCTGATGCGGACAGCAGGCAGCGATGGCACGTGGGGGCTGCCGCAGGAGTTTTCCCCGAGCGGTGTCATTGCCGTCACCTATGGGGAGACACAAAGCTGCTGCCATGGCCACTGATCCCACTGCTCACATCCCTACTGCCTGTACATATCCCCCACAGGGGTAAGGCCTGACAGGGACGTGGCAGTTCTGCCTCCCCCCAGCTGCTCCGGGGTCCCATCCCTGCCAGCACCATGTGGGGTCCGCTCGCACTGCAAACATCCCTTTGAACGTGACCACAGAGCCCACTCAGCACCTCCCTGCTGCCAGCAGACCTCTTCTGCTTCTTTCATTGCCTTGTTTTTTGACCCGAGCATTCTGTGCCGACCTGATCCCAGAGGACATCAGCAGGGGAACAGGAGAAGTGTACATACTCCGCCAGCGTTCCCTCAGGGGAGCTATATAAAGCTAGACACTTAAAACCAGGAAGAACAGTTGGGACAAATTAACACAAATTAATCACAGCAGTGGTTGAGGCAGGTCCTTCACACGCTGGCCTATGGGAAGCGGAGTTTCAGGGATGTGAAGTGCTGTGCTACCGTGTCACCAGAACGCCTCGCTTTCCCGAATCAAGGCCATACCGAAACACAACCAGTTCTTTCCCAGTGGCTCTAGCTGGAGTACAGACACCTGCCACCAACCCACCTGGAAGCTGCTCTGGAGTCTTGCACTCAGGCCGTGGCAGCGGCTCAGGGACTCATCCTCAGTGCTGTGAGAATCATTTTCGTAAAGGATGCTCTGCCCCGGTACCAGCACTTCGAGCAACTTCTCCGCCTTCTCATCCGCTCGGGATGTGTACACCACAGCATCCACCAGCCCCTCAGCGGTCACAGCCATGTTCACCATGTAGAGGGTGCTGTTGCTGTAGTAAAGAGCCACAGCGTCGGCCCCGTTCTGGATGGTGTTGGGGGGCAGCCTGACCATGGGTGCTGGGTGCACGGTGCTGCTCCCCACCAGGAAATAACCCAGCTCGTCCGTGTGGTGTCCGGAGAGGTCCAGCACCCGGTAGGCCCGGCTGTTTCTGCCGTTGTAGAGGACCAACCAGTATCTCTGGAGGTCAAAGTGTGTCCGTCCAGTGTAGAAGAGCTCTATGTACTCTGCGTCCTCTCCTCCCCCCGGGTTGTCTGGGTTCACCTCGTTGATGAGCAGCTCACCCACTTGCCTAGAGGGCACTCGAGTCCCCTCTGGAACCTGTGATGGGACACCTTGGAAAACAGAAATGTCATGAACGTGGGCCAGGCACAGCACCCTGGGCAAAGAACAGCTTTGCACAGTTTTGCTGGGGTGTGACCAAATTCAGCAGAAGACTGCGGGTGCCAGCCCAGCGCCCCAACACACACATTCCTCCTCTTGCAACAATGCACAGAGATCCCCATGGGCCTCTGCAGCACCCACAGGGAGCCAGGCTGTGCCATGCCTTCTGTGAGCCCCATGCCCTGCTGGCGATGGGAGCTGCCCCTCACACGCAGCCCCAGCTTGTAGAGGTGTCCCTGCACCCAGAGGAAACACGGGAGAGTAAAGAAACTCCCTCTATGGCTCCTCACAGCTTGTCTGCATACAGACACCAGTAAAATAAAGGAGCCGAATATCTTTTTGACCATAACCCCACTTTTTAATTTTTTTTTTTTTTTAAATCTGTGTGCTCCAGACCCCTTACAAATGTCCTGGCAATACTCTGCCTAATAGCTCTAACAACAGTTTGCTTTTATTCCAGATCATAGAATCCCAGAATGGCCAGGGTCAGAAGGGACCTTAAAGATCATCTAACTCCAACCCCCTGCCATGGCAGGGATGCCACCCACTAGATCAGGTTGGCCAAGGCCCCATCCAGCCTGGCCTCAAACACCTCCAGGGATGGGGCATCCACGGCTGCTCTTGGCAACCTCTTGCAGTGCCTCACTATCCTTACAGTGGAGAACTTCCTCTTAATGTTTAGTCTAAATCTATCCTCTTTTAGTTTAAGAGCATTCCCCCTTGTCCTATCATTATCTACCCAATTAAAGAGTCCTTCTCCATCCTTTATATAAGCCCCCTTTAAGTACTGGAAGGCTGCAGTGATGTCTCCCCAGAGCCTTCTCTTCTCCAGGCTGCACAGCCCCAGCTCTCTCAGCCTGTCCCCATAGGAGAGGTGCTCCAGCCCTCTGATCATCTTTGTAGCCCTCCTCTGCACTCACTCTGACAGCCCCACATCCTTCTTGTGCTGGGGGCCCCAGACCTGGATGCAGAACCCCAAGTGGGGCCTCACAAGGGCAGAGCAGAGGGGCACAGTCCCCTCCCACCCCTGCTGCCCACCCCTCTGTTGATGCAGCCCAGGATGCAGTTCACTTTCTGGGCTGAAAATCTTTGTCTTTGTCTGCCAGAATCCCTAAGTCTCTCTCCACAGGGCTGCTCTCAGTGAGTTCTTCTCCCAGTCTGTGCTCACAGCTGGGATAGCCCCCACCCAGGTGCAGCACCCTGCTCTTGGCCTTTTTGAACCTCATTAGGTTCACATGGGCCCACTTCTTCAGCCTGACCAGGTCCTTTTGGATGCCATCCCTTCCTTCTGGTGTACCAGCTGCACCACTCGGCTTGGTGTATTTGCAAACTCACTGAGGGTTCACTCAATACCCTCATCCATGCCATTTAATATGACAATGAGCAACACATAGCAGCTGGATGAGACAGAAATGGAGGGGATCTTTGTCAGATAGGGAAATGCAGGGACGCAAACCTCCCTGCTCTGCTGAGCTAGATCCACACGCCCACCCTCAAACACGGTGTCCCTCAACATACATGAATGATGACCGGTACCTGGAGGTAAGTCTGGCATGTTAATATCCTTGAAGCAGGAGCTTTCTACTGTGATATTCCTTCTGTCAAAACTCACAACCCTGGGGCTCTCCAGGAAGGTGTTGAAGGCTAGCAGCAGGCTGCTCAGCTGGTCTTCTGACTTTGCAGTGAGCAGGGTGGTGAACAGAAGCCCCAGGTCCCGACAGGCCACCTCTGAATCTGCAGAGGCAAGAAGAGAACTGCTTCAGTGCCATCACCCTTCTGAAAACGCACTTTCTCCTGGAAAGGACACAGAGCTCAGCAGCTCGTCTCCCTCCTGGTCAGACTGACGCAGGGGAAGGGTTTGGGTGTGCAGCTTGTGCTGTCAGTGCAATCCTGTGAGCCCTGCAGATCGTCTGCCCATGCCTGGGACCAGGTCACGCAGCCCACCCAGGTACATCCTTATCCTTTCAGAAGCCTTGCAGCCCCAACAGCAAATGGAACAATCACTTTGGGGCTTCTAAACATCTTGAGCTGAACATATTATCTCTGACAATGCATGCTATAAAGTCATGGCTCTTCTCTTCATGTATCTGCATGTGCTCATCACACTTGAGTACTAATCTAGCAGGGATGTCAGAAGAACAACACAGACCAGTAAGCCCGCTTGCATTTCTGCCAAAACTTGGTTTAATTCATATGGATCACAAAGCCAGCTAGGCAACAAACTCAGCTGAGACATCAGCCCTGTTGCCACATCTGTCTGACAGCAAATGCTCAAGGACAAAATAACTGGTGGTCTGCAAATGAGCACTGATGTGAGCTGCCTGGCAGAGCTGCAGATGGGAGCACACTGCAGAACAGCACAACTCCAAGTCTAACACGCAATGCTTTCATGATCAGCACCAAGTCTAGATTAGCTGGGATCCAAGCCAGGACGATGCAATTCAGTAGGGAACCGAGGGCTGACAATCAGAAGTGGATGGGCATTAGCCCCTGGCATTCCCTGGGCTGCCCCACTCCTGACCACCTCACCTTTGAAGTAGGCAGGAGAAACTCCACAGCTGCAGGATCGGTCAAAGGCCTGGACGAGAGTCATCAGGACTTCTTCTGACTTTGAGAGCCACTCCTGGCAATCTAGGAAACAAAAGGCCTACTGTTACCTAGCCACTCCAACTTCATTCACGGTTCTAGCTCATTCTGGGATGGTGCAACTCAGCTCCTGCTCATCACTCTGAGGGCCAAAATGGTTCCACTGCACCCAGAGCAGTTGTGTACGAGAATGAAGACTGGGGAAATTCAGCCCAGATTACATGTTACATGGCCACAAAGAACAATACTGCAGAGAAAAGTCAGATGTCCTGGTTGTATTTCCTTTGGTGTATCTGCACGTACCCCAGCACAACCCTAGGGGGATGTCCTGACAGCTCTGGCTTTGAGCACATGCTCTTGTCCTTAGGTGGTCCACCTAGAGAGAGGAGCAGAGGCATCTGATACCCACCTGCTACAAGAAGGCAGAAGGAGACCGTCTGGCTGAAGCGTTTGCTGGGGCAATCATTGAACTTGCCAGGGGTAGGCTGGCTGAGGACATAGGACAAGGAGTCCCGGGTCACAGAGCAGCAGTTGCACCGGCTCATGGACACATTTCCCAGCTGGTGCCTGAAAGAAACAGACGTGTATGTGAGAGAAAACACAACCTGGCAGCCAGAGACATGAGTGCTTTTCACCCTCCACTCACATCTGCCTGCACCATAGGGTGAAACCAGGCACTTAAAGTCTTCTTCCTTCACAGGGTCTGGAGACACATCCCACCCTCATCAGTGCCTCCTTATCTGAAAAAGGCGCCCAAGAGCTTGATGAAAAAGGAGTCCAAGAGCAAAAGCACAGGCAAGAGCTTGCCCAAATGATTTTTATTACTGCTTGCTCCTACCCATGCAACTTCATGTGAGCGGCACCTCACTGCCTCTGCTCCTCAACCTGCTTCACTGCCCTTCACCCACTCTGTCCTCTCTTTCTCCAGTTAGCAGCATATGCCTCACAGATAAAGGAAACAGTACTCGTGTCTCACAGAAGTCTGAGGTTACTAATGTTCCCTTTAACCTTCACTGGGGAAAAATCTATGCTCTTCAAAAAACAGAAAAAAAGAAAGTGGCTCAATTAAAATGAAGTGTAGCTCAGCCTCCAGCCTTGGTCTGGGTGAAGCAAAGCAGGGATTTCCACCTGGGCCAGGTGAGAATCATCACTACCAGAGATACCAAAGTCCCTCCCTCATCCTCATTTTGAGCTGAAATTCCATCCTAAAGCTAAGGAAAACCTTTTCTTTTTGAAAGTGGTATTGGAAAATCTATGATATTAACCAGTAGAGTTTTATAAATAATAAATTAATAAAAAGATAAAATAATGAATTAATAAAACAATAAAATAATAAACAGTAATGATTTGGTCATAAGATTTCTCCCCAGATACTTTATTCTGCAGTGCCAGGTCTGCTGAGGGGGACGCCTCCCCACTTTGACTGGGCAAGACTTGGTAGGAGGACAGGACTGGTCTGGAGGTGGCACTCATCTTCCAGCCCTGCCCTCTCCAGGGCTGGGTGGGGATGCCTGGAACCTGCAGCCCCAGCTGGGACAGGACGAGAGCCGAGATGCCACCAGCACTCACTGCACAAGGGCTCTGCTTGCAGAGCCATTTTGTCACAGAGCAGTCACGACCCACCTGGGGACGTACGCGCCCGCCACCCCTGACCTCCCCAAGGCAGCCTGGATCTCCTCACAGCTTGCACTGCTCTGCGGAGGGCTGGGGACATGGGGCAAGGAGGACCCTAGCAGGAAGGACCACTGCACAGCGAACCCTCTTCCCCACCCATCTCACCGTGTGCTCTCTAGGGCAGGTCTGCCCAGCGTCAGGGCCTCCAGCAGCTCGGGGCTCGCTCCCTCGCTGTTTGTGTACACGAAGGCATCCAGCAGGCCAGCCACCGGCAGCACCTTCCCCAGGGCAAAGCTGCTGGTGTTGCCTCTGTAGAGGGCAACGGCGTTGGGGCCATCCCTGAGGACAGGGTGAGTAGAGTTCTCTGGGAACGGCAAGTCCACTGCACACCAAGGAAAGGAACAATGACACCATGTAAGCCGTAAGGGAGTGACACCCCATAAAGCAGATGTGAGGGATGATGCTCCATGAGCCACACACGAGCAATTCCTCTGGAGCAGGAAAACGGCATCACTTCAGCTGCAGTAACTTAGAAAATATCTGGGGTGGGCTGATCAGTGCAGGCTGGGCACCCACAGCCTCCTCTTCCTGCTCGCTAACATTTCCCACGTCCTTACAGCCTGAATTTCCCTGTTGGTGGCCAGATTCGTGGTCTGGAGGAGGAAATGTGAGCAGCTCCCATTCTGCTGCTCTGGTGCAGAACAGAAAAGCTGGTCCATGCATAAGAAGGGGTATGGGAAAACAAGTACAGATGTGATGTTGCTTACAGTAAAGTCGTTTTTTAATTCCGAAAGACATCTGCAAAATGAACTAAGCATTAAGGTAGCAATTACTCTGATGGTACAGAAAAATATTTTAAAAAAATTATAGCGTTTCAGTAATTGTCCTTGTTTTGTTTTTACAAACACACACACTCACATATATATACACAAACTTATTCACAGCAAGGGTCCAGGATACCAGCAGACAGCACTGAAGCTGAAATTTGGAGGACTTTCCCCATTTCCTTCCTTGTACGTACTGTTCCCTATTTCCCCCGCTATTTCCCTAGCACACAGAGGGAGTTGCTGAGCACAGTGAGCAGCAGCATTTCTGCTCTCCTTGTCAGCACTGCTGACATTTCCATTTCCATGCTTCCCCTTGCACTGAGAGCTCAGGGCAGAGAGGCAAGGAAAAGCGGTTGCTCCCCCATGCCACTGTCTGAAAAAAAAAAAAAAAAGGCCAAAGTGCATCTCCAGCCTCCTTCCTGACCTGAGGAAGCCCCAAGGAACAGTCAAACGCCATCCCCAGAAATGTCCTGCTCAGCCTGCAGCTGGCTGTGCCCTTGCATCCCTTGGAGCCCCCCAAGCCTACCAGCTGCTGGCAGCCCCCAGGGAGAAGCAAAGCAGCTTTTCTGGTGGGCAGAGTAGAGCCCACACAGAGAATGGGCTCTTCTGGGATTATTTGGGGCTTAGCCCCCTGGTGTGAGACGTGATGGAGAGCTGCCACAGAGACAACAAACCTCAGTGCAGAGCACTTCAGCTTCCCCCATCGTCTGAGCTTTGCTCGACTTTGTTGAGCATCCTGCCTGCTGACTGCAGAACAGCAGTTCTGGGTACTTCATGAATTACAGATGGGAACCGGGTTTGTGAGCGATGAACACACAGCCTGACTCAGGAATCATGAGTCAGGGAATTGCACAAGACAGCTGCAGAGTCAGGGCCTCCAGCTGGCAACATCTTCCTCTGAAGTGCCCAAAATAATGAGACGTTTCCTCCTCCTCTGGTGGCCTGGAAGCTCTAGGAGGAAGCAGCAAGGGCAGCACAACCCCGACGGGTCTGGGCGCACTGAGAGAACGGCCCTCCTGCTTTTCTGGGGGGAGCCTGCATCTGCTGGGAGCAGCCCCAAGCCACGGGTGGGGAAGGGGACGTGGCACAGCCAGGCTGGCCAGCAGCAGGATGGCGTCCCCTGGCACAAGCCAGGTCCCTCCTGGCACCTTCTGTCTGCGCTGGCGTAGCACAGCACGTTCCCAGGCAGTGCCTGCGGACACCAGGATGGGTCAGAGCAGAAGCTCACTTCCCACCGACCCTGACCATACCTAGGTATTTGGGGAAGATGATGATGAACACACACGATACTTCCCTGAATGTTGTCTGTCTAACTCTACCTCAGAAACCTCAGATGGATGCAGCTGTGTGTGTTCAGCAAATCTACAGGATGACTCTCTCCTGAACCTGCCTGGTTTCCCCTTAAGCACTTGGGAACTTCCATCTTTCTCAAGGTTCCTCGCCTGAGCAGCTCTGCCTGTTGTGAAGCACATTGCCTCCACCCACTTGTCCCAAAACCACCACCTTCTAGCTTCTTCCGATGCCCTTTAGTTCTTGTACCAGATGGGAGAGCAATCAATCAACCCCTGCCCATCTTTTTCAGGCTGCTCCCACTTCTAAAACCTCTGCCATGGCACTCCTAAGCTTTACTGGGCTGAAGAGCACCAGCATACCTAGCTGCTTCTTCTGAGGAAACATTTCCAGAGCACTGACCATCCCTGACCTTCTCTGAATTTCTGCAGTCCTAACATATCCTTATGAGATTAAGAATTTGTACCACACAAGACAAAATGCAAGCAAATAATGAATTTATGCAGTGTCATAAGACCTCCATTTTTCTCCTCTTAATTCTCCTCTTAATAATTTCTAATATTTTATTTCCTTATGCAATTCTTTTTCAATTTGCACTAATAGCTCTTTTATCTGCCACTGAGCACTGAGCTCATGTTTTCGCCCATCTATCAGAATGCCAAACCACAATAAAAAGAGGCAGTATCCTCCAGCCCCAAACCTGGCCGATGGCTCCCTCAGTGCCAAGATAGCCATGAAAGCGCAGTGCTTACCTGGGGCTTTGCTGTGTGCTGGACCAAGCAGAAGAAGCCCATCCGCTGAGGTTTTGCCATAAACGTCCATGGTGAAATAGATGTCTTTGGTCCGACCATCAATCAGCACCAGAACGATGTCCCTCAGCATGGTGGAATGGGGACCCTGAAGCTCTATGAACTCAAAGTCTTCGGCAGAAGAGGCAGCGTGGACCTCGCTGATCAGGACAGCAGACGCATTCAGCTGAGAAGTCAGGATGCAGTGGTTGTCTGTGCCTGGGGTAGGCACGGCCACTTGGAAGATCCACTGAGAATCTGCCCCGCGGCACCTTTCTATTGACTCATCCGTGGTCCTGAAGGTGGAGTCCTCCAGAAAAGCATCTCTGCCAGGAGTCAGTACACTGACCAGAGTGTCCGCTCTGTCCATCTTCTTAGTCTTATGGACCAAGGCATCTACCAGTCCTCTACTTGTGACATCCATGCCTTCCTTGTAGTTCCCTTTCCCATAGTACAGAGCGATCGCATCGGGGCCGTTCTGGATTGTGTTCTTAGGAATCACTATTGCCGGGTTCACAGAAGGGGACCCAACGAGAAAGAACCCTTGGCCATTAGTAACCTTGCCCTGAAGGTTCAAAACTTTGTAAGCTCGGTTTCCATTGCCATTGTAGAAAACCAGATAGTAGCCATCCAAACGGGCCGTTCGGCCGCTGGTGTGATAGAGCTCCACAAACTCAGAAGTGTCCATGCCTGGAGTGTCAGCATTGACTTCATTAATCAGGAGGGTATGCTCTGTGTTCTGGTCCCTGGGGTTTTTTATGAGATTCTGGGCAGCAACCCTGGGAAACCAGATGTACACAAGCACCATCAATCCAACCAGACAGACATCTCCCATGACGATAACTGGGATTTCTGTTTCAGTTCCGATCTAGAGGAGCAAAGGCCTGTCCTGACAGCACAGAAAGAATCTGCTGCTGCTGGGCAGCTGTACGACAGCAAGACAAGGCCTCCAACCTGGCTGCTGGCTGGAGGAGGCGCTGGAAGAGGCACTTCTCTATGGAGCTCTGGTTTGCAAAGCACAGCAGCGGTCTTGCAAAAATCAGACTGGAAAAGGTATGGTTTGAACAAGGTTTTCCAAGCTCAGCTCCCTTAAGGGGAGAGAAAAAACAAAAACAAAAACAAACAAACAAACAAACAAACAAACAAACAAAACTAGTTAGGAAACACAGAAACACGACAGTGCAACTGAATGGCCTTAAAGCCCCAGTATGTGTGGACATCTCTAATTTTTCCTCCCCATGTTTCTTCAGAGGTTTATCAAGATTCCTAACAGTGGTTGCAGTGGAACACAGCCAGCCATTTTCAGTGTTCAAAGCTCTGAGATTTGCATGAACACTTAACGTTGTGTGGTATCTCTATTAACAGTTGTTTCCCTAATTTATTCCATGGGAATTAACAGAAAGCAGCACTACAGATGACAGTAACCATCTTCTCCATGCAGGGGAGGACAGATGACCGTGGCAGAATCTCATCATGTCCACTGCAGAGCAGCTCCACTGACCACCAAACCATTTCAGCCCTGCTGCAGCTCCGGCAGATGCAGCCAAGGGGCTGGGGGAACCACGCACAGATCAGCAACGCACCCCACAGGACCTGCAGCACCATTTCCCCGTATGGGTTTCTCAGTGAGAAAGCGCACGACTCAATCATTCCCGAAGCCAGGTCTAAAAAAATAAGCGGTGTGAAACTGACAAATAAAGATGCTTGTGAAAAAAAAAAAAAGTAAAATTTGTCCTCTCGCTTACAGAGGTTTCCATGAACACCCTCGTGCCACCACCTGAGGGGTTCAGATAAACTCTGTGCAGCCCGTGTCAGCCAAGACTGGACACGCCGAGGTTTCATCCCCAGGCTGTGGGGCCGCATCCCCTTGGGGCTGACGGGTGAGGAGTGCACAGAACCCTCCGGTTCCTTCACGTCGTGGCTGAGTCAAGGGGGTGCCTGCTGTGTGGGTGGATGCCTGCAGTGCTTTTAGCTGAGCGCCAGCTGCAGAGGTAGCACAGCAGCACGGATTTGGTGCTGGCAGCAGCAGCCAGCAGGCCAGCCTGGCCCGGCTCCTAGCAGCAGGGCTGGCTGTGCCAACTGAAAGCTGGCACCTGGGCCACACGCAGGACAAATGGGAGGAAACCGTGATCAAAATGAGAAATGGTAAAAATGAAGCTGATGTGAGCCAGAAAATAAAGGACCCTGATGGAGAGGTGATGCTAAGGTGCTCTGCCCCGTGATGCCTCCCCCTTTTGCTGTGCTGGGCACCCCTGAGCCTCCCGAGCAGCAACACGTGTGCCCCGTGCCTCTGTGCCATGGGACCGGCCCCAGGGCTGCCCTCTCTCCTGGTAGGTGCTTGGCACCAAAACTCGCTCTTTTCCCACCCAGGCACGGATCTCCTACAGACCCACCGCTGACGTCCCCCTCCGGCAGCCTCTCGGTCCCGCCCAGCTGGATCCGAAGCGAAAGAAACTTCGCCGACTCCTGCAGCAGCCCAGCCTCGCCGGTGCCCTATTCCCATGGTTCTGTCCCCATTTCAGTTACAGGACAGAGGAAGAAAGGGGAGCTCCCCCCCGGGGGTGAGACGCCAGGAAAACCACGGGAAGGGAGAGAAAACAGCAGGAGCGGAGGGAGCCGGGGCTGGGCGAGCAGCGGGGCAGGAGCGGCCACCTCCCGGCACGGCTCCGGCTCAGCCCCGGCCCGCAGCTGCCCCCGGGACGGGATGGGGATGGGGATGGGGACGGGGACCGGGGGACGGGGATGGGGACCGGGCACTCACCGCCGCTCGCTGCCCCGGGACCCGCCGCCGCCGCCGCGCCCGTCGGGACCGCACCGGGGCGGGGCGGGGCGGGAGCGGTGCCGGGAGGGGGGGGCTCGGACCCCGGCACGGCCCCGGCCCCCTCCGGGCACTGCCGAGCCGAGCCGTGCTCTGCCCACCCCTAGCGTCAGCCACGAGTGTCCCAGGTGCTGGCAGCCCCTCACAAGGCTCCGTCCCCCAAATCAGCTCACACGACCCAGAAGGTCCTTCTGTGGCTCTTGCCGGCCCTTCTCCTTCTGGAAGGATGCATGGGTGGGTGGGTTGGTGCATGGTTGGCTGGAGGGATGGATGGACAGGCGTTGTGGATGTGCCTCCCCACCCGGATGAGCTCCCCAGCCAGCACTGGTGTCCCTCCTCACACTGCTCCCAGCACAGGAACCGGCACCCAGAGGGCTCGGTGGCAGTGCTGGGTGGCCCTGCCCAGCCTGCTCTGGTGGCACAGGCTGAGCTTTCCCAGGGGGACCGGTCCTTGCGGCCCCCACAATTTATTGCACCCCAGTGCTGTGTCTCCACTGATGCTGCTCCCTGGCCGGGGGGGCATTACGCTGCCTCCTCACCTCCATGTGGTGCTGGGACCCAGCTCCCTGGCAAGGGCCAGGCCCGACCTAACTCCTCTTCCCCACCAACCCTGAGGACCTGCTTCCCCACACCTCCCTGTGGGGCTGCCCAGGCCCCTTCCGTGGTTCTCCTCACTGGGAGAGACCTGAGGGCACTGCCCTGGGCAGGCTGCGGGGAGCAGGCTGTCCTGCTCCTGCTGCAGGGCCAAACGTGGGCTTCTGTGACTCATCAGCCTGGTGTCTTCCTCCCTCTTGTAACTGGAAACCAGGGCTCCAGCAAGATGGAAGCTCTGCCAGAAGGGCCGCCTCCGCCTGTGTCCTCAGCAGAGCTGCAGCTGTGGGAAGAGGCTGAGCCAGGCAGGGAAGGGTGCTGCCCTCAGGGCTCCTTGGGGTGCAGGGCAGCCCCAGCACTGTGCCCATACCAGCAGATGAGCCACGGAGCGAGTATCCTGCAATTCTGCCGCACTGGCAGCGTCCCCAGAATGATGCTGGAGCGGTTCCCATCTGAGTGCTGACTAAACTTTGGAGCACATGGTGCTAATTACTGGGGCTGGGGGCTGAGCACTGTGCCCGATCTGACACAGAGCCTCGCCAGGGTGATGCGCACTTGGCGAGGTCTGCGGCGTGGTGCTGTGCCCCAAGGCCCATCCCATCCCATCACTGCTGGTGCAGGCTGTGTGGCTGCCCCCTGCCCGGCTGGGGACCGGGCTGCAGCAGCAGGGTCCCACATCGTGGCTGTGCACGGAGCTCCTGCTCTGTGGGCCCTGCTCAGATCTGAGAGAGGTTGGCACTTTTGACAGGCGGCTGGGGCACGTCACACACCGATGGGGAGCCAAGCTGAGCTCTCTGCTGGGAGAGCTGTCCCTGACCTGCCCAACATCTCCACTTTTGTACTGTAAGCCTGTGTTCTCCCCGGCACGTTTTGTTCACTTTAACTATCAGAGTTTGGAGACATTGTGTTTATGCAATCACTGAACCACAAAGGATGGTGGAGAGTTGTTTGGGAGGGGAAACACCCTCACCCGAGGGGCCCTGACTCATCTCTTTCTGGACAGAGATGTCACAATCCCAGTCGGGATCCTGGCCTCGCCTGCAGCGGGTCCCAGCCCACACCAAGTGCCCCCTGCCTCTGCGTAGGGTTCGCTTTGTCCAGTCTGAGCACTCAGAAAGTGCCTTCCTCCCTGCCAGGCCCTTCCCCACAGCCCCCAGCTGTGGGGAAGCAGAACAAGGGTGATCTGGGGACTGAACTGGTCTTCTGCTGGCTGCTCCGGGGAGCTGGGAGCCACGGGGCCCCAGGCGAGGGGCAGGGCCTGGGCCGTGAACTCCTGCTTGTGTCCCAGCAAATCTCTTTGTGTCCACTCTGCCAGGATGAGGGCCTGGCTGGCCCTGGGCCATAGCACGGGGAGGAAAGCTTGGGCTCTCACTGCTTTCAGGGGTGTCCGTATCTGCTGGCTGGGCACGGCCACGTCTCTGCTCTCCAGCATACACGGAGCACGGCATCCAGCGCGGCGCAGCTTTGCTGAGGCAGAGCTCCGCAGGCCGTGTCTGCAGCCAGGCAGAACTTTTACCCACCTCATTGGGAGAACGTGCTGTGATGTCAGAACAAATTTCCTACCCGTATTCTGAATAAGCTCTATTGGTTGGAGCTATTAAAGGCAGGAAAGACACAGACAGTTCAGATGACATACAAGGGCACATTTTTCTAGTGTCGAAAACAGCCTCAGCAGAGGAAGCTGCTTCAGGAAGGGTTTGGAGCATGGCTGGTCTGTACCTTGGCAGATGGGCCTTGCTGCAGGGTGCCAAGGATGGCAGGGACGTGGCCAGACCCAGGATGGTGGCTGTGGTGGCAGTGATGGGGTGCGTGGTGGTGGGTGCTCACCACTGCACCACAGCACCCAGGGGTGCCGGGGCTCCCTGTGGCCATGGGCATCACGTCCAGGTGGTCAGCAGTGGCTGCCGTGTCTGGGCGGTCAGTTGTGGCCGTTGTTGTTGTACCCATGTTGTGCCCATGTTGTGCCCATGTTGTGCCCATGTGCCCTGTTGTTGTGGCCATGGGGGCCCTGTTGTGCTGGCCAGGTGGAAGTGGTTGAGATGCCACCAGGCACGTGGAGCAGTGAGAGGGTGTGGGGAGCTGAAGCGAAGAGACGGGCAATGAGGCTCGGGTTCCTGATTAAAGCAGGCAGGAGGCGCTAGGAGCTCAGTGTTTATTGGTTTTGTTCTGCTCACTCACGGTCTGCACGAGGAATGAGCTGACTGCCGCATGCAGACACGCACATGTTGCTGGAGGCTGCCCTGGGAGACCTCCAGGCCACCCCGAAGCAATGCCAGCTCGGCACAGCGCAGCCCTACCCGATCCCCCAGGCTGCTGCCGCCGCGCTGTGCACCAGGCTCCAGCTGCGCCTGTGCAAACGTGGGAGGTGCGAGGTCCTGGGCTGCGCCCCAGCCCACGGGGAGCTGAGCCTGGCCACGTCTCCGCAGGACACCCACCACCTTCTGTGGAGGAGCTGCTGTGCTCTGAGCCTGTGCAGGGAGCTGCACTGCCCGGCCGCCTGCTCTGCTGCCACAGCCTGAGCTCCCCCCCGCAGGTACCAGGACCTTTCCTTTCCATTGCTACTCTACGCTGCCGGCCACTGCGATACCTCTCGCCTAGCGCGTGCTGCCTCTAAGGCTACTGCTGCAAGCAAGTCTAACATGCACTGCCCTCCTGAATCCAGAGACCTCACCGCTTCCAGCAAAGCACTTGTGGAGCAACTGGCCCGTCCCTTGCAGGCTGAGAGGTGTCAGGCATTTACTGCTTGGGTGAGGGGGGTGCGCACCCACTGGGGGGCGATTCCAAATCCTCAGGCAGAATTTTGTAGTGCCCAGCCAGAGGGTGCTCCCCAGCCCCAGAATCAGACGTCAAGGCCTGGGAAGACTGCAGGGGAGCTGGGGCAGAGCTCCAGGAGCTGCAGCCATCCCCTGCAGGCTGTGTGTGCCACCAGGGGAGGGACAGCACCAAACAGGGTGACCCTGCCTGGAGGGACAGCACCAGAGGCAGGGTGACCCTGACAGCTGTTGTCTGCTTGGAGGCTGTTTTCAGCACCTGTACGCTGCTCGCCTGCATCCACTCCAGATGAAATCCTGAGGAAACCCTCACTATTTATCTTCTTCAGCTTTCTTCCTTCCCTCATTGCTGGCTGGAACACTACAAATTTACAAACTGAGAGATCTGCAGAGAGGTTTTTGTTGTTGTTCTTTGTTTGTTTGTTTGTTTTCCTTTTCTTGGCAGACCAAATTCATCAGCACCGTGCTTCCCACGTGTTCTCACTGGTACATGTCACAGTGATGGCTAAGGAGCAGTTAGCAAATAAGTTCCTTTGTGTGCCTGTCTGCCAGCCCAGTAGTATGATATTTGGGGATAGTCTTCCCATTGCCAAAAAAAAAGGACTGAAAAAGCCGGTGGATGGGGTATAGCAGGTTACACATGATGGCTCAGCACCCAGAATGTTCCCACCACATCTATTTAACCTTTTTCCACACTGAGCTTCTGCCACTGCCTCCCAGTGTCACTGGTCACATCCAGCTCCTCTGACTTCCCAGCGCTGCCAAGCAGGAGGGGGCTTTGAAAGGGAAAACACTCCAAAGAGGTGCTCCAGTGCTCAGCCCCAATGCTCTCTGCCTCCTCTCTCAGTTTACAGATACTGAACCAAAGTAGCAGGCAACAGCTTTGGTCTGGCCGCCCCGATGGTAGGAAGCACTGCCAGCCCCTGGTGTCACCAGTGCGAACCCCATATCTGCTCAGCCAGAAGGGTCACGCCAGGCAGCTGCCAGCTGTCAGTGCCAGCAGTTCTCAGGTTGGGGGATAGCTTCGCATTCTGCCAAGTGCCTGAAGCAGGCACTTACTGCAGTGGTGTGCTCAAAAACTGGCCAGGCCAAGTCATCTGGTGTTTCTTGAGATTCTGCCTTCTGTTTTTAGGCATTGGCTTTTTCTCTCAGTGTCAAGTGGTGCTTACAAGGCCCACCAGCTGTGTGGAAAAGTGTGGCTGCTGAGAGGAGCAGGGAAGGGCTTGCTGTGGAGCAGCAGTCTCCAACCATCAAATTTCAGATTAAGTTAAGACTGCAGCTGCACAAACAAGATGGGGTGTTTATTCTCAAGAAACAACAAATGTACCTGACCTGACCTCGGCACAGGGAAAGCTTTTTGCCCTACCCACAGCAGAACTGCAATGCTAAGTGTTCCTCCTCCCCTCACCCAGGTACTCCTATAAAGATGCCCTAATCCCATCCCACCCCACCAAACCCCTTGGTTCACTCCAGGTCTCCTCCAGGAGGGCTGCGATGCCACTAAGTTCTGCAAGCTGCCACCACACGCCATGGAAGCTGGAGCTGTTGAGGAACAGAAGGAAAGGTAATGAGGCTGGGCTGAAGGTGGTACCCAAAGAAACAAAGTGCAGGAGTGGGAAGTGCACAGAGACTGGGAGGAGGAGGAGGAGGAGCAGGAGTAAGTGCTGTCAGGCCATAGCCTGGTAGGAAGGCAAACCCAGCCATGCTGGTGCTCACTGCACCAGAGGAGGACCTTCTTTTCCAGGCAGTGGACTCTGCTTTCTCCTCTCCCTTCCCTTTTTCCCAGTTTTGTCCACAAGCAGCAGACTGCCAGGATCCCTACAAGGGTGGAGGAAGGGCAGTCCTTTTTTGTACTAGACCCAGAGCACATGCAGAAAAGGCACACGTCAGTTGCAAGTCTAAGTGGGAAATGTGATGAAGCCAGGGCACAATTTAGATACCTAAACACAGGAGTTTGGCTCTGCTGGGGATGCCACAAGGCATCTGAAATTACTAGAAAGTCTGACAGACGTAACTTGGGTCTTACAGAAAACCTGACCCTTGTGGAGTGGCAGCAGGAGGCCAGGGAGATCCCAGGGGCAACTGCACTGGTACTGAACAGTACTGGTGTGCACCTAAATTGCCCTCCAGGAGCAAGCATCCAACACAGGGCTAGTTTCACTTCAAGGCAGATGGCAATAATGAGGATAGAGACAAAGAACATTTCTGGATTTCTGTTCGCCTTGACAAACACAGGAGCTTTCACCATCTCTTAGCCCCTTGCTGGGCCCTGGGTGGGAGTTTGCTGTGCACCAGGTAAATGTAACTGCAGCCATTTCAAGCGCTCGAGCAGCGGGTTCAAAGGGCTCTGTGAAGTCCAGGCACAGAGGCAGTAACGTGCAGGCCAGGAGAAAGCGATGGGACCCCAAGCCTTACTTCTGGTGTAACAGGAAGCACAGCCTGAGGTCAGGATATCAGACCAGCCCTTGTGACCTGCAGTGTGCCTCAGGGGACCCCTTGGAGTTGGGCAGTGTGGAAAAAAGGCAGCAGAGGCAGTAGGGAGGGGAGATGGCCTCTCTCAGTGGGGATTGGCAGCACAGCCACACCAAATGATCGCAGCAGATGGGTGTCACCGGGCCCTTTAGCTGATGGAGCTATATAAAACAGGCAGTGAGTGAGGACACTTACCAGCAACTGCTCTAAGTACTGTCGTTCTCAGGCTGGATGGCTGTTTCAGGCCTGCAAGGAAAGAACACAACAAAAACATGCAGGCAGTCAGCGAGGCGAATACAAATGCATCTTGAACAAGAGAAGAAATAAAACAGTGGCATCACCTTTGCAGGGGAGGACACTTTATTAGGGTAGAGTGGTGATCCACAGCCCAGTGCTTGCAGGTAAGCACTGCTGATGTTGCTCATGGCCTGAGGACACAGCTCAGAGCAAGAACCCTGGGGAGAGCAAAGCGGGAGGCTGCCTGCAGCAGCCACTTGCTCAGCATCACTGCTCAGGGCACCATCAAAGCCTGGGGATGCTCAGGCTGGATTGGGGTGAAGCTCCCATCGATACTGCCGTATGGAGGAAGGGAAGGGGAGAGAGGAAAATCAGCTCAACCTGGCAGCTCTTTGCCAATCCAGCTGCAGAACTCTGTACGCTGACAGCTCCAGCCTGAACTCTCATCTTCATTGCACTGGTGTAAAACCCAAATGAATTCAATGTCCCAAGCTGGACTTTACACTGGGATGAATTAAGACCAGGGCTAAGCTGTGACAGAGTACAGATGAGCAAACCAGCAGCCACAGTAGATCAGATTGTCAAAGGCCCTTCCAGCATGCAGGGGCCCGGTGCCCATTCTTGAAGAGCATTTCAGCTATGAAAAGCTGAGACTGTTTGTCCAGGGAGTGCTTGAAAGTTTGCTCCTACTTCAAAGTGAGGTCAAAACACACTCTTAACCCTTGACTCTGGGAAGCATGAGTAGTTCTTGCTTTCAACTACAAGCAACCTGGCAGAAAGGGATGTCTCCTTCCCTGCTCTTTAGCTCCTGGAAGATGGGCTCTGGGAATCTACTGCCCCTTCTGCTGCGTGTTCAAGGCAAGAAGGGGAAGCTGCCTGAAGGCCTGCCCACTCCTGGGCACTGGCTGAGGGTCTCCACAACGGAGCCCCTGCGGCCAGACCCTTGCTCCATGTTGAGGCTCAGCACTGTGCCCAGGACACAGCTTTGCCCACAGCAGAGCTCTGGGGAGCAGGTCACACCGAGCTGCCCCCACCACAACGTGGCAGGTCGTGGCTCACACTGCTGACCGGGGTCCCACACCTACCACCCTCTTCCCACTTTCCTCTGAACTGACATAGCACCGGTGCAGCTGCTGAGGAAAGGGCTGTAATTATAAACCAGCAGATACTTTGCGTGCCCGAAGAAGGTTACTTCAGCTGTCAAGATAACCTGATGCTTAGGGACTCCGTGTCAGCTCTAAATTGCCATGACAGGATCTGGCATGACTTACCTCACAGAGACAAAGCAAGGTTAAGCTGTGTCACTACAGACACATACTGTGCACACAACACATACTGTATATGACATCATATATGGTATACAGGTAATGCTTCACAAATATCCCTCTGTGGGAATACCTAACAATAAATGTGCATGTGTAAACTACTTTCAGCTGCATTTAGTTTGTGAAACCCATACAAATTAATGCATGCTAAAGCAGGTAGAAGTGAGCAGAGAATGCTCTAGTTGAATACATACACGTTATCTACATGTATATACGCACATACATTCACCTATACACCGTGCGTTACAGCAGCCAGAGAGCACTACTGCGGTGTGTTGCAGCATGAAACCAAGCTCCCCCAAGCTGCAGGTTATAGAAATGTTCTCTGAGTGCATAAGCATCGACCACTGAAACAGAGAAGAAAAAATCCCAAGCAGGTGCTTTTTAGTGGCTATACAACATAAAAAGATAGTCACAGATAGTCACACTGTGTTTGTTTGTTTGTCTGTTTGTTTTTCAGAAACCCTATATCCCTTTGCTCTCCTTTTTCCTGAAGTGGCTGGGAAACTAGACAGACAGTTGCCTGGCTGTTAAGAGCCAACATGGAGTTTCCACAGCTGTAATTTCTTCCTTTCCTGTCAATTAGGTGATGGTAAACTTTGGACTGAGCCCACAGCTGTTCAGCTCTAGTCTATCAGCATGGGTGGTTTTTAGAGAAGAGCCTGCAGCACAGGGGCTCTGCAACAGTAGAGCCCTTTCCTCTTTGTCTCAGAAGCACGACTCCCACTGTCTTTGCACAGATAGCTCAGACAAAGCACGACCACCATTACAGTTGCAGTCTATCCGGTGTCGTCCCCAGGGTCTCACTTGGCAGGGCCGTTGCAGCCCACCAGGACGCTGACTCTGGGCTCCATCAAGGGCCCAGCTGCCACCCAGAGACAACACCCTGGGAAAGACCCCTCCATTCCCACTGAGGTTCCCAAGACAAGGTCCTGTCCTGCTCCCCAGACACACACACAGTGAATGATGGAGGCCACACGGGGCCTTTGCTGACACGTCAGCCGGTTTGGGCCACCCATGGAAAACTCCCTTCACTGGCCCATGCCAAGGAAGAAAAAGATACTACCTCCTCCTCACCTCTTCTCCTCCCACATGGCCAGAGTTCCTGCCCCACATTAAACGAGAAGCATCTCAGGACTTTTTTGTGTCCCTCCACGTTCCCCATCTCCACAACTTCACCCTTTCCTAGCCCACTCCTGCAGCTGCTCTTGCCTCCTGCAGCAGCACCCGCTGCCCTGGGACCACCACAAACCTCCCCCACGGAGCCACCAACAGTTGTCCTCTCACCCCAAAACCCATAAAGGACACGGCTGAGCTTAGCAGAGAGTCCAGAAGAGCAAGGAAAGAAAGGAAGGAGATGACAAGGACAACTACAGCCAAAACAAGGGTGCTCATGGAGAACTGTCTTTACCGGTGACCCTCACGGTATCTCCTGGAAGCAGTCGGGCGCTGTCTTCTCCTCATATAGAGATCTGTGTCTACCGTCTCCTGAACCGCTTGCTCTGGAAGCAGGACAAAGAAAGATAGACCTCTGTTGATAAGCTGCTTCCAGTTTTCAGCAGGCCCTGGGGGCCAGGGGATTGTCTGGCAATAGCTGCTGGTGGGGATTAGGCACTGTGAGAGGTTAGGAATGGCACCCCGAGTGCTGAATCTCATATGTAAAAGTTGTGAAAGCTATGCTGGAGCCCTCTGTCCTTGGTTGAAAATGCCTTTATTGTCTCAAGCTTGATTATACTTTTTTTTTATTATTTTTTTATTTTATTTTATTTTTCAGTTTGGTGCCTCTTTTTGAGTGGTATGTTTGGAAACCCAGCACATCGTCCTCATGAAGATCACAACCACTGCACAGTGCAGGAGACAAGTGCTAATGCACTCTCCAAGAACAAGGAGGGGCTTCTGAAACCAGGACTGCACCTGGCCCCACACAGCCAGCACAAGGGAGTCACTGGTGTCTAACACGATCGCTGCCCTTTTGTGTTGATAGCAGCAGTGGTCTCCGAATGGCCTAGCTCTTGGCCTACCTTCTCCTCCATGCTGCATACGCTCATGAGTGCAGCATGCCCTCTTTAGGAACCTGAAGCCATCCTTCCTGCTTTCCTAAGAAGCACTTCACCTGCTGTATTTCTCACATGGGTTCAGACAGCACAGAAGAGCACAAACCAAAATGGCCAGAAATGACTCCCTCTTTGGAGAGCTGCCATCAGCTCGTTGCTTTTTCTGGCCCTTCCTTGCCAGTTGGTGAACTGAAAATCTGTGCCTGTGCTTGTGTTCACACACATTTCACCACTGTGAAGTGGTATACATGCTTCTTATGTTAAATGTGTATGTGTGTGTGCCTTTAGCATAAGTATGTGTATAAAGAAAGTGTGGTTTCCAAACACAAATCTGTAGTGTTTACATAATGAGGAAGGAAGTGGGTGAAGTGGATTTATCTGTGTGTGATAAAACAGAGGAAACTAAAATTATGAGGGCTTCCTTCCCTTCGGCACACACAATACTAAATTGCTGTGGAGCTGGTCAAATCATTCATCATATGGCCTAGCAGATCAGAGAGCTGTTTTTCAGTAAGCTTTTGGTGAGTGGATCCTTGGGATTCAAAGATCCTCTATAGGTGCTGCAAACCAAGGCAAACACTTGCAAGGATGTTTGCAAGTCTAAGTCTAGGTCTAAGTATTTAACCTTACAGAGGTATTTAAGCACTTGCACCAGCAATGCTCTTAATCACAAGTGACTGTGTCTATCTAGAGCACACCCCTGTAGATGTGATGCCAAGTGCAGGGGGCCTGTGGGAGTCACTTCTGTTTTCCCACAAAATGCTAAGAGGGAACAACCACACCTGGGGGAAGGTAAGGGAGAAAAAAGTAGATTTGGAGGTGGAAAAGTTTAAATATTTTCCCTGTAAGACCAGAATCTGCACTAAGATTATCTTGTTACTAATAAATGTTTGTCTTTTGGCAACAGAAGATTTCTTGTAAAACAAAATATGGGTTTAATTACTTCATTTTGTTCAAAAATACTTGCTGCAATTGTGGACATAAGCAACAAACCAAAGCTTCCAAAAGCTGCCACCAAAGCAGGTCTCAACTATGTTTTGTTGAGGGCTGTTTTGAAACCCACTGATTGCAGAAGGGCTGGGATAAGCACGAGCCCCCCTCAGCTCTCATCCTGGCAAAACCCACCTCCATCTGACCAGCTCTGCCCACTGAAGACTCAAATTCTGGTCTCATTGCCTTCACATGAAGGAAGAGTCAGTTTGTAAGGGGAGAAGATAAAATTTGGTTTTGAAATCCATAACGTGTTTGCAAATAAGGCTGAGAGGAAAAAGCTTAGGGAAGATCTTCAGAGCCAGGTCTCCTTGGGCAGGCAGAGCTGGGCATTGGGTTGCTGCTGGGTGGGTGCTGGTGGTGTGGCTGCAGCCCCTGATGGGTGGGTGGATGGTTGGAGGAGACCAATGGGAGGAAAAGGAAGGCACGACTGAAAAATACCCAGACCCTCACTGCCATCTGCTTTCTGAGGAGTCCTTGGCTGTGGTGGGTCAGGGCTAGGACCATGCTCTCCAGAGCATGCCAGCTGCACTGCCACGCTTCCTTGCAGACTATCTGCTACGCCAGTGGGACAGCGAGCAGCTTTTACTCACAGATCCCATTTTTAGGAGCCTGTAGGCATAACCACAGTGTTCAGGAAAACAGTCTTTTGGTCTGCAAACCCCTCATGAAACCAATGCCCCGGGACAGCCCTTTGTTTGATTTCCCTGTAGGTTTGCTTTCCTTCAAAAACTAGCTGCAGGAAAATGCCCACTTGCTTAGCAGGCAATGCACAGCACTCACAGCTGGGCTCTGGGTGCTAACTAGGAAGAAATCTGAATAGTTGGGAGTGCAGATATTCATGCATGAGATGGCAAAGCCACGAGTGTTTTCGCCATCACTCCTGGCTGAAGTGGCAAAAGCAAATAACTGCATGGGAGAAGGATTTCTCTGGCCATAATCTCAGAGTCTGGCCCAACTCACCAATCTCTTCCACAATATTCTCAGTGCTTCCAGGAGGAGTGGTTTTCTCCTGTTCAGAAACAAAACAAAACAAACAAGAAAGAGTAACAACCTCAGGTGGGTGCCCCCTTGACTTGTCCCTTTTCTCTGAAAGAAGGTTACTAAGCACTGGGGCTTTTCCTGGTCATCACTATGATTAACACCACAAATATCATGAAGACACAGCCAGAACCCTCCTGCTCTCAACAGCAGAATCTGCTGCCTTTGGCCACTCCACCCGGCAAAGTTCTCGCCATCCCATCCACTGCAAGTCCTTCACTTATGCTGCTACACAACCACCCCAAGAGCTAAGTCATTCTCTCTCTCTCTCTCTCTTTTTTTCTTTTTTTTTTTTTTTTTTTTTTCTTAAAAAAAGAAACATTCCGATAACTGCAGATTGGTATTGCTTGCTCCAGAGTTTGGGAAAAAGAGCAAAAACAGCCACTGTCCATCCTTCTAAAAGACACCACTAATGTGACTGACGTGCACACAGAGAAACAACAAAGAATAAAGCTGCTCCCAAACCTGCAAACATTCTTGAAGACATGATGACTGATACATTTAGAGTAACTAAACATTAGAGACGTCTGTATATAAAGGATTTAAACCCTAACGATACACAGCCATTTGCACTGTAGCCCTGTCAGATGATGCTTCCCTGCAGCTGCACCCATCAGAGCTGCCGGCAGATATGTGGAGGTCTTCAGGAGCTGGATTTCACCTCCTGCACTGAAAAAACATACCCTTGCTGCTGAGGCGAAATGAGAATCCCCTCCCTCTGCTAACCAATGCCTGCAGTGTTAACACGGCTTCCCCATTTCCAGCTGAATGGTGCATGCAAATACCCCAGTGCATTGGATAGTGTCCTCTAAGCTATTAAATTCAGAAAACATAGCACATATAGAAAAAAGTGAATTGGGATAGAATGGGGTGAAATGACATTATGGGTTTCTTTAATGGGTCACAGAGTTTCTCAGTGGAAATATTGACTACTTTGATCCCCAGGTGCTGGACTATTTGATCCTTTGATGTTTGGGATAACAAAGGAAATAATTCTACTGAAATCATGAAGTGGCATCTGGTTTTTAAGTACTAAGAAAAATATTTAGAGAGAAACAGTAAATAAAAGAAGCATCAAATAAAGAACCCATTTTTTACAGTCATAAGGAGAAAAGAACAAAGTTCTATTTTGATTTAATTCAAATGTAATATATCCGTTTTGATCCTGTGCACAACTATATCTGCTGCTATTTTTTGTGCCCCCTGCTGTCGATAGCTTCTCACTGTGACTCCTCTCTCATTACACTGTTTGCAGTGCCTGCTGCCATCCCCTGCTCATCACAGGATCAAGCTCAGAAAGCCTCAGTGCTTGGGTACACAGAAGATGAAAGCAGCGCAGTAACCATAGTTAAAGCAATCTCCAAATACCTTCTGGGCTCTTTACCATACCTTGCATGTTCTGTACTCATCCTGCCTGTGCCATAAGCCTGTAAATGAACGTGATTAAAGGAAGAGAGCTGTGTCAGACATACAAGAGGCTGGGAGTCAGTTTGCAGGTCTGCTGGCTGAAGCCAGCCAACTCCCCTTGCTTTGCTCACTGCAAGTAGCACCGACTGGTGCAGACAGTCCTGCAGCCTATCAACAAACCCCACGCTGGAGCTATGAACCAGAAACCAGGGACACAAGTGACTTGTGAGCTCTCACACTAGTATTTAATATTAAGGATGTGTTAGATTGTTTTCCTAGCCCTCGGATTATGCTGGATCAGCTGCAAGTCCAGCAGCCTGTGTGCTGATGCTGTTACCAGCAGGTTTGCATTTCGAGTCAGCTCATAGACAGGGCTTTCCTGCAAGCAGACACCCTTCAGGGTCACTCTTCATATGACTGTGAAATAAACCTCTGAGCTCAGCTCCTAGTAATCCACTTCTTTTGTCTCCAGGCACAGCTGTGGCTTACTAAATTTCCTTGCATGGGAGCTGGCTCATGTTCCTTACTCAAATGGCAAGCCCAGGCAGCTGATCAGGACCTGAGCCGAGAAAACTTGTTCAACGTGCAGACCTCCCTGAAAGATGGATTTACTGCTATTTGGGCTCTTTGTTGAGCACTGTCTGCCCTCCAGAGGTCTCTCTGTATTTTGTTACCCATCCTTTAGCAGCCCAGGGCTACCAACAACCCCAAAAGACCATCTGAGCAACCAATGAAAAGGTTGGCTCACCTGAACTTCTCTACTGCCCTCCAGCATACAAAACCTGATGTTCTCTCAGCAGGTGCTGAGCTGTGGGATGGAACAACCAAACAAAGGAATGGAAAAATACAGAACAGATGGGAAAAACATACCTCCCATCTCCCCCAGACTGCACTTTCAGAGGCCTTCCTGTTGGCAAAGGTGCGCCGTGACATTAACTTGACCCCTCTGGTTTAAAGACTGTCAATGACTCCTGCTGTTGGTTGGGATATCTGAACAGGTCACACTGGCAGGGTCCTGCATTCCTGCGGGGCCCTGACTGTAACTCGATGCTGTGCTGGCCAGGCAGGCCATATTCCGCAGAAACCTGCTTTTGGGAGCAGGAGCCCAAGGCCACTGGCTGCTGCGCTGAGGCCATTTGGAGAGCTCAGGCTGTGGCAGCATGTGGAGGGGACACTGGGACAAAGACAGGTTCAAACCAGAGATGACAGCTTTCAAGAGATGTGTGTTTTCCAGCTGGCTCCACTAATGCAACCAAGTGCTGCCCACTGACACAGCTGCACAGAAAAAACAGGGGCACCACTCAGCAGGAGAGCGCGCTGTGTGAGGGCAGGACTCACGCAAAAGCATCCAGGAGGAGCAGACCGAAGGGTCTGATGTGCTGGTGGCATTGAACTCAAAACTGCCAGCTCCCCTGGGTACAGTTTATAGGAGAACTACAGCAACACCTGCTGCCAAACAGTTACACACAGGATTAACACTTCCTTCACACCTTGTAGGGTTTAACAAACTACATGTAGATGTCATGTCTTACAGCTATCCCAGCTCTCACAGAAGTGCTTTCTAAATCCAAAAGGTGTCTGATGAGGAGCAGACATGGAAATAGCTTCAGGCCAGCCAAGGAACGGAAGGAATCACCCACAGATGTGCCACTGGACATAGCCAAAGCGCTGTGGTGATTTTGCTCCATCCTTCCTCAGAATTCCTACAAGAAACCAAATGACTGCACCTTAGCGCACTGCCAGTCAGCCGAGCCAAGGCCTATGCTGGTTTCAAATCAAAATGGCTTAGGACAGTTTGAGAGTGATTTAAACTAGCACACAGATCATCTTCAGACTTGCTGTGGACTAAAAGGATAGCTTCTGCAGCTCTGTTGAGGAATTTTAAGTTTCACCACTTTTGGGCAATTCCCCTCAATGAGTTTCTTCCTGGTCACTTCTCACAGTTCCCCTGTTGCCACTCTGGACTTGCCCTGCTCTCCCCACCCTGCAGGTCTTCTGGATTTAGCAACCCTCTGTCCAGTCATCCACTACTGAGATGGCCTTCAACACTCTTTGTTCAGCCTGGGGAAGTTCACTTAGCTACTCTTTACCTTCTCCATTCAACCCTGCTGTCCCACAACTCCTCAAATTTATCTCGACTCCTCTCTTCCATCCCTAACGAAACCATTACTGACAGTCCACAAATACACAGACCCTGTTCCATAAACTTTGGTCCTATCTAGCTTTCTAACCCAAAATACTTCAAATCCTCCTCAGTCACATGCCCAGTTACATTTCATACTCATCTGCTTTTCCAGTTTGCTGACCTACTCTATTCCTCTATTCCTCTAGTCCTCTCTGTACTCACACTGCCATCAAGTCTTTTCTTTCAGTTCCTGCTAGAACTGGACTAGTAGAAAATCACCTTCTCTACTTTTGAATTGGCTCCTGTCAGCTCTGAACAAAATCAAAAATATTTTTTGATTTCCACCTACTTCATTTCTATCAATGCTTTATCTTGGTGTCTCCGCCAAGGCCTCATCTCTTGGATGTCTGTATCACCTTTGTCAAACTCAATGTGCCATAGGCATACTGTGTTTTTTCTTAGAAAGACCTTTCATCATTTTCTTTCTGTCTTAGTCACCTTAGACTGCCTCTACTGCCTCAGAGTATTAATTGGCACCTCTCCTCTCTGCACCTGCACACAAGCTTTTATTTTTCCTCGTCATTCACCTTCCTCATACGATGGCTGTAGAGTTAAAAGGCTTAGGCGAGCCATTATTTTTTCTCCTCTTGCAGCCACATACTGCTCTTTCCTTACAGCTTTCTTAAGGATGGGCGAATTGGCTTTGTTGTCAGAAGGCAGGCTGCGGTTGTGTTTCCCAGGAGCACGGTGTACTCTCCAACCTACCTCCAACGCGTTTAAAGGCTTTGCAGGTGGCCCTTGAGCAACCTGTGAGCCTTATGCTTGGCAGTGTCCCCAGGTGGCTCCTCAGAGTTCATCTGAAGAATGTGCTATTCTCTTTGCCAACCTGGTCTTGAGGGCTGCCTCAAAGTGCTCTGCCAAATAACACCTACAATGAGATTTACCCAAGCTGAAGCAGATAAGTGGAGAACAGAACCCAGAACTGCTAAGCCCTGACCATTGAGCCCTGAGACTTTCTACTCACCAAAGACCAGGAATCTGAAAATAGTCCAGTACTAATTACTATTACCTTACCATTAGCTCCCAAATCCAGAAAAGTTAGTCCCACTGATCCGTCTCAAGCAAGTAGTATCTTTGACCCACTGGAAGAAGGAACCCATTAACCTGTCTAGGACATTACTTTTAGGCTTATAGCGATTCCTCAGAGGGTTCGGCCTAGCTTGGTTCCGCATCTTGCTGTAGGCCTGTGTACTCTGTCAGAGCCCTCTGTAATGCAGCAGCATTTCTCACAAAGCCCTTCAGCTGTCCCAGAGCTGAAGACTGATATACGATCAACTGTAAATCTGTCACTACAAATGCTCATACCATTGCTCATTACTGAGGTTTGGATAGCTAGCAGCCATGCTGAATTCCCTTCTGATGACCAGGAGATCTTGAAACCTGGTTTATCAGAAGTGAGGCAGACTGGAACAAATGCCTCTCTTGGTGTGTCTGCAGGTTCACCTTACATGTTTTCTAGCACTGAGGAAGCTCATCCTTTTGGGCAGGACTGCAAAGGCTAAATGATCGGTACACCTGCCATGCCCTGCCTCCATTCTACCTACGAAATAGTTTACTTATCAATTATTCCAATTTCTGAGGGAAAGTAGATATTGAAAAGTCTTTTTCAGTCCAAATCCAAGACATTACATACACAAGATAACAGGATTATATATATATATACACATGTATATATATAAAGACATGCAGGACATCTATTCATGATTCTGGCTTCTTGCAACCAGGGATGGAAATATTTAAGAGCTTGTCATGGCCCCAACTTCTATGAATGTACTTAGTTCTTTAAAAACAATAAATACATTTTATTTCGACGTCATTCTTTGCCAGAAATTCACAATTAAACTATGTGCTTTGTGAGTGTGGCTCTTTGCTTTAAATCTGATGCCTGTTAGTTTTGCTGGCTATCCCTCATTCTTGCAGGCACTGCCATTCTCAGCTCACCTTTCTCTGCATCCTTCAAGCTTTACAGCCTTTGCCATATTCTCTTTATCTGCCTTTCTCCCAGACACATTTGAAATTTAGATTCATGCTTTCTGAATTTAAATTGAATTTGGTGCTTGTTTAAAAGCACAAAGATCAACAGTGTTAGAGAGTAAAATCCTATGTGAGTATACAAAAAAGACATGGCATGGACAGTGACAGGTCACTCCACAGCTTGTGCCAGGACTCTGTTAAGGACCAAAGTGAAATAAGAATATGTTTGCTAACAACTGGACTGAAAAACAGAAGATGCCACAGAAGCCACTGGAAAATCAGATGCCAGTGTTCAGTCACTACCAACAAGCTGATACTTGAAGCATTCACTTGAAGACAACCTTCTGTCTATCAGGTGTGTTTTAGCTATTATTGATGTTGAGAAAGATTTATTCAGAACTAAGAATTTCCTTGAACAACCTAAAGCAAATAGACAATAAGAAAGTTCACATTGGTGTAATTTCAGCTAAAACTCTCGATTGCCACTGTAGATAGCTCAGCTGAAAAGGAGAAATTCATGAAGCTGCAACAGTTCAGCAGCTTACGATAATGTAAATGGGTGTTAACAAACAAAAAAGAAATAACAAAATCCCAATGTTTCCTTCCAGAATCAGTGAAAAGGACTATTATTACTCTTTCCATTGGGAGATTTCTATTTGCACTATTTTTACTGTACAACAGAAATGCATCATAAAACCTTTAAAGGTCCACTTCTCTACTGCCTTTAAGCCACAGAATAATCACAAGAACTACCCTGTCCAAAAATTAGGCATTTTGTTTTAAGGCTAAAGTATACTTTTGCTAATTTGTTAATCTCTTTGTTAACTTTTTTTATCAGGGATTAAATGGGATGTATTCTTTCCAGAATAAAAGTATGCCCTGAAAACCCTGAACTTAGTGGAAAGATTCCTGTTTTTTGGTTTATTTATTTATTTATTTGTTACCTGTCGGTTGTATCAATTATGCAGATTTGTTGGCCATTTTTGCCCCTCTCATAAGAACCTCCAAACCCCAGGAAATGGGCAAAAAACCTTCTAGAATGGTGACCTGCAAACCGTGAAGCAGTCTAAAATCTAGCAATTTAAAATAATTGCTAGGGCGAATGCTGAGCTAATCGGTGTGAGCAGAGTACCATCCCAGCAGAGCTGCACTGCCTGTTTCCCCCACCAGCTCGAGTATATCTAACCCACACTGTGCTGTGCCATAAAGAGGGCTAGGACTCACTGCCCAGATAGGGCAATCCATCTGAGCCGAAATGCTGAGCCACAAAATAAGTCACCCCGAGAATGCCCATTTCTCTCCTTGTCTACAGAGGAAGCAATAGTTAATTAGCTCAGACTTCAGACATCCAACTTGTAGGCACCTAAGTTTGAGCTCAGGATTTCTCCTGCCATTTATGTCTTAAGTTAGACAAGTTAACGATTTAGGCTCAGCCTCTTAAAAGTGCTCACAGGCATGGCACCATGGCACTTTGCTACTCCAAAGCTGCAAGTCTGCACTCACAAATCTTATTTTTCATTGGCAATGTCATGAATTATCAGAGTGGTGCAGGCTAGGGGCAAGGGAGTTGGAACATGGTAAATCACACCCTTAATCCAGGCTACGTTAGGCATTTTATTTTTGCTCCTAACTTCAGTGCTCCAAATCACACCTCTCTCTCTCAGGGCACCTAAATTAAATGTCTGAGGTTAGATAGCGTGAATACCCCTGAGGTCACTTCTGCTCACCTTAAGAGGCTGGCACGGGTACTGTTCCAGATATGGTAACGCTTTGAGTGGAGTACAGAGAGAACACCGCGGTCGAAATTTCCTTGCAGTTAAAGAGACTCCTATCTGTCAAGGGCTGGGACACCGACACTCCAAGCAAACTTGGAGGACAAACTGACGTGCCGATCTGAGAACCAGCACGGGAGCACTGATAGTCATGGCTAACTGTGAGGATGAAACCATACTGATTTTATCAAGTAAGAGCTTGCTTGCCTGTTTATGGTCATTTTCTTCTGCTGCTGCCACCGGTTACCTTCCCTGTGCCTCTTGGAGGTCTGTAAAACTCACTACAAAGGACGACAACTAGAAACAAAGGACAGAGGTATTGAAATGATACCCAGATTTGATGCAGCAGATATGACCAAGGTGCTTAAGGTGTGACCTTCCTAACCATAGCAGTGAAAGAGTAAACAGGCAGTAATAGTAAAATTTAGGTAGCAAAACAGGTAGTGACATTTCATGGCTGAGAATGAAACTCCGGCAGTATCTCCACAGTCTGCCTGTTCTCACCAACAGTGCCTAATTTGAATAGCCAGGAAAGGAAATGCCAACAGTTGGCAAGACTGTGCCAACATTCATCGGTTTTCCCTCGAATAACATCAACTCTCCCTCCTCCTTTCCCCAAAGAACCAAATATCTTCTCAAGTTGATCACAGCCGCTTTAGTCATCCTGGCTCACCCAGCTGTATGAGTAAGTGCCACGCAGCTAAAGATGCCTCATCACAAGGCGTGATGGCGATGCCGAATGTAAAACCTACGCAATACAGTCAGCTTACAAATAACCCAAATGCTGAAACACACTTGCACAAAGTCCTCAAAATCTGGGGCAGAGCTCCTGGAAACTTCAAGCCTGGACAGTCTTTCAAGAGCAAAGTTCCACAGAAGAATGTACATTTCGGCCCTCTGCCATTCTAATAATCCTGCTAATTTGTCATTTTGTACCCCTCCATTTACCTTCTTTAACATGAATTTTACATCCACTACTGACACTAGAAATCATTCAACAAGCCTAAAAATGGGGATGAGTGCAGGATGACGATATTGACTTATTCTCTGAATATTTTTCTGCCACCTCCCAGCCAACCAGTCCACAAAACCTCCTACAAGCTAAAAAAGCGCAAATGATTAAACAAATTTCTTCTCCTTTTCAGTCTCCATCAGTCCTGCTCTTGTAATATATGGGGCAGATCCATGCACATCTACCCTGCTGATTGCTGGCTCACATTACAAACTGCTGGAACACGCTAGATTCTTGCAGAGCTTGTGGATGACATGGAAGCTATGCCACAATTGATTTTTCAGCCAACTGGAAGTTAAATCTTGCAAGTTAAAAAATCCTAATCTGCTAGACTACAAATATAGCTGTTACTTAAATGTCACCAGCTGCCAGGATAGGGAAAGTGATTCAAGGAGAAGGAAATTCTGTACCTGTAAATAAATAAAAGCCTACAGATGATAAGCTTGAAAGCTACTGAACCTCTCATCATCTTGCTGGGACATCTTGGCTTCCTTATCAGCAAGGAAAAGCAGGGCAGAACTGCATTCCTATGTTAAAGAGAAACTGAGAAGTTTACCATATCTCATGTGCTACTTGGAATGTACCCGACTAAAAGTCAGGGCTGAAGCACAGTGAGAAACTTCTGTTTTCAGATACACATCCTGATATCTGCCTAAGGACTTGGCAGGGGTTACGGTGTATGCTAGAGAATTATGAGATGGAGAGATAGAGAAACGCAATACAGAGATGAAGGAGAACATGGGTAGAAGCAGAGACTTCAAAAGAAATGTCTGTTTTTGTTTGATTTTGTATATAAATGTTCAAATGTTACTGTGTTAGAGGACGTACATATGTACGTAGAGGATTTATCTAGACAGAATTATTAAAACTCTGCCTGGACGCAATCCTGGGCAACGAGGTCTAGCTGACCAGGCTGGCTGCTGGACATCCCTCCCGGCCTCATCTATTCCCGTGGTGCCGCAAGGGACTATGCATACCAGGGGCACCAGAAGTCTAATGACAGCTATCCTCTCTTCCTACAAGCTGAAAAAAAATGACACAGATGTATCTAGAACGCAGCACAATGGCAGGCCTTGAGAGGATTTCAGCTCTATAAATAAAAACCTTCACCACTGTGTGGCTCAAAGATGGCACTGTGGGTTTTCTAAATCTATGGCGATGCTAAAAGATTGCCAGCTCCTGCCTTGTCCTAACATGAACATGTGCTCCACCACCCATGGCACCATAGATTGGCTGGCAATCTATTTTTCCAGTATGTAGGAAGCCCACGCCTCTTTGCCATCTGTCACCACTAATTTTTCATTGCTTCTGAAAACAACCTGAGAATAACCCCACTCTGATTTCGTTTAATGAAGCAATAAACCCTCTGAGTATATCTTTTCCTAAATATTCTGCTTATTGCTCTGTTTCACCTACCGCCTTTACCCGTCTTATCCTCCTGCACTTCTTAGTGTCACTTCTGAGTACATTCACTTGCTTCTGTTCTGGCTGTAATGAGCGAAGTGCTCAGTTCCCATGAGAACAGGGAATCAGTGGGAAATGAAGGGAAATCTGAAAATGATTTTTTTATAATTCAAGATATTCATAAGTAAAAACAAATAGAAAATAATAAGAAAACATGGATTCTAACTTGCTAGGAGAGTGCTTAGATGAGTGCAATGAAAGACAAAAACCCCAAACAAATGAAAAAAACACAAATCACACACACAAAAAAAAAACACCAGCTCCTTTTCAACACCTATTTGTAAGGCAGAACAGCTGTCTCCAGTAGAAGATGAGATAATCGAAGTGTCAACACTGATAGCTGACCGTCTGTGACTTGATCCAGAGTGCATTTAATAAGTCTGATACACCCCAGAAATCTGCAAGGCCTCTTGCCAGTACTGGTCACATTATTCTGAATTTCCAGATTTGCTCCTGCGTGCTGCTGTCTGGGGTCTCCTGCTCCAGCTAGGTTGTGTTTTCTCTGCCTCCATCACAGCAGGGTGTGGTATCAGTCCCTCCACACAGCAGCACCAGCAGACCTGAAGGCTTCTCAGAACCGGGCAGGTAAAGCAAGCAGAAATCCTGGATGTGACTGCTTGAGACTGATATTTTGGAAGCAGCTTTTGCTGCAAGCCATCCTGCCTCTGCTAGACAACACCGAGGAGTTCCTTTTCCAGAGATCCTAACTTGGCACCTTCCAACAAGCTACACTCACTTTGAAAGAGACACAAAATGCTAAGAAAGAGAATGCTGAATCCCCTTCCTGAGCAAAAACATCAACTTTGACCTGTGAGAGGGCCCCAAAAGCCTTCGTACACACACACACACATTCCCATGCACACAGATCCCATTCTGAGCTGATTGCACCTCCATCAGGCCATGCACTCGTGTAAACGTGCTTCCTCAGACACAGCTCCTGAACCTGTCCTGACATTCATACTTGGCATGACCAGTACAGAAACCCCGGCAGTCTTGGCACCGGCGCTGTTCCAAGCAAAGTTGAGAAGCTTTCCGTTTTACCTCAGCAGGAACAGAAACGGGCCTTTCGTTCTGGACAACCTACTGGTAAGTGTTTGTTCAGGGTGGGACTTCTTCCTTATTGCTTCCAAAACACAATATGGGGAACAACACAAGGTAATTTGTTACTTTGCTTCTACATGCTCCATATTCTTTTCATGTAATGGCAGTGTTTATATTAAGCTAATTAAGCTATATTAAAGCTATTGACTGTCCAGAGGAGGATCCTCTGCTGCATCAAGTCTGTGGAATAAGTACACTTACAGTGAAAGAAAAAGAGATGTTCATAGAATCATAGAATATCCTGAGTTGGAAGGGACCCTTAAGGATCATCAAGTCCAACTCTTGACACCGCACAGGTCTACCCAAAGACCTTCATGTTCACTGAAGCTAAACAGCACTATTTAACCTGTACAGAAACGGTGACCACAGCCCTCACTCTGTGATTTGTATTCTACAATCATCTTTAATCATACTAGGAAAAAAACAAACAAACAAACAGAAAAAAAATAATGTTATTTTGCAACATGATGCACTTTTATATGAAAAAATATATGACTATTTTCTGATCTGCAATAGATTTAAAACTAATAGCACTTTCTTCAGTAAATGAAATGTGCCCGTAAGTAAATAACCACTTGAATTAGTTCCTCTGCCCGTGTATTTTGCGCAAGTCTCACAGTTTGTATATTTGCCCCTCTCCCTCCAGCGGGACCTACTGATTCCTCCAAATAGCTCAGACTGTGCTTGAAGACTACAAAGTCGTAATGGACTCTCTCAGGAAGCTGCCTGGCTCACCAAAAAGGCTGCTTATAGCAACACCTAAGAAAAGAAACCTGTCTCTTGGTTCTTTGGCAAGGTGCAGTTACCCACATCAAGGGCTGACTCTCCCCTCTAAGGTGAAGTCTTCATCCTGCAGTTCCCACCTAGCCCCAGAACGTGCTCCCTGGCAGAGGGGGGTGTGGGCACTGCAAGGTATGTGTCTCAAGGGTGAAGAATACAAACAGCTGCTAGCATAAAGTAACACAGCCTTGCATAGCTGCCATGAAACTCTGTCATCTCAAGGGCACAATCTGATGTATTGCAATGAGGAGAAAGATAAAAATATAAAGGCATGCATCTTGTTCCATTCCCTAAAACAAGTGTCTTGGCCAAGGAACAGAAATTTGCAGGTTGCCAATAGCAACGTTCGTGTTTTCAGAGTACAATGCGCACGATCTTCACGCAAAGAGGAAAAATTACCCAAGGCTTTCCAGTGGCTCAATAGCATGTGTTCCCCACGGGCTAGGACAGGTGTGTGCAGAGCTCCAGTGCCCTGCTGGGCCACATCCTTAGCTGAGCAAAGTGGCAAAACACCACTGTAGGTGGGAAAAGAGGATGATAAACAGCTGGAAATTTGCCTAATAATTTCTTAAAATAAGGAATGAAAGCTGTTTCTGTTAACACAGGAGGGAATGTAATCTACGTATTGGTACACACACGTGCATAGCTGCTAATTAACGTCTGACACATGCAACGTCCTTACAAGCTGTGCCACATACAGATATATCCCAGTGCTGCTTCGTGTTGAAATACACAGTGCAAAAATATGAATTATTGTACTTCAAACCAGCGAGGCTTCCCCCCCACCTCCTCCCCATCCAAATTCATGCGCTACGCATTTCAGCAGACCTTGCTACCTCAGCCAGGAGCTCTGAGTCCGGCTGGGTCTGGAGGTTTTTATGGGCCTCATACCTGAACCCTTGTATGGCTCGACAGATACTGCGAGTGCACTGCCTCCTTTCCTGAGTGCTCCTTAGGTTCAGACCTAGCATCAGCGCTTCTGTGCTGATGGTGGTGGGATTTCTGGTCATGGTGGCCGTCCCTTTTCCTGGCTTCTGAGTCAAACAAGACGTGGGTTAGCCTCTCCAGATAGTGCTCCAGCTCTTCCTGGGTGTGCTCCAGTTGCTTGCCAACATTACTGGGTAAAAAGGAAGAGGATGGTGGAGGGCTTTTGCTTTCCCTCTCCTTCTTGGCCTCCTCCAAATGCGGGTTATGCCTCATCAGCAGAAGCACCACGATAAGCAAGATCAGGCACAGGTACACAACCCAGACTTCTTCCATCGTGGCGGTGGGACACGCAGGGGCTAGCGCCTGTGGATGCACTCAAAGGGAAACAGGCGGACGTGCCAAACGCAGCAGATGGTCACTCCTTTAGAGTTCTCAGTAACCACAGGAAAGAACTGCTGCCAGTAATTAAAGCACTGTGGCAATTTAATGGCAAAGTTTTCTAAAGCAGCGTGGCTCGCAAACTTTCCTTCAGTTCTAAATATGAAAGCAGCACAGCCAACAGCAAAACACTTTTAAGCAAAGCAGATAAAGCAGCTTTGTGCTTGGAGTAAAATAGCTTCAGCAGAAAGATCTGTCACTGCTCCGTATGATCTTATTGCAGTATTTCTCCTTGCTTTTGTTAAGAAACTGCAGGTCAGGTGCTTATCACTCTTCAGAAATCTTCCCTTCTTTTACAGTTTGAATTCTTGTCTTGCTTGAAATGGTAAGGTTTCCTTCTTTCTAATTCAAAGCAAAAATAAGGTCTGATTGATTCTTTTCCTCCCCTCAGTAAGATAACAGAATATTTTATCCTTTGGGGGTCATTAGATGCTGGTTCCACAGTCCACCCCCAGCACTCTTCAAAAAACTTGTCGGAAGGAGCTATCGGGCACTCGAGTTACAGATTCGGTGGGACAAGTTCTGTTGGCTTCCTTCTGTCTTCGCTGGCCTTGGGAGAGGGAGTCTCAGGACTGGGACGATTTCAGCTGAACGTTGTGGGGATCTCTTGGAGAGCCTTTGTAGGCTGCTCCCAGTGACTCGGCCCACCAGAGGCAGGGTCTGTATGGAAGGGGATTGCATTTCCTAACCTTTGCCGACGGATCTTTTTACAGATGAGGATGCCAAGCCTAAAAGGAGCAGAGATCACGCCCAGATTTCTGCTGCCTTGGTGTGTCGACATTCTTGGTCTCAACCTGCCACAGAAACACCACCACAATTTGTTCCCAAAAGTGAGACCTTTCCTTTGCTTTGGTGAGGAGAAGGAATGGTCTGAGAAAAATTACAGCATCTTGTCATCTCATGGCCTCACTGATCGCACTGCCGTACTTTACACTCCCAGTTTGCCTCATCTTTACATTTTTCCTGAGGACTGTGCTGGAGGAGCTTGTAAGGGTTTTGCTGGCCACAAGCCAGGGCCTGGAACAGCTGTGCTACGGGATTGTCACAGCATGGGTAGGTGGCAGCCACCACGGAGCTACGGCAGGCACCACAACTGCAGCCACCCCTTTCACACCGACCTCAGGTGCACGGCGTAAGGCTGCAGAGAGGGATGCAGAAAGACAGGCAATCGGAATGAAGCCACGTTTTCTACCAAAACTGAGCTATGTTTTCTTAAACTGGGAACACTGGAACAGAAAACTCCAAGCAGATAAGGACTTCTCCTTTCTCCCCCATTGTTGTACACTCCTAATGCCTTAGGGCATGGACCATGTCTCCAGCCACATGTTATGAAAACCACAAATGTCACCGAAATCCTACAGAAAGCAATGTTAAAAAGAGGAGACATTTTATTTTTAAATGTCATTAAGGCTGTGTTATGACTTCTCCAAAGGGGAATGAGCTGACAGAGCACCAACAGCATCTCTTAACTTCTAATACTGTTGTTTGTTTCTTTTCAAGTTAATCAAATGATAATGCAGCAGGGATGCAGCAAGCATTACAAAGCTTACACAGCCCACCTGTGGAACTGACCCAGCTGACTTCTGGTCTTACACTCAAGTGCACAGGACAAGCACGGCACTCAGGGCTATGCAGGGCTTTGATCAACATTTGCCTTCTGAGTCCTCCAACAAAGCAACGTGGGTTGGCTTTGCAAGCCAGCATTATGTGAGGAGCTCTGAAGAACCACAGCAGCCTCACACATATTAGAATGCTTTTTTTTTTTCTGCCCTCTTTGGAGATAAACTGTCTGGACTAAGTTACACCAAACGGCTATCTCACTAGTATTTCTATTCTAATAGCAAATGCCTAAAGAAAAGTAGAACAAGGCAATTGTGTAAGAATGCTTCCCAGAATACTCCTGCAGCCTTCCACAGCACAGGAATTTATAATATTTTAACAGCTCTAGCCTTATATAGAAAAAGGAGAAAAATAACTATTTCCCAGACATATTCTGCATAGCCAGCTAGGTAAGGAAACAGTTGCAGTTCCAAGGTCGTACACAGGATGCTGCTTAATTATAGAAAATGCAATGAGAACACTAAACGTTTGAAAACAATTCAGCTTTTGTATATTTAATCCTGAAAATCCAGAAAATACTGTATAGTGATGTTCCACAGTCAAAATAACAGCAGTGCTTTCTAGCAGGTAAAACAATCAGCTAACCTCTTCATTTCCAGTTTTATTTAAGTCTTCTCTCCATGTTTCTACTCATTGGAAAAGTTACTCATGTTCACTTTCTTGTTATGCCCAGGCAGTCAATATGTAACATATTTAAAAGAAAAAAAGTATCAGATGCAAGTGGCTGCATCAGAGTTTAGTAATTTTATTTTTTTAAGTCAGCATCATTTTTTGAGGTCTTTCTCAGCAAATGTTTTCCACCATCTTTGTAGCTCTCAGCACACCTTGGAATCTGCCTACACTTCTATTTCTTGCTTCTCATGCAGGATGACTGACTGGACTATAAAAAGGAAGGAAAGCACAGCACCCTAGGGACACCTGATACCATGTTTCCTTTTAAAGAACTTCTGTTCCTTCAGCGTATTTAGGCTGAGTGGAGAAGATTTTCTGCATGAACACAGGAGATCGGTTCATTAGCTGAAGCAGTATCAAGACACTGGAGACACACTGTCCATAAAGCAAGAATTTAATACAAATCAAATGCAAGAGAACCTTTGGGCTCTCACAGTTCATTTCACTGCCACCCAAGGTTTAGCATACTGCTGATTTATCCTCTGAGTCACTGCTGCCTGTAACTGGGCTACTTACAAAGTAACGTTGGTGGGGTTTTTTGTTTTGTTTTGTTTTTAAGAACCGATTGTTCATCTTTCCTAAGTGACAAGAGCCTGATTGCAGAAACAGAAATCGTTCCCTGTCTGGAAACAACTGCCCTGACATCCCTAAACTGGATTAAATCAGCATTTACAGTTCTTTTTTAAGTCAACACCTGTCAATTAAACAGATGAATGAGCAAGGATGATTCTCACTTATTTTCCCCCAGGATCCTGAACTTTTGTGCTCTGTAGATGGCAGTGATTATTTACACATCCTGCCCTGTGTTTCCTCACTACCAGGAGCTGCATTCACACAGATGTTACACGGAAGCACTCAGATATCCAGTGCCCTTATTCCGCTTTTTCTCCTTTTTCCTCACAGAAGCTGGATCTTCATTACAGAGCACTCCCTTTTGTACAGATTGCTTCCTCATCTGCTGTAAAAGGTCTGCTTTATTCAAAAGCAACAGGAGAACGGGAAAATCTCCCAGTATAAAAGACATTCTTAGGTTAATGTCAGTTCTGCAGGAAGGAAACCAATTCCTTCCAGAGGCACCTTTGCAAAGATGCCTTTCTACAGTGTGAGGCTAGAGGACTGCTGCGTAGATTTGAGGCTTGGGGTCCATGCATGGTTGGCAGATCTGTTTTGTCTAAAGGCACACTGAAAGAGAATCTTTTCCTCAGGAAATTCAGAGATTCTTGCAAAACGTTTTCTATTGCATAGCATCCTTTTTAAGTTTATGGGAGATCTGGCACAGTTTCTACCCACAGCTTTAATCTTTCTAGAAGAAATTAAAGCGAAACTCTTCTTGGGAAGCTGTGAATCTGAATGAGCCTGTATTAAGTGTCCCGTTTGACTCTGAAGGGGATCCTGCTGAATCTTGGCTTTTCCTACACACTCCAGAGCGCTTCCTGACGACCTGGCAGTTCTTGTTGCGGATGCTTTCCTCCACTTCCATGATCCTGGCAGATTTTGCAGCTTAAAGAGGGGAGAAAACAGCGGGAAGTTATGTTTAGTCATCTAATACAGCGAGCTCCCACTCTTCAGAGCTATGTGGAGGGCAGGAGTGAAGTCCTTTCCTCTTCATTTCCCCCTGTGTGCCCAGTGTTCCTACCTGCCTGCATGAGCTTCAGCTGTTTGCACCGCTCCTCCTCCATCTTCTTCCTGTAGTCTCCGAAAAGGGTTCTCATGACTTGACGCTTCTTCACCAGCGGAGCCTTGTCATTGCGCAGTGTCTTGATTGCACGGAGAGCCTCCTCGGCTGAAGCAGTGCAAAGCAGAAACAACCCACAGTTTAAGACACTCCACGGGGCCTCCCCTGCTGCATGGCTCCTGCCTGCCAACCCCTCCCACAGGGGAGATCACCCGTTCCCTTGAATGCTCACCCTGCTTTGGAGTGGATTTCTGCGTCTTCAGGCCAAGCTCCAGTTGTTCCGCACACCAGTCCACCTCCTTCCACAGCTGGTCGTCTGACTGCTATCCAACACAGAATAGTGTGCATGAGGAGACAAACCATGCAAAAATCAGCAGCAGTTGCTACACACACACAAAAATCTGCATAAAGGCAGGACTATCCAAAATTTCTGGTTCTGGTGATTACTTTATAGGCTTCCATACATTTTCCCTATTCCCTACATTTTCAGTGGGTAAACTTAAAGCACTGGACAAATGTTTTGTTGCAACTCCTTGCCTTTGTTTGATGGATTTAACACCTGGCTGCCATTCAGATGACAGTTTTCTGCAAAGCTGGCCAGGCCCTTTCACACAAAAGAAGCTGTCAATTCAACTTACGGATGGGAGGAATAAGCATGAACAAAACAAAACAACAATAAAAACTACCCCAAAACCTGCCTGAAATCAAAGAGTAAGTAATGGACAAAATAAGAAGCTGAGTCTTGATGCCTCAGCTCCTTTGTGGTTGCTCAGCCAGAACTGCATGAAGACTAGGGAGCTGAAGGCCATGAAGATGGAAGGAGCCAAGCCCTATCGCATAAAGCCTGCTGAGCTAACTGAACAGCGAAAGGGAGAGAACCAGGGCTGCACCCAAGGTCTGAAGCAATTGTTAACTGTTCTGTACACGTAAACACAAAAGCCCTCATGTTATCTCCTTCTTTTCCTTACAACAATCTCCTTCAATGGACGGGAAGGGCTTTACATCATCTTCTCCTACCTTTCTGATACTCAGCACTGTTTACTGGTAAGGCTGTTGGTAAGCAATACTTTGGACGGAAAGCTTCAGTCCACAATATTAACAAAAGCAATTCTTTTGCAATTTTGTATGTCAGTATAGCCCAGCTGGCATTGTTAATTGTTAACTACACTGATGCTGAAAAGAAAAATAAAATGGAGACCTCAACCTTAGCAGAACATTAGGAAATCTCAGGATGTGTTCAGATCGTAAGATCTTAATGGTGTGTTTACACATAAATTGCAACTTCAGTTATTTCTGGGCCATGCTTCACAGTGGGAACCTTCTTGAAGTTCCCTGAAGGTCCACACTGGGACCTGCCACAGCCCTGTCTACACCAGCTAGCAACTTTTCTGTTTGTGTTATGTAATTTGTGACAGCTGACAGTGCGGAAGCTGGGGGTGCAGTGCCTGCTTTAACACCCACAGACACCAGCTTGGCACTAACTGAGGACAATTACCTGCAGTATTTTCATGCTTTGTTTTAAAGAAAATGTGGCACTCGGGTTCCCAGGATTAGCTATCACAAGTCTAAACACCAACTGTTTCAGCACAGGTCTGAAACAAAGGAACACTGCATTCCTTGGCACTGATTGGGTTCTTAACTGACTAGCAGGGGAAGAAATCAGCTGCTCCAAGCAAGCAGTAATTCTCATCTTTCATATATCATCTCGTGTCAATACTCTGATTGTTAAACTCTGCACAGACACGAACTGTCTCTTTTACTGAAGGCTTTATAAACGATGGGATCTTATCAATATTTAAATACCTGCAAAGTCTCATCCTGGTGGGATGCATCTTTATTCTGGCATCCATTAGCTTCTGTCTTTGTCTTCCTGATGACTTCAGTTTCTTCTGTCTCCTTTTTACTGGCAGAAGGTTTTTGTTTCTTCTTCTTTTTCTTCTTCTGTGCAGCTCCATTTGATGCTGATTTCTCCATCACTGTCTTATCTCCAGGAGCACTCTCTGGTTTGGGGATCTTTAATGTGGGGTGGCTTTTGTCCTCTTTGGGTGGACTACCTGCAGTTTGAGCCAACTCAGGCTTCTGCAGGGCTGTAACCTGCAGCACCTCTGCTGATTCAGCAGGCAATGCACCACCCAGCACTTCGTGATCTGCCATACCCTCTGTATGTTGGCTTGCTGGAACTAATGGCTCCAGAGGACAATCTTCATCTGCTTCATCTGGGATGGCAAAGTTGAAGGCAAATTTGGATTCATGTCCAGAGTCCACAGAATGCAGAGCTCCACTCCAGCTCTCCTGCTCAGTGGCTCTTACACTGGTTTGTATCTGCTCAGCACCACCAGCACCAGGGACTGCTTCCAAAAGTGCACCAGTGGCTTCTGGGTCTGCCTCAGGAAGCGTAAAATCAAATCGGAAGTTGTTGTCAGGTGACATGGACCACGTTGGGTTTGCCTCAGAGATTTGGTCAGACTGTTTCCTGTATGCCACACCATCCGAAGCCTGCCCGTTGCCTTGTTGTACTTCCACATCACCAGCTTTTGTGCCTAGGGAAGAAAAAGAATGTTACTATCAATACACCTGTTTACTACTATGGGGATGCCACTGCTACTGCAACTCCCTCTGTAAAAGTACTGCCACAGAGAGGTGATCCAACCACAAGCTGCGAGATGGGAAATCTGGAGGAAAGAACCAAATTTCACCCTCCCCCGAAGGGACAGTTTGAGCTCACCTGCTTTCTCCATGCTCTTCCAATCCTTGGCTATCTTGACACTAAATCCCAAGCGCGCAGCTCATCACTTCTCGCTCCTTCTCAGAAGGAGTCCCACGGAAGCACAGGACCTTGGGTGTGTGCTGCGTCTCTTCTGCTGCATGCAAGAAAAAGATCAAGAGAAACAACAAAGAGGTTACAGTGTGCCATAAAAAACATCCTGTGAGACACTGCTGGCTGGGTCTCCTCTCAAAAAGTTCTGTGTTCGTATCACCTCTAAATAACTCGTGACAGGCATTCAAGTGAAAGAAAGCTCCAAGTGCTTCTAGAAGCTAAAACAGTACCATGAAATGTCCTTAAAGGACAAAAAAATAGAATTTAACCATTTATTATACATTTGATGAAGCGTACAGTGCAGCACTACTAGCAGCACTGAGGCTACCAAGTGCTTAACATCCATTCCCCCAAAGCAACTGAGAAATCCAAGAACATGGATTCTCTGGAAAACTGGGAAAGATCTGACTGAATTGTGAGTACCCCAAGAAAGGAATCTTTCTTGACTCTCACACAACCCACCCACATCACAACAGTAACATTAGCTCCTTGTGTTAGGTCCAATTCTCTAAAAAGCATGGTTCTTCCATGCCAGCGGGCCCCAAGGACCTCAGTTTGGGAACTTTGTATGGGCATCGTCTTCCAGTGCTTGTCTAACACATTTCAAGCCACAAAAAGTGTGATGTACGAGACCAGCACTTTGGAATGGGCACACACAAAAACATCCTCTTTGCTGCAGTGCTTCTCCAGGACTCTCCAAACGAGGGACACCTCACAGGCAGATTGCAGATCTAACACTGAGAGTCCCATGGTAGGAAGGGACCAGGAACCCTGCGCATACAAGGCAGAAACACCCCAACGGGGCTGGGCCCACCCAAAAAAGTGAGGTGTACATTCACAGCACCAAGGTGTCAGGGCCTTGAGCACACATGCCTCCTACATCAAAGACTTTTGCTGGCTGCATTCAAGGACTGTTTACCAATAAGAGCTGTTACAAAGGAAAAAATTAAAAAAAAAAAAAAAAAAGCTTCAAGGGAAGCTCTCTCCTCACTCACTTGTGAGCTATTTTAAACGGAAGATCTCATGCTTGGCCTGCCTGAGCTATGTTGCAGCACTGCTGCAGCCACACACCTCATTGATCCAGACCTTGACCCCGATCCACACCTAAATTCCTGGCTAGAGTTTGGATCTACCCCATCACCACAGACTTCTCTGGCAATCTGGACTCTAGGCAAAGCGTGGTTCCCTTCAGCAGTCCTGCTTTGCTCTCCTGTCAGGTGCTGTGAGAATGGGCCCCCTTCTGGCCAAGTCCCTGCCTCTGCCTGCCCTGTCACTGTGCTTGGCTCCTAGAAACCCTCCCAGCTGCTCCTTGACACTGGGTACCAAGCACTAGACACTGGTGTAATAAAGCAGTCTGCTGCTGGAGCATGGTGAGTGGGCACGTGTTAATTACCTCGGATCCACCAGCACTCAGCAAGGCACCTTACAAAGGTTAACCACACCTCTCCCCTGGCCATTGGCAGAAGCAAGATCTGTAAATTCATATATTAACAAGTTGGACTGATTGGATAAAACTGTGCTCTCCTGGGAAGCATTTTATATGATGTTATCTTTAAAGTAATTTCTCCTTCAAACAAGAACAATGAGGACCAAGCTTCATAAAAATAAACCCAGTGTTTAAGGGCCAGACATACTAATACAGCATTTCTTTAAGACTGAAAAACAGAAGTAGAACTGGAGAAGAACCAACCAGCAAGCAATTAGACAGTAAATCATAGAATCCCAGAATGGCTGGGGTTGGAAGGGGCCTTAAAGATCCCCTAACTCCAACCCCCTGCCATGGCAGGGATGCCACCCACCAGATCAGGTTGGCCAAGGCCCCCTCCAGCCTGGCCTCGAACACCTCCAGGGATGGGGCACCCACAGCTGCTCTGGGCAGCCTGTTCAGTGCCTCACTGCCCTAGCAGTGAAAAATTTCTTCCTAACATCTAATCTAAAACTACTGTGCAAGAAACAACAAAGAAAACAGGGAGAACTGAAGTCACAGAAATGAAATACGAAGCTGTTTACATCCCAGAATCATTAAGGTTGGAAAAGCCCTCCAAGATCATCTGGTCCAACCATCCCCTACCACCAATGTCACCCACTAAACCCTGTCCCCAAGCACCACGTCCAGCCTCTCCTTGAACACCCCCAGGGACGGTGACTCCCCCACCTCCCTGGGCAACCCGTCCCAACGCCTGACTGCTCTTTCTGAGCAGAAATGTCTCCTCGTTTCCAACCTGAACCTCCCCTGGTGCAACTTGAGGCCATTCCCTCTGGTCCTGTCACTGGTTACCCGTGAATCCGATAATTCTTACAGTTCACTGCTGTTTGTTGGTTTGTATTTAGAACCAATCCCATATAACACGAGCACAGGCAGCAGAAAGTGTCTGTCTCTGCTAAATCAGAGCCCAGGCTGGAGCTGAGCTGCGGGTGGGGGGAGGCTCCCACCTCCTGCTGGGCACCGCTCGGCTCCCCCTGCGGCTGCCCCTGGGGACGGGGGGGGGTCACAGTGCTTAAAATCTGCACAAATCCCACCTGCAGAATGGATCCTGAGACTGTTCCCTGAAGTCTTGCAGGTTAAAAAAAAAACAAAAAAAACAAAAAAAAAACACCCCGTTTTCTGGCTTTCCCCTGGAGGTGTGCTGTATGACCGCTCGCTTTCTCTCCCCCCCTCCCTTCTCCCTCCCTTCCCTCCTCCCGCTTTTTGTCACCCCCCGCTCCCCTCCCCACGCCACACGAACGAGGCGGCCACGCAACACGGGGACAACCCGCGGGCAGCCCCGGCCCGGCCCGGCCCTCCCCAGCCCCCGCCGCTCCCCACGCGGCCCAGCCCGGGTCAGGCCCAGCCCCGCCGCGTTCCCCGGCCTCTCACAGCGGCCCGGGCCCGGCCGGGGGGCAGCGGCCGCGGCTCGGGGCCCACGCGGGGCCTCACCTCGGCTCGGCTCGGCCCGGCCCGGCCTCGTCCCGGCCCCTCCGCCCCTCAGCGCTCCCTCCCCGCTGCCCGCCCGCCTCCAGGCCGCGGCGCCTCCGTTCCGCCTCAGCCCCCGGCGCGCAGGGGCGGCGCGTACAGGCGGGGTCCGGCCCCACGGCTGCTTCAGGTTTCCTTTTATTGAGTTGTGTAAAAAAAAAACACCACAAGCCTTACACACCTGGTTGCATCTCGCCCCCCCGGAATTCTCCCCGCAGCAGACGGGAGCTCCCCGCACAAAGCACACCGCGGGTGCCCCACAGCTCCCTGCTTCAGGCCGGGGGTTTGGGTGCTGCCGCCACCGGCAGCTGCTTCTAGAAATCCCCCCCATGCTGCCAGACATCCCTGCAAAGCCCAAAGCTGCCCCCAAAGCGCTTCCCACTTCTAAAGGTTATAAAAAGTACTGGAAAAATCCGCAGGCTTCCATCAGCCCTCCCCAGGCTTCTGGCTTGCCTCACAACCTCCGTGCTCGCTGAGGCTTCGCCCCTGTCTCAGCACCCCCTCACTACAAAAAAAAACATTTGTTTGGTGGTTGGAGGCCCGGCAGGGGCTAAGACCGGTCACAAGGCTTGAAAACAGCATCAGGCTTGGCACAGAAGCGTCCAAGTGTCAGGAAAAGAACTGACAGTCAAGTACTGAAGAAGATAATAACGAGCACAGGAATTATGAGCTATCAGCAACTGTCTTGAAATGCCAGAAACAATCTGCAATTTTCTTCCCTTCTGAGCCATAGGATCATCTCCCTCAGACCCCAGGCCGGACTGAGGGCGTGTGAGCCCCTCACTAAGAGCCTGGATGCATCACCTGAAGCAGCAGTGTCCTCCCTGCGGCCTGAGGAAAGCACCAGCCCCTCGGATGATGCCTGGGATCTGTTAGGCACGGCTGGGTGCAAACCCTGCAGGACCCAGCCAGCACCCAGGGTTGGAAGGAATGTTGTTTTCCGGGGCAGGATGTTGTCCATGGCTCCAGCCGAAACCACATGCTGCGGACTCAATGCCCATGCAGGGAAAAGGCACAAAGGACCAGCAATGCCTCGTTTTCCTGGGTTTGATCTCTGCCCTGAGGATTCAGCCCACACTGAGGGACAGCCCTACAACAGCACCAGTCAGCGAGCTGTGGCAGCCTTGCTCCAGAAGATGCACAACGCAGGATCAGTGCCAGTGGATCAGAATGTGGTCCTCAGCTTCTGCTGAGGCAACAGCAACCTTCTGACATGAAGAGCTGTGAGCTCAGCTGGTCGGCACTGCCAGCCAGCCAGCTACAGCTGCCCAGGAGCAAGGCAAACGGCATGGAGAGGCATGGACATGGCTTGAGCCTGCCTGGGGCACAGGCAGGTTAGTGTGTGCTGTATAAAACAGTGCAAAGGCTGGGACAGCTTCACACCACTGTAAGACAGCGATAGGAGCACCTCTGTCTGGGGACTCCACACAGGACAGCTGTGCAGTCCTTCAGGTCACTCCAGGGACCAACAATCCCTCCTGGCACAGACCTGCCTGCTCTCCCCACTCCACCAGCTGAGCACCAACAAATTTGTTGCAGGCATGGCTGTAACTCTGGAAGCAGTGGTTGTGCTGGAAAACACAGCTCTTTGGTATGAGGCTCCTTTAGGGGAGTTGCAGGAAGGAAGGAAGGAAAAAAAAAAAAAAAGAGAAGTGGGGGGGGAGGGAGGGGTTACCAAAGCTGCTAATCACAGTGCCAGGGAGCCTCGGGAGGGCACCAGGACAGCCCAGCATCACATGCCTAACGCATCCTGTCTCCAGACTTCCTCGCCCGCGATGTACGTGGCTTGCACATACAGGCTGTCATTCAGCATCAGGAAATCTGCAAGAGATAGGAGAGAAAGGAAGCAGCTGTTAGAGAAACAGAAGGCGGGCAACTGGGGCAGCCAAACCTGGCTGGAAAGAGCTGGGCTCTAGGGCTGTCTGGGTGTGGAACTTTCTTCCCACCCCGAACACAGTAGCAGGACGGCAGTGGAGCACCACCCTTGCTCTGCTCCCTGTTCATCTGAGATGCAGGGGCCTCTCCAAAGTGCTTGTGAAGCACCACCCCCACCCAAGAGAAAAAAACCACTGGAGCAAAACTCCACAGCAAATCCTGGGCAGGGTGGGTCTCCCCAGAGCCCCCACCGCAGTGGCAGATAAAGCCAAAATTCGCAGCAGCCCCTGCTTTGCTCCAGCACACACGAGCCCTCATACCACCATCCCCATACCAATACCTGCATCAGAGTCGTAATCCAGGGTCCCCTTTTTGTGCTCAATCCCCAGGAGCTGGGCGGGATGCAGAGATGCCGCCTCCAGTGCAGTCTCTACTGAGCACCCTTGGGGTAAGAAGGGGGAGGCATTAGGGCAGCAAACAGCCCCACCACCACAGCAGCCCCAAACTCGTGGCTAAGGCAACTGGAAGCACGTCAGGGACCCATGTGGATAACCAAACCCACGCACAAGCCCCAGTGCATTTGCCAGCACCAAGGTCTTTGTCCCCTCCTACCACAACAGGGCACTAATATCTGGTCTTATTCCTTCTCCCCTAAACAGGAGGAGCTGGATGTGGTGGTTTTACACAGACCCAACACACTGGAATGCCCTTGTCACGTAAGCACAGGGCTAGGGAGCAGATAAGATCCCTAGGTGAGACAGCAGGAAGAGGGGAACTATCTAGGGTATGGGGAGGAGATCATTCACTTCTAGTCCCTTTATTAGGGAAAAGCAGGGCAGTTCACCTTAGTGCCACAGGTTAAAAGGAAACCTCCCCTCATAAAGCTACTCATCTCTGAGGAGAGCGCCACTGATGCCAACCCTTCTCCTCACGTCTTGGGCAAGAGGGGACGTTCCCTGGCTGGGCAGACAGTTGGGAAGAGGTCTTGCTCTTCCCAAACTGACACAAGAAGGAACAGCTTGTGAGCGAGGCTCGCTTACCTGTGGCTTCTAGGAAGTGTCGCACACATGCGTCCATGGTCGCTACGCTACCGCTCAGGGTCTTCGTGCCTGGGAAAGGAACAGGACAGCGCTGAGCAGGACCCCAAAGGGTAGAAATCCTGGGTCACAAGGAGCAAGCTGAAGGTCTCTCAGCCATTGCTGCCGAGTAATGGATGAGGTGAGAGTGTCTGTGTTGATGGTGCAGAGGGAGTTACTGGGATGTCACCTTGCAGCTCCTTGTCAGGCCAGCTGGACTAGGTGAAACCCCAGCTCACAACACAGGCAGCTGCTGCCAAAGACAGAGGAAGGGAACTGACAAGGGAGCAACCCTTCCTTAGAATATCTTCCCAGTCTCTAACTGCCAGCGGATTAGGGAACTTAGCAAGAAGTGGTGGAGTTACAGAAAATACAAAGGACAATAACTATCCATGAGATCTTTCTGTCCTTTCTGACCCCACTACAATTTCTAGCATCTATACCACTGGACAAGAATGAATTCAAAGGTTTTGCAGACAGCTAAAAACTGTCAGATTCCTCCTCACTCCAGTCAGACGGGGCATTTCCCATCTTCACAAGGTGCCTCATTCTCCCCAGGGCAAAGTCACGGCAGAGCCATACAGTGACCAGGCAACAAAACCCAGGAAGGTGGCAGAAGTGCTGCCTCACGCTGACAACACTGGAAGCTGTGCTGAGCTCTCCAGGAACGGGCATGAGTGGCAGTGCCGTGCCACGCTCTGTCGCAAAAGGCACTTACCTGCAATGTAGGTGTTCAGCCCATCGATCTCCACCACCTGCTGGCCCAGGGTGTGCCGACCTGGTGCCAGCCCCATGCCAGCGATAGCATCCGTCACCAGCACCAGGCCTGAGGGAGGCAAGGAAACGCTGTGCTAGCTTTGAGGCCACTCCTGCCGCAGCCCCGAGCACTGCGCCACGCGGACCCTCCCGGAGAGGCACCAAGATGCCTCCAGCCACCTCCAGCTGAGGAAAGTGGGCTAGTGGATCGTGCCATGGGGCAACAGCCTCTTTCAGGCAGCAAGAGTAGCACTCGTGGGAGACAGCACAGTGTTTGGGACGTTGTCACCAGGCTGGTGACACAGCGTGGGCCTGGTATGGCTTACCCGAGGGGTGGGCTCGGTGGGCGATGCGCAGGGCAGCAGGGTTGGTGTGGATGCCGTCAGAGATCATGCCATAGAAGACCCTCCGGCCAGCAGGAATCTTGTCACTCGTCAGCAGACCCACGATGCCAGGGTCACGATGGTGGAACTGCCCAAGGAGAGAGAGGAAGAACTGTTGAACGCCAACAGGCCTTGCAGGCTGAGACCCCTCCTGCCAGGGGAGGCAGCTGCTGTCTCTACCCAGCCCTGCCTGGCTGTGTTCAGTGAAACCCCACTGCAAGGCCCGGTACAAAACACGCCACTGAGAATAAGCATTGATGGAGAGCAAGAGAGAAAGCACCAAAAGCAATGCCAGCACAGGGCAAACACCCTCGACTACTCACCGGCAACATGGCATTGAAGAGGTGCGTGATGAAGGTAGCACCGTGCTGCACGGCCTCCTCAGCCTGCGAAAGATTTGCCACCGAGTGACCTGGGAACAGAGACCGCCGCGTGATTCTTCTGCCCCCCGCTCCATTTATTTCCCCAGAGGGACTTCCAGGAGTAAAGATGCATCGTCACTAGGGCCCTGCTCTGATGCTCCCACCTGTGTTTGGGTCTGAGATGCCAGCCTCGTTGCAGAGGTGTCTGACTGAGCACGGGAGCCTCTGGCAGTGTTTCATGTGAACAGGTTCACTGCTCACAACAGCCACCACCACTGCCTCGCTCCCACAGGCATCGCAGAGAGCTGCCTGCTGGCTGGGCTAGAGGCCCTGGGACGTGCCTTCTGCCTACAGGTATTTCAAGGCTTTATGTGGAGAGGTGTCAAGGGAGCAGGGAACCAGCAGCACTTTCCAAGAAAGAATATATCAATAAAACACAACTCAGGAACAGTTGTTTGCCCCAGCACAGGCAGCATATCTAACGTGAACAAATCTCCCTGCGAACAGATTCTGTCTTTCTGTGATTCTTCTCATTACATGCCTGTGAGAGGCTCTGCACAAATACCCTGCTCAATTAAGGTTCAATTTCACCCCCCAAAAAACTTATAAAAATGCAGTAGAGGGAGAGGTCTCCAACACTTCCAGTTGAAAAACTGAGTTATCAAGACTCAACAGCAACCTTTGGAAAACAATTTCACCTGTCAAATAAGGCCTAAAGCAGCTGAACTTCAGAGTTTGAACCTTTCCACGTAGTCAGCCTTGAATTATATCTTTATTAACTGAAGGCTTAAAAAAAAAAAGGAAGACTGCTATCATTTCCTGTTTTTCCAGCACCAGTGCACGTGTGCAAAACTGCAAGCACTCTTCAATCACTGACACTTGGCCCTTGCCATACAGAGGGCAACAGATTTGCAGCACCAGCCTAGGTCCCCGTTTGTGATGCGTCTGTGTCCTCCATACAGGCCAGGGAAGGGGTGACACAAAGAAATGCCACCCAGCCCAGCCACACGGAGACACCATCAGGGATACCCCAGCCCCGGGCTGCCCGCAGCACAGACACAGCAGCTCCCCCGAGCCCCCTCCCCGGCCCTTACCGAGCGAGACGCAGATGCCCCGCTTGGTGAGCTCGCGGATCACCTCGCTGCTCCTCTTGATCTCCGGGGCCAGGGTGACGATCCGGACACAGTCCAGGGACCCATAGGTGGCCAGCACGTCCTGGAAGGCACCTGCCTCGAAGGTGCGGATGCAGTGCTCTGGGTGTGCCCCCTTCTTCTCCTTGCTGATGAACGGTCCTTCCAGGTGGGCCCCTGCTCAAACAGAAACAGAGTCACCACCAAGGGCTAAGAAACCTGCTGCGTCCACCCTGCCTGGGCCAAGCTCCTGCCTTTCTCCAACAGCAAAACACAGCTCGTGTAACTGCGAGATCAGTAGGACAAAAGACGCAGCACTGGAAGCGGCCAAGCCCCACAGCCCCACAGCCATCACTGAGCTGAAACCAAAAGGGCGGGTGGCAGAGGGCACAGCAACGGCTGGGGACAGGCTGAGGGAGAGAGCAGGTCTGTGCCCACCTGTGTATCCCCCCAGCCAAGAGAGCTCCAGCCCCATTTGTGCCTTCCTGCAGCGGCTTCTTTCCTCTTATCAGGGGAAGCGGCACTCTCCTAGAGTAGCTCCAGGGAGGACAGCGAGCGGCAAGACCACTTACCCAGGATACCTGCTCCATGGGCTCCACCGTTTCTTACATTGATCTGAGGGAGAACCTGGAGAAAGGGATTTGTCAGACACCTCAGCCACGGTGCCCCTGACAGGCAAAGCAACCCCAACCCCGGGTCCCCACAGAGCTGGGCTAAGGGGACAAAAGGCCAAACAGCCCACAAAGAAGAAGCAAGCTGCAAGCCCCACCATGGAAGGCAGTGGGGCTAGCTACCTGCTGGCCTGGAAAACATCACCGCCTCACTGGTCTAAAGGTTAAGGGCAAGAAATCTGGGGTTGGAGTCCAACTCCTTATGCCCACAGCTTTTCCACCATGGCAGCTGTCTCAGTCACTGAAGCTCTGCAGTCTCACCATCCCCAGCCCTCTCCGCTGTTGGTACCAGCCTCAGCCCTTGGCTCTTTATCACCCCAAGGATGAGCGGGGGAGAAAGGCACTCACCTGGTGGTATACAGATGGAGGAGAAGTCACCAAAGTGGGACAGAAGGAGGTCACTCCATGGGAGAGTATTTTCTGACTGACCAGGTCAATCCCTGATTTGAAGTCATCTGTAGCCAGGGAGAAGTCCACTCCAAAGCCTCCTGTACCACGAACAAAAAAAAGATGAAGCCGCAGCCTCCTCAGCAGAAAGGCAGCAGCTGCCCGGATCCTCCCCTCTAGTGGGGGACCAGACTCATGAACACCCAGTTTCCCAACCCAAAACCGTGTTTTTTTGTTTTGTTTTGTGTGTGTGTGACCAAAACAAATTGTGTGTGACCTGAGCAAGCCACTCAGTTCACATGGCATGAACTGGAGGCAAAGAGCTCCACCAGCACTCGTCCTGCCCTACATTCCCAGGGCTCTGCTAGCACCAATCCAGCCAACGCCATCCTACTGGAGTGCTTGTCCCTACAGAATCACAGCGTGTTGCAAGAAGCACCAACTTTTTATTTTGATGAAGAGAAAAATCTGAGTGTTTCCCATTAAAGAGAGGATCGAGCTTCTGACATGCTCTAGCAGAGAACAAAGCTCTCAGCACCCAGGAGAACCACTGCAGGTACGGTTTGATCCCTTGGGAAGCCCTGCTCCATCCTCCACGCGTCCTTGGCAGTGTAAGGTAGGCAAACTACCAGCACGGGGACTACTGATGAAAGGGAGGAAAGCCGGGCTGAAAATACGCGTATCCAAAGCGGATCAGTGATACAGCAGCAGCAGCCACGGGCAAAACTGGTTCTTATCATTAGCTCAGTGGCTGCCAGCTCCCTCCAGCAGCTGGTGCCCTGCAGGAACACGCTGTGCGGTGGGCAGCAGGGTTTGGAGAGCAGGGGCAGGCCAGCCCGGGGCCGTCCCTTCGCCTTACCGTTGATCTGCACGTCGATGAAGCCGGGGGCGATGATGCTGCCCTTGCAGTCCAGCTGGACGTCGGCCGAGCCCTTCTCGTCGAAGAAGAGCTTCTCCGGGTTGAGGATCTTCCCCTCCCGCACCCACAGGTCCTCCCTGCGGGGAGCCTCACGCTGGCACCGCGCTCCTCCTGAGGCAGCCCCGCACCGCCGGGACCCCGGGGAGCCCTGGGGGGGCCCCGCCAGGTGCCGCCGAGCCCCCCCCAGCCCCCCGCCGCTCCCCACTCACCGCTGCAGCCGGCGGTCCCGCAAGATGCGGCAGTTGGTGAACTGCGCGATGGGCGCGTCCGACACGGATTTGTTGGACGGCATCGTCGGGACGGGGCAACCGGCCTGGAACCGGGGCAGCGGGGAGCGGGGAGCCGGGACGGGGCGGGACGGGGCTGCCCCGGCCTCCTCACGGCCCGCCCCGGGGCTCGGCCCCGCGCCCGGTGCCCGGAGCCGCCGCTCCCTCCCGTGTGGCCGCGCTCAGCCCGGCCCGGCCCCGCAGGCCCGCATGGCGCCGGGAGGGCGCGGGGCCGCCACGGAGCGCCCGGGGAACGGGGGGGGGGCGAGGGGGGGGCACCGCCGGCCGCCCGTCACGCGACCGCGCTCCGGTGCCGAACGGGAGCTCCCAGCCCCGCCCCGCCCCGCCCCGTGACCGGCACCCGGGGGCCGCCATCACGGGAAGGGCGCGGCGGCGCCGCCGCCATCTTGGGGAGGTCGCTGCCTCCCCCCGGGCGGGGGGCGCTGCCCCGGGTGCTCCGGGCACACGGCGCTGCCCCCGGGGCCGGGGGGCTCGGGGAGGGCACTGCCCCCAGGGGGGGCACCGGGGGGCAGCGGAGCCCCCTCCCCGCTGACGGAGCCCCCGCTGCCGTCCCGCCGCCCCCCTATCCCAGGTGTTCGTCACACTGCAGCCATCTCCTCGTCACCTTGTTCTTGGCGTTCTTCACACAAATAACATTCAGATTAGAAACATCTGGGGCAGCATCTTCTGCACTGAGTTTATCCCGACACGCTTACATCTCAGTGCAGATGTTCTAGAGGAGCATCCCCAAGGAACCAGTGCTCAGCTCTGGCACAGATCACAGTAAGCCCTCCAGCTGCCAGTACCTCCAGGAGCTCACGGAGCTACCAGGCGAGGATCCTGCAGCCCGCAGGGAGCCGTGATGTGGCTCCTGCTGCCATCGCTGCCACACGCTGACAGCTCTCGGTGCTGCCCGTGCTCCTCAGCATCGCCGAGCTAGCGGCTGGCACACACTGATGCCTTTGAGGAGGTGCCGTACTGAAGCACTTTTTTGTCTTTTTGTCTGGCAAAGTTCGCTGGCCTGGGAGGTCAGATGAGAGGAATTAGCAGTGCCTAATGGCTTTCAAGTCTGTGAATTGTGAATAAGTGACTTTGGATATAATGGCTAAAGTTGACTCATTTCTCCTCAGGGAACGAGTCTGCCTGGAGGAAGCGCTCTGCGTCGTCGCAGCACATCGCACACACGGCACGGCCTGCAGCAGGCTCGCTGTGCTGCGTGGGGCCGATGGGCTGAGCTCACTGCCATGAAGCAATGCTGCAGGCCGTGCTGCATCCCACTCCTGGTTATTTACTTCTGGAGTGGCAACCCCAGGCAGACGCAGGCCTGCTAGATGCACGAGGCACTGAAAGATCAGCCGATCCTTGCCCCTGACAGCTGGCAGACAATCTGCTGCAAAGTGCTTACCTGCTTGGAAATCCGGCTAGGCACAACTGTACGCCAAAATAATTACACCAACAAAATGAAATTCAAACTCTTTATTGGCTCTGGCAAAGTAAAGCTTCTGGAGCCCCTCACTTCACTGTTCCAGTCTCAGCTTCAGGAAAAAATAACAATCACATGTAAGTCATTATTTCTTTTAAAAGTTACTTCTAAGCTGACAGCATTGCTGTAGGCAAGCTCCTCAGTTCATTCAACCAGTCAGCAGCAGCCGGGGGAGAAGACAATGTTTATTCTGTGCTCTAACCGCCAGCCCCTGACTTCTCTCCAGCAGACCATGCCACCAGCGATCCTTTTGATGTCTGCAGTCTCCGTGGGTAGAAAGGGAATCATGTTTATCTTCAGAGCGTTAAAGGCAAGTAATATGCTTTGTTCTAATTAAAGTAGTGTCCCCAACCAAGTACTTCTAGATGTCTGCTTGCAGACACTTCTTCCATCCTCTTTGCTCCACGTGGGCAACTGTCTGCTGCAGCAGCATCCAACTAGAGTTTGCCTAGTTCGGTGTCCCACAGTATTGCAGAGACAAGTGTCTTATCTAGACTGTGTCTAGGCAAGGTGCTGATGTGAGCTCCTTTTGTGAACCACACTGAGAAGATACGTGACAGGGAACATAATTGTGCCTGAACATAACATTCCCGTCGAGCCAGGATTTAATTTGGATGAGGTTTCATGCTGTAGTTATTCCATATCAGTCCACATGATGAAGCTACCTTTTACTGGCAGTAGGATACCAGTAAGGGCCATGGAAATGGAGAACCAGGAATGATGTTAGTTTAGCCCAAGACAACTACACACAATGTAGTTTGGAGAATTTGGGACTAGGAATGGCTTCAGGCAGCTTTTACTTGTCACGGTTAAAATTATCCATTGCCAGGGACAACCAGCAGTACGTCAGTGGGAGGGATTTGTGGCTTTAGTATAGGTAAAGAGACTCCAGACTCAGAAGATTAGAACATAAAACTGAACCTCAGGCCTGCTTATTTAAGAAAATAACTCTTTAGGGGGAGAAGTCCCCTTCCAAGCAGCTAAAATGCATGTGAAAAGGCACATACAGCACACAAACTGCCTGAAGCCAGAGCATTTTCATATGAATGAACATGCTAAGAGACTTGTGACAGGAACTTTTCTCAGCAGTGGAAGAGGTAAATGAAAATACTGCTAGACACAGCAATGTCCGCAATAAAAGATCCTGCCTCACAGCCCACCCTGCTGACATACTTTCACCAAGCCTTTGGTGACAAATGAATGCAAAATTTCTAGGACGCAAGCCAGAAGCAAACCACTGAATCAGAATAGTTGAAAATGGCTTGGACCTCTCGTGCTGCTGAACAGAACAGCCTGTACTGAGATGACAGGTGTGGAAATTTACCTCATCGGTGCTCTAGGTGCGTCACCCGGCCCAACTTTATGTCACCCACCTGTCCTGCTTAAGGATTATCCTTTTGGATGCTCTCCCTTTATTCCTCAGTATTAAATTCTCCATGTCTCGCATCACCCAAATTGCACACTTCACCTCTCATAATCGCATGCTCTTTCTCTCCACTGCCCCAGTAATAGGCTGAGAGAATCAAACTGTAGCTTCACTGCTTTTTCCTCAGCAAAACATTTTTTTCCAGGTTGAGTTATTTTTAGCCTGGCTCAGTTCCCAAATCAGATTCACTGCCTGGTCACATGAAAAGCTGTACCAGCACATTCAGGAGAAGCAGGGGAGCACGCACTACGGCTATGAAAGAAGGTACAGGTGCCAGAGGAGGATGGGCTTACGCTAGCTCTGCTGCTGAAAGAAGCAATTGTGGAGATGCAGCCTTGGCTTCCCATTTTTTTTTGTGTGTATTCACAAAGAGCTCTGAGAAATTGTCTTAATGCACACAGACCAGGGATGCTGTTTGCATCCATCAGCTGGAAACACTGCCAATCCTGGGAACTTCAGGGATTTCCTAAGATTGGTCCTCAGCCTGCCTGAGGAAGACAGAACCATTAGGCATAGGTGGTTATCACCCTCTGCGGCTTGAGGCTATCCCCTTACCCTCCCTCCTCAGAGCAAAGCTGGATGCTGCATGAACTCAGGTAACTGACACAAAATTTCGACCTCCACGTCACTGTAAAAGTCCAGCAGGCAGACTGCTCAACGTCACACAAATCGTAAATGGGACACAGATCTCGAACTGCAAGCCCAGCTTTCTCCTCATTCACATCCTTCTGCCTGGCTTGGTTTACACCATTATGGGCAGTGTTCTCGTTCCCAATTTCCTGTAATGCACCAACCCCAGGGTTTCCTTGGTACCTATGGGAGGAGAACAGGGCTTTCTCCGAACAGGAGTTACTTTATTGCAATTAATTTTCAGATGCATTTGAAAGGTTACTGAAGTAGCCTTAAAAGCAGTCACTGACCAATCTCACAGGTTCTGCTTCTAAAATAGAGCATTAAATAATAATAGTAATAAAAAAAATTGTATGAAAGTTAAGGAAAAAAGTTGGCAAGATTTATGAAGGCATTAACTGTGCTGGCAGCATCTGACAGCAGGCATTCCTCACCTCACCTAGCCTGAACTGACTGCGAAGGGACGCTTACCCTCTGCTGCTGCAGAGCCATCCCACTCCCTTCTCTCACTGCAGGGCTGACTCACTCTGCAGTGCATGCAATCTGCCACACTACAGGGAACTATTTATGTGCTGGTAGACACCACCTCTTCTGAATCAGGCACTCTACAAACTGGCATTTCATTGTCTGAGGCTGCCTGTTCTGTTCTTCCAAACCAACCCGATCCCTAGCACACGGAAATGCACGGATCTGGATGTGAGTTAACGCAGGAAAGGAACTCAAAGGTCCACACTTTTCTGGAGTAAAGAAAATTTTGAGAAAATTTTTCTTGAATCACTTGAAAAATTTGCTGACACAGTAGCATCAGCAAAGGACTTGAAATGCAAGCTTTCACTTGGGAGTCACCAATGAGGATCTAGAGCATGGCTGCAGAAGAAACGCTCAGCCAAGGCTACAGACTCAGATTGGTAATTGTGCTCAGTGTATTTGCAGGTACTCAGTGCACAGCAGTCCTTCACCTATGCATGCTAACCCTGGATTTTGTTTTATGCCTTTCTGCTGACTCACATGGGTTTACAATAATGAGGAAGGTTTGATATCCCAAGGCACAAATCAAAATGCTGAGGGTGTTTTACCTACATTTGGTTACCTCAGTATCCATCACCACTCTGGGCCTATTAACTGCCACTGCGGCACCACAAGACATTGGGATCTTAAGGAGTTCCTATAGAATGGTGCCTTTAAATTACTTTTTTTTTTTTTTTTTTCCCCCTCACAGAGGTAAAAACTACCCATTTAGTTGTTCTCAAATACATTTGCTCATATTCTCCTAATCTAGCTAAAAACAAGGCTGGCCACTAATCCTACCTAAAGAAGATAAAAGATCTCAAACACCTGCACTCCAGCCAGGCACATCTCCCCTCCTGCTGCACAATCACAATGCAACTCCTCCGAGCAGAGCTGCAAGACAGAAGCGTATGCGGCATGCTTTCCAGAGCATGAATCCAGCCTTCAGCCTTCCCAGCTGCAAGCTCAGCCAGAACTTCTTGCAGAAGTAGCAAGAAGACACTCACTGCAAAGAGAATTATGCTAGTTTCCACAAATGTTTAGAATGCCTAGGTAAAGCTTTATAGTCTATTTTTGCTCAGGAAAAAGTGAGCAACATGATTCAGATCAGGAAACTAAGGAAATTCTCCCCATCCAATGCTTCAGAACTCCAGGATTTTCCACAAACCAACTATCTCTGCACCCTGCCTCAACCCCAAAGCACTGCGGTACCACTGCTGGGACTGTCACCAAGTAAAGCCACTCTGAACATAAAAGCAGGAGCACCCCCAAGCCCACAGCACATTACATGTGTTCTTTTAGGAAACAAACCAGTTAATTAACAGTGATAACCAACAATATTACCAAGTGGTCCCTAGGCTGGAGACAAGCTGCTCTGAATGTGCACGACTTCCCACCAGGTTCGAAGCTGTATTTGTGTTACCCAAGTCACTCCCAGAGCTCTGACAGCTGGACACAGCTCTTCGTTACTTCAGACCTGTTTCCTACACAGGTATACACGAGGCGCAGCACTGCCCAGGCAGATCATTATTGTCAAGGTATTTCTAAGTATCTACGTTTAACAACATTTTGGCTTGAAGCAAGAAAAACTTCCTCTGTTCTCCAAACTATGCAAGATTAAGGTGACAAACTTCCCAAACACAACTTGGAACAATTGCTACAGCTCCAACACATCTCCCGTGTGAGCTCTAGTGTTGCTGTGACATTCAGATATCCCCAAGGCAAGAGGAGATTGCTTCAGTATCTGCTAGCTGCAAGAGCAGAACTTCTCAGCTTGAATGCTCCTGATTTGGAAGTTAAAAATACGAGTTCTTGAATGAACCCATTTTGCTGATGAGACTATTGTTCAGGTACTCCAGCAGCAATTGCTACTAACAGTGCAGCTTTCCATCCAGCCAAGTTTCTGCAGTGCAATCAGAAGGACAAGCTGCCTACAAGCTCCTTGGCAGCTCCCGTTCCTTGTCACATGCTGCAGCCAGCACCCTTGCGCCATGACTGGGCCTGGTCAGGTCATGCTGCAGTCAGCTACACGGCACCGCTGTACAACACAGAGCAAAATGCACCAGGCAGAGGCCAAGCACTGCAACAGCCTCGCATTCCTGCTCTCAAGTGCTCCCCTGTGCAGCAGTTGGAAGCAGCAGTCACTGTTTTTTACCACGAAGAGGGAATGCTTTAGCAGTTGATGACATGACTCTTGTGCAGTGCTCAGTCACTTGAAAGAACCTGCCTCCCCTCCAGGGAATCCCTCCTCCTCCTAAAGGAGCAGCTACAGCATTAAATCAGAGGCAGAGGAGTCATTACAGCAATGTAGTGAGGAATTTTTATTTGGAAACATGGTAGAAGTTTGTAACCCAACACTGGGTGCACAACTCTGATGCCAGAGCATACGCAGTTACTACTGAAACACGGGAGTGTTTCGGACAATTGCTGTAATAAAACACGAAATTCTCATACTCCAATACCAGGACACTACAGCAATCTTTAGAATCAAAGTTACATCCAAGGAATTCTCTGCACTTACAATTGACCCCACAGTGTAATCTACCTATATATAAGATTAATATATATAGCATGGGAAATTGAAAATCCTTGCTCCATAGATGTATGAACATGTCAAGTCTTTTATAAATAAACATCCAGTGAAGAGAAAAATTACATTTCTAGTTCATATTTATACATAAAGTACTAACAGCAATGGGTGGAAAATTGCACGCAGGCCACCCCAAGCCATGCAACAGGCTTGGAGCAGCCCATCCAATTTAATATTGAAATACACACAGGACAGACGAGTCACTAACGTACATTGCGCATTTACAAGAGATCAACTACCAAATTGGGACAACTGTACACATTGGAGAAACCATTTTCATTCTGGAGCTTTAAATGTTGATTTGTTACATCTCTTTACATCATACTGCGACATTTACTTTGTGGAGAGGATAAGGGCAACAATGAGGCCGTAGAGACCCAAGACTTCAGCGAAGATCAAAATCAGGATCATGCCCACAAATAACCTGGGCTGCTGCGCTGTTCCCCGTACACCTGCGTCACCCACAATGCCAATGGCGAAGCCAGCAGCCAGCCCACTGAGGCCCACACTCAAGCCAGCGCCCAGCTGAAGAAAGCTCCTGTAGGACAGAGAAGGAAAGATTCAGTGGCAAGCAACAGGACACCCAACCCTCTGACTTCAGGCTAAACTCCCCACCCCATTATTCTGCCGCAGCACAGCCAGGTCATTCTAAGGCCTCTTGCGCTGCAGGAGTTATACATGTTCACCCCTCCTGTATGTCAGACAAGAACGGCCTGATTTTCCAGGCAGGGGTACCTGCAAAGGACCTTTTCTACCTGTTCTACCTCAGATCGAGGCTCACTGCTCAGCCAAACACAGTGCTCACCTGCTGTAGCTCATTCAGCGGCATCTGTACCGATTGTTAGGCCTCACAGAAGCATTGTTCTGCTCTGACAGCCACGCCAGTTCCAGCTCTTCTCAGAAGTTGAGATTAAGTTTCAGACTATAGCTGGTACGAAGGTACGATGTACAGCCTGAGGATTGCTTTACCAAGATGTAAAGCAGCAAGCGTTGTTAATTATTCATTGGCACTTCCCAGGCAACAGGAGAGCTATTCAGACCTTCATTAACTCCTGGAAAAACGTGTGCACTCCAGCTCTAGAATCTGATACCATGAAACAAACTCACCCTCCTATCCCCAGACTGTCTGTACAGTTTCATTCAAGCCATAAACCATGACATTACTTGCAGTGATATTGTCTGCTGTTACAATGTTAGCTAACACACCAGTACCGGTGAGGCTAAGGCCCTGGGTAGGACAGCTGAAATCCAGTCTGTACTGCAGAGCTCGGGTTAGGAGCATTTCGCATTTACAGCCAGCTGTGCTAACAGTCCTCCCAGGGTCTTCAGCAAAATCTACCCATTCAGCAGCCTCAAAATATTGATAGAACAGACTTCAGTGACACCAGCAGGGATATAACTTACTTGAATAGTGTGATGGAAGGTGAAAGGGCATTGGCAATGAGGACCGCCACTACGAGGCCGTAGATAGCTATAATACCCGCCATGACGACAGGAATAATGGACTTCATGATGAGCTCAGGCCTCATGACAGACATGGCTGCAATACCCGTGCCGCTCTTTGCGGTTCCATAAGCGGCTCCCAAGGCTGGAAGGTAAAAAAAAGAAAACATTAGGCAGGTCCCCAAATAACATGGCCTTTGTTACACTGCAGCATTAGGACAGCCGAGGTCAGCAAGAGGAAGGATTGTGCAAGTCAAAGAGTCACTTGACTGTGTGGTTTGTCAGACGGGAATACTCCCTTAGGGGATGGGGAAGTGACTTACCAGTCCCAGACTGGAACTAGATAAACAAAATGGTGCCAGTCAAGTACCACTGGCCACAGAACACCCTCTAAGAAGCCACCCTGCCGTGAGGCTAGCCACACACCCCTGCAAACATATTCCCCATTTAGTAGCCAAACCCCAAGGTCTGAATATGAACACGTTACTTCAGCATTTGTGCCCTCCCAGCACCCAGACTGCAGAGGCTCAGTTGAACTAGAGAAAAAAATGTGCGTCTTGTTACTGCAGGGGGATGTTACCTGACAGAAGTAGGTTTTCCCATTGCTGAACTTTGAGATACTTGGGCTGATTTCTTAAATGCACCCAATGTTTAACGAGTTGCCTTGCGCTATCCTTCACAGGGCCTTTTCTACCACAAAAGGCATCTGGTCAGTGCTTTGACCTGGAGTTAAACGTGCAGTTTCAGCTCCATCAGAAACATTTTGAAGCTGCAATGAACACTCGTATTATTGCTGCGCTTCAGCCCTTGAAGGGACTCCTTCCATGCACACCCTGCTTGTGAAGGATTCAGGATTGCAGCCGCTGGAGCCACAGAACAGAACAGCTCATAGCTTAGGGATGGTCACAATAACTGTAACCCCGAGGCCCGCTGATCACCTTGACAGATATTTGAGCATGCAGCCACTAACACACAAACCCAAAGCTTGTTTTTCAAGGCAGAACACAGGCTTGTCACCTTGGGTGAGAGCTGCTAGAACCAAGAGTACTAAAGTACTGCCCCAAAAGAATAGCTTCTGTCCTGAAAGTTTTATACCAGTCTCATATGAGCTTCAATGCCTACCTCATTCTATGATTCTGGATTACTCAGAAAGACCCCTTTTCTTTCAGCCACACTCCGCAGCATTTCAGAAACCTCTACCTGCACTCACTGCCACTCAGGAGATAACACGCAGCCATCCACAACCATGCTTGAAGCAGCACGACCAGCTCTTTACAAGGGGAAGATTTTTCAGACACCACCAGGTTGACATTCAAAGGTAACAGTCCCATTTAACTAGTAAAACTTCTTTTGCCTGGTCACCAAGGTCACTGGAGAGCATTAAATCTACAGGGATTTCAAGTGCCTGGATTGTTCAGCACTTCTTATACACAACTCTGGTCCATCACTTTTAAGAACTAAGTTTTCTCTAGCAGAGGCTGTTCCACGAAGACCTGCTGCTGCCTCTTACACCAGTTTTCAAGTACAGAATGTCGCACGTGGCCCAAAGGAGTTGCTGAGGTATTCAGAGGGCTTAGGCTAAGCACTTCCCCAATTCTCAGTATTGGGAGGCAACTTCATGCAGCCAAGAGCTGAGCAGTAATCCTCCTTGCTTTGCATTGCAAAACTTCAGAAGATTAATGAGGGTTCTACTGCTGCAGTAACACAGGACTCACTACCAGAAGTTATTTTAGTTACAAAGACTTGAACAGAAAGCCTCATCAGCTACAAATTAGTTCTGCATTAGCAAAGCTCTTTAGCCTCCTGCAGCCTGGATCCTCCTCCTTTTAAAGTCTTAGCTATAAAGGAGGCAGATGTAAAAAGCTGCTCAGAGCTAGACCACTCCAATTCTGCAGCTTTCTTGGAAGCACAAGCCAAAACCAGGAGACAAGTTTCACCTGGAAATGCAAGCTAAGCCCCAAAAAAGTGTATAAAGTCAAACAGCAATATGATTATACTGCTTAGGTGTAGAGTGCTTAGGACAGCTATGGAGTTACTCCAGCTGGAATTAGGAAGCCTTTCTTCTGGAGAAGTATTTCCTAGGGGCTGGATACCAGGGGAATCAAGGTTCAGACTGTCTACATCCAGACCAAAGCATTTGGCAGAGGCCATTTCTCTACCTAGCCTTTTATAATTCTCTCCAGAAAGAGAAAAGGCTCGCAAGAGAAGCAAAGTTCACTACTCGAAACCAGATCAGTCACTACTTCCTCCCAGCCTGAAGTTCCTGAGAGGCGTTGCCATTCATGTAGCAATGGATTACAGCAGCTGGTTTTGTAACACCACTTCCAGAAAGCCAGCCTTCAGCTTTCGGGGCAGGATGATGATCAAAGCAAGCTTGTTAATTCCCAGTTATCACTTCCCAATTCTAGAAGACAGGCAACTTACACCTTCCACTGCATTTAAATGCATTAACATACGAAGGACACATGCAGCAGCTAGCTGGCACAGCTCGAATTCTGGGGTGGTGCTGAGGAGCTACTACACTCCCAGTGAGGAGACGGCCAAACGCCACACACCCAGCCCCAGAGCTTGGCACAGCTGCTTCTTGTTCAGCAGCATCCTGACCAGCAGGCTTACACCAGAGCTCGCTGCATCTCCACTGCCTTACGGTTCACTCTTCACTAGCCCAAGAAGCGCTCCTCTCACAGCTCCCCGTTACAGGAGCACTGCATTCCTGGAGCACAGCCCCACCTCCTTCCACCCAGCGGCACCTCGGCCAGCTCCACACACCACCTGCTAATGCTGGAAGCAGATGCGCTTCGCACACCTCTAGAACGTGGTGGATGAGTTTGAAGGCTGTTCTCTGAAGCCCCAGCAAGCTAGGTGTGAAGAGAGCTGTGGAAGTAATGGGACCAACCTTCTGTAGCTGTAGTTAGGATGTTCAGTAAGGTCACGCACTGAGCACGGTAATCTTGAGCTAAGTTAGCTGCCCGTCACCTCAGGTGACATCCCCTCAGTAAGGAAGGGGCTACTGCCAGGAGCCTTACACTGCTCCTGGGAAGCTCTGCAGGCACACACGGACAACTTCTGCAGCCAGATGTGCACCTCCAGTGACTGTAAGAAGCCTTCAAGTCAAAGAACCCCTTGCAGACATCTTGCTTCTTGCAGTCTCAGCAGCTGCAACAAACCCACTTGTGCTCAGCCCAAGCATACGGATGGTCAGCAGCAGCCTCACACAGTGCAGCACCATCGGGTCCCTTCAGAGCCAGCGCCTCCCACCATGGGAAGATGTCTGCACACAGCAGGGGCAGAGGAAAGGCTTCCAGCACGTGAATGAGCTGGATTTCCTTGCATTTGGAAGTGAGCGAGTGACACAAGTCAAACTTGCAGTGATACCAGACAACGGCACTGCAATTGGAAATCTGAGAGATCATCCCGGATAAAGACCTGCCTCTGGAGCCTGTCATAATTACCTGACATCAGAGGGGCTCCCACATGCAGCGGGGAGTCCTGCCTTCAACCAGACAGACCAACATGGGTTCACCTGAAGACCTGCTCATTCTTGAGCAGTTGTTAGCTGGAGAACTCCGCAGGAGGCTGCACCCAGGTCAAGTACAGCCCTTGCTGTGCCATTCCAGGAGCGTGGTCATTTTCAAAGAAAATATTTCATTTTTTCCCCCACTGATGTGCTTGGTGTGCCTCCACACCAAGTTTACCAGGAACACAGCTCTGCACCAGTTACAGTAACACCCCATGGATGCCTTGAAGAAAAACTGTTCAGGTGCACAGCTGCATCTCCCCAGGAAGGGCAGCTACAGGAGCAGCACCTGAGCCTGCACACACCCAGACCTCGCTGGCTGAGGGCCGCAGCCCATCCCCAGGGATCACGGGGTGAGAGATGAGCACCCTACAGCTCCGAGTGAGGGAGCTGCTCCAGCACCAGGGAGGCTGTGCTTCCCTGTCCTTCCCTGACTGTACGCAAGGGCACGTGGATTTATGGAGTCAGAATGGTTTGGGTTGGAGGAGACCTCAAAGGTCACCTGCATCCAACCCCCGCCACGTGCAGGGACACCTCCCATCACACCAGGTCGCTCGCAGCCCATGCAGCCTGGCCTTGGGCACTGCCAGGATGGGGCACCCACAGCTTCTCTGGGCAGCCTGTGCCAGGGCCTCACCACCCTCTGAGTAAAGAATTCCTTCTTGATATCTAATCCAGGTCCACCCTCTTTTGGTTTAAAATCATTCCCCTTGCCCTGTCACTACACCCCTGCCAAAGAGGGCGCACTGTAACCTTTCCTATAACCCCCTACAGGGGCTGGGAGGCCTCTGTGGGGTCTCCCTGGGGTCTTCTCTCCAGGCTGAGCACCCCCAGCTACCCCAGCCAGGCTTCACAGCAGAGGAGCTCCAGCCCCCGAGCATCCTCACAGCCCTCCTCCAAACCTGCTGTAACAGCTCTGTGTCCTTCTCGTGTTGGGGCCCAGAGCAGAGGGGCACAATCCCCTCCCTGCCCTGCTGCCCACGCTGCTGTTGGTGCAGCGCAGGATGCTGCGAGCACACCCTGCCAGCTCACACCGAGCTCCTGCCAGCCAGCACCAAGTGCTCAGAGCTCCTTACAGACTCCAGGAAGCTCAGAGCGAGCAGCTTGCAGCACTGTCAAAATCCTCAGAATCAGCCTGCAAGGCGAACAGGCAATCGCTCCTGTTCAGCACGTTTGGGAACTGAAGTGTTTTCAAGTCGCAGCTCCTCACGGTTATGCTGCAGAAGCGGCAGCCCAGAATAAGAAGGGGTACAAGTCAGCTGCCCGAGGAGCTGGGACTTCTGCAGTTGGTCCTGCGTGCAGCCTGCGACACCACACAGAAGCCAGGAGCGTTTTTAATCGGTATGGTAGGACCTAACCTTCCCCAGGAGCACACTTACTCCAGCAAGCAGCAGGGCACACTGGTGCCACCAGCAGCAGGCCTGATGGCTCATTACTTACATTCCTTCATCACATCAGCCCTCCTGCAACCCCCAGATGACCCATTTTGGGGTGCACCACTCCACTGCAGGTGCTGGCTGCGGAGATGCCCCACGTACCAGCCCAGAGGAACACTCACAGCTCACACCAGCTGCTCACAGGAGGCACCCACAGCTCCCAAGCCTCATTTCTGAAGCGTGTTCAGCAACCTTCAGACACGCACGTGGCCCAACCAGCTCGGCCTTGTGCTCCCCGCTGCAAGGGAGCAAGTCCAGCAGGTTGTGCTTTGCTGTTTTGTGAAGGCAGCAAGCAGACAGAAGCACACTGCCGCGAAGCTACATTTTTACTTTTTATTTTTTAAATCACCTAGAGCTTGATCAGGCCGTAGTTTCTCAGCTTGCAACCAGACTCTGGACAGACCACAAAGGCTCAATCTAGGAAGGAAAAGGAAGTTGACCAGCAGATCCTGAGGCACCTGGCAGTCATCTCAACTGCTACTGCTCTGCGTGTTCCCACCAGGGGGCAAACACCTCCAGGCTTCAAAGTCTACAGTGCCTTTGGGATGAGACAGGAATCCCACCCACAAGCAGCACAACACCTGCTTCAGCCAGGTCTTGCAGAGCTGATGGCTAAGGACTGGTTCTATTTGTACTAATGCCAGATGTGATTTCCAAGTTCCAGACCCTAGAATTTACTGAGTGGAAATTACATCCTTCCTTGTAGCTTCCCTGACCCACTGAGCGCTCCTGCCCCCACCACTCGGCCTTCAGAGCTCTTCTGATTTGGAACAGAGCCCGCCTCTGTTCTGACATCTCATTTTGTTACCTGCAAGTTGCACCCAAGGACCCTGCAAGCTCCTCTTCCATGAGGTCCACGCATCCTTACTGCGGCTCCCCTCCCCACCCCGCCCACCAAGAGCCAGCATTTCAGGATGTTCAAGTGCCATTTGCCCTGAAGGATACCAACTGGAGTCACGCAGCTGCAGGGCTGTCAGCTGCAGGAGTGCTGCTCTGAGCCAGCCATCTCAGGGGGTGGGGTATGTACGGGTGGGACAGCCACTTAATTAGCTTGCCAACAGCTACAGCACTGGGGTCCCTAGTTTAAAATAGAGTATTTTGTTAAATATGCAGCAGCAATGCGAAGCAGGACACAGGATGAACCTTAACACCGCTGGCTAGAGCCCTCCTCATTAGCAGCCTTGCAGATGCCTGACCCAGCACCAATGACAGCAGATGCCCACCCCAAGCAGGACCCCAGTTCCCATTTTGGGGGCCCCAAGCAGTGAGCCCGGGCCACCACATCCTCCTGGGAAACTCAGCATGCACAGGATCAGGCAGCTTTTCCCAATATCACGCTTCTTCATTTCTGGCAAGCAGAAGTCACATGGAAAAGCCTCTACAATTTGATCACTCAACAGCGCCTGACACTGAGCCAGCTCCGTGGGACATGGGGAATAAAGGAACCCCGGCCACCAGAACGGGTTGGAACCAGCCGGTGAGTGAGCAGGCTCCACGACAGCCAAGGTCACAGCAGCCTCCTCCAGCCTCCCGAGCTGCTATCAGCACTGGCTGACCAGAACGAGTTCTGCTATCTCTGTAGCATCAGCTGTTAATGTGCAAACATCAAACAGCACTGCCTCAAGTTGCCTGTTTTCACATCAAACTGGCCCGGACAGTATGAAACTCAACATGTTTACTACAAACAGGCCTCTGAAACCCAAACCCCACAAGAATCTGATCTTTAGATCCGTGAGTCAGATGTGATCACTGCGCCAGTTAACACCCATCTTTAGCTGCTTCTGCACTGTTTGTCCAAGCAGCCTGGGGTCCTTGCTCTGAAGTTTGCTTTTAGAACAGTTCAATTAGCACCAGCACACGCCACGGAACCACATCCCAACCCAGAAAGCTGCATGACACGGCAAGTTTCAGCTCACCCCGTGCTGGCACCCATGCCAAACTTCCTTAAACAAGTTACTTCACTAAACAAGCAATTCAGTTATGTTCACAACTGAGAAATAGCTCTGCATCAGCACTATCTGCGTTCCATTTAGACTTCCTCCAGTAATGACCTCACCAGATGTGCTTAGGCCCCAACAAGAGACCAAACGCTCCAACTTGCTGCTCTGAGGATCATCTGACCCAGACTCTGCAACAGCAGAGCAGTCACGTACCGGCAGCACTGTAGGTACCAAACCCTCAGCAGCACAGCTTCAGCACCCAGGCAGAGATACCCAGCACCACCCTTCTTGAATTTGCAGCCTCCCAATACAACGTTCCCCAAACCTGCAGCATCTGGGTGGTTGTGTTTCTAGCTCAGGCGTGCCAAGTGAGGCTTTGGATTTTTATTAGAACGTTGACTCATCTCTGCGTCCCTCACCGTGCTTTCTGCTGAAGCAAACAGCACAAAGGCCCTGGAAGGCCGCACACTGCTCTTCTGCTCCCAGTAGGATTTTGGAAGAGGAATTAAATACTGAGCTGCCTTGAGGAAGCAGTCATCGAAGATCTTAATCACTGCCACTATTGAAGGCACTCACCTGCCAACTCTCATTTCATTTGTCTCCTACAACCAACTCGATCTATTCCTCTGCTGCTGTCACCAGCTGACAGGCAGGTCAAGCAGTCTCAGGTTGGTTCTGTAGCACCCCAGACAGTTTTCAGGAAAGCCCTAATGTGTAAGGCACGAGTACAGCGTTTGAACTCCACAGCAGCAGGCCACTAGGTGCCATCAGCCCCGGACATCTGCATCCTGCTGCTGGGCACTACCCAGGACTCGACACACCCAGCCAGGCCTTTCCATGGCAAGCGACAAGCCAGGAACACCGCTGGGGTGAAACCAGCCACGGGTCCACACCACCAGCAGAGCCGAACAGCTGCCCCTGGACATTTTACAGCCTCCTGCATACTCATACAGCCTGACCTACTGCATGGCTCAACCAGGAACAGCTTCTGCAGGCTCGCCTGCCGGATTTAGCTACCCTCTGAGGGGCTTCTTTAGTGCGAGAGAAGCCGAGGGCAGGGGCAGCAGCAGCAACACAGGGCTCGAGGCAGAGCCAGCTCCGAGGCCGAGCGCTTCCAGCCCCCAGCTGGGAGCTTGGGGGGGGGGGGGGGGGCAGCCAGCACAAGCTGTGGCACCACTGCTGCATCCCTCAGCACCGGGGCAGCCCCGTGAGGCCCCCCCAGGTCGCAGCGCACCGGGGGCTCCCCCGCACGGCCCCGGGAGGGTCCCAGCAGCAGGACCCGGGATGCGGGGGGGGGGGGTGGGGGGGGGCCGAGGCCGCAGCCCGGGGCCGCCCCCGCCGGCGCCGCAGTCACGTGGGGGGGACTCCGCGGTGACGTCACGCGCGCGGACCCCTCCGCCGCTGCCGGGTGCCCGGATGGAGGGGGGGGGTTGGGGGGGGGCGGCGCGAGCCCCTCCCCGGCGCGCTCCCGGGGTGGGGGAAGGGAGGGGGGGGAGGGGGCCGCGGCCGCCCCCGCAGCGCCCGGCGCGGCCCCGCGGGCACCCCGCGTTGAGGGGGGGGGAGGTGCGGGGAGGGCCCCGCTCTGCCCCCGCTCAGCCCCCCCCGGCCCCGCGCTCACCGCTGAAGACCATGGCGGCCGAGGCGCCCATCACGGCGAAGAAGGAGGCGTACTCGGGGGTGCTGTCGGACGACATCGCGGCGGCGGCGGCAGCGGCGGCGGGGGGGGGCCGGGGTGAGGCGAGGCGAGGCTGCGAGCGGGGAGGGCGGCAGGCAGGGGGGGAGGGCGGTCAGGAGGCCGAGCTGCGCTGCTGCTGCTGCTGCGGCGCCGTCCTCCGCGGGCAGCGGCCGGCCACAAAATGGCGGAGGCGCGGCGGGGCGGGGAGAGGCGGGGCGGGGCCGGGCGCTGTGGGCACTGCGCGGCGGGGCCGGGCGCCGCGCCCTAAATACGGCCCCGCAGCACAAGATGGCGCCGCGCCGCCCCCCTCACGCCGCCCCCGCCCGGCCGCTACCACCCGGGCACCGCGCGGGGCCGCCCCGCCGCCCCCTCCACCCCCCTCCGCTCTTCCCCAGCGATCCCCGGGATCGGGAACGGGAACGGGGCGGCCCCAGGGCGCTGCCGCCGCCGCGTCCCTCACAGGGCCCGGGGGCTCCGCGGCCGCCGCTGGGCGCCCCCTTCCCTCTCCCCCCCCCCCCCCCAGGCGTTGGTTCGGTCCCAGCGTGAGTCAGCGCTCATTAGCATAAGGGGCGGGGCTTAAAGGAGACCCCGCCCCCTGGCCGCGGGAGCGCGCGTAGAGCGCGTCCCTGAGGCCGCGTGGGCGCGCGGCGCGGCCCCGGGCGCTGGGCTGGGGCCGGGGGGGGGCAGCAAAGGGGCCCTGGGGCCGCCCTGCGCCTCCTGCACCAGCACCGCGCCCCGCGGTGCCTCAGCCAGGGCAGCGCTGGCAGCACCTCCAGCAGGCTGCGGGGAGCCCCAGGAGGCTGCGGGCAGGGCCCCAGGAAGCCGGGATTTCACCCAAATTTAGGGAAGGGGCAGGAGGGGGGGTGCGGGCTGCCCCTGCGGAGCAGAGAGCCGGGGCGCTGCCCTCCTGTCCCTCCTTAACACCCCTTCCACGCACCCCACTTGTGGCTCTGGTGATGTCTCTGCGTTTTGGTGCTCCAGCACTACACGTCTAATAAATCTGTACGTTTTTTAATTTTATTTATTTATTTATTTTCCTAGCAATGCCTAGCCCAGGTCAGCCCTGGCTGCATGCACCCTGGTGATGTGGTGTGCCTGAGGCAGCACCTGATCCGGTGCTAACGTCCTAAAAATGCCCCAGGCTGGCCAGGAGCCCCCAGCTCAGCTCACAGCAGCCCAGCCAGGGCTGGGGACAGGTCCCCAGGGGTCACAGAGCTGAGCCAGTGCCAGCAGCGAGGGAAGGGCAGGGCTGGTGGCGGGGCCGTCACCCTCGGCCACAGGGAAGGGGGCAAACCCAGCCACGGCGTTCCCTGATTCAGCGTCTCCCGTGGTGTCTCACCCAAATCTCACCAAAATCACATGGCGGAGTCACGGGGCTGGGGGCTGGTGCTCCCGCGGGCTCGTCCTCGGCTGCTCCCTGCGCCCCATGTCCCCGGGGCACAGCTCCCCTCCCACCAGGGGTCTGCCAGGGCTGGGGCAGTTTGCACATCGGGATTCCCTCCCTCTACTTGGGGCCTAACGAACTGATCCCCATCCTGCTTTCTTGCCCTGCCAAAAGCTGTTTTCTCTCTTTTCTGTATCACGATTATTTTTTGCTGCCCTGTGGGTGAACGCAGGTGGGAAATCACCGTTGTTCTTCCCATCCCTTCAGCCCTTGGGGGTGGTGTGTTGAGGAAACACAGCTCAGCCCCACGTCACCGCAGCTGCTGGTGGAAGCTACGCAGCACTGCTCGTGTCGGGCGGTCTCCAGTTCTGTCCAATGCAGCACAGGTGGCTCATTTTGCCACCCCAAACCCCTCTCAGGAGACACAGGTATCACAGGTATTCCTGCTGCCCAGCTCTGCCCTGCAGTCCCACCTGACCGCCGAGCAAAGGATGTGTGCCTGCTTCCCCAGCCGCCTTCCCAGCTGTGTCCTCGCTGCTTGGAGCACCCAAACAAAATGCTGCAAGGGAGCCAAGTCAAACAGCGCTTGGTTATCTCATGTTTAGCAAAGAGAAACTGAAACAGAGAAGTGTTTCCCTTTGGTTTTGTTATTTCTCTTTTGGCCCAGTATTTCCTTTTTTTTTTTTTTTTCTCTGCTGAAGGAGCCACCGCCAGCACCCAAGGCTGAGGCCACGAGGGCTCGCTCCCAGCAGCTCCGCACCCGACGGCTCTGCCAGCAGCCGCTGGGTCTGCCGAGGGGCCACGGGACCACGCCAAAGCTTGGAGGAGGGGGATGTGGGAATTGGAGAGGGCAGGCCTCTTTTTTTTTTTTGAGTTCTGCTTCCTGGGTTTCACATCTTGCTCCCAGGCAGTTCCTCTCCTCCAGCACCCTGCGCAGTCGCCGTCAGGGTGCGGGAGGAAGGTTAGCTGACCGCCGGGAGAGCTGCAGCTGAGTCCTGCTGCGGCCAGCACTGGTGGTGAGAGCCCTCAAGGGACAAACACCCAAGAAATGACATTTGGTAGAAGTGACCCTGTGCCTCCAAGGGGAGCTGCAGGATGTGCTCACCTCACCAACGTCACCAAAGCCGTAGCTCTGGCTCTGGCTGGTGCCAGAGTTTCCAAAACCCAGCCCTCTGCTGCAGCCCGGGATGCTTCAGCGTGGGTCCAGAAGGCACAGCTTGCCTTAGAGCTGTAGGGAGATGTCAAATTTGGGCTCTTTGCTCAGGGAGGAAAAGCACGGCTGCATCCACCACTGCGATTTCAAGGAGATACAGCTGACAGCAAAGTTCAGGAAACGTGAATGAGAGGGGTAAAGCCAGGCGGATGACAAAAGATCACATGGGGACATCTGTCCAGAAAAGAGGAAGAGCTAGAGGAGACTCAGTGGAAATATGGGACATGCATGGAACCCCCCAGTTCCTCCTTGTACCCCCCTTTTTATCCCGAGTGCAGTGCAGAAACTGAAGGACAGCACATGCAGAGCAATAAAAGCAGCTGATTTTGTGCAGCAATATTAACGTTTGAAATAGATGTGTGGGGCTTCAGGTGCATCGGGGTTTATGAAATGGGATCAAACCCAGCGGGAACAACCCCAGCTTTGTGACTCCTTTGTCTCTTCTGGGGGAGGGAAGAAAATGCCCCCGACAGGAGGCAGCCAGGGAGCGGGGCCTGCGGTGCCATGGTGGGCCTGGAGCCCCTCAGACACCCACCAGGGGAGCAGCTCAGCCCCGTGGGCAGGGTGCTGGTATCGGCCTGCAAGGCCTTCACCAGGAGCCTGGCACCGTGCTGGGCCCATCCTCTCAGCCCTGTGTGGGAGAGGGGCCTGGTGGTCCCTGCTGCCACTGCCCAGCAACACGAGGGGCTGCCTTCACTCCGAGGCCCTTCGCTGAGGAGATCTCAGCCCCGTTCTGGCTGCTGGGAGGCAGAGCTGCCTGTGCTTCCTCCCCCAGCCTCCCCGGGGGTCTCGGCCGTCCCGCTGTACCCCTTGCACCCAGCTGGGCGTGGGGAGGTTTCCTCCTCCGCAGGGAGATTTTCCATTTCCTCCACAGCGAGGTTTTTCCCCTCAGCTGACCCAGGCGGGCTCACAGTGGCAGGTCAGGAATAGCTCCCCCAGCTCAGGCTGCCTCCTGTGAATCAGTAACGCTTGCTGATGCACACACCGAGCGCACACACGATTCCTCAGCCCCAGATTTCACATCCCGGCGCTTCCCAAGATCTCAGGCCTGGCCAGCTCTGCACGGCTGCTGGGAAGGACAAGGGCCCTGCGCAGCAAGCTCCCGGCTTCCTTTCACCTCTGAAAGTCCTCTTGGCTAGAGCAGGCTGCAGATTAAACATTAAGCCCCTAAACACATCCTTTGCCTCAAAAAAAAACACCAGTGTAAGGGCAGGAACAAGAACAGGCTAGTGCCGATGCTGCCGAGAACGTCCCCTTGCCTTGTGTACCAGGAAACACAGATCCAGCCCCTGCAAGCAGGTTCTGGCTGCACCAGAGAGGAATCGCAGCAGAAGTCATGAGGCGCAATTCAGGCCAAAGGACCTTGTTTATGCTGACTTACACGCCAAGCCCCTGCCCTTCCTTTTATCCTTTGGCTTGTCCCAGATGCTCTTTCTTCATGTACAGCCCCTTGGGGCAGCCCAGGAGTGGGAGCAGGCACTGGCCGGAGGCCCCCACGGACAGGACGTGGGCCTGGGCTGCTGCCAAAGGAGAGCACAGCACAGCTCCCTTCCCAAACACAGCCTGGCAACCTGGAGAGAATTTCTCGTTTGAGCAGCTCCAAAACTGTCAGAGTACTAAATGTGATCAGGGCAACCACCACAAGAGGAGAGGGGCTTTGACTCTTCTTTGGAAACCTCCAATACTTGCCCATACCTCCCCCCCGGCGTGTCAAACTCGTGTTCATCGAATTGCCTCTGGTAGCCAGTTATTCCCCCTGTGGTTTCTACTTCTGCAATTTCTGCACACAATCACATTGCTCATTAGCAAAGGAAGCTGTCCCAAGAAGATCCGCACGCTCAAAACCACTGAGAATTATAACCTGGCAGAGTCCTGCAGTGCTTGAGGCAAACTGCTGCTTCTGGAGACGAGGCCCTGAATGGGGAACTGGCCCAGGTGCACACCCCGATCCCGTGGTGCAAGCGAAGCTCCTTGAAGAACAGTTTTCCTTTATGTACCTCAGAGTAACAGACCACACTGCACCTTAGCAGCCATGACTGATTACTCGGTGACATAAGAGACAGCAAAACTTAGCGGGTTGGCTATGGCAGCTGGTAAAAAAAAAAAAAAAAAAAAAAAAGGCAGATCCGTTGAAGCAGAGTGTAAGTCAACGAGTATTTCTGTCCCCTGGGACAGCTAATGCATTTTTCCTCTGGTTGGGCCTGAAGGCAGCTAACTGGCGAGCTCGGTGCTGTCCGGCTGCGCTGCCCCACACCGTGCCCGTTTGCCTGGGCCATGGGAAGGGTCCAGCCGTGCTCTGGCTGTGGGGACAGCAAGGACGCCCGCACTGCCCTGCTCCAGGGTCCCCTGAGAGTCGTCTCCACGGACCCCCAGTGAGGGCAGGCAGCAGCTGCTGGTGCCGCACCCCTTGCACGGAGCACGTGGAAGAGCTCCTGGGGGTGCTGGGGGCAGGAGGGGCTGTGCAGAAATCGCCACCGTGGCCATGGGCTGGCTGCCACAGCTCTGGGCACTGGGACACTGCGTCTCTGTGAGCTCCCCGGCTCCCAGCCTTGTGCTGCCGGCACAGGCAGGAGCTGCCCCCGCGCTGCCAAGGGCCGTCCCCACAGAGCACACACAGCTCAGCAGCAGGAGATCAAGGGACAAAACGCTGGGCTGGACGTGTGCTCCTACACAGCCCAGCAAACAGCCGCCAGACGAGAAACGCTGGAAGTTTTAGCCCTAAACCTTCCTTGAAGAAGGCTGGAGGAGCTGTTGCTCTGCAAGATTCGTAGCGAGCAACCAAACTCAGCTGGTGGTCTATGTTGGGTTTGAATCAGAGCCCCTAAAACACAGCATGCTCAGCCCGCTGCAGGATGCAAGCTTGGTACGGCAGCCCCCCCACACCAGTTCTTGAAAGGAACTGACCCCCTGGGGTAATCCCTACAGCACAGCAGAGAGCCTCATGATGTGAGGAGGCAGAAGCGGGTCCCCACATTAACCCAGAGGCCTTTAGGGCAGCAGGGTTTCACAGCGTGAAGAGAAGCACTGTGCCTCAGCCTCCACCAGCAAGGCAGCGCCAGTTGTGGCCAGCTTGCTCTGCTGAGTGGTGGAGCCCACGCTGGTGCTGCTTGGTCTGGGACAAGCATAGGTCAAAAATTCTGCCTTCTGTTTGCGGCACAGAGAGGGACTTCTGCAGCCAGGGGGATGAGGCAGGGCTGCTGGCACACTGGGTTTGCACTCTGCCACAGAGTTTGTCCAAGCTGGCTGCTCACACCATGCAGCCGTAAGAGCGCGGAAGGGCTGCAAGACCAGGCAGAAAGTCAGTCAATGGCAGATGGAGGGCACAGCCACTGCCTTTGGGAGGAAAACTCAACCATAAAAAAGGAGGTGAATCACCAAGCAAACAGAACCAGAGCCCAGTCAGCAGCAGGGAGCATGCAACAGGTTGTGACAGCGTGGACAGTCCCGAAGCCTTATCTACATTTGCACAAAAGAAACAAAACAGAGGCCGAATTCTCTCCAACATCGCCCAGCTGAAGTCCACGTTCAGTGTCACTGATCAGCCCATTGCACGGTCTGAAAACAAAGTCGGAAGCACCCTGAGACAGCAGACCACGGCCAAGTGGCCGGATCACAACCACCCTCCCTGCTGCTCACGCAGAGGAAATGCAACCAAAAGCAGCGCTTGGGGAGGGCAGCAGCAAGGCAGGGATGGAAATACCCAGCAGGGTGCTTTAAAAAGCATGAAAGGTTTTATTTGTGTTCACTCTTTGCTCTTGTGCCATCAGCTGGCTGCAAAATATCTTCCGAGGAAGCAGATACCTGTGCCATGATTACAGTCGTGCGTCCAAAACCCAAAGAAGGGCAGCGCTAGCAGGCATCGCGCTCTTCCCACAGGGCAGCACCACTACAAGACAGAGGACAGCCTTCGCCTGCCAGGAGGCACGGCTCCTCCAACTTCGGGATGCAAACTTCCCTTCCCATGAGTTACCACCCACAACTTCCACCTCATCAAGCCCTCCAGGTACGACAAGGAGCTCCCACCATCTGATGCATCAAGCATTCAGCTCCCCTTCCAGGTGCAAGGCCGCACAGGTTAAAGCAGCTGCAAAGCTTAAACCACGAGCCCACATTGCTCAGCTTCAAGTTCCCTCAGTTACACTTTCCTTCTACTGAGCACTTTTGGTGTTAAGCTTAAGGTCTATCATGGAGTTGTAAAAATTGTGAATTGTGGTATTTAATGCTAAGCTCACTTTTGGAAATCATGGTTATCCAGAGAAAGCCTGCCTCACACCGTTTGCCCTGCTCCTGCATATTTAAAAAAAAAAAAAAAAAAAAAAAAAAAAAAAAAAAAAAGACTGGTAATCTCCATTTACTAAATTCTGGGACTTTGGGCCTGTAAATTTAGTCGTGTGTAAGGCAGGGAGAAGGAAGCAGTGTTTCCTACATGGAGTCGCAGGGGAACCTCTAGTGGCCACAGACTTTCTTTGCAACAAAGCGCGGAGAGCTGGAGTGAGCAACCCAAATTGTTTCTGCAAGCTCAGCAACCCCTCCTTGCCACATTGCATCCCCCCAGAGCACAGCTTCCTTTTGGAAACACCCACAGACAGTAGCAGAGGAGGCCCCCATGTTCTCTCTCTCTCTCTCTTTTTTTTTTTTTAATAAAAAACCCAACTCCTACCTGACAAGTGATTTCACTTAAAACCCGTCTTTTAGGGGAATTTCACTTGAAGCTCAAACAGCTTTTTTCCCCTGCAGGGAGTCTGCAAAGACACTTTGCTCATAAAATACCTTGATATCCTCCAGCTCTACCAATAAGTCGCTGGAGTTCCCCCAAGCCGTAACGTTTAAGGCACTGCTGAAGACCTGGCGTAGAGCAACAGGAAAATTTGTTCCAATCAGCACTGCTAACTAGCAGCACTTCTTCAACCACGTCAAAAAGCAACTGCTCTGTTATCAGGGACACCAGGAGGGAAGAGATCCAGGTTAAAACCAAGCCATCAAGAGAAAAATACTGGTTTTAAACAAGCAATTCCCTGATCCAGCTGCCTGCCGGCTGCTAAGTCAGCTCTGTGCTGTCACCAGGAAGGTGCAGCCTCTGGAGAGAGCACGGCTGACCTGGATGCTGCGGGATGGTAGCTGAGGCAATGACACTGTTCACATGCAAAGGATGGAGCAGTGCTGCTGGTGGAGTGAGAAACAGATGCTGAGGGGTTAACTGTAGAACTACAGCAGATCCAGAGAAGTCACCCAACGCTGATTTTGCAGATTTAGCCAACACAGATGTATATTGTAAAACCATAAGGACAGGACTGAGGTAGGGAATATCAACGGGACGACCCTAAAAGACAAGGGAAGACTTCATGTACACAGGTGATAGAACCAGCAAAAACTGGCTTGGATTGCTGCAGTCTGTAAATGAGAGGAAAGAAGTCAGAAATGAGAGGAAAAGTCAAAAATGAGAGGAAAGAAGTCAGAAGTTTAGCAGCGAGGCCGTCTGGCCTTCATCAAAAGACCACCAGAGTACCTGGGATGACAACCCGAGGACTCTACCTATGTTACTGGTTCTTCTGGCACCTAACGAATATGCAAGAGACTCAGGGGGAAGCAAAATGAATATGTATATATGAACTGAATACGTATATATCCCATCAGTATAAGCACCCTGGTAGTAAACCTTGGTGTGCAAGCCAGGAGGAGCAATCCCCCTTGCGCCCAGCGCTGCAATAAACGTACCTGCTTTATAACTCTCCTCGAGTTTCTGGGCGTTACTGGTTGGCCTGAGTCAACTGCTGGGGAACAGAAGACTCCTCTAAACTTCATTTTAAACACGAGCTGGGCTGGGACACAACACTCTTCAGCCTCAGCCAAGGGAAGGCTGCTCATTTCAGAATTTGCCAACCTGTTTTTCCCCAGTCAGTCTGGCACCTGATCCTGCTGGAAGCATTGTGAAAGCTCCAAAGCCAGTCACAAACTGCACGTTCACTGCGCCAGGCTTCATCATTGTGAAGAGTTCACACGAGAGAACACACGCTCAGAGGTTTATTTCTCAGTTTTACCATATCGCTTGCTCTGAGGTCTACAAGCAAAAATCCACAGCCAGCTTTGCTGAAGAACAGAGCCAGTGGCTTCCACAGTCGAACACCTTTTAATACAATGCAGGATTCTTCACAGTAACAAAACCAGCACCAACGCAGGGCAGCAATTCCAGCACTCGGGTCGGAAAGCAGTTCAGCAGCACCCACTCACCTGAAGCAAAAACATCACACAAGTAACACACATTCATCTCAGCTATGAGGAGCTCCGGACAGCACTCGGGACAACGACAGGGAAGGTTTCCCCTTCCCTCTCCCCTTAACGCAATTCATCAGAAAAGTGCATCAAAGTGTAGGAACCGCAGCTTCAAGGTCTCATGAGGAAGGCTGCCCAGTCTGCCTAGCAGCTGGAAACAGTTCCTGTGGCCTGGCAACAGCTTCAATGCCACTTACAAACAAATGCAAGTTTCTAATGTCAGGAGTTTCTGCTCTTCTCTGCCTTCAGCAGAATACTACAAAGCAAAAACAGCTTCTAGGGAAAGCAAACTGCTCTTGCAGAACTGTGGAAGCTGATGCTCAGCCTGCAGCTCTCCAGCTTCACCCTTAACAGTTTATCCATGAGTGTTTGGCTGCCAACAGGACTGCAAACACGAGGGAGGGCACTCCAACAGTCAGTTGGAACGTGACCAAAACACTGCAGCTGGGGGACCTTCAGATAGCTTTAACCTTGTGATAAGGTGCCCACGGGTCTCATTTTCTTCAAGAGCAGTTTGTTTGCAGTCCACCTCTGGAGTTTTGCATGTAACATACAAACTGTTGGCTTAATTACCTGGCTTTGATACACACTTGGTCAGCAACAACCATTAACTATACAGAAAAAGCAAGCCTCTTTGCTACTGGTAAGTCGAGTCCCAGGGCTATTCCTCTGAGAAGTCTCACAAACAATGAAAACCACACACGAGGATCTGCACTTGAAAAGAAACATTCATTTTTACTGGACCAAAGGAATGTGTGAAGATGACACAGCTTTGTATAATTCCTCTTGCTAGATTATTGCAGCCTCTTGTTTATTTAGGTTATTCAAATTCAGAACAATGCAGCAGTGTTCCGGGATGTCCGCAAGAGGAGATGGCTACAAGGACTAAAGAAGCACACATTGCAGCAATGGTTTAAGATTGATAAGAGTATCACCAGGCAGCAGGAGGGGGATCACTTGGTACCGAATTAGCTGTTCTCATTTGATATAAGGGAGTCCTAGAACTGACTGACTTTTGACAAGGACTCGAGACTCAGATGTCTGAATCTCACTGACTTTTAGCATCAGTCCCTGAATTCTCACACTAATATGCTATGACAAATTTCTGACCCACTACTTTTTTAATTTCTGGTTTCAAACACCCAAACATCAGTGCACTAAGAACAGAGCAGGGAAAGGAACAATGTTTCACTTAAGACATGGTACAGCACTCGGGTTTTACTGACATGGTTGCATCCAGCAAGAACAGAGGGAGAAAAGTCACATCACCACCACCAGCTGCAGGAGAGATTTTGCACATAAAAGCTACTCATTTGGGGTGTAATACTGAAGTCACACAAATCCTGCCAAAACACAGCTCCAGGGAATTTCCAAAAACTTGACAAGTTGAAAACTATTATTTTCATGCAAGGGCACTTCACAGGCGGGCTGAAAAGGGAGTTGATACGGACAAAGCTAAGAAATCCCACCTACACTCAAGAAATCCTACCAAACGTGGTACATTTTCCAAGTGTTTTATTTTGTCAGAGGAAGTTTGTGGGATATTACTGAGTGCAACATGATACTGCCAGCTTTGAAAAAGAAGTAATAAGGCAGCATCAGTCAATGTTTATGTTTGTAAGAAGCCAGAAGTTCAAGCCCCTTCCCATCAATACCTCTAAGTATTACTGATTGCATCAACCCTTCCAGTTCAACCAAGCTTACAGGAAACCCAGAAAAGAGCAAGCAGCACGTGAATCAATGGCTGGGCACAACTCACTGAGTGCTAAATGGGAAAGAGGACCCACGCTTACTCTCAAGCAGTATGAAATAATCTAATAGCAGATATACTCAGTGCAAGAGATGTTGTAAATTTGTATATGCAATATAGTATTTCAAGGGGTTATTTTGAAAAAAATCAAAATGGCACCATAAGAAGAAACTCACATTTTTGCTAATTTTTTTCATTGACTTCACAAGTGGCAACAATCTACCAAGACACATATTTCATTGCTGACACGATAAGCAAGCCAACATCATCACCCTGACTGACCTGTGGCCTCTGAGTATTAACATGATTCTGATGAGCCCAGCTGAGATTTTACCACTACAACTTTTAAGTTTTTCCCTTTAATGAACTTCAAGATTAAGTAGTAAGAACATTTTCCCCACTCCAATAGATTGAACAGCTGAAAAAGAAACTCACTTCTCTTTTCCCTTCATTTCACCCATAGCAGTAAATCACCTTACTAGTGAATCTCTGATGGAAGTTTTGAGAACACCCTGTGGCACGCTCTGGACTATCCACTGGTATTTATGTACTTGTGCTTCATGTGGGAGAGGCTCTGCAGTACATACAGGCAGTGTTAGATAAAGGCAGTCAGCAGTTGCCTCCGGATATCACAGAGTGTGAGGTGTGCTTGCAGAACAGAACTGCACACTTGAATTCTCAGGAATAAGCAAAAACTTTTTTGCATCAACCACCCTTGACCCAAGCACAGATGGCAGAAGAACATTACCTTGTTCAGAATCTCATCACAGGGAAGACTCATGATATGGCAAAACAGTGGCACCTAGAGTTCTCCTGGGAAACTCGTTCACTCCCAGAACAGTGTTACATAGAAGATTCCCCTCCCACATTCCTCCATTTAACATCAGAAGAGTGCAGTAACCTTCTGCACGCCAATGTTTAATTCCCCAAACATTTAGTGATATCAGCACAATTATTCTCAGATTTAAAGCTTCATTTCAGCTTTCACAAAAGACAAAGAAATGGAAGTGTCTAAGCACTGCACATAATCTCAGGCTTTCAGCTGCCTTAAACGCAAGTCAGACTGAAATTATTATACTGATATGGAATAGAAGTGTAAACAAGAATCCAGCCTCTGAGATATGATTGTCCTGTCTGGGTGCCTTCTTCAGAGGCAGCCTCCTCAAACAGATGCAGCTGGAATGTATCAAGGGCTCAGGTACAAGGAGGAAGGTAACTAGTAATCACAGTTCCTTTGAGAATTAAGGACTTTCATAACTTTCTCATGAAATGGTGCTGATAATAGCTCATGATTTGTCTGCACAATGTCTGTTTACAGCAGGGCAATGATTTTATGAACTTCTGTCACACCTTTATGAACTTTTTTTTTTTTATACCTTTTGTCAAATCTGAGGTCTCCAATATTCCTATGAAAGGACATTTGATATTACTGGCTCAAGCCAGATATTTTTCCCAGTGGCACACAGCTCTACAGTACACCTCAGGCAGCTCAGTATCTCTAAGGAATTGCATTGAACAGCAAAATTGTCCTGCGATATTGACTTGTATACATTTAGGACGGTTTGAAATCATTCCATTTTCACTTTTACCTAATATCAACGCCTGAATCCAGCCAGATCTGGTATCGAGAGGTAATGAGCTAAGGAGTTAATCAGGAACATCACTTCACTTTAACCTGCCTTAAATAAAAGTAAACAACTAAGCCCTGCATTCAAGTGCACTGCTTAGTAATTATTAAGGAACACTGTGCCCACAGGTAATTATGTTCTAACGAGGTTCCTGCATTAGAATTTGTCCTGGAAATCCTAAGACAACTGAAAAACTGTCTGAATAGTGATAGTCATGTCAGCCATTCATGGTATCCCTGAAGCCCCACACCTCCAAGACAGAGATCTGGAAGCTTTCAGAACACAATGGCTGATTATTGAAAGTATTGCAGTGGCTGGTTCTTCCATGGTTCAGGTCTGCATCCAGATAAAGAGCCTGGCCATCACCACCTCCTGTGAAGAGACAAGGACGAATTTAAAGCTGTCTTTCCATTTCTTAGGATGTGAAACCGCTATACAAGAAAACAACTTAAGTATTGGAAGCTTTAAATGGGATTTACTTGCTATTTTCAGGTATAACAGCTATGATCAAATGCATAGCTTTTGAATGACAATATCAGAATAGTGTTTTTTCTTCTTTTTTTTTTTTAATTCATGCAATTCAGTAAGAACAAGAATACTGACTCAACTGCCTGCCTTTAAGGCTTGTTTTTCATTGCTGGAGAATCGTGAAAGCTATTAACTGCATATTTTATTTCAGTGAAGAAAAACTGCAGAAACTTAGCAATAAAAAAAAAGCTGGGAGGAGAACAAGATCCATAGGCAACAGCATTGGCTTGGTATTCTTAATCATTAGAAAACACATCAAAGTGAACAGGATTTTGATTATCCATGGATCTATGTCAATATTCACAGAGCTTGTAGTCAGAGATGCAGTAAAGTGAAACAGATTTAAACAGGAATGTGTTAGGAAAACAAAAAGAAGGATTTCCCTACTGCTTATAGGGCAACCGTATAAGAATCATTACAGAAACCATCCGAAGAATCAAAAGGGTTGAAAGCCTTGCCTACACCTGGAGTTGTTCATTTTTATGTATCTACTGCCCAAGCTTGTATTTCTCTTATTACTACCTATAGTGAACAGTAAAGATTTCTCAATTATCTGTGATACATCAATATAAGTGATTTCCAATTCAGTTACAAATTACTCAAGTTCCCACTAGCCTAGCTGATACTTAAGCAGCCCAACTTGTGGTCGATTACAGCACGTGTTGCTAAGTGGGAAATTGGCAGACATTTGATGATACAGATGAAATCACTGGACTAGTCGCTCTCTCAACAAGTGCCAAGTGAAGCTCTTTGGGAAAAGAAAAACTACAGCTGTACCTGTTGCTTGTAAACTCCCTTAGGTGACAACCTTACAAAGCAGGCTTTTGCCAAAGTCAGCAGCATCACAGATCCAATAAAATTCCAGAAGAATGAACATGTTTTATACTTCACCTTGTGATTCAAAAGCCTCAGCATAAACTAAGATCCTCTTCAAGAACTATTTCTCATCACTAGGCAGGATGAAGGTATGGCTGTGCTTAAAACTATGACTTAATATCAAAGATCTTACTCTAAAATGAACAGCGTTTAAGTTTTCCCATGGAAAGTTTGGTTGGGTAATGACATCGGGCTTTGGCCACTTCTCTCTAACTGTAGCAATACTGAAATGCAGATGTGGTAAACATAGCTGATACTCTTATCTAAACCTGACAGGAAGAACTGGTCAGATATATGCTTGAGTTTTCATACTGACTTACCTATAATGATGCATTCACTGCTGCCAGCCATGAACATGGAGGCTGTTTTGGAAGGCAAGTTGAAGTGCCGAGCTGATAAGAAGGGAGAAAGGCGATCTGATGGGTCTGATGGAAGACTACGGGATGAAAGGGTGCTGGAAGCTGGTGAGACATGATTTTCTGGTTCAGAACCACTTGTGGCCAGTTCTGGGTGTTTTATGATTACCCACTCATAGCGCTCTACTTCTGGTTGCAGCTGTTTAGGTGAAGAGAAAAGCAGAACTTTAAATTAATGAACATTCACCATGCTGAAAGTTCTGCAGAGAAAACAACATTCAAGCCCCTTAGAGTCTACCTGCACCAAAGCGAAGATTGGACCAAACTGTGTTTTAGGTCAGATGTCATTTTTCTTTATACTTTTGCTTTTTAAGTGATTGAAGAAATGATGCAGTGGTTCCCATATTACCTTAATATATCTTGTTAGAAAATACTCTGTGCATGGGGAAATAAACGTCTTACCACAAAACCAAGAAGTAAAACTTTCTCCACGCAACATTAAGAGCTCAGTCGACTTAGAAACTAGCAGGGCATGTAATCCAGCCCCTTCAGCTGGAAGGAAAGCACGAGTTATTTATACCAGTACAGTGTTTTGCCATGCTGCTGTGTAGCAACAACATTTTACTCACCCTAAATACAAAGCACTCCCCAGTTCCAAAGAAACTCAGCTTGTTCCCACCTCGTCTCCGCTCGCTCCAGTCAGTTGACAGATAAGCACCGCAGACCTAGTGCAAAGAGCAAGGGCAGGAGGTTTTCCATTGAAGGAGCATGTTAAACCAATCGACACCTACATTTCAGAGTCCAGAACTGAAGGTTCTATTTAGTTTAATTTTAAAACTTTCTAGAACAGTGGATTAAGACAGCACAAGTACTTATATATAGATTTAAAATGCTTTAATCTACAGAGTACCCTTCAAATACCAACTGTTTCATGAATTATTTTACATCTCATAGGCCTTAAAGGAAAAGTGTTCTAACATAATCCCAGCTACCAAAACACAAATCACTCCGGATTTGTAAATCCTAATTTCTGCTTCATTTTGGCACCCAAAGCAACAGTATCACCACAAGTTACAGTATGAGTAACTCTGGCTGATTTTTTTTTTTTGCTGGCAAATAGTAGTCTTGGTCTCTCTCTCTCCATTTCAAACTGCAGGTTAAAATCAGTCTAGTTAGGTCAATTCTAAACTAGCCTATTTGAACAACATGGAGCTCGCTAGCTTCTGATAAAGAAAAACAGCCCTCTGTGGCTGAGTTCTGTGGACTCCCTTGTTCACACTGGAAGAATTTCTCACTACCAGCAACAAGCATCACTGCCACGTGGAGGCAGACCAAGCAATGAATCTCTAAGAATGAGATGAAAGCAATACTGCAAGTTTTCAGAACTACAGTTAAACAGAATCGTTTCAAGGTACACTTGCTGTTTACCTTCCACCAGCATTACAAACACAACTCCTACGACAAAAGTATTTGAAAAATAATTCTGTTATATAGATAAAAGCACATGCATGAAGTAAACAAAAAGCCTAGAATGCCGTTTGATCTGCTATAATGGAATGCATGAGAGCTAGCAAAAACAGCAGACTAGTTTTCCTCTTTCCAAAATGCAAAGAAAGATTGGAATAAAAATAACGTGTCCCTTGGCAAAAGCAAACATACAAAAAAAAAAAAACGCCAACCAAAAGACCTGCCACTTCTCTCCTTTTTTTGTTTGAACTGTGTGCGCCTTTTTTTTTTTTTTTTAAGGAGTAAGAAACTAACTGTACTATGAAAAAAGCATCACTTAAAGCTAGGCTTTGTAATGTACTCCAAGACAAGAAGCAAAATAACGCCTTATGTACTTTCCTTCTTCCCTTTAGACATAATGGGGATCATATAAGCCATCGGCATGTCAGTAAGTCTGGCACTGCCAGGAACAGTATACAGAACTACAAAATAACCTGTAGCATTAGGTAGATGTGAAAAAGAGTAGAACAGGAGATTTTTAATGGGTAGTTATCCTGCAGGAACATAAGCAGAAATATAATCCTCCATATTGTATTAATAACTTGACATTATACACAGAACATTTAGAAGTCCAGCATGGTAGATGAGAGAACAGACATTCATTACACAGGGTACTTGAGTGTGGTCACTGAGGTTCTGTGAAGCTTTCTTGTTTTATGCATTTTTTTTTTACTTAATTTTTTAAAGCTTGAGATAAAGCTAATGCTTTTGTTTTCACATCATGTCTTCAGCAAGTTTGCTGACAATACAAAGCTCAGAGGAGTGGCTGAGAAAACTGGGCCTGTTTAGCCCAGAAGAGAAGACTGAGGGGAAACCTCATCAGTGTGTATAAATATCTGAGGGGAGGGTGTCAAGAGGATGGAGCCGGTCTCTTTTCAGTTGTGCCCAGCAAGAGGACAAGAGGCAATGGGCACGAACTGAAGCACAGGAGGTTCCAGCTGAATATGAGGGGGCACTTCTGTACTGGGAGAGTGACAGAGTGCTGGGACAGGTTGCCCAGAGAGGCTGTGCAGGCTCCTTCTCTAGAGATATTAAAAACCCGCCTGGATGTGATCCCGCTTGGCAGGGGTGTTGGACTGGAGGTCCTTTCAGAGATCCCTTCCCACCTCGGCCATTCTGTGATTATGTAGAATGGCTGGGGTTGGAAGGGGCCTTAAAGATCACCTAACTCCAACCCCCTGCCATGGCAGGGATGCCACCCACTAGATCAGGTTGGCCAAGGCCCCATCCAGCCTGGCCTCGAACACCTCCAGGGATGGGGCACCCACAGCTGCTCTGGGCAGCCTGTTCAGTGCCTCACTGCCCTAGCAGTGAAGAACTTCCTCCTAACATTTAGTCTAAATCTGTCCTCTTTTAGTTTAAGAGCATTCCCCCTTGTCCTATCATCATATACCCAAGAGTCCTTCTCCATCCTCTTTATAAGAGCCCTTTAAGTATTGAAAGGCCGCAATGAGGTCCCCCTGAAACCTTCTCTTCTCCAGGCTGAGCATCCCTGGCTCTCTCAGCCTTTCTTCACAGAAGAGGTGCTCCAGCCCTCTGATCATCTTAGTCTGGTATTATTCATAGCATTTAAAAGCTGCTACTTTCTCTCCTCATATCCTGAAAAAATGAATATATCCCATATGAACCATGAGTTGAACACACCTCTGCAGCCACTCCTTCAGATTCTGTAACTGAGTCTGAGATCTCAGTGAGTTACTGTAGTACCTCATCCCACATTACTTAGAATAACTGACTGAGACCTAGGGTGCAAGACTTAACCAAGAATTTATAGTCCCATAACCAGGAAGTGGGAAAAATTAAAGCATGCACCGTTTAAAAACAAACAAAAAGCAATACCACGTCCTTTGCCTCTCCATTTCATTATAAACTGTTCTGTGTTGCAATAACCTTGCACAATTGACCAAAACCTAATTTCATCAGTTGTGTTTTACCTCACTCACCTCCTTTGCTGTGGTCTTGATGAGAAGAAGAGTTGGTTCATGTCCCTCGCTGTGAGAATAGAACCTGAAGTGCAGAACACAAAAAAAAGAATAAGCACTCAACTACCATTATCAACTGCAGTTCATTTCCACTTTAACAATACACACCACCTCCTCCTTCAACTGATGGCCTGGCAAAGAGAGATAGCTGAAGCCTATGCGTATTGCTTCAAATGCTTTCCACAGTCCATTGCAAATAACAGTTGAATGCAAACATTATCAAGCAGTTCTTTCTTCTCTACTTATGCCTCTGCAGAATGACTATCTGACTACCTATCACAACAGCAGCATTTTATACTATTTTACATTAGGCAACAGAAAGAAAAAAAGAAAGGAAGTTGTGTTCTGAGGACAGATGGTTGTAATACAGTAGCCTTCTGTTCTCATAGCAAATATTTATGATGCATTCTCTTTGCTTGCTTTTACTTTTCCTCCTGGACACACAGCGCTATGTCAGCACCCCACCTTGGTATCTCAATTTGAGATGTTGTCATGATTAAGAGCTCTATGATCATAGTCTTGAGTGTCAATTGTGAACAGAACTCATGTCTATTTTATCTCTCTTTAATTATAACAAACAGATTAAATGGAAACTGTAGAGGAACCTCCAGTTTCCAATTCCTTTATTTCCCTCTGGACAAGCATATTCAAACAGATCCATCAAAAAAGTTAAACAATTTATAACCAGTAAGGAATGAACCACTCTCAGAGCAGTACATTCTCAACTGATGTGTGTTTGATTTTTCCAGTTGGTTGCTGACAGCTTGAAATGGCTCTCCACATTCTGGCAAACGAAATATCCTGGTCAAATGCTGAAGCCAACAGGAATTTGTTACATTTACATTCCATCACATACTATTTTTTAGATCAAGTTCTGACGTCAAGTTCTGCTTGTATGTCAATTCAGTGAACAGTTCATTGGTTTCTCTTTTTTGCTCTACAGTAGAGAGGAGTGGGGAAAGTTAAAATTACCTGCTCAGACTACAGCCATGTTCCAAGGTGGTGAAGAGCAAGAGGGGCTGGCAAAGTGCAAAGCGCTCTGGGATCCATGACCAGATATCTCGCATCTCCTTCACACTGACGATTTCAGACTTGAAGTTCTCAGCATGGACTGCCAAGTGCACATTCTGTCTGAGAAACACAATATAAAACATTGAGAAACAATAATTTAATAAAACCAACAGTTTCTGATTACTCAATGGCAAGAAGCAAAGAGCTGAACACCTAACGACCCTAGCAGGTATGCCACTGTCCAAAGCTCCAGCCCATGGGACCAGAAGGCCACAATATGGTGAAGAACATAAACTCCAGCAGCTTAACATAATCCTTGAGACCTAGTGATCTGGTTTTACTGGAATATTTTGAGCAATACTTCTGCATGGCTGTCGTTGCCTGCATCTGTATATATAAAGGACATGACGTGAGCCTGCTAGCTTGACCATGACCTTAAATTATGAACAAATTACTTTTGCTATTTAATTCATCTCTACACTTAAATACTAGCACCAAAATCCCTATAGTCAGGGTCTGAAATAAACACGTAGCACTTTGTTTTTTTCCCCTCTAAGGTGCTGCCTGTATTGTGGAATCAGGGAATCCCTAAGACCCTCAGAAATCTTAGAGAAATCACTATTATCATGGTAAACAACTTTGTAAAAGCTTTAAATATGTGGCTTGGATTGAAGTTCCACCAATTGGAAACATTTCATTACGAATGACTTCCACTTCATTAAGAAGCGAAGAAGCTCCTAGCCTCATGGTTGCAGATGGAATCTGAACACACAAAGTAAGGGAATGCCAGCAGCTCACACCAGAAATCAACCTCCCCGCTTCCTCTCCAAGAGGCCTGATACAATTGTGAAAACTGATTCTTAGCCTTTAAACACTTTAAGGTAAGAAAAATAATAACATCTTAACCAGCCTTCATTTCTTAGATTAAATAAGCACACGAACTCAGAGCCTGGGGATTAAACAAGTGTTACTGCATCCATGACTGATGTTAAAGTCTTTTAAAATAAAAGTGTGATGGTCAAGTACATGGTAGAAGTGACATATAAACTCACACAAGATATTAAGTTATTGAAGAGCAATTAGTTGAAATAAGTTTTAGTTTGCAAGGGTTCAGTTTGTGGAAGAGTTGCAAGTACTTGCCTTTTTTTTTTTTTTTTTTTTTGACAGTTCTGCATTTATTTTCTCTCTTTGTGGAACATAAAGAGGACATCAATTCTGCATATCTGCACATATCTGGATATCTTGGCTGCTCCCAAAATTACACACGCATATATATATTTTATTTTTTTTTTTTCCTTTGTAGTACCAAGAAATCAGCATTTGCACCGTACTTTAAAGCAGTGCTTGCCAGGAGAAATTGGGAAATGCTTATGGAAATTTAGCATAGCTGCCTTAGCAACAACATTTCTCATGAGATGACTTCTTAGATCATTTAAAAACCTAGCATTTCCCTTAACAACATGAACTAAGTCACTACTTGCATTCTTGCCCTGCACTGTTTAGTTGGTCAGAAACTTGTATGGATGCCTACTTAAACAGCCTATGAGTACTAGTGGGTTTTAAAACTTACAGTGTATTACTGTGACTAGGATATTATTTATGGTTTTAAACAAAGCAAACTGAGGCACAGGAGAGATCAACTGGTCTGCTGCAAAGTCTGAGCAGAGACCTGAACCCACACCTTCAGAGTAATACTTTAGGTCTCAGCTCAAGACTTGAACCCACATCTTCAGAACCTTACTTTTGGTCTCAGCCCTCCTGGTCCTGTCTGGTCTGCAGCTAAAGACTGGTGGCACTATGAACAGATCTGAGAAACAAAGCCTTGGTTTTAGTTCATCAGAAATTAAGATTTTTCCCACATTCAAGGAATTAAAAAAACATGCAGGGCTGTTAATTAGTTTATTACAATGCATTTCTGGAGGAAAAAATAATGATTATAAACAGGCTAAGACTTAGTAGCAAATTAGTAAGTTTGCTTAAAACTTTGTATAACATCAAATAACAACTCTCGTAATTATTCCTGTGCTTAGCCAGTATATTTTCCACATTTACATAGATCTATTTGGGCAACAAACCTAAGTGCTGGTTCCTAAAAGGGTCTCAACTGCAGTGTGCCTGCCTTTCACCTCTGCTCCTTCTCCTGGCTTCTATAAGCCGGTGACTTTCCTGCCCACACCCCCCTCCAACCCTGTATTGCAGGGGTATGCATAGCAGCACATCACTGTCAGTACCTACCCCGTGTCTTCCTACAGCTTTTCCACGAACAGATCCTTCTGATTTGCTAAAAAGCCCTGAACAGTCACCTGGCCATTTGAATGTACTCCAGGCTGGCTCCTGACTATCACCGCAAATCATTTTCTATTTCATGTCACCGTTCTATAACAGGAACCTAGAGTATTGCTTTACTTAAGTACTTGAAATACAACGACTTATTGCCCAGTCACATCACAGTTGTAGGTGCCTAGACTGGACGCCCTGTCCCGTGTTGACACCAGTGCCATTACACGGCCCTCAGCTCCATCGGTCTCCTCAAAACCAAACCCTGTGCTGCTTCATTTTTTTGATGCTTTTCAGCAAATTGCAACTGGAGATACAAGTAACTAGCCTGTGTTTGTTCTTTCATTCTTTGGCAGTATTTCTGTTAAACTTAAAATATTTGTTAACAATGCTGAGAACCATCACTTCAGAGGGTAGCTGATTTTCAAGTTGGCTAAGTAAAAAGAGGCTCTGGTCTGTACCAGCTGCTGAAAATCAGGTTTAGCCTTCACCAACACCACACGCCTTTCAGGATTACCCAGCAAAAACAAGACAAAACAAAAATGCCACTGCCTGAGAGAACATTGAATTTGGCCTGGCACTGCACTGAGATGTGCATCACCCATTGAGGTGTTACCCCTCATCAGTATTTTCCTCAATTCTTCACGTTAGCTTATTGGGATCTGCATGGCAACTTTCTATTAATTGCTGGCATTAGAAAGACACGTTCAGTTTTTATTATCATGAAAGAAAGTAAAGGATTAGAAACTAACAACATTTAAGTGTTTAATAAACCAGCTGATTTGCAGCTTTAGAAGGAACATTATTTTTGCAGCTATATCATTAACACAAAGCGCCTCCGAGACTTCAGAGCTCCTGAAGATAAAGCCAGTGTTGCCTTTGTGTGGTAGCAGCTGTCACAGCAGCCACGTCTTGTGTGTTTTCCAAGATAACTTACAAATATCACACGCCACACTGTGAGTCACCAAATTACTTCTCCCTGCTCTACTTTGTTTTGGGTCAAAACTTACTGGGTCTGCATAACCTTTAAAAGCCACCATAATTTCAGTTAGGACATGAACGTGTGCTGTAAGCGATATACTTCACAGGCAAAAGTGGCTGCTGCAGGTGTGTAGGACTGAAACATAATCCTGTGTTGAGACCGGCGTTAACAGACACCCTGCACCTACATCAGTCCCCTCAGATCCAAACTCCGTGCTTCCTGGCAGAAATCGAGGCTTTCTGCTGTTTCCAGAATCCTGTAACTAAGGTAAAATAATATATGAACTTTGAAGATTTCCTTGGCTAGAATTAAAAAACAGATGATTTTTCAGAGACAAAATCCTCAACCCACTGTATGTGATATGAAACACACTTGGACAAGTTTCCTCTTAAGGTAATCTTTCAGACATGAAAACACGAGGAAATTAATTCCAATTGGCTTTTATAAATTAGTACAAATGTTAGTGTGCATCTCTCACTAAAGTTAACCCATGGCACCTGCAACAAGGCCAAAAAAAATTGTCTCAAAAGCATTAATTGAGACCCACACATCTGTGGTACTAATCACAGGGCAGTCTATTTGTTCTCTGCTTATCGGATATTTACAATCCACTAGTTTTTGTTCTTTAAGAAATGCTTTCCAGGCCAAGACTTGATGAATGACTGAGTTAACCACTAATGCTGTATGGCTGAGTAACTCTGACCTTCTTGACCCACAAGCAAAAAGTCATCTTGCCTCTTTCAAAAAGCTACCCACATAAAAGTAAATACAATGTAGTATAAATTGAAGCAAGTCACTTGTAGGAGTGTGCCAAATTGGGTTCAGTCCAACAGCTTTCCAATTAGTTGCGGAAAGCTTGCAAAGTAGGAAATAATTGAGCACGCCTTACGTGAACTGCAACAGCACATACCAGGCTTGGACACGGAACAGTACCTTATAACTCTGAGGATGTTGCCTTTTTTTTAAACAAAGCTAACAGAACACCCAATTTTTCTTCCAGCATAGAGATAATTTAAATCCCATCATTAACATCAAGCTTCTCTGTCCTGAAAAATACGGACTTGTACTGCTGTACAAAAATGCTGTGTTGACGAGCTGTATCCATTCCTCCCCCACACTCCGATCTTAGGACTCTGCAGGTGCTTTGAACTAACTTTGCAAGAGTGTATTCAGTAGATGTTATGCAGCAATCTGATGCTGTAATTGCTGCCTTGCTTCTCTTGCCCCAGCATTAGCAATAGTGACAAGATTAGAAAAAAAATTAGCAGCCAATCAAAGACAGAAGAAGCGAGCAAAGTGCAAAGATTTGAGTGTTTGAGCCTACCTTTTTGGAGATGCCACACTGCAAACAGGAGGGGTGCAGTGGGTATGCAATTGACAGAAGAAGAACGTAAAAGGAAAGACAAAAAAAAGATAGAACAGATCAGTGATTTTCTACATCCATGGCAAAGTGAATGTAAGGAGCCTGGAAAGAAACAAAGCACAGTTTGATTTGAATCACCAAGCAAAAGGAAAAAAAATGACAGGTTAGGTTAAAATATTTTCTATCTTCCACTTTTTTTTTTTTTTTTTTTTTTTTTCCCCTTTTGCTGCCTGCTCAGTTATTTGATTGTAAAATAATTCATTAACTACTTGCACAGGCCAAACACATCTATCTGGACAAGAAAACTTTCATCTTATTGAGCAGTGGAGAAAAGCTCTTCTCCAGCAACTACATCTGTGTACACCAGGATCCAAATAGAGCTTAGTTCACAGCAGTACCCAGATAATGGAGAAGAAGAAGTATGTTTGAAAAAGTAAAGATGATAAAAGTTTTTCATTAGCAACTCTGCCTGCTGAGGTAATTCCTCCCGGACTTATTTGGGTATGAATTTACTACATTTTGCTTTGAAGGCACCACTGTTCTGAGTGAGAATGCCTCTACAACATTCAGTGTAGCTGGATTTTCTGTTTAATTCTCACTCTGTTGCTGAAGAATATACTAATATATTCAGAAAGGATATTACAGCTCTTCTGAACCTCAGTACACAAATGAAAGGTAATATGCACAAACTGCAGGAGTTCATACTGCTTGTTGCAAGTCCTGAATGCAATGATCAGAATTCTACCCAACGTGACCTTCCAGGGGCTCAGCGCCTTGGCACATTTGAGGCTGGCAGAACAGTCTCTTCCAAGAGAAAAGCAAGGTAAAGCACAAGCCAGCTGTAAACCAAATTGTAAATCTAAAAACAAACCCTTGGAAAAGACTGCAGGGTTCATGGAGATAACTTTCTGCATACAATGTACATGTAAGAAGTTCAGCTAATGCATAAGTTATCTTGTAGGCTAGAATTGGGTAAGGCTATTTCAATACCACAGAACACACCCGCTTGCAACTACTGTGACTTACTCAGCAACATAACTGGCTGTAAGACACACACATGCAGAGGTCTCTTCGCTAAGCTTTTATTAAGGCTACCTATTATAATGGACCAAGATTTCATTGGTCCATTGCTCCCAGCAGGCTTTTCCTCCTCTTGTTTCTGAAAAAGAGATAATGCAATCATCTTTTGGATTAGTATCCTCACTTCCCTTTTTCGTTGTTCTTTCAAAATAATTAATTTCAAATAGCACGTGTACCCATCACAAAACTAGCCATCTCCTACCTATGGTTACTATGGCCTTGATTTTCAGAAGGTTTGTGGTCAAACTACTTTTAAAAGTAAAAATACTTTTACTAAATGTACTTTTAGTAAAAGTAAAACAAGACTTAGTTATTTCTCCACTATTATAAAATAAACTCCCTAGGTGAGGAAAACATTCCCACCTCAGACTGTGTTTGCCTATTTGCAGTAAAGAAGCACCTGAGTTCACAGTGCTGGATGGCACGAAATTCATGTTTTATACTAATAATCTCATCTTAACCATCATCGTATTTGTTTGGGTACTTTTCTTCCCAGTGAGTTACCAGTGTTTTTCCAGCTTTAATAAAATGTCTTTTGGTTTAAAATCAGCCTGTGAGACACTTTTGAAATTCGCAATATTTGCAATCAATATATACCTGTAAAAGGTAATTATGAATTCATCACACTTCTCAGTTCAGTCCCAGCAACGTTTAATTTTTGGGCTCCTGACTATTTCTAACCAAGTTCCCACAGAAAAAGTCAGCAGAGGTATCAGCATGCACCAGCAGAGCTCTTCTCCTCCTCCACCAGGCACGTAAGACTAGCGGACTGTTCATCAGACTGAGAAAAGCTCAGGATCTCAGGTTTGTGGAGATCACTCGGACTACCTGTGGGGAGACCCCTACCTTTTCTGTTTGACTGTGATGCCCTTCTGCTGCAAAGCCTTCTCGTTGGCCATCTGCAGCAGCTGGATCTCCTTCCGTGAGAAAAGGCGGATAGCAAAGGCTTTTTCCAGAAGCCTCTCTGGAGACACTGACTTCGCGATGTCTCTCACAAAAGCCCGAATATCCTGCTGTACGCTGTCAGACTCCATGGGCTGCCCAGCTCTGACTTTGTGAAAGAATTTCAGAATAGCCAGCGCAACACGATAGAGAACTTTGTAGCCCTCCACCAGAAACACATCGAAGACCCGAGCAATGTACACCATGGGCAGCTCTCCGAAGAGCCACCGCTGCCAGTCAGAGTACACCTCTAACACGTCCTCAGACACTGCCACCATCAGCTTGTGTGCTGCCTGACAGTACTTGTTAACCAGGTCCCCGAAAGTCATGCACGAGGATTCAAAGGCTAGGAACGTCTGATCGATGAGCCGCTTAGAAGGGTCGTTGCAAGCAAGGATGCGGCAAACCTGTTCAAAACACTCTGCCTCATCCTTGCTGTAGTGAAGGAGCAAAGCTATCACAGACGGCAGCGCTGGGCAAAACGATATGTCTGGGAACTGGTTTGCAATGCACAAAATAATCTTCCTGACTGCCCCGATGCCTTCAGCATTCAAGCAGTACGTAGGGACGAGGCTGTCGTCAACAAACTCTGGTAGTGGCAGGGAGTTACTGTTACGTTTTCCGACAATCTTCACAACAATGTCACGGTAAACATTTGCGTCCGGGGTCACTGTGCGGCACGGGATGTTGCTAATTAGCTTGTGGTACACTTTGGCTCTCAGAGAATGGTTCTTGGCCCAGTAGCCTTGTCGGGCCAGCTGCTTGAGTTCCTGGAACTCCGTGCAGGTTAGGTCCTTTGCATCCTGGCTCTGGACAGTAACATCCATTTTGTCCCAATCCACAAAGCAGCTGTATTCATCCATGGCTTGAGGAGAAGCGTATGAGAAAAATCATGAGAACTGAGACTATTTCATCATTAAATGTCTTGCAGATTTTCCTGAAAGAAGTAAAAAAAAAAAAAGTTTGAGTAACAGATGATCTCGCATTTTCTTTAGGAACACACATATATACATGCAACTTGTTCCCGCACTGCCAAAGCTGTTCTCTAAAGCAAAAAGTATATAAGCATTTTTTATTTTTAAGCCAAACGTCACTTCCATTCTCATTACGTACTTGTCAGTAACTCATATCAAAGTTGTTATCAACGGCCAGCCCACAGACTGATTCTGAGCACATCTGCACATGAAGTAGACTTCCTAACTCAACTTCCTAACTAAAGTTTAAATTAACTTCTTACTTACAGAGAGAAACATCCCACTCAGAAATATCCACAGCTTGTCCAGTTTGCAGTCTCTATTCCTAATTCTCTGGGGAAGCAACAGTTATTTATACTAAAATTGTGCAGTTTCGCAAGCAGTGTAAACCGTTCCAAGACTGTGCAGCCAGTAAAAGGAGACGCTGACCTCCTGCTAGACACAACCACGTGCTCCTAGTTGCTCCTTTATGCTGGTACTGGCTCTCATGTGGTCACACAGTCACAGAGACTGGTTTGTTGATGTACAATTCTTCCTTGCCATTTGGTAAGCAAGATGTGCAGCTGTAGGGTTACCTAGGTCAACGTTAGTGCCAGTGCAAAGGTGACAAGGCAGAACCACCCTTTCTGATGGCAGTACAGGCTCACATCAGCTTAAAACAGCTTCATGAAAGTGATTCTTAATCCTCGTGAGCACTGCACTGGACTTCTGGTTCTGATTTTGTATGCATTTCTGTGATCAAGTCACCCTCTAGAGGGCCTGCTATCACCAACATTAGACCATTTTAAAAACACACTAGCCTATAATAAGAGCAGTGAGAGCTAAAAGATCAGGTTCTAGCCTCTGGTTCCTCAAACCACATGTTAACATGATCTACCAGCTGACTCCAGCTTCAAAGCACACCTGTGCCCCAGCAGACAGCATCCACTAATGCCCATCCATGAATTAGCTTTAATTCACTGCATCTCCCCTTCTAGTTTTCCACTGAAACACACCAGTGACAGCAGACAACAAGTTAGTCTGCTGCAGGAACATCTCTGTCAGTGCTCCCTCAGTGCTGGGTTAAAGCTAAGGAGCACACCCCCACTGACGCTGCAGACTCCGCAAAGGCAGCTGAGCCCTATAAAATGCAACAGGGCTTTGAAGCTGATTTGTACAATTATGGCACTACGTGCAAAGGTCAAAGCAACAAAAACAGTTACTGAAATGCTTCCAGAAAACCTTTAGTCATTCCTGTATCAACAGACTGGACGATGCATAGACCTTGACATTTACTAGCACAGACCATGGGCTTTTTTATAGCAAGTGCATTAAAAGGATTTGAAACTCACGGCAGACACACCATCAAGACAGACGACTCATCCTTCCTACTTCACTACAGGAGGATAAAACAAACATTTTGGTTCAAGTTCAGAACATACAATGAGCATTTGCTTGGACAGCCATACATTTAACCTAGATAGTTTTAAATTGTGGCTAAAAATGAATTAAGATTTTTTTCTTTTTGGAACCACATGCTGAAACTCCAAAATTTAATTTCTCTTTAATAAGCTTGTCAGCAACACAGGGAAGCCTTTTGGATGGCTCCTTCCCTCCAAATATTTTTTTCAGATTTTATAAAAACAGTTTTTTTGGGGGAGTCATCTATTACACTGGAGAACATAAGAACAATAAAGAAATGCTCACCTCTTCTTTTTGTTGTGTTCTTCCACATATGAAGTTAATGCTCAGACTGCAGTTAAAGGAGGCAGCATGTTGTCCCCACTTCAGACCTGAAAGCAGGCTGTATTATGGTGTGTAGGAACAGTGCTTCCTTGTGAGCACGTCTTTGGGATCAGCAAAGGAGTAACGGTGGGATACCAGCCACTGCAGAGTCGACGTAGGTCTGTTAAGTTAACATTCTTCTGTCATTCTCCACCTGGGAAACACAACGGAGACTTACCTTTAATAGAAATTCTACAATACCCTTGTGGAGAAAAATTATATTTCTATTCAGGAGGGAGCAAAGTACAGGAAGTTGAACCACACAATTCATGGTCACTTCAGCATGGAAACCATTACGATCCTGTATGTGCTGGAGTCTTCACTATGAAACAGCTTCCCCCTTCTGCCATCACTTTTTGGGAACCACTTACGTCTACATTAGGGAGGGTTAATTGAAATGTCCATCTCATGAGAGAACTTACAAGATATTCAGAGTTACAACTTTTCTGTCCTTTTCCCTATAAATTTTCTTCTCTCTCCTTACTCTTTTTTTTCCTATCATTCACACACTTCATATCACATATTCATATGAATTCATAGCTATTTTCTATCATTCAGAGTCACAGGCATGCTTAAAGCTTGCATGTCATCTTTCCCTCTGAAAGTTTCTCCAGAAACTAACTGATTTAGTGAGTGCATGCTCCTCAGCAAGCTCACTGAAGTCAGTGGCTAGGGGATGGAAATCTGACAGAACTTTGGAGCACACTGGCTGAGAGAAATCTTCCAGCTGTGCAAGTAGGTCGGGCTGCTTGTGCTTCTCAGAGCTCGAAATGCTGCAAGAAAAAAAAAAATGACAGGAAAGCAAACAGGCATTGTCGAGGCCGCTAAAGCATGACCAGATCTTAACTGCTTGCAAAACCAACAGAATTAGTGTGCTTCAGCGTAATGGTGCATAGCTCCTGACACTGTGTCAAAAGCTACTGCAAGCCAGCAGGCCTCGAACTGGGAGTATTTACTTGCCAAAGGAGAAGAGCCCAAGAAATTTCAGAAAACTTCTAGCCTGCCTTTGTCATTTCCTCCTCCCACTCCTTCTGAATCTTCCTCCATCCGTCCCTCTGTACAAGTTTTCTCTTCTGGCAACCACATAAAGAGCAAAGTTTAACTCTGAGTTAATCGTAAAAGCAGGCAAAAGCTGTCTCATTTCCAGTAGCAAAGAGCAAGCTGGTCAGGGGCTGTGTCCCATCCACTTCTCGCAGGTACTGAGACTCATTTATATCTCCTTATTACAACACAACTCCTTCCCTCTTGGTAAAGTAACTTTAGGAAAGTTAGCACCACGTTGCAGCAGTATCCTCTGCCTGGATCTCCAGATAACAGCGCCTCAACTGCAGAGAACTGGAATGCTTTCAAATACTTCTTAAGACAAAATTGTAATAGGGTTTTAAAAGTTAGCAAAGCCAATTCCATTACTCATGACAATGGCAAAGCTTGACAGTTCCATGCACCTCCTTTAAGGAGATGTCCCCATTCTCCTTTCTAATTTGACTGACTTCTACAAAACAGTAAGAATTAGCACAGAACACCACCCTTTTTTTTTTTTAGCAGCAACCACCACACAAGTTTGAGATTGTTGGATCTATTGGTGTATTGTGGAGCTTCTCGCTCTTCAGTTAACTGCAAATTAAAAACAAGTGAGAAGTAGAAAAAAGCATATTGAAAATACACCAAAACTGGCTGCAGTACAGACAGAAGATTTTCCGAGGTTAAGTTTAAAACTATGAAGCAAATCATCATTATAATTCAAAACCAGGCAGTGACCATTGAACTGGAACTGGCACAATTTCAAGACAATGACTACATTTTTAAGAAATAAGCTTGCCAGTCCAGCCACATTTTTCCATTCCACCCCTTAATTCTTCCCACTGTTGTGTAGGCTACTTTCAGAAGATGTCTGAAAACCGCACTGAATTTTATAGAGCAATGAGCAAATTGTGGCAGTCAAAAGTCTGATACTGCCTTTGAAAAAAATGATCTATGAAAGCATCTAAAAATGCATAAGTCAGAAAATAAACAATTTGAATTATGACTTCCTTTAATCGAAGGGAATATAAGGTCACAACACTGCTAAAGCTAACATGGCTAGGGACAACTTTAATAAGTTTCATTACAAAAGCAACCTAGTAAGTTTTGCAAGATGTATTTCAATATTTCAGTCAGAAAACTAACCAATTCTACTTCCAGCTCATTAAAATAATTAATTTTTGATTTGTATAATAAAACAATCAATTATAATCAAATACATAACTTGCATAAACAATTTTTTGATTCTTTCCCAAATGCAAGAATCAGCAAACTGAAATACCTGAACTAGAACTAATGTGGAGTACCAATATTTCTTCCAAACCCAGAGTACATATATCCACGTTAGTGCAATATTTATATTCTAAACTTTTTTTTAAATGCTGGATTTTAAAAATTCCAGCTTTGATTAAAACCCGAGATTAAACTACTTGGTACTGATTTTAATAAACACAGGAAAGTTCCTTAAAAAATTATAATCAGGAAAACCTTGATCCTTATCCTATTTAAATAGCCTTACAATTTTGCCTTCTGAAAGTTGTACGACAGATTAACAGCTTGTTAGGATACTTCACATGCACCCAGTGTAGTTACTGTATAACACGAAACCTAAACTTTGATAACATTTTTCAACTTACCCATGCGCAGTTGTTGATTTTAATGAGGATCACTTTTCAAACCCCTCTGATACAGCTCTTTGCTACGCACTGTACAGAACAGCTAGATAACGACAGCTGATATTTTGGCACGTGTTTTTATAATGTGCTAACAGAAAGCAAGTATTTTCTTTTGCTGTACAACAAAAGACTACTGCTAACCTCCTGGAGCTGCAGCGCATTGTCTCCTGTTTATGCTGTAGTGATGCTGCTAGAGAAAAGGCTCAAGTCCACTTCCTTTCATTGAAGTGACCCATGCAGAAGGCACATGAACAGATGAATCTTCTTCCTTGAAATTTCTAGCCATTAGTTCTCACTCCAGTTTAAGGAAATTAAACCCCAAACTCTAAGTAGATGATTTCCCATCCTTGCGCAATACTGAATCACATCTGAGATTTTTGCTTTATATACCAATGAATCTGATAGAAGAACAAAGCAATGCAGCAAGGAAGTAATGCTGACCAACAGGCACTCTTTCCTCCCCAGTACTTCGGTGCATCCTGCAGTTTTCTCCGAGCCCAAGCTTACAGCAGCATCCCTTGACATCTCTGCTACATGGATCTGGAAACAAGACCAGACATCACAGTGCCATCCCCTGTGACATTTACAGCTTCAATTACTTCCCATTCCACAAACCATTTGGGACGATATCAGAGCTAAAAATTAAGCACTCCATTTAGCACCAGAACAAGCAAAACACAGCTAGCTCATCATGCGTAGGAAAGCAATTTGGACCATGCTGATGCATTCTGAATTGACAATCCTCTTTAGTGGAGTACACAAGAGCTCGATGGATTGCTTTGATGAGGTTAAATGCAGTTCGATCTCTTTATGGATTGCCCTAGGCACTGTCCACAGAATAAGCTGGGCTCCTGCTTCTGGATAATGCTCTAGCACTAGTTTATCAGTCATAATAGGGGCTGAGATATTTGCTCCCCATTGTTTTTCATGCTCTTTAGGGACAAAGGCTAGAAACCTGTTGACACAAAATGAGTACTCACTTCTGACTTCCCTTAGAAACTGCTGAAGACCTGATAGTGTCTGACAGCACTGGTAAGAGCTGCCAAGCAAATCATTTTAAGCATCTCAATGATTTCTCTGTGGACATCACCATTGCATATGAAGCACAGTCACTGAAGGTTTGCCTGAGAATCTCGTGCTTTCATTTATTAATGAAAACACAGGTAACATTGTCTTCTTAAACAGGGACTTTTAATTATCTCTGATTAATCAATCATGTATTTTATTACAATAAAAAGTTCAGAAACAAGACGATCTATTCTGGTCTGATAAATAAATGACAGTAGTTTATATTTAAGAGAATGTCTAGGCCGTATATCTACAAACATTTCAACAGAAAACAGCAACCCCTCATTCCCATCTCCTGTGCTGGGACAACACGAGCACTTCTAATACTCAATCACTGTTGATTCCATGAGCTGTACTTATTATAAGATACCACAGAGGTAGAAAACCCAAACACTCCCAAAACAAATAACACAAAGATCTGAAAAAAAAAATCTGGTGGAAAAAAAAAGGAACAGAAAAAAAGATTAATGGTTCCACAAAGGGGGCAAAATGCTAAAGAACAGAGCATCGTAAGAGGGTACTGGATAGCAAATGTTATCAAACGTATAGGCAAGGAGCTTGTCCTGCCTATGTCGTTACAGACATGAGGACCATCTAGGGGAGAATTTTCCATTAAAAAAAAACAAACAAAACAAAACACAGAATTTAAGCAGCATATCTATTTTATACAACGAATTAAGTGTTACTCATTTAAAATGTTTACTTTGAAACCAGAAGTTTCAAAATATGAAGTATGCATTTTAAGTCTATCAAGGTAATAGGTCAATGACCCAACTCCTAATGTTATCTTTAAAACAAAACAAAACTAATTTAATCAAAGCAGTACAAATATCAGTGTGGAAACTTACAAGAATGTAACTTTTCTATCAATTTAAATGATAGAATGTGTTTAAATTGATTTAAGATCTCCCAGTGCAATATATGAACATGCAAAGCTTTAGTCCAGCAGTCAGAGTGCTTAAAGCAAACCAAAGGTAGACGATGGGCAGCTGAACGAGCAACCCTGGGCTAATCGAACACACAAGTCCCTACAAGTTACCTCTTCTGCTGTGTAATCTCCCATGTCAATAACTACCAATATCACCCCAGTGAAAATAAGAAGTCTCATATAGCAAGACGTGATTTAAAGTGATTATGATTTATTAGCTCTGTGAATATTCAAGGCACTTGATCCTTTATACCTGCCTAGGGATGGGATTATACACTCAAGCTAAAGAACTTTGGGCAACCTGGTCTAGTGGCTCCCATGGCAGGGAGACTGGAATGAGATGATCTTGATTCTGTGATTGTCCCTTCCACCACAAACCATTCCGTGATGCTACAACTCTTACTCTGCATTTATAGAAATTGCTGCATGTCTTCTTTGCCTCTGTAGTAAGCAAGCAGGGAGGCGCACGCCATGCATACCAGCAGCTATCAACAGAACTTGTTTATTCCAGGGTAAATTTTGCAGCCCCACGATTTCAGCTGGCAGCTGAAAATGGAATAGGAAATCCTTATCGTATCAGACTATGTTATTATCTTCTGCACTAAGTGCAAAAAGCATAGAGGTTTCCTCTTGGAAAACAAGAGCTGATTTACAGTAACATAAGCATTGTGAAAACTACAAAGTTAAAGCTGTCAATTTATAAAGAATCTATTCTCTCCCAGCTCTGTAAACCTCTGTATCTTCTTCCTCTTCCCAAGACTGCCCAAAATAAAAGCTTCAATAATCTAGTACCCTGGTGATGGATTGCCCCTCTTCGGAAACAAAAGGTAGATTATCCTGCACACAAGAGAAAACTTAGACACCAACACCAAACCAGCTCCAAATACACTTTAGAATTAAAGGAGGATCTAAGCTCAGGCAGAATGCCAACAACTACATTCCAAGGAACTTAAAATAAAGCAATATATTGCTCTTATTTCTGTAGTCTTTCAAGAATTACGCCCTACGAAAATCCTAAGAGTAGCATCAACACTTGTCCTGAAGCAGCAAAGGTACAGAAACAGCATTTTATACTGTAAAAGCAATCACTGCACAATCCCAAGCTACTGCTACCGTATTTTTATCAAAAATAAACAGCATTCATAACCACAGACTGGTTGCTGAGTTTTTAGTCGCCTTGCAGTAGATGGTGTTCCTTATCCACATGCTTATCCTGAGTAAACTTAAAGGAACTTAAAGTATCTGATGTCTGCTCTGCCAAATGTCACTGCACGGATCCACAGATGCTCGTCTCTCAGCTGGAGGAGAGGGCTTACAGGCATACTGAGATGTAAAGCAGGAATCTTGTCTCCTTGGGGAATTACATTAGAAAGCAAACATTCCCTCTATACAGTGAGATATTATAACAAAAACAAACAAAAAAGACAAACAGCACCCGTAAACCCCTCCTTCCCCCAGACTGAAGGAATTTTATTAATCCTTACTGCAAAACTTATCTTCGTGTAGATCTTCTGACTTGCTCCCTTCTGCCAGCTCTGTTGATGACGAGAAAAAAATAATAATAAAATTAGACCGTTTAAAAAGAATGTGACAGGCAGCACTCACACGCATCAGGTACACTGATGACCTCTGTAACTACAAAAGCAATCTGCCTGCACTTCTGCATGGCTTCCAACCTTCATATTTGCCTTTGTAGTATGGAGAACAAGGGGGCAAATACCCTCACATTAGAGAGCAGCGGCTAATTAACCATACTATTAAAGTGCTTACAGCATAAACAATTCATTTCAGTCTCTCAAACCACAAGCAGGATTACTGCTTGTGGCACCTTTGTAATAAATATTTTTAGCCAATGTTCCCTTTGTGGTTTATTGCTGGTTCTCCTCTGCCCCAGCTCTCCCGCAGTGCTCCCCAGTGTTTTGATCTATGAAATTGCCTGTTTAACACAGAATTTGGTGTCCTTCCTGTAATCTCTGAAGAGCATCTCTCCTCATAGGACATCAGTAGTTTCTGCATAGGCAGGGGACTTGAGAACACCAGCTCTACAGCTTGCAGTATTTATCTTTTTAGGTTTAAGATCCCCAGTTCTGAAACTAAAATAACTATGTTCTGGAGATACGTAGTGCAAAGGTTCAAATCAGCTTAGTAAGCTGATAGCGGTCACTAGACCAGGCTCTTGTCCTATTAGGTAAGAGAGTTGGAATTAATCTGATAAACATTAGTTTTCTTTACTAATGAATCACATCCAGCCTAGCAGATTTTGAAATAACAGTTTTAATGACTGCAAAATCAGGTCATGAGAGCATCTTTTCACGTGAGTTATTTCTTCCTTCAGTTGTTTTCTCCTTGAAAACTCTAACAAAATAACCCAGTGCTGGTGTAGCCACACAGATGTTACACCTGTTTGGTAACAGAACAGAGCCGTGTCCATACCAAGCACGATAAAACAGCCAGGCTGCCAAACTCCTTCCCTGAGACAGTGGGAATCAACAACGCCTGGCCTTTTGCAACATTTGGAAGCTCAGGTAGCTGTCCTTTGACCCAAGAAGTTTAAGCAAGAGGAGAATAAATGAGATATGGTGAAGCCTAAGTGCATGAACAACGCAGATAAGAGCGCTTCTATCTGTTAGTTCAGAGAAACAGCTGATTCCACAACTGGACGCCTCCAGCACGTCCTCCCACCCATACACATGGAGTCCAAGCAAGTCAATCATTAATATAGTGCAATTAGCTCTGCCTATTTTTATATCAGACAGGTCGCGTGACTGCCTGGTCAGGTACAAGGGAACTAAATGGCTGATGACCAGCGTTACTTAGATGAACTCCACTGCAAGCCCTCGTCCCCAAGCTAGGTGCTATGCAAACGTATCCAAATATCCCACTTATACCTGCAAATAAAGGCATCCCCAGATGAACACATCAGACTTCCAAAACAAGTTTTAGCTCTTTAATTCTCAGTCACAAATCAAAGCCATAAGTGGAGACCAGCAACGCTTCTTTCAGGCCACGATCACAGCTCACCTACTCCAAGCGTTACCATACCCCCACCTACCTCGGAGCACGTCCCCACACAGCCCAACACAAGCAGCTCTAACAGCCCCCCAACCTCAGGGGTGGAGCAGAAAGCTATTTAAAGAGCTACAACACCAAGGACCAAAATCTACAGTCTCTTGCCACTAATTTGCCTGTTATTAACTCCATTCAGCTTCAGCACCGAAGCAGAGGCCCTTACCTAAACAAATGCCAGGGCAGTATTATCAGATCGCAATAACCTTGATGTTGGAGGCAGCAAGAGACACAAGCAGCGTGGACTGGTTTGCTTTAACGCTTGCCTGCCTTGAATTTCTGGATACAAAAATTTCAGTGCAGGTGTAACTGCTTTCAGGTTACTTTAACAACCCAAATGACACAGCTGATCAGGGGATGGGGGAGGCTTTTTCAAGGTTTCAAATTAACAGAATGAAGAAACAAAACCAAGGGGAGAAACAAAGGGCTACAATAGGAGAGTTAGGATGAGCAGAGGCACCTGAATGTGGAAAGTCCACAGATAGCTTGTTACAAACTTTACTTGGCAACATTTAATTATTAACAGCAAGAAAGAGAAGCAGAAGGCTCTTCCCCTAGTGTTCAAACTATCTGCACAAACACCTGCGATTTTTCAAATATTAATGAAAGAAAAGCCATTCAGTACAAAGGCTGTCAGTAGCTAGCTATCGTGCAATATTATCCACAGCTATTTTACAAATTACAAAGGACAGAAGTATAACGCATTGCTTGGAAGCAACAAAGAGCTGGTATAAAATGTGGCTGGAGCCCTTCAAACCAAGTTCTCAGTGCTGCTCCTGCAAAGCAACCATCGTAAGATAGATGCCTATGGCAACACCACCTAACTACTAGTGGCTGTGTAACGAAGGAGATTCTAACAAGAAATTATTTTTTCCGGTGACACCTAGATGTGATCTGTGTTGTTTTCATCCGGAGTGTTCCCAGACACTCTGACAATCCTACCCGGCTTGTTGTTAAGCCACACAAGCTTTTGGATGCCCCAGCTTCCTTACAGAGCCGGACACAAGCCCAGCTTTGGGGCAGTGTTTCCATACAGAGCCCCCCCTGTCCCCACATCACACCCACAGGCCCCCGGCCCTCCCGGTGCCTCTGACACCGCCAGGCCTGGAGCAGCGGCCGCAGGCTGAGCCCGCTGTGTGCCCGTGGGCCGGCACGGGGGGGCTGAGCCAGGTTATGGGGGGGGCCTCGAGCTCGGGGCCAAGTGGGAAACGTTGCCAGCCCCGGCATCCCCGCAGCCACCCCCAGCACACAGGCAGCCCCTCGCTGAAGATGAGCACGAAAATAAAGCGGTGAGAAGGTCACTGCTGGGGCAGCCCCCGGGGACACCCAGACCCGGCAGCGGGACCCCGGGGCTCCGCTCCCCTCAGGGCTCCGCGCCCCTCAGGCGCACACCCACCGCCCCCACACCCGGGGGGCTCCGCCGCACAGCGCTGCCACCCCCACGGCCCGCCCGGCCCTCAGCACGCCCAGGGCAGCGCCAGCCCCCTCCCGGACCCGCCCGGACCCTCCCGGGACCCGCCGGTGCTCGGGCTCGGGGCTGGCACCGGGCAGGACGCGCCCCCCCCCACCCCCGCTGCCGCCGCCCTCACCGCCCTCAGCGCCGCGGCTCCCGCCAGGCCCCGCGCACGCGCCCCCAGCCTGCACGGCCGCGGGCACGGCGGGGGGCGCCGCGCGCACGCGCACAGCCCGGCCGCCTCCGCGGGGGCCGCGCGCGCATGCGCGCCGCCGGGCGGGCGGTGAGGCGGGCACGTGCCGGGCGCGGGGCGCGAGGCGGCGGCACCGCCCTGAGGCGGCCCTGAGGGGGCGCGGCCCCGGGGCTCCGAGCGGGGCGCTGCGGGCTCGGCCCCGGGCCGGGGGGTTTCCTACAGAGCCTGCGGTGGCCGGGGCAGAACCGGCTCGGTGCTAAGCCGCAGGGTGGCTGCGGTGGTTGTTGGGCTCAGCTCGGTGGCTGCGTGCTGTGTGTGGCGGGTGAACAGCCGCCATGTTAAAGATTATTAACTGGGCACGCCTCAGTGGCCAATAAAGTTTTAATCTTTTATACGGCGTTGTAAATGTACCCGGCGTGTAACGCAGGCTCTTGCCAAACAGATAACAAAGCCCTTCCCCGAGAGGGTTCCAGCCTGACGGGAGGCACGAGGGGCCGCGAGGAAGGCCCGGAGGGGACAGCAAAATGTCAGGCACCAAGGGGAGCCCCCAGAGCTGTGGGGACAGCGACGTGTGGGGAGATCTTGTGGGAGGATGAAAACCTTCCATCTGTCCCCAGTATTTATGGCATCTTTCACAGCAGCACGTGTCCCGTGCAGTCTGTGTGCGGGCTCAGAGCACCCCTCTGAGGTGAAGCAGTGCTGGTGTTCCCGTGCTTTTTGGGGGAAACTGAGGCAGGCAGAGGGAGGTGTGCTCCTGGCGTGCACCCGGCTGGGGACCGGCAGGCTTTGGAGAAGCACGGCACAGGGAAATGCACCGGGCGTGAGGAATTTCTCTGCTGAAGCACAAACGGTGATTTGAGCTGAACCTTTAGACAAAAAATTGCTCTCAGCGCTCAAAAAGCAGAAGTTATCGGAGGCTCTCTTCAGATTTATCTGCTGATGTTCCGTGGCGATTTCAGAGAGATTTTAGGAGCGCAATGAGGACACTTTTGTCACCAAAGTCTGTGCGTTACCTGATAGTTTTACTGTTCCGGTCCCCCAGGTGCCACAGGGGGCTGGATTCCAGCAGACAGAGCCCGGCACAGAGCTGAGGTCAGCGCAGGGAGATCTGTCAGAAGGGGAGCGCTGTGTGCGTGAAGGGGAGAGCAGCCTGGGGAGCGGTGGACGGTGAAGAAATGGCAGATGGTGTGGGCAGGGTGGGTGCCGTGAGCTGCCTTAAAGCCGTGGAGACTGCACGGCCATGTGAATAACCTTCAGTGCCCTGTTCCCAAGCTGTTGTGCTGTCTGTGGCTATGTGAGAGTGGGTGAAAACCACGCTCGACTGGCTGGATGCTGATGGGGAACATATTTGAGTGCATCTACTTTTGTTCCTGGAGAAAGATGTTCATTGCAGGCAGCTTTTACAGAAACCAAGGAATGCTCAGGCTCCAAGCACTGCAGCAACTCAAATAAAGAGCAAGATCCAGTGGCTGCACCAAGGGCAATGAGCCTGCAAAGGCTTTCTGGGGATTAATGAGAGATACTGAGTTATAGGGCTGCCAGTCAACAACTCCCCTGAGTTTTGGAGAACTTTCACGTGGTGCAGAATGAATAGTCCCACGAGTACAGCGTTCAGTGGAACCTGGTTTCCTATGGGTTTGTGTCTTGATTGTGTTTTTCTTTTGTGTTTCTGCAGCCTAAAAATGGGTGAGGTGATGCTGAACCATTTATTTGCATGGCGATGCTCTTCCACATCACCACTCATTTTGCTGGAATGTATCTGAACAGCAATGCATGCAGTTGGACATGCCTCATTTTCTTATGAAGCCATGCTAGGGTTACGGTCTAGGCATGCATGGATGTGATGGAGTCTTTCTGTAAGGGACAACAGAGGGACTGGGTGGCCGGATGGGGAAAAGGGAAATGAGAATAAAAAAGCAAGGAAGCACTGAGGAGGTGGAATGGGCCATCAGGTGGGAAAGCTGTCCCTGCGGGTGTGCAACAGCTTTGGAGAGGGGCTGGCACCCTTACAGGGGGTAGGAGAGTGGCTGGAGCACTGTCAGAGGGGTCCAGGACGTGCAGAAGGGATTGGCCAAACCCTGAGCTGGGCTACTGAAGCTCTGGCTTTGCTGGTCCCGCAGGGATGCTGTTTGCACAGGGCTGGTTGCATCCAAAGCTGATAAGCCCGGCAAAGTGTGACCTCCTGTGGGTAAAACCGGGAATTACCGTGGGATAATTAAGTGAATCCTTTACGTGTCACATAGAAAAGGATGCTGCGATGCTTGCCCAGCGGCGTGGATCACATAACCCCAATTAGGACCCTAAAAACCACGGCGCGAGTTTCTCCCGTCCAAATGCTCCCAACGGAAGCCTGTGGGTAGACCTGAGCTCCCTCTGGGCGCCTTTACGCGGCCGTGGTGACCTCTGGTGGCTGCAGCTCAGCCTGGCCTGCGGTAATGAAGTTTTTATCCAACCCTCCTGTTAGGTTCCTGCTCCCCGCTGTCCGATTCCAAACCTGCTTCACAGGACCTATCCCCCTGAAAGAAAGGGGAAACCTGGAGGCAGAATTTCAGTTGCTAACGTAAAAACAAGGTGAACCCCAGACTGACAGCCACTTGCAGCACATAAATAATTTATTACAGAAGAGAGAACTGCTGGAAACTGGCAGCTCCTACACATAGGTGGCCTGACCCACCGCACGAGCAGCCGCGGAGCTGGAAGGAGGAGGGCTGCGGGGTGGCAAGAAGCACTGTGTGGCGTGAGCGGCTCAGCAGGCTCAGTGAAATTGGTCAGGGTGAAACCTTCCCCCCACAGCTCCCCTCCCCAGCCTCTGTCTGTGTGGTGCTAACTGGGGGCTCTGCTGTGGTGTCGCTGTGGGGTTTCTCTTCTGTGTGTGTGGAGGGTTCCGGGAGCTGCTCTCTGACTGGAACTCAGTACTTCAGCTGACTGCAATAGTACCCATTTCTTTTTTTTTTTTTTTCTCCTATCTGCTGCACTAAGTAGTTAGTGTAGCTGCTCTGCTTGCTATGGCATCCTAAAACCCCAGGCTCAAGGTGATTTACTGATGGAAGGCAGAAGCTGGGCCCTGTTCCTGTCCTTGCTTGGCGCAGGATGCACGCTTCTGGCCACGGGGAGAGCTGTGCTGGTCACTGTGGGGTGATGTGATCCCTGTCCTCACCTGCATCCGCGAGGTTCCTCACCAAAGGGTTTTAAAGAACTGAGCTGCCGTGGGATCAGTGCAGGGGCTGCTGACCAAGGCTGACCCAGCTCGGTGACCCTCCTCACCTCACGTGTCCCCTGCCTGCAGGGCGCAAGTGGCCTCTGGAGGAGGAAGAAGCTCCGAGGACTCAGCCAGGCTCCTGTGAGCATCAGGAGGCGACGTTAGGACCTGCTGCAGGAGAGCCTCAGAGCCACCCATGTGAATGCGCTCCTCTGCTCTGTGCTCCTGAGTCCCATCTTTTCTTTCTGTTCCATTCGATTTTCACACCACCGCCTGTTTCTTTACGCTCCAAGCCCGCTGAGCCTCCTGTCAGAGCGTAAGGGCAGGGACAGTGTTGGTGTGTTGTGCTGCGGAACAGCCGTGGTGCAAACTGAAGGACTGAGGCTCCCGGGGCTTTGCTGCGTGTGGGCTGAGACGTTCTGAGCTCAGCTCTGCTCAGCTGCCTGACTGTCTGGCAGAGCTCCTCCTGCCTTCAGGGCCTTCTCCAAGCAGTAATTTACTGCTTAGAGATTGTTTGTTCCCATAAGTCATCCATTTTTACTTTTTTAAATAATAAACTCAATAAACTCTGGAGAATCCCCTCATCTCCTCCACTAGCTGTTCGCCAGGGGATCTGGAGGGGGAAGCCCCAGGCCGGTGCCAGCAGGGATTGTTCCCTGTGCCACACAGCTCCACTTTCACTGGCAGAAACGTGCTGCTAGGGGCAATTCTCCCGTACCCTGGAGATGTGCAGGTGAGGCAGCTAACGGGGAAGGCACCCCGGTTTGCCAAGCCGCTGCAACCACTTGGGCAGGTGACCGTAAGGTGGCCGTAAGGGAACCTGCGCGAGGGAGTTCGGCTGCTGGAGCTAACCTGGCTGAGGGGCTGACCACCTCTGCGAGCAGGGGAGCAGCCGCTGCGGCGTGAGGGTGACCCTGCGATGGTGGCTGTGGCTGAGCGGCCCCAGAACCGGGCACAGCGCCGGGCACCTCTCCCGGTGGCGGAGGAAGCAGCGGACGGCGCAGGGCCGCAGGCACGGCAACACGGAGCCGACTGCGAGGAGCTCCGCCACCCCCGCCGCCATCTTGCTCTCTGACCCCCCCGCGGGGGCTGCCGGGAGGTAGGGAGGCGGGCAGGGCGGCGATAGGCCCGCCCCCGTCACGTGCCTCTCCCCCCCGAGGCGTGACCGCGGGCGCGGCGCTGATTGGTTGGGGCGCGCGGCGCGCGGCTTTGTGACGCCGGCCGGCTTCTGCGCGAGGCAGCGCCCCCCGCGCCTGTGACGTAGCAGCGGGGCCGGCGGCGGCAGCGGCGGTGAGCGGGGAGCGGGGGCTCCGGGGGGGGCTCCGTGAGGCGCAGCCCTGAGGCGCTGCCAGGGCCCGGGCTCGGCGCTGAGGCGCTGCGGCTGCGCTCGGGTAACGGGGAGTAACGGGGCTGGGAACGGGGCCCGGCCCGGGACGCGGCGCGGAGCTGGGCCGCGGGCGGCGCTGAGGTGGAGCTGGGGGTGGGGGGGCCGTGAGGGGGCTGTGAGGGGGCTGTGAGGGGGCCGCGCTGCCTTCCCCTGGCCCTGACCCCGCTTTGTCCCCTCAGAGCCCTGCGGTGTTGTGGCGGTGCCAGCCTCCGGCAGTCCCAGTTTCTCCCGGCTCGCTCTGCCCCTTCCTGCCCCGCTGGTGGAATCCCGATGTGCGTGTGCAGCTGGGGCAACGGTTGGGCCGTTGCCATGGGAACGACGCCCTGAGAGGTGCTGAGGGGCGGCCGGAGCCATGACGGAGCCCCACAGGGTGCCCTTCACCACGCTGCACGGCCCGCTGAGCGGCAGCTTCCTGAAGAAGCCCAGGAAGGACGACTCGGAGCAGCCCCAGGATGCGGAGCAGCAGCCCACGTCTGTGCGGATCACGCTGACTCTCTTCGAGCCGGACAACAAGCGCTGTCCGGAGTTCTTCTACCCGGATCTCGTCAAGAGTTTCCGAGCGAAAGGCAAGGGTGGCTCTGCAGGAGAAAAGGTGAGTGTCTGCACGGCGTGTGGCAAAGCTGAGGTTGTATCTGAAGGTTTTGGGGACTTTTGCGGTGTTCTTCTCTTAGCGCTGCTGTCAGAGGTGGTGGTGTGTTACCGGGGGGGTGCTGAGAGCTGAAATGACAGCTCAGCGGTCAGACACCATGCAGGCCACGGAGCTGGGATCCAGCTGCGGGTTTCTGTTATCAGACAGCTGTCCTGTTCCTCTCTCTGCACTGGTTCTGCACATCAGAAAGCTGATGTGCTGGCAGCAGAGTGTGGCGTGTTGTGCTGGTTGGGTTTGAGGTTGCTTGGTTGATCTAAAGTGGTTTTGGTACCTGGTTACGGGAAGCTAAGGATATCTTACAAAAAGCATCAAAAAGAGGGATATTTGTGCAGCACGGGGCTGTCTCCTTTCTGGGGACTTGGCTTTACTGCACGTGAATGCTTTCCCTGCGGCGCTTGGCAACCGTTTGCGTTTGATGGCCGTGGTGCTCTCAGGTGCTGCCTGACAGCTCTGCTTGCCCCCTGGGGGTCATTTCTCAGGTGCAGCGGAATGCAAACATCCAACAGCACCCAACAGTGCTGTGTTATGGATGTTTTTCTGTGTTGTGTAGTTAAGAAGAGAACATTGTTTTTTCCACTGACGTGGGGGAGTTGTGTTTTCCTCAGTCTTTCAGAACTCTCACTGCCACTTCTGGCGGCAGCGTGGTGATGCTCGGGAGAGTTTATTAGGCTCTGCTCATTTTTCCTGCTGCTATTCAGTTCTGGCTGGCAGTCAGTTGAGGGTTTGTGCTGTTTTCCCGAGAGACAGGGGAAGCAGGGACAGGTACAGGACTAATCAAGAGGGCACCCAAAGCACAGAGACTGCAGCGAGGTCCTGAATGCTTGTGGGTGTCACAGGCACAGCCAGGAACTGCAGAAATCTCATCCCGTAAAGAACGGGGTAAGGATAAGCTCCTCTCATTTCTGCCTGCTAAAGCTCATTCATGTGAGCTTGAGAGCGGGTGGGAGAGGGAAGGGAGATGCCCCCAGGTCTGTTTGTTGGTTGGTGAACGGCAGTAATTAAATAAAGAAAAACAAACAGAGGGATTTACACAGAATCTGGAGATGAGTGGCAGGGTACTGTCTCGTCATCCTCTCCTTTCTCTTCTGTAAAAGCCCAAGTTGAGAGAAGAGACCCTTAGTTACACTTTCATGGGTTATCGTTTTCTCCGAGAAACTTGCTTTTTCTTTTCTTGTCCGGTAGAGTTTGGTGTGTGTGTTTCTAAGTGCCTGATTCTGAGGAGAAGCCTCTGAGGATACTGTACTGAAGGCTGATTGCTCTGAGCTTTTGCCTGCGTGTTCCAGTCGTGATGCTTTTAATGCACGTCTAATGGGTTTGGGTGACAGGCTGGATTCTGATGGTTTTGTCTCTCTTTCTGCAGAGGAAGGACCCTGCTGATCCCTTCAATGATGATGAAAAGGAGAGGCATAAAGCAGAGGCTCTTGCTAGGAAGTTTGAAGAAAAATATGTACGTTCCTCTTTATATTATGCTATCCCTTAGGGTGGGTAACGCTGTTCAGTTCTTGGCCAAAATTGCTTTAACAGAAATCAGCAGTCGCTAGCTCTTACGTTCCTGTCTTTGTGCAGTCTGTTAGTGTGGCTGGAGCATGCTGTGTGCGTGCTCGCTGCTCGTAGCGCAGAGTTTGCCTGGCTCTGCAGCAGGTATGAAGAACTGTCAGCCTCTGTGCTGGCAGAGAGCTTCCAGGGGAGCAGACCCAAAGTAACATAAAGTCTGCTGGCACAAAGCTGGCTTCTGTGTTGGGCCAGCATTTTGTTTCGTTTGGATGCACTGTTTCTGATATTCGTGATAAGGCCTAAAACTTAATTGTATCCTTAGATTAGAGTGTGAAGTGGGTCAGTGCTGGTTTAGTAAAAGAGCTCGTTCTCTTTTCTAAACTGGAGAGAATGTCAGTCTGCTATAGCAGGGCTGTCCCCGCGGTGATTAGAACAGCAGATGAGCATACCATCCATCTCTTATTGTTTAGGGTGGCAAGAGACGTAGAAAGGACCGTATTCAGGACTTGATTGATATGGGGTATGGATACGACGAATCCGACTCCTTCATTGATAATTCTGAAGCAGTGAGTACTCGGGCAGGTGTGGGGGTGGTGAAACAGCTGCCTGGGGGGCTGGGCGGGCACCTGGGAGAACATGAGCTCAGTGCGAGCAGGGAGTGTGCCAGGGCTGGGTAACGAGGACTCCTGGGGCAACTGCATGACAGGAGAACGCTAGTTAGCTTGGGTGTCCGCAGCCCGACCTGCTCCTCGGGGGGCACAAGTCCCACTCCATCCTCCAAGCAGCTCAAGTACAGAACAAAAGAGATTCTGTGAACACAAGTTTACAGTGCCAATAGATTGTTCTCTCTCATTTCCAGTACGATGAGCTTGTTCCGGCTTCTCTGACTACAAAATACGGAGGATTCTACATCAACTCAGGAACGCTGCAGTTTCGGCAAGCATCTGAATCTGAAGACGAGTATGTTAAAGAGAAAAAGAAGAAATCTCCCAAGGTCAGCAAGCCAGCTTTCTAGGAGTATTCCGTCTGGTAGAGCTCAGTGGGTTTGCTGCATGAAGAGCGTTCTCTTTCAAAGCAGAGAGAGACTTGTGAATTGGTGTGGACAGAATATGCAGGGAGCTGCAGCCTCATAGATGAGCATTTCATAATCGCCTTCTGTCCACATATTTGATGGTAAAATGAAGCTTTTCTGGCGTGCATGAGGCTACTGATGGAGTTTCCTGGTTCCCAGAGCAGAAATGATAGTGGCCTCTTGGCACCCCAGAGGGGCTTGTCGCTGGGGGAATGATGAGACGCTTTGCATTTCTCATCTGAGGAGTGCTGGGGGCTTCCCTGGGAAACCAGCGCTTTTGTTCTGTGGCAGTGTCGTTTAGAAACAGCAAGGCTTTCACAGGGCTGAACTGACGTGGTTGGAAGGGGAGACGGGGAGCACTTGGGATCCCTTCACCTTTATTGACAGGATCTCTAGCATAAGAGCTGGGTGCACTGTGAAATGTTGAAGATGGAATGTGCCAGAACTGTGTTGATTCGTGTATTTGGTTTGGGTTACTGTGTGTGGTGGGGAAGGAGCTGTTCTCACCCTACTGGCAAAGGGCCCAAAGATTGGGGCTGCTGCTCTAATCCCATGAGCAGGAGACACTCTGATTCTGACTCGGTTTTAATCTTTTCCAGAAACGGAAATTGAAAGATGGAGGTGAAAAAATGAAGAAGAAGAAGAAAGACGATTCTTATGACAAGGAAAAGAAATCAAAAAAGTCCAAGTTCCCAAAAGCCGGGTAAGGAGGAACAGGGAACACCTGCTGCCTGACGCCTTGCTTCGGGGTTACAGGTGGTGTTTGTTGCGCTGCAGCAGCGCGTGTTGTTTGGGGGCAGCTTGGCTGTGAGCTGTTCAGCCGATGGGTGAGCTGCAGGTGCTTCATGTGTCAGGAGAAGGCAGCTCCTGGCTGGGAAGGAGCACGGCTCTGCAACGGGACTGTCAGAGCAAGGGGGCATGGAGCTGAAGGGCTCTGCTTTCTTGGAGCTCGGGTTGGGCACTGCTGGTGGGAACAGATGTGGGAGAGCGCTGGGGGTAATGAATATTGGGACTGAGTTGGGAAGGCAGGAAGGAAGTGTGTGAGCTCAGAGCTGTGTGAGTGTCAGGCCAGCATGGAGAGAGGTCAGAAGGCCGTGGATGGCAAGAGCAGGAAGGAAAGTTGTCTGCTGCTGCTATTGCTGGCCAATAGTTTGTACTCCTGCCCAGAGTATTTCTCGGATGAGGGATTAGATTTTCTGTAGTTTCTCTCCTTGAGGGCTATAAACCTGAGAGGTGTTTCTCATCTCAAGGAGTGACTGTTCTTCTGGTCTGTACTTGCTCAGGTCTGCCTGGCCTCTGTTTCAATTTGTCTGCTGCCTTTGTGTCTTCTGCTACATTTTCCTCCTATTTTTTTCCTTCTTCCCGTAACTGTTCTTTTGGATTCCCTTCTTCCTGCATGGATTTGCTTTCTGGCAGCACCAAACCATGTCTGACACAGAGCAGTCAGCGTATGATTTGCTAATTAGGAACAAGGAAAGGGAATTTGCTGCCCTATTTCAAGCAGAGACGAGAAGCTTCAAGCTGCTGTCACACTCCTGCTTTGGTTCCTCTGCACTAGTTGTTTGTGCGTTTCCAATTCATCCTTTCTGGAACAGTGCACATGGCTAAATAAGAACATAACCAGCTGGGGAAGTTCTGAGCTCCATCAGCTCTGCAGTGAGAGAGGGCTTGTTCATCAGTGAGTCTCGTGCTGAGGCATTCCTGTCCCTGGTGTGAGCGCTGCTGTGTCGTGAGCCTGTTGCTTGAATCTTTGTTTCCCTTCAAATTCAGCTTGCACAGTTGAGAAGAGTTTTACTTTGGGATCCGTAGAGTGGGGGTAATGGATGGAGAGAGTGGTTTGCAGCCCTGAAGCAGCTGTGTGCCTTAAACATGGAACATAGAGCTTGAAACTACTGTCAAATTGAGAGGCAGGGAAGTGTGCAGAACAGCAGCAGTACTTGCATCCCGAGTCCCCAGCTAGTTTCCGACCCCTGAGTAGTTTCCGACTACTGTTTCCTCCCCTACAGCATAATGTGCTTGAGGGCAGTTACATTAAATAGCATAAATCTTTGTTCCCTAATTATTGTTTCATAGATGATAGTGACTAAACCTGATACAGCAGTTGAGACAAGTGCATTCAGAAAGCTTAACAGGTTACAGACGAGGAACTGAAAATTAAGTCTGATGAAACTGGCTAAGTGAACACCTGGTGGATAAGTTACTGAAGAAGAGAGATGTGATGGAATGAATGAAAATACTTTGTCCTGTTGGGCACGTGATACCCAGTGAGGCTTCAGGCCTCCAGTCTTATCCTTAACTCTTAGGTATGGCCTGAAGAGGAAATAGTTTATTTTTCCTGGTGTAATTGGTGAAGGGCTAAGACTTCCCAAAGCATTGGTGCATGTGGCTGAACTGGGATGAAAGTATCCTTGTCTGTTCCTCTTGATCTTATTTATTTCTCTCTTAATTCTCCTCTTCCCTTCTTTGCAGCTTTACAGCATTAAATGCAAGTAAGGAGAAGAAGAAGAAGAAATACTCCGGAGCTCTCAGCGTCAAGGAGATGCTGAAGAAGTTTCAGAAAGAGAAGGAAGCTCAGAAGAAAAAAGACGAGGAACAGAAAGCGGTGACTCCACCAGCAGAGCCTCCAACCCCAAGAGAGGCAGAGGCAATGCCTGACCCCTTGCTGTCGCTCTTCGGCCATGCCAGTGAAAGCGACCTCCTGCAGGCAGCCACGGCCATGGACTCCTTGACTGACCTCGACCTGGAGCGACTCTTCAGCGAGTCCCCCGAGGGAAGTCCCTTTCACGACGTGGAGGACGGGAGCGATCCTGCTGGGACAGGCTTAGAGCAGGATTTCAAGCAACCGCCCTCCCTCCCGGAAGGACTGCCAGCCCCTTTGGAGAAACGCATCAAAGAGCTGGCTCAGGTACAGCACATCACCGCCTGGCTGCTGGCGGGGGGCAGCTCTGCTGGGTTCTGCACCCAGGCTCAGAGCACGCCCCGGTGGGGCCAGGCAGGAGCCCAGCTTTCTGTCACTCGGTTTGCTTTTATGGCCAAGGCACTTTCCTGAACGCCGGCGTGTCAGACAGAGGCAAAGCGCTGGTCCTCAGCCTTGGTGTAGTCTGAATTCACCACGCTCAGGATTCCAGCTGTCACTGTGGTTTCTTTACCTCCCTTGGTTAAGTATGGGTTGATGCAGTAGGTAGTTCCAAAGGTTGACGTGAATGGACTTAAAACGTGAACCAATGGGGCTGAGGGATAAATCCCACCGTAATGGTTTTTATGTGTTGTGATGAGCAGGGCAGCATTTCTGAAGGGGCGTGCAGAGTTCTCTGTGTAAAATGGGTGCAGCTGGAAAGCGTTACCTGCTGTGCAGTGTGAGGACAGCCCTGCAGAGGGGGCTGGAGGATTTGCTAAAACTCTTCTCCCTATAATGCAAATGGATGCCTTCGGTGAGGCACCGGTACTGCTGGCAGCTTGCGGGCTGGAGTCTCCTTGCTGACAGTCTGGGTTCTTTCCCCTTCTTTAACTTCCCAGCGTTGCAGCACTGCTGAGGGAGTGGAAAGCATTAAGAAGGGTGAGCATCTTTGCCTGTAGCTCCTCTTGCAGCTGGACTTCTGTGGGACCACCCATCTGCTCCAAAAATGCTGTAACCTGCCTCAGAAAGCAGTTCTGGAGGAGCGGGGAGCGTTAGGAGCTGGTCAGGGATCCCTCTGCTGGCATGCCACAGAAGTACACTTTCTGACTGGGGGGTTCTCTGATTTCTGTCACCATCAGCCTGTCAACAAATGCCGACCTGTTTGGTTCCTGCTGTTAGGCTTCCTTATAAATATTGATTTTAAGCCCTAAACAGTACTCGTAGAGCTCTGCAGTGTTCTGCCATCTGGTGAAGATCAATTTAGAGTGCCTGTTATTGAAGCATCTCTTGCTTAATAACTCCTGTTACTGAAGATTAGCTTCTGTTAAAGATAACTGGTCTGCTGAGAAATTTTAAGCATGGTAAGAGTGGTGATGAGCAGGCAGAAGAGAAGTAGGAATTGAAGTAAGTATTGGCACTGCTGATGAAAAGAATGGGCTCTTTGTGGATGTTGCTACTTGCTAGTTGTGCTGTTAACAGGAAACACTGAAACAGCTGCTTCTGAACTCCACTTGACTCAAAGGAGATTATTGCAGAGGCTTCTGTGATACCAAGTTAATGATTATGTTGCTGCAGGATAGGGTGATAGCAGGCTGTCCCCAGAGCTTCCTGCTGCTGTGTTTCGTTGCTGGACTCTGTTAAGAGGGCGAGCACAAAAGGCAAGAAGTGACAAACTGAAGTCTGTGGGTCAGTCAGGACTTCGGGACATGAACTCTATTGCAGGTGGGAGTGGAGGTGCCACAGCTCTGCCTGAGAGCCTGCAGCTTCCATCCCATCAGGTGGGAGCACCTCAGGGGTTATCCAGAGCCTCCAGGCATTTCCTCTTCTGCTTCAACTGGTTTGATTTTAACCCTCCCCTTCCTAAAGGAACTTCCATGTTGAGGGTTGCCTTTTTAGCATTGCGCCTTCTCCTTTGATATCGCCAGCTTCCTGTGACCTGACAGAGATTGCTGCAGGAATGTACATGCCTTCTGGGCATAATTTCATTGCTTACCAGCCTGACTATGGAAGCGTTAAATCAGGGGATTTCAAAATCACACCTGTCTATCCTGGTTCCCTTTCCCATGCAAGGGATCAGTAACTCGATGTGTTTTGTTGTGGCAAACCCCAGTTTTGTTTACATCAGTTCTCCTGCAGTCAACAGGCTGAAAGCTCCGTGACAACTTTCTACCATCTCATTCATCTCCCGGAATTATTTTCCCGCTGGACATATTTTTCATGGGTGTGATTTTTTGGGCAATGCTGTGTGTGCTGCAGTCATAGCTCAGGAAGCTTCCCGAACAGGATTTTTTTTTAGTTTCCATGGTGTTGATAGGAACTAACATTTCCCCTTTGGCTACTAGTCTTTCCGTTGGTTTCTTGGCTCGGTGTCCACACTGATCCAGAAAGCCTGGTGATGAGTGTCCCCGCCCCTCGTTAAACGTGACCAGGATGATCTTTCTTGTTCCAGGGACAAGCCCTGTGCTCGTGTTACTTAATCTAACAGCTCCAGGGAGAAGTTAAAACCCTGTCCTAAATCCATCCCTTCTTCCCATGGGAATTATGCCAAGGAAGCCGGCTGCCACCAAGCAGTCTCCTTTGCCCCGTTCAGTGGAGGAATGTTCACTGTATTGTGCCAGCCCCCCTGTATCCAACGCCAGCACATCCAGACAGGAGAATCCAGAAGGGGAGGGTGCGTGGGCAGGCCTGGCTGCACCAGCTCAGGTGGTGGAGCTGGACTTGAACTGAGGAGGCCTAAGTGGAAAGGACACAACCTCCCAACAGTCTGTCCCCTGGGGCAGCTGTTAGTCCACCTCCAGCAGGGAGCTGGTGCAGAGTTCAGTGAAATAAAGCTGTCCTGTTCTGTAGTGGTTTTGAAGTGGTTTAAAAAAACATTTGATCGCTTGTGCCTGTCTATATCTGTATGTGAAATGATGATGACTTGGTGTTTGCTATTTTCCAGGCTGCCAGAGCTGCAGAAGGAGAAGGCAAACAGCGATTCTTCACTCAGGATATCAACAACATCATACTGGAGTAAGTGCTGCCAGGGAAGAGGAGTGGGGCTGGTGTGGGGAAAGGAGAGTGTCAGGAGAGCATCGCTTTCTGGTAAAGTCAGGAGCAGGTTTAACAGGAGGTGCGGGGGTGTCCTCCTACAGGCCTTCCACACAGAGCATGCCTAAGATAACACGAATGTCTCTGAGGAATGGCTTTGTTGAAATGTGTGTACTTAAGGTAGAAGAAGATGGCAGGATATATCTCTATAGCTCTCATTCTCAAGATAATGCTTGATATTTGTGCACTTTTTTCACTTGACTTATGATTGCAGCATGATACAAGAACAGTAAACCTCCTCCTGTCAGAGATGTCAGGCATATTCTTTGCTGTTTGTGCTATATGGAATATTTTTAAACTGGAATAAGGCTGCTGTGTTCCACTGGCATTCTGTGCAAACTGGAGGAACTCTATTACTGCTCCTATCTTGGTAGAACTGTAGCATGCCAGGGCAGCTTCACACAGCTGTTGACAATGGCTTCATTCTTCTTCAAGTGCCTGCAGAAGATGGAGGAATGCATACAGCTTTGTGATCATCTCAGTGTAATGCTTAAACAGAGGCTTTAATTTTCCTTAAGGTTTATCAAGACATTTGGAGGGAATTGCTGGAAGGAATTTTCTGAGTCTGTTTGCTTCTCCTTTCAAGTGGTGATTATCACCTTTTAGCATTCCAGCGCTGACTGCGCAAACACTCCTAATCTGGTTTAAGCCTGATAATTTTAGCTGTTTTCAGAAGTGATTTAAAAGAATTTGTGTGACTTGGCAGTAGAATCAGTTAGGAGTTTTTACGCTGGCAACTGATGCTTAGAGGTGGCTTAAAAAGCTTGTTTCTTAAGTTATGTATAACTGCATAGATGGGTTTGACATGTACTGACCTGTCTAGCCTGTTCACTGGGAAGTAAGTTCAAGCCCGAGGGATAAAGTTTGATTCTACATTATCCAGAGGTAGACCACAGTAGTGTCTGACAGAAGCAGTGTGTGCCTCGTTTCACTGTCTGATGCTCCCACTCCTCAGCTGCCAAGATGAAATGCAGAATAAATGAGATTGCTGACGTATTTTGTTGTTTTTTAAGATACTCTGAAGCTACAAAGAAAGGCATAGTTTGGGATAAAGAGCTTGAGTCCATTGATTCTAAAATATAATGAACTGTCGTGTAATTTGGCTTGTACTTTCTCCCTCTCTCCCTACCTTCAGCTTCCCACCTTGCACCACAATTGCATTTCAGTTGCTTAGAGGACCCGTGCCAGGTCCCTGGTTAATGTTGTGTTTGTCTTGTTCTTCAGCATAGAGCTGCAGACCCGGGAGCTGAACAGCCAGATCCGCTCCGGGGTGTACGCCCACCTGGCTGCATTCTTACCTTGCAGTAAGGACACTCTAGTCAAGCGTGCCCGTAAGCTTTATCTCTACGAGCAGGTGAGTGAATTTGGCAGCGCAGCCTTGTCTCACGTGCATGTTACCCTGATCTCCAGAGCAGAATTGTTCTGTGTAATGTGCTGTTGTCCTCCATGTGAGCATGCTTCAGGCTCCACGGCTGGTGGTGTGGGTTCCAAACTGGCAAGGTCTTGTCCTGCTGGCTTGAGTGTCGTGGCTGAAACACAGCGCAGAACCTCAGTCTGCTTTGTGATGTGCTCTAGGGTGGCCGACTGAAGGAGCCCCTGCAGAAGCTAAAAGAAGCCATTGGTCGAGTCATGCCAGAGCAGATGACTAAGTACCAAGAGGAATGCCAAGCCCATACTCAGGCCAAATTTGCCAAGTAAGCTCACTGTTTGCTTGTTAAGCATCTGTAGCTTTCCTCAGCAGGTTCCCTGGGACCTGTAGGCTGCTCTCATGAAGTTTACCACCTGTTTTTGTTCTCTATTCAAGAATTGCTGATGGGCATAATTGGCCTCATTAAGCTCTTTGTCTTCTTTGCACTATCTATACTGATGCCACCTACAGCAGCATTGATGGGATCAGAACTTGGCTGAAGTGTTTCATTTCTGCCCGGGCCTGTTTTTAGGAAGATGGCAGCCTGAGCACAGTCAGGCTGGATCAGAGCTGTGGTCTCTACTACATAGTACTGGGAAGTTTCTCAACATTGAGCACATAGCTCGGCTTGCACCATAAGCCAGATTTTTAGGCCCTTTTCTGAGAGTTTGTTATCATTGACTAGCAAGACCCTAGAACAGTCTTGTTCAGAGATTTATCCTGGTTTTGAATTAGCCAGGACAATGACTTCCACGCTGTTCTCATCTGTTTTAGAATGCTGGAAGAGGAAAAGGACAAAGAGCGAGAGCGAGTTTGCTCTGATGATGACGACGATGAAGAAAAGGGAGGAAAACGTGTTATGGGACCACGAAAGAAATTTCAATGGAATAATGAAATCAGGTTTGCATAATTTAGATATTAAGGCAACCTGTGACTTGCTTCACTTCCAGCTGCACAGAATAATGCATTTTAATATTTGTATCTTGGTTTCAGAGGAGCAGCACTAACGGCTTTTAGTAATAGTCACCTTGGAGGTTTGTGGAAACCACTATTGCGGTTACTAAATCTCAACTTTAAATACATCCCAAAACTAACCCATTTTCAGGTACAGGCCAGCTCCGAGAGAAGCACTAAGCCTCTGTGCGGGGGCCAAAAAGAGGGACAGATCTTTTGGGAAAAGAAGTAACTTGGCTGAACTGCTGAAATCCTACTGACTAGACTCTTAAACAACGTTAGATTTCTGGCTGTGAAAACAGTTAAAGCTTATGGGGATTGCTGCCCCTGCCACCCAAGGGTCTGACAAAGAACAGAGTGCTGGATGAAGGGGAGAGTGACAAAGGATAAAATAAGAATCAATCATGTTATCATTTTCATCTTATTCCGTAACAAATTGGGGTGCTGCTCCATAAAAGATTCATTTAGAACAAAGAGGGCTTCACTTTCTGCCTTCTCATTGCTCTCAGCAGAAACTTCTGCAGAGGGGTTTGGATCTGCAGCAGTTAAATGACACCTGTAATTCTGTCACTCGTTTACCACCGCTGCTGTTTGAAGATACTGAAGTGGGAAGGTGTAGTATAAGGCTTTTTTCCTCTGGTACATCTGTCTGTGTGCACACCTACAGAGAAATGTGCCATTCCCTGCCTCTTTCTTCCAGAGGCAGTTCAGGGTTAGCTTTATTAGCAAGGTGTTCGGAATGCCCGGACTCGAATCCTGTGCTCAGCTGACTACGGTCTGATCCAGAATACTTGTGCAAAGCCAGGCACATCTTAGCATATTCATCTAGCCCTGGATAAGCAGAATGACCTCCATCTGGGGAAAGTTAATCCAAGTAACTGTATTTGAAATCTTCCTGTTCTTCAGGGAGCTGCTTTGCCACTTGGTGAAGATTAAGTTGGATGGTTATGAGCTTGACAAGAATAAGGCTCAGTCTCTGGAGGATTATGTGAAGACCTTCCTAGATGGAGAGGTGAAGCCCCTTTGGCCAAAAGGCTGGATGCAGGCCAGGTGAGCAAGAATCATGTTGTACTCCAGGGATTCCTTATCATAAGGGACCTCTGAAGGTGGTTAGTCCTATCCCTGTTCAAAGAAGGGCCAGCTTCAAAGTTAGGTCAGGTTGCTCAGGGCTGCGTCCTATTGAGTTTTGAAAGTCTCCATGGATGGAGATTACAACAGCATCTCTGGGCCACTGTTCTGATACTTCACTCTTCATGAATCTCTTCTTGTTTCTAATCGGAATTCCCCTTGCTGTGCTGAACCGACTGTTCCCTCTTTGCTTTTACTGCGTGCCTCTGAGAAAGGTGCCTCCGTCTTCTTTGTGGCTCCCTGTCCCCAAAGCTCTTTAGGTAGTAGATTCCATTAGATCCCTCCTCGGTCTTTGCGTTATCCAGGCTGAGCAAACCCAGTTCCCTCAACCTCTCCTTGTATGTCACATGTTCCTCAGCCATCTCAGTGGCTCTGGACTGTCTCCAGTTTGTCAACATCTTTCTTGTATTGTGGGGACCCCGAAACTGGACACTGTATCCAGGTGTAACCTCACAAGTGCTAAACAGAGGAGAATAAGCACTTGAACTGTTGGCTGTGCTCTTGCTCCCAGTATTTAGGTAGCTTTCAGCAGTACACCCGTGCAGCAGTGGCTTGTGTTCTGCTTGTCTGCAAGGATCCCAGGTCCTTTTCTGCAAGGCTGCTGCATTGCCAGTTGTCCCCAAGCCTGTGTGGCTGCTTGGGGTTATTCCATCCCAGCTGCAGGACTCTGCGTTTGTCTTTGTCGAACTTCACAAGGTGGTGTTGGCCCCTTTCTCCAGCCTGTCGAGGTCCCTGTGAATGGCAACCGTGCCCTCCAATGCCTCCCACCCTGTTTTCGTGTCGCCCTCAGGCTTACTGTGAGTACAGTCTGCTGTTGTCCAGGCTGTTAGCGACGCTGTTGAGTGGTCTTGGCCCCAGCATTGACCTCTGGTGGATGCCCCCGGGTATGACAAGTCTCGTGTTAGAACGGGCACTGAGGTGAGGTGGACTGGCCAGTGGTTTCTTGAATCGGTATGACAAGAGATCTTTTCAGACCCTTGGGGAATTCTCCCCTAGACCTTCCCAAAAGAAAGCAAAGCAGAAAGCTTTAGCGACTTTGGGACTTTCAGGAGACCGTCAGAGTCAACAGAGTAAGTAGGAATTGGGTGTGGTTTTCTTTACCCCATCCTGTGTCTTTACTGCTATTTCCTGCTCTTTCATGCCCTCCATCATCCATGCCATTGAGCCGGCGATTGCAGAGAGCCATGCACATTGCAGAGTCATTCTGCTGGGACTGTCATCAGCTTCTGGCCTGCTTCGTTTTGCTCACTGGCTTTAAACAAGTACAGTCCAACTGCTGGAATCTCTTATCTTAAACAGCTGGATGGGTCTTCTTTCTCTGCTGAATTTGCTTTTGGGTTTCATGGGTACCAGCTCTTCAGAGCAGTAAGTGTGAGAAGCAAATTACAGCTCCATTTGGAAGAATCCATAGCCATTTACTGCAGTTGCATGTGCACATGAAGTACAGCATTGTGCATGTTTGTGGTGTGTCGCTCAGCACGGGAGCTGAACGATGGCATTAGGAGCTGGGTGCAGACTCCTTAGTTAATGAATATATTGCCAGCTTGGGTTCCAGGCTTGGCAAGCTTAAAAATCTCTTTTTTTGAATTAAAAAAAAAAAATCTTTTCCCTGGAGCTGTGGGTAAAACTGCTCTTAAGTGTATTTGTGTTCCCCCAAGACTCGGTGTAGAGAGCCCTCCAGTGAAGCTGACCACAGAATGACTGAAGAGAAGTGGTTTTCCTGGTGGCTTTCCAGTGGCTAAAGGACAATGGTTTCTACTCCTGGGACTCTGTGGTTTAAAGACAGAAGCTAGTCTGCTATCCAGGCAGAAATGGAGGGGAGGGTTTGGCAACATTAAGAGAATTATAAACGCTTTTCTGGATTAATCAGCTTGGTTTGCTGTCACTGTGAGCACAGAAGTTCATCTTCAAGAGGAGTCTGAAGATGGACAGAGTAGCAACTTTGTGTATGAGTTCAGAGTGGCCCTGCCGTGGTTCTGTTTTCCTGGTTAGCACTAAAAGGTGACAAATAGAATATAAGGTTAAAATACGTGTGCTTTTTAAGAGAAAAAGGATGGCAAAAGTCTGTATATTCAGTATGTTAATAGTCTGCCAGGAAAGCATGTTCCACGTGTTGGTACTGATGGGGTATTTATAAGCTTCTCACCCTGACATCTAAGAAAGCAGCTGAGTGGCAGCTGTTCTAGGAGAAATAGTGCTTGTATAAGATTCTGGTTTACTTAGCTTCAGTAGTAAAGGTTTTTGGATTCTATTTATTGGGCTGTTAGTTCTATTTATTGGTCGTGGCTATCTATTTATTGGTCGTGGCTAGACAATTGCTACAGAAATGGCTGTGCTAATTTAAGAAGTCACCTCCACTGTTTGCTGGGGATGCCAAGGCAACAGCAGTGTGAAGTGTGAAGGCTTCTCATCCGTATCGCTGTACATGAGGCAGGGAAAGGAAAGCTTTCTCCCTTGAAGTTGGTGAAGAGCTCTTTGATGATCTGCCAGCTCTTGGATAATCTCTGGCAGCAGTAACACCCAGCTTGAACACTTGTACTGCCTCTCCAGCTGGCTGTCAGCTTTTTAGGCTGGCAGAGCTTTTTTCTTAGTTATTCTCCAACGCCCGCCTTAACGGCCTTCCAGCGCCTACAAGCATAGCTCCCTCCAGAGGGAATTGAGCGGGGGTGTTCAAGAGGATTTTCCTGGAAAGCAGATGAATATTTGTTTACTCTCTGTGGTTTTAATTTCACTAAGTCCCCTGCTGTACTGTGCAGCTCTGTCTCCAGTGATCCCAGCTGCTCTACTGGGTCTTGCTGGATATCACTTCTCATTGCTCTCTTCCCTTCTTAGGACACTGTTTAAGGAGAGCAGGCGTGTACACGGACACCTCACATCAGTCCTGTGAGTATCGCGCAGCATTCCTGTAGAGTGATAACTGGTGAACTCCACTCCCTGGGGCCTGGGTGGATCATGCAGGAGCACCTGAACTCACTTGGCTCCCATCAAATAGTTTGGCGCTGCTTCATCTGGGGAGGTCTAGGGAGAGTAGTTGTTTGTGTGTGACATCTCCCAACAACAGCCTTCCTGAGGTGCTTGAGCCTTAGAGTAGGCTCAAGGATAAGAGCTTTGAAGCCAGGTTGCCTCCTGGCCTTGTTCACCAGACTGGAGTCGGGCCTCTGTGCTGGGCCTTGGGAGGCAGATCAAGGTAAAAAGGAGCGTGCTGCCAGCACTGTGATTATTGCTACCTGTTCAGTCAGTCCTCCCTGGATTCTGGATTCCCTCTTTCTTGTTGCCTGGTTGAAGGAGGGGTATGATGAGCTCAAGCTAGTGAAGGTGGGAGAAACAGGCTTATGGGTGGCAAATCAAGAGAGCCATCGGAATCCAGCTGGGCAGGTGCTTTAATGCCAAAAGGTCTCATGGATCTTGCTGGCAGTCTATAACAGACGATGGTACGGAGTTAGGTTGATGTCTGTTTGACAGACGGTCCTGTTCTTGGCACTGGAATGAGGGGAAGTATGAGAAAGAATATGAAACAATGTAGTCATCCTTCCCTCAGCCCTGTCATTCTAGCTGTTCAGGGATGTCTTGTACCAGAGACTGCATCTGACCAGACCAAATGATGTATTTTCCATGAATTTGGCAGATGCTTTTGCATCCTTGACTTCTTCTGGGAACCAAAAAGAAATGTGTAGCTTTTCTCCAAAATAGCCTGTGTATCAGTTTCTCTCTGGGTACTGGTATAGTGGTGGGCTCCAGTAGTAGCTCCTGGCCCTGCAGCTGGTGCAGGATGTGTCTGTTGAGTGCTTTCACTGCTCCTTTACCGTTTCAGAGACTCTGCTCCGCTCCCTAATTCATTCCCCTGTGTGGGAGTTGGGGCTTCCTAGAGCAGCAACAAATGTCATATGGTTTTGAATCCTAGCAACCCGAGATGCTGCCTCTGTTCTTTGCAAAAGGCTCAGTGGATCGTCATTAACAGGGCCCAAGTGTGCTCCCTAATAGGATGCTTCCCTGCAGGCATTCAGTGAGCCCCTGTTTCTTTTCTCTCCCTCAAAACAGGACGAAGAAAAAAGTTATCGCGCCTACCAAGATGAAGGTGAAGGTGAGTTCTGCGTTTTCTGGTCCTCATGGTTCCCAGTAGTCGAGTGACTGCCCTCTCAGATCCTGTTTTAAGCCGTGTATCTATGCATCAGGTGTAAGGAAGTTGTATTCTTAAACAGCACTAGTCTGCGCTGGGCGTGAGGAAAAACTGGAACAGCAGCTAGAGTTGATGGCAGCAGGAGTACCAGTCGGGAGGGAGGTGGGGGACCAGCAGGCACAGTTACTGTGCCTTTCGTCCCAAAGGTACTGCACCTTCCATCCCAAAATCAGGAACCTTTCCTTCCCTTTTCAGCTGTAAACCTTGCCTCTGTTTTGACTCTGCTTTCTGTTGTCGTATTGTTCCAGGAACCCTCCTGTAAACCAGATAAAAAGATCTCTATTTCTGTTCCTTCAATGCACTCAAGCAACACCTTATCTTTGTCATCAGAGTGCCAGGCAGGAGGTCTGGGCATCAGCGCCCAGACCAGAGAACTCCTGTCCCTTGGGGCAGCCCAAGCAGCCAGCAGCACTGGTACTCCTGCTGCCTTCATGGATGACTCCTTGGATGAAGACTTAATTCATAATCCTACTACCTCCCTCGAAGCAGTCTCTAAAGAACTGGCTGCGCTTAACAGCAGAGCGGGAGGGAGCCCTGACTTTACTCTTTCTGGAGCTCCAAAAGCTCCTCCGGAGAAGATCCCAACTCTTGCGGCATCAGAGGAGAAGAGGACATTTCCAAAGGCCAGCCCTGCCCCTACATCATCCCCTGCTGGCTCTCTCCAGTCTCCTCTAAATTTCCTGGCTGAACAGGCCCTGGCATTGGGCCAAACCTCTCAAGACAAAAAGACAGAAAACTCTAATTACAAAGAACTCTCTTGCCAAGCCTCACCCAGCAAAATCCTTTCAGATATACACCAGGCTAAACAGAAACATCACGGCCTGGTCCGACCAAGCCATGGGCCTCAGACCTCCACCCCAGTGCCGGGTGCTCAGGTGAAGGTCTTTCACTCAAGCAACCAGCCACAGAAAACTTTCACCTCCCCGGCTCCATTCGTCAAACTGCAGAATCCCAAGTCCTCCTCCCCATTGCCCCAACGCTCTCTCCTCCAGCAGGTCAAATCATCAACCAAAGCTCAGAGCTTCCATTCCTCTGCCTCCCCAGGCAGTGCCCAAAACTCCAGCAGTTCCCACAAAGGCCCAGGCTCCTCCTCATCGTCTCTCAGTTATACAGGAAAGCACTCAAGTGGCTCTAGTTCTTCAGGACAATCTTACAAATCACCCTTTGTTTCTGGTTCCCTCTCAAAGCATGGGGCTTCTTCCAGCAGCTCCTCATCAGGAGCATCTGCAAACCAGGGCTGCTCCTCGGGGAGCTTGCTGCCCGCTGTGCAGGCCCCTTCCTCAAGCCAGGCGTCCAGCCGCCCGTCCCCGAGCTCCTCAGTGAAGAAGACGTCTGTTTCGCAGAAGCTGACTCTGGTGGCACCTCCTGGAGGTTCAAATGGAGATTCTAGTGGGGGCACTCAAGGGGTGGCCAAATTGCTGACCTCCTCCCTAAAGCCAGCTGTTGTCAGCAGCACCGCATCTTCTACCTCTGTGCCGGTAAGCAAGAACGTGCTGACCTAGCCTAATGTCAGGAAGGAAAGGCACTGCGCTGCGTCAGGCTGCCTCCTACCTTGAGACCTGAATTGGGGACTTCAAAAGAAGTTCCTGGAAGTCTTGAATGATTCTGTGGACCGTGGCTGCTTAGGCTAGGAAGACCTGGCCTTTGCCATGGGTCTGTGCTCCAGAATTCAAGCTCTTGTTTTCAGCTTAAAGTAACAGCTAATCAGAATGCACTGGTACCTTCCAGGCAGCAGATTTTGGACAGGCTGCGTAGTGTTCTTGGCCTGACACGGTGAGTTATGGGGACAGTAATGTTCCTGTTTAGGCCAGGAGGAAGTGCAGTAAAGCAAATTGCCATGAGAGCTAAAGCCATTGCGTGAACTAAAATTATAATTACCAATTTGTTTTTAATTAGGTCTGCTAATTTGACCTCACTTAAATTATCACAAGTGATTTTAGTATTATGGACACTTTTCACTACTGATGTATAGAATAAACAACCTACAGTACTGGGCTATAAACGCACAGTGCCTGCCCAGCTGTTTTCGTCCACTTTCTGTTGCTCCCCAGTTACCCCCACAAGCAATGAAGCGATGTTTGGGTTCAGTGGGATATGTTGTCTTTGGAAAGACTCCTGGGGTGCCTATACAAACTTGTATTGTTCAGCCACTGCATTTAATGATGTACAGGCCTTGTTTCTCATCTGCAGACACTCCTAATGTAGTTGCATTACTTTGTTGTCAGCTGCTCGTGTCTGCATTCTGTTGTGGCACGTGGAAGGAGGAGAGCAGTTCGATGGGTATGTTTAAATGGGCCTCAAAGCCACATACTGTGGAGGCATAGCTCCAGAGTAAGGGAACAGCAGGCTCAAATCCAGTATGGTCACATGTAGAAGACAATAGCATCCAGCAGCTGGATTTTTAGTGTCCTGGATGCCTCTAGGTGACCTCGAGAATTGGCAGCTCTCGGGCCCTGGCTGTGAAGATGCTTCTTGCAAGTATAAATGTTGACATGCCTTGGTTTTCCCTCTCCTGACTGACCTTTTCTGTTGCTTTTCAGAAAGGAACTAGTGGAGCTGTGCTGCTAACGAGTTCTTCCTCCTTAAGTGTACTGTCTCCATCCTACAAGTCCAACAATCCAAAGCTGCCAGCTGCTCTGAGCTCCACCCCTTTAGGTATTATCTCTCCTATTCATACCTTCCCTCTTCATGTCATCTCCTTCACTTCAGACTCCTCCCCGAAAGCAGGAGTATCAAAGGATGCAATAGTTACAGGACCTGCTCCAGGAACTTTCCACCATGGCCTTGGCCACAGTGAGTGTACTGCTCATGCATGTGTGTTACTTGTGCCTGTGCTGTCCAGTAACAAGAAAAGCAGTGCTCTGCTGTGTTAACCCATTGCAGACGAACTCACCTCTCTTGCTGTTGCTTTGTGCTGTAGTTCATCCATTTATATCTCTAGCAGTTGCATTTGGAGAACCTTGGGCACATCCTCACATCCTTGTAGCTAGCCCAGAAGTCTCAACAGCTGGAAACTAAGCTATAGGCTCTAACGGCTGCAGCTCCTCTGCTCATTTCTGTCTTTGATGTGTATTTGTTCTTTTTTTTCCCCTCTCCTTTCTTTGTTTTTCTCTCTAGGTCTTCTAGCTGGCTTGCACTCCAGCCCCCACCATGCAGCGCCACTCCCACATTCTGCCCTGTCCACTCATTTACCGCAAAGTCTGCCAGGTAACTTGTCAGACGGTCTTGTTTGTCTTCTGCGCCGTGAGTCATCCTGCATCTCAGCAGGAGGACTTCAGGGGTGAAAGCAAAGTTGTTGCCCTCATTGTGTGACCAATGTGGTCGTTGCTGAGACCTCCGGCCTCCCCACGGTACAAAGCTAGGCGTAGCCCTCGGTGTCCTTTATTGCGTTGTCAGCCAGTGCAAGCTCGTGTGCTTCTGAAACGAGGAGCCCCCAGTGCTTAGAGCAAGTGTTGGTTCCTGGAGGTGCTTGGCTTTGCTGCTTGCGTCGTGGTAAAGGATTGTTCTGCTAGGATTAAAGCTCTGCCTCTTTATGCGCAGTCTGCCAGGACTGCCCAGAATTGAATATTCTGGCTCTGTGGAGTTTTGTCACTGGTGACCTATATAAAATGTGTCAGACCAGAATGTCCTGCATCTGTGCGCTGAGCTAATTGCCTACATCTCCCTCACAGGTTTGTAGTGTGAATGCAGACTGCTTCACTTGGTGGTGATGATGTGATGATTTTGCAGCTAAGCCTGCTCCCGCCCCAGTTTGATGCCCGCAGAGCTAATGCATAAAAGAGATTTCCAAAGAACGCCTCTGCTCATAAATGGGGTCCTGCCTGCTGTGTCCTGGTGGGCTGTGAGTGTGCAAACAGGGCAGTGCTGCAGTAGAAGGAGAGAAGGAAGGGCAGTAAGTTCAGCATTCCGAAAATTGAAGTGTAGGGCTACCAGATTGGGCTTGTCTGTTTGGGGAGTTGCTTATGCTGCTGGTAGTTGCTACAGTTATTTTGGCTTTATCGATCAAGTATTTGTTGGCTCTTCAGTGCCGTTCAGCATCGCTGGCTTAGTACCCACTGCTGGTGCGGTTGTGTTATTGGGCAGCGTGAGTCTGGTCAGGGAGAGGATGTGCCACTGTAATGCCGTGGCCCTGAGGCCAGCAGCAGACATGGGGATAAAGTCCTGGAGGCAACGCGGTCTCCTGGCGCTTGGCTGTTGAGGACAGCATGTGCTGGCTGGAGAAAGAAGAGACTGCTGTGCGTTGGGTAAAGTTCAAAGTTATCTCCTTTGCTTCTCTTGCTGAAACTTGTCTGATGTGACTTGTTCCATCTCTCCACCATGGTGGAGCAGAAGAAGCAGCCACCAGCAGCAATCGCTGGTGTGAGGGACTTCTTCCTGGTTGTGAACTTAGTTTCAGGAGAGTGAGATGATTGATTTCTGTTTGAAACAGGGTTGTGAAATGTTTTCTGTGTCAGCTGGGAGGTGTTCCCTGCCTCATTATTTGAGGGAATTTAGAGTGGTTACTTCCCTGTTGTTTATAGGGCTTAAAACAAAAGAATTTTTTGATGGACTGCTGCTCTTAGGCAGGGCTTAGGGCCAAGAGAGCTGCAAGCACGCAGTGTGACTAGGAATAAGTGGGGGCAAACCGACCATTGAGACAGCTTCTGCAGGGACCTGCTTCCTCACCTGGTGTTTTCACGTAAATGTTGAGGACTGAGATTAGTGCTGTCCCTTCAGGCAATATTACCAACCGTGGTGTCTCGCAGAAGATCAAAGTAGAGGTTTAAGTGGCCACCATGGTCTTAAAACATATTACAGGGCTGTATCGCTCTGAAAGCTGCAAGGACGCGGGTGTGATGCGAGGTTGCTACAAATGCAAGCAAGTGTTGATGTCTTATGTGACCGCTTGTACCAGCATTCATCAAAAAGCCTTTGAGCAGGGAGCATCCAACGTGTGCTTGTGTGGTGTCGCTGCTGCGTTTGCTGCTGGAGGTGCCTGTGTGCTGGTGCTGTGACAATGGTTCCGACTGCTTGCTTTAGGAATACCTGTGCTGGGACTGAGATCTTGCATGGAATGAGCTGTCCTTGTCCTGGAGAAGAAGCTGTTGCTGCTCTGCTTGGTGCCACGGCTGCTTGACTGCACATCTCAGTACACCCATTTGTTCACCATAGTCTGACGGTAGTTTTAATTGCTCCTGGAGAACTTCTTATACCTGAAACTTCCTTACTTTTTTCTGTTCACTGCATTTTCTCATTTCCCCTCACATCTGCTCCTTTCTCTTACTCCAGTGGTTAGATTCCTGTGACTCCTGTTACTATCAGTGGGTACCTAAGGCCTTCATTACAACGGCAAAGGTCTACTAATGGTTATATTTCAAATCAACTTCAGATGCTAGGTGGCAAGTACCCTGTATTTATAGTTCCCTAGACGGGAGACACGGTAGCGTGGCTTTTAGAGAAAGGCATAGACTGCCAGGAGAGTCAGCACAGCAATCTGAATCGGTGCTGTGGTGCTTTTGCTGGGAGGCTGTAGGAGGCCTTGGTGCTTCCTGTGACTCTTGCTTAGGTGCGGAGGAAGGGCTGCTCCCAGGCTGCAGATATCTCCACACACATTCTCCCACCCCCTGATTCTTTGGGCTGCAAAGGGAAAGTCGATCTCTCCGTGCAGAGATCTTGCCACCCTGGCTGCACGCAGCTCCACGGAGCTGATGCTGAAACCCCTTTCCCACTTGTTTTTATTTTCTTTCAGATGCTTCTCAGCTTCACGGCAAAGGGTCCAACGCACAGCAACGGAAGTTGTGACGTCTGCGAGGAGGGGAGCTAGAGCACACATAGGATCAAACCCAGAGGACCAGGTCATGGATACCGGCTGTGTCTTTTTCTCGTGACAACTGGAGAGACTAAACTGCAATGAGGAGCTCACTGGTGTGTTTGCTCAGAGGCTTTCAGAGCTAGCTCAGAGGCTTTCAGAGCGAAGCCCCACACCAAGGGCTACCTTGAGCCATGTCCTAATGAGAGAAGCACTTGTAGCACTGTTTTATTGCTGCTGCCCTTCACGCATTCCCTGGCACTGGCACGAAGCTAGAACACGCAGGGGAACTCGGGTGGCTCGGCTTTCCTGCAGGAAGTCCGGTGCTGGTGGATTCCACCCACCTGTGTCTGCGTCTGCCAAGTACCTCCAAGTCCGGTTACCTCCTTGGTCTCCCAGTGGAGGGTATGAAAGGTGCTTCTTTCTTCTGCTTTGGATTTACTTGGATAATTCTAGCGCTGCCAGTGCTTTCTGAAGACATTTGACTTGACTTTTCAATTGTACTATAAAGCTGTGCTACAGTTAATTGGAAGACTTAACGTTTCCTGTGTGGTGAATCTGATGAACCACCTGATGTTCCCCTCTAGAGGAGAATGAGGACTCTCAAAAGAGACATTTCTAGATGCACTCATGGACATTAAGATTTCTACATATTTTGTTTTTTGGATTTTTTTCCTCCAAAGGGATGCTTTTTTCCTGCTCAGTTTTATCTTCATTGCCATCGAATGCATTGGATTGAATGGGACACTTCTCAGCATGTCACATGTATAGGAAGACATAATTCCAGTGCCTTTTATGGTGGAGCAAGAATGGACTAGTAACACACATTTCAGCCCTATTTTGTGTGCTCCTCAACCCTTTTTTAATCATTCTGTATTTAAGATGTATTCTGTTCTATTTAATAGAGCTTTTTATGGTTGCACATCAAAAAAAGCTGCACTGTCTGGACTCCAATGGTGTCTTGGTGACTGCAAACACAGTACCAAATCCAGCAAGAGCACCAGTTCTTATCCGAGTTTGTGCAAGCGGGTTCCAGACCCTCCCCTAAAGCCATTCTTTCCTAGGGTCGTCAGTTATGATCTCTTTGGTGGGCAGAGGGAATGATCTAGATTAACCAAGGTCACTACTATTCAAATGAATCCCAGAGAACAACATTGCTCTCCTTGATTATTTCTGCACTAGAATCATGTGCTTGTCACAGCTGCAGGAATGGGGACCATCTGGAGTTGGGGTGTGTCATTTTTATTACTATTTTTTAAATCTTTTTAACTCTTAGACCTAAATATTTCTCCCCTGAGCACACCCTTTCAAACTGTGCGTAGCTAAAGGCGGGCTGTGGTTCCAAGTGAGCTTTATGGCTTTTGGTTTTCTGCTCTCCCCAGTCTCTTTTCTCAGGCCCCTATAGCCACATCTGAGACATGCAGTAGTGGCACTGATCTGCATAAACTTTACTGGTATTTCAAGCGAAAGCTTGCAGCCTTCCTCCCTGGGCTTTGGGGAAGGATGCTGACACCGAGTATACCAGCAAATACCTGCTTTTATTTTCCCCATTTCTGGTAAGATCCATGATAGACTGTTCTCAATTTGAGCTGATGAGTCATTTCCCAAGATCAGCGCGTTGCTTGTATTTAAAAAAAAAAAAAAAAATGCAGCTCAGAATCAAAATTTGTTTACAGAAAATACCTAGGTTGTAGCAAAAGAGCCAAAGACAGAACTTGTGTTACTAAAACTAAGCACAGCAGTTACTGATGGTCTCCGATCAGCGGATGTCGCACTGTTCCCGTTGAAGGCCTAATCCTGAGAGGTGCTTTGCACCTTCAGCTTCCCATGGTATCTGGAAGAGCACGCAAACGCCTGGCAGGGTAGGGACTCAGCGAGTGACCCGAGGTACTGGTTCTACTCCCTCTCTTTGCTTTCACTTGAATGCTTCTGCTGGGAGGCACCCATGTGCGTGGCCAGAGCAGAATGCCCTCGTTCTAGGAATTTAGCGAAGCCTCTTGCCTCAGGGAAATGTTTATTTGGTGGAAATTCTGTGGGATATTTTTTCTTTACATGCTATAATGAATGAGTGAATGGTATTGAGCAGAGTCGCAGCAAGGCAGAACCACGCAGAGACCTGACAGCTGATGGGGAGCCAGGAGTCCGGCACCTCTGCCTTGACGGGGCAACTTGCAGCACTTCGTGACAGTGTGGGGCGACGAGGCTCCCATGGCACTTACTTAGTATGGCAGTTCCTTTTGGGTGTAAGAGCTGCGGTTTACTATTATATTTTTTTGTGTGTGTTGGGACTGTCTTGCTGAAGATGGTGGGGGTGGTATGAAAACTGTTAATCTTGTACAGAGCAACTGAATAAATTGTTTCAAAGTTTCCAAAATGCTCTTTTTTCCATCTCCTTCCCTCTGGTTTCATGATTTTGTTTTCAAGAATTTGTGTTTCAGCTTGGGTGATCATCTCTTGGTCATCTGTTTCTTGAGTGCCTAATGAATCAATTACCTTTTTAGCTAACATCTTTTTGTAAGCAAACTACAGCTCCGTTTGTAGCCACTGTGGTGGTAGAACTGGGCCCTCTCATTTGGTGGCTTTGAAGTTGACATCTGCTGGAGCAACGATGTGATCCTGCATGGTCCTTTCATTCACAGAGGTAAAATAATTGTGTTAATCCCCACAGCCAAGATGGGTCCGCAGTGAATGCGCTTACTGCTGCTTTTGTTGATGGCAGAGTTTGCTGGGGCTCAGGTACTGAGCTCTGTGGGGACTTAACACAAGCAAGCACATTGCGTGAGGACTACAGGCTGAGACTTGGGCAGAGCTGGACATGAGCATGGTTAAAAAGCACCACAGATCTGCCAGAGCTTTCACTGGACGAGTTGGTGATATAACATGAAAAGATCCTGGCTTTTTTTTTTTTTTATCATCTGCATGCCTAGAATCTGGTAGGGAGAGAAGGGAGGGCAGGTGTTCCCTGGTAAAGCAGAAATTCGGAAAAAGGAAACAAGTGTGCTCCAGACATGGAAGCCTCTGGTACGGTCCCTGAATAATTCCCTCTTCCTGTAGCTGCAGTCCCATTTGCTGGTGCAGTTCGTTACCATCTCATGCTGCTAATTAGTCCCAGCTAATGCTGGCTCAGCAATTTCCCTCTTGGGAAAGAGTCAACATCTGAAATGGACAGTCTTATTTTTATTTTTTTTAATTCTGACTCTGAAATGACATCTTCCTGCAAAGCCAAAGATCGAGAGACTGCCATAATAAAGGAAAACAAACTTCTGATTGGAACCACTGCATCTTTATTTCGTACTATAAATAGAATTCCCCTCTATTTCCCATTCCCTTACACAAGTAAATGAAACGTGTAGCTGCATGTACCTCTATTCAGTAAAATACCAGCACAAATGGCTTTTTGCCATGAGGTAAGCCAACTGTGTTTCGAAGGCACTCTGCGTTTGGTTACAGTTGCATGCTTTACACTTACACCAGCATCTTGTGTTCGGCAACGCTGCCGGCTCTTCGCGTACTTCTTGGTGAGCTCCTTGGTATATGAATGCTCCTCCTGGATCTAGGGCTGACGCCAAATTACTGTGCTTTGCTTCGCTCTTCCCCACCAGCATCGGCACTTAGGTGAACAAAAAGGTGGTGTTCAGGTGATAAGGAACTGAGATGTACGGTGCACCTTGTGTTTACAGAGCCGGTTTTCTCCGGGGATGATCTCATCACTTAGATGTCCACAATGAAACTGCCTGGCTTACCAACATGTAGCTGACACAACCAGCTCCCGCTGGTCATCTCGGAGTCATCTTGACCTTTAGTCTCTCTTATGTCTGCTGTACACAGCTTTTTATGTGACTACGTGACTATATGTTGAAGAAACTGCAGGTTCTGCTGAGTCTTTGGACTTCAGGTACTTCACTTCTTGTCTTTCGTTAGGCTGAGCGATTAGGTAGGGCTGAAGAGGGGGAGAAGGTTTGGCTGTAGTCTTGCCAAATGTGTTTCCTGCTACTGGCGGTGCTTTTCCACAGCGTATGACAGCAAGCAGTGTGGCTTCATAGCATGGCTGGGGCAGAGGCTCTAGCATTTCGGAAGACGCAGAGGAGGGCAAGGATTTGCAGTGATCTGGTAGTCTAACAAGAGGCGCGGCTCTGACTCGCTGCTTTTAAGAAAAGTTTCTAGAGTGGAGGGAGCGCTGTGTAATTGCTTCCGGACACCAAGACTGCCAACTCCTGGATCGACATCTGCTTGTTGAGGTAACAGTTGTACTGAGCCATGGTCAGCCTTCCACTCTTCAAGGCGTCCTCAATTGAAAACTCCCTACCGGACTTTCTGTCGAGGATCACAGAGGATTCCCCGTTGGGACCCTTTATTGAGATCTCTTCCCAGTCACATTCCTGGCTCTTCAGCTTGACAAACAGGCTCCATTCAATGAGGCCAAGCACGTGAGCTTCCTCAGGAGACATTTCCTTGCCTGTGTCGGGATCAATAACCACAATGGAGCGCCTCAGGTGGTTCTCTCTCTGTTCCCTCTTGATAGCCACCGTCTTGAGGCGATTCTGGAGTTGCTCGATCTCTGCATCTTTTTCTCTGGATAACTGCTTCAGCTCATCTAACTCTCTTTCCAGAGCTTGGAATCTGGAGTCCAGGTTTATTCCACTGTCCATGTGGGTCATGTTTCTCAAATCCCGCGCTTCTGTTGCCGTGAGTTCAATCTCTGACTGCAGTCTCCTTGTTTCCATCAGCAGATTCTGTTTTTCAAGGTGTAGTTTGTGGTTTTCCTCTCTTAATAAGTCTAGCTCCTTTGACGACTTAGAGTTGTTGAACTCCACCTCGGACAGCCTGGTTTCGAGCCTATTGATATCTGCATCTAGCTCCCTCTTACGCCTGCTCTCCTCCTCCAGATTGCTCTTCAGCTTTTGAATCTCATACTCCGTGTCTCCTTTGTCCACTTGGACGCTCTCTGAAAAGACCACTTTCTCTTTGACCTCCATCTTCTCCAAAGAAAGAAGCTTCTTTCTCAGGGCTTCCAGTTCAGTTTGCAAGACTTGTCTCCGGTGCTTTTCTTCTTCTAGCTCCAGCTTGAGGAGGGAGTGCTCCTTCTCTTGCTGGGGATCTTGCTGAAGGATCACTTTCTGTTTCACAGTTACTCGTTCTGTTGTTTCTCTCTCCTGTTCTTCTAACTCATTCAACCTAATTTTCAGCCTCTGCACTTCCAGTTCCGCCTCTCTGCGGGCCTGTCTCTCTTTCTCGAGTTCTTCCAGCTGACGCTCTAGCTCAGACCTCCTCCTCTGCAGCTTGCGGAGCTCTTCACGGAGGGAATCAATTTGCTTCAGCTCGCTCTCAATGCTCTGCGAGAAGGAGTTGACTTCAGCTTTCAGGGCAGGATCTTGCTCGTACTTCACTACCTCCTGCTGGACCACTTTCTCCTTCACCTGGGAAAGCTCTTCCTCCTTCTGCCTTACCTTCTCTTCTTGGAGTAGCCGCTCCCTCTCCAGGTCAATGTGCTTCATCTGTTCCTCTGCTAGCTGCACTCTCAGAGACTCGACCTCCTCTCTAGTCTTGGGGTCTTCACGGAACTGCAGAATTTCTTGAACAACTTCCTTTGTGTGCACTTGGGGTTTGGTATCTTTCAAAGCTTGGATCTCTTGTTTCAGCTGGTAGATCTCCAGGTCAGCTCTCTCAATTGCTCCTGTCCTCTCTATGATTTCCTCGCGGAGTCGCTGTAGCTCCTTTTCAGTTTCTGGATCGTTCTTGTACTTAATGACCTCCTTAATAACTTCTTTGACTTCTACCAGTGGCCCTCTGTTCCTCAGAGCAGCCAATTCATTCTGGCAGCTCTTTAGTTGCTCGTCACCACCCCGGTACCTCCTCTCCTGCTCTACCAGCTCCAAACGGAGGTTGGCAACTTCATTTTCAGCCTTAGGGTCTGGGCGCACAATCTCACGCACCTTCTCCTGTACAACCACCTTGGCGTTCTCTTCCTCCAGCAGCTGGATCTTCCTGAGCAGCTCAGCCTTTTCCCGCTCGTTGGAACGACCCTTGGATTTCTCATCTTCGTACTGGCGCCGGAGCTCGTTCACCTCTCTCTCAATGGTCAGGTCTTTCTCCACCTTCAGCACCTCCTTGACAGTAATTTTGCCCTCGGCGATGGCCCGTTCTTTCTCAAGACGTTTGAGCTTCTCCTGGAGGAAGCTGAGCTCTTCCTCATGCTTCTGCCTAAGGGCACTCTCCCTCTGCTTGTTTTCTTGCAACATCCGGAACTCCATCTCCAGCTGGGGATCGTTCTGCAGCTTCAGCACCTCTTTCTCCGTTACTTTCTCCTGCTCTTTGTTCTTCTCGCTGGACAGCACAGCGATTTGTTGGCGCAGCATATTGACCTCGTTCTCTCTGGTCCCTTCCTGCCTCCTGAGCTCTTCCAATTCTTCTTTGAGCCTCAGGATTTCATCAGCTTGAGCCTTGTCTTGTTCAATGCGCAACACCTCTTTCACTATGTACTCCTGCCCTCCTTCTCTCTTCTCGTGCTCCAGAACACGCAGCCTGATTTTAAGGGCCTCCAGCTCATCCTGGAGCACCTGGTTCTTTCGCTGCTCTTCCGCTAGGTTTTGCTGCAGCTTGTGGAAGCTCTCCTCCAGCTGGGGGTCAGGCACTTTCTTCACCAGTTCCTTCTTAACTACCGTTTCTTGGGGCTTCTGGTTTTGCAGGTGGACAATGTTGTTCTGAATGGCTTTGATCTCAGCTTCCAGCTGTTGCCGACGCTGCGTCTCATCCTCCAGCTCTTTCTTCAACTTCCAGACTTCTTCCATGGGCCTTCCAGACTTCTTGGTCTGGACAAATTCTTGTGTTACTTGAGCATCTGGTTGCTGTTGTTGGGGAGGGAAAAAAAGCAAGTAGTTAATATTACCAAATGATCATACTTGGTGCTTATCTTCCGTGCCTCCTGTAACAAGACCACAGGAGGATGTTAATCTGGGCTAATGGAGGCTGCCTACTGCCAACACTGAACAGAGCACGTTGGCAAACAGGCTTCTCCTGAACTGATCTCTGGATTTCCGGCCTGAAAATTGCTCTCAGTGATGCCAGTTGCTGTCAGAGCAAAGCTTTGAGCCATGAGGGACACAAATTCTGGGGGACAGAATCCATGAGGGACACAAAAAGGAAGTGTTAAAAATGACATGGAGCTTCTGAGGATGAGGGGAATATACTGGTGTGGGGACTGGAAAATGCAGAGAGGTCGTGTGCCCAACTCCTGGCAAACTGATCGAGTCTGCTGGCTGATGGGCTTTTGGGGCAGGAAATCCAGCTACATTTGTTTCCAGTTCAACTTGTAATAGCAAAAACACGTGTATATCGTGTACACAAATATTCTTTCAGGATCACACTGCCACAGCCTGTTGGAGCTGTGTCGTATCCATCTACCAGCTGCAAGCACAGACCCAAACTGATGGCTGCAGCACGCTGACCCTCCCGAGCCTCCCCGTGTGCAGCACGTGCTGGCTGGCCCTCAGTTACCTGCCGCAGGAGGTTCTGAGCGAATTCCAGGTTCTGCAGCCTCTGTTTATTCACAGCATTTACTTCGGTGAACTTGGCTGCCAGAACAGCTTCCTAAGAGGAAAAAAAAGATGCATTCAGCCAAGCTGGAGCCAGAGGTGTTTGGTCAAGACTTGCTGAACAGAAACAATGGCCAGGCCCTAGAGCAGTAACGCTGGGTGCTTTTCTAAACCCTTCCTACCAGCTTTGGGGGAGGATGGGTGGTTCTTGTGCACGTGTGCACGTTTACAGTAATCTCACCTCCTTAGACTGAATGTTTCCTACTTGAGATTTGCAAAAAGATCCAACCGAGGAAGAACCAGGTGGACGCTTCTGGCTGCTTGCCTCGACAGGCAGGATGAGTTTGAGATGGGTTTTATACAAACAGATCCAGCGTAAATCGGTGGCTCGTAGCCTGCCCTCTCCATAAGTATTTATTTCTAGGATGCTGTCTGTGGCAGTGACATTTCACTCCCTGGTTGAAAGTCTTGAGAGGAGAAATGTTTTCAGGATTTGGGCTTGTGGGAAAAGGAAGTGCTTCCTTTCAGAATGAAGTGCTAAATCTGGTGTTTTCCCTCCCTCGTTCTGGCCACCCCATCCCCAAAAATCAATGGCCTTAGAATGATGAAAAATTCCTTCCTCCCCTGCAGTCCCCTCTGGGGCCAAGGCTGCTGACTGTAAAATAATTGTTTGAAAAATCCCTGTTGGTCCTATAAAGCTGTCATCTGCTTTAGCTGTCTGTAGGCTACTGCTTAGTTACCTCCTCTTTTACTTTTGCGGCTGGAGACTGGAGCCTGGGCTTCTTGCTTGTGTACCCGTTCCGTCCACTCTCTAGGTCGAGGATGGACCGTAGCTTCTCTGCTTCCAGCTCGTAGTCCTGCGGGAAAAGGTTCCCAAGAGAAAGGTGAGATTACCGGGTCCCCTTCATGAGTGGGTCCCTCCTGGACCCCGACTTTCAGGACATCCTCCCTTGGCCCAGGGTTTGGGCGAGTTGCTGAGGGCGGGGGGACGTGGAGCGCTTTGGCAGAACGTCCTGGCAGGGTGTGAGGTGGGTGCTGCCTGTCCTGCAGCCCAGTGACCGGAGCTGTGTGCCCAGACTTGCCAGGTACCGCACCGATAGTGGGCGTGGAGTGGAAACCCTCCTTTCACAGGCAGCAAACCCTGGCTTACGGCCAGGCTGTCTCAGTGTTAGAGCACACATCACCTGGGTTTGGCTCCTCAGCTGTCTGGGCAAGGGCACTAGGCTTCATAGGCCTTCTTTAGGCAGCTCTCTGTAGGACATGAGGAATTCTCCCACTGGCAGAATTGCAGCTCTTACCTTCACTGCCTGCTGGTATTGCTGAGCTGTGGTGGAGACCTTCTGCACCTCCTGTTCCTTGCTTGCGATGTCACCGAGGAGCGCCTAGGATGTGTGGAGATGCATGTCAGAGGGAATGCCAAACCCAAAAGCTTCGTTAAGCCTTTGTGAGGGTTGCCTTTGGAATTACAACACTGAGAATTGCAACCTCCTAGAGCTGCCTTGCTACATACAAACAAGTCACAGATAGGAGAATGGGACCTTACAATGTCAAAATAGGTAAAGCCAGCAGGTCTGTACACTTCTCCATTTTATGTGCAGAAGCTGTCTAAACCTATTCATTATCTTTTTGTGTTCCTTTTCCTCTCCCCCATGTAGCCCAGGGCTCTTGTGAAGAATTACCACTTGGTTCTTCAGCTTCACTTCCACTTGCTGGATGTTGTCGGTCTCCTGCGGCTCGTAGTTGGGTATGTTGCAAAGGAACTGGTTGATCTTGTCATAGTTGGTGCGGTAGTTGGAATAGGCGCTCCTGGCTTTCTGTAGGGTCTGCGTTCTGTAGGGGAAATCAGCTGAATGTCAGTACTAGCACATCTGTTGTCTTCTGCAAACAGGTCCCGCTTCCCCTTCCCCCATTCCCTGAAGACACAGGTTTGAGCCAGTCGTTCTCCACCCCACTCTTCTGCAGGAATTGGTGCCACATGGTTGGTATAAAAGGAAGCAGAAATCAAAGGAGAAAGGAGTCACGGGGTGACTGCAGGGGGGAAACGAGGAGGATGCTGAATACTGGGTGTAAGCCTTTAGTGAGATAAGAAGATACAAGACGTGACATGATCCGGGCAGAGGCAGATGTGGGTGATGACAGCTCAGGCACTCTTACTGCACCCACACAGTGGCCAAAGCAGTTGCTCTTGCCAAAGTCCCCATCTCTGTTGCAAGAGCACTTCCTCCTAGAGGCTGCCCACACCTACCCAGTGCATGCCAGGAGCCTCTATTGCTTCCTCCTTAGTCCTCCCTGGAAGCACTTCTGCAACTGCTTGTTCCTAGACTGTGCTATGCCTCTTCCAGATGCTGCTCTACTGTAGATATCCCAGCTCTCCAGGCTGGTCCAGTTCCAGCTAGATGCTGTCGTGGAATCTTACCTGTGGTCAATTTGTTTGCTGAGGTTGTTGAAGCGCTGGTTGAGTTTGTAGAGCTCTGCTTCCTGCCGCTCGATGTCAGGGCAGTGCTCTTGGAACTTGCTGGCCAGGGTGTTGGAGCACGTCTTTGTCCTTAGCAAGTTCTGCTCTGCTTCATTGAGCAAAAACCTTTTAGATTGGAGCTCGGATCCCATGGCCTGTGGAAAAAGCAGGAGAGAGAAATTCCCTGGAGCTGCACAAGTGCCAGACTTTCATCACTGCTCCCCCTCGACTCAAGCTGTTGTGCTGGAGCTGCAGATGATGCTAAGGACTGGCTGAGCTGCAGCAGTGCTGCAAGTTCTGGAGAAAAGCAAGTTAGAGCTGAACTGTAAGAAGAGCTACCTGGTAAACCAGCTGGGGAGAAAAGTGAGCTCTCCCTTCTTTGTTAATCTTTAGAAGCAAGCATATGGTGTGTGAAACGTTGGGTGCTCCTCCTGCAAATCCCCCGGGTTACCCTGTGCCTCCGGAAGGAGCTGTGAAAGCTCTTGCATGCCAGTCTAAACACGAGGCCTTGATGAAAAAGCTGAAGAAGGATGCGAAATTGTGGCCCAGTTCTTGGCCTTTCTAGCAGAAGGATTGCCAGGTCAACAGGTTTTCCTTTCCAAGATAACTGTTCCCAGCACGCTGACAGGTCCAGCCCTTTTCTGTACCAGGCCCCTGCATTGCTTTCCCCAGACCACCATATCTTCTGCTTCTCTGCTTGCCCATTAGTTAAATCAGAAATACTCAACCAGCATTTGCTTTCTGCTTTGGGGATGGGAATGGTTTGTGTTTAAGGTTCCTCTCCTCCCATGAGAGCACCTGCTGAGCTACACCTGGCAGGAAACTGGAGAAGCTGCCTCTGCTCAGCTGTGGGCATCACTGCAGTCAGGTGAGGTCCCAGCTGGGGGAGCCCGTCCCTTCACCTGCTGCCCCACGTTTGTGACTTGAGCAGCAACTCCCACAGCTCTCCGAAGGTGTTTCTGTGTGGGGAGCACAGCAATAGGGTAGAAAACTGGCTGGAGATGGCACTCACCAGCAGCTCTTCTTTCTTGCGATCTATCACGCGCAAATCCTCTGGCACGGTGTCATCTGTCACCAGCTTGTTCTCATACGTGGACAGCAGGTCTCGGCCCTGCTGGAGGCTCTTCTCGAGGTGCGTGGCCACCTCAACTCTGCATGGACATGAGAGCAAAGGTGTTGAAGCACACCTGCACCAGTTTCCCGCAGCAGGCCAGGCTCAGGCCGTGACTTACTTCTCCTGGGCGGCGCTGAGCAGCTGGACCACGCGCTCGTACTTCTTGGTGGTGTTCTCCACCTTGTTCTTCACCAAGGTGGCGCTGCCAGTGTTGGGCACGGATTCAATGAACACCTCGCACTCCTGGATCTTCCTCGTTTTCTCTGGTTCAATGCGACGGACCTCATTGGTAATGTTCTGCAGGAGGAAAATGCAACCTTTGTAGCAACTGAACCAGGACCTGGTGGCTACAGCAGAAACTGGCTGACCTGCAGCCGTGTGCTGCGAGAAGGGAGGGCAGGGCTGAGGGGTGCATTTGGTGGCCGGTGCCCTTCAGCCCATGGGGAACAAGAGGATATTCTCCATCCAAGTTTGTATCCAGCTCTGTTGGGGCAAGCTTGCTAGCACTTAGGAATGCTGGCACAAGGCAGCTCTGGCTGGGGGGGCTGGTTCACAGCAGCTCCAGCTCTGCTGGAAATGTGCCGGGCTCATCTGGACCCCTGGGCTCTGCGCCCTGAAGGATGACTTCTCGCCTGGACAGCCGAGCGCTGCAGGCAGTTGGAGCAATTTGCTTTCACTTGTGGTGGCACTTGGCTTTTGACACAGCCCTTAGGAGGTGATGTAACCAGGAACCGAATTTCCTCCTAAAACAAGGGAGGATTGTGGCAGCGAGCCTGGCCTAATTAGGGGTCAGGAGGAGAGGAAGGCAGCAGGACGTTACAGCACTGGAGCCTGGCGGGGCAGGTGCTGAGCTGCACACAAGGAGAAGCAGTGCCCTGGAGCTTAACTGTTTGGGCTGTGTTTCTTCTTTAGCTACTGGTGGTGGTGGCACTGCTCCATGCCCTCGTGCTCCAGGAGCACCTACAGCACCCTGAAGACCACCACGGAGCGCCCTGTGGGGGTCCTGGCCTTGGGAGCAGGGTCCCCGTGCAGCAGCACCTGCCTGCCTCATACCTTCAGGTCCTTGGAGCGCTCGGTGCTGTCCTGCACAGCCCGGCTCTGTTCCAGGGGCGGGCGGAGGTTGGCCGTGATTGCTTTCTCCAGCTTGTCCAGGTCGCTGTGTACTTTCTCCAGCCCTGCCAGGAGCTGGCGGCCCTGAACTGATGCAGCGTCTGGGTGAGGAGAAGGGAGCAGGTTAGAGCCAGCTCAGTCCCACCACACAGGACAAAACCCACGTCCTCCTCGGCTCCTTGCCCGCTGTGACCACAGCTTGGCTGCTCCAGCCCCACACGTGTCCTGGTGCTGCCCGGGGGCCCTGGACAAGGGGGAAGCTGTTGGTGATGTCCTCTCACCACAGCCAAGCAGCAGCCCAACACTTCAGCCATGGGTGTGAACCAGCCACCAGTAAGAGCCCAAGGGAGCACTGGACGGGGCTGTCCCGTTCCTGTGGGGTCCCCCTCCCTGCAGGTATTTGGGATGGGTGAAGGTGGCACTAAGGGATAGGGTTTATACATCAGACTCAGGAGGTCAGGCTCATGGTTGGACTTGATCTTGAAGGTCTTTTCCAACCTTGATGTTGCTCTAATTCCGGGGTTTGGAGCGGTGTGTGTGTGTGCTGTGCTCCACCCTCATCTCCTGGGCAGGAGGGCACGAGTGTCACAGCATCGCGGGGTTGGTGGTTGAGGGGACAAGGCAGAGCCCCCCCCTTCTAGTGCCTAGGGAGGGATAAGCTAAAGGCTGCCCAGGCAGAGCCCCACCTCCGATGCTGTCGGCCTTCAGCCCCTCGTAGCGCTGCTGCAGGATGTTCTTGCAGTTGGCAGTCTTTTCCTTCACGCTCACAAAGCTGTCAGCGATTCTGCAAAATGGGACAGCACAGGACTGGGGTCAGAGCCGGCCCCTCGCCCCCCAGCACCCGTCCTGGCAATGGAGGTGGGGGTGAAGCCCAGCCAGGGGCGCCCTGCAGCCTGATGGCTGGTGGCAGGGGGGCAACCGAGGTGCCAAAGGGATGCCTCCCCCCCCGAGGAGGGGAATGTGGATGGAGGGGTGGGGAGGGCAGAGGCTGTGGTGGCAGCAGGAGGATCTGGCCTGGCTGAGCTGCACGTACTGGTCTGCCAGCGCTACCACCTCCGGGTCCGGAGGGGGGATCATGAAGCAGACGCCCGGGGCGCTGATGGCATCTCCAGTGCTGTCTGTCACCTCCCAGACGTCCCCGCTGTTCTTCTGCAGGGTGTAGTGGGCTCCGCGGGTTATCTGGCCCTAGGGGACAGGAACGGGCAGTGGCCACAGGTCAGGATGTGCCTCCCACCCCGCTCCACGCGCGGCACCGCCCAGCATCTGCCCCGTGCAGAGACCTCCTGCCCTGCTGCTCCCTCTGCAGTGCCCGGCTCTGAGCCGTGCCTCCGCTCGCAGCAGGGCCGGGACATGCGGGGACAGCACCCATGGGTGCTGGGGACACGGATGTGCCCTGACTGCACCAGAGGGACGGTGCTGGGAGTGAATTTGGTCAGAAACACGCCTGGATGTCGTCACCATCCCGCTGTGGGAATGTGATGGGGCCGAGCTGTCGCAATACCAAGGAGGGGGTGTGACAGGCACCGTGTCTCTGCGTTCCCCCGGCCCCATCCTGCTCCTCCCCAGCTGCACAACCTGCTCGCCTTGTCCCCGCAGAGCCCGTTCCTTCACCGGGTGTCACCTCTGGCCCCGGCACCCCTGAGAAGCCCCCGGTGGTACCTGCTCGCCCTCGTACTCGCACAGAGCCTCCACGGGGACGGGCTGCGGCGGCGGCTGCCGGCGGTGCCGCAGGGGCAGGACGTGCTGGCTGCGCTCCTGCAGCGACCGCACCACGGCATCGTACTTGTCCAAGGCCTTCTCCTGGTCCTGGCATGGGGGAACGACCAAAGAAACGTGGGAAAGAAGGAGAGGAGTGAGCTTCTGCACCCTCCCAGCTGGGGAAGAGTTCACACCGTGGCTGCTGTGGTCCTGTGCCAAGCATGACCCTGTCCCCCCCACTGCTTTTAGGGCCAGGCTGAGGACGGGGGCTGTGTTTGTGTGGTCACCGTGCTGTGGCACCAGCCACAGGCATCTCCTGCTTGTGCAGTCCATGGATAGCCCCATCCCCAGCAATTAGCTCTAATTAGCCCCTTGGAAAGACTCTCCAGGGGTTGCTGTGGCTGGCTGTGCAGGGGGGTGTCCTGCAGCGGCTGCTGGGCTGGGAAAAGAGGGGGGGCTCCTGGCACCCTGGGATGTGCTGCAGCACAGACAGGTCCCAGTAGGTGACCCCACAGCTCATCCCACCAGCTCCTCCAGCAGTGGGTCTAATTATGCTCCCGCCCTTAACGAGCACTGGCTCAATGAGAGAACAAATAAAAACCAGCCCAGCGAGCAATTACATTGCTGTGGGAGAGGCAATCTCTAGCTCAAGGAGGGGGGGGAAGAGCTGGGCACAGGGAGGCAGCAGCAAGGGCTGGGTGCCCGCCCCGGCAGGGCCAGCACCCATGGGTGCCGTGGGGATGCTCCGGCACCCCCTGGTCCTGCCTCCAGCAGTACTCACATCCAGCTCCCTGAGCAGCAACTCCAGCTGGTATCTGTCCTTGAACTCGGGGCTGTATTTTTGGTCCAGGTCTGTATCCACCTTCTTCAAGAGATCCTGGGCGTCCTTGGCATCTTTCTGAAACTGTCGAAAGGTGAAATCCCCGGTGAAATCCCCGGAGAATCCCTCCCCTGCTGGAGCAGAGGCACGGCCCAGAGCTGCCCGCAGCAGGAACGCCCCAGCCAGGCGGCGTGGGCAGCAAAAGCCTCACAAGGGCATGGAGAAGGACGAGGAGTTGCTATCTGCGACAGGGGAGCTAGGGAAAGACTGCTGCAGGCAAAAATAATGGGGCAGCCTGCTTTTTGCATCGTTCAATGCAGCTTTCCCTGCCCTCCCCGCCTTCCATTTGGGTTCCAGGTGGGCAGGGTCGTGCTGTCCCCAGTGCCAGCACAGAACGGGGGGCTTCTCCCAGCGGGGGCTGAGCGGGCGCCCACGAGAGGCAGTGCCTGGGCTGGGCACCCCGCTTCCACCTTGGCAGGAGCCTCGTCACGTCCTCAACCCGCCCAGGCTGTGGGAGAGGAATCCGGCCCGACCTGCTCCCCGCGGAGCCTCCCCGGCTGCCAGATGCGGTTTATCGGGCAGCCATCTGTCTGCAGCACCCGGCCCTCGCGCGCGCTCCCCGCGGGCAGCGCTGCAGGTGCAGGTCCCACACGGAGCCCTTCCGCTCCCGGGGGGCGGCGAGGTGGCAAAAGTTGGAAATTGGGGGAAATTTCTCCTCAGAAAGGGTGGGGAGGTGGTTGCGGGTTGCCCAGGGAGGTGGTGGAGTCATCGTCCCTGGGGGTGTTAAGGAAAGGCTGGACGTGGTGCTTGGGGACAGGGTTTGGTGGGTGATGGTGGTAGGGGGGTGGTTGGGCCGGATGATCTTGGAGGGCTTTTCCCACCTTAATGATCCTATGAGGAGCTGTGGCCAAGCAAGTACTGCGCTGGCATCTCTCTGGCCCAGCAGTGCCTCACAGCCCCCAGGCTCTGGTACCTTGTGGAAGTCCTCCATGAACTTCAGGTGGCTCTCCTCGCAGATCAGGAAGTTGAGGTACTCCTTCCAGTCAGCATGGACCGCCTCGATGTGCGCCTGTAACACCGTGCGGCCTCAGCGCTTCGTGTGACAGGACAAAAGCAGCAGCACCCGCCCCGAGCAACCAGACCCCGAGGGGCTGCGAGCCCCCCCCAGAGGCTGTCAGCCCCCCCCAGAGGCTCCTGGCTCAGAGCTGGGGCAGCAATGCCATAAAGCTAGCCCAAAGCTGGGGTGCTGTGATGGGACTGTGGGGAAGGAGGCGGCAGGTCCTGTGGCCTGACGTCCACCTTGCCATCGGAGGTGGAATGTGACAACGCAATTTGTCCCTTGAGGCTGGCCCAGGACAATCGCCAGAGGAACGGGGAGGGTGGGAAGAGCTACTGGGGATTCTCCCCACTCCCCCAGACCCCCCCACACATGCAGGTACTTCCCGCTGGAGGTCCCACGCTGGAGTGCCCCAGGGGCTGGAGAGCCCCAGCGCTCACCTCGATGGCGTTCTTCCCGGGGTGGTTCTGGGCCAGCAGCTGGTCCCCATCCGCGTGCAGCTTGTTGATGTCCTCCTCCTTCTCCTCCAGCTTCCGATGGATGAAGTTCTGGAAAGAGACAGGCGGGGTGCTGGTTGATGCCCACACCAGCAGAAGGTTGGAGGTGGGGTTTAGGGACATGGTCTAGTGGGTGACGGTGGTAGGGGGATGGTGGGACCATCTTGGAGGGTTTTTCCAACCATAATAATCTGAGGGGACCCTGGGTTAATCCTGGCTGTGAGGGCCCGAACAAGACCAAAAGCATGGTGTTCCCCTACTGCAGCTTTCATTTTTCCTTTCCTTGCAGATGTTGCTGAAGGTGAGATTTTTGCCAAGCTAACACTGAGCTGAAGGAGAGCATTGGGACAACTCAGTGCTGCAATTACCGGTTCCTTCCACCCATTTTAAGTTTTGATTATGGCTCGTGTCTGACAACTTGTTTGCCTGGAGAACAACCTGCTCTGGGAGGCCAGGAAGTGTTTGTCACGAAGTGAATTCTGGCAGTGGCACGATGTGCAAGGGACACCCACTCTTCTGTGTAAGAACCCATAAAACACTCCCCCATCACCCACCACAGGTGTGTAATGTATGTCCTATATCACAGAATTACTCAAATATGTAAATATTTACGTGTGCAAAATTCAGGCATGCACACACACTGGCATTTTTGAATAGACAAATAGGGGCTGGGAGTAAACACCTTAGCTAACAGAACACAGATCAGGGGATAGAATTTAATTTGCAATATTTTCCCCCAGGAGTGATGTTAATAAACATCACCTCTCTCGTAAAGGCAGAGAAGATTTGGAGAAGAAACTAAATGTTATTCAGTGAAAGGGAAAATAAATAAGTAGCCCCTACAGTGGTTACACTGCCGGGTTCCCTCTCTGCTTTATTTCTGGTGGGAGGTGAGGACTGGCGTTACTGCCCTGTCCCCTGGAGGTCTCGAGGTGCTCCCTGACGGAGTGGGGAAACCGAGGCAGAAGGGGCGAGTGTGCACCCACCTCGTACTGGCGGCGCCGGCTCGGGTAGTCCAGGTTGTGGTCGCTCCAGTCGTAGTGCGTGCGGTCCTTCGCCTGCTGATCCAGCCAGTAGAGCTTGTTGGTGCAGCGCTGCATGTAGTCCTGCAGCGCGTTCAGGTCCTGCTGCCGCTGCTGCGAGCTGGCCTGGGAGGGTGAGGGGGGAGCTGAGCCCCACGCTCCGTTCCCCACCCCACAGCGCGGCTGCAAGGGGCTCGTCCCCTCCCCAGCCCCCGTCCCAGGGGTCTCCTACCAGCAGCTTCTGGTACTTGGCTTGCACGTCGCTCGCGTAGTCCTGGTAACAGGAGGAGAAAGGCGACAGTCAGGAGGGTGGTTGAGGCAGGGTGGGTGAGGGATGGGGATGGGGATTTTATGGCCTTTGCCTCCTCGTTAAGCTAGGGCCAGTGCAGGATGCTCAGCTCCGAGGTCAGGAGCAGGGCTGGGCACCCACCCAGCTGCCCGTCCCCCCCCACCCCGACATGGCATGGCCAAGCTGACCTTGGTGCCTTCCTTGGTGACGTGCGGGCCGATGGCCATGACCTCGTTGTGGAAGATGTTGTGCTCTTCTACCTGGCTGTTGACCAGCGGCAGGTCAGTCCCGAAGCCCTTGCCACATAGCGCGTCCTGCAGCACACAAGGGGGGGGGGGGGAATTAAGGACAGGACAATGGGGCATGGTGGCCACAACCTGGCTCCTCTTGGCCACCAGAGGTTGGACAGGAGCAGTGCTGGGCTCAGACAGGCTCCGCTGGCTCGTGCTGAGGGACACAGAGGCTGGCATGGGCTGTGCTCCCCCATCCCGGCACCACAAGCTGGATTTGGGGTTTTGAGAGGTGGAGGTGATGCAGCAGTGCTGCTGGGAACCACCGTGCACCACGGACCAAAGTAGGTGGAGGCTGGGGGGTGGCAAGGCAGGGAAGAGGCCAAGCCTCCAGCATCTGGAGGAGAAGCCAAGGGGGGCCCTGGCAGCAGCCTTCCCGTGACCGCCGGGCAGTTACTGGGAAACCAGCAGCGTGTGGTAGCAGGATGGGAGCCAACAGGCACACGCTGGGACAGAAGTCCCCAGGCAGGGGCACTGGTGCCCCCCTCAGTACCTGTTTCTCCTCGATCACCGTGGACCAGTTGACCTGGGGCTCGATGTGCTGCAGGCAGAAGTTGTAGATCTGGTCGTGCTTCACGCGTAAGTTCGCCACTCGTTCCTTCAGCTGCCGGATGCTGTGGGAAGGGAAGGACGAGGTAGGATGCAGCCCGTGGGCACGGACCGGGCCGGCCATTAGCTGGAGGTCAGCCCCCGCCAGCCCCGGCAGAGGCAGCGCCCTGGGGACCTCGGCCGAGTAACTGGGCTGGGCAGGCATTGAGCAACGAGCTGGGGAGCAAAAGGGCAAAGGCTCCGCGTGCCTGTCCCCTGCCAAGGCCCTCAGCAACGCCTCCAGCTCGGGGCAGGGGGCAGATGTCGCCCCAATGTGCTTTGCCCAGCACTTTATCCACAGCTGGAGAGCAGTGGTCCCAGCTTGGTAGGTGCCCGGGGACGGCCACAGGGTGTGCGTGGGGGCTGCTGTCTCTCTGAGTCCCTGGAGAGGGCTGTTCCCCCCCCCCCCAGTACTCACTCTTCTGTGATCATGTCCCCCTGGGGGTGCTTCATGTGCCTGGCGATGGCCGCGTCCCCATCCAGCACGTAGAGCAGCTTGTCCGACTCGGTGAGCTTCTGAGCCGTGAGCTCCTTGTACTGAGCTAGCTGGCAGGCCTTGAGCTTGTGCAAGTCCTGGGCAGGCAGAGAGGGGGGAGAAACGATCGCAAAGGGGACAGCAGCAGCATCCAGCCTGCCGGGGGGTGGGTGCCAGGCACGGTGTCCCCCACCCATGCTGCTGGGCTGCAGCGCTGGGCGGGGTGGCTGGGGGGCAGGAGGAAATTTTGGGTCCCTTCTGCCACCCCCAAGGGGGTCTGCGTGCTTGGAGGAGCCTGCGGGCGTGGGGCCGTGGCTCGTACTCACATTCTGCATGCGGGAGTCGGTCTCCACGATGTTTTTCTCCACCTGGTCAGCATTTTTCTGCAGGCGCTCTATGAGCTCGGTCAGCTCTTTGCTGGAGATGCTGGGGAGGAAGAGGAGAGGGAGAGGAGCTCGTCGCCCCGTGGGGGGCTGCTCTCGGCACACGGTGGCCCTGCCACATGGCCGGGGGCCAGCCGAGCCCGCCCGGCGCTGCAGCTGCGCGTGACTCACTGCTGCCTTTCCAACACTTTCCAAAACACTCCGAAACGCCGCGCTGCCAGGAGGGGGGCGGTGGCCGGGGCCTTCCCAGCGCGGCAGCAATGGGAGCGATGCCGCTGCCAAGCCCGATCCTCCCTTGGCACGAGGAGCAGAAGGGCTGCTCGCAGCGCAGGGCTCAGATACACACCGACCCCGCTCGCTTTGCCCCAGCACCCCCAGCCCCTCCACACAGCTTTTGCCCTCCCCAGCACTCGTACGGAGCGCTCTGCCTGCAGCAGCCCTGCCTCCCTCCGGAGACATCTGCTCTGCAAAGAGGTGCCCAGAATTTACACCAAATAAAAGGGGACGGGGCAGCGCAGGCTGCATCTGCGCTTGGGCGCTTCGCCTCCTGCTAGGCAGCGTTTCTCCTTCCCTCCTCTGCGTGCGCAGGGTGAGGGGGGTGCCAGCCTCTCCCTGGCAAGGTGCGGAGCCGGCCGCCTGCTCTGCTTCACATCAGCGAGGGACTGCACGGGGCCAGCCAACTGTGCCCGGCAGGGACGGCTGAGCTGGAGCAAACGCTCCTGCTAATGCACGGAACGGCCCGTGCCACAGTGTTTTCATTGCCGTGGTTATTTTAAACATTTCATCTCCTCTGTCACTTGGGCTGCAGCATCGCTGCGTGCCAAGAAGCTGCGAGGTCCCGGCTGGCTCCACGCCCCGCCGGCAGAGCAGCGGCGCTTGGGGCTGGAGCACCGCAGCATCTCCCCTGCAGAGCTGCTGGCATCGCCCCGTGGGGCTGGCCCAGCCATCACCCACAGCACCAGCACCGGGTTTTGTGCCCCCAAACACTGGCGGAGCCCGCAGCTGGCTGCAGCCCGGCCGTGCCCGCTTTGCCGTGTGGACCGAAGCCATCGCTGAAGCCTTGGCTCGCTCCGATCCCAATCATTTATCGAGTGGGGATAATGAGCCTTAATGACCTCATTACATGGTGGCGGAATTAATCTTTATGCGGCGCTTGGAAATGCTAATTGCTGTTACAGGAGCCCTGTGGCTCCTGCACAAGCTGCTCCCTGGAGGGCAAGGGGATGGGGTCCAGGCAGGGTCGCAGCGTCCCGGCTGCGTGGGGGCTCCTGCAGCAGCCCCTGGTCCCTCCTGGGGGCTCGGCCACCCCAGCACAGTGTGAGCAGCCGGTCCCTGGGGAGGGCTTCGTGGTGGCATCCCCGGACACGTGCCCTTGGGAACAGCACAGGGTCCTCAGGGGCCACGCGTGGTCACGGTGAGGATACTCCGGTGCTCACAGCCCTTCCGATGTGGTGCTGGGGAAGAAGAGCTTGGCCAGCCGGGTCTGGCCAAATTCCTCCCAGCACTGGTGCTGAGTTTCGGAACAGATGCCTGCCACACGTCCTGCCCTTTTTCAATAGGAAAAAAAAAAAAAAAAGCCCCAGGCTTGTTCCTCCCCACCTGAAGCCGCGCCCCTGCAGGCTGGTGCTGTTTGACAGATCCACGGAAGCTCGCGCTTCCCCGAGAAGCTGTGGCGTGGGCAGGGTTTGTGCTGATATTTCTTTTTATAGAAGCTGCATCACCAGAATAGTGCTGAGCGGGGTGGTGGCTTGTGTCTGTCACCGCTGCTTGCCAGGGCGAGCGTTGGCTTCTGCGGCCGGGTCCCGGCTCGCCCCGTGCCAGCCCGGCTGCGCAGAGGCCGGTGCAGTCCCTGTGGCTTTGAGCGAGCCCGGGGATGAATCTTTGGGGTTTGAGTGGATTGATAGCGTGGCTGGAAAAGCCATCCCAACTGACTGAAGAAGCTTGGAGCTTTTCTAGCTCTGGTTTTGATTGTGCAGAAGAAGCTTCCAAATTGTATGAAGGACATCACGTTAAGCAAGGGCTGGCTTGGGATCCGTGGCAATGCTGCACATCAGCCGAGGCTTTCCAAGTTGCTGCTGGGGATCTGGTGACCGCAGAGCTCCGAGGGCTCTGCATCAGCACAGCCCATCTCCTGCATCGGGACCCAGCTCTGCCGGGAGCATCCTCACGGCCCTGCCGGGACAGCTGGCATGGGGCTGATGCGTCGGGGTGAGATGTGCCCCGTTTTCCTGTGCCAGGGCGGACGGTTTGCCCAATAATCCAGGGATTGCTGCTGAAGTACAGGTGCAGTGCTTGGGCAGGGAAGAGGAAACGCAGAGAGGCTCCGCAGTGCTTGCTTGCAGCGAGCAGGAACGCGCTCTGGTGGGCATCACCCTGCTCTCCAGGCCTCGCCTTACCCAGTGCAGGCAGCAGGAGAGGTTTGGTGTCTCCAGTTCATGTGAGAACCTGGCAGGGCTGGCACCTGCTGGGGCTTCGGGAGGGGGAAAGGTGATAGAAACCTCCCAGGGGACCTGGCCCAGGTACCCGCGACCTGGACACGGCAAGGAGCCCGCAGAGGAAAAGATGAGGCAAGGCCCAAACAATGAGGGCTTTGTCCTGAAAAAGGAGAAAAAAAAAAAAAAAAAAGGAAAGAAAAAGAAATCCCTGGAAAAACTGGCTTTGCCATTTCTGAAGAACTTTAACATTTCCAAGGACTTTTCTGGTGACAGAGGAAAAAATGATAGCATTCATGAAAAGCTGCGTTTGACAAAAGCCCTGCTGCTGTTTCAGAGAGGCCGCGGGATGGCCTGGCCGGGGCGAAGGAGCGGGGCTGATTCCAGGGCGAGGGGAGGGTTTGCTCCGGGTTTCTCGCAGCTGGGGAGCAGGGAGGAGGCAGCCGCTCCACGCTCGAGCATCTGTTGATGAAACTTGTATCAGCACAAGCGTTGGAGCCGTTCTCTTGCTCTTCAGGGAGAGGAGATGTTTTTGCTGTGGCTCACCAGGCTTGGGAGGCTTCCAGCTTCACTGAGAGCTGCCTGGAGGTGCTCGGTGTTCCCCTGCAGTGCCAGTGGAAAGAGCCCAAAGACTCCTCTGGGGTGCGTGAGCATCCCGCGGAGCAGGGGACCCCCTGTCCCCAGCTTTTCAGAGCAATACCCTGATTGCTTTGAGGAGGCAGAAACTTGGCTGCTGAAAACTCCTCCCGGGGAGGCTGCATTGAGGGGCACTGGTTTCCAAGACAAATTCTAGCCTGGACCATCACCACCCACCGCCCCCTACCAGCACATTCAGCCTCTCGCCTTGTCAGCACGTTCCCGAGCCTCGCAGCCCACCACGAAACACCGCCTGCATTTGCTTTTCAGGGCTGCAGCTCGGCTCACCAACGCCCGGTTCCTTTAGGGGGCTCAAGGTCTGCCTGCCAAACCCCGACTGAGGTGCTCCAGCAAAAGCCCGTGCACCCGCTCAGGTCTCTGACTTGTGCCGAAATTTGGACCCTAATTAAGGGTGTTCAGATGGACATTTCGTGGAGTTTCAACCGCGCTGGATGAACGTGGTCCCCGGGAGAGCTCCCGTTTGTGCTGAGAGCTTGGGGGCTGTGCTGGGAAACCCTCCCAGCCTCCTCCGCAGGCTGCAGCCCCCCCCCCCCCGTGTGCGGTGCCCCCTCCTTAATGCCCCTGGGCCGCTCAGGGCTGCGTTGGCACGGGATTGTGGTGGAGCAGAGGACAAAGGGGCCGGGCTTCAGCTAGCGTAACGCTGGTTTGGGAGAGATGGGAATCTGGTACGGAGCTGGGAGCAGCGCACACGTCAGGGCGGAGCTGGACAGCAGGGCTGCCAGGCTGAGCCCGGCTCGTTGCGCTTATGTTTATCTTCCCCTGAATTAATGGCGATACATTATTGTAATGTGCATGGAAATTAAAGCAAAAATAGGCCAGGCGATGGCGAGGCTCGCTGCGCTATAAATACAGAGCAGCTCCCTGACTCACCGGTTGTCTATTCATTACTGCTGACTCCAGCCCTGCAAAACAGCCTCCAGAAATCGGTGTCAGCCCCGCAGCCAGGGCCTCCGCCGAGCCTCCAGCACCAGCCCCAAGGTAGGGCCGGGCTGGGCAGGAGGGCGCTGGGTCTCCTGGGATCCCGCAGCCGCCCCGTGTTTTACACTTCCTGAGCTCTCCATGGAAGAGAGGAGTGAAACCTCCTGCTTTCGGAGCATTTTGGGTACCGGGGAGGGTGACTGGGGGGGGCTCCCCCATCTGTCTGTATCCTGCCTTCCTAGGGGCACGGGACGACCCCACCGGCACCACCGCTTGGTCAGCGCTCGGCTCCTCCAAGCACCGCTCACCCAGAAAAATGCTTTTTAAAAAAAGCATTAAAAAAAAATAAATTATAAAAGTCACTTACGTGCTGCACCCCCAGCCCTGCCCCTCCTGGCACATCCAGCCCTGGCAGCTCGGTCTCTCACAGGGCTCCTGGGGATGGTGCCCTTGCCTCCCGTCTCTTTTTGGAGGGATGGAGAGGGGATGGGGATATTTTTGTGTAGGGATTTGGACCCTGGCCCTGTCCACTCGTGCATCGGGAAGACAGAACCACAGAAAATGAGGGCTGAGGAGCATCGCCTGCAAACGGCGGGGGAGGGAAGGGTGCTGGGTGCTGGGGACGTGCTCCGGGAGCAATGGGTGCTGCCGAGGCCGGGCACACCAGGGACCCCGGCTCACCCTGCGCATCCCAAATCATCTTTGCCTCTCTGTGGCTCTGCAGGGTCTAATGCCACTTCTGGGGAAGCCACAGGGACGGGGACGGCAGCTCCTGGCCAGGGTGCAACCCGCTCCCCAAACCAGCCCTCGGTCAGCGCCGTGCTGCCCCCGCGGTGCTTCGGGGCTCGGTCCCTGCCCTGGAGCTCAGCTCTCGCCCACCCCACAGCCCCTCTCCGAGCACGGGACGAGGCAGGACGGCACGCACGGTGTTGAAATGCCTGTTCCCGTTTCCACAGCCTGGCGTTCGGCTGCTGTTGGCAGCCCTGCTCGGCTCTTCCAGCAGCACGGGCGGGCGCTGGCGGGGAGCCTGGCAGCGCCTGGAGCACGGGCCGGGGCGGCGGGAGCTGCTCCTCTCCCACTGCCTTCTCCTGCAAGTGGTTCAACCGGTCCCACGCCGGCTTCCCCATGGCGGGGATGTTTCCCCACAGCGGGGAGTGTTCCCCGGACTCCCAGGTGTTTGTAAACTCCAACGCAGGAATTAACAAATTGGGGATAATGGGTGCAGCCCCCTCCCGGCTGTGCGTGGACACTCGGGAAGCACGGACCCGCTGCAGGGAGGGAGGGGGGCCCAGCCCCAGCCCCGTGCTGCTTCCCCAGCTGGCACAACCCAGCCCGAAACACGAGGTTTCGTTCTGCCCCACAGCCTCCAGGGCGGGCGGCCTCCCGAGCCCCAACCTTCACCGCACCCAGCTGCGGGCACCGACCCCAGCTGGCAGCTGGGGACCCCAGGGCACAGGCACCAGCCCATGGGTGGGGATGGGGGGGCAGGTGCCCACGTCCATCCCCTCCCAGCACCATGACGCTGCTTGGGGTCCCAAGCCGTGGGCCCAGGCACGGTGCTTCTCCCTGCCAAGCCCTCCGCAGACGCAGCGGGGCGTTCGCACCTTCCTCCGGCTGTGGGATCGGGGGCTTGGGGCTGCCCCTCTCCTCCTGGGACAGGGTACCTGGGAACCCCTGAGCCAGCCTGGCCCCAGAGAGGGGACCCATTTGGTCCCCTGGGCTCCCAGGCCAGGGCAGCACCGTCCCCTCTGGGGACCCCTCCTTGGTGCAGGGAGGAACAGGGAGGCTGCTGCTCTGAACCGAACCCGACATCTTCCGAATCGAGCTCAACACCAAATCGATCCCAACACCAAATCGATCCCAAGGAGCTCTTTGGGCAGAGTCCCCTCTGGATCGCGCAGCCCGGGGGGCGGCCGTGCGCCCTCGCGGGGAGCAGAACCTCCCTTTGATCATTTTAACCGCGTCCTTCCGACGGGCACGTCCAGCCCTGCTCCTTTCCATGCCCGGCACACCCGATACTCGTCCCCAAAAAGCTGATGGCGAGGGGAGGGCAGCAGCCACCGCCCCGCGGCGGGCACCAACCCCGGCGCCCCGGTGCCCGCGACCCCAAGCGGGGCTCTCCGCACCCCCCCGGGGCCGGCAGCTCGGCACCGGCAGGCGGGTGGCGGGGCAGGGGAGGGGGGCAGGGGGTCGCTCACCTCTTTTTCTGCACCGAGGGGCTGTACTTCCCTTTGTTGCGCTTCCTGAAGAGCGAGTGCATCGCGTCCCCGGCCGGCGCCGCCGCCGCGCTCCTCCAGCTCTCCGCTGCCGCCGGGAGGCTCTGAGCCGGGACGGCGGCGGGAGGCGGGGCGGAGGCTGGGGCTGGAGGGAGGTTGGAGGCTGGAGAGAGGCTGGAGGGAGGCTGGAAGGAGGCTGGAGGCTGCCTCCTGCCCTCCCGGGGCGGCGGCCGAGGGGCACGGCCGGGGCTGGCCCGGGGCGGGGCCGGGCGGGGGCTCCCCGTCGTGGCCCCTCGCCCTGTCACCGCGGTCCCCTCCCCCTGGGAGCCTCCCCGGCTTCCTCGTAGCCCCCCCCGAAAGCCGCTGGCAGGGCACCCCCAGCTCCCAGCCTCTCCTCCTGGGGGGTTCTCCAACCTCTGAGCATCCCCGTGGCCTCCGCCCATGCCCTGTGCTGGGGGCAGGCTGCGGGGGGGCTCGGAGAGAGGGGCAGAGGGGCACGACCCCCTCCTCCCTCGCCCCCTGGCCACCTTCCCATCGATGCAGCCCCTGCCTCCCTCCCAGTGAGGGGCTGGGGATGGAGGCTGGGACTCAGCACCCCCAGCACCGCTGGGTGCTGCGGTTCTTAGGGCGCTGAGCGGGGCCGGGGGTGCCCTGGGTCTCTGCACCCTCCCCGAGGGCTGTGCCCACGCAGCGGGCAGGAGGGCAGGGGGGTGACTGCCCCCCGGCCACCGAAGAGGTTTTGCTCACCCACTCACAGCACAGCAGCCAGCAATTAGGAGCAGCTCTGGCCTTTTTATCCCAGGATTTTGTGCCCATGTGGGATTAAAGGGCTGAATACGTGCTCGTAGCTTCCCCACCAGCCCCAAATCCTCCCCTGATTTTCTTTCTGGGGGCACGTCAGTGCACGCCGTGACCTATTGATCCCGATCCCCCGCTCACATCACATCACTCGGCTGCGGGGCCGCTCGCTGGGGCAGAGCCCGGAGCCTCCGCTCGCCCTCCTGGCACACCAGGAGCCCCTGCATGGCTCTGGGGTCGCCCACCCGGGCTGGGTGTCAGCGCTGACAGCACAAGACAACACAAGGTGGCCGGGCTGCTCGGGGGTGAGGATGGGGCAGGTGGATGCTCCCCAGATCCCTGGGGTGCAGGGTTTGCGGGTGCTGGGCTGCGGTGCCTCGTGATGAGCTGCGTGGGGTCTCTGCAGGTGGGGACACCAACGCTGCCTGCGCCCCTGGCTGAGCCTGGATCACGCCGGCTGTGTCCTTCCTCCTCCTCCTCCTCCTCTTATTCCTCCTTCTCCTCCTGGGAGAGGTGCCGGGCTGTGGGGCCCAAAACAGGCCTGGAGAAGGACCTACCTGCACCAAGGAGCAGATCAGGATTTCCCTATTTGTTTTTAATTTTTAATGTGTTGGGGGGATTTGCCAAGTGCTGCGGGTCGCTCTGTGGTTTGCTCAGAGGTTGGGACCATCCCTGTGCCCAGCCAGGCAGTGCCCAGGTCCCCTGCCCCAGCTCCCACCCTGAACCAAGGGGGAGGAGAGGTGGCAGTCACCCCGTCCTGCACCTTGTATTTAACTACGTGAAGTCCTGCCTGCCTTTATTTGCTCTCGAGATGCTTTCTGCTGCTCGTGCTTTTGCCCCCCTGCCATCCTACAGCGATGCATCTACGCGGGGAGCGGTCACTCCTCTCCCAGCTGCGAGCCCCCTGGAGACCCCTCGGTCTTACACCAAGGGCGTCCTTAACCCACAAGGGCTCCGACACCCTCAGCAGAGCTGGGGGCTTCCAGGGAAATCCCTTTGCCTACCGGAGGGTTTTTGCACTGCGTCTCCTTCTTGCCTCCTGCGCCAGCTCCGCAGCGCTAATCCTCCTAATCTCCCCACATCTCTGGCGTGGCTCATTTTTGTGTGCGAATGCCCTTGAGAGCCGCAAAATTGCAGCTGCTCGGTGAAACGGCGGGCGGCGAGAAACTCCGCCGGAGTGGAAAGCTGGGGCTTGTGTAAACTGCCCCGGTGTTTTGCCTCGCTGCTGGCTCGGGATCAGAGGTGCTGCACAAAGCCGCACCGCACGGCGCGTGGGGGGGACGGGCTCCCAGCCCACTGCTCTGCCCTCCGCCCGCGCCGCTCGCCTGGGCCTGGCAGAGCTGAGCTTCACGTGAGACCCACGGTTTGGGGTGCTCGCAGCTCCAGCAAGCTTTTTGGATGCCTTGGACTGAGCTCTGCCAGCAGGGACACACAACGTGCCCGCTGCCGTGCCCGCTGCACGCTGCCTCCGGATGGTGCCAGGCGCAGCACGGGCTGCCCAAGCACAGCACCCCCCGTGCCAAGGTTTTATCCCCCTGAGGCTTTTTGCCCACCAAAACGCAGCGTTCATTTTGCTAACGAGCCCTTCTGCTGCTCGGCTGATGCACTGGCCCCCGCTGAGCCCCGTGCCCCACCAGCTCCCAGTGTTAGGAGCAGGTGACACCAGTAGGACAAAATTGGAGCTGGTGGTGCCGAAGAGGGGCACCGGGGGTGTGCTCACACTCAGGAAGGCTTCAGTGCTCCCTGGGATCCTAGTGAGAGCAAAAGGCAGAAAAAGGAAAATCCCCCAAAGCCCCTCGAGCATCGAGGAGCTGGGGACAGGGCTTGGTCCCTGCTGTGCCGTGGGGCGGGTTGAGACTTGCTCCGAGCGCCGCGGTGGGGGCAGCGGTGTGGCACTATCGATTTAACCGGGGTGAGAAGCTCCTGAGCCACCGCCGCGGGAGGGGAGCGGGAGAGGAGCACGTTTTGTGCAATGCGATTGCATTTTTTGGCAAGCCCTTTTCCGGAGCGGCTCCCACGCCCTGCCGAGCCCTCGCCTCTCCACCCTGCGCCGTGCCCGGCACCGCCAGCCCTGGATGAGGGTGGGGGGTGGGCACCAGCCCCCCGAAAGTGGGGCTTGGCTGGGACAGGCGGCTCCTGGCTGCCTCTGTCTGGTCCCCCGCCCATTTCACCCCGTCCTGCCCCATGCCATGCTAGCACACCCGTGGGTAATTTGGGAAAGGATTGGGTCTCAGGGGGTTCAAGCCAGCAGTGAAGCATCGTGGCAGTGGCTTCTCCCTCCCTGTGCACCCCAAAAGTCTCTGTGGCCCCAGCACGTCCTGTGGTGCTGAGGCATTTCGGGGACCCAGCGCCCCCATAGAGGTGCTCAGCCCTGTTTTTTTTTTTGGTGGTGTTTCCCAATGCAGAGTTTTCTCCAAAGCTGAAGGACTTTGCTTAGGATGAGGAGGTAGGGGCCAAAATATTTGGAAATTTCTTCCAAAAGCTGAGGCACTCGGTGGAACAAAACAAAAATTTGGATCAGCCAAAAAACCTCGTTTATTTTCTGGGTGGAAATTTTTGACAGCCCTGCTCGGAGGAGCCAGCCGAGCCATTTGGTGTCTGTGGGGTTGCAGGGAGTTCCCGTGCGGGGTTGCAGGGCACCGGGACACCTCCGTGCTGCTGCTCCCTCCTGCCGGCTCCCACCTGGGCAGGAATGCGGCCGGTCCCGTTCCTCACTGGCCCAGCATGGTGCAAAACCTCGCTCAGCCCCCTTGGAGGCTGCTTTTGCCCCGAAATCGCTCCCCAGCCCCGCTGCTCTGAGCCTCCCGTGGTGGTCACGGCCCCGAGCTGCTGTGGTGCCCGCAGGAGCGAGCTCGGGGTATTTACCAAGCTGCAAGAAGCAAATGAAACGAAACAAGTGCATCGCTCCCGTGTGAAGCAGAGCTCCTGCCCTGGCAGCGTGGGTGGTGCTGGGACCTGGCTTTTTCTGGTTTGAGCCCAAGTGTCACCACGAGAGTTAAATATTGAACAAACATGAATCAAAAGCAAATGCTATCGGCCAAGAAAAACAAAGCAGCGTGTGTAGCTGTGCCTCTGACTCATTTGGCTTGAAAATGCAGCAGGGAATAAATTAAATTCGTCTCTTCCTCGCCCTCTCGGAAAGGAGCAAGGGACCCACCTTGTCACCCGAGCACACTGTGGGGGTGGCTTTGGGTGCAGGGGGACCAGAGGGTGCCGGTGCCACCCGTGCCAGGCACCAAGTGGGCTCTGAGGAGGGGCTGGGGGCTTCTGCACCGGGTTGTGGCCTCAGAGGGGGATGCATGGGGATGGGGGGAGAGGAGGGGAAATGACTCCATGTGTGGGGACCCTCGTGTCCCCTCTGTGTGGTGCTGCAGCCCCGGACCCCGGGGGTGAGCCCTGTGCCTCTGAGCCCTGCAGAAGATGCTGGAAAGGTCAGGCCTTGGATGTAAAAGCCGGGAATTTCCGGGGCGTAACGTTTGCATCTGTGCACACAGGGTGCACCCACGAGCAGCTGCCTCTGATGGGCGAGGGAGATAATGCTCAGCTTCCGCCACCGAGGAAACGCCGGGTGGACAGGGCAGGGCAGCACCTTGCTCCCCGGCACGTTTTGGGGGGGCGTGGGTGGGGTGCATCCCTGGGGCACCCCTGCGGGCACCCTGCAAGGAGGCAGGTGGAGGTGCTGCCCCAGGACACCGGCTGCCTTGGACCACTGGCACCAGGACCTTGGTGGCATCACCGTCCCCACGGGCTCTGGGTGCTGTCACAGGGGGGTGACGCTGCCTTTGACAATCCCGACGGGCGAGTTGGGGAGGCCAGCCCGGCCCCGAGCGGCCGCAGCACCCCGACACCCGCTGCGCCCGCCCGCCGAACCGCGCTCCGAGCGGTTTCGGCAAACCCTGCTGCCATCGCCCATCCCCTCCCAGCTGCAGGAACCGGTCCCGGGGAGCATGCCCGGCACCGCCCGGCCCCAAATTGCGACAGCCCTGGGAGCGGCTGCTCACCCCACGCCCCGCCTGGGGTCCCCGGCCTGGGGAGGTTGAGGACCTCAAGCAAACCCCGATGGTGGCACGGCTGTTCCCTGGGTGCCCACCGCTCCCCATACTGGTTTGTAGGGTCAGTGTCCATCTGTCTGCCCGCTGCATGTGGGCAAAGCCCAATTTGGCTGGTGGGAAGGGGACTGTCCCCGGGATGTCCTGGCCAGCACAAGGGGACTGTCCCCAGGATGTCCTTGCCAGCCTGGGGAAGTGTTGCAGAGGGATGGCCCTGGGCAGGGTGGAAAATCCCAGGGCAGGTTTTAAGCATTGCCAGGTTGGGTTGGCAGTGAGCAGCCTGGCATTTTTTTTTTTAATTTTTATTTTTTACCAAGAGCTTCTCCCTCCATCTCCTGGCTGCAGGATCTGGGGAGCAGTGGAGGGGGGCAGCAGGGCCAGTGTCAGGGTGACACCACGTCCCGCTGGGGACACTGCCTGCCGGGCAGGGACGCAGGGCACCGGGCACATTTCGGTGCCAGGCGTGGCACCTCTCACCCAGAAACTTCGGGGAGGTTTCCCCTGTGGGTGTAACCCAGGGCACCCCACCGGCCTCCCGCCCACGCGGGTGCACGGTGACAAAGCCCCGGCGGTGGCGGCTGTCCTGGGCGGGGGATGCACCCTGCCAGGGCACCTGTCCCCGAGCTGGGAGCTGTCAGGCAAGAAAGCTTTTGGCTCGGGCACATCCTGCACAGTCACCCCAAAAGGATGCTGAGCGGGACAAGCCTTTAATTCGCCGTCTTCTTCCGGGCTGCTTCGATAGCGCCCGAGAGCAGCACCCGCAGGCTGTCCCCAGGGCCCAGCAGCCGCGTTTCCCAGCCCCGGGACTCACCTGGTCCCGGCCCACGCTGCCCTGGGCTGGGCTGGCTGCGCCTCCCCGCTGGAGGGAGAGGAGCAAAATACCTGCATGAGCACCAGGCGGCACGGGGAGCCTCATCTGGGGCTTCTCTGCCTCTTCCTTCCAGTCCCCGGGTGTTTGCTTCCTCAGTTACAACCCAACAACCTTTAACGGGGGCACAAAACACGCAACAGTTGTGCCCCGAATAACATAGGTGTTGTTATTTATTTAGTTTTTTGGCAGTTTGGAAGGAGGTGCTGGGTGCACACATCTGCCCAGCCCTCGTGCGGCTCAGGGACGCCGACAATCGGCTTTCAGGCGCCCGGCGCGCTGAGCACCGTGTGAAACACCGGGTGCCAGCAGTGAAATTACAACAAGCAGCAAAGGGGGCAGCGAGCTGGGGGGGGGCAGCAAAATGCGTCCTGCATGGCTTCTGCAGCACAGGGGTCCTGGCACCCACCCTGTGCTTCTGCTGCTCGTGGAGATGCTCGCCGTGCCGTGCCGTGCCATGCCGTGCCACCCCATGCCACACTGAGCACCTCAGCCCCTGGGGACCCCTCGGGGGGGGCTCGGAGCTGCTGGCAGCAGCAGCAGCAGCCGCCGTGGGCAGGGGAGTGAGAGGCATCAGCGGGGTTTAGCAGGGGGGAGCAGGCAGAGGGGCGATCACATGGCTGCCCGCTGGGATTAGATGTGGCCGGCGGCAGCTGGGAGCCGCGCCGAGCGCCCGGCCGCCCGCGCTCTGAGCCCATGGCCCCGGGGAACGGGGGCCGGCAGCGGCAGCCCTAGGGCCCCGGATGATGTCCTACCTGCAGCCCCCTGGCCGCGACCCGGAGCGCTTCGATGGGCTTTCCCTCATCTACTGGTAAGCACTGGGCCGCGCTGGTTGGCTCACTGGGCTTAGGGAGCGGCGTTAAGCCCATGCAGGGATGCCCTTGGTGACCTCGTGGCTTTTTAGGGTTTCATTCAATTTATTTTGGTGGAGGGAGGCCCTCTGCGCAGGGCAGAGGGTTGCGGGGGGATCCTGAAGCCATGGGGCTAGGGCAGGACCAGAGCCTCAGCACCCAGGGGTGATGCTGCCCCTGGGCACCCAGCAGCCAGCACCAGGTGAGGCCGGCACCAGGTGAGGGCAGGGAGGGGATTTATTTTGCATGCAGCAGCTGGGGGGGAGCACCCAGGGCTGCCTGTGGATGCTCTTGCTCGTGTTGCAGCCCTAGCTCTGGGGTTTCCCATCCAGATTCTTCCTCTCTGTACCTGTGGTGCCGGGCTTGGAGGGAGCGCGCCCGTCCCGTGGGGCAGGACACCCCCAAATGTTGTGTGGAGGGGGCAGAGCTGCAGTGCTCCCCCTCCAGCCCCCCAGGAAAAGGGGCAGGGGCTTTGGGCAGGCGGCAGGAGCAGGATCTGAGCCTGGTGCTGGGCTGGGTGCGGGGGCCGGGAGCTGGCGGCTGCAGATGTCTATGTAGGGCAGGCGGGAGCCGGCGGGAGCGCCGCCGCAGCCAGGGCCAGGGTTCAGAGCGAGCGGCTTTAGCCGATTAACTGGGGGGTCAGTGGGCCGGATCCACACCAGCAGGGACTCGCTGGGCTCTTGGGGCCACCCCGAGCTCCCGTGGAGGCTTCTCGGGCTGGCTGAGCCCAGGCGTCCCCTGTGGGGATGGAGAGCCCGCAGGCAGCTGGGACTGTGGATGTTTCTGGGGCATGAGCTGTCTCCGGCTGAAGGAGGTTATTGAGGTGAGGGATGAGGGGTGTGGGGGGTGTGTGGGGTGGCAGCACCCCATGGGGGATGTGGGTGGGCTGGTGAGGGCAGCGCCTTGGGGTGATGGCTCCTTGTCCCCCATGAGGCTCCCTGGGGCACTGTGCGGGACCTGCTGCTTCCCTGCTGCTTTTGGGTGTAGAAAAGGCAGAATCCGTTGCTGGATGGAAGGTGGTAACACGGGACGGGCTTGACCTTGCGGGGTGAGTCTGGGGGAGCGCTGCCGGCTTGGTGCCACCCCTGTGTTCAGAGGCAGTGGGGTTGCAGTGGGGTGGGGAGCTTGGGGCAGCACAGCTCCCCCGTCCCACAGCACCCCCGGCTCTGTGGGGCTGCCCATCAAGATCAAAATTATTATTATATTTCTTCAATCAAAAGCTGTCTTCTCCATGAGAAATCTGCTCGTTCATTGGGGTCTGGGTCCTAACCTCCCCCAGATTCGTGCCCCCGGCCATGAGGAGCTGTGCGTGGGGCCGGGGCTGGGCTGTCGGGCTCTGCAGCGAGCAGATGGCGGGGAGATAACACCTCCCCAGCCCACCGATAAATATGGCGGCTGATTAAAAGATTAATTTTGCGGAGTTTGGAATAGGGATTTGATACACATGGTGTGGTGGGGGGACGTCAGCCGGCGCAGTGGCGGCCCCGGCAGCTCCTCTCTCAGCTCCCTGACCTGGTGCCGATGCTGCCGGCATCTCCCACCTCTCTTTGTTCCTCCAGGGGATGCAAGGGTCTGTAAGCGAGCTGAAGGTGTTTTGTGGCTCTGTGTTTGACCACGGGGATGCTTGAGGATGGAGCCAAGCCCTCTGCAAGCTGCTGTTGGCAGCAGGGAGCTGCCAGGGCCGCATCTCCTCCAGCATCTGCTGCAGTCCAGGCTCGGTGGCATGACCCGCACAGGGAATCTCTCCCCAAAGGCTTTGCGTTCCCATCTCTCAGCAGCCAGCTGCTCCTCTCCCCTCTTTATTTCTCTCTCCTTCCTTGGGGGTGCGTTGGGGTTCCCTCGGGCTGGTTTCCAGCCGTCCTTCCCCAATTCATTCCCTCTCCTCCGCACCGGGGCCGGGAGGGTGGCAGTGCTCCACCACCCGCTCCGCTCGGCCACCAGCATCCTTCCCCTGCTAATAAGTTTACAACCAGCCCAATCCTATGACCGAGGGGATTTAGCAAGGCAGGGAGGCTCATAATCCCGTTAACCCTTTGCAGGTCCCGTTTGCCTGCAGTGGAGTGGCTGAAGGGTTCCCGCTGGCCTCTGCTTTGCCTTCCAGCTGAAGCTTGGGCAAACCTTGGGGTTTTTTCTCCTCCTCTGATGAAATTCAGAGTGTTGAGATGCAGCAGGGCATCCCGTGAGCATGTGGGTTTGGGGTGGTGAGATGTTCCTCAAGCCCAGGCTGTGCTTTGCAGCACAAATCCCCGTGCTCCCATCCAGGGCAGCAGCACGTCCTTGTCCCATGGTGGTGAGGCAGAGGAAGGCAGGCAGGGTGCCCCCGCCACGCCTGCTGCAGGGACAGCGGGGTGAGCTCCTTGCAGCCTCGTGGCACACATCCCACTGGCCGGCTGGTGCCTGGGGGCTGGGGCAGGTGCTGGGAGGCCCCGACACAAACACCTTCCCCAGGAAGCTTCACCAGACCAGGCAGGACCTGGCTGCTGCCTGGAACGGCCTCTCCCTAATTGCTGCAGGACGTGGTAATTAGAGAGACCTTTCTGCCCTTCCCTCCACCGAAGCGCTTTGAAGCAGCACGGGGCGAGCTGTATGGCCATGGGGGGAGCTCGGCCCGTGATCAAGGCCTTCTGGCCTCTTCAAGCCTGCAAACAACCCCTGGGTGGGAGCCCCGGGGATGTTCTCCTCGTCAGCTGGAGCCAAGCGCAGGGTCTGTCCTGGTGGTGCCTGGCAGGGGACCTGTGGGCACATGCTGAGGAGAGGAGCATCCCCCCAAAATGCCCCACCTGCGCTGCCTCGCTGCTTGTCTTCAGGTGGGGCCAGCTCCTTCTGGAAGCCCCTGCCCATAGAGGGGAATATCAGGGAGAGCTCACCAAGATGAGTTCCCCGTGCTGAGAAGAAACCCGCTGGCCAAGAAGGGTGCAGACGAGTGGGGTGAAGTTCAGGGGAGTTCAGGTGACCCAGCACCACGGGGCTGGGCAGGCCCCCCGGGACCACCTCCCTGCCCTGTGCCCTGGGGCAGGGGATGGAGGAGCCCTGGGGTCAGCAGGGCAATGGGATGGGGAGGGTGGTGTGAAACCTGGGCCTGGGGAGCTGTGTCACCACGCCGAGCTGGCAGCAGCCCTCCAGCATCCCCCAGTGCTGCTGGGTGGCTGGGGGCTGTGTGGTGCCTCACAGGGGGCTGCAGGTCCCTGGGGCACTGGGACCAGTCACTGCCCTCCCGGTGCGCCATGGGGGCACCACAGCCCCGGCTGGGACACTGCATGGACCCGTGTGAGCCCTGCCATTGGGGAAATTCTTCACCCTTTTGGTCACAAGCATGTCTGCGTGGAACGCTGCAGCTCCCAAAGCACCCCCAGCTTCCTCCCAGTCTGCTGGTTCAGAGCACTGGGATTTTTAGCTGCTGGCTGGATCTTGGACTGCTTGGGGCCGAGCCGGGCACCCAGCGGGGAGGCTCCTGCCTTGGGTGGCGGGGGGGCACCCAGCACCGGGGGGGCACCCAGCACCGGGGGCTGCTTGCAGCTGGGGAGGTTGGGCGCTTCTCCACCAGTAACTTCGGCAGCGTGTTTCTGTTCAGGCTTGCCTGTGAACATCCCTGATTTCTTTGAGTTTGCTCAAAACAGCTCCAGGGGCAATATTTATGGCAATGGCGTGGGCGATGCTGTGACGGTGGGCAGCGTGCGATTGCTTCTCAACTTTACAGCAGCTGATTATCTCTTTTTGTTTGATTTGTTATCACCACTTTGTAGCCGATTCTGTAAGCAAGGTGGTTGTTGTCTAATCAGATGCAAGCTCCTCTTCAGCCCACGCTAATGTTGTTTTGTCATGAAACAAATGTTGGATCTCCATTAAGCAAGAGCCTGATAGCACCTCTCTGGGGAGCTGCCCGAGCATCCCTCGCTCCCACGGTGGCTCCTGGACTCGCTGGGATGCGGATCCCACCACGGGCTGCCCTCTCCCATGTCCGACCTTCTTACTGCTGCCTCCTGAAGCCCTCGGACTTCGCTGCTGCTGAAGGACGGCTTTTGGCCTCTCTTTAATTCCCACCTCTTTAATTCCCACCCACACAAACCTGCTCGGATCCCGTCCCTCTGCTAAGCCCTGCAGCGAGGCTCCCTGCTGGCTCGGTGACCTGTCCCCAGGTCTGGCACCTCCGTGCCCTCTCCTTGTCCTGTCCCCGGGCTGACCTGGCCATAGGATGGGGTGGCTGCAGCCCAGGTTTGGGGTCCCACTGCCCACATCCTGCTCCCTCTGGCAGCATGCTGCTGGGCCAGGGGCAGGGCGGGTTTCATCACTGGGATTTAGGAAAAAATCCAAGGACTTTAAAACTTAAAATGTGCTGTCAAGAAAAATGAGGATGGAGAGAAGCAGAAGAGAGTGGGCATCCTTCCCGCAGAGCCTGGAGGCCTTCATTAAGGGCCCTAAAAGGTCTGCCCTGAAAGTTGAGGAGCTGGTGGCATCAAAACCTGGAAGTCCAGAGGCGCTGGGTCCCTGTAGGCTCTGTTCTCTTGTAGTCTGGGCAGGAGGGGCACAGAGAGGCTCGCATGATGAGGACAAGCTGCTTCTGCTGATCATTGTGCTTGGTGCAGCGATCCTCCTCCCCTCTTTTTTTTTTTTTTTTCTCCCCAGATGCCTTGGAGAAGGTGTGAGAGCTGGAGGCGGTGGGGAAGGTGCAGGGCGCAGCCAGCCCGTCCTTCGTGTCCTTGTCCCCGCAGGAGGTGCTGGCACCGCCTGGGACAGGGCTCTCGCAGCTGAGGCTGTGTCCTGTGCTCCTCCCCAGCCCTCCCCATTGTCACCTGTTAGAAAAATGCCTCAGGAACATGCCTGACTTGTGCTGGGTTTTGCCCTCGGTGTTTTTTGTCTTGTGGCTCTGCTCTGGAAGCCTTATTGTTGCTTCCACTCTGCTTCAGCCACTCCTGCTTTTACACGCAAGCGTTAATTAGAGCTGACGGATGTATCTTCACTCAACTTTGGATATTATTATTATTGTTATTAGCAAAAAGCTTTTATATAGCAATAATCAATGCCACCAAAACTCACTTTTTCTAGCAGGAGACTAAAATGCGGACATTAAGCACACGTTTATAGGCTGTCTGGCCCTGCGATGCTGGTTTGTACTGAATTCGTGCTCCTTCCATTCACCTGCTTATTGAGAAATGTGAGTTCTTCCTGGGATCAGAAGCCTGGGCTGTTCTGGGATGCCCAGCTGGGTCTGAGCTCAGGGAAGAGCTTGAGCGTGTGGCGCGTCCCCTTTGCCAGCGGGGTGTTTGCCTTCAGCACCAGTGATACGGGGCAGGATCGGGACCCTGGGGCATGCTGCATGTGGCTTATAAATCTTTCCTGAATGGGAGCAAAAGCTTTAAACTAAAAAAACTTCTGAAGCTATTCTGTTGTCATTTAGGGCTGACTTCTCCTCTAGATAGGATGGATGTTAACCAGCAGGAGCAGCACCAGAGCCTGCTGATTTTCCCAGCACCAGCCTGTTTTGGAGGAAGCGAGGGCCTGAGGGCTTGGAGATAAAACTGAGCCCTGGTCGGGCTGCAGCTCATTGCAGTGCCCAGCCCAGCTGGTGCAATGCTTCGGGAAGGAGGCGGGGTGGCTTTGGGTGCTGCTGGTGGCACTGGGCAGTCTGGTGATGGCTGCTGAAGGATTTGGTCGTGAAGCTGCTGAGCATCCCAGCCCCAAACACGTGCACACACAGGGGCCTGCTCAGCGCTGCAGGCACTGCCCCCTGTGCCACCCCTTTGCCTCGTCAGCATTGATTTGGGACAGTTCAGACTGTGAGCCAAGGGGTTAATTCTGTGAATTAATTCATTAGAGAAGTCTCCAAAGACCTCCTAAGGTGTGGGACAGCTCCCCATGGACAGGGAACAGGCCTGGATGCAGGGCGGCAGTGCTGCAAGGAGCTGAATTCACGTCTGCCCTGCCACAAAACCCGGCTGTCCTAGGCCGAGTGCTTTGGGGTCAGAGACAGGCACGGGGACCTTGGTGGGATGGGTGGGCTGGTGCCCTTCTGAGCAGCAGGGTGTGAGGAGACCCCCATGGAGCCCACCCTTGGGCACTCTGTACCCTGGGCCAGGTCTGAGGGGTGATGTGGGGTCATCACTGGGCAGCCCAGTGGGGCTCCCAGTCCCTGGCCCTAGGGCAGACGGGGAAGCAGCACCGGAGGGGTGCCCGTGAGCAAATGCCAGAGGTGTCTGTGTTTGGTGGCCAGTAGGCATCCTTCAGCTGCAAGAGCAAAGCTTGGATAAAGAAATGAGATTTCTGGAGTGCTTTGGCAGCCGAAGGTCTGCTCTGAATTTTTAATGTTTCATATAAACTCCCCAGGATGGAAGTAATTTAAAAAACAAAAGTAAAACAGCAATTAAAACACAGGAGAGCCTTTCACGGTTATTGTTCTGCAAGTTCGCTGACCCTGGGCAAGGCAGCACGCGGCCCCAGGGAGGGCTCCTGCCCATCAGATTCATCTTCGTGTGGGGGATAAGCAACATCCAAAGCACCGGGTCCAAACAAACATCTGGCAGAGTCTGCAGCCCTAAGCAAACACATCTGTATCGGGTCCATGGCTGGGCTGGACTGGTGTGCACCGATGTTCAGTTAACGAGGTCTGGTCCAATTAACGAGGGTGGCCTGGAGCGTGCAGAGATGCTGTGGGGCAGCGTGGGTTCGACCCCATTAATGGAGTTGGGCTGTCCCAGGGTGTGGGATGTTTGCTGTCCCACCCAACCCGGTGCTCGTGGCCCAGGAGGACACGATCCCATGTCCCACATCAGGGGTCACCCCGCTGTGGCTGGGGGCACAAGGGGAAACGGGGCAGAAGAGGCTGTTTAAGGGCAGGTCCTGCTTCTGACCTCCTGATGGCCAGCGGAACAGCTCAACTCGCCTCGCGTTAAGCAGGAAATGCTGTGGGCTGGAAAAGATGCAAAGAAAAAAAAAAAAAAACACAACTAAACCCCTGAGTGCTACAGTCTGTTATTGCTTCCAAAGCTTCGCCGGGGATTTTAAGTCTTTAGGGATGCCAAGGATGCGTGTCCTGCGCTGATCGCTGCCTTTCATCCCTGGAGGGGATGTTCCCAGAAGATGAACAATAGGAGGTACCCAGACAACGATCCCATTGTTTTAGTTGTGTGTGGGGAGCCCTGCGGGGGGCTGGGGCGGCTCGCTGCCCCTGTGCTCAGGAAGGCGCTCGCGATGGGCAGCGTTGGCTCTGCTTGGCTTGCATAAGCTTTAATCTAAAGTTGGAGATGTTTTTAGCTGATCTGTGTTAATGTTGGGTGGAATTAACATGCATACGGGGCGACCACGTGACCCCCGCCCTCCCCGTTTCGCGTCGTTTTGACGGATTCCTGCCAAATCGGGGCGGCCGGGCTGGGCTGCCGCCGCCAGCAAGATGCCTGCTGTCTCCGTGCTCTACAAGGGAGCCATCATCATCAGCAGGTGACGGCACGTAGAGGGCCGGGGTGGGGACGTGGGGGGGTCCCAGGCTTCCCCCAGCAAGGGGTTGGGGCTCGTGGGACAGAGGACAAGGTTTGGTGGCACCGGTAGGCACCCGCTTCACCACCACCTCTACCCTCGCCCTGCCTTTCAGCCCGGTTTGAGCCATTTCTCTTTGCTCGTGGCAGAGTTTTCCTTGAGATCCATGCTGAAAATCCCAGGGGGTGGCTGGGGCCAGGCTGGGCTGGCTCCCTGGAAACCCCAAACACCATTTTCTGGCAGAGCAGTGGGGCCGTATGGCTGCCTTGTGTCCTGAACAGGTGAAATGTGGGAATATCGAGGGGGGTGGTTTGTAACGTGGATAAAAAGCTTCCAGCCCGAGCTGCAGAGGTGGGCGTTACTGCCCATGGGTGGATGTTGTGAGTGGTGTTTGTATGGCTGGTAAGAGCACTCTGTGAGGTTCTGTCCCTTTTTGCTGTGCTCGGAGGAACGCATCTTGCCCTGCTTCATCGTCCCTCCTCAGCTGCACCCAGTGAAGATCTGGGACCCAATCTTGGTTCAGAAACTCTTTTTCCTCTTGCAAATTAAATTCTAGAATGAGAAGTGTTTTGGGAGACCCCTGCCTGTCTCTGGGCTTGTTGTGCCAAGGTTTTCTGGTCCTCCTGGGGAGACCCCGTGGAGGAGGAGCGATGCCTGGAGTGGGGCTTCCCCGAAGCTGGGTTCCATTAAACCAGATTTAAAAACCGATAGAAGGGAGTGGAAGGAGACTGGCTAAAACAGCAGCTGGGATGTGACTTGGCGTGGGTGAAGAGAAGGTTTGGGTTGCTCTCCTGCCCACTTTGGGAGAAGCTCCCACCCTTAACCTGGAGGGGCAGAGATTTGGGGCCAGGCTGTAGATCCCCAGATCTCCTGGTGGGATGGAAAAATGAGTCCCTGCCTCCCCATGGGCCACCCCGCATGTGGCACAGAGCACTGGGAGTGCATGTGGTCTGTTTTTTTTTCATTACGGGCTGTGTGCGTCTGTGAAACGGGTTTATTCCCGGGACATCGGTCCTAGCCCTGATCTCACTTCCACCCAGCTGGACAGCTGTCGGGCCCTGTTAATCTGGGGTAATGAATCGCAGGCAGGTCCATCAGCTTTGCTGGGTGGGGAGGATGATGTCCAGCCCCGCACATATTCTCTCGGTTATCAGTATAAACCCTGGGGGGGTGGCAGGGGGGATGCTTTTTGCCAGGGTGGGCTTAACACGCGGCCCTGACTCTCAGCCCGAGCCTCCAGGTAGCCCTGCGGGGCCAGAGGCAGCGCTGGCACGCAGGTGGACGGCTCTTTGTCATCACCAATTCAGGAAGATGCCTCTCCTCTCTCCCCCAGGACACTCATGGGACCGTACGGGATGGATCGAACCATGCATTGCTTTGACTTCTACGACTGTGCCAACGGCCTGGGTGAGTCCTGAGCCCCCCGATGCCCACACTGGGGGAAATTCCAGCATCCCGCACATCCCCAGGGTCCGTGTCCTGATCCGTCCTCCCTCTGAAGTCCGATTTCTCATGGGAATACCAGTTCTTGTGTCTGCCTGTGCTGAGCTTCTGATAGAGCCTTTCACAGCTGGGGGGTTCAAATCAGGTCAAAATCCCAATTAATTCCTGCTGGTGATGAGCAGCTGCAGTGCTGAGGGCTGCACGGGAACCTGGAGCTGGGGCTGAGCAGGGTGGAGGGGAAGGCTTTTCACAGCTTTCTGCAGATCTTGCTGACTTTTCCAGCTTAACAAAACAAATCCCGTGCACTTCCCAAGCCCGTGCTGGTGTCCTGGCCCCAGGAAGCCCCTGCCAGGTGCTGGAGCCTTCCTGGGGCCTGGGCTCTATGAGGGCAGGTGGGATCCCATCGGAAACCCTGGCCCAGAGTAAGAGCACGAGCACAGAGCGAGTCAGCCAACCTTCATAGGGCACCAGACATCAAAGCACAGAGAGGAGGGTCATAACCATCTGGGTGACCACCTGGGGGCCCGTCCCAGGAATTCCTCCTCCCCAGAGAAACAAGTTCAGGTTTCCTGGCACCACTCGTTAATTAGCGGCTGCTCCCAGCTCTTGGCTAACGGGGCTCTACGCTGCAGTTCGCTGGCTCTCTTCTGATCACCCACTCATAAGGCCCATGGGAACCTGGGGAAGCTCCTTTGCTCTCTGAATATTTTAATCTCAGGAAGCAGTTGTGGCTGAGTTGATGGGATTTTAGCTGTGGGGTTAGATTGGCTCATTAAGGACTGGTCACAGCCCCCCAAAAGCTGCTTCGCTGGGTCCCCGCACAGCTCCTCTCCAGCTGCTGCTGCCTGAGGGGCTCTGCAGGGTCTCTCAGACCTCTGCGGGGTCTTGAACCATGCTGCAGGAAGGCACAATGATGCAGGAAGGCACAAACACATTCTGGAAACAAGGCTCCTCTGCGTGCACCTGTGCCTGGTGCCAGCATCTTCCACCCAGCTGCGGGTGCTTGGCAGGGCAGAATCAGCCTGCTCGGGGCCGGTGAGGCAGGTCAGCGTTTGGCCCTGGCTCTGCTGCTCCGTGGCTTGGTGTGGAAACCCACAAGTGGACCTGGGCAGCAGTTCAAAGGGGTTACCTGGCGGCTCCCAGAACGGAGCTTGGAATTAAAGAAAAGCCGTCAAAGGGAAGTGCTGATGAAGGAGTGTTTCTCGGAAACGCCAGGATCCCATTATCTTGACCTTCATCTCCTTAGGACAAGGCAGAGAGCGATTCACCTGCAATCTGCCCCTTCCTCCAGACAGAGAGAGCTGGCTGGGGCTGCGGGATCAACAGAGGGATTACGGGAAATGTAATTGAACATTGCTGGCTTAGGCGCAAAGCGGGCAGCCTCGCTGCGTGCAGACCGCTGGGACCACGGCACCGTGCTGGCGGGGACAGCATCCCCCAGCAGGCAAATTTCAGTGTGAGGGTGCTGGAGCCGGGAGGAGGAGAGTTTGGGATCAGAGCCTGTGCTGCCTGCATGCCCGGAACCCCAGGAGCCGTGGAGATGATGGCATTTGGGCTAAACAACCAGATTAGCCGGGAGACCCCTGACCCGTGGCGCAGAGCCGCCCGGCGAGCCGGGAGCAGGTGAGATTATAGGGCTGAGAAGTTGAGAACTGTGACACTGGCATTAGTGGGAGAGGGATTAGATGTAGCAGGGAAGCTCAAGGGTCTTGGGGAAACTTATACTATTGCTAGGAATCCAAAGAAAACTCCGTCTTGGCTGGTGCAAATTGCGTTCCCACCTGGAATTTCCCTGTAAACCTTTATTCTGCAAACGAGAAGTGAGTGGAGACGTCAGCATCAGCACCAGGACCTCTGCCAGAAAGGAAAGATTAAAGAGAGGGATCCAAAATAGGCTAGATTATCTGGCCCTAAGTATGACTTAATAAGCATTATACTGGGACTTTGATGCTGTGATAATTAAAGAGCCGTTATTTACCTAAACTGGGTCCCAGATATAAATTCAATCGAAACAGGCGTTTATAAAATAGGAAGGCTCCCAGGAACGCTACCCGAGCTGTGGAACTCCCAGACAAAACCCCAAGAAGAAGCAGACAGAAGACAGGTACCTGCTCCAGACTGCAGCAAATGGCCTGAGCCTGTACCCCCGTGGGCACCAGCAGGGGACAGGGGACAGGGCAGTGCTGTCACCCACGGTCCCACTGCCCCACACCACCTCTGCGCCTGGGGGCACTCCCGGTGCAAGCAGCAGCACCCACTGGGATTGCCAACAGGGGAGAGAAGGAGCTCGTTGGTTTTGTCCCCCCCTGTCAAAGTTTGAGTGTGGCTGGGAGCGATGCTGTGAGTAATCACTGATTTTAATAACAAGATCGGATTTTCTCCTGACATTGTTGGGGATGAAGGAGGATTTGTAGATACTTCGGCTATATTAAGCCATTATTACAATTGATGTGTGGACACAAAAGGGAAATGAGTCATTATTCACTTGATGCCCAGGAGCCCGGCACCGATAGACGTCACGGTGCTGTTGGGTGCTGTCCCTGCTGGGCTCCCCCCGAGGTGCAGACCTTCAAGGGATGTGCCTGACCCACACCATCACTCCCGACTCCTTCACGCACTGGGGGAGCTGCTGGGGCTGTGCCTTGTGCAGTACCTGTGCTCGTGGGCTCCCGGGCCCTCCTGCTGCGATCCTCATCCCGGGGGCTCTCTGCCACCCACCTCGGTGAGTTTAACGTGAGGCAACTTGAGAGACGAGGCCTTTCCCTAGGATAGCTGAAAACCGCAAGAGTCCTTAGCGCTTAGGTTAGCACTTAGCAGGGCTTAGGTTATATTGGAAGGGGAGCAGCGGATGGAGATCGTGCCACTGTCCCCAGTGGTCCTGAGCTAGGGCCAGCCCTGGGGCATGTCCCCAGTGCGGTGCCAACTGTCCTCAGCCTGCCCTCCCTGCCACAGCAGCAAAATGCCTGACTGGCGGGTCCCGGGAGAGATTTGTTAATTAAAGCCAGGCTTTTTAATCCTTCTGTCTGCAGCCTGCATCCTCGAAGTGGGATTTAATGACAGCGGGCAAATAAGTCTCTTGCGCCTTTCCCAGCCAGCTTACGCACGGCAGCAGGGACGCAGCCGTGTGGTGCCAGCCCCTGGGGAAGGCACCCGTGGGGTTTGGGGAGCTGCAGGGCACCAAGGGACATCCCTGCCTCTGAGCTGCTCAGATGGAGCTCAGAAGTGGCTGCTGTAGGGGATGCAGTGGAGCATCGCCTTCCCACGACAATATCTAATGGGTCCCATCATGGCAGCTGAAGCTTCCCCAGCAGAATCGCCTCCTTTCCCAGCACGGACCAATTTAAGTGCAAACGATGAATTTTTTGGGTTGTGGGAAGGCAGTCGCTCCCTGCCTGTGCGTTCCCCAAAGCTTGTTCTCCATCACTGTAACACGGAGCAGGTGTTATCAGATGTTTCTGGCCTCTGTGCTGCGTCAGCAGCCTCGTCCTGTTTCTGCCGCGGGTGTAGCACAGGAGGCACGCAGGACCTGCCACAAAAGCGGTTTACAACAAGCCTTAGATCCCAAATCTGCCTGGTTCGTGCCTTTGTGCCACGGGCGTTTCTCCTCCCCCAGGTATTAAGGTGATCGGCGGCATCAAGGAGCTCACCGGAGAGGAATACGGAGTCTATGTCAAGAGGATCCTGCCAGGGGGTGTTGCTTATGCTGACGGTGAGTGAAACGTGGAGGGGGATCAGCAGAAAAGCCAGAAGACAGACAGGGTACTTCCATACATTGCTTTTTGGGGCAGTTGGGTGCTTCCTCCCAGATTTTCCAGCAGCGGGGCTGGTTTTTACTGTGATAATCACCGTAATGACGAAGGGCTGCGTTGCCCCTGGGCTCCACAGCACTTAGAGGATTGCTTTGTGGCTTTAACCCCAGCTCCATCCCTGCTGCACAAAGAGCTCGCTGCGCTCTGCTGCCTGCAGCGGGATCGCGTGCAGCCCCAAAGCGACTTACCAGCAGGCATTAGGCAAGGGTCCGCAGAGTTCACCTGCTGGAACTTAAGCCTTTTTTTTTTTTTTTTTCCAAATGTTACAACATCATTTTTCCACCTGATGAAGAAAAAATAAATCCAGAGCAGGTGGCACCACTCGTGGGTTTTCCTACCTGACCTCAAACTGAATGAAGCAGAAGTTTTCTGGTATTTTTGTGTTTACTTTCGTAACTTCCCATAGCACGGGAGGCCTCTGACGTTGGCAGAGCGTGTTCAGGGCCGTGGTAGATACTTCATCTCTGGACATCTTGAAAAACAGGTCTGATGAGCACCTCAGAACAACCCATGCATATTTCATCCTGTCTTTGGGCAAAGGCAGGAACAGCCCAACCTCTCCAAGTCCCTCCAAGCTGTATTTTCTGCAGTTTTTATCCATTAGTTTTCTTTTCTAGGGCGCCTGCAGCCAGGAGACCAGATCCTGGAGGTCAATGGAGATTCCCTAATTGGGGTTACCAGCGAGAGGTACCGTATCCGGACGGAAATCTCGCATTCCTCTCGGTTTTGTATAATTCTGTGAAGTGGTTTGGGCCACAGGTTGAACGGAGGACACTGGGGCGTTGCTTTGTCTGTGCCCTGGTGCAAACAAAGGGTTTCTGCATCCAGCACTGTTTGCAAGGGCCAACATGGAAATTATTGATGAAATTATCGATGAGAAGTTTCTCTCTGAAAACAGAGCAGTGAACCCACCTGCATGTGTGAGAAACCTTCTCTTAAACGGGGCGCTACGCCTTGCACCGCCACACAGTGTGCTAAGGCTGCATGGGGCTGCCCCACAGCCATCCAGCCCAGTAATGGTCCCCACCCCAAAAAAAAGCCCCTTGGCGTTGACACGTTGCGTCTTTGTCCTGCAGGGCCGTGGACATCCTGCGGACGGCGTCGGCCACCAGCCACATGCGCCTTCTTATAGCCCGTGATGACGATGCCAGGTAAGGCTTCTCACACCGGGAAGGGTGGTGGTGGTGGTGGAACTCATTGGCACCTCTACAACTGGACGGTGTTTGAGCTGACCGGGCTCAAAGCCCACAGTGGAGACAGACGTGGCCAAGGGTCTTTGGCCTAGGGTGGCACAGGCATGGGAAGGCTCCTTCAGCACTACTGGGTGGTGTTGAGTTGCCTATGGCTTATCATGTCCTATATAAAACTCTGGATGGAGATGTGCAGTGACAGCAGGATCTTCCCTTTCTTTTCCAGCTAGATGGGAGATAAGGTCTCCTTCAAGCTGCCTTATATGGATTTCTTCTTCCTAGGGAAGATGGGTGGTTGCTCCCTGTAAGGTCTTGCTTTCTTCAGAGGTGGTTGGAGGCATTGAAAGGAGAAGGAAAGTGTTCAGTTTGGTCATGGCTGGAGTTAGCTGTGGGACAATGATGTTCTCACAGGAGAGGGCAGGGACGTGGAAGCTAAGGTACGGGATTACATGCTCCCATCCCCAGGGAGACTTGCTGCAATGTGCTGGATCTCCCCTCCTCCTTTGGCTAGAAGCACACCTCTGGAAAGTTGAGGTGCACCAAGAACCACTGGAAGAGAGTGGGTGAAGCCCAGGCGCCGTGGTGGGTGGGAGGGCTGGTGGCGTGAGGCTTGGTGCTGCCGTGGGTGGCTGCAGATCCTGCGGTCACTTGCTCAGTGTACCTGCATCCCGTTAGGGTCGGGGATGATGGTTTCATTTCTTATCCACCAACAGCTGTGGAGCGTCACTGCCTTAGCGGGCTGGTGAGCGTACTGTAATGACAGGGATGAGGCTCATTTTAACGCAGTAATATTCTGGTGGAAGAAGTATTTGGTATTAATGATGCTTTTTACCTACCCATATTGTGCTCTTCAAGTGGAAATTGCATCTCAAATTATTATATTAGCTGTGAGTCCCTCAGCAGCTGCTGAGGAAGTTCTGGGTGAAGCCAGCAGGTCGCCCAGCTCTGGTGTGAGGAAGGACGCACAGCTCGCTGCTCACCTGGCGTCCTGCCTTCACCCGTGTCTGCCTGCTCCAAGCTGCTCAGGCACCTCGACCTCGCCTCCCAACATCTTAAACTGCAACAGATGGTTGTTAAAATATCTGCACGCGTGGCTTTGGCTGCGGCTGTGGCTCACGTGCATCCGTTGGCAGCCCCCAGCCTCCCTGCAAGGCAGCACAGAACCTGACCGGGGACCAGCAGACCTTCAGCAACTTGCTTGGCCTCCATTTGCTTATCTGTTAAATCTGCAGAAGGTTACCTGGAGGGACAGTGGAGAAGTAATGAGTTTATTATTATTATTATTATTAAGATTTGCAGAGATTTTACTTACCCAATCTTCTGGCAGCCTTTAATACATGAATACATATTTCCAGGATGAAGGGCTGTGGAAAAAGGAGGAAGGATTTTTCTGCTTCCTACTTTTTTTTTTTCTTACTTTTTTTTTTTTCTTTTACTTTTTTTTTTACTTTTTTTTTTCTCTCTCTCTCTCTTTTTTTTTTTTCTTTCTTTTTTTCCCCCTTATGTTTGTCTTTATTTTATGACGCCAGGCCATCTTTCCAGCAGGTGGGTGAGCAGACAGCCCCCTGCCCAGGGTGCTGGGCACGATCCAGCCTCCTGGCAGCTGTTTGCGTGCAGGTTTTCTGCATGAGCCCCGTGTGGACGAGGCACGCTGGGGAGGAAAGGCGATGGCTCTGGGTTTGGAAGAAGATTCACCCTGCCTGCCAATTTTCCCAATGACTCAGCTGAGTAGCATTTTGTTGTGGTTGCCCTTGGGTGAATTTGACTTATAAAGGCTATTATTTGTCCCTGATGTTAATTATAGGCCCCAATTACCTGCGCTGTTAATGGAACTCAGTCCTGGCATGTATAAGATGCATGCTTTCAGCCTGGCACATCAGACATGCTGCAGAGCGCTGCAGTAATGCTAGGGCTTAAAGCAGAAAATTCAGATTCAGAGCTGGACACGCTGGGTTTGGAAGATCCGATTTCATCTGTGCTCATCTTTGGCTAATGAGGATAATTTTATTGCTTACGCGTAATTATTGTTTATTCATTCTCAGCCTGAAAGTTACAATAGTGCCTTGTTTCCATGGGCTGCGCAGATATTGTCCTGGTCTTTCAGGTTTGTCGCTGTGAGAAAGCCTGCCTGCGCTGCACCTCCTCGCACTCGCAACGTATTTAGCATTTTATCACGCATCTGTGCACGGCACGCACAGTCATCTTGTCAAAACTGGGCTGCTGCATTAATCATACATCTACACGTATAATCATTGCAACATTGCCAATTCATAATCCTGCACCCAAAGAAGTCAAGGAAGGTTGCCCGTGTGCAAGCACACAGCCGATATGCAGGAAGAGGCAGTTCCTGAAGCTGTTGCCCAGCCTGGTGCAAGGCAATCCCTTCATCCAGCCTGCCAAGCAATGCTGCTGTGTCACTTCAGGTGACATCCATGGGCCACCACAGATAGGAAGCAGCTTCAGCGCCTGCTTTGTTCGAGCACTGACTCCTGCAGGCCTGGTGTCCTGGGGTCTTTAGCTGCTCCTGGAAAGAAAACCTGGACCCATTCACCCCAGAGCTGTGGTGCACGTGTGCAGGTTGCTGCTTCCCAGGCATTTACGGCAAAGTCCGTCCCAGCAGCGGTGTTGGGGTGCAGAGGAGGGATGGGCTCAGGCTCCGTGCCTGCGGCCACCACTGTGGAGTGTCGCCCACCCAGGAGCTGTAAACGATGCATCTGCTGTGGGCTGGGTGTGAGAAAATCTGCCTCTGCCACGCTTGCTGCTTGCATCAGGCTTGCAGTGGTTGGGGTTCGGGGTTCCCGCTGCCCTGCAGGCTTTGTTTATTGAGGCACGCTATTAATTCACCCGGTGTCACAGGCTCCTCTCTCCCCAGCCGCGGTGCAGGGCTGAGGTTTCCAGACGCGGTGCTGTCGCATAACCTTTGATGTCAGACTCGCCCTTTGTTCTCCCAAGAACAAAAGGGCAGGACAAAAAGGTATTATGAGATAAAACAACAATATTCTGCAGGAAGATTGACCCCCTCCTACTGCTTAATCTGTAGCAAAGTCGGCCGCAGCTGGCTACTGCTGGCAAGCCCCATTATCTGACCCCACACCGCAGGGCTGAGCTCTGCTGCAGGGATGCTCCAGCCCTCGCACTGCTTTATTTTAATGAAAAAGAGCTGGAGAAGGGATTGTCAAGATGAACTTTCTGCCTTATACAGCCCCATTACTTTTTTTTTTTTTTTTTTTTTTTGAAATAAAGCTGGGCATTTTAGACCTGTAGAGACTTGAGAATTCAGAATATTTTAATAAGGGACAAATTTTAAATATTAAAGATGACTTCTGAAGTGTCTTAGCGTCTGAAAGCACAAAGCAAAGCTTGTTAGCATTCTTCCAGTGCACTTGTTCATTAATCAGTAATGTTTGGGCATCATCTGCCCATTCGCAAATTCCTTCAAATACAACACTGAGCACAAAATTAATTCTTGGGAGATTCACACCAGAAAGTGTCTTGCTTGCTGCTGGGATAAGCTTCAAGTTAGTCATGTGTTTATGTCCTCGGTGGAATTGTTGCTTGCAGTATTGACCAACAAAGCAGGAGCCAGAAGGGCAGCGTGTGACGCAGGTCATCACCTGTCCCTCGCCGAGCAGTCGCGGTGTGCAGCAAACAATGATGAACGCCGCCTCGCTTTGTGGATGACCTTAACAACTCAAAATAAACAACAACAAAGAATGCCCAAGCCTTGCCTGCCCTTGCTTGTAGCAAAAGGTTTGACAGCATGGGTTGGTGATTGGGGCTGCATTGTTTAGCAGGGCTAAAGAACACAGGAGCTGCTGGACTAGTTGCATTTGCATTGACTAAGAATTTTTCAGCCATTGTTTTAAGTTCACAACCTGTTCCATGCTCTGACGAATTATTATCTATGGAAAATGTAACAATAGATGACCACAGAAACACCCAGCCCAAAACAAAAACCCAGCTGCGGATGGCTAGGTAATCACTGGAAATAACGTATTAGCTTCCAGCAAGTCAGCCCTGCCATTGCAATAGGTCATGGAGGGATAACTCCATCACCACGTGAGTTACCAGTGAAATGGGAGTCTGAATGACCTGTAGAAATTTCACTGGCAAATTAGGAAAACTCTGCTGAGCCATCCAAGTCTTAACCCAAGGAAACCATGGGACAGGAAACTGCGTCCTATTGCTATGGGATCTTTCTAAGCTTCATTTTTTTCCAGTGCTCAGACATATTCCAGTGTCTAGTGCTATGAAGCTGTCAGCTGGAATATCTTTGTAGATGGTGGGGTTTTTGAACAAAGCTGTTGTCTTTTTTTAAGGACATAGGTTTAGTTGATAGAGACAACAATGTCAATGCAAAATATTTGGATTCACCAAGGCATTCCACTAAGTGTTGTGTGATACTTGGATTTAAAATTAGCATTAAATCGAATGAATAAGGCATACATTTGATGGCAATATTAGATAAGACAGGCATAATTCTTTGAAGTTAGTTAATGAGCTGGTTGCAAATGGGAAGAGGTAAATTACTGAGAGCACTTCCAGCAGGAACCCAAGGAGCTGATGATTCACTCATCATTTAATATTGTTGACTCTAATCTAGCCAATAATATATAACATCTGTCCCAGTAAAGTATGCAGATGACACAATGTCTGCTGGTGTGCAGTAGCAGACTCCTCAGTGAGGAAACTGCTGCGGCTGGTTTCCTGCAGGTTTGTCTTGGGCTTGACCGACTGTCAAGCGTGAGAGCTAGCCCTCATAGCCAGGCTTTTCATGTGGCTGTGGCATTCACAGGGCACCTTCCCATGGGAATTCCCGCCTGCCTTCAAAGTGGACAGCTAATGCTGCCGCTGCCAGAGAAGCAGCAATTTCAGGGTCTCTCCCGTAATGACACCTGTAAGAAATTAGTCATCCCTGGGACTTCTCTGCCTGAAGGTTGGCTTGATTTGGAAGCATTGGGTTATGAAGGGAGAGGGCTGCACATACGCAGAGGAGTGGTAGCTGCATTGCCCAAAGAGCCAGCATGGCAGGGATGGGCGCGTGAGGCTGGTGCTTGACCGTGGCATCCCCTTTCCGTGCCTCCTCATCCAAACGGATGTGAGAGGCTCACAGCAGCTCAAAGAAGGATTACAGAAATGATGCAGGAGCTGGTAAACATGGCTAATGGTGGTTCTTAATGGCTTAAGAACTCAGCGTGTTTCACTTGGTGAGGAAGGTCGTGAAGCAACACCTCTTGTGTGCTAGTGATTACGGCTTAGGGAGGACTAAACACCTCCGGGTTGTTACACGGTAATCAAACTCAGCCTGGGAGCAAGGCATTAATGAAAGCTCCTAAGCATCACAGCAGCTTCCAGATGTTGTGGATGTGGCTCCTTTGCCGTGAGGTAATATATGAAGCAGGGGGGTTACATCAAGACAGAGGGATAATGCTAAACTTTTGTGGGCCACCGTTCCCACTCTCTTCTGTGCTGGTGTGGCCTCCCTTTGAGTCCTGAATGCAGGTTTGGGCACCACATTACATAATGTACATAAAATTGTTAGAGACTGAGCAAATGTGGGCTACAAAGATGGTGAAGAGTCTAGAGAGGAAGGCATATGAGGAGCAGCTGAGGTCCCTGGGCTTGCTCAGCCCAGAGCAGAGCAGGCCGAGGGGAGGCCTCATGGCGGCCTGCAGCTCCCTCACAGGGGAGCGGAGGGGCAGGCGCTGAGCTCTGCTCTCTGGGGACAGCGACAGGACCTGAGGGGACGGCATGGAGCTGGGACAGGGGAGGGTCAGGATGGGGGTCAGGGAAAGGTTCTGCACCCAGAGGGGGTCAGGCACTGGCACAGGCTCCCCAGGGATGTGGTCATGGCACTGAGCTGCTGGAGTTCAAGAAGCGTTTGGACAGTGCTGTCAGACATCGGGTTTGTTTTTTTCAGGTGGTCCTGTGTGGAGTCCAGCAGTTGGACTCAATGATCCTTGTGTGTCCGTTCCAATTTGAGATATTCTGTGATTCTGTGACTCCTCCCTGTACTTGAATTTACTAAGAAGCCCCTCTGCTCTCGGTATCTGTAAACTTAGCATGTCTCTGCTGGTTCAGCATCCTCAGTCACAAGATTGATCATGGACCTTAAGCCTTGCACAACCTGTTGAGATTGCAGGGTTCAGGCGTGAGAAAGCTCCTGTCTGCTCCCCATTGCTGGAGGGAGCCAGCCCTACAGACTCAGTAATAAGTCACAGCCATCAGGGCGCTGCTGTCACAGCAGGGTGGGGAATGGTTTTGAGCAGCAGCTGCTGACCATCCCGTGTTTTCCTTTCCAGGAGAGAGTTCTCAGAGCTGCTGGAGAAGTTTGGCTCCCAGAGCAACACCGGCTCTGCACGGAGCTCACCAGTCCTGCATGGCAGCAGTGAGTACTGGTCACTGGTGGTGGTGCTTGGGGAAAACCGAAACGCCCTTTATCCCACTGCCAAGAGAGTTTTCTTTATCCTATTGTTATTTTGAAGGAGTTCTGATTTGATTTAATTTGGTTTGGGTTGAAGGAAGCAATGTCCTGCTCTTTACTGAAAGCATTGAGTGCATTTCCAGGCGTGGAGCAGCCAGCACGGCTGGCAGTGCCTGCGCAGAGCGAGGCAGTGAGCCAGCATCCACCTGGGGAATTTAGGGAGAATTGAGCTGGGGCCAGAACAGACTTCCAGATACCCAGACTCCACTTTAACATGCAGGGCTTCCAGCAATACCCATCTCTGCAGATGCAGCTTTCTACAGAGCATTTCAAAGCATTTCAGCTATCGTTCATTTGATTATCATTATCTTCATTGACAAAAGGGAAATTCTTAGTGAGACACAGCAAGGTTAAACTAAGCCAGATACCAGAATGCCAAAGCACCTGTGCATGGGGAAAGAAGGTGTCTCTCTGGGTCGGCATCCCAGAAAGCTGCCAGCCCTTCCCCCATTGCAGAGATACTTCGGGCTGGCAGAGGGGTGGTAATCTCATGCTGGACGGGTGCTGAGGATGCTGATGGTGTCCTCTCCACGAATTACATGCTGATGCCTTTTCCACATGATTTTTCCCAAAATAGCTAGGAAGCTGGTGTCAGCTGTTGATGGCAGAGCAGAGCGGGAGGGTGGTGCTGGGGTGTGCATGCTCTCTGGACTGACTCTGACTTTGCTGTTCAGGTCGATACCTGGAAAGCACATCCTCAGGCTCCTCCTCGCGCTCCCAGAGCCCACTGCTGCTGAGCCCGGCCAGCTCCCATGGCCCCTTCATAGGCAACCCAGCGCACACGCCCCACACGCAGTACGTACAGCCGTGTCGGACGGGCCCCCTTGTGCTGTGGTGTCGTGCCCCAGGAACTGCTGAGACCTGCCCTCAGCAGCCAGCAAGGCAAGCTGCCTGTCGCGCTTTGTCAAAGGCTTGTATCCACCAGGTTTGGTGAGCAGCCACTAGCCAATTGTTGGGCCCTTTCTGTGCTTGGCTTCTGAATTTTTGCTCTTCATAAAGCAGGGGTGCCCCTCTAAAACATGTCCTCTTTAAGGAGTTTGTGTGTGTGGCAAAAAGCGAGGTGTTCCAGACCACTGGTCTGTTAGGAAGATGTCACCAAATGTCTTAACACTGTCTTAGGGAGAAAAACAGTGAATACTGGTCTGAAGGACTGCTTTGATCATCCTTACCTCTTCTATACCATGGCATCACCACAATGGCTCACTGTTAATATGTCCGCTCCAGAGTGTCCCCTGTGTGTCCTCATCACAGCAGCAGTTTGGTGTGATGGATAAGCCCCCCCCCAAGAGCTGAAATCTCCCCCTCTGGGACAGTCGGTGTGTGTGGGTGGTGGTCAGCCACGTAGCTGCTCCTCTCCCTGCCCTCTGCAACATGGCTTTATGCCACCAGCTGCAAGGAGGGTGCCCCCCCACCTCCACAGACCACACCATGAGCTGGGTGCCTTTGCGAGGTCACTGGTGCCACCAGAAGGTGACTCAGGAGCACGTTTCCCGATGCCCTTTGCGTTGGTGTGAGCCGTGGCTGCCTGCAGACACCATGGCTCATGAAGCATGTGTTTTCATGTGGTCATCCAGCCCTTTCATATTTCGCAGGGTCAGAGGTTTGGGCAGGCAGAGCTTGTTTTCCACAGAGTCTCATCTCCAGGGTGCGCGGGGTTGCCCTTTGCAAGAGGGACGACGTGAAGGGTGTTAACGGCGCTGGAGCTGGGACCATTCATCCCCTGGGCCCACAGCTTCTCTTCCTTTGCCAGTGTAAACAAGCCAAGGCTCTGCTAAAAAGAATCAGGCCTCACTGCAGAACCAGTAAATCCTCTTGCTAAATATCAGCTCTTTATTAGGGATTTGCAAAGGACAAATATTTGGCACCAGAGGTTTAAGCTGCTTGCACAGAGTGAGAGACCCTTACGGAGGAGAGGCCAGCTCATCTCCTTGGCAGCTGGTTTGGATAAACCAGGCATCCTCGCTCCATGGTTAACCCCCTCCGGGGGGGTCCGTATTTCTGTTTTTTAATAAGCCTAGGACGCACGGTGCATAAATGCGTGGCCTGCTGTCGGTGTGGCAGGGCACGGGCAGCACACTGCTCTTTCGCTGGGGTGCTGAGCACTGGGGATGGCACTGCTGAGCAGCACGGGGCAGCTCTGTGCCAGCAACGCCCAGGAATATCTTTGTGTCTGAAGCTACCAGCTGACACACAGAGGACCAGAAACCACAGATCGCTTGGTGAGTGGCTGCTGTGGAGATAAACTGAAAAGGAGAGATGCCACCTGCTCCCGGCTCATAACAAAGAAAAGGCTTAATGACCTTCAGACACAACCGAATCCTTCCCAAAGGCTCCCTGGTGTGGTACCGCCCAGTCACTCCCCCAGTCCGCAGGGTGTCAGTAAAATCCCGGTGCCCACAAACTCTTCCTGTAAGTGCCAGCTTCCCCTCCCCGTGCAGAGTCGTGAGCTGTCACCATCTCAGTGCCCTGCTGGGTCCTGCTCAGCAGGCAGCTCCTTGGGGCAGGCTCCGATTTCCTCGCTCTTGCCCCATTCTTAGCACGGCCTTGGCTGGGTGAGGCATTTGTGCCACTGCCATAAAAGTAGATCTCAGTGTGGTAGTTATTGTTATAAGGAAGTTTACAGGCTTGATTCTCAGGACATTTTGCAATGTTTTGAGTCCAAACCCTGGTTGAGATGAAAAGTCAGCTGCGTACCCTGAGCTTCACTTTGACTTTTGCTATTGGCTATTTAATAGTTGACCAATCTGTAAATTGCTCTCTGGTGATTTAGGCTGGGTTTGGAATAACTACATCAGCCCTTTTTTTTCCTTTTGTTGTAGAGACAAGGATGCCAAATATATACTAGCTAAGACTTTAGTTTCTTCTTTCTTATTTCCTAAATGAAAACAAGTATTCCCCAACATTTGGGATTAAGCAAGTCAATTATCTTCCCAATGACAAATAATGTCTGCTAAGAAACTGTAGTCCTCCCTTCCTCCTTCACAGGTTGGGTGGAAGAAGATATGCAGAGGCAAAAAAGACTAGGAGAAATTAGGAAGATCATACAGGGAAAGAAAATCAGGGAGAGATTGCTCAGAGACATGGGAAAATAAACCAGGTCACCTCGAGTCACCTGCTAACGTCTCTCCCTTGCAGCTACTCCACTGAATCAGGAATCCAGAGCATTTCTATAGCAAAGTCCTCTGGCTTAGGGCTGACAATCAGTGGTGGATCCAACAGACCTGATGGTCCCATGGTTTACATTCAAGAGCTTATGCCAGACGGTGACTGTTACAAGGTAAGTCAGTGGAGAAACCCCCAATGACTTTGCAATGGGGACTTCTCCTAGAAGTTGTAGCTCTTCTGAAGCAGCTTTTCTAAGAATAGATGAATAATGCATTATATGGGCTAACAAAGATTTTTGTTGCAGAAGGTGTAGGGCAGAGGGATATTCATTTCCAGTGCTCTGACTTTCTCCCTCTTTGTTTAGGATGGCCGGCTCCGACCTGGTGACCAACTAATTGCTATCAATAGAGATTCCCTGGTGGGCAGCACACTTGAAGAGGCCAGAAAAATCATTACAAAAGCCAAATTCAGGTAGGCGTGTAGTGTATTTCCTGTCATCATCACAGTGATGTTGAATCTTAGGCAGAAACCCTTTGTGTCATACCAAAGTTTGGCTTCAGGAGGCGTGAGGCATGTTAGTTTTGAATGGCACTTTGAGATGGCTGTGATACGAAGAAATATTGAATGCCTGGATCATCCTGAAGCGTAATGAAGACCTTCACATTGTTCTGGTCCTCACATACGTCCGCTATCACTGTTTACCAGAGTTCCACAAAAGAGCTGAAGTCCAAACAAGCAACCCGGCTGGTGGTGATCCAGCCATGCTGGTGCAGGTTCCATGGCCTTAAGTGAGATTGTCCTGGAGAAAGAACCGTGGGAATGAACATTTTGCAAATTTAAGTTATACTTTCTTGGTTAATCAAATGTCCTGTATTTATTGTTCATTTAAGACACGAGGGAAACACAGAAGTGGCCTTTATTCCTGGACGGGGACGGTTACATCCCGGACTGTCAGTTCATAACAACATCCCGTCGCCACCGCCAAAGGCTGTGGGAAATGGTCTGAGTTCCTGCAGACTGAAGGTCCACGTGAGGTCCCCAGAGGTAGGCTGAAATTCATGACTAAGACCACAGACATCAGTCCTGTGATCTCTCTTTGATCAGAAAACTCTTTTTTAGGGACCCTGTAGTAGTCTTTCTAGGCTGTGGAAAGTCTGCAATGTTGATGAATGTCACCTCATTTTACAGCCAGGTGTTTTAAATCTGAAATACTGTTTTTTCTATCTTGGGTTTGAGACAGCGAAGAATCGGTGGAGCTAAATGACAGGAGTTTCATCTCCAGGGCCTGCATTCAGACGTTTCAGGTTAAAAAAAATAATCTGTGGATAGCAACCTGCATCTCATTCAACACAGCCACAGGGCTGGAAGGGATCGCAGGAGTCGGTTTGATCTAGTCTCCTACCCAAAGGCAGGAATGACTCTTTGTTCTTAAAGACCTCTGATGAGGATGAATCCACAGCATTCCTGAGCAGCCCGTGTCTGCTCCTCAGCAGCCTAATGATAAGACAGGCTCATTCTTCCTGTGTAGCCTAGCTCCATGTTGTGTTTGCAGAGGCGAGGGCTTGAGCTGTGCGTGGTGAGACAGGATTTAACCACACAACTCCCACAATAATTTAGGCCTGTGATCGGGTTTCGTGCCTTTGTCATTCCTTTCCTGGATTGCTGCAATGCCTGGTGTGTGTTCTGCCCTTTTCCCCATAAGCTTCCATAGGATCAGGCTGGATGGAGTTTGCTTTTGTACAAGCATCATTCCAAAAAAGGTTTTTCTTTCCAGACCCTGTGTAGACACTGACTTGCAGGAATGGCAAATAAATGTTGCCTTTGGGTGTGCCAGGCTGCAGACATGTTTATGAAAGTCAGCCTTAGCCTATACATACATAGGCTACTCATATACATGTATATGCGAGTAGTATGGAGAGATTGTTCATCATCCAGCAGAAAGGTGTGTTTGTGTAGTGCTGTGTACCTATACGAAATCACACAGGTGACTGGAATTAAATTTTTCCTTTCCTCACGTTGTTGTTGAAAAATTGAACTTCTATTGAGGTCAGGGCTCCACATTAGAGAAAGCATGTTTAGGTTCCCATGTTACCCACCCGACTGTCCTCAGCATCAGCAATCTCTTTCTGAGATTCCAACTATGGACACACTGTCTCAGTGTGCTCAGCTTATCTACACTGTGACCCTTTTCCCCTTTTACTTGTGCTTCAGCCCATGACCTGGTACTTAAGAAAGGGTGGGCACCCATCTCTGCTTCCAGTCATTCTCATTCTGATAATGAGGTGTTTTCGGTAAATAATTCAACAGGCCATGGTCAGAACCAGGAACTCACTGGTGTTTTGGACACAGAGGTTTAGAGAGGACCTCTACAGATACAGCTCACCAAGTCAAACTCACCCGCACTCTCAAAGTAACAATGAACTCAGGTTTTCTGTCTGCCAGATATCTGGAGCTGGCTCAGGGACAGACCTGCACCCAGAGCTGCGGGAAGTCCCTTGAGAGCCTCTTTTGACCTGTCCCTGAGCCAGGATGGGGACACGGGGTGCTCTTGCTTCCTGCAGGCCAGTTGGGTTGCTCTCTCCTGATCTCCTGTGCTCTGCTCTATATTTACACCAACAGTTTCTGCTTAGATTCTGTGCCCTTTTGTCTTCTTTTTCTAGAATAGACATGAAAATCATTTTCCTGTGCCTTCTTTGTCACCAGACATTTGCCCACCAGAGCTTACTGTCTCAGGTAAGAGTCCTGCTAGTGGTTCTGTCTGTATAGGCAGCCAACACAGCCTTGGCTCCTCAGTGCTGAGGATGCTGAAATTAATTTTGATCAGTATTTATACCACTTTGGTGGAATCTAATGGTGTGATTATGACATTCATCCCACTGGGAAAGAGGGAAGGTGGTTTACTCAACAGGTAATAACTATGTCCATGTTGGTTTGTCCATAATAGCAAAATTCTTTACTAAGGTATTTGGAGGACTGGAAATAGGAAACAACACTTTTTCCATGCTCAGTGTGTAGTTCATTTGCAGCAGCATCTTTGTCCACTGCAAAGATCCAGTGAGACTTACATCCAGCAGGTCTCCTTGCACGTAATGTTCCCATCTGCTGGGAATGAGGGGCCCTTGGAGACACAGTATGGAAAAAAGTGAGTTCCTGATGGTTGTACTGTGCATGGCAGCCCTGGGCATTGTACAGGCATTAAGGTTGTTCTCAGTTGTTCAAACTGGAAAATTGTTTATAGATGTCATTGCTTCTGCCTGGAGGATCTTCCTTACCATGTCAGTGAGTCCCCAGCAAGCCTTGGTTTCAGGGAGGCTTTTAGGTGGCCACCACCGACAGACAGCCAGAGCACCCAGTGATGGGCCCTGGGCCACTGAGGCAATATAGCAATGATCTAATTGCTTCCTGACTTAGCTGAGGGATTTTATTACACTTTTTTTTGGTTGTTGTTTTAATGTGAGATGCTGGGGAGGCTTTGTGTCGGTGTTGTCATCCATGAAAGCAGACAGCCGGCTTTGAAAGAGCAGCAGCCAGGCTTGGAGCCTGGGCCAGGGACTGCCTGTCGGTGGGTGCCCGGCGGATGCCCTGGATATCTGCGTGCCCAGAGCTGACAGCAGAGCCTCGTGGATCTAATCCTGATTAGCCATGCACTGAAGGGTAACAGCTCTGCCCTTGAACGTGGGGAGCGAAGTGTTGGTGGCCAATCCAGCAGCCCCATTTATTACCTCTTCCTGCTTCCCAGCTGCTGGCATTAGCAGAGCGGATGAATGCCAGGATTAGGAGGATTACGTGTCTGCAGCACCTCACTGCTGCTCGCCGTGCTCCTGCCCGGCGGCCAAGGAGGGTGAGAGGTGCTGGGGTGGGCCAGAGGCGGGCTCATTCAGCAGGACTGGGGTTCCCAGGCTGTAGAGCAGAACCCAAGCAGGGGAAAGGAGTTGATCCTTGGGCCAGTCCTGTGCCACTGGCACAAAGAGGGAGGGATTGTGCTGGGCTGGTGGCTGCTGGGTGAGCGGAGCCTTCCCGTACCTCCAGAGCCAGCCCTTTTCCCAGGGCATGGCACGGTTTGTTATGGACGTGACTTAATTGCGGGTTTCCTCCAGGGGTGGAGGACCACAAGCACCAGGGCATGGCAGTGGGATTTGCACTTTGCACCACCGAGCTCTGAGGGCAGCGACAGCAAGGAGGAGCCAGCTGTCAGCACCTGGTTCTTCCCCTCTTGTAACAGCCTCCAGCCCATGCAGCAGCTGCCCTTCCTCCCCTCACCAAAACCTTGCAGCTGTGCTTGTTGCAGGTTGCCTGTGTGCCTCGCAGTGCATGCAGCTCCTACCCCAATAATCTGCCCCAACAGCTGGGGAAAAGGGTTCAAGGCTTTTCACAGTCTCAGGGAGGGAAGAAGTCTTGCACCACTGTTTTTCCACATTGCTCTTAATGCTTCAGTTCTCTATTCCACGGGTGTTGTGAAAGGCCAAGGCTGTATTTTATAAGATGTTGCTACTTGGCTTCCAGTTTTGCTCAATCAATTAAAGTAGACAGGATAGAAGCAGATTTATGTTTTCTTTTAAATAGATCACCTTAAGTACAGACCCCAAGACCCCAAAAAACTTGACTGGAAATTTCCACAGTGGCCTTTTGGCATTCCTAGGTCCCCAGGAGAAACTCCCCATTTTAAGCCAGGAGGAAGCCCAGTTTCAGCATGGGTTTGTCATTCCCCCAGTGTCCAGTCTTTTCCGTGGTGGCCTGCTTTGGGCTTCCAGGCGCGGATTTAAAAAAATCCTGCTCTTTGATTTTGCTCTGTTGCACAGAAATGTATTTGATGCAGATATATTCTGCCCCAAATTGCCCTCTTTCCTTTACCCAAGTACTCTTCCATTAACATTTCCTCCTGGCTTTTCAGCGCCCACTTCGGCCCCCAGCCAGGGGGTGGCTGCAGGCACCAAGCCCAGAGTAGCGCTGGACCCCCACATCCGCCTCAAGGACGGCAAGCTGGACCTGGTGAGTGGCCTCTTCTCCTTCCCCCCCTCAGGGTGCTCCCCCAGCGGTCTCCTCGCCTTGTTTTTGCCGTGGAAGAGCTGTGGGGCCAACAAGGAAGGCCAGGAGGAGGGCACTGGGGAGCAACGTGCAGTGTGTCCACCAGATGAAGGACCTGGGGGGCTGTGTGCCAGCAGGGGTGGCTGTCTGTTGGGTTGTGACTGCCCCTGCTGTGGCTGTGCCCCCACAAAGAGACCCCCGGGGGTCTCACTGGTGGAGCAGCACCCGCAGGCAGCCCGGGGTGCTGGGTCCCGCTGGAGGCCTGAGCCAGGAGCAGGTCGAGACCTTTCCACTTGCCCCAGTGGCTCACTGGAGCGTGGGAGGGCAGCGCCAGGTATTAGCATTGGGGTCACTGGGTCACTTGCTTTCCGGAGGGATTACAAAGTGCAAAACTGAATAGAAATAGTCCAAGGGAATCAGCCTGGCTGAATAAAGCTACTGCACTTGCTCGGTGCTCTAATTTGAGCACGGTGCCCTACACGGAGCAGGGCCTGCAGCTGCCAAGTTCCTCGCCACGAGGCCAGCCGGGCGTACTGGGGGCAGCAGGGACTCCTTGTGCAGTGCCCTGAGTGCTGATTTCCCTCCTGGCATCCCGCTGCTCACACACTGCAGTTACTGCATCTAATCACTGAGACAGAGGCATCGCAGCTGAGCCCAAGCTGTGTTTATCACCGAGTCTCAGCTGAGTTTGCTGGAAGATGTGTCCAGCCTCAGGAACTCCAGAGGGAGAACAGGGTGGAGTGAAACATCCCCATCGTGGCATCGAGGGGCGTCTGGGGGAGTCACAGCTCCCCTCGGCCACCTCTGGGTGCTGCAGGCAGCTCAGAAGCCCCAGGGGCTGCACCGTGTATGCGGGGAGCTTTGGGGGGGCAGCAGCCCCCCAGCCCCCGGCTCTGCTCTCACTGCTGGGTGACCTCGGGCAGAGGAGAGGCCGAAGGCTCCCGGGGGTGGCCGCAGTGCCGGGCTCCAGGCAGGGCTGCCAGCTTTTGGAGGAAAACGCAGTACGAGGGCACCATCCGAGGGCAGGCGCAGAGCTGCCCACTTGCTCACCCAAAGCCCCTGTGAAAGGCAGAGAGCCCGCAGGGGGCCGCGCTCCCCGCTCTGGCTGTGGGGTGCGTGGGGTACCCCCACCCCGGGGTGCTGCCGGCTTTGGGGGAGCGGGGGCACGGCCACGGCCCGGTGCTGGGCACAGGCGGGCATCTGCTGCCACCCTGCGGCGGCTCCTTTCCCTTCCCTTCCCTTCCCTTCCCTTCCCTTCCCTTCCCTTCCCTTCCCTTCCCTTCCCTTCCCTTCCCTTCCCTTCCCTTCCCTTCCCTTCCCTTCCCTTCCCTTCCCTTCCCTTCCCTTCCCTTCCCTTCCCTTCCCTTCCCTTCCCTTCCCTTCCCTTCCCTTCCCTTCCCTTCCCTTCCCTTCCCTTCCCTTCCCTTCCCTTCCCTTCCCTTCCCTTCCCTTCCCTTCCCCACTGTGGGCCTGGGTCGGGGGCGACACACAGGGGGGACCCCTGCGAGGGGGAGCTGCGGTCACAGCCTGCAGCAGCTGACAGAAAGAGCTCTACCTTTAGCTTTGGCCCGTTCCCAGGTTCTCTGCAGAGCCTGACGTTGTCTTTTAAAGCCTTTTCCTTGCTGCCGCCGGCACCAAGTGGCGTTTGCACAGGTTTAGCCACTTCTGTGCGGCCCCCAGGGGCTGAGCTGATACGTATCAGAAGTCAGCGCATCATGCATAGTAAGGGAGCAAAAGGTGCAGTGAGAGACAAAATGTTGGAATGTCTCCCATTGCCGCAGGAAATACCCCGTGAACAGCTTTTATCTGCTCGGTCCCAAGCACGGTTCCTGGGCAGAAAGAAGAGAGGCCGAGCTCCTGGCAGCTGAGCATTGCTGCAGCTCCACAGGCTTTGATAAAGCTCCTGCCCATTTGTAATAGCTGCAAATCTGTTTGCCGCCTGTACAAAATGTTCTCGGAGGGCCACGAACGTGTCCCTGGCTTTAGGAACAGGCATTTCTGTGCAGCTGTGGGAAAGCAGAGCCTAGAAGTCCAGCCCAAGCCTGCTCCTCCAGCAGGTGATGCCTGCAGAGTCGCTTCCAGGAGAAAGCATCGCTTTCTACTCCATAGCAGTGCTTTCCCAGCGGTGTTTTTCATGCAGTTATTTTCATTATTTTTATTAAACGTTCATTGTTCCTGCTGCAGGTTCTGCAGTACCTCGGTTTGGAGGTGACCGAGGAGAAGAAGAGGCAGCTGCGGCAAACTTTGACCACGGACTCGCAGGGGACGGTGGCCTATGGAGGTGAGCAGGCAGCTGCCAGCAGGCTCTGAGCTGTTGTGCAGCTTTGCTGATGGCTGAGAGGGGAGAGAGGCACCTGCTGAAAGGCAGCAGCTCGGCCAGAAGCTCCCTGCTGGGCACTGCTCACAGGCAGTTAGGGAAAGTCACAACCACCTCGATGTTAGGGCAAGTCACAAACACCTCCCGTCCTCGGTGCAGGCTGCGTGTGTCCCATGCAGCCCCTTGCACCAGGCTCTCTTCCATACAGAACAAATCCTGATGTTCAGACTTGTCCATTTAATCCCCCCCTGCAGTGCTGAAGCCATTGATTTGGATTGTTTGGTTTAAGTCAAAAACATGAGAAATGCCAGCAGGCAGGTGGGTGACATGGGTCAGAGAAATGGCGCTAGGGATCGAAATTTTAGAACTCTGAGAGCCACAGTGAAAACTGCAAATATGTGGGGGAGGTTGTCTTTTGTTTGTTTGTTTTGTTATTTAGAAGTACAATTTTTTTTTCAAGTTGACATTTTTTCACTATTAAAAAAAAAAATGGTCTGGTAAAGGTTATCAGCAATGTAGGAGCAATGGCTTTAAAGTAAAAGAGGGTACATTTAGATTAGGTATTAGGAAGAAATTCTTTCTTATGAGGGTGGTGAGGCACTGGCCCAGGCTGCCCAGAGGAGCTGTGGCTGCCCCATCCCTGGCAGTGCCCAAGGCCAGGCTGGATGGGGCTTTGAGCGACCTGGTCTGCTGCGAGGTGCCCCTGCCCATGGCAGGGGGTTGGAACCAGATGGGCTTTAAGGTCCCTTCCCACCCAAAGCATTCTGTGATTCTACCATTCAGTGAACTTACTTAAGCTTGCTGGGACCATCAAAGAACTGAGAGAAGATTCTTTGGTATCTCTAAACTTGCTCTGCCTGTCGGTCGGGATTTCCCCAAACCTATGGCATTTTCTCCCCCAAAAGCAGTGCTTTTCTCTCCCCTCCCTGCAAAAGCCACTTCTTTCTCGCAGATCTCCTCCAAGCGCTCAGGGACGTGATGCAGGACGAGCTGGATGAGGCCAGCCTGGATTCCAGCTCTGTGCTCTTCACCCAGCATGAGGTGGCCACTCTGCTGGACACGTCGGCGTTTCACTCCCCGGTGAGTTGGGCTGGCTCTCAGGTGGCCCTGGCTGCACCGTCCCCGGGGGAAGCAGATTTTTGTGGGGCTGTGCAGGGGCAGGTGTGCAGGGTCGCTTAGAACACTATTTTTCTTGATACATAAATTCATGGGATTCTAAGGGAAAAGCTATATTCTCATGTTCTGGTTGTTCTTGAGTTATACAAAGAAGGGAGAAGGATCCCTTAATCATTCTTATTATAGGAAATTATGTAAAAGACTCATCTGTTATAATAAAGCAACACCACCACCTATGGGGTGATGTGAAGGAAACAGCCTATGTCACTCAGAGTGATGCAGGAGAATTAGCCATAATTAATCAATCCCAACTAACTTCACTTGGCTCAAAATGAAAATTCACTGCAGCACAGCTATTCCAGCTATGTCAGGGATCAGAGGCAGAAATTCTGGTGGGTGAGGGGAGGGAATCCTTCAGCTGAATTATTCAGTGTGCCTTCCAATCCTAAAAATGCCAGTGCCTTTTCCAAGATTAGTAGTTATTCTGGGTATGGAAAGCAGTACACCTGTGATCTAGCCCCATGGTTTTGGTAGCACACGAGTGGTGCTAACGCTGCCTTCTGCCCCACAGACCCTCGACTCGCTCAGCTGCAACGGCAGCGAGGAGCTGGAGCAGCTGCAGCTGGAGATGACGGACCTGCGGCAAGAAGTCCGACGGCTAAAGGTGGAGCCTCTCCTCCCCACAGACCCCTCAGCTGGTGCCTTCTGCTGGCACTCTCTGGTTGTATGGGAGGGCTGTGGGGTGGCCTGTCCTTACTGAGGGGTCTCCTCTGCACCAAGCAGGCTCCCACCCACTCCTCTCCTTACCTCCGGCTTTCTCTCAAGCTCAAAAAAAAGCTTATAACTTAAAGAGTATGCAGCCACTATTTTTTTTTTTTTTTGTTTTGAGACTGAGGAAGTACATTTAAAGCTGTGACACCTTATAATGCAAATAATTCAAGCCCATGGCTGACAGAAGCACCTGGCTGCACAGCTGCCAGCACTGTGGTTGGGTGCAGCAGGGACCCCGCACACATGCAGGTCGCAGCCCACCAAGTGCAGCAACAGGGCAAGAGCACACGTGGCTGCTGCCATCTGTATTGCTCTGGGGGTAGGAGCTGAAAGAGCAGGGCATCTTCTAGAGGATGTCCTGTTGCTTGTTGCTTCTAATCTGGTGACAATATTTTCCCTAGGCTCTCCTGAAAGAGGTGGAAAACAGTAAGAAGTCAATGGAAGATGAGCTTCAGCGGCTGAACCAGGTTAGTGCAGAGCTGGTTGTTGGATGTGTCTCATGATGTTGGTTTTAATTCAACACCCTCGGGCTGTCCCTGACCTGGAAAGGCTGAGCTGTGGGGGTTCTTCCTGCCTGTGTCCCAGCCTCCAGCTGGGACCCACCCCTGGGACACAGGGGCTGCCGGGGTGGGTTTGGTGCTCGGCGGCCAAGGGGGACGTGGTGCATTCACCGCAACTTCTCGCTGCTTCCAGAAAGCCCTGGGCTTCCTCTCCGAGAACCGAACGCTGCACAGCAAGCTGCAGATGGCTGAGGTTGTGCAGAGGCAGGCTCACAGCGCAGAGCAGGACTACGAGGAAGTGATCCACTTGCTGGAAGCCGAAATTGCAGAACTGAAGATGCAGCTGGCAGGGAAGAAGGCAAAACATGTGGCTGAAATAGAGGTAATACAGCCCCTGTGTCTGCGAAGAAAAGACCAGTGGGAGGGGAAAAAGCCTACCCTGCTAACCCTTCTTCTGGGGGTTCTATCTCCTTCATTTAAAGGTGAAAATGACCATAGCATATATGTTATTTGTCGTGTATGACAACAAGGCCAGCACAGTCTTTGGGTATGTGTTATAATTTGTGCGATTACCACCAGCCATTCCAAGAGGACCGTGGTTTTCTGCTTGTAGCAAATGCCATAAGTTGATGTTTCCAAAAGCCAAATGCTGGAGTGTCATCATCTCCTTTCTGTTCTTCTCTGGCCATGTCTTAGGAGGACATCCTGGAACTGAAAAGACAGTTGTCCCTGGCTGACGGCCAGTTACGGAAATCAGAAGTCTCACGGAAGCGCCTGGAGATCTGCAATAGGAAACTGCTCCTGTTTGTGCAGGTGATGTACTCAGCTGCCTCTGGTGCTGATGGCAGCATTGTGGCCTCTTACCTTAACAGGGATTTTGCAAGTCCAACTGATTTCCTGGTCCAGAAGCAAGAAATTTATTTATTTTTATTCTTTCTCATGCTAACAAGGCACTGTCTGTTGGTTAGGAGAAACCAGGGAACAAGCTCATGCATGTTCCTTTACCCATGAGCCATGTAAACAGTGTGGTGCAGCTTTTGCCCTGTGGCCCTGCTGTCCCCAGCTCACCGACCCTTCCTTGCTGCTCCGGGAACTCCTCTGGACACGACAGTCAAAATCGTGCATTTTGTCCTTCCCTTTGTATGGCTGGCCAGTTGCTTCTCTGCACAGCCAACGTGAACTCAAGGAGTAGTTTTTCTCTTTCAGCACTTTCCCCTCACCTAGATTTCCTGCAAAATTACATATAGAATTGCTTTAGCCTTTTAATTGTCTGTTCTTCCACTTTATTGCCTGTACAAAGCTTATGTAGTTAGTAAACTGGCTGGCATGGGAAGCACTAGGATTCTGGTATCTGCTACAGCTGCTGGTAACCTGTCCCGGGAGATCTTGAGATCAATAGAAAACAGTGGAGAGAAAGGAAGCGTAGATTCTGTGCCCCCTGCCTCAAAGAAGGAAGAATTAAAATGCCTCTAGACCTGCAGCACTAGGCGTGTTCACTGGGGTGTATGCAGTCTGGGGCTGGACTTTGCAAATGGATTTTGCTTGGTCCCCGGGGCAAACATCACAGGATTTTGGCTACTGGGATAAAATGTCTTCTTTTTATACACCCCTCAGTAGTGATTGAGCATTCACTAACCATTATGAGACATTACATGTGCAAGTACAATCCAGAAACCATGGAGCTGCTGAAATGTAGCCTGCAAAACTATTCTTTGGAAGAGTATTTTTATGGTGCATTTGGTATACTTTAATGTTGGTATTAAAATGCATAACTCAGATGTGTCTGTATATTTGCATAGGCTGTGCATGTTGCCTGTGTTGCAAAAGGCCTTGAGATACTCGCTTCAAGGGCAATGAATAAGCAGAAGCTGATTACTGTCATATTAAATCTGATCAGCAGCAAAAATCCATGAGGTTTGTTCTCAGGAATTATTAATTCCTACAAGTTTGAAACCTTTTTTTCCCCTCCTTTTTTTTTCTTTTATGGCAGAACGTTCACAAGGTCTTGAGCACACCCAGTCATTTACCAGATGAGAAAAGGTAGGAGATGGCTTCTGGGAACTGCAAACAGGAACATTTCCTTTCCTGACCTTTCTCAGGGGAAGGTGATTCACACATAACCTGCCTGGAGTTTCTAAAAATACTGTCACTTTGGGAATGAAACTATTGGGAAAAGATGATCAGGATGCTACAGGTCAATTGGTATTTGGGAACATTTCACCTCCGTTTCAGGCTGTTCTGGGGAATGAGTAGGTGAAGCACTCCTTTGATTAAGCTGCTCTTGTTAGCAGAGCCCCTAAGCAAGCTGTTTCAAAGAAGCAGAGTTGTGACTCACCTGCTTTTCCTACTAGAAGTCAGTCTTTGGCTTTAGGACCATGGCCTTGTTTGTCAGCAGTTAAAGAAACTAATAGTGTAAGCAAAGAACTAATACGACTCTTAACTACATGACTGGTTACAGAAATAAAGTTCAGGATTTTGGACTCCCCTTCAAACTATCTCCTACCACTTGCGAAAACTGTATCAGAACTCTGTTGTGAGAACTCTGGTGGTATTTTGTTTGTTTTTGTAAAATTGGTTGATTTGTTAAAAAGTCACAGTCTTGTTGATAATGACTTGACTCTTAAAAAATGCTGATTTTTAAGAATGATGGTAAGGGAAAACAATTTTTTTTAATGGTTAGGTTTCCAAGATGGTTATTTTTGTGATAATGAAAGAAAAAATATTTTTGAAGAATTCTAAAAAGAAATAGAAATTCTAAAAACAAACAATCAAAAAACTTTGATAGTGTATCTTATATTTCTGTCTAACACAACAATGCAAGTGTGCCTAAAATAGACTCTTCAGTGATGCCGTGAGATCGAGATGCAATTCCCCTCTGAATGCACAGAATTTACGTAGAGTATCCTTCAGAAGAAGCTGGCCAGGATTTTCAATGACCGTTCCATGATAGAAGTATTGATGGCACTTTCCATATTTATAAGAGTCAACAGTGAAACAGAAGAGGATAAAACAGACGCAGTCTCAGATACATCTCTTCCATCTTCAGATCTTGTTGACCTCTTGCTGTCAGAAGCTAAAGAACTGCTAGCACCGATCCTCTCCAACAAGGACGGTAAGCACTAAACTAACTAGAGCAACCTGAATCCAAGCAAGTCTGAAGGATGCTTGCTTAGTGTTATTTACAGCTTCCGCCACCCTCCGTACTTGTTTGCTATACCAGCTAAGCTTCCCAAGGAGCCTCCTAATTCTCTCATGCTGAGATGTACCCATACGACTTGTAGTTGAATCTGACAAGTAGACTCATGGTATAAGGAGTCAAAAGGGCCAGAGGAAAGGCATTTACCCAGGAGAAACTAAGAGGAATGGTTTTAAAGAATCACAGAAATGTGACGAAAGGGACTGCTGGAGAACAGTAGTCAAATCTGCTCCCTGTAGGACCATCACCCACACTAGATTAGATCTACAGTGGTTTTTAGCCAGCCGCATCTTGACAGCCTCCAAGGATGGAGATCCACAGCCTCTCTGGATAATGTGTTCCCGAGCTGCATTATGCTCCATGTAGAAACAGATTTTCCTAACGTCTAGTCTGAACTCCCCAAGGTGCGATCTGTGGCTGTTGCCCCCAGTTATATTGTCTGCACTGCCAGCAAGAGTTTGGCTCCAACGTCTTTGTAATTGCCCTTGAAGTAGGAGCGGGTGCTGCAAGACTGCCGTTCAGCCTCCCCTTTGCCAGGCTCCCTCAGCCCTCCCCAAGCTCCCCTTGCAGGTTATGAGCCCTAGGGCTGCCTTTGCTGGCCCTTATCCAGCTTCTCAATAGCTTTGAACTGGGGATCCAAACCTGCATTCACCATCCAGGTACGAGAGCAGCAGAGTTGAGCAGAGGGGCATGGTAATCTCCCCGTTTCCTCCTTGGTGTACAAATCCATCAGCCTAGGCAGCCTCCCACTCCCGTGGCTGTGGATGGGAGGAGATCAGGCACATAGCATCCATGGCAGTATGAATAACCTCCCAGTCTGGGATTCTCAGATTATTCTGTGAGCCATAAGCGTTTCTTGCAGCAGTTATTCGACCCCACTTGTCTCTTTCACTGCAAAAGAAGAGCTTATCTTCTCCTCCTTCTCATCACAGCATGAACGTACAACCCCTAATATATGCCCAGCCTTTACTCTTTGATGCTATTCATCACCCAGACATACTGCCGTGGCCTTTCCTGCGCTGCAGTCCAGCGTTGCCACTTCTCAGAGCACAAGACACGAGGAAAATAATTGTAGCCTATAAGGATTAAACCTAACAGATGAATGGGTCAGCATTTCCAGTGTGTCTGCATTATTTAAATGCGTGTTATCATAATGTAGCTGTGATACTTGCGCTGGGTGTGTTTTCTAACCCTTCACTTGGTTGTGTGCTTACATTTGCAGCTTCGCCATGTGACAGGGACCAGTGCCTGCCTGCTGAAGGAATCCCAAATTACAAGGAGTAGGTGTCAAAACTGTCTTGCTCTGTAATTTTGACACAATAAGAATTCCTGTGTGTTTTTTATTTTATTTTTTTAATCAAATTTTTTTGCTTGACAACCTTTAACCAGATAATCTAGTCCAAGCCTCCAGATGGTCACGTCAAAGAAGTCATTTCCTAGACAGCAAGAGCCTTCCTGCCCAGCACAATGAAGTACAGTGTGAATTCGTGGATCTTTGTTTTCTAAAGTGTGATTTTTTTTTCTTCAGGCCAGATGGGAATTTATGGTTCTGTGGCTTGTCTAACTGGCACTTTTCAAGGCCACTGAGTTCTCAGCATGGGAAAAATCCTCAATGAATGTGTTAGACTTTTTTGTCATGGTGTTAGGATGCCATGAGGTCCAAGCCCAGGAGAGTGGGACAAGCATGGCTCTGTTTGGGTCTCCAGTCTTCTAAGATTATTTCTGAAACCTCTTAAGTGATTTATGTTTAACAGAGCCATGCTCTGAAAATATCTGCTGAAAGAGTATACCTGTGAGGCCTGACCACTGTCTTAGCTGATTGCCGTAACTGAACCTTAGAATCTGCAGGCAGGGTTTGTTAGCTATAAAGCAGACATTTGCAAGCCTTCATTTCTAGTCAGGAAAAACATTTTCAGGCAAAACAGACGGCCAGTACAACCAAAGAGCCATGGCCATCTCTCTTCTCTACTCAATTACGAGTCTTGTCTTCATGTTATCTTCTGTATCCCTCCCCCAATTTACAGAAGCATACGTTTCTGTTCCAGCCATCTTCATCAGAAGACCACGTGGCCCCCCCCTCCGAGCCAGAACAAGGCTGACCAGCCGCAGTCACCGAGTCCCACCAAGGAGCTGCCTGAGAAGCCGACATAGATCTCCTGTAACCTGCTCGTGCTCAGATCTGCGACCGCTTGTAACGCGGCTGCTGCGCTGGGACATGGCAAGGACACGAAATGGGTGCTTCAGCTTCCAGGCAAAGCAGAGAGAGAAACAAGCTTTCTAATGCAAGACTGATTCCTCCTGACTAACCGCCCAAGACTTTTTCAGCATCCTCCCCTGCGCGTCTACCTCTGAGCTATTGTACAAGGCTATTTGCTCTTGGTTTTGCAGCTTTATAGAAAAAAAAAATATTCTCAAGAGGTTACACAGGCCTGGATTTCACTGGCAGCCTTTTAGAGCTTGGATCCTGGGTAGTAAGAGGAGCATGGACTTACCCAAGGGACTCAGATTCCTTTTGGTATTTCATACGAAAAACCAAAGTACGTTTAGCGACTGTAATCAAAGCAGCTTAATCTGTAGTGTCCTAGCTGTCTCGGGATAGGTACTTCTCTTTTCATTCTTTTTGTATAGCTTATCCCAGCTGCAATGCTTGAACTGGAAAGCACCGTCCCAGCTAGCTGCTGGAGACGGCTGCGTGCTACTGGTGCCCACGTTCTGCCGAACACCGAGCGCTCCCCGCAGCGCCGGAGAGGACACAGTGAACAGACTTCAGGAACGGCCCGCGGCGTCACTTGGAAATTAGATACGTGCGATGCAAGCTTGTATGTGGTTAGCAAAGAATGCGGTAGAGATCTGAGGCAAACACAAGGTCTGGCAAATAAAATGATCACACTGCTTGCAAGGTGTTGGCTTTCTGAGCTGGGTTCTGATTGCAGTCCCTGTGTCCAGTGCCTCTGAGCGGAATACCCATTTCTAATTCCCTCTTACTCTGGCAGCTGACAGCAAAGTGCATTTAGAAGTTGCAGGAAAACGGGATGCATTCTAGCTCTTACACAGGACTCTTTACAATTACTTCAGCTTTCCTTTGTGGGAGTTCAAGGCATGTGGGTCCTTTATAGCCTAAAATGTTAATATCTACTATACTCGTATCACCTCACTGCTAAAACATTACCTGTGTGATGGAATCTCACAGTCACATAACTAACTAGTCTGAAATTTTGGTCAAATTTGATATAATGGCTCATGATTTATTAAATCTTTTGAAGAAATGCTTCAGAAAATAAATTATAGGACGTCTTTTAAAAGGGAACATAATTCTTTGGACCATTCACAAGAATATTCCCAGGAAGGAGATGTTTTTAAAGGATATGAATCTTTTAGGATAGCCTGTGGTTAATAGCTTGTTTCCCAGTGCTCTTTTTCAGTGGAACGGTAGCGATTACTGGTGTTACCTGTGGGTTCAGCCCCTACGGCCTTGTTCTCATCCCATGTTCTACAGGTAGGGCAAAGCTGCAAGAAGACAGGTAAGAGGTGCACAGAGCCAAACCCAGTCTCACCAGTTTGGTCTACCCTGTCTCTGGAAAAGCATCTCCAGTTCCCCTGGGGTTTGTGTGGCAGATACCGATCTGCTGATAGCAACATGTCTTCAAAAGCTGCAAAAGTTTGGCTGGAGGCTCCGTTCCAGGGTGATGTCTCCAGCCACTGCTCACCATGCTTGCTAGAGCACAGCACAAACAAGATTTTCGGAAGTAGCAGGTCTTCAGCTGTGTTGTGTCATTACATACACCCAACGGCACCTGAGAAACCTAGTGGGAAGGAAGCAAGTTATGGGAAAAACAGAGTTATTTAGGCCTAACCTTAGTTTTGTGGAACTCAACAGGAATTTTGCTACTGATCCCAATGATCATGGGATTTTCTCAAAATATGAGTATTGAGCTGAGGGCTGGAACTGCCCAGCCTGGTGGGAACAATCCTGTCCCAGCAGGGATCAGTTTTGTGGTCTGAAAGAGAGTGTACTTAATGCTCCTTCCATAGTCAAGTGTTTTAATCACCCAAGAAAGAAGATGTTGTATAAAATTTTTGTGCTGAGTTTTGGCCTTTCAGAGGTAAGCCTGACCAAGCCCAAACATAATTCAGTTGATGCTCACACATGGCAAAGGTTGGGAACAGCGTGAAGCTGACTCGGGGCATTTTGTGTATCCTCAGCTGTCTGCTAGCAAAAGAGCTGTGAAGATATTAACCTTTTACAAAGCCCAGATAATCCTGTGTCCACAGCCTACTGGCAATCTCTTTGGAAAAGAAGCCACCCATGTTCCTATCGGCCACTAGAGATCCTGGCATCGAGTGTGCTTGGCAAAGCAGCCATACTGTTTAGCTGCTTTCCATTATTTCCTTTGAACACACCACGTTCCTTTTGCCATTGCTTCAAGCACAGAAATCTTTCCAAACTCCTATTAATAGCGTTGTTGCTAACTGCTACCTTTTCAGAGAAATGCTGAAAGCTAAGATGTGACGAGAGCTGTGCTCCTGGAGGTGATGCTGATTTCGGTGACCCAGAATAACAAACCTGTGTCATGCTTTACTCCCAGGCAAGTGTGATCAGGCAGAACTCAGCAAGTAGCGGGGTGACACCTCTTCACAGAGCTACCAAGAGGCAAAAAGCAAACATGGAAAGGAACAAAGCACAGGAAGGGAAGTCACAGAATGTGTCATTTAAACAGGATTCATCTTATTTACATAGGACTTGTCTGGTACCCTTAGAAAGCTGAATTCTTTCTTCATTTGCAATATTATAACTTGCTTGTAAGGTTCTGCAGATCTGCTGCAGTCACAGAGTGCTGTATCTGTGGAAGAGGACACCAGTATGACCGAACAGTGAGGAGGAGGAGGAGTACTGATAAAACCAATTCCTGCATGGTATCAGATCTTACTGAGTGGTTAAAATGTAAACTGGCAAGTATTTTATAAACCAGTAGGGGAAATGCAAGCTGTCCCTGTACATAGACCTAACAGACTGCGTTCAATACACTGCAAGTGTATAAACTCATAAAGATGGACCTAAAGAATATCAGTGGGGTCAGCTGTTAGCCTGGAAGCTCTGGGTGTTAAATATCCCTGATGTGATGGTTTTATTTTGCATTTTTCTTATGTTAAGCAGAAGTTCAGTTCTTACCCATGGGTGGGCCAGCAGTTGGGAGCCCTTGTTCCCTAACGAAATAAGTCCAAACTAGATCTGACCATCTATTTTAACAGCTACAGAAAAAGGGGAGGTTGGGCAGCTGGCCACCCAGGCACTATCTTGAAAGGTGAATGTAGCTGAGAGCCATTAGTACACCGTTTATCTGCAGTCTGATGGGTAAGGTAACTGAATCCGCTGTAAGATGTGCTGGACTGGAGCTCATTAGATCTCCTGTTTCATCTCTGCCAGTGATCTCTGCCACCTCACTGCATGACCTTGGGCAGCACATTTCATCCCAGTTTTGCACCAGACAGAAATGGGGCTGGCAGCATCAGCTTATGTTAGTGGCATAAGGAAGGCAAAGCCCTAGGGCCCCACAGAATATGGGTTTGACCCTGTGGCACAAAATCTGGAAACTGGTGTGCTATGATGTCCTGCTGATCTGTGCTTTTAGTGTATAAAGCCCCAAGACGTTAACTTCTGCTGACTCTGAAAACAACAGCCCCAAGTTCTGCTTGGTTTTTGTGAAACAGAGCCAGGCTAAGTGCTAAAAGACATCTCTGCAGAGATGTGCATCCCACAGCAAGGTGAAGGCTGGCTCTGAGCACCGCTGGGGAGGCTGGTGTGGTGGTGCCCGGTGCTGGAGGCTGCTGAGCCTCCTCTTTCACTCCACTCAGTGACACGGGCTGGACAGAAGCCCAGTCTGAGAGAGGGGAGATGCACTTCCACGCTGCTGTAAATATGGCTCTAAAAAACAAGTGAACTTTGCTGCTGAATTTTTAAAGAGACACTTTAATGTTTAAACAATGCTGATTTTCTAAGGGTTGTTAAACACATGTGAATGAGGGCTAGAAAGCGACTTAGTGCATCAGCGCAGAAAGGGCTGGGTTGTCCGTCGTATGCCACTTTTTCACGATCTTTCTCCTGCACGTAACCCATGGTCTAAGCCAGCCCCTCCCAGGCAGACCACTGCCATAAACCTCCTTTGCAGCTCCTTCAGCTGCTTTCATAATAAAGTAAATAGGAATAACAATACCACAAACAATCCCTGCAAATTCTTCTTTTCCTCACACAATGCACCTCCTCATTTGAATTTCTGCTGAGTTTTTTTTTTTTTTTCCAACTTACTCCCACAGATGAGGCAGGAAAGTTCAGAGGAAGAGAGAATTTGCAGTGAAAAGCCCTCGGTAATGGCAGAAGTGGAGGCTGAACGGTATCTACAGACCAGACGTCCTTCCTGGGGGACATTCTTATTTCTAACCGCAGAGACTGGCAGGGCTGGGCTGCTGGAGGGTGAGAACTTCTATCTGAGCAGCTCCCATGAGAAATGCTGAGGGCTGAATGCCAGCCCTTGAGGCAGACAGCCCGTCCCTGCAGGTAAAAGGGTGGCAAGCTGGGATGCAGAGGCTTCGGGGCACTTAGAAATGCCAACAGAGATTTGCCTCTATGTTGGAAGAAAGGTAGCCTACCAAAACTGCAAAATGCCAAGGTGACCTTCTGGCACCAGGAGACAAACACACATTGGAAAAACAGAATTCTAGTTAAGGCTGCCCAGCAGGGGAGAGGGCAGGAAGTTACTCTCCGAAATCTTGACCTGTTTTTATGGCTAGAACATACACGCCCTGCTATTAAGCCACGAAGTAGCAATGGGCAGGGGTGTTGTAGAAAGAGGGTGGAAATAATGGAGTTTTTTTGTTTGGTTACTTGTCTGTGGATTTTGTTTGTTTGTTTGTTTGTTTCCTCTGTTTTCTCTAAGGAAATTTGACAGTAATAGAGGTGGAAGAGGAATACCATTTCTCTGAACATGTGACATCCTGAATGGGAAAGCTTTATGAAAGCATAAATTGAAGGTAGATGTCACAGGTCTTGGATAACTTTATAGAGTTATCCAAGACTTTTGTGGCTTTCAATGCCCAGACCTTCTGCACAGGCCCCTAGGAGATGCTGGCTGCTCTGGCTGCAGCTTGCAAAGCCTTCTGCCATTTGAGGGCTCTGTGGGATCTTTGTTTACAGAACAGTGTCAGGCTGGTACCCCCAGCTTGAGACAGTAGAATGCTTCAGGAAACATTACTGATCAGAAATAGGTCTGCAGCTTCCTGAAATGCCTGCCCAGATAAGGGGATGCTCTACAGCTAGAAGTGATAAGGAGGCAGGAAAAGAAACATGTGACGAGATGTTTTTAGTAACATCTGCAAAGTGTCAGCTGGTCCCTTGGGAGATCTTGAAAGGAGGTTTCTGAAGGTGCAAAACATTCCTGGGATGGTCTCCCACATCCTCTCCTCCACTTCTTGGTGCCCTGCACTCCTGCTCCAGGACCATGTGCCTGCTCAGCAGCTGCTGCTGCCACCCCAGCGTGGCACCAAGTTGGAAGGGACACGCGGGGATCATCGAGTCCAACTCCTGGGTCCACACAGGACCACCCAAAAACTAGACCCAATGTTTGACAGTGCTATCCAAATGCTTCTTGAACTCCAGCAGCTCAGTGCTGTGACCATGTCCCTGCGCAGCCTGTCCCAGTGCCCAACCGCTCTCTGGGTGCAGAACCTTTCCCTAACCCCCAGCCTGACCCTCCCCTGTCCCAGCTCCATGCTGTCCCCTCGGGTCCTGTCGCTGTCCCCAGAGAGCAGAGCTCAGCGCCTGCCCCTCCGCTCCCCTGGTGAGGGAGCTGCAGGCCGCCATGAGGCCTCCCCTCGGCCTGCTCTGCTCTGGGCTGAGCAAACAAAGGGACCTCAGCCTCCCCTCACAGGTCTTGCTCTGTAGGCCCTTCACCATCTTTTAGCCCTCCTTTGGACATTCTCTAACAGTTTTACATCCCTCCCACATCATGGAGCCCAACCCTGCACACAGTGCTCGAGGTGAGGCCACACCAGGCAGAGCAGAGCGGGACAAGCCCCCCTGTGACCTGCTCGCTGTGCTGTGCCTCAGGCACCCCAGTACGTGGTGCCCCTCACAGAATCACAGAATTTCCAGGTTGGAAGAGACCTCAAGATCATCGAGTCCAACCTCTGACCTAACGCTAACAGTCCCCACTAAACCATATCCCTAAGCTCTACATCTAAACGTCTTTTGAAGACCTCCAGGGATGGTGACTCCACCACTTCCCTGGGCAGCCTGTTCCAGTGCCTCACAACCCTTTCAGTAAAGAAGTTCTTCCTAACACCTAACCTAAAAATCCCCTGGCGCAAAAATCCCCTGGCGCTCACTGTGTGCAGCCTCCCCAGGGGCCATGGCAGAACACCTTCTCAGGCACAATGACTGAGGAAAAGAGGCTGGGAGGTGGGAACGGAGCCCATGGACACTTGGCTGAGCACCATTTAACTCAGGGCAAAACCAGCCCTGGGGACGTTAGCTCTGAGCACACAGCCCTGGGGCACGAGGCAGGCTACAAACACCCCCACAGCACCGGGACTGTACAGCCCGCAGTGTGCAGCTCAGGGCAGGCTCCCTGCGCACACCCCTCACTGGGCACCGCACAGCCCCGAGCCTTAACGGGGCGTGAGGGGATGAGAAACCCGGGGCCACGGCGAGGGGCGGGGCCGAACGGGCGGGGCCGAACGGGCGGGGCCGAACGGGCGGGGCCGAACGGGCGGGGCCGAACGGGCGGGGCCGAACGGGCGGGGCCGAACGGGCGGGGCCGGGCACAGCACAATGGACAGCGCTCTGCGGCGCCGTGCGGCGGGGCGGGGCCGCGAGGGGGAGGCGGGGGCCGGGGCTGGGACCGAGGCGCGCCCGCGCTCGGTCCCTCGGTGCCGGCGCCGGGCGGGGAGCGGGGCCGCAGCCGCCCGCGGGTGGGAGGCAGCCCCGGAGCCGCCCGCCCCGCCCCGCCTCAAGATGCCGGCCCTGCCCCGCCCGCCCCCCCGGGGCTCCGGAGCCGCCCCGAGGGGCCGGGAGGCCGCCGCCAGCCGGGGCCGGTAGCGCTGCGGGCAGCGCCGGGACGCAGCCGCCGGGGGACCGCCGGTAAGCGGGGGGCGATGCCGATGCCGGGCGGCCGCTGGGGCTGGGGCTGGGGGGGGGGAGGAGGTGCCGGCAGTGGAAGCGTACCGGGGCACAGCTCCGTGTGCTGCTCCCCTGGATCAAGCTGCAAAGGACAGGACTTACTCTTACACCAAAGAGCTCCCACAGCCATCCTGCAGCTTGCTGCCGTCCCGTGTCCCAGCCGCTGTGGCACAAGGTGCGGTGACAGCACCCAGCGAAGCGAGGGGCAGCCAAGGCACTGAGGTGTCACGCACGCCTTCCTCGCCGTGTTGCTCGAGAAGCGGGGGGTAAAAGGCTACAGCCCCACCGGGTCCCGCTTCTCTAACCCTAAATGTCAGCTCAGCTGGGTGCTGCGGCTGCCTTTCGCATGTCAGAGTACAATTTGAGGAAGTCTGGAAGCCTTGCTATTTTCAGCAGGGTTTTTTTCAAAGCGAACAAACAAAACCTTCAACAACAAGGAGAAAAACAACACACACACACAAAAAACTAAACAACCACAACAACCCTGCTGAGTTGTTCTCCATCTGAAAAGAAGCCACCACGGTTGGGAGAAGTTAGTGAAGTCCCTGGCTGCTGAGTTTCAGCATCCAACAGGCGGTCCTAACGTGGCAGGAGCTGAGTGACCTCGTAGTAGCCTTGGTGAGAAGCAGGGGTTGGGGGCTTGATTTGGGGCTTTACATATATTTAATATATAAACCCAGTTTGTCATTTCCAGCCAACCATTTGGCCATACTCTGTCACGTATGCTTTCCTTGCAAATAACAGAATAAAAGTCAAGCATATGGAAAATCCCTCAGGTGCACAGTGGATGATTCTAAATAAAGTGGAAGCACGCAGCTTATGGCGCTGCCTCTTCTCCCTCAGCTGCGTGTGTTGTGGTGCGTGTTCCTCATGGGAGCCCTCCCAGTCTTCAGGCTCAGCTTAACTCGTAGCGATGGCTTCGCGTGCTATGTTCCAAACTCACCTTTTCCCCGAAACGCTGCCACAGTTACAGCAGGGAAATGTGTGTGCAGTCAGGGGCTGTGTCCTTCCCATCCGTGCCTTCCTTCCCCTGGTGCAGTGCCAGCTGGTGCATCTCAAGCTTATAATTAACTCGCTGCCTTCTAGGGTTTGGTTCATCTGTGAATTGCTGCATGGGCTGTAGCGAAAGGGGCATGTGGGCCAGCTGGGCTCTGCGGGGAGCCCCAGGCTGCCGAGTCCCCGTGCTGCTGGCATCGCTGTCACAGTGTCACAGGATGCTCTGTGAAGTGGGGTCGCTGCCGCTGTCCTGCATGTCCAGGTGGGCAATATCTGAAGCACTAGAGACACTACAAATGTCTGATTAAGGTGGGTTAGATGCATTGTTTCCGTGCATTGACTGCTCCAGCCTGAGTTCTCCAAACTGTGCTGGGCTCAGCTGGCTGAGACCGTGATCTTCCTCGGTGCTGCCCAGTGTGTGGCACGGGTCTGCCTCTCGGTGTGGGCTGATGGTTGGAAGTGATGGAGCTATGGTTCACAGAGTCACTGCTATTTAGCTGAGCCACGTTCCCTAACAGTGCTTTTAGCCAGGTGTAAATACAGAACAGGTGGCCTGGGCTGCTGGGGAGGCTGGAGTGGCAGGATGGACGTTTAAGGAGCAGATGTATTCTGTAGTTGCATAGCTGCTTTTTGGCTTTCTCTGCAAGGTGGCTGAACGTACCTGCTCATCATCTCAGTGAAGTACTCAAAATGACTTTTAAAACATATCTTCCTTTCAGATGTAAAAGCTCTAGGAAGAAGCGTGTCTTTAGCGAGTCTGACTCAGCTACCCACTGGGAGCACCTGAAAATCTTATCTCATTTTCACTGCTAATCATCTACCTGTATCCCTGTGCACAGGGTGGCAAACTTCCACACTTCCATTGCCTTTTTATTTATTTTTTTTTCTCCAGGAGTTATAGCTAGAGTCCCTCCTGCTTTGAGAAGCAGAATGACTGTCTCACAGCTCTGTTTTGAGGAGAGAGCATAGGAGGTCTGCCAGTGCACCTTTCCCAAGGTATGGAAGGCTTCTAGGGCAGGCATGCGTTATCAGCTGTCTTTCTTCCATTATTTTTTGGGGTGTGATTTTCACTGACCCCTTTGCTCAGACCTCCCTCGGCTGGAGAAGCGTGGGGTGGTAAACCTGGGGCAGTTCGGTATTGCGGCTGCTGGAGGAACAGCACGGGCCAAGCAGCATGGTTAAGGCTGTGCAAGGACAGCTTGTGCCACCCCGCTGCTGGCGACTCCGTTTCCAGGCTGAGGGTGGCTCTGGGCTGTTCTGAGGCTTTTTCCTGCCCCACTCTCTGACCCCTTCCTGCAGTGCTGCCGGAGTTCCCAGTTTAGCAGGCGAGGTCAGAACGGGGAGCGAGATGACAGCTAAATACCTGTGACAAGGCTTCTCTTGCTATATTTGCACTTCCTCAGAAGGTTCCCGCACAGCGTAGGTATCGCGCTTACATAATCATATTACAGCGTTGCGTTACAAGGTGCCCCGTGCCTCTCTTGGCTCGGGTATCTGATACGTGATAGCAGCCCGGGCTTCCTGGCTGCTTGCTTGCCCCTGCTCCGCTCGCTTCAGTTGGAGGTGGATGCTGTGCTGATGCTTTCTCTCCGCATTTATTTGTTCTGCGCGGACCAGCTTGGTATTGGTAGGACTCCCAGAGACCCAGCGAGTCCCGATCGGTGCTGCTTGGGTAACGCGATCCTCTGCAGAGTAACTGTCCGCTTGTGAGACCCTGCTTCTACAAACATTCCCCAGTCTCAGGTACCCAAACTTTTTTTAAAGCCTCTTTTCCCTCTCTCCCTTGCTTAATGCTTCGATTTTAGTGTATAATAGCATTTTGTAGCAGTCTTGCTGGAGGAGAATCTCCTGCCATTTGCCTTTTAAGTCATATTTCACCTCCGGTTTTTGGCTTTAAATGTCAGGGATAAGTTGTCTTCTGCTCGGACTGTCGAGTTCAGTGCCACACTGCGTCATGTTGCCAAGGGCTGTGTCTGCTCAGCAGTGGAATTTGAGTGGGGTGGAAGCAGCACAGCGTCTCAAACCAGCTGTCTGGCCTCTTGCGTTTTGGATTTTGTAGATGGCATTAATGGGAGCAGTGGAAGGGACCCTAAAGGAGTTGCAGAAGGCAGCCTGATAGGTTATTTGTACTTATGTACTTCCTTGGGATGCTTCTTACTGATACATATTGGAGGGTTAAAACCCCAGCAGAAGAGTATGAGGGAGGAATCCTGATGAGAACAGTGAGGGGTGGCTAGGAGAAATGAAATGCCGAGAACTGAATTGTTTCCATGCGTGCAGCTATTGCCTTGGTTCAGCTGGAAGCAGTGGGCATCCAGGCAGTGGGATGTGATTGCCAGCTTAGCGTCAGGCATGTTCTCTAAGCATGCTGTTTCCTTTTCCTTTCTCTTAGCGGGTTAAAACAGCTGAATGCTACTTTGTGCATAAAAGCATTTAAAATGCCAAGATACGGGAAGCCGTGGAAACTTTCAACAAAAGGGATTTTGCATAATGATATCACACGTAATGCAGAAAAGGGAAAGGAGGAGAAAAATTGCCGTTTAGCTTTTGCAAGGCCCCGAAGAGAGGCTTCCTTCTCCTAAGCATAACTGATCTTGGCTTTGCACCTCTGGTTTGTGCTTTAGTTATCTGAAGTTTTGTTTGTCAAAGTCACTGCAGTAGTGCTGGGAAGCAGCAAAGGATGCTGCTGCCCGTGGGACGCAGCGCTGGGGCTGCAGAGACCGGCCTTTTGTTTCTCTGTCTGCTACCAACCTGCAAAGTGAGGCTGGGCAGCCCATCCACCTAGTGTGTCTCCTCCTCCTGCTTGCAGGAGAGTTACGGTTTCTTATAAGCTCCAGTTGTGCAAGCTGCTGCAATGTGTTCTGGTGTTCGATGTGAAGGATCTGAAATTCTCCAATTTTATTTGTCTTACAGGTGTGCGGTAAAAATGGTGCAGAAGTACCAGTCCCCAGTTCGAGTCTACAAATATCCTTTTGAGCTCGTCATGGCAGTGAGTAACGCTCAGCACTTTTACTTCTCCAGCTGTTACGGGCTGCAAGCTCAGGCCGGTGGGAGGTGGGGAACTGCAGTTTTGGCCAGCGTATCCTCGTGGCAACCTTATGTGGGTACATTGCAGGATCAGAGGCTTAGCTCTCAGTCTTTTGTCCCTTCTTATTTTTCCATGAAAAATAAGAATTATTTTTATATGTTTTTTAATATAATTTATATCTCAATATTTTAATAGAAACAGTTTAGTCACTGGAGAAAACAACAACAAAAAAAACACTATTGTAATTACTCTTTCACACAAAAGGAAAAAATTGTGATGTTCAGGTAGTTTTCAAGTCAGTTTGTTGCCAGATACCTTTGCATTATCACCAAATGCCATTCTGTTCAGAATCTCTCTAGATCTGAACCCAGTCAGTATCGTAGGATTTATGTATCCAAGAAATCCATTCTAAATCAATGAGCTTCCTAATTTGATTTAAAAACTAGAAAATTTTGGAAAAGGTCTTCCATATTGTTCTTCCCTGTTTACCTCATCACTGAAATGTTGGGAGAGATTTCCAGAAGGGGCTCGAGGGCTGTATTTTCCTAGTTAGTTGTGCAGAAAGCTAATGTGACCATGGCAGCTTCCTTTGGTATGATTTCAGTGGTATTTAAAGTTTTGGACTTTTCTACTGTTCTTTAGTTTGTGAGTCAAATATACTTCAGAAAGGTTGCTCCTTGCAGTTCAAGGGCTGCACTGGGCATGGATCCCTGAGCCTTAGTATTTAATGCTTTTTTTTTCTTCCCTGCTGAGCAAGGATACCAGTTCTCTTTGGTCTTCTAGGAATAACATATCCCAAAGGCAGCAGCTGTCTCTCAGCTGGGAGCAGGTGCCGTGCACTTTAACGCTACCTGGTTATCAAAGTAAATGCTTCCTTTCTGACAGGTGGGCTCCCACACCACAGTTTCCCCCCCTTTTTTCTCTTTCCAGTCCTGTCCAAGTTTGCCATGTCTGCTAGCAGCTCTGCCAGCCACATGCTCCAGAAGTGCTGCAGCTGGGGCTGATGTTCATCTTAGTGAAACTATTCTGGCTGTGCTTTTTGCTCTCCCAGTGCGTTCTGTGTTAGAATAAGATACCCGCACTTGTTCCGGAGATGCTGGTAGACTGCTCTGTGCATACCTCTCCATGTTCTCACTGTCCGTCTTAGCAGGATAACCCTAACACCAGATGCCCCTCAATAGATTGGCTGCTAATACAGGAGGGCTGTCTCTAGACAAATCCTTTGTAAGCTCGTTAGCAAAATGCCAGGGTTTGATGGGTTTATTTTTCAAGTGGTTTAGTTTTATTTGCTCCCGGTTTTTCAGCATGACAGAATGTAAAATTCCCTGGGATTTCAAAGACGGGATTGTAAATGTCATCTGTGAGGAGTGCAGAAACACAAATTCCTGTTACTTTAGCAAAGTTATTAGTTGTCTTTATAAAGATTAAGTTACTTGTCCAAGGTCACCCAAAGGACTGTGGTAGTGTAGGAGACTGAGTATAGACCCCTTAGTCCCACTCTAATCTCCTGTGACAATCACATGTCTGCAGCAGGATCTGCTTTATTATGCAGACCGGCATTATAAAGACTCTAAGGAGTGGTTAAATCCAGTGGCAGTCCACACTGGCTGAGCTGGATGCAGCCTTCGTTATTGTATTAGATGTGTTTGGATGGAGTCTTCCCTTTGTGTGGAGGCAGTGCAGATTTCAGAGCTGTCAGGTGCTAGCTGTCAGTTGCTGGAAGTTTTGCAGGGAGTGTGGGCGTGCAGTGAAGCTGTTTTGCTCCTCGGCACATGGCATTGCTGTTAATCTGCCTCACCAGAAATCTGACAGCAGCTTCCTCGGTGCTGGGAACCTTACATTCAGCTGCTTTCATCTTTTCCCCTCTAATGCTTCCTGCGAACCTTTGGAGTGCTGTGCTGTCATAACGTGCCTAATGGCAGGAGAGCAAAGATGGTGTGGGGAAACTCAACTCACCTCCTTATTTTCTGGGTCCCCACGCACTCTTCAACCTGATGGTGCTTGTGCTTGATCTGTGTAACGGGAGGGTCGTGCTTCTGGTGGTCTGCACAGGGTGTGTTATGAGCTAAGGAGTGTTTGTTAGGAAAAGTGTTCTTCCCCCAGAGCCTCTGACGCTGGGGCACTGCTGTAGTAACCAGCCTGCGTGTGCTTCGTTCGGTTGTGAGGTTCTGAGAAATAAGGTGCTTGTAGCCAAATGATTCATTGCATCCTGCCCTTAAAACGCATAGCATTTCCCATGCCTTTTGTTGAGCCCTGCCATCAGGAACATGATTTATCTTGCTGGGGCTTGTTCAGGGTGCACGTATGTGCAGCTCATCCTCTAGACAGCACGGGGCTGTGCATGACAGGAGAGCCAGTGCTTTTACTTGTTAATACCTGTGTTATTGTGTGTCTCTGGATAATTGGCTATGGATTTACATTTGCATTTGCTGGTTACTAACCCTTCTGCAGCTTGGATTTGGGCATTTGCAGGCAGCAGATTTGACACATCTTCCAAGTCCTTCAGACTGCATTCCCCTTCCTGCTATCTTTGCCAGTCTTGTGCGTCTGAGAAAATAAAGAGGAATCAGCCTAGTGAGTCTCCCGGTCATTCAGGAGTTCTGAACCTTTTTTTCTTCCTCTTACTGGAAGACTCTTCTCTTCTTAAACAAAGGATGATCCTTTCACCCCTGTCATTCACAGAAGTCATTTTTGTGTGCTTTGTTCCTAATCTGCACTTGCGTTAAAGGATCACAAGCATTGTGCTCTTCAAATTATAACCAGTGCCTGACATCTTCATCCTTTATACTTGAAAAGTACCTTGACTCATGATACGTTTTGTTAGCTTGTCATGTTTTTCATTTCAATTTTCTCTTTTTTTTTTTTTTCCCCCATTGTTTCTCATTTTAAATGGAGCTGTTCTGTCAAAAGGGCTGTCCACACACCTTTGGACTTGATCTTGTCTTATCCTCAGTTAGATCAGCAGGTTTGAATTTGTGTGTTTCTCAGATTTCATTTTAGAGCCAGAAAAATCACTAAGTGTAACACGCTTTGTTTTCTTGGAGTAGTAATTGTAATTTTAATGTTAAACATTTCATACTAGAATTTTATAAAGAGGGAAAGATCCAAAAGGAGAAGTATTTCTGCCATATAGCTCACGAGTGTTAATCTGGATGATGCAAATTGTTGTGAGCCCTCACTGACGTGTGGAGATGAGTTTGATTTGTGCGAGCAAGTCTAAAATGCATAGTTGCACAGGAAACAAGGCTAAGAGAGATTGCATTTCTCATATTATTTGTTGCCAATGAATTATTAGGTCAGGTAAGGTAGCTTAAGACTTTGAAAGCAGTAGGATTTCTTTCTTACTAATTTAAGTATTGCACTCAGCCCATTGCACTGCTGGTTTTCAATACTTTGTAGCATACCCTAATTTTGCTTAGGATAGTTCCTAATGCTACAGATCTGGAATACCTGCCCACTCTTATGTGGTCTTGCACTCGCTGTATAGTTTGAATTGCCATAATAGTGCTGTAAACGACAACCTTCACGACAGCACTTCTGTCAGTTATTTGTTCCTCTTGCCTCATCTATGATGCACTTCATATTCAGGCTATGGTTTCTGCTCAGAGCAAGGGCTCTTTCTGCACAGCGGTTTGCCAAGGGAACAGTGCAAGATGCAGGTCCTGGAAAGGTAATGTTCTGCTGGCAGACTTTACAGCCTCAACCGAATCACACTTTTATCACTTCATTATCTCAGATTCTATCTTTTCTGTGAAATGAAAGCTCTGCAAAACACAGAACGCTCCTAGGTTAAAGACTGGGTTTATTTAAGAGCTGAAAGGCCGTACGTATGTATATATGTGGGTGTACGCATGTAATCTGACATTCACACTTACAGCATACAGGATATCAGCTTTGTGTTTACAACCTTTGAGTAGCTTATTAGTCTTACTGAAAATGTCATGGTTTTGAAAAGACAGAACAAAGATCGTGTTTGGAAGCTGGCAGTAGCATCTGCTCTCATTACACCAGTTGTGGTCCATGCTTAGGACCAAACTGCTCTTGAGCCCCATGGTGCAAGTCAGTGCTCCCTTCTGTATGGCCTCATTTCTTGGGGCTGCCATGGCACGTGTGGACATGTGAGCAGCTGAGAACCTGCTCTCTGGAAAACGTGCTCATGGACAGCAGTGGTGTGTTTATCCCGCAGGTTGGGTGGTGCTCTTCCATCTAGGGCTCATCTGCTGCTGTCTCCAACAAAGCTGTGTGTAGCATTAGTTTTGGATGAGAGAGCAGTGAGTGCATTTGGCACACAGACGTTTGCTATCTCAGGTATCTCTCAAGTTAATCTGTTAGGTGGCAGCTCCTGATCTCCCTTCTGCATTGGTCTGCATGTAGAAACTTGGTTGTCTAGCCACGTGTACTTCCAAGCAGCTCTACGCTTGTCTACTCGTTTTAGTGGCAATAAAAGCGTTCTTTGCGTTTAGTTTATCTTACCTGAAAGATAAAGAACTCCAGGTCAAGTTAAGGGAACCATGATGGTGTATGCTTCTGTTACTTCTCAGTATGGTTTGAGTGTTGGCTGGCTGGTGATTTTAGTGCAGGCTGCAAAAGTTGCAGTTTTAGTCTCAGAAACCATTTCACATGGAATCAGTAGCAGAAACTTTCCTTCTCAATCATCTTTACTCTCATCCTCTAGCACAGGGTCATGGCCCATCAAAAGCAATCATCTGTGGCCCTCGTGTGGGATGTTTTTCTCACAAGCCCAACCCTGCTGGGCCAGTCTTGCTGATACTCCCTGGGTCTGGCAGGGGTCCTTGCTCTTGCCCCCAAATAATCCACCAGCAGTTCAGCTTTGTCCACGCTGGCTGTCAACAGGTTGGCAAAGATGCTTTGCAGACACTGAAGCTTTGCTCATTTGCACCAGTTGAAGGTCTGGCCCACAGTAATGTGCAAGAATCAAACATCCAGTACAACTAAAACCAAAATGCATCATTCTTTATTTCACTTTCTGGTATTCTTTTGTGCCAACAGTGATGGGAGGCTTGTGTACGCAGCCTAATTGAAAGCAGCTCCTTGCTGTTTTAGCTGTCAGGATTAAGGGTGGGGGGGAAAACGAACATTGTACAAATGTTCTAGCCATTAAGGTCCTGATAGCTACAGTTCCTTTCCATGCACCTTTTTGAAATTATTTTTATTTGTACCTTTTCAGTATGAATGTGTTGCATTACAGATGCTAGATCTTCAAGTAGCATTATATAATGACTGTTCTCTTGTCGCATTTAGCACATCGAGTGTATAAAGAGACAGTTTAAATCCTAATACATTGTTGATGCTCTGCTCTCTAATGCTGTGGTGTCTTAAAGGGTTCAATATTTCACTGACTGATGCTGTGATTCTCTTGCAGCAGAGCCTCTAAGCCTTCGTTGTGCCAGGTAGACACCACAATGTGGCCCAAACAGCTTGAAGTACACGTTGGTTACCAGTATAACGTACGAGCAGAATGATGTCTCGCAAGAATCATGCTAGCTCTGAGGGTTTGTTTAGTGTGACAAGTTCAATGTGTGTCTTCGCAGCCCATCCAGGTCTCAGAAAGGCTGCTGCCATCTCTGCCACATCAGATGTGCAGACTGGCTGTCAACTACAGTGCAATGTCTTACAGTGCCTGCAGCGCAGATGCACCACAGAATACACTGGGATTTCCTATATATTTAATTGTAATTACAGACTCCCCATCTGGAGCTCCAAGACACTGTCATTAATCCAGCAACACCACAGGCTGATTTAAATAAAGAAAAGTAGAATCTTAACCAAAATCTGTGATGCCAGTTCGTAGCCTCCGCTTTCAAGCGTGAACTCTGGAAAAAGAAGAGCGCTTGCTGCAGGGAGAGCAGAGCGGCTTCTGGCAGCTGGCATCCCTCTGAAGCCACGGCGATGGTGCAGCTGATCAGCGGGCTGTGCAGAGGAGCTGAAAAGATTGGAGGGGAGCTCTAGGCACAGCATCCGTGGGAGTGCCTGCAACGGCCTGCTACCCACTGTGTCCTTGGGTAGCTGCGGATAACACGTGGTAGAGCTTTGCAGTCTGTAGCCTGAGTGCCCAGTGCTCAAAGGCTCCTTTGAATCTGCTGCCATAGATAATGACACAGATTTCAGATAGTGTTGGAAGCAGTATTTCTAGTTGATGGTACCCTAGAGATTGAGAAAAGTGCAAGGCGGGAAATATTTTTAAGTAGTTGCTCAGTCCCTGTTGTATATGCCATGAAATGTCCCGACAGCCATCTGGGCAGTCAGTAAGAAATGGATACTCCCCTCTCAAGATAAATGTACTCACTGTAGCAGGATTGTTAGGTATATAGTGCTTGCCTATCGAGTGCAGGCAAAATCATCTTTGGATCTGGATGATCTGTCTCTAACTATGGTCCATGCCAATGTTTTAAAGGAAGGCAGCTTTCCTTGCCTTTTTTTTTGGCCGTGTTCTGAAGGTAGGTTTGTTGTGACTGTCAGGAGTTACTGGGTTAACATTTTATGTGCTTACAGAGGATCTAGTGTTGACTCAAGACACGATGCTTGAGTGTGACTTGATGGTTTGAAGCCATGCTGTCAAGATGCACTATAAATATCCCCTCATCTTACTGCTGAGAAGCATTTGGCAAAAGAATTCTGAAAGTAATGATTCCTGTGTCAGCTGGGATGATTCTTCACAGCTGTATTCATTTGCTCAGTCCCTGTGCCCTGCCACCACCTCCTCCTGTTATTAAGCAGGCTGAGAGTGAGCAATAGTCAGGCTGACTTAAAGAGCTGACATTTCTCTTCAGATTATGGTGTGGGACATTTCCCCTCGAGCAAGAAGAGAATGTTTGGTGAATGCTGTATACCACAGCCACTGGAAGTGGGTGGAAGAAGAGCTTATTTGGATTTCTGGAGAACTGCTGGCAACATCTGTGTACCTTGGCCTGCTTAGTGTGTGTTGAGGGGGTCACACAAGTCCCTTTGATAAATCTGCACTGCCAATGCTGAGGCTCTGTCTGCTTGGCAAGAATGGCACAGGAATGGGTGGTGCTGGCACCATGCATGGGTTTGGAGAGATGACTTAAGTAATTCAATCATTCAAGGAATCTGAACAGGGTAGTCCCTCTTTTGTTTAATCACCTTCTCCCACTGCAACATGGAGGCTTATGGCCTTGAAGAAGAACGAGTGATTTCTCAAGCTGAATTTGATGAGCACAGTCTGTAAACTAAGCTGTAGTTCAAAGGCACTGCAGCATAGCACAAGGGGACAGCACAGATAGAGGTGTCACCACTGTCTTGTATTACAGCAGTGTCAAGAAGACCCTTCTGCCTTCTGAATGTATAAGTACAGAAGTTAAAACTCTTGCGCAGGGACTAAAATAGGTGAGAAAATTTAGAACTGTTAAATCAACTGTTAAATCCCAGCCAGCAATTTTTTAATTGTTAAGCGTGATGACCTGTCCAAGTTTGACTCTGAATTATGGCTGATATATGTAAATTCTTACAGCAGCTTCTGGCAACAACAGAGTGCCCTGCCAGCCATTAGGCATCGCTTTGCGAGCCAGCCTTTTTGATTTGGGGTGATTCACTGAGCAGCGTGCGTGTGATGTAACACTTGATTGTTCTGCTTTGCTCTTTAAGGTGTTAGTCACCCGAGATGTCTGCTTCCTTGCCTTCCTAGCTCAGTCTATCTGTCTCTTTCCACAATGGGCTATGGCAAACGTGTCCAGCCAGCTAGCAGGAATTCCTGGATAAGGCGTTGCTTCCATGGCTGTTTGTAAAGGCCAGTGCATTGTGCTCTTTGTGACTTGAAGAGCTCCACCACCAACTTTCTTCCCTGGTAAGCAGAGGAGAACACCATAGCAGAATAGCAATGGGATATTGCTCCCCCTCAGACAGAAGGTCGGGCACGGTGGTAATTTCCCAAGCGAGCTTTGTGCAGCTGCAACGTGTGTCCTGGTTTCGGTAGGTTTGCCATGTCACTCGGTTGTGTCTGTATTGTAATGGACAGCTGCTGCTCCCTGAATTGTTTCTTTCAGCAAAATCTGAAGAAATGAGGCAATCCATTGGCTGTAGTCCAGGGAAACAGAACACTGGGCCAATGTTCATAGCCTGGGTAACTGTGGTCCAGTGGACTTCTGGCAAATTTCTTTCTAGCAAAATTGCTTTCTATCAGCCCCAAAAGATTTTTATGCTACTTTGCAGATGCTCTACACCTCTTCAAAGGGAGGTCCCCTTTCCCCTGACTTCAGCACATTTCTGTACCCCAAATATCCATTTGATCCCCCCAGTTGTTTCCATGTGTTGTGGGATTTTTGTGCTGCCTGTAGCTTGCAAAAAGCACATATCTGTTCTAGGGATTAAGAAGCAAATGGATTATTGCGTGTGTATTCACCAGACAGACCTTTGTTTTCCTTCCAGCACTTAGGCTAAGTAGTAGGATGGTTTGTTGGATGAAATCATTGCTTTTTCTACTAGAAGGCAATAATCTGAAAATACCTGAATCTGGAGAGAGATGATTATGTACCATTAGAGCTGCTCAAATTAGAAGTGACAAGGGGTCTTATCTTGCTCTTGGCATTTCTTTTCAAAAGGATGGTAATCTGGACACCTGTAGATCAAAGCCTGTAGATCAAAGCTTGATGTCACGTCTTCTCCTCTTTCCCCATTCATCTGAACATAGATGCACGTTTTCTTACTTTATCGTGGCAAACTGTACATGGCTGCAACATGATGTTGAGGAACCTCAGTAATACAAATGTAAACCCTGATCGTTAAAGTTTGAAGTGTTTAGGTCTTAATGCAAGGAGGAAATCTTTTACTTGTAACCTATTCATTTGGTATTGACTGTGGCAGGTTCTGTCTTCATCAAGTGGATAAAAGCTTAGTTCCCTCATGCATTCTATACCACATAATTTTCCCCAGTAGCTGAGGTCTTATATTCTTGAAGATCCCTCTTGAATTCAGCTTGGCCTACAAGAGTCAGTCTGTGGTTTTTCCAATTCTGTGCTCTTGCCTGAATCTGAAAGAGCAGATATCCATGAAGCTGTCACTAAGGAGTCCCACCAGTTTTTAAAAAATAAAATAAAATAAAAAAGACAGCCATTTAGCCAGTGTAGAGCACCAGTTATCAAGTAGAAGATGCACATCTTCCTGCCAACTGCTATTCCAACATAACTCGATATGTTCCTGTATGATTTTGTGGACAGCAGCATTTAGCACGCAAGCATTTTGTTTATTCTGCTGAAGGCTCTGCCTGCTGATAGGGAGGAACCAAACCAGTCACCTCTTTGGTGTGTATGGCCAAGAAGCCTGAAGAGTCACTGCTCTATGAGGTGCCTGGTGTGGGGAGAAAGTCAGAGCTTTGTATACACCCTGCTCCTGACTTCTTGTGTAATCCACCTCAGTTTTCTTTCCTAAACTAAGAGGATAATGTTTCCTTTAGGATATTAAGGTAAGAAACCAGATCTAACAACAGCTGTGTGGTTCTGGAGCACATTGGAGCTGCTCTGGGCTGGAAGAAACTAGCAAGAGCCTGTTGGTGTGCAGGAGAGTTTGTTTTCTGAGGTGTTTCGTTTCATGCAGTAATTCAGTGCTTGGACTTCCTGTTGTTTTTGATTCCTAAGGCCTCTGTTGTATAATTGATTTCAAGGTCACTTGCTAAAAGGTTGTTGAAACCTGCAGAGGAGAAACAGGAGTAGCTGTTATGAAAGATCGAACCCTCTGGCTATGTGCTGTAGTGCTCTGGATCACAAAGGAAACAACAGTGATATAGCCATTGTCAATCTACTGGAGATTGAACTGGAGAGGGGAGCAGCAGCGCTTGTACTGTTGGTGTCTCTAACACCTTGGTGCTAGGAGGGTGGAGGACCTGCTCTGGAGGAGGGGATTAGTCAAGTGAAGTCCAGAATGGAAATTTCCCCTTCTCTCTGTGGTGGTGAGGCTTTAGAATGTTGTTTTTTGGTTTTAATGCTTGTTTTCATGTGTAACTTGTTCTCGTTTGGTGTCCAGCTGACCTCCAGGGCAATCTGTTTTCACAGATGCTTTTTTTTATACTGGTTATTGAGTATTTGCCCAACACTTCAGGACGCTTAAGTGCAACTTCTTTGGGTTGTCCTCATAGGTTCTCTTCTCATGACAAAAACTATGAAGGTGATTTTTGTCTGCCACGCCATTGGTCCCATAATATGAGAGTTCAAACAGATCCCAAATTCCTTTGCTTTACCAAGCCTCTTGTGAAATTTAGTGATGTGTAATTTCAATCTGATGAAGGCGACTACAATGGTTTAAATGACACTTGAATGGTTGGATTATATATACGGTCCACTACGGAAGAGCAGCATTGCACTGTTTTTGAAACAGTCCTGCAAGAAAACTGGAAGAAAACAGCTTGATTTAGAGTAGGACATCAGTGGGCCCGATCCACCAGCTCTTGTGAAATGGTTGTTTCGGGGGTTAGGAGAATGTCCTAATCTGAACCTGTAAAAAAAGAATTACTGTAAACTGGGATGCTGAGGGAGTTTGCTTGGATTTCCAGGTGTGTGCTGTGCTCTGGCTTGCCTAGACAGCTCCTGTGGCTGTGCCTGGGGACTTTCTTCAGCCCAGTCTGGTGTGGAGTCAACAGAAGAGTGATTGTGCTAGCTTGATTGAGCCCAAGTCAGGATTCAGGCTGATGGGCTGATGTGCTGGCTCGACTGGGTGGGAGGATTTGCAGGAGGTACGCAAAATGCTCACTAGTTCTGCCTATCAATGCTAATCCCAGAAGGATTTAGAGGGGAGGGAACGGCTTCACTGAGCCTTTTTTTTTTTTTTTAATATATACTTGCTGCTGTTCAAGACTTCAGTCATCAGGGTGGCTGTCTTAAAGAAATACAGTGGGCATGCACTTAGGAAAAAGTAGTGGCACAATACTGCTGTAATTCCCTCAGCAAAGAAGGGAGAGACAAGTTACAGCTCCTATACACAAGTCAGCACAGAGTTACAGCAGCAAGGAGGCGAGAGCACGCGCGGGCAGCTCAGCAGCTGAGGTATTAAAACAAGCTAATAATAAGTCTTCTGTGCCTTTCATTTGACTGGGATATTCTGTCATTCACCTCGCACTCTGCACAACTGTGGAGGAGGAGAAAATAATGACCAGTTCTGGTACTGGCCAGAAAAAAATAAGATATTTCTATGTCTTTGATTTCCCTCAACTTCTCTGCTGGAGCAGAAACATACTGTTGTGTATGGATGCTGATTTTGCTGAGAAGATGCTGGGTGCCAGAGATGGAGTTCTTTCTTGGTAGCTCACTCTCTTCAGTGTGAAAGATTCAGCATGTTAACAGTGTAAGTTTTGTGACTGAAGCATGGTGCTTCAGCTGTCCTTCACGTGATCTCAGGCATCTTTGGCCTGTTGTATTTTTAGAGTTGTTGTTGTGCAAAGAAGATTAGCAAAGGACTTAATATCAATGTGTAAAGGGGATTCGTTATCAAACATGGGCATGTTCTACCTATGCAGGTGATGGGTTTGCACTGATAACTTAGTTATATCAGCAGGGTTCGGCGTAAATGTCTGTTCCCTGACCTTTTTTCATTCCCCAGATGTTCAGCTGAGACAGGGACTGACTGCACTGTGTTAATAGTTGGCCCGATTTTGGTTTTGCTGGATTTAATGATGGTTTACTGGGAAGCTTGTCTCCAGCTGGATCAAGTGCATACTTGGTGGAGGAAGAGACAGGTGTGTGTTGAGAACCAGTGGCCTCATCTTTGAAACAGAGCCAGAGGTGCCTGAATTCAAAGGTGTTGTGTGGAGCTTTCAATTTGCCATAATGGTCTTTCAGTGGCAAGGAGGCACTTGCAGCTCTGTATTCTTGGTGAAACTGCTGCAGTGAGGCCTTTGGAGGTTATCTGTGCTTTGATTGTTTGCTGTCCTAGTGGGAAAACATCTCTTGGATGTTTGCATCCTCATGCACCTTCCCACGTGTCTGTGGCACAGCCACAGCCCTGAAAGACTGGAGGAAGAGAAGCTGAGATCACCATACCTGAGCCTTTCTTCCAGTCCAGCTATTTTGCATTTCTTAAATTTGTGAGAAATCTGGAGTATCTGGGGCAAGGAAACCTTGGCCAGCCTTACAACTGACCTGCAGGAATGCATGGTGCTGGCCCAGCCCTTGTTTCCTAGGGTTAGTGCTGCACCACCCCGTGGCACCCGTGTGCCCGCAGCCACCAGCTAAGGTGGCGAGGATGGAGGTGGTAGACCCCGAGGGCAGGATGAAGACTCTTCTGTGTGGCCAGACTGTCCTGAACCCTTCCCATGTCAGTTCCTGGTGCTCGAGGTGTTTTCTAGCCTCTGCACTAGTTGCTGTTCCCAAAATTATGGGGTCAACTGGGGCAGCCTCCTCGTAGGCTGAGGTTTTCAGCAACGCTTCTTTAATGGCACGCGTAAGGAGGTTTCAGTTCCAGTCACTGAAAACGAGTTGCCAAATGTTCTGGTATCCCAGTGGCCTACAAAAGTGTTTACAGCATTCACTGTATGAATATTGAGACTCTAGTGATGAAAAATGGGTCATCTGGGCGGCCTGAAGAGAGTCTCGCTTTGCATGCTAGAAAAGATTAACAAGGGAAAAGAGGGTAAAGACTGACCTTGGGATAGCAGGCATGTGGAGGATGGGAAGTTGGGAGAGGGTGTGCAGAAGTACAAGTAGAAGTATAAATTTGGCCTGAGCAGATCAATGTGATGGTGACTGCAGGCACTGGGGAGCAGGTGATGAGGGGTGCACCTTTCTGACCTGTGAGGTAAGGGCAGAACACCAGGAGCAGATAGCTGGAAGCATCCTTTGGCAGGGTCCAGCATCCATCTTGTCCGTCTGAATTTCCATCATAACCAGTTAAGCTCCTTAGAGCACGGGGTTTGCTTTCATTGTGTGGAGCCAGTTGGACTGGTGTTGGAAACAGTCACTTGCTATGGGAAGTTTTATATTCACCTAAAGAGCTTTAATTTTTCTGGAGATCAGAAGGGAAAAGCACTGGTGGAGGTCTCACAGATGCAGAGAAAGATCTTCAGCAGATATGGCAAAGGAAGCAGAATATTACTTGGTGTATTGGAGAGGATGTTTTAAATACGTATGTATTTTGTTTATGGCCGGAACTTCAGCTAGTATTTTGCTTGTAGTTTTATCATGATTGGGTAATCTTAAATACCTTCTGTTCTGTTCAGAGGTCTAGGATCAGGAGATGTGGAATGTGTCCTTAAGTGCCTGAGCTATTTTAAGAGCAGGTATTATTCCCAGAACCAGGGTACATGAATGCATACTGGGGCAATCAGCCTTTCAGAGTGCTGTGGTAATAGAGAATGCAGCCACCCCAGAGTGTGCCCATTGTGTTCTCTGTGTGCTGACAACTGAGCCAATCTCAATCATTATCATGTTAATGCTTTTTTCATGTATGGTAGATAAAAATATAAATACTCATGAGAGAATTACATGCTGTAAAACGCAGTTGCATCTTACAGAAGATGGGAAGATGGCAGCAGTTCATAGAGGTTATTCCATCGTCTGTGGAATGATCAAAGATCTTAGGACCAAAATGATCTAGCTCTGTTGATAATGCCATGGAAAGAGACCACAGGTTCTCCTCCAGTCACAGCTGTAGCTGAATCCTGGGCTGCTTCTACCAGTATTGCTTCAATTCTACATTTAGGATAGCAGCTCAACAGGCAAGGCATTTTTTCTAAATCAAGGTAAAATATTCCATCCTGCAAAAGTCGTGCCATATAAGGAGATTCCTAAGCAGAGAGAAGCTGGGGAAGAGGAGGAACAATAGGTAACGTTTATGCAAGTTAACTTAATTTGCTGCAAGTGCGATAGAAAACTGTGTTGGTTTTTTTTGCTAGAGCTATTAAAGAACCTTTGGATAAAAGGTTTCAGATGGATGTGAGTCAATTAAGTCAAGGAGGGTTTCAGAACCAGAAACAGAATTGCTTTAGAAATGGATAGATCAAGGCAAATGAGTAGCCAGTAATTGGTGTTCTTACCCTTGGTAGTTTGGAGCTGCTAGAACCATTAAACAAAACACGTCACATTTTTAGGGCACAGGAGTATTAAATATTTTAAATAGCTTCTTCATACAGGCAATATATCTGACTTCTGTCATCTCTGGGTCTTTAACTAGCAGAAATCAGCATAGTTGGCCTTGCTTATGATCACTGAAGATTTGGTTCCTAGTGTTCAAGTTAGGATTCCCTTCCCACTACTTTTTAATGACAGGCTTTTATTTCCACTTCATTTGAGAAAGAAATGTTAAGATGTGCTTAGCAGGATGACTGACACAAGTGGGTGCCAGCTTTGTTTACACGTGTTTTGATTTAACTTACCTCCCTTTTTCTCAGAGAAGAAAGACATCTGTTGGACTCTTACTGTAAGGGATTTAAGTAATTCAGAGAGAGTTAAAGCTTATCTGGCCAGGAGATGCAACTTAGAGTTTTCACTTCCAGGCATATGAAAAGCGCTTTCCTACATGTCCGGAGATTCCAGTCTTCCTAGGGAGTGAAATCCTGCACGAATCCAAGAGTGACGATGGAGCTATACATATCATTGAACGGAGCTGTAAACTGAATGTGGATGCTCCCAGGCTGCTCAAGAAGGCAAGTTGAACATAAGGGGTGGAGATGTTGTTGGCTGGCTCAGATTGTTACTGATTCCTAAGGCTGTCCTTTCTCTCCATTTTTTAAATATATTTGGTTCTTCATCCTTCTCAGATTGCAGGCGTGGAGTATGTTTTCTTCATACAGAAAAACACAGTGAACTGGAAAGAGCGGACTCTTCGCATTGAAGCCCACAATGAGACTTTTGCCAACCGTGTTGTCGTCCTCGAGACGTGCAGCTACTCAGTAAGTGCCTTTTTTCTGTTTGTCTGTGAAGAAAGTGTTGAAAGTCATGTGCTAACATACAGGGTGAAGTTGTTTGAGTGAATTTGACCACTGGACTGTAACACAACAGTTAGATACTGGAAGGCCACTAGGTTTTAGAGAGCCTCTTCCAGTGCTTTTGTGGGGCTTGAGAAACTTCCTAAAATTGACTGACTCTGTGGTTGGAGTGATAAGCTCTAGAGTGAGAGTAGAAAAGATGGCTGGTGCTTCAGAATTGACAGTGTTCCCTGAGTTTTTCAGCTTGAAATTCAGGTTGCTAAAAGTGTCTGGAGCTTGGGTGTATATTTAGATCTGGATGTTTAAGAGGAAACCTAAATTGCCAGAGAAGTCTGGTAATTAACTTCTTGCCAGCAAGTAAGTCAAAGTTTTAGCATTTCATCGTGATCTTCTTGCCCTAAATATCTGGGGAAAGTTCTTGAGCGTTATTTGTAGCCTGGGATGTCTTGCTTTATGGCAGTATCTTCAGCAACAGTGTGTCATTTCATCCTAATTGTGCTATTAGGGATCAGTCACCATTAAATAGCTTCACCTGTTTCTGGAAGCAATCAGATAGTGGTTTTTGTTCCCTAAACAAAAGTCCAGATCCTGTTACTTACCTGCCCTCTTGGCAACTGGATAACAGCTCAGCTTCTTGGGAGTAAGCAAAACTTCTAAGTAGCTTCTGTTTCAAGCAAGACAAATAATTTAGAAGTTATTCCCATTTTGGGTGGGGGGAAAGGTCCTGAGCCAGAGATCAGTTGGTGGTTACATGGGGTTTCCCAAAAATGATAGGAAATCAAACTTCCATCATTGTGGAAGGCACTGACAGTTCTGAATCACTGCCAGGTCAACTCAGGAATTGCTCAGACACTCACACTTGCTGATTTTGGCTGTGTTGCCTCCGGCTTGAGTCCCTCGGAAGGAAACGTTAACAGCTGGGCTTTGAGGGGAGTGCTTTCCTGGAACAGAGCAGGAGCTAGCTGTCTGCATCCTCAAGATGGTTCTGTGCTCTATTTTTACCAGTTCCCTTTTCCCTGCCAGAATGCACCGGAAGCAGGTTTATTCTCATCTTTCCTTTTCTGCAATGCTCTCTCAGGCAACTTGTAGAAATTTGATCCTTCTCTTGCAGCTGCTTAGTATTTTTCCTTGGAGGATTTGTCCTTTATAGAGCTCACTGTATATTTAAGAGTGGACTGGATTTTTTTTTGTGCCAGTTTGTGAACAGCAGCACCTACAGAGAAGAGGGCCCCTCAGAAAAAGGTTAAGTTTAGAAGTCTACAATTTTGTAGATTGTAACCATATGGAGGGGTAACCCAGGGGAAGGGGAACATTGATCGGACAGTGGAACTCCCAAGTCTGCCATGCGTGTTTTGGGGAGTAAAACTGACTTTCAGTGGCTGAGTTCCCAGTCCAAAACCAGAAAAAAAATATATTTTTATATATATAGCTGTTTTGGTAGAGCTTCTGCTAGTAATGTTAGTGTTCAGGTGTGCTGGGTTTTAAGCTTGTTTTCCTTGTGTGTGTGAAGACCACTTCTCTAACCACAGAAGTTCACAAGTCCAGTTCGTGACCCGTTTCTGTTACACTGGAAGAATTAGTCAGACTGTTAGATGTGGCTCTGTCAGTGCCCTGTAGGAAGATTATTAAACAGCTTATTCATTGCTGGGGCAATGGCCCTGCCATAATGTGAGGTACCTGCTGCCATCCAACCCTGCGTATGTCTTTGGGTTTAGGTTCACCCTGAGAATGAAGAGTGGACTTGCTTTGAACAGTCTGCATCTCTCGACATCAAGTCATTTTTTGGCTTTGAAAGCACAGTGGAAAAAATTGCCATGAAACAGTACACTTCAAACATCAAGCGGGTAAGACCGGCTTCCCTTTGTGCTATTTAAAAAAAAAAAAAAAAGCCTGCTCTGTGTGCCTCAGTTTTCTTTTCTGTAAAATAGACCTGCTGTAGTTTTATATCCTCGCTTATGTCTCAGAAATTGCTCAGTAGAACAAACAAAGAAAAAAACAGTGTGTGGTGAGCAAAAACAATCTGTTCACTGAAATGTTTCTGTGCAGGAGAAGGAGCAGGCTGTGCCAGAGGAGGATTGCTGTGGATGCTGTGGTGCCAGGCTCCTCAGACACTGAGGACACTGTTCTCATGCAGGAAGAGAAAGTTCTGGGTGAAAGTCAGCACACTGCCTCTCCAGCCTCTTGTGGGAGAGGTACTTTCTTTTGGTAGCTTTCCCCTGGGCTGCAGAGGAACAGTGTGGCTGGCTGATAGGTAGGTAGTAGGAAAACAGGATAAAAATGTCATAAAGGTGGTTGCATCCACAGCATTGCAGTGCGCCTGGCCAGTACTGTAATTCACTGTTTGTACGGTGCTTTCATGCTGAAATTTCTCCAACAGGGTCAAGCAGGTGGGGGGAGACGACTCTTTCCATTCTGTTTACCACCATTAGTCATCTAGCCTGAGGAAGACCCCGCTGCACCGTGCTGGTTTCGAGGAGATGGGGCATTTTCCCTAATGTGAGCTTTTCCCCTTTCAGGGCAAGGAAGTGATTGAACATTACCTGAAGGAGCTGATCTCCCAAGGGATCACGTTTATCCCTCGCTGGACACCTCCTGCGGTGTGCGGACAGGCGGCTGAGCAAGCACCAGCAGTTGGACACGATGCCGATGCTGTGCCCGTTGAGGCTGGAGCTCGGGGAACTACCAAAGAGCAAACTGGCAGCTCCTGCCCTCCAGCAGAGGCTGTCAGCCCCGATGGTATGCAGTGTCCTGGCAGGAGCAGCTGCTGGCGATCTAAATGCCTCGAGCATCACTGACTAATGAGTTTATTTTTATTTTTATTTTCTTGGCATGAGACTTTTCTTCTGGGTTGCTGGTGGGGAGGAGAGAAAGTTATTTTCTTTCTTCAAGAAAATAACAAACAATTGAGTTGTGTTTTTTTTTTCCCCTCCCAGACTGAAAAGCCAAGAAAAACTGTATAGGCAGTACAGGTATTTTTTGAGTTCAGAAAAAAAATCAGCTTGGTCTGATCTTGAAAACATTTTATACTTTAAATTGGAGAAATGTAAAGGTATCATGAGTACAGTGTAAGTGACTTCATAGTTAAATATTTTGGCTGTTTCAAAATTAATGTTTTTGAGGGTTGGTTTTGTTGTTTTTCTCCCCATATTAATCCAAGACAAATGCATGGAATGATATTGCCTAACTCATTTCTCACCCAAAATGTCTGAAACAAACTTTATCGCCAAATCAACACACAAAAAGATATCTTCTAAACTAAAGAAGGTTCTTCTCTGACAGAAAAAGGAGAGCCTTTTGATTTAGATTGGTGATATTGGAAATAGTTGTTATTTCTCAGAAGCAGACAGCACTTCTTTAGCTGAAGGTAACTCAGAGAAAAAGCTTGGCATTTGGACCTTCCAGGGTTCTAGTCTCACTGGGCCTTCTCTTGTGACTTCTCTCTACTGGAATTCCTCTGTAAACAGGATACAAATCCATAGGGAAGCTGAGTACGAGAAATGCTTCTGTGCTTTGAGATTAAAGTTAATCTAAGAGTGGCAGATCCTGTCTAGCAGAAGAGGAACGTAGCTCTATTTCTGCTTTAATCACTTCACGAACTTGAATATACTTCCCTGCGTCTGCTCCTCAGCTTGCTAGCTCTGTGGATTCTGTGGGGGTGTGTAGTGCTTACCAAGTATAATTTCTGTGTTATCAGTCAGAAGCAGCATATCCTGTGGGTGTCCAGTCCTTATTCTGCACGTAATGGTATCTGCCGAAAAAAAAGAACAAAACCAAAAAATCCTGCACGAGGCAGAGCTAGCTCTGCCATCCTCCTCCCAGCCCTTCTCATGTGCTTGCATGCTTCCAGCACAGCCACTGGCCTGTGCTGCTCCCTTTTGGGTGCCATCTTGTCCTTCCTGGCATCTGCACATACAAGCCTTATCTGCACTTATAAGCCTTGGACAGCACATCTGTGGCTATCGCTGAATGCTGGCAGGCTCAAAGCCCTTGTTCTTTGTCTCTCTGAGCTGGAGGAACCTTGAGCTGCTGGTACGCACTGGGCATCCTCATGCCAAAAACCACCCTTGCTGTTGGAAATGTTAATATTATTCTCCCTTTCCCTCTGGAAGCAGAATAACGTTTCAATTTTCAGATAGCTGCCTTTTAGCCTCTTGTTGTTGAAACTGTGGGTGAGATCTTTAGGACATGAGGGGATTTAAGTACCCAGGCCTTGGAGTGTTTAATGAGATGAGTGCCAGAGCTCACAATATTTCTGTAAAAGCTCCTGCTGGAGTAGTCAGGGTTGAATGAAATCAGTGTTCTGAGAGACAAGTGGAGCGATCTGGCTTTGATTCCTCACACACCGTCTGTGTCCTTATGCCCTGATCACCATGAGACTCGCTTGCTTGCTTCCCTCAGGCAGCTAAAATGAGGGCATTCGTGCTTTTCCGGTGCAAGTCATAAGCAACCTGATGTGTAGAAATAACTGCCTATCTCCTTTTTGGCTATGCCAAGTCTCCTCTGAATTGCTCTTTTTTCTTTCTCCAGCTGACAAATTGGATGCTGATTACATTGAGCGATATCTGGGCCAGCTGACTCCAATGCAAGAGAGTTGCTTGATCCGTCTTCGTCAGTGGCTTCAAGAAACGCACAAAGGCAAGGTGGGTGGATAGAGCACGGAGCACCCCTTCGGAAGCCTGAATGCAGTTGTTCTTACAGCTTGTTTTGCCTTCAAGGCCTACAGTAAAACTCAGGGTCATGGATAATCCATACGTTGAGACTTGACTGTTTTGGCAAGGTTGAGTAAAAGGCATGGGTGGAGAACAGCCTGTGTGATCTCGCAGCAGGATCCAGCAGCATCATGAACTACAGTTGTACAGCTGCAGTGCTGTCAGTACTGGAAATGCTGCACTGTGCTATCAGAGCACGGTGGCTCAGCTGAGTATTTGAGTAGGCACTGATCAGGGCTTGGTTGTCCAGACCAGGTGTGGGTGCATCGCATCCCCAGGCCCTGCAGGGTGGGGTGGGAGATGCGGCTAGCTGTGCTGATCGTGCAGCCCCTCTCCCTTCGTCCTCAGATGCTGATCAGTGAGGCAGCTGGTAACACCTAGCTCTGTTACTGCGTGTCAGCAGTCTGCTCTGCGTGTTGTGTCAGGCAGGTTGTGTCAGCTTGTACAGCCAGGGGCTGAATTCTTCTGAGCAGAATTCGCTCTGATCTTGTTTTAATCTCCTCTATCAAAATGTACGATTTCAAAACCACACGGAATTCAGGACGCAGAGACCATCTCACCTTGTGGTGTGAGGTATGTTATGTAAGCCTCTAAAATAGAGGAGCTGAGGTCGCTGGATTGAGGTGTGTACAGCTAGAGTTGGCCATCTAGTGTAGGTGAAAACTTGTTTTTACCTGAAAAAAGCAGCATGGCTATTGTAGGGTAGATGCATCTCTGCTGCAGCTGTAATGTTCAGCAGCTGCTTGGGCTCCTCTCAATCAAAGGGGGGTCCCTGTATTGGGCAAGACAATAAGGGGCATGTGGCAGAGAAAAGACCTGGAGCAGCTTGAATGTCTTTAGAGGGGTGTAACCACAGATTTTACTGATGCAGAGAGATTGTGTGGTAAGGAAGAAAGGACCAAGAATAGCAACAGAGTAATTAGGTGGGCAGAGTAGATAATGAGCCCATAGGAAAAGGGGAAAACAGAAAAAGGATAGTTGGAGCAAGTGACCCCCCTTAAAAATGGAGCACAGCTAGATGAGATTTCAGTAGTAACAGCTTCCTGGCCTAGAGGATAACTACTCAGTCAGTCACACAGAATGGGTTAGGTGCCACTCTGCATTCATGGGCTTTGGAAGACTTTATTTTTTCAAATTGGCCTTTCCAAGAGAAGCAATTGTTTACAAGGAGCTTTGCCAGCACTTTCTGAATGCTTTGCTGTGTCTTTCTCAAAGCAAAGAGAGCATATTTCATCTGAGTATGGGGAATTTAAGCATGATATTAAGGCCCTGTTTTCTTTTGAAAAGACTCCTGTCTCTCACCCACGTAGAAAATAAAAAAAAAAAAAAATAGTTGAATCCAATGTGCCACAAAATCCCTTTGTGTGAGCGTGCTTATGGGTTTTGTTGGTACCTGTGAATGGAAAAACGGTTTAACCAAAAGACAGAAGAGAAGAACAGTTGAGGTAGTGTGAAAATCTGGGTATCTGACAGTCTCCAGGGACTAGCAATGCTGTTCAGTCTGTGAGAGCTGATACATTCAGAACACCAAGCACCTGTCAAATCTAAGGCTGCTGGTATATGGCAGCATCAACAGCAGGTTGTATAACTTGGGCCATGTCCAGGAGACCGGTGGTTGATATCATCAGACTATGGGAATGAATGTATAGATATGTATGTGTGTATATGCACACACAGTAGAACAAAGGACCCCTTAAGGGACTGTCTGAACACCTACCTGCAAGTTGGCAGCACACTGATAGGATGCTCTGCCTCTCAGTAAACAGCTGGGGTTGGTGTCCCAACCAGCCAGGTAACTGCGAGTGTCTGAGTGATCTGTGTGAATTATCATCTGCTAATAACAACTTTAATTAACTACTGCTCTACTAAATATTGGTTGTGATCTGTGTCTCCCCCCGATTCAACCTGCTGTCAGATGAAAGGGAATTGGCAACAAGCAGACACAAAACAAAGGGCAGGGATCCCCAGGCATAGCTGTGCTCTGAAATATAGGACACGTTTTTTTCAAGTCTACAGTGACCTGTCTAGTAAAACAGCATGGACTTCTGTGTGATTGGTAGGAGATATCTCAGCTATTGGGTATCCAGCTGAAAATGAGCCGTAGATGAGAGCAACTGTGAGACTTTATCCATGCCTGTGATCTAAAAGGGTCTCGGTTTCAAATGGACAAAGCATGTTCTAAATGTTTGCCTGTTCTGTTCTGTGGGTGTTTTTTTTCCCCTCTTAGAGGCTGAGGAATGGAAGCTGGAAAAGGTAAAGCGACAGCACATGAGTAAAGTGAAACAATAGCCTCTTGGGGAGCTTGGAGCTCCATGAGCTGCACAAGCTCTTGTTCCTCCTGACAGCTGCTTGTTGAGTTTGGTACCTCAGCAAGGTACAGCTGATTGCTGAGTGCTCTTTGTGACAGCCGGCAGCTGCCTTGTACCCTTTGTGTAGGCTTTGTTCCCCACGAGGTCTTGAACAAGTGGGAAGGATCCTGCTGGCTATTTATGCTTTTTCTTAAACCCCCTTCCTGCTCACCTGTGTGCTTCTCTTAAATCACAGATTGCCTGTTAGAATAATACAGAATCAGGAGCTCGTCCTACATCATTTGCAGTTTCTCTGGAGAGGCTGCTATCATGCTGTGACATCCTGGTTTTTTAATTCGGAGCAGAGATTTCCTTACTGCTCTATCAAAAAGTATTTGTAGATCTCCTGTTTCTTGGAAGCTGTCTATTCTTATTTTTGTCCTCTTCTGTCTTTTTATTTCACTATCTGAATCCTTGTTCCTTCCCATAATCAGATTTATCATTGCTCTAAAAAAAAAAAATCTGAATATTTGAAGACACAATCTTCAAATAGTGTTAAAAATGCGGTTACTTAAAGCTATTAATGAATAGCTTTGTGCCATATGGATCAGTATGTACAAATTTGCTGGTAAGTAGAACAACAGGCTGAAATTAAAACTTTGTTTTCTTGCAGGTGGGAGTTGCTGCTTTGGTTGGCCAAAGATAATTAAGAGACTAATTCTATCATGAGTAGGCTAAGTCCCCTCAGAGATCCCTACCTCTAGTCCATAAGTGCTGAATTTGCCTCTTACCTCTAGTTATGTGCAGACTGGGTTTGAAAACCATTGAAAGTAAGAAACCTGTGTAACTGCCAACCCTTCTCCTTCCTCTTATAGGATATGCAGGACTATTACAGAAGGTTTTTTTGTCTGTTGTCTTGTGAGTAATGGCTTTCTCTGAACAGCAGAAATGCAAATGTCAATTATCCAAGGAAAATTCTGCTGTCTTTAATTTTACGATGATGCAGAAAATTTGGGGGACGTTCCTCTAAATACATCTGAGATCCTATTTGGAAAAGCTGCCCCTTTTCTCTCGATGACATACAAATGCAGTTTTGCAAAGTGTTTGAAATAGAGCATTGTGCTGAACAGCATTCATCATAGAATCATTCAAATTGGAAAAGACCACTAAGACTGCCTAGTCCAACCTCCGACCTAGTACTGACAAGTCCTCCGCTGAGCTCCCATCTCCTCTTCTAGGCTTGGCTCTAGGCTGCCTGAGCTCTACCCACCTTTATACAGAATCAGTTCGTAGTAACCCTTGCAGCTTCATATCAGCCTGTGAAACGCTGCTGGCAGCTTTGCTTTCTTCTTTGCTCTCTGTTTTCATGAGCCTGTCAGTGAGCAAACAAAAGAGCTTTGACTCCTGAACGCACGCCTTTTTGTGTTACAGCAGGGCTCAGATGGCTGGCATTGTGCTAAGCACGGTACAGACGCTCCGGAGACTATTCTAGCCCTACAGAACTTAAATTTTTAATGGAAACTTGATGTAGCAAATGAGGCCAAATACTTTTGGGGGAGTTGGGGTAAAGGGACTGAGAAGAGAAATCAACAGTACATGCAACTAGAATCCATCTGTTTTCACACCTGACAAGCTTTTAGTCAGATTTGGCAATTTTCTGAGATCCATTAATTATTGTTATACTGCCTGCTACCTAGTGGTACCGCCTGGTTTCCTTTTGGTTTTCAGCTACGGGAAAAGGATAAGGGATTTGGAAGGAGGTTGGAATAATCCATTCTGCGCTGTGGTTTGGGAAGGGTTTTGTGCCTGTGGTGCTAGAATTACTGACCGAATGTGTTGGGATGAGTAACTGGGAGGGGGTATATTGTGACTTTGGGTGATTTGTTTCTTTTGGTAAGAGTTAGTGCAGTGGGATGGGGTGAGCCTGTGGAAGGAGTCGAAAGCTTTTCTGTTCAAACAACACCAGCAGCAAAACAGAGGAGAGGCCTGAAATGTGGTGCTAGTGGGTGATCGCTGGAAGACTGTACAGTGGTGACCCACCTCCAAACAGCACGTGCTTAATTTGGTTAATGTGTCACCTACAAATGCTTTTCACCCTTTGCTAATTTGCCGCACAGGAAGGTAAGCTTGCAGCTGTATTACTTTCATTTGGTGTTTTGTTTGTCCTTGTGGACAGGTAGCTGAGGGAAACTTTAGCCAGCCTGGAGTTTGCTGGGGCTTCTGGCCATCAGCTCGCTTAGTGCAGGGGATTCTCACGGGCTGTGTGCGTGCATGTGCAATGCTCTGATAAATTAATAAGCCCATCTCTGTCAAAGGGACGTGAATTCTATGATTCTATGAACTAGTCACTGCTTTCATGCTCCTATCACTATCTGCTGCATTGGGTTGGATTAGGGAGGGAGAAGGAAAGGATGTTTGATCTTAAAACTGGTGCGTGCTCTGCAGCCTTCACGGAGCAATGGTACAAGTCTTGATCCTTACAATTCTCTTTTCTCTCAGATCCCCAAAGATGAACATATCCTTCGATTTCTACGGGCTCGTGACTTCAACATTGACAAAGCTCGAGAAATGCTCTGTCAGTCACTATCCTGGAGAAAGCAATACCAGGTGGATTACATCCTACAGTCCTGGAGGCCCCCAGCCCTCCTAGATGAATACTACACTGGAGGATGGCATTATCAAGACAAAGGTTTGAAGCTACCACTTACACTGATTCTACAGTGTAGCTTGCATTATAAGACCTTAGAAGTAACCTATCTGTTTTTGGAGAAGATTGTATTGATGCTTTAAACATTAGCAAAGGCGTTGTAACATCTGTAAAAAGCCATTCTCTATTGCTGTAGTTACCTTATTTTCTGTGCACAAATCAGGCAGACTAGAACTAGTGCAAAGCAGCATCTCCTTGATAGGATGGCATTTTGGATGTGATTTTTTATCCTGTTGAAATATTTAATGTGGCATTTGTAAAAGGTACTAGAGTGACAGCCTGGGAGACTACATGGCTCTGTCTGCAGTGGAAGCTTCTCCTCCTGTGCTTGATGTGAGGGCAGATTCTAGCTCTAGACAGTCTGGCTGTGTTGCTCTTTGGCCTCACTAAATTGAGAATACCAATGACCAAAACCAAAAACAGTGTCTTATCACTCAGGACACTCTCTGCCTAGTCAATGGTCCTAGCAGCCCATTAAACAGTTTCTCTTGCAGGGATATGACACATCCCTGCTCACAACAGGCATGTTAGGATAATCACCTGCATACTGCTTTCCTGCATGCACTGAAGACCTTTACATCCCTGGGCATTTCAAGTTCAGTTATTGTTTTTAAACCCTTGTTTGTTTTGAAGATGGACGACCACTTTACATTCTTCGACTTGGCCAGATGGACACAAAGGGTTTGGTGAAAGCCCTGGGAGAAGAATCACTGCTGCGACATGTAAGATCTACATTAATTTCTCACTTGAGGAACTGTATTTCCCTTGGGGTGTTTAGAAGTCTTGCTGTAGTGCAGCAGCAATCTACCTGCTTGATACATGTGATCACCATGTTTCATGGCTGACAATCCAAAGTTATACCTTTGGCTTAGTGTCTTTGGCATGGCCTAGCTTCTCTGTCTTCCTGTGGATACAGAAGTTAATTTTTTATAATCATGCGAATGGGCCAGAAGGATGTTCTCTGATAGTTTGCAGTTCAACAGTAAGCTTTCCATGGCCATTTTCCATGCAGCTCAGCTAATAACATTTGACCCTGAGGCTCTTATACTTCACGGTAGATGTCAACATCTCTACCTTGTATGTCCAGCATAACTTTTCAGTAAAGAAGCTTTTTTTTTTTCTTCCAAACACATAGAGACTTACTGTTTTGCACACTGTAAGTTCTCAAACTGGTATATTTCTGGGGTGCGTATTTTTAAAGGTTTTTGGGTTTCTCCTTTCTTCCTCAGTCACATTCAGGCTAATCCCAGTCTATACTGTCTTTAATTTCAGGTTTTGTCAATTAATGAGGAAGGACAAAAGAGGTGTGAGGAAAACACCAACCTATTTGGCCGGCCCATCACGTTAGTATAGTCAGTTTTCTTGTATTCTTACCAAGCTGGAATGAATGTAGTGAAGATGATGATTCTGTGGTTTTAGATGATGTTCTGAGGTTTAAACTGCAGAGAGCAGTGTTGTGCATGTCTTACAGGCTGTTCTTGTTTGGGCTTTGGGGTATCTTATATAGCAGACTTAAATGCAGATAAATTCTACAGCTTCATTTGAAAACAAGTATTGCTCCTTTCTTCTGTTTGTTTGTTGTTTTGTTTTTTTTTTCCTGTCCCCCTTCAGATGAATTTAACCTTGCTGTAGTAGTGATTTTAATCCAGAACCTTAAAATATACTTTTAAATATTTTTTTAGCAATGTGTCTGTATACCTTCACTCTCTTCCACACTGATAGCTTTTACCTTCAGGGTTGAATATCTGTTTTATCTTTTTTTTCTTGGATCCAGTGTACTTGGAACCTCACTGGATTCAGGCTGTCTGCTGACTGAGTAGAGATCTACTCTTTACTGGAACTGCTTGCTTCCATCATTTAGCCAATGAGGGAAATCTCCAAAAAAAAAAAAAACTTTAAAATTAAAAAAAAAAAAAATCTCAGCTGCCTTTAGATCTTGCTAAAGCCATGATGTTACTGAAAAGTTTTGTGGCTCTTAAGCAGCCACTGTGTAAGAAAGATTCTGACTGGTCTTTTTCTTCATGTTTATTTTAGATCCTGGACGTGTCTGGTGGACTTGGAAGGCCTAAATATGCGGCATCTCTGGCGGCCTGGAGTTAAGGCCCTGCTTCGAATCATTGAGGTTGTAGAGGACAACTACCCCGAAACTCTGGGCAGACTCCTGATAGTGCGAGCACCCAGGGTCTTTCCTGTACTCTGGACTCTGGTGAGTGAAATCTGGACTGCAGGATCATAAGCAGATGTACACGTACAAATAGCAATCATCCAGTCATCGTAAGTTCTGCTTATTCAAAGGGTTAGGGACTGAAAAAGGTACAAGCTTCCAAGCAGTTTGTACCTGATCTGAAGAGGCCACAGCTTTGCTACAGAGCAGGCTGTGTGTTTGATCCTGTGGTTGTCATTCTACCAGAGCAGGACTTGGGACACAAACTGTTCATCCTGGTGCAGTAGTGGTAACCTGTGGTGGGTGGGTTATCATGTTCATGGGAAAAGATGATTCTTTTAATCTTATGTTGGAGGATACTGAAGAGAAAAGTAATTAATATGGTTCTTCCTAGTGCTTGCTGACAGTTATAGCAATGTAAGAATGTGCTTGATAAATTTCTTGTGAGGTTAGTGTTACGTGATGACTGCAAACTTATTTCATCTGAAGCAGAAAATGTCAGGGGATATAGCGTTTTATTTGTTATCCATTACTTTGGGAGAGCACTTCAGAGTTGCAGAGCTCCACCCTGCTGCTGGCCTGTATTCCTGCTGATGAGGCCTTCCAGTCTTCTAGTTCGTATCTCAACATTACCTCTAACTTCACTTGGTGACAGTGATGTCCTCTGTCTACTTACTGCAGGTCAGTCCCTTTATCAATGAGAACACAAGGCAGAAGTTCCTTATTTACAGTGGGAATAACTACCAGGGTCCAGGAGGGCTGGTAGATTACGTGGACAAAGAGGTGATCCCGGATTTCCTGGGAGGAGACTGCATGGTGAGTTTTCCTTCCTGTTGTGCAGGTGAAATCTGCAATGGTCAAGCTCCCTCAAATCCCCTCTTCCTACACACACACCCCACCAGCCTCCAGCTTCCTTCTGAAAGACTGTTGAATTTCTGTTCTGGTTGGGGTAGCACTGCTCTGGTTACCACAAACCATTGTACAGGTAACTTTTTCAGTAAAGCGAGTGGTAAGTTTTTCAGTTTCTCTAAGACTGATTAGAGAAATGATCGTAGTTCAAGTAAAACTTAGCCCCACTGTGAAACCTTACACGAAGTTAAGGTGCCTATCCTCAGTGTCCAACAGCTGGCAAGAGTTCAGATGACTCAGTACTTTAACCCCTGGATTAATATGAACCCTCTTATTTGTGTCTCTCTCTCTCCTAGTGTACTGTTCCAGAAGGTGGGCTCGTTCCTAAGTCACTTTATCAAACAGATGAAGAGACAGAAAATGCAGATCACATCCGGTTATGGACAGAAACTATCTATCATTCTGCGAGCGTCCTCAGAGGAGCTCCACATGAGGTACAAACCTTTGTAGGGAAAAAGCGTGTTTGTGGAGCGGGGAGGAAGATGCTGACTGCCATCTGAATGCCTGATGTTTTACTACGTGCTTGTTGTATTTCCTTTTTAGATAGTCGTGGAGATTTTGGAAGGGGAGTCTGTGATCACTTGGGACTTTGACATCCTGAAGGGAGATGTGGTGTTCAGCCTCTTCCACTCCAAACGAGCTCCTGAAACAAGTCATAAAGAAGCCACGTTACCAAGTACCTCTACTGCTGGGGACAACGTGCAGCTCATTGATAAGACGTGGGTCCTTGGCGTGGATTACAGTCGTATGGAATCTCCGCTGGTTTGTCGGGAAGGAGAGAGCATCCAGGTCAGATGTGTTTGGGCCCTGGCATGGCTCTTACAATCCTAGTATGCTCCAAAATGATCTGGTGGTGGGGAGGGGAAGGAATCGATGGGATGGGAAATCATGTCTAGCTTGGAAGTGGTTGCTGTGGTAATCATTCTCTGAATTCCCTGTGAAAATGACTGCTGCAGCGGTTCTAGTTTAGACTGAGCCATTGGAAAGAGATTCCATAAGCTGTGTTAAAAAGCTAATTGAAGATAACATTAAAAATGAAAAAGAAAAAAACATACCTAGGATTACAGAGCTGTGGCTAAGGTATGTAAAATGAATTGAATGATGTACGCTCCTCCAGGCAGTCAGCTCAGTAGTTTCTTTTGACTTTTGTCAAGTCATTCAGTTATTTCATAAGATGCCTGGTAATCACTTGGGAGTGCTCTTTTCCTTCCAGGGCTCTCATGTGACTCGTTGGCCCGGCTTTTACATTCTCCAGTGGAAAATGCATGGTCCTCTGCCCTGTTCCGGCACTAGCCTCCCTCGGGTGGATGATGTTCTCGCCTCTCTGCAAGTTTCCAGTCATAAGTGCAAGCTTATATACTACTATGAAGTGCTTGCATCCAAGGACTTCAGGTAGGTTTATGTGTGTGTTACTGTACAACTTGCAATAGAGAAAGCCCTATGAGAGGACTTCAGTTCTTGATTACAGCTACTCGAAGTGTGAGGGAGGTGTTTGGCTGATTAACTTTTTGATATTAGTTGGGAACGTTCTGAGAAGTTACTTTTTGAGTAACTTAACTATGTCATTCATATCTCATTTGACAAAGATGTCTGTTGTGACTTGAAGCGTGCTTTCTCAGTAAGTGTGTACATCAACCTCTGCAGGGTAGCCTCTAGTCTCCTTTAATGCAAAAAGTACTTCTCAGATCAGCCAGTAATTTGAATACTTCACAAGTACTTTCCTAGGAGCCAGAGGAAGGGCTAGGTAGACCAGGCTTGCAGATGGGCAGGTGAGAATGTGGCCTGGCCAGACTCTGTTGACTCAGAGTAGCAGAAAATTCCTGACTCCAGTCACTTAAATCTGCTCCTCCTTGCCCTACCTGCATAAACTGTGTTGGAAACTGTCTGCAGTCACAGCTGTGGTGAATTGAGGCTGTGTTGGCAGGATCTGAAGACAAAGACTGAATGGTGCTGGAGCTGTGATTCTGGTGCTTAGCAGGCTGGAGGTCCCAGGTTGGCTGCAGTGGCTGCATTCACTGAGCTGTGCTGCGTTTGGAATGCTCTCTCATTTTCCTTTCTGCTCAGCACCTGTGTGTGCAGCCCTACAGAGAGACCAGATGCATTGTACTCCGATGGTTACTGCAAGAAGCAAGTCGTAATGCCTTTTGCTAGCAAAAAGATGTCTGTGATAACTTCATTGTGACACAGAGGAACCTTGAGATTCTTAGAGACCACAAATGAAAATGATGGGACAAAATAAAATACTTTTGTAAGCGTTGTAGAGAGAAGGTTGATCTCCTGTCAGATGTATAAAGTTATCCATGAAATAGCTGCCTGCCTTAACAAGCACATCTGTTTTGTCCCATCCCAGGGGATCCATGTCAAGCCTGGAATCTTGCAACAGCGGATTTTCCCAGCTGAGTGGAGCCACGACATCTTCGAACCAGTCCCAGAGCAGCTCCCATCTTTCCAGATAGCAAGGACAAGGCTACGCCACAAGGAAAAACCACTCAGGGCTTCCTGGCTGCCCCAGAGCTGCTCTGTGCACCAAACCAAAGAGCCTGCAGGGGCTGAGCCTTGAGGCAGTCGTTCGTGTGATCACAGGCAGCAGCTGCTGGACAGCGAGTGACTTCTGGGAGCTGTTCTCGACAAAGACTTAGCACTCACATGGCAGGTGTAGTACTTCTGGATCAGATGCCTACTTCTCCAGTAGTCTTTTTCATAGATCGTGTTTTTGGATGAATGTCAGTTTGCATGAACCCACGTTATTACTGAACTCTAAAGGGCTCTTTCCAATCAGTCCTTTTCCTGTGTGTGGTAGAGGAGACTGATGTTGCCTTATCTGATTGATCTGTAGGACTAGATTATTCACGTGTAGCAAAATTAATCTAGTTTTCTGGGTGCCCAGGGTACCACTTACCCGTCAGAAGGTAAAGCGGGCATTTCAGGTGCAGGGACTTGAAGCAAACTGTAAATACCTTAATACAGATAGGATATTTTAGAAACTAGTTCCAGGTCAAACCTAAAACCTCTTCGGATCTGACAGGATGCTATTAGGAAATGTGTTGGATTTTTTTAACCCACTGAGACACAAAAATCAAAACTGTTTTCTAGAAAGTATAGGCAGAGAACCTGCCTCAAGTAAGCAGCATCTTTCTTAAAGATAGACTATTTATCCTTTCTCCTCAGGTTTACAAGCAATAATAGGTAGATCTGACCCATCTCATCCGAGTAGATGGGAACTGAATCAAATTATAAAGGGCTAAGAAAAGCAATATTTTATTTCCTGAAGGCACAAAGTTTTATGGCAGTATTAAAGAAGTCTTTATAATGTGAGCTAACTTGAAAACTTCAGAAGAAAAGCATGTATGTATTTAAGCACTTACTGAAACATATTTATTCAAATACTAGCTTATTTTAAGTTAATTTTTAACTTATTTATAATTTCAAAAGTGAGTATTTATTAAATCCAATCACTTTTTTTAGTGAGACAAACTCCCTTTTAGAAAGGAATTACTGATTGTCTTCACTCCCAAGAATCTTTCTACTTCTAATTTTTGTGACTGCCGGATATTCTTGTGTAAAGGGCTGTATCATACATCGCACTAGGGATAAGGGCTGTGTCATCTTTTCCTGCAAGGTCAAGTTAGAGCCCAAAGCTTTTGGGGCTCTACGTGGATGTTTCCTAGGATTAAGAAGTGATTATTGCATTACGTTTGCGAGTTGTGAGAAGATGGTGCATCTTCATGACAGTCATGCCATGCCAAAACTACAGTGTTTGTCAGAAATCTCCACTGATTATGCTAGAGAACAGACACAGAAAAGGTGCTGGCGATGGATTTATCGGGGTGGGTAGCAGAGAAGCTGTGTTTTTGTTTAGGCAGAAAAAAAAAGGGTGTCAAATACTGAGTTGCACTTAGGCGATATTTGCAATTAGCAGACACGTGGGACTTGTGATGCTGACCGATGTCTGCTCTGGGATCCAGCAGTGCTGTGCAGAGACCCCATCCCTACCAGCTGGAGGTGACCGCTGCACGGATCGCTCAGGCTGGCCTGAACTAAATGTGTGTCCGGTTCCAAAGCTGGGCAACAGTGCAGATGGCTGTGGGGCTGGGGCAGGATTGAAGCCCAACTTGCAGTGGAGGTGTAGTTTCTTTGCCAGCACAGCCATTCAAGTATCCATGACCATGCTACCCAGTACAATCCTGTCTCTTTTCCCCTCTCACCAAGCTTATATTGAGGTTGATAAATGTGTGCAGGTAAGGAGAACATATATGTAAAGTAATTCCTTCTAATCCTGCTTCTTTATTTAATTGCTGATTTTGAAGCACCAGGCACTGAAAAAGGAGAAAAGCATCCCAATAACTGGAACAAAAGATGAAGTTGATGTGCTTCTGTAAGCTGCTTTTTATTTTTATTTTTTTAAAGGAACAGAACTGAGGAAATTAGTCCCCCACCTTGCATCTCAGTGTGAAAGTGGAACAGGTAACTTAGTTATGCAGGCCCTAGGAAAGTTCTGGTTGCAGGGAATTCCCCAGTTGTTCTGTAGAAAATACCATTTCTCCCAGGTGATCCAATTTTTGATATTTCAGCATGCTTGTAGTTTAACACAAAGAGGGAGAAGTTCTACCTTTGTTCTGGAAAATCAAGAGTCCTGGAATTCAAATGCATGCGTGTATCCTTAATGTAAAATCCTGCAGAAATAATCTTTTCTGGTGCTAGAAATGCAGTTTTAAACTGGTTCCTAAAGCAGCATGAACAAACCCAGCCCTTCCTTCCCTGGGCTGTTCCAGGATTTCATCTTTTTATGGCTTGATTCTTACTTGATTTGGTCACATCCCATGGTGGTAACATTCCTGTTTCTAGTGTTTCCACTGTTTTCCTCTGATTAAGAATCTTTCCCATTGCAGTGGGTTCTCTTAATTTTAAAACATGGCATGTGCTGTTCTCCCACCAGTGAAAGGTTTAGGTGCTGAGCACTTGCTGGGGAGGCATCTAGAACTTGGTGCATGCTGGCAGGTCTCTGAATGAGCCAAGAGATGAGGGGCTGCTCCTGCAGAGAGCTCCCTCCTGCTGGCTCTGTGGACACAAGAAATAGCTTTTCATTTGGTACTATTGCTCCCGTCCCACGAGAAATTGCTGCACAAATCTGCTTGAGAAGCAGTTTGTGATCTCTCCATTGACAATTTCAAGCAAAAATGCCTGGATTATTTCACCTACCAATTTACTTAGCTAAAAATTGAAATAATCCAATGTGGATTTTTCCTTGTTTTTTTGTTTTTGTTTTTTTTTTCTCTCCCCGAATGCTATTATAACATCCAGGCTGTAGTTCCCTTCCTTCTGTTATGCCTACTGTGTTGTTTCTGTTTTTCTTTTTTAAACTGGCTTTGTGAATTGCAGTTGCGAGAGAAGCAGATTTTTTCTAAAACTCCTTTTTCTTCTTTTAAAAAAACAAACAAACACAAAAAACACAGCAGGCTTTAGAAAATAAGATGCTCTGTTTCCTTCACAGCAGTCTCTCGTGAGTTGAGACCAAGAGGAGTTCTGGGCTCTGCTCCCAGTGGCTCCTTGTAATTCCCATGAGCCAGGACCCTGAAGGTGTTCTCCAGCTTTGGGCACGGAGCTGGAGGTGCAGCAAGGACCCCCTGCTCCTCAGCAGCACCCCTGCGGCTGTTCTTCAGTGCAGTCAGCTTGGGCTGTGTTCAGGTAACGAGGTGGGTGCTGAACAATTAAACTCCTCAGTAAACGAGGGCTTTCCCCTGTTTCGGATATTCCATATGCAGAACATAATGCCTACCTCAGAGAGCTGTTGCCATGTGTAACGTGTGATGCAAGGTCTCGAGAGAGACAGCGCTGTAGGTGATGCTGGCACACAGTGCTGTGCCTTCGTTTACAACTAAATATGGCCATATGTGAAACCTCTATTCTTAGCAATTTCCCCAGGCTTGCCCTGCCCTGCTGTTTACTAGCTTCTGTCCCAGTAGGACTAAGGACAGACAGAGCACATTGATTGCGCTAAAGGCAGACATCGTTGTTGTTCAGGGCAAAGCTGAAATACAGTGACTGAGGCGTTTGGGCTAAATGTTTTGGTGTTTCAGGTAGCTTGGTCTTGTGAAAGGACTGCAGGAGACTCTAGTCCAGCAGGATGCAAAAGCAGCGCTGCTGGTTTCTTTACCACTTTGTGCGTGCCAAGGGTGAGGCTGAAAACTGGCACGCCACATGCTTTTACATCATCAGCAGGAAGGCACTTAGTGCAGGTCCACGTTGTTTCATGGCTTCCTGAGCCCTTGCTTTTGGGGGGCAGAGAGTAATCCTGATTGCCCTGAGGAAATTGAGTTACTGCAGTCGCTTTGGGTGCACAGATGCGTTTGCTGCAATTTCAGACGCAGCCTTATTCATGTCAGACTTGTGGTTAGCCAGTTTGGTTGTATCACATTTTTCAGTAATGGGGGAAAAATCAGCTTAATGAGAATTTATAAACTCAAATTGAACTAAATAACTGAAATACTGTTGAGTTTTGCATTCTTTGGTCAGCTCTTTATAGTAAGTGGTACAACCCTCTGGTTCATGCTTTGAGCTTTGGAGAAGGCCTGAATTATTTTTGACATCTTTGGTTCCTTCATTAAAGATTCTGAAAATGCCATAACCTGGTCATCTTAAAGCTGTAACACTGAGAGCAGCTCAGAACTGGTAGGGACTGGTGAGCCCAACTTGACCATTCAGCTCAGGTGTGAAAGCTGTTGGGTATTGATGCGGTAGCAAATTCCAGCTTGTTAGAGGCAGAGAAATCTGGTTTCAAAATATATTTTACTAGCTCATACTTCTTTAACATTTGAAGCATTTCTACTGTGAGCCAAATAATGGAAGAAGCTGAGCTATTAGACTCTAAGGACTAAAATTGACATGCATTTGTCAGATTCTTGCATGCTATTAGCTTTAACATTCTTCCAGCATTCGATTGTGATGAATCTTATACCTAATTATTTCTCTTTTGGAAGGCTAAATTGGTATTGTGTGACATGCATTGGCTTTTAATGACATTGACATCCATTTCCAAGCTATTAGCTACATAGAAATTAAATGGGCATTAACATTCTTAGCAAGCAGTGTCTTCCTTTCTCTCCCCCTACCTGTTTTTATGTACTGAGGTCCTGATTTTTCTCAGCCAACAAAAAAGCATTCTTGAAGAGCACACTAGCAAAATGCAGAGTGCTTTGTAATGTGTTACCTGACAACAAATCTGATACTAAAAATGTACTTAGTTATCGTATTTGTAGGTTCTGGTAGAAGCTGTACATTTCTGTATGTTGGAAATTAAAAAAAAAAAATCTCAAAAGAACACGTCTAATTATTTGATGAAATTCAACTCTTCAAATCTGAGGTAAATTCTGAAAATTTTAGCACATGCTACTCTAGTTAAGTACCCACAGAAACAAAGGTAAGTCTTACTTGTATCCAGTTACTTTAAAATTTTAAATAACTAAAATGTTTTTTACTTTTTCCTATAGAACCACCATTTGTTGTTTATGGTTATACCACAAAGTAAGCCAGTACACGTAATCCTGCAATATAGATAGTTATTGAAAATGAAGAGGGCTCCATGGCTTTGAATGGCCCACTGAGATTAACTGGGCAAGGATCGTTTCTGCCTTCTGCAGCTGAGCATCAAGAATTCCCATTTCAGGCAATTATTACTAATTGACTTTATTCAAGTGGCAAATTGTCTTCTGTAAATAAAAAAATAATAGAATCTTCAGTTTACAGGTTGATTTGATGCCAGCAGTGGCACAAAAATTACATATTCTTTGCTTGAAGAGATAAAAATAGAGTGCTTAAAAACATTCAGGCTCAGACAGGCTTTAAAAACCCAATTTGCAGCATTAAAGTAGCATGTTAAAGGCTAGTTTCCCCTCACATGGAAGCAAACTCATATTAATTCAGTGTGCAATTACATGTTCAAATAAAAACATCCAGTTTCCAGCTGAGATGTTCAGGATCTTGGGTTGCTTGAAGTACCAGTCGCAGCCCCAGCCCCTGATGGCTGCCATCCCCTCTGAGGAGGGACGGGCAGTTCTGGCAGCCAGGAGCAAGGCTGCTGGAGGGACTGTACCGCTGGCTGAGGGCAGCCTGGTGGTGGGAAAGCACACGCTGAACGCGCTGGGGTAGGGTGAGCCCAGTGCACAACTCAGGAGTGTCTTGCTCAGGCTGCTGCCTCCTCTTCTTTTCCCCAGGTGAGAGCTTGAGGCTGTGGTACCTTCCTGGCTGGGCCATGCAGCTGAGCAGAGCACGCTGCTCCTGGGAGGTAGGAGAGAACACAGGAATGAGGCTTTTCAACCAGCATTGACTCATCGTGTTGCTACACAATAAGAACCTACTGGAAATTCAGTGCTTGTGAAGCACCTGCTAGACTAGTCCTAGGACTAGGGGTTCAGTAAGAAAACACTCTGGCCCTGCTGTCAGCATAGGGCAGGTAAGAAAGTCAGGTGCAAGAAAGCCACAGCCCTGTCTGTGCGTCAGCCTTTGAACCTACCACTGGGGCCAGGAAGAAAAATGCTGTGGTTTTACCATGTGCTGCACCTGTTCTAACATTTTAAAACAACTTTTAATTTTTGGATGAAAGTCTGAACTTAGAAGGGAAATGCAGACAGCTATAGACCAAATTATCTTTAAGCCTGTCTTTATGCTAGAGGTAACACGCATTTCATCTTGTATCTTAAAAATACTGACAGACTACATCACTGTGTGAGAAAGGACCTTTCTGGAATACCCTTGGCTTCATTTCTGCTGCAGCTGTGGAATTGCCTTGTGTGTGTGGAAGCTGGTCTGCTGCTTGCACCCTGCATCCACTGATGGCAGCTAGGGACCCCAAATCCCACATGCAATCCCATCTGCTCCAGCCAGAGCAGCTGGGGAGGGGAGGGAAGCTAGGACTCAGCAGAACTGGGCAAAGAAGCAAGGGTGTTCCTCAGACAAAAGTGTCTTGGGTTTGTCAGCGGTTTTACACTCTAGGTCTAGTCAGAATGTAACAGTCAGTTCCGAAATGCAGAGTACCATACCTCTTCTTTTCTCATCTGGGACTCTAACAGAGTGTCTGAATTTATTCCTGAGTATCTTCTGTCTCACAGGCAGCAGATGTGGAGGTATGACTGGCTTCTCCATTCATCTCCATCAGGGGGTGATAGAGATAATCATCACTTTCACGTTGCCTCTCTGATCTGGCCTTGAGAAAGAAGCCTATGTTTCCCACAGTGCTAATCACAAGAAGCAGAGCCAAGACAGAGGTCAGGGAGATCCAGGTTCTTCTATCAGATAAAAGAAAAATCCACATAAGCAACATCTCCTGACCCACTCCCACATGCTCCCTGCGTGCAAATGATTTCTCAAGGTTTGTACTCCCTTCTCTGTCATCTCAAGCTTACAGTTGTGCTCTCAGGCAGGTGAGAGCAAGCTCTGTGCAAGGCTCTGAAAGGCTGCTCTGGCAGCCAGAGCTAATGGGTGGTTCTGGCTTTGCCCTCCGTTAGTGCATGACTACAGGGCCTGCAGAGAGGCTGTAGCTTCAGCAATACTACCAAAGCCGGGCTCTGGTGGAGGATCTGTCCCTGCCCTTCTGCTGGGCACACAGTGTGTCACTGGGAGAGGAAAGGTAGCTGGTTGTTTGTGCGAGCTGCTGGGCACTGGGCTCAGCTCACAAACTGTCACTGACGGTGGCTTCAGCTCAGCACTTGTCTTACAACGAGGTTTTGTCGCTTTACCTCACATTACTCTGTGTGTGTGTGTGTGTGTATGTATACTCATGACCAGTATTACACACTTACTCTGACAGAGAGAATTTTTCTTTGCTCTTTTCCTTATTCTGGGAAGCCAAACACTGCCCAGCTGGAAAACAAAGAGGACCGAAAGTTAGTGAGGGGTTAAAATTGCAGTGAACAAGGATAAGCTTAGCTAAGGTAATAGAAACTCAAGCCTGTTGACTAAGCAAACAGAACATGAGTTGGAAGAGCAACTTTGACACATACTTAGAAAAATAATAATCCACTCCAGTGCACTCAGAGGTACCTTTGTTTAGCTGGTCCTGTACTTCCAAGTCATAGGTGATGTTACAGCTGCCCGTCTCTCGGTCGCAGGGACAGGCGTGTTCACAGGCACAGAGCTGCTGGCAGTTGGGCCCATACCAGCCCATGGGGCATACTAGGAAAAGTATCACAAAGAAGCTGGTTATTAGCAGAGCTCTGTGTGTTCAGAACCCACCCAGCCTGTCACCCTGCAGCTCCCCTCAGCCCCCAGCTCAGTTGTGCCTGTTTCAGCTGCACCAGCTGGGTGCCAGGAACCAGGGACACACTCTCAGCTGTAAGAGAGGCTCAGCCCCTGCACATAGCTGAGGTATTCATGGTGCTTCTGGCACCACAGCAGGCTCCAGCATTGTTGCTTTCAATGCACTTTTCTCCCTGCCACCTTTGAGCTACGGGCCTGCTGTTTGGCTCATAAGCAAAGGTGGTGGGGGGCAGTGGCCAGTTCCTAAAGGGAAGGAGGTACCTCTGTGTGAGCACAGGCAGCCAGCAGGCTCTTCAGTTGTGCTGAACAGTCAGCTTCAAAGCCCCCACGCTTCCTGCAGCCTGACAAAGCTGTTCTACCTCCCCACTCTGCGTTCTCCATCAGCCTGAAAGCACTGAACTCAAAGTTAATGACTGCTATTTTGCTTACTTCTAGGAGGAGGTTTTTGTAAAGCAGGGCTCAGGCTAGCTGAGTGTTCTTAGGCTGAGAACAAAGCCTCACTGAAGTAACTGTGCACACAAGTTTACACCCACGCTGCAATTAACTTGTCCTGGCAGCAGAGCAGGCTGTTCAGGCAGATACGCAGGAGCCTCCAGTACTTCAGAAAGTGTAAATTGCAGTTACACAACTGAACATGTTGCCAGCTCAGTTATCATCAGCACAAGCACAGCTGGAATTCCAAGGCCAGGAGCCAGCAGGGACCTCTGGAGCCTTTCACAGTGCCTGACTTGGATCATCCAAAGTGTGACCTGTGGGCAGGGCCTGGTGCAGCACCTCCAAGGGCAGGGCAGGCGGTATTTGTGCTATACACACAAAAAAGCAATGCAGCTTTTCTGGGCAGAGACTCAACAGGGATCTACAGTTGTCTAATGATGAAGAAAATGTCTCCTCTCTCCTCTCTGTTCCTTTTCTTTTTAGTCAATTCAGGCAGGCGAGCCCTTAAGAGCTGGCAGGTTGTGCTCCAGCTGTGAAGCTGAGGCCTAATGCTGTTCAGCAGAGTTCACACTTAAATTGCCTATGCGAGGTGGCTCAAATACAACAAAAAAAGCCTCTCCCCAGCCCAGGCTGTTTTCCAGAGCAGCCCTTACCGTGCTCACAGCTGGTGCCATAGTACCCAGCTGGGCAGGAGCAGGCTCCGTGCACGGGCTCACACGAGCCACCGTTCTGGCACTGGCACTTCTGGGTGCAAGCATCCCCGTAGAAACCACTTGCACAAGCTGCAGGAGACAAGCAGAGATGGCATCAGGCTTTGCACATGTTTGTGACAGTCTCACCCCATGTTATACCCCGGAGCATTCACTGGCCCAGGATGTTGATGGCTGCTCAGAAAAAAAGTCTGTGCCTTGCCCAAGGAGCAGCACATCTCACGCGGGGACCATGACTCCAAGTGGCAGGAAAAGGGCAGTTTGCAAAGGGCTTCACACCAACCCCATCTGAAGAGTCTCAGGCTGCAGTTAGGCTCACACTGACAAAAAAGGAGAGTGTGCTGTAGCCTCACCCTTCACTACTCTCTCTTGGAAAGAGTACTGGGGACCTTCCCCCTACTGCAGGCAGCCAGCCCCCGAGGAAGCAGTTCAGGATATCCTCTTGATGACTACAAAGAATTAGAATAGAGCAGAAATCAGTGTTACCTTCACTGCAGTTGCTGCCAACCCAGCCAGCATCACACAGGCATCCAGCTGTGCAAATACAAACAGAACAGACATTAACAACAACACAGAAATACTTAGAAATTGCAGGAACTCAAAATTAGGAACCTCTGCTTCGTGGGGTGGCCTCTTTAACGTGAGATCGGGCTGCCTCTGCCAGGGAACCCACAGATGAGGAATCTTGAACTCACCAAGAGGTCAGGTATGAACCCCACCCATTACACCTGCCCCACACAGCAGTTCCCCGACACCTCCTGCTTGATTGGATTTTGAGATATTAACTCTGGGTCAGCTACTGGCAACACCTGCACCCAGTGGGCTCTGCCCAGTCATTTCACTGGTGCAAACTGGGCTGTGAGTTAAACCAGGGAGGTAGAAGAGAAATGGACTGAGCAGGTATAGAAGAGCAGAAGCTGAGGGCTGTGTTTTACAGCAGTTGCTGGTTTCAAGACTGGTTTACAGAAGAGTAGCAATTGCACTTGCAACAACTGAGATGCAGGGTAACTAAATGGGGGGGAAGGAACAACGAAGGGAGGGGGCAGAACTCAGCTGCATTATTTGTCATGCAGTGTAACACGCTGCATTTTCCAACATCACATTTACAAAGAAAACCAGGAGCACAAGCCCAGGGGGCAAAAAGGGAATCTGAGACAGAGTTTGAAGTGAAGCCCTATTACAGCTCTAGCTTCCAAATCCGAGTCCCAGCTTGGCAGTGCTGCTGTTCCCTAAAGGCAGCATGCTCTGACTGCCTCCAGCCCAGAGGGAAGGGGAAGAACAGCTCCGTGCACCACAAGGTACGACCAGGGTGGAGGCTTTCAAAGCCAGGGCAGGGGGATTGGCACCTGCGGCACCACAATTCTGGGCACCCAGACATGGGCAGCCTCTGCTGGGAGGGAAGCAGCTGCTGCCAAATGGCATCAGCTACAGCCCTTTAGCCCACGATGGGAAGGGACTCTGGATGTGACACCTGTACTACAGCGAGCGTGACTGCTCTGACCAGGTGAGCAATTCAGCCCCGTCCCCCTGAGTGCCACCCCGAGTGCCACGGTGACTCACAGGCCGTGCAGGTGCCGTGCAGGCTGCAGTTGGAAGGGCCGCAGTCCAACGTGTCACAGGCTGGGCCTCTCCAGAAGTCCCCATTGCAGCGGCACTCCCCCTGCACACAGTCCCCATGACCGCTGCAGTCCGGGGGCTCGCAGGTGGGCTCGTGGATGCACATGATGGTTGAGATGCTCCGAGGGCAGCGCCACATGTTGTCAAAGGAGCTGGGGACAGAAGATGGGTCCCATAAGGTGTGCGAGCATTTTGCTGCTCCCAGCCCTACATGAAACCGGCTGGTAACAACCACAGATTTTCATCCCAATTCACACTGGCAAAGGAGAATGTCAGTAATGGAAAAATATAAAGCTAGATTTGGGTCAGCGTTTTACATCAGTATTAACTCCTAATGGACAGGAGTCATTCCAAACACAGAATTACAAAAAAGCAACACGCAGGCAAAGTCTCCCTGTAAGCAGTCCTTGCTTTCCTAACTTTTGTGTTCAATATGCCTTTATCAGAACATTTTTGCCTTTAAGTGAGGGACATCACTGCAGTAACAGCAAGACTTGGCTTTCAACTGCCAGACAGCAAACAGAATTTTCAATCACTTCAAGTTTGCAGTCAGAAACGGCTAAAAATCTAAATCTAACATAAATTATTCTTTAGGTACCCTGACATGAGGCAGAGCAGGGTCTCCAGGTCAGCGTTTCTCTTCCATAGTAATAAGCTGTTGACAGATATCTTCAAATTGGGGTGAACATGCAACTGCGAATTCCTCAGTCAAGAGCTGCTTTCAGACCCAGTTCCTACACGAGGCCACTCCATCACCTCACACAGCTTTGCTGCATATCTGAAAACAGCTAAACTTTAATCCCAGATGATGAAGTGGAAAATACAAGTAGTTACTAATTGCTTTAAATTTAGAGTATCTCTCCCCAGAAACCTGCCACTTGCCTTCACACTGTGAACTCCCAGCAGCACTAGGACTGACTCCCCAGCAGAGCAGAGGGACAGGACCGAGCTCTGCACGCTAACGGGGGCTGTGCAGTTTCCCGTGCAGCCCTGGCACGTGCAGCCAGCACCTACCAGTGCTCCGACGGGTAGCTTGCGAGGGTCCCATTTAGGACTAGCGTTGCAGACCCTCCACCATCCAGGTTGATCGCATTGATGATTCCCTGCTGCTTCAGGAAGTCAGCCATTTCCCAGAGGTTGAGCCTGCAAAAGCACACGGTTGTCACTGCTCATTCACGCCCTCCAACCTGGCACTGCTGTGCCAGAAGCTCGGCCCCTCTCCTTGGCAGCTCTCCCATCCCACGTGTGCTGACTCGCTGCCTGAAGGTAGCACCCCGTGGCTCTGCCCTTCTAGCACCAAACCATCAGGCAGTGCCTTCAAATGACCTCTTCAATTCTGCAGCTCTCTGCCTTAGAACACGTCAGTGGCAGCTGCAGAGTCCCTCCAGCTCTAGTGACAGAATTTAGACTGAATTTGCACCTCCCCTGAGGGCCCACCCCCGCCCTGGCCTTACCCTCTGGTTTCCGTCTGTCCATCCACGTGAACCAAGACCAGCTGCCCTTGACTGTTATGTCCAACCGCAGTCCTGGCTGATATCACATTGATGAACTTCTCGAAGGTTCCTGTGCAGGAGAGGAAATAACTGATCCACCAGCTGGGTGACAGGACGGGCTGTTGAGACGCATCTGCCTGCAAAATAGCTCCCAGCAAGGGGCACAGCTAAACTGAAACACAATGAGAACAGAGCCCATGTTCCTCTTGTTTATCCGAGCCATCCAGGAATAACATGCCTAGAAGCGCTCTTGTCAGGTTTCTGTCTGGCACAGGGACAAAGGAAGGGGACACAGAAGCCTGCAGTATTCATGCCCTACAGGAGGCACCTGCTTTGAGTTTCTCTGGACAAGCATTAACACCAGACGTGCTACCACTTCTCACAATCCTTAGCAAATTCTCTTTGACAGCACCGAACAGGCAAGCACAGCCCTGCCTTGCAGACTGTGGCACTCGTACCACAGCTGCCACACACTCGGGTAAAGCAGCACAGAAAAGATGTTGCCCTCTTAAGCAAGCAGCAAATACTGCAACTAAACAGCTCCCAGAGGTCCCACCGCCTTCCAACAGCCTCATCAGGACAATCTATGCCCAGGCTGAAGCTTTACGGTATTTACCTGTGGTCTGAGTTTCATCACACTCAGCCTTCTGACTCTGACCGACGTACACTTCCCCGTCTCTCAGGAGCCAAACCACTCCACTCACAAGCTGAATAAAAGGGTTTGCTTGGTCCAGAACATCTTCCTCGGACAGGTAACTAAGAAAGAGAGAGCAGGAGGAGTTACCCCCAGTCATGACAGCGTTAGGTAAAAGCTGCTGCTGCTGCCAGAGGGCTCCGGAGGCAGGGAGAAGGGGAAGAGGTGGCTGAGTGGCTGTTGGCCGCCTTCAACATGAGCAGCCAAGCAGTGGCCAGCGGACCCGAGGCAGGATAAAAAGGGCAGAAATCAGCTGGCAGAACTTGAGGGCAGAGCCATTGGCAAGTGCTCGGGGGTCTGTGGGAGCACCCCTAACAGCTCAGGCACCATGTGTCACCGGGATGCTTCCCAAGGAACAGGCTTCTCTCAGAAATCAGGGTGCTGAGCCACAGCTGGTTCATCAAAATCTGATGCTGGCTGGTGTTTGCAACCCACAGGGCAGCTAAAAAGGCTGGAGCTGAGCAGCTGTACTCTCATTGTAAGCTCTGACAGCTTTTGATGTAAAACTAATTGCTGCACATGTTCCAGACGTGTCCTGTGGGAGCTGGATGCTTACCTTTTGGTGTTTTAGTGTGTGTGATTGTAGCCAAATAAAGCATCCCGTTTTGTAAAAAAGTGAAACTGAAAATACCTGAATAGAAAACAGGCAGAAAGAAATCCATTTAAGGACAGGAAGAGAATCCAAAAGGAACACAGCTGATCAAACTGCACACCACCACGAGCATAGCCAGCTGCTGGCTTGTAAAGCCTGCGGTTACCTAACCCCAGTCTAAGTGGTGGAGGGAACGTCTCTGCTAGGCTGGGGGTTACAGCGTGCCCAGCGCTGTCCTGCTGAACACAGCATGGCCCTGACAGTCCAAATTACTGCCAGAAGCTCCCCGAGAGCAGCACGCCTGGGCAGACGCAGGGACACCACAGGGTGCAGCTCCTGCATCAACCAGCCCCGGCACAACAGGCACCTGGATCCACTCTGAGCTGCGGAGGGGGAATGCAACGCTGCAGCCTCAGGGGCTGGGAGCTCTGCAAAACCAAGCCTAAGTGGTAGCACAGCTGCTACTGGCAGCAGGAACGTGGCTTTTACAACAACAGGACCCTCTTTGAGCACTGACAGGCAGAGATGGCACCCAGCTGACCAAGTGAGGCAACAGCAGTTTTTGTAGAGGCTGGCCAGCCCGGTGAGGAGAGCCTTACACCAGGAACGATGCAGTGAGAAGATGATAGCCCAGTCGAGTGAGGAAGAGATAGATCAGCTTGGCAACGGCTGCAGGCTGACATGGACAAAGACCTTGTAACAAAAAAAAATTAAAAAGCCTGAAGGGGATCTGAACCATATGCACACACAGAAGGAAGTGCCGAGAGGACTCATAGGAGAAGTTTTCACCCCTTTCCTGGGGAATCAGAGCAGGTGCCTATGTGAAACTGCTAAATGCACAAAACAGGGAACTGGAGGCTGGTGCAGCTGCAGGGCTATAGCTTTGTTGGGATCACGGAGACTGTGGGATAGTGTGACTGCAATGCTGGATAGTGGCTCCTCAGGATAAGACTGAGCCCAGGGAAGGCAGCAGAAGTGGGGCACAGCAACCCTTTGCAGGAGAGAGCAGCAGGAACACCCGGAGCTCTGCCTAGGCACCGAGCACAAGCTAGCAGAGACCTTAGGGTGAGACCTTACAGGTCGGGATTAGAGCACCGGCAGTGTGACAAGGGGACATCATGAGGGATGCCTGCCTCATCCTGCCTGGTCGGGAAATGGAGGATGAGGCCTTCTTCAGACAACAGGGAGAAGCTTCGTGTTCACAGGCCCTGGCGCTCATATGGGGCTTTAACTACCCCGGTACCTCAGGAAGGGTAATGCAGCGGCACATGGGCACTCCAGGGGACGTCAGGATTTCCACTGAACCACAAGACACATTTTTCCTGTGAAGAGCAGCCACACGCAGGATGAGGAGAGGAAGCCAACGGGGTCCGTGGGAGCTCAGTGGGTTACAGGCAGGACATCCCTAACCTCAGAGAGCACAGCCCCGCAGGGATCTCCCATTCTGTGCTAACCACGAGAGGCCGCGGCGGCAGTGCCCGGGCAGCGCTCCCCACCCCGCAGCCAGCCCTGCCGGCCGCCAGCCCCGTCCTCACCCGAACACCATGGTGCCGTCCTTGCGGATGCCGAACTGGGCGTTCTGCAGGCCGTGGGCATTCCTCACCAGCCTGCCGTCGCTCACCACGTTCCCCAGGCACTCGCCCGTCTCCATGTCGAAGTAGCCGCCGTTCTGGGCCACCAGGCAGCCGCCCAGCCTCGCCGTCTCCTCCACGGGGGCTCTGCGGCGAGCCTGGCAGCCCCCTTCTCCACCGGGCTCCAGCACCGAGAAGGTCCTGCGGGGGTTCCTGACGAAGGTGAAGTGCCCGTACACCACCCGGCGATCGTCGCCCTCCGGGGGCACGTAGGAGACGAAGGGCCTGGTGGTGGCCACGGGGAGCTGGCTGCTGCTGTCCGCGGGCCATGCCTCGTGCGTGGCGTTGCCGTGCCGCAGGGGCTGGCAGTCCCGGACCGCGCGGTGCGGGTGGCGGGGGCCGTGCCGCCCGGCTGGGTACGGCTGCAGCAGGCGGGGGCCGGGGGCAGCCCTGCAACGACAGCGCCCGGGCGTTACGGCTCGGCTCGGCTCGGCTCCGCCGCTCTCTGTCCCCCCTCTCCCCTCCATCCCCGCTCCTCCCGGTCCCGGAGATCCGCGGGGCCGCCACTCACCCGTGGCCGAGCGCCGCCTGCAGCCAGCCCAGCGCCGCCAGCGCCGCCGCCGCCAGCGCCCGGCCCAGCGCCCGCCGCCGCCCGCGGTCCCCGCCCGCAGCCCCGGCCCCGGTCCCGATCTCAGCCCCGGCCCCGGCCGCCATCTTCGGGGGGCGCCCGGCGGCAGCGCGGCCCCTGGCGGCGCGGAGGGCCCGGGGACGGCGCTGCCGCGGGAGGGGCAACGAGAGGAGAGGAAACGGCCTCGGGGGGCACCAGGGTGGGGGATTAAGGGAAGATCCGTCACTGGAGGGGTGCGAGGGCTTGCAGAGAAAGGGCTCCCCGGTCAGCAGGCTGTGCAGGAGCTGCGGTGTGCCTGCAGCACGGGGGTGGTTCCGCCAATGTGCGCTCCTGGCACGGCAACTTGCCTTGGTTATATGCTGTAAGGAGTCACGTATGCATGAAGTTTCACACCACGCCAATACATATTCATAACCTGTCCCCGCTCCGTATTAACATTAGTCCCAAGGAGTCATTTCCATCAGCTCCTCCCAGCTGCACTGCACAGTGTGTTCTGGTGGTGGTCATCGGGGGTCGTGGGGATGAAGGTTGGTGACTCTTCCTCATCACCACTCCTTGACCTCTTGTCCCTGCACAGACTCAGTTGCTCCTTGGCTCTTGTCCATCCACAGGACCAGTTTCTACCAGTTTCTTAAGATGCGCTCACACTCTTATTGGGAGACTGGCCTTGGTAAACAGGCCCAAGGCTTTACTTAATTTGAGCATCCTGGTTTCATGCTGTCTATCACTCTACCTCTACTTGATAAGCTTCCCCTAACTTCCTCTCTCAGCTCCCCCTTTTCTAAAAGTTAGTAAATTCTTTTCTAAAAGGTCAGTGATTTATTGTATTCTCCTTACTCCCTCTCTCGGTGAGATTGGAACAGGCTGCACGGGGAAGTGGTTGGGTCTCCAGCCCTGCAAGTGTTCCAAAGACACAGAGATTTGGTGCTGAGGGACACGATCTAGCAGTAGACTTGGCTAATGCTTGGACTTGATGATCTTGGAGATCTTTTCTACCTAAATCCATGGTTGGATAAATGGTTGGACTTGATGATCTTGGAGGGCTTTTCAACCTAATGCCATCCTGTGTAATGTGCTCCAGGTGATCCTGCTTGGCAGGGGGTTGGAGTAGATGATCCTTACGTGTCTCTTCCAACCTCAGTCATTCTGTGATTCTGTGATTCTGTAAACAATTCTATGATTCTGTGATTCTATGATTCTTAACACAGCTCTGACAATGATTTTTCATCTTGCCTTGGCAAGATAAAACAGCAAATGTTTCTGTCTATAGGCTTCTGTCCGCTCTTGGCATCTGCGTTTCCATCAGCAAAGAGGGATCAGCAAACTGAAAGTCGCAGAAAATTGTTCATTACGCACATGTGTTAGAACCTGGTGGGATGCAGATGTTGAAGGCATTTGGTGCTGTTGTGGCTTAACCCTGGTAGGCAGCTGAACCCCACACATCCACTTGCTTGCTCTTCCCCAGTGGGATTGCAGAGAGAATCAGAAGGGCAAAAGCGAGAGAACTCATAGTTTAAGATAAAGACAGTTTAATTGGTAAAGGGAAAGCTGTGCACGCAAGCAAAGCAAATTAAGGACATCATTCACTGCTCCCCATCGGCAGGCAGATGTTTAGCCATTTCCAGGAAAGCAGGGCTCATCATGCGTAACATTACTTGGGAAGACAAATCCCATAACCACGAACGTCCCCCCCCCCTTTCTCTTTCTTTCCCTCCAGCTTTCATTGCTGAGCACGATGCCATATGGCAGGGAATATCCCTTGGTCAGCCTGGATCAGCTCTCCTTCCTTGGCTGTGTCCCCTCCCAGCTGCTTGTGCACCCGCAGCCTCCTCGCTGGCAGGGCACTGTGGGAAGCACAAAAGTCTTGGTGTAAGCACTGCTCAGCAGCAGCTAGAGCGTGGCTATGTCATCACCACTATTTTAATCATAAATCCAAAACGTAGCACCATACTAGCTGCTATGAAGAAAATTATCTCAGCTAAAACCAGGGCAGGTACCTGGCAGGATTGGGACTTCAGACAGCAAAGTTAGAGACATCACAGAAATATCCAGGATATTAATTCAGATTCGGTGAAGGTGAAGATCTCCTTAGAAGGTGAAGATCTTCCAGTAGAATTTGATCTACAGAAAAATGTGTGTATTTAACGGTAATGCATCCCTCTCTGGGATACTTGAAAACTTAACAAGAAAACAAACACAGTGGACAACTATCCAGTGTTACCATAATTAAAAACCAGCTCCCAAGGTTTAGTACTGCAAGACAAGACTGTGATTTGAAGGTTAATCCTATTTCACTACAAACTGAGCACCAGTCCTGCTCAAGGACTGATCACCTCGCTGTGCACGCGGCCTTCCTGCTGACAATCTGCAGTGTGCTGTTGGTGTCAGCAGCAGTAGTAGTACAGGAACCCTCCGAGCGATCCTACTGCAACAGCTGTGGAATGGGAGGAACATCCATCTGTGGAGAAAGTCGTTGAACAAGGCTACATGGCTTGCATAGGTGATGATCTGCACTGATTTTAAAGCCCTGTACATGTGGAAGGCTACAGTAAAGTTTAGTCAGGGAGATCAAATGTCAAACTGCGAGGCAGAACTTCAGGTGGATTTTATAGCTGCTTTGCCCCATGATTTGTGTGTGACCCTGTGCTCAGCGTTTGACCTCAAATAAAATACTCTGTGTTATACTGTACCCAGCTGCTGAGATAAGAGTAATCCTATTTTTCTACTTAGCAGGAATATTGCGAGCCTTTACTTTGATAGACACTGAAGGAAGAAAAAAAAAAAAGCGAGAGAGAGAAAAAAAGCTATATATAAAAGAAAACATTTTATATCATGTTATGAATCTGTAGCACAGTAGTTGATATCCCTGTGTGCAAGACTTCTGGATCCTTTCCTAGGATCAGAAATGTGGGCAGCCAAGTAGATTAATACTGGTGTTGCCACATTAAATTAAAATATGAGGATTTTAAGATTTCTGAATTTCCCATGCATTGGGCTTACTACCAAAGAAATCAGGGAGACATTTGACTCGTTTTGTGTATGATAATGGCTAGCTCTCTTAGCTCTCTGCCTACTTCAAGTGTTTTATTTTACAAATGCCTTATTAATTGTGCCTTTCAGGAGCCTTTTTTTTGTGTATCTGTGTGTGTAAGACTAGACGGATTCATGGTAAAATGATAACATTGGTGAACCGGTGACTGAGAAATTTAACCAACTTTGCTCACAAATTACAAAGTGGACTTGGTGTTTTGAAGCACAGGTTTGTAGAACCCTGAGTGCAGCAATAGGTCCTAGCTGTCCTGACCAGCCTTGCCGGGGGCCTTCACCCATGGACCTAGAAGCCTCAATTACACTCAGGTGAGACTGGGAACAAGGTAAAGGATGTTGATTTTGCAGGTTTTCGCTAACACAGCTGTGTGTTTTATATCAACCACAGGGGTAGGGCTGAGGCAGGGAGTACAAGGACAGGGCAGCTCTAAAGATAAGGGAAGACTTCATGCACAATAATAGAACCAGCAAGAATTGGCCTGGAATGCTGAAGTCTGCAAAAGAAAGGAAGGGTCAGAACTTTAGCAGTGAGGAAGACTTCTGGCCTTCATCAAAAGACCACCAGAGCACACTGGATGACCACCTGAGGACTCCAGTACACATCTGAATAGGGGCAGGAACCAATGTTAATGATTCTTCTGAGACCTAATGAATATGCAAGAGACTTATGGGGAAGTGAGACGAATATGTATATATTCCATTAATATAAGCACACTGGAAGTAACCCTTGGTGTGTGTTAGGCGAGCAATCCCTCGCACACGCAGTGCCATAATAAAGAGTATTAATAACTTAATAACTTTGGTTATTGAGTTTTCACTGCATCACAGGCCTGGCCTTCAATTACTTCCTGAACTAAGTTGCAGATGTACGTGTTTCCAGTTGTGGTCCTATTATTACTATTATTTATTTATTAGATTTCTTGGATTGACCTGTGCTTTGTTACCTTGCTTGTGGCTGATGATTACTGGGCTGTCAATAGGACCTGCTGCCACCACGCTACTCCTCTCACCCAGCTAGGGTTGCTGTGGGACTGTGTGCTGTAGGTAAGATCATTGCCTGGCCTATTGCTGCCTGCCATCCCTTAGGAAATGGCTGACTCTTATTCCCTGTCTCTGTAATTCAGAGTATTTTTTCCAGGCCTGTTATAGGCTCTGATTATGGTGGCTTATTCAGTACAGGCACAAATTGCAGTTTTCGTTCTGTGTTCATGCTGTGATACCTGTCTACAAGCTGTCATTTAAGAGTAGGATTCTTCCCTGACAAAAATCTTGGACTACTGCAGGATAATTTTTCTTGTTAATGGAAACATCTGTAACACCTTCTTTCTGCACACATTCTTAGGGAAAAAAGAAAGTCACTTGTACATTTTAAAAAATGAAGTTAGAGTTACCTTGGGAACAACTGTGTGCTATTGAATAGCTCGTGCACGGTTATTCAGCAGCAACTGGAACAAAGCTTTTCAAAAAAATACACCTTCCTTTAAATACCTGTAAACATCTTTTCACGTCTCTTAACTCTCCTTAGCAGCTTCTTTTCATTTTCTGTTCCAGCAGAGTATTCAAAATCTTCACCTGAAGAGAGAAGAGTGTGGTGTGTAAGGTTTTTTTCCTTGTTTTTTTTTTTTTTTATTATTATTATTATTATTATTTATTTATTTATTTATTTATTTATTTATTTTTTAAAAGGAAATACAGGGAATTGATTGCCCTTCAATGCTGAGAGCACTGTTATTCTCAGTGAATAAGACTTCTTAACACCTCTGTTTCTGAGGTTTCTGTTTTCGTGAAGCAGAGGCACTGGCTTTACCTTACAGCTCACCAAACAGTCTTCCATTGAGGAAATGTATTACAGATCGACTAAGGTTCTGGCAAACTACATGTCCAGGCACATTCTTTGTGCTGAAGCCCATGTAGCATTTGTGAAAGATTTTGTACATGGGAAAAACACTAATAATTGTTCTGCTTCCAGTGGAGGCGGGGGGGGAAGGGGCACCCTTTGAGCTGTCCTTAAGACCTTAGAGAACTACTATAACAGAGCGCTTCAATTGGCCATGCACATCTCACACACTGAGACACGGCACCACAACACCTCCCTCCTGTAGGGTCAGGCTTACTCACTGGGTTCCCCAAAGCATCCCTCCTTAGGCTTCTGCCAAGCGAGAATCTTCTCCAGCCATCTGAGTTTGTAGAAGTCAGAGAAGCCAGACATGCCACAGAGCATAACTAGGGGAAATTAAATGGCACAGAAAACCACAGCTGGTTTTGTCATTATGGCTTCACATGCTTGATCTCCAGCAAGAAACATGCCCATAAAGTTTAATTAAAATCATGCCATGTTAATCCTAAAAATCATTGTTAACAACAGAATTAGGCAAATAAATTCCAAGTTTGGAAATAATGTCCACTAAAGTATAGTTAATGTAACTAAACTATAAACTTTATACATCTTAATTTTGGATAAAAAAATAGCTTGTAATATTAAAGATAAATATTTGAGGCTGGAGTTTTAAATGTTGTATAACTGATTAAGGTACCAAATCTTTCTTCAGTTTTCTTAGATGACTCATTGCTACTGGAGAAAAAGCTTAGCTTTCTTTATTTCACAATAACAGTTACAGCATTGTTGGTTAACTGAGAAGAGATTACGTACTGTTTTCCATGAAGAGGTCTCGAGAAGAAGACTCAAATCCATTGCTTTCGATCTGCAAGTTTATTTTCATCATGCTAGCACAGAAAATATTCTTGTAATACTGGCTCCTCAGGAACAGTTGATCAGAGCATCCTTTCTAGATACAGAAAAAAATTGACTATTGTGCTGCATTTTTTTTTTTCCCCCTCTAAATTGGATTAGGGAAGAGAGGCTCTAAGAGTTGTGAACTGCAATTGGAAATCTTATACTGGATTCAAATATTTTGTGACAACTGAAATGTTATTTTTTTTAGCAGGATGCATCTCATGGACTATAGGATCCCTACAGCATCATGTGTCCCTCTTTGAGTGAACGTCCAGCCTTGTGTGAACGGAAAAGAATATCATTATATGGTACCTACACAGCAGGTAGAGACCCTCATCACCAATCTGTTTCAAGGCTAATAAGTTGTGAAATAGTATTTTCAAACAGCTTGTTTGGTTATCTCTCGGTAGAGTTGTCCCAATAGACATAGTGCCCGGTGGCTAAGCACAAGTTAGGTACCAGTCACTGGTAGCGTGGTACTTGTAACATGTTGCATGAATAAGGTACGTGTTATCCTTTGCAGCTGGAATGTCTGTTCTGCAGATCTGTGATGAGGCACATACATGAAATATTGGTGTTAATCAGGAAGGAAAGGAGTGGCCTTACAAACAAGTTGAGAAGCTGGGGAAAACATGACCAATAAAATCGTAAGTATGTTTGTAGGTGTTTTAGGTATATTGCTACAGTTCAGGGTATTTGTGAGTGTAATCAAAAAAAAAACAAAAAACACAGAGCCTTTGCTCTGTCTAAACTAGGTTTAGAAATTGTGTTCGGAGAAACCTCTCATCCCTCAATTCTATCTTTCTTCATCTTCCTTTCAATGCAGCCCCTGCTGCTGCTTTTTTCTCTTTTACTCCAACCTGTTTTCCGTCATAAAAGGTCATTTCTAAGTTCCTGGTTTGTCTCCCTTGATGGACACTTGGCAGAATCACAACTTTCTCTGTCACAACTTAAGTGCTTTCCCAGTATATTCAAATCCATTGGAATGATCAGTTGCCTCCGAGACAAAGGGCAACAAGCTAGTTCTTGCGGAGCCTTCCACCTTCCTCCATATTTGTTCCCAGGCACACCACTGCCCAAATTTCCCTGCACTGCCTTCATTCACCCAGTTCTCACAAGATTACAGGTTTACCTCCACCAAGAATTTCTTTACCTCTCACAAGCTCCTGTACACTTCAGGAGAATTTGATTATAGTACCATAGAGAAAATATTGGCCTTCTTTGACGTACTGCCACTTCTGTCTTTCCTCTTTACTTCTGGATGAGGGGAAGTAAATAGTCTTTGAACTTTGCTTACCTTTGAAAACCAAACCACAAGATTTGTACTCAGATACTTACCTAATACAGGTATTGAGAAAGCGCCTTTAGCAAAACTTTACTGTTCCTCCTTGTTATCTCTAACATCCCATCACACAATCTACTCTGTCGTATTGCTTTCTTTTCCATGTATAATATTGACTGTCATGGTTAATAAATCTTGTATGATAAAGCTTTTCACTTACCATATCAGCAAACATGAAGTAGAAAAGCTGATGGGACAAGGAGTAACCTGAGCAACCAAGTTTTGTCATTATGTTCCTACAGGTGCTTGTGACAATGCAGGACTTGCCATTCTCTTTCCTGTTTAAGAATAGCAACACAGATGGAGTTGGAGAGTCTGCTAAAGGAAGGCCTATTCCTGTTCTGTACAATTGCAGGGCACAGTAACTCTCATGTCCTGCTTGCCAGCAGACAATAGAGAAGTCTTATAAAACAGTGGCTGTAAGAAAGGATCCAGCGATACCACAGAAACATACCATGTTCCTAGCAAATACGTATAGCACGTGTCACTTGTTTTCTCTGTAAAACACTTGGAACTACCAAATGAAGTATAGGCCAGCAAGGTATCCGTTTGGTTCCATGAATGGGGAAAGACCCAGAAATGTGGTCCTAAAATTGGTGCAAATTCTGAAAGCAAATCAAAGAAGAGAGCCTGTAATTAGTGGTATAGTCAAAGGAGATCTCGGGCCCTGCCTGATTTCTTCAGTCTGTCTACACCCAAAGGTACCTTTGCATGCATCTGCACATTGCCTCTCTATGGCTTTCAGAGCTGAATATCCCTACTGTGCAGACCTGCCTTTAGTGCTTTTCTCCAGGCCACCCAAAAAATCAGCAGCAGACTTCCAGGAATTAGTATTTGTGTTTCCATTTGGGCTCACTAGCCATTTCTTTCTAAGTACTCTCAGGATGGATACCAAACTCTAAGTAAACTCTTTCTTTTCATTAACTCTGGCATCTTTGTTGTTTCATAGGTCACTGCATAAAGGCAAAACACTGCAATATGAATACCTTGAGCTTGAATGAGAACTATTTTTCTTCAATGCCATCCATACTTGTTATTTTTACCTTTGAAATATTTGGGATCATTCTGCGCTAGAGAATACATTGCTTTTTCAATCAGAGGAGACAACTTCTTCACCACACTTTCAACTCGGGCACGCTGGGCAAGTAATTCATGTTCTGAAGGCCACTTTTCTAGGGCTTCTTTCAAATAGCCTGCAGAAACAAAAATTTATTTTGTATACTACCATAAATTCTCTGACCACTCTTTTTTTTTTTTTTTTTTTTTTTTTTTCCTTTTTAAATAGTTTTGCAGCTTCCCCTGGTGACAGCCATTCTCACAGCCAACATTTTTTAAAACAAGATTTACCCTGGAACCTATTAAGTAATCCAATGTACTAGATTTTATTTTACCTAAGTAGTGCCTCTTCTGATGTGGTTAGTAGGTATCTTACTGCAGAGCATTATGCTACTGCAATTAGAAGCCAAACTATTATTTGATATATGAAGAAACAAGGAAGAAAAGAAAGCTATGAAATATGTTTAGTGTGTTCTCTATAAGAGAGTATGTTAAGATGTTGCAGAGGTAGTCAGGCTCTCCTATAGCCCTCCTCTTTTTTTTTTTTTTTTTTCTTCCTTTGAAGAATGGCTGCTAATCCAGAGATGCTCCAGCAATGTTCAAACTGTTCTGACACAGAAGGAATAGTAGAGCCCAGAGAAAAGAAGGTTGGGGAGGGGGTGGCTCTTCCACGTGTACAGTTATCTGAAGGGAGGGTGCACAGAGGACAGAACCAGGTTCCCAGTGATATACTCAAAAAGCCCTGGACATGGTCCTGGGTAACCTGCTGTAGGTGGCCCTGCTTGAGCAGGGATTTGGGAAGGTGACCTCCAGAGGTCTCTTCCAATCTCAACTGTTCTGTGAAATGGATAACATCCATATGGAGAAAATAAGAAAAAGACAGACTTCTCAAATGTCAAAAAAGCCCTCTGTATTGCCCAAGGGATTGCTCACACTTCTACAGGCAAAGACTGTTTAATGAGATACAAGGTGGCAGATAATTATTGTTCTTGTTACATGTGCTTCCTGCCCTTTGTGCTTCTGTGAGTTTGGCAGACTGTTTACAGTGAGTCAGTGGTGCATTCTGTTAGCCCTTTAATTTCTATGGCTTTCTGGCTGTGGGTCTGTTTGCACTCCAAATTTACGTTTGTGATAGCATGTAACTACCTTTCCTGTCTGCTTTATGAAGAAGAATATCTAATCCAAAGATCAGATCTTGACCCCTTCTGGAGGTGACTGGAATTCACACAGAGATAAAGTAGCCACGTAGCCAGGTTATCACCTACCTCCAAATTCCTCCAGTGCACCGGAAAATGTGGATGTGGCTTAGGGACTGCTTATGCCCTTTTGCCTTCTCTGCTGTACCCACACTTTGGGTAAGGCAAGTGTCAAAGCAGGTGGATGCTGAGAACACCAACTTCTGATCCCAAACTAGGGAATGGCCCCTTTGGAAGAAGGCAGCACTGCTGCTGGAAGTAGTATGAAGCATGCACAAGTTGACTGCACCTTTTATTAGCCCTAAAATTTGTGTGTAGAGGCAACTCTTATCCAAATTGGTTTGGATCCCACAGGGGAATATAATGTCAAGTATTAACAAATAGTTTTAAATATTCTTCTTACAGCTTATTGCATTCCTCCCAAGCCAGAGGTAACCCAGGTGAGTCCTCTTAAAAACAAGAAGAATCAAGGTTTCCTTCTAAGGCGTACTTTTGATGAAAATAACAGCTGGATCACTACTACTGTTAGTGCATTTAAGGAGCTGAATCTTTAAAACAGGGTAAAAAATGAATTTAGAAATTAATATAGATATATCATGCTACTAGCAGTCAAATCTGTGTAATGTAAAGACTAAAGTCAAGAAAGCTGGTATCAGCTTAGTTCCTAAAAAAAAAAAAAAAAAAGCCAGACTGTGTCACAATACCTTGCAAAACATGAAATCCCAGCACTGCATCTAAATTGATGTCCTGATACCGACTCTCCATGAAGACAGTCACTTTCTCGAGGGCAGAAATGACAGAGCTCCTCACATTAGGCTCAGTTTTCAAGAAGCTGGCCTTGGAGAGAAAAATCAGCAAGAAGAAAGTATGCAGCATATCTACTCTGCTCAAAGAGGTTGTGTAACTTCTAAATCAATACCCCTTGCTCACAGCAGGTCCTGCTGTGTGTGATGGAAACTTTCCCTTAACGGTTTAACCACAGGTATGCCGCTGTGTTCTCACAGAAAGCTTGACTGTCATCTTCAATGCTAGCAAATGTCTTGTGCCTTTAAACGTCAGCCACCACACTTGGCAGTACAACTCAGCAGATCAAATCCAGTGTTTCCTCCTTGGCTTCGGTAAAATTGGTGTAGCTGCCATCAGAAGAGGGAGCTCTTGGTCATGTGTAGAGGTAAGGGGAGGTAAAAGACTGTCCATCTGCAATTAAAAAATACAACTTTTGAAGTGTGCACAGCGTTCTTGAAGAAAGTGCTGAGAAATCATTTCTTTAGAGCACTTTTACAGCAAGGCTGTGTGCATGTGTGCTGAGCCCACTGCGGTGGTCAGACTGCTGAAGGGCACGGTGAGATACGGGCTGCCTGCCGTCACCTCTGCTCCGTGCGAGGCTGTGAGCAGCCCACCAAGGCCTTTCTTTGCCACTGCACCTGGGATAAGGGCGGAAAGAGGAGTCTGCATGTCTGGAAATGAAGGGCTTCACTGCATGTTACCGCCTGCTATGAGCCCTAAGCAGTAAATACATTAAATGCGTTTATCACATACCTAGGGTTAGGCTTTTGATGGAGATGAAGGAAACACTGTGCTAACTCTGTGCTGCTTCACAAGATATTACATATGTCAAATGAAGCAAATTATCCAAGTTCACCAGGTTTCTAAGCAAAAACTGATTTTAAATTATTTTTTTTTGGAAAGGAATTTATTTCGGAGGGATGGTGTAAAGGGGCCATCAGAAGGCTGTGGGTGGTGTGGCCTGCAGGTAGCTGGGACCCAGGCTGCCCTGAGGAGAGCTGCGGTGCTGCTGGTTCCCCACACCTGACGACACCGCTTCGGATGGAGGAGAAGAGTGACAGAACACACACAGCGCTGGGACAGAAAACTGAGGAGCTGCTCCTGTTCTCATTAAATGAGGACACCTGCGGACACCAAGTGGGCACGCTTGGATGAATCACAGAATTGTAAAGGTTGGAAAACCCCTCCAAGATCATCTGGTCCAACCGTCCCCTACCACCATCACCCACTGAACCATGTCTCCAAGCACCATGTCCAACCTTTCCCTGAACACCCCCAGGGACGGTGACTCCCCCACCTCCCTGTGCAACCCGTCCCAGTGCCTGACTGCTCTTTCTGAGCAGAAATGTCTCCTCATTTCCAACCCGAACCTCCCCTGGTGCAACTTGAGCCCATTCCCTCTGGTCCTGTCACTGGTTACCTGTGAGAAGAGGCCGACCCCCAGCTCCCCACACCTCCCTTTCAGGCAGTTGCAGAGAGCAATGAGGTCTCCCCTGAGCCTCCCCATCCCCAGACCAAACACCCCCAGTTCCCTCAGCCGCTCCTCGCAGGACTTGTGTCCCAGGCCCTTCACCAGCTTTGTAGCCCTTTTCTGGACACGCTCCAGGGCCTTGATGACCTCCTTATAGTGAGGGGCCCAGAGCTGAACCCAGCACTTGAGGAGTGGCCTCAGCAGAGTAGAGCCCAGGGGGACGATCACCTCCCTGGCCCTGCTGGCTGCACTACTCCTGGCACAGCCAGGATAACGTTGGCCTCCTTGGCCACCTGGGCACACTGCCGGCTCATGTTCAGGTGAGCATCGACCAACACCCATGGACCTTTTTCCTCTGACACAGCTTTCCAGCCACTCTGCCCCCAGCCTGCAGCGCTGCATGGGGTTGCTGTGGCCAAAGTGCAGGACCCGGCACTCAGCCGTGCTGAATTTTTGATCCATTAAAATAAATAAATAATTAAATAAATACAATTTATTATAATTTTATTTATAAATAAATAATAATTTATTGATAAATTATTAAGAAGTTAATTTAGAAATCACCCCGTTGGCCTCCGCCTCGTGCCGTGAGGCGGACCCGGGCGCCCCCCTCAGCCCTCGCCCTCCGCACCGCCCGGGGGCGCTGCCCGCTCCGCGGGGCCTCAAGATGGCGGCGGGCGGCGGGGCGCTGGCCGCCATCGGGGCCGCGCTGGTGCTGGTGGCGGCCGCGGCGCTGTGGTGGTGGCGGTGGCGGTGGCGGTGGCGGCGGGCGGGTGGCGGCGGCGAGGGCCGGGTGTGCGTGGCCGTGCTGGGCGACCTGGGCCGCAGCCCGCGGATGCAGTACCACGCGCTCTCGCTGGCCCGGCACGGCCGCGGCGTCTCGCTGCTGGGCTACCTCCGTGAGTCGGGGCGGGCGGGGGGCTCAGGGGGCTCGGGGGGTGCTGCCGGTGGGGTCGCGGCTCTCACCCACCCTCCGTCCTTTGCCGCAGAGACCCGGCCGCACGGCGATGTGCTGGGCAGCGACAGCATCCGCGTCGTGCCGCTCTCCGACCTGCGGTGGCTGCGAGGTGGGTGCGGGCCGGGGGCGAGGAGGGGGAAAGGGGGGGCAAAAACCGGCCCGGGGGTCGTCGGGTTTATGTTTTGGTCACGGTTTTTATGTGTGTTCATCTGCGGGTACTTGATTTTTCCTCTAGATAAAAAGCAGAATGGGGACTTGGGGGTGGTGTGGTGTTTCTGTGACATCGGGTTTCTGTTTTTACGAAGTGCCATTGCTTTAAAGCTCCCCAATAGCTCGTTCTGCACGGCACACACATCTGTTTGCAGCGCTGGCGTGTCTCACAGGCTGTCTGTCCCTTTGCAGTTGGCCCAAAGATTCTCCAGTACGTTGTCAAAGCCATTGCTCAGGCGGTACAGCTGCTGTACACAATGCTGCAAATGGAGCGGCCGGCCTATATTCTCCTTCAGGTACGTGTTCTGTGTGTAATTAATCTTAATAGTTTCACATAATGGAATATTTTAGCAGTCGCAGACATTGCTCTAACTATTTGAGAGCTAAAATTGGCCCAATCCATGGTATAAACCTATATAAAAACTACTTATTTTATTCTAGACTTTTTTTTTCTGTGAACTCATGTTTATTCTTCCTGTTAATTTTTGACCTTTTGAAATTCATTGGCATATATACTAGTAAAGAATAAATCCTAAAAGAAATACTTGTATGTGTTTTGGATGGGAATTCTGACCCAGATCTGACAGGTAAATTTGAAGTGCCTGCCAACCTTCCCAGGAGAAACTGGCAGTTCTGTAGTTGGTCAATACAAAATCATCCCCGTTCATTAAGATCCCTTTAAACAATGTTATTTCAGTCATTTGATTTTATTTTTCTCGTTATTGCTAAGTGTTTATTGCTTCACCACAGTGTTACTCTGTTTTTACTTGTTTTTATTTATTAAACAGAATCCTCCAGGTTTACCTAGTATAGCTGTTGCCTGGGTAGCGTGTCTTGTCTGGAGAAGCAAACTGATAATTGATTGGCACAACTACGGATATACCATAATGAGTCTGAATCATGGAATAAATCACCCGCTAGTACGCATTGCAAAATGGTTTGTACAGAAATTTCTCCTCTTTACAAGTTATGCACCTTTGCAGAGCTCAGAAGGATGGAAAGCAGAAAGAAGAATATAATTAGCAAAGGGCTGTTTCCATCAAGAATTAGTACATTTCAGGAAGCATGTTCTTTAAAATGCCTTTGTTAAACACATAGGAAGGTGGTGGTAGGTGCTATACTGTAAAATACACTAAAAATTCCATTTAGGTAAATTTATTCTATAAAAATGATGTATGCGATTTAAACGGATTAGGTTGTTCTCTAAAGTAATTTGTGAGTAACTCATAAAAAAATACTTTCCTTTTACTTTCTGTTATGTACTTTCAGCGTTAACGTTAGGAACATTATTCTGCCTGCTGTATGTACGTATATACACAGGGCAGAGTGCAAAGAATACGCTTTGGAAGAAGCCTAGGCTGTAACAAAATAAGGAAATTTATATTCATTTTAGGTGAAATATGGTATCCAAATGCAATGCCTCTCGTGCCTTTGACAAGTGAGCTATTTAGAAACAGGAGAATAAAGTAATTAGAAACCTGTCTTTAAAGTAGGTTTGTGAATCTTAAAGGAACTAAAAGATTTTCTCACATGGTTTAAACCTGTTCCTTTTGTTCTTGTTTGAAGTGGTCAGGCTGCATATGCAAACTTCTGATCTTACTGCAGTGACTTTGTCTAGTGTTGGTTTTTTTTTGTTTATTCTCTAACACTTCCTTACACTCCAGTCCATCTTCAAAGGTTGTTCTGTTTCTTACTCGATCTAACTGGTTACCCTATAGGTAACAGCTTTAAAGCTTTCTATTTTTGTGCTCTTAGGTCTTAGAGGATAAGGAAGTCATGCTGTGTCCTATAAACTCATAAACTGTATGCTCATAACTGTTATTTAAGTACAAGGAGTCAATACACAGCACAAGGTGTCAATATATGATTCTTAGTTAAACTTCAGTTATTGGGTGGTGGTTGAGTTTTGGTTTTGTTTGGCTTTTAATGAGCATTGGCACTGGAGACTGCCAGTGTATTTGGCTGTTGGGATTGTCTTAGGTTGTAACTAAGATTTAATTTTTGTCAGGTACGAGAAGCTTTTTGGACGTTTGTCGGACTATAACTTGTGTGTCACTAACGCAATGAAAGAAGATCTATGGGTGAATTGCAAAATAAAGTAAGTGAAATACCTCTAACATTATTACGTGCATACTCAAAGTGAAATGAAAGCACATAATTGTGAATCTAAATTCAGAGTAATCTTAACAAAAGCAACTTTTTCCTAAGCCAGTTCAGCACTACTGGAACCAATTAGTCAGTTTTGTTATGAGCTAGTGGAGTGTGGGTATTGAATAGTCTTCATTAGCCTTCATAATTAACACTTAATTGTCTAGAAGGTGGCAGTCCAGATGTTATGGAAGACTTGCTGCTGCACTGCCTATGAAATAAAAAAAAGGCAAACATCACTGTCTTTGCTAACAATTAGTCAACCCTGCGGATTTTTCTTTTGCAGTCACAGGGCTTTAAAATCAAAAGGAAAAGGTGTTTTTTAAGGAAACCTTAATTTATAGGTTTAAAAATCAGGACAATGATGTCTGTAGATTTTTATGGTTGTGTTACATCCCTTGAATATGCATATAGGGATCCTTTTCGTACAGTATATCAAGCTTGATCTATACCAGCAAACTTCAGGAATACAGAAAGTTGAGTTGAATCATCATTTTATTGTAATAATTCGCTTTCTGCATTATGTTGTAGCCTGTCACTCTTTACCACGTGCATTTTGTTAAATCTGTTTTTTTATTTAACTTGTGAATTTATTTAATTACAGGGCAGTAACGCTGTATGACAGGCCAGCTTCTTACTTTAAGGAAACACCACTAGAGCTACAACATCAGTTGTACATGAAACTTGCAAAAGACTATGAACCATTTAAAGCACAGCATATGTAAGTAAAGCATGCAAATATTCTGTGTCATTCAGTTAAAAATTGGCATTTAGTGCCCAGAAATACCTTTGGATGGGATCACAAGATTCTGAACAGCAGCAGACAGTGGTCTTTGCATGCGTTCAGCCAGTAGCAGATGCTGTGCAAGTTTGCTGAATTGTTGCTGGAGAGGGCAAAGTGAAATCGTTGAGGGGTGATATGATGTTGCTTGATGTGTAAAATTGGTGGGTTTTGTTTGTTTAAAGAAAAACTTGGTGTAAATTCTGAGGAAATAAGTAATAAAATACATGAAGGGTGAAAGCAGTTGTCTGGTTCCCATTGAACTGGATGACAGTGATTGGATGCTTCGTTAATAGCATTAATTTAGTAATTGTTTTAATAGTAAACTCCCCATTCCTTTATTCGGAGGGTTTTCAAAATTTTGCTCTATAAACTTAAGTGTTCTTCTCTGGCTGTGTGCAGGATGTCTGCTAAGTAGATAGCCCAACAGGCAGGCAGTTTACCAAACTAATGCCTGAAAATGGAGGGGAGAATCATACTGTACGGCATTTTCTTTTTGGATCTGCACACCACTGAATGTGAAGGTTCCAGTTTTAATTGAATAAAAGCATTGTTGGCCCCCAGCTTTGGATGTATTTGGGACAGAGCTGGAAAGAGAGACTGTTTTCCCAACATTTTAAGGAAAACACTGTGAGAAGATAGAAATGTGCTTATGATAGTGGTGTCATTAGGCTCATGGTAGTAATAGGAAAGATAAAAAACTGTCTTTCTTACGATCAGGTGTGTCTCTGCAAATCAGTACAGTAATGGTTATTTCCAGAGAAATTGAGTAGCAAGTCTCAAACAGTGCTTAGAAATTCATGTCAGTTAAGCATAACATTTCCTTCTGTGTTTGTAGACTGTGTTTGTGTAGTCCATATTCAGAACATTCTGTTTACGTAGTACAGAGTCTGTCAGTTCGAATGCTGAGAGGTCTGCCTTTACAGAAATGGATAAAAGAAATGGACGTGTGGTAAAAACCAGAGGACGGCCAGCTCTTCTCATCAGCAGCACAAGCTGGACAGGTTTGTAAGCAGATTATTTTTTTAATATTTCATTACCTTTTAACAAAAGATATAACTAGGGCTCTCTATACTTCTCCACGCTCAAAACTTGATGTGTTATACAGGCATGTTTGTATCGTGAGTGGCAAAGTTAAATTTTTCTTCATTTGTCTGGAAGAATTTAAAGACAAGTTGTACATGACATACCTCAGTGACTAAAAATGAATTAAAAAAAAAAAGATTTCCTGCTACTTTTTTTATTTTTCATTCCAGACACATTATCTTGTTTGGTGGTGTAAAATGGATTAAAAACCTAAAATTTTTACTTCTTTATTTCTGATAACATCTATTATGTGACTTTCTCCCTTTCCATTTTTTTTCTCTATATGAGAAAAGGAAAAGAAAGGTGAAACAAATCAAATGCTAGTAACCATGGGCAGAATTGTCTGTACCTTTTGAATTAACAGAGCAATTTCCACTCTTAAAAATTTCTGGTTTCAAAAGCTAGAGAATGAATGTGATACGTAGCACATCCTCAATAGAGAGTCCATTGGTGGCTTGTTGGCCATGTTGTCAATAAGGGGAACAACTACATTTTTTAAATGGTTGTGGACTCTTATTTGTGAAAATAATTACAGCAGATTTTTAGTAGGAAGAGCTTGTGCCATACTGAAATCATTCAAGTAAAGGTGAAGAAAATCTTTGTTGTTATTTACATATAATTTGTTACAAATGCTAGAACCATGAATATCACTAATAAAGCCTTTTCTTTCAGAGGATGAAGACTTTTCAGTCCTTTTAAAAGCTTTAGAAGGTAGGTACTAAAGAATTCATCTTACCTATTCCAAGGGGAATGGTTGTATGTTGGACAGTTACGAGGCGTTTCTCTAAAGAACAGTGCCTCCCTATTCAAATGAAAATGCAGGCATATTTGATTGATTTGCAGTACTTTTGGATTTGAAAAACAGAAGTGAAACATCTGGATTCAACTGGAGTAGTTTTCGGGGGAGAATTATATTTCTCTTGGTAAATTGCAGTTTTCTAAGCTATGAGTACTTTCCATGGGTATCTGATCATAGGAAAGAAGGGAATGTGCATTGTCTATTTAAAAACTACAGCTGCAGTTTCTAGATAAATTGAAACAACCAGTATGGTGTAGTCAAAGAAACTTTCTATGAATAGTACATTTTAAACATATCATAATTTATTTCTATAGAAACTTGTCAATTTTAGTATTTGTAAATTTACTGCTATTTTACTAGGTATATGTTTATAAAGAAATTACTTGAAGTAGGCAGCTAAATGATTCATAGACCATGACCGTTCTTAAATCAATCATCCATTTATTTGTCAATTCTGAACAGTTTTTATCTTTTCCAGATTATGAGCAGTATATCAATGAGGGAATCAAGCTTCCAGCTTTAGTATGTGTGATAACAGGTAATAGTTCACATTATAACTTTTTATTTTCTGCTAATAGAGATGACTTCATTTTCACTTTTGTGCTATGCTGACTCTTCTATGATGATGACGAGAGAGGAGAATTGTTTTTGTCTGTTTATAAATCAGAGCAGTTGGATTCTTGCAGCATTGTAATAATGGCACATCTTTAAAGAGGAGAAGCTCTCAGCCTGGGTATCTACATGTAGCACAGCTGTGCATTATGCCATGTTCAAAATAATTTAATCTCAACATTCTGAACGCTGAGATGCTGCAGCCAAAGACACATAAAGGTGCATGTTTGGAGTGTTTCAAGCAGAAAGGTTCTCTTAATGCAGGAAGAAACCTGCTCATCAAACATCTTTTTTGTAAAACAGCATGCGCAGAATGAATGCTGGTTGGTTAACTTTCTCATTAATAGCAGACTAAATCTTAGTGTGATTTTTAAAGAGCAAATTTGTATTTCTGGGTTGTCTTATGGCTGTAAAGAAAATGCAGGTCGAGACTGGGCAGCACTGACAGTAGGCTCCTTTAAATACCAAGTTTAGAGAGGAAATGTAGGTTCACCTTGTTTTCAGTGGGACTTAATCTGTGGGGTGATCATGGTTGGTATATTCTGAGATGTCTGAGGCAACAGGACTTTGTCATCTGTACAGCAAGGTGCGCAGACAGCACTTTATTTTCAATCATCCTGATACAATCATTATTATATTTTTTTTCTGTGTGTGTTTTAAACAGGCAAAGGGCCACTAAAAGAATACTATAATGGACTGATAAAGAAACTGCACTTCAGACATATCCAGATCTGTACACCCTGGCTTGAAGCTGAGGATTACCCTCTTTTGCTTGGTAATCAGAGGATTATGAAAGAGATTTGATAATGTGTGAAAAACAATTTAGCAGAGTTGTGAATAGCTGATAGACATTATGCGCAGGAGATAGAAGAATATACATGTAGTAAGAAAATGAACTTGCTGGTAAATGATGATATATACATGTATACTACTTGTGTTTTTGACCTAGGCAAGCAAAATTGCTTATTTCTTTAACTGCATTTTTCACTCTTATCCCAAGAAATAAGCATAATACCTGCATTGGTATTTCAGTCTGTTATTTATACTTCTATGCTGAAATACAGCTTGCCTGATTGTGTTCCGGTTTACAGGGCAGATCGGTACCTGATACCGTAAACTTTTGGCTGAGCACCCAAAAAAGCTGAAATTCTAAATGAACATGTCTCGGAGTAGTGTTCCCTCAGCATGTTCATTGTATTAGCATGAAGTGTGAGTAAGCATAATACAGTAGCCAGCTACACTTTCAAGTAGATCTGCTCTTCGTTTTTCGAACCTGCCTATTTATGTGGCTGTAAAACATGGTGTTTATAGGGTAATTTTAAAGTAATTAATATAATACCTATAAAATGGCGTTGCAACTTCTGTCTTGAAATCACTCAAACTGGAAGAAATCGCTCATGAGCAATGCAGCATGACCTGTTTGAATTGTGGCAGTTTTCCTCTACGGTTACCCATTCTTAGCAGATTAAGAGACAGCAAGGCTGTTTTCAGATATGTGAGGTTTTAAAATTCCCCTTAATTTAATATGTACTTGCTTGGTATGTTACTAAAGCCTGGCTAATTTTAGTAATCATATAGTTTAGTGTGTGTGTATGTATATATGTATATTGTGTGTGTGTGTGAATATATTATATATGCGTATACACATACGTTTTCTACAAGCTTGAAATTGAGTCAGTCTGGATAGTATTGAAAATAGCTTATCTTTAGCTCGTATCACCCAAACAAATACGTGCATAGAAGGGTTCACAATAAGACTAGAAGAGATACTTTCCGAGAATTTAGGCTCTTGTGTGTTTTGTTTGCTTCTCAGGCTCAGCAGATTTGGGTGTGTGTCTCCATAAATCATCCAGTGGTTTGGATTTACCTATGAAGGTGGTAGATATGTTTGGCTGTTGTTTACCTGTCTGTGCAATATATTTTGAATGGTAAGAGCTTGCTTATTCTGATACAATTTAAGTAGATCATATAAGATGCTATTCTAACAAGACAAGAGTTTACTACATTCTGCATGTATCGGATGAGATTCCAGTACTGTGCCATAACAACTTACTTTTGATTCAATAAGACAAACTTCAGAAGTCAAGGTTGTTTTATTTAAGGTTGGCTAAAAATTAGCACCAGTTTTTACAGACTTTGGAGCATTTATTGCAACCAGCTGCCTCAAAAAAAAAAAAAATTCCTCTGTAATCCTTTGTTTCATTTAAAAAAATCCTTCTGCATAGACATGTCCCTCTTTTGTGAAGGGGTGAATGTACGCAGTCAGCCTTATAATTTCCAGTCCTTCAATTAAAGATGTATTCACTGTGGAGATCTCATGTACAGATTTTCCTAGTGATTAAAGTAGATGTTGCCCTGATCTGCGTTGTATGTGCAGACGAGTGGCACAATGACAAAGTGAGGGACCTACTGTAATGGTAAACCTAGATAGTATGGCATAGGAGGGAACAATCTTATATTTAACTTTTATAACTGCCTTTTGTTCCATTTTGTCAGGAATGTAACGTTCATATCTAGACATCAGGTTTTTAAAGTGTAAGGCATAGCCATGTCTCTTCAGATACACTGCAACTTTTTAAACGTGTATGTCCCACTCACTGTTCTTTTTTCCTTCGTTTTTTTTTTTGTTTTGTTTTGTTACTTTTGTACACAGTTTACATGAACTTGTGAAACATGATGAAAACGGTCTGATATTCAGGGATTCCAGTGAACTTGCAGAACAACTGAAGGTAAAGTCTTGACAGATTTTTCTTTTCCGCTAGCTTTAACCACAAAGGTGTTACCATATAAGCTACCTTCTCGTGTGATAATCCTCTGTATTTTGCATTCTCAGAGGTTACTTCTTTGCCTGGTGGATCTTATTGGCCCTAGTTCTATTTGAATACAAATAGTACTGGCCACATTTCTACTTGAATACAAATCTGAAGTTGGCAAGAACGCACTAAATATTGTGATATTAAACTGTTCAGAGGGTCACAGCAGAGGGTTACCCCTGAGAAACTATAATTAATCCAAAATATAACATGATACTTTTCTGTTTTTTTGTTTGTTTGTTTGTTTTTCTTAAACTTACAGATGCTTTTCCTGGAATTTCCCACACTGGAAGGCAAACTCCACAATTTCAGAAAAAACCTCTGTGCATCCAAGCAGCTGCGTTGGGATGAGAGTTGGGACCAGACTGTTCTTCCCCTGTTTATGCAGAGTGAATGACTTTTTGTGGCGAGAGGAGGGTGTCCAAAAAGCTAACACATTCCTGCAGTTGCATAGATGTGACAATCAGTGAATAAACACTCTGTGTTATCTGTGGTTACAATTTTTAATTGCTTCATCTCGGGGCCTGTTTTGATTAACCTTTTCCTTTACAATTGGAGCTTCTTGTGTGAGTAAGAATAGTGCTGCAGGTGCAGTTGAGGTTACTTGTTGTCTGTAAATCCTGGGGGAAAATGTGGTTCCCATGCTGAAGAGGTTGATCCTTGCCATTTGCCTTTTTTTCTTGTACTATTTGGAATGAATGTGGGAGGTTTAGGTATTCCAGGAACTTCTATAAAATATGCTTAACTGGGCTGCTTGTTGGTTACTTTTAGCTGAAAGTACTTGAATACATACACAAATTATACCAGTGATACCTACTGTACAATAAACGCTTAAGTAGGTGATTATTTTTCTGCAAGGGAGAGACATTTTTTTAGTTTTAATTTTTATTTGAATCGAGGATACATTTCTTTTTGTCTTTTTTTTTCATATAGTTAACATTCTTGGATAGTCTTCCCTAGACAAGTACTGACTATACTCTTGTATTTTTTTATGGAGATGGAAAACAACTTTGAAATTAGATGGTTCTTTTTTACAGTGTGTGCAAGAGTAAAGAGGCATAGCCACTGGTATGTGACAGCTTTATTGAACACTTAAGAGGGAAATTCACCTTTCAGTGAATGTTGTCCTCATGCATTGAGGTAAATGTGCCCATTTACTTTGAGAAAGAATGTAAAATTTATCCCTAGAATAGAATAGAAAAGATACGTAAAGTATGCAATAGTCTAGTAAAAGGGCACTTTACTTTCTGAGCACTCATTCAGGTCTGGCCTTTGTTTTTTTTATTGTTAGTGTTCCTATGGACCTAATGCTTACAAGATGTTTTTTCATCTTCACGATTCTTTATAAAATGGTTTTATCATACAGTTGCTGCTTGCATAGCTTTCTTCAGAGTTCCTGGGCTGGATTCTGCACCAGTGCTTTTAAACCAGCTTACAGAGTAATCATTTAATACCTGCTTCTGCCAAGCTAGGCGGCCATTTGCTAATCTTACCTTCCTCCTGCACCGTGGTTACAGTAGATACTCTGTTTTGAAAAGAGAGCTCTGACAGTGACTTGGTTCCACTGGTGGGAAGATGATGATAAGAATCCAAGCTGCTTCCTGTAGGAGTTTGGCAATTTCATTAGTTCATTGACTGAAGAACCATCTATAAAGACATACTTGCTGATTCCCCTGTGTTGCAGCAAATCCCTGTACAAGGGCATGGCCAGGCCAGATGCACGCATGGATGTAAATCAAGTATTTCTCTAAAGCAAATGGTGATGCTGAAAGCTTTAGAGAAGTTGGATGTTAGGAAAAGGTTTTCCACTGAGGGGGTGGTTGGGCACTGGAACAGGTTCCCCAGGGCCATGGTCACAGCACCGAGCTTGGCAGTTCAAGAAGCGTTCTATGATTTTCCTGTAATAAATGGTTAGACTTCCTGGTTAGACCCAAAATGAGCCGTCTAGCCTTGCAGAACAATTTGAAGACTTTTGTGACAAGGAAGATAAAAGGAACTCCTGGTTAGGCTGTTAGTGTGCATTTACTCTAGCACCTTCCTCCTACCCTCCTCCTCCTCAGGGAGAGGTAGCTAAAACAAAAAAAGTATGTCCAGGGTTACTTCTGTATGTCCGACTTAATACTAACAGTCACGGTCTCTTTCAGCTTGAACAATAAGACGATTCTTTAAGTTCCAGTTATCTATTCTACTTTGTTACTATAGAGGGAGGAGGTGAAAGCACTTCTTCATTTTCTCTAAGTAGACTTTAAAACAACATGTAGAAATGGAAGTCGAGAGAAAGCAACACCTTTGGTTCTGCTTCAGGATTAATACTGCCCAGTGGCAAAATGCTTAATGGATTTAGGAAGTTTCAAAGAAGGTGAGCTAAATTCTTCTTCCTTGCAGTGTACTTAGAAGAGTACTACTACAGACAGTGATTCTTTTTGTGTCTTCTTCATAACTAACTATAAAAGTGATAGGCCCTGTGTGAGAGAAATGTAAATCAAGTACTGACTTTTGTCACCCCTGCAGAGTAAAGATGTACCTGACCTACAGTAGAATTGATTACCTTCTCCTGCAGCATCAGGTAATCTACACTATCTACAAGTACTGTAGGTATCACTCACACTGTTTTAAGATGACCCACGTAGCAAGCATGCAAATGCATAAAGAAGTAATTACAACTGGCTTTAGTATTAAAAACCATTTATTACTATAAAACATTGTTCTGCTCCCTTGTCAGTACGAGATACTCATCCTGTGATCACAGATCATGGTTCTGTGTAACACAGATATGTCTGCTATTTACAAATCAAATATGTTTGAACAAATTGTTGAACTCCGATTTACAGAATCGGAGTGCATTATGATTAGGGCTTTTTTTTATTTCTACAGCTTGAGATACACAGATAAGAAGCATCTCCTTTCTTTCATGAATGCTGGCAACTGCAGAAAGAAAACTAGCTTACTTTGACAGCAGTCTGTGCATAGAAGTGTATCCTCAGTGCATGCCTCTCTTGTAGGTTTCTGGAATTCAAGGTAATCTTGTTGCAAGGATGAGATAGCACTTGCTGGTCTGAAAACTACTTGCATCTACCAAATTATATAAATAGTTGCAGAATAGTTACATTTGACTGAGTATCATAGAGAAAAATACTGGTGCTGTGGGCTGGAATAATCTGCCATCCAATTCCAACTTTATCTGCAAAGAGAAACATGGGGAATCATATTTATGCTTAGTAAAATGAAGAGCAAAAGTTGCATGTGAAGTTCTGCAAGGAGATCTTAGCATGCTGGTAAAGCAAGCTACAGGCAAATGCTTGAGCATGTGTTTTTTAAAGTTAACAGGTATGCTTGTGCTGTGCATTCAGCATTTCATTGATTCTAATTTATTCTAATCAGCCAATGGCTGTAGACCAGCTGTACAGCTAGTAGGCTGCAAAAGATGAACTTCTGAAGCATATGAAGAAAAAAACATCCTTTCCCCTTTTATTTAAAGTTCTAGCTTTTTTAACCCTCAAAGAACAGTTAAGGTAAAAGAGTTTTAGGCTGCATCTGAAACATTATCACAGTGGCAGTGCAGCACAAATGTTTTTCCTCCTTCAAGCTTAACCTTTACAATTTTTCCTATTGCCTCCACGCTTGCAATCCATCTTAAGTTGACATTCTTAACAACTGAGAGTTGTGATAGGATGTAACAAGAAGCTAAAGCTTAATTTCCTGACCAAATCCATTTGGAAGGGTTATTGCTCTTGAATACAAGAATCCTGTTATTGGTCAGTACCCTTTACAAGGAAAAAAAAAAGTTTCTCTCTGCTACAGATAAGTAATTGGGGGAAAAAGCCACAATTATTGATACAGTTGATGAAAAAGGTACCTACCTAGTTCAGCCTGGAACAGATGATACGTGTCTGGATTACGAATTGTGAAAGCAATATAGACCTCAGGAGGTTTTCCATCTGCTCTGAAAGTAGAGAGCTTTTGTAGCATACCAATAAGGCTTGCAGTTATCTCTGGATCATATACCACATCTGCCAAAAAAAAAGGGCAATGTTCAATATTTATTAAGAATTGAGCAAGAAGCAGAAATAAAGCTATAAAGTATTTACTTAAGGAAGAATGGCTCTATCGAGGGATTACAAGTTTCCAATAAGAGATTTTAGAAAACACAGTATTTTATGTACTATGTCAAATTGCCCTCATCTCCATTATTGGTCCAAAATCACTAAAGATCATTGTTCCTTTTTGTAATGGATTGTCAGACCCTGTGTTTAAGCCTGTGTTCAGGGAGACTGCACAAAAGTTGAGCATTGGTACTGTTACGACTGTCCTTAGAAGGACAAAACCATGGTGTTAGAAATCTATTTCAGAGGCAGAGTGGAAAAGTCTTGATTTCAGCTGCGATGCTTTTTATTCTCAGTAATTTACCTCAAGTAGGAAAACTGATGAAAGGTGGAAAACCTGACCATTAAGGGCTGCAAAAGATCAGCCTCACTTCTTAGCACCTTAAGTTTGAAAGTTGTCAGTTGTGTTCAGAACTGATATTTAGTAGGTGGCTGTTTACTACACAGGAACGTTGAGACACGTGTACCAGCTAGTGCATGATGCAGCATAGCAGAAGCATGTCCTGTAGTACCAGCAAATAGTAGATACATGTAATTTACCCTCTGTTTTGAATTGCCTCGCCTTCATGAGTCTAAATCAGGCTGTTCTGTGCATTCTGTCAACAGTATGGCTGGGTTTAAATTAACGTACATGCAGTGACTTCATTTTACAGAACTCACGTATATGATGTATCACATGTGATACCTTACAAAGAATTGTAATCATGATGACAATTACATTTTACCATTTCTTTACCTGAATTTTTAGGTGTTTTTTCTTTGCAAAACCCCTAAGCTGGAGAGTAAAATCATGTAGTTACAGCTCCAGAATTCACTATTGCTATATTTTCCATTAATAGATTTTTATGGACTCCCTCAAGATTTGAATACAAGCAAATTCCAAAAAGGTAGCGTGTTTTTGGTGTTGTGGAGGTTTTTTTTTTGTTTGTTTGTTTGTTTGTTTTTTGTTTTTTTAATATTATCCCTCTTGAGAAGGATAATACTTCCAGCTAAAATTGACGAGGGTCTCAAGGGTGGCAGATCTATCATCTGTTTCTGGATTTAAAAAATACACAAAAAGACAAATAATTTGTTCTTCAGTATTGGGTAAACAACTGTTGAATAGCTGAAAAATACAAAGTGGTGAAATGAACTGGGAGATGTTTCTCCAGACACAGTAACCAAAGTAGGGTTGACTGCGCCCTGCAAACAAATACCTTTTTTTCTGTTACCTACTTATTCCTGCACGATGCCATACAATTGGGCATAATCAAGTGAGAAGTACCTGCTGCAATGATGACGTCTGGCTGCAGATCCAACAGTTGTTTTTCTGTAACTGAGCCCCAGTCAAGCTCTGCAACAATTAGTTTTGGCCGTTGGTAGCTCTTCCCTTCTGCCTCCTGCCCTTCAGATTTTGGTTGGATACGATCAGTAGTTTCAGGCTGCACGGCAAAGCCATTCAAACGGATGTTTTCCACCAGCTGTTTGAGAACACAATGGTGGTAGTCACTAAATATATATGCCTTGGGGTTGCAAGTTTTGCAGACTGCCAGTCCAGTGAAGCCAATCCCACTTCCTAATTCCAAGACTGTCCTGAAGGTTAATGGAGTAAAGTAAGTATTGATTAGGACACTATGAGTTATGACATCAAAACGTTCAAATTGTACCTAATGGTAAAAATGAATTACAAATTATTTCAGTATTTTTTGAGTAAGCCATCTATAATCTTTACCAGATATTTTAAATAAAGATGGTAAACAAGATGCAGTTATAAGCATAAAAATGCATCACTTGAAGTACTTCTCCTGCTTTTCCATGTGGTACAAAGTACTTCCATCACTGGAGCAAGACACATTTCATGTGTTCCTTGACTTTTACAGCATGGTTGTCTCCACTTAAACTGGTTTTACAGTTCTTCTCTTAGTCAGTGGAGAGAGACAAATGATTCTGGAGCACAGTTCCTTTCTTGTGAGGTGGATACTTTAAATTAGCTTAGCTGAACCTTTCCCCAAAAGTGCTTGTTCATCTCCATTGATTATAAATAAAGTCAAGGTGATGAGATTAGCTGTGCACATCTGCACTACAAACACTTGAAGTTAGATGGGATGAATCCCATCCAAGAGGGAAATGCACTAATTAAAGTTAGCTACTTTGCTGCCTAGCCAGTAAAATTCACCAGCAAACATACAGAGCAGGCCAGACTATCTGGTGTAATGGTTTTCATCCTGAAGCCCATCTTAAACTATGAAGTCATCTCATGAATTAAAGTTCAACTTGCAGAACAGAAAAAAGCAACAGCTGGTAGCCCAACTCAAATATTTTATCTATTTTGGGGGTAAATATTGTGCATTATAAAATTATAGTTGTGCATATAACTCACTTATGCTATGAATGAAAATACCTTGGCTTCTTTCCCCATCTTTCTGTCTGTGATGCCTTTTTTTTTTTTTACCTGTTACTGAAAACTGTGGAGTTCTCCATTGCCCATTCAGCAAGATGAAGAGCAGCATCCCACGTGACGAGCCCTGTGGTTCCTTGAGAGATAATGGCCTCGCTCTCAGAAAGAGTAATGGATTCTCCAGTAGGCTGGAGGACATGCAGAGGAGGAGAAAGATGGATCAGCACAGACAACTGATTTTGCAGTTAACAGTCAATATTACTGCCTAGAAAAAAAAAGTCAGAAGCACTCTGGGTTTCTGGATGTGACATTTAAAGCCACTTGTTGCTTAGTTTAGATGATTAAAAGTGATTTATAACAAAGCAGTACATTAGTTTTTACCAGTAAGTAGTTTTTGTAACAGCGAGTAGATTCTTTTTCATTTAAAATATCTGCTAGTGTGTCGTACAACTCATCCAGGGGTTCAGCTGTTGTGGATTCGTGCTGTGTGGAAGAGAAAAGGACAGCTTCAGATATCAAATTGTTAGTCATGGAACAGAGAACCTACAAGTTAAACACCACTTTAATACACTGTTGGCTGTAACGTTTTACACTAAATGCTGTTTTCTATTATTAAGAATAATTCAGCTTGGCCTACAATGGTGTATTTTCAAGAAGACCCATCCCAAGATGAACCAAAGAGTTACAAGCAACATGGAAAGTAAGCGTTACCTTTTTGATGAGTTCAGTCAGAAAGCATCTTCTGTACTTGATGGAAGGGGGATATTTTACACACAGAGGGTGGAGAATGGTCTAAAATGATTAAAAAAAAAACAGCTGCAATTGAAACCCATTATCAAGTGAAGATCTTAGGGAGGGCACAAAATGCACAGTGACTTGAGCCTGAAGCTAGAAGTATTGATACTGAGCCAGAAAAAGAAATTTGGTGATTTCTGGTCAGTTTGTTAGGTTTCAGACCTGTGGCAACAAATGTATTTTTCACTTTTCAAAAAATAAATAGCAAAATTGAGTGAAAAGAGTCCGACTAGCGCTCCTTCTTTTGCTTTTTCTCTTCCTTTTGCCTTGCTGCCTCATTTGTGATTTCCTGTCAGCATGCAGACAGAACATGGTAAGGCTTTAGGGATTCCCCGGGTGGCTTGGCTCACCTGCTGCTTTCTTAACATCCAGGGCACAGGGATGTGAAATCAGCTTGGCAGGTTTGCTCCTGGCGTTAGGGACATCTCCACCCAGGTGCACTGCGCTTTGATTTTGATGCTAATAAAGAACAGCTAAGTAACAGGAAGGAAAGGAAGAGATCTGTCCTGCTGGGTCTGAAGTAAGGCTGGCAAAAGTGTTACTGAAGAGTCAGCCAAAGAAACTCTCTAAGACTCAGCTTGGAGCTTTAGCAAGGAGGCATTCCTTAATTGCAGAGATGGATGTGCAGGGATGTGCATGGATGATCAATCCACCTAGTGTGCATGCCGAATTGTTCAAGCTATGGGGGTTGTATACAATCAAAATATACATGTAAATGTATACATATGTATATTTCATATATATATATATGAATATAGATATCATATATCTGTAGTTAATGCACTCATGCCATTTCCTGTAACTCATTAGAATACATGAATGTTTCTGACACGTGCACGTTTGTTTTCACTCGGGGTCTTGCGGGGGTCTCTGGTGGTCCTTGAAAGCCTTCCTCACTGTGTTGGGCCCAGTTTGTGGGGCTTTTATCTCCTTCTTCACCTTCCTGCCTCAGCCGGGGCCCGCACGCACCCAGGGGCAGGCTGAGGCGAGCTCCTCACCCATCTCCTGGCGCATCCCCTGGGCCCTCTCGCCTGGCTTGGAGACACAAGGCGGTGCTTTCTCACAGATGGGGCTGGCTGAATAACGAGAGCTTGTTATATCTGAGCTTATTCCACGTAACTGAACGCGGTGAGGATTGCCCTGTGCTGCTAAGGCACCTCAGCCCCACAGCAGGCTCCCTGTCCGTCCAGCGATAACCGCGATAGTCGCGACAGGCCGGCCCTCACCTGGTGCAGGATATCGGCCAGCAGGGAGGAACCCGGGGCGCTCCTCAGCCTCTGCTCCAGCTCCTGCAGCACGGGGAAACCAAACCTGAGCCGGGCCGGGCCCTCCCCGCTGCCCCCAGCCCCCCGCGCCCTCACCTCACCGGCCAGGGGAAGCCTCGCAGCTGCCGGGCCGCCAAGAAGCGCCGCTGGAAGCAGAGCCCCAGCTCCTGCCCCAGCTCCTGCTCCTGCTCCGCCATGGCCCGGGGAGCGCTGCCCGTGAAGCAGCAACACCAAGAGGAAGCAGCGAGGAGGAGCCGCGGCGCCGCCAGAGCGGGGCTCGAACCCGCGGCCCTGCCGTTCCCAGCCCGGCGCTGCCCCCGCTGCGCCACCCGAGGCCCCCCCCGCCCCGCCCGGTGACGGCAGCGCCGCGCGGCCCCGGGGCCGTCATCGCCGAGCGCCGTCACCAAGGACACGGCGCCCGCCGGGACCGGGAGCGGGGCCGGGAGCGGGGCCGGGGCCGGGGCCTCGCCATGGGCGGCTTCAGCGCGGACGAGCGGCTGCGGCTGCAGCAGCTCCGCGTCCTGCGGCGGCGCTGGCTGCGGGACCAGGAGCTGAGCGAGCGGGAGCCCGTCCTGCCGCGGCGGCAGCCGGGGCCCGTGGCCGCCTTCTGGGAGCGCTTCCTGCAGCCCGGCGGGCTCTGGAGGCAGCGGGTGAGGGGAGGGGAGGAGGGGGCGGCCCCGGGCCCTGAGCCCTGAGGCAGGCCCCGAGCTGGGCCCCGGGCCCCGGCTCTGACCCGCTCCGTGCCCCGCAGGTGTTCCGGGCCTACCAGGCCGGCGGCTTCCTCGTGGCGCAGGTGCTGATCCCCGCCTGGCTCGTCCACTACTACGTGAAGTACCACGTCATGGTGGGTGCCCGGCTCCCCTCAGCTTCGCGTGGTTCCCTAACCGGGGTACCGGGCCTTGCGCCCGGCGCAGGTTGTGTTTCAGGAGGGCCGGGTGCTTTTCAGGGCTTTGAGGTTTCCGCTGGGTGACCTCCTTTTTCTCTCTCCCCTTTCATGCTTTCAGAGGGCACCGTACGGAGTCGTCTCGTCCAACCCAGCAATATTCCCGGTAAGCCTGCGGAGTGCTTGGGTCAGCCTCCGGCTCTGTGAGTAGAGGCAGGGGAAGGAAGGCGTGAGGAGAAGCACAGGTTTGTGCAGCAGCTGCAAAGAGGATTTCTAGAAGGATGCACACGAGGCAGCTTGTCCTGAAGCAGCACTGCACTATGTTCACGGTATTTTCGTACAGTTTTTGTCTCATTCTTAGAGCAGACAGCTCCTGTTTCATCGGCATTTCCCTTCTGTAACTGCAGACTTTCAGGTACATGGCTGGCAGTGCTGCCCATCCTGGGCAGGAAACACAAATGTCCCCTGATGTTGTCTGCACCCAGAGCACGCAGACCCCGCAGGGCTCACCACAGCCCGAAGCTTTCCTCTTCAGTTCTTGGTTTGCCCAGTGTCTGTCAGGTGGTTTGGTCTTTAGTGGTTCTTGGACTGCTCTGAGCTGCAGCTCGTTGACCAGCGCAGCAAGTTGGTGGGCAAATATTCTCATACCAGTTTGGCTCTGCCATTTCTGCTTCATCTAAAAAAAATAATTTTGAAAGTTCCACCCCTATCAACCACATAGCAACATGCGGTCAAGCTGTGGGTCTCTGACACCAGCCCAACCACTCGAGTAAGGTCAGTTCAGCAGGCCAAGGCAGTGCCTGAAGCTTTGAGAAACAAAAGTCAGGCATTGGATTGATTTCTTTGAGGGATTACGCAGCCCTTTGTGTGCCACAGAGACTGCTTTGGAGACTCACTAAGGGTGGTGGTATGTTGGAGGTGGTTATGCAGTGCTATAAATCTGGTGCAAATTTTAAAAACAATGTTCTCTTTAAATGCTGTATTTCCATGGCATGAAAAGAAAAGGGTAAAGCAAGTACAGATTTCATATAACTTGGCTATGATGTTTTACCAGCACCCAGGGACATGTTGAGTGAATAAGAATGTTCTGGGTAAACTGAAGCAAGATTTTTTTGTTTGGAAGTGGGGACAGTCACAGCTGAAGTGAAAGACTGAACTGTGTAAAGGCATAGATTGGTTGTAAGAGAAAATGCTCACCATGCTCTCTCATCCCATTAGGGGGACAGAATTTTAGAGACGGGAGAAGTTATTCCACCCCTGAAAGACGAATCTGCTGGGCACCACTGATGGCTGAAAACCGATTTCCTCTGTGAGCAAACAAGGCGAGAACTGCAGCCAGCTGCTCATTCACTTCTATAAAAGTCTTTATCCTGCGTTGCCTCATCTTTTCTGTTGTTAACTTCCTCCGTAGTCCAACCAATTCCAGTTGCTACTCGTGTGGGAGTTTATTTTGCTTTCCGTGAGTTTTATTGCTAAGCCCTTGAGATTTCCTCCCCACCTCCTTTTTTTTCTGACGCACTCTGACGTTAGGACGACGGGGCCTTGCAGTAACAGCAGAGGTGCTGTAGGTTTCTGTGTAATGGTCTGCTCAAAGGCAGGGTGCCTTGGCAAGCTCCTGCGCACCCTCACACAACAGCTGTCCTCTTCCAGGCAGCTTAGTAATCCCTTTGCTACCAAGAGACTTAAAGTTAAGCTTCCACCTGCGTGGCTTCCCCCATCCCAGCCAGCAGAGGGTAGCAGAAGTGGTACCTGGTGCCCCACTGGCCTCCCCTATCCCAGCCTGTGAATCAGCACAATGAGAATTTAGTCTGCCCAAAACTGCCTCTTCCTGAGCAAAGAATCCAGCTGGGGAGCAGAGCAGAGGTTCGTGAGCCCTCCCAAAAGGTCCGCCTGTTAGTTTGTTTTAAGGGAAGTAGGGAGGTGAGGTTTGGAAGCGCTGAGTCAAAATTCTTCATTCTTACTAAATTCTTTATTCAAAATTCTTTATCCTTTAGCACTTATCTCTGACTTCAGCCTCTCCTGACTCAGAGTCGTCCTGCTCTCACAGTCCCCTCACCCCCGTGGCACTTTGCACTGGGGAATACTGCCCTCTACTCTAGTGCCAAACCCACAAGTATTTTGGTGGCTCATTTGGGGCTAGAAATGACTAAAACAGCAATTCGAAGTGCAACTGGAGGCAATGAAGGCGAGGGGCTGGGACAGGAGCACCGTGACCTGATGGAACCGCCGATGCTTGTGATGTCACGGCTGTGAGCAGGAGCCCCTGGGGGGCTGCCAGACCCCCGTAACCCCCCGGTAGGGACGGCACCTGCACGAGCACGCTGCTCCTCGCACCGGCAGAGCCATGGCCAACGCGGGGGTGAAAACCCTCCTGCAGTCAAAGGAGCTCCTGGAGGCCATGGAGCCCCCGCTGGGCAGCCAGGCACAGCCCCCCGTCTCCTGTCCTCTGCTGGGCCCGGGGGCCCCCCAGGCCCTCGCCAGGCACGCGGCCACCTCCTCCCCGGGGTAAAAAGCAGCTCAGGGTGGGACAGCGTGGGGACGGGGACTGGGGAGTGGCTGGGGGGGCATTGGGGTGAGGGAAGGTGGCGAGGGGTGGCAGGACCCCCTCAGGTCACCATGGGGAGGCTCGGGGGAGGAACGCCGGGGAGCTAGAGGGTCACCAGCACGGCTGTGGGGTCAGCAGGGGCTGCTGGGGGCACTGGGAAAATAGAGGGTTAAGGGGGAGATTTGGGAGGTAACGGGGTGATGAAGGGTTATTGGGGGCAATAGGGGCTGGTGGGGGTCATGGAGGGGTTGGGAGGGTCTCGGGGGGTTCCTGACCATGCTCAGGGGGGTCGCTGCCCCACGTGTCAGCCCCCCCATCGCAGAGTTCCGCAGGAACAGCACTCCCCAAAACTGCTACAACCTGAAGAGAACCTTTGCCTGCACCAACCTGCTGCCGCTCAGCCTGGCCAGCTCTGACGGCTCCACAGAGAGGGAGGCTTCCCTCAGTCCCCACCTGCACACGTCGTGCTCCCAGGATAAATCTGAGCCCACCGCCCCCGTGGTGAGTGCCCGCTGGGAACGCCCAAAACACCCCTGGGAGCTCCCTGGTGCCCCTGCCACACGAGTGAGGGACCAGCTGGCGTGCCCTGCATCTCTGAGGTCCTTCTGCAGTGCTTGTGGGGGACTGGGGACCCTGACGTCTCCTGGGGACATCCCCATACCCGTGAGGATGCCTGGTACCCCCAGGGCTCCCAGATCTCCCCCAGGAAAACCCTGACACCTCTCCCCTCTAGAGAGAGATCCCACAGGACTACAGGGAATTCACAGCACCCCAAGTCCCATGGATGTCAGAGCTCCAGCACCCCTAGGGGACATCACAGCCACCCGTGATCCCCTGTGTACCTATGGGGAGGGGCCAAGGTGGTGGTTCTAGGTCACAGACTCGGTCCCAAGTCTCAGGAACGGGTGCGTTGGCCCAACGGGCACACATAGGGCTGGTACATGGGCTCCGGGGTGACCACAGGGAGGGAGCAGACACCTCACCATAGACCAGGGAGGGATGTGACTGTCACCACCCTACCAACAAAGACTTTGCGTGACACGGAGCATGTCCTGGCATGGTCGTGGCAGGAGAACTGATTGTCAGCACCTCGCCTGTCCGGCTGAAGAAGGCAGAATGTGGGACGCGGTGAGCGGGACTAACCACCCACTGCAAGACACCGTAGTGCTAACAGCGTGTTGTGTCCGTGCAATGAAGGTTCCTCTCTACAAACGCAGTGTGGCTCTTCCCTTGGGGACCTTGGGGTTTGTTTGGACCTCTCAGAAAAATCCTTCTGAGTCTTGTATCCCTCAATGTGGGTGATGTGTTACCTTGACAATGAAATCAAAGTGATTCTGGGTTTGCACAATACCTTAAACATCCTGTGTTATACACAAAACCCCATATACACGTGTATGCCCATGAGTACATCTACTCCATGCCAGTTTTTTGAGATGCCTACGTGGTAAAAAAGTATTAGATCATCTCTGGTCAGTGATAGGCATATGTATATAAAATGTATTTTTAGTTGTTATGTATTCTTTGCACCCTTTTTGTTGCACAAAGCCTTCCACTACAGCTCAAGGACACATAGAGGAGATCTCCCATATGGGTGATAGATCGCATGCTTTGGGCCATGACTTCCCAATCAACCCTTTGGAGATCCATCAGGACCTGCTTGTTCCTCAGAGTGAGGCCAGGTACCAGGAAAATGTGGAAAATAGCTGCTCGCCAGTCTCAAACTAGGGTAAAACAGGAGGTAAGGACGGAGTCATTAAAAGGTTGATGTTTTGGGAGACAAGGACTGGAAGATCCTCAGCTGGTTGGCCACCCCAGCCTTCCTCTCTCACCTGATGCACCTCAAGCAGGAGCTGCTGGTTCCAGCACCTGCAAGAACTCAGCCAAGAAGCCTGTATGCATCCTCCAATGTTCTTCACTGCTGGGCATGCTATCCTTGATGCGTGATTAGCTGGGTGGGCTCCAGTTCAGCCCCCAGCTTCTGCCATCCCACAGAGTATCCCTTGGAGTATTAGCTCATGATCAGTGCCTAGCAAGATAATTTACATGAGGGGACACTGAAGATTTGAAGCCTTCTCAGCACTTCTGTCTACACTGACGTACAGTGGAAGCCATGAGGCTTTGTGTGGCATTTGCTCGTTGGATCTTGACTGTGCAAATCCATGAGAGGCTGAAGCCCAGAGTATTGTGAGAAGTGGCTGATGTTCTTGCAAAGCTGCTTGCTACCATCTTTGAAAAGCCACGTTGACAAGGGGAAAGCCTTCGTGACCAGATCACATTTTCTGCCTTCATCAAAAAAGGTCCAACAGAGGGCCCATGACAGCCAGCTTCACTTCAGTCCCAAGGAAAAACCATGGAATGGCTCCTTGTACAAGACATTTCTGGCAGATGTAGATAGGGATGGGGAGCAGTTGGCATGGATTTACTATGATTTTGTGCCTGAAAAGTGTGGTTGCTTTCTGTGGCAAGATGGTCAGGTTTCATCAGGGCAGAGCAGTGGATGCCATTTACCTTGACTTCAGCAAGGCTTTCAGTGCTGCTAAGGCATCTGTTTCCAGGAGTTCACTGAAATATTGATGCCTCTGGTGCGTTGGCTGAACACTTGCTTCTCTTTAAATCAAAGACAGAAATAGGAACTTATCTCAGGTGCTGTAATAACTGGAATCCCCCTCTGGAATTGTCTGTCTCCATTGCTCATAGATAAAAACTTGATGGTCAATACAATTGAAATGCCTCAGTTTAGATACCTAAAATTAGGTGATGTGCATCCCCGTTCATCTGGCTTTGTAACAGAACACCCTGGCATTCATTCAGTACTTGAAATTGCTTCGTAACTAAGTCTGTTCTGTGTGCCTCTGAGGGCCAAGCATAATTTCAGGCTCATCACATCAGCGGAGCTGGATGTCAGAAGCTGGGTCTTCAGCACAAAAGGAAGGGGTGGGGAGCTGGGGGTCGGCCTCTTCTCACAGGTAACCAGTGATAGGACCAGAGGGAATGGCCTCAAGCTGTGCCAGGGGAGGTTCAGGTTGGAAATGAGGAGACATTTCTGCTCAGAAAGAGCAGTCAGGCACTGGGACGGGTTGCCCAGGGAGGTGGGGGAGTCACCGTCCCTGGGGGTGTTCAAGGAGAGGCTGGACGTGGTGCTTAGGGACAGGGTTTAGTGGGTGACATTGGTGGTAGGGGATGGTTGGACCAGATGATCTTGGAGGGCTTTTCCAACCTTTATGATTCCAGGTGGATGTGGTGTTAGAACCTGCTCAGTGTGTAGTGACTCTTCCTTTTCCCCTCCTTCGCTTCATACTATGCAGCTATGCTTCCTCTTGCATCTTAATTAATAATCAAATGCATAACAACACAAGTGATGCTAAATTGGGAGGATCCATTGACTCTCTCATGGGTAGAGGAGCCTTGTGGAGAGATACTGAGAGACTAGAGCAATCACCCACCCGCTTCATGAGATTCAACGAGATTAAGTGACAAATTCTGTACCTGGGAAGGGGCAACCCTGGCTGTACATACAGACTGGGGGATGAGAGGCTGGAGAGGAGGTTGAGCCTGAGCCAGCAGCGTGCCCTGGCAGCCAGGAGGGCCGACCGTGTCCTGGGGTGCTCCGAGGCCAGCACCGCACTGCTCAGGGAGTGCTCGTCCTGCCCTGCTCTGCCTGGTGCGGCCTCACCTCGAGCACTGCGTGCAGGGTTGGGCACCACAGTATGAGAAGGGCCTAAAATATTGGAGAGAGTCCAAAGGAGGGCTACAAAGATGGCGAAGGGCCTACAGAGCAAGACCTGTGAGGGGAGGCTGAGGTCCCTGGGTTTGCTCAGCCCAGAGCAGAGCAGGCCGAGGGGAGGCCTCATGGCGGCCTGCAGCTCCCTCACAGGGAGCGGAGGGGCAGGCGCTGAGCTCTGCTCTCTGGGGACAGCGACAGGACCCGAGGGGACGGCATGGAGCTGGGACAGGGGAGGGTCAGGATGGGGGTCAGGGAAAGGGTCTGCACCCAGAGGTGGTCGGGCACTGGGACAGGCTGCGCAGGGACATGGTCACAGCACCGAGCTGCTGGAGTTCAAGAAGTGTTTGGACACTGCTGTCAGGCATCAGGTCTGGTTTTTGGGTGGTCCTGTGTGGAGCCAGCAGTTGGACTTGATGATCCTGTGGGTCCCTTCCAACTTGAGATATTCTGTGATTCTGTGAAAAGGGACTTGACTGAATTGGTCACACCTAAGAGAGGGATTTTAGGTACAGTGAGGATCCTTCCTCATCTCCAGATGCACTCAGTAAGGTTGAAGATATGGATGAAGACATCTGCAACACAAGACCTATCGGACGTGTGGACATCTCCATGACATCTCCTACCTGCAATAGCCACCACCCTGTACTCAGCGGTGCCTTTCTATGCCCAGCTTCCCCTGGGGCTCCTGCCAGGTTTTGCCCTGCAGCAGTCAGGGCAGCCCTGTGGCTGTTTTAGGGCGCTGCCCCCGTGGGCCCACACGCCTGGATCCTGCCATATGCTGCCCTTGGGCTCAGACACAGGAGCGCTGCTTTCTGCCATTTCCCCAGCCCAGGAAACCTGCTGGGCAGTGGGGGCAGCGGGGTCTGCACTCCCACTTTGTGCCCGAAGAACACAGGGAGGGCTGTTTCTGCAGCCTCAAGAGAAGAAACGCCTACAAATAACAGCATCACAACGACCAGCAGTTCCTTCTTATGGGGAGCTGAACAGAAGCGAAAACTTCATTTATTTAGTGTTTGGCCCGTGTTGTTTTTAGAGGAGCCTGCCAGGCCCACCGTGTGTGCTGCTATCGCAATCCCCTCACAACTGCCTGAGCCAGGACGGGTGCAGCAGCCCGAAGCCGCTGTCCCCTGAATAAAAATCGCCCTTTTCCTTCCAGCCACACACATTTTGTCTTCGGGTCCCCGCGGGGAGCTGCAGCACGAGGCAGCTCGGAGCCGATCTGGGGTTTGCTCCATGCGCCGCCAGCTCATTACGGGCTGCAATTAGCGAGCCGGGCAGGAGCCGAGCCGGGAACGCCGAGCCCCGGGGCTCCGGCTCCGTGCGGGGCACGCCCGGCACGGCCCAACCCGGCCCCGCTGCTCCGGCTCCGCGCGGGCGGCGCCTTCCCCGGAGCGCCGGCACCGGCTGCTGGGGACCGGGGGCTGCCGGAGCCTCCGGTCCCGGTCCCGGTCCCGGTCCCGGTGGGCAGCTCCACGTGCCCGCAGGCCCGCGGCAGCTGCGGGCCGGGGCGGGCCGCAAGGCACTCTGGGAGTTGTAGTCCCCGCTCCCGCCGCCTCCTCGCTGCCCGCCGCGGGGGTCCCGCGGCCGCTGCCCCTCCTCGGCGCCCTGCGGACTACAACTCCCAGCGTGCCCCGCTCCCCCCCTGCGCTTCTTCCGCTCGCTCCTTCCGCGCGGCGCCCCCTGGGGCTTGTAGTCTCGCCGCGCTATTCACGACGGCCTCTGCGCCGTTTCCGCGCCGTAGCGGCCGGGGGCCGGAATGGGGCGCTACGCCACGGCGGCGGCGTAAGGGCGGGCGTGGGGACTCCGGGGCACGCCGGGCCGGCGGCGGAGCGGGAGAAAGGCGGCGGCGGCGGCGGCGGAGCGGGCCGGGAGCCGCTGGGGGGGAGGGGAGGGAGGGGGCCGGGGGGCGGCGGAGCAGCGAGGCCGCTGGGCTGCACAGGTGAGCGGGGACCGTGGGGGACCGGGAGGGACCGGGAGGGACCGGGAGGGACCGGGGGGGACTGTGGGGGGACCGTGGGGGCCGCCTCGCCCCCCGCCGGCGTCCTTGAGGCGGGCGCAGGGCTCGGGGCAGCCCCGGGGGCAGCGCCCGGCTCCCTGAGGCGCCCCCGGGCCCCGCCGCCAGCCCCGGGGGCCGTTAGGGTCGGGGCGGCCTCGCCTCTCCTCGCCTCTCCTCAGAGCCCCCCGGGGCTCGCGGCGTGGCCTCGCCTCGTGCCTCAGCCCCGCCACGGCCTGGCCGGCCCCGAGCCCCCCCCGGCTGTGGCAGTGTCACCGCGACACCCACCGGGGGGGCTCGGTTCGGGTTATCCGGGCTGTGAGTGCTCGGGGTCGGGCACCGGCTCAGCGCTGCGGCAGCCTCTGCTCGTGGGCAGGAGCAGGACCCGGCCCCACTCCCTTCCCCGGCTGGGCTTTGGGGCTGGAGAGGCCTCGGGAGGCTCCGGGGTGAGGCTCGGTGTGCCCCAAGCGAGGGGCAGCCCGCGCCAGCCCGGTGCCGGACTGTGCAGGGGAGCCCGGGGTGCGTGCCAGGCAGAAGGGCTTTGGCATCGGGATCAATATCGAAAACCAAAAGTGCTAAACTTGCACACACACAAGAGGAAAAAAGGTTGGGCGTCCTGCCCAGGCGTGGAGCTGCTGGTGTTGGCTGGAGGATGGGGTGAGCCTGTGTGGGGTTCTGTGGGGGTTTGTGGGGTTTGCAGCGGTTGCGCAGGACCCGGGTGGTGTGGACGGGGTCACTCGCTGCCCAGAGAGGTGCTGGGTTGTGCCCTGCTTCGTCTGGAGCCCTGCTTTTTGTTCATTTCTGAGTTGATGTCGGGCCTTTCTGGGATCTGTGGCCACTTTGGGAGGCGCACACCGGAGCCTGGTGTCCTGCAGGAGGGCTGCCTGCGGGACCACGCTCCCAGTGAGCAGCTCGGGGAGGAAACCAGCACGGCCAGCGGCTCTGCTGGAACCTGGGGCTCCCCGAACCATCACGTGTAGTGCAGCCTTGGGCAAGCTCACTATATGGGTGAGTTGGGGGCTTCCTCCTGCTTTTCCACCATAATCCCGCTCTTCAGAGCAAGCTGTGCTGGTGCTGCCCTCCAGGAGCCTCCTGTTTCTGCCTGCATTTGGCTCAGTGCTGCTGGATCCAGGAAGGAGCAGGCCACCCCTGAACTGCTGGTGCACTCTGGTTGCTATTTGGGGTGGTGCTGCTCGCCTGGTGTTCAGCAGTGGCAGCTGAGGAAGGCAGAAGGGCTGCTGTCTGTGCTGGAGACGAGTTTAACTCCGGCCTTCACGGCTCCTGCGTCTCGGCTGGGCTGGGGGGAAGCGAGGGTGTTTCCGAAACTCCTCGCTCACACTCGGTTGCTTAAAAGATAAAGAGGGGTTTTGTGTGCCATTTCCTCTTGCTCTGGAAAAAATGCCGCTGCCCAGGTGCCTGTGCAGAGGAGGAAGTCCTAGAAGGAAATAAGATCTGAAGCAACGTGTCGCAAGCAGAAAGAACAATTGGTTTTCGGCATTTACATCGCGGAGCAAAGTCCTGTTCATCCAGCCGACGTTTGACAGGCGAGATAATGCGTTTATATTGATGCAATTAGCAGGACGGGGACTTTGCTGAACGGCTCGGGGGCAGCACGCTTTTCAGGCTAACTCCAGCAAACAGATCAGCGAGGACTGGAAGGCTGCCGTGGGTTGCTAGAATCGGCCCTTCGGGTTTCTGGAGGTTGAGTACATAACTGCTGATAGTTCCTATTGTGCCGTAGCCTGCCTAGTTGAAAAGAAAATAACTTGAGGGAACACAGGGCTATTTTTGCCAGCTTGAGATGATCAAGTTTGATTTCTAAAAACTGAAGCCGAGTCTTTAGGCTTGTGCATTAAAGGCAGGATTGGAACCACATTTCTGCTCCCCTACAAACGCACGCCAGTGGGGCAGATGCCAAGAAGTGTCCGTCAGGAGGAAACAGCTTCTTGCCTGCAGCACAGCCCTTCTGGTAGCAGCCCAGGGCTGGCGTTGGGGTCGGTGGTGGCGTCGTCCCCTCCGGTGGCATCGCCCCAACACATCTCTGCTGTGCTTCCCCCAGGCCGCCTCGTACCCAGCGCCAGCCTGGGTGGGTCTGGGGCACCCAGGAGGTGGCCGGCAGCTTCCCAACCTGCCCCAGCTTGCGTTCCTCTGCCCGCAGATCGCCCTGCTCCCGAAACCAAGCTGTTTGCATAGGGGCTGCACCTCGGGCAGCTTTGCCAGGCGAGGCGGCACCTCCCCAGCGGCTGCACGGGGCGGTGGAAGCGGGCACGGCGCTGTGCCGGGGGGACTTTGCTCTCCGGGGGTGCTGCGGGCAAGGTCCCTCTGCGCTGCCTGTCCGCACCCATCGCCTGCCGGCGGGGGGCTCGGGCAGCCCGTGGGGCTGCAGCACGGCCAGAAGGTTTTACTGTAAGCCCTGGCAGTTAAGCGGTTTCTCCTCCCAGACAATGCGTCTGCGAGCACGTTTCCTGCAGGAAAAGTGACGCGGTGGCACGTAGACCGACGTACGTATTTACGGGGTGCTCCATCCTCTGGTGCTTAGCTCGCTGCCTCCTCAGCTCTGTAGGACGTAAGCTGCTTGAGTGCCCGGCGCTGCTTTGGGCTGGGAGAGCCCTGTGCAGCCTGTGCCGTGCAGACCCTCGGGCTGAAAGGCTCGGGATGGGCCTTTCCAACCTCAGTCTGTCCCTTGGTTACTTTTTTTGCTGGTTCCTGAGCGGCACCTCTTGCTTGCGGTGCTTTTCGTGAGCTGTTTTGCTGTCCTTAGCAGCACGTGCTGCAGGCCCAGGTGCTCGCTGCAGGTTGTCTGCTTCCCGCTGCCCGGGGGTCTCAGCAGCTCACGTGGAGAGAAAAGCTCCTCGTGAGAGCCCCGTGCCCTGCCCAGGCTGCGGGGAGGAGGTGAGGTGGTGGGCACAGGATGGGCTCTGTTGGTGCTGTGTGCTTCTGCACCGCTCCCGGAGGGGCTCGGGGTGCTGGTGTGTTCCGGCTGAAACCTTCCTTGTTTGTTTTTGCCTCCTCCCCAGCCTGAAATAGAGAAAGGAAAAACGTGCCATTGAGCCAAAATGTTGTGGATAAGGATTTCTGTTGCTGTCCTATAGAAGCCAGTCCTGAAGGAGACAGCATTTTCACAGTGTTAATTTAATTAAAACAGGTTGTTCTGAGAGCAGAGGGTCTGAAGGGGCAAGGGGAAATGTCCTGAGGGAGGGAGGTTTGTTGGTTTTGCTGAGGCAGGTGTTCAGACGTCATCTGAAGGAATGGGGATGGGCACATTGGACATAATCCGAGGGATTTCTGCTTTTGAATTTCCAGTAGCTGTACCTGCTAACGATGTCCTGGCCGTGCGCGGTAATTAACATCTCCTCTTGTATCTGAACAGCCGGGCAGCGTGCCCCTCCAGACATCCCTCTGTTCACATGCGGATCTCCTGGGGGATCCTGCCCTGTTGCTAATTGTCGAGAGCTCTCCAGAATCCTTATCGCTGAGACCCCGCGGCGCTTGTGAGGCGCTCCGTTACCGACACAGCCCGGCACCAAGGCCAGCGGAGGGAGCAGCACCGTGCAGCAGAGCGAAGAGCCCGAGCCGAGCCCAAAGCACACGACTGCTGCCTCCAGGTGGGATCGAGCGCCGGCCCGATGCTGCAGGAAGCCCCGAGCCCTCTGGGAGCTGCGGTTCGAGCGGACGCCGAGTGAGCCACCCAAAATGTGAGGTTGGTTGCGCGTGCCGCTGCGGCGTCGACGGGCTTGGGGTCTCGGCAGCCCTTTGTCCTCACCTGCCTTTCCTCTCCGTTGGGCAGCTCGGCGCGGCTGCCGCTCCTCCTGGCAGGCGCAGCGGTGCCGGCGGGTCGGTGCGGAGAGCGCGGAGCATGCCCCAGCCGGGCCGTCCAGCTGGCGCCAGCAGCAGCCGTTCGATCCCGGGGACGCCGGGCTGACCTCGCACCAGGCGGGCATCGCCTCCGCAGAGCAGCAGCCGGGTCGGGTGAGAGGCTTTTCCGTCTGCAGCTGGCTCTGGGCTGGGCCGGGAGGGGCTGGAAGGGCGAAGAGCTGTGTGTTGTGAGTGTGGTTACCCCGCTTCCTCTCTGCCGTGCTCTCGTCTCGTCTTTTCTCTCGTTTTGGTTCCTTCTGAGTGTTCCCTGCTCCGTCTGTGTGAGGGCCGCACGCTCTCGCGGGCGGGGATGCTGCTGTCCCCTGGTTTCCTCCTGATGAGGAAGAAAGTGTAGGAATGGAAAAGAAAACGAGGGCTCATCCAGGACCTTGCAACCTTAAACTGTGGAGCCTGCATGGCTGTCTGAGCACGTGTTTGAGGCAATGCATGGGCAGGAAAATGAATTAATTGAAGGAATTGTGCATTGCATTGCCTGCAGTAACCGCAGCGCCAGGCTGGGAGCTGCCACGGCACTGGGACAGCAGCGTGGCCACACGGTGCCTTACACAGCCCGGCTGCTTTTAGCCTGGTGGCTCGTGGCCACTCTGCAGAGACAGGGCAAGGTGGTGAGCGGGGCAGCGGCTCAGAGCTGCTGCCTTCAGGGCACTCTCATCGTGTCTGCTGCAGGGCAGAGTCTGGCGGGGCTGGCCTTGTGTCGGAATGAGCCGAGCTGATGTGGCCTTAGCCCAGGCCGGGGCTTTGGGTTAATTGGATGGGTGCTGGCATCGCTCGGGTCTGCCTGGGTGCCTGCAGCCTTGGGGTTTCTCGTGAGTGGTGCTGTGGGCGTGCAGAGCCCTTGTTCCCATTCCCTGACCTCGCTGTGCCTTGCTTTAGCAAGCAGAGCTTGGCGGAGGGAAGGCTGGGGGTCTGCAGCACCCCAGGAGGCTGAGACGCATCTCGAGAGGCATGTGGGTGACTCCTGTAGCACACAGCCTCCTCTCTGCCTGTTTGGGTTGAGCTCCAGGCAGCAGCTGGTTGGTGCTGGGGGAGAGGTGAGCTCTGTCGGAGGTGTTGTTGGGTGGCCCAGCAGGGGCTTTGCGGGAGCGGAGGCAGTTGCTCACTGCAAGCATCTGCAGGAGTTTACAGCCCTCTCATCTACAGCGCGGTGTTTTCCTCGTGTGATCGTTATATTTGCTCAAATAATTGCTCTCATGGGCAGCTGTTGCTTCAGGCCGTGTGTAACTGAGCGCATCCCCCAGTTCCAGCTGTACGGATGGAGCTGACGAGGAGCCTCCTGCCGTGCAGCCAGGGAACCAGTACGGCTGCGCCAGCGAGGAACGGGAACGTCGCCGTGGTGTCAGGCACTGGTGTGTGCCTCCGTCGCTTCCCTTACACCGGGGGTATTCGGTCATAACCTCAGGGGCAGCGTCAGCTCCTCACAGAAATGCCGGCGTGGCTCGGCTGGCAGCGCGCAGGATTCGTGCGTCTTTCAGGCTCAGGACAAGTGAAACCTGGATGCGGAGAGAGGGGCGAGCAGGAACGTGAAGCTCCCCGTTAGGTCACAGGACTGAGCTGTGCAGGGAGAGAAATCACCTCTGTGGCCTCTCTGTCTCACTCCCTGCCTGTGTTCTCGTTCCCTGTGCTCGCGGGGAGGCTGGCAGCCTCCTGCACGCCTCCCAGTGAGTCTCGTGCTTTCAGCTCCTGGTTGGTTGTGATGGACGTGCCAAATGCCACTGGTGGCTGCCAGACGTGGCTGTTTAAGTGTTGGTTGGAAGGTGGGACACGATGCCCGATTAAAGCCAAGAAAGTCCAAATTATGTAAAAATGGTGGGAGGAGACACGCAGGTACTGCTGTCCTCGTGAAAGGAGGTGTTTCTGGTTCTGGACAGGGCAGCACAGTGAAGACTGGGCTTTGTTTCTAGTAAGGAACACAACTGGATGTGGCTTGGATGAATCGTGTATTTGTCTTCTCTCTGATCTCTGTTGAATTCAAGCTGTGGCTGGAGTATCTTGGGACTGCGTGCTCAGGGGACATCTCCTCCTCCCTCTTCCCCTGAGACTGCTTTTGGAGTCTGTGCCCTGGGTTTTTGCTGGCTGTGAGGCTCCTCTTCTCGCTGCAGCTCTCTTCTTCAGTGGCCAGCTCTTCATCTGCTTATCTGTCAGCTTAGCATGATCTGAAGATACAATCCCCGATGTCCTTCTGGGTCTGACCTTGTGTTTGTGCTGTGCTTGGGCACCTCCGGCCCTCTGAACCCAGCTGATAGCAGGCAGCTGAGATCTGCCTTTCTCAGTGCCCAGGAAGGGCCAAGTCTAGTTTAACACTGCTGACAACAGCCATCTCGTGTGGGTCGTGAACCCTACCAGGAACTAAGTGCTGGAGCTAACTCCGTGCTTTGTCCTAGTGCTGCTGGAGCGGTTGGGCCAGGGCTCTCCTCTCTGAAAGGTTAGAAGCTCTCCGTGCCTTACAGCATCTGGTTTTCCCAGGGTAGTTTCTTGTTCTTGTGCCATTGCAGTGTGTCATCTTGCAGATGAGAGATGACTTGCAAATTTTTTTCCTTCCCTGTTTCCCCGTAACCTTTATGGCCTGCGCTAACCACGGCTCTCGGTACAGACTTGTCCTGAGAGCTGTGCAAGCTGTTTTGTTTTCCTATTGTTTCTTTTGGGGAGGTTGGCTTTGTTGGGCTTGCGTGTTTCCACATTGTGCTTTTGAGTGTTTTAAGTGCAGGTGGAGTTCTGAGCCGCGCCGCTGTGAGTGTTGGTGCATACAGAGGATCGCTCTCTGCGGCCCCGTTACTTCTGGCTGGGTTTTTTCTTTGTCCTTGCTACTTCTGCAGTGTTGCCCCTTCAGGAGGGAGCGATGTCAGAAACAGCCGAACCAAGGTGAAACTGATAAAGCAAATGGATTGGAGAGCCAGTGCCTGGCGCTTACTCATGGCTCTTACTCATGTTTATCTCGAGCTGTGAATGTGCAATAACAACAGTTCTGTTCTGCACAGGCTGGCACAGCCTCAGACAGGAAGATCTGCTGTTTACCAATCAACACTCTGCTCTGAGTGAGAAGGGGGGAAAAATTGTTTTCTTGCTGCTGGGTAACCCAGAGACTGGTTAAACCTATCTGGAGGAAAGAAACAGAGGAAACGAAGAGCACATGTGTTGCTCAAGATGCGTTTTCCTGGCAAGAGGCCTGTGTGTGTGTTCTTCCTGCAAAGCATCCCTGCTTCTGCGACTTCCTGGTAAATCTATAGCACGCTGCTGGCAGGCAAGTAAAAGCTTCCTGGTTTTTATAATGCAGCTAGCCTCAGCAGGCGGGCTGGCGAGGTGATTTTTCAGCCTGACATGTTTTGTAGCCGGGGCAGTGTGTGGGCCGAGGGGGATGGCAGAGCTGTGCTGCAAGGATTAGAAATGCACAGAGGAAAGGATCTGGGAATTAGCTCCGCTGGTAAGGCTCCCCAAGACTGGATGCTGTGGCTTGTCTGGGTTCGTTTCTTCCTCTTGTCTTGCTCTCTGTGGTGTTCCTGAGATGTTGCTAATGAGACAAACCGTGCTGGCCTGCATGCTTTTGTTAACCCCGCTCAGAAACCAGCCACAATTAGCCAGTAAACTGGAAGGTACAAGAGGTCCTCTTGAACTTCATTGAAGTCATGTTAATTGACTTATTAGAGCAGCAGGTTTTTAGAGATGTGTGTTTGTTGCTTTGTTTTTTTAATGTGTGTATTCAGACCATGCTTCAGCAGTGCCTTTGTTGCCATTTTCATGCTGATTCAGATAAGGACCTTCCTGTTCTTGGGTTGAAAACAGAGATGGGTTTTGGAGTTAACCCTTATTTTGAAGAAACTTTCCTGACCCTCTTCTTCTCCCCAGAGTTTGTAATTAAGACGTCGATTTCAGCTTCCAAATCTCCGTAAGTGCCTGTGATAGATTTCCAGAAGCTCGCTGGGTGATCTGTCACTGCTTACAGTGTGCTGTGCAAGGGAGAAGAAGAAACTTTTTCCAGCCTTTGACGCTAATTGCTTTGTGGCTAAGCTGGCTCTGCAATAAATCTACTTTTCCTATCAATCTTTTGCTTCAGGCGTTGGACACCTCTTCCTCTGCCTGCATACTTATGAAGAGTCAGTGCTGGGCACTAAGTGCAGCTCAGCCCAACCCAGCTGATGTGTATGAATTTCTTCTGTGTTAAAGTTGAGCCAGAACCAGTTTCAAGGCAGCTGAACGAAGGTAAAGATCCTGAAGCTTGCCTTTGCATGTCAATGTGTGTGGCCAGAAAGATGTGCTGCTGTTCTGGGCTTTGCTAAAGTGTAGCATGAAGTACGAGGCCCTGCTCTGCCCTGCGCTAGGACTCTGGGTAAAATTATCTTGTTACCTCGTTAATAGCCCATCTGGAAATCTATTTCCAGGCAGCTAATTGCATCTAATGATATCTCTGCAAGTAGCACACCGATCTTGTTTCTCGCTGTGATTTGGAAAACAGCTCATTCACAGCTCCCAGGCCCGCAGATTTCATCTCAGGCCAGAAACCCGCCTGGCTTCTCTTCTCCCCCACAACGAAGGTTTGGCTGGGTCTGTTTCACCTTCCCCTCCACCTCCCCACCTTCCCTGCCCATTTGTGGTGCCCTTGTGATGCCCGGCATCCTCGTGCTGTGCAACAGGGATGCTTCTTGTCCCTGGGAGGTCTGGCAGCGCCCCGAATCACAGGGGAAGCTGTGTGGCAGAGCTTGGAGGCTGGAACAGCCCCCCACGTCCCAGTCGAGCTCACCAGCCACGGGGCCATCCTTCCTGTTACACCTCAGTCTGTCCCTGCTACCTTCCACCTCTCCCTGCCAGCGACTTTGCAAGGAACCGGAACTTGCTGACACCTTAATTTCCTGCCGAGACTGCAGCGCTCGGGCTGGCTTGCCAGGTGAGGGCAGGAAGAAAGAGCAGCAGAACTTCGTTCCTTGTCACCAAGGCGCCAGCTTTGTGCGAGATGCTTCCCTGCTCAGCACGGGGCCTTCTGGGTTGCTCAGCTGCTTTGCCACGTGGGTCCTGCTGGCAGTCACGGGAGCTCGTGCTGTGTTTGAGCCCTGGAGCTCTTGTTGGGTTGGGGCTTCGCCTCTTGGATTGCCGTCTGGCTTGCTCCTGGCTGATGGGGATGTCTTGTTGCTTGTCAGCTCTTTTCCTGCCTTGTGGAAAGAAAAAAAAAGAGCTTGTTCTCCCTTCCTCCCCTGGTGTCTCTTATCAGGGTCCTCTCAGCACAGCGAATGCAAATCATGGTCGTGTACCTGCTTTTGCAAATCCTCGGGGTTTGCCAGCCTGCCCTGCGGAGCAAGGAGCTTGGCTGTGCATCACCCAAAGCCCTGAGCTGCTTCTGCGTGCTCGGCTGCTGGGACAGACCAGCGGGGCAGTGCCGAGGCTTCCTCTGCTATCTGTGCCTCGCCTCCTCCGTGACCTTACCCGGGGAGATCTCTTCCTTTGCACGGTGTTTAAACTGGCGTGGGGCCGAGGGCCTGCCCTGTCCTTGTGGCGTATGAGGAGGTCTCCTGCAGCCTCCTGCCCCTGCAGCTGCATCTCCCCCTGAACTCTTTTTGTTTTTAGAGAAATGCAAATGACGTCCTGCAGTGCCCAGAGAGGAGGCTGCTCCCTCCGGGGCTGTGTGTGGGGAAGGGAAGTTCAAAGCCTTCAGGAACCCTGCTGAGGGTGATGCCAGGTCCGGCCCCTCCGAGGCAGCCCGCAGGCAAGGATGCTTACCCAGCTGCAGGAAGAGAAGGGCTGGTTCTTGCAGACTCAGTCTTAGCCACAGAGCAGGAGGCTTTCATCTTCCTCTGGGCACAGCTTCGGGGATGCTTTTCCCCCAGGTACACGTAGATTAGAATTAGGCACAATGGATTTCCAGCCTCTGCTGGGCTGGCTGCTGGCCCGACCCTGTGGACAGGGGGTGTCAGATGTGCGAGGTGCCTGTGTTTTCATCCCCAGCTCCTACCAGAGCAAGGCAGCAGCTCAGAGGGGACTTTATAGGGTGGAGTTACTAACAGAGGGAAAAAGTCTTGGCCCTGGGTCTGGGAGGCCGAGAACCGTGATGTTGGAAAGCTCAGGCAGGAGCTGAGCGGCTGGTTTGTGCTACATGAACAAATAAATCACAAAAGGAGTGTGTGTGAGGGTATCCCATCACAAAGAGGGGGCTTCTTCAAGTGGGACTGGCTGAGGTGAGTCCCACCCCTGGCTTTCTTCCTGGGCTGGGGCAGCCCCGGGCCCCTACCTGCTCATCCTGCTGTGTGCCAGAGGGAAGAGCTCTGGGGTTTGGGCCCCAAAGGCTCAGTCCTGCTGGCTGGTGTTGAGCTGCAGCAGGGCTTACCTGGCAGCCAGGAGACTGCTCTGCTCGCCCAGGAACGGGAGGAAGCTCCCCAGGAAGGCTGTGCTGCCCTGGCCTCGCTGGAGTGCCCGCTGCTCGCGGTGGCAGTGGTGTGGCACCGTGACCGGGGGTCTGCCTCACAGCCCCCCGATCAGGGCAGGGGTGCGGGAGCGACTCGGAGGCGGAAGGACCAAATCTATTTTTGTTTTGGAAGCAATATTTTGGGAGCAGTTCAGCAGTGTCAGTTGAAACCTGATAATTATTGCAGCTGCAAGGGGCAAAAAAACGCAAAATCCGAGCTCAGCATCTTGCTAAGGTGCTTAACTGCTAATTTCCATGAGTGAGATCCACCCTTCCCAAGGCACTCCAATCTGTTTGCTTTGTTGTTTCCTGCTCTAATTAGATAGGTGGAAGCAGTGCTTTATTTATTAGGAGGAAAATCCTGTTCCTTCGTGCCAAGGCAGAGGAGCTCTTGGCAGCTCGCTCCCCTCCTGGGCTGAAGCCTCCCGTGTTCAGCACGGGCTGTGCGCCTGCAGGGCACCTCCTGGGGCATCTCCCCGCCTGGTGGGAGACGGTCCTTAAAAATAAGGCTCAGTGCTTCCAGAGAGGCTTTTTTTAATTGTCCCCTTCCCTTGCAAGGGTGCAGTTTTCGTTCTCACCTTCCCATCTCGCCAGCTCTTCATTTGCTTGTGGTTGGCCACAGGCGTTTTGTGGCTCAGCGTGGCAAGCAGGTTCATGCTTTGCATCGAGCTGCGGCGATGCCGCTCCTGTTTTCCCACGGCCTTGCCTTCTCTCTCCCCCTGCCCGTGCTCCCCTCTGAACGCTGCCCACCGGCCGCTCTCACCTGCTGCGAGGGGTGACCCTGGGAGGAGGATTTACCGCTTTGCCCGGAGAAATCCGATTTCACGCCGCGCTCGCAGCCCGGCAGCCCACTTAGACCAGGCAGCCTTGGAGATCACCGCGACTTAGCTGGGTTATCCTGCACCTATTTATAGACGCCTGCCTCTGCCCAGCTCCACCCCGCTGGGGGCTTTACCGCCCTGCTTTAAAGCAGGCCCCCAGCCCCTCGGGCTCCCCGCCGCAGCCCTGGTGGAGGAGGAAGGGCCAGGCCCCCGGCAGCGCGTTGGAAGGCAGCAGCGATGCAGGCAGCAGGCATGTCTCTCGCCTCTCGTGGTGAGCTAAAAGTGGCGTTTCCGCGTGTGGGAGGAGGAAGCAAAGGGCTCTGCTTTTCCAGCTTGGGAGTCAGCCGAGGAAGTGCTCTCGAAGCAGCCTGTGGAGCTGCTGCACTTGGCAGTTCAGCTCCGCACGGGGGGAAGAAGGCTGCGAGCTAGCTGAGCATCCTGCCTTCTGCTGAGCGCTGCCTGTGACGAGCTGCACGGGGCTGTGTTTCTCCCCAACTTGCTTTTATTTCATACACAGGTATTTATTTTATCGTGGTAGAACCCAAGTCTGGAGGTGAGAGACAGTTTGGCCTCCTAGCAGGCCTCTCGGTTGCATCCCCCACGGCTTTGCTGCCGCGATGCAGCGCGGCTGGGGGAGCGCGCACAGCCCTGGTGGGGGCAGCGAGGGCTGCTGCAGGGGGAACAGAGCCACCCTAGGTGGGGGCAACAGGTATCATCGGCTCCGGTGTGACTGGAGACGCTTGGAAATGCACTGCCCCTCGTGTTCCGGCTTTCATCTAGCCAAAAAATTGGGGTGGCTGTAAACTGACTGCTCACACAGCAGGAGATGAGAGGGAAAGCGCCAGGGATCCGTTTTGGCTGGACGTGCAGAAGTCAGCGAAACCCTGGCGCTGGGCAGGCAGCTGGGAGCACAGCGTGGAGATGTTGTCTCCAGTCTGGCTGAAGCACAGCAATTACGCAGACCAATTACGGCAAGGTAATCAAGGTAGGGAAAACAGTTTTGGGGCACTTTTTTCCAGCTTCATTTTTTTAGTCCAGGCTTTGCAGGTTACAGAGAAGCCACCGTGACAAAGTAGTTAATGTTCCCCAGTTAATGGCCTAATGCAGGCACATTCCAGTGTTAGGCTCGTAGCAGAACTGCACCTGCTCCTTGAGCTGCTGCATTTGCGAGCCTGTTATCTATCAAGGCCTTTCTTGATCCCTCAGAACAACCCTGGGATTGAAAAGCTGTATTTTAGGAGTCTTTGTTTCAGCCTTTTCGCTGCACAAAGTAGATTCTTCGCAAAGGTCTTTCTACAGCTCATTCATCTCTATAAACCCTGGTGCGTAATTGAATAAGCTCAGCTGTGCTAATTTTTTTTCTTCCTCATTTCTTCTTTTTTTTTTTCCTGTTAAATGTTCCCTTGATCTATTCCTCCTGACACGCATCCAGATTGCCATGCCTTTTTCCTTTAAGGAGAGAGAGATATATGTTCAAACTTCTTTGAATACGAGAGGACAAGAAATGTTTCTGGGGTTTAATTGTGAGGATGCTCAAAGAACAAATCCTAAAAAGTAGGAAAGAGGGTGAAAAGGCAGAACGTTCAAAGCCCCAAGCCTGCTTCTGTGGGTAGGGGGATGCTCAGGGTCTGCTAAAATTGTCTTGAGCTGAAATACTTTATTTCATTGCCCTGTGTGAAGTCGTCACAGGAGCATACTCGTGCAGGTAGCCACTCAGACTGCTCCCAGTCTTACTGCGGTGTTCCTGGGGAACAGCAAGAGAAGGAGATTTTCTTTCACACGCAAGAAAAATGAAATCTCACTGCAGACAAATCACGCTCCTGGTCGCTGGGGTAACTAACGAGCCGGTGAGCCAGCTAGAGCCTGGAGCTTTCAGAAAACCCTTTTTGGGTGTGAGGTTCCCAAGAGCTGCTGGCGGGGGCTCTGCCTGAGGCTCGCTTGTCCCCTCCTCTGCTACTTCACCGTGCTGGGCTCTGGTGTGCTTTCCTCCTGGTGCTTAACTGGCGGGATCCTATCCTGCAGGCAGCAAAAGGTGGCTTCAGTGACGTGGCCCCGCTGGCAGCATGCATTTATAGGCTTCTGAAGCTGGAGGGGTGTTGCTTGAACCGTACCTTATCTTTCTCTCTTCTCTTTCCTTTTTTTTTCCTCCCTTTCTCTCTGTTTGTTTGTTGTGTTTTTTTTTTTTTTCCACCTCTTGATCAGAACCGACCTTCCTTTCTCCGGCGCGTTGGGATCTTTCCAGCAGCTCATGCCGCAGCGCCTCGCCCGTTCCACCCGAGCTGCCCGCGCCGCTGGCTTGGACCTAACCTAGGCTAAATCCCCGCGTGGCCTGGGGAGGGGGCAGCCATGGGGAGCTCTGCCTCGTCGCTGGCCGCAGAGACCGAGTCGGACCATGGCTTCACTAGCCCGCCCTACCCGGGGCACCCAGCCGTGGGCTGGTATAGGAGTAGTCCCAGTGGTCCTGTTTGGGAAAGTGCCCTTATAACACGGCAGCATCAGCACTTACACCACCGGGTGCGAAGGTAAGGAGGAGGGGAAGGAGCCTGCTCACCTGCTTACCTCTCAGCTTCGGCCCAGGCTGCTGCATTCGGGGAGAAATTGCCTTGGATCCTGCTGAGGGTCGGGTTCTTCCATCAGGGCTCAGCTCCAGCCCTGGTGGAACTTTGAGCTGAATTCTCCCCGATTTGGGTGACGCCAGTCAGCGTCCTCTTACAGGGCTGCGGATGTCTCCTGCAGGACAGGCTGCAGGGCTCAGCGCAGCCCCTCCTCACTCGCAGAGGTGGCTGCCTGGGAATGGGATCTCGGTTCCTTGAACAAGCTGGCCGTGTGCTTGGGGCTTCTCTCCCCCCTCCCAACTAATAACAAGTGTCACGGGGGGAGGACTGTGACCCCAGGCTGGCTGGGGGTAAGCAGCAAGAGCTTCTGAACTCAAAAGAGCGAGAGATGCTGTTTTAATGAGAAAGAAGTGAAACGCTTTGAATACCAGATCCCGGGGAACAAAACACCAAAACGGAATGAAAAGGAAAGAGCTCGGGGTTTTGGACCCCCAGTTTCTATCCCTCGGTGAAATCAGCACCTCGGGACGTGTCCCCGAGTCGCTGCCTCTGCCCCTTCCCCGCCAGCCGCTTGGGAGTGAGGAGTTTTTCTTCACGCTGGAGGGCGGGTGTCCTGGTTCAGCCTCTGCCAGGTTGTGAGGTATGTCGACAGCAGCTAAAAATCCTCTGCCTGGGGGCTTGGCTGTAGAAGCTGCCGCGTTTTGTGCTAACCGTGTTGGAGCCGTTGCCTAATGCCTGCTCTGTGTGGATTCCAGCCCGCTCGGCTGCTTGTACTTGCTTCAGCCCGTTCGGAGCCACTAGGTTTTTTAGGAATAGCTGCTTGCTTCTCAGCGTCCCCGAGCTGTTGTGGCTTTCCTCTGGGAGCACTTGCTGTGACGGTCACGTCCCAGCCCTCATTTCCTTGCCTCATCGCTGCTGCCAGTCCCCACAAGTCTGCTTCACGGCGCCTGGTGCACGACTCGGGGAGACCCCAAGGCAAGCGGTGCCGCGCTTTGCTCCTTTGTAGCCCTGTCTGGGGGTCCCTCCTTGAGCTGTTAGGGGTGTGAAAGCAACTGGGTCTTGTCTTTGCTCTCAGCTGTGGGCCCGAGTCCCTGGCGATGCCCAAGAGGCCTTTACCAGGGCTGCTTTGTGCAGCTCCGGGGCTGGCGGGCGGTCTGGGTGCTGTAGGTTTGTCCCCTCCAACTTAGAGGGATCCTGCCCTCAGGATCCTTCCTTCCAGGCTGCTGCTTTTCCCCGAGGAGAGCTGGGGAAGGCGTTGAAATTTCTGCCGACCGCCCCGCTCTGCCTGCGCGCAGCCAGCCTGCTTCAGCAGCGGGTCCAGAATCGGTGCTGAGCTCAGGCCAAAGCGCCCGTGGCTCCCACGGCGAGCCCGCAGCGACAACAAGCAGCAGCTGGCTGCTTTCCAGAGAGGAACAGATAAATATATTGCCCTTTTTTTATATATATATAAAAAAAGTAACTAACTAGAACGAGCCCGAGGAGGTGGGGCTGCCTCTCAATGGCCTCGTCCCCAGAGTCCCGCAGCCAGGAAGGAAGCGGAGTGCTGGGGAGTCAATCGGAGGCTGGGCTGCAGCCCGGGGATAGACTCTGCTTTTCCTGCTGCTTTCCTGGCTGTGCCTGCGGCCACCTTCCGAGCCGATAATGCTTTGGCTGCCGCGGGCCAGCACGGAGCCAAGCCCGCTCGGCTCCGTCTCGCGCCTCGGGGACGGATGCAGCCGCCCCTCGTGCAGCGGCGAGGTGCGGTGCCACGTGGCTGGTGTCGGGAGGGGATCACGGCACCGAGCTGACGTCCAGGGGAGGTTTAAGAGAATATTTCTGCTCACCGCACCTCCGTCCCCCATTGGTGATGAATTGGGGCACGGGACATTGTCCTGGTTGAGTTCCTGGTGGCTGCTCTGTGTCACCACGCAGGGACGGGGCCCTTCAGGATGAAATACCTCTGGGCCTCAACGACCATGGAGGGAGGGACAGATTTATTTTTTTATTTATTTGAAACGCTGTGGAGAAATAAATCTCCCCGCTGTTTGAGGGAAGCTGTTCGAGGAGAACCGCTTCTGTTGCTGGCAGTGGGTGGGGGGGCGCTTGCTGCACCCCTCCCTGCACGAGCCAGCCGGGGCCTTGGCATTTGGGAACCACACGGCTTAAATGTGTGGGAGAGGAGGAGGTCGGTGCGGTCCTGTCGCAGGGGCTTTGAGCCCGTCTGAGGCTGGGGCTGGGGCTGTGGGTCGGGGCAGGCAGTTCCCTGCTTTTTATCAGCAGCCTGCTCGGCTTTGGGTGTGCTCAGAGTTGATTTTGCAGCCTGCAGGAGTGAAAGCTGCCTGCGGTTTGCTCAGGAAGAGCTTTTCCTCATCCCAAGATAGCAGCGTTTCGACCCGTTAGAGGTTTCAGCTCTTATTTCTCCCTGCCGCCCGCCCTCCCAGCCCTTCTCTTGTTCTCCGAGCCTTAGGAGCAGCTCAAAACCTCAGGCAAGGTCACGCATGGAGGAGCTTGCTTGGGGATTTTAGGGATATTCTCCGAGCTCGTGGAATCGCTGCCACACAGCTAACCAAATCCCTCCCCACCTGCACAAGGACACTGCAGATCCCTGCAGGGACCCGCCAGCTCCTCCCGAGCCCCTGGGCAAGGACCAGAGGCTTGTGTGGTTGGGGGAGAGCTGGGGATAACCAAAATCTGCCCTGACTATACCAAAAAAGGGGCAAGGAGAGAAAAAGAGCCCTCTCTTTGGAGCTGTGAGGGGGCTGCCATCTGCTGCGGTGCCCAGGACGTGGCTGGGGATGGTGCTGAGCAGAGCTTGCGCTCCCTGGGGAGCCATGGCGCTGGGTTCAGCTGGGATTTGGTGGGGTTACGATGCCTCAGGGGTCCTGGGTACCTGCTTGGTGGGAGCGCTGCCCCCGGGGCTGTTTGCTTGCTGGTTCTCCCCAGGCACGCTGCAGCAGGAGCGGGGTTCAGCCAGGAGGGCGTGCGGGGCTGGCAGCACCCCGGGCTGCTCCCAGTCCTCCCCATCCACTGTCCCCGCTGGCTGTTCCAGCTGCCCTCTCCCTCTCAAAGCCCTGAAATTGTTCAAATTGGGGCTGTTTAGAGCTGTGGAGCTGTAGAGAAGGCAGAGGATGGCGTGGAGGACTGGAAACTGAAGGTCTTCGTCTGAACCCAAATGGCCCCAGCAGTAAGAGGGCAAATTCCCCTTCCTCTCCCTTGTGCCCCCAGGCCCATTCCCCACCTGTATTTTCCAGAACACCCCTTCTGCATGGCTCTCCTGACTCTTTTCTTGCTGCAGAGGCAGGAGCCTGGCCCCGTGGTTCATGGTGAGTCCCTGGGCCCCTGGGGAGGTGTCACGCATGTAGCCCAGAGCCGTGCAGCAGTCCCGGTCCTCTAAAAGGAGCTGACGGATGGGTGCGGTGACAGCAGCGAGCTCAGGAGCCTGCCTGAGCGGCTGCGAGGAAGGAACCAACGTAGGAAACTGTGCGTGTGTGTGCTCCAAGGGGAGGTACTTGCTGTTCAACTTGGGTTGCATGAAAAACCCAGGGTGAGAGCCTCGGTCTCTTCCACCTATGCTGTGCAGCATCTGTTGGAACACTCATGGAGCTGCCGCCCCCCTCACCTACCTCCAGCCCTCGCTGCAGGCGCCTGGCCCCGAGCTCGCTGGGCACCCAGAGGCCCCCGAGAGGCCGTGCTGGTCCCATCGGGGCTGGAGGTCGGTGCTGGTGCGTGGAGGGGACGGGGCAGCGCGTGCTGGGCAAACCCTCTGTGGGCTTTTGTTCCCTCGCGCGGAGCCGTCCCGGCGCTGCAGGGCTGCCACGGACAGAGGGGCGGTTGTTCGGGGCTGGGGCCGCATGACAAGCAGCACATCTGGCTGCTCCTGCCCCCGGATCGGCAGCCTGCCCTCGGAGCTGGGCTTTAGCGGGATCTCTCCATCCCAACAAACTGCCCTGGGCTTTTATCTGGCCTGGGATCCCTCCCGTGCTCCTCGCCCTGCAGCTGCAGGGTGGGGAGAAGGAGGTGCAGGTGGGCACCAGCAGGGTCCTTCATCGCCCTGGAAGCCTCGTTTTTAACCTGCATACCTCGAAAAAGTGCACGTGCAGGAGCCGGGAGCATCCCCTAGATTCCAGATTCCAGCTGTCAGTGCTGAGTGACCAAGGCCAGAGGCCCCCAGGGTGCTGTGTGAGTCGGAGGGGCTTCTGCTGACTGCTGGAGCAGGGCACGTGTCGGAGGGGCTGCCTCAGCTGAGGCCAAGCGGCAGGGAAGCTCCTTGCACCTGAAGGACCTGGATCCAGCACCACTTCTGCCTTCTGGCCCTTTTGTAGGGGCAGGGGATGAGCCCTGTGTGGTGTGCCGCTGAGAAGTGCGGGGTGATGCTGCTTTTTTTGGTTCTTTTCCTTCTGACAAGACCCAGGGTGGCTTTTAGAGGCTCAGGTATCTCTCTCAAAAGTTGCTCGAGCCTTTTCCCTGCAGGCCTAGTGTGCAAAGCCGCATCTCCTGGATTTGCAGGGTGTGATTTAGCTCATCTCTGACCGTGGTGTAGGAACGGCATCTGTGTCCAAGCAGCGCTGGAAGGAGAAGGTGGAAGGCAGGGGGTGGTGGTGGGGGCGTCCCTCCTCCTGCCCTGGGAGCAGCCTGAGCTGCCCCAGGCCTCCTGTGCCGCTCGTATCCAGCCGGACTTTTCAGCTGCTGTGGGGACGGGTGGGATTCTGCTTCCTGGGCTCTGCCTGTGCTCCCCACCCCTCCCCGCACTCAGTCCACGGCTCAGCACTGGGGGCTGGGGCGCAGAGCTGGAAGTGGCAGCTGATTTATTCGGTGGAGCTGTGAGTGATGGGAGCAGACAGCTTCGGAGCCGCGCTGTGTCTCCTGATCCATCTCTCCCCCTTCCTTCCTTTCATCCTCTCTTTCTGTTCTGCCACTCCTCTTTGCGTTTTGTTTTCCCAGCACTGTAAGGTGCAGCATCAATCTCGATGGAGCGGCGCTGCAGGCTGCTGGCCACCCGTAAATCTCCTCCTCCATCTCCCCACGCAGCAGGGACCTGACGCGGGAAGTGAGGGCTGTGGAGGAATCCTGGCTGTGCCTGGCTCTTCCCAGCTGTGTCCCTCAGGCTGTCTGGGCTACAGCAGCAGGAAAATTCTTCTCCCAGCCTCGACTGGGTGCTGAGACCTGGTCCGTTGGGAAGTGGAGTGTGTGACAGCCTCTAACACGGGACAGGAGGGAGCTGCAGTCGCTGTTCTTCGCGTGTGTGGTGTCTGAAGTTGTTCCTTGTTCTGAAGACTTATTGAAGGTGGTCTTCATCTTCATCCTGGCAAGCAGACCTGTTCCTCCCAGCCTACCCAGCGCACGCAGGGGCTGGTGATTTCTGGTGCAGAACACACACGTTCTCCACAGACTGCGCTGCACTGAGGCCAGGTGTTAGGGGAGCAGAACAGAAGTACAGCCCGTGCCTTCATCTTAGCCTCTTCTTTGCACTCTTTGAAGCTTCAAAGGTGTTTTCTTTGCTGTGTTCTTAAAACGCTGGACACGTGTTGGAAGCTGTGAGGCTGGGCATGCTGGAGGTCAGCAAGGCTTCTGCCTCGGTACCCAGAGGAAACCGAGGTGCAAAGGGGAAAGGCAAAAGCAGAACGGTGCTGGAAAACCCTGAGATCCTGCGGGCCTGGGATAGCTGCGATATTTGCAGAGGGGAAGCACGGGGGCAGCAGTCCCTGCAGTGTGTGGGGGCTGCAGGGCTCTGACTCCAAACAGTTTTCTTGTCCTCGCCCTGCTGTGCGCTCCGGGAAGGGCACGCTCCTTGGAGACAGACTGCAGACCCACACTCAGAAAGAAATTGCTTAACTGGCTTAAAGTCAGTTAGAGAAATGGAAACAGCAAAGAGCTTCTTCTTCTTCACCTGGACTTCTTTCCCCTGCTGGGGTTGCTTTGGGAGTGGTTGCTCAAATGCCCCTCGAGTGCAGGTGGCTGCGTAAGGGGAATCGCGTCCTTGGGTCCCAAGAGTCCGCCCTCCTGGCTGACGCTGTTCCAGCTCCTCAGAGGCAGCAGCTTAATGACTTCAGAGGCTTGCTCCTTTCCTTGCCTCCTCCCCTCCCTGCTGGGGGCAGGGAAACCTTTACTGTGCAATGCAGCCTTGGGAATCGGCCCATCGTTGCCTTTCCTTCCAGCCCTGTGCCAGGCGCGGGTTTTGGGGTGCGCACAGGTCCCGGTAGCTCCCTGAGTCCTGGGCTCAGAGGCATGCTTTGTTCTCTTAAGATTCTCCCTGCCTGCGTGCATAACCCCCTTAATAGCTGCGATTTACTCCAATAAATGAGGTTGGAGAAACCTCACAGAGCACCCAGGATTTCCCCACCAGTGGAAAATTGGCAGACGGGGGAGCTGTGTGCGGGGCAGCAAGGAGCAGAGCCCACAAAGACGGCGTCAGCGGAAACAGAGCAGTGTCTGGAAGCCTCTCATCTTCCTGCTGGCACTGCTCGATGTGGCTCCAGCTGCTTTCTATTCCGGGATGCCGGGATGTGCGTTCCCCCGGGGGCTGGGGAGGACACGCGAGGGCTGTGCTGCCGGTACGCTGCTCTCTGCCTTCTCACAGCTCGCCAAACCCCGCGACTTCTGGGCCGGGAACAGTTGGGTGTCCTCGACCTGCTCGATTCCTGTGATCAGCACTGTTTGTTGGCCTGCTCCAGAGGGCTGGAAATCATGAAGCTGGCGAGTAGGAAGGGGTTAGAGGATGGCGGATAGTCACTGCCAGGGCTTGAGAAATGCACGTTTGGTTTCTGGGCTTGGTGTAGACTTTGTAGACTTCTCATTACAGAGCCCCTACAAACAAGGAGCTTTTAGTTCCTGACCTCCCAGACCGTGCACACTGCACAGCCAGCTGGGCTGTGTCTGATAAGCTCTTGGTGCCTGGGTGAGCATCCCCCGGTGCCGCGTTGCGGGGTGCCCCTTAGCTCTGGCTCTCACCCCAGAGGCCCCCATGCCCCAGGTTTGATCCCTTCCGAGGCTGAAGGCTCCAGAAGTGACCCCAGGGCTCCAGAAGTGACCCCAGGGCTCAAGCTGTGACCCCCCAGGACAGAGGTATGTGCTGAGCCATCCCGCTGCGCATCCAAGCGCCGTGTCCAGCGCGTGCTGTGCCTGCTGCCCCCGGCACCCCGCTCTTTAGCAGCCTGCTTCTTCCGAGTCGCTGCGATCTCCCCGGGTGAGCGATGCGTGGAGCATTCGGCTGCCCGGACCCTCCCCTCGCCGCTCCAGCACGTAAGCCTCTGTGTGGAACACCGGCTGTGACAGCAGGGGCCCACCCTGCTGCAGGCTCTCGCCGTTTGTCAGAAGAAATCGCTTCTCCAGCCTCGTGCGTGGAGGAGATGCCGTTTGCACCGAGCCCGAGCAGCACCTCAGGCAGCTTCTGCCTCCCCCCTCGTTCTTCCTCCCCCCGAGCCTGCGAGGGGCGCGGAGCCTGCCCAAAGGAGCCTGATGCAGCAACAAATTCGGTGCCGCGCTGCGTTCATCTCTCTGCCCTGAAATAACCCGGGAAGAGGAAGAGCTGGAGGAGGTGGATCCAGGAGGGAGAAAGGCTGGAGCCAGCTGTGAGGTCGGTGGGATTTACTGCTCTGTGAAGCCTCTGCTGTCCCTGCAGGGCCAGGCAGCCCTGGTCACCACGCGAGCCCTCGGGGGCATTGGTGGCAAAGGGCTCGGGACAATCCGCCCTCCACAGCCACTTGTAGCCGTGGTGGCTGCATCACCGTGCCCTGATCTGACCGTGGGCTGAACTCCAGGGCTGGCAGCCCTTGCCAGAGCTCACCTCTTTTCCCCTGTCCCTTGGCGATCTTTCTTTCCTCCCGCAGATCAGCGCGAAGCTCGTTGGCCGGGTTATTAAGTCGGAGCTGCTTTCCCGAGGCACAGGGCTGGCTTAGCGTCTCATTAAGGCCCGTTAATCACCCTAAAGGGACTCTGACAGCCACTGGCAGCTGACCACGCTGCCTCGCTGCCTTCCCTTCTGCCAGGACGCTCGAGGTCCTGCCTGCAGTGCCCTGAGCACGGCTGGGAGCTGCGTGAGATGCTGCCACCGCCGAGCTCGGTGGTCTCGGGGTCCCGAGGAGTTTCCCCCTTTGGCAGCAGTTGTGCGAGGGGGGCAGGATGACGGCCAGGTTACAGCCACGGCTCAGGAGCCAGAGGCTCGGGGCTCTGCTTCCTCCCTCTGCCAGCGCCTCGCTCGTTAGGCCCAGGGCTTGGGGGAACCCCCAGCCTTTCTCTGCCCCCTCCGTTCCAAAGGGCACCGAGCTGCTGAGTCCTGCTGCTTTGCTTTGTTTGGCAAACTTTTTGTATGGGCAAAAGGAAGCTGGTGAAGAGGATGTTCTGCAGCTTCCCCGGGTGCCGTTTGGTGACTGTGCTGATGCTCTGAGGTGTGAACCCACACAGCACTAATTGGGATCTCCTGGTTCACTGCTGTTACCAACTTCTGCGCCCTTTGTTAGTGAAATGAGTTGGTGTAAGAGCAGCAGGAACAAACGTGATCTTTCTGGCTGATCCTCCCCAGCGTGTCCTCCTGGCTCTGGCGTGGTGGTTGTAAATCCTCTCCCTGGTGTTCCCCTCCCCTGATTTCTCCGCATCTTGCACAAAACTTCAGTGGGGGCTTGCAGGTTTTTGCTCCTGGTGGGACCACCAAGTTTCTCAGGCACCTGCGTGATGTTCAGCATCAAACTGGTCACAGCTGGGGCCAGACCAGCAGGGAGCCCTCGGGATTTCAAGAGCAGAGCCTGTCCCCAGCGTGCGACAGGGCTTCTCCTTGCAGGATGCTCTGGGTGCGTTTGTCCTGGGGTTCCTGCGCTCCTGGTCTCACCCAGCCCCTTCCTGGCACACGCTGAGGTGTGAGGGACCTTGCTCCACGGAAGGGTGGTGCCAGATCTTGTCCCAGGGGCTGCGGTGCCATTTGGTCAGTCCTCAGCGAGCTGCTGGTGCCAGGGCCGTGGCTGCTCTGCAGGGATCTCCTCTCCTGCTGTGTTAAGGAGCCCCGGGGTGCCCGGGCTTCAGAGCCCCCGCCCGTCCTCTGAACTGTTCCTTCCTAACCAAGGGGATCTTTTCAGAGTTTGAAGTCTTTCATTTACCTTCCTTTCCGCAGCAGCACTCAGCCTCCTCCACGTGTGAGTAATTGCAGATTCCCTCCTGCTGGGGCCGTTGAGGTGAGCATGTGGAAGCGGCAGCACGCGTTTGTACCGGATTTGTTCTCAACATCAGGGAGCAGGCAGGGCTCGGGGGCAGTCGCTGGCACGTGTGTGCAGCCAGTGTCTCGCTCGTGCCGCATTCGGGGGGTCTGAAGGGCCAGCGGCCAACGCACGGCGCCTCTCAGAACGTTTTGTCAAGGCTTTTTATAAAAGCCAACTCGCAAGCAGGTAATTAGTTCATTTAGTAGCCTGCCTGTAAGACGCATCGTCTTCATTTGTGGGATTTACTTCGGAGTCTTAAGATTCCCCCATTTCAGTTGCTCGTAAATTTTGCTGGGCAACTTGATTTTAAGTGGGAAACTTTCTGGATGACTCTGCAGACCAAAGATGGAGTGTAAGGATTAAAAAAGCAAACCAAACAAACAAATGCAAGGTATCTAACCAAATTTTATCAGGCCAAAACTTGTGTTCCCCACGTGCATCCTTGCTCTGCGCCTTGAGGATGCTGAAGCTGCAGCACCCAGCGCGACGGCGCTGTTGGTGTGCTGGAGGCCAGAGCTCTCTGCTGGCTCCAGCATTTGTAAGGACACCAAGGATGGTGCTGCATAAGGGCTCTTGTGCGTGGCTGTGGTGAGCCTTATTGATCTGTTGAAAAAGATTTTATTTTTTTTAGCAATAAGAAAGTAAGTTCTTGGATTGTTGTGCTGTTTGCTGGAGGATTTGAGTCCTTTTTGCTCTGAAAGTGCAGCTTTCGTGGGGCTGCACGCACGCTGAGGCACTCCCAGGGTGTCAGTAGGGAGCCCTTCTACACCCAAATTTCTCCAATTTCATGAAACTGGGAATAAAACTGTGAAACCAGTGTACCTCCTCCTGTGTATTTACCCTTAAGTGGATTCAAATATCCGCTGTATGTGGATTTCAGTCAAAGTCGGTGAGGAAATGCACTTGTATAAGGCAAGGCATGGATTGAGGTCGTTAATTCAGCACCACCTCAAGCAAAATCAATCTATTAAGCCGTTGTCAAACCTGTTTAAGGCAGGGTGAGATGCTGGGCCGAGTTAATGGTACATAAATCTTCCTCAGGGTGCAGGACTTGGATGCGATTGGATCTTAATACTGTTGCCTCTTAATCTCCTCAGATACCCCAAAAACAGGAAAATTTAGGCAAAAATAAATAGGAAGAACTAAATGAAGTAGCTGAGCTGGGTACCAACAGCAGCACCAGCAGGCGTGGTGAGGGTACGTACCCGCTCCCTCTTCTGAAGGGAGGGAGCCCAGGGCTTGCAAAAGCTCACGGAGTTTGATCAAAGGCAGGGCTTGGACTTTGCCAGCCTCCTTGAAACACTTTCTGCCTCTTTCTTTCATATCCCCAGGGATTCTTCTTGTTGTTCGGGCAGAAATTTGGGTAACCTTTTCTCTACAAAGGCGCCTCTGCGCATGGCCCTGTCTCTGCAGGGCGCTGTGCTGGCCGAGCTGGTTTCCTTCCCCGATAGCATCTTCTGCCACCCCAGCAATTAAGGGATACTGAAGGCTAATGATGCCCCTCCTGTTTTTCTCACGAGGCAAGCCTTCCAGATTCGTATTCTGCTTTGAAGATTTCGCAGGGAGATTGATAAACGTCTCCAGCACAGCGGGTCGGGATGCTGCTGCCTGTGTGTCTGCGCCCTCGGGGCAAAGGGAGTGTGCGGCGTGCTGCTGCCAGCCGGGCTGCTTTGGGCTGCTCCGCGTTCCTGCAGCAGCAGCAGCAAGCCAGGAGCTGCAGTGCCCACGGATTCAGATGGGCTGAAGCCTTCAAAGACTCTGCTCCTCTCCTCCTTTTCCCAGGCCAAACCCAGCCAGGGATTTCAGCCCTGGAAAGGACTCTCTGAGCGATGAAGGTCTCACCTTCCATCCTTCATCCAAGCCAGGTTTTGGTGCACCTGACAGGAGCTTTCGAGGTGCTCGTGTCCCTGCTGGGCTTCTGCCTCTGCCCATTTCCCAGCCAGCTCTCAGCAGCTTTCCTGGGGCTTTCCTCTGGCACAGCCAGCGAAGGGTCGGGGAGCACCCTCTCTGCTCCACTCGCATCCTTTGCGAGCAGTTGGACTCGCTGACATTGCCTTGGAAATCGTTTCTCCCCCGTCCTGTGGCAAACTGCCCCCCTCACCCCTAACATCTGCCTGTTTTAGGGCAGGCGAGCCCTGGTTATGGGAGGTGCCTGCAAAGCAAGCGGCAGGGAGAGCCGCAGTTGGAGAGCAGTTTCTGTGGTTTTGTTGGCTGCTACAAAAATACCCAGCTGAATCAATTCCAGTTAGCTGGGGCCTGTTTTCTTTTTTTTTTTTTTTTCCTTCCCTGTCAGGCTTCTCATTAGTGCAGTTCTGTTTTCCCCTGGGAACCTTCTTATTAAAACTTGTAGCCTCTTCTCTCCCTGGCCAGTGAAGCACAGCGGAGCTGTCTGAGCGCTTTGCCAGCTGTGTCCAGCGTGGGAAAAGCGTGGAAACTGCAAGAATCCACAGGAGATCTGGTGCAATGGGACTGAGAAATTCCCACAAACCGGGCTGTTTCAGCAGCTTGGAAAACCCATGGTGTCTGTCCGAGCCCCTCGGCGCTTTCAGGGAAGGGTTACGTGCTGTTACGGGGCTCTGATGGCCCCGTTCACCTTCAGGTGCTCACCCTTGCGTGGTTTTCTGCTGTAAAATTAGATTTTTTTTTCCTCCTTTCTACTTTGATGAGCAACCCGCCTGTGCCGCCGCTGCTTTATTGCCCAGAACAAGTCCAGTTGTCTTGCATCAGTGCCAGCTGTGAGCAGGGGAAGATGCTGGGTTCTGCACAGGGGTGATTGCCCTGTCCCAGCAGTTGTCAGGAGCCCCAGCACTGCACTGGGACCTCCCGGAGGCTGGGGAGCCCTGCGTGGGGCAGGGTGTGACAAGTGGGACACGCTGGTCCCTCAGCTGGCTTTTGTCCCCCCCATCCAAGCTGGCTTCCTGCAAGCTGGTTGGGTTTGTCCTGGAGTAACTCTGTAGTGAGGGCAGGTGTAAATCTATAGTAAAACTCCGAGGTGCTCAGAGATTAATACAGAAGGTTCAAAAAGTCTTTATTTCATCAACTGCTTCAGCAAAAGGATGAATTTCTGCAGCTGTAGCCACCGTGGTTCCCTTCCAGCAGACCTCAGGAACAGGAACGGTGCCGCTGGAGCTCAGCCCCAGCCCTGGCCTGCCCTGGAGGATCTGCCCGGCACGGGTTTCTCTGAGACCCATCTCGGAGCCAGGAGGTTGGCCTGGAAACCTCCAGAAGTCCCTTCTGGAGCTGAGTTTCCCTGGGATAAGTCTGACCTCCTAAAGCAGCTCGGTGCTTGCTCCTGCAGTGTGCCGCTGCTTTTGCTCGCGGGTTTGGGGTGCCGGCCAGGGCCCTGCTCTGTGGGCACGTGGGTGATGTTGCAGCAGCCTCGGTGCCCTGCTTCCTGGCGCTGTAATTCCGGCTGCACCTCTGTGTTGGGTGATGGTTGCTGGTGTTTCAGCCCCCTTTATTTTCTTGGTTCGTTTTAGAGGAGCTGGAGAGGCAGGATTTGGAAATACTGAAGCAACCTGCCCTGACTGCATGGTGCAAGCACTTCTGTAGCCTCGGAGGTTTCGAGGCATGAATCAGAGGCTGCTTTTCTCCACGGATGCTCCTCCAGAAGTCAGTAAAAATTGGGAAGTCCCTGCTGAGCTCCTCTGTGTTGCTCTGCCAGTCCGTCTGCCGAAACCTCCCCTGGCCCAGCCTGATGGCCCTCGCCTGGCTCTGCGAGAGGGACTCGGCTCCGTGGGCAGCACCTCCTCCCCCGGGAACAAAAAAAATTAATTGTTGCTGCTCTCCAGCAACAATTAAATAAATAAAATTCGCCAGAACAAGGGATTCTTCCCTGTTCCTGTCCTGTTCCTTCCTGTCCTGTCCTGCCCTGCTCCGGTGAGGCTCCAGAAATGCCTTTGGTCCCTGCTGACACCCGCAGGTGGCAGAGACCTGCGGCTTGCCTGCTGGCTGCGTGGGAGCCAGGGCTCTGCGGCACCAGGATGAGCTCAGCTGAGCTGGGCTGTGCCTCCCTGCAGGCTGTGCCCTCTGCCTCTGCCCCTGCCAAGTGCCTCGTCCCCAGGAAAAAGCCTTTCTGTGGGCGGGGGGCTCTGCAGGTGGCTGTTTGGGGAGAAACCCATCTCCTGCACGGGGAGACGGCAGGCGATGTGCATCTCCGTTGTGTTTTCTGGGGCTGCAGAGCGTGTGTTGTACAGCAGCTGGGCTCGGGGGGTAGATGGGAGGCTTTGGTTTGTCTCAGAGCTGCCAGAGGAGAAAACCAAGCAGCTTTAGGTCCCGGCAGCGGGCGGATGGCACGGCGGGGTGGGGGGACCCAGCCGGGGAGAGGCAGCAGCTCCCCACGGCTGGGGACAGAGCTCGGGGCAGAGCGCAGGCAGCTCAGCAGCAGGGCAGAGCACTGCAGCGTCCTGCTGCCACCTCCCTTCTGCTGCCTGGAGCTCCTGCCCGGCCGAGTGAAGCTGTGCAGCCTCCCCGAGCCCACAGCTCCCTGCTGGGTGCACGTCAAGCACACCCGGCGATGCCGCCTGCCAGTGGGACCCGTCTTGCCTCGGCCATCCCGGGCTTCTCCTCCTCTCTGCCGCCACGGGAAGGGGCACGGTGCTTTGCCACGGTCCCGTGGCTGCGTGGCCAGAAGCCTTGGCCAGCGTGGTTCATGCAGCAGGAGGAGCGGTGGCTGCAGGGTGCCGAGCTGCGGTAAGCGGCGCCGACGCGCTCCTACGGGTTGGTTTTGGGGCCGGGGCTCCCCCAGCACAACACGGGGTGGTGCAGGTTGCTGCCAGCCCTTGCTTGCTTTTTGCTGATGCCCCTGGTTCGGTGCGGCTCAGCCGGTGAGGTGAGTGGATGTGACAGGATCGCAGTGCCCCTACACGGCCCCGTTGGTTTCCCCGCCCCTGCCGGAGCTGGGCACACGGCTCCTTCCCTTCCCTTCCCTGCCTGGAGGCTGATTTTCCTTTCAGACGTTTCTGGGCACGGCGCTGCCACGGGGAGAGCTCACAGCTGCAGGACTTCAGGCAGAAAAATCAATGTTTGTGTTTCTTTTAGCTGGGAGAGATTCTTGAAAGGACTCCGGTAAATAAATACCTTGTAAAGTTCAAACTGGGAAGGCACGGTGCGTGAGTTTTCAAGCTCTCTCTTGAAATAAAATGAATTTCTTGGGTTCAGGCTTTATTTAGAGAAACGTTTGATTTAAGGAGGGATTTGAAGGTTGCATCTGATCTCCTCGCGAGGGAGGGCCGCTCTCCAGGAGCCCGGGTTGGGGACGTGCTCAGGTTGCTGCTGGGGTACTCCTGGGGGTGTCCCATGTCCCCAGCCCCGGAGGGGACCTTCCTCCCCCCCGGGTGGCTCCTGCTGCAGCCGCTGTCCCCGCAAGGCCCCGCTGCTGCAATGCAGTCAGCTCGCTGCCTCGGGGAGCCGGCCGTGCAGGTGCTGCTGCCCGGGATGCTGGAGGCCAGCCAGGAGCATGTTCCCTCCGTGGGCATCTCACAGCTTTCTGCACCCGTCCTCTGCGGCACAGAACGGTTTCTTTCCCTTCTTTGTTCCCGTTTGCGTTGGGTCCAACCTGATCCTCGGCGGGGTGCTAGGAAGGTGGTGACCCCCCGTGATTTAAGCTGCGGGTTCCTTGCTCCGGGACAGCCTGAGGCTGCTGTTCCCGGCAGGAGCTGAGGGCTTGGAGGCTCCTCCTGCAGGGTCGGCCCTGCCGGGGGTCTGTGGCACACAGGGCAGGGGCTGGGGGCTGGGAGGGGAGCAGGGCGAGGCGCAGCTCCCTGCGTGTCCGGGGCTTTAGGCTTGGCTCTCGTGCGGTGCATTTACAGGGGGGAGAGCTCTCCGGTCCCCGTGCGAAGGAGGAGGAAGCAGGAAACTCTGTTTCAGCCCCACCTTCACTGAAAGTCGCAGGAAATTACCCAGAGCAGAGGACAAGCAGCGGGGCTGAGGTTCCTTCGGCCACTCCTTGGCCTGCATGCGAGTGGAATCGAGGGCTGGTGCCCCGTGGCCACTCCGCTTCCCGGAGAAGTGGGGCCGGAGCGGGGAGGCAGCGCTCTCGGAGCCTGCTGGGCTGAAACCTCCTGCCTCTGCTGGAGGCTGGGGGGCAGGAGCTGCTGAGCTGTCCTGTGTCAGCGGCGGAGGGTTTTGTTCCCCCCTGGTGCAGATAATTGTGTCTGCAAGAGCAGAAAGTGCAGGGGATGTGGGCTGGAGAGACCCTGAAAGAGGGAGAGAACCGACACCGGGAGCAGAAAGAAGACAAAACAGGTTGGGCGTTCCCAAGCAGAGGCACGGCTGGCTCCCAGCTCTGCATGCCCGTGCCAGCCGGGCGCCCTGCCCTCCCCGTGTCCCCTTCCTGCAGCTGTGATCCCACAGCTCCCTGAGCTCGGCTCTGCCTCTGCCCACGGCTGCCTTTTCTCCTGGCAGTCGCCTGTCTCACACAGGAGCTGCCTCGGCATTACAGACAAGCCAGAGGGGGGCAAAGCAGTTGTGGGTAGCGGCTGGGTGCAGCCGTGTGGGGCTGGGTTCATCCCCACAGACACCAGAGGGCTCAGCGGGGCTGCGGGGCTGCTCTGTGCCCTTCCCGAAGCGCTGGGGGTGGAAGCTGGCCCGTGGCCATGCACTTGTGGAAACGCGCTGTCAGTGCCAGAGAAGCGAGTGCCTGGAGAGCAGCGACTGCGTTGCTTTTTGTTCCCTTCCTGGAAGCAAAACCCTGCCTGGGAAAAACGCGTACCTGGGAAAAACCCTCACCCTCACGCTGTCCTCTGCTCTCTTCCAGCAACTCCCACTCTCCCGGCTCCATGGCTGCGGTGCGCGAGTGGTCCTGCACCCGCTGCACCTTCCTCAACCCCGTCGGCCAGCGGCAGTGCTCCATCTGCGAGGCCCCTCGCCAGAAGCCGGACCTCAACCACATCCTGCGCCTGAGCGTGGAGGAGCAGAAATGGGCCTGCGCCCGCTGCACCTTCAGGAACTTTCTGGGCAAAGAAACCTGCGAGGTGTGCGGCTTCACCCCGGAGCCGGGGCCCAGCGGCTCCCCCTTGCCCGTCATCAACGGCGTCCTGCCCAAGCCCGCCGTGCTCGTGGAGCCCAAGGGCACGTCCCGGGAGGAGGCCGCCAAGGTGGAAAGCAGCAGCGAGGAGTCGGAGGGGAAGAGCCCCGATGAAGGGGAGCCGGAGAGCGGCTGGGCTTGCCAGCGCTGCACGCTGCACAACACGCCCGTGGCCAACTCCTGCTCGGCCTGCGGTGGGCCGCGCAAGCTCTCCCTGCCCAAAATCCCACCAGAGGCGCTGGTCGTCCCTGAAGTCATCACCCCCGCGGGCTTTCACATGGCCCCCTCCACCCCGCAGCCTTTGGTCCCTGCAGAGGTCTCTGAGGGCGATGCCGTGGCCGCACAGGGCCCGGTGGCTATGGAACAAGAGGCCCAGAAGATGCCAGCCTTCAGTCCCTTCTCCCCGGGGCTCCAGAACAACCCCGTGCCCCGCAGCCGCCGTGAGGTGCCCCCGCAGCTGCAGATGCCGGGGCCCGAAGCGCCGCAGCCCGGGGCTCAGAGCGCAGCGGGGCAGAAGGGGTCCCCGCAGGGCCAGGCACGGGGAGCCCCCGCTGCCCGCTTCCAGGAGCTGCTGTCCACCAAGCGGCTGAGCGTGCTGGAGGAGGAGATGGAGGTCAGCCCGTCCCACTGGAAGTGCAGCGCCTGCTCCCTGCTCAACTCCTCCGGCGCCAGCAAATGCGAGGCATGCGGCACGCAGAAAGGCAGCGACACCATCAACCTGGCGGGGGACCTGGTGAGATTCACCCCCTGCAGCCCCTCCAGCCCCGACTTCACCACCTGGTCGTGTTCCAAGTGCACCCTCAAGAACCCCACCGTGGCCCAGAAGTGCAAAGCCTGCGGCTCCTCCAAGCTGCACGGCTTCCAGGAGCACGGCGCCGCGCAGGGCGAGCCGTCCCCTCGCTGCCCCGACTGCGGGGCTGGCGACAAGGGCTCCTGCCCCTCCTGCGGCAGCAAGGCCCCCTCCGCCCGCAAGGTCGCTCGCCTCTTCCCGTCCCCGCTGCCCGGAGCCCAGGACAGGCCGGCTCAGTGGGCCTGTCCCGCCTGCACCCTGCTGAACGAGCTGAAGGCCAAGCACTGCGCCGCCTGCCACACGCCGCAGCACTACGTGGCCCAGCGCAAGGGCCTCAAGGCCCTCAAGAGGAGGGAGAGCATGCACGTGGAGAAGAGGAGGCAGACGGACGAGGGCGAGGCCAAGGCGCTGTGGGAAAACATCGTGACCTTCTGCAGGGAGGTGAGCACGGGCTGAGCGGGGCTTGCTGCCGGTTTCGCTCCGGGAAGGCCCCATCTCAACACCGTGGGAGGGTGCTCAGTGCAGGCAGGCCCCCAGTGGGGCTTGGGGACAGAGGTTGCAGGGGAGGTGCTCGCCTGTGCCAGCTGGAAACCCTGAAATGGGGTGTTTGAAATCCCCAGGGGGGGATCTGTAGGGTGAAGGGGCCCTCTAAAGCGACCCACCCCATTCACCGCCCGCCCGAGGGTGAGGAGGTTGGGGCATTATCTGGCTCCTGGCAGTGTGGTAAAGCAGAGAGAAAAGGGAACATTATGGGGTGATCAGCACAGCCCCTGCCTGTCCGAGGGCAAGGAGGGCTGGGGAGGAGGGTGTGAGGGGTGCAGGAATCAGGGGGTGCTGCAGGTGGGGGCACAGAGCACTGCGTGTGCAGGCAAAGGACACTGCTGCCGCTGCGTCTGTGCCGGGGATTTTCAAGGCTCCCAAAGTCCCGCCTTCGTTCAGCTGTCCTGGGGCTGCTCAGCCTGCCGGTTTTGGGGTTTGCGAATGCGCAGCTGCGCCTGCAAATGGCTCAGCCCCGTCTGGGGAAGGACAGCCGAGGTTTGGCTCTATCCTGCCTTCAGGTGGGGGTCTCAGGAGCATGCCCTCGTGCCCCTCCCTCCCAGCGTGAAGTTTCTGGCTGGGCTTCAGCCTCCAGCAGCGCTCTGCTGGCCCCGTTTTTGCCCCGAGTGGCACCCGATGCTCCTGCGAACGCTGCTTTTTCCCTGCCCTCCTTCTGGAGCGAGCCTGCAGCTCTTCAGGACCAGCTGGGAAGGGAGCCGCAGTCCCGCTCTGACGCAGCGTCGAGGCTCTCCCTGCGCGGGCCGAGCAGCGCTCCCACGGCCGGGGCTGTGCTGCTCTCACCGGTGCCCGTGGAGGCGTTGGACTGGGGAAGGAAGGAAGGAAGCTGCTGAGTGATGCTGGTTTGGGGCTGTTTGTGGTGTTCTGATTGCTGCGTGTCTGTGGCTAACAGGCTCTTTATATCTGGCGGCTGCGTTTGGTGGGAGCAGCGCTGCTCAGCCTTCCCCTGGAGGAGAGCATCGGGCTGGCCAAATCTTCTGCCTTTTTGTCTCTGTGCGTCGCGGGAAGCAGCTCGACTCGCAGCCGAGCTCCCTGCAGGGATCGCTGCCTCCTCTGCTGTCCTGGCAGCGCCCGGCCCCGTGCTTCCCGGTGCCTGGCCCCCAGTTTTCAGCTTTATCCTTTCTCGCCCGGCTGGGAGGAGGCAGGGCTGACCTCTTCCCCTTGGCGCTGGGCTGCCGCATCCTGTCTCGTGCTGTTCCCCTTCTTGCTCATCCCCATCTCGTGATTTTTCTCTCGCCCGACCCAACGTCCTTCCCCTTTCTGCACAGCAGCACACGGCAGCGGGCACGGCGCCAGCAGCACAGCCTGGGGCTCTGCCTGCCCGGGCCTTCTCTGCCACTTCTGCCCGCAGAGCCGTCCTGTCTGCGGGTTTATCCCCTCGCAGGGGACACAAGCAGCAGCCTCGCTGCCCCAAGGGGACCGTGCAGGTGCCTGGCAGTGTCTGCTGAGCGTCCTGCCCAGCCGCTGCCCCCAGCTCGGGCAGGTGGCGCTTGGCAGCGTGCACCCTGCCAGCCGCAGCGCCCGCTGCACCCCTGGGGAAAGGCAGCAAAGCCTCGGGACTCTTTGTGGCCTCGGCTGGGAGTGGTGACAACCATTAGCTGAAAAACACCCTTCTGCGGAGCAGGAGCTGGGAGCACTAATTGAGGCACCGGGTAGGAAATGTTCGCATCACTGAGCTGGGATTGCAACAGAAGAGGCAGAGCGAGAGCTGGCACAGTGAGCACAGCTCGGTTAAATCAGAGAGCTGCTGCTGAAAGAAGTTAATTCGTGTAATTAACGGTAACAAAGAAATCCCAGTTCTTCCTTCACCCTGTGTTAAACTGTCCGAAAAAGCCGTCCTTCTGCCCTCGGGGAAGTTCTGCGCTCCCATCCTACGTCCCTGGCTAATATTTGGGGGTGTTTGTGGGGTTATTTGCTGTTTAGCCCACCCGACTTTATTCAGTGCTCGGTGGCGGGTGGAATCGGACTTAGCACCAGCATGAGGTGTGAGATGTTCCCTGCCCGGGGAGGTTCCCCTAAAACACAAAGGCAGATTGGAGATGCAGTCGGGAGCCCTGAGGGGTTGAACCAACTCGTGGCTTTCCAAGCCAGCCCCGTTCCCGGAGGCCCCGGGGAGCTGCGTGCCACACAGCTGCGCACTGATGCCGTGCCTTGCCTTTTGCTCTCGCAGAACAAAGTCAATTTTGTAGATGACAGTTTCCACCCTGGGCCCAAGTCTGTGGGATTCCCGGAAGGTGACAGCGTGCAGCAGCGGGTGAAGCAGTGGCTGCGACCCCACGAAATCAACTGTAGCATCTTCAAAGACCGATTGCTGAAGTGGTCGGTGTTCCGGACGCCCAGGTCCTCGGATATCCTCCAGGGTCTGCTGGGGAACTGCTGGTAAGGAGGCGAGAGCCGGGGCACCACCCTCCTGCCCCTATCCCCACCATCCAGACCCAGATCGTGACCCCCATCCTTCCCCAACCCCATTCCTACACCCCGGGCACGTGCCCACCCTCTGCCCATCCCCTTCCCCCTGCGCTGGGCGGCTGGGCAGGGGCTTTGCTGCCCACCCACACCCCGCTGAGCCCATCCCCGTGCCCCGGGCAGGTTCCTGAGCGCCCTGGCCGTGCTGGCCGAGCGGCCGGAGCTGGTGGAGAGGGTGATGATAACGAGGACGCTGTGCCCCGAGGGCGCCTACCAGGTGCGGCTGTGCAAGGACGGCACGTGGACCACGGTGCTGGTGGACGACATGCTGCCCTGCGACGAGTGCGGGTACCTCCTCTTCTCACAGGTCAGCAGCCCCGGGGGGGGCACAGGGGGTTTGGGAAGGGGTGGGCAGCGCTCCGGGGGAAGGGGGCTCGTCCCCAAGCCCAGGAGAAGGCAGTGGGGTGGGAGGAGACACAGCTGCGGTTCATGTTGGGTGCCTGCAGCGGAGAAGTTTCTTCTGCATTTTTTTTTCCCCATCACTTCTCTCTGCATTGCAGGCCAGCTCGCTAGCAGGGGAAGACATCTTTATTCCGCACACAAAAGGGAACTCTGCTCCCTCCGTGGCTTTGCGCTGAGAGGGGCTGAGCGAAAGCTGTTCCTCTGCTCGGCAGCAAGGGCTGGCAGCTTGGCTGTGCCGGGGAGGGGCGGCGGGGAGGGAGGGGACACAACAGAGCAGCCTGTTCTGAGCCAGTGCCCGGTGGCTCTGAGCACACTCGGGTGGCATCTGCTAGGATTAAAGAAGCTCCCTGAGCCGCTCCGGGACGTCACTGCGCATTCTGCCCTGCCTGCCAGGCCCGGGGGCGCTTGCTGGGATCATTTCCATGAAGGAGACTGAGAACGTCTTCATTGCAACTCAGGCTGCACGGATCTGCCACGCGGACTGCAGGGCTGCCGTCAGCAGGAGGGACGGGGACGATGGGCTTTGACTTGGTTCTGAAATCCAGACCCTGATTTAAAACACACGCGGCCCCGAGCTGAGCTGCAGAGGCAGAAATCAGAGGACAGAAGCAGAGGACAGGCAGAAATCAGAGGACAGGGCCTGGCAGCGAGTATTTGGGGAGCCTTAATGCTGCAGAGCCCTGCTCTGAGCTCTCCTCCCCGCAGTGTGCAGGTGGCCCAGCCCTGGGGCAGGGGCGTGGGGCAGCAGAGCCTTATTTTTCCCTCTCTTACCAATTTAAAGCTCTTTTTTTTTTTTTTTTTTTTGGAACTTGGAAGTTTTCACGTGGGCTGGGCTTGCCTCGCCTTTGTTTCCAGATGCATCGGAATCATGATGAGATTTTTCTGTGGAGCGTTGAGGTGCGCGAGCTGAACGTGGGGCTAAAAGAGGAAACCCAGGGTTATAAAACTGAAATCAGGCTCTTAGCAGAGCTCGGTGACTGCATCTCGGGCAGGAGTAAGCAACGTGAATTTTGGTTGAGTGGGGGATTCAAAACCAAACCCAAGAAAGGCACTTCCAAGCTTCCTTTACCCGTCAGGAAGCTGCCTTGCTGCCTTCCTTCCCTCTCCCAACTCTTGGCTGCCACCTGTGAGCCGCACACGGTCACACACGCACCGCTGCTTCACCCTGCTGCCTCCGAGCTGTGCGTGATATCGCCAGCTGAGCTGGATTTGTTGGAGACACGGAGGTCACCAAATGTCCCCTCACCTCCCACGCTCCTACGTTTGCAGCTTCCACATCCCCTCTTGGCTCCCTCGTCCTCAGGAGGCGTCTCCTCCTCCCAGGACAAGCGGCGAAGCATCGCTGGTGGCCACGGCCTGCAGCACGCTGAGGACCCACAGTGGTGGCTCGGGCAGAGCTCTGAGGGCTGCGTGCGGAGCTGAGCCCACGCCACGGGGCTGGCGGAGGCTCCGTGGACCTCTGGGTGCCGTAATGCAGCTCCTGCACCTCGTCTGTCCTCGGTTTGGCAATGCCAAGATCGATTCCTGGAGCGAAGGGACTGCAGGGGGAGTTTCCCCCTGCAAAAACACATCTTGCTGCTGTCACCCAGGCACCCTTTACACATCAGCTCCAGGACATCCTCCCAAGTGGGAATTAAACCACTCAGACGAGCTGCTGAATGTGCAGAGGGTCCCCTTGCCTTCCCATCTCCTGCCCGGGTTCCTGACGTGTTTCTGTCTCTCTCCCCAGGCGCAGAGGAAGCAGCTGTGGGTCGCCCTCATTGAGAAGGCGCTGGCCAAGCTTCATGGTTCGTACTTTGCCCTCCAGGCGGGGCGCGCTATCGAAGGCCTGGCTACACTAACGGGTGCCCCCTGCGAGAGCCTGATGCTGCAGGTCAGCTCCACTAACCCCCGCGAGGAGCCCATTGACACTGACCTCATCTGGGCCAAAATGCTGAGCTCTAAGGAGGCTGGGTAAGACGAGGCAGGAGGGCGCCGTGGCAGGAGCAGGGACGCTCGGAGAGGGGTGTGAGGGGGCTGTGCTCATCTGCAGGGGCTCAGAGGAGAGGTCCTAGTGCATTAATGGGGGGGGCATCACACCTGGCATTTGCCTGAAGCCTTGACAGAGCCCCCCCTCTGAGCTCTGTGAAGCGGGGCCTCCTTTGTTTAATTCTGATGCGTAATGAAACCCCTGGTGAACTTCCCTCTGCTCGCTTACCGCTACCTCACGCAAGTTTGGAAGTGGCTGGCATCGAGCCCGCTTGCTGTGCTTCGAGTCTTTTGTCCTGTGGAGTCCTGCGCCCTGCACGTCTCCCACCCGTACCCGGTATCTTTGCTGCCCCTACCTGGGCATTTGTTCGGGCTGTTGGAGACAAAGCAAAAGCAAAATCCTCCCGCTCATCGCCCCAGCAGGAGGAGCAGGAGGGCGGTTAGGTTAGCTTTGCACCATGGAAGTCACTGTGATTTTTGGGGGATGGCTGAAGGCAGGGTTGCTCCTGTCAGTGTGCAGCAGCAACGCCCTTGGCAGGACCCCAGGGCCTGGCACAAAATGGGGAAGGTTTGGGCAAAAATCCGCTGTGCACGGACGGGGCTCCCAGCCCTGCAGGTGGGAAGGGACGGGGGATTCAGCGTGGGGAGGGCAGCCCTGCCCTGTCCATCTGGTGTTATTTGGGAGCCAGCCAAGCGCCCCGCTGCTCAGAGCAGCTCACCGTGGAGCCTGGGCTCAGCAGAAACCCGAGGGGATGGAGGAAACTCGCTGCTGCCCAGGCTGAGCTACGGCCAGCAAGTTTGGGGCCCTGCTCCGGAGCGGTTTGCGGTGTGGTTGCAGCAGGAATGCACAGGAGCCCGCTGTGGGGAGCCTGCCCCGTGCCTCGAGCAGTGGGGACGAGCTCCCCCCACGCCTTGCAGGACACCGAGCCTTTTGCTGTCCCCTCTGCAGGTTCCTCATGGGCGCGTCCTGCGGCGGGGGCAACATGAAGGTGGACGACGTGGCCTATGAGAGCATGGGGCTGCGTCCGCGGCACGCCTACTCCATCCTGGACCTGCGGGATGTCCAAGGCTTCAGGTGGGCACGGCGTGGGGGCTGGCAGTGCAGCAGCCCGAGGAGAAAACCTCCTTACTCCCGGACTTCTGACACCGTTGTTCCCTGTCCCCCAGACTCCTGCGGCTCCGAAACCCCTGGGGTCGCTTCTCCTGGAACGGCAGCTGGTCCGACGAGTGGCCCCACTGGCCTGCTCCCCTCCGTCACGACCTGATGCCCCAAGACAACAGCGAGGGGGTCTTCTGGATGGAGTACAGCGATTTCATTAAGTACAGTAACACAGGGAGGTGGAGGCTGGGGGGTGGGAGCAGACAGCGTGACCGGGGGGGCTGTGGGCGGCTTCGTTTAGGGTCGTGGGGACCCCTTTGCTCAGGGGAAAGGCAAAGCCCCAAAAGCCACGGGGTGGTGGGCATCAGTGGGTCCCTGGAGCTGTAACTCCCCTCCCAGTCCCTCTGCAGGGCCGGGCATCCCCAGGGGGAGGCGGGTGACATTCCGGTGCAGAGCAGTGCACCCGCAGAGGATGCCCCTGGTGCTGAGCCCAGCTTCCCCACAGGTATTTTGACTCGGTGGATATCTGCAAGCTCCATTCAGACTGGCACGAGGTGCGTGTGCAGGGCATGTTCCCCAACAAGGCCAACGGGCCGGTGACGGTGACGTCGCTGACGGTGCTGGAGCGTGCCACCCTGGAGTTTGCCCTCTTCCAGGAGGGCAGCAGGTGAGCAAGGCAACGCGAGGGCTGCAGGCAGCAACCCAGCCCTGGGAGAAACGCCTGAAGTTGTCCCCATCCCACCTCTTCACCCCACGCCATCCCGCGGGGTTGCAGAACTCAGCGATGAGCCTCTGCTGGCATTTCTCTGATCCTCGTGGCTTACAAAAACCCAAAACCCAAACGCAGGCGGCCCCCAGGGCGGGGGGAGGACTCTGGGTTTGCCTTTCTGCCCTGCAGGGTAGCACCCAGCTGATGCCTGCCTTTTTCCCCTGGTGGCGCAGGCGGTCGGACACGGTGGACAGCCACTTGCTGGATCTGTGCATCATGGTTTTCCGCGCCACCTTCACCAGTGGCAACAAGCTGAGCCTGGGCCGGCTGATGGCTCACAGCAAGCGGGCCGTCAAGAAATTCGTCAACTGCGACGTGATGCTGGAGCCCGGCGAGTACGCCGTCGTGTGCTGTGCCTTCAACCACTGGAGCACGGTGCTGGCCGGCCCCGCCGCCACCGCCCAGGGTAAGGGGCTGGGTACCCTGCCCGTGGGGCTGCTGGGGGAGGCGGAGGTGCTAAAATACCTCGACCTTCGCCGTGGGAAGAGCCTGCTGGGGGTGGAGGTTGCCCACGTGCGCAGCAGCCCAGTGAGTCCCCGCTCCTGGGTGCTTGGGGATGGTCTCGGTGACCTCCCCCTCTGCGCTTTGTCCTCTCCACAGCCTCCAGTCCCACCAGCAGCCGGCCGGCCACCGATTACTCCAGCTACATCCTGGCCATCTACAGCTCCCGCCAGGTGATGGTGGAGCAGATCGAGGCGCAGCCCACCACGCTGGCAGATGCCATCATCCTGCTGACCGAGAACAAGGGCGAGCGCCACGAGGTGGGTGCAGTGGCACAGGGCAGGGGCTGGCCTGCCCATGCCTGCAGCAGGGAAGGGGACAACGGCACCACAGGGAGCCTGGACCCTGCCTCTGCGGTGTCCCCAGTGGGCAGGGCTCAGCTGGAGGGGGAAGGTGCTGGCCCAGGGGTTAAGATTTAGAGGCAGGGCTGCCCGGAGGATTCGTGCTCCTGACCGTGCCGTTTGCCCCAGGGCCGCGAGGGGATGACGTGCTACTACTTGACGCACGGCTGGGCAGGGCTGATCGTGGTGGTGGAGAACCGGCACCCCAAATCCTACCTGCACGTCCAGTGCGACTGCACCGACAGCTTCAACGTCGTCTCTACACGCGGCAGCCTCAAGACGCAGGACAGCGTCCCTCCCCTGCACAGGTCCGGGGTAGGCAGGGGTGGGAGGAGAGGGTCAGCATGGGGGCACCCAGGGGTGCTGCTGGAGGGCCCGGGGCAGGGGTGGGAGATGGGGGCAGAGGGTTTGCAGCGCGTGGCCAAAGGCTGAGCCCCGACTTTCTCCGCAGGCAGGTGCTGGTGATCCTGTCCCAGCTGGAGGGTAACGCCGGCTTCTCCATCACCCACCGCCTGGCGCACCGCAAAGCCACCCAGGCCTTCCTCAACGACTGGATGTCGACGAAAGGCACCCACAACCCGCTGCTCACGCCCGAGGTGGCCGGGCTCCACGGGCCCCGGCCCCTATGACGAAACGCTGCCCCCTCCCTGCTCCTCTCCCCTGGGATTTTCACCCAGCCTCTTGGCCTGGGGCTGCCCCCGAGCTGGCAGCGCTGAGCCGCGGGGCAGAGCCTGAGCACCACGCCGAGCACTTTGCCCCGCGCCGCGGGGCTGGGGCGAGCTCTCAGGGCCGGGACCAGCTCTGCCGGCCGCCCCCACGGCACTTTACGAGGAGCAGCTGGGGGCACGGGGCCATCTCAGGATCCCACCGGGCCGCTGCCCTCGGCCAGCCCCGGGCACGCAGCGTGGCAGCGGGGGGCTGCAGGAGAGGGGGGGGGGGGGCTGGAGGTTGCTGTCAATGCCCTTCCCAGGCACCACGCTCAGGACTCTGCCCCCTCCTGCGGTGCCAGGGCCCTGGCGCTGCAAAAAAAAAAAAACAAAAAACAAAACACACACAAAAAAAAGAATATACCTCTGATGTCTGTCCGTCTGTGTGACCCTCCGTCTGTCCCTGGGCCCTCCCCACCGTCTTGTGTCCCCCGTCCCCCCTCGTTGTCTGCTGCCAGGACCGAGTGGGCACCGAGGTGCCGCAGCTGGGCCGGGGGTGGTGCCCCCCACCCCGTGCCGGGGCTGGGAAGGGCACGGGGCTGTCGCAGGGAGCTGCTGCCGTCGGTGTTCACCCCACCTCGGGGCGAAACGAAGGTGTGAGCTTCCCCACCTCTGCTCCGGGGTGGCGAGCGGGGCTGGGGGCGATGCCCCGTGCCCCCCACCCCCTCGCAGTGTTACTATGCAAAGGCGGCCGCTGGACGCAGCGCCTGCAGAGAAGCCATGCGGCCCCCCGGGGCCAGGGGCAGCGGCGGTGCCACCGGGCAGCAGGGACAGAGCCGGGGGCCAGAGAGCAGCACCCAGCGGGTGGCCCTGCCCCAGGGAGTGATTTTTGGGAGGAGGAAGCAGTGGGCCCCATCCTTTGGAGGGGCAGCAGGCGGCACAAGGCCAAGGTTTGTAGGAACCTTGGGCGCTGCTGCGTCCCCGCGGGGGCTTCGTGGCGAGGCTGGCCTGGTGTCCGTGGGGCTTGGCAGGGCTGTGTGTCTGTCTGTACGTCTGCTGGGGGCCCCCAGCCCTTCCCCAGGCCCCCCAGCTCTGGGGGCAGCAGGGGCTGTGGGTCTGTCCGCCCGCTCCGTCTGTCCCCCCCCCGGCCCTGAGGGGCTGGGGCAGGGGCTGGGGGATGCTGTGCCAGGCCCCGGCCGTGGTTATTCCTGTTCATCGCTCTGTTTTCTCTCTTCCCCGCGCCTTCCTCCTCGGGATGATTTGTCCTTCACTTTTTTCTCTCCGTCTTTGTGAGCTGTGAATATTTTTAACCCTGTAAATACTGTCCAGCTCCTCAGAAACATAGGCTATTTTATCAATTGTAAAGCGGATCAGTACTCCCTGTACGATAACGAATTATCCATGGGTGGTTTTCAAACTCAGGTTCTGACGGACCAAATAAAGTTTTGTTTTTTACTGAAGCTGCCTGGTTCTCTGGGGACGCCGGGGTTGAGATTTTGGGGGTCCAGCGAGTTTCGGAGCCGCTTTTGGGGTGGTGCGGGGGGGGGATCGGGGAGAACGAAGCCGGGGCCGGCGGCGGCCGGGAGGGGGCAGCCGCTGCCCGCGGAGGCTCCGCTCGGGCCCCGTGCCCCGGCCCCATCGCCTCGGAGCCCCCCGGGTCCCTCGGAGCCCCCCGGACACCCCCGAGGCCGCCGGGTCCTGCCCCGACCCCCGGCCCCCCTCGGGGTCCCGGCTGTGCCCCCTGGCCTGGGGTGGGCACCTCGGGAGAGCAGCGGGGAGAGACAGAAGGCGAGGGTTGCTGCCTCTCTCCGAGCGCCTCGTAATAGATTTTATTTTATATTTTTTTTTCCGGGCGAAACATCTTTGCGTTCAGGAGGCCCTGTCACAAGCCATCAGCCTCAGCCGGGGAGAAACAGATGGAGAGTTAATTTTGGTGGGGAGGGCACTGCCTCGGTCTGTTCGGGGAAGGGAGACGTGACGGGGAAAGGGTTTAACCCTCGCGGCCCTCCCAGCCCTCCTGGCCTTCCCCAGCCCGCTGAGCAAATCCTGGACAAGTCCTGCCCTTTGCCACGGTCCTGCCCTGGGAGATGGGGGCACCCACACAGCGGGGACAGCCCCAGGCCTCGGCGGTGGCACGCGGTGACCCAGGAGCCTCGTCCCTGCCCGGGGGTGTGGGTGGCTCCCCCTGCCCCAGTGACAGCCTCCAGCATCCAGCTGCAGCTGGATATGGGGTGGGTGTGGGTCTGGGTACGGGTGTGGATGTGTCACCAGGTGCAGGTGACACCGGTGATGCTGCCGGAGGTCCCCAGGCACCAGGACGCACGCAGAGTGGCCGAGAGGTATGGGATGGAGGCCAGCAGCCGTGGCAGGGCGGGAGGCAACACTTGCAGTAAAGAGACAGAATCACCCGTTTTATAATTGCCTGCCAAAAAGATATCATTATTCCATATCAAGATATCAATCATTGTGTATAACCACACGTGAAAGAGATATCGTTGTATCTGAATTGCTGTTTGTGTAGCAGCGGGGTTGCTTTATCAGCAAGCACTGCCAGGCCTTAAAGCAGCCACGTCTGCAGCCTGAGGTCCGAGGGGGAGATGGGCGCTGGGGCTATGAAATGTTGAGTGCTGGGGACACCAGGGCGTGCTTCGTGGGACAGAGAGCACCAGGGAAGCTGCAAAGGGCACACTGTCCCCCCACGCTGCCTGCCCAGTGCTGCCCATCGCCCCGATGCCAGCCCCGTCCTCTCCACGCTCACGGCAGCCCCAGGCCCTGCGCTGCTCTGGCATTTGCCATCCCATCGCTGCGCTCCCCCTCGGCAAGGGCGGCCGAGCCCATCCTCCCTCCACCTGCCGAGCCCGGGGGGGGTCTTCCAGGTGGAAGCGAGGGTCCTTCTGCATCCCCACGTGCACCACGAGGTCCTGGCCGCTCGTCAGGACCTGGCACCGCCACCACCGCGGCTCCTGCGGCCGTGCCGGGGCTCGCGGGGTCTGTGCAGGGAGGGGGCTCACCGGGGAGCGCGGGCTCGAGCGCTCTCCGTGATTCACTCTGACTATAATGGGAGCTGCTGGTGAATATTTTATGGCTCCCACAGGGCAGATAGAACATATTGTGCATTTTACGCCACAAATCTCCGCCTAGAGACAAGAGGGAGGCTTGAAAAGAACATTGCCAGCGCTGCGCTGGGATGGAGGGGGCAGAGCTGCAGCGGCTGTGTGGGAGCGGGGCTGGTGCCGCTGCAAGGGCATCGCCGGGCGTCCTCTCGGGGCCTGCAGCTGCCCGTCCCCGTCCCCCATCCCCATCCCCGTCCCGTGCCGGGCCAGGTGGGCGCTGTGCTGCCGCAGGATCTCCTTGCTGCTGCTGCTCTCTGCGGTCGCTGCGGCTCTGCCTGCCCCGGGCTGGCCGGGCTGCTCTGCGGCTCTGCGGCGCAGGCAAAGTGCTTTGCCCGCGGCTGCGTGCTGCAGGAGGGGCCGCTGCCCACGCTGCCTGCACCGCGGCCTGCCTTCCCCTTCGTCAATAATGCAGGCCCTGCCCCGCACTGCCTGCCGGCACTGCCCGCAATAATGGATCGGGGACGGGAGCCATCGCCCCGGCTCAGCCCAGCACCCCCGGCCCCCTCCTCATCCTCGGCTGAGGCCGGTGCTCTGCCCAGAGCATCGCTGCGGGCTCTGAGCCGCACGGCGGGGTTTGGAGGGAGTGGGTGCTGCCGGGAGCACAGCTCGGGTCTGGTCCAAGCAGCAAACACCGCACGTCTGGGCTAATAGGGTCATGGACTGGGGGCGGCATGGGAACCAGGGCTTCTGAGTGCTGGTAGCAGGGTGCCAGGAGAAATCCCACGTCTCTGCTTCCCCTGGAGTCCCCAGGTGGGCAGCAAACTCCTCCCAAATTAAATATGAAGCCCGCTGCAGGGCAGCTCAGCCCCAGCGCTGGAGCTGGGCAGTGGGTTTGGGGGCTGAGCCCCCACAGAGCTTGCGGGAGGGGACAGCGACACATGGCCCTGCTGGCACCGGCACCGCAGGGGCTCCGTGCTCCAGGCCAGCCACTCAGGCCAGAGCTCCCACCCTGCAGCCACGTATTTGTGGGGCTGAGCACTGTGCCGGGCACCCAGCCCTGCTGCCCTCAAGCCCACGGGCTGTCCAGCAGGCAGGAGCCATTAGGGACATTGCTGGCAGCTGCCCGCACCGAGGAGGTCTCAGCGGGATGCAGGAGGCATCTCAGAGCATGGCAGCAGGGAGGTTGGAGACTGTGAGGCCCTGCAGGTGCTGAACACCCCTGTGACCCCAGCTCCCCATGCAGCTGTAATCTGGCATGTTGAGGACCCGATGCTGGGGGCAGCCAGACCCTCAGATGGGGGGCCTGGGTGCGCTGGAGCCCGGCTTTGCCTGCCCTGGGCACCCCCAACTGCCTTGGGGGTAAGTCCCCAGCCCCACAGCACAGCCTGTGCCCTGTCCCCAGCCCTGCCTTGTCCCCATCAACGATGGCAGCGTGAAGCCTGCCAGCATCTCCCTCTGACCCCTGCCACAGCACCCTGAGCGTGCTGGCAGTGCCACAAGGCTGGGTGACTTCACAGCATGGCCACAGTGGCATCCTGGCGGCTGTGCTCTCCCTGTCAGCATCCCAGTTGGGTTTCAGGACCACGAGCAATGCCCAGGCAAGCACAGCAGCATGGCCAGGCTGGGGGAAGTTTGCCAGGTTGGGAAGGAAAAGCCCCAGCCCGGTGGGGTGGCCGGGCAGCCCCTCAGCACCTCCTGCCCCGCTCGGTGTGGGGACGCGCTGGGACGGGGCTGGCTGGCACAGCTGCGGCTGCGGCCGCCGCATCGCCGGGGCTGTCACGGGCTGGGCTATCGAATCTGAAAGCAATTAAAGCCATCATCAGTGCTAGCTCGGGGCTGGCTCCAGGCTGCAGGGAAGCTGCCACAACAGATCATGCGCTCGATGCTGCTGGCCCGAGGACCCGGCTCAGCCCGCGCCTGCTCCCACCCGCGCCCGCGCCGTGGGGCAGCACCCCGCAAAGCACCAGCATCGGCCACCCCGGTGAGCACCCAGCGGGCGTCTGGCCCTGGGACGGAGCTGCTCCGGTCCCCACCAAGCTCCCAACCCAGCGGGGACGTGGCACTGCGCTGCCCTCCCAATGCCACCCAGCTCCTGCCACCAACAGGCACGGGGGCCTCTCCGCCAGGTTCAGCCACGCTCTCACTGCAGGGCTCGGTGTGCCAGGGGGGTGGCAGTGGGGTGGGTACCCCAAGGGTGCTGGGGGGGGGGGGCTCGGCTTCCTTCAGTCTCTCCCCAGGACCCCCAGCTGCTGGGGAACACCCCCCAGGTGGTGGGACAGGAGGGGAGGTGGGGGCAGCCCTGGGGGTTTGGGGGAGGCTCCCAAAGGGCAGGGCTGGCACCAAGCCCCCCCAGCCGCTCCCTGGCACCCCCAGCGCAGGGGTGCGACGGGTTCCCCCCCCCGTGCTGAACAGTTAAGCAGAAGTTTGCTGGTACGGAAGTTGAACATTGTCTTGAGGCACATTTTCTGTTTTTTCACTTGTGAAATATTTCTGTCAGAACCAGTTAATGTACAAATTAGCAGCGGTGGTCTCTCTTACGTCTTCTGACTCACTAATTTGACAGGGGGTGTTGCGGTGCCGGAGCTCGCTCTTGACAGGCAAATGGGAGGTCAGGGCTGGCGGCTGCCGGGCAGGGACCCGCGGGTCGGGGAGGCACCGAGCGGCCTCCCTGCGCCTCTCCTCCTGCCCACCGCCCCCTGCTATTCAGCCCCAGGTGGAGGAGTTTTGTCCCCAGAAAAAGAATAAAATTAAAATAAATTCCCCACAGAAGGCTCCTGTGCTAGGTGAGGGGCTGGGGAGGGAGCTCAGGGTGGGGGCTATGCCTTTGGGGTCCTGGGGACACGGGCACGGCCTCCTCCCTCGTTCCTCCTGGGCCAAGCTGCCCCTGGGGACCCGGCTCTGCGTTTACAGGAGCAGCCCCCTTACTCCTCCTGCTTTTTGGGGAGAAATGAGTTCATCTGGGCACACATCCCCTCTGCACAGAGTTACGGGTGGGTCGTGCTGGCCCTTTTATCTCTGGGGTTTATCTCTGGGGTTTGTGAGGGGGCAGGATCAAGCACCGACTGGGAGCTGGGGAACCTTTCTTGCCCAGCCCATGGCTGAAGGCTGCTCCATCCCTGCCCCTAACCCCAGCTGTGGGGCTGTGCACCAAGGGGTCCTGGCTGGCAGGGGCTGGAGACGAGCCCAGGAAGGTGACCGCCACCATGGTTTGTGCAGCTCCAAGGCACGCTGCTGCAGCCCAGGGTTTCCCCATTTCCCCTCTTTCTGCTGATGTTTCCCGGCAGCTGAGCTCTCCCAGCTCGTCCAGTTTACTCCTAAAGACACCAAATCCACCGGGTGCTGGAGTTGTACCCAGTGTGTCTGCATCCTGTGTGTACCAGCCCCCTGTGAAATCCTCCCCTTTGGGGTCAGATGGGTACCTGGCTGTTGTTTTGCAGCATGAGGGCAGCAGCCTGAAGAGTTTTGAATGGCTGCATCCTTCAAAGGCCTCACACCAGCCAAGCTGTGTGGTCCTTGCCTCTCCCGAAATTCCACTCCAGTTTGACATATTGCCCTTATCCCAAAAAATCGGAGCAACAGTTGAGGCCGCCAGTTTCACTTCATGCTGCGTGGAAGCAGCAGCTCAGCCCAGCTCGTGGTCTCCAGCACGGCCACCCGATGGCAAGGGCAGCCACCCTAACCCTTGTTGGCTGGTCCACAGTGGTGTCGTGCATCACCCAGCACCTGCTGGGGCCCGGCAGGGCTCAGCACCCTGAAGATGTGGAGCAAGCCCACCTCCAGGAGGGCCTGGTGTGGTTGAAAGGCAGATCTCCCCAACCCCAACCCTTCTGCACGGATGGCTGTGAGGAGTCCCATGGTCCTGGGCACCCCAAGGTGCACTTTCAAGGCTGTGGCTGTGAATGCACCCCTCACACCACCCGGGGCCCGGCACTGCCCGGTGGCCTCATCCCCCGGCATAGTCCAGCCCCGTGCCCACCACCTCTGCATGCAGCCCTGGGGCTCCCGGGGCTCACGGCAGGGACGGGAGCAGGAACAGAGCTGGTGGCACCGGGTGCCAGGAGCAGGACCAGGGCTGGTGGCACCGGGTCCCCGCTGGCCACCCCGGCTCGGGGCCGCAGGAGCAGCGAGCGCGGAGCAGCAGCCTCGCCGCTGCCTGGGAGGGAGCCGCCGCAGTCAGAAGCGGCCGGGGCGAAGCAGCTCAGGCAGCACAAATCGACTGTGACAGCCCCAGAAAGGCTGAGCCCGGGGGTGCGGAAAAATACAAGTTAGTTTCCTTTTCCTTACCATATGCTCCCCTTCAGCTGTGGGCGGCACGGTAATTACTGCCATCCACCATGCTGGTCTGCCTTGTCACACAGCCTGCCGCCTGCTCCGCACGCAGCCAGCGCTCAGCCTGCCTCCACGGCCCCCTGCAGAGCCCGCCCTGGCCCCGCTCACGCTGGGGAGTGGGATTTGGGTGCTCGGACCCAATTTTGGCCATTCCCGGCACGTGGCGGGGCATCAGCCTGGAGGCAGGAGGGCTGGCAGCAAGCTGCGGGCCCCGCTTCCCCCAGCGGCATCTCCCAAGGGCCGCTGCCACCCTGCTGCTCACTTTGGGTGCTGCTGCTTCGTCTCCAGCTGGATGGCAACACCTCTGCCCCCACAGCCCGGGAATCAGGGAATCGCAGGGTTTGGGTCAAAGGGAACCTTGGTGCCCACCTGGTTCGGATCCCTGCTGTGGGCACGACCCCTGCCCCCAGCCTGGGCTGCCCAAGTCCCCATCCAGCCTTGGGCACTGCCAGGTTTGGGGCACCCACGGCTCTGCCAGGCAGCTCGAGCGGGTGCAGGAGCACCGAGGGACCTGTGGTCTCCCTGCACGCACCTCTCTGCCTGTGCTGCCCGAGCATCCAGCCCCTGCCTCAGTTTCCCCATCACATCCAATCGCTCCCATGGCCTCAGTGGCACGTGGTATGGTTTAGCGGAGGACTTGGTCGTGTTAGGTCCGAGGTTGGACTCGGTGATGTTGGAGATCTCTTCCAACCTAGTTGATTCTGTGATTCAGTGACTCTGTGATCCCACCTGTCCAGGGAGGTGCAATGCGGAGGGGACAGCTGCAGCTGAGCTGCTGGAAGAAGCAGCAGCTGAGGAATTAGCCAGATTTGGGTGATTTTCCCGGGATGCCCTCAGAGGCTGGGATGCGGAGGGGCGGGTGGGCCACCCTTCACAGCAAAGCCACACGTAGGAGATCCGCAGCCCCTCAGGAGCCACAACTCGAGGAAGGAGAACATCCCACATGCCAAGCAAGGTCCTCGCCTCCCCTTCAGCACCTCCAAAGGGAAAACAACCCTCACCCACGCCTCCTCCTCCTCCTCCACCATGCCTGGGGGTGCCAGCACCCGGCGGTGACCGCAGGGCCACGTCTCGGTGCAGCCTCTCCGGTGAATCACCGGCTCCTCGAAGCCTTGTGCAGCGCAGGGGCCTTCACCCAGCCGTGGTGTGGGCCCGACGCTGATGCGATGTGATGGCCGCCCCGCGCACCTCCCCAGCCATGGCCGCTCGGGGCCGGGCCCAGCGCCTCACCAGTGCCGGCGAGCGTGTGGGGGGCACCCACCCGTGGGGCCGGGGGGGTTGGGGAATCCTCCACCAGCACCCGAGTGACCCCTGACGTCAGGGGAAGGCGGTTTCATGGCCGCCGATCACACGGAAAATCGCGTGTTTGGCCCCAGAGCCCTCCTCTTCCTCCCCCCCGGCCGCCTGTCCTATTTTGAAGGGCTCATTTCCTCGGCGCTAATGAAAGCGACAGCCGTGCAGGGCTGGTATTTGGGGTTATCACTGAGAATATTAATGGCTGGCACTCGGAGTTAACTCTTTGAGTCCAGCCAGAGGCCACAGCAGGGCTGCACCACTCAGCCGTGATGGAGCTGGGTGTCCCCAGCACCACGCCAGGGGCAGGGCTGGTGGCCGCGTCTCCGGGAGGTTTAATTGCCAATTTTCCACCTGGAGGGAGGCTGCTGACCCAGCTGCCTCCTGCTGAGGAGGCCAGCAAGCAGGGAGCTGGAGGCCGCAGGGCGAGTGGAGGCTGCAGCAGCGAGACAAGGGCTGGGGCAGCCGGGGAGGCTGGGACCCCCCCAGGTGGGACCTCCCCAGAGACACCAGCCAGGAAGCCTGAGTATGTTCATGGAGTCTGTGGTTGGCTGGGATGCAGAGATCCTCATGATGGCTTTGGGAACATCTGTGTGGGACCTCAGAGTCCCTCCTGTGACACCCCTTTCTGTCCCTCCTTGGCTCCACTGTTGCCATCTCATCTGTGTCACATAGCTTGGGACACTTTGAGGCACTGAGAGCAGTGTGGGCAGCAGGGCAGGGAGGGGATTGTCCCCTTCTGCTCTTATGAGACCCCACCTGGAGCCTGTGTTGTCTCCCTCCAACACAAGATGGACACAGACCTGTTAGAGCAAATTCAGAGGAGGCCACGGAGATGATCAGAGGCTGGAGATCCTCTGCTGTGCAGCCAGGCTGAGGGAGCTGGGGGTGTCCTATCCCCGGCAGTGCCCAAGGCCAGGCTGGGTGGGGTTTGGGCAACCTGGGCTGGGGGAGATGTCCTTGCCCATGGCATGGGGTTGGAATTGAATGACTTTTAAGGTCCCTTTCAACCCAAACCATTCTGTGATTCTCTGAATCTCTGACAATGCCAACGGAGCAGCCCACGTGCAGTCAGCCAGCCACCAGTGCCAGGGGGGACATCAGTGTCCCTTCTGGTCACCAGTCCCGTTGGGAAGGGGCTTGTTGCAGTGGTGAGAGGGGGCTTGTGGTGGCCTCCCCGCAGCGCCCAGCCTGCAGAGGACACCCACTCATGATGCCCCTCGGGGCGAGCACATCTCCCCAGCCACGTCTCAGGGTACCCCTGCAAAAGGAGAGGGGAAGGGGAGGTGGGATGCGCCCAGAGACTCCCGGCAGCACTTACAGCAGCTTCTGGGGAGGCCTGGGACTGGCATAAACAGGCTGGAGAAAACACAGGCCATGGTTTGGTGTAGGCACCTGCCCAAGCTCTGTGTGTGAGTGCTCAGGTGCTGGTTTCTTGGTTCTGCCACCGCTTGTGCCGGTGCCAGGTGGTGACACCAGGCAGAGCAGCCCAGCATCGTGCTGAGGGGAGGGTCGTGCTCACCAGAGGAACAACAAGACACCACCGGTCTTCAGCTCGGACATGAGGTTTTTTGGCAGGGCCCCGCGTGGTCAGGAGCTGACTGTCCGTCTCTAAAGCCCCCTCTAATTGGATGCATTTAAAGATGCCTCCCGAGCTGTCTTTGTCTCCTTGCGGCCAGCAGGACACACGTCCCTAAAATGACACCAGCTAATTAAGGCCGTGGAAGCCCAAGAACTCTTCTGTGCCTTGTTTGTTATCTGAGAGCCTGAGGCAACACTGAGGCCAACAGGACCCTGACAGGCAGCTGGGGAAACCTGGTAATGACAGGGCCACCAAACCAGTCAGGGAGAAAGAGGCAGAAGAATACAAAAATCAGCAACGACAATAACAACCAGCCACTCTAGCGGTGCCGAGGCTCCTACTGCGCCTTGGAGAGTTGGGATCAATGAACCAGAGAGCTTCTTCCCTGCTCCTCACCTTTTTCCAGGCACCTCCAGGCTAAAAGTGATGGAGGGTGGGGGTGGGAACGGGAGGGCGCTGGGGATGGAGGCTGCAGCGTGGAGGCCAGGAGATGAGTCCCTTACCGGCCCGTTTCATGCCTGCTAGGAAAACACGGCAGCACCTTTCTGGTTTGACTGGGGACCTGTCCCATCGCCAGCTGCCTGGCCTGGGAGGCTGCTCTGCCTTCAGAAGCCACAGCCCAGGGCAGGAGGTGTGTGCTTAGTACACACATACGCAGGGCTGGGCCTGGGACAACCGTCCAGGAGAGGACACCACCTACTTCCCCTCCCTGGAACATCTCACCCCTGCCATTATTCAGCCTCTGTGTGCCCACCCTGCTGGCCCTTGTTAACGCACTGCCTCCAACGTGATGGGTTTGGGCCTTCTGAGAAGGGTTCTCCAGTGGCATCTCACAGTCAAGAGGTGCTTCTGGATCTGTGCCCGGGTGGTTCTGCAGAGACATCCAGGGTGACGAGGGCAGGAGTGGGTCATCCCTGCTCTGATCACCTAAACCGAGCACTTCGGGTCTCATCTGGGCAGAGGCTGGATGTGGCAGTAGCTGAGGTGGTGCCTGTTGTTATCATGGGTGCTATCAGCCTGGAACAAAAGTACCTGGTGAGCTCCTTGGGTGACAAGGCAGCTTGGTGCCCAGAGGTGGGAAGGAGGGGCTTTGCTGTCAGCCTTGCCCTGCCTCAGCAGGGGCTGAGCCTGTGTGCCAGCATTTCCCCTGTTTTCAGCCAGCGTGAGGAGCATCCTGGCACTCAGCGCTGCTTCCAAGAACTGTTTCCAGCGATGGCTTTCTGGCCTGAATTGTTGTTTGAACCCATACCCATGGCAGGGTGGAGAGGAGGAGCCATTAGATTCAGTGCTGGCCAGGTCAAGGTGCTCGAAATGCCCAGCTCATGGGCTCTGCAGCTGGGTCATCCCACGGGGGTGTTGTGCAGTGCTGGGATGCTCAGAGCAGTCACGGTAGGCAATGCACTGCAGGGCACCAGGAGCTGCAGAGACCTGATCTGCCATAAATCAGTCCATTGGTTTATAATTAATAAAAAATAAAAATCAATTTTGGTTTTTAACCTTTATTTTTTTTTTCCTAGCAGTAAGCAAGTGGGGTAAAATTGTGCGCTCGGGAGCAGCAGATAACAGAGAGTCACCACTGGCACACGGGGCTGTCCCGGCTCTGTGTCAGCCCTGTGCTCCTGGAGATGCTCTGGGGAGAGCAGCGCAGAGCCTGCAGCTCGCCGAGGGACCAGGTGACACTTTGCTTTTCTCCCTCCAGTGACTTACGATTGTCTGAGCAGCCAAAGCCTGGAGTTTACATTATATGACAGGACAAAAATGTCCTATGGGCAAGGATCTAGGAAATCACACAAATAGCAATTTACTAATTTCATGCTGCCCACAGAAATGCTGAAGGCCTGGGGGTCTGGGAATGGGACGTCAAGCTTTTCTCATTTTGGGCAATTAGTTTCAATCCAGCCTTTCTAATGGGTGAAAATCCTTCCTCGCCTGAAGGCATTTCAGTAGCCTACAGGAAAAGGGCCAGGGTCTCTGTGTCGTCAGGTCTATGGATCACCAAACCCATCTCTATGGGTTGGGCTGCTATGGGCCAGCTCAACGGGGTTCCACCCTTTAAGCCAACAAAATGATTTGTGATGAAGACGGGGCAGGTGGGCAGTGGTACGGAGAAGCCTCCAAAGTTTCCATGGACATCATGGTACTAAGTGAGATTACAAAGGATGTTCGTGGGCTGCAGGGATGCTACAAGCAATTTTCATCCAGGCTGGGCCAGGCACAGCCAGAAACCACAGCCCAGCCAGCAACCAAAGTGATTCACCCAAATAAATGAGGATGTTTCTGTGCCAGGCTGGTGTCCCCTGCTCTGGGGCTGGCGAGGGTTGAACATTTGCCTGAGTGAAGACACAATAAAGACCCTAGGATCCTCAGAAAACATTTGGAAGTCTTCCTGGGGGCTGTCTGACGTGTGTGACCTGAGATTTTGGCCTAAACTGCCAGGGAATTGTCCCTGTGTGAGGCTGAGGGCAGACCTCAGGAGAGGCAGTTCTTCCTGGGGGGAGCGGGGGCTTGTGCGGAGGAGGGATGGGGGCACTGTCCTCCCATCGACTCAACCCCTCCTGGAGCAGCAGCTCTTGTTCCTCTCCACCAAATCCCATCAGAAAAAGCACTACAGGGCACTCCCTGCCCAATACCTCAGCAACCAAATCCAAGAGCATTCGTGCTTTGTGGCTGCAGTTTTGCTCTGCTGGCTCCTCCAAGCATTTTTCCTGTGGCTTTTGCCAGTAGGAAGGTCACGCTGCAAGGAGGCTGGGGGTGACCCTGGCAGCCCCACAGTGCCGGTGCCACCACCCCGGAGCTGCAATGTGCCACACTGGGGTGTCCTGGCCATGGACAGCCCTGACCTGCAGCCTCCCCATCTGCCCCACTGAGCCCTGGCACCTCCTCCCAGGGCAAGGCAGGGACAGTGTGAGGGTTCCCCCCGACATCTCCTGTCCAAACCCAGCTCCAGCTTGCAGCTCCTCCCATCTGGTGCTTTCTCCACACATTTGCTACAGCAGCTACTGAAAGAAACTCCACATTGTTTATGGACGCGCTGGGTGGACGAGGGAAAGGCTGTGGATGTGGTCTACCTTGACTTCAGCAAGGCTTTTGACACCGTCTCCCACAGCATTCTCCTCAAGAAACTGGCTGCTCTTGGCTTGGACTGGCACACGCTTCGTTGGGTTAGAAACTGGCTGGATAGCCGAGCCCAAAGAGTCGTGGTAAATGGAGCCAAGTCCAGTTGGAGGCCAGTCACTAGTGGCGTCCCCCAGGGCTCGGTGCTGGGGCTGGTCCTCTTTAACATCTTCATCAATGATCTGGATGAGGGGATTGAGTGCACCCTCAGTAAGTTTGCAGATGACACCAAGCTAGGTGCGTGTGTCGATCTGCTCGAGGGTAGGAAGGCTCTGCAGGAGGATCTGGATAGGCTGCACCGATGGGCTGAGGTCAACTGCATGAGGTTCAACAAGGCCAAGTGCCGGGTCCTGCACCTGGGGCGCAATAACCCGAAGCAGAGCTACAGGCTGGGAGAGGAATGGTTGGAGAGCTGCCAGGCAGAGAAGGACCTGGGAGTGATGGTGGACAGTCGGCTGAATATGAGCCAGCAGTGTGCTCTGGTGGCCAAGAAGGCCAACGGCATCCTGGCTTGTATCAGAAACAGTGTGACCAGCAGGGCTAGGGAGGTGATCGTCCCCCTGTACTCGGCTCTGGTGAGGCCGCACCTCGAGTACTGTGTTCAGTTTTGGGCCCCTCGCTACAAGAAGGACATCGAGGTGCTTGAGCGGGTCCAAAGAAGGGCGACGAAGCTGGTGAGGGGCCTGGAGAGCAAGTCCTACGAGGAGCGGCTGAAGGAGCTGGGCTTGTTCAGCCTAGAGAAGAGGAGGCTCAGGGGTGACCTTATTGCTCTGTATAAGTACATTAAAGGAGGCTGTAGCGAGGTGGGGGTTGGCCTGTTCTCCCATGTGCCTGGTGACAGGACGAGGGGGAATGGGCTAAAGTTACGCCAGGGGAGTTTTAGGTTAGATGTTAGGAAGAATTTCTTTACTGAAAGGGTTGTGAGGCATTGGAACGGGCTGCCCAGGGAGGTGGTGGAGTCACCATCCCTGGAAGTCTTCAAAAGACGTTTAGATGTAGAGCTTAGGGATATGGTTTAGTGGGGACTGTTAGTTTTAGGTCAGAGGTTGGACTCGATGATCTTGAGGTCTCTTCCAACCTAGAAAATTCTGTGATTCTGTGATTGTTACGGAGCTGAGGGCAAGGTCTCAACCCCCTGTGTTTTGTTTCTTTGTCTTTGCTTTGTGTGGATTGCCAGCAGTCTGAGCCTTGCCTTTAACTGATGAGTTTGGCAGCATGATTGTCTTGATACAGCTGGAAGCGTCTTCTCTTCTGGAGCACTTGCCCTGTGCAGAGCAGTTTTGGGTGAGAAGCAAGAGAAATGGTGTGCGTGTGCCTCACGGTGGAGGGTTTTGCCTCAAAGGCTTCAAGGAGCCCAGCTTTCCAGCAGAGACCCAGGCAGGATACGTGGTCCTGTGGTTGGCAACAGCATGGGAACACCCAGCCAAGTGAGAGCCCTCGGGGCAAAACTCACCCAAACAAAATCAGGGCCCAGCCCCTGGCTCTTGGGACAAAAGGTCGGTCTGATGGTCTCCTCCAGAAAGTCCCGCTGGCCTCTCCAAGCTGCACCTGGACCATTGCAGAGGACAACCCAGCGAGGTGCCCCCCTGCACCATCCCCATTCCTTTTCAGCAGCTCCCATCCCAGTGCTCTGCTGCCTTCCCCACTGCCACCCCACACTCTGCACCCATAGGGTGCCTGAGCCCTGTCCCCGTGCATCCCTGCCCCGCGAGCATCCTGCCCGCTCCCTGTGCCACCCCATCCCCACGTCCCCGCTGGCACGGGCGCCGCCGCCGCCGTCAGCCCCGGCCGTGCTGATGGGCCCTGACAGCGCTGCTCGTTTTCGCACCGGCGGCCGGCCGCCCGCGGGAGCGGCACCGCACGGAGCAGCTGTTCCCCATCACATCGCGGCGCGCCTCGCGGAGCTGGCAGCGGGTGCAGCGCGGCGGAGCTGCCCTGCTGCTGCAGGATGGAGCCGCAGGAAGGTTTCCCTTCCCAGGGCTTCCCTTCCCAGCCGGGTCCTCACGCCGCTTGGCCCCCTCGTTCTCGGTGCCTTCCTTCGGCAGCAGCGCTTCCCGTCCCTCACTGCGAGGGAAGGCCGGTGCTCAGCTCTCCTTATCCATTTTTAAAGAGCGAGCCTCATAAATACTTTGTAAAGCACCTTCTAGCCAGTGTGGGTTTTTTGATTATTTTTGTTCTTCCCCGGCTGCTTGGAAGGGATGTTCGCTCTTCTGCCTTTCTGGGCTGCAGCTCTCGCAGCTATCTTGCATGAGCTCTCTACTTTGAAGGCCGGCTCGCTGCCTCCAGTGCTCAAGCTGAGCTCTCTGCATGGTCGTGGGGAAAAAAACACCAAGAGCAGAGTTGGAGCCGGGGACACAGCCCCAGGACACGGCCAGAGCTCCCCTCCCGTGGTCCAGTGAAAGGGTTGGGTGCCCCCAGGGGTGGGTCACTGCTCCGGTGCTCCCAGACCCTGACAAGGCCTGAGAGGATGTGGGAGGGCTGAACAGGAGCATTTTCCCCACCTGGCGGGTCACAGAGAAGGAGGAGAGTGCTTCTCTCCACTCCCTGCACCCTTCCCAGATGTCTTGGGGTTGGTTTCTGTGACCAGTTTAAAAGGAAGATGAGTGGTGGACCAGGAGAAGACAGGCCAGGAAGATGCTTCCCTGCCTGGGAGATGTTCCCAAGCTGGGATTTGGCTGGTTCGATGTGTAACAGGTTATTCTCCTCTTTCCCTCTTTTCTGAACCAATTTGTTGCCTGGTACCAGGTCGGGCACTTCCCAAGCAGCCTGCCACAGCGCTACTCCTAGCACCAGCCAAACCTTCAGTCCTCTCCAAAAATGTGTCAGGTTAGCCGAAGGAAGTCTGTTCTCCCCAGATCGTGTCAACAGGCCTGGACTCGTCTTCAGTTCCTTGCTGCCCAGCTCCAGCAGCCCTCGACTCCGCCAGGTTTTGGTGCCAGAGGAGCAACCCAGCAGCTCCCGGCTCCTGCTTGCCTCCCGGCCCCTCTTCCAGCTCTAACCCAGCTCCGTGTTACCAGCTGGCTGCTGTAAAAGGGCGAGAGCCAAGTCCTCCAGCTTCCCACGTTCTTGGTCACATTTCAACCAATTTGGACAAAATAGTCAGTCTCAAAAGCGGTAACAGGTTTTGTGAAGCTTCTTGGCTTAACCAGAGGGACAGACCCAAAGAGCTGCCCTGCGTTCCCCAGGGAATGCTGCACCGGTGTGCCAAGGGACTGCCAGCCCACAGCAAGGGCTGGTGACGGGGACAGGGAGGTCCCGCTGAGAGCTGGGGCCAGTGGGATGGATGGGGCTGGAGGGAATGGGATGGAGCATCCTGGGGGCACAGAGGGAAAGCGAGGTAGGGTGGGACACGCACCCAGGGAGCACCCCAGGAGCTTGCGCTGCAGCTTTTTCCCTTCATTACAGCCACCTCCGCCAGCCTCCAAGCCTGGTTGCTTCTCCCTACCCCCATGGTAAAACCTCCCATGCAGTCTGTAGGGGCTCTTCCCATTTCTCTGCTTCTCATTTGTTTTTTCCCTGCTGGCTTGGCCCCCCCAGCCCCACCAGGACTTTCCCAGAAGTGAAAGGGTCGGCTCCTGCGCCTTTTTCTTCTGGCTTTCTCCCTGCCTCGGTGTTAATGGCTCTTGAAGGCAGCCCGAGCCCATAAGGCAGCGCAGAGTAACCTGTGCATTGAGCGGACACCCTCGCCCCCGGGCAGCACCCGCATGCGTGCGGCGGCGGCGCTGCTGCTGTCACTGCGAGGCAGAGCGAGGGGCTGGCCCGGTGACACAGGCTGCTGGTGGCAGCGTCAGCCCTCCGCCAGGTGAGCTGGGGAGGACGGGATCTGCTGAGGGCATGCAGGGCTCCGGGCTGCGGCTTTCCTCCCGCTTGGCTGCCCACCTGCCGTGCCTTTCCTTGGGTTTGGGGGTGCCCAGCCGGTGTGTGCTGGTCAGCCCCTGAAAACTGAGTGTGGGGGAAAAAATTAGGAGCAAGGGGAGCACACGCAAGCAGCAGGTGAAAGGAGATGCGGCAGAGCATCCTGATCAGGCGGGGACATCTCCCTCCAGCTCTGGAAGGGGAAGTTCCCCTTCTGCTCCGTCAGGTTTGGGGCTGGCGAGGAGATCCCTGGAAGAAGGGGTTGGAAATGAGCACTTGGAGCAGTGCACTTGTGTGTGGCTCTAGGATCTGGCCAGGTTGTCCCCTAGGAAGGGCACTTTGAAAAGAAGAGCGGCGAGACCCCAGCTGAATCCCTCTTTAGGAAGCTGAGCTGTGTGAGATCAACACGCCCGGTGTGGGAACCAGAGCAAAAGGAGGCTCAGTTCTGGTTGAAGCCTGGGTGTTCACCCCCAGGACTGAGGAAAAGCATCTTTCCCAAAAGTGCATCCATGGGCACGGTGCTCGCACCCATGGGTGCAGAGCCAGGCGGTGTGACCGAGTGCGGTCCCCCCACGGCTGGTCCCGGCCACAGCAACCAGCATGGCCAGCGTGCAGGGACAGCGTCTGCACGGGCTGGAAGGAATCTGACTCCCACCCCCCAGAAATGAAATCGGGCAATTGCCATCTTTGAAGATGTAGGAAAAAAAATAGAGAGAGAAAGAGGGAAACAGGGAAGGAAGGAAGGAGGGAGGGAGGGAGGGAGGGAGGGAGGGAGGGAGGGAAGGAAGGAAGGAAGGAAGGAAGGAAGGAAGGAAGGAAGGAAGGAAGGAAGGAAGGAAGGAAGGAAGGAAGGAAGGAAGGAAGGAAGGAAGGAAGGAAGGAAGGAAGGAAGGAAGGAAGGAAGGAAGGAAGGAAGGAAGGAAGGGGCAGGAGAGTGAGGCTGGCCCACCCTGCCTCCTGCTTGACCCTGGCTCTTGTGCAGAGCTCCAGCCCCTGCCCCTTCCAGGCACTGTGGTGCCAGCGGTGTCCCTGTCCTGCACAGACACAGGGTCAGCCCCATGGTGTCCTGCAGGCTGAGGCTCCATCTCTCCTGGCTGCCAAGAAATAGCCAAGCCACCCAGCATAGACCAAAGCTCAGTCCTGGGAGAGTTTTAGGGAGAAAGGCAGAACAAACAGTTAAAAGACCTGCCAAGAGGAGCGTTATTTATATGCCAGTCACGTGCCCCTGTGAAACTCTGCCAGTGAAAGACCTGTGGCAACCAGGACATCTGTGAAAGGGTTTAACAATGATGAACCAGAAGATTATGCAGGCAAAAATGCTTCAGATCTCCCTACCCAGCCCCATCTTTTGGAAGACGTGGTGCGAGCGGCCAGGCAGCCAGGTGAGCCGAGCTGGGAAGGCGCAGGGTGGCTGCGAGCGGCTCCTCTCACGGCTCCCCCGCTCCTGGTGGGCTCCCAGACCCCAGCCCCTGAACAAAACCACAAACCCAGCCGTTCCTCTCTCCGAGGCACTGGGCACGCCTGCAGCCACGCTGCTGATGTGCCTGCCAGGCAGGTGCCTGTTCTTTGTGGCCCAGATTTGGCAAGGAAATAACTCTGGCCACTTGTATTGGAGGTAGGTACAAGGTAGGGCAGCTTCAGGCAATCAGAGTGAAGATTTCAGCTTTCAATTTACACTACCCAGATCATCAGCAACACTTTTACTCAATTTTGGTGTCCCAGAGACCTTTGATTAGAGCAGCTCTCACTTTATTGATCTGAGGGGCACCCTTCCTCTTCAGTGCTGCTGCTCTGGCCTCATCCTTCTGCTCTGTTCTTCAGGTTACGGTGCCGTCCACTGCTGGTTTGGGAGCCCTTTGAAAATCTGCATGAGTATTCTGTGAAACACCTTTGGGAGCCACCTTTGGGAGCAGCATCCCGCTGATTCAGTCCAGCCCGGCTCTCCCGTGTCTTGCCCCTAACGCGATCATTTGTACTTGTTCAAAAGGGCGAGGATGAGGCACTCCTGCCACTGAACGTGGGCCCAGCAGTGAGAGAAGCTGCAGTCTGAGCGGGATGGCTTGTAGGAGAGCTGGGCACCCCAAGTAAATTCAGCACACGTCAGACAGGAGCTTTATTAATTGCAAGAGCTTTCAGGCAGCATCTCCCCTCTGCTGCCCTGTTCTCTGCTCAGGGATTGCAGAGACCCAGCCCGTGCTGCTTCAGAACAGCAACAACAGCAAAATACATAAAAATAATAAAAAAATCCAACGTTAATGAAGCTAGGCATCCACCCCCAGGAGGGATGGACTCCAAACTTCCCAACTACCCTGTACATGTTATCGAGGCCAGGTGATGGCACGGAGATGGCCGTGGTGGAGCTGGGAGCAGTGGGGCACCCGCTGTTATCTGAGCTCAGAAGTGAGCAGCTGGAAACAGCCACAGAGTGCTTTTAGTTGAAAGCAACGGTCTTTTAGTCAGGATAAACTTCTCACCAGACCTCTCAATTCTTAAATATTATTAATTTTACCACCTCAGGAGGAAGCCGTTTGTTTAAGGGTTGATTCACGGTGCTGTGTTTACTTGTGACATCTTACTCCAGGACTATATTTGGTCCTGCTCTCACCTTCCCACGTTTCCTTGGATAATTTTTAATTCACGGCTTTCTTTAACTCCTCTGCCCCGATTTCCAACTGTCCCTAGCTGACTGCTAAATAAGAAATACAGCATTAGCCTTCCTGTAGCTTGCTTTGCTTTTTCAATTCATGTGTCCCCTCCGTTCAGCACTGCTGGGAACCCCCTCCCTGTTCTGTCACTCAGTCACTGACCTGACCCCGGCACCTCTTAGTGCACTTCTCCTTCCCACCAGCCCACGTGTGGGAAACCAGCTGGGAATTAGCCAAGCACCTTTGCTGTGCTTCCCCTACAGAAACACGTTCCTCTGCCTTTGCTGGCTGACAAGCTCTTGAGTCCTCGACAGGTGATTACAGCTACGCCGATTGCTTGCTTTGGCGTTGAGCGATGTTTGAAATAAGCAAGACCACAGGGGTTACTGCTCAGATCCATCAGGAACGTTACTTCACTTACCCCACTATTTCAATCAACACCTAACGAGCTGCTGTGAGCTGCAGTTTTCGGCATCTCGTGTGACTTTGTGCAGCCCTCTGAGCTCACCCAGCGGCACCTGCTGAGTGGGAGGTGTCACTGCCTGCACCTGGGGGCTTTCTCTCCAGTGCCGAGATGTAAGGGAGATGTCCAGCTCCTTCTAACTGGTGCCAGGGATTTCACGCCTCTTTAGTTGGAAAGTTTTCCTTGAACCTCCAGTGAATTTAAAGGAAAAATGAGCTTCTGCTTGCTGCAGTCCCTGGTTCCTGATGTTGAATGTTTGAAAGTGCTGGAGAGCATAGGAAGTGCCTTGTGGTCACTGGGAGCACAGGACGTCCCCCTGGATTTCCAGGAGTCTGCACCAAGTCTGGGACCTGGGATGGGAAACTGGTACAACTACAGCAGCAGACACAGAGCTCGATCTCCTACACATCCTCCTAATTCTGTCCTCCTACCTCCACCAGAAAGAGGTAAGTCTTCTGCCCCCCTACACCTAGTTTTTGTCCAGAAGTGAAGACTGGCCTTTAAGCTACAGGGCAGCTCATTTTGTTGCTAATTTGCAAGGCAGGATGGTGACAAGACAGGTTTCTGCTGGGGGGGCTGTGACCAGTAGACCGGGATTTCCAGTTCCTTGGTTTCTGGGATCACACGCATCATGTCCCAAGGAGCTTGCTGGAAGGAAGACCGGATTTAGTTGGTAGCTCTCCAAAGCTGGTACAATAATCCCAAGGTTGGTTTGTGCCCATGGTAAATTTGCATTAGGGGACCTCAATGGGTTTTACCTAAAGAGTGAAGGGTCCGTAGGTACCAAGTTTCTTCCATTTCAAGAAATTACCTCTCCAAGAAAGACTGAACTGGATGAGTGGGGAAAGTAAAGAGAAGCTGTGACTTCTGCCAACCGTACTGCTCCTGCTCCAGAGGGGATGTGAAACTGCAGCACTTCCCTTGCCTGTGATTTGCCAAGTTCACCCAGGATGAAAAATTTGGCTGGAGAGAATGGACAAGAAGGGAAGAGAAGAGAAAAGAAAAGGGGAAGCTGCTATGTGTGGAAGGAGAAGAGGGCACAGAGTTGCTGTCTCACCATGTCCTCAGTGCCTGCCCCGTTCCTTGGCTGGGGATGCCTGCCTCCTCCTCCCAAACCTGCACCTTCAGCACGGTCTCAGCAAGTCCATGTCACTGTGACACCGTCATCGCTGCTACCACCTGCTGAGACAGCCTCATGGCCTCGTTCATGTCTGTGGAGAGCTTTGAGGTTCTTGGATTGGGAGGGCAAAGGGCTGGTATTTACTGCACAGCAGCCCCTTGCCTCTGTCTTCCAAGACCGCTTGGGACCCTCGGCCTTGCTGAGCTGCACGTTGCCGGTCTTCACCCCTGTTGCTGCCGCTTTCTTCCCCTCTCCCTCGCTCTCACTCCCCCTTTCTCTCTCTCCTCCTCCTCTCCCCGGCTCCGTAGCAGTTTCCTCGGGAGTGTTCAGCTAGCTGACACATTTGCCACAGATGGATGGTGCACACGGAGACAGCTGTCACTCCCGATTTGTGGTCTGCTGTGTGACAGCGGGACTGATGCCTTCTGAAAGGCCGTCTCGCGGAGCACATGCACTCTGACATTCTTCGAGATGAGCCCTACAGACACCTCTCAGTGGACCTCGGGAGAAGCTGGCAAGCTCACCCGTCCCGCTCCCCCCCCTCCCCGAAGCAGCCTGCAGGCTGGAAGAAAGACGCACGCCGGTGTGCGCACACACACACACACACACGGCCGGGCTCCTCGGGTGGTTGTGTGCCACCACTGGCCTGCCAGGTCCCAGCCCGGCTGTTTGCTCCTGGTGCTGGTGTATGAAGTCAGGCGGGCTGAGATTTGCAAGAGGGAAAGGTCACCAGCGGAGCTGCTCTGTTCCCTTTTTCCTCCTTTTTTAATCTCAGGAGGGAGGGACGTGGGGTTTCATTCTGCCGGAGCAGCTGCCTCCAGCCTCCGGAGCTCCCCTCTCGCAGCAAAAGCTGACGGATTTCCCAGCACCAGCCCCTCCAGGCTCTGTCTTCTCCATCACTCATGCTGATTTCCATCTCTGAAGATGGTCTCCACCACCGATGATGGGCTCCATCATGTATGACCCCCCCAGGATGGGGTCGCAGAGACATGGAAAATCCCTCCCAAAGCAGAGGGTTTCCTCCCAGCTCTCCTGTGCAGGTTCATCTCACCAGCTTGAAGCCAGCTGAAATGCAAGGTTTAGGCAAGGCTGGTTCCTCTGGGAACTCAGCCCCCTGCCCTTAGCCAGGCTGAGGTTCATGGCTTTAGGTTTAGGCCACCCATACCTGTCCTAAGCACCGAAACGTAGAAGCCAGATTTTGCAACACGTTGCAGAGCCTGCAACAAAGCCCTTTTAGTGGGACCTTCAGTTGGACAAAGAGAAGCAGTGGAAACAGTCTTCAGCTCCAGGCAGAAGGACAAAATCTTCCAGATGCTTGACTCAATGGGAGTGGGAACTGGTCCTTTCTTTAGTCCTCAAACAGAGAAAAACCTTCCTCCTGGAGAATGGATACGAACAGCTGACCACTGCCCAGCTGACTCGAGGGAGGTTGTGGTCAAGGGAATTGGTTTTCCCAAATGGAAACAGAAAGCTTGAAGTACAGCTGGAGAGTATTGTCTAGGGTCTTCTGGAACTGAAAGTGACCTGAGACATCTCCCTCGTGTTCAGCATCTGAGCCTTATTGAAGCCAGTAACTGCACAGGGTCATGCCAAAAGCCCTTCTGATGTGATTCCTGGGTGGTGTTCAGCAACAGAAACACAGAGAAGAGCAGAAAAGCAGAGTAAACGTGTACTAGACTTCACCTTTCAAGCATCCAACCAGACACACCCTGAGACTTTCTGAACCAGACGTGATTTCTCTGTATTTAGTGACTCTTGGTGAAGTTCTCATCCCAGCAGTGCCCGGCTAGGTCTGCACAAGCATCCCGTTCCCAAATCTCTATAAGCAAACAGCAGTGAGGGTGCACACAGCTGCAGGGACACAGTTGTGTAGGAGCAAGCCCAGGAAGGCAGCCAGAAGGACCTGGTGCATCCCAGGTACGTTGGCTTTGAGTTTTAAGGCCGAATGCAGCTCTGTTACCTGGGCAAGGACACTTTGGGCTCAGTGGGAGCTCGTGCCAAGCCAGCATCCGCACAGGATGGAGGCTCCTGCTGGTCCTCCTGGAGGAAGGTTGGAGCATTCACCTAGTGAGAGAGCTGGCACAACAGCTCCCACCATGGCAAAGTATCAGGAGAAGTAAGGAGGCAGCAAGGAACTGCAGCACAAGAACTGCACGTTCAGGATTGCTGGAAGAGTCATCGGAAGCCTGAAGAGGTTGAAGTGGACCCAAATGTCATTGAAACTAAGGAGAAAAAAGCATTTCCCTCATGAGGAGAACTCCCCACTTCGCACACAGAAAAATTCACCTGAACCGTTTCATCAGGCTGACCCTAATGGTGCTGTCTGACCCAAGATGGGACCTTCCCAGTCAAATGCTACCAGCAGCAGCCACAAGAAGGTGGCCCGAGAAAGGTCTGTGCTCCTCTCACAGCAGCACAAAGCTGTTTTTTTTTTCCCCGGGTATTTTTCAAGGAAGTGGCATTGCAGGTGAGAAAAGGCACAGGTTTGTGGGCAGGATCTCAGACCTGCTGAGCACACCATCAGGTCCCTGTGTGCAGAATGGCAGAGCAGCCCGTCCCGGCTGGGCTACTGGGGAAAGGGAGACAGTGAAAGAGAAGGGAGCAAAATTAACATTATATTGCATGAAAAATGCTTAGGTTTTGAGCCTTAACAAGATAAAAGAAAAAAAAAAAAAGAAGAAAAAAAAAAAAAAAAACAGAAATACCACATTCATAAGAAAAACAGGATCCGGTAATTATGGACAGAGAAATGATTCAAGGGCAGAGAAGCCACCAGGTGAAACTTGGTGGAGAATAATGTAAAACGGGGTTTTGTGCCTGTGAGAAACCATCCTCAGCACCACCTGGTATGGCCCCTGGCTGCAGGGGATGGAAGAGGGCACTTTGCCCTCGAGGAGAAACATCCTCGACCCTCCAGGACCCCCTGGCACCCACTGGGTGCAGCTGCGTCCTGCTGTCCTCAGTGCTCCCCGAGGTGCCCCCCACCTCGGGCGGGTGGAGGCGGCTGCCTCGGTCCCAGGAGGTCCACCCAGGAGCTCGATGGCCCTGAAGCCACAGGACCCGGGGCTGGGGAAGGATGGTTGGAAAGCCCCGGGTGCAGCCCGCTGGCCCCAGCTGTGCAGCAGGCAGGGGCAACGCAAATATTTTGCAGTCGGAGTGCCTGAAAGTGAGTCTGCGGCCCCTCACCTGCTCCGGCGGCGAGGCAGGCGCGGGATCAAGGCGAGCTCGCCTTCACATCTGGAGGCCTTGAAGAGCACATGAAAGGGGGCCGCTGGGAGCCACGATCACAAACGGAGAGCGGGGAAAGTTCGGGTCAGGCAGGGATTTCTGGCTGGTGGGTTTTGCACTGAGAAATTCTCTCTGTCTCTTTCGTGCTGATGAAGATCCTTTTTAATTTCCTTCCCCCTTTCTCCTCGCCGTCTCCCCTTCGGCCAGGCAGATAGCTGGGAGCCGTGCAGCATGTGATGCTGCCTCCCATCTAGGGGCAGGAGCAGAGCAGGACCAACGGATGGACGCCCTAGGGCCAGACTTGCAGACAATATATAACCTACTGCACGATCTAAAACGCTTCCCACTTCCACAGAGCGAACATCAGGCGGAGCAGAGCGGCGGCCGGGAGAGCAGCCCTCGTGCAGGTGAGTCCCCGCGGCTCCTCGCCTGCAGCCCGGCTCGGGAAGGGGAAGGTGCGAGGGACTCGTGCCAGCAGCAGCACTTCTGGGGTCGGGGGGTGATTCTGGAGGGGGGGTTTAATCCTTTTCCGTGCCCGTGCGAGTCAGCCGAGGAGGTGAGGAGCGGGTGTGCGGCAGAGCCCAGGCTCAGCCCCGCTCCCTGCAGATGCCGTCAGCTGCGGAGCATCCCGAGCATCCCGAGCAGCTCCGCTCGCTCCCATTCCTTGTGCCTGGGACACCCGCGCTGCTCTGGGACATCTCCAGGCATCGGGGCTCCCTGCACCCTGCCTTTTCCAACAGAGCAGAACAAGAGCAAACAACTTTAAAAAGCACTTTTTTTTTTTTTTCCTTTTTTTTCCTTTTTTTTTTTCCTAAGCCTGAATCCTTCAGCGCCTGCCTGGATGCCTTCACCTTCCTGCGCTGGAATTTCCTTTGCAAAGGAAACTGTTCCCAGCTGGGGCTGAATGGGGGATGTGGGCTGGAGATAACGCGGTGAAACGGCGAAGCAAACAAAGCACCCAGTGTCTGTCTGTCTGTCCGTCTGTCTGGGCGCGGGGGGGTCCCTGCAGAGCACCTGCTGGGGCTTTCCTTGTGCCGTGTGGCTGTTCTCACACGGGGGGCACAGACTTCGTGCCTGGGATAGTTTGTGCCCTGCTGAATGGCAGATATTCCTAGCAACAGCTCCACGCTCTCGATGCTCGTGCAGAGTTCTTGTTGCTTTTTTTTTTTTTTTTCTTTTTTCTTTTTCTGCCGTTCATTGGGGTTTTGGCTGTGTCTGACCGCGGGGTGGGGGCTGAGGAGCCCGGGCTGCATTCGGGGCTGGGAAACCTCGGTGAACTTCCAGAAACTTGAGCAAGCTGCCGCGGTCCCAGGCAGGCGGCTCTCATTGTGAACTGGTTAAAGAGGGGCAAAAAGGTTAAATTGAACACAATTGTGGATTTCTGTTTATATGTGCTAAAATTTGTGTGAGTGGAAAAAAGGAGAGGGGGCTAAGTTGAACCCGAGGAGATGCTCCTGTGCCTCAGTTTCCCCCCCTGCTCACTTCACCGCGCAATCCCAGCCCGTGCTGCGCAGCCCTGTGCCTGCCCGTGCAGGGATGGCATTTCTCGTTCTTTGTTGGGCAATCAGAAATTAGATCATAATTAAAGCTGCACTGCCGAGAGGGGACTCGGAGGACCCTGCTGGACAGGGACAGCCGGACACTGCAGGAGATGGCGCCTGCGGGGTGCTGGGGGCTCGTGGGACCTCAGCAGTCCATGCGGGGCGTCCTGCGGTGCCATCAATTTGGGCCAAACTCTCCATCATCTCCCTGCTGCCGGGAACTTTTCCTGGCCATAGGTGGAAATCCAATTCCCTTCCATAGCTCAGCACCACCAGGAAGTGCTGGGGAGCCCCTTGCCCCCCGCTCAGCCCCCCTTTCTTCTGCCATTCTGGCTTCACTCTGCGCCCTGCCAGCGGCAGCACATTCCCCTCTGCAAAGTCAGCCAAGCTTGGGTGACAAGCACATGCCACACAGGGTGCCACAGCAGAGATTTCGGGGTCCCGAACCTTGTGTTACACCCTTTGACAATCTGCAATTCCCATATCCAGCCTGCCCTGCTGTGGGAGAATTCCGGCTTTGGCAAAAGCTCTGCTTGCCCTCAGAGGGGTTAAAAACCCCAACCCGCAGTGCTGATTCTTCGCTGCCCACCAAGAGGGACATCAGCACGGACATCAGTGGGGATTTTTTTCCCCTCCCTGCCCCTCGCTGCTCCCTGCCACCGATCCCACGGGACTGATGCTGTGACCGAGGGGACCCGTGGCACAGACCCAGCTCCAGCCTGGTTTGGGGGCCTGCGACGTGCAAGGAGCCGCTGACGTGCTGCAGCGGGGCTGGCGGATGGGTCTTGGTCGGCACAGGAGGCAAAGCACTCGCTGGGTATTAGGTCCTTATGGTGCTGGCACTGCTTGGGGACACAGCCCCCAAATCCCACTGCCAAGCTGGGAAAAGGGCCCGAGCCCCCTTCTGACGTGTGCAGATTTCTCCATGGGGAGAGGCAGGCACAGCTGGGGTCCCCCAGGGGATGTCCCCCTCCAAGCCCCCCCCCAGCCTTGCAGATCTGACCCGGGGGCAGCAGCAAGTGACAGGAGGAGAGAAGCCACCCCAAAGGAGCCCACCAGGGGGGCGGGCAGGGGCTGCGGAGGCACTCGGCTGCCCCTGGGTGCCGGCACCTCTCGGTCCCCAGCCCCGGCACAGCAGCGAGCGGCGGCAGCGGGGCTGGCACAGCTGTGTGGCTTTCAGAGCTGCTTGATCGATAGCTGCTTCCTCGCGCTCCCCCATTCCCCCAATCCCCACATGCATTTTTCATGCTAACCCCTCCTGGGCAAAGGCTGTCTGCGCAGGAAACAAAACACCGCGAAACAAAACAAAACACAACCCAAACCCACTTTTGTTTCTTTGGTCCCCGGAGGTTGTTTTAGTTTAAGGGCCAATCTATATAGGTTCGGGGCTGGGAATATCTTTGCTCCACGAACAAAGAGGCATGAGAAAGCTCCCCAGGGCTTCTCTTCAGCCTCTTCAGGTTGGCCCAGAGCTGTGGAAGGCCGGGCTTTGTACAGCCAGCCCAGGCCTCTCAGGCAAGGCAGGGAAGGGGAGGCTGAAGCTGGGCTCCTCCTGGGCACCTCCTGCCGGCCCCACGGCCCTGCTGCCCCGTGCCAGGCTGAGCTGGCTGGGATGGGGCAGAGCCACCCCGAGCTGCGGCCCTGAGCACTTCAGGGGCCCCGTTGGAGCTGCGTGTGCTGAGCTGGGCTCCGACAGCTCCCGGGGCAGCAGCAAACCTGCGGGTCCCTGCCCGGCCAGCAGCATCTCCGACACACCGACTGCTCCCCGCAGCTGCACGAGCATCCCCCGGGAGAGGCTGGAGATGAAGGTTTGGGCATTTTCCAGAATCAGGGGGAAAAAAAAACAACGCTGTGTTTGGGCAAAGAGCAATTTTCAGGGAGAATCCCCTTTTCCTGCCCTGTTGTCCATGGGGAGGGGAGAGGTCCCTTTCTGCTCCCTGGTTTTGGGTGGCAGCAGGAAGATGTGGGATGGTTTGTGCATCGTTGCCAGCACCCCCTGACTCTCCCTGCTGGTACCGGTGCTGGCCTGGCCGCTGCAGGGAGGCTGCCACACATCTGTGCTGAAGGACAGGGCCCTGGGTGGGGGCTGGTGCAGGGACCCCCCCCGACCTGTGCTCCTCTTTGTGTCCCCAGCACCGGGCACCCCATGGGCTCAAACCCCATGGGACCAGAGCAGGGAACCCCAGCCACATCACCCCACACTGCTCCCAGCCCCGAGCTGGCATTCCCCAGCCCTCCCAACGCACCCCGGGGATGCGGCTGCACTGAGACATCTCGACCGGGTCCGGCGTACGGCAGCGAAAGGGCAGGGGCCAGGATTAGCACGGGGAGGAGGACACCTTGACCTTTCCAGCAGCTGGTGACGAAGAAAAGTTTCCGGCGACCTGTAGCAAGGCACCGGGCAGGCTCTGTTATCATCTCATCAAAGGCCAGCGTGCCGGCCAGCAGCGGGCGGCCACTGCCGCAGCGCCGTGGGGCTGGGAATTAACTCACCGGTGCCCGGCTCGGCCAGGAGCTCCTGGGATGCCGAGCTGGGACAGGCAAGAGGACAGACCACAGCCGTCCCCGTCCCCTCTGCTGGCTGGCACCCAGCACCCCCAGGGGGCTCAGACCCCATCAAACCGTTCCCATGGTTGCAGACCCATGGAGAGGCTCGCATGGGGGCTGTCGCCGTTCCCCTCACCAGGTGCCGGCACCCTGGGGTGCGGGGAGGCAGCCGTGCCCCAGAGCCGCCCCAAGCTGTCCCTCTGCTCACTGGCCCGGGGTGGGGGGTGGCAGCCGGCTGTCCCCGACCTTCCCGCGCGCAGATGGCACGGGCAGCCAGCACAGGTGGCCCTGTGCCGCGGCAGATTGGGGCCGGCTGCCTGCTACGCGCCCGGGAAGGGCTGCGTCCCCGCCACGGCTCGGGGACAAGAGCGAAGGCAGGGAGCGGGGAGCTGAGGGGGCAGCAGGGACAGCTGCAGGTCCCCACGCTGCTGTGCCCGCCGTGCACGGTGCCAGACCCGGTACTGGCACCAGAGCCCTGCTGAGCTGTAAAATGCTGAGCCGAGGACACAGCCCGGTGATGGGGAGCCTGTGGGTCAGCAGCGAGAGGGGATGCAGGGTCCCCTTGCTCGGCCCCAAAGAGACAAGCCAGGCCAGAGCAGTAGATGATTTGGGGAGGGTCGGATTTTCAGAAATTGCATTAAACTATGCACAGGGGTCCCAGGGCACAAGCTCTAGGATGATGGCAGGGCTGTCCCAGTACGAGGGGCTGCGCAGAGGGGTCATCCTGCACCGCTGGAGGCACGGTGCACGAGGCATCAGGGCACGGGCTGCAGCAGGTAAATGATTAATGCCGCAGAGAGCCAGCCTGGCACCCTGCCCATCGTGTGTTGATGGGAGAAGGTGACGCCAGGAGGGGAATTTTTGCACCCAGGGCTGCCCACGCCACCCCACGGGGGCGAGGGCTGGTGCAAGGAGCCGGCCCCGAGCTGCTCACGCACCCAGCCCCAAACCCGTGTGCCGCGCTGCCTCCCGAGCACGTTCTCCTCCAGCCCAGCTGGTTTTGCTCCCAGCCTGCTCCGTCTGCGCGCATTAAAGCTGTTTCTAGGTCTGAACTGCTTTTGGCAAGCCGGGCTCCTGTTGGCCTGTCCCTCTCCCCACCGCCCTCCCCAGCCCCGGCACTCAGCCCCACGCCAGCCCCCGGCCGCTCCCCCTCCCTGGCCGCAGCTCTGCCAGGGCCATGGCAAATCAGAAAGAAGCCTGCGGGGCAAATCGGTACAAATGAGACCGAGCAAGAGGGTGGGGAGGGACGGTGAGGGAGGGGGGAATGACTCCTGGGTTCGCGCTTCTGTTCCCGAGTTTGATGTTGTCTGCAAACAGCCCTGTAAATGCTCGGGAGCAGCATCCGCAGGCACCTGCCCCGCTCCTCTCCGTCCCAGAGCAGAGCAGGGGCCCGGCCGGACGCTCAGCGCAGGCGGGGAGCGGGCTGAGCTGTAAGTCCTGCCGATTCGGGGCCCGTCGGGGCGGGAAGGGGTTGGTGGACAAGGGGGACGAGGGGCAGGGGTGACCCCGAGGACAGCACCCCACTGAGGACCCAGAGAGGGAAGCTGTCCCGAGGCGAAAGCTGCCGTATCCCCCTGGTTTGCATTGCCCCCAGAAATCATCCCAGTGAAAACGGGGAGCCCGGCAGCGTGAGCTGGGGCTCAGGTGCCAAAGGGATGTGTGGGTGCTGGGAAAGGGCTGAGCAAACTGTAGGGACGGGGGCACTGCGGGGAAAGACACCGCTCGGCACGGGGCTTAAATCATTTCACAGCGCTGCTCTTTGATCCAGCCACCGAAATTTTTGCAAAGTGTCGCCGCTCCATCTTATCAAAGGCGCTCGGCACCGGGAGGTCATATGGGGCCTTTCTGCTTGGATTGCTCTCCTAATGACATGTCCAATTGCCTTTGCCGGGAATTTGCTCACGCGAGTCTTTGACAATAGAAAGTTTGTGGCGGATTTTGGACGCTTTCCCCGCTGCCGTGTGGCGTGCTGCGGAGGGCTGACTTTGCTCCCGACTGGGAAGCGAAGCAACGTGTCGGGGATCAGGCTGGGCACGCACAGGGCACGGATTCATTTGGCGTGCTCTTTCCCAAGGACTGCATTTTCCTCTCCGTGATCACAGAAAAATCAAGAAGAGCAATTTGTTTTTTTAGGCTTGGAGATGTGATAAATGTTTGTAATCGCAAAAGACAAACACAAACGGAGGGAAGGTATGAGACTTAGAAGTAAGACAATATTATCCATATTACCCATCTTTTTCCCTCTAAATTCTTCCTAACGGGAGCAAAAACTAAATGTAGGCTGAGGTGCTGAATTTTGAAGGTTAGTTACTGCGATGTTTAATGGTGCCGGATAGAGATATACCAGAGAATTCATACCAGAGAATGAATGTTTGCAATAATTTTGACAATTAAATCAATGGATCATGTAATGAAGAGCATTTCACAGCACACAGCATTCTCAGGCTCTTAAAAAAAAAAAAAAAGGGAGTAAAGAAATGAGGTGGGTAGGTCCCAAATGTGTATCAGCAGTGGCAAAGCCCAGGACCGACACGGGGCAGGCTTGGGGCACTGCCCCTGGGTTTTCTCACCCCTTCTGGTGTTTCAGAGCCCAGCAGTGCTGCGGTGCAACCCTGGTTTGGAGGAGGGAGGCACAAAATGACCCCTCCGGAGCCGACATGCGGTGCCGGACACACAAAAATGCGGCTCCATGGCTATTTTCCGTGGTCCCACGGCACAGAAGAGGTTAAAAAGCTGCCTTCCCAGCTTTACACCGGTTAATAACACCCAGCATCCAGCCCCAGTGGCTCTGCCTCAGGCCGTTAGCCTTCCCGGTCATTACTTGGCCATACAGACCCGGCTGGGGCGCTGTTGGAGGCAGGGTCACCTCCGGGCCCCAGCGATGCCGAGGGCGCGGGGTCCGGGCTGGGAGCTGGGAGCTGGGAGCTGGGAGCGGGGCGGCCCCAAAGGAGCAGGGAGCTGCCTCTATCCACGCTGACACAGACCCAACGTCCTCACCAAGGAGCAGAGCGGCTGCTGCTGCCTCCAGGGGAGCAAGTGGCCTGCAGCGCTGCAAATGTTCCTGCCCAGGACTAAATGTGCGTTTTGGGGGAGAGCCGCCCGCAAAGCGGCTGCGGGGAGCGGTGCCACCTCTCCTGCACAGCTATTCCCTGCTGGCACCGTGTCCCCTGGTGCTCTCTGCTGACAGCCAGCACTTCCAGCACGTTATCCCCCTGGAAAAGACTCATTTTAATTCTGTAGAAGGTTCTTTGGGGTGTCCCCCCCTTGCTGGCCCGGAGTCAGGGTGATCCCATGCTCCTGGCTGCTTCATCTCCTGCACCTCCAGTGGGGTCGGTCCCTCCCGGCCCACACCTTCCCTCGCTGCTCCCACTGCCCCTTCAGACAGCAGAGCACCACTTGCCATTCCGTTATTTATTCAGCAGCTGGAGGAGATTGGGCTGGATTTTGTGGGATGTGGTCTCCAAACTGCACCGGACCCTGCCCTTGAGGCTGGTGCTGCAGTCCCTGCTGCGTGCTGCAGAGCTGGAGCAGCACCTCCCACACCCCCCTCAGCTTCTGCCTTGAATATTGCCAGCCCAGGCACAGCCAGGGTGGATTTACCTGCTGCGAGGAGAAAAGGGGCTGTCTGCACAGGGGAGAGATGCAATGTTTATGGGATTTAGCAGGGTCTTTGGCTGTGGTCTCCATAAGGCAGGCAAGGAGCACGTCTGGGTGCGAGGCAGCCAAGAAGCCAGGTCCATGACACGAGATTGGGAAAGATCCTGAAGGGAGCAGGAAGCATCAAATGGGGACGGAAAGGCAGGGACGGGGAAAGCTGAGGGCAGCGTTTGTGATGTCCATGCGTGGAGAGCCTCTCCTGGAGCAGAGGGAAAGGAGGTGAGGGTGCAGCAATGGACGCGTGCAGGAGCAGAAGGAACTTGGGCTGCGAGGCAGAAGGTGGGCTGGGAGAGGAGGGGTGAAGGTTTCGTGCCCCAGTTCTCAAAGGAGATTGCACGGAGTTGAGCTGGAATACGCTGAATTTTCTGGTTGTTAAATGGAGAATGATTCAGAGGAGCAGGACGCATGAGCAGATCATACAAGCACAGCGGGTTCTTCGTGGGAGAGAGCTGGCTGAAGCACGGGGTGAGAGCAGGGTTGTATCGACAAGGGGACACCTCTGGGGTGCCTTAAGGTGACACTGTGAGAGCTGCCCTCTGCCAGCCCAGCAAAAGCGAAGGAAGGAGGAGATCTCCTCCACTTCTTACCCTCCCATTCCCAGTGCATTTAAAGAGCGTGAAATGAGTACGTGGAAAGTGGAAAGGAGGAGAAAGTGTCTTAGTATTGGTGCTCAGGGACTTGAGCACAGAAGTTTCAGAAGGTTGTGGGGCCTTCTGGAGGGTCCAGGGGAGATGAAATGCACCCCGTTGTAGGACAGAGCTCACTGCTCTGCAGGGGAGGTGGTGGGGTGCGTTGTGTCCCCAGCCTCGTGGGGACCCGGGCTCATAAAGGGTATAGAGATGGACCACCAGCCCCAGAGGTGGGCCAGGGGGAAGGCTGCGAGGACATCCCCAGGGCAGGTGGTCCCAGGCTGTGGGACACCAACGTGGGGCTGTCAGACCTCACATCAGGCCAGCGAGAGAAGAAGAAACCTGGGGCCACTTTCCCCTCTACCCAGCCACACATTTTCATCTGGAGACTGATGTTGCCTTCACATCTCCAGCTCTGTGTGCAATTGAGCCACGAAATCCACGGCGGGGTGCCCGTGCTCTCCTGGGGCTCCACGAGCAGGTGGAAGCAGAGGTGGAGGGAGAAGCAGGGAAACCCTGCGGTGGGGCCCAGACACGAGCTCGTGCGGGTGGCTGACGTGATGTGGAGAGACAGACTCACATCTCCTCAGCAGGACCTGCCTCCTGCCCTGGGGGGCTGCGGCACGGAGGGCTGCGGGAGGAAAGCCTTTTGTGGTGGAGAACGCTCGCCTCTATGGGGAGTAGCCTGGAGGCTCTCGCGGCCTCGTCTCATCTCTCCTGGAGCCTGTGAGCTGCGTGGCACGGGCGGAGGGCAGCAGACAAGGCTCCGACCCAGCGGCGCTTGGTTGAACGCTCGCCACCACGCCGCTTTCCACGGGGTTGCCTCGGGGGGACTTCAGGCTAAGTGAGGCTCAGGGAGAGACGGCTGCTTTCTGGGGACGGGCTGGAGGCAGAGAGCTCAGGAGAGGTGAGGGATGTAGAAACGCTTCTTGAACAAGGGCACAAGAGGGAGAAGAAAATTTGGACCCAGGAGTAGGGAAGGCACAAAGGTGCTGTGGCTCGTGCACGCAGCAGGGAGCGGGTTCATCATGGGGCTTGCAGAACTTGCTCCAGAAGGTAGCAGTGCTCACCGAGACGGAGCCACCTCATGTCATGGGCTGGTGTTTGGGGTCAGACTGGCTTGGGGGCTGCAGGCGGCCCTCACCAAAAGCTCTCCGTAGACACGAGCTTTCCAAAGCAGAAACTCCGGATCCTCCAAAATGCTGGAAATCTAAAGGTTGGGAATCCAAACGCGACCAGATTTTTAGGCAATTGGGTTTGGACATTTTGCCTGTAAAGCCGTTTGGGCTGCATAAAGGTGAAAAAAATATTTAGAGATGAGTGCTGTCAGCGGAGACCAAGCAGGAGGAAGGCAAACATCCAGGTGGGCATTGTCCCAGATCTGTTGACACAGGGACCCCAAAGGATGGCCTCACGCCGTTGTTTTATGGCACACGAGAGCAGTTCAGCTCTCAGCCCCCACACGGGTTGAGGTTCAGGGTGGTTGGGAGCTCCTGGGCCCCACGAGGCTTCCCCCCTCGTCCCAGTGCCTGCTGCTTTGCCATGGCCAATTGCCCTCACCCCAGCCTCTGATAAACGCTTAAAAGCTCAAATCACACAACCTCAGGCTATGAAAACAAAAAAAGGACCCGATAGCCGCTAATAGCCAAGTAGCCCCTGCAGCAAAAGCATGTAGTGTAGGGAAAGTGGTTTGCATTGATCGGCGGCTCCCCGCTGCCACCCGCTCCCTGCAAAGCCTCTCTGCCGGCTCCAGGCTCGGCACTGCTGAAAATGGGATAAAACCCCCCAGAAAGCACCAAATTGGTGGGTTCTGGGTAATGGCAGGAAAGGGAGGGTTTGTGGGGCTGGATCAGGGTAAGTGGCACATCCCACATCCCCTGCTGCAGGAAATGCTGCTGGCAAATTGCCCCGCAGGGACCACAGAGGTAGTGGCGATGCCCAGACCCTGGAGCACGAGTGGTTTAGACACCAGCGTGTGGGGATGTGTCTGGCCCCTGCGGTTGTCCCTGACACACAGGGTGACAGCTGTGTAGGGTGGAACCAGCTCACGAGACCACAGGACCCTCAGCCCTTCTCCCATGGCTCTTATTCCTTGTCATGTCCTGTGGGAAAGGCTGATGGCTACCGATTTCCATGGTGCTGTGGCTCCCTGGCAGCCTACGCACTGCGTTGGAGGACTTTGAGGGCAAAGGGAGGACAGCAGTTTGAGAGTGGGCTCCTTGCTCCAGCCAGAAAAGCTCTGAGGTGTCTGCAAAGACAGGTGTCAGGGCAGGTTCTCGGTGGCAGGGCTTCTCCGATGGACGTGCTGTGAAGACCTCTTTGAAGCAGCCCCCTCCACTTCAGCAGTGCTTTTGTCTCTCCCTTCCTTGATCAGGGTGCTCGGATATGGCTATGTAAGGGGGGAGAGGGCTGCAACGGCTGGCCCCGTGTCCAGCTTCAGCCTGGAAAGAAGGTGGTGAAGCAGGGGTGTGATGGCGAGCCTCAGACTCCCCCCACGAGGTCAGGGACTGTGGTCGCTGTCCTCTGCAGCCGAAATATTGGGGGGCATCGAAGGGAACTTGGGGGAGGAACCGGCTGAGGAAGCAGCACGGTGTGCAGGGAACTCCCTGCTGCAGGATGTTTTGGGGGCTCAACATTCCCGAGGCTTCAAGAGAAGCCCCTGTAGTTTCGTGGAGTGGGTGCCCCAGAAGCACCGTGTCTGCCCTGGGGATGAGCTGCGGTGGCTGAGGTTTGGGGAAAATTGGAGCAGTACCGTAGATGCTTGCCCTACATCCTGGGCATCTGTTTCAGTTGTTATTAGAGGCGTGAGCCGGGTGGGCTGCTGATGCGATCCAGTCCAGCTGTCCTTAATGTTGCATGGATCGCTTATAACCCTGCAGCTCAGGCTGGGTCTGAGATTTTTTAAAGCGCTGGAGCACCAGAGACTGCGTAGCTCTTTCCTGAGCATCTCTCCCTTCTTCGCTCCCTTTGTTTCTCTGTCTCTTTCTTTTCCCCTTGCCCCTCCGCTCCTTCCATCTGACCGTGCCCCCCTCCCCGCATCCTGGGGAGGAGAGCAGGGATGCTGCAATTCCCAGGCACAGGTGCACAGTCCCTGCCGCGCGCTGCCCCCAGGCACGGCCCCGCACGGCCGCAGCTGACAGCCCACTGGAAATAATGCGTTGTGGCAGAGCGAGACTCAGCAGACCACGAAGATCTGCTGGTGCGGGAACTGCTCAGCAACCAGGAGCCACAACGCCTGGCTCCCGGCTCCGCAGGGCCTGATCCAGCTCTGGAGATGCCTGCACTGCGCCCAAGCCTTCCTCCCCGACCCCTGGCTCTCAATCGGGGCATTTTCCCACCCCATCCCCGTCTTTTCTTCTGCTCCCCCCTTTCCGTTCCTCTCCGTTGTGCTGGGAGGTGGGGGTGGCCATGTCTCCCTGTCCCCATGCTCTGTGCTGTCCCCACAGCACCAGATACAGGGGGAACGGCTCCCGCAGCAGGGTCGGAGGAGAAGGACCAAGTGTACAGGAACGGAACAAGCAGTTCCAGTCTCCCAGGAAAGATTTAATCTGCCTCTGGTGTATAAACAGCAAGTGTTTGTTCAACTGACCTGCAAACGTGCGGCACGAGGCACGGCTCCCACTCGGCTGCTCCGTGTTTCTTGCCCTCGGATGAGGAGGGGGGACAGGGCACAGCCCAGTCCAGGGCCCGCGAGGCTGCACGGAGCTTGGTGGCTGGAGCCAGGAGTGATGCTGGGGAGAAGGGGGAGGATGTGGCCAGGTGCTGTGGCTGCGCGGAGGGCACCCATCCTGCACAGCCACCTCCACATCCCTTCTGCTCGCCTGGCTACCACAGCTCCCAGCCGTGACGCACGCAGGTGGCCGAGGTCTCAAGGACAAGCCGCGGGCTCTGGGCATGGTGGTGACCCCCCCAGGCAGGAGGCCCTGAGCACTGCCTGCACATCCCGCTGAGATGGGTCAGTTCTGTACCCGCTGCTCCCCTGTGAGCTTCAACAGGTTCCAATCAAAGTAGGGGACATGGGTTCATGGCACAGGGATTTTTTTTCTCAGTGGCAGGGTCAGCTTCCAGTTCAACCGGCACGTGGGCACACTGCTCTGTCCCCAAGTCCTATTCCCTGCCCCCTGTTCCCACTGCAGGCGGGATGCCTGATGACAGATCTCAGTAAGAGAGTGGGAAGGGTCCTCCGCAGGTCCTCCCTGTTCTGGCCTACAAATGCTCTTGCTGTGCTCCACGTAAGAGGTGGGTGGTGATGCCACCTGGTCCTGGTGGTGAGCAGAACGTGGAGGAGCCCCCAGCACATGAGAGCATCCTCCAGCCCAGCACAGCCACCACCTGAGTGCGGGGCTGGTGGCACTGTCCCTGGGGGCACAGGGCATGAGGAGGGCCCATGAGCAGAGGGTGCCTGTGGACGCTAAGGATACCTGGGACTCTGCAACCTTGAATCAGCCCTCGGGTGCTGCAGCCAGGCTATGGCTGGGCTGGGCTGGGTGCACACCGGTCCGGTGGGGACAAGTGCCCATGGCAGCTTGGAGAGGCCGCCTGAACCTGCCCTGGCCGCTCTGGTCCTGGCTGCCCTGCCTTGGGCCTCCCTTGGGCTCAGACCACGCTGTCCCCAGTGTCCCAGCTTGTTTCTCTGCATGGCCCCAGGTGCCTTCGGTGATCTGGAGATGGGGCTGCCCATATCCAGCAGCAATGTCAGGTTAAAGTCAGTCCGTCTGCCTCTCCCCAGCAGGTCTGTCTGTCTGACCATCCTCTCTGACAACGTCTGTGCACGAGAAGGGCTTGGCAAGGCTGCACAGCTCACCAGATCCTGCGTTGTCTCCTTCCAGGGCACGCAGCAGTCCCCGGGGAGGTGCAGGGAGATTCAGGCTCGGAGCCCCTCCATTCTCACCAGGAGCCGTCTCCAGGTACCCACTACCATGTCCAAGGATGACGTGGGCTGCAAGCTGACCTCTGTCTACAAGCACAAGGAAAGGAAGCCAAAAAAGCCCCACTACATCCCGAGGCCATGGGGCAAGCCGTACAACTACAAGTGTTTCCAGTGCCCCTTCACCTGCATGGAGAAGTCCCACCTCTACAACCACATGAAGTACAGCCTGTGCAAGAACTCCCTCTCCCTCCTCATCGAGTCCGACTGGCCCTACAAGAAGGGCAACCTGCTCCACCCCGAGCTGCGGCTCCTGCACGCCACCGAGGCCACCCGGCTGCGTGGGCGCCGGGACGAGCCGGAGACCTGCGACTCCTCGGCCACATTGGGAGGGTCGGGGAGGAGCAAGCAGCCCCCTGGCAGGGATGGGCACGAGGAGAAGCAGATGCCAGGCGTGGAGATCCTGCCTGCTGAAGGGGCTGGTGAAGAAGGCGGCCCGTTCCAGGAGGAGGAGGAGGATGTGGCTGGCCTCTTGAGGCAGATGGATGCGGGGGAGAAGAAGGAGAAAAACGAAGAGGCGGGTTGCCAAGGTGACCCAGCTGAACCAGAAGTGAACACTTTGGTCTTTGGTTTCAAGAACAAGCGAGACAAACCTTGCAAGGAGGTGGAGCCCGACTTCATCATCACGGATGTCTTCTCCCTCAAGAACCATGTCATGAAAAGCAGGGAAATGGCCTCCCCAGACCTAGAAGCTAAGCCAAAGCATTGCAAAGTGCCAAAGAAATGCCTGGCAAGCAGTGGGATCCTCATGGAGCAGTGGAAACTGGTGGCAAATGGGCAAAGAAGGAACACGCCTGAGGTCTCCCCACCTTGTACTGACAGCAACATCATCCCTTGCTACCCCCCTCCAGCGTACAGTGACTACCACGAACCTCAGGGCCTCAACCTCTCGCTTCTGGGTATTAACTACCCGCTGAACCCCAGTCTCTTCTCCTACCTGAGCCCCACCGTGGCCAACAGCGCGACCACTCACCCGCACCTGGCTCAGCTGCCCTTCCTGGCCTCCACGGCCCAGCTGATGCACCCGCACACCTCCCATTTCCAGCCCCTGCAGAGCCCCGAGCGCTCAGCCTTCCTGCCCCGCTTCTACTACCCCCTGCTCTTTGAGCACACCTTCAGCTCCACCGAAGGCAAAATGTCCTCCAGCAAGCCGGAGGCCCAGCAGCTGGTGGGCTCCGTCCTGCCCACGCCTCCCCAGCCCAAACCTCCCAGTGAGCCGACCAAAGCGGGGCTGCTGAAGGTCCCGGTTCTGAAAACGACTTTTCCTTGGCCCAAAGGCGGCAGGGAGGAGGCCGCCTCCGAGCTCAGCCACGGAGCCATGCTGGGGCAGGAAGAAGAGGAGAAGTGGCTGTCCCAAGAGAAGGAAAGCAACCCAGACTTGGGCCTCAACAACCTACGCAAAAAGCCGGCCACTGACATCTACCAAAATCTGGCAGGGATGAAGGATGGCACTTTTGTCCCCAACGCCATCCGGAAGGCAGAGCTGCCGGCAGTGACCTGTCTGGAGACCAGCAGCCCCGCGGGCAACAACCTGAAGAGGAAGCTTACCTCCAGTGATCTGGATTTGATAGGACCTGAAATGCTGATGCCTGGAAAACTCAGCTACCAGAGCAGGTAAGGTGTCTGATTTCTGCCTCTTCCTTACATCTGGCTGGCCCTAAGCACCATCTCCGTACCCTGCTGTATCCCCGGTCCACCCCTTGCCTCTAGACCATGCAGTGAGTCTCCAAGGGCTCAGCACACTCCATGCTGGTGGTCCAGCCACCAGACAGCCAGCTCCCACCCACGGCAGGGCTTTCTGCCCTCCAGGACCTGAAAAGCCTTCAGGTGTGTCCAGGCACCTGGGCTGTGTCACCTCTTGCTGCCCCTTGCTTTCCCCATCTCATACGGAGCCAGAAGCTATGTGGGGTCTGTGCAGTGTGGACCTGCGCTCCCCAGACACCAGGGAATCTCCTCTGGGGTCCCCAAGTGTCCCACAGTTGCTGGAACAATTGTTGACTATTTTTAAACATCCACATTTACATTCCTTTGATTTGCCTTCTGGTTTCAAAGCCCAGAGGGAGGGTCACGCTTCCAAACATTTCCTTTTACCCGGGGCTAGAAATGTGCACAGCTCCTTTTAACAAAATTTCAGTTCCTCCCCTGATTGTGCACGTCCAGCTGTGGCTCCAAGAAAAATGTCACGGTCAAAACCACAGCTTTTGGCACCCAGAGGAACCTTCCCTGGAGAAGCTCTCCGTGCTTTTCTGTCTCCACCTGCCTCTTCCCTGTTCTCAGGCTGGCTGCAGAGATCCCCCTCCAAGTGCCCTCCCTAGTGACTGTGTCCATTTCTCCCTTGCAGTGGTTCAAGGGCCAACACCGGCCACATCCCCAAGGTCCTGGATCACTGGCACACGGATGTCCTTGCAGGCTGGCCTGAGGAACCGGAGAGGGGCAACGACTCCGAAGTCCTGCCCTTGGGGGGTGCTGGCCCAGACCCCAGCCTCTGCAAGCAGAGCAGACCACAAGAGACTTCTGCCACCGTGACAGACTCTGAGGCTACGACCGTGCTTATCGGGGACCTGTCCAAAACCTTAGAGGAGTACCAAGAGGTGGAGAAGAAACTGTCAGATCTGGCGAAGGAGGACACTCCCGGGCAAAAAGAGCTGAGGGACCAGCTAGTCAAAATCCGAAGGGAGCTCTACCACATCCACCAGGCACTGGAGAAAGCCACCAAACCCCACGAGGGGCCTCTGGACCTCTCGGTGAAGAGATCCTCCGAGGGTCCGGAGAAGGGCCAGCAGGCCAAGAAGGAGCCATGCAATATGGGCCTGGCCAGCGAGAAGCTCCACGGCAAAGACCAGGGCACCCTCACCAAATGCACGGCCACGGGGGATGCTGGAGATGAGGAGGGGCTGCCGAGCTGCCTCCTGGAGGCCGAGAACAAAACCATCGACTTGCTGATCAAGATGAGCCGCTCCGAGAGCCTCCGGGCGTCCTCCTCCGAGGACCACCTGGGCGCAGTGATCAAGGCCGAGGTGCTGCCGCTCAGCGTGCCGCTGGAGCTCCGGCACGTCATGGAGCCCTACTACAGCCGCACCACCAAGTGCGAGGCAGACTCCAGCGTCCTGCTCTGCTCTGACGGCAGGTCCGGCGCCACCCAGGGCCCTCAGCTCCCGGTGGCCGCCGAGGACGGGCCCCTGGGCTGCCGGGCCATGCAGCGCTCCCTGTCCTGCGGCCTGCCCAGCGAGACAGACGCCATGTGCGTCCACAGCCCTCTGCATGCCGACCCCTAAGCCCACCTTGCTTGAAAGCTCCTGGATCTCACTAGCCACCTCATGCTTGACCTTCCTCCTGTCCCGCCTCTCCGCTCCCCCTCTTCCCCACAGCTGAAAGCTTCGCCACTGCCCGACCCCACAAGGCCCAAGAAAAACCTTGTGCCCCACAAGGCCCAAGGCCTTGTGCCCCTCTCCCCACCGTCCTCCTGGGCTCTGCATGCTCAACAGCCTCCGCTCCCCTGTCCTGGAGCTCGCTTTGAACGGGAAGTCACTAGCAGGCAAGAAAAGAAAGCTGCTAAAAGCACCGGGCTTTCAGCAGGAGGCTCATCCACCCTTCTCATCAGAGACACTCAGGGACTTGTGCAGCCCAGCTCCCGTGGCTTGCAGACAGGGGCAGGACCACAAATGGGTGTCTGCAAGGCCAAGCCTGAGTCCAGATGTGGTTGTGCTCAAACAGGTTCTGGTTGTCACCCTTGTACAGAGCAAAGCCGTGGCTGCTTCGTCTCCTGGTGGCTTCAGGGTCACAGCAGGCAATCGGTTGCCCAGATGGACCCACCCAGAGGACAAATATTTTCCACGCTGTAGACACAAGAACATCCTCCCAGCCACGATGACACGAAGAGGTGTGAGACACCTTGCCTCAAACCACAGCTCCACACTTGGGTGCTGAGCCCTCTGCCGAGAGGCTCCACGAGGACTTGCCATGCATGGGACTGCTGGGCTGTGGGGACACGTTCCTGCCCACAGCTCTTCCCGTGTCTGGCTCCTTCTCTTGCCTTTTCCACAGAAATGAACTTCCCTCCCTCTGTCCCCTCGGCCTCTCCCCATGCAGACACGATGCACGTTCCTCAAAACGACCCATGGCCCTGCAGGGTACCACTCCCACAAGCTCCTGCCCACTGCTCCTAATTCCACAAAATGTTGTTAAATGGGACAGCAAAATGGGTGAGGCGATGCTGCCGTGAACCCCACTGCTCAAGGGACAAACACCTGAAAAACAGCTGCAAGGGGACTTTGGGATAGGGGGCTACCTGGCCTGTCCCATGCTGGAATGACCCCGAGCAGCTGCTCCCCAGCTGGGTGGGGAGCCAAGCGCCCTGTCCCCTGCCACCACGCTGGGCAGCATCTGTTTTGGCCAGGAGGTCCCCATGCCTGGGCCAGGCTTTCCTGGGCTTCTTACTAGCACGGTGGGTATAGCATGCTCTCCTTGGCCCTTTTTCTTTCCCTCCACACTCCGTTCAAGAGATGGTGAGTTCTCCTGCCAGCAGCCAGGGCCTCCACTGACTTGACTTGGCTGCTCCTTACCACAATGAGAAGAACCCAGATGGGGGCAGGAGGAGAGCCAAAGGGGACAGAAAGCAATGCCACAAACAGGGGACCCATACAGCCCAGCACAGGAGCTGTAGGCACTGGCTCTTCTCTGGGCACAACGAGGACAATGCTACCGTGGGTGGCTGAAGAAGGCAAGGCCCACATGCAGCCTGGGGCTCCCAGGTGCTTTGATGGACCCAAGCAACAGAAAAAGCTGACTCTCCTCACCAGATTGCTCTCTAAACAAAGCTTGCTACTTGTCTGTGGGGTTTATTTCTCACTCGCCATGGCCCTTCTATGGGCAGCTCCACATCTTCATGGTGGGTCATGTCCTGCTGCTTCCCAGCATGGCCCTGGCTCCATAAGGTTATTGAAGACCAGGAGACCTGACCATAAGAAATCCCAGGGCTTCAGTGCAAGATGCTCGATCCTGGAGCCCAGGAGAGGTGGAGTTGGGTCCTTCTTTCTGGGTTTGAACAGTGCTGTGATCTTTGGGTGCCATAACATCACCAGCACAGCAGCCCTCTCCATACCAAGCACCTTGCTCACACTACCCACTCCCCCAAAGCCTATCCATCTCTCTCCAGCCTCTTCTGCCACCCTGTGCCGCTGTCACCCCATGCCCATCCTGCCACCCCACCCCTTCCCATGTCCTTCATCCCACAGTTTTCCCCTGCACCAGCATCTCCCCATCCCATCTCAGGGCTCCCTGCTCTCTCCCCCACACCAGCTTCTCTGCATTTTCCATGCCAGACCCCTTGCCTCTGGCCCAGGGAGAAGCACAGAAGCTGGAGCTCTGTTTTCCTGTGGTATCCATTCCTGCCCACTTGGCCCTTACCTCCCCTGAGAAACATCAGGACTTTTGGGTTCCTCTGCCTGCCCTGGAGCCCCATCTCCTTCCAGCCCCGAGCATCGTGCTGTGTCTCCCAGCAAATCTTGGGCACCTGTGAGTCCCCAAGAGACACAGCTGGGGGAGCTGGGCTCTGTGACCATCAGCCATGGACTTCAGCAGGAGGTCAGTGCCCAGACCACCAGGCAGTGCCACCTTTCCCCCTTTTCAGCTGCTGTATTGCTTGAACACAGGTCGCCTCCCCTCCATCCCAGCACCCCAAGCTGGGACCCACCCTGCTCAGCGGTGCCGGGGTGGCAGCCGGTGCCTGCAGCCCTGGCTGCATTGCTCACGGCCTCTCCCGCCTCCGCAGAAAGCTGGAGGGCAGGTGGGAAGCAGAGGGCAATCACACTATTTATTGTTCACAGTTCTACGAATGTACAAAACAAAAACCAAACCATTAAAGGGAAAAACCTCCAAGCGGGGGCTGCTGCCGTCCTATTTGTTGGTTCTGGGCACTGCAGCTCTCCATCCCGCCTCCAGATTTCGGGGGCTCAGGGTCAGCCTCTCGCCGGGTGGGGCCAGCTGCTGGCACTGGCTGCAGGCAATCAGTATTTCTGTGTGTGTAGGTTTCTTCTGCCGGATCAGCACTGAGACCCCCACCCGCTTGTCCCACCGCCTTGTCTGAAGCCAGCTGTCAGCAGAAATGCCACGCAGACCTGGTGTCTGGCTGTGGGGACAGTGAGCATGGCTGTCCCCGTCCTCAGAGCTGGCAGCATGGCACCGACATCTCTTCCTCCCCAGTGCTAGCACGGGAAGGAGCAGAGACAAGAACATGGGGTCGAATCCTGCACCCCCAGTGGCACCCTACCTCGCCCCCATCCCAGTGGTGCAGCACCCACTGGAGAGGACGATTCCCCTTCCATGGCCACTTGGGGCTGTCCCTGCCCCATGCTCCTGCTGCATGGCCCCGGGAGCCTCCAGGAGGCGGCCAGCCCATGGCACCCTTCCAGCCCCAAAGGTGGAAGCATTTCCCTTTGCATTTATAAAATGGATGGGAGTTGAACTACCGGGGTGCCTTATCCAGGCTGCAATCTGCACCCTGGGGGCTCTCAGCCCACTCCGGCTCGGGGCCCATTACACGGCTATTTGCTCACCCTAAAGGCATCTGATAGCTGACCATCACCCGCCCTTTAGGGCCAGCCCACCTGATAGCCATCTTCCTCGGTCACGGTTGACCAAAGTCCCCCAGCTCACACGTCTCCTCCCCCGGTTTCCTGCAGCACCAAGGCCGGTCCCCGTCACCCACTGGGGGACCCCACTGAGGCCGAATTCTCCCCCATGCCCAGCGAGGCCAGCAGCCCCCCTCTGTGGGGTGGGGGGCCACGGGGTCACAGCAGGTCCCCAGCACTGTGCGGAGCCCAGCAGCTCCTGGTCAGTGGAGCTGCACGACTTTTATGGGTTTCTTACCCCAGGTGGGTACAGCTGCTCCTTCTCAGGTATTCCTTCTCCTCCGGGTTCAAGAGCAAAGGACGGCTTGGGGATGGGGGGGGGGGGTAAGTTTCCTAATAAACAACCCTCCAGGGAAGGCTTATCTCGGGCAAGGCAGTAGGAGGAACAAGACGTCAAGGTTCCTTGTGCAATAAGAGGTTGTCACCCTCCCCATCCCACTGGCACAGGGACGTGGCCCCAGGGAAGCCGGGAGCAAAGCTGGGCCCCTGGGGGTGGGTTTGCTGCACCCCAAACCCCTTTCCCAGCCATGGTGGCTTGGCTGCGCCCAGCAGGGCCAGCAGCAAGAAGCAGATGGAGGCACAGCCCTGCGCCCAGGGGACGAGGGTGCTGCCACGGAAAGCCATGCTGGCAGCGTGCTCGCTGTGCCTCCCAGGGCTCAGAGCATGTTTCACGTCGAGGCACACAGCAGTGGGCAGCCGGGGGGATGTGACGGTGAGGTGGGAGCCATGCGTGGCGTGGTCAGGGTGCTGGGCGCTCACTCGTGGCGGTGGGCTCCCAGGTGGAACCAGCTGGGCACGAGAAGTGGTTCCTGCCCAGCACAACCAGTTCTCTCCTACCTCAGCGCGGGCAGGCCGGAGCTCGGAGCAGTGGAAAGTTACCGAACGTGGACTAAAGAAGGGCCAAGGTCGGCAAGGAGATTTCTGAGCAGACGTGTGAAGCTGCAGAGACGACTTGGAGCGGAGCTGCTCCGTCTTGGGCAGGAGGGGGCAACGAGCTGGCCTTGAACTGTGAGCTGAGGGCAGGCAGGGCTTGGAGCTGGGACAACACACCACGAATCGCCCCAAAGGGTCCTGCCCCTGCCTGGTGCTTCCCACCTGGGGAAAGGGGACAGGGAAAAGCATGCAAGGTTTTCTTTCTGCCAGAGTAGTGCGTGCTGTGGAGCTTCTCCAGGACCTTAAGTGAGGAGAAGTGGTGTTTTGAAAGTGTCCTAGAAGGTATCAGCAGGGCCAGGAGGGACCAAAATCCTCTGTGCCCCCTCTTAGGTCTTCTCAGTCCCTGCCCTGCCTGGAAGGACCTGCATGCCAGGAGCGAGCAGGGCAGGATGCAGCCCTCCCCACCTCCACCACCCCAGGCAGAAACGTCCCCAGGGCTGGTGGCACATCAGGGAGCGACCTGCAAGCAGCACAGATGTGCTGAGATGTGTGGCTGATCTGCAAAGCCGTGCAGGCACCATGCGCAGTGCTCCCTGCTCGCCCTGAACCTGCTGCTCACAGCCCTTTGCTGCAGCTCCTGGCATCGCAATTGCCTCGGTGGCACCGCTGCCTCCAGCCCTCTTGCTGTGTGACTGTCCCAGGGCTCTGCTGGGACCACAACTTGTGAGCTGCTGGGATAAGAGTTGAGCTCTCCATCCCCCTCCACGTGCTGTCAGAGTGGGCAAGCAGGCAGGGGGAGCCAGCCCACCTCCTCGGCTTCATGGGAGGAATAAGAGCACACAGGAGATGCAGGAGATGCTGGGCACCAGGGCCAGGTGCCACCCCAAAGCCACCCATGGCCCAGAACTAGGCTCCACCAGCCCAGGGACAGATGAGGAAGGGGTGCCATGGGGGGGCTGTGTCCCAGGCAGCCAGACTCACCCATGGGGCAGCTCCCACAGGGAAGGAAGGGGTTTGTGCCAGCACCCAGCTGCTCCACACAGCTTTTTTGGGGTCAGACTCAGCAGGGAGCTCGGTGCCGTGAAGAAGATGAACTTCCTAATCCTCCAGTGAGCCCCGTGAGAGCAGGAGGCTGTGCAGGAGGCACAGGGCTTTCTTATCACTCTGCCAAGGGAGCTCAGCCGCTATCAGACACGAGAGAATCTCCCTGGTGGGCCCGCTGACTGCCAGCGGGGACCTGGGGGTCTCACAGGTGGACACCTTGTCCCGGGGCTGGGGGCACGGCAGTTTTAGGACTTCCCACCCAATGCTCTCACAGCAGTGCCGGGACCCCGCTGGCTGTTGCAGAGAGGCACAGGCAGGGTGCGTTTGATCTTTCGATAAATTAATGTGGCTCAGCACCCTGGGTGTCCGGACAGACGGAGCCGCCTGGTGTCTGTGCAAAGCCACAACAAGCTCGTGGCCAGCTCTGGCACCACGGGCAGACGGACCCCTGCCCACCGCCCTGCTTCGGGTCTGTCCGTGAACAGTCTCAGCCAAAATCTCCCCACAGGGACAACGAGCCCTCCATGGACGCCGTGCCCACCCATGCCCCCTTCCCTCTCCCCAGCCCCACAGATGTCTTCTAGATGGGTTTGTGGTTGTTTTATTTTTCCACAGCTCCACATCTAGGTAGCAATCCCACAGCACCAACCTCCTGGCACGTGTCCACGGTGCCCGGTGGGTGCTGTGCCCGTCCCCTGAGCACGGGGACTGGCAGAGATCCAGGGCTTGAGCTCCCCGGTCTTTGTGCTTCACTTGTGGACAACTGAGGCAAGCCGATAGCCCCAAGTCAGGGGAGGAAAAACCCCAATGGGAGAAGTTCTCTGCTAATGCCTGCCAGTGCCATGCTCCAGGAAAGCCTGAATCGCTCCTAAACTCTCTTCCCCCTGCTCCATCTCCAGCGCTGGCCACCGCACCGTGCCCCTCGCTTTGAACCCTGCAGCTCCCAGTGCTGGCGTGGGCAGGGGCTGTGCCGTGACACAGGCGTCTCCTGAGGTCCGGGGGTGGCTTTGAGACGGGTTGTGACAGAGGCACGGTCCTGCAAAGGTGAACGGGAGCCCCAGGGCCAGGCTGTGTTTGTTTATCCTGGTGATGGAGCACACCACAGCGAAACAAAAGGTCAGGCCCTGTTGCCCTGGGAGATGGTTTTTGAAGCTTGCCTGCTGTCCTCAGATGGAGTGGCCCCGGTACTTGTCATGTCAGGTTATTTTTGTAATTTTGGCTGGTCTGAAGCAGCCCCCCAGACCCTGTGAGCTTCGGGAGCACACCGATAGCACCAGAAGGGCCCCGGGCAGCGAGCCAGGAGCTCCCAGCCCTGGGCTTCAGAGGCAGCTCCCCGTCCCACAGCTCCCACAGCCAGCCAAACCCAACCACCTCCACCTCCAAGCACCCCAAAAGGTGGCGGGAGCCTGATCCAAACTTCATTAACTTTGGCCCATCTGAGTACTGGACAGACACAAACTTCTTCAAGCCCAGGGCCACATTTAAGGCAGATGCTTTGAGCTCAGCCCCAGCCAGAGTGGACCAAGCACTGTGCAAAGGCAGCGCTGCTGGGGAGGGAGGGCAGGCTCTGACCAGCACCTTGCAGGTGGGGCCCAGCTGATTCTGCTTTTACTCCCCACTCCCTTTGCTTGAGCAGAACCCATAAATGCCACCTTCAACCCTGAACATGACCTTCCCCAGCAGAGGGGAGCCAGGGTTGAGCCATGTGGAGCTGGGCTCTTTCCTGAGAGATTCTCCACTGGACCTCAAACCCTGGCGCTGCAAAAATCCCCCGTCTGCTTCTGTGAGCAGTGGCACTGAGGCACCCAACCACACACGGCACAGGCTGGGGGCACACAGAGGGGCACAGAGAAGCAGTGAGACAAGCCAGGAGTCCTGATCCTGTGGGACTGTTCCTGAACCACCTCCTGAAGCTGTCTCACTCAGGTGCAGCATATCGCTCCCGTCACAGAGACCTCTGCATAAAAGCCCCAAATTGCCACAACACCTGGGTACCTTGGGGTCACTCCTCCCTGGATGCTGGAGGAAAGGCACCTTCTTTCCGGGCACGAGACCAGCAGGGAATAAAAGCTGCGTGTATCAGCCCTCGTCTTGCTGCTTCTGGTTGTCAGCACGAGGAGCTGTCGTGTTTATCCAGACTCAAGGGCAATCGTCCGTCACTAACAACACAAGGCAGCGCAGCACCCTCAGCCCCGCTGCCCCAAGCCTGGCGAGGGAGCAGGACAGAGCCAGCAGGAGGGCAGTGCCACCGGGCAAGGACGGGCAGCCCTGGGACGTCGGGACAGGAGGTATGAGCTGGGCTCCTGGCCATGCGTGCAGTCACTGAGCTGTGCCAGGGACGGGCTTAGGACCATGAACGAGCAGCTCAGGACACGCCACCGGGATGTGATGGCACCTTTGGGTGCCCAGCGTCAGGGGAGCGAGGTGGACACTCCTGGCATTGGGTGTGCTGCGGCAAGTCCACCTCGTGACTGCCCAGCTGGTGACTCAGTTTCCCCCAGTGTAAAATCAAATTTCTTGGATTTTGAACTTTGCTCGGTGCTGAAGGAAGACCCCAACACGTCCTGGCTGCAGCAGAGGTGGAGGGCTGCTGGAGGGCTGGTGGAGGGCTTGCTTCCACCAACAGGTCCCTGCTGCCGGGGGCCTGAAGCACAACCACTGTACCTGTACTTCAGGGAACAAGGTGGGAAAGCTGTCCCCAAGCCCCAGATCCAGAAGAAATTGGATTCCTTCCATATTCACACTCATTCCCTCTGTCGCCTAGTTGCATTTGGTATCTCTGCAAGTATTCGAGGAATGAATTTTCAGACAATTGCAATATTTGCACCTGGGAAGGGCAATTTGCCTCCAGGATGCCTTAGCCCAGTACAACAATTTAGCTGTGGTTTGGGGAAGCTTTACTTTTGCAGGCACCAAAGCCCACATGCTACCAGACACTCATGGGACCCAGGGTAATCAAAGTGAAGCAGTGGCTTGCAAACAACTCAGACCAGCTGAGCACGTCCATTTATAATAATAATGATGACCACATTTAAAGCAAAATTAACTTCTGTCTCTTCAGGAACTTTAATAAGGGCACGTTTTTCTTACCAGCTCCTGGCTGTGTGTTAGAAGCCATACGATATCCAGTCCCTGGAGAGCAGATAGCAGAGCAGGGCTGTGGTCTCTGGTTTTTTGGACAGCTCATTCCTTGGTACTTGTGTTCTTAAAAAAAAAAAAGAAATTGTGGTTCTCCTGGTGGCTCTCACATCTGCCAGAAAGCTTAACCTGTTTCTGAATTGGTTGCGTAGGCTGAAACCGGCTACCAGATCAATACCTCCCTTTTTCTTCCTGTCAAGGCATTAGCTGTTTCAGGAACAACTTAATTTATTTAGGCAGGGAGGGGCTGCCTTTAGCAAAGGCGTGCACTGGCCAAGTGTGAAATTGTACCACATGGGAGTGGAGGAAGAGTTAGCCTCAGTTTCTGAGGTGCTAAAGTGGACTGAGAATGCTTTGGGGAGATGTGGCTTACAGAAAACAGGGTCAAGAAGTGTTAAGGGCTGAGAGAAGCCACTAATCTCATGAACGGGAGAGGTGCAGATCACATCCAGCGCACTCACATGCAGGGCTCTCCCTTACGCATAAATCCTCGGGGCAGATCTGTCAGCAGACAAACTCCCACCAAAGCCCATGGACCTTTTTGGTTGCAGATCCAGCTTTCCATCTCTTCAATTTTTGTGCCGCTGTCCCTGTTTATATTCGGAGCACCTAGTTAGTGGGACAGGCTGAAATCTTGCCTCTGTTGCATGGGGGTGAATGCAGCCCAGCACTGACACCTTGGCCCTGGGCAAACAGCAAACACCTGGGCTCAGAGCATGTTCCCAGAGACAGCAGCAGGCAGGGCCAGTAACTTTCCTATCACTTCCTCCAAACAGGGACACGAGACTTGCCATGGACTACGCTCTGGAGACCAGCCAGCAGAAGGAGAAACTTCTGAAAGCCATCTACACCCTCCAGCTGAAGTCAATTGCCACGTATCAGACAGCCAGCCCTCTGCTGAGCAGCCAGCAGGGCATGGGCATGGTGACACACCACCACGTCCACCAGCTGGCAGACAAGACCAAAAGCTTGTGTAGAGACCTGGACAACATCAAGAACCTCCTCCACTACTGCCGGGACGACCTGGTCCGGCAGATCCCCAACCCCACAGGCAGCCGCTATGGGGGAGTAAGCGGAATCCACTGCTCCCTGGAGGGCTCCATCTACGTGACAGCCGAGGCTGCTCCCTGGGTCCACGTCCTCAGCAGCACAGGCAAAACACTGCAGTCCCTGCCCTGCCGGCAAACGGGGATGGAAAGTGGCACTTTCCTGCCAGAGGACGTGACTGTGACTCGCACAGGAATGGTGGCTGTAGCCGATATGGTAAACGGAGCTGTCTGGGTCTTCAACCCTCACACCAGCCCCTCCAAGGGGGAATGGATAAAGATCAGAAAGGTCGGTTCCCCCAGGGGCATTGGAGTAGACTCCACGGGCAAGATCTTGGTAGCAGACTATGCCCAAGGCCAAGTCCACAGCTTCGCGCTGGACCGTGCCTTCAAGACATCGAACGTCCGCTCGGTCCCCAACCTGCAGGGACCTCGCTACGTCAGCCCCGCGCCCAACGGAGGCTTTGTGATAAGCGAGGAGTGCGGGGACGTCAAGGTGTTCACGAGCAGCCATCAGCTCGTCTGCTCCCTCGGCAGCAAATACGGACACCAGTTCGGCAACCCGGCGGGGGTGTGTGTTGACGTGGAAGGCAGCATTGTGGTGGCAGACGAGCAGCGCCGCACGGTCCACTTGTTCCCGGAGAGCGGGGCTCCTGTCTGCTTGGTGTCCACGGGGCTGAGGAGACCTGCCGGCGTGGCCTGCTCCTCCTTTGGGCACCTCTTTGTGGCAGACACAGGGGAGAATTGTGTCAAGGTCTTTAAATACCACGTGAGGCCCCGCCAGCCCTTGGGGACTTTGTGACAACCCCAGCCTAGCGCCTGGGCAGGGAGCGAGGCTGGTGCCACCACAACCCTGAGGAGCGTTGGGTCTGCAAATGATGCTGCTCCCACAGCCAGGCATCGTCCCCACACTTAACTTTGTTGCTCTCCAGCTTCTCCAGGTGGCAGAAGCAAGGACTGGAGCAGCGAAGGATCATCTCTGTGCCTCCTGGGTCCACCAGAGCACCTAAAGGACTGAGTTACTCAAAACCGAGAGGGTGGTCATGTACTGGGACAGGCTCCCCAGGGCTATGGTCACTGCATCAAGCCTTCCAGAGTTCAAGAAGTGTTTGGACAGTGCTCTCAGACATGTTTTAATTTTTAGGTAGTCTTTTGTGGACCCAGGAGTTGGACTCAATGATCCTTACGAGTCCCTTCCAACTCAGGACTTGATTCTATTAAAAATGGTTGTGTGCTGGTGTCTGGGAAACTCGTTATCACCACCCCCTTGCGTGCCTCTTCAAAGATAAAACAATTACTTCTCTTCCACACACACTCATTTTCTGTGGCCACAGTTCCACCTTCCTGAGGCCAGCGGCAGAGCTGTGCTGAAGGGGTAAGGCCAGGCCTTCAGGAGAAGGGGAAATGGCAGGCAACCATTGCATGCTGCGTTCCTGACCTCTACAGGGAAGCAGCGACTACTGCACGGCGTAGGCCGCCTGTGTGCATGTGCAGTGTTTACACAGCCCTGGGACTGTGCTGACCCCCAGGGCTGGGGGTTTTGGGTTTTGGGGTGCCACAGCCCTGCTGCTATCAGCAGAGAGCTGGCAGGGTGGAGGGAAGGGTGTTTTCCTGTCCTGCTCCAGGCATTGCTGGGGCAGGGTGCACCACCAGCACCGAGGCCTCTGTGGATGTGCTGAAGGCAGCGGCTCTGCTGCAGGGCTCTGAACCCACACAGGGCACCCAAACCCTCATCCCTCACCCCCAGTGAAGGGCTCCTTCCCCTTGCTGACCCCACAACCCAGGAGCGTGCCTGCAGGGGAGCTCAGCACCGCTGGCTGCCGGCCAGGGCATTCACAGGGGCAGGGTGCAGGGAGGGGGAAGGGGGTGCCAGCAGCAACGCCGAGGCCCTGCCCTGCCCTCCCCGGAGCGCTATCGGCTCCCAGGGCTGCTTATCAGCGGGCTCAGCCGGCAGCAGCGCGCCCAGCCCGGGGAGAGCCTCGGGGGCAGCACCGCAGGGGGAGCGGAGCCACCAGGGGCTGCGGCGGCGGCTCCGTGAGGCCGGGCCTTAAAACACAAAGCGGGGAGCGGGGCTGGGAGAAGCCGGGGGAGCGGAACGCGGCGGGGCCGGGCCTCGGCCCTACCCGGGCCGGCTGCGGAGCGCAGGAGGCTCCGGGCTGCCGGAAGAGGGCGGGCGGCGGAGCGGTAGGCGGCGGGCACGGGGTGCGGGGCGGCCGGGCCGGGAGGGGACGGGAGGGGATGGAGCGGGCCTGGAGCGGGCCTGCCGGCCCCCAGCGGCCCGCTCACGGCTCCCGGGAGGCCCGGGCTGAGGGGCGGAGGGTCGCGGTGCTGCACGGGGGCCTCCGTCCCTGCATCGCCCCGGAGGGGGTTTGGGGTCGGTGCCGGGGGGGCGGCAGGAATGGGAGGCTCTGGGCGCATCGGGGCTGCCTGCACGGATCCCAAACGGCCCCTGGGGGGGGCACAGATCCCAAATAGTCCCCGGGGGGGCACAGATCCCAAACGGCCCCTGGGCAGGACCTTCCCTGCCGGCCCTGCAGCAGCCCCCGGGCTGTGCTCCCTAACCCGAGCTGCAGCCGAGGTGTTTCGCTGGCTGAACGTGGGCTGGCTTTAAAAGCTGGGAAAGGTAAGGGGAAAAGCAAAATAGGAAGGATAAGAAGTGTTTCTCCTCCGTGAGAGTTTTTCCTGGGTGAGTGTGGCCGTCTCTTTTTACCAAAACAAAACAGAACAGTGGAAAATAAATGTTTTAATGAAAAGAGCCGGTTGATAATTCTCACTGCATGGCCAAGCCTGTAAGGTGGGGAGTTGTGCAGCAACGTGGGCAGGCTCGTGGCGATACGCTCAACTCTGACATCTCTTGAGGAAAAAGAATAAAAATGTAACTTTTAAAAAGATATCTGTCCAGTGTTACAGGTGGTAGCTTTGGTAATTAAAACAAGCTGGGAAAAAAACAAAACAACACATTCAAGGTCTTATTTTCATCAGTTTTCTCAGGGCTCTTTAAATTATCCAGCTCAATTTCAGGATTTTAAAATATTCAGTTATTGGTAAACTTTAGTTGTAAACTTTTTGGTGCTGCAGTGCAGCTAGGATGCGCTCACTCTAGCTAAACCTGTATCATTTTAAATAATCTGTGAGCTTATGTATGTAGGCACATTCCCAACGTGTTCAGTCCGTTGATTTATTGGTTGGTTTGTTGGTTTTGAGCCCCTGTATTTATATTTGTATCTTTTATTTTATTTTACCTGGGAGTACATATGAGACAGCAAAAAGAAAATGCATTTTCAAACCTAAATCTAACTTCAGAGTGTTTGTAAAAGAAAGAAATATGAAATGCAGGGGACAGATTTTATTTCACTTTTTTAGAGCCAGTCTGTTTAATTGTGTGTGTTAGCTTATTTTCACCAAAAAAAAAAAAAAAAAAGCCACCCTGGCCTTAGCTGTTTCAATAGAAGTGAAAGGTAAGCTTGGATGTCTTGGTTTTAGTCCGTTTGGGCTCTAAGAGTCGTTAAATATTGGTGAAAGACTGCATTTTTCAGTTGGACTGCAGGTCTTTTGTCTTTATCACACCTGGTGTCCTGCACCTTCACGGTCTCAGGACGTCACATCTGCCATTTCTCTCCCCTTCTTTTGGTACATTTTTCCACTTCACTTCCTCTTCTGCTGGAGGCTTGAAACCCTTTGGAAAAAATATGTATTATTTAAGGTTCTCCTGAGATCCTGCATCCTTGCAGGCTCCACGTCTCTGCAGTTATCCCTCTGGTCAAGTAGGAGGAGATGTCAGTCCTCTGTGGCCTCCAAATGCTGCTCTCGCCATGGGCAGGAGGGCCCTCAGTGCCTGCAAACACAATTCAGCAGCACGCTGCTAACAAAATCCCCCGCGAGCACCTTTACACCTGTTTGAGGGGAAACGCTGGGGTGAGCTTTGCACTAAAAGGGAGCATTCAGTCCCAGAGAAACCTTGCTCCTTGCAAGCACAGCAACTGCGGGGCTTCTCCGCTCGGAGGAGTGAGCTGTGCGCCGAGAAAACTTCACCTTTGCCTCAAGGGGCTGACAGCTCATCCGTGAGCAGATTTCCTACCACTGTATTTGGGAGGGCTGTGGGTCTGGCAGCAGGTTAATCACTTCCCTTTGCCGCTTCCCCATTGCCTACTCCGTGCCCTAGCAGATTGCCAGATGCTGGGATTTACGAGATCAATTGTCCTGCATTAAAAAGAGAGGAAAAAATAAAAACACCAGGGACCGCTGCGTCGTGCACCCTCTCTCCATGTTATAAACACGCTCTGTGTTTCTCTTTCCAACTGACTGGGTCCCTCGCAGAGGAGCCAGCCTGGGGGCCTGTGGAGTTTTCACATCTCTAACAAAGCACTGAAGGACAGAAAAGGACAGCGGGCGCTGGGTGCTGATTGTTCTGTGCCAGCGCCCTCCTTACAGCAATTATATTTCTGTTCGAAACCTCCACCTTATTTAAAGAGACGCTGTCAGCCGCCTCGAAGCTCCTTTTTACAAAAGACCTATAAAGCCATTGGGATGTTTTCTTAATGACCTGAAGAAAAATACTTTAGATAAGGGACATTGATAAAACGGATATGCCTCTCCTGGTTTGGGATCTAATGCATTGACACTGCTATGTAAACTTTAATGAGTTAATCAGGGTAGTCCAAGCTTATTGTCTTGGTTTCCAGATGAGGGGAGGGAGACTACAGGAGGTGAGTGATCAGTGGGTTTGTTACAGAACACGGCTCTGGGTTCCCAGCTGATAAAGGAGGCTCTGAAATCGTCCTCCTTTGTAGCATAAAGCAGTAGTTCATTGTCAGTAATAGGAGGAAATATTCCCCAGAGGCACTGCGGTGTGATACTGCCTAAGCAAGTGTGGGAAGTGCTCAGGAACATTCAGTGTCAGAACCGAGCTCCAAAGCTGGATGGATTCCTGGTCTCGGTGGTCCAAGAGGCCAGTGTGCCGTGGTGAAAGGCTGCTCCGGGGCTGGGAGAGGGCTTTGAAAACTTCACTGCAAAGACTGCAGATTGTCAGGGACCTCCTAGATGCTTCTCTGATCGAAAGGCCTGGTGGCTGTCACTAATGTCATTGACTTGTTCCAGTGCAGAGACAAGTAGTTGGACTTAGTGTTTTAAAATTCGGCTGGGCCCCCTTACCGGTGGCTTTAGCCAGCTGAGGTTTGCCTTGCATTTAATTGCCATCCCCAAGTTTTGTTTCTGTGTCTCTTAGCAGGTGTGCTGTTCTTCAGGGATCGCTGACATGGTACTGAAGGTGTTCTTCCCTTCGTGCTGCTCCTCAGCAGAGAGCGGCATTTTGATCGGGCGCTGGATCTCGGAGCAGAACTCTGCAGTTATCCTTGCGGTGGTCCATTTCCCTTTCATTCCCGTTCAGGTGAAGCAGTATCTCAGTGAACTCCAACGGGTGACTAAGGTCAATGTTTCCGTGCTTGGCTCATGGAACAACAGCAAGCAGGAGAAAGAAGAGAGCCTGAGCGAGTTCTTGGAAGACCTTGGGACAATATTCTCCCACGAGCCCTGGATTCAGATAAGCAAAGAGGGAGACAGCAAATTCTGGAGCTGTTCCACCCTTCAGAAACGATCTAATAACCACAGGGAAGAAGAAATCATCTTGGTGTATTATGACCAGCGCAAAGTTATGCTGTCCTGTCTGCACCCCCCTTTGGACACGGCTGCCTCCACCGCCCAGGAGGCGGAGGATGCTTCGAGGCTCTCTGCCATCTTCGACACCGTGGCAAAGAGCAAGGTGCTCTTCATGACGGACAGATACGACGATGGGCCCATCAAGCTGACCCACTGGCAGTCGGATGGCGTTGAAGCCAGTATCATCGTGGAGCTGATGAAGCAGGCCTCTGTGCCCGCCTGCATGCTGCTGACATTCCTGCTTTCGCTGATCTCTGGGGCCTGCAAGAGCAGGTAGGTGGCGTGGCATGGGTTAGCTTGAGTTTGTGAGGAAATGTGGTTCATACCACATTCATACCACATTCATACCACAGTGTAGGGTTCCTGCTCAACCCCAATAGGAGCACTTTATATAAAAATCAGTTTACTCATCAGCACCATTCGTGTTGTATCTCCGGTACTGTTTTTAGTTCTACGGACCTCGTGTGCCTCCAAGACGTCTCCTTTTCTGCTCTGAGGTCAGCAGCCTGTAAAATTACCCTTAGGTGGTACAGCAGGTGATATAATAGGTATGGACTGCAGTGCAGGGCAGGTGGACGTGCCTCCTGTGGGGCTCCTTGGTCCCAGCTGCATCACAGCCCCTCTCCTGTGCCTTCACCCCGGCAGGCACGGTGCAGGGGCTGGGGATGGGGCTGACGGACCTAACGCTGCTGGCAGGGACCAGCCACAGTGCAGAGCTGGCTGCCAGGAGGGGAACCCGCTGATACGAGTCTCAGATGTGAGAAGGGTGAAGGGAAGGGCTGCTCCTTGTGCCAGTCACACCACATCCGCAGACCAACCCAGTATAAACCAGTGGTGTGTAAGGTTCTGTGGGCAGCGGCATGCAGTGAAGCTCCCGAATGAACCTGCTGGTGGAAACAGGCTGCTGCAGAGCTGGTATTAAAGCATGGGGAGCTCCACTGAAAACAAAGGGTTCAAGGTACCCTCAGTCATGGTGGAGCTCTTGGACGGGTGGGGGGGCTCTCTGGGGAGGCACTGAGCTCTTCCCCATTGCACTAGGGGTAGCTCAGCCCTACTTCAGTTTTGTCACAGCTGAAACGTTGGTTTTCCAGCTGCCACATGGCTGGCAGGATGACGTGAGGGTTTTCTTTACGGCTCAATAGCCACGACTTCCTGCTCCCTGTTTGCTATGAACACCTCCATAGCTGTGAAACATCAGTTCATGGTGTGTCTCAATCCGTCATCCCTCTAGGAGACACTGGTGTGGCTCTGGGACCTCACAGCAGGTTACAGGCAACGCTGGTCTACGGGAAGCCTTGGTGAAATCCATTAGTCTAAATGATGAAACAGAATAGGATGCGTGGCAAATGTGTGTGCTACAGAGGGCTTCTGAGCAGGCTGTCAGATAACACGTCTGGTCAGCCAGCCCGGCGAGGCTGTGTCAGGGCAGGGACTGCAGGTCAGATCCCGTGCTGCAAGGGGACACTTTGATTGATCAGATTTGGATAACAGCTACTACTGTATTCATGGATAAATCTTCTCAAGTGCAGCCTAAGGGTGTGGGGAACGGTCTTTTAACAGGTTTCCAATTGCATGATGCTGTCGTGAAAAATTACAGTGAAACTCTTCATATGCAAGGGTTTGGTGAGCAGCTGGGTTCCGTGCTTTGGTATGAAGGAAGAAGTGCCCATTGTTAGACTACTCTGCTGGAAGACACTTCAGGTCAATCTCAGACGTGATGTGATCAGGGACCACCTCCAGGGATGGCTCTGTGGATGCTGAGCATGCATTTGGCTGTTAATGGACATGAAGGCAGAGCTTTGTGGCTGGGTAGAAGATTGGGAGTCAGCTCTGAAGGTCATTTGCCCTGCGTGGATTACGTTTGACAACCAACAAGCAGGATGATCCTTTCCCACGCAGGCCCTCACAAGCCAGCCTTGCTCACCTTGATCAGCCAGGTCCAGCCCAAGCCTCACAGGTCTCCAGAAGGCCATAGGCCAAGCATAACTTGGGAGCTCTCTCCCATTCCTTGCAGTCTGACAGGCTGGGCACAGATACTGCTGCCCAGTTTATCAGCAGCTATTCTGATTTTTTAGCTTTTCCTAAGCCCAGGGCAGATATTTGGAGGCAGAGCAGCGGCCGGGCTAGCAGCCAGCTGTGCATAGCAGCCAGCAGAATGCAAGGTTTGCTGTGCTTAAACCTAGGTTGAGCTTGTTCTTAACCTTGGGACATAGTTGTAGGTTTCTTTCTTCTTTGTTTTATTCACCCGTAGTATCAGCGTGATATTTGCTTATTTTACTGAGGTTTTAAAACATCATTTTTGGAGGAAATAGGTTAGCACCCAGCTTTCTGACAAACCTCCTGCTTGACATTTGAAGTCATTTAGCACAATTTGGTTCCGTTTACCACGTGCTGTATGGTACAGCCTCATTGTGCCAACATCTGCAATGCAGAGAGGGTTCAAGGATGTCAAATGCACGTGTCCTTCCCGTCCTCTCCTGTGCTGGGCCAGCCCGTACCCAGCGTAAAATGGGGTCTACCGAAATCAGAGCAGGTGACAGTGGAGCCATTGCCCGAGGAGATTTCCTGGGTGCCTGCTTTCACTCGAAACGTTTTGTGTGACTTAGGCTTTAACTAATTTATAGCAATTAGTTATTTGATGTATAATAATGGTGCCTTTTGGAGAAGTCACAGAGGCGCAAGGCTCTGTTCCCTGGTGCAAGGAGAGGGTCCTGCACAGACAAACAGTGAAAGATTCTCACTTAAGAAGTTCCCTTCTCCCTTTGCTCGACGTGTTCTCCCTTCTGGGGCTTACTACAGGATTTCTTTCCCAGATCTTTGGGATGTTAAAGGATGGTCAGCTTGGAAGAGCTACAGGAAAAGATCTGTGATGTCCACGCAGGCTGCAGGGGCTTGGGGCTTGTTTGGCTGTGCCACTGTTGCGTATTTGTGCTGGGGAAGCAGGGCGATGTGGTTCCAAGCCTCAGAAAGCGAGCAGCAGCCCCGATCCACGCTCACCAAATGTTCTCTCGTCTCACGGTAAGGCACTTCTTCAGCACCACCTCGTGCTCCGGGGTGGCCACTGCAACTCCATCTTCAGAGGGTGCAGAGTTCCCATTGCCACTGACGGTCCCCAGTGGGCTGTTTGGAAGGTCAGGGTGATTTAGTACCGGGACAATAAATTCTCTGTGCTCTGGTTTGTTTGTTTGTTTTTAAAAGTCCATTTACTTGCCTCTTACTGACACTGGGACCTCTGGTTCCTCACCCAGAAGGGAGGCGTTGTTCCTGCAGCTTCTAGCAGGGAGCAAAAGGCAGCTGCGGGTTCTGGAGCTGTAGCATTTGCATGTGATCTGGGTCCAGAAAGATTGTTTTTCATCTGATATCTGAAAAAAATCCTTGGAGAAAAAAAATTGAATTGGAAAATTGAGTTTTACTCATGCAGGCTATGTTAATTTATTGCTAAAATTCCTTATATGTGGAAGTATCCCAAAGATCTCCTGCTGTTTAAATAATGCAGAGATACGTCATTCTTGTTTTTTTTTATGAGTTTGATTGGTTTTCCATCACACTTGTAAAAATCATTCCGTATACTGTGTGATGAACAGGTGGCAGCATCTATGGCAATGCAGAGTCGGTACGCGCTGGGTAGGAGACGCCACAAGAAATATTTTTGGCTTTCTTCATCAGTCCCCTTACAGATGGGAGTTTCCAGAGCACATCTTGCAGCTATTATATCAAGCTTTTTGCAGTGTGTTTGTATTTTGATTTAAAGAAACGTGTACGTACTTGCCAAAGAAAGTATGTTAAGTGGAGTAGAGGTTGGCTCGCTCAAGTGGAAGGAGTGAGAGAGTCAGCCATGGTACGGAGAAGCAGAGAGCCCTGGTGCATCCCTTCCAACATGTGGGGCAGCATCTTGGCCTGGCCTGTTCGAACAGCCATGGGGTGCTCGTGGGGATCTGTCTCACCCATGTTCCCCAGGCAGGAGAGCAGCAGCGTGCCCTTCCCTTTGGCAGAGGACAGCAGAGGTGGCACAGCTGGGAGCTGCTGCAAGCTGGGGAGCCGTGGAGCAGCACGGGGCCATGAGCCATCGCCTGCCACCTGGCTCAGGGTGCTCTGGCAGCTGCTGTTTTGACCAGTTTTTCACTGTCAGCCTCCTGGGCATAATGGCACGGGCACAGCATGTCCCCCTTCCCCCTGCTTTGCATTTCAAGTGCGACCCTCTGCTTTCGCAAAGGTTTTCCAGGAGAGAACTTGGAGCCACCGGGCTGGGATATAATGGGAGGAGAAGCCTCGCCTGCACCTCTGCCTTGGCGAATCTGCAAACCCAGGTCTGTGAGGTGGGGGGTCAGTGCCCACCTCCCCGGCACACGTCGGGTGTCACCTCCTGGCAAGGCAGCTGAGAAGCAGCGCGCTGTCGTCTCCAAGGTGGGAGGCTGCGAGGCAGAGCTGAGTAACTCGGAGGCCTCGAGTTGAGAAGGATGATTCACGGCACACTGCATGTATTTCAGGAGCCAGCTATCTGAAATCTGGGGGGAAGGGGACTTCAGGACTCTGTTAAACAGAGAAACCATGCCTGAAGTCTGGTTGAAAGGGCTCAGAAGGGTGGGGGGAGCAAGGGGATAGCAGCCCCGGTGAGCCAAGCAGGGTTTTGAACCAGCCGTACTCCCGTGGTTTGTGTAGAAGGCATAAACAGCAGCCAGAGCCTTGGTCTGCCTGTCCTGATGACACTCTGCTGCTAAACTACAGGCTAAATTCCTCCTGATGAGGTCTGGGGCAGGCGTGTGCGCTTTCATGGACGTCTCCAGGCTGTGCTCACGAGCAATCCAAGCAGCTGTACAATTTCAAGAGCAAAGCAGGCTACCGGGAATAATTTTAGCATTCAGAATGAATGTAAACTGAAGGAACATGCCAAAGCAATAAAACGAGTAGGTGAAAGAAATAACTAAGAGTGAATATTGATTTCTGGACCTTTAATGAGTGAACCAACTGTTGTGGACAGGAAAGAAGCGATCCCAATTATGTGAACATCAGAATTTATTCCCCCCAACAACCCCGGTACTCTGTGTCACTGCACTGCTATTAAGCACGCTGACAAACCTGCCTCCAGTGGTGTCATTTTGGACTACACAAATCACACTTGTTCCTTCTTTTGTATGTTGTGTGGTAATAAAAGTAACTCCCAAAGATAATTGAGCATCATTTAATACTTTCCTTCTGAGTCATTAAAAAATGAAACATGTGACTGTTCCCTCCCCTACAAGCTTAAAGTGGGTGCTGACATTCAGTATTTAATTAGGACTCCAAAATTTGTTATCTGCATAGTGCTGGTCAACCTTGCCAAGGGGGTGGAGAGAAGATAGGAGTGAAGACCCTGAGAAGGGCATTTAAAAGTAATAAAGAAAAAAAAAAAAAAGATGGGGAAAAAGGGACAAACTGTAGGGAGAATGCAGCTGTCCTTTATACCAAGCTCACTTGTGATTTTACTAATCACGTTGGGGTCTGTGAAGCAGTTGTGCTGTGCTGTGTTGTTGCAGTATATACAGAACTGCCTCGATTCCAGTCTCCTGAAAACCTGGAGCAGCGTGCAACCCTAGTGCTGTATCCCAGAGCCCAGGGCGGGATCAGTAACACCTTCTGCCTTCCAAGGAAGAGCAAGGCACTTGGTTCTGCAGAATGGAAATGAGAGGTTGGGTTGTCTGCTTTAAATGTCTTGGTCTGGGAAAGGTTGCTTTAATTCTGTTAACCTTTAAGAGAGTGGTGAATGTGTAATATTCTTTAATGGTAATACGTTGATGCTGTTTCTGGTTACATAACCTGACCTTTACACTGAATGTTTTGCATGGAGTTTGTACAAACAACATGCAGCCTGCTATATGGCAGAAGCAAAAGAGGAGGTTCCTGTTGTGTTTCTGCAGGATGCTGAAGTTTTGGCCTTTGTCTTTCCTGTGGAGCAAACTCTCAACTTGTGAGCAGCTGGCACATCGCCTGCAGCACCTCCAGGTCATCAGCAGCAACAAGAAGGCTCAAAACCAGACCCAGCTAATGAGGTATGGAGTACCCATAAAGGCATGCACGTCTTTGCTCTAGCCCTGTCTTCTCTGGGGAACCCAAACCATGGATCCTTTGCCTGCTGCAGGGATCTGCAGCTGGCCTGGCTGACACGACAACACTGTGGGGTCCTCGTTGCACCACACTGCGTTGCCTTGCTTGGTCTACTCTCTGCTAGTTTGCAGATTTCTGCCTTGTGCTCTGTTTTATACCACTTACACCTTTTGCCAGATGTATGCCTTCTTCCCTAGCTTGGGAAAGACGACTGGGATATTGCCCCCAAAAAGTTTGTACCGCACCCACATGCAGGGCGTTGCTAGCAATACTCCCACAAGCTCACTGCTTTCACATATGTTGCCAAGGTTAACCAAAACCTGCAATCAGTATTCAGCGGCACTTTCCAAAAGAGCAGAAAGGTTTAAATGCTGCCCTCTTTCACCCACTCTTTACGTACTGGAGACCAGAGACTCCAGCAGCAGTAACAAAGTCAGTGTAACAGAACAAGCAAAGGTGAAGCACAGTGAGTGGAACAGGGAGAGGCAGGGATTTGAGACAGGTCGTACTGAATGTCCTATGGCCATTACACAGCAAGCCTTATGCTGTGTAGTTCCCTGATCCTGCAGGAGTAAACTTAAAATGCTTAAAATGGATTAGTAGATTTGAAGGCCAAAAGTAACTGTGATTGTTCAATCTGGTTTCCAGAATAACTCATGTCATGGCATTTCATTCAGAAACTCTAGCAGTGAGGGGCAGCTTGGTAGCCCTTCTGGATGTTTATGAACCCAGAAACACAGTTTATTACATTGCTTAGTGGTTCACCTACCACTAGAGGTGGTACTTCTTAGAAAGCTAATCTCAGCATGGATGCTCCAGGTGACAGTGCCCTTAGTACTGTTAAATTCCCGCTGGGTGTGCACATACACTTTGTTTAATGTTATTTTTCTTTGTAGCTTTAACCCCGCTTTTCGCTCCCCTTATTTAAAAAAAGGTTTCATGGTGTGGCAGGCTCGGAGTCACTTGGCGTTTGGCCCCAAGTAGCAGCACATCAGTGAAAGTCAAAAGCACTCTGCACCACGTTTCTTTAGTAAATTGTCCCGGTGTTCCTGGGACATGAAAGATGCTATGTAAGTGAAGCCAACAATTGTCATTGAAACTTGAAGTGCTGTCCTTTTTTTTGCTCTAACGTTGTTTCTTTTTATCGTGCATGCAGGAAAGCCAACATCTTTGTCTCCCTGCTGATTGATGTGGCTCTGGGAATACTGCTCATGTCCTGGCTGTACAGAAAGAACCGGATCGGTCACCTTGCTGACACCCTCATCCCCGTGGCTGATGTAAGTCTGCTCAGAGCCATTCCTCTTTCAGCTTCTGTGGGTACTGACCAGCTCTTGATGCCTGAAGTGCCTGTAAGGAGGCAATGCCTTAAACACAAGGATTTCAGAGAGAGTCCTGTCTGAAGTCATGCCAATTAGGTCTCCGCAAGAACAGTGAAATCTTCAAATCAGGCCTCCTGGGGCTGTTCAAAAGGAACACAGCTCTGGCTTGAGTGTGCAGTAAATAGTAATTAGATACTTACTCGAGGATTGTTCCAGCTCCCAAAGTAACAATTATGGCTTGGGCAGAGCCGTGCAGCTGCAGGTTGGAGTGGTTATCAAGTTCACAGAAGTATCGTCAAGTTGCTTTATGGGGCATTTGGGAAAAGAAAGCTGTAACTTGGGTTGAATCTGATAAACTGCTGAAAAGTCAAACCTGATAAGCATGCAGCTGTTCTTGTGAAGAGGAAGTTCATGGGGAAATCCAAAGGTATTCGCTAGTCAGGATGCAAACACCTGAAATCCTAAGAACTCTGGTGTGCAGATGGTAAACAAGGAGAACTTGCTGTGTCCTGTGCTTTTCTCAAACAACTCCTCTTGCCCACTGAGATCCCTCAGCATCAGCATAAATTCATGAAGAACAAGTATGACTCATACTGCCCTGCTTTTCTGGTGGCTCATTTTAAGTGCTTCACTCCAATATATCTGCGTAGTGGCAGAAAGGAACATATAATGCACTTCGGAGGCTGGAGGCCAGACCATTAATCTAAAGTTAGCTCTGGTTTTAGAGCTTCTGTGTCTTGGGAATACATGTGCAGCCAACGTTGAGCATTGTCATGCAGCTGCACAACCTAATCCTTTCTCTGCTCACTTTTCTTTCATTTCTGGGACAGAAAATGAATCTTTCCATTGGTTTCTTTCTGGGAGCTGGAAGACATCCTCTCATCGCTCTTTTTCGGTTTCATGGTTGGGAGGAATTTTATTCTGATTAGAGAATTCCAGCAGCAATTTGTTTTTTACTAATCCTGTCTTTCTTGGAAAGAGATCACAATTCCCTTGACAATGATCTGCTTGGTCCATGTCTAACATTTTCATTGTCACAAGCCATATGTCTCTGATCATTCTTGTACACGCTGTGCTTTCAGAAAATGTGTATGGAGTGTGTATGGAGATCCAGCATAGCTGTGAATCATTATTATTGCTATTTTTGTTGTTTTTCATAGTCAAGCTTAAGGACTGCATGTTTTAAGGAGTGCTGCAGACGTTACTCAGAAGCAACGTTGGGATAGGAAGGACTACATTTCTTCTGCAATACACTTACTCCCGTAGTATTTGAGCTAAAAGCTAAGAATCATTTTGTAAGTCTTATTCCTAAGTCTTCACCCTTGCAGATATTTCAGCTGGAAAAGTTTAAGTTCTCTAAAACTCACCCCGTGGGATTATTCCAAGTGTCCAACTCTCAAAAATCTGATTTCTTAACAATCTGTAAAGAAGTGGCTTTTGGCTGTGTTCCCGTTTGCGCAGGTGGCTCCAGGAGGGGTTCCATCTGCCCGGTGTCTTTGGCAGATGGACGCTCTCTGTGCTCAAGGTGTATCTGATCCCAGCACCTGTCCTGGACAGCCTCGCTTGTGAGAGTTGCTCATTCATTCCTCTTTCAAAAAATTAGCTCATCTGTCACTCCACTTTCATATCGTAGCACCGGTTATTTTCATCACATCTCCTACGTGTGCTGACTTCATTACCTCGGTGTCACCAAGAGCTGTTTGCTTACTTTTCTGCAAGTGAGAACTTCCCCTTGTATGGGTGGCCCTGTATGGTTTGTGCCTTTCTTCTCCACAGTATCTCCAAGCTTATCAATTCAGGCCACTTATAACTCCTCTGACTTTCCAGCTGTACTTTCTGCTTTCAAGCTTATTAGATTGTGGATGTATAATTGTTTGGAGTCCTTTTACTGCCTTTGGTAGGCATCGATTTATGTACATTATGTGCAGGCCTTAAAAAATGCAGTTTTGAGTGATCCCAAAATATACCAATGACTTCAGCGTGTGGTGTGCAAGCCAGCACCACTTCTTTTCCGGTATGACAGCAAAATCTCCCCTTAGCCATTCAACAGTAGGTTTCCACTTTGCTGCTGAGTGTCCATCTGGTACACATTATTCCCATCACTTGGGCTTTCTCAAGTGCTTGTGCTGCCAAATTCAGTAATGCAAACTTTCCCCTGTGCAGAACGAGTTACTATTCCTTCCCTAAAGCTCCTTGCTACTCTGCTTTGGATGTGCCCTACATCTGATGATGGCATTGACCTTCTTACATCTCTGTATCTGCTAGTAAACAGAACATTATATATATTTTAATAATCTTATCATAATATGTATATATGTACAACCTCATTGTAACCTTATGGATTTGACTGATTTTAACATTGGCAATTTTTTAGCTGTCTGGGGGCTGGAAGCAAAGCTTTTTTTTTTTCTTTTCTTTTTTTTTCTTTTTTTCCTAGTAAACATCCTTCTGGAAGCAAGCAGGTGCAGGTAGATTATTTTGACTCTCAACAATTGCCAGGGTCACAAGCTCAGCCTGCTGACGTGAGGATCAAGCCGTGTTCCCTAGCTGTCATTCGTCATCCCCTGATATAATGGTTCTCAAATCAGCACTTAGCTAGCAATTGTTGATGATGCACAAGACATCATTGACTGCAGCTCCCACTTTCACAGCTTGATGAGCTGTGCTGTGCTGACTGTAATAACAAGTTGCCTTTGTCAGTAAATGAAGCAGATGTGATTCAGACACCTAGGGAGTGACTGGGGAGTAGCTGTATGCAACACGAAGGACTGATTTTGGAGCAGGCTTTAAAAAACAAGAATGGAAAATGTGAATAATCTGCTCTCTGTAGGTGCCCTTACAGCTCCTACCCTCCTCCTTCCTCTTGCTCCCACCAGGCTTCCCAACAGCAGTCCTTGTTTTTGCCTTCCACAAAAATATCCAATTCAAAGTGCTACATTTTTTTTCTGTTTTGAGATGAAGAACCGCTTACAAACCCTCTTTTTTATTTTTTCCTCTTTCACCTCTTGCATCCTGGCTGTGTTCTCTTTTCCTTAGGCTGTAATCTCTTTGAAACAAATATTTATCATAGATCATGCCTCCAAAAATGTGACTGGAGCTTAGATCTAATTGGATGCAAGTTCCTATTCAGTTACGTTTTCCAATATATAAACAAAGCTAGTAGAGAGAATGCTGCCTGGAAAATATTCTTAGGTGTTACTTTATAAAATCACAGGTAGGTGCCTGGCAGGGAGTGCTTTGGCTCTGCTTTCAGTGCCTTGTGCAAGATGCTTCACTCAGTTTGCCGTGGTTGTCACAGCACCACGAGACAAATGGAGACAAGCAAGAAGAACATGGCTGTGAAGATTTCCCATCTAGAATATTGCCAGCCAAGTTAGCTTTAGTCTCCAGTTTGGTGATGTCCTTACACCCCTTTATGAAAGCACTTCCATGTAATTCACTGTGTCTGATTTAGTAACACTGATCACATTCCGTATGCATGACTGCAACAAGAGGATTAGACTCCCAGTCACCTTTTACGATCCTGCTTGCTATTGATCAGTCCTAAAATATCTGGCTGCAAAATAGCTTGCAAGGTTATGCTTGAGGCCTGTGTTTTGAAATGCTTTGCCCAGCTAAATAGCAGCAAGCTAGGGCACCTTCCCAGGGTTACGTGCCCCTGTCAAAATTTAGTGGTACCGCTGGAACTGGAAGCCTTCAGAAGCAGTCAGAGCTGGAAAACAGCCTTGCTGAAGGACTGCTTTCAAGCATTTAAATATTTCATTAAAATCCCCAAATGCTTTTTCCAAGTTACAAATCCAACAGTTTAAATATTAAAACCAGTCTATTTATACAGTAGCTAAAAGTTCTCAGTGATGGAGGTAAGATCTGTGGGTTCAAAGCAGTTCTGACTTACTGCAAGATATTTTAAGGGACGTTGAGGCAGAGGGTAAATGAAGGAAATAAAAAGGCAATCTTGTTCAGGGGATTTTCGGATAAAGTGAAGATGGAGCTCTGAGTTTTGCCACTACACTAAAAGTAAATGCTTACAAATCCACTTTGCGATGATCCAGATGGTCAATGAAATGTAATCATTTATTGGAAAACATTTCCTCTTAGGGAAACTTTCCCTACAAATGATGGGGAAACGAGGCTATAGCACATCAGCTTCAGATAGCAAGTCTTGACTCTTATGCACACTTATTTACTCACAGTCTCTGCTCATGTGGGACAGTGGGTGAGGTCACTTCTTCCAGGTATGTTCCCCACCTCTTTGCTGCCTCCAGCACTCTCTGAGGAGCAGAGCCCCACCATCTTCTGCCCTGCCTGCTGCAGTCAAAGCAGTGTGATGCAGAGAGAAAATCAGTAAATAATTTGGGATTAAATCACCAGAAATCGAGAGTCAAAGCCCTCTGTGATTTGGGAACAAACTCCATCAGCATTGTTCTCAGTGATTCAGAAGGCTTCTTTTTTACTGGGATGCTGTGGGTATCTCTCTCTGAAGCCTGCAAGTGAGACAAGACAGTGGTTTACCACAGAGTAGAAAGCAAGCTAGTTTGTATATGAAGCACGTTTACATAATTGTGTTTTCTAGCCTGCTGTAAACTCATACAGGTTATTTCATTGTAAAATTTTCCTGTTTTGTCCATGAGCACACAGCCATCCTGCCCCCTTGCAGATCCTGGCTGCTTTCCCCATACTGAGATTGCTCTTTCAGTTCTGACTTTTCAGTTTTCCGTCCAATTAAATTCGTTTGTACTCCAGCATTTGCCATCTATTTCAAGAATACTTATTACACCAAGAAATCAGACTACAAGTCTACCAAACACATCCATGAACAAACCCTAGGCTCATGTTCCCAGCAGAAACCATTTAAGCAGTTTAGCTCTCTCTGCTGTTATGTTTAGGTTCAGTAAAGAGTCATTTTCCAATAAAGTTGTTTCTGAGTTAACTAGTTTTCTATAGTCCTTTGATTTTTTTTCTCCATTGCTTTGAAGGGTGGGGTGAAATAGTTTTTTGTGGGGTAACATGTTCAGTACACTGGACTTGTTTGATGTGGTAGGAATTTATCTCAGGCTGCTTACGTGTTTGCTTCCATGTGTTTGTAGCATGTAGCTGAAGAGCTCCAGGACCTGCTCCAGTGGCTAATGGGAGCACCAGCTGGACTGAAAATGAACCGAGCTTTGGATCAGGTGTTGGGCCGTTTCTTCCTTTACCACATCCATCTTTGGATTAGTAAGTGCAGTTGTTTAACTTTTCAGCTTCCCTTTTCATCTCTTCCCTCCCAAGTGCTTAATGTTTGCCTAGAGGTGAATGAATCAAAATGCACTCCTGCAAGTACAGACTCGTCTGTGAGTCTTCCTGCTGTGGGAACTCAAGCCAAAGTTGGATTCCCACACAAGGAAGTCATGCATATTAAACAAAGTGCTTGTCGTGGTGCTTTGCAAGAAGTGCAAGTCACTATGGAGCTTGGTTTCTTGGTGCCATAGGTGGTGAGTGTCCAAGGGAAGGTTTTAGGTCTTACGTAGGCATTGCCCTGTAAGAGGCAGGTGATAGGATAGGGAAGAGAAATGTGTTTTTGGGATGCAAACACAACCCCTGCCCTGCCACTGACTTCAATTTAGTTTTTTAGAGCTTTTCTATGTGTATTCCCTCCTTGAAACACCACACCGCTGTTATCCTTAGTAAGTGTCTTGATAAAGGAAAATAGTCACGATGGGAACAAGCTCCTTAGTTATTATACTGACGTAGTCTACTTGACATTCAAGTAAGAGACTTTACTCCACTTCAGTGATGAAAGCTGCTGTGTGTCTCTAGACTGTTTTATTTTACAAAATGTCATTTGGGATGGTTTCTGTGGGAATAAGAAGAAGAGAGATCACTTCAGTAAAGCTTGACATGTGCGGTTAAAAATGTAATCAGGAACCTGGACACAAATCTAAAAAAGTAGGCTCTGTGTGGAGCAAGGTGACTGCTCTGCTCAAGCTGAGCACATCCTTGCCTTCCTCACAAAGCTGCCACACCTGAACACAAACCCAGGGGAAAAGAGAGCTGTTTTTTGTCCTCCTAAGCAGAAGATGGCCATCTAAAGGAACTTTCCAGTTTCACTTCTATATTTTTGTGGCTATGATTTCTGGAGCAATGTTTGAACAGAGGGGAGAAACCAGACGGGGAGAAAATCAGTCCTTTGAGACTGTCATCATAAAATGTATCGGTCAAACACTGACCCTGCAATGTCCACTAGGCTACATTCACCTGATGTCCCCATTCATTGAGATGATCCTCTGGTATGTCGGTCTGTCGGCTTGTCTGGGCCTGACCGTGGCTCTCTGCATCCTCTCTGACATCCTTGCACTTCTGACCTTCCACATCTACTGCTTCTATGTCTACGGAGCAAGGTAAGTTATCTCACTTGGCTGTGTGTTGGGTATGTTTGTGGAGAAAGTCTGATGGACATTCAGGGCCTATCGTTATTTTGTGGAGCACTGCACCTAACAGCTGTCTGCTGCGGCAGCTATTGATTACCGATGGAGTCAAAGCCTCTTGCTAAAACCAGATGGACACTCAATGTACAGAAAGCATTAGCAAAAAGCAGGGACTGGGGATACCTGGGGCCACTGTGGCTTGATTCCTCACCAAAGAATCCACAAAACCTAAACCTTGATATATCAAATCTATGAGATAATGAATCATCTGATCCCAGGCCCAGCTCTGCTACTAGGTACATTCAGTCCTGCTGTAGTTCTCTTGAATTCACAGCTTAAGCCAGAAATTAATCTGTTGCTTTCTTTTATGCATGTAGAAATGATAGTCACAGCAGTGCAAGCAATCTATCTTTCAGTTCTCGTTTTATTCTTAAATATTTACTTACTGTTTTAGTGACCTGGAAAAATAAAACTACGCGACAGGTAGAGGGCAAGTTCACCCTATCCCTTTGATTCAACCTCTCCTAATACTCTTCAGTGGCACCCCACTCAGTGGTTTTTCAGGGAACTAGAGGAGATGAGGAAGAAAGGGAAACACTTGTTCTTCTGGAGAAACCCATAAGTCCCTGTCTCTGCCTGGCTTCAGGGATTCTTGTCTGGACTGTGGAGCCCAGGTGGCAGCTTTGGGGTTATGGCAGGACTGTGCCACCATCCTGGTGGCATTGTCTGGGCCTACTGGAGGGCCTCACTAGGGAGCTAGGCAGAGGCTCTGGGGGAGCGTGTGGCTTTGGGGCACCTCCTGTGCTGGGCACGCTGGGGTTACTGTGCAAGCAGTGCCTGCTGACGAGCTCTGTTCCTGCCCTCCGTTAATAAGTGCTGCAGCAAGGCATCACACAGACCGCTGGAGAATAGCTGCTCTTGCCAAGGAGACGAGATAGAAGGTAATGAATAATGGAACCTTTGGCTTATAAAGTACAGAACTGCTGTTGTTCCTCCCCAGGCTCATAGCAGAGGGCTCCGCATTGCAAACAGCAGAAATAGAAGCACTTCAGTTACATGTAGTGTAGGGATATGAATTGGTTCTGTTGTGAGCGTAGGGCTTACACTCGAAATCAGTCATGTCAGTAAAGCAGAGTTTCTTCCCAACACCTCTAGTTCACTAGAATTTCTGTTTTGGGATGTGAAAAATGCCCTTGGTCCCTTCCAATTGTGAGTGGAAACAGGAAAAGCATTTTCTCTGCTGATTGTTTTCCCGTCGTGAGCTGCAGGGAGCCTATCTACCAGCCTGGGCTGTGTGTTAGAAGCGTAGAGCAGCTGTACGCTACCTTGCTGCTGGCACCAAACTGTCCCTGCTGTGCTTGGTGTCCCCACAGAGAGCCAGGAGCGGGTACCAGTCGCCCACACCAGCACAGCCACCGCAGCACCTTCGTGCAGCTGGTGGAACAAATGCTGGCTCAGGTGCTGCTGAGCTCTGAGCTCCACCTCTGAAACAACCCATGCAGTGAGACGAGAGCGGGCATGTGTGTGCAGGCAGCGGTGAAGGTAGAGCAGGTCCATCAGGTCCACACGCCTGGTGTCGTGCTGGGGCATGCAGGTGATGGGCAGCCTGCATCCCAGCCCTGTCAGGTGTGCGCCAGCAAGCTGGAGGAGTGCTCCCGGCACCCTCTGGCCCCGAGATGAGAGCGCTGAGCTGTGCCTGCCAGCCCAGGCACCCTGCCAGTTCCTTGAAGCAGTTGGTGTTCCTCAAACCAGATTCCTCGCTGGGGGAAGACTCCTCGCCGCTGCTTTCACAACACTTGTCTTGAAGGCTCAGCAGCCTCCGCACTTGAAGGAGGCTGGGTGACCGGTCTGGCTGCCGGAGCTCAGGCTCTGCTCTGCCCCACGGGTTGGTTCTGTCCCCGTTCCTCACAGCCCTGAATGTCAGACACTGCTGCCCAGGGTTCTTGGTGACTCTTCTCCCTTCCAGGGGCTCTTTCTTCCTCTGTGTTGTTCTGTAGATGTCTCTGTTTCCCACCTCTTAGCACCCCAAGCATCTCTCACCGTTGCCGCTCTCCTTGGAGAGCTCTGAGTGTCACAGCACCGAGTGAAACAGCCTGAAAGGACACGGTAGGGGTGCCACCAGCCGTTTAGTAGATTTCTTCCCACTCTTGTGGATGAAGGTGCAAGGGCTCCAGTCCCCTCCCTCGCCTCTCTGCTGCAGAGGCAAAATTGAATTGTACTGATGCAAGTGTGAAGGACAGGGCCTTGGCCACCCCAGCCGTGGCAAGGGGAGGTCTGAACCCTGCAGCTCTCAGCACTGCATGTATGCCAACCTCTTCCCCAGGAGCAGACATCCAGAGACTTGCCATAGGCAGTGGGCATGGCGAGGAGGTTGCCCTCCAGCAGTGCGGCTGGCCCCAGGACAGCCGAGCGAGTGGTTAGCATTTTATCTGAGTCTTTTCCCCCTGTACTCGGCTCTGGTGAGGCCGCACCTCAAGCACTGTGTTCAGTTTTGGGCCCCTCGCTACAAGAAGGACATCGAGGTGCTTGAGCGGGTCCAGAGAAGGGCAATGAAGCTGGTGAGGGGCCTGGAGAACAAGTCCTATGAGGAGCGGCTGAAGGAGCTGGGCTTGTTCAGCCTGGAGAAGAGGAGGCTCAGGGGAGACCTTATTGCTCTCTACAGGTACCTCAAAGGAGGCTGTAGAGAGGTGGGGGTTGGCCTGTTCTCCCACGTGCCTGGTGACAGGACGAGGGGGAATGGGCTTAAGTTGCGCCAGGGGAGTTTTAGGTTGGATGTTAGGAAGAACTTCCTTACTGAAAGGGTTGTTAGACATTGGAACAGGCTGCCCAGGGAGGTGGTGGAGTCACCATCCCTGGAAGTCTTTAAAAGACGTTTAGATGTAGAGCTTAGGGATATGGTTTAGTGGGGACTGTTAGTGTTAGGTCAGAGGTTGGACTCGATGATCTTGAGGTCTCTTCCAACCTGGAAATTCTGTGATTCTGTGATTCCCCGGGTGGATTTCTCCTGCCACACCGAGCTGCATGGTGCTGTGGCTGAGTGGGCGCAGGGGTGCAGTGGTGATGGCTGTTTTCTGAGGCAGCTCAGGAGCTCGCAGCTCTAACGCGCGACGTCTTCTCTTTGCCCAGGCTCTACTGCCTGAAGATTTACGGCCTGTCATCTCTCTGGCGCTTGTTCCGTGGGAAGAAGTGGAACGTCCTCCGGCAGCGGGTGGATTCCTGCTCCTATGACTTGGACCAGGTAGTGCTGCAGCACCGGGGGCTCGCTGCAGGGCACTGCCTGCAGGCAACGCGGTCCTGTTCTGCTTTGGGTAATATTGAGAGGGAGGCCACGGGAGGCTCAGTGGTGCCCAAAACGAGCACATTGTGCAGCGCTGCATCCTCTTCAAGCAGACCCTGGGCCCTGCAGCACCCCTGCACTCTGCACGCTCAGGTTTGCCCTGCTGAGCTTTGCTGGGTGCTGCGGATTCTCGTGGCTCCTGGAGCCCAGGATTGGGTACGGGGAAGGAGGCAAGTTAAGAAGTGGTGCCCAGCAGTGTTGCCGTAGGAACAGACTCGCCAGCGTTTCTATTAAAAGGCCCCGTTTCATTCACACTGTGCTGGATCCTGGCCCACACGTTCTCGCTCAAACAGCAGAGGCAGTTTTTTTTTTTGTCAAACACTGTAATCTCTATTGAAATTCTGAAATGCCATATGAAAGTTCAGCAGAGCCTGTCTGTGCCACACCTGCTGTTGCAAACATCGCTAAAAGAATAAAATAATATTTGGTAACTTCCAGGGCCAGTGCCTCTCTGTTGCAACAGATAAGCTAGAGCTTCTGGCACTGCAGTGGGGGAGCTAATTTTCTTTTCTTTGGTGCAAGAAAAGCAAGAGCCTCTGTGTCAGGCTGCCTGTTTACGCCAGGGTTCTGCCCTGTGTGCTTTGAGGAGAATTGGTTTGGCACTGCAGGCTTCATCCTGCTGCTCCGGAGGCCAGTGGGAATTCTGTCATTGGCCTGAGTGGGACGAGGCACTCAAAGCTGACCTTAAAAGACTTCTGGAGATGCTAAGCAACTGCAGTGCAGTGACAGAGGAGGCGAGAAGCAACTGCTGTGAAGAGGATGGGTTGGACTGCGATCTATTTCTGGTTACATGCATAAAGCTGGGATGTTGATCCACCTCTGTGACAGGAGTGTCTGGGTTATTTGCTTTCATAACATGCCGTGGCCACGGTCTCTTCCTGCAGAAATGGCAGTGCCCTGTGTTCCTGTGGCCTCTCTGTTCTGGAAGCTGTGACTAAGAACTGAAGAGTCAGATCTTTATTTGTCATAAATCCGTATTTCTCCACTGATTCTAGCTGGAATTAATTAGACTTCAGCCAGCTGGGCCAGCCCAAAATGGAAATAACTTGTTCTGTGGGCAGCAAAGCTAATGACACCTGCTTTCCTATGGATTTTTCTCCTTTATATAGTCTAAATATTGCACCCCCCACTCGGTAACTCTAACTTATTTCCCACTGAGCAGGATACTGAAGTCCTGTGGCTGCTGTGGAGCTGCAAACATGCAGAGTGGGCAGCCAGCTGCTGCCTGTGGGAATGGTTATCTACCCAGCTCTCCTGAAACAAGGAGGAACAAAAATACTTCTCAAACGTCTATAACATTCCCTACCCTTCCACCTTTTTCTGGTAAAAACTGACTGGTGGCTTTAAAACTTAAAGGGGTAGAGGATGGACAAACAGCATGGTCACATAAGCCCTGTTTCCTAAGGAAGCCAGACTAAAATAGGAAATATTGGGCATTGTCTATAAAGGAAAAGTGCTGTCAGGATCCAGCTTGTTTGTCTTTCCAAACGTAGTCACAGAGAAGATAGCCTCAAAAAAGGCCCAAAAAGAGAAGTAATACTGAAAATATTCAAGGTAACAGAGTTATTCAAATAGGGAATACAAATAAGTTAAGAATCTTGCAATCTGTCATTGTTTCACCATTTCCTATTTTTATTTTATTTTGCCATTGCTTTACTAATGATTGTTTGTGTTTCTTTTTCCCCCAGTTATTTATTGGCACATTGCTATTTACAATCCTGCTGTTCCTCCTGCCTACAACTGCACTGTATTATTTGGTGTTTACCCTGGTAAGATTTCATCCCTGAAGCTAATGGTATTATGTCTTCTGAGGTCTTTTTTTTTTTTTTTTAATGCTTCCTTGTCATTTACTGTCATCCACAAAGAGAATCCAAGATTTATCTGAGTGTTCAGGAAGGGTTCTCACACAACCCATGTAGGCCACGCAAGTGGAATTCAGGATACGTGTCTGTGTTTCTCCAAAGGGAATTCCCAGCAAATCCAGGTCAGCAGGACATGCTGTTCCCCTGCCTTCTTTCACCCAGAAGTTATTTTTAATCTTTCCGTGCCATGTCTGGGGTGACGACCCCTCTAGTTTGATCCAGAATAACTTCTTCAAGAAGTTAACCTTCTGTGTTAAATGCTGTCAGCCAGGCTTTGCTTGGAGGATTGGACTTCCTTATTTTTCCTTTTTCCCCCAATACAACCAGTCCTATCTGCAGCCTGCCTGAAGCACAATTTTCCACAGACAGAGGCCTTCACATGATTTCAACATCTTTTATGAGCTCTCTCTTCTCAGATGAGCTTGACAGCAAAAATAAATGCTGTCTGACAAAAGGAGGTGCTTTAGTCAGGGGACATAAAGCACTAAGCAGAAAGCTCATTTTTGACTGCTTTGCTTTTGCTTAAATGCTCTACACGGGGTTTCTTCAAGCAGAAATTAGCTACTTCAGCTCATTGCTGGAGAGTGGGAAATTTGCATTCACTGATGGAGTTCACTAGAAATGGAAACCTGAATTCTCCCTCTTAGGCTCTGACAGTTGAAAGTTGAGATGGTCAAAGAACATCATGCAGGGCCTGTCTAGACATCAGACCCACCTTGGGATGCTTTAGCTTACACACAGGGTCAGACTGCAGATTAACTCATGGGTTTTCAAGGGTTACTTCTCCTGTTTCTCTGCGATTTGCTTATTAAACTGTTTTTCTGTAGCTCCGTTTGCTGGTGGTGATCGTGCAAGGCCTGATACACTTGCTAGTTGATCTGGTTGACTCTCTGCCTCTGTATTCGATCATCCTTCGGCTCTGCAGATCCTACAGACTTGCAGGTAAGTCCTTCAGCACTGGATATGCAAAAGGTCATGGATTTTGCATTATGCATTTCATTTTGATGGAATGGATAGCTTCTAAATAGAAAGATGCAGAGGGCTGGGAAAGAACCCAAGGCATAAGTCATTCTGTTGTCCATACTGTTAAATAGCTCCTGCAAGAGCAAGATGAGAATGTCAGTGGAAAAACATTTGATGCTGAATCAGAGTCACGAGCACTTTTACAAAGCCTGTGATAACGAAAAGTGACACCCAAGCAAACACCATTCAAATCAGTTCTTTTCTTTTTTTTAATTTCAGTTCTAGTGTATTAGGCCAGGTAAAACATCTGAGAGGTAAACAAGGTGTTAACCTGGTGTGTTTTGGTTATGAAACAAATGGCAAAAATACTTGGGAAGTCTGCTCTTTCAGTGGGCTGGATTGACAGAGAATGTGAATCACTGGAGCTCCAGTTCTCAGCTGACTTTACAAACTGAAGTCCTGAACTGAGATGTTTGGTTCAACTTCAGAGGTCTGGGGAGGTTTCAGACAATCATTCCCTTTTTGAGATTAACCTATCACCATTTTTAAACTATTTATCATTTCTCACCTTTTGACAACAAGCCATGGTTAGTATCAGAGTAAGGGATCATTCTGAAATGGATTTCACTGTCAGTAGATAGAGTTGATCCGGTTAAAACCAGGCCAGTCTAAATCATTATCTTCCATCCATTTAAAGAGCATGCAGTGGGAATTTTAAAAACAAGAAAAAGCTTTATCATCATCGAAAGAAAGCTAGTCATCAAAAGTAAAGGAAGCCTAAGGGAACTGGGACAACATACTACAGGGAGCCCTGTATGTTGTAGTGGTGCCAGGTTTGATTTTGGGAAGGTAGAGCTGAGCGATGTTACCAAGGCTGTTGTTTTTCCATGCGTGCTTTCTGCATGTTCCTATGAATTTCCTGCTAGAAGCTTCGTAGCCTTTCAGAGCTGCCTTTGGAGAACAGGAAATGCTGCTGAAGAAAACTCATCCAGTAGACAGCAGGTCATAGGTTAGAAGGAGATCTTGATGCCTCTGAGAGTTGTAAGCCCCTGTATTCTCATCAGTCTGGGGTTACTTCTCAGTTTTGGTAAGCCAGCCACCCTTTGCAGGGTGATAAGCTTCCGCCCAGGTAGAGGATTGTCTGCTCAGTTTTTTGTTACCAAACTTTTGCTGCTGGCTATTTGTTTGTTTCTCTTAAACACTTTAAGAAAGAGAACACTGCAATACCATGCTGTCTGCTAGATGAAGAGGCATCTCTGAGAATTTCTGCAGCCTGCACCAGAATATAAAACAGAATTGGAATGGTGACAGATGGAGCAGTTGAATCAAATTTAAAGGACTTTAGAGAGTACACATCACTTGATGTCCCCACTGCTTAGATTTTGCCTCCCTTTTCAGACTCAGATTAGTCTTCTGGTGTGTGTTACGGCTGCTGATTTTACAAGCACCATCAACATGGTTCTACCAAAACAAATGAATAGCTTTTCCTATCAGCAAGGGTTTGGCGCATTGTTTAAGTTCATCTCAGTTCAGTGCTGGCATCCGGACTCTAAGTTCCTTGACTCAGCCTCTGAATTAACAAAATCTGATATTGATGAAGCCTGGGCCAAGGTAAACGTACAATCTAAATCCACACACCAGAAATTAAATCCATATTTTCTTTCCCCTCATGATGTGAAATTCTTTGGATTTGAAAAAATTATTGTAGCTACATCAAAGCTGATGTCCTCTGTGCAGGAGTTCTGACTGCCCAGGGTCAGCTCGAGGGATGACACCGTGGTTGGGATGGATACAGGGTGATGCCGATTTAGAGTGTGAAGTAAGGCGTAGCAATGAGGTCCAGGCTTCCCAGGCTGCCCCACACCCAAGTTAGCAATGCACTGTTTGACTGTGAACAGGTCATTTCATTACTTCTCTTTCACTCTTGCCCGGTGTTGATTCACATCACAAACTTTGGGGCAAGCTCTGGCACTCTCAGGATGGTTCTGTAGGTCCTGTCTTAGTGCTGCCTCCATAATAACAGGAACACAAACAAGCACTGAGCTTGCTCTGCTGCACTGTCATGTGAAACAAAACAAATGGGGTCATGTCCTTACCTCTCTTGTGCTATTGGTGATGCCTGTGTGCAAAAAATGCTGAACCGTGAGCTCTGGAACTAGCTAGCAATTTCAGAGGATAGCTGAGGGTTCTTCTCTGCTGGAGAAGAGAAGATCTGGAGTAAGATCTTCCTGCTCTGTCTGTGAAATTAATTGCTCAGAGGCTTCTGAGCATTATAGCTTATAGGTTATTCTAAAATAAATTTTTATTTTCTTATATAAAGTTTAAGACTCTTGATCAATTAAATAATCACAGAATGGCTGAGGTCAGAAGGGACCTCTGAAGATCACCCAGTCGAAGCCCCTTGCAGAGCAGGATCACCTAGAGCACCTTGTGCAGGACGGCATCCAGGCAGGTTTTGAATATCTCCAGAAAAGGAGACTGCACAACCTCTCTGGGCAACCTGTCCCAGTGCCCTGTCACCTGCCCAGTAAGGAAGTGCCCCCTCATATTCAGACGTACCTTCCTGTGCTTAAATCAAGAGACTGTTAGTTTGCACAGAATCATTAAGGTTGGAGAAGCCCTCCAAGATGATGTGGTCCAACCCTCCCCCAACCACCACTATCACCCGTATGTCCCCAAGCACCACGTCCAGCCTCTCCTTGAACACCCCCAGGGACAGTGACTCCCCCACCTCCCTGGGCAACCCGTCCCAGTGCCTGACTGCTCTTTCTGAGCAGAAATGTCTCCTCATTTCCAACCTGAGCCTCCCCTGGTGCAACTTGAGCCCATTCCCTCTGGTCCTATCACCTGTTATCTGTGAGCAGAGGCCGACCCCCAGCTCCCCACGCCTCCCTTTCAGGCAGTTGTAGAGCAATGAGGTCTCCCCTGAGCCTCCGCTTCTCCAGACTAAGATCTGTGGAAGGGGTGTGTGTGGCCATGACTTAGAGAAATGGCATTTGCTGGTTTAATGGCCTGGTCTTGGAACAGGCCTGCAGAGTGCTAGGCCACCCACCTGAAACTTCAGTGCCCGCTTGTTTCCCTTTCTCACAAATTGCCTGCCTGAAGACAAGTTCCTGGAATGCCTCAGACACCTCCTCTTAGCCAGAACTCAATGAATCACTTTGAAGACTTTTTCTCTTCCAGCACATTTACTTGTTGAGACCCAGGGTACTCCAACATCTTTTTGAAGCCCGTGTTTCAGTATAACCCAGCAAAACAGAGATAATTCCTCTCTGCCCTGTACATTGTGATTTGGGAAGAGCTCTCTGCTAGACAAGAGCGTTCGCTCCCCAAAGGACAAATAAAACTATATAATTTCAGTTAATTCAAAGCTGAAAGGAAGAAAGAATTTATTTTTTTCAATGTGCAAGGGTCATACAGATACTGCAGTGACAGTGCCTACGCAGATGAAGAGCTTTATTTCTGTTTGTGCTCCCGAGTCACTGTTTGATCTGTGGCAGTTCGCTGCGTTGCTCTGCCTCATCTTCTCACCTGTAGAAAGGAATGACAGGGGCACACTTGGCTGGTGCAGGTGTGCTGAAGATGGATTGGTTTTATTTCTGTGATTTGTCATCTTTCAAAGAAAAACGCCTCTTCAGACGTAATGGTTACCTTTCTTTGAAGGATTTCATTCAGTGTTCATGTGCAGTATGTCACCACTGGAATCCGAAATGTTTATTTATCTTTAAAGTACTGGGACTCTAGCAAGTCCAAAAGGGAATATAAAAGTGGCAGGTTTGATGGGCTTAGTAGTGTGTTAAAAACATACGAATTCTGGTTTTAATAGGTACTGGGAGCTTTGAAATGTTTATAATGCCTGTAGGCCAGCCACTTTCCTCCCTTAGTCTGAAAGATTTGCAGACATGCTGTATCCCCCATGAGTGAAAATTAATGGTGATCTTTGCCTCCTGTTACCTGAAGTTCCCATCCTGATGGAAGTTTGGGAACAGAGACTGATTACTGCAGACCCTGTCATCATCAGTGCTGGCTGGCTGATTCTGGGCTTTGTGCTTTCTTCGGGACTGCATTTTAAACCCGGAAATCAGAGGGCTGGTTTTAATGGAGCTAAGAGAAACATCCTTTGTCATTACACGTAAAACCATTTTAGAGAGAATCTGTGTTTCCTGTTGAAAATGGGTAAGGGTTCACAAATCAAGAAAGGTGCAAAACTCCAGTTCTAGGAAATCAGTGCTCAGCCAACAGAGCTGAACAGCAAATAGCATGGGCTTTTCTCTAGCTTGGTTTCTTTGTTCTGCTTCTTTTCAGCTGGTGTGAAGTTCAGAGTCCTGGAACAGCAGGATGGAAAACCTCTTCGACTCCTGATGCAGGTGAGTAAAACCATTCAGATTGAAAGACAGTGAAGGGCTGGGAAAAGATTTTGCTTTCCAGATGTGTTGAAAAGTCATAGCTGTTCTGTGATGCAGTCAGGATGAGTGCATGGGTGAGAGAAGAGAGGGAAGGGCCTCCTGTTATTCTCCTGAGTTGATTCTGGCAAGGTGTGTAGGAAAAGGTTACCTGCACTTTTGTAACACTGCATTTCCACGCTCTGTCGCCAGATATAATAAAGCAAATTTTTTCTGAAAAGAAATGATGTGATGGTAGCATTGGAGTTGTCATTATACTTTCATGAGTGATTGTGAAACTCCTATTTCTTGACTTTGCAGGACTACTGCTGTATCACAACATGACTTTTCTTGCTCTTTGCATCCTAGGAGGAAAGTCTGAGAGGCAGCGTATAGAATTTATAAAAACCATTTGCACACTGGTGGAACACGTGGGAAGGAATTAACCGAATTAACCATGGCTTCCCAGTTCTTTTGCTTTTTCCATCAGCGGTCCAGTCCTTGCCCTATTTCAGCATAGGTCAGATCTGCACAGAACTGGCACATCATCTAGCAGTGATTCAAAAGGGAATCCCTTCAGCAGATGTCTTCTGGGGTGAAAGCAGCATTTTCAAAGCATTCTGTCTTCCCACTTCCTTAGTTCCAGTAGGATAGTGGTGTATGAACCAGAATCCATCATTCTCTGTGCCCAGAAGAGTCCGTAAAAAGGAAACTGTGGACACCAGTGGTGAGGCATAGGAGCAGCTGAGCAGACAGTTTGGCACCAGTGTGTTTGTGAGCCAAGGTAGATGGCTTCTCCAGAGGAAAAATATCAGGCCTTAGATAGAGAGCAGAGGCAGTGAGTCATATGAATATGATGAATTTTCCTTGGACCACTGCAGAAAGATCCTTTTGCTATCTAGAATATAGCACAAGTCATCATTTCAAGATGTGGAAGTGCTTTAGTGGATGTCTCTTTTGGCCTTCTGTTCAAATAATAATGAGCACAGCATCAGTAAAGGCACTTTTTTTGTTCTCTTTGTGCTGGTGGAAATGAAAAATGAGCTTATGTCAGAAATTCTGCTGAATATACCACTTTATGATAGGTCTTTTGAGAGGAAAATCTAAAAAGCCTATTTTTAAGTGACATGCTAAGATTCTTATGTATGGTACATGCTGATGCTCCTTTCTATACATTGCACCGTGGCTTTGTCCCCTCCCCGTGTGGTGGCCCTGTAGAAGCATGCGTGATGGCAGTAGGGTCATATGCATGTAACTGTGCCCCAAATGATTTAAGCTATAGGTGACTGATACGTTCACAGCTGCCCTCTGGGGCACTGGTAATGGATTAGAAATCAATAATGCTGGTTTTGAGCATTCATGTTCAGCTTGTGGTTCAGCCAGGGGATTATTTTGACTTTTAAGGTAGTGTCGCTGGAATGCAAAGTCCAGGCATAGGCAGGCAGAGGGTAGGGGATGACATTTCCATCCCAAATGCTACTTAATTTCTCCAGGAGTTCTTACGTAGTTCAGTATTTTCTTTAGTGTTTAAAATCATTCATTTTGGTACACAAGAAGAAATATTTCTGGCAGCGTGGCTCAGCTGACTGATAGCCCAGCGAGAAGACACGACGTGTTTAATTCATCTGTATATCTTCTGCCAGAAATGTCATCTTTCACAGCCGTTGCTTTGAAAAGGGTTAAGCAAAAGAGGAAAGGAAAAGGGAAGAATTATGAAACAAGGGGAGCACATTATATCAGGATATAATATAAATTAATGTAAGGATATAACATAAATTTGAACTGTAATAATTGCATAAAAGGACCTCGTATTGCCACTTCACTAATAACCATTTGCTTTTGTTTTGGTTGTTTCCATTTATCATAGGAGAGACAGAAATATCTATTGCACTGGGCTTAAATTTCCTGTTACTTCTCAGTAGGCAAGTGTTACCACTCAGCATCATCACTGCCTAGAGATGATTTTCAAGGATAAACGTGTCCAAACCTCCCAGCCCACATTGCTAATAGCCAGGGGCAGGTACACCGAGCATCTCCCTCATACAGCAGCAGTTCCTGTCCTCCTCCAGTATGTTCTCACTTACAGCATACTGTTTTGTGTAGAACTGATGAAATAAGCAGAAATAGTTACTCAAGTTTTACTGGTTATAGTGGTGGTGTGTTTTTTAATTGGAGCAGGGGAAGGTTTCTTTGGTCTTTTTTTTTTTTTTTTAAGCTGTCTGTGACCACGATGTGATTAGGTTGGTTACAGTCATGCATAACATCCAATAAATGCTGTGGTCAGTCCTTGGCCATAAGGCTGTGGAGTGTGTTTGAAATATGAGCTGCGGTAGTTTGGGTTACACATACCTCAGGTGGGATGAGCTCAGCTCTTGGGTTTCTGGTACAAATGTTCATTTTGATGGCATTCAGAACCAGCTTTCTGTGCATCTGTTTGAATCTGTCCCACAGCTGGACCCCACTGGCTCTTCTTTGGCTTCTCTCAGCCTCTGTGAGCTGCTGCTACGACTTTTTTTTCCCTAAACTTCTTAGGGATGCTTCTGGACACAAGCATTTTCTTCTTGTCCTTCAACAGTATTGTACAATAAAGACTTGGCAAAGGTCTCCGAGACCAATTCTAGTGAACTCTGCTTAATTGCTGTTTTCTGGAGCTCCGTCTCATAGTTTATCCTTCCCCTCTTCTTGAACACCAGATAGGTGAAGCAAACTGGTGGTGTAAGCAAACTCCCAGAAATCTGGTCGCTCTTCAGTGGGCAAAGGAAATATTCGGCTTCTGACAAAGTAGTGGCTGTGTGTGGTTTTTTGCTGCCTCTATCCTTTTCATGTCTGGATTTTCTACCACAAATTATAGTCTCTTTCTTCTTTCACTCATCTGCATGGTTTGTTCCAGCATAAGTGGACCCTTTCACTAGAGGAGGACATCCTTCCACGTGCTTCTGTTGCCCCTTCTCCAGCTAACAGATCTGTTCGACTCCCCCATCTTCCAAAAGACCAACACAGCAATTTTGTCACTGCAGTCAGAGGCTAGGAGCTTGTGTAGGTAGGGACTGCAGGCAGATCGTTTTCGGGATGGTGATTGAAATCAAATCGAAAACTGTGAATTCAGCCAAAGAGACTTAATTTTGAATGGTAATGAGCAGCCCTTTGCGTGGTCTGTGTACTGCTCTGCTAGAAGACGATTCCACCACGCGTTGAATAAGTGACACCAGGTTCAGCTCAAAGTGTAGCTGTGGGCCGAGGGCTTAGCGGCTTGAAGTAGTAGGCCAGTAAAAGAGATGGCTGAAGTGACACATTATAGTTCTTATAAGTTTTAGTACATCCCCAAAGGAGCATTGCATCTGCAGTGGGAGGCCCCCATCTCTCCAACCACTGCAGTCCCTTAACAAGGTGACAGCCCCACACCCTTGCAAACTGAGCAGCGCTCTCAAATCCTTCAGATGTTTGCATCTGCTTCTCTGCTGGGAAATTATTTGAGTAATACTCCTTGCCAAGCTGGATTTGTTAATGTTTCAGTGCATTGTTCAAGGCTTAATAGATGTGACTAGCCAGAGAGGGAGTTTGGCATTTTGTGAGTAGTGGTGTTGATGTTCCACCAGAGGCTGGTTCTACACCAAAGTCACACTTACCTGCCTCAACTGCCTGCACCTCCTGCTTCAACGCATTTTCATTGTTGCTGTCCCTCTTTCTTCTCCTCCTAGATCAACCCTCTGTCGTATGGCAGCGTGGTACAGACATACAGGCTGCCTACGTACAGCTGTTACCCTAAGGATTCCTGGGCATCCCTCTGCAAGAAGCTGTTCCTTGGAGAGCTGATCTACCCTTGGAAGCACAAAGGAGAGAAGCAGGACTAAGCAAAGCAGAAGAGCCAGGACCGAAAGGCTTGGTCAGAAAAACGCATTGACTCCTAATGCTTTTGGACCAAAGGTATCTCAGAGCTAACAGCTGCTGGATCCCTTTAATTAGATGTTGTTAATGTGGGAGGGGCTGCATTCTTAAAGGCAAGTATTTTTAAACATTGTTCTTCAACTTTCCCCTTCCCCTACACTACGTTTGAGTTGGTTTGGTTTGCAGGCTGTTTCTTGGTAATGCAGTGTTATCCTACCCGAGATGTCTGCCTGCTGGCACCAGGGGCTAATGATTTTTTTCTGATGCAAAAGGTGAAACCCATCAGTGCCTCCTGGAACCAGCATTGAGTGTAATCAAGGAAGTACCTGTTGGATGGTTTCATGCTGTATATATCTTTCCATGTAAGTTCACAGGGTCGCATGAACCAGCCCTCCAGGTGGTTCAAAGTCACAATGTTGAGGTACATTCTACCAAAGGGTATTTTGGACCTTTTATGCATCAGCATTCAAGCCAGCTGATCAAAGTGAACACGGAGGATCGGCTTTTAGAGTCACACACTGAAAATTGTACAGTGGGATTATTCAGGTTCAGGGGATATTTATTCCTTTTCTTTTGGTTGGGCTTGGATTTCCCCCCCGCCCAGTGCAGCACCGAAGCAGGTATGAGCATAGAAACAATGGGACTGGAGCCCCAAAAACATAGACTGTGGTTCATTTGTGCCTACATGAAATGCAGAGGATCTCATCGACATTTTTCAAAAGCAGATCTGGGGAGAGCTGAGCCCTGAGCTGACACCAGAACTGGAAGTGCAGGGCGCACAGCCTCAAACCCCAGCCTGCCCAGGCTGACACGGCAGCGAGCCGTGGTAGCTGAGAGCTCAGGGCCCTGCCAAGGCTCAGGGCTTCTTTCTCAGTCGCAGTCCAAGGCAAACACAGCTTTGCTGAGTCCGGCTCCGGCTGCGGTGTCTGCCAGAGGACTGCAGCAGCCCGGCTTGGTATGCAGCTCAAGCAGCGCTGGGAAGCGTGTGCTGGGTTCCCTTGCAGGGTCAGTACATCTCCCTGTTTCTCAGGGCCCAGATGAGAGCCTCTTCTTGTGCTGCCTCATCTTTTGCACTTTCTGGTGGTCAAAGAGTTTTTGTAGTGATTTCAGATGAGGTATTTAAAGCCACTTCTTCCCCTGTAGCTGTAGACACGTTTGTCTCAGGAGGATTTTCCTGCTTTGGATGCTACCTCTGCAGTGCAGCAGTGACTGGCTTTGCTGCATCCTGTTCTGACTGCGTGCTTATTTTGACATCTGTTCCCCTTCCCAGTGAGTCTTCTCTTCCCTGTCCTGGGGAGAGTGCTTCTGTGTACAAGAGTGCGATGTCCTGCTGTGTACTTTGCTGTTGTGCAGACAGTTTCATACAGTCGTTACCTGAAAGTACACGGACTCTGGGTCTGCGAGCTCCTCCTGCCCTGACTGAAACTGATGTAGTGTCACGGCACCCTGCTGCTGCTTTGCACTCCCCAAATGGCTGCATTAAATGGCGTGCTGGATCCTTTCCTCTTCTCCTCGGCCTCAGAAGGCTCCGTTTGTCCAAGGGCACAGAGGACAGAGGAGGAAGATGTGTGTGCTGTGGCGATCTGCACCTCCACTCGCAGGTTAAGAATTTCCTACCCCAGCCCCGTGTCTCGTCTGTGTGCCTGGAGACAGCGCAGCAGAGCAGGATTGCAGCCCCAGGAATGTTGGCTGCTTTACAGCGTCCCTGGCAGGTACATTTCGTTTGTCTGTAGCTGCTGACAGCCTCTGGCACTGCAGCCACTGCCTCTGCAGTCACAGCTTGATGGAAGGAAAATGCAGCTCTGTAGGCAAGTGTTTGGTCCAGACATTCCTTAGCAGGCAAGCACAGAAGCTGCCGAGGTCTGGCAGTTTTCTTAAGGGCATGGTGAGGGAAGGCAGCACTGCACAGGCACTGCTACCAAAAGGTGATGGTGTGGTTCCTTTGTCCAGGGCCCTGGTGGCAAAAAGCCCCTCCGCCGCTGTTGCCACCTCTGGCTCTGGATGGGCCACCACTAGCTGCAGAAACTGGAGAGATTCTTGTTGTTCTTTAACGATCAGTGCTTAAAACTCGTGTACAAATACAGCATCTTCTTTTGGAACCCTGTTGTCTGAGTATTTCTTCCACCCCAGGTTTGAGTAGGTGCGGGCTGTGGGTCTGAGAAATGGTTTGTGCTTCAGCTAAGTCACCGTCCTGGAGAGCCAGCCTTACCTGCCACTGAGCAGGGCACATTTACATTTCACCTCCTCTTGTGTTTCCATTGGAGTAATTCAACAATTTTCCCCCTGCTTCCTCCCATGCCTGCATGGTTTGGCTTACGAACTGCTGAGGGCCACTTTATTATTTTTGGTACCATGGAAATAATAAAATATCCTGGCTTTTGAAATTTCTCTGTAAGACAAAACAGCTCATGATGGTCCTGATCCTGGCTGTCCTTTGGGATCGAGTGACCTGAAAGCACCAGGGACAGCACAAAACAGCAAACGTGACCTTCCTATTGGGGACCTGCCAAGCGTGTCAGACTTTCCAGCATTGGGTCTGTTCGCTAGCGTCTGGTACTGACTCTGGGGATGAGGAGATATCAAAGGGACAAAAAGCTTCTCCACAAATTGAAGCCTGAATCTGCTGTGGCCTCAAGTACCCAGCTGGAAGTACCAGCCCCAGGTGGGGGCGATTCTCCAGTGTTGGGCAGAGCCGGTGCCGGAGCTGTCCTGCTGCCTCTGGTGCTCGCCGTTCTCCTTGCCTGTGATGGTGTCCGAGCCTGCGAGTTTCTTCTGCTGGATATTTGCCACGTCTCTGTTCTTCCTTTCCAGTCGCTGATGTGAACTAGCCTTCCCCCACCCTTTTCCGATCCTGCGCGGAGACATTACAGCGACTTAGCAGACATCCTGCTCAGGAACATCTGACCTTACGGCATCTCTAATTAGAAGGTGGGATCAGCATCGTCTGCTACAGCAGTGCAGGCTGGCATTTCCCTGGGGGACAGACTGCTGATAAGGTTCTGGCACTCATTTATTGTGCCACAACTTACAGCAGGCAGCAAGCCATCTTTGCCAACCATCATTCAAAGACTGTAATCTTGCAGGTTTTTTTATAATACTGCATTTCCTTATCATTATTATCATTCCTTTTACCTTTTGTTTCCCAGTGCTGGCACAACATCTGATGTGCCTCTTTACATAGGCATGATTTTTGCGAAGGAAAATGTAACTCACTGCATGTAAAACTCCATCCTAGACAGAAGTTCTGCCTCTGAGAAATACTTTCCTTTCCTAACCAGAATAGCCTGTGACGATGCTGAAAGGAAATCTCGGTAATTACACTGCACCGAAGACTCTGTTTATGGTTTTGGGAGGCTTCCCTGATCCTGCAGCTAGACTGTGCCTTATTCTCCTGGCACATCCAAATACATCGTCAGACCCACGGAAAACGAGCATCGCACGTACGTATAACCCCCACGTGGGCTCCCACGCAGCAGCTAGCAGGGAGCAGAGCAGTGCAGCACGCAGAGAGCCCCGGAGCCAGCGGGAGGGCAGGGCAGGGTGACTCCCGCTTGGCTCTTGCACCCAAAGGAGCCGTGTCAGCCTCACTGGCATTGTGCAACTCCACAATTAGAATTGACACATGGCACAGAGGCGTGTGGGTCCTAAGCTCTGAGAACACCTTGCTTAGCCTGGGAGCAGCTCCTCGGCTCCAGCTGCACCAGGAGCGGTGTCTCCGGTGCGAGCCAGGCCCTGGGCTTTAGGGACAGGGCAGTCTGTCTGCCTGCCCAAGCTGCTCTAATTTCACAGAGGATCCACAAGGGTAGGCAGTTTTCTTCTGTTTAATAGTGTGAAATGAAAGCAGGCAAATCTCCTGTTTGTCATCACGCAGATGATGAGTTGCTTTCCTCCTGCCATGTGTCGCCTGGTCCCAGCGCTGCGACAACACCTTCCTTATCTCAAGCCCTTACTGATTTACCCTGTGCCCAGACCTGTTGATTACACCGTCGTGAATCACAGGGTAGCTGAGGCTGGATTGGGGCTGTGGACCTGGTCCAACGCCCCTGCTCAGACAGGGCCACCTGCAGTGGGTTGCCCAGGATTGTGTCCAGATGGATTTGAACATCTCCTGGGAAGGAGACCCCAAAACCTCCCCGTGCAACCTGTGCCAGTGCTCAGTCACCACGAATAAGTGTTCCTGATGTTTAGGCCATTTCATGTGTTTTAATTCATGCCCATTGTCTCCCTGTGGGCTGTGGGGCAGACCCCCCGAGGCTGGCAGCGTGTGGGGCTGCATGGAGCTGGGAGCTGCCTTTGCGCAGTGCTCTGGGGCTCTCCGTGGGTACCCCGTGGCAGGATGCTGGTGAACACAGCGGGGACGTGCCTGGATTTCAGCAGATGACATGAGGCCACCGGGCTTTCCAGCTCATTCAGGATCTTCCAGGTTGTGTTTTACTGTGCAGGATAAACATGTTCAGAGCAATCCAAACCCTATGTGAGCAGCTGATCTCCCTTCCCAGATGGGAACGGTGCACCCAGCCCATCCCCTTTGCATCTGGCCCACCTTTTTTCTCTGGGAGCTGAAGAGCTGCTCAGAGAACCTGTCCCGTGAGCCCTGGTGGCAGCTGGCAGCCTCCCTCCAGCGCTCAGCCACGTTAGGGCACAGACCTCAAACCCAGAACGCGCCGGCTGCTCGCTTATTATCCCAGCAAGCTGCGTGTGAGGAGGCCGCATGCAATTATAAATGCTGAAGGCAGCAGGATGTAAACCCTTCGTTTCTAAATGGGGGCCGTGGCACTGAAAGCAGGCGGTGGTGCTGGGCACGCTGCGTGCCCGGGGAAGCAGAGGAGCCAGAGCCTGGGCTGCATCCAGCAGGGCTGGAGGGAGGCTGCATGTGCACCTCCTGGCCGTAGCAGTATTTAAGCAGCATCTGGGACTGGGGAAGTTCATGAGAACTTCACAACTGTTGTAGTCAATCCTTCTACTTACAGTCTTTCCAGTTTTAAAATATTTTTTGAAGTTCTGAAACATTTGTACTTTAATTCGACGTGTGTGTTTGTATGTGAACATCAGAGATGATGAGGACGTCTCGTGCTGGTTAAACAGCACCGGCCCATTTTCTGTTTGCATTCGCATCGGTTACCAAGTGCTGGGCAGGAGCAACGTGCTCACATAGCAGCAAGGCAGCGTTTGTTTTAAAATGCCCCTGTTAGCACCATTCAAAGCACGGCTATCCTGCTCAGCAAACAGCTCTGCTGTGTGCCCATCCCAGCACCATTTGTGCAAAGGCAGGGCGATGCTCGTGGGGTTTGTACTTGCTGGTCCACATGCAGCAGGGACCGGAGAGGTTCTGCAGGTGCTGCTGGGTGACAATACGGGGATGGAGATGTTTTCTCTGCTGACAGGTGTGGATTTTTTGGTTAATTAAGCCTTTTAATCGGAACTTAATTGGATTTTCATTACACTGGAATAAAGATGTTGGGAGAAAAATCAAGCTCTTCCCTCTCGTTTCTGCATGCCGACCCCTGCCTGGATGCCTGCAGCAGCGGCTGGTGCCGCGGGGATGGAGCAGGGGGGCTGCGGGAGGGCTGGGCTGTTCCCCCCGGCCTGGCCGTGATCTCTGTTCCCCACACACATGGGGTAATTCACCCACTGCTCCCCCAGCTGAGTGCTCTGCTGAGGCCAGGTCACAAAAGCCTTGCGAGGAGGAGCAGCGATCCATCAGATCCTGCCCCAGCACTGGGAGATGGTCATGGCCATCTTTCCACTTTCCCCGTGGCTCAGTTTTCTGCCAGCTCGTCTGTACCACACGTGGCTGCTCGAGGTGAGAGGCAGGACAAGGGGACAAGCTGTGCCATCTGAGCAGGGATATGCCTGGGAATGGGGTGCTTGGGGCTGCTCCTCTCCTTTCCACATCAGAGCAGCCAACACCCTTGAATTTACTCCTCTTCCTCTTCTCCTTTTTTCTTTTTTCTTTTTCTTTTTCTTTTTCTTTTTCTTTTTCTTTTTCTTTTTCTTTTTCTTTTTCTTTTTCTTTTTCTTTTTCTTTTTCTTTTTCTTTTTCTTTTTCTGTTTCTTTTTCTTTTTCTTTTTCTTTTTCTTTTTCTTTTTTTCTTTTTTCCTTTCCCTATCCTTCAGCAGCTTGCACCAGCTGCCTCATGCCCACCAGGCAGGGTGCAGCCAGCTGGGTTCACCCCGCGGCATCTGCCTGACCTCGTGCTGCTGGGAGCACCCGGAGCCACCTGGGTTGCCTTCTCCTCTCCCACAGGGATCACTGTCAGCATGGGATCTGCTTGGTGTCCCAGCAGGGCGATGAGGAGCACTCCAACAGCCATACACCTCGCCTGGAAACCTTGGCCCTGGAAAGAGCGGCAGGAGGAGAGGCAACGAAAAGAGAAGCGAACTCAAGGAGACGCCTGCCTGGCCTCTTCCTCCCACAGCTTTGGGTTGGGTGGGGTGGGAGCAGCACCACGGGGAATGACTTCTCTCCTCTGCTGCGTTTGGGATGGCCCAAACCAGGCAGCACTGGGTGAGGATGCCTGGGCCTGCTGCGGGGGGGTGATTTTGTGCCGCTTTACGCAGCGCACCAGGGCCGCGGCTACGAGCTGCTTCCTCATGCATTTTCAGTGACTGCGGGGAGGTTATTTTAACAAAAGCCTCATCAAAACAAGCCCTCCCGAGGGAGCTGAGATCGTGCGTCTCCGAGGCAGCAAATGAGCTCCAGCCCTTCGGCACGGGGAGGGAGCTGGGCTGGGACCACCGAGGCGGGGGCACGCGGGACTGGCTCCGTGCCCACCGCCAGGCCTCACCCCCCCGGCTCGCCCCCAGCCCTGCCGCAGCGCTGGCTCCCAGCCGCCTGCCAGCCCCCGAACAAAGGCAGCGAGCGGCCTGGGATGTGGCAGCAGGCTCAGCCTGGACAGACGGACACAGACAGACACACAACAGGGTGGGGAGAGCCAACCGTGCCCCCGGGGAGCAAGGCACGGAGCTGGCGGCCCCAGGCCCGTGCACGGTTTTCGGGTCTCGGTGCCCGGAGCTCGTCATTCGGCTGAGGGCTGGTGCTGGTGGGCATTCCCCCTTCTGCTCCTGTTGTAGGTTGCCCCACTTCTGGGGTGGCTTCCAAACCCTCACAGCTGGAGCAACCTGGTGCTTAGGGACGTGGTTCAGTGGGTGACACTGGTGGTAGGGGGACGGTTGGACCCGATGATCTTGGCTTTCCCAGCCCTAATGGCTCTGTGGTTCTGATTCCTGGCAGAAGAGGCTGCCATGGGGCTGCCCAGCGTCCCGTGCCTGCAGCTCCCTGGCCCCCGAGCCCCTTCTGACCGCCCTGCTCCCTGCCCAGCGCCCCCACCTCTGCCCCCAAACCCACCCACCCCATCCAGCCCATCGCCCTCCTGCTCCACCCAAGGGAATCTGGGGGTGCTCCAGGCATTAAGCAGTGGCGCTGAAGGGAGGGGATTCTCTGAGGGCTTGTAAGGGTTGAGCTCGTGCTCCGTGCCCTGCCTCCCCTCGCAGGCTGTCATACAGCGGGGGTCCCGGCCTGGGGGGGTCTGGCCTGGGGGGGCACCTCCACCCCCACAGCTCTTTGGAAACGACCAGAGGAGAGGTTTGGGGGTGCAGCAGGCAGAGGGGCTGTGAGACGGTGTGGGGCTGAGCCCCGCTGTGGGGCCAGACCCTGATTCCTGATCCGCCAGAGCCGGAGCAGGAGCTGGGGGTCCATGGGATCCCCCTGGGGGGCTATGGGGTCACTCGGGGGGACCATGGGGTCCCTGTGGAGATCCAGAGGGTCCTCCTGGGGGGGGACAATGGGGTCCCTCTGGGGTCCATAGGGTCCCTGTGGGTGTCCATGGGGTCCCTGGGGCTGTCCCTGGGGTCCCCCTGCCCGGGTCCCGTTGTCCCCGCGGGGGCAGCCCCGGGGGGCGCGGTTCCCATCCTCGCCCCTCCGCCCCCCTCCCAGCCTCGCATTCCCATCACCCCCCGCGCCGCCGCGCCCGCTCTTTCCACCTCCCCCACCCGCGCGGGGCACGCCGGGACTCGTAGTTCCCCACCGCACCTCCCTCCTCCCCCCTCCCCCCTGAGAGGGGGCGGGGCTAAGAGTGACGGACGTTCCTCCCGACCTATGGCGAGGCGCGCTGCGAGCCGCGGGGGCGGGGCCCGGGCGCCGCCTGTCCTCGGGCCGAGCGGGCGCCAGGCGGAGGCTGCGGCCCGGCCCCGGGGCGCCCGGCGCGGAGCTGAGCGCGGGGCCGGGGACCGGGGACCGAGCACCGGGGGGTGGTGGTGGCGGGGCTGTGGGGCTCAGCCCTCAGAGCTGAGGCAGCCCCGGGCCCGGCGGTGGCGGAGCAGCAGCCCTGGAATGCGGCCTGAGCCTCCCGGCCCAGCCAGGGGCGATGGGGACGCAGGGCAGCCCGGTGAAGAGCTACGACTACCTGCTGAAATTCCTGCTGGTGGGGGACAGCGACGTGGGCAAGGGCGAGATCCTGGAGAGCCTCCAGGACGGGGCCTCAGAGTCCCCCTACGCCTACAGCAACGGTGAGCGGGGGGCTGGGGGTGGGTTTTTGGGGGGGTTGGGGTGGGTTTTTTTGGGATTGGGGTGGGTTTTTTGGGGTTGGGCTGGGTTTTTGGGGTTATTTGGGGTTGGGTTGGGCCCTGTGGGGTTTTATGGGGTTGGTTTGGCAGGGTTGGGTTTGTCCCTGTGTCCCTACAATGCCTCCCATCAGGGTGTGCTCCTGCCCATGGGGTTCCCCCAAGGGCCTGGCGGAGCTGCCGGTGCCCCCCCAAAGCACCGACCCCATAGCTCAGGTCTATGGGGTCATCACCGAGCCTGGCTCTGCCTCACGGCCTGCTCGCAGAGCCCGGGCTGCTTCTCCATTATCTCCACAGGGTTAAGGCCAGGGCTGAGCCGCGCCAGAAGGAAGCGGGGCCCGGAACAAAAGAACGGGAGCAGAGCGGGAGCGGTGCTGCCAGGGCAGGGCTGGGAGCGCTGGGGGCTGGCTGCTGAGCACGGCTCGGGGTGTCCCCCTCCTGCAAACACCACGCTTATAATGCAGCCCCTGACACACCATTAACTACAGTGTCACCAGCCCGTAATTAAGAGCCAAGGAGTGGCGCTGTGCTATTTCCTGCGTCCCCTCGCCGCAGTCAAAGCGTAACCCGGCCTGGCAGGGCGCAGGTCCCGGGGTGGTGTCCAATCTGTCATCCTTCTCCCCAGCCTCCATGCGAAATAACGGCCCCAGGGGCTCGACAGAAGCGGTGCAATTCAGATCCTGCCCCAGCGCCGCAGCTGGCCCGAGGGCTGGAGCAGTTGGTGGCTGTTCTGGCTGTAAACAGGGATCCGGGAGGATCGGGAGCTTTTGGGGGCTCTGAATTGAAGCTGGCTGAACGCAGAGCGTACAGGAGCGGTGTGGTTCTCCTCCCGATGCTCTGCTCAGCCCCCCGAGCTGCTGCCATCTCCGTAGGAGCTGATGCAAGAGCGCACCTGCTCTGCAGATACTCACGGGGAGGCAGTGACTCAGAAGTCAGGGTAGTTGTGAAAGGAGAGGAGCAAATTCTGGAACTAGGAGGCTGTGGGATCATTCAGCTGTTTGGATGTCTGGCTGCGCTCGTGCGGTTTGCATTCGAGGAGATGCTGGGCAGCTGCCTGCAGCCTTTGCATCCCCGAAGCACCCTGAGCAAAGCGCCCGCTGCACGGGGAGGGGTGAGGAGCGTTTGTTTTAGGTGCGGTGTTAACGATGGAGTTGTCTTCCAATAAAAATGTTGTTTTGAGGCTAGTGATGCAGGAATAATGCGGACAATTGGAAAGGGAGCGTGTGGTGGGCTCCCTGATGCATGTGCAGAGCCCAAAGAGCTGTCGCTGTGGCTGCAGCAGGTCTATCTCTGTACCTGCTCTTTGTAACAACGAGGTAACACTGTCTATTTCTTGAAAAAGAAATAACGTTTTCAAAACCTCCCCTCATCTTCTGTAGGCAATTGAACCTATTGCTAATTAGGGAATTGGGTCACGTGCTGTTTTTATTACAGCAATCTATGCCTCGATAGTCTCTGTTGCTTCTGCAGCTGCATGCCTTTTGGATAATCAGATTGAGCAGCTTTGAAATCGGAGTGAATTTGATACCAGAGAGATTCCTGACAGCCCTGGCAGTCGGGTTTCCTCCGTCTCTGATCAGCTGGGCTGTGCGTACCGGCAGGGGAAGCCTCGCCGCGTGCGCTGCCTGTGCCCCGACGGAGACTGGCCCTCGATGCGCAGGCACATGCCTGTTTTTTTCTCTCCTGAAGACAAAACTTGCCCTGATCGGTGTGAAAAGGAGCGTGCTTTAGGTCGCATGGTGACAGGGATGTGTTTCGGCTCATGTTCAGATCCCTTGTACCCAAGCTGTGTTGGGGAAGGGGTAAGCAGGGTGCCCACGAGCTGTCCCATCAGGGTCATTTGGCCAAGGACAGCTGTTTGGATGCAGGCTTTAGAAATGCAGGGTGAAATACCTTCCTTTGGGCTCTGGGGAGACACACCTTGTAAAAGGGAAACTGTAAATGAAGCCCTGGATCTTTTCCTGCTTGCCTGCCCTACACCTGGTGTCTAGAAAGCAGTCAGGGATTCTTCGCTCCGCGAGCAGTGAGGTGTTGGAGAAGTGGGCGGCCAAGGGATAAGAGAGCCCTTTTCCTACCAGCATCTCCTTTGGGAACTCTAAGCAGCAGGGAGCCTCTGCTTGCTCCCACCCGGTTCTGAAAGCCTGGGGGGCTGTGTGATGAGTCCTAAAGCATCGTGGCTGCTTCTCTCTGTCCTCATCCAGGATCCCAAAGCCCCGCTTCTCAGTGTCGCCCTGCAGCGTGGCGCCCTGTGCGACACCAGACACCAGGCATGGAGCTTCTGGAGGCTCAGCAGAGGCAGTGTGAATGGAGATTTGGTGTCCAGCTCTCACCTGTGTTCCTCACTGGGTTGCTGCTGGAGCATTGAGAGCGTTGGTGTCGAGGAGCGTGAGGCTGAGCGTGCTCCCCGAGAGGAGCAGGATCTGTCCCCCGGGGCTGCTGCCTGTGCCGTGTGGCTGGGCATTGGCACCCCTGCCCCAGGAGGGTTTCTAGCTGAGGTGGAATTGTGTTTTGCTGCTTCTTGCTCAGCTTCAGAAAGCCCTAAGCAAGCATCCTCCCTAGTATTTTAGGGAAAACGTGAGCTTTTGGGAGAACGCTACGGTTCTGATTTCTGAGCTTCCAGCGTTCTCCTTCCCAGCTTTTTCTCCCTCAAACTTCCCAAATCTGCTGCTGTGGAAGCCGGCTGCTGCTCTCAGAGCCCCCTGCTACTCCTGGCAGCTGGCAGACCTCACCCACGAGCCAGAACCCTGCCTTTCCCCAAAAGCTTTTCCCTCTCAGCTCTCAGCCGTGCTCCCGAGGTGCAGCAGGGAGGTTTCCAGCCCTGCGGCGGTGTCCGAGCTGCCTCGGAGCAGGCCCACATGCCTTGCCCACAGACAGGAGCCCCCTACACGGCTCGCTTGTCCCTTCAGTGCTTTTGCTGCCCATGAGGGTCCTGTCCTTGCCCGTGGACGGGTGGAAGCCGGACTCTGCGGGGCTGCGAGCGCTGAGCCGAGCGGCGGCCGTGTGCTCGCCCACAGCCAGCCCCGATGCCCCATCAGCGCCGTGTCACCCGTCCTCTCGGGACCATCTCATTGTCGGTGTGCTGAAACAATCCTGCCGAGCTCGTTAGTTGGCTTGCTGACGAGGCTGCCCTGCGCCGTGCCGCAGCCCCACGGCCTGACTCACCCGGAGCCGCTGCCCGGCAGGCGCGGATGCCGCCGCGGCGTGGGCCAAGGTGCTCGGCGTGCAGCAGGAACAGGGCCTGGGCTGCCCTCAGCGCTTAGACACGAATGCGAAGTGCTCCCCGCTCAGCCTCACGGGATCCCATGCTTTTTCTGTGGCTCAGTCTTCCCCCTCACCTGCTGCTGCTCCCATGGGAGAGGGGAGCCGTGCGCTCGGCAAGGAGCGGAGCATGTTTCTGAGCAGATGGTTTTGATTGGAAGGGGAATAGATTTATTTTTTTTAATATTTTTTCTGTTCTCAGTTTGTATTAAGAAAGTCGTGAGGAGGGAAGCTCAGGTCTGCTGCGCTCTGGTCTCCGTACAGCAGCACGGGAAGGTGCCGCTGCAGGGCAGGGATGTCACCGGCCCCTCCGCAGCGGGACCCCGGCCCCGTCTGGGGCTCAGCACCTGCATTCAAGCACAGCTCGTGGTGCTGTGGTACCCGAGGATACTGTCATTGAGTGACCCACCTCTGGATAATCAGAAGCACGCAGGCGAGCAGTTCTGCTTAAAACATGCAGCTCTGTACACCTGACAGCTCGCTTTCCCTCCAGAGAATACGAGCAAATATTGCGGGGTGCACCCCTGCTTGGCAAGATCTGGGGCAGGGCTGTAGAAACGGGAGTAATGCTTTATTCTGAGGTTTTAGCACTCTGGTGGGAGTTGGATTTGAGGCAGGATGTTCTGAATGGAGCCTCGCCATCACGTCCCTGTGGTGGCTGCAGGATGGCTCTGTGGGGAGCGCCTCGGCTCAGACAGGCTGATGGTGCTGCTGGGAATCTCCTCAAGGTACTGAAAGAGCAGAGAGGGTTTGTTACAGCAGGTCCTCGCGGCTGCCAGCGCTCACATCAGTGTCCTTCAGGAATGGTTTTTTCCGTGGTCATCAGGGATGCAGAACTGATCTCATCGGAGCAGGCGTTGGGTTGGAAACCACTCCGGTATCTCGTAGTTCTCCCTCATTTACTGTTCCTTTGTGTAAAATTATTTCTGAACGTGCAGTCCTGCAGCTCTCTCTGCTCCAGGGGACCAAGTCCCTAGCAGGCCTGGATGTCTTCTGCTCTCTCAGGTCGGGACGGAGGATGCTCAGCGTGTGAGGCTTTGTGCACGCGTCGCCTTCCAGCAGGGCTGTGTTTTTGCAAAGCTGGGCTCTGCTGAGCTCTCAGTTGCCTGGGCAGTTCTCACTGCCTCTAACACCGCGTAAAGGCTTTGCTTTAGGTGGCTGCTGTGTGCCTGAGCCTCAGGTCCACGAAGGTGATGTCGAGTGAGTGGGATGAATCTGAAGCGGGTGGGATGCTGTCCTAATAACTGGAATGAAGTTTTTCTTTATATTTTTTGAGCTTGTTTTTTAAACGCCAATAGGTTTTGATTTTTCTAGATCGCGAGATGAACTTGTCTGCGTCTGTTGGCCTGTGCTTTCCTTGGCTGTAAACTGCAGAGGAAAACCCGTGTAAAATGTCTCCTCCTTCCCCGCCCCAGCCCCTTCAGCTTTTGTTTCCAGCTGTTCCCTGGCACGTTTTCCTCAGGCAGCTCCCTGCCTCCCTCTCTCACTGAGGAGCAGAGCATCTCTCTGCTGGGCTCACAAAGAGCGACGCTGCAAGCTGAACTTTCGGAGCTGGGGTTTTACAACCTCGCTGCTCTCGTTTGCTTCCCCAAACTTTCCTCTACCCCTCACCTCCCTCCGGCAGGCTCATCACCGTAGGAGCAGCGATACGGATGCCTTCTGTCGTACCAGTTTCTGTTTGATTTCAGGATGAGGAGGAGGAAGGAAGCTCTGAGGCGAAAATCCTCAGCCCGTTTTTGCTGTTTTGCTGAATGCTTTGCTTTCCTGAGGCAGCCTGGAAGAAACTTTCCTTGGGGCATGGAGGGCCACCGTGGCGTGGGTCTGCTCCACACCACCCGCGTGGGTCTGCTGCTTCCTGCAAAAGCCGTGCTCACAGCAAGGTTGTGGCATAATGCTTTATTCCACTTAAAGGAAACAAATATATATTTTTTTTAAGCATCACTTTAACTTACTTTCCACCCCTGCTCCAGAGTTGCCCAGCCCATCTGGGGGTTATCCTGCCACGTTCCTGGCTTTGCACAAGGTCGCTCCCCGCACACTCTCACAGAGCAACGACTGCCTCTTGGTTTTTGCTGCTTTTGGCAGCAGTCGGGCTGTTTTGCCCGTGGTTCTTGTCCCCAGAACCGTGCGTGTGTTTTCTGTTGTGTGTGGGATTTTTTATTTATTTATTTAGGACCGTGAGGTGTGCTGAGCCGATTCTCAGCTCCGTACAGGGAGCCGGCAGTGTCTGTGCTGAGGCACGAGGAGAAGTCGTTCAGGGCTGATCCTACCCGGCCAGAGCCCTGCCCGTGCTGCTCACTGCACGACAAAATGCAGGCACGTCCTAAATGTCTCCTCGGGTCAACGTGTGCCTGTTCTTGTGGGGGCTGTCTGCGTTGTAAGGGTAACGTGCTCTCAAGGTTCAGGTTGGAAATGAGGAGACATTTCTGCTCAGAAAGAGCAGTCAGGCACTGGGACGGGTGGCTCAGAGAGGTGGTGGAGTCACCGTCCCTGGGGGTGTTCAAGGAAAGGCTGGATGTGGTGTTAGGGACAGGGTTTGGTGGGTGATGGTGGTAGGGGATGGTTGGACCAGATGATCTCGGAGGCTTTTCCAAGCTTTATGATTCTGGGATTCTGTTCGGGCTGCGAGCAGAGCGCTCGGCAGCGTGCGTCGGGCTGCGCTCACCTCTCCATCAGGGCTGGCTTCATCTGAGGGATGGGGCATGGCACCAGGCAGTGGTGCTCGGCCGTGTCAGCCCTTCAGCAAGCTGTGGCCTCCCTCCTGGGATCCCGGGAGCCCCGTGCCTCCGCTCCCCGTGTAGGCTTCAGGCTGCCAGCCTCCAAGCACGGTGCCACCATCCCTCATGGGGACAGCCTTGGGAGCTGGTGGCAGCCAACTCCGCAAGGCCGGCGCTGTGGAGGTGTTTCACGCAGTCACTTGGGCCTTGTTGAATGGTTTTTTTTTGTCCCCAAGCGTGCCTCGGTGTTTGTCTGGTGGTCCAGCAACAATGCGGATTGTTGTGGTGCCCTGCGATGCTTCCTCACAGGCCGCCTTTGTCCCCGCGTGCAGCTGTGCCGCTTTTATGGACATCTGAACTGTGAGGCATGAAGAAACTCTTTTTGTCCGTGGGAGCTTCTGTGCATAAAACCAATCTTGATTTTCTCCTAAAGAACAAATCCACTCGACATTCCCGATTCTGGACTGACTTCTGGCTGTTTCCGTGGCGTCCCGGGTGCCCGCTGCTGTGCTGTGAGCTGCAGGAACAGATTTGCTCCTGGCTCCAGGCGCGGTTTTGGATGCGGATGTCACCCGGAGCTGAGCGCTGGACCCCGTGGCCACCGGGGTGCTGCGGGGACGTGGAGCAGGCTGCTGGTGGGTGCTGTGCAGCTCTGGGCTCCCCGAGCACTCTGAATGCATGTTTTACTTCTGGCTGGTCACAAAACCAAAGGAACAGTTACTGCTCGAGGTCCCTGCTCAGGGACCGGGGATGAAGCTGCCTGGGAGCAGTCTCTTGGATCTGCGAAGGGCTTTGTGAAGCTGTGAAGCACCCACAACCGAGGTGAGGTGCTTCCCGTTCGACTGCACAGCAGGGATGGGTTTTGTCCTTCCTGCTTGAGGAGGAGGAGGCGATGAAGGGCAGAGCAGACGGCCGCCACCTACCCCGCTCCCCTGTGACCAGCACGGAGCACCACTGGTCTCCTGGGTGCCCAGTAGGAACCGAGACCTCTTGGTCTTGTTCCTGAGGTGGCTTCTGCTCCACAAGGCGACGCAGGGCAGCGGGACAAGGACCTGGTTTCGGACCCTCAGCTCCAGCTCTGCCAGCACCAGCTGGGGGCACTGGGCAGCGATGCTCTTTGGGAACCTCACCACCACGCTCCAACAGCGGTGCTGCGAGGCTCGTGTCCGCGCTGGAAGGCACAGAGCTGCAGGGACTCCATCCTTCTTCTAAGCCGTATGTTTTGACCTCCGTTGTTGATGAAGATAATTTGTTATTTGTCAATCTAAGGAGTGGGTAATTGAATGCATGACTCAAGCCGATGAGCTCATGTGTTGTTTGGAAGGGTTTTTTCCTGTGGCTTACAGCTCTGAGCTGACTGGCTGCATTGCTGCTGGTAATGCGCTGCTGTACACGCTTTTTAAGGTCGGATGACTTCATTAGTTGTTATTTGAATGGGTTGAATTTGTTTTTTTCGTCAGCTGCTGTTTGTGCTCATAGCACATTTTTCTAAACAGTTTGGTATAACTTCCAGATGACGCATCCGCGGTGCGCAAATCCTTCCCGTGCTGGCCCCGACAGCTGCCTTCTGCCTGGGATCAGGGTTTTGGTTTTGGCATAGCAGTCATTGCATGTTGCCCACTGACACCTTCCCTAGCTTTGTGTGCTTTGAATTTCCGTCCAGTGGCTTACAAGGACCTTTTGGGCTGCTGTGACTCCTGTGCTCATCTGCCTGGTTTGACTAGCAATGAAGTGACGGCGCTTTCTGCTCTGACCTTTGCCCACAAGTGAACAATTCTGGTACAAGTCTTCAGCCCTGGCTGTCCTTTGCTTGTAGGCTGGTGAAGGCACAAAAAGCACAAGTCAAGGGGAGACAAAAAACAAAACAAAAAAAACAACTGAAGATAAGGTATTGGGAACTTTCAATGGTGCCGGCTTCATGTTCTGTTTCATGCTGCTTGGAGCGACTTGGCTGCTGGGTTCGGTGGCTGTAGGATGACTGTCACTGGCCATATTTATCACCATACACTGCTCTACAGAGGACGAGTGCAGGATGTGAGCTGCTGTGTCCCAGGTGGCCCCGTGCTGCTGCCCTGCCGGTGCTGTGCCCGGCTGCTCCCCGTGCCCGGCCGGCACGCACCAGGGCAGGGCTTTGGGCTTTAAAACCCAGCCACGTCGGTCATGGCTGAGAAGCTTTTTGTTAACATCTGTAGCACCCAGGGACTTGGCAGAGCAAGCAGTCGTCTTTGGACACTTCTCAGCTATTGCTGGCATTTGGGCTAAATTAAGTTCTGCGCTGACTGCTTCAGGCTGGAGCAGAGAACCGAAGCACGCCGGCACGGAGCCTGCTGTGTGCGCCGCTCGCTGCGCTGCTCCTGGTGCAAGTTTAACACCTTGTTTGTTTGTTGTTTTAACCCACCTGAAAGGTCGGCACGAGCCACGCGTGGAGGAGAGGGAGGGAGCTTTCAGCAGCTCATGTCTCGCACGCAGTGTGTGTTTCCCCTGTGGAGGTGGGCTGTGCCTCTCCGGTGTGCACAGGTGAATTTGTTCCTTTCCACGCACCGTGGTCTGAGCTCGTTTGGCCGTGATCAGCACCATCTGATTAAGCTGTCCAAGGACCTCCCTGGCTCTGCCTGCTGGGGATGTGTGCTCGGCTGCTGCCCCTTGGGCACGGAGCTGCTGCTGGTCCTCCTCCTGCAGTGGGAGCTGAGAGGGGTTATGGTGCCACTGAGCCTCCTGCCCTGCTCTCACACCTTCTCCTGAGAACTCAGAACTGCGTGCAGTGTTCTTGCTGGTGTCCAACACTTGATGTTAAAGGTTAAAGTCAGGTTTACCCATCTCTGCTTAGCTGCATCTCTGGAAGTCCTTCCTGCCAAGAAGCTGCGCTGGAGATCTGCTCTTAACATCTTCCTTTTACAAAAAGGAAGAAAAGACTATATTCTGGTAACTGCCCTATATTATTTCTTTGGGCTTATGCTCTAAGTGTTTGTTTTCACTTCCTCAAGACCAGCCATATGCTAGATGCTCAGGACTTCTGATCCATCCTTGTGCATCAGTAAGGATTTCCATGACACTGGTACTATAGATTTGTTGCAGTCTCTCTCCATAGTCTGCCACGCTGACTCCGAGGTGTTCAGCGCTGCCCAAGGCACAGGAGAAACAGGGTATGCTCAGTACCCTTGATGTTCTCCTATTTTACAAACACAGCATGTCTTTGTGTGTGTTTTTTTTTGTTTTTTTTTGTTTTTTTTTCTTTTCAGGTATTTATTTGCCAGGTGCTCACAGAGAACTACATCACTTTCTCCTGAGCATCTTCAGCACAGAGCATCACAACCAGCTCCTCGAAGCCGGTTACCTGGGGTCACCAGGACACTGCAGAAAGTTAAATCTCGGACACGTGTGCTGTGTTTCTGACTCCAGCTCTGCTTTCCCCACAGATCCCAGCAGTCTCTGGCCAGGGTAGCGTTAAGCCTCTTCCCCTCCCTAATGGGGGCTCCGCGATGGAGCTGGCTGAGGTTTGCTCTTCGGGGTTTCGCTGCTCATGGTGTGCTGCACCCTGCTCCAGAAGCACCCCACGGGAGTGGGGGAGGACGTCTGGGGCAGCCGTGCAGAGGGGAATTCTCCTCGAGTCATGGCCATGAGGAGGTGCTGGGGTTTAGGTCCCAACATCAGGGGCTGGCAATCTAAGGAAGCTTTACGAAAATCATTACCTGAGAATTTTGATCTAGACCTACACAAAACCAGAAGAGTTTGGGTGAAAATGCAGCGTCCTCAGACAGCTGTGGTGTTGTGGCTCTGGCAGTGCTGATGGCAGAGGTGCCCCGTCCCAAATGGAAATGGGTCCCGGGCATGCTCCAAAAGGCACCCCAGTGGCACAATGACTGCTTCTGGGTGGCTTGGGAGCCTCTACTGGAACTTGCCAGTGCAGCAGGGTTCCTCTGCGGGTCCCAATGGGTCAGGCACATCGCCTTCCTTGTGTTCCCCCAGACCTCAGATGCCTTTGTTTCTTGGGAGGGTCACACCATGGAGTTGCTTTTGCTTGACCGTGTCTATGGATGAAATACCAATCTGTCTAAAAGCAGTAGTTGGGCAACGAGAGTCTACTCAATTTATCTTATTTTCCTATTTATATAATGCATTGATTGAAGGTCCTGACTCATCATTGAATACCTCAAGTTTTGATTGCTGACCATATATAAGCCTATAGTAGAGCATCTCCAGCGCAGAAAGCAAGCTTGTCTTAAAACTATGTCAGCACCTCACTCGAATGCATTTGTTCTTTCCTTTGGGAAGTTCCTGAACGTCACCTGGGATGCCTTCTGCCCCAGATCCGTAGGTGAGTTGTGTGTTTTGCACCACGGATGCAAGCTGGAGGTTCTGCACTGCAGCAGGCTTGGGGAAAGGCTGGAGGCAAACCCCTGGGAGCTTGCTGCGAGGTGGGGCAAGCTCCTTCCTCCCTCTGCTCCTTCCAGCAGCACCACCTACGTGTGTACACGGGTTTGGTGGGGCTGGCGGTTGGGGTTGGCTTCTCAGAGCCTCTCTGGAAGAGGACGGTTGATCGGGGCTGATAACAAACCTGAAATGCAGTACTGGCACCTGCAGTGGCCTCGCTGCCTCTGCTTACGGAGAGCTGGACTTGTTTTCATCCCAGCACTGCCTGAGGATCACCTGGGAAATCCAAAGGAGAGAAAAGCCATGGGCTCTCCTTACTGCTGAAAATGGAGAAGGCTTGGCTCAGACCCTCCTCTTCAAGAAGAGGAAACCTGTTTGATCCCCTGCATGGGCGTTAGGGCAGGGTCAGTCCTGAGTCTGTATCTGCCAAACTCTCCTTTTTCTTTCTCCTGAAACAAAATCTTGCATAAAGCCAAGAAGCTACTGTGCTTACAGCAGTGACATTTACAGAACCTTGGTTGCTTAAACTATTTAAAGCAATTTTTGTGATATCTTACTCTGTTTAACGGAAGAGCTCGGGCAGCATGAAATCCCTGCTCCCATTGTCTCTCTGCCTTTTCCAGTGCCACTTCCCAGTCCGTGTGCCTGCCTGCCCGCTGCCGCCTCCGTTTTGGTCTTGGTGTGCTGCTGCTCCTGCAGAGGGGCACAACGAGGGCACCAAGTTCCCAGGAGAAGGGATCACAAAGCACTGCCTGTCACGTGCTGGAAGAAAATGCCCCTTCTTGGCGTGGCTTTACTTTTTCTGCTTACGTCAGGTGTAAGCTTGAGCTGGAAGGCCGAATTTTAACTAAGCCAAGTTTTGTTTCAGCTCTTGTTGATGTGAAGCATCCTGTGCTCGGCATGAGTAATCGGGAACAGGTCAGACATTCCTACATGCACCCTGCCTATTCCCATAGGAAAGTGGCTTGTGTTTAGGTTTCCCTTGTACCGAGTGGCAAAGGGAATAAAGGTTTGGGATCCCTTGGAGCCCTGCCTGGGAGCGATTACCATGCTCGTGCACGAAGCCCAGCTCCGCGGAGGGGAGAGGAGAGGGATGTCTGGCAGCAGCTGTATGACAACAGATCGCCTGGCTGCTCCGGGAGCGAGGCTGAGATGGCGTCAGCATCAGTAGGAGCCTAAAGCAGGGCTGGAAAAATAGCCGAGGAGTCGAACTGAATGCTCAATTACACAGAACAGCCCGGACTTGTTCTCCAAGCGTCGTTCGTTTTGTTGCATCATGCTAGATATCGGTCAGGAAGGAGATGGGCTGACACGAACGAGCTCTCGGCGAGGCTGCTTTCTCTCCCCACAGCGCTGCTTGCCCCGTGGGGCTGTGGTGGCGAGGTGGCTGGTGCTGCATGAGCCGCAGGAGCATCGCGTGGGCTTTGCAGCCACGCATCCCTTCCGGGGGATCAAAGCCTGCGCCGGCGGAGCTGAAATGTCAGTCTCGAAATGAGCTGTGCGCTGCTGTGCGCAGAGGTGATGCTCAGGTGGGGGAAACCCTGCCAACTCCAGAAATGAATTTTTTTTTTAAAAAAACTTCCCTTCACCAGCTTCCGAGCTGCCTCGAAACGAAGACAAAAGAGCAGCCGTGGTGCTGCCAGCAGCCTCTGTGCGACAGTGGCATCTAGCGGCCGCTGCGCCCCGCGGGGCGGTGGCCCCTGTCCCCACTGTCCCCAAAGCCCTGGGACAAGGGGGAAGCCCCAGCTGGGAGCTGCTGCAGGCAGGGCTGCTTGGCGAGCACCTAGGAGAAGGCTTTTGTAGGGAAAACCCTCATCCTTCCTTCCCTTTGTGCTGCTGTGCTCAAGGAAGTGGCTGGGTGGTGGCCGGTGCCAGCGGCAGCTTCCCCAGTGAGTCCCGTGGGTTTAGGGACATTGGGGACCCGTGGGGGCAGCAGCACTGCAGGGCCCTGAGTTTGGCTTGCATGGGTGGGGACTGCACGTGTGACCTGGGCTGAGCACTGAGCTAACCACAGAACAGCCCTAAAAAATAAAGATAGGTAGAGATGTTGCGGTTGCAAGCCTTTGTCCTCCCCAGTGAGCTAGTAGGTGGGGTTTTGCTGAAGACGTGCAAGGTACAAAGCGCATCGCTTTCTTCCAGCTTGCTTTACCAGGTGTGTTTCAGTACTGAACGTAGCCTAGAATAAAAAGGCAAAGCAGCTCTGCTTTTCACCTGAATGCACGTTAATTCCTTGGGCTGTCCGGGAGCGTGCTGCCTGCCTCCATCTGCGTATTTTTGTAGGTGTCAGACGCTGCAGTGAAGGAGCACCAGGTATTTTCCCTGCACACCGTCAGAGCAAGGAGCAGTTGAAGCAGGAGCTCGGGAAGTTTCTGGCTGGTGCTTTCTGGAGGCTGTGTGCTTTGCTGGTGGTTGTCCCTCCCGAAGGGCTGTGTTACTCTGATTTGAAGTGCACGGTGTAGTTTTGAGTGGGAATGGTGGCTTTGGGAATCGGGGGGTGTCAGGATGCTCCCCGCTGGCTGCCAGGTGGGTCTGCTCGCTGTCCCTGGGCATGGGGAGGTTTGTGTTTGCCTGACAACAAATACAAACCATTCCCTCGCCTCTGGAGGAAGATAAAACGTAAAGCGTCTCCTTTCTGTGATAAAGCGCTGGAAATAGTTGGAATTTAAGATAATTATCTTTTATTGCTTTTTATAGCACCCTGCGAAGACTGAAATCTAATTTGTTGTTCACTAACGGGATTCCTGCTGATGGCTCAGGAACAAATCCATTTGCTTTATTGACCAACTTGCCCATTTGCTTGTCGGGGATGCGTTCTTGCAGGGGAAGGGAAATCCAGGCAGGAACACGAGTGGGTCTCTAATTTAGGGTCACACTTTGGTATCTAGTGGCTGGAGGAGAAAATGAAGCTGATGCAATCTGAGTGGAGGTGCATGGAGTTATTAAAGATGTCCATGAACTTGTTCCTGCTTTCCAGGCTGCCTCCAGACCCCACAGCTGGAGCCCGTGGGGCAGCCGCTTCCCCGGGCACGTCCTTTTGGCTGTGCCCCCGCATTTTGGTGGCGGGGAGCAGCACCCTCAGCTGGGTTCAGAGGTGCTGCTTGCAAGCCGAGCTGCCCTGCTGCAACCTTCCTCTCCACAGGGCAGGGGTGCAGCCTGTCACCAGGCTCTGCTTTTAAATCTCCTCCGGTGCAAATGGGTTGCTCTTTGGCACAGCCCGGGGGGGCAGTGCTGTGGGGCCCCTGTTCTGGTACTGGGGCTGTGTGAGGAGCCCCTGTTCGTGCTGTTTGGTGCGGAGGCAGCGCTCTCTGAGAGCCCTGCTGGGCATGCCCCCGAGCTGCACCAGGAGCCTTCTCTGAAGCTGCGTCAGCCTCACTTCCTGACCCAGTTCGCAGCCCCCTGTGACCCAGATATGAAGCTCTTCAGTTCTTTTTTTTCTGTAGAGAAGGGAAAAAATAAAAAAGGTATGGAAATGATGGAGCCTGCCCTGACTTGGTGGAGCTTGTAGCTGAGGGGCTCCTGGGCTCGTCCCTGGCTGCTTCTTGGAGCTTGGCACGAGCACCGACTGTGCCCCTTGTTATTCTGCACTACGAGCTGCTGCAGGAACCTGAAGGATGAGTGTAGGTGATGACAGAGAAAGTAATGTTGTTCCAAAATGCATCGGTGTTGGAGTCTCTTCATCTGCCAAGTTTGAGTTTTCACTTTTGAATGAAGTGAAAAGTTTTAATTCCTGTATTTTTATTAGCAAGCGTAGCAGGTGAGCATGCCTTGTAGGAGTTCTCAATTTTTTGTCTTCATAGTTGGAAAGAAAAACTGTATTCTCTGGACAGGCTTTTCAGCATCACCGCCTCCCAAAATGTACTTTGAATGTTTCAGGTAGTGATGTTCTTTTGGGGTTGCTGGGTCTGCAGGTCATGCTTTGAAATTGTTCATCTCTGGCTCACCCCCCAGAATCCTGTAATGCCTGGGATAACGCTGCAGAGCGCTGGATCTCCTACAGCTGGAGCCCTCACAGCTTCTGCTCAATAATGGAGAAATAGAAAGCCTCCTAGGGGTTAACAGTATTTTTAGGGAGGAGGGAGAAGAGTTCCACAGGAGTAAGCGTTGCTTTGAAGAAGAGATCTGCTCTGTCAAGGCTGTGTAATCCTTCCTAACCGTGTAGCAGAGCAAGAAGGAGGAAAACATCGCTTTATGTAAACACGAAATGATGGATGTAGGTGGGCAAAGCAGATTTCTTGTCCATCTCTGAAGACATGCTCAGTATTTACTCAACTTTGTTTTGTTTTCCTTCTAGGAATTGACTACAAGACCACTACCATCTTGTTGGACGGCAGGAGGGTGAAGCTGGAACTCTGGTGAGCTTTGATTTTGAGCTGCTTTGGCTGTGAGCACGTTACTGGTGAGCGGGGCAGCCGGTCCTGCGAGTGGGATGCGGCACCAAGGTGTGGAGAGTGCAGAGCAGCCCCAGCCAGGTGGTGAGGCTTGCTAGCTCCTCGTACCAGAGTGTTATTCTGGCGAATCAGACCCCTCTCCATTCCTGAGCAGCACAAGCAGCTTGCTACCTTTTGCCGGAGTGGTCCAATGTGGGGCTTCCTCTCTCATACCTGGCTGTGTTCCCGTGCAGATCTCAGTCACTAGGGGAATGGTGGTATTTTGGAAATAGATACTTCCCTGAAATCCTAGGATGAGAAATCAATATGAGAGAATTGGGAAGACAAAAGGGGTGAAGCCCTCAGTTCCTGTGGAAGCCTGGGTATTGCTCAGGGACTGGAGTAGAAATCTGCAACAAGAGCGATGAACAGACCTCTCAGCCACAGAGAATGGTGAATCCCTGGAGAGCAGGGCTTACTGGAGTGACCTGACACTGGGATGGAGATGTGAGAACACTGCACACGAGGGGTGGTTCCTTCCTTATCTGTCAGCGCTGGAAGAAGACCTGGAGCCCTGAGGTTTAAACTGCTGAGAAGCTGCCTCAAGAATCCTGTAGATGAGATAGGAAGGACAGACAGGCTGCCCTCGTTCTACGTTTCACCTGGATCTAGTAGGAAATGACACAGGCCCTAAAATATTAAATTAAACGTCTACCAAAGCATGTATGAAATAACTGGAATGCTAATGATCCATGTGACTGGTTAAATTAGGGAAGAGGAACAGCCTTCCCTAAACAGGAAAGAGGAACAGCCTCAGTGACTGACTCTAACAGCGTATAACTTCATGGCTTAATTATAATCCTGATCTCCAAGGAGCTGAATGTCTTCATGTTTCTAACAGCTAATTTATCTCTTCTACCCATATGTTTATATATGATTTTAATATTCTTTTGTTTCTCTTGTAAGACTTCTATTTTAACATTTCGGCTCCATGTATATAGTTACCCACTGCTTCCCTCCTGAAATCTTCATTTTATAGTATAATCCTACAGTTGGAGAGATAATCCTAGAGTTGGAGAACCAGCCCAGAACCTTACCTGAAAAGCTGGTAGTGTTGGTTTATGATGTCTTAATGCAATCTTTTACCATTACTTTCCTCATGCAACCAAATATCTGATTGTTAGGGAAGGAGATTAAAGCACAGGCTGCTAGGCTGGTGTACAGGACCCTGAATGACTCTCTTAAAGCTTGAAGTCACTGCCTTTTTCATTTATCTGGTGCATATCTGGTATGAGGGATTCATTAACTTCCTTGGTGGTCATTAACGTGTCTTCACTGGGCCAGTACGAAGCAAATAAGGCCAACGCCATCCCATGGCTCTGACCACCCTGATGCATTTCGGAGTATACTGCTTAAATCAGCCCAGCGTGCTGAGCTCTGGCTTACCGTCCCAGGTGCTCCCACAGGCACTGCTCAGTGCTGGTAACGTAATCAGATTTCCTGCGTCAGGAGTTGCAGTCAGTGTCCAAACAGCCCCTTGCTGTGACAGCATTTTAGAAACATTTTTTCTTAGTCTTGTTTCTGAGCTGTGTTGGGTATGCTGGTCCAGGTTTGTTAGATTCAGGTGTATTCTTCCTCTCACTTTGGTTAAAACACGTTGGAAAAAATCCACGAGACAGTGCAGGACAGTCTCTCCCATCTTCTGTGGTCAGGTTCATTTTATGATACACCAGCTCCTCCGTGACAGATCTGAAGTCTCATCCGTACTTTGAATTCCAGTGGACTGTAGGGAACCAGGGAGAAGATGCTTTGTGCAAGAGAAGAAAACGGTTTATGTGTTTGTACATCACAAGCACAGTGACAGTGAGGAAGCTCTGCATTGACTGTAACCAAACGTGGTGATGCACCCAGCACACGTCTTCAGATTCTTCCAAAAACACCTTGCAGAGCAGTTCGAGTACCATGTGTGTTCTAAGAACTGATGAGATCTACCCTGGCTGGTTTCTAGTCCAATGAGAGATTTTTAGTTTGTGTTTTATTTTTTTCCTTCCTAAATTTCACAGGTGTAATTTTAGTTTTCTTTGTTGCAGGGACACATCAGGGCAAGGAAGATTTTGTACCATTTTCAGATCGTACTCTAGAGGAGCCCAGGTAAGTGCTGCCCTCAGTTATTTGACAGGAGCACACTTTCTTTTTCTTTACGATGGCATTAAAATTTTTTACAGCCTTAAGAGCTCTGAGGAGAAATGCATCAAGCATCAAAAAGATGAGAACTGTAAATACGGAGAGGTACCACATGTGTTCCTGAAGTCTAGTTCTGTCATTTCATGAAACGATGGGAAAGATGGGAGTGAGTGGTACTTTCCTAGACAGCTGTGGAAAAGGGCTGTTGGAGGCTGTTGGTTTCCAGGCAGGGGCTGTGAAGGTGGGGTTATAGAGGACATGGCAATTCTGATCTGAGATCTCCCTTAGCTTTGATGTGGATGCTAACTTCCAAGGTTTATTAGGTTTGGTTCAGTATGACAGCAGCTTTCCCAAAGGAGTTCTTTGTCTGTGTTGCCTCCAAGTCAGTTCCAAAAATAAGGTTTCTCCTGCTTGCACGTAAACTTGAAACTAGAGCAGCTCAACTGGATCTTATAGACTCCTTAAAACGTGAAACTGTGTTTAAATTTTGAGCTGCTTCTTTGGGGCTTGCTCCAGAATAACGTTGGTTCTGAATGCTAGAGAAATCTTCCGCTCCTTTGGAAAAATTGCTGCTAGTTAATAATGCTTTCTTGTATCAATAGCCGTCCCCTGAGTAACATGGCAGGGTCCCCCTAGGTAGAGCCTCAGGAAGTTACATGAACGATGGTGTTTTGCAATTTAGAAAGTTGGGAAAATTCTCTTCCTTCTACGCACTGAGTCCAAAACTGTACATGAACTTAGTGACCGAGCCACTGGGAGATTTGCCATTTCTGCTCAATCTCTGCCACTGTTGCTCTTGGCTTTTCACTTCTTGTAGCTGCGGACTTGCTTTGCAAACTGGCAAAATCCGTCATGCTCTCTTTCCCTAAGCTGTTCTGCATATTCACTTGGGCTTTAGACATGAAAGCACTTAGCCTGGGATGCGCCGTTGGTATCTCCCCCGGTGTCTCAGTCTTGTCTGTGCACGCCTCCGGTGCTGTGCATGGCTTTGAGGCAGCTGCTTTGAAGAGGAGGCCAACTTCCCGGTGCGGGGTGGGGAGTGCTGCGGTGTGCCACAGGCGGTGGGAGAGAGCAGGATCTCCTGCACGCTTGGTCCAACGTGGGAGTTTAAATTTCCCTCTGTCCATGCTGTTTCAGAATACTCTAGCGCTTTGGTCCTAAAATACAACCTGTGCTTGAGATGGTGTCCCTTTCCCTCACCATGCCATACGGTGATCTGGGGCAGATGGGAGAGATGAAAGTAGCGATGGGAATACTTGGATAGATGAAGTAGACGTCTGTCTAGAAGCTGAAGTGGAGCTGGAAGGCACCTAGAGCACATCCATCAAGTTCCTGCAGCCTGTTTGCTGTGCTATTCCGTCTGATGCTGGATGGGATAAGGTGTTGTATACGTGGCCGGCCTTAAGTTTGAAATGGATTGCTTTTATCTTCTGTGCTCGCAGTGAGGCTCTTGATCTTCTTTGCTTTGGAGGTAACATCTTGCCCTTCTGTTTTATTCATCAGTGTTGCTGTAGGAACTCCCACTTTAAAGTCTGGAAAGCTCACCTCATCCGTCTTATCTGCCCGCCTTTGTCAAGGTGTTGGTTTCAGACATTCACAACAAACACCATCAGCCGGCTTGGCAGAGGCCCTTTTAATGTGAATCCTCTAATGCTGAGTGCTGGGGCACGCAGCAAAGTGTAGCTTATGCTTCAAGGTCTCAATTCTGCTTGTGCCACAATTCCCTGTTGCAAAGAACTGTTGCGGTGCCTCGGTCCTGACGTGCCACAGCAGTCAGCCTCTACCCGTCAGAACAACAAAACAGCCCAAGCAGCAAGCCTGCCCAGGGGAGGAGGGGAGCTTCCCAAGTGAAAAATCTCCACTGCCCTCTGAAAAACATCCCCGCGTGCAGCACTGATCAGCAGGTGCCTTTTGAAGGCTGGCAAGTCCTGGTGCAGTCTTCTCCAGGTGGCTTGAAGGAAAACTTTTGGTTTTGGCATCAGGTGGTTGGTGTCCACGTGGCAATCCAGCAACATCCCTGCGTTAGCAGGAATACAGATTCTGTCTCTTGCACGACTCTCCGCATCTTTCAATGAAAGGAAAGCATCTTAATTTAAACTCCTAATGGTTAACCAAAGCAGCAGTGATGTTAAATGTGAACGACAAACGTCTTTGCAGGAGCAGATCTGAGTAGCTGTAGTTATTTTTGGTGCGCAGAAGCCAACTTCAGCACAGCTGGGCAGTGCTCTCCTTGCTCGGAGTGAAAGCTGCTGCTTAGAAGATTGCCAATACCATTTTATTGACAGCGTAAAGGCAGCGTAGCCCTGTGTGGTCTCAGGCAAGGGGAAAAAATGAAGTGCTCCTGTGCTTGCATTCTTGGAGGTGTACTTGATGCTGTGTGTTGGACTGCTTTGCTTTTAGTCTTTCTTCTCTTCTGTCTTGGTATTGTCAGACTTCAAGACTTCTGCTGTAGAAAGCCTGATGCAAATCCAGCTGGAAGCAAGAGAAACAGCTCTCTTTTTTCTTTTTTTAACTTACCAAAAGCTCAGGAAGAAGAAATACAGCAGAGAAGAGAGATGCCAGGGGGGGAAAGCTCAGTTTAAAGAGCGGTGTGATACTTGTTCAAGAACAGCTTGGTATAAACTGGCAGTGAGCACCTTTATGCTGAAATCCAGAAAAAGTTTTTTTGTTTGTTTTGGTTTGTTTTTTTTGAGTAGAGGATGGAGGCTCCGAGCTGAGCTTCCTGCACGGAGCACAAGGGGAGCTTTAAGAGTGGCTCAGAGCTGGGCGTCCAAACAGGTCTTTGAGAGGCTGCTGGGCGAGCAGGAGGCTGGCCTGGCTTTTCCCAGGGCTGACTGAGAAGAGGGTAAGTGCATCTGAGTGGCGAGTGCTTCAGAAAACAGGCAAAGCAGCTGCTTGGAATGAGAGGTGCCTTCAAGCAGGGGAAGCGCACCTGGCTCCCATCCCCACCTCGTGGTTTCTTGAGTGGAGTGGTAAGAACTTCTGAAATTAAACCCTGCAGAGGTTGATTGCCAAGGGGAAGATCAGCCTGCAGACAGGAACCAGACCTTCTCGTGAGCCCCCCTTCCTGGTGCAGCACAGCACGGTGCTGTTCTCTGCTCAGCCTGGGCCGCAGGCAGCTCCCTCCCAAGTGGAAGGGCTCTTCCCGAGCACCTGGGTGCCTTCACTGGCTGTCCGTGGCTTAGTTTCCACACTGCTGTTTAGACCTCAAAGTAGTTCTGCTGTCCCAGATGAACTTTAAGATGGCTTTAAATGAGGAGCAGCCCCTCGTTGAGCCACGGCAGACAATCCCGTTTACCTCTGGATTTGTGGCTGCGGTCACAGATCTCTCTTGCTTTCCCTCCCTGCCCTGCCTGGCAGAACTGATCTCCTTAGGGATGCAGAGAGCTATTTGGCTCAAGGCAGGGGCTTGTGGCACACTGTGCCTGGGACCTCCATCCTTTTCTCTCCTTGCTTCCCTGGGGTCTGAGTTTCCCTTCTCCTAACCCAGCAACTTTCATCATCCCTTCCCCGTTGGGGCTTGTTGTGCCAGCAGGTCTGCACCATGCTGCTCCAGGGGCTCACCTGGGGCACGAGAGGAGCCTGGTGGGGTGGGGGCAGCATCACCCAGACCCCGTTGTGCTGACTCCAGGGGCAAGGTGGAGGTGGGAACGCAATGCAGAGGTGTTGTGGTGTCACTGACATGCTCTGGAGGGTCCCAGGTTTCAGAACAGCACTGGCATCTCATCTCGTGCTACCCATGTTGAAGGTGAGGTGGTGCTGAGGTGTGCTGGTACCTTCCCACGCTAACCAGTTCCTTGGCCAAAAGAAGAGACCGAGGTGTAAGGAGTTACCTAACTCAGCTCTTGTTCTGGTTTTGTGGCTCGGGTCTAATGAAGGTGGGTGACAAGCAGTGAGCATCTGCTCCTGGGAACCGCTGGGCTGCAGCTCTCAGCTCTGCTGCTGGCTGTGCCAGAGCTGTGGCACGTGCTGGGTGCTCTCACAGCTGCAGAGCCGTGATCCCCTTCTGCTGGGAGGCAAGAGCTGTGTGACGTCCAACTTCTAGCCCCTTGGGAGGCTTAGCTGGGAGGTGGCACTTGGCCTTGGGCTTTGCAAGAGGAGCGAATTACCTGGAACGTCAGGAGCATGCAGAAGAAATTTTATATTGCTGCAGTGTGGTGCATGGGGAAGGGTATTTGGTGATGCTTAAAGGTGCTTCAGAGATCTTTTGGTTTGCTCTTGGATTTCTGGTCTTTGGCTGTTTCTGCTTGGCAATAATGCCCCAGCACACCCACAGAGGAGCAGGCACACCGGCATCAACTGCTGCGTGCAGCAGCTGCTCCGACGGCTGCTGGGAGCCAACGCGTCTCTTCCAAAAGTCATCGCTGAAGGCAGCAGGAATCCTGGTGGCACATCCTGATCTAGCAAGGAAGACGCAGATCCAGTGTCACTTCTGATCTCCTCGTGTGCCACTGACTTAAACTGCTTCTGGAAACGCGGCTTGCCAGCACGTCCCAGACAGTGTGCTGGATGGAGTCCTTCAGGAATAGTTTGTCTACAGAAAGTCGTGCTCAACGTGCAGAAATGCTCCCATCTTCCAGCAGAGCTGCAGCCCTCACAGAATAATGAATGCCGTCGAGTTCTGCTTAGGCAGCTGATTTGAGCAGTTGCTGTTTATCCTGGTCGGGGCATCTTAGCATGCAGGGCGCTGCTGGCTGCTCCTGGCAGCTCAGCGGGCTCCGAGACGCAGGCGCTGCTGCGCCTTGCAGCATCCTTGGTTGCTGCACGTACCCTACCTGCCCCGGGTCACTCTGAGGGCTGCCCAGCTGCTGGGGGAGCTGGCCCTGCAAGGCGAAACATTTATGGCAAGCTCGGTGATAAATAACCCCCACGACGTGTTAACGCTGTTGGGAAACGCTCTGGCAGCAGGGTGTAGCTGTGCTGCGAGCCAAGGGCTGCGGTGCCAGCTGGAAAGCTGCGGCTGAGCCTGGCCCTGACGGAGAAGGCAGGACAGAGTGTTCTGCCTGCCGTCACTGCCAGATCCTTGTTTGGGGCTGGATAGTCCTACGGGCTGGAGAAGTGCAGCCGGGGGGGGTGTTTGGGCAGCTTCAGCTCTGCTCTGCCTGTGGAGGACACCAGCGAGTGTCCTTCCCTGGCTGCCCTGTCCCCTGCTGAGGCTTTGGCACTGCTGCGAGCACTCAGTTCTCCCAGCCCTGTTCTTGCAGGGCTGTGTGAGCAGCTGGAGCCCCCTGCTCGCAGCTGAGAAGCCTGCTCTGCTCTGCTGGGCGAGCACACTGTGTCTGCCACCTCCCAAAGCGCATCGCTTGTAAACCTGCGCGAGGCACCTGCAGCAAGGAGGCAGGGGTGGGATTTGATTTCCCCCTTTGGTTATGGGGATGGATCTTTGTGCAAGCTCCTGCTGAAAACAAGCTTGATTTTGGCAAAGTTAAGTGTCCACATGTGCTGCTGGATACGATAGCAGATGATCTCTGTCTTCATGGCACCGTGCGCTCATGTGGAAATTTGTCACTGCAGTGCTCAGGCTTGCAGCAGTCCCAGCAGCGTGGAACAAAAGCAGAGTGGAAACGAACTTGGAAAATTAACTCTGAAAAGACCTGAGACAGGTCAGCCCACTGTTCTTCCACCCTAAACCTCTAGGCAGGCGGGGGAAATGCTGTTTGAGGGTTGGTGAGGGCTCCAGGATACCTTCACAAGGTGTTACTGCAAGACACGGAGGTGGATGTCTTGTGAAACTAAATATTGAGAGGGATGGAGACATTCGAGTGCTGACAGCCATGGAGGCACTTAGGGAATGGTTTAGGCTGCAAATGGGGATCTGTTCGTCTTTCTAGCTGAGTTGATTAAAATTCTGCACGCTTTTTTATTTAAAAAATAAAAGAAAACCTGACAGATCTCACTTGGAGCTGTCTGCAGAGCTGGAGCCAGCTCCCTGTCCGCGTGCGTGTCTGCGTCCTGCTCTCTGCAGGGCAGAACACTGCGATGACAGCGTGCTCTGGGGATGTGTGCCCTGGAAATGTGGTGTCTGGAGCACGTCTGTGCCACCTGGGGAAGCCCAGGGCCACCACGGGCTGGGCACTTCTGGGGCTGCTTCCTCCAGTTCGTGCTGGTGAAAGCAGAGCTGGTCTTAAAGCCCGTGCTGGGCAGGGTGGGACAGGATCAAGGCGTTAGACAACGTGGCCTTGGTGTCTTGTGGCTTTGGCAAGCTTGACTTGACAGTCTGAACTCCAAATGTCACGCACGGAGCTGTGTTATGACCTTGGGGGTGAGCTGGCAGACGGTGTCTCTCCTCGCAGAGAGCACGGCCGTGACCTTCCCCCTGCTCCCGGGATCTGGGGGCTGTGTTTTGGCTGGTGGTGAATCCGTGCTCGTCTCCAAAGCAGATCTAGGCTGGAGCTGCCAGCAAGCTGAAAAGCGCTGTTCTCCTAGAGCGAATTTCTGGCAGAAGCAGTCTTCACAAACTAGGTCTTGGTCTGTTTCCCTTGGCTAAAGGAAGCCGTCAGTCCAGAAATCAAATAAATAGACTTCAGCTCTCTGGCAATTTGTCTTGGAAGGGGGTCATCAAACGTCTTCCTTTGTTATTTCCTGGTTATCATTCATTCACATGCACGGCCTTGGAAGCCAGAAGGCAAAACAGATGTAACAATAATTAAAAGAAAGCTGAGTCTGGCTTTTTATTTTTTCAAAATGCACTTTAACATAATATATCCTGATAGTAGGTAGTTCTTGATTGGCTTCTTGGAAAGCACTAGCTTGGGTTTCTGTGAGCTTTTTTTATTTGGGTGAAAACTGTTTCTTCCTAGACTTTCTTTTCTCCCGTCAAGACTTAGGAGAAGCCCATCCCGGCTGCCAGCCCTGCAGGTGGCCAGGCAGTGAGATGTGGGTGGCGTTAGGGAAGGTGTGTTTGGGCATGGGGACACAGGAGGCACCCTTTTTGATTTTTATTTTTTTCAAGGGTGCTGAAAATACTGTGCCACAGCTCGTGGAGTTGCTGGAGTTCCCAGCTCCCAGCAGAGGGTGGCTGGCAGCTGACTTGCCCAGCACCTTCCTGGTCACGTACCAGCACCGAGGCAGCTCCCCGTGCCCCCAGCTGCTCCTGGGCACTGGGCACATTTCTTGGGCTGGGCTGCTTGAGGCTTACCCCTGCCTCCTCCCTCCGGCACCTCCTTGGTCCTTCTGGGTTTTGCAGCTGGCGCTGGGACTGTCACCTTGAGCTGTGCACCCTGCAGCAGGACCTGCCCTTGGTGGGTCTGGTGTGGGTGCCAGGCTGGAGGTCTCTGTCCTCCAGGGCTCTCGATTGCTGCAGTCACTGCACTGCGTCCTTGGCAGCAATGGGAGGACCGAATGAGATGGGTTCTGGATGGAAAAGGAAAAGGTTTTGAAGATGGGTGAGCTGCTGCCATTCAGGGCAGGGAAGAGGGAAAAAAAACACACCTGTTTCTGCCTCTAAATGTAGATCAGGTTTGTGGCAGGAGGAGGGTGTGCAAAGCAGAGCCTTTCTCCTCTGGATACAGAGTCATTGGGGCAGTTCCTCCTCTGCAGAGCCTGCTGCTTTGCAGTGGTTTGGGGTCTGCTTGGGCCAAAACAAACCGGTGTCTCTTCCAGAGCTGCTTTCTTGTTGGAAACGGGAGTAAAACCTTCCCCAGCAGGTCTAAGTTAGTACAGACGTGTTACGTGAATTTTAGGCCTAGTAAATGCACAAATAATGTGACTGGAGAAACCTTTCCTTAGCCTTTTAGGTTCTGGGCGTAGCAGTGGTCTTCCAGGTGCATCTCCCTTTTAGTTTGCCTTACTGATCGCGTGTTTTCTTCCCTCAGGGAATTCTCCTGGTGTACGACATCACAAACCGCTGGTCCTTCGATGGGATAGATCGATGGATCAAGGAAATAGATGAGGTAAGCCAAAGGGAAGAACCCGTGGAGCACACCAGCTTCCTACTGTGCCAGCTGTGTCCCAAAACACGTGTGGAACTGTGGGGGGAGAAACGTGGTGCTCGAGGGCAGCAGTCCAACAAAACCCTGGGGAGATGCCACCTCTGGTCTGGGGACAAGCGTGGCTCGGCTGGGGAGAGGAGGTGATGGCAGGCTGCTACAGGCAGAGGAAGGCTTTAACATCTGTCCATCAGTATCGGTTCGGTATAAACCTGGAGTAGCAGGAAAGGGCTTGGGAATGGCAAGGAAGATGGGAAAATTCCCTCTAAAGTGGACTGTGGGAGGGATAAATGAGTTGTTTTCATCGATTGCTCAGCAGTCAGAGCAGCCTCTCTTCCTTTGCCTGTCACTGCTCTTGAAGCCAGGTAGAACACCGGGTGTCAGCTGCCGTGGCTAAAGGCAAACCGTGACTTTCTTTATTTTTTTTTCTTTTTTTCAGCATGCCCCTGGTGTCCCCCGGATCCTGGTGGGGAACAGGCTTCACCTCGCCTTCAAGCGGCAGGTGCCCACGGAGCAGGCCCGGGCCTACGCGGAGAAGAACTGCATGACGTTCTTTGAGGTCAGCCCCCTGTGCAACTTCAACGTGATCGAGTCCTTCACGGAGCTCTCCCGGATCGTCCTCATGCGGCACGGCATGGAGAAGATCTGGAGACCCAACAGAGGTGAGGAGGGTGCTCTGCGTGGGCAGCTGGAGGGGATGAAGGAGAGAGGGGTAGGACTGCCTGGGTGGGAGGCTCGTGTGCTTGGCCCCGTGGGGTCTGAAAGCACCTGGTGAAATGGTGAAATGCTGAAGCTGAGCTGCAGCGAGCTGCCTGGGCTGGTGCCGGAGCCCTGCAGTGAGGGATGGGCAGCTCCAGAGGGCAGCTCAGCATGTCTGGGCTCTGAGCTGCTCTGGGACATCCTGCACCTCTGCTTTTACTCTAGATGAGGCTGAGGGTGATTACTTGAAAGTAGTGCAGTCAGATGGTTGTGTGGGATGAGCCCGAGTGTAAGCAACTCTGTCCTTATCCCTGCCTGAGCCTGTATCTCCTGTTTTGGCAAGACGTGGGGGCAGAGTGAGCCCAGGGCAGCACAAGGAGTTGAAAAGGGATAAACCACGTCCCTGCTGTAGGCATGAAGCAGTGGGCTGGGATGTTCTGTGCATCAAGGTGCATGTGCTGCAGGGCGGAGGGCAGCGAGCAGAGCCCACCTGATGTCCCAGCCCGTTGAATTAGAAGCGAAATAACCCTTAGGCCCCACGCTCCTGGCTGGAGGTAGCAGCATGTCCTGCTGGCAGGCTGAGCAGCAGGAGTTTAACACCCCACGAGGGATGACCTGCCTTCATTGGGGTCCTGCCATCCTGCTCGCTAGGGAGGGACAGGGACGATCCCACTTGCTGGCCCCACTCACCAAAGTGTCTGCCAGACTCTCCCAGAGGGCAGCACCCCTACCTGCTGCCTGCCTGGGAGCAGCAGAGAGACTTCAGCAGCCGGCTGGAGGTGAACGTGTGCCCTCCTGTGGCCGGCTGCTGGGAAATCCCATCCCAGCCGACTTGCCAAGGCAGATCCACACGGTTACGCTGAGCTACGAGGACTCTGGGAAGCTTGTCCTGGCTGGATGGGATCCCGCTGCTGCAAGCACCCCGCAGAGAGGCAGCTCGTGGCTGCTGCTCACCCAGTAGGTCCCCAACGAGAACATCCTACATCAGGGCTGGCCAACAGAGTAAACTCCTTCCCCAGCTTCCCCTTCAGGCTGCCCAGGGGAAAACCAGGCGTGGGGCAGGGGCACGAGCCAGCCCAGCATCTGAGCCCAGGGCTGGCCTCCTGCAAAGTCTGGCCTCCGCAGGCAGAGCCTACCTGAGCCCTACCCCACACCTCCCCTGACTAATCTGCTCTCTGCTCAGGGCTCCCCTGCAGTCACTTTTAGCTCTTCTCCCCTTCTAAGCAAAAACTGCACGTTGTAAAGAATGGCTGCAGGAAGGAGGCAGCCCTTGAGGTCTCTTGGGCCTTGACTGTGTGGTCTTTTTCTCCCACCAGTGTTCAGCCTGCAGGACCTGTGCTGCCGAGCCATCGTTTCCTGCACCCCGGTGCACCTCATCGACAAGCTGCCGCTGCCTGTCACCATCAAGAGCCACCTGAAATCCTTCTCCATGGCCAACGGGATGAACGCGGTGATGATGCACGGCCGCTCGTACTCCCTGGCCAGCAGCGGCGGCGGCAGCAGCAGCAAAGGCAACAGCTTGAAGAGATCCAAGTCGATTCGGCCGCCCCAGAGCCCCCCACAGAACTGCTCGCGCAACAACTGCAAGATCTCTTAGCAGGACGGAGGCGCCGTGAGCTTCGAACGTGTCCGCACCCACCCACCGATGTACAGATGTTTGCACACTTCACCCTTTTCGACTGGATCCCTTCGGATGGGCCTCGGCTGCTCCTCTGCCGGCGCGTGTGAGCGTTGGGAACGTGCTCACGTTTGGCCTCGCATGTGAAGCGCGGTGCCGGCCGGGGGGGAGAGGACTCTGCCAAGTGACCCTCCAAGAATGCTTTGGGCTTTGCCTCTCGGCCTGGGGTGGAAAATTCAGCAGCTGCCGGGTTGGGGAGGGGGGAAGGGGAAAAAAGCTCATCCAGTTTCGATGGAGAAATGGATTTAATGGCAGATTGAGAGGCTTAAGGGAGTAGGCAAGGAGAGTCTGTGCTGCAACTTTAACTCTTGGACTCCTGAACAGATTGCTGGTGCAATAGCGGCTGTTGGATGTAGTAAAGAAAATGGGGACAGGGGACTAGTGACCGTTTCCACCAGGATGTTAACCTGCTGTTGCCAAAAAGAAAAGAGGGGAAAGAAAAAAAAAAAAAAAAAGGCAGGAGTTGGCCGATTGGCAAGCTGAAGGAAGCACTCTGCTTGCCTTCTTCGTTTATTTATGTAAATAGTATACATATATATATATCACTTGTTTTTTAAGGTTTTTTTTAAGAAGCAGTCAGGGAAAATTTTATGCAGCCATGTAAATAAAAGCACGGGATTAACTTGACCAGTGTCAGCAAAAGGGGAAAAATGGAGGATTTTAAGATGAAAATACACAAATGCTTTAAGAGACTTCCAGTCGCTGCCAGGATTTATGCTGGGATTTTTAAATACTACATATGCAGAAGGAAAGAACGATTGGCGTGTTAACGTACCCCAAGCTGCTTTACTCTGATTGTTCCCTAAAACTTGAGTGCCGAAGGCAGGGTGGGATTTAGAATCGATTCGAGGGCAGAGCAGGGGCCTGGGGCTGGATTTTGTTTTCAGCGGGCAGGACAAAGAGGCAGCTCTGAGGTTTGAAGCCACCCAGGCGACCGACCGACGCCTCAATCAGGTGCACGTTAGAAGATGTGAGGAGATCAGGGGCTGAGGAGCAGCGGGGGGAAGCCCTGAGCCTAAAGCAGCAGGAAGGTGCCGACCTTGTCCTGTACTGGGAGCAGCGCAGCAGAGCCCTGCCTCCACCATGCGCTGCGTGCACCTCCTGGATCCTCGCATTGCCACCCCGTGAGACTGGCCCTGAATCCTGCCTTTTTTGCTTTGCTTTCCCAAAGATGCCCTGCCTGAGCTCGTGCTGCTGTGGCTCCTCCTGGATGAAAGCGGGCAGGGGCAGACGCAGCTCGTCCCGCTGGAGGTGAAGGAGCAGCAGTGGGGCTGCGGCTGGGGATGGACGCTGGGCGCCGTTTGCGCAGCAGGGCAGCAGTCACCGGCCCCCACGTCCCGCCGTGGTGAGCGTGCTGGGCTCGTGGCCACGGCAGGGATCAGGAAAACCGGCTGCTTTGTCCTGTGGGACTGCTCCTGGGTTTTAGAGGACGTGCAGGCTCGGTGGCGAGAGCCTGAGATACGCGCCTGGGGCAGGAGAAGATCTGTCAAACAAAGGCATGCGCATCCCTGGCGCAGTCCCTTGGCACTGTATTGGTTTGTGATGGAAATTCACCTGGAAACTGAAAACTCACGCCTAGACCTTACTGCAGCAGAAGAGCAGGGCCTGGCAGCGGTGCTGAGCTGTGCTGACGGGTCCCTGCAGCCAGCCAGGACGTGTGGATCGCGAGCACCATGGCAGAAAGTGAACTGCTCTTCGTCTCCGCGGAGGAGAGCGGCGGTGCAGTGCTGCCATCTTCCTCCTGTTGTCAGCAACTCCTTGGGGCCTCGGCGTGCTCCTCTCCTCTCCTCTCCTCCCGAAGCTCCCCGTCGCCTTGCACGGGCAGGATGAAGCCGCAGCAGTTTCTGCGAGGCTGACGACCCCCTTGGTGCAAGCAGCAGGCGGGCGGGCAGCCCCCTGCCCTGGGCGAGGAAGGAGCCTTCCCCCTCCCCGCTCCGCGGAACAAAACCCGGCGCTGGGGTGGGTTTCTTGGCTTGTCCCTGGTGTGCTTTATTGCCCAGCTCAAATGAGCGGGGAGAGAATTAAACCCCGGGCAGAGGGGGGGAGAAGAATCCTTTGTAGTGGTGATTTGGCTCAGGAGCAAAGCTGCAGCCGATTTCGGCACGGAGGCCGGGGGATTTCTGGAACCTGTCTGGGACGGCTGGCACCTGTTTCCCATCACTTAACACACAGCAGAAGACAATCGCTGGCTCAGCAGCCCGGCGGGCTGGGGATATACGGCCAACAGGTGATGCACCCCAGCCCTGCAGAAGGCAGCTCCTCCTGGAAAACATCTCCTGGGCAGCGCGGGGCCGGGCTGCAGGCGGCCTCTCGCCTCCGCAGCAGCCAGGCAGCGGCGCGCGAGGCGGAGAGGCACGAAGGTTTCCTTCACAAAGTCACAAAGCTGCTGCATGTGTAGAAAAACTCGACGTACCTCTGCTTGGTTTTGCTTTGAGACATGCGGCACCTCCTGCGCCTTTTGCCCAAAGCTGATTTTTTTTTTTATTTTTTATTTTTTCATCCTGTAAAGTTCAAGAGATCCCGTCTGGAGGGAGAACGAAAGATTCACCCGGAATGTTTGCTCAGCAACTTATTTTATTATTTTTTTTAATTTAAAAAGGAAAAGAGGTCCTTGCATCTGATGTCAACACTAGTCTTTAGCTGCTCTCCAACACTTGTACCATTCCTGAGGGTTGTGTTTTGGTTTTGTTTCTTGGACTGTCCTTTTATTTTTTTATTCCTTTGTACAGTCAATGTTGTTCAACTGATTATACATGGTTTTGTTTTATATAAATTAAAGCCTTTTTTGTTTTGAACTGCCAACCAGGAGGTGGAGGAGTTGTATCAGGGTTTTTTTGGGGGGTGTGGGAGGAGGCTGGGAAGAGCTGTAAAAGAAAAAGTGGTGGTTTTGCCCCAAACTGGGCAAAAGCAGGTGTGCTTGTGATGCTGGTGTGTGCCCCATCCAGCAACAGGAGCTGACACTGATCTCAGCTTCCCTTTGGGGAGGTGGGAATCTTAAACTCCTGACGCTGGTTCTGGTGTTTTGCCCTGCTCCATACACACAAAAGCTGAAATTGTTCTCATCAAAAGCTCGATTGTCACACCATGGCTGAGGTTGGGTGGCTTTAAGCAAGCGGAGCCCAGCCTGGCAGGGGCTGAGTGCTGGAGGAAGGCGCCGTCCCCGTGGTGCTCGTGGGTTTGTGCAGCCGCCCCATGGCCCTGGGAGCTGGGAGCTGGAGTCCAGAGCCAGCAGCTTGCTGCGGGGCTGGAAGGAAACTTCTCCTCGCCCCATCCTCTTCTGCTCCCAGCCCACCTCCCCGTGACCTCCCTCTTCCCCTGCCTGCTCACTTCCCGAGGATCAGATTTTCCACTTCGTACCAGACCGGCCACGCTTGTTTTAACAGCTTAAGTAATTATTGCTGGGGCTGGGAGGGGGCAAGGGGGGAAATCAGATAGCGTCTGCAGCCTGGAAAACCCTGAACTAAGGTAAAAGCTTGGCCGGGGAAGAGTCACGGAGCCCTTTTTGTTCTCCGGGTGGCTTCTGGCAGCGACTGCGCCTCATCAGCACGGTCTGGCCGAGGGCTGTGGGTGGCTTCAGGTGGGGGAAGCGCCAGCAGGAGCCAGCTCTGCGGGGGGAGCAGGGCAAGGAGATGCCATACACAGCATGCTGTGGCTCTGGCTGGTCCCGTTGTGCCCCCCGGGTTGTTCCTTGGGGCTGTGGGGTCGAGGCAGTGCCCCCCTGCCCCTATCCAGGCTGCTCGGTGCTGGGGTGCGGTGGCCGCGCTGCTGGAGCAGGAGCTGTCGCCCTCACTAGGGCTCAGGGCTGCTGAGCAAAAGCCACCATCGGTGTCTGTGACCTTGGAAATGACCCCCAAAAATCCCCGCTCTGGTGCACGATGCCTGTCTGAGCAGTGGCTGGGGCTGGGAGCAGAGCTGGGCACGGTGATACAGCCATGGGAACAGCAGATGAAGTCCCAATTCCTGAAAACCTTTAGATGATGAGGGTTTCTAGCATGCTTGTTCTGGGGGGCAGGAGGATTGCCTCGTCGACCCCGTCCTGAAGCAGCAGCAGCACCACCGGGGGAGGTGAGGGCTTGGAGGTGCCCGTCCCGTCCCCAGGGTCCCCAGGTGGCGATGCCCCCGTGGCTGCACCTTGGCTGGAGCGAGGGGGGATTTGGGGCTGGGGGCGTGTGGGGTCTCTGCACAGAGCCCTGTGGCTGTGTATGGGGGGTGCAGGGGGCTCCAGGCTGCTGTGCTGCCCCTCGGGCTGCTCGGATGCAATTCTCCGTTTGCAAAATCTCTCGCCAGCCTCCCCGCTGGTGTCCCAGGGTGGCACAACCCCCCCTGCACACCCCAAACCAACTCAGCCAAGGGGTTGTCTGCACCTGGAGGATGGGATGATGCCCAGGGGACAGCCTGGACCTGGTGTTGATTTGCCCGTTTTGCCACCCCTCAGCACTACGATGGGCTGGGGGTTAAAAAAAAGGCTAAGGAGGGAGCGCACCCAGCTCTGCCTGCGCCTGGCGGGGGTTTGGTGCTCATCCAGCTCCCAGGTCAAAGCTCGGGTCGCGGCTTCTGCCAGTGCTGCAGGAGTTAATGCTCCCCAGGCCGCTCCGAGACCCTTCCTGCCGCAGGTCAGTCTCCAGCAGGGATTAAGGGAATCTGGCTGGGAGCAAGGGCCGGCTCCTGCCAGCTTAGGGCCGGCTCCGGGAGGTGCTGTGCAAGGCAGCAGTGGGGTTGCAGCCCCGGCGCAGGGTCCGGCCGGGGTCTGGCACGGCCAGGAGCTGCCTCCCCGGAGCAGAAAAATACGGAGCGTAAAAACCCAGCTGCACATCATCACCGGCTGCTGCTGGAGCGGGGAGGGAGGGAGGGCCGGCTACAAACCTGGGGGTTTACGGGGGGCTGGGGGAGCCCGCAGGTGCCCAGAGGAGAAGGCAGACGTGGGGTGGGGGTCCCAGAGCAGCCCCCAGCATGGCCCTGCAGCCCCCCAGCCCCACTGCCCGGCCGCTGTAGCCCGGATCTGCGGCCGGCGGTGCCGTGGGGCTGGGGGCTGCGGCTGCTTCCCCGCCAGCAGACCCGGGGTGGCCGAGCCGCGGCGGGCAGACAACAGGCTCTGGCTGTTTTCTCATCCTGCAGGAATTCGGCTCCATGGGCCGGGCATTTTTTTCCCCTCCTTTCACTCTCTCTCTTTGGAGACTTTCCGCATTCTGCCTTTGATCTCCCCCCTGTGTTTGCCCAGTCGATCGGCTCAGACGGGGTTAGAGGCTGAGGTCAGCGCCTTTTCCATTCCAAACACCCAGAAACATCAGTGAGAAGGGAGGGGATTCAGATTACAACCTTCCCGTCCTCCCCTTCCACCCCTGCCCCACACGCAGGCTGCACCCCAGCCCCACTGCCTGCTCCTGGCCGTGCTGGGAGCCTGGCCCTGCCGCCACCGCCACGGCTTTGGGGTGCCAGGCATGGAGTGAGCCCCCCGGCAGCACGGGGACACCACCGAGGCTGAGCCACCACCGCACGATGCTGTCCCCATCACCCTGAGGGCTCAGCGATGGACGGAGGTGCCGGGCAGCATCCCCGCAGAGCCAGCACGCTGCAGGCGCGCTAAACCACAGCGGTTTGGACCTCATCTCCTCCTCCTCTTTGTCCTCCCTGCCTCCTTTTTGATTTTTTTGGGGGATTTTTTTTTTTTCCCTTCCATCCAATGTGATTTGTGCCGAGCCTCGCGGCAGGGCACAGGGCAGCCAGATGCCTCGCCGGAGTTTTGGCCGCCCGGGACCCCGGGTGCACGCAGGCAGGCGGCAGCTCGGCGGGGCTGAGCCGATGCTTGCGGTGCTGCTCCTGCCCTTGCTGGCCGCCGCCGCCGCCGGGCTGAGCCTGCAGCCGGCCAGGATGCGGCACCTGGGGGTCTGCCCCAACCAGCTGAACCCCAACCTCTGGGTGGACGCGCAGAGCACCTGCGAGCGGGAGTGCCAGGCCGACCAGGTGAGCGGGGGGCTGCGTGGGGGCTGCGGGCACGGATGGGATGGGTTCGGGTGCTGCTGGGGCTGCACGCAGCTGCTTGGAAAAAACCCATGTGGTTTTGTGGGGCTGGGGTGTCCCCAGGGGGTGCTGGTTCCCAGTGTGTCAGGATGGCTGGTCCCAGTGCCGGGGGCTGCAGCCGGTGCCCCGCGTGCTCAGCCCCTCTGCAACTTCACCCTGCCCTGCACGAGCGGTGCCCTGGGGCTGTTCCCAAACCCTGCAGCAGGCAAAGCTACGGCTCATTGCCCCACCGTGTCCCCCCCAGCCACTCTCCATGTCCAAGACCTCCCCCCTGCCCCATACACCCCCAGGATGTCCCCAGCTGGTTGTGGGACCACCGCTGAGATGAGGGGTGTGGGTGCAGTGGGACTGCTCCCCCCACCAAGCCCCTCAGCTCTCCCAGTGCTGCCCATCCCAGGGGACTGACCACGCTGCAGTCCATCACTGCAATGAGTTTTGCCTCCCCTCAGCCAGCCGAAGCTCGCAGGCTCCCCGACCCACAGAGAGTGGGGTATGGGGGGGGGACAGCACCGGGTCCCCTCTCAGTGCACCCACAGTGGCAGGGCCTCACCGGGTGACCGGGGGGGCCTGGCATCGCTGTGCAGGGGGGGCTGTCTGTGCCTCACCCCCACCATCCTGGGGGGCTGAGTTCAACCCGGGTCCGGGCACAGCTGTGCAGGGAAGGTCCAGCTCAGACCCAACACCCAGAGGAGCCCAGGAACGATGGAGGCTCTCCAGCAGTGGGAGCATCCCCACAGTGGTGGCACGGCGCTGACCCCTCTCTCCCCTCCTTTCCCTTCCCTTCCCCTCCCGGCCAGGACTGCGAGGGCTTCGAGAAGTGCTGCACCAACGTCTGCGGGCTGCGCAGCTGCGTGGCCGCCCGCTTCGCCGACGGCAGCCTGCCGGCAATGGAGCTGGGCCGCGGGCCCTCGTGCGAGAGCTTCGTGTGCGCGCAGCAGGGCTCCGACTGCGACATCTGGGACGGGCAGCCCGTCTGCAAGTGCAAGGACCGCTGCGAGAAGGAGCCCAACTTCACCTGCGCCTCCGACGGCCTCACCTACTACAACAAGTGCTACATGGACGCTGAGGCGTGCCTGCGCGGCACGCGCCTCACCACCGTGCCCTGCAAGTACATCTTCACCTGGCCCGACACCAGCCCCGTGCCGCGGGAGACGACGGCGCGGCCCACGCCGGGCGCTGGCCCCGAGGTGCCGGTGCCCCCCGCCCTCTACAGCAACCCCTTCCACCAGGCCGTGCGCGCCGGCGGCACCGTCAGCTTCCGCTGCGACGTGAGCGGCCGCCCGCGGCCCGACATCACCTGGGAGAAGCAGAGCGACCGGGCCGAGAACTTCATCATGCGGCCCGACCAGATGTACGGCAACGTGGTGGTCACCAACATCGGGCAGCTGGTCATCTACAACGCCCGCCAGGAGGACGCCGGCATCTACACCTGCACGGCCAGGAACGCCGCCGGGCTGCTGCGCGCCGACTTCCCGCTCTCGGTGCTCAAGAGGGAGCCCGGGGGGGCCCCGCGGGCCAGCAGCCCCCAGCCCTTCCCCAGCGCCGAGTGCCTGAAGGAGCCCGACCGGCGCCGCTGCGAGGCCCTGGAGGTGCGCTGGCACTTCGACGCCAAGCAGGGCTCCTGCCTCACCTTCCGCTACGGCGGCTGCGGCGCCAACAGGAACCACTTCGAGACGTACGAGGAGTGCCGCGCCGCCTGCCTGGGCAGCGCCCGGCCCACCTGCCTGCTGCCCATGGTGCAGGGCCCCTGCCAGAACTGGGAGCCCCGCTGGGCCTACAACCACCTGCTGAAGCAGTGCCACTCCTTCGTCTACGGCGGCTGCGAGGGCAACAACAACAACTTCGACAGCAAGGAGACCTGCGAGGACGTCTGCCCCTTCCCCAAGAGCCTGCAGTGCAAGGCCTGCCGCCTCAAGAGCAAGATGGTGCTGAGCCTCTGCCGCAGCGACTTCGCCATCGTGGGGCGGCTGATGGAGATCGTCGAGGACCAGGACTCGGGCATCGCCCGCTTCGCCCTCGAGGACGTCCTGAAGGATGAGAAGATGGGCCTCAAGTTCTTCAACATCAAGTACCTGGAGGTGACCTTGACCGACATGGACTGGAGCTGCCCCTGCCCCAACATGACGGCCGAGGACGGGCCGCTCATCATCATGGGCGAGGTGCACGACGGCATGGCCACGCTGGACCCCAGCAGCTACGTCCGGGCAGCCAACGACAAGCGGGTGAAGAAGATCTACGAGCTGATGGAAAAGAAAACCTGCGACCTCCTCAACCGCTTCCAGGACTAGGGGCGAGCCGGGATGCGCAGACGCGGGGGCTGCGGGGCTGCAGACCCCTGCTGGGGGGGGACAGCATGCCCAAGCCCGCATTTATTTAGCAGTTATCACCATTTTGTAGTTCCCTCCCCTGTAATTTATCTGTCCGCATGCCCTCCCCATGTACCCCCAGCCTGGGCAGCAGCAATAAAGGACTGGGCTGGGTTGCAGAGGGGTCTGCCCGGCCCCCCACCCACGACAACCTTCCCGCAGCACCGAAGCCTGGGGTGCAGCGTGATGCCCTCGAGCGGCTGCGCGCTGCAGGGCTCTGGGCAGGGGCTGGTGCCCCACAGCCTCAGTGCTGGGGGGCGGTGATGGAGGGAGAGCCCCCACCCCAAATGTGTCTCTGGAACAGGGACAGTGCGTGGCGGCTGGGCTGGAGCTCTTGGGAAGCTGCTGGTGGGGCGCAGCCCCCCCAGACTTTATTGGGGGCAGCAGCGTGGTCCCATGTGGGGAATGGGGTCCCACAGCTCGGCACGGTGCCTGCCCGGAGACATGGAAACCAGCACCGGGAGAGAGCTGCCCCCTGCGCCCCCTCCCAGATTGTGCCACCCAGGGAGTCCCACAGAGGAGCCAGAGGAGATGGAGCCGAGACCTCTGGCCAGGGCAAGCCGTGGCACTGCGCCCTCGTTGCCGTGCCCAGCCCCTTGCGAAGCCGTGCTGGGAGGTGCCCGCAGGGCGCAGCGGGTTACAGCTTGCGGAAGATGAGGCTCTTGTTGTTGGCCGGCATGTCCACCTGCAAGCACAGAGCTGGGGTCAGGGGGGGGCCACCATCACGGGGACCGTCCCCCCCCAGGGACTCAGCACCTACCATCCTCTCCAGGCGCATCCCGTTGGCCTCAGCCAGCTGCCGCAGCAGCGCCGTGTCCCGAAGGCCCCAGGCGGGGTTGCTGCCGGGAGGGGAGGCACCGGTGAGCCAGGCGGACGGGCAGGCAGACACCTCACCCCCAAAATGACCCCAACTCCCAGGGGTGCCCCGAGGAGCCCCTGCTTTAGGTCTTTTCCCGAGGGATCCCACTCGGAGGGTGGGCACGCGGTAGGCAGTGCCAGCAGGGTGGGCAGCGGGGGCAGCCCCAGGCAGGCTGCTCGGACCCCCAGCCCCTGGCTTCCCCCTCCTACCTCTGCCTCAGGCTGCGGTCAAATTCCACGTTGCTCTGGGGACTGATCTGGCCATCCACAGCGTACGGCTGCCGGGACACAAAGCCGGAGCTGTGGGCTCGAGCCACGGCTCCCTGCTGGAACCCCCAGTCCCTGTCCCTGTCCCGCAGAGGCCAAGCAAGAAGGGACACGGCCCTGGAAGGAGCCACAGATGTTGTCACCCACCGCAGGGCTCCCAGCCTCTGCTCTGCTCCTCTGCAGAGTGTTTTGGGGTGACGCAGGAGCGCTTACACCCAGCAGACAGCACCCCTGCAGTGCTGGGGGCGAATGGCCAAAGCAGCCCCACCCCGAGCTCACAGCGCTCCCCAGAAGATCGATCCCCCCTTAACTTGAGCCCCCCTTTTCCCAGCCCAGGGAATCCCCCCCCTCTGCCCCCCAGCAGGAGCTCCGGCATCCCCAGGGCCACCCCTCACCCCATTGCCGTGCCCCCACCCGGCCCTTGGAGCAGCACCCACCCCGTAGGTGAAGAGCACTCCTCCGGGCTTCAGCAGCACCCCGGCCCCCTTGAACAGCCCCTGGGGAAAGAAAGAAGCAGGAGCTGGGTCAGGGACACCCCCCCGAAGCTGATTTCCCAACCCCGGGCACTGCAGCCTTCACCCCGAGCCCCCCAATAAATACAGGGAGCTGCAGCCGAGCCCCCCACGCCCCCAGGGGCACCGCTCACCTCCGTGCAGCGCAGCTCCGAGATGTGCATCATGTTGATGCTGACGACGAGGTCGAGGGTGGCGGGCTGGCTGCCCCCCCAGGTCTCCCAGCCCTGCGAGACGTCCAGGTAGATGGGCGGCAGCATGTTGGGCACCTGCATGGCCTCTGCGTAGGCAGCGATGCTGCGGGCACGACCCCCCCGTCAGCCCCAGCGCCGCCCCCCACCAGCACCCGAAGCCCACCCGCCCCGTGGGGCTCCCAGGTGGAGTCTCTGATGTCTCGTAATAAGGCTGTGCCCGCATCCCAGCAGAGGAGGGGGGCACGAGCTTGGCTCTGGTGCTTCAGGGGCCGCGGGATGAGGGGGCACTGCATGAGCCTTGCCTCCGCTCACATCCAGGGAGCTGCTTTAAGAACACACCGAAAAATCCCAGAGAAACCCTCTAGACACCGCTCCCGGGTCCCAGCACTGCCTCTTCCAGCCCCATCCCCGAAGGGCTCAGGGCAAGCAGCACAACCCCTCCACCCTGGCTCTGAAAATCAGCCTGGACGTGGCCAGAGAAGGGCTGGGAGTGCCCCACGGAGGTCTGGCCCTGCGCTGAACCTCTGCCCCCGCCTGGGGGGTATTTTTAACCAGGGCAGCGAGTGCTCGGGGCTGCTCCCGACGAGGGGACAGGGTGGAAGGACGCGGGCTGAGCCCCCCGGCCCCGGCGGCTATTTCTGCCCCTCTGCAGGGAGTGATTTGCTGCTGGGGAATTCCTCTCCTTTTAAGAGCCCGCGTTTATTTTGGTTTCCTCGCTGGAAAACCGAGCCCGTGCGGCGCTGCAATGCCTGGAATGGGCATCTGGGCAGCCCCGCAGCGCGAACAACCGGGGGCTGGCGGCTCCGTCGGGGGGCTTGTGGCTCTGTGGGGGGGCTGGTGGCTCCTCGGGGGGCTGGCGGCTCCGTCGGGGTTCCCGGCGGTGCCGGTGGGCAGTGGGGCGCGCATCCCCTCGGCGTCGCATGGCCCCCCCCGGGAGCCACCCAAAAGCAAACGCTGCCAGCCGGAGACCCCCGGGGGGGTTCAGCCCCAGCTCGGTTCCCCCCCGGGAAGCCCGGAGCCGCCGTCCCCAGCCCCTCTCCTCTCACCTGCGCAGCGCCCGCGGCTCCACGTCGGAGGGCAGCCAGCGGGCGTGCGGCAGCGCCCGGGCGCAGTGCGCGGCGTGCAGCCCCGAGCCCGCCCCCACCTCCAGCACCCGCACGGGGCCCGGCCCCCCCGCGTAGTCCCGCAGCACCGCCAGGATCGGGCCCTTGTTGCGCTCCGCAGCCGCCGGAGCCAGCATGGTTGGACGGGGCGGGCTGGGGGTGGCACGGCTCGGGGAGGCACGCTGGGGAGTGTAGTCGCAGGGCACGGGACTACAGCTCCCAGCCCGCCCCGCTGCTGCCACCCTCCTTCCTCCTCCACCCCCCCAAAAAAAAAATAAAAAAAATAAAAAAATAAAATAAATAAAAAAATAAACGACAGCCGCCCTCGCCGCCGTCCCGGCCCCGGGACGTGGCAAAAAAAAGGCCGAGGTTTTACGTTAAAAGGTGAAAAGGGAATTTCGTCGAGATTTAAGAAAAATAAAAGATAAGAAAAAAAAAATCCTGCGCCGCCCGGGAATCGAACCCGGGTCGCAAGAATGGGAATCTTGCATGATACCACTACACCAGCGGCGCCGCTGGTTACAAAACCCAGCCCGGTCCTATTAGAGTCTATCCCAGCCATGTTTCCCCCCCTGCAGTGACCCCCGACGGCCCCCAACGACCCCCGACGGCCGCGGTGCCCCCGCCGAAGCCCGGGGTGCTGCGGGGCTCAGGATCTGTGCGTGGCGAAGCGTGGGGAGGGCACATGCACACAGGGTGTCCTCGGCCATCTGCTGCTGTCTCGGGTGGGGAAACTGAGGCACGACCCCCCCTGGGCAGCAGGATGGGAACACCGAGGTCCCCCGGGCTGCAGGGTCACAGTCACGTTAACCAGGGCCTGCTGTGTGAGGTATCCTGGAGGGGTTGGGGGAGCTCTGGGGGGCCACCCAGGGGTGCCCAGCACCCTGCAGGATCCGGCCCTGCTCATCCCCACTGCACGAGTGGCACGGGAGGGCTGTGCAGACCCCAGAGCAACCCCACCACCCCAAGTGTTGTCCCACAGCCTCTCCCCAAAGCCCCCAGCACTGCCCAGGGCAGGTGACACCACCCAGACATGGGGCCACCCCCAGCCCCACGCCTCCCCCCATGCGTTCTGGCCTGCAGACCTCGTGCACCTTCCCTGTCCAAAGGTCACCTCGGCACGGGGACGGGGCCGCAGCCACCCAGCCCCTTGTCCTGTGCTGTGGGGTGGCCCCATGGGGTGCAGCTTTGGGGGGCACACTGCTCCTGCTCACACAGCTCAGGGACCTCTGGGCTCAGTGGGTGGCAGCACCCAGGGGTGTCCCCGAGCCCTGTGCAGATTTGGGGACACAGAGTGCCAGGAGCGAGGTGCTGCCCCCACCCAGACCCAGCCCCCCTCACTGTCCCCAAATGCAGAGGGACAGGGGGTGGTGGCACCTCTGCGGCCCAGGACACGCGGTGCCAGCCGCAGCGCTCGGCCGTGCCCTGGCACCTCGCGCTGTCCCCTGCGTGTCCCCTGCACGTCTCAGCCGCTGCTCCTCCTTGTCCCCATGTGTCCTCCCAGGGGTCCCGCGCGTGTCCCCCGGGTGTCCCCCGGGTGTCGCACGAGTGACTCCTTGCGCCCTCCCCGCCCCTGCGCTCCACGTGCGCCCTGCGCCCTCCACGTGCCCGGGGCCCCCCCGGCCCCCACGCGCCCCACGCGCGCCCCCCTCCCCGCTCCCCGCGTGGGGGACACCTCGCAGCTCCCCACCCCCACCCCCCCGAGCCCCGAGCTCCCACGGCCACCCCCCAACCCCCCCCCCACGGCCCCGCGCTCTGCGAACCGCCCCCTTGGAGGGGGCGGTCCCGGTTAAAGGCCCCGGGGGGGCGCCGAGCGCACTCGGCCGGCAGGAGCGGCGGGGCCGTGCCGGGCCGGGCCGGGCCGTGCCGTCGGGGGGGGCCGCAGGATGTACACGCTGACACGCGGCCCCAGCAAGCTGGCCACGCAGCGCCGCACAGGTAGCGGGGACCGGGGAGGTTGGGGGGGGACACGGAGCAAACAGAAAAGGCGGAGGCGGAGGGAAGGGGGGGGGGGGGCCGAGCGGCGGTGCCGGTGCCGGTGCCCCCCCCGGCTCCTCGCCGCCCGGCTCTGACGGCCGCTGCCGCCCGCAGGTCCGACACAGCAGCCGGTGGAGAGCAAGGTGGGCGAGCCGCGGGGCCGGCTGCAGCCCGGTGCCTGGCCCCCCGCCAGGTGAGCCCCTCGGAGCGCCGTGACCTTGGGGAAAGGTGACCGCGGCCGTGCGGCGCCGGGACGGGACGCCACGGGGAGGGAGGGGGGGGCGGGACGGGGCACGGAGCCCCCCGGCAAGGGAGGGAGCGTGGAGGGTGAGGGGGGGAGCGGTGCGCGCCGGGGAGGGGGGTCCCGGTTGGGGGCTGCCCCCCGGGGGGCTGCGGGGGCTGAGCGCCGCGGGGAGGGGGTGCGGAGCCTCGCCGCCCCCCCGGGCAGCGCTAAGTGCGAGGTCGATCCCTGAAAGCCCGGGGGGGCCGGGCTGCGAGCTCCCCCCCGCCGGGAGCTGGGAGCCCCCCGCGGCCGGCCCCGGCGGAGTTGTGCAAGCGGCGGGGAGGGCCGGGCAGGGAGCGGGGCTCAAGCGGTGCCCGCTGCGCCTCCAGCAGCCCGGCAGGGCCCCGCTGCGGTGGGTTACGGCCCCCCCCCGGGCTGTGCTAGGCCCCCCCGGGCTGTGCTCGGCCCCCCCAGGCTCTGCAAGCAGGGGGCTCCCCCCGGCTCCGTGCGGTTTGCCGGCTGCGCAAGGCGGCTCCTGCAGCCCGGGTCTGCTCCCTGCCCTCGCCACCTGTCCCTTTCCCTCCCCAAGGAAGGGGAAAAAAACCTTTGGGATGGGCTCCCAGCTCTCAGCAGGGGCTGGGGGAAGGGGGTTAAGCGGCTGGAGGGGGGAGATAACCTCCCAGAAGGAGGGCACTGCTGCTGCAGGCGTGGGGCTGGGGAGCTGGGGCGAGCCCCGGGGCTGGCTGTAGCGGGAGGAGGCGATGCTGCTTTCTCCCCTTTCCTCCATCTTCAAGAAATGCCTAAGAAAAGCTTCACCTCCAGCTTGCTTTCTTGCCTGTCATCTCATAAATTAACTGCTTGAACCGCTCTCCCTCCTCAGGGCAGGCTGCCTGCTCACACTCCCAGCTCCCCGCAGCAGGTGCTCGAACGTGCTGGGTGCCCTGGGGCTGTGTGGGGCTGGGGTTGGGGCTGCGGGGCTTTGGGGGAGCCTCCCCCTGCCCCATGCCTTGGGGCAGCTCCCGCAGGCTGCAGGGGCACGGGCAGGGGCTGCCTGCTCCGGCTCTGCTGCTCTGCAAACCATGTTCCAACCCCCCCCCCCCACGTGCTCTGGGGCCTTTCAGACTTTGTCCCGTGAGAAGCGTGACCGCTGCGAGCGTGTCCTGCCCCGGAGCTGCTCAAGGGCAGCCCAAATACTGAACCTTGGCGTGCAGCACGCTGCCCAGCCTCGCTCCAGCTCCTCAGTTCGGGTCTGGCTGCCTTCGCAGGGTTTCCAGACGGGTTCGAGTGTCCTGCTCCGGGCAGGAGGGGTGCCAGGTCGCGGGGAGCCCGCTGTGGTCCCAGTTCCCAGACCTCTGTCCCAGTTCCCCCAGTGCCCTGTGGATGTGCTGCTGGAGCCGGGCACCCCGCTGCTGCAGCAGGAGGAGCGGGGCCGCTCCAGCGAGCTCGGCATCACGAGTTCAGATGTTTGCCTGTGCTCAGAGCACTTCCCACTGCCCAAACAACATCTCACTCCCATTTTCCTCGCGTTTCAGCAATTCCTCTTGGGCAGCAAATTTCCTTTGTGCCAGGGCGGGAGGGGGCAGCTCTTGCTTTTGCTGTCAGCTCCCCTCCGGTGCTTGCAGGCGCAGTTCCCCTGGGGCTTTCCTCCACCCGTGGTGCCCTTCACCCTCCCAGCTCCTCTCGTGCTGGGTGACCTTTCCTTGCCGCCTGTTGCATCAGTTTTAACGCTTCCCAAGGTTTGCAGTCCAAGGCTGCCTGGCCGGGCACGTGGCCGTGCGCTACCCTCATTTAATGCCTCCGTGCCTCGGTTTCCCCTCGCCGTGGGGTGGAGGTGTTTGTCCTGAAGCACTCCAGGCTTTGCAGAGCTGCAGCAGCTGGTGGGTTCCTGGTGCCACACGTTTGTGTGTCCCCTCCTGTGTCCCCTGCATGGCTGTGAGGGGCTGTGTGTGCCTCCCTGCACGGCGGGGGGGTGAGCAGCACGCCGTGCGCCCTGGCACACTTTTCCCCGTTACTTTTGGGCCCAGCCTGCTTCCCTGTGCCCCCAGCCTAGCGAGCGTGCCGTCACCCTGCAGCAACCCTTCTGCCTTCACCGGGGGCACAGCCGAAACCTGAAAAGCAAAATGTCCCTGCTGGGCCCGGGGACCTGCCCGTGGGCACTGCCACCTGCCTCGGGGCCACCCGCGGCCTTCTTGCACCTTCAGGCCCAGGCTGGAGCGGGGGGGAGAAGGAATCGCTGAGCGCTGCCTTCGGGACCTGGGTGCCCACCCTGTCTGTCTGTGTGTCCGTCCTGCCCCTCCGTGCTGTGGGGTGATGGGGAGGGGACGGCACGGAGCCGTGGTGGCCCTGCCGCGCGGCCGTGTCCCCGCTGTCCCCTGGCAGCCCTGTCGGCCAGGCTGGAGGCTGGGGCTGGCTGCGTGTGCATTGCTTCCACGAGCTCCTGCGGCACCCGTCCAGCACCAGCTCCTCCTCCTCCTCCTCCTCAATCCTCGCCTTGCCCCCGCAGCCCGCTCCCGAAACTCGTCTTCAACAGAGTGAACGGCAAGCGGCCCCAGGTGCTGCTGCCACACACCACAGGGCCCGAGGAGTGCTACACGGCGGCCCACGAGGAGAACGTCCGCTTCGTCTACGAAGGTGTGGGGGGCTCTGGGGGGGCCCCGTGGGGTGCTGGCTGCTGGCCCGGGCCTCACCCGCTGCCCTCTGTCCCCAGCCTGGCAGGAGGTCGAGCAGCAGCTGGACGACAGCCAGAGAGGGGAGAGCGCCCGCGGGCCCGTGCAGTACGTAGAGAAAACCCCGGACCCCAGCCTGAAATGTGAGTGAGGGGTGGAGTGGGGTGGAGAGGGGATGTGGGGGGGGTCCCACAGGCCCTGCTGGAGGCCCAGCCTCGCTGCTGCCTCGTCTCAGAGCGGTGCCTCCTCCAGCCACCAAAGGGGGGCCGATGCCATGTAGAGAGCCCCCAGTCCTGTCCTGGGGACCCCATAGCCCCAGCCTGGGAGGGGGCTCCAGGGAGGGGGGATCTCCGTGGTGTTTTTCCCAGCCACAGGGAACGCACACTGGTGGGAACACGCTGTGCTCTGCTGCCTTCTCCAGCTGTCCTCCTATGCTCTCTCCCTCCCCTCTCTTTCAGACTTTGTTCCCATCGACCTGGAGGAGTGGTGGGCAAAACAGTTTTTGGCCAAAATCTGAACCGTATCATAAAAGGGAAGAAAGTTTTTTTTTCTTCTTTTTTTTTTTTTAAAAAAAAAAAAAAAAAAAAGCTAAGAGCCTCTCTGGTCACACCCTGGACTCGGTGGTATTTAGGAACACCTTTTTACAAGATGTCAGCGACCCCGTGACCCCCCTCTGCCAGCCCCCCGAGGACGGCGGGACCGGACCACAGCCATGCCCGGCCACGCGCCCGCTCCCTGCGCAGGGCGGAGGAGCCGCGAGCGGCCCCGGCCGGGATTCCTCAAGTGCCACTTCTGAGACGTCTGCGGCTCCGGCAGCCCCCCCGGGACACTGCGGTGCCGTGCTGGGGCCAGGCAGGAGCAGCCTCCCCCCCCCCAGGAGGACAGCAGGTGGCTGTAGCAGGACTGCCAGACAATAAAGCGCTCAAACTGCCTGTGGCGAGGCGCTTGCGGCATGGCTGGGGAGGATTTGCTCGGGGGAGCGGCTGAGGCTGAGCTGGGGCAGCCCCCTGGATTCCTCCAGGCCCTCCTCGGAGCTGCCTCCTGCTTCTTCCACCCCGTACAGGCCGAGGGAGGCTGCTGTGGGGGCACATTTGGGGTGGGGGGTGTCAGAACCGCGCTGTGCATCGTCTCTCCAGCACATCGGGTTAAAGCAGCAGGGAGAAGGGGGCGAGGGCCAGCACCGTCCTGCAGGGGAAGGGGCGGGGGACACTTCCCCCAGAGGGGTGCTTGCAGCCCCAGCAGTGAGTGCAGAGCCCCCTGGCCCACCACCAGCCCCCAGTTCCCTTCCTTTCCCAGGCTGGAGCCCACCCCTCTGCCACGGGACTCCGGCTGGAGCTGCCCCTGACTCTGAAGGAGGCCAGCAGACACCCACTGGAAAAAAAAAATCTGTTTTATTCCTATGGTGGGAACAAGAACAGTGCTGCAGCCCCCCCCTGGGCACAGCAGCCACATCCCCAATCCCCGCTGCTCCTGCCTGGGGCCAAGCAGCAGCTGCACCCCCGGCATCCCGGCCCTGCAGGAGGAGAGGTGCGGGACGGGGCCTTGGGGGATCCTGGGGGCCTTGGGGACCACCCCACAGCTTTGGCTGTGCCTCAGGGTGGCCGTGCCCACCTGGGGCCAGCTCCAGCACAGGCCAGGAGCGCTCTCGGTCCTGTGTCAGGGACCTGCAGGCACCCAGCACCCCGTCAGGACCCTCCTGCCCCAGCAGGACCCGTGCTGGGGGTGCGTGGCTGTGCCACACAGCCCTCCTGCCCCACTGCCCCCCTCTGTGGGTGCAGCTCTGCCCTGTCCTACTCATCTCCCTCTGCCCCCAGTTGGCACCACGAGTTCAACACGCTCTGGGCAGATCCAGGACAGCCCAACAAAGCAGCACACATTTTCCTTGCAACTGAGCAGCTCGGAGCAGGGGAAGGTCGGGGGTGCTGGGGTTTTCCTCCCCGGCTCCCTCATTATCCCCCGCGTGGTGTGGGGATGCTCCCAGCGAGCAGATCCCCTGCACCCACAGCCCAAGGGGGCTCCTGGGTGCCGGGGGGCTGCTGCTCACCAATAAAAACAGACTTGGTTAAGATCCAGGGCAATTCTTAGTAACATGATGCACCATCATCTTCAACAACAACAGTAGGCAAAGGGAAGGACGGAACAGGAAAGAACGATTTGGTTACAGGAACGAAACAAAAACCCAACCCAAAAACGTAGCCCAACCCCTGACAATGCAATCACAGGAAGGGAATCAGCACCCCTTGCCATAAATATTAATTCATTTTAGTATGTGCAATTGTGTGTATTACTATAGTGCAAATAGCTCTGCATTGATCGCGGAGCAGCCAGCCAGAAGGGGACTGCCCGCAGGTGACACAGGGACTAGTTAGAGACAGACAAGAGTAAACACGTATGGAAAACAAACAAACAAAAAAAAGCAACGCTGGGAAACACCAAAATTAATCCCCGTTGCTGCCTCTGGGCTCTTTGCTCAGCGGGGGCTGCAGCCCAGCACGGTGAGGAGGGGGCAGAGCAGCAGGACCCGGGCGCACTGAGCGCATCGCCAGCTCCAAGCCTCCATCCTGCAGCCTGTGGCACAGGCTGCAGGGCAGTGCTGCTGTTTCACCCTTTTAATGGACGCACCACGGAGCCAGGCAGCATGCCCAGGCAGCCTGCAACACCTCCACCCCATTGCTGCCTCCTCGCTGAGCCCTGGGGCAGGATTCATCACGTGCTGGGCGTTTCGCCATCACTGTGTCCTCCCCTGGTCCAGCGCCAGCCCCGCACGGCCTCGCACTCTGCTCGGGCTGCTGCCCAGCTCGCCCGCACCCATGGAGGTTTTTGGGCAGCAGGAGGAAGAGGAGCTCTCGGGGTTCCCTTTTGCCATGGCACCAGGAGCCTGGGTGGTGGCACCAGGGGTTTTGGTGCCAACGGAGACGACTCAGCACACGCTGCTCGCGCTAACCAGGGCTGTGCAGACACAGCCTGTCCTTCCTGCCTTCCCTGCACCTCTCGTGCTCGGGGTGGGAGTTTTGCTGCTGGGGAAAACCTGCGGCTGCTCCTCTGTGTCCCCTCCAGCTAGGGCAAAGCGCCCCCGAGGGCAACCACAGAGCACCCCAATTAACCCAGCAAACGTTTTGGATCTAAGCTATTCAACAGCATCCTGATAAACCACAAGCAAACCAAAACAGCGAACAGAATACAATTCAGCATGCGTGCACAGACCATGAAGCAACCTCCTGGTGCGTGTGAGTGCCGGGCAGGGTGTGTGGGGGGGGACGGGACGGGTGTGTGGGGACCCGAGGCTCCTGCGCCCCGCTGCCGATGGAGCTCCAGCCCCAGCCCACAACGCCTGCCTGCACCCGTCCGTGCCTTCCCCAGCTTCGGGGGCTTTTTTTTTTTTGTAGATGGGGACAAATGATGACGAGTGAAGTGTCACATGCGCACGCAGGCACACGCACACCCGTGCACACGCACTGCTCGTGTTCCCGAGAGCAGAGGGTACGATTCCATCCTCTCCCCACCCCAGTGAAAATTTTCTTACATTTATACATTATTTAAGACACACGCTGATATATAAATTACTGTCTCTATATATACTATGTATAGGCAGCAGGGCCAGTCCATGGAGAAGGACACCAGGGGGCTTTTGCTCATTTCCCTCTGTCCTCTGTGTAGTGCTGGAAGCGAGTGAAGCTCATGAAGACTTGCTCCAGGGATATCTGGCTAACCGAATAGTCTTCTAAGCGATACTTCTCTTTGGCTTTCTCCAAGGCCCCAAAGACCTGCACGGGACAGCACAGCAGCACCAGTCACTGCCAGATCCCTCATCCTGGGGAGAGCCACAGCAGGCTGCGGCTGAAAGAGCAAAGCTTTTCCCCATGGAAACCACGGGGCAGCAAAACCTTTCCTGGCAGGAGGGTGGTGAGAAGCCAGGAGACGGATTATTTAGCAGAGCACCATTATTTAGCAGAGTACCCGAGCCCATTAAAAAAATGCACACGTTTCCTGGGCTGGGGTCCAACAGGGCTGGTGGCTCTGCAAAGCCACCGCCTGCAGCCCCGGGGAGCAGCAAGGAGCAGCGAGGCTCAAACCCCGCAGGCCCTGGAGGGTCTGTGCTGGCTCACGGGAACCTGTGCTGTGCTCCCAGCAGGGAGACGCCAGTTGGGATGGATGTGATGACCAAACACAGCCCCTCCTGTCACAGAGCCTTCAGGAGATGCTTGGAGATGAACACAAGCAAAATCAGCGTGTGAACACGCAGGAACGCAGCCACCCCCCCGGCCACCCTTACCTCCTCCTGCAAAGGGAGGAGAGGTGCCCCAGCAACCCCTTACCTGTGCCCAGCTGAGGTTCTTGTTGGTCAAGTGGTAATGCACCATGCCCTGGTGCTCGTGCTTCAGGACACTGCCTGGGAGAGACCAGGAGAGAGAGGCTCTGAGCTAAGAAACTCCTGAAGCTCACCAAAGCCCCCGGCCCCCAGCCCGGCAGCTCCCGGTACCTGGGAAAGTTTTCTCCACGAAGGCCTTGAAGGCCTGCAGCTCGCCTTCCTCGTCGCTCCGCGTTTTGGCCAGCAAGGTGTAGCCGCTGCCGAACTTGCTCTTCAGGTGCTGGGGGCTGCCCAGGCACTTGAACTGCCCGTTCACCATGATGGCCAGCCGCGTGCACAGGGCCTCGCACTCCTCCATGCTGCGGGACACGAGGGGGGGATCGTTCAGGGGGGCAGGGGTGCCGGGACGTGCCGGCTCTGCCCGCCGCTCCCCCAAAACCTCGGGCCGAGCCCTGGCCGGAGGAGTCACCTGTGGGAGGTGAAGATGATGGATTTGCCACACTCCCGCGTCCGCGTCACGGCGTCCCAGAGCAAACGCCGGGCCACGGGGTCCATGCCGGTGGAGGGCTCGTCCAGGAAGATGACGGGGGGGCCGCCGATCAGGGCGATGCCGGCGCTCAGCTTCCGCTTGTTGCCACCGCTGCAGGGGGAGACGGAGAGGGGCCCGACATGAGCACAGAGAAACCACGCCAGGAAAAGTGGAGAGGACCCCTCGGAGAGGGTGTGGGGGCACGCAGGGGCGCGTTTGAGGCCCTGCTCACCTGTAGGTCCTGACGAGCTTGTCCGCGTGGGGCTCCAGGAGCAGCCCCCTCAGCATGTTCTCCACGCAGCTGCCGATGTAGCGCTCGGGGATGCCCCGCAGCCGGGCGTACATGCTGAGGGTCTCGCGGCCCGTCATGTGCTCCAGGAGGGCATCGAACTGCGGGCAGTACCCGATCCGCTGCTGGACCTTGGGGGGGAAGAGAGGAAGCCAAGGGGGTCAGCTCGGCAGCAGGTCTGCACCGCGAGGTGCCCTGGCACCCCCAGAGGGTTGCTTTGCCCCTCCGCGAGGTTACGGGCTTTGTGTAACGGGGATGGCCAGGGCTGATGGGGTAGGTGCACCCAGGGATGGGGCTGAAACCCCCGACCCATGCTCCGGGGTGTTTCGGGTTGTGACTTATCTCTTGCCTTGCCACAGGGAGTGGGCGATTCCCAGCAAGGAGAGACCTAGCAGGGGTTTGGAAGCATCTCACCTGCTTGTTTTAGGGAGACCACCGTCTGACCGTGGGCACTAACTCACGTTTTTCACGTGCCCAGTTGCAGAGCTAACCCATTTTAAAGCTTCTGCCACCCTCCCAAGGTTAGGCTTCCCTTTGTTTCCTATCTGTTAACGCAGTGGAGAGGGGACTGCTTCCAGGTGAACAAATTAACGGGGAGCCAGATGAGAACACCGCATCCCTGGGGCATCACATCACCCCTGACACTCGCAACCATGCCCTCCTCAGAGGCACCTGGAGATGGCCCAGCCCAGCAGGACACCAGACACCGCCCCTGCAGCCCTCGGTACCTTCTTGATGTTGGCCAGGATGCTGTGGCCATCCACGAAGGCATCCCCTGACGTGATGCTCTCATCACCTGTCAGCATCTTGAACGTGGTGGTTTTGCCCGCTCCGTTGAAGCCGAGGAGACCAAAGCATTCCCCTTTGCTGACCGCCAAGGAGATCCTGTCCACTGCCAGCAGGGACTCCCGGCTGTCGTAGACCTGGGGGAGAGCACAGCACAAGCGTGCAGGACACGGCACGTGCCAGGTGCCCCACGGCACAGCCAGGCTGGCGGGGGCTTCACCAGCCCCCAGGGAGCACGGCTCTGCTCCCAGCAGGATGCCCAGCACGGACCACGCTCTCCTCACCTTAGTGAGCTCCTTGATGACCAGGGGGCTGCTCAGAGATGACAGCAGCTCTGGCGGTGACTCCAAAACCTTCTTCCTCTCGTCTGCTACGTCACGGTCCTCGGGAAGCACGGACACCCTGTTCAGCAGTGCCACCTGAACGCAGGGACAAGAAGCACCGTCACCTTGCTGCTGGGGGACAAGGGGCTTCCTCTGGGCTGGCCTGGCAGGAGCCACCCCCTCCATCAGCCACCTCCAGGGCACCCCACTCCAACCCACACGCCCCACAGGACCTGCCCCTCGGAGCAACCCGCCCCACGGCTGCTCCCCAGGGAAGATGATTGAGGTAAAAAGGCCAAGAGCCCGTGGGGTTTGGGAGCTGCAGCTCCTGAAGCGTCCCAGCCAAGTGACACTTCATGCAGAGTGCCAAATGGAGGCAGAAGCAGAATTTGGAGCCCTAACCACCACGAGTGACCCCACGAACCCCCAGCATTTGGGTTGGATCTGAGCAAGGGACACAGGCCTGTCTCCAGCCCGCGGGGACTCCTGCTTTGTCACAAGGGCACCTTGCTTCTCCCCCCCACGTGCTTCAGCTCACCCATTTCCGCCGCCTGCAGATGCCACAGACCAAAGTTCTCAGCCTCCAGAGAAGGTTGGTCTCAATGAGGAAGAGGAGGAAGAGGAAGGAGAAGCCCTGGATGGTCAAGGAGGTCAGGTACCGCCCGATCCCAGGCGACTCCCAGGAGAAGTAGTTCATTTGATAGCTGATATCTGAGCAGGGTTGGAACAAAACCACACTTGGATCAATCCCCACTCTGGGGAAGGGCAGATAAGCTTCAGAGAAAGCTGTGAGCTTTGCCAGCCCCATCCCCACCCCCACCGGGCTCCCTGCCCACAGCTCTTTCCAGCACTTCCCACAAGAGGATTCAGGTCCTGGAGGGCATCTGGCACCAAGGTGCTGGGCACAGACACAGAAGACACCGAGTCACTCGTTCAGGACCGTGCCTGGCTTTTCCTGACTAGTCCATGAGACTTTCCCCAGTCCACATTTTCCTCCAAATCACAGAATCAAAGAATACCCCGAGTTGGAAGGGATCCACAAGGATCACCGAGTCCAGCTCCTGGCTTCTCATTAGCAAGAAAAAAAGGTTCCTTATCTAGATCGCTCCAATGCTGCCCTGTTTTTGCTTTAAAATGGCACCTGGAGCTACTGCCCAGGTCGGGTTCGAGGCCTGGTGACACTGGAGCCACCTCCCCAGGTGAGCATCTCCTTCCCAAGCCCCAGCCAGGAGCACCCTGGGGACAGGCACCCCCACAGCAGGGACCCAGATGCCGTTGTGGATTTTTTAGCCCCGTCCCCACCACAAACCCCACTCCATCACCTCCAGCTGCCACAGGGCACATGCAGAGCAGAGCTCACCTCCAACTCCAGCTGGATTTCCTCCAGAACAGAACCAGAGCTGCCCACAGCCCTGCTGGACCCACACCAGCCTTCCCAGCACCCCCAGCCCCACAAGAGAACCCCAAAAGGGGCCGGCCAGGACCAAGGCAGAGACTCACTGAATGCCTTGCAGATGAAGATGGCTTCAACGGAGGAGGTGCAGAACTGAATGAACTCGTAGTTCTGGTAGAAGTCACTGATGCACTGGCCCAAGCAGTAATTGGGTAAGGCCAGGAAGACTTTATCCAGGGTTCTGGAGAGGTCCACCAAGCCCAGCTCTGAAAGAGGACCAGAGGAGGATCAACAGGCTGGATTTATCTGCTTTTAGAGAAAGACCCTGACGCATCTCAGAAGGAGAAACAACACATTTTGTTCTGCTTAACGGGTGAGAAGGGGCTGTCTGGGGGGGTTTCTGCTATGTGGCCCCAGAGCCTAAGTGTGAAGGAGTCCCCTTAGGGCTGCATCTTCTCGGTGACTGGGTGTGCAGAGGGGGCAGCCACCCACCTGGGATGCTCATGATGGTGACAGCGAGGAAGGTGGCTGTGCCCGAGAGGATGTTGAAGATGGTGAGGCGGGTGTAGGCAGTGGCTGCCACCGAGAAGAAGAAGCTGAGGAGGTACATAAGGGGGATGATGGCCCAGCCATAAAGGAGGAAGATCAGCATCACATCGACGAGGTGGCTGTCTTGCGTGAAGGCTTGCACGTCAAAGGCTTGGAATATCACCTGGGGCACAGCAAGGTGAGGAGAGCACACGTTTGTCTTGACTGCAAGCGATGCCATCCTGCCTCCATGGCCCAGGCTGCACCGCCCTGACCAGGGAACTGCTCCCACACAGCTCCTGCTGGCAGCACCAGCAGCCCATGCCCGTCCCCAAGGAAAGCCCTCTTTCTGCAGATTTTGATGCCTAAGGGTGAATTCAGGGAACTTCTCTCCATGCTCCCACATGTCAGATTTTCTAGTGCCAGTGCCCACACCTTCTGCACCCAACCGACCTGGATCAGGGGAGCTGGGCTCTACCAACACACATCCCAGATCTCCCAGAGGATCCACAAGAAGCACCCGGAGCTCATCTGGGAGATCCCTGCAACTTTCCATGAGCTGTGGGGGTTTCACTGAGGCAGGAGGGTGTTGGGCTGTCAGCAGCGACCTACCAGCATCAGAGCGCAGGGAATGAGGAAGTTGATGATGTCCCAGAGCAGGGCGGACAGCCAGAAGTTGACCACGTAGACGCCGCTGACGAACTGGACGTGCTTGGCCTTGATGGCCCGCTCACTGACCAGCAGGAGGGCAAAGGTGCTGGCGAGCGAGGCCATGCCGTACAGCAGGTTGATCGCAATGGCAAACCCGGTCTGGCCCCTGCGGGAGAGCAGCAGGGCTGGTTAGGACAGGAACAGCCTGACAGACCGACACGGAGGCCGCACGGGGCCAACACACCTTCACCGTGCGTCCCGTGGAGTCTACACTAGGGAATGCCCCAAAAAAAAGCACGTCTCTGTGGGACGAGGGCACAAACAGCCCTCCTGGCACACCACAAACCTCCACCCACCCTGCCAGACACCCTAGCAGGAAAGGAAGCACCACGCGATCGGACGTACTCCATGAGCTGGTCTTTGGCCTTCTCGGTGATGTTGCGGGGCTGCGGGTAGTTGGTGACCGTGATGGAGGCGTTGGGGCCTGCCAGCACCCTGAAGACTGCGTTGTCGGCCAGCATTAGGGCCGTGGCGGGGGAGTGGTAGGCCTGGTTGTTGAAGAGCGCGGTGACCATCGTGCGGTTCCCAGCTCCTTCGAAGGAGGCGGCGGCAATGTAGTGCTCGTTGAAGGCTCCCCCCTCCTGGGATGCTCTCGAGATGAGGTACTCCTCCAGGCCACCTGCCGAACACCGCTGCTGTTACAGGCGGACTCCAGGCAACGAGAGCTGACCAGGACCACCTGGAGAAACCCCCTGGTGGCCCACTCGGCCCCAAAAACACAGCTCTGCCCGGGTGAGGAGGGGAAGGAGCCCACCGTGGGACCCTCCTGCGCAGGACAGGATGCAACAGGGTGCATCAGGTGGGACCCCAGCTGCAGGGGAGAAGCCTGCAGCCCCCAAACACGTCGCTGGGCACTGCCCACGTGCCCTGCCAAGCCTTACCCAGCACCGCCAGCGGCGCCTGGTGCTGGGCATCCAGCAGCTCCACGTACTGCTCTGCCAGCTTCTGCGACAGAGCCGAGGTGGCCGGGACGGAGAAAGGCACAATGGTCTGGCCGTAGGGCTCCAGCGTCAGCCTCAGCAGGGAGGAGTCTCTGGGTCCCGGGAAGGTCTTGGCCACGATGAGGGCAAAGGCGGTGAAGATCAGAGGCACGAGGAACTGCGCTGCCACCATCTTCCAGTTGCGCCAGCTGTACATGGCTCGCTTCATGAACATGGCATAGAACTGCTGGCAGCACAGGTAGAACTGGCAGGGGAGAAGGCAGGTCAGAGCCGGGCCCAGCACCACCCCGCACGGCTGGGGAGGGAACGAGCCCAGGGCCCCCTCCCTGTCCCCCTCCGGCCCCCAGGCTGTGCCACCAGCTGCTTCCAGCAAAGGGGGTTAGCAGGGCAGCTGCTTGACTTCGGTGCAGCTGGTCAGCCGTTCAGAATCCACTTTGGGATCTAAGGGCTCAGAAAAGCAGCTTCAGACACGGCCTTCACCTCAGCCCAACCCTCAGCACGGGAGGTTCTCAAATAGGATTGCTGCGGCACGGCTGCCTGCCAAGGCAGCTGAGAGGCCCGGAGCTCCCAGGCCCAGCGCATGTGAGCGCCTTCTTTAGTTTTTAAACCATAAACATCTTTCTCCCTCTAGTGTGTGACGTGCCCTTGAGAAGGACAGGGCAACTTATCACAGGCACGTAGGCAGCGGGCCATGAAGGACTGCGGCAGATCTGAAACACCCAGCGAGGGAAAGAAACCCTTCTCATCTCCCTGCTGGAAACGCCAAGGGCTGTAGCAAAAGCAGATGAGAAACACTTGGGATCACCCAGACATCTTCATAAGGTGGCACCTCTACAGAGCACGGGATTAACGTGCAGGTTGGCAGTGACCAACCCCAAGCGACCCTTAAAATAATTTGCACCCAAGTTTAGGATTCCACTTCTCCACCTGCTACTTCCAACTCACACAAGGTGAGACGGGGCTGTGGGGGGGCTCTGTCCGGTAACCCCACTGCCAAGGTCCTGTCCCTGGGGCCCTGACAGCCAGCACTCACCCCGGTGTTGAGCTTGATGCTGGAGCAGTCCTCGGTGATGAGCGCTCCGCTGTCGTCCGTCATGTCCGTCATCCCGCTCAGGCTGCTGGAGTCATCCATGGCCCAGTCGTTGGAACGCCTCTCGTGCTGGTACTGCAGAGCAGGCAGCTGGATGGCCTGGATGTCCATGCTGGAGTCCACCAGCTTCCCAACTCTGCACCAGGAGGGACAGGGGAGGGTGAGAGGAGAACCCAGACGGGATCAAGCTGGAGAAGCCAAACCCAGGAGACAAAACCCACATGTGCTGTGGAGAGCCCAACACAACCTGCGTTGGATGGAGCCTTCCAACCTTCCTTCTCACCCCAAGGCAGGTGTTTTTCCCCCAGTCTGGACATTCAGACACAGAACTTTGGGAAGGGCCCATGGCAGAAAGGTGCTGCCTGTATGAAGCTTCTTCCACAGTTGCAATTGTGTTTTTGTTTTTTAATCCATTAAAAATCAAATGTTTGTTTTTGCAGGGAAAAGGTAAAAACATGACTTAGTGGGACTTCAAACCGACACTTGGACTTGCTGTTTCCAGCCCAGAGAGCTGGGGGGCTGTGCTGGACACCACTGCTGCTGATGCCCATGGGGGCTGTGCCACAAGACAGCTGCTGGGACTGTCCCAGCGCTGCTCACAGAGCCCAGGCCACCCCTGCCCACACGCTGCATGGTCCCAATCCCATTACCCTCTGGAAAACTCTTGCAGGACATGACTAAGGCACGTGGATTGCGCAGCCAGCCCCGAAGGGTTCCTGACCACCACTCTTGGTGGGACTCAGCTCACAATGGATGACCCAGCTCATGCCCCCACACATTGCTCTTCCCACCAGCTGGACCACAGCCCAGCTCCCTGTCCCCCTACCTCAGGAAGACTTCCTCCATGGTGGTGACCGAGGCACCGTAGCTTGCGATGCCCAGCTCCTCCCGCTTCTGCTCCAGCTCCGTGAACAGGGCCTCGAACCTGGAAGGACGAGCGAGGTGTCAGGCTCTGCTGCTCATCCCTTCTGCTGCAGCCAAAAGCCAGCTCCGGGCAGATCCCCCTGCTCGGGGGCACCGGGAGGTGGTTTCACAGACGGCAGACAAAGCCGTGCAGTGCAGCACCCATCCAGGGGCACACCCTGGGGCTTGGATTTCAGCACAGCCACAGGTGAGCAGAGGATGAGAGATCTCAAAGTGATGGTTTGAGTTCTGCAGCCAGCTTCAGGGCTGCCCGCAGCACTGTGTGTCCTTCTATCCCCAGGAACAGCATCTGGGCTCCGTCTTCTGCTGTTCTCCCTTGTCAGCCTCATCCACCCTTGTGCCACTGCCCCATCCAGAGAAACCAACGCCCCCAGCCTCCCACACCCTGCCCAGGCAGTTTCTGCATGACAGGCATGGTGGCAGGAGTGACGTGCCGGAGGACTGCCGTGAGAAGAGGAACCCAACTCAACTCCTCAGGACCAGCACTGCAGCCACAGGCTCACACACACCCACAGCTTCCCAGGAGATGCAGAGAGCAGAGATCCCCCAGTGCATGGGGACAGGGGACCCGCTTGGGGAGGGAGAGCAGGAGGTGACACCATTACCTGTGGGTGCTCTCTTTGGGTAGGATGAAGGACAGCTCTGCCCCGGCGTTGCTCTCCATGGTGGCGTTGGGCACGTACTGACAGATGAGGCGGGAGATCTCCCCCAGGTTACAGTAAGGCTCTTTCACCATCACCATGTGGTATCCTGCCCCTGGGAAGAGGGGAAAAAAAGAGGGTAAGACCTGGCCCTTCAGTGCTGGAGCACAGAGAGGGGCTGCCAGGGGGGCTGCCAAGGCACTGCAGGGCCTTGCTGGCTTTGCATGGGCTGTGGTCACAATGCAAAAGCCAGCAAGAAGGGCTGAAGGCAAGCCAAGGAGCAAAGCTTTCACAGCACCAGCCACCTCTGAGCGACCAGCTGTGAGAAACAAGCAGGGTATGGGCCTCAGGAAAGGCGTAACAGGATGACGGGGATGCAGGGAGAGGACAAACACTGGCACAGCCCGCCTGCTCCTTCCTTACCGTATTTACGTTTGAGGAAGAGCGAGGAGCCGCAGCACTGCAGCTCGCCCTTGGCCATGATAGCGATGCGGTCCCCCAGCAGGTCGGCCTCGTCCATGAAGTGGGTGGTGAGCAGGATGGTGCGGTTGCTCCTCTGCTGCTGGAGGAGGTCCCAGGTGGCTCGGCGAGAGGCTGGGTCCATCCCCGATGTTGGCTCATCCAGCATCACCACCTGTGTGTGGGAGATGGGTGCGGGTCAAAACGGGTCTGGGAGAGGCACGGTGGTGCTGGAAGGGGTAACCCTGGCACCCATGAGCCTTGAGACCCCGAAGTTTGTCTGGGGGAGTTCCCAGGCAGCAGAGCTGCACTGCAGCTTCAGGACATCAGTCTCAGAGCTGCTTCCCTTCGTGGCAGTGCTTCCACCTCCTCCTCACTGCCCCTGCAGCTCCTAGCACACAACGGGTGAGGGACAACCTCAGAGCTGCAAAAAAAGCCCATGTTACCCCAGGGAGAAAGGCTCAAAGCGAGCCCCACCGCGGATGCTTGCCTTGGAGTCCCCGATGAGGGCGATGCCGATGGAGAGCTTTCTCTTCATGCCTCCGGAGAGCGCCTTGGTCAGCGAGTGGCGTTTGTCCTCCAGGTTCAGGATCCGCAGGACGTGGTTGATCTCCTCGGGGCACTTGGAGGCTGGGAACCCCTTCAGCTGCTCGACAAAAAGAAAGAGGGCTTGGTACACCCGCAGGGGGCAAGCATCCCTGACAAAAACCCTTCCCACCTCACCAGCAACCGGCTGCTAAGCCCCACCACGGCCCCTGCTCCACACCCAGGGCCTCGCCTGCCCGCTGACAGCCCCATGAGCAGCATGGGGTGCTGCACCACGAGCCCCAGGCTGCCCCAGCCCCAGGCTCACCCCCGCATAGAAGTGGAGGTGCTCCTCCACCGTCATGTTGTCGAAGAGCACGTCGTGCTGGGGACACAGCCCCAGGCTGCGGCGGATCAGCACCATGTCCTGCGAGATCTCGTAGCCGTTGATGTACGCCTGCCCGCTCGTCGGGGAGTACAGACCTGCGAGGAGCAGCAGCAGAACCGTGCTGAGCCTGCACGGCTGAGCTGGAGGAAAGGGCAGGGCCCTGCCGTGGCCATGAGCCCCCCCAGGTGCTGCCTGGCCAGCACCCGCTGAGGCTGGGGCATGGAGCTCTTCCCTCCCACCCACAGGGGAGCTCCAGAGGACACCCTCAGGCCGATCCCCCAGGCTCCCTCCATCTCCCCCAGGCACTGATGTGCCTCCCAACACCCTGCCGTCCCCGGCTAACAGCTCAGCAAACCCAAGGTGCTCTGAGGAAGGGCAAAACCCTCCCCAGGCTCAGAGAGGAAGCACAGAGAGGACCCCACCCAGCCCTGCCCAGCAAGCCCGCGGCAGGACACAGCCCCTACCTGTGAGCATGGACAGAGTGGTGGTCTTCCCAGCCCCGTTGTGTCCCAAGAGCACGGTGATCTGCCCTTCGTACATGTTCACCGTTAAGTCCTTGACTGCCTCCTTCACCTTGTTTCCCACTCTGAAGACCTGCAGGGATCATGTTACTGAGCTGATGCTGCACTCAGGGCGGGTGCTGTCAGGCCTACGCCCTCCAGACAGCCCAAGCCTGTGACGCTCACGTGGGGTTGAAGACCCCTGGGTGAAGAGGGCAGTAAGTGATGGGGAACCTCCCCAGAGGTGGGAGCTTTCAGAAAACCAAGCACCAGGTGCAACGGGCACTGCTGCTGCATGGGCAAGCACAGCTCAGCCCGGTGGGACCAGGACGGAGAGCCCTGCAGGCCTGCTGTGCTGGAGGAACGGGGACCACCATGGACCATGGACCACCACGCAGGCCATGCCTACTGCCCTTCCAGAGCAGGGATCAAGGCGCCCCATGAGCTCAGGGTGCTGTGAGATCGCTTGACAAATTGTGGGAAAAGGCCTGAGCTGTGCTCCTGTCGGCCACCACACCTGGCTGCTCCTTGCAGGAGCTGCACGGCTGGGGACTGCTCGAACGCTGAGACAGCACGGGGGAAGGGAGAGCACGGGACCAGAATTGGTGCTGGGCAGGCAGTACCTTGGAAAGGTGCTTTATTTTGATTCCTGACACGAGGTCAGAAGGCTCCTCCTCGATGTACTGGCTCTTCAGGGCTTTCTCAGGGTCCTCCTCCTCTTCCTTCTCTTTTCCCACGACCGTCCTGGGGCGCCCGCACCAGTACGAGGGCTGACAGGAGAAGGCAGAGAGACATTCATCAGCCCCCAAAACCCTGTATGCTCTAAATGGAAAAGGCCTGGGATCCACTTGCTGCAGTTACACCCTTTTTGACCTGCTTCTCTAGGAATTAAGTGTCCAGGACCTTAAAACCCTGTGTAAACAGCAAGTCAGCATCTCCCGGACCTAGGGCATCCGAGTGCCAGCACACCAAGGTGCCCAGCACAGGGCTGCACTGGGGTACTACTGCCTTCTGCCCCAAATCACCATCCCAACACCCGCATCTCTGCTCCACCAAGAGCTCTGTGTGAGTCTAGCTTCAAGAGGAAGTCGGATGCTCGAGTGCAATTATGCTGGGATAAGGGGGTTTAGAGGGGAGGAGGAAAAGCCTCCCAACGTTCACGCGATCAGAAGCGATGTCTCAGTGCAGCTCAGGCAATTCTCAGCAAGCAGCTGAGCTGCAGTGACCACCACGGGGCCAGGCTGGGGTGACATCAGACCTGGCAGTGAGTGCAGCACAGCCGACGGGTGACAACTGGCTGGCCCTGCAGCTGCAGCCTCCCCAGGCCAGCGGTGACAGCACGGGACAGACCCCGCTGCACCTTGCTGCTCAGGGTGGTCTCAAGTGACTGTATCTGCTGGCCCTCACCTGGGTCTTCTCTCTGATGCCTTTGCTTGGGGCATGGAGACACGGTCAGCAACACCGTGCGTGCCAAGAAGTGTTGGGACAAAGATTGAAAGACAAGAACTACGTCTTGCAGGTCATGGAAAAAAATCTGGCTGCATCACCCTTGACCACAGATGGAAGCTGGTGGTGCCACCCTTTCGCTTTAGTCCGACCTGCTGCACAGCCCCAAACCAGAAAACATCGCTGAGTAATGCCCCTAAGTCCTGCTGGAAAGGGTGGAAAGGGTGTGCAGGCAGTGCTCACCGTCAGGAAGAAGTACCAGGGCTGCGGCACGCCGTACTCCCCTGGGAAGACAGCCTCCACGTACCAGGCCACCAGGCCATAGAGCACCGAGTCCAGGAGCAGCATCCCCAGGACTTGTGCCAAGGTGAAGTTGTCGTCCACGCTGATGGGCTTCATGAGGTCCCTCCACTGAATGCCAGTCCCTGCAGTGACACAGGGCACTGCTCACCCCTGCCCAGGGCACTGCTCACCCCCAGAAGGATGGAGGGGAGCAGCAGCTGTTCCCAGGGCTGTAAGATAGCACCCCCGACCCTAATTCCGTGCTCTATAACGAGAAGCACATGCACAGCCCAACAACCTCCATTTCAAATACATAAAGACGTAGCAGAAGCATACTAAATCTGGAGGCTCCCACCCTGTCCCCTGCACACATCACCAACTTCTATCCCATTCTCCATAACTGCCCTGGGAAGAAACCATCCCCTCTCTGGCCACTGCAGCCTCCTCTTAGTCCCACCACTTTGCAAAAATGCTGCCTCTGCTGGAACCAACAGCGAATTCTTACTAATGTAGAAATTAAAAAAAATGGTGAGGAAACACAGTAAGTTCCCATCCCTTGGAACAGAATTAACTCTGCCACCAAAGCAGCATGCGACAGCACTGTGCAAAGCACAGACTCCATTTGGTGACTGCCAGACGCATGGGTTTGGAGAGGGCAGAGCCTTGGTTCTGACAAGAGCTGTGGAGCACCCTGAAATTACCCATCCTGCTCACATCCAGCCGCCCCCTGACTTCTTTCTGCCCCTCAAACCACCTGCCAGCCCGTCCCGACCCACCGCAGGAAGCTCTGACGCACCGTAGGACGTGCTCACCTTTTCCTTCAAACATGCCGATGAGCTGCGCCCCCATGGCCATGGCCACGTTGGAGATAAGGCAGGACGCCAGCTTCTGGCTGTGGGACATGAGGTCGTAGCGGGGCGAGATGAAGAAGTAGGGGATGTAGGAGAAGAAGTACAGGAAGCCACCAGCAGCTGCCGCAACATTTGCTGTGAGCACAGAGAAAAGAGGGAGGGAAAACATCAACCAACTTCCCACCAGCTTTCCATCCACAGAGATTCAGATTTTTTGTACAAGGGGGGCAGGATGATGAGTTGCCCAACCCAGTGCACTCCGGGGCTGCAGCAGCTGGATGAGGCCCTAACACGTGAGCCCATCTGGTTTGGGAAGTGCCAGGGTACACTTCCAATGCACAATGTGGAAAACGCAGCCAAAAAGGGAGGAAAGGACCCCCCTCCACATATCAAAACAAGTTGTTCTACACGCAGCCCTGTGCAACCTCATGTAACTCTGGAGCTGGCCCTGCTTTGCACGCACTGTTGACCTCCAGAACCCCCTCCCAACCAAAATTAATCAAAGGTCTTACAGCACAACCCCCTGGGCATTGCGTGGCCGACCCACCCAGCCCTGCATGGAGGCGGGCGGGGAGGAACTCACCTCTGGAGAAGAAGGTGCTCACCATGAAGTTGAAGGAGATGGAGGAGATGGAGAAGATGGCGAGGAAGGTGAACACCAGCGTGGGGTCGCTGTTGGTAAGCACCGCTCCTTGTTCGCTCACCTGCCAAAAAAACGGGGTCAGGCGTGTGGCTGGCACTGCGAGCCTGGTGTCCTCCGTGGGGTAAAGGCAAAAAAAGGCAGGTGGAGACACCCAGACCCTCCCAGAGCAGTCCAGAGGAAGGAAACGGGGTTGTTCTCATGTGATGCAGGGTCTACGAGGCAGGGGATGCCTTCAGGAGAAGGCCAACTCCAGCCTCTGTGACACACGGGGACAAGTCCCAGGTCACCGGGACAGCCCAGCCCGCGGCAGAGGAGCCCCGTCACCCTCGTGCCCCGGCACCGCAGAGCTTCTGGCCCGAGGGCAGCCACTCACCTTGACACAGAAGAGCACGGTGACGAAGAACACGGACACCAGGAGGAAGAGGAAGAACATGAGGAACCAGGCGCTCCAGTGCAACCAGTTGCTGAGCCCCATCATGTGCATGTACTCCTGCAGGGAGGTCACGCCGTCACCCGGGGCTGCTGCCACGCTTCCCGGGCAGGGGAACACGGCCACGGCAAGGGGAGGTGGAGAGGTGGCAACCACTCTGCCCCCCAGGACCAGCGAGGGAAGCAGCAGCCCCGGGTGCCCTACAGGAGCTGTTGGCCGAGCTCCCCCCTGCCCACGCACCACAGCAGGGAAACACGGGGTTCCGAATTGGAAAGACAAAAGTCCCGTTTCCCACACGCTGATCTCCTGCGCCCACGAGAGCTGCCTCTCTGTGGGCTGCCCCCTCCGAGCACCCTCACACCAAGGGCAGCGGAGCGCAGAGCCTCGTCCCAGCAGCAGGATTAGCGACATTCCTCGCACTGCCTTGCTAATCCCTGACTCCTGCGTGCTGGCTCCGAACCCAGCAGGGATTTAACCTGGAGTGCTGTGTCCTGTTCTGGGCTCCCCGCTACAAAAAGGACAGGGATCTCCTGGAAAGAGTCCAGAGGAGGGACACAAAGATGATACGGGGCCTGGAGCATCTCCCCTATGAGGAGAGGCTGAGAGACCTGGGGCTGGTCAGCCTGGAGAAGAGAAGACTGAGAGGGGATCTCAGCAAGGTGTATAAATCCCTCAAGTGTGGGAGACAGAGGGATTTGGCCAACCTCTTTTCAGTGGTTTGTGGGGACAGGACAAGGGGTAATGGCCACAAGATAGATCACAGGTAGCTCCGCACCAACACGCGGAAGAACTTCTTCACGGTGAGGGTGACGGAGCACTGGGACAGGCTGCCCAGGGAGGCTGTGGGGTCTCCTTCTCTGGAGATATCCAAGGCCTGTCTGGATGCCTACAGACCCTTGCATTACCTTCAGCTTCTTCTCCTTCTCGTGCACGACGGCGCGGACGATGTTGAGCGAGGTGTAGGTGAAGCTGAGCATGAGCAGCAGGGGCAGCTGGTTCTGGATGGCGAGGACGAAGAGGTCGTTGACGTAGGGCGGGTAGGGGAAGCGCTGCACCACCACCGTGATGTTCTCCAGCAGGCTGGCGGCGCTGGCGTTGGCATGGTACTGCATGATGGCCCTGTCCACAGCATGCTGCACCGCCAGGAAACCTTCTCGGATATAACCTGCACGGCAACAACACCATAAAGCAGGGATGGGCGCGTGCTCTCCAGGAAGCAGAGAAGAGCACGGCGCCTTTGGAAGAGAAGCAGCCTTTACAGAAGGAGGGATTTCTTGGGAAGAGCAGGAAACATAAGGAGAGCTCATAACAGAAGGAAAAGTTACTATGAAAGCACTCTCTATCATTCCAGCAGATGCTGGGAAAGATTTAAATCAGAGGAATTTAAATCTTTAGCAATCATCATTTAAAAGAGCTAGCAGAGATCCTCGAAATAAACTGCAATCCTCTTTCTGCCCACGTTTTTATTTATCTAAGATTCTCGGTCATTGTTAACCATCAACAATGCCACTGAGCAGAGCTTATTTGTGGTGTTTGGTTTTTTTTTTTTTTGGTAAACCAAGAACATGGGAAACTACAGTATGTTCTGGTGAGGAAGAATATATCCCATTACGGACACATTTGGTTTAAAAATTTTGTGCGGTAGAAAATAGTGAAAGATTTATTTTTGTTTTTTAACCGTTCTATTGTTCCTTGGGATTTCTGCCACGTTACTGAAATTGACACTCAGATTCTGTTCAGAACGCCCCAAGAGAGCATTTTGAAAGTTGGCTGCTTAAAACATGCTAGACAGGTAAGGAAAAGGTGAGAATGTGAGATTACTCGGTGTTATATATTAACTCAGTTGCTAAACAAACACTGTAGTGAGAGAACTGATCCCAGCTTCTGGTCACCCCGTCCTGCAAGATACTTGAACTAGCAGGTATTGTTCTCTTGTGTTTGGATTTATTTACACTCTGTGAGCAAGAACAGTCCGCCTGCCTTCTCAGTCCTTCAGTCTTTTTCTTGATGTTGCCGTGAAATCAGGAGGAAGAAGACACCAGGCTGGGGGAAATATCCCTTTCACAGCCAGAAAGGAAGCTCCCGAAATCAAGAGCTGGGCTGGTCTGAAACTGGTGCCGGTTCCAGCAACGTGGCCGCTGCCTCCTGCTCAGGCTGTGGTCTGGCTTTCATTAAAAACCCGCGCTCAAACCACAGAACTGCTCTATTTTAAGCATTTAAACAGCACGATAAATCCTAGATAGTTTGGACCCTGAAATATATTTTCCTGTAACCCATTTAAAAATAGAAAAGAAGAAGATCCACACGCCCATCTCCTCGCCTGACGGAGCAGTGCAGGCCTCACCTGGTGTTCCCCCATCCGCAAACTTGGCCTCCCGGGGGCCGGGCAGCTGGAAGAGTGGGAAGAGGTAGCTGGTGTGCCAGTCACGGTCCAGGTTGGGGTTCAGGCCCGTCTGCTCGCTCCGCGGGGCGTTCCTGGGGCTGTACTTGAAGCGCAGCTCATAGTCCACCTGCGGGGAGGACGACCACGTCGCGCACCGACCACAAAGGGGCGATTTTGGGACCCGTCCCAGGAGCAGCAAGGTGCCGGGGGCTGCATCCAGCCCCGCTGTCCCTGGGGTCCCGCAGCACTCACCTGGAGGGGCAGCGGGGCCGTGCTGTGGTTGAAGCGGTGCTTGAAGACGACAGCAGCCAGCACGCTGCCCGAGCGGTTGTCCACCCTGACGTACTCCTCGAACTCCCTCTCCGAGGCAAAGCCCTGAGCTGCAGGGAGGAAAGCCGGGCCGTGAGCTGCCGGTACTCAGGGAGCAGAAGTCAGATTTCCTTGCACAGAAAAACCTAACGTTATTTTCAGTTTGAAACATGAAGCGCTAAGATTTTCTGTGCAAGGAGATTTCCAAAATGCTCAGCTTTAGGGAAGCGACAGCCAGTTTTCTTCAACTATTTTAAGCCAGTATTTTTCTAGATAGAAACTGCAACAAGATGTGACAAAAATCAGAACTAAACCCTGCAGCTTTACACAGGAAAACCGTTGCCTTGACGTTCTGACAAAACCGAGGCATCCTTGGAACTGAGCGTGGGTATTTAACCGAATGGAAGTTTGTCCGAGAATTTCTGGTCCCAGGGTGGAAGGCAGACTGACGACGCCGAAATTCGTCCAGCTGGATGCCCTTTTTTCCAACCTCATTTGCTTTACCCATTCCCTGTAAGACCAGGCTGCTGAGCAGAGGGCTGTTCTGGGAGACCTCCTCATCCCGACCGTCAGAGCACAGGCGCTGCCCCACCACCCACGAAGCTGAGAACATCACACCCCATCCATGCCACCGCGGCGGTGCAGGACGGAGCCGCGACCACGCACGAGCTGTGGCCTGGCCCCGCTCACCTCGGATGCTGATGGGTAAAGCTCTCTCCACCGCCTCTGCGATGCTCCTGACGGCGCTGCTGTTGGAGGGGACGTAGGCCAGCTCCCAGGGGTTGCTCGGGTGCCGGCGGTAGAAGAAGCCCGGCAGCTCATCCACGGACTCGGCGGGGTAGATGGTGGCGTTGGGGTGGCTGATGGAGTGCACCCGATGGCGAAGCGCGATCAGGATGGCAGCAAACAGCAGCGGGAGGCAGATTTCGATGACCGTTACCAAAATCTGCCGTTTCTGCAGAGAGGCCAAGGGGAGGGGAGAACAAAAACCACACCAAGATGTTAACACTGGAAGCAGAGCGAGTGCAGCAACGACGATCGGGGTGCGCGAACGCCGGGTGCCTGGAGCGCTCCTCGCTTCGCCGCGCTGGTTTCGCAGCCGGGGCTTTCCTGCAGCTGGCCACAACGAAGGAAGCAGCCAAGTTAACCACGAGGCCAGGCGGGCTCTGACGGCCGCACAGGAGGTTCCCACACCTCCCAGGACTCCCCAGCCACAGCGGTTCCTGTCCCCTTCCCTAACCTCCGTCCGGCTTTGAGCCGCGTGCCTTTAGAGTCAGCCTGAGCTCAGCGCGCGTCCCAGGCAGCCCGAGCACCACCCTCCAGCCCCTCAGTTCTCCCCCGGGGCTGCCTCGCAAGACTTCAAAAAACTAAATGCCAGCACGTGCTCAGCCCGGGCATTAATTAGCATTTTAAATGGGGCTCCTCCATTTCTGCTGGCAGGCGCCCAGCCTCTTGCAGGATGCTTTGCGGCGCGGGGGCAAGGAGCGCCTCCTCCTGCAGCCCGAGCTGCCCACAGGCAGGGCAAACCCATCTCACCCGACCTCAATCGCTGCAGCCACGGCTCCTGAGATTTCTCTGCATGCACCCAGCAAGCCCCGGTGAGATCCGTGGCACCGTGGGGCGTTTGGGGTGCAGCCCTGCCTGCAGCAGCTCCTTCAGATCCACAACCATCAGCCCCTGAGCGGCGCTGCCCAGCAGGTTATAACCTCTCTGCAGACTGGAGGAAGGATTTATTTTTCAGACGGGAGGGGAAAAAGGAGCAAGCCGGGCAGCCTGTCAGCGCAAGGAGCACGGAGTCAGCCCTGGCATCGCAGGAGGGATGCGGAGGCTCTGGGCTGGCAGGGGAAAGGAGTGTTCCGAAGGCAACGCTCGTAGAAGCGAGTGTTGCAGTTGTCTGATGGTTTTATAATGCAGCTCTCGCAGACCAGCAGCCTCCTGCAGATTTACTACCATATTAACCCTCTAATAGTCCCTTGGACTTTCTCCAGAAGGGCTGCCTGGCTCCGTGAACTTGGCGGCTGATGCACATTTACCAGCACGAGCTTTTGCTACCGCGGAAGTCGCTCACGCTGCCGTGTTTCAGAGGCACCAGGGACACCCATCCACAGCCACCACCACGAACGGCTGCTGCTGCCAGCCCGGGGCAAGCCGTGTGCCCCCACCCCGGCACCCAGCTCCACGTAGAGGTGTGTTCCCCTCCCTGTGCCGGGAGGGGATGCTCCTGGTGGGACGCTGCAAGCTGGCCCCGCTCCTAGCGCCGAGGCAGCAGCCCAGCTCACCCTCCCCTCTGCCCCTTTTTACTTTTACACAAGTGCTGATGTGCAAAATGGGGACTGAAGCTGCCCAGCCTGCTGCTCCCTCCTCCCGTGCTGCCCAAGCCTGGTGAGAGGCACAGCCACGCTGCTCCTGGGGGCTGCAGCCCCTTCCTGCTGTCACTCTGCTGGGCAAGGCTGGCAGCAGGATGAGAAGCAAGCTCCAGGCTCCCTAAATCCCTCGGAATTAGCGGGCTGCCACGCACAGAGCTGGGCTGGGAGCAGGTGCCAGGACAGCGGTGGTTTAAGGCAGCCCACGCACCCCTAAAAGCTGCTTCTGAGGACAGCGGAGAGTAATGGGGTAAAACCATCTGGGTCGTGGTTTACAGACACCGCTCAGGACCTGCCAAATCCTTTAAGGATTTGTGTAAGGAGATAGCTCAGAAAAGCCATGCCACACAGGAGGGCACGGGGGTTATCGTGCCCACGAGCAAGGAAGCTGAACTCTGCCTGATTTCAGAAGCGAGGGTAATGGGGAAGTGTGGGCACAAAACCCAAGAACCGGGACGCCAGGAAAGCTCTGATGTGACCACGTCTGGCAGTGCCAAAGGCAGTGCCCCCCAGGAGCGCCGTGCCTACCTGCAGGATGTAGTTCTTCCAGAGGAGCAGCCCAAACTGCCTGAGAACAACCATCCTCCCATCGGACGGGGACCGCCGCCGCTTCGCAGGACTCTGAGGAAGAGGAGAGAGCAGTGAGCACGGTGCCCTCGCAGACCCCGGCAGCTCCCCACCGCCAAGGCTCAGGAGCTTGCGTGGTGGGGCAGAGGTTGCTGAGCCCCCCCAGGGCAGCAGGGTTTCATTTTGCCACAAGGAGCACCAGGAGCTGAGGATGATGATGGTGTGAGGAGACCAGGAAACATCCCAGGCGTCGGCAGCAAGGCTGAGGGTGGCTATCTCCGCTCCCAGGACGATGTCGCAACAACCAGCTCAGCCCCGAAAGAGTGGAAAATAACCACAGTGCTCCCTCCCCAAGGGTCACGAGGAGCCCTCGAGAGCCAGAGGCGCCTTGGGTTTCTGGTGCTATCTGGTCGCAGCCATGCGCACGGCCTCGAGGCAGCTGCAAGCATCTGGACACGCAGCGAGCGAGGCTGCTGCTCGGAAACCCAGCCTGAGAGCACCAGGAGGTGTTGCAGCCACGTCCCACGGAGCTCCCGGGGCGCTGCACCCAGCACACGGAGCAGGGCAGGAGCCCCACGGGCAGCGCCGGGCGAGCACGCTGCTGCCCAGGGCTCTGCAAGACACCCCGAAGGCTGCTGCGCAAAGGGAGCCAGCGCTCGGGCAGCTGCACCCCCTCGTAGGGGTGCTTCAGGCAGGGAGAAGCTGTAGTGAAGGGGTGTGAGCACAGGATTACAGCACCACGAGCGGCCCGAGGCCGGCCAGGAAGGCACTTGTCACCCCTTCTTTTGGTTCAGATTTCAGGCTGCGCCCCCGCCTCCCGCGACGCAGAAGTGGTGGTTGTGCAATGGGAACAATGCTTGCCCAGAACAAACTCTTGTCCCAGAGGAGAGGCAAGGTTGAGAAAAGCACAGGGGAGAGAGGTCGGCGCCCCAGGGTGCTGCACCCCAGCCCTTCCCCTCTCTGGAGGAACCCACCAGCCCTCCTCGCACTTCCAGCTGAGCCATCGCTCGTCGGGCACGCAGGGGTTCCCCAAGGAAACTCTCCAGCCCCGGCAGGAGTTGAGCTGTGCTGGCACTCATCCCATCACCCCAGTGCAGGGGGTCAGCCCCAGCACGAGCAGAGCCAGCCAGCATCACGGCTGACCCTGGGATGACGAGACAAGAGGAGGTAGCACGGCCCCGCCAGCAGCTCGGGATAAATGCCAAATAATCATCTCACAAATCCCTGACCTCAAAGGTCTTGTGCCAGGCAGCTGAACTCACTTCATCACATCACGTTTGGCAACTGGAGCCGGGAAACGCAAACCACAAAGTCGGGGCAAAGGAGCTATTGAGCCAAACAACAGCCCTGCTGTGCTCGGAGGCTGAGCCCAGCAAGTCCCCTCTTCCCAGCTTCACCTCGGAGGTGCCCTGTGCCACGAGGAGCCCCGTGCTCCAGCCCCAGCCTCACGGCTTGGTCCAGAGGCTGGCAGCCACATGAAAGGACAGAAATAGCACGGGAGATGCTCGGCAGCAGGTTCTCCAGCTCTGGAGGGTACAGCACCAGCTCCCCGGGTTTGGAGGCTTGCTGCACTCGTGCGAGCAAAGGCAGCCAGGCAGGCAGGCTGTGTTTTCAGCAGACGCTGCACAAAAGCATCGCCTGCAGACACGGGAAAGCTGGCTCTGAGGGGCGGCCACGCTGCTCCGTGCCTCACCCGGCTGCCCCTGCGACACAGCCGCCTCCTCCTCCTCCCTCTGGCCGCAGTGGGGCCGTGCTGCTGCCACCGGGATTGCTTCCTGCGGCCAAAAGCACCCACAGGCAGCTGGGCCCCCGGAGATTAATAGCACCCATAGCCTCGGTGGAGAGCTGCGAGTACAAGGCGAAGCAGCCCAGTGAGGCCAGGGGGTGGTCAGTGACCCACCTGGCCAGAGCTGGGTAAAAACATGCCACAAGCACAGCGCCAGCAGCTGGGAGTATCAGAACGGCAGCAAGAGCGGGTTAAAATCCACACGGATCCGTGGATAAAGCAACAAGCAGCCATTTGGCCAGCCTGCCCTACATAGCCAGGTCCCCGAGCCCTCCAGGTGTCCTCCTGGCTTGGCACACTTCTGTCCAGCCCTGAATCAAAACCCAGGTGCGAGCTCTGAGCAGAAAACCATCTGCTTTTTTCCCCGTTTGATACAAAGAAGTTCGATTCTTGCAGTAGCAAGCAACATCTGCGCCAGACTGTCCTGCTCTGCGCAGTAACCCAGAAAAAGAAGAAGAGCTCCAGAAGGAGCCCGTCAGACACCCCCCTCCCAGGCGGCAGGCAGGGGAGGAACAGCAAAGGGGATTTTGCCAAGGTGGCTGCTGCTGCTAGATTTCGGTTAAAACAGACCGAAGCCCATCCCAGGCCCTCTCTGCCCCAGGTGACACCTTAGCAGAAATGCCACGGGAAGGGCTGGGACCCCCCAGCCCCCAGCCCCACGCGCAGCAAAGCAGACGACAGGACCCCCGTGCGCCCACACGAACCACCTGAACACAAAAACCTCCTCCTGCACCTCCTCGAAGGGCATCGGGAACAAATCGAGGCAACCAAAACCATTGCTCCTTTGTTTCACAGGCGATCCGACAGCGACCTACCTGCTGCTCGCCCTGCCGCACCCTCGGACACCTCCCGAGCGCCCGCACGGCGCTGCTGCTCCCAGCGGGGCTCTCACCTCTCTGAGAAAGTGTCAAGCACCTCTTGGGTAACGCCAACGCTATGCAACGTTGGAAAACTCCAGTATTGCCAATCAAATCTGCCCACCCTTTTTTAAGTGCCCCAAGAAAACCCACCCCGAACCGTTTGCTGGCTGCGGAACAAGAGCAGGAAGGCGCTCAGGGCTGCTCTTACAGACAAGAGCGCAAAAAGAAAAAAAATGGTTTCCCAGGTTCTGAGCATCCCCAGAAATTATTTTTTCAACTCAGAACGTGCAAAACCTGAAGGGAAAGCCTTTTTTTTTTGGAAGGCGCTCCCTGGGCAAGCTCTGCTGCCCCAGCAGGCCCCAGCCTTGCTCCTGGGGCTGCTCGATGCAGCGATCCAGCGGGATGGCCACCCTTGGGAAGCGGGGCTGTGCACAGGCGGATCCGTGCAACCATGGGAGGCACCGCGTGTACCTTGCAGGAGGACACCACGCAACTCACCTGCAACCCCGCGGTGCCGGGGCAGCTCAGGTTACCCTCCAGAGACGCTCTCCTGCCTGACCTCAGCGCTCGCTCTGCCAGCCAGGACCGACGAGCCCAGGGGGAGCAGGAACACGGCCAGCTTGGGGAACGCGTGGTCCCCCAGTTCCACCTCCCCAAAAAGCCCCCGCTTTCTGCACCGCAGCCCCGAGGGACAGCGAGCCGGCTGAGCACAGGGCTGGCCCCGTGGCCACCCTCCTGCCCACGAGGACCTGGCGGGTGGGGATCGGGGCAGGAGGACGGGCAGGGACGGTGCCACATCGCGACCCCGCTGCCATCGCCCCGCAGGGCCGGGTGAAGGCCGTGCGCTCCTGGGCGCAGCGCTCATTTCCGCGGCCTCGCCTCATTTCTGCTCTTCTGCTGCCCTGTTGCCATAGGAACGCGGCCTGGAAATGGCAGACAGGGCTTTTTTTTTTTTTTAAATCGCTTCTCCCCCCGGCTCGGGGAGGGAGCATCCCCGGCAGGCTGGGGGGGCTGCAGCAAGCCGGGGCCGGGCACGGTGCCGGCAGCCACGTCCCGGGCTGGACGGGGCAAGCTGCGCACAGCGTTTTGGGGAGCCGGGAGCCATTTCCAACACCTCCAGCCCATCCTGCCTCCAGCAGGGCTCCGGCACTGCGTGCCCCGAGCCGCCAGCTCCCGGTTGCCGCCTCCCTTTTCCCGTTTCGCTGCCGCAGGAAGCGCAGGAGCCGTGCGCCCGGCAGCCGACAGCCCCAGCGCACTGCGGTGCGCACGGAGCCCGGACCCCAACGCGCGCCCCCGCGAACCGGCACCGGCGGCTCCCGGAGCGGCCCCACCGTGCGCGCCCCCGACGCTCCCCGTTCCCCAAGGGCGAGCACCGGCAGCGGGCACGAGCGGTGGCGGCGCCGCCACCTCCTGGAGACCCCCCTGGAGACCCCCCCGGGGACCTCCCCAAGGGACCCTCCCGGTGCTGTTGGGGCTCGGCCATGGGGTCGGAGCCCCCCCCCCGGTCCCGCACTCACCGGCACCCCCCGGCCGGGCGGCTCCGGCCTCAGCGCCGCGCCCCCGCCGCCGCCATCCCGGGAGCCGCCCCGCCCCGCGCACGCGCCGGGCGTGCGCGTGCACGCGAGCGCGCGCGCGCGCCGGGGCTGCGCCCGATGGCTCCGGTGGGGGGGGGGGGGGACGAGGGAGCAAGCGCGTGCGCGAGGGGTGCGCGTGCCCGCGGGGGGACCTGCGGCACCTGGGGGCTGGGGAGGGGGCCCCAGGGGCAGGGCTGCAAGGGGGGAGGTAGGGAAAGAAATGGGGAGCCCAGGGGGGACGCGTCCCCAAAACCAGCCCCAGGCACCCCCAGCAGGGCTCGTTGCAGGGCTCGGGGGCAGGAGGATTGGCAGGGTGGGATGGGGATGGTGTGTGCCTGCACTCCGAGCACCAGCTGGGGCTTGGTGGGCTCCACGGGTGGCTGGTGGCCTCCTCGTGGCTTTTCGCCATCGCTTGGGACCACGCTGCAAACATATTGCTTTCGACCTACTGCAGGTGTAACGGGAACGGGGTGGGCAGAGCGCTGTGCCCCCAGTGCCAGGGAGCTCGGCAGCGTGGCCGTGGGTGCTGGGGGGTGTCTGGGGCAGCTGGTGGCTGTGGAAGGCAGGCCCACGGCGCTGCGGCCTCGCGTCAGCTTGGGTTGAGCCAGCCCTGCCGCGTCCACGCCCCTCCTCCAGCGTGGTTTGATCTTCCCCAATTACAGCTTCCCCGTGACCTTCCCTATTGCCTCACTCGGCTCTTCTCCGGGCCTGGCTTTGAAGGAAGCGGAGCGATTAGATCAAAACAGAAGTCTTGCCAAAGCCGGTATTTACAGGCTCCTCGCTGCTCCTGGAACAGCAAATGAGAGATGTTGCAAGGAGGCAGGGTGACATCGCGGTGACTCAGCTGGTGCTCAGGAGACGGGAGCAGGGCCAGGGCTGCCCTGCGGAGAGGGGCAGCAGCACGCCAAGGTGCGAGGACCGAGGCTGCAGTCGGGTGCAGGGCACGGAGGACTGGGTAATCCCATCCAGGACTGGGCACGGGCAGAAGATAAACCACAGTGACATCCTTCCCACCTCACTGTGTCGGAAAGCTGGAGAGGGCTTGGTTGTGGGTGTGTCCCCCCCATGGCTCCGTCACACTCATCAGCAACATCTGAAAGGATGAGAAGTCAGCCCCTGTGCTGGCACAGCTGCTGAAACCTGCTGGTCACCTCCTCCTTCCAGAAATTCCAGTTTGCAACCATCTTCCTGTGTCCAACATCAGCCCAGCTGTCCCCAGGGAGCCTCTCCACGCTGGCAGAGCGGGGTTGTGTGTCCCCGAGCCTGGGGACACCACCCTCAGGATGGCCCCTGGGCTGCATGGCCGGGGGCTGAGGTGCGTGCTGAGGATACCCACACTCGGCTACTGCTGGGGAGCACTGTTTGGTGACACTGGTGTCACTGTGCAGCACCCAGGGATGAACCTGGCCATGTCCTTGTGCTCCCCGCCACCTAAAGAGGAGGAGCTGCCAGCGACACTTCCCTGGACAGCCCCAAACCACGAACCAGGGTCAGAGACAGGCAAACAGAGCTGACTTCTGCTGAGTTCACTTCCCATTTTGTCCCAGTTTCTTCCCACTTGTTGGCTTAGCTGCAATGCTGGCTGTTGCAATACCGGGGACCGTGTTTGTTACCCCAGAGCACCACCTCCCAAGAGAAGATGCCAGGGATGTTCCTTGTGCAAGTGGGGAGCAGATCGGCACCTTGCTGCTTCAGAGCCTCAGGGTGAGCATCCACACATTACGTCTTGCAGAAACTGGGAGCACTGCAGGAAGAGTCAGAAGTTCACCTAAAACACAGCTTTAGAGGAAACCTCATACACTGCAGCCAGCGCGGCTCACGCAGCAGGGGTGGGCAGGCTGCTGGTTAGGCAGGTTGCCTTTAGTCTTAGGAAAAAAATAGAGACGTTTTCAGAATAGAAAAGCATTCCAAGGAATGATGAGCTCTAAATGAAAACCAAGTCAGCTCTTAAACTGAAAATGATCCCAGGAGGGCTTTTAGATCAAGGATGGTGTGGGGTCTGTGGGCAGTGGTGCAGGGAATCATCCAGAGGTAAATTCATATCTCTGCTCCTTCAGCAAGGGTCAGAGGAAAAGAGACATTGAAAACAGCCTCCAGGGCAAGAGGAGATGCAGGTGGTGCTCTGCTGTGCCTGCAGCCCTGCCAGGAGGAGCAGGCAGCCTGGTTTGGGTGAAGATAAGGCATCGGTGAAAGGGACAGCCCGGGGTGGGAGGCGAGGAGGAGCTGGTGGAGGACCGAGTGTGCAAAGGGCTGGGGGAGGCACGGGACCAAGCAAGTGAAGGTGTGGGGTGCAGTTAGGTGCTTTGGGAAGCAGTGAGGTGCATCGGGAACCTGCAGAAACCCCCGGGGAGTGGCCCAGGAGACACAGAGGATGAGGGAGGAGGGCACTCCACCCAGAGAAGTTGGGGACAATGTGCCCAAACTGTGGGCACTGTGTACAGGAGGAGAAATGAGAAATGTGACAGCAAAGACGGTTAGCTTAGGGATATGGTTTAGTGGGGACTGTTTGTGTTAGGTTAGAGGTTGGACTCAATGATCTTGAGGTCTCTTCCAACCTAGAAATTCTGTGATTCTGTGAAAGACATCCCAAATGACTGCATCTGGAGAAGCACAAGGAGGGGCATCCCCTGAGCCATAGACTGGGAAAATCCTCCGTGAATCCTCCACAAATACATGTACATGCGTCCCTGGTCTCTGCACACTTTCCCAGCCATCACCCACCGCTGATGGCACGATCTGGGCTTTAGTGTGACCTGATATGGCTGGGACTGTGCTTCATTAATGCTGGGCTCAGTTCTCAGCAGCAAGCCAGGCCGTGCTGGTGCTATCACGGGATGGCAACCGCTGCCTCGGCCAGGAGCTGCCAGGCTGCAAAATGGGCACAGGTAAGGGCAAAAACCCTTGGCACGCTTACATAACCTTGCCAGGAGGAACTACGTAAAACAGAGAAACTCATGAGGAGAAGTGAAAATGAAATACAGAGGAAAGTTCTTGTAAATGATGGGGAGATATCATCTAGCCAGTGTACCACCAAGACACAGAGGTTCTGCCACGGTGAACCTGCTGGGGGATGGCTTAACAGCAAGGCAAGCTAGCCAAAATGCAAACAAATAGTCAAAATACACCAAATAAAATTATTAGAAAACTGGCATTTTCTGTTTCAAACAAGGAAAACAGCAAGATGCAAAGCCCTCAGCAAGTTAAAAGCCACGTTCACATAGACAAAAAATATTTTGAGCGTAATTTGCTTACCACACAAAAATTATAGCCAGGGTTTGCAAACCCGTCAGAAAGAAGAAGTTTGCTGGGAGCCCGCTGTGGCTGGCAGGGATGGGGCAGGTGTGTGCTGGGGCCTCACTGCAGAAGCTCTGCACGACGTTAAGGATAGATTTACAGCGAGCTTTTGCTTGTAAAGTAACTGCTTAGGAGTTAGGAGATGGTGTGGGTATAAATGGGCATGATGTGTGCCAGACCTGTGCTGGTCAATACGTCCACGAGAGAGCAGCTCCTGCTGGCGATGCGCAGGGCCTCGGGGTGGTTAAGATGAAAGCAGGCTGTGAAAAGCTGGGGAGGGGTTGCGTGATGTCAAGTGGCTGAGCAGAAAGACTTAAAATGTGATTCAATAGAACTGAATTCAAGGCAACATAAAAAATAGTGCTATGTGTACGCACTGACAGGCTCTCTTTTTTTTTTTTTTTTCTTTGATACTAGCTTGGGGGCTCTTGGAAAGAAATCTTAAAGAATTCCCCTTTTTTCACACACATTTTCCCATCACTAATTTTTCTCACCGTTTTTTCTCGGCCTTCTGGGGTTTGACTTTTTAAAGCAATATGTATTTTGGTTTACTGAATGGATTATTCTCTGCCCAAATTGAATGTAATCAGGTCATGATCACCGTTCCCTAGGCAACCACCACCAGAATTATAGAGCTATGATCATGAATTAACACCGTTTAAAAAAGTCAAAAACAACAGCAACAGAAAAAATTGTAACTGCAGGGCTTAATAAGTTGTTGCTGAAACATGACATTCACGTCGGGGCCACCAGCTGGTGGCTTCGGTAGGGAAAAGCAACGATTATAGATCTTAATTCAGGAGCGAGGTGAAGACGCCAGCAGCCTGTAAAGGTGCGTTCAGCCAAATCTGATGAAGGAAATTCTGACGCATAGCTCTGATTAACAAAGGAATTGTTATCTGCACCCATACGAGGGGCAGGAATAGCTAGGACTGAGAAGAAGCTGGCGCACTGGGGGGTGGCTGCGGGGGCAGCCAGCTCTGCACACCCCTGCTGCACCCACAGAGCCAGGAAAAAATGACAAAGTGACCCAAGCGTGTGCTGTGTCCTGATGAACACCGCAGGTAGGGACGTGGGAGCCCGGCCAGCCTGCTCCACGGCTGCTGGCAGCGTCCACACGCTTCAAAGGCAGATGGAAAAGTGCCGGCAACAGACGGCAGCAAACAATCCGAGTACGTGCTGGGCCTCCTCCGTCGCTTGGCGCAGTTTGGGCTTTTCTGGGAACACTTCAAGTGCTTAGCGAGTGTTAGGAATGTTTTTGGTGTTTGGAGGGGCTGGGCTGGGCAGCCAGCCTGAGGTGGGACGAGGTCTGTGCAGCACTCCTTGGCTGGGGGAGTCTGTCCTGAGCCGGGCCCTGGCATGGGGCTGATGCCAGGTGCCATTTTATTCAGGCAGCTCCTTCCCAGCCCTGCCATTTTATTCAGCCAGCTCCTTCCTGGCCCTGCCATTAATCATCCAGCTCCCTCCTGGCCTCGCTGAGCTGCCATGAGGGCAGCTGCTGCCCCAGCCTGCTGCCAGCCCGCTCCCTGCACGCGAGGTGCTGCGGGCTGGCCAGGACGAGGTCTGGAGGGCGATGCCATCGTGACAGCACCCCCTGTGCCTGTCCCACCAGCACCTTCCTCACACGTGGCCCTGTTTGAGCCCACCCGGGGCAGAACGGCCGCAGCCCACCCGTATTTGTTGTGTTGGCCCCGTGGGGCCGGCCTGAGGTGCACGGCGTGCAGTACAGAGAGCAGCAGGCCTTGTTACTCCTCCCAATACTGTCTGATTAACCCCAGCACTCATGAATTTTGAAGAACCCGTTTTGTAGTCCTAAGTTCACTTTTATGTAGCTTTTTATTATAATTTCTTAAATAACAAACCAATAACCCAAAACCAAGAAGGAAGTAATGGAAATAGCCTCCTTCCTCCAGTGCCAGGACCTGGGAAGGCTGGTCGAGGCAGCAGGGGCAGCCCCTGGCAGCATTCCCCTTCCTTCTCTTTCTGTCCCTTCCCCTTCCTCATCCTCATCCCCTTCCACTTCTTCATCCCCATCCCCTTCCCCTTCTCCTTCCTCATCCCTTTCCCTTTCCCCTTCCTCATCCCCTTCCCCTTCCCATCCTCATCCCCTTTCTCTTCCTCATACTCACCCCTTTCCCCTCCTCATACTCATCCCTTTCCCCTTCTCCTTCCCCATCCTCATCCCATTCCGCTTCCTCATCCTCATCCCCTTCCCTTTCTCTTTCCCCATCCTCATCCCCTTCCGTTCCCCATCCTTATCCTTATCCTACCTCCTTCTCCTTCCCTTTCTCCTTCTCCATCCTCACCTCCTTCCTCTTCTCCATCCTTATCCTTATCTTAATCCTTATCCTTATTCCCTTCCTCACTTTCTCCTTCTCTTTCTCCTTCTCCTCCTTCTTCCCCTTCTCCTCCCCTTTCCCCTTCCCCTTCCTCATCCTCTTCTCCTCCTCCTTCACCCCATTCCTCTTCCCCTTCCTTATCCTCCCCTTTCCCCCTGCCCACCCCACCACACCCCGACCCCTCCGTGCCGAGGAGCCGCCCCCCTGCCCCGTCCCTCCCCGTCCCCCCCCCGCCCCGCGCATGCCCGTGCCGGGCAGCAGCGGCTCCTGGCGGGCCCTCAGCGGCGGGGCTGCGGCGATGCCGGGCCGCGGGCGGCGGGGCCGGGGCCGCGCTGCGGGGCCGCAGCAGAGCCCGGACCCGGCTCCGGCTCCGGCTCCCGGCTGTGCCCTCGGGCCCACCCGCTTCTGCCCGCAGTGCGGCCGCGGCGTGGAGGCCGCCTTCAGGTTCTGCCCGGCCTGCGGGGAGCGGCAGCCGCCGGCCCCGGGGGAAGCGGCGGCGGCGGCCCCGGCGCCGTGGCAGGCCCGGAGCCCCGCGGCCGGGCCCGGCTCCGGCTCCTCGTCCCCCTCGGGGGCCTCCCGGCCGCCCCCTTCCCGGTCCCCGTCCGTGTCCCCGGCGGCGAAGCGCGGCTCCTTCTCGCCCCGCAAGCCGCGGGCGGTGGCGGCGGTGCCGTTCCCGGAGGCCGAGGTGCTGGAGGATCACGGCAAGAGGCGCTGGAGGCTGGGCCGGCTGCTGGAGCACGGCGGGCCCGGGCTGATGTACGAAGGTGCTGTGGGGACGGGGAGCTGGGGGTGAGGGGGGCACGGCCCGGGTAGGGCTGGCAGGGGGTCCCCGGGGGCTGTGGGGCGGGGGCTGGCGGCCCCACACCGGGTTTTGGCCCCGTGGGGTCGGGGATTTGTGCTGGGACCAGAAGCCTTCCAGGCCGTGCTGCAGTTTCCTGTTTTTTTAGGTTCACAACCCACAGGCCGTGAGCCCCATGCATGAGTTCCTGTGCCGCAGGTGCTGTTGGGGCTGTGTAAATGTCAGGTGGGGATTTTCCCCATTTCAGGGCCAAAAGGAACCATCAGGGCATTGTCTCGGCTGCTCAGTGCGTGCCGAGCTTTTCTCACCACTCCAGTTGTGTATTTCCAAGGGAAAAGTTTTGATCCCATTCCCCACCGTCACCCTGAACACACTGCTCAGGAGGAATTGTCCACACCAGTAAGCTTTGCCCCATGTTTGGCTTTAGTTTCCTTCTACTTGCTTATGCCGCTTCGTAACAAAGGCAGGGCATCCACAGACGTGATGGTAGGAAAAGAGCAAATCAATGCTGTTACTGCAGTGGAAGGTGCTGTTACAGAGACACCTTTGGGATGATGAGCAGCTGATAACCTGTGTGTAGCATCCAGGCTGCGAGCAGCAGAAAGGAACCTGCCCCAAGGCAAAGTAATGGGTGCACATTTTGGAGGAGGAAGGTCACGTGCATAATAACATTACGCAGAGGAGGAGGGACTGCGATCTCTTACAGACTGGAAAAACTACATAGTGAGCCAGAGGGAACTCTCATCAAATTAATTTGGGGATGCCTTTGAGATTCTACTAATGACTTGTTCTTTGCGTGCCGTCTTCAAAGCACCCCCCTACTGTAGCCATGCGTAGATGCTGCTGTGACTTAAGCAGATCTGCACCTGAAGCATGTCAGGGGTGCTGTGACTTCTGGAGCAAGGTAAGAATTATTTTGTGGCAGTATGGGAAGGCGCTGTCACGGAGGAAGCTTTTGCAAAGTCCAAGCGAAAGAAGCAGAGGATAAGTAAGAGTCGGGCTGTGCAGGCTGTGTTTAATGGCATAGCTGACACTGCGCGTAGCTCTTTTCTGTGCTTCTGTAACCACATCTGTTCCATCCTTCCACAGCACAGTCAGCATCTGGAGCCTGTCCTCAAAAGCAAAGATTCTCCCTCAAACTTGTGAGTTTTGATCTGTTTGGGTAAGAAGTAGTGTGTAGTGCTGTGTCCAGGGCCTGACCCACCCGCCTGCAGGGCTAGAGGTGGCATTCGGGGCAGGTGGGCAGAGAGGCCCCCTCTAGCCTGAAGCTGTGCTGCCTCGTGGCTTCACTGTCCTCATCTCTGTAGGTAAAATCCCTCAGAGGGAGGAAAATAACACCATTGCTTAGGAGATGGATAAAACTTCCCAGGAATCTCGTGCTTGGTTTTCAGTAGACGTTGGCTGTTCTGCTAGAGGTGTGAAGAAAAACAGCTACAAGGAATTCATTTAAAAGCAAACAGACAAAAACCCCTTCATCCCAGAAGACTGCCCCTTCAATCCACAAGGCTCAGTAATCTCTAAACCTGAATTTAGTGCAGTAGGATAGAGTTCTTGTTCCATTAATGTCAGGCCTGCTTTCTTCCTGTATGGCAAGGGCATAAATCCTGCTGAAATCAGGGGGGAACTGGAGATGACAGCATTTGGTGGTTACGCTGAGGTTATACTGAGAGACTCTTAACACCAGAGCACATCTTTAAATTAAACAGTAATTAAAGTTATAATTCTAAGCCAGCTTCCTAGGCGCTTCCAAAGATTTGTGTTCTCCGGAAACGTGTTATTTTCAGTAATAGCTGTTCTGCAGCTGAAATTGAGTTGGTGACTGATGGCTCTGTGGGGGACGTGGTGGTGCCCACTCACATGTGCTAGTAAAATTATTCACTCTTCTGTCAGAGGAGAGCTACATAGGAGGGTGGAGAAAGAATAGAGCGTTAACGAGAACAGACAGCTAGCTGCCACAAAACTAGAACCAGTAGGTGGGGATCTTTGTTCAGTTCTGTACATAACGCTCCCAGCTCCTGTATTTTGCACCTTCTGGTGTTTTGATCAGCAGTCTTCTGACTGCAGCCCAGCCCTGGTGGCTGTAGCGGTCTGTAGCATAGCACACGAGAGCATTTGGGTTCAGGTTGGCTTTCCAGGCAAGATGCACAATGAAATATCTGGAACGTGGTCGTTGGTGTTGTCTGGAGACTGCTGATCCTGCAGAAAGCGGGGCCACTTGTGGGTGGGGTCTTTGGTATCAAACCAGCCAGGATGTGAAACGGCTGCCTCCTCCCATGCGGAGCATCTGCCCTAAGTTAGCGTGCAGTGTCCTGAGCATATTTCTGTGTATGTCTGTGTAAACGTGTGTGGGCACACAGACGTGGATACGTTGGTTGTAAACCATCAGGTCACTTGATAACAGCAGTAGTAAATGAGCGGTAGTGCTGACTGATGTAAAAAGGATGGATTTTAAGAATCCAACACATTACCCAGACACTTAGGAAATGTTGCGAATCCTTGTCTCGTTTTCTGACAGCCAGCATAAAATGGAATAGCTTTGACTTGCCTCTTCGCAGAAAGAACCTCATCTGTGCTGTGGCTGTGAAGGTTGCCTCTGTCTCCTAACATAACAGCTTCAGGACTAGAGCTCGTTCTGGGCTGCCAGATGGTTCACGTTGTCTAGGTGCTCTTAACCGATGGATGCTTCTTAGTGGTAGTGCTTGAAACGTGCGGTGTGAGAGCTGCTCCCTCCTTCCATGCTGACGCTTGGAGTCGGTGTGGCTGTCAGGTGCAGCATTAAATAGCGAGCCAAAAGACCTGAACTCTCTTCTCAGCTCTTCTGCTGTCTGTTCTTTTGTTTTTTGGGGATAGGAAGGGGGAGGTTTTAAAATATTTAGTGAAGATTTTATAGCAGTCTTGCCCAAATTTGCCATTCCAGCAGGGGGTGTGTTGCTGAATTAACGCATTTTCTTTCTGTTTCCTTTAGGATGCCAAAGATGGCAAGATCTACAACGAACAGAACTTTTTCCAGCGAGCTGCAAAGAAAGACACAGGTTGGTGCTTCTTGGAACGGTGGGGACGAGGCTGCTTGTTAGGAAAACTGGCATCACTCTCGCGTTGGTTCTGTCAGTTTCTCAGAAGGCAAGGCTAGAATAAACTGATTTGTTGCTTCATCTGTGCCAGAGTGCTGAGCAGTTCAGCCAAGAGCCTGCTCTCCCAGGCTGTCCCTGCCTTCAGGACACTGTAATATTGGCATTTTGAAGCTCTCTTGCTCTACCCAGGCTTCGTCTTCATCTCGGTGGTAGCTGTTGAATCCTGCAGCCTGGCTGGCCGTTGCTCGCTCTCTCTTCTATGCTGCTTCCTCATTTCTGTCAGCTGCTGTCAAGTATTTACTCAGTTGACTCAAAAACCTCAGCGTGGGCAAATATGACCAGGGAACATGGACAGGTGTTTGAGCAGGGGTTTTGGGGGAATTCCTGACAAACCTACATTTCTGGGAAGACTGCAATCAAATCCTTCCCAAGCCTATGTGTAGAATTTGCTTGTCCATCGCTGCTCCTGACTCTCTCTTATTCCCTTCTTGTTTTACATAGCCCCATAGCAAGCACATGCTTTAGCCTGCTCTGGTATTTCCAGCATCCCTGCTGTCGTATTCTTGCTCTGCAGTGCTGTGTTCATTGACATGCTAACACCCCAGCATATTAGGCTGGCATTTCTGGGACAGAATCAGTAGGAGAATGACTTTTAACTGAGCTGCCCAGGGCAGATCAGGCCTTTGGAGAAAGGCCATCCCTGACTGAGCTCCTTTGTTTTGGAGCTCCTTAGCAGCATCTGCTGCATTTTGTCCTCTTCTCTTGCCTTCTAGTGGATAAGTGGAAGAAGCTACACTCTTTGCCCCTGCTGGGAATCCCCAATTGTGTTGGCTTTGGACTGCATGCAGATAAATACAGGTGAGGTGACTGTGAAGGACGCAGCTGAGCGCTTTTGTCCACAATTGCCATCCTCTTGGGCTTTTTCTTTCTTTCCCTCTTGCTCTCTGCTGTTTCATTTCTTGCTGTCCACAGGCTCCTAAGTATGTATTGCTCCTATTTCATTTATTACCAAAATTATTTATTACCAAAAATTATTGCCTCTCCCAATATTCCTTCAGTCTTTGTGTTGCTGGTGAAGTCATTGCTTTTGCTGCTTCTGCTCCTCAGGCCCAGGGACATCTTATTGCTGCCTTTTAAACTTAACTCAGAAGGGGAGACGAGACTTTGTAATATGTGGTCAGCGTGTCTCTCCTTTTCATAGAGCTTTTTGTTATATATAAGAAATGAGAAAAGCTTTGCCCACGTCAACATGAAGTGGGAGACAGGTCTAATCCAGGTAGAATGCTTGATGAGTGTCTGTTGTAGGGTTTCTGAACCAGGTAGGTACTGCCAAGTCCTTGTCTCTTGTAGGTTTTTGGTGTTCTCAGACTTAGGGCGAACTCTTCACTCCATCCTGAATGATGGCGTACGCCTGAATGAGAAGGCAGCTTTTCAGATCGTAGTCCGGCTGGTACGTAGAGAACCAATACTTCCCAAGGGACTTGTTCAGAAAAGGCATACAACTTTTCCCCTAATCTTATAAAGATGTTTTAAAGCTAACACAGGGGCTTGGCTGGGGTCTTAAAGCAGCGTCACTTGAGCCTGTTGTTGAACTTGAGTAGCATCTCTTGAGCAGTATGTAAATTTGAAGGAATTTGAGATAAGGAGAATGAAAGAAACCTGGCACTTGAAAATCAGAATCTGTGAGACGTGATGCTAATGTGTACCTGCACACAGCTTCAAGGAACTGTGTTAGAAAGTCCAGTTTAGGGAAAGCCCGTGTGCAGAAGGAATGCATGGGTCTAATACGTTGACGTTTTCTGTTTACTTGTAGCTAGACTGCCTGGAGTACCTTCATGAAAATGAATATGTGCATGGGGACATCACGGCTGAGAACATCTACGTGAACCCGGAAGACCTCACGCAGGTATGGAGCTGGAGCCGTGCTGCAAGGAAATGGCAGTGAAGGAGGGCTGATGAAGCAGGACAGAACACCCAGGATCCTGCTCTTGAGCAGGGGAATGATGCATTCTGTGCAGTGCTCAAGCAGGTTTTGTAGTGCAGGATTGGGGAATTCACAGGTTTAACACCTGAAGGAGTGGACGTGGTACCTGCCATGTCACCTGGAGTCTGCAATAAGGAGATTCCTTGGAGGGAAGTTTCAGGCTCTGTCCTGGAGACCTATGGAGGAAGAGGAGCAGATACACAGCTCGGGGTCCTGGCCCCAAGCAGTAATGCTCAGACGCGTGTTTCTTGGTGTCTTGTAGGTGACCCTAGCGGGCTACTGCTTTGCGTTCCGTTACTGCCCAGGAGGGAAGCACGTGGCTCAGCGCGAAGGCAGCAGGACCCCTCATGAAGGCACGATAGAGTTTATCAGTCTGGACAGCCACAGAGGAGCAGGTCAGTCTCTTTCTGACACAAGCCAGTCAAGCTTGCCACAGAGCTGTTTCTGTGGCATTGCTCTCTGGAGCTGGCATTTGTTAGTAAAAATGCCTGGAAATCATCACCTGCAACTCAGCTTCTGGTCGGGCTGTTCCCTCTAACCTCTCTCTAGGCTGCTGTGCTGGGACTTGCCAGGTTACTCAGCAACAGCAGCAAGAGGTGCAGGGATGTTCCTGCTCCATCTGGAGCCTTGGCTTTACTGCAGGCATGCAAGGAATAGAAAACTGGGCTGCTTCCTGCTGGCTTAGCAGGGATATGTTTCAAACCAGACTGGATCCCTGCCCAAAACAGAGTTGAAGCAAGCCGGCTTTGCTCTGACCTTGAAGCAGTGAGAGCTGGAAGGGTATTTAAATTAGCCAGTACCTCTCTTGGTTGCAGTGTTCACACTGTTCACAAATGTTCGTCCAGGGTCTGGGATGTGCTCGTTCAGCTGTGGGCAGCAGGCTCTCAGAACTGTCGATATCCTCTAGCAGTGAAACTCTTGCATTTCTGTACTTCAGCTCCTTAGGCTTGTGCCCCATCACAAGGCTGCCTGTTTTACATAAAGAACACTTGAAATAGAGACTTCTGAGGTTGTGCAATGAGTGCTAGTCCCTACTTTCGTTTGAAGAAAAGGTGCTAGCCTCCCAAACATTTTTTCATGTGTCAATCTCCCTTCTTTCCCGTCAGGACCATCTCGACGGAGTGACTTGGAATCTCTGGGCTACTGTCTCCTGAAATGGCTCTGTGGCTTCTTGCCTTGGTCTCATGATCTGAAGAACGTGGAAGCTGTGGTGGAGAAGAAAGAAAAGTAGGAGAAATCTTCTGCTCTTTTGGGAAATGCTCAGCAGAAAGTGCTGAGGAATGTTCTGTGACTTAAAGAGAAATCACATGGTCACAGTACGCTATTGGGATGTGGGTTAATCTACTGTAAAGGCTGAGACTGGAAATAGGTGGCCAAACAAAAGGGTTATTGCTGAAGCCAGAGTTCGGCACTGTTTAGAACTTGGCCACCTGAATTCAGACTTTTTATGTCCCTGTTGTTAAAGGTGGGCTGCTTGAGGGCCTGCTCCTTTGCTTCTCATCTGACAGCACTCTGCATTGATTATTCCAGGTACAAAGCAGATGTGATGTGCCTTCTCCGACAGTGCTTCAGCGGGCAGAGAGCGATTCCAGGTGTGGGCTTGCTTTCCTGGGGGCTTCTTGTGGAGGGAGGATTGACTGTACTTGAGGTCAGAGCCTTCCCTGTGCTGGCGTGCTAGCTGGGATGGCTTCCAGTGGTGATGGTGGCAAAGCATTGCATGCAGCAGCTGACAGGCTCCTCCTGTGAATGAATCCCTTGTTTTCTTTGCAGCAAAACAAGGAGGGTTGCTGCCCATTATCTGTATTCATGAGCCTTGCTGAAGAGGCAAGTGTTCTGGGGGCTTTAAAAATGCAGGATTTGGGTCACTTCCCCACCCTATCTTTGAGTTTCATATTAGCCTTTTGTTTTCATAGACCCACAAAACAGTTTGGGTGAGTAGGGACCTTAAAAATCATCTGGTTTCACCGCCCACATAGTGAAGAATTTCTTATATCTGATCCAAGTCTTTTACTCTCTTTTAAAGACTCCTTGTCCTATCACTATGCTCCTGGCGGAGTCCCTCTCCAGCTTTCCTGTAGCCCCCCTTTAGGTACTAGAAGGCCGCTGTAAGATCCCCCCAGAGCCTTCTCTCCTCTGAGCTGAAGGAGGCAGCTCTCTCAGCCATAATGGAAGTGCTCTGTCCCTCGTGGCCCTCCTCTGGACTCACTCCAGCAGCTCCCTGTCCTTCCCCTGTGCGGGGGGCCCAAGCTGAACACAGGGCACTGCGGGTGGTGCCTCCCAAGAGCAGAGGGGGCGAATCACCTCCCTTGTACCTGCTGCTCCCACTGCTCCTGAGGCAGTCCAGGTTTTGTTTTCCTTTCTCTGCAGCTGGCCAAGGCAGGTGAGTGAGCTGGCTACGGGGAATGCAGTCTGGAACGGCTATTTGGCAGCTTTGTAAAGATGATGGGTGGCCGTGCAGCTCCGGGCAGTGACATTCCTCATTTTGCAGATGCCCTTCAGCGCTACCTGCAGCAAGTAATGGCACTGGAGTATGAGGAGAAGCCCAACTATGAGTTCCTGCGGCAGCTCTTCAAAAAGCCACTGGAGAAGATGAAAGCATCAGCTTATGACTCCGTGGCTATCACGATAGTGTCCTAAGTAAGTGTCTGTAGTTCAGACTGCCACAGTGCAAAGCACTTGTGCCCCTGTGCTGCTTTGAGTAGCACAGTGCCGTACACCCTGGGGTGCTGCAGGCAGCAGCAAGTGGAGGTGAGAAGAGAGTAGGGTGGTCTGTGAACTCACCCAAGACCACGGGGCTCCTCCTGACTGTGAAAGCAGCACTGTTATTTCACTGTTCCCTCTTAAGAGGCCAGTCCAGTGCTATGCAAGGCCAAGCTTAGCGGTTGTCACGTCTGTTTCTTTGAGGTTTTGTAGAAAGGCATAATACTTGCCACCTTCTTCCAGGTGCAATAAAGGCTGAAGTTTGCAGGGCCCTGAAGGTGCTAACAAAGTACAGATTGATGTGGTCCTTTTTAAAAAAAAATAAATAAAATCCAGAATCTGGGCTGTACCTTTTGTAGTTCTTTTTCATAAAGCCAGCTTCTAGTGCAGCTATGTAGGCACAAGTGCTCTATTTTGTCCATGAAACACTTCATGCCAAGGTAAAGGTTTGATAAGAGATACAATACAAATAAATACGAAGACAAATCTACGTCTAGTCTGAGCCTGCCTCACTTAAGGCCTCTGTATTAAGCAGGAGGCCCAGGAACAGATTTCTGGGAATGAATTGTACAAATGCTGGTTAATATTCCTGTTTGTGCCTTTTCTTTTAGATCAAGGAAACTTGGACTGGAGAACAGAGTTCAAAGCTTTCTGCAGTGTGAGCCCCTTTTCAGAAGACATTTAACTTTTACCTACCTGGTTTAGAGAGAGACTTTTTAAAGGCATTTTCCTCTAATTTTAATGTAACGTGCTACTGAATGCTGAGCCACTGCTGTAAGAAGCTACTGTGAAGATGCTCCTGCGTGGCAAGTTAGTGTAAACAGCTGGAGAAGTGCACTCTAGCCACCAGGAGAAGGGCACAAAGAAACTAAATCAGGGACTTTTTTAAGTGACAACAGTGGCAGTATGTTGTTTTATAATAAACTTTAGACAAGCACCTAAGGCCCCCTGTCATGCAGTTATTTGTCATGTTCAAGGCATTTCTGGAGGCTTTCTTTCTGGGGATGCTATAGAGTTGTGATGGTGAGTTGAGCCCCATCTAATTTTTTTTTTTTTTGCCGTGTAATGGCAGTTTGCAGGATGCTCTCCCAACTGCTCATGCTGTTCATGTAAATAGCCTACAGGCTGTCCCTCTTGGAACTCAATCCTAACAACTTGGCTCAGAGCTAAACCCTGACTTCATCCCTAAAAGCAGTACCTTAACTCGCCAAGCCCCAGCTCAGTGCAGTAGGCAAACGGGATACCATCCACAGAAGTAACACAAGGAGCCATCTATTTATACAAAAAAAAAGTTTTATAAAAAAAGTCACTACATTGTGTGTATCTGAACTGTTGCCATCTGCCACAGTAAATTCTAAACAAAGGAAGAATCATGGAGTCCAGTTCCAGTGTTAAGTTCATTGACATCTCCTGGAAGTCTTATACCTTGGTATTTGAATGCTCACCATGTTTTTAAAAAGAAGGCTGTTTTCCCAACATTCACAGGCTGACAGAGCTTTAACCAGGGTTGGCTAGGCTGGGGTCAGCATCACTACGGATACAGCACAGAAGATAATGTTTTTTGTAAGAGAAGTAGATGCTGCCTTTGTGAATTAGGATCCAGTTACAATAAAAATTAAGTTAAGGCTTTCTGTACGACAGAATGTTTGCCATTACTACCTTGATGCCTGTTTCTAGTGTTCAAGTGATTTGTGCTTTATTTCAGGACACGTTAATAGAAATAGCAAGGAAGACTGTGCAAGACAGGAAATGAAGTTTTGCCACTGGCTGGAGGTGGCAGCTTAACCACACAGTTCCAGCATAGACTAACAGTTCACGGAGATCACATTACTGTAGCATTGGGCAGTGAAGCATAAGGCACAGGAGGAGGATTTTTCAGGTGAGGGAACATATGGCAACTAAGGCCTGAGGCAAATAGGGCTTAAAACCATGTGAGAGGTAGGTTAAAAAAATAAAAGCTCAGACCTGCTGTGAGCCTTCATTTACCTCTTGATTGTATCCATAAAAACCTTAGATCAGTGCAGCAAAGAGTATATACACACACACAGACAAGGGAAGCACCAGCTGACTTGATATAGTACCTGGCTGGAAGAAAAAGGCAGCACAACCTCAAAAAGGTTTTTCAAATGGAAGAATTCAAGCATAGTGTTACATCTAGTAACTTGGCAACCAAAAATAAATTCCTTTCTTTTATAGTGCCAGGCCTCACAGTGAAGCAAGGGACATGACAAGTTTCCTATCACCAAGAATTAACTGGTGAGGTATGACAAGCTATAACATTTCATCAGTGGAAAAGGATCTTAATTTGCACAGGACCAGACAATAGGGGATACTTAAAAAAAGACAGATATCAAGGAAGGAAACAGCCCAGAAGTGAGCTACAGAATTAAAAGACAGGCTTGCAGATCATGATAGGCAAAGTTGAGGGGAAGGGCTCTTTTTGGAGGTATTGTCAATTATTCACTATCATCCCTGTACGACTATGACAGAAATACTGTTTCCAGGAAACCTAGAGAAGTAAAAAGCGTGAAGTCAGAGGCTTAAGAAGCCCAAGTTCACCCTTTCTTCACTGTGTTCCGCTACGTTTTTTCGTTTGACTTGCCTTCTGTCACACTTGCCATCACTAGACCTAGCACAGACTGACTGTAAACATGATTCCAAGTAACGAGGCAGGCATGGCTCCTTGTTCATGGCGCTGCCAAGAGACAGTGCTGAGGTAGGTTTGAGAGGTACTCCACAGCTGCCTTCTACAGAAGATGTAGGACTAGCACCATTGATGGAAGAGTAGCCCGAGCTCCCTTCCCGGTTAGGGTTTCTTGGGGCAAGATATGTTGAAACTCTGTGAGTGTCATCTGCTGTCTTGGCTTTCCTCTGCGGTGCCGCATGCTCGGACCACTCTGCAGAGAGGTTGTCTTCATCGCTGGAGTCCTGACAGCAGTGCTCCGCTGGGTCCACATACACCACCGTCACATCCAAGATTCCACTGGGACCTGTCACTGCAAGGGTGATAAAAGGGAAAGGTTGGTTATGAGTTGGGCATCACCAAGCAGGCATTCAGCACAGTCAAGCAGAAAAAAAAACATACAAATATAAACTGCCTACTGTTGTATCTGAAAATACTGTCTTGAAATGCTAAGCCACTACCAAAATCCCTCATTATGTTCTGAAGCAGTATGTTCCTTTTCTTCTGTATATTCCTAAAACAGTTTAACAGTTATCATCACTGGGGGAAGGGGGAAAGAGTTCTTCCAGCTGACCTTCTGCTGAAAGTTCAGGCTCCTGGTGCCTGAGGAACAGTTTTAAGCAAAGATAACAAGCGAGTTTTAATTCTTGTCTACTTTTTATAAGGAGAATAAAAGCCTCACCATCTCCATCTCTCTCGCCTTCGCTTTCCTGATCACCTTCATAACCTGAGCAGGAATCTAAACTCCAGTCCAGGAAGTTGTCTAGAAGGCTTTCTTCCTGGGTGGACAGTTCAGCTGTAGGCGTAGTCACAAAGCTGCCTCTGTCATCCTGAATGCTGTCTTCCCTCCTCCTGTAAAAAAAGAGATCTACTTTTCCAGCTCTTAATAGGTATGCCAATTAAGGCGATTACAGAAAAAATGATCTTATCTAAGAATAGAACCTCAGGATACCAGAGAGGAGGAAAGAGGAGGAAAGGCTCATGTTAGTCTTCAGAGACATTTAAAGCAATGACTTATACTAGCCTTTTAGTTCTTTTTCCAGAGGGAGAGCTAAGGAAAGTCTCAATTTCCACCACATTCGTGTGCAAAGGACTGGGCTCCGGGTCCTCCTGTTTCACACCCAACACTGAGCAAAGCTGGCTGTAACTCATCATCTGAAAAATAAAGGGTCAGTAAGAATTAGATCAAGTGATTCCCTCTGCCAGGAGACAGCTATTTTATCCTTATTTTTCTAGAAGTAAGCTATCCTGGTGAGTTCTTCCTACATGTTCTCAACCCTACAGTTACAATCCCAGCAGGGGAAGTTTAAAAGCCACAACTTTACCTAGTTGTTCTTGCTTCCAAAAACCTGAAGTTAAAACCCACTTCCCCTTATGTGAAGTTTTGTACATCCTGCCACATGGTAGCTTTGCTCTGGGTCTCCAGCTTCAGCAAACGAAACAAAGAGCTAACCCACCTTTTCTTTGCCTATTTCTTCATAACGCTCATCTTCAAATCGTTGTTTCACAGCAGTTAAGGACACCTGCCTATAATCCTTTGGGACCTCATCATGGAAACTGCAAAGACAGATTGAAGTCCTAGTCTTAGAATGAATTACATGAAACAGTGAGAGCAAAACCTAGCAGTTTATGTGCATTCCCTCTGCCCACCTTAGCTCTGCGCTAAAGAAGTTGGCATTTCACCAGGGAACTAACTTGAGGAGCACCAGGTCTTTGTAACCCGGGGCCACTACCAGGACAAACAGAGTAACTGTCAGTGAAGCAGCCCCTAGACTTCAGTGCCTCATGGTAGAGGGAGCGAGGCAGTTTCCCAAAGCCAATTCCTTCACGGGGAAGGGCTGCCTATGGATGCAGCATGGCTGCAAGAGCTGGAATACACACACTCGTGTTTCCTCCCAAAAGAGTTCCAGAAGTCTTACCATTTTTGGTGGAGGCTTAGCACACAGGGCAACAGGTCTTCAAGAGAGAAGCCAGTGCACTCAGACAACTGGCTGGTCCAGGGATGTGCTAGAGAAGAGAACAGGTATTACCATTTCATGCTCTATAATCAGATATCTTTATGGGATAAAGATCAAGCGATAACAATTGCCATGAGCTTCTGCCTCTACACAGTTTAAGTTAAGAATTAGCTTCAAGGATAGATTTACGTGAAGAACTTAAGATATACCTAAATATAATCCTACATCGTAGACAATGGCAGAAATCTTCAGACTTGTTTAAACACTGGACTTGCATTGGCTGATGCTAATACTCTTGTTCATCAGAGCTATTAAGAAGTCAAATAGACTGAACTCAGCTCTTAATTTTTCAAATTTTACACCTGGTTCTCTTCTCCACCCAGCCCCCCCAAAGTGACTGGGACATCTTGGTTAAACTCCAAGTAAACAAACGAAAGGCACCCTAAAAGGGAAAGGCAGACTGACATATTACAATCTGCTCCGAATGGGCTTTCCTTACCTTGACCGTGTAGTATCTTAGCCAGCAGCAGTGCCGCAGCAGCCAGGCGAGCTGGGGAATACACAAAAAGGCTTGTGTTTAAGAGTGACAGTTCGCAAATGAAGCTGTAAAGGTGCAGAGTTCTTCTCTCCAGTGAGACTATGTTTGACAGTACTTCTTTGTAGTCCACAATAGTAGGTATCTAATACAAAGGATAACAGAGGTTGGCAATATAAGACAAACACCAAGTATTTAGAACAGTTGTTTCCAGAAGACATCATTTTCATTCGTGTTTTCTTTCCTTTTTTAAATACTACACTAACATTGAAATATTCTCCAGCAGAAAAGTGTCTTCAACTTGTCTCAAGAGACCTAAGTATTAATCTCTACAGAAAGAGAGAGAGCTTTGCAGCTGCATGCTCTTAAACATGCATGGCCTCCATAGCTAATAAAGAACATCTGCATAAAACAATAATGTCTTAGATAAGAAGCACTAATTACAAGAGCCCTACAGGCAAAATATTCCCTCCACTTTCCAAACTCACCCTTATCTTTCCCTCCAGGGCAGAAATGATCTCGCCCATCATCCTCACAAGGTCTTCATATTTGTATGTGTTGTCCGTTAGCCACACAGCTTCCCGTATTGTCAAGATCTCTTTGCTGATGAAACTGCAATATCAAAGAATACTAACAGTTAACCCCAGAAGAGAGTGAGCTTGTGCACTTATGCACTATTTGTTTCTTTCTGTGGCCAATAAATGCATTCAAGAAGGCCAAGGAGTTAAACTTTAATAAGTACCTTATAGAGTCAAGCACTGATTGGGAAAGAATAAATAGCAATTCTTCATTTATTTCACCTTTTAGCTCAAACCACCTATCAGGACATTGCTAATTCTTCATTTATAAAACCTTTCTTAGGTTAAGATACAAGATATTGAGGTAATTAACAGAGAAGAATAATTATCCACCGCACCCTTCTGTTCATCTGAGCATAACAGACTGAACTAGGTAACAGCACTGCTGCAGTTGTTCCTTACAGGGTTACTCATGCTGATGAGAGTGTGAAAGATTTCAGTTATTGATGGAATGCATTTAGGCTTATCCACCACTATGGAGTTGTTTTCATATTAAAAAACATGTTCAAGGAATATTCTGTGCCTCATTTGCAGAGGCTGGGACTGTTTGTATTTGAATTCAGTTCAAGCAGCAGTCATTGTAGAGGGAAGCCAAAGATTCTTTCCAGTACTATTATTAGCATGGGGAAAAAAGCTTGAGCTGCACAAATGAATTTGAATGATCACAGTAACCACCTCTCAGCATGAGTCAGAAACCCTACCGTGTGCAAATAACCATGCAGGCTATTCCCAGAAGTTGGAGTCGAGATCGAGGTACAGGTCGCAGCTTCAAATAGCGATCCACACATCCCACTGTCATGTGCAGGCACAGGCAAGAGAAGTCTTTCATGGTAGCCACTTCCACCAGCCAATCAATCAGGATATACCTAGATGGCAGAGACAGACACATCCCACCCAGTTAGAAGCCATTCAAATCAGTCCCAAACACCCTCCCTTTCCCTAGTTTTCTGAATTCCTCCTCCAATTAAAAGTTCAAAGACGAGACCACAGCCCTGTTGAAGTGCCTGACCACCCTCTCGGTGAAGAGCCTTTTCCTGGTACCCAACCTGAATTGTGAGACAACTACTGCTCCACTCGCATGAGAGGGCACGGCTGTGGTTACACAACTCCACACTGTGCACAAGGCGTTCCCACCTACCCCCAGCCTGCCCCAAGATGCTTCCTCCATCCCCTAAACAGAAGGCCAGGGAGCGTGCCCAGGCACCGGAGTGCAGAGTATTCACACTGCTGAAGCACTAGCTTGCACCTGATGGCACATAATGACCTGCAGAGGAGTAAAGCTAAAGATTTCATCTTCCAACAGACCTCATTCTAGGTGTGCTTCCCCTCTACAGATGTAAAGGGAAATAATTTTTTGCTGTGTGGCCTGACTCCTGGATCTGAGTTTTTACCTCATTGTTTCATTTATTCTTTTCTGCACAGTGAAGATACTTTGCTTGCTGATAGGAAGGGAGGCTTGAAAGATCTGAGACACCATTTCACTGGAAGATTTTGGCTCTAATCCTAGCTGGTTTCCATTCCCACAAGCTTTGGCTAAAGCTATCTGTAGTAGAGAAAACACAAAAGAAAGGGTTTTTACCAAATGCAAAATAAAGCAGCTTAGAATGGTCCTGTAATTTTCCTGTAGAGAAGAGGGAACAAGAGAAACTACTTGAGAGAACTGCTAGATAATTAGTAGTTGTTAGTCTGCCTAAAATACCCAACACTGCACACGTAATTCAGGGGCAGGCTTTTATGTCTATCACAAGCTTAACCCTTGGATTGTACCAAGGAGAAGTGCAGGATTTTCCAAAGGAGGGTGATTTGCAGAGTATATATACACACACATATAGATATTATTCAGCAATTTTGACCCTGCTTCTGACGGGAGAAGTCTAAGCCTATAGTGACAGCGCATAGATAAGACCAAATGAAGATAGCTTTCTGGTGTGGGGGTTGAAAAAAAAATAAGTTATCTTACCTGTGCTTCCCAGCAGCCCTTTGCTGCATAGTCCCGTAGCTTCCTGAGACTTTGGAGGTACCTGCCGGGATCTGACATCTGTAGAGGAGAATGTAAACACATTTCAAAAACCATTACCTTTACAGAACAAACAGAAGGACTGAAGTACTAATATCCAGAGAAAAAAAACAGTACCCGCAGGTACCTCTATTATTTCAGCAACCTGCCTGTTCTGTTTCTCACCATGACAACAACACTGTTTTTAAGAGAAACTTTCTTCAGCTCTTGCCCAGGGTCTTGCAGGAAATGAGACGGGTTACAGGAGATTCCAACATACTAGTTTTGGCAGTTGTTTTTTTTTTTTTTTTTTTTTTAAATGACAACACAGGCTGTCTCCCCACTCCTTTTCCCAAGTGAGCAACCTGATCACTGGCCAGCAGCCAGCAGTCTCCATGCCTTTAGTAGGCTCACTATGAAAGAACTGCTAACAGCTTTTACAACTACTTGTAGACTCATTTACTTTAAACACCAAGACAGACACCAGAGCTCATTTGTGAATGTCCTTACTATTCTTGGTTATGAAGAAGGTAAGATTTGAGAAAGTGATGTCTTTCTCCATATGCTCCTTGCACAGGACAAAGGTTCAGACACTACAGTGAAAATGTTTTTTGAGAAACAAAATTACTTACAGCAACCTTTCTGTTACTTTCCCAAAGGAGGTAGGAGCTGTTTAAACAACCCTGCTTTGAAGATTCTTCAAACATTTCAAGGGACTCTTTCCTTTTTTCTTCATCCTAAGAAGGAAAGGCGTGACTGTATTTATGCTGTCCAGACAGATCCCAATACTTCAGAAGCTACAGAATGGCTCTGTACTAAGAACTGGAGAGCAGAATCAACAACTTGTGAGTCCACTCCAGATTATGAGGGCTGTTCCAACATCCACTCAGCATTTAAAGATTCCATCTCAGGAAGCAGTGGTTTTCCTCAGCCAGACAAAATCGTTCTACCTCGTTCACTACTGAAGGCCATTTTTATGTGTTTGATGCTCATTATGAATGGAAGGCTTCCTGTAAGACCCGACCACACAGCAAGCCCATGATCGTGCTAAAATTAATTTAATTGTTTCTAAAATTGGATAAACTAAGTTTATAATGTTCCTTTAAACAATTATTGGGTTAAGCCCATGAGAGCAGAAATTGTTACGCCACTTGAGGAAGATAAGAACATTTGGATGACTTTTCTCTTCTTCACTCGAGGCAAACACAGCATTAGCATCAATAAAAGTCATTTTCAGAATCCTCAAACATATCAAATCAGAAACACCGCTCACCTCAAAGAGACTCAAGACCTTAGCCAAGCAGTAGAGAATAGATCCTTTCTGAGCCTGAAAAAAAGCATCAAGATAAAGTACTGCTAAAGATAAACAAGGAACAATAGCAACTTTTTGCTATTAATTCCAGAGTAAAGTTGTTTGCCTTTCATTCTTCCTGCCTACTTTTCTCAATGTTTTGTCATCTTTGAGACAGTACTGAATCTCTCAGAAGACACAGCACAAGGCCTCTGGTACTCATGATATACTGCGTACTTTGGCAGCAGATTCATTAAGATGATTGATCCACAGACACTTAAACAGCAAGAGCATAGGAGCTCCTTGGGGAAATGAAAACAATTTTTCCAAAAGAAGTAGGTGCAGCTACCAGCCTGTCTTAAAGTCAAGGGCAGAAGGCAGTCTTACCTTCTCCAACTGACACTCTGCTTTAAGACTCTCAAACACCACAGCTTTACAACAGCTTCCACTCAAGGACCAGGGAGGACGAATAAAAAGCCAGATAAACGGGGCTGCAGACACATTCAAACGCTCTGCCAGACTGAAGAAATGAGACGCCTTTAATCCATTCACTTCTGCACGACCTTCATCAGAGATGGACACTAAACAAACAACAATAAAAAAAAAAAGGGAAAGAGTTCAGAGTTTATTCACAACATGGTTTTGGCATTTAGTCAGGCTGAGAGAGAAAATAAGATACCACCAGGAAAAGATTGGATTGTATTTTCCCCTTAAAGCTTTAAAGATCAGGGAGATGGCAAGAGAAGACAAATCTTATTATAATTAGTCTGTAGGAACATAAAGCCCTAAGCCCAGGAGGCATTCTACAAATACCAACACTCAAAGCAATGTTAATTCCTGTCACTGCACAAACGAATTAGTGTGCAAGTTACCTGCCTTGCTAGCACCCTCAGCAAGGAGGTTCCTCCTGCCAGCCATCAGTCCCTTTTGTTACAACCAGACTAGTTAAGTAGCCAAGTTTGACCAGGAGTTTACAAAAGATGACTTCTAAACATGAATTCGTAGACTTTGCACAGACTCATTTTGTCGCTTTAAAAGCCCCGTGCACCATACACCACGGCACTGAACAACTGGCAGTTTAGTGCCCAGTTCTTAAGTTGTACTGAAAGATAAAACTGAAGAGGCATGATGACACAGGAGACCTAACCACATGCTTAAGAAAGCAAACTGGCTCTGAACATCACTGCTCTAGAACCTGGGTACAAAAAAAATCAGTGCTCAAGGCACTGGAGAAATAGCTTTGCAAGTCGACAGTGAAAATTATGAGGGGATTAGTCTGATCTGCAGCTACAAGCCATCAGTTCGTCTTTATTTCTTTCCATTATGCCATCTTCCCCAAGGACCCAAGCACAAGCTCCCACACTTACAGCCTTCATTGTACAGGTATGCTATTCCCAGCTTCACAGCAGCTTCAAAGTTACCCCTTTCAGCAGCCCTGAATGGGAACACAGAAGATACCTCAGGTTGAAGTCAGTAGGTGTTTTCAGGCCCACATCATCAGACAAGTTACTTCAGTGGAGGCCAAGCTGTGAATCTGCTGTTCACCAGCCACCAACATACGTGTTTTCACTACGTAACTTAAAGGCAAATTATGCTGTGGCTTTTCTTGCTGCAACCCTTTCATATGTCCATGCCCAGGATAATTTGACAATTCACAGGAACAGTTTCCCAATCCCAAGCAACATCCCCAATACAAGATTGCAATAATACGCTTCAGTACTTGCGCCATCAAGGACATGCCTCAAGCCCTTGTGCTCCTCCCTTCCAGACCAATTTTCAGACAAATCTTCTTCAGAAAGAAGATGATACATGCATCAGAGCAGAGGCAATAACCAGAAGCAGAACAATTAGCATGACATTTATATTGATTCATCGCCTTCAAATCAGATGAGTAAGACACTCTCCTTCCTTTTTATGGTGCTTCCTTTTTTAATTTTATAAATTACCCATTTAAACTGCACTTGTTTTAACACTGAAGTTTATCTGCTTTTTAATACAGTGGGTTGCACAAGAAGTGACCAAAACAACCAGGACCCAGAAATACAGTTATGCTCTTGATCCTATGATCTCACTTGCACGTTCCTATGGAAGCACCTGTAACGTTTCAGTTAATGTGTCGTGTTCTAACATGCAATACTAATGCCCTTGGAGAGAAATAACTTCAGTGTATGCAATTATTTGCAGCTTACACTTGAAATCAATAATTCTTCATCACCCTATGGAAAGACTTCTAAAAAAAAGGGTAGTCAGATTTCTCACTTGCAGTGAAGATTGATTAGAGCTGCGTATCTAGCTTGAAACATCCTCCTCTACAACTTCAGGGGAATATTGATTCTTAGAACTTACCTTTCAAACACTTTCAGGTTTTTTGGAGAAGGCCATACATCTTCAAAACTTGCACATGCCCAAACACTAGCATGATTATCCACAAGGTATTTAAGATGTGAGTGCACCTGCAGGGTTGGGGAAGAAGTGTAAAATAATAATTGTTAAAGTAAAGTGACCAAAGGAGAAATAGTTCTTTGTGATCTGATTTTATATAGGTAACTAATTAATCACAACTTCATCGTAACTCTCTTCCTGTCTAACCATCACTAAGGCAAAAGATGCTAAACCAAATCAACTTGTTCAGTCCCAGTGAGTTGGCAAGACAATTTCCACAGAAAAGTTGCACAAATCAAACAAATATCACTGCTACAATTTTGAAGCTTGAGTACCAAGAAATAAAGTTACTAGGTTACCAAATACCCAGCTACTGCATGTATTTTTTGCCTTCCTTCAGGTTTACTTGGACACAGACTTTCCTGTATGCAGTCCTGGCTCCTAATGGCAGAAATAAGCCATTGCATGTGACAGAGGAGAAGCACTTGCAGACTCACAGCTCTGACCGAGAGGATGTCCTCAGCAGGAAGGCCTTTCAGAACATGAAACAGAACGTCCTCGGGCAGGCTTAGCAACGTCAGGACGCGGGGCCGTTTTCTTATCCTCCGCTTTGAAGGGAAAGAAAAACACCTGGAGCACCTACAGTGAATCACTGGGAAACAAAGCCACAGAACACCTCAGTTAGAGATGGAATAGCACAAGAAAAAAAGGCACTTACAGCGTACATGCACACATAAACACGCATCTGATCAAGTACCTATTGACTGCAGCATATAATACTTCTTCAAACAGTAACTGTAGAGATTGAGAATGTCACAGAACGCTGTAAGGCTTAGCTACGAAGAAGCGACTGGTTCAATTTTTTTTAGTTCAGTTTAGTCAGTTAAGCTGAGATGCTGAGGAAGGATGGCTCGTGCCATTCAGCTCAAACACTCCTCACCCAGGAGAAGCCTCCTGCGCCCTAACTCCACCGTTTGCCTGTTTAGTTAAACTGTCACCACTACAACTCCATTTACCTCCCCCACCTCCCAACTTTTCCTCCTCAATTGATAACAGACCTTGAAACGTGACCGGCTCGATTAGGAAGTTAAGACCCACTAAACCTGCTGACGCCAGAAGCCCACCTTCCTGGGCAGCCAGTTGCTGCCATGGGCACTCTGAGAAGAGCCCTAAGAACCAGGAAACCTTTCTCTGAAGTCTTCACCGTTTTGTAGAGCTCACAGACCAGGGCGCTGGCTACTTCTGTTGCTCGTTCAGAGTTCACCCTCACTGCCGAGAGGGGCGAACCCAAGGGGAGCACAGCGTATTGCTCTCTGAGGACAGGAAACCCAAACCTTTCTCCGTCTACTACTGAGAGCACAGTGCTGGGCTGCCACCCGGACTCAGGGCAGGCAGAGGCACGGGCAACAGAGGCCACTGCTGAGACTGAAGGCGGCTGAACGTTTCCTTCACAGATGAGGGGCTCTAAAACTAAATTCTGAAGTGAAAGCCTCAGCCCCATGAATTAGAGGGACACCTGAAGGTCTTTGTTTTGGCCACAGAGGGCTTCTTGGTTGAACTTTTCAAATCTGGTTCAAGCCTCACACAAAAAGAGGTTATAGCTGGGAGATTTATTTAGTTTTCTTCCTAAAGAAGCTTCCTAGGAGACTCCCTGGCTCTGCTGGAGACCCCAACACGGTGCTGCCGGCCCTATTCTCACCGGCTCATTTCTCATGTGGAGATATTTGGGTGTAGGTGCGAGCAGCACGGTAACACCCCGAACCGCCCTGCCTGATCTGTGGGGGCCGAAGGCAGCAGCTGGGCCCTCGGTACCGCTCCCTGCCTCTCCCCACGGTGAGAGAGACGGATAGAGGGGGAGCACGGGGGATTTTTAGGGGTTGTTCTCTCCCTTTTCCCTTCCCCTCGACCCGCTCCTCTGCAAAACCCCGCACCCGGACAGCCCCGGGGCCCAGCGGCTCCCCCCACACACACCGGGAAGGGACCGGACGGGACCCCCGCACCGCCCCCCGGCTCCACAGGCCCCGGGGGGAGCCCAGCCCAGCCCAGCCCGAGCCCTCCCAGCGCCGCCGGGGCCCGGCCGCCTCCGGGAGCCTCCCCGCCGGTCCCCCCCCGGCCTCCCCCACCGAGGCCCCGTCCCCGCCCCGGTTTGAATCCCCCGGGATCCGAGGGGCCGCGGGGGGCTGCGTGTGGGGGTGCCGTGGCGGCGCGGCCCGCACTCACCGCCCGCCTTCATCGCGGAGCCTCCCCGGGGACCGACCGGCGGCGGCGGCGGCGCCCGGAGCGCTTCTGAGGGGACGGCGCCGAGGGGGCGGGGCCTCACCGAGCAGGGGGCGGGGCTTAGCGGTGAGGGGGCGGGGCTAAGCCGTAAAGGGGCGGGGCTTCGCGCTGCCCGCTCCGGCCCCGGGGCCTGGCCACGCCCCCTCGGCGCTCAGCGAGGGTCAGGGAAGGAGCGCGCGGCCGGCCCCGCCCCCAAGCCCCGCCCCCTCCCCTCAGGCCCCGCCCACCCTGGGGGTGGTGCTGGCGGAAGCCCCGCCCCTTTCCGCCGCCGGCCCGGCTCCGCTGAGCGACGCCTGCCGGCCGCGCGCACTTTTTTTTTTAAACCCAGCGGGCCTCCTGATTGGCCGGCGGGGCGCGGGGGGGCGGGGCCGGGCCCGCCCCGCGGGCCGCGATTGGGCGTCGAGGATGCGAATTCGAATCGGGGCAGTTGGCGGTTCGAGCACCTCGCGGGCACGGCGGCTGCGGCGCATGCGTGCGGAGAGCAGGGACCCCCGCCCCCCCCCCGCCCCCCCCCCCGTGTGCGGGGCGGGCGTTGCCATGGCAACCGGCGCGGCCTGCGCGCCCGCTCCCCTCAGGCGGTGCCAGGCGGGGCCCGCACGGCCCAGCAGAGCTTCAATAAACTGTCCTATTTGTTAGAGTGTCTCTGAGTTTTATTTAATAACACCCCGAGGTTTTAGGAGCTTATTTAATCACACAACACATTCTGGATGCTCCCACGGGAGGGGTTTTGGGGGGCTCTGAGGTATCTCCAGTGCTCCAGCTTGGTGCTGGGGGAGCCCAGCTGAGGCGGCTCCGTGCCGTATTTCGGGGGGCTCCACGCCGCTGTGCTGGGACAGAGCCCCTCGTGCCCACCCCAGAGCTGTGCAGTGACCACGGGTGTGAATACAGCCCTGAACGCAGGAGCTGCTGTGGAAGGCTTCCCCCCGTGCACATCCACCACCTCCATCCACAAAGCTGCCTCACGGTCCTGGGGCATGGCAAAGTGGCATCGAGTTCTCATTAAATATTTAGCTCCTTTTAGCTGGGAAGTGTTTTGAGTGAAAGAGTTAATCACGCTGTCAGCTTTTGTTCCTTATTTCTTCTCCCCCTCACAGCTGTTTCTGTCAACTAAAAATAAGTTGAGCCAGCAAACAAAACATGAATAATCGCGTAGAAAGCTAAAATACCACCGGGAGATGCTCCGTGAGTCATGGGGCAGAGTGCCCTCAGGTAGATCTCATCCCTCCCCGAAACTGGAGCAGCAGAGGAAGGCACGGGGAAGGGGGCAGCTTACAGCAGAAACCCAGGCAGGCACACAGAGCTGGGAGCTGGCAATGCGGTGGCAGGAACCCAAAGTCTGTGACTGTAGATGCAGGAAAGGTTTGGGGCAGGGCATGGCAGCAGTGCTCTGACACCCGAACTGGTGAGCTGGCCCCAAAGCAGCTGCAGCTAAAGGGATGCTGCTTGCCAAAAGCCAGAAGATACCGTTCTCCCAGTGCTTATTACTGGAAAGGCATTGCTCAGTTACTGGAACAACTATGCCGACCTTGTGTGGGCCTGACACAAAGTCAAGGGAAATTAATGTGAGAGTCTCTCTGTGGCTATCTTCAGAGGGTTTATAGCGGGTTTACAAAGACAAAGGACTTCTAATAAGATACATTACTCAGAGCAATATTCTGTCTTTTCTGTGAAAGTGATAATTATGGTTTAGATTTTCAGCAGTGGTGAACTTTGTCCTGGTTTGTCCTCTCTGGAATCCGATGGCAGAACATCCAGATGGCTTTATCCCTGACATACAAGATCAGAGGCAGACCAGTGTGCAGTGGGATTCGTGTTGCTTAAACATGGCCATCTGGCAAGAGCTTTGAAACCCTGTGGTGTCTGCAAGCCCTGCCTGGAGCCGGCAGGTTGGGATGGGAGAGGGACCAGGTTGGGATGGGAGGGGGACAAGGCTGAATGCACCTCTCTCACACTCCTGTACTTCTCAGCAAGGCATGACACAGATATGAGTCTTTCCCCAAAGAGAGGAAGGCTGATTCATGTGTGTTTTAATCACTGTTGCCTGAGCTGGATTTCCCTTGTTTGCCGTGTCTCCACTGAACAGCAGAATGTCTTTCTTCCCTTCACATCTGTTGGCTGTGGAAGTGAAGCTAAACACAGTGAAAGCCTTTTATTTGCCTCAATTGTTGTGATTTAAATAAAGCTCAACAAAGATGTGAGGTGGTTCTTCTGGGGGCAACAGATGTTGCCATGCTTGCTTGTGCTTCAGCCAAGGTGTTGACTCCTCTCATGAAGTGATTCAAGGGTCTGAGACCATGGCATCTGAGCATTATGTGCATGGCCAGCAAATATGTTCCCTTGGCAAAACATCTTTATTTCCAAGGCATGGTCTGTTAGTCTAGGAGACAATTTTCTTACAGAGGAAGAGACTCTCTTGGATGCCTACAGCCCATCAAGAGCCCTTTCTCCTGCAGGCGCTGGGGAGTTTGCCTGTGGCAGATCGAGCAGGAGGCAGTCGAGGAGTCCTGCCACCACAGTGGCGGCCCCATCGCTTTTCTGGGCAGAACAAACAGGCTCGTCAGAAATGTCTGTCCTCTTGGTTTCCTTCACGCATAGAATCTCTTGTTAGATTTGGTTTTCCTGTATTAGTCTTTAAGTTCCCATGACATTTAAAGTATCGTCTGTAAGTTTGCTGAAATATACCTGTTAATAAGGCATATATCAACTTGCATTTTTTAAAATCCATTTGTGGATTAAGAGGATATACATGTATTGCTGCTGCTCATCAGTGTCCCCTTTCTCAGGAATTTCAGCCTTTTAAGCCTCTTCAGATGGTCAATTGTGAAAGTCTTTTTAGAGCTAGTATATTTTTTCACCATAATGTTTACATGGACTGTGATTAGATTCATATACGCAGATTTCAAGGAGAGAGCAGAGATGAAGAGTTTCAGTGAAATAGGTCTTATCACAAAATGATAACAACGAGTGCAGCATCCCATCTGAAGAACAAATTAACAAGCCACTTAATTTAGACATCCAGAATGTGTTCATCTTGTTGCAGACAAGCAACTGAATACTAAAGGTTGTGTTGCATGCCATTGCCAACATAATTTCATTAAGCTTTACACTAAAACAGCACTTGTGTACACTGCACAGTGGAGTGCCAAGGTTTGCAGAAGTTCTTCCCCCAAGACAGGCACTGTCCAAGATAGTTCTGGAGCCAAAAATGAAATGCCTGTGGTATTACAGTTTACAAGGAAGCTAATTAGCAAACTGGAAACCTAAGAGTAATTAGCTCTGCTGCAGCAGCATCACAGCTCTACTGCCTTCAGGATCTAGCATTTCTGCAGGGGCTGATGTGGTGCCATTTCAAATCTGAGGATGCCTGAGGCTAGGAAAGAAGTGGGCACCCAGGAGTCATTTTGCTACGATTTTTACATAGACCATGATCACTCACTCGATAAATGTGACAGTTTTATGTTATAACATCTGAAGAATGCATTCGGTCAGTTGCAAAAGAGTGTCTTTTCCACAGTTCAAAGGGCAAACAGAAGCAACCACAGGCCATTTACTGCATGAAAGGCTGAAATGCTCTATGAATTCTCCTGGCAAATATCATCCTCTGCTGTAGTAGGACTAAATTACCGAGAGGATAGAGGAACCAATTTTCTCTTGAAAGAGCCAATCCTCACTTGAAATAGTGGTAGCAGCCTTTCAAATTCTCTTGTCCTGCTTTTAAGAGGGTGATGTAACTCAGCTCTTTATTACACCTGTAACACCATATAATGACTGCTGGGCTGGAGATGGAAGTTGCTCCCCACGCAAGCTTTTCCAAATCTAGCTGCAAATTGGGTGGAAGTGTTCATCTGAGGCCCTTAGGTGAGACAACAGTGGCTAAAGTTTTAAGTCAGGGTATCTCAGTGTATCCTCTAATGCCCACTTCCTTGTACTTTATGTAATTTCAGCATGATAGTAGTGAGTTTAATTTGAAGTCCTGGATTGGAGAATATTTTTAGTTTGTACTAACATTTGTTAACAATTCAGTTGGGTGACAGTGCAGCAAATCTGCAATGAAGGGCAAGGACAGAGCAGGATGCCTGTAATCATCCTTTCTCCAAACTGTATTTCTCTTTCATAGGGAACACACTTGAGAAACATCCTCAGAGTGAAAACCTCCCCTTTCAAACCAGGACATAAAACTACCACGAGGTGGCATCAAACCCATACTATGGGACATGAGACCTTCAGCTGTTGGCTTGTCTTTCCAAATCTGAGGACACCTCAGTGCGGTCCTAACCCGAGGAGTGCACTAGTATTTTAGGAGCAGAACGTCTTTGTTTCACACATCTTCGGGCTTAGTACTGCTGTGTATAACCTCATAGCCTTCCACGAGAAAATGCTACTCAGTGCTAATAAATGAACACAAACACGGCCGTTTGCATGAAGCAGGTTAACACAGTGATAATCAAAACTGGGGTCTGTCCGGAGGAACAGTGAACGTAGCTTCTAACAAGTGACATGGCAAAAGGAGCCTGTGATGGGCTTCATTTTCCTGAGCAGGGGACTGTGGTTCCCAGCATTTGGTGTGCTGGTGACCATCCTGCGTGGCTGCTGGTGCCCTCCACCATCTGCCCCGAAGCTGCAGGGGACATGTGGTATGGCCCCAGTGCCATGCTAGGGAGCTGAAAGAGGAGTGTTATGAATAATGGACGGGCACCACTTCTTTAAAAACGTATTTGTGTGGGAGGGGAGCGCCCGGTGCCGATCAGCAGTAGCGGCAGGAGTGCTTGCACAACACGGGCAGGGAGCGGGGCTCCATCTGCCAGCCGAGTGCTGCCTGTCGTCGCAGAGCCAAAGGCTCTTGCTGTGACCAGGCTTTGTCCTCTGGACGCTCTTGCTGATATGAAATATTCAATTTACATCTTTTTATTAAAAAAAAAAAAAAGTAATTTTGAGGTACTTGGCACAGATGCTTGCAACGCGCGGCGCCTGGGGGCTGAAGTGCCGGGCCGGAGCTTTGGTCTGTGCTGGCACATCATCCTGCGAGTCTCTGAACACCAGTGGGGAGGCCAGGACCTCTCCTCTCCCAGAGCTTACCTGGAGTTAAAAGTGCCTGGACACTCATAGATTTTTTTACACACACACACATACACACACACGGGTTTATTTTGGGTCAGACCCCAGAGCTTCTCCGCACATGCTGTGGTGTTATGGGCCATGGAACAGCCTTCACTACTCTGCTGCATGTTAATAAGCACACTTAAACAAAGAAAAAAGAGGAAAGGAAATAAAAAAATGTACCTAAGCAGTTTCCAGCCCAGCTTGCAGGCCAGACCGCAGCTCAGCGCTGCCAGCACTGGGTCCCTGGGGAGCCCTGGCCCACCTTCCATGGGAACCCCGGGGATAAAAACCATACAGCTGAAGCACAATTTGCCATGACTAATTAAGCATATTTATATCTATCGTGTACACAAGTGAATGAAGAGACCACACATGCCCAGCTGGGCTCCAGATTGCTGCGTATGCAGCTTGTTGAGGTCTAGCCCTATACGTGCTGCTGAGCTACGTACTGCCAAGCACTAATTCATCGCAGAGGGTGGTGAACACCCCGAGCTTCAGGACATGTGAAGGAATACAGCCCTCATCCTGCGTGGTGCCTCGCTGATTACACGGTCTCAGCCACTTAATACTGGGTGTAGGGTTGTTTTTATTTCCTGTAAAGAACATAGCGTTTGGCAAAAGAGGAGAATGAGAATGACAACTGTGTACACATTTCACATATTTCTAGTATTATTTCTCCTCCAGAGGAGAACAGAGCTGTTATTAATAATCACCTCGCCAAGTTTCTGAATTGATATTTTGAAGTGAGCTGAGTATATAATTTAAGAACCACAGGCAAGGGAGAAAATGTGCTTTCAATTGAATTTGAAAGGGGTGGAGAGTTGATGATGCAGGGAGATAAACGACAGCGATTCTGGAGGGCAGGAGCTATAGAGAGGAAAGCCATAAAACAGACGTTTCCCAGACTTTGCAAAGCCAGGGGCAACGCCAGGGCTTGAGGCATGAGAGGAGGTGCAAGAGGGGGAGACACAGGCGGGTCAGCCCAGAGCCCCTTTTCTCGGAGTGCCCTGCCTGGAAAGGGGCTGAGCATCACAAGACCTGGGAGCTCTGCGGGTGGCCAGGAAGGAGCAGCAGCCTGTGCCCGAGCTCTGCTGCCCCTCACCCTGCCAGACAGACGTAGGGACATGGTGAACGTGTGGTTATTGAGGCAGCAGCAGCACAGGCAAGGCACGTAGTGGGGGAGTGCGCCTTTGAGAAACGCTCATGCAGAGTGTGAAGAAGACAAGCTGGAGGATAGTGTAAGCACTTGGCAGCTTTCTGTGTCAGTATTTCCTCTCTTGTAATCTATGACCTCCTCCGGAAATTAAGCTGCTGTTTAAGAACAGAGGAAAGGAGTGAGCTCTTTCACCATTATAGCTCCAAACCCTCCGTAGTGTGACTCAGTGCCGTGACGTCTGCCGGAGCATCCCTCCAGTCAGCCCGAGACGAGGGCTCTGAAGGAGAAGTTGCGTGGGACTGGGGTTGCTCTCTGTAACACCAGCAAAATTAATTCTCCTTCCTGCAATGAACAAAGTCCTCACCATATAACGTTGCCCATGGCTAACCCCATGGTGGATGCTTCCTCTTCTTGCCTGCATGCCAGCGCAGGCCTGCTCAGTCAACAGGATTTGTATTTGTCTTATGACTCGGCTCAGACCCACGGTGCTGCCTGGGCCCTGCAGGAGCCCGGCGGTGGCTGCTGAGCCGGCCTGGACCCACGGCACCACAGGACCCACAGGTCACTCCCCTACACATGGGCCTTGCACATACACAGCCTCATCCCATCCTTGGGGCTCAGTGCCCTGTGGCTGAGGCCAGCTCCAGTATGGCACAGATGCAGATCCTGGGGTGCAGTGAGAAGACTTCTGGGGGTCTTCAGAGCTGCTGTAAGCTCGGGCTGCTGCCCTGCGTGAGCTTGCAGCTCTGGCCATGCCTGATCATGTCCCTCTCTGGTTCAGACCCAGGCCTGCTGACTTGACATCCTGCCTTGACCTCGGACCAAGCCCTACTTTACCGAGAAGTGCTGACCCTTCCTTCCCAAACAGGCAATGTTTTCTCGGTGGTAGCCTACGTCAAAATATTGTTTGGATGGTGATTAGAAGGCTGGAACACAATCTGCTGGGACTCGACTTGGGTTAAACACACCCAGCCACTTTGAGCCCTGTAAACAGTGCAGCTTCCAAGGAGCTAGCAGTGGTGCATCTGCACCGCTTGGGAAATACAAGCCTCAGAGTGCTGCAAGCACAAGCCATAAAAACGTCAGCCACCTTTCAGGCTCCGCTTCAACAAAAAGCAGATTTGTGCACATCCACAATGGAAACTCATTTCCCTGAGCTTTGCGATGCCAGGATTTCGTGGTGTCTTCTGTTACACTTCAGAGGCAATCTTTAAAGGTAGATCCTTAGAGACTCAGATTTTTAATACAAAAACCAAGTGGAAAATGAAATGCTTGAGAATATCCTTTAAGAACTCAACAGAAGGAAAGAAACATCTTTCCCTCATGTCTTTCTCTTCCTGCAAATAGGCAATGGCATTCATTAAATACAGGTCTAGATCCCAGAAGGAATTTGCCAGCTAACTGCCATTGATTTTCTGTACGGATATGTAACTTGTTTCCCAGCACTGTGCTTACATTGCCCCCCTTTGCAGCAAACTTTGCAGGAGTGTAGGAAAGTATCTGATTGCTGCATGTCGTTCTAATTGCAAGAAGAATGAACCGTTAGCACATTCTGAAACAGTTTGACTAGAACAGAAAACAGAATCAAGCTGCAACGCTACCATCTTTGTACTTAGAAGGGTAAGGGTGAGAATGAGGCTGGCAAAAATCTCCCACATGACTTGTTGTGCAATGGAAAGTTTGGGATTGCAGAACAGATTCAAATTGGGCAATTTATGACAAAATTCTTTTAAATTGTTAATTGACTTTTTTTTTCCAATTTGGGGCAAATAATATATATATATTTATAATAATTTACAGGCACACCTTTAGACAAGTGGAGAAATCGCAGCACCTCTTGGAGTCCATGAGGCATGGAGAAATCACTGCAGGACATAGGCACTTTCTCTGCTTTTAGTTAATTGCGACATAAAATGTGGCTCCATTTTGCCTGCAGCCCCAGGTACTTTTGTTTCAGTCTGCTTCCCAGAAATTGCCTCTCTGAGTCAGTATGAGCAAAATGTCAGCCTCCTGCGGCGACAGGCACCAGCCACAGGCTCAGCACAGGTGCAGACATTTCTAAAATCTAGTTCAGAAAAAAAGAATTTGTTCCTTATTTAGTTGATACTCCTTACCCTACTGCTGCAGTGGATCAGTGTGGGGGCATCCTACATGGTACATCCAAAACGCAAGCAATTATCCCTTGCAGGACAGGCCATTAAACATCTCTGCAGCCCTTGGTAAAGAACCCCATCAGGTGAGGAGATGAGTGCAGGGTGGTGATTTGTCCCTCTGCTACCATCTTCTTCTGGCTGGCCACAGTGCCAAGAAGTGCAGCAGTAGTCATGTATTCCTATGCCTCTCAGGCTTTTTGGTGTTTCAACAGCTGACCTATATGCTGTAATGCCATTGCTTACGTCCTGTCTGGCTGGTGGCCGCACGTTTGTAAAGGGAGCTCTGGATTTCTCCTGCCTGAATCCACACAATAGTGCAAAATGTGACCAGAAGCAGAGAGCATGTGGAAGTTCCTGCCCAACACAGCTGCCAGCCTGCGTCTGAGAACATGAATAGTCCCCGTGCCGGTTGCATTAGGGACTTGTATACATTAATTAAAGCACCCAGCCCAGGTGCTGGCAGACACCAGTCCCGGGGGAACCTGCAGCGAAGGACAGGCATCTCTGGCACACAACCAAGACGCCGTGCGGGTGGAATTGCTCTGCAGAGCTCCCCAGGAGAGGCACCCCAGTTGCTAGGCTCTGGATGCATGACAGGGGTTGAGTTCAGGCACAGGTGATGTCCCTGAGGCTGGAAATGCAACCTGCCTTATACCAGCCAGAGGCTGATAATTCAGCTGCTGAAATAGCTTTCCTCTCACTCTGGCGTTAGACAAAGTTAAATTAAAAGAGTCTTCATGCTAAATTACACTCATGTTTAATTACTGTTGTTGGCATTACATTATCACTAAATAGTATTAGCTGCAGGTGAGACCCTGCTGCTTCTGGCACCGCACAAACACTGCAGACTGTTTCCTGCCTAAAGTGCATGCTCACGTATCTCTGCACTGACAAGTGTGGCAATGCATTTAAGCTCTGGTCAAAATCAGAAGAAAAAAAATGACCTATGCAGGAAATCCAAGTAGTCATATACAATAGGTTTGGGAATCACATTTTTCATTTGTGCTGTAAATCAAGATTATTTTTTTTTTAGCATCCTGTGAAATAAAAGATTTGCTAGGGAGTTCTGGCTTGAGAAAAGGAAGTCACTGATATGCTTGCAATTACATTTCTGGCTTTAAGAACTGCAAGGATAGAAGTGATTTCTGCAAGTGGGCTGAGGGTGTAACAGAAGAAGCTTGGCCAAGCAGAGCCAAAGAGGCGAGCATGGGAACGCATTCAAAGAGCTGCTCCGGGCTCAGGCGCGTAACGTTACTGACAGCTGGCCAGGAATACACCACGCACGCTGCCAGGTCCGGGCCCTGTCCAAGGAATCTGCAACCCAACACTGGCAAACTTGAAGCCAGGACATCACTGGGGCAGGAAGGGGAGTGCGTACGCAACAGGAAGGAAGAGAAGAGCAATAAGCCCAGCTGCGGAAATGAAAAGGTTGCTGGAGGGCTTTGGGAGATAGCGAGTGACTGGCCAAGAGGAGACGCGAGGGAGGAGGGGCAGCCTGAAGAACAGCAAAAGCAACAAGAGACAGAAACACTTGGGGGATGAGAATGAAGAGCCAAACGAATTCAGACTTATTAATATTACTCACTGAGAACAGAAACAAGTGTTTAAGTGTTTGCTGTAAAAGTTCTGTTGTCCTGATGCTGCTGTGCCGAGTCCTACCAGCTCATCACCCCGTTCTGTGTCTGTCCCACAGCATCCCCCAGCCCAGGGTCAAGGTCAAGGCAGAGAGCCCTGTGCTGCTTCCAGTGCTGGGCAACAGCCTGAAACAGTCCTGAGCACTTCCAAGGGCTGACCCCGAGCCCTGATGGTACCCAGAGGTGCGGAATCAGGCCAAAAGTCTCTGAATGTGCCTTCCAGGGCACTGCCCCAAAGCTCCCAGAAGCTCCACGGTTAAAGTGTTACCATCTTCTGATAGCTGTCTTCAGTAATTACACTCGTAAAATCCCGTTTTCTTTGTGGTGATGCTGTAACTCAACAAGCTGGAAGTATTCCCAGAATGGAAAGAAAACTGTATTCTGAAGACAGTTATTTTAGACGTTTTATGAGACACCCATAGAAAAAGTAACCAAGTTCCATCCAAAGAGGCAACGTTGGATGAAGCATGGACCCTTCTTCTCCCGGAGGGGCACCACGGGTGTTTGACAGGCCCTGTTGGTGGCGGTGGGCTTTTTCTTGCTGCTGTACACTCCTTGCAGTTGACAGGGCCATTTCCTGCCCTTTGTCGAAGATGGATGTTGGTCAGCATGGCCTGGACTTCCCAAGCTGAGATAAGAGCCAAGTTCCAGGAATTCAAATGCTCTTGGAGAAAGGTGCTGAGAAGTCTCTTTCCTGCTGTATTGGGTTTATGTGGCAAGGTTTTGGTAGCAGGGGCTGCAGGGGTGGCCTCAGTGAGAAGGGTCCAGAAGCTGCCCCATGTCTGATAAGAGCCAGTTTCTTCTGGCTCCAAAGAGACCCACCACTGCTCAGAGCCAAGCCAAATAAGCGATGTTGGTTGTGCCTCCATGAGAGATGATTTAAGAAAGGGCAAAAAATGCTGTGCAACAGCAGCTGGGAGAGCAGGGAGTGAGCACCAGCCCTGCAGACACCAAGGTGGGAGGGCAGGAGGTGCTCCAGGCACACAGCAGAAGTTTCCCTGAGGCCTGTGGAGAGGCCCCTGGTGGAGAAGGCTGTCCCCCTGCACCCATGGGTCCCACATGGAGCAGATCTCCACGCTGCAGCCCCCCCATGGGTGGAGGAGCCCCCGGTGGAGCAGGTGGATGTGGCCTGGAGGAGGCTGCAGCCCATGGAGAGCCCCTGCAGGAGCAGGCCCTGGGCCGGAGCTGCAGCCCCTGGAGAGGAGCCCACGCAGGAGCAGGGGGTCTGGAGGGAGCTGCCGCCCACCTGTGGGGGACCCGTGCTGGAGCAGTTTGCTCCTGGGGGATGGACCCCATGGTATGGAGCCATGTGGGAGCAGTTCTTGAAGAGCTGCTGCCTGTGGGAAGCCCACACAGGATCAGTTTGTGAAGGACAGCATCCCGTGGGAGGGACCCCTCATGGAGCAGGGGCAGAGAGGGACTGTGAGGAGTTGTAGCATCAGGGACTGACCACAGCCCCATTGCCCGTTCCCCTGTGCCACTTACAGGGAGGAGGTGGAAGAGGGTGGATGGGTGGAAGGTGATTTTACTTTGCTTTTAGTTTCTCGCTGCTCTAGCCTGTTAGTAATAGGCAATAAATTACATTAACGTCCCTGCGCTGAGTCTGTTTTGCCCATGACGATAATTGTTGAGTAATATCCCAGTCCTTATCTCAGCCCTTGAGCCCTTTTCATTGTATTTTCTCCCTTTGAGGAGAGGGAGTGAGAGAGTGGTTGTGGTGGAGCTCAGCGACCCGGCTGGGTAAAACCACCACACCTGTCACTTGGAATGATGCTGGGGAGCTGCTGGCGTCAAGGCAGCTGCCCTGGCCACTGACCAGCAAGGAGGGACTGCAGAAAGCACTCCCGAAGCTGGTGTGATGGTCAGGGCAATGCACAGCCTCTCTGCTGAGAGTGCAGAAACCAGCTCCTGGGTGCATCGCATCCTGCCCGGCAGCCTTACGTCAGGGTTCAGCTGCTGCGTTCTTGCGTTGTGGCAAAGGTCCCCAAGGGATAAAGCTTTCCTGGAGAGGTTTCGGGGGTATCAGCAAGAATTTGTTCCCAAGAAGCAAACAAGTGGAAAAAAAAAAGAGTCAGTGAAGGGTAAAAAGTTAAGGTTGCGACAGAAAGGCTTCAGATGCTCTAGAGTTATCGCTTCACTTGCAGGACCACCAAGAGCCTGTGGCAGACGGCCTCCTAAGCTGTACTAATAAATGAAATATGACTTCAAAGAGGTCTTAGGTTGGCACTAGGCAGAGGAAGCAAAATAAATTCCTGGGAAGTTGGGTTTGCCAGTGGATGACTCAGACGAAGTGGATGTGGCCTCCTTCGGTGCCTGGGGCCTTGCTGGGGAGCCATGGGCCTGTCCTTCATCCCCGCGCTGTGAGCGGAGCAAGCCCGCAGCACCCAAGCAAGGCACCCCAGCAAGGTGGCTCGAATGGAGCTGGACCTTGCGTAGGGCTTCAAAGGCTTGTTTTGATACGCACAGGGGGCAGTAACTTTATTAACCAGCTTTATTTCACTGAACAGTCTCTCCATAAACACAGCCGGTACAAATTGTGTTCAAAAGAGCGTGTTAAAGGCATTAGCTGAAGATTGGCTGAGGAAGTTATCCATTCCCTAGTGATTAACCAGCAATTTCCTATCCATCATGGCCCAACACTATACTCCATTAGACTTTATGAAACATGCAGGGTGTGTATATGCAGAGAACACGGTAATTGCTTTAATTACAATTCTTTTGATTGGTAATTTTCATTCACTGTTGAGAATGCTGCCTGCCCCTGCATTTGTGGAGAACAGCTTTCATCCCCTCCTCAGGAACATGCTTTGCATGAGCAGCGGCTCCTCAGGTCCCCGCCACACTTCCCAGCTGAAGAACAAGAGGTGCATCTGTGTGTGTGTTTGCATGAGGAGGGATGTCATGTTTTGCTCTTTCCTGTGCTCCCTGTAATCTGCGTCTTCACAACCACAGCACAGCTTAATTTTCGAAAGCCAGCAGGCAGACCTTTTTGCCTCATCTGTTCTCAGACGAGCTCATTAGTGTTGCTGCTGTCTTTCACTTCAGTGCTTTCTTTAATCAGATCATAGCAGTCCCAGAGGATACCTATTTCAATTGCCAGAGCAAACGATTATATTTCCAGAGCTCATGTCTGAGAGGAAGGATCACCCGATGCCATTGAATTAGGGGCAGAGGCAGGGACAGTGCCATGTAGCATCTTGGAAGAGTGCAGAACCTGCATGGAAAAAGAGTGGCAAAGCCATGGATGACACTGGGGGGACAGAACAGTTTTACCTGCTTTTTTTTTATTATTATTATTATTTTTTTTTTTCCAGATGCTTGGTAAATAACTTTACTGAAGGGTGATCTGAAATTGAGGATGGAACATATAAAACTAGCCAGAGAGACTGGGCTGAGGTGGCCGTCCCAGCTGTGGGTGGCACATGGAAGGTGTGGAGCTCAGCAGTTCATTGATGAATCCCAGGAGTGACTCGAGCAGAGGGAGCTTCTCTTTCCCAAAATCCAGTTCTGACCTCCTCACCTCAGCTCCTCCTCAGAGGTGGTGTTCCCCAGGACATCCCACTGTGTGTGAGGGCAGGGCACCAGAACCAGGCCCACTGGGGGAGATCAGCAAACCCATGGGGACAACCACATCGGAGAGAGAAGAGCAGGGTTGGGTGAGGAGGATGGAGTCTCTTGCTGCCCTGCCAGCTCCCTGGCATGGGTAAGAATGGGCACCATGGCACGATCATGCTTGCATATATCTCATACATGTTTAGAAAGACACATTCTTTGGTCATGCAGGAGAAGGCAGAGCTGAGGCACAGAGAACCAGCATCCTTTGGGTGACCACCCATGCACGAAGCACCATGTGGTTAATGATTGACAATTTGTGCTCATTAAGAGTCACCCAGCAACACTTTGCTGATGTAAAGTTAGAAGCCACTCTGTCTTAATCAAGTGCTCCAAGGGTATGGAAAGAGCAGGATATTCAAAGCCTGTGATGTGCTCCAAAGCACTGGGCTAAGAAGCTGGCCGGAAAAAGCAAGGACTTTGAAAAGAAGTTATCTCCAAAAAAATAGAGACAAACTTTTTGTATGCATCTTCACTGCAGAGAAGTATCTTAGGGGCAGAGATGCAGCACATGACTAAATGATTAGTGGTCATGTAATGAAATCTGTATTGGGTTCATGTCTAAAAATGTTTGTCCTGTGCAATGTGAGAAAGCTGTACAGCCAGGGCATCACTTCTCTCCCTGGCAGGGAGAAAGCGAGGGCTGTGAGCCCCTCACTGCATGGCCAAACCAAGGGCTGGTGAAGGCACTGGGAAGGCAAATGTGCTCCTGGCCCTGGACTGCTGTTTGCTATCATAGGTGGCTTTACCCATGAGGGCTGGTGTCACCTGCAGCTCAACCTGGAGACTGTAAGGTTGAGGGGAACTTGTTCATGATTAAAAAGAAAATGTACTAGGGAGACAAAATATGTTATTGTAAATGGGACAATGAGGGATGGGTGCCGCAGACAGCTGGGGACAGAGCGTGAGTGACTGCCAAGGCAGAAGGCATCTGTGACACACTGCATTTACAAAATACACATAAAATACGAAAAAAGGATGGGAAGCCTGCTGCAGCCTAGTAACCCTATCGGAACAACCTGCGTAGGCAGTGTTCCGACGCTGATTGAAATCAAGCCAGGTCAGTGGGATTAACAGCCTCCTCTTGGGAATGTACCAGGGGAACTCCGCACGGCTGCAGCAGGCTGAGCCCCCTCCGGTCAAGGTTTCGTCAGCAGAAAGGGGCCCCGCTGGCAGCCCCGCGCCCACACGCAGCCTCAGCCATCCCAGGCTGGGCTCAAGCAGAGCACAGTGCTAGGGGCTCGCTGCTCTGCCTTGGTCCCCGCAGAGGGTCCCTCCTCCACTCTTAGGCCAAAATTTGCGCTCTGCTTCAGGTTGTGATCCAGCAGAGGCAGCCCTGGTTCAGGCAAGTTTGGCCTCTCAGCGGAGGTGTTTGGCTGGGCTGTGGCAGTGGAATCCCTGGGATCTGGCACCAAAACGGGGACACCAGGGACCTGGGCACAGGCAGGACTTCAGGCACTCCTGGGAGAACCTGGACACCTGGGTTTATCACCGCCACAGCACGAAGCAGGTCTTGTTGTAGAGCGCCTGGCATGAGGCTGAAGCTTGTGCCCCTGCACCTGGTCTCATGCTCTCGTTCCTGGCAGGCAGCTGGTGGCTGCACCCTGCAGCCCAGCTTTTCAGGGCTGAAAGGTAGAAAAACATTAGAGCAGTGGAACAATAAACATTCGTGAGGCTGCATTAAATATTAACTTGATAGCTTTTTCTCAAGCAAGATTAAAAAAACAAGAAAAGAGAAGTGATGCTGAGGGTGTTGACACGAAGCTAAACACACTCCTGCAGCTCCTGCGGCGGGCATAGCTTTGCCTCAGCAAGGTTCAAACATCATTTGAGAGGTAACAAAGAAGCATTTGTGATGCCCCCACTTCTCTCCTTTCTTCCAGGCTTTGATCAGCAGAGGCTTAGTTGAACCGAGGGGCGTGCGGTCGGTCACTTGTTCGAGCATCGACACCGGTTCCACTTAGCCAGCCTCTGTGCGTCTGATGTGCAGCCCCGAGACAGATGCTGATCTATTTACACTCTGTTCCAGACTTGAGGCTTTTAGTCTCTGTAACCCAAAGAGCTGGAGATTAAGTGTTTTAATTTAGATGGAAGCTTAAGGTGTGACAGAGGCAGACAGCCCCCAGAACAAGGGGCTGAGTTGCCACAAGCTGTCTGAGATGAAGCACGCGGGCAGAACTGAGATTTGTCTACTGACACTGAGGTTCTCTGGAGTGGCTTGTGAGGGTTAAAGAACTTGCTACAAAGACCTGGGACTTGTAGGACAAACGTTCATCTAAGGATTTCTGTCTAGGATATCCAGGGAGACAAGGTCAGGAAAAAACCTCTCAGAGCTGACCTGGCCTTCCTGTTCCACCTGAGGTGCACAATAGGGAAACGATAAAGGAGCAATGGGAAGCTTTGAGAGCTATTTTTTTGCCTTTCCCAAGCAATTCAAAAGCTTCACAAATTGCAAGTGAGGGTTGTGCCTCTAAAGCTTGCTCTGTGTCACTCCTCGTCTCGTAGGAGAGCACAGGTTCGGAGGGGCAGAAGACGAAGTGTTTCTGTGGCCAGCACAGACACCGTGCCAGCTACCAAGCAGAGGCGGCTTCCATTTACTGTGAATCATCACGACACCTTATCAGAGCACCCAAAGGCTGTGTTAAATCATCATCTTCTGACACACGGCACCGCAGTCCCTGCCCTACAGCCCAGTTTCAGCAGGGGATCTCAGCAAAGGATTCACCCGGAATCACACATGGGGCCCGGGGCAGAATTGGGAACCACTTCCAGATGTCCAGTCCCGAAGGCAAAGCCTTACAGTCAGCTTTTTGCCACCAGCAGGAAAGTTTCTTACACTGACTTCCTTGTGCTCCTGGAGAAATTGTGTCGTGCACAAGCTGCTGGGGAACTGCAGCCTGGTTTCCAAGAGAGCGAGACTTCCATGTCAGGGCCTCAGATCTCTCTCTCAGCCAAAGGCTGTTTTCCATCTGGTTTTTGCTTGAATATTGCACAATGCTTAGGCAAGAGGGTGGGAAGATTCCTGTTCTCAGAGAGAAACCAAGTGAAATGTCAAGGGGAACGTCCTTGCAAGCCTAGCATTTAGTATAAATATGCATGAAACCCCAAGGCTGAGTCCTTTTGTTTGAGAGAATGTTAATAATAATCCACCCTGCACATTGCAAGGCTGCAAACCAGGGAATAGTAACCACATTCACAGTAAAACGACACATTTTGTAATAGAAATGGAGGAAAATTCTGGGCACTGCATCCTTTCATTAAAACATGAAGAAAAAAGATAGTTTTTCTCCTTTGCTAGGCCTAGGAGTGCACTCTTTTGTGCGGCCCCAGCACTTGTGCGCTGCAGCCGGGGAGAGCTGCTCCTGGAGGAGCCCAGCTCAGCTGCAGAGAGCGGTTTCTGCAGTGACAGCAGAAAAGTCCGAGGGCACCGGCTGCCTCCCTGAGCGACAGTGCTACCCTGCATGAGAGAACATGGGCCTACTGAGAGTTCAGGTCCGGTCGCAGCTGAGATTTATGGCTGCAGTTACCAGCAGAAGACGGGAGCCTTCCTCCGCTTGCAGAAGAGCAGAAAATTGCAGAGCAGCAGAGCAGGGGCTGCGGTGCCACTGTGTCCATCAGCAAGTTTCTGGTTACAGCTTTGCCCTCTCCGTGGGCACCGGTCTCCCTGCTGAAGATGGATGTGCTCCATCTGACTCCTGAAACTGGAGGAGAGGGTAAACAAACTCAGCACGGGAGCCAGGGGATGTTCCTTTTCCATCGGCTCTCTGAAATGTGTAAGGTGGCGTACGGCTGCCAGGGAGCCTCCTGGGCTCCGACATCAGTCCTATCAATCAGGAAGGTCTCCAGGTCCTTGCCAAGGCCAGTACAGTGATGACTCTGACTTGCGCTTCTGTGCTGGAGCAAATTTTCGGCAGTCACCTGGTGGTGTCCTTCCTGGGAGCATCCCACAGATGGGATGAGAGGATCCTGTGTGACTCACCCCAAGCAACCTGTGTTCCACCAGACTTTTACGTTCGCTCCCCACGGGACCCCGTGGTCGGGTTTCACACCCCTCGGGACAGACGGCCCCGTCCTGGCCTCTTCTCCTCCTGTGTCACAGGAGGAACGCACTCTCTGCTCCCTGAAAGCATGCCTGTGCTCAAGCACCTGGTGGTGACACCGCATCCGATGGACGGAACGAGGCTGCAAACACTAATCAGACCCTGCCAGGAGAGGAGATCAGCTGGATCCAGTGCTCCTTCCATGGGTGGCATTGTTTCACCCCAGAAATAACTGTACTTGGTCAGGGCTCAGTGGCTATCCATCCCCAGCAGCCTCTGAGGAAATCAAACTGAATTAAAGAGTAACCGAGCACTCGGCAGGTGGCAGCTGCTCTGTTAGCAAACAAGCAGAAAAAAATCAGGAAAGGGAAAAATGAAAGAGAAGGAGCAAGCAGGAACAGAAGTCAACATTTCAGATGCAAAATCTTACAAAGGAAAAAAAATCAGACTGCATTATGAAAGCTGAGTAAGGTAACACAACAGTGGGGGAAAGGTTTGCTGTTTTAGAATGCTTTCTAACAAGTGCAGCGTTTCCAGCATTACAGCACCTAACAGCAGGGCCCCAGGAGAGGATCTGCCCCTGGTTTTATGTCTCCTTGCTTTCCCAGGCTTCAGACCATGCCAGCTCCTTTCTTGCTCCTGCCAGGGCTGAGTGCGAGTCCCCAAAAACGTCTGGGCTGTGCTGGGAGCAGAGCTGGCAGCAGGCACCTGCTGCGGGTGGCATTCAGTCCCGCTGCTGCCACTTCTAAACAACTCCTCTCTGTTTCTCTTGATCTTTTAAGAAGTTCATGGTTTCATGAATCTTTTGCTTCTCGGCTGATGCATACAAGAGCCTCTCAGCTGGCGAGGATTTGACATTGACCCCGCGTGCCTCAACGCCCACTCCCAGCAGCGGCCCTGCTGTGCGAAGTCCTTGTGCGTGCTCCCAGCTGCCACAGGCACGGAGCTGACATCCACCACGCAGATCTGCAGCTACGTTTCTCAGCTCCTTTCAGCTACGTTTTTTTGATGCTGCTTGAGCATCGAACCATCGAGGGGCGGACCTGGCTCCGAGAGGTGCCTTGAGCTGCCTGGCTTCACAGTAATTGGAGTGATGGAGCAAGGCCCGCGGGATGCATCTTCTGATCCCCACATCTCCTGGTGTGTGGAGCGACCGTGGGCACGTTGCATCTCCTCCAGGCTCGTCTGCTTGCCGGACAGACTGACACTGAGGTGGTGTCTTAATGCCACGAGCTGCTGAGGTCCTGAGTGGTGCCGGACTGAAGAGCCACCTCCATCCTCTCGTTCTGCTCTTCCAGGGGCTCATGGCATCTGAGTCAGCATCCTGGGGAGGATGGTGGCTGTGCTTCCTTCTTACAATGCACACACGTGTGCAGGTGTGTGTGTGGCTGGTTTATTGTAAATTGGAGCTTTCCTGCTCCTGAGTATCTCCGTGGCCCCAAGTGCCGTGAGCTGAGCTCTGCTCCCTGTATCATACCTCACTCATCCCTGTTTTTCAGTATTGCAGCACATCGAGAAGGCCCTAAGGTCTTCAGCACGGGGACAACATCCATCTCATCTGAAAGAAAATTGCCTTGCAACACCTTAGGTGCTATTTTAATAAAGGGTAAGAGTGATTATTTCTGTGGCTTCACAGTGCGCAACTCAAAACTCTTAAATGCTCCAAGCTGCAGGCCAGCACACCTACCGATTTCAAATTTTTCACGGCAAAATCCACACCAGCCTTTTGTTTTTCCTAAATTACCTTTGCAAGGCTTGTTTTTTAACACATTCTCCCTCCTATGTAAATTTAACATTAGCATCTCTTCATCCCAGGGAACTTCAAAGCCACGAAGACGTAAAATACCAACGCCTCCACATGCTAAGCTAGAGTTGAAAAATACTGAAATTCAGGAGTGCTAGGAGAGGACTTGTCTCTCTTCCAGGACTTCTACGTCACTCATGAGTAGTACCTGGAGCCTGAAATTCTGTTAAATCCTATTTATCCTGAAAACACACTTAAGCATTACATTGTGACCCTGACCTTGAGTGCACTGAAAACAAGGCTTGCTCTTGAGCATGCCGAGGAAAGCATCCCGCTCGGCAGAAATGAGAACTGCTTGGAAAGATAAATGGTCGGTGCAGAAGATCAAACCGCTTGATGGCAGACGGGAGGAAATCAGCTGTTTCCCATGCTTTCTGTTGCCTCAGTTTGCAGCAGTTAATAGCACTTCACACTGGGGCATCCCACCACTGCTCTGAGGTTTGGGGCTTTCCTTTGAAAAGAGGAGAGAGAAGCTGTCCCACTGAAGGCTGGGCAACAACTCAGCAGTGAACCTTTCCCTCTGTGTCCCTTCTTGGTGTCCCCCTGCCAGCCCCAGCCCTCCAGCCCTCTGCATCCCATGGGTTTAGGGTGCTCTGGCTGTGGTGCCCAGGGACTGGCTCGTGCAGCACCCTTGGGTCCCGTGCGGGGGCACGGCACAGGGGGATGGCCACGGCAGCCAGCCCTGGGCAGCCTGCGTCAGGAGAAAGTGGAAAACTACAGAACAATCTGAAGAGCTTTCTATAGCCCCAAGGAGGCCGGCTAGGCACTCTTTAAAGCCGTGTTACTATAGCAGCCCTGATGGTAATTTAGCAGTACATCTCCTTTTCTCTTCTTCACGCCCTTTTCACAACAAGAAAAAAAATGAGATTAGTCCCATCTTCCCCAATTACCTCGCCATGTTCCCCCGGCAGCCTCCAGCTAACAGCTTTGCAGAAAAGCCCCGCTCGGCCACCAGGCAGCCCTGCCTTGTCTCCTCCTCGGCACGGGGAGGGACACAGCCTGTGCCAGGAGCAGCCGGTGGGGACAAGGACGGAGCCACAGGAGGGGACACGTGGCTCTCACACGACAGCACAGTGCCTCTGCTGTGCCAGCCACGGTTTTGGCAGGAGCTTCACGTGGGCAGGGGAGAAGCTTTGCTGGAGGCATGGGCAGGAAACGCTCCTCTGCCTCCGCTCTCACCCCACAAATGTGTGGGGTCAGGAGGAGAGCTGCGGACTAGTGCCAGATTTCCAGGCTCTGGTTCCACCACTAATGATGAGGTTTAACTGAACAGATCATACATTCTTCTCTGGGGAGAGAAACGGGGTGTCGAGGCTCGGAGAAAGCAGACAGGGTTTGGGGTCTGATCCCACGCCAGAAGGCTCAGCGACTATTTAGTGCCTGTTGAAAGCCGGTGCTGAGCACCCTGCAGGGGGCCAGAGGGGTCAGGGGGGGACACTCCTGGGGGGAGCCTTCTGGACAGTGGTGCTGCAGCCCCTGCACCCACCATGAGCCCTCACGGCACACTGGTACAAGTGGATTTTTTTGTTCTGATGGTGCTACCAGCAAGAGCTGGTTACATCTCCATGGGGGCCAGCCCAGGCAGGGCTATCCCACTACCAACCTCCTGCATCCCCTGCATGGACCCAGAGACCACCAGGAGACAGCCCCGGCCTGCCCCACAACCCCATCCCATGCAGCAGGGGGCTCCAGAGCCGCTGGTGACCTCCCCAGCACAGCGGTCACTCAGCCAGCTTCTGTCCTTAACCCTGCTCCGAGGGGAGATGGGAGTCCTGCCCTCACTGAGGGTGCTTCCTGAAGAAGAAAGCTGCTCCCTGTATGCTTCCTGCACAAATCAACCTAATTACCCGTTCCGGCGGCAGCTAACGAGCTTAAAGCTTTCACAGCCAGCGCCTCCTTCCCTCCCCGCGGGAGAGGCAGCCTCAGCCGGGACCGTCCTTGGCTGCAGAGCTCTGACAGCAGGGACGGCTCTTTTGGGAGCAGAAAGCATCGCTGGTCTTGCTGAGGCTGCCGAACACAGCGCTGCCAGCAGTGCGTTCACCAAACCCCTTGTGTGGGCCAGGCTGGACGCTGACAAAAGGGGGATTTTGCCGCAGGCACTTCCCTGCTGCAGCTGGGCCATTCCCAGGTGTGTCCGTGTGTCCTGCAGCACCGCACGTGCATGTGGACGCCTTGCCAGGCTGGGTGTGAGTGCTGACACCTCGCCTGCTTTCTCTGTGCCGTGCGACAAGTTGGGCAGTGTGTCTGTGCTGCTGGCAGGAGATGGCAGATGCTGCCCGTGCCGACAGCTCTGGGGTTGATGGGGGTGCCCGTGCCCCCAGACATGTCCTCAATGCAGGGGCAGCCCGTTGCTATCAGCAAACTGCTCCTGGCATTTGTCCTCCTGGGCTCCCTGTGCCCACCCTGCGTCACCCCAGTGTGAGATCCTGTCACCGCAGTGCCACCGATGGTCACCGGGAGCAGCTCTCCAGGGCCCCATATCACATCGCACTCCCTGTTCGCACAGCATCTCACACGCCAAGCAGCAATAAATCACCTCGCAAGCCCAGAAGCTGCCTTACCCACTTCTCAGGACCTCTGCGTGGGGACGGCTTGGCGTGTGCCATGCTCTCTGCAACGTTTGCCATCCTTGCTTTATCGCACCAGACGTGCGGCCTTGGTGCTTCAGCACTAATCCATCAGCCAGGGCTGGAGGCAGAGCCCGGTGCTTGCACTGGTGCGAGCGGGCCGGGGGTTGCTAGGAGTGACTCACGCGGATGCACGGGCCGTGGCTGCACGGAGGCACTAATGCAATTTTCTCAAACCATGATTGCTTTCCCGATTTCTAAAAAGCCGTCTGGCAGGCTGGGCCCCCTTCCAATGTTTCCTGGAAATATGAAGATGTTAGGAAGGGGCTTCTGTTGGAGATGAGGCTGAGCCCATCGCGCCGTGAAGTGGTGGCTGCTGAGGGCAGGCTGGTGGCTTCCCAACCTGAAGGCAAAAGCCCAGCCCCAGACCCCTGGCATGCACGGGGCTGGGGAGCTTGTGGCTGAATTCCAGCTAGGCTGGTTCATCCCACACAGCCCAGCTTATTTTCAAGCCAGCACCAAGTTTATCCTTTGCTTCTGGTCCTAAGGCTGTTGTGTAATGTTAATTATCGCAGGCTGCCATACGCCGCCTACGTTATCAGATGTATTTTGGGACCAAGTGAGGTGACTGATGCACATGAAAGAATGGGAAGTGCTTGGGCACCTTTGGTATAAAAGGTGCTGAAGGACAAGGGCAGCAAATGGGGGCCTGATGCTAACGGCAGCTGAGTTAGGAAAGAAAAGTGAGCGAAGACGTTAAGTGATAGCTTCATGCCATGCCTGTCCCCTGGGTACTTGGCAGGTTATTCATTGCCTTTATTAACTCTGTGTTAAATTACCCTTCTTTTCCTTTATTTTTTTTTTAAGAGGTTTATTGTTTCATTTTGTCTGTTTTATCTCTAAAAGGGGCTTCTTGCAAAGTCAAAGCTTTCAGCGTGACACCCTGCAGAAAGAGAGCACCAGCCTGGGGACGAGGTCCTGGTGACACTCAGCACCCTCTGCGGGTGGCCACCGGCTGTCCCCTCGCCGCCGGGCTCCCTGCAGCACAGCCAGGGCCAGCACTGCTGGCTGCCAATTAGGCTGTGAGCACCTGCCGTCAGGAAATGGCCCGAGATCACCAAATGGGTGCATTTTTCTCCCAAAAAGCACTCTTTTCTCTCTGGTGTTCATGGAAGCAGCTCCTTGGTCAGCTTGGGGTGGCCAGGGGAGCCCCAGGAGAGGCCGGCGAGGAGGTGCTGGTTGCAGCCGGGTGAGGAAGCACAGCAGAGAAGCGGATCCTCACGTGAGCGAGAGCTTTGGCCTCTGGGGCTTGGAGGACGACAGACACCAGCTGGCATTTCTGCGCTGATTTAGCGCTTTCACAGCCCCCAGTTTCTCTCCGTGTCACGCTGGGGATGGCTGGCTGCCTGCTGCCTTCCTGCTCCCACCTCCGGCAGGGTGAGGCCTGCCCAGTGACCCCTCGGTGAGGGGGAGAAGCCGGCCAGCGGCACTGCAGCCCCGGCACTGGGCACCCGTAATGGGGCCGGGGCCAGGCGAGGAGCACCGGGGTTATTGATGATTCGGGCTCCGCGGTGACTCACAGTCACTGTCTGTACCTGGCAGTGACTCAGCTCTCACTCCTCGGGTGTGACACAAGCTGTAATAAAATCCCCGCTTGTTTGTCAGGAGAATTTTTTTTTTTTTTTTCACCCTGCTTCCCACCCCCACCGCAAGGTTAAGGACAAAATTTCCCAGTGTGGCAGCAGAGCCGGCACGACGATGTGAGCACATTCCCAATTAGAAGCCGTCTGGGGGCCGCCTGCTGTCTGCTGGCCAAGCCTGGAGGCTGAAAGGCCGAGGGCGAGCAGGAAGCAGGGCTGAGTGGCCACAACATGAGATGAGGCCCAGGCCTGCTGGTCGTGGGCCGGGGCCCGGCGGTGTGGTGGGAGCCAGGCCCCATCATCTCCCCCGGGCTGTGTGGGGCACCCTGGAGCGGAGCAGTGTTCTCAGAGACACCCAAGGGATGCGAAACACTCCACTGATCCCTCCTGTGTGCCACAAGTGCTGCCAGGCTGCTCTTGCCTGCAGCTGAAAGCCGGTTGTTCAGGGGGAAGGTGGAGCATTAAAATCCCAAAGAAACGCCTCTGGGGTCCCTGACCCAACAGAGGGCTTCTAAGAAAATCCCCTGGGAAGTACCAAGGGAGAATGGGATTTCTGGCTCTGCACAGCCCCTTCCTGCTAATATTCCCATAGGGGATGAAGTAGATTACTGCACTGAAAAATAAATGCTGCTGGCCTGGTGCCTGGGAGCTCCCTGGGCAGCAGCAACGTGTGCACAGCACACGGGGCAGCCACACAGCAGCTCCGGGCCCCATCCCTGGGGCTCCCCCCAGCCACCTGCAGCCTGCGGCCAGAGGGAGGAGGAAACCACAAGGGTATGGCCCTGGTCAGCAGCTCTGTGGGTGTGTTTGGAGGTATTCGCCAGAGCAAGGGGAATAAAAAGTCAATCGTAATTAATTTAGCCCACACGTTTTGCCCCAAGGGTGATCGGAGAGCCCAGTTGCTTCTTAACTCCTAAGTCCTGTCCGCTGGTGTCAGGGTTAATGCACCCACGGGCTCTGAGCTGTGTGTGACCATGTCAGCACGTCCCTCAGCCAAGCAAGGCATTGCAAATGCCATGCGACATAGGTTAACCCTGCTCCAGCTTCATGCCCTGCCGAGGTGAATGATGTGAATCTCTCTCTGTTGGCACTGCCGGAGCACGGATCAGCAGCCAGCCTTCTCCTCAGCTGTGCTGGCTTCCTAAAGCAAGTTAACCCGAACGCTTGCAGCCACCTTTCTGTATCTCTGGTGTGACAATTTGGTAAAGTGCCTCTCCTCGTTAGCTTGTAGTCACAGACTCTTCACAAGGTCCGCCCTCGGTTCAGACAGCAACATTTATTTTGGTCCTGCTGTGGCGTTGCCGTACCCATGCACATGTCTGAATTTTCCAGATATCCTCCAGCCCCGCGGGAACCACTCTCCCAACAGACTCCAGATGTCCAGAAAACACAGACAAGTGCCCTGACCCACCCTATTCAGCCTGAAGCAGATTTCCAACTGGAAAAAGTAAGGATGCCTCGGCAGCTCTGGTGGTAGTAGGCGAAGGCTTCCAGGAAAATGGAGCTGTTGCTTTTCCACATCAAATCTGGAAGAAAAACAATCATTCCTGTGCGGCCATCAGCTATGAGGGTCTCCTCTGGATAAAACATACAGATTTCATGTTTGTTTATGCTCTTGGCATATACTTCCCCAGTCAGTCACTGCCTTTCCACATTTTTTGCTGCTGCCTCCTGCCATGAGTGCCAATCACTTTGGACGGCAAATGCCACTTGCCAACTGTATGTGGGTGCAGTCTTCAATTTAGGAAGCCCTTTGTGTTCTTCCTGTGCATGAGATCATCAGCTTTTTCCTATGCTTCTTGCAGCAAATATGAAAACTTCCTTTCACTATAGGGGCACTGTGATGTCTGGACTAGATTGATTGGATTTAATTCTGCGCGATGTGCCAGCACTAAAAGGTTTTCACTGTTCAGTCCTAAAAGCCTTTAGCAAAAGGCATTCAGCTTCTGTGTGTGCTGCCCCTGAAGGCATGCTCCTGCTTCTGCAAAGGTCCTCAGGAAAGGGAGGCAACAGAAAGCTGCGGACAACAGAAATGTCACGAAGAAGATTGCTGTGCTCTGCTGTCTCCTAATGAACAAGCAGCAGGGAGATCAGGCTGCAAGACAGCAAACCTAAAACTGGTGTCTCATGAAATCCAGCTACGCTCCCTCAAGTCCCTGCCTTGCATTGCTGTGGAGGGAGGGAGAGGTTTTGCAGAAGCCAAAAAGCCAAAAAGCCGTGCACAGGCTGACCTGTGCGTGGAAGCAGTGTGGGGAAGGAGTGCAGCAGGGACACAAGTCCTCATGCCCAAGGCACAGGTCAAGGTCTCCTCGTGTGTGGTCAGAAGGAAGCTTCACAATAAGAGGTTGTGTTGGGGTTTGCTCCTGCCCGTGGCTGCCAGCCCATGCTGGATGCTGGCCACGTGGCCAAGCCCCAACAGCACCAACACGGCGTTTGCCTTCACCTTTGGGCACTGCAGAGTTCCCAGTCAGCACAGGCAAGGAGCAGAGGCCAGAAGGCTTTAAAACTTTCTTCCTTATTCTTGAGCACAAATGTTTAAGAGCTCCCAGGTCCATTATGAGAGGTGAGAGGCCCTTGGCCCTGGGCTGCTGCAGTTGGAGCACTTCAGGAGCCAGCACAGAAGAGGTCAGGGCCAGTGCCCACCAACCCCACCGAGGGCAGCCCCGAGGCTGCTCCACTCTGACCCTGTGCCATCACCTCTCTGAGGTTTGCATGGCTCCCCTTCAGCCCCAATAATAAGTTCTGGTCCGAAAATGAAGTGTGTATTTTTAATGATTTTATTAAATCTTAGCCCACAAGAAAAGCAGGTCTGGGTGGATTCAGACAGATCCTTCCGAAAAAATGCCATCCATCACCAGGCCTCCTGTTCATGCTGGCACTGTCTTTCTATTGTACGAGGCTGGAGATCCATTTTAAGTGACCGTGTGCCACTGCTCTCTGCTGCTGCATGAAGGGCTCCCACAGCTTGGAGTATTTTGAACACCAAACTCCAGAAACCAATTTCGACACTGAAGTTCCAACTCCAGAAGTGCCCACATTCACAACAGCCAGAGTGAGTTTTGTGAAGGCCGTAGTACAGGGTCAAGCTGCTTTCCAGCGTGTTGTTATTTTTATTACATCTCAGCTGAGTGGTTTGAAAGCTGATCCACACGAGCAGTGAACAATGGAGCCCTTGGTTTTGGTGCTAGCTCCCCAGTGGCTCTGGCTTTGTGCATCGTGCCTGCAGGAGATGGGGCGCACGGCTCTGCGCGTGGCTGTCCCTCGTCCACTCCCACTTTGGGGAGCCACAAAAGCCCAGCTATCAAAACCCAAATGACAGAAAAATGCAGTGGTGGTGATTTAGAAATGCCAGTTAGCTCCTCTTCAGCCTGCAGCACAGGGGACCCTTTTCCTCCCTGGTAGCTCCATCCCAGGGAGACCACCACGTGCGTGGCGACCCCGGGAGCAGGGTGATGCAGCCCCCAGCACAGCCCAGCTCCCTGGGGCGCAGGGAGTGCAGTGGCACTGCCCAGGAATTTCCAAATATTTGTGTTTGTTTGCCTGCTTCACCCCCAAACCGAACATTTGGGAAGGTTGAGCCTTTTTTCATCCTGAACAGCCAGCAGTCTGAGTGCTGCCGGCTCGTTCCTCTGTCCCAGCAGGGTCGGAGCCCTGCTCCCCGGGTGGAGGAGGCTGTGAACTCAGCAGCTCGGGCTGGATTCAGGGAATCACTTAAGGATGTATAAAAACCCCAACAGCTTCAGATCCATTCTTAGCTCTGGCAAAACGCTTCAGCATATGGTCCTGAACAGAGGCTTAAAATAAATCCCACGGAAGTGCTTTACCAAGCTGGGGCACTGTCATGTGCCTCTGCCGACAGCCTTCAAATTTTGCGAATTCAGCCTTTATCGAGCACTTCGCGAAGTTCAGCAAAAGTAGATATAGCAAACAAAAGCTAAACAAGTGTAAAACCAGGCAGCCAAAAACTACCCACGGGGCACGAGCTGGAGCCGTGGTGCCTTCGCTGAGATGCGTTTTGCTGAGCTCTGGCATGGCTTAATGCTTTTCTCCCTCCAAAGTGACTGTCGGGTGCCATGTGAAGAAAAATAACAAAATGCTTCAAAGGAGCTTGACCTTGTACTACATACCCGTAACAGCTCTGCGTAATGAAAAACCAGAGCAAACAACTCATTCAGAGAGTGCCCTGAGCAAAAGCTAACTGCTGTGCTGGCCCCACAGGGTTTCCACCGGGCAGCTCTTCAAGAAAGCAGTCCAGGACAGAGGACTCCAAGTAAAACAACGTTTTGTTGTCAGCAGAATGAGGAAACGATGAAGTCCTCAGAGCATTGTGCAAGCCTCGGCGAGACACAGTGCAAAAAGCTGCAGTGGCAGGGGTGCTGGAGGCGGGGAGCAGTGCTCGTGGGGTGCCCTTGCTCAGCGGGTCGGGACCGTGGCATCGCCCAGCGAGAGAAGGGCTTGCACACCTCCGGACACCTCGACAGGAGAGGACAAACTCATTCACGCTTTATTTTTGAGTTTCTAAGTGGAACTCTGCACAATGGAGACAAACAGAAAGTTAAGTATAATCTGAGGTGTACTTTTAAAGAAGTGTCACTGCCTTGATCTTGTTCAGCTGGAGTAAGTTTGCTCTGCAAGAAATGTCGGTGAGAGCTCTACAGCCCCGGCAGCGTTAGCAAATGCCACTTCAGTTCAAACAAAACCTCTCCGCTGGCCTCTCTCTTTTTTTTTTTTTTCTTTTTTCTTTTTTCCTGCTGCCATTACTTCTCCTGGCTCCCGCTTCTTATCTCCTCTCCAAAGCCTGAAAACCACCTGCCCCTTCCAGCCCAGCTCCCAGGCCAGCCACAGCCATGGTGCCGTACTGCGGGACCGCTCTGCGCCTCCTGTGCCTTCTGCAGAGGGCTGCCTGCAGCACCAAGCGCGTCCCTGGGGAGCCTGCTTGTCACTAAGAGGGGTGACAAAGTTTCACACAACCCCTGGCTGCCTCCATTTCCCCCCACGTTAACCATTTCCAACTCATCTACTATTAAATATCTGCTGGTTGGCCTGGATTTTTAACATACCTCAGCACGTACTTTATATCGCGACCTGACTGCGTGCAGATAGGTCCAGTTTTTCACACTTTTAAGTACAAAAGTGAGGTTTTAGACCGTAACCACAGCTTGGAGCACGGGAACAACCACCAGGACGTGCGAAAGCACCGTGCTGGCGAGGCTCAGCGGCTGCCCACACCCCTAATGGAAACCGATTGCAGCTGAGCAGCAAGCAGTAATGATGTAATGGTCTCTGGCATTTCACCCTGATAATGTCACGGTCTTTATAGCCTCTTTAATACATTTCATTGCCTGACGCCGTTTGGTACCTGACTTTTGTAAAATCAATGAGTGAAAACAAAATCCTTTTACAGATCAGGATTCTTCCTGCGGAGAAGGGAACACCCAGACGCAGGCGGGGAGGTCATGGGGGAGTTTATGAAAGGCAACGAAGCACGTGGGGCTTGTGGAGGATGCGATGCATTCTTGGGGTGAAAACGGGGATTTTGTGACCAGCAGGACACTGCGGAAGGGCCGGTGCCTGGCTGCGTCGCGCTGGCTCTGCACATCCCGCTGCTGGGAGCCTCACCAGGTGCTCAGCACGTGGAAGAGCCAAGCACGAGCCGCAGCTGTGTCAGATGCCACAGGTACAACGTGGCCACGTCCCTGCTCTGTGCCTCGGCTCCTTGCTGCCAGGGGGAGTGCAACTCATGCCTTGTTCCCTTCGCTGTGCGAGCATCTTCAGGCAGGGATGCTGCGCCGCTCGCTTGCCAGCGAGGGTTCCTGACCCCGGTGAGTCTCTGGGCACTGCTCCAATAACTTTGCTGCCAGCAATTACACTTATAGAGGATTTTTTTTTCTGTGTTGTGGTAAAACACACATTATTTTTAACCCCAGCTTGGGGGACCTGCTGTTGACATCCGATGTCAGCGGAGGTTTGCTCTCCGCAGCTGGCAGAGCGTGGAAATGCCTCCTGATGTAATGATAGTGCTTGTGCAAGGAGGATTAAGCATTCATTTAAGATGTGCTCTGGTGCCATGGTGACAAACAAGGTTAATAAACTCGGGGCTGAGGCGGGAGGTACCTTCAGCTGACTCCACGGCTGGGCACCTCCAAACCTCGGGAGCGTTGGGGCAGGGTGGCCCAGGATGGGAGCCCAGGGATGGCTTTGACCTAAGGCATTTCCAGCCTGGACCAGGGATGTGTGGTGTTCCTGGCCCATCCACTGGGGATGGGCGATGCCCAGAGCGCTGCAAGGGATCCTGCTGCGGGGACCCGTGGCTGCAGCCTGCCTGCAACAGCGGCTTCCCCCATGGGACATCCCTGGGGGCTGCAGGTGCCCGGCTCCATCTGCAGCGGGGCCTGCCCAGATTTGCTCTGCACCTGTGTTTGAGTCACGGCACCGAGGCTTTACAATATTCCTGTGCAGCACAAACAGCGCTTACTTGGAAAAAAAACCCTTCCTGTAAGAGCAAGGTATTCTGCGATTGCCCATCTGGGGCTTCTTAAACCAACGTTTGAGCGATGCCCTGGTGGAGGGGGTGCTGGGATAAGTGGTCTGTTGGTAATTTCCCTGTTTCCAAAACTCTCCTCCAAACGGTGATTCAGTGCCTGGCATTCAGCCCCCCAGCCCCAGCCCCTTGCATGTCTCCCCTGGGAGGACGCTGCTCCTTGCCCTGGGAGATCAAAACCATCCACGCAGAGGCAGGGAAGAAAGCTGTTAAAAATTTCATTCGCCTCTCTGCAAAAAAAAAAAAAATAACTGCAAGGGGAGTAAATAAATTAGCTTGTTACCCGTGAATTCGGCCCAGCTGTCTAGGAGTTACTCATTATTTTGTTGGCAGCTCGGAACTGGAGCCAGGTAGCCTGTTGGCAATTCCTCACCTCCCCAGGCACGTGGGCTTGTTTTTAACGCACAGGGAGTGGCGCCGGGCGCAGGACGCTCACATCGTGCCTACGACTCAGACCAGGCTCCAACCAGCAGCTCTCCTGGCCGCCCCGTGCCTGGAAAGCCAGGCCCAGAGGGACACATCGGGAGAAGCGAGGAGCTCCAAGGACGTGGTGCGAAGCTCCGCGTGGCCCCTGCGTGCTGGGCTCAGCCAGGGCGGCCGCGGCTCCAGCTGGGGCAGGCGCTCACGTCGGCTGCAAGAAACGAACGTCAGCCGCGTTGTGAGGATGCGTGGTTTTATTTTTCAGCTTCCCCTTTGTAGCTGTTCCCAATCTGGTAACAAAGACTTTAACCCTTTGCTCAGGCGCAACGAAACCGTTCTTTTCATTTAAGCCTGTTTGGTGTTGACAGCGGGTTTGGCTGCAGCTGGCAGAAACGGGGCACATCTCTGTCACAAGAGCTCAACGCAGTAATGTGCAGAAATTGGTGGCATGGAGAAAGCCTTGGGGAGGCTATAACTCGAGGCAAGTTTGGGGTCCTTAGGACAGGGGAATATTTCCATTACACTGCGAGCCACAAAAGCAGCCCGAGGGGCTTGGTGGGGGTCGGAAGCGAAGCAGACAAAGACTGCCGTTACAGCGAGCTTTACAGGTTTATTCATTTTTAATTCTTTCGACCTAGAAAATGCAAACAGCATCTTGTAGCCCCAGACGGCAACAGGAGAGCCACAGGGCTGCGTGCCCGAGGCACTGCCCCACTCCTGGCCACAGAGTGAGCTGCTGCTTGGGACCACCAGGCAGCCACCTGAGCCACCTTCACCCCAAACTGCGCTCCCATGGGAGACCCAGACTCTTGCCCTCTGCGACCAACCAGGGCTGAGGCACAAAGAGTGGAGGATGGCTCCCAGGCACCCCGCAAAGTGGTCTTGGGATGTGCAATGGGTTCCCCGGGTGGGGTGTGTGTCTGGGGTGCTTGGGTGGGATGAATGGGAAGGATGCCACGTGGGATGCGCAGCGAGATGCTCTCCAGAGCCTCCCCGGCTTGCAAAGGGAAGGGAAGAGCTGCAGGAAGGAAGCTCCCAGGTGTCTGCAATGGCACCAGCAGGGACCTGAGGACAAGGGATAATGCCAGCACAGAGCCACCGGTGCCATCATGCTGCCCCAGGACGGGTGACACGGGGGTGCCAGCGGGGAGCCAGGGGATGGCAGCCGGGCAGCTGGGTGCTGTGCGTGTGAGCTCTGACCACGCAGGTCTTTTATCTTCCTGCTCCCGATGTCTTTATTGAGCAGGGCATAACTTTCCGGCCATGTATTCCTGCAGCCAAAAAAATAACTCCGTGCTCTTTAAGGAGGTAAATTTTCTTTAGATCTCACCCTTCAACGAGTGTGCTACAGCGGTGTCTCACGGGGGAACTTGCCAGAGTCCATCCACGTAAATAAAACTATTGAAGACGGTAGGAGGGATTTTTGTGTGTGCGTCTTACTACAGAACTCAAATCCAGGAAAGCTTTTAACAGCAACAAAGGAAACGAGCAGCCTGCACAACGCTTCCCTGCCCGAGCGGCTCAGGCTCACCCGCGCTCTCTCCAGGAACTGCTCCGCCTCGCCAGGTGAGCGCTGCCCCACTTCAAGCCGCCCCAAGCGAGCTCTTTCTGAGCAGAAAGACAGAGGCGATGGGGCACCGGGGAGCTCTATTTCGAGATCAAAGCAGGCGTGATGGAACGGGGCCCGGCGCCAGCGATTTCAGGCTGGAAGCGCCCGTCTGTGCGCGCAGGGCTCCCGCTGAGCCCCCGCTCCCAGCGCCGTCTGCTGCCTGCCCGTGCCCGTGGGGCCCCCCCAGCTCATGCCGTGGCTGTTTCGGCTGCCACTCTGGCTTTTCGGGGCGAGCAGCAGGAGGGTGTTTGTGGGGTGCCACCGGACGAGGCTGCGGACACAGCCCCCTGCTTGGCCGGGGGTGGGCACTGGGAAGCCCTGCAGCAAGGTGCAGGTGGAGGTGGCAAGCAGAGGGTGCGAGCAGGCAGCAGCAAACGTGGTGGCTGGAATACTTGTGGCAATAAGGAGAAAATAAAAATAATACGTGGTAACATCCCCCCGCATGGCATCGCATGGCTCCCACGGCAGTGAGCGCTGGGGGACAGGGGGCTGGCACCTCGAGGGAGCGCGGGTGAAACCATTGCTTTGCCTCCCCAAGCGACACCGGAACCATGAACTCTGGATACGCAACACCCTGAAGCAACCATCGGGCTTGCAAAAAAACCTGCTGAGGCTGAGGCTCCTGCTAAACTCATCACCCACTGCAGAGCGGGGCTGGCCTCTCTAACATTGCTTGGGGAAGAGGAGCCACGGCCGAGCTGCCCCTGAACAGCCCAAACTGTGCGGGCACCTGAACCTGGCCCCAACACCGGGACACCAAGTCCCGACATCCCCCCACGGGTCTCTGGAGCACGCTGGCTGTGCCATGCAGGACACAGACAGGCTTCCTCCAGGTTTAATTTCAGGGATGGACCGAGAGCTGAGGGGGGTCAGAGACCCCCCGCTCCCTCCCGCTTGCCCCTGCTCGCAGCTCCTGGCCCCATTCCCTGCCTCCTGCTGCGCACGGACAGCCTCCAGCTGCCGGGCGGACGGAGCGCGGCTGCTCTCTGTAGCTCTTGGCACGTCCGTCTGTCGGGCAGGAGCCGGGAGGAGGGCTGGGTTTGGGAGGCCCCTCCGGGTGTGGGGCTGCCTGGGGGCACGGTGGTGGGGAGCCCCAGGAGCTGGAACCCCCCCGCTGCCTCTCCTGCTTGTTCTTAAAGAGCTCCAAGCTCCGTGTGAAGAACGGAAGGAGAAGTCTCGTTGCACAGTTTACAAAGAAGCAGTAAAGATGGAATTGTTCCTTTTTAATGCAACTGCAGCTCCGTATCCAACCACGGCGCTGGGAACCAGCACCACGATTACTTTCAGACTCCCCAAGCCGGGGGCTGCCACTGCGGGCTCACAGCACAAGCCCCTCTCCCCAGGCATCCCAAGCAGACAGAGACCCCCGGAGGGGACCTGCCCCCTCCCCAAAAAAACAGTGGCAGGGTCACACCGGGTGGGCAGTGAGAGCCCGGTGGGTGTCCTCCTCCACCCCCTGTGCCGTGCCGAGCAGACACCTGCCCACCCTGCCCGCGGCTGAGCCCCCCTCCCTTGCCCCCAGCCTGCCTGACCCACGGCACCCACGGGTGTCACCCCCGTCCCCCACTCTCATGCCACCAGCTCACGCCCCGATGCTTGCTGCCTCCCCCCAGCCTCTCCCCGAGCCCCCCCGAGCCTCCCCATGCGCTCTGCGCACCCAACGAGCGTCTCCCCAAACTCCGCTTGTCCCGAGGCGAGGGTCCTCGCGCCACCACCGACAAAGGGGACAGAAGTGCCGCTGGCTTCTCCCGACACCGAGCAGAGGTTCCCGGGCTGTTGCAGGCTGCCACATCCCCAGGTTCGGAGCAGCTCCATCAGCTCTGCAGCCGTGGGGCCGGTGAGGTCCGGAGCAGCCGGGTGACCCGGTGGTGTTCTGCAGAGCTGCTTGCGGGGTCTCTCCACGCCGGCTGTGGGAAGGGGCTGTGCGAGCCACAGCGTGGGCACCGGGGGACAGAGCTGCCTGCAGCCCGTGGCAGAAGCGGGGATGGCTGCGTGCCGGCCGTGCCGTGGCTCGGCGGGTGGAGGATGGCGGCAGGCTGTCCTCGGGCAGGGTCCGGACCTCCTCGGGTGCCTCAAAGCCAGTGCTGTGCCCCCTGTGCCACGGAACAGAGAGGGGGGTCCGTGAGCAGGGTCTCCAGGTGGAGCCGAGCCTCCGACCCCAGCCTGTGTCATAGGGCTCCCTGCTCTAAGGAGACGGGCTCCTGGCGCTGCCTCTTGCGCTGCCTCTCCCGCTTGGCCCGCCAGCACACGTAGGCGGCCACCAGCAGGCCCACCCCGAAGATCAGGGTGGCCACAGAGACCATCTTAGCGATGTCCATTTGCGGGCCATTGATGGTGAAGGTGATGCACGTCGCCGCCACGCCGATGACCACGGAGACGATGCCGAAGGGGAAGATGCAGCGGTACCAGGATTTCTCCGTCCCACCCGTGGCCAGGGCCAGCTTGTTGAGCGTGGCGGTGGAGTCCGTGGCCGTGGCGAGCGGCAGCCCCGCTTTTCCTCCCTGCAGGCAAGTGAGTGAGTTGGACTTGCAGCCCATCATGTTGGCGAGAGCAGCCGGGAACGACGGGCGCAGGGCGCGGGCGGGATGCGGGTCGCGGTCCTGCTGCCCACGCAGGAGGGACGAGGCCGGATCCTACATGGCCAGCTCTGCCCGGGGCTCGGGACGCTTCCGTGCGGCCGGGCTGGAGCTGGGGCAGCCGCTGCTCTGGCTCCCAGCTTGGGCTCCCGGCTCTTTTGCTGCCAGAGGGAGCGGGGATTGGCGGCGGCGGCGCTGAGCTCATGCGGGTGGGAGGACCAGCGCGGGCTCGCTGCCTGTTAACTGTTTCGAGCACTGTGCAGGCAGCTGCCTGCAGCCTGGGATCGCTCCCAGGTTGTTCTCTCCCTCTTTGTGTCTGCTGCCACCAGTCTGGGGCCTGGGCGGGCAGCGCTGGCCCCGCATCGCCCCGGCCCCCACAACACCCCGCAGCGCAGCCAGGCGAGCGCCGGCCTCCCAGGTCAAGGTGTGCGTGGTTTGCTGCTGCAAAGAGCCCTCCGGCAGCAGCACCAACCGCTCCTTGCCCTCAGAGCACTGCTATTGCTTCCTGCTGATGTGCCCTTTCTCCCCTTTCACCCCCTGATTTCCTTGTGCCAGCTCCATCCCCTGGCACGGGGCTCAGGGCACCCTCGCCGCGAGCCCCAGGGGACAGCGGTGGCACTGGAGGAGGCTGAGGCTGCGGACGGGCAGAGCTGCAGCAAGGACAGCACATGTGGGAACAGCATGCACGACACGCAGAGAGGCTTCAAAGACCCGCAGCACTCCTGTCCCGGGCCTCTCCCCTACAGCACTCCCTGCTTCCTCTCCTTCGAGCACCCAAATCCTGAGTAAAGAGGAGTGATTTTGGAACGGCGATACTACACACACGCAGGGTTGGCTCTGCAGCCTGCTCCAGCGCAGCATCACGCACTTGCAGCAGCTGTAGCACGGCAAGAAAGCTGCCTCCGTCCTGGCCAGCTCCATCCCAGGCTGGTTGGAGACGCAGGAGGACGCGGTGAGGATGTGAAAAGCCCGGGGAGAGACCAGAGGGACACAGAGGCCAGAGCTGGGGGGAACAGCTCCTATCTGCACTCTTTGCTCCCGCACTGTTTTTTTTTTTTTTTTTAATTGGTTTTCCTGAAGAAGAAGGGAAAGGAATTAGGCATTGCAGCAAACGTACGAAACCTGGAGCCATTCCCAGGTCAGAGCTTCCCCCGAGCTTGTGGGGCCCAGCCGCCTCCCTGCACCGTCAGGAGGCCCGGAGGAAGGCAGAAGCAGGGAAGAAAGCCCACAGTGAGGTGGGAAGGGACAAAATCTGAGCTGTGCAGAGAGTGGGGTCTACAGAGAGGTGAGAAGGTGAAGAAGCAGAGGAGCTGCCACAGGACGTGGTGACCTGGGACAGGAGAGGTTTGGGTGTTACTTTGGGTATGGAACGGGTGCAGGGACCTCAATCCCTGCACCCTGGAGCTGTGCAGAGGGCTTTGGCCCCAAGGACCCCGCAGCACGCCGTGCCCATCCTCGCTGCCAGGCTGCACAGCACCCCTCGCTGCTGCTCGGTCCCAAATCCACGGCTGCCCAGCTCTCCTTTGTCAGGACTCACGAGGCCGCACGCAGCAGCGGGCACGGCGACCTTCCCGGCTCCGCGTGGCAGCGCTGGCTCTTTCAAGGCACGCCACCCACTTGCTGCTTGCTGCGAAAAGGCACCGTGCCCCGAGCAGCCCCGCTCCGCCAGCCCGCGCTGCTGACACCCACAAAGGGAACCCGCAGCCGCAGCCGGAGCCGTTCGGAGGCAGGGGAACTGCAAGAATTGTGTTTCTTTGTACACAAAGCAATTTGGGAAAGCAGGAGGCTCACAAAGGGGACTGAGCGTTTTATAGGGGCTGTGCTGCTATTCATAGGGATTTGTGTCACCGCAGCTGCGCCCACGCGTGTCATGAGCTGAGCACATCTGCACCCATCAGAATGCAGCAGTGGGGGCAACCGGAGGGAGAGCACAACCCCAAGGGGCTCGGGGAGCCCAAACCCACCCGCTTTGGATGCTCGATGCCCACAGCCAGCAGCACGAGCCCATGCCCGGGCTGTTTGCTGCTCCCAGGGCAGTGCGCGGGTGCCAGCGAGCCCTGGACCCCGGCACAGCCCCCCCAGCCTGGCACATCTCCCCCAGCCAAGGCACCCTGCTGACCTGCCCCAGGGATGCTTTTCTTCTTCCAATTCATTTTGAGGGACCTTTCTCTGCTGTGCTGTTGGAGCTTTGCTGCTCAAGCAGCCTGGGAGCGCCAGCCAGGGGTGCCGGGAGCCCTGCACACCGCAGCAGCCCCTGCTCCCACCCCAAAGCTCGGGCTGGAAGGAGGACGGGGAGCTGCAGCCCTGAGGACAGGACCCCAGGGGAACGAGGACTTTCCCTGCTCCCAGCAGGTGCAGCACTTCCAAGCAGAGGAGCAAAGCCCCCGGTGCACCCAGAGAGCGCAGCCTTCGTGTCCCACGGGGACCTCCTAATACTCCAAAGACAGCTTAAAAGAAATTTGCTCTTTGAACAGTGAAAAAGCAGAGGCCATGCATCGCAGAGGTGTCCTGGTTTTGCCCTCTCGTTTGAACAGAAAAGCAAAATGCCTCGGCAGGATGAGGCCAGAGCTCCGCAGGGCTCAGGGTCACCTCCAGGAAATTTCTTTCCCTTGCCTGCAGGGAGCAGCCCCACGGACTCGCCCTTCTCCATCCCGAGGCCAAAATCGGGCAGATTTTTCTCCGGTTGCACAGCGAATTTCTGCAAAACCCCCACATGCTCTCAGGGAAAGAGGAAACAGCTTCAAGCTGGGCAGCAACGGTGTCAGCCTGTTCTTCTGCCTTTTTTTTTTTTTGGTTGTTGTTTTGCACCCTGCTCCGTGGCAGACGGACTCCTCCGCCCGCACCCTCCGCGCTCCTCCTGCGGCGAGCCGAAGGGTGCAATTTTCATGGCAGAAATAGGGACTCGCCTGTGCCACCTCCCTCTTCCTACAGGAGAGAAAAGCGCAGCTGGGCCCGGATGACTCACGCTGCAGGAGCCGAGGAGGAGGAGGACGCCCAGCACAGCCCCACGGCGGGTGCTGGATGCTGCCGAGAGCCGGGCAGAGCCGCGCCGCGGTGCCCTCCGGGTGGGGAAGGGCTGCAGAGCCCACCAGCACTGCACAAAGAGCTGAGGAAAAAACAACAACAAGAAATAAAGACCCCCACGCCACCTGGAAATAGAAACTTCTGCTTCAGAGGTACGGGAAGAGACGGAGGGGAATTCAGCGGGCAAAGAAAAGCTGCTTTTTTTGGGTAAGAAATGCAGATTCCTAGGAGGGAAACAGACTTGTTGAAGGCTGGAAGAGGAACCCAGACTCTCTCTAAAGCTGAGGGATTACTGCACTTCTGAAGTAGGAAAACCCAGAGCCCAAGAGGATGCTGAGCACCCCAGGGAGGCCAGGGGAGGGGGTGGCTGTCCCCTGCCACCCTGTGCCCAGTGCCAGGAAGCAGCTTTGTGCCGGCTGCCCGTAACTATACGGGCACGCACGGATATCAGCATCTGTTTTTCAAAGTGGATGGCAGAGATTCAAAATAGTTTGGAGCCCACAAGGAAATACTCAGAGAACACAGGGCCAGGATGCAGAGACACCCACACCCAGAGCACGGCGTGTGAGCCGAGCCCCCTCGCTCCAATCCCAGCTTCACCAAATATAACCTGGCACCTCAGCACACGGCAGGGCTTTGGTACCAGTCCTACAGCAGGCAGGGTGGCCTCACACCTAGTGACAGCATAAAAGAAAGGGTTCACAGACGTACGAATTATGCTTTATTTCTTTTTCTAAAAATCTAGTTGGTAACAGGCCTGAAAACAAGAACCGCACACCACCTGAGGGCAGAGGTAATTACAGATAACCTCTGCTGCACCGTCCACACACACCCTTGCTCTAGCCACAAGGAATGCTCGCACGTGCCCACCCCGCTTCTCACTTTTGGGACACGAAGCTCAGCGTCACGGGGCCTGACTTTCAGAAATGCTTCAAACCACAGCCCGAGGAGCGTGCTCTGAACCAGTGACACTCAGGTGTTTGAAAACCAGACACTGCCAGACCACAAGAGGAACTGCAAAAACAGCCACAGGAGTTTATAAGAACTGAGACAAACTTAGAAGCTTTTATTTCTTTTTTTTTAATTATTATTATTATTTTCTTCTATGGCTCTGTAAGGAAATCAGTAATCCTGCCATGTATTTGGCTGGTCCGGCACCGTTAATGCATGAGCCATATCCTAAATTAAGACTACGACATGAAATAGTGAAAAACTATTTATTGCACAAGGATAAACAAACTTTGACTGCAGCAAACAGTCGCAGTGCAGTGCCAGCAGGTGAATGCCACGTTAACGGCTTTGCTGCAACTGCCCCTTGCCACAGGTGGCCCAAATCACAGCTGTGACCCGGACTGGGGCTTTCTCTTCAGCTGACAAGTTACCTAAATATGCAAGGACAGTTCTTAAGTGCTAAAAGGATGCAAACTTGGAAGAAGGGAGCATGCAGGGGAGGAAATGGGAAAAAAAAAACAAACTGATCTGGGTTGAGCAGGGGGCAGTGGTGGTGCCAGGGGACGCAGCCCTCACTCAGTGCTTGCAGTGCCCAGCTGGGAAACAGCGTTGGCAAAGCCAGTGTTAAGCTTCGAGTGTCTCCATTAATTTTAAAATAAGAAGTGGGGAAGAAACTCGTCGCAGCAGGAAAGCTTCATTAGGGAAGCGCAGGTGGCCTCTCACGTTCCATTTGAAGGTACTGTATGGCACGGAAAGCAGGCAGCAAAATACATCAGGACAAACAATCTGGGATTTGCCTCCCGAGGAAAGCGCTCCGGTGACCTCAGAAGTATTCTCCAGGTCTATGATTCAGCAAAAGGAAATAAATAAATAAAGCAGCAACAGCCACCAGGAAGCGTGGGTCTGAAAATAGCAGCCAAGTGTCACCTTCATCCCCTCCGACGAAGACTCCTGCAACAGGGACAAGTTGCTGGGTGACATCTGCCTCCTGCTCTGGGTCCAGGTCCCCATGCCACCGGTGAGCCCCACCGGAGCATCTCCTGTTGCAGGAGGGGTGGCCAGGGCTTGCAGAGGCTGCTGCACTTCAGAAATAGTGCTCCCTTCTGAAATTAGATTCACATCTTACAAGGAGGATGCTTTCCTGAGGTTTCAAATATAGAGAGGAGCAGATGGAAACGAATTATTCCATCATCCACCTGTCTCCATCTGCATGCCTGCTTCCTGGAGTTCTGCAACCTCAGGGACCTCCCCTCGTGCCTCCTGCTGCACCCCCAGCCCCACACCACAGCAGGACCAGGTATGAAACAGAAACGGGCAAGTCCCACTAACCAGAGCTGATCCACAGCGACTTTTTAGGAGTTTTCAGCCTCTGAAGAAGTGAGGCCATGGACACCTTCGTGCTACCACCTTTGAGCTTCGGCTGCTTTCCTGGCCCAAGGGCTAAACAAAGCACTGGGCGAGTCCACAGCAGAACCTTGCCCAACTCATAGGGGAGGCACGCTAGTTTTAAGGCGAGCAAGTAAGAAATATTCTTAGTACAGTAGAAAAAGCTATTTTCTACAATTAGTGAATTAAAAACAACTAAAAATTGCCACTTCCACTCCTAAGCAAAATTCTTTACTCATCATCCACAAATGGAGGCTGCAGCACTCAGGCACTGCTGTGAGGGATAAAAGCAAAGTCCTATAAGAGATTGTTCACTCAAACAATCCTATTTTTGCAAGGACGACGTGACAACTGTAGAGCTTCGTCACCCTCAAAGAGAAGACTCCAGAAGAGCGTAGTGATGAGCCCTGACGAAGAGCATCATTTATTCTTAGACAAAACCAGGTAGTTAAGATTGAGAATAATTGCAGGGATTTTGCTAAGCGTACCGGATTTCCTAATTATGCTAAAAGCAAGCCTTCCAGGCACACAAGTATGCAGTTGTGTTGTGACTTATGTGCAGTCCAAACCTGTTAAAATATGAGAAATACTACGCCTGATTCATGCCTGCAGCCAGCAATTTGAATTCTGTCCCATTGTACCATTATGCAGCCAACACACAATCATAATTAGTGCCACAGACTGTTTATGGTTTTATTAAAAAATTATCCCGTTAAAAAATTATCATTCTGGTGCTCTTGCCCTGTTCACGTGTCTTGTTTGTAGCAAATACCCAATTTCTGCTGAAGGCAGCGAGAGCTGCAGGTTCCCATCACCTTGCAGTGAGTGCCCAACAATTTCAAAAGCAAGATTTGCTGTTATTGTGTCCCACAAGAGGCTTCGTATCATAGAGAAGTACGGTATAGTTGGAAATTTAGAACCTAAAACAAATATATACATGCACACACAGCGTGTATGATCCTCAGCTAATGCAATTTTCTGAATTCCGAAGTTACAAGGGTGTGCCAGCTGCATAGACAGCTTTTTTTTTTAGGGGAACAGCTTTAATAGGGGAAAAAGGGTCATGAGGTGCTGCAGAGCATCACTACAATGTAAGTGAATTTTCACTGTGAATTACAATGCACAAGGCAACCTCACTCTGACTTGAGCATGTGCATGACATCTCCCTTGTTTTCTCCTTTTAAACTGGAGACAAAATGAGACCAATATCTTGTTTCTCACTGTAACACGCAAGGACCGGAGGGGGGGAAGCCTGAAGACACACAGCCAGCAAGCCCGAGCACAGCTAGGAGCTTCTGCTCTCTGAAACCAGAAGCAAAGATTGCAGACAGGCTTCTCCCAGGGCTGGTCTTCTCTGCTGACTCAGAGCTTGCCTTCTATTTGCTTTTTCCCATCCTAACTCCAGATCCACTGATTATCTTTCTTGTTCTCTCTAAAAATAAGTCAAACATCTCCGTTTGCGTGCCTAAATAGCCCACTGCTGTAATTTCTCGCCTTCTGAAATTACAGTTCAAAACTTGCTTTTAATTCCATCCCCCCCCATTACCAGCTCTTTATATTCTGGCACACACAGAACAGTGCTGCTTGCCCTCTTCTCTCTGACTGGGCTCAGATTAATTAACAAGCAATAGATTTTTCTCGATTACAATCCTAAAGACCTTCTTTTTTCACAAATTAAAAACACGATGATAGATCTTTTCTTCTGGATGGTAGCTTTGATGTTACAAAAATAGTACTCGATCTGCATGGTGGATAATAGAAATTTTAATACCGACTTAATGAATTGTTTTCATGTCAGACTGAGTCACGCTTAGGGGTTTTGTTTTGCAATTTTTTTAAAAAATCACAGTAAAGGAGGACTAGGAAGTTTCCAGTGAAACACCTGTGCCAGGCCCCGTGTCTATGCTTAAAAGATGTCTTGCTGCAGAGATCACAGATGCGGCAGGACCAAGCTAATGAGCAAATGAAATAATATCAATCTCCATTTTACAGATAAGCGAAGAGCCTGTGGTGTCAGATCCATCATCTGCTGCAGCCTCTCAGTGACCCCACCTGGTGAGAGGACTCAGGACTGGAAACGCACAGCTGTGACCTGGCTTCCTGCCCAAAATCTATGCTGGCCCTTTCTCCCTGCTCTCAGAAGGCTATTAAAGCATTTCCAACTCATTGCTTGCGGTATACCAAGGATTAGATACTCTGGGACAGACCGGAGGAGCGCCACGCTTCCTGCATTACCAGCGCTCAGCACTCTCTGCATGGTTTGCACTCACATGTAACACACTAGCTTTATTTTCAAATTTATCAGAAGTGGGCATAAGGGGTTTCAGTAAAGCTTCAGGTGGAAATCAAGCTCTTGCACTACAGACAGTCTGATAAGCACACTTTTCTCCACCATAAATCCTCTAAATGTTGGGTGTTGGTAGCACAACATTTCCATTTAGGCACCACGTTAGTCAGTCCAACTTCTGTAACTCTGGGAGAGATAGCCTTGAGTTTAAAAAAAAATCAAAATGTGTGTGTGCGTCTCAATGCTTCCGCTACAAGTTTGCTGTCCAGAAAGCAAGGACTCAGCATTTTAAAGTCCTGCTACCCTTTCTAATAATCCTTGACCAGCACAACTGAGTGCACACGGCCTAACAAATGGCTGATTCAGGTTTACGTGCTTCAGACTTGACTATATACAGTGTTTTAATTAAGCAGCCTGCTCTCTGGAGCTCATACAGAAAGCTCATTTCAAGAATAATGCTGGCAGCAAATTTGTTACCTGCGGAGTGAGCTGGGAGTTCTCCCCCCAGTTTGACACTTACCCACTTAAACTGTTTCTTGATGAAATTCACCTCTCTTGTAGAGTCGGTCTGGTTTTGCCTCTCCAAACCATGATGCCTGGGCAGCTGGGAAACCTGTCCTCCTTTTGCTGCGGGGGTGGGACCCTGAAGGCCGTGCTTTATGCAATCACCCACTGCTAGATCCCCTGAGAAAGGATGGAAGAGGAACGATATTCCTCCACGTCAGTTTCTGAGGTTCACCTTGTCTCCTAAGGAGGAAGACTCCTGTTATTTCTGCAGTAGATGGAGTATGCCTAAATGCAAGCTGCTTGCTCTCCACATTCTCTATTTCTCAAAAAAGGAGCTGTCGCAAGCACTGGATGGCATATCCGAGAATATCTGCTGCGTAAAACCCTTGAAGGTTTCAACACTAAACACCCAAACCTAACCTAACAACCAGTGCACGTGAAACTCTGTAAGAGGGTCTGCTGACTGCAGTGTGCACTGACAGAAGCACTTCTTCTTCCCACTTGCCAATCATATTTAAAAACAAAAACAGTAAGCATAAAACCAGCAGAGGGGAAGGAAGGGAGGAAGCTGGTAGAAAAGAAACGAGAGCAGTTGGAAGGGTTTTAATACTGCAGGCTCTGTAAAGAAATGAGAAAACAAACCAAGCACCACCACCAAAACCATCTCTACCCACAATTTGGCTTCATGTCCTTCAGCAGTGAAAGCCAAAAACTTTTTAAGACTACTGTAAGGGGCAAGGCAGGAGTAAGATCTGCTCATACTTCATGACCCTCTCCGTGCTTTGTCTTGGCTCAAGTCTGCACAGTGCTGGTATCACCTATTACTTTCACAAAACACGATATATTTCTTGCATTTATGGTAGTACTATTTCCTGCCATCACAAATATAATTTTGTCTTCTATCTTCATCTCAATTTGAAGTACAAATATAACTTTCTCCTGTAACAATGGCACATTTTCTATCAAAAACAACACCTCCCAAACTCAGAGCGAAGCTGCTATTGAATCTTCCTATCTGCTATCGCACAAGATTCATTTGAAAAAGTGAGTCATTCAGATGATTTCAAGTCTTACATATTTATGAAAATTGGCAAAATTATAAAATGCCTTTCAAACAGTGTAGGAAGCATAACAAAACCACACTGCACCCAGAGGCACAGAACTACCCAGCTACCTGCCATCAACATCTTGGTGACTCTTCTGCAACTGCTCCTAAATTTTCAGCTTTCCTTTGAGCTTGAAGCAACCCCTGCCCATGAGATCACGTTCCTGGGGGCTTGGTCTCTTTTTCACACTCCTTTCATACCTGTGCAGTCCCTGTTGTGGCTGCCAATTTACATCAGACTGCTCTGAGCAGCTCCTCACCCATGCTGCTGGTATGTCTGGTGGCAGGTGTCACTGATCTGATGGTGAAGAGCCTCTGGCTTCTTCCTTCACCCCAACTTCAGACGAATTCCCATGCTGTCACACACAGCCCCCTTCAGGTATCTTGAAGGGGCAGATGCCTAGTCACACAGAGAAAGCTGGCTTGGGTCTGGGGGAAGAAAAATGTGGGACAAGCCTTCCGTCCCTCTCCCACCTACACAATCATGCTAAACCAGCATTTTCCCAGCCTTTTCAACAAAGTCAAGAGGTCATATACAGCTGTCCCTTACAGCAGCTCCGTACTACATCCATCTGTTCACGCATATGCTTCCACATATGCACGCAGGAAAAAAAAGCCAGCCCTTCAGATAAAATACATCCAGGCTGAAAAGCAAACAGCCCTGGGTAGCTGCTGCGTGCTTCCGTTGCACACGCCAGAGCTGCCCTACCTGCCGGCTCCATGGGAAGTGAAATCCTATATACGAACAAACAAATGCAATCCCATAAAAAATAAATAAAAGTGAAAGTAAAAGGTGCTGATTTTCATATATTTGGATAATTTTCAGCGAATTGGGAGCACGTCAGAAAGGGCCAAATATCTGGAAAAGAGAGACAACCTTATCTCCTGCCAAGAAAAAATAATGACCAACGTCAGCATTGCTACGAGCCAAATCACTCCAAACCAACAGCTCAGTCCAGATACAGTGCAAGTCAAACTAACAAGAATTAAAATGCTGCAGTGGCCCTTCTCTAAATGGACTTAAAAATGCAGAATTATTCCATATGACTCTAAAGCACTGCTTAAATTGCTACACAGCAATGCCGGGGATGTAGGGCCCACAAGCGCAGACCTAAGATGTATGAAGAACCAAAGCCAGAGTTTTCCTGTGGTGATAAGGTCGGAACTGCTCGAGTACCTGTATTTGTATAGCTGGGCAGGATATTGCACTAGTGACTCTGGAAACGGCTCCAGCAGCCACCAGCACAGGTTGGGCAGCAATGCAAAGCGCTGAGTGCCACCTACCGGGCTGCTTTGTCAGCTCTGCTGCTGCAGCTGGATTTCCCTGACATCTCCCCCGAGTGCACATAGCCCAACCCTTCTCAGACTGCTGCCTCAGGCACGATCACCACCTAAAATGATCCAGCAGAAGTATTTCAGTTGTAGGCTAGTGCAAGTCGTTATAAAAGAGCCTGGCGAGCTGTGAAACTGCCTGAAGAGGCCCCTGCTCTGAGCAGCAACGTGGCTGGCACTTCTAAAAGGAAAGGACTGCTCCAGCTGCAGAGTGGTGCAGGTGCCAAGCAGTTGGCTGTCTGGAAACCAGACTGGTTCCTGAAGAGGCACCACTGCATGCAACTATCATGCTGGTTATATATCAATTTGTGGACACGGTAACAGGGAAGCAGAAGCTTGGGTTCTCTGGATTTACTGACACTGGAAAGCTGTGTCCCCAGTATACTGCGAACAGCGTAAATTATGTCCTACAGATAGCCACAGTCTGAATACAAGGGCAGCGTCGTGGCTCAGGAGGTCAAGAATCCAGAGCTGGCTGGACAGAGAGACCTTGGAAGACTTTGAAGAAAAGCCAACACCACTACCCGTGGAAACACTGAAGGTTTCTGACGCTTCAGAGAGCCTCAGAATTAGCAGGTTGTAAAACTCACAGACAAAGAAAAGGCAAAAGCCATGAATTTAGTTTCCTTTAGTTGGACAAAAAAGCAGAGTAAAAAAAAAAAAAAGTTATTGGTAAAGATTTATTGCTTAAAACTGTCTCTGGTTACGTGAATGGCTGGTAGGAGGTTCTCACCCATCAGTCTGCCAGCTCATCTCTCACCAGCACAGGGAATCGCTTGCCGCCTTCACAGAGCTGGGTGTAAATCGCCCGATAGAGCTGAGCTGCAGAGGCCTCTGGGCATGCCTCGGACTCCAGGACAGGCAGCAGTTCTGTCATCGTGAGCTGGGCAGGAACAAAGAAGACACGTCACCAGAGCAGGGCCAGGGTGCGCTTCTAGGATTCCTGGAACTGAAGTGGCTGCATAACAAGCGAGAGCTAACCAGAGCAGTATGAGTAATACCACATTAACTGGCAGATAAATGCTTTCTTTTGTCACATTTAACAGCGACAGAGCTGTTCATCCCCTGCTCATAAAGCACACCAGCAGCCACCCAGCGCTCCTCAGCCAGCGAGATAAGTGGCAGCGCTTTTCTTCTGCGGGCTCTGACAGCACCGTGCTGCAGAGAAGGCCCAGCGCTGGGATGAGATCAGCTCTCTGCAAGAAACTCAAAGCAAGCACGTACGAAGTTGATCTGGGAGCTCTGCAACCACACAGCCAACAGCTTACTCACCCACTGCTAAGTTCAGCTCATTTATGACTGATTGCTCTTGCCTCCTCCCACTTGGGTCACATTAATACAAGACAGGTGGGCAAGAGGCCAACTCCAGCCCATGCAGAACAGGGATGCTAGAGCTGTCTGACTTTCCTTGATCTGACCCCTGGCTTATTAAGCCTAGCTCGTGATCTCAGTCCACACTCCCAAACGACCATTGGCCTTTCACAGTATAATTAGCAGCACAAAGCTCTGGGATGATGGCTGGGACTGCCAACCCAAGCAGAAGCGTACTTCCTGTCAAAGGACAAAGTTACCCTTTAGTGCCCCGGTCCTGAATTAACACTCAGAAAGGCATTTTGCCTGGGAATTTTTCAGCTAGTATCTGCTAATGAGCACCAAGCAGTCTGCTCATTAAAACTCCACAGTCTACTACGCACGCTGCCTTCCCAGGAGAAGAGTGGACAATCAATTGCATGTGACAATCATGTCCCTCAAAGTGTGCTTCAGTGGTGGAAACAAAGGAAGACCCAAACAGAACAGGGTACAGGACATCTGCAGGGGTTCCCCTCTCCAGTCCTCTACAAACCTCTGCAAGAAACAGGGACAGAGCACAGTTGCTAATCTCTGGAAAGAGTTAAGATTTGTGGACATAAGGAGAAAATTGGCACAAGAAGTGCTACATTCCCCCACTTGCTATGAGAAACACCCTTCTCTTTTCCATCCCCTTGATTTGCTCCTAATGCAGAAGAATAGAGGGAAACGGACCAAGAGTTAACAGGACTTTTTATGATTCTTGCTGTTTCGCTACAGAAAGCCAATGGACAGGGCTGACCCAGAAACATGAAGCACATTTCCCAGTATATTTATCTTGTACCATGTCCATTCACTTCACCTGTCCCAATAATTTTATTTATCTCGCATATTCTACACAGAGCTGCTTCAGATACTCAGCAATCACCAACACAAAGCATCTATTTAAATACACGTGCAAAGGAAATAGGGCCAGTCGATGAAGCATCAGGCTTCAGTAACTACTACCTTATGGGCACACGGATAGCAAAGATCTCACAACCCGTAAATCAAGGATATAGCACTAAAAGCCCTGTTGAAAACAAGCAACAGTCCATCTTCAGCCAGAAAGGGAAGTATGGCCACTTACAAATAACTCTTCCCCAAGTTATTAAAAAAAAAACCCTGCATTTCCAAAGCCTCTGTCATTGACATAGCCTTTGATCCTTCTCAAAGGAAGAGGGTAGATGTGATTTCACAGATCTCTGCCCTTTGCTGTTGGAGGTTGAGAAGAACAAATGATCTCTGTGCAGCAAGCTCTCTGGTGGAGAAGCTGACCTCCTTTCATGTTCTTACAGGAAGTCTCAGGAAGGTAGAGTCAAGAGTAGCAGCACAGTGGTTTGAAATTTAAAGGGGGACTATAAAGGGCTGCCAAAAGCAATCTCCAAGCACTTCCAACATCCTCCACTGCCTTACTCCAAAAGAGTGGCTAAAAAAAGGGTCTGACACTGAAAGCGCTCTGCCGTGGTCTTAAAAGAGTAAGTCTGGCTATCTGCAAAGTGAGGCACTCATGGGACACAGAGTGAAGCATAAACACAGAAATACCACTGGGAGAGCCTGCTGTACTACTGCTCCTCCACCACGATCCAGTATCCCAACTTCTGCACCACAGTTGCCCTTTTCTTGCCCTATACTTGCCCTAAGAGTGCGTTAACAACCTTAAAGACTCACCTTTTGTAAGGCAATTTCCTGGTGCAGCATTGACACTTGCAGCTTCAAGGCAAACAGGTCCCTCAGCTCCTGGAAACTGGAGTACCAGAGGAGAGGCACAGCCAGTGTGCCTGTATTGCCACATGCCCGACCCCTTGCAGGAACACAAGCGGGACAGCAGCTTCCTACATCCCCGGTGCAGTCTGGGTGCAGCCTCTTCTGGGACTCCACAGCTGTCAGGGTGAAGAATTGGCAGGAGACAGGAATATGCACGTTAAACCTGTACTCACAGAACTTGTCATCTACTTAGTGTCCCTAGAAATGAATGACTAATGACATTGGACTTGTCAGGGTAAGCTCCTCGTACATGGCACAATGGGGACATCTTAAGTTACGGCATGCAGCGTCCCCAGTCTCTCGATGGTTTCGTCACCAACTCTTCTGAATTGCACCAGGTAAAACTTTCGAGCCTCTCCCAAACACAGATGGGTGGCAAACAGGTACCGTGGCTTCACTTGCCACTAGAGAGGGTTTTACGAACTACTTTACCACGGATGATAACCAGGAGAAAAATGATGTTGGTCCATAATGCTCTGAACACAGAGGGCAACCACAGTTCAAGCACAGCTGGCCACATTCACACCTGACCACAAACACAAGGGCTGGCTCACCTGCTTGCAGAAGCTGCAGCTTACGCAAGCACTGGGAGACTGTGCTTTGCAAACCCTCCAAGGTTAGCAGGCTTTCATACTCTCTTTGCAGAGTGGGATGGTCTAGAAGAGAAGCAGAGGAAAACCAGCATGAGCATACTGTAATTTTTCTCCACTTATCACCTCCTGGAGTGACCTTGGCTTAAACCAGCCCATACTTTGGACAGAGAAGGCTCCTGTCCCTGTCCCTCATGTCTGGCACACACCAAGAGCAAAAGATGCATGGAATTGGAGAACCCACCCAAATCATCCTTACTCCATCCTCTGCCCTCCTCTCCTGTTTCCCCTTTTTCTTACCTGCAGGCTCAGCTTCCACGTACTGCCTCAGAAGGGATGGGACATCCTGGAGGACCTTTAACTCCTCCTCTATCTCCGCAGGACTGAGTGCTGGCATCGGTGAACAAAACTCAAACAGCAGCAGCTTAAGGAACATTACACAGCACAAACCCTGTGCACTACATTGAGCCCCAGGCCGCTGGGATTAGGGGCAGTGGCAGAGGGTAAGCGGCCCATGAAGGATCATTTGCAGACAGCAGGAGAGGACTGCACAGCTGTCCAGGGCCTCTTTACCTCGTGGCCTTGTTTGTCTGGATACCAAGTTTTATAACTATTCAAAAACTGCACTACGAAAAAGAAAAAATATTTCCTACAAACTGGACTTAACCTGCCGTTACTGGAGGTGTAACTCTCCAAATGGAAGTACCTCCTGAGCCCGCTGCTTGCTGCACTGCACCACACGCTCTTGGAAGGAGGTGGTAAGCTGAGGAAGGATACAGTAGTCTGGATCCTCTCTGTAAAACGCTTCCTCGCAGCTGCTGCATCTGCACTTGTTTGGCAGAGACGACTTCTCTCCCATGCCCTGAAAATTCAAAAGGGACAGGACGTGGAAGAGTTATGCTGTGCTATGAAGGACAGCGCTCACACTGAGCTGTGACACACCAATACCACATCAGCACTTCAAACACAAGCATCTTCCTCACCATTTCTTTTACCAGACAAAGTGGCTGTTCACTAGCTTTTCCCCCCTCAGTTTTTCAGACTGGTATGAGACTGACAATAACACCCTACAGAAAGCTTCAAACACTGCAAAACACCGTGTCCTTTCTCTCAGCTTGGTTTGAGGCACAGGGTTTGCAGCCAGCAGAAGAGACAACACAATTCCATAAAACAGAATGCGAACCTGCAGCACATCAGTAATTCTGCTGCATTTCCCTACATGTGCTTTTATCCCATAGGAAACATAATAAGCTTCCATTTTTGTCTTGGGGTGGGGGACGAGTCTCTTGCATTTCTGTACATTTGCTCTTTTAGCAAACGTGTACAAAAAGGTTACTGTGGTAGAGCAGACAGGACAAACCCTCACCCTAGCTTTTACCACCACGATTCCTTCATCAGCTAAACTTCCTCAAGACTCTTACTTAATTTAACTTTATCTTTTTAAAGACAGACTGGCATTTTTGGCAAGAAGCATGACAGCCATGCACCAGTATCATGGACACAAAAAACAGAGGTTTAAGCACAGTATCGAAGTAATCTGGACAGGACTTTGTATCAGAGACCAGGTTTTAGAAGAAAATGTTATGCTAATAATAGTGCTACCATGGAGGTGCATTTAAACTACAGACTTCAACATTCCCACTGATGCCCAGACCCCAAAACATCCCTTATTCAAACGACAGCTTTAAAGAGCTGGTGCATCTCAGCCATTTCCCCCAAACCTGGCACAACAAACAGCAAGAGCCATCAGGAGGAAGCTTAAAAATAGCTACGTAGTACATGACTGTCTAACCAAAGCGTGCGTGTGTCTTCTCTCCATCTGGATGGATCTTTTAAATCATGATAGAAAATGCAGTTTTCAGAAACACATTATGCAAAGAAATAGTAAGGTTAATGGAACAGAAAAGAACAGAAGTTACCAGGAGTGCCAGGCAAGATGCGTTCTCTCTGTAAGTGATCTCCAGCACAAAGGTTATTTTCAATTTGTCACTAAGATGAAAGTAATTGTGAAGAGTGTAAAATTGTACTGGAGTGATTAGGATGCTGAAAGGCTTAATTTACAAGGGAAAATTAAGGGAACCAAGTCTTTACAACTTGCTGAAGGGCATCTGACAAATTGCTGTCTGATAAATGACAGTTCCCCACAGGAAGAGCCATTCTTGAGGGTAACGCAAAGAGCTGTAACTAGATTTAGAGTTAAGCTTAATGTCTGGACAAATCACATAATTAGAAATATGCTAAATTATCACAAGATTTCCCGAATTAAGTGGTGAGAGAATCCTTCCTGGGGACTGGAGAATAGACGAAAGCACCAAGCTCACCAAAAACCCAACTACTTGCACCACCAGTGCAGTACCATCGCAGTTGTCTCTGTTTATGCTCCTAAACGTGCAAGATGTACATTTTCAATTTGGGGATTAACAAGGATTAAAACTCTGAAAACAAATGTAAAACTTCTGGCTAGATCAGCATAAACACACACACACTTGAGAGCAGCCTTGCAGACACCCGTGTGGGGCTGCTCCTCCTGCTCCAACACCGCAGGGCCGATGCCCAGCCTGCCCCAGAAACCAGCCAGGGCTCCCCCAGATCTCCTTCACCTGAGATCTCCTTTGCAGCCCTTCATCAGAGGGCAGCCGTGGCCTGGACTGACCAGGCTGGGCTTACCTGCAGTTTCTGGAGTAGGCTTTCCTGTAGGGATGAGGTAGCTTCAGCTGGCATCTGCAAAACAAGAGAATCGTTAACTTGGACTACCGGAGGTCAGCAGAGCCTGTTTTTCTCATAGAGAAAGTTATATTTTGTCTAAATTTGAAATGAATTTAGCTGTAATGGAAGATGTCAAAAGCCCTGGAGATGGAATTCACCACTGCCTGCAGCCTGTCCTCAAGGCATGAGGATTAGGCGCTTCCACAAACATCAAAGGAGCTGGCCTGGGAGAGCTCCTACATCCTCCCACCAGCAACCAGTGCTTCATCCAAGGTGAAGAGCCAGGACCAAGCCCTGACAGAGCAGAGTGAAGACACAGAAGCAACACCTTTAAGGAAGCTAATCGTTAAAAATGTGTGCACGTGCAAACCTTCCTAGCTGTACTGCCATACCTGAGCACAACAAGGCAGCTTTGCTTAGCAACACATGACACAAAGCAATGCAAAAGGAACATTTCAGCTTCCTCTGGCTATATTCCTCCTAACTCCATAGTAGAATAAAACCTAACTTGTGATTGCAAAAACAGGCATGTTGGCAGGTACGGCTAGAGTCACGTGCAACCTATGAACACAGGACTTTAGGGGACTGGGATGATTAGTAGATGGCGAGGGAGTTCAGGTGGTGTTTTCCTCCATCCCTACAGTGGCAGGGAGGGTTACAGAGAGGACATGGAAATCCCACCTGATAAACACGTGGCTCAGGGGCTGGTGCCAACACAGAATTTTATTACTTTTTTTTCTTTTTTGACCATGGGGTGCTTTACGCGGTACCCAGACTGCTAACTGTGGATGGGTCCCACCTGTCTCTAAGGGGAAAATGGATACAAGCCCAGGAGCTGGCAGGGCTAGTCTAAATTGTAAAGGGTCCTTTCTACTGAGAAGGATCTGAGGAGCTGTGAGACCAAAGCAGGCCCTACAGAGCAGTAGACACCAGAGCAGACTTGGCAGATGTGCCAGGCTAAATGTCCAGCAGAGCAGAACAAAGGTTCCCATCTCCCAGCACTCACCCCTGTTGCTGGATGGTGACTGTCCGAGGTGAGGTGCTCCCTCCTTCAGCTGTTGGGTTCTCCTTTCTGCTGGACTCTCCAGGGGAACCACAGCTTTTCTTCCCTGCATCAATTAGCTGCCTGCCAGCAGCTACCAAGTTCCTTTCCCCAACTGAATCCCTTATGGAGCTTTGCTGCTCCTTGAGGGCAGATTTGGATGACCCAGGTGCGTTTCGGAGTTCAGTCACAGCACAGACCCCTTGGTCACTGGCACTGCTGGCTGGCCTATGACTCCTTCCTTGTCTGGAAGCCACCCCTTTTGATGAGCTCTTCCCAGCTGTCCTGGGACCCTGAGAAACACATCTGGCTGGGGCTCTCCTTTGTGTTTTTTTCACATCTGGGTCAGTCCTGTAAGGTGCTCTTAGCTGGTATGGAGAGGGCTTCTTCAAAGAGGCAGGCTTTTTGCTTACAGCCCTCGCCTCCCTGCTCACAGGAACATCTCTGCCAGATACAGGCACATCTCTGCCAGACACAGGCACTTGCTGTTCTTGAGCATTCTCGAAAGCAGATCCTTCACCTGCGGGTTTCTCTGTGGGAGCTACTGGGGCCTCCACCGGAGTTTTTGAGATGCTTTTCCGGACTCGCAGTGCCTTCTCTAAGGCCCTGTTCAGCAGCTCCAGCTCTTCCAGCTCCTTTGGTGAAGGCCTGCTCTCTGTGAGAGGAGAAGACGTATCAGAGGATCCAAACCCGACTCATCCCCATTTCTCTCTACATTACCTCACTTCCAGCTGTGGTGGGACAAAGCGGAGCCCACTGGATGGTGCGACAGGTGCTGTGGCCACACACCCACCGAGCAGCGGGCAGAAACGCCCAAACCCCAAAACCCAGCACTGATGGGGGTCACAGAAGGAGATCCTCGCCCTTTGGCTGACAAGCACCAATCCCCTCATCTTGGTCACTGCACCACGGGGGTGTCGGTGGGAGGAAGGCTTGCAGGCAGCGCAGCAGGAGGGCTTCCAACAGCCCATCTGGCTCAGCCAAGGCCCTGTGGACACCATGCGGAGAGAGAAGCGCTCACCACATCCATCCTTGGAGCTGGCCTCTGTCTCTGGCTGTTCATCATCCTGGCCGGCCCTGCACGGGGGGTGCACACAGAGCACACGGCGTTGCCGCACACCCCCTGCCCGCTCTCTGCACCCCCGGGAGCCTCATCCCGGGGGCTGCGGGGGGACCCGGGGGCTCCGGCCGGGCTCGGGGCCGCACTCACCGCCGCAGGAGGCCCCGGCTCCTGGCCGCCCGCTGCTCCAGCTCCCTCCGCCGCTCCGCTCCGCCGCCCAGCGCCTCCACCAGTGCCGCCGCCAGCCTGCAAAGCCCATCCGGGGCCGTCAGCCCCAGCCTCCGCCACCATCCAGCCCAGCACCCTCCCGCAGCCGCTCACCGCCTCCCGCAGCCCGCAGGCAGCATGGCCCCGCTCTGCCGGGCTTCCCCAGCTCCGTCCTGCCCGGCCAGGCCCTGTACGAGGCCGGGGAGATCCGGGGAAGGGCGGCCCCAGCCCGCGGAGCACCGCCCAAGGGCTCCGGGGCGGCCCCGCTGCGCCGCCCGCCCCCGGCCGCCACGGCCTGGCCCTGCCCTGCCCGCCCGCAGCGCGGAGCTCTCGGGGCTCTGTAAGGAGCCTGAGGGGTCCTCGCCTCGCAGGGCTGAGTGCCCAGCATGGGGTGTGCGGGGCTCCCCCGCCGCCCCGTAACTGCAGGCTCCTGGGGAGAGAAAGCTGGGGGCTGTTGGTGCCCCCGCAGCGCTTGTGGAGCCAGGACTGGAAGCCCCTCGCCTTGTTTTTATGTCAGTAAAACTGTGGAGCTGGTGGCACAGGGTCCTAGGCTGCCACCAGCACCGTCCCAGCCGGCCTCCAGAAGCCGTTTGTGCACCTGGGGTGGGCAAAGAATGGATTTCTGCAAAGTCTGCAACAACCAGAGAATTGTGTCCATCTCCCACCGGGCTGAGTTCACTGCCACAGAACCCAACGATTCGGCTTTCTGAGGCCAAGCAGTGCCCACCCTGCACCTCCATGGGCCAAGGGGCCCCGCGGTGCTACCCGGAGTGCCGGGCAGGTCACAGAGCTCCTGCAGGCCTTGTGGACAGAAAGGGCTTGGAATCACCACATGTGCTATAATTGGCATTTTGGTGCAAACAACAAGTCCCTAAGGCGTTTTTGGCCAAACCGATTGTTTCATCTCAACTCCAAGTGCACCAAAGCGTCTCCTGACTCCCATCTTTAGGCAGAATTATTGCCAGCTTCTGCCTCATGTCTCTGTGGTTTGGAAATGCTGAGAAAGGAAGGCTCCCACCACCAAGTTTCACTCAGCATTAGAGATGAACCAGGCACGCGACCCCTCCAGAGCTTTGTGCAGGCAGCGGGATGCCTGCTGAGGCTAAGAAAGCTGCGATGTTGGGAAGAAGGCTGCGAAGGACGCTTCCACTGGGAAGAAGGACAGGTGGCCATTTTGTGCCACCCCTGCTAGAGCCTGTCCCTGGCCTGGAGTCGGAGCAGGGCTGGGCGAGCAGCATTGCCACCAGAGGGGTGGCGTGTCAGGAGGGTGAGGCCGGAGCTGCCCCTTCCAGCAGCAGCGAGCGCGGCGATCGTTAAGCTGTGGAGCGAAACTGTGCTGCAAGAGTTGGGGTGAGGTGATAATTAGCAGGCGGGGAGCAGGAGCTTTCTGACAGGGATCAAAGCACTCTGCTAGCACTGGAAGCTCGAGACCTGCCCATGACAGAGCAGCCTTGCTGCCCTAAGAGTGCTCCCGTCCTGTGTGAGCAGCCCCTCTCCTGCTCTGTCTGCACCTCTGCCACCAGCTCCTGCTGCCCTTTGTGGAGCCTTGCAGCTGCTGAGCAAACCCAGTGGGACCTTCTCTTGTGGCTGGTCGCCTTTCCTGTGGCTCATCTGGCAAAACCCAAGGTAATCATGTCTATTTTTTTTTTTTTCACTGACAGCAGCTCCTGGTAGAAGGGGTAAAGAGCAAAAAGCAGCATTCTGTTCATGTAGCACTGAGCCCTGACCCAGCACTGCCCTGATGTGCCGGCACAGGAGACATTTAGGCCAGGACTGAGTGCTTGTGTTTGAAACTAACAGAGTCTAAACCATCCTCCTATTTCATGTTAGTGCTTGCTGGGAAAATGCTGGGTGCTGTGATGTAGCACACGCTAAATAACATTTAAGTTGATGCTAATTACTACTTGAAGATCTATTTGCAAAAGACAAGTAGGTTAAAATACCTGTGCAATGTCGAAGTGGCAGCTGCTCCAGTTGTTTTCAGTCCCTGCACTGCTAATGTGTTTTGTGTAGGTGAAATGTGGGGGAAGTTATGGTGTCAGCATTTTTTGCTTAGATTGACGGGTGCCTGGTAGTGTTCTGCGATCCATATTCCTTCTTTACTGATGGCCCGACCGTCAAATGCCTGGCAGCTAATAAATATAGCTGTCCATACACTTGGGTCTCCTGCTGGGTGCCTAAAGGCCTTTGAAAACTCAGCCCAGAGTCCATCATGGCAGGAGTCCCTAGGGTAAAATTCAAGCAGGCATCACACTTGGATGAACACCAAGGAAAAAAAAAGTAAGAGACTGAAGCAGGGCAGATTCCCTAAAGTGAACTGCTTCTTCACCCAGTGCTTATTTCTGTGCTGGAGAGTCCTAAACGATCCTGTTAGACTACTGCGTCTGGCAGCTCATCCCTAATAAACCTACACAAACTTTATTATATTATCCCAGCCATAGTCCTCCTGCATGCTGCCCTTAGAGATGAGAGCATCTGCTGAGCTGACATGGGAAAATCCTCCCTGTATACCCCAGGGTAATGTCCCACACAGACACCTCAGGTTCTGGAGAGACACCTTAAGGACTGGGGAACTGACACACACTCTTCTCTGGGTCCCAAAATGTTCTTGTTTGAGCCAAGGGAGGGAGGGAGGGGAAAGCCTCACAGTAATTCCAGTGCGAGCCTGTGGATGTTGCTGTGCTGCTGTAAAAATGCATAAATATCCAGAGATCCTTCTTCAGCCCTTGTTGTCATCTTTCTGGAGCAAAGACTCCAGGAAATTAATCTGTGGGAAACGTGGGTTATAAATAGATTCCCAAACCCTGTATTTTGCTGCAAGTGAAATCCCTGCAGAATTCGCAGGGCTATCAGCGAGATGTGGGAAAGGGATGCAGAACGCCCTGGGAAGAGGCTGTCCGCAGCTGGGAGCGAGGGACGCCTGTGTGCAGGGGGCACGTGGATCTCCCTGGGGTACCCGGCGGTGCCGTGTCAGCCCCCAGGCATGTTCCCGAGCTGCAGGTCACAGGTTGCAGGCGTTTGTAAAATTGGGACAAGCAACAGCTTTGTGAAACTGGCCGGGATGTTAATGCTGGGAACGGTGGGAAGATGCAGAAAGAGGAGGGAATATCTTTCCAAAAGTGGTCTCCTGAGGCGTGGGGTGTCCGAACAGCACTTTCCACTATTGGCCCGGAGTTTGGGGCAGGCAACACCCCCGTGGGGGGCACGCAGGGTGCTGGCAGCTGGGTTTCTTTGCTGTGCGGGCTCCAGCAGCGCCTGCTCATGCTGCAGCCACCGAGTGGCTGCCGTGGCCCGATGGGGTGACGAGCCTTCCTCCAGGGGCTCCGGCTGCAGTGCTGGAGCACAGAGCTGGCCACGGGCAGGACAGGGGGTCTGTGGCACTGTGGGGCTGTCTGTCCACAGCAGGGGATGAAGCTCTGGCCCACACCGAGGGGGATCTCTGCACAGGGTGTCCGAACCCGATCTGGCTCCCCACAGAGCCTGCTTGGCCATGAGGATGGAAGGAAGCGAGGTGCTGTGGTGTGGGGAGAGAAGGGTGTTTCAGCCAGGAGATCTGTGCTGTGGGGTGAGTCTCGGGGTCAAGGAGACTCGGCCAGGGTGTTTGGAAAACATCTGCAGCGATTCGTCACGCTGCGGACACCGTGTGCAGGAGTCCTCTGCCTCCAGTGGCTGTGTTTTCTGACACGCTGCAGTAGCACCGGGGTCTTTCCTTCCCTGTCCTGGTAGCAAAAGATGCCCTTAACACAAGCAGTTCCCATAAAATCAGGCGGGCAGTGCATCTGCCACAGGGGAAGCAGTGGATTAACCCCCTGCTGGGGAGTGAACGTGTGAGGGATGATCACGTTAGCACGTCTTCAAAATCCTGAGCCCAAGCTGAGGTCTCGGTTCACACCAAACGCTCACGGTGTCGCTCAGAGTTGTCAGACTGTGAACAGGTCTGGTGCAGTGCTGTATTGCCGAGGAATTTATGGGGCTGTTTTACCCTCGAGGCTTCTCGCTGGCTGATTTACAGCCTGGGAAAGCACAGCCAAATGGAAACCCAAGGTCTCCTTCTCGCAGTATGGGTCTTCATGAGGTGGGGGAGATGGGGTTTCTGTGGGGCTGGGAGCACCCACCCGTGGACCAGGACTTCTGCTGCAGACTCACACATAGATAGCATTGGACCTGCCCCTGAAATGTGTGCAGTGATGTGTTAGGGAACCTTCACGCCTGCATCCTCACCCACCCCTCGCTGCCTGGGGGCTGCTTCACTGCGCCCCTCCAGCACCAGCACTGCTGCTTTCAAACAAGAGGCTCACTGCAACTGTGAAGGGAAGAGCCCTAGCAGAGCAGAGTCCCTTTATGCGATTAGCTTCTTCATCCAGGGCTTATTTCTCTGCCAGAAAGCCTTAATCCCACTAAACAGCATCGCCAGGAGGTTGGCATGACCGCTTGGTGCTTGGGGTGTTTGCACCCCGAGGAAGGAAAAAAAAAAGAAGCTATTGGAGAAACTCATTAAAAGAACAAAAAAATAAAAATAAAAATACAAAACCAATAGAAGGTAAATGCAAAGAGCTGAGCTCTGGGGCAGGAATCCCCGATCCACATTTTGCAGGGGAGAATTTGCTGGGGAAATAACCCTGCCCGTTGTCTGGTTGCGTGTCCCGTGTTTCTGCTGCTTGCTGCAGGTGGAAGCTGCGTTGGTCTCAGCATGATCCATAAGGCCTGCGACCCCGAGCTCCCCGTCCCTGCCACGGTGAGCAGCCTCTGGCCTGCGGTGGTGTTCCTGTGTTTGGGAAGCTTAAACAGGAACACGAGGGCTGGGGGCAGCAGGTGCCTCAGCCGTGCTGACTCCGATGACCCCCAGGCTCTGATGCGAGCGAGCGCAGGCTCTGACGGATGCTGGGTTTGAGTCTGAGCCCCGTGGAGGATGGAGGGGAGCAAAAGCCAAAGGAAATCTTTTCCTATTTCTCTGAGTTGCCGGTAAAGTGTAAAGCAAATTTATTTTCTCATCTGCTGCTGTAATACTCACAGATAAAGGCTAAAACCTTGCTGGCTCTCTGCTTATTAGAAGCCCAAACACGGGGCATATGTACCTGAAAGAGGTGAGGCTTCTGAGACAAACACGACTACGTTTATTCCCACATATCTTCCTTCCAGTTAAAGGAAGGAACATCAAACCTTTCACTTGGATGGGCTCTGTCTTTTCCCACCTCAAGATGTTCCTGGTCAGGACGTGAGGGTTGTTTTGCTGCACTTGCCTGGAAGTGCCTGTGCAGTGGGATGGGGAGAGCACAGCAGGGCTCAGCCCGGCCGCCCCACACACCCAACGCCTCCCTCCACTGGGAACGGAACAACCAGTGGGGAAGAAAAACCTCCAGACACCTCTATATCCACATAAACAGAGGTCCTCACAGGCAGAGTTCACTGTGGCAGCAAAGCCAGCACAATAAGCCATGGCTTTAGGAGATGCTTTTCCTAATCGCTCTTTTATTATTCTCCTTCTTTAGCTAATAATACGGAGTTAGAGGCGAAGGGAAATGCCAGTTCTGAGTGCCGTCCCTGCCTCTGCTGTGGTGCAGTGACTGATGCTGGAAGAGGCTGCGGTAATATATTTAGATTTTAATAGAGCATTTGATGCTGTCTCAGAAAGTCTGCTGTGCAAAAGCGATTAGGACAGGCTGTACGTGGAAGCTAATGACAGAGAGAGCTGTTTCAGGTGGAGGAAGGTGTTTAAATTCCTGCAAACATTACTGTCAGATTCAAACCTGATTAATCAGATCAAATTAATATCATATTCATCTTTGGCAGCGGACTCAGACAAGACCTTTCAGCTCCGGGCCATCACATCATCTGTTGCATAGGTAAGAGCATTTGATGAGCTCTGTCCCGTTCCCTGTGGGCAGCAATCACACTTCGAGCTGAGCTCATTGATTTACTTTATTCAGTTTCATCTTCCCCATCTGGAATTCAAAAATCACTGCAAGTCTCCATATGCTAGAAATCTCCTTTTCATTACCCCTGAACTTGATTTAGCACATAGGATGGAGGTTTTCAAGGCGCTTTCAGCTATAAAGGCTTCCAAATTCAACTGTCCGTTTTTCATCTCTCTGAGTGCATTCAGCTGAAAGCGAGGAAGCACCTTTCCAATCAATCGATTCGGAACTGCTCCGGACGCGTAGACACATGCACATCATCCTTGGAAAGGTTTCTGCTCTCTGATCATATCTCACACTCAGTTTCTCACTCACCCGTCTGCTAGGAGGGCATCCCTGCAGCCCCTGCTGGTATCTGCACTACAACAACCTTCCGTCTCTCATCCTTGTCAGCAAGGTCGGCATTATCAGACAGCTCCGGCTCTTGGATTTATTCATAAAAGTTCCCATCTGCTGTTTCTGAATGGTGAGGGAATGTAAATTCTTTTCTTAAGGCCTCATCTCTGAAAAAAAATGTATGTATCAGTGCTGTGTGCCTGGATCATCCTGCAAGGGTCGATATTTCCATCCCGTGCCATCTGCCTGCAGCAGTCATCCTCCATCTCTCGAGCCGTTTCACGCTCCTTTAGTATCCCCACTGGGTGTGTTGAAATGCTAAGACTCTAATCATCAGTAGAAGCAGTTATTAGGTCTTAATGGGAGGTCATATCAGAGCGAAGATGAAAAAGTTGCTTTGGTTCTCCTCTGTACTTTGAAGCGAGCACTGATTAAGAGCCATCAGAGTTGCTGTCTCCCAATCAGTGGCTCCAGCTTTTCCAAGGAAGCTATTTTAAGATGGGCCAGCCATAGGCACCCTCTTTCACTGCCTGATTTCCCCAGGCAGTTTGATCATGCCCAGTGCTCTGTGAGGCCATAGCAGCTTTGAACCGTTGTTGTTTTTAGCATATTAAATCAGACGCATCATCCCAGCGAGCATCACCAGATCTGCTCCACACCCGGCTGCGAAAACACAAAGTGAATTCCCTGTGAATTTGGTGTTTATCTTCACTAGGGCAGAGCCCAACCTTGGCCTGAACGAGGAAGGGTCTGGTGCAGCCACGTGGCTGCTCCGGTGGTGATGGGGAGCGCAGGCATCAGTGCGGAGCTGCTCATGGGGTGGCTGGGAGGGTTTCCAAACCCCTTCAACCCCAGGGCATCAACCAGCACTTGACCACCTCTGTATTCAGGGTTAGGTTTTTAGCTCCAGGTTGAGCTGAGAGCCTCACTGCTGGGGGGCCTTGAGTGGAGACAGGCTCTCTTTGAATCCTAAAGGGGCTAATTTTGCCCGTGGGGATGTGGTTTGTCCCCAACAGGTAAATCGCCTGGGAAAAGCCCACGCTGTCCTGCTGGGCTGGGGCACGGTGGAAGGACTGAATGAGAGGTGTAAGAGGTCAGGAGCCCTCTCTGTATTTTCGGTGTGTCAGGTGGGGTCAGTGTTATATCAGGAGCTGAAAAACGAGGGAACTAACCCAAAGCTGTGGCTCTTTTCACAAGGACAGAAGCAGGGATATTGCAGTCATGGGCTTGTTGTTTTCCTTCAGAAGCTGCTCTCTCCCTGCTGGGCATGTCTGAAGAGGTAAGCAGGAGGGCTCAAAGCAAAGTGGGAGCCCGGGAGCTGGGGATTAAGTGTCTGGGTATTTGGGGGGGTCACAGATGAACCCAGGGGGGCAAGGAGCTTGAACATAACCTGTGAGTCTGTGGACTGGCAAGAAATTCAAAGTATCAAGACTGCTGTTCTGATCAGGGCTTTCAGGGGATTCAGCACACCTGGAGAAGAGCTCCCTGGGGTCCCAGGCAATCCTGGCTGTGTGATCCTGGGTGGTGTTGAGCAGATTTGTTCCACGTCTGAGATGAGGACAGCAGGCACGGCCAGGCTGAGCAGTCGGTTGTGCTGAAAGGTGTCCGCCTGTCCCTGCGCCCTTGCCCAGGCTCTGTGTACTGCCCTGTGGGCACATTGATGAACTACCTCTGCAGCCTGCCATGCCAGCAGGAAACCTTTCTGGTGACTGCTGAAGGTTGTGAGAAATCAGATTAGCACGTGCCTTCTGAAGGCTCACCACCAAGCATCAGCAGCGACCCTGTTCCCCGCTGAGATGTTCACAGGCCTGTGTTACTTCCTTGCTCGTCCTAGGATAACTCCAGCTTGCTCAGCTGTGAGAACAGCATCTCTCACACTTTTCCCAGCACCTCCCGCAGCTCCTGACAGCTTTTTTTTTTCTGACTCTCCGCTTTTGGAACCAGCATCTAAGGCAGAAACATCACAACCCATTGCTGGAGCTGCCCCCTTTCTTGGAGAAGACTCTCTGCCTTGATGCGAGTCCCCTCCAACTCCACCAGGCACTGACGAACAGCTCTGGGAGTGGGGCCAAGGCTGACAGCCCCAAAGGAGGGCCCACAGCAGCCGAGCAGCTCCCTGGGGGCCGGTCCTATTGCCCCGGGAGCCCACGGGTCGGGGCTGCTGGCAGGGACTGGCGCTGGAGATGAAGGAGGTATTTGTGCTGGGGAAGGGGGGCAGCGTGCTGGGTTATTGCCGTGCCTGTGCGACAGATCACAGGATGGCTTAACACTCACGGGCTGTCAGACCTGGCATTTTTCATCAACCTGAAACTGATTTTTGTAGAAATTGCTGTTAATTACGCTACCCAACCAGAAAGCACGGCTCTTTGATCAGCCCTTCACGAGGCAAGTGCCATCCATCACTGCGTCTTGTGTCAGCTCGTTAGGTGTCACCTTCGTTACAGACCACGCTGGAAGCCTTGGCAGCGAGAGGAGGGGTAAGACAAGGTTTCTGTAGCTAGGTCTCGAACCACATGCTGACAGTTTAAATGAACGAGGCCTTGTAATGAAGGTGCAGTCTGATCAGCAGAAGATACTGCCCAGAAGGGAAGGGCTCTATCAAACCGACAGGGTTTCTGTCAATGTCTCATCTCCAGCCCCTGGTGGCACCAGGACCTGCTCTGGAGGTGACCTGGCCCCCCCGAGCCTGCAGCCGTGCACGGGGAGCTGCTCCCTATCCATGGGCTCAGCAGGGTTAACCTGTGGGCAGGATTTGGCTTCACAGGCGCAAAGTGCCAGTGTCTGAGTTAGCTTTGCTGTCCTTGGCCACATGTTGTCTGGGGATTTAAAGCATTGCTGGCGTCTTGACCCTGAAAAAGCAACATGCTCTGGAAGGCTGTGTTGTATGTGATGAGGCTGTTGTGAGTGATCGTTCTGTCTGAGCTCTTTACACAGGACTGGAAAGCGAGAGGCTTTCAGCATTAATTGCAGCTCATTTTTCTGGTAGCTCACTGCTTCGCAGCTGAGTCGGAGCTGCCTGAACAGAGGTCAGGAGCCGTTTTATCCAGCTGTGTGGAGAAGCTATCCAAAATAGGAAGAACGAGGTGGGGGAGAGGGGTGCTCAGCACACCCCGGATGATGAACAGTGGTGCCTGGGGTGGTTCTTGTTGCAGAAACCATCAGCAACGGAGTCGTCACTGCTAGAAATCAACTAAACCAAAAAGCACTGGCATGTGCTGCTCCTCCTACCTGTCCTGAGAGCTCTCTGTCTCCTGGCACTCCGGGACCTCCTGCTCCCAGGGCACCAGGCAGTGCCCTGCTGCCGTTCCCCTCGGGGCCTCCTCCCCACAGTGACAGCAGTGACACGGGATGTGTCTGGCCCCAAAGCACCACGTGCAGCCCAGCAGCCTGCCTGCGCCCTGACCACGCCAGCCCCTTTTTTCTTTGTGATGCATTAGCAAACAACCAGGGTGACCACGCACTGGTTGAGTTTGTGATCTGGCCTGACCAGGAGCAAAGTCAGGACCCTGAACTCCAGAGGAGTCAGCTTCCAGCTGTTCAGAGAGTTAGCGGATGAGATCTCATGGGACGCGCTCTGTAGGGACAGAGGATGTGATCGGAGCTGGCAGCTCTTTAGGGATATTTTCCTTGGAGTGCAAAGCTCTCTATTCCATATGTAATAAATCAAACAGGGAAGGTAGGAAACCAGCATAGTTAACAAGGATCTGCTGGTAAACTGGAAGTGCACAGATGGTGGAAGCAGGGCCGTGTGCCCTGGGAAGGGCAAAGAAATGCTGTCTGGATGTGGGGCCTGACAGCATCCCAGGGCCCTGAGGGAACCGGCTGATGGAGTCACCAGGCCTCTCTCCATCAGATCTGAAAGTCCTGGCAGTCAGGAGAAGTCCCTGGTGACTGGAAAAAGAAACATCGCTCCCATTTTTAAAAAGGGCTGAAAGATTGATCAGAGGGCTGGAGCACCTCTCCTACGGGACAGGCTGAGGGAGCTGGGGCTGTGCAGCCTGGAGAAAAGGCTCCAGGGAGACCTCACTGCAGCCTTTCAGTACGTGAAGGGGGCTTATAAAAAGGATGGAGGAGGACTCTTTAATTGGGTAGATAATGATAGGACAAGGGGGAATGCTCTTAAACTAAAAGAGGACAGATTTAGTCTAACATTAAGAGGAAGTTCTCTGTAAGGATAGTGAGGCACTGAACAGGTTGTCCAGAGCAGCCGTGGGTGCCCCATCCCTGGAGGTGTTCGAGGCCAGGCTGGATGGGGCCTTGGCCAACCTGATGTAGTGGGTGGCATCCCCTGGCAGGGGGTTGGAGTTAGGTGATCTTTAGGGTCCCTTCCAACCCCAGCCATTCAATGATTCTGTGTCCCTGGCGCAACACAGCTTTTCCTCCTTTTTTTTCCAGGGACTGATCCCTGAGCTTGCTGCTCTGTTTGTAGAAAGCCCCACAGGGACAACACGGCCATGTCTGTGGGCACGAGGAGCAAACACTGCTGCTGGAGTCAGCGCCAGGAGGGTCGGTGCCTGGAGCTTGCTCCTGTCCGTGCAGGCAGCAGCGTGCCCTGGAGGCGCTGTGAGATGCAGCCAGCACCTCAGAGCCCCGTCCTCCCCTTACACACCAGGACTGTGAACCCCCAGCCTCAAGCAGAGCCACGGCTCAACACCAGCCCTCCCCTGGCTCGGATGCTTTCCATCAAGGGTGCCCTCAGTTGAGAGGGGAAAACATTTTTCCTTCCTTATTCAGAGGATGCCTCAGGCGTTTCGGCTGGGAGCTCAGCCCATACCACAGCTCCTCTGCCAGACGTGGGCCTGTTTTTTCTTTCTTTTTTTTTTTTTTTTCCCCTGTTTAATCATACAAAGAAAAATGTATTTGTGTTTCCCAGAAAACATTTTCGCTGTCGAATCTCTCCTCCTTAGTCCTAGAGTGTGTTTTCCCCTGCTGAATTGCATGGTTCACTTAGTGCTCGTGGTTTGCCAGATATGAAGCGTGAGGGTGAGGCTGTTTTGGAGAGGGTACGGCCTGAAGGTCAGTGCCAACGCGGGGCTTTCAGGATGCTCCTTGGGCTGCAGGTGGGCATCTTTACCTGGGTGCTCCAGGGAAACCACAGAGGTCTCACCCTCCCCATCACCAGGCATTGCCCATGGAAAGCAGCAGCAGAACCCTCTCAGGCTGGCTCGTACACATGCTTTAGAGCTTTTAAATTTTTCACTCGGGTGAAATGCTGTGGCTGTGCAGCGCGGCAGGCGGACGTGCCCAAAACACCTCCTGCAGAGCCGGGTGGCCACAGCAGCTCCTGGAGCTCGGCAGGCTGCAGGTGCAGCGGGTCCCCGGGGATTGCCAGCAGCTGGCGGAGGGGACAGGGGGCTGGGGGGCTGCGGGCTGCAGCTGGGACCTGTTATCAGCTTCAGCTGCTTCAACCGGCTGCCAGCTGGCAGGGGACAAGCAGGGGGAAGAGGCACAGCGCTCACAGCACCGTGCTGAGCACCCCCGATGCTCAGCACCCACCCGATGCTCAGGTTCCTCTCCGGGTGTCCGGATTCCTCCCCAGCTCCTTCGGTGCCGTGACACCTCGCTCCTTCGGATGCCAATTTTTTTGGCAGAAGGCACAGGGAGCACCCACCCGCCCCGGGGCTGCTCCTCGCAGCCCCCCCGGGGGGCTCCCGGTGTCACCCAGGGGCCGGGAACGGGAGGCTCCGGCCGGGGCGCTCCCGGGGCTGCTGCCGCTGCTTCCCCTGCGCTCGGAGCCTCTCAACCCAGCCGGGACGCGGCCGCTTTCGGCCGGGCTCCGGGCACCGGGGGGCCGGCAGCGGGCGGGCCGGGAGGGGGGGGAGGCTCCCGGGGCCGCCCCCGCCCCGCGCCGCCCCCGCCGCCCGCTCCCTCCCCCGCGCCCCCCGAGCCGCGGCCGCAGCCGGGCCCCGGGGTGCGGGAGGGACCCGAGGGACGGCGGAGCCAGTGAGCGGTGCGGTGGGTGCTGGGCGCTGCCCCCCTGTTTTTCTGCTGCCCCCCCCCTTTTTTCTGCTGCGCCCCCTTTTCTGCCTCCCCCCTCCTGCGCCCCACTTTCTGCTGCGCGCTCCCCTTTCCGCTGCGCGCCCCCCTTTCTGCCTCCCTCTCCCTTTCCCCCCTCCTCCTTTCTGCTGCCCCCTCCCCTTTCTGCCCCCCCCTTTTTCCCCCACTTCTGCTGCCCCCTTTCCGTCCCCCCCCTTTCCTCCACCACTCCCGTGGCTTTGGGAGCGCAGGGGCCGTGCTCCAGGAGTCCGCGCGTTGCAAAACATCTCCTGGCTTTGCAGCACGCTTTCTGCTTTTTTTTTTCCCTTTTCCTTTTTTTTTTTTTTTTCCTCCCCTTTTACACTTGGAGTAGCTAATTGGATAGCAAAACAGGGACTGCAGGGGTGGGATTACTTCATGCTCTTGCAATGCTGTTTTGCTGCTCGGTGGCAGTCCTCCCGCGTGGAAGGGCTCAGCCCCATTGCGCCGCTTGGTTCCGAGCAGGGCTTTGCTCTCCAGAAAGATTGCATTGTGTCTCCGGCTAAGTTGGCTTCGGAGGGGATTTGTTCTCCTCAATGGTGCATTCAGCAGGTCCTGCGGGCCTTTGGGTGCGTTTGTGTGCTCCGGGGTTTCCTCGTCCGGCAGGTTGATTCCAGCACTGGGGCTTTTTTTCTGCTGTTTCCAGATTTCTGCAGAAAACACAAAGCCCGGTGACTGACCCGGGAGGGAGCCCTGGCTCTGCCCTGTCCCCTCAGAGGTTGCTTTCCTCTTTTTTTCTTTTCCTTGTTGAAAATTGGGTTTCCTCGGGTTCAGCTGGGAATGGGGGAATAGGGAAGGTTCCCATGTTGGTGATATGGAAGCTCAGCCAGCCAAGTGAGACTACGGAGTGTCCAGATGCACCCTGTAAAACACTTCTGGAATATAAACGAGAAGCTCTGTGCCCTTTAAGGAAAGAAGGGAAGGAGGACCCAGGAGTGGGTTTCTGGCTGCTGGTTCCTTTAGGCCAGGAGTCCCCGGGATGGGATGGGATGGGATGGGATGGGATGGGATGAGCAGCCTGGCTGGGGCCACCACTGAGCATTCACCCTGCTGAAGGCCATGCCAAGGAGGGGCCGTCGGAAGCCCCCTTTCCTTCCCTGTGCCTTCCCCTCCCAAGGGCAGGAGGAGATGTTGGGGGGGATGCTCAGGAGCAGCTCGCTTATCCTCGCTCTCTTTCCCCCACGGCTACTTTTTCTTGCTCTCAGCAGATAATTACAGCAGTAAAACAGGGAGGGAGGGAGCTGTTTGCTTTCCTTCTTTATTGTAAATATTCTGCCTATCAAGCAGTAACTCTAGAAATAATTAAACCCAAGGGGAGATGCTTTGTACATCTTAAACCTGGGCTTCCCCGGTGGTATCATCCTCCCGGGTGCGGCTGTTTTGCTTTGGTTGCCCGAGTTAATTTTACTGCAGCACTGAGGGCTCCTGTGTGGTTCCTGAAGTCTTTCTGCATTTTGAGGAGTTTGGGACTTGCTCAGTAGCTTCTCTTCTGCCCCAAAAGGGGCAGCACTGCTAGGTGGGAACTTCCTGTTCGGACTGCTGGGGACAGGGTGGAAAGCTGACCTTTGTCGCAGCTTTCACCCCACTGCACCAAAGGTAGCCTTGGTTGACTTTTTTTTTTTTTTATAGAGTTGCTCGTCTCATTTAAAATTATGAGAACATATTTCCCATAATAGTCGCATGACTTAGCTTACATCCTTCCCTCTCCCCTTCCACTAAGTAAAAATCCAGATCTGCTTTGATGCTAACAAAAATCATCCGAACGCTTCCCAGAGCTGGGGTCATGTTTGCGCCGTGGAGCTGCGCCCTCTTAGGAGAGCTTCTCCAGCGCACAGAGAGGTAGCTGGCAGCGTAGGGCAGCAAATGTTTTTGGGACGGCTGGGCAATGCCCCAGAAAAGCCCCAGGCTCGGTGAGGATCTCAGCATCTGTTCCTGGAGAACAGCTCTTGGCAGGAGGCACCTCCTGCCCCGGGCAGCCCGCGGGGTGAGGCATTTCTCAGGTGCTACTTGGGAAGTTGTGCTTCTGGTGTTCATCTGGGTAGAAACTCGTGCGGCCATGTATCGTGTTCCTGCAGGATAATTAAATCAGGCTAATTAAATTAATAGTCAGAAAAGGGCGAGATGTTACCCGGCGTGGCAGTCATTATGACTACGGGGCTTTTAATTACCAGCCCTTTCCCTCCAGCTCGAGAGCAAACGCTCTTCTTGTTAGCTTAAAGGATTTAATTTTCGGAGAGGGCGCACCACTGCCATTTACACAGCGCTCAGCCACCCTGATTCTCATTTATGGCCCTCTGCTTGGCAGCATCGTTAGCACTGGGAATCACAGGGAGCAGTGCGGGACGGAGCTGGGGCTGGCAGCCTGGCAGTGGACACGGAGCCTTGTGCCATGGCTCTGGATGCATGTCTGAAGCTGGTGCTTAAAAATGTGACCCCAGGGCCTGCTGCTTGAGATCTGAGAGCTGTCCCCTCCCCGGCAGCAGGGGACGAGGGGATGGATGCCCTCCGGTGTGCTGGTCCTGGTGTCTGGCTGCTCTCCATCTGCTGCAGCGCAAGGTGGTGCCTGCTGCTCCTGGGGCTCGTATTTCCTTCCAAAAGGAGAAATTTGTGTTGGCTGCTCTGCCTGCCCCAGGCTGAGCTGGACACGCTGTGGTGGCCAGGGCTGTGTTAAACTAGGGGGGTTTCTCCTCCATACAGCCTGCACCTTCTCCTGGCTGCGCTTGCCTTTCTATTTTGATTTGTGCCCAGCTTCTCCCTGGTTCAAGGTGAGATGGTAAAGGACATCTGCAAGGGCAGGTGCGTGGTGCTGAGGCAGCATTCTGATGGAGGCTGCAGTCCCTAGAGCAGGAAGGGACAAGTGGCAGCCTGGGATACTCCTGTCACCTTGGGCTGCCACTTTCCCACGTCCCCCTGCCTGTTGGTTCAGCAAATCAGGGAATGGTTTGGGTTGGAAGGGACCTCAACAATCATCTAAGTCCAGCTTGGAGCCTCCTGCTCTTTTATGTGCTCATTTCCAGACTGCACAGTCGTGTCAGTGGGTGAGAACGAGAGCACTTGGGCTGAGTGGTGATCCCCGGAGAGCTGGGGCACTGCTTGTTTGTTGGGAATGCTGAAAAATACGCAGAAAGGCTGGGGACAGAGCCTCGCTGGGACAGCAGTGCCATTTGGGCAGCACTGAAACGCTCCGGGCAGGGCGTCAGGCAGGGCTGGATGCTGTAGCTCGGGCGGACCCAGCTGATGTGGTCTCTGCTCTGCTTCTGCTGCTGGGTGGGGTGGGAGAGCGGGGCTAGGAGCGGCTGCTGGCTGCTCGCCCCTCCGCTGCCTCCCCGGAGGCCGCTCAAGCCCAGCTTTCCGGGTGCTGGCAGCCCTGGGCGAGAGGCTCTGGCACGGCGTGCTCTAGGTGGAGCATTTGTGCTGGAGAGCCCAGGCTTTCAGGAGCTTGAATAGGAAGTTACTTTTTGCGATAAGCTGATGGCTTCATTTTTTTGACCTTTTGAAAGCTTTTCGTGCTCGAGCTACGTGTAGGAAATGAAATTTCTCGTGCTGAGAAACAGCGAGTGCTGGCTCTGGGGAAGGATGACCGACGTGATCTGTCGGATGTCTGGCAGAGCTCGGTTAGCGTGAAGCAGGGCTTGGGTCCCGGGCTGTGTTCCTTCGTTTCAGAACGTCTGTCTGCGAGTCTGCAGGGATGGAAAGGGGAATCGGGAGAGCTCAGCACCGCTGGGGTGTGCTCATGGAGAGCCACAAAGTCTGGGGGCTTCTGGTCCTGGAAAAGGATTTCAGTGAGAAATGAAATGCTAAAATGATGAAGGCTGAGGACTGCTTGCTCCTGAGGCTGGGTGAAGTTTGGACATGGCCTGAAACGTTTCCTGCATCCTCCTGGGGCTCCTCTGACACCATTCCTGCTAGCCGTGGTGCTTGGCCGCTGGGGCTCTGGTCCTGCTGTGCCGAATGGTGCTGGCTGCTGTGCTCTGTGTGCAGCTCTGCCTGTCACTGAGCTGTCACCTCTTCCCTTACCATTTCTTTAGCTTTCTGGGGGTGTAAGAGTCTGTGCTGCTCCTGTTCTGAGCGTGCTGTGGCTTGTGTTCCTAAGCCCTCTCCCAAAATGAAAGGCAGCAACCTCATTTTCCTCCTGGGGACTCGTTCCCCTGGCAGCTAATCTGTGGAGCGCCCAGATTAACGCCCTGGGTGTGCCTGCGAGTTGCTGCCGTGTGGGTTACCTGGTTTGGGGTTGGTATGGGATGTAGTTGAATGTGGTACAAAACGTAATGCTCTCTCTATTTTTATTTACAGAACTCATCCGGGGACATCATCACCTCTGCCTCGGCCGTGGCAAAGGACAGCTCAGCCTCGTGGTGTGGCTGCGGTGAAGCCTGTGGATGGTAAGAGCCAGGCAGGGCAGCTCAGCTGTCTGTCCCACGTGTAGCGCTTTGTAGGTGTTTCAGTGTGCAAATATGGATAAGAGACTCCAGAAGTCCCTCTGAGGTATTTGTTCTGCTGCTTCCTCTTGTGAGCTCTGCTGTCTTTGCTGTATGTTGGTGTGTGATTGAAATGGGGAGAGTGCAGTTGTCCTCTGGCTGTGCTCAAGCTTCTTAGACTCTTCTTTTCTCTCCTTGGTTAAAGTCTTACTTAAATGCTTTTTTTTTTGGGTCACAAGCTGAGTGTAATGCATACTGCTTATTAAATCACATATCTGTCTTGGTTGGGGATTGCAAAGCACACCGAAACCCCTGTGACTTGCCAGCAGATGCAGGTGCTCGGGCTGCCCTGCTGGGTGTTGCCCTGCAAAGCTGCGTGCCCGGGGTGACTGAGCTCCTGCCGTGGCTGCGTGCTGTGGACCCCAAACGGACGAGTCGCCTCTTACTGTGAGCTTTCCCTTCTCTGTGAGATGGAGAAAAACCCTTTTTCCCAGGTCACACCCTGGTCACTAATGATCAGCAAGTAGTGGAAGTTCTTCGGGTGAGGATGGAAGGCGAGGGGGCTGTGGCAGCAATATCTCGAGGTCTTTTTGTCCCAACTGTCACAAGCAGAAGGAAGATCTGATTCGAGATACTGGTTCGAGGGCAGCTGGTAGCTTCGTTTTGTGACTGATGTCTCCGAGCAGAGGAGAGGGATGAGAGCTGACTCTGCAAGGTGTTTCACGGGGTTAATAAGCACGGTGTGCAATGTCACAGGGTACTAAAAGTCCCTAACCACTGTGGGGCTTTACTGTGAGTCTGGCTGTCCAAAGGTGTTCTGCTCCTTCCAGGAGAGCAGATGAGGCTGGGTTTGTGATGAGGCAGGAGGAAGCTGGCTGTGCACGTCTGGGTGCACCCTCTTGGCCAGTGCCTGCCGTGGAGAGGCACGGGGAGGCTGCTCTGCACGGCAGCACCTCGGGCTGGTGGTTCTGGCAGGCCGGGTGGTGTTTTCCCTCTGGTGGTATGGCAGGAGATGCCCACTGATTCCCAGGAAGCAGTGTTCTGGGTATGTGGAAGCTGGCATGGGTTTCCTCCCGTGTGAAATGGGTTCACAGGAACATACCAGGCTCCTTTACAGAGCAGCTTGAGAGCTAATGAAAGACATTGCTGGGTAAGAGCAAAACACTGTCAGTGAGTTCCTCACCTCGTTAACGAGGTCAGCTCATTGCCTTGTAACCAAATTAGTTTGTTTTGCTCTAATCAGTTTTAGTAGCTAGAGTGCTCAATAATTACTTGTGTCCTTATGAAAGAGACGGGGCAGCATGAGTATAGCTGCTGGCAGACTTCTCTGGCTCCGAAACGAATTGTGCAGATGATTTGGGAAGGCGTCCTTCCAGATGCACGATGCACCCGGAGCGATGCTGTCAGATCCCGGCTGCGGCCAGGAGTGACTGTGCCTGGAGCCTTGCTCCTCTGTACACAGCCGTCCTTGGGGTGCTCAGCAGGAACCTCTTGGGACTGTGCTGCAAACATCTTCTTTTATACCAAGCAGGACTGCAAACAGCACGTGAGGGCTCTGAACTTTTCCTTCCTTTAACCTATGTACATCGCTAAGCCCCCGGGTGCTATCAAACGCATCTGCTCTCTGAAACAGAAAATGTCCTCCCGGGGGTTTGCACCTCTGGTTTCTTTTCCTTTTTCCAGTGTGAGTGGTGTGCTCTGTGAAACATCCGCCTGTGGGAGCTTGGGTGGATGGAGAGGGCTGAATGCAGCTCGTGGGGATGGGGTGCTGAGAGCTGCTGTCCCTGCATAGCGGTGGTTTGACTCGGGAGAGAGGACTGACACCGGGACCTGCTTCTCCTCACGGGTGATGGAGACAATTGTGTACTGTGCCATGCAGCACGTGTCCAGCTGCTGCACAGCAAGAGAAAAGCTGTGGTGGTTGGCAGCAGCTCTTCTGGGACTAGGTCCTTCCACGCCCTTGGTCTCTTTTGGTGGACTTGTACCTGTGAGCTGAGCTAGAGAGAAAAATAAGAGAAGCTTCTGAGCAGAAGTTGCGCTTTTCTCAGTGAGAGGTTTTCTGCAAAAGGACGAGTTCCTGCTGGAGCCACCAGTTCTGTCTACCCTTAACCCACGTGCTGATTTTAGCTGGAATATTGCTAATTCTTGCTGTTCTTCCTGATTTCCTTTGAGGTATTTTCTTCTGGCTCGGTTCAGATGCATTTCTCCCTGATATTGTACAAAGTGATGCTGGGCAGGTGTCGCTGCCCTGGAGTGGTGTCTCCTGGCATCTTGTGGGACTGAAGCAGCTCTTGGATTGCTGTCTCTGTACCTCAGGGTTTGCCTGTCTGAGCGGCCCCAAGCAGCGAAGCATCACCTGCCCCCGAGCACATGGCTCAGTGACATTAAATTTGCCAAGTGAAAGCTCCAGTGTGGGTGCTTCCAGCTGTCCTGTGCCCATGGGACAGCTCATGCTGACTTCTCTCGCCCCTACCTTATCCGGTGAGTCCCCAGGCGTGCCTGGGAGCTGGCTGGGGGCGTTGGGGAGAATCCCCATCCCCTCCCAGCATCCTGGGCCGCTGTGCTCCGGCTGCTCCATCGGCTTCTCCTGTGGCTGGGTTTGAATTTCCCACATTTTCATCCTATTGCATGCCTCCTGTTCCTGTGGCGCGGAACAAGGAGGGCTCTGCGTTGTGAAGCTCCACTGGAGATGTGCATTTTGGCAATTCTAAAAATACCCCTCGCTTGCTGAGGCTTGTGCGGGTAACCATGGCAATGTGGCTCCAGGAGCAGGGTTAAAAACAGTTGCGCCAATTAAGGGGAAAATAGAGCTGTTAAAGCTTATAAAACCTAAAAAAAAATAACAACAACGAAAAAAAGGCAACAAACACGTGATGCTGTGGTCTGCAGGCCATCTTGCACGGGGTCAGCATCTCGGATGGGGTCAGTTTAAATCATCCCCTTCCCCTCAAAGCAGCTGAAGTGCATGCTGAGAGCCCCCCTCTCCCCACCGAGCGGTGCTCACAGCCCCGGGTGCTCTCGGCCCTGGCTCTCGGTGGGTGCCTGCAGCCACCCCTCACCCTGTGCGTGGCTCTGAAAGCAGCAGTGTTGCTCGGCGAGCAGCAGAGCAGGGCGTGTGTTGTCCCGAGATTAAACTCTGCTCGCTGGCAGGGCAGCCTGGCTAAAACCTGTGGAGGGTTTTGAGGCTGGAAGCTCCGTCTGAAGAACGATTTTGGCCCACAGCACTGGACTGTGCGAGGGGGCAGATGTGTTTTGAAATTCATGCACGGAGCCAAAGCCCCTCAGTCAGCGGTGGTGCTTTCGGTGATGGATTAGCTCTGGGCTGGGGAAGCAGTCCTGGTAAAAGCTACCAGATGAGCTCAAAAGCTAAGGGCTGATTCTGTTCCGAGTGTGTTTGCTTTAATTATCTCTGCTGAGCCCGGGCCAGGGTCATGGGAAGCCTCGGGGATGTGCCACTGACACTGGGTGTCCTCGGGCACGGCGAGCTGTGCCTCTGCTCACCGGCACACGCAGGGCCCTTACCCTGGGAGGGGTTTGTCAAAGGGGCTGCTTGTCCTGGGGCCCCGGGTTTGAGGTTGAGCCTCTGGAGCCTCTCCATCTGTGCGCACAGACACAAGTGCACCAAAAAGCTGCTCCTGCACCTGGAAGAGGTGTGTGCGCAGCCTCCTTGAGAAGGGGCGGGTTTTAGGTCCTGAGAAAGGAGAATTTTTGGAAGGCAGGATGAAAGCGAAGCTCATTACACCAAGGAAACGCTAACCTTTCTTCTAATGCTACGTAGCATCCCTGCAGAGTGCCAGGATACGTATTTTACCCCAGTATTACTCCTGACAACTCCTGAAGCAAAAGGTCTAAATATCTGATGTTGCCTTGGGTCAGCCGCTCTTCCTGGCGAGCTGCTTATTTACCTCCTGGAGCAGCATTTTCCTCCAAACCAGCATCACCCCCAAGTGCAGTGCAGGCCCGGGAAGGTGCAGGCTGCTTTCTGCTTTCGCTTGTCCCCGGGCGTGCAGGCACGGCCGAGGTTAAAGCAGCGGTGGACAGGAGCCGGAGGCCTGTGGGCAGGAAGGAAGCGGGGGCCGCGCAGCTGTGCTCGGAGGATGCTGCGCCTGCTGGAAAGCAGCAGCGGGGTCTCCGGGGACGAGTTAGGTGAAGGAAGCGGCGATGAAGTCACTGGTTTGCTTGGCTGGCTGGTGGCGGGAGGTGTTGCTGGCAGCGCTGGTGGGGACGGGGCGAGAAGGTCAGGGCCAAGGCAGCGAGAAGGCAAATGCACGCCTCGGGCTTGTGTGCAGGGGTTCCTGTTGCTGTCCGCAGGCTGGCGGCCTGCTGAGCACTTCTGTACGTGGGCCGGTCACTGCTTAACGCTGCAGAGGGGTCTCTGTGCCTACGGAGCTGCTCCTGCCCCTTCCCTGGGTGTGAGCAGAACATGAGCCGTGCCCTGTGGGCCAGCAGCTTGGGCATGATTTTGGGTAGGCACAGCGGGGCTGACTTTAGTCCCTATGGGAGGCAGTTTCGGTGACCCCACAGCACTTGGGGGTGCTTGCTTAGCTGCCTGGGGGGGCTGAGGGCTGCGGGATGTGGTGTTGGTCCAGGGTGATGGATGGGGAGCCCGCCCCAACCCCACAGCAAGGCCTGCTCGTGGAGGGAGCCCCAGTCACGATGGGGATTTGGGTTTGCGGACTGGTTTAGGCGAATGAACAAAGATTCCAGGGCGGATGCCTTGAATTCGCTTCGAATTATGGTTTGCATCAATTTGGGTTAATTGGGCTGGAGGCCTCCCCATGCATAGGTTAAAACAAAAGCGTGCGTGGAAGTGTGTTGGAAACGGGGCCAGGCTCTGGGGGAGAGGCAGAGCTGCGGGCAGGACGTGGGGAGGGCTCGGGCTCACCTGGGGGCAAAGCTGGCAGCATGGGGAGGCACCGGGAACCTTCCCAGGCTGTGGCTGGGATCCTGCACTCCTGGCAGGGCTGGTTCAGCAGGAGAGGGCTCAGCTGTGAAGCTCACACGACGGGGATTTAACAGGCACAGGCAGCCCTGCGTGCTTGTCCTGCAAGCTCCCGGCGGGGAGGACGAGGACGGAGAGCTGGGCATCGCGCTGCGGCTGGACCTGGCTGCGCTCAGAGCCACGGGAGTGCCAGCAGGCTTGGTGTGAAGCCTCCTGGGGCAGGAGGTGGTGAGCGGTGAGGTTTCCACTGTGCTTGGTCCTTTCCCTGGTGTCTCCTCTCGCTGTTACACCGTGTAGGTGCAAACACAGTGACTTCTGCCCGCGTTGCTTTGCAGGGGAGCTGGGGCACGGCGTGCATCTGGTCCACGAGCCCTCAGGAGCCCTTCTGCTGGGCTCCAGCTCTCGTTTGGTGTCGGTGTGCCTCTCCCCCTCAGCAGGGATGCTGCAGAAGTTAATCGGACGCTCTCCTGTTTTCTATCACCGCTGCTTCTCCCGTGGCCACGCTCCCCTGTGAAGCTGGCTCTGCTCACAGCCGCGTCCTGCGCGGGGCCATGGGGGCACCGTGTGCGTATGGGGAGGGGAGGCACAGCACCGAGAGCTGCTGCTGCCCCTCGGGAAGGTGTAACGGCAAGAGGATTTCTTACAAAGTGTGCTTGCCCTATCCCAGCAAAATTAAAATCCCTTCTAATTAAGTGGAGGTTAACCTCCGTGCATGCTGCAAATTAATGGAATGTGAGATTAACTTATCTTGCAGCACTGGAGGTTCTTGAAAATTACTTGGAGATGAATGTAGCTGTGTGTGTGGTTTGAATTTTTAATTTATGTTAATGGTTCAGGTTTGAGTTAATTAATTTTCAATGACAGACCTTTGATCTTGTCTTTTTTTAACTTCTCGTTCTGCAGCTTGCTGTGTACCTTCCCAGCTCTTTTTGTAGCGAAAGGAATTGGACAAAAATGCGCACTGTGATAAAAGCACCCTAAATACAGCCTGAACTGCGGCCGTGCTGAAGCTTTTCTGGTCTCCATCGTGCGGGCCCTTGCTGTGGGGCCCCCTCTGCCTCTTCTGTCTGGGGTCTTGGGGGAAAGGAGTATGTTACACCACCCCGGTGTGAGTTTGGGGGGAAAACCCATTCTGTGTCTGCTTGTTTTTGGCGGTAGTAATTTGGCTTTGCCTTTAGTTTTGTTTCAAAAGTAGCGTTGTCTTCTCGGGACAGTGTTCCCTGTCGCAGTGCCCAGGTGAGGGGCAGCAGCTCGTGCTCCAGCTCAGCTCGCCCTGGCAGGGAGCGCTGCAGCTCCTCAGGGAAAATCCAGCAGGGCCCTGGTGATGCTGCTCGCAGCAAGTCCCTCCTGCTCAGGGGTGAAGTTGGGGGAGCCAGGGTTTCCATCGGGATGGGGATTTGGGGTGTAGCCTACTGATTTGCCCTTCTGCAGGGGGCGGTGTTGGAGCAGCTGTTTGAGTCATCAAAAATTTGCAATTAGAAAAAAAAAAAAGCAACGTTTTGCGATTAAAATAGCAGACATCCTCGCTGAAGTTTCCCAGCCCCTGCAAGAGCGTTGACCTCAGGAGCTGGCTGTGCGTGAAGCCAAATCTTCTGAGAATCTGCTCTCTTCTCCCAGCCTCCTTCCTTTCCCTGGGTGCTCCCGAGCCGTGGGGACCCCTGGTCATTTTGGGGTGCGGATCCAAGCCGACCTGCCTGGTGCTGCTGCTGGCACCCCACTGCTCGGCCTGTGTTGGGTGGGAAGCGGTGCTCGTGCTGCTCCCAGCTCCTTATCTCGTGGTGCAGGAACTGGCCAGGGCTCGGTCCTGGGCGCCATCCAGCCCATGCAGCGGGGTCAGGCTTTTCCCTTCCCAGCTCGGGCCCTGCTGTGGGGCTGTGCTGGTCGCTGTTCTGGGTGCCGACTGCAGCATCCCCAGCCCAGGGAGGAAATCTTTCCTCCTGAAATGTCCGAGCCTGCCCTCACACTCCCAGCTCCAAAGATGAGCCCCGTGCTGTTTTGCTTGCTCTAGCTGCTGAAGGGGTTGCCCTGGCAGTGCATTTGGCATCTCGTCCCTCCCGGTGCTGGCTGTGATGCTCTTGAGCAGCAATGGGGGGGCTTCTGCGTGTCCAGGAGGGCAGAGGTGGTCCAGGAGAGCAGGGAAAAGCAAGGTTTTCCTTCTGCTCGGTGGGGTGGGGAAGCCCCCTGACCTTTCGTGCAGATTTGTTTCTGCGTTACTTGCCCTTTTAGCGCATGATTGGAAACAAGCTGTAGGGATGCGGGCAGAGCTCTGCAGTCAGGAGTGCTCCTTGAAGAAACAGAGCAGAAAACGAGCGTGTTTTAAAAGAGCAGGTTTGTTGCTGCTGATGGATTGCCTGCCCACGTGGAGATGAAGGCCCAGCTCTGGGTGCTGCTGTACCAACTCATCGGGAGAGTCGTGACTGCTTGTGGCACTGCTCAGCACGAGGAATCCCAGAATGGCCGAGGTGGGAAGGGACCTCTGAGGATCACCCAGTCTGAGCAGGATCCCCTAGAGCACCTTGCACAGGGTGGCATCCAGGCGGGTTTTGAATATCTCCAGAGAAGGAGACTGCGCACCCTCTCCAGGCAGCCTGTCCCCGTGCTCTGTCACCCTCCCAGGACAGAAGTGTCCCCACATATTCAGCCAGAATCTCCTGTGCTTCAGTTTGTGCCCCTTGCCTCTTTCACTGGGGACAACTGAGAAGAGACCGGCTCCATCCTCTAAACACCCTCCCCTCAGATATTTATACACTCTGATGAGGTCTCCCCTCAGTCTTTTATTTTCCAGGCTAAACAGGCCCAGCTCTCTCAGCCTGTCGTCACCAGGGCTGAGCAGAGGGGGAGGATCATCTCCCTGGACCTGCTGACAGGACTCTCCTAATGCCCCCCAGGATCCTGTTGGCCTTTTTGGCCACGAGGGCACATTGCTGCCTCCCTCCTGGTCAGGACTCCCAGGTCCCTCTGTGCAGAGCTGCTCTCCAGCAGGTCAGCCCCCAGCCTGTACTGGTGCTTGGGGTTATTCCTCCCTGGGTTCATGGGGCAATGTCCCCTGACGGTGCCAGCGCTTGGGTGGGCAGGAGCAGGGGCCAGCCCCAGCTCAGTCCTCTGCCAGGCTGCGGGGACAGTGGTCACTGGTGCAGAGAAAAGGCTAAAACCTTATGAAATCGTTAAATCTGCGGAGTACGTGACCTATTCATCTGTTGGGCAAATATGGAAGAATATTGGATAAAACACTGCAAATATTTGTAGTTCCCTGAGAGAAGAGCTCTGAGAAACTTCAGGCTTCCTTCTTGTGTCACGTGCGGCCCTTTTTTTGCTCTGCTTTCCAGGTACAGATCTTGAAGTGCTTGGCAGAGGGAGGAGGCGAGCCTTTCCCAGCAAGGGGGCTGTAGGGCTTTGCCTCCCGTGCCCCGCATCGTGCTGGTGTCTGGTGCTGGCTGTGTGATGGGTGCTGAGCCCCTTGCTCAGGGACCGATATCACAGCCACGTGTGGAGTCCCACAGACCTGCTAGGGCTGGGCCGGGTGGTTTTGGAGCTGCTGGAGGGACTTTTGTCCTCCTGGACAACACCCCTTGGGGCAGGATGCGTGGTGGGGGTGTGTGTGGTGATAGATATCGGAGCGCCTGGGAGCTGGGCACGCTGTGCACATGGGCTGTGTGATGGGGGTGCCCTGGGAAGGGCAATGTCAGAGCCTGCAAGCAGGTTTGGGAAGGAAATAGGTTGGCTGTGCACATCTCCAAGGGTCTGTTTGTCCTCTGGGTAGTTGTACCTGGTGAGTGTCCCGGGGCTCCTGCACGCTGGGGTCGTGCTATGAACCTGTGATTTCAGCCTGTTTAGGAAAATTTCAAACGTCAACGCTATGGTAGTTCTGAAATTTTCTACTATACAGTTCATTTTCAGGTAGAAGTTTACATTTGTGCTTCCCTGGTTTTCAGGGATGTCCCTCTACAGGCCTATGGTAAGCTCGGACCTTTGGTCCTTATAGCAGGTACCTGTATATGTTCATATACCCACCCTCGTGTGGTTCTCCCTCCCCCTGCTCTCTGGAGGTGCTGATCACTGTGATGGAATTGGTACGAGATTGTTGTTTTGTTCTAGCCTGGGTTTAAGCCATGTGTTTGGGAAGCAATATGTGCTTCAAATGAAGGACCTCTGTAAAACTGCAAGGTCTCAGGAGCTCTCAACAATCATCTTAGAAAAACATCCATCTCCTCCTTTTCTTTTTTGCTTTGGATTTCTTTCAAGCTAAGTGCTTTGGGGTTTTGCAAATGTCAAGAAGCAAAGCCATAGCTTACACTGGGATCACGGAGCGTTTAAGCAAAGCCCTCTGGTGAGGCCGCCGCGCAGGCTGGGGCAGAAGCGTTCGGCTTCATCGGCTGCACCGATCCTGTGTCGGGGTGGGTGATAGCTCTTCGAGCAACGCTTGTGCTGTTGGTCAGAGCAGCAGAAGTCAGGAGCTTTGTGCTGGAGGATGCTGCAAAGCATCAGCAGAACCAAGAGCCTCCCGGGCTGGCTCTGGGTGCGTGGGTCGGCGCGGTGCCAGCGGGGTGCGCATGGAGAGGTGCCCGCAGCTGCTGGCGGTGCAGCGCACGGTCCCGTATGCTTGGTTCCTTACTGGTGGTGCTCAGCGGCTGCAAGAAGGCTCTTCTGGGGGCCCTAGGGACAGAAGGTGAGGGGTTGGCTTTGCGGTCACCTTGGGACTGCTGGGTTTTGAACAGTTTGGGGTTTTATTGCTGTTTGCAGTGTTTTGTGGAGAAGGACAGCAGTGAGAAAAGTGACTGTGCCTGATGTACTGTGCTGGGGCCAAGTGGCTGGGATGGGAGAAACTTTCCTGGGATGGGAGAACCTTCAACAACCCAGAAATATTTTTGTTTACTTCTATGTGAAAATGGAGCTGGCAATAAAGTGGGCTCCAAGGAGCTTCCCACGTGGGCTGCGAGCCTGAGCTAGCAGGCGGCGGGTTTCACTGCTCTTCCTCTAAAGGTCACACCACAAAACCATCTCGAGGTGAGGGAGCCCTTTCCCAAGAAAAAAGGCCTCAAACCTTTTCATGAATTTCTGCTTTGTCCCAGCCCCAGAAAGGCTCCTGAAGGTTTTGGCAGGCAGGGACTGGCACCGACTCCCAAGCAGCTGCACTGGTGGTGGCCGCTCTTAGTAGCGTGCGGAGCAGCAACGGGATGGGGCAAGGCGCAGGGGAAAACCTCTGCTTTTGCAGGGGGGAGGCAGTTTCCCAATTTTTGATTCCATCCCTGATCTTAGGCTCATGGTCGTGCTGGGACTGCAGCTGGGCAGGGGCTGCGGGGGGTCCCCACGCCTGCCGGGACCGGGGCTGGCCGAGCAGGGAGGCTGGGGAGCAGCAGGAGATCTGGCCCCGGAGAAATGCTGCTGTTGAGGCTGTTTTTGTTGCAAGTCAATGATTCATTGCCAGCCTTAACGGTAGGGCAAAGCATATTTACTCGCCTTGTTTGGACGGCTGATAATCGCTGGATAAGAAACTGTCAGATGGGAATCAATTAGAGGCTTCCCCTCCGCAGTGAAAGATTGCAGCTGACATCTGATGCCCTGCGAAACGAAGTCAGGACAATGCTGCTATTTATACAGCTCCCCTCCAGTTCCTTCCCTTATCCTCCCGTCATCTTCTTTGCTCTGAAGCTGGAGCTTTGACCCCTCTGCCAGTTGCTCCCTGAGCAAGTGGGACAGCAGAGGCAAATGCCTCTTCCCTTCTCTCCCTGGGACGAGGCAGCGATCCCTGAAGGCTGGGTTTCTGCCCGGGGGGTTTGGCACAAGGAGTGGGGTTTGTGCCCTGCGAGTGGGGCTGGCTGTGGGGCTGTACCCGGAGCAGGGGGCTCAGAGGGGGCTGAGGAAGGGCTGGGTGCTGGTTCTGCCCTGGGTTTGCTGCTCTGGGTGGTGGTGTGGCCGCCTGCTGCTCGTCGCGTGGTTCCTCGGTGTGCTGGATGGTGGCACGGCTTCACCTGCTTCTGCAGGACATGGTGTGGGGAGGTTGGGGTAGGGCAGGGAGGCGATGGCTGTCCCCAAACAAAGCCTCTGCTCTGCTGGAGGTCCTGCAAGGCTCCCGTGTTAGGGAGTCACGGTCAGCCGGTGTCACCATGGCATCTCCTTGCCTACAGCTGAGCCAACGCTGCCGGAGCCGCGGTGAGTCAGCGGCGGTGCCTCAGGAAGGTCACTGGGTGTACATGCCCCCAGGGCAGGGGGCTTGAGCTGTGTTATGTTCAGCTTGCTTGGAAGCCTCCTAACCAGGTGGGGACGCTTACGCCTGCCGCTGGGGCTTCTCTGCTTGGGTGCCAGCCGGCTGGGGGTGCGGGTGCTGTCCTGGGGTGTGGGTGCTCTCCCAGGGGCTGCAGCGCTCCAAAGGGCACGTGTGAGTGAACCAGCTCTCCACCTGGAAGATACAACCTGTCTTACACTGAGCATCCATGCGGAAATACGATGTCGTGGAGGAAAGGTTTGCGATGGGTTTGCCTCTTTATTTTCATGCTTGGTACCACGTTAAGTGCGCTAAGGAGCATTTCCCTTTAATACAGCAAGCCCTGAACATGAATGCTCTCGTCACAAGTAAAGGGAAAGCTTTTTAGTGAGGTCAAACGATTAGCTGTGCTTACCTAGGGACTTAATTTTGAGGCTGGTTGAAGCTCTGAGGACGTGCACTTGATCTTATCTTAGCTGCTTTCTCTCGTTGTTCTCCCTTTAATGATACAAAATAATTCTCGATGTCTCTTTTGATTGTTGGTTTTCCAAGCATTCTCCAGCGAAGGCACAAAACCCTGTGGAAACTTCAGATGCGGGGCTTGTTCTGTGACACGTGTGGAGCTGTGGTGCTGTGCGGATCCCTTGGGAACAGCCTTTGGGTTTGCAGATCTCTCATCTGCCAGCTGGGACCTGCTCTGCCGGCAGGGACGTGCGTTAGGCTTGGCAGAACCAGGGCGAAAGCCAGCCCTGCGCTCTGCTGCTGGTGCCTTGTCTCTGCGGCACGTTGGCATGGGCTTGGAAGAGAAGAGGAGCAGGTGAGAGCGTTTCACGAAGGGTCCTGCAGCGGCTGAGGCCAGCTGTTGGCATAAAAGCTGGAAGTACTGGGTCCAAACCCAGCGGAGCCCATCCCGCATCCAGCACCCGCATCCTGGCGCGGTGCCCGGTCGGATCTGCCCAGGGGAATTTGGGGCTGCAGGATGTGACCTGCCCCGGGGGGCTGCCCACGCCTGCCCTGCCTGCAGCCACCGTGCTGACGGCTTTGGCAAGTTTATGCTGTTGGTTTTTTGCCTCTGATGCCAACGTCAGGAAGCATGCTGAAATAAGTTAAGAGGAGGGCTGGAGGAAAGCCAAAGCTTTTCCATGGCTCTGGCTGGAGAGCTGAAGGAGAGAGGTGTCTGCCTCGGCTGCTCTGTGCTGCAGGACAGACCGAGAAGTAGCCGATGGGTAAATTGATCCCCACCCCTGCGAAATTGTAGCTGCACGACTTAATGATGGACTGCTGCTTATCCTGGGACGACTGCGAGATAAGGGCATCGGGCATCGTAAAAGTTTACAGCCGCAATAAACGGGTCCTGATGTGAGGACGGTGTTGTTCTTTCACACCACTGCTGGGGTGCTTCCTGGGGCAGACGGGCAGCTGGCTTCTCCCTCTCCTCGCCTCCAGCCCTGGCCCCAGCTCCCTCTTTTGCTGCCGTGGCTGGAGGCAGCACAACTCCGGCACTGCCTGCTGCTGGGTCGGCGCAGAGTGAGGTCAGGCTGCTTCTCACCTTGTCAGTGTTTTAGCTGGTAAGTCCTTTATCTGGGGCACTGAAAAACCGTGGATTTTCTTTACTGAACGTTGTGCTTTGCTGGCTCAGCGCCCAGCGCTGCTTCCCAGCCTCTGGGATTTCGGTGCCACGCGTGTGCTGCGTGGAGATGAGGTGTGCGCACACCGGGGGGCAGCCCTGGTGCCTCTGGCCCCTTGGGGCTTGGTGGGTGCCTGGGTCTCGCCCCCTGCTCGGCCCTGGGGGGCTGGGAGCTCTTTTTGCTGCATGGGATGATGCTGGATGGGGAACAACCTGCGGAGCCTTTTTGCTGACAAGTTTTATGGGCATGGCTCAGGTTTCTGGCTCACGCGTGAATTAATGAGTAGCCAAGCGTATTTCTGTCTTGTGTTTCATACGTGCGTGGTTATTTCGTGGATTTGATCGGGGGTTTTTGTGCTGTATTGAACAGTGACAGGTCAGCGGGGCAGTACCTGGCGTCTGAGAGCCTGGAGGGTGGAGATAAAGGGAGTGCTGCGGTGGGTGATGGAAATCAGCCATCCTGCGGCACAGCCAGGTGCTGGGGTAGGCAGTGCTGAACCCAGGTCACCACCTGACACACACACAACGTTGCTTAATGGTGATTTATTTTTGTACCCCAGGACTCACTGCCTCGTACACCAGAGCTGCAGGGCCCTGCTGTGTTTGGGGGAAGCTGTGCAGAGTTTGGGGAGGGGAGCCCCGTCCCAGGACTGTGCCACCCCACGGGTGAGCGGTGCCCGTCGCAGTGAGCATCCTGCAGGGCCTGAAGGCTGCCTGCTCCTCGTCCTGGGTCGCTGGCCTTCCTCCTGGAGGAGAAAACACAAGAAGCAAATGCACTCCGTGTAGCTTGGTAGCCAGGAAGGAAATGGTTGAGGAGCTGATGGCGTTTTGATTGTCAGGCTTTGCTGTGCGCGTTCGCAGGCTGGTTGTTGCGCAGGGTGACGGGGCCCTGGGGAGGGTGCTGGTGGTGGTGGGCCCCTTTCTGGAGCTGCTGGCAGAGGGCTGGCCTCTGCCAACCCCCTGGGTGCGGGACCCCAGGTGGGACCTCACAAGGGCAGAGCAGAGGGGCACAGCCCCCACTCCTGTTGCAGTTCACCTTCTGGGCTGCAGGCACTTGCTGCTGGCTCACCTTGAGCTTTTCACCCACCAGAGCCCCCAGGTCCTTCCCTGCAGGGCTGCTCTCACTGAGTTCTTCTCCCAGTCTGCGCTCACAGCTGGGATAGCCCCCACCCATGTGCAGCACCCTGCTCTTGGCCTTGTTGAACCTCATTAGGTTCTCATGGGCCCACTTCTCCAGCCTGTCCAGGTCCCTTTGATGCCACCCCTTCCTTCTGGTGTACCAGCTGCACCGCTGGGCTGGGTGTCACCTGCAAACTTGCTGAGGGTGCTCTCGATCCCCCTGCCTGTGTCACTGATACAGATATTACACAGCACCGGTCTCGGGACAGGCCCCTGAGGGACACCACTCGTCCCTGATCTCCACCTGGACCTGGAGCCATTGAGCACCCCTCTCTGGGTGCAGTCACGGAGCCAAGTCCCAGTAGATGACGCTGGTTGGTCTTCCCTTGCCAGCTGATGCAGTCCCTCCATCCCAGAAGGCCACCAGCGTGGTCAGGCACAATTTGTCCTTGGTGAAGCCGTGCTGGGTGTCCCGGATCCCCTTCTTGTCCTGCACGTGCCTTGACATTGCTTCCAGGAGGATCTTCTCCATGATCTTCCCAGGCACAGAGCTGAGGCACCGCTCTGTAGTTCCCTGGGTCCTCCTTTCAACCCTTTTTTAAAAATGGGAGTGATGTTTCTTTTTCCAGTCACCAGGGACTTCTCCTGACTGCCAGGACTTTCAGATATGAAGGAGAGAGGCGCAGGACCCTGGGATGCCTGGTGTTTGTCCCCACACGAGGTGTGCAGCAGGACTTGGCACAGGGGAACCAAGCTCAGCTGCCACGGCTCTGCTGGTGTCCCCTCCTGTCCCTGCGAGCTGCCTTTGGGGTCCCGCCACCAACCCCTTCCCCGGGGCTGAGGGCTCCTTAACGGGCTGTTGGCACAGCTCACGGTGCGAGTGGCTAGAGCAGTCAAACAGGGAGAATAAATGTCTGCTCTGTAGTTTATTTTTCACAGGCTGGTTCTTGGAGCTGGCAGACGTTAGAGCGCTAATGAGAGTGCGGGGGAAGAGCTTTGCTTTGGGTAGGAAGGCTCTTCCCTGCAGCGTTTTGCTTAAGTAAGCAACTTTATGAAGTCTGGGAGGACAGCGAAAGCTCTGGGCTATTAATTGATGCTGGATTTAATCCATGGGCAGGCCAAAAAAAGAAAAAAAGAGAAAGATACTTGTGCTTGCATCTTGTTGCCCTGCAGATCCGTGCGGCAGCTGAATGGTGAAGGAAGAGCCTGAACAAACAACTGCCCGGGCAGCGAGGTGCTCCGCTTGTGGCAGCCGCATGGGGAGGACGCTTGTGCTCACCTTCAGCCCCTGGTGTCGGCTGAGCGGGGACGTTGGGGCTCCGGCTGGCACCATCAGGCAGCAAACTCTGCCTTGGGAAGGACTTTAAAGTCTAAAAAAAGTGATGTGTGTGCATATGTGTATTTTTATATATAAAAAAATATATAAGGCAGGAGGCCACGGCCCCCACCTGCTGGTCCCCAGGGCACCGCTACCTCTTTAGGGCTGCCCTGGTCTCGGGGGAAGCTCCCGGAGCTTTGGGAAGAGGTCCCACGACTCGTTCCTAGCAGAAAACACTCTGACACAGCAGACGTAGAGCCAAAGAGCTCCTCAGTGTTTACTTTTTATTTTTAGAAGACAATAAGCGAGCGGGTCGGGCTGCAGGCGGAAACGGGGGCTCTGAAATTCAGGCCTCCCCCCCCCAGCCCTTGTCAGGAAGCGCACGCTGCACGTGCGCCCGGCCGGGATGCTCGCAGACAAAGAGTTTCTTGATGCTTTTTTCTTCCCCCTTCAGCTCCCTCGCCTGTAGGCAGAAGATTTGCCTGCTGACAGACACACTGGAGGCTTGCACAGAGCCGGGCTCCCTGCGCCGGGAGAGCGCAGCTGTGCCTGGCTGCTTTGTTAGCAGCCGTTTGCCCCGGGGCGGGGAAGAGCTTCCCGATTTTTCTTTTCGGTTGTCTTGGACCGGGGAACGAAATCATCGTCGGTGTGGCGCTGGCGGTGGTGAGCACGGGGCTGCGGGGGCTCCTGGGGCCGTCCTTCCTGCACACAACGCCAGCGGTCGCAGTGCCCAGCGGGTCCCCGGCACGGCTCGAGCCCCTCGTGCCGATCCTTTCGCTCCTTCGCCCCTCGGGCACTGCGGCGAGGCACGGGCTGTCCTGGGGAGACGTGTTCCTGCGGCTTGGTTGCTCCTGCTCCCACCAGACATCCCCGCCTGCCACCGAAATGCCCCCGTTCTCCTTTTGCCAAAAAGAAGCCGTAAGACCAAGCTGAGCCTAAAGGTGTGTTCCTCGTGGCTGCGGTGGGAGCTGGGTTTGTGCTTGCCGTCTCCCTGCCGGGCACGGGGGGCCTGGCGGGGTGGTGGGCGGGTTGCTGTCTGCTTTCCTCCGGGGCTTTCTCCTTCTCTGTGCTGTCTTGTGCCAAGGAGCCTCATATGAAGCACGCTGTGGGCAGGTGGCATGGTGGCAGGTGCTATCGTGGTGGCCAGCAAGCCCTTGCAGGGGCCGCGTGCTGCTGGGGACGGGCTGTTTCTGTGGCTGGAAGCTGCACGGACAATCAAAGTTCATGCAGAGAGCAGCGAAGGCTCTTTCAGAGAGCCGGGACTGCCGCAGCGTGGCACAGCCCCTGCTCCTCCAGGGTCCCCCTGCCCTCGGGCTCCTCGGGTCTGCATCTGGCTGCTTGCCTCTGTGGGCAGGAGATGGGCATGGCCGTGAGCTGGGAAGGACCTGGAAGAGCTGCTGTGGGTTCGGGGAGGTGGTGGTGCTGTCTGGGTTACCCCCAGCGGCACGGCACGGCTCCCATCCCAGCGGGGTGGCTCGCTCCTTCGTTCCCTGCGCGGGGAGCGACCGCGTGGTGCTTGTAATGAATTTCCTCCCCTCCCATCCTCTCAAGCTGGCAGGGAAGGGAGTAGCTTGTTCCTGAGCGCTTGCCAGCCTTAATAAAGCGGGTGTTTGGCGGGGGCTTTGTGGCAAACCAAGTTCCTGCTGGGCAGCAGTGCGGAGGGGGACGGGTGCTGTGTCACCGCCTGGCCCCTGCTGTGCCTTTCTGCTGTGGGTACGGAGGGGGACACCGTGTTGTAGGGTCTGTGAGAAGCTGTCCGTGTCCCTCCCTGTGCACTAACCATCGCTGCTCCCTCTCCCAGCAGAGGGAGGCTTCGTAGCTGGCAGCAGCCCTGAACTGCCAGCTCTGCTCCCCTGTTCCTTCCTCCCCCTGCCCGGCAGCTGCTGGGAATGCCGGAGCAGTGACCGTGCGGCTCCGGCTTCCTTCTCGTGAAGGTGCTGGTTTGGTGGCAAATGGGCACAGAACTCTTTCAGGGATTGAGTTAAAAGCAAGAGGAAACAACCCAAACCCCCAGGAGTTCTCAAATAGGTCCGTACTTGGCAAAACGTGATTTCCCTTCCTTTTCCTTGAAGGGAGCTCCTGAAGCAGTTGATTTCTGCGCTGCTTTTGGTTGTGACCACTTCATGCAAAGAAGTCAGAATCGTTAAGGTAAAAATCAGCATTTGCTGTGCCAGCGACCCTCATTTTGTGGGTAAGGCACAGGATTTGGCTATAAATGTACCAAGCTGACGAATTACCAAAAGGTGTGTGGGTCAAACCCCGCTGACAGAAGGCAGGTGGGACTGTTCCTGCGGGGGATCCTGCACAGGCTGCCGGGTGCGTTACAGTCTCTGGCCTTTGGTCCCGATGTCCTGGGGTATGAAATGAATCCCCCTCCAGGAGCAGCTGCTGTGGTGCTACGGGACCAAACCTGCCCCGAGAGCATCCTCTCTTGGCTGAGAGATGCCAGTTAAGATGCAGGAGAACAGAAAACAGCTCTGTAAGTAAATGCCAAACTCTGTTGTGCATTTTGGATGTTAACAATAGTGCTGCTGTCTTGTCAGGATGGCCAGGAAGGGTGTGCACGATGTTCTCTTCCCTTTGTAGGTCACTTTAAGGTAAATCAGAGAGCTGCTCTGCGGGCTTGCCTTCCCACCACCTAATTTGTCCAAGTGATTCTTATGTTGGGTAATGAGCTGGAAGATTTTCCCAGTGCTGAAGGGCAAGCCCCTGAGCTGCCTCGTAAATTATGCTTCCCTGGCATCTTTCTCCATGTCAGGCGCGGTGATTAGAGCACTAACTGCTTGGCTGAGGCTGCCGTCCCCAATTCACAAGCAGGAAGATGTTTCTAGCTGAACCCAGGGTTTCCAGGCTTCCACCCGCCGATTGGTGTAGGTTTTGCAAGAGTTTTTCAGAAGAATTTTTGGCCAGATGCCTTCCGCTGTTTCGGCACCCACAGCCAGAACAGGAGCAGAGGAAAGTGGCTCCCTTGGCCGGGCGCATTAAATTCAGCGCCGTGGTCCTGGCTTGGTGAGGGCAGATTCCTTGATGAGCAGGAATGGCAGAAAATACAGCTCAAATATTGCTTTTACATCAGCGTCCAGCTTTACTGAAGCAAAATCAGGACTTGTAAATAGCGTTCTTCGTTGTGTTTGTTTCTTTTCCTCAACAAATTTCCCCTGTGCTATAAATGCTGAAGCAGTTCCGCAGCGGAGGCTGAAGCTAGACAGAAATTTGTCTGAATTGCAGTGATGCTGAAGACTGGCAGCTGCCTTTATCAGTCTATCACAGGGCAAATCGGCAGCAGGCAGCTCAGTGATATGTGCATTAAGGCTTGGAGGCTAAAAGCAAAGGCACTTTGAGCAGAAAGATATGAAAATGGAGCGGTGTTGTGATGTGTCGGGAAAAGCACCGAAAAATCTATTTTTAGGAGTTTTTTCCTCTATTATCGCTAATGGAGGAAGAGTTTATGCTAAAGCTTCCTCTTATTCTAGCTTTCTGCATTTCCCTGTCCTGCTGTTTTTTTTTTTTTCCTCCTGTGGGAGGTGGTTGCTGCTTCTGCCTCGGCTTTTTAATGGGGCATCTCATCTCTCTTACCGTACCGGGTTTCAGGCTAATGAGGATGTGGCCCTGTAATAATAAACGAGCGCCAGCCTGGCAGTAAGTAAATGCATCGGGTGTTCTTGCCAAGCCATGCATATTTATTGAGGTCAGTAGGAAGCCCTAATATATTTTGGCTGCTGGTGCCAAGCGGAGGGGAGGAGGCCGTATGGAAGTAGACGCACGGCGCTGTTGCTCACGCATCTACTCCTTCTGGTGAATAAATAATGAATGCAATCAATTAGCAAATGTAATCCATGATCAGTCCAGTGACCGGGGATCGTCCAGGAAGAGGACAGCATGGCCCGGTTTTAGGATATAGTTTTAGTTTAGTTTAGGTTTTAATATGTACGTATACGAGTAGCATATACGCAGCCAAACCTGGTGGTTTCACTGCAGCATTTTGGTCGATTATTTCAGCTTTCTCTTGGGGGTGCTGATTGATGGAAAAAGGTTCTGATTCCCCTTACTTCTGGTCAGGTTTTTCCCGTTGAGTTGAGGGCAGGATTTCCCCAGCTCAGGGGAAGCGTGCACAGTGCTGGGCTGTCCTTGGTGCCCTCGGTGGGTGCCGTTAAAGGTTTCCCATGGTTCAGATCCGTGCTGGGATCACCCGAGAGCAACGTGTGGGTTGGAGGCAAACCCAGTGCTCGTGCAGTGAGGACACGTGGCTGCTGGCTCCCTGCGGGCGAGGGGGCTCTCCTCCTCCTGGAGGCTCCCCCAATGAGCAAAAATAGGAAGGGAGGAAATGGGAGAAGGCCTGTTGTCCTTGGGGGGTTGTGTTTGTGTTTTTTCTTCTTTTCATATGGAAATCATTGCTGGCACGGACTCAAGTTCAAGTGCTGGGAGGGGATGGGATGGGTCCAAGAGTGAGCGCAGAGCTCTGCTCAGCTTGCCCCCGAGGCGTGTTGGCCCAGGCTGGAAGGAGAACAGGGGTGGTAAATGGATTTTGGGAGGGATGTGCCCCACCACACCTCAAGCTGCTCTCCCCAGTGGCTCAAGGAAGCCCCAGCGGGCTGGCGCTGCGTGCCGAAGGGCCTGGTGTGCACGGCCGAGGTGAGAGCCGTGGTGGGACCCCCAGCTCATCCCACATTTGGCAGATGGGAGGAGGGAGCATACGGGAAGAAGGTAAGTGACCTCTGTGTGGGAAGCAGCCCAAGCCCAGGCCGAGCTATCTGCTCCGTTCCCCAAAGCTCACTTTGCCTTCGCGCGCACAAAGGCCGGTTTGTCTCCCCCGCCTTGGCAAGGCTCGCCAGCGGCTAACGTTGGCTTTGTCCTCTGCTGGCCCGTGGAGCTGCAGATGGGCCCGGACAGGCGGCTTCTCAATGCCGGGATTGTTCGTGGCCGCCCCCGCCTCGCTCAGGGGGATTGGGGGGATCGGGGGGATCGGGCAGCGTGCGCCTCCCCGGCCCCGTGGGTGCCCAAGGGGTGCTGGGCACCCCATGCGGTGGGGCAGAGCAGGGATGGAGCCCCTCGAGGGGAACCTTCTGCTAAGGAGGGGGCCTGGCCTTCTGCCCTGCTCCTCTCCAACCCCCTGCTCCTCTCTGGGCTGTTTGCCTCGACACCTGGAAGAAGTTAGAAGGTGGACCGGGAGCAGGGCTGGACCTGTGGCGCTGGGGATCAGGGCTGGGTTAGCATGCGTGAAGAGGGGGAGAGCAGGTTTCCAGAGCGTCCCTCCACCCTAGCTCTTGGCAAAAATGTGGTTCCGTCGAGTTTCCCTCCTGTGCACCCGAGCCAGGTGCTCCCAGGGTCCCCACGGAGGGCGCCTGCCCAGGTGAGGGACACGAGATGGCAGTGCCACACCGTGGTGCCGCTGCTCACACCACATGGCTCGGTGGCAGCAGGGTGCTCTGGTGCCCCTCGCCCAATCTACCCCAGCACCCTCCTCCTGCCCCAGCTTCCACAGCCTTGGGTCTTTTTGGGTACCCCGAAATCAAACTCTCCGTCTCACGGAGGACACACCCTCAGCAAATAACCAATGGATTTCCTGGAGGGCTGCTGGTTTTTCCTGCTGGTGCTGTGAAATGTGATGCTCCTGGGGCTTTTTCTACATCCTCGGTCCATGTGTTACAGCTTTGGGAATACGAGGATAAAGTCCCGCAGAAGACAGCTGTATTTTTTTTAATTTTTTTTCCCTCACCCCTCCCTGTTGTTCTGACCCAGAAATTCCTCACTGTGTTCGCTAAGCTGGCTTAGTTAAGGACTCGACTGATTTCTGGAGGATTAATTAGTCCGTGAATATGGGCAGGGGAGGGTGATGGCTGCTCCTGGGCTCATACAAAGCTCCCGATCCCGCTGCCAGGGGGTGCCCGGCTGGAGGCCACCAGGTGAGGTGCTGCTGGACCTGTGGCTGTGCCTGTGTCCCTCCTGCGGCCCCTCCTGGGGCACGGGGACCTGTTGCAGGGAGCACACAACGTGCAGCTCTTTTGGGAGCCCTTATTCACTCAAAGCCGTGCTGCTGTGCTCGGCTGGGTGATGATTCCTCATACGTATGGCAGCAGCAAGTGTTTTTCAGGTTGCAAATAGCTGCGTGCCCTAGGGAGCGCGTAAAGGAATGCGTTTCCTTGATCTCCACAGGCCCTTGATGTGCTGCTGAAAGCAGCTCCCCTGTTTAACAGCAAGGCACGGGCAGGTTTGCTTTGCTTTATCTGCTGCTCTGCTTCCCCGTGCTGTTTGGGGAGGAAAGCCCACAAAGAGGCTGTCAGCAGCAGCCTCGCTGCTGTGTAAGACGGCGAGCTTGGTGCTCTGGGACTGGAGCTGCGTCCCCGTTTGCTTACTGGGATGCTGGGGCCCCTTGCTGGTGCTATAGGGTTGTGTGACTCGTGGCTCTGCGGGCAGAGCTCCTGGGGTGATCGCCTGGGTTGTGTGGGGCCGTTCTGCTGCCGGGCATCTGTCTGCACGAGGGGTTGGTGGTCACCCGCACCTCCGTGCCCATGGCACAGCCGTGCCAGGAGGACCCCGTGCCAGGGATGGGGTCCTGCACGCCCCTTTTTTAGAAGGCATCACAAATACCTGACCTGCAGTGAACTGGCAGTTCTGCTGGAAGTAACAGTTGGTTTTCTTCTCTTTTTTTTTTTTTTTTCTCCTTGTGTTTTGGCAGAATCCTAGCAATAAGCAGTAAATGATTTCATTAATAACCTGCAAATAGCTGCTCACCAGCTGAGCCGCGGGATCTGTCTGGAGGCTTGCTCCGAGACGGAAGGGAGCTGCCAAAAAAGTGCCAGTGCTCTTGCTGACATGTTTAGCTAAGAAATGCCGTGGGCAGAGCAGCAGCACGCGGCTGCTGCTGGCTCCCGGGGCTGCGGTGACCTGGCTGCTGCAGCTCAGCCCCAAAACCAGCACTAAGGGGGGCTCTGCCCCCACACATCGGGGTCGTGGGTGAGCAACTGCTGCCACCCCCTCCCCAAGGTCCAGCTCAAATCCCTGCCCACGGGCTGCCCGTGTCTCCTGCACGGACCTCAAGCTGATGTGGCTTCTGGCTTCTCTATTTCCCAGCTCTCCACTTCTCTTGCTGTTGGAGGTCAGAAATTTGGGAGCATCCCTAGGGCCATGCCAAGGCTCTTTGGTGCCTCTCCAAAGCCCCTGGGGTGTGGGGATCTCAGCTCGAGTTCCCTGAGAAAATAGCTCCAGGTGCATCTTGCACGGGTGGTTTTGCTACGGAGAAGGGCTCTGCAGACACAAACGTGAGCTCTGCCATGTGAGCTCTTTCCCTGCGCCGGTTTCTTTCGGTCAAGTCTGCTGTCTGCCTGGCTGGGTTCAGCTGCGGTGAATGCTCTCAGGAGATGTCGGAGCTGAATTTAATGTAGCCAGCGAGCTGCTGCAGTCTGCAGTGCAACACGGAGCTCATCAGAAAGAGGCACCCTGAAGAAGGCTGTTAAACTGCGGCTCTCTGCGAAAGATGAGAAGATGTTTTAGCATTTGGTGTTCCCGTTGGGGTCTCAGCCTGTGCTCCTCCAGTCCCGCTGGCTGTGGGTGAGCGAGTTGCCATTAATTCCCACTCGTGCCAGCTCGCGCTTTGGCTTCCCAAGGTGCCAAGGCACTGCCCCCCTGGGGACCTGGCGTCCCTCTTGCTCTTTTCTGCAAACCAAGGCCCTGGGAGGTGTCAGAGGGCTGCTGGTGGTCCGGAGAGCCCCTGGATGCCAGCGGGTGGCTTCTGGCGAGCGTTGTTTCCTCCTTCCCTTGGAAGCAGGGGCCGCCTCGCTCTCCACAGGCACGGCTGTCTGCACATTCACTTTACTGCTAATGGAGCTGCTGCTGTACCCATTGGTTCCCGTCTCCGGAAAAGGCTCACGAGAGCAACTGCAGCTTTCCCTTTGCTCTACAGAGCCTATTTAGTGTGTGCGTATTGCTGCAATGATGGCTAGATTTCATCAGACGCCAGGCGCATCTTTCTTAATAGCCTGTGTAATTTCTTCCAGAGGGACGCATTGCATTAAATCTTTAATCCAGCAAGCTGCTAAGGGACCCCACTCAGATGCCCCGCATTTCTTGCTGATCTCCTCTACGGCCCTAATGCTGCCCCAGGGGCTTTACCCTGTGGTGGGGCTGGTGCTGGAGCAGCGAGTCCTCGGTGGAGAGCCGAGGTGGCAAAGGTGGCATCGCTCCCGTGCTTTCTTCTCTGCCTTCTCTGTAATGTCCCATCCTCTCTGCTCCAGGGAAGGCAGGCAGGTCACCCTCCGTGCCATGTGCCCCTGGGTCACATCAGCCGGGGTCTGTGCAGCGTGAAATAAACTGCAGAGGGATTGGGACGTGGTGGTGCAGGACCGCTGCGAACAGCCCTGCTCAGGGAGGTCACCGCTGCCTTCGATTTCTTTTCTTCCCTTCCTCAAAAATCCCCACTTGCCGCATCTCCCGAGGAGCTTTGGGCTTGCCAGCTGTCATTTTGGATGGATTTTTCTATTAAAGGCCTCTTAAAAATCTGCCGGTGCGCTGCTGAGCCTGATGCTGCCAGCACTGCTCCTGTGGAAGGGTTTTCCAGGAGGGACGGGTGCTGCTGGGCACGTCGTGGCTATGCTGGGGACAGGAGAGAGAGGAGGGCTCTGGTTCAGCTCCCAGCTCCCTGTCCTGCTGCTGCAGCCCTGACCTTCGCGTTGCTTTGTGTGCCCTCGCTTGGTCTGACTTCTTCCTTCCTCTCCCCAGCTTTCCATCTGTGCAGCTCTGCGAGGCAGGGAGTAATTGGGGAGGAAACCGTGTTCATTGCTCACGCTGAGCCACCGGGGCAGCTGTTTGCTGTATCGAGAGTCCCCTTGGATATACTTTTATGGAGACGGTGACCTGTAAAAGAGTGAACCAAAGGCTCGAAGCTCCTGGGGGCATTCCCAGGGGTCTGGGCCGTGCCCACCACTAGCACCCAGTGCAGCCGATCAGACCTGCTGCTGGTGCTCAGCGCTGACACCGATGCTCAGTGCTCTGGGCTGACAAAGTGACTGCAACGTGAAAGCTGCTTAAATTGCTGGAGCTGCCCTATTATCGCTTAATCTTATTCCTGAGCCCCACGGGGTTTCTCGTGCTGTTACAAACGCATTCATCCACGAGGCTTTCACAGGTCTGGCTGCTCGGATCGCAGCTCGCTTCTCGGTGTGTTTTGGCCAATATCAGCCTGCTGGGGTGGAAATGTTGCCCAGGTTGGGCAGCACCTGGGGTGCTGGAGCATCGTGCAGGAGAACCGAGCTGTGCAAAGGGTGGATTTGCTCCCCAGCAGCTGATGCAGGGGACTCCAGGGCTGGGACCCCCCTGGGATCCCCCTGTTCGGGGATCTGCCTGTGGCAGAGCCACCTGGGAGCATGGAGACGAGCCCGAGGTGCCCTGCTGATGGGGAAACCCAGCAGTGCTTGATTTGGGTCTGTCTGCACGGGTCCAGTCCTTGCATTTCACGGGTTGACCAGGTGCAGCTGTGGTCAGCCTCCGGGTGCTTTTGGAAAACTCCCCGGAGAATGAGTGCTCGTGTTGTTGGCACTCCTGACTTCTTTTCCCAGAGCTTCTCCCAGGGTTTTTGGTGTGATGGGTTTTTCCCTGCGTGCCTGCTGGCATGTGTGGGAGTGGGTCTGGGGCACGCAGAGCCAGTTGCTGGTTGCGTTGTCTGTGGAGGTTGCCGTGGGCTTGGTGAGGGCTCAGCAGCGGAGGTGACAGCGGAGCAATGAGGTGTCCCAGCTGGGGAACCTCTCCCAAGTGCCCAAAGCAAGGACAGCCCTTGGTGGGAGAAGCTGCTGGGTTTTGGAGAGGTCACACAGCAGGTGAGGAGCCCACAGAGACGAGAGCAGCACCTTGGCTGTGCCTGGGGCCCGCAGGATGGCGCGTATCCGATTGTAACCGGGCGTTGCACAACCCATCTGCACCGCCAGCCCTGCCCGCCCCGGGGCAGTGACGTCCAGGGCGATCCCCTGGGGCCAGGGCCTGTTCCCTGCCCCAGTTCCTTCGCTGGGCGAGGTCAGGGAGCTTGGAGCTGAGGAGGAATCGGGGAGCTCTCAGCCATGGTGCCCCCCACAGCTCCCACGTACCGCCTGCGCAAGCGGCGGGTGGCGAGGGAGCGCGGGGCCCTGCCCCAGGGGTGCCGGCTGGGGGCTGTGGGTGCTGGCGAGGCCGTGCTGCAGCGTGGGGACCTGCTGGATGCTGACCAGGGTGGTGAGGTGCTCCTGGCCCGCAGGTAACGCTGCTGCTCCCCCTATCTGGGCTGTTGGAAGGGGTGGGCTGCGTGGGGGCTGCGCCTGCGATGGCCTGCAGGAGATGGGAGATGTGCCGAGGAGCCCGCTGTGGGGGAAGCAGTGCTGGTATTTGGGTTTTTGGCACTGGGAACTGCGCCTTGTGCTCCACCAGCTCCTCTCCAGTGGCAGCAGCTGGTGAGAAAGGCCCAGTTCTGAAGTTTCTGGAGCTTTCGAGCGAGAGGTGCGCCCTGTCTTCTGCCTGGTGGCTGTTTCTGAGCTCCACACAGCCCAACCCCTCCACATCAGCCTGGGGAGCAGAATTGCCCAGCTGCTGTGCACAGCACTCGCCGTGGGCTTTTTTTTTTGTCTGTCCCATTGGTGTGAAGGGGGCTGTGGTTCTGGACCCTCTGCCACCCTCCCCGTCGGTGCCACCCTGCCTGTTGGTGCCACCCCTGCGGCAAAGCCCGACTTCACCAGGGTATTTCTAAGAGCTGCTGCCTTCCCTAAGCTGCAGCTTATGGGAACAACTCCCTCCCGAGGTGTGAAGTCCTCAAAAATGAAAGCAAAGCCCTGCCCGTAAGTTGTCTTGGCAGTGGTGAGCATCTGCCTCCTTGTCTTCAGTCTGCCTGGTGGTGGCTTGAAGTATTTCTTCTGCGGGGTGCGATCCAGCTTGTCAGCTTTTTTATTGAAGCAGGCTGGAGCGTTTCTGTTCCCTTGGATGTTATTTAGGTTCTGTGCTCTGCTTGGCAGTCCTGGAGGTTTTAATTTTACAACGAGCATTTTGGAAGTTTTAGAGGTTTGTTTTTGCTTTATTTTAATTAAATTGCTATGACCTGCGGGGAAATCGTTCAGCTTAATTTGAACGAAAAGCCGTACGCTGAGTAAATCCAACATCTATCCGGTGATTGCGCTGCTCCAAGTTCTGACATGAAAAGTTAAAATTTGACTCCGGGCTTGAAAGTTTGCAATCATTGACTGCAACAGGCATGGCCGGCTCTGTGTAGTAAGAGGATTACGATAATCCATTGTTTGGGAAAGAAGCTGAGATTTTAATAGACTGTTTTGACGCAGAAATGGGACAATTACTGGGTGAAAGGAGAGAAGAAGGAGGCTGAAAATAAAAACATCCTTCCTCGGGGTGGGGGTGCCTGTTCCCCCGCTGCCTGCCTGGCCCTGGACGGCCCCGGGAGCTCATCCTGCTGGCTCTGCTCCGCGTGGCGGTGCCCTCCCTGGCCGGGCAGCTAACAGTGATTTTGGCAATTCCCTCAGCAGCCCCTGGACTCTGGGGGTCACCTGAAGCCTGGCATGGCCTGGGTGGCATCTGTTGGTCACAGGCACTTTGGGAGGTGGCCAGCAAGGAGAGCGGGGTGAAGGATGGAGCTGGACGGTGCTGAACACCACGCTCCTGGAAGCATCTGTGCTCTGGTGCTCTCCCAGCACCTCCCCCTGCCCAGCCCCGGGCTTTTTTATTGATCGTTAGTCTAAAGATAGATGACGTTTGCTGTGCTGTAATTATGAGAAATATTCTCCTTGCTATTTTCTGAAATCCTTGCTCACGTTAACAGGTTTTCCAATTTTTGCTTGGGGTTTTGCTAGGGCTTTTTTTTAGGGAAAAAGAGCAGCTGTTTGGGGACGTGCTGAGCTGTGTCTGTTCCCAGGCTGGCTGAGGACATGGGGATGGGACATTCCCTTTATGCCCTGGTCAGAGAGAGCCCGGGGGTTCTGTGTGAAGGATTGGAACCAGTTTTGGGTGGTGGGGTCAGAGCTGTGATTCCCATGTCTGCTGGGCACGGTGTGGCTGTGAGATACCTCCGCCAGCTCCAGCACCCTCAGGTTATTCTGCCTTTGCCTCTCCTTTTGCTGTGTCTCCTCCCATCACATCACTGCTGATGTTTTATGCTCTCTGTAGTCCTTCTGAACTCAGCAAACCATCACGTTTGGGAGAGACTGACTAATTTTCTCTCTTTTTCTCTTCGCAAGCATGCAAAAACCCCTGCCGCTCCTTCAGCTGGCTGTGCCACAGCCTGCTTTTTCCTCTCCTTATCTTTCCCCTGCAAGCCTGAGCCAGGTTTTTGTGCCATCTTCAAGGAGCAGGCTCAAGGGATGTCTGTGCTTTGGGAGGTAATCGGCCCTGCGTGCGCTTCCATTTAACCGTGCAGTGCTGCGCGCGGGGAGAAGCTTTCGAAGTGGCATGAAATAACTCAGTAATTCCTACCCAGGTGTGGGACCAACCCGACTGCCCTTTGCTGGTGGCTGTGCCTCTGCCTCCCAGGTGCTGAATTTTGAGAAGTTCAGCATTAAATACTCGCTCACACCACTGTGCAAGTCACCCTGTGGGGCGAGGAGCTGGGTACCGAGGCAAGCAGGGTGCTGCCAACCCCTGGGGGGCTTTTAGCTACAGGGTGCTGCAGTGCATCCAAACTCCTTAATGGGGCTCACGTCCTCTCCACCGTGCTTCGTGCACCCAAAAGTGGCCCAAATTTACTAGAAAAAGTCCTTGAAGTCTCTCCCTATGGAGTTGAGTGCTGTTCCCAAGAAGGAGGATATTCAAGCTGTAACTCGGGCAGCACATCTGGATTTGCTGCTGGAGTCGGAGTAATTGTACTAAATGAGTTCTAACGCAGCAACACGCCAGGCAAATTAGTAAATTGACGTGGCTGCTTTATGCTAGGTAGCGGCACTGAAATTTGTATGTAATGCAATAGAACTGACAATTAAAGAAAAGTGCCTAGTTAGCCTGAAATGATAGCGCCTCTCACATACTTAGCTTTTTATTACGACTGTGTGGAAGTGCAGCACTTCCACTGGGCTTTACGGCCCCGCCAGGAAGCGCGTGGCAGTCCCAGGGCTGCCCTGTTGTGTTTTCACTTCGTGTGGTTTCTGCATGGTGCCCTGCGTGGTGCTGAATCTGTCCACTGGTCCAGCTGCACGTAGGGTGCTTGCAGAAATATTTTCAACTTCCAAAGGCCCAAATGACTTGGGGGCTTGGTAAGCTCTTGGAGAGCTTTGCAATGCGGTGTTTTAGTAGGGATGAGAGTGTGTGGGCGCATTTAACAGGGGGACGTTTCATACTTTCTAGCAGTCTTTTGAGCGTTTACTTCTCCGATTGCTTCATGTTTGCGTTTAACACGCTTCTCTGTGCACATGGTGATACCTGGCTTTGTTCGTCTCGTGAATTAATGTGTTCTGCACATATTTTCAACTGTTCTGCAGCGTTTGATGGCTCTGTGGTACACAGGATTAATTGGATGTGAAGAATGGTGGCTCAGTCACTGGGTGTTCTCAAAAGGAGGGCGGAACAGTTTTATTGCCTAAACCCCAAGTGTTTACTTACAAGATACAGAACTTACCTTGCTCTCCAAAAAAAAAAAAAGTGATTATCAAAATTCTCCATTAACTGCTTAATTCAGTCCTGTGGGGTTTGATAGGAAGCCTGACCTTAGTGGCCAGCGTTTAGTATGTCAGAAAACTCTTGTGCAGAACTCCTTGAACCCCCTTGGTGCTTTCAGTGGGTTTCCCAGGTAATTCAGAGAAGCCAGGCACTGTCCTGCTCCTTCCCCGGCCGGCACTGGCAGAAGGCTTCTTGAGAAATCCTCCGATCCAGCCTGGTGCACTTGTGAGCATCACCTGGTCCGTGTTAACGCTATCCTCAAGGGAGGGACGAGCTGCTAAAAGGGGTGCAGATGGAGAAGGAGCGATGGGGTCGGCATCAGCTGCCTTCTGGCTGCTGCCTGGCTCTTCAGGACACGGCTCGGAGGGCGGCTGTCTGTGCCTCGTGCCGAGTGGTCTCGGCGTGGCGGAGTGAAACCAAAGCCCTGGAGAGATGGGGCTGGAGCCCTCTGGTGCTGCAGGCGCAGATGAAGCTGTCAGCTCTGTTTGAATAATGCCCTTTCCCTCCTTCCCTGCTTGTGCTGAGAAGAGCTCTCGGAGTAAAAGTTGCCCAGGGAAACAGCGAAGCAGCCGGGGACAGTTTGTGTGCCCGGGGCTCGGGAGCGCAGTCGTAGGGCTGCGAAGACGCTCACCGGGGTGGTGCAGAAGCCACTTCCCCGCTGGCTGGTGGAGAGGGGGCCCAGCAGAGATGCTTTCTACGCCCCTACAGCTGGGCACACCAAGTGTGGTGGCGTTTCAGGCTCCTGCGAGGTAGCTGTTAGGATTTCTGCCTGAAAAATGCTCCGTTGTGGTTGTTTGCAAGCTGGGACTTGTGCCGGTTCCCATGCCTTCAGTTCCCATGCCTTCGCCTTGTTTAAACTGGGGGCTTTAAACTGGGAAATCCTGGTCTCTGTTTCCCTGATGAGCACGTGCCCAGGAGTGTGTGAGATGGACCTGGACAAGTAGCTTGTTTTTTGTATTTTTTTTCCCCTCCAGCTTGTCTGCAGACAAAATTGTGAGATGCTTGTAAAAATGTTTTGGGGATGGCCGTGCACAGGCATTAGTGTGCATGTGGCAGAGGTTGGCATCACCACAGCCCAAAGTCCCAATGCTGTATGGGTTTTGATTTCTGCTTTACCCAGCGTCTCCTCCGCAGCTCTTTAAAAACAAAACAAAACCAAACCCATCAGCTTCTGTCCCCTGCAAACTTAACCACGCTCTCATTTAAAGTTTTTCATTCCCCTGTTAAATGGAAGTGGGAAGCTGACTTTCGCATGGCTGAGTACCAGGCTGCAAACCCCAGCACAGCAGCTTGCTAATGTGAAATGAGAGAGATTTCAGCAGTAGCTCAGCAGGTCGTCTCCGCTTAATAAAAGGAGCACAACTCCGCTGGGAGACAGGCGGCTGCAGCAGCCCTGTCCCAAGGGGCTGACCACCTTGTTCCCTGAGCAGGCTCTCAGGGCTGTTCCTCTGCCTTGGAGGGTAGGAAACCGCCTTCCCTCGGCCCGAGGGACCTCGGAGACTCCAAGGATGGAGGAGAGATGTGGGAGCTGCTGCCCCGTGCTGGGTGTGGGGTGGGCAGTGGGATGTGCTGGCACGGTGGTCACCCTGGGATCAGTGTCGGAGGTGTCTGTGGAGTTGCCCGGCTCTAAACTTTCAGACCTTGGCACCTTGCCCTGGACACGGGGTTGTATAAAGCCCAGGGTTCCTCTTGGTCACTTTTTTAGTGCCAGCGCTGCCGGGTTCCTGAGGTGAAGCCTTGCAGGAGGCCTGGGAGGGGGCCCGCAGGGCTGGGGGCTGTGCGCAGGCACCGGGGTGTCCCCTGCCCAGCCGGGTGCTGCCTTGCTCCTTGGAGTCTGGGCTTTTTCTACAGTCCTCCAAATTGCCCTTTTGTCCCCAAAACAATGCTGCTTTGGCCCTTTGCAAAGCAAATGCAAAGCGAGCAGTGCCATTTGCAAGGCAGTGCCTGAAGCAGCCCTCGGAGGAGGGTCTCGCGTTCCTCTGCCCTCCCATCGGGTGCTGTGGAGGAAGGGAAAAGAGGCATTTAAATGAACCTTGCTCAGCTTTGTTCCCCCCCCACCCCCCCTTCCTCTCCGCTTCTCCCGGTCCCACCGCCCTCTCCGGTGGCCTCCGCAGGGCTCAGACGATGTGAGCGATGTCACCGTCCCTGCCAGGTACCCGCCGCCCTCCTCCAAGGGCACCCGTGCGCCCCGCATCCCAGCTCCGCCGGCACCGTGCGCCCTGAGCGCAGGAGTGGAGCTGCCCCCTCCTGCCCCCCCCGTTTGCCTGGTCCCCCCCAGCTGCTTTTCCGCTGCCCCCCCCCCCGCCTCTTTGACCTCCTTTGACGTCTCCCGTTTCGCTGCGGATGCTAACGGGGAGCCGATAAGAGAGCCGGGGCGACAGCGGTACGGGCGAGCCGTGCGCTGAGCGAGCCGATGCCCTGCCTCGCCCCGCTCTCCGCCAACGGATTGATTTTGGGGGAGCACCCTGCGCCCCCTCCGCCCCCCCTCAGCCTCCCCTGGCAGCGGTGGAGCCCCTCGCAGTGAGAAGGTGGGCGGCGAGGGGTGCTGGGGAGGGGGATGGATGGATGGAGGGAGGGGACCGGGCACGGCCACGGGGCCCCTCCGAGCATCACCGGGCGCTCCTGCGCCCACCGCTTCGCGCCCAGCTTTGCGGGGCTGCCGCCGGCTCGCTCTGCTTGGCCGGGCTAAACGTCAGCTCCCGGAGCGGGGAGGGAGGTGCGGGGACGGTTCAAACAAATTAAATCCCCCCCCCCTCCCCAAAAAACTGCAGGCTGCCGTTGACAGGCGCGGGGAGACCCGCGAGCGGGGGCGGCCGCAGGTGACGGCGGGCGGTGGGGCTCGGCGGGGCGTACCCCGCTGCTCCCGCTTTTAATTCGGAGCGGGAAGAGAAGGAGCCGGCAGGGAGAGGAAGATGAGGAGGGAGGAAGGACGCGGGGTTCGGGAAGCCACGCAGCAGCAGGCTGTCGGCAGCGGCTGGTCGCCCCTCGTTGCAAGCAGGCTGGTCGCAGCGGACGGCTCCGAGCGGGGAAATAGCAGGGAATGATTTTTTTGTTGATTTTTTTGAACATGGCCTCCACAAGGCTGGGATCAAGAGGAGGTGAAGGTAGCTCGCTGATCTACCGCTGAGTTAGGACTGGCTCTCTTTGCTGCTTCCTTGAGGGTCTCTGGCGCATGGCTGGGGGTTACCAGCAGATTCCCTTTCCTCTGGGCACACTTCGCTGACCTGATCTGGCGTGGTTGGTGAGGCAGGAGCGAGCTTTTGAAGCCCTTTTTCCTTCTCCTCCACCCAGGCGGCAACAGGCACTGAGGATGCAGAGATGAGCCCTCCTGATGAGGGGAGGTTTGGGAGCAGGATTTCCCTCCAGGTCCGCAGCATCCCTCTATCTGCTGCCTGCTGTAGAAATGCTTTGTGCTGGAGCAGAGCCCGTAGGTGACCTCTAGATGGATCAGACCTGCTCGTTTTAAATGTCTGAACCTCTCCTCGGGCTTAGGTGTTCGGTGACAAGCTGGAAAATCATGTTAGGTAGGTGCTACAGGAGGCAGAGGGATGCCTTTTGCATTGGAAAACAGGGAGGGAGGAGAGCTGGTAAACTCTGAATAGCAGCAAGAAGAGCGAGCAGGGATGCTCTCCGCCTCCTGTGCTGGTCTCTGTGTGCCATAAGAACAGACTCCCTGGAAATTCATCTCAACAGCCAATTTCTCAGGGTCTCTCCTCGCCTGCTGCTGATCCGGACAGCATCCATCCCCTCACCCGGCTGAGGACTGGCTCCCTCATCTTGTGTGCGCATGCTGAGCGTCGGCTTGCCACGGGGGCTCGCAGACGTGTGCCACCACCACCAAGGGATCCTTTCCAGAGGGCATTATTATTATTTTTTTCTCCTCCTCCTTAACTCAGCTCTGCAGCAGCTGCAACATTACAACAAATAAGCGTGCCGACCCGAGCTGCTGTTGTGCAGCCTGGTGCCCGCGAACGGCTCCGGCAGGCAGGGTGTCCTCGCCTCGAAACTCAAGGGCTCGCCGTGAAGCACGCCGTGGACGGTCCAACAAGTGGCTCCTGGCTGGCGTCCTCCTGCCTTGTGCTCCCTCCCGGACCCGCAGCTCTCCTTTCCTGCTCCTGCAGCTGATGGAGCGCATGGGGTAGCGAGAGCGTAGCATGCGTGAGCGTGCGGTGGGACCGGTGCCCACGGCTGCAGGCGGGCGCACGCTCGGAGGTGGCGGGGGCCATGGCTTCGTTCGGGAAGCTGACGGAGTACTTCAGCCTGAGGAAGTCGAGGACGGAGCTGCGCTCCGAGCGGCGGGGCCGGCGCAGCGGGAGCTGCTGCTGTAGTGTCACCGAGTGCAGGTACGGGGTGGCGGCGGCCCCTCTGTCCTGGTGCGGCTGCATGCAGCCGGGGCGTGGGGTGGGAGGTACAGCCCTTGGTACTCTGCGTTCTCTTGCCATCTCCCGTCACCTGGGGCTGGGGACGAGCCAGGAGGTTTGCAAGCGGTGTCTCGGTGCTGCCTGTGGTGCCAGACCCTGCAGGGCTCGTTGCCTGGGGTTGGCAGTGGCAGGCGCAGCGCCCTGGTGTCCGTGTCCCTGCCCAGGGCACGTCTGAGGTGTTGGCGGTGTGTCTCGGGTGTCTGCTGTGTGACTGCCTGCACGTATCCCTGCTTGCTCCTGTCTCTGGCTTTGCGTTGTGCCCATTCCCTCGTTGTGGTGGCAAGGTTACGCGCCGTGATCCCCCCTTTCCTTCCTCTGCCTCTCGCTCTGTCGCATGCAGAACCCCCGACTGCACGGACAGCAACAAGTTGCCTCGCAGGTGGAGTTGGAAGCGTGTGCGCTGGCTGCCCTGCCCGAGCCCCTCCAGGTTTGCTCGGGGATGGGGGTGATGTGGGGGGCTCCTCTGGCTGCCCCCAGCCCCACTGTGTGGGGCAGCAGTTGTGCTCCGTCGGCAGCATGGTTGGGGTTATGTTTGTGGCCAGTGCCCGAGCTGGCACACGGAGCAGGTGCCAGTTCCTGCTGCCTCTGCTGTCCCCGTGTGCCAGCTGAGGCAGAACCGAACCTGCACCAGGTGGGGCTGACGTGGGAAAAACAGCTCCGAGGTATCCACTCACCTTCTTCCCTGGTTTCTGAGATTCTTGTGCCCTGTAGAGGACATTAAGGAGTTGGTGAGCTGGTGCTTGTCCCCTCCTGCTGCTCTCCAAGGCGCCACAGAGGCGGCGAGGTGGACCATGCTGGTACTTTCTCCCTGCTTCATGCTCACAGGGACAGTCACCTCTTGGCTCGCTTGGAGCACGGCACATTTTCTCCTGAAGCACAGAGACATTTGTGGCTGAGCTGGGTGCTTTGTCCTCCTCCTGAGCCCTGTGCTGGGGGAGGGCAGCTCAGTGCCGGAGCTGGAAGGCGCAAACCTCAGGTTTACCTGTGCCAGTGCAGAGCACCTGTGGGGAAGGTTGGGTCTGTGGGCGCTGCCAAGTGTGTGCACCCCCAGGAATTGCTGGCGTGTGGCTGAATGCCTTGTGGAGAGTGAGTGTGTGCCACGTCCCTGCCTCTGCTGGGCAAGAAGGACATGAGGTGACGCTCCTGGAGCCCCATATTGTGTCATCATCTGTGCACGGGGCGCTATCGTCCTGGACCCGGTGCTTTGTGGGGAGCCAGGTGGTTTCCCGTGCGAAGGGAGATGTCACGGTGCGTTGCCAGCTCCAGGCTGTTAACCACGAAATGGCACTGCCAGCGCATTGCTTGTGTACCAAATTTCTGGGGTATTTCTGGGTGTGAACGTGCGAGCACTGCACTTCCCCATCGCACAGGTGTGGCCGCACCCGTGGTGCTCGTGGCTCTCAGGGTGCTGCGTGGCAGAGCTCTGCTCCCTAGGCTGGAGGGCGGCGTTCCCACCAGCAGAAGTTTCCCCACGTGCCCCCGTGGCCCCAGCACGGCTGAGCTCCAGCTGCAGGGAGCTGTGCTGTCCCTGCTCCTTCGTGTGCCGTGTGTGGCAGCGCCCCTGGGTGGCACGGTGACGTTCCCGATGCTCCCAGCTCCTCCGGCGACGCGGTGTCTGCGTGCTCCTGCCGGCTCCGCGTCTGTTCCGTGATTGCGTGTGGTTGGTGATGGAAGGAAAAATTAGCATTGATTGAAGCTCTTGAAATCAGTGTCACTTTTCACCAAAGCTGCTACTTTTCTTCATGCAAAGGAGATCCTGAACAAGGAGACCCTGAGCTCCAGACTCCGAAGCTCGAGGTCTACCAGACCCCACCAGCGCCCTGCCCCAGCTCTGTGTGATTTGGGGCCACCAGGCTCCAGCCACTTGCCAAAGCTGTGGTGCCCACTGGGTCCACAGCAAACAACCTCTGGCAGGTCCTCAGCACAGAGGGTGTGCTGACTGGAATTATTAAATTCTAAATATAGCGGTCCCACTCATTCTCGTAGGACCCAAAAGATATTAGCGGGTGTGTAGTTGTGGTATTAAGTAATATGCCTGCATTTTTAAACGACGCCCACGGATAAAGCAGTGCGGACGTGGTGGGTTGGATAAGTCTGCTGGATTTGGGAATTTGTGTTTTAAGTCAGCAGGGCTTGAACTGGCGTGCAGAACAGAAACACCAACACAGCGGCTGCGTTGTCTTTCCCCACGTTCAAACACGGGGAAAACATTTTGGCCAAATGCGTGGCCAAAATGCTTGCAGGTGCTCTTCAGCCTCCCTGTGCCCTCCTGCTGTGCCGTGACCGGTGTCGCAATTTGCACCTTCTGCTATCCCAGCGGGAGGCTTTTGCAGCCCCAGACTTGCCGGTGGTGCTCGGTAGGAGGATGGATGCTGTGCTGTGGTGCTGTGGCACTGGTGCCCTCTTCGCCGAACCAAACGGATGGTAAGATCTGTAGGAGTGGGGTGTCAGGCACTGTGACCAGCTGGGGATCAGCGTCCTCAGCAGGCAGCTTCTCCTGGTGCTTGTGATGAGCATAAACACGCCAGCCGGAGCTGATTTATTGTGATCTCGTCACAATTTTTGCAATCTAGTCGGAATTTTGATAAAGGAGCCAAATGCTCCTTTGGAGCTGTGCTGGTTTCTGCAGGATGAGGGCCTGGATTGTCTCGGGGTGGATTTCCCTGCCCTCCAAGGCTGCAGCACCGGGTGCAGGTGCCCACGGGCTCGGGCAGAGGCAGGAGGGGATGCAGCCCTCCGGGGATGGAGAGGATCCAGCGCCGTTCGGTGGAGCTGGTGGGGTTTGGCTGGTTTCTCGAGGACACCACCGGAGTTGGTCTGGACCCGAATGCGGTGCTGCCAGGCTGGGGGGGTTGGGGTGGGCAATGTTTTCCTGGCAGGATTGTGCTCGCTTGTTTTCGGGTATTTAAAAATATCTCTTCAGCTCTGGCAGCGAGTCTGTGTTCAGGCATGTGGTCGTGATGGGGAAGAGGAGGATCTGGCAAGTTTGGGGCTGGAAAACTGCGCCGAAGGAACAAAATCCCGTGCCAGCTGCTCAGGGCATAAGGTAGATGGGTAAAAATGGAAGCAGGTCTTCTACCTCGGGCTTGTGGCTGAGCCCTGCAAGAGTCCCCATCGCTGGTACTGCCCTGGGGGGTGTTGCAGAGCCACGACACGTGGGGTATGGCTCTGGGGGCTGCAGGCTTTGAATTTTGGGTAAAACTTCCCCAAAGGGCACCGCTGTAGGGCACCGAAGGTCTGGTACAGCAGCTGGTAGTTTGATGGATGTCGACACACTTATAGAAATGTTCCTGCTTCCAAATAACCGCTCTGTATGGAAAGAGAGCTGTGTGTTAAAAGAGAAAGCAAGTCAGGAGCTTGGAAGTTTCCAAGTTGTGTTGTGGGCTGAGCAAGAAGTTTCCACCTGACACTCAGGAAAAGTGTTTGTGGCAGCTGTGTGAGAGACCTCGCTGCTCTCCCAGCTCTGACACCCACCTCGCCTGCAGAGAGGCCAGCAGAAAAATGTGTGTGGGAGCGTGTATTTGCATTTTTGCTGCAACGGATCACTGTAACCTACATAAAAGAGTAAATAAAAAAAAAACGAAAATAAAAATTTAATGCACGTAGTCCGCTGCTGATGCATGGAGCTGCTTTATGCGGGTGCTGAACCAGGCCAAGCTCTGGAAATAGTCCTAAATCCCGTGTCGGTGACTCAGAGCCCCAGCCTGCTTGGCAGAAATTAATCCTGTTAAAGTTAGCGGCGGACACTCAGCATCTTTACGACTTAGCCCCTGTGTGGCCGTGTAAGAGCAGGCAGCAGCGCTGACGGGGACCGAGCTGGAGGTGCTGGCAGCAGCGCAGGGCAGCGGGGCGCTGCTGGGGACCTTGGTGGCAGTTTTTGGGGTGAGCTGCCTGGGCTCTGCATGGTGAACCTAAAGGTTTTTTTTTTTTTTGGCTATGCTTTCAGAGCCTTTTTCCCTGTTGTTTGTATTGCTGTGGCTGTGCCATAGAAGGAGGGGTTTGGGGAGCAGAGTGGAGAAGAAATCTCTCCTTCCAGGGAGCCTGCCCTTGCATGGGGCCCCGTGATGTGCCGTGGCTCCCCGCTGCCTGCTGACCCGGGGGGCTGCTGGCTGCCCCTCTTTGTGTCCTGGCGTGATGTCTCCAACCAAATCACATTCACATGGGTGCCTGAGCTGCCTGGGCACTTCAGGCTTGCTGGTTCAGACAGGCTGGAGAAGCCCCTCTGTGCTCTCAGCATCCCCCTTTGGGGTCTGGGGGCCGTGTCCCACCCAAATCCCAGCGCTGGGGTTTCCTCCTCCACGCCTGGCTCCTGAGCTCCGTTTAAAGCCCAGTGCCAGGCCAGGAGATGAGCTTGAGAGCCTTCTGCACGCGCTGAAGCTCATCTTTTCCTGGATTAGGCAGAAAAGGGGTAGTCATCCTTTATTTTGGAGTGAGAGCTGGGTGGCCCAGCGGGAGGAAGAGGAAGTCGTACCGCGATTAAGGAGAATTACACACGTCGCACGGCTGCAGAAAACTCCGGCAGCAAGCCGCGGCCTGTGAGTCACGGTTGCTAGAAAGACTGTTTGATGCCTCATTCCCCCGCTGTTTTGGCACTGAGTCACAGCCGGGTGGGTGTGCAGGTAGGAAACAGAGGCACCGGCAGCACACACCGGGGGCTGCGCCGGGAAGGATGCGAGTGCGAGCAGCTTCTGATCCCAGCGGGGCTGGCGAGGGGAAGGTTACGGGCAGGGCTGTGTCCCTGTTTTACCTGGCTGTGTTTGGGCAAGATTTTGGTAGCAGGAGCCTAGAGATTGCCTCAGGCAGTTAGAGAAGATGCTAACTTGGCCCTATAGAGAGAAGCTGCCCCTGTTAGGGAGGTCCCACAAGGGACCCACTGCGGAGCTGTGCGCAGCGCTGGTTGTGCCTCTGCGAGGACAGGTTTGGGGAAGGGTTAAAAGAGAAAAAACAGTGCTGTGCAAGAGCAGCTGGGAGAGAGGAGCTGGAAAATACAGAAAGAAGCAGTCCCAGAGGCACCAAGGTGGGTGACGGGGGGGCAGAAGTCCCCCTGCGCCCATGGGTCCCACACGGAGCAGATCTCCAAGCTGCAGCCCGTGGAGAGCCCCCGGTGGAGCAGGGGGTCCTGGGGGGAGCTGCAGCCTGTGGGGGACCTGTGCTGGGGCAGTTTGCTCCTGGGGGATGGCCAGACCCCATGGCACAGGGCAGGGTGCCCATGGGGAAGCATCAGAGATGAAGCATCAGGTACTGACCCCAGCCCCCACTGCCCTGCACCGCCTGGGGGGAGCAAGGAGAAGGGAGCGGATGGGGGTGGGAAGGTGTTTTCAGTTTGCTCTTAGTTTCTCGCTGCTCCAGCCTGTTAGTGCTAGACAATAAATTACATTAATCTCTCCGCTGACTCTGTTTTGCCCTTGGTGCTAATTGTTGAGCCATCTCCCTGTCCTTAGCTCAACCCCCGAGCCCTTTCCCGTCGTATTTTCTCCCCCTCTTCCTCTGGGAGCGTGGCGTGGCGGAGTTCAGCAGGGTCCAGCTCCCCCTGCTCGCAGCCCCCCCGGCTGCCTCGAGCCTTTGGGGTGTGCTTTGGTCACGTACGGGTGGTTGTGCAGGGGACAAGAGGAGAAGCAGCCTCAGTTCAGGTGCATGGGGTGGGTGCAGGTGCTGAGAGCCCTTGGAGGGGCAAGGGGGGGTGACCACCCCACGTCTGGACTCAGGAAGAAACATTGCAAAGGGAAAAAGGGAAAAAAAAGATAGATTTTGGAGCATTTTAAATAGAAAGGGCAGAGTACTTTGGGCCTGAACGGTGCTGGTGTTGGTGTGTTCTGGGTGGCCGCCTTCATTACACAGGCCAAACTCCCACCTGTTGTAACGTTTATTTTTGCCTGCAAACCCACATTTGTAAAAAACTGGGGAGCTTCAAAGTGCTTTTCTGTTTCAGGAAATAATAGCTAAAATTTAGATTTTGCAAGGACTCTGTCCTGGGATGCGGTGTGGGATTCCTCTGAGCTGCACCCCCAGCTGGCGCCCCCGTGGTTACAGAGCAATAGGGACGCATTAAAATAAATGTTATTTATTCCTGCCACCCTGCTGGCCCTCCAGCAGGCACACTTGTGGGGCCAGGAGCTGTTTCCATCTCTCTGCTGAGGAAGGGGGGTGGCACTGGATGGTCTCCGAGGACCTTTCCAACCGGAGCTTCTCCATCTCTGACTGGTGCTGGCTGGGCTGTGCTGCTCGGGGTTTTGATCTCCGGTGAGCCCTGGTTTGTAGAAAACCACCTGCACGGCTCCAGCCCGCTCTGCACCAACCACCCAGCGCCCATCAGGTGATGCTGGGGAATAAATAGGTGGGGAACAAGCGCTCTGTGACCGACGCAGAAATGCAGCTCTCGTTCCAGGTGCCGTTAACCCTTGGCGGCGTGCTGTTTGGTTACGTACAGGTGGTTGTGCAGGGGAGAAAAGGAAAAGCAGCCTCAGGGCTGGAAGAGGCACCGGAGCAGTGGGTTTTGTAGCCGTGTGGGTTCCCTTTCCTGGTGCGTGTGCCTTGTGAGGCTCTGAAGCAAGCAGCTGTGCTGGCTTCTAATGGCAGAGCAGCCTTTTCCAGAGAGAGAGGTGGAGAGAGCAGGAGCTTATTCAAAATGATGATTTTTGGGGAGCGTTTTTCTCCCCAGGGGGCAGCTTCCCCTCGCTGGACCTGTCTCTGCCATTACCTGTGGTTGCTGGGCTGGAATTGCCCCGTCCTTGCCGAAGGTTTTGCATCCTCTCCTTGGTGCATCTGTTACTCCGTCTTTAAAAACCAACCAAACAAAACCCATTTCTTAGAGGTGTTACTGCAACGTGTCATAAATCTGCCCCGTTGGCTGGGCTTGTGCTCTCCCAGCCGTGGTGGTGTCGCCGCTGCCGTTCTGGTGCTTCAGAACAAAACTAAAATAATTATTTATTTTTTTTTTGCCAGGGGTTAGTAGAGATAGGCCAGCTCTGCCGTTGTTAACCTCAAACGCTGGAAGGCTCGGTCGTGCTGCAGAAACGAGGGGATTTAAAACCAGCCAAGCTTTCCGCGTCGGAGCATTCAGAGTTCGTGCCTGAAGCGTTTCGCCCATGTCTGCGAGCAGCAGCAGTCTCCTGTACGAGACGATCTCAGCTGCCTTTGTCTCCTTTGCTGTGTGACTTGGATTTGGGAGCAGCAGGGGGAAGCCAGCCCCGTGCCTGGAGGCTCGAGATGGGGTCGGGAGCTCGGCCAGGCAGCCGGCGAGCACCTGGGGGGGCCGGGTGGCAGTGAGCGCACAGCCCTGCTCTTCTGCTGCGGGGCTTTTTGCCCGCCTGCAGTCAGGGGGAAGAGGCCAGCGGGTGCTGGAGGTGGTGGCCGTGCTGATCTGCCCCCACGTCCCCCCCCCAGGAGGTGCTGGCACGTGTGCAGGGGGCCGCTGCGTGTTTATCTGCAGGGTACCAGCCAGGATGCTCATCCTCCGTGTTACCTACGCTTCATTAGCCTCTGCCTCTGAAATTTTTCAAGGGCAAGCAGGAGTTGAATAATTGCCACGATAGAAAAGCGGGAGCCAGGGCTGTGGTTCAGCATCATGCGTGTCTGGGAACGGGGAGGATTTTTCTCTGCCCCAGGTTTTGGCAGGTCACACAACCTCTGCTCATCTCTGCTCTCCCCAGCCTTTAAAGATAAAACGTTAATAACAGCGTGTGCCTGAAAGGTTTGTTGCTTAAAACAAAGAACTCCCTATAATTGTCTGTGTTGCTCTTCTCCGTGAGCCCTTCGTGTTCCCCTGCTGAGCACTCGAGATGCCTTCAGCACTTGCTTTGCTTTGCGGGTGCCTGGGCATTCACCTTCTCCTGCCCTCCTTCCCCGCTTACCACGGCAAGCTCTGCGAGCTGGGGGAATTTTCACACCCCCTCCGTGTTTCTGCTGCTTTCCCCGGCCCTGGGGACTGTCTGCTTTTGGACTTTGGGTTTTTCTGAGGACGGCTGCGGCTGCTGGAGTGTGGCAGGGACAGCACGTATCCGTGCTGGGATCTCGTCGGGGCGCGTGGCTGGGGTGCGCGGTGCTTTTACGGAGAGACAGCAGCGTGCTGGGAGCGAACCAGGGGCCCTCAGAGTATTTCATTTTCCCATTCAGACTCAGCACGCAAGCAGACGTTGAAATGGAAACCTTGTAAAGCACGGCCACGGTGCTTGGGTTCCGAACTGCTCATCCGAAACGTGTATATTTTCCCCGAAAAAAAAGGAGAGGGGCTGTCTGGGCCCCTGCTGCTGTCTTTTCCTGTCGACCGGCTTTGCAAAACCCAGCGGGGGTGGTGGTGGTGCTGGGGGTGGGTGCCCACGCAGTGGAAATGGCTCTGCCACGCTGGGTGTGTGCCTGGAGGGATGCGCTGCTGCCCGCAGTCCCCTCTCGTGGTTGCGCTGTTTGATCACCCAGCACTTCTGGCCTTTTTCTGGGCAATTTGGGAATTCGTGGTGTTTTTTTTTGGTGGGCCACTTCTGGTGCGTGGCTGGGCTTGGAGGAGCCAAGAGGCACTGAATGCTCTTCCTCCAGCTCTCCCAAAGCGTTTCCCTGAGCTCCTCCTGGCGTTTTGGGGCACACGGGGTGTGCGAGCTCTGCTCCTGCACCTCCCAGGACCCTCGAGGTCCTTGGTACCCATCCGAACGGAGACGTTGGCAGCGGTGGTGGTGGCTGTGCCCCCAGCACCCGGCTGCTCTGTGCCGTGCCTGGGCGATGGCTCCTGGCGGAGCGATGCTCTTCACTCCGGAGAGACAGCAGGAGAGGAAGCTTTTGCAAACCAGCTGGTAGAAATCATGATATTTACCAGCTCGCAGCTGAGCTTGGGAAAGGTATTTTTATAGCTTCGCATGTTTTTTTTTTTTTTTCTTTCCTTTCTTTTTTTTTTCCCCCCTTCCTGAACTTGTAAGCTGAATACTGTTTTGGTTTTCTGTTTTGCTTTGAAACTGCTTCGCAGCCAGATAAAAGCTGCTCTGTTTTCAGCTATCATCCTCCGCTCCGCAGCCCTTGTTACCTTTTAGCAGCGTGAAGGCAGCTTTGCGGAGGCTTGGCTGGAATTGGGAAGAGAGCGATGCCGCGCGGCTCAGCTCCTCCAACTGCGCCCGGCTCAGGCAGCAGAAGGGCTTGCTGCTGCCTCCGGGCTGGTCCCAAACAGCCGAAGGATGTCACCGGGTACGGTGCGTGGTCCCCGCTGTGCCCCCTGCCTCCCTGGGTCCCCCCGAGCTCCTCTTGCTCCAGGGATGCTCTCGGGAGCGGGGGGCAGGCGGCAGCGGTGCCTTGAGGGGTGGTGGGGAGCGGCGTGGGGTGGGTGGCAGGGGTCTGCCGTGCCCTGTGCGGTGCTGGGGGGTCTCGGTGGCTCCGTGTGATGTGCCGGGGGGATCTGGTGAGGTGTGGGGCTGCAGCTGACGGCTGGGGAGCTTGGTCTGAGAGCAGAAGGTCGGCTTGGGGTGGGTGCTCCTGAGCATGAAGGGTGGATTTCTCAGCCATCCGAGCTGGCTTCGCGATTCGCAGGGTCGCTGGAAAAGCAGCAGTGACACGGGGCTGCTGAGAACAGCCGAGGTTTTCAGGGCAAACTCGGGTGATTCTCCAAGCACGCTGATGCCCCGTGAAGGCTGCGCTGCTCCCGATTCCTGCGGCTTCGGTTTCCGAGGCTGCCCGTGTGCCTGGCACCCTTCCCTGGAGCAGCTTGCAGGGGTTTGGGTTTCTCCCAGCATAGGATCGTGGTGGGGGACTGCTCCTCCCAGCTCGCGGCATCTCTGGCTTTCCTGGATCCAGCTGGAACCCGTGCTGGTTTTTGAGGCCGGGTTGCTAAGTGACACCTCGCTGGAGGAGCTGCCTGAGCAGCGCCGGTGCAGCAGGAGCAGGCGGCGCTGCACGGGTGTGATTTGGGGGCCCCGTGCCATAGCTGGGCTCTCCTGGTCCCCGTCCCTCGTCCCTGTGCTTCATCTCACCGTTCTCCCCCAAACCTTCAGCTTCGTAAGCTATTTCACGACAGATTTAGGGAATGGATTGACACAGAGCATGCAGGGGAGTCACTGAAAAGCAGCACCTCCAGCCCTGCTCCGTGCCCTGCTCTCGTCCTCGTGTCCCCAGTTTTTGGGGACTGTCTGACTCTGCGCCCTGGGAGGAGGAGAATGAGCTCGTGGGTTTTGCCCGTGAGCTGCTGGGGTTGGGAGCTGTGGCCAGGGGGGCTTTGGGGCATCACCGTCCTCAAACGCTTCCAGGAGCTGTGCTGGAGGTGACCTGTGAGTCGGTGACGTTCACTTGGATTTGGGATCGTGTGAGCAGTGGCTTGGGGTTATTTTCCCCCCTGTTTGTTTTCTCTGTTATGTCGCTGGCTTTCTGCTGTGGTGATTTCTCCATCCTTTCCCTGGGTGAGGCAGAGGCACTCTGTTCTCTCTTTCAAAATGAAAATAAACCGGGTCAGGCTGGGAAGTGGCTTTTTCCACACCAGAACAAACAGGGAGGAGAGGTCGGGGGGAAGCAGGTGCTGCTTGCAGGGTTCTGGCTTTCCCTGGGTGACTTGTATTAGCCTGCTTTCTGCCCCTTTCTCTCTGCTCAGCCCTTTCGCTCTCCCTCCCTGCAGTTCCAGCCACCGGAGATGCCACCCAGTAAGGACACCACCAGTAAGGACGTCGCCGGGAGGGGGGCACTGGCTGCAGCCCCGATTTGAGATGTGCTCTGCCTCTTTTTTCTCGTCACAGCGGCTGCTCTTGCTGGCTGGTTTGCTTTCAGGAAAAGCCTGGGGGAAGCAGCTCCTGCACCCATGGGTGCCGTGGGCTGTGGCTCAGGTGGGGAGGGCGAAGCTGGGGCAGTTGGTGCTTGTGCCCACCCTGGTGCCACCCCCTTGTGCCCTGTGGCTGTCCCGGGGGGGTGACAGGGACCTGGCCCTGGTGCCTGTTGTCACATTTCCCCATCTGGCCACAGGCTGGGAGCGATGGGGCCATCACCGGGCTCCTGCCTCAGCTTTCACGTGCAGCCAGCAGGATTTTTCCACCCTTGTCAGGACTCGAGTACGTGCCCTCCTTCCTACCAAAACACCAAACAGCTGCTATTTATAGGCTGCAACAGCATTGATTATGGCTTTTCTAATTGAGCTTTACATTCCCGTCAGGGATCTTCGCTAATGGGATGTGGCATCCTTGATAACACAAAGCTCTGGAGCCTGCTCGGGAAGCATCCGTCGGTGCAACGTGACTTCCCGGTGGCAGGGAAGGCGTCGGGGCCCGGCTGGCAGCTGCTGCCGAGGCCGTGCCGGGGGTGGAAGGTGCTCGGAGCTGGGCTGTGCTTGGGAATTCAAGTCAGATTTCAGAGAGAAACAGGTTTCTGGCTGCCGCTGGAGTCTTTGCTCCTTCCGATATAAATCATTGTCTTCAGCTACGCAGCTTAAAAATATCTCCTCCAAGGGCATGGATTCTTCCCTTTTTACCCTCGTGCAGCCTGGGCGAGCGGCGATGTGGGCACGAAGTCGTGTTAGCATTTAAAATGCTAATGCCGCTCTGCAGTCGATGGAGCTCTACGCAGGTGCGTTTATAAAAGCACGGAGATTTACATGCCAGGAAAAAAAAAGGAAATGTTTTGAACTCGGACAGAGCCCAGGGCTTGTTGCTGCGGCGCAGCAGCGTGCGGAGTTGCATCCCTTTTGTCTTGTGCCAGCGCGATGTGTTACCGTGGGAGCGGCGGAGGTTTTACTGAAATAGGAACAGCTCGGGGTGCTGCTTCTATTCTCGCCTCTCTCAGCATAGCTCGCTTCCACGTGGGTGCAGGTGAAGCACGGGGAAGGGTTGGGGTCGGAGGGCTGGCACCGTGCCGCTCCGCAGCCCCCGCGGTGCCGTCCCTGCGGCCGTCCCCAAACCCTCAGCGCTCAGTGACCTCTCCATGGGGCTGGGCAGCATCGCCTGTGGATCCAGGGTGAATCCAACCAACCCCACCACTCTGTAAACCTCCTGATGTGCCCCCATACAGGCCTGGTACGAGGCCCCTGCCTTCTGTGCGTCCTGCAGGAGGTGGTTGCAGCTCAGCGCCTTGCCTGGCTCCGTCACAGGGTCACCGAAGGGTTGAGGCCGCTGCTGCTTGCCCATGAATCACATCCGATGCTGACACCAGGCAGGCACCGCTGCCACGTTTGTAAGGGAGTGAAAAACGATCATCATAACAAATGGAGCGGTGACAGGCAGCCGCCGCGGGTCGGGAGCGTTTGCACGATCAGATCTCCCTGCGTCACCTTGAGGAGTCGCTCGGGGGAAATGGGAGAAATTCAGCGCTGCAGGAAGGGGGGGTGCTGGACCCACAGTCTGCACCAGGACCTCAGCCCCAGTCCTTGTGGTGCTCAGGGAGCACAGAGGAGGGCTGTGGGAGCAACCGCAGGGGAGGAAAGTTCATTCTGTAAGGAGAGACTGGAAGAGCCTCCTTAATCAGCTTGGAAAAACGCAGGAAAAAAGGGGATGTGAGGGCTGAATGATGGAAATTAATCGTGGGAGCGAGCACCGGAGAGGGAAAATAATTATTTAAGCTAAAGGTTAATATTGGCGCAAGAACAAATGGGTACCACCAGGCTGAGAGCTGAATTTCAGGTGGAAATTCAAAGTTCCTTCTCACTCAGCATGGGGTTTGGGAAGAGCCTTTGGCACGGAGGAGCCTTTCGCTGAGCCCCTTGGGGTGTGTGGGGAGCCCAGCGGGGTGTGTGCTGTGTGACAGGGAGGGGACAGGGCTGGGTGGCCGCGGGTGACACCCTGCCACCCCTGGGTGGGACCTCAGCAGCATGGCCTGGGCCAGCAGTGTCCCCATGGACAGCAGCTGGGGACTTGGGGACTGTCCCCTGGGGGATGCTGCGGGATGGAGCTCAGCGAACAGGGAGCTGCTCCCTGGCTCTCTCCACCCCCCTAAAACTGATTTATTCTGGGTTTTTGGAGGAAACGCTTCTCTACCACAAAAAGCATCAGCTGGCTTGGATGATGCTCAGTGCCCTGTGGAGGTTTTATTCCCTTAAAAGCTTTTCGTATTGTTCCAGCCCTGAACCCTCCGGTTTATTTACTTACTTCTGACTGTGAGTTTTGAGGTGGGCTAGGTTGGAGGTGCTAAATGGTCAGAGCGCTGATTGTGGCTCGCGGCTGAAGATACAAATCCTATTTAGAATGCACTGGGGAAGGAATTTGGGGAAGAAATTCCCACTGGGGAAGGCTTTGCTGAAATAGCAGCGGCTTTGCACACTGGAAGGAACCGCGTGCTGTCAGTCCAGCGGCCATACCGCGCGTTACGGACATGTCCTGCAGGGAAGGTCCTGGTTTGAAGGTCCTGGTTTGAAGGTCCTGGTTTGAAGGTCCTGGTTTTCTACCTGCTGTAATGCACGTACCCTCTGTTTTCTCCCCTGCAGGTCGCTGGACAGAAAGCTGCAGAGACCGCTCCTGGGGAAGTCCCGAACGCTGCCCAGCATCCCGCAGTCCCCGGTCCTGAGCAGGCTTCCCCTCCTTGACTCCACGGCATACAGGGAGGAGATGCCGGAGCAGAAGTCCTACAAGAAGCACTCGGCCTCTGATGGCCAGAAGGGCTGCACGGTCCCATCTGCCGGTGAGTGCCGGGGAGAGCTTTGTGCCCGTTCTGCCTGGGGGCCAGCAAAATCTTACCCAACGTGTCCTTGTTCTCCAGGGGTGCGAACAGCAAGGTAAATCCAGTCCCTGTCTGTGGGGGGTTTATGCTGCCTCAAAAACAAATGTTCTTGGTGAGATTTTTTATTTTTTTTTATCCACTTCTGAGCCTTTCTTTGAGCCTGTTATTTAAACCTTCCCACCTTTTATTACACTGATGAAAAAAGCCGCATGGGGCTGCGAGATCCCCTGGCTCGGAGGTGATGCTCAGAGCGTCAGAGCTGGGTCTCCTGGCCACACGCGAGCTGCTGCTCCGGGTTCCTCCGGCCTCCCCAACAGACCCAGGTGCCTTCCTTCTGCAGCATCGAGTGGCTTCAGGGTGCTCGTTGCTGTCCCCATGGGGAGCAGAGGCTGGGTGGCACCGCGTGGCTGCGCCGTTGTCCTGGCCCGCGGTGGGGGTTTGCTGTGGCAGATGCTCCCAGCCTGGGAGCGTGCGTTGGCCTTCGTGTCAACAGAGGATTTTTTACTGTGTTCTGCTCTTGTGCTGATCCTGATGAAATACTAATATGGTTGGACCAGCTGCTCTGAGCAAGTTTATTGGCAAAACTGTTGATGGGCAAAGTGTTTCACGCTTCTGGTGCCAGCAGAATCACGCTGGGGCCATAAGAACGATGGGGAAAGCGATTAGCACTGAAACAGAGATAAGGCTCGCCAGCCAGGGCTGACAATCCAGTGCAAAATAAAACCCTTATAAAATAGCTCCCGTCTACCAGCACTATTTGATTTTTTTTTTATTTCTTTTTTAAAAAAATATTTTAAATCTAACCCCCTTGCTGTCAGATTGCTGCAAGCTCTACCAAGCAGAGCAGCTGTCCAAGCCCTGGATTAATTTTAAAGCTCTGCAGACTGCGTTTCATTTCCTGGTCCTACTAATTCTCCCAAAAGAGCAGGTCTGGGCGTGGGAGGGAGGACCTGTGGAAAGCTCGTGTAGCTGCCTCCTGGGGACAGGAGGGATGGGGACGCTTGGGAGTGGGTGGGTGACAGCAGGTAACTCTGTGCTTAGAATCAGAGGGCTCGTGCTACTCTGTGAGCCCTCCAAATCTCCTGGGCCATCAAGGCATGGTTTGCAAGGACAGACCTGAATGTGCAGTGGAGATCTGCGTCCTGGTAGGGGGCAAAAAGACGTGCCCACCAAGCCTCAGGTGTGCAAGAGCACCCACTGCGAGGGGCGCAGCACCTGCAGCAGGTCTCTGGCTGGTGTGCTGGTGCTTCCAGAGAGCTGTGCTGGAGGGGGAGGTCGGCGTGAGGCTGGGGGGTGACATCCCAGCAAGAGCCAGACCCTCTGCAAACCTCATCACCTCCTGCTGCAAACACCTCCTTTGCCTTGTGCACCTCAAACAGCCACCCCAGAGCAACCGGGCTCAGCCTGCCCTGTGCAGTGGGGTAGGGGTGGGAGCTGATTGCACGGACACCTGGCTGGGATGTTGCTTAATTTGTGGCTGGAAGGTGGCTAGGATGGTAGGAAGAGGAGCATGGAAATAGTTTGGAAGCTCCCTCCATAGCCAGAGCTGTAGATGAATGAATGAGTTGTTGTTTTCTATCCAGAACCTCCCATGCTTTTTATCTGGCTCCTTGACACCCAGGAGCTGCTAATTAGCTACTCATTAAGCCTATCAGCATGCTGTCATGAAGAAAAGATGCTTTTCTCAGCATTGCCTGGTTATTGTATCAGTCTCTCACAGCCCGGATCGCAGTTAGCAGTATTTACCTGTATTAGGCAGGGCTCAGATAAATTTAGTCTTGGAACAACAAACGGTGGCTTAGGTAAATGCCAGAGCCCTGGGCTGACTTGCAGGGGTGCAGCATCTCTCTGCCTGCAGGGACTGTGTAGTAGGGGAACGTGACATCTGGACAGGAGGACGGGAACAAAGCACTGCATGGACCAGAGGCTTACGGAGCCCTCTGTGTGCTGGCGAGGAAGGGGGGCTTCCCCGAGCACCTGCCTCACCCCAAACCAGTGATTTGGTACTGCACTGGGAGCCTCATGTGCTGGCAGCAGAGAAATGAGCTGCCTTTTGCTTGCCACCCTTTATTCCGTGCCCATGGGAAGTCCTAGGGATAGCACTGAGAATTTTTTTGTTGTTGCCCCCTTTTCTCTCCCTTCTGCAGCGGGACCCCGAGCTCAGAGCAGAACCCTGCAGTCAGCTTCTCTAATTCCTGAGTGTTTTGCACAGCCCACAAAGGCTGGAGGCGTGCCAACCTTACGTCTCTGTTGAAGTTCAGCACGGGCACGTGGCCACCTCCTGAAACACCTTTCCTCGCCCAGGTGCCCGTGGTGTGCTCGCAGCAGGGTGGCGGTGCTGGCTCCCTGCTCCTCTCCCTGCTGCTGCGCTGCCTGGTGAAGGGAGGGCTCTGACGCTGCAGCCTGGGACCTGGGCAACGTGCCACCAGCACGTGGTGGAGGAGCACGAGGCCCTTCTTCCACCGGGCTGCGAGTGCTGGGGAAAGCCTTGTGCTGCTCACGGGGCTGAGTGCTCCGTCTGGCTGCGCTGAGCACGTGGCACGGCTGGAGGGCCTGTGCTCTCGCTGCCCCTCCGTCTTTCACATCCTTCTGACTTCCTGATTAATGCTTCAAGTCCAGAAAGAAGAAAGGGTTTGCAGCAGTCACAGGTGCCAAGCCCGGGAAGATGCTTTAAGTCTTTTGGAGGTACCCAATTTGCCAGGCGTAGCGCTGGGTGGTGGGAGGGTGGAAGATCACGAGGGTAGGTGGTGGCCTCCAGCCTGCGGGCTTGCTCGTTCCCCTCCAGGGACTTCTGCTCTTGGTCTTCCCCTCTGACCTTTACAGGCTCCAGGCTTCATCACTGATTTACTTGCTTGGTAGAAATCAGGAGCGAGCTCCTTCAGCATGTACAAAACCTTTTAGGGATAGATAAGGTCCTGACCTCTGTGCCACAGCCCTGTGCCCAAGGGGGAGGCTCTGCACCCCTTACACCCAAGCAGGGGAGGAGTGGGGCAGGAGATGGGGTGGATCAGGCTGGGTTTTGGGGTGAGCAGCTCTGCACAGGCAGAGCTCAGCATGCAGCCTGGGTCGTCCTTGCTCCGGGGCAGCACGTAGTGGCTGTGCCCAGCTCGCTGTGGGGCCAGGAGATGAGCTGGGGCAGCGGGGCCGGCTCCTTGGTGCATGGTTTCACTGCTGTCAGTGGCGTGTCTGCCCCGGCCCTCCTGCCTCGTCCCCGAGCGCTGCTGCCGTGCGCTGGCAGCCGGGATCTGGGCGCCGATTGACGTGTTTGTGCGTTGAATAATCACAGCTTTCAAACAGCAGTTCCTGTGTTGGATGAGTTGACATTTGGAGAGGAGCAGCAGCGGCTTATTAAAGTGAAAGCAGGGGTAAAGAGGGAAAAAAAAACGCTCCTAGGTAGCGATGTGCTCAGGGTTGCCTCTTTTTCTTTTTGGCAGCTCTGATCGCTTCTTCTCCCTTGTCCTCTTGATTGTGCTGGTTTCTGCTCGGTGTGTCCCTGCCCCGGGCAGGGCTCACGCACAGAAGATGCCTTCACACCTGGAAGAGCTGCAGGAGTTTGGGGAGCAGGGGTGGCTGTGAAAGCAGAGGGCAGCAGGGCAGGAGTCCAGCCTGTCTCTCTCTCTCCGCGTGAATCCCGCAGCCTTGCGAGGCAAACCAGGCTTCACTGGCTGATTTCTGGCTGGTTTCCACCTTAGGGCCTTCACTTGCTTTCAGCTCCAGAAGGGTTTTGCTCCTCGGCCCTGGGTTAGCAGGGTCACGATCATTTGTGCCTGGAGATGTTGGGCTTTTCAGAAAGCAAATAAAAACGATTTTGCCTCAGGAACAGGCTGTGGGAGGGGAGAGGGTTGTGAAGGTAACCCCGTGAAGTGCCCTTCAGTACCACCGTGGCCAATAATTGATCCGTTTTTATAACTGAGCAAGAGGGGTGTTCTTGCTAATTTATTATGGCTATCGAGAAGTGATTTGGGCTGGGAGGTGAGGAGCAGGGAAAGCTCGCTGGTTGCCAGCTGTGAGGATGGGATTGGCAACAACAAGCACACAATATCTGAGCTGCTCGGAAAATAGCAGAGCAGTGGTGTTGTGGAGATGCTTACCTCTGCTCTGCTGTTTTCCCTTTCATTGCAATGAAGTTCAGTCAGTGCCTGTAAATCCGTTTCCAGCTTACAACGCTTCTGATGCCTCAGTTTCCCTATTCACAAAGGGAGATGTATTTTAGTTACCGATTGCAAAGCATGTGGATACCTGCAGGAGAGGGGCTTGATGCAGGTATGTAGGATTCAACTACAGTTCTACTGCAGGAATTTTGTTCCTTTTAGAAAATAAAACTAGAACATTCTCTCGTAATGTGGAATGTCGTTTTTGAGTGGTTTACAGGTTTTGTAGTTCTTTATAAGTGAGCCTTTCAAATGTATGATCCTATTGGAATTAAATAATAGGAAGTTTTTAAGTGTTGGGATTTTGGTTCTCTGTTTATGAATTAGTGTTTATATGAATTTATGTGAAATTATGAAATAGTATTTATACTAGGCTAGAGCCTGGCGGCCCTGACTCTGATCACTGTGCTCACTGTACGTGGTTGACTCCTACTGTGATGACTTTGGGACCGAGCACTGACAGGTTGGGTGCTGGTGAATGAGGTTGGGCAAAACCAGTGTGGGGCAGGCTGAATGAAGCCCAGCAGACTGGGGACAAGGACTCGTGGGGCTCGTGGCAGAGCTGTGCCCTCTGAACCCCGTGTGAGGCAGCACCCATCCCACGTAGCCCCGTGGTGCAGAGCGGCCTGGGGCGGACATCTCCGCCTGCACCCCTTCCCTGGGCTACAGGGGGGCACAACCCAGGGATGGCCGCAGCTCTGAAGGGTACATGGTGTCCCTCTGTCCCCAGGGGAGGCCTGGCGGCTGGAGGACGACTGCATGGACCCCCCGGGGGATGCCCAGCTGCAGCCGCGGCTCCGCACGGCGGTGGAGGAGGCCCCGTTCAGCCATTTCCGCACCCGCTCCTTCTACATGCGGAAGAGCCTGTCGGTCGACAACCACCTGGGGTCCTTGGGCTACGCCGTCCACCCCGCGGAGACGAAGGCCGAGCGCGTCAGGACCAAGCTGCGGCGCCAATTCGTGAGTACCGGGGCGCCGTGCTGAGGGGGGTTCCCAAAAACACCGGCGTGGCACGGAGCTGGGTTTGTGTAAAGCGTTAGCGAAATGGCGACGAGGTCCCTGCGGCTGGGGGGAGCAGAGAGCTGTGGTGGCTCCGGTGGTGGCTGCTGCTCGGCCGGGCGGTGTGCGGTGTGGAAATCTCCTCATTACACCTCTGGACACTGCTGTTCAAAATACAAAACGAGGTTGAAAGGATAAAGGAGTTTGCGCTCTGAGCCCTGGCCGCCAGAAATTTGGTCTTCCCAGGGGTTTGCCTCATGGCAGCAGAGGGGTGTGGGAGGGGGCTGCGCTTGCAGGGAGGGCAGTGAGGTGGCCCCGAAACCCCTCGGAGCACCCTGGGGCTGGATCGGGTGCCTCACGCTCCCCGATCAATGTTTAATGGGCTTTGCGTCTCCTCTTCCCCAGAGATACTCGATACAGGGATTCAGGTGGCTTTCCTCCTGCCTCGTTACTGGCCTCGGGGTTGTAATGAGGGCTCGAGTGTCCCCACCCTGAAAAGCGCTCGGTGTTGGTTGGAAATGGATGAGGGCACTCGTACAATGGGAGCAGAGCTGGGACCGGGCACCCGTGCAACCCAAAGTGGGGTTGGGAGCCGTCAGCCAGGGCTGGTGGTGCTCACCCTGCCTCAGGACTTGGACCTACACAACGCGTCTTTTGCAACCACTGCTCCCAAAGCTGCTGAGTTTCCTATATCCTAGAGGAAATCCCGTCCTCCCTGGGCAGGCATCTTGGTTGTGGTTGCTGGTGCCTGCCCGTGGCAGGGCGTTTTGGGGAGCTGGCTGGGACCTCGGCGCTGTGAGCGGCCCCTGGGACCCATCTCTGCGGGTGTGCAAAGCAGCAGCAGCATCCCGGGGAGGAAACGAGCAGCAGCGGGACAGGGCATCCGAGGAGCTGCCCAAAGAATCAGAGGTGTTTCGGATGAGGCAGTCCTGCTGCGGGGTAAGGAGCAGATACCTGATTTCTCGGGCTTTCAGCCCAGATCTGCAGCCCGCCTGCCTGTGCTCTGGCAGCTCTGAGCGTTGTCTGCAGGTGCCTCTCTTTGGCCTCTGACTTCGTGAGGGTTTTTGCCAGTCACTTTCGGGGACCTTTAGCTCTCCGTGGTGCACCCGTGGAGCTGCGTAATGCTGTCCATCAAAGAGCAGAGCAGGGGTTTTGGAGATTTCTTTTTCCTTGGTGTGTCATTTCTGGGTAGGTTCAATAGCTGAAGGCTGTTGTTGCCGTAGGCTCAGCCATGGGCTGTAGCCTCGTTAGACCTGCTGAGAAAATCAGGCTCACACTACCTTACAGGGCGCGAGCAGGGCTTTCTGAAAGGGCTGGGCACCCCCATGCAGCTGGACAGCCAGCGTTTCACGTTCAAAGTGAAGGTCCTGCCAAGAGGGGAAGGTTTCTCGAAGCAGAGGCGGGCTGGCACGGGGCTCTGTGGCCTCCCAAGCTCTGCTCGTGCCTTTCCGTGCTGGTGTCAGTGTGGTTTTGCCCAGGCTTATCCTCAGCCCTCACCCCCGGTATGATGCCTGCTCTGCCCTGGGGAGGAATTTGGGCCGGGTGTGCACTGCCCTCCTCCTGCACAGCAGAGCACTTAGAGGAGAAAATGTGATCTGTCTTTTCTGCAGCCGCTCACCTGGGACCTCCCCTGAAAGTCCCAATTTAAAGCTTGGCTCATTTTTCAGGGCTGTAGCACTTACCCAGCTCGTAGCCTTAAATTCCCAGCTTCACTCTTCCCGTGCTGACAGCCTGAGCTGTCTCGGGGCTTGCATCCCTGTGCCTGCGGGGCTGCGGGATCTTTTCCCTTCTCTGCTGGTGATGAGGGGAGCCCCTAAAGTTGTGCCCGGGGCCCACCCCTAGGAGCCGTCCCCTGGTGCAGGGTGGATTTCCCCGAGCCGTGTCGCCGGTGGCATGTCTGCAGTCCCGCTGCTGGCATGTGACGGGTCTGCACGTACAGATTGCTGGGATTTGCATAATTTGAATTTTAAATGGATTCCGATTTTTGTGATTGTCAGAATGAGTTTTCTTTCTAATGAGCCTTTCCATTTCCCTCCTGGAAGGCTAGTGACGTTGGCAAAGTTTCTGCCTTGGAGAAAGGGAAGCGTGCGGTGGCTCCTGACAGCCGTCTGTCACGGCTGCTGTGCCCCCCCCTGCTCTGGGGCTGGGAAGGAGAGATGAAGGAGTTTCAGCAGCGTCCCCCCCGGCTCAGGGGGGCTGCCAGTGTGCCCTCTCCCTGCCTCCAGCTGGGACCTCGTGCCCGCTGTTTGCAGGTGGTGGCACAGAGGTGTCCTGCAGCCTCGAGAAGCAGGGGGGGGACCTTCCGTGGTCACCCTTGTCCCGTCCCTCTGGGAGGAGGAGGGTGGCCGAGGCTGATGCTGCATTGCTGCCACAGTGAAGATTTTTTAAGTAGGTTGTGCTGTTTACCTCTTATGCACTGACTTATTTTTAATTATTTTTTAATTATTACTTTTGTACAGTATTTTTTTTCCAGGCAGTCATTCTGTTACTGGATGTCTCAGTGCCCCCCAGGACAGGCTGAGAGCCCTGTTTGTTTTGGGAGCTCTTCTGATGAGTCGAGCAGAGCTAATGCTTGCCTTACAGACCTGGTAATCACAGAACGGCTTGGGTTGGAAGGGATCTTAACCATCACCTGGTTCCAACCCCCCCGGAGGTAATGTGGAGGAGAAGACTAAACAAACGGTCGGGCCTGGTAATGAGAGGCAGTGAGGAAAGGAGCTTCTTCCTGGCAGAAACCTGATCCAATGTGGGGCTCACCGAGGTCACGAGCAGTGCCTGAGCTGCTGGAGGAGGCAGGTAGCGTCTGTCTGGCATGGACACATCCGGATTTTCCCATTCCCATGGAGTAATGATCAGTTCAGAACCTCCTTCCTTTGCTGCTGGGCACTGTGGTGATGTTGGGTGGAGCGTGGGGCTCTGCACAGGAGCCTCCTCGTGTCAGAGCAGCGAGGGGTCTTGGTTTCAGAGCACTCGGGGGCTTGCTGGGTCTGTCGGGTGCGACTGGAACCGGAGGCTCTGCGGGGAAAGCAGAGTCAGACCTGGCCCTGCTCTCATTCCACTGACATCACCGAAACTCTCCTGGTTGCTTTATTTTATTCGGTTCTGTTCTGACACTGCTACAGAGCCACTTGCTCTCTCACAGCAAAATGTTAGCAAACAGTCAACTGGTACTTGTTTGTGCCCTGTACTTCAGCATAACAACACCACCAACAAAATAATAAGGGGAAAAAAAAAGGCTGGAGCCATACAACAAGCAGGTCAACTGTGTTAGTGGAGAGGCTGAGTAAAGCAGCAGGCGTTGTGCTGCATCTACGCACACGCTGTCCTCAGCTTTGCAAAGCACAAAGGCAGTGTCTGCCTCAAGGAGCTAAATGCGAAGGTAGATGAGAGATGCACGCCGCATCATCCCGTGCCCTGGCAGATTGCTCACTTGCTGACTATTGTTCATTGATGAGTATTCAGAAAAAAAAAAAAAAAAACAACCCACAAACCTAATACATAATGTGACTCTTGTGCCGGATAGCAGCTTATTCACTGAGCACAACCGGCAGCTGAACAATCCCTGGTAGCAGGCACTGAGGGGGAGCCCGTGCGTGAATCACTCGGCTTTGCACCAAGCACGGGAGCGAACCAATGCTCCAGCTGATAAACAGGAGCAGGACACCACGAGGAGCACCCTGCTTCTTTCTGTGGCAGATCCCTCAGCGCAGCTCAAGAATTTCTTCTGCACCTTGGGCGTTTGGTGTCAAATTCTGGTTCCTCTGATGCATATGGAATGCAAATGCCTTGGAGGGCTTGGCTGTGATGGGAACGATAGGCAAATAATTTCCTTTCCTCCCAGCTTCTGCTGCCTTGCTAGGGCCCAGTGTTCCCTACCTCTGTGCCATCACGTCCACCTGGCTCTGCCAGCTGGTCCGTGGACCGCTCCAGGATTGCTCCCCGTTGCGCAGGAATGCTTTTAGCTCACTCTCCTCTTAAGTGGAGGTTGGTTCTCTTCATCCCTTCCCACCCCACTGGCCCTCCCCAGGGCTCTCTGTGCATGTTGGGAAGCTTCATCGCAATGCAGGCGAGGGCTGGGTATCTCGGAGGCATTGCGTGGTGCTTCAGGAGGATGGCTGGGTGGAGAAGGGGTGGGCAGATGCAGCCGAACTGCCTTCACCCCAGTCCGCCTTCCTTTGCGTTATCTGGTACATGAAAGGCTGGATCTGGGCACGTCGGGATGTTTTACTGTATGCTGAACATCCCTAAAGCAGGGAAACACAAAGCACTGGTAGCATTTGCATCCTCTCCCAGGCACTACAGCGGTGGCACAGAGGAGCTCTGCTGCGCTGAAGGGCTTTTGATCTCCTGCTTGTGGAAATGCGACTCTGATGGTCGGGAGGGGGAGTTCTGCTCATCGCTGCCAGCCCCCACTGTGTGCTGCTTATCTGCTTGCAGTGGGAGCTGGGGGCTGATTTCAATAAAGTTCATAAAGATGTATTTTGCTTGTTTTAAATACCCCAAATGTGGGGCATCAGAAGTCGTTGCATTTCTGGAGCCACGTCTATCTGGCATGTGAATGTCAGCCTAATGCTGCCGATTCCTAAACTGTGTTCAGCTGCTGCTTTGTGCTTAACTTCAGCATCTCCCTTTCATTTTTGCACTTAGTGGTGAATTGTCTGTGGGAATAGGGAAAAGAAAATTAAATCCAAGTGTCATGCAGGGCAGGATGGCCACAGACACACTGCTAGCCCACCAGGGCAGCGCCGGGCTGCGATGTTTGCTCCAGGAGCTGGCGTAGCTCTGCTCCAGCCCTGCCCTGCCCCTGGATTTCCCTGCTCCCATGCAGGGTCCATGGCTTCGTGGCTGCTTTTTTTGTGGCCAAAGCCAGCATGTGAGCCTGGAGATGTTCCAAGCTGTGCCAACAACGCTGGAAGTAGTGGAGAAGATCTTGCAGGAGAGCAGCGAGTAAGCATGCGACGCTCCGAGCACTGGAGGTGTGAGGGCTTTGCAGAGGGGCAGGTGAAGGTGCTGTAATGGTTTGCCTCCATCCTCTGCAGTATTTGGTCAGCGTGGGGTGGGCACGTGGATGGTGCCCAGTTGTGTCGAGCTTTTACAGCCTGGCAGCGAACACCGGCTTCACCAGCAAACCTCTCCTGGCCTTGGGGACCTGTAGGCACAACAGGAGTGCGTGTTCCCTCCTCAAAGGAAGGGGGTGAATTGGGCTGGGAGGGAGATTTGCCAGGTTTCTGAAGGGGGAGCTCCCAGCAGTTTGTCTCTTAAACCTATTCGTTGATACTTGTTTAATGCTTCATGTAGGACAGAAACGCCTGGTGTTTGTAAATTGCCTGTAGGGAGTTTCTTCTGGTGGCTGGAAGTGATTTGAGGAGCCCCAGATGGGCAGTGAGTCTTTCAGGGGTGCGAGAGTGCGGTCTTTGATGGTGCCATAAAACAGGAGAGCAGCAGGTCCCTGTGCTCGAACTGGAAGGTGTTTATTGCTGGGACAGGCTTGGGTTTGGGTTGAATATTGCCATTCTGCAGGTGGGATGTTAGCGTGAGCTTTGCACCTCTCCTCAGGGCTCCTAGAAGAGCAAATGCAGGTTGGATTTGGTCCTAACTTGGCTCTGTCCACGTATTTCCAGCAAAATGCTAGGAAATAACCTCGAGATGAAAACTACAGCACCCACAATTAAAAACAACAACCACAAACCTCAATTTCCCTGCAAACCCATAGTGTTTGCTCCCTCTGCTGGCTCTGCACTGAGACGGAGCAGCCCGGGTCGAGCTGGCAGGGGGGTGCTGGAGGGGGCTTCGGGTGGGCGTGCGTTGCCCTTCCAGCAGCAAAAGGCACGGATCCAAATGGGGGAGCAGCAGGGCTGGGGGGGGAGGAAGCCGAGTCCTTTGCCAGCTTCCAATTTTACTCCGCTTCTCCAAGCTAGACTTGCTAAAAATGTACACTGCCTCTTCTGGTATTTAAAGTTGGTGCGAAAAAAAGGCTGTTTTATAAAAAACAAGGTGTTGTTTGGTGAGTCGGGGCTGTCCTCGGTGGGTGCTGCAGCCGGGGCTGGGCGCCTGCTGGGGACGGAGCTGGGGACAGGTCGGGTTGGCCACCGCTGTCATTTGGCACGAGTGGCTGTTGGGCTGATGTTGGTGCCTGCAGGGGTGCCGCCTGATTTCCCCATTCCCCAGAAAAAATGCTGGAGAGGAGCGAGTCTGACAGGCAGAGCAGAGCCTTCAAAATATCCATTTTCTATAAAAAGCAATCACTTGTCCTTGCTGAGCGCATGAAGACTGGTGCTGGCAGGGGCAGGTAGGTGCTGGTCAGGGTGAGGAGCCCTCTCCATGTCACAGCTTCTGCGCCTGCCTTTGGCTGGCTGTCGTGATGCTGACAGGGGTCCTGTGTCCCCCACCCAGGTTTGTCCTGCCCTCCGTGTCCAGCCGGAGCAGTCCCGGCAGCCCGGGCTGTTCTGTTGGTTCCAAAGCACAGAGCTGGGTGTTTTTTGTTACCATAATTTGTTTTTCTTCCCATTTCTTGGACTCTGTGGTTTGCCAGTTAGAATAGCTTTGGGATTATGGGTCTCTGGATCCCAGCCTGGTCACTGGATCAGGTGGAGCAGATCACAGCCCCTGCTGACCGTGAGGCTTCTTGGTCCTCCTGTGGCCCTTCTTCATGTTTTCCTTGTGCCCACGAAGACGTGCTCCTTTCTTCTTCCTTTCCAGCTCTCTTGCTGTTGTTTCTGTGATACAAGGCAGCAAACCCAGGTGCTGCAGTCTGGTTTTGTGCAGTTAGGAGCTCACAGCCTGCAGGTTTTGGGGTCTGAAATGTGTTGCAGATCCTCGATGAAAAGGAGCAGCTCTTTGAGAAGTACCTTCCCTGAAAGCAGATTCACACAGTGAGATGCCCGTGCCCAGACAGGACCCTTTTGGACATCGCTGTGGTTTTGGGGGGACTCAAGCATCTGTCAGGGGGGTGCAGCTGCATTACACCTCCCAGTTCTGAGCGTGGGGACCTGCTGCTCTCCTGGTTTGGGGCTCCCTCAGAGATTGGGCTCTCAGCCCCCTGAAAGCCTCACTGCCCATTCAGGGGTCTCAAATCGCTTCCAACCAACAGAAGAAACTTCCTGGGGGCAATTTACAAATTAGGGCTATCGAGATGATGAGGGGACTGGAGCAGCTGTTGTATGAGGACAGGCTGAGAAAGCTGGGCCTGTTTATCCTGGAAAAGAGAAGACCGAGGGGAGACCTCATCAGAGTGTATAAATATCTGAGGGGAGGGTGTTGAGAGGATGGAGCTGGTCTCTTCTCAGTTGTCCCCAGTGAAAGAGGCAAGAGGCACGAACTGAAGCACAGGAGGTTCTGGCTGAATATGAGGGGGCACTTCTGTACGGGGAGGGTGACAGAGCACGGGGACAGGCTGCCCAGAGAGGGTGCACAGTCTCCTTCTCTGGAGATATTCAACCCCTACGTGGATGCCATCCTGCACAACGTGCTCTGGGTGATCCCCAGAGGTCCCTTCCCACCTCGGCCGTTCTGTGACTCGGTGACCTGCAGCAGCTTAGAGCAGTGGCTGTCTGTAGGTGGCACTTGCTGTGTGCTGGATGCTGGGAGCTGGGGATGCTCAGGGCAAGGTAGCAGCGTGCTGCCAAGCTCGCTTCCCTGTTAGAAACCAGGCAGCACCAAGAGATGCTGGGGTGCCGGTGCAGTAGCGGTGCTGTGCTGCAAGAGGTCTCTGCAGCACTGTGCTTCACGCTGCTGCCTGCCACTGAGCTCCTCGGGCTGCTCGGACCCTTCCTCCCCCACCTCTGGAAACTGGGACTTGTTTTACCCATCCTTTTCCTCACCGGAGAGTTTTTTCTTGCCACCTTTGCATCCTCACATTCTCCGAGCGCAGCAAGGCTGGCTGGGGAGGGCAGCGCTCAGGGCTGAGTGTTCATCACTGAGGAGTGGTGCTGGGCTCTGCTGCTTCGCATCTGCTCATCCCTGCAGCAGCACCTGGAGCTCGGCTCTTCGCTGCCAGCTGCTTTCCAGCAGGAGCTGTGAGGCTGGGAGCACGGTACCGGGCCCACCTGGGCGCATTCAGCCACTGCTGCCCGCAGCCAGCGGGTGCTGCACCTAATTTAGGGCTTTTTACGTGCCTCGGCACCTCCTCGTGCTGCTGGCACCTGTGGAGGAGATGGAGTTCCTAATTTCCATGGCCGTGCATGTCTCCTTTCCGCTCCGTGCACAGGCATCCTGGCACGTGGGAATACTCCGGGCCACGCGAGGTCTCTCGGTGCAGGCTGGAGCTGGGTCAGCTCCTTGGGCAGAGGTGCTGGAGGAGGGCAGGGGGTCTCGTGGGGACACGTCTCCAGCCTGCTGGGGCACACGGTGGGCTCTCCGTGGGCACTGCTGCTGGCTGAGAGGCTGGTGGTGATGTCCAAAACCTCCCCGGGAGCATAGTGGAACGGGGTCCAGGGAGGGACCTGGCAGTGATCTCGAAGGGCTGACGGTGAAACGGAGCATTTTGGGTGGGAACGAGGCGATGCCGGGGGTCGGTCGGGTGTCACCGCGCTCTGACGGCAACAGCAGCCTGCCCCTGTTGGGAAGGGTGGAAAAAGAAAGGAGCCTGAAACCTAAGAGCTGTTTTGCTATTTACTTTGGTTCTGTTTTTCCTCCAAGAATAGAAACAAAGACGATGGATTTGCATCACCAGGAGCAACTTGAGGAGGGAGGAGGAAGTGGTGGGGCCTCATTAGTGGCAGGAATGTGCTGGCGAGAGGAGGGCTCGGTGACAGGGGAGGCGGTTTGACCTGGGGGTTCCTATTAGCATTTTGTTCATCTCACTTCTTGGCTCTGGCGTTTTATTTTTTTTAATGACTAGCTTGCAAGCTTCAGAAGGCAGAGCCGATCTCTACCAGGGAACATTTGCAGAGGCAGAAATAGCACAGGTTTCAACAAAGAGCAAGGTGCCTTTGGAGGCTGCCCCACTTGCATAGTTAGACCTTCATCTCCCAGAAAGAAATGGAAATTTCTCTCTGCACTGAGACAGCACCAAGCATTGAGAGGCCTTTGTCATTTGGAGAAAGCTGCTCATCCTTCCTGCTGCTGCCTGATCACTCCGGAGGACCAAGGCTAGCGGCAGGGCGGTGGTGGCAGGGTGGCCGTGTGGCAACTGTCCCCAGCTGAGACCTCCAGCCTGCCTGGGGTGGGGAGATCTGCCCTCTGTTTGCAGAGGTGGCCTTCCAGGACAGAGCAAACAGCTCTCCTGAGCTGCCCAGGTGGCACCGTGACGATATTCTGGATCTTCGCTCTTCCTGACGGTGGAAATGCCGCACACTGAGATGTTTCAGAGCTCTTAAACTTCTAGGCACTGTGTAGCAGGCACTAAAAGCTGCTGTCCTGGAATGACCCCGTGTGTGCCCAGTTTCCCTGGGGGTTGGTGTGGTCTTGACACTCTTGACGGGGCTCCTGTTGTCTCCTCCTGGGGAAGAGAGGGAGAAAGCTGCTGGAGGAGACAAGGATTGGAGCTGCCTGTAGGATACTGTTGGTACCGATGCTGTGTTGGACCTGGGCCCTTGTTCAGCTCCTCCTGCACTCAGCTAGAGCAGTAACGGCCCTGCACGTGGAGGAGGCTCACGCCTGGTCAGTGGTGCACGGGACCGGGGCTGGAGGAGAGCATGTGCTGAGCCTGGGCTTGATGCATATTGCTCCATGGATCTTTCCCTCTCGATAGTTGACCTCTGTTTTATGGGTGGATTATTTTTTCATGCTTGAAAGGCAACAGCAGATCTAGCCTATAGCTCAGCTGTTTCATTGATTTTTTTTTTGTTGTTGTTCAAAGCATCATTACTGTTCCTTGTGGCCATTTAAGTTATTTCCAGCGAGTATCTGTGGCATCAGCTCTGGAGCAATAGGTCATGCAGTGGCTGCTCAGGCGGTGGGACACAGGGCACGGGCTGCAAAAAGAGGAGGGAGAATAGGGTCCTCGTGTTTTTTGGGTGAAATCGATGGCAGGGGGATGGTTGGACCAAATCTTGGAAGTCTTTTCCCACCTTAATGATTCTATGAAGCTGACAAAGTGATTCATTTTGACCGGAGACCTTTGCTTGGGGTGTAAAGGCACCAGCTCCTCGGCACCAGGATGAAGCCTTGGATCTTCCATGAGGAATGCACAAAACCACACAACTCCACCAGGAGACTTTCTGTTGTTGACCCCATTTTCACACACGGGAAGGATTGAGGCCAGGAAGCAAGAGCTGCACTGGAGAATTCTAGCAGGGCTTCAGCCAAATCCAGCCTTTCTCCCGGACCTGTGTCTGGCCTTCCTGGGCACATTTGTCCTGGTTTGCTGCTGCCGAGTGCCTCTGAGTGACAGCACTGACTGTCATACGGCGTTCCCAGCCTTTCTGCCTTGAGCCTGCAAGCAGCCACCTTTCCAGGTAGATGCAGTCCTTCCATCTCCTTCCTAACATACAGCATTAGCACCTTTTCCTCCAGAGCAAAGAGCCGCAATTATTCGCTGCTGGTAAGTCAGCAAGCTGTTTGTCATCCGAGAAGCAAAGCGTGAAACTGCGAGCCTGCAACAGAAGTCTTGCTGACGAGGGACCTAAGTAATTGGAGCATCTTTGGACCTGGGCTGTTGCACATCCCCTCGTGCTGCTTTGAAGGGATGTAACCGTGGTGGTGGCTGCAGCTGGTGGTCCGACAGAGGTGCACTTCATTTGGGCACATTTGGTTCACTGCTGTTTGGGCATGTTCCCCTGGGACTGATACGCTTGTAGGGTAAAACTGCTTTTAGCTCCTTACACCGTACAGTGGTACAGCATCCCCAGCTGATAGAAGGGAGTTTAGCGGGCAGCAGAGCCTGGCCTGTCTCCGCCGAGGTGCGTGGCCAGCAGTGTGCATGTGCCTGGGTCCCCTTTTAGTGCTGCTGGGTGGTGGCTGGGAACGCGGAGCTCCGGCCATCTGTCTGTTTGGGCTAGATTTTCATGGGAATCTTTTAAAATCGCGACGGAGTGAAATAGATACGCCCAAGCACATATGCCTGTGGGGTATCGATGGACCTGTTCGTTTCCCGTGGTCGCTTTCAGTTTTACAAGGGCGAGCCCGTTCCTTTCAGGCCCGTGGCACTCGAGACGTTGATACGCACGGCTTTGTCTGCCCTTGGGCTTTTCCCCAGGAGCCCTCTCGTGCCGCTGGAGCAGCACAGGATGAGCCGTGCTGGACTGCATGGGCAGTGCTTGGTGTGCACAGAGCTCTGCTGTTTGCCACCAGAGCTGCTGTGCTTGGGTTTGGTTCGTGCTCCTTGCTTTCTGTGCATCGTAACAGCAAAATGCTTCTGTTAATGAGGATGAACAAAGTGCAGCAGCCTCTCTTGTAGGAGCACTGGAAAAAAGAGTGAGCGGGCGCTCCAAGTGCACTGCAAACATTGTATTGGGGAAAGAAATTAAAGACTGAGCTAAGAAAAGCTATGAATCCTCATCCTGGGAGGGAAGTAAATGAGTAAGTCACCGTTGCGGTGTGGCGGGCAGGTCTCAGGAGTTCCTCTGGGCAGGAGGATGCTGTGGCGGAGGGCTGGGAGAGGGATATGTCCCTGTGTATCCCACAGGAGACGGGCCCCGTGCAGCCCCGGGCTGGAGGCTGAGACCTGGCTGGGTTTTAACACGCAGGCGGCTCCTCAGCCACTGCATGGGGCCCTGGTGGTGGTGCACCTCAAAGCCTGGTCTAAATATTTTTAATTACCCTGCGTTTAGAGACTTTTATAAACAAACCAGCGACAAGCCGCCTCTTCTTGTGTTGCCAAGGCCTGTGCAGAAAGTATTTAGATCAGCAGCAAAGGCAAATAATCTTGGACTAGAGACATGAGGGGTTTTATTTTGCAGGGTCTTTCTGCGTAGGCTCAATCTTTATTTATTCTTGGTTTTGTTTAGTGGTTCCCAGAATACAGAAACCCGCACCCTGTTAAGGCATGGACGTGTCTCCTTTTTACAGGACCATCCAACGCTCCCATGATCAACGCTCCCCCTTCCAAAAAAGTTATTGTTCCTAGAAAGCAGAGCAGTGCCACTGGAATGTTAATTGGGGGAAGTGAATAACGACTGCTACCCCGTGCCTAACCTCCCCAGCCCCCTCTTAACGAGCAAATTGAATTTATTTAGGCATTGAAGGTCCTGTCGCCCCCTCCCCCTGGGCAGGACTGAAGTGTCCATTGTACTGCTCTGCATTGGGATTTGCTGCCATTTGTTTAAGGAATCTTTTTTTAAGAAAGGCAATTTAAAGGAGGGGGGAGGACCCTTTTTCTCTGGCTGCAGGGAGAGGGGATGAGCTGAGCAGGCAGGGCAGTGGGTTTGTCACCATCGCTGTTCCCAGAGTAACCCAAGCATCACGTGTTGTCACCCGGGATGACACTTTTGCTATCTTGGGCCGTGCCACATCCAGCCCGTGCCCACAGTGGGGAGTAAAATGCCTGGGTTAGGGACGTGGCCGTGTTATTATGGCCGAGGTCTCGGTTCCCACAGGTGCGTGCAGCTGGCCCAGGAGCCCCGTCTGAGCGCTGGGCAGTGTGGTGGTTGAATGCTTGGAGGTGGGTTTGTCCACACAGCCATCATATTTGTGTTTTTCTGCTCGCTGGGCTCAGAGCTACCAGTCACCAGTCACCCCTTGGTGGTGTGGGGACAGCAGGTGTCCTGGTGACACCGGTCCCCTCCCGGATGCCCGAGCCAGCTGGGCTCAGTTCCCAACCCTTGGCCGCAGCAGACCACCGGCAGTGCAAACGCTTTGTTTAGATCACAAACCACAAGTTTAAGCACAAGGAAGAGATCAGCTGGTGGAGTCTCTTCGGCGCTGTTTATTTTGACACCGAATTTGTCATACACAGTCTCCCCGCTGTTGGGTCCCTGCAGCTGCTGTCGCCTGCCCTGCTGGTTGTCTGCCGCAGGTGCTGGGCTCGCGGGGGGACCGCTGTGGATGAGAAAGGTTTCAAGCATGTCAGTGAAGTGCTTCTGCTAAAAGGACCGGAGCTGACGTGGTGGTGGAAATCCTGGAGGCTTCAGAGCCAGCACCTGCGGTAATGGAGGAGCTTGTGCTTGTCTGGTTCTTTCCAGAATGAGGAATTGGTCTTTTTTTTCATGTATGCTGGTATGCATTTGGTGTCATTTGGGTGTTAGGGGATCAGTCTGACCTAATGTTTGGAGGGAGCCTGGTCTGATGGTCTCAGGACGGAGAGAGAAGTGAGGGAGCAGGGTGTTGGTTGTGGGCACGGCTCCAGGATGGGATGCTGCTCCCTAGAGCTGGGCCGGGGAGAGGGGCAGCAACAAGTGCCTTGCTCTGTCTGGCCCTAAAAATCTCAGGTATCCCCCGCTGTCCCTCCTCCTCAGGGCATGTTTTGTCAGGGAGTCTGAGGAAAGGCAGGAGGCCACTGTGGAAAGCTTGCAGACTCAGCTGAACCCCCACATCGTTGATATTTCTCTTCCTCACGCGAGCCTGTCTGGAGATGGGATCATTGCGGTGCTGAGCAAAACTCCACGCTACCAGCCTTTAAGTGGTGGAATTGATTTGGTGTAGCTCCCTGTCTTGGGTTTGAGGTCTGGCGTCGGCAATTAGTGGGGGAACGAGCAGGGCTGCCTTGTCTGGGTGCTGACCCTGGCCCTCCCTGATGAGCAGAGCATCGATCAGCTGCAATTTGCAGCAGAACCAGGGAGAAGAAAATGCTCCTGATGTTGCTCGAATGCTGCTGGCAGTGGGAAGGTTTCCCTCCTCTGCCGAGGTCTCCGCAGGAGGAATTGAGGAGTTCCTGGACCGTGCTAAAGCAGAAAGCCCCAGCCTGGTGAGGGCAGAGATTGGCACCGGGAAACATCTTGGTGAGAACCCATGAAACCATCTCACACGTTGTCCCTTGCAGCCTCTGTGGGTTCACCATGCTTGTCCCCTTCTCTTCCTCTCTGAACGGATGCCTCTGGGAATGTAGGCAGCCTTTGTAAGAAGAAATTCAAAACTGGGGCTTGGTTGCTGGCCATCATTGGGTCTGCCATGATGCCATACAGGGTCTCAGGTCCCAGGAAAGCAAATCATCTTGTGTCATCTGCTACATTCAGGCAAGCAAGCCTGGAAGGTGAGGTACGGGGCTGCAGCTCCCAGAAGCAGGAGCTGGTCTGTGATGGGGCTGGTGTTCCGCCCTGCCTTGTGCTAGGTTCCTGCCTTTTTTTCATACAAGAAATTAAATAATGCCTGCTGCAAACCAACCCCCTAGCTAGCTCTGGTAGGATGTTTCCCCTCCTAACTCTCTCTTCCAGGTGGTGTGGAGTGCTTTGCACTGTTCTGCATCGACTCCTGCCTGTCCCACCTTGGTGCCAACTTCACAACATCTCAATGTGCACGTTCACAGTGGCAGAAAGCACCCGCGATACAGCAGAAGGCAGGTGTTGGATGTGTGGGAAGGGGCTCTGTGCCTCGTAGGCAGCAGCCTGTGCAGGACCCTGCAGTGCTGGGGTTTATGCTCGATGTTTGGGGTGTTTCTGTGTGTGGACAAAGACTTAGAGGTGAACAATTCCCCAGCACCTGGTGCGCTGGCTTTGCACAGGTTAAAGCTCGTGTTTGCCTCCTGACTGCCTACTCGAGTTGGCTGAGCTCCTTCGCTGCTCTCAGTTCCCAGCCTCTCGCTTCCACCTGCCCTTGTCTCTGCCCTCCCTGGTTTCTCCCCCATCCCCAAGCAGAGGAGAGGCTCAGATGGAGAGCCACCTTATTCCTGTATCCTTTTAGTGCACAGGGGAGAGCAGCAGCCAAACCAAACTGAACGCTGGTCTCCCCGCGTTGCAAGTGGAGACTCTTTTTGTTGTTTATTTGTTGCTGATTTGTATATTCATGATTGAACCTGCAGCTGTCCAGCGCCTGGAGGATTTGGAGTGAATTAGAATGACAAGAGACATGGTCTTTATAAATAAAGTAATCATTTTTCCCTGCACTTAGCATTTATCCCCTTTCAAAGGGTCTCTGTGTGACGCAGATTTGCTGCACTTTCATGCCGGGACTGCGGGGAGATGGCTGGATCTCGCAGTCCTCTTTATTTCTGTGGCAGACGTGGGTGTGCTGACGCGGGAGGAAGGGGCAGTGTGTTAAATGCTCTGATAGTTTTTAATGGTGTCAAAGTCTGCCGTTTGAATTGGGACTTTCATGCTAGGCAAGAACTGAAAAGGGAAGATGGGCGTGAAAATCGATGCTGTGGGCCTCCGTTCCTCTGCAGCGTCCCTGTCGCAGCGCTCGTTCATCTCCTTCCCCCTGGTCCTGCTTCTCCTCCCGCCGGAGCTTAATCCTCTGCTGATGGCATCCGTGCGTTGCCATGGCAATCGGCAGGGCTGGTCGGTGCCTCCCTGCCGTAGGGAGCCCGGCTGGGATGTGGCGGCCTGGGCCGCTGGTCGGCACCGCCGAGGCTGGAGGCCGACATGTCCTGAGGTGGCAGGGCCTGGGACGTGGCATGGTGTCCCCGTGCAGCACTACAGCTGTGTTTTTGACCTTCTGCCACATGCCCTGGGTTTATCAGGTGTAACAAGTGTTGGCCTGTGCCACACACAGGAGCGTGGGTGACCAGTGTCCTGCTGTCCCCATGGCTGCTGAGGCCTGGCTTCCATGACCACGAGCCCCTTCCAGCTCATCTTCCTGGGAGCTGTACCCTGCCTCCATGCTACTGTCGCCCTCATGTACGAGTCTTGTGGTAAATGAGCCCACAGCTCATCATAAAGCGTCCTGAAGAGATCTCAACTTTTGCTTCTGGCCTTCCTGTGGGCCAGGAGACTGCTGTGCCCATCAAAGTCCCCAGGGATGCTCCAGGCCTCTCTTTTGGGTGCTGTGCTGGCTCCCGGCCCCTTCTGAGGGCAGTGATGGGCACGGCTGCTCAGCCCCCCTTCCTGGCAGGGCAAGAAGGCTTTGTAGGGACTGTTGGTGACAGGGCAGTAGCTCAGGACAGGCCATGGACCAAGATTGTGCTGCTGCCAGGAAGGGTGTCAGGGGACGCGTGGCCTTTGTGTCGTGTAATGGCAGCAGGGAGCCCTTGGACACCTCTTGCAGGAGCTGCGTGGCCAAGCCCAGAGGCCAGGCCTGTGGGTGAGGGCAGCTCCCCCATAAATGAGACGTGAGGGGCACGTTGGGACACCAGCAAGCACTCGGTGTGTGGTGTGGGTGTGCTCGCAGTGCCCCGGGGCTGACTGGAAGGAGATGCAGTGTGTGGGGGAGGCAGGACACAAAGCTGCTCCTGTGGCTCCAGGGTCACTCTGAAGGCAGGGAGATGAATCAGTTTAAATGAAAAATGCTGCGTGAGGGTTGTCCTTGCTGCAGTGTGTGAGAAGTGTTTACTCCTCGGGCACTGTCTCTGTTGTGTTTGTCAGTAAAGGCTTTCACTGCGTGAAATGCTGGGTGCTTGTAGGGGGTCACTCAGCTCTTTGAGGGGATGCTGAGGGTGCTCCCTCAGCCAGCTGCATGCATCAGACAGCGTTCTGCATTGAATGGAGGAGTTGGTTATATGGATCACAGGCTCCAACCCATGTGCTGCTGGTTCCTAAACATCTTCTGAGCCTTGCCTCCTCTCAGAGGACTCGCTGGTCATCCCAGGTCTTAGTCTAGCAAAAAGTGGCAGCAGGCTGCCGGGTTCGATGTAAGGGGATGCTGAAACGAGCTGCTGGCCTCGGCTTTGCCATCAGCTTTTGAGGCCACTTGTTCCTGCCTGTTGCAGCTCAGGGCAGCTGGCAGTCAGTGTGCCACTGAGGCTGCCCCTTGGGAGGCGGGTTGGTACTTCCAGTGGTTCATTTGCTACAGGGAAAACAAAATCCATTTGCTTGATGTGATTGTAAAGCAAAAAAGGGCTGGACTGAACGGAAAAGCTAGCAGTCATGTAAGAGGAAGAACAACCTGGAAAGCCGGGTTTATTTCTGTGTCTTATAATAGAAAAGCAAAGCAGATTCTGGCTGTGCATTCATCCACCTGATTTAAATGAAGCCATAAAACGTCAACATTTCCCAATAAAAACTCCTGACAAAGTAGCTGCTAAGCTCTGAGAAGCAAAATATTCTTTGAATTAGATGCAGGGCATGCGTTTTGGCAAAGGCAGGCTGAGTAATCCTCTAAGCTAATTTTTTTCCCCCCTTTAAATAGCACATTTAGAAGATAAAGTGGAAGAAATGTTATTTGATAGTTTCCCTCTTCCAGAGGGGAACCACACGTAGGACGTGTGCTGCTTCACTGTGCGGGGGATGTTGAGTAAGGGCTTGCAGGATCCCCCGTGGCGGGGCTGTGACAGTGGCACGTGGCTTTGGGGTGGGCTCTGGGGAAAGACCAGGGCTGCAGGGAGGCTGCTCCTCACCCGTTTTGGAAGAGTTGTGCCTTGTCAGGAGCTTGTTTGTCAGCGCAAAGTTTGCTCGACTGCCAATCCAGAGGAGATAAAGCAGTTTTACAGAGATTTATGGGCATAATAAACTATTCTGGGAGATTTATGACACATCTCGCTGTGATCAGCGAACCTTTAAAAGGTTTATTGGATGAGGATATCGTCTGCCACGGACAAGTCCTGTGTGGTGGTGGAGCAGTTGGGTTTGTTGTGCTGCTGGTTTGAAATATTTCACTTCATGCCATTTATCTGCCAGCTGGTGCTTCTTCCCAGAGGCTGTCCATAGATAAACTCCATGAACCTGGTGGGAACTGTGCCCTGTGCAAGGGGAGGGAGCAGTGCTTGGTTGCCTCTTTCAGTTTTTGTCCAAAAAGGAGAAATGGGAAGCTGAGGGAGATCAGCTGAAAAAATGCATTGCAGAGCACCTTGTGCAGTACCAAGCTGGGGGTGTTTTATGGTGTCTGGGAGCTTAAAATTGGGAGAAAATGGATTTATGTGCCCAAGCTTGAGGGTTTCTGAGGGTGCAGGTGTGCTCACACCTTCCTGCCAGCAGCTGAATCCCTGGGGTGGGTAATACGAAAAATAAAGCCCTGTCTGTCCTCGGAAGGAAGGAAAGGGGAGCGGGGACCTGGGCCTGTTCTGCACAGCTGGTAAGAGATCTGAGTGGAAGGTGGAAAACTGCAGATTCTAACAAACATAGATATATAAACATAGATATATTAGTCTGTATAGATATAGACTATATTAGTCTATATAGATATATATAGTATATAATATTATATATATTAGATATCTCTATATATAGACATAACAGATAATATATTAGTCTGTATAGATATGTAGACTAATATGCATGCAAATGGGAAAAATACCAAATCGCATATTACTTTTAGAGAATTATCACCCAGATTCTAAGATTTGCGTGAACTTTGTCTACTCAGTGGTCTCAAAAACCTTGAGGGAGATGCCCGGGGCTTTTGGTCAGGTTGTGGTTAGAAGCTGCTTAGCACTTAACTTTTAAGTGACTATAGAAAATACCAAAACCTCATGTTTATAAATGGCATCTCTAGTTCATTAATTCTCAAGTGTGTGTGTGTGTGTGTTTTTTTTCTTTTTTTTTTCTTTTTTTTTTTCCTGTAGATAGCCTCTTCCATGTGAGCTGATCCTTTTTTTGTGTATTATCTGTGCAGTGTGTGCAGTTCTTACCGAGGCGCTCAGGAGGGAAGCACGGAGCCGTGTGGGGTTTCTGTAGGGAGCAGGGCACTGTTGGACTCCGTGATCTGCTCCTTGCGGGGGTCCCAGCAGCTCCTAGGGCAGCAGCACGGTGCCTCCACACCTCTCCTCATCCTCCTGCAGCCTGAGCCACGCGTGGGGTGCCCGGGCTGTACAGGTGATGGTCGAGGTCTGTGCTGTATGGTGGTCCCAGCCCCTTCCCTTCCTCGCTGTCCCCAGCACAGCAAGGTCCCCGTGGGGCCTCAGGGCTCTGCTTCCAGGAGGCTGCAGCCTGGCTGGGTGTGTTCTTGCTTTATATCCCAATCAAGCGTTAAGCATCATTAATTGCATTGATTCTCGCCTGCAGCTGGAGGAGTTCATGGGGACTGGCGTTCCTGTCCCACCTCTTGCTTCGGGCTGCAAGAAGCAGACGTGAGCAGGAAGGGGGAGGCAGCCGGGGGGGTCCTGCTACGTCCCCACTCGTTATCATGGTTACCCCAACGCAGAGCATGGGGATGGGCTTCAATTCCCAATCGTGTTCCCAGTCCTCTTGTGCAGGCAGCTGCTCTCCAGGTCCCTCTACACCAGTTTGGCCAAGTTTCCTCTCTGCATGCCCTTTGTGTGCCATGAAACCTGCTGCTTCTTCTGGACTCGTCGAGTAAGAGAAAGTTTGGGCTTCGTACTCTGACTCTCCACACTGGGGTTGTGATTTTGCGTCCTGGTGTCCTTCCGTTTGGTTCCAGCTTTGCAGGCGCTGTGCCCCGCTGCCCTGCGTTTTTGGGCCGGTGGGCCAGCAGGTGACAGAAGCGTGCCACCACGCCACCACCATCTGCTCGCTGGTTTGAGAGGCTTTCAAGAGGAAAAGATGCTGTAACACACTGCTTCTCCCCCCACCCCCGGTCTGTTTTTCCTTCTTTTTACGAATTTGGCCGATAACAGGGTTTTTCTCCTTGCAATAAACAGGGGTTGTACGAAACGCCGAGTATCTGGTGGTCTCCGCAGAGGGTTCAGTGTGTGCCTTGTAAAGAAACATCGTGGTGGTTTGCTTTTCTCATGTTGTCACGTCTTCCTTCAATTATGGGATAAATATTAATACCACAGCCACCCACTAACCAGTCGCTGCCTGCCATGTCTTATCTTCCCATCTCTGTGCCATTGGAACAACTTTACAACACCCTTAAGTTTAAAACAAACACAGGCGAAAAACAGTCCCTCTGGATATATTAGAGCTGACCAGCAAATGTGCATTTCATTACTGAAAGTATGCTGGTAGACCTAGAGGAGCGGGCGAGCCAAAGGGAAGCAGACCTGCAAAAGGCTTTGGTACGAGATAAAATAGGAAAAGTGGTGTGTGTGTGTGTGTGTTGGTTTTTTTTTTCTACCCCTCCCCTTTCTCTCTCGATTCCCCCTGCTGCGAATTCCTGGTTCCAGGCTTGCATATCTGAGGGAAGCCCGGGTGCCAAGTGGGGAGATGCCTTGCACGGCGTAGGGCTGGGAGCAGAGCGGCGCGAGGAGCACTGCGTGCTTTATTTTTGTTTGTATTTGTGATTTTTTTTTTCCTTAAAGGCGTCAGCGCTTGGATGGGAGCGCTGGGGGTGGATCGCTGCTTGGCACGTGGCCCCCTCGTGTGGTCCAGAGCCCGGCCAAGGTCCCATGGTGGGAGCAGAGTGTCCATGGGCTGGTGCCCTGGGGGAACATCACAGACGGGGTTTCAAGCTCCGGGTCCTGCCGTAAGGAGGAGGAGGAGGAGGGCTCAGGGTGCTGGGGCTCCTGGAAAAAGGGCAAAGCAGCTGGTGGTGGGTTGGGGTGGTCGGTGCAGAAGGTCAGGGCCAGCGAGGCTGTGCTGAAAGCGTCCAGTGCAGCCCCTGCGTGGCTCATCTGCCACCCGCAGCCCCCATTGGCACCTCCCTGTGTATTCAGATGCTGGGTAGGGTTTTGAGGTCAGCCCGGCTGTGCAGATGTGGCTCTGGTAACAGCCAGCCCTGCGTTTGTACTGCTTGGTACGAGTTACAGACACCAGGGCTCCCTCTTCGCTCCTCCTTGGTGGGCTTGGCAGGAGAAGCGCTCGCCTTTTCCAGTGGGATTTCGGAGGCGTCCGCTAGGTTGCAGTGCTGATGATATCTTCTGGTGCTTGGAAGGGTTTCGTTGTCTGGGTCCAAGCCCTGTGCTGGCCTTTGATGTGCAGGGGAGGTTGGGCCAGAGCTGATCCCTGCAGGCTTCAAAGAGCCGCCCAGCAAAGAGGTGTGTGAAGTTATCTTCTTATTTTACGAGAGCTGTTCCGACGTTGGATGACTGGCTTGTTGTTAACGTGGAGCGAGGATTTTTATTCAGCAAGGTCCACACATCCGACTGCTTCCCCTCCAAGAAAAACACGGCTGGATGTCTCAGCAGCTCCACCAGGCTGGTCTCACGGAGCAAAGCCCGGCTGGTGGCTTTGCAGGGAGTGTTTTTACATGTGAGCAGATGAGTCACCATCGGCCGCCTGCTCAACAGCAAGCATGTGTGTTTTCACTTCTTCTGGGCTTAAAAGAGGCGTTCAAACTGTACCCCTTTTTCTAGATGAAAAAAAAGAAGAGGTGCAGAGCCCATACAGGAACAAATTGGGGAAAATTCCTCCATTCCAGGCAATGCTAAAGAACACGAGCAGGTGCACTTGGCAGTCAGCTCCTCACAAACCGCCCAGTGGACATCTCTGCCCTCTGTCTCCAGTGCCCACTCTTGAACCGGTGTCAGGAACTTCACACTTTGTATTTAGCTTAACCTCTTACAATTTTACCCAGTATAAAGAGGAATATTATAGGTTAAACTTCACTCCAAAAGAAGAGTGCTTTCGGAATGTTAGCTGCTGCAGCAGGGTGCTTGTGGCACAGCTCGGAGCTGCAGCAGCTCTCCCCCTTTGGCCCTGCTCCTCCAGGCTCCGTGGGGGTGCTGGCAGCCTGAAGTCATCAGCGATTGCTTCTGATCATGGTTAAGGACAGACTAAACCAAGGAGCTGGCAGGGGAGCAGGCACCTTGCTAGGCTTTGGGAGAGGCAAAGTGGACAAAAAAGCCCCCACTGCAGGCAGGTGCACATGGAAAAGCAAAAGCAAGTCGGGCATCCTCATCCCTTCCCGTGTCACAGGGCTCCTGGAGGCAGAGGCATTGCCCTCACTTCTGCACTCACTTCTGGTCCTTGCCAGCACTGCTTGGCTCCACTCTTCAGGCTGCGCCCTGAACCCCGTGCTGAAGGTTTTTGGTGTTTAGACAAAATGATTCAAAAGCAGCAAATCAAAGCACGCGTGTGCACACACAGACAACCAAAAAGCCACAACCACGACCCCAAGACAAAATGCTTTGCCACGCGAGGGGCTGTAGGTGAGGAGGGAAGGAGGTTTCTGAAGGGGATTGGACAGCAAGAACGTGAGCTGCAGTAAAAATGGTTTGAGGGAAAGCTAAAAAGGCTTTGGGGAGAGCTGTGGACTTGGTGCACTGGCGCTTGAGCTGACCTTTTAAGTGTCAGAGGTCAGGAAAAAATATCCCCCAGGGGCAGCTTATCCCATAAATGCTACTTCGTGGCTTCCTGGACCCTGCACGTGAACCAGCTGCTGCTTGGCCACTGTGCAGAGGAGATGCCAAACCAGGCAGACATCGCTTGTTGTCCTGTCCTGGGGATTTTGAGTTTCTCCTCCATTTCTGGGAAGATGCTTGTTCTGAAGATCCAGCAGGACAACTTGTTTAGCTGAAACTGGTGAGAACTGGGTCACTCCTGGCCACGTACAGACCGATTTGTGGCTCCTGTGCATCAGCACAAGGCCCAGGAAGCCGCTGTGTGCTTGGTGGCAGGCTGTGAGCAGTCCCAAATTCTGCTTCTGCTGCATTTGTTCAGGGGAACGTTTGTAATGCTGGCTGCAGAGCTCTTGCCAAGGCACTTTTCAGTGTTCGCCTGCAGAATGTGATAAGGTAAAAATCTGCATTCCTTAGCGGTTTTATTGAAAATGAAGTAACTCAACATTCATAATACATCTCTCAGTATGCACCCGGACCTGACAGCCCCAAACTTCCAAATTCAGCGGTGTCCTTACCCAGGTGAAGCAGTGCAAGCACCGGTCACGGAGCTCTCGCTGCTGGGTTGCCCTTGGGCTGCCTGGGCCAATCCCAGGGCTGCAGCGGGGCCGTGGCCAGTGCCAGCAGGAGGTGCCGTGCTCTTTCTTTTGGTTTTGGAAGGAGGTTTCTGGTGGGGGGCTGCTCAGAAGCAGGGATTCTGGTTACTTTTTGCTGTCAGTGAGGTTGGGGTTATGTGAAAATGTGTTGGATGGAAGTCACGCTGGGACCAACCTGCATGGTGTCAGCAGAGCCCCCCAGGGCACATTGCCATCGTTTGTCTTTTCCATGGCCTTTCTCCTGCATGCACTGATAGAAAGGGGAAGGTTTAACCCCTGAACCAGCCTGGGCAACATGCGACAATCAGCCCTTCCTCCTCCTTGTTCCCTCCTTTCATACCCTCTAGCACATCCCTCCTCACTGCCAGCCCATTTTGGGGCACCAGGGTGCTGAGGGGATGGTGCTGGGTTCTTCCCTGCAGTGGCTGGGCTGATTAGCTCAAGTCTAGTGTTACTGGATAGATGAAATCCAGAGCAACCATCAGACCCCATATGACTGTAGCCCTAGTTTACGTGGTACCCTTTTGGCTTGTTCTGCCTGCATCTTCCCTGTTTTCTTCTCCCCGGTTCCACCAAATTGTAGTTATTTTTCTATGAGGAACAGGGTGCCCTACCTTACAGCCTTCCCAAATCTCCGTTTGTGATTAGCCACACACTTTTTTTTTTTTATGAAGGTAGAAGGGGTGTCATTTTCCACGGGCTGAGGCACAGCATCCCCGTCCGCATGCGAGGTGGTGTCTCAGCGCTCTCGCCCTGTATCTGTTTCCCCAAATGCCACCACTTCTCATGGTTTAACACTTTTGCTTCCCATCTGCATCTCCTGCCATCTGCTCCTTGCTCTGGGCAGGGAAATGAACACCGAGGTGCAACCACAACAGCGAGGGGTTGGGGACTGGTGCCAGCCTGGGGTCTGGCGCATTTTGTGGGGCTTCCCCCAGCAAATATGTTGCACGCTGGTGTCCCGATAGGGCTGCAAAAGCTGGTGCAGGCGAAAAAAGATTTCTTTAAGGGACACCAGTGCCAGAGACAGCTCTGGAGGCTGTCCCCTGCACCGTGCACTTGGCTGCGCTGCCCGAAGGTAAGCACACGTTGGCATCCCGCAGGGGGAAGTGAGCTCAGTGCCCTGCCCAAGACCACACGTACGGCGAGACCAGACTCCGAGTCTCCAGGTGCTCCGAGCCGGGGTTTGACTCACCAGTCTGCCGCGCTGCCTGTGGGGAGTTCCCTCTGTGCATGTATATTGGGTTCAATTAATCATCCTCCCTTCGAAAGTTTGGATCGAGCTGCTTGTGTTGCAGGGCGGCGTGTGAGCGGGGTGGCTGCGTCTCCGTGGGTGTGTTGCCCTACAGAAATATCTTGCTATAAATAAACAGATAAAGGGATCGCTGCTGCAGGACGTCCCTGCAAACGAGCTCGCAGTACGTCTGCAAACCCTCTCGCATAAATAACCTCATTCAACAAATTAAGGGGCTGAGAGACCCGACTGGGCTGGGTTTGAGTGCAGTCATTTCTGAGCATCTCTGGTTTTGTCCCAGAGCTGCAGGGGCGCGAGCACAGTGCTTTGGGATGCAGAGCTGAACTTTAAGAAACCCCGGCGCTGGGTTAATTCAGAAACACAAAATGAAGATGCTGGTTCTGGAGAAGTCTGAGCCAATTCTGCTGCTCTGCCCGTTCAGTGCAGGTGCTCGTGCCACTGCAGCGTGGAAACGATGCCCCTGCCTCAGCCCTGAAGCAGAGCCTGGGCACCGCTGCGGGGCAGCTGCAGTCCTGGAGAGCTGAGATGTCTTGGTGGTGCCCAGCAAGCGAGCAGGGAGCGAGCAGGGGCTCTGGAAAGGCTCTTTTGGGACGGTGCTGGAAGTGGTGCCACCAGCTTGGGCTGCTCCTGCTGGGCTTTGCTTCAGTGACCTGTGTCTGTCTGTCTGGCTGCACGCTGGGGAGCATCCTTGCCTCTCTGTGCGGATGCTCAGAGCGGTCGGGACTGGCAGCGAGGCTTTCCCAGCGCCAGGCCAGCTTTCTGCCTGCCATCTAACACTCGTTTAGGGGTGGTTATGTGGACAAACTGGAACTGCAGTCTGTAACCACGATTTATCTGCGGCTCCGTGTGCCGGAGCAGCTCCATCAGATGCTCTGCCCCAGCTCAATGCGTTTGTCTGGGGGCAGAGAGAAGAGCTGGCATTGCGGGGGTGAGCGTTAGCTGTGAAGTTAGGTGATTATGGGTCATTTTGAAGATATCTTCCCTGAGCAATTGTTTCGTTTGGAGATGCTGCGTGCTCTCAGTGGGAAGAAGTGAAGAGTCACTCTGACTCCCTTACCTTTCACGTGTGAAACCTCAGCAGCAGCAATGCCTCTTTTTCTTTCTCGTTCCTTAAAAGAGAGAGGAAGGGAAGGGAGGTTAGGATGACCCATGCGGTGGAGGAGCTGTGGAGCACCTCTTCAGAAGACCTCACACTCTTTTATTCACTGGAGCTGCAGAGCTCAGCCCGGGAGCTTTGCTTCCTCTTGAGCCTGGATGGAGGCAGGCGGTCCCAGCCATGCTATCTCTCGTTGAACACCCACCAGGACCCCCATAAGGGGTGGCTGTGCCCCCGTGCTGAGGCTGGCCACGAGCCGTGTTTGGGCTGGCTGGGGACAGGCACCCAGCTCCATCTCCACTGATGACCGATGGCTCCTGGATGAGGGGGTTGTTTAAGGCTGAGTTTTGTTCCTTGGGTGCACTTTTCTGCCTAAAAAAAAAAAAAAATGCTGCTGTGAGCACAGAAGAAATTTAAACGATCTGTGGTTTATGGCTAGCTGGTTTGACTTTGCTTCTCCAAGCAGGCACAGGTTTGGGCTAGGGGTTGGTGACCGCAGGCATTGCCACCCCGCTGGGCCTGGGTGGCTGCGTGGCAGCTGGCTAAACCCTCTGCCCTGGTTAGACCAAAGGCATGAGATAAAACCAAAGACCTGAGGTTAGAGGGGCTCTGATGCTGCTGGTTGGTGAGCGGGGATGGAAGCAGCAGTCCCAAACCTGGCATTGAACAGCTGGCACCCGAGCCTGGCTCTGCTGACCGCAAAACGCTTCCTTGCAGCGCTGGGAGAGCAAGTGGGGAGGCTTATCTTGCTCTTTTTTGTGTGACTGAGCACACGCAGCACACTTGCCCGCTCTTCAAACAGCAGGGAGAGGAGATGAGATGGTTTTTTCCTGTGCCAGTGCCATTTGGGGCAGGAAGGACCCGATTCTTGATCCTGCCTGCTGGTGCCAGCGATGCAGAGGAGCCAAGCCGGTTTATGCGCTCCCCAGCTGGGTGCATGGCTCTGGGGACCTGATGCTCTCCATTCCTGGCGTTTTCCAAATTCCACTCAGCTTTTTGTGCCTATTCCAGGTACCTTTTGAAGAAGGTCAGCGAGCAGAACATGTCCCCATGCGTTAACCCCATGCACGGCGTGTGGTCTACAGCTGAGCACGCGTCGCGGCGCGCATGGAGCGCTCCGGTTGCAGGGAAGGAACTCGCCCTGTGCTGCTGCAGCCGGGAAGCTGGGGGGGGACACGGGGGGACTGGTGGCCAGGGGGACCCGGCAGCAGCAGGGCTGCTCCTGCGGTGGCTGGGGAGGTGCCAGGAAAGGTCCTGGGGCTCCTGCACGTCCCGAGACCGCGCAGCCCGTCCCCAACACAGCGCTCGCCGAGTGCCTGCTGCTGGCTGTTACCCGAGGCCCATATTTGTGGGAATATCTAACGCCAGAGGTCCCTGGTGGCACCAGAGGCGGGTGGCACGTGGCAGTGCGGGGCTCGGGGCGAAACCCTGAGTGTGAGCGCCTGGGACACAGAGCACGTGGGAAGCCCCGGAGAGCTCTCGCTGCGGTTTCTGGAGCTGTCGTGCGCTGATCAGATCCAGACGATGCGTGTTCGGCAGCGATCTTAAAGGGACCTTCTCGCATCTCGGGACATCGTTAGCAGGCCGTGAACACCAGGTTCTGCTCTGATACAGGAGGAGCTGGCCCTGAGTGAGAGGAGCCGGGCTGGGAGGAGCAGTGGTGGTCTCGCTGCGAGGTGCTCCCGAAAGCCCGGGGCAGCGGCGAGGTGTTAGACAGCATTTTAATGCGGGCACTGTGCCCCCAAATGAAGCAGAACCCAACACAAGAGGAACCCAAATGGTGCTCGTGGTGGAGGATGCCCACGGCTGCGATATACTTTAAAAAATGAATATTCCTGTCGGGCTCATCCGTGTGTCCTGGCGGGTGCTGGAGGGGAACGGCGCTCCCAGCTGCTCGAGGAGGCGGTGGGGCAGGGACGGGGCTGGTGGGTGAGGGAGAGGTGCCCGAAGGAGCCCCCAGACCCTGCCACCCGCTGGCAGGCAGCGATGGAGAAAGGGAACGGGGGAGAGGAAGGAATTTGCTGTCGCCGCCGTTGTGTGGGGTAAAGGGAAAGTCAGAGTTTCCCCCTCCTTCGCAGCACCCCGATCCCAAGGATTTAAACACTGGCTTTAAAAGGAGAATAAAAAATAACGAGGACATGGATAGATGGTTTCTTTTTATCTCTTCAGCTGAAGAGATAAATGTGACATTAATTATGTGACACAGCTTTGAAAATCATTATATATCTCTGTTTTTTTTTTTTTTTTTTTTTTTTTTTAAAGGGGGTTTCAGATTTCTGTCTGGGACTAATAAAGAGGGACAATTTAAAAAAACAAAAAACTTTAAAGATGATCTGTAGGGAGAGATTTTGCTGTCTTAATTTTCTCCTCTGGAGATGAAGCTCGTTCCTCTCTCCTGTCTCTCGCAGAGGGCGAATGTGCGTGCGTTTGAAGGGGATGCTGAGAGAGGGAAAGCCGGGGGTGTCCCGTGAAGTTTAATAGGAGGCTGTGGGCTTTGGGGAGGAGGGATGGCTGGGGGGTAAGGTGAGGCCGCCGGAGGGGGAAGCGCTGAACTCTGCACCCCTCTGTCCCGAGGAGAAGGGAAATGAGAACAATTAGCATCCCTGAGTAAGCACTTTGCGTCTTGCTTTCCCCCGCGGGCTCGTCGGGAGCTGGGGCTTTGGGGGCTTCTGCCAAAGGAGAGCGGAGCTCCCGGTCTGCAAGCGGCTCATTGGGTCACTGGCCTGAAAATCCTTGCTTGCAAAATCCCATTGAAGGTTTCTGAGGGCACTTCTAGGTGGGGACAAACCCTAGAAGCTTTATTGGAGCTGGCGTCTCCGCTGCAGGCCCACCGTGCCGTGGGGCTGGGCTGGGAGAGGGGCAGGGGCAGGCGGCCTCGTGGTGTGTGCCGTGATGCTCGGGGGCTCGCGGGGGGCACAGACCAAAGCTGAGAGCTTCCCACCCCACTGCTGGGAAGAGGTAGAAAAGCAGGAGGAAACCTGGAGCCCCGGACAAGCTGAGGCGTGGTGTTTGTGGCAGGGTTTTCAAAGGAGCCTTAAGGGCTGCTGGGACAAGGGGTGGTCAGAAATCCACGAGAACCAGGCAGGTGTTGTGAGGAAGCCCAGGCAGCGCGGTGCTTTGCTGTTGGAGGGGCTGGGAGCTGCAAGGTTTGCTCGAAACCCCAGTTTGCCGTGGCAGTGCTGCCCTGCAGGCATCGGGAGCGGGGAGCCTGCGGCCGTGGGCTGCTCCCTGCTTGGGGTCCCTGGCTTGGGGTCGAGCTTTCCTTATCCCTCCGGGTGCTGGGCACCCAGGGGAGCGGGCACATGGAGAGAGGGGTGCAGGGGGCAACTGGGGCGCTGCCGTTTTACCCCTCAGGGACTGTCTCAGCCCTGGCATCGGGTGCTGGTGCCGTGCGGTCTCCCCGAGGTGGCGGTGGGGAGGGCGGCACGATGTCAGCCGGGACCCATCCTCGTGAGAAAGGGGGAGGAGGGAGGTTCCCCCCGCGCGTTTCGCCCTCCTCCCCCTCCCTCCTGCACAAAATAAATTTTGGGAAGACATCCCAGAGAAACGCGCTGCTGAGTTAGGGTGGGTTGGGTGTCTAGAGTACATGGTGGCTTTGTGATTTTATAACATTCATCTGCACACTTGATGATGAAAGGCTAATAACTCCCGTATGGGGTGCCTCGGGGGGATTGCATCTTGCTACCAGAGACGGGCTGCGGGGAGAAGCAGGCGGCTTCGACCCTTTCTGAAAGAGGGATTCTTCTCCTGCTCACGCCTGGTGGCCAGGAGCCCGACACGGCCCTTGGGCACGGTGATGCTGAGCTTCTCCTCCTCCTCCTCCTCCTCCTCCTCCTCCTCCTCCCTGATGGTCGGTGGCCAGGTCCCTGCCGTGCAGCAGGGTGAGGTCACCTCCACGCCGGCTCCTGCTTTGAGGTGGCCGTGCCTGGCAGCGGTGGCCCTGCCTCACCCCCCGCCGCAGGTCCTGCTAATATTTGCTTTATGACATCTCGCTGATAATGTTTGGATGTGCGAGCGGCGAGGCCCTGCAGCTCAGCGGCGCTGCTTCAGCCAGCATAATTTTAGACCAACAATAACAAAAATAAATCACTCCACACTTTCCATTAAGTATATATTTAGACATTACTGTACACGAGCCACCACGAGAAAACGAGGCATTTATTCGAGGCTGGCCTGCCCCCCAGCCCACCCCCCCAGGCGCGTGCCCCCTGAGCGCGGGGTGATGCCGGGGCTGCGGACCCCGGGGTCACCCCTCGGGTGCGTGCCGGCGTCTGGGCAGGTCGTGGAGCTCCTCGTGCCCTCGCCCAGCGTGAGCTTGAGCTTTCCCTTCAACACAGGGGCTCAGTGAAGCCGGCAGCCCACCCAGAAGGGTTTGGCACGGGGGAGGTTCAGCGATGCCCGGCTCAGCCCTGCCGGTGCTCCCCGCCGCGCTGCGCCGAACACAAGCTCCCATTTACGCCGGGGAGCGCCGTCCCCTCTCCCGCCCGCTCCCTCCACGGCCTCCTCCTGGCTGTTATTTTAAACACGCCAGCCTGGGAGACCACCTTTCAACAGCGGAGTTTGCTGAGAAAATAAAAGCGTGTGAGCCACGGGGTCGTTTTTCCCCGCCGCGGGCTGCCCTCGGCCGGGAGCCCGCTGTCGTTGCAGGCACCTCGCGGGGCTTGGCTTGGAGGTCGGAGCGCGGCGTGCAGCCCTCGCTGATGGTCCACGGGCTGGGAATGCTCTCCAGAGGGTACCTTCCCTGCAGAGGGAGGTGATGTCCTGTGGGGAGCATTGCGAGCACGGCTGGGGACCTCGCAGCGCCCGCGTGGGGACAGTGGCTGAGGTCCAGAACCGCGGGGGTCCTGGGAGCAGAGCGCAAAGTCTGTTTTCTGGGAGGATGCTGCCTGGAGGAGAAATCAGGAGTGGTTGTCACTGTTTTAAGCCCAGCGTTTGGACCAGACCAATATCACCATCTTGTGAGATGTCCGAGGGTGGTTTCCCTTCCCCACAGTGCTTTTACCCTGCAGCTCCTGTCCCAGGTGGGCACGCAGCAGTGCTGGGAGCTGCCGGAGCCTTTTGAGTCAAAATCCTCATCTTGCTGCTTAAACGCATGACGTGAGGGCACCTTGCTCCTGCAAGGGCAGAGGCTCTGTGGCCGGAGGCTCCTGCATGCAGGAGGAGGTGGCTGCAGCCCCCCGAGCACCCCAGTGGTGCATGGCGTTGCCTTTTTTCCCTTGGGGGCCAGCGAGACCTCCCCCGGCACATCGTCTGGAGCTGGGAGCTGGATTCACCCAGAAGCTGGACCGTGTCAGTGATGGGTTTTTTGGGTGTCTCCTCCTCTAGCCAGCTCAGCCTGGAAGCACGGGGGCTGGCACTTGCCCTGCCAGCCGGGGGATTTTCTGTCTGTGCCGCCAAGGTGAGCAGAGCCCTTTTCATGTTAGCCTGTGGGAGCCAAGGTAAAGATTTCTTCTGGCAGCAGGGAACTTCAGATAAGAGCTGTAATTGCTGCTCGGCACTGCAAACCTAATCTCTTTGCTCCTCAGCCTGAACTTGCCTGCCTCAGACTGTAAATGACCTGCAGCACACACCCGTGCCCATCGTGGTCTGTGTGGGGCTGATCCTGAGCTCTTGCAGGCTCATTAGGTCAGCACAGTTCACAGCTTGCTATCAGCGAAGCTTATAGTTTGGAAATGGGGTGTGCCTTGGGGTCTGTGCAGGTCCTTCTGTTAATTAAATGCTCCATTTGTGTGGAGCCAGGTTTGTACATCCCTGACCACCCTCACCAGGGGCTCCAGCCCTGCCTGCCCGTGGGCTGCATGCCGGCGTTAACGTGGTGCAGAGGTCTGGGGGTGCCTGGGGAGGAAGTTTGCTGTGTGCCGTGATGAAGGACTGAAGCACACGGGTTCCCTGCAGCTGGCCAAACCCAGGACAGAGGGAGCTGATCCATCCTCCGTGGCCAGGGCTTCCCGAAGCAGCAAACGCTGCGCACAGCCCCGGAGGCAGCCTGCTATCTTGACTGGTTTTAAAAATAACCCTTGTGGAGCTCCGTTCCCATACTCTCCTTGGGAGAGGAATTTATTTCTGATGTGCCTATAAAATTAGTCGAGGGCTTTTTTTTTTTTTTTTCCCCCTCTCATTAATATGGATGTGGTAATGACAGGCGGGAAGATTCGGTTCCCTCGGGAAAAGAGCTCTCACGGGCATCCTCTGCAAGTCTTTCAGATGGTACGAGTGCTGTTCAAGGAGCGGGGCAGAAATAAGTCGCTGTAATTCTGCCTCTGGAGGAGGAAATAAATGAATTTCTGCCTCTGACATGACAACGTAAACCCCAAACCTCCAGAGATGCCTTTGTGCTGCCGCCCCCCACACGCAGCGCGGTGCTTCAGCAGCGGCCCTGGGTGTGCAGCGGGTAGGTCCATGTAGTGGTGCACGTCCCCGTGCTTGCTTTTTACACCAGAATCATGAATTTTTATCTTTTTTTGGCAGGCTTCTCGGTAACTGAGAAAGAGCCAGAGGAATCTCTTTTGGGTTCGGAGTTTAAAGAATGTGACTCGGAGAGTTTTTCTTCCTACGGTTGGATTCTTCGGGACTTTTAGCAAAATGAGCCAAAGGATCAGGCTTTCCCTCCTGTTCGGTGGTAGCTGCATCACGTTCCTGTTGCGATGTCGTGTCCATTGGTTCTTGGGAACCTTCCTGGTCCCTAAACTACAGGGCACTTCTTCATTTCTGCTGCAAGAGGACAAGGAAATGGAATCATGTGTATGGAAAGGAGAAAAAAAAAAACACGTTTCATATCTTAAAAAAGCATTTAGTGGTTGCCTTAGGTTAAGCCAAGAGATCCTGAAGGTGATGTTTGAGAACAGCAGCACATCTGCAAGCACGTTTGGTGGCTGGGTTGTCTTGTAGCTGCGCAGGGCCTTGCATTTCTTGGGCTTTCAGCAAAGACCTGGGGAGCTGAGGGGTTGGAGAGGTGCTGGCTCGAGCTTTTTGCCATCCTTCAGAGCTGCGGGATGACCTCTGGGGCTGGCCCTGCGCTGCGAGGGCTCCTTGGCCCCCTGGCTGCCCGAATTTCTGCTGTCACCGCCTGTCCTCTGCCCTCCTGCCTGTGGGTTTCAGGTCCGTGCTCATGCCTTCGGCGACTGCTTGGCCCCGTGGTTATCCTGACATTTTCCTGCTGGGCGCCGTGGCCTTTCGCTGCTTTGTTGCAGGAGGCTCATATTATCGTTTCTCAGCACAGCACAAACGCTCGCTTTGTCCTTGCCGGCAGCCAGGCGCTAGCTGGGCATCGCCAGACGGCATTCACCAACAAAAGATTGCCTCTCTCTAAAGCTCGGTGGGCTTTCGTTCTGTTGTTTCCAGTGCCAATCTCCCAACACAGGATCTGTTTTTCCTGCCTCACCCATGTGCAGGGTGAGCTCGGGGCAGGAGGAGAAATCTAGCAGCGCCACGCTGCTGTAGGACGGGTGGTTGTACAGCTGAGTTAGGACAGCCCAGGCAAGCCAGGAGAGGTGCTTGCTGTACCTTTCCATGGCATTCAGCCTAGCAAGGCCCACATTTTAGTTCACAGCGTGTCAGCTGGGCATCCTCCCCGTGCTGTACCCTGCTGTAGGCGCAGGCTGTGCTGCAGGCTCTCCCCTCCCTGCTCCACGGCAGCGGCTCGGTGCCTGTGCCCTCGTTAGGCACACAGCAGATTTGCAAGGCAATTTTTTCTTGGAGTAGTTCTTGTTCTTAATTACAGGGGAAACCTGTAATCAAAGCAAAAAGTGTCATAAGCTTTGTTGTTACGCTTGTGCATGACAGCAGTGACAGAAATCCAGCTTCTGTTTCCACTTTCCTTCGCTGGTCAATGCAAACGTGGAGAAGTCTCTCGTCCTCCAGACTCTTGGATCTGGGTCATCAGGGGCCAGCCGGGAGCCAGGAGCGCACCTTTCCCGGGGTGCATCCACGTGCTGCGTGGGCAGCATCCCCTCGGTGAGACAAAACCAGCCCGCTGGCGTTCAGAGGCGTCGCAGGACATGCAAATGTCAGAGCGGAGACGATGCACGTCCTGCTGCCACTTCCCGCGGCACTCGAAGAGTTGGGGTTAGGGTGATTTATGAGTTTAATTCAGCCTGGTGTTCCCATCCGGATCTCAGCTGCTGGATTGCTCAGCGCTAACCACAATGCGAGATGGTACCCAAAAATGTCGTGCTGTGAAGATGGAGAACCAAATTTATCCAGACAATCAGAGTCTCGCATGTGAAAGCAATGTGTGCTTTGCTGTGCTCTGCTTGCTGCGCGTGGGTAAGCAACCTGCCTTTCCTGCGTTTGATGGTGCCTCTGATACAGGAGGTGAATGAGAATGAAACTAATTGCTCGCTTATTATTTTTGCTGGGTAGCTGCAAGATAATTAAAAAATTTGTTCTCGGTATAATGTGTAACTACCTCGCTCTCCCAGGTAATGATCTAAGCGGGCACCTCCCTGCCTTAGCCTCTGGTACTATTCAGGGCAGCTTGCAAAGCACAGGACTTTAGGTTAACTTAGAAATTGATAAAGACGAATATTCCTTAAATCCCTCGGATTTCAAACACAGGCGTGCTCGGTAGCACTGCAGTGCCTTTCATCCGAGGAGCACCGAGCAGGCAGGGGGAGCCGAGGCAGCTGAAGCCCGTGCCCTCCTTGCCAGAAGTCCCCACGGCGCAGGCAGGAGCAGGGGAAGGGAGGGAACCGCTCCGAAGGGGTTCAGCAGCTACGGGGGTGGGATCTGCCCCCAGCTCCGCAGGGCACGGCTTAGCTCAGGGCTTGTAACAGGAGGGGAGCGGCGTCAGCAAATAGAGAAGGTAAAAATAATTCCAGATTCAAGCAGAAATTATTCGTGCGGTGCGCTGGGTGTAGGCTTATCCTCACGGCTCTTGAGGATGCTCTGCTTTGCCCTGAGTGGGCTGAGGCTTGCTGGCTGGTGATGGCCACATTTGTACCTCCTTGTACCTGCTTCCACCCCCTCATGGGGGCTGCTTTGGGAATTGCAAAGGAATGGATCAGAGGAAGCCCTGCGTGGTCTCCCTGCTGCTGTCGAGTGGGTGCTCATCTCGGAGCAGTGGGAGGCACCCCTGCACTTTTTGCCAATCCACTGGTGACAGCAGAAGCTTTCTGTGCGAAACAGCCTCCCATCAGAAGCTCACCTGCACGTTTTTGGAATGACCTCGTACAAAAGTCCCATTGGGCTTTGCATTTCTTTTTCATCTTCCTCAAGCACCTGCCCAGATTCTCACCCGGAGGTACCAGACAGTGGCAGCTCCGTTCCCCAAAAAGGGCTGAGAGCCCTGTCTGCAGGGACCTGAGCACAAATTGTGGGGAGCCCCAGAAGGAAGGAGGCCGGGGTGGCTGAGGGCAGGTGATGGAGGCAGGCCTCCCTCCTGCTAAATAAATACTTTGAAACCGGCTCTGGCAGGGCAGGGAAGTGAGTCAGCTCCATGATTAGCACCGGCTCTGTACGAACCCAAGTGATGGTTTCCTTGCACCATATGGGACGCTGCAGCCGGGGGGATCGGGGTGTCCCAGCCAGCGCCGTGCCCGAGGCCCCTGCACGTCAGAGCTCACCAGAGGGAGAAGCGATCGCAGGGTGAACCTTGCTTGCTGGTAGAAAAGATGGTTATTTGTATTGGCCACTAGTTGCCGTTTCTTTCTTGCTGAGAAGCACACGGGAGAAGTGAGTGCAGCGAGCTGACCTCTCTCGGTGCTCAGCATGAAGTGGAACAGGGCAGGAGCCTGGAGAATTTCAGCCTTATTCTGCATTTCCCTCTTAGTTTTCAGCTGAGGTTCCAAAGCACTTTACAAATAATAGGCAATTTGTCCTTTTACTGCCCCTCTCAGGCTTGCAAATGCTATTTTCCTTTCCCACGTAAGCAAGCCTGTGCGTGGAGCTGCTCAGCCTGGGCAGATGCGAGCGGTGTGGCCGAGGCTGGGGGAGCATTTATCCAAGTCCCAGTTCCAAATTCTCCTTTTTCTGCTCTTTCTGCTGGATTTGGGTGCCTGGTTCTCCACGAACGAAAGTGGAGGCAAAACAACTGCAGAAACAAATGCAGTTAAAGCAAGGTCTCATTTCTGGGGTCTCATTTCTGGGTCTGGCACAAGTAGAGACAGGTAGCTCAAGGTAAGGCCATGGCCGGCCTCTTCCCTGGCTGTTCTGTCCGCTCCCGTCCCAAAAATGTGGTGGCAGACAGGGAGGCAGCCCTGGAGACAGGGATTTGGGAGATGAAGATGTTGTAACGAGGCTCGGATAGTTGCTTTATGCTCAAGCACAGCGGCGTGGGTCCCAGCCAAGCTTCAAATCAGCTCCCGGTGTCAGGGTTTATGAATCGCTGTTATTTCAAGAGGTCGCTTTGTACATTTAATAGGTGGGTGATTGATCCCGGTGCCCAGAAGATTCGCTCTTTTCATCGGGTCACTTTTTATTTATAACCTAAAGCAGCTGGACTTTTCCTCCCGCAGGGAGCTGAGGTCCTGCAGTGGCGCTGGGGCGGTGGCAGGGCCGGGTCCCCCTGCGGTCCCTGCCGGGGAGCCGAGGCTCGGGGAGGCTGTGGGACACCGGGGGCTTCTCCCCATGGGGGTCGCAGCAGGATTCCCCCCCTCACCTGGAGCCTCATCAGCTATCTCTTTAACGAGGGCTGCCTCGTGCCTCGGTCAGCTAATTAAAGAGGCGATGCCAGTAAGCCGTGGCACCAGGTTGCCGGTGGGGAGCTTTTCTGAGCAGGATGCGAAGGGAAGAGGGATCACGCTGGCAGCAGCTGCTTGGCTGGGGGCCCTGGACATTCAGCTCACCCCCGCAGAGCTACTGGAAATGGAATATCAGGTTTTAAAACCAGTTATAAATACAACCGCGGGAGCTGATGCAACCCTGGCAGGCGAAAGCGAGGTGTTTAGAAATGGGAGACTCCGCCGGGGCCGAGAGCCGCCCCGTTCCCCCCCGCGGCGTAACCCGAGGCAGCCCCCCCGCTGCCACCCCCCCAGCCCAGCTTCTGGCAGCACTGGGGACCAGTGGCACGGAGGGGACACTTCTCCCAGCGAGGGGCAAAGCTCACTCCCTGTGATAAGACGGAGCACGCGGATGTTTCCCTTGCTGGATGGCATCTTTTAGGGTTTCCCCTGCCCCAAAGCGGAGAGCTCGAGGCCGTGGCTCTGCCCCTAGGGAGGTGCCGTGGCCCACGGGCAGGTTTGCTGGGCTGGGGTAGCATCGGCAGCAATGCTGCTTCCCGGGCAGCAGCTGCCTGTCTTCCCAGGGCCTGTGGCTGCTCCAGAAACCCCACTGCGTTTGATGGAAATCATGTCTTGGTCTGACCCGGGGCAAAGGGCTGTGCTCCCCAGATCTCCACGGATTTATACAGGCTGAGTCCCGCGTGCAGTAACCTCCCCCAGGCAGTTCAACAACAACAACAAAAAAAAAAACACAAAAAAAACTTAAACTGTATTAGGAATAGATCTTTGTTTGGAATTCAGTGAAGATATTTGCACCTGCTGAAGAATATTTCAGGCTGGTGCAGAAGAAACAGAGAACAGACTGTCAAGAGAATAAACTCTGCAGGTTTCCAAATAATTTCTCGAGCAGCCCATTAGTTTGATACCTGTGAAGTTCCTTGCAGGACTTTCCCACAAGGCATTGAACGGCGTACAAAGCAGCTCTCCGAAGAAATGGGTTTAATAAGGCAGGAGGGAACAGAAGTGCTCGTGCGTAGGAGTCGCTGCCTCTCGGCGTGGTGCTGGCGCCCGGCGTGAGCCCAGCTCCCTCCCCGTGCGCAGCACCGGGCGCTGGCTGCGAGTTTCCATCTCTGCTGCTTTGCTGCCCAGCACGAGGTTTGTTTCTTTACAGCAGGTATTCCATGAAGAGAGACTGTGGCACCGGCCCCCGGGTTTGTATAAAACAAAATGCAAAACCTACCGTGCCCGCAGCCCAAACCCTCCCCGTTGCGCGCTGTGTGCGGTTGTTTTATAATCCCTGCCTGAGCTTTGGAACACTTCAGCCACGTTTTGTCACGTCTGGGAGGTCTCAGGTGCCACCCTGTGCGTCACCCTGCGTTGTCACCTGTGTATCAGCCTGTGCTGGGGAGATCTCGGCGGTGCTGATGTGCTTCCCGTCAGCATGCTGCGAGGAACTCGCCCTGGACACGTGGATCCTCGCGGGTCAGCATCCTGCGTCGGCAGCCAAGGGCCATCGGGCAGGGTCTGTGCCATCTATCCCAGCCCGTCCCTGTGCTGCAGGGCTCTGGGCAGAGCTGCACACCCTCTCCAGACCTGCTCTGTCCTCCAATTCCCTGCCTGGCTGTGCCCCCTGCTAGCCAGGCCAAGCAGATGCACTAATGCAGGTGAGGCAGGTGTAGTTGCTCTGGTATTTTAAAGCCCAGCACGACCTAAATCTCCTCTGACCCTAGGTGGGAGCCTGCAGCCAGCGGGATCAACTGGGAGCTGGGACCTGGCTGTGGCCGTGCACTGAGCCCTTCAGGCATCGTGCCGGAGCTGCATGTGCCCCACGCGCCCTCAGCCTCCCTCCTCCTCCTCCTCCTCCTCCTCACCTCCTCCCTGTCCCTCTGTCACCTCATCTGGCTGTGGAGAGCCCTGTGAAGCCAGCCCTGTGGTGTCTCCTGGCACGCACACCTGGGCTCTGAAGCTCAGCCCTGTCCTGCTTTGCAGGCCAGCAGTTTGCTCAGGGATCTCGGCTGGCTTCGGGGAAAATCTCAGCTTACTGGTGGTGATGTGGTCCCAGTAGTGTTTTTTGGGCAGAGGTGTGGGGTTCCTTACAATGGGGATCAAAGAAACCCAGCTCTGGGGTGGGACATAGGGCCAGCAAGGGGCCAAAACTGGCAGCTACCCCTGCACGGCATCTGCTCTCCCCCGGACGTGCTGTCTCCTCTGCTGGTTCTCTTCGCCCCTTGGGGTTTTGGTAAATCTCTTAATTTGTCTCTCAGCTTCCCATCTTTTCACTTTCTTGGTTCTGCAGTCGTTGCCTGGTCCTTCCTCCTGCTGTCAGCTCAGCGGGGGATCCCCAGGCTACTGGAGCGGGGCGCTGCTCCCTGGGACTGATGTGCAATTGCCTCTCCAGTCTTCTTCCTGGGCTTGTCCAGCCAGAGTGGGACACGTTAGGGACCTGGCCTCACAGGGACAGACTGTATCTTTGTCACAGCTCAGCTCTTTTCTGGCGAGCTTGCTTTGTTCCTGCACTGGCTTTGCCAGGGAGAGGGACATCAGGGGCTCCCCTGCTGGGGAAGGGATTCAGTGGTGGAGCGCCTGCGGACAGATCGGATCATCCAGTTCAAAGGTAAGAGATGCCTGTTCCCTGGAGGCAGCTCAAAAAGCTCAGAACTGCATCCAAAACTCAGAGATCTGACCTTTGTCATAAGCACTTTGCCCCTCTGCAAGGACATGGGGTCCCGTTCCCCAGCAGCTCGGTGCTCGGGAGGGAGGGAGCCCACCAGGACCCAGCCAAGTGCCCGGGGGCTGCGGTGGCACGGCTGGAATCTGACCCAGGTCCCCCTGGTGGAGCTCCCCGGCTTGAATTTTGGCCACGTGAAGCCCTCCCTTCGGTTTTGGTGGCTTTGCTGCACTTGGGTTCGCAGCAGAAGGCAGATGCGGGACAGCTGCTGGCAGGGGGAGGCACGCTGAGGCATGGAAGGGGCAGGCAGGTCCCGTTTAACTCTCCCATTTTATTCCATCCTGTCCCTAAAAGAGTCACTGTCAACGGGATGTGCCAGTGCTTGAGATGTGATGAACACTTCATGCATCTGACAGAGCCTGCCCTACAAGCACGGCCGATCCCCAGGCACGGGCTCCATCTGCCTCCTGCCCTGTGGGGTTTTCACCAGCAGCATCAGTGGGATCGGGGCTGGTTTCGTTAGGAGGGGGAGGAACGGAATAGGCAAATCATGCTGGAGGTTGCCTCGCTGTGCCTCGGGGACCCCCACGTGCAGCACGCGGCCGGTGGGAAACGTGGGGCTGTGCAAAGAGGGGAAGGGGCCGGGGGCAGAAGGGTGTCCCCCCGCGCTCCCCCGGCCGTCGAAGGCTCGGCGAATTCCTGCAGGCTGGGCTCATGCGAGGGTATTAGCCCCGGGATGAGCTCATGCGTGAAACACGCGGGTTATTCCTGCCGTTCCGGGTCCGGGGGCACCGTTGCGGATTCCCCAGAGTTATGTGCAGTTGTCATTTCCACGCATTCCAGGGTTAACAGCCGATCGGGTTTCACTGCTCACAACCCCATTACGCGCTCAGGGCGCTCGCTCCTGACCCTGGCAAAGTGGAGTGAAATCCCTTGGCTGTCTGGCTCCTGCTTTCCCAAGTGTTTCCTTCACCCTGCCTCCTCCGCTCCCGTGGAGTTGAACCCGCTGCAGGTTCTCATTCCCCCTCCTCGTTTCTGGTGGGACTTTAGTTACGGTGCCAGCAGAAGCTTGGGGAAGTCCTTGCTGTGTGGTGATGCTCTCGTGGAGAGGAGAGCTTTCGTGCCTGGCTGCGTGCTGTCCTGAGGGATTTTTGTGGGTCGGTGCCTGTGGTGGTGCCACTTCAATGCTCCCGGTGCAGGACCACGTCGTGCCAAGCGCGAGGGCAGGGAGCAGGCTGCAGCAGGCTGATTCCCCACCTTCCTTTTGTGTTTTCTCAGCTCACGGGATGACCTCAGGGAGGATGGATAGCCGAGGAAGGATACCTGGCTGTGATCTCGGTTTATAATTTAATCTCCAGCAGGTCGAGGATGGGACCAGCCCTGTTGTGGTGTCTGAGGAAGCAGAGGGTCACGGCGCCTCGGCCTCAGGAGGGTCTGCCAGGCACCGGGGCGCAGGATGCTCTTCAGAGCCAGGCTTGCTCGGCTCCCAACTCTTTTGCTGGCAAGGCAGAGGAACCAGCAGGGCCATAACTTGCAGAAACAAGCTCCCATCAGGAGCTGGTGGCTGCCCGTGTGCCACCAGGAGCTCACCCGGGGGTGAGGGACCCAGCCTGCACCCCCGGGAGCACTCAGGAAAGCTCAGGTGCACCCCCAAAAGATGGAGTCTGTTTAGTTGCTTCCTGAGGCCATCCCAGTTTCAAGTGGGAGCATCTGCATGGGAGCCCTTGGTGCACTGAAATCTGCCCTGGGGCTTCAGGGCATTAATTTATTTCTGGTTCCTCATGCAGGTCCAGGGTCCCTGGGGAGGGAGGGAGGTGGAGAGGCAAAGGGGGGTGGGATCACATCTTCCCCCACCAGAGCTATGAGGGTGAGAGACCTTACAGGGAAGGATCAGCCCAAATTTCTGCAGGAAAAAGCAGGAAAATGGTGCTGCAGGTTGATGGGGAAGATGTGGGCACCCATCTGCTGTGCTGCCGGTCCCCTGAGGCTGTGTGGTCTCACGCAGGGGGATGCTTGGGAAGAAAAGCACAGGAAGGTTTGACCAGCGTGTGCTTTATGGGAATTTTCCGTTCTCAAGGATGTTAAAGGTGCTTGGGTTAGTGGACAGATACTGGGCAAGTGCTCACGGAGGTGCTAAACGCTGCTCACATCCAGCCCCACGGGCTTGAAGAGCTTGCACATTCCTGGCAAGAGCAGCTCAGAGGGATGGGAACTGGATTCCAGGGCGAGGGGGAAGAGTTGCTGGTCTGAGTGTGCTTTGGATGCTTTAGGAACAATCCTTGTCTAAGAAAAATAATGCAGGATTTGCTCTTTTTTTTTTTTTTTTTTTTTTTTTTGAGGTCTCTGTGCTGCTGGTTTGTTAGACACGAACAAGAGACATTTATAACAGGAGCCTTGGAAAAAAAAAAAATTGCTGAAACTGTATCTGTTGTGTGGGGCAGAGGACTCCCAGTCTGACTGCCTTTATTGTTCTTTCATCTTCCGGGCTTCAGCAAGCAAACGCTGCGGTGCTGCAAGCAGAAATAAAAGGTGGCAAAGGCACTTCAGAAAAATCCCATGAGGAAAACTACAAGAATAGATGTGTAAGCGTGGCAAGCGTGTGCACGGCGCTTTCCCCGTGCGCTGCGGGTGCCTCAGCCGCCCTGGTTTGATAAAGTCCTTGGCAAGCTGTCCTGCCCCGTGGGGTCGGGGGCTGACCGACACCTTGCTGTGCGCACCAGCTCTGCATTACAGCTGTGTTAACCTTGTTACATGAACCTTTTTAATTTCCTGCCACTATTTTTTCTTGTGCCATAGTAGTACGTCACGAGTGAAGTTGCTTTTTTATATATTCACGTCTGTGTGTGTGTGTGTGTGGAGGAAGGAGGGGAGCGAAGGAGGGCTGGTTAGGCAGGAGGTGCCAGCCAAAACCCCTGCTGGAAGAGGGACCCCAGCCTGGGACACCGGCAGGCTGGCTTGTAACGCCCTTCCAAGCCTATGGAGGGAGGAAAACGGAGAGAAAACCCAGCTTGGGATCCAACGCGTGACTTGTTCAGGGTTGTGGCAGCTCAAATGATCTCCTTGTTGGGCAGGAGGAGGTGGGGATGCTGACACGAGTGGTCACAATTAGGCTTGGGTGTGGGATCATCCTTAATAGGGTGGTGTTGACCTGGAAGCATCAGACACCAGAAAATAAATATGGTTTGGGGCTCTTGTTCTCCTCTCATGCCGTGTTTTCAGTTACATTCACAGGGCTAGAAAATATGCTAGAAAATAATTAAAAGCAACAAGTGATATAGTCATGTTTTGGGAGGGGTGCAGGGGCTGGAGCAGGAGTGGTCAGGAGAGCACCCGGTGTTGGCAGGGCTGGGACCCAGCGGTGGCTGCTGGCTGGGCTGCCCAGCGCTGCCCTGCTCTTTGAGTAATTGTGCATTATTAATTTGGAGAGCATGAAGTGTGTAATGAGCCAGAGGAAAGATAAGGGAACTGCTTTGGCGTGTCTGTCCTCCCACCCCACTGCAGGTTCCTGGGACTCTTTCTGCCGCGGTGCCTTGCTCGGGGCACTCGGAGGTGGTGTAGCCTGCGCTCAGCCCGGGTTACATCAGCGGGACACGGGCACGGGAAGTTTTTAGTGGCCTGAGCCATGAGGACAAGGACTCCCCAGTGCAGCCGCTTGGTGCGGGTCCAGATGTGCCCCCCAGACAGGGGTTTGGGGAGCTGGCCCCGCTGCACCCCGTGAGGGGCTGGCGATGCTGCTGGGCACCCAGGCAGCGCTGCCTCCTGGTACCGGGGGCTCTCACAGGTTGCATCCCTGGGTGTGGGACAGTGCCTGCGTCCTAGGCAGGGAGCCGAGGGATGTTTAACCAAGGGATGGAGGAGCCCAGGCTGTGGGCACGGCTTGGCTGAGCGTGTCGGGGCTGGAACGGGGCTGGGTGAGAGCCTGGAACCTGCGGAGGGACCCGGCCCCATGGAGAGGTCACCATGAAGGTGCCCTGTGTGGGCAGTGGGTGGGCTTGCAGCTACGTGAGCCTCTGACCTCATCACTTTCACCATGCGATGCAGGGTGACATCAGGCTGCGTCAGACCAGGAGGAGGAGGAAGAGGAGGAGGAGGAGGAGGAGGAAGAGGAGGAGGAGGCTCCTGGCAGGCGCGAACACGCGGGAGGGGAGGGGGCTGCAGAGGGAACCCATTTAACTCGATCATAACGGAGCAACGTCAAAACCTTAGGCGGCATTAAAGATAAACTGCTGTAAATGTAATGGTTTCAAATGTTTGCTTTTATGTGACAGCTGCTTTTAAAAGCTGGCTGCAGGCCAGGCGGTGAGAGCAGGCAGGCAGCGGAGCGACGGGTCCTCCGGCAGCTCGGCGTGCCCTTCAGAGAGAGAGAGGCTCTGCAATGCGGAGGAGAGGCATTTTTGTGGTTCTTGTGGTTCCCTGTGTTTTTTGGGGGATGGGAGGAGGATGGAGGCTGCAGCACGGAGCCGTGGCTCCGGCGCACCGCGGGCAGGCGACCGGCACCGGGAGGGCTTGCGCTGCCTCTGCCTGGGCAGCAGCCCCCGAGTCGGGGCGGTCAGACCCCGACGTGTGCTGGTGCTGCCCGGAGCCCCTCTGCACGCAGTGGGATGCCACTTGCTGGCTGCTTTTCTGCCTTGCCAGCGAGCCCCCGATGGCTTTATGGGCTCCCGGCACCGCTGGCTGGCCAAGGTGTGCGGCCCGGGGCCGGGGTAGCCCAGGACACTGGGGTTTGGCTTCAGCCTAAAGTTTGAATGTCTGCCGCTTTGGCAAGGGGCTGCATCAAGGCATCTTTTACTCCGACAGCAAACCCATGGTGACAGCTACCGCGAGGGGCGAGATTAAAACCAGATGAACCCCTCTTTCTGCAGCGCGAGATGAGCCAGAACGGCTCTCTGGGGGCTGATCGGCGGGGAAGGGCTTGGCCGGGCTCCTTCGCCCCAGCCCTGCCTGCAGACACGGGCACGGCACAGCCCGCACGGAGGGGCTGGGGGCACGGGGGGCAGCGTCCCCGGGAGCTCGTGTGCAGCCCCACCACGGCAGCAGCCCCGGCGGACCGGGAGAGGCGGCTTTAATTGGAAAAAGGCAGCACGTAGTATGTGTGGCGCCTGCTTTTCAAGGGCTTTGCGTGTTGTCTTCTTTATGGGTGTGAGAATGCGGCTCACTCGCTTTTTCTTTTAGGACAAATTAAGGACACATTTCACCCATCGGGAGATGATATAAAATACGAGCAGGGAGCCAGCGTGCCTGGCGAGTGCCCTCCCCGAGCTGCCCGTCCCTGTCCCTCACGCCTCCCCATGGCAGACCCCGTGCCGGGCAGGTGCTGTGGTCCCCACCTGGTGTCCCACGGGGCTGTCACCTAAAATTTTATTTTATTTTATCTCATTTCATCTCATTTTAGTTTTGGTCCAAATTTCCCAGGGGAGTTTGGGGAATCACCAGGGAATCACCAGGGCCTGGAGCCCGTGCGTTTGCGTGCCAGGGGAGGAAGAGATGAGGGATAAATCCGTTTCCGTGAGAAACTTTGGTGTCGGGGTTTTGTGGCGAGGGATTCAAACATGACAATGGGGTCATGCAGACGGCTGCCCAGCCAGCCTGGCAAGAGCCTGGCACTTGGGGCAAGGAGAGCTCAGGGCTGTGAGGGGCTGCTGTGAGCTGGGCACCATGGGCTGGGTTTTGGGGAGCTCAGGGCGCAGGGACCCCATCGGTGGGCACAGAGGGGTCTCCGGCCCCGCTCGCTGCCTCCCAGGTCATCGTTTCAACAGGGGAGCGTCGGAGCTGCCGAAGCCTGAGAAAAAACCCTCTGCAGCCCTCCCTCCCCCTGTGGTAATCCTTTCTGCGAGGTGGATTTAGGGATTCTCAGCGGCATTAGCCGCCAGTCAGGAGCGAGCGGGTCCTGCACCAAATGGGAGGGGTGGGGGAGGAAACCGAATCTGGGAAATCAGTTTGTGTGCAGTGCCGTAACTGTAGCTCGGAGGGGCCCACTGCTCCGCCGTGTGTGTCTCGCTCTGCGTGCCTCTATTTTCCTCTTAATACTCGTGGACTGCTGGATTGTAACGTGACGACTTTTCAACGTCAATAATGTATTGAATAACAGCGTACGGGCTGGGGGAAGTGTTAACTCTTTCGCTAGTCTGCAGCTCGCTGCCGTGGGCCCTTCAGGGACCCTTCGGACCCCTCTGCCCCGAGCCGTGGCCAGGGTTGGGGACGGTGAGAGGCAAACGTGTGCCCAAAGACAGGGCAGAGCTGCAGCGCAGGGGAGCGGAGCCAGCAAGAGCCACTCTGCGTGTGCCAACCCCACAAATCCTCCCTCGGTGGCTCACCCTGATGCTCAAAACCCGGTCCCTTGTCCAAAGAGAGCCCCCGGTGCCCTGGCTGAAGGAGGGAGGACAGCGAGCACCTCGTCCCTGCCCGTGTGCTGCTGGCAGGCTGGTCCCTGCGAGGCGCTGTGTGCCGTCCCCTGCGGGGTGGGGGTGATGCAGGGGAAGAGCGAGGCCAGTTTTATTGATAAGTGACTGAACTACGTGGGGTTTCTCAGCGTATTCGTGTTAAACGGCAAGGCATTGCGTGCTGCTGAAATTTGGAAAATGTCTGATTTTTTTCCTGCCCTAGCGACTGAGGAGCAGCGTTGAGGGCTCCTGTGCTGGGGGTCTCCTACACCCAGCCCGGGAAGCGTCTGTGCTCGGCTCGGACCCCTTCCCATTTCACAAGTGCTGCCTCTACATCCTTTTCAACATCACCTGCTCACCAGGACAGCCACCGTTTCCCCTCATTAGCTACACTCAGCATTATCTTTCTGTTGGCAAGATAAACCTCGTGTCTGCAGCTCTCGGGGCTGTTTTGTCCCCACCGATCCTATGAGGCTGCGCAGCCCCAAGGTGCGAGATGCCGAATGCGTGCACATGAGCACACATTTTCAGTGTGTGAAACCGAGCTGGTGCCACCCAGAGCGGCGTAGACCTGGCGTGGTGGGCACCCAGCAGCAGCCGCTGCTCGGGGCTGGGGCTCAGCACGTCCCCGTGGTGTGGGGTTTTGGAGAGCGAGCTCTCCTCCTCCTCCTCCTCCAGCACCTCCTCCTCCTCCTGCTGTGTTTGCAAACATCGTGCTGGGGACGGTTTCCAGTTCGTCCCTTGGAAAGCTGCGCAGCCACCGCCGTGTCCGCGGGGTGACGAGACCGTGCCTGACGGTGCCACGGCGTGGTGGTGCCTCTCCTCTCGCTGGCTGTTCTCTGGGAATTTCCAGGGCCCCGTACACACGCACACGGAGGCCCCAGCTCCCGGCGGAGCGGTGAATCAGCGTGTTCCTCCTGCTCCTCTCGCCGTGGGGCTGCGTGGCTCGCAGCAGCCGCCGCCTGCCTCCGCGGTCGGCGTCCTGGCCCGGGGGGCGCCGGGGGCTGCGGCGCACGCAGCTGGGAATGGTGTCGGGAGCCAGCAGAGCTGAGCTGGTTCCCAGCCAGCAGGACTCGGGCTGAGTGCTGGGGGGGTGCTCCCCCCCCCCCCCCGCCCTCCTATTTGGCCTCAAGGAAAGGGGAAAAAAAAAAAAAAAAGGGAAAATGTTGGTTTTGTTTTGGCTGGGGAGCTGGAGCCACAAGGAATGTAGGGTAGACCACAGCTCGGGTTACCCTCTTGCATCGCACGGCGTGACGCTCTGCTCCTCTCCTTTCTCCTCTCCTCTCCCCTCCACCGCAGAGCACCACGCAGACCGCAGAGCCGGCCGCAGGAGCTCTGCTGGAAGGGGAATTTGTGCCCCGGGTACAAGGGGCAGAGGGCTCGTGGGAGCCAGAACCGGCACAGGTGGCTCTGGGGCACCGCTGCTCTCTCCCTGCCTGTGCTGCATCCCCTGAGGGGCATGGGTTTGGTTTTGGCGGAGAGATCTGCTTCCAGGTGAAACCTCCCGAGGTTTTTTGGTGGCAGAAGAGTAGAGGACCCGATGTTGGATACTATAGATTTTTTTCCATCATGATAATCTCATCCAACAGAGGTCACCTGGGGCATATTCCTGGGATAGGCAGGGTTATGAGGCCGCAGTGGCTGAGCCAGCCAGTGCAGGAGGAGCATCAAATCCTTCTCTTGGTCCTCCACGGGTGATGTTCGGGCCTGGCATGTGTCCGTCCAGGCAGGCTGCAATGTGGAGAGCGGTCCCGAGCCCTTGGCTCTGCTTGGGGTGACACCTGGGGGTGACATCGGGGGCACCCTGTGGGCATGGACTGGAAGTGTTGGAATAGGATGTGGCGGAGGGGAACAGGGCTGCCCTCGCCCCAGCCACGTGGAAGGTGTGCGCTGGGGTCCTCCTGGCCCCCGAGAGCCCCCACGAGTGCCCAGGTGCTGAGCGGGGTTGGGGAGGAGGACGCGTGGCTTGGCCCCGTTGCAGGGGGGCAGGCAGGGTCTGAGGAAGGTCTCCTGAGCCGAGGGATGTGACACCCACCCTCGGTGTGCCCGTCCCACAGACCCTTGGATGCCGCCGGGCCCCAGCCCCTGTCTTTTGGAGAATAACGGCAGGGGTGTGAAGACACCTCCTGAGTGATGAGGAGGTGAATCATCTAATTCCTTGGTCTCCAAAACCACTGACTTGAGAGGGGACAGCTCAGAAGGAAGGAAGGAAGACCTGAAACCAGAGCAGGAAGTTCCTGAAACGTGAGAGCAGCCTTCATCCCGATGTGCTGAGCCTCTCCTCTCGTAACGCTTTTGGCTGAGCACTATGAGATATTAAATCTACTGGGGATCCTCCAGTTCAGATCCTCCTCTATTTGATAACTGTCCTGGTAATAAATCCATCCGTGGCAGTTCCTGAGCTCCCGATGGGCAGGACATAGGCTTTTCTGAGTTTTCCACGTCCTCTTGTGTTTAATTTTGGGTCTGTTCTGACTGTCCCTCACTGCAGGACCCCCTAGATGTCCATAAGCACCAGGCGTGCCCCCTGCGGGGCAGGCTTGGGGTGCGAAGCGGGGTAAAAGTGCGAGTTCCTGGGGAGTGGAGGATGCAGGGTGCTGCCCTGCCAATGCGATGGGATCGGTGCTGTGGCTCAGTGGAAACGTGGGGCACTGGGGCAGAAATATTTGAAGGCTGCCACTCGGCGGGCAGGGCTGCGGGGTGCCCGCTTTATGCAGGCACTGGCAGAGAGGTGGCGTGCGCTGCCTGGCGGCTCCGCTCGGGCCGATACCTCGCAGCCTTCCGTGCTGATTCAAGGGCAGGCAGGTGGGGATGACTCGGCTGTGCTGGGAGGTTTGATAAAGATAGCATGGTTTCCAGCCCGGCGGATTAGGCTGGGGCTGGCCGTGCTCCGTTCGAGCGCTCCCAAGCATGCGCCTTCCCCAGTATTTCCCATGGCCGGAGCTACTGTTGAGTGACTGTGGAATTAAAGTATCGCTTGCAATTTTCTACATTCCAGAGTGGTGTCAGGTTTTGGCGGAGGGCAGGCTCAGTGTGTGCCTGTGTGCTCTGCTTGGCCTGCGAGCCCCCGGATGTCTCCGAGGCCACGCACGGCGCTGCCGCCCTTGCAGGCTCCTGCAGCGGGGAGCGGAGGGCAGGAGGGAGCCCAGCCTGGCCGGGCAGCCCGTCACCCCCCAACCCAACCCGATTTCCAAAAGGAAAACTTCACCCCGACAACATGTCTTAATTTTCCCAGGGTTTTGAATGGTTGGAAGATCGGAATCAAAATAAACACGACTGCCCGTGGTTGGAGGCATCCCGCTCTCCCCCGGCATCAGGCGGGTGGTTGTCTCCAGAAAGGCTGGCCACAAAACGTAACCGAAATCCCAGCCTAAACCCCGGTTAAGTTGAGCAAAAAAGAAAGAAGGAAGTTGTTGTTTCGCAGCAGCCGATCCATCTGCTACCCCCTCGTGGGGCTGGGGCTGGCTACGAGAAGCCAGCAGAGCTGTGGCTTTGGGTGCCTGCCCCCGTCTGCTCGGCAGGGTTAAACAAATACCAGCTTGGGATTTATATAGCAGTCGAGGATCTCAAAGCGGTTTACGGGCTGTAATGAATTAAGCCTTGCTATGTTGCTGTGGTTGGGTTGGGATGGGGTTCTCGGTCTGTCTCCTTTTTTTTTTTTTTAATAGCAGAGGAAACTGAGGCATGGAAACACGAGGGGTGGGATTCGTCTGCACAAACAGAGACACAGCAGTGCCGACGGAGGTGTCTGGGCTGCGTGTCTGGACTCCCTTCATAGATGACGGAGAGAAGTGGGCATCTCCAGAGTGTCACGGGCTCTTCCAAACATGGGTGTGTAAAACAGCAGAGGAACTGTGTCTTCAGGGATGTCCAGTGACCGGAGCAGCCTCACCTCAGCTTTGGGCTGAGGAGCTGTTTTGCTCTCATGGGATCAGACGTGCAAAGGATTCTCCTCGGGAGCTGCTTCAGCCCCTCTGCGTTCCCTCATCCCACATATCGATGGTGCCCACCAGGGCCCTTTGCACATTTCCAGCTGTGCAGCGTTTTCCTGACAACTTGAACTCCGTGGGACGTGGTCCGGAGCCTCAGCTGGAGATGTCCATGCAGCTGTGGAAAAGGGGCTCCAAAGTCATCTTTCCTGGGGATCGTGGGGTTGTGGGGATACGAAGAGGTGAGCTGAAGCAAGCAAACCCTTGTGCTTGTGCTGGAGCAGCTCCTAAGGCGCCCCGTGCCCCAAAGGTGTCATTCACAGATACCAAAATTCAGTGTGGGGTTGTTGCCTTCAGCGGGGCTCTTGTATCCTCATGAAGAGTCAATCAAAACTGAGAGTAACTTGCTTTGAGATGAGCACAGCTTCCTGACTGAACACGAGGGAGAAGAGAAGAGACCGGCACAGTCCAGCCAAGATGTGTATGGATCAGGGGCTCTTCCCTCTACGGGACTGGGGAGGCAGCTCTGGGGAGCACCTCCTGATTCTTCACATCCACTGACCTTTCCGGAATGAGACAGGACAGATCAGGTTTTGGTTTCCTTCCATCACATTTTGGGGCAGTCGTCAATATCGCAGCAAGGTCTCCAAGGCTGATGTGGAGATCGAGACATCCGTGATCACCATATTCCTCAGACAGACACCCCTGTTATTTACCTAATGCGCTGCCTGGCTTTGAAGTAGCACAGATCCTATCTCCTATAGATTGTGGCACGGCCAGTTCATGGGAGGGATGTTGTGAACAGGCAGTTTGTAAATGTACATGTACATATACATCAGTACCTGCAGAAGGAAGCAAAGATCAGCTGGACTTCCCTCCGGGTGCTCAGATCTGGGAGGTGAGAGTGGCTCTTTGGTGACGTGGTTTTTCCTCCAGCAGCCTCCCAGGAGATTTTTTCTCATTCACATCCTCTCCTTGGAGCATCTGTGGGGGCAGCTGCTGAGCGGCCTGCCATGAGGCAGAGAGGTAACAGAGACGTCTTCGTGCTGGGACTCCCAGGATCTCTTTTAGTTTCCGAAACACCGAATTACCCGGAGGTTTTCCTCCGGAGCTGCCCGCACAATGTGGATGTGTCGCCCTGCCCCTTCCGCACGATGCCCTGTCAGACGCCAGGAATGTTTTCTTACCCCCTCGGTATGTCACTCCTGGCAGGATGATGATTCACTCCTCGGACACGACTTTGGGGTAGAGCTTTGGTTATCTCAACCCCATCCAGCCGCCCAGCTGGGGAGAGTGGCTCTGTCGTGGCGCTTGCTCAGGGCACCTCGTCCCAGCAGCGCAGACCCAAGGTCTGACACACCGAGGTTCCTCCAAGCGAAGCAGATGAGCTCATAACACGGTTGCCACTGGGTTTGCCTGGTGCTGAGCTCGAGTTCCAGACTCTTGACTCATTTCTCAGGATCTAAGCGTGCAGCCCACTGTCTAACCCCAATTTCACCAGCATGCCTGAGGTTAGGAGGGGAACAATGGAAGGAGAGGACCCTCTGGATTTCCTCTCCTGATATTTTTTCTGCATTCATATTTGTTCTCACTGTTTCTATTTTTGAGTTGTTTTCTTATGCAATCTGCGTGGGTATGTGCTGCTATATTTAATGCTTTGCTAGTATCAGATTTTGCTTTCAAGGGCTTTCAAAACAAAAACAATAAAAATCAAATCCTCTCGCAGGAGGTCACGGAGGTGGAATGGCGTTTTCCCAAGTGCTGACATGCTTTGGACTTCTCCCTGCTCCCCGTCCAAGCTTTTTTCCCCCTGGCCAAGAGGCCCTTCTTCCCCATCAGCTGTCCCTGTGCGCGATGATGAAGCTGAAGCAAAATGCTGGTGCTGTGGCTGTGCAGGACGGGGCGACTTCCAGTTCGCCTGTTGTGGAGGGCACAGAGGGCCAGAAGCATCCATCCTTCGTCTGCTGCTCTTGCAGGACTTGTACTCGTGGGCTGCTTAATTTTGGAAGCCCGTTGATGTATGGTGTTTTCACTTGGCCTGAAAATGTCTCTTGGTTTGTAACATCAAGGTTTTGGACCCTCGTGGCAAATCCATCTCCAGCTTCTTCCCGACACCGTTGTTTTCTGCCAGAGGAGCTGGTGTGGGTGGTGAACCACAGGAGCAGCCTGAGCAGAGGGGACGCCGTTGGCAATCCCAACTGGAGGTGTCCCAGCAGGAGTCCACTGGCCCACTGCCCCCATTGCAGTCCCGTGCAATGAGGGTGGCACCATCCAGCAGGCACTGGGGGAGCGGCCGTGCCCTACAGCGAATTTTCAAAACTCGGGATAGGTAGGGCTGAGGCTCCCCCTGCCCTTATTGTTATTAGCCCAGCTATTCACCCAGCAGGATTGTTTGCAGAAGCGCCCTTGTCCTCGCATCGTGGAGCTTCCGTTTTCCGCGCGCTCTCAGCAGGGCAGCGATCATGTGCGAAATCCCAATTAATCATTAGGAAGATATTTGAGGTTTAGCAGCTGTGTTATAAGATACAGTTTTTACTGGTTTCGACCTCAGTTAAATATGTTTTTAATAGTGGACGGTATTTAATTAAACATAAAATAACAGAGGCTTATTAAATCTAGAGAGACCTCTCCTAGCGATGGATATTGAATGCTAAATAAATACCGGTCGGTCATTAGGAGCACATTCAGTGTGGTTTCACAGCTAGGTAATAGGTAGGTATCTCGTTACACATCTGCCCCGTTTCAATGAACGCACTCTTAATAATCAATTGCCATTCGGTTAATATATAATAATAACAACTATCCTCTTAGAGCTGAATTAGATCCTTGTAGGAGAAAACGGGAGTAATCTGGTGCTTGCTGGTTTGTTGGGCGTATTTTATTTTGTTTTGAGTTGATGGCTTGTTGAGATTAGCTTTTGTTTTGGGGACGCTGAAGATCGGATGACCCTGGGTGGGATGGAGAAGCACGCTTCACACTGCGCTCATCTCGGGACTGCCCGGGTCCCAGGCGTGCTGTGACACGGGGACAAAGGAGAGGTGACAAAGGAGAGGTGATGAAGGAGAGGTGATGAAGGAGAGAGAGGTGCTGGTGGCAGTGGTGGCCGTCCTGGCAGGTGGAGGCTGGTGGAGCTACATCAGGGTCCCGGCACGGTGTTTCGCATGGTGAGGTTGGTGTTTGTGGGGCAGCAGCGTGAGTCAGTGTCCTCTCCGTGCTTCTTGGTCTTTCTCCTGGGGATAAATGCATTCCCCAGCACTGCGAGGAGGCAAATGAAGCGCTGCCACAGGGAAGTGCTTTCTTGTACACGAAGAATGAACCTGCAGAACTTGCTGCTGCACGGTATCTTCAAAGGCAATTCATCAACTGGTGTCAGAGAAGGATGAGACTCGTTTGGGGATGATATGATCAGAAGGAACCACTTGAGGCTCAGCGTTTGTTTCTAGGGTATGTTCATGTTCGTGTTTCAGGGCAGCCCGGCAGCTGACCCCGTTTCCCAATCTGACTTTGTCATCTCTCTCTCTCTGCTCCATGAAGTCAGGTTCTTCTGCCCCATTTCTCCAAGCACAAGCGATAGCCCTGTGCTCTGTGCCAGCTGAGTTCTTACCCGACTGCAAAGCACGGAGATTGTCGGTAAATCAGGGGCTTAAAAGGACTCGAGCCGCTCCATCACGGTTATTCAACATGAAAGAGGAGGTCACTGCAGCAGTCTGAGTGCCGAGCCTTTTGTTTTATGTTGAGATTACAATTTGTTTTGCGAGGCTCCATTTGTAGTTGTTATTTGCATCGGTGGCACACTGCAGGAGCTGTTTTGGGGTGGGAAATGGGGGCTGATGCTCTCGGGAAGAGAAGCTGTGGCTTTTCTCAGTACGGAGCCGTGGTTTTGGTCCTTAGGAAGGGGATGGTCCCCTGCCCCGAGACCAAAGCAGCTCAGTGGGTTACAGCTTTTCTCCCAGCCATGTTTCAAGCAGTAAGTGCAGAGGTGGCAGCTCTCAGAGCCCGTGCCGGCGGCGGAGCGAGGGTTTGATTTCTGGGCTGTCTGGCGGGGGGCACAGCCGTGCAGGGGAAAAAGCTGGTGAAAAGCTGGAGCTCAGAGCCTTTCTTTTCTGGGACTCTGCGGGTAGTCCTATTAGCTTTCTTACAGTAGCTCCGCTTTATAATTTCTCCGTGCTACCGCGTTTCGTAGGCCATAACTTTTAATTTCTCCCCTTGTTAACCTGCACAGCAGTACTGACTCAGTGCTGGAACAATATGTTAGGCAGTCAGTAAAAGCAGTGATTCATGCTGGCTGCTGGATGGGATGAGCCCTTCTTCTGGGCTCGCTTATTAATTTCTCCTAGCGCATGAGTCAGGCTCCCCGCACCCCCGGGCAGGGAAGCAGCCGTGGGGTCTTTGAAGCGAGGAGCTGAGGATGGTGCTGGGGGGAGGACGGTGGCTCCTGGTGGGGCTGTGCTCATCCCAGTGGGCAGCAGCTGCCGTGGGCTCTGCACTGCTCTGGTGGTGGCCCAGGGGACATCGTGGCACCACCGGGCAGACCCCACGTAGCAGCAGCCCCGGTGGCATCTCCCCTGGTGCGTGGCACAGGGCTGGGAGCCCTTTCCCACCCTGGCACTGCCACCCAGCCCTCAGGCCGTGCTCTTGTGCCCACGACGGCACCAGGATGGGCCTCTCCCATCTTCCTGGCCCTGCTGTGGGAGAGAAATCTCTTCCAGAAGGACGTGCTGGAAGCCGTGCCCGTGGGGTGTCCTCACTGTGGGCGTCCCGTGCAGATCCCAGCAGGACGCGGAGGGCTTTGCCTGCCCGTCCTTGTGCAAAACGAGGTCAAATCAGTTCCTGTGCATGGATGCAGAGCTGCCTGGTCGCCGTCTCATCCACCCAGCCAAGAAATCTCCCCTCTCAGAGTCGTCTTCTCTGTGGACTTGCCCTCCTCCACCAGCGGGTGGGCGCCCGGGCTGCTGGGGTGGGCTGGGGGCCCCAGGGCACCAGGCAGCTTCTTGCACCATGACCCAAGCAGTGGGGGTTCGCCCCCTCTTCTCTCATTTTGTTCTCTGCCCTCTGCAAGCAGACAGAGTCCTCCCCGCCTTGGCAGCCTCCGTGTTCATCCTCAGCCCCCGAAAACCCCAGCTACAAGCCCTCTAATCTGAACACGCTGGGGCAGAGGAAAGCCGTTGCCATCAGGACAATTCTCCGTGTGTGGTTCCCATTTCTTTCAGATTTATTTCCTCTGGGTCCCTGTCTCTGTTGTTGCTCACTCCTTGGCTCAGCTTTTTGGGAGCATCCAGCCTTTACCTTTGTGCGAACGGGGGCTTTGGGGGACTGTGGCTGCATTGTGTGTGCCAATTAGGAAAACACCCTCAGGAATTTCCTTCCCGATGCCGCCTAGCTCTGCAATAACCTCTGTCTCCGTGTCTGCCGGCTCCCCAGAGCCCGTCCCGCCGATGCAAACCGAGGGGAGACGGGAGCAGGCTGAGCGCCGCAGCCTCGCCGAGCTTCTGTTCCAGCTCCCTCGGAGGGCACAGCCCCGTCCCGTTTCCCCTGCTCCCGCGTGTCTCTCTCCCTCCCTGCGTGCTGGAGTTTGGAGTTGTTTTGGAAACCGCTGCCACTCCGGCCTGACGTCACGCGGGTTTGTAGTATCTCTGTCTCCATCCTAGTTAGGCGCTTCCTGTTCTCTGTCTCTCTCGCTGGCTCGCCTGGCTTGTCTACGCTCTTTCTTCTCCTCCACAATTCCCCAGGGATTTCTTTTCAACTTTTTTTTTTTTTTTGCTTTCTTCCTGCATCTCTTAACACAGCAGTCTTTTCTTCCCTTTCCCCTATTTCTTCTTCTCTCGAGTTTCCTGCTTTCCCCTGCTCTCCGAAGAGAGGGCTCCCGGTTCAGACGGGGTCGGGCACCCAGCCCCGGAGCCCCAGGACCCACATCCCACACCGGGGCCGTGCTCCTGGCTGCCAGGACTCGGCCATCAGGCAGGGGCCGGTGTCTTCTGCCACCTCTGTGCCAGCAGCCCCATCCCTGTCCCCACGAGGCCCCAGGCCCTTTGCCAGCCCTGGGGCTCCCCGTGACCGCCGCGATAACCAGCCCCGTCGCTTCCTGCTCGGGCTTGGGGAAGAGCATATGCAAGGTTTAATCATGGCTCTCCAGTGAGTGTTTGCTGAGCACGAACCAAAGATGATGAATTTCTTTAATTTCTTCCCTTGCAACAGCCAAAATGCTGTCTGATTGCAGGCAGCTCCCCCGGGACCTGCTGTCGGCCGGCTCCCCTTGCTGCTGCCCGCACATCCCGGCCCGGGCAGCAAGGTGCCAGGCTTCCACGCTGTCAGGATGCTGTTGCCAGACCCAGACTGCTTGTTTTCCACCCTTGGCTGTGCCCGTGGCTCGCCAGGTCATTTAATCCCTGGAGTATCCATTTTTTATGTTGTTGTTTGGGCACAAGTTGTTTTCAGGCAGTGTCTCTGATACGTGAACATGCGGTGCCCGGTGGGGGAGCCCCGATGAAGATTGGCGGCTTTAACACAAATTCCTCTTGGGCTTTTAGCTGCCAGTGGGGTTTTTGTGCAGGAGCTGATATTCCCGCTCCCCTCCTTGCTGTGCAGGACCCCACTGCTATGCCCTGCAGAGACAAAGGATGCTCCTGTGCTGGAGCCTGCGGGGACGAAGGCTTCACGGGGTCAGGGTGGCTCCTGGGGAGGGAGATGCTTGCCTGGATCTTTGCCCATGCATCGATAAATCCCCCTCGTGTTCCTTTATCCCAGTTCAGGCAGTTCTTCCACCTCACCGCCCTGCACGGAGATGCACGCATGATTTACCTCGCGCTGACTCTCGCCATCGGTGCGTGGTGACCCCTGCCAGGAGGGGCAGTGCCATTCGGCTGCTTTCCTCTTCCCACGCGCTTGGGCTGGACCAGGAGCCCCTGCATCCTCCCGAGGTGTCGTGCCGGTGGAAGAAACTGCCAGAACAGCAGCAGGGGAGGAAGGCTGCTTCGTCTCTGCTGCCCCTATGGCATTGTGGTGGGCGCACGGGGCTGGGGTCACTGCTGTGGTGGTGTTTAGTAGGACTATGGGATCAGGGGAGCACTGATCCCTGCTTAGGACACGAACTGTGTCCCCAAAGAGGAGGACAGCTACACATTCACAGCAAGCATTAATGTCACGGGGCTGGTGCTGCTGGGCAGGGGTGGGAGCAGCACGGCCAGCGAGGGGCGAGGTGGTAAATGCATCAGCTCCTGTGGGACAGAGGGAAGAAACCATCAAAAAAGGAAATTAATTGCTTTTGGAATATGGCACAGTTTGGGGAGGGGAGCTGTGAACTCACCATACCCTGCACAGTCAGCGCCCACAGCGAGTGACCCGGCTGGCTCTCGGCAGGGGCTTGCAGGGCTTTCACGAGGCTTGGCCCCAGGAGCTCGGAGGTGGGCGAGCATTTAGGGAGAGCCACGCTGTCAGCACCCCTGACACCGCAGGGCACTGGGCCGGGCGCTGTGCTGGTGCCCGGGGGTCTCTGCCTGGAGCACCCCACTCATGGGGATCGCTCTCGCGGCGCCGTGCTGCCGGGGCTGTGGGATGGGTGCTGTGGGATGGGTGCTGTGGGGTGCTCCTTTCCAGGCAGCAGAAAGCAGGGGAAGATAAAGCCGCGTCTGAGCCAAGACATTTCCATGGAAATTGCCTCCAGGTCTGTGATTGCCACCTAACCTGGGGCGGCCGGGGAGGCCTGTAATCTGGGGAGAGGCTGTGGGCGGCCGGATGGGAAGCTGGGGACAGGCGGCTGCTCTGCCGGCAGGGAGGGGAGGAAGACGAGGACGAGGTGGAGGAGGTGAAGGAAGCAGGAGCCCCTGTGCAGCCCTGAGCCTTGTGGAGATGGTGAGCGATTTCATACCGTGCGGTGCCGGAGCTAGGGGGTACCCCAAGAGATTAGCAGGGAAAAGGCTAACACGAATCAAAGGCTGTCACTTTTTTGGGTTGTGGATGTGGCTGTGGTGGAAGCCAAGGAGGGTGAATGGGCTTGGAAAAGCAGAGGACGAAGGAGGGGAAGGTTGGGCCTGGGGGGCTGCTGGAGGAGGCAGTGGTGCCCGGAGCGCTCTGTGCTGAGGATGCACGCAGGAGGGACCTGGGCAGCGGTGGCTGGGCAGTCTGTCCGTCCAGCCCAGGATGCTGCCCCAATTTTGGAGGCTCCGCAGCACAGCCTCATCGGGGACAGGAGCTCGTGGGACGGGGCGAGCCTGAGGATGCGGGTGGGAGCTGCTGGGCAAGCCAGGGCGGGGGCCAAGGCTTAGGTGCACCGGGCAGGGCCGTGGGCGGCGGGCGGAGGGGCGGATCCTGCCCGGCACTAAAAACCCCGGCAGCTGGAGGCGTGTGCCTTCCGCACGCAGCATGTGTCACCTGCCGCCCGAGAGGCCGCTGTGCTTCGGCAAAGTGCTCCCGATATGCATCCCTTGCCAGGCACGGCCCTGCGTGAACGTGAGTCTGTTTGGCGCGCCCGGCGCGTTGCGTGCCAGCGCCAGCTCTGCTGCGGTTGGGCTGGCAGGAGTTTTGCCAGAAACTGCAGCGCAGCCGGCGTTTCGCCTGCCTCTGCATCCCCGGGTGCGCGGGGACTGCTTCGGCACAGTCACCTGAGGGACGGCCACCGGGGTCCTCGTGACCCAGCTCTGGGGCTTGGGGCACTCACTTCCCCGTCGCCACGAGGAGATTCCTTGAATTTCCCCGGTGGTGCACTGGGAGCAGCCTGCGGGGTCTGAGCGAGGAGGAGAGGGGGCTCCGGGGGCTTGGAGGGGTCCGGGCAGGGTGGAGAGCGGGCGGTGTGCTACGGGGCGGGTTTGCTTTCCAGCTCTGCTCTGCGCCCTGTGGCATTGCACCTGGGTGTTTCTGGTTTTGAAGACCTGCAAAGCAGGGATGCTGGAGCTGCAGGCTCTGCAGAGCTGCACGTTTGCCCTGCCGAGAGAAATCATTACGTTTTTATAAAGGAGATCTTGATATTCTGTCATCCCTTCTGTGCAAGGATTGCACCTGGGTTGTATCATGTCACGAGCGTCTGTTTTGTTGTCTTGGCTTCCTGCAGCTTGTTTCTCAGCTGACTCTAGATAACAATCGTGGTGGCAATGGGTTTGTTCTGCAGCACGGTGCTTTTCCAGGTGGAAAAAGCCACCGCTGGCCTGGGATGTGGTGGTGCGTAACGCGGCGTTACACCGCGAGGCCTGCCTGCCTCTTGGCTGCTTCTCCTGGAGAGTGCCATCGTCTGAAGCGGAGAGTGAACAAAACGGCTGTGGCCCTGATGGCTTCTGTAACACTGCTGGCCCGCTGCCCGTGTGTCGTGGTGCCTGGGCTCTGCCACGAGGCGCTGGGCTGCTGCCCCATGGCACGGGTGCGCCAGAGCCGTACCCCAGGAGGCTGGGCAGGGTGCAGGGTGCTGCCCCGTGCCTGCTGCGTGGGGTGGGTGCTGCGGGTACGTGCTCCGTCTGTCACATTTCAAAGAAATTCAGAGGAGCTTCCAAGTGCTGAAGGGCTCATCCGTTTTTGGTTTTCAGTCCCATTTCTCTGCGTAAAGCTCATTCATGCCGTGACGCTGAATCCAGAAAGGGGTGGAAGGTGGATGCTGTGTCGTCCATACTCTTTTATTGTCTGTGCTGACAGCCATAATGCCAGAAAAACAAATTTTTATTTTCTCTGCTTGTTTGATCTGCTGCAGTAACAGCACGCAGAGCTTGCACAGCCCTCCACCTCCCAGGGCGCTGCGTGAACATGACGTGCGTGCTCTTGCCACGAGTAAATAGCATTTGAGGAGCAAAAAGAATAAAGGAGAGGTTAGTTTGTTATTCTTTGTGATATATGAAAGAGCTATCAGCCCCATCCTGAAACCATGATTCCCTGGGTATTCATGGGACATGGTGAAGGAATGCATCCTGCAGGATTTTTTCACTTGGAACAACTATTTGGCTCTTCTGGGCCTGAAAAGTTTAACTTCGGTTGAGTAACAAATTCATGTAGTCTATTAGTCACTGTCTGGCTTGAATGGAAACACTTAGCTGACCTGGTTTATCTGCGCCTCCATCTCCATGGCTTGGACTGGTCTCCGTGCTGGCTACTGGGTGCCGTCCAGCATGCTCGCTGCAGGGCTGTTTGCGCGGCTGCCGCTCCTCGCTGTGGCCTCGCGAACAAGCCGGGGTGGTTTCTGGAGGAGCAGTTGTCTTTTATTAGACTGGCAGAGGTGGAGAAAAGAAGCAATTTCCTCCTCGGGCTTCTGCTTTGGACCAGCGAGAAGGGGGCTCCTTGCTGGGGCTGTTTTTGCGCTCTCCTGCCTCTGTCGCGCTCCCCCCGTCCATCCCTTCCCACCGGGAAAAGGTCTGGGCACGGGGTGTGCCGAGCTCTGCGTGGTGTTGAGCTGGTGCGGGGAGACGGGCACGCAGGATCCAGGCTTGGTATGAGCACACTGCACCTGCAGAAATCTGCAAAAATTTAAGATTTTGCCCACTTCAGACATAACGCACAGTGTGCGCAGGGTAAGGAGCAGGGCTGCTGGTGCTTATGAGTGCTGGTACCCATACAGCAGCGCCGTAGGCAGCACAGTGGGGTCGGGGCTGATGCAGGCACCCGGAGCCACGAGGATCCCAATGCTCACAGCGTGGCCGGCAGAGCTCAGGCTCCAGCCTTGCGCCCTGGGAAAGCTGCTCGGAACCGTCCCCGTCCCTCAGCTGCACGCTGGTGCAGGAGCGCCCTGGAAAAGCTGATCAAAAACACAGCTAATATAAAAAAAAATAAAAATAAAACGACCGAGAGCTGTTTTTTTCCGGTGCTGGCCAAGAAACGTGACGCTGAACAAATAGGAGAAAATAAAACCAAAATAAAATTCACATTGGATGTAGGAATGGCCTTTTAATTTGCAGAATCGATGATGTCTGCGTGCAGAAGCCTTAATTTCAGATCCGGTCTTTAAATGCAAATGTCACTTTAAATAGATATTCCTGCGCGCACGTTCTGGTGCCTTTTGCCATGGAGTTAATGGATTGCTCTCTCTGTTAGTACATTCTTGTCTCATTTTGTATCCCCATACATTAAATTGATAGTTTGGGGGATTATTGCTCGTTCCAAGATTACATGGGTGGAGTCCCCTTTATATGGCTATGCTGGTATGTAGTGAATTTGAATTGGCACAGCAGAAAACTTGAAAATTTGGAACAGATAACTGTCTCCTATCTTTATATGGGAACATCAGAGTTTCTAGCTTTATTCTGGGGTTCTTGCCATTCCAAATATAATTTATTCTTTTATATAACTGTTTTCATATGATACACTCTTCAGAGTGGATAATGGTTTGGGGAGGAATAGAATATAATCCTTTTTTTTTTTTTTTTTTCTTTTCCCCTCCAAGGCTGTCTTCCCAATTAATGAGATTGAGAACACATTCCAAAAATCTATTTTCCCCTCTGGGCTTTTTATAATGCGCTCGAATTATTCTGTAGTGCGTCTTGTGCTTCCTTTATGGAGTTTGATGCCTAAATACTTGGTGGTGGTTGGACGGCCGGAGCCTGTGTAAGTGCTTAGTGCCGGGGGTCCCGCGGCTCTGACCCCGTCTGAGGGGTCCTGGGGTGTCCCGGTGAGCCCCAACACGTCCTTCCCACAGCCTCGGGGTGGCGAGGGGCATTCCTAGAGCTGTGTGTGGAGTTTGGGGGGTTTCCCTGGCTTTTCATGCTTAGGGTCTCACCTGTAACGTGCATCAGTGATGTTGCCGTACATTTCTCTCTGTTTGAGTGATTTGTGGGGTATCTGCATTGCCTAGAAATGCATCCGATGAGCAGCCCGGGCTTTCTGCCCAGCTCTGCCCTCGGTGGCAGCCGGCATTGCCTTCTGAGGGTGCACGTCTCCCAGCTTTCTGTGATGGTGCTGCAGGAGGCAAATCCAGCCTAAAACCAACACAGCTGAGCCACCAGTCACCGGGGTCACTGTCCCGTGTGGATTCGCCCTGGCTCCCCTGGGCACCCCTAGAATCAGAGAATCACAGAATCACAGAATCATAGAATATCCTGAGTTGGAAGGAGCCCATAAGGATCACAGAATCACAGAATCACAGAATATCCCGAGTTGGAAGGGACCCACAAGGATTATCAGGCCCAACTCCCGACACTGCACAGGTCTACCCAAAATTTTAGACCAAGTGACTAAGTGCACAGTCCAATTGCTTCTTAAACTCGACAGGCTTGGTGCCGTGACTGCGTCCCTGGGGCCACCTGCACCTTCAGCAGGGCTGCAGGCGAGGAGGAGGAGGCTGGAATTGGGGCTTGGCATGCCCAAGAAGCCAGAGTCTGTAGGGGCAAGGGCGATGTGCATGGAGGGGCTGAAGGAGCGTGGGCATTGGCATCTGCTCCCACAAGCCTGTAACGGATTAATTTTGGAGAGCTTTACAACTCCAGAATGGTTTGGCTGATACGCCTCAAGCCCTGGTTTTGAAAGAATCGCTTTGGGTTTGAGACTGGAGATGCAGATTTTTTTTGGAGTTATCTCCGTGAAGTCAGGGTCCGTGAGAAAAGGGTGCTCAGCACGGCCTGCGGGCTCGCTCTGGGCCACCGAGGAGGAGGAGGCCACTGTTCCCCGGTGTGCCTGTCATTTTGCAGGCAGCTCTGGCCTTTCCGCAGGGTCTCAGCAACTCAGGAGCGCGCTGCGGTCTTGTTTGCATCATGCCACGAAGGACGGGCACGGGGCCAGCTGTCGGCAGCCAGGTTCCCAGAAGTGAGGGTTTGTATTTACATATTTTGACTCAGACATTGTATAACCCCTGGGAGCCGCTTTCTGGGCCAAAATAATGAGAGACCTGTTCTCTGATGGTGTTTCAAGCGCTGGTTGGACGCTGTCCCACGCGAGGGCTGGGTTTTGCTCGGTCCCCAACTGGCAGCCTGGTTGACGTTGCTGCAGGTCCTGCATGTGCAGGGTTATTAAGAGCTCGCCGGGGGTGCAGCTTGGTTGGATCCTCTCCTTTCTCCAGGTGTGTTCCTAAAGCTGTGACTTCATGGCCGAGCGCACCGTGCTGGGTGGCCTCAGTCCTGGTCTCCGGGACAAAGATTTCACTCCCTGTGCGGGGACAGGGGACCCTCGTGCTGCATGGGGACCCTCGTGCTGGGCTCTGCTGGTGCTCGAGGGCTTGTCCCCGCCGAGGGCTGGTGGAAGATGGGGTATTTCTTTGCTTTTTGGATCCCAAGGCTCTCCTGGTGGCTGCTGAAAGCTGGAGCTGCTCCTGGGCTTGCGCCTTCCTCGGTGGCACCAGCGGGCACACGGGGCTGAGCTTGGTTTCAGCTCAGCCCACAGATCTGCTCCAAGGGATCCTAAAAGCCACTTCTCCCTTACCAAGCTGAACGCTCATCCTCCTAGCCCCAAGACAGCAGCACCCACGGGTGGCGATGCTGTTGGTACAACCTGAGCCTGCGTCAATGCAGTTGACCCAACAGCCATGGCCAGGGGGAAAACAAGGGAGGTGCAGAGGTCATCCGAGGAGAGGTGGGCTGCCTGGGAGGCATCCTGCGCCTGCAGGAACAGGGCTGGGTACGGGGCCACAAGGCTGCTGCCCCAGGAAAGGAGCTCCTGGGGTGTCAGCGCCCTGCTGGGCTTCTCCCTGGGGAGCATCACCCTCGTGGTGCCCCCCTGCTGCCCCGCACGGGCACCCTGTGGCACATCCATCGCCAGCCCCAGCTGCAGCCCTGGGGTCGCCGGCGTCCCGGGAGCATGCGGCTGATGGAGAGGAGCAGGCAGCGGGGCGGGAGCCCAGTCATTTGCCTCCCGCACTATAATTAGCTGGGTTGGCGGGCAGACCTGCTGTCAGGATGAATGACACACAGCACGGCTACAGGGATTGCGACGCAGCATTTAAAGGATCTGCCGGAGAACAGGGTGTAATTAACTGCAGGGCCGCGGAGCTGGGAGGTGGCTACGCGGCTTCCAGCCTTTTGTATTTCCTTTTTTTTTTTTTTTTCCTTTCGGTGATGAAATATGTAACTTCACCTACAAACCGGCACAAACACGCGCAAGCTCATGAGCCCGGAGATAAAAATACCAGGCGGTGCATTCATGCAAGATCAGGCAGCTGCCCCCCCCCCCCGAAAGGAAGCAAAAGAGAAACCCAGGTCCTGGTGGCAGCGCTGGCTCAGCCTCGCTGCACCCCCATGCACCGTGCCGAGGGCTTTCGGGTATAAATAGCAACACATTCACCCGCACGTCTAGGCCCTGATTCTGCAAACACTTAAGCCCGAGCACAGCTCTTTCCCGACGTGCTTAAAGTTGCAGTAATAGTTTGCAGGCTGTAATCAAGAAAGAAAGAGAGAGAAAAAATAAAAAAAGGTAGAGAGCAGCACATGCGCAGGGTGCTGTTTGTAACAGCTCTCAGCTGCTTGTTAGAGCTCCTGGCTGCTGCTCCTCCTGCAGCTCCTTCCCCACCTAATTAAGGGCCTGATGAATGCAAACACGGAGAGAGGGTGCCCGTGCCTGTGTGAGTGTCACCCTGCACGCTGTTGAGCTCGCGGAGTTTACGAGCTGCAGCGGTTTTGGCAGCGGCTTTACAAGTTTTGCGATGCGGAGAAACTCTCCTGTGAAGCAGCAGCAAGTGGATGCCTCCCGGGCTGTGTCAGCAGAGCTTGAGGAATCCCTTGGAAAAGAGAAACCTGTCGATAACGAGGCCGTGCATCCACGCACACGGGTGCACGCACCAGTTAAACCCACAGGCATCTAGCAGCGCAGTGCGAGTGCAGCGAAACCTTTCGTGGCTGAGCTCTGTAAAAAAATGCTTTGAAGCTCTGCTCGGTGTTACCCAGGTGGAGGAGAGGAAGGTTTTGTGCCACACCGAGCCCAGGTGCCTGCACTTAATTGCCTGCTGTAACGAAGGCAAGGGAGGAGCGTGTGAGGCTGCAGGGCTGTGCCGGTACGGCTCGTGGTGCTGGCACTTGGGGTTCTTCCTCCTTGGTCCAACCTGCAGATATTTGCTCCTCTGTGCAGTGCCCCTGCAGCTCCTGGGAGGGCACTGGGAGCTCCTCCAGCTTCCCAGGCATGGGTTGTGCTGCTCTGCGCTGCTCTGGAGCACCTGGAATACTTCAAGGCACCTCGCTTGTGTGGCCATGTAGGTAGCTCTGTCGGTGAGGGTAGAGGCTGGGTCGGACTCATGCTCGAGAGCAGAGCTGGGACGTGCTGGATGCTGAGCAGGGATTTTGGGGAACATCAGCATCCCCTGGCTGCGTCGGTCCCAGCAGGAGGCAGGATCACGATGGAAAGCCAGGGCTGGAGCTGGGGCTGCTGTCACGCACATCCCCGTGCCCACCGGTGCTCGGGGGCTGCCTCTGCCAAAACAGCTCCTCCAAGAGACCAGAGCCTCCAAGAGGCACGTGTCCTCCTCCTTCCCGTTGCTCTCTCTGTCCCACCACACGTGGCCTGGCCTGTGAGCTCCCCTGCCACCAGCTTTTGGGGCTAAAGTACCGGATTTTGTGCCGCAGGTGGGTCATGCTGAGTGCCGGGCTGCGCCGGGGGGGTCAGCCCTGGTGCAAAGGGGTGCTGTGAGCAAGGATGGGTGGACAAAACCTCCGAGCAATCCTCTCGCATCCCAGTGCTCTGAATTTTCCTGCCCTTCCGACAGTCAGGCATCGCCTCCCGATTAGTCATAAATGCAGCATGCTGCAGATACGCCGAGCTTGACTAAGGGCTGTGCCTGAAAGCACAAACCACCAGGATCTCGCTGGGGGGGGACGGGCAGCGCAGCCACAGCCCCCAGCACACCCTGCCCTGCCTCGGGGCCAAGCAGCTGCCCCCATGCCCAAATCCCACAGGAGCCAGCCTGTCCCCTCCCAGGACCTCGGGCACGGATGCAGCCGTCCCAGCAGGCGAGGAGGTTTGCGTTTGCGCAGGGCAGCTTTGCAGCATGGGCTTCAGCCCACAGGTTTATTTCCCTGCTCTTCTAGCAGGAAAAAAGACCTCATCCCTCGGTTTTTGCCTGCTTTCTGTATGGGCATTGATTATTCTGGGAGTTACTGAGCTAGAGTTTATTGGAACGACTCGGAAAGCTGCCACCTGCAAGCAGCTGCCTGTCTTTGGGGATTATTTTGGTGTCGTTTCGAAACAATTGCATGAGGCTTCTTCAGCCTCGCTAATAACTTCGCTCTCCGAGGGACGCTGCCCGGAAAAAGATGAGCTGAGATTACGCTCGGCAACATATTAGGAGAGTAAAAAGTGCAAGAGGATTGATGGCTGCTGGTGTGAATAAACAGATAATGCAAAACCTCTGCCTCAGCCCCTCCGTGGGCAACCTCGTTTGCAGCGCCGTGCCTGTTATCTCCCCAGCTTGGCTGAATTTCCCAACTCGGTGCCGTCCTTTAAAATGGTCTCATCCTTTATGTCTGCGGCGTGTTGTGCTAATTCTTGCTGGGGACCAGCAAGGCTGGCGGTAGCTTGCAAAGTAGTTTACTTAGTGCCTGAAATGTGACATTAAGGAAATAATTCCAGGTGCTCAGCTTGGCCATGGCTCTCACAGGTTTGCAAAGGATTCGTGAAAGTGGTGGGTCATGGTTTGAACAAAAAGCCAAGCCCACGGATGCCCTTGACATTTTGTACAAAATGTGGTGTCTAAAAGGGGATTTTGGGGCAGTGCTGAAACCAGCCAGGGTGCCGTGCTCTTCCTGTGGGGTTGCTCTGTCCTGCGGGTGAGGAGCTTTGGGAAGAGCAGCGATGGGGATGTGGGAGCAGGCAGGCGCTGCCCTCTGCGTCCTGGTGCTACAGGGCCAGCCTCCGAGAGGGTCCAGGTGCTGCTGGTGTTGCCCCACTAGCCCAGGGGGCTGAGCTTTTACAGGCAGGTTAAAAGCAACCTGCAAGGGGTGTTTTGTTTTCTTAACAATCCGGGCATGTGGCCTTATGGTGGTTCCTTTATGGTAATAAAACCACGCTGATCTCTCAGTTCATCCTGTTCCCTTCCTTTTGCCCTCTTACCATTTCTAAGGTGCTTCTTGTGATGTTGCACTCCTGGAGGCAAGAGCAGAAGGGCTCAGAGCATCACACAGAGAGGTCTGTTGTTCAAAACAAGCGCAGCACCAGCCTGGGTCAGTTACTCTTACATGGGGAGGATTCTGGGGTTAATGGTAATGACCTTGGCCATGCTTGGGACAACACTTTCTTAATCAAGTTGGCAGACAATCCCCGGTCTTGGCAGGCTGCATTCTGGCCCAGGAGCTGTGGATGTGGTGCCAGCATCCCATTCTGCTGCTCCCGTGTTTTGCTGGGGCAATTTGCAGGGGCAGGAGGTCACCATCAGTGCCCATCCGCATTCAGAAGGGTGCGCGCCCCCAAGGCTCAGCCCCAATGTTCAGCAATGCCCCAGGGCACCGCTGGGCTCTGCAGGGCTTGTCCAGGTCAGTCATGGGCTCCCTCCTTCCCTGCACGGCCCTGCCGGGAGGTGCTGGGGGCTGCTTATGTCCCCTAGGTGCCCCCAGGCTCGGTCCCAGTAGCCGTGTGTCTCAGGAGGGAATGATGGAGATGGGCACAAGCCTCGTTCAAGTATTTGTTTTAAAAATACATGTTGAAAAAAAAAAATAAAAGGGGAAAAAAAAAAAAGAAAGAAAAAAAGAAAAAAAAGGACTCTCCATTATTTCATTAAGGGATTTAAAACGTGCTTCCTAAACCCTGAGTCATCAATGAAGTGAGCAAACGAGAGGCAGCGCCGTGGCCCCGCTGGAGGGTGACTCACGCTGCGTGGGGAGGCTCGGAGCACGCGGGGGGCTCTTTGAACTCGGGGATGCTGCCACTCCCCTTGTCCCCCCGGGAAGGCGAGGGTCTCCCTGCAGCATCAGCAAGCCTCCCAGAGCCTCTGTGGCTCCCGGATTTATTTTGGTTGTGGAGCTGTCATGCCGCAGCCTCTGGAGACCCCAGCTATGCACGGATGTGCCTGAACCACCAGCAGATGACTCTCCTGGCAGCCAGCAGACCACCAGTAATAATGCAAGCACGAAGGCAGGCATTTGGGTTTTTATTGTATGACTGCACAGATGAAAGCCTCCATAGCCTGTATCGGTTCAGGAGGAACTCTCCTTCCTTCCAGAAAGCAAAGAAAAATGTTAAGCCACCTTTTGCTCATTTTTGGGAGCTCTCTGCCTCTTCCAGTCCCCAGGTACAGACAGCAAAAGAAGAGCTCTCCTGAGGTCCCTGTAAGGCCAGGAACTGTCCCCTTGGCACAGGTCTCCATGCCTTATCAGGTCAGCTTTCTAAAATCCCATAGAAATGCTGCTCTGGAGCTGGCTCAAACTCTGCTCAAGCTGAGCGCCAGGACGGTTTTCCTAAGATTCCAGCTTTGTGTTGCCTTCCTCTGTTTCACTCCACTGTTTCCTTATGGTGGTCTTTCCACCCAGGGGTCCTTCCCTCAACCACTTCTTGGCAATCGTCCCCTCCTGCCGCTGTCAGCCAAAATTGCCATACTCTGTGGAGGGGTCGGGGCTGTCGCTGCCCCGGGGTGATGCTGTGGCCACCTCCAGCTGCCGCTCACCCATCGATTGCACCTCTCGTAGAGGTGGTCAAAGCACATCCTCACCCCTTGCGTGTGCTCAGCAGAAAGTCCTGAAATGCAGCGGGAATTTTGCCTGGTTGCCGCTCATGGTCCCTCTTTCTTCCGGGAAGAGAGGGATGAGGCAAAGGAACTGGGGAGGCTCGGGCACGGAGAGGGAAGAAAGAGCCTGAGGTCAGCCAGCAGGGTGGTGGTAGAGCCAGGAGCTGATCCACAGCTCTGGGCCTTGCTCCAGGCCTGATTCCTTGGACATGTTGCTGGAATTCGGCTTTCCCTCCTCGATAGCTATGTTCTTAATAAGGCTCAAAATCAGATGTTTTGGCTAGTCCCTGCTACAATCGTGCCCCATCTTATTGTTTTGTTTTTCCTCTCTCCAAAGCTAGTGCCTCCCCGTTTCATTCCAGCTCTCCCATACCCTCCCAGTTTCCCGTGACTTTTAAAAACCAGCTGCTCGACAAGCTCCCACCACCATCTGGGAGCATGCCCGTGCAGCTCATCCTGCCCAGGGGCTTGCAAATGGGGCTGAGTGGCCGTGCCCACGGGGGTTCTTGCCACCAGCTGTGGCCGATGGCTTTACTCGCTCCTCAGCAGCTCTCTGCGGGATGCACATCCCCGTGTGTCGCTTGGAGGGTGCTGAGGAAGCTGCTTGCAGCTTCTCCTTAAATATCGCCAGCTCTCCGCGATCCCTGCTGGCACAGGGATCCTATGAAGCTGAATTTGTTGTGGCTCAGGAACTGCATTGTAGCCGTAGTTTGGGAACCGTCCCTCTGTGGTTTAGATGTCGAGTTTAAAGAAGTAATGAAATGTCTCGTGGGAGTGCTGTGCCCGAAAGAGTGGAGGTGTTCCTGAGGCGGGGGCTTGCTTGCAGCTCTGCGTCGGGGAATTTGCCTGCTTAATGGTGGAGTGGAGCGAGAATGAGGCAAGTGCTGGGCAGAGGCAGTGCAAGGACATTTCCCAAGGAAGAATTCACCACGATGGTGGTGAAACAAACGGGCTGGCGAGGAGCCTTTCCCTGTGGGGAGGCTGGAGGAAGAGGAAGGCTCGTCCCATCATGGGATGAGCGTGAGGGCCGCATACACCCAGCCCCGTGCTCCTGGTGCCCCCCAACCCTGGGGGGACACGGCCGGGGCACTGCCTGCTGGCCTGGCAGCCCCTGGGGGCCATGGGGCGCTTTAGGCCCGGCTCAGCCCTGCCTGCTTCAAGCCGGGGCCTAACTCCCCAGCTCCTCTGCCCCCGGGTGGGAGCAAGGCCAGGGGGGTGCTGGCAGGGGCAGTGTGGGGCCGGGACTGCTCCTGCGCCCCTGATTAGCATTCGGGCCTGCTGCTCCCTGCCGAAGCAGAAGCAGAGTTTGCCTTCGCCATTGCCTGGCAACCGTGGAGCAAAACTCCAGCAGGCGGCCGGCCCAGCCCCAGCCCCAGCGCTGCCCGCGAGCCGGCACGCGTCTGTGGGGACACGGGGACAACGGGGACGGTGGTGGTGGGGCCACCCCGCGCTGCAGGCTGCCGCCCCCCGTCCTGGCGGGGCGTGAGGTGAGGACTGTCCCCGAGCTGTCCCTGGTAGGCTTTCATGTGCTTGGGGTCTGGTGTGGTTTTGCTTGGTGGAAGAATTTTGTCGCCCTATCCCCAGGGAGTGGCTGTGGGGCTTGGGGTCTCCTCCAGCCCTGCACCCCGTCCTGTTTCTAGCCCCCTGGCACAAGGTGCCACCCTCCTGCAAGCGGTGGCAGACCTGGCTGTGCCTGGACCCACTGGGTTCAAACCTAACACATCCTTGTGCCGCTGCTTCAACTCTGTCCTGTCACAGCCCCGGCTGCCTGCGGGCTCTGCCCACGATATGCTCAGTGGCTGCAGGTGCCCCGAGCCTGCCCCCATGCACCCATAGGCACAGCTTTGCCTGCTCGCCACGCGTCTTCATCAGTGAAACCTGCTTGGCAAAGGGTTAAAGAAACCTTTCTGTTTTGTCTTGTGTCTTGCAGAGCCTGGGGTCAGCAGACAAGAAGGACTTTTACCAGCCCAAGTAAGTGCCAGTAGCCGCGGTGAGTAATGGCGTGGAAATTCCCGGTTGGTCCATATTATCAAGCAGCTCTGTGGCTTACTAAGATTAGACATTTCGGCGTACGAGAATAGCTGCCGCAATTACAGGAGCGAGGATAGCAGTGGAAGGGCTGTCAATCGCTTTGGCTTCGGGGCGTACGCGGATCATTAAATCGGGTCAGGAGGAGTCACGACAGCTTGGCTGAGCCTGGGGAGCAGAGCCGGGACCCGGCGGCCGGGCAGCGGGGATGCGGAGGTGACCTCTCCCACCTCTGGCTCCCTCTGCTCCTGCTTTGCACAGCTGCGCTGCTGTGGGGAGCTGAAGGGTTTCGCTCCGTGTCGCAACGGGCTGGTGTCGCGCATCTCCACAGCCCCTGCGTTGACATTGACGCCTGTCTTCCTCCGTCAGCTTAAGTGCAAATCGCGGCGAGCCGCAGGGGTGAGAGAGAAGGAGGAGGCTCTCTGGGGCCGCCGTATTCATGAACACAAACAAAGGATCTGCAAATCACCCCACCAGCTCGAGCAGTTGGTGACTTGGTGTGTGCCCTTGGCCGTGGCTCTGAGCAAGCTGCGACAGTCCATAAGCGAGCGAGAGCAAGCGGAGCACTTACAGTGCTGTCGACCTCTGCGACCCGTATTGAAATGCAAACAGAGCTCGCTCTCTCGGGCCGGTTATGTTGTTGCACCCAGCACTTCCAGAGCCTTGCGGCAGCATGGCACCTTCAAGGCAAGAAGGTTGTCTCTTTGCTGGAAGGATGTGTCTGATAGCACGATGGCTTGGATGGAGGCGAACTCTACGAAAACCCGTGGTGAGAATTTCAATTCTGGCCCTGACCACGAAGCAGCTGCACATTGTGCTGCTGAGCACGTTCGCGTGTCGGACCCTGTACTGCTCCTGTTCTGTCTGGGAGAAGTAAAGCATCCTTATGGTATCGCCTGTTTTGTTCTGAAAAAAAATGCCACAGCTGTTTCTGAAGTTGTGGGATAGTGCTCTGACATGCGGGATCGTCAGTGGAGGGTGTGGTTTGGAGAGTTAAAAGGGAATTGGTTTGAGGACATCTCTCCTCAAAATTCACTGGGCTTCTGCTCTTGTTTTTTTTTCCTTGTTGCTTCCCAAACGTTCCTACAGAGCTGCTCCTACACAGCAAGCAGTGTTGCTGCATCCTCCCTCCCCTCCTGATCCCGTTTACACTTAGAGCAGATGCATCTGGAGTGTCCTGGGATGCCAGAGTGTGTCCCCAAACCCTTTCAGGAGCTGCTGGCTTTCTGCCTGGCATGGGGAGTGCCAGTTCCTTTGTGTTCCTGGTTATCTGTTGGCTCCTCTCTCTTTAAGCACTGGAAGTTTTTGCAAGCTCAACACCAGTCTCCTGGGTCCCTGCTAAAAAGTCTCATTTCAGAGCTGCTCTGTCCGCTTGCCCCAAGGCAGCACTGACCACCAGCTTCCCAAGACCACTGGCAGCAATAGACTTCTGAAAACACAGCCAGGACCATTTCCCAGGCTGTTTAATCCCACGGAGCTTTGTGGGAGATCAGAGGGGTATCCCAGGAGGCTGTGGAGTCATCGTAGATGCGATGACAAAATCAACACACGTTTGGCAGGGGATTTATAAATGTGTGCCCGTGACCCCTACTAAGAGTCGTCTGAGATTTCTTATCTGTTGTGTGCTCATGTAGAGTGCATGTTTTTGACGAGCATGCTTAGAAAAGACTGGAGCATCTCTAGCGTCCCTCTTCCAGCTGGAGCTTTTGTGAGATTTTGTCGGAGATTTGGAGAAAACATAAAAAAGAGCAGGAAAACTCGTCAGTTTTCCCGCAGGGGGGTTGTGGTGGTAGATGATAGCAAAAACCATAGTGCTGCTTTTGTAGTTCATCTCCTCTGAGAAATGGGGGGCATTTCTCTACCTTACAACGGAGAACGAAGCCTTACACCTCCCTGCGTGTGCAGCGGGGCCAGGTCAGGGCAGTGGGTACAGGCGCAGACAGAAGCTGCCGCAGATCCAGGAGCTCGTCGGTGCTCTCTGGCTCCCTGTGCCACGGTGCATTTGGCCGCGTGGCTTGTCTCATCACAGCAATCTGGCTTGGCTTCATTCCCACCCTATTTATCTTCTTTGGTGGCTGCTCTGCCGGGTCCCCAGCAGCTGGTGGCACTTTGCAGGCAGCCCAGACGCAGGCGGGTCTGGCCGAGCTGCTGAGGGATGTTACATTAGCTAACTTGCTGGGATATCACTCGTGTTTTGTAAAGTTACGTGCGACTAAAAGAGGGAAGGTTTAGATTGGGTGTAAGGAAGAGGAATTCTTCACTCGGAGGGCAGCGAGGCACTGCACAGGCTGCCCAGAGCAGCTGTGGGTGCCCCATCCCTGGAGGTGTTCGAGGCCAGGCTGGAGGGGGCTTTGGGCAACCTGGTCTGGTGGGTGGCAACCCCTGGCAGGGGTTTGGAGCTGGGTGATCTTTAAAGTCCCCTCCAACCTGAGCCATTCTGTGATTCTTTGATTCATATACCTTTTGTGCCCGTATGTTTTTATTGACAATTATTTGCTTTGAAACTAAATAATAATTAATCTCACACTACAGGGGTTTTACACTAGAAGGGCGAATGCTTATCACTTAAATATTTGTGCATATTGGCATACATGATTTGTGTACACACATATCTCATCTAACATTTTTTTTATATATATATATGCAGAAATCTACTTAGTAATTGTATTGAAACATAAATACATAGCACCCCTGCAGCACCCCAGCAGCCGTGCTCCCCGAGCCCTTTGGGATGCAGGATGGGAGCACAGGCTGCAGCCTGCGGCTGGCTCCCAAAGCCGAGCTGAGCTGGGGGTTTTATCCACACGTCCACATGGCCAGGCTGGTGATCGGAGAGAAGCTTGGAAGCAGGTGGCTGGAGGGGCACCGCTACTGGAGCAAACCTGGCAGTTTTTCCTCTGCTTTTCCTTTTCTGTGCTCAGGGACAGCGGCTCACTGCTGAGCACCCCCCTGCTCGCTGCTTGGTGCCTTTGGGATTTCACAGCAGGTCTAGGTTAGAGAAAAAGAAAAAGGAAGGAAAAAGAAAAGGGTCCCAGAAGTCTTCTGAACAATGGGTTTTGCCACTGCTTGTCCTGGACACAGATTTCCTGCTGGGATGTCCCCGAAGCGATGGGGCAAGCACCCAGCAAAGAGCAGTGGGGAGGCAGGGGTCCCAGACAGAGCTGCAGTGATGTTGCTGCCCACTCTGGGGAGACTTTTGGACTTCCGAGGGTTTCACAAGGGTGGTTAGGGTCATTCCAGCTCCTGGCCCATGTCAGGAGCTGCAAATCCTGGCTTTTTGTGTGTCCGGGGGGCAACGTTCCCCCTTCCACATTACATGCAAGAATGCTGCTTGGATCAAGAAGGCTTAATCTTAAAGACTGGTGTCACCTGAGAACTGAATGAACTAGAAAGCACCTTAGGAAGGACAGGCACGGGGCTGCCGTGCTGAGAGGCAGGACAGAGGACAGGGCTCTGCTGGGACAGGCACGTCTGCCTGATGGCTGCGGGAAGGGCTGGCCTCACTCAGCAGCCCTGGCAGGGGCTGAGGACAGCTGATTCCCGGTGGCATATATTGGCTCTTCAACGTCAGGCGCGGACTGACAGCTTCTCACTTCCTTCAAACGGAGAAGGAAATTTTCATTGTAACAGCAGTCATAAAACCCCTAGCAAATACCTGGTTTTAATTAAAGTGTCAGCGACTCGCTGCCGGAGCTGCCTGCCCAGGCTGTCTCCTCGGCTGGGAGCGGTGCTCGGCTGTCAGGGCGGGCTCGCTGCGGAGCACTTGGAGGTGTCAAGGCTGCTGCAGCGACACAAAAGGCTCTCGGTTGATCTGCTCGTTCAGTCCCCTGGGAGGACGTGGTCGTGCTGGAGAGCCCCGATGTCTCAAAGCCCACATCTCGCGCCGGCAGCATCCCACGGCCCTTTTCTAGGCGCACCTTCTGGCTCTGTCTCCATTTCGGATGAAAGACGGCCGCCCACCTCCCGTGCTTCAGCCTCGGAGGTGTAAACACAACCAACCTCTGAAACCGCCTTACGTAAAGCAGCATCTTGTGTTTGTTTTGCCTTGCAGTATTCATTCTGCCAAGACGTCTCTGCAGCTAATTCATTATCGCCCTGCTCTTAAGGCAGAACATTTCATCTTTTACACCAAGGCTCTTCCGTGCCAGCACTTACATGAAAGCAAGTGTTTCATCGTTGAATCATTATCTTGTAAAACCCTGGCATCTTTAAGCATCTAGCAATCGGTATTTACATCTTGGAAGCATCAAAGGCCGTCGTAATCATCTAGATGTGTCCCTAAGTGGGGTGTTCATTTGATTGCCTCCTTAACTCAGGCATTATTATTACAGTGGTAATGACAAGGGCATGGACATGCATGCAAGGGCTGACTTCTTTTGCAGTGGCTGGGATCCTCGTCGAGTAACTCAGACTCACCTGCAAAGTGCCAAGCACTGGGAGAAGGAAGCACAGGGAAAGTGGGGCGTGAGAGGTGCTGCAGATGGTGCAAGGGGAGCACTGGGGAGAGGGGCAGCAGTGCCCAGCCCCACATCTTTGTTCTGAAGCCACGGGCTGCTCAACACAGCAAGAAATTGGCCCCAAACTGCCTTTGCAGGGTTAGAGAAGGGTCTCCCGGCCATAGGAAAGGCTGAAGCAGTGCTGCCAGCAGGATGGTGAAGGTGGGGCTGGAAGAGAGGCGCTGGGCTCCCCAGGGATGGGCAGCCCGAGGCTGGGGCGTGGGTTGGCACCGAGGGGCAGCGGAGCCCCCCGCGTGCCCCAGCTTCCAACCAGCCCTCTGCAGAGCTGGGGAGCGAGCTCCTAGCGGGCAGCACGACAGGTACAGAAGGTTACCGTGCTGGCCAGGGGGATGGAGAGTGGATCTGGAGTGAAGCTGATGAGGAGAGGAGGGTTGGCAGGATGGGTGCGAGTGGCAGGAGGTGGCTCCCAGCTTTGGATGTCTGCGGAGTGCAGGAGAAGTCAGTGCTGCAGCCTCCGGCCAGCTCTGCTGCTTTCCTTCTGGACCTTGGGAAGCCTCCCCAGCCCTTGTAAAATAAGGTGGCCCGGTCCTGACCAGTAGCACTCTGATCCCACAGGGTCTTCTGGAGACCTCCTGCTGCCTCCTGCCCATGGGGGCCGGTGGTGCACAGGTGCTGAGCACCTCTCCACTAGCACCAGGTTACACGCTGGGTAGGTCCTACCAAAGAACACATTTTTGGTAAACTAAGAAGAAATGCAATTCTTAACCATTTCCTTTTTGGTTGCTTGGTGTATGGCACTGCTTGCCCCAGGCCCCTCCAGCTGATGGTGTGGGAGGATCATGGTGGGGTGCTCCGCACCCAGACCCGAGGGCAGGGACCCCCTTCTCTCCCCGTGCCCACATGGAGCCCAACCAAATCCCAGCCTGAGGGAGCGGGGACGAGGAGCTGCTCGGCCTCAGCCCCGCTGGAAGGAAGGAGGAACGGCTGGGGCTGGAGGAGCCCACGGTGCCCGGCTCCAGCAGAACTAAGTTTAGGGTTTAGTTGTTTCTGTGCAGCTTTTAATGTGTTAAGTGAGATTGCAATGCAGGCTCTTGCTGTGCTGGTTGTCATAGAAACTTGAAGGGCTTTTTTCTCCTATCCCCCCAGCCCCTTTCTTTAAACCAAAGCTGTATTTTTTTAATCTTTTTTTTTTTTCTTTTTTTTTTTTGTAATTTCACCTCCAGTCCAATTAAAAACCTGCTTGGCCCCGATGCCCATCTCCAGCACTGGTGTCTTGCTGTTGTGCTTCCTCTGTCCCGTCCTGTGCAGCCCCGTGAGCTGAGCGCTCTCCTGGTGCTGCCAAGTTGATTTCTGGGGGCTTGGGGCTGGTCCTCACACTGTGCCCCCCTCTTCCCCAGGGGGAAACGTGGAGGAGACATTCCCTGAGGGCGAAGAAAAGGACTTTCTGGGTCAGCCAGGAGGAGAAGGGCAGCGCGTCCAGCTTGGAGAGATGCTGGGGAGGGGGACACAGAGGGGCCGAGGAGCTGTGGGATGGCCGAGTGCTGGGGGTCCCTGGTCTGGTGGTGGGGGCACTGAAATGATCGAAGCTGGGGCTGTGCTGCCTCTTTCTGGGTGGGGAGCACGAGAGCAGCACAGGAGCCACCTATGCACCAGCTGCAGCCCTTCCGCATTCGCTACGCTCGGCATTAATCACGGAAAGGGAATCAGGCGTAGGAAGACGGGCATTCTTGAACAAAATAACCAAGCCTGTGTTCTCCGAGCAGGAGAGCAAAGTGTTTGCGGCAGTGAGTCAACGCAGAGATGCTCTTGGCATGGGAGGGCTCCCACCCACCCGCAGCAGCCTGCGCAGCTGGGGGGGAGAAGTGGCCGCGGTCAGCCCCGCGCCGCTCCATGCACTGCTGATCCTCCGGGTGCTGTGAGAGCCCTGCACGGGGGACTCCTCACAGCCCTGGGGCTTCTGGCTCCCAACCTCGTCCTCCAGGAGCCAGCACCCTGCCTGTTGCTCGCTGCCTTCCCATGTCCTCATGGGGACCCCCCAGAGCTGCTCCCTCTGGGGTCACCTGGCTCAGAGCTCCAGGGTCCCGCTGCGCTTCACCGGCATGGGTTTGGTGGGGAAGGGATGATCAAATCCACAGGGTTTGGGCTGCAGGTGCTGCCCACATGCTCCTCTGTGAGCTGAAACGACTGTGGTTGGCCTCCCTGTGGCATCCAACCCTCCAGGCTTCTCAGAGAGGTACCCGGTCCTGACCCGAAACTCGCTGGAGCTTGTTGGCTCCGTGTCTGCCGGCTCGGGGTGGTTGGCACCTGCTGGTTTCTCCTCTGAAATGCACTCTGCTTGGGGGGGAGGGGGGCAGAATTTCTGTCGATAAACTGAATGTAGCTCAAGTCTTTCGAAGTAGGACATTTTTCCAGCCTTCGGATCAATTCTGTGACTCATCCCTTCAGCCTGTCTGGTTTTCAGTGTCCCATTTTAAACACGGGCACCTTAATTGCACGAGTGTTTCGCTCTCGGTCCCAGCAGCGTTATCCATATATATAACTCTCCTCTCCCCCAAGAACCGCATCAGCTCTTTTCATCACAGCATCACATTAGGGCCTTGTGCTGAGCTGTTCACCCGTGGTGACCCTTGAGCCTTCCTGGAGTCTCCCCCCCATCTGGGACACAGCCCCTGCTCACAGCCGCGGCCGGGAATTCGTCCTCGGAGGTGTGCGGTGGCGCTGGGCAGCTCCCTCGTACACGGGGTTTGAATGGGCTCGACATTACCAAGCAACCCTCATTTCGCTCTCTCCTCATCAATATTTACCGTTCCATCAATCTTGCTGTCACCTGCTAATTTCCCGAGCCAGGATTTTGTATTTTCTTCTTGATCATTGGTGAAATTATCGACTTGCGCGCTCCCCGTGGAGCCTCGCTGAAAACACCTCGCTAACGATTCCCCGTTGACGACTTCTGTTTGAGACCTGTCAGCCGGCTCTTAATCTGTTTAATGTGCTTTATGGGTACTGTATAGTACTATCTTTGAAAGTCTGAGTGTCGCGAAGCACTTAGAGCTCTGACTGCACAGACGTAATGTACACAGCGCCTGTTTCAACTCAGCCTGTATTCACTAAAGACTGAAATCAGGTTCATTTGACAAGATCTCTTTCCCACAAAGACCTGCTGACTGACTTTAATTATAACCTGCGTCCTTTAATTATTTCTTAATTTAATTCCAGATGAGCCCTGGCTTCTGGGTCTTGCATCTGACCATGTAGTAGTTAACTAGGTCACCCCTACTGCTGGCTCCGCGTATTGCTGCAGCGGAGCCATTTGCCATCTGGCTGCGGCAGCCTGAGCCCTGCTCAGAGCCAGCCGAGTGCCCAAAAAGCTCTCCTGGGCTGCTGGAGCATCCCTGCGCTGACTGCTGGTGGTGCTGGGCTTTGGAGATGTCTCTGAGGTTACCGATGGGTTAGGAAAGCTTCCTCTCTCCTCCGAAGTGCCTTATTCTCGCTTTTTTCCCCAAATACAGAATAAGTATTTATTGGCCGCGTTTGCTTTTTCTGTATCATTATCAGAGGCTACCAACTTGCCTAAAAATGGGCCAGTTGAGAAAATTTGTTGGGCTCCAAATAGCAGATGTGCGGAGCCTGTCCCAGCCATGCATTTTCTTCTATTCCCTTCTATCTTTAGTTTTCCTTATCAGCTTTCTACACGTTGTAATCTTTCGTTGAGATTGTCCACTCTTTGTTGTGTCATTCCCACTCTGAGCCTTCATTTCGCAAACAGGGTTTTTAAGCCACTTGCTCATTTTCCTAACTGCAAAACGGGGCTTTACAGACGTTCAATAAGCCCCACTTACGGAATTCTTATTTTTTTTCATTCTATTTTTTCAAAGCTTTTCTTTGCCGTCGGTTTCTCCCACCTCCTGCCTTGTGAAAACAGCTGTTTTGCAGCAGGGAGCGTGCACAGCTCTGCTGCCACCATCTTCTCGTTGGTCCACGCGGAGAGCTGCCAGCCTCGGCTGTGTCTCCGGGCAGCCAGCGACTGCTTGACCTTCTGTCGACTGCCGTGCCTTTCAGATTGGGAAGTTATCCTCTAGAGTGTTTAGAAATGCACATGGTGTTTTGCTGCTGGCTCTCCGAGTCTCCTCGCATGTGACTTGCAAACCCACCGCTTCTTGCTCTCCGCTGAGAAAACGCATTTAAGGCTGAACTCGTGCCGCCCTGTGTCGGCTCAGGTATGCAGCACGGTGTCTTTTCTTGATCCTTGGTGCAAAGGGACATCTTTATTTCTTCACGTACCAGTAAAAGATCTGTGATTGTAGAGAAAAACCAGCACACATCATAAATATGCAGTGTCCTTCTCTACCCTGCTCACCCCTCCTGTGCAGAGGCTTCTGTCTCCTGACCTCATGCAGCAGGTTTCAGCGGTGTCGAGAGCATGAAATTTCTGTCCGTGAGTGAAAATTTCCAGTTCCTCGTGCTCCTTACTCACCCTCACTGCCCCACGTCATGGCAAGAGCATGTGCTGGTGGCACAGCAACTTGCTGCCTTCCCTGTCAGCAAAGCATGTGCATGATTTCTGATGCTTTTCTGGTGGGGAAGGGAGGAAGAAAAGGAACCAGATTGTTCTGGCTTTTTATTCAAACACACACTCCTGGTATTTTCTCCCCATGCTTTCACCTGCGGTGCCAGATAGACAGCTGGGCCACAGAGTGATGAGAAATCAGATCAGGCAGCACGCCCTTCAAAAGCTTGTCCTCACCTAAGCCTTTGCACAACCAGCCTGGCTTGTGTCTGAGCGGCTCCTTGGAGTGTGACAGCACAGGAGGTGTTCTTGGGCTCGCCTGCCAGAGATGCTGTTCTGCAGGAGAGCATTTTTGTGCTCCTGAGCCTGGCAGGCAGAATCTCCTGGGACACCACCTTCCAAGCCCATCCAAGGCTCTCCAAACCTTCGTGTTGCCTCCAGCTCAGTGACCTCCTTCCTTGCTCCGGTAGCGACGGGGTGCGGAGCGCTGCGGCCCCGGAGCTCCAAGAGAACCAAAGGCAAGAGTTGCCCACGGCGGTGGAAATGACAGCGTTAGCCTTGAAAGCAGCCAGGTTTCAGGTTTCTGCCAAGCGTGGTGCTTCTGGTGGTGTGGTTTGCTCGGGGAAGCCGGGGGATAATCAGGCAGTATGCTGATTTACCTGGGCTGCGCTGAGCAGACTATGGGGAGACATGTAGATAGCACTAATTTGCTCAGGGAACAGTACTTCTAAGGACATTAAAGGAGGAAAATTGGTTGTCTTTGCTGCTTCCTAACAGCAGCGTGCGCAAAGGTGAGATCTGAGGCTTGGAGTTTTCCCACAGGTTCCTGTCATTAACAAAGCCAGGAGGCAGACCAGCACGGGGGGCAGAGTGGGAAGCCAAGAGGGAACGGGTGCTTGGGTGTCTCTTCTGGCTTGGGGCACTATGTGAAAGGCGCCACCTCCAGCATCACCATCCAGCTCCTGGGGAAACCAATCCCACGTGGGAAGCACCCAGCTTCTCCCCTGATTGCAGAGGGAGCCTGGAGGGCTGGCTTGGACAAATCTCTGCCGCCTGTCCTGCCACTTGGTGGCTTCTGACACGTCCATAAAATGCAGCTGAAGGTAGGGGGAGCCTACAGCAATTGCTGAAGAAACACTGGACAGTTCTATTTGAACCTAATTAAAGACCTGACTGAATCGAGCTGTGGCCAGCACGGGCAGGTTGGCTGTTGGGGATCCCTCTGTGTTCAGTGGGGCTGTGTTCAGGTCCCGTTGTTCCTGCCTGGCTGCTCCCAACCCACACGGTTACATCTGCGCCCGCCACCAAAGCCATGAGGAAAGGGCTCCGTGCCCTGGGCAAATGGAAACGCCTGCAGCGCATCGAGAAGAACAAGGTAAAGGAGGCAGCAAAATGAACCCTACCCCACCCGCAACCAGCGCAATGTGCAATTTTACATTTAAAAATAGAAAAGTCAAGCCTTTCAAAGGCTTGAATGCCTCAAGAAAACCTCCGGAGGGGACAGGTCTCAAGCAGGGGCTGTTACAGGCTTGTCTTTGTGGTGGGAGATAGGCAAGAAAACGCATCCAGCGAGGGACAGCTCAGCTGTGCTCCTTCTCCCCTGGTGTCAGAGATGCTTTGTTTTCCAGAAGCGCTTATTATTCATGCTGCTGTCTCGTTAGACAGCTGAAGCACAGCTCGGGGCGCATCCAGGCACAGCCCGTACCGCAGCGGTGCGGTGGCTGGGATGGGGCTCTGCGCCCCGGCAGCGGGGTTGTTGTTGCTTCCCCGCTGTGTTCCTCTCTTGTCCCTCTTCTAATGGCATGTTCTGTCCCAGGGTGCCAGGCCAGCAGTGGGTGGGCTGATCAGTGCTCGTCCCGAGGGTCCTTGCTCCGTTTTCAGCTCTCAGAAGCTGCCGTCCTGAGGGTGCAGCTCATGTGCTGCCGTTCTGGGTGTTTTGCCCTTTCCCAGATGTTTCCAGCGAGTCACCCTGCCTGTGCACGGCACCCCGCCACCCGCAGGAGCCCGGCTGTGCTGGAGCCTTGTCCTGCAGATGTGCCAGTCCCAAGCCCACCGGGTCTCTGGGGGGATGAGGAGGTCCCTGCTCCCTGCCAGCCTGTCCTCACCCAGCGCCACCGGGAGCCCAGATCCCCTCCTCCTGCTTCCCGACTGCTTTATTTTCACTGCTATCAATTGCTGGCTTCACCAGCAAGGATCCTTTGGTTCCCCCCGGGGGGGTTTCACCCTCAGCACCCCCAAAGGCACGGCACGGGGGGGATTTTGCTGGCGGTGGTGTGGCCGGAGCCATCGGGGCACCAGGGACTGCTGCGTCCCCGCGTGCCTCGCTGCTCAGAGACCTGTTGGGCTCTGCAAGTGAACGCGAAGCCCTAAATACACAAAGGCCACGCTGAAACCCGCACCCCGGCCCAGACATCGGGGGTGTCATTTTTGATTTCCCAAACACAGAGAGAGCCCTTTCAGCCCGGCCTGCTCAGACACTGCATCTTTAATGCCCGAGCACCCAGCGTGTTTCCACTCCCCTCACATGCATCAATCAGGTCTCGGTGAGGCTCTGAAAGAGCCAGTTTGTTAAACAAACACACTTAGTGTAAAAAGTTTATTCCAGTTAATTAGAACTTCATTGCAATGGAAACAAATTACCCGGCTGTCATCTGCCAAGCCAAACAGTAACAAGGCCGAGGGGGTCCTGGCCAGGCGGGAGACAAACAGCCATCTCAGGCAACCTTATTTATGTCCTTTTTATGCATTTCGGTATTTATTTGGACATTCCTGAGCAGGAGAGCTGGGTTAGCGCCGAGCCACACACCCCAGCACTTGCACAGCATCGGCCGGCACCGGCTGCAGGTTCCCGGTGCTGCCCGGGGCTGGTGCCCGTGGCGGCGAGCACGTCCCCGTGGCTGCTCCAGGGACGCAGGAGAGGCACCAGGCATACGGAGGATGGGGGACACGGGGTCCCCAGCCGGGCCACGAGAGCCGGGAGGAGCAGGGAGCAGGAGCAGCAGGGAGCAGCAGCATCAGGGCTGGGTGCTGCTGGCTCCCGGCGCGCGGAAGTGACAGATAAACCCGCGGGATTAGCAGCGGGTAGCATTGCAGGAGACCAGCGTCCCCTTCCTGGAGCATTAGTCACCCGAGCCTGACGCCGGGGGCGGTGTGCGGGGGGGGCACTTGGTGGCCAAAGTCATCGAGTTACCTCCCCGCCGGCTCCGGTGCCCCTCTCCCCGGTGGCCTGTCCTTGCCCTGCGTCCCTCCAGCCCTGCGCTTCGTCGCCAACCCCGGGCATGCAGGGGGCCACCGTGGCTGAAGATGTTCCCCCACAGCACGGCAGGATGGGGAAGAACAGGGTCCCCCCACCTCCCCGGGGCTGTGTAGGGCAGCAGGCACCAGGGCGGGTGCTTGGATTTCTGTGTGCGCCTGGTGGGTGAAGCCCAGGCCCTTGCGCACTCCTCATTGACTGCCCTCGCATCCAGGGCAGGGTTTTCTGGTCCTGTGAAGCCCTGAAATCCCCATTTGGGTTTAATGTTGTGAGCAAGTTGCCACCCGCAGCCCTTTACGCACTTTCCAAGAATGTTTCTGTTGCCCTATAGCTGTGAGCTCACCGTGGCCTGAGCTCCGATGTTTCTGTCTGCGATGGCACATGTTCAGGGGGATGGAAAGCCTGGATCAGGGCACGCATCCTTGGAGGGGCCTGGAAAGGGGAGGATAGCTGAAGGGAACACGGACAGCTGCGGGGATGAGTCCCGACACCGGCCTGATCTCATCCGAGGGATGTGGGGAAGATGGTGACCGGCACTGGGAAGGACAGATTTGGCTTTGACTTTGGAGCTTGGAAAGGAGCGGAGGAGGGATCGAGGACTTTGGCATGAGCAGCCTGGTTCCTAGGAGCCGGCCGGCCTGCCCTGAGAGGGAACTGCAAAACACAGAGCTGAAAAGCAGCGAGGAACCCCGCAGACACACCTCCCTGCCCGAGAGCGGGGCGCTGCCTGCAGGTAGCCACCAGGACCTCGGAGACATGTTTGCTGCTTCTTCCAGACGGGGCAGCGGGGTCTGTCGGTGCCGCAGGTGAGGCCCGAGGTCCCTGCTGTCCCCCCCAGCACTGCCCTGCTGTCCCACAGCCCTGACACCCCGCAGCCCTGCACCACGGCCTCACAGCCCCGGTGCACGGGGTGCCGCGCGTGTCCCTCCTCCGGCTGACAGCCCTCTATTATTAGGGCTCCTGGTTTTCTGTTTCTACACCGACTTGTTGTCAGGGCTTATTTTTAGCTCCGTTGGTGCCTTGCGGATCCCTCAAGGGATTCTTCCTCTCCCTTTCCCTCCTGCAGGGTTGTTTGCGGTGCCGAGCTGCCGGCATGAGCGTTGGGCACCGGCCACTGCCGCTGCCCTGCCCGCCGGGCTCGTCACCCCCTCGGCTTGGCACAGTGCGAGCCCCCGGAGCCACCCTGCTCCTCGGGGGCTGCCAAGCACCCGGTGCTGCCCGCACCCACAGCACAGACATCCCATTGCTCCTCTCAGCGCTGCCCTCCCCGACAGGTCTCTCTTTTCACTGCCTGGTGAAAAAAATTCACGTCGGGGTCAGCGCATCGGCTGCGTGGAAACAAAACCGAGTATGACACAAAACGCAGCTTCTCCTCCCCCCCCCCCAGCTCTGCAGCCAGGTCAGATGGAAATTTTTAAGCGTTTTAAAGCTGCGCGTAGAGTAATTCAAAACAAGTCTCGAGTATGTTTTGGACTCTGGCAGAGCTGTCGTCGTCGTCTTGCTTCACCCGCTGGCTGCGCTGGACAAGGGCTCACTTTGAGCCTCCCCTTCTGCCAAGGGGGGAATGTTTTCATTCCTAATTTAGCGCATCCGTCCCGCCGGGGTCCAGCCCCTGTCTCCCGCGGAGCCCGCGCAGCGCTGGGAGCCCGGGGGCTCCCCGCAGCGCCGGTACCTGTCACCACGAGCGTCAGGGCTGTGCTAACATTTGGGTTAGAAAACCTGCCTCTCGTTGGACTTAGCCTCCTTTCGCTGGTCCTGGGTTTGCGCTCGGTGGGGGAGGTGTGAAGGCACAGCTTGTGCTCTGTTTTTTCCAGGATTTTTGTTATTTCGTAGAGAGGGGTGAGTTTGCTTATTTTTAAACACCTGAAATCTAGGTTGACATTCAGTATGGGCTCGCTGTTTGTCTAGGGGAGAGGCAGCACTGGGAGGTCCTGCTCAGGTTAGGGTTTGGTGCTGTCAGCTCCATCGCCATGGCCCCAGCCCAAAAAAGTGCCTTTTCATGAAGCATTGTGCTCCCTGGGCCACCCTTACCCTGCGAGATAAGCACACGAGTAGGTGCTTTGCTGGACCCGGTCCTGTAAAAGATCTCAGACAGCTCACTCCAACAACCTGCTGCTTGGACCCAGGGGTTTCGTGGGAGGTCCCCTCTGCCGTACGGCGCTTGGGCCACGGCTGGTTTTTCCTTCTGTTCTCCCCCTTGTTTTGCTGCAGGTCTCACCGCAGCGTTTCGAGGGTTGAAGTTGTCATTGAGGTTTTCTGATCTTTATTTTCGTAATGCTCATTAGCGCAGTTCCCATCAAAGAACAGCACGTTCCCTCCCTGTCCTCGTTTTCCCCTCGGTTAATAACCCTTTGCTGCTTTGGCTCATTTTGAAAAAGAGACGGTAGCTTTGGGAACGACTCCTGGTGTAATGGACGGACGTCAGCGTTTTTAACCTGCTCTTTAGAGCAGCGTTAATTCAAAGAGAGGCTCGGCGAGATGGCTGCGTTTCAGGCTGCAGAAGGTGCGTTCCGTGGCTGGGGAGCGCTGAGCCAACCTGTAGCAAACCCTGGCAGCGCGCGCGCCTTCCCCGGAGCTATTGAAGGAGGCTCCGAGTCCATATGGCTGCTTTTCCCTTCGGAAACGGGCTGTGACAGCAGCCTCGCTCTCTCCTGCTCCCTCGCCGAGGCTCTGCTCTGGAGATGGCAATTTTCTGCCTCGCGCCCAGGCGCACGTGGTCGTGAAGACGCAGCGGGGTCACGCAGTGCCGGTGGTCACGCACCAAGACCTGGGAGCTAAAGGAGAAACCGAGGCACCTCGGCATGAGCTCACAGGTGAGGCCGTGGGGTGCCAGAGCTCAGAGGAAGCTGTGGTGCTGCAGCCTGGCCTGGAGGAGGGCCCCGTCCCGCTCGGGGAGCACGTTTCCCACAGACCCCAGCAGGTCTCCCAGCCCTGCGGCACGTTGCTCCCTTGGATAGCCGGCTTTTGGCTCCCCCCGTGCCTGCTCCAAAGCGTGGCGCTTGCTCCTCCTCGGCCCCCTGGCTGCGGGTGCCTCTTGCCCTCCCTCCCTCCTGGGTCCCTCGTGCCCCAGCCGCCAACGAGCTCTCCTCTCGCTTGGCTGCAGAAACGTGCTCAGCATCCCAGAAATGCGGGCTTTCATGTGGGAGCCAATAGTCACACAGCCTCCGTCCAGAAACCATCATTATCGGCTGCTTGCTTTTTTCTTGGTTTCTTTGAACTACAGCTCCCAGGATGCCTGAAGATATGCAGACATCCGAAGACAGTGGTTTCCCATAAACTTTTGGGGTTTCATGCTTTGCCGGCAGGAATGTTTTTATTGCATTGCAAAGCCCTTCAAGTCCCTCAAACCTCTGTGGCGCTTCCCTGCCGTGGGGAGGAGACAGGGGCTGGAGGCTGCCACCGGCGGCACGCCAAGGGCTCTTCTCTTGTGCTTTTTTCTCCTCTCCCCTTCTTGGTCCATTCTCCGAGAGGGACCTTTGTAAATCCTCGCCATGCTTTTTGGAGAGGACCTTTGCACAGGGAAGAAGCTTGGATGAGCTACGTGTTGCCTGTTGCCCCATCCCTGGTGGTTTTGGGGCATGAAGCTCTCCTCCTGGCCACAAGCTCGGTGCTGGGCAGAGCACTGGGCGAGTGCCTCGGTCTGGGTGCTGAGGGGGTCTCGCTGGACTGGGAAGACCTGGAGATGCAGGGAGCAGTGTGAGCAGAGAACAGTGTGCTTCGATGCAAATCGGAGAGGGAAATTTTGCTTTAGCGTGGAGATGTGCTTGTAACTGTCACCTGGCGGGTCTGGGGCTCGCCGCATCGTCCACAGCCCTGGCGCAGATCTGCCCACAAACCAGGCTGTGCACGAGTCCCACATGTCAGCCCCTGGCTCAGCACCCTCCCACTGCCCATCCTGGGACTGGGAGCCCAACTGGTGGCCCTGCTGACTGCTCATCTTCTGCAGGAGACGAGGTGCAGAGAGCAGCCCCCCGGCTCCACCACGCTGCTTGGCCCTCCCCACGGCACCCTGCACGAGCGTGCCCACGTGCCCGTGCAGCTCCTGGCACCTTCCCACCCGCCGGACGGTGGCCGAGGGCTTCAGGCGGTGTGGTCCACCCGAGGTTGATGCCCATCCAAAAAGGAAAACCGTGGAGGCCCTGCGGCCAGCTCGCATTAACCACATCACTCCTCTCCTGCACTTGGAAAACCCTGGTGGATGGGAAGCCCAGAATAACAAGCTTTTCCATTCCTGCGCGGAGCATTGGATGCAGGGCCATTTAAAACAAGGCTTGGCTCCAGCGTGAGTGCCGCCTTCAGACTAAACAATAGCAGGTCCCCCCGGGGCGGTCTGTCCCCCGCAGAGGGGAGCAGGCTGAGGTCTGCCGGGCAGGGTGGGGATGCTGGAGCCGTGCGTGGCTCGGCAGAGCAGCACAGGAGCTGGAGGAGCTGGGCTGTGGCAGAGCAGCACCCTGGGTGCCAGCCCGAAGTGCCAGCAGCACCTCTTGTGCCCTGCCAGGGCTTCTCCTCTTCTACACTCCCCGAGCAGGGAGATGTGCTCCAGCTGGCTCGGGAAATGTTTTATCTCGAGGGCGCCCCAAGATGCCACCAAGGTTTTGTGGGGAGGAAACGCCTCGGGAGGGCTGAGCTCCCCCAGGAACCTCATCATGTGCTTGTGCAGGTTGCGCGTGAGGGAAGGGAGTTGTTGGATTTTTCTCTTCTCTTCCTTCTTGATTTTCCCAGGCCATTGGTATCTTGTTAATTAAGATAAAAGCCTTAACATGAAAACTAGCTGCCAGAGCTGTGTGTGGCACCCTCCTGGCCCCTGGCAAGAAGGGAAGCCCGCACGTTCCTGTGTCCATCCCTCTGCGGTGACCAAAGCCCAAGCTCTGTCCTGCTGCTCGGGGAGGAGCATGCCCCAGAACTTCCATGGCAGAGTCCTTTGAAATAAGCAAAATGGCAAGGATTTTCCATGAGAAAAACAGTTTCTGCCCATTTTATTTCACATTGAGCACCGAGACTGGCTGAAGAAAGCCCATGCACAAAAACAAGTTGGGTTTTGAGGCTCTCTGTGCGAGCCGTGACAGTCTGAATATGTGCCACGAATGAGTGTGTGCCCAAACTTTCCCCACGAGCAGGAAGAGGAGCAGGGGAAGCGTTGATAAAGCCACCCCAGAGCCCGGTGCTGGCCTGGTGGCACGCGGGTGGCTCTGCCCCGGGCACGGTGCAGCCGGGTGCTGCGGGTGTGCGTGCCCAGCATCGCCGTCCCCGCGAGCGGACAGCTGCTGGTCAGAGGGGAGAGCTGTCATTGTCAGAGAAATGCAAATGAACGAAATCATCGCTTTGGCAAGGAATTTTTAGGGGAATGACATGCAAATTTACCTTCCGTTCTGAGTGTGGATTGGTATTAAAATGCGATGTTTGAAAGCCAAAACAAAGGAACATTTTAATTTAGGACTCATCAGGCGGTTCCTTCTGCTTGGATTTGCATCAAATTCTATGCAGCAAAAGCTGTAAGTTTAACAAAACTCCGTTTTTCAAAGAAAACAAGAAAAAAGTTTTAAAAACGTCATCCAGTTCCAGGAATTATTATTTCTTTCTTTTGCTCCGCAGTCCCGAAGCAAATGGCCTGGTGCTGGATGTTGCAGAGGCCAAGGAGAGGCAAGTGGGGTGGGAGGCTGGATTTCTTCCTGGCTGCTGCTTTAATCCAACCTCTAAATGGCACAGCAGAGCCAGCCCGAGAAACCATCCCGAGGCCTCACCGTGGGGCCGGGGGGACCTCGGGTTGCACCCAGGAGGTGCCGAGAGCCGGGTGGCAGTGAGTGGGCAGCAGGGCTGCCAGGGATGCTCAGGGGGCTGCGCTGGAAGGATGTGTCGAGTTGCTTTCCTGGCCTGCTTTATAAATACCCTCCGTCGACAACCTGGTTTTCCACGGGGCTCAGAAACAGCTGCGCTGCTGATTTAAACACACACGTAAGGCATCTCCGTCCTTCTTCCCCCTGCTTCCCTTCTCCTTTCATCCTCGGGGCTACCTACCCGCCTGGCGTGACGGATCAGAAATAGAAAATATCCACTGACTTGCTAATTGTGATGCATCCTGATAATGCCAGCTATAATTAGCCGTGTGTATCAAAGCCGGTCTGCTGGCGGAAGTTTTTGGGGCCCCGGTAGCATACCTCAGGCAGGGGATCTTGTGCAGGGGATCTTGTGTGGCTTTGCCCTTCCTGGGGAAGCAGCCTGGCCTCAGTCTGCCTGCCTCCATCCATCGTGCGCGTGGACTCACGATGTTTTAGCGCTGTTGATGCTCCCAACGTGTGCTCAATGTCAGCAGCCAGCCCCAGGCGTGCTCTGCCCCGGGTCTTCACCAGGTCAAGGAGTGCTTTGGGGGCCCCCAGCACAGCTGATTGTCCTGAGCACTGCGTCCTTGGGCTGGCTCAGATCTCTCTTTGCTCCCTCTTGTTGCAACCTGCAGCATCTTCCTTTACCAGATGCTGCCTCTGCACCTCTCTCCCCACTGTGGCATCCCCGCCGTGACCCCCCCACACCCCCTCAGCATCCCCTGCTCAGCTCAGAGCCCCCTGTAGCTCTGACAAGCCCATGGCATGGAGAGGTTTGGCCGGGTGGGCACGCCTGAACCCGGCACTTGCTCAAGCCGTGGCTGCCAGCAGCTGCTCCGTCACGCTGCCTCATCTGTCCTGAGCTCATCGCTGGCAAATAAATGCCTGTGGGAGCGATGTGCCGCTCTCCAGGGGGAGAGGTTCCTGCTGTGATGGCCCCCAGGCAGGCCCCGGGGCTCTGGTGTCATCAGCTCTCAGCCGGGAATCACAGCTGAGTCAGGGCGAGAAGTGGGGCACTGAAGTACCAAGGGGAACCTGGGCACCAGGAGAAGCTGCTGCTGAGCTCCTCGCCCTGCACGGCGATCTGTCCCCGAGGTGAAGGAGCACACCGAGAGGCACGGCGTCCCCGGCGCTTCCACCCTGTGCTTTCACTGGCCAGACCACCACGACTGGAGTTCCTTGACCAAAACCAACATCCCGAGCCACAGGGGCAGGGGCAGGGCAGGGCATCAGCATCAGGGCTCTTGGGGTGCCCTGCCTCAAGCCTCACTTGGGTACCCCAGAAGTTTTGGTGAGAGCCAGGGCAGCGTTTGGTGGCTCTCTGTGTTCGCCCCTTCCACACCTGAGAGAAAAGGACCACAAAGCGGGGCCGTGGTGGAGGCTCCGTGTCCTCGGGGGACATGAGCGGGCTTGGTGGCATGATGCTGTGTTGGGTGTGATGAAGGGAGCCCAAAGCCACCAGTGGGGTCCTGGTGAACCCGGGGCTGAGGTGGTGGCATTGCTGCCATCTGCCCGGTGGTCCCCCGGTGCCGCACCAGGTCCCCTCTGGAGCCCGCGCAGGCTCCTTGTTATGTAAAGCACCGGCGAGCGCGACCGGGAGATTCTTCAGTGTCGGAATCTGAGTCACATGGGGCTGTTTTATTTCCCCCTCTGCTAATCTCGTTTCTATAGAAACAAGATTGGGAGGAAAAAAAAAAAAAAAGAAAAGAAAAAAAAAAAAAAAAAAAGAAAAGAGCCAAGCACAGACCAAGCGAGAAACCTGAGGTGATGGGTGAGGGAGGCAGAGGTGGTGGCTGAGGAGCTCGGGCAGCGCGGGTGGGAGCAGGGCGGCGCGGCGGGGCTGTGCTCCCGGCCGGGATGGGAGCGTGCGTGCGGCTCTGTGCGTCGAGGGGACGGGGACGCTGCCGAAGAGCTGCTCTTGGCTGAGCTGCTGCTCCGGAGGGGGGTGACCTGCGGAGCCCGGAGGGAAGGCAGCAGAGGCTGTTCAGGTGAGTGAGCATCGCTGCGTGGCTCCCGGGCATCCGTCCTGGCACGGCACGGCACGGCACGGCATGGCACACCGCAGCAGTGCCTGGCTCACTGGGGTTCTGTCCCCAGCTGCTGCTTTGGGGACACGCTCGTGGCCAGAGCCATGCCCAGGGCATGCAGGCAGGTGCGTGGTGGTGGGCAGGGAGCGGGGGCTGCCGTGCGGTGTTCGTGTTGGGGGGTGGCTGCATGTGTGCGGCCGTGTGTCTGTGTGCACGTCCCCTCTCCGAAGCCGCTCTCTCCCCGAAAGCTTTTGCCTGCTCAGGAGGCACCTTTCCGGCTTTAGTTGTTTTTTCCTTCTTTTATTCTGGCTGCACCTGTGCGAATAAAACACTTCCAGGAGCCAAAGTGCCCAGCTGCCAGGAGCGCAGGAGCTGCGCTGGCTCCCACCCTGGGGATGCCCCTTCCCAGCCTCGACACCCGCGGCGCTCGGGCCAGGGGGTGCCTGCAGGCACAAACCCTGCTCAAAAGCTGGTTTTGCAGTCGCTGTTCCCAAGGGGAGGAACAGCTGAAAACGCTGCTTGTTTGTGTGCTGCGAAGTGCCCGGGCTGCTGACAGCCACCGCGTGCCTCGTCCTGGGACTTTGGCTCGCCCGTGCCCGCTCAGGAGGATGTCAGCTGCCTTGCAGGAGCTGGATTAATTTGCAGCGGCGTACGAGCACATGCTAGCTCCTGAGTCGCAGGCTAGCGAGTGCAACAAGTGGGAGTGATTCTTGTCTGGGCTAAGATGTCTCCCTGGCTGGTGCGCGGCTGCCTCGAGCCCTCGTGCCGTGGTGCTGGCAGGGGGCTCGGGCTGGGCTGGCCGTGCTGGTGGGACTGGAGTGCTGCTGTCACCTCACCTCCACGGCTGGGTGCTGTTGGGGACAGGGACAGCTGCAGGGCAGGCGTGGGGCAGGTGGGATGCTGGAGCCGAAGGGCACGGGGCTGCCTGGCTCTGGGATTTATTTCCTGCTTGTCATCACTTCCCCGCTGTGGTGTGGCGCGGGGGGAGGCAGCGCCGAGGCACTGCACGCCCCTGGTCAGATCCACACCTAGGCACAGCTGGGGAAGCCAGAAGGACGAAGCAAGCCCTGGGTTTTTCTCTCCTAATTCAGCTTTGTGAAATGTCACTGCTCATCTGCCTGCCCGGCCAGCGAGGGGGCGGAGGGCAGCACTTCAGCCTCTTGTCCTCATCCGAAAGGGCAGCTGCGCAGGTTTCTGCGCGGGGACGCTGCGTCTTGTGACACCTCGGCGAGGCTGCCAGCCCGCTCCGCCTGCTCTGCTCGCACTGCTGCAGCGAGCTGGGGCTTTGCCAGGCAGCTGTGCGGGGGTCAGACCCCCAAAAAAGCCTTTGTGGAAGGCTGGGCATCAGCGGCACAAGCGCTGAGCCAGAGCCTCTCCATTTGTGGGGTCGGAGCACCGTGCTGAGCCCCCCAGGCTCGTGCTGCTGGAGCTCCTGGGGAGCCCAGCCTGGTGCTGCGGGGTCCCTCTGCCTTCAGCCCCAGCATCTGGGCCTGGCCGTGGCTGGTGCTGGTGCCAGGGGGCTGTGCAGGTCCTGCCAGCCCCTCGTGGGCACAGCGCTGTGGTTTTATGGGGCAGAAGTTGCGTGCGGTCTCCCCATTCCCCCGCCCTGCAGGCAGCAGCGTCCCCGTGTCCCCAGCGCCGTCGCTGCCGGTTCTGCTCCACCGAGCTGCTGCCGCGAGGGAAGGGACGAGTCGTGGCACTCCCCGGGCATTGCTGCAGGAGTCTCCAGGGCCGGTAATTATTTCTGGGAAAAAAGATGCTGTGTTCTGCCTTAAACGCTGACATGGGACTCTGAACATGTGTAATCTGGCTGACAGATGGCAAGTCAGAGAGGTGTGATTTATGATACAGCACAGTAGCTGAACAACCTTCTCTGGTTGTCAGGAGACGGTTCTCCCCATCGCTGCGGTTGATGTTTCAATCGAGGGCTTTTGCTGCTCATCCCCTCGGCTCCCGGGCGGCGTCTGGGACCCCTGGGAGCCCGGCGGGTGCTGCTGTGCCGGGCAGGGCGTGCGGGTGCCGTGGGAGGAGGCACAAAAATCCTGCTGGCCAGTGAAGCGTGCAAGGGGACGGATGCTGGCAGCCACAGGCAAACCTTCTTTGCTCAAACGGCCGCTCCGTGCCTCAGTTTCCCTGTCCTTACCCTAAGGGCTCTAACGCTGATCAGGGGAAAGAGGCATTTAGAGAGTTTGGAGAGCACCCGGGGGGTGAAAGCGTAGTGACCGCAGCATCCCCGTGGTGCTAGGGGCTCACCCTGCTGCAGGCATCAGCCACGGAGCCCAGGCACGATGCACGGACCTGGGAACATCCCCGGGGGTGTCCCCAAAGAGGAGCTCGGCGCAGAGCCACGCGTGGCCCCGGGGAGGGTGCTGGCTGCAGCGGGGCCGGCTGCGGCTGTGCTGGTGCTCGTGCAGCCCGGGTAGAGCAGGTATGATTCATTCCCTCTCCTGCAGCGCAGTTTATGTAAAGCAGCACCGTATAAATAGCCAGATGATACCGTAACGTGCTCGGGGCTTTCTCACTGGGAAAGGAAAGGAAACGAAGGCTCTGCCGTAGCTTTGGGGTCCAGCTGCTTGGAGCCCTCTGAGCACCCCTCTGGGTCCCCCCATGCCCGCGCACGCCCTCCTCGCCCACACCACTGGGCTGGAGGGAGGAGGGAGGATGAGGAGCTTGCTCCATGTGGCTGGTGGCTGCTGACATCCATCGGTTTGGGATTTGCCAAGCCGCTCCTGACCCCATATCCTGGCATGGGGATGAGCTGTAGGCACCTAGATCGGGAGGGAGGGCTGGGATGGCTGGGCATGGAGAGGCGGGGATGGGGCAAGCAGAGCCAACAGGAACGTGTGCCCCAGGCAGGTCCCAAAGCCCACAGACCATCTGGAGAGGAGCAGAGGGTGCCCTGAGCCTCTCCAGCCCAGCACGTTGCTCGTCTCAGCTGCATTTTGGCACGGGCTGAAGGGAGAGACGAGGCTGCAGGGATGGGGTGCGTGTGGCAGGCTCTGCTCCGGGGGCTTCCCCGGGGTGCCTGAGCTGCTCCTCGCCCAACGCCCTTTCCTCCAGTGCTCCGAGGGGGAAAGCCGGGGTTTGGGTTTCTCGTGGAGTTTCTTTAAAGGCAAACCTTGCCCTCAAAGTAGCGTTTCTTCTCAAGAATGTGAGGAATGGCCCTGGAAGGCCCGAGCAGCTCCTTCCCGGTGGTGATGGTGGAGACAAGTGCCTTCTCCAGAAAGCTGTCTCCACCCCGTCCTGCGCAACAGCAATTCATAAGCCGAAAAATAAATCAATAACCAGAGTTAATGAATTGAAGATGTCCGTGTTTAAAATGTATCGGGAGGAAAAAAAAAAAAAAAAAAAACACACAAAAACTGTTAGCTGCTCATGGCTTATTTAATTACTGTGAGGAAAGGCGGGGAGCTCTCATTTCTGAGAAATACCTTCTTTTCATTTTATGGCGTTTTAAGAGGTATTTTGTTCGGCTGAAGCCGGTTGGGACTCCGGGGAGCAGAAGCACCGGCTCTGATGGTGCACGGTGGTCGGCGGTGCCGGGCGGCGGTGGGCGATGTCCCGATGGCCTCTCCCTACTGCAGAGGAGGAGGAGGAGGAGGAGAGGTTTTTTCCTCGCCCTGGCCATGCCAGGGGGCTTGGCAGGGGCTGTGCTGCCAGCAGGGATGGTGCCGGAGCCCCCCAGGGCTGCGGGCACGTGTGGCAGGGCTGGGGCTGGCAGCAGCCTGCCCGTCCTCCCCGCTTCGCTTCCCTCGCCCGATGCTCTGCCGTCCTCGTGCTGCAAGAAGCAGGAGCAGCCCCTGTTCCTGCAGCTTCTGCTGGCTCCCCCAGGCTCGTGCTGCCCCGTCCCGGTGCTGCTGGCCCTCCCAGAGCCCCCCTGTGCCCCTCGCAGCCCCCAGTATCGGGTGGCCCCCGTGCCCCGGGGTGCTGCAGTGACATTAACGCCTTTCCTCTCCCCTTCCCCAGGTCGGAAAGCAGCCTCTCTAGGTTTGCCCACCGCTTGTCAGTTAAGCAGAAGCAGGAGAAGAGAAGGAAAGCTGAGTATGCCTCGGCCGAGCTGTCTGCCTTCCGGCCCAGGTCTCTGAGCATTGAATGGTAAGAGCTGCAGGACAGGGCTGGGGGCAAGCAGCCCCCGCCTCTCCAGTCCCCCTCCTCTCCCCTGTTCCCAACAAAACCCATCCAAGCTGCTACAAAAGCTCCCCCGGGGCACCGAGCCCTAAATCCCCCTCACCCCGCTGCTGGGAGCAGCAGGCAGCCCCAAACGGGCTCCTCTGCTATGGGGTGAAAGGACCCCCCCCAGCAGAGCATCCCTTGGGGCTTGCAGGGAAGCGGCCGTGAGCCCGCTGTGCCCGCTCCCTGCAGCCTGGGGGAGAGCCTGGGGGTGACACCCAGCCCCTGGGTGCCGGGTCCTTTTGGGGCCATCATCGTCCCAAAGCCCAGCCATGGGGCAGCGCTGCCCCCGGCCCCATCCTCCCCGCTCTGTGTCACCCCGTGGGGCCCCCGCTCAGCTCGGGGCTCGGGCTGCAGCCCTGGCTGGAGCAGGGAGGGATTTATCCCGGGTTTCTAAGCTCTGATGCAACAGCCTTGGAACCAGATCACAGTCCACAATCCTTCCAGTGCTGGAGGTGACCTGCTAAGGATATTTAAAAGAACTGGAAATTGCATTGCTCTCCGCTTCCTTAGATGGATGAAGGAGGGTAAGGCTTTAAAAAAAAAAAAAAAAAGAAGAAGAAGAAGAAGAAAGAGAAAAAGAAATGCTTCGAAATTGCAAGAATGTCGAGTTTGGTTTTCGTTTTCCCTGCTTTTTTTGGAGAACTTTCTGGCATTTATTCCATGTTCTAACACTTACGTGTGAGGCTGTGGAGGCCTTCTCAAAGGCTTCCTCTATCTGTGAGGTTTGTTAGGCATCAAAGCTAAATAGGTATTAATGAGGCCAGACAAAGAATTTAAGCTATTTGGTGACAGATTGCTTTCTTCTCCAGCTGCGCAACTCCCCTTTGCTGAAACGATGTCATCAGAAAAGCTGCTCTTCAGTCCCTCTGAGTCTTCCAGATAGACAAATATGTGAATTTAAAATCTATCAATCAGGAAAACGAGCAAAGAGCTCATTAAAACCCAGCAGCGTTTCTCTTTATTCAGCGCAGAGCAGTCAGTAAGTCTCTCTTCTCCCTGGTAGTGCCTCTTTTAACCCCCCCGGGTCCCACTTTTCCCCCCCGCCTCGAGGTGTGTTTCTGCTTGCTCTGCAGCGTTTTCCTCGGGGATGCTGCCTGTGCCGTGTGGGTCTGCACAGCCCCGTGTAGGGCAGGGGCAGCGCAGCAGCAGTGAGCGATGCTGGGTTATGGGGACCTTGTAAGGCGAGGATAAATCGCCTTTGACTTGTCGGCTGCTGGTCCTTAGGGGATTTTGGACGTGTTGTGGCCGTGGGGAGAGGAGCCCGTCCACCTTGGTGTGCTCAGCTCAGCTGCCGAGGCTTTCCCGTTGCCGTGGCTCAGCAGAAGAGCCGGGAGCAGTGCAGGAATTTACTCTGGTTTCCCAAATCTGCAGCTTTTGAGAATCACGCCCGTCTAAGCCCAAGGCCTGAAGGCAAGGAAGGCCTCAGGGACCCGCCACCACCTGTTGCCTTTCTACTAGGCAGACTCAGAGAACAGGAGAACTAAATCACCGGCACCCATTGCTTTGAAAAGCTGGCTGTCAGTCTGGGGGAGGAATTAGGGTTTTCTACCCGATACCCTGCCAAAACACTGCCAGTCCGACTCCTCATTCCTCTGCCACAGCAGAAAGCATCCTCACTCAGGGCACGCTGAGTCAGTTTGCCAGCATTCCCAGTAGGTGCTCAGGGGGGGCTGGATGGAGCCAAGGACAAAGAGGAGGAGCCGTGCAGTGCCACCGTGCCTGCCTGGCACCGTGTCCCCTGCCTGGAGCGGTGCCATCGGGATGGGGACAGCAGGTCCCTGAGCCTCTCCTTTCCCTTCTCCCTGTCCCTGTTGGCTCCCCCCTGGGTGCTGGCAGCAATCTGGGCTGGGAAAAGCAGCTGTTTGCTGCCACGATAGCAAACAGCTATCGTGCTCACCCGTAGGTGTGTGGATGCTCCCAGGCGCAGGTTTTAGGGTCTCAGGGTCCCAGCACCCCCCTGAGCATCTCCCCCGTCCACCAGGCGAGCCGTGCTCACGGCTCACGCTCCTGCCAGGCACAACGCACGCTTTATCAGCCCGGCACACGTCCCAGTGCTATACCAGGCGAGAGGGGCACAGTCTTGTCCCGAGCTCAGCAGCAACCGAGAGCAGTCTCGTTAGTTCCACTTATTAAAAAAAATTGCTGGGGGGGGGGGGGGGGAGGGAGAGAAGGCAGGGAAAAAGGGACGTATTGAGGAAACACTTATTTCATTCATATGTTGTTTACTGAAGCAAATACTTCATTATTAGGCTTTTTAGGGTATTTTTTTTCAAGCCAGGGCCACAAAGTCCCCACTGTTAGGGCCGGTGAGCGTGCCGTGGCCCCGCAGGGCGCTGCTCGCTCACGCTGCAGCGGCCCCACGCTGGTGCATCAGCAGGAACCGTGCGGCACGAAGTCTGAGCACTCAGGGGACAGGCCTGGAGGCTGCTCGTGTCTGTGTTTATCGGGACAGCTTTTGCTGACTCCTCTCTCCTCCCCTGTGCTGGACAGCACACACCACGGCTCGTGGATGTCCGAGGCGGCGCGAGCTCCAAATGAGGCCAAAACTGGCAATGGAGGAAGGGAAGGATTCTTGGGCTGATTTGTTGCTGTTCTGCTCTCTGTTTGTCTCTGATACTGATCTAGCTCCAAACCCTAAATAACACGAAGGCAAGAGAGACAAAAGTGCTCTGTATTTGCAGCTCAACACCTTCTGCTGTTGGAGTTAAGAATCAGAAACCTGGCAGCTCCTGCGGAGACTTCTCGGTGTCTCTGCAGAGCCCTCTGAGAAACGCAAGCAATCCTTTTTCCCCCTTAGGGTGAACCAAGGTGAAGGGAGAGCCTTCTCTCCATGTGTGCCACCTAGGAAATGATCCCCATTTCTCTTTTTTCCTTAATCACACAGGAAGGCTGCAACCTGCTGTTTGCATCCACTCCTGCATTTTGGAGCCTGGGCTTCTCTGGCCCCCAAGTGCCCTTCCAGCTCTGGCACCCAGCAGCAGTTTGTCCTCCTGGCATCCCTTTGTGTCTTTCTTTTCCTTTCCTACCTCTCACTCTGGTATTCCCTCTTCCATCCACGCCTCTGCTTGCCTTCCTGCTGCCCTGTTTATTTTCCCATACTCGCCTCTTGTCTCACCTGTTTCTTGTTGTTTTGTTGCCTCCCTCTTCCCTCTCTCCTTGCTATTTCTATCTGCTCCCCCCCAGTTCCACGTGCTTCGTGCAGGGCAGCCTCCCTGCGAGCTGTGCTCGGAGCTCTCTATTCCCCCGGCGGTTCAGGAAAAAATGCAGCGCATTCCTCCTTTCCCCGTCCGTTATCTCGGTTCTGCTCCTTGGCTGCCCACCGCAGGCTGCCGGAGCTGCTGGCAGGAGCCCGTCGTCTGGTGGTCAGACACGCGGGAGGCAGCCAGCCCCTTGTTTTTGCTGCTCAGCCCCTGGCGAGGTGCTGAGCGAGTCCCTGGCTTCCCCTCTGCCAAGGGGAGGGAGGCGCAGAAGCCTGGTGGCGGCGCGGGTCAGAGCGGGGACCTGGCGTGTCACCGCCGGGCTCGTCCTGCTCTTACGCTGCTCCGAGTCATGGGTTTGCTTCTAAAGCAAAAGGAGTTTCGTGGAAATGCTTCCATGGAATTATTCGGAATTTTGTCCTGCCCGCTTTGTAACGCAGCCGTGCCAGGGAGGTGCCTCCTGCCGTGGGCAGGCAGCGTGGGTGCCCTGTGCCCACGCGGTGCTCACCTCCTGACACCGCAGTGCCACCGTCCCGAGGGCTGCAGGGCCCCGAGCTGCTGTTTCCAACCTGGCACTCGGGACTTTCCTGGTGCAGCTCTTTGCTGGCTGGTTGTCTCTTTGCCAAGCACCACGGGAATTGTCAGCAGGTTTTGGGGAGCCAGGGAGGAACAGCACCACGAAGGGCTCCGTGCTGCTCTGGGTAACACAGCCTGACCCGTGGGGTCCTACTCCTGGCTTCCACGTCCACGTGAAGATGTGGATCTGCTTCTCTTCCCAACCAAGTGGGTCCCAGCCTGAGCAAGGAGCAACAAGAGAGAGCAGCAGCCCCTGATGTGTTCAGCAAAACGCATCGGAGCCCAGGCGCTGTGTGGGCACCTGGGAGCCAAGAGATGCTCTTGGCAAGCGGAGAGGTGTGGGTACCCGCTGGTGGCACGGGCATGCAGCCCTCCGGGGGGTTCACCCCCCCCATCCCACTGGTCCCGTCTGTCCGTCCGTCCTGGCTCCCCGCTCGGTTGTGCTGAGCACAGGTCCTGGACAGGCTGGCGCGGCGCTGAAATGAAAGGAGAGGCGCTTTGTCTGACTGGGAGCGCTTTAAGCCATCGCTCAGGAACAATGGCCAAGCTATGGGGTCATTTGTTCTGGTATTTCAGCAGCTCCTCATGATTTATGGGATGTTTTGTTCTGCTGCTTGTCTTAGCTTCCCCCTCTCCACCCTCCCTGTCTCTCTCCCTTCTCCATTTCAGCTCCTCCCCCCCACCTCACACACACCCCCCCACCCCCCCGTTCCCAATTCCCCTAATAGCTGTGGAGCCTCTCTGCCGTATGAAGTAATGCTAGCTGGGACTTATTGAATTAGCCGTGTGGAAACGGGCTCGGGCACCGCGCTCGTGGTCTGCTCAAGCACGCGGCAGCTCTCGGAGCCAGGACGGATGGCAGGGCCCTGCCCGGGGGCTTCGGTGCCCCTCGGCTGTGCGCAGCCACGCGTGCTCCTGCACCGAGACGCCCGTGGATGTGCGCTGAGTGTGGTCGAGAGGAGCTGCGTGCAGCCAGCGAGGTTCCCCGGCTGTGGGGACTGCTGGCAGGGAGGCTCAGTGCCCAGGACACCTCTGTGCGCAATGGGGGTGCTGGGCAGGGGGCACGGGGCGCAGGGGGATGTGGTTTGAGAGCCTGGGTTTGTCCTGGCACCCTGGGGATGGCTGCGGTCTGCGTGCCCGGGGGCATGGGGGAGCCTCCCAGGGGCTGGGGACGGGGCTGGCTGGTGTCTGAGGGACTCGCTGATGGGATAAACGAGCCTTCAGAATAGCTCCCTGAAGGCTGGGGTTACCTTTAGGAAAACATTTGGAAGGAATAATGTATTAGCATAAAATCCCTTTTTATCCTTGCCTGCACTCAGGGGAAATGAGCTCCCATTTGCTTCTCTCACGAGGCTTCAGTGGGAAAAACTGAACCCTCTGGGAAGGTGACGGAGAAAAATTTTCAGAGACTGATGTCCAGGTTCTCCCCGCCTGGGACCAGAGCCCTCAGCCAGATCCCTGCCTCGCTGAGCGCACGGGGAGGAAATGTCATTTATTTGAAAGACAAATTTGAAATATTGTGCCCCTGCATTGTTCTGGGCACTTCCCTCTGCTGGTAGCTGACACCTCCAAGCTGTGATAAGATTGTTTCTCAGCGCAGCATATCCATTATCCCCAGTGCATTTTGATTTCTGCCAAGCAGCCCGTTTGCCTTGGGCTAGTTGATTTGTTTTAATTCTCATCATTTATTTGCCATTTCCCCCGGCCTGGATCTGCAAAGCAGGACGGATGCCTTTGGTCTCTGCCAAGGAGCGGGGAAGATGCGCTTCCAGGGGTCTCCCCTGGTCCTTTTCCACAGATGGAGCCATGCCCAGGTGCCCGCTGCCCGAATTTGTACCACCCAGCTGCACGCATCCTCACATTGCTTCCCCGGTCCTTTCCACCGGCTGCTTCAAGGGATTGAGTGCTCCTCATCCTCCCTTCTCCTTTCCAATCCCTGTTGCACAGATTTTCTCTGCTCTTAGCTAGTTTCCTTCTGGCTGAGGCACTTCTGCCTGCCAGAGCTTCGGGAACCTCTTGTTTGTCTTCCTGGAGAGCCTGTCCCAGTGCCAGCTCAGCGCCGGACCTGCTGGCCGGGATGGGCAGCATTCAGTGGGGCGGCCAAAAACTGGAGGCAGGAGGCAGCCCAGAACACCGGGACACCGAGAACCAGCCCCTTTGGTGTGCTGGGCTCTGTCCCCACCTCTCCTTGAGCCTTTCTGCCATCTGCACGCTCCCTCGTGCCCATTGCCTCTCGCCCACCTTCCTTCTGCCGACTTGCTTTTCCGAGGATCTTTGTGAGACCGAGGGACCTGCACAGCTGCCGAGCCCCGTGCCTGCTGGAGGTCAGGGGGAGGCACTTACATCCCCTTCTCTCCTCGCTTTCAAGTTTCCTTTCAGGGCTCTCTGTTCTCCCTACCACAGAAATTTCCTCCACCTACCCCAGGGCAGCCCTGCGGCTTCCCCTCCCCATCCCACTTTGCCTCCGTTGCTTTTATTCATGCTTTTATTCATGCTTTCAACGGGGAGGGTCAGCCAGGGATGAAGGTTTTCTGCCACCCAGAGCTGTTTGACAAGGCGAAGGAGGTTTTTCCACGTGGGCAGCACAGAACAGTGCAGATCTGGTAAAAATGTCCAGTTTCAGAGCTAGGGAAGGCAAGGTTCATGCTATCAGGATGCTCTGTACGTGGGGTCTTCTGCTGGCAATCCCATTTCCCCAGCCCAAGGACAAGCTGTGGGCTGGCCTGGAGCTCTTGGAGCTGGCAGCTCCAGATGAACTTTGCCCAGAGGCTTTAAAAGTTTGGGATCAGACCCCGGAGCCTTTACCTTGTGTGACCACTTCAGCTTTCCATGCTGGGTCTTGCACGGCAGAAGCCTGCTGTGGCCGGGCAGCAGATGCTGAAAAAAGCAAGATTTTTTTTTTCCTTTTCTATTCTTCCCCTGAGCAGAGTTCTTGTCCATCAGCATCTCCTCTGGGGAGGAGGAGGCAGTTCCTGTGGTCCAGGCGGTGGCAGGAGCGGAGGTGTGTAGGTGACTCCTGGGGCTGGGGAGGTGCAGGCAGGTATGATATTAAAACGTTGCCTGTTTTGGCTTCAAATACCGCTGTGCATCAGGCTCTGGAGCCAGAGGGTGCGTTCTCCTGCCATATGGTTATCCAGACTATGGTGTGGTGGAGGCTCGAGCCTTTCTGCCAGCCTGGCCTGTGTCAGAAGGCGCAAGCCATGGAGCAGTGCCGTGTCCGGGTGTCACTCCGTGCCACCCGGTGCAGGGAAAAAGCCTTGGGGGCAGCAGCATCCCAGGGAGGCATTTGTGGTGCCAGAGGGACCGCTCTGCCTCCGGTCTGTGCCATAGGGAGAGGCACGGTGGTTGGGCAGCAGGTCACCGGGGTGCCCAGCACCATCCCCATCCCGTGCCCAACCCAGGGCACGTGTTGGCTTTCTCCATGCATCAAAATCCCACGAAGCCACCAGCCAAATCCCGGGAAGCGAGGAGGCTGCTGCTGGCCACAGATAAGGCGGTGTGACATTTACCTAATGCTGCTCTCCCTGTCTGCGCCGCTGTCTCGCTGGCTCTCCAAGGGGCTGCCCAAGGGAACCTCGGCTGCGAGCGCCTTCCCGTGAGCACGGCGGTGGGTGACCCCACAAAACGCTCACCTCTTGGTGCAGGAGGAGGCTGGTGCTGCCAAGGGCACCCATCCTGGCCCTGCCGGCTGCGGAAGGCTCGCGGCAAGCCGAAAAGCAGCCGCGTTTGTGGAGCAGAGCTCCCCTCGTGAACTTGGCGTGAACCCATGTGGAGGTTCTTCTGGGGCTGCTCTTTGGCTGATTTCCTCGCTGACGAGGCAGGTTTGGAGCAGGATGCCGGACCCGAGGCTGCCTGCCACGGGTGCGCTCACCTCGTCCTCCTGCTGTGCCACGGAGGGGGCTCTGCTGCCCAAGCAGCCGCTCCTCACCGGGAGGAGAAATGCCAGCAGCCAGCCAGAGCCATCCCTGAGCTGCAACCACAGCTTCCCGGCCTCGGGCTGGGCACTGGGCACATCCCGCAGCCCTCAGGAGAGGCAGGGAGGGATGAGCAGTGTCCCTGGAGCGGGGTCTAGAGGTGGCGAGAGGGAGAACGGGGATAGTGGCACGTGCCAGGCACGGGGCCACCAGCTCTGCCGGGTGTTTGCAGCCTCTCGGTGACGGAGGAGCCCGAGTCGCTCAGCTCTGGCTCAGAACTCCCACTTGGTGTAACTGCAAGCAGGGATCTCCCGGGTGCTTTGGGAGATCTCAGAGATCAGCCCCGAGAGCAGAGCAGGGAAGGAAAACCCTTTTCTTCCCATCCCTGCCCAGTGGCTGCCCTGTGCCACGTCCATCCAGGAGCCCGTGGAGCCATTTGGGCACCTTGTGACACCCCTGGGAGGGTAAGGATGGTGTTGTCAGGTCTTTATATTATCACCAACAGCACAGGGGGCTGGCCAGGCTGGGCAGGGAGGTGGCGGTGCTCAAGACATCCTCACGTGCTCTGCTGCACAGGCGAAGGGACGAGGAGGGCACCTCTTGCTCGACACGATTGCTGTGGATAGAGTCAGCAGGCGCTTGTTGTTGAGGCTGTTCGACACTTTCCAGCGGAAGTTTGTTTGCTTATACCTTTGCCAGACCTTAACTGTTAGGGCTGAATTTTTCCATGCTCACTCTGCCTCAGGCTGAACTTTCTCTCTCCTTTTTTTTTTTTTTTTTTTTCTTTTTTTCAAGTTTCAGCAGAAGGTTGGGGAAAAACGGTAGCTTTGCCAATATTATTTTTTTTTCCGTCTCTTTGTTTAAGGACTTCTGGTGCCTCCATGCTTTGGAAAAGAGACTTGAAATTTGGCAGGGTTGGTACATTCCTGGTGGAAATCAACCCAGATTTGGTCAAATTGTTAGCCTCTGGAAAGCATGGCCGTGCATGCTCGGAAGAGCTCGGAAGAGGCGAGCACCCCGCAGGCGGTGGGCATGGGGCTGGGCTCACGTCCCCAGCAGCAGCCCCTTGCCCTCGTGGGTCTGGGTGAGGAGCGGTGACCGTGAGGAACCCCAGCAGGGTTTGGTGATCCTCATCAGACAGTCCCAAAGCATCCCACAGAAGCTGACCTTGTCTTTATCTCCGTTTCCACGGCTGGAAGCTGAAGCCTGGTCTGCTGGCAGAGCCCCCGTGTGTCTCCCACGGGTGTGCTTTGCAGTCCCGGTCACATCCACTGCAACGCGGGGACACGAGAGTCCTGATGGTGGGAGGTGTGACCTGGCAATTTGTTCGTTTGGCTTTGTTCTTTTACATCGGGGTGGAAAGCAGAGCTACCTGCCCTGCTGGGGGCTTCAAAACCCCCGTGGGCTCTGCTGTCCTGAGATCGAGCATCTCGGAGCTCCCTGAAGCTGGAGGGAGGATGGCGCGGGGCAGGGGATGGGAAGCTCTGGCGAGCACCGCTCGTGCCATCGTGGGGTGATTTCTGGCAAGGGCTAGAGACCCCCGAGCATGAGGGGCAGGGAGCTGTGGGGCCAGGGACATCCCCAAGGGGGTGGCCGCTCACGGTCGCGGTGCCAGGGACCTCGTGTGGGCAGCGTCCAGCGTGCCCAGTGCTGCCGGCTGGGTCCTGCTGGGTGCCTTCCAGCGGGAAAGGGGTTTTCTGACTCCAGTAACATTTACCAGCTGGGCAGCAGCTCTGGAGCCGGGTGTGTGCGTTTGTCTGTTCTTCCATTGTGTCTTGGCCGTCGTCTCCTCCTCCCCGCCGAGATCAATGTCTGTGGCCTGCCTTTTATAACCCCTTTGGGTGCAGCTCTGGAAGTCTTCAGCCGGTGGTGCTGGTTTTCATCGTGCAGCCTTGGCGCGCTCAAGCAGCTTGGTCCCCGTCTAGCTGGATGGCTTGGGTGGGACGATGGGCTGGAGGTGGGCTTCCACCAGCAGGGACATCCCAGCAGGGGTCTGCAGGGGGGCAGGAGCTCGTCTTTGGGGTCTTTGAGGTTCAAGGGTGGATGTGTCGGCTGGGAACGGAGAGCAGCCACAGGTGTGGGGCAGCGAGCTCAGATGACCTCCAGAAGTCCTCCTCAAGCCAATTTTCTGGAATTTCATGGTCAGGGAGAAGAGGTGGTTTCTGACGAGAGCCAGACCTCACCAGCGTATTCTTCCTGGTGGCACAAGGTGGCGCAGGAGGTTAAAGGATTTGCTTTTCATCTGCACAGGTCTGGGTTCAAATTGATCCCTCTCACTGCTGTCATGAGTCCGTCGGCCTCAGCCCCTGCGGCTGCGCCCCGGGACAGGGCAGCGGGCGGCCGGGGAGCCTGCTGCCAGCATAGCGGGGTGCTGTGGGGTCAGGAGGAGGTGTGCGGGTGGCACCCTGGCAGAGCATCCCTCCTGCACACACCACAGCCCGTGGCTGCAGTGTCCCTGAGGCATGGGGACATGCTGGTGGCCCGCAGTGCACCACCCCGGTCCCACAGCCCCATCTCTCACCAGTACGGTGCCCAGAGGAAGGTGCTGACCCCACACGGGCTGGGGTCCTCCAGCGGCTCCTCCATCCAAGATTTGGAGCTGGGATCTGAGCGTGGGGACGGGACCAGGCGAGGCTGAGCGTGGCCTTACCTCCTTACCTCCTCCTTGTTCCTCCCAGCAGGGCGGCTGGGTCCTGGATACGGGGCTGAGCGTCCCCATCTCCGCATCCCAGCCCTTCCCCTGTGCTGCTCCCGTTGGGGCTTAGCTGGGGCCCGGTGACACCACAGAGAGAGGGTTTTTTTTCCCCCCTCTTTTTGCCTTCAGTGCTCTTTGAGACCAGGCGTCGTATGACTCAGCTTCTGCATTTGATACCCCCGAGAAGAGTTTGCACACATGCATCCGTGGCACAGAGCGGTGCCTGTTCCTGGCAGGCCGTGCAGGGATAGGGTTTCTTCCTGAAACAGGCAGTAAGTCCCCACTCTTCATCCGCTCCTGACATGCGGAAGTCGGATTTAGCCGGGATGGTGCCAGTGGGTCGGGGCCTCCTCCAGAGCGCTGCCATCCTGCTCCAGCATCTGGGCGCCCTGCAAGGGGTGAGGGAGCGCTGCGAAGGAGCAGGGCAGGTGCTCGGCCGGGCCCCCTGCACCTTGGGGAGCTGCCTGTCCTCTTGTCCCTACCTGCAAAGGTCCCGTTTCTCGTGTGTGCCAGCAGCGTCACGCACATTTTGGGTGCTGGGGCCGAGCCGTTAGCTCTGGCAGTCGGCGTGGGGCACGGTCAGCAGAAGTTGACACCGACGTAGATCCCCTGAAGGGCACTTTGGGCGCTGACCTTTAGGTCCTGCCTGCCTCTGCTGCCCGGTCTCTGCGAGCAGCTTAGGTCTAGAGGCAGCTCCCAGTCCAGAGAGGTGCCCCAAACCCAGGGGAGCTGGGCAGGCACGAGGGCCCCGAGGTTTGTAGGGTGGCTGCGAGCCTCCTGGCCCCGTGGCTGCAGGGCTGTTGGTGCCGCCGGGGTTCCCCGGCGTGCGTCGGTCGTGGCTCGGGGAGGCCCGTCCTGCTCAGCCCTGTCCCCATCAGGTTCCAGTTAAAACCAAATGCGTTCTCCAGCCTAAGCTGTGCTGCAGTTTAAGCCCTTCCAAAAATGAAACAAATACCCACGGACTGCAATTCGAATTGCAGCTCAATTAGGGCTCGTTCCCAACGCGATCATAAAACCTCCAGTACGAAAACAAACAACCCAACCAAACCACATCCAAGCCTGACAGCATCCTCTGGAATGCCTTTAAAATAACAAGGGGGGCAGAGGAAGATGAAAAGCAGCGTGGCCGGTGGGCAGAGGGCTCCCTCGCCCTTGGGGCAACCCGTGGGGCCAGCAGGTGTGCGGCACCAGCTCCGCACCGCCGCAGGGACGTGATGGGCGCAGCGGGGCCGGGGGCTGCTGGCAACGGCTGGGGGCTTGCGGGCCGTGGCTGCGATGTGTTCCCGGCAGGATCCAGCGGGCGAGGGAGAGCGGGGAGGTGGGGGACGCGTTTTTGCAGGGCGTTGGAGGAGCCCGGAGCTGCCCCAGCGCTGGCCGGGGCCGGAGCCGTGCGCGGCGGCTGGAATGCATCCCCCCGTCACCCTGCCTGCGTCCAGCCAGGCTGGTGCCGAGCTTCGGGTTTCACTGCAGACTCTAAACCCAGCCATATTTAGCGTGCGCTCCTCCGGCCTGTCAGGGAGGGGAAGCCACAGCACAACTAATAAAAAAAGCCAAACAAAAACAATGTAATTAAAGAGACTCAGCACTGCGTGTTCCCATAGCAAGAACATTTACCCAAGACTTCCTTGCTCAGATGCTTAATGTCAAGCAGCAATTAGAGGCCGGCGTTGCCGGAGCGCAGTGAGGAGCATTTGCGCTCGCTGGGAGGCAGGAGGGACCGAGCCCCGTGGCGGGCAGACCTGCCTGCCCGTGCTGTGCCACGGGGACAGGGATGGGGCTGTCTGCACGGGGGGACAGGCAGCGTGGGTGGCAGGGGGACACCAAGCCCCAGGCAGCAGCTCCTGAGCCCCTACAGGCAGCAGCACCCTCGGTCTGCAGTGCACGCACCCACTTGGCTCAATCCCCGTGGAAATGCAGCTGCACTGAAGCAGAAATGCAGATTTTTGTGGGTGTGAGGGGATCCTGAGCACTGAGAGGCATCCTGGTGCCATGGGGCTGCTGCGTGTGCTGTGTGCGTGCAGGTGGGGAAGGAGCAGTGCAGGAGGAGACGAGGGTACGGGCACAGCCCGCAGTGCTCACGTGGCAGCAGTCCTGACCCTGATGGAAGGTTCTCAGGGATGGCCAAGGCACTGAAAGGCTGATTTCGGTCCTACTTAAACGGGAGTTGAGCCACAGGCTCTTTCTGGGCTCATTTAAATACCCCCGATCTGAATGCTTAATTAAAATAAATAAATTAAAAACAGGAAAAAAAAAAAAAAAAGAAGCAGCTTTATTGTGTTGCAGCAAAATTTGCTTGCATGTCTCTGCTCCCTTCCTCCTGCAAACGTGCTGCTCGGGCAGCAGAAATGGTGTGTTGTATGGGGGGGTCTCCGCAAGTGATCTACTCGGTTAGCTCCAAACCTTTCTCAGCGTCTTAAAGCCTCCGTCTCTCCTGGAATCAGAGCGTGTGCTGCAGGAGGTCCGAGGGTGTCCTCACCAGGTGCTGCAGCTGCTCAGCTCCCCGTGCAAGCGTTCCCCAAGGGACGCAGAAATCTGCTGGGCTGGGGGGCAGCCTGCCCGGCGAGGCATGGCTGGTGCTGTCCTGCGCCCTTGGTGAGTCCCCTGCAGAGGTGCAAGGTTCTGGTGCTTGGGACACCCTGCCCGAGCCTGGGTGCGGCGCAGCGACTGCTTGGACTGACCCTGGGCTAACAGCACTGGGCTTCCGGAGCTCACGCAAAAATGTGCTGGCAGCAGTGGGGTCTATATAAGTTAGTTGTTATTGCTAAACAAAAGAGGCATGCTCATTTCGGCTCCATTCAAAACAAAACCCAGCGGGTTTGCCAAGTGGGAAAAAAAAAAAAAAAAAAAAGAGAGAGAATCTGTAGGAAACAAACAAAGCCCTGGATCTGTTTTGTTGCCTTTCCTTGGACCCAGGTTTCAATAAGCAAGTGCATTTTCCAGACACGCAGATGCTTCTGCGGTGCAGAAATGCTGCCTGGGGCATGTGCCAGCTCCGGCTGCGGCCAGCCACAGGTAGTGGGGTGCAGAGGCTGCAGGAGCCTGCCCAGCCTCTGGGGGTGCTTTGCTGTGCTCCATTTTGCTCCATTTTGGCACGACCTGGTCACCACCCACGGTCTGCACGATATTTAAATGCCTTGGGGCTGCGTCCTGCACAGCAAGCACCTTGTGTGCACCCTCATGTTTGGGCAGCGGGATGAGCAGCAGTGCTTGCAGGCTGCCTGGCACATCCAGGGGAGCACCTTTGCCGTTAAGGCTGGAGCTCAGAGGAGTTTCTGCGGTCCCTGCTTGGGAAATCCTCCTCATGTGGGTGGCTGATGTGCAGGCTGTTCCCATGAGCTGTGCTGCTGTGCCAGGATGCCAAGCGCAGAATTTCGTCCGAGGTTGGAGCGTGCCTCTTGGTGGGTTATGAAATCCCACTGTTTGGAAGTGCTTCCCTACTCGTGCTCCGCTTTGGATCCATCCTCTGTTTCCCCAGCCCTGAAAAATTGCTTATGCTCAGGAGAAAGGAGTGGAAAATGCGTCGGCAGCTCCTGTCTGCTGGAAGCTGCGTTTCTGCTTGGTGGCCACGGGAGCCAAAAGGCTCTTGTGTGCTGGCCGCGGGCTGCAGCGGGTCCTGCAGCGAGTGGCAGCGACCATGCCGTGCGCTCACCCGCAGGGCGCATGCACCAAGCCCCCAGGCTGAGCGTGGGCTCGTCGTGTGCTCAGCCCGAGGGTGCTCGAAAGAGAAAATTCCCCCGTGCTGACTTCGGAAGCAGTCTGCACGCCAGCATCCTCGGGCAGTTTTCTGGCTGATCCCTTGGTGCGAGCTCCAAGCTCGGGGTGAGGTTGCCCAGACTGGGTTGGGTTTGCCCTGTGAGGTTGCCCAGATGGGGTTGGGCTTGCCCTGGTAGCTGGCTGCCAGGATCCTGCTGGCTTTTGCCTGCTCCTTCAGTGGATAACCCCGAATTGAACCGGGCTGTGGGTCGGGAAGGCAGCCGGTGCTGAGACACCACGAAGCCATCCACATTGGGGTGTTCCCCATGCCACCAAAAGCCCCGCAAGGACCCAGTCCTTGCTCTCGTCATAGAATCACAGAATGCTTTGGGTGGGAAGGGACCTTAAAGCCCACCTGGGTCCAACCCCCTGTCATGGGCAGGGACCCCTCCCACCAGCCCAGGCTGCCCAAACCCCATCCAGCCTGGCCTTGGGCACTGCCAGGGATGGGGCACCCACAGCTCCTCTGGGCAGCCTGTGCCAGCTCCTCACCACCTTCATTGTAAAGAATTCCTAATTATCGAATCTAAAACTACCCTCTTTTACCTCAAAGCCGTTAAGCCCTTCCCCACCCCAAGCCAGCTCATTCCTATGAAGAATTAACACCTCTCAGCCTCTGTCTTTTGGGCTCCAAAAGGGGGAAAAAAAAAATAGCCTTGTGCACGAAGCCCCCGCAGCTTCTCCCTGTGCCGTGTTGAGCCGCTGGTGTTGGAGAGCAGCTCCCAGAGGTGACAGCAGCCTGTCCCCATGGACAGGAGCGTGGTGCTGGGGTGGGTACAGCCCCCTGGGGTGCTGTGTCCCCCCCCCGGGGTGGGCAGGCTCCTTGCAGCGAGCCGGGGCAGCCCTGTCCGACACGGACTGGTTCTGTGCTGGAGCCTCGGGGAGCCTCCGCCCTTAAACAAAATGCACTTAAAATGATATAATTACAACAATTATTAACACTGTTTACTGGGCCAAGATCTGCAGCGCTGGAAACATTAAAACCCCAGAATATGCAGAAACCACAGCGTTGTAAACCACCCAGTGAATCTGGCTGTGTTCATTACAGAAGAAGAGAGGGATCAAATGAAGTTGTCTTGTGCACATCCATCCTCACGCGCTTTAAACAGCATCACAGCAGCTCCACGAGAGGGGCCTGGGCAGCCCCGAGGTGTCTTTTAGCAGCACCCCAGCCTTCTCCAGGCGTAATGGGGCGAGGGCTGGAGACCCAGCTCTGGGCTGGCCGCGCTGGTGGGGTTTGCAGCAGCTCAGAGCTGCTGTCCACACCACGTCCTGCGGCCGGGAAGCTGAAAAGCTGGGGCCGGCGAGGCGCTGCTGCAGTGGGTAGGTCGGTAATTAGCAGCAAGAACTGATTGCGGCTGGGAGAGATTGAGCTAAAGCTGCACCGACACTGGCAAGGCAGAGGAGCTAATTGCCGTGGCCCTGACCTCCTCCCGCCGCGTGCCCCCGGAGCTGGTGTCGGCTGCTCGTACCCCCAGGGCACGGCGGCTGCGGGTGTTGTTTGCAGCTATCAGTTGCTCCACCGCAAAGTTTAGCTCCAGATAAATCAAGGCCGTTTCACTGAGCCCCGATGAGTCACGACCGCAGGGCCGGGAGCGCTTTTATCTTTGGGGCAGCGGGTTTAATACAGATAGACGTTCGCTCCGGAGCTCCGAATAATTTCCGTCTCTTTCCTTCTCATTAAAAGGCAATGGGAGGAGGGAAAGCAGTGAGAAATTTCTCCGTGGCTCCTCTGTTTCTGCCATCTCTGTGATAACGTCCTCCGAGTTGTGCAGCCTGCCTGTGCTGGGTCATTTGCCATGTGGTCTAATTGGCAGAAAAAGGTGTTTCTGCTCCCAGGAGCCGTTCTTTTTAAGATCTGATCCTGCAGGCATGGCTGCAGCAGCGGGGATCTGTTACGGCAGGGTTTAGTGCAGCTAATGTGGAGAGGTGCTGCTGGGCTCCTCCTTTCCTGGCATGGAGCATCGTTGCCTCCCTGGATGGAGGGAATGGGGACAGGGTGCACAAGGGACAGCAAGAGGGGGATCAGATGTTTGGTGGCAGTGAAACCCCTCGGTCCTGCAGCTGATGGGTCATGAGCAAAAGCCCCACACCGCCGTGCTCGCACCGAGCTGGGGACCTGCGCCCGGTGCTGCTGGGGGTGTGGGATCCTGGCTGCAGGGAGAGGGCACCAGGTTTCCTGGGGACATGTGCATGTTTGTCATGTCTGTTTCAAGAAGGAAGCCAAAATGACAGTGGAGAAAAGATAATTTAGCTTTATTAGTGTGGGACGAGGTTCAGAGGCTGAGGAATGACCCAACAGCCTGCGTCCCCATTGCATGGGAGGCTGGGACTCGCATGGCCGAGGGTCCCTGTAGGCTCCTGGCTTTTTCCTTGGTGCCTTGAGGAACAGGCTTTTGTCCATGCTCACTTTGCTTTCAGAGGGTTTCCTTTGCTGGAACAAAGGCCCCTGAGAAAATCAAGTACAGACGAGCACTGAGGGATGCTGATGAGCACTGGAGATGCAGACAGTGCGGCACCAACCGTGGCCATCCCAGCTCAAGGGTCTGGAGGGAAAAACCTCACCTGCAGGGTTTGGGGGAGCCCGTTGGGACCCATAAAGACCCATCAACTGTGACCAGGAGGTGCTGGCCTGGCTGATGGCAACAGATTCCTTGTTGGCACCAGTGTCCACCGTGCAGCCCCTGCGTCGGTGCCGTCCCAGCACTGCAGGGTCGGTGACTCTGGCTCTCCTGGCTCACGTCCCATTCCTGAAGCTGCTGAGTGCCTGCCTCTGCCTTCCCAGCACATTTTACCGGCCCATCACTCACTGCCTCTCCCCTGCCCTAGGTCGTCCTCTCCCAAAATGACGCAGCAGATGCGGGACCTGCAGCTGGCGCAGGCCAGGAAGCCGCCGGGCCCTTCCTCACCGAACGCGGCCAAAAGGCTCTACAGAAACCTCTCGGGGAAGTTCCGAGTCAACTACACGTCCTTTGATGAGGGCAGCCTGGCGGGACGGGGCGAGAAGGAGAAGCTCCGCAAGTCCTACATGGTGGGTGCCCGCCGGTCACCCCAGCCACACCGGGGCTGGGGATGAGGGGGACGGGTGGGGTGGGGGTTAGGTGAAGCTGCCTGGGGGCAGGGTGTTTGCTCAGCATCACCCATCTCTGGCTGCAAGAGCTGATGTTCCTCAGCCCCTGGTTCGGGGTCTCCGTGGTTCTGGGGGCAGCCACAAGCTCGATTTGGGTTGGTGGGGTGCTGGGTGGGGTGAAGGAGCACTCCATGCCCAGCTCACCAGCGCTTCTCTCTCCATCCAGTTCCAGAGCAATGCTGCTCTCTTCGAGGCCGTGGAGCTGCAGGACCTGGACCGGGTGCAGGAGCTGCTGAAGCAGTACAGCCCCGAGGAGCTGGACCTCAACACCCCCAACAGCGAGGGGCTGCTGCCCCTGGACATCGCCATCATGACCAACAACGCTCCCATCGCCAGGGCCCTGCTGCAGGCAGGAGCGAAGGAGAGCCCGCACTGTGAGTTGGCTGGAGGGCAGGCAGAAGCAGCAAGGAGTTGGTGATGCTTTCAGCAGCTTTGGGGTTTCCTCTGCCTCCTGGGAATCCGCGTGTGTGGTGGGCTGGAGCGGGTTGTGCAGCACCCACATCTCCAGCTCGGGGAGCAGACCCTATTGCGTACTGCGTGTGCCATGGGGCAGCTGGGAACGGTGCTGGCTCCACTTTTCAGAGCAGGAAACTACGGAGGTTGTGATGCTGGGGTGGGAAGAGGTTCTCAGACCCTGCTCCCTGCTTGCCCAGCCACACACTGGGGAGCGCCACTGTCCCTGTGAGCATGGCACTGCAGCAAGGACGGGGACTCCGGGCTGGGATTTGGTGCCAGCAGAGCCTGGCTCCAAAGACGGTTCCCCCAACCACCTTCTAACCACCTCCTCATCACCTTCTCATCCCTCCGTCTCGCTCCCCCCTGCCCCTGCCTGTTCCTGCCCAGCAGTTGTCAGCCTGGAGAGCCGCTCGCTGCACCTCTCCACGCTGCTGCGGGAAGCGGAGCAGCGCGTCAACGAGCTGACGGCGCAGGTGGTGAACGAGGCACCCAACGCCGACTGCTCCGAGAAGGAGAAGCAGCTCAAGGCCTGGGAGTGGCGATACCGGCTGTACAAGCGCATGAAGGCAGGCTTTGAGCACGCCCGTGAGTGCCCCAAGCAGGGCTGGGGTAGGAGCGGGGCTGGGTGTGGGATGGGGAGGAACCGTGGGGCTGCACCGGTGCCTGCCGGGGACCCCGCACCCTGCAGCCTGTGGTATGGGTGGGTGAGGGGGCAGGCACCCCGGGGACGCACCCCTGGGTGCAGGGGAGGTACGGGAGGGATGCTGCGGGGTTTGGAGTGACCGTCAGTGCTGTAGCAGTGCCCTGTGCTCTCTGTCCCTAGGTGTGCCGGACCCCCCCAGCAACGTGCACCTCTCCGTGGCCAGCAGCTCCTCGGTGCAGGTGACCTTCTGGGAGCCCCTGAGTGTCAACTCAGCCGTTGTCACCAAATACAAGGGTAAGGACCGGGGTCCCTGTGCAGTTGCTGAGCACCCGGGGGGTGCCAGCAGGATGCAGTGGGGCACTTGCCCTGTGCACACCCTGCCAGCACCCTGGGGGCTGTAAGGGTGCCGAGCTCTTGTTGATTTGTGGCACGGCGCTGTCACACTACGGCATGGCAGGGCCACCAGCCAGATGGTGCCTTCACCCATTTAAACCAGAAATTTATATTTCTGGGAGAATTCTCCCCCCATCAGGCACCTCGAAGTCCTGGCCCATTGCTTGCTTAGCCTGGCTGGGTCCCCCGGCTTGGTCTGCTCTTCCTCCCTGTCCCTCCTCGCCTCGTGGCTCGGTCTGCCCCCGGGGATGTGGCACATCGGGGCCTCTCTCATTGCAGTGGAGTGGAGCTGCTCCCCCACCTTCTCACCGCTGCTGGGGGAGGCCGTGGTGGACAAGCTGAAGAGCCTGCACTACACCATCCGGGGGCTGGTGTCGGTGAGCTGGGGGGGTCCGGGCTGCGGGGGCAGCTCCAGAGCCTGCACATGGGGCGGATGGGTGGGATGGCAGTGGGAAAGGGGACAGCGGCAGGAAGGGGGCTTGGGTAGGGGGACCAGGAGGGGCTGGGGGTGCAGGCAAAGGGGTGCTGCACCCACGCTTTTGGGCAGGGAGGGGGGGACTTGCAGGCTTGAGGAGCAGGGAGGACCCTTCTGTGTGCTGTGGGGGACTGGGCAAGGCAGTGGTGCTGCTGGAGGGTGGCTGAGGGGGGGTCAGAGCTCATAGCCCGGGCTATGGGGTCCCATTTAGTGCTCCTCGTGGCGTGCTGGGATTCCTCCCCACCTCCGTGCCCTGCACGCTGAGCCGGGAGAGGGACCCGCATCCTGAGTGTGCCTTCCCCCCCTCGCAGGGCACAGCTTACTACGTCCAGGTGTCTGCCTACAACATGAAGGGCTGGGGTCCCCCCCAAGCCTCAGTGCCCCCCTTCGCCATCCCTTCCAGTAAGTACAGCTGTGGGATTGGGGTGGGGTGGGCTCGGGAGCTTTTGGGATGGGGCGTTATGGCTCCTGGGGCAGGGGCAGAGCTGGGTGCGGTATTTAGGGTTTGCAGGTGGGTCTTGGGCCCCACAAGGTGGCTGTGCCTGGTGGAAGGGGTGCAGGGCTCATACACAGAGCCCTTTGGGGGATGCTGTCTCTGGCCCCTGGGAGCTCTGCCAGATATTTATTTTTCAGCCCAAAATCAGCCTGGCTGCCTGGTAAAGGCTGCAGAGGTTTTAGGCCACCTGGACCAGCTGATCCTAGGGTAGCTCGGACAGAGGATGTTTTACTTCTGAGCTAAGAAACCACCTCTGGGGGAAGGAAAACCATCCCTGCGTTTTTTCGCAGAGCTTTGTAATTTAGCGTGGGGCAGCTTTTTGGAGGGGCCTGTCCTGCCCAGGTAAAGAAACCGGCGTTGTGTGAGGCTGGCACCAGGCATTTGTTCACATTTGCACCCTAAAAGCCCCTCTGCTGTCCCACACAGGTCCTGTTCTGTGTGCACGAGATCCACGGGGATCAAGCAGGACGGATTTTTCTTATTTCTGTCCCCGTGAATATTTCTCCCTTCGGTAGAGATCCCTTCCTGGCCCAGCAGAACAGCCAGGCACCTCCCCGGGTGTTTTTAAAGCTCCTAAAAATAGTGGCGAGCCCCAGCCAAAGTTAACAGAGCTGAACTTTCCATGGAAAAGAGCAGCAGGCAGGACAGGGGGTGTTCAAAGCAATTAACCTAAAGCTAACGTAAAAGCACCGGCGGCCCTGTGCCGCTCCTGCCACCGCCGTGCAGAGGGTGAGGCTGGCAGGAGAGCCTGCCTGGGTGTCTGCCTGGGTGAGCTCCGCTCCTGCATTCACCTGGATGAAGCTGCAGCTCCAGATAAGACACTGGAAAAAAAAAATATTTTTTAAGCCAGGTTAAGGGCAGCGGGAGCAGGCGGGACCTTGCTCCTGACCTCCGTTGTACCCTCACTGCGGGGCGGCCGGTGGCCCTGGGGAGCTCCTGGCCCCGTTATCCCTGCCAGTTCCTGGGCACGGCCCCAAAAGTGCCCCCCACACCCGGCCCTGGGGGTTAGCAGAGGACAGCGGGGCCGTGTTGCAGCTTCCCAGATCTGCTGCAGTTCCTAAAAGAACCTGGTGGCTCCAGAGCTGCTCCCAGCACGTGGCGATGGTGCTGGGGTGCCGGGAGGTGCCGTGGGGTGGGGAGCAGCTCCGTGGAGAGGGGTGTCAGGGGGTGACACCGGCTCTGTCCCCGCAGACTGGAGGGAGTACGACGGCCGAGCCCCGCGGCGCAGGGGCCAGGCTGAAGCTCTGGACCACCTGCTGGGCCAGGTGAAGACCGTCCACCAGCACTGCGTGTGCCACGGTGAGTCTGCAGCACCCGGTGGTCCCGGGGGGCTCTGCTGGTCCCCAGGGCTCCGGGGGTCACCTGCTGAGGCACAAGGAGTTGGGGTGCCCACAACGCCTCCCCCCAGGCTGTGGGTGCTGCTTTTGGGGTCACGCCGCAGCACCCTCTGCTCTCCACTTCCCAGAGCCCTGCAAGAACCAGCCCCAGAGCAGGAAGCACTCGGTCTCCAAGAGCCTCAAGCACCTCTTCCACGCTGGCAGCAAGTTCCTCAAGACACTGAAGCGGTGAGAGCCTCGTGAGGGGGGTGATGTTGCAGAGCCTTTGGCCCCACAGGGATGTAGGGCTGCCCAGCCAGGGCTGCAGGTGCTTGGGGTGGGTCCCTCCTTGGGATGAGCCCGTGCTGGCAGTGGGGATCAGTCCCATCGCTCAGAAATCAAACATTTATGTTCGGACCAGCCCTGTACGGGGCACCTCCCCTGCCTTTTGGAGACAAACTCTTTGGGAACTGAAGCTGGTGGCCAGGGGTGACCCCGCAGCCTGTCTTCCCTTCCGCGCAGGGGCCTCTACCTGACAGCCATCTTCTACAAGGACGACAACATCCTGGTGACCCACGAGGACCAGATCCCGGTGGTGGAGATCGACGACACCTACTCGTGCCTGCTCATGCAGGATTTCCTTTGGTTCACCAAGGTAGGCAGCCCCCGCGCCCTGTGCTGCGCGTCCTGACGCTGGGAGATTTGGGCAGCCACCGCCGTGAGCGCGGTGTCCTCCAGGGGTGTCACCGTGTGTGAGGCACCTCCACTGCAACCCTTACCTGTGTGTGGGGGCTGAAAAATGCTCTGCTCCAACTCAGGAAGGTGCCCCTCCTAGGAAGGGAGGCATCTTGGGCAGGGGAGTGCGTAAAAAAAATCCCCCGTGCTGCTGAAAGCGGTGTGTGCGCGCGCACCTTCCTCGCCCAGCTCGGATGGAGAGGGACCGACCGGCTGTCCCCAGGGCCCCCCCGTGTGAGCAGGCAGCTGGGGGGGGCTCGGCTGGCGGTGACAGCTCCTGGCTGTGCTGCAGGTGTCGTGCATGTGGGACGAGATCCTGTGGCTGCGGCAGTGCGTCACCGTCTCCCAGTCGTCCTGCTCCTGCATCCTGCAGACGCGCTTCAAGATGCTGCTGGCCATCTCACAGATGCAGGTGAGGGGAAGGGGGGTCCCTGTCCTCCTGCTGCCTCCCAGAGTGATTTTTGGGGGTGCTCCTCTGGGAGTGCTGGAAAAAAAACAGCTCTGCCTGCTCTGTGCCACCGGGCTGCAGCTGGGCCACAGCTTTGCCATCACCCGTGGGTCCCCAGGTGCCAGGTTCAGCAGCACGTGGAGGGTCTGGGACTGTCCGTGGGTGCTCTGCCAGGTTTCCAGCAGGCAGCGTGGTGTCCCCTGACCTTTCTCCTGTCCCCCATCCCGTTGCGCAGGGGCTGCTGGGCATCCAGGACCTGGGGCAGGTCTTCTTCGAGCCCATCAAAGACAAGCAGGGCAACATCCTCATCGTCACCCTGAAGGAGGTGAAGACCAACCAGACCTTCGAGAGCGTCCGCTGGGTTCCCATCTGCAAGCTGCAGACCAGCCGCAAGTCCGTGTCGTCCCCGGAGGAGCCCACGGCCCTGGACACGCTGCTCATCTCCGTGCAGGTGCTGAGCGAGGGGGCTGGGGACACGGGGGCTGCTTCCAGCCGGCACGCTGGGGCTGCCCCTCATGCCTCCAGCACCCGGCACGAGGGCTGGAGAGCTCCTTGCTGTGAGGGCTGGCTCACTCCAGCGGTGCCCGTGTCCTCAGGACAAGCTGGCTTACCACCAGCGGAGCAGCCATGCCCTTTCCCCGGGCCTCTACCTGGGCTACCTGAAGCTCTGCAGCGCCGTGGACCAGATCCGGGTGCTGGTGCCCGAGCAGCTCCCCAACATCTTGTGCCACGTGAAGATCCGCTCCAACCCCAACATCTCCAGGTGGGGCTCTGGGGGGCATCTGGTCTTTTTCTCTGCCTTGTCCAGCACAAGAGCACCCGTGGCCACTGCCTCTTGTGTGTGGACTTGAGGAAGGGGTGCAGCTTCACCGCCCAGCCCTGTCCCTGCCAAGCCCTGCCTAGGGCTGGAGAAAGCCGAGGTCCCCCTGCCGCCACCCCAGCTCCCACGTCCCCTTGGTGGAAGAGCTAAGCAAACACAGCTCTCATCAGGACGGCGTGTTTAGGTCAGCCCCGAGCTTCTCCCTCCATCACGTTCTGTCTGCCGTTCTCCAGGGAGGAGTGGGAATGGCTGCAGAAGATGGCCAGCATGGAGGAGCCCGTTCCTGCGGAGCCAGAGGCTGAGACATCCCAAAACCACTTGTTCCAGGAGCTCCAGGCGGCCATCAAGGAGCTGATGACCCTGGTCAACATCCCGTTGCAAGAGGTGTGGGTGGGAGCCGAGGTGCAGGGACGAGGGCGATGACGTTTGCAGCCGTTACCTGTCGTGTCTTTTGGACGGGCTCTTTGCAGGCCAAAGATTTCCGCCTGTACAGCCAAGAGGTGCTGGATTTTGGGGGCCAGGTCTCCTTCCTGCTGCTGCTGCCTCCCTCAGATGACGTCTGCACGGCGCCGGGCCAGAACAACCCCTACACCCCTCAGTCCGGCTTCCTCACGCTGCCGCTGCAGATCTTCGAGCTGGGTGAGAAAAGGGGTGGCCTGCACTGCCAGGGCCTCCTCGTGCTGGTCTCCTTGATTTTGGGAAGGGCTGGAAGGCGCTGTTGGGGTGGCTGTGCTCTGTCACCTCCCTGGGAGAGGGGGGAGAGGGAGTGCTGAGGGCTCCCCAGTGCTCCAGGTGGGCTCCCCGGGTTGGGTGGGCACGGAGGAACCCCTAGGGAGCTGATATTTTTCATCCTCCTCCTCCCTTCCGTCCCTCAGTGCACTTCTTCACGTACGACCGGGAGTTCATCACGCAGTACTGCCAGGTGTCTGCCCTCCTGGAGCTGGAGTCGCTCCTCTCGCAGCAGAGCCTCAGGGAAGCCTTCTCTGACGCCGAGCTCTCCACGGCCAAGCAGAGGCACCAGCAGGTGCAGGATTACATCCAGGTGCGCAGCGCAGGCGCTGGGAGCCAGCCAGGCTGGCCACGGTGTGCCCACGGGACCGAAATGCCCCAGTAGGGCTGTTCCCTTCTCCCCACTGTGGCCCCGCAGTGCCAGGGCTTTGTCTGGCAGCATCTCGCTGTGATCCTTTTGTTAAAGGTTTGTAAAGCACTGCCGGGGGGTTCCGCGCTCCGGGGGGGTTCCCCCGAGCTTTTGCCTCTTGGGAAAGGTGTGTGGGGAGAGGCCGGGTTTCGCTGGGGGATTTCTTTATGGTGGTTGTTTGCTTTCTGAAAAGGGATCCTTTATTTCCACTTCTGGCAGCAAATGGAGGAGATATGGCGCGAGATGCGCTGGATTATGGACGCCCTGCAGCACGCCCGGTACAAGCAGCCGTCCTGTGGGGTGTCCCTCAGCGGGTTCCTCAGCACCTCCAGCAGTGCCATGAAGGAGAAGACCCAATCCTCCTCGTCCCACCTCGATTTCCTTCCCTCCCCGGCGCCCTCCCCAGAGACCAGCCGTAAGCTCAACTCCGGTAAGGGCCCGGCTTTGCACAGCTCCCGCTCCCCCTCACGCCAAGCCGACGAATTCTTTGCTTCCCTTGCAGACCTGCACGGGCTGTCGGACGAGGAGGGCTCCTCCGAGGTGTTCCTGGCCACCGACAGCGACTACGACTCCAGCAGGGCGCAGAGCCCAAAGGAGCTCGACCTGGTGTCCTCCTCCTCGGGGCCCGAGTGTTGCGGCAGGAGGGCGCCCTGCAGCCTGCGGGACAGCGCCCCGGATGTCCTGCAGAGCCACGAGCTCCAGCCGGTGCCGCTGCCCCCGCCGGAGCCCCGGCCGCCCCCCGAGCTCTACGACAGTGACTTCGTCCTGCCCAGCCGGCAGATCGAGCTGCTGCGCATCACGGAGAAGCGGCAGGCGTACTGCGTGCGCACCAGCAGCCTGGACTTCCCCAAGCCCCTCTGCCCGGTGGCCAGAAAGTCCTGCCCCGGCTCCGTCGACAGCTCCCCGACGGAGAGCAGGACCCCCGGGGGCCACGGCGGCCAGCTCAGGCTGGGGACTGGCTCCGCACCCAGCCCCGAGCGCGGCCGGACGCGCTCGGCTGAGTGGACTCCGAGCTGCCAGGAGCCACTGGAGCAACCCGGGTGCTTGGCCGACCGCGGGAAGAAGCCGGGCTCTGTCACCTTGCGGGTCTGCCCTCAGTACGAAACCGGACTCTCCAAAGAGACCAGTGTCAAGGTACCGGAGCCTACTAAAGGCAGCGGTGCAGCTGCCAGGACGGGGGAGGCACTGCAGGCTTGCGTGGCCCTCTCCTGGCTCTGCCGTCTCCATCCTCTGCCATGCCGAGGGGCAGGTCCCCAGGACACCCCCGGTGCTGCTGCCCCGTGTCCCTGTGCCCTCGGCACACCACGGGGGACCCCACGTGCCCACCTCTGCTGCTCAGGGGCCGGGATGGGGCCACCAGCTTAGCCAGCAGGGTGTTTTGAGGACAGAAGGCAGGGTTGGGGTTTGGCACTTAGCCCAACTGGCAGTGGGTTAGTGCCACCCGGGGTCACCAGCCTCAGCTGCCTCTTCGCCGGGGGCACCGGGGCCCGTGAGCCCCCCGTGGGTCCTCTCCACTCCCTCCCTGGCTGTGGCAGGGCTTTGGAGCTGAGCTGGCTCCCGAAGCTCCAGGCTGCCTGCATCCATTGGAGCCCGCGGGCACGCAGCCCAGGCAGGTCCCCTCTGTGCTCTGCCACCTCCTCTGCTTCCAGCCCCCAAGTCCTTCCCCTCTTGAAGCTTCCCCGGTGAAATTCCCGGTGCCACCGTGCCGAGCAGGGCTCGCGGAGCAGCCCGGGTGCAGCTCGTCTGCAAAAGGGTGCAGGAAGGAGCAGGCTGCAGGGCTGGAGGTTTATTGCCAGGCAGTTTTGATAGCCAGTTTCTCTTCACCCAGCAGGGATGTTAGAAGCAGAGGGAAATCTGACTCGCAGTATTTATTTTCCATTTGAGAAATTACCATAGATTTCTATGCAACTGAAGTGCAGCCCTGGGTTCCTGGCGGGCTGCCCACGTGGCTTTTGAAGTTGCAAAGCTCGGGACATGCCTGCTTGAAAGCGTTTTACGATGTTCTCCTCGAAGAACCGAGTTCAAAGGGAAGGCTCCTCGGCTGGCGTAAATCAGCTGAGCCCCATGATGATTGTTCGGAGCTGGCAGGCTTCACGTGGGCCGAGGGCTTGGACCACCCTGCCGGGGCACTGCCCGCGGCGCTCCGCAGGCCCTCACGGATGTGCCAAAGGAAACCATCGCCTTGCCCGGCCGAGGGCCTTTGAAGGGAAGGATCGGGCTCCTGACGGCCCGGCAGTGCTCTCGTCCTGCCTCGGGATTCAGAGGGCAATCCCAGCGAAGCGGTGAGGGAGGGCGAGGAGAGCTGGTGGGCAGAGCCCCCCGGGTGCTCTCCAAGGGGATTAACCTGAGCCCCGCTTCCCGAGGAGCTCAGCACCAGGGCGGCTGCGGTGCTGTGGTTCTGGGGGCTGGGTGCTGCTCGCAGGAGGGGCTTTGACACCTCTGAGCTGGCAGGAGCAGGGCCACGTGTCCCCGGGCACCTCGCTGGGGCCGTTCCTGCCCCCCGACAGCTTGCGGGGAGGGGCGGCCGCTGCCCCCTGGCCCTCCTCGTCCCCCCCCCTGACCGCCCGCCTCTCCCACCTTTGTCTCTCCGCAGCTGCACATCACCAGCCAGACGTCGGCCGGGGAGGTGGTGAAGCTGGTGGTGCTGGAGATGAACGACGTCTCCCGCGGCGTGCTGGGCGCCTCGGCCGCCTTCTGCTACGGCGAGGAGCAGCTGGAGCACTTCGGACTGGTGTTCGCCTCCGAGGAGAGCGAGCGGTGGCTGCCCGATGACTCCCTGCCCCTGGCCCTGCACGCCGCCCGGCCCGAGGGGCGCTTCTTCGTCCGCATCAAGGAGACGTCGCCCCTGGTGCTGCAGTTCGGGCCCGCCACCACCGTATGAGAGGAGCGGCGGCGGTGGCACGGGGACCTCGGCCCCGCAGCAGACAGCGCGTCTCTGATGCTTCCTTCTTCCACAGACACCCTCTCATCAGGCGTCCGCGGGGTGGAATGGGATCATACCGGGCTGTGTGTTACTTGTTTGTGTTGGTTTTTTTTTTTTTTTTTTTTTTTCGTTTTTTTTTTTAACCAAAGAGCCGTCGAGACTCGGTTTTTCTGCCTGCAGAAGATGAGGGTGGAGCGCGGAGACCTCAGAGCCTGGGAGGAATCCTTGCAGGAATGGAATTTGTGAAAGCAAACATTTTTAAGGGGAAAGGGGGGGGGGAGAGAGAGAGGAAAAATATTACACGAAGGAGCAGCAATACTCTTTTTTTTTTTTTTTTTCTTTCTTTTTCTGAAAATCCTTGTCTGGGATTTAGTGAAGGAAGAGCCACAGAGGATTGCTGGCTGGAGTCGCGGTGTGGATGAGGAGAGGGCACGATGCACAAGGACAGCACTGAGAAGGGTGTCCCCCATCCGTCCTCGTTTCACTGTACCTGGAGAAACAGTTCTTGCACATAGTTCTCAGAACAGAATGTGTTTTGTTTTGTTTTGTTTTCTGGAAAAAAAAAATAATTGTGCTAGAGACACTGGAGTTGTATAGGAGGTGAAGACCCTTTTTCTTGTTTTAGAGGCAAAAGGAAGCCACGCCAGCAGCCCCCCACTCACATGCACGTGCACGCAGCTGTGCTGACACCACCACTAGAGGTTTGCTATAGGGCATCTGCTGCAGCACACCCAGCACCGCCTCGGGATTCCCTTTCCTCCTCGGTTGCTGTTTTGTTCTGGTGATTGTAAGTGGCCTCTCTTGTCTGTCCTACAGCATGACACTTTGTTAGCAACTAGGTCTCTTGTTCACAAGGTTATTTTTCTGATCCTGTGGTCCATAGTAAAGATGACTGCTGCTGACCGTGTATTGCTCTCTTCCTTCTCGCGGCCTGAGGAGCAGGGCCTCTGTCCTTAACCCACGTCCCCCAAATTATCCCTAGTTTCAGAGGCTGGGCCTGCCTTTCCCAGGAGTGGTTAACGGGATGCTCTTGACCCAGCAGAGGTTTGTGTGTGAGAGGAACAGGCAAGTTGAAGGCAGCGATCTGTCACCTCCAGGTGCTGGAAACCTGGTGGCTGCAGAGCCCGAGCACCCACAGATGTGCATTTACACACCCTGCTCCTGTCCTGCAGCCTCCTCCGAGAGATGAGCACCTGGAGAAGAGCATGGAGAGAGCTGCCTTGCAGCTGCCACGAGCGCTTTCAGAGCAGAGGCAGCGCACACGGCACGGGGCCGGCACCCCTCACAGGTGAGGTTCCCCTTGGAGCTCCATGGGCACATCCCGATGTTTTCTTTCCAGGTCCTGAAGCCTTCTGTCCTGCCCTTCCCCACGGCCAAGGAGTGGGAGCAGACGCCAGGCGGGCTCTGTGCGTGGCCGTGGGGAGCCCGTGTGGCTGCTGGAAGCCGCGTGGAGCCGGGAGCTGTGTGCGCAGAGGTCGGTGGTTCCCCTTTGGAAGGTTGCTGCACATGCAGGATGGTTTCTTACTGTTGAAACACAGCCCTGGGGCTCAGCAGCTCACGGCAAGAAGGGGCACTGAGGCTCTGGGACAGGTGGGACAGGTGTTGTCCTCTCACTTAGGGCTAGTGGCACTGGTGACAGCAATTTGGCAAAGGGGCTTTCCCTCACGTCCATGCTGTCACGCGTGCCGTGGAGGCAGGTCCCCAGAGCACCTGGCCTCAGCCCTGCTGTCTCCTGGTACTGGGAAACAGCAGAGCTGGGAGAGGCGTCATTGTGCTTGTAGCAGTCCCTTTTTCCCAGTATTTTAATGAGAAAAGCTGGAGTCCAGGAGGAGCCCAGGGGGACCGTGCTGGTGCAGACCGGTGTCTCCGGGTGCAGACACCCCCATCCCTGCAGTGCCGTGTCCCCAGCTCTGCCTGCTGTGGGCACTGCCAACATCCCAGAGCAATACAACACCACCCTGCCCAGTGGCTCAGGCATCCACCAGCGTGCCCCAAACCTACCTGAGCCCAGGCGAGAGCCTCCACCACGCACAAACCCCGCACTGGGGCCATCCACACACCCGTGTGTGCGTACCTCGCGCAGCCAACCCCGAGTCCTGGTGGCTGGAGCATCCCTGAATATCTCATCCATGGGAGGGCAGATGTGAGCTTTGGCAGCACCGCTCGTCCCCTGCTGTTAAACCAACAGCAAACCAACTGGTCTGGGGCTTTCCCCCGACCCCAGCATCAGCCAGGACGTGGCAGGGCCCGAGAGCAGCAGCAGGAGCCGCGTTTTCTCCCTGCCCTGGGGGCTGCGGCCGCTCCCCTCGGCGGGGACAGGCGCTCCTCTTCCAGGCACGGGGAGCACCAAAAGATGCCGCTGCAGAACACTGTGTGCTTGGTGAGGGCGTTTTGTTGTCTCTGTCGGCATAATTTCCATCAGGAGCAGTGTCTGAAAGCGGATCATTGTGTGACGGCGAGAGGCACGCATCGGCTCGTCCCGTCCAGCCACCAGGTCTTCTGCTCGCTCCACCTGGAGGCAGGCCCAGCTCCAGGAGCTGAGCAGGAGAAAACTGGCGGAGATCCAGGAAGGTTAACGGGACTGCGTGAATTTATGTCACCAGAGGAGCCACCACGCCGTGGTATTTTGCTCGCACTGTATGGATTCACAGAAGTAAACCTAACTTGTGACACTCCGTGTTTCCTCCCCCAAATCAGGAGCTTGCTGGCATCAGTTCTGAAGCATCTGCATTTCTTTTCTCCCATCCAAAGGGAGTTGCTCAAACAAATCCAGCTTTGTGTTTCCCGAGGTTTGGCTGAGCCTGAGACGTGTTTTTTTTTTTTGTTTTGCTTTGTTTTGTTTGTTTGCTTTTTGTTTATTTTCCCTGGGACACTTCTCTCTTGCGTCCCTGCTGTAGAATTTCTTGCCTTAGCGCTGGTTACTGGGGGAAGCTGAGGAGTTACCCTTTCTGTTCAAGCAGCTGCAGTCTCCACAGATGGGAGATGCTCTGAGCCCGCTCCAAGATGTGCTGAAGTCAGTGGAAGCCTTTCTTCCAGCTCCCTCAAACAGGAGGCGAGAAAAGCGCGCGAGAGCCGTGCCAGGCATCCAAAGGAGAGGGGAAGTTCCAGGGTTATTCTGGCACACGCAATTACCGAGTTAATTACCGCTCTATCATCTGGAGGAACTCTGTGCAATTACTGTGCAGTCGCACGGACTGTTTACCCAGGTAGCTTATAAATAGCATCGCCTTGTAGCTGAACTGTGGTGTGATCGGATTTGTGCCGGCTGAGTCAGGGGGCTGCCGCGTGCCCACACTTTCCGTCCCCAGCACAGATGCCCGCTGAGGACGCAGCCACGCCGAGCAAAGCCCTGCTGGCCAGGGGCTCGCCGTTCCCCAGACAGCCCAGGTTTCTGTGGGAAGCCACACACTGGTGTACTCTGTACGCTGTGGGCAGAGCCACTTCCCATGTGGAACCGGGCTGGACAATGCGGGTTTCAGACCAAGATTGTAATTTCCCAACCGCCAGGACACTTGGAAGGGAGGAGATGGGAGTCCTGGTGGCGTTAGCACCATCGGAAAGCCCCGGCTGACTTCAGTGTGTCTAGGATTTCTGGTTCTTCAAACCCACCTAAAGACTGGGCAGCAAACAGATCTTTCCACCGCGTGAAGACTCCCGGGATGCAGGGAAGTGGTCTGTTCCCTAAGCAACTTGGAAAATAAAACCTCACGAAAACAGGAACCAAAAGCACAAAGGTAAAAAACTCATGAGGATAAGAGTGCTTTATTTGATTTGATTTGATCTCCCACCCGAAAGAAAGAAAGAAAGAAAGAAAGAAAGAAAGAAAGAAAGAAAGAAAGAAAGAAAGAAAGAAAGAAAGAGACTTCTTAGAGAAAGTAACATTCACCTTCAAAAGGAAAAGAAAAACAAACAAAAAAAAAAAAACAGATGGGCAGGGCAGTGTGAGTATTTACAAGTTTGTTCTAACTCAAGGATTTTGGAAGATACCATTTGTTGAAACCAACAATCCTTTATGAACGTTTATATTGTGGCTAAAATGGTGTTTTTAGTGGGAAGAAAAAAGAACAACCCACCAGATGATGTGTCGTAACAACGTTTTTTCTATGGTTTTCCCTCGAGCCCCAGCTTAATCCGATAGACCAAAAACCACAGGCTTAGGGCTGAGCGTGCATTTTGCTGACTCAGGCTTCAAAGAGATGCAGACGTACTTGTCCTGAAGGAGTTTGATTTGGTCTGTGAATTAAGATAGCAACAAGAGGACAGTTTTGCTCTTCACTGGCTGTGGTTGAGCTGTTGGACCACTTTCCTAGGCTCATCGCAGCACCGCTGGAGCGGAGCACCCTACGGTGAGCGGTGCCGTGCCCGTCCCGCTGCAGCGGGGCTGGGGCTGGCTTCAGCATCACGGCAGCGCGGTGGCTCCGCTGCCGAGGCTCATTTTGCCCTGGCAGAGGTAGATGTGTGCTGCTCCCACAGTCGGCCACATCCCTGCTGCCCCTGAGCCCCAAAGCACCGCAGCAGAGTGCAGTGCACAAAGAGCCACCACTGCGGTCACCCATCACCATGGCATCGGCTGATTCCTGGTGGTCTGGGTTATGGCATCTGGCTTCCAACAGTGCCTTGAAACTGCAAGGTAGATGTGCTAGGAGCTTCAGCCGAGCTCCTGGAAATCTGTCCTGCATGCTCCCAGCCAGGCAGCCCAGAGGAGGAGGCGAGAGGGGCGAGGTGCCCTGGGAAGGACGAGCAGCGGCTGCTGCGGTTTGCAACCGTGCGTCGTGGTGGGGGAGTGTGCGGGGAGATGTTATCTCTTATTCCTGGTCCCGGCACTGCTGTTGCTGCTCCCTCACGAGCAGCACGCTCCATTCATCTCTCTGTGTTAGGGCCAAACGCAGCCCTGCCTCCTGCTGCGCCGCTCATCGATGCAGAGCTCGGCGGGTCACGGCTGGAGGCTCTCCTACAGCAGCACGGCTCAGATGAGGGCAATGCTTTTGTGTGCGCTGCGGCTCCACGCTGCCCACACAATTTGCCCTGTAATGACACCAGTGAGCTGAAGCCAGGTGCTGAAGCCTCCAAAATTTACCTTGAGGGATCCAGGAAATGCCCAATTAATTGCTGGTCCTGGCATCTTTGAAGACAAATTTCCTCAGGTGGCACCAGGCAGGGCAGCCACGAACGCCGCATGCATTTGGGCACGGGAATGAGGTGGAGAACTGTGCTGTTGTGCCCCACAGGCAGCATCGGTGGGTGCCACACAGACGTGGGCAATACCACCAGCACCTCCGGGTCCCCAGAGCCCACCACGGACAGCCAGGAAGGAGCCGAGGGCTGGGGACCAGCAGCTGGTGGCAAGCACGTCCATGGCAAGCATCTCTGGGGGGAGCACCAGCAGGATGAAGCAGCAGGACCCTCACTGGTTGGGATGTGTGGATGGCAGCTGGGATGCCAGCGGGTCAGGGTCCCTGGAAGCCCACAGAGAAGTAAAGGAATAAAATAGAGGCAGAGAACATGTTGGAGAGCCTCTAGGAAACATCCATCTGGACAATTTTGTGGTCTTGTTTTCTTCCAGATGACTTTCCCAGCCCTCGTGCTTTGCTAGGTTAACTCCAGGTCAAGTCTCGACAGCTCAACTGGAGAGGTGCCCTGGGCACCAGCAGCACCAGAGAGGCGGCCTGAGCAGGCTGCTGGGCCACGGTGGCTCTCAGCAAGCACACATGCAGCAGCTCTGTTGTCATGCACCGTGGTTAGGTCTTGTTTTCTGGTCCAAGCGGCGATGGGGAGCCAAGGGAAGACACTCACTCCCTCCGTTCTCAGCTATCTCCCATTCCATGTGTAGCTGGTAGAGGACAAGCCAAGCCCTTTTTTAATTTGTCACCAATTGTGGGTGACTTCACAGAGCCGGGCTCTGTTGCGCCGTCATGCTCTGGCTGGAAGCGGCTTTGATCTGGGTGTTTAATGAAGACGTTAATTGATAGCACGTGGGGAGAAATTTGAGCTGCTCAGAGCTGTCTCCCAGCCCCTCAGATCCCAGAGCCATCATCCCCTTCAAAACAAAACAGAAGAAGAGTTATTACAAAACAAATCATGTTTGTATAGGCGCTTAAAAAAAAATAGAAGAAAAAAAAAAAAGCCCTCTCCAGCTCTGTTCAGCTCATATTACTGGCAGTGCTGAGCTCAAGACACCATGTGCACCATCGAACGCCTTCAGCAAATTAAACCAGCGTCGATGCAAGGAGAAGGAAGGCGCTGCTGTCCCCAGATCCCACCCTGACCGAGGCAGGACGAGGCTGTGGCAGGTCGTGCTCCACCTGGCGAGGTGCCCGCCACCCTGCTCCGCTCCTGGCAGCGCGCTTCCTCCGCCGCCGGGGTGCTCCGGCCGAGGATCCCGCAGCCCCGGCGCTTCGGGGAGCTGGAGGCGTTTCAGCGCTCAGCTCCACGCGTTCTGGCAGCCATGGCTCGCTGCAGACACTGTCCTTCCCTGCCCAGACGTGCGCTAACTGCAGGCAGCGCCAGGCCCTGCTTAGCTGGAGCGCTCGTCCTTCCGGACACGCATGTTTCTCCCAGCCCACGGCGCATCCAGCTCTGGTCGCTGCTGGCAGAGGTCCTCATCCCAACTGGTCCTTGGGTTGCCTCGTGGCAGCCAAACGTGCCCTTGCTTCCTGCCTTTGTGATCTCGCTTAGAAGATGCTTCTGTTCCTCGCCTTGCCTGAGGTACCTGAGCCCCGCTCGCCAGCGGGCTCGGGAGGACGCAGCGTTTTGAGACCTCTCCCCCTCTGTCAGATCGGCTCGGAATTGGCTGGTGGACTCAGAAGTTATTAGGAACAGACACCCCCAGACAATGTGATTGCACAAGCTTCATTTCCTTAGAAAACCAGGCCAGCAGAGCAGGAGCCTGTCAGTAAACATGTTGATTCCAGGGGCTCTTCTGCGCCGCGCAGGAAGGAGCGCGGCGCTGGCGCCCAGCCCGCACCTCTGAGCACTGCCTCGCGCAGGGACGCCCGGACACGGCGCGTCTGTCGCAGGAGCGGGCACGTTGCAGCCGGGGGTCACGTTGCCCGTGGCTCTTGGCAGTCACCAACAGCCTGGGTCGTCCCAAAGCAGGCAGGGGAGATGTGGGGAGAGCCGCTGGTAGCGCCCATGGCGCCGTGTGTGGGGAGGCACCGGTGGGCTTGGGTTCTGCTGGGCTGAACCCGTGTCCAGAGCTGGGCTGAGGCAGGGCGTCGTGGTAACACGCACCCAGAGCCTTTACACACGCAGAAAGGTGCAGGAGGAAGAGCTCCCTGTGGTCCCACAGCCCGGCTGCTCCGCTCTCCAGCCTGCCTTCCACTAAGCACCAAGCACCGGGGGCCTTGGGGATTTTCTCCCCTTCCCTCGTGGAGACGCTTAGCCCCACGCTTCCCAGCCCCTGGAGCTGTGGCCTCCCCTCTGCCGGGCTGTAGGACAATCTCTTGCAACACTGGAATGCTCTGAAGTCATTACCTCCCTCTCTAGAAATTTTTGGGGTCAGAGGACATGAGTCTCAGTATCGTCCAACAACGTCAATGAAGCTCCGTTGATTTACACCAGCTGAGGATCAAACCCCTCCCTTTCCTCTCCCATATTTAAGATATTTTCCAGACTTCAGACACATTCAGAGGAGGGAGTTGATGGCTCTTGGGTTGTTGAAGAGATTCCAGCTTTGGTCCCGGCCTGGAGTAGCACAATTGTGGTGGCTACCCTCACTGCGCCTCGCTGGGGACGTGCCGCGCTCCCACACTTGCTGGCAGGCTGACCAGGGCAGGCACCAGCGCGGCCACACACACCCTGGAGGTCTCTACCCTTGGAGACACAGCTCCATCACCATTTCTCTCACAGCTCAAGGAGGTTCCTGCATGCACCAGTGCTGCTCGGTAACGCGCCGTGAACCCCACCTGGGTTCTTCGCTCCTCCGGCCCCGGCAAGCCCCAGCTCACCAAAGTCTTGTAGGATCCTTGTAGGATCACCCTGTCCCTCCTAACTCCCTTACCCAGCAGGGAACCGCTGTCATGTAGCCCCACAGAGAGAGCACCAGGAAGGCTCGGGAGGTTTCCAGCCCCTCTCCAAGCTGCGGGTCCAGCCCCAGCCCAGGGCCAGCACCTGCAGCCCCCGTGCAGCGCCGCTGAGCTCAGGATGTGGCCGAGGAGCACCCCCAGCCCGGCACAGCCAGCAACCTGGACCGCAGCGCCTGCCTCGCCACAAAACGAAAGGCATGAAGGGTTCGATGTAGCAGTGAAAGTTTCCTCCGAGCCCAGTGTTTTGGTCTGGGCAGCTGGGCCAATGCTGAGGGGAAGCACAGTTAATATTGCTGATAGCTGGATCCAATTTATAAGGCGCTCAGCAGAGACAATCATCAGGGAAGGAGACAAATAATCTTCAGGCAATTAAATTTAATTGTTCCATCTGAAGATTATTTATCTCCTTGCCTGATGAATGTCTCCTCGAAGCGCCTAATAAATTGGATCCAGCTATCACTGATAGTGGCTGCTTTCCCCTGGCAGCGGGGAAGGGTGTGGAGAGCAGAGCAGCGCTCGGCTCTGTGTGCTGCTTAAGATCTGTCACCTCAAAACATCTTTTTAGCAGACTTGAAAGTGTCCGCAGGCTTTATCAGCACACTGCCTTTGTGCAGAGAGCTTGGCAGTCCTGGGCTGGAGCGTGCAAAAGCTCCTGGACAAGGCGCTGGGTGGAACGGGTTGGGTTATAATGTCATGCACCAGTGAAGATTTGGAAACAGCCCTGCCTGTGTCTCCACTTCATTATCATTCGCTCTGGCTGCTCATAAAGAAACCTTCGAGGAACCTCGGGCTCGCTGCCCCTGCCAGCCTGCGCTTGGGTGCGAAGCGCTGGGCTCAGGGCCGGGCACAAACGCCCTCTGCACCACGCTCCCTCCCCACCGCAGCCACCCCTCGTCCTGTCTTTGGGTATTTGCAGCACACGTGGAGACGTGCACCCCTCGGAGGGCCCCACACACGGCAAAGGTCACCCAGGTAAATAAAAGCTCAGGACCAAAGCAGGCACCGTGGGAGTCTGTGGGTGTTCTGCAGGCTTGGGTGGCTTTCTGCAACCAGGTCTCTATTCACCATCCAATGGTTGAATAGTTCAGTAGTGTTTAATTACCATACAATAACTGTCCCATTGAATTTGATGGAAGACATCATTTTGGAATGCAATTTACAGTGCAAGTTTTCTTACCGAAATCCATGTGTCGGAGCTTTCACCATTACTATAGTCTTTAAAATAGGCAGATGTGCCTTTCGTGGCCAACTGCATGTTTTGCTAATGGACTAGGACGATCAGATGTGCTGTAAATCACAGGACTTAGCCACCAGTCTGGTGCTTTTCCCCCTCGGAGACCCAGGGCAAGTGAGGAGAGCTCAGCTGCCTGGAGGGCTCCAACAGCCACCGGAGAGCTCCCGTCCCTGTGGGAGCAGCGGGTTTTCCTGGTGCTGTGTGCCCTGTGCCAGCACTGCCCCTGCTCCTAACCACCTCTGCTCCCCTTCACCCTCTCTGGAGCAGTGCAGACAGCTGGCACGTGTGAATCTTTTTTGTGTGTAGGTGATGGACTTCACATGGGCTGCACTGGTCCCGCAGTTCCCCCTTCTGCCTCCCATTCCCCGTGGTCCATCTAACAGCACGGTTTATCCAACACCTCTCCTCCCTGCCCTCCAAGGCCGAGGGCAGGAGCAGGAGACCTGGAGCCCCTTCAGCAGAGCCTCGTTCCCCACATCCCTTCCTCACATAAGCCCTCACCTTGCCCCAGTGCATTTTGCATTTTGCCCAAGCCCTCAGAGCAGCATCTCCATCCGTGCGGCATTCACCGACAGCTTCAGCCCTTCTCAGGCGACTGAAAATCCTGCATGGGCGATCACACCATCAGAAACAACCAGGAGAGGAGGAGAGGGACGTGCCAGAAGGAAAGGCAGCAGCGGGCTGAAGGTTTTGTTGAAAAGCATCTGGCAGGGCTGCGCTGCCCACAGCCGGAGCCCGCCCAGTCGGCTCCACGCACCCTTTGGTGCTCAGGGGGACCCGTCCCATGCCAGCACCGGGGATGTCCCCACTGGTGCCTCATCCCAGCACTGCCACGCTCCCATTCGGACCAGGCTGTGGCAGGAGAAGTGGAGCAGGGCCCCCCAGGGAGCACCAGGGCTGATCCTCACCAGCCAGCAAGGTCGCTGCCGAGGCGCTCGTGGAGCACTCAGCCCCGCGCCTGCAGATGCGCCTGGCGGGTTTTGGGGACAGAAATACCCGGCTGCTGCTAACAGGGAGCACAGCCAGCGAGCAGGCTTGCTAAAGAGGGGTTTCGGGCAGCCTTGATGCTGCCTGGGCTGCAGGCCAGGGGCAGGGATGATTTAAGTGTTGGAGAAGGGGAAGAGGCTGCCTAGTGCCATCCATCTCCGAGGGTGCCCTCTAGGGTAGGCACTGCGCTGTATGGCCGGGTGTAGGGCGATGCTGCCTGCCGTGCTGCCTCCAAGGCTGCTGAAGGACAGCAGCACGCTCAGGGCTGCTCCTGCAAGAGGCCTGGAGACCTCCTGCTGCAAGGGAGAGCTTCTCCACGACCAGCTTCACAGAGGTGCGAAGCACCAGCCTTTGGGCAGGCAGCAGCCGTCGTCTGCCTGCTCCCCAGAAGCATTAACGCACGGGAAAAGGAACAGGGGAAGAAGGGGAAGAGGCAGATGAGTGGACGTTGGCTGTTGGAAAATGCTCAAGGATCTGGAGCAGCCCATGGGCGCAGGGCGACAGGGCAATTGCAGTCAAGAAGAAGCAAGGGGAAGAAGCACGGAGTTGTGCATGACCATCTCTGCTCCGTGCATCTGTAATGATAGCACTGGACGTGAGCGCAATGCTAAAATCCTAGATCTGTGCGTAATACTCCACTGGGGACAGATGTCCTCTCTTGTTTTGTACACTGTAAATGCAATATTGGTCTCAAACCCAAATGATTCCCCCCATCCAGCACCGTCCCCCCTCCCATCAGCTGCAAATGGCACAGATGGCTGGAAAAAGAGAATAGCTATTTAAAAAAAAAAAAAATCCCCAACCCTGTTATTTCTGCATTTTTTCTGTGTGAGGACACTTCCTTCCTTCCAGGAGAAATCAATCCAGAACCAAAGCGTTAACCGCTTCCCAGCCGCCACCTCCATGCGAGGTGACTCTGTGCGGGTCCCCGCCGAGCATCCCACCTCAGTGGGCACCTGGGCTGCCCCTCCTGGCTCCACCACCGTGGAGCTGCCCGGCTCCACCGTGCTTGAGGGGCATGGAGGGGAGCAGGACGTGGGTGAAGCCGTGGCTCCTCTCTGGAGGGCAGCGTGGGTAGCGGGAGATGCTGCTGGAGACGGTTCTGGCTGCGTGGAGCAGGAGCGCGAAGGAGCTCAGCCTGCCTTGCGCCCAGTCGGCAGAGCTGGAGCAGGATGTGTCCTCAGCAGGGGCAACCAGAGGGGCTCAGAGGGGTTGGGTACATCTGCCAGTGGACCCCAGCCCCTGGGAGTGCCATGCACGGGCAGCACGTGTCTCCTGGCACTGCATTGCCTGCTCCTCCACGGCACCGTGCCCCCAGCTCCACAGCCCCAGGAGGGTCCTTGCGGAGACATCTCAGTGCCTCCCATGGGGAAGGGGGAGCAGAGCTGATGTGAGTGCTCAGGAAAGCCTCTCAGTGCTTTATTTAGGCAGTTTGCTGACCCTGAGCAAGTCCCTCCATCCATGCCCTGAGCTATTCCGGCCGTCTAATAGATGCCAAATGGGACTGACTGCTCCCCTGCTCCCCCCTGCCTGGAGAAGAGCCACCCCCAAGGTGCTGCTGTCTCCTCACCTCCAAAAGCCACGTTTCCATGTGGCATGAGAGGCACAGGAGGGGCCAGCAACCCAGGCTCTCCTTCAGGACCTGGCCTGGAGGAGGGCAAGGAGATGGGACTGCTCAGGAGCTCTGCAGGAGGCTGACATTTGGCCATTCCGGCGGGGGGATGCAGAAAGGACTCAGAGGGAGAGATGAACTACGGAAAAATGCGCAAGCATTTCCCAAATGCACAGCAGAGTGTGAAGGGGGACCCGGAGCAGAAAGCTCGCTTGCTATCTGCCATGGGCAGGATGGGGAAGGGAGGCTCCAGCCAAGCTGCATCAAACCCAAACCAAAATTAGGCATCCCCACACCTGCATTTAGGGCCCAGCCGTGAAACCCACTGCTCCCCAGGCACTGCTCCACGTCTTGTGGTGCGGGGAGGCAGCGGGGATCCACAAGGGATCCTGGAGCTGAATGTATCTGGCAGGAGGCTCACAGCCCTTGGGTCCCCTTTGGAACACAGTGGGGTCCCTCAGCACCCAAATGATGAGCAGCTGGTGCCACGCCGAGCACACCCCGAGGTGCCTGGTGCCAAACCCAAGTGTGTGGGGACAGACAGGGTGTCAGGGAGGGTTAATTCAGGCTGTGGGGGCCAGGGGGCCAGGAGGAGAAAGGGGGGGGCTGTGGGATTTGGGCCAAGGTGGGGTGCAGGGCCAAGGGGCAGGGCTGGGGGGGTCAGGAGCGGGACCTGCTGGGGGCTAGGAGGGGGGACACAGACCGAGGTGCACTCGGGGGCTTTGTGTGCACAGCCCGCACAACAGCTGCCGGCAGTATGGTTGGCTCCAAAGCTGGTGTTGACAGTCCTTCACTTTTATGGGAACTAAATTTACCCAGACACACGCAAAATCAAAAAAAAAAAAAAAGAAAAAAAAAAAAAAAAGGGGGAAAGAAAAAGATGGGGGGTTGGAATTAAAATAAATCGCAGCAGCTCTAGCATCTGCTCCTTTGTGGTGCAGTCTGGGTTACGGCGAGGGGAGGAGAAGTCCCCGAAAGGGAGTAGCACTGGTGTTTACTGCGGCCCCGAAACATCCCCGGTTTGCCAGCCGAGTGTGTTTCCACCGGGATGCCTCAGGAATGCCTGACATCCAGGATGCCAAAGAAATGTACCCTCTCGGCGGAAAATGAAAGCCCAAGCGTTTTCCATGGGTTGGTCGCCGGGTGTGTTTGCTCACGGACGGGGGCAATAACGCGCGGCGTTGCCGAAGGAGAGGAGATGTGCCGGGGGCACCGAGGCTGCAGAGGGAGGAGGGTGTAACGGGGCTGGGCTCTCACCACCTCCATCTGAGGCTGACCTAAGGGTCCTGTTGGAAAGCTTGGATGATTTTTTATGTTCTCTCTCCTCCTGTTCTCCCAGGACTGCCACTGCTCGGTGTCCCTTGCATTTTGGCACAGCGCAGTGGACCCGAAACACGGGCACAAGGGAGGGCCAGCCGCTGGGTTGGCACCAAGATTTTGGCATCAAGCTTCCAAGAAGCTCTTTTACCTGAGGGGACTCCGTTATATATGTGCTACCCTTTTCAAATATGACAATGCCAGGTGGGCACCTCTGCCCACACGGGGGGCTCCGGCAGTGCGCCTGCCCCCAGCGTGCCGTGCCTGCTGGCATGGCCCGGCCGCTATCCCCAGCGCGTGCACAGACGGTCAGAAGATGAAAACACATCTTTATTTTTAAATATCGCCACCACTTTCATGGCCATTTAACACTGTAAACAAACTTTGCAGCCACGGTTTACAGAGGGCCGGCTCGGCGGCGGTGTTTGTCTGCCAGCCCCCCCGGCAGCTGCAGATGCAGGCTGTTCCCGGGGCTGTTTGATTAAACCGGTGCCCAAACAGAGGAGTGGAGGAAAAAGTCGGGATGGTTTCATGTGTGGCTGGAGCGGAAGGCAAACAGGGCGAGTGGGCACAGCTCTCAGAAGTTCTGGAGAGCTCTATTTTTAGCCGCCTGCTGTCTGATTTTTCCAGATGACAAGTGCTCCACTCCTTCAAAAAATTGAATTATTCTTGGGCTCTTTTGGTTTTATCCCTAATTCTTAAATTAAAAGAAAGATGCTGAAAACAATTAGTCACTTTTAAAAACTGTAGCCAACAGTTTCTTTTGCTTCCCTCAGCTGTGATGTGACCGGGGCCAGCAGTTATGCTTGGGGCGGAGGTGGGAAACCAGGGCGACTGGCACTGATTCGGCGTTTAGTGGGTGTGTAAAATGAGTGAAAATTACACCAATGTGGCAGTTATTCTCCAAGGACCAGAGGCAGCTCTGGCATGAGCTGTGAGGTCAGCGGGAACCGCTCCTGCCCGGCTGGGGACGCGTCCTGTGGTGCTGCAGCGCATGCTGGAGTGAAGGATGGGAGCTGCTCCTCTCCATCCCTTGCTTCTCCTGCTCCGGGCACCGATCTGGCGCATCCAGGGGGCTACTCCCCGCTCCTCCGACCAGCTTCCCCACGCAGTGCAGCTCGTCTCACTTGTTCAAGTCACCCACATGTCTGGCACGGGCTCTCCCCCGGGATTTGTATGGATTTTGTTCCAGCTGGAAGGGGCCCAGTGGTCCCGGTGATGCGCCCGGTGCATATCCTGTGCGTACACAGACACCGTGTGTATAGATCATAAAGTTGTCCTGCAGTATGTGCGTGTAGGTATAGATATATTTACATATAAATGGGCCCATTTCATTTCAGCTTTGCAAGGAGCTGAAAGCTGCCTGCATCCAGGGCTGGGGCAGCTCTACTGCCAGTGCCCGTGGCCCCACGCTGGCACCTTTCCACCCAACACCCAGCTCCCGGAGCCACGCAGTGCCACAGGAGATTCAGTTTTCGCTTGGCCATCTCCCAGGGTTCTCAGCCCCTGAGAAAAGCATGCCCAGAGATGCAGAGAACCCAAAAGTGTTTAATTCCTGTCTCTGCTGGGACTGCTGGCTGTGGGTGGCTGAGCACCTTGCGAAGCACCACCAGCTGCGGACCTGGAGTGACCCCACGGAGCCTCGCGCAGCACCAGGTCTCCGAGCATCCACCAAAAAGCTGCAGCCCCCAGGAGATTGCCCTGCCCGTGGCCCAAACCCAGGGAGATCTGGGCTGCTGAGGGCATCGGGAAGTGGCATCCCCGTCCCTCTGCACGCAGGGGCCGCAGCCCTCCCGTCTGTTCGGGGCAGCCCGCGGGCCGCAGGCACGCTCCCGCGCGGGACTTCAAAGCAGGGCCCTTTGTGTGCGTGTGCGTTTGCTGCCCTCTGCTCAGTGCGGCCGCTCTGATAGATGTGACATCACCTAGAGACAACGCGGAGGGACCGGACCCCGCCATTGTCCTCTGCGCTGGGAGGCGATGTCCGTCTCCTAGGAGGTGGGAGCCGGGGCTCGCAGGCATGCTTTCATCTCCCTGACCTGCCCCGCTGCTGGGAGGGCGCTTCCCAAGGCACCGGCCTGGGGAGAGGCTTCCCCACAGCACAGCAGAAGGGACACGAGTGAGAGACAGACACGCTCACAATGTTTAAAGACATCATTAAACGCCCCCCCTCCCTTCCCCAGCACCCCCATGCCAAAAGCCAGCACTTGCCAGCTACACCCATCTGCTGCTTTTCATTACTGAGACCCTGCTCCGGCCCGAGGTGTGTGTGCGCTCCGTGCCCCCGCAGCACCGGGGAGAGGGAGCAGAGCAAGCACCCTGCAGAAAGCAGCCCTGCACCTCCACAGCACCCCGAGGTCATCCCTTTGAGATGCCCAAACTGAGAGGGCAGTGAGGGGTTGGTCCCCACCATCCTGACCCCTTTTTCATGTGCCATAAGGGAAACCCCCCTAACCTACCCATGGAGAAGTTCCCCTCGCCTTCTGCCTGCAGGTATGGGACAGAAACAGCCCCGTCACATCCCTCATGGTGGGGGGCACCAGAGCTGCCCCTTTGCAACGGGCTCCCCTGCAAGGTTGTCATCTGCAGGGGACACAGAGCAAGCAGGACGCCAGGTGGGCTGGGGACCAGGCTGGGGGGTCTCCGGGCAGGCAGCGGAGCTGGGGCTGGGTGAGCACCGAGCACGGCATCCCGTAAAATGGGTGCATGCAAGGGGCAGGTGGAAAGGCAAAGAGAAAAGGACAGGGGGTTGGAATTGCCGAGGCAAAGGGATTCTTGGTCCTGCCATGGCTATCTCGGACCATCCTTAAAGACCTGCTGCTGCTGCTGCCCTTCCCCTTTCCCCTCTGCACAGGAGGATGGGGTCTGGGCTTTGGCGCACTGCAAACTGAAGGTCCCCTTGGTTCTTGCCATGAACACACGATGCTCTCAGCATCCCAATAGGCTTGCTGTCTCCAGACCATCTCCAGAGAGCATCAAGCCTGAGCCGAGGAGACCTCTCTGCCATTCCAGCCCGGGGTATCTCAGCACCATGCTCTGCCAGGCAGAGAATGGCAGAAGCGGCAGCGTGCCGGAGGAGCAGGGCAGGGCAGCAGGAGCTGAGGTGCTCTCACAGCCAAACTCTGCCCTGGATGCAGCTTCCTCAGCAAGCCCAGGCTGCCCTGGAGCAGAGCACGGGTTGGGGGCTCCCTGGTCCCCCTCATTGCACCTCCGGGACCACCACCACGGCTCGCAAGGGGTGGCCAGAGCCCTGGCTGAGCTCGCACCTCGTCGAGGCATTTTGCACCTTGTCCCAGCTGGGCAGCCCCTGCAGCACCCTTCTGTGCTGGAGGGCAGAGAGCTTAGGGGATAGAGCCATCAGGGCCGAGCCTGCATTTACAGACCGAGACAAAGTCAATCCCCATTATTTGCTGTTGGGATTAGCTGGTAGGGGAAGCTCTTCTCAGAGAGGACTGGACTTAATTATCAGCACATCGTTAGCTAGCGAGGAATCTCCTAAGCTGGGAAGCTCTGAGCCGATGCCATCAGTCACTTCTAACAAGGTGGGCTGCAGTTTACCCAGGAGATTTGCAGTTCCTGATGTGCAATTCACTGAGGCATGAAGGAACCCAGCAATTGCTGCTGTGCGATGCCACGGACACCTGGCAAGGCACGGGGGGGGCCAGCGCCTGGACGTGGCACCGGAGAGGCAGAGTGAAGAGGAAGGTGAGCCAGGTACAGCGTGCACACCAGCTCGAGCACACCCAGTGTGAGCGCTCACATCCAGCCTGTCCCCACTGCTGGATGGGAAGTGATACCAGGACTTTGTGTGATACCAGGACTTTGCACTGGTGGCCTCAGCCTGCAGGCTGCACGCTCCAGGACGGACCAGCAGGCAGCCCACGTGTACTGCTGTCCCTTATGGAATAGCAAAAACAGGGGCTTTTTATGATTTATTTTTTTTTTTTTTTCTTTTTATGATGAAGGAAGCATTGTGGCACAAAGTGCTCCGTGTCCATCACTTTTCACACCTGGCTGGCCAAGGCGGGGTACAACCAGGTCCGAGGTGATGTGCCAGCACATCTGGACCACTGCCACGGGCATTCGGTGCTGGGAAGGTGCCAAAACAAAGAGCTTTATCCCTATGGGTTTCCACAGAGACCTTGGTGCTTCTGGCACATTGCTTTGACAAAATCACAGCTAGTGACTGATTTGGGGGGGTGGGGGGAGAAAGGGTTGTCATTTGTGGTTTTTTTTTATTTCTCTCTGTCAAGCCAAGAGAAGTCAGGCTCAGGGGAACCCCCCAGCACCCCAAGGGCTGTGACATTCGCAGCGTTTTTGCCACCGGGACATGTGCTGGTCTGCCACCTCCCCTTTTCTGTGCGGTGGGACAGGGACTGGGAAAGGCCCTGTGTTTTGCTTGGCTGCAGCCAGAAACATCTCGGCGAGGGAAATCGGGGCAGGGAAGCAGCTGCTGGGCGCAGGGCTGTGATGGTGAGGTGCTGCCAGCCACGGGAGCCTTACCCGGCTTCGGAGGGCTTTGAAGACCGAGGTGCTGAGGAGGCTGTGGCACTGGTGGAGCCCGTGAGACTGCGCTGGCAGAGGCTGAGGCTCTGCCCTTTGAGGTGTTGATGTCTCTGGGTTTTGATTCCCAGCAGGATCCCAAGCCCTGGCCCTGCCTGGAACAGCTCGCACCGCTCTTCCCCCTGCTCCTCTCCATCTGGTCTCTCCTGAGCTTCTGTTTTGGACACTTCTGCACTTCCCATTCCTCCCCCAGCCCTGTGCCTTGCCCTCCTGGGACACTGCTGCGGGGGCATGTGGCAGGGAGGGGTGGGTTAGCTGCAGCACGGCCCCGACGCAAGCCAGCGCCTCTATCTCATGCTCGGGTATTGCTGGCTGCTGCTACCATGCTAAATTGTATCTGCGCTTCAGGAAAAAAAAAAAAAATCCCATGCTGTCTCTAGAACCGGCTTTAAAAAGGATTACACATCAATACCCAGCCACCCTGCTCACCCCCACCCTCCACCACCATTGTTCTCTCCAAGGCGCTCTTCTGACTTTGATGATGATCACTGGCAGAGTTTCAAAACGATGTATTATAAAATCTTCAAAAAAAAAAAAAAAATCCAGTTGCCATAACGTAATGCAGATTTTTGTCACCGCTCCACGGCTTCTGCTTTCAATTTCCAGTGAGGGGGAGAGACTCGGTCGCAGTCAGATGGAGACCAGCTCGCATCCCCGCTCCGTGGGCCCCCAGGCAAAATCCCTGGAATTTGTTCCTTACTGTTTGAAGGCAAAGCTAAGGGAGGAGATTGCAGAGGAGAGAGAGTGGGAGCAACAGGAGGTGCCAGCCCCTGGGCAGATGGGCACGAGCCAGGGCTGTGCTCTGGGGCCCCCACCCCAGGCGAGCGTGGCTGCCCCTCTCCGGAGACCAGCTCAGCCCACCTGAGCGGGGACGGGGACGCACAGAGGAGCAGATTCCCATGGAGAAGCTGCTGCAGTCATCCTGCAAGCTGTGGAGCAGTGATGAGAGGGCTCAGCCCGTGTTTAGGCTTTGGATGTAGCGTGTCTGTCCGTCTGTCCATGCCAAGCATACCTCCATCCTCAGACCAAACATCCATCCTCATCCAAGCCCGCACCTTGCTCACGCTGAGCACCTGTCACACCATGCTGCTGAGTACCAACACAGGGCAGGGACTGGGAATGTCAGCAGGGAGCCAGGGCATCGGGTCGGCTCCGTGCAACCCCCACCACGGCCTGTATGCATCTGGAGTTAGGCTGAGCAGGAGCTTCATGAGCTACAAAGGTGCCAGATTTAATTCCTGGGCACCAAAATCTGTGTACCGCTTCCAGGGCTATCCTTGCCCTTGTGGCAGGCTGAATCTGTGTGGATTGCACCTGGAAAAGAGGAAAGGTACTGAAGTTTTCCAGCTTCCTAAGGGAAGCTCACTCTTATTTCCAGGACAGACCTCGCTGGTCATCCAGCTTCCCAAGTGGGAACTTCATGCAGTGACTGGAGAACTCGAGCAGGTCGGGGTGAATAGGGGAACATTTCATCTCTGCTCTTGGAGAACATCCATGACACTTTGCAGAAGCTTTTGTTTTGGAAAAGTTGACCATCTCCTCTGAGAAATGGTGACCCCACAGCACGCAGGGTGTGAATGTGGCTGCGGGTCATCTCCTAGCCCAGTGCCACCAGCAGCAGATGGCTCCCACTGGGTGTACTGGGGATAATGGCACTGCTGGGGCTCCGTGCTCCCAACAGCTTCAGTGTGGAGACGTTTTGTCACCCCGTGACTGGTGAAGCTATGGGCAGCTGGTAGGCTGCTGAACACATATAAACACCTAACGTGACCCCTCCATCCACTGCTGGTCTCAGCATCCTGGCTGGAGCTGTCACCGGTCCCTGTCATCCTAGAAGTCTCTTCCCTTTGCCTGGGCCAGTGGCTGAAATCTCCACATTTACTGGAGGTATTTGGAAGATCAAGGTTCTTGTTACCTTGATGTCTACCAAGAACCACAGAAAACCACACAGCTTGGCCACGGCTGCTGCTCTTGCAAGGTGACGGTGCACAGCCTCAGCTCAGTGGTATGGGAGCTCAGAGACATCCTCGTTCTCTGATCCTAAAAGAGAGCATTTTGGGGAAAGTTATGAGCCTGTTCAAACAGGGCTTTATAAGGCAGCATCACTATTCCTGAGCACAGCCTTCCTCCCCACAAACATCCTGATAGCCTTTCTGGTGTGAGTTTGGCTTTGTAATCCAGGCCAATCTGATCAGGAAAATCCTGGGGAGAAAACAAGGAGCCCCGGGAGGAGGCTGGAAGCAGCTTTCCAAAGTCAGAGCTCAAGTTATTCACTCGACGAGGATGCCACAGATGTGCCTTGGCCGCCTGATCCACAGGGACGTGCTTGCCACAGGGCTGCTAGGACAGGGCCAGGAGCACAGATGCTCGGTGTCACCCCGTGGCACTCCTTGTCCCCTCCCGGGCCATCAGGTGGCATTTCAGCCTCAGCTGCTTTTGTCCCAGTGCTGGTGCCGAAGGCTGCAGAAAGCCCTTTTGCTGCTGGCCGATGCCCTGCTCCTCCCAGCCACCGCGTCTGCAGCTCCAGGCAGGGGGGAGAGGCCGCAGCCCCGGGGAAAGAGCTCCTTTTACTAAAATTTTATTTCCCTTCCCCTTCTCAGCACTGCCACAGCCGTGTCCGTCCCGTTCCCCCCCGCCCCCCCCACCCCCGATAATGAGCTGTTGTCTTGTGCAGCATTGAGAGCTAAGTAAGCATGAAAAATTGGAACAATAAAGAAGCAGTTCTGGGACAGCAAAGCCCCTTGTTTGACAAGGCTAATTCCACACCCCCCAGCCTCATTTTCTTTCAGCCACCTTCCCCCTCCTCGCTCCTCCTTTATTAAATGGACTGGCTTTTATTGGGGTGGAAGCTGGGTTTCCTTTTCCCCTCTCGCCTCCCCCTCTGTTCACATGTAATTTGGAGAGTTAATCTCCTCAGGCAGGAAATGTTGTTTCTTTCACTCTTTCTCTCCGGCCCTTTCCTTTTGGCTCTTTTAATTGGGGCCTGGACCAAGGAAACGGCCACACCACGGAGCGGGGCGGGAGGCAGGAGGCAGGTTGATCCTGCCCGAGGGCCCCGAGCATCCCTGCAGCAGCCCCCGGTCGTGGCTGGGTTCCTCCTGGGGATGGACGGGCTGGAGATGCTGCCTGATGTTTCTGGGTGCTTTGCTCATTCCTTGTTCTGCCTCGGGGGCCATAACCTGGAGGTTTGAGGATGTGACACCACCTGGTCATCTCACCCAGCCCTCCGGTTGTGCTCGCTAAAAGCACTTTTAAAGTAAAAGCACATTACCCAGTTCCTTGCAATCACTTTGAAAGACACAACGTCGTAAAACATCGTGGAAATTCTCCAGGTTTCTCTTGATGCTTTTCCCCCAGTTCCTTTTAAAGCAAATAATTCTATTTTAATGGAAAAAAAAAAAAAAAGAGAGAGAGAGAGAGAAAGAGATGGGTCTCTCCCCTCACCCTCTGTCTGGCTTGTCTCCTTAGGCTGCAGGCAACTTGCAGCAGACTCGCAGTGCAAGCAACTGTGACAGTGCAACGGGACCCAATTACTCAATGCACGCTAGATGAGGGCTTTTTTCAGGAAAGACAAGTAAAATGGCAATTAACGCGTCATTTAAAGGCAGGAGGAGGACAAAACACGCTGAGATTTTCTGTTTTGTTTTGTTTTAAGTAGAGCACTCCAGGGACAAGGAAGCTACTGGAAGCTGGTGGGCTTGACCTGCTGCTCCACCTGCAGCCCTCCTTCCCCTGCACCCCCGGTGTACCAGCAGCTCGGCTGCTGCTCAGCCCCAGCTCCTGCTTCCCCCACACCCTGTTGGTGCAGGGACAAGCCGAGGACAAGGCTCCAGGCTGTCCTCCACCCTCCTGACCCCGCAGACACCAGGATCCGTTGGGGTTGCTCCCAGGAGCAGGGCCGCAGGCTCTCGTCTCCTCGTAACCACAGCCTGGCCCCAGTGCTCCCGGCTCTCTGGCAGCCAACAGCTTTTCTCTCACTCCTTGGCTCCTTTCATCACTTCCAACAGGGCAGCTCCTCGTGCTGGAGCCTCGTTGTCCTCAAATGGGCTCATCCCTCTGCAGGTAGCCTCTGGCTCCCGTCGGTGGAGGAGTGAGGGCGCAGCGGACACCCTCCCTGCCTGCTCTCAGACCCCCTGTCTGGTACCAGGGGACAGGCACCAGCCCTCAGGAACAAGATAAGGACATCGAGATAAGGACACGGCACCCTGAAGAGGGGGCTCCTCCTTACAGGGCCTGGCTCAGTCCTGGGGCTGGGGGCGGCTCAGCCCCTGGGGCCGCGAGGAGAGGGTTAACCCCGAGGCAATGCCACGCTCCCGGCCTACCGCCCTCCCGCTGCCCGTGGCATGGCTGAATGGGGAATTAGCTGTGCCGGTGCTGAGAGCTCTTAATTAGCCATTCTTCTGGCTGCACTGAGGCCGGGAGGGGCACGGGTAGAGCCTCGGGCACCCCCAGCTGCGGCCTGGCCCCGCTCCTGGCGCAGCACAAAGGGGCCCAGCGGGCAGTGCCGTTGGAGGGCACTGGGGACGCCAGGACCTGTCAAAGCTTGTTTCCCACCTTCCAGAGCCAACCTTTTCTCTCCCGGCCAGGAGACAGCCTGCCTTAATTGGGCTGAAAATCTAATCATTTGTACCTCCGGGCCTGGGAAGGGGGCAGGGCCCTTGGCAGGGCAGGAGGCTGGGCGAAAGCTGGAAGGAGCTGGGAGGACTGGGGAGAGGGCACGGCCGAGGGGATGGGGATGGGATGGGGATAGGGGGCAATAGGGGTGGGATGGGATGGGATGGGATGGGATGGGATGGGATGGGATGGGATGGGATGGGATGGGATGGGATGGGGTGGGATGGGATGGGATGGGATGGGATGGGATGGGATGGGATGGGATGGGATGGGATGGGATGGGATGGGGTGGGATGAGAAGGAGAGTATGGTTCGACTGGGATGGGAATGGGGCAGGAGGGGGCTAAACCATGTCCCAGAGAGCACAGGCTTACAGCAAGGTTGAGAGGACAGATTTTTTTTTAAGCAAAGTAAATGTCATTGCTTCAAATGGAAGAATAAAATGAAATGAAATGAAATGAAATGAAATGAAATAAAATAAAATAAAATAAAATAAAATAAAATAAAATAAAATAAAATAAAATAAAATAAAATAAAATAAAATAAAATAAAATAAAATAAAATAAAATATAAAATAATAAAATAATGATCTCTGTCTGCTCCCACAGCCTGGATGTGTTGTATGCATGGCCCTGTTCCCATCTCAGCACCTGCTTTCTTTGGTGGCTTTGGTGCTTCTCCTCTGCCCTTTGGGTGCTGGAGGCCTACATCTCCTGCCTCAAAATAACACATCCAGGCCCTGCCCCAAAGCAAAGAGCAGGGAAATACTTCCCAGGAGTGACCACACGGCTTCCAGACACCGCTTGTGTTGGTGGGGCGAGGACTTGCAGCAGCCAAGCTCTTGCTTTGTCTCCCTGGAAGGTTTCCACATGAGGGTGCCCAGCTGTATTCAGCTTAGTCCCCAACCTGGCTGTGATGTGCAGTGTCTAGGACTGGCCTGTAGACCGAAGGGCAGCCCCAGGCCTCCTCATATCTTACCAACACTGCTTACACCACTTCCCCTCCTGCTTTCGCCATCTTTACATTAAACACCTGTGATTTCCTGCAGGGGCTGCTTTTGGTTTGATTTTCTGTTTTCTTCCTTGTGGCTGATTTTTTTTTCTTCTTCTTTTTTTTTTTTTTTTTTTTTTTTTGTGGCATGCTTTTGTAGGAAGAAAATTTCACTCATCTCAAGCATGGATTCCCCTGCTCAACCTTTGGGGCTGAGGAGCAGAAACTCAGCTGAGTTTTAAGCTCAAACTGAGCTCATCAGTGGAGGACAGGATGTGCTATGACTGAGTGAGGGCTGAGCATCCCGGGAAGCTGTTTCCAGCTGTGGCTCAGGAGGGCTTGCAGAGGTGCTGCCTGAAGCCAGCAGCCACAGTCCTGCTGCCTGAGCCTACAAAAGGCTGGTGGCCACCAGAGGAATCTGAGGCAGAGAGGGACAATTGAGCCCACCGTGGTCCAGCAGACATGAAAAATCCCCAGCGTGCAGGAAGCAGGGTAAAACACAGGGAAGAAGAGGATTGTAAGAGCCTGGAGAAAGCCCCAGGGTGTGCAGGGACAAAACCCTTTGGGACAGAGGTGATCACAGGGCACCTGCGAGCACAGCTGCATGCAGCAGCAGGATGGGCTGCAGCAGCGCCTGGGTCAGCTGAGGTAGCTCCGTCCTAGCTGGTGACAGTGACAAATTGCAGGCAGATACAGGCGAGCGATCTGCCTTTGCGAAAAACCCTCCATTTTCGAGCAATTGGTGCCTTGGTGGCTTCCTGAGCCAGAGCGGTCTGTGTGCTGTCCCGTGGAACAGCCACCGCTCTGCCTGCCCGCTGCAAATTTGTCTAATCTCTTTTCAAAGCCGTGTATATTTTTGGCCGACACAGCATCCTGTGGCAACGAGTTCCACAATTTAATTACACGTTGTGTAGGGGAGCGATGCCTTTGGTCTGCGTGGATCCCAGGGCCAGCTCCTTCATTCATAATTTCTCCCCGTAACCTCAGCTTCCCGATTCCAGTGGAAATTAGTCAGCAAAGCGCTGGGCTCCTCTCAGCAGTGCCCTTTGAGCTGGAGGAGGCTCTGGCAGGGCTGGCCTCGCCGAGAAGCACCAGGATGGGCACAGGAGCCTTTGCTGAGAGGGTGCTGCTCCCCTGGGACCACCAGAGCAGGCAGGGCAACGAGGGGGCCCTGGGACTGAGCGAGGTTGATGCAGCTGCTCTCCTTGACGCTGCCGCTGGATAAATCTGATTTTAATCTCTGGTGGATGAAGGGGGCATAGCGCATATAAAAAATACTGCTGAATAACCAATATAGAGCGTGGAGTGTCCAAATCTCTTCCAGTCAAGCTGGACATTTACAAAACATGAGATACAAGGTGATGGGCTACAGAGTAGGAGACTTGATTTTCGTGGATTATCTCATTCAGTATGTTGTCTCTAAGTTGACTTGGATAACTCAAAGGCTTTCCCTGCTTTTAAGCAAGATGTGCCCAGGTCAGGAATATCCAATACATGACTCACCTATTGGGCAAAAACTGTAGCAGTGTCTGGGTCTCACATCAGCGAATCCACAGGGGTGTGGAGGGGTGGACAGGGCACTCTTGTGCCCCAAGGGCTCCCTCTCCGGGCTGCCCCTGTGTGCCCCCTCCTTACCTCCCTTCTCCCACTCAGACCGTCCCTGAAGGCAGCTGGGGGCTGGAGCAGGAAAGTCTGGATCGTGCTGAAAGAAATAGTTTAGATGACTAGTTTGTTGCTTTTTCTGTTAAATGCAGATTCAGAGCAATCAGGCTTTTCCTGAATTTAGATCAAATTAATTAATGGTTTCCTCTGGAGAAAATGAGAAGTCTGGAAAAGTTTCATTTAGACATAAAAAAAAAAAAATGAAATAATTCATATTTTTGTTTTGAAACAATATTTTGAGACCAGATCTAGCTAAATTTTGTGTGTATATTTAAATTAGCAAATTGAAAACAGAACTTAAATGGACCATTTCCATGTGAAAAAAAAAAAAAAAAAAAAAAAAAAACTTTTAGGGGAAGAGAGGAAGTGTTCATTCTGATGAGAAAACACAGAGCTTTTCCACCCGCAATTTTGTGTCTCGGCTGCTGAACCTGGAGCCCCAGCCAGCACAGCCGCAGCCGGGGACCCCGGTGGCAGCAGTCAGAGCCCCCTGCAGCCCCCCCAGCACTCCCTCAGCCCCCAGCCCTGGTGTAGGGCTGGTGCTGGCTGGGAGCAGCGCTGATGCTCAAGGGCACAGTTTCAGTAGGATTGAGGTCAGGGCGCTCTCACCGGCCAGCAGAATGGATCTGGACACCCCGTGCTGGAGCTGGAGCACAGCCCTGGTACAGAAGGGCAAGGCAGTGAGCAGCCACGCTCTGCCTGTCCTCATGTTGGATGTCGTGCCTTCCTGCTGCTGCTTTTGCCCCCTGACACATCCCCCTGGACAAAAGCCATCTCAAACCGCCAGCCGTGCCCACCACGTCCCTCCCTCTCCCTTCGTGGTCCCCTCCGGGATGAGAAAAGAGCCGCCAGGCTCTGGATGCTCATCCTGCTTGCACAGCACCTTCCTCGGGTGTTACCAGGGGGGAGTGAGGAGGCTGAGCCCCCCTGAACCCACTCGTGTGGCCAGAAGCAGCCGGGCTCTGCTGCGCTGCTCAGGCACTGCAGTGCCTTCAGCTCCGGCAGGAGGGAATGACTGACAGAGACTGATGGTGTCTCTGCCTGCCTGTAATCCTAGATCCGACTGGATTTGGGAAATCTTTCATTGCTTTAAAAAAAAATAAGCAGCCGACTAGACCGAAGGTTTCTGATTAAGCGGCGAATCTGGGCAAAATGCAAATGTCCTGCGCGGGGCTGGCCCCAGCAGTGGTGCTGGGGGTCTCCGGGGAGCCCGGCTCAGGCTGCAGCACGGGGGCACAGCCAGGGGGCACGGAGGGGCAAATCCTGGCCCTCGGGGCTGCTCACATGTGGCCTGAGATGATGTTGTGATGTTGAGCTATTTATTATTCACTTCTGGGCTTTTTCAAAGCGGAACTTGGGGAGAATTTAGCACCCGCTCCTCCGAGCCACAGCTGCCTCTGCTGCTCTGTCCCCTGGTTATCTCCTGGTTATCACGCTGTCCTAGGGGCAAGCGGAGCTGGAAACAAATCTAGGGAAAACAAGCATTCTGGCAAGAAATGGCTGCAGGAGAAAGCCACTCGAATGCGATGCTGATGGCCCTGGGTCTGACAAGAGCCCGCTGAGCACCGGGAAGCTGCAACTGCATGGAGCCAAGCTGGGCCTGCCAGCGGGGTGCAGCTGGAGGCTGTTCGCTAACTGGGGCTCCAGCCCTCATCTTCCTCAGCTGCAGTAAACTGAATTTGCAGACTGGAGTGAGAAATACCAGGGGGAGCATCTGCAGTGGTGAGTTTCCCGTCTGCCCGGTAATGGGGCTATGAAGGAGGCAGGAGCCTCGTGGTGCTGCTTCCATCCTGCAGCAGGCAGAGGAACAAAGCACACACAAGCCTGGGCGAAATGCTGTGCCACAGCTTAGAATTTAACTCGCCCTTTTTAGGTAAGCTTTGCACACCTCATTTGGGATGAGCTGGGGAGAAGAGCTGGGCTTCAGACACACCATGACAGATCGCCCCAGTGCCTCGCAGCCTCGGCACAGAGGGGTCCCAGGGCAGAAGCAGCAGAAGGAAAGTACCTCGTCCTCTGGCAGCATTTGCTGGAGGATGGCTGCTTGCAAGAAGAGACACGTGGGGAGTGGGCTGGAGAGATGCTGCAGCTGGGTTTTCTGCTGCAGCTGAAGGAGATTCCTTGTGGCTGCACTGAGCAATGACTGTCCCAGGTGCGTTGTGCTGGGCTGGGGCATATCCCGTGTGTCTGCACGGTGAGAGTTCCTGTCACCCCCTGTCCCCATGGTGTCGTGGTGCTAACAGCAGGGCTCCTCCGAGCAGGACAAGCGAGGAAAGGAAGGGGTGGCACATTCGGCAAGGTCTTGTGTCACCAGGCTGGCCTGGGGCGGGTCATTTGGTTTTGGTTTATGCTGGCAGTGCTCTCCCTGGAGAGTGGCTCAGGAGTCCCCAAGCCAGAAGTGGCCACCCTTAGTGGCAGGCCATGTCCCCCAGGCGAGCTCTGGCCCTTTTATTCGGGACATTTTCAAAAAATAGCTGCCCTGAGCAGTTCTCTCTGCCTTGGACTAGTGTTGACAGCGACTGCCACGTACATCATGACGTGGCAGCATTGCTCTGTGTCAACACATGTGGTGACAGATGTATGCCAAGTGGGTAGAAATCTCAGAGCTCCATGTTGTTGTTTTTTAACATTGGCGGCCGTCCAGGGGCCGTTTCTGGGCCCTGCGCTGAGGATGTTCCCCCGGCTCCCCCAGGAGAGGAGGGCTCGCACTGGCAAGCTCTGGGGACTGGCTCCGGACAGCCCAGTGCCTGGAGGCTGGAGGGGCTGGGGAGGCCAAAAATTGTCTCAGCAGGGACCTTCCCTCTGGAATTCGCTCACCTGAGGCTGGGACTCCTGCCCATGAGTGTCAGGTCACTACGGCTGCTGCGTGTGAATTCTTCCAGGGCTAGTGGCAAACCAGCCGCTGAGAGCTGCGTGAGGCTGCCTCCTTCCCCTGCCGCACTGCCACAACCTGCCCAGGAGCTGCACGGAAGCCACCAGCCCATTCAGGAGGGTTGGGTGATAAGTGTTAGGGTCACCGCTTGTGGGCTGAGGCCAACAAGATAAATCCTGCTGCCCAGCTCAGCCTCCTACATCACCCTGGGCATTACCTGTCCCAGTTTTCCTGATTGATGGACATAATCAACGCCAGACTGTATGGGAGGAGGGATGCAAGCCCTCTTGGACTTCTTCACATGAAATGGTGACATGGGAGGTTTTTCTGCAGCATTCAGCACATCTGGCGCTACAGGAGGTGTTCCAGGACCTGGGCAGCCCGTTAACCTGCAAACCTAACGAGGATGCGTTCTCGGGGGCATCAGGTCCAAGGGGGCTGCAGCGAGTGACATCGGGTACAGGATACCGAGGTGCTGCTGTCCCCAAACCGGCAGTGCATGAAATAGTGAAGGATGAACTCAAGGCAAATGTTGGGGCCGTAAGGTACGGCTGCACAGAAATAGGCAGAAATGGGGTCAGGAGAACAGCTTGGATCACAAGTGGGTGAGCCAGTGAGGAACGGGGCACGGTACCACAATGCCAAGTAGAATAAAGGCACCACGAGCTTGAAAAGCAGAAAAATGCCTCGTGATAAGGACAAAGAAGGAAGGCAGAAAGCTCAGAATAGCAAAAACACCCTACTTGGTATAGAGAAAGTGTATTTCTGAGACACAAGTAATCCCCTCCCTGGAGCTTCAAGGGTGTTTTTTTTCTTTTCCTTTAGTGTTTTGGCACGTCTGCGCTCGCTGTGGGGTAGGTGCTGCAGCAGCTGAGCCCCCAGGAGCATCGCTGAGGTCTCCCCGTGTCCCTTGCAGGATGCCTGGTGCCACCAGCTCAGTTTCCTGCAGCAAACTGCCCCAGGTTCTCCCTGTGCCCCCCCTGCATGGGGCAGCAGGGGGAGGCAGGGGTTGCGGGTGCTGGTTGCTGTGCAGAAGCAGCTGTGGGTGCAGCAGGGCAGGTACCAGACCTGCACGGATTTAAGGTACCAGACCTGCACGGATTTAGGTCCCTAAGCAGAAGGGAGGTGGGGACAGGGAGACAAACCTAGGAGCTGGTGAATGACTTCATTCATATCCGCACTGCTGAACTGCTCACAGAAATTAAACTTAGGAACCCATGTGTGTGTCCATGGGTGTCCCCGTCTGTGTCCTGTCCTTTTGACCCTTACAGTGACATTTTTGCCCCGAGGGAAGCTGGCCAGCTGGAGACACCTGATTCTGGCCCCTGACCTCTGATGCACAGCAGATCGTGCCAAGGCACAGCCGGCCCTGGCCAGGTCCTGGGGGCTTCGCCACCTCCCTTGGCACCAGCACAGGGAGCACCCAGGCTTTGGGGCAGCCGCTGGATTCCTCCTGCTCGTGGCAGCCCACAGGAGCTGCGAGCCCACGAACTGCTGCCGGAGTCTGCTCCATGGCCCTTTGCCACCACTTGCCAGGGCATACTTTGGGAACCGCTCCTTTAGACACACTGATGAGAGCAGGGTAATGTATTTCTACTGGAAAATAAACATATCTCTAATGAAAACCTGGTGCACCGTCATTTAGTTCTTTTTTTTTTTCTTTCCTTTAGTGAAAATTAGGGCTTTTGTCCTGTCAGACCCAAGACTTTCCCAATGGTTGCCATGCCAGCCCATCAGCTTTATTTCTCAAGCATAAAGAGAGCCTGGAAAACTTAAACAAACAGTCAGAAAGCAATAGAAAGCCCCAGAAAGATAGAAGACATTTGGCTGTGAGTTTCTCTCTTCTTCTCTTCTCTTCTCTTCTCTTCTCTTCTCTTCTCTTCTCTTCTCTTCTCTTCTCTTCTCTTCTCTTCTCTTCTCTTCTCTTCTCTTCTCTTCTCTTCTCTCTCTCTCTTCTCTTCTCTTCTCTTCTCTTCTCTTCTCTTCTCTTCTCTCTCTCTCTTCTCTCTTCTCTTCTCTTCTCTTCTCTCTCTTCTCTTCTCTTCTCTTCTCTTCTCTTCTCTTCTCTTCTCTTCTCTTCTCTTCTCTTCTCTTCTCTTCTCTTCTCTTCTCTTCTCTTCTCTTCTCTTCTCTTCTCTTCTCTTCTCTTCTCTTCTCTTCTCTCTTCCATTTTTAGATTTCCAAGCATGGGCTTCCTGCAGTCATGCACAGGGCAGAAGTCTTTCCAGCAGTTTAAGGTCTGCATTCAAAGCTTTTGTGACTAGAACTGAAGGGGTAGGAACAACTTGGTAACAAAGACGATTTTATTCTGTCTCTATCTCTGGCATTTGAGTTATATTAGTGCTACCTGAAACAAACTAGAAGATAAAGCACATTGTCAGCTGAATAAATGTATTGCCAAGACAGTACCAGTGGTGTTTTTACTTCTACTAGGAATTTACTTGCTTGTGGAGCCTTCCAGTGAAAACAGAGTAGGCATTGCTTAAGTTTCAAATGTGAAATAAAAATGCCTTTTTTTTTTTTTTTTTTTTTACAAAAATGTTCAGGTCTGCTTTAGATGACAAAAAGATGCCAAGTAAGGGAAAGAGGCAAAAATAAGTAGTTTGAGACCATTTTATCCTCCAGAAGGTGCCCTTAACATCACATCTTTCTTTTTATAAGGAATTATTTTGATAAGGCTTTTCTGTATGTGATATGTAGCCTTTCCAACTTTAAATCCTTTAATTAAGGGCTAGATTGTGAGCTGGGCTGTGTGCCCACAGAGAGCAGCGAGAAGGAACATATATGAATGGATAGCACCACTCAGCCCGCCAGCCTGCACACACGGCCATAAATAGGATTGTGCCCCAGCATCTCGAGTCCCAAAAGGAGGAGAACGGGAAGGGGCTGGAAAAGCAGCCTTTGGATGTTATGGTGGACAGAATGAAGCCTTCAGTGTCCTGTCTAGGGGCTTGTCGTCATTTTTCCCACCTTGAAAAGTTAAGATGTTCTTCTACCCCTTCTGCAGTGCTAGCTGGTGCGGGAACTGGCTGCTTGGGAAGGCAGGCTCTTCCTGGGGTCTCTCCCCTGCCCTGGGACGTGCCAGGCAACACTTTCCCTGGATCTTGCCTCTCCGAAAGGGGAAACTTTTCCCAGCCCACCCCCGAGAGCCTCTCCTCTCCCCAGGGGGACTTGTCGAAGTGACGTGATTGTGCCCAGAGTAAAGCCATCTTCGCCTGGTGTGGGATGATTAAGAAGCATGTTTATAAAGTCCAGGAGACAGCTGAAGGAATTAAGTTACTTGAGTGCTTTGGGATCCTTCAGGATGAAAAATGCTGTATACATGTCGGATTTTATTATTACAATTACAGGCAGATGTTAATCCCCTCACCGGGATTTACTAACACAGCAGTGCCAACAGCACTACATCTCGCTGAGTAATTGCCCCATTCCTGACTCTTGGGTGTCTCTTCCCTGAGCTGCTTCTCGTTACTGTGTTTGCTTTAATTCTGACACTGCGAAGAGCCCCGCGTTTTCCCACCCGGCAGCGAGTGAACGCAGAGCACACATCTGCCTGCACATCCAGGCTGACTTCGCTTCAACCGCTGCGGGAGGATTGGATTCGGGGAATGAGTAATGAGAACGTTGTACTGATAATATTCTCTATCAAGGGCTAATGATACCGATCCCTTTTGCAAATTGTTTTGGGTGCTAATGATAAAAGAAGGGGTGAAAAGGGTTTTTTTGTTACTGTAATTGCAGAGTCTCTGCGTGTGTGATCCAAATGAGTGAAGAAAGACTACGAGTTCAGCAAACCAAGCCAGGCTCATGACAGCAAGGGAAGAAAGGCTGAGTACATTTAAACCGTGTGCTTTAATCCCACATACTGCGAACAACCCAGACACCCTGGGACCAAGCACATGGCAGCTTCATCTCATGATGGCCAGGGGCTGCTCTGACTTTACGCAGACTCAGGGCTGGATCTTTGACCTGTCCATTTTGGGGGTCTTGCTTTCTTTTCTTGTCTGATCTCAACATTTGGCACTTCTAGGATGACAAAGAGATGTGACCCTAGGAGAACTGCGCCCTTGATTAGTTTGCTGCGTGCAACCAGCTTGCACCAGCGGGGTGCTCCTGGATGGCTGTGGCTGCAGCCTTTTGGTTTTTTGGGTGGGTGATGAGCACAGCGTGGTGAGAAATTGGCACGGCGATCTGCTGCTACCCTCCACGCCCTGCCCTGGCCCCAGTGGGTAGCTGGTTATCTCATGCCTTTGGGAGGGAGTGACTGGCATGGGCAGGAATGTTCTTACACACTGTCGGCCTAGAGGAACCAGCTGTGTGTCCAATTTCTGGACATGGTTCAAGAGTGAGCTCAGCGCCGAGCAATGTGGAGGTAAAGGAGGTAAGAAGGCTTTGGGTTTTCGCTCTGTTGATGCACACCAGGCTCCCACCCTCCACGCCTCAAAGGCTGCGGGTCCGGATCTCTCCGCGAGCTTTAGCTCCGTTCCCCCAGCCCCACGCTGCAGAGCGAAGCGAGAGCCTCCGATGTCACCCGGCTCGCTCCCACGTCGCGTGGCGCTGCGGGACGCAGGGCAGAGGGGCCGGCAGGCAGGGATGCTCCCGGGCCGGCTGCGAGCTGCCCGGCAGAGGGTGCCGAGATACCGGCGCCGCAGCGCGGCCGGCTGCACCCCGCAGCAAGGAGGCGATGCCCGGCCCCAGAGCCTGCCCCGGGGGGGCTGCGGGGACGCTTCGGCCGCTGCGGGGCGGCTTCGGCGGCTCCTCCGGCTCCCGCGGCGGGGCTGCGGCTGGCAGAGCCCGGCCACCGGCGGCCACCCCGGTGCCGGAGAGGGGAGAGGGGGGTGGGAGCGACCCGGTGCCGGCTCCCTCGGGCGGGGGGCGCGGGGCCTCGTGCGGGACCGGGGCGGCGGGGCCGGGGCGGGGCGGGGCGGGCGGGGGGCGGTGGGTGCCGGTGCCGCGGCGAAAGTGACAGCGGGGGCGGAGCGGCCGCGAGCCGGGCGCGTATTTAACTTGGGCGGCGGGCGGCGCACGGCAGTGCGCGGCGGGCGGGCAGCGGCGCGGAGCGGGGCAGCACGGCACCGAGCGGCACCGAGCGGCACCGAGCGGAGCGGGGCCGAGCCGAGCTGAACTGAACCGAGCCGAACCCAACCGGAGCGGACAGGACCCCTCCGGGCTCCGCGGAACCGCGCCGCGCCGCAGCCGGGCCGGGCGCCGGAGCTGCCCCGCGGCTGGATGCGCTGAGCAGCGCGGGGCCGAGCGGGCCCCCGGAGCGGGGCGGCAGCATGGGCCGCCGGGGGTGCTGAGCGCCGCCCGTTGTCGCCGAGGAGCCGCCGGGGACCGCGCCGGGAGCCGGGGCGCGCCGCCTCGCCAAGCCTCGCCGCGCCGCTGCCGGGGAGCCCCCCGCCGAGGATGCCCCGGGGGGCCGCGGGCCGCCCCAGCCGCCCGCTATGAGGAGGAGCCCGGCCGGGCCGGGGGCGCTGCCGCCGCCGCCGCCGCCCGCCGCCGCCTGAGCCCCGCGCCCCGGCGGTGCCCGCGCAGGCGGCGCGGCGCAGGGGCCGCCCGAGCGGGCCGCGCCGCCGTGACCCTCCTCCCCGCCCCCTCGGCCGGCTCGCCCGGCTATAAAGGAGGGTTTTATTCTCGGGCTCCGGTCTCACGCCAAACCCTGTCACACCGTCTAGACAAGCTGTCGTGGGGCTCAGCCCAGCTGTCACCATGGCGATGGAGACGAGTCCGCTGTGAATTTTGGGGGGGAGAGCGCGAGCGAGCGAGAGCGGCGGCGAAGGAGGAGAAGGAGGAGGAGGAGGAGGAGGAGGAGGAGGACAGGAGGAGGAGGAGGAAGGCTCGGCTGCCGCCGTGCCCTGCCCCGCCGCCGCCCGCGGGGGAGGCACGGACCCCCCGGCGCTCTCGGCCGCGGCTGGAGCCGGCCCGGCGGGGAGCCCCGGGGAGCCAGCGGCCGCGCAGCGAGCCTCAGATGCGTCTGTCACACAACCCCGGCCGAGCTATTTAAAGTAACGGGCCTCGCCGGACTTTGTCTCTGCCTATTTATGAGTCCCCGGGAGCCGGCAGGCGCCGCCGGGCAGCGCTAGGAGCCGAGCCCGCAGCGCCGAGCCCCGCGGGGGGAAGCCAGCGCCGAGCCGGGGCGGCGGGGCCGGGCCGCCGGGCCGGGCCGGGCCCGCCCGGAGCATGACGGCGATCGGGGCGCTCCTGCTCTGCTCCTGCCTGGGTTTGCTGCGGCCGGGCGGCGGGCAGCCCTTCCTGAGGCTGCGACCCTCGCCCAGCGACAACCTGCCCGTCAAAGACATCGTGGAGCACCCGGACCCCGAGTACGACCCCAAGGAGCAGGACCTGGACGAGAGGACTCTGCGCAAGAAGCTGGGAAGCCATTTCGACCCCGGCTTCATGGCCGTGGCCGTGCCGGGCCCCGCCAACGCCTCGGGCGCCGAAGCGGCGGCGGCGGCTGCGGGGCGGGCGCGGGGGGCGCTGCCCGCGGAGCTGCGGCGGCTGGAGCTGGGCGCACCGCCCCACGGGCCGCGCCTGCGGGTGGGCAAGAAGGCGAGGCGAAAGGTGCTGCAGTGGCTCTGGGCGTACACCTACTGCCCCGTGCTCTACACCTGGAAGGACCTGGGGGTGCGCTTCTGGCCGCGCTACATCAAGGAGGGCAACTGCTTCGCCGAGAAATCCTGCTCGCTGCCCGAGGGCATGTTCTGCAAGCCCGTCAAATCGGTCACCAAGACCTTCCTGCGCTGGCACTGCCAGGGTTGGTCCAGCCAGAAGTACTGCACCTGGATCCCCGTGCAGTACCCGCTCATCTCCGAGTGCAAGTGCTCCTGCTAGCCGCCGGCCCGGCACGGCTCGGCTCGGCACGGCTCGGCCCCCCCGCCTCCCTCGGCCCCTTGCACTGGTTTCTTTTTTCGTTTGGATGTTTCGTGGTTATTTTTTTTTTTTTTTTTTTTTTTGCCCCCCCCCCCCCCTCCCTCTCCTCCCCTCCTGGGCGCCCGGGGAGGGGAAAGGGGGAAGAGGAGGGAGGGGGGGGGGGAGGAACCGTTTTTTTTTTTTTTTTTGACTTATTTTAATGTTATTTTATTTGAAAGGGGGAAAAGCGAACCCAGGAACTGCAGGGCAGGCCAAAGGCACAGTAAAGCACTACAATCAGATGTCTATTTTTATACGTATATAGCCTTCTAACAAAAGGGAAAAAAAAATAAAAAATAATAAAAAAAAAATACCAGTCGTGTAAATAGAGAGATTTTAAAGGAAAGGGGGAAAATTGCAGCTGTTTTTTATTATTATTATAATTATTATTGTTATTATTATTATTTTAAAAACATAGGACCACATTTTAAACCTGTCCCCACAGAACCTGAGCGCTTCCCTGCTGAAGGGAAGGGCAGAAATTTCCTGTAAAGATGATTTTAACAAAAGGAAAAGGAGGGGGAAAGAAAAAAAAAAAAGAATGAAAGAAAGAACGGCAGCATCCCTGAAGACAGTTGTTCCTCTGTGCTGTATTTTTTTTTCCGTCTTCTTCAGACCTTGTCACTGGTGTTTCAACTAATTCGCCAAGCTCTCTAGGTTTTTTTTTTTTTTTTAAGTGTATAACAATTAATTAAGGAGGAAATTTTAAAGAAAAGTACAAATCTATGAAAGAGTGGAATCGTTTTGTTGTGTGGGAATACATGTAGTCATGTAGAGATGCTAAAGGAAATTTTCTGTGTACAGTTTATTTATTTTTAATGTTTGTGTATAGGAAAAAAAAAAAAAAAAAAGAAGCTAGAGATTATGCCAGAAACTATTGGAAATGTTTACTTGAATATTCCTTTAAAAAAAACATATCAATGTAAATATGAGCTATCACTGATCAAAACATTTTTAGCAATAAACTCTATCTTTGAAGAAAAACCTCGCGCTGCGGCCGGCTCGGTGGGAGCCCAGCGGAGTCGGGCTCTTGCTGGGAGCAGGTGATGAGCACGGGGCCACGGCCGGGCCACGCTGACGCCGAGCAGCGAGAGGCCACAGGGCTGCCGGAGCTGCTTCGGGCTGCATCTCCTGGGGACCCCGCTCTGGGTCCTTTTTGCCTCGGTAAGGGCGAGAAAAGCCAGGAGAGAAGCGGCTCGTAACGTGCACAGGAGCTGCGGTGCCCCAGACAAGAGGCACCATCCCAAGTCCTTGGGAGATCCCCGCTCTGTGTCGCCTGCCCTGGCTCCCCGCGTGCTCCACGGCTCACGGATCCAGCTCTCCCGCTGGCGGAAGAAATGGGAGAGGCTCCCAGCCCGGCCACCAAAGCAGCTGACGCAGCTCCGTGGCCCCCCGCTTTAGGACAAACGCCCCTCCCGGCTGCAGCCCCCCCAGCACAGCGGGGAAGGATGATGGAGACGAGTCCCGTTGCCTGCTGCGACGGAGCCACGGGGCGGCACGGCGCAGGGCTCGGGAGGAAACACCCATCCTGCCAGGGTGCTGCGTGCCACCAGCGCTTGGCCCCGCTCTCCTTTGGGAGCTCCCGGTGCCCCGTGCCACCCTGGCAGCCGGGACGGCGCGGCGAGGCCGGCGGGGAGGAGGCCGGCACCGCTCCGGGCGCTCCGGGCGCAGGGAGATCTGTCGCAGGCCTTGGAGCGGGGCCCTGACACCCTGCCAGGCGTCTCCCTGAGTGCTCCGCGTGGGCTGTCGGTGGCGAGAGGAAGGTCGGGCCGTTCTCTCCGGTGTCTGAAATGTGCCTGAAATGTGCCCAGCATCCCCCCCACCCCTCCCTCCTCCAGGAACAAATCTCCGCCAAGGACCTCCTGGTGCAGGTCCCTTTGGTGAGCCTGTCTGGGGCTGGTGAGGCCTGGGAGGTCACACGCAGAAGGAGAGGCTGAAACAGGGAGAGGGAGAGGGTTTATCTAACGGGCAGAGGTGCTGGTTGGAGGCAAGAGGGGCACGGACGCCCAGAAGCCGATGTCCCCATGGAGCTGGCACTGGGGACAGGCTGGCCTTGCCGCCTGGCTGTCCGCAAGGGAGCGGGGAAGGGGGGATGCGGAGGGCAGGGTGGAAGGGAGACCTCGCGACAGCAATGTGCAAAACATCAGGGGCATTTGGGAGAGGAAGGGGAAAGCTCATTTTGCAAGAGGAACAACATCTGTGGTGTGGGGGCCGAACATCTGTAGGAGGGAGCATGGGGGGAGGGCATTCTGGGAAAATATTTCTGACATAATCCCAACAGTATCTGGTGTGTTGGGATTTGGTTACAAATGGCCCTCTAACGTCTTTGTGCGTTTTGTTCTGCTGGTTCCAGGGGCACACAGAGACCCCTGCTTTGTGCTAACCTGGGAAATAAACCATTCGCTGGACTCAATGGCTGAGTTCAGTTGTGTGGGGAAAAGGGGGGGGGGGGGGGGTGGGAGCGGGGAAGGAGAGATTTGTGTGAACTCCAGAGAAAACCAGCCTGAAAGCCTCCGTGCCATGTGCTGGCGGGAGGAGGGGGCCGCCTGCATCCCTGGGGAGCGTGCGGTGGTCCCGCTCGAGACAACAGCCTGTCTGGGGGCGGAAGCCAGAGCGCCGAGCGCCCGAGGTGCTTGGCACACTCTGCAGGCCGGCGGGGGGGCACGGGCCACCGGGGGGCACGGGCTGGCTCACCCAGAGCAGCCGCGGTGCCGGGGCACCCGGCGCCCTCGTGCCGCTGCGCCGCCTGCTCGGCTGCCCGGGGAGGCGATGAGTCGGACGTGCGATGGCTGGGCCGTGGGCGTGATGGCTTTGCCCCGTCTGCCGAGCCTCAAAGGAGCGAAAGACAAAGGGGAATGAGCCTGGCCCTTTGGTGCGGTTGCTTCATTGTCTCCCCAAGCTGCTTGTGATTAAGGGACAGGCTGGAGGGGAGAGAGGGGCAGAGCGGGCCTCCGTGAGACCCGAGATGCGGTGGGTGCCAGCTCTGCAGACGTGGGTCTTTCCCCCCGCGCTTTGGGGTGGTGGCCCTGGAGACGGGCCTGGAGCGCCGGGGCTGGGCGGCGTCCTGTAGGTTGGGTCACGCTTGTCATCGCGTTGGCAAGAGACGTGCACGCTCGTGGCCACACACGTGCAGGCGCGATCACTCCCGCTGCCGGGTACCCAGCTGGTCCCTCCGGTCACCCGGCTCCTCAGGAACTCGCAGGGTGATGCTGTCCTTGCCCCGGGAAGCTGCTTGCTTTGCAGTCCGTCCCCTTTCTCTGCTCCACGTGGGGTGTCTACCTCCAGACCCGCATCCCTGCCGGCTGCTCCCCCGCACCCCTTCCTGCTCCCCCTGCTTGGGCAGGGGCTGCATTCACGAGCACAGAGCATGATTTCAAAGGGCATTTGCAGTAGCATTTGGGAGGTTCAGCAGCTTACAGCTTAACCCTGTCTTCCTTTGGGCAGGGCACGTGGCAGAGGAGGCTCTATGGGACCCGGCAGCTGTCCCAGGCATGCATCCACCACCACGGCGGGGCAGCACAGGCAGCTTTTCCCTGCACAGCCAGCAGCGGCTGTGGTTGGATCACCTTTGGATCTTTCTCCCCTCATAGTCCCCACCGAGGCCAGCTTGGAGCAGAGAGCCCGTCTTGGGTCTGCCATCACCATTTCCATGTGTCAAGGCCACTCTGCCACCAGGTGAGTGGCTTTTCCACTGCGCGAGCCTCAGGTTTAGATCACCCCAGCCACAGGCATAGATTTGTTTGCCATGTGAGAGAGTCAGAGCTTGGGACAGCTTCTGACGTTTGAATCCATGGCACAGAGGACTTTTCCTTCACATTTCACATCCCGTTTGACATTGGCACCAGTAGCAGATTAAATCTCTTATCTCCACTACCAAAGTCTAGTTCATCCCACGTTCCTGTGCCACCCTGCCCCTCTTTAGCTCTGGTCCACGCAGATCCTTCCTTAGCTGCGGCCAGTCTCTGGGAACACCGCTTCTGTCGGCATGCTGGCTCTGCCAGGCTGACCCAGATTCACAGGGCCAGAGCTTTCAGGCATCTAATGCCAACTCTTGAGATATCTGACTCAGGCCGGGTGATGATCTAAGCCTATCACTCATCGTTCCTAGAAAGGCAGACAAGCGGTCTGCAGGGAATAACTGGCCTCCTCACGTTTTCAAGCTCAGGCTGAAGTGGGACTTTTCTCAACGTGCGTAACCACGCTTGTCTCCCCTCCTCTCCCTGTCTGGGTGTTTGCTGCCGGTCACCTTTCCAGCCAGGCACGGCCACCAGCAGCTGCCGGGGAAGGACGGACTCCTGGCACACCTCCTCAGCCCACCGCAAGTCCCTGGCGAGCTGGGGCGAGCAGTGCTGGATGTGGGACCTGCTTCCTCCTGGCACCCCGGCCCCTTCTGCATCCCCACGATGACAAACACAGGACATCACTGATGCTGTCGGTGTCATTCCTGGCAGGCTGGAGCACACGGGCGGACAGATGGCCTCATAGGGCAGGCAGCAGCGGGCTCTGGCCCTGCCATCTCCCCAGGGCTGCTGGCCGTGAGCATGCGGGGTCCACTCCTCCTGTGCAAGGCCCACTGCAGGTTGCCTTCCTCCTCACTCCTCCACTCCTCCGTCGCACCCTGTGCTCACACCTGCAGCAAACCCAACCACGTGCCCGGCTGCTCCTCAGCAGAGCTGGGCATTGCCAACTCTACCAGAAAGTTAGCGACAGGGCACGGGGGCTCTCAGGGGTTCTCCAGAGGCGTCAGACAACTGCCAGTTCATCTGCAAAAAACGCGTGTGAGACTCTCTCCCCAGCGCTGACTTGGAAACACAGGCTAAGAGCAGTGCCATCCGGGAGGCATGGCTGCTCCTCGGCATTCGCTGCTTGTTATTCTGCCTAAAAATGTCAGACATCCCGTCAAGAAGAAGAGACCCCACCACGTGGCGCCCGGGAGCCCAATCCGAAAGGCAGGGCGAAGGAGAGCAAATCACAACTAGCAGGGAGGAAGCGCCTGCACGCAGACCATTGGCTAAAATGGCTCTTTCAGGCAGACGGTGAATGAATCCATTCACAAAAAAAAAAAAAAAAAAAAAAAAAAAGCAAGGCCAGTTTGCAAACAGCAAAACAGCCTGCGTTATTTATTTATTTATTTATTTATTGGATGAGCCTGCCAGGGAGACACCCAAGCCCCGAAGCAGATGGTGTGGGATGTGGCTGGTGCAGCTGTGCCCAAGCTGTGCATAGGTGCACAGGGGATCGGGGAAGGATGATTCTGGCTCTCTCAGCCTGCAGGCCACAAGTTCCTCCTGGGGCAGTGCCGTACCCTGGCCAGAGGACCTCAGCCTCCTTCCAAGCTCCATGGAGAAGGGCACAGGCCTTAGAGGGCCAGGCACCACCAGAGAGCACTGCCAGGTGGAAGAGCTACCACCAAGGTGTTGTAGGAGACCTGCTCTCCGGTGTTATAAGGATGGCCTGAGCAGGGAGGGGAGCCCACAGGCCGAGAAAGACGATGGGATTTATGATGGGGAGGGCTCCTGCAGGGATCTGGAGGCTGGGGTGATGGATATCACGTCAGGCACCTACCAAATCTGCAGCACTGGCCACCCCCGTGAGTTAGGGTCTGGACCTTCCTCCCCAGGGAATCCTAAAACCCACTAGGAAGTTTGCTGAATTCAGTGGGGAATAAATAAATAAATAAATAAAAATCTGCTGCCTTGGAAGCAGCCCCTGGGGAGTCCACATGAGGTAAAGGCTGCATCAACGTGCCAGGGCAGGCTCTGAGCCTGGCGTGGGGAAGGGAGCAGAGCGGTCCTGCAGGAGACAGCTCCTTGTCACAGACGCTGGCTTATGCTGGGACGCCCTGTACAGGTGTTTTCGAGTCCGTGTGTTCCTCAGAGCACTGTGCAGGAGCCGTCAGACCCCTCCGAGGCTGCTGGTGTCCCCAGGCATTGCCTGGTCTGCTTCCACCCCATTAAGAGCCGAAAGATGCTCTCTCCAGGAGAGTGTCTCAAAGCACTGGCTCAGTTCATCTCCTTTCTTGAGACGGGGACCATATTTCACCCTGCGGCCTCGTTGTCCTGCCCTGCGACCACATTTTAGCACAGAGCCCCCTTCGCCTCCTCCCTTTCCCCCACAGCCAACCTCCCCCGGGGCCACCCCTCCGAGCCTCCCAGTGCCCCGGGGCCGGCTCCAGGTGCCCGGGGAAGCTTCTTCGGGGCTCCCGGAGCTTCTCCACCCGCCCCGGGGCTCCGTGGGCCCGAGCAAGGACCCGGAGCGGGGCCGGGGTGAGGCGGGGACCGGGCAGGGCCCAGCCGGGGGTCGGAGCCGGGCGCTGCCGCAGGCGCCGTGTCCGGGGGCCGGGCGCCACCTGGCGGCCACGCCGGGCCCGGCGGCTCCGGGACCCCGCTCCGGGGCTGCGGCCTAAGGGGGTCCGGGGGGTCCCGGGGGGTCCCGGGGGGTCCCGAGGGGTCCCGAGGGGTCCGGTCCCAGCCCCGGGGGGCTGGGGGAGCTTGGCACCCGCTCTCCCGGTAGCCGGGGCACAGCCCAGCCTGGAGGGGAGAGGGTTTCCCCTGAGGGCTCTGTTTAGGATGTGAGGAACAGCCTCGGGTGGCACCGGGGTAGGTTTAGGTTGGACGTTAGAAAGGGTTTCTTCCCCCAAAATAAGGTGGTCAGTCACGGGAACAGTGTCTAAGAGCTGTGTCGGCGCGGCACTCGGGCTCGGGGCGTGGTGGCGTTAGGCGGTGGTGGGACCTGGGGGTCTGAAGGCTCCTTTCCAGCCTCAGGGGTCCTCTGGTTCTGCAAAGCTTTGAGGCTGGTTGGGCAACACATGTTGGGTACATATTAGAGTAGGGTTCATCTGGGCACTTCTCTCCCAGTAACACCAGTCCCAGGCAGCCTGTCCGGCCTTCCCAGCCGTGCTGGAGCCAGCGCATCCTTTTTCTCTGGCCTGTGTGGCAGCAGTGGCGGCCAGTGCCCAACAAAGAGACCCAAGAAGAGTCCAAAGCTCCCTATGGCTTTCCTCTGGGCTGAAGTGAAATTGCTCATCACGGGGAACTTTAGCATGCCTTGAAAATAAAGGCTTCCCGAGGGGACTGACTAAGCAGCCCTCCGTCCTCCCGGAGGGAGTGGTGGAAGAAACACAAGCAAAGATACCCTGCGAAGAAGAAAGGAGATACCCTCCATGAATGCCCCGAGTGAAGTGGGATTCATCAGGGCTCCTCCATCTCTGCTGCCTATGCTCCGAGTGTCTGTACACAGTTGTTGTCCTGGTCCAGATCCAGCCCTGTTGTCCAGCTCAGTTACTTCAATAAGCCTTCAAATTGCTTAACACATACCACACAAATGTTTCAACCCTGAGAATTTGTACTCTGGGCTCAAAATGTGATTTATCTTCATCTATGCCTGCAAGATTTATCAGCCCCAATTAAGGGAATGGCTGCGCTCTTTAAAGCGTGGTTCTAGTCACAGAAACCAAGTGGAGTCTCCTTTCAGTGAGTAGGACACATGGCCAAACCAGAGGGAAAAATTGAGAAAGATTTTTCTAAAAAAAAAAAAAATCCTTGTGCTTTTTGGTCAATTTTTTTGAAGTGTTGCTGATTTTAGAAACATTTGACCAACTCTGTAGTGAGCCAGGAGTCAGGAAAGGAATCATGAAAATTCAGTGTGTGTGTTTTCTTTTTCCCTCTGTTTTTCATCAAAATTTCATTTTTGATGCAATTTTTCATTAAAAAAAGAAATCATAAAAAGGATGCAGCACATCTGCTGCCTAAGAAAGGCCATCTGTAGACTTTCATCCCTTTGCAGCAAGGATTGGAGATGTCTCTGTGGCTGTGTACAGACATGAGGATAAGGGCACTTGTTTGCGTGCTCTGGGGAATCCAGCTAATGTATGGGAAGAGAGAACTTTAGCCTGGACAGAAAGGAGCCCTGGTGAGTACAGCAGTAGTTTCCACAGGCCCAGCAGACCTGAAGACCAACCCTACCATGCATCTTCCCTTCCTCTTGCCACGGTGCTGAGCTCCTGAGAGGAAGGCTGGCTCTGCCTTCCCTGGAGCGCAGTCAGAGCCCAGCCAGGAAATCTCGATGCAATGGGCAATTTCAGAGAACACAGAATCCGTTCTCTTCTCTAAAATGCTCTTCCAATCAATCTCCAAGGTAGATCCCATGCTCAGAAGAATAGGCCCAAAAATAACAGCCTCCAACAGGGTGAAACCGTACAACCCAGAAGAGCTGATCAAGAAATACAAGAAAAGAGGTCCCTAAGTAGGTGTCCCTAGGATCTGGCAAGACCTCCTCTGGAGCCAGATGACTTCAAGCCGGAGCCATGCTGTTAAATGCACCTCAGCTGGAATTGTGAAGGCACAGAAGACAGTCACCAAGACCCACACTGGAAAGAAACAGTCCTAGGAACTGCAATTGCTGTTGACGGGAAACTTCTTCAGACCAAACTTGCCCTGGAACTATATTATTTGTCTATCTGTTCAATTTACAACCAAATTAAATTGTAAAAAAAAAAAAAAATCATGATGAGGCATTCCAGGAGGTTCCTTCAGACAACACCAAAGCCTTTTGATCCATTTTAAACTTAAAGGGCAAACCAAAATTAGCACCAAAATAAACACCAAAATTCTGAATATTCAGATGATGGTGCTAATATGGTGGCAGAGACTTAAGGCAAAGAAGAACCAAAAGGTCCTTCTAGGCTGGATGGTGGGTGTGATTCTTTTCCAGTAACTACAAGGAGGATATTTTATTCCTCATCAACTTGCTTGAGTCAGTTTGTGTTGGGGTTTGTTTTGCTTTGCTTTTTCCCCAAAGAAAACTCTTTGTAATTAAGCCTTTTCTGGGCAGAATTTCAGGACGCATAGCAAAAATTATTTTTCTGCCTCGAAGAACTGCACTGTTAGTCATTTCTAGCTATAGGTCTCGTGTTAGAGGTACAGAACAAAACCCTGACCTTTTATGCTTGCTCTCTTTGAAGCTGGAGAGAGTCACGACTCCAAACTCCGCCACCAAGGGCATGAGTAGGTCTTAGGTCAGAAGTCCTGGAGTGACTCTCATCATCTCCGTCTCATCGAGCCCCTCTCACCTCAGCCTGCTCCACCTGCAGTCAGGTTTAGGCAACCAGACCCTGTCTCCACATCTGTCCCAGCCGCTCTGCAGGTGAGATTGTGGGGATCAGATGTCTTGAGGTGGGGGGCTCGAGAGGCTCCGTGTGTCACCGGTGCCACCCAGCACCAGCCCTGCTCGTCCCCTCGGCCGGGTCCCAGAGGATGCCCAGCAGCCAGCATCCCTCTGCCTCGGCTGTGGGGTCACCTCGCCTTTTCCTTTCCAAGCGCTTGCAACTAAAAAGGAGCTGATAAGCTGCCGGCCGGCAGATGGCGGGGTCTGCTTCTGGCACTCAGAGCGCAGCGGGCAGTTATTTTGCAGTTATTTTGCTCCCCACCAAGGCGTGGTGCCTGGCCGTGCCCCCAGGTTTCCCCCCAGCCAGGGGTGGGTCACGCGTGCTGCCAGAGCCTCTGAGACCCCTGGTGAAACAGAAGCAGTGTCACAGGATCTGCTACCTCACGCTCTCGCCTGGAGAGATGTGAATGATTTCAATCACACCGACAAATGAGATTTCCTCCTTGCAGGATACATCAGCTTGGCTGCTGCTCGGCACGCTCTGGGAATTACACTTCGGCATCACAGCCCAGCGATCTGAGAACTGCTGCCAGGACTGCACGGGCACCACCCCAGGACTCCCCAGGGCTTGTCACAGGGCTGTCCCTGGAGTGGATCTTCATCCTTGGCTTGGTTTACTTTCCCTGAGCCTTTCCTGTCAGGGTAACTGCTAGAAGTGTGAACCTCCGTGCTTCAGGACTGCGTGCCGGAGCATGTGCATTCCAATAACCAGCGGAGCAAAGCACAAGGTCCCAGCCCTTGCTCTGGCTCCAACCTTCTCCTTGCAAAGTGCTGTAGCGTGGGGATCTGCAGCTCTCCAATGCTTCCTGGCTAGGAGTAAAGCTGGGGGCCAGGAGGACGCCTCCGTTCTCACCTGCACACACATGGGCAGATTTCGCTCACATCTGTGCTCCTTCTGCTTTTGCGCAAGCCCAGGGACCTTCTGAAGAGCTGTTTGGGTGTCTGAGTCCTAGGCCTGGTCCCAGGCTACAGCTCTCCCAGGTTTGGGCTGCTGTGAGACATCTGCTGCCCAGGGCTGAGAAGAGGTTCCCAGGCCTGCTCAGAAGAAAACTGTCGCTGCCTGCTTGGCACCGGAGCTTGGACGGGAATCCTCTTGTTTTTCATGAGCAGGCTGAGCGGTCAGCACATACCACGAGCAACAGTCAGAGGAGCAATAAATAGCCTACCCAGACCAGAAGGAGACAACCTGTTCAGACTGCGCCGCTCATCCCCTGCGCCGGACAGAATGACTCTTGCTCTGCGTCAAGGTCCCGTGCGTGCCGGGGGAAGAACGCCTCCAGCCTGGCCCGGTCTGCACCGAGCGGGTCCTCGAAGAGCAGCCATGGTCGCTGCTTCGGTCTGCACGTCCCCAAGCCGTGGTAGGCAGCCACCAGGGTTGTCTTTGTTCCAGCGGGACGTCTCCCTCCTGCTCCTGAAGCCGTGCCAAGAGGCGGAAAGACATCACTGCGGGCTGGCTGCGGGCTGCTCGTCCGGGGCTGGTCCCCATTTGGGAACATGCCCCAGCACACTCCTGGTCCCAACCAAGGTTCAAGCTTTGCTCGCTCTCTGGGAAGAGGAGCGCTTTGAAAACGTCAAGGTTTTGTAGGGTCCATAACACCCATTTTCCAGCGATGTTTCTTTGTGGTCTTATGCTACCCATTGTGGGGAACAGGAGAGGTCCCAAGTAGCCAGTGCAAGCCCATCGCTGTCTGCTTCCCCTTTTTCCCCTTTAAGGTTTAAACCAGAAGTACGCACGGAGGGCGTTCCTACTGCTACAGGACAACGTTTCCTCCTAGTCACCTCGTGCCGAGCATCGAAACTGGAATAGCCAGGGGTTGTGAAGTGCTCTGAACCTGAAAAGTGCTAACTAAGAAAATAAAGCACAACACGAGTGTTATTAATAAATGCCAGCCGCTGTTATATAACTCCTAATCATGAGCTGCGTCTTTCGGCCCCCATTGTTCCATTGTCAGGCCCCATTATCTGGGAACTCTTACCCACCGACCACAAGAAATAGCCTGGGCTCTGTGGGTTTGCAAACTTTGTTGTTGGAAAGCTTTTCATGCAATTGTTTTTGCTTTGCGCTGTTGCCTTCCTTATTGTACAGATGTGGGTGTGTATCGCAGCCCACACCCTCTGTCTTTTGCCCCAGGATAACTTTGAAAATGAGCTGATCCATCTCAACCAGTGTTTTTCCTAAGAATTCTCTTTAAAAACAACAACATTCAAACCAAGAAACCCTCATTTTCCTGAAGTGAAGCTTGTGCTAAGGAAAGATGATGGCCTGCAACCCCAGCAGAATAAAGGCTGCACTTTATCCTCAGAAGAGACTCCCTGCAGGACTTAGCCCTGCTGGGGGGAAGAAGGGAGCTTGGAGCAGTTTGGGCTCTGGGACTCATTCGGAGCAGGGCTGGGCTAACAGCCCTTGGTCCAGGACTTAGTTTCTCCTTTGCTTCTTCAGAGACTAAACACACTCTCCAAATCTCCAGCCACGCTTGGGCTCCGGTTCAGCAATACCCAAGGAAGAGCAGGAGGGATGCCTACGCTCCCCGAGCACAACGCATCTCCTCCACACGGCACTTTTCCTTCCCGGGCATCACTCAATCTTCTCCAAAATTCAACACCACCCTCTTGCTTCTGAAAGAAGACTTAAAACAGACCAGCAAAGCTTCCCAATGAGCAGTGCGTGGCTCTCCGTGTCACCTTCATGCTGGCCAGTACAGGGTACACCAGCATGGGAAGCTCTGTAGCTCGTGGCTGTTGGGCTTGGTACTGTCATTTCCCCAGGTTCAGGCTAGAACTGACCATGCTGAGAAACGGTTTTTTGGTCAACGTGAAAAATTTTGCTGAACTTTGCCTGGGTTTGGGAGAGAAATTATAAATCAAAACCAGAAAACGCTGGGCAAACAGCTTTTGGTGTTCAGTTTCCGAGGCCTTTATTTTCTCTACCAACAACATGTTTTAAAAATCAGTGCTTTTTTTTTTTTTTTCCTCTCATTTTGCTGGAAACCTGAAATGACACAGGCGGCTAAAAATAGTAACAATGCCCAACCAAGTCATTGGTGTTTTTCAATCAGCTCCAATGCAAACTTTGGTGTTGGCTCGGGCAGGATTTGTTATTTTTCTGACCAGGGCCTGTATTCGGTTTGTGAATATATCCAACCAAAACGATCAAGGGAAGCCACCGACCCGTTCCTGAATGGTTTTCCCTGGAGCTCATCCAGTGCCTCGCGCCTTCAGGCAGCAATCACCAGGGGGCACGGCGATGCTCCCGGGATGGGAACCGGAGTGAGGACACCCACCCAGCATGGCAAAGAGAATGCAGTGCTGTATTTTCACCCTGGGGAGATGTGCTGAGGGTTGGAGCCAGCCTTTCTCACCCCTGGGAGAGATGGCCTCTGAGACCATGCCCCAAAAGCCATCAGACAGTGTCGGTGGCTGCGTCTCCTCCCCAGTGAGCCCAGGCTCTCCCAGATCACTGCTCCCAGAGCCTCGCACAAAGCGAGGGCACAGAACGTAGGTGGCCACCACCAGGCACCTTCTCGCCTGCTCCTGCCCGGCCGGTCCCAGAGCTTTCCCTTTAAAAGTTACGGAGCCGCAGGGCTGGGCACAGGGCTGGAGGTTGTGTGTGCTGCGCGGAGAGCTCGGGCAGCCCAGGAGACCACTCTCCTGGGACCTCTGTGTGGCACAGAGACGTCTACCTAACAATTGAGGGAATATTTTCCACCCAAAGAATCCATCTCGTGGTCCCCTCTTCATTTGTGACACAAGGGAAAATGTGAAGCAGCCAAGACGCGTGAATCACTGTCCCAAACAACATATAATGAACTCATAAAATCAAAGGCAGGGTTTGTTTCAACCCGTGCTGCCAGGGCTCCTTGGACATTGTCTGGAATGAATTTAAGTTGTTACAAAACTCTCTGTCTCTATGTGTGTGTCTCTCTTCCCCCCAACCCGTCTTTCTTCTCTCCCCCCCTCGTGCTCCGCTTTCCTCTGATCTTTCCCCTCCTTCCCCTCCCACCTTGCCTCTCCCTCTCCTGCCTCCTCTCCCACCCACCCCGGTCCTTCCCTTCCTCCCCATCACCCCGGCCCTTCCCTGGGGAGCCCTGCTCCCCCAAATCTCGGCACTGCTGGCACCCCCAGCACCTCCCAGGCAGACTTCTTCCCGGGACAGATCCGAACGAAGCCTCGCAGCCGCTGACCGGGGACGGCAGCGCTGCCTGCTCGCTGCCACGCAGCCACACCACGAGACCCCTCTGGGCTGTGCTGCTCTGGCTGCTCGGCCCCACACTGGAGCCAGCAGTAACCAGCAGAACCAACCCCACCAGGAGCACTCCTGGCACCACGTTGGGTGGTGCAGGTGCCACGGTGAGGGGCGTTGTGCCCCAGGAGCACTGCAGTGGCCGTGCTGGGAAGGTGGCCGCACTGCCCTCCTGCACCGCCTGCTTCTGGGAGCTCTGAGCTGCACCCTGCTGCCACCAGCACACATCCACGTGAAGCTGCTGCTCCTGCAAGGCTCGAGCAGGTGCTCACCCTCCTCCTGCATCCCCCCAGGGCCTGTCCTCAGCCCTCCCAAAGAGGCTGAGGAAGCCGGCCCTTAAATCCCAGCAGCACTTCAAAACCCCGGGGTTGTTCCCACCACGCTGCTGCTCCCCACCGCTCAGGCTCTGGAGCCGTGGGCTGCTGGTGGAGACACAAACACGGCCTGCCCGTGATGGCAGCGGGGAAGGAGCTGGCCCTGCCACCCCAGGGACCCGACTCAGTGCCTCCACGCTGCCATGTGGACCCCGCTGGCACTCGGGGACAGGGCAAGGCCCCCCCCACGGGCAGGCTGGTGCTTCTGCGTGGAGCTGCACCAGGAGCTTTCACAGCCAGGAGACCTCTTCCCCTCGTTGCTGCTACAGCACCGGGAGCGTACGGTGCTCTGATGGTGACACCAGCAGCCACTTTCTGTGGTGGACACCCTCTTCTCCAGCGCTGCGCTAAGGAGCAGGCTCAGGTGTCTCCGAAGCACGAGGCGGGAGGACATCGCCCTGCTCCTCCTGTGCGAGGCTGGTGGGCACCTGCGTGGGGCTGGGCAGTGCGAGCAGCCAGGAGGGGGTCCCCAGCACCTGGAGGCGATGAGGTTCATTAAAACAGCTCTTGCTCCTTGTGCCAAAGCCAAGGTTTGCTGCTGGCTCCAGCCCTGAGGACAGCACCCGGGAGCCCAGGCACGGTGCGTGTGGATGCGCCCGAGAGCCAGTGCAGCTCCGAAACCTCTGCAGCCGTGCTGCCACCGACAGCACGAGTTGAACCACAAATATCCCGGGGGAATGAGCATCCCGGTGCGGTGATGGGACCGTGCCCAGGCAGCCGGAGCCTCTCCCGGTGCTGCCAGGCCACGGCTGCCGACGGCGGGGAGACGGCTCCATCTCCTGGCTGCGGCGGGGCCGGATCGGGCCTCGCAGCCACGCACCCAACTTCAGTCAACAATTCCTGCGCCCACCAGGGTCTGTTTCTCTTTTCTGCTCATGCTTGAAAACGGGGATTTATGGCAGTGCTCAGGCAGTCTGTGGATAAATGAGACCCTAAGCCCCAGACACTCAGCACCCCCCTGGAGTGGGGATGCAGAAGGCAGAGGTAAAGGTGTATCCCCCTCCTCCTGCGGGGTGTTTGCACCTCTCCGCAGTGCCCCAGGCAGACCCCATCTGTTCCTGGGGGCAGCAGGGGGGCTCGCACTCCAGAAGAGACCAGGAGTGGGGACAGGCTCCGAACACAGGGGAGGTGTCTCTGCCAGGAGGCTGAGGCAGGTGGAGGGCAGAGCATCCTTCAGACGGTAAATGGAAGAGAAAGGAGGGAAGCGCGAGGACTGTGGAACCACCCCGAGGACGAGCTGGTGGCTACACCAGGATGCTCTTCTCTCGGGGGGGGTCCCGGCACGGCCGGCACCAGCAGGGGGCAAGCGAGCGCCGCGCATCGCCGCCAGCCCCGGAGCCCCCCCGCTGCTCGCTCCCGCTGCAGGTTCCCCGGCGGCTGGATCGGGGGTGCGGGATGCCAGCCCCGAGCAGAGCCGCAGGGACTGCTCCGGCCTCCTGTGCGTGCCCCTGTCCCCCCCCAGCAGCCCCTCGCCAAGAGGGAAGCCTGCCTGGCAGCAGGCAGCCCCACCGGGGCAGCGTGGGGAGCAGGGGCTGGATGCTCACGCAGGGCAAGAGCGGTGAAATTTGGGGGGCCACAGGTCCCCGCAGGAAGCAGCGTGTTGGGGACAACGTGCTGCCTTCACCTGCTTCTCCTCCCAGCCCTCCTGCCTGCTTGTCTGAGCAGGGGGTGGCACTGTGTGGGGGGCACCTCTAGGCTGGTGGGTACCCTGCCCTGGTGACGCTGGCCTGCTGAGGGACAGACACCAGCACCCAGCAGGGCCCAGCTCCTGCTACAGCAAATGTCCAGCCCCTGCTGACATCCTCAGCACCTCGTGCGCCAAGCCCAGATCCACATTTTTCTCTTGAGCTCCTTGCTCATTGCTGGAAAGAGGTGGTGGAAATGGGGAGCAGTGGAAACGGGGAGCCAGATTCTGTCTTTCTCAGCTGGGCTTTTGCTGATGAGAAGTCTGTTTACACCAGTTCCAGGACTCCCCATACGGTGGCCAGTCCCTCTAATGTCACTCGTGACACCCCAGGACAAGGGGTTTGACATCTTCCTCTGAGCATGGAAACTGTGGGAGCTGATGCAGCCCCCGGCTCAGCACCACCCTGTGGCAGCCAGGCCATGCTGGCTCAGCATCGTGGCTCATGTCCGTGATAGTCCTTGTGCTTTCTGGTGGGGAAAATGCCCCCAGGTCAGTCACTGGGACAATTCCAGCTTTGTGGCACCACAGGATCTTGGAGCTGTACCCCTCCCGCCCCCTTTCTTTGGCCATCCCACCCCACTCTGCTTTCAGGCCCATGCACAAAATCCTGCACTTTCCTGAAAATCACGGGCCTCGCTCTGCACCATGCTCACATCTGGCCCGCGTGCAAGGCAAACGTGCGGGCTGGCCCTGCATTTGCCTCCCCCTTCAGCATCTGCATTTGGGCTGCGCAGCTTGTGGCTGGGCCTCCTGGCTGTCAAAGTGCTTGAAAGAGATGATGGAGCTACAGCACACCCGTGGCATCTGACTTCAGGAGCCCTGAGTTTCCCTGAGCCATCTCCCAGCTCTCCTCTTCCCTGTCACCTGGTGGCTTTCCCCTTGTTTGTGCCTGTCCCCGCCGCTGGAGCTGGGGAAATGCATTTTGCGCATCAAGGCTGCGGGAGCTGCAAACAGCGTTTCCCTCGGGCCTTGTGGCCAGCTGGGGTCTCCTCCTCCAGCAAGCATCTGCCAGCCCAGCAGGGGAGAGCAACCCTGCAACCTGCTTCCCCGAAGCAACAGGATGTGGCTAACCAGGTCCTGCGGGAGCGGGCCAGGAGGGCTGGGGGGGGCTTGCACAGGTGGTCCGTGCCCTGAGTGCAGCGGGTGGGCAGCTCCAGCGCCGCGTTGGCACCTTGCCCTCCCCTCCACCTCCCCTGCTCTCTCCTCAAGCCCTTGCCTTCGCTGCAAGGACATCTGCGGGCGGGATGTGGGGCTGAGCCTGGGGGCTGTGCCGCAGAGGGGCAGCTAAGCAGGGGGGGGAGATCCAGATCCAGGTTTTCTGCTCCCCTCCACTGCCTCACACAAATGCTGATTAAGTTCGTTTCACTTTCCTCCCCCCCCTCTCCAGGACTCCTGGAGCCAGCTTGAACGCAGGTGGCCCTGGGGCTGGCTGGGGGGCAGGCGGCTCCAGGGGAAGCCTGGGGGCAGCTGTCCCGGGCTCTGGAGATGCCCACGTTTCGCCTGCCTCCTGCCCGAGCATCGCAGGCCAAGTCCAGCCTTGGTGCAGCAACACGTGAAAAGCCCCCGCATCACGGGATGGAGCCGATCCTGTAAGAGGGGGCTGCTCACTCCCCGCCTGGTAAATCCCTCTTTTCTTCTGCTCTGGGAAGCAGGGGAAGGATTAGCAGCCACCTTCCTTGCGGCACCAGCTGAGCCCTCGGCTGCCGGGGCTGCTCGCTCCCCGCTCTCAGCCGGGTCGGAGGGCACAACGAGCAGGGCCAGGCGATGGGCACAGCTCGGGCACAGCCCTCTCCCATGCTCAGTTCAGCGTTGGGGGGCTGCTCAGGGCTCCGGGGGGCAAGCAGCGCTGCCACCCACCTGCCCCACTTCGTGCCGGGCAGCGAGCGGCTCGGTGCCCCGACGGGGAGGGCGCTGCGCTCCTTCCCTTCTCTTCCCTTGCCTTCTCTTCTCTTCCTTTCCCTTCCTTCCCTTCCCTTCCGCTCCCTTCTCTCCCCTGCCCGCTCCGCTCCCCGCCCGGCCCCTTCCCGGCCCGCTGCGCTGCGCTGCGCTCCCGGCGGGGCGGCCGCGGCCGCGGGAGGGCGGAGGCAGGGCTGGCAGCGGCGCGGCGGGCGGCGCACACACGCACACACACCTCCCTGCATGTGATTAAATGGCTCGAAATCTGCTTCTGATTTCCTCGGGGAGGTGACTTTTCCCTTCTTTTCAACCCGGGATTTATTGGAGCCTTTTTACTCCACTTCCAGGCAGCGGCCGGGGCTCAGTTTCTCCACTTCTAGATTATTATTTTTTTTTTTTTTTTGTAATTATTTTTTTTTTGTTCCTTTTCCTCTCGTTTTCTCCCTTCCCTCCTTCCCTGCCGCCTCCCGCAGCCGGAGCAGACACGGGCAGTGCGGCGGAGCGGGCGGGCGCTGGGGACCCGCCCGCACCGCCGGAGCAGCACTCCCGCTTGGCACAATTTCCCTTTATTTTGCTTTCTCTCGTTTTATTTCCTGGCGAATTGTTACTATTGCATTTTCTTTATTTTTTTCCCCTACTCTCCTTTTTTTTTTTTTCTTTTTTTTTTTTTTTTTCTTTTTTTTTCCTGTTGCCATCAGCCAAGGGAAGGGGGAGCGGCCCCCGCTCCCTGCCGCCCGCGCTGCTGCGGCGGCCCCGGCTCCTGTCGCCGCCGCGACCCCCGGACCTGCCACCGGACCGAGCCCGCTACCTGCCCGGCCGCGGTAAGCTGCTCCTCCAACTTCCCGGCACGGCGGCCCCCGCCGAGCAGCTTCCCTTCCCACCGCTCCCTCCCTCGCTGCCTTTTATTCCTTCTTCTCCCCCCCACACCACCCCAACCCCCCCCACCCGCCCTTTTTTTTCCCGTTTCATCCTTTCGAGCCGGGCTCCGGGCTCGCCAAAAAACGGGACGGAGCCGGGGAAGGGGGTGTGTGTGTGTGTGTGTGTTTTTGGGGGGGGTGCCTCCCGCAGCTCCGGGCTCAAAGCTCCGGGCGCTTTGTCCCGGCCCGGCTCGGCCCCGTTCGCTGCCGCTACCCTGGGCGGGGGGCCAGGGGGGGTGCGCGGCGCTGCACGAAGCCCCACAGCCGAGCTGCTCGGCGGGGGGGGCTCAGCCGAGCCAGGCTGCCGAGGTGCCAGCCCCGGGGTGGGGGGCGCACGGGGCAGGCACCAGGCGGCCCCGCACCTCGGCTCTGCCCCATCCCAGTGCGGCCACCTCCGGGGCACCCCTGTGCAGGAGGGGGGCTTCCCCCCAGGGAGCGCTCCCCCCGCTCAGCCCCCTCGCTTTGAGGGCACCCCAGGCTGCGTGAGACCCCCCTGGGCACCCCCGCACCGTGGCTGGTGTGTGAGCGGGACGTGGGGCAGGGAGAGGGGATGGGAAGCCCGGCTGCGTTTGGTGGTGGGTTTGCCTTTCTGCCTCGGAAATCCTGCTGAACCCTCGTTTCTTCAAAATGCTGGCCCTCCCCTGGCTTCCCCGTCCTGCTGGAGAGTGGGCGGATGGAAATACCTTTACGGGGGAAGGACTAAGTGCCGTGCTGCGGGACGTGGTGCTCAGCAGTCCCCCACAGCCCGGCTCTCAGCATGGAGAGCTGGGTGGGTGAGGAAGGCCCTGGGCAGGAGCAGGGGCAACACGGACGTCCTGCGGCACAGTGGGGCAGTGCCCGTGTGTGCATTCAGCTGGGGATGTGTCCAGGCAGTGGATGGGACAAGAGTCAGGCTGTGGGACCCGTAGCCGGGCTCAGATGATACCGAGGCCAGACCTGGACATGCAAACCCCGGACGGCTGGAGGTGACACCCGTCCTTCTGCTCCCCCACAACCCACAAAGCCTCCCGCTCTCCGAGGGATCGGCGTGCCCTGTAAGCAGTGCAGTGGGGAAGTGGCCTGAGCCGTGCTTCAAACATTCCCTTCAAGGTGGCTGGCTGGCTGGTGGGCACCTTTATTTTCTGCAGTATTCCCTCTATAAAACAGAGGGAGCTGCTGTGCTTTTCTGACCGCCCGGTGGAGTGAGCTGGCGAGGGGACAGGAGGTCCTGCAGTCCCGGTGCTGGGTGCACGGTGGGCTGCAGGGGTCCCAGCCCCACGGCAGAGGTGCCGGTGGGCGCAAGCAGGAGGAGGAAGGCGAGGTAGGTCTCTGTCAAGGAGAGGACAGGTGCAGTGCTGGCTTTGGAAGCAGCCAAGGTGAGTTTGCAGCCTGGGAGAGAAGGATCCAGGCCCAGGGATGCAGCTGAGTGCACCATGGCCTGCGATGAGGAACCCTGCAGAAAGTCAGGAGGCTCCAGAGCCCGAGCCAAGCAGCGCTGGTGCAGCCCCCAGAGCACTGGCACCTGAGGTTTGGGCCAGGGCCTGCTGCCGAGGCCCTTTTTGGGCAGCAGCCGGAGGAGGTACGGGGCAGAGCAGGGTCCCCAGGAGGAGGCGAGCAGCAGCGCAGGCCCTGGGACATGTGCTCGTGTGCCGGAATGGCTCCGTCTTCCTCTGCCAAAGAAGCAGCCAACTGCGCCGAGGGTGCTCGCAGCACCCCCATCTCCTGTTCCCCCACCCTCTTAGCCAGGCCCTGCTCCATAAGGAAGCAATTATTTTGTGCCCCCATGAGCCCCTCCCCGAGCCTGCGCAGGACACTTGCGCTCGGTATGGAAATGCGACAGATTTTCCATATTCCGCTTTGCCCCGTGATGTTAAAAACGTACGTGACAGCCTCTTCCAAATGCTGCAGACTTGGCTGGCACTCAAGCAGTAACAGGCTGTGTGACACCAGGGGCATGAAATATTGTCCCAATAGCCAGGGAGAAAAAACGAGATGTTAGAGTGCAGTGTGTTTCCGGCCCCGTTGTCGTGAGCCATCCCGTACCCGATGTGAGAGATCTTTCAAAGCTGGCCAAATGTTGTCATCTCTGAATACCATTTTAAATATTCATCCAGACTATTTTCAACATCTGTGCCCGGCATGTTATGAAAAGGCAACAAGGGACGTTATGGAAACCAGATCGCTTTATTCCCATATGGAGCGGGAAGGGGCAGAAGCCACGAAGGGTTCTGCGATGGGGCCGCCGGTCCCGTGCCCCCGCTGGGCGCAGCGGGGGGCAGCCCCTGCCCACCGAGGGCTCTCCCGGCAGCGCGTGACGGAGCGAGCGGCACGGCAGGAATGTGCAAGGGGGCTCGGGGGCTGGGATGGGATGGGATTAGGGCCACGGAAAGCAACCAGCCGAGTGGTGGCGGGGGTTATCCAACGGGGCAGCGTCGAGGCAGCTTTTTGCTCCTGCAAGGCTGAGGACCTCCTGGATCCATCGTGTTGGGAGAGGAGGAGATCTCTGTTGGGAAGCCCTCACCCGGCAGTGCAACAAAACCGAGCGTGGCAGCGAGATGGGCTCAGCTCCATGGTGTGCGGACACTGCTGTGCGTAAAGCTCGCTGCTGGGGAGAGCGGCGGCTCTGCTCGGGGCTGTCGGGGAGCGGGGCTGGCTCAGGGCACCCCGGGGAGGCTGCGGTGCTTTGCACAGCCCCATCCCGTCCTCCCAGGGGGAAGCTACCAGAGCAGGAGCGGGTGACGCGCCCGAGCATCCCGTCTTTGACAACTTCACGCACACGTCTGAGCGGCCTCGCCACGGTTTGGTTCTGGGTGGATTTCTCTTTTTGTTTTCGATAACCTAGGAAATCTGGGCTCCGTTTCACCCTTTTGTAATGTCAGGCCGAAGTTAATTCAAGCCAGGCCAGATGCTGACCACAGGTATGCCAGTGTAAATTTGAATGGAGTCGCTTACGTCTTGTTTGGCCTGGTCTGAATGGAGCTGCTTCTGTCTGATGCCAGAGGGGCTGAGGTCAGAATCTGGCCCATCCTTTCCTGCATGCAGTGTAATTTGTATGCGTCTCCTGGCACCGCTGGAGTATCATATGGCTTGTGTAATGCTCTCTCCGGCCTGCCAGAGTGCATTGCAATATCTATCACCGTGAGTGCCTGCCTCGGGAACACGCCGCCTCGTAATTGCCCACGAGTCGCACATACTTTGCGGAGCAGAGGCCGAAAGCCCGAGGGGCCGCGCAGAGCGCCCGGCTCCCCGAGCGAGAGCAGATGTGGGCACCCACGCGTTTACAGCCTCCTGATGCTGAACTGAGAAATGGACGGAGAAGGGGCTTGGAAGGGAACACGGGGACCTCTGCAGCACCGTGAGGGCCGCTCAGGAGCTTTTGGCCATGTCTGGTGTGGGCTGGGAGCGCGACGGCTCCGCCGCTGCCACCCCAGCGCCCGCGTCCCCGGCCTCTCCCCTGCGCCACACGCTCGCCTCCGCCTCGTTCCTTCCTGCCGGAAAGCCGAGCTCAGTCCCAGCGCCTTGGCTGCGTGGGGTTTTTCCTTTCATTTTAAATATTTCTCGGTTGCGTTTTCAGCCCAGCGACACATGGAACGATTTATCCGTGTCCAGAGCCCGGTTTGGTCCTGACGCATTCCTCTCGTTGGGAGGGCCCAAAGCCCCCCAGCTGGCACCGGCTCGGCGGGTGGGCACGGAGGGGTGGGCGAGGAGCCTGGGGGCCTGGCAGCTCCCCTGGCTGTGGGGCTGGGGCAGCCCCTCTGTAGGGCTGCCCCACAGCCAGGGACTGGGGATGTTGTCATCAGCAGGGGCTCATAACGAGGTGGCAAAGCACAAGTGCTGGTAGCAGCTCCATCCCGGTTAAGGGACGCGCCCTGGTGGTTTGTGCCCATTTACAGCTTTCCTGAGTGCTGTCTGAGCACATCAATTGTCCGCTCTGCAGGCACCTGAGCCAGGCTTTGTCGGGGCTTTGCCCAGGCCAGCACAGCTCTGGGATGAGCTGGCCGTGTGGGTTGGCCCTATCTGAATCCTTTGGATCGAGTCCCTACATCCTCATGGCGCTGGATCCCCCTCATCTGCTCAGGTCCCTTGGAAGGTGTCTCCTGCCCTCCTGCCCTCCTGCCCCCTGCTCCATGGCCGTGTCCCACCACGGGGATGCTTTCAATGCTGCCACCCAGGATCGCCCCCCATGTGGGATGAAGCTGCACCCGGGAGGGACCGAGCATCCCCTGACCAAACCAAGGCTCACGCTCTCCCCAGGAGGGCCGGCTGAGCCCAGCACCGTGCTCGTGGCCCACGGGGACAGCCCAGCTGCTCCCCCCTGCCCAGCAGGGCCATGCAGAAGGGATCCCCATCCCCTGCCCTTCCACCTCCACGACAGCAAGTGCCCTCCCTCGCTGAAGCCACATTTTTCAGCGCATGACTCAGGCCTCCAACGCAGCCCCGAGGGGATTTGCAAGGGACACGCTGTGGCCCGCTGCGGTGGCCGGGCTGCAGCGTGCGGCCGGCCATCACTCGGGCCGCTCGCGGCTTCCCCCGCTGCTTTAATTGGAGAAGGCTGTTCTAGTGCCGCAAAGGTCCCGGGATCAAATCTGACTAATAACCCCTTTCCCTCCCCTCCCCGTGCTGTTCCACTTAATCCCGTAATTACCTCCGCAAAGCTGCCGCTGCCCTGCGCTGCTCCGCGCTGACCCCGGGCCTGGGGCAGGCACCGGGGTCGGGGTTTTGGGGAGGTTTGCTCCTCCTGTCCTGGCTCACCTGCTGCACCTGCCTGGGGGTGTTAGGTCTTTCTAACAGGGCCGATAGGCACTGAGAGCTCATGTCTGCACCCAAACACAGCACGGCCAGTGGCGGGGTGCCTCCTGGAGGGGTGGCAGCAGCACCCCAGGGAGCCCCTGGTGGGGCTGGGGTGGCAGCGAGCCGCCACCAGCACCTCCAGAGGCGGCTGCTCCGGGGAGAAAGGGTGCGGAGGTGCTGTGCGTAGTAGCTAATTTTTAAAGCGCAAAGCACTTCTGAGTGTTAAGGCATCGGGACTTCCTTCCAAACCGCACGGCTATTAGCATTCCCCAAACAGAGAAGTGAGGAAATCGCCCACCTCAAAAATGCAGCCGCTGCTGGGGAGGAGCGCGGCGGCGGCAGCTGGGGTGGCGGCCGCTTCCTCGGGGAGGGCGAGCCCTGCGCCACTGCGCTCCTGCCAGCACACGGCAGTGGCCCTGAGCTGGTGGCCACCGGCCACGGCCTTGCTGTCACAGCCCGGCTGGAAGATGCCAGGGCACCCTGACCCACAGGGCACCCTTGCCTTGGGGTCTGGAGTCGGATACCATGGATCCGGCGCGGGGTCATTGGTGCTGCTGACGTGCCTGGGGCTGGCTCAGCGCCTTCTCCCTCGCTCAGGGAGCGGTGTCTCCACTTGGTTCGGACTGGAGGCACTGAAGATGGGGACTGGAAGGGGGGCAGGTGGGGCTGGGAGAGAAATACCCACCGCCGGGCCTCCCTGGCAGCTTGCCGGCAGCCCAGGGGTCACGCTGAATATGCATAAAAGGGAGCAGATTGCAGCTGCCCTCCTCTCCGATACGGAGGTGAGGCCCGCGGAGACCACCGGCCCCGGCTCCCTTTCAGCAGGATAATGGGGTGAGCTGTGCACGGAGCGTGTGTGTGCATGTGTGTGGTCTCGAGGATGATAATGATTTCCATTCACGCGGTGCCTCCGCAGCGCCGACACGCCACTCGGCAAACGCCGGAGCCTTGGCTCCCGAGCGGCTCCTCCCCAGCCGAGCCCCAAAATTTGGGCACCAAACCACGGAGCACGGGAGGGAAAGCCTCTCCCCATGGGTGTCAGAGGCAGGGAGGCAGTGCAGGATGATCTCCCATCCCCCAGATGCGCCCCCGATGCGCCCCAAGGGCAGAGCTAACCCAGCCCTGAGGCTGAGCGCCTCCGCCTCGTCCCCTGGCTGCCGTCGGGTGCGGGGGCGCAGGACGGGAGGAGAAGGGGGCCCGGCCTCCGCCGGCAGCAGCAGAGCCGTGTCCGTGGCTGGCCTCCTCCCAGCAGCAGCCTTTGGGTTGATTCCCACAGCTTCTGCTGCCGGATCCCAGCCGACAGCGTGCTTATTACACGCTGGAGGTTTGGGTGGTTTCTCAGCATTTTCAGGCTGCATCCGGGGGCGCCGAGCAGGATGCGGCTGCGGGTGGAGGAGACGTCCCTGGGCAGGGTCCGGAGGGTGCCCTGAGCAGCTGGATGCACCTCCTGGCTTCTGGGGCACCGTCACCACCAGGGCTTTCTGCTTTCTGCCCCCTGCTCCGAGCTTTTCCTGCAGGGTATCCCTCTGTAACACCAAGCTGTTAAGTTTGCAGGGGGGAATAGTTGGTTATGAACCTCCAGGGGAGTTCTGGTCTTTATCCCCTGATTGGAAAGGTGTTTTTGTGGAAGGCTGGGCACACAAGGGTGCTCACCTGCCATGCGTGGCGCAAACCTGGCTGAAGGCGGTGAGGCGCTGGCAGTGCCACCCCTGCTCCGTTTCTGTCCCTGCTGTGTGCAGGTCCTCGGTCTCCTGGTGTCACCACTCCCCGGACCCTGCTCACCGGGCACTGCAGGTGTGCTGCAAGCTGCAAGGATGCCCCCTGGACAGGAGCTGCTGGTGGATACTGGGTCGGGGTGCTGACACTGGGTCATGTTCTCCTCGCAGTCTGCCCGGGGAGGAGAGGGTTTGGGGTGAGAGGCGTATCCCCCGGCTGCAGCACGGTGCAGCAGTGCTTGCAGCACACCGGGTGGCACAGTGCGTCCACTGCAGTGACAGCCACGTCCCTGCTGCCCACGGGAACCTGCCTTTGGGCATGGTCTCGGGCATGGTTTAAGAATCACCTTTCGGGAAGGGGCCCCCACGCCCACCTCTGCTCCCACAGCACTCGCCCACATTCGGTTTTGGAGCAGGGGGTTCCCCATACCCTGGGCACCCTGGGGACGGTATCCCTTATCCTGCACTCTGCTGGGTGCCTGGCCACCGAGCACAGAGGATGTGGCTGCTGGGGAGATGCAGGCCACGAAGGCAGCTGCTGATTTTCGGCAGCAGAAACCTCCCCTGCCAGCAGCAGCAGGGGGAGCAGAGCGCAGGGCTGGCTGTGCCGGAGAGGTCTCAGGGGTGCCATCGCCTTCCCTGCTCCCTCTGGCCAGCTCAGAGCTGGGCATTGGGCACTGGCAGCCAGGTGGGGCAGGGAGGAGGATCCCCCGTTAACATTTTGGCACAACGCAGACCCCCAGGCCCTGCAGTGCTGTGCTGAGGGGTGCAGGGGCTGGGTTTTTGGGGATGAGGGGTGTCTTCCCCTGACCGTGCCACGGAGAGGGCAGTTCCTGTGGGGCAGAGGCAGCAAGAGTGACCTCTTGCCGGTGGGAAAGCTGTGGATGCGTGGTGGTGTGATTTGGAGGGCTACTGGCTCGTAAACCTCTCGGGGTCAGAGGCAAGAGAGACGCCTGATGCTGCAGGGTCACGGGAAGGCAAAGAGGTGTAGGGTTGTGGCCTCAGCCAGCTGTGACAGCGTCGCGGGGCTAATTCCCATCTCCATGGTCCTGCTGTCGGAGTCGATCTGCTGCAGCTCGGGGGCATCACCTTGTGCATTCGGGGCCGTGCATGAAAGCCTGAGAGCCACAGGCAGGTGTGAACATCCCCGCCCTGCCTGAGACCTGGGAGGTGTTCCTACAGGGAAGATCTGGAAACTGGTGTTGTCCTCCTCATTCTGATGCTGTAAATACGGCACCACGAGCTAACCACCTCTCTGCCCCGCTCCCCAGGTGCCCCGTGGGTCGGCACGGGGTGGGAATGGGCACAAGTCGAGGGGCCTGGGTGTCAGGCACATCCCCAGCCCCCTGCACCGGGTTGCGATTCACTCTGTGTGCTCTCATCCCAGGGAGGAGCCGCTCCCCTGGCCCCGGGAGGATGGAGGTCCTGCAGCTCCTGCGCCTGCTCCTCACCACCAGCATGCTGCGCCTCTCCCAGGCGGTGAATCCGTTCGTGGCCCAGCAGACCCCCCCGGACCCCTGCTACGACGAGAGCGGAGCTCCTCGCCGCTGCATCCCCGAATTCGTCAACGCAGCCTTCGGGAAGGAGGTGCACGCCTCGAGCACCTGCGGGAAGCCCCCGACGCGGCACTGCAACGCCTCCGACCCCCGCAAAGCCCACCCGCCCGCCTACCTGACCGACCTCAACACCGCCTCCAACATGACGTGCTGGCGCTCCGAGACCCTGCACCACTCGCCCCACAACGTCACCCTCACCCTCTCCCTCGGCAAGAAGTTCGAGGTGGTCTACGTCAGCCTCCAGTTCTGCTCGCCCCGGCCCGAGTCCACCGCTATCTTCAAGTCCATGGACTACGGCAAGACGTGGGTGCCCTACCAGTACTACTCCTCCCAGTGCCGCAAGATCTACGGCAAGCCCAGCAAAGCCACCGTCACCAAGCAGAACGAGCAGGAGGCCCTCTGCACCGACGGCCTCACCGACCTCTACCCGCTCACCGGGGGGCTCATCGCCTTCAGCACCCTGGACGGGCGGCCCTCCGCCCAGGACTTCGACAGCAGCCCCGTGCTGCAGGACTGGGTGACGGCCACCGACATCAGGGTGGTTTTCAGCCGCCCCCACCAATTCCGGGAGCTGGGGGGGCGTGAGGCTGGCGAGGAGGAGGGGGGCACCGGCGCGGCCCCCTATTACTACGCGGTGGGCGAGCTGCAGGTCGGCGGGCGCTGCAAGTGCAACGGGCACGCCTCGCGCTGCGTCAAGGACAAGGAGCAGAAGCTGGTGTGCGACTGCAAGCACAACACGGAGGGGCCCGAGTGCGACCGCTGCAAGCCCTTCCACTACGACCGGCCCTGGCAGCGGGCCAGCGCCCGTGAGGCCAACGAGTGTCTGGGTAAGTGACCCCCACCATTGCCATCGCCACTGCGCTGCGCCCCCCTTCCCCAGGGCTGGGACCCCTGAGCACCCAAGGGATGTGGCCGTGGGGCTGAGCATGAGTGCCTGGCACGGGTTTTGAGCCTCTGTTTCCTCTGCTCTGCTGCTTGGTTACCTGCACCCAAATCCTCCAAAGGCACCACGGTGGTTTTTTGGCACACACGGGGACCGTGCAGCGTGCCGAGCTGTGTCGGCAAGGGGTGTTTGCCTTGGGCAGTGAGCTACTTGTCCCCAGGGGAAGCACGGAGGTCACCTGCATTGGGCTGGGAGCAGGCAGCAGCTGGGTTTCTCCACCCAGCAGGGGTTAAGGAAATGTCTGAGCTACCCCATTTCAGCCTGTTATCCCTCTCGCTCGGTCTGGCACGGTGCTGTGCGCAGTGGTTTTAGCTCATCTCTCCTTAAAAAGGTTTGTGTGAGTCAAAGGCACTTGTAATCTACGGAAACTTTTCACAAGTATTGAACCCACATTGTTTTCCTGCCCCACTCTCGAATCTTTTTCTATAGGATTTCTGTGGAGGCTTTTGCCTTTTGTCCTGATCTGTGCAGGGTGAGGGATGCCAGAGCCCTGCAAAGCTCTGGGAGAGGGGGAACAACCTCTCGCTCTGCCTGGACCAGAGCCCAGGTCCCAGGGGGTGGCAGGAGGATGGAGACAAGGGAAGCCGTACCATCAATCAGCCCCTGAAAGGCTCACTGGATGTGCCAGAGGTCAGAGGGACTTGTTAGTATTTGTGATCGATGTCTTGTTGAGATCCCAGCTGTCGGCTTAAATATATCTGGGTTGCAGAGGATTTCTTCTGAGAATGGCTAAAAAGGCACTCGATGCAAATGAAGTGGCCGAGCTGATGCTTTAAAAACACCTCGTGCCCTGTGGGAATGTGTCAGCTCCGGCGCTTCCCCGTTTGTCTCAGAAAGACGAGTTTTGGAGCAAAATTTGGAAACCGCCTCTGCTCCACACCCTGCCCCCAGTGCCTGTAGGTGTGGCTGGGGATGGCTCAGGTGGGGGCCAAAAGCAGGACCCCAGCCCTGACCCCGATGTCCGGAGTTTTGGGATCCTGGGGCACAACTTTGGCACCGTGTCCTCTGTTCGAGTGACGCAGCCGAGCAGAGGAGGCTCTGCCAGCTCCGGGGGGGGTTAAACTGGAGCAGACCCTGGCCTGAGACCCGGGGGAAGGATCTGGGGCTGGGGGGGTGCTAGAGAAGCTCCCGGCATCCTTGGCCGGGGCAGGAGGTCCCGTGTGAGGCCTTGCTCCTGCACATCCCGGCTGCAGCCCTCCCCGCCCCCAGCCAGGTCACCGTTTTGGCAGATGGGGCTGAAAAGATAATCGAAGGAGAGAAAAGAAAGGCAGGGAGGAGGTGGGGGCGCAGAGCGGTCCCTTCAAGACACCCTGACAAGCCCCACACACAAAGGCCCGTAGCCAAGCTGCGTGTGAAAGTGTTTTTTCCTGTTGATTCGATCCCCTTCTTTCTCCCTTTCCCCTCTCGGGCTTTGTGCCCTCTCTGAAGGGACCTGAAAGAGCTTCTCCATCACACGCCTCCGAAGGGCTTAGCGGCTGAAAGCTGGATTAGCTCCCCGAGCCTTCCCCTCTGTGCCTTTCAACAATGACATCTCCCCAGCCAGCACGAACAGACGCAGCAATTAGCACCAATTAAAAGGAGAGGCCGCCCGGGAAGTTCCCTTTGCTCGGCCCAGACCGCGGGGTTTCTGACTCCGTCCCGCGCCCCAGCCCCGCGGTGCCGAAGGTCGCGCCTGGCCGAGGAGGGGACGAGGAGGAGGAGGAGGAGGAGGAGGAGGAGGAGGAAGAGGAGGAGGAGGAAGGTGCGCCTGGAGCCTGGCAGCCCCAAGCCAGCAGAGGGGCAGGGATGGAGGGCTGTGTGCCCGGGAGCCTCTGGTTGCTCTGGGCTGGGGACGAGCAGCTCTGCTCCACGCTGCGGTGCCGGGATGGCCACGCACGCCTCTGGGGCTGGGGACAAAAAAAAAAGAACCCCTCCCTGCTTTCCTGGGAGTTTGCACAGAGGCTGACGTAGCCCCTGGTTTAGGCAGGTGGCTGCTTGTTTTGGGGAAGCCCGCGGGGTTCCCGTGGGTTGTGCTTCCCTTATTTCGTGGGAATTTCTGCTGGTGGCTGGCGCGGGGCGGTGCTGAGGAGGAGCAGTCCTCACAGCCTGAGATCTGGGCAGTGCCCCACGGGGGGAACTGTGGTGGTGGTGGGGAGGGGGGTGCCGCCGTGCCGCGTGGTTGCAGGGGGGAATGGCACCTTGGAAAACGGATTTGGGGATGTCGCAGCCAGGCTGAAAGTGGCAGCTTGGCCAAACGGCGAGGCACCAGCCCCGTGCCGCAGGGTGCACGGCCCCGTGGGCTGCCCGCAGAGCTGTAACTCTGGTAGAGCTGCGCCACCTCCCCCTGCTCCTGGTCCCCGCTGCCACCAGGAGCCCAGTCCCCTGGTCAGGAGGCTGTCCCCAAGGCAGGGGGGAGCCGATTAGTGCAAGGCAGCCACTGGAAGTAATTGATCCACTCGCTGGTAATGCTGGGGCTCTTGTTCCCATTGTCAGTGGCGCGGCACAAAGGGGAGACCTTGCTCCACGAGCAGGATCCACCCCACGGAGCACAGGGACAATGCTCGGGGCTCGCTTTGATCCGGGGCTCCGTGGGAAGGGGCTGCCCAGGCCTGGGAGCACCTCGCTCCTTTTGCTTCAGGCCAGGCAGCAGCGTGGCTGGGGGATGAGGGCATCAGTCTGGGATGTCCGTGCCCCAAAAATGCCAGTCTCCAAAGTGGTGCTGGAATTTGCAGGCTCCCCGATGCTTCACCCATTTCCTCTGTCCCCTTCCCATGTATATTTTCTTTCTTGCTTTTATCTCAGTGCTCCCGATGCGAAATCCCCTAATAAATCCCCTTTTTAAGGGGATCCGGGCCTGGGCTGGGCTGTTTCCACAAGCAGGGACGAGGTGTCCAGCTGTGGTGCAGGGGATCAACACCTGTGTACCCTGCTCCTGGGATGGGGTGGCTCAGCCTCGTCCCCTCCCTGCTCTGGGATTCCTCCTCTCCTCCTGTTTCCTGGCAGCCCAGCCACAAGCCCCCGATCCCCCTCCCCGAGCCCTTTCCCCCGCTGCTTCTCCCAGCCCCAGCCCTGTCCCCGTCCCTGTTCCCTGTGCGTGTGGGCAGTGGGAGTGCAGAGGGGCTCCCCTGGCCCCGATCCCCCTCCCGGGGGCGAGGTGCAGCCTTGCCTCCCGGCTGGGCGCCCCTCCAGCCAAAGCAGGGGCGTAGCTCGAATCCGCTGCGGGTTGGCAGCGGCGGCCGGTCTAGGGTTTCGCTGAGCCAGCTCCGTGAACTAATTATTCCCAGGGAGCTCGTGGGGGCGGCTGGCCCCCTTCTGCCCCCCGGCACCAGCACCCACCACGCGCCTGCTGCCCGTGCTGTGCCCCCCGGCCCCGTTCCCAGCCCCGCGCCCCCCACCCCAGGCTCGGCTCTTGGCTCCCGCTGGGGAGAGGAGGAGGTGGCGGGGAGGCTGGGGCCCAGGCAGAGGTTCAAAACCATCAAAAGGAGGACAGGAGGCTGCTCTATTGCAAGGTGTTGGCGTTTAATTAGTCTATTATTGCAAATTATTAGATCTTGTGATTGTTTAATTGATCATATGATTGTTTAATTGGGCATACTGTACAAGGGCGGAAGCGAGCTACCACGTAATTAGCCCCAAACTGTGCAATTAAAATCTTATTAATACCCCAAACAGCAGGGAACATTCAAGCCTTTAATTAGTGATTAACAGGAGACAGACAGAGCTTGCGACCGAGTCAGCGCTGAGGAACAGCACAAGTTTTTAGCCGAGTATGGGGGGCACCCGTCTGCTCCGACCGGTGCTGGGTGCTCTGTGCTGTGCCCCCCTCCCCATCCTGGCGTGGCCAAACCCAGCCAAATCTCCGTCCTGACCCCCCCCCCCATAACCCCTGCCACCCCCGTGCCCTCAGGGCAGCTCCTGGTGGCCCCCCCTGCCCGGTGGTGGCCCTGGGGCTGGTGGGGACATGCCAGCGGGGCAGCCGGGCAGCAAGCCAGCCCCTGGCTGTGCCAGCCACGACACAGAAAGGCCGGGCCAGTTACTCCATCACCAATTAAACGGGCAGAGAGGGACCCGTGACGAGGGAGTGGCGAATCATTTACCCGACCTTCCTCCTCTGCCACCCCTCACATCCCCTCCGCTTCCCCGGAGGGTGCGGGGAGCTGGCGGGGGCACAGCCCTTACCCTGCGTGGTGGGGAGCAGAGCTGCCACCCGACTGCGCTTCCTTCCTGGAGTGCAGCAAGGCAAGAACGAGGCCCCTTCGCCCCCAAAACTGCTCCTCTGCACACCACATCCCTGGCGCAGCCGCATCCCCCCCACGCCAGCAGCACCCCCACCACCCAGCTTCTTTCTGCTTTCTTCAGCATCCAGCCACGTGTGAGAACTTGCTTCAAAAAGTCTCCGTTTCCCACCAGCACTGGGGAAAAAAGCGACCTCAAAAGGCGCAAACCCCAAAAGGCACCTTCCGCCTTGCCCAAGCATCGCTTTTGTGCTTTCCGTGTGATTTTTACACTCATCTCGTAACTCGGGGGAGCTGAGGTTTGAGGGTGCAGGGCTGTGCCGAGGCCGGGAACGGGTTTTTGCCCAAGTCCTTTAAGCCTCCAAGAGGGCTCCCAGGCTGGGGTTTGCTTCACGGTCTCCGGCTGGGCAAGCGGGGTGGGGGGCGAGGCGGCCGGCGGCCGTTTGATCTGCACGGGCTGAAGCTCTCAGCGTGCTCCCGGCGGTGTGGTGGGCAGGCGGCCCCGGGGGGGGTGAGCGGGGGAAACTTCACACAAACGACAAGCAGGCCCAGCAGTTAAATCTGGGCTGACATGTTAATGAATTTCACAGTACGCCTGGAAAAACTCTCACCCAGCCTCAATTTACCAGCGCGGGGAGGGGGCTGGGGGCGGGCGCCACGTTTCGCTGAAGGAAATCTTGTTCCCATTATCTTTTTGTGAGAGTGTTAAACAGGAACTGGCACTGCTTTTCCTTTTTATCTCACACACGTGGAATCGGGCGGGGGGGGGGGGGGGTGCGGGAGGGTTCTTCATGGTTCCTGTGGCTAATGAAAGAAATAACGTGTGTGTGTGTGTGCGTGTGTGTGTTCACATCAGCGCGCTCGTGGGGGTGGGGGGGAGGCACGTGCAAGCATCTGGGCATGCATGTTTGTGCTTGTGAAAATGTGCAAATGTGCAAATGTGCACGTGTGAGCGTGCACACTCGTGCACGTGCTTGTGCTGCAGGCGTGGATGTGTGCACACGTGAGGGAACGTGCCCAAATTTGCGTGTGCGCACACGTGCACGTGAGCGTGTGTGCGCCTGTGCTCGTGCACACCTGCATAGTGTCCATGCGTGTCACTATGTGGGATCCTGTGCGTGTTTTCATGTGTGCACGCAGGGCAGAGCCCTAAAAAAACGCAGCCTGGGGGCTCTGCTGCTGGGGCTGGGGCTGGCACCCGGCACTGCTCCGTGCTGGGCTGCAGCAGCGCGGCACGAGGAGGGTGGTCTGGTGGCTGGGCTCGGGCTGCTGGGGAGGGACTGACCCCAAAAAGGGACAGAAAAAGGAGCCAGCGGGGCTGCAGGTGCCCAGCTGGTGCTGCTGGACACCCTCTTTCCTGTGGCACCCCTCCCTCCGTCCCACCTTCAGCCAGGTCTCCCCTGTGTGCCGTCCCTACATGTGCCCCGTCTCCGCGCTGACCTCCCAGCCCCATGGGGTGGTGGATGCTGCACATCTGGACGGCACATTGGGGCCGGCTGTGCCGAGCCCTGCCTGCCCTACTCCCCACCTCGGGGAGCCCAGCGGGGGCCCGCAGCCCGACTGGTGGGCTCTGACGTTTTGGTCAGCCCCGCCGCCCCCTCCTCGCCAGGGATTTGGGTGCTGTTTGCTCCTCCTGCCTGGCAGCACCTCTGCCTCACCCTCCCCTTCCCTTGCAGCCTGCAACTGCAACCTGCACGCGCGGCGCTGCCGCTTCAACATGGAGCTGTACAAGCTGTCGGGGAGGAAGAGCGGAGGGGTCTGCCTCAACTGCCGGCACAACACCGCGGGGCGCCACTGCCACTACTGCAAGGAGGGCTTCTACCGCGACCTCAGCAAGTCCATCACGGACCGCAAGGCCTGCAAAGGTGAGCCAGGACCTCTCCGCCTCCCCCAGGGCACCGGGGAGGGAATGGGTGCGAGCTGAGCATCTTTGCAGGCTCCCAGAACCGCAAGGGATGGGGAGGATGGTCAGCAGGAGCAGGCAGCTCGGGGGAGCCCCCGACGCCGTGGGGGTCTGGCCTCTTGGCCCTGTGGTGACTGCGGGCACAGCCACCGGTGGTTGGTGTTGGAGAGATGCTGGAGGAGGCGTGCTGGGATTTGCTGGGATTTGGTCTCTGACTCCAAGACTCCCAGCGTAGTAGATATGTGTGGATGCCTTCAGGCTGTTTCACTAAAGGATTTGCCGTGTTTCTTCACCTTCGGATGGCCGGGGTGATGCTGGTGGTGATTTCCAGCTCCCTGCTGCTCTGCAGGGCCCCATGGCACAGGTTTTGGTGATGCAGAGGCTCTCTGGGCCTGTTTTGGGGGTGCAGAGCAGCACAGCCCAGGCACCGATGGGCAGGGCGGCTTGTCCCGGAGCCAGCCCGGAGCCAGAGAGATGCAGCCTGGCCTCACAGATCCTGGCCAGTGCCAAACCCAAACCTCTCCTCTCCCATCTGGCCTGCCTTATCTCTCTGTCCATCCTCTTTCCTCTGCGGAGCCTCCAAACAATGGTTTCACCAGAGACCGTAAGATGACAAAACACCTTGACCGTCCCCCCCGGACCGCTGGCACGCAGGCTGACACGCTGGCCCCGCCAGCAGGCTCTGCCACGGCTTCTGTGAGGCCAGGAACTAACCCCTGATCCCTTTTTTTTTTTTTTCCAGCTGAGATTGCAAGTATCTCCCGGAAGGGAGTGCAGCTTCCCCTCTGGCACCAGCGCCGTGCCGTGCAGATAGCAGTGGAAGCTGCCTCCCTGCGTGTGCTGGGGACAGGGAGGGTGTCACGGGGACGGGGCCTTCCCGGGCTTATGAAGCACCCTCAGAGCAGGCGAGCACTGTCTGTGTGTGTTTATGTAGGGCCTACATGGCTGCTGGAGCTGGTGTTGGGCAGCAACCTTGTGGAAGTGAAGAATTTGGTTCCCAGGGCTCATGGCAAGTAGCAGCCAGGTCCCAAAGCCACGCCAGGTGCCAGCATCCTCCAGGGAACAGTGGGAGAGAGGAAGAGGAGGAGACAGGGCAAGCTGCACACCCCGAGGCTCTGTGCCACCCCAACACAGGTTGCGCCCTGCTCCTGGGGAGCACTGGGCACACTGGGGGCAGCCCCCAATTTTCTCGCTGCCAGCAGTGTCCCATTATTCCAGAAATTCAGCTCCCTTGCAGAAAAGTCGTGGCACTGACCGAGGCCGTGACTCTGAGTGGCTGCGGGACGAGACGGATGGCAGCAGGCCCAGCTCCTGCTTCAGCACCATCACCCTTTCCCTCGGGATTTCCCCCACGCCAGCGCTGCGCTCAGCACCCCCCGTCCCTGGGGGTGCCCCCACATCCCCAGGCGAGCGATCTCCGTGCGCAGGAGCAGCCAGGCAGACGGCAAGCCTGTCAGCCTGTGGTTTCGTGGAAAAGCCCTGAGTCATTTCCTCCGGAGGGGCAGAGAGGGGGCTGCCTGAACCAGAGCCGCGGCGAAGCCCCCCCTCAGCCCGGCACACGTGTGCGCTCCTCGCAGCCGGGTTGTGGATGGGGCTGCATTTGCTCCTGCTCGGTACCAGTCCCTGCAGCCCCTGTGGCAGCAACAGGAGCTTTGGGCACCCAGGATGGAAACCAGGTTTTGGAAACCAGGATTTGGAAACCAGGATTTCGGCATGGGGCTGCTCAAGTACCAGGGCTTTGGGGCAGGGACGGTTCACCCCAATGGGCACCAAGGCACCAGGGTGGCAGTGCTGCCTCTGCCACACCTCACCGAGCATCTTTTGTGGGCTGGAATGGTCCTCCCCACCAAAGGAAGGGTTTTGGCCTCCCTGGTGTCCATCTCCTTCCAGTTTTCTACCATAATTGCCTGATAAAATCCCAGGTAAAGTGGAAGCCTTGCAGGCTTTTCCCTCCCAGTTGGGGCTGGGGTCCCCAGCACCACCCTCTCCTGTGCACTGAGCTCCCGTTTTCTGTTCCAACCAGGGAAGAGAGCACTGACAGAAAAAAAAAAGAAAAAAAAAAAAAAAAGAAAAAAAAAAAAAAAAGAAAAAAAAATAGTTAAAGAAGCAGGATTTGGCTAGATGCTGGAGACAGGAAGGCAGCTGAGCACAGCCCAGCCTTGGTGTGTGGGTGTGAGAGCTGGGTGCAGGTTTGTGGAGCGCTTCCCCCCGGTCTGCCCATAGCCTCCCGTAGAGGCTGTCCCGTGCCAGGGCTGCAGGGGAATGCCCCACTCCTCCTGCGGTGCTTGGAGCTGGGGGAAGTGCCCTCCAGCCACGGGGATGCAGGATTACACAGGTGCACGAGGGCTCTGAGTGCCCGACCACTTTATGGCCGCAGTAACCAAGCCACAGGAGGAGGTTGATGCATTTCTTCCCCTGGCTGAGGCCCGGGCATTGCCGTGTCCAGGCATCACCCAGGGGAGAGCGGTACCCAGCCTCGCCCAGCCGGCAAGCAAAGCTTTGCAGAGGACTGGGGGGGCTGCGGCAGGGCCCCCCTTGCAGAGAAAACCCCTCCCGCGGGTCCTGTGCCAAGCCAGAGGCAGGCTCCTGCCAGCCGAGGCCGTGCGTGCCGCTTCCTGAGGGCTGGCAGGGCTCGCGAGTGGTTTTGAAATGCTGCAGAGGCTCAGCCCAGCCAGATGAACATGTGCACAAAGCCCGTCCCCCGCTACGGGGCATATGTTGAGGAGGATCTTGCAGTAGAGCAGTGCCCTGGCTCCGTAGAGCCAGCTCCTGGCTCTACCCCAAGGATCCAAGTTAATAATAAAATCCTTCATGCTTCTGTTCCTCCGACTGTCCCTCCCCTGCAAGGCAGAGAACATTTTCCCCCCTTCCTCGTGCTAACGCAGGGGTGGATTGGTGTGGATCAGGAGCTCCTTGGCACAGATCCTGTATCCTCCGGGGTCTGCCAGCCCCGCGCAGTGGAGCTGCGACAGGATGGTTTGGGCTCATTTTTGCCAAAGATGCGTTGTGTACCTGCAGCTCGAGGTAGCCATCCTTCTGCAAAGGAAAGGGAGAGAAGGAAAAACAAGGAGATCAAATCTGGAAAGCGCACGCAGAGCTGGAGGCTGCGAGGAGGCTGTTCCTTGCAGCCCAGGGCTTTGAGCAAAGGTCTCCACATGCACTGCCGTGCTGGTCCAGGGCAGCAGCTGAGCAGCCCAGCGAAAGAAAACATTGGAATGAAATTCAGCTCATATTCAGGTCTTGAAATGCTAGCCCAGGGACCAGTAACCATTGTAACAGATTTCAACAAACCCAAATGGTTTTATTAAATAACTGTCCAAACAGTTTGTCTCTGCTAGGATGCAACGTCTGCCCAGGTTTTGAAGATGGGCACAAAAACATTCAGCTTTCAGATTTCACACCCCTACACCCCCCGCAGCACACAAGTGGAGCTCTTGGCCCCCGGCCAGCGAGCTGGGGGCGAGCAGGGGCGAGCATCGCTCCGGCCACCAGCCGCCAGCAGCCAGCCTCACTGCTGGGTGCCGCCACGCAGAAAAGCTGGGAGGATGGAAAACGCAGAACCTGCGGGATTAATCCAGCGGCGGTAATTGAAAAGTCAAATAAAGAATGGCTGTGCATTAATCCCCGTAATTTAAACAAAGCTGTAAAATGTGAGCTTTCTCCAATGAAAACCGGTGAAGCAGCAGCAGCTAAGCCTTAAGAAGCAAAAATACCCGCAATATTAGGTGCAAGACATGCTTTCTGGCAAATAGAGCTCAATGACTTAAGCCCCAGGCTAGTGACTCCCTCCACCATTCAATACCATGGGCTGGATCCTGGCACCCAGCACGGTCCGTGCGTGGGCAGCAGGCACAAAGCCAGCAGCACAGGATGGGGACGGGGCTGCCCCATAGCTGGAAGCAGCAGTCGGCCCTCATGGGACCCCGGGAAGTGGTGGGGTGGGGGCACAGCGAGGGCCAGAGCCTGGGCTTGTCCGGCAAAACTCATCTCCCAAAGGAATCTTCTGGGACAGAGCCGTCTCTTGTGGTCTTGGTATGCACGAAGCTGGCTTGATTGCTGATCCAGGTAAAAGGCCAAGTCATCGGAAGCCTCCTCACAGCACGAGGAGGATCCCACTAGATGAATTGGATCCTGATTGAGCTGAGATTTATGGATGTACTTAAACTTTACACCGGGAATACACTGCCGAAGCCGGGGAGATTATCCACAACGTGTGAAGCTAAGCACTTACATAAATCCTTGCTGGACACATGCCTTGGGCCGTAAATTTTCTAGGGCACGGACCGTCTCTCTCTGTGTGCACGGCAGAACCGTGCTGCCTGCGGCAATGCCCACGCTCACCTGGCAGCCACGGCCCTTCTCGGGCAGCGGGGCTGTGCCAGGTGCTGGTGAGAGAAGTCGGCGCCCCGTGCCCAGCCTCGCTGACAGATATTCAAGCCTCTGCTGGCTGAAGAGAGACAAAGTGGTGGCCGTTCTCCAGGAGCAGCCACACCTGCCAGCTCGTCAAGGCCACCTGCGTCCTCCGAGACCCCGCAGAGCCAGCATGGAGGAACCTGCAGGCTGCGTGTGAGCAACGGGGAGCTGCCAAGCACCACGGCCTGGCCCCAGCACTTTGCTGCTGGCTTTGCATCTCACCCCGCGGGGCTGACAAGGTGTCTGCCCCAGAGCTGGACAAGCCCGCGGCACCCGTGGAGGTGCTGGTGGCTCCGGCTGCCCCGGCAGGAGCCCAGGCTGTGGCTGAAGAAAGGCCCTGTGTTCCCCACGCCACGCCGAGGCCCTCTCGCTCTCTGCCATTTGTTATCACAGCTGAGCCCCCAAAATATCCTTGTCAGAAACACGTCCGTTTCCAGCCCCAGCCAGGATCTGATAAGAAGCGCGGCATCTGGTCCCCATTAGAGGCCGCTTGCTCTGGTTTCTCACCGTGCAGGAGAAGGCCGGGGAGCCGTGCCGCGGTGCTGTGACCGGCCCCATCTGGTGAAAATTAGGGAAACGATAACATCGAGGGGCTGCGGGGGCAGGCGGGGGGGAGATGTTTTTGTTTTGCTTTGGAATCACGTTCAACTCTTACACTGATGGAGGCCAAGATAACCTCCTCCAGCTCGTAGCCAGGCCCAGCCCTGGGCTGGCAGATGGGAGTTCCTCTCCCGACTGAGTGTTGTCTTCTCCTTCCCACATCCCTCCTCGTGGGCAAGCCCTGGTGGGTCTGTCATCCAGCTTACGAGCCTGTGGTGTGACCATGAGCCACCTCAGATCCATCCTGAGGGTGGAAAATGAGCTTCCACCCGGGTCAGGTGTAGCTTGTCCCCTGGAGAGGCTGTGGTGGAAAGTCGTAGGGACAGCGTCCTCCAGCAAACAGTACGGGCTCCTCCAGAAGACAGGGCAGGTGTTGGGGCTCGTGAGCTTGGGAAGCATTGAGAAGACCCATTTCACACCATCCTGGCACCAAAACAAGGCCCAAGGCTGTGCAGAACCTCCAAGCTGCTTCAGCTCCATGGGGGAGCAGCTCGGAGGGCCTCCCCCCCGTGGGCTCTCCCCACAGCTCAGCCCTGCACCACTGTCCGTGGGGGCTGGAGGCCAAGCTGGGGACCCCTTGCCCTCCTTCTACTGCCTCCTTCATGCTGCCTCTGTTTCCCTGCCCACCCTGCTCAGCAGAGGCAGGGAGGCTGCTTGGGGCCTGGTGGCTGCCCAAGGGGACCACGGCTGAGCCCTGGGCTTGTGCCACTCGTTGTCTCCCGCGTAACCAAAGCCTCTCCTCCTTCTTCCCACCCAGCCTGCGACTGCCACCCAGTCGGTGCCGCCGGCAAGACCTGCAACCAGACGACGGGGCAGTGCCCGTGCAAGGACGGCGTGACCGGCCTCACCTGCAACCGCTGCGCCAAGGGCTTCCAGCAGAGCCGCTCACCCGTGGCCCCCTGCATCAGTGAGTCCCCCATCGGGCTGGGGTGCCGGCCGAGGCAGGGTGGCTGGATCCATCCCCTGGGGTTTGTGCTTTCCGCCTGCACACACGGCTGGGCATGGTCAGGTCCTGAGTGCGCTGAAGCCACCGTAAAAGCATTGTTCTTCAGTGGATCTGCTTCTACCCCAAATGGTGGAGGAACGGTGTCCCTCCCTGCAGCACCCACTAGCACTGTTGGAGGTGGCAGCAGGGGTTAAACTATCCGTCCCCTCCACAGCAGCATTTCAAGGCTCTTGGGGTTGCAGTGTCAGCGTCTCAACTTGTCCCAGTTTATTAAGCTTGGTTTGGGTATCTCCAGGGGTATTTTATGGCCTGTGATATTCAGGCCAGGCTCGCCCAATCTGTTGTTTCTCTTAGCAAGTTCCCTGGAGGTGATCCACAAAATCCCCTCTGCACCGTGTTTACGGGTGGCTCTTGCCTGCGTTTCATCCCCAGAGCCCTCCCTGGCTCCAGACAGACCCAAAGTCCCTCGGAAAAGTGGCCAGGGCTGGAAGGCCCCGTGCAGGGCAGGTCCCACCCGGGGGTACTGACAAGAGGAGCTGCCCCAGGCTGGGCTGGGAGGGGGCAGCTGCCCTGGGTTAGTCCCCCGGGGCTGGGGACCCCTTTCTTTAAGACATCTTCCCCTTTTCTCTTCCAGAGATCCCTGCCATCAACCCAACCTCCCTGGTCACCAGCACAGAGGCGCCTGCGGGTAAGTGCTCTGCACCCCCTGCCCCCAGCCCTTCCCAGGGACATCCCCCTATGCCCCCTCTCCTCCCTCCAGACACCCAGCAAGAGTGCCAAGACAGCTCTCCAAACCCACTGTGCCAGCCACCAGCTTGCCTTTAGTGAAAAAAATGGAGATCCTGTGGTTTTCTAGAAAGGGACCAGCTGACCTGCCAGGGCTTTCTCAGGGAAGGGGTTTCTGTGTCCCTTCTGGGAAGGGAAAGGGCTACAAAGATGCTCAGGGGACTGGAGCAGCTGTCGTATGAGGGCAGGCTGTGAGAACTGGGCCTGTTTAGCCCAGAAAAGAGAAGACTGAGGGGAGGCCTTATCAGTGTGTATAAATATCTGAGGGCAGGGTGTCGAGAGGATGCCCATGGAGTGGCCGTGGGCTGGCTCAGGAGCCCCGTGCCAGGCACAGGTCACCGAGTCTCCCCAGGGACATGGTGACATGGGACATGCTCTGTCGAGGCACGGAGAAGCTGTCCAGGTCTGAGCTGGAATAACGGGGTTTTCTTCCCTTCCCCATTACCCCCTGCACAGCCCAGCCATCCCCACATCACCCTGGCATATCTGCTCCTTGGGTGGTGAGCAGCAGGGCTGTGCCTGGCTCCTGCAGGGACCAGGAGGTGCACCCAGGACCTTTGGGGTCTCAGCACTCAGCCCCCACAGAAAAGCCAGGGGCAGGGCACAGGCATTTCTCTTTCCTTTCCCCTGGTTTTGGCAGGGAGGCTGGAGGGAAGTGAAGTCAAGGCTGTTCTCTGGCTTCTTTTGCTTTTTGGCCACGGCGATCCTGACTGGGAGCTGGGAATACTGTAGAAGGGGCTTTGGGAAAAGGAAATTGGAGGGGATTTGGACAGTTTTATTGCAAGCAGAGAGTGACAATTAGAGCAGAGTTAATCAAGGTGACTCCCCTCCAGTGCTGTATAAGTAGGAATATTCTTAGAATTGTGCCTGATATTTCCAGCTGCATAAAAATAAATGCCACCTGAGAGCGACCCTGGTATTTACTTTGTTTTAGCAGAGCAGCTCTGCATTAAACCGCCTGTAGGTTTATCTGTGGCTCTGTTGTTTTAAGATTTCTGCCTTCTAGCTCAAATATCCTTAACGCAAAGGAGCTCGCTTAGCCCCCAGCCTTCTCCAGGGACCCAGGCTGGGTCCTGCAGGACCTGCTCAGGGGGATCAAACCCAGCCAGGGGCTGGCCAGAGCAATGCACCCAACACCCCGCACCCTACCCGCTGCCCGCACCCCCTTCTTTGGCCCCCCCGGGATCCCCGGAGCCCGCTCCCCTCCCGTGCTCAGCAGCAGGTGTGCCAGGCTGCAGCCGCTCGCAGGAACAGGGGGGCATTGTTCGGGGCTGCTGCTGCTCAGGTGCTTCCCCCCCCCACCGGCTGCTGGCCCCGCTTGCATCTGGGCTTTGCGCTGGCGTCGTCGTCCCATCCCCTGCATCGCATTCCCCGGGCCCTCGCAGCCGCTGAGGTCCGGCTTTGATCCCTGCCCAAGCGCGGACTCGCTCGGCAGCAAAACGTCCCGCGTCCATTTCTTGTAATTTTTATTGTTATTATTCTAAAATATTTTCCACTTAGAGAAAAAAAAATAAAAAAATAAAAATCTCGGTCCCCGTTAGCAGGATTAACAAAACTAGTGGAGCGCAAAACAGGTCTTTAAAGGAATTCAAAGTCAGCAGTAAAAGATTTGTAGCCGTAACACCTAATTAAGTTACATCTCTCTTAAAACAAAATATTCCTTCTTTTTTCAAGGCGAGGCGAAGTAAACCAGATGTGCAAACCTACCGCCTCTCCTGTGCTCCCCCCGCGCAGGCGTGGGACGGGATGGGGTGTGGGCCCCATTGCCGGCTGGGGCTGGGGCTGTCCCAGGGCTGCAGCGGTACCTCAGCGGGGAATTGGCACGTCCTAGGGCTGCAGCAGCATCTCAAGGGGGTGTAGGAACACGTTCCTAGCCTCTGCTGCCCCCGGCCCCTCCGCAAGCTCTGGGCATGGCAGAGAGGTGGGCAGGAGGGCGGCTGGGAGGGGAGGTCTGGCTGCTTAGGCTGCTTAGGGCAGCTTTTGGGGTTAAACTGGATCTTTTTGCATCTTTTTAGCACGTGTAACACCACATAGGGGAGATGGGAAGGTGAGGGATGCTCTGGGACAAGGGAGGTGCTCGTGAAAGCAGCCTCTCCACTAACTGCAGTAGCAGGAGAACCTCTGCTAGCAGCTTCTCCTGGCAGTTTTGCCATCGTGGAGAGCACGCAGTGGGAAGAGCAGCAGCCCATGCCCTGGTAGTGGGTATCCCCATGGGGAGTGGGAGGATGGGGCCCACCGTGGTCCATGGTCTTGTCCTGGTGAGGGGTGTGGGGCTGAGACCCTACCCGGCACCCCTGGCACGGTCATTTCTGTCCCCTACACCCAGCCCACGGGTGGTAAGGGAATTCTGTGTGCAGAGGCAGGGAAGGGGAGCAAATGCCTTGAGTTACTTGGTCTTCTCAGTTTTTTTTTCCCAACATAAATTGAGCAGAAATTGGTTTTATCTTTGAGAAATATTCCCCAGCCTAAAGCTGAGGTTAAATGTCCCCAAACAATCCCAAATCGTTAATTTCACATACCGTCTCCGGCTCTTCAGAATCACAGTTTTATGATGTTAATCATGCGCGGGAGCCCAGGGCAGTTATTGTTTTTCCTCTTTCATTCCTCTCCTTTGTTCCTGCGCACAGAGCCAGGGGAGGGCTTGGGGGGGGGCTGGCAGGTTGGCCAAGGCTGTCCTACAGCTCATCACCCCCCAGCACCCCATCACCCCCTCCCACATCTCCATCACCAACCCCCTGAGCTCAGCTCAGGACCGATCCAGCCCCCGTCCTGCTGCTGGGTGCTGCCAGCTCTGGTTCCTGCCACCCTCCTCTGCCCAGGAGCTGGGGACCCGAGGCAGGGCCGTGGCCGGGGCTGGCCCCAGTGGGGTTTCCGTGCCCCGCGGCCGCCTGCTTTCGCCGCCTGGCCCTGCATTGTGTGGCGCTGGCTGGCTGCTGCCGTGGCTCCGCTCCCAGCCCCGTCTCCAGCAGCAGGGGGGACGGCGAGCCCATATGGTCCTGCGTGTCCTTGCGAAAACGCAGCTTGGCTCGGGCAGCTCTAGGCAGATTTGCAAGGAGCTGAAAGCGGCCCCCAGCGGGGTTTTCTCTTCAGAGGCACCTCAAAGCGTGGCCCCTCTCTGAAGATGCTGCGTGCGGCCGGCCGCGGCGTGCCGTGGCCCCGGGCTCTGTCCCCACAGCCACCCATGGCCCCAGCTCTGTCCCCGCGCTGGGCTCGTGGGCAGGGATGTGGCCACGACTCTGGGCACTCTGTCGAGCTGCAAGAAGAATGCTGCTATTAATCACTCCTGCTGCTCCTCCTTCCTTTTTTTTTCCTTTCTTTTTTTTTTTTTTTTTTTATGTCCCCCTCTTTTTCCTTGGAGCCCTTCTGATTTCTTTTTTAAAATAAAACCTCTCCAATCCACAAAACATCTTTTCTGCCCCCCCAGATGACTTTACAGCTCGGGGCATTAAAAAGTCATGCTGGTACTGAAAGGCTCAGCTCTAGAGGGCAGGTGGTCCTGGTAATTCTCTGCACCCATGGTGCTGGGGATTGGGGTAACCTGCTGGGACAGGGACAGGGATGGGGACAGGGACAGGGTGGCGGTGCCAGCCCAGCAGCGGGGCGATGCAGCAGGGGTGACGTGGTGACATGCTTGGCAGTGGAGCCTGAGCCGAAAAGCAAGGCTGAGCCCCCCTCTGCCAGGAATCAGCTCCGTGCTGAGCCCCTTCTATCGCTGACAAATTTGGAGCAGGCGGCACAAAGTCCCCAGTGAAAGAGCCGGGCAGAAAGGGGAGCAGCAGAGCTCGGGACGAGTTTGTGCTCCTGGGCTTCTTTCTTCCCTCTTCCCCCTTCCTGCCCTTGGCACCGGGTGCTGCTGTTTCCCCCCCTGTCCCCCCGCCTCCATCCCGAGCCATCGCTGTGGCAACCCGCAGACAAAGAGAGCTCAGAGGCTGCCCGCTCGTCCCGGGGCTGGGGCCGGCTCTGCCAAGCCGGACAGAGAACCTGGGAGAGAAAGGAAGAAAGATGGGCTTAGAAAAAAACATGCCATTTGGAAAGAGACAAATTGAGATGTTCAAAGGAAGATGGCAGGGGCGAAGAAAGGAGGAGAACTGGGCTGCTTCGGGCGATTGTTGGATCAAAGCCTTTGGGGAGAAGGAGAGAGGCATTCCTGGCCTGCCCTCCCTCTGCTTGAGATGCAAATCTGGGGCCTTTAGAAATGCACAAAAAAAAAAAAGAAAAAGCCTCCATGAGGACATGAGCCTCTCCTGGAGCCTGGGGAGCAGCAGGAAGGGATGCTGCGGGGAGGGAGGGATGCTCTCTGCTCCTGTGGAGGACAGGAGGATGGTGTGGTGACCTTCCCTGCCGTGCCCGGTCAGTCCGAGGGCAGCTGGCACTGACCTTGCCTGCTGGCTCCCCCTGTCCCCAAATCCTTCGGGGGGTTTTGGGGTCCCACAATGAGCGGGTCTCAGGGTGGGCTGCCCATGGGGGCTTCAGCAGGGCCCTCCCCAGTCCGTGTGAGCTGTGGGGCTGCAGTGAGGCTCAGGGAAACCCCCGCTGTTAGCAGAGTCCTGGGGCTGGCTCACAGTCTTGGGGAACCCCCACAGCCCCTTCCTCGTGGTGGGACAGGACCTCGTGCCTCGTACCCTCACTCTTACCCCTCTGCTTCTCCTCTGCAGACTGCGACTCCTACTGCAAACCAGCCAAAGGCAACTACAAGATTAACATGAAGAAGTACTGCAAGAAGGACTACGGTAAGGGCCCCCTCCTGCTCCCCAGTTCCCATCAGGGGCTTGCAGCCTCCCCCTCGCCCCAGGCGGTGCATCCCTGTCACCCTGCCTCTCCCTCTGTCCCCTCAGTGGTCCAAGTGAACATCTTGGAGATGGAGACGGTGGCCAACTGGGCCAAGTTCACCATCAACATCCTCTCCGTCTACAAGTGCCGCGACGAGCGGGTCAAGCGCGGCGACAACTTCCTCTGGATCCACCTGAAGGACCTGTCCTGCAAATGCCCCAAGATCCAGATCAGCAAGAAGTACCTGGTGATGGGGATCAGCGAAAACTCCACCGACCGGCCGGGACTGATGGCCGACAAGAACAGCCTGGTCATCCAGTGGCGGGACGCCTGGACCCGCCGCCTTCGGAAACTGCAGCGGCGGGAGAAGAAAGGGAAGTGCGTGAAGCCCTGAGGGTTTGCTGCCCGCCCCGAGCCCCAGCCCCAGCCCCATCCTGGCTCTGCACTGCCGGGCTGCGCTCAGAGACGCTGTACATATATATAGTGTGAACGGACTCTTCTGTCTATAGTGTATATTTTGGCAACGGTCCCCTTTGGGTGTGCGTGTGCACGCGTGGGTGTGTGTGTGTGGGTCTTCTTCTCTAAGAGTGTATTAAAAGTAATGCAGTAATGACAAACCTTTAACGAGGAGCAAAGCCGAGGGGGGTCGCACAGGTGCCTGTTGCCTGCGGGAGCTTGAAGAGGTTGGTTCCTTGCTCCGGGCATGCTGTTCCTCGCCCTCCTGTCCTTTTTTTTGCCTTGAAAAGAATCTTCTGGCAGGTGTTGCTGTCTGAGCTCGTGGCTCTCCCTCCTCCGGTGCCCAGGGCCTGCCTCTTCCTTGCTCGCTGGAAACGCTCTGCTGCCAGCTCTCCGTGCCCCTTTCCTTGCGCAGCAGCACTGGGAGGCCAGACTGCTCCATCATCCCAGTGCACGTATGGACTGAACGGGTGGAGACCGCCCCACACCGCAGAGGCCAGCCCCAGGAGCTCCACCGGGAGGACTTTTCTCAAGGTCTGATTCTCCAGGACCTCAGGTTTACATGGACCGGTGCTACCGCCCGGGGCAGGACCGACGCAAAGCTGCAGTGCCCTGGGGCAAGACAGCCCTGTTGGAGGGTTGGTGGCAAAAGTCCCACAAAACTGAGCTCACCGGGGAGCAGGGCACAGACATTGCCTCTCCTGGTGGCCCAAAATGAACATCCTGGAGATGCTCAGCTTGCCCATCACCTGCCCTGCCAGCAGGACCCAGGGCAGAGAGGACAGGCTGCCCAGAGCCAGCATCTGGACCGAGCTCCACCCAGGTCTGTGGACACACATCCTCAGCCGGTACCAACCGGGCTAATTCCACCCATTTCTGTTGAGCTGACGCCAAGAGACTGCCAACCTCGGTGTGCATCCCCGAGGGCCTGACTGTGTGTCCTCCTGGGAAGCAAGGCTGTGGCCAGGGCTGGCGGAGGAGGTGTGCGAGGCAGAGCAGCAGGAAGAGAGAAGAGCTTTTGCTGTCCAACCTCAATAAGCTGTTATTCCTTCTTCATACTGTATTAGTCTCCAGTTCAAACAGACATCAGTTTCTTCCCATGTCGAGGTTGTAGTGGTCTTGGCATAATAAACGTGCGTGGAAATAATAGGTTCACTGCAGACCTTGCCTTGCTTGTTTAGGATCACTGACTGGCTCAGCCCACGCTGCAATATTCCAGTGTGTTAGGAGGATGTTTCACACGTCTGAGACTTACCATATGGTGAGCAAACTCCCCGTCCCAGGGATGAGTCCCTTGGAGCCTGCAGCAGATGAGACCGGCATAGGCCAGAGGTAGTCAAGACAGGGGAGTTTGGGGAGTAAGGATGTAGGCACTTGCTGAAGCTGCTGGAGATGCTAACGGTGGCTTTTCAGAGATGCTCAGGACCAGCTTTCCCCCCAGCAGGGCCATCTTTCAGGTTCCCTGGATGCTGGGGTGGTCTCACAGGGCACAACCACAGCTGGGACAGCAGAGAGGCAGAGGGTGTGTGGGACCACCTGGGCTTGTGTGGTCCAACCCTGTGCCATGCTCCTGGCACAGAGCCTCCTTCCCTGCTCTGGATGAGCCGAGGGGACCCTCCTGTCCCTGGTACCACTTGTTCTGGTTGTCACACGCCATCAGTCTCTGCCACAAGATGTCCCTTGAACTCCATGGGCCACCCAGCCCTCCTCTTCCTCACGGTACTGCTTGTGCCAAGGAGCCCTGGAAGCAGAGCTGCTGCCCTGGCTGGGGCACCCTGAGGTCCTAGCTCAGGAGTCAGGGCTCAACCTCTGGTTGTGCTTTGTGGGACTCCCATTGGGGTCACCCATACAGCCCCAGACAGGGCTCAGCATCACCCTAGGGTGCTCTGGGGGCTGCTTGGGTCCTCTCTTCCATGGCCATGCATCCTCCAAGCCCACACAGCCCTCAGGAGAGGCATGAAGTGCTCGTGCTCCCCAAAACCCCCTCTGCACATCCAGCAGGGCAGGAGGCTCCGGGGCTTCCCTTGGCACCTGAATCCTCTTCCCATGGAGTCAGTCCTTAAAGCAAAGTGAGGATTTTGCTCTGGTGGCTGCAGTTTGGGATTTATCCACCCAGCCAGCTCTTCCCTCCATTCATCCACCGCATCCAGTGGTGACCAAATGGGACATCTGCCAGGGTAGCTCGTGTGTGTCCTGCTGGGCTCTGCACCACGCATCCCAAAACCACTTCGGTGCTGCCGGTGGCACCGGCTGTGGCTGGAGGTATCCCCAGGTCAGGATCCAGTGGGTGCTTGGGGAGCAGCAGCACTGCCCAGGGCTGCTTTGAGGTGTGCGTGTAAACCCTCACATGGCCACGTAATTTTTTTGTCCCCCAAATCCACCTGGTTCATAATTCAAGCCTGTGAATGGATGGGGCAGACCCAGGAGGCTGATGGGGTCCTGCTGAGACCCCCGTGCAGGTTTGGGAGGGCTCTGCTGGCCTTTTGGGGCTGCTGAGATGTGTAGTGTGGTAACCACCTGGGGCCCCTATGAAACCCGTGTGTAATATGTACAAAGAAAAGCCAGAAAATGCGATGGACAATAGCATAACATACACAAGACTCATATGTTTGTTTTTCATTATTTTACTGCAGTTATTTAAATAACACCAGTCTAATAAGCACCAACCACCTAATTCTGTGCCTTCTCTGTAGGATCTGTGGAGCCAAGGGGTTTGTGGTGTCCCTGTGCCCCTAACCCAGACCTGCAGGTCGGGGCTGTGCTGACCCCCAGGTTCCTCAAGAGCTGCCCGAACCTCGTCCCTGCTTCGCGTGCCCCTGGAGCGGGCACACCGCGGGGCACCCCATGGCTCCTGGCCCCATGTGCACAAGTGGCCCCAAAAAGCTCCCCCACGTCACCAGGACTGGGTCACCAGAGGGGACAGAGGCCCCCACCAGTGCGTTCCTGCTCTCTGAGCTCACCGGGCAGGGAGGGGGCTCTCCCCAAGCCCCCCACCCACCCACCCGCCCGCCTCCAATCCTCCGGCAGCTCGAGCATCTGGAATTATCCCAAACCCAAAGGGCTTTGCATCTCCGGGGGTGAAGCAGCTGGGAAAACTCTTTGCATGTTGCTCCGTCTTCCTCTCCTTTACTCCAAGAGCCATAATTGAGGAAAACGGGAACGCTAATGATATCGCTCGCTGTTTATTTTATTTAGGTATTGTTTTTATATAATCGTTAATGGTTTATGTAATTATTTCATTGCTGTTCGTGATGTTAATATTTAAACCAAGCCACAGTTAAAACAAAGAACAATCGAGCCAAATTTCCAGTAGGATTAACTGCTTTTTTTTTTTTGGGGGGGGGGGGGAGAGAAAAAGGGTAATTAGCAGTCAAGCGAGGCGCTGCCCCCCCAGCCGTGCTGCCACGAGGGCAGGCTGGCTCACACCAGCTGCATCGGTGCAGGACGGGGCTGGGGTGGCTCCGTCTGGGGCAGAAAAAGGAGGTGGCTTGGGCCAGGGGATTGGGGTGGCAGCGGGGGAAACCGTGCTGGACAGAGCCAGCAGCCACCTGCTTTGCCTGGGCGAGGGATACTGCAGCGGGCACCTGCCTCTCCGGAATGAAGATACATATTTTCCAAAACAGCTCTTGAAGAAAAAAATAATGAATTCAGTAAAAGATCTGCAAATGCAGCCAGCGCCAAGGCGGCCCAGCACCTTTCTCACGAGCGCTTCTTCGAGCAGACTCCTGGGCTTCTCCCAGCCTGCTGCAGTCAGCTGGGGCAAACCGTCTCCAGGAGAGGCCAAGTCTGCAAGATTTCCCCTGCTCTGGGACTGGATTTTGCAGCTGGTTGAAATTTTTCTCATTTCAAAACACTGATGGACATTTTTTGCATGGAAACCCGGAATTTGGCCAAGGAAAGAAGCAAAATGTGAGAATACTACGAGAAAATTCGATGCTCTTTTTTTTTTTTTTCCATATTCTCCAGCCAGCTCCAGTCACAAGAGATCGCGTGAGTGCTGGCAGCTGAGCCCCAGCCGCAGTGGACAGACGGACGGATGGACGCACGGATGAACGCACAGAGCATCTCACCCGGGGCTGTGTGTCCGAGCAGGGGTGAGGCCATCGTTCAGCCCCTTGCTGAGCACCCACAGGGGTGGCTGGGCTCCCGTGGCACTGCGACAAGTGCCCGTGGCTCACGGTGCCGCGGGGGCTCTCCGCCCTGCCCCTGGCACTAACCGCTTTGTGTGTCCCCCCTCACCAAGCACTGCTCTTTCTCCACGTTTTGTGGCCTCCACAAGCCTCATCGACCTCCCTGATTTGCCTCCTGAGCACACCTCTGGGTGTCCACTCACTGCAGGCAGGGACCAGGGCAGGATGTGCCCCCCAGGCAGCTCCAGCCACTGCCAGCAGCGCAAAGAGTGGGTGGCGAGCGGTGAGGGAGGTGCTGTGCTCCACGGGGCACTTTTACAAGCTTTCAGGGCATTTATTCCATCTGAATTAATCACCGTGCCATTCATGCATCTGTTCACCAATTTGTCCATCCAAGCCATCCTTTTTAGGGTGCAGTTCAGTGGCTGAGCACGGGGCACCCATCTGCCTTGCCTCGGCCAGGCAGCAGCTCGCCCTGCGCCATCCCCAAGCAGCAGTGCAGCCGCCCCAGGAAGCAAACCCCAAAAAGGGGGAGCCCCCCTCCAGGCAGGGCACGGGGAGGCAGCTTCCCACGGCATCCGCGCGGGGGGAACATGAGGAAACGATTAATCGATGAGCTGGCCTGCGCTGTGTTTTTCTAAGGAAGAGCCAAAGATGGGGAACGGCTGGGGTCAGCGGGGCACCATCTGGAGAAACCCGCCGGCTCCCCCCTGCCGGGGCTTCCCACCTCGGCTGCAGCAGGGAGGACGAGGCAAAGGAGACGAGCAGTCCTCGTGGTCCCCAGGGACAGGGACACCCCAAAAAGGGCGGCGTGGGTGCAGGCAGACCTGCGGGCAGCTCCCCGCTCTGCCAGCTCCGGGATGCTGGAAGCGGGATGCTCCTCACCCCTGGCCCCACACAGCTCTGACCCTACAGCACGGCCACAGCCGTCCCCAGCTCTCTCTGCCCGTGTCTGTGGGGTGTAGGGCCGGGTGGCCCTGCTTGCCCAGGGGATGCGAGGAGCAGCCCCGCTCCGCAGAGCCGCCAGCCGGCATCTGCCGAAGCGAGCCCTGTATTTACACAGCCAGCGCGAGACTCAAATAAACGGCCGATGTTTTCATCTTGGACAGCGCGCACTACCCAGCAAGCTGGGGGAACAGGCCTCTCTGCTGTCCAAATAAACACCACCCACTGCTTCCCCCGCAGAGGACCCACGCAAGGGGAAATAAGCGGCTTTTGTTTATCGCGAGGGCCGGGGAGGTGCAGCACTCCCAGAGCGCGCCTGGTGCCGGGGAGGCTGGGAGAAGGGTGCTCGGAGGAAAGCTGAGGTTTCAGAGCGGCACGTGCAGCATCCTGGGGAATCTGGGGGATCCCCGCAGAGCTGTGGGGTGCCTGGGGTGGGTTCCTGCCCACGGAGCCCTCCTCCGGAGCAGCACAGCCCAGCCACGTGCTGTGCCCGGGGGCTGAGGGCTGGGTCCCTGCCTCCCACCCCCAGCCACTCTGTGCCTCCCGAGAAATCCCTCTCCAGCAACCTGCTGGATCACACGGGGAAATTCCCCGGCTCCTCCGTCCGTTAAGCCAAATTAGCTCTCCGGGAGCGCCTGGCGAAACCGCGGGCCTTTGTCTGCTCCGGGTGCTCTCAGACTTTTCCCTGGCATCCACCAGGAAGGCCGTAAATCTCCGCTACTGCCTCCGAGTCGAACATTTCCTCCGAGCCCCATTATTAATTTTCTGAAAGATCCCATAAACCCCCAGATGGAAAAATACGGAGATATTTGCACATGTGCCGTAAAACACATTGCCCATCTATTTCAAATGGATGTGGCAATATATAAAACATACTTAGGGCATGAGCCAGGTTTCACGGTATTTAAACAAGGCGGCATGATGTAATTGGAATTTACAGCGTAGAAGCAGATTGAAGCTGGGCCTCGGTTGCATACCATATATCTTCGATCTCCTGAAGATTTGGCCTGCTTTACAATGCCAAATGCCTTTTGTACTTGTCACCTATATTTTAAGTAGATGAACAGCTCCTTTTGTGAAGTGCAATGGTTGGAAAATATATATTTTCCACCTGAGTTTCACAGAGAGGTGACATCTGCCCTGTCCCCTCCCGGTGAGCTGACAGGTGCCAGCCCTCCGCATCCCCATCCAAGCTCCAGCCAGAGTGGTACCAAAAATGGGGCCATGGCACGGCTGTCCCTGGGCTGTCCCCATCACTGCTACCCCCCTGGCACCAGCACCCAGCTGGGTTTCAGCTCTGGCAGCCCAGTTCCTCCCATCAAGGTGCGTTCCCCCAGGGCAGGTGGGGTGGATTTGGGGTTGTGGTCCCGGGGGAGCGCTTGGAGCAACGCGGGTGCCGCTTTCAGCTGGGCGAAGCTTTCCACGGAGCGGTCAGAAGTTAGAACTTCCCCAGGAATTTTTGAAAAATGAGTAAATCAAGTCGTTCCCTTCCGGCAGGAGGAAAAGCCCTCCAAGAAACGTCAGTTAGAAATAATCCGAGTGATTTGTTTGGAAAATTTCGGAGCGCGGGTCCTTCTGAGAGCCAGGATGGCCTCTCAGCCTCGCTCTCCAGAGCCGGGAGCCAGGAGCCAAGACCCCCGGTCCGGGGCAGGAAGCCTGGAACTGCTCAGAGCCACATCCCCAGCAGCCGCAGACCACCTGCAGGTCCAGGACCCCGCGAGCCCACCCGGGGCCATCTCTGGGCTGGATGCTGAGGAGCTCCAGAGTTAATTCAGGAACAAGCCCAGCTGCTCTGCGCAACTGTGTTATCAGCTCTGTGCTAGCTGGGCACTGGCTTTCATTTCTTTAGACCCAAAGGGACCTTGTCTATCATCTTCTGAGCAGTTCTTAGCACCAGGCAGAAGGTCTCAGAGGGTTTTTGATGTACAGCACAATGAAAACTCTCCTCACAGCTGCGGTTGTTCTCATTTCCAGGGTGCCAGCCCTCAGACCTCTCGGAGACCCGACTGCCAGGCTATGCTGAGCATCAACTCCCCCAAAAAAACAGAAGCTTTTGTGTCATAGCCATGAGGGAGCCTAAGCAAGAGGAAGCACCCCTCATGCTTGATGGTTTGACCTTCACCAGATGAAGAATCAGCCTCACAAAGCCTCGCAGAGACATTGGTATGAGCAGATTGGCACTGGGTACTGAGCACTGCCTTAGAGGTGCTCGGACCTTGGTTGCTCCTGGGTCAATGCTGGGTTTTGGCATTGGTTGAGTGAGGTGGAGCTGGGTTCTGACATCCTAATTCCCTCCTCACGGGGTGTTTCTCTGAGATGAGCTCTCTTGGGTTGGCTTCCAGCCTCCACGAGGTGAATGCCATCGCTCCTCCTGGCTGCCAGCAGTGGTTCGTGAATTGAGGGGAGAGGCAGCGAGGTGAGATCGTCTGGTGCTCCCCCCACAACGCCTTTTGTCAGGGTAACTTGGGAGATGACAGAAGAGAAGAAAGTCGATGGTTTAAGCCTCCAGTCTTTTTTTAAGGAGCATACAAAGCCCCTCAGGGAAGGGGTGAGCTTGGCAGAGCCTGGGAGCACTCAAACCTCGGCAAGGCAGCTCCGACAGACGGATGGAGCCAGGGCTGGTGGCTCGGGAGGGGATTGTGTGGGTAATGGCAAACAGGCTGCACGCCAGCGGTTCTCCACCTGAAGAGATGGAGCAGGTCTAGGACATCAGAGGCGTCTGAGACTGTTTCCTGTACAGCACGGGGTCGGTACCGGTGCTGCGGGGCTGACCAGGACAGCTTCTCAGCAGGAGTCAAGAAACACGACAGAGAAATGCACAGATGTCTCTGCAGCTCCGGGTCTTCCTTCCACGTTCCCACCACCCTCCTCCACCTTTCCCTTACTCATCTCCCTCGCCCCTGACCTCTCCCCTCCTCCCAGCACACTTTCTCTTTTCCCCAGTTCCTTGCTGTTTGGCTGCTCCTTCTCCCCTTCCCATCAGCGATGATAAATCACCTCTTTGGATGAGCGTCATCGACATACCAGACTCATCCTTCTCTTGACCTCCTCGGCTCCCAGCCACTTCCAGGCGGTAAGAACTGGACCCAATTACGCTGGAGAGATCATCAGTCCACCCAGCCAAGCAGGAACCGGTCCCTTCCCCATTTCCCTCCAGCCACAAGCCCTGCCTCTACCAGCCCAGCACACTGGGAGCAGGCTGCACATCCCTCTGGCCATCAGACCGTGGCTCTGTCCCCAGCTGGGACACCTCCTGCTAAAGGGAATGCCACGTGCACGTGCCCCTCTCTGCGCTGATCTCCCTTACCTTGCCCCCCCTCGCCCTTCCCCAGCACACATCTGCTCACACGGTTCTAGAGAATTCGTTTCATCTCACCATTGAGTCGTTTATTTCTTTCCAGAGAGTTAAAAGCCTGTCTCCCTTGATTTAGTGAGTCAAGAGTGGCTGGGAGGGATGGAGGGGGGGGGGGGGGGGAAGAAAAGAATGAAAGAAAGAAATAAAATAATGAAAAAAAGGTCTCGGGAACATCTGGAGTTGCTCTTAAGCAAGATGCAATATTCTCGGCCAGATGTTGAGTGACTGGCTTCTACTTGGGAAATGTCAGCATGTAAGACGTGGAAATCCCACCCGACACCACCTTCCCTTCCCTTCCCTCCCCACTGCCTCCCCGAACCGTCCCCCTGGAGGAAGGGGAGGTTTTCGGGGCCTTGCTGGGTGTCACCAGGAGGCATAGCCAGGCTGAGATGGTCACTGGGACGCAAGGAACCCCCCCGGGCAGAGGGATCCACAGGGGCTGGGTGAGCTCCCGGTGCCTGCCTGGGGCGGGTGAGGCAGAGCCAGCCGACGCAGGAGGCAGCCGGGGAGGTTTCACAGGGCTGAGGATGCAGCTGCAGCAGGACAGCGAGGCCATCCCAGATCTCTGGCAGCGGGCCTGGCTCAGCAAGGAGCACAGAGAGAAAGCACAGAGCTTTCTCAGCCCCATGGTGAACCCATTTGGCCAGGTGGATGTCAGGGAGCCACAGGACATGGGCACGCCTCCCTTCCCCAGAGAACGGAGCCCGTGGACAGGTCACTCGTCTCAAATCACCCTCCTCACCCAGGGAGCCACTAAGAGCGGTGTGAGCGGGCTGCAAGGACTCATCCCAGCTCCAGAGGTGGTTGGGCAGGAGGGGAATGGATGGGGAGAAAAAGGAAGCGCTTTGGGAAAGCCAGCAGAGGGTGACGTCCCCTCCAAGCACTGTGAATCCCCAGCAGGTGCTGGCGGTGGCGGTGACACCGGAGGGCTGGAGGCAGCCATCAGCCAGTGCCCAGGAGCCCTCTGCTCCCCAAGTGGCCTCCTGCTCCTCTGCAGGGTCCTGGGCACAGCCCATGGCCCTGTGCCATGGTCCCCATGCGTCACCGAGATGGGGTGTCCGACCGTGCCATGCCCAGGAGCACAACATCCCTTCCGTCCACCAGCTGCCCCAGCTCATAAATTGTGATGCACGGTGTGAAAAAGCAGAACCAGATCCAGCAGAGGTGAGCTGGGGGTGTTGAGGGGTGAAGGAGCACACGAGAAAGCAGCAGCACAGCACAGCCCAGCGCCTCCCGAGCCCCCCAGGGGCTCTGTGGATGCCCCAGTGCCTGTGCCCACCCTGCTCGCTGCGTGCTCCCAAGGCTCAGCCCGTGCTCACCGCCTGTGCTCAGCGCCTGGAGAAGCTGAGAAACCACAGGCAGAGAGAGCAGCCTCTGCCTCTTCAGAGCAGGGACGAGCTTGGCCGGTACGTGGAGGAAAAACACAGCAGCAAGAAATATGTCTGGGTCTGCCCTCAGCCCTTCCTGCACATCTTTCCTTTTCCTGGACCAAAAAAATAAAAGCAGAGGGCAAGGAGCTACCTCACGCTTCCCACTCCCGGGGTCTAGCAGCCTCCTCTGCCCTGGCTTTGTGGTGTAGCAGAAGGGCAAGGGGAAAACCCGTTCCTGGGAGAGCTCCCTGGCACCATCCAGCCCCCCAGCTCTGCCAGCCTCAGCGACTTCCCGGGGGTGCTCCCCGTGGACCCGCAGCCATCCTGGCTGTCCCCAAGGGGCTGCACAGGAGGGCCTGGTGCCCGCTGCCGTGCAGTTATTTGGCCAAAAAGGGATGGCCACTGCTCAGGAGTGGCCTCTTCTGGGCACCCGCATGGCACGGAGCTCTGCGCTCCCTCCTGCAACCGGGGGGAGACATTTACAGTCCCTACGGAAGGGAGGATCACCACGCTGTGACCTGCACGGGGACAGAAGCACCTCGGTGCAGTGCATCAGGTTCCAGCCATCCGAGGAGCATCCCTCCCTGCGCTGCCCCTAAAAACCCCCACCCTCAACGGGGATGGGGCCAGCAGAGCCCTGGGGGCAGGGGAACGGGGCCGGCACCCAGTATGGGCACCCCACAAGCGGGGAGGGTCCTGGGGAGCCCCCAGGGTGGCTGGGGCAGGGCCGTGGTGGCCGTGGCGGGGGCGCAGCCGGCCCCTTGGTAATGACAACCAGGTGAGTGGGGGGCGATAAGCCCCCAGGAATGCGGCGGCGGCAGCTGCCGGCCCGCGGCTCGCTCAGACCTTGGATGGGCCAATTAAGTAAATAGAAAATTTGGAGCGCGGGATCAAAGCCGGAGCGCGCGGGCTTTATTTATTTGGAAAAGGTCAGATTATATTGGCAGATGTGTTAAAAGGGAGAGGAGAAGAAAAAAAAAAAAGAAAAAAAAAAAAAAAAAAAAAACCTTTCGAAAACATTGGCCCTGATTTGAGGTTTCCTGACAGGCGGGCTGGGGCTTTTCTTTCTTTTCGGGCCATGGGTGGGTATTGCGCTGGCAGTGCACAGAGGGAAGGGCGCATCCGGCCCCGGTGTGCACCCCTGCCCCAAACCCCCCAGCCCCAGCCATTAGGGCCCCCCGGGCACGCTGCCTGCTCCCCCGGGCCACCAGGCACCTGGTGGTGGCCTCCTGGGGGCACCCAACGGGCTCTGCCCCCCGAACCCCAGCAGGACCAGCCCCACACGGGTGCCAAGGCTCGGTGCCCCGAGTGGTGCCACCCTGCTGTGCTGGGTGCCCCCGGTGCCACCCTGGCTGTGCTCGGTGACCTTCCCACCATCACTCCAGGGTTTTCCCAGCTCATGCAGTGGAAAGGTGTCACCGGTCAGGGCAGGAGGGTCCCTCAGGGGTCACCTTGTTGCTGCCACCGCTTCACCCCCAAGCACCACAGGCAAGGGGACACCAGGGGTGCCTGGAAACGTCCCGGTGCCACCAGCACTGCTGCAACCCCCACAGCATGCCCCGAGACAACGCTGGGGCTGGGATCCTCCTGGTCCCCAGGTCCCAGCAGCACTCAGCCATCCCTTCCCCTCCGACACCGCCACAGGGGACAGGGGCACCCCCCGGCGCACCCCAATTCCCCAGGAGGCTGACGCAGCCCACGGGGGCTCTGCATCCCCACGGTACCCACAGGCAGCTGGGGAAACTGAGGCAGGGCAGCGGGAGGGCAGGGGAGGACACGGGGCCAGGCTGCTCTGGCGGCAGCATCCAGCCCCAAGGTGGGGAAGCGGCGGGAGGGACCTGCACTGGGGGAGAGGAATGCGCTCGCCCGGGCAGGAAATTGTTGGGCTCGGTGAGTGCAGGAGCCGCCTTCTAAGAAAACAAGCAGAGGCCGAGAGGCAGCGGGGGCGAAAAGGCGGGCAGGGGGGGCAGGAAGCAGACTCAGGGGGCAGGAACGCTGGCGATGGGCAGGTGTGCCAGCCCGGAGCTGGCCAAGGAGGCTCCTTTCCCCAGCACAGCGAGGAGAGGAGGGGAGAGGCGGTTTGCTGGGGCTGGCAGCCCCTCTCCAGCCTTGGCTTGGCCGTGCCTCAGTTTCCCCAACCTCAAAATCCAGCAGCAGCTGTCCTGTGCCTGGTCCCCTCCTCCGGGGCCACAACCAAGCTGCCCCTGCGTGGCCACCCCACAGGCCCCTGAGGGATGCTCGGCGTACCCCAGGCCAGGCCTGCGGCCGTGGGGATATTGCTGGGTCCTTCCTGCTCCATTTATGGCACAACGTAGCCCAAAATGCCGACTGGATCACAGCACCGCTTGGAAACACCACTGGCGTGTAACACAATATCTGGCAGGGGCGTCTACAGCTTTATCTGCAACAGATCAGGTTGGAGCAAAACCTTCTGAGACAGCATCTGGAAGTGGTTTAACCTTTGCCAAGTTTTGCATGAAATACCAATTTTCCACCCCTTTCATTTAGTTTATTGAAATTAGGAGGGGAAGCGCCCCCTCCCTCTTCCTACGGCTCCCCCCCCACCCCTGCTTGCTCCTCGGGGGCAGCTCAGCTTCTCACGTTGTTGCCGGAAAATCTGAAGATGTCACGGCGACCCCGGCAAGGGATGGGCAGGGGGCGAGGGGCTGGCTGCCAGCCCGTGCCACCAGCACAGGGGTCCCCAAGGATGGGTGTTTTGGCCAAACCTGGCTTTTTCCCCCAGCAGAGTGTCCCCAGCTCCAGGCGTGCTAAGTTAAAAGCACGCCTCCAGACCAAGGGACACGTGAGCTGCTTGCACAGCGCTGAACACACCGCAAAATCTGGCTGGGTTTTGTACTCAGCTTCAGGCTCTTCTTGGAGAAACAGCCGAGGTCCCTGCGCCCTCGCCCTGAAATGTCCCTTTGGGACTTGTCACCTGAAGCAGGGTGGCAGGAGGGGATGGCTCGGAAGGGCGGCCACACCACCGGCACTGCTTCTTGTCCACCTGGTGGCTTCGCAGACGCAGCTGGGGAAGAGCTGTCCCCAGCCACTTGCCAGCCCAGTCCCGGGTGGCCCCGGGACCGCCAGCACATGTGCTGCGCTCGCGGGGAACGAGCAGGTGTTCCGGGATGGAGCTGGCCCCAGGGGCAGAGCCGCGTGTGTGTGCGCACACGGGGTGGTGGCTGGTGGCACAGCCTCCTCGGTGCTGGCACGAGCAGCAGCAGTATGTTGTCCCCAGGGAGCACTGATGGGGACAGGCAGCCAGCCCTGCTGCCAGCAGCAGTGAGGACGTGCCCTGGCGTGGTGGGAGGTGATGGAAAACCGGGAGCCACACTGCCCCGATGAGGAATCGGGGAATGGTGGGTACCAAAAGAGCATCGGGGTGCCACACACACCCTGCTCGCACGCCCTTCCCCGCACGCCCGAGAGCCATCTGTCCCTGCCAGGCTGCTCGGGGCCGCTGCCAAGGCTCAGCTCCAGGTCCCACAGCAGGCACTGGGGGGGGGTCACGGTGTGCCCATGGCCAGGGCCGTGCTGCCGTCCTGCCCCTGGAGGAACCTCTCCTGCCAGGGTGTGCAGCTGCCCGCCCTGGGGGGGCTTCTTGGCCCTCCTGCCCCCCTGCCCTTCCTGCTGCCTGGTCCCAGCTCTGCCAGCAGCAGCAGCAGCCAGCGCGGCTGTGCCAGCGCAAGAGATGTCCCCAGGGAGGGGACATTAATTTTCAGCTGGCACCGGGCCACGCAGAGCCAGGCGGAGAGCGGAGGGGAGGCTGAGCCAAGAGCAAGGAGAGAGGCACAGGGGAGGAGGCTCAGGGGGTATCTGTCTGTCCCCAGCTCCTGTCCCCAGCGGCTGGTAGGACGGTGCCATCCCCATGCCGGCAGGGCCAGGAGTGGGGCAGGGCAGCGCAGCGGGCACACGGCGCTGTGTCAGCCCCAGGCACAGGGGCTACATCGGGACCCCACTGCCCTGGGAGAAAAAGGCTCCAGGAGCAGTCCCCAAGTGCCACACGCTGCTGCCTGTGCCCCCTGCAAGGGCTGCCCGTGGGTAGGGGCTGTGCCATGGTGCAGGATGTGACCCATGGGGCAAGCCCCCAGTTACCTGGTGCGTGCACTCTGCTGGGTACGGTGACCAGCAGGAAAGTCCCTCATCACTGCGGGTGTTACAGAGACAGCCCCCAGCCCTGCTGCTGGTGTCTCTCCGGGTGTGGGGCAGGAGGCATGTGGGGACCCCCAGGAAACCCCAGCCACATTTCAGAGGAGCCAGCCGCCTCTCCAGCTGCGTTTTCACGGCTGCCCAAATCCCCAGTTTGGGAACCAGACTGGGGGTCCTCCCCCACCCCATCCCAGCACCTGGGATCCCCTCCTGGGGCTCTCCAGGTCCCAGCCCTGGCCTGGCCAGGTGCCACCAGGCTCCCACAGGGTTTGGGGACAGCGCCTGCCCTCGCTGCTCACAGCCCGTCCCCGCTAAGCCACCCTGCCGTGGTTCCTCCTGCGCACCCCCTGAGGGATCCGTCCCCTTCCCCACAGCCACCACAGCCACCAGCTCTTGTCCTCCCCTGGGATCCTCCATCGCCAGCTCCTCCACTCCCATTTGCGCCTATTTAATTAAAGGTGTGAAATGATCTCATTAAATCAGTGCTGTGCTGTGTGTACAAACTGCTCTGACAGCTTACGCATGGCTCGTTTCCACTACACATCACCCGCTTCTCTCCTTTCCTTCTTTCCTTCCTTTCTCTCTTTCTTCCTCTCTTTCTTTCTTCCTCTCTTTTCTGGCTTGGTTTCCAACAAAAATGAGGTTTATACAGTCATGATATGTGTGGGTATCTCTGTCCAGCTCTGTAACTTCTTTAAAAGCCAATTTAATCCAGATTCGGCAGAGGGATGGAGGGCTCAGGGATGCTCTTTCCCCACGTGTTTTGTGGGAAGGCAAGGACAGGATTCAGCGGGATCAACAAATGCCCAAGTGAGGTTTGTTCAGCTCCTACCAGCTCTGAGAACAATTTCCTCTTTTCTACTGGAAATTTTGCCCAGATCGGTACTACTGAGATGGATTCCTTGCCGAAACAGTTCTGACCCAAACCCACTGCCTTGGCCGGGTGTTTGCCCAAGCAGGTGCACACCGGTGTCCCGTCCCCCCCCCCCCCCCCCCGCCCTTTTTTTTAATTAGCCGATAAAGAATGCATCCTTTTGAAGCAGGTAGGGGATTCCTCGCATCCCTGGCATTGCTGGGCTGCCTGCCGGTAACCCTATTCCAGTTGAAAGCTTTCTGCACCGGCCCACGGCCGTGGGGCCCCCGGCTCTCACCACACCTGCAGGCCCGCTCGGTCCCTCACCCAATTACTCGACGTGATGATTAACGGGGGCAGCGCGGTGGGGACGGGGACGTCTCCCTGCCAGCAGCACGTGGCCCTCGTCCCAAGGTGCAGGTGACATGGGGCCCATCCCCAGGGCCCCCCGGCTCTGCCCCCACAGCAAGCTCCGTGTTGGGGCCAGCAGCGGGCACTGGGGCCGTGGGTCTCCCCACAAAGACCCCATAGTCTGGGGTGCCAGCATGGCAGGGTTGGGGCTCTGGGAGGCACTTTCTGCCCACCCCGTGCTCTTGGGTCCCTGTTCTGTCCCTGGCATCCCCCCAGTGCCCGCAGTGCCCGGTCCTGTCCCTACAGGGATGTGGGTTAATGGGGCCGTCTGTCTGGGGCAAAGGTTCTTTGGTTTCTTTGCTCCTCCCAGCCCTCAGGCAGTGGGTTCATGACCTGGGGAGAGAAAATGAGCGAGGAGTCCTGCAGGCTCCTGGCTCGAGGACCTCCAGCAGCCTGGAAGCCTTTGGTCCACTGCAGGACAAGGTTACAAAGCCTGCACCTCCTCGCTGCATCCCAGTGCCCATCCTCCCACACCCAAATGCACGACCCCAGTGCATCCTAACGCACATCTTTGTGCATCCCGATGCTCATTCCCACTTCATCCTGATGCACATCCCCATTTCATCCCAATGCACATCCCAACATCATCCCAATGCACGTCCCCAGTTCATCCCAATGCACGTCCCCACTCCATCCCAATAGACATCCCCACTCCATCTCAATGCACGTCCCCAACTCCATCCCACTCCATCCCGATGCGCACCCTCCCTGCGTGCCCGTGCCCAGCCCCACGCAGCCCCGTGGTGTGCTGGCGTGCTGGGGCAGGCTGTCAGCACAGCATGGCTCCGGGCCCCATGTGCTGCACGTTATATTGCGGAACCAGTAAAAATTATTTCGGCGTGTGCCTGTGTGGTCTGCAGCAATGCCCCAGCCTGAGATAACCTAAGAACAGGAAGCCCTGGGCTGGGCTTTAAATCTTCCTCCCTCTGCCAGTGACCCCCAAGTGGCTCACCCCCCGAGTCCCCTCCGTGCTGGGGGGGTCTTGGGGACCCCAGCAGCCACCCCCGGCTGGGCCGGGCCCTGCGCACCACCACGGTGACAGCATTCAGAGTTGGCTTTAAATCAATTGCTGCGCCCTGGCAGCTCTGTTTCCACGGTCCCATGTTATTCTTTCACTCAATCATGGGGAGAATGACTCTGTTTTCCTTCAGCAGTTTTAGCTCTTTTTCCCCTTTTCTTTCTTTCTTCCTTTCTTTCTCAGGGCGAAGGATGGGGTCGCAGCGAATATTCATTTCCACGGTTCCAGCTCATTGAGAACAATAAGGGCAGTAAACAGAGGGCAGCATTGCTCAGGAATGTGAAGCATTTGCCTGCGGTTTAAAATTACTAATTTTTTTACAGGCAAGAATATATATTTTTAGAGACTTTTAAGGACAATCCGAGTCCGACTCCCCCACGTTGCTCCCCCAGCACCCCCTAAACATGCGGTCACACCTTGCGTGTTTTCCCAGCTGGCCGCAGGTGTGATGGAGAGCTGGGGGTCCCGGCCGCAGAGCAGCTGGGAAGACCCCAAGTCACTGCTTGGAGCTGCAGAAGTTGGACCTGGGAGCTCAGAGGTACCAGAAATGGGAAAAAAAAAAAAAAAGTGCAATTGGTGTGCGCCGACACCTTCCTCTTGCTGGGTGAAGTCAATGGAGATGCAGCCGAGTGCTGCGCATGCGTTCTGCGGCACAGTGGCACCAGGGAGGGGACACACGTGTCCTGCAGGGCCCACAGAGCCAAGCCGGCGTCACACAGCACCCCGGGGTGTCAGGTGCAGGTCCTCCCACCCCAGCCGAGACCTCCGTGGCTGCTCCAGGCCCCAAGGCTCCCGCGGTGCCTCCCCTCGGAGGAGGCCGGCATACCACCAGAGTCAGCCGAGGACATTCGGGCTCACAGCTCCGCTTCCGAAAGAAACAGAGGAGGGAAGCATTGTTTTATTGAGAGCAATTGCTTTCACATCCCTGCCCCACCAGGCATGCACGCATCCTGCCTCTGGGCTGATGATCTCCAGATCCGCATGCTCTGGCTGCACGATGGCCTCGGTCCCCCCGGCCCCGTGCCCCTCACGCAGCCCCAAGCTGCCCCTTGCCCTTCCCCAAAGGCAGCACAGCGCTTCTTGCAGGGAGCAGCTGCGGTTTCCCCATCTGGATCCTCTTTGCTGTTCTCTCCCCAAAACCGTGCCGATCGCGAGGAGGCTGAATGGAAACATTCGGGCCCTTTCTCTTCGCCCTCCTCATCCTCGTCCCCCTCCGCCCGCTGGGGCACGCAGCCCCGTGGTGGGATCCCATGGTGGGATCGGAGACCAAGCAGCCTCCAGCGGGTGCAGTTTGCCTCCGTGGTCCTTTTACGACAGTCGAACAGCTTGAAGAGTCACAAACCATGAAGGAATATGGCAAAAACCTCCATAAATCAAGCTAAAGACGTAGACATAAAACCGGGAAGACATTTGCCTTTTATTGTCTCCTCGGACGGGCTTAGCATTTAAAGGCTTTTATCTCCTTTTTATGGTTTTTTAGGGTGGGCTCCAAGCCAATAGGTACTCCGTGTCCTTGCTCTGTGTTAAATTACATCATGAAGAAAAGAGGCTTGGGAGCAAATCACAAAACCTAAGTGAAGAAAAAAACTCCTTCGTTGCAAGCAGAAAGCCGCAGGTCGCCCCCGCAGCCACACCGGGCAGGTGCAGTGGGAGCAGGGGTCGGGGGATGCGGATGGGGACCTGCAGCCACCAGGACAGAGGCTGTGGGGCCAGGGGCTCGCCCAGGTCACTGCTGGGGCCAGGCAGCAGCAGCAAGGGGTGCCCAGGGTGGGTTTGCCTGGCCAGCCAGCCCGTAACCCCTCCACGGGGTGACTGTCCCGCTGCGGTGACCCGCGGCTCCGGGACGGGCCGTGCGTGCCACAGGGCTGGGTTTGCCTCTTAGCAGGCACTGAGCTGAGACGTGTGCTTTGCAAAGCTCCCTGCTGACACCAGGCACAGGCTCGCACGAGGACACGGCTCTGAGCAGCTCCCCGCTGCCTCCCCAGCCCTGCCCCGAGGACAGCCCCGTGCCCTGCGGTGGCACCGTGCGGGGGGTGCCACCCCTAAAGGGTGACGGCCCCCGGTGGGTGATGGTGTTAGAGATGGGGCCAGGAGCAGGCCACGAGTGCTGGGCACTGCGTGTGCTCCTCATCCCCACCTCTGCACCTCCGTCTGCTTGGGAAGAGACAAATGTCCCAAGTGAAGGTGGGAGGAGTGAGATGCGCCACCCGAAGGAGGCTGCCGGCCTGTTTTAGGGGTAACGGGGTGCCGTGGCTTGGACCTCTGCAGAAACCCGTGGGCTGCAGGGGCTGCAGGGGACTTGCAGAGGGTAAAACTGCAGCTGCTCCCTTCCCAAAACTCGTTTTGCACTGGAGGACCACGGCTCCTGGTTCACTCAGATGTCAGCTGGAGCAGCAGCCACGGGGCCAGCACCCCGGGGGGGTGCAGCAGCCTCTGCCCCCCCCCCCCCAGGGAGCCTCGCCGCAGGGGGCATGGGGGTGGCCAGCCATCCTCGGAGGGAAGGGAAGCGGCAGGTGAAGGGTTAAAGGTGTCCTTCCCACCCAGCATATGCTGTGTGCCAATCCTCCAAGCCATGTGTTTGAAATCCTTTCTGCTATCTCCTGAAAATATTTACAGTACACGCAGATAAATTAGCTGTAGCGCTTATTACGTCTCCCTGGAAATATATACAGCAGTTAAAGATGTTTAAAAAAATAGCCAAAAGCCGTCTCTTTACTATATCTGGAAGATATTTCACAGTGAGGGGAATTTACAAGGCCGGGTGGCGGGGAAATCGCATTTATTTTCACTCGAGTAGAGAAAGTTAAAGGACCCTTCACTGGAGTTTATTTTCATCTCTGCCTGCGAGAAAAGGGCCCGGGTTCGCTGGGGCAGGACTGCGGAGCCTGGAGAGCGGCACGGGGACCAGGACCACGGCTGCGGGTGCCCCCTGGCACCGCGGGATGGAGGAACACCACGAGCACCAGGCTGCATCTGCGTGGGGCTGGCCCTGAGCCCCCCAGGGTGCCCTACAGACCCCCAGGTGCCCGGTGTCCCCCAGGTGCCCGGTGTCCCCCAGGTGCCATGCGCCCCCAGGGCACCACGGCCGTGGGTGGCACTGCTGTTGTCACCATGTGCCACCTTCTTCCTTGCTGCCAGGTGGGCACCACGGGGATCTGGCACCATCGGGGACCCTCGGACATCCTCCTGGTGCCCCTGGGCATTGGGGGGGATGTCCCAGCTCCATGGCCAGCGCCTGCAGCCGAGGTCCTCGTGGTCACCAAAACCTCTGGGATGGGGACATCGGTTCCAGGCCCTCTTCTTCAGGCTGGGGTTCCTCGTGACGAAGGCACCTGCCAGCTGGGGACCAGAGGCCAAGGTCCTCAGATGCACCCGCTGGCTTGGGGTCGGTGACCCAGCGCTGGATGACAGCGTGTGTCTTCTGGGCCACTGGCATCAAGGGCTGGAAGGGAGCTGCCGGCCTTGACGTAAAAGGCTTTGGGAAGCCATTTGCTAATTCCCCTGAGTCACCCGCTCCCTCTGGCTGTTTTGAAATTCATATCTAATGAGTGGTTTGGGTGAAGGAATTCTGAAAAGATGCAAACAATTCCTTTGCCAAAATAAAGAGAGCCAGAGCTGGGCTTATAAACATATAAATCATTTCTAGTTTTTAGCTTGCAAACAAGATACTTGCTTCTTCATGCAGATTTTGGGGAGAGCGGGGAGAAAGGGCTGGGGCAGGAGGAGCAGGCAGCAGCCGCGCCTGGGCAGCGGTTGCCCCAAGAGCCTTCCTCCAAGCCGGGCACCAGCCTCCAGGAGGAAGGAGCCTGATGGGATCTCCACCACCTCATCTGCTCACCAGCTCCTCGAATGACAAACTGCAGCAGATGAGCTCAGGCAACGCTTCGTTTTCCCTCGGGGTGAGGGACGCAGTGCCCTGGTGTCCTGGGCAGGCACCCTGGGCAAGGAGGTGCCCTCTGCCCCCAGGCCAGCCTCACCAGGAGGGCACAAGAAGGAGGTGGTGGGGCTGGGAGGGAGGTGGGTGCTGCTGCCCAGGTGGTCACCCAGCCCCGTAGGCAGGCTGGGAATTGTCACCGGCATTTTCGGCAGCTTCCTCTCCAACCTCTCCACTGGAGAGAAGCCCCGCCATGGTGCTGGGCTGCTCACACTCCGAGCTCTGCGTAATTCAAGCTGGATTCCTGGGGGACAAGAGAAAAACAATGCAGGTCACCCCAAAAGGAGCTGAGCACGGAGAAGCTCTCCTGCCCGCAGACCCCATCAGGGCAAGCCCTTGATAAATCTCAATGTCACTGATCCCCGTGCCGCAGGCTGCGCTTGGTGCCCCAGGTGCTTGGCAGGAGCAGCCCCTCTCCAGAGGCACCTGTGCTGCTCAGCCAGGCCAGCGGATGAGGATTAATCTGGGAAGGAATCAAAATCAGCCCTGCTGCTGCTGCCCTGCTGCTGTGGGGTGAAGGAGCTGGGCCAGGAGCCGAACGAGCAGCCGTGCCATGGCTGGTGTCCCCTGGTGTCACCACCACGGGTGTTGGCAGGGGGGAGCCAGCACCTCCGGGCGGGGGCCGCTCCAATGGCCAGCTTGCGCTAAGTGCATTTTTTCCCAAATAAAGTGCTCTGACTTGGTCAAATTTGAGTATATTCCAGGGACACAAGACAAATCTCAGCCTCTCTCCCTTCCCCACTTGCCAAATTTCAAGCTCTTGCTTCAAAGGCAGAATTTTAAAACAAAATAAGGACAAATGCTTTATTTTCCCGTGCCCTCACTCTTGGAAACAGCCTGCCTCCCTCGCTGAAATTTTCCCCCAAAGTTTAACTGGAGGCCACAACCCACCCTGGAAAAAAAAAAATAAAAAATAAAAAAAAATTGCCACCCAGCCTGAGAATGGTTTGGCAGAGCTGCCAGCAGCCAAAGGCAGGATCTGACACCAGCAAGCACCAAGAGTCCTTAAAACCTGGGGGCATCTCCAGCTCCCCGCTGCAAGCACATGGAGTCCGTCTGCAGCACACTCACGGCGCAGTCACTTTATTTATAGGATGCCGCGTATGTGCCTCGTCCTTCCAGGGGCTCTTTCCCCTTTTTTTTTTTTTTTTCGGCTTGCGGAAGCCAGGCAGATAACCAAAGCTGTTCCTCACTTTCACAGCAGATAAGCTAATTGTCGGATGTGCCCTTTGAGATAAGCGGATCCCGGGTTTACGAGGGAACATGTGTTCTTGGGAAGCGCAGTCACCGAGCCCTGATGCAGGCGATAACCCATGGGCGTGCAGGCTCCCTCCCTGGGAAGCGCAGGGCCCTGCCTCTGCCTCTCCCTCATCCGTCGGGGCTTGGGGTGCGTTTTGGGGAGGGGGGGTTCCCAATCTGCCCAGCTCTGCTGCTCCTGAGCAAGGAGATGCCTTGGTACGGACCCCATGGTTTGCCCAGTCAGCCCAGGAGGTACCCAAAGCATGCACCGGGCCATCTCCTGGTGTCGGATGGGGTAATAAAGCCCCCCAGTGGTTCATAATTAGGCAAAAGCAGGGCACCGCTGTGCAATGCCTGTTGAAACCCACGACAAAAACCGCGGTGGTTTCATGAAGGGTCCTGCCAGGCGGGTGGTGATGGGGATTCCCTGGCTCTCAGGCACGCACACAGGCAGCAGCGCGTTTCCCTCAGCCCCTGCAGAGCCCTGTGGGTCCGGCAGTAGCACGGTGCCCAGCTCCCAGTGCCAGGGGTGCCCCAGCACCCACCACCAGCACCCACAGGCACCCAGCGCCCCGCGGTCCTGCCCCCGCTACCCCAGCAGCTCCCAGGGTGGGCAAGCCACCCTCCGCTGCCCCTTCTTCCTTCCCTCCCCCCCCCCTGAACAGCCATCACTCACCAGGCTTTGATTACAGCCACAAAGGAGCCTTGGAGGAACCACGGGGAAGCTGGAGGGAGGCAGGCAGATGATGAAAGAGCTGTCAAATGGGATTAAACAGTAACCGTCTCCCCTACCGCTGGGCAGCGGGAAGGGGGACAGATTGTACCGGACTGTAATGCAGGAGCCCTCCCGCTGCTGGAGCCTGCCAGGCCCGGCCCCTGCGGGCTGCCAGCAGGGCAGTGGGATGGGGGGGACCCATCCCCGGGTCAGGCCGTGGTGGGTGCTGGGCTCAGGGGGCCATTGGTATGGGGCGGGAGAGTGGAGCTGCCCCCGGGGCTTTGGGCATCGCTCAGCGTGGTGGGCACGGCACAGGACCGGTGTCAGGGTCCTCCTGCAGGCTCATGAGCACCCCAGAAACAGCCACCACGGTGCCAAGGGCAGGTACGAGGTGGTACAGCTTGCGGAGAGTCCCACACCCAGCCCTCGTGCGTTAGGGTCCCCCCAGGGGTGCGCGGCGCTGTGGTCCCAGCACATGGTGCGCAGCTCCCCAAGCACCAGAGGAGAAGAGGAGCCGTGGTGCCACCAGCCCCAGGCTCCCCATGGCTCCCTCAGACGTGTGCAGGCAGCGGGGGCTGCAGCCAGCCATGGGGACGTTGTCACAGCCTGCAGAGAGCCGCTTGTTTAGGGCCTGAACACCGGCACTGCTCGGCCAGGCCATCCCAGCACCCTGAGGGCACAAGTCCCGGACCCTGCGCCCCTCACCAAAACCACCCCAACCTCTCTCCATCGGCATCTCCCAACTTTTGGGAGCTGTGCCAGCCCTGGGGCTGCTTCAGGCCACGTTAGGTGGCATTGGGACAGCCCCTTGGTGGCCTCACAGAGCCAGCAATAGGGTGGCACGGGGGCACCCCCATCCCTGCACCACCACACGCTGCCCTCAGCCCCGGGTGCCTGGTTTCCAAAAGGCACGGAGGGAAAGGCCCCAGCGCAGCCCCTGGCCCCCACCGCTGCCCCCAGCCCCGCTCCAGGCGGACCCCCCTCGCCCCCAGCACCAAGTCCTCACCACCCACTCCGCCAGCGCAGCTCCAGTTTCTCACAGCACCCTCTTTTCTCAGCCATTCGTCACGGCCCCCCGCACAAAAGCCAGGGAGAGAAAGAAACAAGGAGTAGGAAAAGGAAGGAAGATAAAAAAGAGAGAGAGAGGGAGCGCGAGCAAGAACGAAAGAAAGAGGGAGGACAAAGCGTGAAAGGACCCAGGTCTGTCACTGACTGAGCGCAAAGGGGGAGGAGGGGAAATTATTAAATAAATGAAGCACCTCAGCGGTTTGGGGGGCACTGGAAGACGGGCCGACCGCAGCTGAATTTTAAATGCCTGCCACACAATCAGTCCCATTTTGTGAAGAGAGGAAGCTGTGTCCAAAGACCCTCATGTTTATTCACGAGGAGCCCGCCTGGCCCCTCCCACCCTATTGTCTTTGGGTATCAATCACGGCGCCCTTTATTTGGGGGCATCTGTCTGGCCCGATGAATGGCTGGGGTGACGAACGGGATGGCGGGGCCGGGGAGGGGAGCTGCGGGGCTGTCCCATCTCCCTTCCCAGCGGGTCAGGCACACCGGGACCCCTCCATCCTATTGAGGGAGAGCCATGCCCCATGTCCCCACACGGTGCCAGGGCACCACTGTGTTCCCCCACTGCTGGGGAGGTGGAGAGCTCTGGGTGTGCAGGAGGAACGGGTCCTCACGGGGAGCTGGGGGCTCCGATGAAGCCTTCCTGGGTCTTGTCAAGAGAAAAGAGAAGGAGAGCTGCACAGAAACCCAGATGCTCCTCTTCCAGGTGGTTTGGTTTCCCCGTCTGAGCCTTTCCTTCCCCCGGTGCTCAGGGGAGCTGGAGCCGTGCCTGGTTCTTGCACCGGGAACGGCTGCGGGAGGCAGGAGCGGGGCTCATCTGCAGGCAAAGTCATCGTGGGATCACCCGTTGGGAAGCTGAAACTCCTCAAATTCGACCTTGAAATGGCAGCTACAGCCTTACAGCCCTCAGGAAATGGAGCAAGGAGCTGGGACGGGCTGCAGCACTGTCCCAGGCACCGCTGTCACCCAGCCCCTGCATGCTGCGGGGTCCAGGGCTGCCCGGTTCCCACCCCAGCAAGGGGGGAGCCCCTTCCCAGTGCCTGGTGGGGGGGTCCAACTGGGGGTCCTGGGGCCAGCAGGCACCTGGGCACCACACCAGCAGCCAGCTCAGTGGCACAGGTCCCTGCAGCACCCCACGGGGTCTGCCAGGACGAGGCGGTGACCAGGTGAGCGGGGTCAGCACACTCCGTGCCCCACAAGCACGGCCAGCAACAGCAACGTCAGCCAGCACGTGCCCCCCCTGAGCACCACGGTCAGCGGGAGGGTGACGGATTCGTGCCTCCCCCCATGGCTCAGGCTCAGGCCCCTGGAAGAAGCTGGCTCAGCAGATTGCACATGAGCGCTATCCAGGAAAGCATTTCTGGAAGGGCATTTCGTTATTGGCACGAAAGTTGCCTCGCAGCCAAGTAAACCCAGGCACAGCTGCCAGCTCTCCTCTTCTCAAACCAGGGAAGAAGACACCTCTGCCATCCATCCCACCTCCTCTTTGTCTCCTCAAGGGGACATGGAGACAAGGTCCCCAGCTCTGGCACAGCCCCACAGAGGTGCCCAGCAGACCGTGGGGGAGGCAGACACAGAGGGCTCGTCCCCCACGAGGTGTGGGTCCTGGTGGGACGCAGACCTCCCAGAGGCTGGGTGAGGGAATCCCCCCGCCAGGGATGACAGCTCTCACCGAGCCCCAGCCCTGCTGTCAGCAAGGCTGCAGGCATCGCTTTCAGCACCTTCCCCAACACCGCGCTCGACCTTCACCTCCTGGCCTGGGTCGAGGTGCGGGCAGGAGGAGGAGGAGGAAGAGGCACAGCCAGACCTCAACCCAAGAGCTGAAGCACCCATTGAGCCAGATGGAGCCGTGACGTGATGTGCTGGCAGCCTGAAAAAGCCTCTCTCCTCTCCGCTCAGGTGCCATGGGAGAGGGTTTGGCTTGGGAAGACGACCACGGGTGAGAGGCAGCGGCGTGCAGATGAGCCCTCATCCTCGCGTACTCCGGCCAGCCCGCATCCCTGCCCCTCGGGGGAAAGTTTTCCGCGAGCTCTGTGTTTTGGAGACCTCACTTCCCACTAATGAGATGCTTCCTAGGTTGTAATTCGGACAAGTTGGCTTCGGTTGAGAGAAAACCAGAAGGAAAATCCTCCCAGTCCTTCCGGCTTCTGTAATTGAATGCAAATTGCTCGGTAAATATCTGCAGCCAAACACCCCCGCGGCCACAGCGCCGAGCAGGGAGTGCCGCGCTCCAGCGGGGGTGGTTTCCACCACTGGGTGATTTTCCCGGCATGCAGGCTTGGCTCTCCATGACAGAGGGAGAGGGCTGGGGGGCACATCCCCCGGCCAGCTCCGGCCGTGCCTCACGGAGGCGATGACAGGGTGGGCAGCACATGCGCGGGTGGCTGCCGTCCTCCTGCCAGCCCTTCCCCACCTGCAGGGGCCGGACCCCTCCCCATCGCTCATCACCGTGCCCCCAGGGTGGACAAAGAGGTTCCCAGCGTGACCCACGGGCACCGTGCAAATAGGGCAGGCGTGCAAATGCCGTCGGCTGCGAACACCTCCACGTGCCGACAGCCGCAGGCGATAAGCTCCCCGGATACACACAAACACGCTCCCGAGCAGATATTCCATCAGGCATGGGGGAACAGCCCCAGATGCCCGAACTCGCTAACAGACGGATGCAAACATTGAGCGAGCCACCCGGAGCCCGGGACGTGTGCGTACACACTCTCAGACACATCCGTACGCGATACCTCATTAACCATGGGCAGCGCACGGAGCCAGATGAGATCTGGCTGGGCTGCGGGCACCGGGCCAGGCTGGGATCAGGGTTCAGCCTCAGCTCCGACAGCCCCCAGGGCTCTCGGGCTGCGCTCCCCGCTCCCGGCCCCGGGAGGCAGCCCCGGGTCGAGCCAAGGGGGCGAGATGCTGAACCCTGATCTCGATCCTAAAAGCGGCTCCGGTGCCCCGAAGGCGCCCGCAGCGGGGGCAGGGGCGTCCCGGGCGCCCCCCGGAGGGGACCGGGACCGGGACCCGGCAGCCCCCCGGTGCCCCTCGCTGCTCTCGCAGGGCTTTTGCTGCCACCTCCCCGCGCACCGGGGAAGCGCAGCGCGGCCCCGGGGACCCCGGCGAGCGGCCGGGAGCTGGCCCCGGGAGCTGCCCGGCCCCGGAGCCTCGCAGCCTTCCCAAGCAAAAGCTCTGATTCTCCTCGAGAGGCTTTGCCAGCTCCTTACAGATGCTTCATTAAGGAATAATGAAAGCCTTGCAGGCCCTGGCTGGGTGTCACCCACCCCCATGAGCCCCTTGGGGCTCCTGCTCCTGCTCCCACCCGTGCTCGTGCCCAGTACCCCGGTGCCCACCCAGCACCCAGGCCAGGGATGTACTCCCCTCACCACGCTTCCCACCCCAGCAGGGTGCTGCGAGGTGGCAGGGCCCCCTGGGGACACGGCCAGGACGGTCAGGGACAGGCGAGGAACCTGCACGGTGGCACACGGCAGCGTCCACCCGCTCCCCCCATGCGTGGCACCGTGACTCCCCGGGGGCAGCCCGGATAGATGGCATTTGGCACAGGGACTGACGGGGTTTTGTGGATGTCCGGAGGCCAACAGGCCTAGCAGGAAGGTCGTGTAGAGGCGCCAGGCACCCCTGTGCACAGACAGGCACATGGTGTCCATTACCTCCTCCTGCTGGGACAGGCAGTGGGCTCCAGCAAGGCGAGTGATGCCTTGCAGACACGGAGCAGCGGCTCCTTCTCCACATCAGTCCCGAGCGCGGCCATCAGCTCCAAGCGGCGTTTCTCCCTCGCAAATGCCAGATGGACTTCAAACCCCACACGGGCATCCTGGAGAGAAGGGAGGCCAGGATGTCCCCAGAAGCCAAACCTCCAGTGCCAGGCCTGGGAAAGAGGAACGCTTCACATCTTCATTGTGTCACCAAGTCCTCAGCAGTACATAGCAGCAGGGAAATGCAATTATTGAGACAAATGCAGCTGCCTCCCACATGAAGGAAACAGAACTGGTCAAAGCCGGGAAGCTCGGGAGGGGACAAGGAGAAAATTTTCATGAAATGCTCTTTTTTTTTCTTTTTTTTTTTTTTCTAATGACAGTGGGGCTAATGTGCATTGTGCGCACACACACTCTCACAAAACAAACAAACAAAAGCCCTAACACACACTGAGGTCCTCCAGCGATGCCTTGAACCGGTCTGTGGGAGGGGGGCTCCCTGCAAAGCCCCCCCACCGGTGGCCGCCCCGCTCCTGCGCCCACAAAGGCAGCGTCACACTCGCCCCAAGGAGCCGGCCCCAGAGCCAGTGCCTCGGCCGGCCGCTGCTCTTCCCATTGTTTCACTTTAATGAGTTGCTAGCGAGGGGTGACCTTTGTTTCTCCCTCCCGAACAAAGAAATGAATACGTCTCTCAAAAACGTGGGGAAACGAAAACGTCAGAGCGGGCTGTGGTCAGGGTGCTGCTGGATGTGCCATTGGCAAGGGCCAAAAGCAGCGGGGACGAGCAGGGGGAGTGGGGCAGCCCCAGCAGCAAGCCCCACACCTGCAGGTGCAAAGCACTCCAAAACCTGCGCAGAGTGGGTCCCAAAGGTCTTGTCTGGGGTGTCCGTCAGCAAGCAGGGGACTCGTGCCCGTCCTGGAGAGCTGGCACCCAGGAAGGAGCGAGACCGACCTGGAAGCACAGCGCAGAGCCAAGGCTCCAGGTTCAGATCTCCTCATCCCCCCCTGTGCCCAGGGATGCAAGGGGTGCCGACCCCACTGCCCTGCAGCCAGGGATGCCCAAGCAGCCTGGCCAGGCCCTGCCCTACCTCCGGTGGGGACGAGGGAAAATGTGAGGTCAGTACAGCCCTAAGTGCGTGTTTCAGCCTGGATTTACCCTGCTTAGCCCCAGCATCTCTGCAGTTTGGGGAAGAAGCTGGGCAGCTCCTAGGACCCGGGACCGGAGGCAGTGACCAAACAGCCCACTGAGCTGACCCACGGAGAGATGCTGCTCCTCACTTGGGCACCGCAACTTTGCTCTGAAGCACAAAACCTGCTGCCACCCCAGTGAGACCCCAAAAAGCTGGTGACACCTCTGGCACCAGCCAGCCAGGACAGAACTGCACCCGTTATTTGTCTCAGGGCTCCTTTCCTTGGCCCTTGTGACAAGCTGTGTCACAGCCAGCCCCCCATTGTCACCTTTTCTCCCACTTTTTAAGCAAACCCTCCTTAAAGATGCCTTTTTTCCTGCTCACACCCACGCTGGCCAGGCTGGAGCAGGGCTGAGCGGGGCAGAAGGGGCTGCCTGCGTGCCGCTGTGCCTCGCGCCCACTCCTTGTGAGAGCAAGAAGTCGGAAAAAAGTGATGTGGGAGGTTTGTGACCTGAGGACACTCCTTCCCTGTGCAGTGTTTGGGGCTGGAAAGCTCCTGGAAAGTGAAAGGAGCTGACACTTCTGCTGGCGGTGGAGTTCAGCAGGGGTCAGGGCTAATCCGCGGTGGCGGGGGGGAGCCAAGCGTTGACGCGCGGAGAGGTAAAAGCTGTGTCAGACCCTCCCAGGGGGGAGGAAACAAATGGATAATCAAAACAAAACCGTCTGGGGCTCGTGTGGCGGACCGGGGGTCTCCGGGGGCTCTAAGCTTACCTTCAGCTGCTGCAGGGAGTGGGGAGGGGGTGCTGCTGGCAGGGCTGTGGTGCACGCCGCGGGCAAGGAGCCGGGCATCTGTGCAGCCTCCAGCACAAAGAGGAGCCCAAAGGGTCAGCTCAGTCTGCAGATGCCCAAGGCTCGCCTTGGGTCCCAGCTCCCAGGAGGGAAGGGATGGGCAGGGAGCTGGGCCCAACCTCTCTGTGCCTCGGTCAGTGCAGGACCCGGGGCACCAGATGCGCCGAGAACCAGAACTGACCCAGACTGAAGCAGAGACCTTCGCCAGCCAGTGCACGATTGACTCGACGTGGAGCCTTAGGCACGAGTCCAAGCCGTGTGATGATACTAAGCAGTGTCTGATAATAAAATCAGCGCTAGGCAGCAGAGCCCATTTGTTTCAGATCAAGGGGATTACCGAGGTTTTTACAGGTTTGCTAACAAACAGTGGGATATTCGTGTGGACTTGTCCAGGTCAAACACATCTTTCATCCAGAAGTCTCCCCATAGCTACGACACCAGGAACTGAATATCTCCTTCTCAGAAAGCCTTTTTTTTTTCCCTCTAAACAGGATGCAGGGCTGAGAAATACACCTAAATCTCTCATCAAGAGATATCTAAAGTACATGGCTTTCCAGTGTGTTTAAATTTTGTTTCTTTGTTTTTTAACGCAGGGGATTGAAATTATTCCTTTCCAAAAAAATAACAAAATAAATAAAAAGAGGTGTACACAGGCAAATTGCTAAGGGCACACAGGTGCAGAGGCACATCCAGCTCATCCAGCCAGCCCTGGGCAGTTCTCCTCCAGGACACTGCTGGAACACATTTCCCTGGTGGAGCCCCCAGGCCTGACCCTCTCCTTCAGCTGTCCCCAGCCTTGGACCAGGACTGGGAACCCCAGGCACCCAAACCCCAAGGTAAGGGTCCTTTCTGCAGCACTTGTTCACAGCAAATGAACACTTTGTATGGACAGGAAAAAAAAAAAAAAAAAGAGAGAGAGAGAGAGGGGAAAAAAAAAAAAAAAAAACATAATGTACAATCAGTCCAGAACACTTCAAGTTTTTTCTTTTTTAATGCTTTAAAGTTTCTGAGCCTTCAGACCATGTTAGCATCATGTTTTCAGGTTTTCTCGATGGCCATGGGAGTGAAAACCTTCCTTATCCTTGCTAAAAAAAAACAATCAAGCACAGTGGAAACACCCTCAAGCACCTCAACTCCAAGAGTTTGGCCCCTAGGAGGCAAAAAAGGTGAAGCACCTGGGGCACCAGAGAAGCCAGCAAGCTCAAGGAGTTCCCGCAGGCAGCAGCACATCCTCTCCCACTTGCCCCACGGGCTGCTGGCACAGGGGATGTGATGTCCCCGATGTCCTCCCGGACCGGCGTGAGCTGTCCCCACGGCGGGCAGAGCCAAGGCTGCCAACCGTACAGCATTCGAGGGGTTAAGAAAACCGAACCTGCCACAGGAGATTTGAACAGAAACTCCGCTAGAGACCTTGAAATCCTGTTAATTGATGCCACACATGTGCTGCGTTTAACCTCTGCCCTTTGCTGTAATAGTTTACACAAGTGGCACGAAGGCCGGTGCCTCCCGATGCACGGGCTGGGGCGGGCAGGGAGGGCCAGCTCCTGCCCCGGCCCCCGGCCTGCTGGCACCCTGCTGTGACACCCTGCACCCCCGGCATCCTCCTCCTCCTCTTTGTCTTCCCTCCTCCTCGTTATCCTCCTCCTCCTTCTCCTCTTCCTCCTCCTTCAGGGTCAGCTCCTCAACACAGAGCTCCCCCACCCCAAAGGCGCCCACGAATCCTCCGTCAGGAGTTCTACCTCTCAAACACCTGAGCTGTTCACGAGCAATTCCCAGGAAAAGGACGAGCACAAGTGCAATTATTCGGTTGTATGCAACACAACCCTTGCCACGATCTCTGGGTAAAGGTGCTCCTTCCAGCTGGTGAGCAACAGCCTGGTCCTGCTGGGTACCACCTTGGCACAGGGTGCGTGGAGAGAGCTCCTGCGGCTCGTGGGTGGCAGCAGCAGGGTGGGACCAGGAGGACACGAGGTTTGGCCTTTATCACTTGGGAAAGAGACTCTGGAGTCAAGGCTAAAAACTAAAATGATCAGAAGAGTTATGGCTGGTGTTAACCCCTGATATACCCAGGCAAAGGACAGAGTAAACCTGTCCTCCCAGGTTTATCCATCTTAAAAACACACAAGTAAAGTCTTGTTGGTGACTGGGAGGTGACATCCTCCCAGGAGACATGGGGCCTGTCTCTGCCCTGGATTTCAGGGCTGTGGCTGGCCCCAGGCACCACACACAAGGGCCCCAGCATGCTGGAGCTGACTGCACCTGCCCTGGGAATGAGGTTCCTGACTTGGGAAGCCAGGAGGAAGGTGCCACTTCCACTCCCCGAGGGCTTTTAGCCCCCAGTGCAAGCCCTGACAGTTTGTTGGACTGTGCCAGCATGGGCTCGGCTGGAGACACACGTGTCATTGCTTCCACCCCAGTGCAAAGACTTTGTGTAGCTTCTTGAATTAAAAAGAAGAAGCCAGTAACTCCTACCACGTATTTGTCAAACTTCAAATCGTCCTGTTTCCTCTGGTGCTCTGGTGTCAGGGTTTGACACAACAGAGGTTTGTTTTGGCAGGAGACACCAGAAGGCCACGAAGCGAAGGTCTCCAGAAGAAAGCAGGACAGGGCAGGACTTGCTGCTGCTGCTGGGAAAAATCCAGGGCCGGGGGGATTCACAGAGCTACCAAGGAGCTGCTCAGCTTCAGAAGCACACGCGAGATGAAAGTACACAGCTAACACATCTCAGAGCTGTCTCCTTGAGGGTGTCACCACAGCTATACAAGGCACTGCAATGGGAGCAACAGCCCCTGCTGACAGTGGCATACACCTGATGGTTCTGCCAAATTCCTCAGGCAGGGGCTAGGCACGATGTGGCACTCCGGTGTCACCAGGACTGGACAGCAGCAGGAGCAGCCTGGTAGCCTCTCAGCAGTGACCACAGACAGAGCCTCCCGTGGCCAAGGTGAATGGAAGCACACCCCATCATGCACAGGGAGGTCGATATCTCACCAGATATAAAGTTCTTAAGGTTAAAAATGGACACAGCTTCCTCGTGGGAGCTGCAAAAAGCACAGCAAGAGGCACGGAGCAGTAGCAGAGGTGGATAATCAGACGGAGCAGTGGTACAGACCATCCAAAGCCTCCATGAGCTGAAGCATCACGCTGTAATTAGAGTACCAACCCTCCAAAAAGGGAAATAAAGTCATAAAGATGAAAGTAAAGATTTTGCTGTGGTATAGCCAAGTATGAAATACGCAATCGGTCCTTGGACAGCCCAGCACTCAGCAAATTAAAAGCTGGGCCTTCAGCAGCTCCTGCTTGGAGGTGTGTGACCACAGCTCCGGGGGGCTCAGCACCTCTCTCTTCCTGCGTGCTGGCATGGCAGGCAATTCTGCCACAAGCAAACAAACAAAAAAGCCCCGTTCCTCAGCAGCCGAAATGAGCCATCCAAGATCAGGTGCAGGGCAGCGAGGCTGCCGGGGTCTCATGGGCACAGGACCCCTCGCCAGTGCTACCTCCGGGTAGGAAATGGTTTCAGAAGGGCTGCCAGCACTGCTCGCAATTGACATCATGAGAGGGAGACAAAGCAGAGAAGCTCACTCCCGAGCTAATCAGCAAGGCCCTTATTTTATCTCCAAATGTTCCTGTGTGCAGCCATTAAAACTGCGCAGCCAATATCCCAGAGACAATTCTCTTTGAACGGCCGCTTTGTCTGGTAACTTTATTTACACTTTTGATGCCAATGTTTATCCACTCTTTAAAAAGCTATTCAGAGCGTCTCCCAAATTAACTTCAGATGTGAGAGCAATGGGAACATTCCCTACATCATATTTCATACACTTTCGTGTTATTTAATTCTTGGAAACTCTTTTTTTTTTTTTAATATAAAAATATTTTTTAAAAAATCTCCAAGGTTTTGGAGAGTATAACCTCTCCCTGTGTGGTCTGCAAAATCTGGCTGTAAAGCTTTTTCCTAAAGTTCACAAACTCCATTATAAATCGTCTCCTTATCTTACTTATTAGGTTTCTGTTTTCACCGACATCCATCCTGGATAAGGAAATGCTCCAAAGGGCCTCCACCACCAGTGGGTCTGCACCACTGGCAAGGGGAGCGCTGCCCGGGGGGGCTGGCATGGATGCCTGGAGGAGGTGGGATGGGAGGATGGAGTGGAAAGGGATGGGGCAGAACACAAAGGTTAGATGATGAGTTGAGATGAGATGAAATGAGATGGGACAAGACAAGATGAGGTTGCAACGCAACGATGACAGGGTTTGTTTTTCCCCTTTTCACCACAAATCTCTCAGATTTCAGCCTTTTTCCCCAACGTGCCTTAGGAAAAAGAAACCACGGCTGGCAGGCCTGACCTGGAGGGCTAGGCCATCAGGTTTGCTCCGTGCAGTGCCCAGCAGCCCCGAGCACCCCCAGAGACTCCTGCACCATCGGGGTGTGCAGCCAGCCCGTGTGCCCATGAAGGTTTGGGGGACGATGAGCTGGGGCTGAAGGAAGCACCCCAGTCTTTCCCATCCCCACCCTGCTGGCCCAGTACAGGCGAGGCCATAGGGACTCATGTTCCTTGCCAGGCCAGTGGAGACCCCTCATTGCCACCATCCCGCAGGCTGCCCAAAAAACTGTGGCAGAGCTGGCAACGCTGCCAGCTGCCGGGCAGTAGGCCTCACTGCCAGGCCAGGCCTCGGGCTGCAGCTTTCCAGCTGTGAGGCGAGTTAGAAAGCCTCGTCCCAGGGGGGCAATTTTCAGAAGAATCCCGTAGACAGCTTGAGACAGCCTCCAAAACCACCCAGCGCAGCTGAAAATCCTGTGCTAAGCCGCCTGCGTGCAGATACGACACCAGCTGCTGCTCGGCCCTCACGGCCGGCGGGCTCTCGCCTCCTCACGGCCTGGTCCGCGAGGAAGAGGTGGAGGAGAAGGAGGAGGAGGAGGAGGAGGAGGAGGAGGAGGAGGAGGAGGAGGAGGAAGGCAGCCGACGGGCCATGGAGCAGATCTGCAACTGGGGTTGCTCCTGCTGCCAGGCCAAGCCAGAGCGGTGTCCGATGAAAACCGCTCCATCTCCTGGGACGCTGCAGCTGTGAACAAACCTCTGGACAGGACTGAGAAGGACCTGATGACAGCAAAGGGCTTGGACAGGGAGGAGGGAACCCGAGACGTTGTATTATTTGGACTCATTAGCGAGCAAGGCTTCCATGCGGTTTAACACCCGCCCTGCTCCAGCGCCAGGACCCAGTGTGCCAGACAAATCCATCCCTGACCTAAAAAAGGGGCTGGGAAAATGGAGTGTGTCTTTATCGCTGGCCCTGTAGCCCCAACGAAGGTTTCTGCAGGACCCCAGGAGGAGGCTGTAAAGTGCTCACCAGGCCACAGGACAGTGTCCCCCGGCCACCACCCGGTGCTGCTTGTCCCCAAGCACCTCACCCCAGACACCTGGACAGGGACAGGGGGGACATCCCCGGAGCAGCCGGGGCTGAAGGAGAAGCTGGAGGGAGGCAGGGGAGGCTGCACCCCGAATCCTGGCACGGCCCAGCCTCCAGGTGAGGCCCTGGGAAGGGTTTGTCACCTTTTCTTGGTGACAGGGGCACCGGGAGGGTGGTACCGTGTCCTCCTGGCAGGCTCGGAGTCGTCCATTATTTATGGAGCACTTGGGGATGCTCAGAAGCAAGGCGCCACACAAGCATGAAATGTCATTACAAAGGATATGATTTAAGGCTGGAGAGGGCTGGGAGGGGAGGGGGATCCAGTTTGCATGGAAGACTATACAAAATAAATCCTGTCCGAAAGCCTCCCCGCCTCCGCAGCAGCGAGAGGAGCTGTATCAGCCGGCCTGTCTCTGCCGTGCTCTCCTTCTTCCTTTTAGAGGCATGAAGGGATTTTTTTGCTCATCTTTGTTGCGAGACTCACTGGTTCCCGCCAGCTGAGCCACGGCCAAGGGGAACGTCAAGGGAGGGGGGACCGGAGGGATCCAGCTCTGCTCAGAGGTGGGACCTCGGCCACCACCTCCACCCGCTGCCAGCAGGCTGGGGGGCACCGCGGGGGCACAGCACGGCTACTGCTGGCCACACGCACCAGCCAGGAGGCCGGGGGGCACTGTGGCATGTACTTCTTCCACCAGGAGAAGACACATCAGGAAAGCTCTGGAAATCACGTCGCTCAAGCCCTCAGCTACTGCAGATGCACGGATGGGAACCATGCACGGGATGAGCTGAACAAAGTCTGGTGGTTTGGGAATGAGCTACAGCCCACCACCCCAGCAGGGGGGAGCAGGGCAGGGACCCAGGCCGGCAGCTCACGGCTTTCCAGGCTCACCCACATAGGGGCTGAGGGTGCCTTGTGCCAGGGTACAGCCCCATGCTGCCACCAGAGTGGGAGCAAGTTGAAAGGAGGCTCCACACAGCAGAAAAATGCCCCCCAAGGCTTCTCTCCCTGTCTGGAAACGGAACAAGATGAGATTGCGGCCAGAAGGCTTTGCCAAAACTGTTACTTTTTTATTTTAAGGGAAATTTCAAAAGGAAGATTCCTTTTTCAGCTTCCCTGTGAATCCTCATCTCTCCCCCTCCAGGGCAGGTAAGCAGTGCAATATTTCCAAAGGAAGCATCTTCTTCTCCCCTTTCCCTTGCATTTTCTAGGAACGAGAAGAAAGGCAAGATAAATCTACAGGAAGGGGAAACCCATTGAAATGAATTAGCCTGGAGCAAAGTCATTGGGAAACGGTCTGTTAAATGAACAGACAATAGTTTGCTGTTCTTAAACTTCAACCCAAACCAGTCCTGAAGAGCTGGTGTGCCTGGGGAGAGCACGTCCCGCACGCCCCTCGCCTACCCACGCGCTCTACACACCCTGATGCTTCCCCAGCCGAGCCTGGCAGCACTGGGCCAAGGAGCTGCATCTGGCCCAAGGCAGTGGCCCCACAGCTGAGCTCCAGGGCCCCAGGTCTGCCCTGCCCCGAAAAATGGGATCCCCCACAGTGTTTTTTCTCTGGAAGATGAACTCTCTTTTTCAAATCTGAGGTCATGGGTGGGAGCTAGATGGGGATTTCTGTGCCAACTGAAACTCAGACAGAAGAGGAGAACATCCCCTGTATCCCATCCCGTTAACCTCAGTGATGCTGCTTCAGCCCATCGAGGCTCCATCCTTCTCCCCATGCCACCAGCATGCAGCTGGGTGTCCAGCCACACCGGCCCCCAAGGCACCGGCTCCCACTGACACTTGATCTCCCTCGCTGGGCGCAGGGAAGAGGAGCCCTTGTGCTGGGAGAGTTGCCCCGAGCTCTGGCTTCCTCCACCAACTCAGAAGGCAGGCGAGGAGATTCAGCTCCAAGCCCAGATACCTCTGCGATTTGGCCTCAAGTCAAGCAAGACAAACTCTGGCCTGCAGGCAGCTTTAACGAGGAATTTTTGACCCAGACTCCCTAATTAGAAAAATAAGGGTATATTCGTGCAACGTATAAATATAAAACAAAGGTTGACTTTAAAGATTCAGGGTCTACAGAGCAACGAAACCAAGAGGCCCAAAGTTTCCGAGTTCCTGTTGGCTTTGGAGAGAAGTCCATGTCTTGGGAAGTTTAGGCTTTTCCAGATCTTCAGGGTCTGCAAAACTTGTGTCAGGACTCTCCAGGGAGCAGCCTTGCTCCCACGATTTCCGGCATTTCCTAGTGCGGGAAGGTCTGGGAAGTACTGCAGGAACAGGCTTTCGCGAAGTATTTTGGCACCTTTGCTTCCAGCAGGGATGTAGAAAGTACAAAGGCTGCAAAACCTTAAAAAAAAATAAAATAAAGGCGAGGGAGGGGAGTTAACCAAACGTTTTCAAATGTTAGCGAGTTTGACTTGGGGGCAGTTCAAGTTGGAGGTGAAAGTTGGGGCAAGGTGCTTATTCTCCATGAATCAGAGCATCCGCCTGTATTTATCCCAGCAGTCACACGGCAGAGCTGCAGAAAGCCCAGGCTGAGGACCAAGAGGCAGCCCGGGAGGGACAGGGACCAGAGCCCACACAGGGCAGCACGGGGCCAAGAGCTGAGCCTCACCCCATGTAGGATGCCGAAGCACGGATGGACAGCGGCAGCCCAAATTGCAAAGAGCACAGTCCCCGGATGAGCTGGTTTCCATTTAAATGCCTAATTACGTGCCTCTGGCCACGCAGAGCATGCACTCCCCGCAGAGCTGGACGGAGACGCGTGCCCTCATGGCACTGCCCGTGGAGGCATCCCCGCACTGCCCCCATCCACTGGAAACGGCAGCGGCAGTGCCAAGCCAAGGATGGGAACCGGGTGTTGGGAAAGTGCTCACGGCTGGCACGGTCCCCTCCCAGCAGCTCTGGGGAGTTTTGAAATTCTCCAACAATGGAAAATTCCTTCCTCTCTCCCTCAGAAGAAAAAAAAAAAAAAAAAAAAAAAAAAAAAAAAAGGCTTGCTTTGGGCAAACTGAAGGATTTCTGCTCCACTTCCGACTTTCCTTGATTTTTGACTTTTCCATTCTGCCTTAGACAAGATGACACAACAGCAAATTACAGTAAAGTGTCGTTTCCTCCCAAACCTGTCCTGTCCTGAACCTGCTGAGTTGAGATATTCTGGCACTGAAAAACAAAAATAAAAAAGAGGTCCCGAACCAAACCTCTGTCCAAGTAGCTTCCCAGAACACTTGGTTCCCAGCCAACCTGCTTGGTCGGACACAGCATTGTCCCGCCAGCACCTTGCTGACCAGCTGCCCTTGCAACCCTTCATTTCTGCTGAGATCCCCACTGCATCCACCCTTTTGCTGTGCAGCCAGCGGCTATGTTCTGATCTCCCCTTAATTGTCATACCTGGTGCATCACAGCTTTTGGACACGAGGTTTTGAGGAACGGGCTTGCATACCTGTAGGAGATGACTGACGGAGCTTTGAGCAGACAGCAAAGGAGCCCTGTCCCCCTGCTTGGCAGACCAGGAGCAAGGCAGGGAGGAAAGCTACTTGAGGTCCAAGTGGTGGCCTCCTTGCTGCAGGAGCTCAGGCAGGAGCCAGCCCGTGCCAACGCCAGGATCTCTGCAGGATCTCTGCCACCCGCCCTGGCGATGCCTGCTCAGTCCTCTGCTCCCTGGCCAGTAGCACCCACGGCTTCAGAACACTTCTAACAGGGGGGAAAACAACATATGCGATCCAAATTACAGACACAAAGCCCAAACAAAGGCCATAAAGTATAATAATTAACAGAGCAAATAAGCTGAACACACATTAGGTTGCACATATTAGGTAATGACAAGTAGTTCACAATAACCACTTCTGAATGGACCTCACCCAATATGCATTTAATTAGGGCTTAATAAAGCAACAGCATGTTCTTAAAGGCCAATTAGAAACATATTCACTGAGGTTTAGAAGCTATGTAATAGATGCCTGTAGGAACCAGATACGTGCTGATTACATAGCTATTAATCCTCAATAAAGGGTCTAATAATCATTTTGTGCTTCAGGAGCAGGCAGCTGCTTTATTAAATCTTAATGAAACGCATACTTGGGAGCTCTCCTTCAAAGCCAGCCCGCGCTATGAAGATGGGCTTAGAAGTGGCAGTCTGCTGAGAGAAAAGACCCCCCCTCAGCACCACCCCGCCACCGCTGAGCCGGTCAGGGCTGACTCTGCCCAGCAGCAGCCCCGTGGCAGCCAGGAAGGCAGCAGTGGGCTCCTGCTCCAGCAGGACTGAGCCCACCAGCCTGGGAGCACCCCAATGTGTTTCATCCCACACCAAACACTCACGTGGGGACCCACAGAGCTCACAGCAATGCTCCAGCACCACCCCACGTGCTCAGAAACCAGGTGAGATCCACACAAAGATGTCACCAATGCCACCAGCCCCAGGAGCAGCTTGGCCACTTCTCCAAGAATTCGCCTCCTGGCTGGGTTCACCGGTGCCCACCAGGGAGCCAGACCAAAGCCATCTCCCACCACATCCCTCTGGTCACTGGAAGAGGAGCTGCTCTGGTCTGGATCTCGAGGCGGTGGCATCTTGCCATGTAACCTGCAGGATCCGGTGTCGGAATTGGTCTGAAGCCTGCCAACCCATTAAAAAGTCCCCAAGGACAGGCACAGACAAGGCATGCCCACACCTTCCCAACACGATTGTCTAGGAAAGCCAGAAAAACAACAAGATGAGCTTAAAAACTGTGAGATTGCAAAATTTTTTTTAATAAACAGCCGTCTGTTCCTTCACCTTCTGGTTTCTGAGCCCTCTGACTCATCATTTTGGGTTTTCCACAGTGGCTGGAAACTTTCCCTCGGCAGGCTGCGGCTCCAGCAAGAGCAGCCCAGTGCTGGGGAAGCAGTCGCAGCACAGCTGTAGCTCATCCCACACCACCCAGCCCTGTGCTTATGGTGCCCACCTGCAACCCAGCCAGCACCCCGTGAGCAGCAAAGCCCAAACTCTTCCCTTCATCCCGTGGGGAGCCTGTCCCCTACCACGCCAGCAGCACCAGCCCGGGGTGCCCGGTGCTTCATCCCCGTGGCATCACCGCAAGCTGCTGCAGCTCATCTCCAGCCTGAGCTCTCAGCGTGGCCGTGCTTGACATCCCGCACCTCTTCCCCTGCAGCCCAGGTGAGCCGGAGGGGACGTGGCTTCCCCGGCCCCAAATCTCCAAAATAGACGCTGTAATTTGCTGGGCACGGGATGGGGGGAGTGCCCGGGGCAGCTCGGAGCAGGGAGCAGCTGGTTCGTGTTAGGTGCTGTCAGACCTCGCTTCTCTGCAGATGGACAAAACGGCAACATCTCCAGTGTTATTAATTAATGTGTTTTCACAGAAAATGGAAACTTGTTTCCAACCTCAGGGACAAGTTAATCTGCTGCACAAATTGGGCCTAATAACAACACTGAGAGGGGGCAGGAGGCCATGGAGACACCTAGTCCGGAGGGGAATTAAAGAGACAAGACATTTTGGTTTGCTGCTCTCCCACGAAGAAAGGCCAGACCTGGCCGAGGTGCAGGCTGCACACTGACTGTGTCTGCCTGTCATGGAGAACCGCTCAGCATCCTGCTGCCTCACAGGGACCAAGAAGCTCAGTGGGGGAACCCAGTGAGAGCCCAGGTGTGAGATGAGGTCTGGGAGCTCCCCTCCTCCTCCTCCACCAAGAAAATGCAACCTAGCCAGAGACACGTGCTTGTGCCTTTGGCTGGTCATCTGTCCCTCCTGCAGGGACGAGCTGCTGCTCCAGGGCGGGTGGTTGGACTCCTCAGCCCCCCGTCTGATGAACTCGGGGTCAGAGCAGAGGTGCCTACAGCAGGCACAGCCTCACCCCACTTCTGGGACACCCCACACAAGGGCTGCACTCTTTATTCAGCCAAGCCTCATCTGCCCACAGCGTTTCTGGTCAGCAGTTTTCTGGTGGAAAACACAGCTTCTGCAAAAGTAATGTTTTCCCCGCAAGAAAGTTCTGGTTTTCCCCCAAAGGCCAAGCCTCAGAGCCGAAGCAGAGCAGCCTGAGGTCAGCTTGCCATGCAGCATCCCGTGACCCCTCTTGGCATCGCAGGTTGCTGCTGCTCACCACCAGTCCCACCCCAAGGGCACCAGCCTCCAGGGACAAAGTCCCTGTGCAGCTCGGTGCAGAGGCTGGAGCCTCCCGGCCAGCTCGGAGGGCACAGCCTGGAGCATGAGATATGCAAGTGAAGTTTGCTGAATTGAGAATTTCTGCCCTCTTTTTATTTTTTTTTTTCCTCTTTCTGGAACTTTCCATCCCACAGAAGATTTTAACAAGTTGATTTTTCCAGCCTCTTGAGGACAAAAGCAAATTCTGGGACCTACGCTCAGGAAGAAGAGGCAAAAAAAGAGGCCAGAAAGATGAGTTTTGTAGGGAGCTCACGGGGATGCATTTCAATTCACCGCACAGGGTTACATCAGAAGGCCTGTGTGGCCAGGGTTGGGTGTCCAGTATTAGCTGACTGTGGATGTTTAGGGAAAAATACAAGAGCTCAAAAGAGACCTTCCCAGCAGTAGTCGGCTCTCCGGGACACCCAAATCACTGAGCTCAACAGCCACCCACTCACCAGCATTTCTCTGATCCCTTTCTGAACCACAGCCAACTGGAGGCATAAGGCAAGCCTTCCTGCTGGCCAGGCTAAACAAAAACTGCAGCTAAGGTGTTGCAGAGCATCACCAGCCAGCCCCAAGGGGACTGCTTCCAGGGACAAGGAGACTTTGTCACACAGCCATTAGCTGCGACAAATCCCCAAACCCTCCCAAGCTCCTGCTTGCTGCCTCTGGCCTTGAAATAAACCTACTGCTGGTCTCCATTCCAGGTGGCCAGCTGTTCCTTGTTTCTAGACCTATTTGCCTTTGACTAATTAATCAGCTCCAAATGTCTCTTCAGGCTTGGCCTGCCTGAACAGGAGGCCAGAAATCTGATGGCAGGACAGAGCTCATGTCACAGGTGAGTACCACGCATGGTCCCTGTGGCTGCTGCTCAGCTCCCTGCAGCCAGACCCCACATTTCTCCAGGCTCAGGGCATGGGCAGGCAGCAGACAGAGCACATTCAGCACGCCGGGGCTGCTAGGCTGACCCCCATCTCCGTCTCCCCGCAGGAGGAGGCAAGCATCAGCCCCACCACCACGTGTGACTGCACCTCGGCACGGCAGAACTGAAGTTTCAGGAAAAAAAAAAAAAAAAAAAAGATTAAAAGACCAAAAAAAAAGCAAAGGAAGGACGATGCACCCTGTAGAGCCAGACACATGAAGGTCAGTTTTGCCTGCCCGCAGCTGACACATCCCGAGCAGAGCTGCCTGTGCACGGAGCCAGCCATTGGGAAATAGGGACTGGGCTTTGCATCCAGGACCCAGAGCCAGCGGCTCTCCCAGCCCCAGCTGGAGGAGATGGGACCGGGGGCACTGCCAACACACCCAGGCTCTGCTGCTCCAGCTTGTGCTCAGAATCCCTTCCCCTTGGAAGCCCTGAAAGGAACCAAATTTCTCTTTTATTATCTTGGATCTGATCTTCACTGAGAAGGTGCTTCAAGGCTGCCTGTGCCAGAACATTTACAAAGTTTCCCAGCAGAAGAATGAAGCAAAGCATGGGAAAGCTCTTTGATCTTTATGTGCCTGAAGTTTTGAGCCAAGGAAGCGCTGACCATGAAGCTGCACTTCCCATCCAGGTTTGTGATCTCTGCTCCTGGCAATGGCTCATCCTCCTCTGTCAGCAGCCAAGAACCCTGCTGGAGAGGTCCCCTTGTAGCAGGCTCATCACAGAGAGGTGCTGGGGACCAGAGCTCTGCCCCCGACTCTGCTGCCTGCCTTAGGGAAGGGGACGTGTCTCTGGGCTTTGTTTTCCCCGTGTGAAACAGAAGGGACATCTCTTGGTAAGCCTGTTCCAGGTCTCTGGGTGGGAAGCAGTAAGTGCAGGGTTCCTTGATACACAGTGCAGCTATTACAGGCAGCACAGGATGCCTCGCCACCATAAGGCTTTGAGGATGGAGGATTCCAGCTGAACAAGGGGCTTCTTGCTCTTTAGTCCCTTCTGAACAAGAAGAATCAGTTGGGGTATTTAAATTGAAATCCGAATTTTGAAGATTCCATGGCACCCAGGAAGATTTCAGTGCTGTGTTTGTCCAGCTCTGCTTCAAAACCCCATCTCTGCCATCACTCACTGATGGTTAACCTCCAGAAAGGAAACAGTTCCACTATTCAGCCAGTTCCAGAGGTGATGAGTGTCCTTGGTACAAGACTGTAAAATATACTGTGCCTCAGGCTCCTGCACAGGAAAGCAGGACTGTCACCACAGCTGCAATTCAGGTCCCTCTTTAGGCTCTCCAATGCCCCACTGCAGCCTTCCCAAGTCTGCAGCACTGGAAACTGGGTGATAGACAGATGTAAGCAGGCTGGGGACACCGGGAGAGTCTTTCTCTTGCAGAGATTTTCAGGAACTTGGAACTGTGGGGGCAGCTGCGGCAGTCCCAGCCCCCTGCCAACCCAGCCCCGTCTCCACCAGGGTCACCCTGCTCCTGGCGCCTTGCAAGATCAAGCCTGGCCGGCACCAGCCTCGCTGCAGCACGGCCACACCGCCAGCTATGCTCCAGCACTGGCTGCACTTAGGTTTTCAAGACCTCCTCCCACAGATTGATTTGTTTGTGCCAGCTGAGTTGCTCAACAGGACGTGAGCTGCCTGGGCAGCAGATGCCCGGCACACAAACCTCCATGGAAGGGCTGGCACTCCGTGGGTGCAGGGCTGGAGGCACGTAGCGAGCACCAAGCCCTGCTCCCCGCTGGGGACAAAAATGGTCTGTCCACCCCCCTCCTGGCACACAGAGCCCTCTTCTTCTCCAGGACATGAAAGGTCTGACTCAAAGCTGTACCAAAAGTGCTCCCACGTTGCTGTTTCCCCACCTCCCCAGGGACAAGAGCAAAACACCCGTGAATCTGAGGCCTGTGGGCTCATTGCACCAGTGACAGCTGCGGAAACGGAGGGGATCTGGGAGCCCTGGCTGGAGGTGAGGGGTGGCTGATGAACGAGGTGAGAGCGCCTCAGCAGATGGCTCCAAAGGCTATGCCGCGCTCAGGGGGTGTAGACAAAACACAGGGGTGAAGCCCAGATGTTTAACTTCAGCATCTGGATGTGATTCCTAAACAGAGACGCTCACATCTGACCACTGTGACTGAAAATAAATGGTTTGTTTGACCTTCCCCATAGCCCACCCCGATATTTTCTGTGTCCCTCCTAAACACGCCACAGCTGCTCCCCCCCTCTCCGGGACTGGCAGCACATCAGACAGGAGTTGTGCCTTCTGCCCTCCCAGCCAGGGCACAGCAGGGGACACGGAGGTGCCACCCATGGGCACCATCCCTCTGCCTCGCGCCTGCCCTGCTTTGAGCACCCTGACAGCCGAAGGACACCAGTCCCGTGTGCCCACCTGTTGGGTGCCTGCTCCTGCCCAAAAAGCCCGTGGAAACAGAGAGGGACCCAACTGAGAACCCTAGGGGTATGGAGAGGGAGCCGGCTGCTGCCACGTCCCACTTTCAGCCTGTGCAAAACGCAGTCCCAGCAGAGACCTGGGGCAGCCTGGTGTGATGGCCCAAGCCCCCTTAGCTCACCCAGGCCCCAAGGGAGCACGAGATGGGTCCCGTTTCACCACAGCTGCATCCCATCGCCAGCAGCAGGTGAAAAAAGAGCAGGATTCGGAGCCAGGAGGAGACAAAGCTGCTCAACGTGCTGGGAGCACCAGCAGACCCCGCTCATGGAGCTGGGGTCCCCGCACATGATGCCCAGCTGGGGAGTCCCTTTCAGACAGGATATCTGATCTGGGATCAGAGACACCACGCGCCAAAGAATCCTCCACGCTCCTAATAAGTGGAAATTGTAGGCGTTGGGTGGTGTTGAAGCTGACAATGAAGATAATGATTAGTGATGACGGGCAGTACCAATTAAGGCTAATCTGCCTAATGGCCAAGTCTGAGGGTAGTGCGTGTGACTGATGGTGACAAGTGATGGCAGCTGGAGAGGCCGCAGTGACCACAGAGATGTAAGACAATGCTGGTGGCACACAGAGCAAACAAGTGGTGACACAGTAATCTGTTACTTGGATTATTTGTAATACCGCAGACGCATCTGGCATTGAGCACACTTGGGTACTTTGCTTCTCCTGAAGGATCAAACAGGCAGCGCTGATGGCTGTGAGCTGAGGAGATGGACACCTCCCTCTGGTGGCTTCCCGTGCGCAGCATGAGGCATCGTGGAGCGAGTGTTGGCCAGGCTTGGTTCACTCCAGCACCCTCCAACTTGGTGAAAGTTGGAGAGAACAAAAAGGGCCGTGTGGGATGAGTTTGGGCACCGGCCACCCTGGGAAGCCACCAGCCGTCACCCTGGGGGTGGCACATCACATCCTGCCCCATCCTGGGGCTTCCAAGTGGGGATGTTGTGGGACTGTCCCAGCACAGTGGGACCAGGATCTCAAAGCCCTGCTGGGTCCTGGCTGCCAGGTGACGGCCGCCCACCCCAGCACAGCCCTTTCAGAGGGAGCAGCCCCATGCCAGCAGCACGCAGGCCCATGAGCCGCCCGCCAAGGTGGCCATCCAACAACAAGCCACAGCAGCCAGGCTGCTGGGGTGAACCTGCCACAGGTTTCACCGTGGGCTCTGCAGCCGCTCATATCCCCAACCCAGCCCCAGGGGTGCTGCAGGGGTCCCTGTCCCCCCTCCTGTGCCTCCTTTGAGTTTCAGGCCCTGTCAGGAGGGATGGGGCCGTACCACACAGCAGAACCACTGGCACGTCCTGCTGCCGGGAGGGCAGTGTGGGAAAGCCAAGCCGGCCTGTAGGGCCAGGGTGATACTTCACACGGGTGAAAATACAGGGCAAAACATGTCAGCTCGCTGAGATAAGAGCGGTCACACAAAGCAGGCACCGTTCACGGAGCAATATGTTAATTGTCATCAAGCCTGGGAGCGTGACAAGGGCCGGCACCCCGTGCCCATCAGATTTATTCCCCGCCTGAGGTTAAAGCAGGACTCTACGAGCAGGCTGCCAAGGCCTGTGCGCACACAGGCATAAACTGAGCTCGTCAGATCAGCTGAAAGATGCCCAAGTATGACCACAGAGCCACTAGCACTGGCGAGGTGCAATCGGGCGGCAGGGCTGTGGGCTGAGGCCGAAGCTCTGTGTCCCAGGACCTGCTTTCTGAGCCTGCCAGTTCAGGGCGTGAGGGACTGATTTGGTAGGTGATGCCAGCAGGCATCCCAGTGCCAGTGCCTCGCAGCAGAGGTGAGAGGCTGGGTCTGGGCCCAGCCCCAGAGCCGCCTCCAGCACCATCCATATTCCAGGCAGGGCCCAGGGGCGGCCTGTGCTGGCACAGAGCTGCTCCGGCATCGAGAAGCCAGGACGAGGTGTGCCTCAATCCCTGGCTCCACAAGCTGCTCTGCTGGCTTTGAGCTGAGGCTACAGCAGAGCCACAGTGCCCCCAAAGCACCACACAGACAAGTGGTCCCTCCTGGCCCACAGTCTGGGCCCCCACCACACCCTGGTGACTGACAGCCGGGCTCTGCTGCCTGCGGGACCCCCCAATTCACTGCAATAATGCACACGGGCACCCCCAAGGAAGTGCCAAATGACCAGCCACCAGACCTCAGGGGTGTCCCTGAGACAGGAGCTCTGTTCATGCCAGGCCATGCTCCCCAGCACCCCTCCAGGGTCCTTTTTGGTCCTGGTGGTGGAGAAGCACTGCCCCAGCTCCTCCCTGACCATGGCAGGCCCCGTGTGGGTGCGCCCACCAGACACTGACAAACCAAAAGGGGACACGGCCCACCCCCCGCACACTGATCTTATCACTGGCCTCGAGACTCCGTTGCATTCTTGTCTTGATTTTTAATTCGATCTGGTTTTCATTTGGGGGGATTACGCTCTATCTTGCTCTGCAGCCCTTGATTAGCACGCGCACCAGCACACACGCACACACAGAGTTGCCAGACTCAATCACACATGTTTGCTCAAGACCTCTTGGAAATCTTTGGATTTGGACCAACTTTTCTTTTCTTACATGCGTTTGTTGTAGTCCGATATTTATAGTTTACTTAAAATAAATGGCTCCTTATGTTTCCCACTTCCTGCTCCCGAGGGGAAGGTCTCGTGGGGTTGCTGTCTGTCTGCTGGGCTGTCTTCTTCTCTCTTTCCTCTACCTTTTGATATTTTTTTCCGCTTCCATAAACATTTTCTGAGCGGATTCTACACTTTCCAGATACTGCTGAGACTTGTACCAGGTTCTGCAGAGGACATTTGCCTTTTCGATGGTTCTGGTGATCAAGATCGAAGCAGCCAACACAAGGCACCACGCGCATAGGGCACCCATGCTGGGCCTTCGGGGAGCAAAATGTTGAAGGAGAATGAGAGGAGGAAAAGGAGCAGGAGGAAGCAGGGTGGTCTCCAGGCCATGAGAGCCAAGCATGAATCCAGAAAAAAGGGTGCAAGGACACAGCAGACAGATGCAGGGCTTCAGCAGGGGAGCAGTCCCTGTGCCCCCCTGCTCTTGCCCCATTTGGGCTGCAAGTGTGGGGATCTCACCCGTGGCCCCTCCAGCACGGACCCTGTCCCCAGCCCAGCTCCACACCTCTTGCAGGGCTTGCAGGGCTCTGGCCCCTCCTGAGGATTCCCCCAGCCCCACTCCCACCCGAGCCAGCTCCAAGCAAGCTGCTCCCAAGCTGGCCTGGCCAAGACCTGAGTGTCCCCAAGGGCAGAGATTCCAACCCATCTCCAGGCCCCTACTCCAATATTTGACCACCTTCATGATGGCCTCACAATTTGCCCTTGCATTTACTGTGAATTTCCTTTGTTCCAGCTCACGCTGCCACCTCTCACCCTCTCTCTTTGCACCTTGAAGGAAACCTTCCACCTTTCTTCACCAGCTCCACTTCTGGGATCCCAAGAACCTGCAGAGCCACGGCCTGGGCACTGCACTGGCTCGGTGGCCACAGATGGGGCATGTAGACGAAGCCAGCCCTGTGCTGCTCTCCTGTTGGACCAGATGCTCCTGGGTTTGTCCCCACGTGGATGGACACATCCTGGGGACTGGGGCAGCCCAAGGGGGCTTGGTGCCCTGTGCTTCACCACAGCTGAGCAGGGGAATGTGCGACAAAGAGGAAAAGAGCCCCTGGTCCTCACTGTTGTGCCCCTGCAGGTTGCTCCCCTCCAAAGGCACAGGCAGGAGCTCAGGAGATGGGGGCAAGGAGCGACCCCCAGGCAGCCCCTGGTGCCCTTCAGCAGCTCGGGGCATGAGCTTGTGGGGATGTTGCTAGAGCATCCCTGCTGACGGCAGGAGGACGGAGGGATTAAACCAATGTTTGTGTGGCCTTTTACTCCCAGCAGCCTCTTGGCAGCTCTCTCCTTTGCTCGGGCCGATGAGTCCCATTTGTTTTGGAAGAGCTGTTTGTTTTCTAACCCTCTGCTGCAAACGGAACATTTTAGCTGCGAATGATCCGGCGCCTGCGTGTGCTGACACGGCGTCAGCTCCACGAGACGAGCGCGGAGGCAGCCACGGGGGCTGAGTGCTTTTGGGAAAAGACAGCAGAGCCAGCAGGGCTCCTGCCCAGCCGGTGCCGTGGCCCCCAGGAGTCCACCCAAGCACACATACGGCAGCACCCTGGGACTGCAAGGGGCTGCTCTGTGCGAGGGGCTGTGCCTGGATGGATCGGGGGCAGCAGGATGTCCCCCACCAGCACCCTGCCTCCTCCCATCCCTCATTCTCATGACAGTTTCTGGGGCTCCGCTTGGCCCCCAGAGGCTCCCCAGGGGCTGGCCACCTGTACACACATTGGTGCAGAATCCTGCAGCCACCCCCAGCTCCCCCCCAGCACCCTGCAGGGCTCCTGGCTTCATCCAGGAGAACGAAGACAGCGAAGCCCCTGTCTTTCTCCTCCAGACAGCTCTGAGGGCATGCCGTCCAACACCAGAGCACCTCAGGGAGCACTCGCTGGCACACAGCACCACAAGACTGAGCTGCTTCCATAGGACACTTTGATCTCAGTTGTTTTTTTCCACTTCTTTTGTCTTTATTTCTTTTGTATCTCTCCTCTCCTCTCCTCTCCTCTCCTCTCCTCTCCTCTCCTCTCCTCTCCTCTCCTCTCCTCTCCTCTCCTCTCCTCTCCTCTCCTCTCCTCTCCTCTCCTCTCCTCTCCTCTCCTCTCCTCTCCTCTCCTCTCCTCTCCTCTCCTCTCCTCTCCTCTCCTCTCCTCTCCTCTCCTCTCCTCTCCTCTCCTCTCCTCTTCCTCTCCTCTCCTCTTTCTCTTCCCCTTTTTCATTCTCTCCCTCCTTTCTGGTCCAGCTGCATGCAATCCACACAAAACACATCTGACTTTCACACACACGTTAATCATTTGCCAGCTCACTTTGTGAGCAGGGCTCCAGCACGTGAGCAGAGCACCAGGGGGCTTGGGTGGGGGCTAGGAAGGGGGGGCAGCAGTACAAGCCTCAGCTCCTGGTACCTCACAGCACTCGAAGCAATGTTGAGGCTGGGACCTGCGGCTGGGAAATGCTGGCAGATGCCCCCACGTAATGAGCAAAAACCCTCCACAAAAGAAGCTCCTGCAGATAGCATCACAATGGGCTGAATTAAACTGCCTTGTCAAAATGCTCTCGGCCAGGAGGGGGGCCACCAACAGCCGCTGCCTTGGCCCTGCTGCTAAAGCAGCACCCAGCAGGCAGCTCTGCCCACCCAGCTTCTGCCCAGGGCTGCTCCCCCCCAGCACAGCCCTGGCTCCCTGCTGGCAATCTTTACATCACTGCAGATAAAACACCCTCGGAGCAAAAGAGGATTAACCTAGGAGGAAGGTGGCCTTAACTCTGGAGCTAGGAGCTCAGAGGGGCTCCTGGGCACAAGGGGAAAGGAGCCGTGAGGGTGCTCCCTGACCAGCCCAACCTGAGCAGGGGCTCTGCCCTGAAACCAGTGTGAGGCCCTTGGGATGGGGACACATCGGTGGGTCCTGCCCAGCCTGCAAGAGCAGCGGCTTCTGACAGCAAGCCCTGACCCTGAGAGCAGCACAGCAAGGGCCAGGCAGCATTTTCTAGAGTGTTTCTGGGCAAAGCTCCTGGGGTTCACGAAGGAGGAGGGCAGCTTGGTACCTGCATCACTGCAGAGGGCACATCTTTTCCCCAGGGAGGTCCAACAAGCATTCAGGTCCCTCTTCCTTGGTCTCCACATCAGTGCACGGCACCATGGGCAGCCTTTTGGGAAGGAGCAGAGCCCTGAGGAGGAGAACCTGCACCCCCAGACGGTGGCACCAGGGTAGCACCAGGCACAGGCACAGTGCTGCCAGCCCTCTCCGAAGGTCCCAGCCCTTGTTCTTCCTTCCCCCAGCACAAGGAGCCTTCAGAAATGGTGCAGAGCATCCACTTCGGAGAGGAGCTGCAGCCAGCAGCCTCGGGCAGGCCACAAGGATGCTGAGGCATTTCTGAGAGCGGGGGCAGGCCAGTGGGACCTGGCAGGCGATGAGACAGGAGGACAATACAACAGCCCATTTGTGCTCCCAGCTCCCAGCCCCCCTGCCCTGCCCCATGCCATAGTAAGGCTGGTATTCAGGAATTAATTGATGTAATTAAAGTGTGGCACGACTTTGCCACGGTCTCCAAACAGAGTGGCGGCGGGCCAGGGTCTGTGGGTGGAGGAGGAGCCTCTTGCGTGCCATTCTCCGTATAGAAAAAGGGCAGATCTTGGGCAGATCCAAGGCATGAAATTGGTATAAAGCGATTGTTGGGGAAGCATAACGGTGCTGGTCTTGCCACCACCAGCAGCTGCAGGGCGATAACTCATCCCAGAGAGCTGCTGTGCCCCATCCTGCCACGGCAGCACCTCTGGCAGGAGCTGCTGGAGCCTACACCACGCAGGGCCCAGGTTGTGCCCAGCATGCTGGGCTCTGCACTGGGTCCACACCACATCTCCTGAGCATGGACAGGGCTCATTTATGGGGCTGAGGGCTGCACGTGCAGGACAGGGTCCCCTCACCTCATCCCAGAGCACGCATGACGGGACAGGGGCACCCTCCGGACTTCCCCTCTCCCCCTGCCTGTTGTGAGAGGCAGCACAATTTAAGCAATGACAGTAACACTATCCCGACACTGAGAGCACCCAGGGTGAGCGAACAGAGCCTGGCCCCGATTTCTGACTGCTTGCCCGTGTGGGAATAATTCTCCCACTGGGGTTCCAGTGTCAGAGGGCTGCTCAGCCCTGGGCTAACCGCAGCACGCCAGCTGGAGCCCTCCCAGCTCAGTCCCGGCCTGGCAAAGTTATTAGCAGCCCCCCTGGTGTTTTCAGCAGGCAGGGGAGAACTGAGCGCTGCAGCCTGGGGGGAGTGGGATCCCACGCAGGGCTCTGCGGCGAGCTGGTGACAGGGGACGCCTTGTTGTTAATGAGGTGCAGAAGAGGATGCAGACATCCGCCCCCTGCCTCCCCAAGGGCGCTGGCTCCACAGCAGCTTTCGCTGGGTATTGGAGCAGCAGCAAACCGGCCCAGTGCTCCTCCGTGGCTGGGAACCACTGCCCGACAGCTAGCCGGAGGAACCAGGCACCTGAAGGGGAGATGCTCCCAATGGGGTTCTTGGGGTTTCCACCGGGCAGGGTGGTTGGGGTGGCATCGGGTGCTGGCTGCACCGGAGCCCTCGCGCTTCCTCACGCCTCTGCACGCTCAGCGCATCGGTGCCTGCCAAAGGGGTGCAGGTAGGGTGCCCGTCCAGAGCAGACCTCCATCCCTGCCTCCTCAGGAAAAGGCTGTGCTTTGGTTCCACCGGGGAAAGGAAGGTGGAGGCACATCCTCTCCTCCGAAGGGAACCGCCAGGCTGGGCACGTGCAAGCTCATTTCCAGCAGGGACGCGGAGGGGTTGGCTTCTCCAGCTGAGCAATTCATCCTAAGACCTTGGGATCACGAGCAGGATCACCGGGCCAGCAAGGCATCCACACGGCTGCAGCCACTGGGCTCTCGGAGCCAAGACAGCAGCACCTCCTCACACCCCTTGAGCCCTTGCCCGGAGCAGCAGGAGCCGCCAGGACAGGCTCCCACCACCATGCTACAGGAAAGGGAGCAGATGTGAGACCAACCTCCGGAGCAGCCGATGGGAACCCAAACAGCCGCAGAGGGCCGGGGCTCTCCCCATCCCTTCCTTTCCAAACCCCGGTGTGAATTCTCCTCCAAGCTGCCTCCGGAGCCGTGCACCAGCTCCTCTGCCTGCAGAAACCACAGCTCCCATGTCCTGCGCGCTCCAGCCCCTCGCATTTGCTCGCCAGACACTGCGGCTTGGCCCATGCCCCACAGACTCCGCACGAGCGCGCCTGTGGCCCAGGGTAAACAAACAGCCTTTCCACGGGGGCCGTTGCCGCTTGCCACGGCAGCCGCCTGGGCTGGCCCGGCCACGCCAGCAGCACGGCTGCGAGGTTTAGCAAGGTCCACCCCTGTGGTCGCTGTGGGCTTGGCTGCAGGCGCTGCCTGCCACCAGGGCTGGCGGAGCGGAGGGCTGAAACAACAAACAAACAAGAAACATGCACAACTTGGCTGAGCCCGCACATTGGAAACAGAGATAAGCTGCTCTGAAAGGCGAATCCCAGCCAGGCAGCAGGGCTGGGTGGAAAGGGCAGCAGGGCTGCCACACGTGGGACAGGAGAGCGGCCAGCCCGGTGCCAGCTCCCACCCCTGGGTGCTGCGATGGTGAAGGTGGGAGAGAAGGAGAAGGAGAAGGAGAAGGAGAAGGAGAAGGAGAAGGAGAAGGAGAAGGAGAAGGAGAAGGAGAAGGAGAAGGAGAAGGAGAAGGAGAAGGAGAAGGAGAAGGAGAAGGAGAAGGAGAAGGAGAAGGAGAAGGAGAAGGAGAAGGAGAAGGAGAAGGAGAAGGAGAAGGAGAAGCATCACGTCTCCAGTGCATTTCCCCAGGCAGCCCTGGCTGTCAGGCTTCAGCCCACAGCAGGGCGGCATGGCCAGATGCTGGGGGGCAGAGCAAGGTGCCCCCCAGCTCTGGTGGACAGGGTGCAGGCAGGAGCTCTGCTGGCCTGGGCAGGCTTCATTTGCTGGCTGTGTGCTGCAGAACCCAGCTGCAGGGCAGCAGGGCAGGAGGATGAGCCTGGCTGGGCTGGAGGGAGCAGCTCCATCTCCTCACACTGCAGCCAGCTCCACCAGAGGCTGTGCAGACGAGCGTGCACAGGGACAGTGGTGAACAGAAGGGCAATAAGTCATTAAGCTGCTGTGGCTGAGCTGTTAGAACCCATTCTAGAAGTCCCCAGGCACCTCAGACTCACCTGAGACTGCACAGTCGCTGAAGCCAGGGTCGGTGTACCCAGCTCGCTGCACTCTCCCTTGCCCAAATACCTTCGTGCTACACCCTGGCAGGAGCAGCAGCCTCGTTACTTGGGCTCATTATGTTTTTCTAAACAACTGATCTCACAAGTGCAGTTTGGAGCAGAGTTTCTGCTGAGAAGCTGGGACTGGATTATTTCCACAGCCCTGATTCTTTGGAAACTGCTGAAACAGGCGAGAGAATAGTTCATGGTCCCCTTGAACGCACCCGACCTCCCCGGAGGAGCTGGCTGAGTTAGTGGTTTGAGCAGGAGAAGACTTGTGCTTTATTCCCGGTTCTGCCACTGACTCACTGGGTGGCTTTGAGTGAATCACTTCCCTCCGCCTGTGCTCTCAGCTGGGAAGTGCCAGCTGGGGCAGCAGCCGCTCCTGAGCACCACCAGGATGTACCTGGCAGGCCACGACCCCTCACAGGAGGACAGGACGGCGGGCTGATGCCCTGTGCCGTACCCAGGCCAAAGTGCTGCCTGCTGCAGGCAGAGCAGGGACAATGCTGCAGGCACCAAAGCTCTCCCCTGAGCATCCTGAGCACCCCTCTGCTGTCCCCATGACCCCAGAGCTCACCTCTGCATCAAGCAGCCTCATGTGCTCCATCAGTCACAGGCAGCCTGGGCTCTCTTCTCCCCTTCCCTGTGCCAGGTGCATCAGGTGGAAGATTCAGGTCAGGCTCAGCAGCGGTGTCCCCAGGACTGCAGATGCTTTGGGAAAAAAAAGATAATAATAAATATTCTGGACCATCACAATGAGTATATTCTGCTAATGCTGCACAAGCCCTTCATCTCCTGGGCTTACAATAGTGTGGATGCCCACCTGGCAGGGGGGCTGAACCCACAGGCCTGTGGGGTGCTGCTCCTTTGCGCCTTGTGGCACTGTGCTGGGCACATGCGAGCATTTGGGATCAGGGTCACAAGGTTCCCAGAAGAACTTCCAGGAGAGCGGCTGCTGGGATGTTACAAGGAGACGATGTGAATGTCAGAAATGCTGAGGCTGGGGAGGTCCCTTACAGGTGTTTGGAGGAGCGTGAGGGCCCATCTGCGGACGAGAATCCCCTTGACACTTTCCTTTCAGGTGGCGTTACCCAGGGACGTGATGTACTCTGCATTTCACTAAAATTGTGGCAGCGAGGGATGAAGGACCACAGCTCGATCCAGTGCAGAGCTCAACAGCAGGGTGAACACAGCGAGCACGGGCAGAGCACCCTGCCCAGCACCTCGGCCCTGCACAGCCATCCCAGCACAGCATTGCAGGGGGCAGGATGCCAAGGAGAGCTCCGTGTGAGCCCCTCCGTGGAGCAGGATGAATGGTCACGGAGACAGAGATGAGTACATAGGTGTCCTCCCTGGGCTTTGTGGCTCACAGAACCACAGAGTCATCTAGGTTGGAGGAGATCTCCAAGATTGCCTGCTCCAACCTCTGAACGTGGCTGCCAGGGCCCTGGGTAAGAAACAAAGAGGAAGGGACGAGGCTGCCCAAGGGAACCCGCAGAAACCCCCAGCAGCCAGGCACGTTCCCAAGGACAGGGAGGTTTGAGAGCAGCCACAGGCTGCGGGGTGGCTCTGGGCACATCCCCACTCCCCAGGACACCCCCAGGATGGTCCCGTGGGCCGTGGTGACCGAGCTGCCTGCGGTGAGCCTGCAGGGACAGCCAGGAGGAGGTGCGGGGAGGCACGAGCAGCCTCCCCAAGCAGGGCTCCGTGGGCCTCCCCTGCTGCCTCCACCAGAGCTGCTTGGGGAGCCCTGCCAGTTTGTTCCCGTCCACTTTCCAGCTGGCTCCGGGCACGGAGAGCTGCGTGTCTCCTGGGCAGGCAGCGCTGCCTGCGGCCAGCTCCGGGCTGGGGAAGAGCACCCTCTGCCGCTGCTCCGGCAGGCACCGCTGCAAGGCAGCACCCAGCTCCCAGTCTGGAAGAGGAGAGGAACTCCAAGGCCCTGGCTTGTCACCGGTTTAATAGGCACAGCAAAAGGAAGTTTATAAATCCGGTTTGCGTCTCTAAATGGATTTGCATTTGGCATCTCTTTCAGCAAGGGCAATGAAAACAGACTTTGATATCATACGCTATCATTTTACTAATAAAAACAGACCGCAGTTGCCAGATCCATCTGAGCATCTTAAATGCTCTTTGAATTAAAGAGACATTGCCAAATTTAAAGTGCATGTTCTTAGTTTAGAAACGAGCCTGCATCAAGTAAACACGCGTATACCAGCGGGGACGAAGGACGCAGGCTGAGCACACCCCGTGAGTCCCTACGCACATCGGGACGTGTACACAGCTGCTCACACACATCCGTGCCTGGCTCCTGCTCTGCTTCTCCAGAAGGAGCATCCCCGGTTTGCTGCTCACGCCAGGCTCAGCTGCAGCGAGGAACCTCCCGGGCTGCTCCCTCAGGCACCTGCCTGGGAGATCCCGGCTCGCACAGGAACCGGGAAGGCTGCAGGAGCTGGCGGCAGCCCGGCAGGTCCCCGGGGGCTGCAGCCGGCCACGTGTGGAGCATCACACACCTCGCTGGGAGCCCACTCTGTTCCGGGCTGCTCCCACCTGCAGAAAAAGTGCCGGGTGAGATGGCCCCAGGGACCGGCCAGCAGAGCTCACGGCACAGAGCTGGGAGCACAGCAGAGCCCTCAGCTTTCAATCAGAGGGAACCAGTGCTTGGGTGGGAGCCAGCAGCTCCCCAGCCCCCCAGCAGCCCCTCCAGAAGGGCTCCCCGCCAGGAGCTCCCCGCAGCAGCAGCACGTGAGTGAGAACAGCCCCCGGGCTGCCTGGTGCAGGGCTCAGCGTCCCCACAGGGTGATGGCCACAGGACGGGGACCCTGCTCTTCAGAAGCGGGGATCAGCAGCTGGAATGGCCTCAAAGCCTGTCTCTGCAGATTTCTGCCTCTGGGTCACGGGCTAATGCCAGCTAACAGCACAGGGAGTTATCAAATCAGCAGTTGTCGGAATGGATAAGTCTGATTGTTCTCGTCCCTCTTTGCCTAAACCTGCCTGCATACCTTCCTGCCGTGTTGACACAGTCTCCAAGGTTTGGAAAGACTCCTGCTTCCCCACACCAGGAGCTCAAACAGCCATTCGGAGGAGCCCCAGCCTCTCCTCAGCATCCCTGAGGATGCATCCCCTCTGGAGATGCCTGGATATCTCCATCCTAGGGCTCCCAGCCTCAGCTCCTCAAAAAATGCCCTAAAATCAGGAGAGGTGACTCAGCCCCTTTCTCACCCATCGGGCAGCTGCTCAGGAATTTTCTGTCCTTTTCCTTTTCCTAAAGAAAAATGCAGTTGTGCCCAGCCACGCTTCGCAGCTCGGTGACCTTTAAGGCTGACTGTCTGCTGGGAAAGCAGGAAACAAACAGATTTGTTTGGTTCAGTTTGATCCGACTCAAAATATTTTTGGTTGTGGTCCTGATCCAAAGTGTTTCATCTCAGATCAGTTCCACATTAATCCGTAATTCCCTGGCAGGCTGCGCTGCCAGCAGCGCGGTAGCTGGGATGCTGCTCCCTCCCGCGGCCCGGGAGCCCTGCAGCCGCTCCGAGCAGCTCGGGCCAGGTGTTGCCACCAGGGACACAGCTCAGCAGGAGCATTTTCCAGTGCGTGTCGGGTCCTGGCTGTGGCACAGAGCCGCTCAGCACCAGGCAGCCCTTGGTGGCTCAGCAGGAGGCTCCTCTGAAGCAGCTCCTCGCTGCAAGCTTTTACTCGCTTCCCTCTGCCCTGGGACTTTCCAATTTCTTTCCAGCAACTGATCCATCACCTTGTCTTCTCAGCACATGTGCAGGCACAGGAGGACCCTGAGCCCTGCTTGGACGGACAAAAAACCACTTTGCTGAGCCGGTCTCATCAGCACAAGGCAGCTCATTGATCAGGGCACGGAGGCACAGGGCTGGAGGCCAGTGCTGCCAGCAGCAAAGCAAGGGCACCGTGTCGGGGCCAGCAGCAAAGCAGGGCTGCAGAGAGGTGTTAGCTCTGTGTGCTTGTCCCACAATTCTCCCCAGAGCCAGCCCGGCTGAAGGCAGTGTGCTCCCAGCACGGGAGGTGCTGGTGGAGCTGGGACCTGTGTGTGGGGCTGCTCCCAGCAGCTGTGGGTGACACTGGGAAGAGCTGCTGTGACAAGGGGCGACTATGATGTCCCCCTCTTTCAGCCATGGATGCCCTTGGGCCCAAATGGAAAGGGTTTGGGTAACGTAAGGATATCATCCTATCATCCTTCCCTGGGGCAGGATGTGTGTGCAGGTGTGCAGTCAAAAAACAAGGAAGGATCCCAATGAGCACCACAAACCTTTGTGGTCCAGCATGGCCTGCAGCCCACACGTGGGGCAGAGGGAAGGTGTTTCCTTCAGCAACACCCGTGCCTCGACAGCAACACCTCAGTGCCTCCATTTCCCACCGTCCTGCAAAATGCGTTCATGCACGGATCACTCTCAGCCTCAGGAGGCAGGGGTGCACACAGCCACCAAGTGAGACTTTCAGGTTGGTGCTGCAGCCAAAATCTGATGGTGTCTGGGTGTCTAGGCCTGCCCCGATGAGACAGCGAGCACATACCATCATCTCCAGCAGGCCGAGATCCCAGGAGCAGCGTTACAAAGGAAAACATCTGAAGGCTCAATACAGTGCTGCTCAGCCCCTGGGCACATCCCCGCTGTCCTGCCTGCTTCTGAACTGCCCCGGCTCTCCAGGCCAGCTTCTCCACAGGAGCACAAGCAGCAGTGTTATGCCCCTGAATAATTTGTCCCTTGAGCACCCAGTTCCCTGAGCCCATCACCTGTTAAAAGACTTGCTGCACATCTCTTTGACTCAGCCACCCCTGTGCGCATCACACAGCTCCCCCGTGCCGCGGCACCTATCCACGTGCACCCCCCGGTAGAGGGGCAATTCACACTTGGGAGGAGAGAAACCCAGATGGAAAAGCACTTGGCACGATTCTGCCCACGTGCTCAAAATCACCTGCATTAATAACCTCTCCTTGGCAAGTGGGTGTCGGGCAGGGGTGTCTCAGGGTGCTGGGCAGACAGTTTTGGAGTATCAGGAGCGTGGAGATGCTGTGCTGGGGATCCAGCAGCTCTTGCAGGCTCCGTGGAGGTTACAGCCCGCTCACTTGCTCATGCTTTCTGTATTCTGACTCCCTTTTAAAATTTTTGCAGTTCTTTGTCTAGAACCACCTTCACTGCTCTCAGCGCTGAGCTTGCTTCCCAACTCAACTGTAACTTGCTTTGTTTTGTTCCGTTTATCTTTCCAAGGACGCTTTGCCTGGTTTTCCTTATCTCGCCTGTTCTTCTTAGAGAGCCTTGAATCGCAGCAGAGCAGCCCCGCTGCTCACTGGTTTTGTGGTTTATGATGTGATATTTGTGCTAACCGTCACCCACGCCAACTACAGGCTGCCTGACCTGCCCTGTCCCTCGCTGAGTGCTGTGGGAAGGGCAGCTGGGCACACAGAAAGGAAGGGAACAGTGACCTCGCCTAATCCCGTAGATCAGGCACAGTTTATTGATGTAGGATGAAGAACCAAAGCACAGCACCGTGCTGCAGGACTAGGCTAGCCTTCATCTTCTACTTTACTGCCACAAACAGAAACTCCATGTAGCCAGGAAAGCTGAGCAGCCCAGAAACAGTTTGGGTCACCTCTCCCATCGTGTCTGTCCTCTGCTGGTTGGAGTCCAGTGGGAAGTGTGCTCTGCAGTCTCAGGCCAGCTGCTGCAAATCAGCATCTGCTGACTGCTTCCAATGGCATAGAAATAGTTTACACCAAGAGAAGATCCTGTCCAGGAACCAGGAAGCATTGTTCTCATTACCTCGGCAATGCTTTCGGTTGCAAGCTATCCAACGGGGAATGGTGGAGCTGGCTGTTTCGGTCTGGTTTGCGACAGAAATGAAACTTATGCAATCACTCTATTTATGTCTTCATCTATCCCCAGCAGCTCGGGAGCCCGCTGACCTGTTTCACCCAAATCTGACACAGAGTCCAAGAGCCATAAAACACAGTGGATAACACTGAGAAATGACCGAGAACACCAGGATGTGACGCAGAGAAGTAGCCCCCTTTCTTGGGAGAGCAGCGCCCAAGAAGGGCAGGTAGCATTGAGCACATCTAGGCCCCAGACCAGGAGGAAGGGCCACGATTTCCTTACCCTTTCAGGCAGGTTTCACAGATCACTTTTCTCCACTCAGAACACAATCCAGGGGAAACAACTGATGTCAGTGACTGACACCGTAGCGCTTGAGCTGCTCAGAGGAAGAAGCACAAAAATAATACACGTTCACTATTTATCTAACACTGGCCAAGGGCAAAGTCAACAAACAGCCTTGGGATCTCTCAGGAGACTCGAAGCCAGCAGTCCCGGCCTGCTCAGAATGGACACGGGACGCATTGACTTTGGCAGCGCTGGCTGCTGCATGCTGTCACATCAACAAACATCCCCACACGAAGATCTGAAGGAGGCGAACAGTCGTGGGATGCGGAGGGGGACGTTGTTTGCTAGGCAGAAACAAAGGAGAGAGAAAAATCAGCTTATAAATAACACCACTCCACCTTACAATGTGCCCATTAATAAAGAAAAGGAGGAGAACAGCCGGGGGAGACTGTCCCAGATGCTGCCCAGAAGATGCAGCAGTGCTGATGTGCTGTGCACAGCTAACAAGGTGGCACTGCTGGTGTGCTCCCACCACCTTTGCTACTGCTCTGCAACTCAGTGTGGACCTCTGCAGTTACTCTTCTCGCAGAACACAGTCCCCTTGCTAGCTAGCACAGAGAGGGATGCAGCTCCGTGCCAGGCTGTGCCTGGAGAGCTAACCTGGGGCAGGGATCCTCCAAGAGGGTGCCTCCTCTCAGACACAGCCACCTTCCACACATTGGGCTGGTACAGTAGCTTACATGTGGCTCCTGGCAATGCTGCTACTGCAGGAAATCCACAAGCATGAAACTAGGGTTCACAGTGCAAATTCCACTCGCTTTGAGATGTGAGAAGTCCGAAACAGTCCCTTCAGCTGCTTACATTGAGAAAGGAGGCTTGTTTCCATCATCTCCAGAGCGAGAGAGGCTGCCTGAAATGCAATCAAGGAGCAAACGAGCAGCCCAGGCAGCAGGGAAAAGGCAGGCCATCAGCCTTGAAATGCACATCACAGCATAAAACAGATGACAGCTTGTGAAGGTCCCTCTGAATAGCAGCTGTGCCCTCCAATGTATCAACTGTTTGCCCTCAATCTGCTATCAACCATAAGCTTACTGAGAGTGCACTCTGAGTCATTAATAAAGACACTAAACGATACTGGTCCCAGCAGCAAAATAAGTGTCGAGTCCCTCTGCCTTTTCCACATCCTGATTCTCAGTCCTCTGCCCCAGGAAGCAGCAAGTCCACACCTTGCTCAGCCTTCATTTAGCTGCTGAGATGCTCAGAGCCCCTTCTCTGCTCACTTCACATCTGCTAGCTCCAACACTGGAGCTGCTCCCTGCCCACGATGCTGCTGTTTCAGTGGATCCAGGGTGAAAAAGAAGGCAAAGCCGTGGCCCAATCCATCTAGGGGGAATCAAGGGTGAAATTCCCCCCTTCCCCGAACAGCTAAGTGGTACATGAGCCACAGAACCATTTTAAGAGCAACAATGCCCCCTGCCTGTCTCCATCCCAGTGCTCTCTTTCCACTCCATTTTCTGGCTGCTAATTTAGACCTGATTTCGGTCTCTCCCTTCTCTCATACCACCGCCAGGACATGCAGCTCCAGGTTTAGGGGTGATGGAACTTCCAGGGCTGAATTCTGCTTTGATGTGGTATGGAGGAAATGTGGCTTCAGCAAATTTTCATCTGTACAGCCCCAGCCAGGCCTCCCTCATGGACAAACCAGGTCGCTTTCAGAGGAGCATCCAAAAACTCATTTTCTTCTGTTTTCAATTGAACAATCCATACTAGTAACTTCATCTTGCCTCTCCTTTAAACTCCTTCACCTCTTCCAAACTCCCACTGTGCCAGAGAGGGGATATTGCCCAGATCCTCCCATGGACCTGACTGGGGTGCTCCACATCTTCTGGCTGTCCCAGGACTGCACCTTGTCTTGCCTCACTGCTTTCACAGAATCACAGAATCACAGAATTTCTAGGTTGGAAGAGACCTCAAGATCATCGAGTCCAACCTTTCCCTTCTTTCTCCGAGAGGAGGGAAGAAGCAAAGGTGGGTCATGGTGATGAAGGAGGCCTGCTGGGTAGGAAAAGGATGGACGTTTGTGGGGACGGGTGATATATTCCAAGCCATGTCCAGCACCCCCTGGAGGAGCTGGCTGCCCAAGTTCCCTTGGCCATGAGGAGGATGAGGACGGCCTTCCTTGTGGAGGCAGCTGTGCCTCTGCAGGCAGGGCACGAGATCTGCCACAACTACTCTCTGGAGATACAAGAGGCTGGGTAGGATCGCAGACATCCCCGACCCAGAGAAAGGCAGGCACTGTAAACCTGGAACAAGAGGCTGGGAAGAGCAGCGCAGGAAGAGTTTGGGGCGATGAGTCAGAGGCTGAAGGCACACACAGGAACAGGCCATCACGCGGCAACCACTGCCTGCGTCAGCACTGCAGTCCATGTGCATTCGCTTAGTCCGTGCAAATCAGGTCACTTCAGCCAGCTCAGTGCGGTTCTGTCGCGTTGGCGAACTCGAATTGGCTTGCAGGCACCATGGATTAAGGGTGTGCAGGCGGATGCCCCCCGCCGTCAGCTGATGTATGGCAGCGGATTCCTCCACGACAACTTGTCCGGTCTGTCCGCGCCTTCAGCTTCACGAGAAGCTTCGTCAGTGGGACAGGGAGACCTGCACAAAAAGCACCCTGGGCTACGGCAAGGTAGCCAAGGGGGTTGGGGAAATCGGGTTACCAGCGGGGTTGTGTTCAGCCTCCACGAGGACACACTCCGTGCCATTTCTGCCTTCCACCTTGGGCGTGCCTTCTCCAGCACCACAGCCTCCCATGTTCCCTTCCTAGGCTGGAGCCTGTTGGGCTTGGAAATGGCTGCTTGACAGAAGTGCCTCGTTAGGAGGTTTCGCAACAAGCTCCCTGTGACTGTGTTAAGCGGCCTGCATCATCTGTTTTGACTTTGCTGGATTTGTCTGTGTTCAATATAGTTCTCGCAAGGGTCCCAGTTCAGCCCTCATTGACGTCAATGGGAGTCAGTCCATTCCCTTCAGTGAGAGCAAGAGCTGTCCCTTGGTGCTTGTATCTCGGCTGTTTCATTTCAATGCCCAGCTCCATACACCCTCCTACTTCAAACGATACCTTTCTCATCCCTTCAGCATGGCTGGCGGCTCTAGCCTGTCCCCTCCTGGCTGGCTGATGGGTCCTGTCCCGGACTCGTTCCTCGTTCCACCACCACACCTCTCTCATCTGCCCTGCACCACTCACCTTGATTTTCTGAGCACCTCCAGCTCAGCTGGACCCTCAGCAATGTTCCCATTTCTTAATCACAGACAAAGCAAGTTTTCTTGGTCGGCCGCTCCAACTGGACGATTTCATCCTCCTACAGGTAAGGAAGGCTTTCGCTCCAGTTAGCTTTATTTCTGCGTTGGCTCCTCGACGAGCAGCTCCCATCCTCAGATCTCTGTGTGGGTGACTATCAAAGAGGAAGGCTGAACTGCCACCAGAACTCCAAGCATCTGGTTTCAACACCTCACTCTGCTAAGGATCCCCGCTGAGATTTCAGACAAGCCGTTTCAATTCTTTGCTCTCTCCTGTAGGAGAGAATCGTGCTCTCCTCTCTCCAGTGGTTTCTCGTGGTGTGATGTCCTCGCGGTGCTTTAGAGAGCACTACGAAAATTGCATGCAGAGAACTTCACGTCCCCAAGCCTTTCTGAGTTAGCACCATCGCTGCTTCTAAAGCGCTTCAAGAATGGGCAAACAAAGATGCAAAATATTAGCTGATCACTCACTAGATAAACCTTTCATCACATCTGTGGGCTGCCAGGAAAGAGCAGGAGAAAGCACGCCACGCATGCATTATTTCGAGCCTTTTCCTAGAGCACTCACTCCAGCAATGCTGGGGAGAGGATCCCGCACTCAGCAGCTCCATGGTGTGATCCAGCGTAGCCTTGCTTACATTCCCATGTTCATCCTGGAGCCAAACTGTCTGTCTGATTTACGTTATCCTAAGGGAGATCTTGAGTTAGTGGCAGCAAAGTTCTTCAAAGAAGACCCAGCTCATGGAACAAGGAAAAAGACAAGGAAAAATGGAACAAGGGGAACTTTTCTCCATCCACATCCCAGCTGGGGTTGGCTGGAGGTGGCTCCAAGTACACCGGTGGAGCCCAACGCTGTGTGCATTTCTGAGGCTGCCACCGTATCCCCCAGTGCCTCAGGCAAAGTGGGAGGCAGAGGGGCTGAACACAGCACCCCCACCTCCTCACGGCAGGCACGGTTTGAGAGAAGGGGCTCGGTTTTATCAGTACCAGATATTCTGCTAGGAGGGGGTAGGCTTCCTGTGAGCTTCAGCAGAGAGGAAGGAACATGGCAAAGCATTCAAACAGCAGCTCCAGGGGAACGGTTTCAAGATGTGGCTCGGTCCCACTGACGGGCAACCATGGCACACTCAGCTCTAGGAGCAATCGTATATCCTGCTGGATTTAGAGACGAGATTTCAAAGCGGATAGTGTCTGGGGCAGCCCTGCACATCACTTCCCCAGGAGCCTGGTACCTCTGCCCTGGGACAAGCCGCTCTGACTGCAGCACAGTGTGCTACAAAACCGGTGCTCAGGGCAGCTCCTGGGCAAACTGCAGGGAACGAAGTGTCAAAGCCAAGGCCAGCAAGCATTGCCCTCCCTCAGCACCCCACCTGCACAGCACACCAGAGGTGAGCAGGGCCCGAGGACATGCCCCAGTGCTGCTGTCCAGCTAAGGAGGAACCAGGGATGGGAGGAAGTGGAAGGAGGAGGGATGGAAAAGGTGAATGTGGGCTGCCAGAGCCTTCCTCAGGTGGGAGCTGGGCAGGAATGGCAGCGAACCCACTATTTATGAGGAGTAAAGTGTTACAGAGCACAGCTGGGCCTGGACTACCTTCACCAACACCACGGCCTGCCAAGCTCCTAATAAAACCCAACGCAGGTTGACTTGGGTTCTCCTGGTGCTCCGCAGCAGCAGCCGCCCCCTCCCAGCCCCGGGCCCACATGTGCAGTGAAGCAAGCACCTCCCCGGGACCTGGGGGCTTCCCACCCGTGGCCACGGCCCAGAGGGGCATCCCAGGAGCGGGTCCGTGCCCCCGTGGCTCACCCTGCCCTCGGCAGCCCCACCTCGCCACACACACCTCCCTGCCCCGAACGGGGACGGAGTGCGCCCGCAGTCTGTTGTTGTTGGTTTTGGCTCGGCAGTAGCAGGCTGCTTCCAGCAAGAGTGGTATGAATAATTGCCCAATTAACTGGAGGAACTTCCAGATGTGTGTTTGCTTTCATACCCATCCAGCCCCCCTCAATCCCACGTGCCTAATGCTGCGGAGAGCGGTGGGGGCGGGAGAGCCGAGGCTCTGCGGCAGCGCGGGCAGGGCGAGCCCGCTGCCTGGCTCGGCTCCCCTTTCCATCCCCACCTCCCTCCCTCTCCTTCAACGGGGAAATGGTCTTTTTTAACGACCCTGGGGAGAAGGAAATTTGCCCTGCCTGCCAGAGCTTGGTTATGCATGCCAAAAGCCAAGCAAGCAGAGAAGAAAGCTGATCCCATGTTATGATTTTTATCAGGTGCACACACAGTGAACCCTCTTAAGACAGGTATTTTTTGCATCCCTCCCGCCTCCCTTTCCCATCAAATAATCTCACACTCAGCAAAGGTTTTATTATCAGCCAAGCTGTTTTCACCCTGTGGGACATGCTGAAACATTTCAGGACAGCGGCTCTACTCTGCTGCCTGTGGAATCCAGTCATAGCCCTGCCACCAACCCACTTCTTGCCATGTCAGAAAGGGGAACCTCTGGGATTTCGGGGGAGATTTGACCAAACTTGGTAAACAGAAACAAGCCAAAAGGTGTCTTAGACCCTACAGGTGATGGGAGCTTCCCACCATGCCTCGCTCGCATGGAAAGCCCAAAGGGTGGCTTTCCCCTTCCTCCAACTTTAGCACCTGAAGAGCAAAGCTCCAGCGAGCAAGACACAAAAGCAACTCCAGAGCAAGCTGCTCCATCCGGCAGTGCTCAGAACAAAGGGACTGATTCACTCATGAGGCTTCCGTCTCTCCCCACTGCATAGTGCAGATGGAGATTAAAGGGCAAAATTACACCAGATGGCAAACTTCTAGACAGCTACTGTTTGGGGAAATGAATGCCATCCAAAACATGCGCTCTGCCCAACCGCAGCATGAGTGAAGCAGCTCCAGCTCAAGGCATTCTCCCAGCCCAAAATCTCAGCCCTGGGACCCTTCGGACAGGGTGGCCAGAAATAACAGCAGGAGGGTGATAACTGGAGTTGGAAGAGGCATTGCGGGCATCATGCAGATTCCTTGCATCACCAGACTCCCAAGGTTTTATCTTGCTTTGGATGCAGCCAGCAGAGAGTGCCTGATACCCACGCACCTCCCCAGCCAGAGGCAGAACACCCCCGTTAACACCAGCACACAGATGCACTGCCGTGGCCAAAGGCTCATAACAACTTTTTCCCCCAGCAGGCCAAATCCAGACATGGTGAACCAAATTCTGGAGCGTTTGCTTCTGAGTATAAACCTCGTTAATAGAGAGCAGCTAACCTACTGGAGCACCGCCCTCAGGAGGAGTTATTCGTGGCTCCTCTGCCTGCCCTGCTGCATGCTGAGCAGCTTGAACAGCCTGGCATTTTTTATTCCACAAGAGGACAAGGCGCTGGAGCCCACAGGGCAAGGAGGAGGTGTCCCGTGCCTTATGAAGATAAGGAAGGCAGGGTTTGGGATTTTGGCTGTGTGACTGCACGGGGCCAGAGAACGTAAAGATGAGGAATTGGATAAATGCCCAAAGGGAGAGAAAATTGGTTTTAGCTAAGGACAGTAAGGCCTTACGTCTGTCCTGAGAGCTGGCCTCTCAGCCAGGTCCAACATCCATGGGGCAGGGGTGCTGGGCTGGCCCTCAGGGTCCCTGTCAGAGGGCAGAGGAGGCTTTCAGGCTGTGCAGGATTTTGCAAAGGAGGAACAGCAGGCTTCCCCTCCGCAGCCATCTCCCTCCCACCGCCCCGCAGGGCTCTAAGTGGGCCATAAATGTTTTCAGCATGGCACTTTACCAAGCATACGCCATAAATTACAGTCCCGTGCCGATAATAAGTCAGGTAATAGCACCACTTTTTTGTCCTGCCAACTGCACAAAAGGTGGCAGAGGGGAGCAGGAAGGCGGGGGGACGCCTATTAGCACCAGGCTGGATTTTACATGCAATGGAAAGTGTTTGTTCAGCTGGAAGTGAGAACGGTCCTTAACCCAAGAGCACACGCTAATGAAAACAGAGTGTGAGGAGGGGGAGAGGGGCAGCGGCACAGAGTGGCGATTCACGCTCCGGCACAGGTGCGAGGGCCACGAGGACCAGGCCCGGGGTCAGAGCACCCACCGAGCCTGCTTTTGCTCTGGCTTCATTTCACACCTTTTCGAAACGCTAATTGCAGGCTCTGCTTTGCCCTCGGGGGGAACACAGACAGGCCTGAGAGCACCCAGTGCCGTGGGTTTTGGGGTGAAGCCCCCCTTGCCAAGCAGAGTTAGGGACCTGCCCTGGCCACCAGGCTGGGACTGGGGGGCACCTGCTCCAGACTGGGCGATGCTCCCTCTCCTCTTTCTTCCCCAGCATGGGCCCAGCCTGTTCTCAGCTTTCCAGAAAGCAAAACCACGAGATCACAGCACTTGGTTTTGCACTTGTTTGTCCCATGAAGTCTGCTGGGTCCTCAGTGCTCCCGCTCCATCATGCTGGTGGAAATGCCCCCCAGGACCAGGCACAGCCCAGCCGGCTGCTCGGGCATGGGATGGCAGCACCCAAGGAGCCTGGGGAACACCACTAAGTCCCCCGAGAAGCAGCAGAGGGGGCTGGTGCAGAGGGGTACGAGGTGAAGAAAGGGACCAAGACAACATCAAAGCCAGTGAGGGGCCTAAATCCAGCCAACACATATTTATCCAGATCTGCAGCGTGTGCATCACCAACAGCCCCCGGACACTTCTGTGGTATAAACCCCTTTTCAGAAAGAACCAAACTCCTTCAAAATCATCCTCTCAGGGAAAACCTTGGGAAAACAGACGGGCATTCCCTAAGACCCCACAGGTCAGCAGGCAGGCACTCCACGGGTGGCAGAAAACTTGCAAGATCCCTCTGCAATGAATTTTCCTCCTCCAGCTACCAGAGGCTGGCAAGAGTGTCCAGCAGCTGGAGGCATCTCTGTGGGTCTGACACTGCAAGATATCTCGTGTAATAGATGTAGACAAAGCCACATGCTTAGGAGGCAATCATCAGGCATTTTGGGAGGCAATACACTGAGGGTATGCAGTACTTTGCCACCCACAGCTATGTCCTGGTCCTCTCTTGGAGGGTGATTAAAGCCAGCCAGGAGGGAGGCTGCTGAGTCCACCCTAATGAACCCCCTGTGCATACCAAAAGGATTGCCTAGGACCAAAAGCTGACACTTCCCATGGCGTCTGTGGTATGACAGGATGAGCGCCTGTCCCTGGCAGGCAGGAGGTGCCATGGGAGAGGGAAGTGACAAAGAGTCAGGAAAAGCCAGCTGCAATCTGTCCAGCTAAACGCCAAGTACAGGGTGTGCACATCACTTCCATGAGCCAGAGAAATGGGTGGCCACCCTCAAAACAGTTCCCCTGGACTTCTTGCTGAAACGTCCACCATCACGCTCCTGATTTTGGTAGGTTTTAATCTTTGCCAGGAAGAACATCAGCAGATCATCCAGGGGGAGGGATCCAGATCTGGCTGCTGCAGGTGGCTAAGAAGGTGATCACACCGCTGGGCAAGCATCCCAGCATCCTTTCTATGTGACATGCAAAGGATTCACTTAATTATCCCACGGTAATTCCCGGTTTTACCCACAGGAGGTCACACTTTGCCAGGCTTATCAGCTTTGGATGCAACCAGCCCTGTGCAAACAGCATCCCTGCGGGACCAGCAAAGCCAGAGCTTCAGTAGCCCAGCTCAGGGTTTGGCCAATCCCTTCTGCACGTCCTGGACTCCTCTGACAGTGCTCCAGCCACTCTCCTACCCCCTGTAAGGGTGCCAGCCCCTCTCCAAAGCTGTTGCACACCCGCGGGGACAGCTTTCCCACCTGATGGCCCATTCCACCTCCTCAGTGGTTCCTTGCTTTTTATTTTCATTTTCATTTTCCCTTTTCTTTTCCCCATCCAGCCATCCAGTCCCTCTGTTGCCACTGACAGAAAGACTCCATCACATCCACGCATGCCTAGACCGTAACCCTAGCATGGTTTCGTAAGAAAATGAGGTATGTCCAACTGCATGCATTGCTGTTCAAATACGTTCCAGGAAAATGAGAGGTAATGTGGAAGAGCATCACCATGCAAATAAATGGTTCGGCATCACCTCACCCATTTTTAGGCTTCAGAAACACAAAAGAAAAACACAATCAAGACACAAACCCATAGGAAACCAGGTTTCACTGAACACTGTACTCGTGGGACTATTCATTTTGCGACACATGAAAGTTCTCCAAAACTCAGGGGAGTTGTTGACTGGCAGCCCTATAATTCAGTATCTTTCATCAATCCCCAGGAAGCCTTTGCAGGCTCATTGCCCTGGGTGCAGTCACTGGATCTTGCTCTTTATTTGAGTTGCTGCAGTGCTTGGAGCCTGAGCATTCCTTGGTTTCTGTAAAAGCTGCCAGCAATGAACATCTTTCTCCAGGAACAAAAGTAGATGCGCTCAAACACGTTCCCCATCAGCATTCAGCCAGTCGAGTGTGGTTTTCACCCACTCTCATGTAGCCACAGACAGCACAACAGCTTGGGAACAGGGCACTGAAGGTTATTCACATGGCCGTGCAGTCTCCACAGCTTTAAGGCAGCTCACGGCACCCACCCTGTCCACACCATCTGCCATTTCTTCACCGTCCACCGCTCCCCAGGCTGCTCTCCCCTTCACGCACACAGCGCTCCCCTTCTGACAGATCTCCCTGCGCTGACCTCAGCTCTGTGCCGGGCTCTGTCTGCTGGAATCCAGCCCCCTGTGGCACCTGGGGGACCGGAACGGTAAAACTATCAGGCAGCGCACAGACTTCGGTGACAAAAGTGTCCTCATTGCGCTCCTAAAATCTCTCTGAAATCGCCACGGAACATCAGCAGATAAATCTGAAGAGAGCCTCCAATAACTTCTGCTTTTTGAGCGCTGAGAGCAATTATTTGTCTAAAGGTTCAGCTCAAATCATTGTGCTTCAGCAGAGAAATTCCTCAAGCCCGGTGCATTTCCCTGTGCCGTGCTTCTCCAAAGCCTGCCGGTCCCCAGCCGGGTGCACGCCAGGAGCACACCTCCCTCTGCCTGCCTCAGTTTCCCCCAAAAAGCACGGGAACACCAGCACTGCTTCACCTCAGAGGGGTGCTCTGAGCCCACACACAGACTGCACGGGACACGTGCTGCTGTGACAAGATGCTATAAATACTGGGGACAGATGGAAGTTTTTCATCCTCCCACAAAATCTCTTCAAGCACTGCCCACACGTCGCTGTTCCCACAGCTCTCCGTCCAGTTTTGGCCTCTCCCAAACCTGCCTTCCTTCAGGTGGCTGGGGAAGGGCACATCGCCTGTCCCGTCCTGCCTGCTGGCAGAGGCTTTGGGGTCAGTGGGGGCAGAGGCTTTGGGGTAAACGGGGTCAGCTCTCCCCCAGCACCCCATTCATCACCCAGCTGTGATCAACGCAGCTCCCCTTTGTGCCCAGCATTTTGTTGTCACCTCCCGGGCCTTCCTCATGGCTTCTCGTGCCTCTCATCAGGCTGGAGCCCTCTCGGGGAAGGGATTTGTTATCTGTTTGGCAAGAGCCTGCGTTACACTGCCGTGTACGTTTACAACGCCGTATAAAAGATTAGAACTTTATTGGTCACTTAAGCGTGCCGAGTTAATAATCTTTAACGTGGTGGCTATTTATCCAGCCGTAAACAGCACGCAGCTGCTGAGCCAAGCCAAATAACCACCGCAGACATCCTCTGGCTTTGCAACAAGCTGGTTTCTGCCCCGGCTGTTGCAGCCTCAGTAAGAAACCAACCACCCCGGGACCAAGGGCAGAGCCACAGCGGGCCCAAAGTGCCCTGAAAGGAGCCCTGGAGCTCCTCTTCGGTGAGGAGCTGCGTGTGCACACACCCCATCCCGATGTGGGAGATGGCTGCAGGGATGCTGGGGCTGACAGAGCATTTCCCAACTGAATGCCAAGCTCGAGAACCCCTCCATAACTTATCCGGGTGCTGCTCAGCCCCCCTGTGCCAGCACACGGGCACAAACCTGGGGACACAGCCTGCGGCCACTGCTCCCAGCCCTGACGGTGTCAGTGGCACCAGGAGGGCCGGGGTCCTGCGGGTGTGATGGGGGGAAAGGGGGGGCTCTGTACGGAAACACTGCCCCAAAGCTGGGCTTGTGTCCGGCTCTGTAAGGAAGCTGGGGCATCTGAAAGCTTGTGTGCCTTAACAAGAATCCAGGTAGGATTGTCAGAGTGTCTGGGAACACTCAGAGAACAAAACTAACACAGATCGCATCTAGGTATCACCAGAAGAAAGAATTCCTTGTTAGAACCTCCTTTGTTACACAATCACTCGTAGTTAGGTGGTGTTGCCATAGGCATCTATCTTAGGATGGTTGCTTTACAGAAGCAGCACTGAGAACTTGATTTGAAGGGCTCCAGCCACGTTTTATATCAGCTCTTTGTTGCTTCCAAGCAATGCATTATGCTTCTGTCTTTGTAATTTGTAAAATAGCTGTGGATAATATTGCACAATAGCTAGCTATTGAGAGCCTTTGTACTGAATGGCTTTTCTTTCGTTAATATCTGAAAAATTGTAGGTGTTTGTGCAGCTAGAGTTTGAACATTAGGGGAAGAGCTTTCTGCTTCTCTTTTTTGCTGTTAATAATTAAATATTGCCAAGTAAAGTTTGTAGCAAGCTATCTGTGGACCTTCCACATTCAGGTGCTTCTGCTCATCCTAACTCTCCTTCTATTGTAGCCCTTTGTTTCTCCCCTTGGGTGTTTTTGCATCTTCATTCCTTTAATTTGAAACCTTGAAACAGCCTCTCCCAATCAGCTTGATCAGCTGTGTCATTTGGGTTGTTAAAGTAACCTGAAAGCAGTTACACCTGCACTGAAATTTTTGTATCCAGAAATTCAAGGCAGGTGAGTGTTAAAGCAAACCAGTCCATGCTGCTTGTGTCTCTTGCTGCCTCCAACATCAAGGTTATTGCGATCTGATAATACTGCCTGGGCATTTGTTTAGGTAAGGGCCTCTGCTTCGGTGCTGAAGCTGGATGGAGTTAGTAATGTGCAAATTGTTGGCAACAGACTGTAGATTTTGGTCCTTGGTGTTGTAGCTCTTTATATAGCTTTCTGCTCCACCCCTGAGGTTGGGGAGGCTGTTAGAGCTGCTTGTGTTGGGCTGTGTGGGTACAAGCTCTGAGGTAGGTGGGTGTATGGTAACGCTTGGAATAGGTGAGCTGTGATAGTGGCCTGAAAGAAGCGTTGCTGGTCTCCACTTATGGCTTTGATTTGTGACTGAGAATTAAAGAGCTAAAATTAGTTTTGGAAGTCTGATGTGTTCATCTGGGGATGCCTTTATTTGCAGGTATAAGTGGGATATTTGGGTATGTTTGCATAGCACCTAGCTTGGGGATGAGAGCTTGCAGTGGAGTTCATCTAAGTAACGCTGGTCGTCAGCTAATTAGTTCCCTTGTACCTGACCAGGCAGTCACGCGACCTGTCTGGTATAAAAATAGGCAGAGCTAATTGCACCATATTAATGATTGACTTGCTTGGATTCCATGTGTATGGGTGGGAGGACGTGCTGGAGGCATCCAGCTGTGGAATCAGCTGTTTCTCTTAACAGATGTAAGCGCTCTTCTTATCTCTGTTGTTCATGCACTTAGGCTTCACCGTATCTCATTTGTTCTCCTCTTGCTGAAACTTCTTGGGTTAAAGGACAGCTACCTGAGCTTCCAAATGTTGCAAAAGGCCAGGCGTTGTTGATTCCCACTGTCTCAGGGAAGGAGTTTGGCAGCCTGGCTGTTTTATCGTGCTTGGTACGGACACGGCTCTGTTCTGTTACCAAACAGGTGTAACATCTGTGTGGCTACACCAGCGCTGGGTTATTTTGTTAGAGTTTTCCAGGAGAAAACAACTGAAGGAAGAAATAACTCACACAAAAAGATGCTCTTATGACCACATTGTGCCATCATTAAAACTACGTTATTTCAAAATCTGCTAGGCTGAATATGATTCATTTGTAAAGAAAACTAATGTTTATCAGATTAATTCCAACTTTCTTACCTAATAGGACAGGAGCCTGGTCTAGTGACCGCTATCAGCTTATTAAGCTGATTTGAACCTGTGCTGCACTACGTAGCTCCAGAATATAGTTATTTTTGTTTCAGAACTGGGGATCTTAAACCTAAAAAGATAAATACTGTAGAGTTGGTGTTCTCAAGTCCCCTGCCTATGCAGAAACTGCCGATGCCCTATGAGGAGAGATGCTCTTCAGAGATTACAGGAAGGACGCCAAATTCTGTGTTAAACAGGCAATTTCATAGATCAAAACACTGGGGAGCACTGTGGGAGAGCTGGGGCAGAGGAGAACCAGCAATAAACCACAAAGGGAAAACTGGCTAAAAATATTTATTACAAAGGTGCCACAAGCAGTAATCCTGCTTGTGGTTTGAGAGGCTGAAATGAATTGTTTATGCTGTAAGCACTTTAATAGTGTGGTTAATTAGCCGCTGTTCTCTATTGTGAGGGTATTTGCCCCCTTGTTCTCCATACTACAAAGGCAAATGTGAAGGTTGGAAGCCATACAGAAGTGCAGGCAGATACCTTTTAGAAGTTACAGAGGTCATTGGTGTACTTGATGCATGTGAGTGCTGCCCGTCACATTATTTTTAAATGGTTTGATTTCATTTCTTTTTCTCCTCATCAGCAGACCTGGCAGAAGGGAGCAAGTCAGAAGATCTATGCGAAGATAAGTTCTGCAGTAAGGATTAATAAAATCCCTTCAGCCTGGGGGAGGGAGGGTTGGTAAGGGTATTGTTTTTCTGTTGTTTGTTTTTGCTATAATATCTCACTGGATAGAGGGAATGTTTGCTTTCTAATGTAATTCCCCAAGGGGACGAGATTCCTGCTTTACATCTCAGTATGCCTGTAAGCCATCTCTTCCAGCTGAGAGACGAGCATCTGTGGATCCGTGCAGTGACATTTGGCAGAGCAGACATCAGATACTTGAAGTTCCTTTAAGTTTACTCAGAATGAGCATGTGGGTAAGGAACACCATCTACTGCAAGGCGACCCATCTGTCCTGTGTTCTGAGCCCATAGCTGTCTTAATGGTCCTCTGACAAGGCTAGGATTCCCAAAATTTTGCCCACTAGTAAGACTAGAGATTAGCAATCTACTATAATAGTAAAATTAAAATCTCAGCAACCAGTCTGTGGTTATAAATCCCATTTGATTTTTAATGAAATAAGGTAGCACTAGCTTAGGATTCTGCAGTGATTGCTTTTACAAGATAAAATGCTGTGTCTGTACCTTTGCTGCTCCAGGACAAGTGTTCATGTTACTCTTGGGATTTTGGTAGTGCGCAACTTTTTGAAAGACTGCAGAAGTAAGAACAATATATTGCTTTATTTAGATATAAGTTCCCTGAAATGTAATTGTTGGCATTCTGCCCGAGATTAGATCCTCCTCTAATTGTACAGTGTATTTGGAGCTGGTTTGGTGTTGGTGTGTAGGTTTTCCCTTGTGTGCCAGATAATCTACGTTTTGTTGTTTCTGAAGAGGGGCAATCCATCACCAGGGTACTAGATTATTGAAGCTTTTCTTTGGGGCAGTCTTGAGAAGAGGGAGAAGATACAGAGGTTCACAGAGCTGGAAGAGAACAGGTTCTTTATAAATTGACAGCTTAAATTTTGTAATTTTCACAATGCTTATGTTACTCTAAATCAGCTCTTCTTTTCCAAGAGGAAACCTCTATGCCTTTAGCACTTAGTGCAGAAGATAATAACATAGTCTGATACGATAATGATTTCTTAATCCATTTTCAGCTGCCAGCTGAAATCGTGGGGCTGCAAAACTTACCCTGGAATAAACAAGTTCTGTTGATAGCTCCTGGTGTGCATGGCGTGCACCTCCCTGCTTGCTTACTACAAAGGCAAAGAAGACATGCAGCAATTTCTGTAGGCTCAGAGTAAGAATCATAGCGTCACAGAATGGTTTGTGTTGGAAGGGACGTTGAAGATCATCTCATTCCAGTCTCCCTGCCATGGGAGCCACTAGACCAGGTTGCTCGAAGTTCTTTAGCTTGAGTGTATAATCCAGTCCCTAGGCAGGTATAAAGAATCAAGTGCCTTGAATATTCACAGAGCTAATAAATCATAATCATTTTAAATCACGTCTTGCTATATGAGACTTCTTATTTTCACTGGGGAGATATTAACGGGGTAGTTATCGACATGGAAAATTACACAGCAGAAGAGGTAACTTGTAGGGACTTGTGTGTTCGATTAGCCCAGGGTTGCTCGTTCAGCTGCCCATCGTCTACCTTTGGGTTTCCTTTAAGCACTCTGTGACTGTTGGACTAAAGCTTTGCATGTTAATATATTACACTAGGAGATCTGAAATCAACTTAAACACATTCTAGCATTTAAATTGATAGAAAAGTTATATTCTTGTAAGTTTCCACACCGATATTTGTAGTGCTTTGATTAAATTACTTTCGTTTTGTTTTAAAGATGCCATTGGGAATTGGGTCATTGGTCTATTACCTTGATAAACTTTAAATGGCACACTTCATATTTTGAAACTTCTGGTTTCAGAGTAAACTTTTTAAATGGGTAACACTTAATTCATTGTATAAAATATATCTGCTGCTTACATTGTGTTTTGTTTTGTTTAAAGAACAATTCTCGCCTTAGTTGGTCCTCATATCTGTAATGATATAGGCAGGTCAGAAGCTCTTGATCTATATATTTGATAACATTTACTATCCAGTGCCCTCTTACAATGCTCTGTTCTTTAGCATTTCGCCCCCTTTGTGGAACCATTAACCTTTTCTTCTCTTCCTTTTTTTTTTTGCACAAGATTATTTTTTTTTTTCAGACCTTTATGCTGTTTGTTTTGGGAGTGTTTGGGTTTTCCTACCTCTGTGGTATCTTCTAATAAGTACACTCGTGGAATCAACAGTGGATGAATATTAGAAGTGCTCGTGTTGTCCCAGGGCAGGAGATGGGAACAAGGGGTTGCTGTTTTCTGTTGAAATGTTTGTAGATATAAGGCCTACACATTCTCTTAAATTTAAGCTACTGTCATTTATCAGGCCAGCATAGATCATCATGTTTCTGAACTTTTTATTATAGTAAAATACATGATTGATTAATCAGAGACAATTAAAAGTCCTTGTTTAAGAAGACAATGTTACCTGTGCTTTCATTTATAAATAAAAGCACGAGATTCTCAGGCAAACCTTCAGTGACTGTGCTTCATCTGCAATGGTGATGTCCACAGAGAAATCATTGAGATGCTTAAAATGATTTGCCCTGTAGCGTACTCTTACCAGTGCTGTCAGACACTATCGGGTCTTCAGCAGTTTCTCAGGGAAGTCAGAAGTGAGTACTCATTTTGTGTCAACAGGTTTCTAGACTTTGTCCCTAAAGAGCATGAAAAACAATGGGGAGCAAATATCTCAGCCTCTGTTGTGAGTGATAAACTAGTGTTAGAGAATTATGCAGAAGCAGAAACCCATCTTATGCTGTGGACAGTGCCTGGAGCAATCCATGAACAGATCAAACTGCGTTTAACCTCATCAAAGCAATCCATCGAGCTCTTGTGAACTCCACTAAAGAGGATCGTCAATTTAAAATCTCAGATGTGATTCAGTATTGCTCAAGGATGGGAAATCATCTACTTAGGGTTTTGGATTTAATTTTCTTCAACTGGAGTGAGGACTAATGGCTAGAAATCTCAAGGAAGAAGATTCATCTGTTCATGTGCCTTCTGCATGTGTTAGTTTACTGAAGTTATGAAATAAAGTGGACTTGAGCCTTTTCTCTGGCTGCATCCCTACAGCATAAACAGGAGACAATATGCTGCAGCTCTGGGAGGTTAGCAGTAGTCTTTATTTGTTGTACAGCAAAAGAAAGTACTTGTTTCCTGTTATCATGTTATGAAAATGTGCCAAAATATCAGTGGTCAGTATCTAGCTGTTCTGTACAGTGCATAGCAAAGAGCTGTATCAGAGGTGTTTGAAAAGTCATCCCCGTTAAAATCAGTGCAATTGTGCATGGGTAAGGTGAAAATGCTATCAAAGTTTAGGTTTCATGTTATAAAGTAACTACAGTAGATGCGTGTGAAGTATCCTAACAAGCTAACAATCTGTCATACAACTTTCAGAAGGCAAAATTGTAAGATTGTTTAAATAGGATAGGGAGCAAGGTTTTCCTGATTACAATTTTTTAAGGAACTGTCCTGTATTTATTAAAATCAGTACCAAGTAGTTTAATCTCAGGTTTTAATCAAAGCTGAAATCTATTTCTAAAAAGTTTAGAATATAAGTATTTCACTGATGTGGATATATGTACTCTGGATTTGGAAGGAATATTGATACTCCACATTAGTTGTAATTCAGGTATTTCAGTTTGCTGATTCTTGCATTTTGGAAAGCAAAAATTGATTATTTTAGTGAACTGGAAGTAGAGTTGGTTAGTTTTGTGATTGAAATATTGAAACGCATCTTGCAAAATTTACTAGGTTGCTTCTGTAATGAAACTTATTAAAGTTGTCCCTAGCCATGTTAGCTTTAGCAATATTGTGACCTTATATTCCCTTCAATGAAGGTGAGTCATAATTCAAATTATTTTCTGACTTATGCATTTTTAGATGCTTTCATAGACTTTTTTTTAAAGGCAGTATCAGACTTTTGACTGTCACAATTTTCTTCATTGCTCTATAAAATTCAGTGCAGTTTTCAGACATCTTCTGAAAGTAGCCTACACAACAATGGGAAGAATTAAGGGGTGGAATGGAAAAATGTGGCTGGACTGGCAAGCTTATTTCTTAAAAATGTAGTCATTGACTTGAAGTTGTGCCAGTTCCCGTTCAATGGTCATTGCCTGGTTTTGAATTATAATGATTATTTTCTTCATAGTTTTAAACTTATCCTCGGAAAATCTTTTGTCTTTACTGCAGCCATTTTTGGTGTATTTTCAATATGCTTTTTTTCTACTTTTTCACTTGTTTTTAATTTGCAGTTAACTGGAGAGCGAGAAGCTCCATAATACACCAATAGATCCAACAATCTCAAACTTGTGTGGTGGTTGCTACTAAAAAAGAATTAGCGCAGAACAGAACAACACCCTTACTGTTTTGTAGAAGTCAGTCAAATTAGAAAGGAAAAGGGGAGCCTCTCCTTAAAGGAGGTGTATGGAAATTTCAAGCTTTGCCATTGTCATGAGTAATGTAATTGGCTTTGCTAATTTTTAAAACCCTATTACAATTTTGTCTTAAGAGGTACTTGAAAGCATTCCAGTTCTCCGCAGTTGAGGCGCTGTTATCTGGAGATCCAGGCAGAGGATACTGCTGCAACCTGGTGCTAACTTTCCTAAAGTAACTTTACCAAGAGGGAAGGAGTTGTGTTGTAATAAGGAGACATAAATGAGTCTCAGTACCTGCGAGAAGTGGGTGGGACACAGCCCCTGACCAGCTTGCTCTTTGCTACTGGAAATGAGGCAGCTTTTGTCTGCTTTTACCGTTAACTCAGAGTTAAACTTTGCTCTTTATGTGGTTGCCAGAAGAGAAAACTTGTGCAGAGGGACGGATGGAGGAAGATTCGGAAGGAGTGGGAGGAGGAGACGACAAAGGCTGGCTAGGAGTTTTCTGAAATTTCTTGGGCTCTTCTCCTTTGGCAAGTAAATACTCCCAGTTCGAGGCCTGCTGGCTTGCAGTAGCTTTAGACACAGTGTCGGGAGCTGTGCACCATTACACAGAAGCACACTAATTCTGTTGGTTTTGCAAACAGTTAAGAGCTGGTCATGCTTTAGTGGCCTCGACAATGCCTGTTTGTTTTGCTATCATTTTTTTTTCTTGCAGCATTTAGAGCTTTAAGAAGCACAAGCAGCCCGACCTACTTGCACAGCCAGCAGATTTCTCCCATAGGAAAAAAGGACAGAAAAGTTGTAACTCTGAGTATCTCGTAAGTTCTTCCATAAGATAGACACTTTAATTAACCCTCCCTAATGTAAACATAAGTGGTTCCCAAAAAGTGATGACACAAGGGGGAAGCTGTTTCATAGTGGAGACTCCAGCAAGTACAGGATTGTAATGATTTCTGTGCTGAAGTGACCATGAATTGTGTGGTTCAACATCCTGCACTTCATTCCCTCCTAAATAGAAATGTATTTTTTCTCTACAAGGGTATTACAGTAGAATTTTAATTAAAGAAAAGTTTCCCTGTTTCTCCCAGGTAGAGAATGACAGGAAAAAAATGTTAACAGAGCTATGTTGACTCTGCAGTGTTCTGGTATCCCACCGTTACTTCTTTGCAGATCCTGAAGATGTGCTCACAACCTTATTAAAGAGAAATGTAATTTTGGAGTTCCACCAAGTGGTTCAAAAAAAAAGTTAATTTTTAGCCATAATTTAACACTATCTGAATTAAATGTAAGGCTGTCCAAGCTAATGCTCATTGTATGTTTATGAACTTCTCTGAACTTCAACCAAAATTTGTTTTATTTTTCTGTAGTAAAGTAGGAAGGATGAGTCATCTATCTTAACGGTGTGTCTGCCTTGAGTTTCAAATCCTTTTAATGCACCTGGTATATAAAAAAAAAAAAGCCATGGTCTGTGCTAGTAAATGTCAAGTTCTATGCATTGTCCAGTCTGTTGATACAGGAATGACTAAAGGTTTTCTGGAAGCATTTCAGTAACTGTTTTTGTTGCTTTGACCTTTGCACATAATGCCATAATTGTACAAATCAGTTTCACAGGCCTGTTGCATTTTATAGGGCTCAGCTGCCTTTGCAGAGTCTGCAGCATCAGTGGGGGTGTGCTCCCTGGCTTTAACCCAGCACTGAGGGCGCATTGACAGAGATGTTCCTGCAGTGGACTAACTTGTTGCCTGCTGTCACTGGTGTGTTTCAGTGGAAAACTAAAGGGGGAGATGCAGTAAATGAAAGCTTATTCACGTATGGGCATTAATGCTTGCAGTCTTCTGGGACACAGGTGTGCTTTGAAGCTGGAGTCAGCTGGTAGATCATGTTAACATGTGGTTTGAGGAACCAGAGGCTAGAACCTGATCTTTCAGCTCTCACTGCTCTTAGAGTCTGGTGTGTTTTTAAAATGGTCTAATGTTGGTGATAGCAGGCCCTCTAGAGGGTGATTTGATCATCGAAAGGGATGCAAAATCAGAACCAGAAGTCCAGTGCAGTGCTCACGAGGATTAAGAATCACTTTCATGAAGCTGTTTTAAACTGATGTGAGCCTGTACTGCCACCAGAAAGGGTGGTTCTGCCTTGTCACCTCTGCACTGGCACTAATGTTGTTTCTGGTGGAGGGCTACAAAGTTCTCTATCGCGTTGCGCTGGCTATTCTGAAATTCTTTCACAAAGTCAGAGCTGGGCAGCCCATGGAGTCTGACAGCGTACAGCAGGATATTCGGGCTTTTGTGAGAGACATCGCGAAGTCAGTGTCTCCAGAGAGGCTTCTGGAAAAAGCCTTTGCTATCCGCCTTTTCTCACGGAAGGAGATCCAGCTGCTGCAGATGGCCAACGAGAAAGCTTTGCAGCAGAAGGGCATCACAGTCAAACAGAAAAGGTAGGGGTCTCCCCACAGGTAGTCCGAGTGATCCCCACAAACCTGAGCTCCTGAGCTTTTCTCAGTCTGATGAACAGTCCGCTAGTCTTACATGCTTGGTGGAGGAGGAGAAGAGCTCTGCTGGAGCATGCTGATACCTCTGCTGACTTTTTCTGTGGGAACTTGGTTAGAAAAAGTCGTCAGCCCAAAAATTAAGCATTTCTGGGATTGAACCAAGAAGTGTGATGAATTCAGAATTACTTTTTAAAGGTATATGTTGGTTGCAAATGTTGCATCTTAAAAGTGTCTATCACTGGCTGATTTTAAACCAAAAGACATTTTATTAAAGCTGGAAAAACCCTGGTAACTTACTGGGAAGAAAAGTGCCCAATCAAATATGAAGATTCTTAAGATAAGATTATTAGTATAAAACATGAATTTTGTGCCATCCAGTACTGTGAACTCAGGTGCTTCTTTACTGCAAGTAGGCAAACACTGTCTGAGGTGGGAATGTTTTCCTCACCTAGGGAGTTTATTTTTTAATAGGGGAGAAATAACTAAGTCTTATTTGCAGTTTACTTTTAAAAGTAGTTTGACTGCAAACCTCCTGAAAATCAAGGGCATAGCAACCATAGGTAGGAGATGACTAGTTTTGTGACAGGTACATGTGCTATTTGAAATAATGATTTTGAAAGAACAACGAAAAAGGAAAGTGAGGATACCAATCCAGAAGGTGATTGCATTATCTCTTTGTCAGAAACAAGAGGGGGAAAAGCCCGCTGGGAGCAATGGACCAATGAAATCTTGGTCCATTACAATAGGTAGCCTTAATAAAAGCTTAGCGAAGAGACCTCTGCATGTGTGTGTCTTACAGCCAGTTATGTTGCTGAGTAGTAAGTCACAGTAGTTGCAAGCGGGTGTGTTCTGTGGTATTGAAATAGCCTTACCCAATTCTAGCCTACAAGATAACTTAAGCGCTAGCTGAACTTCTTACATGTACGCTGTATGCAGAAAGTTATCTCCATGAACCTTGCAGACTTTTCTGAGGGTTTATTTTTAGATTTACAATTTGGTTTACACCTGGCTTGTGCTTTACCTTGCTTTTCTCTTGGAAGAGACTGTTCTGCCAGCCTCAAATGTGCCAAGGCACTGAGCCCCTGGAAGGTCACGTTGGGTAGAATTCTGATCATTGCATTCAGGACTTGCAACAAGCAGTATGAACTCCTGCAGTTTGTGCATATTACCTTTCATTTGTGTACTGAGGTTCAGAAGAGTTGTAATATCCTTTCTGAATATATTAGTATATCATAGTATATCAGTCAGCAACAGAGCAAGTTACACAGAAGGTCCGGCTGCACTGAATGTTGTAGACACTCAGAACAGTGGTGCCTTCCAAGAAAAATGTAGTAAATTCATACCCAAATAAGTCCAGTAGCAATTACCTCACCAGGCAGAGTTGCTAATGAAAAACTTTTATCATCTTTACTCTTGCGAACATACCTCTCATTCACCATTGTCTGGGTGCTGCTGTGAACTAGGCACAATTTGGATCCTGGTGTACGCAGAAATGAGCTTTTCTCCACTGCTCAATAAGATAAGTTTTCTTGTCCGGATAGATGTGTTTGGCCTGTGCAAGTAGTTGATGAATTATTTTACAATCAAATAACTCTGAGCAGGCAGCAAAAAGGGAAAAAATAAAAGGTGGAAGATAGAAAATATCTTGACCTGTTCTTTTTTTTTTTTTTTCGTTTTGCTTGGTGATTCAGATCAAACTGTGCTTTGTTTCTTTCCAGGCTCCTTACATTCAATGTGTCACGGATGTAGAAAATCACTGATCCATCTTTTTTTGCCTTTTATGTTCTTCTTCTGTCAATTGCACACCTACTGCACCCCTCCTGTTTGCAGCGTGGCATCTCCAAAAAGGTAGGCTCAAATACTCAGATCTTTGCGCTTTGCTCACGTCTTCTGTCTTTGAATGGTTGCTAATTTTTTCTAATCCTGTCATTATTGCTAATGCTGGGGCAAGAGAAGCAAGGCAGCAATTCCAGCATCAGATTGCTGCATAACATCTACTGAATACACTCTTGCAAAGTTAGTTCAAAGCACCTGCAGAGTCCTAAGATCAGGGGCGAATGGGCACAGCTGGTCAACACAGCATTTTTGTACAGCAGTACAAGTCTGTATTTTCCAGGACAGAAAAGTCTGATGTTAATGATGGGATTTAAGTTATCTCTGCACTGGAAGAAAATTGTGTGTGTGTTTTGTTTTTTGGTTTGTTTGTTTTTTTTTTTTAAAAGGCAACTTCCTCAAAGTTATAAGGTACCGTTCCATGTCCAAGCCTGGTATGTGCTGATGCAGTTTAGGTAAGACATGCTCAATTATTTCCTACTTTGCAAGCTTTCCGCAACTAATTGGAAAGATGTTGGACTGAACCCAATTTGGCACATTCCTACAAGTGACTTGTCTCAATTTATACTACATTGTATTTACTTTTATGTGGGTAGCTTTTTCAGAGGCAAGATGACTTTTTGCTTGTGTGTCAGGAAGGTCAGAGTTACTCAGTCATACAGCATTAGTGGTTAATTCAGTCATTCTTCAAGTCTTGGCCTCCAAAGGCATTTCTTAAAGAACAAAAACTAGTGGATTGTAACACCTGATAAGCAGAGAAGGAATAAAGACTGCCCGGTGATTAGTACCACAGACGGATGGGTCTAAAATAATGCTTTTGAGACGATCTTTTTGGCCTTGTTGCAGATGTCATTGGTTAACTTCAGTGAGAGAGGCACACAAAGACTTCTGTTGGAAGCTCTTTTGAGAGAAAGTGGCACCATATGTGTTTTTTAGAGTCCTAATTAGGGTTAGGCTTGGTGTTCTAGTTAGGGTTACGTTTAGGGTTGTTTGGAAAGAGAAAAGGTGCGGGGTCCTCTCACCTGCTGCCTGACTGCAGCCATCAGCGCAGGGTGTCCATGCCATCAGGTACCAGAGCAGCTGTTTGTCCTGCTCCAGAGGTGTTTAACTCCATCACACAGGTTAATTCCAGCACCTTAACTCAATCACCTTCCTAAATGATTTCAGTATCTTGACAAACTGTGGCTGCTTCCCCATTAGCTGTTCCACCTGTGCATCCCTAGGGCACAGAATTGCCCCTAGCAGCATGTTTCATGGAGCTGTGTGGCACAGGGAACAAGCTCACATCCATGCTGGCACCAGCCTAGAGCCTCCCCCTCCAAGTCCCCTGGGAAACAACGAGTGGAAGAGATGATGGGATTCTCCAGAGTTTATTATTTAAAAAAAAAGCACAACATGTGGATGACTTAAGGGAACAAACAATCTCTAAGATGTGTAGAGCTGCAAACAACTGCTTGGAGAAGGCCCTGAAGGCAGGAGGAGCTGTGCCAGAAGTGCTGCAGTCAGGCAGCTGAGCAGAGCTGAGCTCAGAACATCTCAGCCCGCACACAGCAAAGCCCCGGGAGCCTCAACCCTTCAGGTTTCACCACGGCTGTTCCGCAGCACAACACACCAACACCGTCCCTGCCCTTACGCTCTGGAAGGAGGCTCGAGGGGCTCAGAGCACAAAGAAACAGGCAGTGGTGTGAAAATCAAAAGGAACAGAGAGAAAAGATGGGACAGAGGAACACTTTCAGGTGGGAGGCTCTGAGGCTCTCCTGCAGCAGGTCCTAATGTCGCCTCCTGACGCTCACAGGAGCCTGGCTGAGTCCTCGGAGCCTCTTCCTCCTCCAGAGGCCACTTGAAGTGAGGAGGGTCACCGAGCTGGGTCAGCAGCCCCTGCACTGATCCCACAGCAGCTCAGTTCTTTAAAATCCTTTGGTGAGGAATCTCACAGATGCAGGTGAGGACAGGGATCACATCACCCCACAGTGACCAGCACACCTCTCCCTGTGGCCAGGAGCGCGCATCCTGCGCCAGGCAGGGACAGGAACAGGGCCCAGCTTCTGCTTTCCATCAGAAAATCACCTTGAGCCTGGGGTTTTAGGATGCCATAGCAAGCAGAGCAGCTACACTAACTACTTAGTGCAGCAAACAGGAGGAAAAAAAAAAAATAGGTGCTGTTGCAGTCAGCTGAAGTACTGAGTTCCAGTCAGAGCAGCTCCCGGAACCCTCCACACACACACAAGAGAAACCCCACAGCGACACCACAGCAGAGCCCCCAGCCAGCACCAGGGCCAGAAGGAAACACAGAAACATCAAGGAAGACCCCTGCTTCCCTCGGGCTCCCTCATCACTCGTAGATCCAGCGCTCGGCCGCGTCCTCCCAGCACGTCAGCTCCTCGGGGCGGAACCAGAGCGAGATCTCCTGCCGGGCACTCTCCACCGAGTCGCTGCCGTGAATCACGTTCCTGTGCGGGAAGAGAAAGGGCTCAGGCAGCACCATGCAGACAGAGGCTGGGGAGGGGAGCTGCAGGGGGGAAAGGTTTCACCCTGACCAATTTAACCCAGCCTGCTGAGCCGCTCACGCCACACAGTGCTCCGTGCCACCCCGCAGCCCTCCTCCTTCCAGCTCCGCGGCTGCTCGTGAGGTGGGTCAGGACACCTATGTGGAGGAGCTGCCAGTTTCCAGCAGCCCTTTCTTCCGTAATAAATTATTTATGTGCTGCAAGTGGCTGTCAGTCTGGGGTTCACCTTGTTTTTATGTTAAGCAACTGAAATTCTGCCTCCAGGCTTCCCCCTTCTTTCAGGGGGATGGGTCCTGTGAAGCAGGTTTGGAATCGGACACTGGGGAGCAGGAACCTAACAGGAGGGTTGGATAAAAACTTCATCTACCATAGGCCAGGCTCGGCTACAGCCACCAGAGGTCACCACTGGTGACTTTCCGGTGATGAAAACAGGCCTGCAAAAACCCTGCTCAGCTTTGGGATCAGACTCGGGTGCCTGGTGGAGCTGAGTGCCCTCAGGGTTGCCCTGCTCCCCTGGGAGATGACCAAGAGTGCTTTTCCCTTCCTCTTCGCAGCCTGACAGTCCTGGGTGCTGGAGCAAACCCCTCCTCGTGCAGACAGACGAGGCCTCAGGAAGCACGAAGGACCCAAACCCAGACACCTCCCTTCGGCGGTGACCTGAGCACAGAAGGGGGAGCGCTGTCCCACGCTGTCCCAAAACACCCAGGGCACAAGAAGCCGAGCTCACCTCCCAACATCAACGCAGAAGTCTCCTCGGATGGTGCCGGGCAGGGATTCAGCCGGGTTAGTCTCCCCGATCATCATTCGAGCCATCCTGACCACATCCAGGCCCTGCCAGACCTAGGTGACAGCACACGGTCACCTCACGCAGCTCCCCTGGCACCTCCGACCACCCGCTCCCAAAATCTGCCGTCTGACCCCCGTGGGGACGGCCCACCGGGGGTCTCTCAGCGAGCTGCTTTCCCAAATCACTTCTTGAAGACCACCGGCGTTGCCTTGTGGGTTCAGTTCTCCGCAGAGGACACCCCATCAGGGTCGGCACAGCTCCATCCACCAGCACTCACCATCGCGACCACGGGCCCCGAGCTCATGTACTTCACCAGCCGCCCGTAGAAGGGTCGGTCCCGCAGGGCCACGTAGTGCTCCTTCAGCAGCTCCTCCGAGGCCTGGGCACGGGGAGCCCACGGTCAGCACCCGGGGTGAGCGGGGCACACCACGGGGCACACCACGGGGCACCGGGGCAGCGCTCACCTGCAGCAGCTTCAGCCCCAGCAGCCTGAAGCCCTTCCTCTCGAAGCGCCGGATGATTTCCCCGACCAGCTGCCGCTGGACGCCGTCCGGCTTGATGGCCACGAAGGTGCGCTCCGTGACACCGGGACGGGCTGCGGGTGGCCGGGGGGTCAGCCAGGACCAGGACCGGGACCAGAACCCGACCCCTTCCCCTCCCCTCGCCCTTCCCTTCGCCATCCTCTTCCCTGCCTTTCTCCTCACCACCCCCTTCCCCTCCCTTCACCCTTCCCCTCCTCACTCTCTTTCTTTTCCCTTTCCCCTCCCCTCCATCTCCTCATCCCCCTGGTCCCCATCCCTGTTGCCATCCCAGGTCCCGGTCCCCATCCTCGTCCCCCAGTCCTGGTCCCCGTCCCAGTCCCCATCCCGGCTCCGGTCCCTGTCCCGGTCCCTGTCCTCGCCCTGGCATCCCGGTCCCCATCCCATCTCGGTCCTCGTCCCAGCCCCGTCCCCGGTCCCCGTCCCGGTCCCAGTCCCCATCCCCCGGTCCTGGTCACCGTCCCCGTCCCCCGGTCCCGGTCCCTGTTCCGGTCCCGGTCCCGTCCCCGTCCTCATCCCCCGTCCCCCTCCCCCGTCCCTATCTCGTCCCGGTCCCCGTTCCCCGGTCCTGGTCCCCATCCCGGTCCCCATACCCGTCCCCGTCCCCCGGTCCCTGTTCCGGCCACGTCCCCGCTCCCCGTCCCCCGGTCCCCGTCCCCCTGTCCCTATCCCGATCCCCGTCTCCCTGTCCCAGTCCCCGTCGCCCTCCCAGTCCCATCCGGTGCCGGTCCCCATCCCCATCCCCGTCCCGTTCCCACCCCACCCCGGTGCCCACCGCCGTGCAGGAGGCTGGCGAACAGTGCGAGCAGCAGGCAGATCATGGCGCCGGCTCCGCTCCCCGCCGCCCCCCTCCCGGGGCCGGTCCCGCCCCCGTGCTGCGGCTGCGGGATTTTTTTTTTATTTTTTTTTTTTTATTTTTTTTTTTTTTTTTTTGCCGGGTTTTGTGGGTTTGCAGCAATTCGTGGGGTTTTGCCTCGGGCGAGGAACCACAGCCTCCCCCCCCCCCCCCGTGCTCCAGCAGTCCCGTTGGGCTCTGCTCGGGCTGTACAAAATGTGCCCGTGTACAAAATGTCCCGTGTTTTGGGGGATCCAGCCGCTGCTGGGGGGGCTGCGCTGCTCCCCGTGCTCCAGGAGGGCGTTTTGGTGGCCTTTCTCCCCCTGGCGTAACGCACAGCCCCCGAGGGGAAATGCTGCAGGATCTTTGCTTTTAAAATCCCCAAATCCCAGAATCAGCGAGGTTGGAATGACCTCCAAGATCACCCAGTCCGACCTCTGAGCTACCACTAACCAGTCCTCCGCTAAACCATATCACTGAGCTCTAAATGTCTGTTAAAGACCTCCAGGGATGGTGACTCAGCCACTTCCCTGGGCAGCCCATTCGTGGTCTTTTGATGGTTTGGGTTTTTTTTTTTTGTTTTGTTTTTGTTTGTTTTTGTTTTTTGGTTTGCTTTGTTTGTTTGGTTTGTTTTGTTTTGTTTTGTTTTTGCATTAACCTCCCTCCAAACAGCATGTTCTTAACCCTTCCCTTGCACTCTTAGTTGTGCTATTTTCTTGAAACATCTCAAATTCAGTCTAGGACAGGCATCTGTCCAAAAAACAGTGCAAGCAGTTGGTGTGATAGGTTGGCAGGCAGTGGGTGGTGTCCACTCACGTTAGCTATACCCGACGCTCCTCATAGAGCTGGTAATTAAGAGCACGTTCTCCATGCTCATGAACTATCTCATTTTCTCATGTCAGGGTTGTTGATTGTTTTTTCCATCTCCACAGGTCTCCTCAAAGATCCCAGCTCAGATATTTGGATCGAGGTTTTAAGTTCCTTGGACTGTAAATATTCTTTTGAGCCTCAGGCCATTCCCTGCAGCACAACCTGGAGGAGAAGCACAGCAAGCACTCCGTCTGCTCCGGTGAGTCTCTCTCGGCTTCTCCGTGGTAAATGCAATCTGGCAACAGATGTGCTGTGGGGAAAAGGCTTTGACGTGGCTTCCTAGGCTGGATACTGGCATCGTCAGCCTCAGAAATGCTGATTGCTGGTGACCACGGTTAGCTTGGGGAGTGGAGATGGGACTGATTCTCATTCAGGTTATTCCAAAGCCGACGGCTTTTCAACATCTACACCTGATTGTTTCAGGCAGGTCTGGGGAATCTGTAGCAAGCGAGAATGAGTCCTCCACAAGTCATTCATACGGAGGTTTATTTAGGAGGGCAGCAGCTTTTCCAGAGCAGATGCTGTGCATGGCGTGCTGCCACAGGCAGCAGCTGCACGGCTGGAAAAGGCTGGGCAAATTTGCCACAGGGCCCCCAGTTTAGAAAGCCTTGTGACTGTTCCCTGAATCCTGCTCGCTGGGAACCTGGAAGCTGGCAGGTGCCTTCTGGTACTAATTACAGTGCCCGTTTCAGCTTGGTTTTGGCAGGTACTGTGTAAACAGTATCTGCGTGGCAGCAGCAGAGGCAGAGGTAAGCTGTTCTTGTCCTCACCCCCACCACAAGAATTTCAGGCAGAGGCAGAACTGTATTTTGGCTGTTTCTGGACAAAACATTGCAGATGTGGTCATACAATAGATCACAATATCTGTACCTACGTTACCTGTAGTCACATAACTGCACGTGGTGCAGACAGAGCCCGTTTTGTCTCTTCAGCTTCATGGCAGTTCCTGCAGCTGTCCCTGCTTTCCTCCCCATGTGGTTATTGCACCTTCAGTGATCTGCTTGTGTGGGGAGGTTTTTTACTTTTCGGTTCAGCCATGGTCTTCCACCAGTGTAGTACTGACACAGCATGGGCACTGCCTGGCTGGAGATTTGCTGCCTGCCTTCTCTCAGGACACCTGCTTGTGTTGGAAATGATTTCTTCTTCTTTAGGATGACTCCATGGTGAAGACTGAAGAGGAGACGGAGATGCTGGTGTTAGTGGAGCTGGAAGATTTTCTAAAGCGCCGCTTTTCCCTAACCCAGGTGATCCAGATCTCTGAGCCACACCTATACAAAGCACTCTGTAATGTTTACTCATTTAGCCAAGGAACCATGGAAGGGGAGAGAGCATTCACCCAAAACTGCCCTTGCTCCACCCTGAAACAAAGCTGTGTTTGCAGTGGTTTGGAATGAGAGAACCTGGGGGAGAAGCGGTATCTGAGTGCAGCAGTAGGTCTTTAGGGATGATGCGCAGTCCTTTAAACCCAAGCCATGATGCTGCTTGGAGATGGGGAGGGCTTATTTCAGGGTTTATTTCAGAGAGAAAGGCTGCTGCACACTCGGGTGTGATTTGTCTTGCTTCAGAGTTTTGTCAATGCCCCAGCAGGGAGTCAGCCTGAGCTGAACCAAGCATTGCCTTTGGCCAGAGCAAAGTTCGTGCTCAGGGGGGCTGGGGCTTGGGTTTTGTAGTCTTGTAAATCCGTCCACATCCACAGCGGACTCTGAGGATCTCGTAGTGAGAAGGTGTTTGTAGGTAAGGCTACTCCGTACCAGGTGGAGGGTTGCAGTGATACGGCTCTTGCTGAATTACACCACAGCCCCTCTTGGTGCACGGGGCCCTTCTGTTCTCAGCACGCTGTGCAGCTCATGCAGAGGGAGGTTCGGTGCCTGGAGCTCTTTTCTTGTACCTCGAATGTCTCATTTGTTTGTTGCTCCCAGTGCCTGAGCCCTTCCTGTCTGTGTGCGTGCACAGCAGAGGAATCCCCTCTCTGTGCTGACACTGTGATCACCCAGAGCTTCCCCACATCGATGCAGCCACAGTAGCCAGGTCTGCTCTGTCCTCTTTCCCAGGGAGTATTTCCCAGGGAGAGCTCTTGCCTCACCTCCTGGGCTCTTTCTCACTTAAGCCAGTGAGGATAAATTTAACCAAGAATGTTATTTCTTTTTAAAAAAAAAAAATCAGCTGTGGCCTGTTGAGTTCTGCCACTGAAGAAACCAAGCAGTGCTCACCCTGGTTTTGGGTCTCACCTTCTCCTCTCGTAGCCACATCCTTCCAGCTCACAGCCTGCAGAGCCGTGTCCGTGTGCCTGCAGGAGCAGCACTGCCTCGCAGGGGAGCTTTGTCTCCACCTGTAAGTCAGGCTGGGAGGTGGCAAACGTGAGCACGTTAAGCCTGGCCTCTTCCTCTTCATCAGTCAGCAGCCCGAGGCATGAATCCGCAGCACGTGGCTGGGAGCTGTGTGCCTTGCTTACAGGTGTTACTGGGAACGGAGCCCTGCAAAGCAACATCCCGGATCCCAGCCCGGCCCTGAGCTGTCCGTGACTCAACAGGAGGTACTGGAGGTAAAACTTCTCATGCTCCTTGGTGTTTTGTCTTCCTCGTGGTTGAACTGTATGGAAAAGGCTCCCATTGGGGTGCCCTTCTGTGTAAGGGATGCTCTGCCAGGAGAGGTGGGGGCTGGCTTGGATCAAGTTGCCTCCACGGGCATCCTCAGAGCTCGTTGTTCCTGGGATCCCGGTTTGGAGCTGACCCAGCCTCCCCTCCCCAGTGCCACCAGCAGCTGCCAGGTTCGCTGTGGGTTCTCACTCAGGTCCCTGCCTTGCAAAACTCGCGTCCCGCAGCAGAGCAGAAGCGCTCCTCGTGATGCCGCAGCGGTCACAAACTAGGTCAGATGGGATCCAACTCTTGCTCGATATCCCTTGAGCTAAATTCCTGCCCCAAAAGGGGCGCTGACCCGCTGGCTTACTGAGAGCTAAGAAGGATGAGCAGGCTTTGCTGTGCTGTGTAAACAGGGCTCAAACAAGCACTCAGCGCTGCCTCCTTCCCCTTCCAGCCCTGCTGAGGGACGTGGTACTACCCTGGGCTTCCCTTGCTTCTGCCTCCGTGTCCCTTGGGTGGCCAGGGCCATGCTAGCACTGCTGGCTGAAGTTTCAGTGTGCGTTTGAAGGAGGCTGAGGGTCTCAGGTTGTCTTTTTCCCATTGCTTGGTCTTACAGCATCGCTTCTCCTCCAGGTGCCGGTGGTGCTCCAGCTGTGGGGTAACACTGATGTACTCTTCCTAGGCACGTGGCAGGAATTTGGCAAACACGTTTCTGCACTGATGAAGGCGATAGCGAAACGCCCGTACAGGTGAGTCGTGTTGCTGGATTTGGTCAAGTCCCAGGCCCAGAGCTTTGGAAAATGTCAGCAGAAGCTACAGAAACGCTTACCTGTGACTGCCAGTGTGTCCTGGTCAGGGTAAGGGCTTGGACTAGATCATTTTCAGTCCTCTGTGCTGATGAAAATCACCCCGCTGTCACGGTGAGTGTAGTTGTGATTCAGCACTAAGAGGGAAAAGAAGAGCCTCAGGAAAACCTTTTCACCCAAGTGTTCTGAAGCTTTCCAGGGAAGGAAGGAAATGGTGAGGAATAAATATTAGTCCTGAACACAGGGAGGGTTTAGAAGGAAGCCAACTGCCTGATGCTAGGATCTGGGATCTGCAGGCACGTTCTGAGCACACACTGTCCCCTGGTCCTGCTCTCAGCACTCTGTCTGTCTGCAGGAGGCACCAGGAGATGCACGAGTTGCCTTTCTGCACTGCAGGGACCTCAGGCAGCAGGGTGTGAGTGGAGGAGGATGGCACAGGACCGTGGCAGGTGTGGGAGAGACAAATCCAGCAGTTTAATAGGGTCAGCCCTGCAGCAGCAGCAGCGGTAGCAGAAGCACATCCCTCCCCAAGCCTCCCGGTACAGGTAAGCCCTCAAACCCCTTGGTGTCCTGTTAAAGCTTGCTGCGTGAAAGGTGATGACAGGGAGGGGTGCCACAGGTTTCCTTGTTTGAAGGTCTTTGTGGATGGAGCAAGAAAGTCCTGAGTTTGTAACCAGCTCTCCAGAAAAGAGAGGATTGTGTCCAGACAGTGTTCAACTTAAGCCACGGTTTTGTTGCAGCAGTAGCTGAAACAAAAGCTACGTTTCAGCTGCTCGTTAGCCCTTCCAGGCCTCTTTCTGCCTTCATCTTGCCTAAAGGGACCAGCTTCATGCATCTTCCTTTGCATTTTTGCTTGGCTGTCTATTTGGCTGCATATCCCAGCAAATGCAGCCGAGCGTCTGCTGTATACATCCCATCGCCCTTGCCCAGCAGTCTGTCCATCAGCTTTTCTTGCTTTTATTTGAAATGGGCGCTGTCACGGGTGGCTGCCGTTAGCTGGACAGCTCCAAATCAGAACACTCATGTTGCCCCTACAGACCACGAGGCCCCTGAGCTGTCACCAGCAGCACGCCCACACTTCCCTTGCTTTTATGTTCATCTCATCCTTCAGGGAGCAGATTTATCTCACTCGATTCTCCCTCTCCCTCCTGCCCATAGCTTCCTGCTGGTTTGTGAGATCGCTGTCAGTGAGGTGCTGGGGGAGCAGGATTGGACAAGGGTGTTGTGTGACCCTTCCAACAGCAACTTAGCCCATTTATAAAGACATTTGTTTTGTCAGCACGTGCTCGTTTCCATTTTGTGTGAGCATTAATCACTTAAGCTCTTTCCATCAGATCAGGAACTGTGACAGAACTTTTTTTTAAGTCTCACATAGTCAAATATCCTCTTCTACTTCCCCTGGAGCTTTGATCTCTGTCCCGAGCATACCCTCTTCAGAAGTGGCTTTACAGCAATCTCATTGTACACCAGAGGGGCAACACAACTGGATGTGCGTGAAGCCTGTTTGCAGGTCTCGATTCTTCTGAGTTTCATCCCCTGACCCTTGTGTGTTTGGCTGAAGGCTCAATTGGGGCTCCTCAGTGCAGTGATGGGCTTGAGCCTTGCGATGGAGATGGGAGAATTCGCTCAGAACATCCTCGTTAACTGCTTCCTTCTCTTCTGCGCTTGAAGGCCTACGAAGAGCGCAGCGATGATGAGAGGCTCCTTCTGCTGAGCGATATCCCAGTGAAATCAGACATCAGTGGGTAGGACCGCCGCCTTGGGACAGACTTACCCATCACGTCTACCTCTTCCACTGACCCCGACCTTGTCCTGGACCTGATGGCATAGCGGGGCCGAGGGCTGCCTTGGTCAGCCCCGTCCTTTTTATCTGCCAAAACTCAGCAGTCGCGGAGCTGCTGCTGGCATGGCCGTGCAGCTGGGAGCCCAGCCAGTGGAAGCAGCTGATTCTGTTTCAGAACAGAGCCTTGCACATCAATAAATGTCTTGTTACAGATGCTTTCTTCAGCCTCTTGGCTCTCCTTTCCTCTTTTAGCTGCCCTAGCTTTAATATCCCTCTGGCTGGAAAGCAGGCTGGCTCCTTCGAGAGTTGAGGCGTGTTTGGAGCAGGAGCTGGGGCTGAAAGTGGTGGTGAGCTGTCCCTGAGCAGCACAGGATCAGCTCCTCTGCCGAGACAGCCATGGGGTAAGTCAGTCCCATGCTGCCTGTCAGGTGTGGTGCTGAACGAGCTCAATATTTTGTGCCCTCATCTCCTGACTTTTAATGCCCTGCTCCCTGCTGATTCCTTATCAAGGTCGGACCTCCTGTTACTCTAGGTCCTTCTTGCGGCCTCCTCAGGCAGGTGGATCCTGCTGGACTTGCTTTTAGGAAAATGTCCACCAGCCATCAGAGCCAGCTGGCCAGAGAGGAACCACATCCATCCTAGGATAACACGGAGCTTGAAGTGGGGCAGGGGGTTGTTGGCTGAGCTCCCACCACCAGGAAATACCACATAAGCTCCAGAAAACTCCACACAGCCTGGTGGGCTACGATGGGATTCTCCTTTCCCAAAGCAAAAATTCTGCTTCTCACTCAGAAATAGCTGCAGCTGAGATGGGGGACCCCAAACTGAGGTTTTTGGTAATGTTGACTGGGGCCTTCCATAGTGACATGGAACCCCCCGAGCTTCTTCCCGTGCAGCACAGCTCGCCAGCTCAAACCAGCAGCAACCGGTGCTGTGAAAGTGGGAGGGCACCCTCAGAAGAAAGTTCCTCCGTGCCAGTGATTCTTCTGTCTCCATCTGCTAAGGCTTGAATTAGTTCCTGCGAGGAGAAATCCAGCAAGGCAGTTTTTTCTGGCTGGAGCACGACTACAGATGGATTGACAGAGAGCCTGCCCTGCTTAATTACAGCTCGCGTTCAGAGCCTGTAACCAGAGACGCCAGAGCCATCTTTGTTTAAAGATTCATGATGCGGGAAGGAAAGGCACAGTCGTGGGGAATAAACGCAGGCGGAGCAAAAGGCTTTGCACAAGGCTTTTGCAGGTCTACAACGACCAGAAGAAGAGGCAGCAGGTGGCTACTTGTGCTCACAGTAGCAGCACTGGGAGGCTGCTGACTGATAAAGTCCCTGGAGCCCGGCTGTCCTGACAGCGTGGCAGAAACCTGGCAAGAAGAGCTCGAGTACCTGACCCCTCACCGTGCTGCTCACTCCCAGTGCTCGTGGCCTAATCTGCAAGGAGCCACTAAAGCACTTTTCCCTCCTCTTTCCTGTCTAAAATCTTAGAGCAGCTGAAACGCAAAAAAAAAAAAAAAAAGCAGGAAGGCTCTGCTGCGTGCCACTTGCTGGCAGCGGTACCAGGCCACTACTGGATTATTTCTGTTCCAGGCTCTGATCCAGCATTTCTCTCCAGCACGTAGGAGAAGGGGCCTGCTGCAGGCAGCACGCAGGTCGTGGTCAGCGCCTGCCCTGCACACACAAGCTGCTCTGACTTTCAGGCTCTGGGGTGGGTATTTGGGGTTGTTTGTCTGGCCATAACCTGTCAGCACACACTTCTTACCCAACGCTGCAGCCCTCCCTTCCTGTCTGCAGCCACAGGCGTCAGCATGGCTCTGCTGGAGCTCCATCGAGACCAGGCTGTGGTGGTCCAGTGAGAAGCGCAAGAACCCTCAGCAGGGCAGAGGCAAGGTAATCTCCACCTCCTTCACCTCATCTAGACCTCACAAACAAGTGTTGTATTTAAAATAACCCCTCCAGGCTATTGGCTTTGCTAGCGTGGCTATTTTTGTCAACCACGTTCAGAATCGTGCCTTTAAGGGCCATCAGAGGAATGAAAGGCAGTTTATACTTTTTTTATTACAGTTTAATACAGTCTTTGATACAGGAGAAGCAGCAGTAGCCAACATGCAAAGCAATTAAAGTCATGGGGGGGGCTCAAGAATGATCACTAACAGCTCAACTCTTTTAAGTAATTGCTCTTTCACAAGTGGCACAGATTCATCCCTAGGAGCCCGCTTCCCTAAGTGCTGCCGTTCGATCATGCCCCACAGTGTGATGAACTCATGGCGGATACCAAACCAACACACAACGGTTAGGAGGAGGGGGACTGGTCTTTGATTTCGTCTTTTGATGAATCAAGTCAGTTATTTGACGAGGGTTTGCTAGAAGTATGCTTTGAGACCGGGAGGCCACCTTAAATCTTGTCTCTGCTGACAGCCTGCAGCGAGGAGGTTTCCTTCAGGATGAGGTGATGGCTTTGATGCCGAGCCAGGAAATTAACCTCAGGTACTTGGCTGCAGTTTACCTGTTCCACAGAGCTGAGACCTCTTAGTCAGCAGGTATTTTCCACGCAAGTGACGGATGTTTAGGCTAAAGATTTCAACCAGAGTAAGAGAAATCTTCACAAACAAGTAGAAACGGATGTCCCCGTGAAGAATGAGGTGCGTCAGGCCTGGCCTGCCCTTGCAGGCGGCGGAACAAAACGCCACCCGACTCCCTCAGAGCAGTTCGTCCGAAGAGACACTATGTCCTCCTGCACCTCTTCCTTTGGCAGGCCTCTGCATCCGAGCCACAGGAGCTATCTGAGTCGCTTCCTGACGATGAGGAGGAAGGCTTTGATGTGCTATAGTTCATGCTTAAGACCCACCCCAGTTTGTTGTGTAGCACTTGCTTGAGTCCTGGTGGCAACGGCAGCACCTCCAGCGTGTCCACGTAGTTGGGCAGGAGCTGGCGCAGGCGGTAGCAGCAGAGGTACTGGAGAGACGTGCAGCTGGCGCAGGAGCGGATCACCTTCATGCTGCTCTTGGCTGCCGTCGAGCACACCATGGGGTAAAACTTCTTGTTCTGCAGCTTCGTAGCTGCAACCCCTGCAGGGGACAGCGTCAGGGAGGCTTCATGTTAGTTTTGACTTGCTTTGCCAGTATTTTCCCTTGCAGCCCAGCTGCAGCCAAACTTTTGAGTTCAGCTAAAGCTGCAGCGCTCCCCCATTCCCCTCTGCGCCTGAAGGCCACCGTGGCTGCCCTTGCTCTTACCTATGCACTTGCGGTTTTTGAAGAACGTGAGTGTCCCGTGCCACGTGTCCAAATGCACCCCGATGATAGAGCCCTGGCCAAACCTCGAGGAGAAGTTTGTCTTGTCACCCTTGTGATGCAGCAGTCCTTAAAACGACACACCTTGCAGTCAATAGAAAGTCTGCGCTCCACAGATTCGCCCCAATTCTCGCATGCTTCACTGCAAGCTCCCTCTGGTACAGCTGTAAGTGCCTACCAAAGCCTTCTGTCCCCTAACCACTCACTGACTGCCCTCCTCCTCAGGGTGTGTGATGGGAAGAGGGAAGCTGAGTTCTGGAATACCACAGCCCGGGCAGCAGCACTGAAATCTGCCTCAGTGATATTCAACCTGCAGCCAGAGGCCCTGGAAATTCACACGCTGGTTCTAAGGGGTCTGCAAAATGCAGGTACAGTTCGCTGCCCCAAGAGCTGGGAGCAGGAAGCAGTCTGTCCTACACAACGCGATGCTTAGGCAAGCCCCACAGGCGTGCAGCACCACTGGGGAAGTGAACAGGCAGCAGCTCATTATAGTTAACTACGTGATTCACAGGCCAGGTGGCCTTTCTGGCTGCAATCCCATTCAGGCCACTGAATTCCTGAACCTGTTGCTGGCTTCCCGGCTGCCCTGCCCGTGTCACCTGTGTAGGAGAGTCCCCAGCTGTCCTCGTCCTTGCCCAGCAGGCTGCAGAAGGTGTGGCGGTACTTGTCCAGGTTCACATCCGACGTCCCAATTCCCACCATCTGGGAGGAAGAGCACAGGCTTAGCACCTGCAGGGGCACCAGGCCTCCCCTCCTCTCCCCTCCTTTATCGGCACAGCCCCACAGGTTGGGAATTTGGGTGAAGTGAAGCCAGGGGTGTCAGATCTCCCCCGAAGGGTTTGGCTGGTGCTGGGCTCAGCGCTCGGGGGCCAGCACGAGGAGCAGCCTGAGCAGGGCTGGGGGAGCTAACGGGGCTGTGGCCCCTGCATTAATTTTGGGGAGCGAGGTCGGGCCCTGGTCACAAGCCACACGAGCAGTGGTCACAGCAGGGCACCCATCCCAGCCACGCAGGAGGCAAGTTCCAGGCCTGGGGGCAGGAAGCAACTCAGCAGCACCCAGCAGAGCCCTGCTGCTAACCACAGCCCGCCCGGACACTGCCCCGTGCTGAGGCCTGACCTTCGTCCTCACTGGGTTTATCAGTGGTGATCGACCAGTAGCGTGAAAGGGAAGCAAGAAAATCAGGTTCTGGTCCTAATTACTGTGGTCTCACCTAAAACCATTTACCCTCCCAGCCTCAATTTCCTTACTGCTAAGCGAGGACGCCCAGGTGAGCTGCTGGAGGAAGCCTGCTGCCCTGCTCAGCGCACAGCGGGCTTTTCTGCACGCCTGTGAGCAACCTGGCTCCACGTACCATGTCCGTGCCATAGACCGGAGAGGTCATCTTGATCTCCCAGAAGTGCTGCCCGTCTGCCAGCTCCTTGTTGCCCCGGATGGCCGCGGTGCCGCAGCTGTACTCCATGTGGAAGTTCACCTTGCGGTTGTCGCAGGTCAGCAGGGTGGCCGTCGACTTGTTCAGGTCATCCCACACCCAGTCAAAATCTGTTCGGGAAGGACAGAGGGGACAAGGATGGGCAAAGGCCTGCAGGGAGCTATTTCCCAGCCAAAGCACAGATGGACAGTTGTTTTGAGGGCCTGTCAAGATTTACTTTTTTTTTTTTTAAAAACGTTTAAGAGGTTAAATCCTAAGCTGTGCACACGGGAGAATTATTTGAGGGCTGAACTGTTCTGCAGTGTCCCAGCAGGGACAGTTCAATGCTCTCTCCTGCCTGACACCGCCAGTTCCTATTCTGGCTAACACAAAGCTCCACACACCTCCTTTCCTCCGAGGGAATCACACTCACTTCTCGTTGGCTCATGGGGCTAGGGTCAAAGCGTGAGTACTACAGGAGTTCTGCTGTGTCACGGACTTTCTCAGCCAGCCCAGGCCCACCTTCTCTCTCTCTCTCTACCTTTCTACCTGCTCTGAGAAAGCCCCACCATGCACCAGGGCGCCCTGCCAGCTCTACCAGGGATCAGCATTAACAGGGCTGGAACCACAGGAGCTGACTCCACTGGCGGCCTCGGCTGGATTTGAAAGTCTCCAGAGGTGAACCCTGATGCGTTAACAAGTTGAGCACCCAGCTCTTGGAACACCGCAGGACGCACGTGCCTGTAATCTTCCTAAAGCCTACGTGGCCTTGAGATGTAAACAAAGGAGCAGCGGGTGCTGGAACACAGATAAGGGCCCCGTGGAGAAGCAAAGATCCACGCAGAGGCGCAGTCCGTGCCCCCAGGCTGGGACCGCACCCACCTCAAACCCCAAAGGACTCCTGCGGGTGGTCTGGGACCCCCTTCCCTTACACTCATCCTCCTCGCCGCACTGGCAGTCCTTGACGCGGTGCAGGGCGTGCAGGCTGGAGCAGTAGGGAGCCTCGCTCTGGTTCTCGCAGTTGCAGTAGGACTCCCCCGTCACGGGGATGGCGCTCGGGATGGAGGGCGAGAGGGAGGAGAACTCCGGCTCCGAATCCGAGTCGCTGTGCTGCGGGAACAGGCAGAGGAACGTCACTGCCCCGTGCCCCCAGGGAGCCAGGCTGCTCGGGGAGGGCTCCCTGGGGACGTGTCCCCGGGCTCGTGGCAGTGGCAGCACGGCTGCATCGTGCCCCTGCTGTGTAGGAAGGCAAAGGGCTGAGCCACCCTGATCACACTGCTCCAGGACCTGCTGGTTTGTGCCCCCGCAGCTTCCAGAGGCAGGGAGAGCAGCACCACAGTCCACACACAAATTTTTGAGCAGATTGCCAGCCAATAAACCCCAAAAAAGAGCTGATGCATAACACAGGGCTGGGCACAGAACCCGTACATCTCCACAGGGCTCTGCACCTCGCTGCCAAACCAGGGAAGAGCCAGGCTGCTGGGAACTGCTGCCCCGGAGAGAGGAGGGAAGGGGACAGGAGGCCAGGCAGGGGAGAGGGCAGAAGAGAGGAGCAGCAGGCAGGCAGTGAGGCCCACAGGGAACCTGGTGAAGGATTAAAAGGCTTTTGTTTACTTTCAGACACAAACACAAAATCCTGATGTACCATTCCTCCCTGACCCCCGAGCATCCCGGCACCAGACAACGTAAGAGGAAGGGCCCCGCCTCGCCCCGCAGGTTACAAGAGGCTTGGTGTTTCCTAACGGGGTCTCTTACTACAGGTCTCAGCCAATGACTCTGGGCTTACGAACTTGTCAGACATCCCTGCTTGTTAGTCACTCCCTCAGCAGCTGGCAAAACCCACAGCGGATTTTGTCATCAGTATTTAAAGACAACAGTCCCTTAAACTCAGGGTGTTGTAGCTGCGTAAGACACCGGGGCTTGAAATGACTCGAGTTTAATTATCTGCTGCTCACCCCCTCCTTCCCCGGCTGCTTGATTTCTGTTTTTCAGTGGCCTTTCCTGACTCAGCTACCTAGAAGCCTGAATGCAAAAACAGAAAGCTGTGCTGACATTTTCTGGGAGTGCAGTGCCTGGATTTGGGCCCCATGCTCTAGCAGTGGCCTTGCAGTGCTTCAGCCGGCTTCCAGCTCCCTGTACTCCCACTGCTGCACAGGCTGTGCAGGGAGCTCAGCTCACGCACTCAAGAACTGGGGAAAAGCAGGAAGGACTGGGGAAAAACGTGAAGGATGGCTGAGGCAAATCCACCTCACTTTGAGACCGTAATTGCAGACTGAAGCAGTCCCCCAACAGCAGCTGCACAACGATCAAAAGTTAGAACAGCCGTACAGGGAGCCACACTGGAGAATGGATGCAGTTTAAATGCGTGTTGAGATCACTAGTTAAAATGAGTATTTTGAAAATCCTGTGTATATTCTTTATTTCCTCACATACGTGTGCTTTACATGCTTTTAAAAAGTGTTTAATTTAGTATGAGTCGGTTGCCTGGCCTGACCAGCCAGAAGACACGGAGCTGTGGTGCAGAACCGTGGGACTCCCTAAATACTGCTTTGGGGAGAGGCGCTGGGAGCCCCATGCTACAGCTTGGAGGCAGCAACCACCTCCATCTCACCAGCCTGCTGGTATCATTTATTAAGAGTATTTCCTGATTTTGGCCAGCTGCGTGCTGCAGCACCAGCTGCCTGCTTACACAGCCCTTGGGCTGCAACACCAGGTGTCAGGGGGGAGAGGGCAGCTCCCCTTGGTGTGCCGTGCTGCGGCCCCAGCACCCTCCTACCTGCCCATCCGAGTCGTAGCCCCAGCCTCGCGCTCCGCTGGCCAAAGCGACCGCCCGGCTGTCGGCCTCGTGGCGCACCCCGCTCAGCACGAAGTGCCAGGCCCGGCTGCTCCGCGTGCGGCGAGCCATGGCGTTCCGGGACAGGTAGGCTGCGGGGGGACGGAGGAGAAAAAAAAAGGGGCCATTAGGATAGGCGCGGTGCCAGCACCCCTCTGCCACCCCACAGCACCCGGGGCTCTGTGCTCGGCCTCCCCCAGGGGGCACAGCCCCAGGGCTCCCACCTCGCCCAGCCCCCGCTGGCGGCTCCCAGGCACGGACGAGGCCGCTGAGGGGGGCGGGGGGGGCACCGCAAGGCCCGGCCCGGCCCTGCCCCGGGCCTAGGCCCTGCCTCAGGCCCAGGCCCTGCCTCAGGCCCAGGCCGGGCCCCCCCCAGCCCCCCGCAGCCTCTGGGCCTCAGCGCCTGGGGCCTGGCCGAGGCCTCGGGGCCCGCTCCGGAGCTCCCGGGGCTCCCCCAGCGGGGGGCGGCCGCCCCCGGGCCCCGCTCCCGCAGCGCCCCGGAGCCCCCCCGGGCCCCCCCCGCCGCCCCCGGCCCCGACCTACTTTCCCCTCCCGGCACATAAACAATCCGCTCGCGGGCCCGCCCCTCCCCCGCGCTCATTGGTTCATCCCCCCGCATCGCCGCCCTGCGGTTGGTTCGCACAGCTGTCGCTCAAGGCGCTGGGTGAAGGGAAGGTGGGAGGAGCCCGCATGGAGCTCAATATTATTGGCTATGCTTCACGTCAATCATCGCGGAGAAGAGCTATTGGGTGGAGGCCGGCGAGGGGAAAGCGCGGAGCCTATTGGTCAGGCGGCAGGCTGAGGGGCGGGGTGAGGCTGAGAGCGCGGCACGCTATTGGAGGAAGCGCCTGCCAGTCGGAGGGGGGCGGGGCTTCCGCGGCGGAAGACGGAAGCGGGCGGCGCTGCGCGGCGGCGGCAGCATGGAGGGGGCGGCGGCGGGCGGTGAGCGCCGGGACCGGGACCGGGACCGGGACCGGGACCGGGACCGGGACCGGGACCGGGACCGGGACCGGGACCGGGACCGGGACCGGGACCGGGACCGGGACCGGGACCGGGACCGGGACCTCCCCTGGTGCTCGGCCCCAGCCCCGGACCTCGGCTCCCCGCGTACCGGAGCCTGGAGGGCCCCGGTGCGGGGCTGCCGCTGGCACCCGGCCCCGCGCCGCCTCTCCCGGGGCCCCCCCGGTCCCCTTCGGGCCCTCCCCGGTCCTCCCCGGTCCCCTCCCGAACCCCCCAGGTCCCCCCCGGTCCCCTCCCGGCCCTCCCGGTTCACCCCCGGTCCCTCCCCGCCCCCCCCCCCGTTACCCCGCGTGCAGGCCCGGATGAGCTCCGCCGTGCTCCCCGCGGGCTCCATGGCGGCGGCCCCTCAGCAGCGCTGCCCGCGGTACCGGGGTTGTGTTCCCGGCCCCTCCCGGTGCCCGGCCCCGGCAGGAAGCGCCGAGGGGCTGAGCTCACCCCGGGGCCCCGCGGTGCTCGTGGCCGCGCTGCCGCAGCGCTGAGGTCATCGGGGCCGGGCCCTCCCCGCGGGCTCTGCTCAGCCCCGGTCCCGGTCCCTCTCCAAACCCGGCCCCTGCCCCTGCAGCACCGTGGGGACGGCTCCGCGCTGCCGCCCCTGACCCCTCGGTCCTTTCTTTTTTCTCTTTTCCCAGAGCAAAGCAACCTGTCCGGCGTGCGGCACGTCGTGCTGGTGCTCTCCGGGAAGGGCGGCGTGGGGAAGAGCACCGTGGCCACGCAGCTGGCCCTGGCGCTGCGGCAGGCTGGCAGGAAGGTGAGCGAGTGGCTGGGCTCCGACTTCTCCCCAACATCCATCCTCGTCCTTTCTGTACTCCGTGTGAGCAGCACAAGGATGCTCTGCTAAGGGTCTGGGTTTTCCTGATCCTAAAACACCCAGCAGAGGTTTTTCTTTTCCCCCTTTGTCCAAGAGGCTGACAGGATCCAAGGCTTTTCTTTTCTTTTTTTTTTTTTTCCAGTGTTGTTTTCCAAACCGGGGTACTGGGAAATGATTTCCTTGTTTGTGTTGTGACACAGCCCCCTGTGGAATGAGGCGGGCTGGCTGTCAGCACTGCCAGGACAAAGGGGAGCTGCGAGCACAAGGCAGCTGAGTTCCAGGAGGGCTCCTTAAAGCCACTGCCTGTTAGCTTCTGGCAGGTCCCTGCCATAAATACATCTCCAAAATGCTGTAAATATCCAGGAGGTGCTTCCTTGGAGGGAAGGAGACTGGGAGGGCGGTCAGAACTCAAAGCAGCCCTTTGAAGTTTTGCTTCAAGCTTGGCTTCAGAGTCCTGTCTGCAGGCTGCTGTGAGCTGCAACCATTTGGGTGCTGCTTCCCCTCTCCCAGTGCCGGTCTGGGGGCCGGGGCCGTGCTCTGGGGGCCTGTCTGCAGGGCTCTGCCTCGTCTCCCGCAGGTGGGGATCCTGGACGTGGACCTATGCGGCCCCAGCATACCTCGCATGTTCAGGGTGCAGGACAGGGACGTGCACCAGTGCGACAGCGGCTGGGTGCCGGTCTTCGTGGACCAGGAGAAGAGCATCTCGCTCATGTCCATCGGCTTCCTGCTGGAGAAGCCGGACGACGCCGTGGTGTGGAGAGGACCCAAAAAAAACGGTACAGTCAGTTCTTGCTGCCTCCAGAGCTCGGGGAGGTCAGCAAAGCCTCTCGGGGGTGCTGCTGGCTCCTGCTCTGCAGGGCTGTCTCCCCGGGTGACTTCCATCTCTCATGGGGCGCCCTTTATTCCTGCAGCTTTGATAAAGCAGTTTGTGGCCGACGTTGCCTGGGGGGACCTGGATTTCCTCATTGTGGACACGCCGCCAGGCACCTCTGACGAGCACATCTCCACGGTGGAGGCCCTGCGGCCCTACAAGCCCCTTGGAGCAATCCTAGTCACAACGCCACAGGTAGGGCAACCCACTGGAGCCCTGGTGCACGTCTGATAGGGGAGGTTTACACCCCAAATAACGCCGTCACCCGTCCTCCAGCACAGCCCCTGTGTGCAGCTCCTGTAGTGAAGGGCTTGGCCCGAGTTATGGCCAGCAACATCTCCAAATTCCCCTCCTCGCTTGTGCCACCACGCGTGTGACTGTTCCAGGGCCACCTCTGGAGGGACAGGCACCTCTAACCACCCCCGCTGTCCCCGCAGGAGGTGGCTGTGGGGGACGTGAGGCGAGAGCTGACCTTCTGTAAGAAGACAGGGCTGCGAGTGCTGGGCATCGTGGAGAACATGAGCGGCTTCGTCTGCCCGCACTGCTCGGTGGGTTTGTTGGTGCTGCCAGGCTTTTGGGGGCTCCTGGGCGTTTGGGGGCATCGCACGCCGCGGTGATAGGATCAGTGAAACGCCACGGGGGTGGTGCTGTGAACCTGGGGGACAAAAAGCTGCTGGGGGAGCTGTGGAAAAGAAGCCACGGGTTCTGCTGTCCTACAAAAAGCTGGGGGAAGGCGGGGGCAACGGCAGCGCCCTGCGGCAGGAAGGTGGAGGGGGGATGGTGCTGCGCAGGGCTCTGTGCTGGGTGCATGACTCGCTGCTGGTTCTCCTCCTGCAGGAGTGCACAAACGTCTTTTCCAAAGGGGGAGGCGAGGAGCTGGCCAAATACGCCGGAGTCCCCTTTCTGGGTGAGTGGCCCCTGGAGCAGAGCCCTTCTCATCGGGGGTGACGTCCGTGTGGTGCTGTGGGGGAACTGGGGTGGGTGGGCTGGGCCCTGGGAGCCCCTGGGGCTGGTCAGAGATGAGGTGTGGTTCTTGGTTTTCTTCACGGAGCAGAGGGAGGTGAGAAGCAGCTGCTGAAGGGCTTGGTGCAGGCAGTGCCTGTCCTTTTTCCTGCTGCCCCGGAGATGCCTCTGGCAGGGCTATTTCTTCATCTTGACCCTGGGCCTTTGCCCTGGGGTGAGCCAGCACTCACTCTCCCCTTTCCTTCTCTCCCACAGGCTCCGTTCCCCTGGACCCCCAACTTAGCCAGAGCTTGGAGGAAGGCCGAGACTTCATCCAGGAGTTTCCCAAGAGCTCCGCCTTCCCCGCCTTGGTTCACATTGCCCAGCAGGTCTTGGACAGCGCATCGCAGCGGAGCTCCTGAGGAGAGTTTGGGGCCGGACTCTCGCCTGGCCCGGCAGCGCCATCAGCAGCCCGTGCTGCTGGGGAAGAGAAGAGGCTGCAGGAGCTGTTTAATTAACCATGAGGCTCTTTCAGTGGGGCATGACAGAGGGAGGGGGGCTCACAGCATCGGTGCCGCTTATGGCAACCCAAAAAGGGATGTGATGCCCCACCTCCCCGCGTCCGAAGAGCCCCTGCGTGGGTGTTTTTGGGCTCACACAGGGGGTGCACGGCCTGGTTCTTGCCTTCTCGACGTGGCAGCGCTCTGCCCACACGGTACAGCTGCTCCTACCCTGCTCACACGCCGCCTTCCTCTGCACCCAGCTGTTGTCCAGGTACTTGTGGAGCCTCTTCCCGCAGCACCTTACTCGCTGCGGTGCTGCTGACGATGACTGAACGCAGCTCCAGTGGGTGGCTGCTCCCTTGCTGAGCCCAAATGGCACAAATAATCCGCGTCGTAGCTCCTCGTGCTGCTGCCTTCTGCTTTCCTTGCGTGAAACGCCACGGTACTTGGTTCAGAGGCTGGCCAGTCAGTGTTGGGCGCTGTGCTGAGGGCCTGAGCCCAGCCAGCCCGCTCTGAAACCTCACTGCTGGTACGTGAAGTGCCTCTGAGGGCACGGGATGTGCTTCACATGAGGAGGCGTCCTTAGGAGATCTGGTACCCTTCTGAAGCCTGCATCCTACCGTACTGGAAACAATGTCTTTTTTTTGGGGTTTATCGTGACTCAGGAATATTTTTAAAAGTTCCAGACAGTAAACAGTTTTCTTAAAATTCAAGTCTGTGACTTCTGTTCTTCTACAGCTTTGTGCCTCGCCATAGCCAAGTCTTGGTGTTAAGAGCACTTCAGATAGGCCTAGGTATCTCCTGCGTTTCCTTGGTGGGGTTCAGCTGTGCCTTTCCTCCTCCATGCCAGCTTCTGGATCCTGCCAGTCCCTTGTCTGGTTGAAAACTGGCCCCTGCAATCCTCTGGCTGCAGCAAGGATGCTGCATTCTCTACACCCCTGGCACAGGTGGGGCTCCTCCAGCTCCTGGTGGCTCCCGGCTCACTGCTCTGGCCGTGCTGTCTCCCGAGCATCTGTCCCTGCTCGTGCTGCACCCACCGTTAGGACTCGCACCAGGTTAGGCTTCCCAAATTGCACCTTTCCTGGAAGCCTTGCCTGACCTTTGCTCGCTGATCCAGGATTTGGAGAGCGGGGCTGTTCCCTCGGCCGGACACCTCCTGGCCCGTGACACCCGTGTGCCCCTGCCCCGTCCTGCACTAAACCCACTGCGTCCTCGTGGCTCTCAGCATGCAGGGAGCTGGTGGCAGCGATCCTCAGATCCTCACAGCGCAGGAGGAGCCTGCAGTGCAAATCCTGCTCCACAGCAACGCTGCGTGGAAGGGATTGGAGCTGTGGCTGCTGGCTGAGCACGCAGGCAGGGATTTTGGGCCACTGAGCCTGGTCCTGGTCCTTCATGGCCTCTCATCCTGCAGAAAGCTCGCTGCAAGCCCCGCTGGGCTCTGGGGACGTGGGGAGCCTGCAGCACCCGCGCTCCCGGGCTGAGCTGGGCTGCCTGCGAGCCCCGAGGGGCTCTGATAAGAAGCCCTGGCTGGGTGCGGCACGTGCTTTGGAAAAAACATACTTACAAGACGGGTTGCGATAGCTCCAAAGGTTTATTTGTCTGCTTGCGATTTATCGGGTAAGTGACACGTGTGTGTGTGTGGCTTTCTGTACCCCGCCTGCATCGGCCGTGGCAAGGGGCTCTCAAAGCGAGCCCTCCGCCCCCTTCCCCAAGCCGACAGGGGAGCTCAACGGGGAATTTGGGATTTCTGTTTTTCCCTTAAGCCTACCCGGGGCGGAGGTGACCCCGTGGGCTGGGTTCTAGTGCTGATTTTCTGACACACAGGGTCCTGCTGGTGGATGGGGCTGGAGGGGGAGATGCTGGGGGCCCTGGGTGAGGTGTGGGGGCTCAGGGAGGTTGGGTGCTGCCCGCCGGTGGGGACAGGGTGAAGCCACCCGACCTCCCGCTTTGTGTCAGGAGCGTGCTTTGCTCTGTCCTGGCGGTGGGTGCTGGTCTCTAAACACCTCCAGACTCAAAGACTTTGGTTCGTGGAGCCAGTGCCTGTCCCCCCCCCTCGCCTTCCCCAGGTCCAGGACACAGCGGTGGAGCCGTCGCTCCCGGCACTGCCCCGGTGAGCCCGGCACGGCGGGGACGGGCGCGTGTCAGCAGTGGGCAAAGCTGTCCTCACTGGTGTCGCGGAGGTCCAGGCCTGCGAGGCCGGGGGGGTGGCGGCAGGTGAGGTTGTTGTAGGTGTAGACGGGGACGTGGGAGTCGTCCCCCTCGGCCACGGACTGCACGAAGCGCGGGACCACCGCGGGGTGCCGCAGGGAGAAGTCCCGCAGCCCCTTCAGCGAGCAGTTGCAGTGCCAGTTGTTCCCCCCCAGCCACAGCTGCTCCAGGGCGAAGGAAGGGCAGAGGAAGCCCACCGAGAAGGTCTCCAGGGAGTTGTTGCTCAGGCTGAGGTACCGCAGGTTGGCCAGGGGGGAGATGACGGCGTTGTCCAGCGTCTCCAGCTGGTTATGGGAGAGGTCGAGCCAGAAAAGTCTCTGGAGCGGGCTGAAGGCGTCCTGCGAGACGTCCAGGAGCTGGTTGGAGGAGAGGAAGAGGTACTCCAGGTTGCTCAGACCCACGAAGAGCTGGGAGGAGAGGTGGCTCAGCCTGTTGTGCTTCAGGTCGAGCTCCAGGAGCTCGTGCAGTTCGCTGAAGCTCCGGTCCTCGATGACGGCCACGGCGTTGTGCTGCAGGAAGAGGCGCCGCAGGCTGGAGAGGCCGGAGAAGGTCCCGGCCCTGATCCTGCCCAGGCAGCTGTGCTCCAGGTGGAGGCTGTGCAGCTTGGCGACCCCCTTGAAGACGAAATCGGGGAGGGATTTGATGCAGTTGGCAGACAGGTGCATCACCGCCACGTTGTAGAGCCCGAGGAACGCCCCGACCCTGATGTCCTGCAGCTGGTTGTTGTTGAGGCTCAGCACCTCCAGCTGGCCCAGCCCCTCGAAGGTCCTTTCAGCCAGGCTCCGGATCCTGTTGTGGCCCAGCTGCAGCTCCTCCAGGAACTGGAGGTCTTTGAAAGTCCTGGGCCGCAGGCTGCTGATGGAGTTGGTGGACAAGCGTAGGACGTGCAGGCTCAGGAGGCCCAGAAACGTGTCCTCGAAGAGCGAGACGAGGCGGTTGTGGGACAGATCCAGCCACCGGAGGGACTTCATGCCCATGAAGGCGCGGGGTGCGATGGCGTTGATCTGGTTGTGGTTCAGGTAAAGCTTCTGCAGCTTCTGCAGCTTGACGAAGATGTTGATTTTGATGCCCTTGAGCGCGTTCCCGCTCAGGTCCAGCTCCTTCAGCTCCGTGAGGCTGCAGAAGAGCTGGTGCTGCAGGTAGGGGAGCTTGTTCCCCGCCAGGATCAGCTCCCTCAGGTTGGGCAGGTCATGGAAAACCTTGTCGGGCAGCACAACCAGCGAGTTCCAGCCCAGGTTCAGGTACCACAGGTTGGAGAGCCCGGCAAACAGCCCTTCCTCCACCTTGCTGAAGAAGTTGTTGTTGAGGCTGAGGGAGACGAGGTTCTGGGTGTGCAGGAAGGTGTGGGGCGCCAAGTGCTTGAGGCGGTTGCGCTCGAGGTGGAGGTGGTAGAGGCTGCGCAGCCCGTGGAAGGCGTGCTGCTCCACGGCGGCCAGCTGGCTGCTCTGCAGGTCCAGGAAATCCAACCCCGAGAGGTTCCTGAAGGCCGCGGCCGGCAGCTGGGTGAAGTTGTTGCCGTCCAGCCAGAGGGCTTTGGCGTTGGCGGGGACGTCCTCGGGGAGCTGCGTCAGGTTGCGGCCGCTGCAGAAGACGTTGAGCTCCTCACTGTAGTCGTCCAGGCTGCAGGCGCAGGGGCTGGGGCAGCGCAGGGGCTCCGCGGGCTCCTTGGGGACGTCCCCATCGTGGGGCTGCGACGCGGCGGCCAACAGCAGGGCCAGGGGCAGCAGGAGCGGGGCCCTGCCCGCTGCGGGGCACGGAGGGAAGGGAGACCGTGAGCGGGGCGAGCGCGGGGTGGAGACCCCCGCGTGCAGGGCGATGGGTGCTGGAGGGGACGACGCAGGACTGGGGGACCTGAGAGCCTTGGGCTGTGCCGCCGTGGTGTGGCACATGTCACCTGGCAGCACCACGGGGCAGGGATGCCTGCTGGCACCGGTGTCCCGCAGGGGACGGCGGCCACTGGTGTCCCCCTGCCCAGGGGCTGGCTGGTCCCAGCCCATGCATGCGCAGTGCTGTGTCCCGAGTCCCCCCCCTCTGTGCCCTCCTGGATCTCTGTCCCTATGTCACAGCAGTGGCTTCTTCCTTCCCCCAGAAAGGCCAGCAACAGCGCTCCTCGTCCCCTCGCCTCCTTCCTCCCCAAATTCACAGAGGGCTCTGCGTCACCGCGCCCCAGAAGGCACAGGAGCTTCCCGCCTGAGTATTGAGCAGCAGAAAGCGAGGGGGGATAAAAAAGTCACCGGCAGCCACCCGGCAAAGTCCCAGCAGGGTTTGGCCTCTCCCCCCACCCCGGCGCCCCCTCGCCCTGCCCGGCTCCCTGTGCCTTACCTCTGCCTGCGCTCATGGTGGCGGGCGGCTCCGTGCGCGCTCCCGGCCCCCGCGCAGGGATGGAGCAACCACCTTGACGCCCGTCCAGCGCCCGCCGCTGGCCTTAACCCTGCCGCTGCTGGGCTCGGCCACGGCCGGAGAGAGAAGGGACAGGCACAGGGCTTCTCCCCCTGCTCCGTGGCGGTGTTTGTCCCAGCTGCAGGGGCACACGGAGACGTCTGCGGGAGCACCGAGACCAGGAGCCAAGGTGAAACGCCGGGAGCTGGTCCTGGGGGACGATGCTCCTGCTGGGATGGGGTTTGGGTGGGAGGTGAGGAGAGGCAGAAGGACGAGGGCACCTTGTGGGGTGGCTGTGGCTGTGCCCCAGGCTCCTGCAGGGTCCCCACCGGGTGGCACCAACCCTTTGCTGAGGGTGCTGGTGGGGTGAGCACGGTGCCAGACCCGTGTCCCGGTGGCACAAAGTGGCCGTGCTGGGGGCACAAAGGGCACTCAGCGTGGGCTGTCCCCACAGCCCGGGCACTGCGGTGTGGTGCAGTGCATGAAGAGGCCACCAGAAGGGCTCGCTCCTTCCTTCACGTAGGGGGCTTTGTGCTGGGGGGTTCCCATCAATGTCCCTTCCCCATAGTGCTGGAGGGAATGGAAAATGCTCCAGTGGGAGCTTTTCTCCTCGTCAGGGTCCTGGTTTGCACCTCGGTGATGCACAAATTCCCCAGCTCTGCGTGTCCGTGCGGAGAGCCGAGGGCTGGCAGCGGGAAGCAAAGCCAGCCCCGAGCCCGCGATGTCCCCGTGGGTGCTGGTGGCAGCGCTCCCCTGCCGGAGCCACCTGGCAGCTCCCCAGGTCCGTGGGGAAGCTCTGACCCCGTCCTGTATCCCAGGTCATTTTCCCCACCTGCCTGCGTCCAATGTGGCTTCCGAAGAATTCTTTACCAATTTCCAGGAAAAAAAAAAAAAAAAAAAAAAAAAAGGTCGCTGGTGCCCAAGCTGGAGGAGCCCCGTTGGCTCCCCGGTATCAGCCACACGATGAACCCAGGCCCCCGCTCGCCCTTCAGCTCCTGCAGCTTGCCTCGTGCCAGTCCCTGGGGACGAGGACGGGGACGATGCGGGGATGATACGGGGACAGTGATGCTGTGCAGCCGGGCTGGCGGGGGGTCTGTCCCTGCTGCCACCTCTCCATCCCCACAGAGCACACCTTGTCCTCCCCTGGCTCGCAGGGGACTTCTCAGGTCCCCGTTCTTTAATTTTGGCAGAGGGTTGAAACGGTGGAAAACCGGGGAGCGTGCCCATGGGAACAAGTGTCAGGGTGAGCGAGCGAGGGATGCCGGCGGCTCTTTGCTCAACGCGATCGGACTTTGCAGCCCGGCTAAATGAGAAATGTTTTTCCCGTTTCTTTTTGGCCCGCAGCAGCGCTCTCCTCCCCCTCTATTTTAATCTTCTATTCTGGGAAATTATAGATCCGAAGGGAGAAGCGGGCGATGGAGCCCGGCGCCCCCACCGCCGGGCGCTAAGCACATATTGACACAAGGCGGAATCAATGGGGGAGCCACAAACAGCTGAACCAGCACGGCCCCGCCGGCCAAAACCCACAAAACCCACGGGGTAAATTTTAAAAGCAGCCGCTGGGAAGGTGAGGCCGGGCTCAGAGAGCCTCTCGCTGGGCAAACAGCAAACAAACGGCGATGGGGAAAGCAGCAGCCCCTTTCCCACGCTGTCCTCAGGCCCTCGTCCCCCAAATCCTCCCGGGATGCTGGGGACCCCAGGGCCGGAGGGGCTCGGTGCCACCGTGGGGACTTGGCTGGGGGTCCCCAGTGCCACAGCCCCCTCCTGCCGGCACCGTGGCTCTTGGTGTGCTCAGGCAGGACCAAAGTCCTGCCCTGGTTGCTATGGAGAGGGCTGTAAGGGTATTAGGGCGAGCAGCGAAATCACCAAAAAAAGCACTTTTGGACTTATTTCAGCTCTCAGGAATCGTTGCCCACCCCCAGCCCCTTTCCCTGCCCACCCTGGGGTCCCAGCCTGGGGTCCCCTGGGGTGGGACGCTGCAGCCTGGGGCGTGCAGGCCCATACTGGTGGCACTGGTGGGGCACTGGTGGGACACTGGTGAGGCACTGGGGGCACAAGAGGGGCGCAGGGCCTCCGGCCGCCAGGGGGCACAACAACAACACCGCCTCCACCCGGAAGTGCCCCCGCGCCCGTTGCTATGGAAACGCGGCGCGGCCTGGTCAGGCCTGGCCCTGCAGGAGGAGGCCGCGGGAGGCCCCGAGCCCGGTGCTCGGTACTCGGAGCCCTCCCGGCGCACCCCGTGCTGCCAGGGCCGGCGGTGTGGTGTCCGAGGCCTGCCCCAGTTCCCCCTTGAGCTGTTTTAGAGCCATGTCCAGGTGCAGGCTTGTTTGACCTCCTCCATGTGCCTCGCGCTCTGGAGCGAAGGGAAAACTCGGCGCAGAGTTACCATTTCTGCCCTTTGTGGGTTAATAAAGCACGCCTGGGTTTCGTGGGTTTGTTGTCATTCTTTATTTGGTGGTTGGTTTTCGCTGGATACAGGTTTTGAGTTGCAATGACAGAGCAAAGCCAGCCTTGCCTACCCCTGTGCCACCGGTGCTGTGAGGACAGCGTCTGTCCTTCATCTTTCCAAACCAGGGGAAAAAAAACATCACAGCTGTGTCTGGTGTGGGTGCAGCACCCAGCACCAAGGTGGCTTTGCTCTGAGCTGGGCCCTCCAGCCAGCATAGGTCCATAAATAACACCATGCGTCTTAATTAGCCTCACCGTGCCGTGACGAGCCAAGCGAAGGCTGGCAGGTGGAGCAGGCGCCCCTCAGGAGCCATCCTGCTGCGTGTCCCTGTGCCAGCGTGGGCCCTGGCCACACGTGGGCCCCCGCCTGTGCCGGGCATTGCAGCCCCGCTCCTCTCCCCGGCGTGCCCGAGCGCCCGCTGCCTGCTTCCCAGCACTCTGGCGCTGTGGGCGTGTGTGAATTTGGCTTTCTGCTCGGCAGTGGGTGTGAAAAGACTGTGAATTCTCATCCCCGCTTTCATTACCTTAATAAAATTACTTCGGGGCTATTCTGTTCTTTTGCAGAAAAATAAGTTGTTAGCTGCATGTTTCGTTAGTTTCTCCTTCCCCTAAGCCCCCAGAGGGCTCTGCCGCTGGGTCACACATCCGCGGCCATTCATGAAATCCACTTTGAGGTGCTAGAGGATCTTTGACAGCAGCCAGGACCAGATGCCACTGGTGAGGAGCTGGTGAACGATGCTTGGCATCGTGCTTGTATCAGGATGGGCCCTCTCCCTCGGCCATAAATTTAGCTTAGCTACTAACAAGTTATTCAGAGCTGTGGTCTTTATGGATGTTGTATCATCGATGCTTTTCTTAAGAGACAATTTCTTACCTAAACTCGCCTGCTCTACAGAAATAGAGATAATAAGCCTGAAATTAGATGAAAAAACAGCATTTGTTTTATCCCCTGACTGCCATCCCCCAAGTTTTTCCAGCGTTACCACTGTGCCTTACACTCTCTGTAACCCTCGCTTGTGTGTCAGGGGCTCTGTTCAAGCACTTGTAGCTTCGTGCACCCTTGGGAGATATCCCAGTTGTGCCTGGAAGGTTGCCAGCTGGATTCGGCGATGCAGTGTGGACCGGCACAGTCCAGGTTTAGCCCTGTCTGGGCCCATCAGGGTTCAGCGCGCCTCTAACCATGAGCTAACGTTGACAAATGGGCTGCTGCAAATTCCTCCGAGTCTGCAGCAAGTCAAAGTCCAGCTGCGGCTGTAAGGGGGGCAGCTCCTCCTCGGGGAGCTGCTAGCACTGCTCGATTTAGGGAGCTTCTTCCTGTGTCCTCGGCTGTTGCTCGCAGCACACAGCTAGCTTTTGTAGCAGTTTCTTTCAGTGTGCGTTTTGCTTTAAAATTTGCATTTTTCAACATTGCATCTCACTGATAAATTTGGGAAGGTCTTCCCTGTCACCAGCTGTAGCTCGGTCAGAGCTGACAGATCCTGATCCCCTTTGGGCAGCTCACTGGCCTTTCATAATTGTGTGCTGTCCTTCCTAGGTGACACAAGAGATACAAGTACTGTAGAGATAAGACAAAAATGCAGGGAAGCAAGCTGATGCTAGATGCTACAGGACAGTCTCGGGACAGATGGCTGGCTTAAAGGCCTGAGTTGTGAAACTGAGATCCAGATCTGAAATCCCGTAAAGATCCCTATGGTAGAGACGGAAGCCATCCCTTCAGAGTGGCTTTGGGTTTGTAACAAATACAAACGAAGCAGCATCTCCTCACTGCCAGCATTACCTCGCTTGTGGTGTCTGCTAAGCTCCTCACTTGAGTATCTGACCCGTGCTGTCTTAGGAACACAGATACCTCCTGACCCCTGACATTTCTTCTGCTCTAACAGCCCCAGGGCTGGCTGCAATACTTGGCTCCACCTCAGATCGAGGTGGATGCTGCACCCTCTAGCAACCAAAGTTGATAGCAACATCGCTTGTGCTGGACCTAGAGGGGAAAGTCGCTGCCGCAGAGATCCTTAGGCCCTGCCTTTGCTCTTCAGTCTCCCTAGCCTGCGAGCACTGAGTCTCCTGCACATGGATTTTGGAAGCGTTGCAGAGAAGGAGAGTGTAAATGCTCTGACAGAACAGGTGCAGCATCTCGCTAACAAAAATGTGAGTATGAAGGTCTGCGGCCCCTTCCTGGGTCACTGGACCAGTGCTCTGCAAATGAAATCCTAACCACAGGAGGAAAATGGCAGCTGAAAATCCCATCTGCTATCTGTTAAAGCTCCGAGAAGCTGCATTTCCTTGCTGGATATGCTGTGCTCTTCTCTTCCATCAGCACGGTGACAGGAGAGGAGAGCTCTGCTCTCTGGCACTGGCTGTCGGAGCTGTTTTGTGTCTCTAGGTGCAGCTGCAGGATAGGAATGAGAGGCTGTACATGGGGCCTGGAGACCTGCAGGAGAGGATGGGGACGCTGGCTGGCTCCAAACCAGATTTGTCAGCCAGAATGGTCTTCAGTGAAGAGGAAAAACTGAAGGTAAAAGAGATACTTGGGGAGTTGGAGAGAACTGAGCCATGAAGCTGTATGAGCCCGATAGATCTGCAGTGAAAAATCTGGTGGGAAATGTTGGGGCCTCTTTCCAGAGGTGTATGTGTTTCCAAAACCCAGGCTCCTCCGTTTGCTCCCTGGAGGTGTTTAGGCTGGAATAAGCTCAGATTGACTGTGGTCTCACTGGCTTCCCACACCTCTTCCTTCTGAAAGAGGCCAGGACCTCAGGATTGATTCTCTTTAGCTTTTCCTCTTTGAGGGTTGTGTCTTTGCCTTCTTATTTGGTGTGTCTGTGGGACAGGATGCTTCAGTGGCAAAAAAACGCAGTGCTGGGAGCTGATCTCGGCTCTCAGCAGTGTTCCTCTTCTGCTAGCGCTCAGGTAAAAGGTGCAACTGTGGGTCCTTTCAGCACCTCTGGGCTCTAATTCCCTGCTGCAATCTGTTAAGATAATGTGCTGGCCTCAGAGTCAGTCCATGACCTTTTTATAACGTCCTTTCTCTCCCTAGATTTCCAAAGAACTCATTGATCTCCAGATTGAGACAAACAAAATGAAGGAGCAGTATGAGACAGAGAACTTTGAACTGAAAAATATGGTATGCAAAAGGTTTCAGCTCTGCCAGATACCTTTATCCAGGATCTTTTCTTGTTTGGCACACTTGCTTTTCTTTAGCAAGAGTCGTGAATTACCCCCATTGCCCAGATACTTGAGAAATTCATGTGAAACTCATCTCCCTTCATGCTAGAGCCTGTTTGAACAAATAAATGCTTTGTTATAGCTGCTGGTCTAATTCTGCTGCCCCCCCTCTGCAGATCTTGTCCCTGGAGAACCGTGTGCTGGAGCTGGAGCTCCACAGTGAGAAAGTCACCGGGGAGCGGGACGCCTTGCGGGACCGGCTGCGCATGCTGGAGACCAGCCGTAAGGAGCTGGCGGACGAGTACATCATTCTGAAGAGCAATTACCTGGCCCTGGGCAAAGAGCTCGACCAGGAGGTGAGACAACTTCCCAATCTAAAGTTGCCTTTGGGTTGCTTACCAAGCCAGGAGCAGCGCTGTGCCCATCCTGCCCTGTGACTGCGCTCCTGTTAGCGGAGTCTTCCCTTTTCCCCTTACCCTACATCCCCACCCCAAGCCATGCAAAGAGAAGGGCGTTGCAGGTCTGGTCTGGGTGCATGTTTCAGGTCCCTCTGGACTGCCAGCACGCTTTGTTTCCCTTTTTTTTTCTGCATGGCTTGCACAGGCTGCACGGGAACGGATTTGTAGTCTGTCTCATCTCACTTGGTGGCAGGAAGGGGCCTAGAAGTTTTTGAAGTTGACAAGTTTATAAAACCACTAAATATAATCAAGTTTCTGATTGTCCCTTAAAATGCAGTGAATTTCCTGGTGACTATTAAATTAGTGATGATTAACTAAAGTCTTTTGCATCCCAGAATTGTGCATTCCTTTGGCAAGAATAGCTACTGTAATAGACCTTCCCCACTTCCCTCCCTCTCCCCCCTCCCACTTCTCCTTCTCTTTGAATTGGATCGGATGACTGACACACTCCTGCCTCCCTCCTCGGCAGATATTTCAGCTGGTTCAGCCAAATGACCTAGTTTACCGTGCTGGCCCTGTGATGGGAAGATGTGGGGCACACTAGTTTATACAGGATTGACACGAAATGTCACCCCACAACTGGAAAAGCCCCACCAAGTGCATTTGTCTGTGTCTGTCCAGTCTCTCTGTATGATGAGCATCAGGTAGAGCTCAAGTAGGGGAGGATACAAGGTCACGACCATCTGGTTGCCAATCGATGAATTAGGGACTTGTGAAGTGACCCGTTCACACGGACGTGGCAGTGAGTGGGGTACGGCTCCCAGCTGGCTCCAGCTGGGAAGTGAAAAGCCAATTTCAACTCCTCTGTGGCACCTTGCAGCTGGGATGCACACAGGGCGCACTCACGTGCTATTATTTGTCATAAGCTGAGAAACTGCTCATGAGGAAGCCAGCTCGGCTGCTCACAGGGTGTGAACCCACCCTCCAGCCCCTGCTGCCCCGGGAGCACGAGGCAGAGCGCATGCCACTGCCTGCCAGCACGCTGCTGAGACAGAGCTCACGGAGCTCCTCGGCTCACGGAGGAGCAGCTCAGCGTTCAGCCATCTCTCTGGCTTCTTGTCCCCAAGGGGGTGCAGTGTGTTAGTCAAAAATCGGATTTTCAGGCTGCTGACATCCCGGAATGATGGTTTTAAGGGGTTAGCGGTAATAATGCGCTGTTTTCACGTGGATCCTGGAGCATTTCAGAGAAAAGCGAGACACGTGGAGTAAGGTACATGCTCGGATAGCAGCCTGGAGCAGGGATCAGAAGCCAAAGGTGAAATCCTCGGGTGTAATCGGTAGGGTGAGGACTTTACCCCGGTGTCTTGGCTCTGACTGCTGAATATCCCTGCCTGAAGCGAAAGAGACTCCAACTTGGCAGCCTGGGGCTTGTGGCGGCATGGGCCTCTTGCTCATTATTTTCCCAGTGCGGACTTTCCCAAAGGAAATGGCAAAAGCAGCCTGCGGTTCTGCCCCCTCCCCTTCCCCGGAGCTCTTCGCGGGACACAATGAACCTTTTACACATTCCCAATTACAAGTGCTACTTGTGACCTTGCCAATATGTTGTCATGGCTGCTTGGCGCAGAAGCAGCTCCGCGAGCTCATTCATGGTCCCTTGTAGGGAACAGTTAGAGTCTCGGAATTGTTACAGCCCCCATTGTACGCCGCGATTCACAAATCGCCCTGGGTCTGTCCCAGGCGCAGGAGAGCGGCCGCGTTGGCCTTTCCCGTCCCTGGGGAAGTGCCTTGCAGGAGATGCCAGCCCGACACTTTGTGCCTGTTTTCTAACACGCTGTAAATTCTTCCTTTTCAGGACCCTGACCTTTCCTCAACTCTCCGTTTCCTCCTGCTCTTTTGTTCGGGGGGCTCGCAGGGCCCACAGCGGTGCTACAAAGCGAGGCCGGCGCGGGGAACCCAAGCAACCCAGGACCAGTCCCATGCCGGGGTTTTCCCTGGAGCAGGGCCAGGACTCGGAGCACATGGGAGGCAGAGAAGCCCATCACAAACCTGGGACTGCCTCTTTCTTTGGCTGGCCAAAAAAAAAAAAAAAAAAAAAGAAAAGAAAAAGCAAAAGCTGGTACTTCTGCGCTTGTGTGACCCCCTCTGATCAAATTGTCGGCGCTGACAGCTGCAGATGGATCGGTTTCGGTTGGGGAACGAGCAGCCTGTCTCTGCGTAGCTGTCAGTTTTCACAGCTGTATATCTCACCTCTTTGTCAGCCTCTTTTCTCCTCTCCTCTCTCCCTCAGCCCACCCTGTGCTATCTTTTGATAAGCTATTCTCTACACGGATGACTCAGATGACCTCTGCCTCCCATCCTCCCGATTCACTGCCATGGTAACAATTACTCAAGCTTGTCCCCAGTCATAAACTCCATCAAAGCTTTGTTATCTACATAGAAACCCTCCCGTGAGACATGAATTCCCCCAGTGTTCCTTCCAGATCACCTGTAACAGAGCCTTTCTCATTCAGATCCTCTTTATCTTTTGGAAATGTGTCACTTCGCACCAGTGCTGCTTTGAATCTCGCTGCCTACACGGTGCTGTGGGCTGGCTGCTTCTGGAGGTATGCATTCAGACAAAACTGGAATTAGCTGGGTGGCGTCAGCCGAGATGGATGGATATTTGGCCATTCTCCCTTACATTATGTAGTCCGGAGGCATTGTTTGGGGAAAGACATGCCTAACGTGTTGGGAAGCTGTGCGGAGAGTACAGCGGGGTAAGGAGAGAGCTGTAGGTCAGGATGGAGCGGTGTTGGCAGAGCTGTGCCCAAGGTCGGGCTGGCATCAGGGTGTGCTGGCACCACGATTCCTATCTGAACATGAGCGTGAGGGCGAGACGGGCAGGGAGAGTGAGGTTACGTGTGGATAACGCTGCGTGCCGTGCCTGGCGCCTGGCGGTGATGCTCGCCCTGCATCTCCACGAGAATTAGAAAATCACTGATATCCCTGGACATATAAGAGGGAACTAAAAATAAAACTTGCTTTCAGGAGGGGATGTGAGTGCCTGCTTTGTGTACACACCAGGAGCAGTGGGTACGTGCTGAACAAACAGCGCGCGGAGCTGGAGAGGCAGGATTTCAGATGCTCTTTCCTTCTTGCTTGACCTGGCAGGTCTTGAAGAATGAAGAGCTCAGCCTAGAGCTGCTCAACCTGGCCAATGCCAAGAGCACCCTTCCCGGCACAGGGAGCTACCACCACCTCTCCCACGCCGCAGCCGATGAGCCCTCTGCTGAGCCGGGAAGAGTGCGAGCAGTGGCGCGCCGTGTCTCTGCTCAGAAGGTGAAGGTAAGGACCTCTCTGCCCTGTCCCCAGTCTGAGCTCCTTGGAGAACTGGGGTCTAAAGGTACCTTCTTCTGTCTCTTCTTCAAATCAGCCAGAAGATGCACTCGCCTCTGAACACAAGCAGCAAAACCTGGAAAAAAATGTGAGTGTGTGGGTTCTGCTGTGGGGCCCTTGGGGAAGCAGAGGGGGGAATTTATTTGGAGGGTGGCTGGCAGCTCCTGGTACTAACTTGAGTTTTGTGGATGAGTTAGTGCCTTGGTTTATTTTCTTTTAAGCCATGCAGTTGAGATCAGAATAACTCCTGCCTCGTGCAGGGCAACATGTGGTTCCCTCAGTCAGTGCCCACTGGAGAGAAGAGGCAGGAGTTTAAAATCAACAAGTGCAGGGGATGCTTGGTTATTTTCTTCTTGCTGAAGCTTGAAATAGATGAGGGTGATAAGCACCCAAAAATGAGAGCACAAGAGATATTTCCTGCCTTGTTTCCATCTGCAGCCTGTGTGGTACCAGCTTGGGCTCCACCACCAGCTCCTGATGAGAATCTGACTGTCAGAGTGAGAATCTCACTTGGAGGAGCGACACGTGTGCCCCTCCACGTGCCCTTTCTCCAAATCAAATGCCATTTCTGGCATGTTGCAGAGCACTGGTCACTAAACCCATCCTTTCCCCTGTGTTTCCCATACCGGCTGGATTTGGGCTAGCTGGAGGCTCTCCTCACCTTCTCCCTCTTGAAGAATCCTTCTGTTTATGTCAGCCCTCGATCTCATCTTCCTGTTCGCTTGTCCCTCAGTTGCTTGGAAACCAGGATCGCATAAAAGTGGAGATTGAAAATCTGAAGAAAACCTATGATTCGCAGCAGCAGAAGCTGGAAGAGCAAGTGTGAGTGTTTGAGGCACACGCATCCTTCTCTTACCCAGCTGGGCATTTTGGGGTCTCACTGCAGCTGGATGTGATCCTGGCGAACAGGAGTGGAGGCAGCCTCCCTTTGGTAGGGTATGGGGTGGCAAATGACTGTTATAAGCAAGGCCTGGAAGTAAAAGCTGATGTTTTTGAGGATCTTAAGAGCGTTAGATGTCTCCTTAAAAGTCTGTTTAGGTACAAAACTGGCTTTGAAAATCCGTGGTCAATGTGTGGCAGAGCTGCTCAATGTGTAAGCAGCCGCTTAGAGATTTCTGTCATTAGTAGTGGTTTCCTTCTCAAAGCTGGAGGTATCGGGTCTGCAGAGACGTTTGGGGGTTTGAAATAAACGTGCCTTCTCCCTGTGTGCACAGGATCGCCGTGGGGAAGGAGCTGCAGGAGGCAAAGCGAGCAATTCGGGACACCCAGCGCAAACTGGCAGAGCAGTCAGCAGTAAGGGCAGGCTCCTTCCCTTCCCCTCCCGTGGCTGGGACACGAGGTGCAGTGAGCATAACCTGGTGGGATGTGCTGCTTGCTTGGGGTGGGAGGAATTTTGTTCACTGATGTTACAAAAGAGCTGGAAAAGCCACTTGCAGGGGATTGCAAATGATCAAAGGTAGCAGAGGGATATAGAGTACACATTGCTGGTAAGCTCCTGCGTGAAAACCCAGGCCCTTCCCAACCTCCCTGCTGTAGGGAAACTGAAGTCCCCGTTCCCTATCGAGCATTTTAGTGCCCCTCATTTGGCTGGAGGCTGGGAGCAGCGGTGTGAACGCTGGCTGTGCCTAGGTGCTGCTCACCTCCCGGAGCCAGCTGCAAGAGGTGGAGGCGGAGAACTCCCGGCTGCAGCTGCGTCTGAAGGAGCTCAACGAGCAGTACCGCTCCCGGCTCGCGCAGCACGTCAAGGACTTGGCGGTGGGTACCCCCAGACCCCAGCCTGCAGAGGGCCCTCCTTGCTGACTGCCTGCTGCTGGAACGTGTCTACTCCATCCCCTCCTTGCTGGGCTGCTGGGCAGAGTGGTGCTGGGGCTTGGGGAGCTGTGCTTGCAGCAGGAATCGGTCTTTCTCCTAGCCCAGATTTCCCGTGTGACCACGCAAAACTGTCAGTTTCTGCTGGGACGATCTTCCTTGGTCAGATTACTTGGACAGAAAGATCCTCATATTTACTGTGGCTGCCTTCCAGTTGGCTCCTAATCCCCATTGCCCTGACAACTTCCCTCGGCAGGCCCAGCGGTGCCACTGAGGGTTTTGTTGCCTCCTTGGTTTGCTGCCTCCACAGTGCCCCTGCTGCTGTCCTCAGGGGAAGCTTTGCCAGCCTCTGTGGTCAGCACAGACCCGTGTAACACAAGTGCCTGGGACCTGCAGACCTGCTCTGGGAACAAACAAGCGCCTCTGATGTAGAGTAGGGCCCACAGAGCATGGTGAGGACTCGGCACAAAGCAGGAGATTCAGGCAGGTTCAGGCATGGGTACCTGCTTGCATCCATCAGTGGTGGAAAGAAAACTGTTTCTACCCCCATAGGTAAGCAGTTTTTGGCAAGAACTGCCGTGTCAAGAGGTTAACAATGCAGAAGCATTTTTTACTGTGAAGAAGAGCTTAATTTCTGACAGGGTATCTCCTAACAGAAGGAGCAGGGCACAGCAGAAAGAATACAGGACTAGAGACGTTGGCTCCTGACGCACTCATTTTCCCCTAGATGGGTCCGTGATACAGGGTCACTGACAGCAGTGTGCCTTCTCTGCCTCGAAAGGGGGTTGATGAAAATTAATTAGTCTTCCCTGCTCTTAGAAAATGGAAGATATGCCCTGTTCTGAGTGCTGTCATCACAAATATTCCTGGACCTTCGGTGTGGGAAATGGGTTGCTCGTACAGGGAAAGACTTGAACATTTCTATTTCCTTCTCTGTATGTTTAAAGGATTACATGGACAGCAAATCCAGCGACCGGACAGAGCCCAGCAAAGCCCCAGCTCACATGAAGCACTTTGTGGACAGCATGCTGCAGGACATCAGGGCTTCCTACAAGTCTCGGGAGGAGCAGCTAGCTGGAGCAGCACGTGCCTACAAGAAACGCATGAAAAACCTGGTCAAGAAGCATGAGAACCTGCTGATTGCGTACAGGCAGGGCTAAAACAGGGTCTGGGCTACCTCTGCCTCTTCAGGTCATTGCTAGGGACCTCGTGGAAGTGCCCCATGGTGCTAGCACCCAGCCCCCTTGCTGCAAGGGAGGCAAACGGGGCTCCCAGGTGGAGCTGAGGTCCTGGAGTGCATGCTTATTTCCATACTCCTAACACACCAGGAGCAAGGTATCTCCAGCTACACACCAGGTGCTCTGCATGCACTGGAGCTGCTCTGTGCACAAGTTCCTCCCGTGCAAAATTTAGGGTGAGAGACTGAATCCATGTTGGATGGTGTGGAAATGGAGAGGTGCCACCAACATGTCCTGCTTCCCTGCAGTGTTCCCAGCTCTTCTCCACGGCTCTCTCAGCAGCTTGGGCTGTGGCAAGCAGCAGAAATCTGTGGCTTAAAGGCCACAAATAGGATGAGCTGCCCTCAGCATGCCCAGGAATATTGCACGTGCTGCTGGGCTCTCCCACCTACCCTTTCCAGGTGGCCAGAAGTCAGCAGGTCCCAAGCAAATGGCACTGCCAGCAGCATCAACGCTCAGCACTGTTACTTCACCAAAGGTAAAAAAAGAGTCTAACGCCTCTTGGCATGTTGTTACAGCATGCAGCGAGAGCAGATCCGCTCCTTGGGCAGCAGCGATATGGATTCCGGCCCCGCTGAGCTCCACTTTGCCATCACGGACCCGGAGCTGCAGACAAACACAACCCAGGAGCTAAACCGGCTGCGGGAGAACAAAGCGAAACTGGAGCTGCAGCTACGGGAATTGCAGCAGGTAGTGGCTGCAGCAGTGAAACTGGGTGGGGGGAGTCTCACCGGCAACAGACAGAGCAGTAGGATAGCTCTCCCCATTTCTGAGTGCATCCCCTGAGGGTTTGCTGTGCCTCTGTGACACAGACTAGTGCTTGATCCCGTTCTCACTCGGGGCTGTTCAAGCAGGAGACCACGCTCAGAAGCACACCAGTGAGCTCCACGTCCTCCCAGTGGTTCCGCCTGGGCAGGGACATCTTTCTTGATTTGTGTGAGATGCATTTATTTAAACATTAATGGGGTGGGAGACCTAAACCTTAGGACTGTCCTGCTCATCACTTCCCTGTCAACACTCTTAGTCTTAGACTGCTGGGACACTTGTGCCACTTTCTTCAAAGCGGTGGGGACTGTGGTGAGATTGCAATGTTCTAATGCTTACAGAGGTACCGTTCTTCCTTTGCCTTCAGAAAAAAATGAAAGAAACCTCTGACCTTCAGCCGCCATCTGAGCAGTAAGTCCTGTCTGTTTCTTGGGATATTCAAAATGCTGAGTTCTCCTTGCTGTATGGACTGAGGGGTCTTCTCTGCATTACTTGGAGACAGTAATAAATAGGGAGAAAGAGAGCTGATAGGAACTCATCCGAGAAGAAAAGCCAGCTGTCGTCTCAGTGCAGCATTTCCTGTGGTGAAATGAGTTGGTCATTTGGGCCTTGATCCAAGAAAGCTCTTAAGCACGTTTGATTTAATCATGTTGTTAGTCCCACTGATCTCTTTGGAAGCTGAAGTTAAGCATACAGCTGAGGGCGTTGGTGGATCACAACCCAAGAAACGCCAGAGAAACTACACCAGCTTGGGACAGTCTTGTTTCTCCTCCCTCCCAGCACAGAAGCTGGGCAGGAACCCTCGGTGATCCTGTCCTGACACCACCCTGGGTTCCTGACATGCCATTTATTTTCTCCTTTTGATCAATCTCTTCCCCCCGCTCCATTCTTCTGCTGAAGCTCTACCAGCTGTAACCATGGAGTGGGAGAACAAAGTGTTAAGAGAAATCCAGGCTGGGATTTTTCTGCCTTTTAAAATGTGGTAGCCTAGAAAACATGCCAGGTACTGCAGTAACAGTGCCAAGGAGCTGGTCAGTGCCTGAGCCACTGGATTCCAGCGGAGTCTCTTGGAGAAGAGTTACCAGAGCCTACCACTGGTTCAGATGCTGACAAATAACAGTAATGCTTAAAGAGAGACATTAATTTTCACAGACTCAGCACAGGAGCAGGACAGAGAAGTGGCAGAACCTGAAAACACACAGAAAACACTTCTGTGTGCTGATGGTTTTTACCAGAGCTGTTATCCTGCTGCTCTAAGCAGAGACACAAAGCCTGCTGTAACCACAGTCCTGTAACTATCATCGTGTTCCTTTTTCTCAGATGTGTGGCTTCACTGTTCATTGTTCCCTTAACTTCTGCTCCCATGAAACTTCTTTCAGCCACGATTTTCCGTGTGCCCGGGCTGGGTGACTGCAGCCACCAGAGGGAACTCGCGCGGCCGCAGCAGAGCGGTGCCGTGCTTGAGCACAATGCATTCCTCAGTTCATACAACCAAAATTCCCCGAGCATCAGATGTGACCTGTATTTTGCTCGTTCAGACTGGGACAGAATGGGAAGGACTTTCCCACGGCTGGGCTGCGCAGACAGCTCACCTATCGCACCCAGCGCTCAGGGCGAGCGGGTCTGCGCTCGCACACATGAAAAGCGCCAGCGCTTGGCATTGATCATACCCCGCTCTCCATTTCCATAAAGTTCAGCCTCGCAGTGTCAGGTTAATGACTCTTTCTGCTTGGAGTCCTCTGATGTATGAGTGTTGATGTGAGCTTGGCACAAATCCAGCCATCACAGCGGGAAAGCCAGGTTGGCAGAGGGGCTGTGACTCTCACGCCTGGGCACAGGGACAGCGCTGCGCGCCCCGAAGTTGGGGCCACGGGGATAGAAAAGGTTTGGCGCTCTGTGCTTTATGCTCTGCTGGACACGAAACGCTTCCAGCCTCCGCACAGAGCCGTGCAGCTTGCAGATGGGCTGGCTTTGAAAGTCCGTGCAAGATCAAAATCTGCTTTTCTCTCCTAGGAAGCTGGATGAGGAGGGCTGGGCAGAGGTCAGGAAGCAGCTCCGGGAGTTCACGCACAGCACCCAGGTAAAGGGCCGGAGGAACCCACCTGAAATAAGCTCAGCCTTTGCTCACGTGTCAAAGAGGTGCTGGGTCCTTCTCTGGCCACAGCTGTAACCTTGACCAGCGCTTGACCAAGTGATGCTGAGTACTGAGGCTGTGCTTTCACAGCTCCTGAAAGAAGCAGGCCAGCCCTTACGGCTGCAGGTTGTTGGCCTGTACTGTTCCATGTCTTGTTTCAGCACAAGGATTTAGGTATCTGTGTAACAAACAGGTTTTCGACCTGGTTCAAATGAGAAGTCTGGTTTGAATCTGAATCAGCTTCTCAGTCTGGTTCTCTCAGGGTGCAAAGGTATCTGCACTGCACTCAGGAATGGGGTGGCCCCGAGCTCTCTTCACCCACAACATTGCTCGGCAGCAGCCAGGAGCTTGGAGATGCTCTCTGTGAGCTGGCTTGGCACCGGTGGGCTTTGCTGTCCAGCCCTGATCACAGCAGTGGGGATGCTGGGGAGAAAGGGGATCGCTGGCACAGACTGCCACACCTGGGGCAGTAGAGGAAGGGCTTTGGAAACAGAGCAGAGCTCTTGGGAGGGAAAACTAGATTGGCAGGGGAGGGTTATTGTGTGTCCTGGGGTGGCACAGGTCCTCATGCCTGTGGTCTGCTCAAGGAGAGCTCAACTGGTCAGCACAGCTGGTGGCCAAGAGTGGCTGAGCCTGCTGGAGGCTGGGCTCTTGTCACCAGGCTCCTTTCTCAGAGCACGTCAGTCTCCTGCCTGCCTCTGCAGCTTCGTGCCAAGCTGTGCCAGAGCCAGAGCGTTCAGTCCCTCCTGGCAGAGAGGGGCCGAGCGACTTCCCTCCTGTCTCACAGCACTCCCCAATTTCTCCACGCTTTCCTTGCCCCTCCAGGAGGATTTGGAGAAGGAGAGAAGCCAGCTGCTGACTCGGGCCATCGTGGCAGAAGAGCAGGTGTCGGAGCTGCAGGAGTACGTGGAGAAGCATCTTGCAAGGTGAGGCAGCGGGGTCTCCCTTCACGTGCTCTCTGCTTCCTGCTCCAAGTTTACCTCCCCGGCTAATTGCCAGAGACACGGCGGTGCCCAGCACCCTGCCAGGGCCTGACCTTGCTGCCACCTTCCCACAGCACTGCCCGGCACAGCCGGTGTCACACAGCTCGTCCAGCTGTGCAGGAACTGGCTCCGTGCCTCGCCATGCGTGCTGGGGGGCGCATCTGGCCCATCCTTTGGAGGAGGTAAAGAGAGGGGTTGCCTAAAATCCAACGCCTTCCAGCAAGCCCTGCTCTGCTGCGCTTTCCCACTGGCTTATCGTGCCCTGCAGCAGGGGGAAGGAACAGCTGCTGGGGCAGGGGAGGGCGAGGACAACCAGAGCGCATCTGTCGGAGCCGTGCTCCGGCTCTGCGCCCCACGCAAGGCGCAAATCAGCCCAGCTGGAGCCTTGTGGGCTAGTTGCTGTCATTGCTACCTGGCAGAGGTGACAAGCAGCTTTTCCCAGGGAAAAGGCTGTGGTTTTTCCCTCTGTGGCTGCTCAGATCCCAGTGCAGCTCAGCACCTGTGCTGCCCGGCATCATTAAATGATGAGGTGTGTTTTCAGCGCACAAGCACAGGGCAGAAAGTGTCGGTGTGAGCTGACCACCTCTGTGTGCAGGGCCCTGACCAGGAGGGGATAACGCTGCTGCTCTCCTGCTGCAGGTACAAGCAGGAGATCCTCCGGCTGAGGACGCTCGCTGGCAGCAAGGAACCCCGCACGCTCAGCGCAGGAGCAGCCAATGCTCCCCTGCTGCCCGGATCCAGACGGACCCCCAGCCAGGGACCGTAGCTCTTCCCCGCGGCTCCACAAAGCAGCACGATTGTAGGGAAAAAAAAAAAAAAAGAAACAGTTTAAAAGAAGGGGGCTTTCTGTTCTGCAGGCTGGCTGAGGCTCCTTCCCTGGCCAAGAGCTGGGACGTGCAGCGCAGGGCCCCACGTGGGTGTGCTCAGTCTCAAATTAACGCTACTAAAATGGGACAGGGCAACTGCGCTGTGCCTGGCCCCTGACCCCTCAGCTGTAGGAAGAGTTCTGCAGCTCCCTGAGCACACCACGACGAGGGACACGGGGGCAGCCTCCTGGGCAGCGTTTTGCTGCGTGACTGCAGGGACAGGTCCTTTCTCCTGCCCTTGAGAGCGCTGCCACAGCATTTCTCCCGGGTCAGCCTCGCTCTAAAGGCAAGCTCTGCTCCTGCCTCTGCTCCCTGCTGAGCTTGAAGAGGCCAGGGATGGTTCAAGGTGCACTTGAACGTGGGAAGAAAACCTCTTTTTCTCTGTGTTTGAGTGGAAGAAAGAATGCCACGTAACGTGAGCAGGGCCAAACCAAATCCTGCAGTGGGAGGCAGGCCGGACAGACGGCCGTCCTGTTCCAGCTTCAAAGGGACATCGGGGCACAGCCTGAGGCTGCCCTGGCTCCGGGCAGAAGAAGCCCCCCCTGCGGCTCAAAGGCACAGCAAAAGTCTCGAGGGAAGAACTGTCCAAATGTTTATTTGGAAAAATTATCCAAAAGCACCAATCGGACAGAAAGAGGCACTGGAGATGTAGCCCTTAAATCGTGTGATCGTTCTGGATCTGATTTTCCCTCCCCCAAACTGACCACTCTGGAAAATACAGAGGGACCAAGTCCCCCTTTTTTTTTTTTGGATGGGGTGGGGAAAAAGCCTGGCCAAGCACCGCTCTCTCCCTCCCTCTCACTGCTCTCCTGGGCTGAGCCCACCGGTGGGAGAGGCTCCAGGAGGTGCTGTTACACCGGGTGTCCCTCCGCACCGCACCGCGCGCCGCACCTCCTTCATGTCATAGGCCCAGGCTTGCTCCAGCCCCTGCCCCAGGGTGCTGCTCGGGGTCCACGACGGGAAGGGGAAGCGTCCGGCCACCACGCGAGCCTCATCGGGGAGTTCTGCAAGGAGCTTGGCAGCTAGGGGAGGCTTCTGGGGAGAGACAGACAGCCGAGGGCCTGAGATGTGCCTGGATGGAGCAGCCCTGCCTGGGGACCCTGTCCCACGTGAATTCCTCGGGGCAGTGCCACCGGGGGACATGGGGGAGCTTCTCAGCAGGGCTGGTGGGTCCCAAAAAGCAGCAGCAGCTGAAGGCCCTTCCAAAAAGCAGGGCTGAGACTGGCCCCGTGCATCACTGGGGCCAGGACTAAATGCAAATTTTATTCCAACCTGAGTGACTCTCTGATTTTTCCTTACCTCCAGTCTCTTATTTTTGGTGTTATTTAAAAAAAAAATCTTTGCCAATATTCCAGATTTTCTCTGTTTTCTAAAATCTCCCTCCTAAGCCTGCAGAGGACAGGACAGCAGCACCTCAGCGCAGAGGGACTTACCACGCTGGGAGCCAGGAACACGGTCACGTTGTAGCAATCAGAAAGATTTGCCTTGAAAAAGAAGGAAAAGGGGAATGAAAGAAGCAAAAGGCTCCTAGGGGGGGAAGCGTGGGGGAGCTGCCTGAGTGGCCAAGCGTTTTGCAAGCGGTCCTGTGAACCTCGGGGGGAAGCAAGGATGCCACACAGCGTGTGGGGCAGCGGGCTGCGCTGGGACAGCCGGGACCTGCCTTCAGCATCGTCTTGGTGTCCCCACACCACATTCCCTTGTGGATTTTGCCCGACTGGCAATTATTTTTTTTTTCTGGGGGTACCTGCAGGCAGCTCTAGCAGCGTGTCCATCAGGGCCAGCAGCGCCCAGGCCTCTCCTCAGAGCTCTCACCCTGCCTACGGCCAGCGCTCAGCCCCCGAGGCCGTTACCTTCCACAGGTCCTGCTTCAGGAAGGAGACCTGCCCGTGGCACCCTGCCTTCCGAGCCCGGTACTTGGCGAGCCACAGCAGCCACGGGTTGAGCTCGTAGCCCACGGCTGGCCTGAGCCCTTGCTTATGAGCCTCCAGCACCTGCAGGGAGAGATTTGGGGGCTGAGAGGAGCCCGGGGGCAGGAGCCCCTCACAGGGCACAGCACCCATGGGTGCTGAGGATCCCACTGTGCTCTCAGGGTTTCCTCCCCGGGTTGTCCCACCCTGCTGGATGTCCCCAGGGCCACCCCCGGTGGGTGCTGCCAGCACCCTGCTCCTGGGGATCCCCACACCGGGGGTGCCTTTGTGCTCCCCTCCCTGCCCGTTGCCCTCTCCGGGCCCCCCCTTACGAGCCGTCCGTCCCCCGATCCCAAATCCGCCGTCTTCCCCGAGCGGCCCCGCAGCAGCGCCATCACGTTGGCCACTTGCTGGGCACTGGACGGCATGTAGGGCACCTGGAGGGGGGGACACACACAAAAAGAGCAGGGTGGGGGGGCTCGGTCAGCTCTGCAAAGCGAATGAGGGGGGGGTGTCCCGGGCATGGGGGGGGTCCTGGGGGTACCTGCAGGTGCAGCGGCACCCGGCGGAAACCGGGCATGAGCACGGCGGCCCAGACGGCGTAGGCGGCCAAGCCGGTGGCCGTCGCCAGCTGCAGCAGCCCGCGCCCCCCCAGGGCCTCCCCCCGCAGCTGCCCGGCCAGCTCGTCCAGCGCCTCGGTGTCCATGGCTGCCGGAAGGGGCGGCCCCCCCTGCACCGAGGCCTTCCGCCACCCGGCGTGTGCCGCGGGCACGCTGGGCGCCGTGCCATGGACAGCGGAGTGCCCGGAGTCTGTGTGTGTGTGTGTGTGTGTGTTTTGGGGGGGTGGCTGCTGGCCCCCCCAGCTCCTCGTGGCTGGGGCTGCTGGAAACGGCAGCAGCCGCGTGCGCTTTGCACGCCCGCGCACACTTGGTGCGCCTCGCACGCCCGCGTGCCCCCCCGTGAGCCCACCTGTGGCTTGTCCCCACTGCCACCGGGCTGTGGGAAAATCCCGGTGCTGCCTCCGGGGTCGGTGCCCACCCGCAATTAAAAAAAAAAAGGAACAATAATGAATCAATTAGGGGAACCCGGCGGCACACAGAGGGCAGGCGGCTTCCTGCAGCCCGTGGTTTCCTCCCCTTCTCCCCCGGGGGCTGAGGTTTGCGCGGCTCCTCCAGGAGGACCCGGGAGCTTGGGGACAGCCTGGTGTCCCCGTTATGGGGTGCCTGTGCTCGCCGTGCACCCAGACCACCCCTGGTGTCACTGCAGGTGCAGGGGGTGGTTGCACAAGCACACACGCATAGGCTGCAACCCTAAAAATGTGGGTCTGGGTGCCCAGTGATGCTCACCCCATTAAACCCGTGCACTAGAGCAGTGACGGGGACACGGCGCACCACCGGGACCAACGCTGTCCCTACACACTGCTTTATGCTGGAAAAATTCTCCCAGGGCTGTGTCTCCCCCCTTAACACCAGTGCCCCCCCCCCAAGTGCTGCGTGATGGCCCCCGCGCGGCTGTGGCCAAGTGGGGGCCACGGGGATTTCACCGATTTTCTGCGGCTTGCTGGCAGGTGGGGCCAATTAGTCTGGGAGCGAGCAGAAAATCGGGGGAAACAGGAGCCGGGAGCGAGGGGCCGGGGGTGGCAGCAGCACGGGGAGGAGGAGGAGGAGGAGGATGGTCCCATGGATGCCGGGGAGCCGGTTAATTAACGAAGCAATTCCCACGCAGGGCTGAGCCCCCCCGTGCACGGCCCGGGGAGGTCGGGGGGGGCCGTGTCCCGGTGTGCGGGGCCGAGCAGGTGGCCGTGCGCGGGGAGCAGTTGGGAGCCCCAGCGCCTTTAATCTGCCTCCACCCCGGGCTGCTCCCCCCGCTGGGGCCGCGGCGGCTGCAAAGCGGCTCCGAGCGCCAGGAATTTGTCGCCATGCGCTGGGAAAGCTCCTTCCCACCAGCTGTCGGCAGCGCCGCCGCGAGATCGGGGGGCCGGGGGTCCCAGGGGGCTCGGCTGTGGCTCGGCCCAAGCCAGGGGGCTCCGAGCAGGGCCCTCAGCCCAGGTTGTGGGTTTTTTTTTTGGGGGGGGGGGGTATGTGGTGGTCAGGGCTTCCTTGGGGTCACTGGGCTCACCCGCTCGCTCCATCCTGCTCGGGGCTGGGGCTGGGCCCCTTGGATGCTGCCCTGCGCAGTTGCCCAAACTGCCCTGTGCTGCCTGTTGCCCCCGGCCCATGGGGGTGTTATCCTGATCCTATGGGGCATCCCTAACCCCAGGGGCATTATCCTGATCCTATGGGGCATCCCTAACCCCAGGGGCATTATCCTGACCCTATGGGGCATCCCTAACCCCAGGAACATCATCCTGATCCTATGGGGCATCCCCTGACCCCAGGGGTGTTATCCAAACCTATAGCGCATCCCCTGACCCCAGGAACATCATCCTGACCCTATGGGGCATCTCTGATCCTAGGGACATTTTCCAAACCTACAGGGCATCCCCTGACCCCAGGGGCATTATCCTGACCCTATGGCGCATCCCTAACACCAGGAACATCATCCTAACACTATGGGGCATCCCCTGACCCCAGAGGTGTTATCCTGACCATATCCTGACCCCAGCCCCAGGGACATCATCCTGACCCCACAGAACGCCCCTTTTCCCAGAAGCATTCCCCACGGCAGCTCCTGGGCCCCAGGGTGGTGTGGACATAGGGGACAGAGGGGACAGGAGGGGACAGGGGGCTTGGGACAGCCCCGGGCTGGGCGCGAGGTCTCCATCCCCCTGCTCGGGGCGGGCAGCGAGGAGGGCTGCGCGCGGCCGGCCGCCTTTGTGCGTCGCCTTTGTGCCCCGCGATTCACACGTCCAGGCTTTTATCTGGCGGCCGGGCAAGGGGGAAGGAAAAGGGGGGCTGCGGGAGGGAATAAAAGGGCTGGGGTGGGGGGGGGAAGTGGCGGGAAACGGCGGCTCCCATTGTGAGCGGGGACAGGGACGGGGGCGCCGGGGACGCCCTGACGGTGCCGTGGCGCAGCGCTGCGCCGTGCCGGCACGGCCACCCAGCACCCAGCACCCCCAGAGGGACCCCTGGGCTAGGACATCGGGGTCACGGATGGGGCTGCCGGGGGGGTTGGATCGAGCTGGAGGGGGTCCAGCTTGAACCAGCCCCGGGGCTGGCTTCTGGTTTGTCCCCAAGTGCCCCCAGCTGGACCATCCCTGGGGACAACGGGGACGGCCATCGCCCCCGACCCCTCCAGACCCCCCCGTCCCTTATCTTGTTTGCACAAAGCCCCCCCTCACCACGCCGCCGTCCCCTCGTCCTCCCTCTGCGCCGCCGTGGTGGCTCCCACCTTGTTTTCCATCCCACAGAGGAAACATTAACGGGGACGGAGCCCGCCTCATGGTGCCCTGCGCTCTGTGCCAAGAGGCAGCGGGGGCCGGGCTGCCCCTCGGGAATTGGGCTGGGATTTTGGGGAGACGCCAGGACGGGGCTGCCTGGTGCTGCAGCATCCCTGAGCAGCCCCGTTGTCATTGTCCCCCCCCCCTGCAGCCGTGGTGCCCCCCCAGCACCAGCTCCTTCCCCAGCAGCTCCCGTAGGAAGCGTTGGAGCCCTGGCCACAGCCCAGGCGCCGCGGGAAGCGGGGGCAGGCGGCCGAACCCGGCCGAGGGCAGAGGGCACCAAAAACACCGCCGAAAACTCCGCGTTGGCCAAAGAGCAGAATAACAGCCTTTTCCGCCGCGGCAGAACGATCTGATTTGGCCAAATAAACATTTTGGAAGAAAAACAAGATTTTCTGTGGCTGGACAGCACCCCACCGGATGCTTGGCGCATTAAATGCAATAATTTCACCCCGAGGAATGCGCTGGGGTCAGAGGAGCCAGGATTTCGCTCCGGCGCCTACAGAGGGCTGCGTGGGCAGCGCGGGTCCCTTTGTCCACGCCTCGTTTATTGCTTTTCCAGTGTCGTTTTTCCTCCTCCTCTGGGTTTCCCACTCCTTCCCCTTTTCTGCCTCCTTGCTAACGCTGCCAAAACCCCGGGCTGACGGCTTCCTCCAGACCCCCCTCTCCCCCAGGGCCGTATCCTGCCCTCGCAGCCCCCTTGCTCCCAGCACAGCCCCAAAATAGTCAGCGGCATTTGGGCAGCAAGGCAGGGAGCCAGCACCGAGGAGGAACACGGGCACCGTGCGCTCTGCAGCGATCCCCCGGTGAGGCTCGCAGGGGCAGGATCTCCCCAGGAACAGACCGGGCGCATCTTTTAATTAAGCTCCGAAGCCGGCAGCGTTTTCTTTGGGAACGGTTTCCTGACGAGGAGAAGCAGATTTCGGCCGGCACCGGGCTGGGCGCGGGGCAGCTCGGCACAATGAAGCCTTGTGGCCAGCGGGCGCTGACGAGATCGGCGCTGACAGCGGCACCACCGGGGGGGCCCCGCGGCCCCCGGCCCCGCTGGAGGAAACCCAGCTGACCCCAGGGAAAAGCAGGGAGGCAGCAATTTGGGAAGAGAGATCTGCAGAGACGCTGTAATGCAGATGTCTGCAGCCACGCTCGCCCACCCGCTCGCCCCTCGTGTCTCGGTCACCGTCCGCCGCCGCTGGCTGAAAAGAGGCCAGACGCGCCACAAATACAGCTTAGTTTATAGAAAACAAAATCACAAATTTGGTATCGTTATCACTTTAGTGCACATACAATGCCCCCCGCGCCCCCACGGTCCCAAATCCCTCCTGGTGCGCCCTGGCACGGCGGGGTGGCGGGCTGCCACGAGGTCACATCCCCGCGTCCCCACGTCCCCGCGCTGGCGGTGGCACAGCCCCACCTCTCCCTGCTTCCATCCCCGTGCCCCCTCCTCTGCTCCACACTTTGCTTCAGCCGTGGCCATGCCAGAGTCCCTTCCGTGCTGCCTCTGCTCCCTCCTCACCATCACGTTCACTCCTTCAGCCTCGCTCCTCTTCCTCTGCCCCTCCCACCCATGCCCTGTGTCACCAGCAGGGCCAGGGCAAAGCTCTCCATCGCCATCACCCCGCTCCCCCTTCCACCCTCAACGTTGCCAATCCCCTTCCACACTCTGCTCTCACCACCGTGCCCCAGCCACGCCACCGCACTCCTCCTGCCACCCGCAGAGCCCCCCCAGGGGACAGCTGCCCCCCCTGCACCACCCGCCGTGCCCCACCGCGTCCCCACAACCCCCAAGACCACAGCACCCCCGGGGCGCGGGTCCCCACGTGCCCTCGTCCACAGGGAGCCCCCAGCCCCCCCAGGGCCAGGCCCACTTGAAAGCATCTGGGAAAATCCCTCCCCTTCCTGCAGGATTTTCACGGGACTGCCCCGAGGATGAGGCAAAGACCAAAGCACCGTGCTCCTGTGCTCCCGTGTCCCTACGTGCCCATCCTTGCTGGCAAATCCATCGTCCCCGGGGACGCTGAGAGGTCCCCTCCACGTGGCGATGCCCCCGGGGCGAGCGGGGGGACAGTGCCGAGATGAACCATTTTCCAGGGGTTCTCGAGCAGGGATGCTCCCAGCCCCAAAACCGGGGGCTGCCCCCTCCCCGAGATGCTCAGTCCACGGGGAACTCGCAGGGGTTCTGCCGCCTGCGCCGGGCGCCCTCGTAGATGCGCTGGAAGTCCTTGTAGCGGGGCGCGCAGCTGAGCCAAGCCTCGCCGAAATGCAGCCACCCCGTGAAGAGGAAGGTGCCGGGGCCTGGCCGGACACCGCAGCGCAGGGGGGTGCGGATGCTGCCCGCCGCCCTCCCCGGCCGCCCCCCGGCCTGGAAGAGGGGGAATTTCTGGCGGTGGATGCGGATGGCGCTCACCCCGATGATGGATTCCTGCAGCTCCGCGTCGTTGGAGACGCTGCGGATGCTGCCACGGACCACTGCGGGGGAAGGCAGGGAGAGGCATGAGCACGGTCCCATCCCCGTCCCCATCCCACAGCAGCCTCGGGGAGCAAACGAGCTCATTGCAGGCTGAAGGAGCAGCAGAGCAGTGGGGAACCCTCCCCGGGCTTTGCCCCATGTGGGTGCCAAATGGGACCACGATGGGTGGGCACCTCTGGGCACCGTCACCATCCTGGGGCTGGGGCGGGGCTCTCAGACCAGCCAGGTGCACGCTGTCCGAACCCCCCCCCTGCTCCCAGCATCCCAATTTTAGTTCCTTTCCCTCCCCTTGAGCCCAAGGAGCCACTCACCAAAGTCACTAGTGCAAATGGCCATCAGGAGCTCGGTGTCGTTGCACGGCCGGCACGCCCCTGCAATGGCCAAGCACAGCCGTCACCTCCGCGCCCCGGGGGGGGACACAAGTGCCCCGTGGGGGCCAGGAGACAGCTCCCCAGGGCTGAGCCCCCCCATCACCCTCTGCCTGCCTGCGTGGTGAGAGGAACCTCCTTTTGGGGAGGTTTCCCACTTGAAGCAGGGTCCAAGGCACCCGAAGGGAGGCGAGCTGGCTCACCTTCAGCGGGCAGGCTGGCGGCGGGCAGCACCAGGCGGGCGAGCCAGTCCCCCCGCAGCTCGTAGCGGAAGGCGGCGATGCGGCGGCTGATGTCGCGGTGCGGGGTGGCCTGCAGGAACAGGGCCACCTTCTCGCGGGGCAGCCAGCTGAAGCAGCGCACGCGGGGCCGGGGGGAAGCCTCCGCTTCGGGCAGCAGCAGCTCCAGCTCCCCGTCCCGCTCCAGGTAGAGCTGAGCCCCCCGGAAAGTGCCGGCGGGTTTGATGCAGGCGGTGACGTGCCGGGGGCTCCTGCCCTTGCCGGTGCCGGTGGCGGGGGGCAGGCGGGGGGCCAGGCGGAGGCGCAGGGCCCCCGTGGGGTACAGCCATTCCAGGGAGCCCTCGGCGCAGCGCAGGGTCAGCTGCTCCACGCTGCCCGCCTCCTGCGACAAGCCGCTGCAAGGCACCGCAGCACCCATCAGCAGGGTGCCCCCCCCTCCGGGATGCAGACCCCGACCCCCAGGGAGGGCACGGAGGGGGTGTGAGGGGCACGGAGACCCCAAGGAGATTCACCAGCCCCCTGGGAGCCTCAACTTGGGGTGCGGTCTCATGATTTTGGGATGGGGCTGGTGCTTGCTGCAGCCACATCATCACGGAGGGGCTTTGCCCTCCTGCCCCCCCCCCCAAACCCCTTCCCTTGCCCTTTCGGGGGGGACCTTTGGGTGCTGGGGGGGGGTCACCCCGACCCCTTGCTCTTGCGGGACTGGGATTCCGGCATCCCCAGCGCCCCGTGGTGACATTTGGGCATTTCTGGCCGCGGGGCTGGCACCCACCGGGGGGGGAGCGGGGCCGGTTGTGGGGGGGTTGGGGGGGGAGCGGAGGCGGCCGCTTTGTCCGGGCCGCGCCGCTGGCGGCTGCGCGGCCCCGTGGCCCCGCCGCAGCCCCTCCTGCCGGGCCCCCGCTCTTTGTTCCCGAGCTCGGCGCCTTCCCCCGGTGGGAAAGGGCCCCGGGAAGGGTCTGGGGGCCCCCAGCAGCCACCCGAAGAACGGCGGGGCCAAGGAGAGGGAAGGGGGGGTCGGGGCCGGCAGCGCGCACCTGCACGGGGAGGAAGATGAAGGAGGACGGAGGGGGGGCTCTGGAGAAGCATCTCGGAGCCCTGCGACCCCCCCAGGGCCGTGAGCATCTTTGGGGGCCTCCCCCGAGCGGGGAAACTGAGGCAGGCGGCATCCCCAGGGCCCCACCGCGGGGATGCTCGGAGCTCCCCCCTCCCCTCCAAACTGGGCTGAGGCCCCCCCCCGGCCCCTACCTGCCCCTCCAGCTGCACTGATCCGCCGAGAAGCTGCCGAGGGCCGCGGCCAGCCCGGCGAGGCAGAGCGCCCACAGCGCCCGCATCGCTCGCTCCGGGCTCCCGGTGGCGGCGGCGGCGGCCCCGGGGCGGCCCCGGCCGTGGCCGCGGAGCGCAGCGCGGGGGGGAATTGGGGAGGTGGGGAGTGGGGATGGGGGGGGGGGGGGGAGGGCGTGGGAACCGGGGGGGCCAATCAGCGCCGCGCCCCCAAACTTTGGGCCAATCGGGGGGGAGGGGCGGGGCCGTTGCCCTCCCCCCCCTTCTCCACCCCGAGCACCCCACGCGGGGCGTGGGGGCCCGGCCAAGACCTTCGGGGGTCCCCAGGGGCCGGGGGGGGCTGTCCCGGCCCCCCAACCCCCCCAAACTCTGGGGACCCCCTCGGTGCTTCCCCCCCTCGGGGGGAATTCCCCACGATGCTGCGTGGGGAGGCCGGGACTGGCGCGTGGGGCGCGCGTGGGTCCTGCCCCCCCCCTCCCCGTACCCCCAGTTTCCTCCCCAGAGCCCCAAATTGGCCTTTTTCGAAGGATTTTCCCCCAAACGCGGCCAGCCGGCACCAGCGCCCGGCCTGCGCCGCTTGCGCATCCGCACGCCCCCATCTCCCCTCCTCCCTTGGCCGGCCCCTAATTATTATTAATTATTTATTATTATTATTTTTTTTATTTCCCCATTCAGGCAGCGCAGTGCCGGGCCCGCAGACCCCCCCAATTAATTAAGTTTCCGCCGGGTGACAGCCCGCCAAAACGTTTGAAATAAACACGGAACAATTGCGATGCGCTGATACAGGCGGAGAACAAAGTCCCCGGGCGCGGAGGGTGGAGCGGAATGGAAATGAGGGATTGGAAATTCGGGTGGCGGGGAAGAAAGAGAGGGGAGGGCCAAGGGAGGGGGGCCCGGCGCGCCGGGGGGGGGGGGGGGGAGCGGGATTCAGAGCCCTCCGGCCATGAAATGACGCTGAAAGAAGTCAATTTGCTGGAATCCGTGGAAAATGAGGGCCGGGAGAGGGTGGGAGCAGCGGGCACCGAGTGGCCGATGCCGAACTGGGGCCGAACTGGGCTGAACTGGGGAAAGCGGGGGGAGGAAAAAACGCGCTCCCACCCACACCCCCGGCTCTCTCTTCCCTTTGGGGGGGCCAAGGCGCAGCCGCCCCTCCCGTGGCCGAGCCGGGGACAGGCGGGGAGCTTTTGGCACCCGCGGAGCCCCCCCCGGGGCTGGGGGCGCGGAGCCCCGGTAGGATCCTGCCGGGATGCCCGGGGACGAGCGGGGTCCCAGCGATGCTCGGAGCCCCGGGGCCGGGATGCCGCGGGCTCGCAGTGCCCTCTGGTGACCGCGGGCACGGCTCGGCAGAGCCTCCCGACGCCCCCCCCGGCCTCGTCCCACCCCCCCCCCACGCCTTGTGCCCCAAACCCGGCCTCCAGCATCGGCAGCCCCGGGCCGGCTCCTGCCCCGGCTCCGGTTTGGGGCGCGGTACCGGGGGGCAAAACCCTCCTGGATAGGCAAAAGGGGGACGTGGAGCAGGGCTGGGGCTCCCGGGGGGGTGCTCAGAGGGACTGGGGGCTGACCCTAGGGAGCATGGGGCTCCCCATCCCCATCCCCATCCCCTTCCCGGCCCCCTGGGGCTGCGTGGGGAGCTGCTGCTGCCGATCCCAGCACGCCTGCAGGAGACGGGGCTGTGCCAGGCACCCACAGAGTCCCTAAAAAATAGCTCCGGAGGCCTCGCATCAGCTCCCAGCTGAGCTGGCTCCCGAGCATCCCAGAGCCGTGCCCTGGCCCCCCAGCCCCCAAGGACCCGGTGCCCCAGCCCTGCGTGGGGTCCCTGTCCTCTGCTGTTGCCCCCAAGCACCTGGGGGCTGTCCGGAGGGGAAATGTGGGGTAGGGTCCCCATGGGGCTCCATGCAGGGTCCCAGCAGCTGGGTGAGGGGCTCTCTAGCAGGATGAGGGTCCCCACAGCCAGGTGAGGAGCCCTGCAGCAGGACAAGTGTCACCGTGGCAGGATGAGGGTCCCAGCAGTGGGTGAGGGTCCCTGCGGCATGATGAGGGTCTCCATGGCCAGGTCAGGGTGAATGCAGGTGGAGGAGGGTCCCCACAGCAGGGTGAGTGTCCCCACAGCAGGGTGAGTGTCCCCACAGCAGGGTGAGTGTCCCCAAGGCAAAATAAAGCACCCTGCAGCAGCAGCACAGTCTCCATGGCCAGGCGAAGCCCCCAGGGACAGGGTGAGGGTCCTGGGGACAGGGTGAGGGTCCCCACGGCTGCCTCCTGCCCTCGCCCACCCTCAAGGCGCACATGGCCTGGAGGGTGTCGAGCCCTGGCTGGGGTCCGCAGGGTGCTGAACCCCAGGAGACCCAGAGGGGCCACACACCGGGCTGATGGCACCGTGCTGGTGGCACCGGGCTGTCCCCACGCCACCGGCAGCCCCCCGCCACCACCGAAACAGGGCCCATGCACGGCGGCGGCCCCGGCGCGTGCATCCTCGCGGGCTGCGAATGGAGCTGCCTATTGATTTGCAGGCGGGCTAAAAATAACTCGCAGCCCTGCATCCAGAGCTGTGAAAAATCCCCCATCGCTAGGCGACGGGTTACCGGGAGACAGCCATCGCTAGGCGACGGCGGTTGCTGCGGCGACGGCGCCCTGCGCACTGCGGTCCAGCCTTGGCACCCCTGGCCCCCCCCCCAAGTGGTGGCCCAGCGGTGCCCGGTGCCACCGGCCAGGGCTAAGGGTGGCGGGGATGGGAGCCCAGTGAAGGCCACAGTGGGACACTGGTCACAGTGGGACATGCTGGGTGCTGCAGAGCCAGGGGTCCGGTTCCCCCTTTGGGTGGCCATACAGGGGGTCAGCCCCATCTGCGTCCCCTCCACCAGGGAGTGCCCCTGCTCAGGGTTTCCTCTGTTGGCTGTGACACTTCTGGGCACCAAAATGTCCCCAGGATATGTGGCCACTCCAGCTCATCCTCCTCGGTTAGTGTGAATGGGGCCGTGCCAGGACACTGCACCTGGACAAGGGGACAAAAGGGGTCTCCTGCCAGCGTGGCTGGGAGCGGGCTCACTCTTGTCATCATCCTGGAGTGTCCAGGGCTGCCATGGTCACCAGGGTTGGGTGACAACCCCCCTGGAGACACCCCCATAGGGACAGGACATCATCAGAGGAAAGACGCCCAGGTCCTCACTGGTGCCACTGGGATAAAGATGTGTGGCCTTGGGACGAGGCCACGTTCCCACATGTCCCCTGTCACAGCACCTTCTCCTGCAGTTGTCACCCACTGGACAGGGTGGGGGTGACCAGGGCTGCCCTGTCCCTGTACGAGGGGACCCCTGAGTGCCAGCAGCCCCCACCCCGACCAGCTCCCCCTCTGGATGCTGTCCCCTCTTTGCACGAGGGACAGGGGCAGTGGCACACCGTGGGGACACGGCACCTCCAGCCCTGCTGTGGGGTGGGATGAGGGGGTGTGTGTGTGTGTGCACGCACCTCTCCTCCCCCCAAACACCCTCCTGCTGCCAGCTGGAAACCCGAAACCCGACCTGCCTTATAAATAATGGAGGCAGCCAGATCCGGGCAGTTACATCAGCCTCCCCAGGGCCCGGCCGGGTGGCAGGCAGCCGAGCCAGTCCCACTGGCTCCTATGGGGCTGTGCGATGGGAATGGAGAGAGGAAGGGGTTAAACGTGGCAACTCACCAGTTCCTCCCAGTTTGGGGAGCACTGGTGCATCCAGGCCCCACACTGGGGTGCTGGGTGGGTGCAGCACCCCAATGAGTGGGGCAGTGATGGGGCATCTGGCTGTGGGTCCTGCTGCCAGCAGCAGGATGGGGGCAGCTGGCACAGGCCCCCACAGCACCCTGGGGTGCTGGGTGGTCCCCAGGTTGCTTCGTTGAGGCAGGGGCTGCCGGGCAGGAGGGTTCAGCTCCGGGATCGCTGGTCTGGCAGTGCCCTGGTGGGGAAAGAGAGCAAACGTCCATATGTGCATCCGTCCTTTTGTCCATCCACCCCTGCGTCTGTCCCTCCATCTAGCCCTCCATCTGTCCATCCGTCCATCTCTGCCTCCATCCATCTGTCCCTGCAACCATCCCTTCATCTATCCCCCCAACCCTCCAACTGTCCCTGCGTCAATCCCCATGACCATCCCTCCATCCCTGCGTCCATCCCTCCATCATTTCCTCCATCCCTCCATTCACCCCTCCATCCTTCCGTTCCTGTGCCCATCCATCCACCCCTCCACCACCTCCTCCATCCGTCTGTCCTGGGGCAAACCACCAATCCTTCCATCTGTCCTTCAGTCCATCCATCCATCTACACCTCCATCTCGCCCTATACCCATCCCTCCATCCTTTCCTCCATCCATCCATCCAGCTGTCCCTGCATCCTTCCATCCATCCTTCCATCCATCCATCCATCCATCCATCCATCCATCCATCCCTCTCTCCATCCCTCCCTCCTTTTTCCTTCCTTCCCTCCCTCCCTCTCTCCCTCTCCCATCTGCCCTGCATCCATCCCTCCATCTCTCCTCCCTCCCTCCCTCCTTCCCCCATCCCTCCCCCTCCCATCCATCCCTCCAGCCCCCCCCGGGCCCTTCCCGTTCTCCCCCCCGGGGGCCGGCTCCTGCACCCTCACCTGTGCGCTCCCCTCCGGTGCTGCGGGGGCCGGGCTGCGGCGGTGCCGTTCCCGCTGCCGGCGGCTCCGGGGCTCTTTACCGGGCCGGGAGGGTGCGGGTGCGGGTGCGGGCGTGCAGCCGCGCGTGTGCGTGTGCGCGGCGTGTGCGAGCCTCTCGCAGCCTCCAGCCCGGGCTGCCCGGCACCGATCCGGCTCCGGCTCCTTTCTCCCCTCCCCGCTGCTCTTTTTTTTTTTTATTTTTTTTTTTTTTTTTTATCGCCTTCAGGCCCGGCGGCCCCGCGGCCGAGCGGTGAGGCTGGGCAGGCAGCGAGCCCCCATCTTCCTCCTCCTCCTCCTCCTCCTCCTCTTCCTCCTCCCCCACCTCCTCCTCCTCTTCCTCCTCCTCCTCCTCCTCCTCTCCTTCTTCCCCGCTTCTCCTCCCGATGTCTCCCCGCACATGAAAGGAGCGGCTGTCGGCGCACGGCATGGCATGAGCTAGGCGAGCTGGAGGTAAGCAGCCCCCCCCCACCCCCCGGGTTCTCGTCCTTCCTCACCCCCCCCCTCCCCTCCCCTCCCCATCCCCGGCCTCCGCCGCTCGGTTCCCTTCGTTCTCGGGCGACCATTGCGACACAAAGCCCGCACCGCCACCGCCAGCGGCTCGGCACGGCCCCGCCGGGCGGGGAGGGGGCGCTGGGGCCGCAGCCCCCGGTGCAGGATCCCGCAGCCCCGTTATATAACGGCGGCGGAGCGGGCCCCGCGCTCCCGGCTCGGCGTTGGGGAAAGGGGAGGATGGGGGGGGGGGGGGGACGCGGAGAGAAATGGGGAGGGGGGGGCGCGCACCGGAGCATGGGGTCCCCCAGGGTTGGGGGTAGCACGGCGGCGGGGAGGGGGATGTCTTGGGATGAGCGTGGTTGTTGGTGTGGGGAGGGGGCAGCCCCCGCGGTGGGGGTGCTGGCTCTCCTCCTCCTCCTCCCCCTCCGGTCCCTGAAGCACCCTCAGGCTCCTCACCCACCCCGGTGGCATCAGCCCCATTACCCTGCTACCCTAAAATCCCAACAGCCCTTCACCCTGCTGCACCCCAGCATCCAAGCACCCCCCCACCGTGAGACACCAGTAGCCTGTCACCCTAAATGCCCAACAGCCTGGCACCCCATCACCCTGGCACCCAGGCACCCTGGCACCCCAACACCCCGGCATGCCAACATCCCAGCACCCCGACAACCCAGCACCCTGGTACCCTGGCAAACCCCAACCCTAAAATCCCAGCACCCTGACACCCTGGCATCCCAGCACCCTGGCACCCTTGGCACTCTGGCTCCCCAGCATCCCAGCACCATGACACTAGGGGATCCCAGCACCCTGCTATCCCGATACCCTAAAGTCCCAAAACCCCACCACCCTGGAGCTCCATCCCTGGCACCCAAGCACCCTGGCACCCCAACAACCTGACACCATAGCACCCCATCACCCTGGTACCCTGTCACCCTAAAACCCCAACACCCCATTACCCCGACACCCCAGCACCCTGACACCACGGAACCCCATTACCCTGGCACCCCAACACCCCCGTGGGGTTGTCCTCTGCTGTGGGGTGACAGAAGCCATGGGGACTGGGGGCAGCCCCCTCCTGTCACCGTCACTCCCAGGGACCAGGGGCACACAGGGTCAGGTCCTGGACAGGGATGGAGCCCACGGGGCTGGTGCTGGCAGCAGGGCCCCAGCTCGGTGTGGGGCACCCTATAGGGGATCAGGAAGCTGAGGACAGACCCCGTGGTGGGGCAGGCTGGGAAACTGAGGCACGGGTTTGCGAGCTGGGGCTGTGTCCAGGCAGTCCTTATGGCCCCAAAGGTGGGGGAGCCTGGCAGTGTTGTGGGGGATCGCTCGGCCCCACTGTGCCCCAGTGCTGGGTCTGGTGGCACTGGCAGGAGGTGGCAGCGTCCGTGTGACAGCGGCTGGTGACAGCGTCCCTGTGGTGGGGACATTCTGGCAGTGGTCCCGGGCTGGGGGCCGAGCCGTGGTGGCCGGGGGGGGGGGCTCGGTGGGCGCAGAGCGGGAGCTGTGTGGTGCTGGCATTTCCCCTCCTCTGGAAGCTCGGAGCTGATTTCACTCCGGCTACCAGGAAGAGGGAGGGAGGTGGCTTTGGAGTGGGGAGGACTCGCTTCAGCATCCATTTTTAATGAGATAGATATCTATTTTTCCCCGAGCTGGCTTCCCCCACATCGATCCCTCTCCCATCCTCCGGCTCTGTTTTCCTCTCCGTGGTGGCAGGGATGCGGTGCTGGAGCCTCCTGGTGCTGGGAACCTCCTGGCCCCCTAAATCCTGCTCCTGGGGTGCAGGGCCCTTGCTCAGGCTGGGTGGCACACATGGGGAGGCAGGTGGGGGGAGAGGGTCCCCTGTCCCCTCCAGCGGGGTCACCTGCGTCTTGCCCATCCCATGGGGGCACGGCCATGGTCCAGCTGGAGCCTCCCTCAGGAACCTGCTGGTTTTGGGGGCTGGAGGCTGTGTTCATGCTGTGCTGGGAGCAGGATGGGACCCCTTTGGCAGCATCCCACCCCCGCCAAACCTCTGCCCACCGGCACAGGGATGGGCACGCTCACCCAGGTGCTCTGGGGACAGGAGAGCTTTTGGGGAAGGGGCAGGTGGGCAGAAGGCATTCCTCGGGGTTTCTCCCTGCTGGAGGTGTGACCGTGCCCAGCTCCGGCTCCTGGATGAGCAGGAGGCTGTGGGGCTGCCCCACAAGCAGGCTCAGGGCATCACACTGACCCACGGCACCCCAGTAGTCCCCATTGCATGGGGTCAGCGTTGGTGGGGAAATTGAGGCATGTGGTTAGAGGGCACGGAGCACCAGGGTGGCACTGCCACCTGTCACAGGGCCATGGCCTCGGTCACAGGACGGTACCCAACAGCTTTCGGAGCCTCTGGCAGCACTGAGCAGCCACACAGCACCCTGCAGCAAGAAGTCCTGTGGCTAAACACCACGGTACCCCCCCCATTTTGCACATCCTCATGGGCACTGGGTCTGGGGCAGGGCTCAGGCCGTGCTGGTGGCCTCTCTGAGCTGGTGCTGCCACACTGATGGCATGGCAAGGTGCAGGGTTTGGTGGTGGTGGCAGCACGCTCCGCGGTGCTGGTCCCTGCCAGCACCGGCACCTGGGGCCAGGACCCACTCGGGGCATTGATGGGATGGAGCTGAGCAGAGCGACCTCACTGCTGCGTGGCCATTGCCACGTCCAGGGATGAGGGTGTCTGAAGGCCCTGGGGGAGGCCCCTGTCCCAGAGGTACCCAGGGAAGACACCAGTGTCCCTGGGACTGTCTCAGGGACAGCCACAAGCCTCCTGGATCCTCTCTCCTCGATGACCACAGATGGGTCTTTCCCTATTTCTTGCCTGTTCCCAGGGCCAAAAGGGGCAAAGAGTAGGGCTGCACCATGCCGGGCGTGTTGTGGCTGTGGCACAAGAGGAGCTGCTCCCCCTTCACCGCGCCGTGGTCACCAGGGAGCAGGGAAAGGCTCAGCTGAGGGACAGGGAAGCGTGAGCATCCTCCCTGTGACAGTGAGGTCCTGGAACTCCAGAGGAGGCTGGAGAAGGTGGGCCCAGGTCAGCCACAGTCATGGTCCAGCTCTGCCCTGCTCTGTGTGTAGGTGTTTGCTCATGGCCATCCCACGTTCCCCTTGTGTGGGTGATTCCTCCCCCCGTCCTCGTGGGACATGGAGCTGCCTGGGATAGGGAGGAGGACAGGGCTTGACGTATTTGGGAGCTTTGGGCCTCAGCAGTGGCACATCACTGGAGAACTGCATGCTCCAGGCCATGCTCAGCTCTCCAGCTTGACCAGGCACATCCACATTCCTAGGGCTAAATCATTGTGGGGAGCAGCCAAGGCTGGGGCCAGCACCACTCCGCACCCCCTGGGGCACCGAAGGGATGAACCCCGCCACGGGCAGACAGCACAACAGCCAGAGGGGCCCCCGCTGCCTGCTGCTGGGAAGTTTTGCCTTCTGTTGTTTTCCCAGGGCCTCCAGAACCTCTTTGCCTGCTGCGAGGTGGGAAGAGCCCTGTGGCGTTGTTGGGTGCTGGTAGGGGAGCTCCTGGCCTCCCAGGGAGCTCTCAGGGTAATCTTAGGAAGGAGTTTCCCAGCTCCCATCACACAATCAGCAGGTCTCTGGGCCAAGCAGAGCGGACGGAAGCGGTGGCTCTTCCCCACTGTGAGCTCCTGGCTTGTGCAGTGGGGGAATGCATGGTGCTGAGTTTGGAGCCGTGCTCTGAGCCTCTCTCCCAGCTGATGTGTGTGAGTCCAGGCCTGGGAGGGCTGATCTGTGTGTGCACACACAAGCACGTGCACAGGCAGCCTGTCACCAACTCTGCACCCCTGCTGTCCCTCCATTCCTAAGGGAGCAGGGGCTCCCCCAGGGCCTTCTGCGGCTCCTCTGCATTGCCAGGGTGCTCTAGGTGCTTGGTGGGGATGGACAGACACTCCCCTGATACACACAGCACAGGCAATGCTCTGACCTGATGCAGTCAGAGCAGGAAACAGCTTGCACACTGCCGAGCACTGCTGGGGAGGGAGATCTTTGTAGTGGGATGTCTTTATTACTGCCATGTGCTCTGGTCGACAGGTTCAGCCCCCAGAGCAAGAGCCTGCCTGGCACTACTGCTGGCTGGGGCTGTAGCGTACAGCTGACAGTCCCGGGGAGCTGTTACCCTCGGGACTGCCGGACAAAAGCTTTGGCTGCGTGCTCTGCCACAGCACTCAGTCTCGGGTGTGTTTTCTCCGCCTGTAGAGCAACTTGATTTGCTGCATTAGTAAAAATAGATGGGCTAATGAATTCAGCTGATGCAACCCTGCGCGCGCGTGTGTGTGCATGCATGCGCTTATCTGTTTGTGTGTGTGTGTGTGTGCGTGTATATGTGCGGCTGAATGTCAAGGCTCATGCAAGGTGCATCTACCAGCCCCTGGGGCTCCGATGGGGTGTGTGTGTGTGTGTGTGTGTCCATGCATGTCTGTTTGTGCATGTGTGTGTGTGTGTGTGTGTGCAGGAAGCCGTGAGCGATGGCTGCTCGCTGCCGAGCAGCTCTCTGTCACTGAAGCAGCGCCTCTACCAATAACAATTTTGCATCAGCCTTGGATTCCAGCAGGGCAATAACAGGGCTTCGGGGGAGGCTGGCAGGGCAGCGGGGGAGGTTCTGGGGGGGTGGTGAAGAGATCGGGACCTCGAGGGGGATATTTGGGGGGCAGGGGGGCCGGGAGCTGTCCGCGGTGCTGAAAGGGGCCGGGAGCTGCCCGTGGTGCTGAAAAAGCCCCCGGAGCTGTCCGTGGTGCTGAACTGGACGGGAGCGGTGAGCGGGGTCTGGCCGCTGTCCGTGGTGCTGAACGAGCCCCCCCCGGGCTCTGTCCGTGGTGCTGAGCCCCCGATCTGTCCATGGTGTTGAACGGCCCGGCCCGGCCCCTTCCCCCAGGACCCCAAACCTAGCCAGCCCGGGGTCACCTGGAGACAGCCCCGTAGCCTCCGAGCCCACGGATCCAGAGTCCACTGTGGCCTTCCCTGCGGGACAGCAGCGTGATCCTGTGAGTCTCTGCCACAGCCTGCAGCGTCCCAGTGAGCACCCACATCAGGGTGGCACTAACAGGGTGACTGATCATCCTGCCCCTCTCTCGAGGCCCTAATCCCTCCTCACAACCACATGGAGACAGTAAACTCTCCAACAGCTTGGGCAAGCCCTGGCTGCTTTTATTCTGTCCATCCCAGCTTCCTCATCACCCATGTAATGTTTGTAGTGACAGGCTCTTAGGCCCTCTTCTTTCTTCTCTCTTCCTGCGTCAAATCCGCCCCCCACCACTGCATCATTGCTCATTGTGGATGAGAAAACCCTCATGAATGAAATGATTTCTCTGGCAATGACATTTCCTGTGAAATGTGCACCCTGGAATGAATTCGGGGGACTAAAAGACTTTGCCCTTTGCTTTTGTCATGCTTCCTCCCACTGTGGATTGGGAGCTGGTATTGCATTGCTGGTAGACACCACCCCCAGGAGGTCTGCGAGAGCAGAGTGGGGTTGCTGTGAGGGGCTCTGAGGCTGGGTCCTTCCTGCGAGAGCCCACAGTAAGGATGGTTGTACCAGGTATTGAAATCTCCTGAGAGAGGAGGAAAGGCCAGATCTATGCTCTTCTGCTGCTTTGGTGTGGCCAAAAAGCATTTGAGGATGCCTGAAGAGCGTTTGGAACATCAGAAGGCACAAAGGAGTCAAACCATGGCTTGAGAGTGAAGGGCTCTGTATTGACTTCTCCAAGTCTGTCCCAGTGGGTTAGGGGCCTGGGGCAGGGCAGGGGGTGCTCTGTGTGTCCCAGCACATGGAAGCTCCGATCTCTGCAGGATGGGATGTTTGCACTCTGTACAGTGGAGCAGCACGGCCTCTCCCTTGGGCCAGAGGAGCTCAATCACAGTGTGTGGGGGGGAAGATCCCAGCACTGCCCCGTGGTGCCAGAGACAGAGGAGAGTGGTGATCAGACCAACACACCTCCCCAGTCCATGCTCCCTGCCCATCTCCTCCAGGATGGTGTCCTCGCCAGGCATGGTCCTGCTCCTTTCAGGGTGGCAGGAGCCCTCAGATCCTTGGCTACCCCCTTCCCTGGAGAGACGTGCCCACATACAGAGCCTGGCTGGACGCAGCCATCTCCCTGCCTGCCCAGCCTCCCGCTGACCATGCCTGGAGCCTGCGTGTGCCCAGAGGGCCTACGTCGCCGGCCGTGTTTCTATTTGAAGTGACTTCCCAGCTCATTCATGGTTTGCGATATCTGTGAGCCAGACAGGCAGCCTCGGTGCCGGGGGCAGGGGGACCTGGCTCAGCTTTCCAAAGCAGGACTGTGAACGCCACCGATTCCAGCCCCCGGAGCCCTGCCCTGGGGACAAACCTTGGTCTGAGCTGGTTGTAACTGTGGCCAACACCTCCTTCTGGCTGAATTTCAGTCCGAAGGGCTGTCAGCATCTGTCTCTTCCCGTGACTGTCCCCTGCGGGAGCCCCTGCCCCTGGCTTGCTCTCCCATGTCTGGAGGCCCCGTGCTGCCCCTCTCCCACCACCTGGCCTCTCCCCGGAGGCAGCCGGCATGGTGAATTGCTCTCGCTGTGGGCTCTGTGCCGGAGCGACAGCCTTTCTGTGCCACGTGGTAATTATCTGTTTTGATTTGTGTTGTAGCGCTGTGTTAGACACCCTGGTGCATGTTCTGTTTGCTTCCCTAATTGCTGCCAAGCTCGGAGCCACTGGTTTTAAGTTTCTTTCCCTTTTCCCCTCCTCTTCTCCTGCTTTCAAGCAAATTTAGCACATGTCCAAGCATCAGAGCCCCAAACCCTCCGTTGGGCAGAGTAAGTGGAGGCAGAGGAGGCTGCATCCGAGAGGGGAGCGGCGCCAGGCTGTCTGCACAGGGCCGGCTCCGTCCCCGGAGGACAGGCTCTGGCGGTGCCGATGCCACCGCTGCTGCGCCGGCCTGCCTGCGGACACGGGCTGCTCGCGCCTTCACTGCCACTGCCATCCTGCCTCCCCTCCACCCAGCCAGTGGCTCGGTGGGGCAAACGGGCAGAAAACTGCCCCTTGAAGTGTGGGACAAAGCCTGGAGCTCGGCCTTGCCATCCTGCTGGGGGTGCTGCACACCCTAGCCGTGCCGCTTGCAGTTGCCCGTGCTGCTGGGCTCGTTTTGGGGGGCTGCTCCCCTCCGCCTGGTCCAGCAGGGCACGGAGATGCTGTGAGGCTCACGGTGATGGGCTGGGGGCAGCAGGGGAGGTTATTTGTGCTCTGGGGCTGTCAGAGTGCCGCACAGAGGCTGGCTCATCTGGACACTGTCCCCAGGGTGGGACAGCCCCAGGCCATCAGCACCACGCTCACCGGCCAGGACGCTGCTCACTCGGTGCCATCGGTCACCAGCCAGATGCAGGTTTTTACCCCTTGGTTCCTGGGGGCAACAATGCCCCTTCCTCGGGCTCCAGCTCCTCCCGGTCTGCCAGGGCTCAGTCCCCTCCAGCTGGGCCCTGCAGGGGGAACAGGACCCGGTTCTTTGGCAGGGCTTGGCCCCGGTGAGCGCGGTGCACAGGGTGCCAGCACGACGGGCACGGCACCGGTGGGACCCCACGCCAGGGGCGGGGGGGGGGAGGAGGAGGCTGAGCCCCCATCAATTATTCACCTCCGTGTTTATAGAGGGAAATGTGTTTAATAATGCATGGCGGGGTGCGGCGGGGCCGTTTGAAAGCCTGCCTCGCTGCAGCTGAAATATTTATCGGGCTGTTTGCTGCGGTGCCACCGCGAGACGCGGCGCCTGGCCGGCACGGGCTTGCCAGCACAGCACGCGTGGGCTCTGCCACTGCCCCAGCCCCAGCCCGGCCCTGGCCATGCCTTCCATGCTTCCCGGGGAGCCCGGTGCTGGTCAGCGACCACTCACACCCCCACTGTATTGCAGAGAGACCCGTGGAAGATGTCGAACCCGAGAAACGGCGACACCAAGCCCCCATGTTTGCCCCGCAATGGACTGGTGAAGATCCCCACGCAGCCCAACGGCCTCGGCTCCGCCAGCATCACCAAAGGCACCCCCGCCGTGAAAAACCGCCTGTGCCAGCCTTCCTCCGTGCCTGCCATCCTCAGCCCGGCCTTAGCCCCCCGCAGCGACCTGCCCATCCCCAGCCTGGCCTCACCGCTCTCCCTGGCCGCTCTGGCCGGCGTCTCGTCCCCTCCCGGCGCCTCCCTGGTAGGACTGAACTCGAGCGAGGCCGCCCCGGGCGCGGAGCACCCCTCGCCGGAGCGGCTGCCCGGCTCGCCCTCGGAGAGGCAGCTGGCGGTGGACGAGAAGATCCTCAACCGCCTCTTCTGGTACTTTTCGGCGTGCGAGAAGTGCGTGCTGGCACAGGTGTGCAAGGCGTGGCGGCGGGTGCTCTACCAGCCCAAATTTTGGGTGGGCCTGACGCCCGTCCTGCACACCAAAGAGCTCTACAACGTCCTGCCCGGGGGCGAGAAGGAGTTCGTCAGCCTGCAGGGTTTCGCCGTGCGGGGCTTCGACGGCTTCTGCCTCGTGGGCGTCTCTGACCTGGACATTTGTGAGTTCATTGACAACTACCCCCTGTCCAAGAAGGGGGTCAAGTCCATGAGCCTTAAGAGGTCGACCATCACGGACGCGGGGCTGGAGGTAGGTGGCCTCGGTGACGGAGAGGTGCCCAGGGACAGGGGTGGGTAAGATGTGGGCCAGTGGCACCATGGATGGGATGTCCCCGTGGATGTCCCCAGTGCTTGGCCCTACAAACCGCTGCACCCAAAGGGGGGCAAGGTTTTGGGGGTACGAGGCTTGGTTCCCCTCCATGTGGTGATGGACCCCGGTGACACAACGGGTCCAAATTTTCTGCCACCACGGTGGCACCCGGGAACACACCTGCTACAGCCTGCACCGGCGAGGGCTTTCTCCAGCCCCACCAAGGGTGCAGACCACCCATGGGTGCACCCAGCTACATGGTGCCAGCACCCACCTTGTCCAGCAGGCTGCCAGTCCCTGGTCCCCTGCCCACCGTCTGGGCGCTGGGTGGGCGCAGGGCTGCTCTCCCAAGATTTTAGGGGGGAGTTTTTCACCCCCACCACCCACGGGCGCTCCTACAGCCTTTACCCATCCCCGCCGTGAAGGCTGATGGTGCAGCTGGGGCTGGGGCAGGGGGAAGAGCCGGGGGGCGGCTCCGAGGAGACGCAGGGTGCCCTGACCACCCACCCCTCACCAGGTGATGCTGGAGCAGATGCAGGGCGTGGTGAGGCTGGAGCTGTCGGGCTGCAACGACTTCACGGAGGCCGGGCTGTGGTCGAGCCTCAACGCCCGCATCACGGCGCTGAGCGTCAGCGACTGCATCAACGTGGCCGACGACGCCATCGCCGCCATCTCCCAGCTCCTGCCCAACCTCGCCGAGCTCAACCTGCAGGCCTACCACGTGACGGACACGGCGCTCGCCTACTTCACCGCCAAGCAGGGCTACACCACCCACACCCTGCGCCTCAACTCCTGCTGGGAGATCACCAACCACGGCGTGGTCAACATGGTGCACAGCCTGCCCAACCTGAGCGTCCTCAGCCTCTCGGGCTGCTCCAAGGTGACGGACGACGGCGTGGAGCTGGTGGCCGAGAACCTGCGCAAGCTGCGCAGCCTCGACCTGTCCTGGTGCCCTCGCATCACCGACATGGCCCTGGAGTACATCGCCTGCGACCTGCACAAGCTGGAGGAGCTGGTGCTCGACAGGTCCGGGGACGCGTCACCTCCTTGTCCTGTGTCCCCACCACCTCCTTGTCCCCATCACGTCCTTGTCTGGTGTCCCACCACCTCCTTGTCCCTTGTCCCCACAGGTGTGTGCGGATCACCGACACCGGGCTCAGCTACCTGTCCACCATGTCGTCCCTGCGGAGCCTCTACCTGCGCTGGTGCTGCCAGGTACGGGAGGACGGGGCTGGGAGCCCGGTGCAGGGGACAGGAGGGAGGTGGCACTGGCATGGGGATGGGGTGGGAGCTCCATGGGGTGGGCGTCCTGGGGTTGTTGGAGAGCCTTGGGCAGGAAGGGTGACGTGGGGCTGGGAACACGGGGAGGGGTGGGGGGCACCTGTGGGCTGAGCGGGACTCAGCTCCATCACCCTGCCTCGGCACCCAGTCCCACCAGTGTCCCACCAGTGTCCCACCAGTGTTCCATCAGCCCATCCCATCACCCTGACCCACCACGATGTCCCACTGCCCTGTGCCATCACCCTGTCCCACCACCCTGACCCATTACCCTACACCACCACCCCATCCCACCACCCCATCCCACCACCCCGCCCCGGCTCAGCCCCCGGTGCCGTGGATGCTGTACCCCATTTCTGGCACCTCTGCCTTCTCCCCATCCCGGTCCCACTCCCGTTTCTCTTCCAGGTGCAGGATTTCGGCCTGAAGCACCTCCTGGGCATGGGCAGCCTGCGCCTCCTGTCCCTCGCCGGTGAGACCCCAGCATGAGACCGGGGATGCCGGGGAGGGGATGGAGAGGCCGGGCACGGGGACGGGGACGGGGACGGGGACGGGACCAACCCTTGGGGACCCCCAGCACCGTGGGGCTCCTACAGCCCAGGGATGCCCCCAAACCCCTTGGCACCCACATGGGGGGTGGCCGGGGCGGTGACGGTGGCACTGTCCCCTTGCAGGTTGCCCCTTGCTGACCACCACGGGCCTGTCGGGGCTGGTGCAGCTGCAGGAGCTGGAGGAGCTGGAGCTCACCAACTGCCCCGGAGCCACCCCCGAGCTCTTCAAGTACTTCTCCCAGCACCTGCCCTGCTGCATGGTCATCGAGTAGCGCCCGCCCGCCCGCCGGGGACCGGCACCCCCCCCCCAGACCCAGCCGCGCCGCCCGGCCGACGTCACCCGGCCGATTTCTGCGGGATTTGGGGAGGGGGGGGACACGCAAGAGACGCTGCCGATTCGACCGACCCACGTGTAAAGACCCCCCCCCTCTCCGCCCTCCTTTGACGCCCCCCGGATGCCAGCATCCCCCCCCCCCAACCCAACACCACCGCAGCTGCTGACGAGGGGCCCTGGGCCCGGCGAGAGGAGGAGGAGGAGGCTTCTTTTTGGCACCCATGGGTGCTTGGACGGACGGGTGCCCGGGACCCCCGCACAGAGCCACAGGCACCCCCGGATCCGAGAGACGAGCCAACCCCCCCCGTGCTGTGCGCCCCCCCCTTTCCTGCCCCCGGCCCCCCCAGCCCTGCCCGTCCATAGGATGCTTCCCTCCGCCCTCGCATGCTCTCGCTTGCTTCAGTCTCGTGGCACGGCGGGGGGGGCACAGTGACAAGTGGCACCCGCCACCCTGCCGCCCCCCGGCCCCCCCCTCCATACGGCTCTGCCAGCCAGGCCGTGACCCCGTTTGCCCCCCCCAAGTCCCCAGGATGCCGCCGCTGCACCCCAATTTCCACCGGGGTCAGTGGGGTGATGCCCCCCCCCGGTTTTGGGGCCGTCACCCCGTTACTGCCTGGGGAGAGCCAGGGGGGGCCGAGGGGCCACCACCATTGTGCGTGCACCCATGGGACGTGGCACTCGGTGCCCAGCGCTGTGACCCGTCCGGCTGGGACGGGCACGTCCCGGGGGGGTCCCCGGTCCTCGGGGGGGGGGGCTCGGGGACTGTCCCCTTGCCCTGCTGCAGCTCCCGGGTGGTGGGGGGACGGCGGTGACGCCACGCCAAGGCAGGGGACGTCACCTTCGGGACACGCCGCCGCTTCTTCCAGACCTAAAGCCATCGCCCGGGTGCCACCAGCACCCCGGGGTGCCCCAGGTGCTGCGGGGGGGGCCGGGGGGGCGCAGGGCTGAGCCAGGCACCGGGCACGGACACGGACACGGACACGGACACGGACACGGACACGGACACGCTTTCGGGTTGTTTTGCCTTTGTAAGGGCCGGGAAGGAACTGCTGCACCACCCGCCGCCTCCGCTCGCTCCTTTGTCCAAACCGCCCGGTTTTGACCCCAAAAAGGCCCTGAGGTTCAGGCCCTGGAATGGGGTTGGGGTGCGCTGCTGGCACCGCTGGGGGCTGCCCCCAAAAAGCACCGGGGACATCGTGGTGGGACAGGGGCGCACCGGGGCACCCCGGGGTGTCGGGGCAGGGGGGTGCTGGGCGCAGCCCCCCGGGGGGGGTCTTGGGGCAAGGTGGGAGCGGGGGTGGGGGTCTTGGGGTGCCCCGGGCTGGGGGAGGGGGTGAGGAGAGCAGCCCCATATCAGCATGGGGTGGGGGCGTCTCCGTACACCCCACTGCACCCCCAACCCCCCGACACCCCCAGGGCACTCCCGTATCCCCCATAACCCACAGCCCCCCCCCACATCCACCCCACTGCACCTCCACCCCCCCACCCCCCATCACTCCCCCCATCACTCCCCCCAGCGCCCCCCCAGCCCTCCCCATAACCCCCAGTGCCCCCCAGCCCTCCCCACCCCCCCATAACCCCCAGTGCCCCCCAACCTCCCCACGTACCCCCCCGTGCCCCCAGCGCCCCCCCAGCGCCCCCCCAAACCCCCCAGGGCACTCCCAGACCCCCATTAACCCTCAGACCCCCCCACATCCCCTGGTGCCCCCCCACCCCCCCTACACCCCCCAGCCCCTCTCCATACCCCCCCCATACCCCCCGTGCACCCCCCACCCCAAACCCCAGCGCCCCCTCCCCATATCCCTGGGAACGCGCGCTCCGGGCCGGGGGGGGCGTGGCCTGGAGATGGGGGCGTGGCCTGGGCGGTTCGGGGGCGTGGCCTGGTGCTGGGGGCGTGGCCTGACTCGCGGGTGGTCTCGGTGTAGGGGGCGTGGTCTGGCTGAAGGGGGCGTGGTCTCGCTCGTGGTTTGGCGCGGAGGGGGCGTGGCTTGGCGGCAGGGGGCGTGGCTTGGCGTGGCGGGAAAGGGCGCGGCTTGGCGGGAAAGGGGCGTGGCGCGCCTTGGCGGGAGAGGCGGGGCGCGGCGGCCGTTTCCGCGCCCGGGCTGCTGGGGCCTGGCTGCGGCCTGCGGGGGCTCAACGGGGCCGGGGGGACCCCGGGGGGCAACCGAGGACACCCCGGGGAGACCCCAGGAGAGCCCCGGGAGGGCCCCGCGGGGGTCGTTGCGGCCGGGCCGAGGTGGCTTAGGGTGGCCTGCGGGGCCTGAATGCCACCGGCGGTGCCACCAGGCTCAGAGCCCGCGTCCCGCCGAGGGGTCCCCGCGTCCCGGCCGGCCATGGAGAAGATGTCGCGGTCGGGCGCGGCGCTGGGCGGCGCGGCGCTGTCGGGGCGCACCATGTTCTGCCACCTGGACGCCCCCGCCAACGCCATCAGCGTGTGCCGCGACGCCGCCCAGGTGGTGGTGGCCGGCCGCAACATCTTCAAGATCTACGGCATCGAGGAGGAGCAGTTCGTGGAGAAGCTGAACCTGCGGGTGGGCCGCAAGCCCTCGCTCAACTTCAGCTGCGCCGACGTGGTGTGGCACCAGATGGACGAGAACCTGCTGGCCACGGCCGCCACCAACGGCGTGGTGGTCACCTGGAACCTGGGCAAGCCCTCGCGCAACAAGCAGGACCAGCTCTTCACCGAGCACAAGCGCACGGTCAACAAGGTCTGCTTCCACCCCACCGAGGTCTACATGCTGCTCAGCGGCTCACAGGACGGCTACATGAAGTGCTTCGACCTGCGCAAGAAGGACTCCGTCAGCACCTTCTCTGGTACGAGCCCGGCCCCTCATTGCCCCCGCTGGGGTCTTTGCCCTCGCCCCGCACCCAGGAGGAGGGTGAGGTGCTTGGAGAGGGCAGGGAGGGAGCCAAGGGGTTTTTGAAGCTCAGAGTGGGCTCAGGAGGGCTCCGTGGGGCTGGTTTGAAGCTGGCCACATCTCTCCCTGCTTGGGGACCTCTCCAAGGGCTCTGTCCCATCGCTTCTCCCCTCCTCTCCCCGCCCAGGCCAGTCGGAGAGCTGTGCGCGACGTCCAGTTCAGCATCCGCGACTACTTCACCTTCGCCGCCACCTTTGAGAACGGCAACGTGCAGCTGTGGGACATCCGCCGGCCCGACCGCTACGAGAGGATGTTCACGGCCCACAACGGCCCCGTCTTCTGCTGCGACTGGCACCCCGAGGACCGGTGGGTGCTCGGTCTCCACAGAGGGCAGACAGCCCAAAAATTGGATTCCCAAGGGAAAGCAGGGTCTCCGACACCCTGGCCTCTGTGCTGTTGCTCGAAGATGGGGGCAGTTGGTACTTTTTCTCGAAGATGGAGAGGGAGGTGTGGGTTTTGGTTGTGTTTTTGACGTGCCAGGGCTTCCTGAGCACTGTTAATGCTTGGGTATGCCCAGTCTGGTGCCAGGGTCATGGGGGTGTCTGTAAATAGTTGTGTCCACGGAGCTGGGCGCAGCCGGTGCTGTGGCACCTTCCTCGCGTCCCGCTGTGACTCCTCCCAGGGGTGTCTCAGCCTCTTTCCCCGTCCTTCTCTTAGGGGCTGGCTGGCCACGGGCGGCCGGGATAAGATGGTGAAGGTGTGGGACATGAACACCACGCGGGCCAAGGAGATCTACTGCGTGCAGACCATCGCCTCCGTGGCCCGGGTGAAGTGGCGGCCGGAGTGCAAGCACCACATCGCCACCTGCTCCATGATGGTGGACCACAACATCTACGTCTGGGACGTGCGGCGCCCCTTCATCCCCTCGGCCATGTTCGAGGAGCACAAGGACGTCACCACGGGCATCGTCTGGCGCCACCTCCACGACCCCTACTTCCTCCTGTCCGGCTCCAAGGACAGCACCCTCTACCAGCACATCTTCAAGGACGCCAGCCAGCCCATCGAGCGCGCCAACCCCGAGGGGCTGTGCTACAGCCTCTACGGAGACCTGGCCTTCGCGGCCAAGGAGAGCCTCATCTCCTCCGACTCCAACCGCAAGCCCTACATCGGCGACCGCCGCCACCCCATCTTCTTCAAGCGCAAGCTGGACCCCACGGAGCAGTTCGAGTACATCTCCTCCTCCAGCGCCCTCAGCGTCTTCGAGACGGACGTGGAGAGCGGCAGCATGGACTGGTTCGTGCACACCGCCAAGCAGTACGCGCTGGCCGGCCGGCCGCTGGCCGAGCTCTGCGACCACAACGCCAAGGTGGCCAAGGGCTTGGACCGCAACCAGGTGAGCGCACGGCGCAGGCGTGGGGCTGGAGGGTGCTGGCAGGAGGGTGCTGTCCCCTCCCTGATATCCCATCCCTCTGCCCTACGGCTGTCCCTGGGAGGTTTCCCTTCACCCACAGCGCTACAGCAAGCACAAATCTGGTGTGCTCAGACCGAATCTGCTCAGACTCAGAGTCTGGTGTGCTGCTTGGAGCAGGTGAGGTCTGACGGTGGCTGTCCCGCAGGTGGCTCAGACGTGGACGATGCTGCGCATCATCTACTCCAGCCTCGGCACCGTGTCGTCCGCTAACCTCAACCACAGCATGGGGAAAGGCAGCGCCGCCCTGCCCCTCATGAACAGGTAAGGGATGCCCAGAGCAGCTCCTGGAGCCTCAGAGCCCCGGCCTCAGCTCGCCCTGCTCTGCAGGTTGGCGGCGTCTGAGTGCGGGCGTTTTCTGCGTGGGTGTGAGGAGCAAGCGGGCAGCCTGGCCCCGAGCCACACAGGCTTCTGTGCTGCTCCTTCCCCTCTCTGAACCAGCGTTTGAAGCTGGCTGTGGTGGGCCCGAGGCTGGCGTGGTGTCTGCAGTCACCTAACCGGGGCTGTGACCCTGCTTTGGGGACGCAGAGCCCCTGCCTGGCTGCTGGAGAGGGAGAGGGCAGCTCTGCTCCGCTCGCTGGCGTGGAGAGCCCCGCCGTGGGCTGACGAGGCAGGAGAACTTGCTTTTCCTCTTCCGAATGACACATGAAAGCGAGGAGCGAGGGCTCCAGATGAGCTCTCAGACCTTGCAGGGCTGGGTTCCCTCCGGGGGTGAGCGGCGGAGACTCCAATAACACCAAACAAAGCCCTGCCAGCGACCGAGCTCCGCAGCCAGCCGGGTCACCGCCTGGCACCAGCTCCAAACCAGGAGCACGAGCTGGAGACGGTGGCTCCGCGTCAGCTCCGTTCAGCTCCTCTCCTGTCTCGGAGGAGCCGGCGAGCAGCGCCGCATAACAAACAGCCTGCCTGCTGGCTGCAGCAGGAGCTGGAAGCGTTAAGCCGAGCTCACGGCTTCTTTTTCCAGCTTCAACCTGAAGGACATCCCCTCCGGCTTGGGCAGCGAGTCGAGGCTGGATCGCAGCAAAGGGGAAAGCCGCACGGAAAACATCCTGCTGGATTCCTCCTCCACGCTCATCAACAACGAAGGTAGCGTTTTTTTTTGGGGGGGGGTTTGGCACAGTCCTGGGGCTGTCCTCAGCTGATCCCTGGTGGCACAGTCCTGGATAAACGAGGCCGTGCTCATTCCGGGGGGCAGCAGAGGGGCGATTTACCCCCTGTGACCCCCCCCGAGGGGGCTGTGCTGACCCCCCCTCTCCCCGGGCACACAGATAACGAGGAAACAGAGGGCAGCGATGTCCCTGCGGACTACCTGCTGGGGGACGTGGAAGCGGATGAGGACGACCTGTACATGATGGACCACGAGAACCCGCACGGTGAGCGCGGTGCCGGTCCCGGCCACGTGCCCGGATCTTCTCCCAGCTTTGTGCACTCGTTCCTGACCTCGGAAATGTTTTTCCTTGCAGCCGAGGAGCAGGAATACAGCCTTCCCCAGGAGGCTTTCCCTCTGCGCCACGAAATTGTGGACAACCCGTCGGCCTTGGACCACCTGCAGGACAAGGCTGACTCCCCCCACGTCAGCGGCAACGAGGCGGAGACGGTGTCGCTGACCCCCGTGGAGTCCTTCTCGCTCATCTCCATCTCCCACTCGCTCTACGAGAACCGCCTGCCCTCCGATTTCTTCAACCCCATCGTGCGGGACACGCTGCTCTTCTACGCCGAGCAGGGGGACGTGCAGACGGCCGTGTCCGTGCTCATCGTGCTGGGCGACCGCATCCGCAAGGAGATCGACGAGCAGACCCAGGTGCACGGCCAAACCCAAACCCAAACCCAAACCCAAACCCATGGCCCCTTCCTCGCTGGGTGTGAGGTCCTTGGGCAAGGACCGACCCCATTTTTGGGGCTGGCCCCCCCTGCAGGGCTCTGTCCCCGGGAGCTGGGGCTGAGCTGTGCCGTGCCACCCCCAGGAGCACTGGTACACCTCCTACATCGACCTGCTGCAGCGCTTCCAGCTCTGGAACATCTCCAACGAGGTGATCAAGCTGAGCACCTGCCGCGCCATCAACTGCCTCAACCAAGCCTCCACCACCCTGCACATCAACTGCAGCAACTGCAAGAGGCCCATGAGCAACAGGGGCTGGATCTGCGACCGGTGAGGGTGGGAGCTGGGGGGGTCCCTCTCCGGGGTCCCTCTCCGGGGTCCCTCTCCGGGGTCCCTCTCCGGGGCAGCAGCACCCAGCAGGATGGGGCTGGTCCCCGCACCCCGTTCCCTCTCTGTGCCCCCCCAGGAGCCTTTCCTGGCTCTTTCTCACCCCATTTCTCCGCCGCAGGTGCCGGCAGTGCGCCAGCATGTGCGCCGTGTGCCACCACGTGGTGAAGGGGCTCTTCGTCTGGTGCCAGGGCTGCAGCCACGGCGGCCACCTGCAGCACATCATGAAGTGGCTGGAGACCAGCTCCCACTGCCCCGCCGGCTGCGGCCACCTCTGCGAGTACACCTGAGCCCCGCCACCAGCACCGGTGCCACATTGGGGGGGGGACAACTCCCTGCGTGTGTGTGTGTGTATTTATTTTTTGGGGGGATCCTGCGTACAGGATCCTATTTATTTGGGGGGCTCCCCGTCCCCCTGCGCGTGCCGTTTTGTACTGAATTAAACCAAACCGGCCTCGAGCCTCCTGTTATTTGCAGCTGCATCGGGGCCTCGGGGGGGGTGTGCTTGGGGACCGTGGGGCCTCGCTCAACCCCCTCGGGGTGGCCCTGTAATAAATGGCTCCGTCTTCAAAATAGGATTATAATCAAAGTTTACAATTTAGTAAGGGAATAGAGGTAAGCAAACAGCGCTGGGTGCACCGGGAGGCTCTGCTCCACCAGGACGCACACCAGTTCCAGCAAGCAGCTGGTTTTTATGCTCCTAGGCTGATACGTATTCATTACTACTAAAAAAAAACAGGGTTATTATAATTAGTTTCTGGAATCCAAACCCAAAACTGGAGCATACGCATCAGTCTCTGGTGGTCCCTCTGGGGGTCTCGTGCTGAAGGCTCTCATAGTCTTCCTCCCTCTTCTTTGTCCAACATGCCTGGATGTCAGAGACCTGCAGCGTCCCCTGCAAGCTTTGTCTTTTAGTCGTTTTTGTTGGTTTTTAGTTGTTCTTCAGCTCTCCCCATCTCCTTAATCTCCTGGCCAGATAGCAGAGACTTGCACAGTGTCCCATGCAAGTCATAATAGTGAGCAGTTATTCTGAACCCCCCAGATATCAGAGACTTGAAGGAAAAACCTGCAAATATATTTCTCTTCAAGGGAACGAATTGACCCGAATTGCTGGCCCATTCCTTTGCAAGACAGACGGATTAAATGCATATTATAAAATATACATTATATGCATCATATACATTATATGCATTATATACAAAAATATACAAAATATACATTATATGCATTATATACAAAAATATACATTATATACATTATATACATTAACCACTCTGTTTTTTCTTAGCCGTGTGCTTATACACAGGTCCGTAAGCCAGAAAATCCCACCCACCACCCCACGCATCCCTAGCACTGCTCCACCCTGACCCCCCCCAGACGAACACCATTGGGATGGGGGGGTCCCTATTGGGCTCCCTATTGTGGGCCCCACCTTTTCTCCGCTGCCCATTGCCCTTTTAAGCCCTCCCCGCGGGGAGCCGCGGTGCAGGCTGGGAGTTGTAGTCCCATGGCGCGCTGGCTGCTGGCCCTGCTGGGCCCCTTGGCCTGGGCCCGGCCCGGGGGCGGCGCGGGGCCGGGGGGGGGCGGCTGGTGAGGAGCGGGGCCTGGGGGGGTGGGGGGGGACACGGGGGGGCACGGGACCGAGCCGGGGGGGGGCTGTCCCGTTGCAGGCAGGCGGGAGCGGTGCCGGAGGAGCCCCGCTGCACGGTGCAGGCCGCGGACGCGGCGCTGAGCGCGGAGCTGTTCCTCAAGCGGTACCGGGGGGGTGGGGGGGGCACCGGGGGGGGCACCGGGGGGGGTGGGAGCATAGGGAGGGGGCTGGGGGGGGGGTATTGGGGAGGGGGCACTGGGGGAGGGGGGGTTAGGGGGGTCCTGGGGGGTCTTGGGGGGGTTCTGGGGGGGTCCTGGGGAGGGTTTTGGGATGGGGGGCGCGGGGGGGGGCACGGGAGGGGGAACCGGGGGGGGAACCGGGGGGGGTGGGAGCCTAGGGGGGGGTCTTGGGGGGGGTATTGGGGAGGGGACCCCGGGGGAGGAGACCCTGGGGAGGGTCTTGAGGGGAGGGGTCTCCTGGGAGTGGGACCCTAAGGAGGGGGTCTCGGGGGGGGTATTGGGGAGGGGACCCTGGGGGAGCGGGGGTCCTGGGGGGTCCTGGGGAGGGTTCTGGGATGGGGGGCACGGGGGGGGTGCACAGAGTGGGGGGGGGGACCCTGGGGGTCTTGGGGAGGTATTGGGGAGGGGGACCCCGTGGGGGGGATGGAGCCCGGGGAGGGTCTCTGGGGGTGGGGTCCCGGGGGGGGTCTCAGGGGGGTGGGACCCTAGGGAGGGGTCTTGTGGGGGGGTATTGGGGAGGGGACCCCAGGGTGAAGGTCCTTGGAGGCGCCCGGGGGGGTCCCGGGGGAGGGGGTCTCGGGGGGGTATTGGGGAAGGGACCCTTGCGGGGAGGGTCCTTGGGGGGTCCCAGGTTGGGGGCCTTGGGGGGGGGGGGGCACAGAGGGGAGGGGGACCCCGGGGAGGGGTCTCAGGGAGGTACTGGGGAGGGGACCCCTGGGGAGGGTCCCAGAAGGGGGGGGGTCTCGTGGGGGTGGGACCCTAAGGAGGGGGTCTCGGGGGGGGGGTATGGGGGAGGGGACCCCGGGGGGAGGGTCCCAGGGGGGTCCCAGCATGGGGGTCTCACGGGGGTGGGGTCATGGGGAGGGGAACCCGGGGGGACACAGACCCCAGGGAGGCTCCCGGGGTGGGAGGGGTCCCGGGGGGTCTCGGGGGGGTGGGACCCTAAGGAGGGGTCTCAGGGGGGGTATTGGGGAGGGGACCCTGGGGGCGAGCATCCCAGGGGGGTCCCGGGTTAGGGGTCTTGGGGGGGGGTCGGGGAGGGGGACCCCGGGAGGGGATGGAGCCTGGGGGAGGTCTCGGGGGGGTGGGATCCTAGGGAGGGGTCTCAGGGGGAGTCTTGGGGAGGGTCCCAGGGGGATCCCAGAATGGGGGTCTCACGGGGGGGGTTGGTCATGGGGAGGGGAACCCGGGGGGGGCACAGACCCCAGGGAGGGTCCCAGGGTGGGGGGGTCCTGGGGGTGCCCTGGGATAGGGGTCTTTGGTGGGGGGGTCCTCAGGGAAGGGTCCGAGAGTGGGGGGATCCAGGGGTGAGGGGTCTCTGGGGGGGGTCCTGGATGGGGGTCTCAGGGGTTCCCCGTGTGGGGTTGTCCCGGTGCCAGCCCCATGGTTCCCCCTTGGGACCTCCCCCCCCATTTGTGCCCCCCCCTCCCCCAGTTTCGCCTTCTCACAGCCCGTCATCCTGCGCGGGGTCACGGACAACTCGGTGAGCGCCGGGCACCGGGACGGGGGGTGGGGGGACACCATGGGGGGGGTGGGGGCAGCGGGGTGGCAGCAGCACCCATCCCGCTGTGTCCCCCCCATCCTGGTGTCCCCCCCCCGCAGGCATTTCAGGCGCTGTGCACCCGCGACAAGCTGCTGGCCGCCTACGGGCAGCGCCGGGTGCGCCTCAGCACGGCCAACACCTACTCCTACCGCAAAGGTGAGGGGCTGGGGGGGCTCTGTGGGGTGCTCGCCCCTATTACCACCGCCCCCACCCCGGTGGTCCCCGGGCAGGCTCCTCGCTGAGCTCTGCCCCCTTCCCCGCAGTGGACGTCCCCTTCCAGGAGTACGTGGAGCAGCTCCTGAAGCCGCAGGACCCGACGGCGCTGGGCAGCGGTGGGTAGCGCGACCCCAAATCCATCCCAAACCCTAACCCAAACCCTAACCCTAAAACTCGGCACCCACAGACACCCTCTATTTCTTCGGGGACAACAACTTCACCGAGTGGGGCCCCCTCTTCCAGCAGTACGTCCCTCCGCCGTTCCGCATCCCCGGCACCAGCGGCGCCTACAGCTTTGGGATCGGAGGTGGGGGCCACATGGGGGGGCTGCGGGTTCAGCTGGGGGGGCGCACACAGCCCCGGGACCACCCAGCACCCGCTCCCTCCCTAGGCTCGGGTTCAGGAGTCCCCTTCCACTGGCACGGCCCCGGTTACTCCGAGGTGATTTTCGGCAGGAAGGTGAGCGAGGAGGGGGGGGCTGGAGGCTGGAAACCCCCCCCCCAGGGGGATTTGGGGAGGGGGAGCTGAGGCTTTGTGGTGTCTCCCAGCGCTGGTTTCTCTACCCGCCGGATAAAACCCCACACTTCCACCCCAACGAGACGACGCTGGCCTGGCTGCAGCGCACCTACCCCACGCTGCCGCCGGCCGAGCGGCCGCTGGAGTGCACCCTGCGCCCCGGGGAGGTGAGGGGCTGCGGGGAGGGCAGGGTGGGGGGGGGCAGCTCCTGGTTTTGGGGTGGAAACCCCCGGGAGCCCCCACCCCACTGCGCTCTGCCCGCAGATCCTGTACTTCCCCGACCGCTGGTGGCACGCCACGCTCAACCTGGACACCAGCGTCTTCATCTCCACCTTCCTGGGGTAGCACCAGTGGCACCGGACCCCCCCCAAAAAAAAAAATCCACACTGGTATCAGGACCAAGCACCTGCAGTTTTTTTACTCCCCCTTGGAGTAAAATTTTGGTGTCATTGCTGGAGCGATGACACCAAAACTGCCACAAAGGGATGGGGACAAAGTGCACCCCCCCCCGCCCCAGCCCCTCGCAGAGAGCTTCAGGAACCACGCGAGCTCTTCTCACCTTTATTGCTGAATGGTTTTGGTTTGGTTTTGGTTTTTTTTATTTTTTTTATTGACATCGGCCAACGGGCGGAGCGCTGGGAAGCCGGGCGGGCTGCAGGCGCTGCCGCCAACCACACAATGCTGGAGCCTCAGTCAGATGGGGGGGGGGAGTTGGTTTCTTTTTTTTTTTTCTTTTTTTTTCCAAAGGGATTTCATTAAAAGGAAGATGAACTTGAACCCGGGTGCTTGTTCAAGGGGAACCACGGGCCCGGGGCCAGCAGGAGGGCGCACCCCCAGCCCCTTCCAGCCCCGGGGCTGTTGTTCCCCAGAAAAAACCCCAAAGGCAAGGCAGTAGGGGCAGAGCACCCCCTTGGCTCCCACCCCAGCACATGGCTATTTACAGGAGGGAGGGGAGACACCACGCTGGCCCCACGGGAGCTGGACGAGGAGGAAATTTGCTATGTACACGGGGGAGAGGAGGGGACCTGGCCGGAGCACCGGGCGCCCGCCCCAACACGCTGCCTCCTGCCGTGGGGGGGAGCAACTTTGGAGATTGTCAGCGCTGGGGGGGTCCCTTCCCTCTTCTCCGGGCGATGAAGGTGTTGGCGACCCCTTCCAGGAGGCCACAAGCCACCCTCCTCCATGCTGCTGGCCAGGGCTCCTCCGAGCGCCGCGCTCCCCACGGGCAGAAGCCTTCAGACCGGCCCAGCCGCGGTTCCCCGGGGAGGGGGAAGGCGCCGTGCCCTCGCCCAGCGCTGCCGAAGGGTCCCTGGGCACCCAGAGCGGAGGGGGACAGGCAGGGAGGGAGTAAGGCATGGTGCCAGCCCGGCCAGGGCGGCGGGGAGATCCCAAAAAAAGGGGGCTCGGCGAGGCCCCCAGGGCCCTCAGTAATCTTCCACCCAGCCGTTCTCCGAGATGAAGGCGTCGATCACCTCCTTCATGGCCAGGTTGGGGATCAGCTGGTCCTGGGTCAGGGGACTCCGCGTGACGGGATCGAAATGACCCACGCGCTGCAAGGGAGGAGGTGGCCACCAACCGGTTACGCCGCATACCCGGCCCCGGGGCCAGCAGCACGGCCGCTTGGGCTAGCGAGGCACCCGCCTGGCGACCCAGCCCAGAGCTTCCTGCTGCTGCTGCCAGGGCGAGGAGGGCACGGGGCCGGGTTTTTCCCCAGCCCCCAGCAGTACCTGGAGGTGTTCCTCTATGTCCTTCCTGTCGTACGTGATCCCGCTGGGCGTGATGCAGGGCTCCCGCATCAGCTCGAAGCTGATCTTCCCGCACAGGTAGTCGGGGATGTCCCGCTTCTGGCTCGAGAGACGCAGAGCCGGGTTAGGAGGGGCCGGGTAAACGCAGCCTCGGAATTAAAAAGCGCTGAGAGGCAGCGGTGAGCGAGGGCGCAAGCAGCTGCACACCTCGGACAGAGGCTTGGCCCCGGCACGCTGTCCCTGGGCTGGTTTGGGAGGAGGGACTGAAGGGGGTTAGGGCAAGCAATTAGGGCTGGGGAGAGCAGGGAGCTGGGGCACACTCACCTTCCTCTTCTCATCCACCTGCGAGAAGAGCTCGTCCATGTCTGCCAGGTACTTGTCCTGAAAGAGGAAGACGCAGCTTGCCCCACGCAGGCACGACCCCACAGCCAGCGGGGGCATGGATTTGGCCACAGGTCCCGGGGCAGCCCCTTGGGATCCCAGCCCCCGTTTCCCAACCCTCGCGGTTCAACCGTGTGGCAGAAGTGATCCAGCTTAAAAATAACCCTCCTTCACGGGGTTATTTTTATCCCCGGATTAGTCCCCGCTCCGGGACACCACGCGGACCCACATGCGGCCGCAGCGGGCAGGAGCCGCTCGCATCGTGAAACCATCGAGGACCCACGGGGACCGCATCCATCAGGGCACGGCGGTGTCACCGCTGCCACAGGGGGACACGCAAGGGGGACAAAAGCCCTCAGCAGCAGCTTGCGTCGAGCCAAGGACGGAGGGAGCAGCACCTGGGGGAGCCCGGGATCCCTCCTGCCTGCCCTGTGCCCGCACGGCCACTCACGTGCTTGGCCTCGATGCCGGCCAGCTGAACGCGGCTCCGGCTCTCGTCCACGCTTTCTTCTTGCTGAGTCTTCCGGCACTCGGCCAGCTCCCTAGGACAGAGGCAGGAGACGTCAGGGCAGGCAGCAGAAGCGATGACGGGGATGCCATCGCTGGCCCAGCCCCAGGGAGGCAGGGGCGCTGTGCTCGGAGCCACGGCACCTTCACGGCACCGAAAAATCTTTAGAGCAGCTCGCTGCTTCTCCCACCACATGGGTCACATCCACGCCTTTGGGCTCAGCTGTGCGGGAAGCTGAGGGGGAAGAGGACCCCCGGCTGTCCTTACCTCTCCTTCTCCGCCATGATCAGCTTGGTCAGGTAGGAGTGCAGCTCGTTCTCCTGGTTGATCCTCTTCTCCTCGATGCTGTTCCAGCGTTTCTTCTTGGCGATGCGCAGCGCGCTGGGGATGTCGTCCCCGAAGTTCAGCCGCTGCTCCTTGGCCAGGTTATAGGCTGGGGGTGGGGAAAAAAGACACCGGGCACGTCTCAGAGCCTGGGCCGCGTGCCTGCAGCCACCCCCACCCCACCACCGCCGCTCACCTCTCTGCAGGTTGGCGATGGCCTCGTCGTAGCTCTCCATCTCCATCTGGCACTGCCCCAGGAAGAAGTGCGCCTTGACCGACTGCCCGTCCAGCTCCAGCGCCCGCTTGCAGTCGGCCAGCGCCTTGTCGTGCTGCTGCATCTTCAGGTAGCACAGCGCCCGGTTGGTGTAGTACACGGCCACCAAGGGGTTGCGGTTCTGTGGGGCACGGCCACACCGCTCAGCCCTTGGGGCACCCTTGGGGCACTGCCCCCCCCCAGCCCCACATCTCCCTATGGGGGGGGGGGCACCGATTTGGGGGGCACCCCGGGATGGGGGGGCGCTGGGGCAGGCCTGGTGCTGCCGGGGGGGTGCCAGGGGGTGTAAGGGGCACCCCAGGGTGCTGCCCCCCCCCCTGCCCCACATCTCCCTATGGGGGGGGGCACCGATTTGGGGAGGGGGTGGGCACCCATTTGGGGGGGGGGGCACCCATTTGGGGGACACCCCGGGGTGGGGGGGGGCTGGGGCAGGCCCGGTGCTGCCGGGGGGGTGCCAGGGGGTGCCAGGGGGTGTCAGGGGGTCCCGGGGCTCACTCACGATGGCCCGGCCGTAGGCGGCGGCGGCCTCGGGGTACTTGCGGCCCCCGAAGAGGCGGTTGCCCTGCTCCTTGTGCTCCTGCGCGCTGTAGCTCTTCTCCGGGCTTCCTCCTCCGCCGCCGCAGCCTCCCCCCGTGGCTCCCGGCCCCGCAGCCGCCGCCGAGGAGCCCCCGCCGCCTCCTCCGCCTCCCCCGGGCCCCGCCGCGCCGCCCTCCCCCCGCTCCTCCTTCCCCTTCATGGCCCGGCCCGGCCCCGGCCCTGCCGCCCGCCGGGGGCCGCCGGCTCCGCTCCTGCTGCGGCCGCGCACTGCGACAGCGCCGCCTCCGCGTCACTTCCGGGGGCGGGGCTTTTAAGGGGGCGGGGGAGTGGGCGGGGCTTAGGCGGGTGGGCGGGGCCTATGTGATTGGACGGTGCGGGCGGGTGGGCGTGGCTAACCTTAGTGGGCGTGGTCATCATTGGTGGGCGTGGCTGATGTGGTGGGCGTGGCTTGGTGGGATGTGGGCGTGGCTAAGAAGGAGGTGGGCGTGGCTTAGTGGGGAGGTGGGCGTGGCCACGCGGGTGGGCGGTGACCTCATAGTGGGCGTGGCCAATTTTGGCGCGCCCCCCCCCCGCAGCGCGCGCCGCTCCCCCCCTCCCGCGCCACCCGCGCGTCCCCCCCCCCCCCGCGTCCCTCCTTCTCTCCCCCCCCCTAATAAGACCCCCCCCCAATAAGACCCCCCCCAATAAGACCCCCCCAATAAGACCCTCCCCAATAAGACCCGTCCCTAATTAGCGCAGCGCGGCATCATTAAGCTGCCCCCCCCCCCACTAATTCCCGCCCCCCCCCCCCCCGCAGAGCGCCGGCCGTGTGCAAAATATTTATTTGTACTCCAAAAACCAGAGGGGGGGGTTAAGGGGGGCTCGGGGACCCCCCCCACAACACACACACCGCGGGGGGGGGTTGGGGGGGGGTCCTGGGGGGGTCACAGCGGGGTCGTGCTGCCCCCCCCCCACCCCCCCCCTTCGCCCCTCCGCTGCTTCTTTGGGTAGAAAAATAAAATCGCTCCCGGCGTCAAAGTGCAATTCCCTTCTGGGGGGGGGCGCGGGGGGGGGCACGAGCCAGGCCCCCAGGCCCGGAGGAACCTGGAAAGGGGCTGCGGGGAGGCACGCGGGGACCCCCCCCCAATTGGGTGGGGGTCGCACCGGTGCCCCCCCCCATCCCCTCCACCCCGTGGGGGGGGTGGCTCCGTTCAGCCGGGGGGGGGGGCAAAGGGGGGGCTGCCGGGGTGCCCGCGGGGGGGCGGCGCGGTCGCTAGCACCGAGGGGGCAGGGGGGGGCGACCCTGTCCCCGTATCACGCGCGGGGCCCCCCCATTCCACCAGGCTCCGGCCCATGGGGGGGTGCTTTTTTTTTTGGGGGGGGGGGGGGGGAATTAGGGCATTAGGGCGGGGGGGGGATCTGTGCCCCCAGCAGGTCGTAGGCGAAGATGTTCCAGAAGACGGCGAAGAGCAGGAAGGTGCCGTAGGAGAGCAGCACCACCCACCAGCCGCACTGGTCCTGCAGGCTCTCCTCGTAGCTGCGCAGGATGGTCAGCCCCATGCTGATGCCCACGATGGCCCCCGCCAAGTGGGCCATGAAACTGGGCTGGGGGCCCGAAGCCGGCAGCGGGGGCGAGAAGCGGAGCCAGACGGCGCGACCCACCTCCGAGCTCACTGCAAGGCAGCGCCCGTGGGTGGCACCGGGTCCCCGTCCCCGTCCCCGTCCCCGTCCCCGTACTCACTGCACACCAGCGCCAGCACCATCCGCAGCAGCTTGTAGGGGCAGCGCATCCCGGCCCAGTTCTGCGGACGGACGGACGGACAGATGGACGGATGGACACTGAGCCCCCCCCATGGAAGGGTCCTGCCCCCATGGAGCGCCTCCGTCCCTGCTCCACACCCACACTGACCCCACAGTGCCACCCCAAGGTGCTCCCCACACAGGGCCACCCCACAGCACCCAAACCGTGCTCACCCCCCATGACCCAGCATGGTGCCCACCCCAAATCCCACACCGTGATGCCCGCCCCACGATGCAACCCCCCAGTTTCAGACCATGGTGCCCACCCCATGGTGCCCACCCCATGGTGCCCGCCCCAAAATGACCACGCTTTAGTTTCCCTTTATAGCTCCCACCCCATGATGCCCACCCGGTCACACAACCCACGCTTCCCACCCCATCACCCTACATGACAGTGCCACCCCACAGCTCCCATGGGAACGGTGCCCACCCCGAGATGACCTCTCCCAAATTTCACCCCATGGCACCCTCCCCATGGTGCCCTCCCCATGGCGCCCACCCCATGGCGCAGCCCCACAACCTCTCACCACGGTGCCCACCCCACAATCTCGCATCACAGAAGCCACCCCAAAACACCCGCCCCATAGTCTTGCACCGCAATGCCCGACCCCACAATCCCACTCCCCGGTGCCCCCCCCGGCGCTGACCATGACGACGTTGGCGAGGTGAGCCGAGCAGAGCGCGTAGACCCCCCCCGAGCCACCGACCAGGGGCGCGCGCATGTCCGTGATGGAGACGGTGAGGGAGCCTGCGGCACGGCGCCTTATCAGGGGGGGGCTCCGCGACGCCCCCCAGCCCCACCCCTGCCGGCTGCGGGGACAGCGGGGACATTGGGGACAGCGGGGACGTTGGGGACTGGCGCGGGCGCTCGCCCACCTGCGAGGACGCCGGCCAGGTAGAGGAAGCTGATGCGCAGGATGCCGTGCACCATCTCCAGCGGCACCCCGATCATCAGCTGCAGGAGGGCGTTGAACCCCAGCTGCTCCAGCCTGCGGGGGGGACACCGGGGGACACCAGGGGACACGTTGGTTCGTGCCAGCGTCTCCGGGCACCCCAGGTTGGCGGAGCTGTGCCAACAACAGGGACTCACCCCACGTGCATGAACATGTAGGTGAGGAAGCGCCAGGCGCGGGCGCGGTGCCCGGGGTGGTAAACCAGGGGGCTCTTCATGTACTCGGGGTGGTAGGTCTGCAGCACCCACTTGTTCAGCCGGGCGCCGTAGCACAGGAACACGATGATCTGCGGGGACCCACGGGGCTGTCACCTCCCCCCCCTGCCCAAATCCCTCCAGCCAGGTGCGAGGCACTGGGGACATCGCAACTGCTGCCACCCATCCCGCCTGCCCCAGGTCGGAGCCTCCCATAGGCACGGGGACACCACAACCAGCGTCACCCGTCCCCTCCACCCCCAGTGTGAGCCCCCCAAGGACACCAGGACGCGGCCAGGCTCATCCCACCCGCCGAGCCCCCACCTGGGTGAGGGTGACGGCTGCCATGAAGACGGGCGGGGGACACGTGCGGTGCTGGTAGAAATACCAGCGCCGATCCATCTCACAGGGCAGGATCTCGTAGGCCACGTAGCGGACAAAGCGCTTGTAGAAGCCCAGGCCGGTCTCATCGAGCAACCCATCCCGGGGCAGGGCTCGCTGCCCGTTGGCGATGGCTCGCTTGAAGCTGCTCGAGCGCTTGCTGCTGATCTGCGGAGAGAGCCCGTGGCCGCCGCCGGGAGCTGCGGGGCGCCCGGTCCCGGCTCGCACCGGGAGGCCCCCGGCGCCCACCCCAGCCCAACGGGAGGGCCCGGCCCCGGCGGCACGCGGGGTGGCACCCACCCACGCTCCCGTCCCCGTCCCCGTCCCCGCCTCGCCCCGGCACTGACCAGGTCTACCAGCTCCTGATAGCAGACCTGCCCCTCGTCGTTGCCCTGTGCCAGGGCCACCAGCATGTCCAGCTTGGCGGGGTCCAGGGGCAGCTCATGGCTGTGCACGAGGCTGGCGAACGTCTCCACGCCGATGAAGCCGGTGTTCTCAGGGTCAAGCTGCTGGATATGGCACGGGTATGGCCAGGGGGCGTCCCCGGGGCAGCTGGAAGCCCCGAATCGGTGCCCCCACACCACTGCCTGCCCCACGCCGTGCCGCTGCGGGAGCCGCCGCAGCCTCGCCGCGCAGCCACCACTCTCCCACTCAGTCGCTCCCCGCCGCCAGCAGCCTGCCAGCCGGGAAGCCACGAAGCCAAACACACGCGCGGCGCTGGCACCATCCTCCTCCTCCTCCTCCTCCTCCTCCTCCCGCACCTCCCAGCTCCACAGCACCTGTGCTGGGGCACCTGCACCCTCCCCAGGGCTCCCCAAACCGCTGGGCACCCTGTGACCATCGGGTACCCCATGACCATCGGGTACCCCGTGCCACCACCGGGCACCCCGTGCCACTGTCCCACTCCTGGAGTTCAGGAGGGCAGGGAGGAGGAAGGTGCCACTCTCTGGTGGCTGGAGCACATTTGGGGACCCGCTCCGGAGCCACCAACACAATTTCCCGGCCATTCCCCCGTGTCATTTTTCTCCTTTCTTCTCCGGGGAGAAAACTCGTGGGCAACGTCCCCACGGGACGGGCAGGGCACCGAGCGCGCACACATGGCTGGCACCCCCCACGTGCACTTTCACCAGGGAAAACCCAAAATCCCTTCCCAAGGGGGGTTTGGCTGCCCAGATCCCCCTCCACATCCCGGGGCTGATCCTGCCCGAGGTGGGTGCTGGTGGCTGCAGGACGGCGCCAGGCTCCGGGGGGGGATTCAGCAGGGGGAGAGGGGCAAAAACCACGGCGCAGGGCGAATTTCACGACGGGGAGCTGAAGCGCACGCAGGGCCTCCCCGCCAGCCTCAGTGGGAGCTGGGGACATAGGTACAGGTTTTGGAGCGGGGTTTGGGATGTGGGGTGTGGGATGCAGGGTATAGGATATGGGACGGGGGGGTGCGCTCGCATCCTTGCAGCCCATGGGGCTGGGGAGCACCCCGGGGCCACGCCAGGACCGGGCGCTGCTGCCCCACGCACCAAGCTCCAGGGAGCCGCTGTCTGCTTTGGGAGGGGGGGGGACAGACATCTCCCCACGCCCCCAGCCCTACAGCCCGGGGGGGGGACAGCTCCTGGCCCCTCAGCCCCGTGGGGCTCCCCCAGGACCCGTTCCCTCACGGAGGTGCCCAGCAGCGGGGTGACGGCACCGCAGCACCCCGCGGGGAGGCCGGGGGGACTCGCCCAAGGTCACGGAGGCAGCCGGGGGGGGGGCACCCAATAAATTCCCTCCCCGACCCCACAGCGGAGTGCGGGGTGCGGGGGGGAGCGGGGTCAGGCCGCACCGCCGAGGCCACCACGGGAGGTGCTGGGGGTGCGGGGACGGTGCCGGGGGCGCACGGAGCGGTCATGTACCGGGGGGGGGTGGGGGGGGGGGGCCCTGATCCTGCCGGTGGTGCTGCGCAGCGCTGGGGCTGCTCCCGCAATCAGGTCACGGGGCTCGATGCAGCCCCCCGCGGCCGTGAGCCCGAGCCCGCAGCGGGGCGGCTGAGGGTGGTGGTGGTGGTGGTGTGGTGGGGGGGGTCCCCATCGCGGAGCCCCCCCCCGGGGCTCAGCACCCCCCGTCCTTGCCGGCGCACCTCGGCAGGATCCGGCCCGGGGCGCGCAGCGCGGGGAGGCCACAAGTGCGCCGAGTTGCCCGGGCTCAGCGGCGCAACGGGGGCACCGCGGGGGACGGAGGGGGCACGGGGGGGGTTTCACCCTATGGGGGGCACCGGGCACAACGCCCCCCCGCCCCCCCCCCCGCCCGCAGCGCTGCCCGTTGCACGGTGCCCCCCCCTCCCTCCCTCCCCTTTCCAGCGCGCAGCCCGGTGCCCGCTCGCCCCCCCGGTAGCGCTGCCCGGTGCTCGGCGGCACCCCCCCCCAGAGCATCCCACAGCCCCCCCTCGACCCCCCCGGCGCGGTTCTCACCTGCTCCTGGATGAGCTGCAGCAGGGAGCTCCTGTCCATGCACCCGGCGGGGTGCGGGCTCCGCCGCTCCCCCGCGCCCGGGGCCGGCGAACCGGGCAGGGGAGCGGCGCGGGCGGCGGGGGGGGGGCCGGCGGCGGCGGCGGGGGGGGCGGGGGGGGCGGCTCTGCCCTCCAGCCCCGCGTTGCGGCGGGCCCGGCTCCGAGCTGAGAGCGGCGGCGGCGCCGGGAGCCGCCGATGGCAGCGGGGCGGCGGCGGCGGCGGCGGCGGCGGGGGCGGGAGCGGAGCCGAACGGAGCCGCCCCCGCCGCAGCGCACGGCGCAGCGCCCCCCCCCCCTCCTCTCCTCTCCTTGTGTCCCCCCCCTCCCCGCCGCCGCCGCCGCCGCCGCCGCCGCCGCCCGGGGAAGCGGGGAAGCGGCGCCCGCCCCGCTCCGCTCCGCCCCGTGGGGAGAGGGGGGGCGGCGTGCTGGGATGGGAACGGGCAGCCCGGGGGGGAACGGGCATCCCAGTATGGGAATGGGCATCCCGGGATGGGAACAGGCATCCCAGTACAGAAATGGGCATCCCAGGGAGAACAGGTATCCCAGGATGGGAACCTGCATCCCAGTATGGGAATGGGCATCCTGGAGGGAATGGGCATCCCAGAATGGGAATGGGCACCCCAGTATGGGAACCTGCATCCCGTGATGGGAACGAGCATCCCTGGATGGGAATGGGCATCCCAGTACAGGAATGGGCATCCCAGAGGGAACGGGCATCCCAGGGGAAAAATGGGCATCCTGGAGGGAACAGGCATTCCGGGATGGGAACCTGCATCCCAGTATGGGAATGGGCATCCCAGTACAGGAATGGGCATCCTGAGGAGAAGAGGCATCCCAGTATGGGAACGGGCATCCTGGAGGGAACAGGCATTCTGGGATGGGAATGGACATTCCAGTATGGGAACTGGCTTCCTGGGGGAAACAGGCATCTCAACATGAGAACAGGCACCCCAGTATGGGAATGGACATCACAGGATGGGAACCTGCATCCCGTGATGGGAATGAGCATCCCAGGATAGGGACAGGCATCCCGGTACAGGAACGGGCATCCCAGTATGGGAACCTGCATCCCAGTATGGGAACGGGCATGCCACTACATGCATCCTGTTACAGGAATCTACATCCCAGTATGGGTATGTGCATCCCAGTATGGGAAGCTGCCTCCCAGTACAGGTATGTGCATCCCACTACACCCATCCTGTTACAGGAATCTGCAGCCCAGTACGGGTACCTGCATCCCAGTATGGGTACACACATCCTGGTACAGATGTGTTTATCCTGGCACAGGTACCCGCATCCCAGTATGGCTCTGTGCATCCCACTGCAGGAACCTGCACCCCAGTATGGGTCCCAGCATCCCAGTACGGGTCCCAGCATCCCAGTACAGGTCCCAACATCCCAGTACAGGTCCCAGCACCATGCAGATGCTGCAGCTGGCAGAGGTGCCCACAAGTTTTGCCTCTGTTCCTGCCGGGGCACCCACAGCCCAGCCCAGCACCACGCATCCCATCCCCCTTAGCATCGCCTCCTGCCCGCACCAGCTCTGCTCCATCCCCGTGTGAGCACCCCACAGCCTGGCCGGGCTGTGTCCCCCCGCCCCGGGACCCCTTTCTGCCCTGGCAGCCCAGAGGATCCCACACACAAGGGGAGCAGCGCGGCCCCATCCAGCCCTTGGGTTCCCCAGCACCTCATCCCAGGGGAGAGCTGAGGCTCTGGGGGAATTTAACAGTCCCCAGGGCAATCCCAAGCTGTGGCAGGGCCCCAGAGAGCTGTGACCACGGTCCCCAGTGCCCAGGGCCTGCGGCAGAGCCTGCAGAGACAAATAAATGAGGCTTCAGGTTGTACCCTGACGTCCTGTCACTGTCCCCAAAGGGTCTGGGAGCCCTTGGGGACTCCTCGCTCCCCTGGGACCCCCTCACACCACAGCCCAAGGTCCCCCTGGCTTTGCAGAGCTCAGTCAGGGACAGCGGTGCTGCTCCCTACGCGAGACAGGACAGCGTGTGCGAGCGGAAGGCGTGTAAAAATTTATTTTGTTATAGAGAACAAACCTAAAAGACCAGACCTGGAGCGGTGACGGGCACGGGGACAGCCCCACACCCCAGGGCTCTGCCCCATGGGACACATTCCCCAGCTGGGGCACAGGGAGTGGGAACAGGAATGGAAGAGCCAGCAGCGAGCACTGGGGACAGTGCCACCACCCCGCCACGTGGGCTGGGATGGGGACAGAGGTGGCGTCTCCAAGCCCTCGCCGGCTCCAGGCCACGATAAAACTTTAACTAGACGGACAGAAAGGCAGCTGCCTGTAAATCAGCCTACCCTGAGTGTAGCCCTTGAGCCTGGGGCACGGCTCTAGACCAGGAGCTTCCCCGGGCTCCCCGCAGCGTGGCAGAAGCAGGGTGGGAGCCTGGGGAGGGGGCACAGAGTTGCCTGGGGGCTCGGTCTCTGGGGCATTGGGGCAGGGCTGGCCCCAAACTGCCCACGTCTGGGCAGGGAGATGGGGCTGGGAACGGGGCATTGATGTGGTTCCAGTCGTACCAGGAGATGCAAAGCCCGGAGGCACCTGCTCCGGCCACGGTCCCTGCGGAGGGGACAGCAGGACAAGGGCCACGTGCCAGCATGTGGCACCAGCTCGGCCATGGCACGGCCAGGGAAGGAGCACAGCCAGCCCTCAGCCCCCCCCGGGAATTCTGGAGAGGTGGGGAGGGGACAGGACACGCAGCCAGGGGAGGAGGGCAGGTGGGTCAAGATCCCGCTGCAGCACTCCAGGACAGAAACAGGAGACAAAAAGGGCCTGGGATGGGGCCCAGGTGTTGCTCCTGCCCCTCACAGCCCAGGGCTGGGGGCTGCAGCCACGACATCCCAACAGGAGGGGCCAGGAGAGACCCCAAAAGTGGGGTTTGGGCAGCGAGCACCCCCAGCCCTCCCTGGCTGCCTTTCCCAGCAGAGGGAAATGGAGACCTGAGGGCACCAGCACAGCCTGCTGTGGACGGGATGTATCTGCCCCACGGATACTGCAGCACTCGGGTTTGAGCATAAAAACAAACATTAAAAAGACGTGAACAGAATAAAAGACGGGGGTGAGCCTCTCGGCTCCCAGGGAGGGGTCCCCAGCCGCCCGGCTGGTGCCGAGGATCGATCCTGCTGCTGGTGCTGGGACGTCTGGTCTCACTGGTCCTGCAATCGAGGCTGGGGGGGAGGAGGATTTCCCAGCAGGGACCAGCTGGACACAGGGGAAGGGGGAGGCTGGTGTGGCGGGGCGGAGAGCAGCTCTCACTTGTTCTTGGCTAGCGCGCGGTACAGCGTGAAGCCTACCAGGGCGGTCACCGCGGCCCCCAGGGCCACCCGCAGCCAGAAGGAGGCGGCTCCCAGCTCCGTGGCATTCAGGTGGCTGCAAAGGAAGAGAGAAAAGGGCAGTGAGGGAGGCGCACGGGGACGGCTGCCCCGATGCCAGGCTCCCCGACAGCCGGGGGGGCTCCCGGCCAGGGTCACCATGAGCCGGAGCGCCGGCCACCCGGCAGCATCGCCGAGCCAAGCGAGGGCTTCCTGCCCTGCTGGTGGAACGGACGCAGGCTTTACCCTGCCGTGGTCCTGAAATAGCACACCAACATCTAAATAATTAGTACAAGCAAGGAGCTAGGCGCCCGCCTTTCTAGGTCAGGCTGCTTTTACAGCTCCAAGAGCAGAGAGCCCCGGCAGCGGGTGCAGGTGGAGATGCGGGCACGATGGGGACCCAGCGGTGGTTCCAACCCGAGGCCAGCAGGGAAGGGACCCGTGCGTACACATCCCCTCCCTACACACGTGCTGTCCTGCATCAACGCGCTCCTCTCCGAGCAAGAAAGACGTATCCATTATTCATTCCCCACTAAATCAGGGGAGAGGAGCCAATCCCCGGCCCTCCATCGCGCTGTTATTTATTTATACCACATACCCTAAGATATATTAAGAATATTTAAATTTTAATACTGCAGAGGGGGGGAAAAAAAAAAAAAGTGTCAGCTCTAAAAATAAAGTTGTTTATTGAAAAGAAGCTAAAGGGAAAACCACTCGCTAGTAATCCCATCCTGTCTTCCAACGCACCCACATGTTCTCCCGGAAAGGGCTCTGCCCCCGGCGCTGCGCCGCCCCTCGGCCCCGCCGCCCTCGAGCCTCGCTGCGGGCAGAGCCCCTCTCTCCTCAGCAGCCTCCTCCCCGCTGCCCAGCACGACACCCGGCCCCTGCCAGGAGCGATTTGTTCCCAGAGCCATCAGAGGTCCTGCCTCGCTGACCTCCTTTGCTGCCTGATCCATCTATCGGGAGAAAACAGCCACCGCCTCCTCTCCGCAGGCCTCTCCTAACTAGCCTGGCGACTCCCCCTTCAGCACTTTTTATCTCAGGCTCCTAAAATAAAAATCCTGCTCTGGGAGCTTATCTAATAAATCTGCCAGAGAGATGCCCAAGGCAGAAGGCAGCCGAGTCCCCTTCGCCCTCTTGGAGCAGGGAACGAAGCCCACATTGCTGAGAGCCAAAGAGAAACGGCACCAAATGCAAGGTGCTGGCGGGCAGAGCCAGCAGCCCTCCTCCCCGAGCTCTGCTCCCAGCCCACAGCCCCCTGCCCGGGAGGGACGGATACTAACGGGAAGGTGGCGGCGGTGGCCAGCTTGGTGTAGACGGCGGTGCCAGGCGGGCCCTGGCTGTGGCAGGAGAAGAGGAAGGGCGGCGGGAGGCAGTGCTTGTAGCAGAACTCGGCGGGGGACAGCCCGGGCTGCTGACTGGCTTCTGGCAGGTCTGTTTTGGAGGCCACGAAGACGCAGGGGATCTGGCTGTCCATGTAGTGTTCCTGCGGGGATGTGCACAAGGCTCAGAGAGGGGTGAGCGACCCCACGGGTCTACAGGGAGGGAATCACGAGGGGTCCCAACTGGGAAGGGCTGGAGGGCACCCGGAGGGATGGCTCGGCCAGCAACACCGCTGCCCGGAGGAAGGAGCTCAGCACCAGGGCTGGGGAAGGCCAGCTCCTGCAGCACCCTCCTGGGAGACACGGGGCTGCCGCTCAAAGGCTGAATCCCCCAGGGCCTCTGCCACTCACCTTATAAATACTGGCACAGTAGCTGAAGGATCTGGGGTCGCTCAGGTCATAGATCAAGCAGGCGACGTCGCAGGCGGCGTCCAACGGCTTCGTGAACTTTGTGTCAGCGCTGACCTCGTACAGCTGGAGCAGGAGGGGAAAGGACACGTGGCACGGCGCCGCCACACGGAGATGGGGCTGGCCCCAGGGGCACCGCGATGGTGCTGCAGCTTCCCAGCAACACGGGGTGGACCCACGAGCGCTGCCCCTGCTCCCCGACTCACTATAAGGTATTTCTCCTGGCCGTTGACCTGCACGGTGTTGATCGCGTAGAGGGACGGCTCTCCCGGGGTCTCCCTCTGGGCCTGCCACCGAGGAAAACACCGTCTCAGACAGCGGGGAGCAAGAGGAGCGCTCGGGGGAGGGAAAGGATTCCCCACTGCTCCAATCCCCGCGGCGAAACAGCCGTTCGTAACGAGCAGGGAAAACCAGCGTCACCTCGGTGGGGTCAGGGACACCCCTGGGGCAGGAGCAGCCCCTGCAGGTCCCGGGGACAGGCCGAGGAAGGGGGCCCGTCACCCTAGACGGAATGACGGAGGCGAGAGCCGCGGCGTGGAGGTGCCGTGACACCGCAGGTCGCTCCCAGGCCTCGCGCTCTGCCTCCTGCTGCGCCGCGCAGGGGAGCAGCCACTCACCGCGAGGCTCCTGCCGAGGAAGGCCTGCAGGAAGGCGGACTTGCCTGCGCCCCTGGCTCCCAGCACCTTGCAGAGGAAGACGTTTCTCTGGGTCTGCCCTTTCTCCAGGTCAATCCTCTTCTCCCGGGTCACTGCCAGGAGAGAGGGGCCGGGTGAGACAGAGGAGGGGCACGAGGGGGTGAGGAGGGGAGGGCACGGCTGTACCTGTGAGGGCCTGCGTCTGGGAGTCCTGCTCCGACAGGATGGGGTAGCCCAGGTAGCCCAGGCACTCCAGGCAGTGCCGCACGTCCAGGTAGGCCACGAGCCTGGAGAGGCGGAGAGCAGCGGGGAGCCGGTCGGGGGGTGCCAACCCAGCCAGCGCTACGCGAGGCGACCGAAGGCGTGGGAGAGGGACTGAGCTTACGTCCACTGGCAGAGGAATCCATGCAGGGAAAGCAGGCCTTTATCAGTGGTGCATACCGTGTTGTAGAGCTCGGGGCCCCAGGGCACGCAGGGGAAGACGCTGAAGAAGCTCTGCAGCTCCGCGGGCGAGAGGGCACCGTCCTGGTCCTGGAACACACGGGGAGTCAGCAGCCGAGGCAGGGCGCAGCCTACATGCGCCACACCTCTCCACAGACACCCCTGCTTTAAGGTCCCTTAAGAAAGGGACCTTAAAGCCCATCTGGTTCCAGCCCCCTGCCCTGGGCAAGGACACCTCCCCCAGTCCAGGCTGCCCAAACCCCACCCAGCCTGGCCTTGGCCACTGCCAGGGATGGGGCACCCACAGCTCCTCTGGGCAGCCTGGGCCAGTGCCTCACTGCCCTCATATCGGAGAATTTCTTGCTCACATCTAATCTAAACCTATCTTCTTTTAGTTTAAAGCCATTCTCCTTGTCCTGTCCCTACACCCCATGACAGAGGGTCCCTCCCCAGCTTTCCTGCAGCCCCCTGCAGGCCTTGGCAGGCTGCTGGGAGGTCTCTCTGAAGCCTCATCCCCAGGCTGAATTCCCCCAGCTCCCTCAGCCTGGCTCCGTAGCAGAGCTGTCAACTCAGTGCTGCAGCTCCCATCGAGCTGCCACAACCCAGGTGCAGGCCGACACCTAAGTAATTAGCACGTCCAGATGCACTGCAGATCCTCTACAGCCTTTCTCTCCCTCTCCAGAGCCAGCTCATAGCACAACCAGCTGCTTTTCTGCCTCTCTCTGGCCCAGTTCTCCTCCCACAGGGGTGCCAGCTGCGTGGCTGCAGGCCAGCAGCTCTGCCCACTTTCCCCAGCCCCCTGCGTGCTGCAGGCAGCCGCTGCAGAGGGGCAATGCCACTTGGATGTTAGCTCAGAGCCCGAAGGCTCACAATTTACTGTCTGCACCTTTGGCAAAGGTGGTGACCCCGGTCCCATGCTCCTGTGACAAAGGAAAGCCCTTTGCTGGAAGGGGAGCAGGGGCAGGCAGAGAGCAGCCAGGCTCCCGCACGGCCCCACCGTGGTGCCCACCTTGTCGTGCTTCTCAAACAGCCGCTGCAGGAACTGGTAGCCCAGGTGGTTGAGCTCCGAGGAGCAGCCGGGGGGAAGGCGGAACCTGCCGGGAGAGACCCCAGTGAGCAGCTCCAACGCCTCCTCGAGCCCCCAACGAAGGGCAGCAAAGCCACATCTCGCCCAGGGCACGTGGCTCGCCAGCCCCTCCCTGCCCAACAAAACCCCAACAGAACCAAACAAAGCTGTAGGAGAGGGCCTTGAGGCTGTGGAGCAGACCCCCCATGGCACATCCACGCTGCCCAGGAGCTGTCACGGCCTCTGCCTCGTGCTCAGGACCCAGCGTTAGCCCCAGTGCTTTCCACCAGCAGGGGCCCTGCTGTCTGCCCCTGGAGCCTGCTCTCTGGGGAGAGGCTGAGGCAGCTCGCAGCCAAAGCCTTTCATTACTGGCAGATCAGCACCTCTGGGGTGGCAGGGAGCAGAGAAGAGACAGCAGCTGCAGAACCAGCCGGGAGGGCTCTGCTGACAGCTGACTGCTCCCGACAGCTCAGGCAGAGGCAGAACAGCCTTCACAGCCCCTTGCTGATGTCAAGGGATGTCAGGGACAGGCCTTCACTGCCTCCCCCCCTCCTTGCCCGCCTACACCAGCGCCAGCAGCACAGTCAACAGCTCCAAGGCCGTTATATTTGCTGCCAACCCCTCGTGTCAGCTCCCAGCCACAGGGGAATGCGAGGAGCACGAGCTTGACCGTGAGCTCAGGGCACAGCCTCAGCTGAGCAAGGCAGCAGCCCCCAGGGTGCAGAAAGGAGCCCGGGTCACCCCCTGTGGGGACATCCCACCCCATCACCTCCATCCACAACAGGACACGCACTGCGGGTGCAGGTAGTCGTCTGTCAGCTCCAGCTCGTCGTCGTAGCCAAAGCGGCGAAGGATGGTCCAGGTGGTCTCGTGCCGGCCCCTCTGGATGAAGAGCGTGTTGAGGAAGAGGAAGCCTGTGGGAGAGACCAGGCAGCTCAGACAGCAGGGCCAGACGGGCACTGCCTCGGGGATCCACACCTCAGGACTACAATTCCTCTGGGGAAACAGGGTGCTGGGGCAGGGAGCTTTCAGTGGCCGCAGAAGGATCAGGCTTGCTTTGGCAGGAGGGACTAATTCGGCTCGGATCAAGAGCCAAGAGGACAGGAGCACGGAGCCCCCGTGCCGGTACCGTTTAACGTCAGCCCGTTGTCCTGCACCCCATCCGTGGTGTTCTTCCACACAACCATCTTCACGTCCTCCAGGGCCTGGGGAGCCAGCGGGTTTCCAAAGCAGGACTTCTACCTCCCAAAAGGAAGAAGGCCTTCGTGAGCAGGCACGCAGACAGCACAACCCCAAAGCTCCCCAGCAGCCGCAGGGACTGGGCTGTGCCCCGGCCCCACAGCCAGCCCTACCTGGAAGTAGTTGAGCTCATCATCGCTCAGGATCTGGTTGTTATCCTGGTCCGAGAGGTTGAAAATCCGGGTCAGTGCTCGTGCACACGCGGGTCTCAGCTGCAAGGAACCAACCATGGTGATAAAAACAGGGCACTGCCTTCAGAGGGGCTCACAGCCAAGGTTTCTCCTGCACTCTTCCCACCACAGCTGCCACAGGGTCTGAAGCACGAGGGCTTCTTCCCAAACCCCCAGATTCTCTGTCCTGGCTGCACTGAGCATGGGGAGACAGGTATTTTTCCGCTGGCTTCCCCTACGGGTACACCTTTCCCCTCTTTCTTGCTATCTTGGCCCAAACTCTCCTCCCTCCTTCCCAAGGAGCTCTGCAGCCCCCCAGGGCGGACGGGAAGGGGCTCCTCCAGAAACCAGGAGCAGTGCTTCCTACCTGCTTCTCCTCCGGGTCGTAGAGGGGGGCGGTGGGGTGCAGCACAGCTTTCTGAGCGTAGTAGAAGAGCTCAGAGATGTTCTTGAGGTTCTTGGCGGAGCACTGAGGATGCAAAGGAAGAGACAGGACTGTCAGTGGGGCAGGCAACGGGCTCGTGTTGGGGGCAGAAGGAAGATGACTGGAGCTCTCCAAGCCAGACAAAGAATGCATCAAAGCTCAGAGCAATCTCTGCCCACCAGCAGGAAAAAAACAAAAGGGAAGCTCCTGCTCGCGCTGTGGCTTTGCTGTGTCCTTTCCACAGCCTCAGGCCCGACAGGCTGCGTTGAGCTTCAAAACCATTTACAGCCAGACTGGGCAGACACTGAAACTCGCTCTCTGCGAGGAAGCCAAAGGGCAGAAGGCGTAAAGCACAGGCCCTTGAGACCCAAACCATGGTCCTTCTACAGAGCAGAGTGTTCCCTGCAAGCACGAAGGCTCTCCTGAACCACGACAAAGTGTTCCTACCCCTCAGGGAGGCTTTGCAGCAACCCTCAGGTCCCTCACCTCCACGCAGGTCTCAATCTCCGAGAACTGGTTCATGATGGGCAGGATGACATCCATGGAGCTGCCCATCTGCAGGTCAGACTTGTTCCCCACCAAAATAATGGGGATCCTGGGGAAAAAAAGACAGAGTGTCAGAGAGCACAAGCAAGGCCACCCCTCTTCCAGCCCCGCTCCAGCTGCACGTGCTGCCGGGCAGCCGGCCGGGAGCCTCCCCACCCTCCTCTGCAAGGTCCAGAACAGCTTTCCTGCCTCCCACGGCTGGGAGCATCCATCTGGAGAAACAGACTGCCTGATCCTGCTTACGCTTTCACCCAGCAACAATATGTTCAGAAGCCTTTAATCCAGCACAGCAGCCTCCTGCCTAAGTGATCCCCACACAGCTTGTGGCTCCTCTGCCCCCATACTCCCTCGGCAGCAGCCTCTCTCTGCCTGGATGGCAAGAGATCGAGGTGGGGAGGAACCCTCGCCCATGATCTTCTGCCTCAGCTAGACTTTGAGGGAGAAAAGCTCCCACATTCTTCTGCTACAAGTGGTTTGGCCACTGCCTGCACAGCTGGCTTGATGCGAGCAGCCCCTGGAGGACACGAAGGCGGTGAGGGCCCTGCAGCCTCCGGGATCACCCAGCTCCGCACCCAGTACCTGGCTCCCTTCTCAGCTCCTCCGTTCACCATGGGGATCCACTTCGTGCGAATCTGAAAGGCGAGCACGGGGAAAGGCCTGTCAGAGCAGCCTGCGGAGGGAGAGGCAGCTCCCAGCACGCGCGCTGTAGCTGTCGGCAGGGCCCTGCAGCCATCTGCTCCCCGGTGTTCCCCCGCAGCAGCAGGCAGAGCACACCCGGGGATGCTGAATGCCAGCTGAAGGATGCGACAAGCCTGTTGCCCCCAGCGCAGGGAGGCGATTACCAGTGTGGGAGCAGGCCTGGGCTGTGCTCAGCCTGCCTCTAAGCAGGAGTCTCAAACCCCAAACAGAACCGGGAGCAGCAGGGCCCGGCGGGGAGCACGTTACCTTCTCGATCGTGACTTCCTTGGTGACATCGTACACCACGCAGACCACGTTGGCCTGCAAGAGAGAAGAGGAAAGGGGGGTGAGTGAGGGTCCTGGTGCTCCCGCCGTGGTGGGGAGGCAGGTCTGAGCCCTGGCAGCCGTCGTGCTTGCGTTGCAACCCAGCAGCTGCAGTTGAGCACGTGCAGCACACACACACAGACACCGTGGGCTCCTGAGGAGCTGGACAGCATCAGCTCTGGCCCTAACTGCCCCGTGAGAGCACACAGACCCTCCCTCCCTCCCCAGCTCTCAGCCCAGCACAGCTATTTCTCTTCACTAACTGGTGAATTGTGCGTGGCAGCTCCCACCTCTGCTGGGTCCACTCCCTGGATAGAGCACTTTTGAAAGAGAGATGAGGGCACACTGCTCGAGGCCATTTGAAGCCATGCAGGCTAATCCTGGGGCCACACAAGGGTTTAGGCAGGATTTTCTGGAGCTGTTTTAAGCATCCGTACTCTCCTCCTGTCTGTGGGGTGGGTACAGCACCCCTATGCTCCCTGTCCCACCTCCTCATCCACTGAACACTGAGGAGGAGCGATTAAATAGTTCTGCTCACGTCAAACACACAGTGGAGACGCAGTGTTATTCCCCACAGCCAAGAAGTCTCCTCAGCACGGAGCCAAAGCTATCCGGGAGTGGTGAGGAGCAGCCAGGCCCATCCCATCTCCTCTCCACCCAGTCCCCCAGGGCTCCAGCTCCCAAACCACCACCTCTGTGCCACTGCTTCATCGGGCAGCCACAGGAACAGGGGGCAGGGGGGTCTCACCCATGCTCAACAACTGCCTCTCCCCTCTTCCAAGGCTGCAACACCCCGGGGCCAGGAGCACGCTGTGTGCTTCGTGACTCCTTCCACCCCTGGTCAGCAGCGAGCTGCCCCCCGCTGCTCTCCTTCTGGAGCCCCCCCAGAGGACCGGGACAAGCCACACGCCAGCTTACAACCCAGAGAAGGATTAAACAATCTGCTAAACAAAACGATAGCGTTAATCCGCAGATAACCAACTGCCCGCACGTCTCTGGGTGGTTAATGGGAAGGGAGAACAGCCACGCATCGCTTGTAAGCTGCAGGGCTACGGCAGCGCAGCCTCCTGACCCACAACCCCCCCATCCAGCCCCACTCACCTTAGCGATCTCCTCCTGCAGCTCATCCTCTGTCTGCTCCGACTCTGGAAGGGGAAAAGAGCCGTCACTGAGCAGCGGGGATGCTCCTTCCCCTGGCCGCAGGCGGGCAGGGAGAGGTGAGGCTGGCAGGGAGGGAGCGAGGGGGCCGGCCCCACCTGAGTAGTCCACGATGTGCGTGGGCACCTTCTCGGGCGTGACGTCCGCCGGGATCGTGATCTCCTCGGCGCGGGGGGGCACCTGCGAAGCGAGCAGACACCGTGCCATCGCGTGGACACACCGACCAGGCCAAATGCGGCCACTGCATGGGCAGGGTGCCTGCAGCCCACACACTGCTCTCAGCCCACGAGGAAGGGGCTGTGCACGAGGAAGGGGCTGTGCACGGCAAGCTGCTGCTTGCTACGGTGCCCTCTGTAAAGTGAAACCTCTGGAAGCCTCCTAGGCCTGAGCCCTCGCTTGAGGCACAGCGCCGTGTCCTGCAGTGAGAGCTATGGCTCAGAAATGTTAATTCTGCCCCCCCCAAAGCTGAGCCCTGGGGTGCCCCCCAGCCTGACCCACCCTCCTGGGAGATGTGCTATGCTGATAGCATGGGATTCACTGCGAAACGCAGAAAGGTTTTGGGGTCCAGCCGCCCCCCGAGCCCCAGTAAGCAGCCGGCGGTGCTGCTGGAGGCACTGGGCAAACATCTGCAGCCAGGGCCATGCCCTGAGCCCCCCAGGGGTGGCAGCGAGGGGCAGCACAGCCCCCCCAGGGCACACCCAGGCAGCTCGGGGCTCCAGGCCCAGCACAGCCCCGGCCTGCAGGGACCGAAACCGGGGGTGGTGGTGGGGGGGGGGGGGCCCGATCCCGGCCTCACCTCCTCGGGGAACTCCTCGCCCACCAGCGCCATGATCAGAGACGTCTTCCCCACCTGGGCTGGGGGGGGGGGGAGAAAGAAAAGAAACAAACGGGGAGAAAGAAATGGGGACGCGTTGGCACCGGGAGGGCACCGGGGCGAGTCCCGGCCGCCCTTTTTACCCCCCCCCCGGCCGCCCCTTACCCTCCCCCAGCAGCAGGATCCTCACGTCCCGCTTCATGGCGGCGCCGCCGCCGCCGCTCCCGGGGCCGGGGCCGCCGCCACCGCCTCAGGGCCGCAGCAGCGAGAGGCGAGGCCGGGAGCGGCGCCCCCCGGCGGCCGGAGGTGTCCCGCCCCCCCCACCCCGTGAGGCCGAGCGGGCTGAGGTGGCGCGGAGGTGGTTTATTGTGAAAGGAAAAGTGACAAATAAAGGCGAAACCGCCCCAAAACGCAGCGCGGGGGGCTCATGGGGTGGAGATGGGGCCGGTACCGGGCCCCATATGGCCACCGGTGGCCCTAAGCGAGACCAGGGGACGGGGTTGTCCCTCATGGTGGTTGTCTCCTGTCACGGTTGTCCCTCATGGTTGTCCCTTGTCACGGTTGTCCCTCAGCAACCGCTGAGGTCCCATCATGGATGTCTCTTGTCACGGTTGTCCCTCATGGGACATGTCCCTTGTCACGGTTGTCCCTCATGGTTGTCCCTCGTCACTGTTGTCCCTCAGCCGCCCCCCAGGTCCCAGACGAGCAGGGCGCTGTGCGAGGCCGTGAGCAGGCGGCGGCCGGCGGGGGCGAAGCGGCAGAGGTGGACGGCGTCATCATGGCCCCCGTAGTCCTGCGGGGTGCCCGCGGGGCAGGGCTGCAGGCGGAGGAGGCGCTCTGTGGGGACAGGAGGGGGTCACAGCAGGCAGGGGACACCCCCCTTGGCTGAGGGGACAGGGACAACAAGCAGGGAACGGGGGGGATGCTGCTAAGGGGCATCCTCCGCTACTCACCGCTGAAGCCAACGGCCATGAAGCGAGCTGCCGGGGACAGGCTCAGCGAGGTGGCGAAGTAGGGCAAGGAGATCTTCTCGACGACCTGCGCTCCAGCAAGAGAAGCACAGCAACGCCTCAGGGACGGGCAGGGACAGAACAGTGCTCAAGGGACATCTTTAGGAGGGTGCGGGGCTCCTGCTCAACGGGGAGGCTCGCAGATACACGGCCTCTCTCAAAAAGCTGCCAAAGGCACTTCCACTTTCCAGGAGACACAATTCAGAGACCTTTAGTGGTCCTGGAAGCAACCGCCCTCTCCTCCAAAAGCAGCAGCAGCGAGTGGCAGCCAGCCCAGAGGCAGGGACAGGGCCCTGGAGCTGCTTGCCCCAACCCACCTCACACCCTCAGGGTTGGATTTATTCACAGCGCTCCTCTCTGCGCCCTGCTTAGCAGGAGGGGAGGCTGCTCTGGGGCTGATATTTGGGTTAAGAGGGGGTCCTGCTGTCCCCTCGTGGATATAGGGGCTCATCCCCAAGCCCCCAGCTTGGCCTGTGGGTCTCGTGAGGGAGAAGGGCAGCGCTGCCTCCCCTCCATCTCATCCAACACGGCCACACAACAGCAGAGCAGTGCCTATGTTGCCCTGGCACGGCACATGGGGGTGCCAGAAGTACCTGTTTCTTGTGCAGGCTGTAAAACAAGGCTTCCTTCTGCATCCCAAAGCCAACGTAGACCAGGGTACCGTGCTCCCAAGGGCAGAAAGCAGCCAGGCTGGGTGGGAGGCTGCTGAGACCCTGGTAGGGGAAACCAAAAGGAACAACAGTGAGGCCAACACAACGGGGAGCAAAGGAGAGCACAGAGGGACAGGGACAGCAGCCCTCGGGCTGCAGCTGTACGAGCACTGGGAAATTCTTGCGGTGGAGGCTGTTTCCTCCTCCTTGCGTCGCCGTCTCAGCCGTGCTCACTTCAAAGAAGCAAGGAGCAACCCCACACTGCCATGGAAACCTGCAGCAGGCTGGTTACTGCCACAGAAGCGGGACGCACTGGGGTCAGCGGGCTGAATTTCCACCAGGGCATTATTCCTGCGTGGGTGTGGAGGTGGGACTGGGTCATGGATTGGTTTCAGAGCAAGCAAATAGGGCCCAGAAGATAGATATTTAGCACTGGATGCAAGGTCAGTCCTTCCCACATCCACTGTGGGGAGACCTCTGACAGCCCAGCTGGTGTTTGGGGCTGAGGCATGAGCACTCGTCCCCCAAAAAGACCCAGCTTCCTTCTGCAGGCTGATATCACGTGCGCTGGAGGTTGTTTCATGTCCAGTACAGACACTGCACTGGGACACAGATGTCCTGCTGCCCAAATCCCACAGCTGCTCTGCAGCCAAAGCATTCTGCACAGCATCACAGGCACTCAGGGCTGGAGCAGGTGTGTTTGGCTCTGTTAGCAGGCACCGGGCTTCTGGCTCAGGATATTCACGCTTGTTGGGAACATCAGTCAGCAGCATGCTCAGAATTAGGTCTCTCTTCTGTGCTGACTGTGCCGACTCCTGGCTGCGCTCTGTTTTGCATAGCACAGGAGTATCAGCTCTTCGCAAAAGCATCTTTTTTTTGTCTCCTCGTGCTTAGTGTCAGTACTTCCCAGGGGTTAGGCAGTGCCAAATGGTTCACGGGGCCTGTCTACACCCTCGAAGGTGCATTAGCAAGTTCTCCCAGCAGCAGAGAACCCAGGAAGATGACTTTGCTAAGCACACTCACTGTCGGCACCTGTCCCACTCAGAGGCATCCCTCCCCTCCGGGGTGGCTGAAACCAAAAACTTTACAACACCTGTAACACACATCAGACTGTGCTGACAGTCTCACATGAATTCGGAGGGGATTAGGATGCCTCACACCCTGTTTACAGACGGGGAGAGTGCTGAAGGGACGGGGCTGCACGGTGCCAAGGTGGGGACAGGAGCTGGCAAGCGCCGTGCTCACCTCCGGGCTGGCAGGAGCAGGGAAGCTGAGCCAGTCGAGGAGCTCACACTTGTCCTTCAGCCAGTCGGAGGCCCAGACGCTGACCCGACGGTCGGAGCTGGTGGCCAGCCAGAGCTCACCTCCTTCCACCCCAAACTCGTGGTACTACAGAAGATAAAAGCAACGTTACGACTCCTGCAGCACTGGAGCTTCACAGAAAGCCGCCAGCAAGAAGTAGCAGAGGGCAGGAGTTCATGGGAACACAGGGGATTAACGCCGGGATTAACCTCCGGGATTCTCTCATTTGAGCAGTGCTTAAAGGCATTTATCACAATAAAATAGGACAAGGAAGCGGTGTTTCCAGAGCCAGCAGCGTGCCCTGGGCTGAGCACCCCGGCAGAAGAGGAGCGAGCGGCTGGCCTGAGAGACAGATTTCTGGACATCCTCTGCACCTGCACATCTCCCAGGGGACTGCATGCAGGTACGTCTTCTAACCACATCCTTCACCTAAAACTTATAATTACCAGGAAAAGCAGCTTTGCAGCCCAGATTTTAAAGGCAAAATTATTCTCATCTCAGGAAGTTGCACAAAGGGAAAAAAAAAGGCTCTCCATGAAGAGAAAGACGAAGGAGATGCTAAAAACATCCCGCTGTTGCACATCCGAGACTTCCAGCTTCACAGAGGAGCTGTACAAAGAGCCAGCTACGTGCACAAGGTCAGGCTGCAAAGAAGTGAAGCGGGGAAATCAGCCTGAGGCTGTTATCGGGGGCATGGGCCACATGCAGGGGTCTGAATGCTCCCAGCTCCAGCTGCTCTGTGCGGGCACACATCACATCTGTGCACGGGGTGTCGACAAAAACCACCAAAGGTCCCCCCCACAGGCACAGACTGGCTCAGGATTGCCCCTGCAGTGCTTGTGGCTTCTCCCTGGTGAAGTTATCCCTAGAAAAACCTAACAGAACTTACCGGGGGTTACTGGGGGTGGTGGGCACAAAGAGGAAAGAGAAGGGCCGACCGACCCAGCCGTGCTGCTGCCCCTCCTCATGGCTGTGCAGTGCCACACGGGGGACTTGCTCCCGCACAGCAGCAAGCAGAGAGGGGAAGGAAGGTCCCACCTGCTTCCTGGTGCACTGCAGGACAGTGATCGGGGAGCCCTTGTGGTCAGCGAGGACACGGATGGTCATTCCTGTGCGAGGGCTGCTGACAGCCACGAGCCCGTCCTTGCCCCCCGATAAGATCATTTCTCCTGCGGCCAGAGGAGGGAAGGGAATGAGACACGTCTTGTAGGAGACTTCACTGCTCCCCAAAGCAGCATCTCCCCCCTGTTACAGCAAGGAACCTCACCGTCTGTGGAGTAGGCGATCGCCGTCAGCGCAGTGGCATGGGGGTGCATTTTCAGCTCCATCTCTGTCCTGGAAATGCTGAACACACGCATGGTGCCATCGCTGTACCCTGCCACCACGTGCTGGCTCTCAGCTTCCCATGCAACGATGGAATGAGGCTTCCAGGCCAGGCACTGGCAGCTCTGGAAAAGAAACCAGGGCAGAGACCTGATGACAGGGAAACAGTGGGACCGTACACAGTAAACGCACTGAAAGCTCCACCTGCAGGTATTTCTCCAGCTTTAGGCTGCTCCACGAGGACACAGCAGCCCTTGCAATGCCAGGCGGTGACTGTGCCCTCTACCAAGACGAAAAGATCGATGCGCCACAAACCATTACCTGGTTCAGCACTTGAAACTGTACCACCAGCTCCATGCTGCCCAGGGACCAGATCCTCACGCTGCCGTCCTCCCCACACGTGGCACAGTGAGTCTCATCGGGACTGAAGGACACTTCGTTCACCTGCAGCACGAAAGGAGATGGGAAACAGGGGCCCTAAAAACGCTGCAGCCTAAAGCACATCTGCTCCTCTCATCCCCCAGGACTCCTCTCACAGGAAAGACCAGGCGAGAAGCCCCAGACATAAAGGTAGGAGAGTGGCTTTATTTTTGTGCTATAAAGAAATCTTGGGCTGACAACGAGGCTTGCAACGGAAAGCAGCAAACCTAACCACAAAGCTGGAACCAGGCACTCTGCAGTAAAGGTCTAAGTACAACACCTTCCCTTCTACCATCTGAAACCTTTTTTCTGTAGCACAGAAGCACACCAAAGCAACAGCAGAGTTCAAAAGTCATCCTTTGTACCCTTTTTTTTTTTTTAATTTATTTCAGGCAAAGCAAACTTTCTGCAGTATGGGTGTCCAGCTCACCAACAGCCTGCTTCCAGCAGTTGCAGCACTCAGCATTGACTCTGGAGCTGCCTTCTTGCACAGCAGCAGAATGACCTGCAGTTACTCACAGGCTGAGGCCATCAAAAAACTAAGGTTAGAGCAGCTGAGCTCGGGTTTCTTGACGTTTGCCTGCCTGGTGCAGTTATCCCTAGGCTCCTCTGTGGTGTCCCTCTGTGACCCCTCTCATGGCCACCCCTTCCCTGCCCCTCGAACCTTGTTCTTGTGGCCGCTGATCAGCCGGATGCTCGTGCTCTCCGCCCAGTTGATGTACCAGAGCGTTCCCGCTGTGGTGCCCACGATTCCCATTTCTAACGAGTCATCGAAGGCTGAACTGGTGATCGTCCCATCGAGGGTAATCTCGTGTTCTAGCATGACCGAGCGAGATCTGGAGGAAAGGAGGATCCAAGAGGGACCAGCTCAGCTGCTGGAGCAGACGCTGCCTCCTCTCAGTGCAATTTTCTAATAAGCCCAGGCGTGGCTTTGCATCTCAATTGTTCAGCGAGGGGCTCCTGCACTGAAACCATCGAGTATAGGAAAGAAAGAAAATAAAGGGATGCAGTAGCACGAGCAGAAACAAAAGCGATATATTTTCACTCATTCTTTTAAAGAATTTTTAAAATTTAGATTATAAAGAATATCAAATTTCTCCACGTTGCTGACACAAACTTCGGACATCCATTTCCAGCAGGAGAATCCAGGAAAAAGATCCAGGCAGAAAGAATCAGCAGCGCCGGGATGGAGAGGAAAAACTGAGGGTGAAGAGCACCGAGAGCAGCACGGCCGCGGGCAGAGCTGACGTGTCCCTGAGAAGCCACCTCTCAGCCAGGTCCTGGAGCTGCCAGGCGAGGAGGAGAGCCCCTCAGGGGCACGGCACGAGGTGGGTGCGAGCAGAGCAGGGGTGTTTGTGCCACGACCTCCTACCTGGCCTCGGGACCTTTCAGCCTCAGCTCCCGCACGGCCGCCACCGCCCAGAGGCGGATGCGCTTCGTGTTGCTGCCGCTCAGCAGCCTGCTGCGCCGGCACAGCAGCACCCCTGGGGGAGAAAGGGGCACCCATGAGTAACCCCCCTCTGCTCTCAGCCCTCACCCCGGGCGTGCTCCCGGGGGCCAGGCCATCGTTTCATCCCAGCAGGGCAGCGTGGGTCTAACACAGCCCAACACGCAGCATTTTGACAGACTAGGGCTGTTTTTGCTTCTACAAACGCGGGCAGCAGACCCATTGGCACCCCCCACGGCTCATATCCACATCGGGTTTCTGAGCAGAGCTGAAATCGGAGGCCTCTGAGCTCATTGCTGCTCATTGCCAAAATTCCCATAAAATTTATTACAGCCCTGACGGACGCCTGGGGCATTTGCACCCACCGATCTCGCCGTCATCGGCCTCCCACGTCATGAAGCAGCGATTGGTCTCCGTGTCCCACACGCAGACCTGGCCCGAGTTGGTCCCACAGTAGAGGAGGGTGTCGGCACCGTAACAGAGGGAGGTCAGCTCCACCGGCCCCAAAACAGCTGGCGCAGGGGCCCGATGAACCTGCCAGGACACAGAAAACAGGAAGGTCACAGAGAGCACGGAGCTTACCTGCAAGGAAAAAACCAAAACAACTCCCACCCTCACTTAATTCTGTTGCTGCATCAAATACAACTGAAAGCTGCTCATGGGCAGCCAACATCACACTCTCGCTAAGAGAAATCATCAGCTCTGGCAGAACTGTGGGGGCAGAGCCTCCGTCTCACTTGCTAGGGCTTGGAGAAGACGTCAGAGATAATGAACGTCAAGTTCAAAAGAAAAAAAAAAAAAAGAGATTTACCTTGAGATTGATGTCAGCCCCCCGCTGCTCCAACAGCCAAAACGTCACCGCTCCTGTCCCCACACAGGCCATTTCTCGGTGAGAAAAAGGACTAAAAGCCACCTCGTGGACTGGCTCCGAGATACAAGTTGACGACAGGAGCTCGTAAGTGTAGGCATTCCACAGAGCAATGGTTTGGTCGTTGTAGTCCCCTAGGTAGAACATGAAAGCAGTAGGAGGGAATTCTGCAGCCTCTGCCTTTCTTCACAGAGGTCATGAGCACACACTGCACACTCGTGTCAACTTTGTCCCCCCGTTATCCAGTTGTTCAAAGACAGCTCGGGCTGCAGCCAACGTTCAGACCAGCTGATGGCTGCTGTGGTGGGGAACTGAGCACGCAGAGCTGGCTTTCTGCTGTTTCTGCATCCTGGGTGGCTGCAGAAGACACCGGCCGTGGTGATGGCAAGCATCCCCAGCTCCCAGGCAGCCAGGAGAGCAGCTGCCTCATCGGCCTTGTCCAGACCCCACAGCTCAGAGCACACTTTCAGCTTTTTCCTTCTCCGCAGCCCAGGAAGGAGCTGGAGAAGGGCTCCTCTCCCACGCTGCTCCGTGAGAGCACAAAGCTCTCTTTCTCTTTAGCAAAGCTTGCTGCTTTTTTTTTTTTTTTTCCAAGGGCAGACTCACCAGCCCAGAGCAAATGTGTTGCCTGCTCCACAGGTCCTCTCTTGCAAAAACAAGAACTTACTAATTGCATATTTGTCCTTTAAATGTCCCCTGCCTAAACAAAACAGACAGCTTGAGCGTCCATCATGTGCTGGCATCGCCGCCTGGCAGGAGGCTCCCAGTTTGAAGCCTGGCTACTTCTGTGCAATTCCAGCTAAGCAACAATAAGAAGTCCAGAAGAAAGCATTTCCCTTTGGATACTATATATAGCAACTGCAAACTATTTACACAGCCTGAGCAAGCACTAGTCAGCTGGGAGAAGAAAGCTGCAACTTCAAGAAAAACAAGCTCACTGGGCAATGAGAAGGAACTGAACTGGAGCTGGGGCAAGTTCATGCCTGTGGCTGGGACACAGGGCAGACCCACGAGCCTGGTGCACAGCTCACGGGTACCACTTACAGCACCCTCCTCCCATGAGCTGGCTGTTCCTGGGTGCAGGCAAACTCACCTAGGGTAGCAAGGAACCTGTCGTCCCGAGAGTACGCCATGGCTTGCACTTGTGTCTTGTGGTGGAACAGACTCGTTGTGCAGACCCCATCCTGGATGTTCCAGATGCAGATTTGACAATGGGACTCTCCATTCCTCCTTCCCGAGGCAGAGGCGAGAACCTAACAGAACAAAATGTTGTCATAGAGACCTTGGTAAGTAATTAGAGAACATTTCATTAGTCTTAGGAACTATTAGACCCAAATTAAAGTCATGCAGCTGGCAAATGGAAAATTCTGCAAGAACGACTGTCACTTGGCAGGAGGAGGGAGTGGTGGCAGGGAGCAGCCTTCACAGTCAAGCTGAGCCAGCCCAAGGAATAGCCAGGCTCAGAACCCACTGATTTTATTTCCATAACCCCAGGTCTCTGCGCAGCACTCAGAAGGAGGAACAGGCAACTGGGATTTTAGCCGGTGACATTCCTTTAGCCCAAAGTGACACAGGAAGAAAAAAACACACAGTCCTGGGCAAGCAGAAGCCTCTCCTACCTGGGCGTCGTGGCTGACAGCGAGTGTAGAGATCTCCTCTGTGTGGCCAAGCCAATGATTCTGCAGCCCCGAGTGCAGGTCCTCAACCACGATGACGCAGCCGCAGGTGTAGGCAAAGAAGCCTAGCAGAGAATGAGGAGATGGGATGGTTTCCTGTAAAGGCTTCACCCGCCGTAACTCACATCACAGTGCAGGAAGACTATTTTTTTTCAGTGATACGTAAAAGCTGACCCTGGTACATGGCCTCTGCAGCATCCTTCCCATCGGGCTGAGGATGGAGTAAGACAAATCTCACTTCCCCTGCCCTGAGCAAAGCAAAGCTGATGGGCATCACTCCAGCTTGGAGAAAGGAGGTGAGATGGACCTTGGGACAGCCCTTCCTCCTCTTCTATCCACTCAGCAACAGAAGCCTGGGACTGCCTGTATCAACTAATCATCACCAGCAGCACAGAAGGGTTACTGGGTTTTACAAACACAGAGCAGCGCTATGCTAAAGCAAAGATCCTCACCCAACAGCTAGACCTGACTTGGGCTCAGCGTGTGCCTGCAGACAGCGAGGGCTCACAGCCCTCCCACCCCTCCTCAGCCCTCCCCGTGTACCTGTGTCCGGGTTCCACACCATGTTCCCTCTGCCGTTCCCATTGTAGCCGATCACTGCTTTCAGCTTCAAGAGCTCGTTGCCAGCTGGAGGAGATACGAAACTCTGCAAGAAAAACAGACATGGGCTTAAATTAAGCTCTGGGAGGATGGTCTGGGCAGGTACAGTCAAGACCCATATAAGAAAAGCACACGTGCAAGCACACACACACATAACTCACACACACAACGCTCACAGGTTCATGCCAATGCTCAAAGTTCAAGTCCAACACATCAAGGGATCAATGAGAAAGCGCACGCTTACGCGTACAAAAGAGAAACCGCAGCAACAAAACCAGGCACGGATGCTTTGAGATGGGACACAAAACAGGCTGGCAGCAACTGCCCATCAGATGAGCAGCTGCTAATCCTGCTGGGCAAGAGCTCAACGGGTTTTGCTGACTCGGTGATGTGGATGTTGGAGCAGGAAGACAACGAGGGAAAAAGCGCTGCCAGGTGGGGGGACAGGAGAGAGAACTGATGGTGCAAGCTGAACGTAGCTTTTCTCCCACCACTGTGAGCAGCAGAGCTTAGGGAAAGGTTGAGTTAAGTTTCTGTTTTATTATTGCTCTGTTTATTAACAGAGAGCTGTGCCTGAACTACCTTCACTACACTCGATGGATTGCCTTCCCCAGCCTGCTTTGCCAACGCATCTGCTCACAAATATGTGTGCGTGATGAATCACTCCATTGCTCACTCGTCTTTCACTTTCAATAGCACATGCCATTTCCATTGCCTTTGAATAAAAATTTATGCAGATTTGCTGAACAGAAAAAGAATGGAGAATAACTCACTTTTTGCTAGTCTGGAAAGAGCTGCGTGTGGAGGAGAAAGGCGGACTCATGTTAAGGGTTTCAAATTGGACATCAGGCCCGGGGGTGCATTTCACAAATTGCTTTTGTCCAAAGAACCAAAAAATGGAAACAGTTTTGAAAAGCCACCTACCCCAGCCCCAAAATGCCGGTTCTTCACCTGCCCAGGTAACCAGCACCGGCACAAATCTCACCTGGGGGAGCGCCGATGCCTTAAAGCGAGGAGTGAAATGCCGGTAGGAATCTGGGCGGACGCTGCATTGGGACTGGGGGCTTTTGGTCTCCTTTCTGGGTTCTGCCACACAAAGAAGAAGACGGTGCCTATGTGACGCTGCTCAGGGAACGCTTTGGGATCAGCAGCTATGCTGTGGCTTGCTGTCTGTTCACACGCTACGTGTGCATACACACAAGCACATGGGAGAGGCAACAAGCAGACCGCAGAGTCACTCGCACGTGCTCCTACGTGACCAAGTGACCGGCTGTACGAAAAGCGCCAGCTTTCCAGGAGCAAAAGAAGAAAATCCATCTCCCCAATCAGCCCACTCAGCCGTGCTCCAAACAGCCTAAAGGCATCCACGCTGTGCGTTCTGGGCATCGCTGCGAAAGCATAAGCCACGCTGCTAGAAAGAGCTCTCGAACCGGAGTAGCAGAGGCACATTTTTAGGTTGAAGCTTTCCAACAAACCCTGCCTGGGGCTGAGCGCTGGCAGCTGCGTGCTGCTGGCTGCTCGCCACAAACTGCTGCAGCTTCGAGGCTGTGCATCTATTAATAGAGACATCGGGAGCTTTAATTTCAGCACGGTTCAATAGAATGTGCTACTTAGAGATGATATTGGCTACAAGCTGAAGAGGGGCTTCTGCCTTGCCTAGAAGCAGCAGCAGGGAAAGAGACAGAAAAACGAGTGGTCCTGGGGACCAGGAGGAGCCCCCCTTGACTCTTCCTGCACGCACCCAGCCTGGCTGGCCACTGCTGTGCTGAGCGCTGCCTGGGGCCTGCCTGCACCATATTTATAGCGATCTGTATTTTTCAAGAACAGCCCAAGCTGCCACGCAGGCCTGCACACGCTGTGCCCCACAGAAGATGGGACCAGCCCTCATTTACCACGTGCTGACTGTCCGGGAGACCTCGAGCTCTCCCTCCTCACTTTGGGCCTCACGACGAGCTCCTCGCTCCTGCCCGGTTCCACCACGAGGACCGAGGTGTCTTTGTCTCCATTCGCCACCAGCCTGCTGCTGCCTGGCAAACAGGCTTCCTCCTCTTTGTCCGACTCGGAGAAAATACCTAAAGAATAAAAACAAAGCAGTGGAAGGACAGAACCAGCTGCGTCCTTCAGGACCGCTTCTTGCGAGAGCAAGCCTTTGATTTTTGGCAGTGTCATTCTCTTGCTGTGTGTAACAGCCCATCAGGTAGGGTGGAGGGCAAAGCAGACGTTTCCTGCTGGTTATGTCCAACAAGGTGTTTACCACAGCCTTCACGAAGCTGTGCCAGCAGCGTAGCGTACGGAGCAGAGCAGAGGGTGAAGCAGTGCTGCACCCCAACACCTCTGGCTGGATTTGACCAAGTTAGGAGAAGGAAAGTGCAGACTGGTCTGTCAGTCCGCAGAAAGGGGATGAGGGGCACAGACAGGATGCTGGTGAACTAGGCAAGGAGTTAGTCCTAAAACAAGCTCAACTTCACCCTCTCCTATAATCGATTCCTCTTACTTTGACATCCTGCTAGGTGGACAGAGCTGACATCCAGACACGGTGGGGAGGACAACAACGGAAGAGGAATTGTCTGACGAGGTATATCAGAGGCATCCTTCAGCTTTTCAGAGCTCTTTTCTGTGAAAAGAAAACATTTTGCGTAACTCCCTTCCTCACTTAAATCCCTTCATCCTCCCAGGGTGACTGATGGCGATGCCTCCAAGCTCATTCTCCAGCTTCCTCCCAGGCAGGAGGAGCCACCTCTCCACCTCTCCGCTGCCATTCAAGAAAAGGAGGGACAGACAGAGAGGGGAAACGGTGAGGCCAGGGAGCAAGACAGAAGAGATGGAGTCAGGAGGCAAGGAAAGACAGAAGGCAAAAGCTGAACAAGCCACCAGGAAACCCAGAGCTGCCCTGCTCAGAACGTCCCCTCCTTGGCAGACCCCCACTGAGAGGTGCCAATTAACCGGAGACTGCCAATGGGGCTCATTAGCTGGTTAGCCCCTGCTGTCTGACTACCCCCCTGAGGGAAGGAACCAAAAATCCACAGCCCAACCCCAACCCCGTGCCATGAACAGCAGCTCTGGAAGAGCTGCAGCCCACAGCAACTCAGGGGAGGGAGCAAACTCACTCACCTGCTCCTGGCAGCGGAGAAGACTCGGAGGAACGAGCCCTGGGAAGGCAACAAGCCCGGTGTTACACCGCGAGGGGATGGAGGGGAGGGGAGGCAGGGGAGGCAACGCTGCACTTACAGGGCTGGGGGAGACCTCTCCGCAGGCAGAGCCATGAAATCCCAGAGGAAGATGGCATCTCCGACGCTGATGACGTGCCGCTGGTCTGGGGTGAAAGCCACCTGGCGCACCGGCTCCGAGTGGCCGATGTACACCTGGGAGAGAGCACGTCCTGAGCTCCATCACGCGCCTGGCCGGCAGGACTCCGGGCTGCACGCTGGGGTTCCTGGACACCCAGGGAAGGAAGCTGCTGTCTACGCTCCCCAGCAGAGGCTCAGCACAGAGGCCAGCACCACACCTGCAGTGCTCAAAGCTATGTTTGGGCTTAAATGCGCTGATCTGGAGAAACGAGCAGGAGCTGAAAGCCCCCAAGCTCTCATCCCAGCTCTCAACACCTCTGAAACCCTGAGCAAGCCGTTTCCTTCTGTGCATGGCTCTGTGCCTAGCAGAGAGGTTACAGCTACCTCTGTCCTTTGCACAGGCTCTCGCTAGGTGCAGTGCTTGGACAGCCCCAGCCTGCACTCGGTGCATGGCCCTACCACCTTAGACATGGGAACAGGGCTGTGTTCCTCAGCTGCTGGGCAAACCGGGACTGGGGACAATGAGCCAAGCCACCCAGAGGCCACCTGCTACTTTCTTCTCCAGGGATTGAGAAATGCTTTATTTGACAGGTCAGGGCAACGCCAAGCCGCTTCCCTCCCCGTGTGTGCGGTACCTGGAAGTTGATATCGAAGCGCATCTGATAGTCCCACACTTTGATAACCTTGTCGCCAGCAGTGAGCAGGTACCTGGCATCCTTGCTGAGTGCCAAGGAAGAGCAGGACACCTTGTGCACAGGAGACACCTGAGGACAAGACACAGCACCAGCAGCATTAACCGAGCCAGCTCTCGTTATCAGCAAGTTAAACACCGCCTGAGGAACAAGAAGCCTCAGGTCTGTTGGATGGAGATGAGAGGAATCCTTTTGGCCTCTGGTGAAGTTTAAAACAGGAGACAGAGATGCCCAACATCCCCAAGAAAGCGGTGTGCTAGTTTCCTAGTCCTTCTCCAGGAGCGTGAGGACCACAGAACCACTGAACATACCATGATCCAGACAGATCCACTATGACACAGCCCAATCTCAAAACTCAGGTTGGCCATTTGGGTATTTCACCCGCTCTCCCATGAGACAGGTAACTAGTCCCACAGCACCAGCCCACTGCAGTGCAGAGACAGGTTCACGTCCTTATGGTTCAGCAAGAAGGCAAGAGCGAGACAAGGAAGCCAAGAAGAAGACAAGAGAGGCAAGGAAAACAAGGACAAGCTCAGGCTCACCATGAGCATGACCACACCAGGATAGCTACATGCACGCCACTCATGCTCTTCTTGGAAGCCTGTGAACTCCAGCATGAGCTCTTGTCTCATTTAGCTGCCCAAAGCAACACAAAGTGTCAAAGCACGTGAATTTCATAACGCCCTACCTCTCGCACCAGTCGTCCCGTTTTTGCATCAAGCACAAGGATTTTATTGGAAGACGTGGACACCAGGAGCTCGCCTCGCGGCACAGGAGCAAAGCAGACTCTCACTGCAGTGTCCAAGGCTGTGCTGTTCAACTCGAGGATGCTGATGTCCACCCTCAGCAGCTGTGAAAAGAGGAGCTACTGAAAAACCACCCTGGAGAAGCCTCAGGGGTTGCTCATCTCATCCAGTCTGGAGGAATTTCCTCCCCTGCCCACCCCCGGGGAAGGTGGGGACCCCGCTGGGTACCTCATCGAGCGAGGAGGCCTCCATCACGGTCACGACGTACTTGGAGGGCCCCACGAAGGCCAGGAGACGGCTGTCCCCGCTGACAGACAAAGCATCCGGGCCGCTCCCAGCATCCCGGGCCACCACGTTACCTGAGGGCCACAGCAAGAGAGGGGTGAGAGGAGCCAAGATCACGCCGCAGGCAGCTCGCTCCGTGACGGTGCTGCTGCCTGCAGCTCCTCCTGCCTCTGCATCAGCCTTGGGTTAACGCTCTGGCCTGAGAAAGGAGCAACCTCTGTCGTGGAAGAAGCTACTGTATCTGCAAAATCCACACCACACAGTAAACCACCTCAAAGGCAAGGTCTAGAGACGTGGCTCTCAGCCTGACTGAACGTGTGGTGCTTTCAAGGAGTGGAGCAAGCAATAAAATTGATTTTGCTGTTTGTTTTTTAACGTTACAAGAAGCTTTAACTAGGAACTATAGAAGTCAGCTGCAGCCTGCACATCTGAACCTTGCATGAAACCCACAACTCCAAAGTCTTACCCAGGACTCTCAAGACATGGCTTTTTGGCACCACAGAGCTGTAAAGAGCCAGAGTTCCCTGCAAACAGGAGCTGAACATGAAGTTGCCATCTGGAGAAAAAGTCAGTCCAGTGATCACAGTGCGGTGCTGCCTGCAAGGAGGCAGAAAACATGAAAAGCGTGGAGAAGAGCCACAAAAAAAAAAGTAGCAACAATGGGAACAGAGTGAAGGACCCAGGAGAACAAAACAACCAGGGACAAGCACCACGTTCACACCTCCAGCAGAAGAACCAGCACTCCGAGTTTTTGGAAAAAGCCAGTGCAGCACTCCAGCTGTCCCTGCACGGGACCAGCTCCCTCTCCCTTTGGAGCATCCTCCACTGCCCATGCCAAGTCTCACAAGAGCTCCCTGTTCAGCTGATCTCTAGGAGAGCCCCTTTCCTACTGTCAGCTGGGAAATCCCACCCCCCAAAGCCCTCCTAGCTTGCTGTGCCAAGGTTTTGAGTGGTGGAAGTCTAACGTGCAAAGGCTATCTCTGCTTGAAAGCCACTCAGCTGGGACGTGAGGACTCCAGCCCAAGGAAAGTACTTCTCCCACTGCACAGATATTGCTCTAGCTCCTGCACGGGTGCAACTCCCGCTGCAAACACTTACTTGTGCTCCACCAGCAGATCGGAGGCTGCCAAGCTGAAGGTCCTCACCATCCCACTGCCAAAGCCACAGGCAAGGATCCGCTGGGTAGGGTGAAAGGCCACAGCACACGGCATCTCATCTGCAGCCGTGAAGTCATACAGCTGCAGGGAAAGGACATAACACAGGCACGAAGCTGGGTGAAGCTGTACCCGGCAGCCACAAGGCAGCCTCAGACCTCCACCACGTGTCCTGCGAACAGAAATCTCACCCTTCCTGGTTGCTCCCAAAACCCAGTGAAGTGCTGGGTCTTCAGTCATTTAGATAAAGCCCCTGGGTGTTATGTTTTGTGTTAAAAGTAATATACACATGATGAAGGAAAAGAAAATACATCATCCCGTTTTGTTTAACACCACCTTCAGAGTCTAAGACCAAATAACGCATTAAGCAAAAACTCTCCCAACTCCAGACTTCAGAAGGATTCCTTGCCCCAGGCGCACCCCAAGCTTCAGGGAGAACATTTCAGGGCTCTTGAACTGTGGAACTTTGATAACTCAGCTAAAGAGAGACTGAAGAGACTATCAATAAATGAGATATCTAACGACTCGCATCTCACCCACCTGCTGCATGGACACGAGGTCCCAGACTCGGATGCTGTTATCCCGAGACACTGTTGCCATCTGCTTCCAAACTCCCTCCACCGCGAACGCCAGAATGGAGTCCTCGTGAGAGCGCATGAGGGTGCTGTAGTCCCGGGACTCTATATCCAGGTAGCCCAGGTTCCCAGCCGTGGTTGTGCACAAGACTTTGTGGCTGTCTGGACTGATGCAGACAGAAGTCACCGGCGCCTCGTGCTCTGGGGAAAGACACAGCAGTCAGCGCACAGCCCCGGGAAAGGAGCAGCAGCACTGGAGCACAGCCACAGATCCAAATTCATGTATGGGAAAGAAGTGCACACGGGAGTGAACATCCCGCACGACCTCAAGATTGAGTGCCTGCAGGTTTGAGTCCAGTGACAAATTAGTCTGTGCCCTTTCTGGAAGTCCCTGAGCTCGGCTGTTATGATGACTGTTTCAAATAGAGCGAAGAACCGCTTGACTTCTCCCCTAATTTTTCCACGGACAGATGAGCTGTAGGTACAAGGGCACAGAAATCAAGACGGACTGCCTGTTCTCACCCCGGCTCTCCTGCCTCTTGCCCAGGAGTTAGAAAAATGAACATGAATAAATTGTCATTGATGTAAAATACTCCCAAGACAGTCCTCTCTGAAGACAGCAGGCATGAAAAATGCCCTCATTCACGACAGTTACTTTTGGGGACATCAGAGCAGAGGTTTTGCTTCCCAGCAGCCAGCTGACGTAGGTGTGGAGTTCAGAAAGCCCAGCCCCAGCTCTACTCACCCGCCTCTAGGACAACAGCCGAGAAGTCCAGCGGCCACAGCCGCAGGTAGCCATCTTCTGAACCCGTGGCACAGAAGGCTGAGGAGATGCTGATACTGTTTATAGCGATCCCAGGGCCTGAAATCCCAAAAACACCACATTGTACACAGGCAGAAACACAGGAACTCAAGCTGAGGGTCCCCCCACCCAAGAGCTGGCTCCAACTTGCTCCAGCAGCCAGAAATCCCACTGCGAGTGGCTGCAGAGGCTGCCTCGGGTCCCAGCCACCTCTTCTTAGGATTCAGAAATTCACACTTCTGGTGTGAACGGGATCTCGTGGTAAGGGATGTCCTGGGTAAACTGTCTGAGACACAAAACTGTTTCATTCCTGTGCCTCAAATCCTCCCTGCGGGGTAGTGAGAAGTGGGAGAGAAGAACAAGTGAGGATAACACAACTACAGAAACTGGGAAAGTGACTGATTTTGAGATTCTGGTATGAAGTCTATCAGTCGAAGGACCGAAGACAGCCAGCACCGCCACCACGGAGACACCCAGGGACACGGTTTCATCTCCTCTTTGTTGTTTTCTCACCCACGAAGTGGGAACTGGAGTTACATGCTTCTCAAAGGGGCACGCTCGAGATTAATTAGCTCAATTTGCCGAAGCAAAACACGCACCAAGTTTTGAGATCGAGCAGTCACACTTGAAAGTGAATTCTTCCTGCTGTTAAAGTTAATGGACAAGCTGAAAGCTGAACTACTTCGTACACAGCATCAAAGCTTTCCCAAACACTTCATACGAGCTGAATAATGAAAAAATCCCCAAATTCATCTTTTCATTGATCTTCTCCGCTTTTTTTTTTTTTTTAAACATCTCTGCATTAAGATTCCCATCAGCAAATTAAGACCTTGTTTCATGCTTCTAAAAGCAGTGTTCCTCTGAAACTGCAATCAGCGTTTAAAATGCTGAAATTTGTTCTTAAAATGATACTTTGCTGTCCTAAGTACAACTATTTGCACTGCTTAAGGGGAAAATAGCCAGCGGTGACCTAATCAACCCCCAAATAATCCTTAGCAGGGGGTAAGCGGCTGGTTTAATTTACCAGGGGGTTGTTTGAATTCCCCTCTGCCCCGATGACATCCGAGCTACCCCATTACCTCTCCTCCCTGCCAGAGCCCTACCTGCCCCTCCGCCCTGCTGGTCCTGCTGCTGCGAGGGCAGGAGCCGCCGCGCGCTCCTGATGCAGACGTGCTTGTAGTCCACCTCCAAGACGTGGCCGCTCTTGCTGCAGACAAAGCTGAAAAGGAGAAAGACCCCCCCCAGGTCAACTGGGTGCCCGAGGTGCCTTCCCGTGAGCCGCCCCACAAATCTGCAGCCGGGACAGCACGTTGGAGCTTCCCATCTGATTTTCTGCCCCTTTGAAACGCCAAATAGAATAAGGAAAAGGCCAGAGAGCCTCAACAGAGCCCTGTCCCTGCAGGGTGGCTCAAGGATGGGCGAGGGGGGAGCCCAGCAGCCCCTTACAGCGTGCGGTCCTCCGGCTCCCGCTCGGCCGAGTGCCCCTCCTCGAAGGCCAGGTCGGTGAACTCGAGGGCATGGTACTCGCCCAGGTTGACGGGGCACGAGCGCAGCGCTCCGCTCCGCACCCGCCACAGCCGCACGTTGTCCCGGCCGCACGACACCATCCTGTCACACAAAACCACCTTGTCACGCAAAACGGGGCTAAGGGACGGCAGGGGACTCGTGCCAAAGGTGGGTGCTGACAGCGGGGGCCAAAAGCAGGAGCGGCACCAGAAGCCCCCTGCCCCTGCAGCGCCACGAGGCACCCCCAGCCGCGCCAGAACCGGGGCTGTCCGTTTTGGCTCCTTGGCACCCTACCTGGTGTCGTCAAAAAAAGCAATCTTCAAGGTCTGGATGTCCACACCCGTGTGCGCTTTGGCCAGCACGACCACGTCTCCGCCACAGGTCACCTGGGCAGTGTTCCACACCACCACCACCTGAAGGAAAAGGACAGCACGGCACCGGGCTGAAACACGGAAACCTTGGCAGCAAGGGGGATCCTCGTCCCAAACAGCTGCACGTCCTGGAGACTGCTCTGGGCACAAAGTACCGATAATGGAATTGAAGGAGTGAAGAAAACCCACAAAGTTCACATATGGAGGGTTAGGACTGTTCAAAGTGCTCAACAGTCTGGCTCCCAGTTACAGGTCCTGGGGCTGTGAGCCTGTAACTGTCTGGCAATGCCCCTGTGATCTTGGGGTGCACTCAGAGCTTCCCCTCACCTCGTGGGGTGCCCTCTGCAGGCCTTCTCTCCAAGCCCATCGGTCCTTGTGGTGGGGCACCCCCAAAGGAACGGGGATGATCAGCAAGGACAGGCGGGTGATTTAGCTCTCTGCTCTCAGAGCGGCGTTAGAAATGAACCCAGCACGGCCTCCGAGGCTAAGAACGACCGATGTGCCACCCCAAAAGTGCTCCTGGCCATCCCCATAGCCCCTCCCAGCCTGCTTCCAGCCCCCCGTGCCGCTTTCAGCGCATTGATTTCCCCTCTCCAGCTCCCACCCGGTTCGCAGAGCTCTGCCTCACGCTGTGAAAAAACTGGAGCAGTCCTGTGGCTGTTTGTTTTTTTCCTGCAGGCTGTAGGCAGTTAGTGATGGCACAGCTAATTGCTGGTAGTTGTCAATAAGGGATTACTGGATGAAAACAGTTGCACTGATCAAGTAAAACCCTGAGTCCCAAAAAACAATTTTATTTTTGACTACTATGTGTGGGATCTGCGTCATCCCCTAGCTACATCAGTGGGTGGCAGCTTCGGTGCCCAGCATCGCTTCCAGCACACGGTGCTGGGAGCCCTGAAGGGAAGGATTAAACCCCGCATCTGCCTGCTCGCCCCTGATGCTATAAAAAACGGGTTTTGGGCTCCAGTCGGTGCCAAATCTCCCATTTGAACTCCCATTCCTCCACTACGTGCTTGCAAGCCTTCCAGCTCGAAATGCCACACAAGCACGCGTCACCCTCAGCTGGGTGGGCTGGAACTGCTGCAGCGATGCCAGGCGATGCCGTGCATTAGGCTGCAGCGATCCCCAAAGGGCACAAGGAGAACTGTCCTGGCTGGGCTGGTGGCTGGGAGACAGCGAGCACACAGCAGTGGTTTGTCTGATCTGAGGGAAATCCTCTCCTGTCACTTGCTTGGCAGAGCAGAGAAAACGCAAAAAAAATAAATAGATAAGTTTTAGTTCTCACCGTTTTCCCATGCCCATCCTTTCCAACACCACAGAGAACGGCTCCGCTGTAGGAAAAGCTGCAAGAACAGGACACCAGGTGAGACGCAGCACCTCACACCCCAAACACATCTCAACAAGGAGACAGTAGGTCCCGAGGGATGAGCCCGGGAGCTGGCAGCACGTCAGCCGTGCTGGGCCAGCTGCCAGCAGGTCTCAGTGACAAGCACAGGCAGCTGAGGGAGAGCTGTAATTCACCCCTGCTTTATCACGCACTAATAGCACAGAAAAGCTGCCACGCTGCGACACCTGGCACGCCTGAACGCACCCCTGCGCACATCCCCTCCGCCCTCACGCACCTCCCCAGGGCTGAAACCTACCTCAGGGACAGGAGCACCTGCATGTGGGCTTTGAACATCGACAGGCAGCTGCCCCCGGGGAAGTCCCAGAGGCGCAGCAGGCTCAGGGGGCCAGCCTGTGCCGAAGCCAGCAAGGTGCTGCTCCCATTGAACGCCAGCGCCGACACCTGCAGGATGCAGCGGGTTGGAGAGCTGGGAGAGGAGCAGCAGGGAGGTGCCTGCACCTCGGGCACGGGCACAGCACGGCCGTACACCTTCATAAGGAGTTGTATCTACCTTGTCTGTGTGGCCGGTGAAGAATCTCTGCTCCCCGGTCTGAATCTGCAGGGTTACTATAACAGCGTGGCACGGGTACACCACCGCGGAGTTGTCCTTAGTCCACAGCGCCTGCAGGACCGAGACAAAAATAAGAGGGCTGATGAGATGGCACGGAGGTGACCCTGGGCTGCACCCAGAAAATTCTTAAATCCACAGGTTTGGAGATCTGCTGCCTGCGTGCAGCAGATCTATCTTGCAAAGGAAAACGAGGAGCCCCACTGACAGCCGAGTTAATTCAGCCGATTTACCATACAAATCATGTCTAAAACATGCACAGCCAATATATGGAAGAAAATGTTCTTGGCAGAGCCTCGAACTGGACGAACCAAAAAGACCCTTTCTTTATCATTAACAATCCAAAACGCTTCCCTGCTTGCAGAAGCCAGGAGATCTGAAAGGCCCCCTGATTTCTGATTCAGCACCGTAGCAATAGTTCCCATGCACAAACATGGGCTCGTGCCCGTTTGTTACAGAGCAATTCTCCCCAGCAAAAACGTACCAAAAGCGTGGCACTTGCCTGCCCTCCGCACCTCTGAAAAACCAACACGTGATTACAGATAAACTTGCAAAACTGCCCAAGTTACTGACACATTTGGTGCTGCCGCCTCCGAAGCCGATTATCTTTCTCAGCCTCAGGATTGGATCTGGTAAGAAACTCTGAAAAACAAGAGAGCAGAGTCACCCCGAGAGCAGGGCCAGCTCGCCAACTGCTCTGCCATAGCCCTCCACCCCCATTTACTGGTTCTCTCTAAAACAAACACAGCCTTGGTTTCTCCCCCAGTAAGCGGATGGCTTTTATTTAACATAGAAGTCAAATCCAGAAGAAAGGAAGGAGCTGGGATTTCCCAGCTTTGAGAAGTTCTCCCACTCCATCTAAGGGGGTTCCAGCCAGCCCCCTCCACGTCCCCAAAACACCCCAAAAGCAGGCTGCTGCTGCAGGATGGCTCCTGGTCTTACCCTGCAGTGAGCAGCTCTCCTGCTGGCCAGCACATCTGCTCCGGGGCCCTTCCTGGACGCATCCTGGGCAAATCATCAAACACACAACCAGCTTAATGTCAGTGCACCCAAACACAGGGTCCCTCTTTCAAGACGTGTAACACCCGAGAGGAAAGAACTGCCAGTCAGAAAAAATAATGCCAGCAGAAGTATCCTGTAGCATTAACCAAAACTCCAGCCTGAAGCTTGTGTTCCCTCTGCTGGGCTCAAAACCATCAGGCACAAGTGTCCCCATGCCACTTGCTCAAGCAAGCCTTCAGCAGCCCTGAAACCATCCCCAGGAGGTGTGGAAGGGCGCCGAGGGGGTCCCCACACTCGGCACAGCCGTGGGAGATGAGCCCACCTCCTCTGAGCCCCCACGGGTGGTGCGGGCAGCCCGCTCGCTCCTGCGGTGCGCGTACACGTGGATGCTGCCGTCGCTGACTGCCGGGCACTGCCCCGAGTCCTTCTCTGCCTCCTGGTCGCCAGCACGCACGGCTCTCAGAGGCCCTGGGGCTTCCAGGTGAACCTCGGGGATGCTTCTTGTAACTGCAGGACACCGGGGTGGCACCTGTAAAGGGCAGAGGCTCAGACACAGACCAGCCCTCCAGCCTTACACCCACTGCAGAGACAGGGAGACACCGGTGTCACTCCCGAGTGCTTTTCCCCTCTCCAGAAGCCCATCAAGAGCTTGAGAGCCTGAACACCAAGAGCTTGAGAGCCTGAACACCAGTGGGGAAGGTGCGATCACGGCGAGGGCAGCTGCCTGCAGGCACAGCAATCCCTACCCCAGTGCTGCTCTGCTCCCTGGGGACACCCCAGCAAGCTCTTTAGTCTCCAGTCCTCGTTTCCTATCTTCAATTTGAAGACAAAAGTACTCCACTGACACAGGGATAGATGTCTAGAGACCATGAAGCACTTGGCATTGATCCTGTCCCTGCTCTGTGCTACACCACACGGAACCACCGAGGCACTCGCTGCAGGGCTGTGCTCAACAGACCCTGCCCAGATCAGGCTGCGGAAGACAAAAAGCAGCTTCTACAGCCTGAATAAAGGAAATAAAGAGGAGATGTAGGGAAAAATCCACGTGAGGCAGGAAGGCAAAAGTCACACCCTCCCTCCAGGGCACACTTACAGCTCTGGGACTGGTGATCTGGTGGATGAGGGACAGTCGGTCACGGACGGCTTTGGTGAGTGTCACCGGCTGGGGCAGGTGGCAGACGGGGTCCTCCGAGGGTTGGCCACCTGGAGGACAAGAAGAAAGGGCTGGACTCTTTTGGAAAGCCTCTGGCCTGTTAGCTACCTGCTCCTGCACGAAGGAAACCAACAGCCACATCACTCAGCTCCTGCTGGAGCCTAGGAAGGTGTGGGGATGAACTGAGAAATCCCTGAGAGTCCCCTGATTGCACTCTGCCTGGAACATCTGTTACAACAGATACTGAACAGAAAACACGCTGCAGATTTGCTGCCTTCGGTTGGGAGGGAGAAGGGAAAGAACCCCAACCCCAGGAGACTGGGGGCTGTTTTCTCAATAGCTCTACAAGAGGAGTCCATGGAAAAGCTTGTATAAAGTTAACCATATTTCACAGCCAAGAAACATCTTTGCTCCAGCCACCTCCTAAAACTCCCCGGCACTTCCAAACAAGCGTGGGTGCTTCAGCTGACCCATGCCAGTTCTCAGGGTGAAACGCTGAGCCTCTCAGGTGCCTCTAAACCTCTGGGAGAAATTCTCCCAGCACGGATCCCACAAAGGGCTCTGGACAGACGGAGCCCCAGAGGCCAGCAGCACGCTGCTCGAGCAAACACCGGGGGCTGGCATGGCCTCAGCTGCTGCCCCCGGCATTCCCACCTGCTGCAGGACTGGAGCAGCTCTTCTGGATGGAGTCATACGGCAGCTGGGACCCTTCGGATGGGAACCTGAGCAAAATCAGAGGAAGACACCGTGTAACCAGGCCTCTGCACACACACACACACAGATCTTACGTGACACCTTACAGCCTGGCACAACAGCCTTTAACAAGGGCAGTTTAGCTGGCTGCCTCCTACAAGATTCCTCCTTTTGCCCCCTCATCCCCCAAGCAGTGAGGCACTGCAGCATCTCCCCACTCCAAACCACCCCGATCCTTTTCAAGGGTAAGCTCAGCACTGCCTGCTTTAGGCAACGCTGCTAAGCAGTGCCTGTAAGGAGCCGTGATTTATGACTGACACAGATCTCTGGTGAAAACCTCAGTGCAGACAGGAGCAGAGGCCGATCACAGCTCAGCAGCCACCGTGAGCACCCTTTAATTAGCCAGGGGTTGAAGCGCTCCTTTGGAACAGGATGCACGGAAGAAACATTTGAGTTCACCTGAGGCAGATCCAGCAAGAGACTGCTGAGAGAGAGGACTGGCGTTAACACCAACCTCAGGGAGCACCCTGGGGGCATTTTTCCTGCCCCAAAATATCAGCGATCAGCAATTTAGGGCAGACTTACTAACAACCTGTAAGTACCAGAGCCGTGGCAACCAAAACGTTTCGACTAGAGCCCCAGGTCTGTATAAATCTGTCATTCCTTAACTCTGTCACTCCTTAACCGTGCTCCCTGAAGAGAGGTGTGAAAGCTCTGGCGGTGCCACAAGCAGCGGGCGTACCTGATGTAGTCGTAGTGGTCGTGCCACTTCTCCCCCTTGGGCACAGGGAAGGCCATTTCCCGCGGCATGGGAGAGACGCCGTGGCCGGCCAGGTTGGCTTGTCGGGCCTCGGAGAAAGTCACACCTAGAGGCAGGAAGACAAGAAGATGAAATTCTCCAAGGCCTGTGGAGCTGGCCGAAATGAGGTGTTTCCAGTAGGACACACGGCTGCCCTCTTTGAGGACTTCAAAAAACAAAGATTGTAACTGCAGCAAGGTCTGTAACAAAGACACCTTCGTGTAGGAATATTCCTGAAACTCTCAACTTCCAAAGACAACACCTGGTATCCAGTTATGAGTCCCCCAGGCCCAAAATTCGCTTAGTTTTCTATTATTTTCCATAGTTTCATGTGATTTGTGCTAGGGCTCTGTTCTGATTTTCTTGTCTTGGTTCCTTGATGAGTTTGTAATTTCAAGAACGTTTTTGTGACATAAGAAATTCCAAGAGCCTCTTTCACGGCAGGCAGCATCTGTAAATTCTTTCAGCAGACCAGTAAGTTTGGGAAGGTTTCCGGCACAGAAAAAAGTTAGATACAAAGGTTTTAACTGAAGTAACTCTGTTACATTAAGCAGGTGAATTCAAAAAGCGTTGCAAGATTTCCAGATACCAGAGACAAAAACCACAGGCTCTTTGGACAGCTAAAAGCATGGGCCTAGGAGAAGCAAGCCTTGCTAACACCTTTTTTCCCCAGAAAAATTCTAACCTTGGTAAGATATTTAGCTTTTCTCGAATCCCTCATTTTTCCAGCTGGAAAACAAGATGACACTTTCCTCCAGAAAGGTCGTGAGCCTGCAGCTGGCAGTGCACATGGACCTGCTAACACCACACCTGGCGTTTTGTCCCTTCCCCTTCCTCTCACCACTGAAGTCAGCCTAGCTTTGATACAGACTCACTCCCATGCTCACGGGCTAAGAATTTAAACTGCCTGATCAGGGCTAATTGCCCTACAGCAATCGCATCTAAAGGCAGCTTTAAAAACTACGGGGCACATCAAGGCTTGGTTAAAATCACAGAGACACCACCCCTGAGTCTCAGCTCCTCACCTGGGTCAAACACCAAGTCGCTGGTGCAGACGTTTCTCACCAGCAGGTTGGAGCAGAGCTTGATGCTCTTCAGGTGGCTGTAGCGCCGGTTGAGGTACATGGAGAGGATGTCGTGGAGATCGAGCATCAGGCAGGTCCAGCGCACGTTAGCAGGGGCTGCCCCCACCAGATCTGGAGAAGAGACCAGAGAACTCATCTCACGGCTCACTGACACAGCACTGGGCTCTGGGACGGACAGACAGACAGACAGACAGCCTCGCTGCCCTGCGCCCACACACCCAGCCTGATGCTTCGCGAGGGGCTCCTGGCCAGGACACTGCACCCACACCACCGGGGTGCTCGCCCTCCTCGCGCCCATCCAGCTGGTTCCTGCGCTCACCATTCCCTTCGGCTGCGTCTCTCCAGCCCGACCCCAGCTCCTTACCTCGCCTGGAAGCCCTGGCTGTGCTCTCGTCCAGCGAGCCTTTGGCCGCTGCGCACACGAAGGGGAACTGGAGCCACGTGGCTGTGGATTTGAACTCCTTGAAGAGGTTGGAGAAGGAGATGCGCACCACCTGGTTCTCCTGAGAAGAGACATGGGCAGCGCTCGGTCACCCTGGTGGCTTTGGCTGGGACGTGCTGCAGAGTGGAGCATCCCCCGGGCACACAAGCTGTGTCCCCTGTCCCCTCCGAGGCTGAGAGGAGAAACCCAGAGGTGTCACAAGGACAGGAAAAGCCTCAGGCTGGGGTCCCCCACCTGTGATGCTGAGGACCAGCTGCACTCGAGCGCACCAAAGATCACAGAGGGGTTTGTGTTAGTGGGGACCGTGGTGCCCAGCTGGTCCCAACCATGGGCACGACCCCATCCACCCTTTTGCACCGCCAGGTTTGGGGCTCCCAGCTCCTCTGGGCAGCCTGCACCAGGACCTCACCACCCTCTGAGTTAACAATTCCCTCCCAACACCTCACTTAAATCTCCCCCTTTTACCTTAAAACCCTTCCCCTTCATCCTACACACAGCACCTACTGCTGAAGACCCCTCCCAGCTTTCCTACACCCCCCTGGAGGTGCCAGCTCCGGGGTTCCCATGCAGGATGGCACCGCCGGGCCGGGCTCACGCACCTGGGTGGCCACGTCCAGGTGCACCACGAAGTGCTTGCGGGGCAGGGGCCTGAAGAGCAGGTAGAGGTAGCGGCCCCGCAGCCCCAGCGACTGCGTCCCCGTGCGGGGCAGCTGCAGGTAGTTGCAGGCGGGGACGGAGCCCCGGATGCGGTACACGGTCCCCTTCAGCCTCTTGTCCTGCGGGAACCGGGGGAGTGGGTGCTGGGGGGGGAGCCCAGAGCTTACACCCAGGACAGGGGCTGTCCCCCCGGTGTCCCCCCGTTACCAGGCAGGCGGTGACGTCCCCCTCCTTGGCGGAGCGCTTCCACTCCTCCACGCGGAAATGCTTGAAGATGTTCAGGTAGGGGCTCTGCCATGCTGCGGGACGCGCTGCCTGGGCACCGGCACCGGGACAGGGACCCCCCCATACCGGGACCCCCCTTCTGCATCAAGACCTCCCCCCATACCGAGCCCCCTCCCCGCACCGTGACACCCCCCAGTACCGGGACGCCCCCTCCGTGCCAAAGTCCCCCATGCACACACCGGGACCCCCCCCCTCCCTGTACCGGCACACCCCCTTCCCAGACCGGAGCCCCCCGCCCCACCGGGACACCCCCGTCCCGAGCCCGCTCCCCGCCCCAGGACCGCCCCCGTACCGGGACGACCCCTCCCGCACCGGGACCTCCCTCTCCCTGCACCGGGACACCCCCTGCGTACCGGAGGCCCCCCCCACGCACTCACCGTGACACCCCCATACCGGCATCCCCCCCTCCAACACCGGAGCCCCCCCACCCCACCCCACCCCACCCCACCGGGACACCCCCCCGTACCGTGACACCCCCGTTACCGAGCCCCCCCCCGCACCGTGACGTTCCCCCCCCGCTTACCGGAACACCCCCTCCGTGCCGGAGCCCCCCCGGCACACAGCGGGCCACCCCCTCACCGTGCCCCCTCCCATACCGGTCCCGGTTCCCGGTGCCCCCCCCCCCTTACCCGCTGCCGCCGCCATCACGCGCGCCCCCGGCTCAACCGTCCCGCGCGCCCGCCGCCAATCCGCGCGCTCCCATTGGCCACGCCCCCCTTGACCACGCCCCCTTGACCACGCCCCCACCCAACAACCCCGCCCATTGGCCACGCCTCTTGTTAGCCACGCCCCCTCCTCGGCCACGCCCTCCCTGGTGGCGCGCAAAAAGCACGCGGCGGCGCGGGGGGCGTTCAGGGGCTGTATTGACCGGGGGGGGGGGGCTCAGAGGGCCGGGTTGCCGAAGCCGAAGCGCTGCTGGGCGGCTCGGAGCTCCTGGAGCAGGGCGGTGGGTCCCAGGCCGAGCTGCGGGAAGGAGGAAGTCGTTGGGTTTTGGGCTCAGAAAGGGCATTTTTGGGTAAATGGGGTGCTGGCGGCTGGGGGAGGGCACAGCTTGGTGCTCGGTGCCCCCCCCAACGTCCCGTACCCACCTTGACGGCATACTTGTAGCACTGCTCTGCCTCCAGCTGCCGCCCTCCCTGGGAAATCACAACTGTGGGTTATGGGGGCTTATAGGGGGATTATGGAGGGCTTATAGGGGGGTTATGGGGTAAGCAGCAAGCAGTGCCCTGCCCCGGAAAGGTGCTCAGCAAGAACCACGCTCCCCCCGGGCACACACTCAGCAGGAGAGGACAAGCAGTGAGGAGAGGTGCTGCTCTTCCCCTCTGCAGTGACCTTCCCTCAGCTTTTTCCCCTAGGATCTATGAGATGGTTTCCAGGCTCCTGAAGAGGTGCAGGTGAAGCCTCAACCCCTCCTGCAGCAGGTTGGGGTTTAGGGGCTGGCTGGGCACTCACGTGCAGGCAGATGAGGGACAGATATGCCCACACCTCGGCGTTGCGGTTGTTCAGGGCATTGGCTTCAGAGAGAGCGTCCTCTGCTTCCCCCATCTCCTCCAGCTTGAGAGAGAGAGAGAGAGAAGGAGGGGTGTGAAAAAAGGCAAGGGGCAGGCAGAAACAGCTTCCCAGGTCTTTGGAGCAGGTGCCTGTTAAAAATCACTACAACAAGAGCAACCAGCAGAAGGGCAGGCCCTGAGCTGCTGGGTGCTTCCCCTAATGGGGCTGCAGGGACAGGACTCGGGGCAGAGAAAACCAGAGAGGTACTAACACCTCCAGTCCCAGGCACTAAGTGGTCCCCCTCCACCAGGAGCTCTGGTGACCTGCTGGGCTGCTGCTGCCACGGCTCTGGTCCTGGTCCCCGCTCCCTGCCTTTTGGGGTCTGCAGCCTCCCAGAAGGTGTACGTTTGGCCAAAGGGAAGACAAAAGTTTGGGTTCCTCCCTGTTTGTTTCCCTCAGCCAAACTCCTTTGGAGGAGCCCCTCGAGGTGCACCTTTGGGAGATGCCGCGCTGCTGGTGGCTGTGTCTGGGTGTCCTTGGCAGCCCTTCAGAGGCGCTGGATTCCTCTGGGCAGGGAAAGCACCGAGATTCCTCCGTGCTGACATTCTGCTCGGTTCTTTTGCGGTGACATGCAGCTCACGTGCAGGCAGGCACGCAGAGCAGAGCCCAAGCCCAGATCACACGCCTGCCATCACACCAGGGGAGGGAGGCCCTGGCAGCAGGACGAGGCAGGGAATTGGGCTGCTGCTGAGGGTAACTGTCTTTTTCTCTACCTCCCGTATAAGCAGCCTGAGGTGCCGCCCTGGGACTGCAACAGGACGGCCTTCAGCAGCATTGGTGTGGCAGACAGTTAAGCTTTTCCTTAATGAAGGGCATCAATAAAAGCACGCTCTGCATACCATGCCACAGACCCAGCGACGTGAAGTTGGGATCTCCCACATAACTGCACTCACCCTATAGCAGGCGATTCCCACTCCCAGCCAGGTGAGACATGAAGGAGAGCTCTTGCAGGCTTGTAGGTAGGTCTGCTTCGCCTTGCCATACTGCCAGGAAAGAGGTTATCATGTTGCTCTGCATTAAAAGTGTCCCTCCACAGTGGTCCCTCTCCTCAGGACTCTGCCAAGTGCCCTGTTTCCACTGGGGCTCAGACACCCACTGACCCCACTGCTGCCGGAGGGGCTGGGGGCTTGATTGCTGCCTCCAAAGCTGGTGGCTGTACGCTGGCAGGAGTTAATGCAGTGGTCTAAAAGACACCCTCATTGATCTGAGGATGAGAATTTCTCAGTAGCACCCTGAGACTAGGAGCAAGCAGCTCTGTGAAGGTTTTGCTGGGTTGTGGCATTTAGCTATAGCTGCAGAGAATGGTGTTTTATACCTGGGATCTGGAATCTATTCACTTTGTTGAAAATTCCCTTCTGCCTCTCCTGCTGCCTCCTCACCTCTTTCTCTTCCAGGTAGATGGAGCCCAGGCGCAGGTAGACAAAGTGCATATCTGCAGCATCCACCACAAAACTGATGGTTCGCTCGTAGCACTCCTTTGCCCCTGCAAAGTCCCTCTTCAGGTAGCACAGGTGCCCTTTCAGAGCCCAGACATCTGGATTCTGTGCACACAAAGCCAAAGAGTGAGGCACGGCTGGGAGACAGGAGAGAGAGAGACCTGGAGGAGGGCCAGGAACCCCTGCAATCAGCAGCCAGGAAGAGCCGACAGGTATTTGATTACAGCAGAGCAGATTTTATGCACAGAATAAAAATCAAGCCAGCAGGCTGCCTGCAATGAAAGCCCCCTCCAGCCTTCCCTGCACGCTGTCCTGGCCTGAGCAAGGCTCCCCCAGGTACTGAATACACAAGCAGCATTCGGAGATGTCAGCTTTACAGCCCTCTGTGCCATCCATTCAACCTGACTCTCAAAAGCCTCCTTCTTCTGAATAGCAACCTTGTTTCCCATGAAACAGAAGCTGACTCACCAACACAGGGAGAAGGGATGAGGATATACGTGTTCAGAGGGAAAGGAAAGGCAGACAATGCAGAGAGAGCACCTCTCGGTCAGAAATGCTGCCTGTCTGTGCAGAAGGTGATGATGGACAGCAAATAATAAGCTGGGGAACAAGGAGAGCAGCTCTGTAGCCACAGCCTGGTGTGGTTTACCCCCTATGATTGCCCTCCCCAGCAGAAACTGCTGCAGACTTGCATCAGAATTGCTCAAGTGGAAATGAAGCATGGGCTCCAGGTCCAAACACACGACGCAGGCAGCGTCTGCCGCAGCGTTTGGCCAGCCTCCCCCTTTTGGGACAGCATCCTGCCCTTGTGAACACTGAGGATTACCATGAAGTCGATCCTAACGGCCTCGCAGAGACACTCCTCGCATTTGGAGAGGTCTTCCTTCAGCAAGCAAGTCCGGGCCAGCGCCAGGTAGTACGCACAAGAGGAGCCCGCCAGCAGCTCGTGGGCAAGCGCCATGTGAACAAACTGCAGGGGAACAGCACCCGGCAGGGTTAGGAGAGCAGGCACACCACGGGCATCCCCAGGACGCTGCTCCTGCCCTGCAAACACACTTCAGGACTGCCTCGTGCCCATTTGAGTTTCACAAACAGGAAACAGACATGAGATTCTTCCCCCCTCCCTTGAAAATGGACCTCCTATTACTTTTAGGTCTGTTTTGCTTTAAGCAGCTTTCTGCCATGTAAAATGAAGGCAGACAGCACAATGTGGCAGTCAGAGAAACCTCGCCGAGATGACTGTGGGGGACAGGAACATCCCCCAGGTGAAACAAATTGCTCTGACATACACAAGCGTCTGAGAGAAGAAAGGAGTGCTGGTGCACGGGAAGCATGGCAAGAATGCATCTCCTCTCTGACCGTACACGAGCACGTTGTTCCCTCCACAGCCAGCAGTGCCGAGCTGAGACACTCCGAGAGCTTTGCCTGCCTGAAGTGACTTTGTCCTCAAGCAGCATTTTGGTCTTAGCACTCTGCCTGGCCTTAGTTTTGCATTTCTGGCCAGTGCTTTTGCTCTCTTGGCATCTGGGGTAGCCTCGGTTTGTGCTCTAAGCCCAGCAGAGGTCCTGGCTGGAGCTTGCCACCAGCACTTTGGTAATTGCCACACCTCCCTCCCTCCTCCTCCACTCCGTGCTGAGCTGACCTGGATGGCCTTGAATTTCATCAGGAATTCCACTGCCTTCATGAAGATCGTGCAGGAAGGCTGGCTAAGTCCCGAAATGGGGGGTGGCCCTGCAACAAAATGCACCTTCATCAGTCCCAAACTGGGCTTTCTATTTCTGAAATAAGAGCAAGGGCTGGGACCTTAACGGGGACAGTGGGATCCCAGCAACACAGTGTAAAACCCAGGAGACAGCAAGGGGCACTGGAGCAGGGATTAGCGCAACATTTCTTTCTGAAGGGCTTAAGATTTTTGTAAGATCTGTGAAAAACTATATTCCCGACCCACTAGTTTTCCATGCCAAACTCAGAGTAAGAAAACAGAGATTTATAACTCGGACTTGTTAACTACAGTAAGACCCCTGCCTCCCCAGAACAATCCCGTGGAGCCCAAAGACTCCAGCACTGCCATATCTTTGGCACCCATAGGAGAGTGGAGCTATAGAGGAGGCAGATCACAACACAGAGGAGATCCACAGGGACAGCTTGAGAGCTGGCGTCTCAGGAGGGAGACCTCAGAGCAGCCGGTGAAGGCAGCTGAGTGTAGCCACACGTGGCGAGAGCTGCATTCACCCACCAGTCGTCCATCCTGAGATATGCTCTGAAAAAAATCGTGATGAACCCAAAGATTCCCCTGCTAGGGAGAGAGAACGAGACTCAATGCCTTGTTTTGGTATCAGGACGGCCACAGCTCAGTGCTCCCAAGTTCCCTCCCTCCCTGCTGATCGCACGAGGCCACCTCCCAGCCCTAGGCTCTCCCTCTCACCCCAGACCCCACTCCCTGACCTTCTGGGGCTGCCTCCGATGCCGAAGCCTCTTCCTCAGGTGCTGGGCAGGCCAGGGCAGGCTCCTCCAGTGCCTCTGGCAGCCTGCTGGCTGAGCCATCCGGAGCCCCCTCTGGAATGAAACCCCCACCAACCATTAGGTGCAGGCAGGCTTTGCTAGAAATAGGTAAAAATGAAGCAATATCCTTTCCTTTGTAATTGCAGAGGGTGAAAAAAAGGCATATGACCCTGTAGGCCTGCCTGAAGCATGTTGCACGGAGTGGGGATAGTGTTAAAAATAAAGCCAGCTGATATTTTCCGCAGCCCAGCCAAACACTTAGGACTTGGCTCAGGGTGAGGCTGGATTTGTGTTTCTCCTCTTTGGTCTCGCTGCTCACCATCTCGCACACAGCTTCAAGCCTCCTCCTTGCTAGTACGAGGGCACCTCCTGGTTTCGCTAGGAATTACCTGGCAAAAGCTGCTCTGGGCCTGGACTGGTAGACCTCACGTACGCAGCAGCAATGTGCTTTTTCCCTCTTTTTCCCTCAGAGATGCTCCTCTCCCTGGCGAGCTGTGCTTGGAGCCGCTTCTTAGCCTCGCGGAAGGCCATTTCTGCCTGAATATTATTATTCTGCAGCTCATAGAACAAACCTACAGGAGACAAAGAGCAGCATGAGAAGAAATTAGCCCTTAGCAAAATCCTCCCCTTAGCCCTCAGATTAGAGAGGTTGGGTAAGAAGCAACATTCATCTCTACAGAAATGCCTTGAGCACACAGGCTGGCTTCCTTTTCTACCTGAAAGCGTCCAGGCTACGACGTTGAATGGCTCCAAGCAGCAGGCATCCTCAAAGAAAATCTCTGCCTCTTCGTAGTGCTGCAGCACGACTGCCACGATCCCACAGAGCAGCAAGCTGGGGGCAGGCAGACAGGTGAGCCTCGCAGGACCCCGGTGGTGGCATGAGGGATGCCCCTCACCTCCCCACCCTCCAGGAGCACACAGCACCTGCGCACGTGGTGTGGATCCAGAGAAAGAGCCTCCCGAAAGCACTCCTGGGCTTTGGTGTTGTCCTCGAGCAGGAGGCAGAAGGCCCCGTAGTCCAGCCAGTACTGGGTGTTGTGCTTGTCCTGAGCTATCCTCTGCACACAAGAGATCGTTGTGGGAGTAAGGGCTCTGGTTTATCACATGCTAGGGTTTCCCTTAACGGGGATCATTCCTGGCTTCCTCTAAGCCTCCTTCACCTATCAGTGCCCTCCAGCTTCAGCTGACCTCTCAGCCCTCTGGTAGAGGTCCCCAGTGCTGACCCAGCACACCTTTTGGGCCAGCTCACCCCATTTCCCCTGGCCTCGAGGCTCAAGTCCTCAGCGACCCGGCCAGCCTCTGCCTCACGTCCTCCAGAGAGCAGCATCTCCCTAGAAAACCTCGCACACGTTCAGCACAAGCACCCCGCTCACGTTCCCCTCCCTGCTCCGCACACAACAGACGAGGCTGGCTGAGCTGTCACGGTGTGCTGGCTGCCAGCCCGGCCACGCGGGACACAGACAGGAGGGAACGGGGGCTCCTTCACCTGCTGGTGGTAGAGAGCTGCCAGCTTGTAGTCCTTGTTGCCTTCAGCTTCGTGAGCAAAGAGCCAGAGCTGCTCAGCCGTCATGCGGGTGAGAGGGGCAGGGGAAGCAGCTTCCTCGTGCAGCAGCTGGTAAGGAGGGAGATAGAGTTAGCCCTGGGGAGGGTAAGAATGGTTCCTGTGCTCCTCATTCAGCAGCAGTCCCCAGTCCAGCACCTTGGCACAGCTAGGGCTGGGTGGGTTGGAAAGGCAAGCTGCCCCAGCCCCTTTTTGGGGTGGGACACAGTCCTGCAACCCTGTGAGCCCCCATCCTTCCCAGGTACCTGTACCAGACAGGGAGGGGGCAATATCTCTTACTGGCAGCTGTGGCGAGTAAAAGCATCCCCCAGATCAAGACCAGCTCTGCCTGGGTGGGGGGCAGATGGTGCAAAGCTCTGCCACCCTCCCCAGGAGCCGGCTGCTGGTGGTGCCTCGCATCCCACCAGCTGGATTTTGCAGCAACGGGATCCAGATGCAGTGGATCCTGTCTCAGTGTGTGGCTTGGGGCCCACGTGTGACAACTGCAGCAAACAGAAGCTCAAACCTGCAGCTGTCCTGAAGGCAAAAGTGCCCCTGCCTTCGCTAGAAGCAGCTTCTAACCCGGATCCCCAGTGATGCTGTACCCCAGGCCGGCCAACCCAGCTCACCGGACACATGCCAGGGTTTCTCCCTACCTGGTTGAGGGCAACGTGCATCTGATCCACCAGGTACACGTACAGCTCACTGAGAAATGCCTGGAACTCCTCCTGGGTCTCAAACGCCGTGGTCTTCAGGTATTTCTCCCTCACAATCTTCACTACAGCATACTGTGGAGACAGGTGATGCTTGGGCAAGACAGATTCCCCCACAAGCTCCACAATCATAACACAGAGCCAGAACACACATTGTCATGGACTCATAGAATACGCTGAGTTGGAAGGGCCCTACAAGGAGCAGTGAGTCCAACTCCAACTGCCTGAAGCTCTAACTTAATTCTAAGGAAGAAACTGATCAAAAGAAAAAAAAAAAAGTAAGCAGTGATGAATTCCTTTCCCACCTCCCAGCCCTCACCTTCCCTGACACACGGATGCCCCTTTGAGGGACATGTGGAGAAGCCCCTTCTCGCTGGGGAAGGCTGTGGGAGTGCAAGAACAGTCAGCTTGGCCTTCCATGGGACACAAACACAGGGCAAATGGGTGTGATAAGGTTTGGAGTCTTCCCCTGTTGACAGGGAAGGTTCTCCTGGTGTGTGACCAAAGCAGCTTGCTGCCTGCTCCGTTAGAGGAAAAACCTGGCCCTCCCCATGCCCTCTGCAACAGCCTGGGTGGCACGAAGGGATTCTGGAGCAACACAGAGTAACACTAAGTTACCCCCATGGAGCAGCAGTTCCTCACTGAGAAACTGCCTGGACAAAACAAGTAGGGAAGTAAAACAACACAAGGGACTCTTTGCCTTTAGCTGTTCCTTAAAAGCAAAATATTTCCCAGAGCTATTGAGCTCGAAGTTGAGTAGACGCTTCTGTTCCTCCAGGGTTTGATGGTCTATCGCTCCTTGGCCAGGCAGCTGCTTCCCAAACAGGTCGTGGTATTCACTTAGGATGGCAACAGCAATGCTCGTGACCTGGCTGTGATAATCCTCCACAGCCTAGGATATAAGAAGTATCAGGAAATAAATAATCAAACTTCCAAAGTCACTGAAGCCATCAGCCTTTAAATGAGTTTTATTTGCCAGAGCCCACCCCCAGCCCCCCAAAACTCCACCAAGTCTCAATTAGCCCATCACACATCTTTTCCTGCCCGTACCTGAGGGCTGTGAAACATGGCTATGTAAATACAGAAGTGCTCCTTCATAATTTCTTATCGCTCCTGCTTTATTTTTCAATCAGAACCCAGTGTTTCAGTCGTCACTGTCTTTTCTACAGCACTACAATTGGCCGCAAGTAAACTATATCTCATTTGCTGGGTGCCCCTTAAAGCCATGGGCGAGCCATCTTCAGCAGAGCCTGTAATCCCGGTGCCAAAAGCCTCCATGCACGGCAATAATCAAAATGTAGCACTTTGTGCACTCCAGACAGTCCAGCACAAATCAATTCTGCAGCCGCACTGGGGTCAGTTATTGAAGTGCTGCTTCGTCCCCCACTGTTGCTTTGAATTTCCCATCAGCCAGGGGCCATCTGAGGACAATCTCCTGCAGCGCCTGTTCTGTACCTACCGAAGACCAGCCAGTGGGCTCAGGTTGGTTTCTGGGGCCAGGATGTTGCACACACAAAAGTCCTCACAATTTTTTTTTTGCAGGGTTATTGGTTGAGGCTGATTCTGTTCATGTCTGTCTGGGTCTGAGGAAGCACATGGGCTAGTCTGGGACAAGAAACTGCCCATAAATATACAGCTCTGGTGCCTCCCCAGCACCCAGTTCACTCCCAAACACTCCCACCCTGCTGCTCTCTTCTCTGTCTTTCCTAGATCTTGCCCCTTTTTATGGGCTGCAAATGAGAGTAACACAGCCCAAGATTTCCCAAGGCATAATGCTACAAAGATCACACATCCAGAAGCTTTTGGTGTGTTTCCTCTGCAAATCTCATCTCTAAGTTGCTGCAGAGCTCAGACTGAAAATTAAAATCCCTTATGTGAGAGAAAAGAAAGAAGTGGCAGAGCGGTGGCAAGGCTCTTGCACATACCTTCTTGGCTCCTTCAGTCCGGGGAGGCAGCGGAGGGCGAGGGGGAATCATCTCCTTGACCCTGTCAATGAGAGGACAGAAGAGATGAGCCTGACATCCTGCCAGAGACACTCACTTGTCTCGGGTGCAGGCAGCCTGCAGCGCGAGGGCTCCAGCCTGTCATCGTGTCCTTGAGGTACCTTGCAGGGACCAACACGGGAGAAACCGTGAAGGCTCTGACCAAGGATGAACTGTAAAGACCAGGGCACCTTCATTCAATGCCTGCAGCTTGTCATAATGTTTGGGAGAACTGGCTACTGCCTCGCTCCCTGCTGCTGATTACACTCCGTGGGGATTAGATAAGATTTATGTAGTTATTTTCACCAGGCTTCACTGACCCATTACACAAAAACTCCTGTAAAAATCCAGCCCAGCAGGTAAGGTTAGCATTTGTTATTGCTGGCAATCAAAAGCACTCTGCCACAGACGTAGACCATCTTATCAAGTTGTTATTCCTTTAACTCACAGCCTCCTGGGTCTGCCAGAACACCTGTAAGAAAGGGACCAAAAGGAAAAGGAAAGCTCTGAAGAACGTTATCACTGCAAACCCTGGGCCACCCCATCCAGCAGCTCCTGACATCGACCCCTTGACACCATGTCATGCCCGTCTGTGTCCCTGCTGGGGCTGCAATGACTTTCCAAATATCGACTAAAAGACCTCAGGACTACAGTAACATTAAGATTTTACTGAAAGCCTTAGAGTCAAGACAGCCTAAATTCTTTGGGATTGTATCAAGATTTCCTGATTGCTGGCACTAAAACACCTTCAGCCCTTAGAAGGCGATCCGGCCCACCAAGCAGTGTCACATCCCTGTTTTGGCCCCTGCCCAATTAGCAAAGCAGACTGCTTCCCCCACACCAAGTCAAAACCGTTCCTAAAACCATTCTGCCAGCTCGCAGAGCTTCTGAGCAGCTGATTTTGCCAGGCCCTGACCTCTGGCCACTTCTCCCATGCAAAACTTCTGTATATTCAGAGATCTGAAAGGTTTCATCTCGTGTCCCTGTGGGACCTGCCACCCACCATCAGCTGCTTTTCCTGTGAGATCAAGGGAGGCTCCAAAACGCCCCTTCAGAAAGCTGCCGTCCTGCTCTCCTCGTTGCCATTCCTGCCAGTCCCTTACCCCACGCAAGATGTGCCCCCACAGGACACAAAGACAATCAAAATGCTCTGCGTGGGGCTGCCGTAGGTGCCAGAGGAGCTGTCGGGTCTGCCAGCACTCCTCGGGAAACCCACGCTCACAGTCCCACCCCCAGAAGAGCTCCCATCACTGATGCGGGACCTCTGCTCGGGGCACACAGGAGAACCAAACTGTTTATCTCGAAGATGAGAAGGAGAAAACCAAGCACAACAACCACCCAGGCAAAGCAAGCGAGCAGAAGCGGAGGCTGATGGAGGATTTTGGACGCAGCCCAAGAAAGAGAGCTGTAGTCTGCTAACGAGCTCTGTATTCAAACAGCCTTCCAGGGAAAAAAAAAAAAAGCATTGCTGATCCCATCTGCCAGGACACATGTACGTGCCATCAGCTCGAGCCCCCCAGGACAGGGCCCTCTCCACTCCTTGGAAGTGCTGATTTTCCAGGCTGCACATCCACAGATGCACGTGGCAGGTGAGTGAAGAGGAATTACACGGAATTCATGCAAGTTGCAGGAGAGTAGGAGGCAAACAAGAAGGGTCAGGACAAGGTCTGTTGTAAGGGGGGCTCACTTTCCCCAAACCTGTTTTTTCTAGCAGACAGCAGGCAGAACAGAAGACAATGCACATGCTTCCTGCTCAAAGAACGACTGCTGCTGTGTGGTTTCTACTCACACTGCCTGTGCACGTTATGGTTTATTCATTTGCTGTATTTTCTCTTTTTTTATCCAATAAATTATACATACGAGGCCTTCCCTAGACTGTAACACAGCAGGACTACCACTCTGCAGATGGGAAGCAACTGCCTTAAATCAGACAGACAGAGAAAGACTCGAAGCCTCAGAGATGAGAGGGCAGCTCTACAGCAGAACGATGTGAAAACTAATGGAAGAGCCCGGGAGCGGGTAGAAAGTTGTGACAAAACTTCAGAAAAGGAAAAACAACATCCGAGAGTTACAGCAGCACTACCGAGTGCAGCCCACTGGTGGCCAGCCCTGACCAAGCAGCAGACATCACATGCAAAAGGCAAACACAAGGGGATTAATAGGAAACAAAGCCTGGACAGGACACAGATTTGGTCGTGCTGCTCTGGTGTCTCTCTTTTTGAGGTGACTGGCAGGGAGATGCCAGCTCAGATGAACACAAATATTTTCCAAACCCACCCAATGCCACCTCTGAAGCAGTCTGGCCCAGCCCTCCTGCTGATTTCAGCGGGCTCTGGCTCAGACACTCAGCTGGTGCTCACAGAGCACACTGAAGGGCAGGCTCCCTATCCAGTCCTGTTTCTATCCTGCAGGAGAATTCAGTTGTCAGCCGCAGAGTTATAGCATGTCTTTACACACCTTTTGGTGAGCTCCTCTCGCAGTCGTTTTGGTACCAAGGCCTTGTCCAGCTTTATCTCCATCACCAGGAACGTTCCTGCTTCAGCATATTGCTGTGGACACAACCATTACTCTCTCAGCATCACACTACCTAGAACCATTACTGGCAAGATGAAAGACTGAGCATATAGCTACAGATCTTCAGCAAATCATCTTTAAACCGAAGACGTATAATTTGTTTTATAACCCGTGCTCAAAGTGATTTACACTAACAAAATTCTGCTCAAGCACTCAGTCTAGAGGGAAAAAAAAAAAAGCTAATCAATTTGCTTGGACAATAAATATGCATTCTAGATGTTTGGAAGAGGAAGACAAAAAAAGGAAGACACCCTTCAAAATAACGCCTGATTATTTATGACCTTCTAGCCCAATGCTAGACTGTCCTCCAACAGGATGTCACTGGAGGAACTCCAGGACAGCATCTGCGTAAGACATCCCTGGTCTCCAACTCACTCTTGAATAATTTGATGACGTGAAAGGTACAAAACACTGATGCAGTGATGATCTAGCAGTTTTTTTCTCTTTGGAGATGCAAAGTTACCTGTCCATCAAGGCCGAGAAATTTTTCAGTATTTTCAGTTTCTAGAGCAGTATCTGACAACTGGATTTTTGGTGCACAGGACGTCTGTTGAAGAATAAAAAAAAAAGACATCTCGTTTCAGATTCAAACTTCACGTCTTCACGCCTTCACAAATTCAGGACGTGACCGCACTGTACATTTGCTCAGGCAGCATGTACTAAAATTTCAAGGTGATGAATCTCTCAGTTGGCTAGAGCAACAAACCAGCAGTCCCCATTTCCAACTGCCTCTGACGTAGAAACAGTCCGACCATGTTGCAAAGTGCCTCTATCGACCTTACCTTTCTGTTGAATTCCCTTTCTTTGGTGCTCTTCTCCTTTTCTTCTCTCTGGGCCTTATTGGGAACAGCTCTGGAAAGAGAACTGATTCCTGGGGTGCATGGTCTGTCTTTAGTCAGGCTGACCTGTGGCCTGAGATCCCGCAAAATGCTCTGCTGTTTTTTAGTCTGGAGAGGAGAGGAAAGAAAAAAATAACAATGAAATGACAAGAGAAAATCAAAGGACAAATAAGGCTTCCCCATCCTTTTTTTCTTAACCTCTCACAACACAAAACACACTGTCAGGGTCCTAAACGCATTAAGAAGCTCTGCAACCTCACTCTCTCCTGCTAGGCAGTTAGCTGCCTGTGCTCAAGGCCAGCTCTGACACTGTACAGCTGTGCAGCCTCTGGTCAGACTGCTAAGGAAAGATCTGTCTGAGGAAGCCTCATGGGGCCTCCCTGTCTTCTCTCAAGAACTTCGGTTTCACTGGGGCACCAGCCCTTGGTTCTTACCCAAGCTACAGGGTAAAAAGGAGGAGATTTTTCCCACTACCTGTTCACACACTGCTCGGCCACTGAGATGGGCAGCTCCCCTCCCAGCTGTCGGTGATACAGGAGCTGGGCTGGCAGGAACCAGAGGGATGCAGGGGAGAAAATGGAGCAGCCGTACAGGTCAGCTGTCTACACCAAGGCCCAGGAGCAGCCCAAAGCATCCACAAAAACAGAAAGTGGGAAAAGCAGAGGGTGTCACCTCGCTGATGAGGGATAAATGCCACAGGACGAGTAACAGCACCGTGCAGCCAGGAGGCAGCGATGCAGGGGCCAGCAAACAGCCTGCTTTGTGGGAGCTGGCACCCAGCAGTGGCGGGGAGGCACGGAGAAGGGCTGTAATTCACCCAGCTCTGTGGCCAGGGCAGCAGCACCAAGGGGGACACGGGCAGCAAAAGCAGGCTGTGCATCTGTCCTCCTGAAACAAGCTCGGGTCTGTTTGGGGAGCGCTGTGGGAAAATGGAGATGTAACTGTCACTTTTAGCACCAAGGCGGGGGGAGAAACGAAAGACAAATAAACCTCCACGAGCTACAGCTGAAAGAGCTCCAGTGACAGCTTTTTTGGTTGTTGCCTGGGGTAACGCTATCCTTTTAGAGCCACTGTTTGCTCTTCCCAGCAACGCAGTTCATTTGCCCGTGTTCCTGAGTGGGGAGTGAGGAGTGATCTCAGCTCTCCCTGCTCAGCTGCTGACAGAGAAGGGAGTGGAGTGAGATTCTGAGCCTCCCCCAGCCCCCAAGCCTGCTCACACACCCCCAGAAATCACCTGCCTTTGAGAAAACTGCACCTAGAAGCTGGTGTCGTTCTCCTCCAGCACCAGAAGGGCAGTGAAGCCTCAGAGCTGGCCCTTGAATACCACTCTGCCCGTACTCCTGCACCCACACTGCACAAAGAGCTGCAGAGGGGGCACAGAGCCTGGCTGTCCCTCCTGCTCTCACCTTCTCGAGCACCTCGCTGTCCTGGTAGGTAAAGACATGAAAAGCGCCTCGAATCCGCTGCACGCCGGGGCACAGCAAAGGCAGCATGTTGACATATGCCACACCGTGGGAGAAAATCTGCCGGTCCTCATCTCCCTGGAAACACAGATTGAGGCCCTGAGATACTGAACAGACTGTTATTCTCTTTAAGGAAAGAAGGTCACCAATCCCATTAAAAAAGGCCACCCAGCAAACTGATGCACCTGATGAGCCAGGGCCTCTCTGTCACTGGCACGCAGCCGAGACAACCTGGAGGAAAGCACTGGACTCATTCAATATGTAGAATATCAATTTTATTCCAACCCCTGCAGGGCAGCTTTTCTCTCCAGCGCCCAAACTGTGCCACTCCTTAGGGCAGTCTTTGCAAGGTCCAACTGCAAAATTGCCAGCTATCTGGTTCGAAATCCAAACTACCCCACCAGAGCTGTGAGGATGTCAGGTCTGACAGAAATCAGGTCGCTGCCTGAGAGCCTGGACCAGCAGCAGACCAGTGAGGGTAAGGGAGAAGCATCTCAGTCACAGCTGCAAAACCCTAGCACCGGTGACTGCTGAATGAGATTTATAACAGCTTACATGACTTTGCCCTGGAACACGTAAGGAGTTCTCACATGTCTCTGTTCCTGGCAGCTGATCATTAGCAAAGAAGCTCATTCTTCATGAAACCACCCCAGTTCAGGTGCAAACACATAGTTTATTTACACCCAGAGAAAGAAGGCATGAATTTCTTCAAGATGCTCAGGAAAACATTGTCTGAAGATAAGCTCAATGAATTACTTCTCAAGAAGTAACCTCTCCCTGAATTACTTCTCAAAAAGTAACCTCTCCCCGACCCCTCTCCACCAAGCTAGCACAGACCATCGGTGAGAGATCTGTAGGCTATAAGGAAGAAATCTTATCCTTTGTTTATTTAGTAGTTCTATAAGGCTGATTAATCCCTTTACAAAGCCTCCAGCTCTCTGACTTGCTTTGGCTGGTTCAAGGCTGGTTTTGGTGTAACAAAGGCATTGAAAGAAAACGCTCAATAACACAGTGCTGCCCCACAAGCCAGAACAACGCAGCCCCTCCGTTTTTACCTTGTCAGCTTTGCTAGTTTTGCCTTTGCTGGATGAGACCACAGGCATCCTGCAGACCTCCACGGGCCAGTACTGGCACTCTGCAATGCGCTTCTGCAGACTGAATGCAGAAAAAGGCATGAGAAGATGAGAACCAAACTGGAGAGATCTCCCTGGTTAGCCACACTGCCCTCCCTTCTGTCCCAGCAGCCCCAAAGGCCCCTGCCCTGGCTTTGCTCTGCCCCACTCTGCAAGACACAGCATGCATCTTGCACCACTGGAACGCACGTGCTTTGGGGCAGGCCTGGTGGATTTCCTTTCCATCCACTGCTGTGTGCATTTACGGCACTAGGAGCTACAGAAGGATTGTGAGAGCAACACACTGTGCTCCTCTCTCCCCTGGTTACTTCAGAAATGAAGCGGATAAAAAGGAACATGATTAATGTTGGTATAAATTCAAAGCGGACCCTGAGCTCCCATTCAACACGCCTGATAACTGTGAAACCAGCAGGCAGGCTGATGAAAGTGTACAGGGGAAAAAAGATAGAAGGGAGTATTTCCACTCATGAGGAATAAGTTGGCTGTGAAACGCATGGCCATGATGCAGCTGAGGCCAAGAACGTTGCAGGATTCAAGGAGAATTGGGGTACTTACCCTGATCTGAGCATACCTAGAGCCATTAAAGGTAATGTTTATCTAATAGAAAGAGAAAATGAGGAGTGCCAACAGAGTAAAAGGATTTTAATATATTGGGGAAAAAAAAAATCAATTAGCAGCTCAGAAGAGAGCTGTGTGGGCCACCCTACCCATGTCTGCTCACCATAACTCTGCTGCCCCTTCCTTCAAACCTTCAGGTGACAGCCCTGAAGGGGTCATGGGAGGGAACGCAGCTGGTCACTGAGTGTTTGCACTGCGGAGGGAACAGGAACCAGCTCCAATTGCTGGCAGCACAAGCGAACATTCACAGGCTGAAGACAGCACCTACAGCCAATTCATCTTCTCCCACCGTAACAGAACCAAGCTGCTGCCAGCAATTAAAGGCTGTTAAGCTGCTCTCCTGCTAACGCAAACACCTCCGGCCAGCAGACAGCACAAGAAGTGAGGCAGGGCAATGGAATTGCCATGTAAGAGGGCTACAAAAATCCACAGACTGCTGCTCATTGCCTGAGACAAGTCACTCGACCTAGTGAATTCCAGGATGGTTTCTCTCCCCCCTCAGTGTTGGAAGGGAAGCTCTCATATCCCTTACATGAGTACTGCAGCAGGATCCAGGTAACAGCGCCTTTCCGTGTCCCATACAATTCTCTTCATGCTTTCTGCCTGGATCCTAAACTCCCTGTCCTGTGAGAAGCAGCACACGGTCAGAGCCAGGAGACCAAACTTCACAGCCTGCATCACCCCCAGACACCCCCCTAAAATGTTCTTTGGGAGAGAAAATGAGTCAGAGACGCGTCCCACTCACCACAGACAGGACACCCTAGCAGAGTACATTAGCAGCCATCCCTGCGGGCACCAGATCCCATTAGTACTGAGAGCCTGGCTCACAAAGACAGAATGCAAAGTCTCAGCCCAGCAGCTCAGGAGTTAGGACAAGACGTGCCACATTCACCTAGGGAGCTCTTCTGTGGTGAGTTACCACGCTGGCAGTGAGTTTGCATGCCCGCTGGCTCAGGAGAACCATCTCCACGCCTGGACACTGTGCAGGGAGCCCACCACGTGCCCTTCCTCCCCTCCTCCCGTAATGAGTCTCTGCAAGTCTTTCTCAGTGCCTTCAGGGAGGCTTGAGGGGTCTCCTCCAGCTGTGACACTGCCAGCCTTTCCTCACCTCTGTTTTGTTGAGCTCGCCATCCTCATCCTCATAGGAACCACCAAAGATGAAGGAGTTGGGTATGTTCAGAGCACCAGGGGCCATGATGTTAGTAAGGGACCATTTTTTGGGCCGGGGTAACGGTTCTTTTTCACCAGCAGGCTTCAGGATGCCGTTCTGGAAGAGCAAAGGGACTTCCTTCTAGAGAGACAGGAGAAAGAAAGGACTTCAGTTTTCAGCATGAGCAGGAGCAAGTGCCAGCTGATCAGAGCTGGGCTTGGAAGGAAGAAAAAACAAATCATGGCATGGAAGAAAACTGCCAGTTTCAACCCCAATCTAGCTGTTTGTCCCCAGTGTAGGACAACGACCTGTGCTGCAGCAGCCAAAACCCAGCTCACTGTGCCAGGCCCCATCCTCACCTCCCCGACTGCTGGTACTTGCAGGCAAGCCATGTAGTTTTGGGGGGGTCCAGTGGGAAGGAAGGTGTCAGGGACAGAGTAAGCTGCCTCCAGCGTGACGCTCAGGAAGTTGCCATTTGAAAGCTGGCTCACAGAAAGCAGGGGCTTCTCGGTGCGCACAGTCACTTCAAGGCCGCACTGTGGGACAAGGAGAAATAGAGCCAATAACCCGACAATTATAACTTTCTGCTCTTGAAGGAGAAGCGAGCAGAAACCCAAGGCTAGAACGTCTGATGTTATCTTATTCCTCACTTCGGATGTAAAAGAAAACAGATCAGCACAGGGAAGGAATTTCACGGTCAGTTTTTCCTATGTCTGAATTACGACATTTGTGTGTTTAAATCCGAGCCCACTGGGGGGCACGGCGTACGTATTGTCAGCATCTTGTAAAAAAGGCCGTGGAGAAAGAACACCAGGGACAGAAAACAACGCCCTCGTGATTCTGCTCAAGTCAAAGCTCCAGCCACGCTTCAACTCTGCCCTATCTCCACACTGTACAGCCGTCAGCCGCCTGTCCCAACCCTGGATGGATAGGGAGCAGTGAAAAGCTGCTCAGCATTTATTTTCCTTCCTCCCTAAGAGGTGGCCCCACACCTTGCTCGTTGTGCCTTGCTTATCGTGTCACTTAAATACAGGACACTAAATGCAATATCCATCCTCCTAATTCGCTCAGAGTGCTAAGTGTGTGGAGAATCAGAAGCCAAGTCAGACATGCTTTCCCCGTCTCGTACTTCATTTCCTGCTTTATTCACTGGGTATTTTTCAGCCTGCTGAATGAATGAAGACCTTGCAGGAGAGGCAGTCAGAGGTTGTACAATAATGGACTGTGAGACGTTTTATCCACAGAAAGGACTAATAAAGTTGAGCAAGTAATCCTGCCTTTGCCTTTTCCCAATTTTTCACTGCTGTGCTTCCCGTCTTGAATATTTTTTGCAGGGCAATTTGGTAGCTGCACAAATTAGCATTTCCTAGCATGACCTCACCTATCATAAGTACCCTGGGACAGACGTCAATGGAAACAGGAAAGGCCTCCAAGCTTCTAACATATAGGGCTGTAACATGCCTGCGAGGAGCGAGGCAGCTGAGTCATGCTCGCCTTCCTATTAAAAAGCAGCAGAGAGCCGAACAAGCGAAGGAACAGTTCCAAATTCCACATACCTTGGCCTCTGGGTGAAGGCTTTCAGATGGAGAGGTAGGCACGGCATACAAAGGAGCCAAGACCGTAAACGAACACTGTCCTGAGAAGAACCAGCAATGAGCACAGCGTCCACTGAGACCCTCTGCAGAGAAGTCACAGCCTAAAGCTGTGCTGCTACAACTCCTAAAGCTGAGCAGCTGCTGTCGCCCCCCTCTCCCCACAGACCCAGCTTTCTAAAGACTCTGTGAAACCCACTTGGTCAGAAGGAGGTAACTTATAGAGAGGGGTTCATGAGCAAAGACCAACCAAGAGGTGGGGAGCAAGAAGTGTTTGTGGAGGATGAAAATATTAATGTTGTACCTTGCAGCAGAGGCAGAAGGTCCACCACAGCCTGGCCAAGAGGCAGAACCTTCTCCTCCTTCTGTTTCTTCTGCTTTTGCGATGCTTCTATCACTGTCACTAGACAGAAAAAAAATAAAAAATAAAATAAGATAGGAGCTGGCAAAGTTTCTCAGATAGTTTCAGACCAACATATTAGAGTGGAAAGCTCCAACAGGGGCTGCAGAGGGTCTACGTCAGCTCCAGCACAGGCTTCTATATCATCTCCAAGGCTGACAAGAACACTGAAGCCAAAGAGCCAAGCCAATATGAAAGGGGATTCCTCCAGCTGGCACAGATGAGAACAGAAGTGCTTGAGACCCCCCCGCTGCTGCTGCTTAAGTGCTATTCTTGACCGAGTGACTCCTGCAGCAAGAAGGCAGGGTGCAGCAGCTGCCAGCACCCACCTCCACCCCTCTGAGGAGCGAGGTGCAGCAGCAGGTACTCACAGAGCACAGGTTTCTGCGCAATGTCGACCAAGGAGTTGGGCCCATCGGGGCTGTACTCAAAGCTGGTGGTGAAATTATAGTTTGCTGTCCCGTTTGGCAAGACCTGAACGGTGGAGGAGTCTCCCAGGATCACTCCGTTGTACTCCACATGCACCAAAGTAGAAGAAGTGTCGCTTCTGATGCTTTTCTGTCAAACAAAGAGACAACAGATGAGGCAGCTGGCTCTGCAGCAACAGGCCCGTGACCAGAGTTGCCCCTGGGAGGCAGCTCAGTTCCCCACCCAGGGCAGAGCACACTGGTGGGAATCTTTGGCTGCTCTGCTGCAAGAACGGGGAAGAGGAACAGAGCCTGGCTGTGCCAAGACCTGCCTTTAGGAGGGAAATTTCCTGCTCCACCATCCCGTGGTGCCTCAGGGATCATTAAAACCTGCTGCTGGAAGGGTGTGGGGAGGGGGTGGAGAAATCCAGGCTTCATCCCAAGAACGGGGATGAAAGGCACAGCTAAAGCAAATCCAAAAATATCCCATAGATACGGTGCTTCCAGGAAAGAGGTGTTTTTTTTTTTTTTTGCTGTGTACTAAGAAGGTACAGGACACTTGTGTCTATCACATGGCAGCAGCAGCAAGCCCTGCAATCAAACCAGGGCTCCAGCAAGCTCTTTGGGGAGCTCTGGAGTTTGTTGGTACACCAGCTTCACGTCACCTGCTTTGCACAGACATGAGGAGGCTTAATTTTAAAATATCTGCACAAAGGGCTGCAAACACAGGTGAACAGGCACAGCCTCACACACGAGCAACCCTGTCCAGGCAGGCAGCACCAGGCACTTCCCTGGTGGTGCAAGGGACTGCTGAGAAACACAGTTTCCTTCTCCAGCCAGGGAGGAGCAGCCACAGCCCTGCACACAAGGGCTGCCGTACCCCAACCAAGCTTTTCTTTCATCCTGAGCAGCGGGGATGCCTCATCTCCTCAGGCCTGGCCCTGAGCTCCCTCTCCATGTCACTGGGGTAATTAGTTCCACATTGGCTTTTCCACAAAAAGAGACTTCATTCACTTGGTTTTAATTTTCAGTCCTCCTGACTGTCTCCTTGAGCATATATTATGTGAAAGACTAAACAGAAGAATCCAATTAACCTTTCCCTGTACCATTAATTATCCTATACTCCTCTCATCTTTCTCTACAACTCCTCTAATTAGATTCCACGCTTCTTATAGATGGAATTTTTTTGTGTTGTTGTTCTTATTATTGCACCTTTGTTAGCCTCTCTCCTTTTGCCATAGCATTTTCTAAGACAAAGCAACCAGAACCACAAGCAATAGTCCAGATGCAATCAAACCACTGGTCTATTATTTTCATCACAGTTTTCCCTCTTCTTGCCTTCTAATTCTTACCTAAGGTGCTGTTTGCTGAACCCATCAGTGTGAGAGGTACTCAAATACTACTACATTAAAAAAAATAATAATAAAAAAATGGGGCAGATGCTTTTCATTTGCTTTTTGTCTACAGCTAGAGCTGAAGCAGGGATTTGCATTTCTCTGCTTGCAGCAGTAGCTGAGATTCTCCTCCGCGTTCCTTCCTAAATGCCAGATCCTCACGAATACTTCAAGGCCAGCTGGGTGTATCACGCAGCACATGGAAAGCACACTAGTTGTGTTTTCATCTGAATTAGCTCACGGTCTTGTACGGTAGGCACACTGGAGGCACTGCCTTTTCAAACCTAGAGCCACCCTGTTGATTTCCACACAATTTAAACCGCTGTTGGTGGGACAAAAACCTGGCTTTATATGCTAGAACAGCTCTTCTAAGACTTCCTTGTCTCACTGACATTTCCCAATGTGTTTTGCTTAAAATACAACCAAACAAAACCCGGTGATTTACAGACAGCCAGGCAAGGAAGGCAGAGACATGTCAAGCCAACAGCACACCACAGCACGCCTGGATGGCTGCTGAGGAGATGTGTCCCCAAAACAAGGCGAGCCACAAGCTTTTGGTCTGTGCGAGTGAGCCCTCGGTGCAGGGGACAAAGCCATGGTGTGGCATCGTTCCCTACAGCCTTATTGTCTCATGTCTGGTCCAGAATTGGACGGCAGCACAAAGAACCCCTCGGGTCGGGGTTGTTAACCCAGCAGAGGCGTTTCCAGAAGCGCTTTACCAGGTCCTGTGCCTTCACCACTGTGACCTGCACCGCGTTCGCTGACAGCGGCTGGGACTCGCCGGGAACAGCCTGAGGCTCCAGCAGGGATCCCTTCCGAGCAGACAGCCCCTCGGGGGCCTCCATGGCTCTGCGGGGAAAAAGACTGAGGAGAAAAACGTGAAAACACCTTTCCTTTTCTGCCCAGCTTCGCATCCACCCCGATCACACCCAGCTGTGACACGAGGCCTCTGCCTCCCCCAGGAGCAGCTTCCCCGGACAGTTGGGGCTTGGAGGTCAAAACACCACAACGAACACACGTGAAGGGCTCGGAGGAACCCAGAGGAACCTGGAGGAACCCAGAGGAACCTGGAGCACAAATTCCCTGGCGCTGAGGGGAGGCTCCCCCCATGCTGCGCCCCCAGCCCAGCCCCAAACCCCACACACCCAGCACGGCTGTACCCAGTGCTACACCCCCCCCACCAGGCCCTGCAGCCCCCCATAGCCCCCAGACCCTCACCGAGGAGCCGTGAGGAAGTTTTGGGGGTGTCCAGAGGGGAAAACCCACAGCGGGAGCCGGGAGAGGCGGAGGCGGGACTCGAACCCGCGGCCTTGGAGACCCCGGGGGGGGGGGGGGGGGGGAGCGCCGCGCCTCTCGTAACCACGGCAACCCGGCCGCTCTCGCGAGCTCCCGACCCTTGGCGAGAGCTCAGCGCCGCGTCACGTGCCGCGAACCGCGTGCCTTTGAAGCCGCCGCGGCCGCCATGTTGGGTGTGGGCAGCCCCTGCCAGGCCCCTGTGGGTGGGGGGGGGGGGGGGCAGGGGCGGGGGCGGGCTGTGCCCCCCCCATGGGGCCAGGGCTGTCCCCAAAGCCTGGAGCCAGGGACAGAAGGATGGGGGCTTGTTTAAGCACATTAATGATTTGTAAATAAAACTATTGTAATTATTAAAGCCAGGAATGGAATAACGGCGGCTCGGTTAATGGCACTAAAATAAATATTGCTGTGTCTTTGCTTACTGAACCCAAACCAGGAGTCTCGGGGCCCCTCACAGAGGATGTTTCCTGACAAAAAATGGGGAACCTGCCTCAAAAACCAGCTGAGCCTGACCCTGTGGTTTGGTTGAGGGCCGAGGAGCGGCTGAGTCTGCACAGAGGCAGGGGGCAGCTGCTGGTGATGGAGAGGAGTCACCGGCCTTCAGCCCCCCCACCACCAGCAGCAGGCACAGATGAGAGGAGTTTATGGGAACGACTGCTTGGAGCTGATTGTAGCACACAGCGGGGCCGGGTTATGCTCATGTAGAGGTGTATTGGGAAACCTCACCCATCTGTAACTCCTTACTGCATATCACCAGGGCAAGTTGCCCCGTTAGGGTGCGCATGCCTTTGGGAGCCATCCCGCACGTGCCCAAAATAAACCACAAACCTACCTCACAGCCTGTTTGCTTTGAGTTATAGCCCCTCCACCAATCCCTCACATCCCCCCGACACCTCCCTCAGACAGCTCCAGGCACCCCGTCACCCTCCCCTTTTTTTGGGGGAGCCCCATACGGGGGCCGGCCCCTGGCCGGGAGGTGGTGCCGGGAATAGCTTCGCTATCGGTGTCAGGCTGGCGGGGAGGCCTGGCCTTCTTGGGGCTGACATTTGAGCTCAGCCCCGCTGTGCCAGGAGCGGGACGTGCGGCCAGGCTGCTGCCCCGGTCACCACCCTCCTCCTGGTGGGACGGGGACAAGCATCGGGCGCCCGGACGGGTCTCCCAAGGAGCTGGGCACCCCCTGTGTGGGGACCCCTCTGTCCCATTGCCAGCATGGCCCAGCGGGGGCAAGGAGCAGCCCGCAAAGCCTCCAAAAAGCCGGCGAAGGAGCCAGCAGCAGCAGCAAGGGCGCCCGACATGGATTCCCTGGGCTTCCAAGCCATGGACAGCAACGTGCCGGGGCTGTCCCACGTCATCCTCCAGAAGCTCAACATGAAGAGCTACGAGGACTACAAGTGAGTGAGAGCAGCTGGGGCAGGCTGTGCGGGTGCTGTGTGTCTTCCCCCGAGCTTTGTGTCCCCCCCCGGCTCCCGGGTGCACCCCCAGATCCCCCCAGGACAAGGTGACGCCTGTGGCTCCTTGTCCCCAACCAGCTCAGCTCAGGGTGGTCTTGGCCAGAGGTGAAATCCCACAAACACAGAGGGAAGGCAGGAGCCCAGCTGGGCTGGGCAGGACCCTACTCACTCCCGCAATGCTTCTGGGCTCCCTTCAGATCCGCCATGGACGGGAGGAAGAGGGGCAGTGATTTCGGCATCCGGACCTACTTCGACATGTTCCAGAAGATGGAGGACACGTTCAAGTTCTGCGCCGAGTGCAAGAAGCTCCCCGATGCCCTCCCTGACCCCAAAAGTCTCCGCCGATGCAAGAGGTACGGGGGAAGGTGGCGTGGGGCTGGGTGTCCCCGGGCTCCCAGCAGGGCGAGCGCAGCCCGGTGGCGGGGGTGAGGCTGGGGGAGGCACGGATCCTGCCCACCCCCAGGGCTGGGCACGCTGCCTGTGTCCCCCCAGGTGCCAGAACGTGTACTACTGCGGCGTGGCGTGCCAGCGTGCCAACTGGCCTCTGCACAAGAAATTCTGCAAGAAGCTGAAGCTGGTGGCCCTGGACCGGCTGGTGGAGTGGCTCGTCTTCACCGGTGGGGCAGGGGGCACCGCTCCCACCCCACAGCCTGAGTGTGTGGGGTCCCTCCTCCCAGCTCTGCTCACCCAGGGCTGGCAGTGCCACCCCCTGCAGCTTGCTGGGGGGGGGACAGGCAGCCTAGCCTGCAGGGCCACCCCTGAAAATCCACTTTTCTGCCCCACAGGTGACATTCCCTTCCCCACAGAGGCCTGGACAAGACCCGCCGGGGAGGTGGCGGGCTGGGAGGACTGGTTTGCCATGCAGGGGCAGCTGGAGGAGAAGCTGGGAGCTGTTTTGGCTGGGCGCTACATGAGCCTCCTCTGGGCCAACGCGGGGAAACCCCGGCCGGAGGAGGGAGAGCTTCGTGAGTCCGTCCGCCGCCTCGTCACCGATTTCCACTCGCGGCCGCTCACCATCGGCCTGGGGCTGCGGCTTTTCGGCATCGACCCCCTCGCCAAGCCCCTCACCGTCCACGTGGTGGGGGCGTCCCACGTGGAGACCCTCAACACCCGGGTGACCGACTACGACGAGCTGGCGCGGATGTTCCCAGGGCAGCGGGGCATGGAGGTGGTGATGGTGGGGGTGGACGTGGTGGACGGGGCCATCATGAGGCCCCCCCTGGCCACGCTGGCGCCGCAGGGAAGGATTTATCTCAGCAGCTTCAAGGGGCTGTACCACGACTTCTGGGAAGGGCAGGTGGAGACCAAGCTGGCCGCACGCCCCGACCTGGTGGTGGGCTTCCACCCGGGTGAGTGCCCAGGGTGCAGCACCCGAGGCTGCTGGGGACTTTGGGACGTGCCCAGGGCTCACCACGGCCGTGCACCACGCCACCGTGGGCCACCACAGGCAGGGGGGGACACCCTGGGGTTCGGGTGCCAGCAGCACCCAAAGGGGTCCCTGCGTTTGGGCTCCAGATCTCGGTCCTGGGGCTCAGCCTGGCGGGGAGCGGGGACCGTCCTTGCTGGCAGCCTCACGCTGTGCCAGCCGGGCTTTCTCGGGGTGGGGAGCAAGGCAGCGTGCCCCCCACTCACTGATACGTCCCCACAGGTTTCCACGCCTGCCCTGACCTCATGGCAGGCTGGCTGCCCACGCTGCTGCTGCTGCGGGACTACCGCCTGCCCACCCTCTTCACCGTCTACAGGTGAGCCCCCCGGTGTGCCCCCCGAGCGGGGATGTCCCCACAGGGAAGGCCCCAGCCACGCAGTCACGAGATTCCTCCAATCCTTCTCCCGGCAGCGAGCAGGAGCTGAAGGCCTCGCTGCAGATCCTGGTGGAGCTGGAGACGCACATCACGGGCTACGCCGCCAACCCCTTTGCCTCCCTGCGGCCCGAGCAGGTTTACTCCAGCCCCAACAAGGCGCCCGTCTACTGCAGCTCCTACTACATCACCCTGCTGGGGCCGGCCGCCTCCATCGGGGAGCTGGAGGGTGGCAGCGATGAGGACTAGCAGGGAAGGGAGCCGTGTTCCCCCGGAGGCACCTGTGAGCTCCTCTGGCCCACCCCACAAACCCCGACCCCCATGCTGCCCATCCCAGCTGTGTGCCACGTGCCAAGGAGGGACGTGGCGATGCCGCAGGTTCAGCTCTCCTCTGCAGAGCCCAATAAACCACCGCTGGGAGCCAGCCGCCACGTCTCCAGTTTTATTTCCGAAAAGGACCTCGTTTTCCCAAAGAAAATACAGGTCTGAGCCTGCCCCGGCACCCCTCGCACTGACACGGCCTCCGACTGCGAGACCCGGAGCGCGTGGGGCTGCGTGGCCCCCGGCATCCCACAGGGAGCCCCGGGAGGTGGCACTGGGCTGTCACCGACACTCCCACACCCACCCTCCTGTGCCCGGTGCCTACCTTGCAGGGCGGTGCTCGAGCATCGCTCCCCGGGTGCCGCGGTACCCAGCCCGGCACGGCCACGCGCCCAGCCCGGCCACGGCTGGACCGAAGGGGCTGGGATGCTGCCGTGGCCCGAGGAGCGGGATGTCCCCTCCCTGTGGGACAGCAGGTCCGGCGTGGCGATGGTGACAACGTCCCACACGGGCACCCGTGGCGGCTCAGGGTCGCCGGCACCACCATGGGGCTCCCCTGCGCCCTGCCGGCGGGTTCCCCCCTTGGGGTTGGCATCCGTCGGAGGGGACGAGGCAGGTGGCAGGGCTGGCACGGAGGAGAGGACAGTCCGACCGGGCAGGTGGCACGGCACGGTGGCACGGCGCGGCCTCACTCGGCGCTGGCACGTTCCCGCAGCGCCGGCAGCGTCAGGGTCTCCGGCGCCGACTTCTTGCGGGGCCGAGCTTTGGGGGGGGCGAGGAAATCGGGGGCTTCGTCGCTCAGGGGGGTGGAAGGGGCGCTGGCGGGGGCCGAGTGCGTGGCCGTGGGCTGCCCCACCTCGCTGACCGAAATGGTGGGGGCCACCATGCCGATGATCTCGTTGGTGGCCTCCTGCGTCTCCCGCTCGTAGCGCCGCACCTCCTCCATCGTCATGCCTGCCGAGCACACGCGGGCTCGCAGCCGCCTCCAGCACGGCCTCATCCTGCACCCCCCAGTGTCCCCAACCCCATCGGGTGCCAGTCCCGGGCACGGCGTCCCCATGGGGCAGGGGACAAGGGCTGGAGCAGAGGGGCAGCGGGCGAAGGCGAGGTGGCAGCAAAACCCTGCGGGGAGGGGACTGAGCCATGTCGGGGGGCGCAGCGGTGGCGCAGGGGGGCTCCATGTGCATGGGGACCACCAACGTGTGCCAAGGTGGGAACCTGGCAGGGCAGGCAGGGGGCACAGGGAGCCAGCGAGGTTGGTGGCATTGGGGGTCCCGCACGCAGAGGGGTTGGGGACACCGCGGGGACTCACCGCACCACTCGTCCACCCAGGTGAAGGCCTGCCGGTGCCCGATCAGCAGGATGTCCCGGATCACCTGTGTGACACCGGCCGTCAGCACCCAACCCCGGCTGGCCCCGCGCCACCCTCGGCCGCCCTCACCTTGTGCACGAACTGCTCCACGCGCGTCTGCAGCCCCCACACCTCGAACTTGACGGTCACCAGCTTGTAGGAGCACATGATGGGCTTGGTGTGCTGGCGCCAGCCCTCCCGCAGCGGCCCCCGGCCCGTTTTGGCCGAGCTGAAGAACCGGGGGTCCTGGGGCGCAGAGCGAGGCCATGAGCTGGGAACGGGGGGATGCGGAGAGGGGCACCCCAGGGAGCTGCCCCCCCTCCCCCAGCCCCGTTACCTCCAGGCTGCGGTAGTAGCGCTCGGGGATCTCGTCGAAGGCAATGTCCAGGAAGGAGACCTCGTGGTCGCCCAGGATTTTATCGCTGTGGAAGATCTGGGGTGGGCAGGGAGGGCGAGAGGGGTCGGCACCGGCTGCGTGTGCCCCCCCCTCGGTGAGTTTGTCGGGTCTCAGCCGTGCCGCCAGCTCAGGAGGCAGGGAGGGCCACGGCCGGTGCCACTCACGTTCTCGCTGTCCCCGCAGTTGTCCTCGTATTTGGTCTCGATGTAGATGGAGAACTTGGGCAGGAAGGAGCACTGCGGGGAGAGCGCCTGGGAGCTGGTCCCCGAGGGACGCCCACCCCGGCACCCCCTCCCCAGCCACACAACGGGAAAGGGACCGGGACCCCCCGTGCCCTTACCGTGTACTCTGCAGGGCCGTCGCGGCACGCCGGCATCACGGGGTGGCACCGTGGGGGAAGAGAGGGAGAGGTGAGACCAGGACACGGCTGGCCCCGCAGTGCCGGGCGGCCCCGTCCCCGTGTCTCACCCGTGATGGTGTAGGGGTAGTAGTTCCAGGCTTTCTCCGTGATGTAGAAGATTCGGGGGGTCACCGCCCGGGCCCAGCTCGGCAGCTTGCTGTTTTGGGGGAGGGAGGCAGGATACGGCCCAGGAGCACGGCCCTGCCCTGCCGGCACAGCTCCCAGACCCCCATCACCTCCCCAGGGACCTCACCCCTTCCCCAGAACCCCTCCACCACCCCAGAACCCCCCATCACCCCAAGACCCTCCCCATCACCCCAGGACCAGGTCCCCATCGCGGTCCTATCCCCCCACGGGCACCCCTGGCCCCGTTCCCCGGGCAGGATCCGGCCCCGCTCGCCACGGCGGCTGCCTCCCTCCCAGCGGCGGTGTTTTTTGATTAATTTTCAGGCGTTATAAATAACATCCCCAAGAGGAGAATCGTGAGTGCCGCAGCTAAAAATATCCCGTCTAACGCCAGCGACTCCCCGGCGGGGGAGCCGCCGGTGCACGCTCGGCCGCGCGCCGCAGCTGGCGGCGGGGACACGGGGACAGCAGCGCCGCGTGCCTGCGGCCACCCAAAAGGCACCCGGGGCTGCGTGTGGGGACACGGGGACACCCCGGGACAGGCAGGGGAGCAGCCGGGGGTGTCCCCACACAGCCCAGGGCGGTGCAGTGGGACCCATGGGGAGGGGTGGGCTGGGAGAGGGTGAGGACCCCAAGGATGGGGGCACCCCAGGACATGGGTGCGCACCAGGAGATGTACGTGTCCCTAAGATGGGTGCAGTCCCCAAAGATGGGTGGGGTGCACCCCAGGAGATGGGTGCAGACCCCAAAGAAATGGGTGCACCCCAGGAGACGGGTGTGCTCCAGGAGATAGGTGCAGTCCCTGAAGATGGGTGCAGCCCTCAGGAGATGGATGCAATCCCAAAGATGGGTGCAGCCCCTAAGAGATGCGCACACCCCAAAAATGGGTGCAATCCCCAAAGATGGGTGCACACCAGGAGATGGGTGCAGCCCCCGAAGATGGGTGCAGCCCCCATGAGATGGGGGCACCCCTGGGAGATGGGTGCATCCCCCAAAAGGTGGGTGCATCCCCGGAGGCAGGTGCAGCCCCACTGCCCCAAGGCTGTTCCCTGAGGATTTTGGGAGCAGGGACGGGGTCACACCACTGCCTGCCCGTGCTCCCCAGCACAGCAGTGTCCCCGTGGAGCTGGGGCAGGACGGGACCACGGGCGGGTGCCTCACCTGGAGAGGTGGACGCGCTTCTCGGTGAACTGGCCGGGGCCGTGGACGGGGTCCTCGTGGGGCTCGTTTTTCACCACCTCCACGCCCTCGCCCTTCTCGCTCTCCTGGTGGCTGTGCTTGCTGATGGTGTACAGCTGCCCCACGCGGTACTGCAGTGAGCGAGAGGGGAAACTGAGGCACGGAGCAAAGCGGTGCCAGAGCCCGAGCTGTGCAGCAGGCAGGAATTTCCCCGGGGTCCCCCCGCTCTCACTCCAGGGTGAGGGCCGGATCCTGCCCTTCCCACTGCCCAGGTGCCTGCAGCGATTTCCCTGCCTGCCTGCCCGGGTGGGCCAGGAAAAAAAAAAAAAACAAAAAACCAAACCCCACGGCCGTGTGTGCCCGTGCTCGGCGGTGCGGCGGCGCAGTGACCGCATTGTTGTTGTGCCCGAGATCCCATCCATCATCCCGGCTGCCGGGCAGGTCTCCTCGCCGCTCCGCCTAACCACAAACCTTCCCCAGGTGCTGCCACAAACCCGCAGGTGTGGGCGCAGCTGCTGCGAGCCCCTGCTCCCCAGAACGGCCCCAGCCATGCTGCTGCTTGCCGGAGGGGATTTGGGCTGCTCCGCCAGCACCCAAAACACAGCCCTTTGCCTGCCACCTCCGCGCTGCCCCAGAGGCACTGTGCACATCGATGGGATGTGCCGGGGGGCCCCATGCTCGCACCCCAAAACACCACACAGCGCATCCCACACCCAACAGCCGTGGGCAAAATGACTTAACCGAGGCACAGTCCTCACCCCGAGGTGACAGCAGCGGTAACCACGGTGTCCCCCAGCCCATCTGACCCCCCAGGACCACCACCCAGTGCCCCCCACGCCCCCCGGGTGGGGGACACCCCCGCACCTCCTCGGTGGTGAGCGGCATGCAGATGCGGTACTCCTTGACGAGCATGGTGGCGGGGTCAGGCGTCGGCGCTGGCGGGGGCGCAGCTCATCCTGGGGGGGGGGGGGACACGGACACACACACACGGTGGCAGCGGGCTGCGGGAGCGGACGCCCACGCTGGCACCGCGCCGCGAGCACCGGTGACTTCACGCGGCGTTGCCATGGCACTGCTGCGAGGTCACCGGTGCGAGGAGCAGCCCCGGGCGCACCGGCCGCGGGGACACCCCGGCACCCCGAGGCACCCCGGGGCACCCCGACACCCCCAGGGCATGCCTTAACCCCCTCCTCGCTGTGCAGACACCCACAGCCCTGCACAGCTGTCCTGGAGCACGTTTATGTTGTTCTCTCCCCACCCTCCCCAAAAACGGCGCTATCGGTTTGGGGTGCCACATCCCCATCCTGCCACGCAGACGGCTGTGGGGACAATGGGATGGGTGCGATAAGACCCATGGGGACAGGACAGACCCTGACCCCAATCCTGCTCCCACCTGGGTGCCCCCCAGGGAGCACCCACAGCTGTGTCCCCACGAGGTTGGGGCTCTGTGGGGGTCCCTCCCCTGGTGACACCCAGCCAGGGGCACTGCCAGGCTGCCCCGCTTGCCCCTGGTCCCCGTTCCAGCTGGAGCAGCCTTGGGGGGGCTCCTGGCCGTGGCCTGCAGCCCCAAGGGACACAGAGGGGACACAGAAGGGACACGGCAGGGATGCGAGCCCCCAGGCGGACACCTCAAGTGGAGCTCAGACCTGGCCCCGTTGGGGGAGGCTGATGGGGGCTGCCTGGGGGTTGCTTCTCCAGAGGGGGACACGGAGGTGTCCCTAGGGCCACAGGGACATCTCGGGGGGTCACAGGGGCTTCCAGCTGACGGGGAAGGGGGCCAGGTGCTGGTGCTGGCTTGCAAGAAGCTAAACCCCTCTCGGCGGGCTCCTCACCCACCGCCAGCGCCAGAGGTGGCCCTGGCATGCGGCACAGCCAGCTGAAGGAGGGGACCCCCCTGGAGACCCCCAACCAGCCTGGGGCTGAACCGTGCGCTCCAGCCGGCCCGGGGGTGCCGGAGAGGGGTGCCCGCTGCTCCATCACCCCCCTCCCCACCGCCCGCCCCGCTCATCCCGGGGCCCCGGCTGCCGGCTCGGGTATCGTGAGGGGAGCCCCCCGGCCCCGGCTCCACCGCCCCCCGCCCCGGCCGCACTCACCCGGACCCGCACCGGTGCCCGCTCCCCGCTCCCCGCTCCCCGCCGCCGCCGTGCCCCGGCCGCCCCGGGCCGTGCGCAGGAGCTGCCGCCTCCCGAGCCGCCGCTCCGGTGCACACCGACCCCTAGGGGGAGGAATCCGCCGCGCACCGGCACCGGCACCGCTCCTGCACCGGCAACCGAGCCGCACCGGGGCTCCCCACGGCACGGCACGGCGCGGCACGGCGGCTCCCCATGGCACAGCACCGGCGCGCCCCATAGCGCGCTATTTGGGTACCCCATGGCACGGCACGGCACGGCACCGGGGATCCCCATGGCACGGCACCGGGGCACCCCAAGACATGGCACGGCACCAGCGCTCAGCCGCTCCCGGTGCCACCACTGCGCACCCCGGGGCCACGAGACACCCCCAGATCCCTGGGGTGCAGCAGGCTGGGAGCCCCCCCACACCCTCCCCACACCCCCAGCCCACCCGTGGCTGCCTCCCCACGCCCCAGCCCCCCCGTGCCCCCCGGGCGCAGCCCCGCTGCGTTACCCGTTACCGGCACCAAGCGCTGCAACTCATCGCCGGTGACGGCCGCCGCGCGCTCCCGCGCCTCTTTCCTCTATGAATTTCAATCAACTCAGGCACTAAAAATAGCTCCGCTCCGGCGCTGGGCAGGGCTGCGCCGGGCCGTGCGTTTTTTTTTTTCCTTTATTTGCTCAAAAAATTTCTGCCTCAAGAGGCTCCGACGGCCGAGCGTGGGCCCCATCGGCAGGGCGAAGGGCGCGGTGGCGAGGTGACAGCCAGCGTGGGGTTGTGGCACCCGGCTGGGAGGTGGCAGGGACAAGGCGGTGGCACGCTGGTGGCAGGGAAGTGGCACTGGTGAAGAAGCAGGGGGAGGGCAGCCTGGCTAAAAGCAGCGGTGATGTCTGGGGAGGCAGAACCTGAGGGAGCAGCATGGGTTGGGGACAGCGTGGGGACAGCGTACCCCGTGGGTGCCTGTCTCCCGTGCCTGCAGGACACGCCTGCACCGCTCTGCGCCCTTCTTCCCAGCGTGGTGGCACCCTCCTGTGCCACCAGCCTCGTGGTGGCACCCCCGTGTCCTCAGGCAGGGGACTCCCTGGTGCCACCACGGTGTGGAACAGCGGGCACGGGTGCAGCCGCTCCAGCCGCGGGGCTCTCACCCAGGGGATGGTGACAGACCTGTCCCCAAGCTTGGGGACTGTGCCCCCCCCCCCAGCAGCCACATTCCTCCCGAACCCGTTCTGCAGGGTCCTGCGATGCCAAGTCAGAAGCATCCCGGCTGTTTTTTTTTCCTGGTCGTGCCCCGTTTAACTCCAGCAGGAGAGAAGAGGAGCTGCCGAAAGCCGGTGTCCCCCCCGGTTCCATGCAGCCTCAGGAGGTGACCCAGAACAGCCCCACCCAGCCATGAAAAGAAAAAAAGGGGAAGAAAGCGGAGCAGAAGCAAGTGAAAAATGACCCAAATTTAATCCCAAAGCCCTCCCCGCCCCCAGGCCATCGGGATCCCCCCCCACCCGGCTCCCCCCCCCTGCCGGCACCCCCAGCACCACCGCTGCTCCCCGGCACTGGGGGGGGGGAGGCCGGGAGGAAGGAGCTCTCCGAGGCGTCCGGCCTCTTCCTCAGCTCCCTGCCCGGCCCCGTGCCCACCCCGCCGCCCTCAGGAACGGGTCCTGATGAAGACCATCTTGGTGGAGTAGACCAGGTCCACGAGGTAGGCGAGGAAGTTGAAGATGGTGAGGAAGGTGACCCCCAGGTGCTTGTTCCAGGAGCAGTTGGGGCCGCAGTTGCTGGGCCGGCTCCTGTTGTTGAAGCTGTAGAAGGGCCAGATGATGACGGCGGTGAGGTACATGAGCATGGCCAGCGCGTTGTAAGCCACCAGCACCTTCTCCAGCGGGCAGGGGATGTAGCTGAGGCAGCGGCCGATGGTGAAGATGATGATGAGGAGGGTGATGACGAAGCAGACGGCGTAGACGGCCACGCACCACTGCAGGCCGGGCACGTTGTCGTAGGTATCCAGCAAGGAGAAGATGAGGCACGCCACGTAGGCTTCGAACACCTTGAGCAGACCGGGCACGGTGGAGAGGAAGCTGCTGATGTCCCCCGGTTTGGCGCGGGTGAGCCCCACCTCGAGGGCGTAGGCGAGGAAGCAGAGGCAGGATATGGCCGTGGCGGCCGCCTGGCGCATGCAGATGCTGCTGTTGCAGGGGTTGACGATGAAAACGGAGGGGAACACCACCGAGCTGGTGAAGATCATCAGCGCCGCCAGCATGGAGAAAGCCGAGGTGAAGTCGTCCCAGGAGAGGGGCAGCTTGGGGTAGAGCTCAAACAGCTCCAGCAGGACGATCAGCAGCGTGACGGCGAAGCAGAAGCCCCAGCTGAACATGCACCACGTCCCGTAGGGGCCCCCGTAAACCCCGGTGGAGGCCACCAGGCTGAAGGCGGTGCAGGACAGGAGGATGGCGAAGAGCCGGGCGATGCCCACCCAGGAGGTGAGGGCTCGCAGATTCAGCCTCACCAACGCCATGGCCCCTCCGAGCTCCCAAGCTGAGCGCCGGGAAGTGGCCACCGCCTGCTTCCGCTATTTTCTGCGTGCCGGCACCGAGGGGTGGAGCGCACGGGGGGGAGCCGCCGGCCTCCGGCCCACGCACAACATCCCCGGGGGGTCCCAAACCACAAACCCCGCTCCCCGGCCCCAGCACGGCCCCGTACGGCTCGGGGCTGGCTGCGGGTGGATCATTAACGCGGGGCTGGCGCTGCTGGTGACGGTTCACGGTTCGAGGGAGGGGGGGGGCCGGGTGCTGGCACCCAGCCCGAGCCCCGCCTCAGGGGCGGGAGGCACCAAGGGGGCTCTCCGCACCCCAGCAGCACCCAGGGGGCCCCCGCGCCCTGCTGGTGCTGCAGGGAGGATTTTGGGGTGCTGCGCCCTAACATCCTAGGGTTCCTTGGAAATGTCCCCGTGCCGGGGGGAGGCAGGGGGCCTGGGGTCCCCAGCCAGGGGTGACGCAGCGGGGAGCAGCAGGGTGTAGCCCGCACACCTCTGGGTGCTGCCGCCGCTCCCTGCGGGCACGGCCGGGGCCCGATAAGCGGCTCAAAGTCCGGGTGCGCCCGCTGCCGTCACCGGGCTGGGCCGGTGGGGTGACAGCGGGGAGGGGACCCGCGCCCTGACAGCCCCCTGGGGACAGCACCGCGGCAGGGGGTGGCGGGGGGAGGATGACGATGGGGGATGCTGAAGGCTCCGGCTTCACCTTTAATGCCGAGCAGGCTTCGGGGGATCCTGGTGGAGCCCGGTGGCGAGGCTGGGGGGTGACTTGGGGACGGGGACACCCTGGGAGCCCCCTCTGCTCACATCCTTGAGCCAGCGTGGGCCGGGGGGGGGGGGGTGCACGGTGTCCCCCTGCACCCGATGAGGTGTCCGGGGATGGGGGAAGGTGACATCGGGGGGCGTGGGTCCGTCCCCAGCCAGCCACCCAGAGGTGGCACGGGGCAGCACAGTCACTGGTGGGGCAGGGGACGGGCACCGCCACGGGGTTGGGGGTCCCAGGGCTCAGAGGTTGCTGTCGTCCTCGTCCTTGCCCGGCAGCCCGTTGGGGGGGCTCAGCGCCACCCGGTTGCTCTCGTTCAGCCGCCGCACGCGGTAGCTCTCGTAATGCACGTTGTGGGTGATGTCCTTCAGATCCTGCAGGTGGGACCTGCCCGGGGGGGCAGCGAGGAGGAAGGGCACCAAGTCACCGTCACACGCACCGCCCCCGTGGTTGGGGGTGCCCCAAAACCCCCCAACCTCCCCCTGGGGTGCTCCAGCAGGGCGCTGGGCACCCCCAGCCCCATTTGCCCCATTCCCCGGCTCACCGAATGAGCAGGTCCCGCAGCATGGGGAACTCGCAGTGCGTCGGGTTCTCCACTGCAAGGCAAGACAGAGCGGGCTGTGGGGACGTCCTGGGTGGGGTGGGGGCCACCGGACCTCGGGCACAGCCCCACGCCACGGGGAGAGCAGGCAGGGGTGCACCCAGGGGTGCTGCTGCCCTTGAGGCCCCCCTGTTGGCATCCTGGTCCCCCCTGGCTGCCCTTACCTTCAATGATGCCCCACTTGGTCTTGCGGCCCAGCACCCGCCTGCCGTTCACCTGGTGCTCCTGGTCCGCCCCCACCACGGCGAACGGGATCTTCTCCTGCGGGCCCAGGGGTGCACGGTCACCCCAGGGTGCCACCGCGCTCCCCCCGGCCCCCAAAACGCCAGCATATCCTCACCCGAATCACGTTGTTGAGCAACCGGTCATCGGGGTCCTCGTCGAAGTCCTCCTGCGGGTACACGCTGATGGCGTGGGCCTTCAGGTCCTGCTGGATCTGCGGGGCACGGGGTGTGAGACGGTGCTGGGCTGAGTTTGGGGGGGGTGGTGTCGGGGCCAGGAGCCCCCCGGGGGTGCCCTCACCCGTTGCTTGAACTCTGCCCGCTCCTCCAGGGTGAGCGTGTCGGCCTTGGCGATCACCGGCACCACGTTGACGATCTTGCTGAGCCTCCGCATGAACTCCAGATCGAGGGGCCTCAGCCTGAGAGGGACGTCCCGTCACCCTGCTGCCCCCCCCCGGCAGCACCCATGGGTGCCAGGGGTGGGTGGTACTCACCAGTGGCCCGTGGGGGGGACGAAGTACACGCAGCCATGGACCCTGGTGTCCGGGATCTTCCTCTTACGGGTGATGAGGATCTCCTCGCGCAGGTACCTCTCGTACTGCTCGTTGATGTACTTGATGATGGGGTCCCAGCTGGTGACGCAGGGACGGCATCAGAGAGCCCCACGGGGAGGGGGGGGTCACCCTCTCCCAAAATGCTGCCACCTCCCCCCACCCCGCGGCTGCACCCTACCAGTTCTCGTTGTTGATCTGGTCCCCGAAGCCCGGCGTGTCCGTCACCGTCAGCTTCATCTTCACACCCTTCTCCTCGATGACTACGGGGCAGGTGGGGGTCAGGGGGCTCCGCGCACGAAGGAAGCTTCCCCTGCTTCTCCCCGGGGTTTAAGGGACGCGACCGCACCCGTGGCCTTACCGTGGGTGACCGACTGCAGCTGCACCGTCTTGGGGATGCGCTCCTCCTGGCCGGGCTGCGAGGCTTTGCGGCTCACTTTGGACTTGAAGAGGGTGTTCACCATCGTGGACTTGCCCAGCCCGCTCTGCCCTGCGGGGACACCAGCAGCGCCGCTTTGTCCCCTCTGATGGTATTTATCACCCCTCTCCCTATGGTACCCACTTAGGAGCATCCCAGTCCCGCAGGACCAAGCTTGGGATGTTTCCCATCTCCTGGTGCAGCAGGAAGCATCACCACCGTGTGACGCTACGGGATCCATCCTTCCCCAATTTATTGTTTTTTTTTTTTTTTTAATTTTTTTGTTAAAAGCCTGCTTTTCCCCATCCTCCCCCCGCACTGTGGCACCACGTTTCCAGCCACCAGCCCCGCGAGCGCTCACCGACGACCATGATGTTGAACTCGAAGCCCGTCTTCATGGTCTTCACCCTCATCTGGTCGAGCACGGCTTCGATCCCCACGTAGCCAAAGAGCTCATGCGCCCCCTTGCCGGGCGCAGCGCCCGGGGGCAGCTCCTCGAGCACCGCCGGTGCCTCCATGCTGCTCTCCTGCGGCTCCAGGCTGCTCCCTGCGCGGGGGCGAACGCGGGGTGAGCCCAGGGCTGCCGGGGAGCAGGGACAACCCCAAACCCCGTCCCCAGCTTGCTCCCGTGCCCGGTGGGACGCCCGGGCTGGCTGCTGCTCGCCCCACCGCCGTTACCCCAGCAGCAGCCGCGCCGGCGGGCACGCAGCCCCGGCGCATTCCTGGCAGCTGGCGAGGCAAAGCTCGGCAACGGGGCGCGCCGCCCCCCCGGCACCATGGGCAGAGGGGACGTGGGAGTCCCTTAGCAGCATCACCGGGGAGATTCTGCCCCAATTTGGGCCACCGAACACTTGCATCCGCCCAAGCCCTCCACGATGCCACCCGTAGCTCGGCAAGCGGTGGAGTCACAAGCACCAGCACCCGGTCCCAGCCAGCAGCATCCTTCATTGTCACCCCGTGCCATGGGCAGCGGGCACCTCGTGGCACAGCCCTGGTGTGCACCGGGGGGCTCCGGGCACGGCCCCAGACCCTGCTTTGCATCAGGCACCTGTAACCCAGGAGCGGAGCGCAGGCGGTGCCAGCCCCGAGAGGTTGAAGGGTGGCAGTGCCACCGCGGTGCCACCGGGTACCAGCAGGACCAGAGCCACCAGGCGTGCAGCCAGAGCCCCTCGCCTTCCGCCCACCCCAGCCCTTTGTGTGGCGGCTTCCAGGGGCCCCCGAGCCCTCATCCCCCTCCTCCTCCTCCTCCTCCTTCTCCTTTTCCCTCCCAGCACGGCCATTGTTCGGGTCCTACCTCTGCGACGCGACGTCCCCGCTCCCACGCAGCTGGCTGGGGACTGGGGGGGGGACCCTGGGTGTCCCCGTCCCCCGGTCCCTGCAGCACCGCAGCCCGGTGCCGTCCCCTCCGGGGCTCAATCGCGGGCTGGCGCCCGGCTGCGCTCACACATGCCCAGCATGGCAACAACCCTGCCTCCCCCGCCCCCCGCCCATGCACCGAGTTTGCCAGTTCTGAGCTCAGCCAGCACCAATGGGGACCCCGGAACAGTGACACCCCCATCCCCAAATGGCACCCTGAGCACCCACGGTGTGGGTGGCCCCCGAGCATCCCCATGGCACCCGGGGCTGTCCCCCCCCCGGGGCACCCACCTGGCACCGGGCGGTGGTGGGGGAAGCGCCGGGGACCCCCACACGCCCGGCGCTGCCCACCCCGCTGCCGCAGTGCCCCACGGCGCCTGCGTCCCCCAGCCCACGCCGCAGCCTCCCCGCCTGGCACATATGTGCCAGCCATCTCTTGGCGTTGGCGAGGCTCGAGCAGCAGCTTGCCGCCGGCCCAAGCTGCCGACGCAGCCACGTGCCACCTGTCCTGGGGACAGGGACCCGCAGGGACTGCCCTGGCAGTACCAGGAGGCGGACGGAGCGATGCGCTTGGTGCCGTGCGTCCTGGGGATCAGGGAATGGGTGCCCCGTGGCCACCAGTGGGCACGAGCCCACCTCGCTGGGTGGTGCTGGATCAACTGCACCTGCCAGGATAAAGCAGGTGACCGGGAAGGTGGCACTGGGGACAGCAGCGCTGCATGGCCTGGCAAGCAGCCGGCTGGGAGCACCCCAGGGTGCTGTGCACGCCGCACTCCCGGGGGGAGATTTTATCTCTCCAAACCTGGCATGGCCCAGATCCCGTCCGCCCACGGAACCCCAGTGCGCTTGGTGGCACTGGCTGGGGCTTTCCTCGGAAATGTCAAAACAGCCCGGGACTTCCTGGTGACAGCCGTGACACCCAGCTGGCTGGGGGGGGGGGACAGGCGGCAGGGTGCTGCCCACAGCAGCGCCTGCTCCCGTGGGTGCCCAGCTTGGAGCGAGCTGTGGGGGCTCATCCTGCCCTGCTCCCCACTCACCTCAGCACCACACAGTGCCAGGACCCCCACCCGCCCCCCACCCTGCCCCCGAGGTTGCCAGGACAGATTCGGAACCAAGTGACGCAGCCACAGCCCGCAGCCACCCCAATGGTGCCCCCCCCTTGTCCCCAAGCCACAACCAGGAGGACGAGCGCCACCCGAGTGCCACCCCGAGCTCAGCGCACGCAGGAGGAGCTGCGCCAGCCCCGAGCACCCCGCGTGTCCCCACCTCACCTTTGCTCCCCCAAGCAGGGAACACCCCCAGCGCCCCACAAAGCCTCCCCACCTCCGCACCACCGCCACCCCGGGGTGCCCGGCCACCCCAGGCAGGGCGCAGCGCCTGCACCCTCACCTCCCGGGGCTGTGATACCCACGCAGGGGCTCCCAGCACGGCTGTCACCTCCTGCCCCATGTCGTGCCGTGCCGACGGCAGCGCCGAGCAGACACAAACAGCCAGAGGGGTGCGGGTGGAGCCACGCAGAGGCGCTGGGTGCTGCGCCCACGGCCCCCCAGTGCCGCAGGCGGCCCCGCCACCCTGTGCCAGAAACCGCGGCCGAGAGCGCGGCGGCCGGGCGGCCCATGTGGGGCCATTAGGGAGCTCTTCATTATCTCTTCATGTGGCCCGGGATAATGGCTCCCTGTAGCCGGACCTGTTCCAGGGCTCATTTAGGATGGTTTATTTTCCAGGCAGGGACGAGTAAGCCCGGGTCCGTGGTATCCCGGGCTGGTTTAATTACTGATGCGGGGTTAATCGGCACATTGGCCGGAGAAGCCTGTAATAAGCTCCCAGGGGTGGAGGGAGGCAGCGATGGGAAAGGAGCTGAGCATCGCTGGGTGCAGGGAGCGCGGCCGAAATGCTCGCAGGATGCAGCCACAGTGAGCCTGCCCCTGTGGTGTGGGGACAGAGGGCTTTGGGGTGCGGATCCCCCACCCCTTACAAGAGCCCGTGGTGGCCATGCCGTGGTGACAGTGCCCATCGTGCCACGGCCGGTCCTCACCCTGCCAAGCGTGACCCAGAAACACCGCTCCCACCTCCATCCCAGGACCCGAGGGGACAGCAGTGACCAACCCCATCCACAGCCGGACCCGGCACCGGGCTGGCCGTGGAGCTGCACTGGGCCGCGTGCCGCACACCCACCACAAGCAGAAGAGGAAGTGAGCCCATGGGGCCCTGCTGCAGTGACAGGGACCAAAACCCTGCCGTGACACCAAGCACCCTGCCCACCAAGCACACAGGAACCGGGGCGCTCGCCCTGCCCCGGCACCCCGTGCCCGCCGGCCTCCCCGCGCGCCTCCGTCCGCCCCTACCTCGGCTCCGGCCGTGCGGCTGCTCCACGAGCTGGTCACCGGGGCCGAATGGCTCCTGGGGTGCAAGGCAGGAGGGAGGCTGCAGCCCACGGCTCCTCCTCCGCTCCTCCTCCTCCTCCTCCTCGCCTCGGGGCCCTGCGTGGGTGATTGGGGTGCTCGGTGTGGAAGTGAAACACGGCGGCCGTGGAAGTGAAGCTTGGCGCTTCCCAAAAAAAAAAGAGTGGGCCCGAGCACACCACCAACAGCCCCCAACACCCAAGGCAAACTGTGGCTGCGTGCACCCGTGGGTGCCACTGGCTCAGGCCCCGGTGTCCCCCAGGAGAGGAACTGCCCCGTCCCCACCTCTTCCTGGCACAGGAGCCTCTGTCCCGGTGCGGGTGCCCACGCGCTGCCCTCCGGCTCGCGCCCGCTCCACAGCCTGGCCCAACCATGCCCGGCTCGGCCATCCCATCACCAGCCCCCCCCAACCCTGCTGTGTCCCCCCCAGCTCGGGTCCAGCCGGGCTGGCTCGGCCACGGGCATTGCTGCGGGATGATTCACTGCAGCCCGGAGCAGATGTATGGATGCCTTCGCGAGCGTTAGTACTTAGAGCCCCGGCGACGGCGGCTTTCAAGGCACCTGAGCGAGACAGGCAATGATCCCCAGGCGTGTAAACAGGCGGCCCCGGTGGCTGTGGCTGTGCCCCGGCCACCCCGGCGTCCTCCCTCCATCCCCAGGGCCGTGCCGTGCTCGGGGCTGGACGCCTGGGCAGGCGGCGGTGGGAGGCAGCGCCAGGGACACGCCGTGCCCAGCGCCCGGGGGCCCCGTGGTGCCACCGCCGTGAGGGGACACTTGGGGGGGCCCTGCACAGGGCCACGAGCATGTCCCACATCCCACGGGTGACAGCAAGAGCCACGAGCTGCAGCTGGGCACGTGGGCATCGTGCACCACACCGCTGGCACGGATGAAGCCACCGGTGCAGGGACAGCCTGGGGATGGGAGCGGTGGCTTGGGGACCCCAGGAGGGCTCGCTGGGGCTCTGCCGGGGGGGCCCCGCGGCCCCGCTTCCTCCCCACCCTTCCCGGGGCGCGGGTGGTGCGAGCATGTCAAAGCAGACCTTGGCCCCCCGCCACCTCCTCCGCCCCCGGGCCGCTGCGGGAAGGGAGGCAACAGGATCTGTCCCCGTGCCAAGGCGAGGAGGGATGAGGAGGGAAGAAAGCGCTGGACGCGGGACAAGATCGCAGCGATACGAGGCACGAGCGCGGCCCCGGCGCTCGGCGCTGTGGCGGATGCAGCACATGTGTCCCGACCTGTCTCCCCACGCCGGGGAAAACAATTAGTGCCGGGGGGCGGCGTGGAAAGCTCGCCAGGCACCCCGGGGCCGGGCGGGACGGGAGAGCTGCCAGCACCGTGCTCGGCTCCGTGCCGTGCGGCCCCCCTGCCACGCGCCGTGCCGAGCCGTGCCAGGTTGAGCCCCGAAGCACCCAGCCCCACAGCGCTGGGCACTGAGAAGGATGCAGGTGGGGACTGGTGACAGCGGCAGTGTCCCCAGCGGGTGTTTTAGGGCCAGCCTGGCACTGCCACGGCCATGTCCCCAGCTGGGGTGGCTCGAGGTGGCACCAGCACCGGGGCACACAGCGCGCCTCGGGGCTCACCGACAGCAAAGGGGTCCCGGTGGGGACAGGAGGGACAGAGGGGAGTGACTCCTACCATGCTCCGGCGTCCCTGGGGTGCAGCAGCCATCCGCAGCCTCACTGGGCCCCTGTGGCCCCACCGAGCTGGCACTGGAGGAGTTCCCCACGAGGGGACCGGTGCCAGTTCCATCCCTCGGTGCTGCTGGGGTCCCCGACATCAGCACCAGCCCCCCGAGGAAGGTGGGCTGGGAGCTCACTTGCACCGTCTGTGGCTGGGACACCAGCTTGAAGGGGGCTGCTTGGGGGGCTGGCAGCATGGACAGCCCCTCCCCAGGGTCGGTGGCCACGGGGGCAGCAAGGGTGGCGTCCCCTGGGCCCCGGGGGGGCGGGCGGGCCAGGCGGGGGCTGGCGCTGAGACAGACCCTGAGCTGCGTCCGGGGCGGCCCCGGGGCCACCTCGGTGGGTGAAGAGGAGGAAGAGGGGGAGGAAGGGCAGCAGGCACGGGGCTGGCTGATGGGACTGCGGGCACCCCACGGCAGCGGGGGGCGTGAGGCCGGCGGGGGGACCCCCGGCTCCTCAGCGATGTGCAGGTCCAGCGCCGGCAGCGAGCCGTGGCCGGTGGCCACGTGGAGAGGACGCTCTGGCTCCGCTGGGAAGACGCTGCCGTGGGACGGCACCTTCTTCAGGCCGGGGCTGGTGGCCGGGGGGGCTCCCGGCGGCCGGGGGGGCGCGGGGCTCTCCAGGCTGGAGGAGGAGCTGCGCAGGCTCTCGCCGTCGCTGCCCGGCCCCGGGCGGGTCTGGAAGGAGGCGACGCGGGCGATGCCGCTGCCGCCGGGGCCCCGGTTGGCGGCGAGGCTGGCGCTGAGCCGGCTCCGCAGCAGCGGGCTGTGGGACGGGCTGGGGGCGCTGCCCATGCGGGGCGCGGGGCTGGGCTGCAGCAACCGGTGGCTCTCGACGGCACCCGAGGGCAGCGGGGACGCAGCAGGGGAGCCGGGCACCTCGTCCACATCCTCCGTGTCCTCTGCCTCAAACGACTTCTTGAGCGCTGGGTGAGAGAGAGGTGGTGTGAGAGGGGCACCCGACGGCACCCGGCGCGCTCAGAGCTGCGGCTGAGCCCTGAGCTCATCAGACACCCCCTGCCCCGTGTACCCAGAGTCCCCCCCCGTGCAGCCGGGTGCCAAAGAGCCGTTTGTGAGCCCGGCCCGGATGGGAAACCGGATCGCTGCGGCCGGCCCCACGGCATTGTTCTCCCCGGCTTATCTGCGGGCACGGCCGGCCGGTGCCGCTGCCTCCCCGGCTCCCCCGCGCAGCACACTGCCCGCTTTATTCCCCTGTAAGGGATCCGGCCCCGCGTAACCAGATCCCCGCCGGACCCTCTCGTCCCGCATCCCTCAGGAGCACAGCTCCAGCTGCGGGCACCAGCGCTGAGGATTCCTGCCCTGTTCCAGGGCGTTAACCCTGAAGCCTACTGATGGCAAGGCGGGCCAGCGCTATCGCTACGTGCAGCGGGAACGTTACAGGGCACGTGCTCAGCCTCTGCGGACCCCCACAGCCCTGCCAAGGGCTCTTCCACTTCCCCACGAGCAGCAGGCAGGAGGGTTCACGGATCTAACCACAACCACCAGCCCACGCCGCGTCCCCGGGGCTCCTGTCGGTGCGAACACGCCTCCCGCTTCCCCTGCGCGCCCCCCGCCCACTCGCAGCCCTTTGGGCATCGCAGCAAGCTGGCTGCGGAGCAAAGCCTCCTGCCACGGGGCGTTTGGCAGCGGCGGGGGGCGAGCCGGGACCCAGGCCGGGCACCCCGCTCCCTGGGGGGCACCGATCCCTCACGGCCCGGCCAGGCACCGCCGCGGTGGGTCTGAGCAGCCGGGACCCCCGCGAAGCCCCCGCGGGCAGGAAGCGCCTTCGCGGGGCGGCCGCCCCCTCCTTCCCTCCCTCCTTTCCTCCCTCCTTCCCTCTCTCGGCAGCGCGGGGCCCCCCGGGAGCCGCGTTCCTGCCAGATCTGCCGAAGCGGCACCGTTTGGTGCCGGCTCCCCACGGAGAGCTCCCAGCGAGCGCTGCCTGCGGCGGGGAGCCCCACATGGTGCCCCGTCCTCCCCACCGTGCCGCCACGTGCACCGGCACGAGGCCACCCTCGTCCTCCTCTTCCTCAGCCTCATCCCCTGGCTTGGCCACGGCCCCAGCGGTGCTGGGGGCAGTGGGGTGATGGGATGGGGGCCATGGGGTGGAGGCGATGGGATGGGGGCCGTGGGGTGGGGGCGAAGGGGACCTGGCCAGGGGCGATGGGGCTGGACTGGGTCTCGCTGCCCCGTCCCCTCCTCAGGTCACCGGCCCCGTGCCCGGGGCTGGGCAGAGGTCAGGGGCCGGGGCACGGGGTGATGCTAATAACAGCTCTCCGCAGGGCAGGTATTTCCCAGGCAGCCAGGCTGCCGGGGGCGGTGGGGACACGGGGGTGATGAGGACACGGGGGGGCGGCTCCCCCCACTCTGCCCTACTCTCCATCGCCGCAGCGCAGGGGTACCCCAAACCGCCTCCTTTTACCCCAAATCTTCCCCAACCCTGAGCCACCCTCGCCATCCTCAGCCCGGCCGCGGTGCCCGGAGCCAGGGGCAGGGCGGGGGCGGCGGAGCAGCCCCGGGGGGGCCGGGGTAGGTGCTCGCATTCCTCCCCGGCGAGGGCAGCAGCAGCCCCAGCGTCAGGTTTCGCCGCCCGCTCCTCCCCACCCTGCCCCTTCCCAAACCCCTGCCCCGACCCGCCGCGGCCTCCGGCGAGCAGCGAGGGAGGATTTGGGGCCGAAAGGAAAAAAAAAAAAAAAAAAAAAAAGAGGAAAAAGGAAAAAAAAAAAAAAGAAAAGGAAAGAAAGAAAAGGAAAAAAACTTCTCGGTGCTATCGGGCTCCCCGTGCCCGGCCCCACTGAGCAGCGATGGGTGGGAGCGCAACACGCGGGGTGCACGCGTGGGGGAGCGCACAGGCACCCCCCCCATATGAGTGTGTATGTACACACACAAATGCACACACACACGTGTAAACGCACACACAAACACACACAAACACACACACACCCGCGCACCCCTTCCCGGACCGAGCCCAGCCCCGCGCACCCACCCGTGAGCGCAGCCCCGCGTGGGGGTCTGGGGGGGGCAGCGGGGTCCCGGGGGAGGATTTTGGGGGGGGGGTCCCGGCCTCACCTTCGAAGTCGGAGAGGATCCCGTCCAGGTGCTCCTTGACCGAGAGCCGGGCCATGGGCGCGGGGGGCCGCGGGGCTGCACCGCATGGGAACCGGAGCGGAACCGGAGCGGAACCGGAGCGGAACCGGAGCAGCGCAGCCCGAACCGGGACGGCGGAGGCTGCCCCGGGCTGTGCGGACGAGCAGGCGAAGGAGGAGGGGAAAGGAGCGGGAGGAGGGGAGGGGAGGGCTGTAGGGGGCGGGGGCGGCGGGGGGGAGGCGCTGCCCGCGCCCCCGCCCCGGCTGGATCCCCCCAGACGCTTCCCCCGGCCAGGCTTGGGGGGCTCCGGTGGTCCCAACCCTGCCAGCCCCACCCCAGGGCTGCCCTGGGATGCTGCACCCCTCGCCCCCCACGGATGGGGTCACCCGTGGGTGCTGCAGGAGGACGGGACCCCCCCCCGCCACCCACAAGGTGGGCGTGCAGAGCGGTGGCCAGAGCTGGGGACCCCCCCCTGGCCCTGCAGCCCCCGTGCAAAGGGGGCACCAAGCGGCTCTGCCCCACGCTGCCCCCTCCCAGGGATGCTCCCAGCACCCGCCTTGACGCTGCTCGATGTGGGGGTCCCGGGTGGGTGGGGGTCCCGGGTGGGCTGTGCGCCACAGGGCAGAGATTTCGTGCTTGGAGCCAGAGGAGGAAAACCTGGTGGCACAGGCAGGGCCACCTGTTGTCACCTCCCCGCCAGGTGTTTGGGTGCCCACTGGGTGTTACCATCCCCTGTCCTGCATCCTGGAGCATCCCCGGGGACCGGCCACCAGCCGCAGGGACCCCCACTCCCCACCAGCATCCCGGGGGGTCCCAAGGGGCAGCACCGATGGGCGAGGGGCTGCCCCCCGATAGCCCCGCGAGGTGCTCGAGGGGGGCACCAAGGATTAATCCGCCCCCTCCCGGTCCCCAGCCCCAGCGAGGGAGGTTGGCAGCAGATGTGGAAGGGAAGGAGCTGGGAATCCCTTCCCCAAACAGGGTCCCGCAGCGCCAGCCCTGCTCCTCACCACCCTCCAGCCGCCCGGCCGAGAGTAAACACCCAGCGGCTGCAGCGCATTCCTGCGCTGGGCCCGGGCTGGGGGCTGCAGTCCCGCGCCCCCATCCCCACGAGGAGCCCATGGGTGCCGTGTCCTCACCCAGGGGTGCAGGACACGACCGCGGTGTGGTCCCGGCCGCATTTGGGGGCTTTCGGAGGTGCCCGCTGGCTCCCCAAGGAAGGGTCTGGCGGTGCTGCGGTGTGCTCCAGGAGGTCGGGGTGATTTATTTTCGCCCGTGGAGCCGAGCCAGCGCTGGGCTTGGTGTGCCCGACCCCAGGAAGGCAGCAGCAGGGTGGCCGCAGGGCTGGCACCGTGGCCACGGTGGGGGCTCGCGGCGCACCCATGGCAGGGCCAGAAGGGCCGGAGCGCGGTGGCGGCGGCGCGAGGAGCGTTGCAGAAGCTGCCGAGCGGCCCCAAGGAGTTTTGGAGCCGCGACAGCTCCGCAAAGCCATAAAGCTATTGAAAGCGTGTTTGTTTAAACGCACTTCTGTTTTTTTAAGAGCTCTTCAAAGCTGCCCGAGGTGGGCTGGGGTGGCCCGCAGCCGCCGGGCGCTGCCGACATCCAGAAGAGCTCGAGGGCTTCAGAGCCGCTGCAAACACCTAGGAGGCATTTCACAGGTGGAGAAGGGTTTTAGAGGAGTTTGGGAGCTGCTTTCAGCTCCCCAAAGCTGCACGGAGCTGTTCCAGAGCCGCTCACACCTTGTCAGTGCCCTTTGGGGGAGGTCTCGAACCACTCAGAGAAGCTTATGGCCATCACTGAGAGGTTTTAATGCTGTTGAGAGGGATCTTAGGAGGGTTTGGAGGCAATTTAGGGGCCTCGCAGAGGGCTTCAGAGCACTTGAGACACCTCAGAGCCATTCACAGGAGGCTTGGAGTGCTACAGAGCTGCTAAAGTTTTTTGTCTTTTTTTTTTTTTTTTTTTTTTAAGAGCTACTTCGAGCCGCTCCGAGCAGCTTTAGCTCCTCGGTGCCTTACGGGGCTGCTTGGAGGAGGCTCTTGGAGCAATTCAAGTGCTTCAGCACTGCCCCGCGCTCTGTCCTTGCAGCGTTTTGGGCTGTTCACAGGTATTTTAGGGCTCCTTGAAGTGACTGCATGCCGTGCAGAGCTGTTTACTCACCAAATTTCTAGAGCAGCCTCAGGCTGGCCGAGCTCAAGTTATTTTTGGAGGCAATTTAAAGGACTTTCTAGAGGTGCTTAGAGAAATCCTAGCATCCATTTGAGCTGTTTGCAGGGTTGTAGGTCGCTCTGTGGCTCTCCAGAGGTGTTTGAGGGATGCTCCGAGCCCTTTTGTTGCTGCTGGGAGCAGATTGGAGCAGGATGGAGCAGTTTGCAGGGAGCTGGGTGCTGTGCTGGGGCTGCTCGGAGGCGTTTCGCAGCATCCAGAGGCACCCGGAGCTCTTTGCAGCAGCTTCGAGTGCTCCGGGACTGCTTGGGTGAGTTTGCAGCACTGCGGGGCTGTTTCCAACCCTGGAGGTGCTCAGAGGGGATTTGCACATTGGAGCCCTTTGGGGCAGCCCTTTGGGCCCAGCCTCCCCCTCCCCGGCCCCTTTCTGCCTCCCACAGCCTCCCCCCAAGGTGCAGGGAAACCTCCCAGAGCTGCTGGAAAGAAAGGCAGGGGGCAGGAATGGTAACAGCTTTTAATCAGACAAGAATCGATACATCATTTAAGACAATACTGTTTTCGCCTCTTTTGGGACTTCCTTCACATACCGGCGGGGAAAGAGGAACATTTTGGGGAAGTACAGGGTTTTTTTTGTGTGTTTTTTTTTTTTTCTTTTTTTCATAGGGACTTTAAAGCATGGTGAATGTGCAAGTCAGTGCTTTGTTTGCTTAAAACTTTTTCCCGGTGCTTATTTACAGTTACAGTACCTCTTTGTGAGCGACAGGAAAAAAGACGATTGTATTAACTGGGGATCCGTGATCCCAAGTCGAGAAAGGCAGATCTCCGATATTTATATATTTATACATATATATATATATAATGCTTTTGTGTATACACAGATACATTTCTCTCTTCTTTAAAGTATTAAAAAAATGATCAACCTTCGTTCTATAAAAATACCTACTCTACAAGATAGAAAAATTTCCCTCTCCAAGTATACACTGATTTACACCCAAAGCTTCTCTGGAAATGTACATTACGTGGCTTCCTCCCGCGGGCCGGGCACGGCGCCGTGGCCTCGGCGAAGGGGCGCAGGAGGGCTCGGCGCGGGGCCGGTGGCAGGGGGGACGTGGCTCTGGGGAGCAGAAAAGCCTCCGGGGACCCGGCCCGGGCTAAGGCTGCGGCATCTGCCACCGCTCCTGGCTCGTCGTGCCCCGGGGGAGAAGCCCACCGCCGGCTGCTCTAAGACCACGCCAGCGCAGGAGGAGCCGCGGCGCGTGCTCGGCGCTGCCACGCTTGGAAGCATTTTGGGGAGGAGAAGACCCCTCTCCCCAAACCAGCGGCCAAGAGATCGCTGTGGCTTCTGTTTTCGGACCGCTCCGGCGTTTCTAAACCCTGACAAGCAGGAGAAATGAGCACTGCTGCGGGCCCGATGTGCTAACAGAAGGCGGATCCTCGGCGGCCCGCTGGCCTGCCTCCTCCCGGGAGCGGCGAGGAGCAGGTCGGGGGGAGCGGCTGCTCCCCACGGCCATGCCACGGCCACCTGCGCACCGAGAGCTGCCCGGTGTAAACATGGCTTTTGTTTCCCAGGGAGCTGCTGATTTATTCTCTGGCCAGAGACCCCTTCTACCCAGCGGGCTGGGCTGAGAAATCGGAGCGGTTGCCTCATCCCAGGGCGAGAAGCGGTGGCTGGAGTGGGCTCTCCCTCCAGGACCGTCACCGGCAGAGCCCTGCTCCGGGCTGGGGCCCCTGGGGGGCCACGGGGAGAGCTCAGCCCTCGCGTGGTGGTCGCAGCCTTTCCCTGGTGCCAGGAGGTGGGACAGGCAGCACCGCCGTGCCCACAGCTGGGGCGGAGGGGATGGCTCTTCCCCAGCTCAGCGGACACGCGGGCACGTGGAGGACGGTGGTCGCTCTGCCGGGCCGCACGCCGGGGCCGTGAGAGCAGAGGGAAGAGAGCCACAGACAGCAAAAATAAATAAGGAGGCAGGTGACGAGCTGCACTCACGCCCTGCGCCAAGGACGGCCGCTCCCCTGCCTCTTTCTGCCACCGGTGAGCGAGCGAGCAGCCAGCTCTCTGCACGCGACCCGTTCCCAAGCGAAAGCAGCAGGGCAAGGATTAACTGCGCCAGCTGGATGAGGACATTTGCATTAAGTTAATTTAAAAAAAAAAAAAAAAATCTACAAGTCCAGGACAAGTTTCCCTCTTTCCCAGATCTGCCCCAGTGAGTGAGTGTGTCACGGACACTTTGGCAAAGCAGATACTTGGGCTGGACAGGGCAGCAAGGGAAAAACGTCAGCTCCAGCGCTTCCTTCTCCATCCCGTGGCCCTGCAAGTTTGGAGGAGCCCCCTCCTCACACCCTGGTGTCGGCCCCGTGTGTCAGAGGGTCTGCCACCGCCCTCGGGACAGTTCCCACCAGGCGCAGCCGCCGGCCAGCTCTGCTGGTAGCGGGGCTGGGACAGGTCCTCCTCGCGGCTGTCTGTTGCCTGTACTTCTTCTCCAGGTTCCCTTTCACCCCTCGAAGCCGTGAGGGTTTCAAAATAACGGAGTCAGACCACAAAGCCTTGCTGCTGGGTTTCTGTTTCCCCGGTCCGCTGGCTGGCTCACCCCCCGACCCGACGCGATGCTTCCTTGTGCCTTCATCCAGAGCAAAGACGTTTCAAGTCCCTCTTTCTCCTCTCAGAGCACCAAATCCACACCCATCGAAGAGTGCACAGCCCGCGGCTCGCGGCCGCCCTTACTTCACTTCCAGGATGGAGGGGTTTGTCTCCATGATGGCCACGATGATCCTGTCGATGTAGTCCTGCAGGCGGAAGTTGATCTCCTCTTGCTTTTGAATCGCTTCCATGAGCTGCGAGGGGGAGAGAGAAAGGGAGAAGTGGTCACCGCCGCCCTGGGACAGCAGCAGGGTTCCTTGCCCTTGAGCAGACATCAGGCAGAAGTTTCCCCCTTCTTTCCACCCACCCTCCAAGGATTCTCCCTGAAAGATGCTCCCCAAACCCTGCACGTGGGGCTTGGCCAAAAAAATAGAGGCCCCTGGCAGACGTGCTCGTTTCTCTGGGGCTGCCCTCAGGGCTCAGGGTTCAAAAGATTAAATTCTGGCACTTTTGTGGGCTCTCCCACTGGTATCTGGGTGCAGCCACTGCAGCAGGGACAGCATGTGCCACAGGAGAAGTGAAGATCCAGGCTCTCCAGGGTAGATGTCCCAGCTGCCTGGGCTTTTGGGACACCTCCAGACAGCCAGGCACACCCCGTGCCTGCTGCTGCGTCCCAGGAGAGGAAGGCAAAGTTAGATTGGAAGGGAGCAGCTCCCCCGGCTCCCAGGAACGAGGGCTGGCAGGCAGGGCAAGTCCCAAACGCTCTTTAAATTGTTGCATGGGTATTTCTTTGCTCCTGACAGCTTTCAGGTGGATTTGAGGAGTGAGCAGAAGCACAGGCACCGCCACATCGGCTCCTGCCAGGCTGAGAGGGGAGGAGAAGCCCCAGCCACCCTGGGAAGATGCAGTTTGAGCAACGCAGCTCCCGGCGGCACCCACCTCGTCTCTGGAGACCGAGCTGATCTCGGCTGCCAGGGATTCGGAGAAGGAGGCTGAGAAGAGGTTCTTGGCTCCCTGGATGCTCAAGTTAATGATCTGCCCGTTCAGCTCGTCGTTCTGCTCCTTCAGGTTCCTGTTATCCTGTTCGCAACAGACATCGGATCAGGTATCTGATACGGTATCTGATATAGCAGAACAGCTATCAGACGCCGCGTGGTGCCCCAAAGCAGACCCGTTCACCCCCCACCACACATCTGGGGAAGGCAGGGGCTGACCTCGAAGCCAGCAGCTCCCAGAACACCAGGAGCAGCACACGGTCTCCTGGCTCTGGCTCAGGAGAGCCTGGAAAACCTTTGGAAACATGAAATGTCCTGAGCACACCCAGGGGACACAGCGTAGAGGGGTTCTTGCATACACAGGGTGTCCTTCAGAGGAAGGATCCCACCTCTCCTGTCCCAGAGCGGGGCAAGAAGCAGCAGGATGCTGGATCCACAGCCAGCTCCTCAGAGGGGAGCATCCACCAAGCGAGGAGCCGGGCACCCCTCGCTCTGTGGAGGAGCTGTCAGCCCCTCGTGCACACCACGCAGCCGAGGCGCTTCCCTCCCTGCCCAGCTGCCCGCACCTGCTTGAGCTGCTTGATCTCTTGCTCCAGCTCCGTCTCCCGCGTCCTGCTGTTGTACTCCTGGAGCCCCATGCTGCTGCTCCTGCCTCGCCGCTGCTCAGCTTCCAGCTTGAAGAGCTGCAAGTGCTCCAGCTGCTTCCTGAGGTCCTCAATGAGCTGCGGCACAAAGGAAGGGGACAGCTGAGTGCTGCATCCTCTGCGGACCCCCCAAGTGCTGCAGCAGGGCTATCAGACTGCCTGGGGGCACTCAGCGTCCCCTTTGGGCTCTGCAGCAGGAGACAGAGCTGCTCCAACAGCTGCCCCCTGCTGCCACGGGCAGTGCCGTGAATCCCCACCTCACCCGAGCGCTCTCAGCAACACCAAAATTTCCCCAATTTCCACTCTGAGCCCCAAAGCTCCTTTCCTACCAGAACAGCAAGCACTGTTGGAGCCTCCAGCTGGAACTGCCAAGCAGATACCTGGAAGGAGGTGAGGGAAGGCTCTATCTCTGCCCCCAAGCACAGACGAGCTGGGAGCTCTCCCCCAGGCAGCCCTGCACCCTTCTCCTCCCCTTTGCTGCTGCCACAGCTCCCTGGGTGCAGGAGGCCAACTGATCAGCCTGGCACAGCCCAAACGGGTTTGTGGATGCAGGCAAACATGCTCAGTTGAATTTTCACGGAGGCAAAAGTGACAAATGTTACACAGTTAAGCTGCTGTACTACCTTTCTCCAACGCTCTACAAATAGTTACAGCTGGTTCTGGAGAGGCTGCTGAAGCCAGCTCCCCTGTAACACCCCCTGTCTCGGGGGGGACTAAAGGGAAGGGCTGCAGCAGGCAACGAAACTCTACTCACCTCCTGGGTCGACTCCTTCTCCTTCTGAAACTGGTGTCTCTCCTGGCTCAGCTTGTCCCCCATCTTCCTCTTGTTCTCCTGCTCCTCCGTGAGCTGCACGGTGAGGTCTTCGATCTCATCCAGCAGCTTCTGCTTCTCCTGCAGCGACACGCGAGGCCGTGAGGCAGAGCCTGGCTGCCAGGGCTCGTCCCGCTCGCCCCAGGACCCGGCACACCCAGCCCCGCAGGGATGCTCCCCTTGCCTGCTGCCAGCTTATTTGCTGTCTGAGGGCTGCAGAGCACGAGTGCTTCAAGAAGAGCCATGGATTAAAGCAGTGCTTCTAGGATCACCGCACAGTGAGGTCCCTGCGCTGGGGCAGTGCCGTGCCGGGGTGGGACACGGCTGGATGGGGACTACAGGGCAACGAGAGACCCCGGGCTCCTTAGGTCTGAACTGCAGAACAGCCAGAAATCCAGGATCTTACGCCACTGTGGGGAACTTCATTCCATTTTTCAGACAGCAAAGAACTTAACTGAGGACTGACCCACACATGAACGTGACCAATTCCACCAGGCAGTAAAACCAACGCGCAGCCCTTGGCTGGGGCTGGAGGTGGTGTGGGAAGTTTGTCACCTGCTGGTGACAACAGCCCTGCGCAGGACACCTCCCCGTACAGCAGCTCCTCTCTTCCTGTGACCAATTCACCCCAGGCTTCCAGCCTGGCTCTCCCCGTGAGGGAGGTTTTGGCTGGGGTGCCCCAGTGCCGCGCGGCACAGCACCGAAGGCACCACGCAAGCAGGAATGCTGCACTGACAACAAAATCCGGATTTCTGGCACCAAACAAGACAGCAGTCCGTCAGCAGGGCTTCTCTCCTCGGCAGGGAGGGGCAGCGACTGCTCCTCTCACCGCTGCTTAATCACATTTAACTGCGGAGAAAAGCCGCGCTGCTCTGCAGGGGGATTAAGGATCAAAACAACCTTCGCATGGCTGGACACACCTAGGCAAGAAATTCATCCCCAGACCCACGGCGGTTCTCCCATCCCCGGCCTCAGTGCACCGCGTTTACACGGCCGTGGCACACGAAGGCAGCTTCGCCTTGGCCATGTTGGGTGGAGGCTGAGCCGCAGCGATGCCCTGCAGGCTCACGGGATGAAATCCTGGAGGCCTTCAGCCGGGCAGAGAGCTTTGATTTCACTTCAGTTTTAATCTTAAATGCGCCACAGACTTGAGCAGAAACACAACGTGACTTTTGGGCCTGCTGTGGGACCCCTAACCCAGGCTCCTTCCCAAAGCAAGGCTCCCGGCCAGCCCTGGGGAGGCTGCAGCCCCTTGGGCAGCCTCCGCCCTGGCTGCAGATGCACGGCCTTGAGCCTGAGCAGGGGCGATGGTCTGGAAGATAAGGCAGCGCTTTGAAGACTCAGCACACAGCTCCTGCTGACGGCATATCTGCCTGGCAGGAAGCAGATAACCCATGCCAGCTCCTCTTCCCCCTTGGACTGCCCCGGCCCCGCTGCAGGGCTGGGGACGAGCCTCCAGCAGAGGGCACGAGTCCCCTCCGAAGCAGCCCCACCAGGGCTGAGGCTCTGCTGCTGTCACAAGGAGAGGCTCTGCAGGGTTTTAATCCCAGGTTTTTAGGCAGAGAGGCCAGCACAGAGCGATGCTGCCACATTCTGATGGCAGCCCCAGCACGGAGGGCAGAGAGACCCTCCTTACACACACACATGTCCTCACCTCCTCAAGCCTCTCGATGTTGGCTTTTAAACACGGGACACAGGACCTCAGCTCGCTGTTCTCATCATCCAGTAGCTGCAGCCTGCAACAACGGAGAGATGTGTCAGAAATTCACCCCGACAGCCCAAGTGCGAGAGGCTTGGTTGCAACATTATCAGGAATATCAAACCAGGACCTGCTGGAGGCAAGCCAGCAGTGATTTATCTCCAGTGCAAACCTGGAGATCTCCACTAGTGCCACTCCCAGGGAAAAATGGGGGAATCCATACAATTTCAGGCAAGTCTTTTGTCCAGTGCCATGCTCTCCTCAACTAGGTTGAATATAATTCTTTAGCCCAAAGGCTTCATCGGTGTCCGTGGGCAAACCTCAGCACTGGGCACCAGAAAGCAAATATTGCCTGGGCAGTCAGAGCAGGGGCTCAGACAGGGCTTCAGCTTTGCATTCTCCCAGTAAAGTAACATCCCATCCCTGTGTCGTGGTAACTGTCCTCCCACAAGCCCAATTAAAAAAAAATGAAGTGAAATTGAGTAATTTTTCATTTACCACAAGGGCTGAGCAATAGCAATAATTGTTCTGGAAAAACAGAAAAAAATGCCCCATCAGAAAAAAACTGCCAAATACATGGAGCTATCTCCCATGCTACTCTTTCCTTGGGAAGCCACGAGGCTGTACGAACCCTAGGGGTCCAGGACACCACCTGTGTCACCACTCTTCCTTCTCACGATGGGGTCTCACTGTGCCCCATTACCCTCCTGCTCCTCCAAGCAGCCTGCAGCCACGACCCACTCGTGCCGCACTACCTGCTCCTTTCTCACCGGGGAGAGCTCTGCCTTCCCCCTCGACCTGCGCCTGCCCAGGTCCGTAACCCCTGCAGCTTCTGGGAGCAGGATCAGACATTTGCTTGTTTCTAACGTCTCAAGTCTGAGCATCAAACAGAGTTCCTCGGGTCTTTCATGTGAAGAAGTGCTAACAAACAACATCTGCGTTCGTGCACTGCGGGGCAGGCCCAAGGAGGGAGAACACGAGCTAGACTAAACTGCATCAGGGAAACCCAAATAAGTCTGAGACCAGGTTCATGGAGGGGCCTGACTTTGGGACAAAGGTAAGGAAGGAGAAGCAGCCAAACCTCAGGGTTTATATTGACTTTAGCCACACCTTTAGCCAAGCTCAGGTCACCCTCTGCCACCCTCTGTCTCCCCACAGACACCAGCAGCCGTGCGGGTCCGGGAGACCTGCTGCCACCCAGCCCTGCCCCAGCCCCACCTGGCCTGCAGGTTCTCGATCTCAATGCTCTTCTCCCTCTCCATTTTGCTCAGCATCTCCCTCTGCTTCTTGATCTCCTCCAGGAGTGTCTGGTCAGCTCTCAGCTCCTGCTCCTTCAGCTGTTCCTCGAGAGCGTTGGCTCTGCGGAGAGGAGGGAGAGGTATTAAACATGGTATTAAAGTAAAATAAACCGGGTGGCACATGCTGGTAGATCTCTCCATCTCTTTTTCTACCTCTCCAGGCTGCATCAAAACCTTTTTATAAGGGGGGAGGCAGCAAGAGGGGGATGAGGGTGAAAGCACAGTGATCATTTTGTAACACACCCTGCGGGTCTCAGGCACGGCACCACTGGGAACAAGCTACTGAATGGGAACCTCGTCCCTTAACCCTCTTCCTTTCCACACTCTTATGTCCCCAGCCCTAAAAATACAGGCTCTGCAGGTCAAACCTCTGTGTGCCAACACAACAGGGATTTCCACGCAGTCCCACGATCATGGCACACTTTGGGGCAGCAGCTGTGCTTGCTCGTGCGGGCAGAGGAGCGGGCAGAGGCAGTCCCAGCCACTGTGGAGCTCCTCACCCCGGCTTGCTGGGAGGCTGCTTTGCTCTGCTTTATGTAATCGCTTTGCACAGGCAGGCTTTTGCCAGATGAAGCCGTTCTTGAAGCAGCAAGGAGTACACAGAGGGCTTTACGTGATTCAAAGCCGACTGACACTTCTGGGCCAAGCCGCTGAAGTGAAAGCGTTCCCCTCGCCGCAAAGTTTATCACGGCTTAGAGAAACCTTTGTTTGAACGCTCGGTTCCATGACACAATCATTACTTAACAGCCTTACAGCCCTATAGATAACTCCTGCTGGGTTTATCTGGGAGTGTAAATACACTGCTGGAAGAGAGAAGCCTGCCAGACCCGTAAGGACAGCGATTACTTAAAACGGGATCCGAAGGGGCTGTGCTGCAGCCAGGATCCCAAAGCAGCAGGGCTGAGGCTGGCTGGGAGCCACGAGCCTCCCTGAGCCAGCCTCTGGGGCTCTGCAGGCAGCGTTAAGGGTGGACATGTGGAAACAGACCCACAAAGCTCTGTGTTTACATGCACCCAAGCAGAATACTCCGAAGGAGCGAGTGCAAGCTGGCACCGTGGCCAGAGGTGGGCCGTTTGTACCTGCTGAGCTGCCAGCAATTAATTGAGCTCCTGGGAATGTGCCAGCGGCCCCAAAAAGTGTGTGTGGGACCGTGCCATCCCGCACAAGAGCCCCTCCTGCTGAGCAAGAGGCGGCACGAACCGGGCTCTGAACCGGGCTCCTTACCTGTGCACGAGCTGCAGGTTCTCCTGCTTGAGGCGGCTGTGCTGCTCGCCGTTGGCAGCCGTGTCCTTTTCCAGCTCCGTCACCCGCTTCTCCAGAAAGACAACCTGGGGACGTGGGAGAGGCAAGGGTCAGCCCGCACCCCGCTCTCCACCCCACAAAGCGACCCTCGCTGCAGGAGCCCTCGTTGGAGCTCGGACCTGGCTGAGCTACCTGAACGGGGACGGCTGCCACTGGAAAAAGCTGTGCCTTTGTTCAAAACATCCTTTTACACTCTGGTTTCTGAGTGTCTCCCGAGTAGAAGTACGGGGCCCAACGCTTCACTGTTTCCTTTCTTCACAACAAGATCCTGAATGTCCAGAGGGAAAGACCCAGCGGGAGCTCTGCAGCATCGCCGCTGAGCTGGAGTGCAGCCCTGAGGCTGGGAACAACCACCCGCTGCTTAGGAAAGGACAGCTAAGGGTAAATGAGGCCACGGGGAAACAACACTGCCTGCTGGAAGGGGGCACAGATGAGTGTTTTCTCCCTGTACCTGGCATATTTCAGCCCTCTCTGTGTTTCCACTTACTCGTGGTCCCCAAGTCCCACTCGCACCCCCACACAAAGCCCCAAACCACAAAGGAGCTGGGAGCAGGTCTATGAAATCTGAGCTGTAGGAATCCCATCAGTGGGGGGAGAAGGGCCAAGGAGACCTGAGTGTATCACAAAACAGCAGCACGCGGAGACAAGGACTTTACTAGAAGCACGGGGGCAGCTTTCCTAGCCAGACGGCTGGAGACTGTTCAGGAACGTGAGGTCTGCAGCGTTGTATTCAACTTTGAGACTTGGAAAAATGTTAATTTGTTTTTTAAAGGCCTTTTATGCTTTATAATTATACCAGAGTGCAGCCAAACACACAGGTTTGTCTTTCACACGCTGCTCCATGCAGGTCTCTATTCACGGCTGCAGAATTAAGGAGCTATTTTGAAAGAGTTTCATTACTGCAGCAAACATTTACACAAGCCCCAGCTCACTCATCTCTAACTTTCCATCCTTCCTCTACCTATTTTTAGCTCCTGGTGTTCAAACAAAAGCTTTCTTGTCCTCCTGCCCTGCAATGCCCCGCTCACAACACCCGGGACGACCCCACCAGCCCGACACAAGGTCGGCTTTGTGTCCTCGCGGCAGGACGAGGCCGAGGGAAGGACGCCCTCGTTTCCCACTGGGGGACTTTGCTCGTCCTGGAGAAGCAGATGTGGACGACATCTCATCCCAAAACATGAAGCAGGAGTGAAAACCCTCTGCAAACAGCCAGCCCTTGGCGGGCACGGCAGCACCAGCACGCCATCCACAGGGAGAAGGCAGCAGCTGGAGCTCCTCGCTCAGCACAGGGGCTCTGCAGCTCGACTCAGAGACCTCTCGGTTTAAACCCTCTCGATTCAGAGGGCTTCCCACGTCCCACCAGCCTTCCACACACCCAGAGGAGCTCTGCCCCAGCCCAGCGGGATGGCACGGACGCCCCTGCTCCTACCTTGTCCGTGATGTCCTCCTCCGTGCACTCCAGCGTGTCCCGGTACGACTCCTCCATCGCCCCCACGGCCAGCGCGCTGGTCTGATGCAGCTGCCTGTAGCAGAGAAAAGCCACCCCGACCCCCAGGAACACGAACATTAGGGCGAACATGGCAATTCCAGGCGACAACCACCGCTACACCGCAGGGTCCGGGCCCCAATCTCTCCTCCTCAGCTGCCACCTCGCAGAGCAGTGTCCCTTGGCACCACGGCAAGCTAAAGGGGCGAAGCAGCCCAAGCACCTCGGTGCTTACCGGCCCAAGGAACGCGCCCTGCGAGCAGCGTGCAGACGTGGACACATGCTGCTGGGACTTCACTCCGCAATCACCCGCTCTCGCTCTTTGGAACGGGAGATAAGAGCTCCCCCTGCCCAATTTCTTTCTTTCCGAACATTCGGAGGCCGTGCGCTCCCCAGCGAAGGAAGGGGCGCTCGGTTCTTGCCGCTGGTAGGGTGGAGAAGTGGGGGCAGCGGGTGGAAGGGGAGGGAAATGGGGAAAAAAAACCCACCCAGCCCACCCCTGCTGCAGCCGGGAGCAAGCTAATCATTAGCAAGGCCTTGCGACACCGGTGTCCGTGGCTCCGTGCCAACCCAAAGGACACTGCCCAGGATGCCGCGTGGAGGGGCTGACCTGCCTTTAATTGCCGTGCTATCGCTGCTGATTAGCTCCAGGGCACCAGCAGCAGCTATGGCCACAGCGAGGGGTCGTTATACTCCAGCTCTGGGAGCCCTGACCAGGCTGCCTGGAGAAAACCATCATGTTTCCAGCAAAATCCCATTCCCAGAGCTTCCTACACTGGCACCAACGTGCCTTACACCACAGTCTGTGCTCGCAAACGCCTGAACTGGTTCCCTGCTGGGGAATGGATGCTTCTTGTGGATGCCCAAGGACTGCCAGTAACGGGCTCAGCTCACTCAGGCTGGGTGCTGGAGATGGGGCTGGGACCCCGACAGTGTCCCCGAAAAGGGAGAGGGACCTTTCCCTGTTTCCCTGTCTCACAGTGCTCTGCTCTCCCGCTGCCCCACGATGAGCAAGCCGAGCTACTTCAATGCCAGCACTGCTTTGAGCAGGAGGCGAGTGAGAGAAGCACAGAGCCCTCTCTGAACCTAAATTATCCAATGAGTTTGTCAGCTGGGCTCTGAAATTCACCCCGCTACACAATATGCTCATGCAAATATTCATGAAGCATAACTGGCATTTACAGAAGAGCCCGCAGCTGAGTACCAGGCTTATTTTGCCTCCTCACCCTGGTATATATTTAGATTCTGAAGTCTCGGGCACATTTGTCATTTGAATCATGCCAAGCGCAACAGGGCCTAAGCAGCTGAGATTTCTTGGCACACGCAGAACCCGGATAACAAAAGTCAGGGAAAGAGCCCTTACCGAAATGAAATCAATTTACAAGGAGCAAATGTTATGTTTTAATTACAGTATCTGCCTCCAAAAGCACCCTTTGGGCTGATCTTCAGGACCTGCCTCTTCTCTGTCGCTACCACAACCTAACCCTGACTGCTCACCCGTGCCCATGGGTCCCAGGGAACCCAGCCTGGCCCCAGCCCTGCAGCTCGACCCACGAAGCCTTGGCCGGGGCGGATGGGGCATCCCCGTTCCCAGGAGTTTAACTCAAACCCTCCCCAAATGATTTCTGCCAGCCAGGGGCCAAAAGCTAGTCCTGAAACAGGAAACCCGGGGACAGGCTGCTCCCTTCAGCCTTCTTTCCTGCCCCTGTTTTTCACAAAGATCTCGAAAGTGAGATGAGTGGAAGGAGGAAATTTAGTATCAAAGACGCGCTTCCTTTCCGGGAGGAGAGACTGCTGACCACAGGAAAAATTGGGCAGGGGAATGTGGGACAAAGGGGTTCAGGGAAGCTCCTGAGCCCCTTTGTTGGGTGCACCCCAAGCACTGGGGCATGGGGCTGCCCACATTTGTGCTTCCAGAGGGAGCACGGTGGCTCCTGCTCCATCCAAAGGAGCCGCCTGTTCCTCTACAGTGCCTCTGCCCTGCCTGGAAAGGAGCGAAGAGCAAAGCCAGGGACTGCAGGAGGCCGGGCAGGGGAGGTGAGCCCCAGCGTCTGGCTGTGAGTAGGACGACACGGGTACAGGTGGGACGGTGAGGCCAGGAGGAGAGAGGAACACCAGGGTTCATCAGGATGGGATGGAGACTCTGCCCTAAGACTCACAGCATGCTGCAGCTCTTCCTGCACAGGCAGGGTAAGAATACCCAAATATCCACCAGGGAAGGCAGCTGGCAGCACACAAGCAAGCCCTGGGCAGCCCCGCAGGGGAGAACAACCCAACATTAAACCCCAGCAGTGGGGTTACCTGCCCCATGACACCCCAAAGCCCCCGACCAGCCGAGCAGGGAGGGCTGCTCCCACAAAACCAAGCCCCGAGGCTTGCCCTGAGCAGAAGGCAAGGTTATTGGGACAGCCTTCCTTCTGCGGGCCTGGCAGCTAGCGCAGGCACCCTTCCCACCGAGGCAGCGGCACGAGCACGGGCTTACCTTGCCACTTTCTTGCTCGAGAGTCTTTTATTTGGGCTGCAAAACGAACAAAAAACAGGAAAGGGTTAGGAAAGCTGACAGCGGAGAGGCAAGGCAAACAGGAAGCTGCAGACACTGCGGGGCACATCCTTCGCCCTCGCAGCGGCACGCACGGCCCCGCCGCCCGCGCCAGGAGGCAGGCGAGGAACCCAACCGAGCCCAGCCCGCCGCGGGACCCTCACCGCCACCAGCAACACCATCCTCTCGCTGCCCGATCCCCGTCCTGAAAGCTGAGCCCTGGGAAAGGCGCTAAGAATAGCAGGGAGTTTGGTGGGTCTCGGCCAGTGCCGCCGCCCTCGCAGAGCCCGAGCACCCCCGGTGCCCTCCCGGTGCCCTCCCGGTCCCTACCCGGCTGCCACGAGGGGCTGCGCCTCTCGCCCCCAAATCGCCATTTCCCTCGTTTTGCACGCTGCCGGTTTTGTGCTGCTCCGGGACTATTCTCGCCGAGCTATATTTGGTGTCGGATCAGCGCAGAACTGCTGCCTACTCGCAGCTCGGGGAGCTGCTGATCGTGGCCCTGTCTGGATTTCAGGCACAGGCATTTTCCCAGTCCCTGGGGACGGGCACAAGCTCTCCTCGCCTGGATAACCCCCAACGGAGACCAGCACTCGCTGTGCACACCCCAACCAGCTGCCACCACCGCACAGAGGTTGGGGTTTAGTGGAAGCCCATGGCCCCGTATGACCCTTTTCCAGCCGAGGCTCCTGCCACACGCCGTTTTCCAACAGATGCCACCAGGACACGTCGCTGGCACCAAATCACCGCGGAATGGGGGCAGCGAGCAGAGCTCCGGCTATGGGGGGGGGCTGCAGCAGCTGCATTTCCCGGTGCTTAGCTCAGTTTAAGGAAAAATCAGCGGGGAGTTCGTTTCTGCCTCGAGCTGCAGCAGTGACACGAGTTCTTCGAAGGAGGAATTAAAAATAGTGCAGGGCGATTTTCTTTCTTTCAAAAAAAAAAAATTAAAAAATAAAATTACAGCTTCTGGGAAGCAACGACTGACCACGGGTTGTAGTCAGACGTGCATCCTCCTGGCACAGGCTGCAGGAGCAGCACCGCTGGCCAGGCCTCAAGGACACAGCGCGCACGGGGCCGGGGAGAGGCCAGGCCCCCGCGTTTGCCAGCAAATGCACAAAGTCACGTCCGCCCCCGGCGCCGCGGGGAGGATCGGGGTTCGTCTCCGCTAACAGCTTGTCGGAAAGCAGCGCCGGCACCTGCGGGTCTCTCGGGAGGGGATGAGACGTGCAAACTTGCCTTCAAGGGCACTCAACCACAACGTGCTCGCAGCAATCTGGCTCGTCCTGAGCTCCCTGCAGGTTTCGGCCCCGGGCTCCTGTGCTGCAGGCTCGGGCAGCAGCGCCCTGCCGCTGGGACCAGGCTGCAGTCGGATTTAGGGTACTGCAGCACAGCAAATACTGACTGCCTCCGGGATTTCCAGCGCTGGCCTGGCTCCCCGCTTCTTCCAGGGGATGAAATCTTGGTGTATGTACCCCAAACTCTCGATATGCACCCAAAGCCTTTAGGAGCGAGGCTGTTACAGGGCAGCTGGGCTGCACCCCTGGAGCGTGGCCGTCCTCAGGATGCGTCCCCAGAGCCCGCCGGGTGCGGTGCGAGGCTGCTCAACCCACACCTCGCTCCTCGCTTCACCCAAGGTCTGGCACTTGTGGGCTTCTCATTGCTCGTGGGAGCCAGGAGCAGGTCCCGCCACCTCCCAATTGTTCCATGGGGCCACCTCTCACCCGCTCGCCCCGCAGGACAGGCCTGGTTCCCTGGTGGCTCTCTCCTGGTGACCGAGGAGCTCCCGACCTGCTGTGCAATCCCCGTTGCACCTCCAGAAAGTGATCCCAGTTGTCTGGAGCCCTCCAGGAACGCTGTCTTGTGCTTCAGTCTCGTTGTGCCCCTCAGCTGCTCACGCTGGCAAGCAGGGCAACGCTGCCAGCAACAGCAAACCTGTGCACAGGAAACCCAGAGCCCAGGTGGGGGAACCAGACCTACACCAAAACCTACAGAATTCCTATAGGGACGCTGCGGGGTGTGGAAGGCTCCATGCCAGGAGGCTCAGAGCGGGTATTTCAGCCCTGCAGGTGAATTTGGTGGAGAAAACCTGAAATGGAGCGAGGCAACTGGTGCACCTGGGCAAGTCCAGTGTTTTCCTGCTTCACCTGAGCCACATCACAAACCCTCAGAGCTTTCCCCTGGGGGATTTCTAACAGCAACTGTTCGCCTGAGAAAAAGAGGGGAGAGAAGTACTTTTGGCACTAAAAATTCAAGGCCAAGCTCCTGTTTGTTTTCCAAGTCTCTTCCCACGGCTGCAGCCCAGGAGGGCCCTCGTGTCACACTGTCCCTGTAGAGGACACAGACCAACACCATGACCAAAAACCAGGCTTGAAGGAGCACGCTGGGAATGAGCAGAATTATCATTATCATCAGTCCTGCGATCCTTCCCCGGAACAAACAACACCAGACATCCCTCCCGACCTGCCAGGTCAGCAAGGCCTGCTGGCTGACCCCCAAATGTGCCCTCAAGAACCTGTGGAGCTCCTAAGGGAACTCCCTAAATTATTCCTAATTTATTCCCCCTTCTGGGTTGGGGGTGGTAGGAGTGACACCAGGGGGTGAAATGAGTTTATAGGGCCGCAAAGCGAGCGCCTAGAGGAGAGCCCCAAGCGGCGAGCACAGCGCTGCGCTCGGGTCCCCGCTGCCCTGGGAGGAAGGGCAGCAGCTGCCCCTCCAGATTCCAGCCCTCAGGGGCTTCTCCACGCTGCCCACTCCTTCCCCTGGTGACAGAAATACCGTACCCGGCCAGCCCAGGGCTCCAGATCCCCGTGTAAGCAGCGGTAACGCATCCACCTGACACTGCACAGGCCATGCAAAGAGGCTGAGCAGAGCAGAAGGGAAGATTCCCATTATCTGTTAGCTTCCAGGGCATTCAGATCACAGCAATCTCCTGCTCACCCTCCACGATGTTAGCACGGATTTGGCCCCCCCGCTCGGTGAAATTCACCCCCTTCTGCCAACGGGAATCCAGCCCCACATCAGCAGAGACAATGAGAGTCTTCCCTTCCCCAGCACCATTCCCAACACGGACACTGCCATGCACGAGACCAATTACCTATTCATTTCAAGATCATTCAGGCGAGCGGAAAGATCCTCAAGGCGGTTGATTTGTTTGTGGCACTGGCTACAGTAAAACTCAAAAGCTTCATCTGCGATAATGCTGTGCAGTTTCGCAGCGAGCGGATTGGTGCTAGAGAAATCACAAGTGTCATTTCAACAGGACAGAAGGGAATCATCCGGCTTCGGCTGTGGCTTCCACAAGCTGAGGGGGGAATCTCTGGGCAGGGGTTTTGGTAGGAGATCCAAGACTTGCAATTAAAGCTTGAGGGCAGGTTGGGTTCCTTCCCTGCTTCCCTTTCAGAGGCTCAATTTCTGTGCATTCGGAGTTAGTACAAGTTAGCAGGAGCTCCACCACCGTCCTCCCAAAATAAAGGGAGGTGTATGGCAGCTGAGCCTGGCCAGGTGCCAAACACTGTGCCAGCTTGGGTCCTGGGAACACCAGGCCAACCCACGGGACTACAAAGTCCACTTTCCATCACAATTTTCCAAGCAACCTGTCTCAGGAGGCCCTACGATCATCCTGGTTTGCCCCGTGAAATACAGACTGGGCTCACACGCGGTGCCAGGACCAAGGGCCAAGTCCTTCGCTCGGTCACCGCTTTCCAACAGGACCACCTAAAAATAGAGCAGCCGTGCTGCTGCGGACCCACACTGAGGGTAACACACACTGGGGTCAGATTTTCACTTCAAAGAGCTTCCCCCTTGAAGCTAAGCTCATAAAAAGGTGGTTGCGAATCAGTTTCGTCTTGCTTTGGGGCCAAACGAATGCCACAAATCCTTTCTGCGGGCAAACACGCTTCTGGAAGCCACAGACTTTAATCAAAGCAAGGTTAATAGTGAAAAAACAAAGCAGTTCAATAGGAAAGACAGGTAAAGGTGTGAGCAAACACAAGCAAGCTTAAAACCAAAAGATATCTGGAAAGGACTAGTCAACCCCATGGTGCAGACCCCCACTGGCAAGTCCTGACCCGGGAGATGCTGAGGCTCCCCCCAGGAGGGGTGTTCCCCCCAGCACCTTTGCATAGACTCTCAGGGACTTTTCCTGGGGGTGTGTGGGGGGTCAGCAGCCCCCCTGGGGTCAGGTCTCTGAGTTTGTGCCATCTGTGCAGTATTTCCGAGCCCCCTCAGATCAGGCAAGTGGACCACAGCGCGTGCTGCATTGCTCATCTCTTCCCATTCCTGCAAAAAACGTTGAAAAACACCCCCCTAGGCTCTAGGGCAGGTTCAGCCTCAGGAAAATCTTTATCCACCAGCAGTCACTTCAGTTGCTCAGGCTCTGCAGGGGGCAGAAGCTGGCAGCAGCCCTGCGGTACCCAGAGGGAGCACCTGAGAATGAGCCGCTGATGAACCCCGGGGAGCAAACCTGGTGTGCAAACCTGGCTCTAACAGGCACTAATCGAGGTGAGGAAAGCCACCAGACAAGAAGCATTAGGAGAATCTTAAGGAATTTGCTGTGTAAAGGTAGAGCTGGCCCCTGGCTGCGCTGGTTCCTTGCCAGCCGGGTGGTGAGAGCTGAACCCCACCACACCTCAGGGCATCCCCACCTCCCGCTGGCGGCGAGCTGCCACCCCCTGCACCGCACGCAGCCCTGCTGCCTCCTTCCTCTGCCTCGTGGGGTAACATTCGCCTTCAGCAGCTCGTCCAGCACTTAAGGAGCTCGTACTTTCAGTTGCCATCCTTCTCTCGCCAAGTGTGGCAGGGAGACCTCGCTCCCACCGGCTGAATGCACCAAAAAAGAGATGGGAACCCAAGAGCAGGGATCAGAAACACGCACACCAGGACTAAGCAGGAAAATGCAATACCCCACAGCCTTCCCCAAAGGCTCTCGGTGCTTGCATTAGTCCTCTTGTGAAGGTCTGGAGCTGTAGCAGGAAAATTTGTCACCGTTATTCCTGTTCAGAGGCTCTGCTAACATGGAAGTGGTGTGTGGCGATGTGACCGCTTACAAGAGATGCTGTTCCTCCTATTCAAACCTCAGCAAAAAAAAAAGGCTCATCTAGGCCAGTGACATCCTGTGGTGCTTTGTAAGGTTTCACTGTGTGGAAAGGCACTGGGGAGGCAGGGCTTTATTCAGAAAAAAACAGTACCTGCTTAGGGAAACATCAGCTAAGGACCTTTGTGCACACAATGATAATCCCAGGTGAAGGCTAGACCTGAAAGGCCACCCCCTGAACCTCTCCAGCAGAGGAGAGATGCTGCAGAGGCAGGACCCGAAGAGAGGGCAGCACGGGGAAGAGAGCGCCCTGACAGAGCAAGGGCTGGGCACTGTGAGCAGAGGTAACCTGGGAGCTCAGGACTGGTGTTAAAGAAAAAAATTAGCGGTGTGCAAAGCTATTTTAGTTGAGTATTTCATTGCCAGGAGGCTTTTGGACTGGGCTGGAGGCCTAAACTCAAGGAGAAACTCAACACCAAGGCTGGTTTTTATCCGAGAGCACTTCTTATGCTGCAGCACCAGCACGCACAGTTGTGACCAGCAGCTCCTCCTGCACAGTGCAATAAGCAGCCAAGCATGGATGAGCGATGTGTCGCTTCCCTGGCAGGGTATCCCAGCTCACCAAGAGCACTGTTTTCCCAAATTAACGGGTCAGCCACGCTTTACAGCAACACCTTCTACCGCAGGTTCGGGTAACATCTTCAAAACTGCTGCTGAACCAGCAAAAAGAAAAAAAAAAGTCAGCCCTGACTTGCAGCAAAATGCTGGTGTGTAGATTTGACAGCAGTTCTTCCCTTTCAGCCCCGTGCAAGCAGAATTGCCCAAGCTCTACAAAGGCCTTTGGGAATCTCGTAGAAAGCAGGTAAACAGGGAAAATAAAATTAAAAAAAATAATAAAAATAATTGTAACAGGTTTGTACTGCCGTGGAAAGTCACACATCACCCCAAAGGAAAAAAAAAAAAGCATCTTCTGGTCTTCAGCGTGGGTGTGTGGCAGGCAGGAAGCACTCCTGCCCCGCGCAGACTTGTGCTGCCTGGTGGAGGAGCATGTCCCCAAGTCACCTGTCATCACAGGGGCTGCAGGTGTGCGTGACCACTCCAGCTTTCACTTTTTTTCTGAAAAAATACAGATTGACCGGTTTGTATCGTCATCCTCAGTCCACCCTGCATGGGCTGGAAAACCCACATGTGCCTGGTTTCAGACCCTAACACAAGGAGTGCAAGAAAACACTTTGGCCTCCTTCCTGCGCCATGAATCCCTCAGGCTGCCTAGAGGAGCGAGGAGCTGCTTGTGCAAATCCAACCAAGCATCCTATCAAAGCCAAAAGGAAAAAAAAATAAAGCTATCCAACAGGATCAGGGATAAAACTCCATGGCAGTTTTCTCTAGCAGAATGCTGTGCGAGGAGCCACATCCCCAACAGAGAGGGAACGTGGCGTTGTCCCAGACTCCAAAACTCAGAGAGCTCTTCCAACTGCTGCTGGACATTAGCACCTCTGGATGGGAGGACAGGAACTGTTCAGGAAAATGAAAGGCTGAAGGAGGCAGCTCTTCTTCCACTTCTGGGCTGGTTACCCCACTGTATCCAAGCTTTGCCAGGAACCCCCTCTTGCAGCACACCCAAACTCACACACACAGAGCCTGAGCGAGGACACTAAGCCAGGGAAAGTGGGTAAAGCACTGCGAGTGCTGTGCTGAGCATTACCTGGGAGAGAGGAACGAGGAGCTGTTAAAGCTGCTTTCCCCGTTACACAAGCTGTCCGAGAACAAATCTGCTTCATTCCCTTCTCCATAATCCTCGAAGTGCTCCTCTCCGCTAATGACCGTAACGATGGAGTGGCTGAGGTCCGAGCCCAGGGGCAGGTCGTGCGGATGGGATCTGTGGGGACAGACAAAGATGTTACGGGGTGACCACTGCGGCAGCCTTTCCGATCGCACGCCAAACATCTGCTTCCCAACTCACATCTCCCGTTTCGGTAACCCAGCCACTTCTGCCACTTCTGTGTCCTGAGTCCGAGCTGAACATGCTCTGAGTTACACGGTCACCCTGCACACCAGGCTCACGCCTGCTCCGTGCTGTGTAATCCTACTGAGAGCCCGCTGTGGGGTTTGGTGCTGCTGCCCCGGTGACATAAACCCCAGTGGTTTAGGGGCGGCTGCCGAGCCCGGCACCACAAGGGACCTTCACTCCACCCCTGCAGGGAGGACGCTGCACGCACTCGTGGTGATTTGTAGGGCTTTTTTAATGGGTTTGTAGCATCGGATCCAGAGGGCTGTGCTGCACCCAGCCAAAACACGCCCAGCATGGGCCCGGGGATGTCCCTTGCTTCGGAGGGGACGCTGCTCGGCACAGGAGGCGTCGCTTCTGGCAGTATCTTTGCAGGTGGGCAGTGCTACAAACACTCAGCCCACCAGGGCAATACGCACCAGAAATCCGGAATTTCCTGCCCAGGACCGCAGAGGTTTTAAGGGGAAGTTTGGGGAAAAACACGGAGGGGATTTCTGAGAACCAAGCCTGAAAGCAGCCCGCGTGTCTGCGCCCCACAGGGATGTGCTCTGGGGGGACTAGCACTGCTCACCTCCCTAAAATTCGATGAAAGGGGGAAAAAAGCTTGATTATAAAAAATGGTATTTCAGGCTAGACCCCCATCTTCATCCACTTGGAGGGGGAAAACAGACATGGACACTGAACTGTGATCATTGCACCAAACCAAAAAAAAACCCAACAATTACTGATAAGCCATTTATGACAAATGTCTGCAACATCTCAAGGATTTTCCCTTATCCTGCTAATAAAAACATGTCACCCCTCCAGCCAAAACAGCAGCAGGTCTCCCTTTAACCACAGGCAAGCCCAGCCCAGCTCCTGCAGCGGGGGGTGGCAGGAGCCCAGTCCCCCACCAGGGAGTGGTGGCACCCAGCACACCCAGAAAGCATCAGAAACCGCTCCAGGAATAGAAAGTAGAGGGGATTTTTTTTATTTTTATTATAATTTTTAAACTCACAAGCAGAAGCCAAGCCCAGCTCTCTAAGCAGGGGCTGTGGTTTGACGAGCACCTTGCAGCAGATCTGATCGGGCACCCGGGAGCCCTCAGCCAGGGCTGCCCCAGGCACTAGCACGGGGAGTTGGTGCACACCTACAGGATCCACCACAGCAGTTGCAAGATCCAGAGCGCAGCCAATCTTTACCACACACAACCTAAATAACCACTCAAACCGCCTCACGCGTGTCGAGCTTGAACAGCCGCTGGGAAGCAGGGCTGGAGTTTTGATCCAGCCCTGGATGGATGGCACTTACTGACTGCTCCGGGAAGGCACCTCAGGTCTGATGGCGCTGAAACCAGCCCTCAGCAGCCTGGGATCAGATTGCCAAGTTTTCAGTCTCCAGCCTTCCAGTATTTAAAGCAGGAGTCCAAAAAATTCCAATACGCTTTTGCCTTGAACCTTTGGGTACCTGGAGTCTGCTCACACCTAGGACACCTGGCAATAGACACCACCTGCTTGGACAGAGCACCCAGAGGACACCCAAGGTTAGGTGTGCCAAATTTAACCTAATTTAAAAAAAAATCCTAACCAACGCGTTTTGTACCTACAGGCAGGTGAATCCGAGGCACGGCAGTTTCCCAAGAGGCCGAGAGCGCACGCAGGCTGCCATGGCCCCTCCAGGGACACGCTGCTGGTGGCTGGGGGCTCAGGAAGCGCTTACGCCCCGGTATAAGTGCTGCTCGGGCGAGGAGCGCGTGGCCGGCTAATCCCCTCTCTCCTCTGATCCGCAGCACCTCCTCCAGCCAGCACCCTTTCAGCCCCAGCACTGCCAGCTCATGTGTCCCCAGATGTGCTTTTGGGGTGAGAGGGAAGCCCCAGGGAGCCCCCCGCTTTCTAAAAGCACAGGGAGCTGTGAGTGCTCGCCATGGCACCGAGCCCGGATGCCACACTTTTGGCCAAAAAAACCCCACAGGTGTTAGCAGACCTCAAGCGACAGCAGCTCCAGAAGTTTCAGCGCAGACCAGTGCTCCTGGGCTGCTGATAACAAAGCTATTCTCTCCCCTCCTGCCTTCCCAGCATCCTGGTTTCACCCCCAAAACAACTTTCCCTGCAAAATCGAGGAAGCGAAGGGGCCCGGGAGCAGTTTCGCCAGCAGCGGTTCAGACGGGGAAGCAGCTCCCTGTGCTCGGGGCACAAGTTTCAAACCAGTTGTTACAGGAGGTGGCTGCACATCAAAGGGCACGCGCGTGTTTAGGAAAAACAAGAGTACAGCGAGTTCCCCTCCTGACTTGAAAATTACACGTTACGTTTCTGGCTGCAGCGATAGATTAAAAACTGCAGGTATTTCAGGTGTTCGGAGAACTTATTTTAGAAGTTGAAGATGCTAATGAGGGTACAGAAGTTCTCCCAAGGCAAGCAAAGATTAGCTCAAAGAGATTGCCAGGCCACGCTCCAAACCAGCCTACACACGGCGCAGCCTCGTTATTATTCTTCCAGAAGAGCTATTTTGGTCTCGGTGAAGCGGCAAACACCACGAACAAGCCAACCAGTTTTGGCAAGGCAGGCTCAGCCCACTCGATTAAATCCTCGGGCTGCATCTCCCCCGGTCCCTGTCCTCTCCTGTCTGTCCCCCCTCCTGTCCCACGGCCCCCCGCCACTGACCCATGCTCCGGCTCCTCGATGGGGTCGGTGAACTCCGAGTGCACGGTGGAGTCGATGGCGCTGTCCGTCTCCACCTCGTCGTGCATCTCGTGGTGCACCAGCGTGCTGGTGTCCTCATCCGTGAAGGTTTCGCACTCGCTGTAGGTGCTCTCCGAGCCCATGTACGCGCTGTCGGTCACCTCATTTGCCTGTTACAAGACACAAGAGGGGAAAAAGCCGCCCCATAAGGTGCTGGAGCCACATGGTTGGGTTGCAGAGCAGGACCAAGCCCGTACGGGACAGCAGTTCTCCAGCACGAGGCACACGCCATGCCCAGGAGCTCTGCCGAGCCACCCCGTGCCTTGGCAGTTGGGAGTCAGAGAGATTTGGTATTGGGTTTATGGAGTCCCAGAGGGATTACCTGCTGCTCCCTCAGCAGTTCCCATCACGGCTCCTTTCACCCACCCCACTGCTACAAATACACCTTATCAGTTTGAGTTCTCCACACAGAACCACCACTCAAAACCACCAGTCAGCCCTTACAGCACTTTTTCCACCCTGCTGGTAATACAAAGGCACCTCCCATCCCTCAACAGAAAACTCAGCTGCTTCATAAACCTTTACTACAGCCTCTGGTTTGCATGGCTTGCACCACCAGTCTGCATCTTCAGGACATGCTTTTTTGGGACTGCACCTCGAATACTTTGCACCACGTCTCCGTTACCTGCAGTGAGCCAGCAGGCTCCGGGCGCTTGGTTTTCAGGAGCCCACACCACGAGCACAAAGGGCTGGGTTTTCCCAGCCCTGGCACGAGGGCAGGCTGCTCCTCCCCGAGCACGGGTGGCGCTGAGCCTCCCGCACCCGCGTGCGCAGAGCGGAGCCGTGAGGCCACGAGGGAAAACCTGGTGAGAACAGCGAGGGCTGGTGGCCCAGCACTTCTGGGATTTCCCCAGGTGGTTTCAGAACAAATGAACTCAGTTGTGCCTCTGGGATCTGTCAGTGGGGGCACGGAGCTCCAGCTGGTCCCCTGTCCACGGCAGCAGCACGTTGGAGGCAGGCACTAATGCCCAAGCAAACTCCTCTTCCTCCACCAGAGAGGCGCACACGGCAGCAACCAGGGCTTTTTGCAAACACATTCAAACAAATGACATCTTTCAGGTGGTCCTCTGGGGATCTGGGACTCAATGAGCCCCGTGGATCCCTTCCAACTCGGATATTCTGTGATTCTGTGATGTTTCTCAGAGCCCTGCACCACGGAAGGCCAGCAGCTGGGCAGACACCACGCAGATGAACTGGGAGAAGGGAAGCTCGCGCTCAAGCCACCCGCTCCACAACCAGAAGGGCGGCACCAGTTTGTGCCAGCTCAGCACAGACAGACAGACGGCTTCTTACAGCCACCACCCCCAGGTTAAACACGATGGAAAGCTTTACAGAACCAGAGTCCAAAGTCACCACCCGCGGAAGACGCCCAGCAAACTCCACCAGACGGCAGAGGCTGCTGCAGCAAGCGCTATCATCAACAGGGGAGGCAGTGGCTTCACCTGCCTCCCACGTGAAAACAAAAGCAATTTGCAGGGTACACCAAGTTTAGGGCAGGTCAGGCTTTGGCATGTGGGACAATGCCGTGTTGTGACACTGTTTATGGGGACAAAAGCCATCCCCAGCTCACACTGATGCTTCGTGCAGCTCTGCTGTGCGCACAGCGATGGAAACCCAAGGCAGCCGGGAGGGCCCAAGGGAGGAGGGCAGCCACCAGAATCTGAACATTTACCTGCCTGCTTCAAAAGGCTGCTTTTTGCCTGCTTAAAACAGATTTAAAGCCAAATTGGAAATAACTTTGCTTGCAGACTCCAAAGTAAACTCTTGTTTTTTTTTTTAAAAAAACAAACAAACAAATAAACAAAAGAACAAAAACCTTCCTCCTGGAAAGGCTTAAATTCAGACATACATTCAAGTGTATTCAAGAACAAAATAAAGACAACTATCGCAAAACAAACAAACAAAAAACATGGAAACAAAACAAATCTCCCAACCCACACGCTGATTAAAACCCCACCCTCTGGAGGTTCCAGTCGCTGGTCTCCCAGCACAAAGCGTAACAGGGAGCCGACCAGCTCAGCACATCACAACATCCCAATGCCCTTCAATCAAATTATTTATCTACCAAATTGCTTAAAAAATCTTATCGACGGGAAAAAAATGGTGCAGACTGGCCGATAAGGGGGCAGCCAGAGGTAGCCACCAGAACAGCGCAGACCCCATCCTCCTCCAGCCACAGCGCGGACGTGCAGCAATTTTGTTCCTTAAAGGACGACCTGGAACACCATCTGCAAACATTCCCTGTATTTAGCAAAGGAGAAGAATGTGTTTTGCCCTGCCACATCCCACGTGGCGTGCATACAGAAACCAGAAGAGACCAGGACAGAAGTTGCTGCGGCTTCGATCACATGCGGCCAGGCAGGGGCAAAGCGAGGGCCACGGTCCAGGAGCACCTCGAGGAACAACCAGAGCAGCCCCGGCACAACCTGAGCCTGTTTCACAGCCCTGCTGTGTGCCATCACTGCTCACAGGGCCAAAAGAAACGAGCCTGAAGTTTGTTTTTGTCTTATTAAAGCAATTTTAGGAGAATACAGACTGCTACCTCACTCCTGCATTTCCCTGGAAATAGTGAGTTTTCAAAGGATATTTTGGAAAACAGAAGTAATGTTCTTTTTTCTTACAGATTTAAAAAAGTCAAACAAAACTCCACCTCTACTCTATGCTTTAAGATTAAATCTTTAAGGAGGGGAGATTTACCAGTCTGTGTGTGTCCCTATGCGACAGAAGAGATGTCCCCATTTCTGCCAAACTCACAATGCTCTGCACCTCCCTCTAACAGGGCCGATACGCAATAGCAGTACATTAGCACATTGGACCTTGATTATTCTCCTTTAATGCTTTTTCAATTTCAAATGCAAGAGCCTCATTAAAGTTAAACCCATGCAGTCAATGAGTTATGAGACAGGTGAAACTTTAAACAAAGTTCTCCTCCTGAGCACGAGCGTGGAGAACTTTGCTTTACATTTTATCACAGATTAAATAACTAAACCTCAAGAAAAGATGCCAGAAGGAGATAGGCAAACAAGCAGGCTAGGGGAAGATATTACAGAACGCTTGATAAAGCAAAGCAAAGCAAAACCAAAACCCTATGCCCTGGGCAAAGGTGCAGCCGCAGATCTCAAAGCTCTTTTTATGGCCTCGTGAACAGCTGATTTGTATGCTGACCCCTTAATTCCCACTGCCACATCTCTCTCCTCCAGCCAAGCTTGCTTTTCTGTTTACAGGCAGAAAGTAAGAGCTTTTTTTCAGATAAAAAATCACAACACAGCAGGTGAGGCAATGCCCATTTGGCAAACACATCCATGGGGGGGCTGCACATCCCCACTGCATGCTCAGAACAGCCCAGTACCACCAGCCCCGGCCTATTTTCGTTTTTAACCAAATAAAACACCCTCTGAGATGCTTCAGGTCAACCTCAGACCTTAAAATCAGGACACCCCGCCCCAGCCTGAACCGAAACCACAGCTTGACTGCGGTTTGTGCCCTAACGCCCACACGAGGCCCAGGCCCTGTCAGCGGCCATTTTGTTAAGAGTCACCCGCACGGGATGGGCAGGGACACGTTAAGGGACCATAAAGCCCCGTCACCACTGACGTGCCCGGGCTGGTAGCCCACAAAGATGGCATGGGGAAGGCAGCTTGAGAGAGGCCTGAGGTGATGAGATGCGGCCACTGCCCCCAGAGCCAGCGCCGGGCGGCAGCCGGCCACAGGGACGGGCTCTGCCACACCACGGAGGCCACCACCGAAGCCACATGCGAGCCGGCGAGGCTGGGCATGCAAAGCTTCCTGCTTCTGTGCCGACTTCAGGGCGCCTGCCAGCTTTGCAGGGTGTTTTGTTGGTGTTTTGTGGAGGATGGGGCTCAGGAGGGCTCTGGGGCTGGCAGCCCCTGTGAGGAGCTTTAGCAGGCGGGGAGCGGAGCGGCGGCACCCGCCCAGGGGTGCTTCTGTGCTTCCAAGCATGGCTGTTAGGAAAAAGCACAGCACACCCCGGGCTCGAGGGAGCGTTTGTTTGGCTGCTCTGATCCGTGACGGACAATTTCACCCGAAATACAAGCAAAACCACGAGTGGGGTGGCAGCCGGTCCCTGCCAGCAGCCTCACCACCCTGCAGCACTGCTGGCCTTGGCCATGGCGACTGGGATGTTCGGGGGGGAGAGGAAAAGGAAAAACAACTCTGTTTTCCCAGCAAGAGTGAGCGTATTTGTGATTCGTATCAGCTCTGAGGGACGGGGGGGAGACGGATTGGTGGCACACAGCACCCTCCAAGGACACCCTGTGCTGCTCCCATCCTGTAGCCATGGCTCCCGAGCTGGGAACACCGCTCTGTCCGGAGCCACAGACCTGGGGCCAAGGGAAGGAGACCACCAAAAAGAGCCCCCAGGTGCTTGGTGCTGTGTCCTGCCCCGCAGGGGTGGCCCAGCCGGTGACAGTGAGCCCAGCTCAGCTTGTGGTGCTGGGGACAGGCACCTGCCCAGTCACACAATGTGTTTAAATTGGCTTTACACTGATGTAAAGGGCAGAGAGGAGGCAAGTTGTGCTGGCAGCCCACTCTGAAACGCCCCGTGTCAGCTCAGCCCCGTGCACTGGCCACAGGCCAGCAGGAACCTGTCACCCACCACATAACCCCACACTGGGGACCGTCACCAGCAGCAAGGCACCAACCACTTAGCCCCAGTATTTGCCTCTTTCTGCTTATTTGGGCAATACCCACTCTGCAGAGAAGCCAGAGGGTCCTCACTGAGCTTGGGGCAACGACAATGACCCACTTGGCCTGGCACAGCCCCAAAATCAGGTTGACCCGAGTAAAGCAGGTCCAGGGTCACTTGAAAAGCTTTTGAGGCTCCTGCACTCAACGCCAGCTCTCAGGCTGGGCAAGAGAACACCCATCAGGAAACAAACAAACAATCAAACACAAAAATTACACGATCTGGCACATCCTCCATGCCCGGAAAGCCCGCAGCCGCCGTCCTTCCCAGCCCAGCTCCCCGGGCGGACTGCAGCTACGCAGACACAGCCTGCCCCTTCCTGGCGATGCCAGGGCTCGGAGTGGTCCCCAGGACGGAGATCTGCCTCCTCCAGGCCCCCAGCTCCCTCCTTATTTCGTGCTAGTGCACAAAACTCACCTGCGGACACATTGCCTCTTTGCCCACGTTGAATCCAGCTCCTGCTGGGCGGGAGGAGGGAAGCGAAGTCCCGGAAAGGCTCGGCGCGAGGTTCACCAACGGAGCGGAGCGCAGGTCGCGGAACAGAGTGCCTTTTGTTCCTGACCTTCCAGCCCCCGCGATAACAATATGTGAGCTAATGCACACTCCCCTGCCGTGTGACTGCAGCCACCCGAGCTATGCGAATACCAAAATAAAAGCACGCCCCACGCGACGGCCAGCCCCGCTCCAGGTGCGCGTGCTTTCTTTCTATGTAAACCTTCCTCCAATTAAGAAGGTTAATTTCGAGGAGGGCCATTCTTGCTACAGAGGCTTCCCAGGCTTATCTCATCTTTCCTGCTGTTCCTGGTGAATATTTAAACATTAAATAACCATCTCCTTCCTTATAACAACAAATAGAAAAGTAAATAACGCCCGTCTTGCTCACTCCAGAGACCAGGAGCGCTTTGCTGCTGATAAGTGATCGCCGCCGCAGTGACTCAGAGCAATGCAGGGCGGGTGGGGTGGGGGACTGCCACCCCAAAAGGCTGCTGCTTGGCTCAGCAGGGATACCCGGCTACAAACACGCCGCCCCGAGCTCCACCTTGCCCCCACCCAAGCTGCTGCAAACAGCAGAGCCACCGGCACGGTGCGACCCGAGGAAGCGCTCCGGGTCCCCAGGACCCCCCTGCCCCCAAGCATAAGGCATAGGGACAAAGTCCCCGTCCCTTGGACTCGGAGATTTGGGCTGTTCTGTGTATATCCATCCGCACCTGGGATCCCAACGGGGTCCGATTTCTCCATCTCTTTATTTTAGCTGCCTCTCCAAGTCCTCTTCCTTCAGACTGCTCCCTGAGCCAGCACTTGGGGACAGGAACATCTCAGCCACACGCTGCCCAGATGCCGTTCCCTGACGGGCTGGGGACTGAACCCCGCCACGACGCACCCCAAGCTTGCCCCCTCTGTCACAGCAGTGATACCCTGACCGAGGAGAGCACCAACACGAGCTTCTTCAGCCAAATGTCCACAAGAGGCACAATGGCACCAGGCCTGCAGGGCCTGACCCTTCTGTGGGACCCGCATGCAGCTCCGAACGCACAGAACGAGGAGCTCAGCCCATCCTGGTTCGCTGTCCTGCTCCAGATCAGGAGCACAGCTCACCATTTCTAGCACAGTTTATCTGACAGGTCCCCCAAACCTCCATCCAAAGGTCCTACCTCTCCCCTCGCTCCAAGCAACGGATCCGAGCTTTGCTGCTGATCAGAAAGTCGCTCCCTGGTGTCTCGCCTAACCCTCCCCACTTCGGCTACACCCTCTCTTGCATTGTGCAGGAGATACCAAAAACCCTGCTCCTTCCCCCTACAGAAACTTCCCATCGTTGAACTTTGGTCTCCCTCAGTCACGGGAGCCAGCATAAACGAGCATTTCTTCCCATTACCTTCACAAATCACATTTTCTCATTTTCTCCGGGCTATTCTTGCTCCCCTCTGGGACACATCCTTCCTGCAGCACGGTGCCCCAAGCAGGACCTTCTGCTCCGGCAACACCAGCAGGAAGCGTCTTGCTCGATAACCAGGCGACCCTCTGTGCTCAGGGATTTCTGGTACCGAGCACAGCAGCAGCACAGTTATGGTTTAACCCGAGCTCCTGCCCTGGCTCCATCCAGATCTGCCACTTAACCGAGCGGGGTCACAGCCCTTTTGCTCCCTCAGCTCCCCTGCTTGTGCTGTGGGACCTCAGGGGCCTTTTAGCACCTCTGTACCACAAGGCAAGGCTCGTCGGGAGGCACCAAGCGCTGCCAGTTTTACTTTGGGAACTCTTACTGAGACAGCTTTGCCTCCTGGAGCTGCCTGATGCGCTCCTGGCCACCCCGAGCCCCGAGCTCCTGCCTCTCCGGGTCCCACGGCCATGCTCGCGGCTCAAGATAAAGCTTCAAGGTCCTTGTTTTCCAAACTCCTTCCACCTTATCTCGCACAAGGCAAACACTACGACTGGGAGCTCTTCCAACCAAGGATATTTCTCACAGCATGCCTGAACTACAGGGACACTCCTGCCCGATTTTCCCACCTCTCACCCCTTACCCTAAGCAGTGCTGAGGTCCTTACACTACATCAGTTTCCTTTGGTACTTTCAAGCTGCTTCTTACAAGGTTGTCAGCAGAGCCAGATTTTGGAGTTTGATCCAGCAGTTTTAGCAATCGCCGTGTTTTCTGTGCCTAATCACTGCAGATAACACCAGCTGTTCACTTGTTTGCTGTGAACACGAGAGCTCTGCACGACCGGGGCTGCCTTTGCTGCTGCCCTGCGGGGCAGGGAGGCTCCGTGGGCTCCCCTAGGGGATGGATGGACGAGCAGACAAAGCTGTATCCATTGCATTTCACACTCCTGCAGTTCCAGCCACCCCAGAGATTCTGAGTGCAGCAGCCCTTTATGGCCAAAGCGATGCTAATTCCAGCAACTGACTTGAAGAGGGTTTGGTGATCACCTTCTGTTCGGACACGATGAGTTTTTGGGGTTCCCGTGCACAGGAGCCTGCAGAGGCCGGTCCTACCGGACAGGGAAAGGCAGTGGTAGGAGAAGGGAAAGCCTGAGCTGAGCTGCCACCTCCTGCAAATGCTGCCTGAGCTCAGCAGCCAGCTTTGTGCTTCCACCACGTGGAAGGGAAACAGCTCCTAGGGCAGCCTGCAGTAAGGAAGGGGTGCTCAGAAGGTCCACAGGGCCCAGGAGGAGACAAAACCACCCCCATGTGCCCACTGCGAGGCACAAGCCAAGAGGAGCGGTGGTCGCTGTGCCCGTGAGCTGCTCCTGCAGGCTGTGATTCAGCTACAGCTCCCCCATCACCACCACACAGCTCGGGTCGTGCCAGCCTTCAATCCCCAGGCAGCCAGAGAAATTCAGCAGCGTGGATTTAAATTGCCTCCCTCTGGTTTTTACACCCTTCCAGAAGCATTCAATTCAATTACTCCACGTGAAAAAGAGATTCCAGCTTCAACAGATGCAACAGTTTGCAGCAACCGCCAGCTCATTTCACTGCAGACAGGGCGGCTGGGATATCCAGGGGCACCCCCCTCCCAAAACTAGACGTGGGACCCCAAAAAGGATTGCAGGACCGCACCGAGGACTGCTTTCTTCCCCAGATCCAGTCCAGCTGTGCCGTGAGTTGCTCCTGAACACTGAGCCCAGGGGACAAGCTGGGGGAGAAGGCTTGCAGGGTGCACGTGTCCGGTGAGCGCCGCTGCTCGCCTGCTGAGCGCTGCTGTCCTGAAAACGCACAGCACCCCTCTGGTGGCTGCGATGCATCCTTCCTCACATCCTTCCCCTACCACGGGGAGCCCCAACGACTGCCCAGCAGATGGCAACAGCCCTGCACAGTCCTGCACACCCTGCACAGCATCACGCAGCCCTGCACAGCCCTGCACACCCTGCACAGCATCACACAGCCCTGCAGACCATGCACAGCCCCACAAACCCTCACACAGCCCCGCTCCTCCTCTACGCCCCTCACCTTCTGCAGTTTCAGCTGCCCCGTTTTGCACATCTCGAGGGCCTTCCTGCCATCGGGCTGGCCCAAAGCACGAGCTGCCATGGCTGAAATGGGCGTTTGTGTTGTTTATCACACTCCTGGCCCGCCTTTACAGAGCATAGCCTTGCACCGGCTCTGCCTCTCCTCCGACCCACCTAAGGTTACAAATCTCCGTGCCCAGTAACTCTGGCAGCACACCAAATTTTTGTGGTTTGCTTTCATTTTGGGAGAATCGTTCTGTTATCGTCTGATGCTCTGCATTGCCCTGGCGGGCTCAGCTGCCCCCAGGAGACGGGGCAGGTCGGGCAGAGGGCTCTGTCCTGGGCGCAGGGCACAGCAGGCATCAAGAAAGCAAACTCCAAATTCACCTTCCCCCCCTCACGGGGCATTGCAAAGGAGCCCCCGTACCTCGGGAGTGAGTCACCAGCACAGCTTGATGCCGCCCAGCTGGCAAAGGGAGGTGAGGATAACTCCCACCTCCCCGTTAGTCAGCAGCGAGGCTGCACCAGCCCAGCCTGGGGGAAAGCCAAAAAGGACTTGGGTGCCAGTCGGACTCCAAGGTCCTTTTGCACTGCTCTGCAGGGTGGCCAAACCGCTGGGATTATCGTTAGGTGACGTTTTCCTGCCGGAGCAGAGAGCTGCCTGCAGCCACAGGCAGGCAGGGAGGCACTACGTGGGGCTGCCAGCAGGCACGTGGCCCCACGAGGGGATGAAGGGGATGCTGTCCCTGCCCCGGAGCTGGGTGAGCAAGGGATGAGGTTCCCTCGGCACGCGTGGCAGCGCAGCTAGGGATGGCAGGGAGCCCCTGCAGGCACCACTTGATGAACGAAACGCCACGTGGCTGCAGGAAACCAGGCTCCTGCATTTCTGATCCCCTCCAAACTGCTGTCTCAGCAGAGGTACACGACCAGAAATCCTCTCTGGAAACCATTTAAGAGAGGGACCGGAGCTGGCAGGGCACAGCAGGAGCCAGCAGCTCACCGTGCACGCTCCTTTGCTCCCGCTGCCTGCCTCTGCGCTGCCCCAGGGCTTACGCTCTGCTCCGCCGTGTGCTGGCCCTGCTGGGGACTTCCCCTAACTCCAGAAAGTCCAAGCCTCACCCAAGTACAACATAAAAACACCGCGCTCTCCTCCACATCAGTTTTTGCCTACCGCCTCTCTCTCTCTGTCCCTGCCCTCTCTCCAAGCCGAGCTGATCACATCGGGGCTGGATCCCTGTGCAAATCGGCAAAGCTCAGACCTCGTCACCTGCAAGAGGCTTTTCTCTGCCCTTACTCCAAGGTGCAAGCGGTGGCTCTCCTCCCTCTGCAGGGCAAAAACTCGCTGAGAGACACCAGTGCTGGATCCTCGGGGATTTCTGCAGATGTTCAAGCACCAGCAGAGGGGATGAGTCACCGAGAGGAGCAACCTTATCAACAAAGGGAAGGTATTTTCATTTAGACTGCTTGAAGCTCTTGTTTACACTTGTTTGAACAAACATTTAGGAGAGGAGCTCTCTGTCAAGGCCTCGGCACTCGGAAGAGCCAAGCGCTCGAGCCCTTGTGATTCTCCTCGGCTAAGAGGGACGAGGGCCGAAACCCCAGACACAATAACCACGGCTGCTCGCAGCGCCTGGTGCAGCACCACTCCTCCAGGTCGCCTTTAGAAGGTCCACGGACGTGACAGAAGGCCAAAAGCTGGCTGTGCCCCTAACCCCACCACCCTGCTAAAGCAAGAGGGGCTCACCCGTGGCCCAAAAGCCTTCGTGTAGAGGCTGAGAAGGAAGCGGTGGCCTCCAAGAGGTGGTGTAGCTGCCTGGTGGTCCCACGCAGAGGCACATTTTCGCTGTGCACCAGCTTGCCAGGTCTGAAACGGGGACATTCCCATGCAAAACGCTTTTTGGTGATGCGTGGGGGGAGGTTTGTTCAGAGGAAAGGCAATGCCTTCACTTCCAGAAGGATTTTTTCCCCCCTCCTCTCTTCCAGGTGGATCCAGGCAAGGCGGAACATGTCCTGGGGACGGCCACTTGCTCCGTTTGCTGTCGCTGCTGTTTGTTCTGTTTGCTGTCTCACCATCTCCACAGCTCCCTGCTGCACCCAGCCCAGCCCAGCCTGCCGCAGGTCCTGCTGGGCTCCGATGCACAGCGATGAAAACCCCTCGGCTGCAGCTCCCAGCAGGATGCCCCCTGCACCGCTCCTCTCACCCTCCCCGGCACAGCTCACGCTGCCCAGGGCACGGCTCCACAGGACAAGGGGAATAAAGTGCACGTTGGGAGCTCAGCGAAACGAGCACAAAAAAACACACGCCCCAAGACACCAGTTTATTTTTACACTCGCAACGCCGAGCGGTATTTCTCGATCATGTTCTCATTTGCTGAAATCTCGACAAAATCCTTGCAGGCTGGAGAGTATTTCGGAACCACGTATCCAAGACAACAAGGGTAATTCTTCCCCAGCATATTAAACACAGACACCAACAGAGCTCTGATCTTTTCGAGATTACCCTGATTTCAGCAGCATAATCCATTGCCATCTTTCTGAAAAGGCGATTTCAGGATTCATCACCTTTTTCCTTCGGTTCACCTTGTCGTCGCAAGGAACCAGTGGCCCAGGGGCAGAAGCGCTCCATCGCGGTGGGGCACGCACCCGGCTTGTTGGTATTCCTGCCCAGAGCAGCTTGCAGCACTGCCGGAGCTCATCTGTGTTAAATTAGCCCTTCGAAAACATCTCTGAATCGCAGCGCCATCGTCCCGTGACGTAGGTCTGAGGAGCAAAAACCAAAGCCCTTGCCTGCACGAGCGCTGCGACTCGGGGCGTCACAGCCGCTGAACTGCTCAGCGCTCAGCTCGGTGGGTAAAAAAAAGCAAACAAAATAAAACCCTTTTGTGACCTCGTGCAGGACAGAGGGAGGAATATGAAAACCCACGTCCTGTCCTGCCTTCCTGCCCCCCTTCTCTATCCCGCTGTCGCTGGGTAGCTGTAACTACCCTGACCCCCCAGAAAAAAAGAGAGAGCCAAAATTATCTTACGCCCTCCGCACAAGCCGTAGATGAAGACAACGACAGCACCTCAGCCCATGGAAAAATAATCTCAGATCCAACGTGCCCTGGAAAACCTTCTGGTGGAGGGACACAGGGTCACGAGCTCATCAGGCCAAGGGAACAAGTGACCCACTCCGGGTGGCGGTGTCAGCCCGATGCGCTGAGCCCAGGCGGCCAAAGGGCTCAGCAGAAACCGCACCTGGCCAGGACATGTGCTGCTGGCACCGGGTGGCAAAGGGACAGCTCTGAGACGTGTCAAGCGATGGACACGTGCTTCTCATGAACAGGGGGAAAGGAAGTTGCCCAGATCCCAGTATATTGTCAGGAAAGTCAAAGGAATAGTTTCAGCCCCATTATCACGAAGGCCGGGGTAACACATTAGGGACTACACAAAGCAAGGACGTGCATTTACATGCAAATCTCAAAGAGCCCTTTTCAAGTCACTGTTTCCACGACAAAAACATAAAACCAAGGGTACCGAGATGAGTCAAAAACCCGAAGAGGAAAGCTTGAAGAAGGACGAGCAGAAGGAAGCCATTCAGTCCCCCCGGGGGACCCGAGGACCAGCAGGCCCCTGCTCTGAAGGCACCTGCAGCACCTCCTGCTCCAGGCTGTGGGGCACAGCAGCAAGGAGGAAGCTCACAAAGCAAAGCCCCAACCCCACAGACAACGAACGGCAGCCTCCCTCCTAGCCGGGGCTACAGGGCCCTCCTGCAGCGTGCTCCTCTGCTCAGGAGTGCAGGAGGGAACGGAGGGATGGGGACCGCAACGTCAGCAAAGGGAAGGAAGTACAGCACGTAAGCATCCTCAATCAACCCCAAAAACAAAGAGGAAACCTACAATTTGCCTTCTGCTGGCCAGATGGCACCAAGTGCCCGCTGGGCCTCGGGGGCAGGCTCCCAGCTGGCTCATCCCAAAACTGGGCTCACGTTCTGCAAGGGCAGCAGCTCCAGCGAGGACACAAACGCAACCACGGCAGGCACCCGCCCCGCACCCAGGGCACCGCGCTCTGGCACTCTGCAAGCTCAGACAGCGCTAGCAACGAGCAGGTTTTTGCTTGGACACCACCTTTAAATTAAACAGCACCAAGTGCTCGGTGCAAATTCCCTGGCCCAGTCACCCACAGCTGAAAGGTTTCGTCCCGACCAAGCGTTAAAATCCCCGAGCCGCGGCACGGCGAGCTGCTCCAGGAGCTGCCTCCCACGGCACAAAGCTGATGCCCACGGGTGTTAGCAGCATTCGTACTTGCCTCAAACGTGACGAAGTCATCAAATTCATCAGGACAGGCCGGGGCTTCCTCCTCGGGGGTATATCCCATATCATACAGCTGGCTGTCGGGGTCTGCAGAGGGAAAGAGAAACAGAATCACCAAAAGGAAACCCGCACCCCCGAATGACGGGCAGCTTTGGGAGACGCGGCAGCAGAAGGACGAGAATTTCCTTCTGCACCCACTGGTGCCTTCGGTGTTCGGGAAGGAGCCCTGCCTCCAGGCACCCCACTTCCAGGAGGGGGGAAGGCAATTTGGGTGGCTGCTCCTGGCAGAGGTCCTACGAGGCCCTTTGCTGCTCCCACGGGGCTAGCGCCTGGATTCGTCCCCACCCCGCCATGGTCTCCGTTTCTTTTCCTGGTTTCTTCCCTATGTCTGTTTCCTGCATCCCCTTCTTCTTCTCCTCCCAGAAGGCTCTAATCCTGCTGTGGGCAGGGAATACATTAGTTCTGTGTGTGACAGCCAACTACCATGGGAACAGCAGAGAAGGCAGGCGGCACCGAAGCTGTTGTCATCTCCTGCTCCTCCCGTGACCAGCCGCATCAGGAGCCATCCTCACAGGAGGACAGGAAAATAGGAGGTTTTCAAGGAGATTTCTTAAAAAACGCATTCCTCCCACCCCCAAACACATCTGCAGCCGAGCGGGTCGGCGTTTCTCCGAGCCCTTCGCCGGAGGAAGCGCGCGCAAATTCCCCGCGCTCCCTCAAGCAACAGCTAATGCCTGATCCAGCAGGCGACCTAGATCACAGCCTGGAAACACCAAATCGAGCTCAGAGGCTGCAGTCCCAAAATAAATAGCGGGCTCCAAACCACACGCCTCGGAGCTGCGAGCGCTGAGGCACCGGCTTCGTCTGATGTCGATCGACTTGGCCAGGCAAGGGGCGCCGTAATGCCGGCGCTCCCGGGGAGGCTCCGCGATCACACAGGCTTTGTGCATCGCTGCTGGAGGCAGAAGACAGGAGGAGTCTTCGAAATCCTTCAGGCTGGTGGCTTCCCAGCGGGCTGGTGGCGTGGCCAGACCCCTTGCAGGCTGGGAGGTGGCTACGAGCCGTGCCGCGGCCAGGCAGCGTGGCCACACGGACAGGAGTGCACACAGCCTTCTTTCTGTGGTTGGGCCTGATGGCCACCAGCAGTTTGGGGCTGCCAGAAGCCAGCACGGGGCCTGACGCGAGCCCCCCAGCCTGGGAATGGGGCTTTTGGGACTGCAAAGCAAAATGAGGAACAAGCCAAATTAGTTTTCCAGAAGCCAGGGTACGCCGACTCGGTCTACAGCGAGCGCGCCGCGGGGTGGTGGCCTCAGCAGAAGAAAGGTGCTGGAGTTGGAGCAGGAGTTGGACTCGATGGTCCTTATGGGACCATCCAACTCGGGATATTCTGTGATTCTACGATTCTGTGTGCTCTGGTTTGTGGGGCACGACCTCGCTGTCCCCGGTGCTTTCCCTGCTGACAGCCCCGGGGCGAGCGGTGCCACCGGGGGCTGTGCTCCCACCCCAGGGCAGGGAGGAGGCAACCTCAGGTCGCCTTCTGCTACCTTCACCTGGACAGAGCGCCCTGCAATCAACTGTTCCCACTAATTACCCCTGACTCTGCTCAGATGCGAGAGGCTCCCTGCCGACAGGGATGGGGACAGGGACCCTCGGGGTGCGAAGCCCCGGGAGCAGGACTCACCCAGGGGAGCCTCTGCCCGCTCCTGGGACAGCACAACGGTGCTGCTGGAGGACACCCCACCCCACCAGCACCCTGCAGCACCCCCAGAACCACCGCGTGCCCTGCAGCAGGCACAGCCAGGCACAGGCTGCTCCTTTCTGCTCACCCCACTACCAATTTTTCCTCCTCCCCCTCAAACTAGACACGTGAAAACCTGATTTTCTACAGACACAGATAAAGGTATTTATTCGGCTCCTTCCTTCCTAAGGAGCTCGAAAAGGGAGGATTTACAGTCAAGAGAAGGCTTCCAGTTCCCCCTGGAAGCAGAGGCACAAAGCGTGGGCAGCCGTGGCACAAGCAGCTCCCCGCCCGCAGCCGTCCCCATCGCGGCTCCTGCCCAAAGCGAGCGCTGCTGGAGCCCTTCGGGTGTTTCTCGGTGCAGGGCGAGCAGGAGGCTGGTTGCTCCATCTGTCTGCAGAGCGAGCAGCCTGCAGAGGGGTCTGTGCGCACACAGGGCTCATTTTCACAGCGAGCTCCATGGCTGCGAGCACGGAGAGGCCCTTTGAGAGGTCCCCGACGGCGCCTTGGCGGAGCAGAAGCCATGCCCAGGGGGCAGCGCCCCACGTTTCCATCTCCCCCTGCTCCACTTGGAGAGCAAAGCCGAACAAAACAAGCAGCACAGGTTGACTTCCCTGCTCGATTCGCTCCCTCCCCCTCCTAAAAAGCCATATGGTGCTTTGTGTATAGGGCGAGTTGCCATGGAGAGCTTGCCTGCAAGCCTCCCAGCACAATGCGCCGCATTAAGCTTCCAAATTCCTGCCCAAAAGAGCCCCAAACCCAACCGAGCTCTGCGGCTCCACCGGCGAGGAGGGATGGGAGGGAGCACACAGCCCACGTCCAAATCCCAGCCGATCCCCTGCTCCCCTTCGCTTCCCCTTCCCCACGCCCCTGGCACCACAAAGCAGCCCGAGCTGTACGTCACGTCTTTTTCCCAAATTAATTGCACTAATTGACTTAACCGGTGTGCCCGACGCCTGCATAAAGTGTTGGGTAAATTAATGGGGCTGCAGTTTTACCAAGATAACGTAGCTGGTGTGGAGCATACAGAAATTATTGCTGTGGGACATTTGTTGTACCAGCCGGTGAAATTAGGGTGAAATAAATAAATAAATGACTAAAAAGATGTAATAAGCAGATTAAAGCTCTGCAGCACCCCTCTGACACCTCTTCCCACCCCTGCCTTGATGTTTCCCATTGCCTGACCTATGACTGCCCTAACCCCGCTGCATGAGCACAGGCAGGAGATGGGGATGTGCCTTCACGCTGGCCTCCTCCAGCCTGCCGTGAGCCCAGCTCGGAGCAGCCAGCCCCAGCACTTCGTTTTCCCCTACCCATTTGCTTTTCTGCTCTCCCCAGTGCTGCTCTTCTCCCCTCTGGGCTCTGCATTAAATCCTGCAACTCCCTCTAGCCTTCAGATGTCCTCGTTCCTCCCAGCGTTTTAAAAATCTTTGTCCAAACACCCTCGTGCAAAGCAAAACGTGGACCATCCCCGAACATATCTGTGCGCTCTCCCGCTGACGGGTGTTTGCTCTCGCCTTTTACGAGGACCACGAGCCAAGGGCAACCTCTGTCTTGCATCTGCCTCACATCTGGAGCCTCTGCCAGCAGCAGAGCCGCAGCCAGGTGGCACAGAGCACGGTGAGCATGGCCAGCGAGCAGGATGGGTCCTGGGCTCTGCGTGGGGCTGGGTGCGCGCTGAGCTCCTGCAGCAGCCGCAGCCGCGCTCTCCGTCATCTCGGTGCTCTTCGGGAAGGCTCGGAGGTGTAACCATAGCCTGGGCTTTTCAAGAAATGCAGCACAGCGTGGAGCTACAGGAAAAGAAGTCACGGGGCGCAGAGGGCTCCTGAAATAGATTCTAAAAACTGCCTTCAAAAGGCAGCATTTCAGTGAAAAGGCACCTTGAGTGAAGAGCTGTGGGTACAGGAGTGACACGCAGGTCAGAAACAGAGCCAGTTTTATCGACTTCATATAGGAACGACCTAGAAAAACAGAGCCTTTCAGAAGTATTTAAGTCATCTGCCAACACACACTGCACATACTGCTGCAAGCCACAGAGCCACAACCTCAAAGCGATTCCAACAGCCTGGACGACGTGCAGCCAGCAGACCAGAATCAGCCAGCGCGGCACCGAGGCGAGGGACCTGCACAGAACAGCCCCCAAAAAAGGCAGCCTGGAGTTAGGGTCGCCTTACGAGAGGGCAGCCGACACAGACTGAGCTCCCTTAGCAGGCACGCTGCTTGAAAACGAGGTGGCAGAAGAGAGGCAGCGAGCACCTAAGCGACGCACGAGCACGCTCCAAACCTGATGCTCATGTGCAAAATGGTAGCACTGAGCAGAGCCAAAAGCAGCAGACGCTACTCTGCCCTCCGTGCACATCTCCTGCCACCACCAGGAGCACCACCGAAGGCCAGCAGCCTTTCCAAGGAGAAGCACAGACACCTCCAACCTCATCCCCCCGAGCACCACCTCCCCACACACGACTTGGGCACGAAGCGGCGAATCTGCTTCCCCCGTAGCTCCTCCAGGGCTGAGAGCTCCCACCGAAGGAAGACCAATTTCACTACAAAAGTTACATGAAGGGAATAACCAAGCGGCACGCTCAGGCCCCCAAGGAAGCAGCACCAGCACTGAGGTTGCTCACACAACCTCAGCCCAGCCCCACGCAGCTACCGCGCCTCAGCAGCCCTGCGTTCCTCGGCTGTCGCTGCTCGCGCATGGGGATTTCTCAAACATCCCTTTTGATCTGGCCCTCGGGCTTTGTTTGGATGTTCCATCTGAAAACAGAACGGAAAGAATCAGCTTCGTGGCATCCAAGCACAGACCTGGGCAAGAATTCTTCCCGAGGTGGTTTTTCCCAGGTGGGAGTGAGGGCTGTGTTGCTAAAAAACACATTGCCCACCGGGGCCAGCTGGAAGTGGCAGAGCAGCTTGGAGCCCCCATCCTCCAGAGGCTCCCAAAAGCCACATGATTAATGGGAAGATGCTCCTTAAGGCTCACCTCCTTAAGCCCTTCCATGATTCTCCCCCCAAATCTCAACGCTGCCAGAAATTCTCCCCAAAGCGAGCCAAGCGCTGTGCCAGGTGTTGGTGAAGGAGAGCTGCTTGGGTTTGTTTGTTTGTTTTTAAAGTGCTTTTGTGCAACCTGGCTTCTGTAAAAACAAACAAAAAAAAAGGTAAGGGAGGAGGGTCCCATAAGATTTTAAGGTTTTTAATCCTTTTTCCATGCCCCAAGGTGCAGGGCAGGAGCAGGAGCCGCTGCAGCCCTCAGGAACCACAGACCCCGCAATGCCTGCACCAGCAGGGAGCACCAGCACTTCACTTAATTACTGGGGAGATGAAGTTTTAATAAACCTCATTGGGCCGGTTTTCAAAGGTTTGGGTAACTTTTCAGTGGCTGGAAGAGAATCCACTGCTGTTACTTGCACCCGAGTGCTCTCTCCAGGGGAAGGCAGGCAGTTTAGGAAGACCCCGTGGTGGAAGGGCCAGACCTCTTAAATCCAGCGGCGTTACACCTCTTGGATGGATCCAAGGGGCTGAGAGGTTGCAGACGTGATGCTGCCCAGATCCTACTGGCTCACCAGCAGCCTTTCTGGTGGAAGCAGTCACGTTAGTCCTGCCGAGCTCTCCATGATCACCGACTGCAGGAATAAAACTCCAAAATGAAACTGTTTTCAAAGATGAGGGAGCAGAGAAGCAATAGGAGGACTCAAGCCTCTGAGCAGGGGGCACAGCAGCTCTGCCACACGCACACCAGGCTTCAACCCCAGACCAGGAGGCACGGACAGAGCCAAACGGTGCTATCTGAGAAGGAAAAGTCCTAGGTAAGTAATTATCCGCTCATTAATGACACCAGAATGACTGGATTCCTAACGAGGAAGGAATGTGTGTGCCCACAGCTCTGGCTCTCCTCAGCCACAGGCGGGCCCAGCAGCAGCAAGATGTGGAGCAGAACAGCACGCTCTTTGCACGGAGATGGGAAATATCATGGAGAAATTCAGATGGATAATGAGAAAAGTCAATTTTCTAACAGAAGCAGCTTTTTTTTTTTTTATAGTCATCTCCATAGAAGTGAGCGCCAAGAACCTCTCCAGGACTCCATCTCCACGTCTCCAGGACTCCAACAAAACCCTTCTGTTCCCGTACTGACCACCTTCCCAAGCAAACAAGCAGCCCTGCAGCTCTTTCCCTTCTCCTTCGCCAGAGAAAAGCATTCTTCCTGGCACCAAACTCAGGCCGTCCATCTGCAGGTTTGGGTTATGGTCCGAGGCTTTAAGCAGCAGGCACAAATCTGCTTCACTCCACTCCGCCAGGACACGGGGCTGTCCCTGCTAAGCCCCCCCAAGCCCCCTGGGATGGCTGTGCAAGAAGTGTGGCTGTGCAGCAGCGCTGCCCCTAGCAAGGGGGGGCACGCACGGGGTGCTGCTTTGGGCTTCTGGTCCTGGCTTTTGCATCACAGCTTTGCACTGCTGTGAACCAGGGCTCCCTTGGATTTTGTTTCGGTTTGGGACCTGCAGCCCGTGGCAGTGACTCGACGCAGCAAGATTTCTCTGGTGGATGCATCCAAAACATTCATAAAGAAAGAATCCGGAAATTTGCAAGGGATTCCTGGGCAAATCTCTCATCCTCCGGGTCCCTGAGGGCTGCTAAGTGGCAGCACGTTTGAGCAGCTCCCTGCCCTTCCCGTTCCAGAGCTGTGAGCAGGCCTCCGGACACAGCTCCTCCAACTCCTGCGCTTCCCCTGAAAGTAGGTCACTGCAGCGTGTCATCTGCCAGGCTGTTTTTGGGAAGACACGCTCCCTGCTAAGGCACGGTGTGGGCCAGCTTCATCCCTGATGTAACCCTTCACCGAGCTGCCAAGGTCCAAAAAACAAATGCGCATCCCTGATTGCTGACATCAATGAAGAGGAACGCGGGCCAGGGAGCCCTTGGGAGCCAGAAGCGCCCCCTCCCAGCAGTGTCCCAGACCCGGCTCCAGCACAGCCCTGCTCGTGCTGCTGCAGGGAGCTCCGTGCTCGGAGCGAGCCTTGCCAAGCGCCTGCAGCCACCAGGCTGGAGAGAAATAACTCTGCAGGTTGTGCTTTTCATCCTGTTTTTCCTGTTGAGAAGTAGATATCCTTCCTCCCAGCCGAAGCAGCTTGAAGGCATCCTTTCTGGCACGATGGTATTCCAAAGCAGAGGGTGAGCACCAGAAGCACCCAGCACTGACCTCATCTCTCGGCTCCAGAGCCGCTCCCGGGCACGCAGAGCATCCTTGCCCTCCGGCCACACAGCCTGCAGCTCCCTCAGTGGCAGCTATTAAAAAATCACACGCAGGGAACAAAAGTAGGAGCTCAAGCAGGTACAGCTCTCCCCTTGTTTCAGGAGGTCTGAGAACAAGGGGGAGGGCAACAGGTACCTGCCTCTGCAGGACAGGGATGGAGAGACCTCAGGCTGCCGCAGCCACGGGGAGCCACTGAGGAGCTCACCTCTATCAGATGAGGATGTGGGCTCCTGATCCGCGCCCCTGTGGGCCAGGAGTTAAACTCAACTGATTGCCCTCACAGGTTTCCACCGACAGGCTCAGCAGTCTCCATGGCAAGTGTTCAAGCACCGCTATTTCAAGAGAAAACCAAGTTTGGTTCTTCCAAGAAAGGCTCACTGCAAAGAACAGCAGGGGGATTATTTTTTTCCCTCCCCTCCTAAGTATACATATACATTTTAATCTGACATTTAAGTCTTCGCTCCTTTCATTGGAGGAATTAACACTTATCTTCATAAACTCCTTATCCCAACAAGCAGCATATGCCAGAGCAGAACGAGATGCGATGCAAAAAAGGCAGAAGATTTAATCAGAGCAATTTTGATTTTATTCTTGCTCATGAATCAATCTTGATTTCCCATTCACGGCAGCCCCTGTTCTCTGAATGGCAGCCGTACACAAAGAGGCATCTGTTCTACCTCCAGCCACCGCACGAGCTGCCTCCCTAACCGGGGACAGCACAACCAGGGTTAGGAACAGGCAACACCGATGGGAAAAGTCTTGACTGCAGCAATGCTGCAGGAATAAAGAGATCAGCAGATCCAAGAAGTAGGAAGCGTTCACGGCAGTGCCAGATCCCCTCCGAGCCATCAAACGTGCACATTCGCTCCCTCCCCATCTGCTAGGTGTCAGTGAAAGCTCTGCTTTTAAAAAGCAAGTGGCTGGAATAGAGAACGGGGCCTGGGCTCCCCGCTGGCAGCAGCGTGCTCCGATGCTAGCAGGGGCCTGTTGCAGTGCTGCCATGCCTACTGCCACACAAACGCAGCCTCATAAAATAATCACCGGGTTGGAAGCGTACAAGGGAACGCTCGCTTTGGCTTCTGGAATTCTCTCTGTGCAAGGAAAGCTCGCATTTGGTGGAGCAGAAGCCATCTGCAATGCAGATCCTACAAAGAAAGGAGCTACCCACAGACCACACAGTGGCTTACGCTGCCAGCCAGCCAGATACCTAACAGGCTGCACACCTTCAGACGCTCTGCGGAGCCAGGGCAGCAGCCAGCCTGGCTCTTTGGAAATTCAGAGGCACCATGTGCTAGCCAGCAGTCCCACACAGGCTCTGAGCACCTCGTGGGCAGCTGGAGCCGTGATCCCTGCTGGGATCACCCAGCGCCATCAGGCACAGAGGGGTCCCCGAGATGGCTGGGGCCATGCCTGTAGAGCCAGGAGCTGGTTTTAAATCTGACGTGTGGTTCTCTGGCTGCATGCTTTGAGCTGAAACACTCAGCCTGCATCCAGCAGGAGGGCTGGATACGGGGTTTTCTTCGGGGGAACTGATTCCTGGGTGGCCACCCAGCTGCCACACCGACCGTCCCAGGGTGCGGAAGGCTGGCTGCAGAAGCCTTCCGTTCTCAGCAGCCAAGGGTGGTGCAGCCCCCCAAGAACCCGAGGGAACCTGAGGCTGGCCACACTCCTCCTTCACCCCAAGGGTTCCCCCCCGAGCTCGTTAGCCCAGCGCCGCTGACGACCCCGGCGCTGCCGAGCGTCCCCCGGGCGGTGCCCCAGCGCTTGCAGCAGGCAGGAACTCCGCCGCAGCTTCCAGGTTTGGGTGTTGGCTCCGGCGCGGTATTTTCCATCTTCCCGAATCCAAAGAGCTTTCAGTTCAAGAATTCGAAAAGGGATTTGACTGTTTCCATCCTCGGGCCCTCCCCCGGTGCCTCAGCGCGGTCGGCACAGAGCTCCTTCTGTTCGGGGAGCGGAGCCCGAAGGGATGCAGCGGGGAACCTGCACCGTGGGCCACGTGGGGTTGTTTTTAAGGCAGGCCTTACAGATGTTTCAGATCACAGCACAGGCGTTAATTACAGGATTTGTCCACCTCTGCTACCGAATTTAAGCGCGTTGGTCTGCTACAGAAACTTTAAAATATCCTACTGGATGCCAAGAGGCCTCCAAAGGAAAAAAAATAAAAAAAAAAAAAAAGAAAAACAGGTGTTTGAACTTAAAAGGTTCTTAAATATCCTGACAAAGAAAGGAGCGCTGTGAACACAGCCTTGTTGTTCACATCTGACCCTGCCCACTTCTCGTGTCTGCCAGCCTCGCGGCCCTGCAGCAGCTCCTGCCTCAAACGCAGCCCGGAGCTGCTCTGGGCCTGGCACGTCGACTTCCAACAACAGGCTCCATCTCACTGCCATCAGCTCCTTACTCCTTCTTTACTCCTTCCTTACTCCTTCCCAGCAGCTGGCACACAGCTCCTCGTACCCGGTCCTTACAGAGGAGATCCCCCCCCAGCCCTATGCCTGCAGAGATCAGGCCCGGGCCTGCACACAGGCCCGGGGTTTTCGCCCAGCTGCACGCTTGGCAGCCGGTATCATTTCTGCCCAAAACTTGAAGGGGAAAGTCTGAAGAAACCGCTTAGATCACGCACAGTTTTGGGATGCTGCCACCCCTCTCCCCTGCTCCTTCGTTCTAGCCATGGCACCGTGTGATTGCCATCGCCCTCGGTAGCTCCATGGCCAGGGGAAGCCTGGAAGAGCTAAGGACAGTGAGAAACCCCCAATAACCACACATGTTATGGCAGGTCTCACTTCAGGGATGGACCAAAGTGCTACAGTCTATCAGGAAATGCAACAGAGGCTCAAAAAAAAAAGGCCAAGCTAATTAATAAAGCCTTGTTAGAAGGAACTCGCAGCAGCAAGCACAGCCTCTGCTGCCTTTACAAAGGGAAGATCAATATCGACCACCTAAACAGCAGCAACAAACCCTCCAGATCATTTCAACGTGAACAACTGCTCAGCTGGTAAGGCTTGAAGAAACACTCTCTGTGCCCTGTCCCACGTTTTTTCATAGCTGCTCGGTGCTGTGCAACATTAGAGAGCTCTGCTGCTCTTAACCACTGTAATAAATACATAGCAATCCCTTATAAGGCTAATAAATAGCATCTTAAAAGCTTTGTCCGGATCTGCTTTTTCCATCCAATTAATATAACACAATACTAGAGCACTGAATTATTGAAGAGAAATACAAGCCGTGGCTTTCACAACCACGCTCTACTCCAGTGGCAATTTATTACAAATTAATAGCGTGCTGCATTGCCTCCTGCACCACCAGAACTGCACTCGGCCACCCGTCAGGCTACAGCAGCCACCAAAGCTCTGGAGCTGCCACGAGACACAAATCCCAAGTGCACGAGGAAGAGCTGTGCACAAATCAGCCCGGGCAGCAGGAGGAGGGATGGATGGCCAACAAAAAAAACAAGTTGCTTCTGCTTTTCAGGGCTTTTCTACTCATGAAACGAACCTGGTCTGTACGGGAATAATTGGTCTTTGATTGTATCAGTGCTCAAAAGCACGCCCGGCGTGCCGGGGTGACAACGCGGCGCACGTTCATCCCTGCATGAAAGCAATGCTGAAATTTAAGACAGGCCTGACTGTAAACAGAATTGATTAATGTGCAAATGTGGCGCTTCCAATTTGCACATTTAAAGTTACATCTGCTCGGCACGATGTTTCCAATATTTTTCACACCCTGTCCTTAAAAACGCACTTGCCCCAAAATGAACCTCCAACGCTCGTCTTAGAGATGAATCCCATATTGAAAAAAAAGTCTGTGTTTATTTTTTTTTTTCCTCCCCTCTTCAGCAAAGCGGTTCAAACACCAGCCAGCCAGAGAGATATCAGCATTTCCCCAAGCTATTGCTCTGGGAGCTGGGACGAGCCCCTCAAGAGCAGCATCAGAGCTGCCACGGGCCTGTGTGAAGGTTACCTACCAGGCAGCAAGTTCAAAGCCCGTTTCACGTGCTTCTTGCCAGAAAGCATCTGTACGTGCTGATCCTCCAAACAGCTGGAGGGGAGGTAAATGCATCAGCAGCCGGAGGTTAGCAGATCCGTGCTCTGCAGCACTCAGAGGGGCATCTCCAGCAGCAGGTCAGCCAAGCCACCCCTCTGCCCGGGCAGCAAAGCCCCACAGAGCCATAGGGGAGAGCAGACACCGAACCAGAAGGGAGTTTCTCTCCTTGGCTTTGCTGTTTCCATCACACGTTTAGGAAGGGACTCTCCTGATGAGCAGGAGAGCACACAGCCTCCACGACTCCTGTGCCACCCTTTTCAACCCTATTACTGAGCGCACCCGGCCGCCCCCTCACTCTCCTCCCAGCACACCAGCCCAGCTCGCTCCTGTTTCGCCGCAGAGCCTGGCATCCTCCTGGCCTCACCTGCACCGCGGCACCAGACTCACCTCCATTTCTGATGGCTCTGATCCCCCGATGGAAATCTTCGAAGCTGATGACTCCAAGTCCACTGGGATCGAGGTACTTGGTCAGGTCCTTCACCTGCCAGGACGAGAGCAGCGTTACCAGGAAGCCCTCTGAGCATCATCCACATGCTCACCTGAGCTCCTAACGAGGGAAACACCTCCTAACGAGTTCTGCCTCCCTACCCTCCTCTCCCACATGACAAAGATTGGGGTTAACGACAGTGGATTTCTTAAACTGACACCAAACTGCAGCAGTTTTCCCTCAAACACAAGTGCTCAGCACAGAGGGGTTAACTGGCACTTGGCTGGCACAGAACCATTGCTTTGTCCTGAAACATCGGTGGGCGTGCTACTTCTTTCAACACAGTCCAGGGATTTTCTGCCAGGGATTTATTTATTCTAATATTTTTTAAAGAGCTTCTACCATAACTGGGAAAACTCATTAACAGGCTGCCCAGTAGGAGGGCCCAATTAAGAGGATTTGGTGATAATGAACTGCTCCACGCTACAAGTTTAGGCCACGCAGTTGAAACATTGCACAATTAGGCGATGGCTGCAGGGGAGGGAGAAGCCCATGGGGTGCGGGCAAGGCAGGCACACCCGGGGAGCAGGGACACTCCCAAGACACACCGAGGGCGATCCCAGCACCTCCAGCAGGGTGGGACACGGTTTGAGGGCAACACTGAAGTCATTCCTCATGGTCCAAACAAAGACTTGAAAAAAGCGCCTTTGGTTCCTTCCTCCCAGGCTGCCACTGCTGCCACTTCTCAAGCTGCTGTGACAGTTGGGCATTTTCCTCTAAAAGAAAAACCCAAATCCTCATTTCAAGAGACCTTCAAATACTTGAGACCCACAGCCACGAGCTGAGGAACAAGCCCAGGATGAAGCAGGCTGCGAGAGGCGCAGAAGGGAGTTGCAGCATCAGCTCCACGCTCAGAGGCTGCCCTCACCCCGCTGGGCGCATTTTGCCCGGGGTGGAGGTGCAGGAGGGAGCCTTGGGGAGCTCCGCTCCTGGTGCCGGACTCATTCAGCCCCCACAAACACAGCCGGGTGCAGAGGGTGATCTCCACCCTGACCTGATCTCGGCAAGGCGGCGGTGAGTGGCTGAGCCTCCCCTGGCACGGGAGGAGGCACACACCTCGCGTCCACGGACGCCTCTCACACCCGAGGGCAAGGGGGACGAAGGAGCGCAGCCGCGGTGCTCGGAGCCTCCTGACTCAGCCACGCATCAGCGGGAGCTTCCTTGCTGTTTGGTTTGGTTTGCTTCCCTCTAGAAACCTGGCTCTGTTTGCACAGGAGGACGCCCCTGCAGCCCCACCTGCGGCTCTCCGAGCTGAGCTGCGTGGGATGGAGGGGAGGGGAGGCCAAGCCCAGACGCAGGCAGCGCCCAGCACGCTGCTGGCACGGAGGTGATGGTGGGGCTGAGACCCCCAGAGCTTGGCTGTGCCTCCCCGGGGCCATGGGGAGATGAAGCCCCCGAGCTCCAGTGCCCACCAGCTCACCCACCTGCCCCGTCACGGACTGGGGGCGAGGAAACCTGAGCATCTCCTCCGCTCCTGCGGGTGCCTTTTGGGTATGGGCTGAGCTCGCGTGGCACTCTGAGCTGGGTGAGTCAGGCCTCTCCTACCCTAAACAAAGGTGTTTTAGGCTAACAGAAACAACTCGGGGAATGCGGCAGTTCCAGTTAAAGCATCTGGCGGTTTCGGGTTCAAAAGCCACAACTTTTAATTCGTTATCCGTGCCCGTAGACACCAACTGGACTTGATGATCCCGTACATGAGCACCAGCAGACAGAGCACGAGCGGCCACCGATGCTCAGCATCACTCAGGGCATGCAGAGGACAAAACCACCAGCAGCCCCTGCCTGGTCCACCCACTCTGTCCCTGTGCCCACGACCACAGAGCTGGGGACAGAGGGGACATCCCTGCCCAGCCCCGTTAGCACCCACGGGCATCCAGCCCTGCCCCTGCGAGGCCCAGCAGCTCGCTGCCTGCTCCCACAGGCTTTCGGCGATTCCACGCCACTCCCTGGTGTTTCACCACCACCTCCCAGTGCCACCACCACGAGACACGGGGAGGTGTGACTGGGATGTCCCCACAGGGTCCCAGCCGCTGCTCCATCCCCTGGACCGTTTCCATCGCTGGTTCTGTGCCCCCTCCAGCCCCCCTGCCCCTTTTTGGAGATGGAGACAAGAACCAGGCACAATATTTGAAATGCAGGACCAGCCCTCTGCGGTGCTCCTGGACCCCTGATCCCAAAAGCCACCCTCTCCTTCATGCCTGGACTCAGACAGCTCCAGCGCCCCGCTCCTGAGCTGTAACCACCCACCCATCTGCTCCATTTCTTCATTTTGCAAACAGGCTGAAAAAACGTCTTATCAGAACGGTTAAAAACAAGAATTACGGCTCCAATAGTAAAGCTAGGTTTGCTGATCTACAAAAATCACAGATCTGCTGCTTTCAGCTGAGAGCTGGTCTAGGAAGCAGTTAACAGTCCTAGCACTAACTCCTACCTGTCCCTATTAGCTCCAACACTACGCCAACACAAACCACAGCCACAGGGAGGTCCCTTCTCCTGGCCAGCGAGTATTCAAAATAAAGGCTTTGCTTAATGTGTTTGTAGCCGGTTACAGGCTCCTTTTGAAGAGGCACGAGCAGCTAGAAACAGAGCATTAAAGAGTCAGAGATGCCAAGGCTTCAACAACAGGCTTAAGTCCCGGCTGAAGGGGAGATTTGCACTACTTTGAGTGAAAGTCCCTTGAGACGAAGTGGTGAGACCTGCCAGAGCTCTGCTCGCCCTGTGCCAGGGTTGAGGCACAGCCTGGGGCCAAAGCGGGACTGGGCTCCTGGCACCAGCCCCTACGGGACCTGTGGGAGGTGGGTTTGCCCCGGAGCCACTCTGATTTATGGACACTTCCCTCCCTTGCAGATCTCCAGACCTCAGGCACCCAAACGCAGCGAAGCTCAAGAGCTTCTGAGGCTCAGCTAAGCCAGCGGTGAGGATCCCAAACTCGGATCAGCACAAATGCTTGGCAGCTGCACGAGGGGAGTTTTTCCTGGAGGTGAGGGATTCCCCAGCCCTGAGGGGCCCTATTCTTCCAGCAGCCCCGGAGGAAAAGGAAAAGGAAGCTCCAGGCGTTTCTCTTTGCCTTGCTGGTGCTCCGTGTCTCCAGCAGGCAGCAGAGGGGTCCAGCAGAACCAAAAATGCCCCGCACACGTCTGCTGGGGGGGTTGCTTCCACCTGGCCACCACCGGGGCCACCCCAGGGCCTCCACGCTGTGTGAGGGGGTGACTTGGCAATGCCACAGCAAGGGTGGCACTTCAGCACTGCTTTATGCCGCGCAGACCCTAGAAATAAGTCCAATAAATCCAAAAGAGACAAGGAGGGGGAATCAGTACTGACATCCCCGATACAACATGCCCAGAAACTGCGTGCCTGCGCTCCCACACGTGCTGATAAGCACAGCCTGAGATGTTCCTGCCCTGAAATCGCTCCCTCCTGTCCTCGGGAAAGGTTTGCCAGGTCTCAGCCTGCCGAGCAGCAGGACAAGCACTGAGGTGAATCACGAGAACCTGAGTGAGGCTGAAGAGCTGGTCCTGCTAATGGGTAGCTTACGCTGCCGGGTCCCCAAAGGGGAGCATGTGCACAGAGAAACTGGAGAGCTGTGAGAAAGACACCGAGAGGCCTGGCACGACAAGGAACACCGCGCTGGAGGCTGCCCAAGGGTCCGGCTGAAGCAGCCAGGCGCCTGGCTCAGCACCCTCCGGACATCTGAGCTACCAGCAGGGACAGACCAGCTCCCTGGTGAAAAAGCCCTCAAAACCGGTAAGAAGAGTCTAGAACGCGTTGGGTGACACAGCACGCTGCTGCCTGGGACTTAAATTTCCCCTAAAACCTCAGAGGCAGCATTAACACGGCCACCCGAGGAAGCCCCTCACCCAGCAGCTCGCGATGGCAGCACCACCGCAAGCAGCAGCAGCGACCCGTGAGCGGTTCAAAACCCATGGACATTTCACTTCTAAAAACTAATCCTACAGAAAGGCGATGGCTTAGCCTAAAGAGGGAGCTTTGAAAGTGGCTGCTCAGAGCGAGGATGGGCTGGGAGCCCCCGCCCCAGGCCGGCATTCCAGCGCCGAGGCTGCGGTGGGCAGAGCAAACAGGAGGTCGTACGCACGGCTCCCGGCCGGCTCCTGGCACCCGCTCCTGGCCCAAAGCCGCCAGCCCGGCCGAGGCAGGCTGCTGGTGGGAGTCCTGTCCACATGGACACGGGGCCACCAGGGAGCTGGGGGAGGCACCGGGGATCCCATACGGCTCGGCAGGAGCAGAGCTTTCCTCTGGAGGGGAGAGGGGAGAAGGGCCAGACCCCATGCCCCCGGCACCTATGCACCCTCTTCAGCCCCACATGCTCGTTGCTGCCCCTCCAGCTATACCCTACTCGATAGGAGCTTGCTCTGCCACAAAAAGACAACCATCCCTGCTACAGGGCCAGAAAGGTTTCCAAAAACATTGCTGTAGCTCCTCAATCGGCTCTGCAAGTCACACCGCACGCAGACACCGCTCCCGGCACATCTGGATGTTCAGAGAACATCTGACAACAGAAAATAAAACTTGGCTTTTAAACCAGCTGCTGAACCTTTTTTTTTTTCTTTTTTTTTTTTTTCTATCAGCCTCTTTTCATTTGTTTCCTGCTCCCCTTCGCTGCCTGCACGCTCTGCTGGAGCTCTGCCCGGCTCGGCGCAAGGCTCGGCACTACGCTGACCGTGCCCAAAGCCAGCCCGAGTCTCCTGCTTGGCCTTAAAAAGCCCTCTCCAGGCCACCCCTCCTTATTTGTAGCCTTCGGATTGCAGCAGATTTGGGTTTACGAGGCCCTGCCTGCAGGCAGCCTGCTCTGGGTCTGCCTGCCTTGTAGGGCCAGCAAGGTTTCGGGAAGGGAGACCCACGGAGATGGTGCCTGTGCCTGCGCCCCTGCCCTGCCCACGTACGCCTACAGGAGCTGCGAGCAAAACAAAGGAGTAAAAACATCCTAAAAGCCTCTGGGTCGGAGAGGCTCCTACCAAAGTCAGGAGTTGTGTTCTTTGCCTTGGGAAATGTACAAGTGTGTTGGAAGTGCTGGACCCCAACAGCAGAGACAGCGCCGTGCCTGGACAGCCGCTCCCGTCAGACCGAGCAGTCCCTGCATCAATGGTTGCAGTGGATCAGCTGAATTGAACTGATCCCTCTTAATACAGCATTTGTCCGGGCTGAGACCACATCTATCCCCCTGTGCGGGGTGCTCAGAGCACGTCAACGTGCCAGCAGTGTGAGCAGAACTCAGCGTCGCTTCGCGCGAGGCATTTCCCGGGGTGCTGCCGTGATCCCAACCACGGTCGCACAGATCCCAAAGCTCAAACCCCCTTTCCAGAGCCCAATTCTGTGGTTTCATCAGCATAAACACGCCGGCTGAGGGGAAGGCTGATGGCTCGGGATTGCACTTGTTCCAGCAACATGTACAGGAGCCGACTCCATCGTTTGTTAAAGAATCTGGCGCTACAGAAAGCAGGCAGAACCCCAGAGCAGGCTTCTGCTCGGCTGCAATTACACCTAATTAACTAACCTCTGAAACACCCTCAAGGGGCAGCTCTCATTACAGGGAGAGGCAATGGTCAATTGTGAGGAAGGAGCACAAGGGCTGCATTATTTATTCTGCAAGCAGTGGCACCTCTCCAGGTCTGCCGCGAGCTCGCTGCTCCCCAGGGCTGAGCAGGAGCTCCAGGAGCAGAGCAGCAGGCAGGTATTGTCCGGCCAGGTCCCCGATTAAAGCTCAAGCCCCAGCAGCACTCAGTGAAGGTGCTTTCTGCAGCTAATTTTCACCCCACTAATCCTGCGCACACCTCGGTGCAACCATCCTGTTGCCACTTCAGTCCTAGACGCTCTGCTTTCAGTCTCGTGCTGGAAACCCAAAATCAGGGCGTTCTTCTGGACAGGAGGCAAAGATTCAGCGTGTCTTATTCTCGTCTCCTCCTGCTACAGAAGAAATAATCAAGCCTACTGTTTAAGGCAGAAGGGGAATAAAGCCTCCCGTGGTTTTCATCAGCCTGCAGGTGCCCGAAGAACTGGAACAGGAGAGGATCCCCAAGCCACGCGTGAGAAGCCCCAGCAGTGCGGCTGCTTCCTCAAAACACACCAGGAGAGTTCACCAACGGGACGACCTCCCCTCCTGTCCTGCCTGCCCAGGAAGATGGTACCCTCAATTTAAACCTACAAGGTCTCCTTCCTCCTGTTTCATCCAAAATAAAGGCTGCCTGGCTTGCCTTCAATTTTGGGTACACAAAACCAGACATACCAGAGCTGTGAACACACAACGAACAGGAGCATGTGCTCGAGATGGCAAAGGGTCAATCTGTAGAGAACTCCCTCTCCAATAAATGATTATTTTCCCTTTTGGGGAGAGGAAGCAAGAAGTTTCTAAGTACACTGGGAGCCAAGAAGGCACCCTGAGTTGATGCTGATCAGCAGCTCCTGCCTTTCGCTCCCAGAGCACTCCCCTGCATCGGGAGCGTGGAGAGGGAAATGCTTCCCCTTTAACGCCCAAAATTCAACAGGCAGAAGGCAGAGAAGCCGAAGAACATGCTCCAAAGAGCTCGCAGCCAAGCAAGCCCAAGGAGCCAGGCCCTTCCTAACCACCCTCACAGGAGGGAAGAAGGCAGCACGTGCAGGCAGAGCTAACCCTACATGCTGGCAGAAGCTCCCCTGGGCCATACAACCCAGCAGGCACTTTTGGACACCAGCACCCTTTGGACTAACCCTAGCAGCCCCAACGCTTACCTGCAAGACCTCCCTCAGTGCCTCTGTGCTCACCACAGCCCCAGGAGCCAGGCTTTGTTGTGTTTTCAAACGTGTTCTCCAGGCTCAGGTAGGACTAAGCCACCCATCAATTGCTGCTGCTGAAGCATAGAAACATTCAGAGGAACTGCTTCAAGGGCGGGTTGAAAACAACAGGATCATAAGTTACACCAAAATGGTTTTATCCACGTTAATCACGGTTGTCTCGAGCGTTCCAGATTTCCTGTCCCTGCACTCAAAGGATTCAGCAGCAGCACCACGACTACAAACATAACCATGGGTGTAAGCAAACTTGCAAGGCTCTTCTTCCTCCGCCCTCCAGGACATGGGAGGCTTTGTCTGCAGCCTTTGTTCTCCTGATGACACAGGAAGCCTGTTCTCACCCTTCCCAACGCACAGCTCAGAGGGGACTGGATCCAGAAGGGAAAAAACAAAAAGGGGTTTTGTGCTCGGTCACCGCTCACACAAGACGCACGCGTTCACATCGGCTGCGGCCACCCCGGAGGAGAGCTGAGCGCAGCCAGAGCTGCCACGGTGCAGGTTTCGGAGCCAGATAAAGCACACCGGGCCACGTGCCGAGGATGAAACATTTAAGAGACAGCTTTGTAGCTCCTGGTGTAGCTCGGTGTGAAGTCCCCTGGGACAAGACCCCTGGGGGTCCCTTCTGGGGCTGCCGCCGCAGAGCTGGCCGCGGCATCCTGAGCTGCGGCTCCTTTCCACCCTCCTCAGGGAGGGAAAGCAGCACCCAAAAACCCGTGGTGTATCCCCGAAGAAGCCCTCCCGCTAGCGTGGTACTCGCTTTTATCCATCCACCCTCTCCAAAACCCAAGTTAGGTGCTGTGGTTGATAAAACAGGCAGGGGCATCAGAAACAGGAGGGAGTTTTTCCCACCGACAAAACCAAACCACAAGAGCGGGGCCAAGAAGCCCTCCTGCAGCGAGCTGGGGGTGCACACGGGACCGGGACCACCACGTGGAGCCCCCCCAGGTCTGGGGGTCCCGCAGCTCAAACCACAGACCCTGGAGCTCCGCAGGCACGAGCAGGCAACGGAGGCGAAGCCGTGCGGGCTGCTACCCCCTGCCCGGCCAGGCTGTGCCTGCCACGCTGTCAAAACCGAGTTTATCTTAATACAAACAAGCGCGATTCAGAGCACAAAGCCTCGTTTCTTTTTCAGAACCGCAACAAATTATCCCCCCCCTCTTTTGGCAGCCCTTCGCCCAGCCTACGGAAAGCGCAGTCTGCGCGGAGGCAGAGGCGGCAGGCGGGGCGGAGAGCCCCGAGGGGCTTCCAGGCTGCAGGAGGGTGCTCAGGGGGGCGCAGGGGCAGGATGAACGCGGGGAGGACCAGGACTTCAGGGTGGGATCACAAGCACCAGCCCCAAAACCATCACAGCAACAAGAGCAATGAGCCACCGTGACCTTAATGCTTCTCCATTTGGCCACCTCTCTGCCCCCACGATGCCACCAGAGCTGGAGGAGGCGCAGAGCAGAGCTGGAGATGCTCCTGCTGCCCACCAGCCTCAGCATCCTCCCCTGGCCCTTTTGGGACAGGAGCCCTGCCGCTGCTCTCAGCAGGAGCCCAGGTACCAGGAGGGGATGAGCTGGATGCCGCATCCGTAGGAAAAACATCCCACAAGGATTTCCAGGTTGTTTTTTCTCCAGTGAGCTGGGCACAGAACTGGTGCTGCCCCCAGAAAAACAGGGAACGTGGCCACGCAAAGGGGAGGCAGCAGACGCCTCTTCAGCCCTCTGCAGCCACAGGCACGAGCGAAAGCCACGAGGTCCTGATTCTTATTTTTAAACAGATACCAGCTTTAAAGCAGAACTGAACGTCATTTGCCCGTGAGGAGTTTCACTGCCAACAAACAGCAAATCCACTGCTGTAAGCACTCCTTTCCCGAGCAGGAGGACCCCTAAGCAGCCCCCTGGTCCCACAGCACCACGGAGCACCCGTGTGGCTCCCAGGCTGCTGCGGTAACACCATCAGCTTCCTGCCCCTGAAAGCTTCTGTTCTCTAAAAGCTGTTGGTTTGGGCTCCTTTCACCTCGCACATTTTGCTGAGTTTCCTATCGGGCTCCGGCAAACCCCGGCGGGTCGCAGGGTGCTGTGTCCTGCCGCTTGGTTCAACTCCCTGCCAGCAGCCTGGAAACCCCTTCCCGGAGCAGCAGGACTCGAGCTCAGCTCAACGCTACGGCTCCCGCATCCGAGGGCATCGGGGCGGATGGAACAGCAGCTCCTTCCTCTGCAGGATACAACGTGCTGTTAAAAAACACCACTAATAACCAGACAACCGCCGGGCTGCTCGAAACGGGACCCCTCAGCGGGGTGCCCGTCCTGCCCCACGCACCCAGCACCCCAGCGCTCAGCGGCACCCTGAGCACTGGCACCGTGCTGGAGCCGGGACCCACGCTGCTAGCACCAGAATCGGTGCCATTTAAGCAAGAGCCCAAATTTGTGTTGAAAACCACAAGCACTCAGCCACTCGCTCCAGCTGTAGTCACCTCAAAGGTTGAAGATGGCAACAGCCAAGCACAGCCTCACCCCTGCAGCGGACCCATAGCTTGCAGGAGGGGCTGCGCGGCCGCTCCCCGAGAGCGACGCCAGCGGGGACCTCACCTCCTCTGAGAGCAACCCCAAAACCAGCGGGCAGCCTGCTGCGGAAGCACCTGCAGCCACGAGCACACCGCAGTGATTTTCTTTCGGTTCTGCTCCAGCTCGCTCTCGAGCTCCTTTCCTTTCCTTTTTCCTTTCCTTTTCTCCCTGCAGGACGGGTGCCACACGCTGCAGCCCGGCCAGGAGCAGCTGGGGGCAAGCAGCCTCCAAAGCTGCCCTCGCTCACGTTTCCTCCTCCTCCATAATCCACGGGGACACTCATTACCCTAACTCAGGAGCAAACCAACACTAAAAAACCACCTTTTACGCCGTGTGCCATCCACAACAGCTCTGTCCCGCTGCTAGAGCCCCGTTTCCTTCCTCTGGAGACCCAAAAATAGCTCAAGCATCAGCCTTTGGCAGCACCCCGCGGGCCATGGGGGCTGTGCTGCCAGCAGCAGCATCACTGCGGGCGTACACGTCCCGGGGAGCATCGATGTGGAAGGGGAGCGAGGGATGTGGAGCTCTCAGAAAGGCAAACGAGGACTGAAAGGAGCTTCAGGGTCCTGCTGGACAGGGGGACTTGAGCACCCGACAGGGAATCACCGCCTTGCAGGGGGAAAAGCAGCACCAGGAGCACCCCGCACACCTAGTGCTGTGCCAAAACGGGGTGCAGTCGGAGAAGGAAACGCTTTCGGCACATGGGAGCTGTTGGGAGTACAAACTACATGATTCCCCGAGGCCAAACTCACCGTGTCAGCACACCGAACACCACGAGCACAGCCCACCACCCGGACCCACCTGCAGGAAGGGACGGGGAAGGCACGGCTCCCCACAGGGCAGCGGGGACACCCTACCTGCAGCCCGGAGCTGGAAACCAGACGGTCTTTGGGGAGAAGCCGCCGAGCACAGCCTAAAAACAAGGCGTCATTTTGCAAAACCGAAAGCTGTTTGGGGGCAGGGGGTGAGGGGATGCTGCGGGGCTCCAAGCAAAGCTCAGCTGAGGACGAGCGGCAAGAGAAAGTCAAAACAGGAGTAAAATGGAAAGAAATTACGTAGGCAATTGTTGTAACGAGTATGAATTACTGGCTACACGGAGTTACACAATGAGAGAAGCAACTCTGAAGCCGGGGAAGTGTTTATAGCTGGAAGCAGCAGCGGGTCAGAATGACTCAGAGAGCACAGACTGCGTCCTGCTGCAGCCTCAGCCCCAGCCCGGCTGCTTGTGATGACCCCAATTCAACGCTGTTACAGCCCAAAACGCACGCTGCTCCCCGAGGGGAGGAAACCTTTCCCCAGTCAGCCTCCAGCACCAGTTCAGGGCGCAGCACCTCTCCTTTTGGAGAGGTGCCCCCGGCGGGCAGAGGAATGCATCCGATGGCTTTTATCCATCCTCATGACGGGGTTCCAGGGCTACGGGGGGCTTTTACCTGAGCTCCTCCACAGCCTGACCCCGCAGTGCTGCCCGCTGCGAGCCCTCCTGCAGCACCACGAGGAGGTGGGAGGTTGATAGAGCTCAGCACACCTGGCAAAAAGCTCCAGAAAGCAGCACGCAGGGAAGGTTAAAAGCTAAAGTTAAAAGCTAAAGACGGAGAGCTTGGCTTAGGGATCGGCTGGCGTGGGGGCAGAGGAAGGCTGGTGGTCAAGGACAGGCGTCTGAAGGGTGTAAATATTAAAAGGAAAGTAAAAGAGCACGCTGAAATAGAGCCTGAGCTGATCGGCGAGAAAAAGAGGCCAAAGATCTGCCAGGGCACAGAAGGCGAAGATGCCCCAGTGCCGGGAGCGATGCAAAAATCAGCTGGGCAAACCCTCGGGACTCCTCGTAATTGAGCAGAAGCGGGGGGCTCATGTGGTGCAGGAGGCTTCTCCACCTCCAATCCTCTTCCAGATCAAAACCAAAAAGAAAAAAAAATAAAATACCAGGATGCCAGCAGGACAGCGTCTCCCCATGCGTTACAAATGCTCGGGTCTCCTCCTCCCCTACACGACCCTGCACTGACAAAACCAGTGCCCACGCGCACACCCCGATGCCCGGCACGTCCCAGTGCCTGGTTTTGGGACCTGTCCCCTGCCCTGCCCCGGGTCCCAGCCCGCAGAAATCCCTCCTGCTGCCGGGGAGAACAAAGCGGCTGCGAGCGGCGGTAACGGGGAGGGGAAGGAGACAAAAGCACGGCGCTGCTGGCGAGCCCAGCCGGCCTCCAGACCTTCACACCTCACTCTCAGCCCCCGGGCACGGACACCCGAGGGCACACCCTGTGCTGGGACCACGGCACCCTCCCCACGCACCCCCAGGAGCTGCCCCGAGCCCCAGCCCCTCGGACCCGGCAGCTTCCCCTGCCTTCATCTCGGCGAGCCCAAAACGCTGCCGGTTCCACGGCCACGGAGCCAAGCCAGCCTTCACCAACAGCCAACAGGCAACTAACCAAGCAACCCCCTTCCCTGCACACTTTTTCCATGCAGATATCACCAGGCAGAGAGAAAATAATCTCGGGCCGTGTCGTCTTGCAAAGGAAGGAGCCCGACGGCCATTTATTCCGTGGCATTTAGCTGTTAATTGTTCCAGCCAAGCCATCAGCCAGCACTGAGCCCGGTGGCCCATCAATGCCCCCGGTGTTTCCCTGAGCTCCCCAGCTCCTGGCACCGCGCGCGTGTGGCTCCGTAACCCTCCGGCCCTGCGCGAGTCCCGGATGATTCAGCCGGCTGCGATGACTTGCCGGGCTTAAATTTAGCAGCTTGTGCCACCGCCACCACCCCGTGCGCACCTTCCACGCGTCCTCCCCGTGCGGGCAGGCAGCAGGAGGAGGCAGCGGGCTCCTGGTAGCTCCAGGATGGGAATTCGCTGGCCCCAGCTCCAACTCCTTGGAACAAAACGGGTCAAGAAGCTCCCCCCGAACCCCATCCTTCGTTGCTCCGCACAGCCCATGGGAGCTCGCAGACCCCACCGCCACCCCCGGCTGCTCCTGCAGAGCACCTCCTTGCTTCTGTCCTGGCTCGAGGTGCCGGGCTGAGCTCCCCGGGGTGCCCACTGCCTTGGCCCAGCAGCATCGGGCCATGGACAGCATCACTGATAGCTCTGGGGGAAGGAACGAGTGGCTGCAAAGGGACAGCCAGCACCAGACCCCCGCTGAGCCAGGGCAGCAGCTTCCAGCAGCACAAAACCTCCCCGGACACCCTGCTTGGTTTGGGACTGACCTTAAGGGCTTCAGACACTCCTCTAGGATATACCTCAAAACCTTTCACAGCTGTGTTTTTGCCCCTTTGAAGCGCCAGCACAATTCCTGCAGCACCAGAGGCCAAGCCACCCATCACATCCCCCCGTGCCCCACGGTGGTGACAAAAGGTGGCGGTGACAAGGGGTCCGCGAGCCTGCACGGGGCGCAGGCAGCTCATACCAACGGGAACCCAGAGCCTGCTTCTGCTTCCCCACCTGCAGCAGCTCCGGGGGCCGCAGCAAGGCGAGATAAGACGAGATAAGGCTCCTGACACCGCCTGTTATCACGGCAGGGGGCTGCCAGCACCGTGCCCCTCACAGCCCCTCGGTGGGGACCTCCCCAAGAAGTTCCGCAGCCCCTTTTCGCAGCCCCTTTTCGCAGAGGCCTTGCCTTAGAGAGATGCCTCCCGGCTCTTCCCGGGAGAGGTTTTCACCACGAGGAGGAAGAAAAAGCCCCTCTGCCACCCAGCCCTCCTTCACACGTGATAATTTGCTTTGTCATGGCACTTCGGTGCACGCCCGGCAGCTCCGGCTAGAGGAGCAAAGCCCGGCTGCTGGGCGAGCGCACAGCGGCTTCCCGAGGCTGCCTGCACGCCTGAAATAAATCTGTTTTACTCCAGGCTTTGTGGCAGCAGCAGCAGCACGGGCCAAGGTACAGAACCGCCGCGAATCCATCCCCATCCCCGGGCGAGCTGCGGGAGCTCTCTCCATTTTGGGTCACACCAGGCAGCCTCCGATTCCACCGCGGCTGAGCTGCTGCAGGGGAACGCCGGCTCAGCGCGCTGCAAAGCAGCGGGAAGAAGGGGAAAAAAAAGGAAAAAAAAAAAAAAAAAAAAGCATATTGAGGACCATCAGGCCTGCGATAAGCGAGCAGCCCTGTGCCCAGCAGGATTTTGGGGGTGATGGAGGTGCTGAGGGCTGCACCCAGGTGCTTTATCCCTGTGGGATGAGGACGGGAGGTGCTGGCTCCCTGCAGCACAGGGGGCCCAGCGGGGCCACCGGCTTCTCCCGGTCCTCTCCGTGCCCACCGGGGTGGCAGCGAGGTGGGCGCTGCCTTCGCTGCCCCCCGGGGCTCCTCGAGGACCGGCCGCGGCCACCCCACACCTCGCGGGGCCTCGAGCGAGGTGTCAAGGGAGGCCGGGACCCCGCAGGCGGCCCCCTATTTGGGGGGACCTCCCCGGCCCCGGGAGCGCCCCGGCCTCACCTGCTCGGCCCCGTAGGCCGTGGCGAACTGCACGAACTCCTCCACACGCACGAAGCCGTCGCCGTCGCGGTCGAGGGCGTCGAAGACGGGGCGGAGGCGAGGAGAGGCCTCGGGGCTGCCCCCCGGGCACTGCTCCGGGGATGCCCACGGCGGAGCCTCCCCGGGGGGCTCAGGCGCCCAGGGGGCTGCTCCCGGCTCCTGTTCGGGATCCGGCTCCGGTTCCAGCTCCAGTTCTGGCTCTGGCTCCGGTTCTGGATCTGGTTCTAGATCTGGTTCTGGCTCCGGTTCCGCTCCTGGTTCTGGTTCCAGTTCTGGCTCCGGTTCCAGCTCAGGTTCTGGCTCCGATTCCGGCTCCGATTCCGGTTCTGGCTCCGGTTCCAGCACCAGGTCCGGTTCTGGCTCCGGTTCCACTCCCGGTTCTGGCTCCGATTCCGGCTCCGATTCCGGTTCCAGCCCCGGCTCGGGCTCGGGCTCGTCCCCCCGCAGCCCGGGGCGGTCCCGGCCCCCCGTTGGCGGCTCCATGCTCACCCCGCGGCCGCCTCCGCCCGGCTGCTGCCTGCCCCTGCCCCTGCCCCTGCCCCTGCCCGTGCCCGGCGGCTCCCCACAGCTCGGCCATGCCCCGCGGCCATCGCCCCCCTCACATCGCGGCCGGGAGCTCCGCGCTGCCGGCGGCTCCTCCCGCTCCCGGCTTTGTGCGAGGCGGCTCCGGGTCCCCCCCTCCCCGCCCTCCCCGGGGCGGCTCCGCTCGCTCCGGGCCCGGCCCGGCCCCGCCCCGCCTCCGTGCGCCCGCCCGCGCCGCCGCAGCCGGGGCAGGCGGCGGAGAACCGCGGGATTTCTCGCAGCGCCGCAGCGGCCGGCCGGGCGGTGACGTCACCCGGTGGTTTCGCGTCCCCGCCCGCCCCGGTTCCCGGCCGGCCTTAAAGGGGCCGCGCGCGCGCACGTGGGGCCGCAGCACGACGCCCGGCCCCAAATCGGCTTTTTTTCGCCCCAAAAGACCAGCCCAGCTCCCTCGGACAGCAGGCGGGAGGAGTGTGAGCACCGCCTGGCAGCCGGAGAAGGCTGGGTAAACCTAGGGCTGGGAGAAAGGATTTGGGTTAAAAACCACCAAAATCCCCAAATCCTAAATCCCAAAACCCCAAAGGGCAGCAGGGCACCCCCGGGGCCACCCCCTGCTTGCTCGGGGGGACCCCCAGCACGGCTCAGCCCCCGGGAGTGCACAGAGGAGGAGAAGGCAGGGCTCCGCAGAGAAATCCTTTATTGGGGGTTTGGGGGAAGGAGCAACCCGCTCGCAGCCCAGCTCCGGGACAGCCCCATGGGGCTCGGGGCGACCCCAAACCCGCTGGGATTCGCTCCCAGTGTGCCCCCGAGAGCACCGAGGCTGAGCCCGTGCCCCCAGCAGCACCCCCACTGCTCGCTGCCACCCCAAGACGTCGCGGGGCAGCAGCGTTGGGTCGGGTTCTGTCCGTGGGTCGGTCCCAGGCTGTCCGTCAGGGATTTGGGTTCGCTCCCGCAGCCCAGAAATCTGCAAGAGAGCCGGGAGGTTGGGAGGACAGCAGGAGGAGGTGGCTGGGAGAGCCCTCTCCCCAAAAAAACCCAACACTGGTCCCCAGCAAGGAAGAAAGGGGCTGCCAGGAGCTGAGCCTGCTGGCAGGGCACAGCCGAGCGCCGTCCTGCTTCGGGGGACACCTGGAGGCCCCCAAAAGAGCATCCCCCAGCAGGAAGAAAAGACACCACATCACCCCCAGGCTCAGAGGGGAAAAAAACAGCAATTTTTGTCCTCCCCCAGGCTCCTCACGCTGCGTGGCAGCTCACAGCCACGGGCCTGGCATCTCCTGCGGTCCTGGTGCTGGGTTGCTCGAGCCCAGCACCCCCAGTTCGAGCCCAGCACCCCCAGTTTGAGCCCAGCACCCCCAGTCTGCACGGCAGCAGCCTCAGCAGGAGCAGAGCCCGGCAGAACGGGACCAAGGCAGGTGAAAAAGGCAGCAGGATGCCCGCCAGTGCGGCAGCCGTGCCTCTGCGCCACGGGTCAAGAGGGTTTTTGTGCCAGGAGCCCTGCCCTAATCCCAGCGAGGGGGAAAGGCACGTCACCTAGAGCTTAGCAGAGGATGAAGCAATACCCAGCAAGGCGGGGAAGTCGTTGGCAGAGGTGAGCCAGCTCCCGCCGTCCACCACCAGGGTGGTGCCCGTCACGTAGGAGGAGAGGGGGCTCGCCAGGTACAGGGCGCTGTGGGCGATCTCCGTCTTGTTCCCCGCGCGGTGAAGGGGGATGGTGTCAAACCGCCTGGATTCTTCGGCAAATTTCCCACCTGAGCGATGGGAAAAAGGGGTCAGTCACACACACGGGACCTCTCGCCCGTCCCCGCTCGATCTGGCAGCCCCGCGAGCTGCGTGGCACGGGCGGGCCGTGGCGCTCCCCTCGCGGGCAGAGGCAGCAGCCCCGGGGCCTTACCCAGGCGGCGGAAGCCCTCAGTGCCCGTGATGGGGCCCGGCGCCAGGCTGTTGACTCGGATGTTGTTGGGACCCCACTCCACAGCAAGGTGACGGGTCATGGCGTCTGGAAAGAGCACAAGAGGGATGAGGCACGGAGAACAAAGCCATTCCCGCAGCTGTCGTGGGGACAAAAAGCCAGGGAGACCGGCTGAGAGCAAAAGGCCCTGGAAGAACACGCCCACATGAGAGAAGAGCCTCACCCCAAACCCAAACCCATCAGCCCTGCAAGCACCCACACCGCTTCTTATCCACACCCCCAAAGAGATTTTCCCACCCCGATATCCAGGGAGAAGCAGCTTCCTTCCTGGCCCCAGGCAGCTTTGCAGAGCCCCAGCGGGGAGGTTCAGGTACCTATAGCGGCCTTGGCAGTGCCGGCGTGCACCTGGAGAGCCTGCCCTCGGTAGCCCAGGGTGGCCGTGATGTTAATGATGACCCCGCCGTGGTCCTGGGGAGGGAAATAAGATGTGGTGTTAGTCAGGGAGCAGCACAGGGGGCTCAGAGGGCGGGCACAGCCACCTCTGTGCTGCTAACACACCCCCGGGCCTCACTGGGAGGTCAGAGGCGCAGGTGACGGCCAGGGGAAAGGAGGGGCAGCAATTTTCCTTCTTCCCAGGCAGGGGGCAGAGCTCAGGAAGGTGCTGCTCAAGTCAAAACTCCGTGGCTGGGGACTGGCAGGATCGGGAGCACGGCTCCTGCTTCACACAGGGGCTGCAGTCCCCAAAAGGGAGCGGGATTCGAGCAGGGTGGGTTTGAGGACGGCGCAGCCCTGCGCGTACAGAGCCTGGTGCGCTTCCCTGAGCGTCTCCCAAGTGGGTTTGTGCAACTTCCCCCCTTACCAGAAGCCACTTACCCGGAAATATTTCTCGAAGAGGACTTTGGAGGTGTTGAAGGTGCCCAGCGTGTCGATATCCATCACGGTTTTGAAGGCGTTGAAGGACAGGGCGCTGGCTGGGCACAGGAAGTTCCCCGCAGCACCTAGGAACAAGGCGGGGGGGGGCTCAGTCAGCACGGGGCCAGGAAACATCAGGCAGCTCGGGGACTTCTGGGGGCGCAGTGCTCTGGGAACATCCCCTCTGTGCCTTGTACCGTCACTGCTTAGCTGCTCCCAGAGCACAGCAGCGTAAGGCAGAGGCAGCAGACACAGCCCACGTGCAGAACACCCTCCCTGGCACGTTCTGTGCCAGCCTTCCCCTCCCCAGCCCCGGCAGCTCACCATTAACCAGGATGTCGATGCGCTTGAACTCTCTCAGCGCCTCGTCCACCGCGGCCACGATGGTTTGAGGCTGCCTGACGTCTACGGCCAGGGGCAGGCATTGCTGCCCCGTGGCTGCCACCAGCTTTTTTGAGGCCTGGAAGGAAGGAGAAGCACGATTCTTTTTGGGACTCTGCTCTTCAGAGAGGGTCAGACCCAGCCCTCGCAGTGCACAGCAAACACAGGCACTGCCCGCACGGACACGTGCCACATCCCCTCCTAGAACCGGCTGCACCCCACCAGCCAGCACAGCCAGCATGTTTAGAACAAAAAAACACAACCCTGGGGCAGGGGAGAGCCCTGCCCCAGTGCGGGGAAGCTGGGGGAGCCAGGGAATTTTGCCCCAGGACTCACTAAGCCCAGCGACCTCCCCGGTGATTGCACACAGCGCGTCCTGAGCAAGATCTCTGCAGGGCGAGTACAAAGGTCGGACCCCAGCGGGGTTCTGACAAAAGCAACCTTTAGATCCGAAACATCGGGAGGTAAAAGGGCAAATGCTGACCAGCAGGCACCGGGGGCTCTCTCTCCGAGGCAGAAGGGGCAGCTCTGCTGCCCACCAGCCGCCCGGAGCCCCTCCTGCCAGGGGCTCACCTCTCCCCAGCAGCCCAAGACGTGGAGCACGGGGTAGGACTCAGCCAGAGCCCCGCACAACACCCAGCAACGTCCTCAGTGCCTGCATGGCCTCGTCGGGCTGTTCTCCAAGAAGTTTAGAGCCCCAGCTGCCAAGCACACCCACCGAGGGTCAAGACCCTGGGAAAGCAGTCCCTGTGCGCTCAGCAGGCTCCGTTCCCTCTGCACTGCAGTTTCTGAGCTCTGCAGCTTGTTTTCTGGCATACGAGCATGAGGGGATGTGGACCCGGGTGGGTCTGTGGGGTCTGCGGCTCTCCCTGTGCCCTGCACTCACCTCCGACACCCGCTGCAGGCTCCTGCTGGCGATGACAGTGCGGCAGCCGTGCCTGGAACAGAAGGGAGAGGTGGCTGGGGGAGGTCGGGGGAATAAAGAGGGGGTCAGGGGACACAAGGGGGGGGTCGGGGGACACAAAGGGTGTCAAGGGACTAAAGGGGGGGGGTCAGGGGAGTTAACAGGAGGTCAGGGGACACAAGGGGGGGCATCAGGAGGCTAAAGGCGGGGTCAGGGGGCTAAAGGGGGGGGTCGGGAGACACAAGGAGGAATCAGGGGGCTAAAGGGGGGGGGTCGGGGAACACAAGGGGGAGTCAGGGGACTTAACAGGAGGTCAGGGGGCTAAAGGGGGCATCAGGGGGCTAAAGGGGGGGGTCGGGAGACACAAGAGGGGGGTCGGAGGACTAAAGGGGGGGTCAGGGGGATAAAGGGGCGGGGTCAGGGGACTTAACAGGAGGTCAGGGGACACAAGGGGGGGTCAGGCGACTAAAGGGGGGTGTCCAGGGATTTAGGGTGTGTCAGGGGGCACAAGGCGGGGGTCTCGCGGCGACCTCACCTCATGAAGATCTCTGCGATGCGGAAGCCGATGCCGGAGCCGCCGCCGGTGATGAAGGCCACCTGGCCCCTATGGGGGGGGGGAACACGGAGCGGGGCGGGGGGGTCAGAGCCGTGCCCCGGGGCCGCCCCCGGCCCGCCGGGCGCTCACTCACGCCAGGATGTCGGGGCTGCAGAGGTGCCGGTACTCCCGCAGGCACTCGTCGGCCTCCACGTCCCCCGGCGGCCGGGAGGCGGCGGCGCCCTGCGCCATGGCGGCCCCTCACGGCCCCTCACCGCCCCGCTCTGCCCCTCCGCCCCGCGGCATGCCGGGAGATGTAGTCCTCTCCCGCCGCAAAGCCTGCTGGGAGTTGTAGTTCCGGGGGGTTGTAGTTCAGTGCGCAGCGGGTGTGGGGTGGGCGGCTCCCCGCGGGGCATGCCGGGAGTTGTAGTTTTTTTTTGCCCGCCAGTCCCAGCCTCTGCGCATGCGCCCGTGGGCGGGCGTCGCCTGGCAACGGAGCGGGGCTGGAGCCAGGGCCCACAGCGCCGCCCAGTGCTCCCAGTGCCTCCCAGTGACGGCCCAGCCCCTCCCAGTGCCATCCCAGTGCCTCTCAGAGCCCCCGCTCTCGCCCTCCCAGTCCCCTCCAGTCCCTTCCAGTTCCCCACTGAGCCTCACGCTGTCCCCAGTGCCCCCCAGTGTCCTCCAGTACAGTCCCAGTAACCTCCAGAGCCGTCCCAGTGCCGTGCTCCTACACCCCAGTGTCACCCCACCGCCTCCCAGTGACACCTCAGTGCCACCCGTCACCACCAGAGCCACCCAGCACTTCTTGGCAGCATCTCAGCACCTCCCAGAGCTTCCCACTAACGCCCAGTGACTTCCAGTGCCCTCCCAGTGCTGACCACAGCCACCCCACTGCCATTCAGCACCCCGTGGGGTCATCTCGGTGCCCCCCAGAGCTTCCCTGTGACATCCCCGTGCCCCATGACAGAATTGACAAGAGCAGCGCCGTGCTGGAGGCACTGGGTTTTAATGGGATGGGGATGGGGGGGGAGGCGGCGTCCTGGTGGCCGTCCCTATGGCCCGTAGGTGTAGTCGCGGTCGCTGCTCTCCCAGGCCACCAGCTCGTCCCGCTGGAACCAGAAGCCGATCTCCCGCAGCGCCGTCTCCACCGAGTCGCTGGCGTGCACCACGTTCCTGCGCGGGGACAGGGACGGGGACGTGGCCGCGGGGGTCCCGCGCCGTCCCCGTCCCCACACGCCCCCCCCTTACCTGCTGACGTGCATGCTGAAATCCCCCCGGATGGTCCCCGCCGCCGCCTGTGCCGAGTTGGTGTCCCCCACCATGGCCCGTGTGGAGCGCACCACGTTGTAGCCCTCCCACACCTGTGGGACGGGGGACGCCTGAGCTCCACAGCCCCAAAAAGGCCGAGGGGGGGACAAGGGCTGGGTGCTCACCATGGCCACCAGCGGCCCCGAGGTCATGTAGGAGAGGAGCGCGGGGTAGAAGGGCTTCTGCCGCAGCTGCTGGTAGTGCTTGTCCAGGAGGCCCCGGTCTGCCTGACGGCACCGCGGGGTGACGGCGGGGACACCCGGGGGGTGCCGCCCGCATCCATCCCCACGGTTTGGGGTCCCCCGGGGGGGCACAGTGTAAGGACGGGTACCTGGAGCAGCTTCATGGCCACCAGCTTGAACCCGCGCCGCTCGAAGCGCCGGATGACATCGCCCACCAGCCGCCGCTGCACTGCGTCCGGCTTCACCAGCACCAGCGTCTGCTCCCGCAGCTCCGGGGGGGCTACGGGGGGCACGGGGACACTGAGCCACGGCCACCCCGCTGCTCCCACAAACCCAGCCTCGACCCCTTTCCTATCCCTGTGGGCCCTGCGATGTCCCCTCCACCAGCAGCGCCTGGGTGGATGCAACCACGAGCCCAAGGGACGCGCAGCGATGCCGTGATGAGCGCCGGGGACGTGTCCAGCACCGCTTGGTCCCAGTGTGGGATGGGTTCACTCCAGTTTCGGCTGGTGACAGGGCCAGGCACGGCTGTCACCGTCACCCCCAGCCCATGCCGGAGCCACACAGCAGGGGAAGGCGCAGGCAGGAGCAGGGCGAGGAGGGCACGAGGCTGCTGGGGCACCGAGCATCCCGCTGCAGCGAGGCAGGAGCCAGGAAAGCAAAGGGGATGCGAAGCCAAGCAAGCCCCAGGGTTATACGGGACGCTCCCTGCCTGTCCCCCAAGGGCAGAGCAGGACAGCCCCGAGCTGGCCCTGGGGACACCGGGGGAGCCACCGCCAGCCCCAGGCTCAGCGCCCAGGGGTCCCCAGCACCAAGCCGGGGGGCATGGGGAGGGGACGGGGTCCCCAGGGACAGGGTGGGGAAGGGACAGGGTGGCTGGGGGGGAAAGGGACGGGGTCGGGGGCCCTGGGGCTGGGTCTCACCGGAGCCGTAGCAGCGGGGGGGCCCGAGGGAGAGGCCGAGCTGCCCCCGCAGCAGGCCCCGGGCCAGGCAGCGCCCCAGGGAGCCCATGGCCGGGGCTGGCGGCTCGGAGTTGGCCTCGGGAGCCCGGCTGGAGGCTTTAAACACCCGGCAGGGGCCGGCTCGGCCCTCCCGGCCCTCCCCTTAAAGCAGCCGCCGCAGGGAGCCCCCCCCTCGGAGGGGCCCTGCCCTGGGACCCGCAGGGAGCAGAGGCACGAAGCAAGCACTGCAAAGGGCTCAGGAGAGCTGCAAAGCCTGGGGCAGCCCCCAGCACACACTGAGGGGGGCTGGCACAGAGGAAGGAGATGCTTTGGGTAAGATCAAGGCAGATACCCGCAGACATTTACTGTGATATTTACTCAGCGAGCACCCAACACGCAGGGCTGGGTGCTCCCCTGCCACCCCACGTACCCCAGCGCAAGGCGTTGGTGTCCTCCTGCTCCTCACCCTGGGGAACGGGGCCATGAGACAGCACAGCTGGATGCCAGCCCCACAGCCCCGCTGCCTTTGGGACACACAGGGACAGCAGCATCTCCTCAGCACCTCACTAAAGCAGGGACAGCTGGAGGGGAGCTGAGGGGACCGGGGATCCACCTCTCCCTGAACCTCAACCCCAGCGTGCTGCTAGAGGCAAGGAGGGGGCGTTTTTGTCTTTATCCACAGACCAGTGTGGAATTTAGACTAAGCGCTTAAGGTGACCAGTAAAGGAGAATCAGTTTTTAGCAGAGGGGCTCACAGGTTCCAACCTGGGCTTTGGCTCCCTTCCAGCTGCTGCCCTTGATCAGTTGCCCAGCCGGGGAAAAACACGCACTTTCACCCTCTGTCAGCAAACAGCCACGATCCAAAAGGTTTTGCAAGACAGAAGCAGCAGCCCAGAGCACCGTGCTGGGAGCAGAGCGAAGCCCCCGCTGCCCCTTCCCACCGCAGCCCCAGCTTGCAGCAGGGACCTACAGGGACTGCAGGAACACCCGAACCCACAGAGCTCCAGCAGGACAAGCAGCAGCCGTGCCCTCCCCAAGTTTCTCCACAAGAGGACTTTCAGCAGCAGTGAGAGGATGCCCAAAACCTCTCCGGTACTGTAGCAGCACTGCAGGCCACAGTTAATCCCACTGGGCTGCTCTTCACACCCCCCTTGAGGACTTCTGTAAATGTTCACAGCCTCCTGTTACAGGGTCTGGGATTTGGTTCACCTGCATCTTCCCAGCCGCTCACTGCAGGGTACAAAGCCCACAAACAAACCAGCCCCAGTGCAGGCAGCCTGGGCGCGTGGCTCCAACTGTACACAGGTTATCCAAACATCTCCCAACAGCCAACGTGGGCATTGCAAAATGGTTTTAACAGAACTAAAGGAACTGTGGAGCGAGCGCTCCCCATGCTTTGCCTCCCCCCTGAGAGCTTCCAGCTGCCCACACGCGGCCATCTCACTTCCTGTCCACGTCTGTGAACGTTTTGGGGAGAAAACACTGATCTGAACAACTGCACAAGGACAGGAGCTATTCCCACCACGCAGCCCTGGCTGAACCTGCTCTTGTGGCTGCAAAGAAAAAACAGCAGAGGAGTAAAACCATTTTAATGCTCTGCTCTGGCTACCTGATGAGAGCACCGCAGGGACAAGTGGCTCCCAGCTGCATGATCAGAGACTTCACAAGCCCCACAAAATCCAGTCCAGTTTGAATTGGGACTGGGATTTTAGCCTTATGCTCCAGTGCCAGGTCACTGGCCAGTGGCTGGCCTTCAGCTCAGGTGCCCTGCTGACATCAGGAGATTTTCTTCCTGCGGGCAGCTCTTGAGCTTTTTTTTTTTCTTGAGCAGGATTTTCTTCGTGCGGGAGTCCTCTGGCTCCACCACAGATAGGGGCTGCAGATCCCTGCCTGCAGCATGAAACATGCCTTGCTGCAGAAGGGCTTGGTGGCAGGCCTGCCTGGAAACTGAAATAAATTAGAAGTTACTTAAAACAACAAAGTAAGCACTTTATTTCCATTAAGCATGTTGTTTTAGTATCACAATGGAATGATGAGAAAACGTTTAAAAAAAACAAAATGTCTCTAATCCCCACAAACAGCAGGGAGATTTTCAAGGCAATTTAAAAAACAAAGGGAGTGACAGAAGTGCCAAAACAGTCCCAACATCACAAGTCTCCTCCTCCGAGAGCTGGGCAGGGGCAGGAAGGTGGAATGACACGAAGGTACGAATGTCTGAAGTAGTCTTTGGCGCTTCTGCCTCATGATTGATACGCACAAGATCTCTCAAGACAACTCCACAGATATCTCCAGACGCAACAAAGTGCTACGTTAGTCGAACAAAACCCCGGCGAGAGGACTCTCCGTACAGCTGAGATGCCCTGCGGTTGGGCGTTAAGACACATCCTGCAGACAGTGCTGACTCCAGCTGGGGGCCTTTGGGCTGGGAGGGAAGGAGGAAGCGTGGTGCATGAATCCAAGAAGATGTGCCCACCTGCAAGACACCGTGTCCTGCAGTACTGACAAAACCAGGGAGGAGAGAAGGTGGTGGCAAAACGAAACACGGATCCGTTCCCTACAGTGATCAAAACACGAGTCCAGTGCAGTAACTATAGTTTCACAGTTCCAGGGGGCAAACTGTCATTGCAGAGTCTGTAGTAGCGCAGGTCATTCACCAGTCTGTGCACATTCTGGGTAAACGACGGCAGATCCTGGAAGAGATCAAACAGCACGCTGTAATGCAACAACAACTGTACCCACGAGCACCATAAGCCAGCAGAGAACAGAAAGGCACCGGGAGGGCCAAACACCCACGTGTTTTCATACAAGAGATTAAGACTATTTCCTCCAGTGTCTGAGCCCAGGAAACCTGAGTTTCTGCAACCTGCGTACAGGGAACAGAGACTGCCCCGGGGCAGCTCCAGGGAGCTGACTGCAGAGAACCAGGCTGTGTTCGTGGCAGGGGCTCCTCACAGTGCACTCAGGCACAACACGAACAGTCACGACACGGCCATCTGCAGCAGCAACTGTTCCGTGCGCTCCTGCCAAGGCTCCTGTGTCCCGCAAACCCCTGACAAGGGCTGGTTTTCCTGAAGAGCAGTCGCCTACTGGGAGTTCAACAATCCTCTCAAAGCTCCTCTCCTACCCTTAAACCCGGTCTCGAATCCCCACCATCTCCCATGGGAGGAGCAGCAAGAAGACAACCAAGCTTCAGCAGATTGAAACCACGAGCTGGCCGCGCTGCCATGATGTTCTGCAGGGAACTTACAGCCTCCCTCACTTGCAGCTACTCCGTTGTTGTCGTCACTTGTAACCCTCAAACATCTGGCTAGCAGCTGCAGCAAGGAGCAGCAATCCTTTTGGCAAGGATCTGAAGGTCCCACTCTAGCAAATGTCAGCCTCCTCCCCCTAGGGAACATATTCCCCAATTCCCACAGAATAAGGCAGTCCAAGAGATGAGATGGCAACTTCCCTACCCAGCGTGAAAAATCCTAGGCCAGGCATTGCTGACTATGGAAGCGTTTGCAACAAAAGGGATACTGATTGCCTCAGGCCACTGTTCTGGGAAGCTGTCTACCAGCACACTCAGCGAGAACACTGCCTATCCCAGGATACTTGCACTCCTCTGCAGCATCTCCCCTTCTTACCCGGTCCATTTTGAAGTTCCTTCCCAGCACGTTTTTCTGGTTCGAGTCCACACCATCACAACTGGCCAGGAACTCAGGGAGAAAGGCTGAGTAGAAGCCATCAAAGTCCACTGAGGCCATGTTATAGGTGGCAATGCCGATCTCCTCCTGCAACAGGTCGTGCGACTTGTGGACAAGCACCTGAAGGAGCACATTCACGAACTGGAACAGCATGGTTGTCCGGAAGATCTTCTGCACAGCGAGAGGAGGACACAGTTAGGCAACTTCACACCAGCAGCCCTCCTCCCACTAGAGGCATCAGAGCAGCAGCCTCAGAAGCGCAAACTTCAGAGGTCAGACCATGGTTGCATCGGGTCACTCCAACACCAGCAGCTTCTGAGCTACCAGCGAGCTCTGCAAGCTCTCATGAGCACAGAGACCATTTTCCAGTCTGAGCCATGCCAACAGCACAAATGGCTACAACAAACTAGATGGATATCTGCTTCGAAATTAACTGTCAATTTGGCCACGCTTACCTCACATCCAGTTCAAGTTTTAAACATTGGCATTTTAGGAAACTGCATCAAAGCCTATTTAAGTCCCTGCCAACGTTAGTCCTGCCCAGCGCTCCTGAAAGCAGCCAGAGTTCCGAGGGAATCTGGCTAGCTGCCTGCCTGAAAGTCTGCAACAGGCAGCTGTTAACATGATGGACTGTCCTTGAGTTGCGACCACAGATGCAAACCTGAAAGCTCTGCCTTCACAGGCTAACCAGAAGGGTTAGAACCTGGACTGCAACTTGAATTCTTCATGACAGCCGCTAACAAGCCTAAATTAGAGGGCCTGGAGGCTGGATCCTACCTGACAGCAATGGACAACCACCTTACAGTGATCCAACTGCAAATGCTGAACACCCTGCTGCTGCCCCAGGCAAGAATGATGCAGAGACACTGCCACTGTCTCAGTGATGATCTACTTGGTCCACCAATTTTATTCCCTCAGACAAATCGCCCCATTACTGTGTGTGTTCTTTGCTTTCCCTCATGGTCACAAGGCCTGCTTTGACTAGCAAATGTTGGGATCCCTCCTGTGCCCAGCGCAGCAATATCAGGGAGGTGGCAGTGCCACTCTGACCAGCAACATCCTCATCGTAATCACAGCAAAGTGTGCAGTGATTAAATGCAGTAAACAAGCCCCCAGACCCTGACCATCAGTTTGTGAACCATCTGAAAGTTTGAAAGACAGCTTCCCACTATCACAAAGCAGCTTCCAGCCCCCTTGGACTCGGAAGCCCTAGCCTTTAACTGCACCTTGCCTAGCACAGCTTCCTTCGCTGTGATTTAATTCCCTGCTGAGCAAGTCTCAGAATGGGACTGGTCAACTCGGTCCTACCTTGTGGTACAGCTTCTGCTTGGTGTTGAGTGTCTCCAAGTAGAAGAGATTCTGCTTGAATAGGTGAATGTCAGGCTGCAGGAAGGACTGGCCAAATGCCTATGAACAAAGTAGAATTGAAGTGAGCGGACTGATACCATAAACATCAAATCTGCCAGGCAGAATAACGCTTTCACCCCCAACATCACCCAGAACCCATTTACAGATCTCCTCTGGAAATGCCACGTCAGTGTTTGAGATGCATGCCAACGACCAGGGTTTCTGCTGCTTATGCAAAGTGGTTCACTGTACCCACAGGTGGGTGGGAAGGGATCTTCTGGTGGGATGCCCCAGGAGAAGAAACCCCACGGGTACCACGGTGAGCATACACAAAGCCCTAACAGACTGGTTTTGCTCTCAATCTAAGCCTAGAGGCCAGTTAAAAAGATGTTAGAGATGGGAGCTGGAAGGCTGACTTGGGCATTACAGAAACAGGAAGAGCCTAGGAACAAAGTCTGCTGGACTCCACTGAAGCGTCTGGTAGGCCTGCACAAACTCTGGGATAAAAATCTTAAACACCCCAAGCTCCTTTGAAACACTAGAGATGAGCAGAGGTAGGCAGGAGAATTTTAGTAGTTGCTACTCCAAGACATCTGGAACAGAAGAGCATTCCTTCTTACTGGTGTTCATTCACCAAGTGATAAGAGGAGTGGAAATGGCCTCAAGTTGCACCAGGGGAGGTTTAGACTTGATATTAGGAGAAATTTCTTTACTGAAAGAGTTGTGCAGCATTGGAACAGGCTGCCCAGGGAAGCAGTTGAGTCACCATCCCTGGAGGTCTTCAAGAAACGTGCAGATTTAGAACTCAGTACCATGGTTTAGTGCTGGACTTCAGTACGAGGTTAAAGTTGGACTGGGTGATCTTAAAGGTCTTTTCCAACCCTAAATGATTCTATGATATTAGCCATTTATTATTAGATGGACAAAAGTGACCCTTCCAAATCCTTTCAAGACTGAGCTAGATCTGAACTTAGACCTCCTGTGGAGAGCAGCACAATAGTACCCAGTAACATCTGAAACAAAATTCTGGCTGTTCTTGCATTTACAGAACACTGAAGTCCAGCATCAAAACAACAGCAGCCAAGTAGTGAAACTAGCCCAGTACTGTCACCCCGCTGCAGCTCATACTGAAATTATCATGTAAATGCCTCCCTATATACACACACACCAAAAAAAGAAAAGAAATAAAACCAACAAGCCAAGACACCGAGGCAAGTTTGGAAGTGTCACGCTGCTACAAGAGGAAAAGATGCTTGGGCAGCTCTGCACAGGGAGCAGCTCAGGCCTCATTCACATCAAAGGTGCTAAGATAAGGGAAGCCCAGAGAGAAATACCAATATATGTCATGTCATAGTGCAAGAGCTCCCTCTTCACGTGTACATCAGAAGGGACTGAGCCTCCACAAGCGCTCCAGGACAGGCTCTGCAAAGAGCCCTCCCTCCTGAAGCCCAAGCACGTGGCCATCCGCTCTGGCGTTCATCGCCCTCTGACTAGCAAGCTCTGCTCTGAGCTTCCAGAGCATGGTGCAAGTGTGCTTCTGTTGGCATTGCTGCAAGCTGCAGGTGAAGGGCTCCATACCAGGTGGTCTGTAACAGGCTGATTAAAAGGCTGTTTTTTTTTTTTTATCCCCCAGCCTGAGACAACTGGTGCTCGTTGTACATGTGCTGCCTCTGCCTTCCCTGTTCCTCGGGATTGGGTAATCCTGTAATGACCCTTCCCTACCAGATTCAATGGAACAATATAGATCAAGTTCATATATGAACATACATACATTCACATTTATATATTTCAATATATGAAGGGGGCTTATTAGAAAGATGGAGGAAGACTTTTTACTAGGGCCTATACTGACAGGACAAGGGGCAGTGGTTTTAAATTGAAAGGAGGTCAATTTGGACTAGATATAAGGAAGACATTTTTCATGATGAGGGTGGGGAGACACCAGAACAAGTTACCCAGAGAAGCTGTGGTTGCCCCATTGTGGGGGGCTATTCAGAGTCAGGTTGAGTGGGGTTTGAGCAACCTGATCTGGTGAAAGATGTCCCTGCTTATGGCAGGGGGTGGTCTTTAAGGGCCCCTTCCAACCCAAACCATTCTATGACTCCATATAAAACTAGAGGACATCTTGGTCTCAGGAAAACTTTCCTGCAGCAGTAATTTGTCCTAATACTAAACTATAAGACTTGTAGAAGAAGCAAATGGGTCAGCACCAGTGATATTTTAGGTCCAGATGAAGGATGTAGGCCTGGGAAGGAATTAGCAGCAGTGAGGAAGTGTTAACTGAGGCATTGTGTCCCACGAGCAGACCAGCAGGTCAGCTCTACTTTGATTTTTACCAGTCCTACACAAGACCTCACACAAGACTTTGTCTAATCCCAATCAGGACTTTGTCTAATCCCAATCAGCCACATGTTTAACGTGCTGCTGCAAGCAGCACACACTGCGTTACAGAATGGGAGCTTAGACAACAGTGACAGTTACCTGCATAATGGCACTGAACTGTGCTTCGTTCTCCATCTGCTCCTCTGCTACTCCTCTTTGGACACTGGCCAAAACACTAGACTTGAAGAAGTACCGCCAATTATGGTGGAGGACCCGGAAAAGCAGCTCGAACAACTCTGCTTTCACATCAGGAGATGAGCGCTAGGAGGAAAGAAAAAACAAACAACTCTAAGCCTAAGCAGGTTCCTGTGCTGGAATCCCATTTATCCCCTGGGTGCCACTGCTACCCTGCCTGGTGGCCACTCTGGGTCGTGCTTTGCAGCCAAGGTACCAGAGCAAAGTATTTCCTTCTAAGGAAGGCACTGAACTCAGTAACTGTTGGATCATGCTAGGAACACATCATTCGGTTTTGAGTTTTACCTCCTGCTTTGAGCACGTCTGTAATTTTATCGTCTAACAACTCCTGACAAAATCCTCCACCCATGCTGCTCCCAATTCCTACTGTCTAGTCACCCAACTCTCCCTGATAGGGACTGACATTTCAGCTCCTGGAAATCAGAAAAACTTCATTGCTCCTGCACCCCCAGCAATGCCTTCCCTTCCCCTTCTTCCTTCACCTGGTGAGAACAGTCCTACCTCCGCAATGATGGGGTAGACTTGCTCCATGCACAGTGAGATGACGCTGGGTAGAAATGGCTTGAACACTTGGCCTGGCTCTTGTACCACCACCTGTAGGATTTTCAGAAACTTCTCCACCACCCGACAGCCAGTGCTGCCCTCATGGAGGATGCTCTCTGCCAACTGCTCTCTAAAATAACAGGAAAAAAGAGGTTGGTGTACAGGAACATGTCCCGAGATCTGCATGCTCATTCAATCTAGAAGGCTTTATCTTTAGGCTGCTCAAGATAAATCATCCTGAGGGTAAAGGAAAAGCGACCAATACATGACAATACCTGGTGAACATATTTAGGAAGGTCTGTATGATCTGCTCAGTGAAAGGCACTCCCATCTGCACCCTCAGTCCTTGAAACAAAGTGAGGAAGAAGCTCAGCATCTCATCCGTCACGTCTAAGATAGAACAGGAGAGCCACATGAACGTGTTATGGCAACATTCAAGTACATCAAGTAGTCTTATGCCAGATCTCCCTCCTCCTGTACAGGGAACCCCATTTATTCCTGGACATATAGCGGCGGTGTTGCTACTAGAAACTGAAACCAACAGCTGGTGCTGCTACAGAGCTTAAAGATTGTCCATCCACTTCTGAAGACCGTCAGGGACAAGCTCAGCCAGCACCAAACAACTCAGAACAAATACAATACTACCAGCAAGGGCCCTCTGTCCGGTCTGCCTACACAGACTGCTTGGAGAAAGCTCTTGCAGTGGCCTGGGCTGACCTCCAGTTGTTCACTGCGTGGACAGGGTTAACAGGAAATACAAGGAAATCCAACACAGCTATACAGCTTGGGGTGGCCAGGAGACAGAATCCTTTTTATTTTTATTTTTTTCCAGGAACCAACAAGATCCTTCTGACTTCAGAAGTAATTTTCATGCTGGTGCAGTCGGCTGCAAATTCTCTCAATCCTGACATGCTCTATTAAATAGCCAAAGTCAGCTGTAACTGCTCCTGTTCTACTTCATACAGCCTCTTACAGCCAACACAGAACAGGGGAGCAGCCTCATGCAACTGAAGGCAGCAATTCACTCGAGTCACAGCAGCGTGCTGTCTTGGATCCTCTAGTTCTTTGTTTTGCCTCCCCAGAGGCTTGCTTCGCTGAGAAAATCCCACCTAGCTCCAAAAGGTTTTTTGGAGTGCTTGGCTCTTCATAAAACTACCATAGTCCTGGGCATACAGGCTATGCTGATGTGATAGAAAACGTAAGTAGCTGGCCACAAGATAGCCAAGCCACAGTTCTGATTACATCTCTGCCTCTCCTTTACAGTGGTAGTAAAAATAATCTTTTGATCAAGTTTAATGAGAGCTACTTCTCTTTGTCTTCAAGCTTCCGGACAGAAAGTAAGTGACAAAGGCAGCCTGACAGAGTATTTTAAAGCTCTTTTTTGGGTGCTCATGAATAGCTCCATTCCTGTTCGCTGCTGAAGGCAACACAGGGCATCTCCACCTTCTGGAAGTGTGACAAACCTTCATGACTGTGTTCTAGATGACAGAAGATCTCCCTTTCCTGTTCTGAATCAGCCCAGCCCACCCAGCAGTGAAGACTCACATTACACTTCGGCACAGCAAGCCCACACACTTCCCATGAACACCAAGATCTAGGCTGATGGACTCTGGATGTTATCGGTAGGTCATAAAGCTACTCACAGCATTAAAGCCCGTCCTATGGTTATACCTGACTGATGAATGAAAGCTGGGAAGAGGGCTAGTGAGACCTGCACGGATTCTTGCAGCGACTGATAACAGATCTGTCGAGACTTGGTGGATTCTCCAGAGATACTTTCCACAATATCTTCTAACACGCTGAGTGTCTGATGGATGATCACTTTGGCTGCAAAATCAGAGAAGTGATGCTTCCTGATATGTCAACACTACTCAGAGGCAAAAAAATGAAGAGAAATCAAGTTCACACACACACGGTACCTAGAACAGCATGTAAGGCAGTGTATACACCAAGCTCAGGTTGGAGTCAAAAGACATTCCCAATGCACATTCACATTTTAAAGGTTTAAACAGGTTCAGTTAAGTACCTGTGGCAAGTTGCTTTCTTAAATTATACGGGCTTACTGCCCTACAGATGCATCCATTGCTCAAGTACAAAATGAGTACAAGGTGCATGCACTGAAGGGAGCTCTGAATATTATTTTCAACCCAGTATAAACTGCCCAAGAAATTAGAAGCACGTTATGATAGGAAAATATCCTGCAGATTTCCGTTTCTGAAAGTAATGATTGGAGTCATCGTACAAAATCACTGTACAAACCAACCCAAACATTGGGAGAACTGAATAGGATCAGTTCAGAACCACGTGAACAGTCAGCTGATATTCCTTTTGTGAGGCACAAACAACCCCCTCCCACACTTCCTCTCTTCCTGCACAGAGCTTACCAGCATGTCAGGTTTGTCAGAAGCTGTGAGAGAATACTTATAAACAAGTGACTCTTTAAAAAAAATAAAAAAATACAAGACATACCCAAAACCAGTCTCAAAACAGATAGAATAGCTTCAAAAGGTCCCTGGACTGCATCATTTCAGAGTTCTCCTCCTACGTATATACACCTCTACAGGACTTCCCAAAGTCTAGATGAAATTTTTATTTTCCCCTTTAAGTTTTATAACCATAATCTTCATTAACACTGCCTCCAATCAATGTATCTAGTACTACAGTATGGTAGTACAACCATTAGGTGGTTCAGTATTCCCAATGCAATTGTTATTATTCAAGTTTTTATTACAAACTTGACCCCATTTTGCCGGAACAACTGAGGAAGACAGCGCTTTGATGGGACAGTTTACTGGCAACCAGGGGTGAAAGTGCCCTTTACACACACACAGAGAAGTGTCTCTTATGAAGAAGAAACTCATTGCTCCTTTCCTGTCTTCCTCTAAACAGTTTCTCAGCTAAAACAATTATCAAAAAAACAGCTTAATGACTCCCATCAGCAGTTTGCACTGTATCTGTAAGAGGACAGCACACGCTAAGGAACTTTGTACTTACTGTCCTCCATCTGCACTTTCCTCTGTGGCAAAATCGCGTTGGATTTTAATTGGCGGTATTCCCTCGTGAGGGCAGAGATCAGGCTGGCATGGTTGGTGGAGCGAACTGCCCACTGCTGTTCGCTCTCTGGAAGATTTGGCCAGGGCAGCAACAACACGTTCGACAGCGCTCTGCACACCAACACCTGGGCCTAAAGGCAATGAGGCATTATCAGAGAGACGTTAAGCAAAGAAAAGATTTTGGTGTTTGCTACTCACTTTATTTTACTAGAGCACAACCCCAGACTGACATTTTACAGTTGTCCAAGACATCCTGCAATGCTCGCTATTTGAGGAAAGAGTTCAACAGCAAAAGCTGAGCCCAAGTGAAAACTAGCAGCTCTGCAGGAGAAGCAAAGCTCCGTGTCCTAAGAGATGGAACCAGCTCCCGGCGCTGTCCAGCCTCCTGTACAACAGGACATCTCTATTCTTTACATAGCTAAAACAGGGATGATGCCACTTTCATTGCTCTGTGCCTGGTTTTCACAGCAAGCGTGCACGCTTACACGGCACTTTATACCTCCGTGCTATTGCACAATACAAAAAAAATAGTAACCCAACCTCTGCTGGCGCTTTTCAGTATTTCTGTAATACAAAAAGTAATTTGGAGTGAGATACGGGGAATGCTAACAAGTTGCACAGAAAACCCCTTCCATATGTCAGAATCAACATGCCAGTATGCAAAGGCAAGGCAGTCAGGGATTGTGTTGGCAAATGAGAAAGGAACAAGATCTAAGAGTTGCAACTGTGTTTGTTTTTTCCTTATGCTGTTGCTTGAAATAGAGAACTGTTGACAAACTGTCACTGTTTCCTGGATATACACAACACACAGAACTGCTGTCCCCTCCCTCCCCACTGTAGGTTATACTTCCCGATAGTAACTGAGGCAGAGCATCCCAAGGACACCTACTACATTTCTTTACATTTCAGACAAAAATCACCTTATCAGGAAGCCGCTGAGCAGAAGTGTCTGTGATCCTGTTGAACACTTTCTGTACTGCAGGGATGCTGATCAAGAACACCGGTCGCACTGTGGTGGCTAAAGAGACCAGAAGGTGGCACGCAGACAGCAGCAGCTTCTCCTGCACCTGCAAGAGGGGGCGCGTGGTCAGGCTGCCCAGAGCCACGCGGTGTGGCACAGGTGGCAGCACACCGAGTTGCTGTTACCAGGTTTTGCAAGCAAAATAGTTTATATATTCTTTATTGTGAAGGTGGTCAAACACTGGAACGGCTTTCCCAGAAAGGTGGTTGATGCTCCATGCCCGTCAGTGTTGAAGAGTCACTTGGATAACGTCCTTAATAACACGCTTTAACAATTAGTTAGCCCTGAAGTGATCGGGCAGGTGGATTTCACAATTTCTGTAGGTCCCTTATAAGTAAAATCACAGAACTGATCTGTTCAATTTATTTACCAATCAGAACACAGGTCATTCCTCTTAATACTGTGGAAGAAATACTTCCCTGCTTTCAAGCTATGAAATCATGCATCTGACCTGATGTGTCTGTAAGTTGCTTACTCTTGTATTAGCTTGCCCTGCCCCGTGGTGCTATAATTCAGCATCGCTCTTAGTCTCAGCCTTGCACGAGACCTTTGCTGTGGCTCTGGCAGGCACATCAGCCCTCACATGGAGCCACAGCGTGGTCCAGAACAGGCTGCTCAACACCTGAACAAACCACACCATGGCTGGAGAGCCCCCTGCTCTCCGTGGCCACCCAGCCCCAGCCCCTGGTGCAGCACTGACCTTAGAGCTGATGAGGGGTGTGATTGCCTCCAGAGCGGTGGAGACGAGAGAGATGAACTGCTCCGGGTTCTGCCGGTGAACTTCGCTGTAGAACTGTGCGAGCCAATGCGAGTAGGCCTGCAGTGCTGCCAGGGACTGTGCATGGCTATGGAGGAGGAGAAAAAGAGTCAGAGACACATGTGCAGCACGCACACGAGCAGGACAGCCGCTTGTCCTGCCTGAAGCTGTATTACACTGCCTTGGGAGAATTGTTGTGCCAGTGAGCATTAGGTTAGGACTGCAGAATGGCATCCCTATTTCTTTTCACAACTCTTTCCCATCATATTTAGCCACCTGAAGAGATTTGCAACCTGTTTAGGTGCAGAAGGTCCCCATCTCTTACTAAATTTAAGAGCAATACGTAGCAGCGTTTGATTCTGCACTTCCCAGCCCCACGCAGCAACGGGCACAGAAGGGAAAGCAACCACGAATTCACACCAGTGGAGTCTGCAGGACGACAAGTGCCATGGCAACCTAGTCTCAGGTACTCCTGCAAGCACTTCCCATATTCCCTAACCTTGCAGCACAGAATTCATTCCACGTGCCCACTCGATTAGCAGGAAGAGGGGACACAATGCAATTACCTTTAGAAATCTTTGGGCATCTCATCACACATGGTCACCAGTCTCTGTAACACACTGCCCAATTGCAAGTGCCCTACACAACAAATCCCTGTGCTGCAGATTTTACTGAGAAGAGTCCGTGAATGTTGATATTCCCTCCAAAAACAAAGATCCTCCCATGTGTACACGTCCCCACCACAGTGGCTGCATTTAAGATCTCAGTCATCTCTGGCAGGCAGCTTCCAGGTCTGCATCAACCACCTCCTGAACACACGATTTGTCAGCGAGTCCAGTGGGGTCATGCACAGTGGGCAAAAATAGGGAAGTATTTTCACAATTTTAATAGCAGGGTGAAGGCTTTCATTCCTGAATCAGGTTCTTCTTTTCCTTTATATCTTTCTCCCCCTCCCACGCCCCCCAGCCTTCATATATTTGTCTCTTTCCCATTCTTCCACTACATGAGAACAGATGTATTCCTTGTGATTGTTAGTTACGTAACCTAAATTATTTTTTGTCCTGTACCTTGTACATTCAAGGCATATTTAAAGGTGTGCTATAACTGGACTTGTCCACTGAGCAGTAGTATTAAACCAACAGTATAAACTGATAAGGTCAAATTATCAATCATCATTTGGGAGGCTGACTATAATTATACCTTATAATTATATTTTTGGTAGAGTGCCATTTCACTTTTTTTTTTGAGTCAGGATGATGCTTTGGGGATCAGACAGGTGTCCTCCAAATATATGACAAAGTACCTTTTTTTAGCCTCCCATTAGAAAATGGATCTCAATTTTTCTTCAAGGACATTTTCATTCAAGGACGTTGGACCCAAGAGGGAAGGACCAAAACCCCTAACTAACAAATCACAAAAAAAGCCTCCCGAGCTACTTTAAACAAGAAAGAGAAGTAAAGGAACATTATCTGCATAAAACTCAGCTCTAGTGACTCGAATTAGTAGGAGAAATCCAGTCTACTGTGGGTTTTCAGGAAGCTCCTATACGTACAATCAGAAGGAAGAACAAGCACTTGACATGTTTAAAAGCACAACCTTAAATTCTGCTCACAAAATGCCAGCTGGCAGGTAGCAGGTTTGTACAACACAACCATGAGAATGAAAGGTCTCCAAAAGGGCATTAGAGTGATGTGCTACTACCAGCGGCATCAAGATTTCACACTTAATGTCAACTTCTGGATCAAAGGCATTCATTTGTTTCAGGAACAGCCTGCGTCACTGGAAGGCACACATTTGGTTTGGAAGCCAAAAAAACCTTGTGCTAAAAAAAAACATCTTTACCTGGGTCATAGATTTGACTTTGGTAGCAAAAAATAAAATCCATAAGCCTCAAACTACGTATCACTCATTTCTTAAAATAGATCTATTTCTTAAAATACCACCATCGTAACACTTGTTAGACCGCCTAATTTTACTGCAAAAGAGCCAAGCTTTTACAGCCACTAGTACACAGCAGAAAAATGGTCTGCCTTTAGAGCTAATGCAATGGGCATTTTTACATCTGATCACAAATATTTTTCTTTAAATAATCCATCTACATCAATTTGAGGAAACAGTGGTCCAAAATACTGGTAAAGGTCAAGGCTATTGCCAGCAAGTGCCCTTGTGGTTAGCTAACATTTACAGTTTCCCGAATGTTTGCCAAGCTAGTAATTAGAACACCAGATCTAAGAGATCCGAAGTCTCCTCCATCCCACGTAGGTTCAAAATTTGTATATAATCACACGTAGCACATATCTCATACTCACACATCAATAAGGTCAGGTTTCAATACAGATGGTACTGCAGTTTCAATGTTGTACAGTTTAATCTGGGATCCATATAGCGTTACTTTTACCAACCTGCAAGTGAATACATAAATGGTAAAACAAAAAGACTGCAAGATGGGTACACGCATGTACAAACCCACTCGCATGTCTTATCTGAATGCTGCTCTTGACAAGCCTGTGTCAATATTTAGCTATTATATAGATTAGATGTAGGCCATTTAGTAGAAAGTAATTTAGAACCCATTTCCTTGCTTGTGATAAGATGGAACAAGTATGATGTTCCTGTGTGGACATGAAACAACATAAAGGTAATGGCTCTGAAATTCTGTAATTTGAAACTATGCACTAATAAAGTTTCTTGGAGGGTAAGAACCAAATAATGCCTGCTTTCCAGCTTTTAGAGATCTTTTTAGAAAGGTAATTTCAGTTTAGAAGATCTAGCTCTCACAGATAACTCTCAAGTAATCAGAAAATCGTCTAGGTTGAAAGAGACCTTCAAGATCATCAAGGCCAACCATCAATCTGACCTACCAAGTCCCATCGCTAAACCGTAGCCCTTAGTGCCACCAGAATCAACAGTGCATCACAAATGCAGATGCTGGAAAACAATTACCTCAACCATTGCAATAAATGATTTTATTTATCCCCCCCCCACTAGTTATTTCTCTGGTGAAGGGTTAAAAAGCCATCTGAGAATCTCAGCACTGATGAACCTAACGCTTCAGGTACTAGTTATTGAGTTATTTGTATCTCAGCTTAATCATGACAAGGGGAGGTAGAAAGAAACCTTGGCTTTGTTTGGTGATGATCGTTCCTTGTACTGATGAAGGGACAGCAACCCCCCCCCATACCTACCTCTCCACCACTGTAAGAGCATCATTGAACCTGGCAGCAAACACATCCCCTATGAAGTATTCTGCTAATCGACCAACAGCCTGCAGCAAGGAGCTCAGATCCCTCAAGGAGCAGTGCAAACGACGGCAATCATTCTCTGCAGTGATGTTCAGCCTGTGACCTGAAACGACATTTTGGTTTATTAGAAGTGAATCCAAAAGACACACGTGTACACATTCACTTGTGCTAACAGCAGTCTGAAAACTCATCCTTCAAAGTGCATGTAACTTTGTGACTAATAAGTACGGCTCTTTGGGATGGGAAACCTAATTACAAAGCTACAGGAAATGCTAAGTTTATTCTAATTACATTGCAAGCATTCTTCTTAAATTAACTCGGCAGTGGGTCACAGTTCAAAACCCAGCAGTCCAAGTGACTGAAACAGTCAGTCGGGTAAGACAAGTTCAGCTGTTCTGACTGCCACAATTCAAATTTCTCTTTAAGGGCTGAAAATGACGTTACCAACAATTTCAGCCTTTTCCACAATTATTTTATTCTATTTGGTATTAAAATATGTATAAACAGCAACCTTTTTGGCTGTCTGTCAACACCAAAAAAGCAATCCCAGTTCTGTGAAAGTCATCACCCAGACTCCCTCTGCTGGCTAGACTGAAATAGATGTTCCAGCACTGGAAGCACATTTGGAGAGAGTGCATTTGCTTCTAATTTGAAATGTGGTTATATACTTTCATATCTGTCAGATAACAAGACACAGGCAGGTAAGTAGATTTGCCAGTCTTATTGCCTATGCGATTGTCCTACTGCTCAACCACGTACACCTGGTCTCCAAACATCCCAGACCTTTTACTAAAAAAGTAAATATATTCTGCAACAAACATGTTTCAAAGAAAATCTGTTTCTTTCTACTGACCGTATCTAATCTTGTATTGTTTACAATTTCAGCAACAGCCTTGCCATTTACGTACCATCAGCACGCTGTCACCCAGTTGCCTCTGAGTTACTTCTGACAGCTAACACAGATCAGTGCTATAACATTAAAAACCCTGGGCATTACTACTAAACCTAGGATGTCTTAAGTGTTCTTCGGATCAGAATTACTTTTTTTTGGGGGGGGGACTGCTGCATAGCTGCTCTCAACAGCCAAGGTATCTCCCAGTATCAGAGCAAGGGAAGAACCATACCAATACAAAATCGTATTATTAGATTTTAGTTTGCTAACGAGGTTTGACTACTAGGCCATCACACACCATGCGTGATGGTAAGAATTTCAGATCCTCAACACAGCAAAGAGGAAGCAATACTAAAGCAGGTCTATAGTGTTTTCGCAGTAAGCTACTCAAAGAGTGAGGACTTTTGCTGGATGGCAGTGGTTACCTGTTCCTGAAGTGACCACAAACTGCTGGAGTCCCAGATACACTTCCAAGTTGTCCTGCAGAACTGGAAACTAGAAGAGAAAAAATGAGCATGATTTGGGGGCTTGGCAGTCAGTTAACACTCTACCATTAGTCTATTAGAGAACATTTTTCCTATTTCTCCCTAACACCTTCAAGAAGACATTTGGAAGGAGGGAAGACCTGTTTTCTGGGCTAATTCTGCAGTCTCTTTAGGTCCTATGAAAACAATGACATGAAAAGCACCCTGAAGGCACTTCCCTGTGGTAGCTCTCTTTTTCCCACAAACACCAGCCACCAGCCTCACGAGCTAGAGGTCTGACACATCATGCCATCAGTGCGAATGTGCAGCTGGATGTAGAACCCCGATCAAACAGAACAGGGGCCCACAAGCAAAGAACAGCAGAGCCTGAAGCACTGGAAACTTGCACTGCATCCACCTAACCCATAGGCATCAGGTTCTCAAAATGCAGCTACCAAAACACTCAACTGACGAAGCTGAGGTCAGTGCCTCTGAGAGAACACAGAAGGGAAACACTGCAGCCACTCTGCTGGCACACTGCAGACTGCACCAAGAACGGCTGAAGTCCCAGAGGGAGAACAGCCAAGGGAACAAACAACACAGTCGTCATGCGTCCTGATCTGGGAACACAGCATTATCCTAACTCCATCATTCGGGACTGACTGCAAACATGCCTGTTCCTACTGATACTTCAGCTGAGTAACAGGTTATGCTACCCTGGAGAACATGCTGTACATAGACTAGGAAGCTTTCTGACCAGTGTTCAGCACCCGAGGTACTTCAGTGGTATTATTTGGGATTATTTGCCTTGTGCTTGAACGTATTTGCATGCATACAAGATCGCATGGTAACCTTTTCGTTGTAGACATCTCACCTGAAAAACTGTTTCCAACCTTGCACCCTGGCATAAATTTACTCATTTTCTATTGGCAAAGTCGCCACATTTGAAGAGTTTGGATTTATGAAAGTTCACTTGCACGTCAGCACAAAGAACTACAGCCCTTCATTACTCAGCATGGGACAGAATAACAGCAGCTGCTGGACTTTCAGTTATTTGTTCCTGATGACCAGCCACTGCATTCAACATCACTGCAGAGGCTGTTGTGAAAGGCATGCAAAGCTTCTTGAACATCTCCCAGACCATGCAAAAATGAATACAGGGCTCAAGAATTCACTGTCACATTTCTAACATACTGTGCCTATTTAACAGTTGAGCGCCTGTAGGAGGAGAAATATTTAAAAAGAGCAGATCATCTTCCTCATGCTAACGTGTTACTTTGAGGGAAGCCACACGCTCTTCCCCGTATGACCCGTATGCTCACTGTGCTCACAAACAGCTGTTCCATTTGTCTGCCTTTTGCTAACTCATGCCATGCCACCACGCTGCAGAGGAACTTGACATTCGCATGAGAACTATTTTGCTCACTACTCTGGAGTTTCTAATAATGTGCTTCTGGTGCTTACTTCAGGTCAGGCATCTTCTGCCTCTGTAGCAGTTCAATGTTCTCTGCTTCTTGACAACACGGCTCAGAGATCTAGGCATGCGCTGTCCCCAGTGGGGTTAATAGACTTGAGTTCCCACTGCATATACCTGCCTTTTTTCTTGTCCAGAGAAAAGACCAACTCTGAATTTTGGACTCCACTGGCCTTGAAGTCTCCTCCTCAGAAACCCTTATAACGCTACAAAATAAGGCAACTTGTTCCAGCAACAACAGTGACCCTAGCTGGAAAGAAGCACTTAGCTGTGTTTATCAGATATAATTCCCCACTGTCTGAGGCACTGTTCTCAGCATTTGTATCTAGCCTTTCATTTAAACAAAGATTTCACTCTCCTTAAAATCCTAACACCACACATCTATCCAGTTCACAATGCTGTCTCCTAATATAAAGGCCAAGATAAACAGCAATGAATTATTTACATTTGGAGTGATGGGCACTTCCATGAAGCTTGGTGTCCAGCAAGTACGTCTCAGACACTCACTGTGAAGGATCTTCGCAACACCACCCCAAGAAATTCATCAAAGCCAAAAACCATTTTTTTGATTTCTGGTCTCTCCTTTGCCAAGCTTTAGCTTCTAAAAGCAAATCTCCCTACTTCTTTTGGCACCCTGGCCTCTGTGAAACACTTGCAACAAATTCCAGCAGTTGGTGCTGATTTCACGTTGTACTTGTGGTCTGCATAGTTACTTACTAGTGTGGAGAAGGCATGGGTTGGCAGAAGCTCCATGACTTTTGCAACCACTTCCAAGCTCTGGCGCAAGTACCGCTGCCACTCAGTCTGCTGCTATGGGAAGAAACAACAAGGTAAGCACAGCACTTCCTGATGGAAACGGGTGGCCTTTTGTAGCTGGTCCCAAGCACCGAGCCCCAGCCGAACTCCTTTCCACAGCCTGGCTTTTGCAGACACCCAGCTACAGGAGAGGTACTGCTCCTGAACCTCACATGGTGCCAGACACCTGGCTGGGCACAGTTTTACTGACCCTCTGTCTGGGCCTGCATGTCTGTATTTCCCTGGGGTGATAAGCCACAAGCATTTACTCCCGAAGCACAGTTACTGCACAGATGACTGGCATCAGTTATCTAGCACCACGTGGCTCTCCAATGCTCCAGTCTCTGACACTTCAGCCACCTACTGCTCTTTACTTTTACTGTTATCGGCATGGATTGAGATGATATTTACTGACTTCAGAGAAATATGCTCAGATGAAAGCACTAATATAGACAGCTTAAAGCTTTTGTCTTGAAAAATCTTTCTGCGTTTACATTCCAAAGCAACCAGACACAGACACCCAGTGCCTCTGAGAAACACAACATAGATACCTGCATTTTTCTCCATAAAAACCAAATTAAAAACAAAGGTCATAGCCTTTCAGTGTAACTTAGATGTATTTTTGATAAATGCATTTCATGCTTCTTTAAACCTCAAAACCCATACAGAACTGAGTGAAGCAGTGGGTATCTAGCCTGCATTCCAGAACACAAGCTTTGGGAAAGACATTCCAGGTGTAATGAGTGCGGCAGTTAATATCTGAACCTGCAGCTGCCCTTGTTCAACTCGGCTCCTTACATCATCATCCAGTGTCTCATCATCCAGCTCCTCCAGCTGTGCCTGGTTATACCTGAACTGGATTCGATTCAACACCTCCGTCAGCAACAGAACCAAGGCATCTTCGTACCTGTGACCACAGAGAAGACAAAAGGAGTGTGATAAAGCAATTCTGTAGGGACTGCCGTGCTCACAGCCCTTCCAGCAAATGAGAGAGGTAAATCAGGTGACAGTTTAACAGGAGCCACTGCAAAGAGCCTGCAGCACAGCTTTACGGGCTTATTCACACAACAACAAGTAGAGCTTTGGATTAAGAGTAACGTGTCGCTTTAGGTCACAACCTACCTGCAAGGAAAAAGCTTGTGGTAATATCTGATATTCCACTACCTCTGAGAGGGAAATGGAAAACCATTGGCTAAAGCAGCAGCCCAGGAGTACAAAACAGGCAAGGCAGCAGGAGCAGTTTTCCAGGAGGAATGGCAGCTGCCTGTGAACAGGAGGCACCAGCACCCTCTTACTGCTCAACCTGCTCCTCAGGAGCATGGCTGGTGCTATGCTTCTGGGATGTGAATAAGGAACAGATGAAGGGGATAGAATTGCTGACTGCCTACAAAAGGGGACAGCCCCTGAAGCTCTTTGTTCTGCTATCTTCTTCCCATACACAGTTGGCCAATGAATTCAGGCCCTTGCCCTCTAAAACAAAGCCGGCACTTTTTCCACTTCCACAGTAACACTAAACATACATCACAGAAAGACATCCTTTCATCTCAGGTACTATGCAACAGGTATGGAGTGCAGAAGATACTCCTTCCTCCATGGATCACATAAAAATAATACCAAGCTGTGACCAGTGACCGTGCAACCATTTCTGCTGGCACCACCAAAGTCTGGGGATTTGGGATTTTGTTCTGTTTGTTCTTTTTTCTTTTCTTAAGCCACCTTCCTCAAAACATGGCTTGTCCTGTGCAAGGACCAGTCACGCCCTTTTTAAAGTGATCAGGCTGGAAAACTAGGCATGAACATCTACTGACAAAGATGCAAGGAATGATGCAATCCAAGCATCAGCCTCATCAGCTGCACCACCAGCGAAGCAGCTGAAAGCTTTCCGTGCAAGGTGGCTGAATTAACATCTTTTCTGTAACCAGATGACATAACTGAAGATTGGGCAATTAATCCAGTAGTAGAACTGCAATGTGTACCAGAGGCAGAGTTTAAAAGCCACGGAACAGGAAATTTCATCTGTGCTCCTGTGGTGTAACCACACCCATATTATCAAACTGAGGCGTTTACGTCTTAAAGCACGAAGGAAGTCGTAGCTATATAAAGGTGCCATTAAAAACAGGTAGTTCTGACAAAACAGCACTACGAGCTTTAACCACTTCTATGTGTGTTTTTTTTTTGTTTGTTGCTCTTTTGTGTGAAATATCTCCAAGAGAGACAGCTATGGCTTGTTTCAATTCTGTCCATAAGAAAATGCCTGATGGACGTGCATCACACACGCATTAGCCAGGTGAAGGGGAGCAGAATGCCAAGGCAGAGTTCAACAGCACCAGGCAGACAGCAGCAAATTAGGCCCAAACTGTAACAAAGCTCAAATGCAAATACCTACTACCTGAGAAATTAAAAATACTCAGTTCCCATGCTGAAAGGAAGAGAGCTGTCTGGCGTAAGCTAGTTCCACATTTGTTCTTTGTGGTTATGACACCAGGCTGTCTTTCAGTAACTAACCACTTACTTATATTTAGTATGCTCCAGGGGAAAGCAGCTTTCTTCTGCAATCAGCTCAGAGCAATAAGGCACAAACCACGGTGCCTTTAAGCCTAACAAATTTGAACAAGATCCAGTATATTCACCAGGTATTTTTGGGGGGGAGCAAAAGGACCCTTGATAAAAGCAGAGAGCCAACTATTTCAGGAGACAGCACCTACAAAGGAAGTGCTGCCAACCACTGTTACAATTCATACACATCATTAGCTACAGAGGTAAGCAAGCAGAACTTAACTTTCAAACACAGCACCACCAGTATTTCTCAAACACATCCTCCATTTAAACAGATTTTAAAGCCCCAATTAAATCTGAAAATTTCAGAAGTCATTAGTTAGTTGTACAAGCTGTGTGTGAACCCTTACTACACAACTTACTCTGTAGTCTCCTCCTCTAGTATGAGCTAAAATGTGCTCTAAAACGTTCTAAAAATATGTTCCAGTTCTATTTTAGACTCCAAAGCTTTCTTCCTCTGGCTGCTAGGTTCACATGCAATATTTCTGTGACCTTTTTTCTTGCCTTAATTTGCTCAGCTTGAATTCTGTTCAATGAACGTGCAGTAAGCTCTCCGGTTTAATTTTTAAATGTTCAGTGATTTTTTGAAAAAAGCATTCTACACATGGCTGCAGTAAACAATAGTTCGTTTCTCAGTGTTTCCATAATGACCACAAGACTCTCTGCAGCTGTCAAATCCCAACTACCTTCCCGATTACTTACCTATTGAGTACTGCTTCTTTATCTGCCAGACGACTTTTAATTTTGCTAGTCAGATAGTCCAAGAAGAGTGTCCAAATGTCCAAGCAAGAAAAGTAACCTTCATGGGTAGGCTGAAATACACCAAAGTTCATAATGAATCTCTCAAACTATGGCAATTTCAATTTCACACAATGCAAATATCAGTTAGCATGCACTTCAATCCATGGGAGTAACTTCTTGCTGTACTGAAAAGTTTCTAGGAGGGTCCTGAAGAGACTTGCAGCCTCAAGGTGTTAAAAGATGAGCAAGAGCTTTGGCACAAGGTGAGAACCCATCTCACGGCTTGCTGCATCAACTTCTAGCATTTTATACATCTGCTTCCTGCTATTATTCACATATGATGGTGAACAGGACTGAACTGCATTATGACAACTCCTACAGCAAGGTAACGCTTATCAAAAGCCAGTTTGTTTTAAACTGCAAAATTGAAGGATATGAAGAATGCTTCAGATACAGTAAAAGCAGCAGCTTCAGGAGAAAGAAAAACATCCCCAAACACAAAACAAGCCAGACAGATTTTTTCCAGACATTTTCTATTTCATAGGCTAACCAAAAAAAAAAGTAGAAAAAAGTTAAACAACAAACAGGTTGTTATTACGAGGTAACTACATGTGAATTCTGTCTCCAGCTAAATCCAGGAGCACATTGAGACATTTCCAAGTCCCCAGCAATAATACTGGGGAAGTAAGTGCCAGTAAGACGTCATTTTTTTTTTCCTGGGCTAGCTTTAGTATCAGCTCCACCGGCGAAAACAAGCTAGCCCTGCTGTACAGAACAACAGGACAAGAAGAACAGACGCAGGAAAAACAATGTCACAAGGCTGTACCTGATGAAAAGTGTATTTGAACAACAGTGCCAGAAATTCAACCACGGGAAACTGGGAGTAGGATTCAATTCTTCGTAGATGGACGCTCACAAAGAGACGAAGAAAGTCCGTAAACTTCTCAATGTAGCTACAAGGGACAGAAGAAAACACAATTAAGAAAACCTGAAGGGTGTCACAGGAAAAAGCAATTTAATTGAAACAATCATAAGTTCACTCAAAAACCTTTCATTAAAAAAAGAAAGTTACAATCAACAGCCAGTAGAGCAATTAAAATATAAAGCCCTGCAACAATTACCTACAGGATGGGCAACCCTTCCTTCCATTAATACCTGAAACAGCAGAAAAGACAGTCTAGTCAAAAGCAACTTTAATATTCAGATAAATGTAATTGAGTTTAGTCAGGCCTGCAAATAAACACAATCCCCCCCACCCTGGAGAAACAAGTACACAATAGCAAGTCTGATCATACTGGTGTATACAGGATTAGTCATATGAACTGTACCACTGAGGAATTCAGCTGAAAGCAAGAAGTTAATGCACAAGTTAACGATACACGTGTTAAAAATTTACATATGGTAGGGGAAGAGACACACAATTTAGAGCTGGAAAGAACCGCTTCTTATGCGGTGCAGACAACCAACTATTATCCTGAAGTTTCTCAGCTGAGCCCAGGCTTTTGTGACTAAATTAGACAATAAAGACAAATCTTCCTCCAGAGCATGGGACCATACAAAACGAAGATCCAAAAAGAAGCCTGCTACCAAAATTTCAGGAGTCCAGCAAGAGCACGACCTTGGTGTAAGCACAGAGGGTTCTTGAGTACACCACTGGGGAAAAATTACAAGGGGGTAAGCTGTTGTGGAATAAAAACATGCCGTGCACAACACAAGCTTCCTCAGGGTTAGAAACCATCCTTGTATTGATCTAAACACAGATGAAGCACTCCATCTGTACACAGGACCAAGGCATCACAACATGATACACGAACAGCAAGAGCTCCAGTGACCCAGTGCCAAGGCTGTGGGCAGAGCAACTTGTCCTTCCCATACCTTAAGAGATCTGAAGTATAAGAGCACTTCATGTTTTTCTTTTAAAACAAACAGCAAGTTAGGTTTAGCACAGTTTCAGACACAGTTGAGCAGATTTGGTTTACAGTTCTGCTGCCTCCTCTCCCCCTCTGCAAATGCTGGTTTGAAGACAAACGCTCTAACCACAAGTGATTCAAGTCTGGAAGCAGTGCCAGCTCACAGAGCTGCACCACTGTTAGTTATTACAAGCCTACAAAAACCATAATATACTTTGAATATGCAAAAAGACTACGTGAACTTTTTATTTGACACTGCCTGCTTGACAAGAATCATCACAATGTGCCTGACCACTGACCAAAGGCATCAAAAATAAAAGATAACAAGAAATATGCATCCAGACCCAAACATTTCCTTCATTTTTTTCATTTTTATTTTCTGAAGAGGCTCTGACCTGAGACCAGTGAAACTCCTACTTGGCACCTAGCTCCACACACCCCAAAGCCCATAGTGCAACCTCCACGCCACTGCTTCTATCCGTACCAGACATTTTCCACTCCCATTTCCAATATTTTTACATTTTCAAGTCGAAGCCAACACAAATAAAGCAAAAGACAGTTCACGCTTAATCTTCTTCTATTCAGCAGTAGAATCTATTCAAAACCACACTGATTTCGTAACAAGACAAAAGGAATCACTGCCACAAGAGGCTGGGGAAAAACAGATCTACGGCAGGCAGGCTCTAAAGACGGCGATCTAATGAAGTTGGGCACTTTGACCAGCACCAGTTTTGTTTAGGACTTCGTTAGTCCATCTCAAGAAGATGCATTCATGTGAGAAGTTCTTTAGTTTTGGATGTAAAGCTAGGAACATCCTCCTATACAAGGCAAAGCCATTTCTACAGTGAGGACAGAGTGAGCACAGAGAGCTCCATCCCTGCCAAAGGCAGCTAGATTTTTCCAAGCAGTCTCCCCAGAATGTCTTAGTTCCATCCGTGTTTCAGACCTCAGCAACAAGAGAGGAGGATTCTTATAAGTAGAGATATCAGATCTCTGGATAACATGCATAAGCAGCAGAAGATAACAGGACGGCAATATGATCTCAATAAAAGCCAACACAGCTACATCTCTTCCACAGTTTGGTCACCGAAGGCAGCTTGCTGATATTTCCATAGAAGAAAAAGGAGTTACAGAGGGCATTTCATTTACTGCAGGTTTACAGGACAGCTTTTGTGGAATTCAGAGTGTGACCCCTCGCTCTCTGTGCACATATCCCATATGCAAAGGTAGCAGATTTCCACCATGTAAGACTTTATTTTTAGGAAGCAAGAAATACTGAAGTCAGAGTAAGTTGAGAAGTGAGCAAGCGGAATTCACTGTTAAACTGAAGTCACAACTAATCTACATCTATTATCATCAGTGTATTTAAAGACATGGAAAATGTTTTTACAGAAGAAACATGCAAGTCATGTCTACAAGAAGACCCACAGTTGATTCCAAATTCGGTTTTACACCTGAGCGAGTATCAAGGTGAAAAAAAATCAAAATCAAAAAATCAAAAAAAAATAATAAAAAAAAAAAGCTCAAAAATCTTTCCGCTGCATTTTTGTCCAGCAGCACCAGAAATTTATTTCCATCATTGTGCATCCCCAGCAAGATACCGAGCACGCTCACACTGACAACATATCTGTCAACATTAGCACCAGTCTGCCTGTCCTCCCATCGTGAGCGCTCGCACAGCGGGCGGGCAGTGAAAGGCAGCATCGAGTCATCACCTTGTCCAGCACCCTGCCACCACGTGGATCCAACCACTCAACACAACAGCGAGACAAATCTCACTTTCTCTCCTACAAGTAGGATATATCCGCCACGAAAGAGTCAAGCTGTTTCAGGCAAGGAGCACGGCAGTGGCTTTCTGGAGAACAACCAGACCACGCAGCCTCCCGAGGTGCTGCCACTTCCCCTGCTGCCTCCAGCCATTCACCACTGCTGTGAATGGAGTTCCCAAAGCTGTCTTTCAGTGTTGTTTAAAAAATAAAACAAAAAAAAAGAGTAATCAAAAGTTGTCAAATCTCAACAAAGGGTACGGAACTATTTCTCTTTTCTTTCAAGTCATGACTCGCAGAATATCTACCCACTCTTTGTATGGTTGAGTTTAAGACAGAGAAGGCAGATACCGACCAGCAAAGGGAATACTGCAATGCCTTTACCTCACTGTGCCTCTTCTGTTGTTCTGTTACAACTGAATGAAGGGCAGGTTCAGCTCTTGTGCCACCTCAGACCTGCAGTCAAACAGTAACGAACGGGGAAAGGGGAGGAAGAGGACAGGAAAGAATACAAACCTGTGCCACCACGGTCACTTAGCAAACTTAGCCCCTTACCAGAACCTTACCTGTGGGCACCTACCTTTCTGCCTGCCTCCACCAGCACAGAACTCTGAAAAAAAGGCGATTAGACACACCATGCATGACCGCAAATTAAGAAAGACTGTCCTTTAGAAAGCAAGAGGCCCTAGCACAGCTACTTAGCTGTTTGGTTTCTCTTACCTTTCATCCAGTTCCTCTAATCGGCTCTTCACTGTGTGGGCATTATTCTCCTTGGTAATCTTCTGCAGGAGGTAGAAAGTCTGCTGGAACATCCGTAACAAATACTCCTCGAACTCCATAGGCACGCAGTTCTTAGACATCAGTTCATTGATGCAAGACATAGCCAAAACGCCAAGTCGGCCACGCTCCTGTCCCAACACCGAGTTCTGGCTGCTGCCGTTGACAGAAGACATCTTCCTAACGCGAGTGTCGCAGCCGAAGCGAGCAAAGTGGAAAATGGTGGTGAGGAGTGACGGGGTGATACTGGTAGACAAAGGGATCCAGCTGAAGAGGTGTGCCAGGCACTCCAGTGCCAGGGAACAAATATATTCACTTTCCGTGTCAAGGATGGGGATTGGCTGGTTCAATAATTTGGCCGCACTGGGACTCTGCAACAGGCTACTTAACAGGTCACCTAGGGGAAAAAAGCACATCTCTGTTAGAAATCAAGGTGATAGCTTCAAAAGGTGCGACTGCAAGCCGTAGCTATAAATCAAAAGTCATCAGAGCCGCTGGCACACAATAGTTAGTGCACAAAGATTTCTCCAAGCTGAACTAGTGATTTTGGTATTCTGGAATTTTCTCCAGTTTTTGTACAGATCTCACGTGTCAGGTCAGAGGAGGTGCTGAGAGGGACTGTTTTGAACAAATACGTTCAAGTGGCAGCTCTGTCCTGTCCTTTAGCTTTCCTGAGAAGCACACATGCAGCGTTTTGGAAAAGCTAATAGTAATGCCAGGGGGTGTATTTTAGGGATTTCTTACAAAATTTATTTCCTTCAAAAGCTTGAGCATCCCTGATGTAAGCTTGCATTAGTTCCCTGGCACATCCATATTATACTGAAACTTGGCAGAGTTGCTGCTGCTTGTATGTGACAGCTTGTGGATTATAGGAGAGCAGATGTACTGAGTGAGACCAGAAACCTGCTTACTGAGAACAGGGCCTGCCTGTTCCCGGAGTGACCAAAGACCCACGGCAAGCACATGTGAGATCCGTCAGCCTCTGGCCACTTGCAGTGCAAAGGTTTCCTGAGCCAGGTGGGGTTTGAGGAATTCTGCACATTTGTCTCCCATGGATTTAGCCACAGCGTAACTCTGTATGGGGTCAGGATGGCTTTTGTTTGAAGCCTGTCAACTCGACTTCCTACACCAAACAGGGAAAAATAATTTTTCCATTCATCTCCTTTTCACTTGGTATCTTCTGTCCCAGCTCCTCACTCTCCATTTGAAACTGTACCCTTCTTATATGGAAGAAATTCAGTATCGCCTTTAATGCTGCTCCACAAAGCCTTCATTTCTGTCCTACCCCCTTGATAGAGAAGACCAGGACTGCAGCTGCTATTGAAGATGTGGGTGAGCTTAGCTCCACGCAGCACCACAGCAGTTTTTGACTGCTGTTGGTCTGAAGTTCTCGTAAAATGATCTCGTGCAACACTCTGAAGTTAACCCTGGATGTTGAAGGTGAGCTTGAAGCCCACAGCTCAGCCTGAGCTGAGCATTGCTCTCCCTGCATCGTGTTTCACTTTGCTAGCCCAGAGTCATGCAGGATCCCCCTGCCAGTCTCCAGTCATACCTCCTTTCCACCCTTCTGACCACTCAGTGCTGCCAGCAAGCCTCCTCGTCTCTTCACCCAGCCTTTTTGGCAGGTCTCTCAAGTACGTTTGTGTGCACATCCCCAAGCAGGACCCCACAGGTGACCTCCCCCCTCACTGCGAGGGTTGAGCATTTCCACTTACCTCTCGTCTCCTACCTTCTGCCCAATTAATCGTCGCAGGGACTCCCCTTATGCCCAGTGAGCCTTTGCTTTTGCAAAAGCTTTTAGCGAGAAGCTGAGCTGAAAGTTTTATGAAAATCCAAGCAGATAATGCCAGCCAGACTGCCCTAACTCACCCACTAACTCACAGGCTTCCAGACCACATGCTGGAAACCTATTTCTTTTCCCCAGGTTACTCAATGCCCTTCTCTTCCTTGCGTGCAAACAATCTCTTCACCTTTAGAAAACCACAGGCACTCGCTCCATGACTGAATTTAGAGTTCTCCCCCAAAAATCCAGGTAACTTTTTGGAAAGTGGAGTGACCCAACGCCCCTGCAGGACGAACACAGCAGGGATGATTTACGGAGCTATTTCCAAAGGACTCAGAAGCATGCATGATGAACAGGCTTCTCTTACGTCGCCATTCCTCATCAAGATAGATGTCCTACACCACTAAATTCATAACTCCCTGCCATACTTTAGCATTTTTTCCTCCTCCTCTCCAGAAATTTGAGGCATCATGCTCCTTCAGATGAATTAGATAACCCTGCACTTAGCCTTGGTATTACAACAGCCGCCGTCGCAGCACTCGCAACGAGACGTGTGCTGCAGCACAAGGGCTGCTTTTAGCATGTTTATAAGAAGCTTCTTCCAAAAGGCCTTCCTCCACGAGAACCAAAGATTCTGAGCTGTCAATACACCGGCCACAAAGTGCAAATTAGGACCCTTTAATTCAAAGCAACTGGTCTGAGTATTTTGCACCCAGTTATTTCACTGAAGCTCAGAAGCGGAATTTAAGCTCTATTTTGTACCTGTGTGAACAGGAGATAAACATTTCCAACTGCATTCATGCCCCAGGAGAAAAACCTCAAGGGAGAGGGGTTGGGATGGTGCTAGCTTTGCAGAAGCAAACATTTGTGCTACTCATTTGTTTACCATACACGAGTGAAAACGCCTAAGGAAGGGATTCATCAAGTAAAGAGATAAATCACTCAGACAACATTTGGAGGATGGGAGATTATTGCTGAGTAAATTCTCTAATGATCCAATAGCCCAAACGTTTCCCAACACAGAACACAGTTCCTTTGCTTCAATGGTATACGAAATGAGTTTAATATGGTTTAAGTGCTGTTTAAGAACTATGCAAGACTTGTGAGTAACCATTTCACTTCGCTTCCTTTGTTGCGCAGGGAAGCACAGTTTTTAAGTTCCTGAAGAAATTCTGGCTCTGACAGAAGATATCAAACATTTATATGGACTTCTGAAGCTTATTTTACTTTTTGGAATACCTTTAATCTCTCCTGAACATAAGAAAAGGAAGGTGGCCTTATCTAAGCTATGGAGGAAACAACAAAAAACAAACTTTAATCATCATCTGTAAACAGAATACTTTGCATAAATGTGACTCATATGTAAGCAGCATGCACGTAAGAAGATTTGGTGATTTGGTCAGCATTGATTTCACAAATTCTTACGGGAGAAAAGCAATTAATTCGTACAGTGCAGAATTTCATGGCAAGGTGCCACCAAACCCACATTTGCCCCGCAGGTCACCTCTGAACCCTGTATTTTATTTCTACCTGCAAATAGATCGGTAAACGTGCAATGCCACAGCTGCCACTCACTGCTACTGGTTTGTGTGTCTGGCTTTAAAACCCTGCGTTCTCCTTGCTAGCAACCCCAGCAGTTAAAAATCTTGAAAATACACTGCATGAGCTTGTTCATTCTCATAAGAGGGAAGACTCAGAAATAAATGCATCGTAATTCCCATGTCAAGAATTACAATCTAAATCCCCATGAGATAAGAGCACAACCAGATGAAAAACTGTCTTGGCACCAGCACCATCCAGCAGCTCACTGAGGAACCAAGAGGACGTTTCAGGCAGGCTTCTGCTGAATTTCTTCCCCTGATTTTGCTGCAGTACCCAGTTCTGCAGGCGTGGCCTTGAACATGACTGTATCAAACAGCCTTCTGCAGGAACGCACAAGGGCTCACTGAGCGATTCAAGCTGTTTGGTACAAATAGAGCATCATTAACAGCCACTGAGTCACTTGCTGCCAACTGTGTTATGCTAACATGAGTCAGCTTTTTACCTTGGAAGACACTGATCTTACTCAATGCCACGGCACTGGGGCACTTGCTGGCAGCTCCCGCTCCAAGCAGCAGGCTCACTCTTGCCAAGTGATATGCCAGGTTCCGTGTGTTTGGTTTTTTCCTATTAATATTATTTTTTTTTTCCTATCTTTTGCTAACTACAGCAGGATTTCCCCCCTAAAAACAAGATGATACTGCTTTCCGTTTAAGACTTTGTATTTTTAATGTAAATACCAAAATGTCTTAAAGCTCTAAGGAAAAGAAGCACTTGAAATTCTGGTGAAAATGTTAACACTAACAAAACGTTAACAAACCAAACGCTAACATTAACCAACACTCAACAGGGACAGCTGTCTGAAGCTAACTAGTACAATCTGGCACAAGAAAGCAATCAACAACTTTCAGTTCATTGCTTAAGGTCCTGCAGACAGATTTAAAGACAAAACAAGGTACCTTAATACCTCGTAACAGAACACACATGATTTGGTATCAGCGTGACCCTAGAGAAGAAAACTAGTGGATCCCCAAGTGTTTCATCTTCTCCCTATGCACAACCAGACACTACAGGTTTCCACACCATAAGCCTTTCATTTTTCTTTGTTAAAAGCAGACAAAGCCAAGATCAGAGCTTTTAAAGAAAAATGATTTAACCGCATCTTGATATTTTTTCCTACTTTGTATTTCTGAGAAGGACTAAAAACACCACATGCTGCTGCACAATTCTTGGGTGAGCTGAATGTAACAGAGGCACCACAGAAACTGGTACTCATCCAGACTGCCTTCTCACCTGGGGAGACCCTCTGCACTTACAGCTATCCCTGGTACAGCGGTCACAGGGTAAATGAAACGTGCCCTGAGTGCAGGGATACAGAAACACACTCTTTTTCAAAGGTAATTAATACGAATTTAAATTAGTATAGATAAACAGCCATGCAAAAGTCTGAGCAGGAAGAAGGTTTCCCAATACATATATGCCCAAAGCCCTAGGCATTTCTGTTTTAATTTAGAGATGCAGTTTTGCTCCACTCCACCTTTTGATATACTTAGAGCCGAAAATCACAGATAACAAATGTGCATTGGGTTTATGGGGCAAGGCTGTGGTACCAAGGATTTACAAGGGTGGCTGCTGTGAGTGGAGTCCCGCAGTTTTAGTTTCTCACTGCTCTAGTCTGTTAGTAATAAGCAATACAAAATATTAATCTCCCTACACTGAGTCTCTTTTGCCCAGGATGGTAACTGGTGAGCCATCTCCCTGTCCTTATCTCAACCCTTGAACACTTTTCCATTGTGTTTTCTCCCCTTCTTCCTTTGAAGAGGGGGAATGAAAGAGTAGTGTAGTGAAGTTTAGCTGCCTACCCATGTGAAACCACCACACAATGCCAACTCACTGATTTAACAGCGTTTTGAACTGATGCTTCAGAAAGCTTTTGCTGTCTGAGAATAGGGCTGTCCTGAATGAGGCACCATTTGCAAGTGGGGCATCCCCTGCAATAGAAATTGCTTCTTCAGGTGAAGCTTGCCTTTCTGACCAGAAATTGTTGGACTACGAACAAGTTTAGGAAAAGGTTAAACCATAAGGGAAGGAATCTATACTCGATATTGCAAGTTAAAGCGCATGGAAATAATATTATGTAGCTTAAAGACAAGTACTCAGCTTCAGCTGTCCTTACCACTTTCTCCTGAAGTTGGGGATGGTGGTGGAGTGGCAGCAGTAACACTGTGTTTGTCCCATATGCTCTCCAAAATACCTGGCCAAAGAGATATTTTTCAGAACAGACTGCTAAAAGACAGATTGATCTAACAAAAACATACTGGAGACAGAGCGCTCCGCTAAAACACATCTTGAGTGCTTGAACAAGGAACATTCTGTACAAGGACTCAGTAAGTTTTTCAGGGTCACTAAGAAAAGACAATCTCAATCCCTTTATAAAGAGGAGGATGTGTGCAGCTATATATCTACTTTGCTGCACAAGCTTCTTTCAGAGTCTTTTGACCCAGTCACCCAACAGTACAGTTGAGCTTTTTAACAGCAGGAGTGGTCCTACATCCCCCACACCTTGCCTCCTTGCACCACGAACATGCAGGCTTGTTATCATAGGGACAGTGAAGGAAGGCACTTGTTTCAGGGCTACAAGCCCACCAACTCGTACCTGTGAGGAGCCCAAGCACTGTTTGCACCTGGTCCAGGAGCAGCTTGCGTAACTCTTCCTTGCGGGCTACGCTAAGATCCTCTCGCGGACATGCCAGTTCTTCCGAAGTTGTTTTCAACATTATCAGCCCCAGAGGAGTGGTCACAGGAGACTGAATTAACTGAAAGGAAAAGGCGTGAATGCAACACGTGATAACATTCTGCAGAACTGTCAGATCACAGAAAGGAGATCAGTAATTGTATTGGCTGTTTACAAACGAGTATCAGTTCCCCCGGTTTGCAGCAGTGCATGTTGAGGGAAGAGAACTGCAAGTATTGGATTTCCTGAGACATTAATCTATGTTGCAACAGTTCAAGCACCATGGGAATCCTTGGGGTTTCGAGAGAGCTTTCATAATGTCGTTGCACACATTCTCTGTTCCAGCATGTTTACCAGTAACAGTTTGTTCCCCTTGTTTACTGCCTTCTGCTGACATCATCACTTCTCAGAATTGCCTCAGCACCCGGGAGTTCACCACGTAACAGGGCTGCTGCTGAAGCCACGCTCAGACTGGGAGCCTGCACCATCAGCCAAACAGTTCCCCCCTATCCCCTCCCCCCCCAAAAAAAAACATTCTTTCCAATTGCAGAAAGAAAAATGCAGCCAATACTGGATGGCAACAGAACGCAGGTAAGGGATGTAACCTCTCCTTGCGTTTGCATCACATCTCATTCTGGAAATCACATTTACCCTAAAAAGAATGATTTCCACCATGTACAGGATGCACAGGAATAGGACCAGAGAAAGCAGTGATTTTCGCCTTCATTAGGCACTGGGACATTACTGACACACTCAAGTGGGAAAAAGTTTTATTTTCAGCTGGAAGACACTGCTGTTCTCTTGACCTGAAACATCCAAGTGATTTATACACTACTCCCTCTAGATGAAAAAAAAAATCTAAAGCCAATCACAATTATTGCAAGTAATCCCTGAAGTTATAAATTAAACAACGCAGGCTGACTTCAGCTCACTGGCCCACCAGACCAGAGACAAACTGACTTAACATTGCCCAGGCCACACAGTTTGGTGAAATACGCTGGGGAAAAAAAGCCAGCTATAAGCTCTTAGTCTAGATGTACATCACTCTGGCCTTCAGAAAGGAAGCACGATGGCACAGGAGCAGACAGCTAAAGGAAGTTAAACATACAGCTTGTTAGTGAATTAAAAGATGACTTAACATCTCCTCTCATGATATTTCTGACAAAGCCAGGAAGTCTGGCAAAACCAGGCCCTGGCACTTCAGTAACGTTAGATTTTGTACCTCTGAAGCGGCAGCATTAGAATTACTGTTTCTGCATAATGACAGCACAATAGACCAAGTTACTTTTCTTCTCCATTTCCCTAATGGCTCAATAAAACTTTTAGAAACTACTTAGAGAACTGTGATGCCAATTTACTGCTACAGAATCTAATAATTGCTTCAAATGATCTCAGAAGAAGAAAGGACTTGTGCAACTCTCAAGTCTATCTAGCACAGGAGCAGAATGTTTTGCTTTTGCTCTTCACTATTTTGGGATCCTGCAGTTGAGTATTAGTGCTTTTCTTCCAATGCCTCTCAACGTTTTTGGAAGGCCTCTGATACAGAAATTAATTTATAGCAGCACTTCCCTCAGAGGCTGAGTCTACAAGGAGAGGCTTAAAGAAAAATTGATACCCGAAGTGGGCTTGCAAGCACCTAAGATAGCCTCCAAATGGCTAGAAGAGCAAGTGGAAGCTCAGAAAGCATTTCAATTGCAGATCCAGATAAAACCAAGGCCAAAACCGTAAATGTAGACAGTTGTCTTAAATTACTTATTGTCAGACTGACAATTCAGGAAAAAATTGCAGTGTGCTGCGCTACATGATTACAGAGCTATTTGAAAAGAGATTACTCCAGTAAGTAACAAGCTCGGTTTGCCAAGCCTGCATTTTTTTCCCCCAAATTTTGCAATTAATACTAGATCCATTTGTCTTAACAAAAGCTCCTGACACTTTGGGACCTTGATTTACTTCAATAATTGCCTTGTGGTTTGTTTGTGGGCATAGCCGCATTCAAATCATGCAATTATATCAGTAGAAAAACGTGGAGCAGCACCTCAGTTTAGACTCAGCCTCTAGGCCAATTATGAAGGATTTTGGGAGAACTGGAAACCAAGCACCCAAACTCAAAGAGGAGGGTAGCACCCGCCTGGCTGGGCTCCAGCAGCAGGGAGCTGTTCATCTGACCCAAACTTCACTGTGAAGGAGCTGCTTGTCAAACAAATGATGTTCAAACTATCAGCACTGTCTCAGCCAGGGTCCTCAAACACACTTCTCAAACACCCCAGCAGCATTCAGTTAGTGCCTTCACATGATGAGGTGCCAAAGCTTTTCAGGATAATTTGGTTAATAGAATTAAGTGAAAAAAATCTCTAACAGCTCCATTCAGAAACTTCACTTTCAACATAACACTAGAAAGATGTATAATACGTAGGAAGCCATGGGCCACTTGAAAATTAAAGGAAAAGGAATCAGAGAAGGAACTTTGCTCTTCACGCAAGTATTTAATCTTCAAGGGAAGTCACTATTCAAGGAAACAAATTACAGCCCTCTGTGAATGAAAAGTTTTACCTTTAGAAGCTTCTTACCTGCAAGATGTTAGTGAAGAAGTCATGGTAGAACATTGGCCAGTCCTGTCGGCCGATGTCCACGATGACTTTGCAGAGCTTGTTCCTGATGAAGTAAGGCAGAGTTTTGTGGTGAGCTAGCAGGAGTTTGGGCAGGCAGCTGCGGATCTCCATTTTGTCTTGAGATGGGACCCCAAGCCACATCTTATTGATCAGGTTCTGGAAAAGAAACAGACCTCCACAGTGAGCCCACCTGAAACACGCTGATCTCACATACTTCACCAAAATTAAGCATTGAGGTGTCTGAGTAGGAGAACCTTAAAAGGCTACAGCCTTCAGAGCCATCCGTGTCCCTCACTGACCAAGCACGGGCTGTTAACGGGCAGACCTGCAGATCAGCAAACCAGCAGGTATTAGCAGATTAAGCAGAAGATGGTTCTTTTGTTCCAGCTCTGACACGCAGCTTTGCTCTCTGGGCAAAAAAAGCTGAAATTTCAGATGCTGGGACTGCCCTCAGCCCTAACCCTGGCACCTCCAGCAACACAACCACGAGTGTGTGTGAACACAGGAGAGTGTCTAGGCACAACTACAGCAGCTTCACCGAGGCCACAGACCCTGTTCCACTAACTTGGAATAAGCTTTGCTGCCTGATGGGGGACTTGGGCAAACGATGCCCGTGATAGCTCAGGCTGAGGAGCAAAACTCACTGAGCTCACCCCTCTAAGCCATACAGAGTACAGGAGAAAGCTCTAACAAGGAAATAAGAGCCCAGGCCCACCATAGCACTATCAGATTCACCCCTCCGACATGAGATGTTCACAAAAGTCTCAGTGCCCTTTCAAGGGGCAAAGCACAGCCTTGTATGAGGCAGAATAAAAAAAAAGGAAGCAGGTTTGGCTTTAGATGTCTCTGGTGCCACGCAGGTCTGAGGAAGGTCACCTCTCGAGCGGACTTTGCAGAGACGGGGCATCACTTACCAGAAAGCTTTTAGGCCACTTAAAAACCGGGCAAAATCCCTAAGAAGGCAGAGTTGCAAATTGCTTTCCTGCCACGCTACAATCCCATTTAGGGACTCCGGAGCATTAGTAGCTGAGCCTCGAAGGATAACTTATGTAGGAGGCCTGCTCCAGGGGCGCATATCCATCTGCAGGCATATAGCCTGGAAAATCCAGCGCCAGGAAATACTGTGCCGTGCTTTGCTGTGGGAAATAGAAGGCTGGGCTTGTGGTCAAAGCAGATTTAGTTCACAGAATAGAGGCACTGTACGGAGGTATCACTTCACAGCACAGAGGAGCAGGTTTATGTGTGATATATATATATCTATGTGCCTTCTGTATGGCATATACACTCAGAGGTTACTTTCTCCTCCCCTATAGATGTGGAAATACTACTTAAAAGCCAGCAGTGACCCAGCCAAATGAGAGTTCCTCACTGCTAGTCCACAATGAGAATTTCTGAAATGCCCATAAAACTGGAAGATGCTTCAGCGTTAATATCCATCCCTTACTGCACACGGGATTTGTCCACTCAGCTGGCCTGAACACGGCCGCTGTCTCCACCTGGGAAATGTCCTGGGGAAGGCATTGTCTTTTCCAAAACCAAGCAGAAACAATTCACCCAGAAGGGGTCCAGGAAGTTTTGATTCCAGATCTGCTGTGGACTTTCTAGATGTTCTTGAAAATACAGCGTTCTCCAGAAGTTTGGGGGATGAGCCTTGTGTTCATACACGTGGTTTTACTGACATTCAGCACAGACCCCAAGGCTGTGATGAAGGCTCAGGCGCAGACTGACCCAGGACTAGCCGAACGCAGTGCCACAGCAGTTAACTTTGGAAATTCCAGCTTCTCAGTGGAGAGATCCTAATCTCTCAGCTGAGCTGTGAACTCACTTCCCTCAGTTTACACACGCACACTGATTCCTTTGTTCTGCTTAGTTCTGGGCACAATTATTTTCAGTACTACTTTACCCCCCTCTGCCTCTGCCCTAGAGCACCAGAGGCTCAGTAATCAAATGTTTTCCTCTTCATGAAAATTGATTTAATTATTGCAGGCTGCTGCGGTTTGACATCCATCCCCAGAGCAGGGAACAACTCCCGTATCGTTTCTGTCACGAACACCCCTTTGTGAGAGGAAGCATCGCCCAATGGTCTTAGGACATGGCAGATTAAGTTTGCAGCCCCACTTCAGGCTCCCTCCCTTTGCAGCCCCAGATAAATAAATAGAGCTTTGTGAGTCAAGAAGTCAACAACAACACGGAGACATCATTTGTCAAAACAACTATGAAGAACAGAGTTGTTTGCTCTATCCATAAAGTGGCCCAGTGCAAAGGGTATAAACACTCCTTGAGTTCAGAGCAAAGCTTGGACTGCTGATCCAGCCCAGAACAGAGTGCAGAGGCAAAAAAAAAAAAGACCAAATTGAGGCATGACATTGACCAAGCCCCAGGACATCAGCAGGGAAAGACACTGCATGGCTCACTGAGACATCAGCTGATAAAACAAAGCTTTCACAGAATAATTTAGTTTCTTCAGTAGCTATACAGATCAATATTCAGGCTTTTAGCCATTAACTTTGTTCCCTTTATAAGTAGGTAACAAGTGGGATGTGGTCCTGTAAGATCGACCTTCCCTCAACAACTGGCACATAAGCTTGTGGGATGCAATTCAGAAAAGAACATCAGAAAAATAGATGTCAAAAATAAAAGAAACTTTGTTTTCCCTCTTAGCAGTACAGTTTGCAGCAGCTAGTAGGAGGTAATCATACACATTTCTGACCGTAAAAGAGTATAAAAGCAATAGCACTCTTAAAAGCTTTGTGCAGAAAACTCAAGCAGCCTCTGAAACTGCAGGCAATTTGTACTGAGAGATGCCAGGAAGTTAATTCTTCAATTTGTGTACAAAGATTCATATTCTCCTACCCTAAGCCTGCCATTAAATAACCTCTTTAGGAGAAAGCAATAAAAGCAAGCTTTATCACTGTACTTATTAGGGTTGCCTTTTCAGACAAAGGTTTTCAAATAAAATCGATTGCCATATAAAACTGCATCAGACACGGAAAATGCACCATGCAGGCAACAATATCCATTTTACCTCAAACACGGTCAAACTGTACATCATCACGTAGTCATTTCTTGTACTTGACAGGAAATAAAGGCAGAATCTCCAGGCTCCTATCTGCTGGGCAAAATTATTTAAAAGCTCCTCTGAAAAAAATGAAATATTAAAAACACATTAAAGCCCAATCTGTAAACAGATTCGTAACAACCTACGTATAGCACACCGAGCTTAGAAGATACCCCATATTCAGAGCAACTCGAACAACCAGGGGAGGGGGGAAAAATCATCCTCAAAAGCATTAAAACCAACCTAACAACAGGCTTTCATAAAAACAAAATAGGTATGGCAAAAATTGTGTACTCTGAAATAAGTGCTACACCAGACTCATAGCTGAATATTAAGACAAGCTACTCAAAAAATCATTTGCAAGCATGACTATTCTAAGTGTTAGAGCCCAATGTTGGAATACCAGGTCCCTGTGAAAGACTGCAAGCATTTCAGAACACATACGGCATTGGGAAACACTCGCTTGAATGCAATTGCTCTGAGACATTGCAAGTCAGCATAAAAAAACCTCTCTGAACACTCAGATGCAGGATACGGTGGTAATCTCAAGTCAAGCAACTACACACCCAACGTGGCAAAAGGAAAACTTGCAAGGGCTCTGCTCTCCAGGCTAACCAAGTGTAAGCCTTAACAACCAGTGGGTTCCTTCCCTGCAACTTGACCAGGAGAGCAGGGGAATGCTGAAGATTTTTTCCCTTCCCACAGCTCTGCCATTTCAGCTTCTAAGCAAGAAAAATTTTAGGAAGAGCTAAAAAATACAAAAATTAAGATGAGGCTGTGCTTTAATAAATGCAACAAGCTCCCAAGCAATACAGCCTACACCCAAAAAGCCCCTGAAAAAATGAAGGGACTGAAAAACTACTCCACAAATCCCAGTTATCAGTGCTGCACACAGGTCTGACCTCCTTTTTGACTCATCCCTTGTGCTGCTGGGAGCACAGCAAGGGTATTTGCTATACACCTAAATTTGGGCTAAATGGAAAGGCACGACAGAGTCATTCTAGCACTGCAGGTGATCACCACAACAGGGAAAAAAAAGAAAAAAAAAGACACTTTGCTAGTTGCTTATTCTTTATTCTTCCAGGCTTCTGGAAGAAATCTTTCATGCTGATCACAGACTTGGCACTGAAGTTACAGAAATGGCAGAAGCCTGAGAAGAAAAGCAAACAGCCTACTTCTGCCCATTAAATACAGCTGCAAGAAGCTAATCTAGAGCACCTGTAAGATCTCTGCTGGTTTTCAGAAGGACATATTTAATAACACTAACCAAAATGAAACCTCACTGTTTATTCCCACTTGTCATTTCACATTAATTAGGACATTCTTCTGCTTTCCCTTCTTAGGGCAGTACAGATCTGAAATCCACGCTCCATCTCTAGGCAGAAGGTAGACATTTCCCAAGACAAGTAGTCTAACAATGTGCAGGCAGAGAAAAACTAACAACTTTCTCCCATCCTAGCCAAGTCACCACTTGGAGAAAGGAGCTGCACCTCCGTGCTTACAGAACAGAGGGTTACTGATGTATTAATTATCTGTAGGACTTGCCACAGCAACTCCAAGACCCAAACTATCATGTTCATACCTCAGCAGGAGAGGCTGAGATGCCAGTTCTGTACCAGGCAGAGCACTTTTGTCTGCTGTGTTTAACAACCACCCAGTGTCCTCCGCTGAGGTCTGCAGGCAGCAGAGAGCCCCCAGGAGCAGCCCCAAAAAGCAGCTTGCACTCACCTATCTCACGTTTCCGCTCATTCGTTGTGCAGTTGTGGAAAAACTCTGTCATTAAACTCTCCAACGCCCGTAGCGAGGCCTCTTCAGATGCCTGGGGACAGCACAGAAAGAAAGGAATTAAAGCAAATTTCCACTTTGAATCCCGCTCCCTTCTGTGCACAGCTGACTTCCACGGAAGGCAGCACGTGGAGGTCGGCACCAGTCACCACGCAGAAGTACTCGAAAACTAAGCAGGTAGAAGGCAAAACTGCCTGGAATTGAACCTGCTCACTGCAGCGAGAACCAAGGAGCAACAATTCCCCCAAAGGCAGCAAATTCGAGTCAAGGTGCTTTCAGCCCGAGCCCGTTCCCATTTCTGACTCGGTGCCACGCTGCCTCCTGCAACACCAAAGGTGCCACGGAAGCAGCAGCAGCTTGAAAGCTGAAGGAATTCCCGGCGCTTTGAGAAGTGATGCACAGGATTCAGAGGTTTAATTAAAGCACAACATTCCTCCACCCCCAAATTTACTTTTTGGAAATATTCAGTTACAGCTCTGTACGTACAAACCCTAAAAAAAAAAGGCATCAGTACACAGCAGCTGCAGGGTTCCTGGGGCTCTGTGCCTCTCTGGAGCTGAGATCATTTTATCCCAGTGCCATCCCCACGCCGAGGTCAGCCTCTCTACCTGCACTCCCCTTCCCTGCCGATGGACAGGCTTAGAGGAGAGCCCGGCCCAGCACAGCAGTGCCGTTAGTCATTCCCCTAAGGTTTGCAGCTCAATAATAAACGCGGCCTTCCACTGCACGGAAACAACGCAAACTGGGAAAGAAAACTGAAAGTTCTGCCTCTAAGAGTGAAAACAAACACAAAAAGATGACTGGCAGCCTTCTGCGCAGAGCCAGGCTGGGGGGAGCTGGGCAAGTGAGGCCACTTGTGGGCACAGAGCCGCTGCCAGCTCCCATCCCCAGGGAGCACCGAGCAGGAGCATCTCCTCTGCTCTCCTCTCCCAAGCACCAGCGAGCCAGGACACCAGCATGGCCCCACCAAGGGATGCTCTGTGGGATGCTGCTTTTTCGATTACCTAGCAGAGGAATGCTGGGTTTCAGCCTCTTCGTGCCTCCCCACCCCTTTTTCTCCAGTTAAATGCGCCTCTAGAGAGCCAAGACTATTTTAGAAAGAAAAAAAAAAAGTATTCTGTTAGCGGGCAATTGGCTTAAAATAGCCCACAATCAAATCAAAGCCACTTTGTCAACTTAAGCAAGATCAAGCACCCATTATCACTTCCTTAATCCATTTACCCGCAGTCCCTGGCAGCGCAGGCTTCACCTTGCAGCTGGCCCTGGCTCCCTGCTGCCCAGCTAACAGCAGCCCCGCGGTAAGAGCTTGATTTTAAGAACTCCACTTGACCCGTTCCCATGATGTTGGGATGCAGCCACGCTGCCTTTTCCATGCATTTCTGTCCTGGGTGCTTCACCCTGCTGCAAATCCCTTCCTAACCTACTCATCCCCAATGAAACCAGGACACGTGAACCCAGCATTTCAGCAGATCCCCGGACTTTGCTTCTTTGCTGCTCAACACAGACCAAATCTCACCAGCAGTTCCAGATGCCAAACACCCAAAAAAACATTTCCAGCCTTTGGCCACGTCAATCTGATGCAGCCAAACTCCTCCATGGGAGGACAGCTCCCTGTCCTGTCCCTCCACGACCCAGACCACCTCAATTCACCGAGAGGCGTTAGCTCTGTGCACAGGGATGTCAGGGCTCCACTGGGTTAGCACCATTAATTCAATCCATCTTTCGGAGGAGTAGTTGAGATAAAACCACTTTTTTTCTGGGTCAAGAAGTTGCAGGCTTCCCAAAAACATCAAACACCTGACAGATCCCCCGCTGCCTCCAAACTACCTCAGAGCAGAGGTTTTGAAGAGGGCTGAGCCTGCTCCCAGGAACAAACACCCTTCCCCTTCTGTACGAGCAGCACCATCACCATACTCAAAGCATCGAAAGCACAAAGGAACCAGCACCAGGCTAGCAGCACGAGTGCATTGCCTGTGGATTGTTCTGTCCCTGGACAAATACTTGCTCTGGAGGGCTTCGCCCAAGCCAAGAGCTGACTTTCCCTTTTGGCAAGGGACAGGCAGAGGTAGAAGTCACCCAGCCGGCCTCTCCAAACAGGATTTCATGCAAGAAGCCCAGGCTGGCCAGAAGCCAGCTCGGGCAGCAAGCAGCAGCGTGACCTCCCCGACTGTTTCACTCTCCCATTTGACTTCTCCCGGCTGCTCTGGAGGTTTTGGCACAGGCAGGTGGAGCAGCACAAATCAGCCGAGGCAATCAGAGCCTTGCCCGCAGCGGGCTCTGCAAACCTCCTGGCTCCCCAGGTGCCCACTGCTGGGCACCCCGCTCTTACCACCGGCAGAGAGCAGCGCTCTGCGCTTCTCCATGCCTTTTGGGCACCCCTCAGGTGAGCCATTCCTGGGGCAGGCGGTAGTTATCTGTCTTTCAGGCGAAGGCTGTGATAACTAGGGCATCCTGAGAAGGAGGCCACGCTGCTGCAGAGCTGCAGAGGCACGGAGACCTGCTCGGAGGCTGCACCTCGGTGTTATCGCTCCCGCCGTTTGCTTTCTTCGAGGACTCGGTGTTTACTCGGCACTGAAGGACAAAGGAGCAGGAAGGCACACCAGGATCTGGGGGAGAAGTGCCGAAGGCTCCCGCTCCTGAGCAGCGAAGCCACGTGGATGACTGCAGGAGATGGGACAGTCAGGGTGAGACCGAACCCCGCCAGCAGTCAGAGCCTTCAGTGCTCAGTTCAGCTGCTGTTGGGTCTGAAGTTCAGCCATTTGGGTCACACAAAATTTTAAAAATTAAGTGTTTTCAAGGAAAGCTGGACCACCACTTGCAAAATTTGCCATAGGGTTTCTGGGCAAGGGCTGGCTGTACGCATCACCTGCATGAGGCACTACAAAATATTCAGCTGTTGGAGCAGAAAGGCTTCCTGCTCGTTTTCCTAAAGTTTCATCCCCCCTTTCCCCACCAAGGCCTGCTGGTGTCTGCAGCCTAGTTAAAGTGCCATTTGCTCTCCTCTGTCAACCATCTGAGAGAAACCCCACGCATTTCTCTAACTCCTGTGTGCAGAGCAAGCCTTGTGAGCTTTTTTTAACCACAAAAAACTTCTCCATTCACTAAAAGCAGCCAAGGTTGGCTTTCACGAGTCACCATCCACGGTCACCCCCCTGCTTCCAGCTCCCTCCAGCAGGGACGGTCAGGCTGTTGTTGTGTTCAGCATCTCTGCTGCTGCCTTCAGCCAACGCTCCGGCCAGCAGTGCTGCAACCAGCTGGGTGCCCGAGGTGGTAGCACAAGGAAGAAAGCAAACGCACCTCTTCCTAGATGGCCACGGATGTCCACGCTCCATACCTCGTCCCTGGAAATCGCCCACCCTCAGAGGAAGTGCCCCGTGTGACCGGGATCAGGCTGGGAGCTCACACACCCATCCCATCCCCACTTCGGTCTCACCACGTTTGTTAAGGGTGTTTCAATAGCTTATCGAGAGGTGTGTGGCCGCTTACTCAGCCCGTTTATCTATCAGCTCCAACCTTTAACAGCCATCTCATACCCTCAGAAAGATGAGGGATTCGCAGCTGAGAACGCAGCTTCCTCTTTGGGCAGACATTGTAAGGTTTGCTATCAAGTGCTTGCACATTTAAAGAGCTTCTCCGTCCAGCAAAGCACCAAAAAAGAGAAAGGCGCAACGAAACCAGCCGGCTTCAGAGCTATTGTAAAATTGCATTTGGAGATGGAAGAGCCATTAACTGATTTCTCTTACAGAAAAGACATTCCCCTCTTACAAAAGACCATTCTGGAAAACAGGAAAGTGCTTATAAAGCTTTCATTTAGAGTAGATTTGCCTTTTTTTTTTCATTTTACATTCTCTTAAGACTGAACCTCCAGAACAGCTCCAACACATCAGCCTCAGTGGCCGTGCCCGGCTGTCACATTTTACTTTCATAAATAAATGCTTTTAAAAAGGAAAACGATTATTTCTGGTAGCGGAAAGCTCTTCTCTAATGCTTTGCCATAAAAACCCAAGCTGTTAACCTTTTAATGGCTGCTATTAACAGCTCAGCAGAGCATCGATCATACAAACGATGCTCTAAATACAGCATCCCAGGCAGAGGATAACTGTAAAAAGGGCTGGGTTTTGTTTTAATGCGTTTGGAAATGGGTATCGCTAAACCAAAATTAAGGCAATCCCTCTACAGGGGCTTTGGTTGTTTGCTAAAATGTTAATTGAGGCTGCACCATTACGCAGGTGACTCCAGCTGAACTTTGGGCAGCCCTGGACCAGCCTCCTTGGATGCTGAGGGGGGATTTTGCCACACGCAACCCTGACTTCCTATGGTTTCGAACCTCCTTTCATACCCCCTTCCTACCAGCAGCAGCACGAGACGCAGCCCACCACAGCTCAGCCTCCTGCTGCTTATCGAGGTTTGGATCTTAGCATGTTTCAGGCACTCGGCTAAAAGGAGCATCAGCTACGTCTGCTTCTCGTGCTGGTACCGGCTCGTCCAGGAGGGGAGGGACTGCAAGAAAGCATTTAGGAAAAACCCTACCTCTGGTTTGAAGTGTTCCCAGCAGGAATTTCCATCGTGCCACCAGTAAGCCAGGGGGCAAGGTTAAAAGAAAACACAGAGACACCACAATGGCAACTGCTGGTGTAATAAAATTCATTAATTCCATCTTTGCTGCCTCCAAGTGACCCTGCCCCATCCCCTTCCACCTGGGAGCCTCCTGCTTCCAACTCGCTGCAGTTACTCACTGGCATGGCTGTGTGTATACACACACAAACCCTCTAGCTGGTTTTTCTTCCTTTTATCCATATTATTTAGCCTTGTAAATCACTTTTAAGCACGCAGTGGAAGCTGTGGAATGTAATTATACACTTCCAACACCCGTGCACGTGTCCTAACATAATTATTTAGGCTCTTACTTCACCAATTATTGGGGTGTCTTCCGGAACCCCTCCCTGCCCAAACCCTAACCTAAGGTGACAATGAGCAGCTGCAGTTCCTAATTACAGCCCCAGAAGATGGCGGGGTCACCCCGAGCCTGGTGTGGCTCACAGCAGCCTTCCTCCTGCTGCCGTCAGCAAAGCGCAGCCGCTCTCGCTGCTGCAGCCATCCCTCAGAGCAGCTTCGAGCCGCTCCACGCCGCCAAGCTCATGAAAGAACCGAAGCGGGGCGTTATTTTTAGCAACAAAAAGCAGAATTATGGAGTGCTTAAAAAAAAAAAAAAAAAAAAAGGCTGTGTGATACCCAACACATCTTCTGGAAAGGCTGAATGCGCGCTTCGCAGAGGCAGAGCTGCGCGTTACTGAAATACTTGCTGCTTTTAATCATTTCCAGCTCACAGCTTTACAAGTCTGGGTTTTCACACGCATTCCAAGGGTCTCGGTAACAGCATTACGAGGCTCACCCTGAAGTCTTCAAACACAAAGCAGCGCACAGCCCATCACGTACGTGCTCCCCTGCAGTACGTTGCTGATGATATCAGCCGTGCTCTGTCTTTACTCTCAGTTTCCTTGTTGCATTTCAGACATGTTTTTGTGGTTTAATGAACAGAAACTAGGCTCGGCTTCACCCTGCGCTCTGAGAACAGCTCGGGCTCCTGGTGCCTTTTCGAGAGATTTTCCGGCTGCAGAACACAACCCGGTCGCCTGGCCCACTGGTTTCAGGAGCCGCCAGTCCAGCGGCTCGCTGATGAGATGCTGATTTTGCAAACTTTTCTCTTATCCCACGATTTAGGCCAGAGATCTACCATAGATGTCAGGAATTCCTCTGCTATCTAAAGGCAACCGACAGGAGCGAAGCAAGGCAGCAAACGCACCACACTGCACGCAGTCCCTCTGCCGTGATGGAGCTGCCGTCCTGCACGACAGCTGCCCCTACAGCTCCTCAGCTGAGAAATGCCAGATTACACTTCAGGAATCGATGTAAACATCAGCTGGGGACTAAAAATGATCATAGGCTGAAGGCTGCTGTGCAGAGCGGGCTACGGAGAGGCAGCAGCGATAAGCTGATTCCTCCAACAGGATAAAGAGATCAGCTTACCTGTAAACACCGCCTGGTACACCAGTAATCAGGCACCTTTCAGAATACCTACGGGCTCACGTTTCTTAAATCTTCTTGTGCAGGCAGGCTCGGTTAACCAGGCTGCAGGTTTTACGGCTGAGCTTTGATTAGCAGGCTCAAGTGGCCAAATCAGCTCCCTCCTAAACTGGAGGCTCTTCATGGTGAGAGTCAACCCCGGGGAAGCGCGTCCTCCAACGAGCATTGAGCAGGGGCTCTGCTCTTCACAAAAGGTGCTCAGTAACACATGGAAACGCAGCAAGCATGAAGCATTAAAATTCGACGCCTACAAATTCTTTTAGAAACCTACCAGATGAATAAAACAAGCGCAGCAACCCGGCAAAAGCACAGGCAGATTGAGCCGTGGCACCAGCACAAGCCCCGCTGTGGAGCACCTCTACTTCGGGCACCACCAGAGGATCGGGGCCCGGCGTGCTGCGTGCCCTCCAGGCTGCACGGGGCCGGCCACACGCTGCTTTATGGCTGCTGGAGCTCCACACGGTGCTTGGGATCTCACTGGTTGCCTCCCAGTGTACACCAGCAGCTTAAATCCCTTATAATAAAGCCCAGCACCCCCCACCTGCAGGGCACAGGCTCGCGATGGTGGCATCAGGACCCATCAGGGCTCCCCGTGCCAGCCCGCGATGAGGACAGGAGGGCCCTGCCCGTCCTCATGGGGCCAGGCTCCTGTGGGACTGCTCGGGGCGATGGCCACGGGGTGCAGGTCACTTCCTTCTTTCTCCAGGGAGGGGAATCCAGGCCTGAGCAAACAGCCCCGAGGGCTGCCCAGCCAAACGCAACCGGCTCTTGCGTTTTGAGGTAGCGCTCGTCTGGGGATCCCCGGCATCTTATCTGGGGTAAGCTGGGTGTTAACAAGGCAGGTGGGGAACAGCCCTCAAGGCTACATGATTTCGGACAGAAGTATATCGGGGCTGGAGAGCACACCAGGAAATCAAAAACTACAGTGTTAAGGAAACTGTGTGCACCTTGCTCAAATGGGCTGCGACAAACAGCAGCGGCAGCAACATCATTTTGTAAGATGAACTTAAGAAAGTTCCCACAAAGCACAGCCTTCTGAGTTGAAATCAGTCTAAAACATGCACCGGTTATCACATTTTAACTGAGTCTTCCTACAAAGAGCACTGTGAATGCTCTTACGGATGGGTATTTGATACTTCAAAAGCTTTCTTCCTTGTGACTCACTCAGACGTGGTGGCTCCTTTGACCAGGGAGGAGGAGACTGGAGAAGAGTTCAGATGCGATAGGAGCAGTAACCCTGGCACCCCGCATATCAGCGCTGAGCTGTCCAAGAAGCATTCACAGATTTTCCAAAACACTTCTCGAATAGTTCACTGCCGGCAGGACCCTGAAAGCGAACCCCTATTTATCTGAGCCTGCAGACAGCTCAGTGACAGGGGCCAAACACCCAACTGCAGCCGTTTGCAATCCGACCTTTAGGAGTCTCTGGAAGCGAGCACGTCTGCAGAGATGGAAATTGAAAGTACTACAGCAAGCAAAGGAGAAAGTGAATGTAAGAAGCCGAGGATTATTCAGCAGGTTTCTTACCATGGCACTCCTATTCACCAGCAGCTCCCTCTACACAAAGGGAGCCCCTGCTGAGATTCTGACTGCGCTGAAAAATCCCCTTACCTTGGTGAAAAACTCTCCCAGCACAGACAAAGGGACATCAAAGCAAGGTTTGTGCTGCAGAGAGCTTGGGACAAGGATTATACCTTGCCCAATGCTACGGCAGCCAGACCTGCTTTCCAGGGAGGTGGCTGCTGTACACAAAGGCACGATGTTTTATAAGACCCCGCTGAAGAACAGAAAAACCCGCAGCACTGCAAATTTAATTCCTGGCAAGAGCATCAGAACTTGTGTCGGGCGCTTAAGAGCATTTATGGAACTGATGTGGGTAAGGCTCACCATGGGAATAACTCTGCAGGACTTCGTTTGAACGTTTCCAAAGAACAGCACATTCAGACAAAACATCTCCTCCACTGAAAGGCAAACAAGATGTTGCTATTGATAACGCTTCTGCGCTTTGGGGTGTTTCACACCAGCCGCCTGCTCCTCGCCCTCACATCTCCTGGGCTCTGGGGAAGCGCTGCAGGAAGCCTCCGGGGGAGTTCTCAGGGCTGTGGCCCTGGGACAGGGGGCTCGGGTCAGCGCGACCTGGCTCACGGGAAGCATGAAGCAGCAGCCCAAACTCCCGCACCTTTTCCCCATCGAGGGCAAACCATTTTTCCTGGCGTCCCGGCTGTCCTTGCAGCTCCTTGCATCGCCTTCCTCTTCCCTTGCTTTGTGTTTGCATGTAGAAAGCCCAGCAGCAGTGCATGGTTCAGCCTTCTGCCCCATACCGGACACCGGTACGTGGAGGGGGACAGTAGCGAAGCAGGACAGCATCACCCAGGCACAACACAGGATTTTCAGACAAAATTATCTCCCATAAGACAAAAAAAAATCATCTAGAAGGCAGTGTCCCCTGCCTTCAACGCTGACTTCAGCATCCTGGCTCCTTTTCGCAAAAAAAGGGGGAAAAAAGGAAATATGACAATCCCTCTCCGAAAGAAATTCATGCTGCCATTAAAGCTGAAATAAAATATTAAATCAAACCGCTAAAAATAGACAGAGGCGTGCAGACCCGGCTACGAAACTTGGAGATGCTGAACCAAATACAAGATGATTCGGAGCACGAATGCAGCGCGTTGGAAAATTGTAAAAGAAATTAACTCTGGGCAGGATTCCCCTGGGAGAGGGATCGGGGAAGATTGGGGATTAATGAATTTACCATGTTGCTAAAAGAGTCGGAAACAGGTATAGAGAAAGTTTTCTCTCCTGTAAGTAGGAATCACGAACTGTTAAAGAAAGCTGTACGATGTGTGTGTCAGGGGAAGGTTGCAAAAAGCCCTGCCTCACAGCAGAAACACCTCCCCTAAGCTCCAGGTGCTCGTGTGCAAGATAATCTGTATGGGAAAATGGGAGTTGCTTCTTCCCTCTCCCAAACCATCAATATTTGTGCTCGGTTGGAAGGAGCAGACCTGTACAGAGCGGGAGGCAGATGCTGCACGCTGCACCTCCACAAATGATGTTCTGCTTGGAACAAATGAAGCTGGCAGAGGCCTCGCTTCTCTCACAGGAGTAGAAGACGGCCACGGGAACCCCTGGGATGCAGGAAGGCCCAGGCAGCACCGACCCAAACACAAATATAGGAATGTAGGCGCTGCCAGGGAGCTGACTGACACAGGACAAGGGTTCGGAGGGCTTTTAGGACGCATTAATCGACCAGCCAGCCATCAGATACAAACACTCCTTGGCATTTTTTCTCTTATTTTGCACACAGCAGTGGCAGATCCTTCTTCTGAGCTAACAGGCACCACCTAACGATGGGCGTTAAACTCATCTGATGGACCTTGAGGCTCCACAACGCTGCCTAAATACCTTTTAGCCTCACTGGAGGCCGTAGAGCTTACCCAGGTCTTTGAAACATGGTGAATTTAATGCACCACATGCAGATACTGAAGGGCACGACGTGTAACCATCCTACCGAGACAAAGCCAAGGGGGAAGCCCCCTTCCCAGCTGCACTGGAGACCAGCCTTCCTGCTGCAAACCCACTCCTGATGCCTCTTTCTTTTAGCTCTGCCAGAGCTGAGTTAAACCCAGGTTTGCCAACGATGCCCCAGCACCACCAGCAAGCCCTGCAGCGCACCGTGCTGCCTCCCGCAGCCACGGAGGCTTTGCTGCAGAGATGGTAAATCCATGAAGTGGCTCGCGGGCATTAAGCCTTAGCTCTCGTCTCAGGATTTAATAAAACAGGGATAACGCTCCGGAGGGGCAGAAAAAGTGACGTGACTTGCAGGCCGAAAAAGGAAGCCAGATGTTCAAGCTGAGGCGAGGACCTACCAGTTCCTATTCTCTCGTTTCCCCGCACGGCACGGCGAGTCAGAATGCTTTCTGAAAAGATTTACTTTCCTTTTTCAGCTACGCACAAAGGAGATACCAGGAGGCAGCCAGAACCTCAGGCTGCCACCCCAGGGGCCCGGCGCTGATGCTGACGGTGGCAGGATGGGAGCAGAGGGGGGGAGGCCCCGCTCCATCTCCTCTCCACCTCGCAGGCCTCCCCGCGGTGCGGAGGCGACCTCACCAAGCACCAGCGCTTCCTGCCTGCCGCAGCGCCCCGCAGCCTCACCGGGTTCCCCTCCATCTCCTCCTGGAGGCTGTCCCCAGGGTTTGCCAGCTTCCCAGCCAGGCAGCGGGGCCACCGAGAGGGGCTCGGATCAGCCAGCCCCCGGGCCACCAGCTCAGCAGCTCACAAAAAACGTGGGCTGCTTGGGTAACTCAGCAGCAAGCTCCCTGGAAACAACCTGCAGCTCGCCAGCCCCCTGGCTGGATATCCAGCACTCCAGGCATCCCGGACTCCCCAGCACGTGGAAGGCTTAAACACCACCGTGGGCTCTTCGGAGGAAGCTTTAAGCGTAAAAAAGTGACAGCGCTCACTGCTAAAAAAAAAAAAAAAAAAAAAAAAGCAAGCTGATAACGGGGGCTCCAAAATCAAAGCCAGGATGCTGCCGGGAAAAACTTCGAAGGAGCCGAGCTGCCCACGCCCGCTGCCTCCTCCCAGCTCTGCAGAGTTATATTTGCCTCACGCAGAACAGGGACCCGGGTTTTTTTGGGCCGGCTGCTGCTGGTCGTGGTGGACGCTTCCCGTTTCGCAGCGCACGCCCGAGGCCTGCTGACAACAGGAAAGAAGAGTGCCCGGCTTCGTAGCTAGCACCAACAGCTTCCCGTGCCATTTTAAAGCCCCTACACCTCTCAAAACAGCCTTTCTGGGAAGGAAACCTCACTCCTAAGATACTCTTCTAGCTGCTGGCACCACACAAGTCCCAGCTAAACAAAGAGAACATTCTCCAGAAGGTCAGTGCCTGCCTCACAGCCCCCCCGGGGAGGTGAGGAGGCACCTGGAGGGTGGCTGCTGGGCTCTGGGCATCACCGCTGCTCTCTGAGCCTCCCCTCAGGGTACTGGGAGCAGAAAAAGAGCAAAAGGATTGGAGGTGAAACAACCGCATGGCTTCTTGGGATGCGAAACACGAGTGTTGATGACTTGGCCCACAAATATTCATTTTGAATATTCTCTAATATCACCTAGAAGAAACCTAACACTCGACTGGGAAGCACACGAGCACTTTGCAGCTAGTTATTCCCTATTTAGGGCCCACAGACCCAACCCCAACGAAATCCGTTTGAGATGCCCGAGTTTTACACCGTTTTCTTTCCCTACAAAGATGTCACAACGTCACCAAGGCTGGCGCACACCTTCTCCCCAGAAAGGCACCGCCTGGAAGCTGCATCTCTGCTAAACGGGGCTCAGCAGCCTGGCACGGCACCAGCTTCGGTGCCACGACCGCAAAGCCCGCAGGAATTGATACCTCACAAAGCAAGAGGCTGATCCGAGCTTCCTGCGAGACCAAACAGCTTCTTAGTGGCAGCGCAGCATTCCTGAGCCATGGGGGGAGGTGGAGCACACCCCGCACTGCCACCTGTTTACACCAGGAGCCCGCTGCAGTTCCCCTCGTGCCCTTGGTGCCCCTCACACCACCTCGGTTTTCTCCTCGCTCCTGCCCAGGCCATAACTCACCACCCCCCTACTGCTCAAACCCTTCTGTTTTAACCCACTTTAACTAACGAAACCTGCTCCCACAAGCCTGTATTTTGACAGCGCCGTTTAATTACGCAGTATTTATTCCCAGCACGCCTCGCAGGAGCTCATCTTCACGCTTTCCCCACTATTCCCAGGCAGCAGGGCATGCCGGCAGCAGAACTGGCCCATCCGCAGCTCCAAGGGAACGAGAACGGGAGGAAAATCCCAAACTGCAGCCACACGAAGCATTGCAACAGCCAGTTCTGCAGCACAGCCCCTGCCTGCTTCTCACCTCTGTACCCTGTGCCTGGCTTGGGACTGAACCAGGTATTTAACATTCAAGGAAAAAAAAAAACAAGAGGGGATTTGGCACGCAGCAGGCTGGAAGCATACAGCTCCAGGAAGGAAAAGGAAGAAATAAGCAGCCCTTTTGCCAGCTGTATTTACTGGCGTGCTCCCCGAAGCACAGGACTCTGTAACCTCGTTCCACAAGCACAGCCACAGCTCACTGCACAGCACGGGCCTGCCCAGCCCTCAAAATCCAGCCATGGCAGCCGCTCATCTTCCTGAAGCGGGGGGACTCGCGGGGAAAAAACCCACCTGGGGAGCACGGCCCTGGGCTGTAGCTTCAGGGGAGGCCGCGCTAAGATCTGTGAGTGACACCTGGCAGCCGAGCCAGGAGCCCATCGGGTGACAAATTTACAGCTACAAACCGACTTCCTGACAAAAAAGGGGGCTGAGAAGGCCGAGCCGGAGACATCCGAGGGCTGAAAATAGAAGGGGCTGAAAGGCAGCGCGGGGGCTGCTGCCCTGCCCGGGGGGACCCTGCGGGGAGGCAGGGCCGGGGGCAGCTCCCTGCTTCCCGGGCACCTGCAAAATGGGTGCCTGCGGCTCCCCCCTGCCTGCAGGGCAGTGCCAGGTTCCCCTCCAGGCAGAATAATAGAAAAAAAAATCAGAAAAATATATAAAATATTAAGAAAAATAAGCGAGCCTTAAGGCGGCCATGGGGGTTCCGAGCACCGCTGCCCCCCCCCCACGGGCAGGCTCCCCCCTGGCACCGAGACCTCCTCATCCTGCCTCTGGGCATGGCGAAAAGGCAAAAAAAGAGATTGTGGGGGGGCAGATGGGGGCTGGCTCGGCTGTGGGGCCGGCGGCAGCGGGCAGGGCGCGGCGGCGGAGGGCAGGGGCGGCAGCAGCACCCCCAGCACCGCTCCCCACAGCCCCCCCGGACCCCCCCCACCCCCCTGAGGCCTCCCCCTCAGCGGGCAGCCCCCGGCCGGGCCCCGCACTCACCATGGCTGCCGGCGGCTCCCTCGGGGCGGCTCTAGGCCGGGCGCCTCGCTGCGCTCATGGCACGGGCGGCGGCCATGCAGCGGCCGCGGCCCCCCCCGGCCTCCCCCAGCGCCGGGCAGAGGCGGCCGGAGGGCAGGGCCCCAGGGCAGGGCCCGAGCGGGGCTCGGGGCTGGCGGCGGCGGCGGCGGCCCCGGGGCTGCCTGAGGCGCGTCCCGCCGCGCAGCGGGAGGGGGGCCCGGCCCTGCCCGCCCCGCCCACCGGAAGCGGCCGCCGGGCGCCGCCGGCCAATGGCAAGCGAGGAAGGGGCCGAGCCGCGCCTGCGCGTTCCGCCGCCGCGCACGCCGCCGCCGCCATCTTGGAGGAGGGCGCGGCGCCTCCTCCTCCTCCTTCTTCTTCCCCCCCCCTCCCTCCCTCCCGCACTCGGAGCGGCTGCGCGTGCGCAAAGGGCGAGGCCCGCCCGGCAGGAAGGGGCGGTGCTGGCGCGTGTCAGAGGGGGCGGGGCGATGGGGAGGGGGCGTGGTCATACAATGGCCACGCCCCCTCCCCGAAGGGCGGGGCTGCGCGGCACGTGCGTTGCTAGGCAACGGGGGGGCAGGCTCGGGCCTAGTCCTGGCCCCAAAGCCTGCTGCCCATTCTGGGGATAAAAATGCCCTTTTTGCACAATTACCTTGGTTGGAGGGAAGGGATCTGGTTTTGAGATGGGCTTAGCAGGGACCTTGTAAAATGCAGGCCACCCTTAGAGCAATTAGGTGGGAATGACCTAATTAAAAAAATAAATAAAAATCACGAATGTGTAAGAAACATCACTGCCTCCAAGAGTTAAAAAGTCAAAAGGAATTTGGCTTATAACAGGCCAGCAACCGAGAGCCACGTATTGTCTGTGAGGCACCGGGTAGTCTGTGAACCTGGATTGCCCACTCGTGGGGAAACGGGAGGGTCCTGGTCATCGAGAAAAAAAAAATTAAAAAAAAATAAATATATATATATATATAGAAAATAAATTATATATATATATATATATATTTATATATATATATATAAAGTTTGTTATGGAACTAGTAGGCATGCTCCTGCTTGTGGGACGCCTGGCATTGCAATCAGAAATAAAATTGCTGCTTCACTGAGATCCTTGCCTGAGCCTAAGTTATTGGCTACAGAGCGTTTCTCACACCCCTGGCACAGTCCCAGTGTGGGGCACACACACATCCACTGCTGGCTGCCCGGTCCATGCCATCGCCACAGGGGCACAGGCCCGGTAGGTCATGGCAGAGACCTCCCTCCGGTGCCCACACGCCTCACACAGTCCCATCTCCCATGTCCTGCTCGTCACCGGGTACAGGGGCCCCATCACCTCCCCGGGTGGCTGCTTCCCCTGAGAGCCTTCAGTGAAGGACCCTGCAAGGCAGGCACACGCATGCAAGAACACTCGTACTGGCTTCGTGCCTGTGTAACTAATTAAATAATGAACAAGGAGGGAGAATCCTCACACCGCAGGTCCTAATCAGCAGCAGTAGCGAACGGTTACCGGGTATCAGAGACCAATTGCAACCCCGCGGGTTTACTTCAATCCGCTCTGCCGCCCTCTGTTTTCTGATGACTGACGGAGCTGGCAGAGAAGACGTAATGGGGAGATCGAGAAGAGGGGCACGACTAAAACAGGAAATTCAGCCCTTCGCTATGGCCTTTCAAAATGAAGCCAGGACCAATCAGAGCCTAAAAACAGCGAAGTTAATACAGATCAAAACATTTATGGTTCCCAAAGTCTCCTGTGGCATTTCCCGTTACAAGAGAGCGCTGAAACCGGTGGCTTAATAGGCTTTAGAGGGGGGCTGTATACATATGAGGATATTGCAAATGCTTGCAGTTACATTAGAGGATTAAACACAACAGGAGAGGGAGAGAAATAAACCCTCTAGGGGAGTGTAACTAACTGCAAGGCTTAGCAAGAAGATTATGGTTGAGTAGTCCGTGTTTTTTCCACTGTCGAATTTCTTCCACTTCCCTGCTTCTCATTGTGGCTGCCTCTCAGCAGCGTGCTGACCCTGCAGCCCCTCGTCCTGGGCATTCCCGTGCCTGTCCCTGTTGGTGGAAACACCATTCTTGTCCTTAAAATGCAGGGCCCTGAGTGGCAGGGCTCAATTAAATGCAGGTGAACCCCTCGTGCATAAAGGGCTGGAGACCTGAGCCCTAACCTCACCTGGGGTCCGGGTGCTGCAGCTCTTCCCAGACTGAGCTGTGCAGCAGTGTCCGTGCCCTGGGGTGACATCTCGTCACCCATCTCGTGACATCTTGTCACAAAGATTTGCAGCTTTGACATTGTCGGGCTGCTCTGGAGATCACTCTGGCTGCTGTTACGTGCCAGGCACTGCACCGTCTCCAAAGCCTCTCCAGCGTCTCCGAAATGTGAGGCTGAGCCCAGCAACGTGCCTGCGCGCGTGTTCCCGGAGCCTGGAGCCTCTTACTCCACCGATCGTCACTTCGGGCCACCGCAGCTGCACTGGCAGGGGACAGGTATCCATGGAGACTATTAAAAGGATCATCTCATGATCGTGGTGTGTTCTTTTAGCACGTTGTTTGTTGACATGTGCTCCAGCGTGCACGTTTCACACCGGGGCGAGCCTCCTGCCCGATGCAAAGCTGCGGCTGTCGCCGCTCCGCTCGCACCTTGCCTCCTGGGGCTGTGGATGTGGCTTCTCCCCACACTGCATTTTCAGGAGCATCAGGTTTTGTTCTGCCTAACAAAAGAGACTCCAGAAGCGGGAGGGGTTTGGCACACGGACGGCGCTGAACAAGCTGGTGGGCACCGAGAGAAAGAAGAAAACTGAGCTGGGCACAGGGCAGGACCCAGAAAGCAGAGAGGAGGAGCGTGTACCTGCTCTGCCAGGGCTGGAGGAAAGCCTGGGAGGCTGGAGCTGGGCTTCTGCTCCTGGCACAGTTTTTGCCAGCTCCTGCTGGAGGCAGAAGGCCCCAGAGGCGAGAGCTGCCGGCTTTAGCCTTCTGCCAAGGTGCCAAAATGCTGGATCCTTACAGGGAGCTTTTGTCCTGTGTTCCTATTTCCCCTGAAAAACCCAAAGGGCGTGCAGCACATTTTAGTACAGGATTTGGGGCTGACAATGTGCTCTGAGCTCCGCAAGCTTTTGTCCCTGTTCTAGCAACATCTGCTCCAAGGACAACAAAATATCCTCATGCCTTCAATTGCTGTTGAAATAAAAGGTCTTGCACTGCCCTGGCCCGGGAAACCACTGGCTGTCTGCAGCCCTTATGTTTCAATCTGGGCTTTTTCATCTTAAAGAGGGAGACAGTAAGGCTCCGACTACGTCCCAGTCAGCCCAAGTCGGGAAAAGCCATCAAAGTTTTCTTTTCTAACTTTATGTCTAAAATAAAATAAAATACAGAAGAAAGGGAGACACCATGGAGCCAAATGGCTACCTTGGGAGACCAAGGTAACAGAGTTTGTGAAGATTGTTCTTTACTGCATGGTTTATCCCCCGGTTATCTTTATTGTAACCATACACAGAAATGCACTAGAACTTGGTTTGAAGCCCTTTTGCCGAAGCATCCTGCACAGCTCCAGTCCTCGTTCCAGCCTGTTCAGTCACACACTCAAATATTCATTGCAGTTAATTGCTTTATTCCAGTTTTGCAGAGTTTGGGTTTTGCCTCCAGGCTGAGGCTGAGTCTAATTCCAACCCAGCAGCTGTCTGCGCCTCTCTTCAAATCCAGCCGGGTATCTGTCTCCATCTTATTGCTGTTTTATTGCTCCTACCACAAAGGGAGCTGTAACTCACTCTGAATGCCATGCGTAAATGAGCTCCTTCCTGCACATCCACCCAAGGTGATTTCTTTGAAGGGGTTAAGCTGTAGTTTATAAGCACAATAGAGCAACTTCGAAACACGAGGGAAAGTTTTGTGTCATGAAGCCACCCCTTTGCTCAGTAAGCTGCTTGGCAATAAGCAATTTGTTCACTTGGCAAGCTCTAAAATCTGCGGCAGGTAAGGGCTCTGAGTGCAAATGGCCATGCCCACAAGCTCAAAGTACTACGGACACGTGTAATTAATTAAAACCCACAGCCCACTGCTCAGGGGGAAGGCGTGCTCCCCACCACGGCTTCCTCCTCCTCCCGAAGACACTCCAAAAAGAAGACACTCACCTCCAAAACAGCCAGGATGCCCCGAGGCCGGAGGGTTTCCTCTTACTGGAAAGCCCCCGGGGCTATTTGCAATTTACATCCCTGGGAATTGCTTCCAGGGGCTGGGACCAAACAAGCTCAGGGGGCTGAGACACGGCAGAAGGTCAGAAAAGCAGGAGGGTGGGTTTGCAGGCAAGGCCCTGCTCCAGCTGGGCTTTGGAGGGCCATCGTTTCGTGTGCCACTGCCTCCTCCCCAGCTTGCTGTGCTCGCCACAAGGTGCAGAGGGGACAGCAGGTATGAGGCTGCCAGTGGCAGGCAGGCACCATGACACCTTCCCATGGCCCCAAATGTTCTGTTCCCATGGCCAGGGGTTGGATTTGCTGAAGCAGGGGCTTCGTGAGGGCACAGGCTGCGGTGCCAGCCACAGCTGCTTGCGGATACCTGGAAGAAATGAGCTTTGTGTGCCCTGTTCTCCGTGGCTGGTGTCTGGAAGAGGTGACGCTCTATTTCACCTCCACCTTGCTGCTCTGTGATACGAGGCACCACTGCTCCAGCCAAAAGAAGGACTTTGGAGAAAGCTGGGGGCTGCGTTTTTTTTTTTTATTATTATTAAACCTGCACAAATTTCAGTGCCTGGCTTTTCCTAGGCCTCAAAAGCCCAACCAGGCAACGCAAAGAGAAATCAGGATCTCCCTGTCCTCAGCCTCCTGACTTTTGGGGAGGGGACATGCAGGGGATGGCACAGCTGGGGCTCCATGTGCCGGGTCCCACCCGGAGACATCCACAGTGGAGCCCGGAGCCAGGCAGAGCAGCGCCCGGCTGCTCCATCCCACATTTCCGTGGGGGCTGCGAGGAGCTAATGGTTTTTAAGAAAAGAGAGGGGTCCCATCAGCCCGGCACCACGCGGCCCCTCCAGAAGCCATTAGGGGCTCCCCAGGGCTGGCCACGCTCTCCTCTTCCCTTCCTTGGGAGAGCGGCCCTCTTTTTTTCCACATTTCTCCTCTCCGCTGCTCAGCCCATTAGCCGAGACATTAAATTTTAACATTTTCGTCGCTCTGTGCAGCAGGCTGCTGGTGAGTGGGTGCCTGGGTGGGTGCCAGGGCCCTGGGGGAACGGCAGCGGAGGAGGCACCCGCTGCACCCCGCGGGGTGGAGAGGGGCTCCCAATGCCTGCGGGATGCTGGCACCTGCACCCAGGCACAGCTGGGACATGCAGGAACTGTCCCTCCACGGTGACAAAGGTGACAAATGCGACTTAGGGCTGAATCGCCCTCCAGGTTTGGTCCTGGGGAGGTTCGCACCGAGGACAGCCCCCAGCACTGGTGGCATGCGGAACAGGAGCAGCCTGCCCGCAGCCCAGCCCTCGGTGGCAGGGCCAGGAGCTTTCTGTCCACGAGGCTTTAAAATCCATCGATTTTTGCCATTAGAGTGGGAGTGGCTGGGGCAGACACGCTGCAAGCGGAGCAGCACACTGAATAATTCACGGCCAGAGATGACGAAGCCCACGGCCGGCCTGGGGAAGCCTCCCCACGTCCCCCGCAGGGACTTGCCCTCTGCTGTCACCCCAGGGGGTGGGACACGGGCCGGGACGAGGACCTGCTGCTCCTGGGCACCACCACCACGGCCGCCCTGCCTCGCCGCACCGGCACAGCGCTGAGTTTGCCAGGTCTCAGCCGCGGCGCCGCCAAACCCCGCGGCACCAGCGCCGAGCCCGGGCAGGGCCAGCAGCGGCAGCCGAGGAGTTAATCCCCAGCCTCGCCGCATGGCTCTGGAGCTATTAATACCCGCACGCCGCCGGAGCTGCCAGAGCGAGCGGCGGCTCTGCCGGTGAGATCTCCAACTTTCCTCCGCTGGCACGCGGGGCCCGGCCGCCTGCCTGCCACCAAGTCCTGCGCCGGGGACGCGGCGGTGACGGGGCCACGGGCACCGGGGCTGTGCCCGCCGCCTGGGTGCCGCATGGGCACCGGGATCCAGAGTGGGGTGGCCGCATCCTCCGGCATCTGAAGTGCCACGAGGGCTCAGCCGGGGCCTCGTCCTGCCCTGCTGGACCCCTCGGACCCCGCACGCACCCCCTGAGCACCGCTGCGCGATGGGTGCCGGGGTGGCACCAGGCACTGCTGGCTCCACGGCGAGGGTGATGAGGGACACGTCCCAGCCCGGTGCTGCCTCCCCATGCGGTGAGCACCCGGCCCAGCGGTGTGAGGGGCTCCGCGACACCATGGCCCTGGCCGGGTGAACGTGAGACCCCGCCGGCGGCACTGCTGAGGGCGAGGAAGATGCCAACACTTCTCCGGCGCTGCCCGGCCTGGATTCCCCCTCGCCCGGGTGCGTTGGCGCGATGGATTCCTTCTGCTTCGTCTGCTTCCAGAAAGAGGAGCTGCAGCCCCTGCACCTGCACAGGTCAGTGCCACGGGGATGCCGCGGGGGGACACGGCACCGAGGCGGGTTGGGGACGGTGGCCGGCGCAAAGCCACCTGCAGAGCCTGTGCCAGAGCCTGCCCTGGAGCAGACACGGCTGTAGGGGTCCGGGGCTCGGCTCCGTGCCGCGCTGTGCCAGGAGAGGCTGCGTGCCCAGCACGTGAGCACATCCAGCATGTGCTTCCCTGCCAGCAGCTCTCCAAGAGGGGGGTGTGTGTGTGTGTGTGTCCCTCCCTGGTGCCGTGCTGTGCCCACAGGAGTGGGACTGCCGGCTGGGGTGCACCTCCTGCCGCATCCCAACAGGTCACAGCAGCTCCGGAGGAGCTGGGGGCTGTGTCCTGCTGCAGGGCTGCCCCGGCACCACGGGGAGCCCTGGGGGCAGCGGGCTGGCTTGGATTTTGGGGTGGCACTGATGCTGATGTGCCCCCAGGACTCGTACCCGTGCAGCTGGTGTGGCAGCTCCTGCTCGGCCACTTCCAGCTGCGGGACAGCCGGCTGCCCTACAAACAGGGCACCCTGCCACCATCCTGCCTGCACCCTCTCCTCTCAGCGGGGCCAGACCCTGCTCCCAGGGACCTCAGGGGGCAGGTGCTGGTCCCCAGGGAGGGCCACGAGCGCCAGCTCGCAAAGGCCTCTCTGCAGCGGCACCAGCACTCGGCTCCCTCCCTCCCCGCTGTTTTCTGGCCCCAAAACCTCTCCCACCCGCGCTGCTGAGCGGCAGCCAAGGCAAATGCGCGGTGCCTGAATTAGCCGGGCAGCCGGCAGGGACGCGAGGTGTGAACGCCGGCACACGCTGTGCCCAGCTGCTCCTCTGTGGCACCGGGCCACTGCCGCCTGCTGGCCCGTGCCACCGTCCCCGGGGCAAAGCCCCCTCCCTCCACCCCTGGCCATTCCTCCTGCCGTGGCAGGGGCACCCACCAGGGCCAGGTCCGGGTCCCATGGGGCCAGGCAGGGCTGTGAGCCGGGCTGCAGCTTGTCCCCGGTGGGCACGTGGCAGCCTGGGCACGCTGCAAGGTGTCCGTCCTTCCTGCCAGCACGGCAGAAGCTGTAGGATTTATTTTGGTGGGTAAAACACTTTTTTTCTTTTTTTTTTAATTATTTTTGGAGCCTCCATCACCGTGAGTCACGGCCCAGGGGCTGGGGGGACGCGGTGACGCGGGGCACCGGGGCTGGCAGCGGGGCACGAAGCAGCCCCCGAGCACCCCTGGCTCCTGTCCCGCTGCGCCTCCCGCACCCGGAGCCGGGATGGAGCAGGGAGGGGACATCCCCGAGCGGGCTGGGGGACAGGGGACAGGGGACAGCACTGGGCCACCGAGCCACCGAGCCACCGGGCCACCCGCACGCGGTGCTGGCGGCTGCTGCCGGTCCCCTCGCCCTCGCTAGATGGTGCCAGCAGAACGGGCTGCGAGCGGAGGCGGCAGGAGCGCTGAGCCGGGCCGGGCCGTGCCGGGCCGGGCTGTCCCCATGCCCCTGTCTCGCTCCTGCTGCTGGCTTTGAACTGGCCCTGGGTGTAAATGGGACGGGAAACACTGCCTGCGGCTCTGCACCCAGACCTGGGGGAGCAACAGGGCGCCGTGACCCCCTCACACCCCCAGAGAACCCCCCTTCTGCTTCGTTTCGGAAGAAACGCCCCCAAAAACAAGCCGCTATGTTTCTTCTCCAAGCAGTAACTCAGTGGCCATCATTACGCTCCAGAGTTAACGCTGCTCCCCAGCTGCCTGCAAGCGGCTCCTGCAGCCTCTTGCACATCCCCTATGCCGAAGGAGGCAGCAGGCAGGAGGCTGAGCCCCCTGCCCGGCTGGCTCGGGGTCACCGCTGCTCCTCTGCCCCCCAGGAGCAGGGGATGGAGCCTGGGGGGCTGCGGGAGGGGAGGCAGCGCCCCGATGGCCGTCAGCAGCAGCTCAGCCTGTCCCCGTCCCCAGCAGAGCTGCAGCCTGCGCCCTGCGGTGCCCTGCGGTGCCCTGGGCTGCGTCTCCTCCCTGACCTTGGCAGCAGCAGCCAGGAATCTGCTCTGGGCACAGGGGAGCATCGCACGGAGGGATCACTGGCTCCCACCGGCCCCGCGTCCCCTTGGGACCCCCCTGTCCCCCCATGGGTCGGGTACCCCCGGCAGGGCGAGCAGCAGTGACCACACGCGATGAGGATGACCCACGAGCAGTGAAGGTCACGGAGCGAGAGGCGGAGCGAAGGCTGGGCAGCTCCCAGCAGGGCACAGCAGGTTTGGGAGCTTGATGGGGGAAAATCTCCAAAAGCAGCCGGGAGGGGAGGCACCTCCCCGGGGGCCGAGCGCATCCCCGGCTGCTCCCGCTGCGGCTCCCGGCGTGCTCCGCTCCGCGGCTGCCTCCCTCCCTGCCTCCATCCCTCCCTGCCTCCATCCCTCCCTGCCTCCATCCCTCCCTGCCTCCATCCCTCCCTGCCTTTCTCCCTCCTTCCCTCCCTGCCTGCTCCTCCCCAGCATCCCCGCCATCAGCTCCAGGCAGGTTTCAGCTCCTGGCACCAAGACGTGGCCACCAGCTCTGCCCTCCGGCAGCACCGCTCGTGGCGGCGGCGCCTTCGTTTTGGGCTGAGCTGCTCACAGCTCACGGCTCCGAGAGATGGCGAGGGGATGAGCGACCTCTCCGAGTTTGGAGGGGACAGGGATTTTAGAACCAGCTCGGGCTTTCTGCTTCTGCAACACTTCTCTCTCGGCTTGCAGGGGGGAGATGCTCCAATCCCAGCCTTTCTCGAGCATTGGGTGCGTTCACAGCTGCTTACCCCAAATCTGGGGACGTGTCCCCGAGCTGGTCGCCCTCTCTGTGGCACGCAGGCAGCTCCGATCTGAACAGCAGCTCCAGCAGGGACCTGCGTGTCCCCAGCTCGTCCTTGGCTCTCCGAACCCTCGTGGTGCTCGTGGCGATGCGGGAAGCCATTCCTGGGGAGCCACAATTTGCCTTTTCCCTTTTCTGGGTCATTTCCCCACTGACTGCTCTGCCCGAGCTCATCCCCCAGCACAAGCTGGGACGTGTCCCCCGGAGCCGCTGGCGGAAATCCCGGGGGCACTCGGGGCTTTGGCACGGTCTGGCACTGCGCTGGGTGACAAACGTGTTGGACCCGTCTCCCTTCATCTCGCTGATCATAATTAGTTATTAATATGCTCTAAATGCTTTGAAGACCGTGAGCTTTGTGCAAACAGGAGCCGGTGTTATTGTCGTTGCTGTTATTATTCCATCTGTGCGTGACCAACGGCCTGCCACGTGCTGGGGCGCGGTCTGCAGCTGCAAACCCAGCATCCGATGGGCAGGGGCCACCCAGCCCCACAGAACCCCACAGAGCCCCACAGAGCCCCACAGAACCCCACGGTGCCCCATAGAGCCCCACGGTGCCCCACAGAGCGTGCACTTTCCCCATAGTTCACTGCAGGACTCACCGTGCGCTCCCCCAAACCCGCTGTGCCCAACGGGACTGCAAACAGCAGCACCCGCAGTGCTCCCCGTCCCCACTGCTGGTCCCCCGATGTCACCCGGGGCGGGTGCCGTGTCCTGGGTCAGTGGCACTGTCCCCACGCAGGTTCCCCTGGCGCTGCTCCCCGGCACCACTCCCCGTTATCTGACCTAGAAACAGCCCGCAGCTATCAATAGGGCCGGCGGGAGGGATCCAGGGGGCAGCTCCGCACCCGGGGAGCTGCTGCAGCTGGGGTGGCACCGGGAGGGGACGCGGGGACAGCCCCGGGGGGCAGCTGGGGGCGGGGGGCGGGCGGTCAGGGCGCGGGGCCCGATCGTGCGGTGGCCCCTTCCACCCAGCGTGTCCCCGAGGTCCCCTCCGTGCCCACCCCATTGCCCATTCCGGCCGTTTTCTCCCCCAAAACGCTTCTCCCACTCTCAGCACCCACCCCGGGGGGGGGGGGCACCGGACCGATGCGGGGGGGGGGTCACCATCCCCATCCCCATGCCCACCATCCCCAACCCGCTGCCCGGCGGCGACGGGACGCGACCGGGGCTGGGGACAAGGGGACACGCGTGGATGCCGGGGGGGGGTGGGGTGGGAGGGGGCGCCCCCACCCGTGCCGCGCTCCCCGCGTGGATCACGGAGGCGGGGCCGGGGGCGGGGCGGCGGCGGCGCTGCCCGGCCGGGGGGGCTCCGGCGGCGAGGAGCTGGGGGGGGGGCGCCGCTCCCGGCTCCGGTTGCTCGGGATGAGCCCGGCGGAGCGGCCCCGAGCGGGGGGCTGAGGGCGGAGGCTGCCGGTGCCACCGAGGACGGAGGGGTCCGAGCCCCCCGGTAAGGCTCCGAGCTGGTCCCGGTGCGGTTCGGGGCCGGCCCCGGTGCGGCGGAGGGGAAGGGAGGAGCGGCGGAGCTCGGCTTTGTGCGGGCGGCGGAGCGGCCCTTTTGTCTGCACGGCGAGATCGGAGGGGAGGGGAAGGGGAAAAAGGATACGGGGGGAGAGGGGGGGGGAAGCGCCATTTCGAGAGGAGCCCGATAAAAGGGATGATTATTGAAAAAAAAAAACGAAAATCGGAAGAAAACCGGCGGCCCCCCGCTCCCCCCCGGCTCTGTGTGTGTGTGTGTGTGTGTGCATGGGGGGCTCGGGGACAGCCCCCCCGCTCCTAGCCCGTGCCGGGGGTCGCCCCCTCCCCAGCCCCGCGCCCCCCGGTCCCCGCCCGGTCCCCGCCGCCACCTGCGCCGCAGCCCCCGCCCGGTGCGGCCCCAGCCCTGCGGCTGCCGGGGCCAGAGACGGAAGCGGCGTGAGCCCGAGCCGAGCGGAGTTTTGTGGCCGAGAGGGGCTGGGGAGGAGTGGGGAGGGCGCTGGGGGGTCGGGGAGGGTCCGGGGGGGCTCCGTCCTCGCCGCCCGGCGACACGCGGGGACGGCTCGAGGACACGAGGGGCGATCCGGGAGGCTGGGGGCGATGCGGCGGCGCCGTGCCCAGAGCGGGGCTGGGGGCAGTGACCCCACAGCGGAGCGGGGACGGCAGCGAGCGGTGGGCAAGGTGGGCAAGGGCACCGGGGGCAGCCCCGAGTCCCCGCAGCATCCCCCTGGCAGCGGTGGGCGAGGGGAACGGGCCCCCACTGCCACCCACCCTGGGGCTGGCGAGCATTGGGTGCCCGGTGCCGTGTGCCGGGAGGCGAAGCCTCGACCCGTGGTGCTGAGCCCGCCAACCGGCGGCATCCCGGCTCGCTGCGGCTCCAGCGGCCTCGCTTTGCCCTTCCCCAAAGGGCTGGGACATTTCGGGGCACAGCTGAAGGATTTGGTGACCCCACCTTGGCGACTTGTCCCTAGCGGTGGCACCCGGGGCGCTGGGGTGAGTGTGCCACGGGCGGCACCGGCTTGTGAGGGTCCAGCATGGGGACACGGCCCCTCCGTGGGGACACAACCCCTCTGGAGTGGCCGTGGTGCTGGTTTTGGCACCGAGGTGGCAGGGATGCTGCCCCGAGGGTGGGAAGGGACGAGGCCGTGGCTGGCCCAGCCCCGCGGGGACCAGGCAGGTGCCGCTCACGGTGTTTGTCTTTGCCGATCCCAAAGGCGCGGTGCTGCCGGCACTGGTGGAAGAGTTTCGGGAGGGAGATGCTGACAGGCTGATGAAACCAATCAAACAATGAAGTAATCATAAATCCCCGGTGCCAGCGGCAAGTCTGGGAGAAGGCGGGAGGAGCCGGAGGCAGAAGGAGCTGAGGTCCTAACAAAGCAATCCCCTTCAGCAGGAAAAATCCTGGGAAGGCAGCGCGCTGAAAGGCAGCCAAGGTCCTGTCGTCGGGCCGCGCTATACGGAAGCGGTGCTGTGTCAAGTGCCGAGCTGGGAGACAAGGGCAGGGAAAATCCTCCCAGAAGCTCCAGGAGAGCAGCGTGGGGGGCTCCGAGGCTCCTCGGGGCACTGCCGGTCCCTCGGGAGGGCCGCGGGTGCCGTTGGACAGAGCGGGGCTGCTGGCGATGTGCTCTCCCCAAAATTTCTCGAGGCCGCCTGTGCAACCTGGGTCATCCAAGGGCTGGAGAAGCTCATCACGGGCTGGGGTGGGAGATGGCTCCTGCTGCTGGGGTGCTGATGGGTGAAGCGGGGCTTGTCCCTGCCCCGCAGCTCGGTCTCCACCAGGAGGAGGAGGGCAGCGCCCACGTGCCACGATCGCGCACTCTGCGGGGCGCTCACCGGCTCTGCCGAAGCCGATCCCTGGTTCTGGGCTGCTGCCGGGCACTGCCCCGGCCTGGGAGTGGAGGTGTGAGGAAATCCGGCTGGCTGGGGACGCGGTGCCACCGTGCAGAGAAGCGTCACGGACCTGGGAGCTGGGATGGCACCGTTGCTTCGGTGGAGATCAGGGCAGCGTGGCACGGCTGAGGCGTACGGCATGTGGCATCCAGCACCTCCCAGGGCTTTCCAGAGTGCTTCAGGTCACTGCTGCGAGGGGTCAGGTCTTTCTCCGTGAGAAACGAGAGGCCAAGGAGCTGTTGCCCCGTCCATTGCCCTCGGGGTGCTGGTTGCTCCTCCTGGGTTGCGGGATGCTGGGCAGCTCCCAAAGTGCTGCAGCGTTGGGCAGCCCCACTGTGGGTCCCGGCCAAGGTGCCCTCTCCCCGTGCACGCTTAAGGCCCTGGCATCACTTGTGTGTGTGCTGGTGTTGGGCGGCCACCCCCAGCTGCTGCCTGCTGCCTTTTGGGCCAGCTTTTGGGGTTTCAGAAACCCCAAAACGGCAGCGATTCCCCCCATTCCCTGCGCAGGAAAAAGGAGGGACTGGAGCGGGGTCAGTAGCCGGGACATGGATGTTTTCCCCCTGTGCTCACGGCCGTCTGCCTGCACCCACGTGGGTCTTGCCCTGCAACGCCACCGACCCTGGCAAAAAACCACCCCGAGCGTCCCATCCCCTGCACAATGCCCTCCCGCGGAGACGTCGGCCTCGTTAGGCCAAGGTGCCCTTGCCGATGTCCCCGGATGCCGGTGTCCCGGTGCCCAGGGGAAACGCAGCTAATAACGCTGCTGTGCCTGGTGCCTGTCCCCACGGCCCCGACGAGCCGCGAGGAGCTGACATGTTCCCGTAATGGGGTCAGATGAGAACGGAGCCGAGAGGCGGCGGAGGCTGGAAATGGAGCGGCACGCTGAGAGCCTGCGGCTCGGCCCCGGCTGCTGCCGGCCGCGGCGTGGGCATCACCAGGGCAGTGCGGGACGCGGGGACAGCCCTGGTGGGGCTGCGCCGGGCACAGGTGAGCTCTGCTGTCCCCTTGCTCCTCGCTGCTGGTAGAGCTCCGGTTTTCTCAGCTTGCCCTCGGTGCCTGGGGCTGAGCTGCAGGGCGAGCACCCAGAGGTGCTGCGCGGATGGTCCCCGAGTGTCCTGCGGTGACTCCTCCAGCAAAGTCGCGGTGCGGCACGTGCTGGGTCGGCTGCCAGCTCAGCCCGTAGCATCCTTCCCCCCAAAATGGGCTCAGGAAGGTGCTTGAACGGGTGCTGAGCAGCGTGCAGAGCTCCTTGTGGGATGCGGGCCAGGAGGGGAGACCTCATCCCACCCCAGGGCTGTGTCATAGCCCTGGTCCCCCTGTCCCCACACCTGGATGGGGAGCGAGGGCTGGTGCCTGCTCGGTGCCGGGGGGACCCCGCTCACCGTGGGAGCAGAACCGGGGCACCTGGGGCCGATGCTGGCCCCTGGCGCATTGTGTGGCCGCGGGAAGTCGCTTCCTTGCTTTGTGCCTCAGTTTCCTCCGGCTGGGACGCGGGGACGCCTGCCCGCTGCTGGGCGCTTCACATTCCTTGCTAAAAGGGAAATCTGCGTCCTGCGGAGCCCCGAGCCCTGCCCCGTGGGCTTCTTCCCAAACCCCCAGCACCAAACCCTGCTCCTCCGTTTAAAGCCGGGCTGGTTTTCTGACCTGTCCCTCTCCGATGTGGCCGGAGGGATTTTTTTATCCCTTCCCCTCTCCATTTCCAAGCAGCCACTGCTCCGGCAGCCGCCTCTCCCTGCCCCTGCTCCTCTCAATGAGCTCTTAATGAGTTGCCAATTACTTATTGGCAGAGCCGATGCGCCCAGGGCTCGGCACTTGGCCGAGTGGCTCGTGCAGCATCGCGCCTGCAGCGGGTGGCACCGGGGCCTCAGCGGGCGATGGGGATCGGGTGGGTGCTGGGGACCAGAGAGCAGGGGAGGCTCCGGGAGAGGAGAGGAGAGAGGAGAGAGGAGAGAGGAGAGAGGAGAGAGGAGAGAGGAGAGACAGCTGCCGCCGGGAGACGAGCGCCTGCCTATAAATACATGCCATGGAGCGAGGAAGCAGTGGGTGGATTATCCTCCTCGCTCAATGAGATAAATGGTTCTCAAGCTTAAACACAGAACAATTTTAGTCTGAATAGTAGGAGAAACGGTTCAGGACACGCAGATGACGGCGCAAGCTGCCTGCAGCGGGCAGTGGGGACCGGTGGCACCTGGCGGTGGCTTTGCTGCCCCTTGGGTGTCACCCCTGGGCTCGTGTCCTGGTGGTGGCTGCTCGGGCACGGCGGGATGCCGGCGTTCCCCTCGCGGGGCAGAGCTCCTTCCCCAGCAGCTCCCCAAAATTCAGGTGGGGACGGGTGTCCCGCGGTCCTCGTGACTGCGCAGAGCCAGATGGAAGCGTCCTCGTCCCTGTCCTGCTGCTGCCTTTGCTGTTTACATAGGAACCAGCATGTTTTCAAAGCATTTCAATTTTTAATGAAAACTTCTGTGTTTCCTTTTTTTTTTTTTTTTTTCCTGGGCGTGTTGGTGTTTCGGCCGCCGCCGCTGCTGGATTTTATCGGGGATGGCAGTGGCTCCGTGCTCCCATCCAACCTGCTGGCACTTCGGGGAGGACAGCAGCTGAGCTGGGGGCGTTGCGAGCAGCAGCCCCATCCCCAGGGACTCCCACTCCTCAGGGACTCCCCCTCCTCGGGGACACCCATTTCCAAGGGCCACGTCTCTGTGGCAGGTCGGGAGGGAGCTTTCTGCAGCACGGCCTCAAAAACCCATCAGGCAGGAGGGGACCGAAGCCCAGATTGAGGAAAAGCAAGCAGTCCTTGACTTGGAGAGCTGCTCAGCAGTAGCAGTCCTTCATCTCATATCCCACAGGCATTTTTTTTTTAATAAAAAAAACAACTTTGCCGACTTGAATAATTGTATTTCAACACAGGTTAATTAACAGACATTGACAAGCTGGACTGTAAATTCAAGTGCAGCCATCATTCTTCTTGTAGGGTATTGCGAGCTGTTTTTAGTCCTGCTGCATCCATTTAGCTTCTGCACTAACCCACCTCCACCTCCAGCAACCAGACACTGAGATGGTGCTCCTCTTCCACAAGGCCAATAAAGCACTATGGAGATGAGCTGCTTTGGAGATCTTATGAGTCAAGCCGTTACATTTTTGGAACATCATGATGTTTAAGTTCCTTTTCTATTTTTTGCCCAACTTCCCAGGAAAGAAAAAAAAAAGAAAAACTGGGATGAGAGGCAGCACGGCCGTAGTTTAAAGAAACAAGGGCGAGTTTGGAGATCGGGTTCAGCCTCAGCAGACACACAGGTCCCTGTGCATCGGGCAGGGCAGGGCCAGGACCGTCCCCGTGCGTCTCCGCTCCCCTCTCCTCCCAGGTTTGCTCCTTGATGCCCTTCATCTACCTCCTCTCCGCCAGCTCCGTTGCTCCCCCTCAGTCTCCGTGGGGCCATGGCACAAGGCTCAGCCCCGGTCCTGGGACCCAGGGGTGCCGCTTGTCCTGGAGGCGCTGGAATTAATTCTGTTTTTTTTTTTCTTTTTTTTTTTTTTTGCCGCATTAAAAATCTAAATATATACCCGCGCCCGCTCAGCTGCTATCCCATGATTTTTGTCAATCTGCTACAAAACAAACGCAGCCAGCTCCATCCGCCCAGGTCCCCTCTCTGCGGCCATCCCGGGGGTGCCCAGTGTCCGCGGGCCGGGGCGAGCCGGGCGCTGTGCCGGGCCGGTCGGGGAGCGGCGCCGGGTTCATGGTTTTGGGGATGAAGGAGGGCAGTGCTCGCTGAAGATGCTCAGAGGGTGGTTTGGCTGCGGCGTAGTGGTGAGTGGGAGCTCAGCTCCTGGTGCGCCATGTGGAGGCTGTGCTGGTTGTGGGGGCTTTTTGGGGTCCTGGGGCAGCTCCCTGGGTGTGCTGAGCTCTCGAGGGATGCTCTGCGCGGGCAGAGCGGGGTTAGGGGACGGGGCTGGCTCCCGCTGTCCTCACGGGCCAAAGCCGTGACGCGCCTCTGCCTTGCAGCACAGCCATGAGTGCCGGGTCGATTGAGCAGGAGCCGTCGCGCAAGCTGGCCTGCTGCGGGGTGCCGCTCATCACCGAAGACATGCAGTCCCTGGCCATCCGCACCCTCTCGGGCACCGACATCAACAAGCACTACGACCTCATCCGTGAGCTCGGCAAGGGCACCTACGGCAAGGTGGACCTGGTGTCCCACAAAAGCACAGGTGAGGGGAGCGGGGTGGGCAGCGAGCAGGGGGAAGCCCCCGTGCGTGGCCGAGCTTGGGAGCGCGGTGGCTGGGCGCGCAGCGCTGCTGCCAGCCATGCCCCGTGCTCAGCCAGCCCTCTGCCCGCTGCAGGCACCAAGATGGCCCTGAAGTTTGTCAACAAGAGCAAGACGAAGCTGAAGAACTTCCTGCGGGAGTTCAGCATCACCAACACGCTCTCCTCCAGCCCCTTCATCATCAAGGTCTTTGACGTGGTCTTCGAGACTGAGGACTGCTACGTCTTTGCTCAGGAGTACGCCCCGGGCGGGGACCTCTTCGACATCATCCCCCCGCAGGTGGGAGCCGCAGTGGGGTGCTGGGGTGGGGGGCGTGAGGGCTCCGTGTCCTCAGAATGCTGGGCAAAGCCACCGACCCGACTCGCACTTCACGAGGGTGCAAGGCGGGGCTCCCGATGCCTGTGGAGCTGTTTGGAGCCCGACATGTGGGGACCAGGCACATCCACCTGGGGCAGTCCCGCTGGCAGCGGTGCCAACACCAAAGTAGTGCAGCACCTAAAAGCAGGGGCCCTTCTCCCGTCCCCTGGGTGTCTTGGGACTCAACCTTTCCCCTGGGTGGCCTGGGTCCCATAAATAGTGGCCTGGGACCCCCACTGGCTTGGTCCTGCTTTGGGCGTCCCTGGAGCAGAAGGGGCAGGGGGAGAGGAGGAAGGGTGGAGAAAGGGAAGCAAAAAGTGGAGAAGCCCCACGGAGCGAGATGGGAGACACTGAGAGTACCCCGAGAAAAACCCCGGTGCACAGCAAACGGAGCAGCAGCTGGCACCGGGGGTCCGCGGGCGGGCCGGGTGGGGTGGCAGGGGGTGACCGTGTCCCACACCCGCAGGTGGGGCTCCCCGAGGACATGGTGAAGCGCTGCGTGCAGCAGCTGGGCCTGGCGCTGGACTACATGCACAGCAAGAGCCTGGTGCACCGGGACATCAAGCCGGAGAACGTGCTGCTCTTCGACCGCGACTGCCGCCGCGTCAAACTGGCCGATTTCGGCATGACCCGCAAGGTGGGCTGCCGGGTCAAGCGCATCAGCGGCACCATCCCCTACACGGCGCCCGAGGTGTGCCAAGCCGGCCGGGCCGAGGGCTTCGCCGTGGACACCAGCATCGACGTCTGGGCCTTCGGGGTGCTCATCTTCTGCGTCCTCACCGGCAACTTCCCCTGGGAGGCGGCGGCCGCCTCCGACACCTTCTTCGAGGAGTTCGTGCGGTGGCAGAAGGGGCGGCTGGCGGGGCTGCCCTCGCAGTGGCGGCGCTTCACGGACAGCGCGCTGCGCATGTTCCAGCGCCTGCTGGCCCTCGACCCGGAGAAGCGCTGCCCCGTCAAGGAGGTCTTCTACTTCATCAAGTACGACCTGATGGCCGAGGTGCGCCGCCGGCCCTCCTACCGCTCCCGCAAGCACGCCGGGGACAAGCTGCCGGCCGGGGCGCACCGCCACGAGGCGGCCGGCTCCTGCACACCCGCGCCGCTCAAGAGGACCATCCTGACCGACGGCAGCGGGCCCCGGCTCGCCGGCCCCGAGCCGAGCGCGGCCTCGCCCGGGCCGGCCAGCAGGACAGACGGCCGGCAGGACAAAGGCAAAGGGCAGATGGTCCTGGCCACAGCAATAGAGATCTGCGTCTGAGGGCGCCGGGGCGGCGTGCGGCTCCTTTCCCAGCGGCTCCAGCCCGGGGACGGGATGGGCAAGGGGCTGCTGGCGGTGGTGGCAGCAGGACCGGGAGCCGTTCCTCCCGAAGCAAAAAAAAACAACAAACACAAAAACGAAACCAACAACAGAAAGAAAAAAACAAGAGGAAAAGGACAAAACTGGTTGCGCTCGGTAGCGCCGAGGATGCTGGCCCCGCTGTCCCGCCCGCGTGGCAGGAGCTGGGGAGGACGCCGGTGCCACCGTCCCCTGCCCAGCAGCTGCGCCGCCCCCTCCAGGACCCCCCTGCAGTGGCATGGGGAGGGGTCCCCCAATAATAATAATAATAATTTTGAGACGGGGGGGCTGCGCTGGGACCCCCACCATGCCCGGCCCCAGGAAGGCCGATGACCCCACGCCATGGAGGAGGCCTTTGGGGCGGTGAGCTGACCCCTGGCACCGGTCCCTGCCCCGCCGGGGGGATCGGGAGGGGGCACGGAGGGCGGCGATGGAGGAGGCCCCCCCCCGGCTGGCTCCATGCCGCGGGAGGTGCTGCGCAGCCGCCGCCGTGCGCCGGCAGCCATTGATGTAGCAAGTGTCACTGTGTGTCACCCTGTCCTCCCTGCCCCGGCGCGGGGCGGCAATGGCCGGAGGGACCCTGCTGGGGCTGGGGAGCTGCGGCTGGGGGGGGTTAGGGCTCAGGGGGGGTGGGCAAAGGGCCAGGATCCGCGATGCGCCGGGGGGATTTTGCAGCCTTTTCCTACCCAGGGATTAGGAATGCGGTGGCACAGCTCCGGGGCTGGCCTGGTGGCTCCTGCATGGCCAGGAAGGAGCTGGGGGGGGGGGCGACAACAGACCCACACCTTTGAGCCACCTCCCCAGGGTCCTCCATAGGGTCCCCATCACCCCTCCTCGCTGCCACCCTGTCCCCAGCACCCCGGGGTCTGCGCGCGGCGAGGCAGGGCGGGGGCAGGAGCCACGGTGGCCCCTTCACGCCGAGGACACGGGGGCAGATGCCCCCCCCCCCCCCAACCCTGGCAGGGCTTTGCTGATGCTGCTGCAGGACCCATGGGCACGGGGTGGGGGGGGCACCCTGAGGGGCCCCCGGCACCCCCATCCCCTCCGGACCCCGAACTACCGCACAAAGGGCTATCACGCTACCCCGAAGCAGCAGCAGTTTACACAGCAGCCGCCAGGCAGGCGGGGGTCCCGCCGTGTCCCCCTGTGACCCCACCGCAGCCTGCCACCAGTGCCGCTGCCCCCTTGTCCCCATCCCCGTCCCCGTCCCCCCCCCAGCCCTGCCTGCCTGCAGGAGCCCAGGTCCGGTTTTAGAAGTAGCATCGCACAGATTTAGAGATGTTAGGCGCGGTTTTTTTCTCCTTTTTGCCTTAGGTCCCTCGATGTCCTCGATCTTTCGTGCAATAATGTAGGTAAGGAACCCAGGGCTCCCCGGGGCGTCCCTCGCGGGGCGGGCACCGTGGTCGCCACCTCGGGCAGTTTGTCAGGTTTTTATTTCGACTTCCCTCGGCTGTCGGGTTTCGGACCTTCTTCCCGTAGGAGAGGCTGTAGTGTCACAGACGTTACCTCAGTTTGTCACTGTTGAAAAAGGAAAAAAAAAAAAAAAGCAACTAAAAACATAAAAAATGACAAAATATATAGTTATAAAAGCAAAAAAAAAACATTCTGAATGGCGGTGAAGACTTTCTTTTTTTAAAATAAAGCCAAAGGGATGGCAGGGACAGCATGGTCCCCCCGGGCTGGGAGCGGGGATGGGGACAGGTGCCGAGCGGGCACGGCCTCCTCGCACCCAAACGTATTCCAGCCACGTCGGCAGGCTAATTTCAATTTCCTGGTAATTATGCAAATGAATGTGGATTTAATTAAGGGCAGATTTCATTAAAGTCTTCTTGGGGAAATGAGAACAGGGTGGGGGAGAGCGAGGAGGAGGAGGAGGTGGCAGGGAAGGGGAGACGAAGGCAGCGCCCCCCGAAAGGCAAAGGGCTGCGGGGACACCGAGGGGACGCGCGGGCACCCGGCCCCTCGGGAGCGGGGCTGGCACCTGGAGGGGCCGGGGGCGCAGGGGACAGGCTGGTGGCACAGTGCCCGCGCTGGGGACACGGGGAGCAGGCGGCGAGCCCTGCACATCTGCTGGCTCCGGCGGCGAAGGCTTTCATCTCCTGCTTCCAGGCTGCTTCGCATCAGGGCAGGGACTTGGCCACGTGATTTATTCTTTTTTTTTTTTTCATTTTTTTTTTCTCCAGCTAAAAATACAGATTTGGCCACACCGAAAGGTCTAGGAAATCAATGTCACTGTCACCGGGCTGTGGCTGAAAGGGCCCTCCCCTCCTTATCACAGACAGAAAAGGCAAAGCCGCGGTCTGATGGCCCCGCAGTGGCCCACTCGGGTTCTGTTTGGCTGAGCTGTTCGCTTAATTCCAAGCCAGGAGGATAATTTTAGCCCAGCACTGTGAGGATGGGGACTGCGGGTGGCCAAGCTGCTGCTACAGCCCCTTGGGTCTGCTCCTGGCCTCTCGGAGAAGCCCCTGGGGGTAACGGGGCTGGGGGAAGCCGCCGAGCCACCCCATGGTGGGGACAGAGGGACGAGCACACTGTCATGGCCCCGTTCCCCTCCCAAAACCCCAAAGCTCAGAGTGCTCGGTTGTGTTGATTGAATCCCTCTCGCCACGTGCCACCCTCCTCCAGCCTCACACTCCCAGCACCTCCATCACCCCACGGTTACTGACTGTGGCCGCGGGCACCGCACCAGGGTGGAGGGGTCCAGGGAATCCCGGGGCCACTTTTTCTTCTCCATCACCAGTCCCCAGGCGATGGACAAGAAAAATACGGGTGGGTTTGTGGCGAGCCTGGCACCGGCAGCAGGGCCACACGGACCCGGCCCTGCCACACCAGCACCTTGCAGCCTCTCGGAGGCTCCTCCCCAAATTCTGCTTCCACTTCTGGAACCTCATTTGGCCAGTTTTGTGCGTGGAGATGTGAAGCGAGCTGCTGCAGGCCCACCTGAAATACCGGAGGTTGCGAGCAAAAATAACTGTGAATGATCTGCTCGTTTGGAGCACAGCTGATCAACGCCAAGTCGGCGCGAGGCTCTGCAGCTAGCCAAAAAAAAAAAAAAACACAAAAACCAACCCCAGAACCCCAAACAAGCCCTTTAAAAGGAAATATTTTGCTACCACGCCGCCACCTCAGCTCCCGGCTGATTCACGCGGATGCTGCTCGGGGGCTGCCGTTGCGCAGGATCCGTCCCCAGCACTGCAGCAGCACAGGGACGGGCACCGCGAGCCCGGGGGGGCGCTGCCGGAGCCGCACGGAGACGTCGGGGAGACGCGGGGCCAGCGTGGTGAGCTTATTCATGATCCGCACTCCTCCTGGCTGAGAGGCTCCAAAAATAGAGGTGGCAGCGAGCCGAGGAGCTGGGCGCTGGGAGGAAACGTGAGTCACGGTGGTGTGGATTTGAGCCCCCCACCGTGGGTTGCTGGTGAGTCCCCGGTGCTGGGGGACATCTCGGAGCCGCGCTGGCCGCTGTCAGGAGGTGATGGGTGAGTGGCACCCAAAGCCTGATGGCTGCAGCAGGACCTGGTTGGGACAAGCTGCCTGAGCCAAGCAAGGAAACCTGTCCTGAGTGGGGAAAAATCCAGCCCCTGCCACGTGGGATGCTTGGGATGTTCCAGGGGGGCCACAGCTCATGGCAGGTGGGGAGAGGTGACCTCGTGTGACACATGAAGTCGCACAGGGACAAAGGAAAAGAGAGAGGAGAGCTGCATCCCCATCCCATCCCATCCCATCCCCAGTGGAAGCAGCCCCCCAGGCATCCCCAAACTGCCAGGCTCTGACCGCGTTCCCTCCAGCCTCAGCCTGTGGGGAGGATTTTGGCACGGGACAGAGGAGGGCTGGAGGCTGTTGGCACCTCTGACGTATTTACATCAACAGAGGTTTTAACATTTTTCCACAACAAGGTACAAACCCCAGCATTTTGGGGCTGAAAAATGGGTGGTTTGTCAGCTTTGGGGATGGGGCAGCTGACCAGGATTTTGGGGTGCAATGATGAGGCCCGGGGACGAGGGAGCACCCCCGGCACTGTGCCCTCCCTTGCCTGAACGCCTCGCTCCAGGCTCCACGGGCATCCCGAGTTACCATGGAGACTGCTGCAGCCCGGCCTCGGAGGGAGAGGACACGGGAGATGATGGGGTGAGGATGGGAGATGGGGTGAGGCTGGGAGACGGGGTGAGGACTGGAGATGGGGTGAGGACTGGAGATGCAGGCAGGGGGCTGTTGGTGGGCTCCATCCTGCAGACGTGGCTCTTGGAGCCCGGCTCTAAGTCCTCTGCAACACCCCAGGGGCTTAAAGGCACCCCCAACACGTCTGCAACACGCGTAAGATGGCTTTTGGCTGTGTTGTAGCCCTGAAGGTACCACATGGGAAGGATTAAAGGCTGCAGATGAGACACGAGGGCGGCTGCGCCCCCGCGGAAGGTGCTGAGCAGCCGGGAGCTCCCCAGTGGCCTCCCGCTGTGCTTCACAGGGCACGAGGACTCCCAAGGGAGGAGGGCTCCGGGTTTGAACTTGTACCAGCTGCACGCAGACCCCTTGGAACAGCCCCCCCAGAGCTGCCCGGTGCCCGCAGAGCAGCGGGCACAGCCCCAGGGCAGGGACGAGCCGGCCGCCCTCCGGCACACGGGCACTGGCAGTGCCTTTGGCTCACGGCCACACCAGCACCAGGCTCCTGCGTGACCCAGTTCCAGCAGCTGAAAGAGCCTGGAGCTGGTATTGCTGCCCGAGCCATCCGCTGCTTCAAACGCTTTAATTACCCACATCTGAGTCATCCCCGGCCCTGCTTTATCAAAGCTTGCAGCCTCGCAGACAAATCGCCCTTTGTGCTCCTCCAGCCCCTTGGCCACGGGGAATTGCCAAGTGCCAATTAATCAGCAGCTCCCGCTGCGACGGGGCCCCGGGGAGAGGAGATCAAGAGGGGACACTGCCCGCCCGCTGTGGCGGTGCTGGTCCCAACCCCGGGATGGGGACGGGGACAAAGACGCTCCCCGCAGCACAGCCCGAGCAGGACACGGTGCTGCTGTCACACCACAAACACAGGGGCCAGCCCAGGCCTTGCCGCAGAGCCAAGCAGGACAGGGGGTCTGCGGCCACAGGAGCACACGGGGTGACCCACGGGCTCTGCCCCTCTCCCCGTTCTGCCCCATAAATCCAATGGTGGTGATTTACCAGGGGAGGCTTAGACCTCCAGCACCCGGCCCCGAGGTCGTGGGGGGAGCAGGGCTGTGGCTGTGCCGCCCCCAGGACCACACAGGTCCCCGTGCTTCCTCCGCTGCCCGCAGGAGCAGGCGCTGCAGAAGGGAGGATGCAGGCAGCGAGCGAAGGCAGTGTCATGCCCGGCACGCCTCCAGGGCCACATCTGCTGATAATGAAATGTGAAGCCAGTAGCAAGGGCAACCTAAAATAGCAAGATGCTGCTGCAAGCAGCAGAGCCCTGGCACGGCCGCACAGCTGCCCCCAGCCCACCTCCAGAGCTGGTTGTGGGCCTCCGGAGCTGAAACTGGGACCCAATTCCTCAGCTGTGCTCATGCCGCCCACGGGGAGGGCAGCAAGTCCCCACACGCTGTCTGAGCAGTGATGGGAGACATCCCGGGTGCTCCGCGGGGCTCCCGTGCATAGGGCTGGAGCAGAAACTATTTATTTGGGTGAATAAAAGTAAATGCTAAATGAAAAGAAGTCATTCTGGCCCAAATCAAATCCACCCGTTTGTTTTAGGGGGTTGTTCCAGTTCCAGGTGCCACGTGTTTTCAATCCTGTTTCGCTCAGCTGAATTATGATGGAGAGGGGACACCAAAGGGAAATATCTGCGAGTTTTGTTCCGATGTTATTCGTTTGAATATGGGCTCTTCCTTGTCATTTCGCTTCAGGAGGGCAGAAGAATTGGTTTGGTCACTTTGCCAAGCCCCCAGGCAGCTGCCAAACCTGCACGTGGTGGCTGAGAAGAGGTCAGCTGCTCCCTACCCCGAGGCACCCGCAGATTGTGGGGAGGTGATGGCAGAGCTGGGGCACACCGGGGAACCAGGAGACGGGCACAGGGCGCTGTGTTCCCATCTTCCTCATCGCAGGCCCCTAAGGAGTTAACACCAAATGCCACCTACTGTATTTTCTCTCTCCTCCATTGAGGCAGCTCTGCCACTGGCAGCAGAACAATGCTAAATTCTGATTAGCTCTGGTTTTCCAGCAAGAGGGGAGGCACGAGAGGGTGGGGAATTAATACTATTCTGCATAATTTTTAATCTAAATTCCATTTCTTTTCTTTTCTTTCTCTAGGAAGCAAACAATCTAGGGGGTTTTGTACTCAATTTCTTGCTTTCATAATCTAAATGAATTGTTTGCAAGTAGGAGCCAGCTGCAAAGCTGGCAATCTCAGATCAAATCTGCCTTTCTCCTAGTTCTAGCAGTCATTAATTTGCTCCTCAGCGCTGATTAGCTAATCCTGGCTGCCTTGTGGCAGTTTGCAGGAAAACACCGGGCGAGCTGCGGCTCCGTTTGCCGGAGCTGACGGCGGGGCGACGGGATTGAATCCTGCAGGGCCCACGGTGCTCCAGGAGAGGAGTGGGGAGCTCTGGGAGGAAAGGCTGGTGAGGTTATTTATGGAATCCTGGCATTTGGGAAATATCAGAGGATGATGCTTTCCCCTGCTCTGCGCAGGGCGTGCTAGTTCGTTACACCAAGACTAATTAGCTGGGCTTTAAAATTGGGATTGAAGACAGGGCTGCAGCGTCTCTCAAAAATCCCCAGGTGCTGCCCCATTTCTGCTGGTGTGCCTGCGGGATGCGGCAGTGCCATGGGTGGGAAACCGAGGCACAGTCCTGGGGTGTTTGCAGCCGGGGGCTCACAAAGAGCAAGCCTCCACGGTGGGGCTCTCTGGAAGGGGCTGAGGTACCGGGTAATTGCTGTACCAGGCCCTGGTTTGTTACTTGGCCTAACGCTGTTGCAGTCCCACGTGCTGCTGGGGTGTCCCCAGACAGGACACGGCCTCCCTGGGCTAAGTGCTGCCGGTCACAGGAGCGTCACCTCCTGACGTATGAGTCCCCCAGGCTCAGGGAAGGGGGCTGTGCAGCTCCCTGTGATCCCATTTCTCACATTTTTTTTTTTTCAGATCAAATTCCCCAAGCGCAGGGGGAGGATCCTTTTAATTTTCGTTTGTTTCAAGGCTGTACGTGGCTAATGAGCACGACAGAAGTGTGCCTGGAGTGCAGCAAAATGGCCTACTTAGCTGCAGGAGCAGAGCAGGCTTTTTGGTCACGCTGAGCCCCGGGGGCTCAGGGCACGTGGTTTCTGGAGCTCCTCTTGAGGAGACACGCAGTGGTGTTCTGTGTGAGGGATGGCTGCGAGGAGGACTTGCTCCAGGCTCTTGTGGAGGGAAAGGCTCTGCGTGGGACGGGCTCACCCTGCCAGCAACAGCCAGAGGTGGCCAGCCAGCTGCATGCCACGCTGCATTAACACCACCTGGAGGTGATATGGGGACTGTTGGTGCCACGACTGTGACATCTGTACCAGGTGCACGTGCATGTGTTAAGTCCACCTCAATGGGGCAGGTGGGAACAAGAGGCCTGCTGGGCTGTGAAATCTTCCCCAAAGGAGCTGAATTTGCCCAGAAGGTCCCCAGAAGACTGACAGTCCTCACCTTAAAGCCGGCCACCTTGCCAGACAGCTCACCAAAAGGATTCGGCAGAGGAGGAGCAGCACTAGATCAGTTTTCTGGGGAGTGAGGAACACAGGGCAGGGCTGAGCACCCACGGGTGGGCAATGAGCTGGGGCTGGGCAGAGATGGTAACAGGGCTGCCAGAGCAGAGACAGCTTTCAGTTGTCTTTAATGGCTCTACCTGGTGTACTCAGCTCTCCAGGGATCCAACCTTCCCTCCACCTATTTCCACGTTACTTACTGTGGTTTTGTCTTTCGTTCAAAGACCACAGTAGCAGCAGAGCATGGAGTCTTGTCTCTTGGGCCTGAGGAAGATGGGAGTCCCCAGGTGCCCGAGAGAGAGCCAGCAGTGAACTTCTGCCTCTGTGCTTGCCTCCTGATCTTTTTCCCAGCCAGCTGAACACTCCAAACCTTGCTCCACAAATGCAAGGAGATTGCCTGAGAATGCACTCCACTAGAAAGCACAGCTGCAGTTCAGAAAGATTTGTTCCTGGGCACTGATCCTTCCTCCCACCGATCTCATTTATCTTACTGATGCTAATACCATGCTTCAGACTTTGTTTTAATGACAAACAAATCTTAATACTCTCGGAGGCTGGGAGCCCCCTTGGTGTCTGTCTACAGAGATACCCACCACAACGGCATCCACCCCCTTGCTGCTTGGCGGCACTGACCATCTTGGCTAGCGGTCCTGGGATTCGATGCGGTGGATGCTCTCAGACGTCAGGGAATCAAAAAGGCAACAGAGCAGCTCTTTAGCCTGGGGAGAAAAGGAGGAGGGTGTTGGGGGCAAGCTGTGATTTCTGTGCATCGCAAAGAAAACTTCTTTTCAGAGGTAGGTTTCCTGCGCATGGCGCAGGCAGGCAGCACAGTGAGGGTATTTACCAGGTAGCGGTGTTTTGGATTGGATTAATCCCTGCACAGAGGTAACTACGAGCATCCCATAGCAGGAACAGTCTGCTACTTGTTACAATTGTTTGGCCATTCTCAAGATTTTCAAGGAATTGAAAACGAATATCATGTGTAGTGCCAAGTGGGACTCCCCACTCCAAATCTGACTCCCTCCCCCTGGCTGCTTCTGCCTCACCTTCCCAAATCTCACCCCTGGAAGCACAGAATGTCCCGAGTTGGAAGGGACCTACAAGGATCATTGAGACCAATGCCTCCAGACCCTTCACAACTCTTTGTAGCCCTTCTTTGAATGATTTGTAATAGTTTAATGTCCTTTTTATACTGTGGTGCCCAACCCTGCATGCAGTGCTTGAGGTGAGGCCGCAGCAGGCAGAGCGGAGCAGGACGAGCACTCCCTGAGTGGTGCGGTGCCGGCCTCGGAGCACCCCAGGACATGGTCGGCCCTCCTGGCTGCCAGGGCACGCTGCTGGCTCAGGCTCAACCTGCTATCAACCAAAACCCCAGATCCCTCTCTGCAGGGCTGCTCTCCAGCCTCTTGTCCCACAGTCTGTACGTACAGCCAGGGTTGCCCCTTCCCAGGTGCAGAATCCGACACTTGCTCTTGTTAAACTTCATGCTCTTTGGCACAGTGGCTTCAGAATTCAGGTGGCCAGCTTAGCAGCAAGACCTTTGTGACCTGCCTGTCATTCTGACTGTGCTGATGAACAGCATGTTCCCCCACAGCATTAACCATGGCAGCCCACCCCATGCAGCCCCTGGATCCTCCTCCTGCCACTACTCTGCCTCTCCTCAAAGCTGCTTTTAGGACTCTTACAGGACAGCAGCCCTCCTGCTGAAGGGCTCAGGATTGTGCCCAGGATGTGTTTTGCCTGTGTTGCTCTGCTCCACTCCCAGCTTTTGGCTGTGTCTGAAGGGAGGGAGGTGCTGGAGCAGCCATCGTAGCTGCTGACATCTGCTTGAGGCTCCAGGCAAAGCAGAGGGATTAGCACTCCCTGTCAGCAGAGGCTCAGAGCTGCTGCTGAGGAATGAGCAGAGACCCTGCTGTCTCCTCTTCTGACCTGCTAATGGTGGCAGGTCAGTGACGTGCTGCACCACCGCTGAGGGACAGAAACCCTGGCCTCATGGCCCTGTCCCAGCTGCAGTACAGAGAGCTGCATGCAAGGAGAAACTCTGCCAAGCCACAGAACATCTGAGTCCTGAGGTATCGTAACGCTGTTTGAACACAGCACTCCTTGACTGCTCTATTTTCTGGAGAGATTCCAGCCCTGTCCAGGTGTGGGGACATCCAGGACCATGTCACAGAGACCCACTGGAAATTCCAGCCCCTAACGGTGACACCAACAAAAAGTGGCGTTATCACTTCCAGATATGAGCTGGTCTGTGTGTGGTGAGATAAGTTTGTGTGGGGAGCAGGCATCTGCAGGGTCACTGCGTGAGGATAAGACACTTCCAAAGCGTGAATTCATCTGTTCCTAAGGTCAATGTTTCAAATAGGGCAGATGAAACGTGCAATAAAAATGCTTGCTTCTCTCAGCAGCTACAGAAGGGGGCAAGACAACTAGCCCAGACATAGATGTCAGCACAGAAACAGTAAGCATTTGGAAATCTGAATTCTCATCCCATTGCCTAGTCCCAAATCACACAGGGAGCAAGTATAAAATTCCTTTTCAATGCCATGGCTTGACTCCACCAGGGAACAATACAGCTGTGCTGAAACCATGAGGATTAGAAATCCATGTTCACTTAACCCTCTTGAACTTTGCCTGATATCATGTTGATGATCATTAGCTTTGACCTGGAAAGCCTAGCTGACATTTCATAAACTCATTAGCACGAGATCAGAGGATCAAACATGGTTTCTAGGGACATCCTTTGAGTTACAATCATTCCCCAGTGAGCTTGCTCCTCAGATCTTGCTCTGTGATTTCTAAACCCACCCTGAACTATGGAGCAAAAGGCCCCTTTGAAAATAAACACCCCTTGCTGCTGTGCTTCTTGCAAACCACGCTGAGAAGTGCTGCAGCCACCACTGTCCCAGGGCTAGACTTGTGGTCTAAGCTCTGAACTGCTGTGAATAGCCCCTGCTTCCAGCAATGCCAGAGGGATTTGATTCAGCGGCCCAGACTGCTAAAAGCAGGGAAAAGGGCTGAGCGTATTTGCTTTTTATCTTATCTATCACAGAAAGTACTATAAACCTCGTGCTGATAGGCTGATTCTCCGTGGCCGTGAAGCAGAAAGGATTTTGTGTCAGCCAGAGATATGCAATGTCCTTTTCAAAGCAAATCAGAAGCCAGCCTGGCCTGGCTGCCCTGTCACATTACTTGGCAACAGACGGGCACGCTGGCAGCAGCACGCGCTGTGCTCTGACAGCCTTGCAGCTATCGCAGAGTTGTGCAGGCAGACCTTCCAGGCACTGCAGCACACACAATCCCAGCTAAACCCCGGGAGAAGCTCGCTGCACTTTAGAGAAAGCTGCTGAAAACAGCAGCTGTGAGACTTTGGGGAAGTTTGGGGTAGTCTTGCTTGTGTTACAGGCAGGAACACAGACTTCAAAGAGGGCTCTGTGTCTTTTCAGGTTCAATCCTTGGAACACTGGTACTGAAGGCAGCAGCTCTGCAACATTATGTGAAGTTACAAACACATCTAACTCTCGCAGATGAGACCAAAAGGGATCCAGAGGAGAGGCTTGCCTACTTGCTACCCTTTCTCATTCTCCCAAATTCTTTCTATACCTCCTAGTCCCAACTCTTCAGGCACTGCCTTCTTTATTTGTTTCATACTAAACTTTGATGATTACAGACAGAATTTTAAAGATATTTGTTTGGTTTATTTCTATTAAGTGCTCAAATGTCTTTAAAAACTGGGAACTTAGTGCTTCCTTTCTTGGGGCGAGCTACTGAGAGAAGACTCAGCCAGCCCATCCCTGGAATGGCTAATGGTTTAGTTTCGCATTTTCTATTTGGATTTGGGCTTCTGAAACATGACTTCTAGAACATAGGACACATGACAGCATGGCAGTAGGGCTGAAGGAACGTTTTCTGTCTTATTTTTGATGAAATATCGCAGAAATCTTACAAAGTGTTGATTCTTCATAAAAAAAAAAAAGTAACTGAAAACTGAAAAAGTCTACAGAAAATACTGAATATTTATCAAAATCTCCAAATATTTTGATTCAAAGTAGTGCTACCGGTGTAATGTGGAAGCCAGTTTGACAGGCTTTTGGTCCTACCTGCCATCATGCACTGAGCTCTCAGTATAAGCCAAGGCTTGGGGCTGTCATGAAGCAACATTTACGTCTTACACAAGTTGAAATTTTCTTTTAAAATTCAATCAATTTGGACAAGTTTCATTCACCACAGGAGCACAAAATAACATATATTTGTATTATAAACTTCTCTACTTGCCTGTTTCTCATTTTGGGGATAAAGGAGATGCTGTGCAGTGTCCAGCAGCGACTGCTTCTGCCAACAGACACTGGGGGTAAAGAAAAAGAGAAGGCAGTGTTACTTCGCCATCTAAGCTGTCAGAGACTGCTGATGACCTAGCTTTAAGGAGAGCTATGCTGAGTGCCAGCAGCTCTGGCCATGTGCATCTGTTACTGAACTTCTTTACACAGATAAATCCTGGGTTTTACAAAGCTTTGTATAAATGGATTTGGATTCTTAAAATATAAGCCTCCAAACAAACAGTAATGACCTGTTGCATAATGGGGTCTCTAGGGCAGTGGGAAATGCACACACATCTAGATGTTTAAGATCTCTGCAAGGGCCTTTTTCTCAACTAACATAATCTGCATGTTTTTCCAAAAACCTAGGACTTTCTAACCCGCCTTTGACAACAGCTCTGCTTCACTAGCCCTTGTTTTGCTTTGGTCTCCCTCAAACTACATGAGTTGACCACAAGACATAGGCAAGAGAGATTTAAAGGCAAGATACAAATTTCAAAATTGCCTTTTTAACTAACTCCATGCACAGGCAGTGTCTTCAGCTTCTAGAACCACTCCCTGCCCTCATATCCAGGTATTGTGCTTGGCAACAGTTTTCCCTTCAGTGGTTTTCAACAGCTCCAGGATTTTACATCTCATGCGTTCATCTTTTGATTTCTACACCTCCTTTCCCTCCAAAGCCTCCAGAGATGAGCTTCCTATAGGGATAACATCACTCCCTGCTAACAGCAATTAACATTTGGTAAGAATGTTTCATCAGACAGAATAACATCCAGCTAAGTTCCTTAACACTTGGCGTTTGTTCTGATTGCACTGCATTATCTAGAAAGGGGAAGGCAGAGGGTCTAGTCTGCACTCTGATTTTCTTCCAGTACCGCTACATTTTCTGTGAGCTTTGGTCAAACACTGCTTGCTGAGTTCCACACGTTAACTAGATGAATTTCTAAAGACCCTACACAACATAGTGAGGTCCTAACAACCTTAGGAGCACCTCAAAGTACTTTTTACAAGCTCAAATAACCATGCAGGAGTAGTTCCTAGCGTGGTCACTATAAAATATGTATCACTTATTACAGAACTAAATCTAGTTTGTCACGCATAAAAAGCAGAGCATGCCTTTCTTCTAGTAGCTGCTTTGAATCTACTTGTAAATTCTTCCCTCGGCCACCCTGCAGCTAGGAAGTCTGGCTTTAAAAACAAGTTATGACAGAGTAAATTCAAACGTTATATATATTGGAGATCTAGGCAACTGGATGCTAACAGAACAAGAAAGATGTCTCACATCATTTTTCTTTGTGTGTGTGTCACTTCCTTCTCTTGATTCTCCCCCATCCCAGTCCCCACTACTCCTGGGCTGTGCTTCAGCTTCCCCTCACCTCTTCCAAACGCTTACTTCACTCTGCCCTGTGAATTACCCTTGGCACCCTCCCAGATTCCTACTTTGGCTCTGTTCTTTGCAGCCAGCCAATCTCACGGGCTGCTTTTGTGCCCCCACCTGCATACATTTTGTCCCCTTCTCTGTTCTTCCTGCCCTTTGGATCAGAAATAAGCCATTTATAGACATCCAGAGAACAGAGTGCACAGGGTGGGCACTTCAGCTGAACACTAACCACTGCACAGTTATAAGGATCTGTGTTTGTCTTTAAGGCAGCTGCTCTGCACAGCACATCCTCCAGTGACTGAATGTCTCCTTGATGTGCCACTGATAGAGCTGGCTTAGGAAAGTTTTAATATGCTCTGAACTGAGAGCAGTTACACTGGCAGAGCCTGCATTGTTCCTCCCAATACCTGACTCCTCCTTCTTATCACAGCCCATCTCTGACATCATGTCCAGGCTTTCATACAGATGGCAATGTTTTCCCCGTGGCACAGAGCCTAAGTGATGTGGCTCAGCTGTGAATCAGCTCCCAGGGCCACAAAACAATCTCTTACACCCTGGTGCTTCAGCAATGCAGCTGAAACGCAGGCCAGAGCCCGTGCAGGTAGTGGAATCCCGGGCTGCTGCAGTAAGGGTGAGATAAATACACAGCGATCTGTTCGGTGCAAGAGCGGTCACGTGGCTCCTGCTGATGGAGCCGTAAGTGTAATTAACCTCAGATGTTATTTTGAAATGTTTATAAACTAGGCAATGAAGATGCCTTAGCATGAAGTGTCCTTATGAGACACTGGCTGTGTTTTCAAAGATACTTGCAAAGTTGATTTTAAACAGTATGATAGCTTATGGCGGAGGAAGCTTACCTGTTGGCTGAAGCTGATCTACCCAAGGATCAATGCCTCTCCACCTCCCCATCCTCAGGCAACACTTTGTTGCCCCTCCCTTCCACATGCATCATTGATCAGGAAGAAAAGTATTATTCTTGTAGAGCAAGTTTTAAGAGGCTGCAGGATCACCAGTTCTGGCACAGGGGCTAAAGGCAGAGCGGATCCTGCCATTTGGGAGTGCCACTGTGATTTACGCACATGTGTTTTGCAGTTTGGCAAGGAAGTTTATGTGCTGTACAGGACGAGGGACACAGCTGAGACTGGCCATGTTCACATCTACTCCTCCCCATTTCCCTCTCAGCCCCTGGGCTCACTGTGAATGGCAGTGAGAAGCCACTGTGATGTCTGCTCTGTGGGGGCTGCCTCCAGACTGGCAATCTTAAAACATATCAAGTTAAACCTATAGAAGGGGGGAGCACTGTGTTACAGATCGTGTTATGCAGTGCCCAGACTCTGAAAGTCTGGGAAAAATAAACAGGGGGAGATACTGTATTGGCTCCCAGCCCTGCTGATGGCCACTCTCCCAGAACTCCCTTCAGCAGTGATCTTTGGGGCTCCTGATTTAGCTCACTTTTTCCTATAAAGCAGGAAAAGGGTAGAAGGAAACTCACTTGAAAGACCAGTTGCTCTTTGTTTTCCCTTAATGCTGTACCTTGTTGGATGGAAGATTTAGGATGTGGCTTCCTAGGGTGGGATTTTAAACCAATAGGAGCAATATCCAAATTTTGTCATTAGCTTAAAAGCATATTTGAAAACATGCTACAGAATTTGTTCCACCTGCCCTTCCCAAGTGCAGCCTTGCAGCTGAGCACCATAAAATTAGATCAAAGTATGAGAACTCCGAGATGTCTACCAATTCAAATGTTTTGATTTGATCACCTCGATGCTTGTAAACTCCAGCATCCTTGAATTCTTCTTCCTGACCACTGACAGTGTCTGGAAATCCTCCTGATGGAACAGCCAAAGTCATGGCAGCCTTAGTGGCGCAGCTGCTGGACTGCTCTATACTGACTGTGTCAGAAAACAGATTCTCTTGGCTTTCCTTCCCAGAGGAAACCATGTGCATGAACTACACATCACATTGCCAAATACCACCCCCTGTGCAAGGAAACTTTCCCTCTGGGAGACAGTGGGTTAATTGGCCTGATAATCATTCTATTTCACTAATCAGTCCCTGTAGAGGGGTTCTGTTTGTTTTATCAGGCCTGTAAATCCTCTACCCAGCATTTGCGGTGATTTATTTAAGAGGCTAATTTTTGATTTTGCTCTCTGGTATTTATTTTAAGCATTTTTTTTTTCATAACAAACACAGAATCTGCTAAGATATTTCTCCTAGGAATTGTATTGATTCAGCAGGTCTATTCCCAATGTGAGCCCTTATTTTAGAGAACTCCCTGTATTTGTGGAACGATGTTGCCTAGTCTTACAGACACTCCAAGTCCTTAACAAACAACGCAACTTAGTATTTAACATCCTGAGGATGGGGCACACGGACTTGAGACTAAGGAATGCTCTGAGATATCAATAGATTAAAAACAACACAGCTTAGGATGAACACATTGCCTTTGAGTGGTACCTAACATCATGTGAGTCTAAACCACAAGAGAATTACAGAAACGAAGATCAGCTGTCCTTGTTCAGACCGCACACTCTCTGGTAGAGAGTTGAGACAGTGGTGAAAAAGTGCTGTTAAAGTGATATTGTTCCTCACTTACCTGTCCAGCAGGGAGTTGAAGCAAATGACCGCATTGTCTCGCTCTGCTGCTAACACCAGACACAAACCGTCCATTAAAAGGGAACACTATGGGAAGGAAGAACAGAGCTTTGGGTTGCTATCCACTTAAATAAGTCTGTAAGCCTCACTGATGAGCCGCTGACAGCACAGATAACTGGTTGTGTGCTGTGTGAGGACAGGAAAGACAGAGACAGATTCTTTCAAACTGAAAGATTATTGCGTCTGAACTGTTAGTTAACCCATTCCTGTGGCTTGCTATTATTCCTGTTCCCATCCCTTACAGTGAAAATAAGCAGGTTGCTTAGAGGTGTTAGTCCGTCACTAAGTCTGCAGGAAGCAGGAATATGGAGATAACTGTAAATGTTTGAGATACTGTAGCAGAAACACTCATTACTTGAAGGAGCCCATCTTCCTTCTGGCAAGGGAACACAAATGCTGTAATGTTCACCTTTGGCTCAGCAGTGCCAGACCCTCCTGGAGACATGCCAGCTCTGCCCAGAGTAATTCATCTCTGACAGGAGGAAGCGTTTCCAGCGCCAGGAGAGCAGTGCCACTGCTGTGGCTCTCCTTCCCACACGCTGATTCGCTTTGTCCTTCCTAAAGAGGTCTGCACATTCCTGTGTGCAGAGGGATGGCATCCTCAGGGGAACCACAGGAGAAGAAAGTAGTGCTTAGACTAATTGGATGCTAGATGTAATTGCTATTCTGTACAGCTGTACTTCAAAGGGATGCTGTCAGTTTAAAAAATCACAACCTAAAAAGATCTTACCTGCTTTTATTACAGGTAACACCTAAGACTCTCATAAGAACTGAAGGGATAGGAACACAAATGTTTGTATTTTTTTCATAGGAACCGCTGTGTGCCTCTAACAGCCCCTTGTTGATCACTACTTCCAGTATAAGTAGTTTTCCTTCTTGTTTACTCTCTGTTCCTAACAGCACTTTCTTGTGCATTCCACCTTACTGCTTTGCTCTAGCAAGGTTCCTGAAATGCTGGGCTTATCCTACATCAAGTACAAAGAGAAAAACAGTTCAGGCACAGTGCTGCACTGATGTCAAGTGATGTATTAGCTCACCCCAGAAGCATATCTTGTGCTTACACCCCGTGAGCACTTGCTTAAACTCAATGCTGGACTGCGGCTTGAGTTGTCATCACCAGCAGAATGAGACACAAAATTAAATCTCTGCCCAGAACTCCAGGGCACCATCCAAAAAGTGGAAGGGTTATTTAACATCGTAGAAGAGGATTAATGGGGTGCGATTACAGGAAGGGAAATAGAAAATGCTGTATTCTGTCTTGTTCTTCCAGATAAATACAGCAGAACATACATAATAGCAGCAACTGCTCACTGATAGGTGAATGGAATAAAATGTCTAGTGGGGATGAACCATTCACAGTAAGGATATGTTTGAACATAACAATGTCAAGTTTAGGTGTCAGTGAGCTAATGGAGATAGAGGAACACAAGGTAGGGACGAGCTAGCAAGGCACGCTGCCCAAATTACTTACCAGCATATTAGAGACCAGATTGCAGTGCTCTGCTAATGCTGCTACCAAAACTAGGCTGCCCAGAGCTAGCCCGGACATCTTAGCACAGCACTGCATCAAATGACTCTTCTTCCACAGGGAAAGAAGCAAAGCAACTCCAGCTGTTTCATACCTTTGCTGCAACACTGCACTTTGCCCTGCTTAGTATCTCAGAGATGCAATGAGCTTGTGGTGCGTCCAGGACAGTGAGGCGTACTCCAGTCATTGTGAAATCTTTGCCAATAAGCTGATCAAGCAGTTCAATATAAGGTGGGTCTGACCCCCGAAGGATGATCCCAGGCAAGACGAGGCAAGTGGTTTGGCAGAGGTTATCAGACAATGGCCGATCTGATGGGAAAAGATCAAAACACAACAGATGCTTGCTTTATACGTACCCCCGCCAACTGCTAGCCCTTCTAAGTAATTCTTCCCTGCCACATACAAGTAACTGGAAGATCAGAGGCACTCAGGCATTGTTATATCATTTGGGATGTTCCCAGATGTGATTGCTCATCCCAAACTGTCAAACTGCTGTATGCCTACGTGTACGTTTCTGGAGATCACAAGACAGCAGTTGTGACCCCATTTCAGGAGTCAGACAAGGACAGCTGCTGGCTTGCTACAGCAGACACTATTCCATTTAATTTCTTCCAAGCAAAGAAATCTGTTAATCCAGCTGCTTTTATAATCCAAAATGTAATTCTCAGCAACATACATAAGATTTAATGTATTTCATATTTTCCCCATGATAAATCCGTCTGTCCATTAGGCAGAGCTTTGTGGTAATTGCAGAAAGGAGGTTTCTTTGTGTGCAAGAGCTACCTCTAGCGTTTAAGATGAGACCGTGAAGTGAATGATGTGTCTGGTTTGCTGGCGGCGCTTACTATATCGTGCCTGACAGTTCAGAGATCACGTGTACTTGCTTTTCCAGGACAGTAGCTCTTTGAAAAACATTTTCTGAGACGCAGACACATCAGGGCTGTACATTAATTTTCTTTTCACTCTGCTTAAACATCTTCAAAGCAAAGAGATTTCCTTATGAAGCAGGAAATTGGGGGCACACATTTTGAGATTTGCTCCCAAGACTGAGCCATACAAAACTTGCAGAATACCCGTGCTCTCTCTACAACTAGCTCTCTGTTGTTATTATTGTTAACTTGCAAGCTAGGCTAAAATCAAGAAGTACTTCAGTCACAACAAAACTGTGCTTCAGGCCTGGGCCTTTTCCAGGGTGCAGTTAAGCTGTTGGGGGAAATGCTCTGCTTGTCAGCAATAGCAGCATGGAATAGTTTGGATGGGGAACACCTGCAAGTCTCCTCTCACTGTAGCTTTGCCCTCTGAACAGAGCTTGAGCCAACACATCCCAAAGGAAACACAACAATGTGGTGACATCTCCGCAGCCATCCAGATAAGGTCAGGCAGCTACATGCAGAACAGCCTGGTCACCCCCCCCCAGAAGCTGCTGTTAAATACGCACAGTTGCCAATCTCTTATTTCAGGGCTCGTATAACGGCTTGGAAATGTCAGTAATGTTGTGAGACAGGCCTCACCCCTCACCCCAGCTAACATTTAAATCTAAAATGTTCACGTAGCCAATTTCTGATGTATTAGCGTGCAACATGAAAAAAAAAAAAAAAAAAGAAAAAAAGGAGCTTGCCTGAGGAGAGCCTTACACATGTGGTTTTTGTCATTATCATGAAAAACGTGTAGGGCATTGTCCAAGGTCAATATAAGACAATGGAAAGAATTCATTGATAATGACCTTGCGAAATTTCTTCTTCAGAGACCCCCTACACAAAGTGACCTGGTGCCTACCACACACCTTTGCTCTCATTAAGGCAAAGGTCTTGACTTACTGCCATCATCCTTGCACTTCTACATGTGCTATCTTGTGAACCTGCTGGTACGGGGCCAAAAGTCTCACATCAGTAAGGGCTTAAGATAGGAAATAAGCATCTGTATATCCGCAGCATTTTTATCATGCTCTTCTGCCAGTCCACAACAATGTTGTGGTTTTACTGCTGGGGTTAACTGCAGCAATCAGTTGCAGTGCAGGAACATTTTCTCAGCTGCCCACCCTCCTGGTTGCTGGTCACATCGGAACTCAAGCTACAGGAATGAGAATGACCCGATTCCAAACATGTCTGCTCCCCAGTGAATACCACTGGGATACTTTACCTGGTCACTGCTTGGTTATAAAAGCTTGGGATCGGTCCACAAACATCCATGTGTGAGTTACATCTCCTGACGTAAAAGGCACAGCATCACAGCCTGTGTTGTATACATGCAATCAAGTACAATCAGCAGAAAAGACCCAGAGCAACCGTAGGCATCTGAGGGCACTGACAGGCTTGCTGAAGTTGTGCCTTCAGAACAAATTCAGACCAGCACTAACTGGAAGTCATTTTGAGCTGGCAGCTGTTCAGCAGCTAGTGGGAACTGAATGAGATCTCAGTCCAGTTCCCAAGAGATAGATGTCTACACTGCCAAAAGCACTCCCTGCATAAATTGCTACCTATCTATGTACAGAACAAAAGGTCTCACGATTGCCCATCACGATGGCGTCTCGGTCTCTCCTGTGGCAAGCTCTGAATGGGCATGCAAACCACTGTGGCCAAGCTGGTATTGAAACATATTGTAAAAGTTCAGCAGAAAAAAAGTTCACTGTTTCTTACGTTATCTGTGTTGACAGTGCTTTTTCTTTTGCTGGTGACAAAGTCAGCACTTCTGAACAGCCCTATATTTAAGCCCAGGAAAGCACTGGCAGTGGCAACACCTGGCAGGTAAACAGTTAAATGGCCGGACTCCACTGGAGCTGCTCTTTGCAGCTCAGTTGTCTCTCCTTTCTGAAAGGACATCAATACCAAATCTTGCTGTCACCAGATGGTTTGTCTTGCTGTCCAATTAATCAATAACAGTCTCAATCTATATCAAGAGTTACGCGTTTCCTTACCAAGATCGCATGGTTGCCCAGAGCCCAATAAATTGAGCTGCTCTCCCGATTCATGTTTTATGATTTTGCGCTGCTTGTTGATTTCCAAACCAACTATGGGGTCACGTTTCAGGTTATAGATCTGCAGGAGGGAAGGGAAGGAGAAAGAGGCAAGTCATGTGAACGTTGTTACCTAATCTGCAAGGATAACTCTTCTTAAGTATTGATTCAGCCAAGCTGTGAAGCTTTTGTTGGTGTTGTGTACTCCTATAATTGCCAGCCTAGAAAACACCTGGTTGTCTGGAAATAAAAGAACATTTTGTATGCATTCCTTTTTATTGGGGCTTAACTAAGTACGGCATCTTTTTATCCTTTTAACGGTCTTGTATTATCCAGACACCTCTGTTCCCAACTCTTAACGGCCAGAAGCTCAAAGACTCCAAGACTCAAGGTCTTTAAAAGACGTTTAGATGTAGAGCTTAGGGATATGGTTTAGTGGAGGACTGTTAGTGTTAGGTCAGAGGTTGGACTTGATGATCTTGAGGTCTCTTCCAACCTAGAAATTCTGCGATTCTGTGAGATCTTTACCCAGTGTCACTCCAGTGTGTAGCAGCCCCCTTCTGTCTCTGGCTGAATCAGCACATCCATGTGTCCCAGCACAGTGTAGCCTTGCTATTCCGGACCGAGTCACAGAGGGAGGACATACACATAGCACTTTGAAGATCTGGCCAGCTACTTGCAGTTCTAGAGCTAACCTCCTTGGACTGACTTGATTGGGTCACCTCTGTGCCATGAGGACATCGGTCAAAAATTTCCAGCCCTTCGCTGGGCATAACCCATCATTTCAAACTCTGGTTTTGAGAAGAAACCGGTCAGAGTGGAAACAACATACAAAACCAGCTGAAAAGGAAAGACGTATTGTTTCATTTTAGCCATTGGCAAGTTATGGTGGTTTGAATCAGAGACCAGCATTGATGCCGTGTGAAGGGCCAGATGAGCAGAAGCTGTCCATGCCAGTACTGGTAGGCTTCTCAGCACAACCCACAATACCAGCCAAGAGGCAAGGGTCTGAGTCTTTATGCCTTCCAGTGTAGGCAGACAAAGATGCTGGCACCCAGCAGCTCTGTAAGCTGTGTCAGCACTTTATAGCATGAGATGTCTTACAAGAGACTGCTCCACTCTTTCCCATGCCGTGGACCAGTACCTCTGGGGGACAGCACCCTTCTCACACATGTGTGGCAGTGCTCCATGCTGTGAGCATGTATGCACTCTGGGGCATTCAGCAATTGGTGAGCTATATTATCAGCTGTCCTGCTTCATTCTCAGTTCCTGAACACTACGTGAGAAAACCTGGTAACAATCAGCCTCTGGCCGGCTGTGTCTCAGCAATCGCCAGTGATGCTGCTTCCCTATGACCTGCTTCCAAAGCGATGTTGGCTCAGTGTGGGAAGTTTGCTTCTAAAGCATCAGTCCTGAGCCCTCCTGAATTTATAGCACAGGTCACTGAACAAACATATCTGAAAAAGCACTTTTCCACTGAGACTGTCTGGGTCAATACAAAGTTAGCACATTGTGACAGGGACATTCACAGGAGAAGGAAATCTCAGCAGCTGGTGAAACACAGCAAGAACGCATTATCTACAGGGTAAGGGGAAGGAAGTCAAGGGATAGCAGGACCAAAGTCACTGCTCTGACACAATAGGATACTTTTCAGGAAAGGGCAGAATCCTACCTCTTCCTCCTCTAATGTCTGACACTCGGCGCAGCACAGCCCTTCTGGGAAAAACAGCTTCATATCCCGGACAGCTATTTGATAGGATTTGGAGCCTGAGAGATAAATACAATGAGAAGATTCTCTCAGGCCATGAATTAAACATTCTCTGGACTCACACTCATCTTCCTGAGAGATTGATGATGTGCAACTTACTGAAGTAATTGCTTTAAAGGCCAGCTGTTCCGTACAGTAATAGCAAACATTTAAAACCATTATATTTAGAATAGTTTCATTGCCTCCTTGGTATTTTGATTCTACTCTATTATCACGCAGCTTGTTCTACATGTAAACAAGACTCCTTTTTCCTCACAGTGTAGTCAAGGGAAGCATGTTAAAGAGCCAGTGAAACTCTTCAATACTAGCTCTAATCCCCCCATTTTTTTCTCCCGTGCTTCTGGATCACACCAGGCTAGTCTTAGAATCACAGAATGGTTTGGGTTGGAAGCGACCTTAAAGATCATCTGGTTCTAGCCCCCTGCCATGGGCAGGGATACCTCCCAGCAGACCAGGGTGCTCAAAGCTCCATCAAACTTGGCCTCAAACACTTCCAGGGATTGGGCATCAATGACTTCTCTGGGCAGCCTTTCCCAGTGCCTCACTACCCTCATAGTAAATAATTCCTTCCTTAAATCTAATCTAAATCTACCCGTTTTTTAGTTTAAAGCCATTATTCCCTTTCCTATCACTACATTCCCTGACAAAGAGTTCAGTCTTGCTGAATGGGAAGGAGTTATTAGATAGTAAAACAAGTGTGCTTCATAACCATGATGTAAGCCCAAATATGCTGGTGATGTGGGTGTACAACAGGGCAACAGAAAACATTACGATCCAACAACAGTTGAAGGTCTTTCAGAGGTCTTTTCCAACCTAAATGATCCTGTGATTCTATAATTAGTATGAGATATTACTGAGAGCAGTATATGATTCTGTTCACCAGTGGTCACAAAAAGCAGACTGACATTAGAAGAGGTACAAAGAATGAACATGAGGATCAGAGAAGGAATGGAGAATCATCTGGAGAGTTAAAACTAAAAGACCTTAGGTTGTTAGATCCAACATAACAAAAAGATAAGGAGCCTGATTTCTGATAAATACATCAAGGTGAAAAGGTCAGAGAAGAAAAAGAACTACTTAAAGTACAGGTACTGGCAAAAGAACAAATGGATGCAAGCTGTTTATGACTATGTTTAAATTTGAAAATGTAATAAGATTTCCAGGTACCACAGCTGTGAAGTTCTCTAACAGCCATCCAATTGGGTGAATGCTTATGAAAGTGAATTGATGATGGGGCTGCCAGTGATAGCATTAACTCAACTCAGGGGCTTGAGAGGTCCCTCCAGTTTAGCATTTGAATATTATCCTATAAAGCAACACTGTTATAAACCACTACTCAGAATGTTTTGAGATTTGTGGGTGGAAAACGTTTAAGAAGGAAAAGCTATTTCTATGTAACTGGAGTTCAGATAGATTGTCAATGTGCTGGCACAGATCCATCCTCCTGGGATACAAATATACAAAACGCAAATATCTTCTGAAATATTATAATTTTTGCAGGCTACGTGTTGCAAAAAAAAAATTGTGCCTTGCTGCTCCTAGATCACTCAGCCCTGTGTGGAACTTCTTAACTCTAGGTATTGTATAGCCAGAGTCCTTAATGCAGTAGTTTACAATCCCGAGACTGTGTAAGTAACCAGTGCATAAGTCATGCCGTATCCTTTATGTACCTCTATGTCAAATCTTTCTTGTTTAAATCATTGATGCTGTTACAAAAAGAACACAAATGCTTTCAAAGCAGAATAGCAATGTTTTGCTCTCATTCTGCTCAAGGTATAAGACTGTATAGGATGCACACACATTGCTCCTTGGGTTCAAAAAAAAGCACTACTCAGTGACTTCATAAGGCCCGGAGGAGATGGGAGGAATGCAGGTTTACCTCTGCAGCAGAGCCTCAGGGCACTAAAACTGCACTACTTGGTTTGACTGTATCACTGGAAGCTGGTCTTCATCTTACTTAATTTCCCTAGTCACTTCCAAAGGAAACACTGAGGGTTTGTTCCATTTCAGCAAGATGGCATTGGTTAGAGATCTTCCTCAGCTGGAGCAAAACTGAGGAAACTCGGTATTCCCTCCTAGGAAAGCAGTATTTTCTATGGTCCCCCAGATGATCACTTGTGCAACGACTGAACTCTTCCTGCTTAACTTGTAGGCAAATGTTTCTCCCTTTTTGAAGGATAAACTCTTGGAGGTGCAAGGGGTTAAGAACACACCTTTCCTTAGGGACAGACTCCTCCTTAGCATAGCAGCTGGATCAAATTCCTGAATTTGAGTTGCTGTGTACATAAACTACAGCTGCAACAATTTTCCTTGAATGTGTGCAATTACAGCTTTGTGAGCCATCCGTATAGCTGGCTCTAATACACTAATACACAATCTGGTCTCAGCAGGCAGGTGCTGGCCAGCTAGTTCAGCTCTGTGCCCAGCCCAGCCTTGGGAGGAAGCAGAGATCCGAAGGGAATCCCAAAGCAGACATCTGAGGGTTTCTCTAACACACAGCTCTCTTGCTAACAGAGTAAAGTAACAGAGTTAAGCTAGGCAAGCTCTAAGTGTAGCATGGGTACATTAAGTTTGGGTATATATTACCCATGACTGATGAGTTCTCATTCTCAAGGCAACATGGAAAGGCAATCCATTAATCTTATGAGCAAAAGAAGCAGGGGCTGATAACGGAAAAGTACTGGCTGAAGAGCTCTGACCATTTCTTGTGTAGGTAGACCCTGCTCTCCTGTCACTCCTACAAATGAGATCCTGTAAGTAATTATGGTAAGAGATCTCTCTTGATTTATCTTAGTCCTAAGGATTATGATCATATCTGACAAAATGACATTCTAAATCAAGGGGTCGATTCTCTTCCCCAAGCTATATGTGGTGGATATATTGGTGGTTGGGGGACAGTTAGACCAGATGATCTTGGAGGTCTTTTCCAACCTTAACGATTCTATGATACTTTTTTCACTACCAGTTCTCCTCTTTGATATGGTCAAAACGAGGGAGTGATCTGACAGTACAGAATACAATAAAAAGAGCCAATTAATCCAATGGATCTTGACAGGAACCTGAAAGCATACAGTCCCTGCTAGCTCACCCGTGTTTATGTTTATTGATTTTACTATTAATATACTCCTTTAACTACATACAGCACAAAGAGCACCACACTGAGAAAAGCAAACTACTCATGGGCAGTCAACTAATGATTCCTTAGGAATTTTTAAATTACATCCTTCCCCCTCCCCCCTTGGGAAGTTTCCCCTTCCCCCTCTCCTACAATACCCTTAGTTCTTCCTAGTTCTCTCTCTGGCAATACATCCCATTTTCCCACCCTTCACCCATACTCTCAGCTATCTTCTATCTCACCCACCCAAAATATACACTGCAACATCCTAGCTCCCCCTCCCCTTTCTTCCACCTGCTGCTGGCAGATGAAACTGTGGCTGGTTCAGCACACTGAGGATGCTGACTAGCTTGCATGCCTCTGCTGATGTGCCAGCTGGCAAGAGTGTCCCTTGGAAAACAGCTGAGTTTACCTGCTTTCCTCATTGGGAGCAACTTTTGATCACCTCTTTCTACCCAGTCATTAATGTTTTGAGACGCTAGAGGAGCTCACTGTCCTGAAGACTTTAAACCCTCTGTGAAATCTGGTTGCAATTGGCCAGTGGCTTACATGGTTATCAGGAGGGGACTCACAAGCAGAGAGAAGACAGATGGGTTCTTGGGGATAATTACAAAATGGCCAAGCAGTGAAGAGATCAAAGGAAATCTCTTCTGAAGGAAGACAGATCTGGGGCTGTTCTGAGAAGATGACTTTTTGATATATCTTCTGGGAGAATATTTCATAGCTTGAGACATACTCAGCTCTGCCACCAAGAAAACAATGAAAGCTTTCTAGGGAATAATGGCCTGCCTGCTAAGGCCAGATCTGTAGTGATGATGCAGGAGGGAAACAGTACATAACGTTTTTTCTATTGGCACATCTGAGCCTTCAGACTTTTCTTTTACAAAAACCTACCATAAAATCCATTTTGGACTGTGCTGATGCCATACTGAGCCCTCCAGAGGAATGGATCTAATGCTTGGGCCACTTTAGGATCCTCCGGCCCCAGTAAATCTATCAGCTTCTTCACAGCATTTGATCTTTGAAGACAAAGCACGAGAGAAGTGCCTGAGGTAAGGTAGGTACAATGAGCTTCTAAAACAGCAGGATCCTGAAAAGAAATAATGGAGAGGGAACAGATTATAATAAACAATGCAGGTGAGTCCTGGATACATCCCAGCTTTTCCTTTGGCTATAACCCTCTCTGTTTGAAGCAAACAGATCTGCCGTTATTCTTTGCTTTCTCTCCTCTTTGCAACGTGCATGCTAGCAGCCTCTGCCAGCAGAGCTTCCAGAGCATATACCACAGTCACCGAGCTGGCATCTGCTGTGACAATCACCTGGTAATAGTAGGTCTAGTTCCCATCCTGAGTACACATGGAGCTAAACAAAGTTAAATACTGAGCTTGTCTTGTAGCTGTAAGCAGCTCATGATTTTAGTCCTCAGGTTCACGGATCAGCCAATGGCAGTTCTTACACATACAAACTGCTTTTGCATTAATTTCTTAAAATTCTTTAGTAAGAAAGGAAACAAAATTGTGTTTCTAAAAGAAAGAAAAGCCTTGTGCTGTGACTTGTTCTGGTGATCTGCACATGCTAGGCTGGAGGTGGAGTTCATTTTTAGTGGGTAAATACAAATATAAACTGCTACTCTGCAGTTTAGTTGCGCACTACCGAACCGTTGATTTGTGAAATACCCTTTTCACAGTACCTTCAGCATGACATTCAGGTAGGGAAGCAACACACATGAGCAATATCATGGAGGTCATAAACGTTCTGGGATAAGGAGCCATGTTCAGTTCTGCTTATATAGGATGCTAGACTACAAATACCAGAACTCTTCTTTGATTTCACAAAAAGGACCCCCCAGCCCCAACACACACCCCCTGCTGCTAGAGCCCAGCCTCTCCTAGAGAGTGGTACAATTTCCTGCACTAGTCAGGATCTGGACCACAAAAACAGTGAGCTTAAAATGAGGATGCTCAGGACAGGGCACTAGGCTGAAAGAAAACAGCTTGCCCTCCTGGCTTTGCCACTGATGTACTGTGTGCTCCACAACAATTTTCTCTACCTTTGTTTCTTTTACACGTGTTGCCAGTTCACCCTGAGCAGAGATATTTGTTGCACAGCTGTGCAGGTCACAGCACCCTGGGATCTTTCTTTAACTCAGGATGAGTGGTAAAAACAACTAGCAGCCACTGCACCAGCAACCAGAGACCAATTTGTTGGCCAGAGACAGACATAATGAGTGAGAAACCCAGGGAAAGGTTGCAAGCGCCTGGGGCAGAAGGTGGCTGAGCAGCAGAGCCGTCAAGGCCAAGCTGACTATTTTCATTAAGCAAAACCTTGGAAACCCAAGCTTGTTGCAGATATTTCCACTGAGTGCGAGGTCAGGGTGTCCACAGCAGCTGCAAGCTGCCTCTTCCTGCTCCCTTCATCTTAAAAAAGTGGCAGAAGCACACGGGTCTGCCTCCCTGCCCTCCAAATGGCAAAGTGCAGCAACACCAGCGCTACCGAGCAGCTCCAGGGCACTGCTGTGTGCTCTTTACAGCTTACAGACAACATTTTCAGCTTGCTGGCTGAACCAAGCTATGGTTACTTCCTTTTTTTTAAAATTTTTGAAGAAATTAAAACATAGAGGGAAAAACTCTTGCTTGATTCAACTGAATAACATCATTCAGCCCCCTAAAGATTTTCATTCCTCTCTTTTTTAATCTTTTGAAAGCACCAGAGAATGACAGTTCTCTAGATAAAGCATTTCCGAAGGAAAATCCTATCATTTCATTTAAAAAAATGAAGATAAAATACTTCAAGGCCTCTTTTGTTTTTCTATCATAGGAACCCATTCACTGACTTTGACCCAAATCTTCTCACACTCACATTCCTCCTAAACTATATTTCTAAGTAGGCTACAAATTGAAAATCACTGGCTCAATCCTGGTATTTGAAAATGCAAAATGATCCATGAGACAGACCCATTCTTAAGCTGGTTAGTCAGATAAGAGGTTTGATACAAGTTGTGATATTTGGCAGGCCACCCATCCCATGGAAATAAAGGGCAAAGGAAACTCTGGGATGGCAGTCACATTGCATGACTGCACATGAGAAACATATGGGGAAGTTTCACAGGCTGTGTTGTGATTAGAATGCTCTGTTTAGATTAGGATAAAGAGTTTCAGCATGTCATAGCATACTGCAAAATTCTGACATTAATTCAGTTCTGTATAATACAAAATAAGCCCTTTTTGCTTGAAAACTTTTGATAGTTTAAAAAATATGCACATAATCCACTTTTCCAAGTAATCATCAAGACTTCTCCTTGGGAGATGAAAAACAATGATGACGTCTCCATGAAAACTTTCAAAAGCTCTGGACAAAACATATCAACATTCATTTGACTCCATGTCAGACACATCTGCAAAAGAAAATGTTCAAAGACAGTTTCTGTTAAACAGAACTTAAAAAAATGAAATTGTTTTGTTCCAGAGCTTCTGAACAGTGCTTTTAGATTTATGTAACAAAAGCCTTTTGTTTCTGTATCCTGTCTTATGAGCAGGCTTGGGGTTAAAGACTATGTTGTTTCTAACCGCTAGCAATGGTGTCAGTGAGTCAAGGTGACTTTTTTCCTTTTTATACATCCTCGTATCCGGTCTAGACCCTTCCAGGCAAATGATGCTTTTATTTACATCCTGCCTCTGCACTGTCTTCAAACCGTGTCCTTGCTGATACCCGAGCAGCTGCAGCGAGATTGCACATGTGCAGCTGACTCGAATTCAGTGAGCAATTTTGTTGATGCACACAGAGAGGAAGTTCCAGCTGTGTGCTGGCTCTGGAGGACTAACGGGATTAAAACGCAGCAAAACTGTCCTTCTGCCTCTGCCGTTAGACTCACAAGACAGGACTGGAGGGAAGCAGTCAAGTTATTGAGTCCAGTGACCTGCTGCCACTAGCAACCGTATCAGGTAAATTCCTGAAAGATTGATCAGCTTCCATTGTAAAATCAGGCTTTCTCTCCAGCAGCTACAGCTGTGAGTCTCTGCAGTTCTGGATCCTGGATAAGTGCAGACAGGAAAACCAATCAAAACAGGCAGAACTCCCTCTGGGAGCAGTTCCTTCTCACAATTTCAACACTATTAGTGCCATGGTAAAAGCTGAGAAGACAGTGTCAGCTCTGTTTAGCTGACCTTTGCTTTTATTATTATTATTAGCCTTCAGGTAAAAAGCATTATTGTGATTAGACAATCTCAGCGAACAGCGAACCACCCCATCCACCCCATTATTTATCATAGTCCAATGGCCAAAAGCTACTAAGAAGCTGACTGCTAGTATTTAAGTTGAAAAAGCAATCATGTTGCTGAAAGCATGTTGCTGAGGATATTCATAAATGTGCATGTAAATAACACGTTTGAAAGAGGAAGGAGATGCTAGGTATTGCTACCAGTGACTAAACCCCAGATTTGATACAAAGTACTATGGACATAAAGGAAACTGGCACATTGCACAGCACATGGGAGTTTCTAGAGGTTATTTTAGAGGTGGATTTTGGATCAGAATCTGGGTGAGGAAGAGACAGAAAGCCTGGAACAGAACTTCTAGAAGGGTTTGACACTGGCTCCAAGCTCTTCAACAGGAGATGCTAAATCTCAACAATCTGCCTCCAAGTTAAGAGCCTCTTTTTAAAAACAGCATTGTATCCTTATTGTCCCCTACACTGAGAGACAGATCTACAACGAACATTGCTCTGATTCAAATGCTTATATGAAATTCAGCTGTGAAAAATAATTCTGCCCTCACCAGCTGCCATTGTAACAATTACAAGCCAGATTTTCAAAATAATCCAGTCCCTGAAGCATGCTGAAGCTTTCTGAAAATCTTACCTGTTTGTCTTGGGAGCCCAAACCATATTAGTCCACATGACTAAAAGATTTTTGGACATGTTCTAAAATGAGGAGGAGCCCCTGTACAATAGCATTTCCTACTGCCCATTGCCCCTTGCCAAAGGCAGTCTATTATCACTGCTTTCTCACTTTCAGAACATGCTTTTTTCCATGAACAAAACCCCAGTACTCTGTAATTTTTAAGCTCATTAGTCACCAGCTCTTCAAGGAAACTAAATCAATGCTCAACAGCTGCTCCAGTGTGTTAGAGAACTCTTAAAAACAAGAGAAAATTTTCATGAAATAACTTCTTTTCAAATTTACCCTAATATCTACATTACTTCCCAAGGTAGACATTTCGATTTTTTTTTAAACGTCTTTTGTTTCAGATGATCAACTAAATATTATTGTGTTTCATCACGTGATTAAAAACTTTATTGGAAAGTACTTCCCCAGCAACTCTAATAGGCACTATACTCCTCTTATCAAAGATCTGCAAATATTTAAGTATCAGATGCTTTTGCCTGATTCCTTTGCTATTATGCAGAAAATATTATTTTTTTGCTGATAGATGGTTATGTTAGAACACTGTCCTGTGATATTTCCCATCTTCTTCTGGAAGACTATTATGAATTCCTGTGATAGGTGCTTTAAACTCTCTCAACTTAAGAGTAATATCCACTAAAAAGGCTTGTTCTCTGTAAAAGTTAATTGGTTGAGTATCTTCAGGAAAGCAATCAAATAATATTTTTTTAAAGAACAACAAAAAAAACCTCCTCATTTCCTGATTTTCACAATACCTTTACGCTCAGCTATCATCTCAGAATATTTCAGGTTGGGCAAAAAATGAATTTCTAATGCTATAAAAGAGCAGAAACAAACCTATTTTCAGCTAACAAAAACCTTTAACGCCCCAAGGTTTAAAAACCCTCTTTATTGTCTGTTAGACAGTAGAATTGACAGCAAAATAATTTTCTCTCTTTGCAGGTCATTTTTATAGACTCTTGCACACATGCTTCTGGAACAGAAACTCAACTGTAGATGTAATGTAATACCATACTGTCACGGGGCTCTGGAGGTGTATATATTCTCTGGCAGTGCAAGGAAATGTTCTCCAGCTCCATGGTTGGAGCTGGATGGAAAACCAGGCACACTGGCAGTGAGGGCAGTACACTTCTTGAGGTGCCCTACCTGGATTGATTGTAGGGGAATAAACAGGGGACTCCTGCTTTGCACTTAAGAGTCAGCGTTGTAAATTAGCAATTAAACAAATTCTTGGGAGGTCTGTATCACCCATGTCCTCTGAACTTTTGTTTTAGAGAAACTAGGTCTGCTTCTTTATGGCATACGATAAAAGAAACTGTCAGCTTGTCAGCTTGCTTTGTGCATGGTATTGTACAGATATGATTGTTCTATATAGCTCACTTCTAACAATAACTAAGAAATCCCGGATGGGAGTTTTTGCTCTTTCAGGAATGGATTACTCACTAGCTCACATCTTTTCCCACTCTAAACCTAAGCATAGCTGTAGATCTGCCAGTTTCGTAACAAACCTGCTTCACTTCAGAAGAAAGGAGTCCTAAGGCAATGTCTGGTTCCAGGTGTACATGTTTCATCGCAACCACAGTGAATTTTTCTAGGCCTATTTTTTGGAGGATCCTTGCAAGACGATGGCTCCAGGCACCAGGTTTGATCAGCAGCACTGTGCAAAGGATTTGAGCTCCTGTAACAAAGCACACTAGTCAAACCCAAAGCTGCTCTTAAAAACAGAGGCAAAGCATGCAGCAATATTTGTTTACTAGCCAGGACAGATATCTCTAGAAGAGGGTTATCTAAAAGTTGGCATGAAGTTCATAGAGATTTGAACCAAGCAAGTCCATAAAAAAGCTGTGTACATATATTTATCTAAAGAAAAAAAAAAAAAGCTAGCTGTAACAGTTTGGGCTTGTAGATTTTTTTTATTTATTTTTTTTTTCTCCAGGAAATCTGCCATATCTACAAGTCCAAAAGGTTTATCTGGCAGGTCTGTAGAATGAGACTCCATCCTTTGTATTATATCTGAATGTTTTGAGCAGGATAAAATATTTCCTTTTACATTTTTCATGTGAATTGTAGTGATTATGTGATAAAATCCTTCAGGCACCTATTAAATTCTTATTCCTCATAGTTTATCTCTCAGAGCTCTGTATCTCTCTGTTAGAGCTATGTTTCAAAGAGGCACTAACAAGTATGACAGGTTCCAATTAACGTTATAAGCCTTATTATGAATAGGATTGTGTTTACTAAAATTGAGATTTCAGCAAAAAGTTTTTGCTTCTGACAGTATTTCCCCAGCAGGGCTGCCAGCCAGGTGTAGCACACAGTGTGCTACGACAAACAGAACAAAACGGACCAAGATAGTTTTGCTATCTGACAATACAAAATATCTTAAAAGGCAGAAAATTCATAAATTACATTTTTAAATGACAGCATTTTCAAATTATTAGTTCTACTAATCCAAAGCACTGTCTAAAATCTAAAGCTTTGTATTAATGGGACTGTAGTTAAGATTTTATCCTAATAACACCCCTTGAAGATTTATTAGCAACTGTAGTGTCGGAAGCAGTCAGCTAGGACCCATTAACTGCTGGTGCCCAACCATGTCAATTAGCATGAAGCATGAGGTAACAGTACTGCAGGCTGTTAAAATTGATCCATGATTATCTGTTTGTGTACATAAAATGTCATTTTATATTTCCTATACACCCCATTCCTAATTATACAGATGTCGATGCATCGAAGCATCAACCATGCTGCATATAATTTGATGCATACTGTTATTTTCAGTTGGCAAGAGGCATGTTGCTGATTCAGTGACAGAGAAATATGGGATCAAAAATAAAAGGCAGGAATGCTGCCCCCATTTGATATGGAAACTTAACCCTTCTCCTGCACCAAGCCCTCATATTAAGGAACTGCTGCTTTTTTGCACATATTTCTTGAACAAAAAGGTTTAAATGCCATAGCAACAGCCTGCAAGTGCAGAAGGAAGCCGTTCGGATCCACTCAGCTGCTCTCACACAGAACGGCAATCTCAACTGCATACGGTTACATAAACCTTCATTGTCCTCAAGACGTTTTACTCACCATCTGCTATGTTTCTGGGCAAACATTCTCATTCTTGTGGTGTGTGAATCACTACATGCCGCATAATTATGTACTTTAGACACTTCAGGAGGGGATTTATCTTCTCTCACTTTGCCTTCTTGGTCTGGTCAAAGGCAAGTGTCTAAACCAGGTGGGACACGTTGTCACCTAGAGTTGGTTTTCTCTCCCTGGTGACTGTTAAGCAACAACATTTGATAACATACTGCTGTTTATCAACGGAACAGTCTCTGTTGATCATGAATTACCATGAAGGCCTGTTTGGCAGCCCTCAGACATGCCTGATTTCATCAGTTCTGGCTGTTCAGTGGCCTTTCGGGGTTTGCCCAAGTTTCCTGTCTTTTGTTATGTTTTTCAGCACCGTGATATTTTTAGATCCTTTCCTATGGCCCATGATTGGGCCACCCTCCTCCCCTAATTATTTATATGGGTTTTGATTTCATAGTGTAACAGAACCACAGCACTGGATCTCTTTTATATACTATTTATATACATAAGACACAAGCATGTTAAAATAAGTGTAAACTCAAGACAAGCAGATATCAGATTTCCTGACATGTTTAGAAAAGCGAATGTATATCACTGCCAGTATTCAAGCCTAAGAAAAAAGAAAATCTTTTCACTTATTTTTTGCTGGTACACCTACATGAGCTAGGTCCACAAAGGCCTTATTAAGCCACATTTTCCAATTTGTTCTTCTCTCACCTGTTTGCAAGTAGGTAAACAGTGATTCTTCACGGCATCTCTGGCTCTTTTCTGCTAAACGAAATAAGCAGATAGATCTGATTAATAAGTATGTATGTTCTGGGACAGTAATTTGAGAATAGTGCCACCTCCTCTGCATAATGCAACCAACACTGCTCTGACATACATTTTAAAATGCAACCCTGGCACATGCATGGCTTGATTTCAGACATGGTTGGGAATTCAATTGTACTGGGACACCCTGGGAGATGTAGTACTTTTCACTTCTCCAGACAGCCCAATAGCATATACTGAAAAAGGCCACAAATACTAAATTATGTTGATTTTCAGTTATATTTTCTGTGTGGGTTCTTTCTTAGTCACCATTTCAGGGAGCAGCTAAAACAGTTTTAAGCCAACTTCATGCTGCCAGTATTTCACAGTCAAGTTGGAAGCTGCCATGAAACTCAGACCTGTTTCTCCTTCCCTCCTTCCCTGCCCCGGAAGCAAAGAAGGGCTGTGTATTCTGACTACACACCTAGGCAGCACTGATCTGTGGTTCAGTCCTCTCCCTAGCTCTGCTGATGAAACCTCAGTGACATTCCCCAAACAGCCAGGAATGATTAGCTTCAGTGGTTCCTCGTAAAAGCAAGGCAGTGCAAAAGGAGCCTGGTATGAGCAAGTTAGGCCTTCCAACAAAAGTCCATATAAAAATGTTTTTCCTTCAGTTTAATGTAAAACCTGCAGTGACCCAGAGAGGTGAGGAAAATTTACAACACCTCACGGCATGTGTGAATTGAGAAGTTAGCTAGGACGAGGGTGCAATGAGGAGAGACTTGCAGACTGATAAAGGACTTCCTTTTCCAGTGATCTTCATTGGCAAGTTTAACCAAAGAGACATACAAGGTAAATAGCAGAAAACTAAAATCTGTCTGTCAAAACAAAATCATCATTTTTTACTGTCATCAATATTTATTACTGTCTGAAGTCCATGCATTTCTATTTCCCAGAGCAACATATCTGGTAGGTTATCTAGCTGAAATGTTTTTGTTTTTAATTTTAATGAGATTTTTTTTCCCTTTCCAAATGTATTTCTCTTATTTTGTTGTAAATAATAAGAATGAACATATAAGGTGAAACCATCTCCTTGCCTCATAGCTCCCATCCTCAAAATGCCACTTTTTTTCCTTTAGTATTAGGGTTAGCTGAAAACTTCTAGCATCTGTGAAGTGCCTAGTGACCTGCATGGCAATGTAATGCAATGAGCAGAGCCGCTGGCTGGGACTTGGGAAATGAGCATTCTGCTCTGATCTCTGTCATTCGCTTATTTGGAAACAGTGACCAACACGTTTCACCTCTCTAGGCTTCAATTACCATTGCTGTAAAATGACGAAATGCATATTCTTCAAGACCCACAGCTGAGAAGTGCTACTAAAGAGCTGGGATTAATTACTCTTCTAGCCTACATTCCACAGCAGCATGAGACAGGTTGTCCAGGCATGCCGAGAAGAATTGTGCAGAATAAAGGCAATAATACCACCTTCCCCCAGTACCAAGTAGACTTATCAGAGCTTTTCTTCTTAATTGCCCAGGATTACAATGTCTAACCAAGGGTTTACTACTCCCATTTTGATGACTCCAACGTAGAGGATGTAGAGTTATTTTTTCTTGAATCTATTTTAAGAGTAAAAAAATATTTTTATTCAAGAAGCAATTGGTGCATACTTTTAATCTTACCTTCAGCCCTGGATTTTTTTCTAGGTGGTGGCAGGTATTTTGTAGCAGGGCGGTACTCTGCATCTGTAAAAGGAAGGAAATGTGCTTTTACAGATTCACAGATGGAGAACCTTCACTGGGGAGGCAGGGGTCGAGAAAGGTAATTTTATTTAACAGGGCAAATGAGAGCTGAAGAGCTGTTCCATAGAATGAAGACCCCTCCACTCCTCCAACAACAGGAGGAAAAATGTAACGACCTTATAAAAGAGAGAGTGGAGGATGCTGAAGTCACAGTTAAAAGATGTGTTTGTGCTCCTTTGTTACCTACAATGGCTTAGGTGGGAAAAGCTGACACTGCGATTATAACCTCCCTCAACAAACTGATTTCAGTTCTGCCTTTCTGTTATCCTGCCTTCTGGTCTCAAGATAACCCCAACAAAGGACAGCAATGCATGCAATCTTGCAGTTTCGTGCAGTAATTTGGGATGTCTGCTGACTTGTTTTTTGAAGACCTCTTTTCCTTTTCTTGCTCTCCAAATTCACATAAAACACTCACATAGATCACTGTCAGACCTAACTTGTGAGACTAAAATGAGTATCTTTTTCCTGACACCACCACATTTTCTTCTTTCTATTCAGTAAAGCCAGTTTGGTATTCTGCACTACATAAGCACAGCATGTTTGAAACAAGCATCTAACTTGGTGTTGACAACAAAGAACATTTCTTCCCCGTGAAATGATAGGGGAAGAGCTAAAACTACAAAGCATGAACGCACGTATGGAACTCCACCACTCCTTCTGTTGACACAGAGTGTTTCCACTATCCTGATTTATCTATGTGCCTGAACAATCAGAAATCATCAGGCTTGGAACTATTTATCTTTAGGTGTAAAGAGTCAGGCTTCCCCAAGAGCTTAGGTGACATGCTATGCTTCACATTACAAGAAAACAGTGGGAGCTCATACTGTGGCGGTCCAGAGCATCCAAAATGAATAACACCTCAGTCCACACAATGATTTAATTTAAAGAGGTGTGGCTATACATTCCTTGCTGCAGGAAGAAACTAGCAGGTTTGCTATGCTGACAGATCAATGCAAGCATATATCATTGAAGTCTGAGAAGTTTTGACAACAAAGGCCTCCATTCCTCATGAACTGTTCATCCTGCTCCAGGATGAAAAGAAATTCTCAAGAAAAACTGTTCTCTTCATCTCTTGCAGATTAGGTAGTACCTTCACCTCCCTTAGTATAGGACAAGCTCAGGGCAGGACAGATCTTGGACTCCATTTACCAGTTGCTCTTTCATACAGAGGCAAAGTGCATAGAATATTATTTACTGGTCCTGCTAACTGTTGTAATATCTAGTTAGTATTAATGAAGTACCCTGAGATCTTCAGAAGGGGAACCAGGCCACATATAGCCACAATAAATAGGCCAACTTGTAGATGACCTCAACTGGCTCCTGGTAATTTCATATCACTGATCATTCAGCCAGCTGAAGAACTTAATCCCAGATTATTAAGTTTTTCTGTGCCATAGCAAAACAGGTAGAAATGGATTCCTTTATCCAAGTGCAATGAATTCCCAAACACCCCATACCCGAGAACATTATAAATGGTAAAATATGGCTTACTAGTTACAAAATCCTTCTCTGTGAAGAAGAGGACGGCTTGTCTGAACGTCATCTCTGGGGTCAAGGCCATTACTCTCTGTAGAGCACTCCCACTTTTGCTTAGCTCCTCCCTGTGCTGTGTTAATAGATTCAGTGTGTCTGCAAGAACTTCGAAGGCATTGATCCGCCGTAATGCACACACAAGGACTGGGTTTGACATGAGTCTATCGAGGCTTCTTTGCCAGGAAGTATCTCCAACCTCAAAAGGGGTTATTTCTTTTGCCTGACATCGAGTGAGATAGGGCAACCATTTGAGACCTAGAAGTTCGAATCCTGAATCAGGTCCTTCTGCAAGTGAAAGGAAATACATTTAGTATCAACTGACAGCATGCGTTTCCTAGAAACTATATTTTATACTAGAGAGAAGCGTTCTAAATTATTATTATTTTTTAACTAAAGTTCCAAAGTTGCTTTGACTTCAGTCCTGGTTGCATCCAAAATGGACTGTAACGCAGATATAGAAATATACTGGGGAAAAAAACACAAGATACAAATACTAGAAAATTACATTACAGTGAAAACAATAAATGGCCTATCTGGGAAATCAACAGGGAGCCAGAGAGAATAACTGCCATGATTTGATTAGAGAACACAGCAAATGGAGAGGAGTTGAAAGGGAAATACCGAGAATAGACTGATAGCTAAGTGCTTTGACACAACATAATCCATAATTATAGATCCTTTACCACCTCTTATAACATTCCATTTTAAGCTATATTCATTACCATAATAAGCTACAATTTAATGTTGACTTGTCTCTAAAGTAATTTAAAAATTATTTGTAAAGTAGTCTTACTTCCAATGTAACAAGATGTTTGGGGCTCAGTCCATGACTGTATGTTGCTGGAAGTTTCTGTTAGCTAGAATCTTCTCTGCCTACCATGATACAGATCTCACTCCATACCATTGTTTCAAGAGAGTAGGATACATCAGAATAAGACAGGATGCCAGACTTCTGCCCTTTGTTAGTATAGTGCCTGTATTATTGAACTCCAATAAAATCTGCATCATGAAATTATATAAAATCATCCTGCTCAGCACTTGACAGCACTCTTCATGCATGCATTTATAAGCACTTAATGTGGGGGACAGCGTCATTATTCTTCCTGTGTGCGTGAGGAAATGAAGCTTGAAGAGGTGCGGTGTCTTACTTCTGATCACAAAGAATGTCAGTGGACCCGGAATAGAATTTGTGATTTTTGAATTCCTGTCACTCCGTCTCCCTTATACAGCTGCATTATCTCCCAATACTTAGGAGACAGGGAAAGACACAATACTCTGGATTACGCACATCTTTGAACTATTTTGACACTCTCTGAAGAAAATGATGCCCACTTATGCCAATGTCCTGTCTGTAATGTGAAAAGTGGCCTTGCCCATGACTAACCAGCCGTGATAAATTCTTTAGCGCTTCAGGCAGGTAAACAAAGAAACTGGTCCTTCCTGAGGCCCCGTTTACCACATTATTCATAATGTTCTGGCTATGACAAAAATAGCTGACAGGCTAGACTTCCCTGACTGACTTCTGCAGTCCTCCCCCAGAGCTGTGGTCACCTGCATTCTGAGACTGGTTACTGCTCCCAGGAAGAAGGATCTGGCAAAGAAGCTCTCCAGCACTCTTCAGAGCATCCACTCCGATCAGTGTCAGCATGACAACCTGCTCCATTTCAGGTTCAGAGGCATATATTCGATTGCAGAAAAGATACAGAGGAATGTTACAGGGGTCTGGCACTGCACTGAGGTTTCCTCCTGGCCAAGAGAATCATCAAAACAGACATAGTTACTGCCCAGAAACAAACATCCACTCTTTTTTTAGTGTAAAGGAATTGACTAATTCTCTATTGGGCAAACAAAGGCCAATGCCTCACCATGATGCTGCAGCTCAGCATGGCCAGAAAAAGAAGCATACTTGAGGAGCAGTATCACAGCAAATCCTTACTAATCAGTTGCACTCCTTAATTGGAATTGCTTCTGGCATGTAAAGCAAATATATTAAATCCTAATTTTGATATCCTTATTCACACTGTTGAGCAGAGTTGATAGATCTATACCTAAATTATTTAAGACATCAGTTTCAGATTGATAACTAAGGACTACCTTCACATTAAATTGATACTTCACTTTGTGTTCTAGGAGATCACACAGCATACAACTGAGGACTAATTAGGGGCCTGTTACCATATTATGCACATGTCCATGGTCTACAGCATAGCCTGCAAAATACCCTGCAGAAATCTGTGTTTGATTTTATACTGTTTCAACTACATGATTATTTAAGCAATTGTATAGATCAATATCCATGTACTTAGTTATTCCCACACCTTAACATTTCATAATGCTAGAAATATAGTGAATGGCATGCATTTGATTGTATTTCCTTAAGATTTGTTTTTGGAAAGCGGTAGACTTCAATTACAAGTCCTGATATCCAACATTTAAAATAATTAAATAAAACTGTATTAATCGGCTGAATACGTAAGAAAACATTACCTGTAGTTATCAAAATAAACTTCTGATTGCTGTGACCTCCAGCTGCATAGAACTAGTATAGAGCTGTATAGAACTTAAAGACTCTCCTATCCGTCTGAGTCACAGATTTGTAAGAGAAGTTTACTTGCTTTTCCAAGTCTTACCAATTTCCCAGCTTTGAATGAATGAGTTACTGAAGTGAATTCAACTGTATAAACTAAAATTAAGAACATCTGAGTAAAGTGAAATGAAAAAGTGCCTTCTCTGCACCTACACAAGAAACTACAGCTGCTAACATTTATCACTTCAGCAAATTCTAGTTTTACATGCTAAATGAGCAATTTTTCTCATTTTAATACTTTGACTTCTCTTTGAAACTATGTCAGTAAATCCTTATTGATTGGATACTATTCATTTACTTATGGTAGGTTTAAGGCTTAATTGGTTGTTATCCGGTCATATTTAATTGTAAATAATTTATTTTTCCATATATATTTTAATCTACTTTTAAGATACTTCTTATCACTTTTCTAATGATCCTCACATTCATTACCCAGTGGTAGAAGACATCCACTGAGAGTTACTGTAATTGAAGGACATCAGAACACTGAACAAGTTATTGTAGGCAACAAGCATACATAACATCCTTGTTCAGGAAAATCCTCTAATAAAGATGTCGGTCCTTGTAAGAGACAGAACAATGCATTCCCCCTAGTCTTGACCTACCCAGTGCCTGCAGCAAGGTCTCGGTGTAAGGAGCCACATGAAAGCACACAGAGGGATCCAGCCCAGCAGTGGCAGGCAGGTTGCTCTGCTTGTCACCAAGGAGCCCTTGCTTTGCCAGTTCATTCATCAGTCCTGTGCACAGAACAAAGAGTGCGTGAGGAATACATAACTCTGTGGTATAGTCTGACATGAAAACACGTTTATCAAATATTTTGATTCATCTGACCACAGAATCATTACAGAGACATCAGTGTGGGTTGTGCTGAGCTCACCTAAGAGATATGAAATGCAATTCCATCATCCTCTCTCCCCCTGCTCATATTCACTCATAGTTAGAAAAGTAACTTGAAAAATTGAGGTTTGGCCTAAGCTTCTCTGGAGACATCTCTGCTTTGTGACCAGGATCCCATTTGTTTCTATCACCTTCCAGCTACAGGAAGTTGACTGAATCGTGGAATGTACACATAGAAGATCCTACACAGCTCCTGAACTGCAGTAGGTGTCCTAAATAAGTTGGTGCCCACAAGGAAAAGATGTCACAAATCTTGAACCCAGAGTCCAGGCCTGTTTGAGTCCAGGCCCTCAAGGTCAGCAACAAGGCCAGCGTCCTGCATGCTACACAGTGCCATGTGGCCACAGGGGCATTGTGAGGATCAGACCCGAACGGAAACACCACGTTCTGCTCATGTAAGTACCAGTCTAGAAAATATCTGATTCCACTTCACTTTTATTAATCCTGAGTGCTGGAAACCAGCAATCCCTCAGCTCCCGTTCTTCCCCCAAAGGGCCAGGCGACACACAGGCAGTGCATTAAGGTACTGGCATACAGTACAGCTTCACAATTGGTTGTGTTCTGCAATAACGCTTCAGACATTTTTGAAGGTTTGTTATTTTTACAATTACTTTGCATATGTCTGATTGATTTTCACTGTACAAGCCTGTCAACAATTTACTGCAGCACGTGATGGAAACTAGATTATTAGCACTAGACATTGATGACAAACCTTAGATGCCAAACGTGGCAGTGACACAGATTTGAACTTGTAGCACTGCAAATTGCCTGTCTGCTTTTTGAAATTCAGACGGGATGAATAACCAAAACTTCCCTCTAGTTACTAAAAAGGGCCTACAAGAAAGCTGGAAGAGGATTCTTTATCAGGGAACATAGTGACAGGACAACGAGCAATGGCATTTAACTAAAAGAGGGTAGATTTAGGTTAGATACTAGGAAGAAATTCTTCACTATGAGGGTGGTGAGGCACTAGAACAGGTTGCCCAGAGCAGCTGTGGATGCCCTGTCCCTGGCAGTGTTCAGGGCCTGGTTGGATGGGGCTTTGGGCAACCTGATCTGGTGGGAGGTGTGTCCGCCCATGGCAGGGGGTTAGAACTGGATGATCTTTAAGGTCTCTTCCAACCCAAACCACACTCTGATTTTATGATTCTATAACATGTCCAAAGAAGGGCAACAAAGCTGGTGAAGGATTTAGAGAACAAGTCTTATGAGCAGAGGCTGAGAAACTGGGGTTGTTTAGCCTGGAGAAAAGGAGGCTCAGGGGAGACCATATTGCACTGTACAATTAGCATAAAGGAGGCTGTAGCAAGGTGGAAATTGGGCTATTCTCCCAAACACCAAGTGATAAGACAAGAGGAAATGGCCTTAAGTTGTGCTAGGGGATGTTTAAGTTGTATATTAGGAAAAAATTCCTCACTGAAAGGGTTGTGAAGTATTAGGCTGCCAAGGGAAGTAGCTGTGTCACCATCATAGAATGGTTTGGTTTGGAAGGGACCTTGAATACCATCTAGTTCCAAGCCCCCTGCCATGGGCAGGGACGCCTTCTACTTGATAAGGTTGCTCATCCCTGGAGGTCATGAAAAAAACCTGTCAACGTAGAGCTTGGTGACATGGTTTAATGGTGGACTTGGCAGTGCTAAGTTGAAGGTTGGACTAGATGATCTTAGAGGTCTTTTCCAACCTAAATGACTGTGATCCAAGAGTATTATATGCTGTCTGTTCCAACTTAGTGAAGAAAACCTTGGTCAAAAATTTATGGTGTTTTGACTCTCAAGCCAGAAATACATTACCTAAAGACACATATCCTTCTCTTTTGTTGTAGGAATGATTAAGTTTGCTTTGAAGGTTGAACAGGGTTGGACATCAAATGGGTGGCTACTTTTCAGGAGGCACTGATTAAAAATATGAAACTGTTCAGTATGGTATTTACCCTGCTCAATTCCTAGTGCCTACACTTCTCAGAGGCCAACCCAAAGCTTATGTGGGAATATCATCAGCTTCCCCTCTTCAGGGCTCTGCAATATGAAATAAGCTATCTTTCTGGATCACTTCTGAGTCAATAAAGGAAGACATAAAAGAGGCACTTGCAAAATCTCTCTACAAAGGGAAAAAAAACAGTTCTCTACAATGGGGGAAAACACTTGACCTTTCCAGACTATCCTTTGTTCCAGTGCCCGCATAGATACTTCTAGTGCAAATTTTGCAGTGCAAAACAAACACTTTAAACATCATCTGGCACTCAGAGGAGAAAAAGAAAAAAAAAAAAGCTGCCTTTCTTTAATAAGCAACTTTCCTTAGGTCTACAGGCAGCAGGTGACACGGTGCTGTAATTAGTCTGCCATGATTAATCCACTGTGTCTGAACATGTTTTCAGAACATACTGTGATAGTCCTAGGAGAAAAAGCAGAGGACTTTTTGAAATTGTCATTTTTTTTTCCCCTCAAACCTCTCAATGTTCCTTTCCATTGTCCATGGATTAGAAGGGGCAATCAGGCAGTGGATGAATGCCTCCATCAGGAACTAGCTGTGGTGGTGTTAATGGAGGGGTCAAACCACTGTGCTGGGGACTGTCCAGGCTACACTGACCCACTTCTCCCAGTGGTGGTGACTAAAGGGCAGGTTGCAGAAAAATAAACACAGGAACAGACTCTCCTGCGACAGGCAACTTGCCCATTGCCAGAGCAGGAGGAAGCAGGCAGGGCAGGGTTCTTTGTTCTGCACTGATCCCTGTTGTTGTTTGTGATTTTCCCTAGAGATCAGCTTATCCTTAAGAAAACTAAACTCTCTTCCTGAACGAGAGCATCGGAACACAGTCTGACTCATCTAAGAAGATTTGGGGCAGCTACTTGTCTGTTCTTTGGCAGTCCCTGCATATAAAATGAGTTGCAGTTCAGATGCTTGGAAATCAAAAGCATGCAGAACTCAGTGCTGAGGTTGATAGCATCAGGTGCTATCCTCAGACTCCATGACACCCATGTATTTTTGGTAGCATACTTCTCTGGGCAATAAGGATACCTGAGAAGGTTATTGATAAGATGAATACAGGACCATTATGAAGGTGTACAGTGGGAAGTCCAGAGACAAGGGTCAGGAATTCAAACAGAAGAGATTCCAGCTTGACATAAGGGAAAAACAGTTCCCTGTGAGCATAAGCAAGCATTGGAAGAGAGGCCCAGAGAGATGGGGGAATTTCTGTCCTTGCAGATTCTCAAGACCTGACTGGAAATAGCCCTGAGCATTCTGGTCTGAATTCACTGCTGATGCTGTGTTGAGCAGGCCACTGGGTGACCAACTTTCTGTTGCCCCCTGCAACATGAATTATTCTATGATCTAAGTCAAAAGAACTTCAGTGCTAAAGATCATACAACTGACAAAGATTAATCTACTATGTAGGACACATAGCAGTGGCTGATTTACAAGTGGGCTTGGAGATACATATAGCAAAACTATAAATTCCTGATATTCTCACTAAATCTTTCCTGCAACGTAACAGATTTGGTTAGGCTTTTAATCTTTAGCTCGCATGAACTGAAATGCAAGCCTTCTTTTCCGAGGTTGTTAAGTGAAAGCATTACCTTTTACCAGTGCAGGAATATGGTGACTAGCATTCTCCTTTCTCAGCAACAAAATGAGACTGTGTGTGCGTGGCTCAGCAGAAAGCTCTCCTCTTGCAGAACTGTTTACAGGTGAACTTGAAAACTTTCTAGGGCAAAATACAGCAATCTGAAATAACAAGGACCAGATTAGACTACTAAATGCAGATTTAATCACTGTAGGGCTCAAGCAAATAGTTAAGTTACAATGGCATATCAAGATACAGCACACCAGCAGAGTCATAGTAACTTCCAATGACTGGCTGTTCATGCGTCATCTGTTCATGACACAAAGGAATTTAAACATCAGGGAAAAGGTTTAATAGAAAATGTTTTGCTCTACAACTGGGCTGGACTAAAACCACAACAATTACAGTGCAGCCAATATGTGGTACCATCCTAAGTCACTCATGCAATAACGATCTTGAGCCCTAGGTTCTGCAACAGCACCAGAGAACACATTAAAGCAATAGTTTCTGAACTTCTGAAACGGCCATTTAGGAGCATGCTCCAAATATTTGGCTATTTTTACTATAGTAGTCGATAAATACTACTTTTATTCTATAAAATATTATGAGCAGGGAAAGTGTTTTTCCTCATGCTTGATTAAAGAACAAGCAGAAAATAGGAGCTTTGTGCACAGTTTAGTTTGCAAAATGATGCATTTATTGATTGACATAGGAAACAACTCCAAGCATGAAAATTTAAAGCAAGGGGTCCAGCTCTTTATAAGACAAACTGTCATAGGATTCCTGGCTGATTTATTTTGTAAGATACGCAGAACTTGACTTCTTGTACAGGTGAGTTTGACTGAAATCTTGCATTTATGATTATTTGTTTCTTTAGGCTGACATGTCAAAATGCCAACTGCACTCTAATTCAAATAAATCTATCATCATGTTAACAGACCTTGAAAGAAAGAAAAAAAAACAAACACAAAACACTCCATTTTTGACAATAGGAAAGCTCTTCTCGCAAGCCATCTGAATGCATTACGCTAGGGGACTTCATTCTGAAAGGCCACAAGCAGACCCAGAGGGACAGCAAAGTACATAATCACACATTAGTCTGTTAGATGAAGACTATTCTCTTGAATATAGGTTTACAGGCCAGAGATTGTTATTTTGGTTTATGAGGTTACAGCCTGCTCTAGCTTATTTTGATATCAATGGAAAAATTCATGTTTACTTAGTAGAAGAAAGCCTGATCGTGCATTAGTCTCAGTGAGAGGCTTAGGCCTAGTGGGATTTTCCTACTAAAGAAAAAACATCAGTACTGAAAGCAACAAGAGCACCACTCGTAGGAATACAAGGAACACAAGTGCTGGCTAGCTAGTAGAGATAATGAACAGAGAAGAACACTCAAGAACACTCACTACAGGAGTGTGTCAGTTCACACATCCATAAACCCACAGTATAGTAAGTTTCAGAAATGGTAACCCAAAGCATACAAGTGAGCTGTATGTTCTGACCGGTACCTGACTTGTTGTCATGCTCAGCACAATGGCTTGCTTGGGTGAAAGCTGCAGCTGTCTGATTCCTTGCAGAAGAAACCCCCGATGAGTACAGACTGAGATCACATTACCACATGCATGAGGAGATACCACAGGCGACACCATCAAAATAATGTCCCCTAGGTCAAAAAGAGAGTAAGAAAACCAGCATGTTACTTCCACAGAAGCTGTGGTGTTACTGCAAGGAAACTCACATAGTGGCCAGTTTCTACTTGAAGCACTCTCCAAATGGAGATGCTGCATTTTATGGTTTATTTGCTCTATTCAGCTTATAATGGCTGCTGTCAGAGGTCAGCACAGAACGATAAAGCTTATGGCATTAGAAGCAATCTCTTTATGAATCAACCACTCCAGATAGTCTGTCTCATAAGGTCTATCTAGCTGTCTATGAGTTGTTATCTCAGTTCACGTGCTGGCTGTGTGTCAGCCCCTGTCAGGCTGTGTTTGAGCTGTTACCCTTACAGCTGGTCTGACTGCCGTCAGACCTGATAAGGACCTGATAAGCCTGGCCAAACGGATGAGTAACTAAACGAGGACAAGACTGACTGCTGGTTTGTCCACTGTGAAGTACATGAAGCAATCCCAGGCATTCCTCTCTGCTATTACTAGTGGTCCTAGCCTGTAGGACCCACAGCTTCTACAGCCTTGGTCAGAACTACTTTCTGCTCCCTCTCAGCCCTTCTTTAGTCCTGTCTTTACTCTGCATCCCAGAGCTTGCCTTGCAGCATGGGCTACTGTACCTTTGGACCTGCCTCTGATCACAACACCACCCCACTATGGTTTTGTATCATCCATGGCTTCACAGGTTCCTATCTTTGGTCATCATAATGGCACCAGCCTGCTCTCTCCGTCCTGGGTTTCCCTGCTATCTGAGCCTAATGCATTAAGTCTGGCTGCTTGTGCTCTGCTTGCATCTCTCACTCCAATACATAAGCTCATAGAAGCAACTGGAGTTTATGTTGGGTTAGAACCTTGTGTGTTTTTTTTTTTTTCACTTCCATTTTCTAAATTGAATCCCAAGCTCACTGTCAACACGTATGAGCTCAGGAGAAATAGCCCACAAGGCCTCCTGAACAGCGTACCTCCTGTATAGCGTCCTGCTGTACCTAAGATGGAGCTTCCCAGTAGCCTCTGATCTACCTAAGGCATTTGCTTTGTTCTGATCTTACTTTGGGTCTCTGCTCTTACCATCTCCTTTGCTATTACACCATCCTAGTTCTAACAGATTTTCTTCTCCTGTACATAACACACATTCAGATCTCTGTAACTTGCCAAGAGCTAAGAAAGTAAACGCTCAGTATCATTTCTACATGGGTTTCCTCTGTACTGCCCTGTTAATTTCTCCTAGCTCTATCATATAATGGGGCTGAATATATTTTAGTTTGTGTCCCAATTACACTTGGTTTTGGTGGCAGACCTATCAATAGTGTATGTTTCCTGGGCTTCTAAACTTTGTGATAGATATTTGTCCCCCAAGAACTTGACCAAGGCTCAGCCTGCCTTTTCAAAGCAATAGCAACAAAACAAGGGAAAGCTTGTGTTTATTGTTAAGGATACAATAAGCAGAGTGTTACTTTGCCTAAAACTTCTATGTGGCTTTAATTTTGCAGGCTCTGAGCCAGGCTGACAGTGCTGCACTCATTATATATGAACTGTCAAAATTCAGGGTCGCAGGTGGTAAGATTTTGGTTCATCTCTAGTTGATAACACCTAAACAAACAAACAAAATTTCACATACACATATCCCAAATTAACAAGAATATCTGCTAGGATCAATAAAACTTTGATTACTGGGAAGGAAGGGGGGCAGATATACCTGGTAGGAGCAGCAGTATATTTGTTCTGCATGCTCTGCATGAGTGTATCTTCCTGTCTCAAAGAGAAGCTGTTGGAGACCTGAGGGAAGGAATAAGTGAATGTTTCTTTTCCTTAACACCCCATAGGGTGCCTGCTCCCAGTCCAGGTTTTCAGCTTCACTTTGAGAGTCATGATAGAGATGATACAGTTATCTGAGGAGCAAAGCTTGAAAGTGACTTCCTGAGCCCAAATACAGATGGAACGTGGTGTGGTGTAACTCAGCAGCCCACATCAAATGTGAATCATTAATGGCCATAAAAGGAAGGAGATGCAAAAATGTGAGTCATTCCATCAGCAGCAACCAGCTGCCATCAATACCAATCCCAAATAACACAGAGCCAATGGCTGTCTGCCAAGCTACTTGAATTAACATGCCCAGTTATACGAAAGAGTGTATCTCAAAGGTAAGACTTCACTTCCTTTCCTTTTCCCTTCTCTGTTTTTCTTCCTGTCACCTTCTCTGTCACCTCTTTTTCATCTTTTTGGCTTATGCTTTCGTACCTTCTTTCCTTTAGCACCATCATTTTCTGTACTTTCTATGTCAATACAATCCTGTTTTCCTCCTGCCATCTTCTCTCTGACAGCTGCTGAGCTTCCACCCCTCCCACCCCCCCACTCTCCCTAAGGAACTGTCTTCAACTGTGGGAGTAGAAACAGGGCAGCAGTGCCCTAATAGCATCATCTCAAAATCATATGCATTTGAGATCTGCCATGCCAGGCCAAACCAGCATGTTGGCCTGTCTACAGCAGACACCCCAAACCATATAGACCCTTCTTAGCCAGTAGTAATGCTGAATGCCCTGGCAGGCTTCCCTGGAGCACAGTCAGCTTGCAGCTACCTAAGTACAAGTTCAGAAGTTGGAAGATTACTGCTACAAAGGGAAAAGGGGGATTTGGAGAGAGGAGCCAGGTGAGAGCTAATTAACATTATAGCCCTGTGAAATACTTTCTTTTCTGATTGTGTGGTCAGTCCTGGCTTGAATGAAGTCTTAATTTCATACCCCATTATATTCAACTCTTGAATAGTAGAGGTAGATGATCTCTAATCAGATAAACATGCAGTTTAAAGACACTGGTAGGTCTTCACATGACGGTTCCTTGGATGAACAAGTCCCCTACAAGCAAAAATTTGCTGTGTTTTTCTTTTTTTTTTTCCTTTATCCTTCAGTGCAATCTAAGCAGCCTACAGGACTCTAGCAGCTACTCCCATGAGGAGGATGAAGTGATGATAACACTCCACTGTCACTTCATTTTAGGCAACAGTGCTTCACTAGAAGCTCATTCCTAGCTCTGGACCTGGCCAGGTCACAGCACTGAATAATCCAGGGAGGCAGAATTTCCTGAAACATGTGGGCTGGAGTGAGGTAACACTGTCAGTGAAGAAGAACCATAAAACCTCATGATTCATTCCCTATCACAGACCTTTGGAAGTTGAGACAAGCATCGCTGGAGGTCGAGGTTGCACCATGTCCTGGAGATGAACGTTTTCTTCATCTGCTTCTGCTCTAGTTGATGAAGGACTCTGAGACCTAAAGAAAAACAATAGATATTAAAAGCTGTTATGCAAGGTTCTGACTCTAACCCACTTTCTACAACAAGCCCAGGGACAAGGAAGCTTTACTGAAACCACCATTTCAACCCCTTGTCCATGACTTGAACTGCATCAAGGTCTCTCTGATTGAACGTCTCTCTCTATATTACTCCCTCTGAGGCTCTCTCTGTTCAATAAGTACCTCATACAAAGTAGCCACCTTGGCAATGAAACACGGGAATCAAGAAGTATGTCAGGCTGCATTAGCAGTATTTTTCCCAGCCACAAATATATTACAGCTGTTATTCACTTTTGGTTCTTTAGCCAGAGCTTAAGCAATTTTAAAGCTTTCGTGATACTCCTCTGCTGCTTCATGTTGGGCAACAAGAACTATCAAGTCTGGCAGAGATGCTCATGGCAGTGAAACCTCTAAACATTTCTGCATTCCCAAAAGGTCCAAATTATGGCATGGTGAGCATAAGGTGTGGTTTTGAAAGCCAGGGACTGACAACGCAAACGGCACTCTGTAAAACAGCTTGGCTAGGTCTGGGAAGTGCAGGCTGTTCAGGCAAACCTGTCTGCCTCATCCCCTGCTACTGAGTTGGCTGGAATACATCCTGCTTGTCGCTCCCAGGAGACCAACGGAAGCCACCAGTATTTGCAAGTAAAATTTGAAAAACTGAATTCTGAGGTGCAGTTTGTATTCTGATCTCCCAATGGTCCGAATTACCAGCATTAAGAGAAAGACAAGCGCATTATTGAGAACATAGCACCACTCTGGACTGGCTAAGTTATACCAGAGGAGCAGAATTCATCATCTTTGTAGGAGGAAAAGCATCCCAGAGGAAAACAAATAAATAAAATGAATGAAACTTTGCCAAATTGAGTTTTTCAAATTCTAAAACTAACAATGATGAGAGTCACTGTTCGTGGCCAAACAAAACTAACAATCCCCTCTGTGTGCATCGGATTGATTCCACACGGGTGCACCTTGCCCCTTGGCAGGAAGCACCAAGAGGATTGCAGAACAACTTACCCCAGGTTTGCTGCCATTGACAACAGTGTTCCACACTGCACCGAGCAACCAGGATCTTCAAAAACCTGTCCAGAATTTGTAGGTGCAGGGCCCTATTTGAGTTCTCTCCAGGGGAGTTTCACCATATCAATACATATTTGATCCAGTAACATTAAAAGGAGATGCCCAGTAAATGCTGTCACCCCATGATTACACAGAGTTGTGAGACAAATGACAGCCAGGAGAGGCGGTCTGAGTTTCATATTATCCTGGCTGGTGGAAATTCCTTGAAGCCCTAAGCCAAATCTTTTAATAAAGCACTGTAAAACAAATGCTTCAAGGCTGAGATCCTGTGCCTGGAACAACCAAAGGAGTGTCTTTCAAGAGCCAAAAGAATACCTGTGTCTCTTCTCTTCCCTCTGCAGGCCAGCCTACTCTGATCTGTCCTTGTAACAGTCTCAGGAAAAGATCTCTGAGCACAGCAGAGCCCTTCATTTACTGAGTGTGGCTCAGTGTGGACTGAGCGTGCTTCCTGGGTTCTTAGTTTTAAGTCTCCATCCATAAAGTAGCAAAATTGTCAGGAACGGAATGATTGTTAAGAAGTGCTTCATCAAAAAAAAAAAAAAAAAAAGCTGCAGAGAGGTTTGGGAACAGAGTGTTAGGAAGGAGTGCTGAAAGAGTGTTCAGACTACTGATCTGACCTTCCCTCTGCCTCTCTGCAGCTGCAGACCGTGTGCTGCTCAGTGCTGACTTCACAGAGCTGAACAGAAGCTTTTCTCCTTTCCTCTCATCCCTTTCCCTGATGCACCTCTGCTCTGCTGAGTAAGGTCAAGAGCAGACTTTCTGGCAGCCTACCATCAATGCTATGTTGTTGTCAACCAAGCAACTTTAAAAATAAAAAACATTAGATGGGTTTTGCCTATTTTGGACAGAAACATGAGCCTTTGGAAGCTGTAGTCCCCCCTCCTTGTAGTACTACGAAGCAGAGCACAGGCGCTGTAGGTTGTATGATGGATTAATAGCTACTTAATAGCCCATTTCCCTCTGCAGCTATGTCCAGCCCCATCTGAGAGCGAGATTCCAAACTCCTGAATCTGACTTGTTCCCAGCACTTTTTGGCACCCTATTGCTATACCACCAGTTCCTAAATTGCATTTCTCACACTGATTGCTTGAGTTGAGTTTCTAAGCCACCCTTTGTTTTCACAGACCTCTGTCATAACTCTCTGAAGAGCCTTTTTCATCTGAAGCTCCTTATCTCCAATCAGTTGATAAGGATGGGCAAAGCTATTCCTGGAGAACAAGCCCCTCAGAGGCACACAGCCTTGCAGCCTTCCCCCAGCACCAGATACAGCTGAAAGAGATTTCAGATCAGGCTAATCAGCTGTGCCTGGCACAGCAGGGACCCAGGAGCAGGTGCTGCAAGCGTATGAATTACAGGTCTAGCTACCTGGGAACTCATGATGGGAGGCAAATGCAAGAGTCCCACATGTATCACAACCATTACTCCTGTTCATTCAGACCTTTAGCAGACTAATTGATGAGACAAAGCACACTAACTGTGTGCTTGTCTGCCACCCATGTCATACTTTGCCTGCGAGCACTACCACAGCTCAGAAACATGCAGCCCAGTGCCATCACCTCACTCTGTTGCATCTGGAAGCTGGATCTAGGACACCACCATGCAGTGCTGCATGAGCAGCCCTCCCTCCGAACCAGAGGCACAGCTCCCTGTGCACGCGGCTGTCCAGCTGGGGCAGGTAGACGAGAGGCTCTGCTTGGCTCCTGCAGTAGATGGCATTGATGGAAGTGCAGTCTGTCACGCCAGCCAGCTGCGGGTCGGACGGCCCCATGATATTCTGCAAGGTGCTACGTGCTTTAGGCCCTCTCACGCCCAAAGCCAGCACTGGTGGCACCATGCCCGTCTCTGAAGCATAGGAAGAAGGCAATTTTTCTGTGAAAGACAAAGAGACTTGTAACTAAAGCACGGAACAACCCTCACCAAGGTCATTCATTCTGCTCAAGTGCTCTTTTTAACTCTGTCATAGTGGACTTAGGCAAAGTAACCTACTGGTTACCTGTCCTGTGGGTGTTATGCTTTTAACCAGCTGTACTTTTTTAGCCAGCAGTAATTCTGAGATTACTCAAGGTAGCTTACCTGTTAAAGAAAAAAGGAGTGTGTTGGCTTCTTATTTGCTACGGAAAAGGGTGTGCACGGGGTTAAATACTACACAGCTGATACACTAGAAGCCAGCGCTTCAACTTCTGGTGCTGCACGTTGTTTGCATTCATAAGGAAGGCTGGTGGGATTGAAGGGGAGATGGCAAGAATATGGGCCTGAAGAGAAGAATGTTTTCTGTAATTTTAATCAGAAATGGGAAAACTGGGAAGGGAATCACAGGCTGGATATCCATCTACATCTTTTCTAGATCATTTCTTCTGTATCAAATACCAATTTTGCATTATGTTGCCTAATGTGTCCAAATATTTGATTAGCCACCTTTATTTCCCCTCCAGGACTTGAATTGTGGCTTTCCTTATTTCCTGCAACAATTCTTCCCTACATCTCTGGCAACCCCTTTTCCACTTTCACTTCAGCACTATTGGGGTCCAATAAGTAACCCAGTAAAGAGCAAGTTTGCCTCCTCCACATTTCTTACTGTATAAGAGCAGCAAGACGTGTCATTCTCTTCCCTGGAGTTTAAATGTATTCATTTACATCATTAGTTGCCTAAGAATCAGAAACCAGAACATAAGTCTCCAGAACAAGTAGACAATGGAGAAATTGACTGAAAATAGTTAAAATAGTCATTTTAAAGTTTTCAAGCTAAAGGTAAAAATCCAGTCTACAAACTCACGTAGTAGCCCTCAGCTCAAGTGATTTGTCCCTTCATACAAAATGTTCCTATTTAGATACAGGGTACAGAGCACTGAAGCAGATCTGCTGCCTGTCATCTCTTAATGACTGGTGATTTTATGGTTTTCTTACTCATTTCTGAAGTCCTTCTTCATTTCTGCAGCTATCAATATGACTACATTACATGCACAATGCTGAGACAACTGCAATCCCATTTCTAAGGCAGTCTGCTCGCATGGTTTTCAAATGTAAAAAGGGGCAGGGAAACTGCAGGATATTTCTCTGTTTAGGCAGGTCTGCGCTCATCTTCTGTCAAAGCAAACGGAAGCCTGCTTCTCTCACTCTGTCTGCCCACAACTTTCCTCATGAGAAATGGATTGCTTGTATTCACTACGGTGCCACATGCAAACCTTCCAGGAGAACTTTTGGATTAAAAGAATGTACAAGCCACAAAACATTTCAGAGGCCATCTCTACACCTTGCAGCTCGTATAATTGCCTGTTGTTGTAGGGTTATACTGCATTATCTACTAATAACATTCCATAAAAGCTCTGAGACAAGGCTTCATTATGTCTACTTCACAAATGGAAGACTTGAGTGGCATGGACCAACACATGGCCATGGGTGTTTAATGTTAAGGGCTTTGAGATGTGACATCAGGGACTCATACAATTGTTGTTTGCCTTATCTTTTTAGTCTCTCACTTCAGACCACCTCCTATTGGCAAATTGTGATGTTTTGGTGATGGCTTATCAGACAACATAATTACAGGATGGATAGATCTGTAGTTTCCTTTCAACCATTCTCCTAAAGGTCAAGTAAAGACTGAAGTACCAGAGGTGATGGGATGGGGGAATTAAGAGAGACTGGATTCTCTGCAGTACCTCCAGAAAAATCAGTAGTAACCAATTTGGTATGCCTAACTTACATGGGTCTAATCCTGCAGCTTACAGCACTGCAGTCTGCGAATGGTCTCTACAAAGGAACAATAAAAGTGGTTTGAGACACACACAAATAAAGGACTAAAAATTCAACTTGGAGTAGTTGAATTCTAGCAACACTGGGAGTAGATAGAAACAGCCTAAGGTCTTTTATAATTGCCTTTGGAAAAGATATAGGCAACTGATGTGATGCTCTTGTAAATCCAATACCCCTTTCTCCATGTCCACAGCACCACATCATTCTTCAACTTAGTAGAGTTAAAGACCTTCACCTCAGTATCATTACACAGTGGAATCACTGGAGGAAAACTAGACCTCACCTGAGCTAGAGAGCAGCACATCATGCTGAGGATAGAGCAGGCGGAGTCCGCAGACATCCAGACCAGAGCTGAGTACCAGCTGCAACATGTGATGGGTAGCTAGGGAACTTCGGAGGAGAGTTTCAAACAGCAATACCATGGCAACCTGAACAGCGAGAGCACATTGGAGGAGTGAGCCAAAATGCTTCCAAGCCCACAGTGACCATACAGCTGTGTCTCTTCTACTCACCTTAAATTCCCATGCCCTACCTACGCTACAAGAGCTATAAAGAGGCTTTCTTTTCTTCTGTTTACATGCAGTTCGGCACAGCAGGCTTTTAGCTTCAAATTGAATCATAACGATGATAATTATGATTGAATAATAATTATGTACTACTACTGAAATAATTGTGCCTTTTGTCACAAAAACCTACTAGTAAAAGACTGCAAGTTCTCTGGGGCAGAGAATAAAGTGAATCACTCTTGTTTAACTCCGCGTACTACAGAAAGATGATCCAATAATAATAGGCCAACTGGTTATTTCCTAATACCTACAAAAAGGCCAAGATCAACACAAAAAATGATTCAAAAGGCAGGTACATCCCTGGTACTGTCCCAGATTTACCTTTTGAACTTTTCTTTACCAGATGACTGCAATTCAGCTCATCCTGATACACAGGAAGACATACGCTGTTACATACTAAATGTCTATACCCAACAGGAAAGCAAACTACTTTGAGCTCTGCACTCTCCTATCAGAAGAAACTTATTGTTTCGAAACACAGATGCTTTACAAGAGAAAGTTGTGTGGTGCCTGACATGCTGAGGGCAATAAATTGTCTAGCTGAGGATCAGACAAGCATGGTTGTATTGGCCTCAAATTTGTGCATGGTTCTCCTGGGTGTAAAGACACAATGCTATCCCCAGCAGCAAGCTGTATGTCTGCAGTGAACGCCAAATGAATTCATCACTACTGGACACTTTAAATGAAATGCTACTCCCCCATAAATACACAACAAGGCTTATAACATCATAATAAATGAAGATATAAATTTACGCAAATTGTAAAAAAGTAGTCTAATTAGGAATAAAAGCTTTATTTCTTTATGCTCGCCTAGCTCAAGCTCTCCTGATGCTAACCCAGTGATCACAGCAGCCAGTAAGGAAGCATTTTTCTGTAGCAGCTATAAGAGTCCCTGGGGTCTGGCTGCCTGGGCTCCAGGCCAACTTTGATAATGCAGCTGTCCAGCACTGACAAACCTCAGGAACTGCTGCCTCCCCTTTTGCCTGGGAGCCAGCCACTTGGCTTTGGTCTCTGAGCTTTGTTGCAGGTATGCCTGCAGCCAGTCTCATATGTCAGTGATTCTGGCCGTTATCCTAATCTGCTGGCTTGACCTTCTGGCTTGGCCCTGTCCCTATGGACTCTTGGCTGACCCTGGTTGCTGTTGCTGGACCTGTTCTGCTCTTCTCACTTGGTAACGTGTGAGTGCACCCTGCCAAGTGAGGTGGCTGGCCCTGCCTGCCTTGCTGTTAGCTTCACCTCCTGGCTTGCCATTTCCTTACAGAGCATCCTGCCCTTGCTGTGAGAGATTGTGTATGGGCCCGCTAGTAGGACTCCTGAGGCGAGTCAAGGAATTGTCACGAAGACATACGAGGCATTTCCTGACTGTGACAGGTGCCCAATATCTTCAATAAATAACTGATTTTCTAGTATTTTCCAGGAGCAAGCCTGGTACAGCTAACCACTCTCAGCCACTGGCCACACTTGCTGGTTGTTAGGACAACATAAGATATCTGCATCTCCCCGATTCACTCCTAACAGGAAACTGAACTCGTTAGATCAAATGTGCCAGGTTGTGTTGTGCAAGAGCTAAGAAAGGTGAGTTACCCCGGCTAAAACATATCATATCTGTATAGGGGTCCAGTATGCTTTGGTATGCACTCCTACACTGAGGTAAAGATGAGCTAATTCAAGTTGCGTTGACCTTCTCTTCTTCTGGGTTAAACAACACGGAAATACTTTCAACTTGTTCCTACAACACACTGTTACTGTAGGTCAGATAAATAGTACCAGAGGCTTCAGAAAAACTTGGATTTCTGAGCACAAGTTTTATAAAAGTTGTGTTGCACACTGGCTTGCAGTCATGGGGCTTTGGGTTAGCAGAATTTGTCTGCTGTTACTGATCTGCACCTGGTTGGTAGCAATTTCTCCAACCCATATATTTCATAGTTTAATCTTCTGTGGCTCAGAGCAATCGGTATATCAAGACCACTGACACAAAAGACTCAGCTTACTTATGTTTGAGTGAGAAATACTTTGAGTATTTGTACCAAACCTAAGGATCGAAATATTTCAGGTCACTTAATGGTGATTATTATTATTATTTTTACCTCAGTGTCTGTGTTGCTGCAAGCCTCAATGTTGCTGCTATTAGGGAAGTATTTTTCATCAGTTTCAACTGTCTGCCAGTAAAATCCATTTGGCACTGCAAACGCTTTCTCCACTGCCTGAAACACACAAATGATATTTCTTACCTGTATGTTGCTTTGATCCCTCAAAATCAAGAGCTAGGAAAAAAACATTATGTTAATTTTATGGCTAAAGAACATATAAGGATGCATATTCACGGATTAGAGTTATTAGCCCAGTGTTGTCCCCCTATCATTTGCCTTCCTGCATCTGTACCACCTACTCCAGTGAAATTATATCCCATGAATATGACTTTGCAGCTGTTTCCTGAGGGACTGAACCCTCCTAGGGTCCAACACAGTGGCCCTCCACATGGGGAGCAAACACTAACATGAACAGGAGTTGTATACAAAAGGCACTGCAGAATCAGGCTCAGCAGCTCGAGACCCTGTTTCTCCATGATCATACTGGGCATCCAGCAGAAAAGAGCTTTGTCAAGCGAATGCTCTAATTAACCAACCAAACAGAGGGCGGGGAAAGAATTGCATAAATTTTTTATGTGCCTGTAACTAAAATAGGACATTTCTCCTGTGTTCATGTCACCACAAGTGGCACGTATCTGTAAGTCTTACTGTGCCACATACTCCTGAATAGGCAAAAGACTCTGGCATTTAGGTCACAGCGTTACAGAAATGTAGCATTTCCCAATCTCAGCACGTTATTCTGTTTCTCATACATTTTCTGGGCAGTCAAGCAAGCAACCTGTACAAGGGCAAGTTTAAGGATGTTGAAGGATGTGTCACTCATGAGAATCTGCTGTGACTTCATGCTTCGTAAGCAAGGCCATAGTCCAGGAAGGAATGCAGCTTTTGAAAGACCCATTTGCCAAGTTCTTTTTTGGGAAAAAGCGTTACTTGTAGCTACACTGATCTTGAGCATCCCAGAAATATGGGTGCATTTAGGCAGAGTGCACATTGGGCAGAATTCCCAATACAAAAAAAATTGTCCCGTTTGAGACATAGGCTCAGAAGGTGAAACCTGAGTATTTTCACTATTTGTAAGGTCTCTACTTTGACTTTCAGCAGTCATGAGTCTGTTTCCATCTCATGTGGTTTTATTCATATCCCAGAATTAAAAAAAAAAAAAAAAAAAAAGAGGAGTTATATTTCAACATGGTCCCATCAAGACTTATTATGAATGGAAAATGTATTAATTGCATGAAGAAGTGTCCATTTTAGAGTATGAGGTATATATAATGCTCTTTAAATGTGTAATCACAAAAGAGATTAGAGATTATTTTTTCACTGCTTGGCAAAAGGTATGCACTTCATATCATTCTATAAATGAAAAACAACATCTACAAAGTGAATTCATTTCAATGATATTAAAATCCCTCTGACATCTGCCCTTTGTGTTTTCTCTTTCCTCTATTTTCTGTGCTTCATAAGGTATTTGCCTAAAAGCAGAACCAGAGATTTCACTTTTCACCTGGTTTCAGTCAGCACAACTACCCCAAACTGAGTGCTCTGACATCTCTCAAGGATTCACTCATTAAGTTTTGCAATTCACCGTCCACTAGCCTCCACATGTGATATTAAACATGGTTGCTGTGGAAAACATTAGAGGAAAAAAAAACACACATTGATTTAAGGAAGCAGAAGCTCCTCTTTTTTCCAATGTTTGCTGCCAGCTCCTGTGTACAACATTGGCATGGTGCAGCGAGCATGGAGGGATCAGACAAGCCTTACAAACCAGGAATGCAGCAAGGCCCCAGGCTTCCATTCATTCAAGCTGTTCCTTGAGCAAACCTCAAGTCTGTGAGCTTCCAAGAAGGAAAAGAGGAGGGCCAAGGGTGGACAAACCAACTCCAGCCTGCATCGCCATGGGAACCTCCACTACAATCATCCAGACGCAGAGGACACAAGCTGGGAAGTCCAAGGTAAAAAGCTGACCTTTACAAAGTGCCGTGGTGTAAGCTGCAGATCAGCTGCCATCCGAGGCAGCTTGGCCGGGCTCCCTCCCCACCAGAGCAGGGATCTGGCCACACCTATTAGGGAATCAAAGCCCATGGGAAATTGTTTCTATGATCTGTCAGATTCTGTTTTCTAGCAGCCACCCTGCATGTGATTTCACAAAGTAGCAGAAAATTAAGCTTGAAAAGCCTTAGATCTCCCAGAAAATCCTTTTTCTCATGGGTAAGGAAATACACATAGCTGGCTGCAACACGACGGCCTGTTTTGTTCAGTCCAGCCAAAATGTTCAAGTGGAAACTCCTGACACCACCTTCCCATGCAACGCACAGGAAGAAAGCAACGTTCCCATGCGTTTAAGAGAACTGCATCAATTCAGTTGTTGTAATACTGAGATGAGCCCTGTTTGACAGGCACTGTACAGTGATCCTCCCCAGGTAGCTGAGTGACTTCACTCTTATTGAAATAATTTTGGTGATTCTGACACTCCTTAGCTTGAAGCTACTCTCTTACATTTGGTGGATAACACTACTTGCAGTGTTCCACAGCGAGAGACAGGGTAGGCATGAGAACTGTATTGGTTTCACCTCAGGGCTGGTTCTTCTCGTATGCCTCTAGCAATATTACAGTAGCTGTAAAGCTTCTGTGCAAACACAGCAGTTCAGAAAGTCTCTCCCAGGCTAGCTGATACATCATCTCTGAACGCTGACCTGTCCCTCCCTCCCCGAGCACTGTGCAGAATGGTAAAGAGGCAGGCCAGCCTTCAGTACCTACCGAAAATGCCTCTTCTGAAAGGCTCTGCAGAGCATTCCACTAATCTTCTATCTCATGGTGAAGGTGTTACAGCGGTGAGGAGAGGTACCCTGTGCTCATTGGCAGCTATAGCAGCCCCAGGATACTTTGACTTATGCTGTGACAGGCTCCAAAACCCCAGATCATTTAACCATGACCATTTCCACAAGCATCTCCCCCACCTCCTAATGTAATAAAATCGGGTTTCTCACAGCCCCAACATCTTCTTCATACACACTGCTGCTATCAGAGCAGGAAGGGAGGGGCACGTCTGTAACTTCCCATTTGTAGGTACTCTAAATTTTTATCAAAAAATATCTTTTTTTTTTTTTAAATGGGGAGACAAATTCTGATTTCTGTTATCTTAAAACAGTGGAAAAGAACGATTTACACCACAGCTAGGATTGAACACACATCATTTTTCAAACAGCATTAAAAAGAAACCCAGAGCCACTGCTTTGTTTCAGACAGCATTACTGAGATGAAGCCAGACAGTTATGGGAAGGAAATTCACAGCAGAACAAAAACATGTTGTAAAATACTGAGCAGAAACACGAATAAGCACATTTTAGAGAAGACTGGAGCTGTGTGCAGCAAAAACATGAGTCTAACTGTCATACAGAAATATGACCAAATCCAGTACCTCTTCTCGCTTACAGCATATTCTGTTCTCATTTCCGACAACAAAGGAATAGCTTTTGCTGTCAGATGATCTAAGAGAGTCTTTTAAGTTGCAACAAGTCTTCTAGACTGCTTCCCAGCCACAGCAGGAAAACAGGAAGAATTTTTTACGTACTCCACAATCTCATCCCCTTGCACTCAAAGTGCTTTCTAACGCACAGACTTGCTCAGCCATTATCACTAAGACAGCACCTAAATCCCTAGGAGATAGATGGTGCATCCCCTCCTACCTCCAAAGACAGCCCGTGAATCCGATACGTATATAACATTCCAGCTCTACTGACCACGTCAGCAGCAGCAGAGGAAGCACTATTCTCATTCCAGCAAAGGCTTTGACATTAACATACAGGCAAGGCTCATGGCTAATGGGATATGCTCAATCATGCCACTGAGTTAGAGTGCATTATCCTCAAACTTTCTCCTCTCTTCGCTGTCATAAACCCCAATGCATTAGTGTGGTATTCCTCACGGAATACAGATGAACACAAACTTGAGTTTGTTTTCTTCACACCTTTTCTCCATTCTGCATACTCCCTTCAGGTGACTGCAGGTTTAGTGCAGGAAACATGCAAGAAACAGTAGGAAGATCCCAGGTAGGGGAAAGTCTGGGGAGAGAGCGGGCTAATTCAGGACTTTGTCACTAAAAATGTGCAGTTCTGATGACTGTATTTTAGGCAGTTTGAAGATGCCTCTCGTTCCACTTGCACCCCTTTTGTATAAGCAAAGAGATGTCCTAAAACACAGGAGAATGGAGGAGAGTAATTTCTACCCATTCTGCCAATCATGCACAGCACTAATGGCAAAGCACATTAGCTTGATAGGTCTTTTAAACTGCAATAGTTAGCAATGGTCCCAATTTAAATATGTGCTACCAAACTTTGGGAAAAATGAACTATAATGGCCTACTTCTTCCCTACGTGAAGTCTTCATCTCCATACAAACTTAGGCAGACACCACTGTAGTCCCTTCTCCTTTAAGAAGGCTTGGGTTTTCTAGTTACAACTCCCAGTGACAACCCAAACTCCTGGCCTCACTAAAATCAACAGCACGACAAAAAATCAACAGGACTCAGCTACAGCCAGGCTGTCACCACCTCCCCTCTGTCACATGAAGATGGCTGAGATACAGCCATGCAGCTCCTCTGCTATGGAGTCATTGCTATAAATGCAGAGAGGAGGCCCCAGGACAAATGTCTCACCCACAGGTGACTCATCTCCACGCAGACTCATCAGTCCAATGACGTGTGATATGTACGTAAGTGCCCTCCCCAAAGCTGGAGATACGGCTATCAGGCTGCCTAGCAGATGCAGGGTGCCAGACACATGGGCCCTTAGCATCAACTCAGGGAAAGATGAGACACAAGCAAGATTTGGAAAGCAAGGGACAGGATGAACAGATCTTCTGGATTAGAACTTCAGCTGGGACTTAAACAGGTGAGCTGTTGGGCTTAGGGGCCAGCGTGTGCCATGCTGCAAGTCTCAGCATCCTGCTGGCTCTCCCATTTGGGCACGCAGATGTGGAGGTGCTGTTCTGGGGGCTGGACCTCCTCTCCCCACACATGTTGGTCCAGCACTCAAATGCCCAGTTTAGCAGCTCAATGACCAAGTCCTTCAAGCTTGATCATTGGGCCTGAAGAGTGTCAGGTGAAAAGCTGATGTGGAATTAAGTTGCAGTTCTCTGAGCAAGCCTCTTTAGCAGTGGAATTAAAAAGTTGTAGCAAAAGACAGTGGAAGATGCTGAAGCCACTCAGCATGGGTAAAGCCACGATACTCATCAGTGAGACATCAGAGCATTCAAACTCTACAGCTCAGCACGAGCTTGACAAGAAGACACTAAATTACAGATACACAACTGTACATGCCCTGTGGGCTGTTTGTAGGGAGGGAAGCATTATGAAATAGAAATATTAAGGATTACTTCCACCTGTATCATGCCTTTTTTTTTTTCCCCTTCCACTTCTCTAGAAAGTTCTGGTTCTGTTAGGAAATTTTAGTTTGGAAAGAGCTTCCTCACTTCTAGTCAGAAGTGAAGAATCCAAAAAGCTTCACTGCACGATCTGGCTCATTCCACTGGGACACCTCAGTTTGTCAGATGGCTTTTTCTACTCTTGTTTTGAATGTTGCAAAAACATTGCTTCTGCTGCTTTTCCTGGGAGATTTTTCAATGTCTCTGAAGTTTCACATCAAGCAGCTTCCCTCTCGCCATGCTATTTGGAGAACAGGTGCATCCCAGGCAGGGTTTTAACCTACGTGCCTAAATTAGAAGGGTCACCCTGTGCACGCTGTCACTGGAAATGCTTCTCACTCCCGCTTGAAAGACTACGTACAGAGTTCAGGCACTCGCATGTCCCCATTAGGTGCCTTAAAGTGCATAAAGTAACAAGCAAAGAATCCATGCCCACTTTTCCATAGCATGAAACAGTGATTTCTAATTTTCCTCAGCCATGCATTGCTCTTGTTCTACCTGGTTATTTCAGTCTTTGTTAAAAAAAAAAAAAGTTTGCAACTTTCAAGCTTGAATGCCTGTACACATAAAGCTCTTCTGGTAACATAGTCACCACCAACTTGCCAGCAGGAAAATCCCAAAAGTTTGCATTTGTGCTACAAAAACACCACATTAAAGAACTGCTGTACTTTCTGCAAGTCCCCTCCCACACATCAAACTTCCTGTTGGTTCAGCCTCCACTGTAAAGTCTTTTTGCAGCATTGAGTTGCAACATCAAGGCAAATTTGGTGCCCTGAATCCAGTTCTGGAATTCTCGTCCTTGCTTAGCCAAAACTGAATAAAAAAAATGGAGCTTTGCTTAAGTGAAAAGCAAAGAGGGAGCTTTGTGTAGACCTGCCTTCAATTAGTACTGTTGTCTCAAAAATAAATAAATAAACCCTAACACCTGTGCTGGAAGCCAGGAGGGAAACTAAAGAATAAAGAAGGAGCAAGTAGGGAACTGATCACCAGGAGGTGCAACAAAAGCAATTCTTTGGAGTTAAAAAAAATAAAATCATCTTCACTTCCATTTAGGGATGGAGTTTCCTTTCCCTGAAACCTTGCTGACATGATCACTCACCCAGTCCTGCTGTGCCCTGACTCCTCTTATCACGGAAGGTATCCGTACAGGCTGGGAATTCAACAAGATGCTCCGGGAAGCATGCAAAAAGATGTCAAGTGATAGATGGTGGGGCTGTACCGTTTGGGCAAGGGCCCCAGGGTACAGAGCACTGGAGAAAGTGCAGTACAAAGACAGTGTGCCTTAATGAAACAAATTAGCAGAGGCAAAAAGCAACAGTGCTGGCTACAGGTTTCCCGTGTCCCTAGGGTTAATGCTTGCATCCTAAAGCTTAACAGCAGAGAGTACTTCCATGTTAAAATGAAGTTCTCTTTTTGCTGACAAGGAACACTGTAGTTAATGACTTCTACGGGGACCATGCCACTCCTAACCTAACCTGCGGTTTTAATGACTGCTCTGTGAGTTTACTCTTCATGTCTAAAGTGAGTTACTGGAGGTTAATAGGCAGCATGCATAGTATTAATAAGAAAGCCTCAAAGAAAGATTGCAAGAGAAAAGCAATCTGTTTGGGGTTCAGAACAGACTGAAAAACGCTAGAACAATTGACTGAAAACAAGACCTTGGCTTAACCTTTAAGCACTTTGTTGAGTGTATTACAGAAACTGCTATCAATTGCTTGTAAAGCCGTACACAGAGCTTGGCAGCACACAAGCAGATGGCAGTTTTACCTGATGTTCCTCCTCCCTCCACTCCTACCCATTTGTTTCATCCACCCATCAGGACTTGAGTTTCAGACTAAGCTACCTGGAGCAAGAACTGCATGCCTTATGTATTCACTGTATGCCTTTCCAAGGGATAGCAGCAGGTCCTCTGGTCAGCTCAGGTTTGCATACACCACTCCAAAATCAAGTAAATAAAAAGCAAGTACGGATCACAGGCCCTGTGCAAAGTTTTCACACCAATGAAGTTAAAAAATGTGACACTGAATTTTCTGTGTAGAATTTATACTGGTTGTATTTTAATGACACTTGGGAACATTCTCAGTTGGTATCACTTTGTAAAGCTTCAGGCAGACAACGGGGTTAGCTGCTGCCTGCTGAGAGGCTGGCTCATTGCGCCTTGCTTAGAGAAGTCAGCCTTTCTGTTTAGCTGCAAGACACATCTATTAAAAAGCCACGATACATCGTGGTCTCAGTGTAATTCAGGCCTGGGAACCTGGGTGGCACAGAGCATTTGAACTTAGGAAGAGAATGTGGCCTTTAAATTGACTTTCATTTTTCTATGGCATCAAGGCAAAGACCTACCCCCAGAAAGTGCCTGCTATCTTGCTGTTCAACTTCTAATGATTTATAATCCCCCTAATAGGGGATTTGCATAAAAGCCCTGACTGTTTTAAATGATGCCTTACTTTATGCCTTACAAGTATACAGAAGATTTATCTTTTACAAGTATGTCAGCCTGCTTTATTGCACTTGCCTGTACTTGAAAGCTACAGTGACTGCAAATCAACAATATTAAGCCTCCTTTTCCTTCAGAGAAGCGGGATAAACCTTGAGGCAAATTGCTGAGTGCACTGCTAAGCCCCTAAGCTTTCATGGCATTGATTCTCACATTGTAATAGTAATCCCCAAATCTGGTTGGGATTGCAGCAAAGTTCTCAAGCTACACTATTTTCAGAACTAAACTTTGTTGTGAACCAGAATTGCAGCCTTCACAATTCCCTGGAATTGTATCTCAAGTTTTTTTTTTTTTTGATGATTTAGAAATACTGGGAAAAAAACATGATCAATTAAAGGCTGGTGATGTCATGGGAAAGGAATAAGTGGAACATTCCCTCAAAAGGTATGGAAATCAGGTAGCATTCAGTGCTTCTTTGAAAAGCTGGGATAAATATTTACAGTAAAGTGGGAGAGGCAGTTATGTGCTTAGAGGCCTAAAAGCAATGTTTGATGCCCACAGGGAATAAACTCCTTGAGTAAGCCCAAGGTGTATGAATTCTTGTAGCATTACATTCACTTGAATATCTGTTATGGAACACTTGCTAAACTGACAGAAGTGAAGAAGTTAATTATCATTCTATTTCCAGACAGCATGAGGTGAATGTTCCTACAGACTTCTCTAAGAAAGCAAGTTTAATCACTTGATTTTAAGTGGTGCTATGCCCTTGTAATCTCATGCACTTCAGTGGAAAATCAACACTGCTTTGAAGAATTTATTTTCAAACAGAGTTTAAATGCTTAGCTAAACCAAATGAAAATACCTGTAACACAGGAAGAACAACAACTTCTACTGGACACGAGAAAAAAAATCAGAAGCTCAAGCATTTTTGTACAGTACCTGAGGATCAGGACTAACAGTAGTGATGCAACTCAGCAGGACAGAGGGAATTTCAGGAGCAAGTGGATATAGTTGGTTTTGGAAGCAATTGACCAGTTCAGGTCTCCACCAAATAACATCTGGAAGCCACGTACAGGATAGAAATTCAGTAATCCTCTGGTAAAAAACGGATATTCCTTGGAGATCTTCTTCAGTCTGCAAGAAGTCAACAATTAAAATGCATTGGTGATAGGCACTGCAGCTCGCTGTTCTGTGCTGCACTGTGTACCTGTAACAACTCTTTCTGCCTGCAACAATCCCAACCTCGTGCTTCACGCATCTGCCATACAACTGCACTTCAGTGTTCAAACCAAAATCTTAATTTAACACCTCTCAGCTTCCCAAACCATCACAACCTGCAGCCCTGCAACCAGAGCTTCTAAACTTGTCCCCTTACCCACAGAAAGCACACTCCTCCCACGATCCTGCTGTCACCCTGCAAAATCTCCACTTCCAGGACCAAAGACAGAACTGAAGGTCCTGATACTGGGTTTGTGACACCAGAGAGGGGACTTGAGAGCAGATGTTGTCTGCAACAGCCAGTTATGCCCACCAGCTGACCGTGTGATATGCTCACACCATGGCCTGGGGACACGCTTCCACGTGGACTTGCCTCAAAAACCGCTTTGGTAAAGGGGCTGAGAAGATTAGCAGCATTGCCCTTCCACCACAGTCCTCGATACGCTTGGACAGCTGAGCTATAAAACCCCATCGCGGATGATAACTGGAGAGTTAACAGCAATCTTCGACTGGTAGCCAGACACTGGTATAAAATAACTGGCTCATGACACCTGACAGCCCACAGATACTGCTCCAAAGCACATTACATACATACATCCCTCTTGAAGAGGGAGAAAAAACAGGCTGATACAATGAAACATACATTTGCAAAGGGTTTCATAGTGATAAAAATGAAAATATTTATTAATTTCAGGATTTTTAAAAGATTGATACTAACCTTAATATCGATATATTAATTTTGAACACTGCACTGCTAAATTACATTTTCCATCATTTAACCTCCCCTCTAAGCCCTTTGTTCTTTCAAGTTTGTTCTTAATTAGTCAGATTTTCCGAGAACAAATTGGTGACCTCAATGAAACCCAATCAGAAATGAACAGAATTAGCAATTAGGCGAAGCATCTTCTCCATATCCTCTGTTACGGCACCTAGAAATTAGAACTCGAGCAGTAAAGGACTGAAAAAAAAAAAAAGCCCCAAATCTAATGACAGAGATCGTGAGCTCTTTTGAACCACCACGGAATTGTTAAGTGATCGAAGCATACAGGGAAGAACCATGCTGCTCTGCGTGGTGCTAGTGTGCCTAATTGGGAATGCTGAGTAGATTCTTAGAAAGCATGCTCTGTACAAATCTAATTCCCATCAGATATGCCTGTAAATGCAGCTTGTTGATCTGCATGCAGAAATTACAAGAGGTGTAAAAGCATTTGTTCTAACAACTCAAGAAACCAAAACCATGAAGGAATATTCAAATCTTTCCCACTTTTCTCAATTGTTTGGAAGGAGCACTGAAATAAAACGAGCAAAACCAAACCCCAAAAAAGGGATTAAAACACTGCAGAAGCACTTGATAGAGAAACAGATGTCATCATAATTGAATACACCACAAGTTAATCTGCTTAGGACAGGAGCTTTTCCTTGAGAAACCGTTATTATATTTGTAACCATATGAAAGACATAGATGGCAGTGAAGAAGCTAGTAAATAAAACGTTGGTGGCTTACAGCTCTGTAATGTAGCTCATCTCCAGTTACTAGCAACTGGAGAAAAACATCACAACAAGCAAAGAAGCACCCCAAACCAACCAGCAGCACACTACAGCTACGTGAAAGCAGCAGGCTGTCTTGTTCCAGTTGCTGGTGATGAACTGTGCCCCAGCATTATTGGAGCTGTGACGCTAGGGCAAGCACTGAGCCACACAATCAAATACATCAAAGCCAATGAGACTGATGAACACGCTCAGGGTGTTCAGTCACACCAGGGGTGGGAATTATCAGTGAGGCAAGCTGGAGAAGGTGAAATCTTGCTGTCTTGATACAGATAGGTCCTCAGATTCTAGCAATCCAGTATCTGCTGTACAAATCATATTCATGTTACTATCAGAAGAAAATCCACGGACAACTGTCATTTTGCTGCTATCACAAGATACAAGTACAGACACACAGATGGGCATTTTCTTCCTAGCATCAAATAAGCAAAAATCTACCTAGTAAGCTGTGTGGTCTGTACACCTCCATCTTTGGCACTGAAAATGGACCCTGGACCCTCCACTTTAAAAACATTAAATATCAGTTGTCAGAATGCTGTTGGTTAAAGTTTATACTGCATGGTATGCCTCTCTACACAATACAAAACAAGGTAAGGAAAATTTTCCTACATTTTTATAGTCATTCTTGGAGTCAGTAGCTGCAGTAATAATGCCTGGGAACACCGATTTTTCCTGGATTTTCATATTTTGAAGGAAGCCCAGGTAACTGGTTCTTATTGTGCCAACAGGAGACAAACAGAACAAGAAGCAGTAAATGCCACAACGGAATAATTTTATTATCCGATTCAACCACTGAAGTATTGTACGTTAACTCTACAGTATGAGACTGAAGACTTAAGTGTGAAAAGTAAAGTCTACCACATCCCTCTCCAACAATAGCTGAAGCTGTTCATGGGGAGGAGTGGGGAGACAGGGCTAGTCTCCCCATTAGGACTAGTTGTTTTCCTCATCTCTGCTGTGGGCTGACGTTTCTGAAAGACTTTTGTTTTTCCTATCAGCTTAAATCTCCGTTGGGGAAAGAGCAGCAGCTTTACAAATGCCTCAAGAAAGCAAAACTGACAAAAGTCATTGTTATCAAACTGACACACGGTAGAGCCTCCAATAAGAGGAAACTTCAGTTATACAGAGTCTTGCTTTGAGCAATACCATCCAAATGCCTTGCCTGTTCACTTCCATGCACGCTAGCTGGACTCAACAGCAACATTAGTGGCTGGAAATGGGGCACTAAAAAAGCATTTACAATTTATATGCGGACTGGAAACTCCACAAGGTTTATGTGATAGAATCCTTCCCAGCTCCAAGCAAACCTTCAGAGCAGCCTGGGCTTGCAGCTTCACGAGTTCATTCAATTATTTGACACCAGATATATGTTTTGAGCATACTCAGTGCTCATTAGTTCTGATGCTCTGGTCAGCTCCTCATCTGAGATCAGCAGAGAGTGATAAGGCAACTGGACAGGAGACAGGTTAGTCCCTGTTCCTGTTTTCTTTGTTTCACAGAAAACATCTGGAATTGAGTCACCTGAGACAGAAATCGACACTAAGCCCTTGTCCAGCCTAGCAGGCTGCTTAGCCTCATTAGCTCTGCTGCTTCTGCCAACAGATGCCCAAACACTAGCTGAAAGGTGTTTCTTTTTTTTTTGAGTAGTGTTTTAATCATAACATTTTTGCCAGCATCAATCATTTACGTGTGCAAGCACTGGAGCCGCAGCTGTCATACTCCAGGCTTTATGACACATCATGGGAAATTCAATCTTTACTGCTGATAGACAGGCAGCTGCGAGCAAGGAATGCTCACTGCAGCTGAACAAGGGAAGCTGAAGCAAGTTGTCCCCCCACAAGAAGGACATGGACCTATTAGAACGAGTCCAGATGAAGGTTATATGGATTATCAAGGGGCTGGAGCACCTCTGCTACGGAGCCAGGCTGAGGGAGCTGGGGTTGTTCAGCCTGAAGATGAGAAGGCTCCAGGGAGACCTTACAGCAGCCTTCCAGTGCCTATAGGGGGCTTCAAGAAACCTGGCGAGGAAGTCTTTGCCGGGGGTATAGGGATAGGACAAGGGGGAATGGCTTTAAAATAAAAGAGGGTAGGTTTAGATCAGATATAAGGAAGAAATTCTTCCTTACAGAATTTCTGGAAATCCTTGGAAGTGTTCAGGGCCAGGCTGGATGGGGCTTTGGGCAGCCAGGTATCCCTACCAGGGAAGAGTAGCAAGACCACAGTGGGTCTCAGCTCTAACAAGCTGTCTCCACAAAGGAAAACAAAATAGTCAATACTCCGAGCATCTTGATGCAATCTGTTTCAGATTAGCTCTGTTAAAAGACAGCAACTCTGGGCCTCACTTTGTTCCATTTCACAGCTCTGCTGTTTTCAGGACACGAGCTCACATCATGCCTTACAATACACTGTGCCACCTACGCATGCTAGATTTTCAGCTTCTGTGCTAGACCTTTCAGCTTGGTGTTTTGGTGCACAGCACAGACTCTGTAGTCTAGCAGAGTTGAAGGAACAGAGTCTCGGGTCCTATCTTTGGGTCCTGACTCCTGGGAACCAAATAGCAAGACAACATTCCCTCTCATAGGCCACACTCTTCACACAGTTAAAATATAACAGGACAAAACATAATACACGCAAACATATGTCTCCTCAGTCAAGTCCCTGCACTGTGGGGTTACAGCCACCAAAAATATATTAACAGCTAATGAGCAGCAGAGACAAAAGACTTCGCCATATAGAGCTGGTTTCTCATCTGCACATAATCTAAATTCAGCATAACTGAGGACAGCTTGAGTTGGCAATTAGCTGTAAGCAGTCTTTCAGTTCACACAGTACTGGGCTGTTCCCCCATTCTAATTTAGAGCAGCACTTATGCTTTTCTGTCCTGGCTCACTGAAATTTGAGCTTGAATTGGCATATTCAAGCCTGGTCTCTAGTGAAAAATAGCAGTAACTGCCTGTGGCAGTTCTGTATGACTAGCAAGTGTAAAGGCTGCTACTTACTTTAATCTTCTGGATCTTGGTGCTGTTTTGGGCTGGAGATTCATCTGGTGGCATTAGACAAGCATATAGGGCCAATCCATCCCCTTGCCAGGCCTGCTGTAGCCCTACCACCTGAAACGGAGCTTTGGGTCCACCTTTAATTTTCACAGGAGGCACCTGTAAATCCATTTGAACATAATTTCATTTTTAGATGGTTGTATTTAGAGACTGAAGGTAACCCCTTATCTTGCTCTGTTGCTTTTGAGTAGTCACATAATATACAATAACCCAGGGAGCACTCTCACTTGATTAGTGGATTAGCTATGGTTTAGCCACTAGAAAAATCAATAAAGACCAAATTAAATAGGAATAACATGTAGGTTTTGATAAGTCATAGGATTTATTTTCTCAGTGAGGACTCTCGTGACTTGCAAGCTCTGACTTCCACCAGTTTCACTAAGTGAAAGCAAGAACCTACATTTGTTCTTTAGTCTAGCACGAAATGAGAACCGAGTCCCTGTCAACACTGCCCATTTGTGGCACTGCATGCTGCCTTTGTCAATGATAATGAAATCAGTCCGATCTCGGTTCAAAAAACAGTGCTCAGTGATTATGCCATTCTGAGGAGCTATTGCAGGCATCTTTAATAAGACTTCATCTTCCCTATTAGGGATCTCTAAAAGGCAGAACCCCATCAATCTCTGTTCAGTGAATCCACCTTGTAGTTAGACTTGAGGTGATTTCTTTCTGACAGATTTTTTTATGTGTGGGAGGCATTCTATCTGCCAATATACACATCTGATCCAAAACAAGGAGGATAAAAAGGGACTTGTGCCAACCTCAAGATAAACACTGGGCATCTTTTATTGTGAGCATCAGTTTTGTTCCAGAGACAGGATTCCAGGAGTAGAAACCACTTATTGGCTCACAAGGCTGCCCCAAATGAGGCTGAAACAGGACGAGTTTCAGCAATGGAATACATGAGAAACCTTACTGTTGGGTAGAAAAAAGACAGAAAAGATATCCAAAACAGCCTGGGAAGACATCACAGCACTGCAAAGCATCCTGAAACTTGGTGTAAAGAGGGCAGAGGACCATCAGAAAGTCAGATACAAGCAACCAAAGCCACAAGAAAGAGCAGCAGCCATGTGAGGCAAAGATCCCTGACCCAGATTGTGTACTAGATGAAGAGACAGGCAAGTTTGAATTACAGGACTGTAATTCCTTCCCAGGGTTCTGGTGAATACTGAAACCACTTAAGCCTTGTTCTCACTGTCACCGTGATCTCTAGATAGATTAATAGCTCTGCTATTCACTGCATACATAAAACAAAGCTATTTACAGTGAGATAAATGCCTTTAAAAATATATTCTCAACACAAGGCATGAGTGCATTTTCAAACTGTGGAATTGGTCAATTGTATCACTCAAAATAGCACTACCAAGTCCTTGACTGCCTTGAATACTGGTTTCGCATGGGAATTTCTGTAGTAGTTCTGCTACTGGAGAATGCTGTCATCTTTACCACATTCTCCACTAGTAGAAATCAGCATATCTTCAAGGAAGTCAATAAAGACATGCTGATTTACATAAGCCAGGAAGCCAGTGATTCAGTGGAATTACACAGATGATCAGCAGATGAGAATTTGGTCTAAAATGCTTCAACTTTTCTTTCATTACAGAAACACAGACGTTTTCATTGCTATCCAGCAGCTGTTTGGGAACCTGTCTGAAATCAGTTTGTGGCTTTTACCCCAGTTTTCATTGGACATTATGTCCATCACAACATTTGACCCTCTTAATAGAGGCAACGCTGAACCCTGGAAGCTGAGATGCCCTTTCAGGCTTGAAGAGAGCTTCTGCAAGTCAGAGCTCAGGCATTTTAAGTGGGAGTAAAGGGAAGAAACCTCACACTGCAGCTGTTCATGAGCTAACTATTTTCCGAATGGAAGATTCAGACTCTGGGGTTGTTCAAGTGGCAATTTTCATTAGCACTGAACTAACATTAAGGAATGTTGGCAATGTTTTAATGGAAGCACGAACATCATTAACAATTAATACTGTTTAAGTGGAGTTTAAGTGATTTAAAAGCCTTGTGCATGCTGTCCACTCACGGTGAAATTTACGTTGAGCACATGGATAGGTATGCCAACGTCTTTAACAAGGGAAGATAAGAAGGCCAAAATGCAGGGTGGGGGGAAAGAAAAAATACTTCCCATTTTTCTTAGAGGAAAAGGGTAGCATCAGATGAATGGGAAGAGCGAAGGTTTCTTTAGAGGGGAAAAGGTGTGATCGGAAGGACAACTAAGACAAAACAGACCAGCACTTGTTCATTGCCCTCTGGGCTATCAGAAAGGATTTGTTCTTAAATAGAAGTGTCGAGACAAGTGAAAGGATGGAAATGTCTCCATTTTGCTGTGGACTAAATATAATACTTAGCCCTCTGCTTTCACTAATCACTTTTGATTACTTTGAGTCTGCCTCACTATTTTTTAAAATTAATTAATTTATTTTTACTTTCTCTGCCATGCTCTTTGTAAACTATAGGCATAATCCAGCAAAACTTGCATTTAAAGACAAGGTAGGACACAATTTCCCCTCCATTTAACCACTGTTCTGTAGCTGTTGGAAGAAAGCAATTTTGAGAACCTATTCACTAGAGGGAAAAGCACACCCTTAATCATGCAGAACCTTCTTTTGTGCAGTCACTGCACATACTCACCAGAGACAGAAGCCACGTCACAAGGGCATTGTAGATGTCGGCTGCTCTCAGCTCTACGTTAGGCACCTGCCCACTGCACTGATCTGTAGATACCTGGCCACAACTTGACAGCCGAATTGTCATAAGCAGCACCTCATTTTTCATAGGGGCTGATCTAGGTAATGTGTCAATATCTGGCAAATAAGAGGCTTCCTGTCCAAAAAAAAAAAAAAAAAATGTAATTTGGATTACTGGAACAGTGTTCATCATCACGAGTGAATTATATTCATTGCCATCATAGGAGGAACAATTAATATCTAGTGAGCATTTATCAGAGAGGAAGTGGGAGCCAAAAAAGCGAGGTCATTATATCAGTGACACATTCTGGAGCACTTCAGTTTTTCTTGGAGAGCTGTCACCTGGGTCTCCATTTAGCCTAATACTGCTCGGTAAATGGAAGATTACGTGGTTACAGCTGTATATAGCATGATAAGATTTACTCTGTATTCTTTAGGATTTGGCACTATTTCTTTTAAAAATCAGTGAACGTCTTCAAGGCAAGCATGGCAGAAGTGTCAAAACTTTCATCATTTTCTGCTTCATCTACATACCTCATTCACAGATGATGATACATTCAAGTGAATTCATTGCCTGTCTTTTACTTTAGCATTGATACTTGGTTATTTAGGATGCAATCCATCTCCTTGAGGAGACCTGTTCTTTAACAAAGAGCCCCAACCTTGAATTGTGGGATTATAGTTTAAGGGATCTCTTGTTTCTCCAAAGATGCAATAGCTGTAATTATTAGCTGGCTTGCTATTCCTACCTATGTTCAGCCTGCTGCCCCTGACATTTCTTCTGTAAATTAGGAAACTAGTCCCTAAAATCACCAAGATTATCCAGTACACATGAATATTGTTCCTCGACAGGTATGATCCTTGAATAAGGACCTTAAGGCCCGCACCCCCAAGGCATGCTGAGAGCATGTATTCTACAAGCTTCGACACACATTCATTTACAAGTAGCTGGAGCTGTTTATGGTGGTGTTATTTCCAAGCTACTAGTTACAGCATCAGATGAAGGCTATGCTCACCACTTCAGAGTCAGCAAAGTGCAACAAGACTGCATTTCCTGTGAACGTCAGTGCATCAGTGCAATCAGCCAGCAGACTACACTGCTAATTAAGGTGGGCAGAATTAATCTGAAGTGAACTACTGTAATACGAGGCTAGCAGGCTCCCCTTTCTGTGAGCTGAGCTGTGGGAACACAGGAGGAGCACAATGAGAACAGAAGGGTGTTGAGGAGCAGCTGGGCAGTTGTTTCCAGGTGCTCCAAGTAGCCCTTAATGAGGATGTCTGCCCATGCCTTTACACTGAATTAACCTTAATTTGATTTACCTGGATGTACTTTGGAAGAAAAATCAGCTAAATCCAATTAAAGCCACTTTAATTCTGAATTAAAACGTTCACAAAGGTGTTTAATGACTAATCCATTTGACAAGTTAATGTAGCTTGATTTTTGTGCCTGTCCTCAAAACACAGGATTCCTTAAAATGCTTTTCAAAAAAAAACACCCATAAATACAAAGCCACAAGTAGATCTACGGTGTTGCCCAGTTATTTTGCCGGTAAGGTAGTTGCCTACAAGCACCAAATAAAAAGTGCAATTAGTAAGAAAGGAAAAATAATCATGCAAAATCTTCTGATGCTGCAGATCTGTAGTACTGATGTTACTGTAGTCCTAAGGAGCTAACATGGCTTTGACACTACCATCATAATTCTCCAAGAAAGAGGCCTGAAAAGAAACTTGGAGATTTTCAGAAGAATATGACCTTCTCCTGTAGCCTGTTTGGAGATGTGATTCTTTCTTCCTCTCTCAGCAAGCGTATGGGGAGTGCAATCAATGACTGGAGGTAACTTGAGAGCTAAAGATTAAACCAGGATCTATTCCTTAAGCAGGAAATTTCAAACTTTTGCAGATCTACTTGGCCCAGTGGCATGGGAGGGCTCAGTAAGTTTTCTGACCAAGCTCAGATAAGAATTTCACTTCTCCACTTGTTAAGGTTCTTCCTGAGAGCGAATGAGGGTTTGAATATTGCTCTTTGCCCTTTTCTTCCTCTGTCAGCCTCCTTACCCAACAAAGATCTAGGCAAAGAACTTAACTAATTGCAGAAATACTAAGACTAATTAACAACAAAATGAAAAGGAGCTAATTCTGTTTGATTTCAGGCAATAACTGCTGAAGTCAGCTACATCCAGTGCTTTCTTAGTATGCCTTTGCTCAGCATTGTCCAATTTACCTAGTCTACCTATGAAGAGAGTCCAATTTCCCTACATGTTACACTGACTTTTGTGACAGTATTAGATTGTAAAAAGATAAAAATGACTGAAATCCTGAGCTATTTTTGGTTGCTCTGGCTAGAATTGTGCTGTCAATCACAGATAGGCTTGCAGCTGATTGTACTCAAGTACCAGCAATTACCATAGAGTAAATAAGATAAAATTTCCTATTTCCAAAGTGCTTGCTATTTTATTTTGCAATTATAGTTTACAACACTGCAGCTTACAACCCTTCAGCTTGATTTTCCATCCACCCTTCCACACCCAGTTCTGGCCACAATTCTCCACTGTGACACAACAACTGTGCAAGCAGAAGCATTGGGCACACTGAGCAGCCAAGGAAGAACATGTCTAGAGGTTGTGTTAAATAGATATCTAAAAAAAATTAAATAACCTACCCCCAAATCCACACTGAAAAGGAGGAAAAATTAATTGCAAGATGCCTTATGGATACCCATGCCTTCTAGCTTTCAGCTAAAAAAAAAAAAAAAAAAAAAAAAGCAATTCAAAGGGATCTGCACAGATCTGCTTTTTTTTTTTTTTTTTTAAATCAGAGCTGTTTATAATCACAGCAAGCTGAAGCTTAGTGGATACAAGTTTGTCAGCCAAGACTAATGTCATTTTGTTTCTAATAAAATAGCTCTAATTGGTTAAATGATGCTTTTGTTGATGGTTTCTGAAAAGACTAGTTGGCATTGCTTTTACTACGCCCGCACACCGCATTGGACAAACAGCTCTGTTGCCCTAGAACTGGGAAAGATTATCAAAGCTGTTAGAGGCTGGAACGACAGAGTAGCAGTTCAGGAGCCAAGGGGGCCAGCTAAGAACTTCGCTGCTGGCTCCCAGCTAGGTATAAGGCCAATGGCAAGTGAAAGTGATTGCCATCCAACTGCTGTTTGAAAAACACTCTACATTATGCGTTTGGAAAGTTCCTATCACTGCACGGATCCAAGAAAGCAGTATTTCTCATCAAAATCAGCTCACCCAGGCTGAGGGTTATCTCCCAGGGGAAGGGTAGGTCAAGGAGAAGCAAACTTTTTACAGATACAGCCTCTCTTTTGCAAATAAAGAAAACTTTAGCATTTTCCTTCTAGCAGTTTTTTTTTTCCCAATACAAACTAAACTGATGCTAATGCTAAAGAAGGCATCATGTTCAATCAAAATAAACTCTCTACTATGCTGAGCAGACTCTATAGCATGGAGAGCTAAATGAAAGCATCTGCTGCATGTGAAACATATAAGTTATACTTACTGAGTCTCCTCCTTCTTTACTGGAGGAGGTGAATGAGGGGGAAGGGGAGGAATAGGAAGAATCTTCCTCTCATTGGCTGAAGGCTTAATCAAAATAATTGTTTTCAGCCATGTCTAAATTTATCCTCCTATGTCATCCGCACCCTAGCTTGGATCGCAGATTTCAGAGGCAATCCCTGATGAATGGCAAATTACTGACTGCAGAAATCTTCTGCCAAATGATGCATCTGCTGTACGTTTGTAAATGTGAACTGATTTCTAGGTACTTTAGCAGCTCTAGCTAATTTCTCTAATGAAAATTCTATACTCTCATGCTGAAATAGCTCTAGCATTGCATGTTCATGCTTCGCTAGAGGCACAGCTCACAGTACAAAACACAAGCATGCTGATTATGTGGTGATACATCTATTTTCCATGCAGTCATGTTGCTAATGTAGGACAGTAGATAGTTGGGATACATTTAACATTTGTGCCCCTCTCTCCAAACCAAAGCAGATAAAGCTTTCATGCCTTCTAAAAATTCTTGCATTAGATGAAGCCATATTGGAAATGTCAAGTGTTTGTTCATTTTCATTCTGTAGGGAAGGAAAAATGATGACAATGCCATCTGCTAGATTATCTGAAATTCCACATTAGATGGTGGAATAAACCGTGAAACTATTCAAAGAACTGCTTTATCATTGCAAAGTGGGAGAACAGATAAGAATGCGGAAAGTATCTGCATTTCCTGTACGCAACTGGCAGAACATACTGTAATTAGAAAGGCAACATTTCATAATAAAAAGGAGAGTATGATTGATGTTAATGGTCTGAATGGTCTTTCTGTTAATGCGTTTTTGTACTAGATTCACTCTATATAGCACGAATGGCTTTCTGAATATCAAACGTGCTGAGGTTATGGACCTGAAAAATATAATGGTAGCAAGATATTATTGAATTTTTTTTTTTTTTGATTTGAACTGAGCTTCAGATTGCTAAAATGGAAGAGGTACAATCCTCCAAAGCAGAAAACTCTCCCAGAGTAAGATTGCAGGAACTCAAAGAGCTGAGAAACAGAAGCATTACTTGTTATGATCTTGGTAGTTCTCCAGATAACCTCACACAATATGTAGCGCCCTAAGTGAAAAAAAATAAATAAAGAAAATTTCTTCGCTGAAAATTCTTTTAATGTTCTGGACCATTATTCTTAATCTTTGGCATGAAGAATATAATTTCTTCTGATTCAGAAAGAGACACCTATCCATCCTTGGCATCATGGAGGTGCTAAAGCTAGCCAGCACCTCTGCTGGAGCACAAAGAAGGTAAGTGTCAGAGTGAAATGTCAGCTCACCACCAGCATTTACTGAGCATAGGAATGAAGTTCAGAGATGACACAGAGGAAGAAACTGAGCTCTGCATGGCTCAGAAACCAAGGACAGGAAAATTCACTTTGTACACCTTTTCTTGTTGCTGCCACCCCAGCATCGTCAGCCCCAAATGCAATCTAAAGTAGCTTTATATCCACCACAGCTCTGGAAGTCAGTCAGTGATACGCAGGATCAGTTACATTTCTGGGTCAGGATGTGTCATTGTTCTACAACAATCTCTTTTCATCCTATATTCCCTATAAGGGATTTTTCACCTGCTTCACTAGAATTAACATTTAGCTCATCTGTGCTACCAAAAAAATATATAACCTTTCTGGCAGGAGCATCAAGGATATGACCCAAAGAATATGTTAGAGAGACACCGTGTAATTATTCAGGATCACACAGAGAGAAAAGTATTTTTGGCCCAAAATTCAATGTACTTTTGTTGTTGTTGTTGTCTGCAGTGAACAAGACGAGTCCACAGCATTAAGCATTTGGTCCTAAATAAGAATCTTGTACCTTAGGGTATGCTCTCTGTCCTAACCTGCTCAACTTTTGCCTGTGCTGCCAGTACTCCTAAATGCAAGCACACAGCACTGCCCTTGTCACGCTGTCTCTCGTATATGCCAGTGTGAGGCTTACTGGGATTTCTTGCTCTGTCCTGGGTTGGGAACATTATCACCGTCTGAGAATCTTACACAGCCAGGTAATGGTCTCTCTTGGACAACATCTTCCTAGTCACTCTGAGATCACTAGATCAGAAGAGTATGAATGAAACAAGAACATCTATCAGGCAGCAGTGATGGGGAAAGCACAGTCAGAGCCGCTATGACTTCCTTGATAAAATTGCTCCCTGAAATACTTCATTAGCACAAAGAATGTTCTAATTAGTAGTTAAAGCCAGCTAGGAGTACGTGTCAAAAACCAGCCTAGTTTTCAGATGACTGAGGACCAATTGGACCAATTCCAACATAATTCATGAGACCACAGAATGTTTGTGTGGTTATGAAGCATATTAACTAATCAAAAATGTTTTTAAATGGTTATTTTTCACCTAAATATATTCAAGAAAAAAATGTGTAAACTGAGGCCATTTGGCAACAAGTCTGAATGCAGCTAAAAACATTCAAGTAACTGGCAAAAATAACATGCAAGAAGCAGCTGTTTTACACACAATTTTTTTCTTTATTAGCTAGAAGTGGGAAAATTTTCTGTCAAAGACTCAACTCCTCAGGTAAACAAAGAAATGCTCTGAAAATTGCACTAAAATTTAAATCAAGGTAGCATTGAATCCCATTTGATTTTGTTTGCTTTCTGAGACATAATCATTAAAAATGAGAAGTGCCTTCTCCATGATTGGTGTTTACATTACAGTAACACTTCGGCTTGGAGGGATTCACAGCCTCATTGTGCTGGTATTCTATGCACACATAACAAAAAGCTCCTGCTCTACTGAGTTTCTACTCCTGGTTGACAAGCAGCAGCTGAAATATGTAAAAAATTAAATTACTTACACATTTCATGTGAACACAGTACTGGGAATTAGGAACTTTTGCCTTAGTCTTGGCTCTGGAATGGATTATTTCTCTATGGAACTGCAAAGTGAGTAAAACATTTCCTTACCCTAGATCCCCGCTAACTGAATTAAATATCAAAAGCCTGTAAAATACTCCAAAGAGGAGCAGAGTAAAATTACCAAGAAAGATTAAGAAAACTTTTTTAAACATTACTGAAACAGCATCATGTCTAAAATCCAAGCACTAGTATCTCTATCTTCTATTGTTCTTCAGCTGATTTCAAACTGTCTCACAAATGAAATATGCTGTCATTTCCATACCTGCAGCAGGGAAGGAAATTATACACAGTCACTTCAAAAACCTGTGACAGAGCATGGAATCGGTCCTCAGCTATCTGAAAACTAGGCTGGTATTTTACAACTGTTCCCAGCTGGCTTTAAATACTGCTAAAAGGACACGAGTAGTTTAATACTCCAAGAAATTCATCATATGCTTATCAACTTAGGTTTTTTAAAATAGAAAAAAAATACAGCTTTACCTATTTATCTTGTCATGTACTTCTCTGATAGTCTATGGAAATTCCCCCCCCCCCAAAAAAAAAAAAAAGTGGGGAGCTAACTATGCAGTCTCTTTTGAGTACTTCTACAGCTCCTACAGCTGTAGTACTTAAGTCCCTCCCAGTGTGATGTTGCCAAGTCCCTGATTAGGGCAATATGCTAATGGACATAGGAAAAAGACATGCTGGGAGGCAGTGTCATGCCCAAACTCAGAATGAGCTTAGCCACCCTGCAGAGCAAGCGTGATAACAGGTTCTGGTTTGGACTATCCATACAACATATTGCAGCATTGCTGGTTTGCTGAAAGCTCAGCTGATTTATCCAGAAGTTTTACCAGAGCTTAAGTGGCCTGCTCTTCAACCTCTCGGCTGGCAGTTCATAAATGGATTGTGTCCAGCTTGTCATACAGGCTGTGTGATCTTGTGTCCAGCTGCAAAATACTATGCATACAACCCTTTGGACCTCTGAATTCTCTAGGCCGTAAATATGGGTCCTCTGTGATTTTGAGAACTCCTAAGTGCTTACAATCTCCAACAAATCTTGTGGGAACTCCAAGTGCTTGGCACATTGCTGGACAGAGCTTTATGTTTTTAAAATAAAGCTAACTGTAAGATTCTTCCACTTGGTAATTTCAGACAAAGCCTTGAATTCCTTTCAATAGCCCTGCCACTAAGAATGTTTCTATAATTATTTCTGTAATAAAGTGTTTACAAGCTGTAACGAAGCTTATCCCCCTACGTGTCAAGGTTCAAGGCTGTGGTCCAACCAAAGTCATGATGCTAAGCAAGGAGGCATGAGGAAAAACTAGGAATACAGTTTAAACTGTAAAGCTTCTTTAACAATAGCATTGCAGCTGTGTCAGACATGCCTGAACAGCCCCTTGGAAGAGCAGAAGGCCACATTCAACCTCCTTTCATCTACAAATAGCCTCACAGGTCTCAACCATGAGGTAAGGCCAGGAAATGGGAACTCCCATTTGGGAGTTCCAAGAAAGATGCTCATGGCAGAAAGTATTTCTTTACATAAGTAAATTTGACTGGCACTTGTTCATATGCATTACAACCTTATTGTAGCTGGTCCTTCTGCCAGCTAACACAGGACCTATCAAAGAGCAAGGCCTGAAGAGCCACAAGGTACAAAAAAAGGCTCTCTCTCCTCCTGCCCTCTTCTAAATGAGAAATAAATATTAGCCCATGGACATCTTACTCTATTGTCTTCTCTTCAAGTTTAATCTGAACCATTCTTCTAATGTGAACAGAGGAGTGGTTAGGACCTCTACTGGCAGCAAGTTCACACATGTAATTCTGGAAACTCTATTCCTTTTACTTATATTACCCTTTCCCTTAAGGAGCAACAATGAATGTTCCCATCTGTCAAGATCATGCAGAAGTATATTCAAAAATAAAATAAACTCATTTTAATTTCCTCCAAGATGTGTCAGAGAATATAAAGGACTAAATAATTCACATTTCCCTATGGCCATCTCAAACTCCCATCAGAAAAACAGCACAAAACAATCTCATCTTTGAAAAGACTTAACTGTCCCATTCTTCCATAGCTGCTAAGTACAGTAGACAAAGGTGGAAGCCCCTGCTAAACAACCAGACCGGGTCTCTGTGTGGACATTTAAATGCAAAGAAGTTCTCTACAGCATTTTGTTAGTCCTGCTGTGTTCAGTACAGAGCGAGTGTCTCCTGGTTCTGTGCACAGATGCAGCAACGTGGCTGAGAAACCTGCTGAAGCAGACAACAGGTTATTAGAGCAGGATTAGTGTATGTCATGTTTAACTGCTCTTGCTGCATGCACAGAACTACTGGGAGAATTATCAGGATGTAAAGTTCCTGACTTGCATTTATCTGTGCCCAAAGCGTGCCAAAGCACACACTTCCAGTAACATTTATTACCCTGAGAACACAAAGAGCAAGCAAGCAGAATGCCTGTAGAAAGGAAGTTGTTTGTGACAAAGATTTTTAAGGTTTAGATTCTCTGCTTTGCCTGCTAAGGCAAATCCTCAGGATGCATCTGCGACATCCAGGGCCGTGGCAGAGGCAGTAGCAGCCTTAGTTCCTCTAGCTTGTTAACCACAACCAAGGGGACCATAAATCAGTTGAACTCAACCTAAGCACAAAGGACTCTGCCAACAAATCCTCCCATTTTCCTACTCTGGTACCATGTGGGAAGATGAAGAGGAGGCCAGAAATACAGGCTCTGTGCCAGCTAACAGTTGCCTTTGATAGAAAAACATTTTCTTGGGAACTTCCATGCTATTCTGAATCCTGTGTGCTGGACTGGTGGTACAAACAGGAACCTTGGCCTTCTGTTTCTGCAAGCTAAATTTAACTACATCATCTTTAATTGCTTTAGTTTATTTTTAAGCCTTTCTTGAGTCGAGGCAGCAGGTTCATTAAGTACAAGAGATTTTAATCTTGCTCCAGGAACTCATTAAATACCTCACTGTGCAAAAAGGGAGGAATTCAGGGGCCATCTGCTGGCTGTTTGGCACATCACTGCTGGCCACAACCCCAGACAGAGTCAGACCAAGAGAGTGAGAAGACCTAGAGTGAAGGACAAGCCAAATTCAGTTCTGATGCCAGAAAAAGGCTGAGTATGAAATATTTTGCAATTTTTAAAATTAATTGTTTTAAGCTATAGTAAAATAGTAAGGGCTAAATGCTGGTATCTGTTACTTTCACAGAGGTGCAAATGTAGTAACTGTTGTGGTCCAGCATAAATGAAAATAACACTTGGTCACAAGGAGATTTAACATTGCAAGATTAGTTTCAGAGTAACAACATATAACAAAGTTCAGTTACTGTGTGACAAGATCATTGTAACTGAAATAAGATACAAGTTTTCCTTGATTTCTGCAAATATGTATATGGCACCACTCTGTTGGAGAAAAACTGGCATTTCTGTGCAGAACCAGCATAAAAACTATTCCTTTCATAACTGGCGGATCGTGTCCTGGTATTGTCTTTCTACTGAGACATGAATTTCACCATTTCCTCTTTGGTCAGCATGGCCCTGCTCTGAAGCAAATGTATAAAATTACGTAGCTTTATCTGTTTAATTTCATAACCTGCAGAAATCATAATTCTTTCTCATTTATGCCTCTTCCAAAGTGATAGAAACAGAAAACTTGTAAATACTGCTTAGGACATAATCTAAGCACATTCACATAAGCAGATACACAACAGAGTTGGTGAGATGCCAAAGTAGTATGGTCCAGCTGGTAAATTGTTAGGTTGGGACCCTGGAACCCGCAGTCAATTTCCTTCAGCAACTCTTTGTGCTCAGGTGAGATGCAAGAAATAGGCAATTTCCAGTGTTGTCATCACACTACTGCATTAAAAAGATCAAGACTCTTCTACAATAGTAATGAAAATCACAGACACCTATTTTAGTAAGACAGGTGAAGAATCAAAACAATTCACTGAAAACTGTGCAGATCAAGGCATCGTCTACATAAAAGAAACCACATAGGACCAGTAATTGAACTAAAAATATTTCTAGTGATTTTGGAAATCAACCTCTACTTTCAGTCATACTGTGCCGGCCCAGGGTAGCTGTCACAGTATCCAATCATGCAATAAATACTTCAGCACTGCTCCCAGGATTTTTTTTTCAGAGATTTTCCTGTGAAAGTCACATCAGATCCAATGGAGAGTAAGGCAGCAAAAGGTCAAGGAAGGTTTTGACCATAGTACTTTTAAGTTTAGCTTTGAGGGAATGCAAGCAGAAAATCTTCTGGTCTAAGAATTTTACCTGACATCAGTGAGCTGAATCAAGGATATATTAATATAAAAAACCACAACCCTGCCAATTTTGACAGAAAGGCTATAGAGTCTTACGTTTGCAGGTTGGAAAGCAATTGTCTGCATAATATATTTGTTAAGCTAGAATGACTCGGTTGCATGCCCGACTGTTTTTGTTTAGTAAGCCAGCTGTAAAGCTAAGCTGCAATAAGACGATGATCATAGTAATATAATTACTAGCACAAGGTTAGCCAAAGTGAATGTGTAGCCAAGAAAAATTAGAGTCTCAGTATGAGTCAATGCATTCATTTTCCAAACAGTTTGACTGTACAAGGTAGATAAAACAGTGTTTAAAAGGTACTGGTAACAAGGTGGTTCTTAATAGCTTTCAAACTGCACTATCTTGTGTTCTGCCATATCATGATAAAGCAATAAAGGTAAACAAAGAATCAAGCTGAAGCCCCATTGGAAAACAACGTTTTTGTCCTAATAATAAAAGTTTCATAGAGCTAACTGACATTTGCTGTCTGTTAAATTAAATCTATAGCTGGATGTAAAGTACCAGGGCCCCCTGCAGTGGTTTATCTGCCTGGGTTCAAGGCCAATTCTGATACAGCACAGCCTCTTGCCCCTTTGCTTGGGAGCTGCATTTAAGCTGAGACACTTGCCCTTGATCCTTTACCAAGCCGCACTGCAGCTACACCTGTGCATGGCCACATTCTTCATCCATACAGCCTTACTGCATAATCTCTGCCTGTTGGCTGACCCTGCTTACCATCACTGGACCCAATCCTGACCCTGACTTGACTTTCTCACCTTGATCTTGGACCTACCTCACCACCAGAGACTTGGTAACTGGTTACCCTCTCTAGACCTGCTCTGCTTTTCTTGCCTGAGCACTGTGGGACTGCACTCCTTGCTGGTGAGGTCTCTGCCCCTGCCTTCTTTGCTGGCACCTTTAGCTCTTGGCTCATCTTCCTCTACACAGTAGCTTGTGCTGCTCCTTGACACAAAAATCAGTTGTGAGCCCAGCAGAAGTAGCAACTATTATCTGGATCTAATGTCAATGTAATACAGAAATAAACATCAGTACTAAGTCATTCTATCATACCAAACAACATCAATTAAATGACAGGTCAAACCCATTTCATTTTACATCTTTCATTTAACTGTTTTATATGCTGTACAGCATTCCTTCTCCATCTCCCTTGTCAACAATACTCTGCTCAAATAATGAAACAAAACCTGCACATGTTACTTTAAGCTATTAATTCAACCTGACCTTACAACATGGATTACATCACCACTCAGCTGGCTTTCAACAGAGCTGCAGTTCCTTAAATCAGCTCCGAACTAGATCCAAAGGTTAAAATGTGGCTAAAGGGCCTGTTTTCAGGAGAAATCTACTTATGCCAGTCTTAAGTTTCACTGAAAGTTTGGGTAGGAGGGGTGAACGGAGGGGTGAAGGTGGGAAAAGTCAGGCTCTTCCATGCATTTTTGAAAACAAGAGTTGGTTCAGATTGCAAAAAAGTACCCCACGTGTCTAGGAATCTGAAAGACACACAGAATTCGTAGAACGAAGCCCACTGATTTCCATGGGAACTTGGTACTTGCTTGTCTTGAAAATACCATTGGATATCAGCCCCTTCTTTGGATGCTAAAATACCTCTGAAAGTTAGTTCTCAGCATGTTAACTTACCTGTGCGGCTTTGCAAGTGTTCTTCCCAAACCTGATTCTCATTTATATTAGTGCATCCCACGGAGTGAAGATGCTTACAGAATTTGACTGAACTAGGTTAATAAAGAGACAGTAATATTAAATCTGAATTTCACTGCTTTCAAATTTTAGACAAGAACTCTAATGTAACTATAATGCAGCTTTTAAAATTTTTACAATTCTTTCCAAGCATCTCAGCTACAGTAACTACAGAGTTTCTAAACTTCCCCTCTGATTATTATTCGATTCAATTATTTATGTACATTAAAAATGGTCAGAGGAATTCTGGAAACCATGACAAGCGTTCCAGATCTCGACATCTATCATTGCCAAAACAAAGAACTTTGAAAACAAGTTTCAAAGCATTCTACTCTGTCAAACATTGTGGTTTGTTCTTTCAATATACATGTTTATATATAGATATTAGATATTTTCACTGAGTGACACAGCTGCCAAATTACACTCCTTTAGTTTTAAATGTCAAAACATTCGAGTTTTTCTGCCTTCCTATGTGCAGAAGAAAAAAGAAAGGAAAGGAAACCTGTTCTAATTCAAAGACAAAAACCGGTGCTGTCAGAATGAATTTCAAGTAATCTTATAAATGGCTTGCATTTGATGGATGATGCTGATCCGTTTTTCATTCTTAATTTTAATGAGTATTTCTGAAGAACTAAGAGCAAAGTTGCAGTACGAAGAAGTGGTAATAAAAGATTACGGGTTACACTGATTTTGTTACTATCAATAGCGCCTTGGAAGTTTGGGCAGGTTTCCCCCAAGCAGCCTGTCAGTCAGTTTAGGTGCCAGTTACCCCAACTGCCATCTAGTTTCTACAGGCCTCAGAACTCGAGTAAATTCTGAGCTGGTTTGCTTGCAGCAGTGACCACACCACATCAGCTAGCTGGGTGTATTTACACAGTGATTTGGTGACAGCAGGACTACACTGCAGATACACCCTGAGCAGTACTTGAGAGAAACGACATTACCAGGCCTTCATCTTCATTACATTGGCTTCATCACAGCAAATATGGGAAATGACCAGGATACAACACAATCCAGCAATCACTTAGTGCACTGCAAGGAATGAGATAGCAAAGCTCAAGTATATTTCTGACGAGAAAGTGTCTGCATTTTAATAAGGGCTAACTGGAATCTGGTAGCACCTCCTGGCAGACTGAGAAAGAAGCAAGTCTGAAGACTAGATTCACAACCTTTACACCAGGGACTGAAGGAGCTAAGGGAACAGCTCTGTGCAGTCTATTCCAAAGCAGGCTGACAGAGGGGAAATTCACCCATCTGTCTGTTAGTCCTGTACTTCTTGACAGTAATTAATCCAATGTGGGAAAAAGTGAGCTTTTAATCTGCAGAAATATGGCATTCAATTCATTACAAAACAAGCACATCCAAATGGTCCATTCCCAAGGTTAGGGCTGTAAGGTCTATCAACTTTTGTACTGACAAGAGAGCTTTTTTATTGTTACTGGCCCAGAAAAATCATCACAGAGTAATCATAGACAAATTCTAGAGTTTCTTATCTCCTCTTACCTTCTCAGCTGGCGTTGCACCCACTGAAATCAGTGCAAGGCTGAATTAGGACTACATACACAAATCATCTCAGAAGGAAAAACTACCCTGTCCTCCGAGCCACATTTTAGGTTTGGGGAAAAATCAGGATTAATTTCATACTCTGTAATCAGAGCTTCAGCCAAAAACAAGATCTGTTATTAAAATCACAATCCTCAACAACTACTTATTCACATACACCCACAAAACCGAAATATAAAGTTTCGAGGGGCAAACAACCAGACAGGACTCAGAATAGGCTTTGCTTTAGAAGTACAACAGTGAAAATGTTACACTTTTTCTAAAGTTATAACAAAAAGGTCTGGCTCCAGAGAAGTAAGTGACACTGAGCCCTCCAACTTAAGTTCAGACGTATGGGGTCATGACAGGAATCAAGTCTGGTGGGCAACTGTACAGGGAACCCTCCCCTTACAGGGAAGGAGAGAAAAACATAATGTGGGAGAAGAGCTGTAGGACTGCTCATCTATCCAGGTAATGCTGCTCCACAACAAACAGATTTTAAATAATGCAATAAAAATGACTTCTCTCTTCTACAACCACATCCACGTTTGGCCAGGAAGCCATTCCAAATTGGACAGTCCTATGCTGAACTACTAACCATGTGGAACAAAACCGGTGTTTTCTCTGCCATGGGCTGCTTTCCAGTAACTGACTGATGAGGCTGCAATCTCTCCAGCTGCTCCTGGAATCTGTGTCTCCTGTGTTTCTCTTTCATCTGTTCTTCCTTTTGAGATAGTTCTATCTTACTTTCTTCTGTCCTGAAAAATATACACATTCTTTTTTTGCTTTGACTTTTTACTTGGGAGAAAAGACATCCTTGTTCATCTGTTTGCATTTCTTATTCTCATGTTTATACCATACACTTGAGGGTGGATCATGACGTGAAAGGCTAAAATAGATTTAGAAAGCACTTATGGTGTTTGTGGGGGACACAGGAACTTGTCATTGGGTGAGATCATCTCTCTCTGAAATAACAAAGAAGAGGAGCAGACCTCAAATTTCTGATAAGCGATGACAATCTGTTTGGAGACTGAAACATGCCATTTAGCAGAGGCTTGTTTGAGATTTCATTCCCTGTCTCCACACCAAAATACTCAGCCTTCCAGCCATTTCCTTTCCTATCTGCTATAATAGCGGCAAGTTTCCCCTGAAGCAAGACCTTCCATCTTTCTATATTTTGAGCAAGATTTCCTCTGCCATTTCCACAGCAAAGATGAAGTTCAATTTCTTCACAATACTTCAAGCCCCAGGTGACTCCACAATTAGAATAGCAAGAAAGGAAACTGAAATATGTTAAAATCAATGTGAGCTATTATTCAGCAACAACAATAACTCAGATTCTTGCCAAGCTGCAGTCTGCCATCTATGCAGCAGGCTAACAGGTAGACAAAATGGAGTTTTTATAGAACTGATGGAAGCAGTGAGTTTTAGTATCAGGAGCTCCTTGAAGGAATAACCCACAACCAACTATCTGCCATTTAAAACGAGTATATGCCAGCTAAAATGTTTAAGTGATAGAGTAGACAACTGAAAAAGTAATAGTCTCTGGAGCAGGCAGATTCTCATTTTTTCCAAGGGCTCATATGTCAAAGTCAAAATGTTAAATTTCACCCTGAAAATAGTAGGCAGAATATAGCTTTTGAAAAGTCAGTATAATGGAGATCTCCCAAACAGATGGGCAGGTGCATAAGGTGGCCACCTGATTTCACTTTAAAATTAGATCTTACACAGAATACACTTCATTAAGCCCAAGGAGGCAGAAGCCCAAGTAACTGGAGAAAGCTCTCCACTTTCCTCAATTGTTACCATTGTTATTTCTCTCTTTTAGCTTTCCAAGGGACTCCTGTGGTAAAAACAAAACCTCATGGTTATACTTTGCCCCACTGAGCTCTTGCTCTTTTCTCGATGACAGAGTGAGAATTGCTTTGTTCAGGGGAAATAAAAAAAAGTTACAGGAATGAATTAGATTATAACTCTCCCAATATTGGTGCAGGGAGACAGACCCTTCCTGACTTATTTTCTATGATGCTATGCATAGTAAGTTTCAGTTTTGTTCTTCATAAAGGTGATCAATACCGTTACCCTCCTACCTATAATCAAGACTAAAGAAAACACCTAAATTTACCATGTCAGAAGTGCCACAGTAAGCCATGTCTAATCCTAGGCCAATTCTCTGATCTACCAAGTCTGGCAGCCTCTAAAATGTTAAGCAACAGCTGCCAAGTTCGGCCATCTTTCTAGGTAAGAAAACCAGATGCATCCTTTTGCTCCAACTTACATACCAGATAAGCCATGCTGTTTAGTCTTACGCAATTAGATAAGCCCTAATCAAAACCACTGGTGACTTTTCTTGTGCGATACCTTGGCAATTCTGTTGTGGGTAGAGGAGACTCTGGAACGTTTCCTGAATGTTGAACGTTCTCAGCTTCTACTTTGCTTTTTCTTTCTGTGTCAGCTCCATTGCTCCCCTGACTTGACAAGGGGACATTTATTTTCTCTGGTTGCAGTCTCAGTTTCCTGGAAATCACCTTTGTTGTCTCTTCTCTCAGTTTACAATATTGTTTTTGACTGAGTTTAGAGGCACCCATCTCTTCTAGGCTTTCTGGATCTTGTTTTGTGCCTCTGAGTCTTTCAGCTGGGGTAGGTGCATCATGAAGAAGCTCTGAGGCTTCTTTACGGGCTGTACGGAGTTGTTGCAGTAGCAAGCTTTTCCCTGAGCAATTCCTCCTGCAGAGGAATAAAAAACAATAATGATTAAATCAAGATAAAGCATTACATGAATAAATTTATGCTCTGAACAACTTCTCATGAGTAACAGCTCAAAACAAAGACTGGACATCTACACAGATTAATGGCTGTTGCTAAAAGCAGCACCAGCATACAGGTAACACCACAGTGACAGAATGTGAATCCAGTCTTACTAGGTATTTCTTACCTCTCCTGGATTTCAGGCAGAAGAGACAACTAACTACTAGAAGAGCCCTGAATAAATGTAACGTCAGCATGGAAATAAGGTCTGCAGATTTTTGTCTTCTTTGGATATGGGTACTGGGACTCAAATACAGAGAAGAAGAGTTCTGATAACTTAGGATTTTTAAGTGTTTAGCTTCATTTCACCTATGCCTCCACCAAGTTACTGTGACTGCTGTATTGTCAGCAGTACAGTATTTTGATTGTATTCTGCTGTGAAATGTCCTCTCATGACATCGTAAGCAGATACGGTTATTTTGTCTTGCAGTTCCATTCAGTGATGAAGCTCCCAGGTTATCTGCTACAGGAAGACTGTCATCTATTTGTAGCAAATATACCTTGTTTTAGTAGTAGCTGAACAACACATGGATTAAGTGACGGATTGCTCCAGTTGGATATTAATGTTGCAGTTAGGTGATGTATCTGAGTACATAGCATCATAGTGCTCTACTAATCCCAACTAAACGTGCTTCTTGGAACAAAGAAAATCCAGATGGAGAGTATTCTTCCTCCTCCTTAAGGATTTAACTTCTCCTGCTATCACATCAACCAATCCAGAGCCACCAGATCAACATTTACATTGACAGCCATGATACTAAGGAGTATGCTTAAGTAGGGTGAGCATGTTAACACCTTCCCCACTGGATACCCAGGTCACAGCACCAAGCCTGCTGGAGTTCAAGAAGCATTTGGACAATGCTCTCAGATATATGGCTTGATTTTTGGGTGGTCCTGTGTAAGGCAGGAGTTGGACTTAGTGATCTTTGTGGGTCCCTTCCAACTCAGGATATTCGATGATTCTGGACTGTACAATACTCAGAATTTACAAGATGAGCGACTCGGACTCTAGGCTGTGACAATAGACCCCATCTACACAGATGTGGGCTCCTGATGATTACTTTCCTAACTTTTTTTTTCCTGAGCAGTGTGTCTAGAAGAATGTTCTGAAACAGTCAGAGCTGCAGGATAACACTGACCTCAGGCAAAGAGTTAGAGCCCTTAGAGCTTTGTCAGAGTAAGTCAAACAAGAATGGAACAGGTGAGACAAAGAATGGTTTGTCTCAAACAAGTCTCTGAGAGTTATTGACCTTCGTCTCTGGTATGATTAAATGGAGAACCAAACTGGTATTGTGTTCTTCTGTAGTATACTCAGAAAATAAAGTAGGACTTCTAGGAGAAGGGCATATACTGGAGAACAGCCTTATAGTATAGTGCTAGCGATGGCACTGAACAGATGGCACTGAACTATCTGACCACTCTGGCAATAAACCAGAGTATTTTCCATGCTAAGGAAGTGCCTGGAGATCTTAAGACTATAAGACTATCCCTCCAAGGCCTTAACATGTAGGTATATTGCGCTACGGCATACATTGCCCTATTTAATAACTCCATCCAGATGAAAGTGATACTAGCACGGAACCCATGCGAATGATGAGATTGGGATCTTGCGCTGCTGAGACCATGAGGCTTTCTTACTTAGAAACAGAACTGAATAATGTTTGCCATGTTTCATTGGTGTATTTACTTTAACACCATTAAAACAAATCAAAATCTTCTCAGCTAAGCTGTTCTCCATCACACCAGATTTTCACTGATGCAACTTCTGCATTTGCCTCAATGACAGCGAGAGTTCCCCAAGCATCATCTCATCCCCATTTTCTGATGGTTTTGGATTAGATGTCGTAAGTTACGCTGAGTATTCAGCTCTGTTCCTTGCCAAGTCATTTATTCTATTAAAAAAAAAAAAAAAAGAGTAAGAATAATTGGCTGGCACAACAATGCAAAGTGTTCTGCCTGTCCTCTCTACTGCTGTAACGTGAACTTACATGCATCAGGTTTCTAAATGTAATACAGAAGATAAATACAGTAAGATGTTTAAAACTTGACATACCTGTTTCATATTTAATGTATGTCTAAAAACCTATGGGTATGAATCAAGCCCTAAGTTTAGTAACAGGAAAAGGCTGACATCTGTGCCTATTGAAGAATCTCCGTTTTAGGATTCCATGACTATATATACACACACACATATCTAAACAATTAAGGAGAACTGTGAGCATCTGTGCCCACATAACATATTCAATATTCTCTCGAAGTCAACATGCATTCTAGCCTATTTTATTACTGCTAAAAATAAAGGCTTGTCTGAGTCAATTTGCTGTAACATTTTCAAAGTTTGGTTCCAAGTCATTTAAAAGCAGTTCTCATGTCACTTAAACGTGTCTGCAGAACGAGTCAGGTTTCCCAGCCACCCATGTCTACTCTGTCTTTTATGCTACTGCCACACAGCTGTAAAGTAGCACAGTGCTATACCATCTCACTCCAAGCAGTTTCTAACTTCACTATCTTTACCATGCAACAGAGATCTGGGTCCAGACTGAAACACTTTCGTTATTAGGTTGGGCACTTTTGCTGTGAAAACCAGGAATGGAGATATTTCAGTATGTGAGCTCTCACTCTAATCACTCTTAGGGGAATTATTTTAATTTTGTAACACTTGAATTAGGGTCAAGGTAAAGAATCTTACATCCTCCTTTCTGTTTGGTCCTTAATTGTCACAGTCTCTTCTTCTTCTTCAGTGGAGCTGTCACCTGCACTACGAAATAAATTAGATACTGTTACTTGACTTCATTCAAACTGTGTGTTAGATTTCACTCAATTCTAAGATGCAAATTTAGAACCATTAGGAAAAACAGGAGACACTTCTAGGGCTGATCTTTAGGTCTTATGGATAGCTCTTCACACTATTACTCCAGCAAGGCAAAAAAAAAAGCAAACAACACTCAAGCAATTCTAGATCATAATGTGTTAGCTGCACTCTGCTGCTTATTAACAAGTCTTCTTGTGGTGACTGTTTTTTTCGGTCTCTTGCCGCAGTAAGTAGGCATCTTGAGAAGGAAGCAAAGAGCTACCTCAGACACCATTAGTTCTGAAGAAAGGACACATCTGCCACAATCTGTTGCAGACTGAGAAGAATTAGGCCTCCTGTAGTCTATATAGAGCCCTCTTATCACACAGGAGGCTGAGAAATCATCATCTACAGTTGCTTGCCAGGAATGTAGTCAAGGAAGTCCATTTCATACACAGTGCTGTCAAATGCTAGCCCGATTCTAACAGACAGCTGCAAGCATTGCTTTGCAATCACTGCCCACTCCTTCATAGATGGAAAACTTTCTAAATGTTATTCCAGGGATGATTTGCATGTCCTTTCTGGACTGCCTGCATCCCTGCACCTTTACATGTTCTGAGGCAAGTTATTCTCTCCTCAAAATACTTTCATGCTCAGTTATGGGCTGTGCCTTCCTATTAAGGTCACAGAGGTGCGTAAGAAGAGAAAACTTTAAAAGTTTATTTCACAAATGTGAGACACAGAGAGAAGGTTTCTTCCGACTTCCCACTTTGGTACTGACCTCTAACAATAAAGCCAGAATTTACCTTTGGTTCTCATCATGGAACGTTACTGACTTCTGTGGTTTAGCATCTCTTAAATCAATGTACACAGTTTGAGGCTCTGGCAGGCAGGGTAATCTCATCGTGTCCATCCTTGGAGAACTTGGTAAAGATGACATGAAGGCAACATCCCTAAGTACAGAAAGCATATATATTTTTTTAACACATCCTCTCCCTTATCCTGAGGAGAAATCCTTCAGGGCACAGATTACGATTGAAACTGGACTGTGAAAGAAGCTTTGTGCTTGGCTACCACACCAATTCAAACTCTTTTGCCTGCTATCCACCACCTTCTGGAGCTCAACTCAAAGATTCAGCTGCCCACCAGGAATACAGGTCACAGGCAGCATAATGAGGGATATTAAGTTCTTAAAAACTGATGTTGTCAAATTGTTCTGTAGAACAAAGAGAGGCAGTTACTGTACCCAATAACTTACAAGATCCCAGTGTCAATCAGCAAAACCAGGCCCCTTTTTCCTCTCTGCCTCCTGTGGCAAGTCCATTTTATCCTTCAGAGCATACAAAGTACAAGTAATCTTCATGGCTCTTCCTGCTCTGCCAGCAAGGAGACTTTTAGCAACATTAGTATTTAAATTAGTATTTTAGCTAAATCAGGACCAGTAAGAGAAACTGCAAGCCTTAGAATTAACCCAAATGACAAAAAAAAAAAAACAACAAACAAACATGGCCATGATCATTTGCTCAGTCTTGTTCCTCTTCCTTTCCCATTCATTTCAAGTCTGGCAAGATTTAAACAGAACTGGCAGAGAAAGCTCAGGTGGCAGGATACTGCCTGTTAGTTATCAAACGTACATGAATGACTGAGTCTTTGTCTTTTAACGCCACTAAAACATATTCCAACAACAACACAAGCTTTCTGCAGAGGCTAGAGAGAAAAGCACCTAGAGAACACCATGAGTTTCCAAGCATCTCTACCACCAATTGCAGCTACCTACTGTACATGAGGATTGGAACAAAGGACCTACTTCTTATTCTCTTGCTCTTCTTGAGAGGAGATCTGGGTTGATGGCCTCCTGCGGCATGGCGACATTGTCCTGGACTGCCTGCCACACAGCTCCTCTGGTTTTTCCATGAGCTGATGTTCAGATCTACACCTGAAGATCTCTATGAGACAACAACGAAAATCACCATTTGTGGTATATTGGGTGATCCAGTGGCAGAAGACCCTTTCCCCGTTATAATAGCACACCTTTCTCTACAGCCTGTCAGAACAAGAAGGATAAAAATACTGTTGATGTAAATCACCTCTCACTAAATTCACTCCAAAACTTTATCTGTCTTGCCTCTGATTCACTCTTAGGCTATGACAGGCCACAAAGCACTTTTTGCAAGCTACAAAAGCAAGACAGAATCTTAAGGGAAGCAAATCAGTTAAAAAATAATACATTTTAAAGAGGCAGTCAAAAGGCTACCATGGTTTCAACATTCAAGAAGATGCTGCAGGAATGATTTGACCATATGAAGCTGAGTTTTCTTTATTTTTATATGTTTTCAGCAAAGTTGGTATTAATTTAGCAGTATTACCATGATCTGTTGAAGAGAAGGCAAATTCTGCATGAGTGCTATCTTGCTGCTGCTTCTGCTCCTCAAGAATCTTGTCTAGATCCCATTTCTCAATGTTCTAAAAGAAGAGAACCAAACTGTGATGGAAAATTCACCACCAAAAGATTGCTGCTAAATAAGAGTTCCTTTGACTCACACACTTTATGGTAACTCCATCTGATTCTTCTGCCCTACATAAACACAGAAGTGACACAGAATTTTACCTTACTTATCCTGAGCACTGCACCACTGTCACCTGCTAGTACATGAACTGCTGGGTCACTCTGGATATAGCTGCTTAAACATAAGCCTCAAAAATTGGCATGACTGACAAAGGGATATGTACTGCTTGAACGGGGCTTTTTTCTGTTATTGGCAAGGCTCTGCGTAGGCAAGCACAGTATAATTACTAAAAGAACTGTTCCGAATGAACTGATGCTCATTCACATATAACACAGGTGGAGAACCTTCTCCTTCCCCACATGAAAAAAACTGCAATGTCTAGAAGATGTTTCCAGAATGGACTGAATTGACAGCTCCTTAAAGGAAAAAACGGAAGCCCACCTTAAATATGCACCTGACTCTTCCCTCCATACACTGGGACATACCTTATATCCTCCAGATGGCCTAGCCTTCCACGTGTACTCACATGCAGGGAGAGTCTTTCCAACAGCATGTATGCCCCTGCATCCCTCAAAGCCACCAGCAGGACCAGATCCCTGCAGTTTGTTTTCCTCTGTCCACACCTCCAAGTACTACTTTCCTCTCCCTTTCACCATCTTAGAAAGATGAGATCCCTGACGCTTCCCCTAACTAGCTTTGTTAAACAGATCCACAGAGAAGTGCTGTAAAGAACAGGATGTGTTTATCTCTTTGGATACTGCTTCTATTCAGCTGCCTTATCCACGTCCTTTGAGGCTTCTTCTCTGAGAATCATGAATGCCTTTGATACAGACTCTAGAAAACCACACAGTAGATAGTGAAACAGGCTAAAAGATGGTCTGACACAAGGCCAGTCAGCATCAGCTGGGATCTCACAGCTGCTTATCCCAAACTGAAGACAGGATCATCAATTTTGTTAGCTCAAATCACACGTATACTGGCTGAAGATACGCTCACTGTGCACACCACCCATTTAGGTATGAGAACCAGTCTGTGATGACAAAGGCTCCCACGCATTTCAGACACTGCCTGCTTTCCCCTCCAAATATTTAATGTGAAGTTTCATTTAAAATAAGATATGCACATCTAGTCTGAAGCACCAGAACTTAAAAGTATTTATATATTTTTTTAATTGTCATAATAGCCAATTTCTTTTTATGTCACAACTGGAATTAATGTGTTTTGTGTGACTGTTTATGGACTTTAGAGAAGCAAAATCAGCCTTGAAAACAGCTTTACCTTGTAAAAACCTCAGTCATTTGCCCCTCCCAATCAAGAGTCGATTCTCACTCTTTCCAGAGCAATAAATCTTTGTGCATAGTTGAACCGTGATCAGATCTATTCTAATATTACAGGCCATGGCATATGCAATGTTGAAGGCTGATGGTAGCCACAAGCTGAAGTCTCTCACATCGCCATAAGCTAATCTTGGTTCAACAACATCATTGAGATGTATTGGTCTGGAAGAGCGAGTGACTGACAGCTGAGCTCGCTACAAAGAGAACCACATCACGGTTCAGTACAGGTGCTGTTTTATCAGACAGCCTGGAGGGAAAGACCACGCGTGCTTTTATGCTATGATGCAACTGATACTCAACTTTTTCAACAGTACTGCTTGAATATCAACTATTATAATAAAAAGACCAAATTATCATGTAACTTGCAGTAGTAAGTCTTTATCCTCCTAAGCTTTAATAGGAATGAGACTATCGTAAGGTATTGCAAGGGTACAGAAGAGTAAGAAATGAAGATCTACAGGATTAAATTTAAAAACACAGAGAGGGACTTAAATATTCATTAAGGAAGAAAAAAATGTTTCTCAAGTGAACTAATATAATTTCTTCTGATTCCAAACATATTAGTTTTAACAAGTTTAATTGACAAATTGAGGTACCTTGCTGAGCTGGGAAGTAGCAATCTGATTTCAAATCTAAACATACACGCCATGCATGCAAAGGATGCAGCTTTGCCCTCACTGTTGTGAAGTGGGAATACATCAAGCCTGGTCTCAGAACACACACAAAAGCATCAGGTGTCAGTTCACTAAAGTCAGTGATACCAAACATGTTCTAAAGGCAAAACCACACCTCTCCAAGTAACAGAGCAACTGACTTGCACTAAGTGAGTTGGGAATTAAACCTAGAACCACTTGAAAAATAAAAACCCCTCCAATAATGGCATGATTAAATGGTTCAGCACAATGCAAAAAGAAAGGCAAGCACTGTCACTCTTTGCCTGTACTAGCAGAGCTCCAACATCAAGAAGCTATGTTTGTTTTTTTTTTTTTATTTATTTTTAAGAGTGAAGATCTCAGGAACACTGACTGCTCTCTTCTCACCTCCAGCATTACTACACTGCTGCAAAAGAGACAAGATACTGGAAAACCAGAAAGCTCACTGTTTTAACAGAAAGCCTGCAAACAGAAGAGATCCCTTACCTTCCCAGGGGCTGCTGCAGTGGCTGGTGTTCCTGAATGAGAGCTCAAACCATGCCACTGACCAGCAACTTTTGCTACCATTACAGACTGTCAATGGCAGCTCCACAAGACAAAGAGAAGCTTCTTAGCAGTTTGTATCTCATACGACCCAACAAAATTCAAATTCGGGACAACAAAGAAAAATGCTGTGGCATGCGCAGAATTCAGCATTTTGGTTCTGTATTTTAGTAAGATTATGCAAGCAATGCCCTAGCCCTTCTACCTCACGAACAGCACTCTAAAACCATTTGTTTGGGCTGCTCACCTGCGAGGACAGATGGGTTTGTTCTTGAAGGTGGCCAGCTGTGGAAGTTTCTTCCTTAACTCTTCTTTCTAGACTGTCGCTCATGCCATGGGAAGGAGGCTTGACATTTAGCTCTGGCTGGCCTGGTGATGGCTCTAGATATATTTTTGAGAGTATCTTTGTCTTTATCAGCTTTCTCCTTTCTTTTTTATTGCCCAGCTCTTCCACTAATGATGCTGTATTAAGCCAAGAGTTCACTCTTTCCTTGGCCTGTTGCCTGCCCAGCTCTTGCTCTTCAAGTCCATCTGTGGAATCTGCAAGAGGTTCTTCAGAAAAAACAGCTCCCTTTTGGCCTGGAATTTCTTCAGCATGGCTGGCAAGACTGGAAGTCTCATCTTTAATCACCAGTACATGTTCTCTTGCACTAACTTGGGCACCATCTGTTTTTTTCTGAAAGCCAAAACTTTTCAGATCTCCATTCCAGATCTCCCATGGATATCTTCCTGTTTCCTTCACTTGCTACAGGTAGAGAAAATACACACATGCACAAAGTCACATCTCCCCGAGCTATAGAAGCTGACAATAAACCAAAACAAAGTGACTGGCAGATACCAACTCCAACTCAGACACCATCTGCTAGCAGCACACACCACGTCCATCACAGAAAACAGTAAGACTGTTTACTTTGCAAAGACTATAGCTTCAGGATGTGCTAAGCGCCCTTGAAATTAATTTGCCTTACATCTGCTCATTACACGCCACTTCTTACACTGAGATAAATGAATGGGGATAAAGCAGTGCAGTAAGTTAGTTCTTCCAGGACAAAATAAGGCCAGGTGGCTCCTCTCCCAGCTTCTTATGACACCTAGTCTTCATCAGTGCAGATGCAGTGTAATCATTTTAACTCAGAATACTGGTACAAGGGCTCAACTCCCTACTCACCCTCCTTAGTACACTGCCAATAGGAATTCTGCTTTTTCTAGGTATGTAAAATGGTGGCTGAAACTATTTCAAGCTGTCTAAAACTTAGAAGCCATTGCACAGCACTACTGTTAACACACAGCTGTGCTGTGGCTTCAGTTGAGCTGCAAGTAACATTCCAGTACTGAGCTTCTTATAGAGAGGTCCACAGACTCAGTGAGCAGCATTGCCTGCCTTAAGGGCTCTGTGTTATTGCCAACCCACGAATACTTGCGTGGTCTTTCTGACTAGAAACTGGGCACCTGTTCTCACATGACAAACTGTGCCTTCCCACTCCATATGCACCATCATGCGCATTAACTACAACAAAATTCATTAGATTTAGAAGAGACTGAAAGGTTTCTTGAGACAGGCTAGTACTTAACAAAGAAAAGGTGGGACACATCACTAGGATCTAAGGTGTGCCACAGTCTTAAAAAAGGTAAAAGGAAAATATCAAAAACAAGATGATGGGACCAAAAAAAAGTCTGAAAGCACACAAGCAGAGAAAGCTTAAAAGGGTCACTATATATAGAAAAAAAAAGACCTAATTTCCGACGGGAGAAGGTACTGGGGACTATTTTCTTCTGTCATGCTATTCAGCCAAATAGGTCAGATAACAGCAGCTGCCTGCACTGTAGAGGAGCCGAAGAGGGGGTCGCGGTAATACAACCTGCTCACAACAACCAACAACCTGTGTGTCAGCGTCTTCCAGGGAGAACTCCAGCAATTCTTCTGACAGGTCAGGAATTAAGTTGGGATGCTCTCGATGGAAGATAAAAAGCTCCTCATCACTCTCGCAATCAGACTGTCAACAGAGAAGAAAAGTTAAATAGAAGATTAAACTTCACTTAAATGCTTGTTTTGTGGTAACAAATTCTATGTTGTCACCACCCAACTGAAGTTCAGAAACCACCATTTTCTCCTCAATCACATCTCTATTAGACAGCCTGACACTAAGCAACCTAGACTGTCTTAAAATAGCCTAATATTTGAGCAAGTTACAGTAGTAAAAAACAGATAAAACACTGAATTGCCCCAGAGTGTGATAACTAACACTCCTCTGAGCAAAGTAATGAAAGGAGTGTGCAAGCCCTGAAGATCCTAAATGATTCTTTGTACTGCCTTATTTACCCCTTGGGAAGCAGCAAGAGCAGAGCTGCTCCCTAAAGGAGGATCAGGCAGAAACATAAGTGCCTCACCAGCTAGGACTCAGAACCACAGTACCTAAGAGGAATGAGCAAGACAGGCCAGAAGCAGTGGGCACGTGGAGCTAAGAACCCATGCTATAAGGTCAGACTGCAGTGAGGATGTATGCCTGAGGCCAACTGAAAAATCAATTCACAGGTCAAAGCCTGGATCAAGGCAGATCTCTGGCTGAAGACCAGCACTCCTCTAACAGAGCCCATACTGAAAGCAAAGGCCCAGGGCTGAGTTTAAATAGAGCTGCTGGGCCAGTGGGTGTGGGTGGAAGCTCCAGGTGAGGCTGGTCAGGGCCATAAAGGCTTGTTATTGCACTCAAGGCTCTGATATTCACTGTTCAGAATGTAAATCACTATCTATACTCGGTTGGACAGAGCTTAAATAGTTTTAAAAATCTCTTTTCTGAACGTAAAATACATGTTTGACATGGATTCTTACGCACAGACAACAAAGAGAGAATAAGCAGCTTTCCTGCAGTTAGGACTCTGGCTTCCTGCTTGTCTCATTGTTTTGCAAGTGTCTATTTTCACTAAGCCACATTGTGGAGAACTCTCTCTGGCAAAATTAATTTTTCCTAACGTAGACGAAAGTGCAACGTAACTTCTTTCCCCTTAATAAAATGCATATGAAGGTAATGAAAGTACTGCAGGGCAAAAGACGCTATTTGTCAGTGCCACTTGCGATGCAGGAGCACAGCCCGCTGAGGTTACAGATCCCAGACACACAAATGCATCTTCCCGCAAGTGGAAACCACTGGGCAAAGGTGCAGCAGGGAAACCACAGGCTCAGCAGGCTACTGGTTTACATTAAGCCGGAGAGGGATTGTACAAGCAGATCCTTTGAATGTAAATTAAGGGTAGTATGTAAATGCCAAATAGACTGCAGCAGTTCCTGCAGCAGGAAATTTGTTCCACATGTGATAGAAACAAAGGATTTGGAGATTTTTTATGAGTAAAAAAATGGTCAATGTGATTTATAGATTGGTATTGAGCATAAAAATACAAAGCTATCTCTCTGCCATAGCTTTATTGCACACTTATAGAACAAGAATGACTAGAAATCATTCCTGAGTGTTGACGTTTAATCTGTACTGCATAGACACGCCTGAAAATGCAACAGTTGCTTTAAATAACTAACCCAGGATGTAGGTAGGGAGGAACTGGGAAACAGTAAGGCCATACAACTTGTCCAACACCTATGTTCCTGATAGAGCCAGGTGCAGAAGACAGGTCATGGAACCTGTGTCTCCCCTTTATCCACTCCATCACACTGTTTCTCATCACCGATTATTAATAGGCAATAAATAGCCCATGAAGGCACTTCTGACTCCTTCATGGCTCACAAGACTCCCTCTGTATCATTAAGGGGCATGCTAAGTTGGAATAAAACTCCTAAATAAATTTCCTGAAGAGTTCAAAACCATTTTTTCACAGTTACATGCTTGACAATTAACAAAATATTTTGATTTGGACCTAAGGCCACTAATAATCAAGTCTTGAGACCCACTATCACCTCAGAAAAGTCAATGCAGGTACAACTGAAGAACAGAAATCAATGTGGCTTTGTGAGAATTACAGGCAGGGAAAAAAAGTAGAATCCAGGAATCAAATACCAGACAAATGCTTCTTCCGGGGGACCACAAAGGCTTCAGAAGCATGTCTTTCCTGTGATTCTCATACATAGAAAAACTTTCTGTATGGGCCCACTGCCTGGCCAGTACATTATTAGAACGAGGAGCCCAATACTCTCAAGGATAAAACCTTAGCATTTCATCTTGGATCAGCTGTATGATTCTTTCATCCTGTGTTCTTGACTGAACAAACTAAGCAGAAATGTGGGGTCATTCTGCAAGGTGTCTGCTACCCACCCCTTCCCAACCTAGCAATATCAGCATCTGGAGAAATCAGTCCCACTCTGAGGTTCTGAAGAACACAGTGAGGCAAGACAGCAATTACACTGACAGTTAGAGGTAACGCTGTGGGTTAATGCACACCGTAACGATACTCAGAATGCACAAGTACACCATCAAGGATAACATACTAGCTATTCAGAAATGGCTGGCAAAGATGACCTTGATTTTGAGATTTTTTTTCTAAAAGACAGTGAGAAAGGTAGGCAGGTTCCAGTGCTTACTGTGGAAGTGTCAGAGTCCAGAGATGGGAGCTGATCTTTCACTGCAGCAAGTATAGCTCCCCACTGCAAGGCTCTGTTACTCTGAACAGGGGCTGTAGGAGGCTCAGGTGGATGCTCTGTATCCTCACTTTGCCCTTCTGAGGCCATTAGAACAGCTTCCCTTCAATCAAATGAAAGATGAACTTAAGTACACCTCAGGAAAGAAAGCAAGGGAACAACAGAACAGAGCAAGAACAAAGTGTGTGCATTCAGTGTCGGCAGAATTCTCAGCGCTCCCAGGGTTTTCATGGTCAGCAGTGCGCATTAAGATCTGCATTCCCGGACTCGCTCTTTCCCACCTTAGCTCACAGCCCTCAGAGCTTTCTGCCCCACTCTCCATATACATGCACAACTGGGGCCTCACCAAGGTCATTTTAGCCCCTCATTTATAAAGAATTCCCAGGACTGTTAGCTGGACTGGCTTGCCATTGTGTTCTTAGGAAAGCCTGTTCTCACCGCCTGCACTGGGAGGGAGGACAAGACCCACACCTCTGCTCTCAGCTGGTCTTTACTCCTTTTTCCCATTTACCCTCATGTTCCCCTCCTCACTGATCCAACAATAGATAAATGATTTACGCTTGCTTTTTGTCATTGGATTTGTACAAAAATAGTTGAGAACAGGCACGCTCTTGGATTTTGACCTCTTAGAGGATTTTTAAAGCAGACTCCTTCCTTGTGTTTTCCTTGATGCACAAGAGGAATCAAGGGACTACTGCTGTGCTAGCAAGTTGAATAATTAACCCTCACGGAAAACCTTTGCTTTTTAAGTTTTTATGCCAAAATTGCATGGCTTCTTGGGGAATCAAAAGCAGGAATAAATCAGTACTGTTTGGCGAGAAAGGTTAAGAGGTTTGTGACTGTATGTTCCTTAGCAGAGAACTAACTGTCCAGAGGATTAGACTGTTATTTGCATTGGCATGGACTGAGAGCTCCTCTGAGCCCATCTTGTGCCCTGGCAAGTTTACAGCTCACAAAAGGCCACTGCAACTGCTTTATGTGCCCCTCTCACACAGTGTTTGTAAGCCTACGCTGGGATCTGATTTATGTAGAGGGGGAGAAGTCACCGAGGCTGGAGCACTGCGTTCTGGCAGCGAGCAGGAGCTCGCTACGAGGACAGGGCTAACACCAAACTGCCCACCGCAGCTCCCTGGAGGCACAAGGCCGCCTTCCCAAAACGAAGGGCTCTGGACCTGGCTCCTCAGCTGTCAGCACAGCGTCCTGCGGGGGTTGGGGACGGGGGCCGAGCCCTGCTGTGGGCGCAGAACAACCGCGGCCTCCTGAGGAGGCGCCCCCCGAGCCCCCCGCCCGCCGCCACAGCCGACATTTTCTGTCACGCCCGCCTCGGCCGTTGGGGGCTCGACCGCAGCCGGCGGCTGGAAACGCGGCGCGGGGCGGCGCTCCCGGCCACGGGGCCCCACAAAGAACCGGCAGGAGCCGAGCCGAGCCCCCGGCACCTCCACACGGCGCTGAGGGGACCGGGGCAAAGCGGGGCCGCCTCAGGCGCCCAGCGGCCAAGATGGCGGCGGGGCGGCCCCGCCCCCCCCCTCATCTCCATGGCAACGCGGCCCGCAGCGCCCGCGCGGCCCCTCCCCTCCCGGCAGCGGCCCCGCCGCCCTCCCCCGCCACCGGCCTCGGCCCCGGGGGTCCCGGCAGGGGGCGAGGCGCGGGGGGCGTCGCTCGTGAGGCGGGAGGGGCGGCCCCGGGGTCCCCGGCAGCGCCGCGTCACCCCCGCGCCTGCCTCGCCGCCGCCGCCGCCTCCCTCAACGCCCGCCGAACCGCCCGCCCTTCCGCGGAGCTCGAAGCCCATTGGTGCTCGCCGCGCCGCCCCCTTCAGAGCGCCGCCTCCTATTGGCTCTTTACCCGAAAGGGGGCGGGGCTTAGCTCTGCCGCCGCGGGGGCTCTTGGGGGTTGTAGTCCCGAGGCGCTGCTTCCCGGCAGTCTCGGCGCTGGTTTCCGGCAGCGGCGCCTCACCGGGCGGCAGGTGAGGGGTGGCGGGGCCGGGGCAGGGGGGGTTCGGCCGGGGCTCGGCCTCTCCCCGGGGGCTTCTCCGGTTGCGGCCGCCCGGAGCGGGGCCGGGCCCTGTGGCAGCCCCCGGGCCGCTTCCCCCCGCCGGTGGGGCAGGCCCGGGCCGCCCTGCTCGGGGCCTGGCCGAGGGGACCGGGGGCGGCGGGGCCGGGCCCTCTGCGAGGCGGTGGCAGCTTTCAGAATAATTTTAACAATTCCTTTCTCTATCCTGGAGCGCTTCTTCTGCCTTACCCAAGGGTTTCTGTGGTTTTAAGCCGAAATCTTCCATGCTACAACTGAAGCCCGTTACATCTTGTCATATCCCCTGCGGCCCCAAGGCACGGGGTATTTCTGCCCTCTCTGTTTCTCTGTGGCAACCATTTATTTTACTTGAAGGCTGTCACACGTCTCCTCCAGGCTTCTGCTCTTCAGTCTGGACAACCCTGTTCAGGCAGTTTGCTCCTTGGTCTTTAGGGCTCTGATCGCTTCTACTCTTCTCTGTATTTCGTTCAGCTGTTCTCTGTTTTCTCAGGTGAGTTCACAGCTAATACCAGGTTTCAGTTTAGTCTGGGGTGAAACTTCTGCCTTTTTTAAAGTCAGGGTGGTAGGAAGGAGTTGGGAGTCCAGAATATTTTGGAGCCAGGTGGTAACCTACCACCTTTCAGTTGTGTCAGTGCTGCTCTGACATCTTGCTGAAGTTGTATTTGTAACTTGTAACTGGCACAGGGCAGGTTCTGGTAAAGGCTAAACATCTGGGGTTTATGGTAAACGTTTCCAATTAAGGAGGGCGTCTGCAGAGAGAGCAGTGAGCTCTGTTTTCACCTGAACATGCATGTACAAACTGTCATGGACTTCAGCTCTTAACTGACTGCAAACATGCCTTGTTGCCTTCCAGTGGAAGCTTTAGTTTATTGCAGTGAGAAACGCTCTTACTTTTCCTGCTTATGTTTCGCCTATCTGCTTACATATTTGTGTTTTGGTTGTGAGGTGGTCAGGGTGTTTCTGGTTCTTCACTTGTGTTCGGCCCAGCGTGTTCCTGCGTGAGGCCCCTGCGTTGCCAGTGTAATAGAAATTGCTGTTATCAGGTGAAATAAGTGATGCCTTGAGAAAGGAATCACATGTTATCAACACATGCTGATTAGAATGGATGGTGCTTTTGTGGTCCTAGCAAGTTAAAGAAGGCAGAAAGGGAAGCAAGATATGGGAGGAATCTCCAGTGGGGGAGAAAAGAGGTCAGAGTTAAAGCTGATTTGCTTATCTTGCAAAGCAAAAGGGCTGGTGCTTGTGAGAAGAGGACTCCTGATTGTTTTCAAAAGCATGTTTATGTTTTCTGCTGTTACATCTGAGGCAACATAAAGAACAACTGCTGCTGAAAAACACATCTTGTCTCTCCTTCGTTGATGCCAAATGTGGCACTTGCGTGACCCCCAAATGAATTAGTCTGAGGACTTAAACGGGCAAGAAGCTCTCAAGAAGGAGAGAATGCTTCTCGGTTAGCTCAGCTGCCCAGCGTAGTATGTGGTGGGATCTGGCAAACCCCAGAAGTGCTGTATGGGAGGCAGTGAGACTAGAGGGATGGCAAAGCACTTCCCATTGGGTTGACTCAGATGTAGCCTGAAACCGCAGCTGAAGACCACAGCTGATAGATGCAGCTGTGTTGAAGAGCTTTTTATAAAGTGCCAAATGAGAATGCTCTCCTGCGAGTAGTTAAAATGATTAATTTGCAATTGCTCCCCGAGGCTAGGGATGGAAAATAAACCTTTCAGACAGTCCTGAAACTGTGCTAGCTTTGTAATTAAGTTACTGTCTGCAGAGTGGTGGGTACAGTCAGATAACAAATGGGCAGGTGCACGGCTGTTCAAAGCGTTTCAGCAATTTCCAAGATTCACAGCAGTAGGACCAGGCTGCTGCTGAAGTGCGGAAACAATCTCCTTATAACCTGATGACATGACAAAGTGTGCACCTTGTTCAGGTGATCTTAACTACTTTTGAGAGCAGCGGGCACTTGTCAGCATTAATGACCAAATTCTAGTTTAGGCAGGGCCATCCTGTGGTGCAAGACAGATGTTTCTGGTGCTTCTCCTGACACATTGATTCTTAATTCTCTCTGAATTATAAAACATGCAGACCAAGAATTACATCCTTTTGTATAGCACTAAGCATGCTATCAGCACTTAAATAGAAGTTTAATGTCTTCTCTTGATGAAGCTATCCAAAGGTGCCTTAGGCATGTTTTGATCAGAAGGGGAGGAAATAAAGCCGGTGCTTCTGAAGTCTTTAAAATGAGATTTGAAAGATGTTCTTAGCATTATTGGCTTTTATTTTTCTAGCGTGCTCAAATCCCAGAGTCTACTGCAGCAAGAAAGAACTGCCAGCAGAAATTCCTTGGCAAGTCATATTGCTTCGGGCTACAGCAGGCTACAAAGGCCATCAAAGTAAAGGTAGGAGCTTGAAACTGTGCCTCTGAGGTGACCTTGCCTCCAAGCCTTGGAGCTTCAGAGCTCCCGGGTGAGGCAGTGCTCGGTGCAGGACAGAGAGCAGCCAGCTCAAAGTTCTGCTTTGCTTTGGTTGCTCAGAGCGGGATGTCGGAGCTGAGTGATGAAGCCAGCGAGTCGGAGCTGCTGAGCCGCAGTCTCTCCATGTGGCATGGGGTCGGACAGATGATCTGTCGGGAAGAACTGGATGTTCCTCTGGACTTGCACACGGCCTCCTCCATCGGCCAGTATGAAGTGGTGCAGGAGTGTATCCAGCGGTAAGGAGGGGCTGGAGAGGGCACAGCTCTCTTGTACTTAGGGACTTTGTTTTGTTTTTTTTTCTTCTCTGGTTGCCGTACAGGTCTGCCTAACATTGCAAGAAGGGCACACCATGGAATTCCTGATGTGTTCTTAGGCACACAATTACGGGGGCAATCCTGCTGGTTAAAAACGATCTCTTTGGTGTTTTGGTTGTTCCAGAACTGGTAGGAATTCCCATGCAGGCTTCAGTGCTAGATTTTGTGGTTTTTTTCAGCCTTCTTTCAATGTGGTGGTAGTAGCAGAGACTGCTGGAATCTGCTGTGAGCTGTATCTCCAGGCCAGTAGTTCAGCTGAATTCTTTTCTGTTATTTAGTGGAGATCTGGATTTGAATAAGAGGAACTGTGGTGGCTGGACTCCACTGATGTATGCTTCCTACATTGGCCATGACACCATTGTGCACCTGCTGCTGGAAGCAGGAGTGAATGTGAACATCCCGACGCCAGAAGGACAGACACCACTCATGCTGGCCTCCAGCTGTGGAAATGAAAGTGTTGCTTACTTCCTCCTCCAGGTGTGTATCCTGTAATAAGTCGGTAAAGCCACGCTGCATGGTTTAAATGCACAGGGTAGAATTCTCCATCAGTTGTGACCGAAGCTTGCAATTTGTTCTGTTGAGTCCAGCTTCCTGACAGGGATTTAAACTTTCTTGGTATCATACCACAGAGGGGCAGTGGCTAAGAGACCCAGCAGAGGGGATGCAGTAAAGAACATTCTCTGTTCTCTTGAAGCAAGGCGCAGAGCTGGAGATGAAAGATATTCACGGCTGGACAGCCTTATTTCACTGCACCAGTGCTGGACATCAGCAGATGGTCAAGTTCTTACTCGACAACGGGGCAAACGCCAACTGCAAGTAAGGAGGAATCTATCACTTCTCAAAAGATTTCCTATTTCAGATAGGAGAGCAACAGTTGATGTACGAATGCACTCAGACAGGAAGATGCCTGCTTTTGTCTTCTACCCTGTGCTTTAGGAAGTGTGGTATACGATTAGCTAGTACCAAGGACAGGTGACTTGCAGACAGAACAGTGAAGGCTGCCCATGTTGCTATCGCTTATTTAAACAAGTACAAGAGCAATTAGATTTACTAGTGGCTTAATTATGGGATAAACTCCAAAAGAAAACAGGTGCAACTGTTCCTGAACTCAAGTTCAGTTTCTAGTTTTTGGTGTGTGCAGCAAATTCCTGTGACTTAGGAACCACCTGTATGTTTGTGTACTGATTGCCTAGGGACAGCAAGAGGTTCTGAGTTTTGCTAGTTCCTGAAAAATAGATTTTGGCAATGAAAGGCAGACAGGCAGCTGGAGGAGCAGCATGTTGCTGTGCAGGGTAACACTTTCTGCATCTATTTTATTGAGATAGGCCAGAATGCAGTGTGTATATATAGCCAATATGCTGTATAGTGTGTGATCAGCTAAGGGTGGAGGCTGAAAGTGTCTTACAATGATATGGCAAGGAGTGCAGTGCATTTTTGATTACTGTAGTCCGTGTATGTTTGTTCCCTTTCTAGGGAGCCTGTGTATGGATATACGCCTCTGATGGAAGCAGCTGCTTCTGGCCATGAGATAATTGTTCAATATCTTCTCAATCATGTAAGTGTCTGGACAGATCTCTGTAAAGCTCAAAATCTGTGGTTTAAGCCTTCAGAGAGGGAGAACCACAAGGCTAACACCATAACAGTTCTAAGTGTTGTTTAATCACTGATGGTCATCTTTGATCTAAAGTAATGAATTTCGAGGGCTGTTCTAAAAGTAGCTGTTTTCTGAAGGCTCGTACTCTGTGCACTGCTAGTCTTGCACAAGGAGGGGAAAGTCTGATGTGACTGAATATTGGCTGAATTAGGAAGCAGCTAATGCAGTGAGTTTACAGATTTGTGTGCTTGGACTACTGGGAATCTTAAGTCTCTATCCTAAAGTTTATTGGCATTCATGTCTTTTAATGTTAAACAGTTTTTAATAGCCCACTTAGCTGGTCCAGCTTACTTCCAGAAGGAGGCAGCAATGCAAAACATTTCAGATAAAACTAAGTAGCTCCCAGTGGCAATGCGCAAGAGCCATATGCCTCCTTGGGGATTGGGAAAACCAGATAGAAAGGCAACAAGGAATTCGTAGTGGAGCTTGAGCTATCAAAGGTGAGCCTGTATTTCTGATGGGCTTGGAGAAATTAAGACAATTCTTTAGCTTGCTTGAAGATAATTTAAAAATTAATTATTAAAATTAATTAAAATATAATACCTAAGTAATAATTATCTGCTATGAACACTTCAAATGCCCATTTTTCTATAGGGAGTGAAAGCAGATGTCAGAGATAACACTGGAGCCACGGCACGGACACTGGCTATGAAGTATGGACATACGAAGATTGTGGGGTTGATAGACTTGCATGCAGCCCCAGTACCCAAGGTCTTCTGCAGGGGTCCAGGTAAACAGGTTTTAGTTCCTTCATCTTAAGGTAGAACATGAAGATAGGTACTTGATGTCTTGTAAGTATGGGATTACATATATGGGGTGATATTAGCTGGTTTGTCCTGGAAATTCCAGTACTTTTTTAGGATGTAAGAGGCACGGCTCCAACACTTTTTTCTTGCCTGCTGGCCCTTTCCTGACCTAGATGAACTTTTACCCTCTCTTTTAACACTTCATTTTTTCTTTTAATTGGTTTTATAGGACCAGTAGTAAATGAGTAGGTACATGAATTATCATGCTGTTAACAGTCTTTGTTTGGACTACAGGAAAATATGAAGAGCTGAGTTCTTCAGATGAATCGTGTTCTGCTCCCCAGAGACAGAGACCTGTTCGTAGGACCAAGGGTCCCAGCATCCATGATGGGCCCCAGGCTTTGGCTAAGATAACAGCAGTTGGAATCGGGGGAAAGAAGCAGTCTCGCTATGGTGAGAATAGTTTGAAGCCTAACTGAGAGTCCTTCATGGTCTCAGGTGCTTTACAGCTATTTCTGTGCCAACAATTTTCTTTTCATTTGTGTTTTTCTATGCATGGTTTATACAAAAAGGAAAACAGTGAACTCCCTCATACAAGGCTATAGAGCTTCTGGTTTAAAACCAAAGTCCGCTGAATGCACTTGTGAGAGCTGGATATCGAGTGGAAAATTATCTGTAGAACAAGCACTGCTCTTATTTCAATTACCGTTCCCCCTCACTATTGAAAACAGCCCAGCTTCTCTTTTGAGGTGGGCTCAAAGGTTTGAGAGCCCTTCTTGGCTGATGACAAAGGAAGAGGTCACACAATCCAGAAAATAACTGATAATGAAAGGAAATTTGCTACACCTGGACCTGTCAGCTTTGTTTTCCTTGATGCTTGAAGTACCACTTCAAAAATAAAAAGTTTTCAAGGCCTTTGTAGAAGGCCAAGAGAAAGATCATTGTAGTTCAGACATCGACCACTGGATGCAGTGGTATGAACTTGCCTTCTCATGCATGTGTCGTAGCTATAGGTATTCCTCAGGCTGATTACCCCGTTTTCTGAAATAGCCAATATGGGCTTAAAAACATATTCAGAACTTGGTTCATTCTGTTAACACAGATGCATACTACACCATGGGCAGTGACTGCATCAGCACAATAGTCAGCATCTGAAATGGTAGTGGGATGTTAGCACAGATGCAGCAGGGTTAGTTTTACAGTGTGCTTGGCTGGGGGGGGTGAAGCGCAGTTGGCACTTTGCTCTCTTAAGCAAATGTTTTTCCACTTAGTGTGGGTGTGGAGATAAGAAGAAATGCTTGAAAGCTAAGTAAAGTACAGCTCTGCTATAAGGCTCTTTCCTTTGACTTCATCAATGCCACCATCTAAATAAAGTCCAGCTATTTGTTTGTGTGAGGGAAACTGTAGGCATATGCACTTTTCCCCCTGTGCTTTTTAAAACGGATTCTGCTAGTTGAAGTGACAGTCTCTTGATTATTTTGAAATCCCTGAATGAACGCTCTTTCTGCTGGAGCCTCCCTGGGGGACCTCCCTGGTAACTTGAATCCTAACTACTCTGTTTCTTCTCCCTTTCTCGTGCACACAGAGCAGGTCCCTCCTCAGGGCTACGTTACCTTCAATGATGATGGCAGCTGTGAAGCGGATGGTATCCGGAACCGGGATGTCACCTCTCCAATTAATGAGCAGGATGTGGAGAGCAGCAGCAGCAGGGGTAAATCACTGTCTTGGAAAAAGAATCTATTTGCAAAGCTCACCTGGGTGTGGGACCAGCCCCTTGGCTTCTGTGTTCACTTTCTGATCTGTTTAGCTGTTAGGCAGCTGTGGTCACTGGATCTTCACCTCTGACCTGAGTCTGTAGCATCATAGTATTGTACCAGTGGCCAGAACCAGGTTGTGCTTGACCCTCCAAGCAGAGAGTGAGATGCCCCACTGGGCAGGGAGAGGAAAGACCATTCTGAATGCTGCCTTCACCTCTCTCTTTAGTAGTAGGACTGACCTTGAGAAATCCCAGAACCTGGAGTCTGGAGGGGCAGAAGGGAGGCATTCTGGAGTGAGTAAGATATTCCCTTGGTAAAAGAGGTCCAACAAATTGCCATTAATATGTTGAGGGCTGAAGTATCTCGCTTCTGTGGAAAGGCTGAGAGCACCAACGTGGTTTAGTGTAAAGAAGAGAAGACTCTGGGGGGATGTCAGTGTGTACAAATCTGAATGGAAGGTGTGAAGAAGACAGGTCCAGGCTCTTTTCAGTAGTGTCCAGTGACAGAACAAGAGGTGGCAGGCACAAAATGAAATGGAGGAGATTGCCTCCGAATGTAAAGAAACAGTTTTTACCATGAGGGTGACTGAACGCTGGAACAGGGTGCCTAGATGGGTGGAGACTCCCTTCTTGGAGACGTTGCCGTTACGTGATTCTAGGTGACTAGCTTGAGCATGGTTTGGGACAAGATACCCTTCAAGATACCCCTGACTGTTCTATGATTCTGTGAAGCAGCACGAGGAAAGCATCTCTGGACAGTTCCTTAACTAATAGAGAGTAATGTGGCACTGTGCTGGCTCTGCTCAGAGAGATTTTCCATGGATTTCAGTAATGGGAGTGAGGGCTTATTGTAGGTAATAATCCACTTGTCCACCCTGTCACCAAGAGCCTCACAGAAGTACACAAACACACACTTGGCCTTCCTGCTCTCTGAGGTACTAAGCAGACTAGGAGAAAGACTAGTCCGTGGGATCAGACTTGTGACATATCTGTCTCAGAATTGTCTTGTAATCATGAGTACTGCACATGAAGGAGAAACCCATAACAAGACTTCCTTTATGCCTTCCAGGAGACCTGATTGTTTGTGGCAAAAACAGTCTTGAGTGTAATGAAGCTCAACCTCAAGATTTTTTTCTTGTTCCTTTCCAGAGGATAACGTTTTCTTCGCCAACAACTTAGCAACCATCAGGAGCAGCAGCAGCAGTAGTGAATGCCTGACCAAAGCCCTGGGGGTCAGCAGTGAAGGTTCCTTGGAAAGCAATGAGGTGAGGTTGTCATCTTTCCTTTCTCTGCCTTCAGTTCGGCCTGTGCTGTTGCCCTTGACAGCCTGCTATGATTCTACCTCCACAGAAGGCTGCAGTACCAGGCTGGGTGAGAAAAGGTACATGAAGGCACACGAAACCAAGTTTCTGTATTTGAAGATTACATATTGGCTTGTTTGATCTCTGGCTAGTAGCCAACTATCAAAGCATTCACTCGAGTAGATTTTTGATGTTGAGTGAATGGTTTTTAAGCTCTCTCTGTTGCTTCTGAACTCTTTTTTTTTTTTTTTTTTTTGAGCAGTATCTATCTAGCAATCTGTAAAGGACATCCCTTGCTAGAGCTGGGTCAGTCCTTTAGAGTGGTGAGATAATAGGCAGTATCATAAGACTTGGAGAAGCACAGTAATGCTATGTTGGCAGTGTAAAATACAGAAAAGGATAGAGGTTATTCAGTGGTTCTAGTCACAGCTCACACCCCAGAGCTGTGAATGGTATGTAGAAGGGTTCTGAACCCTTCTGGGCTGGTATGTAGAAGGGTTGTGAACACAGATCCTGTTTCTTGAGGTGCTTCTCACAAATAGGAACTCAGTGCATTGTAGTGGTTTGGGGAGGATCTGGTGCTGCTCTCTGCTCCCATGTGCTACTTCATAGGCTGGAATTGCAAGAGCCTGTTAATTCCCAGCCAGTCTAGAGCAGTGCTATAACAAGGTGCCATCCTGACAGTGATTTGATTCAGCCCTTTCTAAAAAGGTTTATATTCATCATTGCTTGTGTTTGTAGACCACTGTCTGGATTTAGAGCTTTAGGCTTGGAGCCTGCACTTGTTAGATGTAGTGATCCTGGCACCTTTGCCTGACTGTCCTTGACCTTTACGTTCCCTGTTGTGTTCTTTCTTTTTCAGGATTCCGACCACGCAAACAGTCCTCCAAGTCGGAAACAAGCCAAAAGCTTTAAGGTCAAGAATCGCTACAGCAACAGTGATAACCAGTGGACCCACTGCCCAGGGAAAGCTGGAGGCTCTAGTCAGCACCTCATGCTTCCAGAGCCCCCTGCCTATACAGGACCCCAGGTAACTGAGGACAGAAAGCTGTCTTTGAAGTGATGCAGACCACATCACTGTAGCAAGCCTGGGAGGTTTCTTTGAAATTGTTCAAGCTGCTTTCTTGGCCTTCTCAGATAAAAGGAAAGTTGTCATCAAAATGTCTTTGATGCCAACCCCCTGCCCAGTATCAAGTACTTGTGAAAGAGCAACGTCTTGTACAAGGAACTGCTGGTTTAGGTGTTGATGTTGCTTGGAGGGATATTGCAGATCCTTCAGGGCTGTGGTGGGGACTAGGGCAAATGGTGGGCCGTTAGCTGTCTCTTCCTCAGTTGTTACAAGAGGTAGTAGCTGCAGTGCACAGGCCAGGGGAAGTCATGACATGCTGGAACCCAGGAAGGCATAACAATAACGAGAGGAAACAGATGTTTATGGTGAAGAAGAGAGGTGATGCTGTTGTTTGTGAGAGCATAAATAGTTTTTGTATGGGCTGCAGGACCTGGCAACGTTCCTTGAGCAGATTGGGTGCCTGAAGTACCTGCAAGTGTTTGAGGAGCAAGATGTTGACCTCAGGATCTTCCTGACCCTCACAGAGAGTGACCTGAAGGAAATAGGCATCACGTGAGTATCTGTCAGGTAGTTCTTATCTCTTCCCTTAAAACTACAAATGTAACCTGGTAAAGAAAGCTTAGCTGGTGAGTGCTTCTCTGTTTTGGTAGTCTCCCATACAACTTTGATATCCCTTAGTTCTTGGCCACAGCAAGCTTTTGTTGTGGACGGTGCCCTTGGAAGAACCAGGAGGTTGCAGAGGTCCTCCAGGCATCCTGTTGGGCACGGACAATGCAATGTTTGCTCCCTGACAGTTTGTCGTTCTCCCACCAGCCTGTTTGGACCCAAGAGGAAGATGACTTCTGCCATTGCCCGATGGCACAGCAATGCCCGGCCGCCCAGTGATGCCCTGGAGCTGGCCTATGCAGATCGGCTGGAGGCTGAGATGCAGGAGCTGGCCATTCAGCTGCACAAGGTAAGAAGTCTGCCAGGAGCTGTTCAGTGGCTTTTCGTGGTCTAATGAGTGACTGGTAGCATGTTTCTACATTCTGCCTCTAATGGACTGGGGTAAAGGAACAGGCATAACTTCCAGAGGACACACCAGGTGTTGAGTAGATCAGTTAACCCCATAAATGCAAATCTTCCCCTCTGCATCCACCTGAGAACGAAAATGAAGGGGGTGAGGGGAACTGACTACCTGCCTTTTTTGGTAGCACCACTTCACATGAAGTTGTGCAGCTATCTGCAAACGGGCTTCTACTGATTTAGCAAATTGGGTCTTCTGCATATCTTTGGTAAAGGAGAGCAAGAGGAAATTGTAACTTTGGGGCTGGTCTTGGTGTGGATAGGATCTGTGATCAGTGTATAAATCTTGGGCAGTTCCATTTCTGCTGGTTTTGGCACATTTCTGCAGGGACCCTCTGGCTGCCAAACCCATTAAAACAGCAGGGATGTGTCAGAGGAGGCACTATGAGAGTGGTGCACAGGACTTGGAGCGATGTACAGTACTTGCAGTGGAGTCATTTGCCCTCTTTTCTGCTGCAGAGGTGTGAAGAAGTGGAGGTGATGAAGGGCCAGGTGTGCCAGGAGCAGAAGCTGCGTGCAGTGGCCGAGAGCTGTTTGATGGAGCGGGATGAGAGCTGGAATGCCATCCAGTGCCAGCTCAGAGAGGCTCAGGCCATCACCAAGGATGCTGGGGTCTTACTGGATCAGATCAAGTAAGTTCTTCCCAGCAAATGTCACTGAAGCTAATGGGGAAAATGGGGATTTGGGCTCTGCAGAGATCAGGGGTCGTACTGTCACTCTTACAGGTGATACCTTAGGGTAAGGCAGGACAGCTTATAAAGCATCTGGACTCATTCTGGATCCTCTGTGGCTTTCTCTAATGGAAAGTCATGGCCATGTAAGCAGATCTGAAGCCTTGATTAGATGTATTGAGTTATAAATGAGCTGTTTTGTTCAGCGTGCTGAGCACTCCTATTCCAACTCAAAGGTGAAGGGACTCAGCTCCTTTGGAACCAAAAGCCTAAGTGCTTATCTGAGGCCCAAGTACTAGGGAGCATGTGGCTTGGTGACTGCATGAATGCAGGAAAGAGTTTCTGACTTCCAGAGAGTATCAAAGGACTTCCAGTTGCCAACCTTGGCTAGTTAAGAAAACTCTTTTAGCAGCTCTGATGCCTAACAGAGAAAAGCCTGCCCTGTTCATGCCCACCACTGCCTATGAGTTCAGTCTTCCCCTACCTGCTATCATGTCCTTTGTTGCCTTTGTGATACTCTTCTCCGTGCCCCAGCTGAGCCCCTGTTCTGTTGTGGGCCCTGATCTGTCAGTGGATAGGACTGACGTGTCCTTGAAAGTGACAGTGGTTCTACTGCTGCAGTTTCTAGCCCAACAGGGGAGAAGGCTCAGCTCACTTCTAAGCCAGGGATTGGCTTCCAAAGGACAGCAGAGTGATGTTCCCAGAGCACTCATCCCACTGAGGAGCTGAGGCTGCACTGTTTGAACCGATAGCATGATGATGTTAACCAGAGAACCTTTTGTGTGCCCCTGATGGCTGTCCTGAGTTAGCTTCATTTGCCCATTAGAAACATTGGACTGGGGTTGATTCTCATATTAACCAGATGCAGCCCCTGGCTTAGGCTTTCTCCTGCTCACCCCACCCCCTCCTTCTCTTCTCCCCCCGCAGCTCCTCTGTGGACAGGGGCAGAGATTGCTGTGGAGATGGGGCACAGTGGAGAGCGCCCCGAGCTTTGTCTGGGGCACGTCTTCCTCTTCCTGGGAAGGAACAAGGAGCAGTTTGTAACCCAGGGCGTTAGATGTGGTCCCTCGGCATCCCAAGCAGGTACTTGCAGGATGTAGGAGGGCACAGACCGGCATGCTGTTCCAGAAACCACCCTGTGCACTTCTGACAGGCTTTGTCTTGTTTGGCAGATCCTGTCAAGCAGAGCTGTCCTCCCGGCTAACCCAAGAGCAAGCAGCTGGCAGAGCGCTGGACACAAAGGTGCAGCTGGGAACCGGTGAGAGTTGAGTAGTGTGTCTGGGGAAGGGGGAGAGCTCATCGAACCAAAGAAACAGGAGCAGGGCGTGGGCAAACAGTGGGAGACCCTAGAGCAGGCTGTGGGCTTGCCTTTCAGTGCTGAGAGGGTGAGGCTAGGTGTGATCTGGAATGCTAGAGCAGGTAAATGCTTACACTTAATGTAAAAAGTCTTGCTTGGGGAAAGCATCTGAAGTATCCAAGGCGTTTGGGCTTTCACTGCAGCAGAGTTTCCCTGAAGCTCTTGATCTCTAGCAAGGCAGAAGTCCTGGGGTCTGGCAGGGGTTTCTGGTTAAAAACATACAGCTGTAGCACAGGCACTCAGTGGCAGTTGCGCTTAAAGATCCTGTGGCTTCCCCTTCCTGCACTGCACTGTGGGCCCCTCAGGTGTGTTACTGCACTGTGCGCTAGAGCAAGGTCTGAATCAGAAACACTGGCTGGTTCAGTGACCCTGTCTTCTGGATCGTGCTGCTCATGTAGTGAGGCAGACGGCTGTACGTGGCTGGGTAGGGTTGGCTCTCCAGCTCCCGATCACAAGGAGCTAGCAAATGGTCCTGCTGCCCTACATGATGTGCTCTTCACTGCTTGTGTTTTAAAAGTGACACAATCAGAGACTATTTCAGTCTGCTACACTTAATCTTTGAGATCTGTCTTACTGTGTGACCAAGCCAGTATTTCTGAGGGGTGGGGGAATCACAAGTGGTATAATTGGGGGGAAAAAACTCGGTTTCTGTTGTGGGCAGTTCCAGTTCCCTTCACGTGTGACTCAGAACCCTCAACTGGAACCACTTTAGGTGTAGACACCTCACAGCAACACCAAGCCCTTGTCTCCTTCGTTGCAGAGCATGCAGATTGACAAATGTGTTTTCTTTCTTGCAGTGCGGGAAGGATGGCCGCCTTCCTTGAAGTCTCTGAGCTTGCCTGAGCTGTCAGCTGTTCTGGAGAAGTGTGTGGGAGAAATGGGTAAGGTGGGGGAGGACGCCAGTCGTGTGAAGTGACTTGTGCTGGAGGGGAGGCATGGTGGGGCAGGCTTCTGATGGTTTGGCAGTGGTAGGGGTTGGAGGGAGCTAACAATCCCCCCTCGTTCAGGGAAGTCTCCCAGCTATGAAGCTGTTGCAGGCATTTTCTTGCACTTACTCTCACTGCAAACATTGGGCTCTGCCTTGGCCTCTGCTGACAGGTCCAGACTGGGAGAAGGGGATCCATAGCCCCCTGTGTTCTCCTTGCTGCTGTCTTCTCCTGCTGCTCAGTGATCAGAGCTGCGTGTGAAGGGGTTCCCAAAGCAGGTGCCCTGCAGACAGGAACTCATCCCAGCAACAGGCACATTTTTGTTCCATGGGCCCTGCAAGGAAGGAGATGGCACAGAGGCAGGATAATGGTGGTTGAATGCAGTCTGCAGCCTGTTTTTTACCACTCGCTGGCCTGTTGCTAACAATGAGTTTTCCTTTTGGTTTGTCCTCAGGTAAAGCTCTGCAGACTGTGACTCAAAACCTCCAAAGGCTCCAGGCCCCAGGGCAAGGTGGGCAGAGCTGGCTAGAGCCTTAACAAAGCAGGATGGTGAGTGGGAACTGATGACAGCTGGAAAGGGCTGGGGAACAGGGAGCATCATTCCTTGCAGCAAGCAACAGCCACCCGTGGCTTGTGCCCAGTGCTTGCTCAGAGCATCCACCCTGAGGCGTTACTCCCGTCCTCACGCGCCCTTCGACTGGCTTTTTATTTGGAAAAATCTGTCTTTGTGCCTCCCTGGAAGGGTAACTGTCCTGTTTTTTTCCTGGTGGCTGCAGGAATTCTGACGTCGGGTGACTGTTCCACCCGGAAGCTGAGTGTGCCTGGGAGAGTGAGCGTGAGCACTGTGCTGGCAGCACTGCAGCTCTGCTGAGAGCTGGCTGATGTGTGGAAGAAGGTCTCGGCCATCAGAAAATGTGCCTGGGAGAATGAGGGACAGCAGAGGACAAGGACTCAGCAGCTGTATGGGCCTGACTGTTGTCTAGGTTCCCTGGAACGTGTTGTCCATACTGGAAGGTTAAGTTAAGAGGACAAGCACTGAGCCCAAAGGGTTTATCTGCCTTAAACTCCCCGTAGCCTTTGTCATTCAGGGCTGCATGGTGTTAGAAAGCTGACAGCTACCTACAGCAATCAGCTATCCTTTTCAGAATCCCCTCCTGAAGGCCTCCAACACACGTGGATTGGTAGTTGCTCGGGAGCTGACACAGAAAATGTATCTGAGGCAATAAGGAGGGCAGGCTTGTTGTGGATGAGTAAAGTGAGCAGAGGGGGGTGATGTTCTGCAGCGAGCTCCAGAGAAGCTCACGCAGCCCTAGTCTCTAGCTGGAGCAACTTCCCTGCTGCTGTCTCGGATCTGTACTTCAAAACCTCTCCTAGCCAGCCTGCCTTGGTTCAATTCAGATTCTTGTCTGCCTCTGGGGTCACTTTTGATCATGTTTTTCACTCCCAAATAACTGTTTTTTTGTGGTAAAAGCTTTGTGGCAGAGACTCCAGTGGTCAGGTTTGTTGGTGCCAAGATCCCAACACTGACTGGTTGCAAGGCAGATGTGCCCCTGGAAGGACATGAGAGGGAAGGAAAAGCTCAAGACTGTTTGGTCTCCTTTGCCTCTGGCAAGCAACAGAGTGCCAAGGCGGGCAGAACAAGAACAGAGGAATAGATCTGTCCCCACGCGGGAGGCAGATTTAAGAAAAATAATAAATAAAATCATATCCCAGTTGCAGATGTAGCTGCAGTGCTAAGCTTTAGTCCCCAGCTTTGCCTGCCTTTGGTTTCCAGGCTTCAGTGCTAGGAAATAAGGCTGCTGAGGCATTCTTGCGTTGGCACTGTGGGTGTTTTCAAAGGGCATGGTGCAGGAAGAGGCCCCCTCCCAAGGGGACTGCCCGGTCTCTTGGAGCTGGGCAAACAGCCACAGGGGCTCTGGTGACAGTTACATCATAGAAAACGGCTTCCAGCACTGTGCAGCAGCTCTGTTCCTGCCTATTGCTGAGTCCAAGGTGGGTGGGAGGTGGGGAGGGAATACCTGTGGTCTGAGCATGGCCTTAACGAGTCTGGAGAAGTCCCCTTCTCTTTGCTGAGAAGGGAAAGAAACTGTGTTCCTTCTGAGTTTTGGTTTGTTTTTTGTTTGTTTTTTTTTAACCTTCAGCATTTGTGATTAAGTGCAAAAAAACCATCCCAGCTCCATCCTTAGCTAATTATCCCCTTCTGATCAACTGCCCAGCTCTACTTAGGCTTGAAAATGAGTCTGCCTTTGGTGAAGGTGACATCCAGCTGGGCTGTCCCAGGGAATCGTCCCTGGGGCGCTGAGGCAGGTACGTACACCACTTGGCACACCTGCACTGCCGCAGCATGGATGCACCTGGCAGCGTGCTCAGCTGGGGAATGGTGCTCCTTATTCATGTTTAACTCTTGAAATGAGAAAGCTGCCGTTGTGTGCCTTGTTTGGGGAACGACATGGGTGTACGCAGGTGTCAAGTGCTGCAGGCAGTAGGACAAGGCTGCAGGAGCTTTCATGCTGAAGCACTGTTGTTGTGGCAGAGGCAATTATTCTGAGGCAGCATCCCTGAAAGCTGCTCAGAGTATTGAGGACATGCCCGGAGCAGGATTTGGGGCCTTGTCCTGCATTCCCTGTTACAGAACGGGCAGGCTGGAGACTCGCAGTGTAGGTGTGAAGGAAGCCCAACAGCAAAGATTCTCTGGGAGCCCAGATGGAAAGGCTCAGAAGGGTGATAGTGCCCCAAGGGGGACACCAGGGAAGGGGCTTTATAGAACTGTGTTCCCTTGAGGAAGCAATCCCTTGAATGTGTGACTTGACAGTATTCAGTGCTGAAAGGGTGGCTGTGCAGGCAGCAGGGAGTCTGGTGCTACCCGAAGTCAAGCTGTCCAAATTAAATAGCGTTTGTTGACTTGGCTAAAACAATAAAAACCGAAAACCTGTTTCTGGTGTCTGGTGTGTGGGCTTCTCGGGGGGGAGCTGGTGTAGAATTGTGAATAACTTGACCCATTTCTTTGAGGACCATCGGGAACACACGTGGTGTTTCCAACTTTCTCCCCCAGGTGGCTGCAGGGCTCTGGGGCTGCCTGGTCCATGGCTTCCCAGTCCCTGCCTGGCTCCTGTTGGAGGCGATGCCCTGGCAGCACTGGCTGGGTTGGTGCTGGGGGAGCTCCTGTAGTCAGGCAGTACCAGAGCTGCAGAGGAGGATGGTGCATAGGTAACAGTGAGCTTTTTTAGTTCCTAGCTGGGAACGGCTGCTTTTACACCCAAAAAGTCCTAGCTGCACAATAAAGGCAGAGGTCTCTGCACTAGCTCAGAAATGAGTTTAGGCTTTGAGTTGCGTGCTGGGGTTTTCTTAAAGGTGAAATGCTGATCTGGTGCCCAGCTCTGGTCTGAGACTTGTGAGCTGTGTCAGTGCGACTGTGCTCTGCCAAACCCTCAGCCAAGCTCTGATCTGGCACTGGAGATAGGTGGGCAAGAGGAGCTCCCCTTCAGCAGCTCTTAAACCTTCTGTCTGCTCAGAAGTAAAGCTGCTGTGCTGAAACACAACCAAAGCTGACCTGGGCTCTGAACGGGTGGGAGTGCTGGGAGAGAAGAATCCAGGCTGCACTCCAGCTCCTGGCTGGGAGAAACTACCTGCTCCTCGGCTCTCCTGGTACCAGAGCTGGCATCTGATTTTGGTAGCTGTTTGTGTTATTTATCACCATGTTGACTTATTTTGCTGGTTTTATCCTTGTGTAGCCTGTAATGTAATCCCAAGGTGGGGAACATGGGGCTATCTTGAGCGAGGAGCTCTTGGTGCCTGTTTAATATCCTAAAGTGAGGAGTGTGTGTGCATAAGCGCACATCAGTGCCCTTACACATGCAGCTGCCTTTACCCTGGTGCCTGAGAGCCGTTTTCCCTCTGAGCAGACACGTGGCGTGCTCTGCTTGCTGAAAAATAAACATTTATTTACATCTGAAGAGAGTCAATGTGCAAAATGGTCTCACAGGGCTCACAGCTGCCCGGCAAACCTCCTGCTTGGCCCTCCAGCCTCACGTGCCGCTGTGGCTGAGCTCTGTCCTTCCCGTGCTTGGGGCAGCTCTCCTCGAGCCGCCGTGTTTCGAGGAGGCTCAGCCACGAGCCCAGGGGCTGTGCGAGCCCCTTGCCCAGCGCTGGAGCACTGCCTGTGTCCACTTGCAGGGAGTGGGGAGCAAGAGCTGGGTCCTCCCTCCTGATGGAGCGGCTTCGGCAAGGTGAAGCGCGGCGTGGCAGGAGTTAGGGACGGGGCAGCACCTCTGTCCTGCTGCCGAAGGCAAGAGCCGGGGGGCTGCTGGTGGCCGCTGCTGTGCTCAGCCCCTTTTTTGGGAGCACTGGGACCAGTCCCGGACACGGAGCTCTCGGTTGCAGCCGGGCTGGGCTTCCAAGGCGAGGTGCGGAGGTGCTGCTGGAGGCTCTGCTGGGGTTGGGGTGCTCCCGGTGGGGATGCTGAACTGGGCCACAGCAGCAAACTGGGCTCCCAACTGGCTACTTGGCAGCGAGGGGGTGCAGCCAGTGCTTGGCCCCCTCTTGAGAAGCAAAGCTCTTCACAGCCAGGCCCCAAAATGCCCAGCTTTTTGCCAGCCTTCTCTTCCCAATCCCAGAGCCTTTCCCGTGCAGGGCTCGCTGTGGAGGAGGAGGTGGCTGGGCCTGGGGGGCCAAGGGCAGGCCGGGGTCCGAGTCCTTCGCTCTCCCCTGCTGTGGTTTTCTCTGTGCCCACCAGAGAAGCAGCAGGGGCAGGATAAACACAAGCCCAGGTGCTCAAGCGCTGCGTTAAGCTGCGTGCGGCTTGGCTGCCGGGGGGCTCCGGGGGGGCTCTGCCACAGGAGGAGGTTGCAGAGAGGAGGAAAGGGGGCGGCTGGAGAGCAGCGAGGAGGGAGGCAGGTGCCGATGCCATGGCCTGCAGCGGGTGGCGAGGAGGTGAAGAGCTTTGCAGGATGACTCCAGGACAGACATCTCGGGGTGGTGGTGAGGAGCGGATGCCCTGGATTGGGGCAGCGCCAGCCCTGCAGGGTCCAGCCTTAATCCTACTCCTGCATCCTGCTTCAGCTGGGCCTCTCCTGCGGCCGGCATTGTCTGGTGGTGCCAGCAGAGGTAGGTGATGGTGTGGGGTCGGGGAGCAGCAGGCTCAGCTCCTCGCACCGCTCACTCATCCTGCATGAGCACGAGGGGCTGGCGGTGTCTGAGCAGCGCCCGGGGCCCCTCACTGCGTGCAGCAGAGCGCGGGGTGGTCCAGCTTCCAGAGCTGCCATTTCTTCTTCATCTCTGACTTCACCTGGTAGGGCAGCAGGTTTAGGGTCTGGCTTTCTGTGCCCTCCCCAGACCGAGCCACGCGAGAGGCAGAGTCGCAAAGCCTGCGGCTGGCACCACCCGAGCCCAGCTCCCAGCACCCACCCCAAGAAAGCCAAGTTTAAGGGGTTTTGCTGGCTTCTGTGGGGCAGCAGCCAGCACCACAGCATTAAACTGGTGCCAGGGGCAGGGCTGGGGAGGGCAGGGTACGTACCTCCTTGTTGGCAAAGCAATACAGCACAGCCACCAGGAAGCCCTGCGGAGAGAGCACGGACCCGAGCCCCACATCAGCGCATGGGACTGGCTCTGTCTCACCTCTGGGTGCTTTTAGGGTCACCCCAGAGCATCCCCAACACACGTGGGCATCGACTCAGTCACCATCACGCGCTCAACAGGGCTTGGGCAGGAGGCTGGCGTCCCCGTCCCCCAGCGCAGGGGCAGGCAGCTGGAGGAGGGGGCCCCAATGCTCACCCCGTGGTGCGAGGACCCCCGAGTGCTCTCGCCTCACCTGGAAGGAGTTGAGGAAGAGGGTGAAGAACACCTTGACGTAGCGCAGGATGCCCGTGGTTTGCTCGTCGGTGGCAAAGATGAAGACAACTTCGTGGATCCCAAAGAGGGGGATGAGCGTCAGCGTGGCTTTGGCCAGCCTGAAAAGAGCACGAGGGGGGCAGGGCCCTTTGGTGAGCAGGGACAAGCTCTCGTTTAAGCCGAGCAGTCGTTTAATGAGGCACGGGATGGGGGAGCTGGCACGGGTGGGTGGCCCCGCTCACCGCAGCTTGTAGTCGGCGTAGCCCTTCTGGTTGGCGCGCAGCTTGGCCAGGATCACCTTGAGGATCCGCATGAAGATCAGCAGGTTGATCTGGGGATAAGGGGGGCACCCATGGACCAGTCCCGCCCCAGGGCCAGCCCTCCCTCCCTCCCACCATCCCCGAACCCCAGCCAGGAGCCGGCTCCAGCCCCCAGGGATGGCTCTGGGGGTCGCTGGGGCCCCCCTACCAGGGAGGCGAGCAGGATGGGGATGCGGATGATCCACCAGTAAGCCATGTTCTCGTTCAGCGCCCAGCACCTGCCCGGGGAGACACGGAGAGCAGCCCGGTTTATGACGTGCTGGGGGTGCAGGATGAGGCCGTGCCCGGCCCTCTACGCAGCCACTCACTCCGCGTTCTCCTTCAGGTACTTGGCGGCCATCCAGGGCACCACGAACACCACGGGGGTCCCTGCAAGTCACACAGCAAACCCTGTAAAACCAAGCACCCGCCTGAGCTGAGAAACCGCCCCCAGGCTGGGGACGCTGCGGGGTGGCAGCTTGGCACAGGGCCTGTCCCCCACCCCGTCACCGGGCACCCGGGTGGCTCCTACCCCAGCCCAGGTACAGGTAGAGCCTGTAGTAATTCTTCTCGGAGAAGACGGCACCGATCAGCAGTTTGTAGAGGTAGACGGCTTCCACCAGGAACCAGTAGTGGTTGGCCAGGATGCAGTACTGCATCAGCACCTGCGCTGCACGGCAGCCCAGCGCCGCCTGCCAGAGGACACCCACCATGGGGCTGAGAGCTCGCCCATGGGGTGCACAAGTGCACCAAGATCTCACCCACAGGGCGCACAAGTGCCCCAAGAGCTTGCCCATGGGGTGCCCCAAAAACTTGCACCCCATGAGCTCACCCACTGGGTACGTGGGCTGCGTGGGCACCGGCACCCAGCCGCACGCCCTCCCCAGGGTCAGCGTCCCCCCATGCTCGGCCGTGCTTGCCTCGTGGCTCAGCAGGGCCTGCCAGTCGGCCACCTGCACCACCTCCATGCCCCAGCGCCTCTCCAGCAGCGCGTCCTTCACCATCACCGAGGTCGCCCGCAGCCCGAAGGAGGCGAAGAGGTTGGCGTGGATGTAGTTCCTGGTGCAGTGGAGCTTCCTGGCGAGAGCGAGGGGGTCGGGGGGCACCCCCTGGCCGTGGCTGGCAGCCACAGACAAGGGGCTGTGTGCGGCAGGGGCCGTGGCCCTGCTGGGGCTGACCCCCGGTGCGTGGCAGGACCGCAGCCCCCAGCCTGTCCTACCTGAAGACGGTGAGCACGAGCAGGGCAGAGACCAGGGTCAGCAGTGACAGCGAGTACCCCACGGTGTAGAGCACTTTGAAGCTCACCATCAGCCTGCGGGCACCCTCCTGCACACACAAGCACCGCTCCGCTGAGCCCAGCTGAGCAGCACCCGCCGCGCACCCCGGGGTGCCCCCACCCCGGTCACAGCTCCCACCTCCTCCATGGTGGACTCCATCTCCTCCTCGCACTGCGAGTAGTCCCGCCAGGGCTGGCTGCCGTTCACCGTCACCCACTGCCCGTCCACACCGCACCTGCGGCTCACCAGCCCGTGTTTCACTGCGGGCACAAAGCAGCAGAGGCTTCCTTCGGGCTGCCGGGGGCCCCAAACCCCCACCCCACGATAAAACCGTGGCTCTCTGCAGGGACACTGGGGCACGCAGCCACGGCTCACACCCACAGGGCCACCTCTGCTCTGCCCTCCCCGTGCCACGCGCATCCCAAGGCTGTGGGACCCCGCTCACCCCCACGCCCCCAGACCCTCCAGCACCAGATCCCGCTTCCCCACGGGGTCCGGGATGGCCGAGGCTCATCGTCACCTTTCTCAAACCAGGGCAGGTAGAAGGGGCAGGAGACGTTGACGGCGGTGCCGGGGCTCCCGTCGGGCCAGCAGGCGTACATGTCGAACGTGCGGTTGCAGAAGAGCCCTGCCACCAGCAGCACCGTGCGGGGAGAAGCCGATGGTCAGACGCAAGTGGCACGGCCAAGCCTGGTCCCACTGTCCCCACACCTCACTCACCCCTCTGGTACCCCAACCCTTGGGTGTCCCCCATGGGGACACCCAGTCCTGGCTCAGCAGCCCTCTGTGGGTGACCGGTGTCACCGGGAGGCCAAATCCCAGCCCCACGCCCCGCGCCCAGCCGGGTACCTGCTGGGTACGGCTCGCTCGCCATCCTCCTCAGGCACTCGTCTCGGTACCGCATCCACTCCTCGAAGGTCCTCTCCAGCACCTTGGCCCCGCTGTACTGCAAGCCCAGAGCCCGGTGTGGAGCCACCAGCCCCACACTTTGGGGGCACAGAGCCCACAGGGGCCCGAAGGAACCCAAAGGGACCCCCCCGGCACGCACCGGCCCCGCAGCCCCGGCTTGCACCTTACCGGCACGGAGGAGAAGAGGCACATCCAGGCGAGGTGGACGAGGCTCCGCCGGTACCGGGGCGCCATCAGGTCTCTCATGGCTGTCCCCGCCGGCCCTCAGCACCCCGATCCTGGGCGAGAGGCGGCTGCTGGGGGCGGCACGGCCGAGGGCTGCGCCCCCCGGGGCAGAACCGGGCTGCGAGCGCACCGCTGGCTGCGCTGGGAGCAAAAGCCACTTGGGGTAACCAAGTGCCAGCCTGGTGCCACCGGGCTGCGAGCTGGTGGGGGGCGCAGGGACGGCCCGGGGGGGGCACCGGGGTGCCCCAGCCTTAGGAAAGGGTCAGGGCTGGACCCCCCCGGGGCTCCCCCTTGCAAAGGGGCGCTCCCCGCCTTCCCCGGCCCAGCCTCGCCCGGGGGCTCCCGGAGCTCTGCACTGCCCACGGGGAGGGGGTGTCCCCGCCGTGCAGCCCCTCGCCGCCCCCCCCAGCCCCTCGCCACCCCCATCCCATCCCGTGCCGCCCCCCAGCCCCGTACCGGCTCCGCGACGTGAGCGCGGCGGCGAACGAGCGGCGTCTGCGGCGCGGGCACCTCCCGCCAGCGCCGTGCCCCGACGGGAGGGGGGGGGGCGGAGGCGGCACCGCCCCCCGGGGCTCGGGGCCGCCCCGCGGAGCTCCCGGCCCGGCCCGGCCCCCCCCAGGGCCACCGGGGGCCGGGGGCGTGCGGTGGTCCCGCGCGGGGGTCCCCTTTGGGGCGCTGTCGGGGAGGGGCTGAGACGCACATAGGGGAGGGTAAGGGGGGGGTTGGACACCGATGGAGACCCCCAGAGCCCCCCCGAGCTGCCCAGGGGAGGTGATGGGGCGCCCTGTGCTCGGGGGGGGGGGTGAGGAAGAGCAGTGGGGTGGCCGGGCTGTGCCCCAAAACGCTGCTGGCTGACCCTGCCAGAAAAGCTCGCATTTATTTCACAAAATCGAGATGTTCGCCCCTAAAAACAGCCTGGGGGGCTCATGGCAGGGAAGGCAGCCCATGGCTGCAGCACAGGGAGCAGGGGCTGGTTTTGTGGGATGTGCAACCCGCTGGTGGGGCTGGCAGAGGCGATGCGCTATGGGGGGACCCCCATCCCTCCCCGGCTGTTTCGGGGGGAGCCATGCCCTCAGGATACCTGTCCCAGCTCGAGGTGGCACCGAGCCTTTCCTGGGGCCTCCTTGCCCAGTGCTTTTTGCTTTCTGCTCCTTGCTTCAGTGAGCCCTTTGGGACCTCGGGGGGCAAGGCTGGCAATGGAAGTCGGGCTGTGACCGAAATCTCCAAAGCCTCTGGACAGCGGAGGATCCAAAGGAAAAGGGTTTCCAGTGGGGTTTCTCTGCTTGAGCATCACCGAGCACGTGGGACGGGGCACAGCACCATGCCCTGCTGCCCACCAAGCCACCGGGGAAAGCTGCAAACCCCCAGGTGGGTAAGCATGTGCACCTACAGGCAGCTTCAGCCCAAACAGCGATGCTCTTCCCCCGAAAACAGCCTTGCTGGAGGACGAAGGAGTGACTGGGAGCACGGCCAGCACGGCTCCTTACCCTGGTGGTGGCTGAGGCGCAGAGGAGGTACGTGGCCTTGGAGATGTCACCGCAGCCTCGCTGCTGAAGCCCTTTCCCTGGGGGTTCTGCCGTTCTCCCCCTTGGCGGGCAGTTAACTTGGCCTCAGGGTGACAAATGCTGCCTGCACAAGCATGCAATGCCCCAAAAACCACCGGGAAGTGGCCTTGCCAGGTGTCTGGTGCGCAGCAGAACACCAGGGCACACATCTGAGGGTGCCCACCAGGCACGGGAACCTGGGGGCTGCACCCACCCACGCCCCTTGCTCCAGCCTCTCCCTAGGACATCCACAGCAGAGCAGAGCATCTGGGTGTGGGTTCCCTTCCAAACCAGAGCAGAAAGCCCCAACGTCCCCCCGTGTCAACCCCAGGGGCACGGAGCTGACCCCTGCCACAGCGGGGCATGGGCTGCAGCCTGGCCAGGAGCCTCCCACAGACAGCAGCACCAGGGCTTTGCTCCACTCCTCACTCTCACTGCTTGCTGCTGCAGCTGAAGAACCGCTCCTCAGCCTTCTCCTCCTCTTCTTTCTCCTCCCCTGCTGCCCAGTAGCCCTGCTCATGGGATGACGTTGCCACACGGTGGCTTTAATGCCCACGGGGAAAACGGGGGCTGTGGGGGCAAAGCATCAGCACGCTGGTGTGGTCCCCCTACCACCAACGCACGTGGGTGCTCAGCGGTGCAGGGCTTCGCTCCTGTGCCAAGCGCCCTGGCTGCGGGAGGGCTCCTGGCCGGGGTGAACCAATTCAGGTCACCCTCCCAGGGCCACAGCTCTCCTGGGGTCACATCCTGCCCGCAGGGATGCTGCTGTGCCTTTGGACTTCTCAACGGCACCGTAGGAAATGAATACACCCTGATCTCGGGTTGACATAAGCAGTTTGTGAGCGTGCACGCACGGATGCGCTCAGGGAGATGCCTGGGCAAGAAGAAAGGTTTTTTCCTTGGGGTTTGGTAAATGAAATCCCTTGGCAATGATGGCCGTTCGCAGGGACCGTGTCTGCCCCCCGCATGACCTGAGCCCCTCTCCAGCCCGCAGTGGACCCGATGGGGCCGGTGCCTTGAACGGGGACGTGAGGAACGCGCTGTTCCTCTCCATATTGATGCATCTCGGGCAGAGTCTCCATAGCGACTGCAGCGCCTGCAGCTCGGCGGGGCCGGATCCTGACCCACCGGGCGCTGCAGAGCCCGGATGCCGTGAGAGTGGGGCTGGGATGGAGGTGGCAGCTCCGCTGTCCCCTGCCCCTCGCCGCTGCCCGGCCTTTTTGGGGCTGTGTGGGCACTTCCCATGGCCACCCCACCTGTCCTGCAGCCGGGCCGTGCTCACCGCATCCTCCACGTGGTGCCTGGGGCAGGTCCCAGCACCTGCAGCCACTGCTCCAGCAGAGAGACACACATGCCTGAACCCCCTTCCCACCTCCTCCACCCCTGGTGAGACCCCATGGGACCACCACGGCCCCGCTCCCCAGCACCTCCTGAAAGCAGGCAGCGCTTCGTGCAGCCGCTGCAGGCAGGGAAAGTCATACGTGTGTCTTACTGCCGACTCTGCTAATCACAATGTGTTGCTTCCCACTGAAATGCTAATCAACGCACCCTGACTTGCAATTATTCAGTGAACTTCTCAGAAAAGGCTGCCGGAGCAGTACCGGGTAGGGAAATTCATCAGGCAGCGAGCGCGGTGCGGGTGGGAGCTGGGCAGGACGATGCTCAGTGCCGCGCTTCCATCCTGCCCTGCTCAGCGCACCAAAGGCTTTTGTATAGTTAAAAAGCAAAGTATTTTTAATATCAGCAGATGGTGCTATTAAAGATAGCTGCAAAAGCGCAGCCCGACAACACGCAGAGGCAGACCCGTGCGAGCGGTGAGCCGCTTGCCCCAGACTTTGCTCTTTTCAGAAGCCGTTGTGTGCGTACGGGAAAAATTTGTTTTGTGCTTGAATCTCTCTGATTTGGCAGGGGATGGATCCTGAAAACAAGACACCGGAGCCAACAGCAACCCAGCGCCAGGCTAAGTGCAGCAGCTGCCCCTAAGCAGTGCGCTCTCCATGCACTGCCTTCAGCCTCAATGTCTCTACCCTAAAAATGACCCCGAGCTTTGCCCAGCCACGAAGTGCTTCCTCTTCCTGCAGGGCTGTGGCTTGGGGTGGCTCTTGCACAAAGCGACATCCTAATTACCCCTGGGGAGCACCAGGTCTTCATGGACAACAAGTCCACGGGCTTCACGGGCCAGCCCGTTGCCCTCACCTCCATCCCCTGGGGCAGCGGTGGCCGGGGACGCCGGCACAGCCACCGCTCTGCAGCAAAGGTCACTTCCAAGCCGGTGCTTCAGCGCCGCATTGCCACATGCTCGTGATAAATGACTGTTCCCAGCTCATAAAGCCATTATCGAATTTGGCACTGTCTCAGAGAAGCCCTCAGCAGACGCCTTCCTCCCGGAGCACCCCGGGGCGCACAGCTCGCCGGGCCTGCCCTCAGAGCTGACCGAGCCCCTTGCGCTCCCATTGTGCTTCTCGCCTTATTCAAGCAGGAAGGCTGAACGATAAGATCAAGAACTTCTCTGGAAATCATCTATATTCACATCCTGCCCTGGAGCTGGACTCTTTGTACCCGTCCTCTGCTGAAGGGCACGGCCTGCCCTCCTCCATATGTAACGGCTTGGCAGGCGGCGCGGCAGCCGTATTGCAGGGCAGGGTCGCTATACCCCCGGCATCCGTAATTCAAGGAGCGGATAAGAGGCTGCAGCTTTTATTTCACTCCTGCCCGTTAGGAGGCTGGCTGCAACTTCTTCCATCACCACCTATTTTAACAGAATCGCGTCCAACAGATCACCGCCCGGTGCTCTCTCCCAGGACAGGGAAGCCAAATCCAGAAGTTTTCTCCTGATGGAATAATTTTAAATTTGGTTTCATGTGTCTCCATAGCCCTGTGTTTGCATTTCACCATCTTTCTTTTTCCCACTCCCTTTGACACCGGTGACTCGGTGCCGTGCCCGTCCCCGGGGTGGCCACAAAGCAGTGGCACCGTTGGCACCCGGTGCTCCCGGAGAGGTGTGCGATTCAACGCGCTCTGCAAATGCCGTGTCTGCATCTGCACGTTGTTCTCCCGAACCTCTTAGCGCTCGATTTATACACTCAAGTCATGTTATTTCATCTTTCTCACCAAGCTGGGGTGAAAATTGACAGCGTTTGGCTTTTCCCACCAGTGAGAAATACCAACCTGGGCAGCCACCAACCTGGGCAAGGAGTCCCTGACCTCTCCCCAACACTTGTCCCATGCCACCACCCCACCAGCCCCGGCAGCATCTCTGCTGCAGGTGAGCCAGCGCCGTGGGATGCATTTTGCAGCTCAGTCTCTGCTGCACTCGCCATGGACAGGAGCACTTGGATAAAGCCACGCTCCTCGCAGTGGTGGCTCTGGATGGCCTGTCCCCTGAGGTCACCAAGCTGGAGGGCTGAGGCTCAGTGCATCACAAGAAACCCGCAGGGACGTTGCTTTTATTAGTGATGGGCAGCTAATGGGGCATCTGCTCAGCACAGGATGTGGCTGTGTCCATCCTTGCTGTCCCAGGAAAATGGATCTCTCTTCAAAATGCCACCACAAAGCCTCAGCTGCAGATATTTAGCCTGTAGCACGGCAGGTATCTGCCCCCAGCTCCAGGTGGCACCACAGCTGGCTGCTGTTGAGCTCAGCCTGGGCTGAGCCCAGGTGCCCACCCTTAACAGGCATTGTCCTCAGAGCACCCCACTGACTGTTCAGGTGCATCCCAGGCTTACAGAACTGCTTTGCCAGATCTGGGCAGGAGATAAAAGGAGGTAATTTGCTCCCTAAAAGTCTTCAGATGGATGCTGGGCAGCCTGAAAGCTGCTTTGCTCCTCACTGAATACACGCTGGCTGCTGCTGGAGGCATGGCAGCTGGGTCCTGCTGCAGGGCACATCACCGGCCCCAACGTGGGAGCAAAGGTGGGTGTGCTGCTGCCTTGGGTTCCTTTGTGTCTCTCTCCAGTAGATCTGAGGGCTTAAGAGAAATAACAGAGTGGTGTCCCTCCACCTGGGGTACCAGACACAGTTTATAGCCAGAGGAAGCTGGAGGCAGGGCCCTACGAGCCCTGCTCTGTTCGAGCTGCATCTGCTCCAGCCTCCTGGGGTGAGAATTGCCTGAAGCTGCTGTTGAGCTCAGGATCGCTGTCAAAATCCTCCCCTTTTCCTCACTTTGGGGAAACTGAAGCAAAAACAAGGCTTGCTGGCTTCTTCCCTTTGTAGCTGTTCCTCGTGTGTGTTACCGTGCCAAGCTCCCAGTTTGGGCTGGGCTGGGACTGGGCTGTGCTGTGCTGCTGGTGTGGGGCTCTGCTGTGCACCAGAGCTTGCAGCACGCATGAGGAGGGTCCTGCAGGCAGTGCTGGGGGTCAGCAGCCCTGGAGCCTCCTGCAACTTTGGGTGAGGTTTTGAGGGGTTTTCACTTCGTGAATGAAAGCTGTAGATGGGCCCTGGGCTCCCTGGCACCATGGTGTGTTTTCTGGTGCTCCCCCAAAGGGAGGTTTCTGGGTGCACGTGTCCCCTCCTGATGTCACTGCAGATCTTCCAACAGCTTAACCGCAAAGGAAACAATGTCACCTGCCCAGGCCACCTGAGATCTTCATTACCTCACCAATAACTCCCCAAATCCCTCAATATCTTCAGTGCAACAGCTTTTGCTCCAACTGCAGGAAGGTTACAAAGGGCTCCCCCCATCCACTGTGTGCTCTGGACAGAGGCAGGTGGGGGCTGCGGTGCAGCCAGCTGCTGGAACGATGCTGTGTTGATCCAAGAGCAATCGCTTCCTCCACGGGCAATTTCACAGCCGAGTGGATTTTTGCGATAGGAAAAGGCACTAAGGAAGCCCAGAGGATGCATCTGGGCTGCTTGCAGATGAGGCATGGCCCTGCTGTTGCTCATCTCTGCCTTGCAGTCATGCTCGCACATGGGCTGGGGCTGCCCAGTGTCCCATCCACATGGATCGGGAGCCAAAATATTGACTGTATGGAAGAAACCAAAACTTTTCCCAAGTGAACCATGATTTTGGGTCCCCTTGCCTAGTAGCAATGATGATCTGCACTTTCAGCCCCTCATAGTCCTTAATCAAGCAGTGCCAAGCCATCTGAATTCAGACCCCCCTCAAGATTAGGGGGATTTGGGGGAGAAAAGTGCTTACAGCTGGCTTCAGGCAGGCCACGTGGCACTCAGCTTTGAAGGGAGCTGCTGGAGAGTGGAAATATCGTCTTGTTTTTCACTGCATATAGATGAGAACCCAGTCCCTCCTCTCCTGACCTGTCAGACAAAGTCTGAGATAGATCTGGAAATCTATTTGCTTGGGGATGTTTTTTCATCCTAAGTAGCTTCTCTTGCTTATCTGCTGAGTGATCAAACAGTGGCGGTTGATTTATTACCCCTCCTGCATGATACATGGGCTGCTGCTCATCCTGGGCACCGCACTCTGCTCTCCAGGCTCCCTTAATGCCAGCACATTAGCAGGAGGGAGCAGCTGTGCAATGTAATTATGGGGAACGTGACATTCCTGGATGCTTCCCTTCCCCAGGCACAAAGCACCGTGTTTCTGGGGTGCCTTGGCACCAACAGCCCCGAGGCTCCCACCAGTGGTCTCCAGCCATCCCCTGGCCTCCCCTATGTAGAAGTAGCAGTCACTGTCCTGTCCTCGCTTCTGGAGCAATAAGGAGATGGTAAACAAGTGGGAAGGGTGGGGGCTGCTCCTGAAATTCTCTTCCCTGCTCAGCAGTGAGCAGAAACCCCAGATCGAGTGGATGGGGCAGCACTTGGCACAAAACAGCCTTCAGGTGACAGTGAATCTGCCCCAGCTGTGAGCTGGGGGAGGCTCAGAAGCCAGGCACCAGAAGTGGGGTGCAGAAACCTGAATGTGAAGCATCTGTGTGACGCTCACATTTACCAGCCCAATGAAAGCCTTTTTTTTTTTTTTTTTTCCCCCCCCCACCCTGCCTCTTTTCTTTTCTCACCAGCTTCTCTCTGAGTGAATTGCTCTGGCAGATTCCCTTCCCAGCCCTTCAAGCTGTAAGGGGTCTGCCCGTAGAGCTGACACTCTGCAGCATTTATCTCATAGATAGCTCAGGAAGCAGCACAGCAGAAGCAGTCTTTATTTTCTCAGCCATCAAGGCAACCACGCTCTCATTTTGTGGTGCCTGAGAGGTGGCTTGGAGCAGGCTGATGCCTGCAGCGACTTCACACCAGGCTCTTCTGGGATGTACAAGAAGCGTGAGGCCTTTTTACTCCTTTTTCCCATCGGGGAGGGCACAGATGAGTGTTTGTTGCTTTGTGCTCGAAGAATCTCAAGAATCCTCGATCACCTCAAGATTTTCTACCTCTCATTAAAAAAAAAAATAAAAAAAAATTAAAGAAATGGGAATAAAAATTGCTGGCTTTCTCACATGGTCATATTTTCAACAGCAGAGCTTATCCCAGCCCTGCCAAGAGCTCTGGCCATGCCAGCCCTGGGATCAAGGACTGAATTTGCAGTGCAAGAAGAGCCAGACAAGACAAGGAGACAGCATCAGGGGAAAAAAAGTAGGTGAAGCCTGCAGCTCTTCTCCCTGCTCGGCAGGTCGGTGAGCAGCAAGGCTCTGGGACCTGGCAGGGATCAGCTGCTGCTGGAGGGAGGCTGTGCTCAGGCTCTCAGAAGTTTGTTTTAGCTAGAAAAAAATTACTTTTTTCAGCTTTAGATATGTGGGTTTCTAGGTGGGGTGCAGGTCTGAAACCAGGGCACAGAGGAGTGTGGGCACAGGGGCTCAGCCTGCCCATGGGAAGGGCATTGTGGCTGCAGACGTGATGCCACCACCTGCCCTCGCGCTCCCCAGACCACCCCATGCTGCTCGCCTGCCCACCAAGCACAGCTTATTTGGGATTTTAGAGCATCAGGCAACCTCAATTTCAGTGATCTGGCAGAGGTACTGTGGCCACTCCTTCTGCATGTGAGCTGGAAGAAGCCTTGTTGGCTGCCCCTGTCTGCCTCTGCATCCCTGAGCATGGGCAGATGCCACCAGGGATGCACGGTGAACAGCCAGGTCAGCCTGGCTGCCAGCAGCAGTCCCCTGTGGGAACAGCATGGAAGAAAAGCTCTCCATGAAGTGTTAAGGAAAAAACACTTTAGGACAATCTGCCAGGTGTTACGATGTAAAGGTGTGAGTATTTGGCTAGAAATGTGCGATAGCAACTTTAATGTCGAGCGCTGCCGAAAGAACAACCTTAGGAAAGAACAGCAGAATGATAAAAATGAAGGGGAAAAAAAAAGGCTTCATCTGCAGGAAGCTGGAACAAGAGTTCAGAGGGCTGAAAGAAGGAAAAATTACTAGAGCTGGTTATTTGTGTGCTGGGAACCTGGCAGGTAGGAGGGTAGTGTCCGGATGCAACGGGGTTGTGTGGAGCTGCCAGAGGGGAACCAGAAAGTGTCGGCTGGTGGCCAGGAGAATCGGAGCACCAGGTCAGCAGGGCTGCTGTGGTTGCAAGGGGCACCTGGGGAACACCAGGGAAAGGTCAAGCCACGAGACTCTTCCTCTGTTCTTAGATGATGATGTGGTAGGCAGATGTGACCTTGTTCGGGCAGATGTGACCAAATAGTTCTTCCTTTCCAAGGGCTCTGGAAACAGCTCTTGTGAGCAAGCAGAGACTGGTGGGTGCCACGAGGTCTGGCTGCCCTTGTGAGGTTCAAGGTTCAATGCAAGTCACCTAAAGCAGGCTGCTCAGGACCATGTCCAGACTGCTTTTCAGCATCTCCAGGGATGGAGACTCAAAAACCTCTCTGGGCCTAGTCACCCTTGAAATAAAAAGAGTGTCTCCTGGCATTCAGAGGGAACTCATGTGTTTCAGGCTGTGCTTGTTGCCACTCATCCTGTCACAGGGTACCACTGAAATGAGCCTCACTCTGTCATCTTTATGGTCTCCCTTACATACAGTTTTTTTCCTGAATAGTCAAGAAGTGTTAGATGTTCTTCAGCAGCTAGCTGCAAGTCATCCTACATAGCTAAATATAAGATACTATAAGGATAATTTATCTGTTGACAGCTTCACAGAATGGCTGAGGTTAGAAGGGTCGTGTGGTCGAACCTTGTGAGACTGCTTCTCCTTCCCTGCCTGCCACCTCTCAGATCGAGGAGCTCCTCTTCAGCCCTGCTGCAGAAACTGTGCTTCTTGCAGAGGCACGGCAGTTTGCACAGCAGCCTCTGGCACTAAGTCAGGAGCTGACACAGACAGCAGGCTGTCCGATGGCATATTTGAATGATGTACTATTTAAAAGCACATTCTGCTAAACACTTGCAGCAGTTAAAAGGGACCGGATGGCATGCAGCCTGGATCGATGATGTTCAGCTGCTCAGGTCAGTGGTTTCTTGGTGAAACCAAGACTGATGGATGCTCATGAGCCAACGGATGACTCCACTCCAGTGGTATGGAGCCAGAGAAATGGCTAAAAGGTGTTGGCACAGCCCTGAAGTCAAAACAGGACGTAAGTGGGATGGGGTGATACAAACAGGGCCCAGGCTGTGGAAAAGGGTTTGCCTGGCCCCAGTTGTAGCACACATGGTGCTTATCAGCCCTGAAGTGATTTGGCGAGCCCCAGAATTCACGTGAACAGGGTGTGAAACAAGCAGATAAGATTTTTTCTTTTTTTTTTTTTTTTTTTTTTTTCATGAGGATTTAAATAATAAGCTGTTACTGATGGTCTCTTCTGTCATCCCCACCTGCATCTCACAGCGTTGCCATTCACAGCAGGGGCTGCTAATTCCTTACCACCAGCGGTCTGGGCTGAGTGGTGCAGCCACCACCTTCCACCAGGCACAGGTCTGCTTGTGCCTGAGGGGCCATCAGTGCCCTGCATGCTCACAAAACGCTTGGGCGGTGTTCACCACCCCTGCCTGGCTTCCTCCTACACCTTCACCAGGCCCCCAGCAGAGGTCGAAGCTTCCCACAGCCCTAATGGAATGAAATTGCATTTAGATGAAATTAGAGGCTTGGATGGAGACCGGTCGCTGCAGGTGTGCAGTGAAGATATTATCAACTCAGAAATGTATAGCACTTTTCTTTTGGGTCAGAGTTTCTGGGGATGGGAACATGGCAGGGAGAAAGGTTTGGCCCCATGCTGCAGGTTTCTGTCAGTTACGTGGCTGCAGTTTCTTCCTGGCCCTTTTACTTCAAAGCTGCATTCACTCCAGTGACATTCATGCTGCCTAATACTCATCTATGAATAAGAAGAGCTGAGTTAAACGATATGATGACCATCCATTTATTTTATTTTGCCCGCTGGTCAGTGTGGTACAGCAGGGGAATGATTCCTTCCTTCTCTGGTTCTCCCTGCCCAAGTTATTGGATGGCTGATAAGCTCTTGAACTACTGAATTATTTAAAGTTTTCTATCTTATGGCTTTCTGGCATTAGGAACCCAACCTCTAATCATGTATCCTGTTTTTTAATGTAACTACTTATTTTCAATTTTTATCTTGATAGGATTCATTGTTATTTCCTTGCTTTTGATTGCTCTTTCAATCATGTAGATGGGGTGCTGCTCAACAGAGTTTGTGTGTGCATGTGTTACATATGCTTGAGCAGTTGGAACTGGTAAACTGAGGACTGTTCACAAAATGTACTGAGGCACCCATAGATCAGCCTGACATCTAGATTATTTTCAGCTCATTCTGCCCCGCAATATTGATGGCCCTGTCAGTAAGAGCTGTGGCCACTCTGCCTGGTGCTTCTGCAGTCCCGTGGTCAGCGTTCCCGTTCCTTTAGGACATCTGAAACAACAAAGTGTTGGCGGAAAAACTGTCACATTGTCCTTACTTGATTCATCAACATGAGAACTCCTGTTGGCTATGTCTGTAGGGGCAAACTCGGGACACCGATAGCCTTTGAGTAGTTTGTTATGAAACCCCGCTGACAGGATCAGTCAGCTTCAGTCGTGGGCAGGAGCCGAGGGGTGGCAGGGAGCGAGGGGCTGGCCTGGGGACATGGCTGTTCTTGGGTGTTGTGAGGATGGACAGTGAACACGGAGGTATTTGCTGGAGGTATTTGCTCATCGGAGGGGTCTGCGCTGCTGCATGCAGCATAGGCTGCTCCTGGAGCTGCCCCTACGTTTTGGTGAGCAGGGCATGTCCTGCTGAAGCTAGGGATAGAAGAATGGGGGCTTGCTTAATTGTATTAATGATTTCTAAATAAAACAATCATAATTATTAAAGCCAGGAATGGAAGAATGGGGGCTTGCTTAATCGCATTAAAATAGATGTTGCTGAGTGTCTTTGCTTACTGAACCCAAACGAGGAGTCTCGGGGCCCCTCACAGAGGACGTTTCCTGACAAAAATGGGGAACCTGCCTCAAAAACCAGCTGAGATGACCTTGTGGTTTGGACAAGAGCTGAGGAACAGCTGAGTCTGCACAGAGGCAGGGGGCAGCTGCTGGTGATGGAGAGGAGACACCGGCCTTCAGCCCCACCACCACCAGCAGCAGGCACAGATGAGAAGAGTTTATGGGAACGACTGCTTGGAGCTGATTGTAGCACACAGCAGGGATGGGTTATGCTCATGTAGAGGTGTACTGGGAAATTTGTGCTCTTTGTTGCATATAACCAGGGCGAGTCGCCGTGTTAGGGTGCGCATGCCTTTGGGAGCCATCCCGCATGCACCCAACACCAAGATAAGCCACATACTCACTTCATAACTTTATAACTTACAACTTTTATAACTTAGATAACTTATAACTTATTTGAGTTATGGTTCCTTCACGAACCACTGCCAGCACCGTTGGTGTGGCTGTCTCCCCCCGGGCCGTGCTCCAAGCGTTGCTGCCCGCCCCTGAGCCCAGTGTGCGGGCTGCGGAGCCCCGGGCCCCCCCCGGGACCCGAGGCAGGACCCGGACCCCACCCAGAACCCCCTCAGGACCCGAGGCAGGACCCACCCCCCCCAGGCCCTCCCCGGCGCTTCGCGTCCCGGTGAAGTTGGGCCCGGCCGCTGCGCCGTAGGGCGGTCTCCATAGCAACGAGCGGCGCGGCCTGCTGCAGCGATGTCGTTCCGCGACCTGCGCAGTGAGTGCGGCCCCGGGTCCCCCCCGTGTCCCCTCAGTGTCCCCTCATGTCCCTTCGTGTCCCCGGGCTGGTGCAAAGGGCTCCCGGGCCGCGCTCCGTTAGGGCCCCGGCTCCTGACGGGGTTGGGGGGGGGGCTCGGGGTCGGTGCTCGCGGCAGCCCCCCCGACGCTCGCTGTCAGCTGTTTTGTTTTTTTTTTTTTTTTTTTTTTCTCAGATTTCACCGAGATGATGCGGGCGCTGGGCTATCCCCGGCTCATCTCGCTGGAGAATTTCCACGCCCCGAACTTCATGCTGGTCGCCGAAGTGCTGCTGTGGCTGGTGAAGAGGTGGGTGGGGGGCCTCGGGCCGGCGGGGAAACTTAACGCGAGCCGGCCGATCTCTGGCATCTCCTCTCCACATCACGCAGGACTTGCAGTAATAATTAACTTTGTGCCTTTGGAGTTTGATTACAGAACCTTAACAGTGTGTTTTGGTAACCGAAGTAGAGAATAGTGCCCAAATCCTGTCAGGAACAGCACCCTGAAGGTGCTTTTGTCCCTCACACACTCCGCAGGCTGTGTCCCGGCAGAGCTGCTCGGGATGCAGTCAGTTTTTATCCTCTCACAGCGCTTACTGCTTCAGCTTGGGCTCGTCTAGCATCCGTGCTGTGTTTTAAAACCATGTGCATAGAAACACAGCATTCACCCACCGCTGTCCAGTTACGGTTTCGCACCCACCTAACCCATTGGCAGGCTTTGTTTAAATGTTTATGAAACCTGACCTGCTAATACATGCTCTTCTTTCCCTCACATACATGAAAAAATAAAACAACCTAAGCTACTCCCCACGTCAAATATTCCGATGGAAAATATAACAGCGATCTGTTGGCCCGATAGCTGTTTCTTTGGCCTGGATTTGTAATTAATATAATAGTGTTAAATTTAATGGATGTTTCCTGAATGCTGCCACAATTTTAATAAAATAGGGGAATACTTAAAAATGATTCAGAAGTGCTTGAAATGAGTTACCTGACTATTCTTTAAACTACTGATGTTACACAGAGGGTCTAAATTACTTGTTGTTTCCACATCACATTTAAAACCATAAATCAGTATTCCCCCCCCCAGCAACACAACAGGGTTGTTGTGAAAGAAAACAAAAATATCATTTAAAAAATAGTATTTCTCTACTTAAAAGCTTAAACTTCAATAGTGTGGGATAATTGGGAGCTCTGTGCCTGTTAGGGAAGCGCTTTACTTTCAGGCCAAACAGCAACTGAACGCCAGCATCCTTCTCTGTTATGAGTCAGATTTACACTTGACACTGACAAGCAGCTTTTGCTCTCAAGAAGCCTTTTGATTACACTTTAAAGCGGAGAGGCTACTTTGCACATGCCTTGCTCTTAATTGCAAATGTGACTTGAAAGGGAAGATGCTTTTTTCTTTTTGCCTGTCTGAATGGTGAAAATCTCAAAGCCCGGGAATAACCCCAGGAATTTACCGTTTTTTCTTCCTTGGTTCCTGTAGGCTGGTGACTTCTGGAAGTTTCTGCACTTTGCAAGTGCTTTTTAAAAAGCAGTTCACGATCTTTCTGTCTGCTTTTTTGCGTTTCATTTAATTCTGAAAGTAATCTGTGTGAAAGGATGTCTGTGAGTGTGTACTTTTCTCATGTATTTTGAGAGTGTGGAAACACGTATGGCAACATTTTAAAAGGTGACATGGCTCTTTTTGTTACTGCCCTCAGTAGTAATCCAGCACACAACATTTTAACGTACCACCTGAAAGGCTGAGAAGATGAGCTCTGTCGTATGCCAGGTGTTTTAAATTGTGAAGTCACATGTGATCGAGTTTAGTTTGATTTACAGAAGCAGCTTGTGATTTAAGTAGTAAGTTATTGCTGAGTATAAGTATTTCACAGATTTGGTCAAGTCAGCTAAATTTTGCTCCTTTGCAAAACCCTGAGTGAAAAGATGTGTTCTGGATCCCAAAGTAACAATTCCTGCTGGAGAAGCATCTCGGGTTTCATAGCTTTTGCAGTTTGTACACAAATCCCTCAATGCATTCCAAGGCTTGGATCCCTGTATCTGCGGTAGGAGCTAAAGAGTTATTTTCAGTTTTGTACATGTGTTGTCTTCTTTCTTTTTGATTTTACCTCATAAATGAGTTTCCTCAATCCTGCATATTTATTTCAGAATTGCTGCATGCTTCTTTCCGCAGGTATGAGCCTCAGACAGACATTCCTCCTGATATTGAGACGGAACAGGACCGCGTTTTCTTCATTAAGGCTGTAGCTCAGTTTATGGTATGTCTGTTTATTTCACATTAAAATACGTGTTCTGTGTTAGCTTTAATGGTTTCCCTCGTAATCCCTTATGATTTCTGTTTGGTGGGTGGCTGAGTATCTACTGTACTCTTGTGATGTATGTCAGATTGCAGGTCAGCTTTGTTTTCTCTCTGAAATAATGATTTAGGCTATAAAATTGATTGGGGAATTCTGCTCAGGATCAAAAATGCAGATTGAAAATAGTAAGAAAATGAAGAGGAAGGGAGAGAGGAGTTAATTTTAGAACTTACTACTAATAAAGCTTCAGCAATGATATAAGCACAACTACTTGATATTGTAAGTAGCTTCATTTGAGTCATAGTAGTGAAGTCAAGTAGAAGTATTCTTCCTTGGTTCATAGGGTCTTTGAGTCTAGAGTGTTCTTTTAGGCTTGTATTTGTATGGATCCAAAACAAGTGGTGACCTTGTCGGTGATTTGGGATCCTCATGTAACAGCTGTTATAAACGTGAGCAGCCCAGGGTGTGTTGTTACTGAAATCACCTAGAGTTATGTCTGTGACTTCACAGAATTGGAATCTAAACATCTAATGATAAAACAAAATTCATCTTTATCTCTTAATATTGGGGGGGGGGGGGGGTAAGAGTAAAGGATATAGCTGTAGAAAGGACATTTGTGAAGCCCTTTAAATGGGTTCAGAAGAGATTCTGTCTTATTTACTACTAACTTTGGATGCCTAATTAGTTCGTATGCTTGAGTAGTTATAACCTCTGACGTGCTCTATAGGATTGTACACTGGCATTCTGTCGTATGAGCCTTCTCGGTGATGGGGCTGAGGTTTAGTTTTCTCAGAGCCAATCTTTTACCACCTTATTCTTAGCCACACTTGAATTAGGTTTTCACCTTCTGTAGTCTCCTGTGAACACACTCCTTCACATCAGCCTTGTTGCTTTGATGTGGCATGAGCCTTTGCTGTTATGACACACCTGTGCACAACTTTAATCAAGTGGAAAAAACTTAGTGGTTAAAACTTCCAGATGGGTTTGGAAACAGTGGAATTCTTTATGCTAGAGCCAAAGATTAATTTCTTATCAAACTTCTCTGAATTTTTAAAATGTATTAAAATGATATTCTAATCAGGATCACTTTTGTCTTCAGATTTGTGACGGTGTCCACCGTAAGTTTCCTTGATTCTTAATTTTACTTTGTTCAGAACATGATTCGCATCTGTACATACCAGAATGTACTTTTGAGTCCTGGAGCATCATAAGATGAAGTGAACGGATGTATTTTGTTGGGAGGGATTTCTGCCCTCCAAACCAAGCATGTTTTGAAATGAAAAGATGGAGTCATTAATAACGTTGTTAATACATTTTCCTTTTACTATCTGATTTAATGGAAGATATCCCTAAAGATTTTAGAAGTATTTGATTCAGAAAATGAAATGAATTGAAATTTCTTTAATCATCCTATGCTTAATTAATATTACAAAAATAATACGGGGATTATTGTAGTTCTTCAGCATTTTCAGAATGAGAAAAGCTTGTAGACATTTCCTTAATAACTCAACGTCTGTGGAATCCACGGTTATGTTGTCTAGTAGCTGGGAGCTTTATGTGTCCGTAGCCAGAGGTGAGATGTGATAGAGACAGATTTATCTTAGGGAATATCAGGAAGGATTAATCACCATGAAATATATCTAGAATATTCCTTTCCTTTACCAGACAAGGAGTATAAATGTGTTTTTACTCAAACAATGTATTGCCCTGTGTTACTGGGTTTAGATGCTACCGAGACTGTGCTGTTGTACAGGAAAGAATGCAAAATGCTTGGGCCAGATGGGATAAAGACTGTGGGTCTGCAACTGAATGACTGGAAGTTCTGGTGGTTCTTCCCCGAGCTGTTTTTGCTTTTCCATCACACATTATTTGGCTAATTAACTGATTATAAGGACTGAAACCTGTGTCTGGCATAGGTACAAATGCTGCTCTTGGTACTGCCTGGGCTGTGTGCTTTACAGCTGTGTCAGGGTTCCAGAAAAGCCAAATGTCAGCAACAGGGATTGCTGCTGAAACCAACCAAGGATCTCAGGGCCTGAACTATGACTGTCTTCGGATGCTGTACTGGTAATGTGCAGAGAGCTCTTAGGAGCACAGGACTGTGTTAGTAGTGAGCCATGGGGTAGAGGAAATAAGTTGTAGGGCTTGTTGCTTTGCACAGCAAGGCCCTGTGTTTGTGGTGCGTCCATAGCTCTGTGTCCTGGGACTGCCCTCACTGTTGGAATTAATGTCTGTTGTCAGATTCGGGACCTAGTGGTTTTGTGGGTTTTGGAGGAGGGTAACAATCCGTATGACCTCACATAATTAGGATATCCGTTTCATCTGTCCTGTCTCATAGGAATGTAAATTCTTCCTGCCTGCGGTTGTCTCTTATTGAATTACTGAATTGATTGATAGGAAGTTTTAGCGTAACAGGAAAGATGCAGACTGTTTGGAGAAGCAAGGACAAAGGTACTGAGCCTACCACCCTTTGGTTTAAGTGGTAGGGCATAGCATCCCCTTCTACACAGCACAGGAAAGATGGCTGGTGCATTTCTGCAGTCCCACTTTAATCCCCCAAGAGGGGACTTGCAGCACAGTGGCAGTGACACGGTGCTGTGCTGCTCTGTGGGTCAGGCAGGAACCTTTCACGTTCCCACTTCTCTGAATGTCTTTACTGAGGCTCTGCCTTGGGTCCACAATTTGGCTCCATGATAATAATGAAGCAGGTTTTTAAAGTAGAGCAAACTTTCTGGCTGTTGATTCCATTCCTGCAGTAAATTTTTATTTCTATTTTATTATGTTTAAAGAATTGCATTTTCAGGATAGATGGAAGTGATTCTTCATGATACTTTACAACTATTTAGAGTTGTTGGAAAATAGGTGACCGAATCTCAAGCTTTCCAAACATGCAGTTTGTTTGCTTGCTTGAATAGGCAGTGCAATTATGTCAATCTGAAAAATATATGTAGCTTTGTGTGTGTTTTTCCTCTTTTTTTCTAAGTAGCCTTTGAGTGCAAAACATTTTTTTCCTTTTACTAGACATTGATTTTTCTCTCTTGAGGTTGAATGGAACTGAAATTGGAATTCCTGTCTCTAACCATGTCCTTCATGATGTGGTGTATTAGTCTTCTTTGTGTAGTGGATGTTTAACAGATTCCGCCGATTTAATGGCATACTTCTCTTAAAATTTAATACCCACTGTTTCTACAGTCTAGTTTTTTAGATTTCTTGTACCCAAAGGGATGGAAGAACACATCTGGCTTTCTGCTTTATGTGTTGGTTCATTTGAGGTCACACTGGCCAAAATTTTCCGAAGCGGTTTCAGGGTTTTTGTACCGTAAATCTCATGATCAGGGTGTGCAACATCAGTAACCTGCTCTGGAAAGTTTCACTTCTCTTTTAGCTGTGTTCCTGCGTGCAGAAAGTGCGTAGAGGCAGAAAGTGCGTAGAGGCACTGTGCTGCGTTGTGACTTTGTGAAGAAAGAGGCAAGATGCAAGCGCTGTTCAGAAATCTGATTGTAAAGTCACGAAGCTTGACCGGAATCAGATGAAAAAAACGTTAATCAACAGCTCTATGCTTTGTTTCCTTTGCTCCCTGAAAAGTTGGAGCTAGGCCCGTGGTTTGAGATGCAGTCCTTTCTCCCTTTTCACGTGAAACTTTCCTGCATCAAAGTATTTGGAGAAGCCCAGTGTAGAGCAGACAAAGCTAGTACCAACTATTTTTGTGTTCAAGTCACGTATCCCAAGGCTGAAGGTGTTGCACTGCTAGGCATCCATAAGAGGATCTGAAGTTAAAACTTAGCTTTTGTATTTGTAGAACTAGAGGGAGAACAGTTTTTATTTGCTTGTCTGTTTAGTCGGGCCATTAGCAAGAGTGCCTCAAAGTTTAACCTGGAGTTTAGCACTGGCTCCTTGTGGCTGTTCATGTGTAACGTAATCTTGTCAGGAATTTCAAGAAAACTGCGTCCTTTCTGCAGCAGATACATAGCTTCTATGATGCGCACTTTTTTCTCTTTGGTATTTTGAATTAAAAAATGATAACGTTATAATTTTTGGTGTTTTTTTCCTTACTGGTCTGTCTGTACTTTTCAGAGATGGAAGACAAGGGAATAAAGTCTGTAATATTGTAGCAGGGAATAATTTGAGAGAAACAGTAAAATATTCTGCAGGTACTGCTGGAAGAGAAGACAGTTAAATTAGGATAATTGATCTTATTCTTGTAACTCATTAAGGGTGAAATTTACCTCTCTGCAGCATCATCACAAGACCTGGGCAGCACTTACATTCCACTTAAACTTAATTTGAATTTAAGTGGTGCGCAGGGTTTTTGCTGATCTTCACACAGGGAAGAATTAATGGATAGTTTGAGTTTTTTTATTCTGGTAATTATCTGCAAATGTTCTGACGTGCAGAAAGTGCACATATTTCAGAAAGATTTCTTTTAGAAACATCAGCAATACGGTGAGGCAATTTTGTTTCCAAACAGGAAGATTTATTATCATAAAGAAGATGGTGCCCCCCAAAAAGAGCTTTAGAGCGAAGTGTGAAAAGGTAAAGATTTTATTCTTTGTTACATGATAAATTCTTTCTTCCCAAAGGCTACCAAGGCTCACATAAAGCTGAACACGAAGAAGCTTTACCAGGCAGATGGCTATGCAGTGAAGGAACTGCTCAAAGTCACCTCTGTGCTTTACGGTGCTATGAACACCAAGGGAGTGGAGCGCACAGATGTGAGTGAGGAAGACAGCAGCAAATTCAAGTTTGATCTTGGCTCAAAAGTAAGGAAAACTTGTAGTCTTGTTCTGTATTAATCTGTGGGGAAAAAAAACATTTTCTGGCTGAAACTGAAGTGGAGAATGTTCTCTACAGGAGGTTGATAATTCTTTATCTCAGACTTTCTGTGGCTGAAGTCACACTATGACTTCTTTTTAAGTTGTGTGTTCTTAAGCAGAAGTAGAGGCAACAGAGGCACAAAATTGGTTATCTTTGTTTTCAATTGCTATTGAAATTGCAGAGCTGTTGGAGTAGGCCAGAATAAAGGCTGTTTTCTCTCTCTTAATCTCATTGCAACAAAGGAGCTTCCAAACCACTGACTGATAGTTGAGTTTTGAGCCAATTTGCATTGAGTGAAAGGAGAATCTTCCGGTCGTCCTAACGGACATCAAAGTTGTTCAAGCCCTTAAAGTAAATGCCTTCTCTAGATATTTCTTTTTTTTTTTTAAAAAAAAAAAAGACAACCAACAAAACTGTGTTAAATAAGTTGAGGAGTTCTTGTTGCTGCTTTTTCGTTACTTTTAGCACATCTATATATTCTGATATTCTTAGTCTTTGATTCTATTATAGCTGTGCTGTCACATCTGCTAAGAAAGTACCTAGAAGAAATCATGAAAATACGCTTCTAGACAAACAGCATTTGCTATATGTGCACTGTGCTAGTCATGTACCTTCTACTATATGCACTTTTTACTTTTGCATGTAGAAAAAGATATTTCCCTTTGCCCTGGGTAGCACATGAACCAACAACCAGCAGAGTCAGTTTTGAGGAGTGTTTTTTGTTGGCCTGAGGTGTCTGGGGTTTTACTGATGTGTAAATGGAGGCTAATCTAGACCACATTAAAGCCAAGAGACAGGCTCACTGTGATCCCGGTGGGGAACTTCAGTGCTACAGGAGAGATTCAGCCTCTGTGCTGGCCTCCCATGCATTTTTAACATAAAATGGGAAAAATCTGTGGATCTTCTGTGTGATATTGTGGATTCTCTTTTGCCAATGAATGCTGTTGCTCTGTTTCCAGATTGCTGACTTGAAGGCAGCTAGACAGCTTGCTTCTGAAATCACCTCTAAAGGAGCAAGTCTGTATGACTTACTTGGCAAAGAAGTTGAGCTAAGGGTAAGTAAACCCTGGAGAGCCTATAAGAACTTTCCTTTGCTGGGTGCTGTGAAGGAAAAAAGGTGGAAGAAAGTATATAGCTGTTTTTAACAGCTGCATCTAAAATTAATATCCTGTTATCTGTAGGATTGGGTCAGAAAGTTTGCATTTTCTTCCTGCTCATATTAACATCTGGGTTGCGATCAAACTGAGAGAACAGTTTAGCACTTTCTCTTCAGAAGAAAACTGGAATAGTCTCTGAAGAACTATTTGGGAATATTGACTTCATGTGTATGTTTTAGCAGCGGTGATGAATGTGTTCTGAAAGATAAATGATTAATGCCTTTAGTTATCCAAGTGCAAGGCTCATTATTTCTGTTACAGTAATTGAAAGCCCCACAAGCCTGCAGGGTACATATTCTTTAGCTTGTGATTTTACAACTAAGCTATTGCATGAAGTCATGCAAGTGTCATCAAACACTTTGCCAATAAGTCTTTCAATATTTTCTTTAACGCTTCTGTCTATAATGCTGTAGATTATTTGTTTGCTGGTAACAGGCATTTAAGGAAGGGAAGCCCAGAATATTCTAGTATTGTTTTTGGAAATCTTCAGATTTGTACTATCTGAGCTGTGGGAAGTGCATCCTGTAAGAGCAGTAGGCTGTGTGCCTTAACAACTAAAGCTTCCAGGTCCTTGTTTGATGGAGTGCAAGTGTTTCAAAGGATGGATGATGTACAGGGAAGGTTACCTGCAGAGTGTTGTCTTTTCTGTTAGATACATTAGCATGGTGTACAGCTGTGTGAAAGATGTTAGTATCTTAGAAGGGAGAGAGAAGTGATAACCAGTTTAATTCAACATACACAAACCTTACAAAACAGTTAATCAGTCACTCCTCATCTTCTACTTCTTGCTTAATTTGCTGGCTTTGAAATAATTTTCACGTGAATACTGCCTAATGTGCTAATGTTTACTTTTGAGCATTAAAGTGTTTTTTTTCTGTCTACAGCATCTCTTAGAGCTCAGCTAAAAAGTCAAGTGTAGGTCAGTGTAAGTCAGCATTTTTAAAAAGTTCTTAAGCATTGCTTTGAAATTGGTCATTGTTTAATCACTTTAAATCAAGGCTTTTTGGAGTCCAACTGACTTTAGAACTGGGCCTTGAAATAGGGACTTACACAAGTGCAGAGTGCTGAAAGCGTGAAATGAAAAATCAAGAGATGGGTAAGTGCTTCATCGCAGCCACTTCTCATTGCACCCATTAAGAGACCTTCAAATGTAGTCTGTTTAAAGGTGCAATTTGTAAAAGGATGGAATTTATTATATTCTGTAGAGAGCGTATGTTTCATGTGGTGTAATGACCAAGTGCACAAGCTGGGTCTAACTAATCTTGCAGAGGTAACCAGTTTGGATTTTGCAAAAAGGTTTGACAGACAGAATTTATCTTTAAGAAATCCTGTCCTAGAAAAGATGACCTTTGCTTCTGTCTCATTAGCTACACATTTGTATCTTTAAAGCACATGACACTGTGCCAGTGCAGTGAGTACCTGGAGAGCAACAAAGAAACTTTCTTGCTCTGTTCCTTTTCATTTGATAATGGTTCCAGCCTTCTGAGTGATAAAACTGGAGGAAAAAAAAATAAATTGGCTTGTGTGTTAAATGCCAAGTTTGGTGTGTAATTGCGTGACGAGTTTGAGATTTAAGCATTTAGCAAAGCAAATAATTTTCAGGTTAAAAGCTATGAGGTTGCAATAAGCAGTTTTCTGGTGGAGTTTGTCAAGTTTGTCTGTTTTATAAGCAGAGTTATTTTTTTACTTCATGGCTTTGTTTTCTTCTACAAAGACTACTAGCATGGTGATGGTGATTACTTGGCTTGTTTGTTTATTTTAAATGGGGACTCTGAGCACTTGCAACATCTTTGAAAGAGAAAGGGACAAAAGGCAGTTGTAGCCATGGCCTCTTTGGAACTGATCCATGCCTGGAATATGTCTAGGGCTGTGTATGGGAACACAGTGGATATGGTCTTCCCTGCGGACTGTGTCTTCGTGTCCTGTTCTGTTGAACAAATATTGTAAAATGGGTATGGGAAAAGCACTTTCACAGTGGTTGGTTTTTAAATGGGACTTCTTTTTTTATGGAAAATCTATTTAATTATATAAAAAGCCTATAAGTTGGTAGAAAGGAATGAAGAACTTGCTTTCAATTAGTAATAGAAAGTTTATGACTAGACACCTGTTGCTGCCATTTTTTTATTTTTTATTTTTTTACAAAACTGCAGTTTAGATACTGTAAAAAATATTTCCAGCCCATGCACCATAAAATGTAATCTAAAAATTAGCTGAACTAAATGTGTTGTTCTGAGTAGTTTACAGGTCACTTATACCAGGAAATGACCAAAGTGCTGGGCAGTTTTATGGGTTTTGGCACTGTCATGCCTCTTGTTTGGAGAGATGGTGGAGGCCAGCACAGCACCTTTGGGAGAGCTCAGAAAACACAAGGTGAAGTGAGACTGAACAGAAGAGAATTCCCCTGGCTCTTGTCGTTTCCATCTTTTCAGGAGTCACAAAGCAAAATCTTTACCCTTAAACTGATACTGGGGTCACTTCAGTTTACCTCTTCGTAAAGTAGATATAATAACTTCCTCTTCCTCTGTGAAGCTTAACTAATAATATAGGGAGTGTTGTCTTGGGCTTTTCTGATGGAATCTGCAATACAATTGTGAATAATTATAGCCGGGATTCGATTCAGGAGTGATATAAAGGGAACTCGGTGTGGATGGCACAAACGAGACACCTGCAGCTTGCTGAGGTGGGTTTCCCCTTTCACCTGCTGGTGCACCCCTTGGTCAAAGATCTTGGCTGGGTGCACCAGGTGATCCTGCAATCACAGATCTGAACACCTGAGCATGTGTGGTGTAAGACAGTTGATGTGCTGCCTGGCAATGCCCAGCTTGAGAGCTTTCCTGTGCCTCAAACTCTTGGCAGGAGCAGCTCCAGCCTCGCTGCAGGCTATCCCAGCTGGGGGAGCAGAATCCTCAGGGCTGCAGGGTTTTACTACGCAAAGTTTATGGCAGGGAGGGAGGATGTCTCTGGGGGGAAAAGAGGGATGTATGGTTACCTGTAGATGATTTCATCATCCTAATTTTTCCTCCCAAATATTTTAAAATAATTGGGCTACATGAGCTCACTTGAGTATGAAATGAACTCATCAAGTGAGAGGCAGAGAGCCAAATGCTGCTGTTTTCTACCATTGCCATGAAGTCTGATAGTGCCTATGGAAGTCAGTGGAGTTGCAGTTAATTCCAAACAGCCAGTGTTGAGGGCAGTAAGGAATCTCCTGTCATCATTTCACACCATCTCCCTGGATTCTTCACAGACTCGGTGAGGGGTGAGGTCCTGTGCCTGCCCTTCCTACCCCCTTCCAGGTGTGCAGGAGAAGTGCTGGGAATTCTGCCTTCATGGGGAGAGCTAGAGCTCTGTCTGTACATATCAAATTAGCTGCCATTAATCTAAGGTTACTTTTAGTATTTTTTTAATGTGTTGATTATTGATTTCCATTGCTTATTTTCTTTTGACATTGCTTGGCTAAGTAACGCACACGATAAATTGCGCTGGAGGAGAGACTGCGCTACTGAAGGGCAGTAGGAGAGCAGTATGGTTTATTTGTTAATTACATTTTATGTCCTGAAACCTGTTGCATATATTAAAATGCATCGACAGTTGTGATATTGTTTTAATGAATTTGAGAACACGGTGGTTTTACTTTTCCCGAGCTCCCTCCTCCTTCCCTTCCAATTCATCCATCTCCAAATGCCTAATTGGAGGATCTTGCTACCTAGGCTTAGTTAAGCTGAGGATCTTGTTTCTATCCTAAGCAAAGACTGCTTCATTTTCCTTTAACTGTAAAAGAAATGCCAGCATTTGTCATCAATGGGTTGAATAGATCTGTTTTCATTGTCGAAGCACCTTTTTGGGGAAAGATCACTGGGAAAAGTGAAGTAAAACTCGCTTTTATTTCCTGTAGAAATGTTGACTATAATGTGTCACAACCTCCAATTTCTTTATTGGAGCTCTTTTTGCACATAATTTGTATAGAAGCTATGTAGAAAATCCTTATGCATAAGATAAACCTTATTGATCCAAGTAATGGGCCACTTTTGTAAATTACTTTCTGAATGAAAACAAATTTCAGCTAGAGAAAGGAAGGGCTTATTAAGGGAAAGTTTACATCAGATGTGTCGTAGGTACGTATTGATGTAAACGCATCTGTATTAATTTGAAAGAGTATTTGTGTTCATGGAAATGTGGTGCTGTGCCTTTGTCATGCCTTTATAAATCCATGATTTCCTCATTGAATTTCTGATTTGTAAACTGCTTTAAGAATTAATCTATAATGTTCAAACAACAAAAGACCCCCCAACCAATAAACATCACTCAAACCTTTAATTAAAGAATACTGGAGGAAGCAAAACCTACAGGCACTCATTTGCTTAATTCAGCCTGGGGTGCTGTTGGTAGGTTTTTCGGTCAGAATCTTAACTAAAAGCTATGCTTATCTCATCAGATGAAAATCACAAATGTCCTTTTTGGTTTAAATAAGAAATCGGATTTTATATTTGAGCAGAACGGGAAGGTATTTCCTGATAAACAGCCCTACAGCAGCAGAAAGCCAAAATGTGAGGAGAGGCCACTGGGTTCCAGCCCTGTAAACAGGTCAGGAGATTTCCTTTCCTGCTCTCCCACCTCATGCATTGGGCTGTGGGGTGCGAGTTGTGGATGGGGAGAGGTGCAGGCACTGCCTTTGCCCTGTTCCAGCTGGGACACCGGTACTGCCAGGGAGGGAACTTGGCACAGTTCAGCACTAAGAGGGAGAGAGACGGAAAGCTGTGCTTCACCAGGGACCTTTGGAGTTAGGTGCTGGAGTCCACCGAAGCTGCCGGGATGCCGTGTTTCAAGAACAGCTGTTGGTGAGCACAGCATAGGTTGGTGTCCTGTGGCAGTGTGCTGGGGAAGGGACAGACTTCTTGTTTTAAAATGGAGTTAGCCCTTATATTTGCAGGTAGTTTGCGGTTTCCAGTCTTACTGGTCCAAGTATAGAAATCGGAAAGCTGGAGTTCGTAGAGCCTGTTTTTAAATATGCTGGTTCCTAGCGCTCAGTAATTGTTTCTTCATGCGTGGAATCGTTGTAATCTTGATATATGGTAGGGCTGTAGTGGGGCTGATGAATGAGTTCTGGTGCAACACAGTGAGTTCCCCAGCTGAAAAGCAAATTCTGTGCACGGAGATGCATGTATTTATCTTCATTGTCTCCTTTACTGCCAGTGGGACTTCTTCTGCATTGCATGACTATGTGGCCTTAATTTTCAGAGTATTTATATCCAGCTTTGGAAGAGTAACTAGACACTGAGTTCTCATTTCCTAGCACTCCCTCCCCACCCAGATGAGGGAATGTGGGGGCTGGTTTGAGTTTGGGGTGGGGATGGAGGGATTTGATTTATATTTCTCCCTCTCTCCATCCCTCTTTCTCTCTCTCTCTCTCTCTGCACACGCTATTTTCTATGCTTAGGAGGACCAAAAGAAGTAGAAGTAGAAACTCACCCATGCTGTGATCAAGCTTGGCAAGCCCCAGATCAAGAGAAGCACCAGAGTAATTAATGTTGGTGCTCAGGCAAAATGCAGCAGCATGTCACTGTGCATTCAGTTCAGTTTTCATGTGGGTCGGCTGACTCTGGACCCACACAGCTAACTGCTACGGGCTTGTAAATGGCCCAGAGACCTTAGAAAAGCCAGTGGTCTTCTGTGTCATGTAACAGCTGGTTACTGACAGGGGAAGATGGCAAGATGAGCCTTTACTGGGAGGGAGGGCTGACGAGGTGACCCAAAAAATTCTTTAGCATAAAGCAGTGATGACTTTCAAGGTCAATTGTGATCAACTGAGGAAGGATGCTCCTGAGTTGTCATACATTGAACATCCAAAAGGAAAAATTCACGGCTATTTATAACATTTGGACAAAGCTGACTGTCTCGGAGAGGCTGCCACTTTGCATCTGCCAGAGATCCCGTGGACATGTTAGCAGGAGCCTGTCAAGTAGCTGCCTTGCTTAGGCTTGCTGACTTATTAGACACGGTAAGATAATGAAGCAAAAAAAAATCCAAAATAAAACTGCCTCTGTGCTGGTGGCAGGCGTAAAGATTTCTGACCTTCTCAAGGTTGTTTTCATTTTATTTACCTCTTAATTAACTCCAAGCCATGTACAACTGAAGGAAGGTGAAAATAATCTCTCTCTTGATGTACTTTGCTTGTGCTGAGGATGGGCAGCGCCCTGGGTCAGTATTCTCACACTCCTCTTGGCTCTTACTCAGTCTGCGACCTTGAACAAACCATTTAGTCCCTGTGGATTCCCTTGTGTAAATAAAGTAATTTCTGTAATTTTGTAGATCAAAGCTTTTAACAGCCAGAGAGTGTTTCCAAGTCTGCAGAGGATATATTTTGAAGTACAGGGTGTTGGTACAAGTGTTATTGTTCTGTATGCACACGGTATAAGCTTATTCTGAAATTGATGGAAGCCATCAAGAATCTCTTTGCTGACTTCAGTTTGTGACATGCTTGAATTAAACTCTCAGAAGAGCCAAAGGCATTTAGATCCAGCTGCGGAACTGAAATGGCATTAGTTACAACATAAAGAGATGCCACTGAAGACATTTAACTGGATCTCTTCATTCCCTGCTTCTTGATTAAAGCTTCCCTCTCCCCTGCCTCCCCCTGCTTGCTCTGTTGCGGTTTGCTGCCTGCCCCTTTCCGTGGAGGGAGAGGTGGGTTGGCTTGGAGTGACAGCTGCGTTCCTGAAAGGTAACTACAAGAAATTATTTTACCTGTAACGTTGGAAACGTTTTCCATCTGCCAAATGTTAGTTCTGGGTACTAGATACTGCCTGGGGAGGCTGATAAACGAATTTCTTTCTTCCCCGTGCCTTGGCTGCAAAGTTGCCACGCACATCACAGGGGTAAAAGTGATTTCTAGTGGGAAATTGTAATTCTGAAGTTCCCAGAACTCCGGAGAATTGCCTAGTTTGCTTCAAATTCTTTGAATTGTGCTGCTTCAAACCAAAACCTTAACTTACCGGTTTTGAAGAAGAAGGATTATTGCAAGGTGGGAAGCCAGAATTAAACCTTGAAATTGGGAGAAGTTGAATCAATGCTGTCCTGTACTTTAGATTGCTTTAACCATAGCCATGGTTATATGCTCACGTGACAAATGATTTTCTAGTGAGCTTTGTGTTAGTATTTGGCTTGGAGACAGCATCACCTATAAATTGGTAGGGGGCACATTTCCCATTGCGGTTTGGGGCCAGTTTCAGCGCAGTGATGATTTTGTCAACTAGCTGGAAGACTTGCACGCTTGTAGCTCAGTTCTAGACTGTTTTGAAAAGCCATTCTAGCTTAGCTGGGAAGCAAATCACATCCAAACCATCTTCTGCATGTCACAGCACTTGTCAAAAACTGCACGGCTCTGCAAGAAGGTTCACTTAATAATTGGGCTACATCGGCAACGCTGCATTCTGAATATCTGGTGAGGCTTCAGTTGCTCATTATTCCTAACCTTCCTTCATTAGACACAGAGTATAGCCATGTCAAAATTTTAATTACATAAGAGGAGAATGTGCTGACTTAAATTGCCTTTGTTTCTGCCAAAGAGCTGCCCCGTGTTTCTGTCACTGGAGCTCACCGGCCACTCCGCTGCTTGCTGGTTAAGCTTTGTTGGGGATGGAAACCCAAAGCTGTGCGGCAGTGTTTGTGGAATCAAGGGCTCGATGAGAGTTAAAAAGTTTAAACTGTCTCCCGGGTGGTGTTGCTGCATACCCAGTGCCTGTTTCTACTTTTACTGCAGCTTTGCATGGGGTCACAGTGTGTTTTTGAGGTCTGAAAGATGCTGCTGAACAAAACACTCGTTTTGTTGATGCTTCTTTTTTGTTCTGAGGAAATCATAACCCTTCCTGAAGCTTTCCTTTTATTTTTATCGAGTAGGGAAAGGAAATACTTTTAAAAACATTTGTTACAGAAGGCTGTGGATAAAAGGAGATATTGAAGTAACTTTTGGCCTGAGCAGGTGCCTTGCCTTTTTGATGACCCTGTTGTTTTTTCCTTTAAAAAAAACAAAAAGCACGCTCCCAACTGGCCATGCTGCCCAAGGCCAATTTCATCTGTTTGTAATAGGAAATCCACTCACAAACACAGCTTCTGCTGTGCTGGCAGGCATACATTTGGTGTCTTCTTGCCAGACCATGGAAGAGACATCACGAGCTGCTGCCTGGATCAAGACCCCTGGTCCAAGCAGCACCCTGCAGCCCTGTGGGCTAATGCAAGCCTTACCAATGCACTGTGCTGTGAAACCTGGCGAGTGTTAAATTAAAGGTGAGGGTTTTAAGGATGCAGGAAGACACCAGTAAGCACATGCTGGGGTTTGTGAGCAGAAGGTAATTCAGTGGAAACAGCTCCTGAGCTAGAAGACCCATGGACCACCTGGAGGTTGGTGTGGGGAGAGCAGAGCAGTGTAACTACGTGCCTGTCAGAAAGCTTTACAGTTCTCCTTCTTGCCTCACAGTTCAGCAGCCTGGACGCTAATGTTTGCAATGTTTCCTTCTGTCATAAAGCATATGTTCAGATTACGTCTTATCTGGCTAGGCAGGCTGCCTGATTCTTTTTGCTCTGCGGAAAGTTATGCTTTCCAGCTGGTTCTTTAGCTCAGATCCCCTTCTCGTGCCACGCTTTTTAAACACTGCGATAGCTACTGGGGCTTCGGACGGTAGCTCTGGTTGAGGGCTCTGCATTGCTGAGTAGGCAGATGTCTCTGTGGATTTACTTTGTGGACCACTGAGATGAGCGTACAAGACAGCAGCTTCCTGAGAGCCTGGAAGCAGCAAAAATCTCGATTAACTTGAGCTTTAATCTCTTGAGGAAAAAATTAGGCTGTTAGAAGTATCAGGTTCCTTCAGAAGGTCTTGATTATTTTTAATTTCAATCCTGTACCTTCCTGTTCACGTGTAACCGTGCCTAATAACCCATTCCATTTTGGCCAAATGTGATCATGGTGTATGTTAATTATTTTCCTTAATTCAGTATATACATATAATATAAAACAGTTATCATGAGTGACCTGTGTGCTAGTCGTGCACCCCTTCCTGCAGTTCAGAAGATGCGTACATCCATTCATTGCATACATAGGCATGCAGGAAGCTGGCTTAGCTGGTTTTGATTCAGCACAACGGAAAACAATAGCTAGTTGGAAATTCTTCACTGGGCATGTTTGTGGACTGTTTTTTGCATTAGTGGCTTTTCATTTTTAACCAAATATACAACTCCTAGAGGGAAAAATTCTTAGCAAAGGAAGCAGTGGGGGCTTTTGCAGGAGTGGCAGCAACTTCCTGGCCCCACGTTGTGTGGTAGTAGGTGCATTTGGCTGTTCTGGTGTTACTTTGTGGCCAGGCAACCTGTGAATTTAGGATGACTTTGTTCCTTGTTGTCACTGCAGCACCCAGGGAAACAAATCAACGGGAGCATAGTGGGAATGAGCTGCCTCGCTCAGTGGCATCTCTCTTGCATGTCGGTGTATTTGCTCAGCAGAACCACGCGAAGTAGCACAGGTACACTCAAAATTCACCACCTTAGTTCTGTTTGTAGGAACTTCCTGTACAGACAAGCGCCAGCATCACCGCCGTACTCAGAGTCTGCTGACTTTAATAGAAGCTCTTCAGGTTGTGGTAGAAGGCTGAGAAATTGTCCAGCTATTTCCCACTCTAGGTCTGAAATGCAAGCCAAATGAGCCAAGCTACAGCTGAGTCCACGTAAGTGCTTCTAAATTTCACAGTGGGCTCACAACATTGCCCTTCATGTAAGGGTTCTAAATCAGATGGTAACATCTCTTGCATAATGGAAAGCTAAAATGTACCGTGGAAGTGCTGCTGCAGGTTTCTGCTGAGGCCACGATCCCATGTACTTTCAGAAGATGCTGGGAGCTGTATGTCAACCCTCTGCCAGTAATTGCTCTGTGGAGCCCATACGACGCTTGACAACAAACAGTTCCTTCTGTGTTTGCTACTGAATCCTGTGCTTTAGGAGAGTTTGGTATTTCTTTCTTGACAATTTTAGTTGGCTGCATGGAATATTTCTTATAATTGATGTGTAAGTGGGCTGAAGTCCAAACTTACAGGAGCTTTGATCTGGCTTTTATTTTTATATATATACACAGCCATACTGTGGTTTTTTGTTTGTTCATTTTATTTTTTAATTTGCAGTACAGGTGCCTAAATCTAGCCATATAAGCCCATTTCGGATGGCCGAGGGTGACCAAGACATCTGAAAGTGGCTGGCAAATATAATACAGGACTTAGGGCATACCTGGAAGATGAGCGACATCTTGGTTCGGGCACCGGAGTCTCCTGCATGTTAGCATTTATTTCAAAGCTCCTGCATATACCTGAAGGGGTACTTTGCTTTGAATAAAAGAGAAGTATTCCCTAATGATCCTAGAGATCCATGTTTTTCCACATCCAGGAAATTTGTCTGTAGAGCTCTGTGGAAGGCAGGTCCTGTGCTGCTTGTCTGCATTTTATATTTCAAACGGCCTTTGTATGTTAGCTGGGTATTTGGCAGTGAAGCTGAAAGAGGTTTGATAGAATTAGCGTCCCTGTGTTTGTACCCTACAGGATGCTTCTTCGGTGAGTGCTGCAGAACTCCTGGTGCAATGAATGAGTTGCTTCCTTGTCCTTTGGCAGAAAGAAGCTGTACTGTGACACCAAACTGAGTGTTGTGACGATAATGACAGTCCCGTGTTAGGCAGACATCTCCAATAGGAGCCAAAAGGTGGCTGCCAGGGTAGATGACCAGAACCACAGCTTGTCACAGCTTCTGGGAGGCCAGCTGCTGGCGTGGTTTCTGTCGACAGAACCTCAGACTGGGAGGATCTCCTGTGGCCTTCTCCTTTGCTGGTTTTTGACCCAGGGGATGGTCACTCAGCAGCAGTGCACACACGAGACTAGTGATTTCTTTAGACAGATGGAGTTTTGAAGGCTTTAAGCTCAGTGTTATTTCCTGAAACGACAGCAGTGCAGTTTTGCTCTAAGGAAATTTATCTTCACTTTTGATGCCAAAACTGGTGCAACTTGGGTGGAGCTGGCTTCCCTGTTAGCCTTCTGCATCCTGCAGGGCACGTTCTGTCAGGCTGTGCTCTGTTCTGCTTGACTAGGCAGTCAGCTGGCCTTTGATTAGAGATCTTTCTAACTTTGTAATGAAATTCTCATTTCCAAAGAAAACAAAATTTTTTGAGTCTAAACCAGCCAAGTAATTTGATAGTACTTCCAGTTGGCTTTGTCCAAAGAGAGATGCAAAACTTGAAGAACATCTCAGGCTTTCTGTGCAGCACCAAATACTGGTTGAACCAGAGTGGGTAAAAAATGCCAGCAAATGGTGTCTCTTGTGTACTTCTGTGTGTTTTCTTTAATAATTGTCAGCTTTAGTTCATCAAAAATAATTTTACACTTGGCTTCCCCGATTTTTAATTAGTATTTATCATGTAAAAGTATAGCCAGGGAGCTCTTTGAACACTTTGAACAGGAGGCACTGGTAAGTGGTAAACAATCAGCTTGTTCATGAAGACCTCTCTCTTTTTGTATATGTTTGTCTTCTTAAGTTGTAATTACTAGGCATAGTCCTAAATTGTTCAGCTTCTTCCCTCCCCTTGCCTTGATAATTTTTTTCTATATTTTTCACCTCTCCTGAGAACTCTGGTTTTAATGGTTAATTTAAAGGAAGCCTCTTGTGTATTATAATGTGCGTTCTGATTAGTACACCTAATTGCAAAGAGTACATTACTTTAAAAGAAAATGAAGAAAGACACATTTTGCAGCTTGGTTTCATTTGCCCACCTTTTTTGAGCACATGGAATTGTGAGTACAGCCAGCAGCAATGTAATACCTGGTATTTGGGCAAATTCAGAATATTGGTTTGCCTTCAGGTGTACAGCCTATTTGTAGCCACAGATTTAAGCACAAACAGGCAGCTTTTGTGCCAAGTCAGGTTTTAAAAATCTCAGTTGTCATCTTGCTGCATATTTTATACAGGGTAAGAAATGCTGTTGATGACAAGTTGGGCTGGCAGGAAAACATGGTTTATTTGCTCGTGTGGGGAGTCAGAGATTGTCAAAGCACTTGTGTGTACTTAAATTCATTTTCTTTCATTTGCTAATGGCCTAATAATGTTTAAATTAGTCAACTCTGGTATTTTAAAGTAAATACTTTTCATAACAATGCTGTAGCCTTTGTGGGGTATTTTTATTTTTCTCCGTGCATGTTAATGTGAGCTATCTTCTTTTTATGGCCAGTTGCAGGGTCCTTCCTCAAAAGAGGTACTGAAAGTAAAAGCTTTCCCTTCAAGAGTTTTCATGGGATGAAGGAGATGTCCTGCTGATGGATATCCATGGGAGCCTTTACAAACATCCATTAACGAATTCATTGACCATTTTCATTTTCTCAAAATGTGTTGTTTTTTGCATTATGATTTAGTGCCCACTTACATTTACTGCTCTGAAGTGTCACAGGTTAATGGCACTGTTTGTAGCAGTGAAGTGAAAAATGGGCATGCAGACGTAGACCCTTAGGGAGGAGCTGTGTGCACATGGAAGCTGCGATGGTCCACCTGGGTTCACCTCTTGGTCTGCTGGAGTGTGAGGAGGACGTTCATGGCACTGACTGCCTTCGTTTTGGCTAAGCTATGGTTCAGCAATCAGGTCTGAAAATACAAATTGCTGCCTTAACTCTGCTCGTCGTTGGCCTGACAAATTTTTCCAAGCAGGCGTGACTTCAGCACTGAACCTCATTCTGGATATTGATGTGGATTTCTCCATGAAGACTGTAGGTAAAACCTCCACGGGTGGTAGAGGGAAGGTAGAAGGAGAAGCATCAAACTTGTAGAGATGATTCCAGCATGAAATGATGGCTCCTCAGAAGTATATCTGAAACCCATCAGTTACCCTGATCTGACACAGGTCAGAGTGACTTGTGCGTTATCTGTGGGTGCTTCACCAGGCTACTGAAAGGAAATTGGTAAGGGAGTTGCATGTAATTAAAACCTAAGGTCCTCGCTGTTCCTTTTATCTCGTTTGAAAATGGAAAGGGAAATCATTTCCTTCCTCCTGCTGAGTGGTAAACTATTTTGTTTGAAATACAGTCGCTTTGTAGCAGGGATCTCAGTGTTGCCATCAGGAGAGCTGAGTGCACTTGGCAGGGCGGTGTTTCCAGCAGCTGATCTGGCTTCCTTTTCAGCTTCTGTGCATCTCGGCTCAGGTGGAGTCTTCACAAATGAACAGGCATTTTGTTGAGCTTGTAGATGCAGAATGGTCTCATAATAGCTACTGAGCTACTTATTCCTCTCCGGCCTTCCTCCAGAAGTGTCTACCTGTGGAGTTATTCAGGAATATGCACCGTGCAGACTCCTTGCATCCTGTATTCAACCAGACTGACTTTCTGCTGCTTGGAGCTTGTATTTCTGTGTGGGCAGGGGAACATTCACAAGCACCTTAGGCAGCGTAAGCTGTCACTGCCACTAACAGATGCAGCTCTTGTCATTCCCCAACAAGATATTTCCCCTACTTCTCTTGTGCCACCCCCAAAAAATAACAAAAGCCCTCCACGCATCATGTGGCAGGCTAGTTCAGGGAGCTGATGCAGCAGAGGAATAAGCTCTGCACAAAAAGCAACTTGTCTAGGTGGGCTCCCCGATTGGATTCACGGTGCAACTCCCCGAGTTTGAGTTGGTGAGGCAGCAGGATGGAGTTGGGCTGCCTCCCCCAGTACGTGCTTACGCAAGCTGGAGTGTCTGGCCTGGTAACGTAACGGAGTAATTGTATCTGCTTCCAGCATCTGTCCTGTAGCAGGCTGGGTACAGCCTGTTGCAGTGTATAAAGTGGTTTCAGATTCTTAGTCAGATGTTCTCTAGAGAGATGTTATTTCTGTCTTTATCCACCTGCTACCAATTGGTTTGCCAACATAAGATGATTTTAAGGACCTTTGGCTGGAACAATCTCCCTCTTCTCCCAATCAAGCAACCGATCCAGTGTTTTTGTGTAATGACCTGGTCAGTTTTGTAGGGTGTCATACAGATGAGGGCATGCTGAATGCTCCTAAACCCATCTGCTGTATGCAGAAGAGGTTTGGGGGGGATATAAACAAGGAATGCTGTCTTGATGAGGAGTCTGAATCACTTGGTTACCTGAATCAGAGAAGTACATCTGTATCAGCTCGTTTCACATGGGTCTACACCCACATGGGAAGCACCTACAGGCTGTCCCAGCTGCCTGGCTTAGTTAGATGGGTTCACACTGCTTGTGTCTCTGAATTGTTGACACTGGGCTCATCTGCCTGCACTGCTGTTGATGTGAGCTGCATTGTAATGATGAAATCTTCCATGTTGCACACTTTGCTTAATGTGTAATAACCTGTGCAGTTTCCAAAAAATCTGCGTTCAAGAATAGTTGCAGTTCTAATGATAACACTTCATTTCGAAAAGTTACCTTAATCGCTCCATGTTGATCCCAGCCTCACTTAACTGACTTTTTCATAACCTCCCATTCTTTTAATTGTTTGAGCCTTGGTGCATAAATACTAAATCCTATGCCATTTATTATGCAGATGATTATGTTGTTGTTGCTTGACCGTCCTCTGTTCTGCAAATACTAATTTTGTAGTGTACTATTTAAATATATTTATGTACTTTTATTTCATAGGAAGCAAGAACAGAATCTATTGCCAGACCTTTAGAGATAAATGAGGCTGAGAAGATGATGAAAATTGCCATTGACTGTGTTCTGGTAAGCAAATTGATATTTAATTGCAAAATCATCATTCCTCTCCTGTAAGAAGAATGTAGTTGTTTTTATCAACAGCCTAGGTTTAAGCCATAGTGTGCACATCACCTTCAACTGACTGGGCCAAGTAATGCTCTGCCTGGTTAGTTAACAGGTAAGGTGAAACTTCAACTAATGGCTAATGCAAGTTTTGGTCTTTTGTGTTCGCACATTTAATGTTACCTATGTCCATCAAGGCAGAGATCGGTCTGTGATGACTCCTTGCATCGTGGCAACGAATATAGTGATGATCTTTATGATTTCTGTGGAAAATCTGTTGTGTTCCAAGTGAGCAACCCTGCTAACTGTAACTGGTAGCTTTTCTTGGCAGAGTAGAAGAGGTGTCTGCACAGTGATTGAGCTGGCAGTCAGAAATCACAGCCTGCAGCAGAACGGATAAACTATGTTAGCAGCAGCACCTAGGAGAACATGTTAAGAACAGCTCTGCTGCCAGACTGTTGTGCTGTATGGCTGTGTTGGTTTAATGTGTGAAATATTCTCCCAGCTGCACTGACTTTGGTAACAAACCTATGGTGTTGCTGTCAATACAGCTGTGTCAAAGAACAGTTTCCCTTGGCCTCTGTCTTGGGAGAAAACAACCAAAAACCCCTCTGTGGTTTAGTCATAATCCCTGCTTCTGGTAGGGGCTCAGCAGTAGCCCCAGAATCTCTACAGGAACGATTGACTGCATCAGCACAGAAATCTGCATGCCACCTCCACTGTTTAAGCTGTGTCACTTCTACAGTCCGGGCTGCAAGGGGTATACCTGGTAACTCAAAATGTGTTGCTGCCTCTGGGGTTGTGGAGGTGGGCTCTGGAAAAAGGATACCTGAACTGAGAAAGGGGTGAGAAGAACTTGCACTGTGCTAATTAGTGGCATGCTAGTGCTTTATTACAGTTCTAGTTTCAGAAATCCCTTGTCCTGGTCTCGGGAACATTGTCCTTGCTCCAGTGCTTGGGTTCCTGTATCTCTAAATCATTAGCTGCCCCGATAGGCAAGTATGGTGGTTAATTAAATCCTAGTGAATGCTCTAAGTTATTTAACTGCAAACTGTATCCAGTCCAATTGCATAATTACAAGGAGTGAAGTTCCAGGTTTTAAACAGCCAGAGCATAATCAATAGATACTCCTGGCGATCTTTCTTTGTTTCTGCTCCTACTTGCAGTCCATATGAACTCTAAATGTTGTTAATGTGCATTGATATTCTAGGCAGTAGTGCTAATAAACTAACAGGAAAATATTAGAGCAATTGAGAAATACCAATAACATATACCTCATCTGGTTTAGTTCTGGACCAGTTAATGAAACGATCTATTATAGCTGTACAGCACGTAACAGTTACTGCTAGAATAACAGCAACTGTGAAGTCCTTCCCTTTCACTCAAGAGATTCGAGAGTTTCTAGAGCATGAGCACCCTGAATGCACTCAGTTGTTCTAACTAGCTTTCCCCTCCTTATTCCTATAATGTGTTGCAAATTTTGGGATGCTTCCAAGATTTTGAAAAGATGGATGCAGCAAGACTCAGAAGAGGATGAAGCTATTGGGATAGATTAACGTCTTTTCAAAAGTAACATTTATCAGGAAGAAAAAGAATGTTGATAAAAGCCTAGATATTCCCTAATGTAGTGCCAAGAAATAAATACATTTCTCATCTGTGTTTATTCAGATGCTTACCTGTTGAAAGATGGCTTTCTGTATCCTGTCAGATTTTTGGAGGGGGCTTCTTTCCTTTCCATTTTTTAGTACCATTTTGTTGAAAAAGAAAGTAAGGAAGTTAAAGCTCAGGACAACTTATTTTGTGTGTTGTTTTTTTTTTGTTGTTGTTTTTTTTCAGTTTAAGAATGTATGGGGAAAAAATACATATTTTAAATTTCTAAATGTATAGCTAGTTCATTATTCTGGTCACAAAAAAAAAAAATCTCATTGCCTCGCTTGTGCTAGCTCATTGTTATAAAGTTTTATGAAAACACGTTATATGAGATGATACAGAAGTAGGTTTAGCATCTGAAAGACAATTCTAATTACTCCAGTGCATGCTATGGTTTATCATCCTTCTCCTTTAGGAACAAGTTCAAAAGACTAAAGACATGTTGAGTAATGTGGCTTTGGATGAAGCCAATTTGGAAGCCAAGATTGAAAAAAGAAAATTGGAGCTGGAAAGAAGCCAGAAGAGGCTACAGACCCTACAGAGTGTTCGGTAAAGATTATGAACCGATTACCTACTGCGTAAATGAGTGCTAGCATAAATGATGGTATCGTGTGTTCTTAATGCTTAGAGCAGCGAGGAGTGAAGTCCGTTAATGAGACTGAGATGATGGCCTGTGGGAGAAGGATTTTCATCTCTAGAGATGCCCAATCTGGATTGTAGGTTGTTTTTTTTTTTTGGTTATTTTGTATTTGAAACCAGATTATCAGGGCTGTTAAAAGCCCCCAGAACATTATTTGGTGGGCTGCCTAGTTGCTGCTTGAGCTGTACAAAATGGTCAGGTAGCATGTCTTTTTTTCTTTGTTATTAAACATTAATGGAGACATTCTTCCACTGAAAATGACACGTGGTGCAAGTATTCCCTTTGTTCCAGAGGCTTCCAGCATTCCCAGACACCAAAGTAATTAGGCGTCCCTTGTTGGGATAGGTTCCTCTGGGCAGTGACACAGCTTGCCATAACATCAAAATGTTCATATCCGTGGTTTAGCTTGGTTAAATTAACCATGCCCCCTTGGTTAAATTGCAGATTTATGTAATCTATAAGATCATTCTCTATTTTTGAACCTCATATGAAGAAAAAAAAAGAATATAAATATGAGAAAAATGAGTGGTGGGAAGAATTGGATTCCTATACACGTTGTGATCTGGAACACTTCACTTGGTAGAAGTGAAGGACTGAACACGAGTGGTATTCTGCGGGGCACAGCAATAGGCACTATAGTAAAGGGCCTCATCACTTATATTGGGACTAGTTATGCTTCTAACAACACAGTACAGTTTTGTTGCAGATAAGCCTCCAGTAAAGCAGGTGGCTTACCATCCATGCAACAAGATTTATTTATTTATTTTTATTTTTTGGAGTTAAGGAACAGCAAGATGACTAATTTAGATTTGTCTGCTAAAGAAGCCAAAATGCTGCTTTCTCTGTGTTTGGAAAGGAATGGTACTGGATATGCAATAACGTTCCCTTTGCTATGCATAATTTTCATGGGACAGCTTAGTATTTCTTTGCCTTGTGCTTTTGGTCTCTGAAATATTGTGGAACCTTGGAAGAGAAGGTCCGTATAGATTAATACAGTAGACGTGGAAAAGCAGCTGCAAAACCAAGAATGCTGTTTCAGATTTCTGCATGTACAGGTCTGTGTTTCTCTGAGTAGTTTGTTCTTGTTGTCTGCAGTCCTGCTTTTATGGATGAGTACGAGAAGATAGAGGAGCAACTGCAGAAACAATACAGTAGTTACCTAGAAAAATTCCGTAACCTAACCTACTTGGAGCAGCTCCTGGATGATCATCATCGGACAGAGCAGGAGATGTTTGAGGTAAAACAGTTTAGAAATGCTCATCAGGACTCTATTCTGTAGTCCTTAGCCTTAAAACAGAAAATGTTGTCACACCCCTTTGCCAAAGCAGCCTGTTTCTCGTAAAACCAGCCCTGGATGACTGGCAGTTTACTAATGTGCTGTACAATATGATGGCTCTTGGACAAATGTGATAATCGAGCTTTCTATTTTCAGTTAGTGAAGTTAAACCATGTAACGATACCCCTTTCCAGACTAACTTCTTGATTCTTTCTTTCTCAATTGATGCTTTTTATTGTGTGGAGTACTTGCAGTATTTCTAATCTTCCACTTGCTACATACAGTGTATGTGCTAACAGCTATTAGACAGTTATTTTTGTTGCCTGCCAACAACTTATTTATAAGGGCTTCTTAGCACAAGGCTCTTCAATTTCCTCATAGTTCTCTTTAATGAAAACATAGCAAAAAGTAGCAGTGAAAAAATCAGATATGCTGGAATCTTCTGCCAAACAAAAGTGAAGAGAAATTCTGTCTTCTGTTGACTTACTGAATTGTATCAGTTCAGGGTGATTCTTGATTATCCAACAGGATAGAGAATATGCATCTCTATCTCATCTTACTTCATCTTTTTCTTTCCTTTGGGTTTTTATTGGGCTGCAGCACTTTCAGCCAGCCTTTTATTCAGCTTCCTGTAGCTTTGTGGTTTACTGATATTATTGGCTTTTCATCCTTCTTGCAGTCTTTACCCGGTACATTTTCTGTCTGCATTGAAAAGAGATGTTTCAGTGAATGATCTCCCCTTGGACCTTAATCTTGGTGGGTGTGCTATACCTTGTTTGAGTGAAACAGTGCTTCCACTTCCTGGTCTCCTACCTTTCATATGCAGACCGTGTTTTATTTTGTCAACGCAACTCGCTGTTCTTGGCAGAAGTTTGGGAGAGCTGCAAGTAACTTTCCTTGTGTCTGGTCTATTAACTGTACATTTTGCTTTTGTCGTATCTGTATGAGCCTGCTGATTTGGGGAAGAAAAAAAAAAAACAATAGTTAAGTCATTTACCCCCACGTTTAGTTAGAGTAAAATTTCGTGACCCATGCTTAGGCTAGAAATAAGATAAGGTAACTTTATTGTCCCTCTTTTTCTATGATGTCTCTCTTGAGCTGGTGAGATTTTATCTTTTTAGAAAGCTTTGCAATTCTGTAGAACTGATTGTGTCAAGAAACCTCCCCTTTGAGCATTGTCTGCACTCTTTCTGTGCATCTGAGCTGCACAACATGATGTACAGAGGGCTTCATAACCAGGCTCTCAGTCCTTTTTGCTGTCTAGAGAAAATACAGTAATGCCTATCACCTCTGGGACCCAGGAAAAGGATGCTCTATTTTGTTCAGAAGGCTCAAATATTTTGCTGCATTATTTGCCTGAGGAGAAAGTCAATCTGTATTTTAAAAGATAACGTGGGCATTTGACAACTTGTTAATTGTTGTGAACCAACTTCCTATTAATCTCCCTTTTTATAAGCTATCTATCTCTGTAGAAACTGTGTCACATATTTCTAACCTGTAGCGAGCTTCATATTTTCATGTGTCTTGTTTAATAATGCTCTAGTTCTTCCCCATCTCTTTGGAAGAAAAAAAACCCTCCTCAATTAAATCATACTCTTGAAATGAAGCCTAAAATCTGATTTATTTTTTTCCCTTCTGTTCAAATGTCATTGAGACTTAATACCAGAGGTAGAAATGTTTTGAATTTGACTACCTGGAACTGTTTATAAATTCATGCACAGAAGTTAGTAATGAGTTGGCTTACAGCTCTTGAGAGGATTTTTGTTAAAAGGTAATATGATGAAGGAAAAGCCTTTGCCATTTAGGAATGTTCCTGTGCTTAGAATATGGAGAACACTTTTTATTTTCCCTCTTCTTTCTATGAGATGCCAAGAGAATCCATATAGATTCTTTGGCTTTTAATTTAGTAGGCTAAGCAGATAGTGATATTTCAACATTGTGCAGAATTTAAGAGTGTTAAAGGCTGTTAATAAAAAAAAAAAGTGTTTTTCTCTGCATACTTCTGTTACTTGTTATGTGTGGTACACATTAGCAAGCATCAGAACTGGAAACTTCTTAAACTAACACATGTTTTATGTTAACATTAAAATAGCATAGAGTCTTCTGCACTTGGAATGTGCTCTTGCCATGGTTGAGTGTTCCTAACAATGAGCTCAAATGATCAAGTTAATCTGTTAAAACCATCTGTAAAATGCATTGTGTTAGCTTAAACCAGCAGTTTACCTGTCTAGTTCCATAGCTTGAGCTAAACCCTGAAAAGGCCATGAGACCATTTCATTTCACTTCCCATAGGTTAATGTCTGTTAAATGTTTGAGAATACTGCTTCCCCTACCCGCCCCCCCCCCCCCCCCAAAAAAAATGACAACAAGAAAATGGAGAATAAAGGTACCTTTTGACAGTTTTTCTTCAGACTGAGGAAAAGAGCATGGGGATCAAGAACAGAAAACTAGAGTATCTAAAATATGTAGATGTCTAAAGGATGAGGCTCTAAACATCCCTTTGTGGGCAGCAATCCAGCGACTCAAGTAGCGATGACTGCTTTGTTGCAGAAGCTGTTGCTTTAGTAAAAGAAGAGGTGGTGTGTGTCTTTTTACAGCCAGATTCTCAAGAATGCTGAAGTCCAAGCTAGTATGTGAAACCATGAGATGTCAGTGCTTGAAATCAGGCTCCAGGACTTGGTAACTGAAAGAGAATGAAGAATCTGAGCCCTGACTAAGCCGAGACTTGCTGGCATACTCCTAGCTCCAAACTGGTGGGAGGGTATTTTTATTTTTAAAAGTGCTGTGTTTAATCTATTCTGTGTTAGTCTCTCGCCAAGCTGGCACACCAGGGCATTTTTCTGACTTGGTCTGCTTTTCAGGTAGTGTTTCCTCACCTTCGATATGTGTTGGTGAAGCAAAACAGTGGGTGGTTTTCTTACATGCTTGAAAAAAGGAATTTGCTCCAAACTGATGCTGAATGCTGTCTGAGAGTTTATCATCTCTATATCACTTTTAGAATCAACAGAGGAAAAATAACCGGGATAATTGCATTTAATCCATTTTAATATGCAGTCTCTTGAACTGTCAAAAATACTGAAAATTATGTTGATTTTAACTGTGATTTGTCTTTTGTTCCACCAAACAAATCTTAATTATCTTGTGGTAGAAGTGAGAGTCAACTCTTTCATCATTGCTGTGTATTTTGTTAAATAGCTTGCTAGGAAAAGCAACAGCAACGTAATGAGATTAATCCAGCACTCTGTGTGCTGCTCAGTACTGAGGGCTGTTTCCTGGACCACTTTCCTTGACTGGTTGCATGTTTTAAAGAGGAATTTTTGTTCTGTTTGAGAGACTGTGGCTGAATAACGAGACTAATCTCCAGCGTGCTTAGACTCAAAGCCGTTTTGGTAGCCTGCTGACGTAGCATGGCTAATGACATAGGCCAGAGTGCATTCCTAATTAGAAAAGTGATTTAAAGATTGTACCCGAGCACACAGATTTAATTAAGTGACATTGAGCAGTGGAAGCACTCCAGCCTTTCCCAACCGCGGTGCTGGTTGTTTGTGGGGATTTTTTGGGTTTGCCTCGAGCTTCCCGTTCCTTTTGCCACCCGGTGTCTGTGATAAGAGGGAGCAGCTTCGGAGGACAATTGGCGGTAGTCTCCTGCCAAGCACCGCACTGAGAAATATCCCTCGGTGTTAAAAGGAACGTGAGGGCTTGCTCTTGAGTCTCAACTTAAAGAATTGGCAGAACTGAGCAGCTGATGGTGAAATTACCACCTGCAGAGTGCCTGCCTGTTTGATGCGGAAACCCTTTGAAACGTATGAAAAATACAAAGTTTTTTTGTCCGTTATCAACTCTCGTTTGTGGAAATGTCAGAAGTCCTTACATGACTCCTCGTTTGAGTGAGTTTCTCACATTTATTGACAAACTGTCATGCACTATTTATTATTGGATCCAAGGAATTTAAATAAGGGTATTTTGTCTTTGTGGTTTCCTTAGCCATTTTTTCATTTTCAGTCACTTCTTTTATTCTGTTTCCGTTCTCTGGTGCTGCTTGTGGCACTAATCCATCTTCTTGCATGTCTGTGCAGAAGCGGGGATTTATGTGCCGTGTCTTCTAAAGGATTTGTTCTTATTTTTCTATGTAAAAAGAGTCGATGCTCTTCATTAATTTTTATCCTATTTTTAAGACCAAATTGGTTCTGATGTTTAGCCATTAAAGTTATTAGAACTTTGGCTGCTGTAAAATTCAAAGTTTCAGGGGTTTTCAGACTGGGGGCTGGATTTTTGGACTGTAATAGATGCCTGTCCTTTAAAGGACAGCACAGGCTAATACAGTTAGAAAGGCATTTTTGAAACTAGTTTGTGTAATGCCAGAATAACTTGGCAACATCCTGTAGCATTTGCTGGCCTTTTTTTTTTTTTTTTTTTTAGACAGAATATACTTGTTTCTCTTGTGCTTTGCAGGGGGCATGCTTGGAGTATTTTCTTCAGCTACTTCCTACTGATGTGTTTTAAGACCGCTTTTATGATGGTACTGTGAAATCTCAACTAAGAAATGCCGTGGAGTGGTGGGCATATGGAAAAATGTTCTAAGCTACTCTGTCATTATCTTTGGTTTGAGATTGCTTAAACCATTTTTCTTTTCATCATTCTGATATTACTTTCAATAAGCAGTCCATCGTGATGAAAGGTTAAGCAAGGGAAAAAAAAAACAACAACCTACATCATGACTTTCTCTTTGTAACCCACCCTACCCAGATAAAATCCTGTCTTCATTTACCTAATGCTTTCCTATCAAAGCTCCATACGCGATCAAGGCACTTTATTCTGAACATGCACATGTCAGGGATATCGGAGTCCTGCTGCTCTCCAAGATAATCTTAGGTTCTGCTGCTTTGCTTTTAGTCTTTTGCCTTGCGCTATCCCTTGGAAATATTAAATGTAGACATTCCCATTGCAATGTCTGCTTTCTGAAATAGCCAGACAGAAGGTTAATATGAAAAGGGTTTGGTTACAGTCTTTAATCTTCTAGCTAATGTGCACTTGAATTATGACTGTTTGGTAACATTTTTATAGGTATCAGGAGAGCACTCCTGGTCCAGCATTGCTAAATTATATTGAATATCAGATGTAAAAGTAAGCACAGGCATCTTAATTGTTGATTGCTTCTGTTCTGGCATTTAGTCCAGTGTACAAGTACGACAGCGATGGTGGGCTGAGACACAGAAATCCCATAATGGAGAAATGTGGAAAAAAACAGAAGAGGAGGAAGGGATCACATAGGCATGAGGGCAATGGAGCGTTGGAGGAAAGGACATAGGAAACTGCTGGCCTGAGAAATTACGGTCACACAGAAGGAGAAGATGGTGGAGACAGCGAAAAGGTAGGAGGGCATGTGAAGAGCAGGTTAGAGAAGATGGAGGTTACAAGGAGCTGCTGCTGAATGCTTGCTTTCCACTGAAGCAAAAATCTGCAGTCCCCTACCAACACCATGGCAACTGGAGCTGGCGTCTCAGAGGTACCTCGAACTGCCCTGAAGTGGTTGTGTGCTCCTGGTGCTTTATTGATACTGTCTCACCTTAAAAACCTTAGCGTGAACTTTTTGGGAAATGAAAACAATTGAGATGTATGTTTCTCAGTGCTCAAAGATCCACATATTTGCTACGATTCTCTGGACATGTGATGTGCCATATGGGCCAAACAAGCTTTCGTTTGTCTCCTGGATTTGAGGTCATTTGACTCAAGGCTTTTTATTTGACAGACTCTAGAACTTTTTGCAGACTCAGAGATCAAAGAACAGTTGATTGAAACCCTAACAATACTACTTAAAACTCACTGTATCTAGCACACGATAACCCCTAGTTTGACTTTGGGGGAATAAAACTGTGATGTCTGAGAAGCCCTAACTGTTTCCTGGTGGCTCAGGAGGTACAAGTACAGAACTGCACCTCTGTATAGACAACATTGTTTTCACTGTGCTCACTAAATTAAAAAGGGAGCCAAGATGAGATTTAAAATATTTCAGTCAGCTAGGGATACGTGGGAAAGCAGAGAGGTTTTTGAATAGGCCAATACACATCTGGCGATAGAGAAAAAAGCCAAAACTGCTGGGGCTTGGTAAGAGGAGAATGATGCAGGAATGCAGGTCATCTCTGCTCTCACATCAAATTCTGACACAACCTGAAGTGGGATTCATTAAAAGAATTGAGGGGGTGGCAGGGCTGAAGATGACTTCCCAGAGTGGCTGCTAAATTGTCTTGCACTTGTTACCGCTGTCAATTTTTGGAAGGAGCTACTCAGTGCAGGTTCATCACTTAGAAGTTTTTTCGGAACAACAGCGATGTTCATACCCTCCCCTCAGCAGCCCACAAATTCCTTAGCAGTAAGAGGTGGAGAGGATCCTTGTGCATCTGGGCTTGGTGCTGTGCTTGGATACGAACCCCCTTCATAGGCTGCTCCAGGCTAGTTCTTTGCTGCTGCTGCAAACCTGCTGTCATCCTGTTAGGTATGAAATGCTCTGCAGCTGGGGAAGGAAGATGGAGACAGCATCCACTAAGTAATTCTCAGGTAACTTTTCTGTCATGCCAGCAATCATTTCTGTAAAGCACAAGATGTAACAGCTTGCAGTGATAGCTCAGCTTGGAAATCCACGAATGCTGCTAGAGATCAGAGACTGTGCAGCCTCTGAAGTTCTTAGGTTGTCTTGCTGAATTTCTTTGGTAGTGACCCCCATTCCTCAAGAAACATTAGAGGATAATGGTGTCTATTTTGTGTGTTCAGAATGCTCTGCCTTTTAGTTTTTAAGTATTCTCTTATCTGATCCTATTTGGCAAGAAAATAGGATAAGAGGATTGTTCACCTGGCGGTTTTCTGCCTTCACTGTATGCCTGAGTTACATTTTTGAATATTCACAAGTATTTTAGGTGTGTGAATTATGTAACAGAAATCTAGCTAAGTAGAAGACAAAGCAGAAGACAATTACTGATCACTTGAAGCAACACTGATCAAGTGGATCAAGTCTTTTTTCTTCCAGCCTTTCCCTCCCCCCCACAAGATCAACACAAATAAAAATCATTACAAGAAACCTTTTAATAAGTGGTTACAAGCCCAGGAGTTGGTTGAAAGAAAAAGCCCAAGTAACAGTTATTTGGGGACTGACATTTTGCAACTGATTTGCACCAAATGCCATAAGTAGGTAACATTAAAATGATGTGAAATTTAGGTTCTGCTACAGCACAAGGTACTTAGCAGCAGAGGCAGGTAGCTATGAAATGCTGGCATTTAGATTCACACAAACATGCATAATCTCACTGTGAAAAACAGGTTGTTTTTTATATAATGTTAAATAGTAGAGTAATTCTCAGATTTCCAGCTGGGTAGAAACAATTTCTAGTTATATGAAATACATGAAAATGAAAGACTGCAAGTATGAACAGAACAAGAAGCCTTGTGTCAGACGCCCAACTAGCCCATGGGCTGGTGGTAGGAGATATGGCACCTCTCAGAGTCCTTCCCTTCCTCCTCTGAATGCTCCAGAATGCTGTTGGGGTTCCCAGAAGCTGGTTCTGGTGTTGAGATGGATACCGGCACTCTAAACTGGGAGCTGTACCAGTTCAGAAGCATTCCAAGAGGGTCAAGCATTGGGATTAAGGAAAGGTAAGGGACTCTGAGTCATTTTTTTGTTGCCAGGATTCCATATTCATTCTCACTTGGCCTTGGCCTCCATTTTAAGCCTGCTAGATTCTCCGAGGGCCTTCTCTTTTAAATCCGTGGAGCTGTGTGCCTTTCTCTTGCTCAAACTCTGTTGCATCTCTGAGAGGTCAGCCTGTTAAGCAGGGTCTAACTCACTTTGGCAGTTTGCATTCGCTTGAAATACTTGGTGGTGGCCATCTTTCAATAAGAAGCAAGGGTATCGTATAGCGCATCCTACATCTCAATTTCTTCTTGGCACAAGGAGTTTTAAGTCAACAGTGCCTGTTCCTTAATCTGCATGCTAGTCTGGAATGAAGCTACCCTGAAATGAGGTAAGAGCTTATGTGGTGAAGAGCACAGAATTACTGAAAAGTAGAGAAGAATGTGTAAGGTGAAACCTGATGTTTTTGCAGATCAGTGGTTGCCCAGAAATGATTACTTATTTTGTGTTAAAGAATAATAGCCTGATGTATGTGAACAGTCCTAGAAATACTGTTTGCTACTTCTTTAAACAGATTCATCTGTGTAGTAAGTCTTGTCTACTTTATTCTTCTCTACCCATCACAATGAGAAATTAAAAAAAAAAAAGCCTTATCCCTGTCTTCTAATGTTGTAGCTAGAGCGCTGTCCTAGTGAGCAGGCACTAAGAGCTCAAATGTTGTCAGGCAGGAGAAATTGTAAAACCCAGCTCTCTAAGCACCATGCTAGGGTTCTAACAACAGCGGTGTTAAGACAGAGGCTTGCTGGTGCTGCCTCTTAATTTGAGGCTTGGCTGATGGGAATTGGGAAATAAACTGAAGTGTGTGTCAGCCACCTGTAGAAGAGATTCTTTGCTGTAAGAAACATGGGCTGTACTGGAACTAATTGATCTCAAGATGAAAGCAGATTCTGTTGTCAATTCCTGGAACCATTGAGTTCAACAAGAATTACTAACCTGTAATATAATAAATGCTATCCTCAAAAAGAGCTGGTGATCCTGACTCCCCTTGGAACGCTTAAAGGTTTGTGCTACCTGTGACACAGGGAGGGGATAATTCTGCCGTTAGATTTTAGTGGTGATGGGGCAGTGACTGCTTTATGGTAGTAAATAAGATACAGCTGTGACTACTAACTTCCAATCAATACTAATTTGGATGATAATTTCTTCACACAGTGCACACTGACCTCAGGTTTACATTGTGGAATTGTACATTAATTCAGATAAATCATACATCTAACCAATATAGCTTGTAAGCTAGTACAATAAAAGTGTAATGCATGGAGGGAATGCTCAATGAGCTGTTATTGAGTCATTATAATTCACGTCTTCCACTAAAGCAAATTGGAAAAATAGAGAGGAGCCATCACGGTGGTAAACTTGCACTAAATCTGATGCTGACTACATTTGAGTGGCAGAATAAAGTCCATCCTCTGTGACACAATTTCAGATAGCGGCGAATTCCTGAGTGTTAGTGCTGACTTGAAGCTCGTATGCAAGCATTTTAACTGGAAAATTCTGGGCAGAAAATGTTAGTCTGGGATTTTCCCCCACCTTTTTTTTTTCTCAGTTCTGTTTGAATTCTGTCAGTCAGCTCTGGAGGATGATTTAGGCGCCTGTGATCACACCCAGTCTCATGATGCAGTCTGGCTGCTTCCCTTCCAACCCTTTTCTCTTCATTTTCTTCCTGATCCTCTTGAGCTATGCCTTGTTGTGGGTGGTCACAGAAATCCTCAGTGACCCACTAACATTCTGCTCCCTCAGCTCTGATCTGTGGTTCTTGGATGGTTCAGGAGTATTTTTTGTATCTTCTTGTTGCCTTTAACTTCAGGCCTTTAGTCAGGTTTATTAAACCTGAATCTTCTTGTGAAAGGAGAAACTAAGCCTAGTATAAGCATGCTAGAATTACCTGTAGGCAGCATCCCTGTGCTGCTTTAACCAGCTGAAAAAAGGTGTTGATGCTTGTACTTCTCCTGGTGAATGATGACATTGCACCGTTCCTCGTTTCCAAATGGCCCAATTTATGTGAATAATGAGATGGCTCTGGTTGGTGGCACAACAAAGCGTGCTCTGGGAGTAGTGTTGGAAAAGCAGTTCAGCAGAAACAGTTGGTATAAATGTCACCTGTGTGTTTTATGAAGGCTTCTCCACATTCATGTTGCCTCTTTCCCTTTATTATTGAACGAAGGGAGGTAGTCAAGGGAAAATTCACATCGATCTGCAAAGTGACCCGTGCTGTATAAAATGCACACACAGATGTGGGGGGAAACTGGCTGCCCCAAGAAGGAATGAAAATAGGGTGCGTGTGTACATAAAAGAAGGGATCCTGATCACTGAGGTCTCAAAAAGAGGGGAGGGAAAGTCATGGAATAAAAGAGGATTTGAAAGTGTCAAGTTCATAGGAGCCAGCTTTGACTTCAGAACTGGCAGAGCTCGTAATGAAGGAGATAAAATTATAGAGAGCTGAACTGCCACCCTTCTCAGGAGCCTTCATGTGGCTTATGTCAAATTGCTTGGATTGCCATCCATCATAATACCTAGCACAAAACAAGTACAGTACAGCAGTGGGGATGACTATCTCGGGTAGCTTTTTTTTTTTAAATAGAAAAAATAGTCAAAAGAGGTAAATAACGTTTAAGCCTGCTTCACACTGACCACTGATTCACAGATGAATTCTGGTTGGAGAGGAACTTTGTGAGGTCCCAGCCAAACCTCCTGCTCACAGAAAGGCCAGCTATGGCATCAGACTGCGCTGCTCGACTCCATCCAGATGGGTCTTGAAAGCCTCCAAGGACAGAGACTGCGCGGCCTCCCTGGGCGAGCTGTTTGCTGTTTGACCATCTGAATGAAAAACATAACGTGTATGTGGCAGAGATGGGGGAGAAAGCTGTGCAGAAAGCTTTTATAGTGCATCAAGAAACATGCCACTAGGAGAAGAACCAATTTACTTCATAAGGACAAGAGGGGAGAGCTGCAGAGGGAAGCAGAGGTTTACGGGAAGCACAAACATGGCCCTCCAGTCTATAGGGCAAGTCGTGAAACCCAACCAGCAGTGCAAGAGCAAACACGTACCAAGGTGGAATTTGTCACCCTGAGCTAATTTGCTCTTTCTATTTCGTCCCATCCTTTTGAGTTCCTGAGGGGAAAGCATTAATTTCAAGGTGAGACCTTCGTGCACTGACGGGTTAAAGGGGTGTAGCTGATTAACCGTTATGGGCCCGGTTGGATTCAGAGTACTGAACCAGTCGGACATTCACCAAAACTGGGGGTCCGTTCGGACATTCACCAAAACTGGGGGTCCGTTCGGACATTCACCAAAAACGTAATAACCACCTGGGGGTCTGGTTAGATTCAGAACACTGAACTATCACGGATAACCACCCTCACCCTAGTTGCATTAATGAGAGCTATCACAATGCAATCAAGTATGGTTTATTACAGCAACAGATAATCAGGTTCTTTTGGATTGCCGGTGATAGTGACTATCTGCAAAAGCAAGCTAGTATGCATGAAATACACAGGTGTTACAGGGGTTCTAGGTGTGGGTTCTAGGTGTGGGTTCTAGGTGTGGGTTCTAGGTGTTACAGGTGCGCAGCCTAGAAATAAACGCGTTAAAAGGATCAAAGACTCTATAGAGATTTATAAGCAAATATTCAGATCTCACCCAAAGGCGTCCCAATGGGGGGGGAAGAGAGGCTCAGCCCGTCGACTGATCCCAGGAGTCAGGAGGTCCTAAGGATGTTGTATGTCCTTGGGATGGTATCTCCCCTGATGATGGTATCTTCCCTAACATCCCCTCTCTCTTGGGCCAATTTATATTATTTTCTATCTTTTAGGTGGAGCTTGAGTGGCTCTAGTCAAGCATATCTTAGTTATGATTGGTGTAAAGTTTTCCCGTTTCCGTTTAAAGTAATAGGCTCCGAGAAATTCAGAGCGCATGCTCAGTGAGGGGTGGTCGCACCTTGGAGGCGGGTAGCTTTTGGGATGGAGGTGTGTTTTGGTATTATAATGATATTATAATGAGCAAAAAGTACACTAGGGTACAGCATTTGTCAAAACATGACAGGTCTTTGGCTTAGGGTGGCAAAAAGTGCAGCTTTGTGCACAAGAACAATCGAGGCCCCACCTGATTACAGAGCCTAGCCGTGGTGTCTCCACTCCACTCTACGCTCCGTGGTGTTCCTTAGGGCTAGCACACCAAGTTTCCCCAGCGCGATAGCATCTAAGGTTGGGAGCCTAGGGAATGCTCAGATAATGCAGTTATGCCCTACCCTGAAAGCCTCTTCAATGCTGTACCTTTTCCTTAAAAGTGTGAATGTTAGTTTTATTTTCCTAGTTACTTCAGGCATTTACACCACATGCACAGTTTGCTTATTCAAGAGGGTGAGTAACCGATCCGCCGAAAGTCTCAGGACGCCACCTCTCAACTTCGCTTTATGAAGTGTGCTGTTCAGTTTCAATTCCAATTTATCTGTTCCGCGAAAAGTGGTTATTGCAGTGCTTGTGAGTTGGAAGAACTGAAGTCAAAGCTGCTCAGTAATTACGGGAGTTTTAGGAAGAAGTATGTGAGAAACATTAAACCAATGTAATTTCAAAATGCTTCCTATGGATTATGTTTCATCCTGTTATGTTTAGTGTTTTTTTTTGAGTGTATTTTATGGGTTGTGGCCTGAGCTTGGTAGCATTAAGAGCTGCTATGGTGGGAGTAGCATTAGTGTAGGTAGTTCAGGCTATAAATCACAGCTTTGTCTCTCTGCCTTCTGCTGTTCAGGTGGCATCCTGCAAAGGCACAGCCGGGCAGCTTGGTGCTGGCTTCGCTTTCCTTGACAGCAGCTCGCCTTCCTAAAGACATTCTCCAAAATGGTCATCGTCCGAGCTCATGCTGATATTTTAATACTATGCTGTCTTTCCTTTATGATAAACTTAATTACATTAGAAAACATTTTAGTCTTTTCCCCACTTTTATGATAGCATGAGTGGCATTTGGTTAATTACCGTGTGTTTCCTTGTAAAGATAAACGGTTCAAGAAAATTTCAAGTCTCTTTACATCTTTGCTTGATGAAAGTGCACTTTGGTAGTGACCTGTCAGATCTAATTGTTTATTTTGCTAAATGTGATCACTGGAGTTTGTTTTGGGGAGGCTGCAGTGTTCTCCACGTACTGTGAAGCAATGAACGTGAAGGTCTTTGTGATTTTGCCGAGCTCCTTTCAGTATGAAGTTGGTGCTTCACTTGGATAGGTATTATGCTGTCAGCTTTAGTGACTAACACTCTTCTGCCCCATTTATTCGAGTACCTTTACAGTGTCTATTACAGTACTCCCTGTGAACACTTCTTCTACCACAAAAAGCAGGAAAACATAAGGCTAGCAGGATTTAAGACAGGAAAAGAACAGACTGGAAAGACCAAATCATGTTGTAAAATAGCGTAAGATTTGCTGTTTTTTCAAAAAAAAAAATATATTCTTGATAAATATATCAACAACGGGTGTTTGTAACGGCTAGCTGGGACAGAAGAATAATTTCAAGGTAAATGGTTTTATCTGAAGAAGGACAATGAATCAAATTCATTATTTAAAATAATGACGCTGGCAGAAATGAGCTGCCCCCCCCATCGCTGTAGGGATAGCGTTATGATAACAGTTGGTGAATTTCTGTTGAGTATCAGTTAAGTGTATAAAATACTCTCAAGTATGCTTTATGTGTGTTTCAATAGAAATGATTACTGTAAAAATGGCCGTTAATGATGAGAGGCAATGACTGTTTCAGGACATCAAATTGAGGGAGAAGATGGGAATAATGAGACCAGGGAGGAGACAGATGGTCCTGTAATAGGGGCTGGTGATTTTCAATTCATTCAGTGCGTGCCCATCCCCTGGAAGGATGACTTCTCCTATAAAAATAAATAAAATAAAATGGCCAGAGGTGGTGATTTTCAGACACACCTCAGGCCAAAATGGTAAAGAGGTATAAATGTATGTAAAAGTTATTTATTAGAGTGAACTTAGAGTGATCCAGAGAATCTGCCAGGACAAGGTTGTGTTTTCTTCCTGATGCAGAGCTCTGTGTTTGAAGCAGTGACAAGCTTGTTGGAGGCCCCAATCTCCAAAGCACTGTCCTTGATTTAATACCAGGACGGAGGGAGGTTGTGGCTTTTGCATTTATCGGGGAAGCTACCTCCCAGTGATAGCAGTTGAGAAGTGCTGAGGTGGTGGCATCGAAGGAAAGCAACCTCTGGATGCAAAGTCTGTCTTCCAGCCAGGGTGCTGGGGACCTGATTTATTGCCAGCTTTAAGCACTGCAAGCCTGCTCCACTGTGGTTCTGTGCTGTTCACCGAGTGCAATACCATGTGATATGGAGAGAAGTGGCTTTTTTGGACTTCTCAGATTTGGTAGCTTCTAGAGGAAAGTGGAAGTCTTTATCCAGTGACTGCAGGTGAGATGGGAAACTGGAGAATCCCAGCTGTGCCTTTGGATTCTTTGTTGTTTCTTTTACTGAAGTGATTTGGTGTGCTAAGAATATGACTTAGGCAGCTCAAAGCTTGAGAATAAAATGAACATTAGTTTATGCAGCGTGATCTGTGTTGGTTTATAGGCCAGTGCTTTGTCCTCTGACCTGTACCCATAAGCTCTCACCAGGCTCAGCACCTAATGCAAGGCGGCTCAATTCAAGCTGCTCCTTTGCAGAGAGCACAGCCCCTCCTCATCCTCCTCTCCCAGCCTGCCTTTTCTGGAGTGCCCATATCCATCTCTAGCAATGCTCTGAGGCTGCAAACTTCCTCGCTGTGGTTCTGTAATCCCAGTGGGTTCAAAGCTCTGCACCTGTGTGCCTCTTAATGCCTCCAATCTCATTCTCTATGCCGTGCGCTTTTGGGTACAGGACTAGAGATGGGCTTCCGTGGGTTGGTTAATTAATTTGGGGTGAGGTGATTATAAGCAGTTTGACATGATAGGGAGCGTCATCTTCAGTTCTTAAAGAACAGCTGTGGGTAGGTTGGCACCTCATGCTGCTGTGAGCTTCAGCTGTGCAGCCTTGGTGTTGTGTTCCCTACGTTTCTGTTGTTCCTAGCAGGCTTCCTCCTGCTAAGAGTGCGGTCACGTTCTCTGCTCAGGCACCGTGCAATTTCTCCTGGTCCTTATATCTCCTCACCCCCGCTGAATGAGTGGCAACACTCTATTATGAAAAACAAATCCCATCGCATGAGCGTAGCAAGAGCTAATCTCAGCTGCTTTGTTCTCTAACAAAGCAAGAAACAGCTGCTGAGATTAACAGGCAAGGTGAAGATGAGGTGGCTCAATTCATCTCCAAATCGCTTCGCTTCAAGTGTACTACAGAGCAGGAGGATTACCAAGATGCTCTAGCAAATCACCAGGAAAGGGGGGGAAAAAAAAAAAGGAAACATCATTTTCTCTTACTAAGATGAAAAGGTTATATGTAGAGAGAGCTGTTGAGAGATTTCTGGGATTTGGAGGGTGTCTGAGAGCAGCAGGAATAATGAAGGCAAAAATTGAAATGGTAGCATCTGAACAGAAAGCCAGCTATCTGCAGTTGTTGTCTTGTCATTCTTTCACACTTATCCCCCTTATTGTCTTCATTTCTTTCCTTTGTCTCTTTGCTTAGCGGTAACCACGCTGTCTGCCAGCTGACTCCAGAGCACAGACTTTTGGTATTCAAAATCCTGCTGACATTTTCTCAACGCCTTTCCCAATAAAATTTTGATGTTAACTTTTTTTTTTTTTAAAAAAAAAGCCTTAAACGATGAAATACTGCATCAGTTTTGGTTCTCTTTTCTTGAGCCTAGATTTGCCACTTTTCATTCTGAAGGGACGCGGAGGTGTCTTCAATTACACGATTTCAGCAACTCGATTTTATTGTTTGAAACGATGCTCAGCAGCATTAGCTGTATCATGAGGGACTGGCTGTCAAGAAGTCATGTGGCTTATTCAAATCATGGATCGCTTCCCTCCGTCAAGCAATGAGCTGGTGGCAGAGCTTGTGCGATCTGGAGGTCAGCTGCTGGAGGATATTTTGCATGGTGGTGTGTTGGTCTGTTTTAAAAACAACCAGGAAAAAAACACAAACCCAAACAATCTGCCCTGCACCCAGACCCTGCTCATAGCTATGTATAGTCTGCAAGTGGTTGTAATGGCATGTTTTTTAGCAATGCCTCTCAGAGAAATTATAATTCATGATAAATAAGAAACTGATAAATGAAAAAGCATTTCTTGGGCTTTGCTTTCATACAGCTTGCTGTAAAAGGATTTTCATAGCCAAGTCCCGCTCTCTGCTGTAGGGAATTGTAGATGGCGTTTTACTTGTCTGTAGGGTAACAAGTTAGATTATAGTAAAACATCCTGCCAGATACGTTTTGTCTCTTTGCTGTTTTTCAAGGCTTTCATAGCCTGATGTGAGAGGTAAAGCCGTTTCCTTTGCCAGTCAAAGCAGATGCAGATGCAGGGTATCTGCGTTGTGCCCGTTCCATGCAGAACATACACCCGTCTCGCAACAGCATTTGGCCTGCTGGAGGGATGGGTGACATTGATGCTGAATTGGACAGTTTGAAGAAATGAGCATGAAAAAGCACAGTTCATTGTCAATATTCATGAAACTTATTTAAAAGGCCTTTGTTTGGCCTGGCTTGTCGGCAGAAGGATCCTGCATCGCCTGCTGGTGCTGCTGCGGAGAGCTGGTCGCACAACTGGCGGCTATGGTGAACAGAACCCTTACATGTAAGACATGAACAAGCTGCTAGCAATGAAAAATAGTTCTGACTTGACACCAAGGAATATTTTTTGCTGTTTGGATAGGCGGCACAGGAGCAGGTTGCCCAGGCTCTGTCGTTGGAGGTTTTTAAGACCTGAGGAGCTCCGTGGTGTGATCCCGCTGCTGACCCTGCTGGAGGCAGGGGCTTGGAGCAGGTACTTGCTGACGTGTCCAGGAGCCGGGGTTGTTCTCAGACAAACAAAGCCAACAAATTCCTGTGTTGCCACATCTCTGGCTTCATGGGGCTGTCACTGCTGCCTGTGCAGAAAACACAACTGTTGTCCTACGTGGGGTGCTGCTCTGCTGCTGTCTTAGTGCGTTGAAGGAGCATCTCTGCAATGCTCATCGTGCCCTCAGCTCTCCTCACCACATGTGGGAAGCACTGGGTCTTGCAGAAGTGGCCAGCATAAAACTGGAAAACATCCCTGATTAGCACATTGTTGTTTTCCCCAAGCTGGTAAAAGTCGCTTCTGTTCGATAATGTGAAGTCTGGGGAGAGGGGCTTGGGGAGAAGGTGGAGCCTGGTTGGGGCAGAAAATACAGCCTGATGACTGCAGGCACTGAAAGCAGCAGGGAGAAAGAGGGAAACTGAAGCTACCACTGATGCAGCTGTTTGAAAGTTGGCGTGGTTTAAGATTTAGGTGTTAAAAACAAATGAAGCTGTTGATTTTTTTCACTAATTTAGTATGTCTCCTTCAGATTCCTTTAAATGCGAATGTGACAAAAAACAACAAACCATGGTAAATATAATTCACTTTCTAAATACGTAAATGGCTACTGCTTCTGCCTTCTCCTTTGAAGATTTTGCTTGTTCAGAACTGCTACAGCCAGCACAAATGATGCTGTCCTGGTTCCAACTGGTTTGAGGCTGCCCGTTTGAAACAAATTTGTTTTGCTGCAGTTTTTGGTAAGCTTTTGTAGGATGTAGCCTGGCAGCACAGCTAAATTGATGCAGTGATGGGCTGTTGTTGAAAGGGATGGTGTTGTACAGTCTCAACAGCTCCCTTGGGCTGACTGCAGCGTTTATCTGACCATGCACGAAGCTATTCAGAAATCTAAACTGTAGAAAAATCAACGTTTTTTTTTCTGCCAGTGAGCTCTGTGCTGGCTCGCTACGAGGTCAGCTGAGATGCTGCTGCCAGCACAAGGAAGAGGCTCCAGGAAAGGGGGAGAAGTCTCAGCTGTGTATGGTCAAATCATTTTCTTAGACTCCACTTCTCGTAGATTTTAAGCATGGGAATCAGCCCTGAAGCTGAAAGCCACGCTGCTCCCTCTTCTTACCCTCACAGTTTTTCCTGCAGTGGCAACGCCCCGTCCTCCATGTGCAAGTTGAGACTTTGTGCAGCATCAATGCTGAACTGCACTGGAGTATTTGTCTGGTTTGATTTTATTTTGATGGATTTGTAGTTTTCACCTGGGTTTCTTTTGTGCAGCTGCGCAAATGCTGGCACCAGAGCAGGAGCAAAGGAGCAAGTGGCTGAGGGTGCGGGGCAGGTGAGGCTGCTTATTTGATTGAATTTGGATTGCCTTCAGCAGTCTTAACAGATACATGACACTATTTACACAAGGAATTACACTATTAGGCAATGATTGTATCTATTATTATTTCAGTGGTCCGTGAATAGATGTATTTTAAACCTGGTTTCCAGGTTTATGAATTTGTCCCCATGCTATCTGGGAAATGTCCTTTCTTTCTCTCCTTCCCCGTTGATCTTTGCCCTGTGCAGGCTGCAGCAGCCACGGGGGTTGAGATTCGGACAGGTGACGGATCCCTTCGTTTGCACCCTTCATCCCAAGGACACAGCAAGCATTGTGTTTGCTGGGGCAGGGGCAAGGCTTGTTTAAATCAGTTTAAATTCCTGCAGAATACGTGTCCATCACCAGTAGTTCTGATTTCTAGGTAGCATGGCTTCTGCGCGATTGCCTTTTGTGTAACGCTCCTTGCAATGGCAGTCATCTTTCCAGCTCCCAGCAGGAATCGTTTGGTTTCTCCCCAGAACCTTTTGTACATTCCCAGGCAGGTTTTTGAGCCCAATTGGCCCCTCGCTGAGTGCCTGCGCACCCACCGGTGCTCAGCACCTGCCCAGGCACACAGAAAATTCTGGTCAGGAGGCTTTCATTATAGGAAGGATTATTTCTCTGCCCCTATGGGCTTTCCCTACAGACACCCTGACAGTTCCCAAGGAGCCTTTCGCCCCTTTCTCACTCTCATTTTCCTGTTAAAACATCCAGGTTTGCACCTCAGGCATCGGTATTTTGTGCCTTGCCCATAGACCCGCGTGAGCTGCTGTGGCATTACGGAGATGCCTCCTGCACTTGTCATTTCCCCCCTTCAGGCAGTACAGACGGTGCAAGGTGCCTGTGCTCCAGCTGCTTCCCAACAGCTGAGACCCGGAGCAAGCTCAGCCTCGCCAAGCAGGAGCTGTTAGGGTATTAGGGATGCGTCTGGCTCACTGGAGAGAGGCTGAGGCAGCCCGGTCAGCTGCTAATTAAGAAATCTGAATGAGGCAGCGAATGTGTATCAGGGTGATTACAGTGGGGCCTCCCAGGTCACCCCAAAGCAGGAGCTGATCGGGCACTGTGGGGTTTCTGCTCCCGTGTGCCCTGAAGCCTCGCAGGTTCCGAGGCTCTGCTTCGCTGCCCACCCCATCTCAGGATGGAGAAGGTGCAGTGGTGCTGGGGAGGGGGGGTCACAATTTGTCCTCCAGGAGAACGTCAGGAAGAGAGCTAAGTGTGTAAGGAAAAAAAATCCCATTGCTTTAGTATATGAGAACTAAATAAATGTGGTTTGCCTGCCAAAAGGCAATGGACCTGGGTTTCTCCTGGTTTTCACACAGGTTTTGTGTTGGTCTGGCACAGCTCCCCCAGCTAACTGGCTTTATGCAATCTGCTCCTCGTCTCTCATGGAAGAATGAGATCTGGGCAAGCAGGACTGTAATTACCCAAAGAATTAACCTGGGGATTTTGGGGTCTGGAACTTCTCTTTACCTACAGCTTCTTCTCCTAAGGTTTAGACAAACTCAAAACTCTTTGCTGGTGATGCTTTAATTATTGCACATGATGTGAACTACAGCAGTCGGTTGCAACTGCTTGTAAGAGAGCTTTACTGGGATCTTTGAAATGGGGTAAGTCTTGCTCAGAAAGCTGTCAGGATCAATGTCAGTGTCCGGGAGGTGGTGTTGGGAGTCACAGGCATCCTCCTGAGCGACTTCATCTGTGTTAGCTGAAACTCCTCCAGTCACCTGTGCTGGCAGCTTGTGTCAGTACCCGACACAGCAGTGATGTGACCGGCTTCCCCAGCCAGTCTGGGGTTTGCCCCCTTCCCTTGTCTGTGGTCTCCCACCTCCCTTGCATTCAAAGCTATGGTTGGTCAAGCACAACCACACAGAAACTCAAATCTTTGGCCTAGAAACAACTTCCAACAAACAAGTTCCACCTGAGAGTAAAAATCTTTCCTACCATTCAGCTGTTCTCAGATCTTTTTTCCCTCTGTCCCACAGGTATTTCAGTTGATCCACTGGGTCCTTTCTGCACATGCACTTAATGTGCAGATTTGACCATGTCAGAGCAGCAGTTGTCTGTTTATTTTTTAATTGTATACAAGTTCTGCATAGAAAATCAAAGGCTCAGAAGAATTGCAGCTCAATCTACAGTTAATTAGCGTTCCCATCTACTTGTCTTGCATGAGTGCAATTGTAGAAAAAAATAGAGCTAGTAAAACGAGCGGCTAAATCCTTCCATCACTTGTGTGCCATGTGTTTAATGTTATAGGTTCTACCTTGATCTGGTTGTATGTTTTGTGTCTTACCTACTCTACCATGTTTAGTTTGCTCTTTGCCATCGATGTTATCCTAGTGTAAACTAGATGTAATTAAAAATATATTTTTCTGTCTGATGCTGCTATTGGAATAATGAACCTTAATTTCTAAAACCCCTTGGTAACTTTGGTAGATTTTAGCCCTAACTGGATGGCGAACTTCATGAACTCAGCAAAAGACCTCCTAGAATTGTGTTGTGGTGTTTGGCAATCAGATAATTCCTTTAGTCTACCTGGTATGCAATGCTCAGCAAATGCATGTATACCAGAAGATTAAAATTACTCCCATCTGTTACTGTCTACAGAGGCAGGCATGTTTTCTTACCAATCCATTATGCCAGATTATAAATGTCTGTTTTAACTGCTGCTGTCCAGCTCCCGTCAGCCTACTTCTTCCCTTCCGAGCTGTCACATTTCTTGCTCAGTTGATACTGCAAGACTTAAGTGTGTTTTATTTTTTTCAGTCCTTGTAGGCCTTGCTGTAATATTCCTTTTATCGTTGGCATTCATTTGAATGGGTTGAGGGTTGCGATTGCTGCTATTCCTCAGCACAGCAACCACTGCTCTACTTACCCCTTTCATTTGCTAACTGCCTTTGTCAGAACTTTGTCATACTGTTGGTACAGTAGTGTTTCTCAGCATATTTTAATCTGCTGTATTTAAAAAAGAAAATCAACAATACACCTTGTGCAGTCTTGTTATCACAGCTCTTCTTTGTACCCAAATACTACCAGTAGTACTATCCAATAGCATAGTATACTAGTATTATATAGTGTATGGCTGTACTTCTCCAGCTCATTGTCTGGGCTTTTTTTTCCCATTTTGTTTGCATGTATGGAAATGTGTGAATTTATCCTGGTTTGATTTATGTATTCTAAAGCTGCAGTCATTTTACAAACACTTCTAGTGGTTAATGAAGTATTGGTTGGGGAAAAAAAGACCAAAAACCACTTACCAAAGGAAGTCCCTTCTGTTCTGTAATGGCAGTAGTGTTCTGTGGGATGAAAACAAGTGAACTTGTTTTCACTGCAATAAGTAAAGTTTCAGCTGACGGGAATGTATGGCTGATTTTCAGTGCACTGTTTTACATGGGTATATGCTTTATATCCTGACCTCATGGGCAAAGTAAGTAGGAGTTCCCAAGCTTCAATTAAGACCTTTTATTTTCCATGAAGTATTTCCAGTGCTGAAATTTTCCTTTTTCATTCTGCTTTTGAGTGCTCTTAACTGTTATAGGGCCATCCACTTAGCTACTTAACTGGGCAATGTGGCAGCTTTTCTGACTTGTTTGTTTTCACCCATTACAGGAAGCAGCAAACATGCTGCGTCTGATGCAGAACAGGCTGAAGGAAGAGGAGCAGCACCTGCTTAAGAGTGGAAGTAAGTGGGTTTTCCAAACTAGTTGTATTGGCAGAAAAATGAAGCACTGGCTACTACTTGTATAAATGCGCACTTACAAGCCACAGGGACGTGGGATAGACGACTGAGTCAACAGATTATATTAGAAAAAGTGGGATGATGATAACTTTGAAAGAACACCAATGAAATGGAGAACCTAACCTCTGTGAAATGCTCCTTCACCTTGTGAATTTTACCTGCAGTGCTGAGAGGCGAAAACAGTCGCTCGCTAAATGTGCTGTGCAGCTGCAGCAGGTGGATTCATTTTTCTGACATCCCAGCCCCTTCAGGCTAGCTGCAGATGAAGCAGTTGTCCCAGCACAGTGGGATTGATGATGAAAAGTTGGTTTGCTACCAAGCTTGGTTAGAGGATTCTGCCTGGGAAAATGCTTGTGTGCTGGTGAGTCGTCTCCTTGGTTTGTGGGACTACCTGGCTGCCTCGTGGTGCACGGGTGCTGGTTTGCCTTGCAAAACTAGATCACTTTTGTCCTCAACAATTAGTCTGCCACATCGCGTGCTGTGGAGGTGGCTGTGTGTTTGGGCTAATTCTTTGTGATGTATCTATCAGATTGTAACATTCACTGATGAAACAACTTCTGTTTGAAATCCTTGTTAATATCACTAATCTTCAAAGTGTGGTCCATGTTTGCCTTCTTGGGTTTCCTTGATTTAGTGTACCTGCAAAATGTGAATGCAATTAAAATTTGGGGATTATCTTTTTTTTTTATATACATTTTTAATTAATTAGAATTCTAGCTGAAGACCAGAAAGGAACAAAAACCCCTTGAGATTTTGCAGAAAGCTAACAAACCAGATTTTGCTTCTTTTGAGTCAGGCGTCAGCAGAACTTCCCCATTAATTGCCCCTGTGAATTGGATATTGCAATATGTGCATTTTTATATGGTAGTGAAAAAAAACAAGAGGAGGGTTAACTCTCAGGATCAAAGGGAGAGTTCAGGAAAGCTAAAATTGGGTAAGGACATAAAAGTTACGCTTCACAATTTGTTTGCTGGCAGATGTTTTCTGAACAAGCTCATGAAAGAGGAAATTCATTCATCTATGCCCATCTTTGATCTCATCTCCTTATGTCAATGCAGTAAAAAGTGAAGTTTTATCTGAAACACAGGATTTGTAATGTAAATTGCAAGAATGTGGAACTATTTCAAGCATCTACTTGAGTGAAAAAGTCCAGGTCCTCCTATGTGATAGTTTCCAGGATGATTAAGTTTGGTTTCAGTAGGTTTCCAGAGTAAATAAGTTCAAGAGGGAAGAACATTTATCATCAGTAATTAGCAATGTGAAGTGTAACATGAAATTTTCCTGATTTTTTTTTTCCTTGCCAGTGGACTTTCACTTAGAAAATTGCTCAGTCATTTTGCATCTCTCAAATAATACAAACCTTGTCTTTTAGTGAGTGATCTAACTTCTAAGAACACATAATTAAGACTTTTACTGACCTCAAAAAATATTGCCATAATATGTCTTTATTCCAAATTGACAAAATTAGTGTTTGTTCTAGTGATAGGAGCAACAGGATCCTGGATCATTGCTGGCTCATTTATTGATTGTCCCATAACCTTGGCAAATCAAGTCATCCTTCTAAGCTACAGTCTGCCTTTACCTGAACATGGTGTTGAAGTCTGTGGAGCTGCAGGGATGTAACTGAGGCAATAAATTTGGCTCTTGGAGGCTGTTTCCCCAGTGCTGATCATGGAACACAGTTTTGTTACTGGGTACTGTGAGGTTAATTTATTGAATGCTGTAAAACTGGCTGAGATCACAGTTTGCTAACATAAAACGATCAGGTACCAAGTTGTGCTCTCCTCTCAGACCAGACCCTGCTTCCTGCTGTCACTATTAGTTGTAAGATGCCTTTTATAGAATTCAAAACAAAGAGATATACTTGGAGAAGAGAAGGAAGAAGTTGGTATATCAAGTGGCACAGCACCCTGTTAGGGGTGAAGTTAACCCCAAGTCAAGAATATATCTTGCACAAGAGGCAACAGAATCGGTGCAGCGCCACTGAACAGCTCTGACTGCCCCAAAGAGGTTATTAGTGAAATTCACACTGGAAACAGAAAGGACAGCAAGGGATGGAGCTTTGGCAGTCGAGGGTTCCCAAGAGCCCTGCAGCCGTGGCCTGGCACTCTGTGATTTTATCAAAAACTGCTGCAAGCATCATGTGGATTGTGGGGAACTGGTATAAAACCTAACGGGCACAAGCACTTAGACCTTATTTTACTGATCTGCTGAGGTTCTGCATGCTGTATCCTCCTTCAAAGATAGGACGTGCCTTTTAGTGAGACGGGCACAAGGAAGATTAAAGAAAGGCTTTTCTTCCCCATTAGGAAGATCTTTCTGAAGCAGGTTTTAGGAGAAAAAATCACTTGTTTATTCCACTTGCATTTTTAAGTAATACGCACACGCAGTCCAAGTGCTTTTAGCATTGTTTTCCATCTTCAGCTTGTCAAAAAACCTCAGGACTTTGCTGTCTGGGCCATTAGGGCAACAAATAGGGTCTGAGCTTCATTCCCCTGCAGCTCCACTGAAGCCTGGCCTGGGTCCCTGTCTCCTAAGGCTGAACCTCCCTGTGAGCTCCCTTGGGACAGGTTCGTGGTCTGCCTGCACAGAGGCAGCTCGGGGCCAGTGCCTCCTGCGAGGGAAAGGGAAGGTGCTCCAAATCTCATTACACTTTGCCCCTGAGAGCTGCAAAGCACTTAATGAGGCTCTGGGAACAGCATAGGCTGGAATCAGGTGATGAATTTGTTACCATTAACTGATAAAAGTCAGCGCTCAGCCTGCCCCTGTAAGCACTCTCACCTTTGCATACCTTTGTAATCGATGCAGTTCTTTTATTGTCTGAATCCTTTGACCTTATCCACTGCTAATTTGGTAAGAAGGGCTGCAAATTAACAGTTCATTCCTCTGCAGCAGAAGTTGCAGGAATTCTGGACAGCTCTCGGTTTCCTTTCAGGCTGAACTAATGGCGAAGAAACCTAAATGACATTTCTCATGAAGAATGGCTGTAAAACACAGGTTGAATTGTGCAGGTCTGTTAGGAACACAGAAAGGCAAAAGATATGTCAGGATGCATGCACAAAATCTGCAACAACATTTAGTGCAATTCAGAAATAGCCTGGCTCTTTTTTCTTTTTTTTCCTAGTGTACATTGCAAATCATCTTCTAATTCTCACAGAACATCTTCATAAAACCACTGCACTTAAAAAAAAAAAAAAAAAAAAAAAAAGCTAGCGCTAAGTTATGTGGTAAAAACTGTTCTTAAATTATGTAAAGACCTTGAACTCTAGATCCAGCTCAGGCTTTCAGCAGTATTTGCATGATGACAATGTATGCAGTTAAGTACTTGCAGCACTACAGAAATGTTTTTTTTTGTGTGTGAAGAGTGATAAGTAAATCGCTGGTGTTTTTGTAATCCTAATTTCACATAAGATGCTGCTGTTAGAGAAACCAATCTAGGATGTGGTGTTTTTTCACAGCGTGCTGCCTTTGTAGCACATCCAAGGCTGGTGCAAAGTAACAAATGCCAATTGCCTGAAACTCGGGGCTTGCTGTAGTGGTGGGTAATGGAACAGTGCCTCTTAAAATACTATATTCGACACTGCTGGATGAGCACTGTGAAAACTGTTGATAGAACTATTGTCAGGTGTAGATACATGAAGAGTTGCTCTGATAATGATTTGGTGTGAGAGGAGAGGGCTACGAAGGTCACTGACCACTGCAGAAATTCAGGGCATTTTTTCAGCTTCTCCCATTGTTGAAAAAAAAAAAATGTGTTTGCTGAGCAAAAAAGTAACTAGTGATTTTTTTTCTAAGCTAAAATATTTTTTTTTCAGACTAATCAGCCTATTTCACTTATACACATTCTTTCTTTCTTTTTGTGAATTTAAAAGCAGAATATATATACATATTTTAAAAGAAGATATACTTTCAATATATAAAAATAAACCCTTAGAAGGCTTCAAACTCTTTCCTATATTCCTTTTGGCCAAATCTATGCCTAGCATTTGATTTCAGTTTGCAAAAATATTTGCTGTCAAATTGCATTTTTCAGTGCAGGTTCCACTCCCTGGCTTGCCGCTGCAGTCAGCCAGCCCAGCCCTGGCTGCTCTTGCTTGGTCTGTAGAAGGAAGAAGTGCCTGTGCCATGCAGCACTGAGATGTGCAGCTCTCTGGTGGTGTTGAGCAAACCTCATGTCCCAGCAGCAGGACTGACCGATGCTCCTGTACAGCTTGAATTCTGCCCAGTACACAACCAAAGCGTTTTCTTGGCCAGTTCTACGTGTGGAGCTCACTCTTTTTTGACAGGCAAGCAAGATGTGCCCAGATCCAGCATCTTGCTCAGTTAAACAGAGCAAATAGATGCTGTGCTCTGGGTAGCAAATCACATGGTGCTGTTGCAGGTCAGTGATGTACTGAATCTCTTCTATTCTTTCCACTCCAGAACTGATGCTTTGACATCTGACAGGTGATAAACAAAAGGCCCTGTGGCAGTAATTGTCACATTTGAAGTGTGGCAGGGAGTTGCTGGGTAATCCCCACGGGTGCCTGGCTGCTATTGCTAATGCTCAGCACCTTCACCAGGAGCATGCTAAGCCCATCCATCTCGCAAGAGATGCTTGGAATTTGTCCACAATTGTCTTGTGTTTTGCTCATTAAATAATTGCAAATTCATGTTCTAAGTTAATAGTACTGCGATGGATTCTTGGCCTCTGAGATCATTAGAAACTTGTTATGGTGGCTGAATGCAACCCCTCTGTACAATGGGCCAAATAGCTACTCGTTCCTGTGCCAAGGCTACGAATCCCAGTTTGAATGGAGATTTATTCTTCACGATTTCAAGTGATGGAGACCTACAGGTTCCCTGGGCAGTGGTTAGTTATCTGTACTGTTTAAGACATGAGACATCCTACGTTAAGTCTGAACATCCGTGCTTTCTGCTGAGGTCAGTAGGATTATAGGTGCTCAGACCTTGCTCGGGAGCTCGTAGACCAACGTGACTTTTTTCTGAGATGACACAAAGGGTCTCAGTTTTGTGCTATTTGGGATATTCCCTACTGAAATGCATACATCAAAGCATTTCTTTCCATTCAGATTTGCAGAGCTGCAAATACGTCAGTGTCTGGGCTGAACTGTATGACTGGTTTCTCTGAGGCTGGTGAGACATGAGTACGGCTTTGGTAGAACCGAGCCTTTCAAGTGGGAGCTGAACATTTTTCCTCCCTTGGTAACGTTAAAATCCTAATCCGCTCCTTTTTTTTTTTTCCCTGTTCTAAAATTTAATGCTATTTATTAAGTGGATTTTATTTTGGCTCAAGTGGCTGTTGGTTACCCACTTGGTTTTCTTATGACATTTTTCACTAAAATCAACATCTTCCTAAATACAGTAATCATGCAGCCAGGGCCTGTTTTCAAAGCAGGGATTTTTATTACGAAATAGAACATGCGAAGCAACACTTACATCTAATTCTAAATTTATTTCTTCTTATCAATAAACTATGCCCTTTGTGCTCATTATCTTCACCCCACTACCTTCTTATTTTACAGTTGGATACGTTTACTTGAGTATTTATGCAAGCTAACAAACCTGTAATGAAATCACTGGTACGTTATTAAATCATGCTGCTTTTCCTTCAAGCTTTGCAAATTACCCCAAATTTAATCATTTAAATGTAGTTCTATCAGTCCAGGTATCTGCTCTTGTTTTTTTCTTTTTTTTTTTTTTTTCTTTTTTCTGGAAACAGGTGTGTTTTGGAACAAATGACACACCTTTTGAGAGCACTGTTTCTCAACTATAACCAGGATGTACTTTTTGTGGCTGGACTAGTTTAATTGAAACTAATTTAGTTGGCTGAAGCCCACCTTTATCAAATGGAAATACTGAAATGTAAGGCAAGAGTTTCAAATCCCAGTATATTCTCTCTGGTGGTCTGATATTTTGCCAATAATCTCTGTGCAGCAGAGTACATCCCAGCAGTGAGGGAGTGGGCCAAATGCAGTTCATGGAGTGTTTCTTTTGATTACCTTTCTGTAGTAAAAATACAGGAGCGTGTTAAAATACCAGCCTTAAGCTTCAGTAAGCCGCCAGGATTAGCCTAAATTTGGGCACATAGATTGCTGAGTTGCAGTTTACTGTTAAAAGTTAAATAATCTTCATGTAAAGCCATGCAAATCCCATAATCCAGCTCCATTAGAATGTGTTCTGTACTTCATGTACGAGTATGTGGGAATTGGAAGTAGTGTGCTTTATTATTCTCATTGCTTTATATTGACACTGAGAGAAATCCACATTTTCCCCATAAAAAACTCTCCCGGTGTGCTCGGAATGGAGGCGTTGTCATTTCTGTTGTGCTGTAATTTCTATTATGCAGTATTACACAGTTAGTGGTTGTCACCTCTTGTAGGATTTCTTTCTGTGTGTTAAGTGAAACAGTTTGAATTGTCACCTTTTTTTTTTTTTGAGGATCCAGAATGCTTTTTTTTTTTTTTTTTTTTTTTTGGAAACTGGACACCCTGGGCAGGTACAATGAGAAATACCGGGTGGAGGAGTCCTGTAATGCTCTAGGTAGGTCAGATCATACATTAGACTACTTTGCCATTTCATCCTTCCATAAAACCTGTGCTCAGCTGGTTTTCACCATATATAAATAATTTTTAGCAACATGCTCCGCTCTGTGCCCTTGGCATTTTGGCCCTCCACAGCTGTGCCCTATGGGCAATAACTCAGGCTGAAGAGCATGGTGCTAGGAGCCACTGAGCCACCCAACACAGAAAGCTCGGTTAGAGCAATGCAGTTATTTTTTTTTTTGCAAGTGAGAAGGGTGCTCGGTGTCTGTCCAGGCGGTGGGCAGGAGGCTCAGAGGCACAGGTTGTTGCTGAATTTGCATTTCAGCTCCAGCCTTTCTGTTCCTTCAGCGTGTGCTTGCTGTAGCAGCCTGGTAAAACTTCACATTGGGGTCTGTGCAGCACAATTCTGGACAGGCTGTTCAAAGAAAGTCCAGACCCTTGCCAAAACCCATAACAAGCTTTGTTTCAAGGTCCCAGCTCAGCTGGAAGAACAGCAATCTGTGTTTGCATGCCAGTAACTCACCTGTTGGATTTTCTCTTCATTTTTACTGAAAAGTAATCTGGGATTTTTAAAGGTGTAATTAAAAAAAAAAAAAAGCTAGGCTTTCAGCTGCTGTTGGCTTGACTGGTAGAGCACACTTTGAAAGAGGAGAGGTGGAGCTGAGGCTTTTTGGGGGGTGCCAGTGGCTCTCTGTGGTGTCCATGCATGGGCTGAGCACCTCCAGCACTGCAGGTGAGAGGTAAAACATCTGGGTCAGTGGGGGAGAGGGATAAAAGTAAGTGTGAGATAGAGGGCATTAGGAGGAGCAGAGCAACTGAGTGAAAGAAGAGGTTGGGACAGAAAAAAGCTGTGTTTAAACCATTTCCTTTCCTGAAGCAGCAGCTTGAGGCCCTCCACCCATGGATTCTGTCTCTGCAGTAGGCATCAATTCTGTCCCAAGGCACTGTTTGCCGTGGGATCTTACTGCCAGTCCCAATTCCAGCAGCAAGATACTGTGGGGAATTATATGATGAGCTGATCTTCCTTTTTTGCAAGTTGAAATGGGTAAGAAATGGCTGGAGAGCGTGGAAATGTGCTGCAGGCAGCAGCAGGGTGCGCGTGGTTCAGGAGAGCATTAAACCATCAGCACGGCTGGTTAGGGGAGAGAGCACCTCTACGGGCAGCAGAGGGATGCTGGCAGGTTCATTTCTGTCCTCCTTGTCATCTTACCACTGTTCTGTCTGAAGGGAAATGTGTTTTACGTGTTGTATCTGAGAGTCTGTTGCTACCAATGGTTTAAAAAATGGTTTCCAGAAAAGTGAAATGTGAAATTAAAGCCCGGTGTGTTACAGCAGTGCCCCTGCCCTGAGTGGAATCGCATCGCTGTGCCTCTGCAGGGTGAAGGCTCTGAGTCCTGTCCCCAAAGTGGTGTTAACTGGGTTTGTCACTTTGGGTTGCCACCAGAGAGCACCGGATCCATTAGTCCAGGTTTCAGCTGTCGGCTCATGCTCAGGAGAGTGAGAAAAAGGTGCTAATGGGGAAGAATCTGCCCTGGTCCGGCAGAGCAGGCAGGAGGGCCCTCAGCAGCATCCTCTGCTCTGGCTGGTGGTGCTGCAGAACAGGAGGAGCACGTGTGACAAAATCTGCAAGAGAGGAATCCTTGCTCAAAGAAGGGGCAAAAAAGAAGTCTAAAATGAAAAAGAGCATTTCAGACGTAGCAGTGAGAGCCCTGGCAGATGAGGTAATCTTGCTCTTCAACAGCACAAATCTGAATCCTTCATTCAGGCTACACGTGGGTCTTCCAGAGGGGTCTGCTTGAACAAAACCTGGCTTCCCTGAATATCGGGAAACAGAAACAGTCTTCAGCTCCCACAGCAGTCATTCCATCACTTGCCAAGGAAGAAGGTGCAACACAAACAGAAACTGTAGCTAATGGTCATGGAGCCTCATAGTCTTACTAGGGTATCAAATATATCCCGTGTTGTTTAGTTATTACCTTAATACTGCAATGAAAAAGATTATGGGGGAAAAAAAAGGAAAGTAATATATCATATATTGTCTGATAATTAAATATTGCAAAGACATGTCAGCTCGTTACTAATCATAATTGAAGTAGTTATTTCCATTTTCACCTCAGACATGTGTAATTAAGTGTGGGGGGGATTGCTGTCAGGGACTCGGCTTTAGTTTGGGTGGGAGGAAGGAAACAAGGGCAGGTTATGAAAACATTTGAAGTTCCTGCATCTTGGGAACTCCAGGCTCTCTTCCTAGTCCTGTTTTTCTAGAAATCTTGGGTTTAGCTCTAACAACTCTCATTTATCTGGAGATGTCTCATTGTGCTTTTCTAACCTATGACTAAGTGAAAGGCAAAGAGTCTAAGGGGACTTTTTTTGGATATTACTTACGGCAGAGTAAAAGGCTAAGATGTAATAAGCCCACACTTCCCAAAAGCTGTTAAAAGATCTTTATTTTGAAATCAGTTTCAGAGATAGCACCTTCTGACTGGACATACGGCTCATACCCAGAGAGTGTATTCAGGATGTTGCCTTTACGGTACGACCTGGGGATGGCCTCAAGACAATTGTTTATATCGTGCACTCTGCTCATCTCAACTTCTTTGGCACTTAGGTGTGGAAAGATGCCTTCCTTAGCGAGGCTGGGGAAGCTGGCTATTCCCCTGCGCCTGTCAGCAGAGACAGTGCCCTGTTTCCAACACGTTTTGAATTAATCTTGGACTTGAACAAAGGTAGAGAGCACTAGCAGCTCTTCTGTCTAACTGCTATTATGGGCTGTTGCGGGTTGTTTTAATGATGTTTATCTTCTGCTTTTGTTTTAACCAGATAATGATAATTCCGATGCAGACATTCAAGAGGATGAAGGCTCTGATAGTGAAGTGGAAGAGGGGCAGATCATGAAGCGGCACATGGCCATGGAGGCTCTAATGCAAGGTACCTTCAGCTTTCCTGAGTTGCTTTGATTCAAAAGGACAAGCTCAAAGCATCTGAGTAACCTTAAATATAAAAGACCCTGTTCAAGGACATTGGCACTGCTCCATTCAAGCGAGCTGTAAGAGGACAGTGTCTTATGGAGAAAATACAGTGCTTTCAGGGGAGTGAATTAAGGAGGATTTACTGAAGAAAAAAAAAAGTGAGAAAAATCCTTTCTTAGTATTGCTTTGCAGATTCAGAAGCAGCTTTGTGCAAAGCCTTAGAAAAGAAATATGATTTCTCATTGCAAGGCATTTATTTCCTTCTAGGTGTAGACATCATCTCCTGTAGGGTCATCTTCAAAATGGGACATTTAGTAGGTCTGTAAAGCCTCTTGCACTGACACAGTCAAGGGTGTGACACACCTGAGTTACCTCATTCAGGGGAGGACCCCCGGCTTCTGGCACAGTTCATGCAGAGTGCAACTTCAGCCCCTGGCTGCTGATTCCTATAGATTCCAGGTCAGAAGCAGTCTGAGGATCTGTGTTTCATTTAGGTGGAAAAAAAAAATGTTCTGCTCAGTTTACAGTCAAGCAAAATGAAAGCAGAAAATCGGGTTATTTCTCACTGGCGTTCTTGTCAGCTGTGAGTGATTCTGTCCATCAGCAAAAGCCTCTCTGGGCTCTGGATGAAGTGCCAGTGTGGATAATACCGTGTGCCACTACTTCTGCCAGAATGTGTTACTTGTATAGACTGCAAATGTGTTTTCTTTCTGAGCAGAGTTCTGCTCTCCCCTTTCTAATGGAGACTAGAGCAAGAAGCTAAAGTTCTCAAGTCAAAAAAACAAAACAAAACAAACAACAAAAAAAACATTTTTATCCCCATTTCCTCTACTTTTCATAAAGTCAAAAACTCTTGAGAAATTTGAAAAGTTGAAAGTCTTGGAAGTGCCAGATACCCTAATATTCACTAATGATTTTTACAGTGCAGTTTCTCAAAGAAAAGTTTGTACTCGGTTTTTAGAGCTTTAGAGCTGACTGTAACTGTCCGTGATGCCCCCTCTCAGCAGGCATCAGAACCCAGCGGTGTGGGTCCTGGCTGCAGTTAGGCAGCTCTTAACATCAGCTTCAGGAGGAGGAAGTTTTATTATGAAAGCTGTAGAAAAACTGTAGATTTTGTTTCAAGTAGTGTTTTTTTCTAGGATGAATTTATTGCTAATTACACTTTCTAGAGACTCAGCCTTAACTTGTCCAACATAAAGAAAGCAGTCGAAATCCTTGAGATATTTCTTCTGCCATCCTGCTTAGATGGCTTCTTTGCTCTTGTAGGTCTCATCCTAGTCTTTAGTAAACTACTTCTGATACACAATTATCCTCTGGCTTTTGCATGGTCTGATTGTGGTTTGCTGACTACCCAGTGGCCATACCAATCTTTACTCAGTGTCTCTGTAATTTGGAAGTCTCCCTTAGCTCTCTGTCCTCTTTTTGCCTCTCACTTGCTATGAACAGAACTACTGAACCAACTCCTTGTATGTTTAAATAGATCCTGAGATGCCTTTTCCATGGTTCATCCAGGGGTGAGGCTGTATTCTCCCCCTGTAACTCACAGCACTTCAGTCCTACCGTGCTCCCATGCAATCTCTGCTGGCAGAGATGGATACAAACACCCTTAGACTTCTAAGGGAAGAATTATCAGCTTGCTTTTCTGCCTTGCTGAGGTTACTCCTCATCATCCTGGGCAAATCACCTAGTTGCTCTAGCTATATCTACACTGAGATTAACAGCAGGCTCTGCATACTGCTGGTGATGCTTCGAAATGGTTTGTTTAGGAAACACAACCTCGCTATATCTCTGCCTCTGGTGTAAAATGAGCTCTCCGAGGCCTGCTGATTCCTTATTGGTACAGAACATAGGGGAAAAAAAGCTTGGACTATGTCAAGACACCAGCCAGGCTTTCCTTCAGGAGGTCCAGCCTTATCCAGAGTGCACACTTAGTGAGGAGCAGTTCTAGCCTCGAGGACAACCTCAGTCTGCCTCTTTTTTGTGGTAATTGGCCCCTTTGGTCACATCAGTGGTGAGGCTGTGTTTGACTGCGTGAGCCTGGCAAACCGAAGCGCTGGAGACACGTCAGGTCCTGAGATTAATGTCAGGTTCTTCAGCTCCGTTAGCAGGTTGAGCTTGAGCATTCACTGGCCGTTCATCCTTGATTGCAGAGAGAATCTACATGTGTACTTCAGCATGGGTAGTTTGCATTTAAAATGTACTTAATTATTAAGACCATATAATAAGAACATCATTGTTATTAATTACCATTTTTCCTTGGCTCAATTCAAGAGCTTCCCATTGCTTTCTTTGGATGTATTGTGTCTTCTTACCAAGTGATGCTCCTGAGCCATATTTGTTCTGCTAAGGAGAAGTAGTCCACTGTGGTCAGTTCCTGCAGTTGCTGTGATTCAGTTTTACATCTCTAATTTCCGTGTTGTTAGTATTGTAAGAGGAGACTTCCTCCCTCTGTAATAGATGGGCAGATATTCTAGCGTGCTTTGTCAGTAGAGAGGCAAGATTCATAGGGGGACATAATCACTCCTATTAGGCCACTTGGTATGAGGAAAATCAACACACTTTCTCGAGTCGTTTCAGCAGGTCTGTCTAAATGCAGTAAAATTCAAACTAAATGCAGCTTTGACAATATTGCTCCTGGTTTTATTCTTTTAGCCAATTAAAAGACTTGAAAGTATACGATTTAGTCTCCCATGGAGCAGAAAAGAGTGTTGTCTAGGGGAGACATGACAGACTGCCAACCCCTGTGGTACAGAGAGAAAATCAAATCCTTACTCCCTGTGTACAAAGAGGAATAGGCGGGCTAGGAAGGAGGTTAAAATGGACTATGGAGCCTGTATCCCCATCGAGTTCAAGGTATTTACACTCTGATTCACTGATACAGCGAAGCCAGGAGGTGCTTCTGTACAAGGAGAGAACAGGCACAGGGGTGAGAATGAATGTCTAGAAGGATGGTCACCAATCTGGCAGATGCTGGCTTGTTGGCTTTGTGACACTACAGCCAGCTTTGTCAACACAGCTAAAGGCAAGCCCTCTCCTTGGTGTGGCTTATGGTAATAAATTCACATGTCACTAATCATTTGCTTTTATAAGTGAAAGAATACATTTATTTATCATCTGCATCTTTTAATTTGAATGTTGTAAGCATAAATAAAAATTCACATCCACTTTTGTTCTGCCTGCGAATAGATAAGTGAGGCTGTTACACAAATAAAATAGCAAATGCTTGAACTTTCCTGAGGTCAAACTGTGAGTTAGTGTTTATGTTTGAAATAAGACTGTTTTGTCAGAGAGCCAAAGCAAAAGAAATTCTTGCAGTGTTGCAAGGTCTTAGCCATCTGCAATGCAGACAAAGCTCTTCCCTGAATCAGGCCATAGACCAGTGTTCTGCAGCAGCATGGTTGTTCTCATGCAGATGGTATAGATGCTGGGGAGAAATATGCAAAGTTTCATCCTGGGAAGGTAGAAGTTACCATGCCAGGGCAGGCATAAAGTCCATGTAGCTTGGTCTTCTGTTTCCAGCACTGCCTGAAAGAACATGCCTGAGGATGATTGCAAGAACCTCCCTCGGGTTCTCTCCCATTCTCAAACTGGTTCAAGCTCCATCAGGGTTTCCTGAGCTGGGTTTGGTTTCCACATACTTGGTCTAACCCTTGGTAGGTGTTTTATTCTAAGAACCTGTCTGGTCTCCCCTTGAACTGAAGTGTTTTTTTTATTACCCATGCTACCAAAAGTGGCAGGTTTTGAAGTGATACACGTGCAGATCCATCTTTTCAGTCTCATTCATCCAGAGTTCTGAAACACTTTGTGGAATCGTGAGCAAATTCAGGATCTCTCCTCTTCCCAGAGGCTGCACTGGCTGACTGTGTGAGCCATGGCAGACTGGCACACGCTGTGCTTGGAACAAGGTAGGCAGTGGAAATGCTACTGAATGAAACAGAAGTGATTAGTGCTTGCAAAACAGTGGGACCGTGCCCATATAGTAAATTATCCTCTATTCCCCACTGCCAGGATCTTTCAGCTCCCAAAACCCAGTTAACCAGTTGTTCTGTCTCTTGTGTTTCCTTTTGTGATGTTGGTGTTGAGGGGCATTTTTGTCCTGTTGGGACTACGGAGACTGTTCTGCTGTCAAGACGATTACAATTCCAGCTCCATTCGGTCTTTATTGTAAGGCACCTTTATCAAATGCTGAATTTTACTTTCTAAACAATCAGTCCACGGTGAAACAGTGAGAACAGCTCTCTTGGAGCCTCTTACCTTCCCAGAACTGCCCCAGAGGATCAATGTGGTAATAAAGTCCTGGCAGCCAGGTTAGCAACACTACTTGCCAGGGAAGGGATAAAATGTGAGCCTGTGAAAACCTGCAGCTTAACGTAGCAAGGACAGCAGATGAGAACAGAGGGGTTTTATTAAGAAAGCCAGCTACATCTCACTGAAGGAAGTGGAACCAAATAGACAGCAATCAAACCAGAGATGAGTTTGGGGACAGGCAGGGAGCGTGGCCCCGGGTCTCCGTGGACAGGGACTGGTTTGCCATTGCCAGCTGTGCCTGTGCTGCAGCCGGACCCGTGCGGATCGCTGGTCCCGTACAGATGAACCTCAGGGAGGCAGTGTGCACAGAGCAGCACGCCTGAAGCATGCCAATGATGCTTTTGTGGCAGATATTCGGTGTTTTGAGATGATAATGGTTAGTCTCCTTGTCCTACTTCTCTTCTTAAGCTTTTGTTGGCGATAATTAAATAGGAACCAGCTAGCAGGCATGGGGCAAGGGCTAAGGATACCCTGCGTGCTGGGGGCAAGGCTCCAGTGGGTGAATCAGCCCTCACATTTTCAGTCCTTTAGGGAGAATGGGAGCTTTGACAGAGCAGCAAGAAATCCTCCCAGGCCTTGCCCAGTCCTGTTTCCTAATCCCTCCTTACAGCACACAAGCTGAAAACCAAGGAAGTCCTTATCTGTTCTCACATAAGGAAATGGTCAGACTCCTCTTGTGGCAATTCTCTCCCCAGCTCATGACCATGGTCAGGCTTCTGCTACTGAATTTCAAGGATGCTTTACTTCCCTCTAACCTCCTCAGTGCCTAGGAACTGTAGGCTTGCCATCAATATGAGGGGGAATTGAGGGATTCAATTATGAATGTACAACAGCTGCCTGGTCCTTGTTTGATGTCTTGTTCACATTGAGCTCCTGTGGATGTCACCTGTCTGATTTTTAAAAATGTATGTTAAATAATTAATCTGTCTTCTGCTGTGTGAGTCCATCCCTGATCTCTCAGCTTCTTCCATAGGGACAGCTGCCTCTTACTGGCATGCAGCTTAGTGTAGGATGTGGTCTCCCACTTGACTGTTCTCCCCAGTGTTCAGAAGTAGCAGTCAGGATCTCCCTGCTGCTGCAGTCAGAGGCACTGGAGCTTGTGTTGTGGGAAAGAAAGAAATGAACAGAAGAAAATGTCTTGTTCAGAGTCATGCCACGCTTGGTAACTAAAGTGTCACTAAGAAGGATTTGCAAAGGGTCTGTTGCACATGCAGGCTTCAGCCACAGACCCAAGAAGCTGTCAGTGTCCTTCCAAATGTCCCAACAGCTCTCAAAAGTACCAGGAATCTGCAGTTCAAATACTCAGCAAGGCTTGCGGGCATTCTGCATCTCACAGTTTCAGAGTAGAAAATAAGAGTTTGATGCTTGCACTGAAAGGAAATAAATGTGTGCACACGCATATATATATAACAGGCGAGTCGGGGCAAACAGCAGCCTTGACACCAGCTCTGCTGGGCATTGAGCTCTTCTTACTTCTCCCTTCTGTTGAAGGTTCATGATTCTTGTCTGTAACCCCAGAGCTCTTCTGAAAATCCCCCTCTGATTCTTTGGCAGTTAACAGGAGATACACAGCAACAGAAACAAAACTCCCTTCTGACCTGGTCAGACTGCTCTCTTCCTGACAGCTCTTCACAAAGCCAGGCATTTGCAGGCCTCTCGTTGCATGTGTTTGCAAACAGGCCTTGATCCCAAGTCTGTGAAAAGCAGGAGATGAGCGGGTCTGGATTGTGCACGTACTGTGGTGGTGGCAGAGGGAGAAGGCTGAGGCGTGAAGAACGGGTCTTGCAGAAAGGCATTTGGCTGTGCACGGGCAGGAGTCAACTTCTCCTGCTGTTTGATAAGATACGGAGTTGAGGAGAACAATTCCACGAATGCACCTGCTCTCAAAGCACCTCAGAGGACTCTGCCAACCTGGTCTCCATAAACGTTAAAAATTCCTCCCTTGAGAACACCACAAAGTGCAATTATAATCCGACTGGGGCTTTGTGTCCATGTCATGCCGTGGATCCTTGTGATTGTGCTTCTGGGTGAATATCCTTGTCTAATAAAGAAGTGTGAGTTCTAATTGCAAACACTTCAAAGTGATTTTGGAGAATCGGGTTAGTCGCTTTTTCCTTGCCTCTTCAGGTCAAGCAGAAGGGAAAAAGTCAGTGCTATTTCAGGAACCGCTGGATCTGACTGCAGTGCTCAGAGGAAACTCGTCTGGGGAGGAGGAAAGCCAGTAGAGCTGCTCTTCTGATCTTAGTGTATTTATGTGTGGATCTCTGTAAATTCCCATTCTCCAGAAACGAGTCTGCAAAGTCTTTAGGTTTACCAATGTGGCTAGCTGCTGGATGTGCTCGTGTGGCTGGGGAGAGAAGAGTCAGGTGCTTTTGGGCACACTGACAAGGGGCTGCAGTTTGGAATTCATGGAAGTGAGTTTGTCTTAACTTGAAATAGAGTTCCTTCTCTTCATCTCATCATCTTCTCTCAACAGAGCTATCTCTGGCTGCACCTATTGCACCACCAAAGGGAAGTGCTTGCAGGGATGGAGGAGCTGTGTCCCTGTGCTTTCAGCCCGTGTTATGGCCACTGGACCTAGTGGAGAAGGAGGGCTGTAGGTCCGAGATGGTGGGGTTGAGACAGGTGACTTCCTTCCAAGCAAGTTTCTTTTCCATGGGCAGTGTGAGAAACAGAAGCATGAGCAGCCACTGTAGTGTGCTTCATAAATCATTTTATTTTGGCAGTGTCTGGAAAACGCTGCTGACATCAGGGTCTTCTGCTAAGGGCTACACTCACACATAAGAAGGCAGAACCCAAAGGGTGCACGAATCAGAAAGATCAGGGAAAAGATTTATCCTCATTTTCTGTGCAAGGAGGGGAAGCCAGAGGGAAGGGAGCTCACCCTGGAAATTTGCATTAAGATTGGAAGACCGAAGGTAGATCTCCAGATTGGAGGCAAAATGTCTCAGCTGCAAATCTGCCTTCCCCTCGTGGCAGCTTGTCCTAACCTCTTGGGTTAAGTCTCACTTCTTGTTGTCAGGAACAGGGTTAGCATATACCTACTGCTGAGTAAGAAGATGTAAATCACTCTGGTCCTGGGGATCCATTGTAGGCAGCTGCACAGGGCAGTACAATGGCAGGCATCACACGCAGAGGAAAAACGGCAAATGCTCACGGGATAAAATCATGGATGCACATTCACTCCTGATCTTTGATAGCTCGCTGGCTCTAAACCATGGCGATGCACTGAGATTAGATTTGAATCCAAAGGTGCAGTGAATTGCAGTCTGTTCATTACTAGCATTTTACCTAATTATCACTTCGTACAGCCTGTCCCAGCTGAATTCACATTATCTGTAAGTAAACATAACAGGCTTTCACCCGCTTGGAAGCTGCGTGAGCCTCTGTGGCCAGAGTGGTGCAGCACTAACGCCGCAGCAAGCTGAGCCCAGCTAAATTGAACCCAGTACATTTCAAGTGCCAAACACCCCCGTACCTGCCAGCCCTCCCTGTTGCGTGCAGGCAACGCCTCTGTTTCCTGCCTCCCCTCCCGCACGCAAGGAAATTCACCGCGGCCATCTGTCGCTTCTCTTGCTCCTACACGCAGAGACTTGGGGTTTAATATCGGAACGGTAAAATGAGGCTCCTGCCTCTGTCACAGAAGCTCTTCTGGGAACATGGAAAATCTGCCTTCTCTCCTGCTTAGACTACAGGATATTACACAGCCTGAAGCTCCAGGCTCTCTGCATGTCGTGGTGTCTTCTGTGAGCATCCCAGGGCTGTGCCACGGGGTCTAATGCTCCCATAGGTGCTAGTTCGAATAGGTCCTCCCAGCTTAAACCCATGTAAGCATCAAAGTCAGGGCAGCACCTGGTCCTCTTCTTCCTCCAGCTGTAAGCAGTTGGATGCCAGTAAGATGCCCTTCCTGTATCTGCTGATGGAAAAGCAGCGTCTTGTCGACTTTGTTAGCATTCTCCAGGCTCTTTCCTTGGCGTTTTTGAACTGTCCTATTTCATCTGCTCTGCTCGTTTGATAGTCTGGTTCTCTTCGGGATCTCTCTCAGCTTTGTCTTATCAGTAAATTTTAGGAACTCTCCGCTGCTTTCTGCTTTGAGGTAGTAAATCCCTATCTAGCACTTTATGCTGAATTTTCTATGGAAGAAAATTGCAGTTAAACTCTTGGTCCCATTTGTAGGCTGAGCAAAAGTCATTTTATTGTCGTTTAATGACATCAGCTGCAACCACCTCTGAATTTATGTAGTAAGGCTATGTATATCAGTCTCTAAAGCTTGAGAATCTAAAGCTCTGTCCAGGAGTCATCTTATAATTCCATCTCCACTGCCTGTGTTGTCAGCAACCAGATTGATAGTTTTTATTTGAAGATATAGGATCCTTTCAATTATCTGTCTTGACACAGCAAGGGTTGTTTGGTGGCTTCTGGCTGAGTTAGCCAGCTGTTTGCTATAACTAGCCCAAACCAACCTGCAAAAGGGTACTTTGTACTTGGGAAGGTGCAAAGGAGGTTTACAGGATACATTTTAAAGTTGTGTAGTTCTCATGCTTAAAAAAAAAAAAAGATTTTCTCTAGATTGGAAAAAATCCTGTATCTATCTGTCATAGAGAAAACTAGTGGTGGCACGAGGTGGAGAAATGGGATGGCCACAGCAGGGCTGTTAACCAGGCATCCAGTTAGTGCTTTTCTTCAGCCTATTGTATGCTGTAGCCTAGCAGTATCAGGTAGCTCTGGGAATACCATCTTGACTGGAATCCCTGTCAGCCTCACCCTCTCCACCTTCTTCCCAGTTGTGAGGCTTACCAAGTGGGGTGGCCTTACATGTGCTGGAATCTCATCCTCCCGCTGCCATTTGGTTGCTTCTCTAAAAGGAAACCCTGAACTTCATCTTTCGCTCTCCCTCTGTGCTAACCATGAGCCAGGCTTTATGGTGACTCTCTTTGCTCTGCAGGAAGAACTGGCACACGGATCGTGGGAACGATGCAAGGTGGAGACACAGAGGATGAAGTAAGTAACCATCCCACGCACCTGCAGGGCTTCTCCAGCAGTGCTTTAGAATGACAGCCCTCTCCTTAGCTAGAGAAACAGATTTATATCCGCACAATCTTCATGCCACAGGCCTGCTTTTCCCCTCTTTCCCTCCAGCTGGCTGCTCTCCCTTTATCTGCACACACGCATACTTTCCCGTTGTTCTTTTGCTCTTAGAGTCCCTGCGCATTGCCCTGTGCTTTCACCTCAGCCAGAACATGTCAGTAGTGGCACACAGGGTCCAGTGATGCTGTTTTGCTGAGCCATGGGGGCAGGTGGCTGGGAGGAGGGATCAGTGCAGTGTAATAGGAGTTAGATGTGTTGATCTGAGTCCCCTCATTTGCTCGAAGTCATGCTCCCTGGAGCCCTCTCACTGACCTGTGCTACCACGCAGCATCTCAAGCGTTGGTCCTGCAGGTGAAGCTGCCTCCTGGCTTGGCATCTGGATGAGGCTGACCTGGTGAATAGATGGTAGCTAAGCAGGCATGCCCAGGTTGGTACAGTGGGCAGTTACTGACTGCTCCACTCAGCCTTTGGCACGTGGATGATCTTTCTGTGCCTCTGGGCACTCTTAATGGCTACATTTGTACAAAGAAGTAAGACACAGCCTCTGGTCCTGAAGCCAGCTGCTCTGATATGGCGTGCATCCATGCTGTAAGCTCTCCTGCCATCCCCAAAAGGTGCCTGTATCCAAGCTGCCAGCAGGGATCAGAGGGGCTGTCCTGTTCCCAAGGTGATGCCAGAACTTTGTCTGGGAGAGTGCTCGCTGGCATAGGCCAAAACTGTGTAAGGAAGTGGGACAAACACTTAAAAACTGTGATGACTGTGCACTCACGTTTGATCCCATGCTATTAATTTACTAGTGTGGAACCTTCCTGTCTCACCATCCAGCAGACACCTCACCCTGTGTTGCCTGTCTGGATGAGGAGGCGTGCCAGGAGCTCAGACATCCCTGTGCCACTGGGGCATTATCAGGCTCTCAGTGCTGCCTTCGTGGCATGGAAGTTCAGCCTCTCTGAAACAAAGAACGCGCTCTTTCAGAAATCCCTTCACAAAAGCTAGGCTCCAGGCCCTGGGGAAGCAGCAAAGCACTGGCTTGGAGCAGGAAGCTGAGGTTAGTGGTCAGCTGTGAGTTAGCCCAGGCTGCACCGCAGCTCTGCACTGGAGCAGAGATGTTGGGTGGTGCAGGGGTACAGAGCTCAGCCCTGCGACCCAGGCATCTGAGGCTTTGGGCCATCTTTTGCATCTCAGAGCTCTGGTGGGCTCAAAGCGCAGCAGCCTGTGCCTGCGTGAGCTCTGGGAGCGTGGGCACAGACAGGGTCGGTGCCGCTGTCCTCACAGCCACATCCCCAGCACTGCCTGCCACAGAGCCCTCCGGTGAGCCTGGGGGGATGTAAGGATAGGTGGGGACTCCTGATTTTTGCCACCAAATATAAAAGCCATTTGCCTTGGTTGTCTGATGCTGCTAGCTTAGTGCTGCAGAGCTCTGGACAGGCTATTTCTCCTGCAGGTAGGTTCAGAAAAGGAAAAATGCCCCTGTTAAGTGGTCGTTGTAGGGACTCGGAGGCACCATAGAGATAAGGGAGTTAAGTGCCCAGCCAGAGAGGGACGAGCTGCCTTCACCTTGTTTGTCCTCGCTTTTTTCTCTGGAAAGCAGCTTACAGACTGTGCTCTGCTGTTTGTTTCTGCCAGAATGGATGTAGAGAGCTGTTCGTTGCTTTCTGGGGAGTGAGGTATGCCCTTGGCACTCAGACCCAGTTCTGGGTAGGGTCAGGAGTGCCAGTGCTGTAGGTGAAGATGCTGTGACTTCAGTCCCAGTGCTGCCTGGTTGTTCTTTACCAAGTCCTTGCCAGCTTTGTTTATGAATAATCATCCTCTGTAATTTCTCTGCCCTTTGGATTTCCCTTGTGCTGTTTTTTACCACGTCCTGCTCACAGCCTTCTCCCGTGTTTCCCTGTTGGCACATCAGGTGTGGAAAGGAAAGCCTCTCGTTGCCTCAGCTGCAGCCAGGCTGGTTGTCTTAGGGCTCTGCCCTCTTAGTTCTGCATCTCAGCAGGCACCAGGGCTGAGAAGCTTGCTAGGGGGACTCCTGCAGGCTTCTGTGTCTGAGGTCAGGAAACAAAACTAGTGAGGCCGGTTAGGAGTTGATCAGGCTCTGGGTTTGAGAAGAGAGCAGACTTCAGCCTCCCCGGGAGCTGGCTTCTGGCACTTCTTTGCTTGTGTGGCTCCCCTTTCCTTTCCTTCTCCTATCCAATGAGCCCCTGAGCCGTACCAATGAGCCTGCACCCCCTGCACGGGGCACCCCACCTGTGCTTGTGGGTTTCTCCTGTGTGTGGAGCAGGGCATCTCCTGCAGTCCAGTCACCGACCCCATCACCTGGCAGAGCTGCCCTTGGGTCTGGGAAGACAAGGTGAGCACTTGAACTGAAGGTGACTGCTGCTCCATATGGGATGGGGATGTGAACCCAGTCCGGGCAGCTCTTCTGCCTTTCCCTGCTTCTAGCTCCCCTCCCATACAGGGCAGCTGCTTTCCTGCAGCACATGATTCAGGCAGGACCACCTGCATGCCTCCTTTTGGTGAGCAGGTCTCTGGGCACCTGCTTGTGCTTTCTAGTTTAGACCCAGTTTCCCCCCCTTTGGCTGTATTCTCCATGTTGTTTGCAGTATAACAACCAGTTCTCAGACGTTGCACATGATGCCCCAGCTGTACCTGCCTCTGCCGCCTTCCCTCCTGCTCCCATTCTGGTTATTTTTTTCTTTTATGTTCTTGTACCTTTTTTTTTTTTTCCTGCTCTGCCTCTCCTTTCTGCTCTGGTTCTCCAAGGGGAGATCTGCCCCAGCCCAGCCAGGCAAGCGCAAGATCATCGCCAAGGCACAGGTGGGTTTCTTCTGCAGTTTTTCTTCCACTAGGCCTTGATTCTTCGGTCTCACAGTAGGTACCGCTTCGAAATTAAACACTCTGCGAGGCCTTTAATACCACGGATTGAGGAGAAGTCAGGAAGTTCATTTTTGTCAGCCCCATGAAGCGAGGAAGGATGTTTGTTGTGAATCGACTGGAGCAGCCAGTGTCTAGCAAGGCGGGGAGCTGCTGGTGGAGCCGTGTGGGCATTTAGCTCCCAGAGGCAGCTGAGCTCTGGCCTATTGTTATTCTAAAAGGCAGCAGCTGGAGCTGTGGGCTAGAACAAAACCTCTGGCAGAATCTGCTGCTGTCCAGGGCAAGTCCAAGTCTGGATCCGTAGCAGTCCAGACAAATAAATGGCCGTCCCCATGGCCCCAGGCGTAGGGGAGGAAGCAGCTCGATGTCAGCCAGAGGCACCAGCCTTTACTTCTGAGCTGGCAGAGGTGCCTCGCCACCCGAGAGCTGAACTGCTCATGGACTCGGTGTGCTTCCCTGCAGGAGGAGTCGGGGGATAGCGAGATTGACCTGGATGATGATGAAGATGAAGAGGAGGAAGAGGATGTGGAAGATGACAGCATGGAAATCTCCCCAAGCAAATCCAGTCAGCGAGCAAAGAAGCCAGAGCCTCTAGAGGAAAGCGACAACGACTTCTGACCCTCTAGCAGCAGGACCAGGAGGCACCTTGAAATAAAAACTTTGGAGAGCATTCAGGCCAGGAACTAATATCCTGCCATCTGAAAAGCGCTCGTCAGCATGAATTCAGGAGTTGGTAAATAATGTTCATTAAACTTGAAAATTAAACCTGGATTGCCAGTCCTGTGACTCGCAAAGTATGAGCAGTTTATCCGTAATGAGAATCACAGTAATGTGGAGTGCTGTTATTTCCATAATTGCATTAGAACTGGCCCTCATGTGCTGCAGTGCCAGAAGTCTCACTCCAGTGAGCATTGTGTGCCTGATTTCCCTGCATTTTATTATGTCCAAACAGATTTTTTGGCTTAATAAAGCTGGATGAAAAGCTGCTCTGGGAACACATTTAAATTGATTTTAAAACTGGCTTAAATCTGTTTATCCTAAGCATACCCTTTACTTAATCAAGGGCTTGTCTCTACAAAGAGCAGTGCCAGCAGAACTAAAGGAGTGAAGTTAAAACTGGGAAACTGGTGGAGGGATCCTCAAAGCCTGCCTTCCATGCAGCATCTCTTAGCATTTCAGCTGTGTCAATGGGAATTGTTCTCAGACTTAAGTGCACCGTGCTTGAGTGTCCCGAGAGCAACTGTGTGAGACTGTGCTGTAATTAAATCCATACGAAATTAGTCCTTTAATTATACTGGTGCTTCTGGGGCAGACTGAGCTTTAGGCACTCAAATGGCCAGAAGTTGGGCACTGTTGCTTCCTTTTGTTCCTCTGCTTGCCTTTCGTCATGTATCACGGGTCACCAAGAGAACAGATGTCCAAACCCAGAAATCAGTAGAATTTGACTGGTGTGCAACGCTGTTCTCCTGGCAGAAGAGGTCCCCTTTGCATTTTTTTATTTAAGAAAACATTCCTACTTGTATCAGGAATAGGTGTATTTTCCATACTTAATTATTCACCAGTTTTAGCCTGATTTTCTATAGGAAAAAGCTCAAGTGATTGCCCCCTTTGTCTACCCCTCCCTGAAGAACTTTTAGGATACTTGGCCAGTTCCAGTGAAGAGTGGTAAGGATGTCTGGATATTAAATTCCTGCATGCTTTGGGGAAAAAAAACAAGGAGATGTTAGGAGAATACTTAATGGAGATACTCAGTTAACCTGTTGAGGAATAAGAGATGTGTGCAGGAGCCAGAGGATCACAAGGTATGTGGTAGGAGCTGAGGGTTAGTATAGGGCCGTGGTGGTGTTGGGACATGAGCACAAGCCTGTCAGCATCCAGGCTTTGGTAGTCTGCTGCTCGCAGAAGTGTTTGGTCTGCTGGGAAGGTCGGTGGGTTTAACTGGTGCCACCAGTGAAGGTACTCATGATGAAAGCAAAAGCTGGAGTTTTTGTAGTGTGTTCCCTCCTTCCCTTTAGCTCTGCTTTAGTGTCATGGTTTGTCTTCACAGGAGCAGAAATCAGTGCTTGATTAGAAGAGTTCATTCTGGTGTGTGTTCATCAGGGCAGGCAAGAGCCCAGGCTGTTCTCTTGCCCTTCTCTTTTCTTCACATCACCGAAGTACTTTGCTTTCCCTCCATCTGAAGTCTACAGTCAGGTCCAACCCCTCCATTATTGCACTCAAGGAAGGAATGCACGTGAGTTATTTGAAAAACCAAGAGATTTTTCATCTCTTCGATTCTCTGACACCTGTCAGCAGAGCTTAGAACTTAAAATGTCCTGTTGGAATGAGCCTAAACTTCACAGGTACACACTCCACAACTTTTATGTAGTTAACAGGACATATGTGGGTGCTGTGACGAGCTGAAATGCACTGAATTATATAGGCTTGAGCTGAACTGGCTGACAGTTAGGGCCTTTCTTTGCACCCGTAATTATAAAGTTAATCAGCATTTTGCACCTCACTTCAAAGAAAGACACAGAAGATGGTGTTCTTAGTGCTAGATACCTACTGCAAATCCATTAGGGTGGTCCTGTGACAGCCAGGGAAAAAGTGTATGTGCTTGCCCCAAGGGCTGAAATGTCCTGATTTTAGGACCTGATCTGAAAATGTTATTTTGTGGTATTCAGGGAATCCACTCTGGTCCTCCCTGCATGCTGAAAGAGATGCCTTTGACCTGTGAGGGAGATTTCCTATGTGACTGGGCACAGTCTCTGAGTTTGGACCAGTTTTCTGTTATTTTCTATACCCTAGGCTGAAGGGGAAAGCTGATGCACTAAGTCACGTGCGCAGAGCCAGAGGCTCTTCAGGCAGCACTGCCACCTAGCCTTCCAACACAGCCCGCCAGGATTTAGGGGAGCTGTGGTTTGCTTTACAGCTTCTTGTATCAGGCGTGAGCAGCAGTGCTTGTAGCAGCCACCCCCAGTGCCAGGGGAAATGCACCCTCTGGGTATTTGACACTTCCAGCACGGAAGCGTTTTCGTATAGCTAGGTATGTGTATGTGCATACAGATCTATAAATGGCTTTCAGGTTATTGTTAACCCCATATTTCCTGGAGCTCCAGGGTTTGTGAGCCTGCTTGGGATTGTTGATTGCTGTCTCCTTTTGGTACTTCAGGTAACATTTCAGCTTGGGGTTAAACACAGACTTGGGGCAGAGCTGGCCTCAAGGCCCTGTCTGCCCTGAAATAATGATGACAGAGGTAGGACTTCAGTCACTCAGCATCACTGTATCCTGCTGGAGATCACGAGCCAGCCTCTAATGCCTCATGGAAAAGCCATGAGCCCTCCTGGTGTGCTAGAGCAGGGTGTGGGGTCTCCAGCCTGGGCAGGGGCACGCAGCCCTAGTGGTGCACACTGAATGTCCTATGCAGTGATCCACAAGCAACAGAGAAAGGCCGTGCAAAGGAATTTTTCCAGCTAGGAATTGATTTATTTCCAAGTATGTACAGATCGCACAGCTCACCCCAGCAGTCCTCCAGGAGCAGCCCCCAGAGGTGTTTGGAGCAGGACAGCAGCAGCAGCATGTCCGAGTGTGGAGTCTGGCTGGGGTGGGTCAGGGAGAGGGGCAGTGGCTGGCAGGGGCTCTGGGGGCTGCACAGGCTGGCTTCTGGTCACCTGCAAACCTGGCACCTTCTGGGATCACCATGTCTCTGCTGCACACCCAGAGGCATCACCAGGCACCTCTGTTTCAGGAGCTGCCTGCCCAAAAGGTGACCTGCTAGGGGAGAACCCTCTCCGGAGCTGGGACAGGGGGAAGACGTGTCCCAAGGTCACCCAGCTTGTCACCGATGGCAAGAGCAGGAAACCCAAAAAGTCCAGCCTAAACTCGTGAGAGGCAGAACTTTGTCAGGAGGCCTCCCAGCAGCACCTGGATGCGTGTGCTGGAGGTGGCCTGTCCTCATGCAGTGCTGGTCCTCTTCCACGCGCCCTCCCGCTCCTCCTTCCTTTCTCCCAAGGGCTCTTTATTTCCCAAGGCCTTTCTAGATGGTTCTACTCCTACACCTTGGGATTTCTGTCTCTTCCAAGAGGCTTTGATGTGGGACAGCACTACCAAACACTTTGGGCATGCCCAGCCAAAATCATCTTGCTCCTGAGGGCATGGCAAGGCGCACCGCTGCACAAGGAGCAGCCCCTGCTCTGAAATGCCCTGCTCCAAAGCACCCCCGACTGATCTGAGCGAGGGAACAGCAAAGCTCTCATCTCTCCAGGACTGCAGCAGGAGCTGTATTTGGCATGGTGAGAAGGGGGGCAGCTGTTTCACCTGGCTCTCCCAGCCTCTCCCTAGCAGACCTCGATGGAGAAGAGCTGGCACTGGGAGCAATGTCCCGGGGCTGGGCTGGGGCGCCGTGACATTTGCCTACAGCAACCCAGGGTGAGAAGAGAGCCGAGCTGCTGGGCGGTCAGGATGTGCCTGGTGTGGGGCAGGCTCCGGGCACAGCACCGCGGCCCCAGCATCACGGAGATCACAGGAGGGGTTTGCTGCCCAGGCGGTGGGAGGTGAGTTATCCCTGTGCGTGGGAAAAGGGCCTGGCGTGTGGGGTGTCCCCTCCTCCCTCCTGTTTCCATTTCACCCATTCACATAGCCTCCAAGCTCTGCTGAAGGGGCCCCCAGCCATGTGTTCCCCAGCTTTTTAATGCTGGTGAGCATTGACCTTCATGCACTGCTGATCCCAAGCCCCACGTCCCAGCAGCTGCCAGCCCCTGGGGGCCCTGCTGAGAGCTGCGGGGCTCTCCTTGCCCCTACTCTCCCCCGCCGAGCCTGGCGTCCCCCCTGTGCAGGCACAAGCGGCCAAAGGGACGCCCTCTGCCCCACCAGGCCACCTCCTCGCAGCCAGGGGCCCTCACACCTCCACGATGCAGTCAGGTGCGTTTGTCCGGATGGCGTCAGAGATCATCTTGGCTCCCGACTGCCCAATGCGGTTCCCTTGCAGGCTGAGAGAGGGGAGGAAGAGGAGTTCAGGCTTGGACACTGGGTGCTTTTGAGAGAAGCTCCCCAGCTTTGCACCAGCCTCCAGCATCGCTTGCAACCTCGCCACGCCAGCCCAGACCTCATGCGAGGACCTGGTCGCAGAGGACTGTGGCTTTGAGAGCCCCAAGGCAGCCAGGTGAGCAGCTGCAGAACACCCCTGGGGAGCTGGAAGGGCTGATCCAGCTGCACCTTGTGGTATTTTGGGGAGCATTTGACTTTTAGGATGGTCCTTTGCCCTGAAGGCATCCCCGGAGAGGAGCTGCGGGGTCTGGAGTGGTGTAGGGATGTTGGCTGCCACTTGGGAGGAGATCGGGATGCCCTGGCCCCCAGCCCCTGCAGGGCAGCTGGGGATGGGCAGTGCCAGCAGTGGGGAAGGTCTCCCCCACCCCTGCCTTAGGTTCAGCAGCCACTTACTTGACGTAGGTGAGGCCGTGGTTCCCCTTCAGAGCGGTGGCAATGCAGATGGCTCCGTCCATGCCCAGGGAGTTCTCCTGCAGGCTGCGGGAGGCGGCAGGGTCAGAGCACCGACCTCCAGCAAGGTCTGGGGGCGTTCTTCCTGGGGTGCAGGGTACTCACTTGAGCCTGCGGAGGCTCCGGTTCACCTTCAGCGCGTTGGCCATCGCTTTGGCTCCTGCCACGCCGATGGAGTTTCCTCTCAAGCTGCAAAGGAAGGCAGGCCATGGGGAAGGACAGCCCGGGGTGACCCGTGGGCCCCGTGCTCTATATGGGCGAGAGGAGGAGGTGGGAGAGGGAGCCCCACATCAGCGAGCCAAGGGACAGGTAAGTCTGCTAGGGCGTGATGTAGGGGATGCAAGAGGTGATGAGACAAAGACCGGAGCCTCAGACACCCCCAGGGAGCGGTGTCACCGTGCTGGGGACTCGCTGGCCCCACCGAGCACTTACTCCAGGATCTGCAGACTCTTGTTGACCATCAAGGCCTCCGCTAGGGCTTGGGCCCCGGCCGCACCGACTGAAGCCACCTGAAGGCTGCAAGAGAACAAGAGCCCTTCAGTGCACGTCCTGAGGTGGCCGTGGTGCACTAATTAGACGAGGTAATCAGACCAGCTGCAACGCCGGGGCCCTGCCACAGCCTGGGCACTCACTGGAGATCTGCCAGGGTGGTGTTGACCTTCAGCGCAGCGGACAGGGCGGCCATCCCCTCGTCTCCGATGGCGTTCTCCTGCAAGCTAAGACAGGGAAATCCGGCGTCTGCCCCAGCCCCAGCACCCAGGAGCAGGGAAACGGGCATCGAGCACAGGGCACGGTGTGCCAAAGTGCCCTGGGGGTCCGTGCCCAGGACCTGCCCGCCTGTATCCACACTTACTCGAGGCTGGCCAGGCTGCTGTTGGACTTGAGTGCTTGTGCCAGCGCCGTGGCCGCGTTTGCCTGAATGAAGTTCCACTGCAAGCTGCAAAAAAAGGGGAGCTGAAGGCTGGGCTTTGGGGTGCCCCGGTTCCTCCGGGCTCAGCACCCATCCGCTCACCACCTCCAACACGGTGGAGGCTCAGGGGTGACCCCGTTCACCCAGTGCAAGGCCCCCACGGGTCCATGCAGGATGGCAAGCTCCACGTCTCGTGGAAGGGCAACTCAAGGAAGCCACTTGCCCACCAGCTCCGAGGGAAACTCACTGGAGGGAGGTGAGCGCCCTGTTCTCCTTCATCGCCAGAGCGATGGCCTTGCCGCCTTCGTCGTACAGCAGGTTGGCTGCTAAGCTATGGGTAGAGGACAGAGGAGACACGAGTCACACGTGGTTTGGGACATCTCCAGCGACACCACGCAGCAGTGTGGGTGCCCTCCTGGCCCCGTGGGACTTACTCCAGCCTCCTGAGGGTGCTGTTGGTCCGCAGGGCGCGGGCGATGGCAGGGCCCCCCTCCTTGCTGATGGAGTTCTCCCGTAGGCTGGGGAAAGACAGAGGCTGGGGGGAGAGCACCAAGGCAGGGCATCGGCTGCCCCCCCAGCCCCTCTGCCCCCCGCTCTGGGGCTGTAACCATCCGTGGCACCAGCAGCTCCGCTCCCTGCATGGCTGTCTGCAGCGACACAAGCTCAGCAAGAGATGTCCTCGGAGAAGGGAAGCCTAAAGTCTGACCTCGTGGTGTGGGGCTGTGCCCAGACTGCCCCACTGAAAACAGGGATCACGGATCACAGTGTGGCTGAGGTTGGAGGGGATCCCTGGGCCTATCTCCTCCACCCCGTGCTCCAGCAAGCTGCCCAGCCCCATGTCTGGGTGGCTTTTGGAGAGCTCCAAGGAGGAGACTCCACAACCCCTCTGGGCAACCTGTGCCAGGGCTCCATCACCGGTAAAGCAGCGCTTCCTGGGGTTCAGACAGAGCTCCTGTGATTTCTGTGGGGTGGCATTAGATGGAACAGAGCTGCTGTCATGAGTGCCCTGCTGCCACCCCTCCCTGCAGCGGCTAGTTTTCGCAGCACGTCCCTGCCAGTTTATCGGGGTTTTTCTCAGCCTGTTTCCGTGCTGCGATGGCTTTGTTGTGAGAGACAGCTGGGTGGTATATGAGCTGATACCACCTCATGGGGAGAAAGTTAACGACTCCCAACCCTCAGCCTTTTTAGGGACCGAGGCTGCTTTCAGCATCCGGAGCAGTCGTGGAAGCAGCCGGGCACGAGCCCAGCCTGCCGAGGAGCTCCCGTGTCCCCTCTGTCCCGAGAGCTGTGCCCCAGGGTGGCATCATTGGGACAGGGGGGCAGAGGGGCTGCCACTTACTTGAGGTTGACAAGTCCCTTGTTGGAGCAGAGAGCCACTGTCAGAGCCGCGACCCCGGCGCTGCTGATGGAATTGCTCTGGAGACTGACACAAAGAGGGGGGCGTTAGGACGGGCCACTCTTGGCACCTCTGGGTGGGCTGCGGGGTTGCATCAGGGGTTAAAAGCGCCTCTTACACCAAGGAAGAGGTCACCAAGGGGAGCCGAGGCCAAAGGAGCAAAGGTGGAAGAAGCAGAGGGCGCCCAGCAAGGGGCTTTGTGGCAGCAGGGGGGGGGTGGCAGCCAGGGGCTGCTGCGTGTTGGGGACTTACTCGAGGCTTTGCAGGCTGTGGTTGACCTTCAGAGCTTCAGCCAAGGCGACCGAGCCGTTGTCTCCAACGGAGTTGCTGGAGAGCCTAAGACAGGAGGCCGAGGGAGCGTTACCAGCAGCCGTGTCACAGCCAGAGCCCCTGCTGGCAGTGTGGGGTCTGCAGCCCCCTGCCCTCCAGCGGGACCTGAGCAGCTTTGTTGGCCTCCCCTTGCTGGGGTTATGCTTAAACCTGCTGCCAAGGATTCACCTGACCCAGCAGGAGTGCCACCACAGGGTCCCCATGTCCCCTGCTGTACCTTTGGGTCCCGGGAACACCCTCGGGGTCCGACCACAAGCATGAATTTGCTGCGGTCTAATTTCCAGCCCACATGCACCCGTGTTGCTGTACCAAAACTGCTTTTTAGCTGAAACCTCTTTTAATGTACCTACAGGGCCTGGAGCCCCACCGTTCTGGAGGGCAGCCTGGCCCCTTGGTTCGCTCCGTGGCTCCCTGCTTCCCCAGAGGAAAGCAGAGCATCTCAGAGGTAAGCAGAGCACCTCAGCACCAGGTCTATCCAAAAGCCATTCTGGCACGCTTCCCACCCTCACCCACAACATTCCCCTTGGACAAAGCCTGCCCTGACTGAGTAGCACGGCCCAGACCCCTGCCCTCAGCTCCCAGGGACACGTGGCATTGGCACTGCCATCCCTCGGCCTCGTGCTGCCCCTGTCAGCTCTCACATGAGTTCCTTGAGGCTGCAGTTCCTCTTCAGTGCTTCTGCGATTTTCTTCGCGCCCTGGGCTCCGATGGAGTTTTTCTGCAGGCTGCAAAGGAGAGGAAGTCACCCTGATTATCAGCCAGCCTCAGGCACCTCTCTGCTGGCAGCACCTGCACCCCCTTCCTCCCCTATAGACTGTTCTCAGCTCTGGCAGTGCTCTTCCACCCCACATGCACCCTGAGAACGCATCAGACTGGGAAAAAAACTGGGTTGTGACAACCTCTAGAGGTCTAGAAGGTCTTTGCTGATAGGGGTGGTGTGGGGGCAATAAACTAGGAAAATCAGCACAATGGGAAAGCCCCGGCTCTGCTGCTTGGCCCCCGTGACCAGCCAGACACCGGGATGGAGCTGAGCCGGAGCCCGTGTGGGGTCTGCTGGTGGCTGGGAGGAGCAGGGGGGCACCGGGTCCTGGTCACTCACTGCAGGGTCGTCAGCTTGTGGTTGGTGAGCAGCGCCTCGGCCAGGAAGGTGGCACCGTCCTCCTTGATCACGTTGTGCTGCAGGCTGCAAGGAGAGGAGCAAGCTGTGAGCACCAGGGCGGGTGGCACCTGCTTCATCTCAGCACCCCCAGACATCAAACACCCGTCCGGGGCTGCCACCAGTGCAGGGCGAGCAGGAACCCCCCTGATACAGCACTAAGGGGTTCCCAGCTTCGCTGCCCACAGCAGTCTGCTTTGCTGTTGTGCAGTCCTGCATCCCAACGGAGATTTAGGGCCCCTCTGGCTGATGGGGATTTAGGGCCCCTATTATTTCTGTGCCCCCTGCAGTCAGGCTTGCTGCCCGGCACAGCTGAACCAGGGTGTGCCCAGGGACTCCCCAGGGAAACCACGACGTGCAGCCCTGCAGGCAGCTCGTCCCATGCCTCTGCTCCTGGGGGTGCTGCAGAAATTGAGACTTACTTCAGGGAGAGCAGGACTTGGTTTTTTTTCAGTGCATCAGCCAGCGCTTTCGCTCCCGAGGGGCCGATGGAGTTGCTCCGCAGGCTGGGGCGAGGCAGGGGAGAGGTGAGCAGAAAGGACAGGGTTAGCAAGGCACAAGAAGGGACTGTGGCAGTTCACCAACACGTGCCCAGCTCAGCTGAGTGCTGCTGTGGGATGCCAGGGTCGGGCACGAGGCTGTCCCCAGCTCCGTCGGGGAGCCAGGAGGGGTTTGGCTGCACAGGGACAGCGCGGAGCGAGCTGGGAGGGGGCAACACTTACTCCAGCACCATCAGGCTCCTGTTGACCATCAGTGACCTGGCCAGTGCTTTGGCACCCTTGTTGCTGATCTGATTTTCTGCCAAGCTGCCCAGAAAAAGAGAGCGGGTGTCTGTCAGGGGAAGGAGGAGGCTCTCACAGCCCCGGTGCAGCTGCGAGCGCTGCTGGGTACGGTGCAGCAGAGGAGAGCGATGGGGAGCGTTTGTTTGGTGGATGGCACAGCCCTGCCTCGCTGTGCAAATGCTTCGGGGTGGCACTGCAGGGACGGGGTGGAAGGGGAGTTTCTAGATTTAATTCATGCAGTGAAACGCAGAACTCACAGTGAAGGGATCTCTGTGTGCAGCCACAAACAAGGAAGGGAAGGGAGATGGGAAAGAGGGGACCCATCTTCTCGAGGCCACGCATCTCCATGCACCAGCTGCTCTAACCCATGCTTTGTGCCCAGCAAACACCCAGGGCCTCGGGAGGTGGGTTACCAAGACAAGCCAGCTGCAGCTTGCTGCCCAAATTCCAGGTTTAAGAACAGCAAGGAGGTGAGGTAGGAGCCCAGCTAAAAATAACTGAGGGGGGTGGCACTGATCGGGGTTTTGGATGAATCACGGCCTGCACAGGGCTGCTGCTGGCAGCTTGTCCCGGGGAGCCTGGGCTCCTGGAGCAAGGGTAAGGTGCAGGAGCCCCCCACGTGGGGCTGTCCTTGTCACCTGGCACCCTGGGGAGGCAGTGGGACAGCCACCCCTGGAGGCCCCTCGCTCTGGTTCTTCCCAGGAAGAGCTCATCTGGGCTAGGTCCTACCTGAGCTTCTGGATCTGGCAGTCCTTCACGCTCAGCACGCTGCCCAGCAGCTCCATCACGTTGTCCTTAAACTGGTTATTGTCCAGCCTGGAGGAAACAGAAGGAAAGAGCAAAAGCCGAGGTATTCTGGAGAACAAAGAGTGAGGAAAAGACTACCCACAGCTGTGTAGGAACACAGCTGTGTAGGAACACAGCTGTCCCATGACGTCTGCGCTTCACGAGCGGAAAAACTCAAGCCCAGAAGCAGAGGTGGCTTCCCTGAGACTGCAGAGCTTCACCCATGCCATCCCCAGGAGAAAGGACAGCTTTGTGCTGAGGGACAGCGCTGGTGGGCCTGCATCTCCTGTAGACCCCTGGGGTTTTGAGTCACGGGAGCAGTCTGGTGTCCCTGCTCGCTAATCCCAGTGCGGCCCCACTGCGCCTTACCTGAGGTTGTGGCAGAAGAGGAGCTGGGGGAGCAGGCTCTTACAGACGTTGTAAGTCAGGCAGTTGGAGAGGTTGGTCTCCTCCACGCACACGTCGGAGACCTGCAGGAGATAGGCCAGGACGGAGCAGTTCACTGGCGTGAGCATCCCAGCCAAGCTCTCGTTCTTCATCGCCTCCTCCACAGACTTGGCGATCTCCATGTGCTGGATCTCCTGCAGGCAGTGCACGGTGTTCACCGTCCGCGAGGAGATAACGTAGTCCGTGTTCAGGCAGCCCTGGAGGAAGCTGATGGCTTGGCTCCTGAAGCTGTTGTGCTCGTCCTTGGCCAGGAGCCACCCGGAGAGCAGCTTGTTCACCTGGGGGGAGAGCAGCCCCGAGAGGAAGCGCACGAAGATATCGAGCTGCCCGTCCTCGGCCTGCAGAGACCTCTGCACGGCGCTCTTGAAGTGGTTGAGGAAACCCAGCTTGGGCCAGGACATCCCGTTCTCCGTGAAGAGGTCGAAAATTGCCCGCTTCGCAGCGGTGTAATAATAAATAGCTGCTAAGAACTCCTGTATGGTTAGGTGGGAAAAATAATAGGCTGTGGAGGACTGCACCTCCTCCTTGAGTAAGAGTCTGCTGCACAAGCTGCTCTGCAGCAAGGAGAGGTCTATGCCGTACGTCTTCATGTCCTGCTCGTAAAACACGTACTTCCTTTTGAGCAGCCCGTAGAAGGCCAGCCTGCCCAGGCTGCCCAGGATTTTCTTGCTGTTGTTCACGGCTTGCTCAATCCTGAGTGTTTCTCGCTGCTTTTCCGGCCAGTCGCTGCTCAAAGCCATTTTAAAGTAATAGGAATAGATTTCGGAGAGGGTCTTAGGAACAGCTGTCATTTCTTGGGACTGATCGGTGCTGGTTTTTAGGTAATAACCAATCGAAGAGCCAGAAATCCGGCAAAAGCCAGGAACGGTGCACATGATGTGTAAGGATCTGTTAGCCTTGATATGATGCAGAACTTGGCTGGACAAGTCTCTGTTGTCCCGGAACATCTGGTCCAAAAATTCTTTCATCTCAGCTGCTCCGAAACCTCGTATTTCTGTCATCCGGTCAACCAGCCCGCCGGGGATTTGGCTGGCTGCTGTCGGCCGGGAGGTGACCCAGACAGAAGCCTCCTGTAGCAGGTTGCCACGGATGATGTTGGTGATCAGGTTGTCCACCTGGATCTCCTTCTTGGGGTCGGTGCACACAACCGTGTTGGAAAAATCCAAGGGAGTCTTGAACTCGTCCAAGCCGTCGAGGATGAGCAGCACCCTGGCGGCTCCGGCGGAGATGCAGCTGGGCTCGGTGGCGTGAGGTAAGGCCAGGCGGATCAGCCGCTCGGCGGAGAGCTTCTCGTAGGTGTTGAGCTCCCGGAAGGTGAGGGGCAGCCCCAACATGATGTCCCTGGTGATCTCCCCCTTTGTCCAGCTGGAGACAAACAGCTTCACCAGCGTGCTTTTGCCGATGCCAGCCACCCCTACGGTCACAGAGATCCGTGGGGGGATGCTGACCTTGGACAGGGGCAGGAAGAGCTTCTCTAAAGGGATGCTCTTGGACACGTTCCGGAGGCCTTTGGTGGTTTCGATCTGCAGGATGTCGTGCTCCTTCTGCTGGATGTCGGTCAAGCCTTCCACCAGCAGCAGGTTCATGAGGCGCGGGACGGGACCCGTCTCCAAGCTGTTCCCATAGCGGCTCTGGAGGCTCTCCAGATGTTTCTGCACCATCGGCTCTGCCCAGAGAGAAATGAAAGGAGGTGAGGGGGAGGAGGAGAACCACGAATGCAAAATAAATAAATAAATAAATAAATAAAATAATGCAAAAGCTTATACAGGAGGCATGTGCCAGGGCCCTGACTGGCCTCACCTGCATCCTCTCCCCACACCTGCAGGGCCAGGAGCCCGTTTAAGCCCATTTAAGCCTCCCGACCCTACCCGAGCTGTGCTGTAGGAGCATTTGTTGACAGCTCCATGGCTCTTGTGCCTGCTGTGGGCCTTGTTGATCCAGACCCAGATCTGTGCACTGCCTTTGCAGCCTGTCCTCAGGCCCTCCTCAGCTCTCTGCACTTGTCTGGGGGTCTCTGGCACGTGCCTGGCCCCAGTTTTTTCTTCCCTGGGCCCGATCCTGTGGCGTGGCTCCCTGGCTTGGCCTCAGCCCCATTGCCACAGATCTGGACCCTTGCTTGCACCCAAACCCCGGCAATATTTATATTGAAGGGCAGGATAAAACAGGGGCTGGAGGGGAGGAAGGAGCTGGTGTTTTTGGGGCTGCTGCCTCTGCCTGGGGAGCAGAGGAGATGCCTCAGCTGGGGTGCGAGCCTGGGGGCTGCCGTCCAGCACTACTGACGTGATCCTCTCATTCTCTGCCTCTCCCCAGGCTGCAGAAGTGTCTCGGAGGCTGCGTGGCCCCCCCGAGGCCCTGCCCCATCCCCACATTGCTACAGGTGGGTGGCGATGGAGGATCCGTCCCCAGGTGGTCCTGTCAGACTGCGTGAGCTCCCTGGGATCCACCACCCTCCGAGCACAGGTACGGCATCGCTGCTGCACCCCACGGGGCTTCTGCTCTCTGCTGCGACTCTCGCGAGCCCTGTCACCCCCTTGTTGTTGTCCTTCCTCGGCTGAGGCTGGAGGAGGCCCTGAGCCAGCAGCGGCGCTGCCACGGGGCCGCAGAGCCCCTTGTCCTGCTCCCCCTGTGCGCTGCCTACCGTAAACAGTGATGTGGAGGTAGAGCTGGGAATTGGTGGTCTCGATGAAGGTCTGCAGGCACTGGGAGGCATAGCTGCCCTTGCCAGCCAGGACATCCACCACGGCCCTCACCTGCTCGGGCAGGGAGCTCGCCTCCTGCGCCCGGCCGGCCTCCTCCGCCGTGAGGAGGTCCAGCCTCCGCAGGTGGCAGATGATCTCCTCCAGGAACTGTGGTGAGATGGACCTCACCAGCTGCTTCTGGTAGCGACTGATCCAAGCCTCTGCGGGAGAGGAGAGCAGCAGGGTTGGCTCTGGTACGAGGCCCGGGCACGTGGCTCGGGGGTGCTGGGGAAGGGCAGCGGTCCTGGAGGATGGCATCACCTCCAGGGAACGTCCTCCTGGAGGCGAAGCCGTCCCAAAACTGTGGTGGGTTAGGAGGTGCTCGGTCAAGGTGGTGGCTATAGAAAATGGAGTTAAAGAAACCCAAGAACACAAGAGATGATGGAAACAAAGCCTACGCACAGCAGGGTCTGATGAAGATCATCTGCCTTCGGAGGCAGCTGCTCCCCCCATGCCAGCACAGCAGTCCCCAAGCCCTCAGACTGGCAACCACCATCAGTGCTCACACCGGGGAGCCCCACCTCACCCCAGTTTTGGACATGAACCCCACCAAGGCGCTGGATTTCCTTGGCCCACTGCCTGTCCTGCCGCAGAGCCCAGCCACAGCCAGACCCGAGGACCTGCCCGTGTCAGTGTCAGTGTCCCTGCGGCTCCCTCCGGCCACCACTCACCTTCCATCAGAGGCCTCCCGTGGCATCGGCGATCCCGGGGCGAGGAGCGCGGTGTTGGCAGCAGCACGGCTCTCAGCCTGCGCCCACCACCTTCCCATGGACTGCCCGGTGTTCCCTTAGGTGGGCACGCAGCAGACGGCACGTCAGTGCGAGCTCTGGCTGCCCCGCTCAGCCCTTATCCATCTTCCTGCTGGAATAAGAGGAGCGGCGTGGGAGGGAGCTGCCTTGAGGTAACGCTGCCCTCCCCACCGCCGGCACAGGGGGACGTGCACTGAGCTGGTGGCCATCCACAGCCACTGCCACGAGCCCTCGTGGGCCCACACCAGAGCTGAGGCTGCTGCGTGCAGAGCTCGGATGCCAGCCCTGATCCTCTGACACCAAAATCCAGCAGCATCTGTCTTAGCTTGGGGCTCGGGTCAGCCAAATGCTCAGACTGCTGCGGGCTGGGCCGGGGCTGAGCCCATCGTGCTGCAGCATCTCTGCCTGCTTGCCCGGACCTCGCTGCAGGCTTGGTGCCTTCTCCAGCACCGCTTCTGCAGGAGCCTTTCTCAGGCACTGTGTCTGTGGGAAGTGCCCAGAGGTGTGGTGACACCCCCGTGCCACCCGCAGGGCACCCGGCAAGCGTTGGGGTGCCAGCCCTGTCACCCGTGGGTCAGCAGCACTGTGCGCTGCTCATCAGGTTTCTTTTTGTTGTAAAGGAAGTTGTGGGGCAGCAGCAGAACGACAGGGGACCCGTTTCGGTTTCCAAGCCACCTCGTTGCCGTCCAGAACCCCCGTCACAGCTCGCTGAGCGGTGGCAAACACCACATCCTGTTGCAGAGCTGTAGGTGCTCCACTTCAGTGGCAGCGCTGATGAATCGCAGCGCAGACAGAGCCCCTACCCACCCCCTCGTCTGCTGCAGGACCGCTGCCAGACTGCTCTTACTTTTGGTTTGTTGTTTAGAAGCGCCTCCAGTCACTGAGCCCCATTGTTTTTAAAGCAGAGAGTAGAGGTGAGGAGGGAAATACCGCTGAGCATGCTCCAGGCTTCATCTGTATTAGCTCTTTGCACCGTGCCTCTTCGCCAGCCCTAAAACCATCGCTGTGGCTGTGTCCGGGTGGGAACTGCTCAGCCCGTGGAGCCAGGAGCCCCAGCACCTCCTGGGGCAGCTGCTTTGGGCAGCAGCAACACAGACACCACATCCTAGTGCCCTGGCACAGCACCAGGGCTGTGTAGGTCCGTGCCACCTCACCCCGAGGTGTGCCAGCCAGGTGCTGTGCAAGAAGGGACCCAGCTCGCAGGCGGGACTGCCCTTCCCAAACCCTCTCCTGAGCCCAACGTGGGCACCACAGGGGCTTTGTGCTGCCTGCCCAGCAGCCCCAGCTAACTCTTGCTTGCTTTGCTCAAACAAACCTGACCTCTTCCAGAGAAAAAATGTCAATACAGGTCAACCAAGGGAACCTGGAGGAGATTCTGGTCCGTGGTCAGGTCCATGGTACAAGGCTAGGATGTGGGACAGCCCCTTTGCAGTCTCCCCTGCTCGTCCTGCCAGGAGACCCGTGTGAGATTTGTGTTTCCCGACAGCAGACGCGAGGGTGAGTGCCCAGGGTGCAGGAGGGAGGAGCGGAGCCGAGTCCTGGGGTCCCTGCACACACCGTGGGGCCGCTCTCTCCTCGAGACCCTTCACAGCCGGTGGTGCACAGAGGCGCACAGCGACAGACACAGCTCTCCTACACAGCCCATCCCTGTCCACCCGCTGGCAAGCCAAGGTTTGAGGCACGGATTGGGTGCTGGTGCTGTTTTAAGGGTTTTTGGGGTGCTGGTGCTGTTTTAAGGGTAGCTGGGTCTGAACCCACTCTCCCTCCAAGACAGAAAGCCAAGTCCTTCTGCTCCTCCTCGGCTGCCCAGCTCTGACCCTCTGGTTTCAGAGGCCCGGAGGCAGCTCAGCTGCCTCGCATTTCACCCCTCAGGCAGCCTCTAGGTCCAATTAAAATATCAGCACAAATTAAAGGAGCGCGGGGAGCAGTTCACAGCAAAATTTTCACCCTTTGATGTCGTCTTGTCTCTAACTGGCCTGGAAGATTCAATTAAGTCTTTGCATGCAGCAGCCTCTAGGTTTCTCATCTTTGCTCCGCAACCAGTAGCGTGGTTAAAATGAAAGGGGTTTTTGCTGCTTGCAGTGATGTTTCCCTGTCAACCCTTCCTCTGAAACGTGGCTGGTCAGGAAAAGCCCTTTGATGGGGGAGAACCTGCTCTAACGCTAGAGATTATTTGATCGCATCCCTTGGTGCTACATCAAAACGTAATCCTGCTGCTGGAAGCCGGCAGCCGTGGCTCAGCTCATCCAAAAACATCTGATACAGAGAAGAAAGCAGCAGAAGAAATGTTGCAGTGGCAGCAATTTTTTTTTTTTCTGCTTCCGGCACGAAAGTTTCCCATGGACGCAGCTCCAGGGCTGCCCGGTGGGTGCTGGTTCTCTCCAGGAGGGCAGAAGATGTTATCTGCAGGGGCCAGGAGGCTGCAAGCGCTGTGTGGCCACCCAAGGGGGATCCAGCGGTGGCTTGTGTCCGTCCTGCCTTGCTGCTGGTGCCCCTGGGGGCACCGAGGTGATAAGAGGGAGAAGGAGAAGCTGCGCAGCTGAACTGGCATCTGTGAGCCCCAGGCAGGGAGATGGGGGATTTCGTTTGCAAGAAGGTGGTGGTAATCATCAGGAGGGTCCCACGCAGTGGGATGCCACCAGACGTGGGGCTTTGGGGACATGGGGACCCCTGGCTGGGGTGAGCGGAGTGCCAGTGCACAGGGAGGCTTCTGCTGGTGACCCCTGGGCACGGAGTCCTGCGGAGTGCTTTGGTTTTAGCTTTGCTTTTGTCTTCCAGCAGAAGAGTCGCCCGCCTGAGGATGTCCGGGCAGCCCTCGCCTTGTCCCTTAGCAGAGCTCTGGCCCTACCTCCTTCGTCCCACCACGCCTGTGAGCAGAGGGTGCGTGTCCACAACACGTCCGTGCCCAGGAATTGCAGACAGGACAGGCTGGCATGGCATGGAGCCTTGCAGACACCAGACTGCCTGGAAAACTGTGGAAATTGGCTGATCTGTAGTATTGAGGTATGTTATAAAGTCTCTTATGCTAATTAATAGCTGCGTTATTAACCAGGTGCCTCTAGGAGCAAAGGTCTGCCCATTCCAGTGCAGCTCCGTGCCCCCAAACCAGCAGAAACCCTCGGTGCTGCTTCTGCCTTCTCCCCTTTTCACGAGCACCCCGCTGGGGCTCGCTGGTTAATTCGGGAAGCCCCACACCGAGCCCAGCAGCACGGTGCTCCTGTGCTCGCTGTCCCCCAGCCATGGCAGCAGCGTTGCTCAGAGAGAAACCAGCCTCTCTTCCCACCATTTCCTGGCACGCATGAGCCTGGGTGGCACCTTGCTCCAGCTGGGGCAGGCGGCGTGATAGCTCTGGGTCCCCAGGATCTGTCCCCACAGCAGCGGGGGCTCGGGGCTGTAGGTAAGGCTGGTGGCAAGCTTGGAAGCCAAAAGTAGAAAACTGCCCCTGCTCAGGTGAGGTGGGAGGTGGTGATGCTCTTGCTGCAAGGCTCCCTTATTGATTCACCATCCCAGCAGCAGTGGGTGCTTTGGTTTTTCCCTGCGGGGTGGGGAGGGAGGGCAGCTCTCCGAGGGGCAGCACATCACACGCCATCGCACTGGGCCATCCCCTCCAGCTGCTCTCCCTCCACCGATGGTTTGAGCAAATCCTCCCGGCGCAGCACGGGCTGCCACCTTTTGGCAGAACAGAAAAGAATTTCCCTGAAGCATCTTCTGCGTTAGACCCAATTTCGGAACCGACGGATTTGCAGGTAATTCACCCACCTAGGCTTGCACACCATTTTAAGATGCCACCTAATTTTATTTTTACTGTCTGCACGTAAAGTTAGCAAAAATGATTGTGCCCACACAGAGAGTTTCCTGTGTGCGCTCTCCTTCCAGCCCTTCTTTACCAGGAGGACTTTCTCAAAACCAGAGGCCCCAGAGGCTGTTTTACCCCAGCCACCACCCTGTAGAGCCTGACCCGTGTAAAGTGTCACCAGGAGCCAAGGCTGGCCGGGCCTCGCTCATACCAGCATCGCAGCAGGCAGTGCTCTCACTCCCCAGTAAATACCTTCTAGATGCACCACACCTAACCCCTACCAGGTTTGTTTTTTCCTCCAAAACCTCAACCAGAAAAGCAGGGCCCAGACCCAGCTGGAGTTAAACAGCAAGCAGCGGAGGTGAGGAGCCGGGGAGTGCCTGTGGGCTGCGTGCTAGGAGCCCGAACACCAGATCTCATCAGCAAAAAGCAAGGATGGATCTACAGGTACCTCCAACCCGACAAAAATGAAGCTAATTTCAGAGAGGAGTTTTCCTGCAGGGTGCTGCTACACCTCGGAAGCCTCCAAATGACAAATGAAGCACTTACTGAGCCGACCATGCCCCCGGGACAAACTTCAGCACGTATGTGTCTGCAGCTCACGGAAACGCAGATCCTCTCCCCGTGAGCAGTTTCAGCCTCTCTCACCCCGGGGATCTCCGTTCTCAGGATTTCAGCACAAACACTGAGCAGGAGCCTGCCCCGCAGCGAGGCCAGCCTCAGCCCCAGCGGGAGGCAGAGCTGAGGGCGCTGAGCTGCCGCGGTGCTGCCCCGCCGCCGAGCCTTGGAGATGTGCCAGGTCCCCCAGGGCTTCGGTCACACGGCGCCTGCCCAGAGCTGCGGTTGTGAACCCCCAAAACCAGCTGCAAGTTCTCAAGAAATTTTTACCCAACACCCAACGTCCTTCGTGCTGCGCTCTCAGACTGCCCCAAATTACCTGCCTGGCCTTGGATCGCCCTCCACACAGCGCTCAGACCACAGGCGTGACGGCACCCAGCCCCTGATTTGGCTGCCCTCTCCCACCAATCCCCTGCCCCCAGGGTTCATAGCATCCCTGGTGCTCTTTGGGACTTAAATAAGAGCAGGATTAAGCCTCACGCACCGCCCGCAGTGCCCAGCACGCAGTGTCACGCTGCAGGATGCTGGGCATGGGCACACGGCCCCCTCCTTGGCCTGCCCTGGCACCTGCAGTTCGGGCATCGTGTTTGGGATCCCCACAAGCAGAAAGAGCCCAAGGAGATACCAGGAGCAGCCACTGAGCCTTCGGCCTCACTGTTCCTGTGGCCCAGCAGAGAAGCTTTCAAGGCCCATCTGGTTTCATCCCAGCCCCAGGACCACCGCTCGCTCTTTGATGTGCTGTGCTAGTGGGCAGCATGATGCACTGATGGATGCTAATCTCATCCCTTCCTGTTTACACCACATAAATAGCACGTTCTATTTATGCTACATTTCTCTGGCTGTTTTTGAAGAGGACTGAAGTCACCAAAATGGCACGAACCTGGGGGCAAAACCTGGCGGTGCACGAGGTGGGCAGGCTGCACCGGGCCCGTGTGTGCAGCCAGCAGCAGGCAAGGGGACAAAATTCGTGATGAGGGACACATCCCCGCGAGAAGCCACGCGTGTCCCCGTTGCACAGGATTGCTCCTGAGCCTCTCCCCCTCTGGCTGAGCTGTGAGAAGCCCGGACCAGGAGAGCCAGGACATCTCACAGCAGCGAAGCCGGTGCCGCCACGCATGGCTGCCGCAGCGAGGTGTGCAGCAGCTCGTCCCCACGCTGGGCAACCAAGCGGCACCCAAGCAGCACCCTGACATCCCACACGCCACCCAAGTGACAACAGCCAAGCTCCAACCAACCCCACCAGCACCTTACCTCTGCCTCGCGTCGCCTTCTCCACATCCCTGTGCGAGCAGGGCAGGAGGGAGGATGCCCCTAGTCCTGGTGGGAGCATCCTCCGCGCCCCTGCATGGCTCTGCTCAGACCTTTCCTCAAAGCTTTGCTCTCTCGCCGCCCGGATGCTCGAGCTCGAGTCAGAAAATGGAAGCTGAGCCCCTGCCCCTCCGGGACCCGAGGAGGAGCTGTGGGCCGCGGGCCCCCACAGAGGAGCCGGGGCAGCACCCCAGGGGTGGTGGCGGTGCCCCCCGCCCGCCGTGCCGTGCCAGCCGAGCTGCTTTTGCTCTGTCTCGCTCCTTGCCCCTTCCTGTGCTGTGGGTCTTGCTCGATCTTCCTTCCTGTCGCGGCAGAGCTGTCGGGCTGCCGTGTAGGCAAATTGAAGCACGGCTCTACCGAGAAACCCACAGCGCTGGTAACCACCCCAGCCCACGTGAGGCCCCGGCCACGGCTGCTCTTCTGGCTGCTGCATCTACACCGAGTGATTTCAAACAAAAATTCCCCCCAAACAGCAGCACAGGGGAGCCCTGCGTGGGCAGAGCTCAGGGGAGCTGGGTGCTGAACGTCGCAAAGCCGGGGCTGAAGCTTTGGGAAGACCCCACGGTACACAGCAGCTCTTCCCCTCGCTGGGCTGCACCAGGAAACCTTCGTCGTTCCACTGGTAAATTCAAGTTGTATCTTGAAAACGAGCAGAAGGAGAGGAATAAAGTCCCTTTTTCCCAGAGTTGTTCTTCTACCAGCACCGGAGCAGCGTTAGGGCAACGCTCTCAAGGTGTAATTCAGGTTGCCGCACGTAGAGCCAGGAGATGGACGCAAGGATCCTGGTGGGTCCCGTCCGCCTCGGGCTTTTCGGTCACTCCGTGGGGCCGTCTGCAGGCCCCCAGCGGGTGTCCCCCACTGGGTGTCCATCACCATGCCAGGCCTGCTTGCTGCCACCTGCCCTGCGTGTGGGGTGGGGACAGCGTGTCCTGCGTGGGGAAGGGGTCGCTCCCTTTCTGGCAGGTAGCACGAATGGAGCCCCACTGAGATCCCCGATGCCCATTGTGCTGCCCCTGGGTCTTGGGGAAAGGGACGTTTATTTATTTTTTCAGCTAGTATCATGTGCCCATATGTTTGCTTATATATATTAATACGAACCCGTATATATATATATAAGTATATATTAATATAGTAAATATACACTAATTGATATATAAAATTATATAAACATATTTATAGAATATGTTTAATGTGGTTAATGTATTAATGTATTAATATATTAATATATTAATATGATGTATTGTTAATATATCAGTATGAATATTATTAATAATATATTATATAACATATAACATATATATAGTAATATATAATGATATATATATTATATAATATATATAATATATATTATATAACATATGTTGTATAATATATATACATATATATGTATATAATATATACATATATAACATATATTATATAACATATAATATATTATATATATATATATATAATATAATATAAGATATATAAATATGAATATCAGTATTACACAAACGGATAAATATTACACAAATGGATATATTTCAGGCCACACAATGCTGTGTTTCTGTGGTGTCCATACAAAGGGCTGCTCTTGTTCTCGCAGCGTGCTCGCTGCCGCAGCCTGCCCCGGCCCCAGCTTCCAGGCTGGCTGCAGGGATGTGAGGCTCCTTTTCTGTAATTAAAGTGATCCGAGTCCGTCCGTCCTATAATAATAGGAAGTACCGCTCCCACGAGAGCACAGCCAAACTGGGCTGAATGCAGCTGAGCAGAGCCAAAAGGAGCCGAGCGGAGCCGAGCAGAGCCGAAGGCAGCCGAGCGGAGCCGAGCAAAGCCGAGCGGAGCCGAGGTGCCTGCGGTGAGGCCATGGCGGGCTGGGGGCCGCTCGTCGTGTTCGGGGCCACTGGTGAGCAAGGGCCGGGGGCTGGGGGCTTGGCCCGGTAGCCCCCGGCTCACGGCCCCGCTTCATCCCCGGCCACAGGGGCTCAGGGCGGCTCGGTGGTTCGGGCCCTGCTGGCCGAGGGCACCAGGGAGGTCCGTGCCGTGACGCGGAGACCCGGCAGCAGGGCGGCCGCGCAGCTGAGGCGTTTGGGGGCCCGCGTGGTGGCGGCGGACCTGGACGACGGGCGGACGCTGGAGCCGGCCTTGGAGGGCGCCTACGGAGCCTTCGTGGTCACCGACTTCTGGGAGCACTGCAGCCAGGAGAGGGAAGTGGAGCAGGTAGCGCCTTGCTGTCCCAGACCCCTCACCTGGTGGGGGTGCAGCCGTGTGGCAGCAGGGTGTGGGAGCTCTCAGAGCCCTTCCTGCAGCCTCACCAGCCCCGCTGGCTCAGGCACACAGTCACCAGGCTTTGAAAATGGATCGGGTCCTGCTCCTTGTAAAGCCAGAACTCCTTCCCTGCACCCACGTTGTCACAGTTAGATGCCCAGAGGCTCAGGGCGGTGGAGGGTGGGCTGACGGCCCCACAGAGCCTTCCCAGGAGGGAGCCAGGGCTGTGGCTGCCTGCACCCTGCTGTACCTACAGCTTTGGGGCCAAAACATGGCAGCATCAGAAATCCCAGGGCTTTCCCCAGTGGGAGGAGTTCACCCTAGGGGAGGCTGGTGGCTTCAGAAGGTAAGATCTGCTAAGGCAGGTCCCTGGTAGGTGCTTAGGGTTGGGGTTTGTGCACTTGGCGGAGGAGCTGGAGGGTTTGTGACCCTTTAAAGTAGGATGTGGAAGCGGAGGACTGCTCCACCTGGCTGGGTCTGCTCAGCCCTGGCCAGAGCACGAGGTGTGTGGAGCGTGTCCCCGGGTGTGCTGGATGCTGCCCGCCCGGTGGAACGAAGGGGAAGGGGTGTGTGGGGATGAAAGCTTGCGTGTGTCCCATGGGAGCCCTGCTTCTCCTCGCGGCCGGTGTCACTTCACGCAGGGGAAGCGGCTGGCTGATCTGTCGAAGCGCCTGGGTTTGCGCCACGTGGTGTACAGCGGCCTGGAGAACGTCCAGCAGCTGACAGGAGGCCGCCTCCAGGTGCCCCACTTCGATGGCAAAGGCGTGGTGGAGGAGTACTTCCAGGCCATCGGTGTTCCCACCACGATTATCCGAATGCCGTGCTACTTTGAGAATTTCCTTTCTTGCTTCAGGCCTGAGAAGGCCCCACAAGGAGACGCGTTTGTCCTGGGTAAGACGGGGCCTCTTGCTCTGCAACTCCTTGTCTGCTTGGCACAAGCTCTCTGGGCTGGAGGAACCATTCCCTATGTGGGCTCCTCCACAGCTCAGAACATAGAGGCTCAGAAGATCCCGTTTTTTCCCTACCTCGTGTTCAGGGGCAGGGTGCCAAAAACTGGGCATCGCGGGAGCTGGGCTCTCACACAGGGCTGCGCTCTGACTGGGATCGCTCTCTCCCCTACAGCACTGCCCATGGGGGACACCCCCATGGATGGGATGGCAGTGGAGGACTTGGGCCCCGTTGTGCTCAGCCTGCTGAAGTCCCCAGAGGAGTACGTAGGCCGAGTGATCGGGCTCAGCACCGGCAAGCTCACCGTGGCAGAGTACGCCGCTGCCTTCTCCCAGCAGACGGGCAAGAACGTGGAAGCCTCCAAGGTAGGAAGCCGCCCTCGGTGTGTTTGATGCTGCTGAGGGGGGTGGGAAGCTGGTGTTCCCTGCCAGATGGGACCGCAGGGTGCTCAGTGACACTGCCCGGCCACGTGGCTGAGGATTTGGGTGGCAGCTGCCTCAGGACAGATGCAGAACAAGCTCCTGAGCAGCTGCTGTGTGATGTCCCCCTGCACACACTCCTTACCCTGGAGGAAGGATGGGCTGGAGGGGCCTCGTGGACCCTACCCAATAGACTTGCTGAGCAGCAGATCCTTCCTCACCCTTGGAAATTAATGCAGCAGGCTGCTGTAACACATCCCTCTTTGGCTTCCCTGCATGGTGTAAGAGAAATGCCCTACAGCCTCTGCCCTGTGCAGACAGTGCTTTTCCTTGGTTCTCTCTGCAGATCTCACCAGAGGAGTACGAGAAACTTGGCTTCCCGGGGGCGAAGGAGCTGGCTGCGATGTTCCGTTTCTACGCCCTGAGGCCAGAGCGCGACGTGGAGCTGACGATGAAACTCAACCCCAAGGCCCGCACCTTCCATCAGTGGCTGTCAGACAACAAAGCTGCTTTCTGACTATTCCTCCTCTCATCTTCCACCTGAGCTTTTGCAGCAGGTAGCGGGACCTGGCCGAGGCCGTGAGCCACACAGCTTTCTGCTCGTGCCTGGGGGCTGCTGCCATCCAGGGGCACATGCAGGAGCAGCGTGTCAGCTGGGCTGACTGTAACTGCCTCGCACACTGAATTTAGGGAGGTGTTTAGTGATTCTGGGTGTTTTCACATCTGTGGGATTTGTTTCTTGGGATCACACACTTCCCTAGGCAGCTCAGAGCATACCGCACGTCGTGCACTCAGCTCCCAGTAGCGCTGTGCCCTTGCCAGGTACCCACAGCAGTGCCCCAAAGCAGCGCTGGGGCAGGCTGGGGCTTCTCCTTGGACCACGTTCAGGCATCACAGGTAGGCCGGGCCGCATGCCTGCAGAGACAGGGCCTGCTGCTGACAGCCCCGACGGGTGAGAGCTTGATTCCTCAAGCCAGACAACTCCTGACAGTCTTTGGGCTCCCAAGGCTGATTTCAAACACTGCCCTCAGCAGCTGAGTATAACTTTGACAATTATCCAGCCTTAGGAGTTAAGACTTGTTTAAAAAGCTTTTTCCCTCCCCCGAAGGTACTGTTTGGGGGAGCTCTGGGCCACGGCTGTTTTTGTGCTTGAAGCCAGGTGTGGGCATAACCCCATCACCCAGCCCTGCGCCCCCATCCCAGAGCCACCCCTCATCCCTTGCCCATCACCGGGGCAGGGAAGGGAACGAAGACAAACCCCCAGAGGCAGGATGGGGGAAGAGCAAACAAGGCAGCGAGGCACAGTGTTAAATATCTTTATCAATCTTATTTACATGGATACAGAATCACTTTACAGGCAATTTAATCAGGAGGCAACGCGTGCTTTATTTCAGCAAATTAAGAAGGGCAGGACTACGACATGTTCTCGTTTAGCTGGTCGATTAGTGTGTGGGCTGATGGTACCTGCACGGCATAGCTAACAACAGCGGGCAACTGTAACCATGAAAATACTCACTGCAAGAGCTCAGCTCCTCCTGGAAGGAGCGATCCACTTCACTTGCATTCTCACACATGTAGAACAATGACTCTGACCGATCGTTTATGCTATGGGTGTTGCACTAACAATAAAATAGTTTGTCCAAACTGGCAAAGGGCTTGGTGACAAGCTTGTCCCAGCTCAGAAGCAACAGCATCTCCGTAGTAACTTCAGTTGGTTGAGGAGGGGGAGGAAACCTGAGGCAAAGCGCAGATCCCACCTCTGCGCTTCGTGCAGGAAATCAGCAGGACTAAGAAACCCCAGGGCTGCGGAGGAAGCCAGGGCAGCTGGGCTCTGACAAGTCCCAGCAGAAGGGAGAGATCCTGCTGCGAGCGTGATGCAGGGCAGCTAGAAGGGCACGGGAGACTGTTGTGAAGACAGGCTTAAAAGCCACGGGCACACCGAGTCTCCTAGGAGAAGATAAGCAGTGCCAAGTTCACCACGCACGTCTAGCATTCAGAGGGGCACCTGAGTGAACAGCAGCCATCTCGGGCTCCATACAGCAGACTGCTCCGCTCTGTGCTGGAAGGACAATTCTTTATTTTCACATTTCCACTGGTTTAGATTCTAAATAATACTTTTTTTTTTTTAAACCAAATAAGCTTCTAGCAGCAGTATGGACAGTGGAACAACCTCAGGAGACACCCACATTACCACGAAGCTGGCATTTTCCATTGTTACCATTTCCTAGGACGCTGGGTTGCTTTTGTATCGTGATGAGGGTTGGTGCCGCAGTACTTTGAGGCCTCCAGCTGGGATTCTCACTGTGCTGCTGACCGACATCCTTCGCTCTCCAGAGCCCGCTGCCAGAAGGATCCATCCCCGACTGCTAAGGTGATCTGCTGCTGGCTCTTAGTTTCCAGTAGAACGTTTCCCTGCAATTGAAGCAAGCAAAATGTTTAATTTCTCCTGAACGCACCAGATTGAGGTGCACAACCCCTCCAGCCTGCTTTGGAGCACGAGCACGTCCCCGTCTGACCTGCGGTCATCACCCTTTGTCAGCCACAGGGAGCGGATGACTTTGAAGCCGAGCCCCTGAAATCCAAGGGGATATGTCCAAGTGGGCTGCTGTCAGCCCACAACCAGCACCAGAGGCTCTGCGGGCCCCTCCTGCACCTCCCAGCAAGGTGCTGCTCCACCCAGCAGCAGAACTGCCCAGCCCCAGCTTTGCCAGCTCACAGGAACACCCTCAGTGCTTGGAGAAGGGACAGTCCCTAAGGGGACAAGTACTTCCAGGAGCTGCAGGGGAAGCCACCAACCTCCCTGAAGCTGTCTCCAGCTTTTCTGGTGCAGCAACAACGCGGTTGGGGCCCTGTTTTTTTGCTCCAGGTCGCAGGGGACAGCTAGGGCTGGTCACATCGGTGGCTGGAAGGCCTGAGGCTAAGTGAGAAGCAGCGCGCTGCTTTGGCTTCTTCCACCTCCCAAGAAGGGCAAGTTCTGCTCGGTGTGGGGGGAAAATCAACAACAAAACACAAGAGGCTTCCTACCTCGGATGGGTATCAGGAGCTAAACATTTTCTTAAGTTTGGAAAGGAATCCCTCCTTGTTCTCCTCAGCCTCAGGCCTATCCTCGCCTGCGCCAGCTCTAGCCGTGGCCCTGCCACCTGGACACAAACAGCAAAGGGCTGCAGTCAGATACGTTCCTCAGGCTGCCCCAGCTACGTCTCCCACCAGCAGCCAGCACCCCTGACAAAGGGAAAGAGTTATTTCAGACCGGGAATGGTCGGGTCAGCTGGTTCTGCCAGCACCCTCACGTATCTCTACCCGTGAGGGGCTGCAGCAGGCAGCGAGCCGCGGTACCGGGGCCACTCTGAAAGCACCGGAGAGCCTGGACCCAGAAGGGGAAGAGAAGGACGTCAGCCCAGGTAGCGTTGGTCCTTTCCCTTCTCCTCAGCCCTCCAGCTGCACAGGGGATTCCTGTGCTCTGCACAAGCAGGGCAGAGGCCTGACAGAACACAAGCACCCAGAACCAAGAGTCTGGGTCTAGCCACTGAAAGCAGGTTCTAGACTTCACCCTACAGAAGAAAAAGCTATGCTAGTGGTCCCTGGAAAAATCTGTCTGCCCATGTTTCATCCATCATCTGTGTCACGTTTAGGGCAAAGGAGTGCGAAACCACAGCAGGAGCCCCTTGTAAGGGATTCTCATGCAGTGCTCAGACAAACAGTATCAAGGAGAAACTGAACTCAGGCTAGAATCAAAAAGGCTACAGATATCTGAGAACAAGTGCCCAGATAGGAATCTTACTGGCAGCAGCTGGCAAAGTTTTCCTATATAAAAAAGTCCTGAGAAGTTTTTTTGTCCTTCTGAGAAGTGGCTACAGCAAAAACAAAGGAAACCTCTTTGCTACTCTGCTTTTTCTGCAGCCTAACCACCCATAACAAAACCCAAAATCCTCCCCAGCCTTTTTTGGGACACAGAGGGCACAAAGTCCAGTCCTCCCCATCCTCCCACAGCCAACACTCGAGCTCAGACTGATGCAACAGCATGAAACACTGAGGCCTGCAGCAGAACGTGCCTGCATCCAGTCAGGGTACTTTCTGCCTCCCAGAGCAAGGACAGGCTTTCAGCAGCAGCCTGTCTCAATACTGCAAGCTACTGGCCTTGGTTTTAATCCACCTTGTTGCTTAATTGCATTTAAGAGATCTCTCCCCTTCCCTCCAAGATGCATCTTTAATGTTACCTGCAGTGGAAAAGACAATCCCATTCACTTCTGAATCAAAGCTCTACAAAACATAACATTGGTAAGGATATGGCAGAGTCCACCTTCCTGTATCCTGAACTTCCAACATCACAGGCTTTGGCACGTGAGGTAGAGAGGACCTAAATTTCCACAACCACTTGGCAGCTCTGCAAATCCTACCTTTTCCTAGCTGTACGCAGTCAACAGTGCCCTTTTTGGTTTCAACCAAAAATAAACCCCAATCTAACAGGCATTAAGAAGCTCATTGTTCCAGCGAGAGGAAAGAAAACACTGTTTTGCCAGCAGAAAAGACAAAATGTTTGTCTTGCCTTACTGTTCTGCATATATTTTGCCTGCAGCTGCTATTGCTGCCAGATACCTCACCACTGACACTTAAAAAACAATTGCTGGATCCAAGGTTTTAATTTGGGACTGAAAAAGCAGCTTTGCAAAGCTCCCAGCTGACTTCATGCCTTCCCTCATGCTGGATGCTCTCTGCTGACTGGAGCCAACACCCAGCACCAACAAACCTTCCTAGCCAAGGTTTCCCCACGCACACCAAGGATGGCTCAGAGTAACCTTGACAGCAGTACTCCCCTTCAGCTTTCAAGGAGAAACATCCCCACTGCAGCCAGAAGCAAGCGCTGAGGACGGATTAGCTCACGCAGAGAGCTGCCCTGAAGCACATTCGCTTTTTCCACCTCTGCTACCATGACAAGTTACTTCTGGCCCAGGGGGAGAAGCCGGCAGCAGAAGGCATTCCTCACCACAGCGAGACTCAGCAGAACTTGTCAGGACCTGGAGCATCGCAGTACCTGCTCTTTGTTCACACCGATTTTGCCCAGTGACTATCAGAGCAATGCTCCCTGGGAAGAGGCTTTGTGCCACAGCCCATTAACATCTCACTGAAACTAATTTCAAAGTAAACGCTTCGCAAGTTGTGCTGACACGCTGTCCAACAGTCACCTCGGCTCACCTTTCGCTGCCCCCCGAGTCCCCGGGACACGTTGTGCCCTCCCACACCACCTCCCCGGGGAAGGAGCAGTAACTCCCCCAGCCCACCTGATGCTGTATTTGTGACTCCGTTCACTGTGCCGTCCACATCTCTCTCGTCCTCAGCATAGCTCATCATTAAGGCTCTCTGGCGATCCGTCAGCCTCCTGCAGGTCAAAGACAGAGCTGGTGGTTACGGCTGCCTTCACCTCCTCGGGCAGCACACGCAACAGGCAGCTACTAGAAGCACAAGATTAATCTGGCATTCACCACGAATCCCTGTGACCAATCTATAAAGAGCAAGCCCCAGTGGAAGAGGAGAGAGATGACCCACTGCAGTTCACCAAACTGTAGGGAAACAGCAAAACCTCTTCAAATGCTGAGAGAAACATCTGGAGCTGCAGCAGCACAAACATCTGTGGGGGGAGGCCTCAGGAAATGAACTCCCTTGCTGCGTGCAGCAATGCAAACTAAAAAGTTTGCTTCACCACAGAAGCAGAGGGTGGTGAGGCAGCCTGAAAAACAATTGCCAAGGACCTCAGTTACTTGAAGCTGCAGGTATAAGAGCACAGACGGACGTGTTGTGAGCCAGAACACTGAATTTACATAACTGGGTTCCAGACAAAAAGTGGCAGAAATCCAGGTGCGTGACTATTTATATATTTCTAGGGTTTAGGATTTTTACAGCTGTGTTGCCAAATTGTATTCTCAAAAACAGCAAGCAAACAAACAAAAAACACAACAGAAATCCAGAAGTCTGCCTGTCTACCTCACACTGGGGAAAAAAAAAGGCAGAGGAATGACTCTAACTGTCCAAGGAAAATTCAAAACAGATCTTGACAAAGCAGTAAGAATTTTTCACAAAATCTTTCTGAACAATTTTCTTTTTTTTTGCAAAAAGCTCAACATTTCCCAGAAACTTGCGTTACTTACTGAGGAACTTTTATCTTTATGTGAATGTAGTGGTCTCCGTAGCCATAACTATTAACCTTGGGAATGCCTTTCCCACTCATTCGAATTCTCTGGTCTGGCTGAATACCAGGGGGTATCTGTGAACACAGGGGGCACATTTGTTATTCCACTGTATGCATTTTCATAGTAATTGTGTTGCGTGTTTGTAATCAATTATTTCTCCAGCAGGCTTCAAAATAAGATGGGAGAGATCTGGTAGGTTCGTGCATCTGAACATGTACAGAGGCTGAGTCAACAAGGATGGGAAAGCTTGTGAAGAACCTAGCAGGGTTCAGCAGACTTCGCAAGCCACCTGACACTCAGTGCTGAAGAAGTCTGGCACTTAATACTGGGGGACATGGGAGATCTGCAGCATCTCTGCAGCAAAGTGGGGCTCTGATGTCCCACAGTGATCTATGCCCGAGCTCTTCCACGTAACGGTACCTACCGTGATATTGATTGTCTCGTACAAGCCTTGACATCTGGCTGTACCTCCCAGAACAGCCTGTGCTACTGAAATAAGGAGGTCTGAATGGATATCTGCGCCATTTCTTCTGAACACGGAACTTTTTTGAACCTGAAAGGCAGGCAGTTGCAAAAAGTAGTTAGCAGAACAATACAGAGTTATTGCGGTAAACTGCTTGGAAAGGTCTCAGCAGAGAACACCAGAAAGCTGCAGCCAGACCCTTCACCGCCCACAAGCCACGTGGCTAACAAGTCTAGGTTAACGTTCAGTCTTTTAGAGAATCACAGCTCTTGACATAACCATAACTAGCCAGAGGCTCAGGGCTCAGCAGCTCCCTCCTCTAATCCCGTTTGTTAATTCAGTGTCAGTACGATTCTGCAGAGACAAAGACCACACTGTCTTGTCCAGCACCCCAAAAAAAGGAAAGCCTGAAGAGGGAAGCAGGAACCTGTGCAGTGGCCTCACAAGCTGGAAGAGAATTAAATCCTCCTGCACCACCAAGGTACTGAAAAAAAAAAAAGAGTTTTCTCCCTGGCAGAGCTGCATATAACAGGATGCCTACAGGAGAAGTAACAGGATGCCTACAGGAGAAGAGGGCCCCAGCTACAAAGAATGTGCAAAGCAGCACTTAATGCAAATCTGCAACAGGACACTTGACCAGCCAGCCTCATGTGCATTCCTCCAGCCCTCCTCAGCACTCCCACCGCTGCAGGCAGATTCCTCCTTCAACCTCCAAGTCAAATTCTCGAGGCACCAAGAACCTGCTCTGTGTTTTGATACACACTCCCACAAAGGCCTCTCCCCAGAACCAGCAGCACAATTCTTCACGAGCAGACTCAACTTGTTACAATGCAGAACTTCTGCTATCTCAGAAAGTTCACAGGGATCACGTTACCTCAGCTGTTTGGAAGGATCACTTGCTCTTCCTCCTCCCGTTCCCCATTTTGTCGGGCTCCCCAGGCCGTTGTGAAGGGAACAAGCAACCAACTTAAGAATGGAAAAGAGCTGTAAGGATACGTACCCTGAACGTGATGAAAATTTCCTTCTTCCCCACAGGCATCCGAACTGTCTGCCCGTCCTCAACACCTGCAGTCAGGAGAGAGAAAAAAAGGGGAATGTTATCGTGTTCATCTTGTATTATAATCTGCGTGATACCGGAATGCCACAGCATCCCCGTGAGCTCCCTGCCACTGCAGCAGCGCCCGCACACCACGAGCAGAGGCACAACACCGACCAGAGGCACAGCGAGCCCCTCGCCACGAGCCCAGCACCATGGCCAAAGGGCAGAGGTCCAGCACACACCGGTACCCCAGAGGTGATCCCTACAGAGTTCTCCTGAGAAACACATCAGCCTAAGGAACGCTGGGCAGCCTCTACAAGCTACAGGAAAATTACATGCTGGTCACCCAAGGCGGTCTCAAAGCAGCAAGTCTTCAGTCCCACTGCATGGTTTGTCCTCTCTGGTGAGGAAAGCAATCAGCAAACTTTTCTGAGCTAAGCTCAGGTTTTAAAGATTCCCACCCTCTCCACCAGCTTCACCAAGGACAGATGAAAAATTCAAGTTAAAATCTTTTGGAAGCCTCACTCTTCAAGAACTGCTGAAAAGGATCCATGCAAGAAAAAAAACTTCAACTCAAAAAGGGCAAAGCAAATATTTTTACCTGCCAGGTACAAACACACGGCCAGAAAGTTTCTCTCATTGCTAATGCCTTCAATTACCAAGCTATTGATCTGCTTTGTTCTTAAGATTAAATTATCTGCAGCAAAGCTTCTTTACATTGCCCTGCCGTTTGTACCTGGCAAGTGCCTTGCTGTTAGCACAGCAGAAATAACTGACAGCCCCTTTAACAGACAGCAGTGCACAAACACAGCACTGACCTGCTGGCACGGGAACCATCACTGTCTTCCTCTGTTTGGTTTGCCCCGTTCCTCGACACACCACACACGGGGTTGTGATGATGGAACCACGACCGCCGCACCGTCGGCATGTAGATCGCATTACAAAGGGGCCCTTATTTATCGTTTCCTGGTGAAGAAAACACAGATCATCCAAATATTTAGTACTGAGGTTGTATTTTTCACCTCCACAGCACCGCTGACAGTGACCAGCCCAGCAGACTTGAGTCCTTCTAATCACACGTACAGCCTGACAGGGCAGGGGAGGGCAGCGTGATCTTTTAACAAGGGGTGGAGCAGAAAACAGGCTGAGAAATCCAAAGAGGATGCTGCCTGCGAGAAGCTGGATCAGGTTCAGCTTCCATCACCACATGCTGATTTCCACTGAAAACCATCACGACTACAAGCACGCGCCTGCTGGCCTGGGGAAGGGAGACACAACACTTTTCATCTCCAGGACGTAACGCAGAAGAACAAGACTCCTCACAGTGCTATTTCACATGGCGTTACAAACTGTATCTTGAGGAGCCCAAGGACAAGCCACTTGCAGGAATTACTGCTGTATCCAGAAAAAGGTTATGGAGACTAAACTATGGACCAACCTGTCACACAGGGAGACAGTGGGAAAGGCCTGCCTTGTCCTCTGGCCAGCTGTGCCCGTTCTGCACAGCAAGCTATTCTGGCCACAGACTGATCGCCAGTTTCCATTTTGATGCATGGAAAATCAAAAGCCCAAGGCCTGATTATTTCTTTACTAACTTCTTTCCTTCCTGTCAGCAGCACACATCTTCTCATTTCATGATTATCTCTAAGCTATCCTTGCTCCACCCTCCAGCCCTCCACTCAAAGTATGCCCAAGTAACGTCAGAATTGTTACATCAGGTAAATATTGTTTACTGGGCACGATACCAAACTGACCTCGTCCTGAAGGTACTGCTTTAGCTGGACAGAACACGCCTTTAACTTAGAAAAAACAGTCCTAGTGCAGATTAACATCTAGTCCACATTAACCTGATTTCACCCAAGATAAGCCGATGAGTGCAGTGGGAATTCTTCAGCGTGGAGGGGACCGACTCGGCCCAGTAAGGGAGAGAGGCAGGTTCTGCTGCGCTCTGAGCACTCACCATGCCCGTGCCGTTGCAGTAGTGGCAGTGCTGCGCTTTGGTACCAGGCTCGTTCCCTCTCCCTCCACAGCGCTCGCAGGAGTCATTGATGTTCACCACAATCTCCTTGTTAACACCTTTTGCAGCTTGGGTGAAGGTCAGTTCCATGATGTACTGCACGGGAAACAGACATCAGTCCACAACCCATGTGTGGTGGGGTCTTAAGCAAACTGGAATTTTGCCAAATATCAAACTGTGCTTAAATGTGTCTGGGTAACAGAGGGGGAAAGAAACAGATGGATGCACAACTCATTCGGAAATGTTCTGCCTCAATCTGGGAAGCAACAGCCTGCCTCATATAAATAAAAAGCATGGCAAACATTACAGGAAGGATGATTACACTGTGTAACAGAAAGGAGATTTTAAAAGAGAAAAGGGACAAGTATAAATACAAGTCATTTGTTTTTCTGCTCTCAGGAAAGACCTTTAGTATTTCCAAAGGTTTTACTGAACAGAAATACATCAACAGGTAAAGGCAGAGGCTTTCACTCCCAAAGAAAGCATCTGCTCTTCCTGAATAAACTCTTTTCTTTCTTAGCAAGGGGACTCAGAAGAAAGGGGGACTCCATAAAACAGCAAGTTCTGTTTGTAACAGGAAGGCCACTGCCAGCTGGAAGCACTGAACACCACGCATCTGAGGGCATCGCGTGAATCCAGGCTGTCAAAACTTAAAGAGCGTTTAGCTGCAGCGCAAAGAACAAGAAATAGTTTTTACGTTATTATGGGCTCCACTGCAAAGTGAAGCCAATTAACTTGCAAAATTAAGCCAATTAAGCAGTCAAATCCAATGCTGGAAGGCTTGTTTTATAGTTATAAAGGTATTTTGTGGTTTTCGTCATTACAGCACAAAGCAGACACATGCAAAGCAACTTAGAGCAGAAAAGTTGCCTATACAGAGATGGAAATTGCTTGGCAGCACTAACCGGGTCAGTAAACACCAGAAGTAGCTGAAGTCCACAAAAAAACGCTCGGTCTGGAGGCGTGGCAAGTATATCCATGTGGCTTACCAAGAACACTCCCTCACACACAGCAGGACGCTCACGTGGTGATATTCCCAGAGCGAACGCTTTGCTTAAACTCGCTGCAGGAGCGACCTGGCAGCCCGCTGCCCTGCTCCAGCTCCGCAGCTTCACACCCCCAGGAAACGCGTGCATCTCCTCACCTCCTGCGGCTGGTCGAAGACGTTCTGGAAATCGCCGAAAGGGGACCCCGAGAACTCGCCGAAGATTTTCCTGAAAAGCTCCTCCGGATCAATGGAGGGGCCGCTGCTCCAGTACTGGCGCCCAGCACCAGCACCGGCGCCTGTTGCACCAGGATCAAAGCTGGCTGTGCCGTAAGCATCATACTGCTTCCGCTTCACCTCGTCGCTTAACACCTTGGGGGCAAAGAACGATGCCATCAGGACAGCGACCAGGTCCTGAGCAGCCTGGCTGTCCTGGGCAGCCCCCCTAAAGGAACTCAGGGCTGTCTGTTACCAGACGGCGCTCGTTCAGACCTTTGTGTCCTCAGAAAGAGCGCCCCAGCCTTTGTGATCATACAAATCACCGAAAAGCTTGGCATCAGCAACGTGACAAGGTCTTAGTGGTTCGTAACAAGCACGAACAACTTGTGTTGTGTATTTCACTGCTCGAATGTTGAATGAAAGCTGGTGGTAAGAGTGCTGGAGGAAATCTGAGACCTGCCAGAGGGCAAACCAGCACAAAGCAAGGTGGAGAGCAGAAACGGAGCATGGTGGAACGCACCTTTGTCTCAGAAAGCTGGTAACTGCTGGCAGGTTTGTTTGTTTGTTTAACCTAGGCACTAACTCCACCGCAGAAACCACCCTTCCCAACTCTGCCAGTCCCTCACTGCTAAGAGCCAAAACGCAAAGAGCCCAAAGCATGATCAGGCAGATCAGAAATCTGGCCTAAATAACTCGCTGCAGACACCTCTAGGGCAGATGCCCTCACACCTGAAGCACAAGGTGTCAAAAATCAGCTGTCCTCTTACAGCAAACACACAAGATGTGGTATCCCCACTCCACCTCCACCAAGAGCTGTCCCCACCTCTCCTCCCTCTCACACCAATAAAACCCCCCCACGTTACCTCGTAGGCTTCTGCCAGCTGCGCAAACTTCTCCTTAGCCTTGGGGTCATCCTTATTCGTGTCGGGGTGGTATTTCTTCGCCAGCTAAACGAGAAAAAAAACAGACATTAGCAACAGACGGCACCAACCTGCTGCAACCGAGCCCTCGCAGGCAGCAGGCACAGCTCGGTGCCGGCCCCCTGGGGGCACGGAGCAGCCCCTGGGCGGGCTGGGGGTCTGGGGGGGGGCCGTGCCTGGTAGTAGGCCTTCTTGATCTCCTTCTGGCTGGCGGAGCGCGGCACCCCCAGCACCTGGTAGTAATCCTCCTTGGCGAGGGCCGCCGAGCTGCTGTGGAAGGAGGAGGCCGGGACGCGGCTCGGGCCTGAGGGAGAAAGAGAAAAAGGAGGTGAGGAGGCGGTGAGGCGGCCCCGAGCCCCCCTCAGCCCCCTCAGGCCCCGCTCCCCGCCTCACCCGCGGCCCACAGCCCGGCTCCCAGCAGCGAAGGGCGGCGTGCGGCGGGTCCCTGCGCGGCTCCGAGCCCCCTGAGCAGCCACAGGAGCGGCAGCCGCAGCGCCCCCCGCTCCCCGCCCCGCCCGGGCCCCGCTCCCTGCGCGCAGCCCCGCGCGGCACCGGCGGCGGCCCCCAGCCAGCGCGCGGCGCTCCCCGCCGCCATCTTGGCCCGCGCGCGGCGCTGCGCATGCGTCAGGGCGGAGGCGGCGGGGGGCGGTGTGGCGCTGCGCGTGCGCAGTGGAGGGAGGGCGGTGAGGGGAGAAGGGGGTTCGCTGCGCGGCTCCGCACCTCACAGGAGGGCACCGCGGGGTGGGGGCCGCTCCGTGGCACCCGGGAGGGGTGCGCGCGGCGGGGTGAGGCGCTGGCTGCTCTCCCGGAGGCGGCCGCGGTCCCTCAGTGAGGGCAGGAGGCGTTCGCAGCACCCATCTCCCTCCTCCATCACTGGGGCTGCTGCTGAGTCCCGTCAGCGGGGAGCGCAGCGCGCACAGCCGGCAGCAAATAACCCCGGCGGGACACGGGGGGGGCGGCAGGACCCGTCCGCAGCCTCGCTGCACCCCGCAGGTGTACGGGCACACAGCGCCCGGCCCGCGGGCGGAGGGGCCTCGGCGGGTCTCGAACCCGCGGCCCCTGGAGCTGCATCGGGGTGGGGGGGGGGCGCAGCGCCCGGCCCGGCTCGGGGGCGGGGCCAGAGCGGAGGGGGCGGGGCCAGAGCGGAGGGGGCGGGGCCAGAGCGGAGGGGGCGGGGCCAAGGGCCCGGCTCGGCTCGGCTCGGTTCGGGCGCCCCGGTGCAGCCCCGCCCGGCCCGGCCCGGCTCGGATCGGATCGGATCGGGGGGTCCCAGCCCGGCTCGGGGGGTCCCAACCCGGCTCCGGGGGTCCCAGCCCGGCCCGGTTCGGCTCGATTCAGCCCGTCCCGGCCCAGCCCGGCTCGGTTCGTGTTTCCCGGTTCGGCCCGGCTCGGCTCGGCTCGCCATGAACCGCTTCAAGGCGTCCAAGCTGCGGCACACCGAGGCCCGGCTGCCCCGCAGGGAGGTGAGCGCTGGGGGGGGCTCCCCGGGGCTCCCCCGGGGGGTGGCGGGGCCGGGCTGGGGCGGGCGGCACCGCCCCGGTGTCCCCCCAAAAAACCCGGGGGTGCCGCTTTAGGGCCGGGGGGTGCCGGCCACGAGGGTCCCGGGGTGCTCAGCCCTTGCCGGGGCTCCCCAAAACCGCCCCGGTTCCTGGGTGGCTCCCGGGCGTGGGTGCGGTGCCAGCAGCGGGCTGGGTGATGCTGCTGGGGATTTTGGGGTCTCGCTGCTTTTGGGAAAGATTTGGGGTGCCCGTGGGCATGGATGTGTTCAGCTCCCAGCCCCTGGGGTTCGGCAGCCCCCTTGCTTTTAGCTTCCCACCCCTGCTGCCTGCGCACAAATCCTGCACCCACACCCCTGCCGGCACCCCGGGTGTCCCTTTGGGGTTAGCTCGGGGTAGGGGGGGACGTGGCTGTCCCCACACATGTGCCCAGCCAGCATGGGGAGCACACGCTGGTTTTTGGGACTGTCACAGCCCTGGGATATCCATGTGGGATGTCGAGGGCCTGGTGTGCAGGGAGACATCTGCTCGGCCTCAGCAGCCTGAGTGGGATGGGGTCTTCCTTAGGGCATTCCCCATCCGGGTGGGAGGTGTACCTAAAGGAGCCAGGACCTGTCCCCATGTCCCTCAGGTGTCCCTGAGCATGGCCGCCTGCTCACACTTGCCCTGGCCGGATCAGGAAGCAGGGCGCAGACACGAGGATCCCACCTGGGTCACTTCTCCCTCCCCCAGCAGAGACACCCCGAGGGGCTGCGGCTTGTTGTAGGGACGTATCGGGGTGCTCGCCCCCCCATGGGTGCAGGAAGGGTTACGGGGCCTGCCCCCGAGCAGGCTGCGGTGACAGGGACCGGAGGAAGTGCTGCAGGAACCGCTGCTCTCGGGCAGGCCCCAAAAGGAAGCCGTGCAAAGAGAGGAAGCGCAGCTCTCGCTCCTCGGGGGCTCCTGCAGCTCCCGTCCTACAACGGGCTCCGTGTGGGGCACGGGCACCCGCTGCAGCGTGGCACCGGTCCGTAACCCCGCTGTCACCTCCGCACGAGGGTTGGACTTGGCCCGGGGTGTGCCAGGAGCTCCCGTGGGCACGCGGTTGCGCACCGGTGGCACCGGGAGCAGGTCCGGCCGAGGAGGAGCCTCTCGGTGCCCCGTGGGTGCCGTGCTCCGGCACAGAGGTGGTGAGGAGCATCCCCTAACACGGGCTTTTCTCTCCATCCCAGGCCTGGATTGGGGGTCTCCGAGCCGGCTCCGTTTCATCCTGTGGGAACCAGGTGAAGGCCAGCTGCCAGTGGGTAGCGTTCAGCGCCGAGCCGACAGGTGAGGATGGGGAGCTGGGATGGGTTCACCCCCGGAGCTGCGGTCCCTCGGGGCTGGGTGGCAGCGGCACAGGGCACAGGGGGCACGAGGGCACCAGGAATTCCCCCAGGGGTGCTGGCAGTCCCGCAGGTCCATCTCTGGATCGCAAATCTGGGCGCTCCCCGCTGCGTCCCCGGGATTTTTGGGGGTCCCTGTGGGCAGCGGCCAGGCTGTGGGTGGCCGGTGACCTGCTGCTGTGCCTTCTCCTGCAGGTGTGCTGGGCATCGTGCCGCTGGAGGGCAAGGATGGAGGCAAGAGGACCGTGTCTCAGCTCTGCTGCCACTCAGGTGAGCCGGGCGGCTGCTGAGCCCAAACCATTTCGTGCCATACTCTGCAGAGCTCTGCGCTGGGGCACCAAGGGGTCTGGGGCCATCTGTGTCCTGGGAGAGGGGCTGCTGGAGTCTCCAGGGACCACCACCCGCAGGCAGGGTGACCCCGCTCCCGTGTGAGGCAGGGACCTGCTGAGTTCAGAGCCGTGGAAGCTGTGAGCACTCAGGACCCTCTCTCAGTGCCCTGTGCCCCTGGGCTGCTGTGCCTGGCAGGGGGTTCACCTCTAGAGCTGCCGATCTCAGGCTTTTGGGGACCTTCCTCCAGCGCGCCCTTCCCGTGTTGTGTGCCCTGGACTTCCCAGTGCAAAATGTGAGCGTTTTCCAGTGGGAAAAGCACCCCTGGAGCATAAATCTAGACTGGACTCACCTCGAGCATCCTGCAAAAGGCTCCTGGGAGCCACCCGAGGAGCAGCAGCAGAGCAGCCCCGGGGCCGGCAGCCTCGCAGGAGGAGCACGGGAGCAGCCCAGCACCGGGCTGGTGGAGGAGCTGGGATCCTGGTGGCGTGCAGCCAGCTCCAGCAATGAGGGGAACGGGAATGGGAACAGGAATGGGAACGGGAATGTCCCAAACACGAGCGTCAAGGTGGAAGCAGGCTGCTGAGCCCGTCCCAGCGCCGCCCCGGTGCATGCTGTGCTCTGCCTGCCTTGGCTCTGCCCTTTCCTGGGGCTCAGCCCATGATCTGCTGGGCTGGTTTCAGCCCCTTTCTGGCCCTGTTGCCCTTCCAGAGCTTTTTTCCAGCCTCCGTCCTGCCCTGGCAGACATCCCCGTGCCACCGAGCTCCCCGAATTCCCAGAGGAACACTCGGCAGGGCCGGCGGCGCGCGCAGCCAGCAGCTGCAGAGCCCTTAATGAGATTTCAGCACCAGCCCTTTGAAGCCGGCCGTGCCCGGGAAATGCCTCCCTCGGGCATTCGGAGCAGGGGAGGGATTTTTGGATCCTCCCCGGGGCGAACAGGGCAGATAAGTCCGGGAGCTGGAGTGAGTTGCTTGTCTTTTCGTGCCTCCTGGGCCCGTATCTCCGCGGCCTCGTGGAAGCGGAAAAAGTACAGGGTGACCCAGTTTGCTGAGCGTGCCGAAGCACCGGAGGGGCTGTTCGTGCTGGTGCCAGCCCAGCCTTGCTCCCGTCACCATCCTGCCCCCATCACGCTGCTCAGGGCCCTTACAAAGGGAGCGTTGTGGCCAGCGTGGGGCTGACGCAAGCGCCCTGGTGCCATGCGTGCTCCTCCTGCAGCTCGGCTCCGGGGATGTCTGTTGTGAAACCAGAGCCAAAGCTGGGCGGTGGCACCTCGAGGAGGGGAGAACGCAGCTGTGGTGTGCTCAGGGCTCCCCGAGGGGCAGCGTGGAGGCTTGCAGGGAAGCTGAGCTGCCCTAAAATACCTCGGTGGGGCCGGGTCCCCCGAGGGGACCTCGCTCCCTGCGTGTGCGCGAAAAGGGGCTGAGACTGGGGGGCAGCAACGGGGGGCGAACGCGCTGTGTGCGGGGGGCTTGGCTGAGTGGTGGTGACACGGGGCTGGACCTCTGCTCCTCTTCTTCCAGACGTGGTGACAGACTTTGACTTCTCACCGTTCGATCAGCTCCTGCTGGCTACGGGCTCTGCTGACGAGACGGTGAGTGCTCGGTGCCGTGGGGGCCGCGCTGTCCCCAACCTGGCGTGTCCCTGGGGCTTCACTGCAGAGCTTGGGGAGGTGGATGCAGAGAGACGGGAGTGCCAGGAGCCTGGGGAGGGGGGTGCCAGCCTCGGGGAGCTGTGTGGGCACTCCCTGGGGTGTAGGGGACGGGGCAGGCTGACGTGAGGGACGGGGATGAGGTGCATCCCCCAAGGATCAGCCCTCTCCTGCAGCCCCGATCCCACCAGGGGTCACGCGATGAGGCTCACCTGGTGGCCCATTTTCCTGGCTCTGGGTAGAAGGCACCACAGCCTGGAAGAGCAGCAAGCACCCTCTGCTGGCTCTGTGCTGGCTGCGGGGTGTAGGGCCAGGGCTGGCTCACCCACCCGGGGTCTGACCCACATCTTCTGGGGGCCGCAGGTGAAGGTTTGGCGCCTGCCCGAGAGCGGCCAGGACCTGCCCAGCAGCGCGGGGCTGACGTTGGGGCCCGGTGGGGGCCCCGTGGACGTGCTGCAGTTCCACCCCACGGCGGATGGCGTCCTGGGCAGCGGCGCGGGGAAGCGAGTCACCGTCTGGGACGTGGGGCAGCAGCAGCCACTGGCAGGTAGGAAATTTGGAGATGTTGGTGCCGTCGGCTGCTGAGCAGCCAGAGCTGAACTGGCCTGGTGGTGGTGGCGGCACACTGGCACCACCTTGGTTTGGGTTTTGAATTCAGTGGCTCTGAGTCCAGAAGAACCGGCAACTGCCTCATGGCAAACACACGGTCCACCTGGGGAAGGGAAACCTGCTTTCTGGGGCAGAAGGGGGTCATTTGGCAACACCAAGCTGCTCGGGTGGAAAATCAGTGGTGCCGAGGGGAGCTCCTGCTGGGAAACTGTTCCAGCCCTGCCCTCCTGCCCTGGGTGCCCAGGGCTGGGGTGGGGACATCCTGCTTTGTCCTCCGGAGCACGGAGAGGGTGCCCAGCTCTTTGGGAGGCCCTGACCGTGCTTTCCTCCCCCAGCACTGGAACCTCACGGGGACCAGCTGCAGAGCCTGGCGTGGAAGCGAGACGGCCACCTCCTGGGCACCTCCTGCAAGGTGAGTGGCACAGGGTGTGAGGAGGCTGCCGAGCACTGCGAGCACCTCGGCGGGCATCTCCCATCCTCCTCCTCCTCCGTGGGGTCTTTTCTGGGCTCTGGCTGGCTGCTTGCAGAGTGCTCACTGTCACCCACACAGGTCCTGGTGGCCACAAACCCACCAGGCTGAGGGCCGCCCCTCGAGGAGCGCCGGCTGCTTGGCTGAGCGCAGGGGCTTTGGAAAGGGGGCGACCTCTTTGTGGCTGGCTACCCTGCTCCTGGGGTGCGCACGGTGACCCCGTTTTGGGGAGAAAAAGCCCAATCTGAGCCCGGTGAGGGGCGCTGAGCAGCGCTAGATGGCGCCTGCTGCTCGGCGCCGGGCTGGCGGTGCGCAGGGTGCTTCGAGGCTGTGCAGGGAGGGTGAGGGAGCAGGACCGAGCAGGAGAGTCTGGACGAGAGAGCAGCTGGAGCACTGCAAAGTGTGGCACTGCAAAGAGCAGAGCTGGCTCCAGGGCACCTCCCTGCAGCATCCCACCCGTCTGGCTGCGGGGTGCCGGGCAGGGGAAGGCTCGCCACGCCGCCCTCAGGATGCTGGAGAGCGGTGGGAGGGTGGGGGCTGAGGGGTCAGCACGAGCCCTGGCTGTGCTTTGGAGGGAGAGTGGTTGTGGGGGCGTCTTGGAGCAGTTTTGGGGGTGTCGGGGCCCTGGTGAGGCTATGGGGATGTGTCTGTGCCCGCAGCATGGGGCAGGAGCAGGCACTGTAGGGAGGAGGAGGCTCGCTGCAGCCCTCTGCCTAACATAGCCACACATCCTGCTGGCCACGGGGTCCTTAACCCCCTTCTGTTTTCTTTTTATCTCACCAGGACAAGAAGCTGCGGATTTTTGACCCCAGAGCCGGCCCGGCTGCATCCCAGGTACTGTCCTTCCCGGCTGTGCGCTGCGGGGTGCTCGGTGCCCCCCCCTGCCCCAGCCCTGGCAGGGCTCGCAGACGCTCCAAGGGGCCCTGGTGACAACGTGGGGGCACAGAGGGGACAGGGCTGCCTCCTCCTTGGCCCTGGTGACGTTCACCACGTGGGTCCCCTGCCCTCCCATGGGGCTGGTGAGCGCTCCCGGGGGCTTTGGCACCGTCACCTTCCCCCCGAGGAGCCCTGCGGGCACGAGGGCTCCAGGGTGGCTGCGGGCTCCTGGGCTTTGTGCAGGAGCTCCTTTGGTTCCTTTGGAGCAAAAAGGCTTTTGGGAACGAGGACTTGCCAAGGGTGAGGCTGGGCAGCTGGATCCGCACAGCTCAGCAAATAACAGTGATTAGGAAATAAGGAGAGGGCTTGGGGCTCGCCGTCAGCATCAAGTTGAAGCAGCCTCTTATTAGAGGCTTCCTGTGGCTTTTGGGGCTCTGGCTGCCGCCGTCCCTCCGTGCAGAAGCGGTGGGAGGCATTTGGGAGGGGAGGGAAGCAGTGGAGACCAGGGCAGGAGGGCGGCAGCAGAATATATAGAATAGATTTACATCCACCCGGTGATTGCAGATGCAGCTGAGCTGGGGTGAGGTGCTCCCCGCCCTCCGAATCGCTTCAGGAGCCACTTGGCATCGTGGCGAGGTGCCCCCAGCTTCACCCCGTGCCCACCCGTGGGCTGCCCACCCCCCGTTCCTCCCCCCCTCCAGACCTGCCGGCTTGGGGACCGGCGTTCCTGCCGAGCCGCCAGCTCCGCGGGCTCGCGCCAAGTCTCCTAGGGAGGGTGGACTCCGTCTAGCTGAGCTCTTAAAAATAACGTGTGAATGATGGTGTCTGTTCAAAGCAGGCAGCTCACTTCCCTCCGCTGCCGGCTCAGCCAGACCGGGGCCGGCTGCGGAGCCCCGGCCGGCGCTGGGTTTGCCAAGAGAAATCTGCACCTTCGCTGCCGGGAGGCGCAGCGCCGCAGCCGTAACCCCGGCCGGCTGAGAATTGATGAAGATGTTTAGTCTTGGAGAAGTGCTGCGCTGAAGGGGAAAACTTTAAAATGCCATAAATCCTCTGGAAGCTTGCGCAGGGCTGGCTTAGCCAAGAGGAATAACACTCCTGTGTTTTGGGTTTTTTTTTGTGTGTGTTTTTTTTTTTTTTTTTCTCCCCTGTTGCTGGAGGGCCGGGTTGCTTGGAAGGGCTCCTGCTCCCCGGAGCCAGCGTGGTTATGAAACCGGGTGATGCCGGGGCCGCTGCGTGGTGCCAGCACCTCGCCAGCTCCCCCTCTTTGAAGTGGCCCGGGCGGTGCAGGAGGTGAGCGATGGGTTCCTGCCAGCCCCGCTCGGAGCAGAGAGGGCTGCTCCTCCGGCTCGTTTGCTTAATTTGCCAAGCCCGCCTCATTAATCCAGTCCTTTTTTAGAGCGGGGGAAAAAGGGTGAGAGGAGCTAAAACAGGAGCCCCCGGAGCAGGAAGGAGAGGTCGCTGCTGCGGGGCTGCAACGCCCCACAGTGCTTGCGGGGCTCGCGGGTGCTGCGTGCGCCACGTTGGGGACTTTGGGGTGGCCGGGAGGTCATGGTGAGGGTTCAGCCTCCAGAACCAGGCTGGAGGCTCCTGCTGCTGTGCGTGGGGAGGGCCTGCCCCCCCCCAGCCCCCTCGCAGCTATTTCGGGCACGTCCCAGCCGTGGGCAGCAGCGTGTGACGCAGCAAGAGCGGTGACGGAGGGCAGGGCGGCGCGAGAGCGGTGCGGCCAGGGGCTTTGCTGGCCCCAGACGTGCCCCTGGAGATGCCCTGAGCCTCAAGCAGGGGCTGCTCAGCCCCACCAGGCTCTGGGGCCACCCTTTTGCTCCCACTGAGTCTCCCCGTGCTCCCCGGCCCGGCTCGGGCTGGGTGTGAGCACTGCTGGCCTTGTGAAGAGCTCCCCTGAGCCCCATCCGCTGCCTTGGCCTCGTCCCCCTCCCAAGGCCACGCTCCCGGTGCCGCAGCCTCACACGGGCTCAGGGCTCGCTGCTGCTGTGCGCAGTGGTCTCCTTTCCTTTACCCTCGCCTTGGAGACGTGTCGCATCCCCTTCCTCCTGGCTGCGGCCCTTTTGGGGCTCAGTGCTTCTCCCCTCCTGCCTTCCCCGACCCTACAACACCTGGGCACGTCCCTCCTGCCTCCGTGCGCTCCCACATCCCCCGCACAGGGCCCTGGGGGTTCATCGTGTGCTGCAGGATCCTCCAGGCTGCGGGGCCGTGGCCGAGCGTGGCCGGGGTGGGATGGGGAGGGACCGAGCTTGTTCTCACGAGAAACTTCCCCCGACAGCCTTTCGGCAGGGCCGGGGGCGAGGGAACAGCCGCACGCGCCGGGCGAGCGCACGCCCGCGCTCACGTTTTAAAGAGCTCCCTTGGAGCCCGCTGCTTGCGGGGCTGGGGCTGAGGGCAGCTGGGGACAATTTGCAGGGGGTCCCCGGGGGTTTGTCCCCATGGATTTATCCCTCCTGCTGTGCCTGCCACGGTGAGGGGGCACGGCTGGGTGCCTGGCGGTGCCCAGGTGGGGACGGGGGGGTGCCCACCTCTCACCGTGGCTGTCCCCCAGCCCCCTGCCACGATCACAGCGGGGTTTGGGGCTCTGTGGCCGTGCCAGCAGGGTGATGCCGTGGCCAGCTGGACACCCAGGCTGGGCTCACCAGAACCCAGTGTGGCACCTCTGCCCCAAATCCTGCCGGAGCGATGGCAGAGCCTTTCTGCCTTCACCCCCCCCCCCCCAGCAGCACGGCGTCCCACGCCGGGGTCACCCCGGGGGTACCTGACTCCCAGCCTCAGCAGCAGCTTCCTCCGGGCGGGGGGAAGGTCCGCAGCATCCCACATTCCCAAGGAGACCGTGGGAAGCTTTGAAAAAGTTGGCCTAGCTCTGGGCTGCCTATTTATAGCACCGCGCGCTCGGCGCTCTCATGCTTCTGTTCCCCAGCGTAGCTGCACGGGACTGTTTATATTTCCTCTGCTCCGCTTCCCCCTCGGCCGTCCTTCGCAGGAATGCCGCTGGTATTGCAGACATGGGGAAGTTGAGGAGGATTTGGGGCCGAGCATCACGAGGGACGTGGGCGCACGGGCACGCCGCTCCCTCCCGCGGGCGCGCTGGGGATGGCCGTGCCGAGGGGGCAGGCTCGGGGTCTGCCACTGCTTAATTCTGTGGGGCTGGGGAGGTTTGGGGCGTCCCCCCACCCCCAATCCCGGCTCTTTGTGGAGGTGGGAGGCTGCGGAGCCTGGCGGCTGTCCCGCTGGGAGCCCGCTCGCCTTCCTGCCCTTGCTGGGCCGGCGGCATCCTCAGGAGCCTTGCGTCGGCCTCGCCAAGTAGCACAAAGGACGGGACGGAGGCTGGGGCCCCTCCTGGATGTCCCACAGCACGGGGACACTGAGGCAGCGCCGTTCCCTTCCCGCTGCCACCCCACACCCCCTCATCCTGCCCTGGGCTGGTGCCAGCAGCGTGGTGGCTGCCGGAGCATCGCTGCCACCGCGTGTGGCGACTGAAGCTGCCCACGGGGACAAGCCCCGTGCCCCTCGTCCCCTGCCCGCAAGCACCGCGCTCTGCTTCAGGACAGAGCTGAGGAAGGCGGCTTCTAAATGCCAAAGCCACACTTGCTGGGGGCTCGTGGCCCCCCATCCGTGCGCTGTCCCCTCTCTCCGAGCATCCTCGGTCGGAGGAGCCGAGCTGCAGGCGTGGGGCTGGCCTGCGAGAGGCTGCTCTGCACTCCTGGCCACCTCTGGAGTAAGTGGGATTTGGCAGCAGGAGTTCACATTCTTCTGCGGGGAGGATGCGTGGTGGTTAACCCCCTCGGCTCCTCGGGAAGCCTTTCCTCCTGCCCCCTGGGCCTCGGTTGCTCTCCCCACCCTTTTGCTCCCTCCCACAGGGTTTTCGGATGCCTGCGGGCTGCCAGAGGGCAGAACCGAGGGGCTCCCCCCCTGCCCAGCCCCACGGCTCTGCCCTGAGCTCCCCAGCCCCGGCCCTCCCTGCCCTCTCCTCCCTTCCCAAGGTAAATATTCCCCGCGGAGGCAGGGATCGCCCCGGCGCGGGAGCAGTTTTCGCTTTGTGTCGGGCTCTCCTAGGCAGCCGAGGAGCCGAAATCCGCCGGCAGCTGTTACCAGCTCGCGCTGCCCCGCCGGGGCTCTGCTGCCAACAGCTGCATCCGACACGCCGGCCGAGCCTCCCCGGCCCTGCTCCCCCGCGGTGCTCGGCCACCCCGCAGCCCCCGCGTCCCGCAGCAGCCCTGGGGCCCCGCGGGGAGCAGGGCTGGGGACCCCCACGGCACCCAACCTGCACCAGGAGAGGTGGGGAGAGCTCCCCGGCACCCTCCCTGCGGTGCCGAGCGGCCTCAGAGGAGGGAGCACAAAATTTCTCCCCTCCCTTGGCCTGAGCTGCCTCAAACCAGCTGGGCTGAACCTGCACAAAGGGCTGGGAGAGGCCGGGCTGCCTCGGCGCTGGTGTGACCGGGTGGTGGCGGGGGAGCTGGAAGGCCCTCCTGGGCTCCCTGCGTGCCAGCCTGGAGCTGGAGGTGTCCGCCAGCCTCTGCCGAGCTGCCAGGAGGACGAGCAGCTCAGCGGGGACACGGAGGAGCTGCCAGCATCACCTGGGCTCAAAGCACTGGGTTCTTGCCCAGTTCAGGCAGCCCCAGGGACCCGCAGCTCCCCCAGCTCCAGCTGACCGAAGCGTCCTGATCACACCGCCCCATCCCAGCCTCGCCACCTGCCCACGGCCGAGGACACGGGTTGGGGGTCCTGGGGGACCCCCGGGGGACCTGGAGCCGCTAGGTGGAGCGGCTCACGCTCACCTCTGGCAACATCTGCACAGCCTGGTGTCTGAGCCACCTCCGAAACCGGAGCGCCCCGGCCCCAGCCTCCCTGCATATTTGCTGACATACGTACTGCTCAGCCCGGGATGGAACTAATGCAGAAAACATGTTTCCCCACTGCAGCGTGCGCAACGTGGGCTAGGAGCGGCGAGGCCCCACCAGGGCGCAGAGCTGGACCCCGTGCGAGGGTCCTGGCACCGTCTGCGCCCCACAGCAATCCCGAGCTGTGCCCCTGGGTGCTCGGCCCCGTCCCACCCAGCCGGGGACCGGCCGCGCATCCCCGGCACCGGCCGCGCACGGGAGCCAGCGGAGCCGGCGCGCACGGCTATCGAATCTCCAGCTGTGGAGTTTTGGCTGCCGCGGCCACGGGGCTCAGGTGCAGAAGCCATCTCCCCGCTGATGATCTGGGCTGGCCGGGGTTGGGCTTCCAGCTCTCCTGGCCCCAGCTCCCGGGGTTTCCTTCCCCGCTCGGCTCCGATCCTGGCTCCCGTCCGTCAGGCTGGCGGCGGGGCCCCGGGAGGGCTGGCAGCCCCCAGGCTGCCTCCCCGCTGCCCCGATTTGGGCCTCTCCTTGTCCCCACTGCGGTGACACAGCCCTGCTCTGCAAGGGGGACGTGTCACGGGCCCCAGGAGCGGGATGGGGCCGGAGGGGTGCCAGTGCTGGAGCTGTGCGTGGTGCAGCAGGATGGAGCCAGCAGGAAAGGGGCACCGGGTCAGGGGTTTGTCGGGGGCCTCCCATCCCCTCTGGAGAGTGCCAGTGTGTTAGATGTGGGGAATGGGCCCCCCCTGCCCCACATCCTGCCCCACATCCTGCCCCACATCCTGCCGCCGCTGCCGGGCTCGGCTTGGCCAGCGCAGTGCCTTCCCCGCGCGTCGTGCTGGCTGGCTTTGCGCCCTGTTTGTGCTGGCAAGGCGGCCGCGTGCCGGCGCCAGGCAGCGGATGCGCTTGGCACCACCAGCACCTTCTCCAGCCCTGGCCACAGGCCCCGGGCGGCTTGTGCAGAGAGCGGGCGTCCCGCTGGGACTGGGGGCAGTAGCTCCCAGCGAGGCTTCTCCAGGGGGCAGGAGAACCCCGATGCCACCGGGTCCCGCGGGCCCCTCTGCGCCGCACGGGGAGCGCTCGGCCGCGCGGAGGGGCCGGATGCGCTGCGCTGGGCTCAGCTCCGCTTTTCCATGACAGCTCTGGAATCGTTAGCGGTTGGGCTGGCTTCTTGGCGCTCGGTAAAACGAGAACGAGGAGGCTCCAGCGCCTCCTGCGTTGCGGGGCGAGAGCTGGCTGCCGGGCCCTGCTGGGATGCCGGGAACCGCAGGGCCCATCTGGGGGCCACATGGGAGCCGGCCCGCAGTAACTCTTCCCTTCCCGTCCTCGGCACAGCAGCGCTGGGGCCTGGGGGTGGGACAGGGCTGGGGACGGTGCCGGGGCGGGCAGGATGAGGCACAGGCCTGCTGGGGGGGTCCCAGCCCTGCAGGGAGAGGAGGAGGAGGTGTGGGGAGCGCCGCCGGGCTCAGTTTGCCATCGGTGTCTCGGTAGCCTCTGGACACCCGTGGGGCACCTGCCTCCTGCAGCCGGGATTTGGCACAGATCGAGAGCCCGGGGAAGCATCCGGGGAAGTAAGTGCCTCCCCCTCCCTGGCCATGGCCGGGGTCAAACATCTTCTGGTGCCTGCCAGCATGGAGCAGCTTCTGGGTGCTCTGACCCCCCCGAACCCCCACGCTTGCCATAGGGGGAGCCCGGGTGGTGCTGGGGGACCCGGGATCCTTGCCATCACGCTCATGTTACCCACTGCCACGCCCCGCTCATCCCAGCCACCACACCAGCACCTCGGAGGCCACCTCGCTGGCTGGGGACTCGGGACGGTCACTGCTTGGGGGCTGCCCCCACCCCGCTGGCACCGTGGGCACCTCTCGGTGGGGACCTGGAGCCAGCGCTCGGCCCCGGGGCTGGTCACGGCCGTGCTGTAGCCACACGTGAAGCCACACGGCGCGGGCGGTGGGAATGCTGACGGCCGTGTCTCCTGTGCCTTGCAGAGCGTCCCGGGACACGAGAACAACAAGGACTCCCGGCTGCTCTGGATGGGCGCCAGCGATTGCCTCATCTCCGTGGGGTTCAGCCAGGTACGCTCCTCACTGCTTGGGATTTCCCACCCCGTGCCAGGGCCACGGCGCGGCGTCCCCACGCGTCTCCTGGGTGCCAGCCCGGGCTCCTGCATGGCACGGCGGTCGCAAAGCAAGGGTACCCCCAGCTGCTTTGCGGGCTGCCAGGAGAGGACGTGGGGACGGCCACGCAGCCACCGATGCCGCGTCTTTGTCCCTGCAGATGCGCGAGCGGGAGGTGAAGCTGTGGGACACGCGCAAGTTCAGCGGCGCGACCTTCACCTTGACGCTGGACACCTCGCCCGGGTAGGGACGGGGACTCGCCATGGGGAGGTCGAGGAGGGACGTGGGGCAGCGTGGCAGTGCCGGGGTGGGGACGTGCCCTGCCGCAGCCACCGCCACCCCCCCGTGCTTGGGGACACGCAGTGAACACGGCGGGAGGGCAGAACCTGGCAGGGAGCTCCTGGCATCGGCAGCGCTTGGACACAAAGCCAAGGACAAGCCCGGGGACGATGTGGCTGCGTCCCTGGCACCACGCGGGTGGGGAGGGCGGGAGGTGGCAGTGCTGGGGACAGCGTGTCCGTGTCCCCAGCAGCGCCAGGCTGGGGGGGGGGAGCTCCGTGCCGCTGTGACGGGTGATGGCAGCACTGGTCACAGCACAAGGCAGTGTTTGGGGTGGCTGCAGCCGGACGGGCGCATGCTCCAGGCAGCACACGTTGCTTGGGAACGGGGCTGGGCCCCCAGCGCGATGCTGCGGGCGAGTGAGTCCCTTTGGCACAGCTCGGCCCCGACCCCGGCTCGCGGCAGGGCTCGGCGCTTTGTGCGGCGCTGAGGCTGCCCCAGGCAGACGGGGGCTGGCTGGCGGCGGAGCTTTGCTCGTGGGGCGTCCTTTTGGGAAACGGAACAGCGGGTTTTTTGTGGCCGTGAGGGGTCAGCGCCTCTTTTCAAGGCTCGGTGAAGATGTCTCCTGTCTGCCTGGCACCACCGAGGCTGCGGAGGTGACAAACGCTCCGGTTAGGGCCGGCCTCACCTCTCCCACACCGCCCCCGTGAGCTGGCCCAGGATCACAGTGCTAGGGTAATGAGGGTTTGGGACAGAGACTTTCTGGGCTGTGCTGGAAGCCTCTGCCTGTCCCAGAGCTGCTGGCAGGGCAGCAGGACACCGGGACCCTCACCGCACGCCGGGCTGGCTCCGTCACATGCGGCAGGGACACCGGGACCCTCGCCACACACCGAGCTGGCTGCGGCACGTGCCGGGCTGACGGAGCTGGCTGGGTGGTCGGGAGCCTCCGGGTGCCGAAACGTGGCCTCTGGCAAGGAGCTGAGTGAGCTGTGACAGCAGGGCTGGCCCCTGGCTGCCCCGCAGCATCCCCGCGCGAGGTGTCAGCCCCGAGCCGGCGCTGACGGCAGCTGGGACCGGCAGGAGGGGAGAGGAACGGCCGCCGGCGCTGCGGGGAGGTGCTGGCACGTCCCCACGAGGAAGGGCAGCTCAGCACGGTGAGCAGGGGAGCAGCAGGAGGAGGGTGCTGCTGGGCTGCGGCAGCCTCCCCGGGCACCAGGAGTGTCCAGAGTGAACGCCCTCGAGGGGAGCCAGGGCGCACAACACGCTGCCAAAGGGGCTGCTTTGGGATCCTTTCTCTAAAACCCACCCCTCTGCGCCTTTCCAGGAACCACCCCAATCCCTGCCGCTCCTCATCCCCCGCGTGCGTGGGCCTCCGTGCCGGCGCTCAGCCGGGGCGAGCCCGCCCGGCTAAATTGGATCCAGACGCGAGGCCGCGCGCAGCCCCGTTTGCTCAGGCCGGGGTTATTTTGGCTGCCGGCTTTATCGGCCGCCAGGAATGCGGCTGGCAGGCTCTGCCGTGCGGCGTGTCAGGCCGGGGCTTCGCGAGGTTGTGGCTGCGCCGCGAGGGGAGCTGATAAGGCGGAGGAGGAGAGGGGCCGCAGGGCGCCCGGGGGCGAGCGGGGCCCCTGCTCCGGGGAGCCGGGGAGGAGAGGGAGGTGCTCAGCACTGGGGCTGAGCGCTGGCAGCCGCCTTTCCAGCCCTCTCCCCACCTCTCCCCGCCTGTAAATCTCGTGGAGATGACAAACCGCGGAGGGGGATTTGGGCTCGCTCCCAGCAGACGTGCCGAGCGCGAGCCGCGCTCTCCCTGCGGCGCAACCGCCCGGCACGGCACGGCACGGCAGGGCGCGATGCTCGGGCAGGCAGGACGGGGAGGTGGGGATTTGGGGGTCACAAGGGTCCCCCCAGGAGGCAGAGCCTGCGCAGGGGGGCTGCACGCTTGGTTTAGGACCAACAGACCCCAAATGGCACGGCACCCAGCCCTGCCGGCACCGGCTGTGGCAGGAGGGGTGCCAGGCTGGCACGGCGGCCGCGGCCACGAGCCGTGCACGGGCAGCCCGGCGCAGCAGCAGCTCGTTTAGGGTTTTTGAGGAAGCAATCAGTGGGCGGGCAGGAAGCTCATACCATTCATTACTGACGCCGGGCCGGCAGGAAGGGGAGCGCGTGCCCTGCCGTGCCCCGCCGCGGGGGCCCCTTGCCTGCTGAGCCAGCCCCACGCATCCCTGGGCACCCCAAAATGGGGCAGGAGCGTGGCCCGAGGTGGGGCAGGGGGGGACAGCCCCCATGTGCCCAGCCCCGACATCCTGCAGTACCCGCAGCCACCGCGGCCCCACAGACAGCTGCGCCCCTACACAGCGTCCCCAGGGGCAAGGGTAGGAAGGGAATCACTGCCCTCATTCACCCCGCTTTCTCCTCCATGTCATTGAGCTCATTTGGGGGCTTTCTCATCCCAAACCCCGAGCAGGTGAGGACTCTGTGACCACATAAACCTTGTTCTGAAGGCACGGGGCAGCAGCCGGGCAGATACCATGTGGCACAGCCCAGTTTAGCCACTTGTGCTGGATGTGTCCCCTGGTGTCCTGCACATTCTGGGCTGGGGGCACTCCTGGCCCTCCTCCCCAGTCCCTGCCCGGGGGCTGAGTCCCCAGCGGTGCCCAGGGGAGGCGGTGGCAGGACCCATGGGTGGCCCCGGCCCCTCTCCGCGCCGCCGTCCTCACATGCCGCCTTCTGCCTCTTTCCTTGCCCGTCGCTGCCTTTGAATCAGGTTTTGTCTCCCCTCCGGCCCCCTTTAATTGGATCAAGGAGCAGCAGGAAGGGGCCTCAATAGGTTATTGTTGCCCTAAATTGTAACCAGCACCGGTGGGGTTGGGTTACGGGCTCAGACGTGGGGTCAGCGGCCAGACCCCGCTGCCGCACGCCCGCAGCCCCGGGCCGGTGCCGCCTTGGTGCCGGGGCTGCCGAGAACAGTGGCTCCCTTGTTGTGCCACCCAAACCTTCCCCTGCAGAGCCGGCAGCCTCCAGCCCCTGCCACAACCCTCTCGGGGCTGGGCCGAGGTGACCGGGTCTTACAGAGTGTCCCAAAAAGTCCCGAAATGCTGGGAGAGCTGGGGAAGAGCTTTTGGGAAGGCGGAGCGCTGGGGCCTGGTGGGGCCGGCCGGGTTTGTGCTGCCCTTTGCAGTGCAAAGTCCAGCAGCGCCGGGAGGTGCCCGTGGCGTGTTTGCTTGGGTTGGGATTTGGAGGGCCCCGGGTGCTTCCCCGCGGGGACGCTGACCCAGGCAGCGCTCTGTGCTCATCATCCTTCCCTCCTCCAGCCCCTGGTGCTCCCCGCGGGGTGGGACCCGGCTCTGCACAGCCTGCGAGTGGCCGGGGCTGGAGCACGAGCCCTTTCCGAGCCCTTCCCAAGCCCTTCCCGACGGCGTTGCTCACCCGGCCACGAGGCTCCAGCTCTCGTGCATGCTGAGCCACCAGCCCGCTGTCCCCTGTCCCCATTTATTGGCTTTTATGGGATTTCTGCAGCAGATTCTGCTGTGTTCCCCGTGCCCTGAGCCCAGCGGGGCTCCCCTGTGCCATGCGGCTCGTCCCAGGGGTGCGCCCATGCCACTTGGGGTGACTTTTACCCCAAATCCCCGTGCTGGCAGCACCAGCACCACCATGTCCCGTCCCAGTCTGGCCATGAAGCCACAAATGCTGGCTATTTCTGGGACTCAGGAGCCATTTTCTATGATTTTGGGTAGCACGGACATTTCGGGGGTCTCCAACAGCTTCCACCCCAGTGGCAAGGCCTTGGTGGCAGAGCCCTGAGCAGGACAGGTCCCCCTCCCCGTCCCCGTGCCACAGGCATCCCTGGAGAGCCCTGCCCTCGCCCCCTCTGCCCCCAGGCCCGTGCTGCTCCACAAGAAAAGGGCTTTTCCCTCTGCTCCAGCCAGCCCCTGGCTGCTGCCACAGGACGCAAGGAAGGACAGAAGCCACCCGACCAGGTGCCAGCCCCGGCGGGGACCGTCCCCGCATGGTGGCGGGGACAGACGCTTCCCCGTGGCCGCACGAAGGGGTTAAGCAAAGCCAGGGTGCCTGCCCAGCCCCGCAGCCTGCCCCGCTAATTGCACCGTGTAAAAATAGCCCAGTGCTTGCGCGGCCGCTCCAGCGGGAAGGCGGCGAGCGGCGTAATTGCCGAAATCGCTCCCAGATGGGCCACAGCCTCGTCCCGGGCCTCGCGCTGGCCCGCAGCCGCCTCCGCGGGCGACCAGCGCTCCCCAGCCCTGGCCCCGTCAGCTTTCCAGGAAGCCAGCAATATTTCTGCCTTTCCACAAGCTCTTCCTGGCAGCAAATGCTCTGCAGCAGCGCGGGGGGGGCTGCGGGACACTTGCACGCACACCCTGGCTCCCCGTGGGCATCCTTCACCCTGGGGTAAGGGGACGGGGACCCAGCACCCCCTTCATGGCCCTACAAAGGCTGCGTGTCCTGCTGAGGCTCTGCTCCAGCCATGGGGACATTGGGGACCTGGCACGGGCTCCCTGGGCTGCTCGCGTGCTGGGGACACCGGGACTTGCCCTTGTGCAGCTCGTGGTGCTCTTCACTGGGCCCCCATCCTGCTGGTGGCTTCTGCCCAGGGCTCTCGGTTAGCCGAGAACAGCGAGAGGGATTTTTTTGGTTTCATTTCAGGGGGTTTTGCAATCCTTCCCCTGCGCTGATTCAGCTCGGAGGAATTAGCAGCGCCGCACAATGTGCTGCGCTCATCTGCTCCTGGGGCTGCGGTGGAGCTGGCAGTGGCCGGGGGGGACTTTTGTGCTGGGGCTAGGGAAGCCGTGAGGGCTTGGGGGGGAGCTGCGAGGACATTTTTTGGGTGCCTCTGAGCTCCTGCAGAGCCACACGGGTGCAGACGTGGGCGCTGGGTATCACAGCGGGTCCGAGCACTGCGCTGTGCCAAGCTGCGCCGAGCCCCGAGCCTGGCAAACCTTGAGCAAGTGGGAAAAGTCCCTTCCTTGGGAGGGGGGCACATCGTGAAGCCAGGAAGGAGCAAAACAGCAAAACAGCAGCTCCGGTGGGAGCGTGACCCTTGGAAGGGGATGTGGCTGTGCCAATGCTTGGATGTGGGAGAGGGATTTGTGCTCCCTCCCCGCCCTCTCCAGCCGGGGCGGTGAAGGATGGGGCTGCCTGAAAGCGGGGAGGGGATTTTTCAGCGAGGTCCTGGAGCCGTAGGAATACAGGGAGGGAAAAGGAAGGGGCCAGGAGGGAAGAGGCGTGATGGCTCCTGGCGTGATGGCGCTGGGGCTGAGCCCGTCCCTGCGCCCGTCCCGGCTCGGGGGCTGCGGCAGCGACCATCCGGAGGCACCCGGCACGGGGCTTGCGCTCCGCCAGGGAGTTTTCTGCTCTCCTCCTCCTCGCAGGGCTGGAAAATATACAAAGCTCGCAGTGAAAATATTTACACAGCAGCAATTTTCAGAGGAATTTGGGATGTTAATTTGAAAAATCTGTGGGGAGAGAACCACAATGGGCCCTTTGAGCGGGCGAGCGTGGCCCTCGCGCCTGCCCGCCCGCGCCGGAGAGGGGCCCCCGCTGCCACTGCGCCGGCCCTAATGGGAGCCAGCCCTGCCGGAAACCCACCTGGGAGCCGGGGGGGCCGCTCCAGACAGCCCCCGCTGCCGCCCCGCGCCCCTAATTGCATCCAGAGCACGCACGGGACCGGGTCAGGGCCACATCCTGCAGCAGCGCGGTGCGCACGGGGGTCCCGGTAGGCTGGGAGGGGGCTGCAGGGCGCTCACCTGAGCCGCCAGCCCGGGGGGGCAGCAGCCCCCTTGGGTGGTGTCCCCTCGGTAACCCCTTGGGCAGCCGGCCCGCCGCAGCTCTGCTCGCTGCGGTGGTGGCGGCGCTTCAGCCCGCTTTGCTCATTTTCTCCAAATAAAACATACCTCCGCGGGCAGGGACCCAACCTGGAAAATTCCAGCCCGAAAGATAAAGGATTGGAAAACGATTAAAACCAGAGGTTGGAGCAGAAAGCACTTGGCAGCGGCAACCTGCCTCGCGCCGGCCCCAAGCCTCCCCCCCCACTGCAACCAGCGCACGAACACGGCTGTTCAAGGGGCCGGGGGGCTCGCACCCAGGAGGGGGGGCCCAGCACGGGCTGCCTGAGCCCTGGCATGGTGGCAGCCCCCGGTGCGAGGGGACCGTGGCCCTGCTGCGTGGCTGCGGATGAAGGCTCGGGCACGGCGCGGTGCCAGATGCAGGGCAGAGCCCCAGGCAGCCCCTTGGCGTGAGGCTGGCACGGAGAGGAGGAGGAGGAGGAGGAGGAGAGGAGGAGGAGGAGGAGGAGGAGGAGGAGGAGGAGGAGGGTGACGTCAGGAGGTTATCGAGGTTGAGCCACGCTGTTTGTCCGACGCCCCGCGGCCATCTGGCAGCCAGGGCAGGATGAAGTCAGGCTGGATGATGCGCAGGGCAGGGTCTCATTTGAAACTCGTGGCCTCTGTTTTGCTGGCAGCTCGCGCTGGGGGGCAGCTTCACGGGGCTGAAACCTCCAAAAAACTGCCCCGACTCATCCAGTGCCAACAGCAACGGGGAGCACACGGCCGACCTGTCCCCCCCTCTGCAGGGGACATGGGCACTGCCACCAGTGGTGCCCGAGGGTCCCAGGGGGGCTGGGCTGTGCCGCCCTCGGGAGGGGTCCCGCAGCTCCCAAGATTGCAAACACCGCGCACGATTCCTTGTTGTTATTATTTTATTTTAATTTTTTTTTTTTTTACAAAAAAAAGACACCCTTCTGGTCTGCCTTACAAAACAGATGTACACAAACCTGTACTAGAAAAAAAAAAAAAAAAGAGTTTTCCCAGAAGAAATGGGAAATAACCGTGTATAAATATTCTCTCCGAGTTCTTAAAGCTTCGATTCCCGGTTCGCCTGCTCGGCGCTTCCTTTGGCGCGCGGCCCGGGGGTCCCGAGGGTCCCAGCACCTCGGCCGGGCCGCGCCGCTCACATCAGCTTCCAGGGAGTTGAGAGCCACGGGCCGTGCTCCACTAAAGGGCCCTTGTTGCCAGCACGTTGATGCCCCTTAGCTAAGTCACCGCTGACTTTCTTTTTTAGCCCTAGCTAAAAAAAAAAAATTAAAAAGGCCAACCCAAACCCCAAATTAAAAACGAAAACCCCTCTCTTTCGCTACCCACGTTCTACGTAGAGTCACAGAAGTCAAGGCACTCAGTCATGCGCCGAGCGGTAAAATTAGTGTCTGCTCCCGAAGTGTGTGAGCCTCTCAGAAATTGCACGTTACGGGTTTGGGCTTTGTGCCTTCACTCAGTTAACTCCTCGCTGTTCCTCGGCCCGGAGGAACGGGGCCGGGTGCTGCCGCCGGCCGCACGGGGCTCCCCTGGCCCGGCTGCCCGTGCCACCTGGCTCAGAAGTAGGAGGGCTTGAGCGCGGTGGTGTTGTTGTTGCTGGGGTAATGAGCCTGCATCAGCGGGACCTCGCACTCGGAGCCGCCCGAGAGCATCGCGGGCTCCGGCCCCTTGCGGCTGTGGGTGCCCAGGTCCCCGTTATCCAGGCAGGCTTTCACTCCTTCCAGCTCCAGCGGCCCCGCGTCCACCCCGCCGCCCGCGTGCGCCTTCGCCCGGCGGTGCCGGCGGTAATACGTGACCCCCGTCACCACCACCACCAGCAGCAGCACGGCGGCCAGCGCGGGGACGATCATCAGGGTGAGGTTGTTGTCCTTGCCCTGGGTGACGGGCGAGTGCTGCTGGTGGGTCAGCTGCAAGGTGTGCGCCTCGACGCAGAACTCCTCCTTGGAGACCTTCTCCCCCAGCGGCCCGACGCACACGCGGTAGGTGCAGTTGGGTCTCAGCGCCCGCACCGTGTACTCGGCGAGCGAGGCCGGCAAGCGGAGCATCACGGGTCGCTTGTCCGGCCCGGAGAGGTTTCGGTAGCTCAGCCGGATGCCCTTCAGCTGCGCTTTGGACTGGATGTAGTTTTGCAAGTCCACCTTCAGGGACGTGCTGCTCACCTGCGTGATGCTGATCCGCCGGCTCGGCGGCGGCGCCTGGGTGGCCGGGGACGGCGTCGTCCCCCTCGCCTCCTCCTCCTCCTCGCAGTACGCCCCGGCGAAGCCCTGCGGGCACAGGCACTGCAGGTGGCTGCGCGCGTCCAGCTGGCAGGTGCCGCCGTTCAGGCACGTGCGCGGGGGGCAGATCTGCGGCGGGGGGCTGCTGGGGGCCGGGGGGACGCTGAAGGACACGGGCGCGGAGCTGCCGGGGGAGGCTCTGACCTGCGGGGTGGGAGCGGCGGTGCTGGGCTCCGGCGGGGGGCGGCTGCTGGTGGGGAGAGGCGCGGGGGGCCGCAGCGTGGTGGTGCGCAGCGTGGTGGTGGTGCTGGTGGTGGTGGTGGTGGTGGTGGGGCAGCCGAAGTCGGCGTACTGCAGGTGGTGGAGGAGCTTGCCGGAGTTTTTGGGGGGGAAGTGGCAGCGCGTCTCCTCGGGCCGCCGGAGGACCACGCTGCTGGAGTTCACCCACTGCACGAGCCAGCTCATCTGGCAGATGCAGTTGAAGGGGTTGCCGGCGGCCGTCACGGCCCGCAGCCTGGGGAAAAAGCCGGAGAAGTCCCGAGGGATGGTGTTGATGTTGAGGTTGCTGATGTCCAGCTCCTGGAGGTTGTGAAGGCTCTGGAAATCCTCTGCCGGCAGCTGGGAGATCTGGGCATTGCCGGCCAGGCTGAGCTTGGTGAGGCTCCCCAGGCGCCGCAGCACGGCCGGGACGCGCTCCAGCAGGTTGTTGGAGACGTCCAGCTCGTGGAGGTTGTTCTGGGGCTGGAAGAGCTCCTCGTCCAAGCTCGTCAGGCCCAGCCCCGCGATCTTCAGCGACTCGATGTTGACGGCGTGGAAGGCCCCGGGTGCGATAGCCGGGATCTTGTTCCAGCTGATGTCCAGCAGCAGGAGGTTGGGCAGGTCGAGGGGGGGCACTGCCCAGAGCTGGTTGTTCTGCAGCTTCAGCTCCAGCAGGTTCTCCAGCGTGTCGAAGGCGGCGGCGTGGATGTGCTGGATCCTGTTCCTCTGCAGGTAGAGCCTCTCCAGCAGCCGCAGCCCGTGGAAGGTCTCGTTGGTGATCTCCTGCAGCTGGTTGGAGGACAGGTCCAAGTTGACGAGCTCCGTGAGGGGCTGGAAGATGTTCTTCTGGATGCTGGCGATCTTGTTTTGGGAGAGGTCCAGGAGCTGAAGGGCGGGCAGCCCCGTGAAGCTGTCCTCGCTGAGCATGGTGATGCCGTTCTCAAAGACGTACAGGGAGAGGGTGTTGGGGGGCAGCCCCCGGGGCACGGTGTGGCCCCGTCTGGCGGCGCACAGGATGGTTTTGGGGTCCTGGCACTGGCAGCCAGCGGGACATGCCCGCGCCAGCTCCCCGGGGACCAAGAGCAGCAGCGTGCAAAGGACCAGCTGGTTCATGGTGTCAGCTCTGCGGGAGAGAGAGGTTTGCATGAGGATACGTGGAGCAAGCAGCGCCGCGAGCGCGGCTTCACACGCGAAACACCCGGCTGGTTTGGCGGTGCTGAGGGAGGGGCTGGCTCCACGCAGCTCCTGGGCCCCCGACCTGGCTCCTGGTGGGGCAGGGACAGCCAGGCTTGGGCACGCTGCTGTCCCCACCGCTGTCCCCACTGTCCCAGCACGGCACCACAGCCTCCCAGCCCCCGGCTGCCCACGCAGGAGGGACCAGCCCCTCGGCATCTCACCATCCCCTCCTGCCCTGCCCGGGACACTCCAGCCCCAAAGTGACCATGGAAGAGCCCAAAAACCCCCTCTGCGGTCACGTCTCCCCGCCGCTGCTCCTGCCCGGGGCGTGAAGCAGCACACGAGCTGCCCACCCCAGCCAAAAGCTCTCCCTTTCCCCCAACCCCCCTGGATTTAGGGCCGTCGGTGTCCACGCACCCCCAGCTCCTCCGTGCATGGTGTCCTGGCTCCGGCTCGAGGGGCTGCGTCCCCCGTGGGGCGAGGCGGCGGGGAAAGGGCCCCTCCTTCCCCCCGGCTCCTCTCGGCAGGGTGCAAACCAAACATGTGGGATGCGCCGCCTCCATCCCAGGACGCACCCGGCTCGGCCTCCGCCAGCGAAGGGGGTGGGAGCGCGCCCGCTTCCCGCACGCCGAGCAGGACTTAACCCTTTGCTTGTGCCGCACCGAGCTGCGCCCACGGGCAAAACCCCCCCCCGGGACCCCTGCCCACGCTGTTGCTTTGCCCCCAAAATCGCTACAAGGTTCTGCTTTTTGGGGTGGGCACGTGGACCCCAGCGCCAGGGCGAAGTGTAAGGCAGGGTTTGGGGTTTTGGGGAGGGGGGGTGAGTGCTTTGAGGGACCCGAATGGCTGCGCAGTCTCCAGTGCTTGGAATTGGAGCTGGTGGTGGCACCCCGAGGGGGCCTGGACTAATGAAACGCTGCCAGGGCAAGGCTGTGGGGCCGAAGGAACCGGCTGCCCCAGCCCCATCAGGGAGGCTCAGGGTGCCGGGGACGTGGCCACGGGTGGCAGGAGGGCATCACAAAGCTGGGGAGGTGCTGAGAGGGGCGAGGAGCCACAAAACGCCCGCTGATGGGTGCTGCCAGCCCCCTCCAGCCCCTGCGTGCCGCATCGTGTCTGCGCGGGGAAGCAGGGAGAGGACAGCGCTGTGACCTTGGCTGCGGTCCCTTTGGCAGAGCAGAGCCCTCAGGAGGACAGGAGCCCCTGCCCGGTGCCGTTCTGCTGCTCGGGGGGCAGCGGGGCCACGTCCCCGGGATGCAGAGGGGGGCACGGGGCCAGGCGGTGACCCCTCGGTGGGCTCAGCCCCTGGCGGTGCTCCAGCCCTCTCATCTCCCAAATCCCTGGCTGCACGCTGCGACTTGGCGGCCCAGAAAGCTTCCTCTGTTGGCATCCCGGGTTCTGGCACAGCACCGGCCTCGTCGGGACACGGAGCCCCCGTCCCGCTGGCGTGGGCAGGCAGAGGACCGAGGGGAGGAAGCTCTGGGTGTGCGAGGCCGTGGCAGCCCCTGCTCCAGCCCCTCTGTGCCAGGGGCCCCGGGGACAGACGTCCCGCCTCGTGTCCTTGCCTAGGACGTGGCTGGCTCGTCTCTCAGCCCCGTCTTTCAGCCCTTTTAATGCCAGCCCTAATTAGTGCTGGCGAGGGGTTGCAGCAGGGCCGTGCTTTCTCCGCCACCCCACTGCCGGCGCTCTGCAGGCCCTAGGGGTGCCGCGGCCCCCGCAGCCCCTTCCCCAGCACCTCCTCCCCTCCTGCCGAGCCGCTCCGAGCTGTTAATAGCTTCAGGCAAATAAAACCCCCGCGGCGTGCGAGGGGCCCCCGCCGTGTGCGGGGGGCTACCGGGTCGCGCAGCAGCACGCGCCGGCTGCCCCGGCCGCCCCTCCGCCGTGGGGGGCCCCGGCCGAGCCTCACCGGCGGCACAGCACGGCCCCAAAAGCGCAGGGGGGGTGACACCGACACCCAGGGGCATCTCTGTGATGGTGCCCCCCCACCACCACCCGCACAGGGTTAAGGCGGCGGCCGGCTTGTGGCCCGGTCTCGGGGTGCGCCCGAGGGTGGGGTGCACCCGCGCCGCTGGGCAGGGTCACCGCAGCGCCTGAGTCACTTGGCCTGGGGACAGCAGCACGGGGAGGAGCCGCTCCGTGGCCATGGGGTCACCGTCACCATGCCCCCGCCTTGTCCCATCGGGTGGGTGGCTCTGCCAGGGGCAGCTGCGCCCCGCGCACTGCGGTCAAGCACGATGGATGAGCTAAAGAATGTGTCGTATAGCCTCAATAAGGGGTTTTGGGGACACTTGGGGTGTTAAGGGGGCTGGGGACAGCTCTGGCACCGCTGCGTGAGCCCGTGGGGGGTTTGGTGCCAGGTGAGTGGCTACAGGAGTGCGAGGCTGCCGGTGACACCTTGGGGACCTGGCTGCCCCTGGGAGCGAGGAGCCAGCCAAGAGCCCTGCACCAACCTTAGGACTGAGCGGGGAACAGGGGCACCCCGAGACAGCCCCAGCAGTGCCAGGACAGCCTGGGGGCCGGCGCAGCGTGTGGCCGTGCCAGGCCACCCGGGTGGGCAGCGCCGGGTGCTGGTGGTGCAGGAGCTCGGGGCTGGGAGCGGGGTTTTGCAATGCCAGGGTCGGGTTTCGCTGACGTGTCCCATGCTGCAACCAGCTGCTGACTCCAAGTCTCTCGTCCCTTTAATTACGCTGGCATTTCCTCTCCGGCTGCCAGGCTCCGCTCACCCAGCCCCGGGCAGGTTGGGCCGGGCCGTGACCGCGGCCGAGCATCCCGCCTCGCCGGCCGGGCCGGGTGCCCGTGCGCTCCACCCGCGCGGCTCCCGCCTCCGCCACCTCTCCCTCGGCACGCGCCGGCATCGCCTCGGCACCCCGGATGGGCTTTCGCAGGGTGCTGAGGGGTTGATCCAGCCCAGGGGCTTGGCGGCTCCATAGGGGATGGGAGCAGAACGGCCTCGGCGCATCCAGGCGTTGGAGACGTTCTCCTGGAGGTGCTCGGCCATCCCGCGGCCGCCCCTGCCAGCGGCCTGCTGCTGCCTTGGCTGTGCTCCCCCCTGCCTGCACCGCAGATACTTGCCGAATTATTCATATTTTCCGGCTGCGGGAGGATCCGGGCTCAGCCTCCCCAGCTCACACAGCCTCTGCCTGCCAGCCTGGTGGGCTGGGAGCGCCGGCCCCGCTCCCTGCTCGGGGTGGGCACCGTGGTGTCCCCGCCGGTGCGCACAGAGCTTGGCAGTCCTGGGGACACGGCGGGGTCACCCCTTCTCCCCATGTGAGGGGGAGCCCGATCCCAGCCCCGAGCAGCTGCTGGGGATGAGGGGCAGGGCTGGCTCCTCAAGGGGGTCCCCGTCCCCGTGCCGTGGGTGACACCGGGGCAGATGGATCCTGCCACAGCCACAGGGAGGTGACCCTGGCGCTTGGTGAGCATCCCTTGTGCTCACACAGAGCCACTCACCCTCCTGACACCAGGGGCTGGTGAACCCAGGGGTGCCAAACTACGGCCAGGAGGGATCCCACAAACTCTCACACCACACCCCGTGTCACAGCGGGTCCCTGAGCCGGGGGTACCCAGCACGGCCGGGACACCTCCTCCCATCACCGCCCGCACCGGCGAGCGAGGCCCCGCATCCGCCCGGCTCCTGGCGCCGAACAAAGCCACCGTTGTTGCCGGCACGCAGCCAAGCCCGGTGGCCACCCCGGCCGCTCACGGGCACCGGCGCAGGCACGGCCGCGTCCCCGCCGCCGCTCGGGGCCCCGCGCGCAGGAATGCGGGGCCTGCACCGGCGGCCAGCTCGAGTTGCAGGCGCCGCTCCCCAGCCCCTGCACGCGGGGCCCTCCCTAACGCCCCCCAAACAAGCCCGTGTCAGCACGTGCCCCCTCCCGACCCCCGGCGGGGGCGCAGGATTAGCCCCTAATCCCCCTTTTCCCTTCAACCCGCCCTCCGCCGCAGCTCCCACCTCCTCCCAGCCTCCCCTCCCTATTTAATTAAAGTTTCCACAGCAGCCCCAGAGGAATGCGGGCCTGGTTATTGCCTCCCCCTTGGCGCCAGCCCCTCGGCCCCGCTCCTGCCCCCGTGACCCGGCCGCGCTCCCGGCTCTCAGGTGCCGGGAAGGGGGGGGAGAAAAACCAGCAGGGTGGCTTCGCCGGGAGCCAACGCACCCGGGAGCCCGGCGGTGCCGCCCTGCTGCCACGCGCGGATTCCTGCGGCCTGACTGTGGCCGCCGTGTCCCCGAGCGTTTCCTCCTGCCGCATCCCGCCGGGGCGGCGGAGCCAGCCGGGCAGGCAGCGCTTGCGTCAGGGCGACCCGGCCGGGCCACCCGGGCTTGGTGTGGCGGCGAAAAAATAGTAATTAGTGTCGTTCGTCACGCCGGCACGGCCCTGCGCCGTGTGGGCAGCAGCCCGGCCCCAGCTGGGTCAGGCCAAGCCGGTTGCCACCAGGTCACCGTACAAAGGGACGTGCCCATGGCACGGAGGGGTGACACACGTCTGGCTGGCGCTGTCACCTGGGCATCTCCCCAAAGTGGCACCGGGATGCCCGGGCACTCAGGGCAGCGTGGTGGCCACAAGGGAGGGAGGTGACACAGCGAGGGGCGCTCAGCCCATGGCACACCTGGGGAGGCGAGGGGCTCGGTGGCACCCTGGTGACACCCCGGTGACACCGCGCTGTGTGACAGCAGGCACAGAGCAGCACAGCTGCTGGGGCATCCCCTTGGCCATGCTGGCTGGTGGCCCCGCTGGCACACAGCCCCACGGGGACACCGGTGCCCGCTGTCCCCTGCTGCCACATCCCTCGGGACCGCGCTGTGTCCCACCACCACCACAGCCACCCAGCAGCAGCGGGGGTCCCTGCAGCCCCATCCCACCCCCTGCCCGTGCCGGGGCACCCCCAGACCCGGTGACAAAGCCGTGGCAGGGGACAGGCAGCAGGGGACAGGACCCGCGGAGGCACCGTGCGGGATGGGGACCCCGCCACCGGTCCCCTGGTCCCCGCGCACCCCGGGGCTGCCTCCGGAGCCCCTTCCCCAGGCGACACCGTGCACCCAACGGGACGATCAGCCCGGTGTCCCCCCCCCCGTCCTGCCCGCACCCCCGGGACGCGGCACTCACCGTGGCCGGGCCGTGCCGGGCCGGGCCGTGCCGGGCGCTCAGTGCATGGCTGCGGGCGGGCGCTCCCCGCTCTGAGCGCGCCGGGCGCGGGGGGGCGGCTTTTAAAGCCTGGGGGCGGGGCCATCTCTCTCCTCGCCTCCCCATTGGCTGAGGGGGTCGGGGGAGGTGGCTGGGGGGCGGGGCTTCCGCGCAGGCTCCGCCCCCTGCTCACATGGGGCCCGGCGTGGGGGCGCCCCAGGGACCCCCGGGGACCCCCAGGGACCTCCAGGGACCCCCGGACCCCGGGGGTTGCTCGGGGTGGGGGGGGGCAGGCGCAGCACCCCCAGCACCGCCAGGCCCTGGTGCCCCTGTGGCCCCCAGCAACCCCCCGGGACCCCTGTGCCCCCCGGCTATGGGTGACCCCAATGCCCCAGCAGAGCCCTGGTGCCCCCTGCCCCAAAAACCCCAAACCCCAAACCTGGTCCTGGGGGGCGCTGCCCCAATGTGGAGCCCCCCACTGCTGCCCGCTGGGGACAACAGGCTCCGGGTGTCCCCATGGGGCTGGTGTCGCGGTGCCCCGGTGACAGCAGAGCCGTGCCACGCGCTCCAAGGGCTCGCCCTTCATCGCCTCGAGGTGTCCCAGAGGTGTCCTTGTCCTTGTCCCAGCGGCGGTGACCGCAGCCGGGCAGGGGACCCCCGTGCCTGCCGGAGCCACCCCAGTGGTGTTTGCCCAAGTTGTGCCAAAAGCCACGGGCTGGGATTGTGCCGTGCCAGCCAGGGCTGCCCCTGGTGTCACCCGGCCACCCCACGACGTCCTCTGCAGTGTCCCCATTGTGGGGACCCGCTGTGGGCACAGGGCTGCCGGGGCTGGGCACCGGCCAGGGTGGGCGCACGGGGCCGGGTGCCTTTGTAGGGCTGCGTTTCCTCAAAGTCGTTCCGTGTAAAACCCCGGCACTGCACGTGCTCCCTTCCCCCAGCCGGCACGACCACAAAAATGTCAACCCGAAAGTAATAGATTGTCCCTTTGTTCTCCTGGAAGCTGCCTCTGGAGCTTTCTCCTCCACCCGCATCGTGGGGAAGGAAGAGAAGGGCTTTGGTGCTCCCCGTCCCCTCCAGCCACTGGGTGGGACGGGGATGGGGACGGGGACAGGGACGCTTTGGCCAGCCCAGCCGGTGGCCCCGACCGCGGGACTGGCAGGGCGGCGTGTGCCGGCGAGGCGTGCGGCGTGCCGGCTGCGCCCCGCGGCCCCGTGCCCGTCCCGAACAGGCTGAGCCGGCCCGGGCAGCCCCGGGGCAGTGCCGCAGCGGGGCCAGGCGAGCCCCGGGCTCCCTCGCCCACGTTTGGCATCCGTGTGCCCCGTCCCCGCGCTGCCGTGCCACGCACCGGGCGGCTGGAGGCGGCCACCAAGGTCTCGCGGCCATAAAGCTGTCACGGCGGGGCTGAGCGGGGCAGGGCCGTGCCATGGGAGGCTGTAAATCGGGGAGATGCTCAAGGCCGTTCCCATGCGCCTCACCAAGGGCACCCAGCAGTGCCCTGGTGCCGTGGGCACGGCCGGGAAGCCAGCGGCGTGCGCCCACCTGCAGCGATCCTGGGGTTTGGGGCTGCAGCGGGGGAAAAGGGCTGAGAGGGCAGGATCCAGCCCCTATTGGGGCGCTGCCACGTGCCAGGGCAAGGTGCTGAGCCCCGTCCCGCGGTGCTCAGCGCCCTCCTTCCCTTTGCAGGGCCATGATCCCGCTGTTCGACGCCGACACGGGGCTGCTGGTGCTGGGGGGGAAGGTGAGGAGCCACGGCACGGGGGGCGGCGGGGTGCTCCCTGCGCCCCCGCTTACACCCCAGCCCCTCCGCATCTCTTCCAGGGTGAAAACCTCCTGTACTGCTTCGAGGTGGTGCCGGCACAGCCCACGCTCACCCAAGGTAAGCAGGATGAGCCCCACGCCGGGCTGCCACGGCCCCCAGCCTCGCCCCCACCCCACGGGTGTCCTGTCCCTCCCCAGTCACCCAGTGCCTGACCGAGGGGCGCACGCGGGGTCTGGCCGCCGTCCCCCGCCTGGCCCTGGACGTCATGGCCTGCGAGGTGCTCCGCGTCCTGCAGCTCACCGACACCTTCCTCGTCCCCGTCAGCTACATCGTGCCCCGCAAGGTAGGGGGGCGCGGGGTTCCCTCAGGGGGATCAGCACCAAGCTTGTCCCCATAACCCTGGTGCCCGCTCCCTCCTGCCACAGATTTGGGGACTGCCCGCAGCGTGCGGGGCCGCAGTGTCCCAGCCAGGTTCTCTCGCTGCCCCCGATGTGCTCAGGCTCTTCCCCACTCCCTAAAGCATTTTTCTGAGAAAAAAAAAAAAAAAAAAAAAAAAGGGTGGTGGCTACAGAAATGCCCTTTTCTGTAAACAGAGACTGTTGTGGAAAAAACTCATGTTTAAAAAAAGAAGCAGAGCGTAAGCGCTGCCGCAGGGCAGCCATGGGCTCGGGGGGTGGGGGCTCTGTCCCTGTGGGGACATTTCCCAGGCAGGGCTCAGCTCCCCAGGGAAACTGAGGCACGGAGGCGTGCCCCTAGCTCAGCCCCATGCCCAAACCTACGGGCAGCACCATGTTGGGGGGCCTGGTGCCATCTCACGGGTGCCACCCCCAGGGGATGGAGGGCACCCAGGCGTGGTGAGGGGTGGTGGGGGACCCGCGTCCCTGGCCTGGGGGGAGCAGGAGAGGAGGGAAACCTGTGGGGAGCTGAAACCTGGGTGCTGGGGGCTGATTTCTGGGTGCTGGGTGGAAGATGCGGGGTGCTACCGGACCCCGCTGCGTAACGGAGGCTGGGCGCTGGGGCGGGGGCCGCAGGGTGGGTGCTGAGAGCTGGGTGCTGCTGTTGGCAGAGCAGGGGCTGCGTTTTGGAGGCCGGATACTTTCAGGGGTGCACGGCGCAGCCCAGAGCTGGGCAGCGTCTGACACCTACAGGCTCCGGCGTGCAGCTCGGCCAGGGCCAGGGCTCCGCGGCCACAAGGTGCCCGGGGGTCTCCTGCCCGGGGTCACCGGGTGCCCAGGGGACAGCGAGGGGCCGCAGGCAGAGCACCACCTCCGCCCGCCCCCTCTCCCTCAGTCTGTGCAGGAGTTCCACGAGGATCTGTTCCCCGACTGCGCCGGGGTGCTGCCGGCCACGGATGCCCAAGCCTGGTGGGCAGGGGACAGCCAGCAGGTGAGTGTCACCCAGGGGGTGTCCCCATGGCTGGCATGGCCCGGGGCTGGGGGCAGCACTGGTGCCGGCACAGGGACCACACCACAGCCTTGGGATGGGGACGGGGACGTGGAAGGGCACGTGTGGGATTTTTTAATCACATCCTTTTAATGGGAAGTGGAGATTCATACGAATCAAGTCTGTTTCCCAAACGCCAGTGGGTTTTTGGGGTGGCCGCAATGGTGGCAGGGCACCGAGGTGCACCCCCAAGAGGGTGCCAAGCACCTCCTGACCGCAGAGTGGGAAGGAGGCCCCTGGGGACAAGCAGGGCTTCGTCCCCAGCTGCCCAGCCCCGTGCTCGGCTGCTTCTGAATACGGCTTCAGGAGGTCTCGTCTGTCCTGCTGCTGACGTGCACCCACTGAGTTTAAAATGTTTTTCCAGCAAGGAATTGCTCAAAAACGCTCTCCTGAGCTCAGCCAAGTGAGCTCTATTTTCCATCTAGGTGCAGCTCAGAGTAAAAATCTAATAGTGAAAACACATTTCCCACCATCTCCCTTAAAAACGTAGAGCTTGAGGCCGTACCTTACTGCATCCAGAGCCACGGGCCGGGGAAGGGCCCCTCCTGCATGCCACATACCACGAGCGGCAGGGTTCGGTGGGGGTGATTGCAGGAGGAGGGGGAAAAGGGAGTTTTGTGGGGGCAAACCTGCTCCTCTGAGAGCGAGCGGGTGGGATTTGGGGGCTCTTCTGCAGGTGGGGAAGGTGAGCCTGCACCCCGCGCGCAGACCCACGCAGACCTTCCGCTCCCCCGTCATTGCCCCCGCGGCGCCCAGCACCCAGCTGCCCGACGATGGCCCCGCCGACAGCGACCGCAGCGTGAGCACGGGGGCGCGAGGGGCCGGGGAGGGGCTGGGCGAGGGCAGCAGCACCCCCTGCCCACACGCCGTCTCCTGCAGGAAGGCAGCGGCTACTCCTCGCCCTCCGGCTCGCTGGCCTCGCCGAGCAGCGCCGCCACCTCGCTCTCCGCCAGCACCGGCCCCTCCAGCGGCTTCGTCAGCAGCCCCAGCCAGAAATCTCTGCAGAGCATTTTGGGTGAGTGGGTGCCGGGGTGGGCTCGGCGTCACCCCACCCGCGTGGCCGGAGGAGCCGTGACACTCAGCACCCCCCCCCCCCGGCTCCGCAGGGCCCAGCTCCCGATTTCGGCACACGCAGGGCGCGGTGCTGCACCGCGACACCCACATCACCAACCTGCGGGGGCTGAGCCTCACCACGCCGGGCGAGAGCGACGGCTTCTGCGCCAACCACCAGCGCGTCGCCCTCCCGCTGCTCTCCGCTGGCGGCCAGATCGCCGTCCTCGAGGTACGGCGGTGGGAAGAGGCTCCCAGTGCCACTGCTGTGCCCGGCACATGGGTGCCTGCGCCTGCCGTGCACCCTGGGTGACACGTTGCTCTCCGCCAGCTCTCCAAGCCGGGCCGTCTCCCCGACACAGCCGTGCCCACCATCCAGAACGGCACGGCGGTGGCCGACCTCTGCTGGGACCCCTTTGACCCACGGCGCCTCGCTGTTGGTACGTGCGCTGTGCCCAGGGTGCGCTCCGTGGGGCACTGACACCCTGCCGTGGCATGCTGTGCCCCGCGTCACCGCTCACCCCCTGCCTGTCTCTCTCCGTGGTGGTTTCGGTGCTGCAGCGGGGGAAGATGCCAAGATCCGGCTGTGGCGGGTCCCCGAAGGCGGGCTGCAGGACACGCTGCGGGAGCCCGAGGCTGTGCTGCAAGGTGAGCGCGGTGCAGGGACACAGCTCAAGCACCGGTTGTCCCTGGGTGTCCAGGCAGAGCCGCACGGGCAGAGGGGTCTGGTGGCGTCCCCGTCCCAGTGCCAGCACCCCGCTCTCCTTACCAGGGCACACGGAGAAGATTTACTCCATCCGCTTCCAGCCCGTGGCGGCTGACCTCCTCGTCTCCTCCTCCTACGACATGACGGTGCGGATATGGGAGCTGGGCGCCGGGCAGGAGGTGCTGTGCCTGCAGGGACACACGGACCAGGTAGGGTCAGGGGGCACCAGGAGGACCGCAGCACCCAGACGTGCCAGGCCTCCACGCTGCAGCGCAGCTGGGTGCCAGCTCGGAGCTGGTTCCTGAACTACGCTGCTGAGATGCCATTGGGGAGGAGAGGTGCCCACGGGACACCCAAGGGGTGCACCTGGCCGGCCACCAAGTCCCCTGGGCCAGCCGGGGGCTGTGGCACGGATCCCTGATGGGGGCACCCTCCGTCTCCCAGATCTTCAGCTTGGCCTGGAGCCCCGATGGGAGGCAGCTGGCGACGGCGAGCAAGGACGGCCGGCTGCGGCTCTACGAGCCCCGGCGCAGCCCCCAGCCCCAGCAGGTGGGACCACAGCAGCAGGAACGGGACAGGAGAGCTGGGAGGGGACAGGTCCCCACGCGGGGAGCTGCTGAGCACGGGGTGCAGCCGGTGACCCTCCTTCTCCCCACACAGGAGGGCCCAGGCCCTGAGGGGGGCCGCGGGGCACGCGTGGTCTGGGTGTGTGGAGGCAATTTCCTCCTCGTCTCCGGCTTCGACAGGTGAGGGCGGGCACGGGGATGTCCCTTGCACCTCCCTGGGCACAGCCACCACTGGGCACAGTCCCTGGGGGATGAGGTTCACCTCGGTGCCCACCATGGGGACACCAGGCACATCACGCCCTGCCGTGCCACCCACCCACCCTCACGTCCCCACAGCCGCAGCGAGCGCAGGATCCTCCTGTACCGGGCACAGGCCCTGCCTGATGGGCCCCTCTCCGTCCTCGGCCTCGACGTGGCCCCATCCACCCTGCTGCCCTTCTACGACGAGGACACCAGCGTCGTCTTCCTCACTGGCAAGGTGGGAGGACCTGCGCCCAGGAGGGCTGCCGGCACAGGGCCCCGCGGCGTGGGACCCGCCGTGCCCTCACACCAGCCCCCGTCCCGCTCTGTCCCAGGGTGACACCAGGGTGTTCCTCTATGAGGTGACCCCCGAGCCACCCTATTTCCTCGAGTGCAACAGCTTCACCTCCAGCGACCCCCACAAGGTGAGGGGGGAGCCCGTTGGGGCCGTGCCGCCGTCCCTGCTCCCAGCCCCGCTCACCTGCCCGCTCCCCCCAGGGCTTCGTTTTCCTGCGCAAGACGGCGTGCGACGTGCGCGAGGTGGAGTTCGCCCGGGCGCTGCGGCTGGGCCAGGGCGCCCTCGAGCCGGTGGCTTTCCGCGTGCCTCGTGTCAAGGTAACCATGGGGGCTGGTGGCATGGGGGGGCCGGGTGGAGGCTCCCCTGTCCCTCACCACCCCGCGTCCTGCAGAAGGAGTATTTCCAGGACGACATCTTCCCTCCCACCCGCGTATGGTGGGAGCCGGCCCTCGGTGCCAGCGCCTGGCTGGCAGGGGAGGATGGGCAGCAGCGCCGCGCCGACCTCCGTCCCCCCGAAATGACGCCAGGTGGGTGCGGAGGGGCGAGGTGGGCATGGCGTGTGGGGCTGCCCCCCCTGGAGCTGCCCCACATCGCGTTGCCCTCACAGTGAGCCAGGCCCCCAAGGAGCAGCCGGCGCGCAAGTTTGTCCCCGCGGCCGTGTACCTGGGGGAGAAGACGGACGAGCAGAAGAAGGAGGAGGTGAGCGCGGGGATGGGGGTGGTTGTGGGGGGATCCCGAACCCCCCCACGAAGCCCTGTCCCCACCCCGTGGCTTGCCCCGTAGCTCCTCAGCGCCATGGTGGCCCGGCTGGGCAACCGCGACGACCCGCTGCCACAGGACTCCTTCGAGGGCGTGGATGAGGCTGAGTGGGTAGGTATGGTGGGGACACTGGGACATGGGGACAAGGGGACACCACGACGTGGGGACACCAGGACACTGTGACATGAGGACACCACCACATCAGGACACCGGGTCACCATGACATGGGGACACTGGGACACCAAGACATGGGGACACCGGGATGCTGTGATATGGGGACAAGGGAACATCACGACCTGGGGACACTGGGATGCTGCAATATGGGGACACCGTGACATGGGGACACCGGGATGCTGCAATATGGGGACACCGTGACATGGGGACACCGGGATGCTGTGATCTGGGGACACCATGACATGGGGACACTGGGACACTGCGACAAGAGGGCACCATGACATGGGGACACCAAGTCACCATGACATGGGGACACTGGGACACCACGACGTGGGGACACTGGGATGCTGCAATATGGGGACACGGTGACATGGGGATACTGGGACACTGCGACATGAGGACACCACGACATGGGGACACCAGGACATGGGGACACTGGGATGCTGCAATATGGGGACACCGTGACATGGGGAGACTGGGACACCACAACATGGGGACACCAGGACACTGTCACATGGGGACACTGGGACACCACAATATGGGGACATTGGGATGCAGCAATATGGGGACACCGGGGTGCTGCAATATGGGGACACCGTGACATGGGGACACCGGGATGCTGTGACATCAGGACATCGTGATATGGGGACACTGGAACACCGGGACATGGGGACACTGGGACACCTCGACATGGGGACACTGTGACACCACAACATGCGGACACCGTGACGGGGGGCGCGGGGAGCGAGCCCTGCCGCTCTCACCGCCCCCTATCCCCACAGGACTGATCCACGCCGGAGCCCCCGGACTCCTCAGAGCCCCCGGGCTCCCCATGCCCCCCGGGCTGCCCGGAGCCGCCCCGTGGGGACGCGGTGTCGCTGTGGGGCCGGCCCCGCCATTAAAGCCGTGCAGCCTCGCCCCGCTCCGCCTGCTGCTTGTGTGGGGCTGAGGGGCGGGGAGGGCAAAATGGCGCCCGGCAGCGCCCGGCAGCCGCCAGCAGGGGGCGATGTGGGGAGGGGGGAGGCGGCTCCGCCCCGCGCCCTCCGCTCCCTGACCCGGCCCCGTCAGGAGCGGAAGGGGCGGCGGGGACATGGTGAGGGGCTGAGGGGGGGGGGATAGGGGACATGGGGGGGATAGGGGACACGAGGGGGTGGTAGGGGACACGGGGGGGGGACAAGGGATGGGTAGCGGGGCAGGGAGGTAGGGGACAGGGCGCTGGGTGTGGGGCGGGGGGCAGGGGGCGGGGTGGGGGGACAGGAGCCGGGGAGGGGGACAGGGACAAGGGACAGGGACAGGGAGGGGGTGGAGGGGTTGTTGAGGGTCTGAGTGAGGGAGGAGAGAGCTGAGGGGGCAGGGGACACGGCAGGGGACACAGGGGACATAGGGGACATGGGGGGGGGGAGGCCGGATCCCGGGTGGGGTGGTGGGGAGGGGGGCGCAGGGACACGTCGGGGCCGGCGGTGACAGGGTGACAGCCCCCCCGCTGTCCCCACAGGCCAAGTACCTGGCGCAGATCATCCTGGTGGGGGCCCAGGTGGTCGGACGGGCCTTCATGCGGGCGCTGCGACAGGAGTTCGCAGGTAGGAGCTGAGCCCCCCCCACCCCCCCAGGGCTCCCCCAAATCCGGGCTGAGGGGACACCCCCGGGTCCCTTTGTGCGGGCAGGGGACACCCCCGGGGCCCTTCATGCACTGAGGGGACACCCCCAGGTCCCTTTGTGCACAGAGGGGACACCCCCGAGTCCCTTTGTGCAAGGAGGGGACACCCCCAGCTCCCTTTGTGTAGGGAGGGGACACCCCCAGGTCCCTTTGTACAAGGAGGGGACACCCCCAGGTCCCTTCGCATGGCCCCCAGGCTCCTGCCCCCTCCCCAGCGCTGGGTGCCGGGAGGGGACCTCACCCGGGTGGCCCCATGAGGGACACGAGAGACTAAGATAGGGCTTTGTGGCCCTGACCCGCCTGGAAGCCCCCGGGGTTTTGGGGTGCGGGGCCGGTCCCTGAGGCACTTTGGGAGGGCTGACGGTGTCCCCGGCAGCGAGCCGAGCTGCGGCAGACGCGCGAGGGCGCTCGGAGAGGCCCCAGTCCGCCGCCGCCTCCAGGATCATCGGCATCAGCCTGCAGGAAGCTCAGCAGATCCTCAACGTCTCCAACCTCAACCAGGAGGAGATCCAGAAGGTGGGGGGGGCTCCCTCGGGGTGCCTGTGGCTGGGGAGGGATTTTGGGGTTGGTGGGGGGTGATGTCTGGTCCCTGGAGGGTTTGTGGGTGCTGTGCTGGGCATGGCTCGTCCCAGGAGATTTTTGCTGCCCCAGCTTGAGCTGGAGCACGGAGGAATTTGCTTGGCAGAGCTGCCTGGGGATGGGGATGCTGCTCCCCGGAGGTACTGGGGGTGAAGCAGCCTCCACCCCCAGGGCCAGGGGACACCAGGATTTGGGGAGCAGAGGGTGCAGGAGGCAGCGACTGACGGGGAGCTTTGTTTTGGCAGAACTATGACCACTTATTCAAGGTGAACGACAAGTCTGTGGGAGGCTCCTTCTACCTGCAGTCCAAGGTGAGCGAAGGGAGAGGTGTGGGGTCCCCCCAGCTGTGCCCCCAGCCTGTCTGGCTTTGAGAGGAACCTTCCAGAAACAGATGTTTTGGGGCAACAGCGTCTCCTGCGCAGGCTGAACCCACCCGAAGGCCATGCAGGGAGGGTTTTGCTGCCTCTGCCTGGCTGCTTTGGGAGGGGATGGGGGCTGTTGGTGCCAGCGGAGCAGGGCTGTGCTGACAAGGGGTCAGGAATACGATCTGTCCCCATCCTTTGTCATGCTGGAGGCCATCTGGGGGGTGCCTCGGGGGGGTGAGGGACCTGCAGCACCGACAGTCACTGCCAACGAGCCCCTTTCAGAGCCCTGGTGAGGCAGGAAGGACCCAGAGCCTGGTGCCAGTGGGCAGGGTGTGGGTGCTCCGTCCTTCTGTGTCACCCTGTCCCCTTGTCCCCGCAGGTGGTGAGAGCCAAGGAACGGCTGGACGAGGAGCTCCGCATCCGGGCCAAGGACGAGAAGGAGAAGGGCTGGAAAGCCGAGACGTGACTCCTGCCACCCTCGCCCCTGCTTCCCTCTCCCTTAAGTTAAAGGTAGCCAATAAACGCCGTGTCCTCCACCGCCTGGCCTGGCTGCTCTGCGCCCCGGGGAGGGAGAAGGGGCAACCCTGGCGCTGCTCCTGCCCTGCTGCTGTGCCCTGGCCCTCGGCTCAGAGCGCAAAAACACGACCCAGACGCAAGGGACTGGCACGGGCCGCGTCCTGTCCTGCGGATGACGGAAGGTGGAGGAGGAAGGAGGGGTGTCCCCAGCTGGGCCTCAGGGCAGCGAGGGCTGCCAGCGCACAAATCACGCCCGGGAAGGCCGCAGGAGCTATTTTAGTGGGGGGTTGGATGCTCTTGGCCCGGCTGCGCACATGCCTCTGGCTCTGCACCACGTGAGAGCCGGGAGCTGCGTGCAGACAGGCAGCAAGGACAGGAGCTGGGTCGGGGCACAGCAGCGAGGAGCCGTGCGGGGACACCCGGGGGCTGTCCCTGTCACAGCCCCTGGAGGGGGCTCAGCCCCCCAGGGAGGCAAGGCAGAGCCAGCCGTGCCCCGGGACCCCATCCCCAAGGAGATGGCGCTGGTGTCGCCCCTCTGTCCCCTGGCACGAGCTCAGCACTTTGTCCACATCTCGGGCTCCTCGCTGCCCTCGAGCCCCGGGCACAGACTGAAACAGGAACTTACTTCAACTTTGCTTTATTGTTTTCTTAATAAACTTCCTCTCCCATGGAGGAATATAGTGTTATAGTCGTTAGCTTATCTCTTACTTCTGTAGTCCTTAAACTCTATGCTAACAGCGATGGAGCCCAACAGGAGGAAAATAAAAACAACCCAGAAACTACAATAGAAAGGCACTTAGAGACCGTTAAAATACTGATGTCCTGGAATGTGCAACAACAAACCAACAAACGAGCAAGAAAAACGTACACCGGCCGGGGAGGCCTGGTCGATGGCCGAATGCCATGCTGTGGCAGTGCCGGGCGGCCGCTGCGCCCCGGCCCGAGGACGGTGAGCACGGGGAGACCGGCTCCCCGCGGGGCGTGCGGCCGGGGGACCCGACCCTTCCCGAGCCTGGGCCCCTGGGGGGGCTCCTTGCAGCTGGGTTGGGGTCAGGGAGACCCCCGGTTCGGAGAAAGCCGTGGGCAGGGGTCCTGCCCGGGGCGGGGCGAGGTACGCAGGACCCCCCTGTGCGCACCGGGGCGAGAGAGGCACCGGTGCCGTGGGAGCGGTCAGGGAGAGCTGGCCCCCGTGCTGGGGGGGGGTCATGGCCCCGGGTGAGTGCGAGCGGTCCCTCAGAGAGGGAGGGTCGGGGCTGGGGGAGCAGGGATGGAGCTCAAGGGGCCTCGGGGCACCTCCACGGGGTCCCCATCCCCGAGGCTCCTGCCTCATGGTGCTGTTGGCAGAGCTGAGCGGGCCCAGCCATGCCGGGGCTGCCCAAAATCTCTATTTTAGCCACGACGCCTGGTGCACCGGTGCTGCCCCATGGCATGGGGCTGGCACACCCCATGGCAGGACACCCTGTGGGTCTCCTGCCAGGCAGGGTGCCCCGGCTGTGCCAGGAGAAAACACCGCCCCGTTGGGGCCCCAGGGAGCCGGCACGGCACCGAGCCACGCGGCACCGAGCCGCACGGTGCCAAGGTGCCGCTGGCAGCTGCCCGCAGCCCTGCCCGCGCTGCCTGCATGCGCTTCGTTACACGGTTAGGTATGAACATAGCAAAACGCGGTGGCTCTGCCCCGGTGCGGAGCCGGCGCGGCGAGCGGCACACGCGGCCGTGTGCCTTGTCACGGGGAGGGCCGGGGAGGCGACGCGGGGTGGCCCAGCCGCGGAGCGGGCATTTTGGGGACGGGCACCCAGGAGCAGCCCCCCGAGCTGCCACCCTGCTGTCCCCACGGCAGCCCCGGGCAGGGAGACGCCAAGTCAGCGACAGCAGAAGAGCCCAAGAGGGGCCCCGTCGGAGCAGGGGTCTGGTCGATAAATAAATAGCGGCGTCTCCGGCTGCCGAGGCCGGGGCTGGGCACGGAGCAGGGGCCCCCCCAGGCCCACCCCGTGGGGCCGTGGGGCTCAGGCCGGGCAGCAGCAGGGGGTCGCGGCCGGCTGCGTGCGCCGAGGGATTATTGCTATTCTCAGAAGAGTCCCATCTTCTTTCGTGAAGGTTAAAATCGCGCGCAGGCCCGCTGCCGGCGGAGGCAGCACCGGGGGTCTCGGCGCGTGTCCCCCCCGCCCCGATTCCGGGAGCGGGGCCGGGCCCCTCAATTCACCACGGCCGGCTTGAGCAGCAAGGAGCCGGGGGGGATGACGACCCAGCCGGGGGGCAGCGCTTCGGGGGGGCTGCCCGCTGCCCCGATCCCAGCCGAGAGGTCGAGCACGGCCCCCGGCAGCAGCGCCAGGCTCTCGGGGGGGGCCCGCAGGCGCCCCAGCTCCGTCCTTTCGCCGCCCGGCTTGCGGCTCTCCGGCCCCTTGCCCCCCTTGCCCCCCGCCGCCTTCTCGGCCTCCACCTTGGCCCCGCCGGCCAGCAGCGACATGACGGGCAGCCCCAGGCCCCCGGCCGCGAAGGGCGAGGACAGCAGCGGGCTCTTGGCCAAGTTCAAGGGGCCGCCGTTGAGGGGCAGAGCGGGGCCGGGCAGGGCGGGCAGCCCCCCAGAGCCCCCCGCCCCGCAGCCCAATGCGCTCAGGTCGAGGGGGGCCGGCGCCAGCGGGATGGGCAGCCCCGGCAACCCGTGGGGGGCAAAGAGGGCGGCGGGGTTGGGGATGACGAGCTGCGCCCCGTTGACGTAGGGCACGTCTGCCGAGCCCAGGGGGGTCTTGGGGGGCGGGTGGCCCTTGAGCATCTCCTGGTGCTCGTGGGACACGAAGTGGCCGTGGGCTTTGATGTGCTTGCGGAGCGAGCTGGGGTCCGTGTAGCGCTTGTGGCAGCCCGGCATCTTGCAGTAGTAGGGCTTCTCCACGTAGTGGGTGCGGGTGTGCTTGAAGCGGTCGCTGGAGTTGGAGTAGCGCTTGTTGCAGCCTTCGTAGGGGCAGATGTAGGGCTTCTCGCCTGCGGGACGGGACGGCACAGCGCCGGGTCTGGTGGGGCCGGACACCTCCGCCACCCCCCTGCCCCCCCAAAAAGGGTCACCCCCCCCCACACCCCATCCAGCCCCGCACCCTGACCTGTGTGCGAGCGGTTGTGGATCTTCAGGTTCTCCAGGCGGGAGAAGCTCTTGTTGCAGGTGGGGCAGCGATGCGGCTTCTCGTTGGTGTGCGTCCGGATGTGGATCAGCATCTTGTACCTGCACCCGCAGCCGTCAGCTGGGGGGGGGCCGGGCCCGACCCCAAACCCACATCCCCCCCCCATCCAACCACCACAGCTCGCAAGGACACCCGGTGCCATCACCCGGTGCCGTCACCCGGTGCCGTCACCCGGTGCCGTCCACCCTCGCAGCCCAGCCCTGTCCGGGGGTGCAGCGCTGCCCCCCCCCCAGCCCCAATGCCCCCCAAGGAGCCCCCCCAACCCGCACCCACCTGGCGTTGAAGCCCCGGCCGTGGCGGGCGCAGCCCTCCCAGTGGCAGCAGTACCCCGCGTCCTTCTCGGGCTTGACGTGGAAGTCGTTGACGTGGTCCACGAGGTCTTGCAGGAGGTCAAAGAACTGGTTGCACTGCGGGCACGAGGCTGGGGTGAGGTGGGGGGGCTGCGGACCCTCCATCCTCCCCCAAATCCCCGTCCCCGAGGACCCCCCCCCGAATCCCCGAGGGGTTGGGGAGGTGCAAACGACCCCTTGCATCAGCCCCATGCCTGCTGCCCCCCAGCCCCACGTCCGTGCCCCCCCCGGCTGACCTTGGACCAGCGGCAGACGAGCTGTTTGGGCAGGGGCAGCTCCGGGGAGAGGCGTTTGTCCTTGGGGGGGGGCAGGAAGGCGGAGGAGGGCAGGTGCAGGGCCCCCCCGGCGCCGAGCGGCAGGAAGAACTGGAAGGAGCTGGGGATGCCGTCGATGTAGCGCAGGGACTGGAAATCCTACAGCAGAACCCAATGGGGACAGCGGTCAGGGAGGGGGCCGGGGTGCAGGGCCCCCCCTCCGACCCCAAAAAAAAGAAATGGGGCGGATTGGGGATGCCATGGGGGGGTTGTATAAGTGGGGAGGGGTGTCCCGAGTGTACTCACGTGGGGGGCGGTGGGCAGGGGCAGGTCGCTCGCCCCCGGCCGCTCGGGGGACAGCGGGGCGCTGCCCCCCGGGGACTCCCCGCCGGGGGGGGGCGAGAGGCTCAGGTCCATGACGGGCAGGGGGGGGAAGCGCCCGTCCCTTTTCTCCAGCAGCTTGGAGTGTGCCAGGAGGCCGGGGGTCGGTCCTGCCCGGCGCCCCCCCCCGTGCCGAACCCCGGCTCTCCCCGGCCGGCGGGGCGTCCTGGCGCGGAGGCGGGGGGGGGGACACGACGGGGCCGCGGGGTCGGGGGCCGGGGGGGCCCCCCCGTTCCCGTTTGTCCCGGGCAGCCCGCAGCTTGGAGATGCTCAGCTTCAGGTCCAGCGGCTCGTCCAGCGAATGCATGGCGGCGGCGGGCGGGGGGCTGCGGAGATTTGGGGAGGGGGGGGGGGGGGGTCAGCACCGCATCGCCCGGCTCCCCCCCCCCCCTCACCCCCCAGCTGCGGAACCGGGGGGGTCTGGCACAGGCTCAAGGCCGCGGGGCGCTGGCACGGAGCCGGGGCCGTGCCGGTGTCCCCGTGTCCCGGTGTCCCCTCCCGCGGCGGGCAAAGGGCAGGGCGCAGCGCGGGGGCGACGTGGGGGGGGGCACGGAGGTGGTGGTGGGGGGGGGGGCACCCGACCCCATCCCCATCCCCTGCAGCGTGCACAGCCCCGCTCCCCGCCCCACTCCCCCCCCCAGGGGATTCCCCCGTGCCCCCCGCCTGCATCCACGGGGGTGGCCGCCGGGACCCCCCCCTCTCCTCCCTGGGTGCCCCCCCCCCCGGCCCCCCCCCGCCCTTTCCCAGGGGCGGCGGCGGCTCCAGCCCCGCCGTGACCCGAGCGCGTTGGCCCCAGCCCCGGCTTCCTCCCCCGCCGGGGCCCCTCCGCCGCTGGGGCCGGGCAGGGGCTGCCCGCGGCTCGGCTCAGCTCGGGGCCCCCCCCGGCTCCTCCTCGGCCCCCCCCCCTTCCACCCCGGTGCCCCCCCCTTCCCCTTTCCCCATCCCTTTTTTTTTTTTTTTTTTTTTTTTAATTTTTCCCCCATCCCGGTGCGTGCGCGCACAGAGCGCGGGGGGGAGAGACCGTGGGGCCGGGCAGGGGGGGGGGGGGGCGCAGCGCACCCAGCACACGTGGCACCCCCCCCCCCGCGTGTGTCCCCCCCCCCCCCCCTATACACACACACACCCAGGGCCCCCCCCCTCGCTACCGCTGCCGTTGCCACCGCCCCGGGGGGCCCGGCCCCCGCCCTGCCCCGCCGCCGGGGCCCCCCGCTCTGGCCGGGCTCCAGCGCGGCGCAGACGCTGAGGAATGCGGAGGAGCCGCGGGGGGGGGGGGGTACGGGGGGGGGGGGGGGACACACGCAGGGGGGCCCGGCCGCGGGGGTGGGGAGACCCCCCCCCCCACCGCACACACACATATAGATCCCCCCCGCCCCATCCTCCAGCCGGCTGTGGGGCTGGCCCCATAGGGGGGAGCCCCCCCCCCGCCCTATAGCAGCTGGAGAGGGGGGGCTGCTATAAAGGTGATGCCCCCCCCCCCAAAATAGAGCCCCCCCATGTCCAAAAGTGGGGGCGCTGCCCTGAGCCCCCCCCCTCCCCAGCCTCTCCCTGCACCCCCCAGGACGGACAGGAGGCACCCACGGGTGCGCGGCCCCACGGCACGCATTGGGGTGGGGGGGGGCTGACCCCACTTGGGGGGGGGTCGGGACATGGGGAGGGGGGGGCCCAGGGGAGGGGCGCAGCCCCAGGCCCTTTAAAAATCCCAAACCCACGGCTGGGGCCGCTTCCTCTTCCTGCCACCCGCGGCCCCCGCCCCACGCAGGGATGCGGCGATGGAGCCTCGCGGGGGGGGGGACGGGACACGGGTGGGGTATTTTTTTTTTTGGGGGGGGGGGGGGGGGGGGGGAACCCAAAAGCTGCCGGGACGCGGCCCTGTGCCAGGTGCCCCAAAAGCGGGGTGGCCCCGGCGCTGGCCCCGGCTGTGCCCCCACCCCACTCGGGACGGGGTTCGTGGGGTGCCGTGGGGAGGGGGGGGCACGGGGGGGGGACACACAGAGGGGAAGCGGCTTCTGTCGGGCAGCGGAGATGGCTCTGGGAGGGGGGGGGGGGGGGCAGCCAAAACGTCCCGCGGCCTCGCTGTGGGGACAGCCGGGGGGGTCCCCACGGGCAGAGTGGGGTGGGGGGGGGGGGTGAGACCCAGCGGCGGGGTGACATCACCGCCCCCCCCCAAGAAAAAATAAATAGATAGATAAATAAATATAAATAAAGGATAAATAAAGCCCCGAGCATCCCCCCCCCCCCAAAAAAAAAACGCCGACAAGGACGGAGCCGGAGGGAGGACGCGGTCACGGGTGGGTGACACAAAAGGCGAGCGCTGGGGGGGGGGGGCACGCCGGGAGCCTTCTGGGGGGGCTGTCACGCGTCCGGGGGGGCTCCCCCCACCAGTACCACCACCAGTAGCACCAGTAGCACCAGTACCATCCCCACTGCCCCCCCCCCCAGCCCGCTGCCTACCTGCGGGCGGCTCAGCGCGGGGCTCGGCGCAGGGCCCCCCCCCGCCGTGGGGCCAGCGGGCGGCTCCGCCACATCTGCGAGGCGCCGGGGCCGGGGGCGGTGGGAACGGCGGGGGCTCTGCCTGGCCCCCCCCTCCCCACCACCCCCACCCCACAACCACCGCCCCCCCCGGCCGGCCGGCAGGCAGCCCCGGGGCGGGGCGGGGGCTCTGCCCGCCGTGATTTATGGCCGCCCCCCCCCCCCCCTCCCTCCCTTGTCCCCCCCCCCCCCCCCCGGAGAGCCCCGCTAGGACCGGCCCCGCCGCGCCGCCGCCCCGGCAGCCATTCGCGGGTGGGAGCTGAGCGCATGCTTGGGACCGCCCCGGGGGGGGGGCGTGGGGGGGTTTGGGGGGGGTTTTGGGGGGCTGCAGGGGTTGGGGAGAAGCGGGGGGGGCGCACGGATGGGGAGATGGAGACGCACGGGGAGCCCCGCGGAGGGGACGCGGACACGCGTGGGGGCTGCTGCCCCGCGTGGGGGGGGGCACGCGTGGGGGGGGTAAAATAAAATAAAATAAAAAGGGGGGGGGGGGACGTGGCATGGCGTGGGGACCCCCCCCCCACCCCAGCCGGGCCGGATGCAGGAAGCGAATCCCCCCCCCCCCCCATAGGGATTTAGGGGGAGCGCGGGTGTATGGGGGGGGGGTTTACTGCCGCGGGGGGGGGGGCGAATTTCCCGCGTGACGCCAGCACCGCTCCGTGACGTCACGGCCTGGCAGGGCCTCCCTATGACGTCACCACCCCCCCCCCCCCGGAGGAGGGAGGGGAGGGAGGGAGGGAAGGGGGCGGGATGGGGCGGGGGGGGGCGCACCGGGGGGGGGGGGGTTGTCCCCGGGGCTCCTTCCGCAGGCAGGATGTGGCGGCTGGGCCCGGCGGGGGGGTGTCCCCGCTGTCACGCCCCACGCGTGGTTTTTTTGTTTTTTCTTTTTTTTTTCTTTTTTTTTTTGGGGGGGGGGGGGCAAAATCCACGCGGGGAGGGGCAGGGCAAAAAGCAGGGCACAGCCCCGTGGCGTGGGGGGGGCGACATCCGCCACCCGGTTGTGCCCCCCCCCCCCCAGGGGAGTTGTCACCCATGTGGCACCCCCCCAGTACTAAATCACCCCCCCCCAAAAAAAAAATCCCATTGTGCCGTGGTTCCCAAAGCCACCTCTGAGCCCCACACGTGGTCTGAGCCCACCCCCCCCAAGGCCACCAGCAGCCCCCCAAGCCCCCCATCCGTTCCCCCCAGCTGCCCCATTTGGCAGCCCCACGGGGACGGAATGGGGTGGGGTGGGGTGGGGCGGGGTCAGATGGGGTGGCACAGGGTGGGATAGGGATGGGGTAATGGGATGGGGTAGGGAAGGATGGGATGGGATAATGGGATGGGATAGGGAAGGATGGGATGGGATGGGGTGGGATAATGGGATAGGGAAGGATGGGATAGGATAGGAGGGGATGGGATAGGGTTGGATGGGATAGGGTCAGATGGGATGGGAACAGGACAGAGCAGGATAGGATCAGGTGGGGGTGGCACAGGATAGGATAGGGATGGGATGGGGATAGGAAAGGATGGGATAGGGTGGGATAGGGTCAGATGGGATATGGTAGGTTGGGATGGGGACAGATGGGATGGGATGGGGTCAGGAGGGGATGGCACAGGATGGGACGGGAATGGGATGGGGATAGGAAAGGATGGGATGGGATGTGGTAGGATAGGATGGGACAGGAGTATGAAAGGATGGGATATGGTCAAATGGGATACAATGGGATGGGGACAGGACAGAGAAGGATAGGGTCAGGTGGGGGTGACACAACATGGGATAGGGATGGGATGCAGATAGGGAAGGATGGGGTAGGGTCAGCTGGGACAGGGCAGGATGGGATGGGGACAGGATGGGGCAGGGATAGGATCAGATGGGGTGGCATAGGATAGGATAGGGATGGGCTGGGGATAGGAAAGGATGGGATAGGGTCAGATGGGATAGGGTTGGATGGGATGGGATGAGGACAGGATAGAGCAGGATAGGGGCAGGTGGGGGTGGCACAGGATGGGATAGGGATGGGATGGGGATAGGAAAGGATGGGATGGGGTAGGACAGGATGGGGTAGGGTGGGATGGGGACAGGGCAGGATGGGGTAGAGTTGGATGGGATATGTTCAGATGGGATAGGGTCGGATGGGATGGGATGAGGACAGGATAGAGCAGATAAGAGTCAAATGGGATAGGAAAGGATGGGATGGGGTAGGACAGGATGGAACGGGGACAGGACAGGATGGGATAGGGTTGGATAGGGTACGTTCAGATGGGATAGGGTCGGATAGGATGGGATGGGGATAGGACAGCAGGATAGGGTCAGGAGGGGGTGGTGCTGGATGGGATAGGGATGGGATAGGGATAGGGCCAAATGGGATGGGATGGGACAGGACAGAGCAGGATAGGGTCAGCTGGGGGTGGCCCAGGACGGGACAGGGCTAGGACAGGGCCAAGAAAGAGCAGGACAGAGCGGGACAGGACAGCACAGGGTCCCCTGGGACTCTCCCAGACCCCAGCAGACCCCAACCCCGAGCTCACCCCCACCCCCACCGCACCCCTGGCTCAGTCCAGCACCTATGGGGGCACCACAAGCAGGGTGGGGGGGGGACACCAGCCCATCTCCCCCCACCCCCCACCCCCATTCCGCCGCCCCCCCCCCCCACCCCAGCCACCCCTCTGCGCACCCCAGGACCCCCCCCGAGCCCCCCTAACCCCCCCCCCAAACCCCCTCCAAACCCCCCTTAAACCCCTCTAAACCCCCCCCAACCCCTTCCAACCCCCCTGGGGACCCCCCCCGCAGCCCCTCTCCCCCCTCTCCCCGGCGGAGCCCGCGCCGTCCTTTGTTTACATGGGCCGGTGGCTGGCGGAGGCGGCGCCGCCGGGGGAGGGAGCGCTGCTGTGTGCTCGGCTTCTCCTCTCCCCCAGCTGTTTCCCGCCTTGTGAGACACACGCACCCGCACCACCCGCACCCGCCCGGCCCCGCACCGCACCCTCCCGGCCCCGCAAAGCCCCCCGCCAAGCCCCCGGCCGGCCATGGAGTACTTCATGGTGCCCGCCCCGAAGATGCCCTCCCTGCAGCACTTCAGGAAATCCGAGAAGGAGGTCATCGGCGGGCTCTGCAGGTGGGGCACGGCTCTCCCCGCGCTTCTGCCCCTTTCCACCATTTTCTGCTTTTTTTTTTTTTGTTATTATTATTTCACGCTCCGTTTTTCATTCTTTTTCTCTATTTTTATTTCTTTCTCATCCCACCCCCGCTCCTTCCCCAGCACGTGGGTGCGCGCCCGGGGGCGCCGCGCACATGGGGCCGGGCCCCGCCAGCGGCCATGCGGCCTCCAAAAAGGGGGGGGGGGGGGGGGGGACAGGGGACAGCGCTGCTGCTACCGCTGGGGGTGGACGTGGGTGGGGGGGGGAGGCACCGGGTAGCCCCGTGTGTCCCCCCCCCACCCCCCCGGGCACCGGCACCGGGACACGAGGGGGGAGCGGAGCCCGGAGGAGGGGACCCCGGGGGCGCCCCGACGGCAGCGGGCGGTGGGGCCCCGAAATTGGGGGGTGGGGGTGGGGGTGGGGGGGGGTGGGGGGGGTGGAGGTGGAGGGGGGCGTGCGGTGGGGCCCGGGGGGGGGGGCGTGTGTTTACTGCGGGCCCGGCCGTGACTCTGCAGCCCTCCCGGAGGAGGCGGGCCGGGAACGGGGCCGGGGCTGCCGGGATTTGTAGTGCGGAGCCCCCCCGGGCGCCAGCCTCGGGGCTCCGGAGCACAAAGCCGGGAGGGAGCTGCTGGGGGACGAGGAGGAGGAGGAGGAGGAGGAGGAAGGAGGAGGATGGGGATGGGGATGGCGGCCTCGATCCCAGCCCCGGTCCCGGCCCCGGCCCCTCCGCCCCGCCCTCGGCCCGGGTGCGGCCCCGGCGGGTCCCCACGCGGCTCCATGGCGGCGGGGCCTGCTCGGGCCTCTGCCGGGCCCCCGCGCTCACACACGGCTTCACACACTCACACGGACCTTTACACACTCACACGGACCTTTACACACCCCTTTACACGCACACACCGACACCCACGCGGCCCCCGGTCTGGCTGCGGCGTGGCCATGGCCCCCCGCGGGGGGCTCGGGGGCGCACGGGTTGGGGAGGGGGTGCTGCTCTCAGGGGGCCCCTGGGGGCTTGGGGACACCCTGCCCAGGAGGTTCCACTTGGGGTGCACCCTGCCCAGGAGGTTGGGGAGATCGGGGACACCCTGCCCGTGAGCTCGGGGAGCTGGGGTGCGCCCTCGTTGGGAGCTTGGAGAGCTTGGGGGCACCCTGTCCCCATGAGCTCAGGGGACACCATGCCCATGAACACCTTGCCCATGGGTTCAGGGAGCTGGGGTGCACCCTCCTTGTGAGCTTGGGGAGCTGGGGGCACCCTGCCCATGAGCTCGGGGAGCTGGGGTGCACCCCTCTTGAAAACTCGGGGAGCTCGGGGGCATCCTGCATGTGGGCTCGGGGAGCTCAGGGATGCCCTGCCCGTGTGCCTGGAGACACCCTGCCTTTTCCTGCAGGCTTGGGGGACCCAAATGCACCCTGCCTGGGAGCTCGGGGACACTATCCCCTTCCTGCAGGCTTGGGGAACGTGCGTACGCCCTGCCTGGGAGCTCGGGGAACCTGGGTGCGTCCTGCCTGCGAGCTTGGGGAGCTCAGGGACACCCTGCCTTGGAGCCTGGGGATGCCCTGCCCTGCCTGCATGCTTGGGTAGCCTCAGGGATGCCATACCTGTGAGCTCAGGAAGCTTGGGGACATCCAGCTGGCGAGCTCAGGGAGCTCGGGTACACCCTGAGCTCGGGGACACCCTGCCTGAGAGCTTGAAGCGTTCAGCAACACCCTGCCTGGGAGCGCGGGGACACCCTGAGCTCGGGGACACCCGGAGCTCGGGGACATCCAGCCCACCGGTGCAGCCCAGGCCATGAGCTGCGGGCACTGCCAAACACGGGCTGGCACAGCGGGATGTCCTCGTGAGTTGTGTGGTGGCTGCCAGCTTTCATCCCCCGTGGTTTTGCTTTCCTCGAGGTCCAGGCGAGCGTTGGTGTCCCCGCCGGGTCCCACGTGGGTGCCGCCATGCAGCTGGGGAGGGAAGGATCAAATTCTACCTGCCCAGCCCACACCTCGCGTCCGGGTGCGCCCGCGGCACGGAGTGGGGGCTGTGGGCACCCCGGGGCTTCTCCCCGATGTGGCTTTTATGGCACGAGAGCTTCTGTGCACAGGAGTGTCCGGGGCAGGAAGGGACAGCCCGGGTGTGCTGCTGGCGCGTCCCAGCACCGTGGGGCTGAGGCTGGGGCTGGGGTTGGGGCTGGATCTGCCCCGCTCGGGCACGGCCGCCGTGGGCAGGCACAGGCAGGCAGCAGCTGGGCACCGCGTGGAGATCCCGGTGTGGAGCCCATTCCCGGGGTGGCACTGGGTGCCAGGACAGCTTCTGAATGGAGGCCTTTCTTTTTCCCCTTTCTGTATTTAGCTGTCACTTTTTAGGTCTCTTCCCAGGAAGAGCAGCTGGGGAAGGTTATGAGAGGTCTGCTGGTGAGGAAACGGGCCCTTCCTCCTTTTCTTGTATTTAAGAAACCGGTTCCGCGCTGCCCGGCCCGAAACATCCCCATCTAATTCCCCCTGTGGGCCTGCAGCTGGTGGCCCTCGGGCCCGAGAGGCATCGGTGCGGGATGACGAGGGGCAGATCCTGCCCTGGAGGAGGGACAGTGACCCCGGCAGCCACCACGCTCACCCCACGACAAGTGGACGTGAGCCTGTGCCCGCTGCTGTGGCTGCCCTAACATCGTGCTGTGTCCTAACAGCCGCGATGGGCACACGTGGGGCACCCACCCAGAGCCCCGGGGCACCCCATGGAGCTGTGCCGGGGGATCCGCTGCCTCCAGTGCTCCTCACCCAGCTCCAGCCTGCAGCGCAGCGCTGTCTGGGCAGCCGGGCACCGACGTCTTCCCCGTCCCCGTGGGCTGAGCCAGGACCTTCCCCAGACACACGGCTCTGCGAGGTGCGGGGCGGCACGGTCCTGGCTCCCTGTGCTGGAGCTGACGATAACGCCGTGGCCCCGCAGCCGGCGCGATGCAGACGAGGGGCGAGAGGCATCAGGGAGGCTCGTCTCGCTGTGCCTGCGCCGTGGCGTCAGCCCCTGGCGCTGCTTGGCACTTGGACGTGTGTTAAAACGCTGGCTGGGGCCGTGCACGGCGCTGCTGCCTGCAGGTGAAGGCCGAAACCCCTCTTATCTGGCCTCGTGCCCGCCGCCTGTCCCCTCTGTTTTGTCTTCGGTGTTTTGCAGCTTCCCTAGCCCCGGCTGGGAGCCTGGCAGCGGGGCCAGGCTGCGGCACTTTGGTCTCTGTCACCCCAGCCCTCAGGGCTCCGTGTTGCCTCCTTGCTCACTGCCCCGTGCCGCCGGCACTGCCCTGTGCGTGCCAGCACCCCCCGGGGTCAGGAGGCGCAGGGTGTGCGTGCTGCCCCTTCCCCCCGCCGCGGATCCCCTTTTGTTCTGCTCCTTTATTGCCCCATGGCTTGCCAGGATTTGGTCTCCCTGCTCCCCGCACCACCTTGGGGCTGCTGAAGAAGCCGAGCTGGGGGGGTTGAAGAACCGTGACCCCCCCCTCAGCTCTGGGCTTCACCAGGGCGCAGCGCCCGGCCGGGGCACGCTGGCGGTGGCCGGCGGTGTTTCCCGGCCCAGCTGTGGGGCGAGGGCGCGCAGGAAGCAGGCGGGAGCTGCGGCTTCGGGCGGGACGGGGGCTTCTCCGCCGGGAGCTGTCATCTGGAAGCCATCAGCGGGGCGGAGGGAGCCGCCTTCCCGGGGCCACACACGCCGGCCGGCCCCGCGGGGACGCAGCCGGCGGCCTCGCCCTCCCGCCCGCACCGGGTCCCGCGGCCGCTGCCAGCGCGTGGGCACGGCGTGGCACGGCCCCGAGGCGATGCCGGTGGAGCAGGCGCCCACACGTGGCTCTGGACAGGGCGTTTTTGCTCAGGGGGTGTCCGTCAGTCCCTCTTCCTCACGGCTTTCTGGAGCTTTCTGGAGCTCTGTGGGGACGGGAGCGTTCCCAGCTTGCCCCGACGGCAGCGTCAGGCAGCCTCTCCCCATCCTGCACAGGACAGAGGTTGTGCTGCGTCCCTCCTACCTGCACCTGGAGCATTCACCCCGCGGGCTCAGCATGGCCGTGCTGTCGGGATTCGGCTCTGCCCTTCCAGAGGGTTCTCCCCACGGTGTTCCCCATCCCTTCAGCCACTTGGGGCTGCAAATCGAGGCGGTGCGGTGCTGGGGATGCCGGTCCCTGGGGGTGCAGCCCTCCCACCTCTCACACCCAGCCTCTCTCGCAGCTTGGCCAACATCCCGTTGACTCCGGAGACCCAGCGGGACCAGGAGCGGCGGATACGCAGGGAGATCGCCAACAGCAACGAGCGGAGGCGGATGCAGAGCATCAACGCCGGTTTCCAGTCGCTGAAAACCCTCATCCCGCACACGGACGGGGAGAAGCTCAGCAAGGTGAGCCGGGGCTGACGTGGGTGATGCAGGTGTCAGTCCCACACCTTGTGGTTCCCGACACTGCTTCTTGCCTGGGAAGGGCAAAGTAGGGGTCGTGCTGGTTGCAGGGAAATCCCAGGGGAGGTGCGGGGCAGGGGGCTCGGGGAGGGACCGTGATTTTTGCCTCACCACCCCCCTCGGCTCTCCTGCAGGCGGCCATCCTCCAGCAGACGGCGGAGTACATCTTCTCCCTGGAGCAGGAGAAGACCCGGCTACTGCAGCAGAACACCCAGCTCAAGCGGTTCATCCAGGTGCTGCCCCAGGCGCTGCGAGGGGACGGTCCTGGGGGCTGGGGACGGTCCTGGGGGCTGGGGACGGTCCTGGGGGCTGGGGAAGGGACGGTTCCCACTGCTTGGGGTCCGTCCTAGGACATGGAGAGGGGGGGAGCGGATGGAGGCACCGACCCCGCATGCTGCCCGTGTCCCCAGAGCCCCTTGCTTTGTTGGGGAGCCCTGGGATGTGCTGGGGACGGCCACAGGGGTGGCACTGCCCAGCCCTTGTCTGGGTGGAGGGCTGGGAGGGGAGGGCAGCGCCAGGGCTGAGCCCCCATCCCCTGACCCCGCGTCCCCGTGGCGGCAGGAGTTCAGCGGCTCCTCCCCGAAGCGGCGACGGGCAGAGGACAAAGACGAGGGCATCGGCTCGCCAGACATTTGGGAGGACGAGAAGGCCGAGGACCTGCGGCGGGAGATGATCGAGCTCCGGCAGCAGCTGGACAAGGAGCGCTCGGTCCGCATGATGCTGGAGGAGCAGGTGAGGCTGCGGGACGGGGCTGGCGGTGCGCAGGGAGGGCTCGCCCTCTAGTGGGCTGCACCATGGGGATGCTGGAAGTGGTTTGGGGCCGGCTGCGTGGCTGGGATGAGCCCCTCTTGTAGCGAGCCCCTCTTGTGAGGAGAGGGTTCCGCCATCCAGCTCCTTGTCCCCAAGCTCGGCTGTGCGCTCTCCTCCTTGTCCCCACATTGTCCACCCCGTGGCTCCGTGCTCGGGGATGTCCCAGCTCGTGTCGGGGCAGCGTGCACGGCACGGGCTGTGCTCCCCCAACACTCCAGGGTTTTCTCTGCTTGCAGGTTCGCTCCCTGGAGGCCCACATGTACCCCGAGAAGCTGAAGGTGATTGCTCAGCAAGTGCAGCTCCAGCAGCAGCAGGAGCAGGTGAGGTTGCTGCACCAGGAGAAGCTAGAGCGCGAGCAGCAGATCCGAACCCAGGTGAGTGCGGACGTGTCCCACCACCCGCCCGGCTGCGGGGACGCCCTGGCAGCCCCCGTCCCTGCAGGTTTTCCCCTGGGATGTGCGGGGTGGAGAAGCACAAGGGGTCAGGGTGGTTCGGTGAAGGGCTTGGCACCGGTGGGAGGCTGGGGTGGGCAAAGCGCCGGTGTTAGGGAGCTTGGAAGGGGTTGGTGCCGAGGGTTCCCCTCTCACTGGGGGACTCCAGCTGATTTTTGGGGATGCCAGAAGTGCTCGCTGCCGCCTGCAAGGCTGGGACGGGCAGCAGGCATCGCTGCCTGGCAGAAGCAGCAGGACTGCAGGGCCAGGAGCCTTCATCCCTAGGGGTGGGGAGCGTAAAAGGGAGCGAGGAACACCGGCTTCCTCTGTCGTTTGGCTCCTGCAGCGATGCTTCCCTGCAGGAGCCCTCCTGGCTGCCTCCTGAGGAAGCTCAGCCTAATTTTAGGTGAAGGCTCCTTAGCCTGCTGCGAGGGCAGCTCTTTGCACCCTCTATTTTAGCAGGGATCTTTGAGGGGTGCAGCGTGTTCCCGGCTGAGCCGGTCGGGACGATAGCAGGGCGAGCGCACAGCAGCTGCTTGGGTCTGGCTTTAAGCCTCTGCCTGCCTGAAAACCGAAAGCGTCAGGATACGGCGGGGGGGGGGAGGAATTCTTCAAGTTCATCCGGATGCCTCCTGCCCTGCCAAAGCCAAGCTGCCTGCAGCTTTCAGCTGGCGTCCTCTTGTGTCCATCCAGGAGGGGCGAGCGGCAGCTGATGGAGCTTTTATGGCCTCAGCAAGCGGCGCTCCCCATCGCCGCCTTGCTCGGGTCCAGGGGCTCCTGTGCAGTTATGGGGCTGCCCCTCTTTTGGTTCTCACTTCGAGCCACAGTTATTTCAAGTGGAAACTGGGCACAGAGCACGGTGAAACACTGCTGTGAGCAGGAGGGATGGGTTAGGGCACTGCTTCTGTCCCTGATAACCTGCATCAGGGTGGCCACGAGGCCCCCAGTGCCGCTCTGGGGTGCAGCCCAGTGTTGGGGTGCTCCTGGGGACGTTCCCGTACAGCTCACAGCTCTGGGTAGGGCAGAGGCAAAGGGGACGAGGGGTTTGGGGCAGGAACTGTTGCCCTGGGGTGGGGGGAGCTCCCCAGAGGGAAGCTTTGCCTTGCTGACTGGGGTTTGCTTCTGTGCCCAGCTCCTGCCAGCACACGGTCCCCCAGCGCCCACCCACCACCCCACTGTGATCGTACCAGCACCGCCTCCCTCCCATCACGTCACCGTGGTCACCATGGGCCCGTCCTCGGTCATCAACACAGTCTCCACGTCCCGGCAAAACCTGGACACCATCGTTCAGGTAGGGAGGGTTTGTGGCGGTGCCGAGGGGGGAGCACTGCAGGGTGCCCTGGGGACGTCGGGGGTCCCCAAACCCGACGTGAGGGTCTGAGGGGGGTGTCACCGTCCTGACGGCCATCGGTTGCCCCCGGCAGGCGATCCAGCACATCGAGGGGACGCAGGAGAAGCAGCTGCAGGAAGAGGAGCAGCGGCGTGCCGTCATCGTGACGCCCGCCCGCGCCTGCCCCGAGCCCTCCGCCTCCGACACCGCCTCCGACACGGAGGGCAACGACAGTGACTCCATGGACCAGAGCAAAGAAGACCCCTCGGGGGAAGGGGAACTGCCCTGACACCCCCCGGCCGGCAGCCGGGGCGGGGAGCGGGGCGAGGGAGGGAAACGTCAGAGAATATGCTGAAATTTTTAAAAAATACGATGCGATTTGGGTCTCTTTTATGACCTTTTTCCAATACTGTAAATCAGAGCGCTAGAACCGGGCGACGTTCGCTGCTCAGTTCCCAGCGAGCGGGGAGCCGGGGGGGGGCCGGGACGGGGGGGGGCGGCGGCGGGCACTCGAGGGGGGACAGAACTGGAACCGGGGCTCGGGGTGCAGCCGGGGTTTGGGCCGGGCGGGGGGTCAGAGCCCCCCCTCAGCCTCCCCCCCCGGTTTCATCAAACTCGCCCCCCGCCCCCGGGAAATCCTGCAGAACCAAAGCCGGTCCCGGCGTTCCCGCTGGCGAGCGGGCACGGTGCCGGCCGGAGCCGGGTTTCCCTCGGGACGCCGGGGCAGGGGGGGGGGTGTCGGTTGGGATTTTGATTTCTTTCCACCTCTTTTTTGTTTTGTTTTAAACTTTTTCGTGTTGTTTTTTTTTTTTTTTTTTAAGCAGGGGGGGGCAGACTGCAAGCGACACGGTCGCAGACACAGCACCGGCTCTCCCAGAGGGACGGGGACCCCAGCTTGGGGTGCGTCTTCCCCCCCCCGGCGTCTCCTGCTCCCCACGAGCATCCTGCACCGTGCCGGGGCGAGGAATCCCACCCACCCCGAGAGCAAACACCAGCAGGATCCGGCTCGTCGGAGCACGGGCTGCCCGGCACACCCGGCCCCCCCCACGGGGATGGGGTTTTGGGGTTTGATTTTTGGTGCCGGGCCCCGTGGGGCTCCCTTTCCCTCTCCCCTCCCTCCTTTAAGCACTTAATCCGGTTTGCGGGGTTCGTCAGGTGAGAAGAGCTTTTCTGTTTCGTGGTTGTGTCGCTTCTGTTTTTCGTTGTGGGCAGGGGGGGGCCCCACTTTTGTCCCGCCTCTGCCCCCCGCCTCTGTCCCCCCCTCATCCCCCCGTTTGGCTGTAGGGTTTTAGGCCAGTCGTGTGTAGAGCCTTGTTGGTATTTGGTAGGTTCCTCCCCAGCCACAGCTGTTTCTCTCTCGGTTTCTTTCATATTTTTTTTTTTGTATTTTTTTTTTACGATTTTCAGGTCTTTGTGTTCATTGAGAAGCTATTATATTTTGTTAAGAAAGTGAAAAAAAAAAAAAGAGGCTTGTGCCTTTGTAAAGAAACAAAATAAAGTTTGTACTTTGTTTTTTAGAAGCTCTGCCCCAGCCTTATGTCTGTGGGGATTTGGGGACGGGGTGGATCCGGCCCTGGGGACACTGCCCCCTGGAAGCAGCCGGGATGTGGCAGGAGGATGCCGGTCCCGGGGGGGCTCCAGGGCTGGTTTTGATGCCGTGTCTCAGCTGGGGGGGGGCTGGGGAGGGGATTTCTGTTCCCAACCGGGGGTCCGATGTGCCCCAGGATGGGGGTGCCAGGATGGGGGTGCCCCATGGGGCACTGTGGTTTGGGGAGGGGGGGCACCACCTCTTCGCAGGGCTTTTTGGGGGCACCCCCCATGGGCCAGGCTGCCCCCCCCTCTGTACCCGCTGTGCCTGGCAGGGGCTGGGTCCTGCATCTCCTCTGTGCCCCCCTCTCCCAGCACAGCCCGTGGCCTCCTGCACTGTCGTCCCCATCCCCACCACCCCCTGCTCTTGCTGAGCTTTGGGATGGGGGGAACTTTCTCAAATATCCCCAGGACGCTGAGGGCTTGTCCCCATCCCTGGGGACCCCTCTTGGCACGGGACGGTGACCCCATGGGCAGTGCCACCTCCTTGCCACCAGCCCTCCCCGTGCTGCCACCCCCATCCCCCGGCTGCGGGCCCCCGGGGGGGATCGGTGGCGGCAGCATCTGTGCAGGGCTGTGCTGACGGCCGCCAGCCCGGCCCCGCGGCCCCCGCGCCGTATAAATAGAGGCAGCGAGCGGCAGAGAGCTCCTGGCAGCCACCATGAAGCGCCTCAACCTGCTGTGCTGCTGCGTGGCCTCGCTCCTGCTCCTCGGCACGGCAGGTACGGCTCCCGCACCGTGCCCGCGGGGCTGGGGGTGTCCGCGGGGATGGGGGTGCTTATAGGGTTGGTGGTGTCCAGGGAGCTGGGGGTGCTTCTAGGGCTGTAGGTGCCTCTAGGGCTGTGGTTGCATATAGGGCTGTGGGGCTCTGTGGGGCTCTGGGTGCCCACTGGGGTTGTGGGGTGCCTACAGGGCTGTGGGTGCCTCTAGGGCTGTGGGTGTCTATAGGGCTGTGGGTGCCTATAGGGCTGTGGGTGTCCATGGGGCCATGGGTGCCCAGTGGGGCTGTGGGTGCACATGTAGGGCTGGGTGCCTGTGGGGCTGTGGGTGTCTGTGGGGCTGCAGGTGTCTTTGGGGCTGCAGCTGCCTGCAGGGCTGTGGGTGTTCGTGGTTCTACAGGTGCCCGTTGGGGCTGCAAGTGCCCATGGGGTGGTGGGTGCCCACACGGACCTTTGGGTGCCTATGGGGCTGTGGGTGCCCGTGGGGCTGTGGGTGCCCGTGGGGCTGTGAGCCCCCCCGGGGCAGTGGGTGCCCCATGAGCCCAGCCTGCCCCCAGGGCGCGTGCCCCATGCAGGACATGCTGCAGGGCTGCAGCCGGCTGAGCTCACCCATGCCAGGGCTGCAGTCACCCCAAAACTATGCGGGGCCACAAGGGCGGGGGGAGGCCATGAAGGTCCCCACTCCACAGCCGGGGTGGGCGCAGGGGCTGTGCTGAGGGCAGCACCCATGGGCTGTGAGGGTGAAGCCCCCGCGTGGGGTCCGATGGACTCCGGGGCACCCAGCACAGCCCCCTCTCCCCCCCGAAATATCTGCCAAGCAAGACAGCATTGGGGTGACCCCCAGACCCCCTTCCCCGGGCTGCAACATCCCCGCTGAGCACCCCGGTTTTGTGGCGGCGCTCGGCCGTCCGTCCCGAGCGGACGGGGGAGCCGGCGACATCGCCGTTACCCTTGCTTGCCCTTGAGTTAATTTGGGCCGGTTCGCTGCCTGGCCGGGCTCAGGCGGCCGCGCTGCCGGGGGGGCGGCTAAGTATGGAAACAGCCCTGTAACGGGACACTGAGCTCCTGCGGCCGCCCTGGCCCCCGCGCCACCGCGGCCCCGCGCGCGGGCACCCGCAGCTGCTGCCTTCTCGCAGCCCGGCACCCCCTGGCCCGGCAGAGTTTTTTATCCTTTTAAGGGCATCTTTTACCCTTCTGGGGAATAAAAGGGGTTCGGGGTGTGGGATGTGTCCCGTCAGTGGTTGGGGGACCTCTGTGGAGCCGTGTGCCGGGGATGGGGACAGGAGTGCCAGGGGGATCCTCTCTGGGCACGGCTGGTGGCTGGTGCCACCCAGGGCCGGGCTGGTGGCCCTGTGGGGGACCTGTCACCGCAGGAGGTGGCCCCAGTGCTTGGGGCTTTTCCTTCGGTGCAGAACCAGGCTCTGGGACACGCTCCCCTCTGGCCTGCAGGAGGCCCCTGTCACCCCGTGCCTGGCTTTTCCCATGGGTTCTGCCGCCATCTTGAAGGCCTCGGCTTCCCGAGGGCCGTGCAAGGCCCCGCGGCGAGGAGATCGCAGGGGGACCCCACGGGAAGGGCTGTCACAGGCACCTGGTGGCTTGGGGTGGGCTTGGGGTGGCTCCTGCAGCCCGGTGACCAACCCCGGCCTCATCCTTGGCACATGGGGGTGAAGCCCCCCCAGGTTTTGTGGTGTTTTTTAGCTTCTGTGTGCCCGGCCCCGCTGTGGTGACGCCGGGGGCTGAACGCGCTCGTTCAGCCCCTGCCAGAACGGCCCTCAGCCCACGTGGCCGGGGCTGGCAGAGCTCCCCGGCGTGGACGGGTGCTTGCCCACCTCCAGCTGGGCAAGGAGCTGAGGGAAGCCCTGGCACGGCGCAGAGGGCGTTACGGGGCTGGCACCCGGCTCTCCCCGTGGCAGCGGCCTCGGCCACCGCCACCACGCCCCGGGACTCCTCACCCTGCCTCCTCCCGGGTTCCAAGCACCCAGGACGTGTCAGCTTGGGGTGGAACCCACCTCAAATTGTCATCTGGAAACGGGGTGGACATTTCCACCTAGAAAGTGTCATCTTGTGTTGCCTGGGTACATCACCTTGAAGAGTGCCCCATCTTCTGGGAATGTGTCCCAGGACACCAGTGGGACATGTCACCTCATGGGGAGCTCCATCACCACGTCCTCATGTCAGTTTGGGACGATCCCCATCACAAGGGGGTTCTATCACCTGCAACACGTCACCTCGTGGTGGGCTCCATCACTGGGAATCTTGGGGTGGGTGGCATTATCTAGGCCAAGTCACCTTTGACGCCCTGTCCCACCAGCCCCGATGTTTCTGGGAGCACTCTTGGCACGCTGTGCGGGTGACATCCAGCCACACAGGACGTGTGGATGGGAAACCTCGCTTGTGTGCAGCCCCCTGGGCACAGGGTCCCCATGGGGAAGGGGTTGGGAGCTGAGCTGCAGCCAGGGAAATGTCCCCACCATGTCCCCACCACGTCCCCACTCACCGACCTGCCTGCTGCTGGGGGTGCCGAAATCCCAGCCCGTGAGGCAGATCCTAGAGTGACCAAATCTCTCCTAAAATCACCTAATTCTTCAGGCGCCGCAGGAATAGCAGCGGTGCTGCTGGCTTGGCAGTGTTCCTCTGGGCTATTTTAAGCCCGCGGGGACATTTCCCTTGTAAGCGATAGCCTGAGGAAGCCATCGAGCTCGTGGGCTGGCGGGGGCTGGCGGAGGGGCCGGGGAGTCTCCAGCCGGGCACCCCGAGCCATGCCGGGGTGCTGGCACCGGGAGAAAAGCCCCAGTGCCAGCAGGGGTGGTGGGACCCCAGCTGAGTTGGGATCTGTGTCCTTTGTCCTGCTGCTGGGGCTCCTGGAGGGGGTTGGGTCCCCTCCAGCCCCAGGTCCTTCAGCATCTCTCGGCACACAGCCTCCTGGCCAGGGAGTTGCTCACAGTGTCACTCCGCTGCCCCCGTCTCTGACAGGAACACCAGCGTGGGCACCCTGTGGGAAGACAGTTGAAAAACACCCCACAGAAACGATTCCCAATTTTCATCTCTATATTTAGTGAGCCCTGAGCCTGGTCTAATCCATTTGGTGCATCCTGGTGAGGTTCCCTTTACCCTGACTCCTTAATTAAAATATCATGCAGCTCTACCCCACTATTCACAGAAATGAAGGTTTTTTTTTTCTTTTTTTAGTCTGACTAATCTGTTTCCTGTGTCAGCAGTGCGATCTGCATCGATCAGACATCTCCCCCTGTAGGTGGGCAGCTGGGATTTCTGACATCACGCTGGGATTTCTCCTGCAAAAAGGCTGGAAAACGCACTGGGGTGGCTGGAACTGCCCGGGGTGGGAAACTGAGGCACGGGGTGGGGGCAGGCAGGAGCTGCTAGATCTGGCTGGAGAGGCAAATCCTCCTCGAGGTGCTTGCCCTGGCAGCAGCGTGGGGCATCCTCCCTTTCAGACCTTCTCTGCATTCCCCACCTCCTTTCCCCTGGGCCGTTTGTGCTGCAGCTGGAGGTGAGCTGGGCTCTGTCCCCGAGCACAGGCAGGGACATCGCCGTGATACAGGGGGACTGCAGCGGGGCGGACGGCACGGCCGGTGCCACGGGAATCCCGGGAGGTGCCAGGCAGTGCCTTGGAGCCCAGCCACCTCCCGGAACCTCTGGAGGACTTTGTCAGAAGCAGGCACATGGTTTGGGATCATGCAGCTTTGCCAATCCTCAGAAAGAGGGGAAAAAGGGGCTGGGGGCTTCCTCGGGTCTGGTACAAAATTCTTCAGCAGGAAACGTGTGCTTCTTTCTTTCGGAGCAGCAAGATGTCCCCCTAAGTCAAAGAGCCCATTTGACCAGAACCTTTCTTTGACCAGGCCTAAATAAAAGGAACGAAGGCATGAAATAGTGCTTTGATGGCTGAGGCCTGGCCTTGGTTTCCCTCCAGCCCTGCCTGTGTCCCTCCGGGCAGTGCCACCGTCACTGCTGCCACTCCAGCTCCCACCAGGGCGGGCACGGCCGCTGGAGCAGATGGGGACATGTGTCTGGGGTGTGGGGTCCCCCAGAGCCCCTCAGGGAGGGCAGGACTGGTGGTGGCAGTCCCCTCTGTGACTTTCCCCACAATGCTGGTTTATGGACTGCCGGTGGGACCACAGGAGAGCAGGGAAAGGCAAAGTCGGGGTTCGCGTGGGGCTCTGCGCCCCTCAGGGCATCTCGTGGTGCCTCCCGGGGAGCCGCTGAGCTCTGAACCAGCCACGCCGTCAGAAATAACTCCCCGCGTGCTGCAGGGGCTGGGATTCGGGCAGGGGAAGAGGGCGTGTGAAAAGCCATCCCCGCGGCGCTGCACATCGCCGGCCCCACGCTCGGGGCTCCTATTTCTGCTGGAGGGGGAGAGTGTCCTTCCCGGGGCCACCTGTGCCCATCTGTCCCTCCCGGCTGTCCCCAGCCCCGGCGCCGTCCTCAGAGGCAATCCCTCCCGGCGGGCTCCGTTCACCCGTGGTGCTGCCGTTTCATGCGGCCCTGTGCGAGGATGGCAGGAGGCAGCACGGCAAGGAAGGGTCATGGGTGTTGTAGCCATAGGATGGCGGAGCCAGCCCTCTTCCTGGCACCAGCACTGGTGTCCTGTGGCACACTGAGCTCACTGTGGGATTCCCGTCTCGGCTGTGCCCCACACTGCTGTCCCCAGCCATGTGGGCAGGGCTGGTGCAAGCTTGGGGACATGGGGTCCCACCACCAAGGGGGGGGAAAGGTCTCCTCTTTGATGTTGCTCAGTAAAATGTAGGGTGTGAAGCTGGGGAGCCCTGGAGTCATCTTACAACGGGTCTGCACGGTGTGGTTGTCCTGCTCTCTCCCACAGTGCGTGGGGACAGTTCCTGGCCGAGGACGTCACCCTTGGCTGGCACCTGGGCCCAGGGGCTGGGGACAAGCGAGTGGGTGCCTGCAAGGGGGCTGGTGCCATCCGTGCCCCCGCTGAGCTGCTCCTCTTGACCCCACCGTACAGTTGCTGGACGTATTTTTAGCCCACGGAGGCCGGGCGGAGGGTGTTAAGCCCATAACCTTCGGCCCATTTTGCTGCACGGCGCTCATCAGCCGGCCATCTGCAGATCAGCACAATTCGTCTTGTGATGGATTTGGAGACCATGTAGGGGAAACAGGAGGGAGAAGGAGGTGGAGAGGGGAGAGGGACTTTATATAATGCCGTGAAGGTCACAGGAAATAAAGCCCGTGGCCGGCACACCAGCAGGAATATCCCAGTTGGAGCGCGTGGGGAACATTTCCCTTCTCCCACAGGGGATGGCTCACAGCTGAGCGCTCGGGTCCCAGTGGGTCACTGCCCAGGGGACGCGTCTGTCCCCTGCATTCAGTCAGAGGGGTCACACCGGCCCTGGAGATCTCCACTGGGGTCTCCTTTGGTCCCCTCCTCACCTGCCCTGACCCTCTCCAAATGCCCGCTTGGGGATCAGCTTCCCTCCAAGCCCTCCAGGTCACCAGCTATTCTGGGGCCATGCTGGGAGTCTCCCTTGTCCCCATCCGCTGCGGGGAGCCTCAGGGTGTGGGTGGGCAGAGCACGCCTCGAACTGGCTTGCCTCTTCAGACCCTCTTGTGTGGGAGCTGCGTGGGGCTTGCCGTGCTCCAGGCTGGATATGGAGCTTCCTGTACCTGCTAGGACAGGATTTGGGAGGCCAGCGTGGGCAGAGAAGGGTGACCGTGCATCTGTGACAGGCGTGGGGATGCTGGCAGCTCTGAGCCATGGTGCCAGGCTGCACATGAGGACTACGAACCCTGGCAGGCTGAGGCGGGCTGGTGCCTCCCAGCTGCCTTCCGCTGGCACCGTTTGTCCCCCAGCGCGAGCCCTCAGCTGTCGTGTGACTGCGGGCTATCAGCATGGCTGTCCCCAGCATGGCACGGACAGACACACGGCCAACTGCCTGGCGCTCTGCTCCAGGGCTGCAAAGTGGTCAAAGAGGCCTGGGGTTACCCCACACTGTCCTTGGCCCTGCTCCTGCCGTGCTCACACCGGGGATGGGTGGTACCCAAAATTTCAAGGGTGTTTTAAGTCACACTTGAAGCAGCAAGCCAGGTCCCCGTGTCCCCAGCACAGCGCTGCAGGGCCATGGGGCACGAGGCCGGAGGAGGATGCCGGCTCCATGCCGCGTGCCGTGTCCGTGCCCGCTGCCTTCCCGCGGCCGGGGCGGAGGTGGCGTTTCTCCCGGTTGGCATCTGCTTGCCAGCTGGAGTACAAAGGCATTATTTTCCTCTGAAACGCTTCCCTGGTATGCAGGCATTAGAGTTTTCAGGGGATTATTTAGGCTAGCAGCAACTGTTTGTAACGGAGACAGTATAGCTGGTGATATTTTATTTTTGGCATCAGTTGACTAATGTTAAATTGCAGTCGGAGGCCTATGGAAAATACAGATGACTTCTCCCGGACTGCAGAACAAATTCATTGTGTTCCAGCCAGTTGCACGGAGTGGCAAATGTTTTCCTAATGAAGGGACGCTCACAATAAATAGCTCCGCGCCCCGCCGCGGGGTCAGGCCCTGTGGTGCCGCCCGGCCCAGCCCTTCCTGCGCGCTGCCGGCTGCGGAAAGGCACGGCCCCACTGCGGGGAGCCGCCGGCGAGGGGCTGGGGAAGGACCCTTTCACCTGCCAAGTGCCCGAGGCCTCTTGCACCCAGCGCCCCACTTTTGTATCCCCACCACCACTGGGTTCTCTCTCAGGGCCGCTTCGCCGCCTCGCCCTGGCCCCACAGCGCTTCTGCGGCGCCCCACAGCCTGCACGGCCCCAGGGCCACGTCCCAGCCCCGCGCAGCAGCAGCGCTTCTGCCCGCAAGCACCTCTTTGCGTCCAGCTTCTTGCTACGGCCAGGGAAGCGAGCTGGAGTCAGAGATGCGTTAGGAGAATTTAAAGTCTTGGTGGCAGCCTTCAACCCCCTCTCTTGCCCCCGCTGTCCCCCGGCGGCTGTGGGGCGCGCAGCCGCGGGCGGGCGCGGGTAAGACTGACCGAGCTGTTCTCATCGTTTAGAGCTGCGTGCCCCAGCCCCAGATGTCGGCCGTGCCGCACAACGCCCCTCATCGGCCACGGAGCCCCAGCTGGAGGAGATGGCCGCCGCCGGCAGCCCTGAGGAGAAGGAAGATGGCGGCACCGCCAATGCCTCCATGCCCAGTGCTGCAGAGAATGGAGGCAGCACGGGGGAGGAAGAGTTGAAGGGAGGCCCGAGTGGGGCCACGGGGCTCAGCCAGGAGGGGCCCCACAGTGAACAGGGCCCCGGGGAGGATGAGGCCATGTTGGGTGTCCCTGAGGCAGCGGGAGAGGCTGCCCAACAGCCTGGCCCACAAGATGGCTCCCGCGACCAGGAGGGTGAGGAGGCTGGTGGTGGCACCAAGGAAGCGGCCGCTGAGGAGCAGGGGAAGCCTGAGGGACAGAAAACAGAGGAGCCAAGAGTGGTATCTGCTCCTGAGAGAGAAGAAGAAGGGGAAGAGCAGAGCTCAGAGGAAGATGATGAGCAGGAGGAATCTGAGGAAGAGGGTGGGGAGTCTGAAGAAGATGGAAGCAAAGGAGAGTCAGAGGAGGAGGGAAAGTCTGAGGAGGAGGGAGAGTCTGAGGAGGACGCTGCTGGCCCAGCAGGGCCAGAGGACGGAGCTGAAGGAAGTGACAAGGAAGAGACCGGCGTTTTAGGGGAAAGCGGCCACAGCAAAGCAGCAGCTGCCAGCAAGGAAGAAGCCAAGGATGGCCCTACCAGCTGCCATCACCCACCGTGTGGGGACGTGGAGCCTGGCTCTGGCAGCAGCAGCCCAGCAACAGAAGAAAACCCACCTACGGCCGTGGAAGAACCAGCAGCAGCTGAAGACCCACCAGCAGCTGTTGAAAACCCACCAGCAGTAGTGGAAGACCCACCAGCAGTAGTGGAAAACCCACCAGTAGCAGAAGACCCTCCAACAGCAGAAGACCCTCCAGCAGCAGTGAAAAACCCACCAGCAACAGAAGACCCTCCAGTAGTGGAAGACCCTCCAGCAGCAGAAGACCCACCAGCAGCAGAAGACCCACCAGCAGCAGCCCCCCCTGCAGACAACCCATCACTGGCAGAAACGGAGAGCCCAGCCAGCCCCAGCGCCCACCCTGCTGCCGCTGAGCGCCAGCACAGCCAGATAGGTTGGAGTCTTTTGCTGTTGGTGTGCCGTAGTGTAGTGAGCAGAGAGCGGCGAGAGTGACCTACTATCAACCCCGGCGGAGCTGCGCTTGGCTCATTAAACTGCGCCTAATGCATGGCCCTCTCCTAACGCTTGTGCTTCCCGTGCCTGCCCCTAACTGCTGCACGGCCGGGCCAGCGGTGGTGCAGGTGGGAGCCTGCAGATGCCAGCAACGCAGGTGCTTGTTGCAGCGATACCGAGCTGGCCAGCATTTCCCTCACTGCACTTTAAGCCCATGACTTCTCCCATCTGTGGACTCATGAACTTCTGCCCTTCCCCTCGGCCCCTTTCAGCAGCCACAGACCTGCTAAAGGACATTTGCCAGCCCTCAGAGTCCACCAGACCAAACTCCCGGCTCTCTTGGCATGCAGGCAGGATGCTGCCCAGGCCGGCAGGTCTCGTGTCCATCAGCCACTGGCCCGCAGCCCTTGCCATGTAAGGAACGTGTAAAGAGCCAATTCAGCCCGCTGAATTGCTGAAGCGCCTGCTCTGGCCACGGACAGGGTGTGTTTGGTCACCGAAATGTGAGCTAGCTCAGGAAAAGTGACCCCCCCTTTCCATGTTTTACTAGAAACGCTTACGGACTTTGGCCCATGGGCTAGGCAGCAACCTTTGAACACAGCTGATTCTTTTTTGCTTCCTTCCGTAACATCCCAGCTCAAAAAGCTCACATTTGTGCCGAGAGGAAAACCCAGTTTGGATTCTGTGGCTTTACTTGGCAAGTCAAAAGGTCTTCCTCAGCCCCACGCTCAGGGAGAGGCTCAGCACAGTCCCTCGGGGCAGCCCCAGGGCCCGTCAGTGCCCCTGTTTGCCCGGGCACCCATACCCCAGCCCAGCCAGTGGGGCACGTGTCCTTGAGGCCCTGCTCCAAAGCCCCAAGCCATGGGGCCCTCTGTTAGCACGTCTGGAGCTGGGACACTTCTGTCACCCTCTGCGGGGAGGCTGGGGAAGGTGCCCAGGGCCACCTCCTGCTGCTCAGCACCAAGCCAAGGAGGCTCCGGAGAGGCAGCCACCAGCCTGGCAGGAGGCAGAGGTGGAGAGGCAGGAGGGAATCCTGGCCTCGCAAACCCTCATGTCTGCAGCTTGACGTGTGATTTTTGGGTGGTGGACAGGGAGAGAGGCAGAGCAGAGAGCACCCAAAGCTGAAGGGAGCTGCAGCTGCCGTGGGGAGCGGCGGGGTGGGCAGGAGCCCCGTGGGCAGCAGCTGCTGCATGCCCCAGCCCTGCGCTCCCCAGTGCCCGAGAGCCCCTTCCAGGCACATCCTTCACATTCCCCGCGAGCACCGGCCCTCGCCTTCCCCTCGGGAGACACCAGGGGCCTCCCCCACCGGCCCCTCCTCGGAGCCAAGCAGTTGCCCGCGCCGCTTCCCTCGGCAGCCATGGCCCCAGCAGCCCCGGCCAAGCTTCCAGGAGCATTTGCAAAACAGAAAGCGAGCGGCGTGCCAAAGCTGGCGGGTGCCGGGTGCGCAGCGGGGCCGCGGGCTCGGGGTGTGCGCGCTCCCCAAAGCCCTCTCCCCAGCAGCAGCTTGTGTGAGCTCCCGTGCGGGTCCCCCGCCACCAGCTCCAGCAGTAACGGGTCTCCTTGTCTTTCCCTCCAGAAGAGGTTGAGGATGCCAGCGAGCCCACCAAGCGCGACCGGTCCCACTTGGAGAGCACCCTCAAGCTGAACGAAGACAAACCTGCCGACGACTTCTCAGGTGAGGGAGCCCGGGTGGCACCGGTGCGTGCAAACCCCGCGCCTTTCATCCCAGCCATGTTTCCAGGATAAGCTCCCTGCCACTGTCTGAGAGCTGAATCTGGCAAACCTGCTCTGCTTCGTGAGGAGCACGGACAGGGCTCCCCTTCCCTAGGCTGCTTTGTCATTAGCCTTATGTCTTGTGGGTGTCCATGTCTTCAATACCAGCCCTTACTAGCATACTTGAGGTATTTTAAAGACATCTCTAAGAACGTACAAGAATGAGGAGGCCAGAGAGAACGGCAGATCATGAATTGGCCTGGGCCAGCCACAGTGCTGCCTGCTGCTCGGAGAAGCCTGGGGCAACTTATAATAAGGGGTTTTGATTTTTTTTTTCCAATTACGGATTGGGTATTATTCTTATAAGGCTTGCTTCTGCTGGTCCCATTGGCAGTCAGGACTAGAAAGGAAGCAATAAAAGCGGCTGGGAAATGCCAGCAGCAGGGGGGCAGCACTGGCTGCAGCAGGGGTCCCTGGGCTCCGTGGAGGACTTTGGGGATCACGGGTGTTGAGTGCTAAACGAGAGAGGCATTAATGAGAGAGGTTCCTTGCATCAGCTGCTGGCAAGCACGAGACCGGCAGGAGATGGGGACGGTGCCCAGTAGGAAATATTAGCAGGGCAGGGGCACCAAGATGCGTGACTTGGATCAGTTTGGCCAAGGTTTCAAGCACGAGCTGCGTCTCTTGATCAGCTGTCACCCTCCAGGTCTGCAGGGAATGCCCAGCAGCTTACCTAGGAGGGATGCACCCCGGGTGGCTGGGGTTTGGCTGTCTCCCATATGCATGCTTTTGCTCCCACAGGAGTACTGCAGCGGCTGAGGAAGATCTACCACTCCTCCATCAAGCCCCTGGAGCAGTCCTACAGATACAATGAGCTGAGGCAGCACGAGATCACAGGTAACGCTGCGGGCACCGGGGTCTCCGGCACCGTCAGGTCATTGGGATGCATTCAGACAGCAGTGCAGAGAGCAGATCATGGAAAGGCTCGGCTAGTTCGTCTTCCTCTACAGCTTCCCAAGAAGGCCATGAACATGCTGGGCTCGGAGGACGTGCCCTAGTGAACCCAGCACCCAGCGGCAGGCATTCCTGCATCTGCCTTAGCCCATCTGCTGTCAGGACCATCTGTGTAGGCTGAGCATTGAACCCTGCCTGCTTTGGGTCCTCCACCTGCTCAACATCAATGCTCTGTACCCGTGCCAAGCAGAGATCATGGCCCAGCAAGACAGGCTTGGCAAGGAAGCTTAGGACCTCTCAAGGCTGGGGTTGAGCTTCCTGGGGGTGGCTGGAGCTGGCATCCGTCCTGCTCCATATGGGACACGGCCATGTGGGCAGGGTATTCCTCAAGCTCGGCAGCCTTCACTCATCCCGGGAGTTAGAGTTTCCACCCCTTGGCAACTGCAGACACGTTGGATCAGGTGAGCAGGTTCCCGTGGCCATGGGCATTGGCTTGGGCTGAGCCCCAGCAGTGTACGAGGCCCTCCAGAAGAGGAAAGTGCAGCTCTGGCCCCAAGATGCTCACACACCTGGAGGCTCCTGTGACCCTTATGACATGAACTACCCCATTTTCCAAGCACAGATGGCTCCAGACCCGGGTTAAGCCGTGTCCCAAGCTGGACCAGGTCCCCCCGTTCTTTGGCTACATGCTCACGTCAGCCTCCTTCCAGGGTCCCTCCTATCCCTGGGGTTTTGCTTCCTCCCCCAGACATCCTCAGGGCTTTGGCCTCACACCCTGGAGCCATGCCTGCCCCACTGGAGCCAGAAGGACCCTGCACACCACCCTGATCTTCCTCTGCAGATATTCATGGGTCCTCTGCTGTTATAGGCAAACCCACAGGACATACCCACCTAGAGCAGAACTCTTGCTTTACAGGGGCCCCCACTGCAGCCCAAATTCCACTCCTAGGTCAGTGCCAGACTTCTGACATTTTGGCAGGCAGGCTTCCTCACCCCCAGCCCAGCCAGCTCCTCTCCAGCTTGGAGCCAGTGGGGAGCATGTGGGGGACCCATGGGACAGCAGGACGGAGTAGGGACAGGGCTGTGGAGCCATCATCACCAGCCCAGGTCCCGTCCCCACACCTCACAGCACACCCTGGGCATCGGCCACCACCCACCGGGGTCCTGGGGTGGGTGGTTGGAGGTCTCACACAACCAGAGGCACACACAGCTGCCCCGCAGCCCGCTCCGTGCCGCTGCCTTCGCGCTGCCTTGGCCTGCCTCAATGTGCCTGGGGGCCACGAGCTGCTTGCCGTGCTGGGGGGCAGCCGGGGGGGGGGGTCACAGCAACAAGCATCCGCTCTCAGCTCACCCTGGGGCACTGCATTTTGGAGACCACTTGGGGTTGCAGAGGCAGATGGTGGACTCTCAGCTTCTTTCCTTATAGGATGCAGCCCCAGTGCACAGCCCAGGGCCTAGCTCAGGACACCCAGGTCAGCTCCTCAGCCATCCCATGCCCAAGCAGCACCTCCCTGCTCCCTGCTGGGGAGTCTCAGCTGCCTGGCACAGGGCACAGCCAGGCACAGCCCCGCTGGGCTGCGAGAAGCCTGGGCCATCCTCCCATGGAGCTGTCTCACCTTCCACCAAACTCCTCAAGTACCTCTGGAAACCCCAACCCCACCATACATAGTCACATCCTAGAAGCCTAAAGCACAGCACCTTGCCTTTTATACCCACTGGCATGGTTTCCCCCAGCCCTTCATTAGTGGTGCAATTAGAGCAACCTGCAGATTAATGAGGGGGTTGGCCGAGGGAGCCCCTTTGGCTTTGTAGGGTGGGCGAGGGCACGGTGGGGCTGAGGGAGCCTTCTCAGCTGCTTCCACCTTGCAGTGAGGTGAGCCCCTGTCCTGCTTGTGCCTACAAGGGGTTCCTGGCACCGGGGTGCCCCTGTGAGCAGGAGATGCCCCAAACCTCCCCCCGTGGTGAGCCCCCACAGCCGGGGAGGCTGGAGGGCGCGGAGCTGGCTGGGGGGGGAGCGGGACAGCTGGGCGAGCGGCGGGGCAGCAGTGTCATGGAATATGCATGACCTTTGAAGGTGTAAGCCAATATAGAGGGGTGCCACGGCAGGCACCCTCGCCCCTCCATTACGCGGCAGCCCTCCCTCCATTTTGTCCACCTTCCCTGGGCTCCCTTTTGGCCTCTGCTTTGCAGCCGCGGCCGCAGCAGCCCCAGTGTGGGTCCGAGCCGAGCGGGGCCTCCCCACCACGCACAGCGGTGCCCTGGGGAGCTGCGACGGGCGCCGTGAGCCTGGCTGAGGCTCAGAATTGCAGCCCCGAGTTCACCCAGCTCCCCGCTCACAGCATGGCCAAGCCCGACAGGGGACATCTCCATCCCATGCTCAGCATGGGATGGGTCCCCCGTGCACTTGGGTCCCTCGCTCGGGGAGCCTCGCAGCCTGGCGATGGGAAGCTTGCTGCCAGGCCGTGGTGCATGCTGCTGATGCTTAATTACTGTGTATGTGCCAATTAGCCTGCCTGCTTAGGGGATGACCTGACGATTGCCTTCACCAGGCAGTCTAGGGAGGCACGCAGATAACCGTGGGGTGGTCAGGGCACGTGTCTGGGTTGCTTGCTGTCCTCGTGTGGCTCCGTTTGCTTGGTGATGCTGCCAGGGAAGGCAGGGGCAGGAGGATTGGGGCGCAGGGCATCCCCGGCGAGGCAGCTCTGCCTGGGTTTGGATTCTCATCCTGGTAGCTGCGGGTCTCGTTGCTGACAGACTGTAACTCCTTCTTTCCTGCTGGAAACGTGGCCGTCCTCTGGCTTTGTCCTGCCTCCGAGAAGGCCAGGGCCGGTGTTCAGCTCCCTCTTCGGCCCGGGCCAGACCCAGGCAGCCGCATCCCTTCTTCGACTCACGGTACCTTTTCTCTCTCCCCGTGTCCCCTGCTAACAGCTTACCCCGGACGCACCCTGGGCTCCTCCGCCACAGGTTGGTATTGCTGCCTGCCCCCTGCATGCTGCCGGCGCTGCCTGAGCTCCTCACTGGCCTCTGGCTTTCCTCTTCACCCACCCCAGCAGAGCCACGGCTCGGCTGCTCCCGCGCCCCACGGCACCCAGCAGCACAGCGCTGCCCCGGCACTGCCCGCCCCGCAGCCGTCCTCGCCTCTGCCAGGCTTCCAAACCTTTTTCCCTCGTGGGTTCAGTCTCAGGAGGGTGCGAGGTCCTCTAGTGATGGCTCAAGGGCTTTTCGTGGTGGGCCTACAGGTCTGTCTCCCACCCACAGGAGCGGAGCAGCGCCCACACTGCGGGGGTGATCTCTTTTCACCCTCCTACGTGCAGAAACTTCCCCAAATGCCTCCCCTTGATCCCCCCCGGCTGCAGTTTAAGCCGATGACCCAGCAGCAGCTGTCCTACTAACACAGCCTGGCCCCTGCGCGGCGGCCTCAGCCCTCTCGGGAGCTGGAGCTGGCTCCTGTCCCGTGTCATGCCCTGGGGGAGCTGCCAGGGCCCCTGGGAGCACCAGCCCGGAGAAGCAGGGGCTGGGAGGGAGGCCAAGAAGCACTGGTGATCACACAGCCCTTCCCCTGGGTCCCTGCTGTGGCACAAGGCACACAAAGGACAGGGAATCCCATCTTTTCATGTCCTACCCCACGGCCCCTGCTCTAGGATCCTTCCAAAGTGGGCTCCTCCGTACCCGGCCCCGAAGTGGCAGAGCCCCAGTGGTGCCCGAGGGCCTCTGGCTCCCTGTCATGCCAGCGTGCAGGCAGTGGAGAGTGTGGCAGATATATTTAGCGTGTCAGATAGCTGTGTTATCTGTGTCTCTGGCTGCACAGCCACACAGGGGTGCGTGCTTGCTGCTTGCGTGGGTGTGCGCACACGGGGCGAGCGCACGGAGCACCACACAGGGCGAGCATCCACGTGCAGCTTTCCCCCCGGCCGCGGGCACACGCGTCCTGCAGACAGACAGGAGGCTTCGCCTGGTGTTTGAACCCGCCTGGTTTGAGGGCAGAGTGGGATGTTTGGGCCAGTCCGAGCCAGGAGAGGAGGGAGGCTCTGTCCACGTCCTCTGCCTTGCTGTGTGTCCTCGGGATGGATCCGCACCGCGGGGTCGCCCTCACCCCACGGGGCTGAGCCAGCACCCGGCACTTCTGCAGGGTTTGAGGAAGGAGAAGACCCAACCCAGGGCTCATCCTGGCCTCAGAGCTGTGGGGCTCCCACCTGAGGGCAGCAACATGGAAAAACCACCCACAAAGCCACTATGGTAGGAAAAATCCCTCCATGAGCGAGAGAAGCAGTTCTCCGTCCTCCCCTGCAGGCAGCAACCCTTCCAGGAGCAACAATGCTCCGGGGCATGGACTAAGGCAGAGCGGGACAGGACGAGATGAGCACAGCCTCTGCGGGGGAGATGTGGCCTGCCAGCCCTGACTGCCAGGTGCTTTGCAGCGTCTCGGCATGCTCTGTGCTCCAGGAACCCTTAGAGAAGCAGCTGCTGTGATTTAAGCAGAGCCACGAATGAAATGCAAAGAGCTGCAGGGTCTGAGGGTCCCCCCACTCACATGCAGGGCGAGATCATGCACCGACCGGCGTGAGGCCGCCCTGCAGACACCAGTAGGATGAGCTGGGATGAGCACCAAGCGTGGCGTGAGCCAGGCTGGGCTGGGAGCGAGCAGCCACAGGGTGGCTGGAGAGAGCCGTGGTGGCGGAGCCGCCGTCATCCCGTGCTGGCTGGGACGGAGCCTCTTTTCCCCTGGCAGCAGCACCAAGGTGACGCAAACCCGTGCTGGAGGGACGCAGCGGGGGGCACCCAGCAGGGCAGGAGGCCTGGCCAGGCACCCAGCGGGGTGGGAGGCACGCTCTGCTTCCCCAGTCCCACGCCGTGGGCAGCGGCGAGGAGGGCTCACGACGTCCTCCAGGGCCCAGGAGCTTTCCAAAGCAAGGGAGGGGATGGTTTTGGAGAGCTGCTGGTGGCCTGCAGAGGGGCTGCCCGTCTCGGCACGGCCACGTGCGGCCCCGGTGTGCAGGGAGGGTGCTGAGCCACGCACCTCGCACCCCGAGGAGCCCCCCCGGCACGTGCAGCGGAGCCGGGGCTCGCTGGCTCCTGCCCTCACCCAGCCACACCTGGCCGGGAACCTGTTATGAAAGAGCACGCGGGGACCCGCCTTCAAACCTCTGGCACAACATCACAGGGGATAATAACAATAATCATCCGAAACCCAATTAAAGCCGGCGAGCGAACAGAGCGGCAGCGATACAGTGGTACGGAGGAATGATTAGTAATGAAAGCCCGAGGTTTCGACACTTGTTTTTGTCCCGCATGGGAACAGAAAGTCAGATCCCAAATATTCTGGGGAGATGGGAGTGGGAAGGCTGCGTCTTCCCTGGCGGAGGAGACGGAGGGGGTTTGGTCTGACTGCCCCCCGGGTGACGGCCACCCCGCTGCCGGACCCTGCCTGCCTGGTGCTGCCTCACACCTCGGGGGCAGGAGCAGGGCTCGGGGCTGACCCCGCTGTGGGTGCCCTGTCCTGTCAGCGGGGGAAGGCTGCAGAGCAGGGGATGGGGATGAGCTCCCCACAAACAGGAGCTCACTCATCCAGGTTTTACTTCCATTTCTGGTCTTATTTGGCCTCGAGACGACTAGCATGCTCCCACCTGCCCAGGGCACTGTCTGGGGACCAGTATAGCCCAGGGGCTCCCATGCCCAGTGCCATTTGGGCAGTGGGTTGATGGTGCTGGTCATCCCCAGCACCTCCTGGAGCTGCTCCTGGGCAGGGGACAGGTCGTTACGGGCCCCACGCCAGCCCTTGTGTGCGCTCCGTGAGCCTCTCAGCAAAGTGTGGGGCTTCCAGAGCATGGGATGGGGACTGTGGTTAATTCTCCTCCTGCCTTTCCCCGAGCCCAAAGCAGGGCTGTTGGCTGAGCTTGCCCTCCCTGTGCCGGTCTGGAGCCCTGCAGCCTTCGAACACCCCAGCTCCTTTTGCACGAGGCGTTTACCCTCCTGCAGCATGGCCACGTCCCCTGCATGCCCAGTGCTTTGTGGCGCCTGCCCTCCAACAGCCCCCTGCAAACAGCCCCGAGCTCACCCTGGCTGAACTCGAACCGAGCCGAGACCCGACCTAAAAGACCTTCAACTTGTCCTGTAGTCTAAGAAGGGCCAAAGCTCAGAGCAGGGCAGACAGGGTTCGATCTCGCCATGGTGGCCCTGCTGGGCGATGCCGTGGCTCAGCGGTGCCGGGAGAGCAGCCCCGAGGGCGGCCGTCTCCCCGAGGCTCTGCGGCCGTGCCGCTCAGCTGGGATGTTCATTACGGCAGGGAGTTAAATGCGCAGCGGCCACGGCTATTGTTTCTTCACTTCCTCTTGTTATTTCCCCTCTCCGCAGATGGGGAGATCACTTCCAAGCCGATGGTGCTATTCCTGGGACCGTGGAGCGTCGGTAAATCCTCCATGATAAACTACCTCCTAGGGCTGGACGACACTCCCTACCAGCTCTACACAGGTACCTCGCTCACCGCGGCCCCGCAGGCTTCTTCCCCTGCCACATCCCCATCCCTCAGCGCAGTGCTCGCCACCCCCAGCCCCCTGGGTGCAGCACAGCAGGGAGCCTGCATGGCTGCGAGAGCAGCAGCCCCGTAGCGAGGGCATCTTGATGTCTTCTCCCCATCCTGCCCCAATTTATTCATCCTCCCAAAAGAAAAGCCTTTCCCAATCCTCTCTGCTCCCACTGACGTTGTCTTGGAGCCTGGGAGGTGCTCCCCATCTAGGCCTGGGCCAGCCCCCGCAATGGCCGGTGCCCAGCACAGATTTCACAGCTCTGTTTTACCTCTTGTGCTGGACAGGGGCAGAACCCACCACCTCCGAATTCACCGTCATCATGCACGGCCCCAAGCTGAAGACCATCGAGGGCATCGTGATGGCTGCAGACAGCGCGCGCTCCTTCTCGCCCCTGGAGAAGTTTGGGCAGAACTTCTTGGAGAAGCTGATAGGGATAGAGGTGCCCCACAAGCTCCTGGAGCGAGTCACCTTCGTGGACACGCCCGGCATCATTGAAAACCGCAAGCAGCAAGAACGAGGTAGGGCTTCACTGCATTCATCCGAGGGACTCCAGAAAAGATGCTGTTGTGATGTAGGATAGCAATGACGACTGAAACATTACGGGGAAGAGCCCTAGGCTACAGGACGGGGCTGTTCTCACTTTGAGGGGTTTAGGGAAGTTTGCCTGTGGCCTGGGGAACGTACCCAGCCATCATGGCTCAGCATTTGCTGTCCCGTTTGTCACTTGGAGCCAGGCTTTGCCAATGGCTGGTGCTGCAGCAGCGCCCAGAGGGGCACCTGGCACTGGATGCCAGGACAGACCCCGCAGGGCTTGCTGACCCTCTCGGTGCCCACTAGGGAAAGCGGTGCCGTGGCCGATGCCTGCTGACAGGGGCAGCAGGAAGCTGTGGCTGGCAGCAGGGAGAGCAGAGGTTTGGAGGTGAGGCTGAGGGTGACGCGCAGTCACAGGCCCAGGCTCACAGGGATGAGTTTTCATGCCCAGAAATTAACTCTGAAGTGCTTTAGCACATGAGAAACGGGTTCTGTGCCACTTGGGAAGTCAGCTGTGTCTCACAGCCTGTCCAACCCAGACAGGGGGTGAGTCGCAGCAGGCTCGAGGTTTCTCTGTCCCTTGACCTGAAGGGACTCCCGCTGTGCTGGCCATCGCTGCTGGATTTCTCTTTCCTCTCCTCAAGGTTACCCGTTCAACGACGTGTGCCAGTGGTTCATCGACAGAGCCGATCTCATCTTCGTCGTCTTTGACCCTACGAAGCTGGATGTGGGCTTGGAGCTGGAGATGCTGTTCCGCCAGCTGAAGGGCCGAGAGTCCCAGATCCGAATCATCCTGAACAAAGCCGACAGCCTGGCTACCCAGGAGCTTATGAGAGTCTACGGTGCCTTGTTCTGGAGCCTGGCTCCTCTGATCAACGTCACAGAGCCGCCCAGGGTGTACGTTAGCTCCTTCTGGCCCCACGAGTATCATCCGGACACCCACAAGGACCTGTTCCTCAAAGAAGAGATATCACTCCTGGAAGATCTCAACCAGGTGATTGAGAACAGGATGGAAAATAAGATCGCCTTCATTCGCCAACACGCCATCCGGGTGCGCATCCACGCCCTGTTGGTCGATCGCTATCTCCAGACCTACAAGGACAAAATGACCTTCTTTAGCGATGGAGAAATGGTGTTCAGAGACATTGTGGAAGATCCTGACAAGTTCTTTATCTTTAAGTCCATTCTGGCAAAGACCAATGTCAGCAAATTTGACCTCCCCAACCGCGAGGCTTACAAGGACTTCTTTGGCATCAACCCCATCACCAGTTTCAAGCTGCTGTCTCAGCAGTGTTCCTACATGGGCGGGTGCTTCCTCGAGAAGATCGAGAAGGCCATCACCCGCGAGCTTCCCGATCTGCTGGGGAGCATCGGCCTGGGGAAGAAGCCCAACGTCCTCTCCTGCGACATCACCGGCTGTGGCGAAAACCCAAAGAATCGCTACAAGAAGCCGTAAGGTTTCTGTAACACAGCCGTCCACGTGTTCCTACCGGTGAATGAGCTTATGTCTTATCTGTCCAAGAAGCCGTGGTCTGATAACCCTTTGAGTGCCACACTGGCAAAGGCTACTGTACGATGAGGACTTTGAGTCATTGACACCAATGGCAGGGGAAGATGGGTGGGCATAAGAAAGAGAATAAAAACTGTGAATTCCTGACATTTTATCTTTGTTCTTTTGAGTAGAAGGCAATGTTTAAGCTGTAAGTATGAGCAATGTGTGGTGAGCTAGAACTGTAGCTGCTTCTTCACTGGTGCCGAGATGGGCGAACTGGAATTTCAGCCTCTGCATACACGAAGCCAGCAGGGAGCGAGGACAAGGGCACGGCGAGAGCACAGGGGCGAGCAGTGACACAGTAACCTGGGGCATCACCGGGAGCCCCGGGGCACGGCGCTGCGCAGGGAAGCAGAGGCCAGGTTCCAGCTGTTGTTTTCAGGCACAGAAATCCTGCAAATCTCTGCAAATATTGATCCTGTTTTTCCTCCCAAGGCTTTTAGGTCACCTGGTAGAGTCCTCCTTTCATGTAACAGCCGAGCTTAACTTTGTTCTGCAGCCTTCACCTGGGTGTGAGCCATAAGAAGGGATTCGGTCCCCCCGCCGGGCATTTGCAGGGGCATTTGTTGCTCCGGATGGATCACTGTGATGGGATCTGCAAGTCCGTGACAGAGCAAGAAGTGGTCTGGAGAGGAGCTGCAGGACTTGGCTGAGTTGTGCTGGAGGAACAGGGGCAGCACCCCGCATCACAGAGTCCTGCAAGGAGCTGTCAGCAAGTTCTCTCTCCAGGCCAGCACAGAGACAGGGCACTTCGTGCCTGCTCCTGCCATTAACCTCAAAAATCCATGCTGGCAAGTCAAGCCCGAGAGTCAGCAGGGCTCAGAGGGTTAATAGTTTGGCAGTTTGACCTCATTTAAGTCCTCATTGCATGCTTTCTCCAAGCAGCCCCGGGTTTTTGTGCTCTGTGGAGGCAGACAGGAATGGGAGATGACGAGCCACATCCTTTTTTCCCCTCTGCTGACCTGTTCTCCCCAGGACAATCCAGGCAGGTTTCTGTGGCTTATTGTCCAAACCTCACCCATTTTAGCCAGAATTTTGTTGGCTTATCTCTGTGCATCGGCGCTCAGTCCTGGGAGTCACAGGAGAATGACTTTTGCTTCAAAGGCAAATCCCAAGCAGGCGACCTTCCCCGGGGAAGCCGACCTTGGAACCTGGCAGCGAGCGCTGGAGGATGACGGGTGGCCCCCACCGCCGGGCTGCGCTGCCCAGCACAAGTGACAAAGATCTCCCGGACGGAGCCTGGTGCCTTCGAGCCCAGCCACAGCCTGCTGAGTGGCTTTTCTCCTTCCTCCTGCCAAAGGACCACAGCCACCGCTGCTCTCCAGGAAACCTCTGGAGCAGAAGGACTTACCTTTGGCAGGAACAAGAAGAGGTGGAGGTGCCGGGTGAGGCAAGAAGAAGGCAAAGGGAATGAGCGAGGGAAAGAGAAAGCTGGAAACAGAAGGCTCTGTTGTGATGGGAAGGGTGTGAAGGGCAGTGCCCCTTGTTGCCACGTGCCCCACGGGACGTGGGCCAAGGCAGAAGGTCCCTGGGGCCCCATGTCCCTGGGCGCTGAGGCTGGGTACTGCAGAGAAGAGGTCCCCTGAACCCAGGTGGGTTTGGGGTGATGCCACCCAGGGACTTCCCAAGCTCCTTGCCTCTGCTTGGGGTGAGGACTGTGCAGCTGAACTAGAGCCGACAAGACCCAAATCCACCTCCAAGCATGGGAAGGGGCACGTCTTGTGCAGAGGGGACTGGAAGTAACGAGTGAAGGCAAGGAGAGGTGTCAGAGAAAGCAGAAGCCAGGATAGCCTGGAGAGAAGTGATGCACTCATGAGTCAGTGCTGTGAGGTCTCAGACCTGCTGCCTCCCTTCGCTCCTGTTCCTTTTTCCCTCTTTCACGTTATCTCATTGCTCATCGCCGTCCCTCTCTATCTCACCCACTCTTTCTCGCCTCTCACTGTCCTCCGCTGGGTGAGTTTGCATGGTTTTCTTAAGAGCTAATGGGACTGAAATGCCAAAAGAAATGTGCTAATAGAGTTGCTGTTCTGCCGTTGCGCTGTGTGTCATTGTCACAGTAAGCAAAGTCCATCAAACCTTCTATTTGCAAGTGCCGTGTTGTGCCATCTCTTTCTTTGCTGCCTTGTCCCTCCAGGGCCCGTGGGCTCTGCCCGGGGTGCCCCATGGAAAGCCCCCGGAGCCCAGGAGGAACCTGACCTCTCCCTGATGGCCTCAGACCTGAAGGCAGCATCACTGTGCTCTCAGGCTGCTCCCATCCTTCTCCCAGCCCCTTTCCTTTCCTTTTCTTTTGCTCCAGCTTTTCTTCAGCACTCATTGCCTTCTCTCCCATTTACGACCCCTCGCTCTCTCCTCCACCGCCTGCAGCCCCGTGCAAAGCACTGGCACGAGTGTCCCGGACAGGGCTCCTCTGACATGGCCAGCTCCTTTCCTGGCACACTGCGCTGGGCTTCCCTCTCCCCTGCGACGTCCCACGCAAGAGTGATGGCAGCGGGGAGGGGTCCGAAGCTGGGGCCGGGCTGGGGCCACCTCCTGCTGCCCCCGTCCCCGCGTCGCGGGCTGCGAGCATCTCGCCTGAGCGCGCGCTGGACAGACACTCGCAGGAGGACACACAGTGGGGACACAGGCCCGTGTAGGTGCCCGTGATCGAGTGCATTTGGATGAAACTGTCAGCTTGAACATCGGCCTGTCTAATAAATCCTGGCATTTTCCAAACACACTCCCTGCGGGTGCCTGTTTTTTTTTCCTCTGGCCAGAGGCCAGCAGGGTGAGGGTGGGGGGCAGCAGCCAGGTCCCCGTCCCTGAGGCTACAAGGAGCGCATCCCATCCCATGTGGGCTCTCCCCAGCACCGGGGTCCCCCTGCTGCCCCCAAGCAACACGAAACCCAAGGGCACGCACAAGCAGCTGATGCCCTGCATGGCTGTGGCTTCTCCCCCTTGAGCATCACACTGGCACCCGCTCTACCCTGGGGTCCTGCTGCCCCCCAGCTATCTGGCTAGCTTGCTGGTCAGAAGGGGTTGTCCCAAGAAAGCTGGAATAGGCAGAGGAACATCTCACTCAGCCATGGCTCCTTTGGAAAGCCTGGAAAATCCACGGCGTCTCAACATGCCTGAAGGTCTGACTAGCGAAAAGCACAATTTCTTTCCAGAGCTACTTTAGAGACGTGAATCATGAGAAATTAACACTCCTGGCAGAATAAAAACTGATTCCACTGAGATGCGGTGCTGGTGGCAGCCCTGGCGTATCTCTTGGATGGAAAAGGCAAACATTCATCCCAGGACCTCACCGGGCAGGAGCTGCCCATGCTGCTGGCAGCCCCCGGCACAGAGCCCAGCTCCTGCCTGCACCCGGCGGTGTTCCCAAAGTGTGGCCGTAGCACTGCCGATGTCCAGGCACAAGCTGAGGGTGTTACTGTCCCTGCTGCCTCCTCTGCCCCAGGACTTACCCCAAGGTCTCCATCGCCTGCCCCAGCGGTGCGTGGAGGTGATGGGATGTACCCGCTGCGGGATGTTCCCACTTCCCCCTGTGCAAGGCTCAGAAACCTGAATGAGCCCAATGGTAAATGAAAAAGGGTTGTGTTCTGCCTGCCAAAACACACCACTCGTAACCTCACCGCCCTCGGTAGCATCTCTGCATTTCAGGGATGAAAATATCCCAGTGGCTCTTTCGCAATGAAGTTGATTCAATTTCTGTTTGTTTGTTGTGTTTTATTTGTTGCTGTTTGGTTTGGTTTTGTTTTGCAGACATTATATTACACTTTGCAGGGGTGAGGAGCGATGCCTGTAACTTGATCAATTTTTCTCGCTGCAAGCACAAGGCCAGCGCTTCTCACTGTAATTAATTAATTAAGCCCCGCACCTCCCCAGCTGTACCTTCCCCACGGAGGAGCACCTGCATTTCGTTAGTGGCAGCCGCACGTGGGGAGCTCATCTGTGTGCTGCCTCTTTCATGGAAGAGAACCAAAAACCAGGTTGCGCCTACGTGGGATGAGCTGGAAATCAGTGGGTTGTGCCTGGGGCATGTACACGCTGAACCACAAAAGTGCACAAAGCCTTGGCAGCCCCGTGGCACAGCCGAGACCCTGGGCAGCGTGGAGCCCTGGGGAGGTCGCCTCAGCCTCGCTGCGTGCCCAGCAAGAGCAACGCGGGAGAATTGGGGGCTGCTGGTGCGGGGGGCTCAGCCACCGAGCTCCCCTGGGTCCTGGGAGTGCGAAGGAGGAGGGAGGGGGGCGGTGGGTCAGGGAATGGGGTCCTGAAGACAGAGAGACGGGATGTCTCTCTGCAACAGGAAAAATACTGCAAGACCACAGCCATCGGGAGACCTGCTGCACCAGCGAGCAGCCTGTGACCTTCAGCGGTGCTGGTGGCAGCGGGGACCGGATCGATGCCTGCAGCAGCCTCAGCAGGGGATGAGCAGGGTGAGCCGGGGGCATCAGCGGGCACCCTGCGCCCCCAGCACCGGCTGTTGGAAGGGATGGCAGTGGGGACAGCACCGCTGGGACCTGCGGACACCGGTGAGTAAGTGTCCGGGTCCTGTCTCCACCAAGCCCTGGCTGCACAGGTGCAGCAGCACTGTGACACTCGTGCTCCTCGTCCCCACGCGTGCCTCTAAAGCTGTTGGCACGGGGAAGCCCTTGCTTCCTGGCTGCTTTCTTGTGCCGTCTGCCGAGGGATGGGAAAGGCCGAGCAGGAACCGAGCGCTCCCAGGGATCGCAAGTGCTGCCCAGCACTTCCCGGCGCCCGTGATTAATTGTTGCTCTTAAATTCAGCGCTTTTATGCAGGATGGAGAACGGCCAGCCAGAAGCCCAGCTCCTGCCCCACCTGTCAGTAAAAAACATTGCAGTTGTATAGTTGTGGAAGGAAATAAGAGTAAATGCATCCTCTGTAAGTGGCTTCAGCTTTCTATGCACATCTGCATCCTACCATTTCCGCTTCGGTGGCCGGTCTGCTTCTGTTTTCCCTCTTCCCATGACCCGTACGCTGCTTTTCTCCTTAATCCTGTCTGCAGCTCCTGACGTGGGGCTCGGGGCAGCGCTGCAGCTATGGACAGCGGGGAGGAAAGGAGCCACAGCTGCCTCTGGCCAACTGCAACCGATGGAAATTTTGGGTAAGCTGCAGCCCAAGCCCAAGCCCTGTCCAAACTCAGGGCTACTCCAGGTGCTTTCTCCCTCCCTGATGCACGATGCCCTCTTCCCTCCTTTGGTTTGCCCAATTTTAACACTAGGGAGGGAAGCTGGCAAGCCAAAAAAAAACAAGTAAATGAGTGCAGGGCTGCACAGGGAAGCGGCGTGGAGTCGGGACACTCAGCAGGTGCCAGGATGGCTGAGCCCACAAAACTGGGGCTGGTGCAGCCCTGGTGCCCGTGGCGGAGCTGTGATCCCAGCAGGAATGCAGGGTGGGCTTTTTGCAGCCTGCATTGGTGGCAAGTGCAGCCAGAGAGTGTTTTCCCTCCTAGGGGTTATCCAGCTTTGCTTTGGGTGCGCTCCCTCCACCACCTTGGGTGGGATTTTGGTGTGCTCGACACCAGGGAGCACAGCCCTGTGCTGGTCCCACCGCCACGAGCTGGGAGATGATGGGTGCTGGGCGCCTCACCACGGTAAAACACATCAAGACGAGAAGGGACCCAAGATGAAGAAGCTGGAGGTGAAGAAGATCGAGGGCAGCAGCTCCTCCTGCACCAGGCCTGGGGCTTGGCAGCATCGGTGGGCAGAGGAAATCCAAGGAGAGGCACCGCAGAAGAGGGAAGGGCTCGCGGGATCGCAGTGCCGCAGAAGGAGGAGTTTTTTTCCATTGCTTGCAAACATCATCATGTTGTATATAAACACAAAATGCCAAAATGTGAGTCAGCTTAATGGCAGTTTGGCTTGCACACAGAAGGAAGACGATAAATGTTAGAGGCACAGTTTGCAGAGGTGATTTATGGGCGTTTCGGAGGTTTTCAACAAGTCGCTTCATGGCAGGTAGAACATGCTTCCACAGTCTAATAAATTTTTTGATGAGTTGCTTCCCATCAGTGAGGAGAAACCTCTCGGGCCCGGCTAGTGGCCAAGCTTACTTTTTTCGCCTTTGGCCTTGATATACTTTAGAAAGTGCAAATGCAGATGGTGTCTTCCTATGGGCAATAGGATAAGAATACATACCCGTGTATTTTTAATAGCTGCTAAATAAATGTAGTGGCACAATGCCCTGATCCAGCAGAACTAAAGATCCTATTCACATGAGGGAGCAGATTTAAGACGCACTCAGGAATCTTAATTCCCGAATTTCCCTCCCACACCCCCTTTTTTTTTTTTTTTCAACATAAAGAATCTCAATGAGCCAGTTGCGGAGACTTTGATATAACGTCATTTTTGTAACAAATGCTATGGTCAAAACGTTGCTCCGCAAACATTTACGCATGTACTTACATTTACACGTGTAAATAATCCCATTCAGGTCAGCAAAACTAACCACATATATAAAGTTAAGCATGTGTGAAAGTGTCTGCAGGATTGAGGCCAATGATTGCAAAACAGTTTAAACTATAATCCTCCATTTTCATTAGTTCTAACTTTCTTGAAAAACTTCTACCGTGGGCTTGAAATTCTCCATGTCTTGTTGAGCCAAAGGCGATTTTTCTCCCCAGGAAGTCCAAGCAAAACCCTTCCAGCTGTTTTCAAGTTGTTAGGCTTCAAAATTGCATTTCCCACCAAGGACATTCTGCCCTTTCAACTCAGATAGCTCAAAATCTATTGTGCAAATACGGCTAATTAAAGCCAGTTATTACCTGCTATACATGAAAGCCCTCAAACACCACAGCCTGGTAGATTTGGCTGCTCTTGCTAATAAATCAAGGAACTCTCCGAATCATTCAGGAAGCTCCTTGAGCTTTCACCACGCTGCAGAAACACTAAACACAAAGTTTACAGCCTACCAAGAAGTTTCTCAAGCCTCCTTTTCTGTAAGACTTAAGACTTCCAAAAAGTGGAGGTATTTCAGAACGCAGCATTTGGCGACCCACCTCCAGCCCCCTGCCCGCCATGGGCGAGCACCGGGGGGCAGCCCGGGGAAACCTCTGATTCCCAGGCCCCCAAGAAGCCAAGGCACTGATCTTTAGAGGCCAGTCTGTTGGGCCTGGTGATCTTGAAAATCTTTTCCAAAATAAATGAATCTACGATTCTGTGATTTTCTTTTCTTTGACCACTGGGACTCGGCGCGGGACCGCACTCCCAAATCTCGCTGGGTTCATCCTCTCAGAGCATCGCGGCGCTGCCTCCAGCCCCTGGGCACAGCCATGGGGGGCTCCCATCGCAGCTCATCACAAGCCCCATCACACGCGGCAGCGAGCAGCCACGGCCGTCTCGTGGTGAAATTTTGGTGAAATTTCTCACTTGTACAGTCCAGGCATCCTGCTCTTTTTTCAGCAGCTGGGAAGAGCACGGAAGCCTCGTCCTCCTCTCCAAGCGAGGTGGCAGAACAGACAGAACCTCAAAAATAAAACACGGCAGTCATCACGCTTCGTGTGTTGGGGGTATAATAAAGCAGGATTTAAGGGGTACGTGTTACTTGAACAGCCGTGAGAGGGGCAATGGGGAATTTCCACTGCTTTTCCACTGAGCCAAAGCTAAGGAAGGAACTGAAAAAGGAGGGTAAAAGTGGAGAAATTAGAAGACAGGAAAAAGCCACTTAGTTCACCAAGCCTGCTCCTCCGTGGGGTTGGCTCAGCCCCCGCGCTCCCGTCTCTCCCCAGGGCCTCACGTGGCTGCGTCCTGAGGTCGGGGAGCGCGGAGCCCCGGGGTGCTCCAGGGGCTGCTCTCCCAAAGCATCATCCGAGGGCACGGGATCGCTGTGTGAGCACTTCAGGCAGCAGCACATCTTCACAGCTTATCCAGGAGCAGGTTCTGTGGGATCCCAGGAGCTTACCCCTAATAACGGGGATGTTTTGGCTGGGCAGATAAGATGCAATCTGGTTGTTTGTTTGTGCCGGAGAAATACCGAGAGGCCACCTCAGCTCCTCGTTTCCTTTTCAGCCTTCTAGGAAATAATTTACCAATTAGCAGACAACATGCAGCGAGGAGATGGGGTCACACACAGTAACACGTCAGGCCACCTGCACCAAATCCCCTTTTAGACACCCTGCAGTACTTCACTCGCCTGTCCCGGTCTGCCTGGCACAACACCTGAGCAGCTCCTGCAATGCTTTCAGGGGGGCTCCAAAAGCTGCAGCCTGGAGACAAACCTCGCTGGGAAATGGCCAAAAAGCCTGCCATGGTTCTGCTTTTTTCTGACGGTGTCATTCAGAGCTCAGCTCGTGCTGTGAAGCATGAGGACTATCGGATTTTTGCTTATCACGTGTGGCTGTCGGTGCTCCCATTACCCAAGCGAAGGAGATTCCCTCTTTATAAAAGGACAAGGGCCCCACTCCTAAATCATGATTGCATCTAGTCTGGACCACGTAATTTCTCATTCCACAATCTTTCATTTTTCTATATGCTACTTTGTTTTTCCCAACTCACCTTTTTACCAGATTCTTGCTGTTTTCAGCACCCCAGAACTGATATTTCTCCCCAGCTGCAGAGGAATGCACCTCACCTTGCTTCCAGCTTCAGTCAATGACAGAGCAGGGTTCACATTGCTCCATACGATTTCTTTTTGCTTCACCAGAGCCTTAAACCTACCAGCACGGCAGAAGCTCCTGCTGCCTGTGCTTCATGACAGTAGCAGTGGGCTCCTTCCAAGCTCACAGGACACCAGCGCGTGTAAATCATCACTAACGCAGGCTGGAAATGGAAACAATCATTCCTCAGTGCCTCCCACATCAGCCTCTTAAATCAAACGCCTGCTGCTCAGGGGCATTTGCTCGGGGGGAGCACTGAGTTATCCACGATCCTCGAGAGCACAGCAGCCGCGGCCACCTAGGAGAACGCCCGGGTAGGGCTGAGAAGGTGGCTGCCTTTGGTCTTCTTGGGGAGAAAAAAAAATCACCAAAAAGCTGGTATTACAGATTTTTTTTAATTATTTATTTTTTAATGATTCTGGCACCCACGCCACAGAATAACAGATTTGCAGCTAAAATACTCCGTGACATTCTGAGAAGGGGAAAGAGAAAGTGAATGTGTTAGATGGGAACGCCGCGTTACTCAGACACAGCACCACAAACGTTCTGCTAACTTGTAAGTTGTGTAATTCCCTGTGGCACTTGGAGTCCTGGAGCTGGGATTTTCTGTGGATTTGCAGCAGGTCTTTCTTCAAAACCTGTGGAGTGTGCACAAGGTGGTTGCATAAGGCTGTAATTATGCCTATAAATTCTCATCCCCACCTCTTTTCAGTTGAATAATCCAAAACACTAAATATAAAATGTGTTGCAAGTTGCAACTGTACTTTTGAAAAAAAAAAAAAAAAAAAAAAAAAGTTATGCATTGCAGTGTTCACACACATTGCACAAATGACAAATGATTTTTTCCAAATCTCTATAATTTCCTCATAATAATGCAGGAAAATCCTGTACTGAGTGTCACCCTAAAAGGAAACCTGCCTGTGAGGTTATACGAATAGCTCAGGCTATTCTGAGGGTGATTCCATGGAAGAGAAATCCCTTACCCCTAAGGATCTTCCCACAGAAACTGTGCAGTGAAGGCAGGTTGTCTAAATAAATGAGCTGGTATACCAATTTTTATTTTTATTTTATTTTATTTTATTTTATTTTATTTTATTTTATTTTATTTTATTTTATTTTATTTTATTTTATTTTATTTATTTTATTTTATATTTTATTTTCTGTTTCTCTGTAGCATTGGCTTCATAACCCCTATTTTGCAGCATCACCTAAGTCAGGATGTCATCCAGGTACAGGAGCATGTACGAGGTCTTTGTGGTACTGCAGCACATAGGTCCCCAGCCCTTCTTTAGACGAGATGGAAGTCAAATTTCCTTCTTGGACCTGGAAGACGGTGAGACCAGCCTGCAGCAGGCACCAAGGGAGAAATGAGGAGCGGTGCCAGGATGGTGGCACGCAGCCTGATGGCCCCGACACATTTTCTAAAAGCTGTCTTTCTGTAGTGTGCTAAAAAATAGCGACGATCTATCTGCAAGATAAAAAGCCAGCTGAGCAACTTGAAAAGAGGAAAATGGGTGAATTAACACTATGCTTATTTTCCTACTTATCAGCCTGACGTGGAGCCACAGAAACTCCTCCCTAACGCACACCCTTCATGGACTATTTTTACACGCCTTTTCACTGCCTTCCACCTACTCACAGAAGTCCTGCCCATGACTTAACACCACCTGACTGCAACTGTTGATCATTTTCACTGTTTTTTGGTACTTTGTGTTGTGCTACGAAGCTGAGAGGTGGCCTGGCAGTGGGAGTGACCCAGCTCCACTTCAGGCATCCTGAGCGAGCGTTTTCATGGCTCATCTCTCACCAGCTGTTTTACAGCTTCATGGCTTACGGCTTTGTTTTAGCCTGTCCCTTGTCCCCCTGCTCTGCCCTGACCGTCCTGCAGGTAGATGTGCTGGGATCTCGATGCTTGTCTGGGTGAGCGGACATCAATGCCTGCTGCTCATCCATCTCCTGCTGATTATTCCTTGATGCTTGCACACCAGAGAGCCCCATTCACACTGATCGTAACTTCTCTAAGTAAAAAAAAAATGCCTATTTTTTTTTTTAAAAAAAAAAAAAAAAAAAAGAATGCCACGCAAGTTCCTCCAGCGAGAAGTTGTAGTTATAAAAAACCCAGCACATTAGATGTGGCAGTGTTTGCAGACAACAGTGGTACTTCCTGTGCTCGGAAGCTGAGCAAGTTTCTATTTCAGGCTTTGCTGACTCAAGGGTGAGGTACCCACGCTGATTCAGCAGCTTGGCAAGTCAGGAGAACTTCTCATTACGAATGGCACGAGCAATAAATTTTAAGTTTGCCTGCATCTTACAGACATGCATTTTAAGTGAAGCCACCTCCTGGTGGCAGACAATTTGCCAAACAAGCAGTGATGTCTGCACTGCTTTCGGGGTAGATGGCCACTTGAATGAGACACCCGTAAAGCCTGCAAGGAAAAGCCTCATCCTGCAGGAGCCAGTGCTTCCCACTCAGCTGGGCCAGGATTTGTCCTTCCTATCGAGGTACAAGTCATGCAGAAAGACCTTCTATTGCTTACTTGCTTCCATTATCCATGCGTCTTGTCTGGGACATGAAATTGTGTCGGTAATATGAGTGATTTGAACCACAGCTTCAGGAGGATGAAAATACAGCACAGTTAAAATCAACCTGGCTACCTCACAGAAGTAAGAAGAATGCACCACTTAACTCAACTTCCTTTGCTTTACAAGGAAAAGGTGCCAAAGCTAATTCTTGTGCTCTTCTTTTATGGCAAAGTGCAATAAGCATCGTGATCAGTTTCTGAATTTAAAGAAGATGGGGTAACAATCCTCCCAAAAGTTTTACCTGTCAGCATGCAACCAGAAGTCAGAACAGTGTGCTTCTTGTCCAGACACGAGCTCTCTCACCCAACAGTTGGCAGGGCTCGGAACAAAGCTCTGAATGAACACTACTAGGCCAGCTAGGATGCAGAGGCAGAAATTTGTCTGAAAGTGAGATCCTGCTATCTGGTAAGGTAGGAAACTAGGGAAAGGGATGTCTGTTCTCTCTCCCTTGAGCTTTTCTGTCTCTGGATGGACTAAACAGGTTTCAAAACATATTTTTTTCTTAACAGTCTTGCTGTTTCCAGAGCCAGACGGGACAAATAGTCTCCATCCATTGCATCCACGATGCCTTTTCTTCCAGGCTGTAAGTTTTCCTTCGCCAGCATACAATAAAAGCCACAAACTTCTGAATAGCATTCCTCCTCCCCAGCTACTCCGGCATTAATATACTTTGTTGTTCTAGCCAGCAGTTCCCATGTCATATTCTTCTGCCTCCTGAAGGCGGTTTGTGAAGTCTAAAAAAGCATCATGTGGGTTGTCACATTTTAGAACCCCCCCTAAATAGTTTTGCACAGCTCCATCAGATAAGCAGTGAAGTAAAATATTATGAATGTCAAACAAAAGCTAATCAGAAGAGCTGACAAAGCTGTGCCTCTGCGAAGGGAAGCAAATCAAATTCTATAGACTAAATATGTATATTTAGTGGCATGAATTTAAGAGAAATGTGCAAGTAGGATATGCGTTTGCCTAACTATTGCACTGCAAAGTATTTCCTCTAACTGGGTCTCTGAGAAAGGAAACCAGCCACAGTATATTTTGGAAGGGCGGCCAGAATTCTTTACAGGAAAACAGCACAGCCCAGAACTACCAGGCGCTAGAATTACCCCAGGACTCAAAATCAACACTGCCTGGTAGCTTCCAGCTCGGTCAAGGTGTGCTTCCTGAGACAGTGACCAGGAGGAGGCATCTTCCTTGGAGGGTGCTACAAAACTCACCCACCTACCTTGGAGGGACACAGCAACAGCATTACACGCCACAGGGTTCAGCTCTCTCTGGAAAACTAATCAGAATGGAAGGGGGGGAATAACAGATACAGCTTTGAACCACTTCTTGCTTTCTAAGACAAATTTTACTCAACCACTTGAAATAAATACTTACATCATTGGCATTTCTTGATTACCATTTACATGCATTTCATCTGCTTCTCAAATTCAACAGAGATATCTTTGTGACAGAAGCAGAGGAAAAGAATAGCACCCATAACAAGGTCGAAGTTTCAGTCTTTTGGGAGGCAGCCCTAAGTTCTTCCCAGGCAGTAGAGCTAACGAAAATAAATACCAGGCAACTGTTCTCCCTGCTGCACATGTAGCTTGTGTTTGTATGGCAGTGGATGATGGCAGAAGCCGCTGGGGCACGGTGAGGCTGGTGGGCAGCCACGGCGCAGCACTTTGCAGTGATTTGGCTGTTAGAGGTTTCATCTGGTTATTCCAAGGCAGGGCTTGTTTTGGGGGTGAATGGCTAACACCGAGTTACTGCACCAAAGATCAAAAGGAGGAGCAGGATGGGAGCCTGCGGGTAACAAACCTAGTGGAAGCTTCCTTGGGGGAGAAAGGACTCTGAGCAATCCTGAAGTCGGGGTCTGAAGTCAGATGCCTCCTTCAGTCCCACGTCACTGTCCCTCAAGCCAGCATACAATAGCTGGGAAAGAGGAGACCACTTCATTAGCAGAGATCAAAAGCAGTCTCTGACTAGCAGGCAGCCAAAATTTGGGATCATGTGGGTCACTCCATTAAAACTTGTGATGTAGTCAGCATCTTTGATGTGATTCTGTTTATTATAAGAACACACAAAGTCTTGCTTTATTGAGCACGGGGGGAACAAGACATTTCTCTTGCTTTTGGGTCAGAGCTTTGCCTCTGCTCATTCTCTCTCCCCTGGAACATGCCTACCCCATGCCTGACGTGGGGGTCTCTCCTGCGTGCATAAGAGGGCAATGCAGAGGAGCTGCCCCTCTCCTCTGACCTGAGCACTCATGCACGAGCGCTGTTAAGCACCTGAGCCTCCTCCTGTCCGTGTGCTCACACCCTATGATGCACACACAGCCACTGCCCGATGGTTTGGCTTTAACGAAGGTGTGATCCCACATCCCCATGCCAGATACTCCTGAAAATTGAATTAAAGCCTACCCAAGCAGGTTTCAGTAGTAAATAACAACCTGAGGGGCTTCATCTTCTGCTGCCTTCCAGACAAGCACTGCTTTACTCACCGACTGTCGGCGTGCTCCTAGTCACTCTGGACCAAAGGAGCTGAATGAAATCACAGCTTTGTTCTTGCCAGAGGGAAATCTCACATCTTCAACAGGAGGAACACTCACCCTGGCATTCTTTTCAACGACATCCTGATTTACTTACACATAGTAAGGGCTTAAATTATTTCCTATTTCCCCTTTTCTTCCCACCTATTTCAGCTCTTTGCTGGTTCTACCTTTTTCAGAGGGGTATTGCGGGAACGCGGCTGGCCCAGACTGTCGGCTGATGGAGTCTCTCGGCGGGGATAATGACAAGCCAACGCTCTCACAGAGCAAACAGTGTGCTTGCCTCCCAGTGCCTCACATCTGGAGCTTCGAATCGCCCCATCTCAGCAACAACCCAAGTCTTAGAGGACCATTTAGCAATGCTAAATGACACAGGTAGCGTTACCTGAAACTGAGGTCAAGGAATCCCTTCCTTTTCCCAACAAATCTCCCCAATTCCTCTGAACCTTTGGAAGCCTGGCAGCCCGCAGACACCACCCCTCGTGCAGTAACTCGGGGTACACTTGGCGGAGCGCACAGAAAGCTCGCCAGGAGCCCCAGCAGCACTGCCCGTCACCGGGGACCCCCAGCTGCCCTCCTGCCTTCCTCTCGCTGTCCCCTGCTGTATTTCCATGACGGTGGCCCCGGGGAGAGGCTGGGGGCCGGGGGGCTTCTTATTTACAGCGCCAGGACCCGAAGCCGCTCCCCGGGGGGCGCCTGGGCCCGCTCCGCCGCCAGGAGCCCTCGGGGGCCGGGAGCGAAGAGGGGACAGGAGGGGACACAGGAGGGACAAGGGGGGGACACAGGAGCGACGGGGGGGGCAGGCAGCGCCTGTGGGGACGCGATAAGGAGGCGCGGGGAGCGGCTGGGCGCTGATAGCAGAGGGGGGGGCACACCAAGAAGCGGCTGTGGAGCAGCACCGGGCCCGGCCCGCTCCGTTACCCCGTCCCCGCCCGGCGGCGGAAAATGGTGGCGAGCGCCGCCCCCCCTCCACCCCCCCCCCCCTTTCCACACACACACACACACCCCTTCCACAGCGGCCCGGCCCCGCCCGGCGGCAGGGGCACGGAGCGGGGCGGCTGGAGCGGAGCCCGAGGGGCGCTCGGTGCCGCAGCCCCGTGCGAGGCCGGCGGGGAGCGGCGGGAGGCGGGCGGCGGGGCCGGGCCAGCCCCGCTGGGGCGGGTGGGGGCCGGCCCGGCGGCGGCGGCAGGAGCAGCAGCAGCAGAAGCAGCAGCGGCGGCGGTGGCGGCCGTGAGGGGAGCGCTGCCCGCCCAAGCGGCCGCCATGGAGCAGCGGTGCCCTCCCGGAGGGGGCCCGGAGCTCGCTCGGCGACGCTGAGCGGGACCGGGCAGGGGGCGAAGCGAAGCGAGCGGCGGGTCCCGGTCCCGGCACCCCCCCACCCCCTCAGCCCTCCCAGCCCTCCCTTCACGGGCGCGGCGCCTCCGTGGCCGTGCGAGGCGGGGGAATATGCGGGGCTGCCCGCCTCGCCCTGCCCTGCCTGCCGCGCCCGGCCCGCGGCGGAGCGCCCCGGCGCTGCCCGGCCGCCCCTCCGAGCAGGCGGCGGGTGGAGACTGAGCGGCACGGCCCCTGGGGGGAGCCCCGCGGGGTGGCCCCGCCGCCGGCGGCTCTCCCGGCCCCGGAGGGTCCGGCTCCGGTTGCTCGGAGCTCCCCGGGAGGAGCCGCCAACATGGCTTCCCCGCCGCACCAGCAGCTGCTGCATCACCACAGCACCGAGGTGAGCTGCGACTCCAGCGGGGACAGCAACAGCGTGACGGTGAAAATCAACCCCCGGCAGCCGGCGGGCTGCGGCTCCTCCAAGCGCTGCAAGTACAGCATCTCGTCCAGCTGCAGCTCCGGGGAGTCGGGGGGTGCCCGCAGGGCGGCCGGAGGAGGCGGCGGCCCCGGCCTCCGGAGGCAGAAGAAGCTGCCGCAGCTCTTCGAGAGGGCCTCGGCCAAGTGGTGGAACCCCAAGTTCGACTCCACCAACCTGGAGGAGGCGTGCATGGAGCGGTGCTTCCCGCAGACCCAGCGCCGGTTCCGCTACGCCCTCTTCTACATCGGCGTGGCCTGCCTGCTCTGGGGCGTCTACTTCGGCGTGCACATGAGGGAGAAGCGGATCGTGTTCATGGTGCCGGTGCTGTGCTTCCTCGCCGTGTGCGTGGCGTTCTTCGCCTTCACCTTCACCAAGGCCTACGCGCGCCATTACGTCTGGACTTCGCTGGTACTCACCCTCCTGGTCTTCGCCTTGACCCTGGCTCCGCAGTTCCAGGCGCTGAATCCCCTCTCAGGAAGCGGCGACATGTCCAACCGCACGCCCCCGGCCCGTCCCGCGGACACTTGTCTTTCCCAAGTAGGCAGTTTCTCCATGTGTGTCGAAGTGCTCTTGCTGCTTTACACCGTGATGCACCTACCCCTGTATTTAAGCTTGTTTCTGGGACTGTCGTACTCGGTCCTCTTTGAGACCTTTGGGTATCGCTTCCGCGACGAGAACTGTTTCGCGCCTCTTGGAGCCGGGGCGATTTACTGGGAGTTGTTGAGTAAAGCCTTCCTTCACATCTGCATCCACGCCATCGGTATTCACTTATTTATCATGTCCGAAGTCAGGTCCAGGAGCACGTTCCTGAAAGTGGGGCAGTCCATCATGCATGGAAAAGACTTGGAAGTGGAAAAAGCCCTGAAAGAGAGGATGATTCATTCTGTTATGCCAAGAATAATAGCCGATGACTTAATGAAGCAGGGGGATGATGAAAGTGAAAACTCCATCAAACGCCATTCCACCTCAAGCCCCAAAAACAGGAAGAAGAAGCCCTCCATCCAGAAAACCCCCATAATATTCCGCCCTTTTAAAATGCAGCAGATCGAGCAGGTGAGCATTTTGTTCGCAGATATCGTTGGCTTCACGAAAATGAGCGCCAATAAATCTGCCCACGCACTGGTGGGGCTCCTGAACGACCTGTTTGGACGTTTCGACCGCCTGTGCGAGGACACCAAATGCGAGAAGATAAGCACTTTGGGAGACTGCTACTACTGCGTAGCTGGCTGCCCAGAGCCCCGGGCAGACCACGCTTACTGCTGCATCGAGATGGGCTTGGGGATGATTAAAGCCATCGAGCAGTTTTGCCAGGAGAAGAAAGAAATGGTGAACATGAGAGTCGGCGTCCATACCGGGACAGTCCTGTGTGGCATTCTGGGAATGAGGAGGTTCAAGTTCGACGTGTGGTCCAACGATGTCAACTTGGCCAATCTGATGGAGCAGCTGGGGGTGGCTGGAAAAGTCCACATTTCGGAAGCTACTGCAAAATATTTGGATGATCGTTATGAAATGGAGGATGGAAAGGTGACCGAGCGAGTGGGTCAGAGCGTGGTAGCTGACCAGTTAAAAGGTACGTGCTTTTATTTTGTATTCAGTTCTTTTTTTTTTTTTTCCCTTTTACGAGGGAATATTTTTTCCCCAGTACGTGTCTTATGCTTGTTGACTTGCAAACTGAACGTGCTTTACACGTATCTCTGCGTGCTGGTGATCAGAAACGCCAAGGGAATTACAGAGTGAAAGATGCCATGGAGATAAGTGTGAAAGAGCTCATGCCTTTTTTTTTTTTTTTTTTTTTTTGGAGGGTACTCAAAGCATACTTGGACTTCAAAACTCCTTAAAATTCCTTGTGAGCTTATCGTGTTGTAGGGAGGAGAAGGTTAATGTGCTTGCTGTCTGCAGGAGGTTTTTGTTTGACTGTTGTGTGTCATCCTTTAATTCAGTAAATAAACTTGTTAATTGACTTCATGTGCCATACATACAGCATATGTGTTTTGCAAAATTATGTATATCTGTGAAAAGTTTTTTGGCACCGATAGAGTTGGGACTGCGAAGGCATTTGGGAAAACTGACAGCTGGATTCACAGAAAGAAGTGAGCACTGCAGATTTGGCAGTTTGATAGCGAGTTGTTACGGTTCGAAGTTAGGCTGGAAAAAGTTACTGGGGTGGTGCAGTGAGCTAGCAGATGCTCTCATTTCTGCAGCTCTAAGGATTTGGGGGATGAAACTGCAAATTTGCAATTCCGGAAAGAAAATGAGGGATTGTTCGGTTCCCCTTATAGCTCGGATAAGGGGCCAAAACTCATTTTTCCACAGAGGGTTCATTTTCAAGTGAACCCCTCGACTGCTTTCCAGCAGAGGTAGCAGCACGTAGGGGTGTGTTCAGGGGGATTGTACGTGCTGGGGCTTTCACTCTGGGGTTCCCTGGATAAAGCTGTCCGTCTCCAGCACCGTGCTTTTGTCTCTCCGAGGTGTGTGTGTCTGCAGCAGCGGTGCTCCCAAGCGGAGAGCAGACAAACAAAAATGAGCGTGGACCGCGTTGCAGCCCCTTTTGTGCGATGTGGGTTTGTTTGTTCAGCTTGCGAACGCGCACGTTTCTATAAGGAAAGTGCGGAAAATGGAGTGGAGGAAACCAGAGGAGTCGCAGGAGAGCGTTGTGGTGGGGAAGGAGAGGTTTGTGGCAGTAAATACGAAACGAGGCCAGGATGGTTGTAGGAAGGTCAGCGAGTAAGGACGGGGGGAGAGCGTTGCAAAACAGCGGTAGGAGCGGTGGCGGCGGTCTGCTCGCCTGTGGCAGGTGCTTATTTTGATGTGACACAAATACTTATTTTTGGTGAACTGGCTGTCTGTATGCATATGGCAACAGGGCTGAAATGAGAGGCTTACGGGGAGGGAAAATATCAATAATGACATTGGTGGCTGGAAGCCACGGAGCTGAAGCAGATGTGTGTCCTGAGGCTTTAGCTCTCTATTTGACTTCTAAAAATACAAATTAAGTTAATTTCTTTGAAAACTGTTGACGCCGGGGTGGTTACGTGGAAGGGTACTTTCGAGAAAAAAGGATCAGATATAATCGCTCCGTCAGGGTAACTTGAAGCTTGCCTTTCTCGTGAAAATAAATTACATGATTTCCAGAGAAACAGCCCTGCGATGTTTAAGTTTATTTTCCCTCGTCTGTCTATAGCTAAATGCAGTGTAAAGGCTGTGCTGCAGCAGCAAGTGAAATGAAGTGGTTTTGCTAAATTTATAACTGCACTCAGTGTCATTAATCGAAGTGACACAAATTGGCTTGCGGAGACTGATGGTACTGCTCTTCGATATTTTAATGGATTTGTTCATGTTTTCTAGGAGATCACAAGAGCGCTGCATAGAGCAGTTACGCCCCATGCCAGGAGTGTTTTTTCATGGTCTTCCTCAGACTTGTGTTCTGTCCTTGGTTTCATTTATTGCAAGGAGGCATAGGCTGCTCTCTCTGCAGCGTGCTGATGCGGATTTGGCAGCTTCCAATGCCTTTCACGGGTCCTGCTTTAGCCAGGGCACTACGGATGAACAAGCTGAAATGCAGCTCAGATAAGATGAAGTATGCTTTGTGGATTGACATTTTAATGGTCTCTTCTCACCCTGAAACCTAGCTATGACAGCAGTTGGAAGATGTGGTAAGAATTACTTGAACAAGGAATTGCTTTAACAAGGGCTATTTTGTTTATTTTTATTATTATTTTTTTTCCCATCTGTATTTTGTCACGGAGCTGTAATTAGCTCGCGTTTTATTATCCGTGTCTTCTATGGTTACAGAAAGCGAAGCCTGTGTGCACGTGTGGTGCAGGCAGCCCCACGCCGTGCCTGCTCGACGTGCAGGTACGCTGCAAGGTGCTGCAGCAGTTGCCCATTTTTTCCTCTTTTCTCAGTCCTTTGCTCCCCAGTGAGCTTACTTGGCTGACAGGTGAATGGCATCAGGGGAGAAAAAACAACAGGGAAATGGCAATGATAAAAGCAACCTGGCAGCAGTGCCACTGCATAACAGGGGGCTGTGGATTAAAACCAGCTGCAGGGGAGGGTTTTGTTAAGGAGCCGCTCTGAGAGTTAATGCGGTGAAGTGAATTTCACCTTGTAATTAATAGTCCTCTGCCAAGCACCTGCTCGGTTTTGTGACTGAAGTACTGTTAGGAAGCTTTGCTTTACTGTTTTCCCTGAGCATTAGTTGATAGCAGCGATAGAGCAGAGGAAGTTTGTTGTGGTTGTTTAATTATGTCATGTGTCGTACTCTTTTCAAGTATCAAAGCACAGCGGAGATAACAGGCATAAGCTTTATTTCCCTACCAATACTTCACTTCTCAGCTTCCTTTCAACCTTTGGTATCTTAATGATATCCTATTTTTTATGTTGTATGCCTAGCCTATTATCTCTTAATTGCTTGAGCTGCCGCAGCGGTCGTTGCTATCTGGCTGAGGCTAAGTCAACATTACCAAGTCAACTCCTCATCCAGCAGGACAGGGGTGCTGAGGGCTCGTGTCCACCTCGGGTGGGTTTTGGGACTTCTGCCTGCATGAGTGCTGCCCTGGCACTCTGGATACGGTGCTGTGCTGGCTCAGGAGTACCCCAGGGTGCCGGTAGAGGTGTGCCCGGAGTCATCCTCCTGCTGCTCTGCTTGGTTGCTGGAATATGCGAGGTATAACCAAGTTTCTCCTTCCCTGTGCTGTTTTGTGTTTCGTTGGAATTTTTAGGATGGAAGCACCTTTTCTTCCTCCTTTGGCTGATCCATGATACGATGCTTCCTCGTCTCCTCATCGCAAGAAGTGCAGCCCCAGTATGTTCCTTTGTGTTTCTGACTTCTGAACTAACTAGAGGGTGTTTACAGCCTGCTGATGAGGAAAGAGAGCCACTGATGGCCTTACAATGTCTTTTTGCCTGGCTGCTCGTTGTTTTAAGATTGCTTAGGCCTGCTGGCCTAGCAACACCTTGGATTTGAGGGGTTATAGTGGAGCAATGTTGCAGTGATTTTTTCAAGTCCATAGATAAGCCCTAGAGGTCAGTTTAATTGCATCTTCCATATTAATTTTGCCGTAGGATTTGAGACAATTCACTTTTTCTGTTTTCTTGCTGAGCTTCCTAGCAAATACATGTATTGAGGAATAAGATAGTAAGCGTCACATAATACATGAGATTATGGTGTTAATGTGTCCCTTCAGGACTCTGTGGAGTCAGAGATCTCTTTTCAGGATATAAAAAGTCCTGCTTATGGAAATATTTTTGTTTTGCTCTTGGTTGTTCTTGTTTCTTCTTGGTTGTTTGCATTTCTCTTTCTTGTTACTTAGGAGGTCACAATATTGCTATTTGCCAGCCAGCCAGCAACATTTCCAGAAATACCAGGGTCACCAGCATCTTTTTTTGAGCGCTCAAAATGCGTAAGCATGTTGGGGAAGAATGCTTGCTCTGTTTATGGAGCATAGCACAACGGAACCATGGTTTCATTTGGGACGTTTGCATGTATGCTGTTAGTCTAGTGAGAGTCATTGTTATTAAATTCCCTAAAAAATTCCTGGCTGTTCTGCCTCGAGCCACCTCCTTCAGTTTGTCTCAAGGAATGGCGTTACCCCTGAATTCCTGGAAGCGCTTGGAGATATGGACACAGTTTCTCTATGGTTGCCATTTGCTTCATCATGGAAAAAATGTCAGTGTTTCCTGTGCTCTCCGTCACTGGCTCAGCAGCTTGAGCTGTGCGTGGCCGTGGGGTGCAGGTCTGGTGGTGTGAAAATCCTCCTTCACCCGTGGCAGCCGGTGGCTCCAGCTGGTAAAGCGCTTGGAGATCTGGGGCTTAATGTTCTGTTCCTTGTCGTTCTCCGTGCTTCTTCTAATAACTTTAAACGTTTTTAAAGAAAGCAAATCGGTTATAAAATTCACCATTTCGCCTGATATTGCAACCTTTCTGTGCAGTCCATGAAGGCTGTTATTTCTCCATAAACAGCCTGGCTGCGTGAAGGCGCGGTGGCAACCTCTGGCTGACGGGATGCGCGTCTCTGCGCCAGGCCTGCCTGGTGACCTGATACTCTGCTGCTCTTCAGGTTTAAGTTACAGGGAGGCAGGGCTGGTGTTCCTGAGAGAAAAAAGTCTCAGATAAGGTTATGTGGAGGTAAAGCATTGAATTTTTCTTCCCTTCATCCCCTCTTGCAGATCAGGTGAGACCATCAGGTGATGGCAGTGAAATCTCCCCAGCCTGCCCATATTTCTCTTTTTACAGGGCTGCATACAGGGCACCCGTGCAGTTGTGTGCTTCTTGAAGCTCATAGGAGGATGAAAAATAAGATGGAAGTTTCCCTGAACTTCCTGAGCCCAGCCTGCTGTAAATCTAGAAGGCTTGTGCTTGTGCCAGTAGGACAGCTCAGCAGAGAGCTCTGTGCGGGTTCGTCTTTGCTGCGTGACTTGGCTAAAAGCAGCTTTAGTCCCTAAAGAGGAGTTTTTAGTGAATAGTCAGTTTATCATTTTTATATCGTCTGACCTATAAACTGTTATTATTGAGGTGGAAGTCCACGATCTTGTTGTCAAGTGTGAGACTGAAAATAGAATATCATACACAGGTTGACTTCTCTCCTGTGTTTTAAAAATGGAAAGTACTCAGTGACAGATAAAGAATTATAACTGGAGGTAATTTGCATGAAGGCATGTTGCCAGGAAGAAGTAAATTCCACGTTGATTTAACATTTTGACATGATCTGTAATTTTACAGTGTAATAGTAAAAAGAAAAGAGATAAATAGTGCATGAAGTTGCTCAACCTGATTCTTGTCTAAGTCTTCACTTGGTAAAGATATGTTTTGTACTTATAAACAAAAGAACCTTATGGGAAAACCTAGTGATTATTCAACTTTCCAGATACTTTGCATGATATAATGATAGAGCTTTTTCTGAAAGTAAACATTTGTATTTTTATTTATGTATTAGTGCTAATCAGCTTTATTGCCAGGTAGGCATGACCTCTGCAGAAAGATCAATTTATCCAAATTTTGAGGGAGATTTGCTGAGTTGCTCTTGACTTTACACAAGACCAAGTGGCAAAATATCTCTATTTAGAAATCCTCACACCTAAGCTGATTTTATTATTCAAGGGAAACTTGGATGCTGACCGTTGAGGCTCTGAGTTTTGATAACATACTTCTGGGCTAATTTGATTGCATGTGGTGCAAAGTCATTTGTAAGTACAGTTACCGTCTATGTAAGATTCTCCACTTTGCACAAGGTGGGGCCTGGCTCTGCCCATATACTTTGTTTAACAAAGTGGCCTCCAGTTTCAATTTTTTTGTATGTCCTGACACTAACAGGGAAGTCAGCATGTGGCTTCCAGCGTGTTTGGAAGGTGTTGCTGGCTTCAGCCCTACCTCAGTGCTGTTGGGTGGAGTAACAGCTTTACTAGCCCTTAAGACGTTTACATCCTCAAGGAGTTGAAGTGAGCACAGCACGAGTGGGGCTTTCTTTTAAAACGTGGGCAAGATCAGTGTTGAAATCAGGTCCTGTAATGTTGGAGTGATACCATAACTTCTGCTGCAGTCAGTGATTGTCATCTGCAGAGGCTTTCTTTCATGTTCCTTTCTTTGGCTCCCCAAAATACAGTTGTTGAAATGCATACCAGTACCCTACAAATAAGTCGGAACTCCCTTCTTCCTTCTCTCCATTTACTTCAGTAAATCTTCAGAGGCATGTGAGGGACTGTTCAAATGCAAGAAAACTTTCTGTTCTTTAAATAAGAGCATTGATATTGTAGGTTATAGGGGGAAAAGATTGATGGAAAAGACAAAGCACAGTCAAAAACACATAATTATATTCATCTTCTGTCACGAGGATTGAATGGGTTGTTTAAAACCCTCTTCAGTTGTTTCACAATATGTACTTCACTTTTCCTTCTGGCAGGCAAAGTATGTAAGAACTTACATGTGTATTTGCCTCTTTAAAGCACAGTACAATTTCAGTGCATTTCAAGTTGCCGTAAATTGTCCTGGAATACTAATCAAATTAGTAAATTAGCACTACTTTCTCCCCTCTGCAGCTCGTGGTTGAGCTGTCTCACTCTTGATCCTGAATCACAAGCTGGCTGCATCCCTCCTGGCTCTGTAAGGAGAGACTGCTATTCCTGCTTCCGTTACAGCTGACACTTGAAAATTCCCTGCTATTTTTAGATGATTTTCAATTTCATTTCTGTCCTTCAAAAAGAAAAAAAAATAAATCCTAGCCTTTCAATTTTTAACTTCCAGTGGGAGTTGCTATTGCCAAGAAGCCAGCTAGTCACCGTAGTCGCATTAACACATTTTAACAGGTTCTGTTACCTACGTTTGTGTTACTGTCAAGGCTGTTTCACAGGTTTGTGGGAAATGGCTGGAACTTGACTTAAAGCGAGGCTGTACGGGTTGTGGAAGTGCAGCTGCGTGCTCCCAAGCAGCATTTAGTGAAAACATGAGGTGACAGTGGTGGCAGGAGTGGGCCGGGAGCAGCGCCACAGGGCTGCGGGCCTGGCCATGGCCTAGGGCCGTGCTGAGGGGCCACGGCTGCTTGGGCAGGTTCAGCTGGAGCCAGGATCCTCTCGATCCTCTTTGTCTGTCCTGGGTGGCTCTGGGGGCCTGTGCTGCCCTTCCAAACCAACTTGTTTTCATCGCACGAATGTTCTCTTTCCTTGTTTCCAGAAACGCTCTAGCCTAGAGTGCTAGGCCTACCGGACACGTGGCTTTAGGGTTAGATAGGTTTCATGGTTCTAAAATTATTTTGTGAAGGAACAAAATGTTCCACATTTTTTCTTCAGCGAGCATCTCTCAAGTTCAAAATGTCCCTTACATCTGCCTGCAAACTTTTGGATTTGTATTTGCTACAGTAACTTAATGTGGGAATTCTTAGGAAACCATATAAATAACCATAAATACATGCTGCAAGTCTTTATTTCACTGACAGTGCTTCCTGTTCCTTTGAATGCACTTCTTAAGCTGTTGTCTTCAGCTTGACTTGATACATTTAGAAATCGCATTATTGTCATGAAGTTGTACTACCTAGAGAAAATCCCCCAAATTGGAACAGTGACAAGGAGCTACTGGAAGAATGAAGTATGCTGGCTTGCTGATGGGACCTTTCTGTTTGTGGCTTGACATATGCAGAATCACGCAAACAAAAGCAAGCATCTTTTGCTGTGCCTGTAATGTCTCGTTTGCCTAAAAGCGAAAGAGCAGCTGTCTTTCCTCTTGCCCTTTTCCTTTGGCTGTCGGCTGAAGGTAACCCTGGTTCCTGTGTGTGTCCACCAGAGCAGGACTGTCCCCGGTGTTCCTCCCATTGCACGGGGAGTGGAGGGACACAGAGAGAGAGATTAAAAGCATCCAAATGCAGCTGCCTGTGAACTAGGAGTTAACGTTGGTTCCCTTCCGCTTTTGTTAGCTTATAGGCCTTTGAAGGAAAACTCACAGAATGGTTAGATTTGGCAGGGACCTCTGGTCATCTGACGCAACCTTCTGCTCAAGCAGGGAATCCTCTTCTGCCCCCTCAGAGATAAGAGGGAGAAGGAGACAGTGAAAGCAAAACTAGTTTATAATCAGCGTTAGCAATTATTCATATGTTTTATGAGCTAAAATGGTGACAGTTGGGTTCTACGCTTAACAGCACAATGAGCAAAAAGGAAAGTTGGTAATTGAAATAAAATGCGCTTTGAAATGTTGATTCAGCCTTTAGGAAATGTAAGAAAACTTCTGTTTCTGGTATCAGATGCTTAATTCTTTGCATCCATTAGATAAACAAGGACATTTAAAACAGAAATGGAAACTTTTTTTTTTTTAATGTGCAGCTTGGATGTCTGACTTGAAAGCATATACCTAATGCATGAAATAGAACTTTTTTTTTTTTTTTTTCTTTATACCCATTTTCAAAAAGCTGCCTGATAAGCTTTTGCATAGCTGCTCCTGGTAGTTCTTGAATCAAATTCTTGCAGTTATTTTTAACTCCTGTTCAGTGGACATGTGAGGTCTGTCCTGCAGGGAACGGAGTGTCTTTATCCTCTGACCGACTTGGACAGAAGTGAAACAGGTAAATCTCTTGGAAGTGCTCAGGGCCTGACACGGCCGGTGTTAAAGACAGGATGTAATGAGGAAATGCTACTGCAAGGACATAATTTGCAAAGAGCCCAAGTACAATGTTAGCTCCAAATTTCCGTTGTTTAAACAACGTGATGCTCGGTAAGAGCTGTGGGTGTTTCTAGGAAGTCTGCGTTTGGGCTGTACCAGCAGAAGGAATGGTGGCTGCAGGTTTCCAGAAGAACAGCAAAAACCTTGTAGTGTGGCACTTGCCCACAGTGAAATTCCGCTAGCAGACCATCAGACCTTGTTCCAAGATTTTGTAGCCTTTTCCACCTATGCCAGTATTCAGGACTTGGTTTTTATTTGATAACAATATGTAAAAGGGTTTCACTTGTTTTGCTTTCAGTCTGACTCCCTTTCTGTGACTGACATTGCTTCTGCAGTACATTATGAAAGAGATTTTATCACGTACGTACATGTAAGTTACTATTGAGACAATATGAGTAATATTTAATGTTTTACTTGCTGCTTGGCAATGTAGCATCAACTGGAAGCAGAGAGCTTTCTTAAAAACACCACGTGAGGATGAGAAAATTTATTATTAGTTGTTTCATAATCCCAATAAACCATTTAAGAGGAACGCACACACGTGCCATGCCTTTCCCCAGTTTCTGGAATCCGTCGTGATCGCTAATTGAATTTTTCTGCTGAGGATGTTAAACTAACATGTATGTCTTAGGTTATGAAACATCGCTGCCACTGGAATCTGCTGCGGGTACGGAGCTGTAAACAAAAGGTCTCTAGTCTTCGCTGAAGTCACGTTTTCCTACCTCTGCTGGAAACTTTACTCATACTTTGGCATTTGATGACAGCTTTTCACAAAGAAGTTCAAAAATTTTTATTGCGTGAAACTGTTGAGAGTTACTTGCTTTCAATGTAGACATACGTTGTGTTTGTGTATATGTATAGCATTTCAGTAAATACCTGCATCCTGAGGGTGTTTCTTATATGAAAACGCACCAAGTTGTCTTTGCAGCCTGTTATCTCTGAAAAATTGTCTTCTGTGCCTGTGACCATCACCATGTAACCCTTCCGCCTCACTGCAGTTGAGCTGGGGTGTCCTTTGTCCCTCCTTTATGTAGCAGGGTGAAATCCAAGACATCGTGAGAACTGTTAGGACCAGTAAAGCTCGTGATTCTACCATCTTATTTTTCAGACCCATTGTCAAAAAATTTAAATTAGGACTTTAGCCAGCTGGTACTTTTGATGAGACAGAAGCGTATCTCTAGCTGTAAGCACCGGAGTAGGGTTGCCACTGTTGGGATTGCTGATGTGTCTGATGAGAAGTTCAGGGACACTTGCAGGATCAGGCACAACACTGAACTTAACCTCTCACAGCTGGATTCTTCCAAAGGCAGTAAGGAGGTTTACGTGCCCATAGCCACAGCAGTGTCCAGAGGCCATGGTGGGAATCCTTGTCTAAAGAACTGTATTCTTTTATTATACAGGGATGGTTTGCCTTTTACAATTTACTGCCTGAAAACTTTTGAAATCCACTGTCTGTGTATTGCTGCACATGAGCTACAAATCAAAGCAAACAGGAATATGTCGTTTTGAAATCCCATCTATTGAAATGATTATGAAAAATGCACTTGTCTTTTTTTTTTTTTTTTTTTTTTTTTTTTTACTATTTTTCATCAAAAAGCAAAAATGGCCAAAATATAACATTCAGCTTAGGTCAAATAAATGTGTGGTCATACTGGAGTTTTTTGTTGTTGATATGTCCGTTGTAAAAACACTGGATTAACCAAATTGCCTGGTAACCTTCATTTCATGGCTGGACCTCTTCAGCCAAGTGTGCTTTCTTTCCAGTTCTGGACCTCTTCAGCCAAGTGTGCTTTCTTTCCAGTTCATGGCCAGAAGATCAGCCATTAGTGCAGGTTTGTTGCAATGAGAGCCTAAAGCTTTTAAAATGATGGAGATCTCATGTGGTCAAAGCATCTAGGTCCTGGGAGGCGCCGATGTATTGCATCGGTTACAGCTAGGATCTGGTGATCTGGTGTTTGAAGGCACCATCAGCTGCTCTCGATCAGGCTTTACTTGGGAATAGTGCACAGTTCTTGCACCAGATCTTCGTCAGATGGCTGGTGTCAAAAAACAACAACAACAATAAAGCTTAGCAATCTATATTAGAACCTACCTGTTGATAGCAAAGGCAGGAGCACATCTAAGACAGATTTTCTTTCTTTCGCTGCTGCTGCTTCAGCAGGGCCTGGGGTGCACCCAACTCAGCAGCGCTGCTTGTGCAGGGACCGTGGGCAGAGGAGTTCGTGGTGGCCACAGTCAGGTGCCGAGACTGAATCAGGCCATATGGAAAACATTTTTGATCAGGCACAGTGTTTTCTGAACGCTGCAAAAAAATGTGTGCGTGACGTGGCTGTTTTTAAAATGTAGTGTGTCTGTCTGTCAAGCGTTGAATTCTTCCCAAGATTTCGAGAGGTGACAAAGTTGGAAATTGTCTTAGAACATAAAAGGAAAGTTTTTAAAGTTAGGATAGATTTTTCTTGCTAGGCTTCCCCGCTTTCTGCCCTTCTATAAAGTATGGTATTTTATAAGCTATTTTATAAACTGTGTTATGTGTGTATTTTGGGACTGAACTTGGACTATGATTTGCCTGGTGTGAGCCTCATGGCATAGGCAGCCATGCAACACGGCAGGCTGTGTGTGCGTGCTGCTGCTGCTGCTGTAGCAGAGGGGGCTTTGCAGTTTGTGCAGGTTGTGCTGGCAGCATGTTATTTGTCCGACCCCTTCGGAGTGCAGGATTTAATTCTTGTGCTGCTTCCTACGCCCAGGATCCAGGCCCTGCTGGGGTTCTGTGCGGATTTTAAGCAGCAAATCTTCCTCATGCAAGCAGCGTGCTTTGTTGAAGTTGTTATAATCGCTTCCTTGCAGAGGAGCCAGCTGGTTTTAATGGCGGAGTTATTGATTTGGGGAGGTTGTGTGATTTTGTGTGTGCGCTCATGTCGCCTGCAGGACGTTCTGGTAACAAGTCTGCGGGGGTAATGCATAAAACTGCATCGGTACACACTGAGTGCACTGGCAGTTTGTGTAAATAAGAGCACTTTAAGTTAGCAAAGGGCTTCCACACATGTAAGCCACACAGAAGGGTGCTCGGACAGTCCTTGCTGCTGTGTTCAGGTGATTCAGCACAAAGCGAAGTGCAAGAGGAAAGGCTGTAAACACAGACACAGGGATCGGAAGAAGGAAGCCTGAGAGTATTTCTGAGAGTTTTTATCGTCCCTTTCGATGTGTGTGTCAAATTATAACACTGCTGCCATGACCATTAGAGGTTGATGTTACAGAAAATTAGCCAGAGGACTGCAGCTGCCATTAGGTGGCCATTGGCCAGACTCACAAAGCCAGTAACGATCCTGTCCCTATGCTTGGGTTGATAATGGCTCTTCTACAGCCTCGTTGGGTAAATAAATAAGTTTGGGTTCTTTCTTGAGAATAATTTCTTTTTCCTGGTGTGACTTTTTCATGTCTTGTAATTTGAAGAAAAATCCCTCCAACCCCTTCCTTTCAAGAAAGCCTAAAATAAAGGTCTCAGTATGGATATGTGGATATTTTTATACCAATACATAACTGAACCATAACAAAGGGAGGATGAAATGTTATTCTTTCATATGTGCTCTTTCCCTTAGGTGGTCAGGAGATAAAAATCTGCGGTGTGGGCCCAGCACACCAGCTGGGAAGAAGCTGTGCGTTCGGGTCACTGGGACAAACTGGCTTTGTGTGCTTGCAGAGGGATGCTGTGGTTGGACAGGGGCAAGTGCTTGCTTTGAGAGCTGTCTGGAGTCCCTGCCGTTAGTTTCTTCCATGTCTGTAGCTGTGGAGCCCGTCCCTGGAAAACAGTAGTGCAGGCATCTGTCAGAATGTGTTATTTTTCTGATGTGCCCATTCAATAATCTGCCCGAGGAGGTAAGTCAGCCTTCATCAAACCCCGGTTATAGCTGCAGCCAGGGGTCGTTATGTTTGTGTTTTGTAGGGCTCCTGCCTGCTCTAATAAAGCTGCTGGAACAGTTGGCTTCATTGCCCTGATCTGTGAAGTTTACCATTGTTAATGTCACTTTTTTTTTATGGGAGACTGACCAGACACATCCTAAGAACGCAGCAGTGAAGTGCCAGCGTGCAGTAACTGCAGTTTCTATGCTGTGACCCCTAAAAGCAGGTTTAAAACCCCATCAGCAAACAGGTGCTTGCTTCCTAAATGTCTTTGTGGTAGAGGGAGCACCACAAAGTGCTGCTGTGTGCAGGGCAGGGCAATGAGCTTGTTCGTTCGCTGGTAAGAAGATGTGCTTGCATTTTGTTGACAGTGAGCTGTGATTGCTGACAGCGGCTCCCAAAATGCTGTATTTGGGGTTTCTCCAGAAACGCAGGCATTTGTAAGTAAGTGGGCTAAATCAACTACATTCTGTGCAGTTAAAATCAGTATTTCTACTCCATGGACACGGTGTGTTGCTTGATACCCCTGTCTCAGACGCTGCCTGCCCGCATGTACACTTCTGTGTTGAGCTGGGAATATTTTCTCCTATCTAGTTGCGTCCCCACATTTTCTCCCCATAACAATTTTCCCCCCATGTGGAGTTCAGGAAGAATACAGGACTGAGCTGTATTTTCCCTTTTTTGGTACATCTTTGGGCATTATCTGTAATAGAGTTTGGGGCCTTAAAAAGGTAAATTGGTATGGAGATACTGACTGGGAGATGCTGCAGGGAGATGTGGGGATACCGGGCACGTTTCGGGAGCAGGATGAAGAACAGCGGGTTCAGCCCAGCAGCGCTGAAAACCCCCTCAGTGGTATGGGCAGATGCAGTATTTGCAGGGAGGAGAGTGCAAATACTCCTGAGCTGTCCCTTGGCTTCTGCATCCCATGCCCTGGTGGCAGGTCCTCGTTAGCGGCGTTGTCCAAGCCGGTGTCCGCGTCGTTCTGCTCAGCTTTCGCTTCCTGCGCTTGTGGGTGGAACCCGGTGTTCTGCCTCCAGACTTGGAGAGGAGAAATTGCTGTCAACGCTATTTTGCAGCTTTTTTTTTTTTTTTATAGTACAAACCAGATAATGATTTATCCTTCCTACTGCAGTGTTATGGTAGTTCTGGCAGGGAGAGGGTTTTTAAGTGACATTCACTTGGGAGGACGGAAATGATTCTTTAATGGCCTAACGTTTTCAGATGCTGCCTAGCATTTGGGGTGATTCATGACGTTTCCTGAACCAGAATTTACCTTTTTGGATGTTGGGGAAGGAAAGAACATACTGCAGCGGCAGTAGTGTATCCAAGATGCTTTTTGTTGTTATTTCAGTGAGATTTCCCCAAAGTAAATCTCGAGACCTTTAGCACTTGGCGGAGCCTCTCCTTGTCCCGTGTGCGGAAGAAAGGATGGATTCAGTGCATTTATCCAGCTGACATTTGGCTGCTCTGAATACGTGTTCCGCTTAGTGTGAGCGGTCATGTGAACATGTTCGGATGTGAACCTGTCTCCACACGTGGAGAAATTGGAGTTTTTGAGCTGCCTGTGTGTGTGTGTATGTGTATAGTTGCAGTATTATCAGCCAAAACAGCAGGGAGAACAAGTGTGTAAATGACACCTGAAAATCTGAAAGGTAAGCACTAAAGCAAGTGCTTACAGCACAGGCAGTAGGTGGCCGAGTTCCTTCGTGTTCGCCTTTAAAATTTGCCATTTTGGCATTTGGAAATTTAATATCCAAATTTTGAAACATACTGCGGTCTTTTAATTTCTTTCTATTTTTAAAACCTACTTAATAACCAGGAGGTTAGTTGGCAAAAACATCTTTCAAGGGAAGCAGAAGTGAAAGAGGGAGAGACGGTGGATTTTTGGTCCGGTGGGAGACAGCTCGTCCCCCAGGGCGGCCGTGCCCCTGGGTTCCTAAAGTTCAGGTGCTGGGGGCTCTGCTGGGCCCAGTTTTTCTTTCTGGGTTATCCAGTACGTTCCTGCCTGATTTTAGGGACCGCATTTCAGAGGAATTTTCTCAGTGCAGTGCAAGCTGCTGCCCATGGTAACTTGTGCGCTTCTAAAGAAAGGTCGGATTTGCTGGTATCGCCCTCCCTGCCCCCAAAACCTGACAGCTGTTTTAAGAAGTTATTTTCAGGCTGGAACATGAAACTTGGAGGAGAACCAGCCTTCTTTATAAACAAACTCAGCAGTTCCCCCCTATTAAATAGGACTCTGTACTTTTATTTACAACTGAATGTAGCTGATCGTATGGTACTGCTGCAGTTTATTTCCCCCTTTTTATTTACTTTATTGCTCTTTAATGTTTGTTTGCTAATAATTCAAAAGCGTAAACAACTGGAGGTGGTGGTGGACTTTGTGGTGTGAGTTGTAATAGCATTTCCAGTGCAGTTTGCTGATGGGAAAAAGGATGTTGGGAAATAGGAAAGCTGGGATTTTCACATATTCGCATCATGGGTTTTAGCTGTAGAACTGAAGAGCAAAACTTATTTTTGAGCAATGTCTCGCATACTTTGGTGCAAGTTCCCAAGGTCCCACAGCACCATGGTAGCTTCTCTGGAAATATTGTGGCTTATTTAGATAAATTTTCAGTGTTTGTTTTCTTTGTTCTCTTGCAACTGAAGATAAGCCCTGTAGGCAATACAGCAGGAAAATATTTTAATGGGACGGAAGCAGTGAAGGGAAAATAGTTATTCCTAAATTTTCTTTTGTATTTTTAATTACCCATTAGATCATATCTTCTGAGATGTAAATTAGCGATGGATTCTGTGGTGATAGGCAGAAAAACCGGGAGGGCGGTAGGGAAGTGGAAATCAAAGGGACGCTGTGTGATGGTGGGAGGGAAGAGGTGGTGAGGAGTTGAGATCTGTAGAAAGCCAACCTGGACTTCATTTTTGGGGTCTTTTCTTGTTTAGCCCTTGGATGTCGTTAGTTTTGTTGCAGAAATAGAAGAAACGCAGCCAAAACACGACGTGAAGCAAGTGGAGAGGACCTATAAGAGGGCAACGGAGACAGGCAGATGCTGAGAAAAGAGGGAAGGAATTGCAGCTGTTTGGGTTGGGATGGAAGGATGAGTGGGAGGGCGCTGCGTGGGGGGCAGGACCCGAGTCCTGTCCTTACGCTGCTGCACCAGCCCCGGGCCCGGCAGCGTGGGCGGAACGACAGCGACTTCATCGTGTTGAGGATGCTAAAACTGACATGAATTAATGCATCGCCCTGGGAGGTCGTAGGGTTTCCCCCGCTGGCAGTTCTCATGAAGAAGCCAGGAGCTGCGCGGGGACTGCCCCGCGGCGTGTGGGTGGGCTGGGTCGGGGCGATGGGAACCGCGCTGCTGCGAGTGGAGGTGCCGTATTTCAGCAAGATGGCATTAAAAGAATTTTAATCCTCTTTTTGAAAACACAGAAGTGCTGCGGCTTCACTGGGCGGGGGAGTATTTTTTTTTTTTTTAATGTCATGATTCATCCACAGTGCAGGATGAGAGAAGATCTGCTGCTGGCCCCAAAGCTGCACGGAGCAGTGCCACCATCCTACCTGTGATAACCAGGCCTGGGATGGGCTGGGCATGTGTCGGGGCTGTGGTGCTTTCTGGAATGACACTTAAGCAGTCCCCAAATATCATTGCCAGAGGTTTTCCTATAAGTAGAAACTCAACATGCAATGATAATTATTTTTTTTAACATGCTCACATGTACATATATAAATAAACGCATCGATTCTGTTAGCTCAGAACTATTAATTCTGGACAAGAAATTAATTGCAAACCAATGGTTTGGGGGGTTGCTTTGCTTTTGTACGAAAAGCTCTGGATGCTGCAGCCACGGAAAATACCAGGACAGACGTGGGACACATCCTGACGGTGCCGGTCCCATCGCACCGCAGCTGGCCAGGGCTGGCCGGGAAGCACCTGCGGCCGACGGAGGGCTCACGATGCTCCAGAGGGTGGCTGTGCTCAGCTGTGACAGTTTGTCCCTCTACATCCTTTTCCTTTCAGTGCAATCTTCTGGACAGACTTGTGTGATAAGTTTTTTTTTGACTGCAGATGTGTTTGTCGTTGGAATTTACTCCGCTCTGCTCTGCGAGCCTTGCCGTGGTGTTTCCAGGTCTGTTTCACTGGAAATTTCTCCTGCACCATCTAAGCTTGCACAAACAAACCAGGCATAACTGTTTGGAAAGGTTGTTTTGTGAGCTGTTCTTTCTGTATTTTCCAAATGTATATTGCCAGCAGTGAGACGAAAGTGACGGGAAGGTGCTTTGGGTGCAAGTGTGGCCCAGGAGCAGTAAAAGCTCCGTTTCCTCTTCGGCTTTGTGCAGACCAGCAAAGCGCCTTGGTATCATGAAACGTTCTCAAATATTTTCTGTTCTCATTTCTATTTCTTCCTTATCTACTAGCACAATTCCGTAGGCTTGCTCATTGATAAGCAGATAAGGACTCCTATCAAAGATTAAGAAAATAAACCTGATTTTTGATTGTTTCCATCGCTTGCCAGCTTTGTCTCAGTGTGTGTACAGGAAAATGTTCTCAGGGGTCAACAAGTCTGATGATTTTGTTGGTAGTAGTTCAGATGTAATGCCTCTTAGTTATGAAGGGCAACATCATATACTTAATTTAATATCATGTTAGCCATTCTCTCCTTTCAGTTATCAACAGGAAGACTAAATAAAAATAGCTTAAAGAAACATGCCACTAAAATATTATTTTTTTAAAAAGCATTAGGGAAGAACTATTTCAAGGGCTATTTTTAGGTCCCTAAAACTAGAGGCTGTCTTCTTATTTCTTTTTCCCACCATGTAGGCTTTTGTTTTGTTGTTGTTTTTAAATCATTTCTGTTTACTTTCATAACCAGAATTGTTGCCTTGAAGTAATGTATTTTTAAGGATAGTTAAACTCAGGAAGTTTGGGGGGATTGTGTTATTTATAGTCCATCACTTCATACCAAGGTTCTTACCGAAGGATTTCTTTGTATCTGATTAATTTTGTTTCTGATTAATTTTGTTCATTAAACTCCATGTACTCCAGTGGGAGCTGTACACCTAACTCACTCGGATCTACCTGTGCAGATTGTGAAAACCAAGCTTCTAGCTCACACTGGGGAAAAAATCAAGTTACAAATATGTTTTTGCTCTCCTCGCTGGGGCTGTTTTACTAGAAAGCAAGCTCTGTTGAGCATGTCAAAGCCCTTAATCGTCAGGCTCCATCTCACAGTTGCTGCTTCTCACTTGCTCGCTTTTCCTTTTTTTTTTCTTCCTTTTTTTTTCCCTCCTTTGCCAGTTCTCCCCCTCCCCTCTCATTAACGTGACTCGTATTCAGATTAAATTAAGGAAACACAGGGGAAATGCATATGTTTTAAGAGGCTGGTTCTTCTCTGATCACGCAGTGTTTGTTGTTTGGTGCTGCCTGGAATTTGCCTTCATGCAAAACTTCAGCTTTTACTGTTTGTTTTAGGGCTGGCACGGCACAGTAAGCATCATGTGGGTTTTTAAGTAGGGGAGAAATGAGGCTTTGCTGCTTGCGACGTGATGCAGGTGGTGCTCATGGGGCTGCCTGGCTTTTTGGCCTTCCTCCTCCACGTAGATGAGAATTGTGGAATTGTATTGGCTTTCCGATTGCCATTTGGAAAAAGTATTTTACCTTGAATAAAGCCTATGAAATGTTTTCCTTCCCTGCCTCCAGCATCTTCGCTTTCTCCATGCCCCTTCTTTCTTCCAGTCCTTCCTTCCAGGTTTCCGCTCCGGGTCCGCAGGGCTGGCCCAGTGCTCGGGATGGCTGGAGGAGAGAAAAGCTGAAGCACAGGGAGCGAATGAAGCAATGGGAGAGAGCAGCTGGGTAGGCTGGTTGGAAACTCCTGCAGCAGATCCGCTGGTGGGGCGGCGCTCCTCGTCCTCCTGCAGCAGCACCCCCAGGCCTTCCTGCTGCCTCCCGTCTCTCGTTTGCTTTCTTGCCATTGTCCAGCTAATCCTGGCATCGGGACAGGATTCCTGAAGAAGGAGATGAAAATTTGTTTAGAAAGAGTCATGGTTATCCATTTCATTTTATATGTGGGATGATCTGGAATGTTACACAGTCTGAATGTTGATGGATTGGCAGCGAATGTCAAGGCCCTTCGTTCTCCATACCCCATTTTAGTTGTTTTTAAGGACATGAAAACGTAAAGATGCGATTACCAAGGGCAGAAGCGGCAGCAAGGATAACCGAGTCAGTTCCTGTTCCTTTTCAGGAAAGGAGCCCGGCTCTGCTGGGCTGGGAAGCACCCATAAACTTCCCAACCTAGCTGATTTGTTTTAAGCTCTGGATTTATGGGACTTACAGTAAGCAAACCCGAAAGGAAATAGTATAACATCCGGAACGGAGCATCTCTCTCACACTTGACAGTAAGGGAGTAATGGGAAGGAAGGAGCAGGGTTGGCCACGGGCAGGGTTTTGTGCCCAGGGCTAGGAGCGCCCCGGGACACGGCTGTGGTCGCTCCCCCGTGCCGACCGCGGCCCCTGGCTCTGGGGCCATAAAAGGGAACACATTTCTTGTCAAAATACGGCTGCCAAGCCCGGCGGATTTCTGGGAAAAATGTCCAGTAACGGCTGATGCAGCCTTGGGATGCTGGACAGATTAAGAGTGTAAACATTTACTTGCTCTAACCAGGGTTGTTCGCTCTTTGGAGCCCGTAGGGCAGGAGGATGTAATGCTGCCGACTCATGGACGGCCACTGCGTAGCGGTGCAAAGCCTAGGCAGAGGTTTAAAGGTCAGAATTACGTTGTTTTTGTTTTTTTTTTAAGTTATTTTATCACAATGGACATAGCAAACAGGTCCTTTTTTTTTTTTTTTTTTTTGAAAAAGGTGCATCCTTGCAGTAAAAATCAATTTTAGGTAAAAAAGTAGCCATTTTTTCCCTCTCGTCATTTAATTTGAATTGTTTTATAGTAACACTATTCCCTTATTGCCCGGGGAGTTTTAAATATCTATAAGCTCTTTAAATGATGCAAGAAGGCGATCTGTTGGCATATAATGCAAACTGAGCGAGTGGAAAAGTAAATATTTAAGGCTGACATATTGAAGTATAAATAGCGGTCACTGTGTGTAATGTCTTAATTGTAAAAATATTTCTAGAGTTCTGCTAGTATGCACCGCTGCCCGTCCGATGGCGACGTTTTCGAGAAGCTGCGTTTATATTTTGGAAAGTCTGCCTCAGGCTGCTCGGGGACGCTCCTTTGCCAGCGCTGTGCTGCTGGGTGCGTGGCGATCCCCAGCCCGCGGGCAGAAAAACTTTTCTGAAATTTGTCCCTGCCCTGGGCTGGCTGTGGAGCTGTCTAATCCCAAAATGAGGAGCAGGGCTCCTCAAACACTGGCATCGAGGCAGCACAAAGGGCTGCTGCTGGCCAGGCCGTGCCATGGGGCATTGGCAGCCCTGTGGAGATGTGGTGCTGGGAGAGGCCTGGGCCGATGCTGCCGCTCGCCACACGCATCCTGCCAGGCTGGAGCTGGGTTTTCTCTGCCTTCAGAACCTGTTTTTGATGTCTTAAGGTGTGCAAGGCCAGGGTTTTGTACCTAAAGAGCCCCACCATGCACCTCAGCTGGGGCCACAATGAAGAGCTCACCTCTTCATTCCCTTCCCGCAGGCTCCTGGTAGGTCATGGCTGCGGCTCGAGGCTTGAGTGATGAACAGCAGCCCCGTGGGCTGTGCCGTGCCCTGCCCTGGTTGTCAGGCCTGGCTGGTGTCCCTGTGTGCAGGAGGGCAGGGAGGTGGGAGCTGTTAGCATGCCTTGACGCTGTACGACAGCTGCCCTCCACTCGCAGCTGAAGTTTGGCGCGGCCGGAGCCAAGCTGACATTTATACTTAATGCTGAACGTGTCTGACTTCAGCAGTAACGTTAAAGGGAGGCATCCCTCTCTTGCAAAGAGCCATCGTGGTCACAGGTAATGCTAGTCTGGAATTGCGTTGGTGGTTTTTGCTAAATCCACTCTGAAACGTTTGTTTTATAGGTAGGCTTTGCAAGTTTTGTAGAAGCGAACAACAGATCTTGCTAAATTTCAGCTTCCCCACCTCTTAAAAGACTGGTTTTTCACATGCAGGAATTTGGTCTTGAACTGCAGCACAGAACAGGGACACACCAGGGCCTTTCAGAGCCCTTCCTTACCTTCCTGGCAGGCAGCTTGCTCGGCCAGGTCGGCGTGGCAGTGACACGCACAGTGACAAGCTGCAGTTGTCATCGTCTCCCTAGCTGGTGCCGCTATCTGTGTCAGCCCGTACTTTCTCTTGTTTATTCCTTCTGTAATACTGCCTGCTAATACTGAGTCATATTTTTAAGCTGTGGTTTGGAGCTCTCCAGGACCTCGAGCTCAGCGCCGGTGACGCGCTGCATCGCGTTACTTTCTCCAGAAGCAGCCCCTATCTTGCCGCTCCCCTCCCGAAATTCGTAGCAGCCCAGGTACGTTGCTAGTTTTGCAAAGCAGCACGGGGCAAGGAGGTTTCCTGCTGCTCGGTGGGTCCAGCCACAGCAGAAGGTGGCGAAGGGCAGCCCCTTCCCTTCCCTGCCCCGTTCCTGAGGTGGCCGGGAGCGCCGTGGCCACGTAGTGTCCGTTGTGTTGTTCTTTGCCCGAATGGTATCAGTGGTTTTAACTCACTGGAAAATAAATGGTTTGCAGGAGCTTTTGTGGCCAAGAAAGAAAAATAACTTTTTTCTTTTTCTTTTTCTTTTTTTTTTAATAATTGTGTAAATGTGTACAATAAAACCCGGTTACGCATTTAGCAATAAACGCTTGTTCTGCCAGTGCCACACCTGTGGTCAGGGCAGTGTAGTGCCATTTTTCATATTATCCCAATATAAATAATTTATTTAGTGAATTATTATTTTATATGTTAGTTTCTAATCCAATGTATAATTATATAATAATGGTAATGCCTGAGAGCCGTAATAAAAATCAAGAACATTTTCTTAAGTGCTTTTCAAACATTAAAAAAAATCCCTGTGAACTCTGGTTTAAATAAACAATACAAATGCAACAGAGATACAAGCCACAGCAGAAGTAAATTTGTATTCAAAAAATATAGGAACGTGCTTAAATATTTTCTTTGAAAAGCTTTTTTAAAAATACTATCTAACATCCTAACTGACATATTTAAAAGTTTGAAAGCTTTGTTCGTAATCATCAATTGTGCTGCGCTGATTATGCAGAACAGGTAATTGCGAGGCTGTTGAGCACCTAACAAAGGTCTGACCTTGCTGACTTCCCCTTGCAGGCCTGTCCTCTCCTCCGTTTGATCTGCTCTGTCTCTCCCAGCCGAGTGCTGCTTTCCCATCTCCCTGGCTCAATAACCTTGTTTATTCTCTGCCTAGCAAACAGAGCAGCGCATGCCCTGAGGCCTGGCTGTGGCACTACAGGGCTTGCCACCAGCTCTTTTGCCCTCTGCTTTCTTCCCCACTGAGATTTTTTTTTCTTTTGTAATTTAATCACTTTTACAGACTGCTTCTCTGGTTTAAACTGTCCGCATCCTTCAGTGCACGTGGCTGTTCAGTAATGAGCTATTCGAACTCATGCAGATAGCTTGAGCAAGCTGTACTTGGATATCCCATTTTATACTTCATTGCAGTGCATAAATCCCATCAGAAATTGATTAGGAATGTTCTTTTGGGAGGCTAGACGTGGTACGGTTAGGGCTTTGCAGACGACTGCTTGATGCTCATTTCCTTTCTTTTGCAAAAAAAAAATAAATATTAAATTGTCTTGACAATAGCAAAGTCCATTTTTCAGATGTTGAATGCTGGAGTAACGGACACAGTAGGGTTGTATCGTGCTTGCACTGATCATTTCATGGCTGTGACTCCGTTTGGTCTGGTTTTGTTTGGCTTTTTGGACAGTTGTTAAAAACAACCGTTCTGGAAGCACCTCGCATAGGTAAGGTAGTAGGCTGGTATATTTTTAGTGCAGCAGCTAAAAAACAGGGCGATGGACAATAAAGCAGTGTGTGTGCCGCTGTCCTGGCAAGAGTGCCTGGTAGATGCTGCCCTAACCACAGAGCTCCCAAAGCACTGGTGTGCTTCGTGGCGTGGGCATCGCTGATTCGGCTTGGTGAGCAATACATTCCTCTCTCTTCAGCTCCAGTGCGTTGAGGTGTATTTTGAAAGCTTTAATACCAACAGGTTTTATAGGTTGTGCGTGGTTAATTCATATCCCTCAGTGATATCCTGAGCCAACGCTGCATTTCTCTTATTTCCCGAGCAATTCCGTGTGCTGATTTACGATGCAGTTGCTTTCAGTTTGCATCTTAATTTTATGTGTGTGTCACTTACCAACAGATGCTTTGTGGAGTAGAGGCTCCTATAATTAGATCTGGCATATGTTCTCATGATAGGTGAAATAGTTTGCATGCTTGTAGAATAAATATTTTCTGCTGTCCGTATTTATAATAATGGTAAACAATTGACCACGTTAGCTCTGCGCTCCGTCTTTAGGGTAAGCTGTGGCTTTTGGAACAGGTACCCGTGTGGTTCCAAAATACGGAGTCCTTTCTAACGGCATTTTTGTTGTTGTTTTAATACTCCAAAAAAGGGAATGATCAAAGTGCAGTCTGTTCTTTCCTGCCCTTCTAGATATACAAAACAGCTGCAAAGCACAATCAACTATTGTAGTGATATGTGCCCGAGGTCTATAAATAGACGTAAAGCTTCGAGCTTGAACTGCGCTGCTGGAGAGGCCAGGGGATTTTTGCCTGGGGTTACTAAACATTCCCTCGCTTGTTTGTGGTTTAGAACCATAATTTCCTAGGCTGCTATATTTCAATTAAACCTGAATTCAAAATGACTTTACCGTGAAGGCTTTACATGATTTCATTGTTCGCAGTTTTCTCATTCCATGATGGTTTTCAACCTCTTTATTTTTTTTTTCGTTGCAAAATCCTTATGCATTACAAGTTTCTAAAGGAAAACAAGTGAAGTATAAGACCTATTTTTTTTTTTTGCCAACAGAATATTGCTGTGATATGTGCACTTAGTGGGAATTTTATGGAGGCATGCGTGAAGAGTGAGAATCTGAATATTGTTTCATTAAACTGTGGTCTGGACTCTCCTTCAACCTGGAAATGTGCAGTGTGGTGCTAGATAAGGGCTTCATGTTCTTTTGAACTGGGAAGTAGGCAGCTGCTCCAAGTACACCCTGCCGAACTGTGAAAAAGAGTAATAAAATCTGCATAGCAGACTCGGAGCTGCAAGAGCTGTTCCCAGATTTCTGAAGTTGATGTGCTGCATACTTCTTATTCATCGTGTTAACTGCTATTGGAGTAGTTGTTGAGAATGTGAGAGCTAGGGACTTCCAAGACGATGAGCGAAAAATTAGTGTATTTGGCAGGAGGAAGGTGTTGGAGATAATTTGGGTTTTGAGTATCCAGGATGTGGTTGAAACTGCTTCAGGCAGAGTTGAAGGAGGCTCTAAATTGCTTGTTGGCTTTCCGCTCGCTCTCCTCCTGAGCAAACTATTGGTTCCCGTTGCTTTTCGACAATGCTAGCACCCAGCATTGTTAGTAGTGCTGTCCTGCTTTAAATTAAAGGGAGAGGAGTGATAAAAATAACGACTTTAGCATTTTAAGTCGCTATTTTTCACATGTAACCTTCGTGCTTCGAGTCAGATGAACCGCTTCATCTCAAGTCTGTACAATTTCCGTGGCATGACTTGAAATCCAGATAATTGCTGCTTACCAGGAGCGACGTGGAAGGACCTGCTCCGTGTAGGCAACTCTCTGAAGGTGTTTCCTGAAGCCTTCAGTGCATAAATATACTTCAATATATGTGGTCTGCGTTTCCCAAGGACGTGCGAGCGTATGGTAGAAGTTCCCCAGCCAGAGAGTAGAGTGGGATGATGATAAACAGTGTTGTTTCTGAAGGAATGGCAATAAATCCTTGAAGGAAGCAGGTTGAAATCTCAACTGGAAAAGCTGTTTGAGAAGGTCCAGGCCTGCAGAGCGCCTTGCAGCAGCCGGAGCTGGACGGGAGGCAGTGGTGTGTGTGTGAGGCTGCTGCTGCTCTGAGCCCGGCGATGGCTCCGGGGTGGTGTTTGCCTGTGGTTTTTGTCCGTCAGAGATTTACCTGAACTGAGAAATTCATCTATTGGAAGCTGTCCTGGTGTGGCCTTTCTTGGTGAAGATCGGGACATCAAGAGGGCTTTTTTAACTGAAGAACACCAAGAAAATTTCTCTGCTTCCTCTGCTGGGTCCATGAAAACCTAAACCAAGCCGGCACGGGCACACAGCCGATCTTTACAACGAAGAGGACTTTTCCTGTAACTTTCCAAGTGGCAGTCCTTGGGTTTCACGGAGCAGCAGAGGTTAGAAGGAGCCTCAGAAGGTGCCTTGGCCAGGCTCCTGCTCAGACATGGGAACTCAGACCCTTGTCCAGCTGCTTGGGAATCTCTCTGAGGACGGAGACCCCACAGCCTCTCTGCTCTCCCTTTTTTGGCACTCCACGGTGAAACTTCCTCCAGTATTTTGCCTCTCAGCTTCCACCACCCAGACCATCCCTATAGGCTGGCAGAGCGGGCAGGGGCAAGCGCCCAACCTTCCTTTGGAGAGGCTGAGGGGAGAAATCAGCCTCCTGCCCCGTTCCTGCAGGCTGCGTAGATGCACCAGCAGCAGTGCCAGCAGTGCTGCAGGTGCTCGAGGAGATGTAGGCACGTGGAGAGAAGCTCCTGGAGCCCACAGATAGTGAAGATGTTGAAGAGCACTCAGGGACGTTGGTGGACGCAGTGGTTTGGACTGGGAGAGGATGTTCTCCTCCAAGTTGGTTTTCTCAGAGAAGCAGACAAGAGCTGAAGCATTCAGAAGGGTCGGTTTCTCAGGGTGGTTGCTGTAGTGCAGGCTCCTCTTTTTCGGGATCGCAGGGCTCCAGCGTCCCTGCATAGCATTTTTAGTGCATCCGGCAAAAATAGATGTGCTTCAGTACCCAGTGTCTTTATTTATTTGCTTTTGAGAGCAGTAGCTATTGCGTGTCTTCCCGAGACGCTGTTTTTTTCCATGAGATCGTATTTGGTTTCTGATGTTGTTCGGGGCCCCTCGGCTGAACTCCTGCAGTCACCTTGTTGTCTCGAACAGAGCGTGGCTATTGTGCTGGTCCTCGCAGCAGTTCCCTGCTAGAGCTGGCAAATGTTTTCCTGAACTCGCTGTACCCTCCAGTAGATAAAATGGCAATCTAAAAGCAACACAGGCTTCCCACCAAAAGATTAAAATTAATTCTTTTTTTTTTTTTTTTCAGCTACGTGTTTTTTTCCAGGCTTCTGTGCTTGCTGGTTTGCCTCCTAGAGAAAGAGCAGCTACTCTGGAGGTGTGCACCATGCAGCTCCAGCTGAAAAGACAAATGCCTTGCTTGTGCTTTGGTGCTAATGGGAGAGCAGACTTGAAATAATCCATTTCCCTCTAAAGTAAACAACTTTTTATGCTTCTGACATAAAAGATGAAAAGCACACCTCCTTTCAAAACCAGAGCTTGCTCCTTAAGATTCTGGCAGCTTCATGAATTAAAAAATAAAAATAAAAAAATAAAAATAATATATATATATATAAATGCTTCAGATGAGAAGTTCTTTTAAACAAAACACTATTTGATCTCCATATTCTATATATCCTTCGTATTCTACAAACAGGACATCCAGTTGTTGTGTAATACCTTCAGTAGATGGCTATGACTCAGTGGAGCCCTCCAGTAACTATTAGAAAAGTATTTCCTTTCTCAGCTCTAAGTTTATATACTCCCGTTCCCGTTTCCCAAGTGAACTCTGGCATGAAATACCAGCGGCCCGGGTCAATGAGAAATTAAAATGTTCTTTTTTGGACTAGGCAGCTGGGAAAAAAAGGCATCAATTGATGGGGTAGCGCCCAAAGTTTGTCTAAGGTTGGACTCAGTGCTGTGCGAGGCGATGCTGTTTGTTCTGAAGCCTTGTTTGAGGGTCTCGCAGCCCGGGGAAGCGAGGTGAGCAGCACAGCACACGCAGGGCTCTTCTGTCCTGCAGGGATTGTGGCTCCGTGCTGGGGGGGCCAGGAGATCTGCTTCAGAAATCGGCAGCTGCGTGGTGCAAGCAGCTTTCTCTTGCACGTTTCGGCGTGACTTTGGGTTTTGCTGCCGAAGAGTTGATGGTTATATAAGCTCCAGGGGAAGACGGCTACATTAGCAATGCATAGCTGGGTGCTCGCATACATCTTAATATATTTAGAGTCCTGATTTGCCTGGTATTTCTAAGACATCCTACGGTGATGCTTTTTAGGGGAGAAGAATCTCTCTTCCCTACATGCTGCCCAAGCAGTGACATGTGTTAAAAATAATTTATTTTTTTCAAAGTATTTGTCTAGTTTTAACTTTTCAGTGATTAAACTTTGATTGAACAAGTTTAACAAAGCTTGAGAGGTTTAATGGTTTGAGAAGAGACTCTTTTGACACAAAGTGCTTTCATCATTTTCATATTGCTGGTTAAGAAATAAGAGTGTGCAGGAACAAATAGATGGGAAGAAGTGGAGTCAGAAATCCACCAGGAGGAAGGTAAAATGCCAACAAAGTGCAGAGATCTCACTGTAGACAAAAATGAGGTGAAAACTGAGGCATAGACCTGTGTGATTGAGATTTTAATGCCAGAGATAGGCAGAGATGGGGGATATATGTCCCAAGCATCCTACACAGTATCCTAGATGCCATACACTTTGTTTAAAATCATTTTCTGTTATTGGTGTCTTTAATTTCACGATGTCAGTTCTTTAATTTCAGTTTCCTTGAAGGAAGGCGTGCAAGCTGAAGGGAGATTTGCCACCATCGTTTTTTCTGTTTTGAGACTTCCCATGCACCTCTGAGTTTTGCAGCTGCCTTGCTGCATTCTGGATGAGCATCTGCTTCTAAAGCAAGAGATTAGGCTGCTCACCTCAGGGAGATACTAAAAAGTGTCAGTGGTTGGTTATAAAATCCTTCCTTTACATAAAATGGTATATACAAGTGTGAAGGTAATGAAAAGCATACTCTTCTTCTTGTCCAAACAAGTTCATAGTGTTTCTTAGATTAGATATCTTCGGAAAAAAGAAAAAAAAAAAAAAAGAATTGCTTGCTATCAGTTAAAAAAAAAAAACAAAAAACAAAAAAACTTTTTAAGATGAGTAAGCTAAACCACTGTGATTCATCATGTTTCTCAGAAGCCCTGATCCCTAACCTCAGGGAGAGAGTAATCCCACAAAATACCTCACTCTTCATTGAGGACTTTTGTTTTTGAATGCCTGGATCTTCAAATAAATCAGGAAGGACTCTGTCGGGCGGGTGATTCAGTAGCACAGCGCTGGCCCAGAGCTGCCAGAAATCCAGCTGGGGGCTGCTCCCCCCCGATCCCCACAGATCCCAGGCTCTTTGCACAGGCACCTGGCAGGGCTGCTTGCTTGGTGTCTGCTGTCGTTCCCCGCACAGAGGGGCTGGAAGAAGAGAGCAGCCTTCTGCACCGCGTGTGCTGAGCTCATGTCCAACACTCTGCTTGCAGGTGCCAGGCCCTACAGGGAGGGAGGGCGACGCAGGAATTTAGGTGCACCAAAATAGGCTTTTGTAGCAGAAGCTGTCTGTCAGTAAGCCTGTTACGTAGTAGAATGCAACTATAAAGAAAGCTTCCGCATGAAAATAATAATAAAAGAAGTTAATTTAGCTGAATAGTCATCTTTTTCAAGTCATGGCTTAGTTTATGGAATGCTTGTTTCTTATGAAATCACATCAGAATTTTTGAATACAGTAAAAGCAGTCACTTAAGTCTTGAACCAAGCTAACCTTGCAAAATAAGAATAAGAACAGAATTGAATGTCAGGAGGGCAATGGAACCATCAAAGAACTTGCTCTGGAGTTGTGTGTACTGCTTATTGCAAGCCCTTGGTTTTATCCATAAAAGATTCCCGAACGTGATGTGGTGCACAAAGGTTTAGCTTGCTTTAACTTTAACGAATCACTCTGAAAAGGCGCCTATATCTTTATTTCCAAAATGTAAAGTATTTGGCCTATCTCGGATTTTCTCTCTTACACCAGATTTTCAAGAGTTTACGCAGGATAGTTAGCTGCCTCGCATGCCAGTGTAGCACAAACGTTATTTATATGGAATTTTTTGCAGAGATGCTTCTTCCTAAGAGCTGGGAGACTAAATCATTTCACCAGTAGATTAGCTAGGGGAGATAGTGGGCCACTTTCTTGTGGTTTTGCTTTTGGAGAGGCGACGAGTTTCCGTAGCGAGCTATCTATTTATACCAGCTCAGAGCCCACTGATTTTCACCCTGGTTGTTTTTGCATTCCAGACACATTCCTGTACTCCCCAGTAATAACTTCTAGCCCGAGGGCAGTTTGAAATGTAATCAGGTAATTATTAGCACGAAGTCTGAGAATGTTTTTGCAAAGGATGAAACCATCATCCTTCGGGTGATACGGGGCATGAGCATCTGGCGGAGCTGGCTGCAGTGTGAAGCAGGCTGCCAGGCTGGGTCCGAATGCAGGCTGCTGGGGAATCGGTGAAATATCCAAACCTTGGAACAACAGAAGTGCTAATTTCACCCATTTTGTGCCACTTAGAAGACTTCTACTCACCTGTCAGCCAGTAGTGGTGGTATTTTTTTGGTGTTAAGATTGGATGTGAGCATGAGTAGTGGGCAGAGACTTGTTGAGGGCGCACTCATTTCAAACAATGACAAGCCGAAGGAAACAGTCAGCAAACCTGTATTTGGAGAATGAGCATTTGACTGTATTTTATTTATTTTTAGCATCATTCACAACGGGTAGATTTAGTGATGAGATGTAATGATAATCAAGAGAGTTCATTGAGCAACCAGTGACAAACCTCAAGCTAAATTTAATCAGGTGTGTTTGGACATAGGAAAGAATTTGCCACATGTGCTGTATTTTCTAGACATCTTTCATCTAAATTATGATTTGGATCAGGCTGCGTTATGTGGTGAAGTACAAGTTGCTAAATGGGGTAGCGATAAGCGTTTGTGGTGAATGCACAAGAGCAAAGGTAACACGGTTTGAAGTCTGTGTACAAGAAACCTGCACTGGTTCGGACCTGTCCTGGCCCGAGTGCGTGGCTCAAGTACATGGCAAGATTTGATGACAGCCTGAAGACACTCGGCAGCTTCTCATGCAACAGCAGGTTTGTTCTCTGTCCCCGGAGCCAGGAGGGGGTCATCCTGCATGCCTCGCACATCCTCACCTTGTGGTAAGGGATGAAACTCCAGTGGGAAGCGGCGAGACCAGGGAGGGCAGCAGGGGAAGTCCAGGGAAATCCCTCACCATGCTGCTCTTCAGCTTTGAGGCCTTCTCTGAGTGTAGGTGCTTGCCGTGCTTGGAGGATCAAAGTGGGTTCTCAGCAGGTTTGGTTTTCTTGCTGAAGGCCCTAAGAAGCCTACAGTTTGGGCAGTCTCTGGTTGTCCTGATGTTATACGGGAAGGAATAGAAGGGATTTCGGAAAGGTTTTGGCTATGTGAATAAACATAGCTCTGGAACAATTTCCTTTTCTTTTTAACTTTGTTTTGCAACTTTCGAGTTCTTTATTTTGGGGAGGGCTTGTTAGTATCTCTTAGTTAAGGAAGGGAAATAAGCTGGTTGAAAAGACGAGACTCTCTGCTTGGGGAGACACAACACTCACAATCTCCGAACAGTCGCTCTTCTCGGCATGGGCTCGCAAATTAATCTTTCCTTTGTGCTAGAGGTACTTCATACACCCTCTGGCAGAAGTTTGCCAATTAAATTAAAAGCGCAGCTGTATGGTGATGTACGCTTACACGGTGGTTGCATGCAGGGATTTCATCTTCACCTTACCTGTGTTTACACCGCTACTATCCATTGTTATTTTAAAGCGCCTCCCGCAGCAGTTTTATTTGCATTAGTTTTATTTTTCACTAAACTAGTAACCATTTGAAACTGTTGGCCGTGTAAACAAGCGGTGCATAAGTTATTCATAACAACCTACCTTGAATTACAAATGCCTGTTTGTATTGCACAAGGGGCAGCACTGGGGGTGGGATTGTGAAACGAGGGAATCCAGAAGCGCGACGCCGGTCCTGTTTGCCTGGTCCCTGCAGCCCACTCGGACAAAAATCTCACCGGGTTCCGTCTGGGGATGCTTCCTCGGGGAGAAAGAGGGTAAATGATTGCTGTCGGCTCATTGGTCTTAAAAATAAACTGGGAAGATGCATTGAACAAACGCTTGATCCCAACGCTAATTCTTCAAACTGTGTGGGTAGGCTCTGATGACGGGTGAAAAGAATGGTCATCTTCTTTGAAACCGGGTGTAGAAATGTATTTTAAAAAAAATAAATCGTATTTCTAATGTAGGAATTATCTGTGATACGCAATTTACTTCTTTTGATTTGATCCCTTAAGGAAAAATCTTTTATTTTTCTGAGTCTGACTTAGGCTAATCAAGGTAAAGAACTTTCACTCGAGGTAACTTCTGTGAATGTATTTGGGGACAGTTCACAACGCATTCCTGTTGTCAGCAGAACGTTTCCACGTTGCATTCTTTTTGGTGAAATGTTGGAGGTTACTTGCAGGGTGCAGGGATCTTTCCAGAGATCCCTGAGCATGAATAAGCCACCGTGGAGCAAGGCAGGCAGAGCTTTGTAGTGCACTGCCGTGGGGCAAGCTTTGCCTTTCCTAAAGCACTGCTGTGCCACTGCTGGTCTGTGCTTTCGGTAATGGGAAGAGGGGACAAGTTACGGCTGTAGATAGCCAATACTGAGGAAAGGTGAAATGAGAAGGGTCATTCTGACCAATATGCGATGGATAATTAGGAACTTTTGAGTTAGAGCTCTCCTGTATGCATCACTGGATGCCCAAAATGATCTCTTTTCATTTTGACCTAAGCAAAAATATTGGTACTTAATGTGTGCCTTCGGTATTATTTTATCAACTGCTTGAAAAAAAAAAACACATTTCAAAACTGCTGATGACAATACTGCATCTGTTTTTTTTTTTTTTTTTTTTTTCCCCTTTACCTTTTAATTTTTCTTTTAAACCAAGCTACACATGCAGAACCCACCAGCTCCTAGCAGGTCTGCTTGCAATTCTTACTTGGTTTAGGTTTCCTTGTCTGCAAGTCCACGGAGAGCGGTGAAGTCGCATGGCTCTTACTGAGGGCGTAATTAGCCTGCAGGATCGCCCTGCTTTAAATGAAATGCTGATTTAGCACATCGAGCCCAGACTACCTGCGTTATGCAAGAGGGAAGGAATTTGCCTGATTGTAGTCCTGTCAACACACAGAGATTGCAGCAGCGTAACAAAATAGACTGCTAAAATCTTGTTTAAATTGGTGCGTGCTCTTGTCTGGATCCTATTAAAAATATGTCAGTACCAAGGGCCACAATAGCTCACTTTGTTACTGAGTGCCCGAGCAGACTCCGGTTGCATCAGACTATTGTTTTGTACTGGAATCCTTTTGTGCATCATGCACGCTTGCTATGTTTCATTTCTAAAATATCCATCAAAAGGATAGGTGAAATTTCTGGTCCTGAGTGCAATTTTCCAGGGTGGAATTTCTAATAAACTTCTAATTGCTTTCAGTCAGGCCATGCCTTTTGGTTTAAAAGAAATCGGTTCCCATCCCCGAGAGCCTGGAGCTGACAAAGCTTTTGCTTGGTCCTCTCTCTGTTCAGCTTAGGAAATCCTGCCTGCCGTGTAGGGCTGGTGCAGCTGTCCCACGGCCCCAAGGTACGCCAGTGTGAGGTGGGCAGGAGGGAACGTAGAGCATGAGACAGCTCTGGCATACCTGTGGTTGTGCGTAATTATCCCGTCTAGAGGGCTGGAATTTACTCGAGAAGTCCTTGCCTCTCCACGGATCTCTGCTTTCTGAAGCTGTTGTTAAAACGGGTTGCCTGAGGTCCTTGCCTTGGAGGTGGCCTCTCTGCAGCCATCTGATCACTCGCGTCCCTCTGCAGCACAATGCAGCTTTAGGTTCGAAACCCTTTTGGTGTACTTAATTATGAAACAAAGGGATGTTTGGGGAGTGGATGCCCCGAGGGATCGTGGCACTCCTCGGGCGGTGGGGATCGGCAGGGCTCCCTGCATGGGCAGAGGCACAGGGGATGTTTGCAGATGCCAGACCGACAGCTTGGCTGCTGGAGGCTCCCCCCGGGCTTGCTGCCTGCCAGCCACAACGTGGTGCAAGGCGGTACGTGGGAGCTCCTGGCTCCCCAGGCAAGGTCCTGCCTTTGTTACATGGAGCATTAGGCAGAAGCAGGGGTTGGATGTTGCCTTAGCCATGTATTTTTGAACTTGCTGTGTTTCCAAGCAGGCTGCTTTCTTAGATCCAGTTCCTGCTTCCTTAGGCTTTAGTTATATTTTCAGAAAACAGATTGGGCTGTAGGAGTATGGTAATTTTTGAAGACGTTTCAACCCCCTGAAGAAGCTGGGCTCCTGTGTGCCTGGTTGACTCTCGTTTTGGCAGCTCCTTGGTTCCAAAATGTCATCATCTCTGCCACGCTCGTTCCTTCCCAGCCATTGAAATTAACACAGAAGGGCAAAGGGATAGCCAATAAGTGTGAAAAATAGTGCCAATAACATAGCAGGTGCTTATGAACACACACAGTTCAATCACAGAATTTATTTTCACAGAGGTGTTACAGAGATTGTATCGTGCAAGTACAAGGCAGGTAGCAAGCATCTTCGCTCCCAAATGACTTACAGCAGGAATTGGGCCCTCTTTTTGCCTTATGTGTAGAAATGTCATCTCTCTCTTAAGTTTTGTGAGGAATCCTTAGGACAGAGATCATCTGGTACCTGCAGCGTGTTAGCGAAGTGGCTGGAGCTTTGGAGCACCCAGTTTCCAGGGCAGGACTGAAAAATCCCAAGATTACCCTTTGAACCAAAGCTCTCCTTTCAAGGCATCAGACTGTTTATGTACAGATCCGTACAGTAGCTTATGAACAGGTCCATAAATACACTCCTGAGGCAGCTGTTGCAGCTGGACCAGTGGTTTGAGCCACTCACCCTCACTAGATCTGCACAGGACCCTTTCCCCTGCTCTGTGCCTCGTTTTCCTGTTCCTCGTGCAGGTAGGAGGATGCTGTGAGGCTCGGGGGGAGGCCGGCCGGCTGCAGCCTCGTGCCTGCAGCACAGCTCCAATTGCGTACCGTGGCTTTGGGTGCAGGGCTCCCGGCTCCCCGCTGGCAGATGTCGAACACCAAAATTACACACATGTTGTTGATCAGCATATTCCAAGCCCACTGTTGTCTGTTAGCTGATCAAAAGCAAGCGTTTTGCTAAACAAAGGAGGCATAAGAAAAACAGTGGTTTTCCATAATACAGAAGATGCCTCTGGTTTCTCTGGCTCTTTGCAGTCCTTCTTGTGAGATTATGAAAATAGGTTTGGGTTTTTTTCTTTCTTTTTTTTTCTTTTTTTTTTGGGGGGGGAAGTTCCTTTTGTATTTCCAGCCTGTAAAGTTCTGTTTCTTATTATCATTGTTTCTGCTTTCCAGAGTCCTAAGATAACAAGTAGGCTCATAAATTCCCTTTCTAATTTTAGTCACAGGAAATACTGCTCCATACATTCGAAGTGCTTTTCCAGGTAGGCTTGTTTATCAGAGCCCAAGCATTGGGGGCTCTGCCTGTTGCAGCAAAAGAAGCGCCCCGTAGGTTTTTGGGGTGGGAGCTGCTGCAGCCTAACAGCTGGAGTAGAGATTAAATGTAAGGACAAAATATCAGGTCCGGTCCTCCTTCCTTCCTTTCTGATCTTGCCCAAGGAGTGAGGGCGAGCAGCTCCCCTTTCGATGCCGTATCTCATGTTGTTTAAACACAGCCACTGGTGGCTCCTTCAGGAAATCAGATAAACTCCTTGGCACAGCTGGCGGGCTGGGTAGGTAATTGTTTCCACTATGTGAGCATCTCGTAAACTTGCTGGAAAAGCCACTCCTCTTGCAGTTAAAGATCAGGCTAATAACTCCCCATCCTGGGCACGATGCCGTGGAGGAAACTTGTAAGGTTCTGCCTTGGAAGCTCTGCGCCCTCCTTTGTTCAGCACGAGTGAGCAGATGTTTGATCGCCTGCCCACGCCGCGCCACGCAGGAAGGTGCTGAGAGAGCTCGCTCTGCGGCCCCCGTGCACAGCCCCGAGAGCTTGGGGCTGTTTCGGGCACTCAAGCAGAAAGAGGTTTTTTGGTTTGGTTCGTTTTGTTAATTTTTCCTTTCCCAGTTGTTGAAGTGCTCAACGGCAATTGTCTCTCTGGGCAATCCAATTGCAACGTGGCAGCGTGCTTGAAATTCAAAATGTACCTAAAGTTCTTTACATGCCTAAATTTCTAAAAACAAAATCCTAAGCAACTTAAGCAAGTTGAGGTGGAAAATTATTACTAGTGCATAGCGTTTCCACTCTGAAAGTTCAGTTGACTGAAAGATGTTCTGCGGGGATATCACAAGCCTTCTGATTATCCCGTTTGTATTTACCAGATGCTGCTGCCCAGCTAAGGATGTTCCTCGGAGCTTTTTCTCCTCTCGTTTCAGCGTGCACAAATGCTTTAATCATGAAATTATGAGAATCTTCAAGAAGAAAAACTCTCAGAAGTTAGTTCTTAAGTGCAACAATCTGTTGGCAAATTAAGATTGCAAAATAGGAAAAAACTATTATTACAGAAGTAACAACCCTTATTTTCGTTTAAAGTTGCGCATTTCTTGGCAGTGCTTTCAGCTTGGTTACTGGGGCCCTCTTTGAAGATGCCTCGGTTGATTTGCGGTATGTTGGCTGTGCAGCTAGGCAAAGGACTTCCAATTTTGTGTTTGCCCATTTCCAGATTGGATCTCTAGTGAAATGCACAGCGAGCTCTGGTTCGTAAGGAGCCTCGAAATTCTATGGCAACGTATTTTATTATATGAGGAAATCTAAAATCGGTCTCGGTTTCCTCTCCCTGGAATGGCCGGGGCTGAATACCAGTTTTCTCACTCCTGGATTTTTGGCAAAGAAGAAGATAGGGTGTGGAGAAAACTTTGCATTGTGGTTTTTGAAAAGAGAAAGCAAGAGATGATTGATCGTGAAGAAGCATAACCTTGAAAGTGAGTGAATACCGAGCTACTTACAAAGGAAGGAGCTAAAGCCAGCCCTGAAATGCAGAGCTTTTTGATGAGCTGCCTGTACCGCTGCGAGATACTTGTACCAGAGTTCTATAAAATGAGATACGAAATTATTGAGAGGTAATAGCTAACACTGTTCGTCACAGCAGACTAGGGCAGGTTATTAATAATTACTTTCTATCTGGAAAGGTGCTGCTGTATGTCCTCACTCTGGCGTAGGTAGGGCAGTCGCAGTGGTTCTCTCCTGTGGTAGGAACAGATTTCATGTGAATTCTGATTTTGGGTGGTGAGAGACTGCGAAAGCAGTGGGTTGTGAAAATAGAAGTCATTATTTAATAAGCGTAAATTCACAAAATAATTTATTTGGAAAGAAATATGATTAAATGATTAAAGTGTGTAGATTTATGGGAAATAACGGAAGGATGAATAATGAAAAAGAATCATTAATATAAAGCCGCTTGGTAAAAGGGGGCATAATTGGAGTAATTTGGATTTTATTACACCAATACCAGGAATGTTACTAATTTTACAGAAAAGAGGGCTACTGGGAAGTAGTTATTCCACAAAGGAAGGTGCCCTGTTCGCTAACTGCCATTTCCTAGCAGCACAGCTAAAAAGGTGAAGTGATTCAGGGGGAAGAACAGGGATGTGCACTGAGAACGGGGTTATATTTCCATTAAATGAATCAGTGAGGCAATGATTGAAATATCGTCATGATTTTTTGGTGTCTCTTCTTTAGTATCAGTACTGAGAAGGATTTCAGAAGCATTTGAAGTACATTAAATTAGAGAGGTGAGAGGTATGCTACAGCTTGCCAGAGAGAAAGTAATTTTCCTGTCTGCTATCAACAGAGAGCTGAGAAGCCTTGATTCCTTACAGGTGAAGCGTTAACACTTGATGCAGGAATCTTATTTTACCAAGGAATTCGCTCACCAATTTTGGTATTAGCCCCCCTTTCTTGAGGCCCTCTATAGGCGAAGACATCCCCTCTTCACAGAGGCATGGAGCCATGCCCGTGCCATTGCACACATCAGGCCCAATGAAGGAATGAAGCAAAGTAATCAAAGTGACGGGGACGTCCTCTTACACCCCGTGCCATCAGGCCAGGTCCCACCAGCTCCTGGGCCCGTTGCCCACGGCAGAGCCTAGGGCAGAGGCATGAGGAGGCCGCGCGCCAGCGGCCTACCTCTGGGCTGCCTCTCCCTCTGCTCCCCCGGGGCATTTTATTTCATGCTACCAAAAGCAGGTTAACAAGACGGGGATGTTTATGCACAGCCTTCCTCATAATTTTGTTTGTTTGCGAGCTTGGAGGTGTTTTGCTGTTGTTAGGCGTGGTGTTTTGGTACTGGGAGGGGGTTTCTGTCTTCATAGCTTCAGAGGAGGGCTGCCGATAAAAAGGAGAGCAAAGCTAGTGGAAGAAAGGGGCAAAGCGCAGCCATTTCTTAACACTTCCAAAATTCAGTGTTAGCAGCAGTTGTAAACCCACTGTAGCTCTGTGCAGATCTCACCTGTTAACTACTTTGTCAAAAATGCCCTTCCACAGACGCTGCCGTGGCAATGTTCAAAATGGTCGAACTCCAGCAGTAAATGGCTTGGCTCGGTGCGCAGGAGCTGTTACTCTATATAGCTCTGTCAGATTCCCAGAAGCTGAAGATGAGTGAAGGAAATGGCTTGTGTTGTTCAGAGACGCACGATGTTGCTCATTTTCTCCTGGGCAGAAAATACTGAATAAATCAGACAGTGGACGCTGTGCCCCCGGTCAGATGTAATACGTCCCCGTGAAGGAATGAGCCAGCTCCCTCCCGGTCTGTGCTTCCAGGAGCCATCTCTGGAAAAAGCAGAGAAGTGCTGCAGGGTAGAGCCTGCCAGAGCACATACTCGCTATCAGGCAGCTTGAGATTGTGTTATTTTTCAGCATTTCTTTAGAATAAATCTGGGGGAAGGGAGTTATTATAAAAAGGAGACTGGCAGGAGGGGAAAAGAAGGACAAGCTTTATCTTTATTACTGGCATTTCGTAGCACTTTCTTCATTGTAATGTCATGAGATGAATTGTGCAGCAGCACACCCCAAAACTTGCACCGTTTGCTGTATCTTGCAGAAAATAGCAGCTCCTTCGTTGCTGGCTTATTTGTTTCGTACTGTTGAGTTACCTAATTGATGTAAACCTGCTGCACAGTGATGTGAATGTTCTTCCTGCTGCACCCTGTTTGTATGGAAGATGACAGTGTGGCTGGGAGAGCTCGCTGGATATGTAAAAGAAGGAAAATTACACCTCTCGTGTGATATGTTTTAGTTGCATCAATAGAGCTCTGTTGAATTAATAGCCCATTTTTATACCAGTACACTTCAGACTTACCAGGAGTTGCTTCAGGAAGTGTCACAGAATTGCAAGCAATCCCAAACATGCAGTTTCCCTATCGTAAGAGCTATTCAATGACCAAGTATTAGGTAGGTAATATTAGTAAAGTTCAATAAAGATTTCTGAACCTCCTAATTCTCAAAACATAACCTTTTTCACTTATTTACTTTCCTGAAACACCAGTCCTTCAAGTAAGTAGCATTTGTTAGCCCAGAGTGCTCGGAGCAGCCCTGCCACTGTCTGAATGCTGGGGACACTTCTCGAGTAGCGCTGGGTGTTTGGTGGGCACGGTGGGGCTGGGGAGCACGAGGAGGGGGCGAGGGAGGCTCTGTGCCCCCTCGGCCAGCTTGGAGCCTGGCACTGGCCACCCGTGGGGCAGAGCTGCACCCCCAGAGCAGGTCTCTGTTGTGGCAGCCCCATGGCCTTGGTGCTTTTTCCTTGGTGTGGAGCTCAAACCGGAGATGATTTTACTTCTGTGCAATGCGTTGACAAAGTAATTCTGCCGTGCAACACAGTAAAATGGGAGAAAAGCATTAAAGAATGCCTCCTTAAAAGTACAAAGAAACAAAGAAAATGTGTGTGCTTAAAAAAAAAAAAGAAAAGAAAAGGGAATCATAGTGGCAAAATAATCCTGCTGCTTTAAGGTAGCGTTTAAAAATAGAAGTAGAAAACTTAATGCTCTAGCTTTTAGCCCAGTAAACATACAATTGTAAGCTGATTGCGGTGAATTCTTTATATGACAACCCCCATCAGCATAAGGTTTAGAGACAGCCCAACATCTGGAAGCCAGCAGCAGCCCAGGGTTTTACGAAGCGCTGCCGCCAAGTAGGATCCGAGGGCTGCTGTAACCGATGTAAAATGAAGGTCGGGTCCCATGCAGCACCTCGGGCACGGGGCCCACATGAATGCAGGTTTCTGCACAGGCTGGGCAAGTGCTGAGCGGTGTGAGATACTGGGGAAATAAACAAAGAAGCTGAAAAACTGCTATTAGTATGTCTAACTTATTTGTATTGGAAAGCTTACAGACAAAGTCCTGTCTGGATTACGTGTCACGGGCAGAAAAACGTTTATAGAATCTCTCCAAAGAAAGTTGCAAGAGAATGACCTTTATCATAACGTCAGCTGTTACTTGAACAGAAACATGCTGTCTTCCAAGGGCTGGAGCTTGTGTCCAGCTTTTGTCCTATAGAAGGAGGCAACCAGACGCAGTAGATCATCTTGTGTATGAGTGGTTTGGGGCATCTAAAGCCAGGAGGTTTGCTGACCCAGATGCAGGACCCAGGAGCCAGCACAGGAGCGTCTCCTCCAAGGCCAGGCAGGGAGGGGCTGGCTTCAGAATCGCGTGGGGTAACAGCCTGGGACCCCAAAATAAGGAGCACTGCCTGGTTCAGGGAGCTGGTTCCCCCACGCTTTTTCAGTGTGGCAGTGCCTGTCCGTGCCAGGTGGGAGATTTCCCACAGAGCAGCAATAAAACTGTCTCATTTCAATTCAGGAAGGAGCGTGGTGAGCAGCTCCTTCTCCATCTTTGTGCCTAGGAATAGCCCAGAATATTATAATGCAAACTATCAAGGAAGTGAAGTAAGGAATATTCTGAACCAAACTCAGATCCTCATTTTTTGAACAGATTTTTGGTACGGATCAGCTTGATACACCACGGTATTTACCAGCCTGGCCTTTAATACAGGATCTGGCTTCCAATTATGCTTCACTTCATGCAACAGTTGCAGAGAGTGCGTGTGGGCGTATGAGAGATTGAGTTTGTTCTTTAGAAATGTGAAGTCTGCACTGACTATGAAAACCCATCAGAATTTCTAGCACTTAAACGCCATTTCCTTTTGCAATGTGCTACCAGCATTAAGCGAGCTTCACAACAGCTCTGTGAGAAATGGAGAGTGCAAGTGGAGGAAGACATGCTGGTTTTCAGAGGTAGAATATCAATCCAGACATCACTGAGAAATGTAAATCTTTTCCAGAAGCAAAGAGTTAATGTCCAATCTCAAATTACAGCTTGGAAGTGAATGCCTAAAGTCTTAGCTCTTTTTTCAAAAGTACGTGAGTGAAAATGGAATAAAGTACATGTCAGGCATGGCTGCTGCTGTGGGTTCGAGTGGTCTCTTGAATCTGGGGCAGCAGGTGTCAGGCAATCCTGGTCGCCACCACTTCACCCAGAACGTCTTTATATTCCTGGTGGTTGTTCCCAGATGCTTCTCCTTTTGTGCTGTGCTCTTGAGCTTTGCTAGCGCTATGCTAGCCACTGTATATCATGTCCGAGAAGTCCAAAGGAGTGTTATTTTTGTCTTTCTGCAATTCTCAATGTTTATGTCTCTCCTCTAGGTTTGAAGACCTATCTGATCTCCGGTCAGAAGGTGAAGGAACCCCAGTGCAGCTGTTCACAAGCCCTGCTTCCTGGCTTGGAGTCTGGAGATGGAGCCAGGATACAGGCAACATCGTCGTCTGAGAACGCCAGTGACTTGACAAAGACTCTCAAACACGTGGAAAAACCTAAGGTAAAATGCCTAGTCCCATTGACAAGCAATCTCTAAAGTAAGGTGAATGTTTTTTAAAGGTGGTTTCAGATAAATTATTTTCTTATTATTTGTATTTTGTGACCAAGAGGTCAACACTGCTTTTTCAATAGTCTTGATTTTATTGGGGAGAAAGAATCTGTGCCTCCTGCAGCTACTATAACTTTTATGATTTTCTGTTTGCTGCAGCCTGCTTCTGTCTTTCCTCTATCTCTCATGCTGTGCACCTGTGAACCTTTTTATATGAGCATATAACAGACATCTCCACAGAAAGACAGCAGGATTGTTTGAGTGGTAGGAGAAAGCGCTTTGGTAGGCTACAAGACTGTGTTTTATCTGCTTGCTCTAGAAACCTAGAGGGCAACGATTTGTATGGAGAAACAGCTTAGAGAAATGATGACATTTTGTTATGTTCACACCTCTCACGAGAACTCTTGACAAGGAAATCTGTGAAACAATGTGTATTACTTTGAAGCTTTGCTGTTACTCTCAATCTTCCAGCTCAGAACAGATTTCCCAAACAACAGATGTCTATTCTCTGTTTTCATTTGCGCTGTGAGTTCCTCATGGTGGGTTGCCTGAGTTGGCCACTAATGCCAGGCCCGTGGGTGGCTGTCTGCAGGTCGCTGTCCTTAGACTCAGTGAATTTGGTCCTGGGAAGAGCTCTTTATATTTAGCTGGTAGAGCAAGTGACTTTCATGGCATGCTGTCTGGATCAGCAGAGCGTGGTTCAGGCACCTCTACCCTGCTTCTGTGCTTGGTTTTAGTTTTGCAGTAAAAATATGTGATCACAGTGTGATAAACTGGAAGGCTGGTCTGCAGATAAGGACCAAAGTTAAGCGATTTCCTTACAGAGCAAGCTGGGGCTTTATAACTACAGAAGGTAGCATAACCATCGTTGTCCTTCCCAAAATATGCAGTGTGAGGTTTGGCTGGTCTCAAGTTGTTGGTGACACCTTTCTATTCCTACTGCTGTGTAAGGAAGAACGGGATGGCATATTTGGCATCCCTCGGGCACCAGCTTGCCAGCTCTCTCTCATCTTTCAATGAAGGGACTCACAAAAAATGTAGGAGAACACAGCGCAGGGCTGTCAGTGGATGCCTGTACAAATGAGTCTGTGCTGCCCGGCGCATGGCCACACAGAGATACTGCTGAGGCCAGAAGGGGTAGGAGCTTATCTGTTTCAAGTAGTGAGGAGAGAGAACGAGGATGCCTTGTTAACCTGATGGGTTAGGTTGGACTAGATGGTCCCTAGAGGTCCCTTCCACCTCGGAACCTCGACTGTTCTGTGATTTTGGGACAGCAAAGTAAGCTTTAACTGCAGGGCAGCAAAACTACAGCAAGATGATCTTGGGGGTCTTTTCCAACCTGAATGATTCTGTGGTTTTAACACTGATCTGCTGTCATGTGGGTAGGCACTTACTTCTCTACGTGTTTTCTGAAACAAGAGCGTGACTTACTCAGCAGAAGTGTGCATCACTTCCTAAACAGCTAGCATGCCACGTTCGGATGTGCTGCTGGCCCGCGCTCTGTTTGCTGCTCATCGCCTCCCTGCCTCTGGTCTGGGGCCGTCCTGGCTGGGTGTTAATTGCTGTTTAAATGCTTACACTGTTCTTCACCGCATAGAAGTGCAAACATGGCTATCCAGATAAGTGAAGAAGCTCACACTGGCTGTCCAAGAAGAGAAGCTGCTTCAGAAGAGCGTCTAGGACAAGTGCCAGCTTAGTTTCAGCCTTCTCAGACACCCTGTCTACAGTGGTGCTAAAGCTACTGCATCGAGTTTATGCTTATAGATACCTGTTTCTGTTCATTACCACGAGCACTGGAGGTCTCCTGAGGGATTTTGCAAATGGCCAGACACCACCTTGAAAATACTGTGCCTGATTGCCCAAAACAGATTGATGCTGCAGTGAATTTTGAACGGCCCCAAACTCCTCTTCCTATGCGGTCTGATAAGTATCCATATAACGCATGCCCCAAAACATGGCAGAATGTGTACGGCACAGTGATAAAGCAATCACGTGAAGGCTCAGCACTTATTTAAAAAAATGCTCCGCTGCCATAGTTGCAGTATAGGAGTGCAAGGTGCTCTTGCTTCTTGCAGCCGGGCTAGGTGCAGGTACTCCAAGCTCTGCAGCACGCTCTCAAGTGTGGATGTGCTCCAGCCTTCTGCCCTCTGGGTAGTCTGTTATGGCAGACTGCGGACCGAGAGGGTTGGGTCAAGCATTTAGGAAATCTGTAATTAGCCAGCCATGCTAGAACAGGTCTTACGATATTAAAAATAATAATAATAATAATAATAATAATAATAATAATAATAATAATAATAATAAATTAGAATATATTTTTAAAATCCTCACAAAGAACAGATGTGCAATTTAATCACAGATCATGCACAGTTTCTGAAAAGGAGTGGGTTTCTTTTATACGGTGTTTTTCTTTTAAAGCCTGCAGCTTGCTGGTAGGGTCTGGAGTGATAATTTGCAGAAGAATCATGACTTACATGCCAACTGTTTTAAATACAAAGCTGTAAACAGTGTCAGTGTGGGAGGAGATGACTCCAACTCTGCAAAAGAGACTAAGTAGGAGGGGCAAAATTGTAGGCAAGCTGAAATATTTTTGTTCCAAAGGGAATAAGTGGCCATATTGCATGAAAAGGATGACTTTCACCTTTTGGGCTTGAACGGATGTTCTAGTGGACAAGGTCTGTTAAGGAAGGTCAGGAAGGAAAGTGCAACAGTAATTGATCCACGAAAGGGATTGTATTTCCTCCTCTCCTCCACTGTGTCTGCATTTAATTTGATTGCAAATCTCATTGCAGCATGGATATCAATAAAAGGCATTTCAGGTCATGAAGTGGGTATGTAACTAAAACACCGAGGAAAGATGCTGAAAACATTAAGTAGCAGCTGATTTTTGTATGAAAACGCTGTAACTTGCTTAGCCATTTTTGGTATTGGTTTATTTTATCTATCATGTATTCTGAAATCCCATACTTGACTGAGAATTATAGGCTTTTTGTAAAAAATGTCATTATCAACTCAGGATGAAAACAGAAAGTACTTCTGCTTGTTTTGGTGTTTGCTGAAAGTGCGTTAATGCATTATTCATCATGGCTGGCCACAAACGCACGGAGCTTGTGTGAGTGTCTGCAGCAGAGAATTAAGTTTATGATATTGACTTGAACGCATGGGTCAGATAACCTCCCATCTCTTTTCAAAAAGACAGGCTTCTTTTCTGAGATTTTTGTCTTCTGTTTTAACCCTAGGGGCTAAGCATGTGATTTGGTCCTGCTGGTTTATTAGCAAGATCAAATGGGGAGTATTTTCTTTATTTTTGGTGTTTGAGGTATTTGATTTTTATTATCACCATTAACTGACTTCTGCAATGCTCGAGTCTACTAGCTATCATTCTAGGAACATAGAAGGCTCGTTAGCCCATGGTCATCTTCAATTTTAAAGCCATTTAATAATGCTTTCTGCAAAGTGGTTAAGGCATTCATGATACTTGATATTTTTTTTAAACAAAACCATTTAGGAAACAACTTCATTCTTTTTTCCAGTATGCTGTTACTTGGTCAGGCTGTAGCGCTTCAGAATTGGATGAAACTTGCTCACCCGTTGCCAGATTAAGGAGCTTGTAGGTAATTTGAGTGCCTCAACCCAGCCCATGCTCCCGAGGAGCCTTGGGTGTGATGGTCACGGTCTGCTGGCTGCTAAGAAGGCTCAGAGCCTTCATGACAGCCTTTGAGAGACATACATGGTTGAACGATGGGTGGAGCAGCAGTCCCAGGAAGAAGTGCCACACCATAACAACCTTCAAAATTAAGACTTCTGAATCTTTTTTGAAATTCAGGTGTGACAAGAGACAGGAAAAGGGGCACTGGGTGAAAATTCAATTCTGAAAAGAGAAACATGCTGGTCTTTGAAATAGGGAGCAAACCTGAAGGGAGAAGCTGTTGTGTTTTTGGACCAGCTGTTGCATTTTGGATGGAAGCTTGCACCAGTCCCTCCTGAGCTCAAAATAAATAGATAAAAGGGACATGGGGTGTTGACTTTGGGATGAAATGTTCAAGTGGCTTGTTGGAAATTTCAACAAGTTCTTTTGTGGATAACCCACCAACACGTAGTGTAGCGTGCTGAATTTAGGATGCTGTTCCCAGTGACTGGTGTATCTGTACCCATTAGTAGCCTTCTGGCAAGCCTGGTAACAACATACTGTCTGAAGAGCATAGGAATTGTCAACAGGGATCAGATATAGGGTCCCTCTCGTGCAGTATCCTGTCCCTACACGGTGAGTACAAGAGAAAAGGTTGAAGGACTTTGCAAAAGAAGATGCAGGGTTAATTAGAGAAGATCCCATTTTAATTCGGTGGGACAGGTTGTTTTAAAAGCTGAACTGTGACCTTTTACATTGCTTCCAAAATGCGTAACCTGTAACTATTAGGGGAGTTGATGGTTTTGCTTTCCTTGTTTTCTGTGATGTTTGCTCAGTGTTTGGCTTCAACAGTATAACACAGCCACAGCTCCAGTCCCCTGTCTTACAAAGCTGTATGAAAAAGTATTCTTTATTATTTTCAGATTTGTTACTTTCCATTTTTCTGTGCTGTTTGTAACAGACCATGGTGTTTTGTGCTTTCTGAATATGCTGTATTCTGTGCTAAGTCCTCCCTCAGCTGGTCATAATGCCATTCAGATCCTTTTGCAGACCCTTTTCAAACAAGAAAATTGCACTTCTCTCGCTGAAGAATATTTCTTTCTTTTTAGGGTACTCCTTTACCAGAGAGTAGTGATTACAGAATATCTGTGATTTTACACCAGTAAATCTTTCCTGGATTAGATTTAGCTTTAGTAAGCAAAAAATCTATGGTTTGTTTTTGAAATGGTGGATTTTGGTCCTTTCAAATTTTGCTCCCTGTTTCCCTTTCTGTTGCTTTGTTTATCTTTTATCCATGCAGCAAGCATACAAGCAGGCCACATTATAAATTGCATACCATTACGAGGACACCAGAATGTTCCTGGCTAAATTTTTTTTGTTTCATTGCAGCCTTGCCCTTCATGTAGTACCACCCTTGCACCCCACTGCGATGTCAGCATAGATGAAGGAGCTATCCAAAATGGTTGTCAGGATGAGCATAAAAACAGTACAAAGGTAATTTGAGTATTTATCACTTCCCTTCTTTCCCCTTATTTCTCTGCTTCAGTTAGCTTTCTCAGTTTTGCACAGCTATTACTTTATTCAAGCTCTTAAGCAGCAGAACCAATTTTGAGCAGTTGTATTCCAAACTTCAGTTGGCCCCCTGCACACCCCAGATTTTCAAAACAATAGTAATTTTATGGGCCAGTTTGAGAAGGACCTAAAAGTTGGGCTCTTTAAATTAATGCTGAGGCCAGCCAATGAAAGAGGCACAAACAACACTACCAGCATCTCCATCGCTTACACCAGTCGCCATGTGTCACCTAGCCACAAGTCACACACCTGTGTCTTGCCATTGTCTCCTGTATCGTAGCTCTAAAACACGGTCATTTCTGTTCATACCCACAGCTGATATTCACAGCACCTGAGTCCATTCACATCCTTTTCCTGACAAATAGAGCATCTTACATATTCAGCGTGCTGCTGCCAGGGTTGTTTTCCTTGCTTGTTGCTTAGATATTCTTACCGAAGCCACCTACTCCCTCTGCAGTACCAGACATGGCCTATTTGTTGTCTTGTTTGTGGCCTTTGTAGCCTCCCTGCTCTGCCTGTCATCTCTTCCCCCTTTCCAGAAAATTAAGCTCCTGCCTAAATGCAGACTGGATGCCAGAGCTCATCAGCTCTCTGGTATATTTTCAGATAAGTTTTAATCCTTTTCCTCACTGGGGAGATCACTTTATAACTATTCTCAGAGATAGCTATCTGGTTGTTTTCCTCCTCATCTGTCTGTAGAACTCTTCTGGTGTACAGAGCTAACAAAAAAACTTGCCAGCATTTTTGTAAATGGTATGTAGTACAGTAGGCCATGTTCTGTGCTGGGGTTCCTAGGAAACAGCCTAAGAAAAAAAAATACTAATCTCTTCAACTCTCAGGAAGATAGAGCAGGGTGGCCAGCAGGTACTGGTCTCAGAACAGCATGAGATCTTCGAGACAGAAAACATTGTGGGAGATCTTCCCAGATGGTGAGCATGAGATGCTGCTTCCCAGGCTGCTCCTGCCCACGTGCCTGGGGTCTCCAGGAACAGACTGCAAACAGAGATTTTCCTCCCAGTACCAACCACCTGTTATCATATATTGTCTTCATCAGAATTATTCTTCCTACTGCAGCTATCTTAGCCTCATGTATGTTAATCACGTGGGGGATGAACCTTGCTTGGAAGAGGCCTGTCCAGTGCTGAAAAAATACCAGTAACGTCATTGGAAGAAATAAGCTGGTGGAAACCAGATCATATGTCCCTCGTGTATTCACAAGTTGCTGCCCCAAAAACTGGACCAGCTAAGTGGCTATCCAGTGAGTCTGGGATGCCCATTTAAATGAAAGCTTAAACAGGTACATGCACAATGCTGCATGGCATTTGATTTCCAGATCTTCTTTGTAGTCTCAGCTTTCTTAGGAAGAGCCATCAGCTCCCTCGGCTCACCTCTGTTCTCTCCCCACACTGTCACTGCACCTGGCCCTGCAGCATTCATGTCCCCTCCCTGTTCTCTCATCTCCCAAAACGCTGTTAACCACCTCCTTGGACCCTAGTGTCCTTTGGAGCCCCCAAGTCTCTTTGTGAGGGGAGCGGTCCCATGGTGCATCATATCTCCGAGTGCTCAGGAGAACTGCACGGCCCATGGCTGCCAGAACCCACAGTAGCACTGGAGCTAACAGCATTTATTAAACAGGGATTTTCTCCTTACAAGCAAGCAGTTTCAAACTCTAATCCCCTTCTGTTAAGATTAACAGAGTGGAGACAGCACAGGAAAACCTTGAGCTGACCAAAGGGAAGAATTTTCTTAGGGATTTGAGCCTTTGCCAAAGAGCCGAAGAGAAAAGGCCAAGAGAAGTCCATGCTGACCTTCTCTGAAAGAGCAGAAATTTTCACTGCATTCTTCAGATGAACTCGAAGAACAGTCAGGGAAAGCAAACAGTACACATATCTTTTCTCTGAGCTGCCCAGACAAGAAAAGCTGTGTTCCCTCCTTTACTGCTTTTCAAGTAAAGCAGGGTGAGGAAAAGGAGAAAGATTCTTTACAGAGAAAAGGGTGATAACTGTGACCTTCATTTTTCTAGGCCTCAATTTTTTTTTCTGCAAAGTGCTCTCAGCAAATACAATCTTCAGCACTAAAAAAACAAACAGCAGCAATGAAGAACCTTCACTTCAGGCGCTTGTTTGACAGTTCTCCTTGCCTCGGGAGCAGCGGTCGCTCCGGCCGGCACTGCCATGCCCTCTGCTCCTCCGGGCGGGCTGGGTGACCTGCTCTGGCTGCTTTAGGGCATGTTTGGAAGCTGTTGAATGCTGTCCCGTAGAAAAGGTGCTGGAGACCTTTGGTGGTGACCAGGAGAGTGCCCTTCTGTCACACTCACAAGTGCCTGTCCAGTCCAAGAGATACGCGTTGCTGAAATCACCTTTCTCTTCTGTTGCTTACGTTCCTTAGCAAAACATTGGCAGCACACCAAGGTAACTACTGAATTTCCCTATTATACTTCATCAGCTGCTGTCGCTGTACCATGAACACCTGCAAGCTGCCAAAACAGCTGTCTTGAGTCACAGTAGGGACAAGGCTGGGAATCCTGTCCTCTCCGTGCTCCACTCCTCCTGCTGGGCAGCCAATGCAGAGGAGTCCTGTGTCCTGCCAGGGCAGGGGGAAAGGGAAGAGCAGAGCACTCTGCCTCCTTCCTGCCTTTCCTCCTGTTTGCTATGGCTGTGGGGCAGGGCAGGTCTTCCTTTCACTATGGCAGTTTTGATGGGGATGGGGAGCCGAGCCCAAGTGCCTTCTGACTCTTCCCTGCTCAAGGTGATGTTCTGCTGCTGCTGTCTCATGTCTTCACTGGTAATTATTTGTGAAAGCAGTGATGCATGAAAGTTTTTAACATGCCCAGCGTTTGTGTTTTTATGTTTGTTCAACTAGAAAATGGATACCAGAAATGCTTATGTTAGAAAAATGCTTCTTTTTTGTTGTAACATCTTCCTGTTAAAAACTAGGAAATAATATATTAAGTGGCCTGTGCACCTTCAGTTATACCTGCCTGTGTTCACGTTCCTCATTTGTTTTACAGCCTAGAGACACAAGGAGATTCAATTAATTTTGCACAGGCAGCTAGAAATCTGGTATTTCTCAGCCTTAGCTAAGTTGATTTTACAATCTAAGGAACATATTTCAGTGCGTGATTGGGTGGTGTGATATTTATGGTCACTGCAGTGGCATCCAAGAATAGTCCTCTGGAGGAGCTAGTCACTGCTGTGCTGACTGCTGTACAGGCAGAAATGAAGAAACTTCTGTCATGAGTGGGTTTCAGGATGAAGATGAATGATAAATGATAAGACGTGGAGGGAGGAGATGAACATTCAAATATGCAAAGTTTTGATACATGTTTGTATTTGAAAATTGTAAAATGATCCTGACTAACTGCAGCTCACTTTCATTCTAGCTGTATTTAGTTGTCTAATTCCTTGGACTTGCTTCAGTGCACATTGGTCTAGATCAAACAAAATGTAAAGGAAGAACTTCATGTTCCATGAAAATAGAATCATTTTTGGTTCAAACTTATTTTTATTCCGAAATGAATGACAGCAGAATTGCTGATACTGTGCACTTCAACTGTACTGCAAGCTGGTGTCAAAATTTAAAAGTACATTATTAACGGTAAAAGAACTATATCTTAGTGAGGAAAATGTGGTTTCAGTTGCAGAATATTTTTGTAGGATAATGAGCTGTACAAAAGGTCTGTTCAGATATGGCTGTTCCGTCTTTCTGGGAAAGCAGTGAGGCTACAGTGGACAGTGGTAGGATCAGCAAGGCTGGCAGAGTTAATTGTCTCATGACCTGTGGAAAGATAGTACAGTTAAAGCAGGTATTTGAAAAGATTTTGAGAAGAATCTTGACCTGAAGATGAGTGAATGAAGTTTTGGTCTATCATTGGTCTTCACTGCATGCGTGAAAATGTAATTTGCTTTCTGATGCCTTGGAAACAGGGACATAAAAAGCAAAAAGACAACAACACCTAAAGAGGCGTGCGCTTCTAGCAGACATGAATGATTTCAAGGCAGGTGGAGGTAGGTCTTTGACATGACCACATAAAAGTTCAGCGTGCTGAGGGAAGAATTTTTGACTTTTGCTCCATTAAATCTCTCCTGTCTGCTTTCTCAACCATTCATGTTCCCTGTGTATCTTTTGCTTTCTGTCATGCAGGCTCCAGGAGGCCATAGTCCAAAGACTCAGAATGGACTTTTGAGTCCTCCACAAGAAGAAAAGCTGAGCAACAGTCAAACCTCGCTTTACGAAATGTTGCAAGAGAAAGGAAGATGGGGGGGCGTGAGTCTGGATCAATCAGCTCTCCTTCCTTTGAGGTTCAAAAACATCAGAGAAAAGACAGATGCTCACTTTGTCGATGTGATTAAAGAAGACAGGTAAGGAAAATGGAGCTGCACAAAGAAAAGGTATATAAAGGAAGAAAAGGCATTAACAGAGGTCCCGTATCTCTAATCAGCATTTGTGTGCTTTTTGTTTCATGTCAATAATTATTGTAAACATACTATAACATGCTGTATGTTTTCTGATCTTAGTCTGTCTTCTGTTTAACCTATAGTAGGAACTTGAACTCAAAAACATTCTGCTCAGGAATATGTAAAGCCAGGTTTTTCATCATTTTTTTCTGTGGTTAACAGACATTCTTCATTCAAGCCTTTGAAAAGGAAAAACACTCTTTCAGTGACTTGTTAAAGAGTTGAACTCTTTCATTTTTACATTCAGAACTCCTCATAATACACATATTATGTACCTTCATCTGCAACTGAAACTGTAATATATAATCTGAACCACAAAACTCAAATTTTTGTATTGCAAGAGAACAACATCTGATAATATTGCATGACTAATACCTAGAAATCACATTTGATTTGGAAGCAGAATTAATAGGAGTGAATTCTCATTCTACCTACAGCGTTTTGTTAGCCTCTCTCCCCATTTCATACAAAAAGACTTGTTTTGGGCAGAGGCAAATATGTTCTTCAGAATTCGACACTGTTTGATTTTGTAAACACACAGCCGTATCTCCCTTATTATGGCAGTGATTTGACTGGATCAGCTAAACAGACAACTTAGTTTTGTTATTATTTATGGCTATTCTTATTTTTGCTTCACTGCTTCCACTGAGATTAGGGACGTTTTATCTAAATATCCTTGAAACTGTATGCTCGTATATACTCCAGGCTGTTTGGAACAGGGACAGCGTTGTCTTAACTGGAAACACGACCAAAGCAGGGAGAAGTGAGAGAGGGGGACAAAAGTCCTTCTCCAGCCTCTTCTTCTCTTGTTCTTTTTCGTTTTGTTTTTGTTTCTTGGTTGGTATTTTTTTGTTGTTGTTATTGTGTTTTGTTTTTTTCCAGATTGCCTTTCTCCTGGGGCCAACCTCTGTAAAAATTTAGGTTCCTTTTTGTGTGTGTTCTGTCATTAGTGGCTGAGAACAGGTGTTAAGCTGATACTTCAAAATATTAGAAGACAGAATGATTGTGAAAGTCCAAATGTTTGCAGAAATCGGGAAAAACAAATTGGATTTTTGTTTAAAATGTAACCAGCATCCTGCAAATTTTAAGTTACAGAAGCAGCTTAATTTATGCCAGTGGACTGCTAGATACCCACCTCCAGCTCTTGTATTCATGGAACTTTCCTCCTCCACATACAAAATGGATACTTCTTCAGAAAAAGGAAAAAGTGGGACCATGATGTGACATCAGTCAAAGCCTAGCTTTTTTTTTTTTTTCTCAATTAAATATCATCATTACCATATTAAGTGGGCCATTTCTTGTTGCCAGGGAAACTTCTCTGCTGAGTTCGGTTCATGTAAACATAACTTTCCAAAAATAATCTCCTGATTAATTAGGTCTATTCAAAATGGTTTAAGCCTACCGTTTTATATCAATCCTTTTTAACATTTCTTAGCGTTAAGTTATAGGTAATGAGTCATTTAAGAAACATGTTTGATCCCCTACTGTAATACGTAATATATTGTTGGTCTCAAATTTAGTATCGATGAGGATGGTTGAATGGGAAATCTGAGTTTTCTCAGCGAGTGGGGTGAAATCCAAACTTCCACTTGGTCATCTTACATGAAGATTCACATCATTCACAGTAATAATTACTGGACTGTTGCTGCTTTGCTTTCATGTTACTGCAAACCCAACAGCAGTGAGTGAGAGCTTCTCTTCATCTTGGGTAGCGACTTGCACCATGTTGCATGATGCAGGTGTTCTGATCTGCAATGTAAATTAGGCATCACATTCACAGATGTCTAACCTAGATATGGTGATTAGGTGTTTAAATTAATCATGCAGGCTTCCTGTACAGCTGGGAAGAGTTAAACATATCCTACGGACAATTCAGGAGCCTGCGCACTGCACAGCTGCCTAGGGCTGGGTGTGAGAAAGTGTTGGATGCTGGTGGTGTTTCTCATGCCCCAGCCTCTTCTGGAGTTCAGGTGTGTGTCTGAGAGTTTCACAACCAGCTGCTGGGCTCTTTGTGTGCCCAGATTTTGCCTTGGAGTTGTTATCTCAGCACAGTTCCAGTCATTTTTAAAAACAATAGCAATAAAGCCAGTGTTAGTGTAGCATTTTTCTGTTATTGCATTACACAGGAATCCTTTCCATGTAAGTTACTGGCTTGCCTTTTCTTAGAAATTGATTATAAGTATTTCACACAGTGCATACTTTGAGCTTTAACTCTGGCTTTACTACAACCACTATAAAAATACCATGCTTTGTTCATTGCAATCTGCATGCTACCATGTATTTTAGAAGAAAACTGTAGTATAAGAGGTAGTAAGAGTAGTAAGTGGGTCTTCTTGTTCCTTGAGAGCATCCTGTAATGTTTTTTAATACATTGGCCAAAACCAGAGTGTTGAAAGGATATCAAGTATCTGCCATATTCTTGGTTGAAGTCTTTTGTCTTCTAGAGCCTCAGTCTAGCAGTGTGTATGTTTGGTTGGTCTTGCATCTCGAGAAAAAATGTTTCCCACATGCTAACTTGTATTGGGAAGTTTGGGCGTTAAAAAATCTCTGCCAGTGGTACAAAAAAAATAAAATGCAGGTACAGACTAGCTTTCTAGGGTCTTTCAGCTTCTTCAGTTACTTGGAATTTGGTCTTGTGCATCTCGTGGCCTTTTGTTAGAGTTAGCAACTGCGAAATAGTCCACTCAAATTTTTGCTCAGGTGCTATGTTTTTTGATGTAGCACTTGGAAAGAAGCAGTCCCATGTCAGATTCTACGGCAGTTTTTAAAACAGTGCATTATATATAACGAGTGGAATCAGTTGCCTGAAAACGAATAGAGATTCATAAGGAGAGCGTGTGTTCTGAAGTCTCAAATTAGGATGGCAGAAGAGAGAGTGACAGACTATCCCAGGAATAAATTTGGGTAAGCAAGCCTGACCATCAGGCACAAAGCAGTCTGTGCTGACTAAGTTGAGTCCTTCCAGCTCTTTGACACCTACTAGAGAAAGAAGAGGTTTGCAGATCAAGTGTCATAGATATCACCAGAGAATTTCTTTCACAGGCTTCTTACAACTAATGTAGAACTCAAAAAATGCTCTTTTTTTGCTCTGGAAGGTAGGAAATAGAAACAACTTTTTAATGTTTAAGGCCCTTTTGTATTTGTGCTGCACCTGGCACTGAAAGATAAGGTGAACGAATAAATGAACACCCTGTGGTAGATGCTGCCTACTGGTTCATTAGTTCTAGTAAGCTCATTTCATTAGTTGTTAGTGCCTTTGTTGATGATTCTGGAGATTTCAATCTTTCCGTTGCAGAAGTAAATTCAAGCCATCCATCATCTTGGGTTACATTTTTCTGCAGCCTGGATCGTTAAGCAAATGTTCCCAGCTGAGTTACTAAGATATTTTAGTGTCTTTGAAATAACAAGATGGTGCTGTTTTCTAAAATGGACAAATTTGTCACCTTTATCATCCTTGGCTTGCTTTGTCCAATGGAATTCCATCCAAGACATAAATATCCCATGGCCACGCATCTCCTAAGGTTGTGCACCTGTAGCAGCAATTAACCTTTACTATCAGCTAGCTTATGTTACACTTATCTGTAGCCATCTGCAGTTATAGCTGTTAAGTTTCTGGAAGAGCTTGTTAGTATCTTCCTGAAAATATAGAAGTTTGCTCTGTCATGGTTTTGTAAAATATTTCCTCTGACTGAGCGAGGATAAGGGGGTACCACGGTGGCTGAGAGCAAAGGAGAACTACAGGAACTGCAAATGCAAGTGCCTCCATCCCTGGAAGCAGAAACCACAGAACGGTGGAGCTCTGAAAGCACTACAGCTGAATAAACTGATGCTGAACTGTCTTTTCTCTTTAGCCTCATGAAAGACTACTTCTTTAAACCTCCTATTAACAAGCTGAGCCTGAACTTTTTGGATCAGGATCTGGAGATGGCCTACAGGACAAGCTATCAGGAAGAGGTGAGTTTCTCCTGGCATTGGTTTTCTTCTGTAATCCATTCAAGTAATGTCTGTAATTGTTTTTAACACATTTCATCGCAGTTGATGACAAGGGTTATGAAATGTCAAGTGGGATTTACTACTCAGTAGTGCTGCCTCTGAAAACAGTCTCAGTTTACCTGTCTTGTGCCATGTCCTGAGTCTAGTCCAAGATTTGGGTTGGAAGTACATTTTCACAACCCACCAGGATACGTTAATCACTTCCCCTGCCTTTTCTCCATTTTCAAGTTAATGTTTCAAGGCTTTAGGCAGCTCAGAGAACTGTAAATGACTACTTGCCTACTCATTACATGTCCTGACTTTGAGAATGGTATTTTTGAATTTGATTCTTGTTCATGCCACAGCCTCCTGGTTATCTCAGTGATACCCAAATCTGATCTGAACTCAGTATTATAAGTTCTGTAAATGTGTTGCATTCAAAAACAGGCAGTTCAAAACACTGTGTAATTGTAAGGAACAGTGTGTAAATTGTGAAGAACTTGGTGCATTCTTCAGGATTTTGCAGTGAGTATAAAAAGTCCTTTACCCCCTTGGGAGCTAGTAGTTCTGCAGATTTTACATGTCAGTAGCTATTTTTGCTGGGTTGATATGAACTAGCAAGATGTTGTAAGTTTGCATGTAGCAACGACAGACATCAGTACTAACTGAGGTTGCATTTCCACGACGCTGAAAAGGTACTGCCAAAAGAGGGCAATTGCTCTCCCACCTTGTTCCTACTGCTCCGTGTTTCTGCTAATGGCTCTGGTGCTTACCACACTTCCCTGCTGTGATCCAGTTCATTTTACTAACTTAGCATAAAATATTCATGTTTTGTTTTGCTGTTTGGGGCTTTTCTTTTTCTTTTCCCTTCTATTTTCTGCTGTCTTGGGATTGAACCAGCAGCTTGCTGAGTGCCAGAGGGTCTGGGAGCAGGAAGGGTTGTGCCCTGTCCTTGAGCAGGGTTGAGCTGTGAGGCTGGGTCGCACATCTGGCAGGGTTCCCACCATGATAAACGAAGGTGTTGATTCTCTCTTCTCCCAGTTTACCCTGTATCTGAGGACAGGTAGGATTTCTGCTTCACTGCTTGTTGCTCTGTACTTGTAGGCTGCTTTCTGTGCTGGGCAGTGCTTCCACACTGTCCTTAGCAGCAGCCCCTGTTTGCTTGGTTTCTACCTTTTACAAATGAGGTCTAACTTTTTCTTTTTCTTTTCTTTTTTTTTTTTTTTTTTCTCTAACATGAGGGAAGCATAGTAGTGATGCAGTTCAATTCATTCACCTTGTTCAGGAACTCTATGCTCTGCAGCACTTTCATTGGTATCTCTCTGAATAAAGCTCATCCAGCAGCAATAGGGAGAAGCTTCCTGTGGGTGACATTCACATTGATGAAGTTATATCTGCAGCAGTGTATTACATCTACTCATATCCTGGATTGAGTGCTACAGGAGAGCAAACCAAGAGTAGTGTGTGCTCTTTTGATACATGAATTACTGGTATTATATATAGATACATAATTATTATATATATATACATGAATTGATACAGAATTTACATGGTATTCCTACCAGTGTGTGTGTGTACGTACATGTGCACACACAGACCCCTGTTTGCCTGCTCAATTTGTACAAACTATACAGAAAACAGTAAATCAAAATCTTTCCACTAGAAAGATTGGAAAGAGAAGAAAAGCAGTGATAGTCAAGCACATGCAGATTGATCTAGTAATGTGGGTGTGCAGGAAATTCGTAGAGGAAGGAGAAGGAATGAGGTCTGTGCATTTTCTTGGTGGTAAGCTGGTCATTTGAAAATTATCATGTAAACCTACGTGAAAATGGGAACCTTATTTTGTAATAGCAACTGTGCAGCACTAGGGCAAAACTTGTTAAAGCCTTACTATTAGCACAGTACTGGTCCAAAACAAAACAACAAAAATCTCTTGGGGAGCAAAGCGATTGTAGCATTGCTGGTTGTTGAAATGCCTCGCAGATCACTGTTGCTGAATGCAACTTCCAGCTCCAGCGAGTTCACCTCTAATTACACGGTGCCAGCTGCATGATTGCTTTGTGATCATTCCTAAGTGTCTCCACGTCCCAAGAGCTTGCTTAGCCTGTTCTTGTTTGGAAATCAAGGCACTACTTAACACTGTTAGGGCATCCTTAACGCTGTCACTTTAGGATGCAGTGCTGATTTCCTTAATTCAATTTGTGCAACTGTGTATGGACTACAGAGATTCTGCTACAGTTCAGATTAAAAGGTAATTTTGGCCCTGAAACAAAACTCACTGAATACATTAGGTTGCAGAGAGCTGCAAATGAAGAACAAGTTCATTTTGCTATGCTGCTGAGTGCCAATAATGTTCTGAGGAGTGAAAGAAATGTCCAAATGAAAGCAGTACAAGATTGCAGTATTCAAACAGGGCTACTTCGTGGCGTTATCAATAGCATACTTCTCATTTTTCTTTGGAATTTGTTTTCTGCTGTCCCTTGGGAAGATACAAACACTTGTAAGACTGCGCTTAGTGGAATAAGCCAGGGCGCAGAGCCCATGGTCTGGTTTTCAGCTGGACTGGCCAAACCAGCACGCACCACAGCTGTGCCAGCACATGGTGGGGTGGGAACGTGTGGTAAGGGGTTGCTTACAGCAGAGAGTTACTTGGAGTCCTGGCCTTAGATCAGTTCAGGTTACATAGTGTCCCGATTGCTGCTTTTAGTCTTGTCTGAAAGGGAGATGTGAGCTCCGCCACGGTGAACTAACTCTTTCTGTTGAGTGGTGCTTGGAGGGTTTTCTTCAAGAACCCCTGGAACCAGAAAGCTTTTTTTTTTTTTTTTTTTTTACTGTTTTAAGTTCTACTGTTATTTTAAACGAAAATACTTGAAGAAAACTTCTGATAGCTTTCTCTGCTAGCAATTAGTTTTTTGTGTTCCCTTGCATAGTATTGGCAATTTCCATATTATTTCTATATCATTATATTCTGTTAAAAAAATGATAGTGGTCTTTAAGAAAAAAAAAAAAAAAAGATTCACGCCATACCCAGGGGCTGTGCTGCCAGTGTGTTTCTGCAACGTAGGCGTATTCTCAGGGAACTGCTAGTCATTGAACTACCTCTTCTGTTTCTTTTTTTAAAACAGTACTTATAGTGGATTAACGAAGTGGCAAAATGTTCTCTATTCCTCTATTTATTTTTGTGAGCTGCTGTTTATGGTACAGTCAAATTCGGCAAGAGAGCATTTATTCATTGTCATCACTTCCCTCAACCCTTGTGTTCCATGCAGGTTATAAGGAATGCTCCAGTGAAGACATTTGCCAGTGCTACCTTCAGCTCACTCCTGGACGTGTTCCTCTCCACCACAGTCTTCCTCATACTATCTGTCACGTGTTTCCTGAAGCACGGGATGGTGGCGTCCCCTCCGCCACCTGCGGCCGTCGTCGTGTTCATCATCGCCATCCTGCTGGAGGTGCTGTCCCTCGTCATCTCCATTAGGTAATAAAAACGTAACACTGTCTTGAAATAGGAGTGAGAAACAAAGCGGTTGGCTGGCTAACAGTGCTAGCAAAGGCAAGAAGGCTTGCAGCAGATCTTGTGCAGAGAGGGTCTAGCTCGAAGAAGCAAAGTCTGCACACCGTGTGTGTCCCCGCTTAGTGCTTGTGGTGCCGCACACAACTCGATGTATTTCATTCTCATCTGTCCTTCAGAAGAATCCCCCACATTTAAACAGAAATACACCATTCTGGTTTAAAGCTGAAATAAGGTGTCACAAATGCAAACAGTATTCCTTTTCCGGGGGGTGGGGAGGGGAAGGGTGTAGGAATAAATAAAATTGCCAAAGTCACAGCACATCTGTCAAGAATTAGTTTTTTAATGATTTCTATTTCAACTCTGATCAGTTTAATATTCAAATACTTCATGGTTTTTTCTTTTTTACACACTGAAGTTCAGTATTCCCCTCAATTCCTTGGCTGTGTGACAGTCAGCTGCTGCTCAAGACGGGGCATGGTCTTGTCTCCTCAGTCAGAGCCCTGCCAGCCCCTACACTGCCTCCTTGCAGCAACCTCCAGGATGTGTGTTCTGGACTTCTGGGACACTTACGGTCCTTCCCCCATCATCTGTAACTTGTTGAAGATCCGTTACTGCGCAGTTCCTGCATAACGTGGGGTTTCCCCAGGCCTTAGCAGAACAGTGCAGTTGTTACATGCGTTCAGCAAAGCTCATGCTCTCCTGGGCGTGTTGCCTGATGTGCACAGATACCACATGTAACATGTTATTAACCCAGATGGGAGACGCAATAGTAAGATGTTTGTTTGTCTGTACTTGTGATGGCAAGTTAATTCTGCCCCCCTCGTTCTCTGTTTTCACTGTCACAAGGGAATGTTATGCGGGTGGTGTGTGGAAATGGGTGTCTTCACTTGCAGCTCTGCAGATCTGTTGGTTATGTGTAAGTTAAAATGCTTTTGCAGTTACAAGTTAGAAGCAATTCTGCTGTTGTTTCAAAAGAAACAGTAGATTGCAGCTTGCACTCTGACTTTTCAGGCTCGAGGTAACAAATAATTTGTACTTCAGCCACCAAAGTAATCGTTGTAACTCAAGTATGCCTACAAAGGTATGCAGGCATGTTTACAGGAAATAGTTTGTTTTGGAGTAAAGGGATGTCATTTGTGAACAGGGACAGTACTTCTGAAGGTAGTGTTTCTTAGCAGGTATATTTGGCTGTTACGGCTTGAATAGTATTGTAGTTCTGGAGTTTTTGGAAAAACTAGGAAATCAGAAAAGTGAAAGGTTTTTTTGTCAGTTTAATGAGCCCAGGCAGTTCCTTCATTACGTCAGGATGGGGAGCAGGAAGGCAACAGTGAGCAGTTAGTTTGGGTTAGGTGGCCATGAAACTGAATCCTTGGATTTGTTCAGCTTTGAACAGCTCAGCCACTGCTTTGTACAAGAGCTGGTTTCTGCTACCCAGGTGCATTTGGAGATAAATTGTTTGTTTACCTTGCAGATACCTTATCAAAATAACTCAATTTTAGTATTTTTCAGTATGTTATTGTTGCTACTTGATTTTCCAATGTCACATTATTATCTTTGCATTTACCTTTTCTTACTTCGTACAGTTATAAAAGATAATGCTGTAATCCTATAAATTTTTATATGTGGATACATAAGGTTTTCCTTCAGTCCTGTTCTGTAATTGGTGGGTCATGTTTTATTTAAGGAGAAGAAGGAAAGTTGTTGTTTTCAGTATGCTATCTCTATAGTCAGGAATTGGCAAAGCAGTTTTGTCTTTCTGAGCTGTGTACAGCAGTAGGGAGGTTTAGATTCATTGCAGCACTGGATTGCTGACATCCATGCTCTCTGATAGTGAGCCTGGGCCATTACCAAGGTGAGTTTAAGTGGCCTTATAATGTTTTCTTAATGCTGTTTGGTTTTGCCAATGACATTTTTGCCATTTGCATGAGATTGTGTTGGTTTAAAACCTAAATTTTTCTTCCTGAACACGCTCAGATTCCTCATTTAAAGTCGTGTTGATTTAAAAAGCCAGGGGTTAAAGCAGACTTCTAAGTCTTAGAAGTATCTATTTTTTAGTATTAATCATTCCTTTGTGTTTAATTCTGATTGGGAAAGCAGGCTGAGAAACATCTCACTTCTTGGTGAACATCTGTAGACAGTCATCAAAACTTAACTGGTCCTACCTGTTACAGTAGCAGCAGGTTTTCAATAAACAATGCATGGAGAGCACACAGGTTTGCCTTTCTCCTAATGGACACTCATGGGAGGTTTGGGCATGCAGGGAATATTGCAATTCCTGCACAGCTACTACGAGTGCAGATGATGGGAGCTCACTAGCACTTGCTGCTTTCACTGGGACCGAGATGGCTGTGAATCTCAAGACCCCACAAATTCTTGTGGTTAATTTGGGAAACAGGAATTGCTGGATGGGAGAAGTGGTTGCTGCCCTTCCCTGCGCTCTCCACCAAATGCGTGGCTGAGGAATTTGTGATTGAAAACAAGCCACTGGCTATCCGTAGCTACTGGGGCCCTTGTCACGCAACTGTGAGATGTGCTCTTCTTTCCTCTGGCATGAGGGAAGTGTCTGCAAATTTACCCCAGAGTTACAAGCAGTAGATTCTCAGTCATTTGCTGCCCTAGGCTCACATTCACAATCTTTCCTTTAGTAAACAAAATATAATTTATACTTGGCTTACATCTCATCATGGCATCTATAGTAACTTGTAAGTAAATCTCTGAAGTTCAAAAAAGGATCATCTCAGATCTGGGAAGAGCTCACCCAGGGTACTTCCTTGAAAACAGCCTCCTACTTTGCACTGAAAAAGAGCTTTTATTGCTGAAGACAATCTGAGAAGCCTTCTGGCTTGCTTTCAGTTAGAATCATAGAATCATTCAGGTTGGAAAAGACATCTAAGATCATCTAGTCTAACCCTTAACCTAGTGCTAAAGTCCACCATGCTTCTAAGTTCTACATCTACACATTTCTTGAAGACCTCCAGGGATGGTTACTTCCCTGGGCAGCCTATTCTAATGCCACACAACCCTTTCAGTAAAGAAATTTCTCCTGATACCCAACCTAAACCTTCCCTGGTGCAACTTGAGGCCTTTTCCCTTCATTTTACCACTTGGTACTTGGGAGAAGAGCCTGATTCCCACCTCTCTATAGCCTCCTTTAAGGTAATTCAAGGTAATTCTAAGAACTAAGTTCTTTAGTTTAGAACTAGGAACTAGTTCTAAATATGTTGGCATATTTTAGCCTACCCCCCCCCCCCCTTTTTTTTTTTTTTTTAGGATTTGATGTCTGTTTGGGGGTTTGGGTTGTTTGGTATTTTGGGGGCACTCCAGTCTCCACAGCCTGAGGCACACACTCATGTACAAGTGTAACAACCTTCCACTTCCCCATCTGTGCTATTGAAATACGATCATTCTCTAAGTGTTCCTTAGTTGGCTGCATTAAATTCAAAATGTTTTAAATTGTGCACTGCATTGCATATTCCCAGAGGATGAGTTTACAGGCAGTTCTGTTTTCACTGCTGAAGCATGGAGCTTGTTGGCATCAAGAGGACAGACGTACTGTTGTGCCCTTATTCCATCTCACTTCCTTTGATCAGAAAGAACAAAATCATCCTTTTCCTCTTTAAATTGTCTTCAAAGCGAGGACTGCTCACTCTGACCGCTCATTATGCACAGAAAAGTGCAGAGCTTCCTGTGCAGAAATGTCATCACAAGTGACAATCACAGAATACCACAGAGATATCTTGAAGGGAGGGGATTGGGCTACAATGCTGGGCACAATCCTAGAATTTCAGGAGAGGGATTATTTTGGGACCAAAAAATTCTTGCCTAAGTTTCTTATTGTATTTTCATTATCATGATGCGAAGCACCCTGTGTTTAAATCAGTCTGACTTTTAATTGAATCCAGTGCTCAGACTAGGAAGTACTCGCTGCAGCTCTTGTGGCTAAGGGCTCGAGTCCAGCTGCGGTAGTGGGAGAGGAAAGCACTCGCTGCCTGCACAATGAGAAACGAGGTAAAACTGAAGTTGTTAGAACAGAAGTCCTTATGGAGCAAGGCTTGCAGGAGAAGGATGTTTTGATTTCTCTGAAGTGTCTGATAATAAATTATTGGAGTATCTATAGATGAGGATCCCACTGTTATCACAAGTGCCACTCTAGAATTAATTGTTTAAAGCTGCATGCAAAAAGTGGTGCTTAATTTGTCAGCATGTGGAGTATGTCATCTCCAGTTCTGTAAATGTAGTGCAAAGAATGTCCTTCTGCCCACTTGAAATATGACTACTTTGACTTTCATGAGTTCAGTTGGAGTGTAAGAGGTCTTAAAGTTCTGGTATTTTATAAAAAAATATCTTGGGAAATGTCACTGAGCATACGACTGTGTGTGAAGTTTCACTTGGGATTCTTAGGGGTGCTTCTGCAGGAATGCAGGTAAAAGAGATCTGCCCACTATTTTAGGTGTGAATACAAGTTTTTTTGTTGACTAGAAGCTTTTTGCATCCAGTTCTTGTTCTCAATTAAAACTTGTTATAAATAAGATGTTTAAAACATGCATTGCTTTCAATAACACCCTTCAGTGAAGATCTCTCAGTGAGGAGATGAATCCAGTGTAGTGGATATTTCAATCCTGTTCTAAAGAGTGAGAGGTGGGAGCACCTGGTAAGTTGATTCATCAGTTTAGAAGTACCTTAATAGAGAGGAAAAAAATCTTCTGGGTGAAGAAAAAAAGCAAACAGAGTCAAAGCAGTAGAATGGAAACCTGCTGTACTCTGATGAAATAAAACTGCCCTTTGCCCACTACTTTACCTTCTCAGGGCTTGCCAAAGTGATATCCAAAGTCTGTCTGCTGTTGAAACCTGGTAGCCGACCGATTGGATCTTCTTAAATTCCTCATAGCCAAGGACAAAAATTGCTTGGTGCAACTAGAGCTTAATGAACTGGTTTTGTTAACAACCTGACTTACATAGAGTATTGATGCAAGGGCAAACTGCATTCTGTTTTGCCTTTATTTATTTCTAACATCTGTGACTTTGGTATTTAATATCCCACCAATTCACTGCTGTGCCAAAAGCTTTTGATTTGAAATATGGGAATTGATTTTAAACTGCCAGTAAATACAGAAATGACGGTAATGTTCTCCATTAGCCATTAATCATTTATGCCAAAGTTACTAATTTGAACTGCAGCTTGTGTAAACATCTTAGATGCTTCAGCATTTAAGCCCTGTTGAGCTACCCAGTGACACTGCATTATTTACCGGTAGTGCCCTGTAGCCATTAAATGTCTGCAGCTCTCCTGCTGCCGGGATTTAATGCAGCGCTTGCTTCCTCTGATGGGAGAGCTGTGCTGCGTTCACAGGCTTCATCTGTTCTGTGAAAGATGGGGTTTCGCTTGTTTTAATTCCAGAGCGCAGAGCATTGCAATTGATTCTGGACTGAAAAAAAAAAAATAAAAATCAATGCAAGAAGGTAAACATTACCACTGAGAAATGTGGAGTTGTCCTGGAATTTGTGCTTGCTTTTTCAGACATGCAGCTGCCTAAATAAAGAAGTGTCCTCATCCCAGGATTAACAGATCAGGTTTGCTGATGGATTTGTTGCTATAGTTCCCACAAGAATTTATCCTGGCATGAGGCTTGGCAAAAACCAAGCTTTTCTGCTCCGTGCAGTGCCCGCGTGGGTCGGGCTGCGAGACACCAGTGGTGCGGGGTGCCCGTCCCCAGGGCTGGGGTCTGCACCCACAGCAGGGTCCAGGCATTGGCATGGGCAGGGGGTGCCCAGCTCCACTCAGGAGTGATGGGTGCTGCCCACGGTGCTCTGCCAGAGCCGGAGCTGTTTCCATCTCACCGTTTAGCCATGTAAATGCTGATCCCAGTTCGTATGCTTTAGCAGGATCGACTTTATTTTTAGAGGCATGAACTTGGGTGGCATTTTCAGAAGGACTCGATACTGGAGCAGCTTGGCTGCTGCTGGAGCCGGGACACGTTCTGCCATGGATGGCAGAGGCTGTCAGGACAGTATATAACACTTTAGAAAAAATAGCAATTACTCTACAGGGCTTTCGAATTTATTTTGCTTTCTATGCAGTTGTATTTCCGTGCTTTGTTGCAAATTCTCTTTTATGATGTAATATAGCTGTGCTTTTTGGCTTACATGGGACTCCATTCACTAGGCACTGAGAAATCTGTGAGCACCCTCTCGTGGGGTGCTGCTGTATTACAGCGTTTTCCATCCTATTGCCCTAATTTTCTCTTTTTTTTTCTTTGCACTTAAGTATAATTCCAATATTTTAATGTATTAAATGAGAGAATAAATCTGTTGAATAATGCTAGGGGTTGCAAAATTCATGCAGCCTAGAGCTGAGAATTAAAGTAACACTCATGAGCAAGGCTTATTTAAAAGGCGTGCAATTAGTGTCCAAGTCACGCAGAAAACTTTACCCATTTTTTATCAGGTTTTTATCCAACATTATACCTTGTATTTTAGTCAAAAGCATTAGAGAAAAATCCTCTGTGTTTATTTATTTATTTATTTTTGTTAAAAAAAAAAAAATCCAGATAGTATGCAATAGTTTGTGACTTTGGAATATGTGAATTCCACATTTAGCATATATTGTATTTAAACATTCTTGTCAGCTGTGAGCATCTCTGTCCAAAAACCATTTGGGCTCCCTGGTCATCTACTGTGGCACCAGCAGAATTACCCATGCCACAAACGCACAGGGCACTGCTCTCGCCTGCCCCATGGTCTCACAGCGGGCTCTGTGGTTCTGCCGTTTCTCTTTAAAGTAAGTTCATCTCACAAAAGCAGGAATCCTTTGGTAAAGCAAGAAAAGCCCAGACCCGCTCTGGTAAATACACACATCCACAATGGAGAGCCTTTGAATGCATGCAACTATTGTATTGCCTATTTATGCCTCCATAAAAATAATTAAAACCTTGAAAAGCGGTTGCAGTTTTTGGAGAGTGATGAATGTTTCTGAGCTTTGAGAAGCAAATGTTGCTGATAATCTATTTCTGTAGATAAAAAACAGTTTGTTAAGCAAGCTTTCACCTTTGCTCACTCGTTTTAATGATGAGAAGCGCTCAGGTGTAAGAAGAGTCTCCACTGAGCTGCCCTCGGGAGCTCTCCCCACCTCTTTAAGGCTAAGTATTTATGACTGTAAGTCTCTCATACGCTTACCTTCCAAGTGAAAAGTGTTTTCCAGTTTGTTTCTCAAACCCCAGCATCCCCCTCCCTCCCATCCCACCTCGTGCTGTAGCAAACGAGCCATCATCTTTCAGCACGCCTGGATCATTCCTTGAACTTACCAGCAGGTGGTATGGCACGTGGCAAGCTGCGACTGGTGCTGCAGTCCCAGTGAAGAATTTTAAGTTATTTTATTACAGGTAATTAAGCTGTATGGAGTGATGTGCTGAAATTAACCCATAGGTCTGTGGTTCCGTTTGTTCCAGGATGGCATTCTTCCTGGAGGAGGTGATGACTTGCACGAAGCGTCTCCTGGAGGTGATATCTGGCTGGCTGCCTCGACATTTTTTCGGTGCAATCCTAGTTTCTCTCCCAGCTCTTGCAGTTTTTTCGCACTTCACCTCTGATTTTGAAACAAATATACATGTAAGTTGTAGAACTCCGTTTCATAGTCTGACATTTTGGATCTAATTTAGCTTGTTGCTTGCCTGCCTTCTTCCTTCACTTCCCTCATGCTTTACAGATGTTTGATGCAGATCCATTAGAGAAAAACAGGGCTTTTGTGTATGATAGAATACAGTTTGTTACATAAATACAGTGACTTGCTGGAAAACTGTCATAGAGAAGAGGAGAGAGATAGTTATAAATACCTGTGTGCATACATACTTTTTTTTTTTTTCCCTTAGAACAAATACTTCTGCTGGTATTTACTCTGACTAATGCAAGTAGAGTATCTTATTTTGTTTTTTAATTTGGAGTTTGTAGTCTGAAATGTTTTGTGAACCTAAGAAGTTTGCATGCATATTAGTAAATCTAAGAGCAAGACCAGTATTAGCAGTGGGTTGCTTGTTTTTTTTCTCTGCCAGGCTAGATGGAAAAACTGAAAGGAAAGAGCTGTTGGGACATAGAAATGATTACCCTGAGGGGCTGCAGGGATGGGTAAAGAACACAGGATGTGCCTTCTCAAAAGGAACTGAAAGAAACTGGCTTATTTGGCCCAGCCAGAGACAGGTTCACAAAAGATTTGGTGCCTCCTTTAATAAAAACATTCAGAAGTAGGGAGCAAGGAGCAAAATATGGAGGAAAGAAAATAACTGTTTAATTTAAAGGTGATGCATCGCATAAAATCAGTGCTTATAATTTTTATGAATAAAACAGATGAGAAACAGATGAAAGCTTGTTTCTCTTAGGTAGCACAGTGTATGAGCCTTCCTTTCCAGGATCTTCAGGGAATTCATTTACAAACCGCTTGCTATTGCAGGGCCCTGCTTATAGGTAACAACCAGATCCTCTTCCTTCTTCCTACCATGAATTACAGATGCAGTTTGGTACTGTGTGTCGGGAAGTGTTTGTTCTGTGGGAACATATGGACCAGACATTTTGATTTAAATCTATTCCGTGGTTTTCACAGTCACAAAGGACTGGATTTGAGGATCTCACAACCCATGTTTAAAATCTTTCTGTAGCTTTTACCTTTGTGAATATAACCAAAGTTAACTATTTTAAAGCTGTACAATTTTTTTAGTTCAATGATGCCCTTCTTCCCTCATGACCACTAGCAAACTAATTGTAGGAATGTTTTCTTTACGCTGAAGGGACCTGAAAACCTTCAAATCTCTCAAATTTCTTTGTGCATTGATTTTATATCATCCCATTCATCACCATCCATGATCATCTCTCCAAACATGTAAAAGTAATGTTGGAAGACCCATTTTTGTTAGCGTATTCTCAATACCTCATCATACCAGGTTATTGGTCTAAGTGCTTGAAGCAGCAGCAGTGAGGCGGTGGTGTTCATCACCAAGCTGAGAATGATCTTGGCTTTCTTTCCTCTTGCAGGTCCTCCAGAGTCGCGGGGTTGTTGGCTCACTCTCCAAGAGATGTCCCAACTCATCTTGTGCTCAGTGATGTTCCAACAATCATGGAGCTCTAGGAAATGGAATCAATCTATAGAGGGTCAGGTAAGTGTCATATTTTACTATGACATGGTTTTGCAAAGTTTTTTTTTATTCATAGCATTTTATACCTTCCCTGGATATAAAATAATTAAAATCAAAATTAACAAAAACAGCAATGAAAAAAAAACTTTCCAAAGCCATGCATACATAGTAAACACAGCACTTGCTGACCCTCTATAGGCTGGCTTCATGCTGGGGCATCACTTGGAGTGAGAACCAGTGCTCTGCCACTTTAGGAGACCTGAAATGGGGGGAAAAAAGTAAGTTTAAATTATGTTTTTTATGGACACTTCTGAAATGAAATTCATCCATTTTTGAGTCATTAAATTAAACAAAAAACACTGTTCTTGTGGTTTAAAATGGTAAATTATGTAAGTTTTTTTTCCATACACTGTGTCTACTTCTGAATCACATGCTTATTTGTTATGTGACAGTATTCCTAATTTGCATTTTCTGCATTTCAGCTGTAAAGGAAATTTAAAATGGGAGAGAGAGAGAGCAATCATTTGATACTGTAAAATGCAGTATGTAGCAGAACAGAGCTCCAGGACGCGGTTGTGGAGTCTCTGTTTTAGCTTGGATGGTCATTGATATTCTTGATAAAACCAGACCTTGCACAACAGCTTGAGAGCTTTGACTGGTGTAACGTTGTATCTCAGGGAAATTAAGACATTCTGGGGAATATCTCCGTTCTGCACTTCCTTTTATTTATCCAGCAAAGATGTGGAAGGGGAAAGCATTCTGAGATAAGGCATTTGGAAGAGAAAATCCAACTTTTTTTTTTTTTTTTAAATTGGCACAAGTAGTGGTATTACCGAGCACTGATTGACAGTGATTGATACCTGTCTTCTGTGATTGAAATAGTTTTTTCTTATTTCCTTATTCACCTGCTGATAGGCAGTATGCTAGCATCCTCTAAGAAGTGTTTTTAAGGGTAGGAAGCTGGTTGTAGTTCCTGAGGGTGAATATGTTCCACATTTTCAGTGCAGTGGAATTTTGACATCCCGTTCAAAACAGGGAGGGTCTAATCCCAGTAATTAGAGAGGAGATTAATGTCAATGCTTACCCTATTTTTTCCTTTTTTCCTTTTTTTTTTTTTAATAAGAAGAGGAACTGAGCATTTTGCTAAGGTAAGCTGAAGGTGTTGAATAGTATTGAAATAATGGTGGTATGATGCGGTAATGCAAAACTGTATCTAGGGAAAATTGTGACAAACTGTCAATGCTAAAAGTTTGCTTGCTCTTTGAAGGGAAGACCTCCATCTTCAAGTGCTGCCTCCTGTTACAGACACAATGAGGATCACTTAATGTGCATATCACACAAGGAAATTAGGGCTTTCTCTCTCATATTGCACATGCCTTTATTTGTGCTGGCATTTATGTGCAAAAGGGCTCCAGTCAGCAAGACAAAGCTAACTCGCACTCTCTCTCTTTGTTGCAGTACACCATGTTTATGTGTTGTGCCATTCTGATCACCATTGTGCAGTACTGTAACTTCTGCCAGCTTAGCTCCTGGATGAGATCTCTATTGGCAACTGTAGTAGGAGCAGTGCTTCTCATTCTGCTCTACATCTCCTTGTGTCCAGACAGGTGAGCATCACATCCCAGCACCCATAGACCATGTTTGGGATAAGAAAATTTGGGATAAACAAATTTTTTGCTGCTGATGAAGTGAGGATCCAATACATGTGATTTTAGTATCTGCCATGAATTTCTCTAGTATCTCAAATGTAAAAAGTTGATTTGGAAAGAGATCTGCGTTTTTGGAGGCATTTCAGAATGCTACCTGAGGGGCCCTTTCCTGTAATCTGTGTTGAAATGATGCTCTGTCCTCAAGTGGTGTGTTTCTAGGGCACACGTAGGAGACCAATAGAATTGTTTTTTACCTTTTGTTAGAAAATCTATTTTAAGATATTTCTGAGGTGTTTGGTGTCCTCTCCTAGCTGGATTTACATTTGCACGTAAGAATCGTGTATTGTTCTTCCAGATCCCTCCTCAAGGAATTCTGCACTGTAAAAGGCAGGCACTCAGATTTAATAGAGATCTAATATCCTGCTTCCTTTCTCACTTCTCTGCCTTTTCAGAGGATGCTGCAAAACCATAACTAGAGGAATCATGTTAATGTAGTTTGTGTGAAATAACCTTAAGCCCTTTCAGTTTGTCTGCTGATAAGCAGCTTTCTCCATAGGAGAACTTGTTTGCAGTATTCTTCTGTTTTCTCGCCAAGATAGTCAAGGGACTCCTTCCAGCCCCCTGTCCACTCCTATTGTCAAAATTTTATAATCAAACTGCGCTTCTTGGTGGCTTAAGAAATATGGCTTTTGGCACTCTCACCATAGCATGGGCTTTGCAAGGACTTCTTATGCTAGGCTTCTGTGATTCCTATCAAAAGCTATTCATTCCTTTTACACTTCTTCAGAGGCCTGTTGAACCATATGGTGAAAAGCCGGGGAAAGAAAAAAAAAATAAAATATTGCAGATGCGTGTTTTGTGTATTTAGTTTTCCCCTCTTCAGGCGTCTTCAGCTGACTCTTAATCTTGATCCAATTTCTATTATAAGAGGACAGAATAAAAGTCACCCCTTAACATCTGCTCAGGCTGTAAGTAACTCAGAAGTGGCTATGAGAGCTGTAGGAAGAAGAGCTTGTCCCTCCTTAGAAAAAAATAACTTGGAACTGGTGTCAGTTGACAAATGGTTTCTAGATCATATTAGACTAAAGAAAATCCTTTTTATGTCAGCAGAGCACTCAAGCGAGGAGTACAGAACAGCCTTTTCTAGCTTCAGTGGAGGGAAGAAGTGTTTGGTTTCTGGAAGTAGTGTTCAGTTTCTGGATGCCTGCTCCCTTTTTCTCATCTTTGATTTTTCAGTTGGATTTATTTGTCCAGCTTACCTAACAACATCACTGCTCCGGTGTGCTAAGTGACCCTCTCCCAGTAACAGTTACTTTCACTCATTTAATTTTTCCTTGGCACTCTTTCGCTGTCCAACCACCAGCTTCACTGAGAAGTTAGCCCCAGGTTCATTTACTCAAGGAAGTCAGTGAACAGTAAACTCATAATGCTGTTTCACGACTCCCTTGCTCCTCTTCCATAATTCCCCCAGGCCAGGGGTCTTGCTGCTCATTAAGCTACACGCCTGCTGCTAGCATGTCTTCATGGAGCTGCTGCAGCATAACTCGGTGCTGGGTGCAGAATCACAGACAGAACTAGAGAATGGCTGAGGCTGGAAGGGACCCCTGGGGGTTTCAGGTGCAGCCCCTGTCCCAGCAAGGGACACCCAGAGCTGCTTGCCCAGGACCATGACCAGCAAGCAGAGCCTTTTAGAATAGGGTAATGTAACGTCAGTGTAGTACCAAAAGTCTTTATGCAAAGGCAGGCAGTCAAGCTACAGCATGGAAAAGGTATCAAAGTGGTTGACATTTTCCTGGGTGATTACTTCAACAGACCTCTGTGCAGTTTATTGCAGAAGAAAATCAAAACGTTTGTTGTCATAATTTTAACTCCTACTTCCATATTCAGAGACACATTTTAGACAAATCACAGGTGTAATTACTAGATCAGCTTGTACATAAGCTCTGCATCATGACATTGCGCAAAGGGAGGGACACAAAACTTGAGATAACTTGGGGATTTCCCTGCACATCAATTTTATTAAGGGACTGGAAAGGTTATTCCCAAACAGAGAGGTGGAGACCTTGCAATCTGACACTTTGTAGCACCACCTTTGCTAACTACTAAGGGGGTAATTATGAATGTTTAAGAAACTTTGTCTTAAGAAATTTTCCTGATGATAGTGTATGTTTGCCTGTGGTTTGAGTAGTGGTGATCAGGAATGGGCAAAGTTTAGAATTCATGCAATATGTTATTTCATCTCTGAAGTATTTAAAGTAATAGGCTGAGCTGTTCAACTGCATACCTGAAAAACAGCAATTTGTAGAATAGATTGTGAACAAAATGCAGGTTGAATTAGTGTGTCCCATAACTTCTATTTGCCTAGATTAATAATAACTTGTTTTGTTCCTTTCTTATCGATAGTGATTTTTTGTCACAAAGGTAATTGCAGCTTTATACCTCACAGGGAAATCCATTCTGCACTATTCTTTACCTTTTTTTTTTCCCAAAAAAGTAACTAGTTCTGTCAATTATAATACTTAATTGCTGCATAGAAATTGTAATGTTTAAATTACTTTCATTCATGGCACCTTCAAAACGAGACTCTATATTTGTGTTTTGGTTATTATTTTTTTTTAATCTTTGTATTGTGTTGGTCCAATAAGATGGAGGCATAGCTGATTTTTAGAGTTCTGAAATTGGTTTTCCGTGTTTCCAAGGTAAGTCTGGATTCTTTCACAATTACTTGTTCCAGACATCATATTGACTGCATTATCATCACCTAGTCTTCAGAGGTTTTTGCATCGCTGTCTGACTGTGGTTGCTTTTGCCAAGCAAAAAGTGCAGATAAGTCGGCGTTCAAACAAAGTTTGTCTGAAGTTGATCAAATGTGCAGTGCTATTATTGGTCCTACTGTCCACATAATAGAAAAGTTAAAAATGCTAACTGGAATTCTGGCAGAATGCTTTGTTTATTGCTTTAACTTCCTTCTGATGTCAATGCTTTTTTTTTATTTCAGCTCTGTGGAAACTTTTCATCTGGATTTGGCGCAGAACTTTAGGTAAACTTTATATCAAATGACTGTGTTTAGGAATAGAAACATTTTCAACCAGTTACATGTAGTAAAACTTTGCATCCATAGTAATACACTTGGGAATTCAACAAATTGGTCCAGCAAGTTGTGTTTAAGCTCCTTGTGTACCTAATTTCCTTTCCAGAAGACCTGAGTATGATGAAAAATCAGAGAGCTAATGCTGCAGTTGCTGAATTGCATAGTGCTATTTTCTTTTTAAATTTGATTTGTAAGAAATAGAACTATGGAGGAGCTGTATAAAATAGCACCTGTTCTTCCAGTAGTAGATGTTTTTAAAGCATTATCTGTACATCTTGAGCTTTTTTTTTTAATTGTTTTGTTGATTTGCACAATTTGGAAGCATGCAGAGTTAGTTGTTACCCACAGCTGGGCAGCTGAGAATTCCCTGGTGTAGAGAAACGTCAGCAGAAAGAGCAGGCTGTGAAGCCAGCTGCCTTCACCAGGACGGAGACATGCAGGCAGTGACAGTCTGCGTGCTGTCTGTCACCCGCAGCTCACTTAGGCAGCACAGCACGTACTGTCATTGAGAGCAAATGAAATTGTAGCCCCCAGACTTCTAAACCAACAAACAAAAATCTTTTATTGGGTTATGAATAGCCCCTTACAGATCAGCGAATTAAAGATTCACTCTAATTATTTCAGTGCTGAATTCCCTGTGATTTTATTGCGAGTTTTTCTTCTACCATTTTAAGTGTTTTTACTAGTTGTTGGTATTAGAAAAATGTGTTTTCTAATTGCACGTTTGGGGGCAATACTGAGGTGATGTTGTGCTCAAATGAACTAATGACCGTATGAACAAGTTGACTAAGTAATTCATTTAAACCAGTGTGTATTCAAGAGGATGTTGCTTTTGCTGTATGTATCACCAAAAAAAAAATAGTATTTACTTTTAAAAATTACCTACACAAAGTGCTATGTTAGTTTAGCAAAAATGTGTGTGCTGTAAAGACAGGGAGATGGTAACTAAGCTTTCTTATTAGATTTATTCACCAAGATGATAAAATTTAATACAGTGGTATTTTTTTACATGGGTTTTCCTTTCTTATGGCTTTGATTGAAGATCAAAGATGAAAGATAACTTCATTTTCAGAAGGGAATTCCAGTTCACTAAACCCAGAAGGGCTGAAAAGTTAAAGCCAAAAAACAGAGGTTGCTCGGTTTTTGTAGGCCAAAACACTGGAGGGAATTTGCTGAAAATGCAATGTACAAAATATTGAAGTGTGCTGATCACTGAAGGTAATGTCTTAGGATTAACCTGAATTTAAATCTTCAGTGTTGTATTATTAGTTTGTGAAATGGCCTAAGCTTTTACGTTGCTCAGAATTACAAATGTCTTGGCCACCATTGACAACAGCTTAACAGGCTCCTGACCAGCTGCTAATCACTAATAAATAATTCATTCTGCCTTAAATAATTGACAACCCAGTCTTCAGTTCCACCACTGTTTGTATATCATTGTTTATTAGGAATCTGTCAAAAAAGAGCTGTCAAGCATTGTTTACATGCAAACATTTTTATTTCAAGAACGTATCACATAACTTCTAACTCATGATAAATAAAGGTAAAAGTGGATAAAACCAAACCACATAGAGGTTGTTACTGCAAGCAGGCATGGAGTACACTCTACCTGCTTTGCAAACTGTAGCCTGTGATTTAGATACTAAATAAAGCAGTGACCAAAACATCTGGCTCATTAAACACTTCTAAGCTTAAAATTAAGCTTTCTACTGTGAGATGCGTGGTATTTGTATTTTGCCTGTCATTCCTTCAGTCAGAGGAAAAAATGCAGGTGCACGTGTAAATATTGCACAGCGCCGTCCTTCCTGTGGGCAGCAGCAGCTTTGTGGGGTGGTGGTTTGTTGGTCACCATCTCTGGTTTAATGCAGGAACTGTGTCACACCAGTGCGATGTTTGTGAGTGGCTTAGGCTCCTCTGATCTGAAGCTGTCCAAACTGAGGAAGTGATGTAATTCTTCTCTGGTTTGGAAGTTAAAAGAGAGAACTAGGAGTTAATCCTATTCTGCTTCTACTGTTGATTTGCAACAGAATTTGGTTGCTTGGGGCTCTTTTTAATGTGCATCGTTATATACCACAGTTTTAGAGTTTCTGTGCAAACAGATTTTTCCCTTTTTCCAGGTGGTGTACCAATAAAAAGTTGAAACTCCCTTATCCTAACAAACATTTACGCTGTTCATTTCTAAGTAGTGTAGATAAACAAAAAAGATCCCTTGGTCACCCAAATCAGCGCAAAAGCTTTTCCTTAGCTCTAAGAGGGCAAGACAAACTTTTTATTTGCATGCCTTTCATGAAGCCATTCCCTGCTCTTGATCAAGAATTGAGATAATAATTAATATTGCTTGGGAGGAAAGGTACTAGTAATGGTAATGAAGTCTTAGCACAGAGTTCATCTCTGGACTGTCTATGCTGTGCTCAGTAAATCAAAATATGGAATTTGCCTCCTTTTCCAGACAGACAAGTTCATCAGCCCCAAAGAGGTATTACTGCACTTGGTCTTCTAAGCAAGAAATATTTCTTGTTTTCATTCATTTCTTATCTGAGAGCAGATAAAGTGTATTGTCGCAGCCTGTGATGGCTCAAGGAGGAACACTGATAGGCTACTCAAGGTGGAAGACTATAATTGCTTGATGATAGGGTTTTTTTTTATATGCCTCCTCTTTATGTTCTTCATTGAAAGCAGCTGTTTGATTTCCTTTTTCCGTGCTGTTCCACCATTGCATTCTTTTTTAAGATTTAGCAGGCGTGCATCCACTTTAAATATAGTAAGAAATCCAAATCCAAACATAGGTTACTGGCTCAGAAGCAAAATGGCTTTCCAAAAATCTTTATAAGTAGAAAGCCATTATCTTTATGATTTGTGATCAAGCCAAAGGAGATTCTATCTCCGGAGCTCTCACTTGTTCCATATTCAACACACAGGCTGAAGGAAGATGCCAAGTTAATAGTTAGGCATCTGTGCCAGGAAGTGCTTCAACAGTTTGAGTTAAAGGAACATTGACAGCTTAAGATTTCGGTCTGAATGACTTTTAAAATTAGTTTTCTGCTGCAACACCTCATGAAAAGTAGAACTTAAAAGGATTTGGTTTTGTGTGATCCGTTTGTATATAGAGGTGTAGGGTTTTTTATTTCTTTGCATTCTAAAGGGCAGCTTTGGACAGGGGGTCGTCTTTGCTAACAGACTGTGAGGTGGTTTAAAGCCCTGTAGGTCCTGTAACCTATTCGCTGCAATGTCCAGAAATTTGATTTTCAAATGAGTAGGAAGTAAATGTTTCCTCCTTCAGGTTAGTATTGTGGCTTTTTGTACTAATGCTTGTAGCAGTCGCATAGTGAACAAAAATGCCAGCTCTGGAAAAGATACTGCACCTTCTCTTTTGAGATACTAACCCATTACCTTATTAATGAAATCAGGTCAGCTTACAAGTGAGTCACTCTCATTTCAAATGCAGATCTCTAAGGTTGTACACCCACGTGGGAAACAAGGTCAAGCCGGTGCTTGAGGAGATGATTGAGAGCTCACAGATGCCAGTGCTTCAGGAGCTGTGAATGGGAAGCAGGAGTTTGTTCTTAAAAGGCATCTCTAGCGTTTGATACGGGCCACTTTTTGTAACAGAAAATGTAGGGTGCCTTCTTCATTTATTTACGAGGAATTACAGAAACAAGGACTATTTTGTACAATAAAAAATAAATAAAAAGCCTCTAATGACTTAAATAAATCCCTGTGGCAGGGCTGTTTGATGTTAGAGCAGACTATCTGAATCAAACTCATGTACTCTCAAAGGAGTAACTTGGCATTGCTCAGATCTGCCGGCAGATCTCTTTCCACAAGATATGGAAAATAATCAACTGTTTTGAAAAGAACCTGAATCATGCTTCTTGACTGAGATTCATTCCTCACCTCCTCCAGCTTTCTTTATTTAAAGAGATCTTTACTCTTACCTATCCTCTCTTGTTCTGTTCTCTAAGCCCATCAAATTTGGCGGATATTTTGCTACCTGCTAAAGAGGCAGCAAGGCTTGTATTTTAGAAATTCTTACTATTCCAGTCATTGATTTTTTTTTTTTTTTTTTGATATCAAACCACTAAAATGAATATGCCTTCATTTCTCCTGGGAGAAGTATATTTATGGTTAGGAAAAAAAAATATATATATTATATATATTAATTCCCGACATAATACATAGTCTTACCTTTAATCTGAAACGTGACCTGTAAGCTCTCTGTTGTAAATACTTGCAGAAACCTTTTTCTCTCCTATAGGCTTACTATGATAAAATTCAATAGATACATATACCAAAAAAAAAGACCATGGCACAGAATAAAATGTGGGTATTCATCTGTATCACAACTATGCGGGGTTTGCTTCATCATACCTTTCTGGCTATACTGTGCAATCAAATATTTGAGAAAGAACTTCCAGAAAAAGAAATAGGGTCTGGAATGTAGCTCAGTTGCTAAAACATTTGCTTTGATTTCAGAAGTGGAAGCATGTCCCCTACGGACATAAAGAAACAAACTGAGCATTGAAATGTTTTCACATTACAGAAACAAATTTAAAGTCTTCTTTACTTGAACTATTGCTACTGTTGTGCTTTGAGGTTTTGATGTCTTTTTGCTAACATACCTTCATAAGAGGAACACAAACAGACGCTGAGATACAGATTGCATTTCTCTTTTTGAAGCAGAAAGGTTGAGGTGATGCTTTCCCTTATCAGACCATTTCTTAACTTGAGAAACCCGAGCATGTGTCTGCACATATCAAGTCTTACACTTTGGCATAAGAAAGTTCATAGGAAAAAAAATTTCAGTTAAATGACTCCGGAAATCTCTGCATGCCAATCTGTCTGGGTTTAGACTTAGTTTCCAGCATTGCATAGGTGGTGTCTTCTCAGACTAAATGTGTCTTCACATCTCTCCAGAAAGTTGAGACTGTGGACTGCAGATGTCTCCTTGCTGAGGGCTGTTTGGCACTGGAAGCGCACTCTGTCAGTGCTTCATAATCTGCACAGGCAGTCAACGAATTGTCAAAAGGATTTGAAATATTGCTCTTAATCTATATGAGCCTTGATTTTTATTTTTTTAAATTTTTTAATCTTGGTACTCTGAGAAACTTTACAACCACTGAAGCTTTTTATGGTGGAGATGGAAAGTGCAAAAGATGTCAGCCCAGAGCTCCATATTCAGCGCTTTCATGCAGGAGACATGATGTTCTTCACGAAGCATCTTGTACAGGGCTATCTTCTTCCAAAACCTTGACACGTTAACGTTAAAGGCACACTGCAGAGGTTATCGGTCTTTGATGAGGAGACGAGGGAAAAGCTCGAAAAATCTAAAGTGAATGTTTCTAAATATTGGAAGTATGTACAAAGAAATTATAAACACACCAGTTACACACACTAACACACGCAGCTGTAGACAGACATGTACATGCATGTATCTAAACACACAGCCATTATTAAGCATTTATTTATATGTATTTACATGTAGTGTTTGTATAGAATAGTATTTATATAGTTATATTTATATGTAGTATTTATATAGAACAGTAACTGTCTCCTTAGTGAAATCTTTAAAACAGGACCAATGTAAAGGTGGGCCAGTTTCTGTGTTGCTAAACCCGATGGTATCCCTTTAAGGAAGTACTTGGTGAGTTTAAGAATTAAATTAATTCTTTAGCAAGCTTAATAGCAGATAAAGTTTTAAAGGCATATTTTCTAATTTGGTATGTAGCATACACTTCCAACAATTTTCTTGTAGTGTAGGAGCAGAAATTGCAGTGCCCTGACCATGTTTTTAAATGCACCTTTCTTGTTCTTCCCTTTCTTCTGCTTCCAGCTCCAGGAAGAGTCCGTGCAACAGTTCGGTGCCAAGTGACATGAAGAGGCCAGCAGACCTCATCGGTCAGGAAGTGATTTTGGTTTTTTTCCTTCTGCTCCTCCTGGTCTGGTTTCTGAATCGGGAGTTTGAGGTCAGTTACCGCCTCCACTACCATGGGGATGTGGAGGCCGATCTTCATCGCACCAAAATTCAGAGCATGAGGGATCAAGCTGACTGGTTGCTGAGGAATATTATTCCCTATCACGTGGCTGAGCAGTTGAAGGTTTCCCAGAGCTATTCCAAAAACCATGACAGTGGCGGGGTAATCTTTGCCAGTATTGTGAACTTCAGCGAGTTCTACGAAGAGAACTACGAAGGAGGCAAAGAGTGCTACAGAGTCCTGAATGAACTGATTGGGGATTTTGATGAGCTGCTAAGCAAACCACATTACAGCAGCATTGAGAAAATCAAAACAATTGGGGCAACCTACATGGCTGCTTCAGGGCTGAACACATCGCAGTGTCAGGACAACAACCATCCCCATGGACATTTGCAGACCCTTTTTGAATTTGCCAAAGAAATGATGCGAGTGGTGGATGACTTCAACAACAACATGCTGTGGTTTAATTTTAAACTTAGGATTGGCTTTAACCATGGCCCTCTCACTGCTGGGGTCATTGGCACCACCAAGTTGTTGTATGACATTTGGGGTGACACTGTGAACATTGCTAGCAGAATGGACACCACTGGCGTAGAGTGTCGTATACAGGTGAGTGAGGAAAGCTACCGCATCCTGAACAAGATGGGGTATGACTTTGACTATAGGGGGACGGTCAATGTGAAGGGGAAAGGTCAGATGAAGACCTACCTGTACCCAAAATGCATGGACAATGGGATCGTGCCACATCACCAGTTGTCTATATCCCCAGACATTCGGGTTCAAGTGGATGGCAGCATTGGGCGATCTCCGACTGACGAGATTGCCAACCTGGTGCCTTCTGTACAGAATTCTGATAAGATAGCCCATGGCACAGATAACTCAGAAACCAAGGACATTCTTCCTTCCTCCAAGAAGCTCCAGAAAGATTCGATGAAAGCAGAAGAGAGGTGCAGGTTTGGCAAAGCTGTAGAGAAGACTGACTGTGAGGAAGCGGGAACTGAGGAGGTCAATGAACTGACAAAGCTAAATATCTCTAAGAGTGTATGATGCACTGTCAGAGTTGCATGAAGTGCTCTGTCAATAGAAACACAAAGACATTTGCAATTGGCAGTTTTCTTTTTCAAGAGAGACCTTCTCAACACCTGGGTTGTACGTTTGTTTTCATTTCAGCGCCTGATGCTGTGTGGATCACAGCTCTTCAGGGCTTGTTTTCATCCATCTCTCTCCTCCATGCCCCAAATCACATCCCAAGCTCCCCAGCTCCCTGTGCAACCATCTTACAGCTGAGTAGAGGATATTAAGTGCCTTCAGATATACTCCATTGGACTCCCTGTCAAGGTACAGAGGCCCCAAGTGAAATCATAGCTTTGGGTATTTATCTAATTTTAAAGAAAAGAAAAGCTGTGGTTATATCATTTTTATTGTTGTTTCTCACAAAACACTTTTTTTGGCTAATGCAACTCCTTGGGTTTTTTATATCTATCTGAACAATGTTTTACTGTTATCAGACCTTTTGTATGTAAACACACAGACAAATGTGCATGTATCTACCATATGAGACTGACATAAAGTGCCAGTAACGTACCACAAAAGAATGTCTTGGCAAGGGGGTGACACAATTTTACTTTGTGTTGGGCTGGAGGAGGAGTTCTGCAGTGGCTCAACATTTAGTTAGAGTAGGCTGAACAACTGCTGTAGTTTTATTCTCCTTTACCAATGCTTTCTTCAAACTTAATGTGCCATTGTGTGCTTTGGATACACTTCTTTTCCATATAGCCAATGAGTTACTGATATGTGGGAATGGAATAAGGGTTCGGACTTCACCAGCTCTCAGGACAGGCTTCCAGAAGCAGACAAGCGACCAGAAGAGCGTTACAATTTGGGTTTTGTGTGTCTGAAAGGGTTTTAGGTTGCTCCGCACCCTAGCTGAATTGGCAAAGGTAGGTGAAGTTGGTGTCTCTAAGCTGGTCTGATTTGAGAGAGAGAAAAGTTAAATAAATGTTTTGGAGATGCCGTTATTTATTTATTTATTTTATTTCTATTCTTATTTTGTTTTCATTTTTGTTTTTTTTTTTTTTGCGGAAGGGATCAGGAGAGATGAGTCGTTAATTGGTTTAACAAGAGTAGTGGGATAGCGTTTCAGCCTCTTTGGACTACCAACCACTGTGAGGATGTTGTTACCTAGGCAATATTTGTTTCAAAGCTGGTGAAACGTCCGAAGCCACCAAACGCAGTTGGGCATCCCAGCTTCCCTCTGTACTGAACTAATGGTGCTGCACAAGATTTTTTCAGGATTTGCCCCCTACACTGTGCTTTTGCAGCAGGGAAGAGAACAGCATGCTCCCTGCGTGCCACTGAAAGCAGGAATAGGGAAGGAGTCCTTTGTTGCGAGCTGAGAAGCACAACGATTTCCCCGTCCTGCGGGTGACTTTGTGCAGGTCCTCGTGATCGGAGATCTGCTTGCACAGAGGTAACTGCAGGAGTGGGGCCTCAAACGATACCGGTCTGCCCTCTGCATGCTTCCATCACCTCACCCACTTACATCTGATGCCCCACTTTGGATATTATTACCTGTTCAGCTATTCGAGTTTAACAACCTTGCAACACCAAATAAGATTAAAAGAATTTTTGCGCCTGAAATAAGTTCTTTAGCCGGGGAAGAGCTGGTGAAATGCAATGCTGTGCTGTCTGCGTATTGGTATGTGTTTTAATGCTTTCTTTCTGTCTGACCTGAACTCAGAATATATTGATGCTTCGTTTTATTCCCGATGCAGTTTTTGGAGTTTGAGTAATAAATATACACACCGTGACGTTCCCATTCAGCCATCTGAGATCCATCTACACTCCATGGTGAGCACAGAGCCCTTCAAGCCTTTGTCAAATGTAAATCTAGGAGGTTTCTGGATCTCAGTTACCTTAAACAAGACTCTGCACACCGTTCTCACAAAAGCTGCTGTTTATGCGTCTCTAAATTGCATTGGATACAAAAGCTGTTTAAAGTGAATCTTACTCGCTCAGTCTCCCAGCACACACAAAAAAAGGGGGTGCTCATCCCTATGCCACAGATGCCGTAGCCTCGTTTGGGGCTATTCCTGACAAGCAACGATAGGAAGTTGTTTTTAGTAGTGCAACGTTTTCCAGCAGCCTGCCTTCCCACTCAATTAGAACCAGTCCCCTTCCCCCATAGTGGGTTGCACTTCCAACTTTCAGGTAGTATAACTCTGCAAATACCTCTTGCATCCGACGAATGTATTCTTGAAACCATTTCTAGGATTCTCCTTACAGTGAAGTCCATGTCAGTATTTCTTTTCTTACAGTAGGGGAGTTCACGTGGTCCAGAATTGTTTACATGCCTTCTAGTGTTATATTCGGGATCTCGAAGTGGTTCAGCCCTTTTCCCCTTTCCCTTCTTTCTCCCCGTTTTACAGACAGCTCTGCCCAGGGTTCAGTTCCATTTCTCTCTCACTGACCCCCTGCTTTGTCGGGAGCCCTGTGCGGGGACCCCCTGCCACCAGCCGGGTTTGCACCGCATGGAGCCTCTGAAATGGGCAACGCTGCTGTGCTGTGGGAGGCTGCTAGCGTTCGGATACCAAAAAATGCAATACCACGGGCTCATTATTGTCGGTATTAAGCAAATGAAATGGCAGAGGACAGCAATGGGGTTGGGCTCTGAATCTGGGGGCTGCTGTCTGCTGCAGGCTCTGGCGCGCTGAGCGCGGCGCTGCTGCAGCCTCCGCCACCTCCTTCGGAGGTCAGACCTCATCGTAGCACAGCGAAGGAACAGGATGGGGAAGCCGAGCTGTCGGTGTGTGCTTTGAACAGCCAGATTTTCACAGGCACAGGGAGACGCTTGCTTTTTGTTGGGAAATGGTGGGGGTTGAACCTTTGCGCCTTCCCTTGACGCCTTTGAAAAGATGTCCCAGTGCTCGCAGAAATTGTTCTGCGGGAGTTTGTAACAGCACCAGGCTGCATCTTGCCATGCCCCGGAGCTGGCCCTGCCACACGTGTGCTTGTGGGAGGCCTCGAGCGAAGCTGGTGTCATTGAGATGTCCCTCTGCGTGCCCTGCTGGTGCCACCGCTGTTCAGACACGGGGTGGAAGCTGCAGGGACAGAGAGCTGGGGGTGTGTTCTGCATGCAGCCAGCGCGGCGCTCTGCTCTGGTTTTGGGGTGTCTCTGTGCTGATTGTATAAAAACTACCCAGAGAGGGGGAAAATTTGCTGCGTGTTTGCTAGGCTGGGGCTGCCTTCAGCTGCAGGTCTCTAGTGGGAGCTGCTCGGGAGCACAGAGTGAGGAGCAGGATGGTGAGCGTGCCCTGCAGCGGCGTCTTCATCTGCTGCCAACGCGCGGAAATGCTGACTTTCTTGCAGCTGCTTCTGTGAAACGGAATTGATTTCTCATTTTAAAACACGTAAATGGTGTTCCTGTTGATTTACTTCTGGTGTTCGTGATACGGAGACAGGGCCAGAGCTGCCTGTTGTTTCCCACAGTTCGGTGCCACCCCTTTGGCCGAACCAAGCAGGCACAGTCGGACTTTGAGGAGACAAAACGGGGGCTGAGAGGATGCCCCCAGCGTGGAAGTGGCACAGACCTCTCCCAGAGCCAGGTCAGCGTTGGCTGGCACCAGGAAAAGGGCAAAAGGTAACTAGTTGGGTACTTCAGGGCTTATAATTGCTGAACTTGTTTCTAAACCTTTAATTCTGAATACAACAGCCATGTTTAAAAAAAACAAACAAACAAAAAACAAAAACAGTTGTAAGGGAGCAGTTGTGCACTTCATGCCTTTATGTTGCAATATCACAGAGCCTGGGAGTGCCTGAGGTTGGTTATAACCCGGTCGGCTGCATAACTGAGCAACTTGGGGGGTTTTTACCAAATTTAAGGACTGCGTCTGTTTTCTCTCTGCTTTCATACGGGATTTCTCTGGCTCAGTCTGGGTGACCTTGAGTATTAGAGACCACGCAAAAGCAGAAGTTAATAACTAAAATGAAGAGAGGGGCTGCTGGTGTTGGGTTCAGGGAAGCAGAGCTCAGGAGGACCCTTGTCCCCAAAATGCTCTGGGATGCTGAAAATGGAAGGATGCTTGCAGAGAGCACGTTTTGTTTGTTTGCTAAGCTTGAGGCTTCTTGGTTCGAAGCTATTTTGTGGGGAGGCGTATTTGGAAAGGAATGTGGCCAAGCAAAAAATGAGAAACTCTGCTTGCTGTCACAGCAGAAGAGACACGTGAGCGGGCAGGGGTCCTTGGTGGTGGGGCTGCCTGGCACACATGGAGGGTGCGGCTTTGCCTTGAAGTCTGGCATTTAGTTATAAAGCACTGTTTATTGATGTGACTTTCCCAGCCGCTGGAGATGCCATGGGGATGGTTTGGCTGGAAACAGAATGATTTACACACGGAAAGAAGAGCGGTGGATGCTGGAGATGCAGGGGTGCCCCAGCGCTGTCCGGCAACGTGCTGCAGCGCTGCCGCCTCGCAGGAGCAGACCTGGGGTCGGCTGGCTCGGTGGGGTGGGAACAACCTGGACTTGAGGCTCGTTGGAACCAAGACCATCAGCACACAGCGCCTGCAGAATTTTGCCAAGTCCTATAAAAACAAAAATTTGGTACGATAACCGCTGCATGCTGATTCCTGCAGACGTTCTGGCTGTGCCAGTTTTAGTTTGAGGGGGGCAGTGGTCTGGTGACTCAGTCAGGAGCTGTGAAACCATGGACCATTTTCTGCTGAAATGTACCGTGCAGGAAACCAGAGAGGCAGGAGGGTCTGCCGGTAGGAGTGCAAGACCCCGTACACCAGTGGATTTTTGTTTCAGTGGATTTTGGTGCTCTATATGATGACGTTTGTGCTTCCAGCTCAGAAGGTGGGGAGCTCAGAGGCCGTGCTGCAGCGATACGTCAATCTTAGGCAGCGTCCTGTGGTTGCAGAAAGTGAAACCCTGTTGGCAACACCAGCGATGCAGCCGGTCATTTTCTTGGAGAATCCACCTACTCCTCCTCCCGTCCTTTAACCGAACGGGCAGGATCAAGAAGAAAATGACCTGGACCCCCAGACCCTTACTGCTGTCGCCAGAGCTGTGAAATCCCTTTGGTAGTTTCCAGGTTGCCTTTGGTGTCCTTGGTGCCCACGGGGGAGAGCAGCAGGGGGCAGCGGTCGGACGCATGGACAGGACTCGGCAGCCCATTTGCCAACTTCAGGAGGAGCGAGAGCCTTTCTCTAATGAGGAGCAACCAACTTCCAGCCTTCAGCTGCTACAGACTCATGATTTATGGTTGCACGTGGCACGGAGCTCCCCTACATCTCCGCTACAGCAGGGGGCTGAGACTCCTGAAGCCATCCATGGGGTCTCTGGGGACATCCCCTCTCTTTGTGCTCATCCTCACGGGTGCTATGCAGCCCCCTCGCGTCCTGGTGGAGAAATTTGGGGTAAGCAAACAGTGCTGCGCAAAGCACCGAGCACGCTGATATCACAGAATCCCAGGGTCATCAAGGTTGGGAAGGACCTTCAGGATCTCCAAGTCCAACCAGCAGCCTGGCCTCCCAATCTTCTGCTAAGCCACGTCCTGCAGGGATGGGGACTGGGCAGCTCAGCTGGAACACGGGGAGGTTTGGGGTTTCTGTGTTAGGATGAGGGAGCCTGAAAACGGCCGCAGTTTGTGAAGCTGCTGTAATGCCACCCTCTGAACTCTGTCCTCTGAGCAACGCGGCGGGTTTTGTCAGCAGCCGTCAGGCACCCAGGAGCTTGCTGGCTTTGTCTTTAAATTAGAGTTCATAAAAAATCAAATGTCAGACTCTGAATAGGCTCAAGCAGTAACTAAAATCACTGCGGAATCTGATTTGTGTTACCAGTGGCTCAGCTGGAGCGTTGCTGGGGGGTTAGGGGTGCTGAGTGAAGCTCTGTGGAATAACAGCAGTTATTTAAGCAGCTTTTTAAGCCTTGAGCAGAGGAGCTAAACTTTTGTCTTCAGCTGAGGAAACTGGCTATACAACTTAGAGAAATGTTTCCTTTTTACATTCAAGAGGCAATATTAGATTTTAAAATTATTTGGGGAAAACAAAAACAGGTGGGTAGAAGACATTCAAAGCTTTTTTCCCTGGTTCTTTAGTGCAGCTGCTGTCCATTAGTTGGCCGGGAGAGGTGCAGGGGCACGAGCTGTCCCACCTGCAGCATGTCAGGGGTCATGGGGAGCCGCTGTTCCACATGCGTGTCGTGGGGCTGGATGCTGGTGCAGGGGGAGCAGTCACTCGTATTTTATTGTTCTGGAAGGGCCCCGAGGCTGCTGCATCGGCTTCTCACACTGTAGCCCTCGGTCTTACTTTGTACATGTTTTACTCTGTTCTTGCACTGGTCTTTGGCTCGCTGTAGCAGTGCGTATTGTAATCTCTAGATGTTGCAGCATTCGCTGAATCTGAAGAACTGCAAAGAAGGCAGTGGCTGGGACCAGCTTCTAAAATGTCAAGTTTCAGCTCTTTGACTGGTGCTGCCCTCGCCAAGCTCATCACCCGTGGTCACTTGAGCCGCTGTGTGCCCGAGGTACCCGGCCAGGCTCTGGGTTGCTCCGCAGCTCGTGTGGTTTTGAGCTTTCCGAAGATATTAACGCACTCGTGTCAAAGTGATTTTCTCAATTTTTACTCTTTTCTCCCTTACTTACTAACGAGTTCGCCTGTTTCTAAATTCATGCACTGGCTGAATATTAGCGCGCGATTCAGAGCTGGTTTGTATGCTTTGGTTGTGGCTCGGGGCAGGAAGAAATGGGGCAGCGATGAACCGGGGGGAGGGTGTGCAGCAGGAAGGCGCCTGCCTCTTCAGCATCCTTGACTCTTTGCCTTGATTCCAGCAGGAGCAGCGTTTCGTTTGGGGTTTATCTGAGAGGTGAGCTGGGTACCTCCGTGTCGCTGGTGCCCCCAGGAGCATCCCAGGGAGGGTTTTGGTGGTATCGCAGCACTTTGCTGGGCACCGGGGTTGCCTCTGGGCTGGCTCCAGCACCTGCAGCGGTTTTCTCTGTGCGTAGAGGTTTGGGACTCCCCCCCCACCAGAGTGCCCTTCCCAGATTTCATTTGTCACCCCCAGTTTTCTGAGGCCGTGCTGAGATACACATGCGCATGCGTGTACGTGCCGAGACAGAGACTTGTTGCACCCTCCTGCGAGTACAGCTTCCAACTTCCAAAGTAATAAACTCCTTAAAGCCAAGAGCCTTAACGACTCCCACCGCCTGCTGAGAGACAAAGCACAGGTTCAGGTTTGTGCCGAATACTTAGGAATTTTTAGCCATGGATGTCTCCTGTCCGTGAGGAGGTAACAGGAGCATCCAGAGACGCGAAGGACCTCGGCGGCGCTCGCCGAATCCACCAGGAACACGTAGAAAGGCTCCCCCGGTGCTCTCAGGAAAGCCGCCTCGCTCCCGCAGGGCTTGCCGTCACATTGCATTTCTCATAACAGCTCCGTCTTTCTGTGAAATGCTGCTTTTAACCTGGCGTCAAAGCTTTCTGGTGGTGGTGGGGCTGGCCACCTCCTTGCCCGTTCGGCCCCACCACGGGGCAACACCACGGCGTCGGTGCCGGAGCCGTGGTGGGGTTTGGCCAGGTGGAAGCGAGGAACCCAGATCCGGCAGGGCCGCTGCCTCGACGTGGTACGGAGACTTCAGCGCCGCCCGTCCTTGCCTAAGCACACGTGGAGATTGTATGGAAAGTGTTAAACGTTCATTGAGAACAGTTTCCAGTTCAGGAAAAAAAAGAAAAAAAAAAGGCAAATGAAAACATTTTAAAGTATCCAGGTTAGCTGGAAATTGTTTCTTCATGACGTCTTTGTTTTCTTTCTCTTCCCATCCTAGCAAGGGCCGTGCTCACACTACCTTCTCCCCTCCCTTTCTGCAGAACCACAGAGCCGCGCTGTTTACAAGCGCCCTGCGGGGAAGCTTGGCGCTTCTGCCGGGGCGCTGTGCTGGGGGACGGGGCTTCCGCGCAGCGGCTTCACTGTAAATACTCTGCATACGCTTCGTTGACAAAGCAGAAATGGAGAAAAGTTGTATCTGTGAAATATTAAGCTATATCTGTATATAGATAAACCGCGTATTATCTCTGACTCGTTACTACGGATCTGTAATCAATTGTATATTAAACTGTTTGGCTGTACCGCAGATCATTTCACGCTATCTTAGATGTAGACAAGCTGAGAACGTAACTCACAATACACTATGTCAACTTAAAATTTGTTTGCTTTTTTATTTTTGCTTCAGCACAACTTCAAATGCAATCTCGTGCCATTTGCACATTGTTTCGAAGTATCATAGTTTGGAACAGCAGCTTTTTGAGCCCTTTGTTTTGGATCTGGCATCTTGCAATGTTTCTTTGATAAATCATGAAGCCACCGAGTTAATTTTTGATTAGGTGCATATTTAGACGGCGTTTTGAATGCTGAAGGAATTTGTCACGTAGCCCAGAGCACAGGCCCGCTGTACTTTGGTGCGTTGCTCGGCACGGCCGCCGTGCCCCCAGCAGCGGCTCAGGAGCAGGATCAGGAGCAGGATCCCCCCGCTTCGTCCTCGTCTCAGCGCTGCTCCAGGGCCTCGGCCACGTCTCTGCGGCAGGGACAGCCCGGGGCTCGGTGTGCCGGGGAGCTCGTCGCGGTTGAAGTTGGGCATGGATTTAAGACAGACGGTTTTTCTTTAGCAAACAGCCTGGATGGTTTATTCTGCAAATTATTTTGATCTGCTTTAACAGTGGAGCAGGACGTTGTTATTCCGGAGCAAGACACCACAGGACAAGAAGTCACTTTTCCCAGGAGCGGTTGTCTGTGAAGACGAGCCTTGACGTTTCTGAGATGTGAGTCTGACCGGCAGAAAGAGGTGACCGTGTTGTGCTGGGCTGCCATGGGCAGTGGAGTCTGTGTCCACCTCCCTTGAAGCATCCCATTGTGTTTTCACCGGGTGTCATGGGGAGACAAACTTGTCGGAGGACCGTCCTGAGCCCTGGCAAAGCAAGGCCTTGAGCTGGAAGATCTGAAGGCTGCCTCTGGGTCCGTGCTCACCCGCTGTGCCGGCGAGCTCAGGTGCCCACGGTCACCGTGTCCATCACCACCGAACCCTTCCCTGCCTCCAGGCGCTGAGCACGGGGCTGTGCTGAGCCTCTCGTGGGGTTCAGCCAGACGCCGTGTTCAGGAGCCTCGGGTTCCCTTTCCTCCACTGCCCATGGGGCTGCAGCAGCATCACACCACGAGCTTTGTCCTGGAACCACGGCGAGGTGAAATTTGTTCCCCCCGAGGGTGTTGGTTTATTGCTTTCCCCCCGTATTTTAAATACATTTTCTTTCTGAAGACGAGGTAAGTATCGGAGCACACGTCATGCGCGTGGTGCCACTCGCTCTGCAGCCAGTAGCCAGCGGCTGCACCGCGTCACTCGATGGCAACCCGGGGTTTTGTGCCAATGTGCAAATTTAGGCGATGCTCGAGTGTGCCTGGGTGTCGGCCTTCTGTTGTAGGTGAAAACTGTTCCAATGTTATCCAGTGGGTTTTCTATTGTAGGTCATGGTGATTGTGAACTGCCAAGGGATATTTTTTAATAAATCTTATAAAGGCATTTCAAATAAATCCAGCCCTTCTGTTTTCCTTTTCAGTTTTGTGTTGTCTTCTCCCAAAGCTCCCCCATTTTTCAGTTTCCTGTCTTTCTCTGTTCAGGTCGCAGTGAAGGATGTGTTAGATGTATTTAAAGATACTGGCTTGTGTGTGCTTAGCTTAGTAGGGGACTTTGGGAGTGAGAAAAGCCCCAAAATCTCCCAGGGCCTCGTTTCGTTGCCGTTCCCAGGGGACTGTGGCAGGGGTGATGCTGTGTCCTTGGGACATCGCCTTGCGGGGGTCTCGCACCCCAGTAATGCCAGGAGCACAGGAAGCTCTGCAGCAGCCGGCTTCTTGCTTCTTCATGCATCAGGATCCCCCAGACACCTGGAACGTGAGTACTGGCTCGCTCCTTGCTCCCAGCAGCGTGGTGTGGAGGTCGCAGGCCGGCGTGCACTGCCCAGCCGTGCTGCTCTAGGGGTCGGCTGTTCTGGAGGAGCCACTGTCGCCTCTGGGGTAATGAAGAGATGCAGAAGCCCGAGCTGCCCCAGCGCTCGGTGCCGTGGCACCCAGAGCAGTCCCACCTCGCGGGGTGGCTGGCTGCCTGCTGAGCCCGCCTGGCCTTCCTCTTGCCACCAGAGGTGCTGCTCAACCTCCTGCGTGGTGAGAACCTGAGTGCATCCTGCCCAGGAGGGAGCAGGGACGTGGGTGCCCTCCAGCTCCAGCAGCGTGGAAGGTGGTCGGGGGGTGGCGATGCTGCCCCTGCCCCGAGCTGGGCTCCTCACCCCGGGAACTGGTTTTGATTTCCATGGTGCTAAAGAATCTTTTCCTCCATCTCTGGGGCCAAATCTGTCTTCGGAGCAATATTTCATTCCCCGCTCTCCCTGGTTTCATAACGTTCAGTCCAGCCAAAGGCCCGTAAGCGATTTGTGTTCAATTAACGTTGCCACTTAAGCACCCGCTCGTTGCGTCGCTCGGCGTGGGTTCGCCACATCACTTGGGGGAGCGGGGACCTGCCAAGGATGCGCTCGGCCGGAGCCCCTGGGGCCGGGCGGCTCGGGAATGCAGCAGGCTTTTGTTCTCACTTGTTAATCATTGTTTTGCTGTTGGTAACTGAGCTTTGTCGCTTTGTGGTGTCGAGCAGCAATTCTCATTTCACAGCTTTGCGGAGTTTATGGGAATTTAAGAGCTGGATGCAAATGAACTTCATTAATGTGCTTAATTATCTTATAAACCTCGTATCCATCTGTCCTGCATATGCTTTGTACTCGAAGCTTTAAGGCAAGCATCCACATCAGCGTGGCACGAGGCGGCTCTGAGCAGGAGCCCTTGGCGAGCACCAGGCTGCACGTGCGGCATTACCTGTGGGATGATTTGCTAAGAGCAAAACATAGAATAAAAAATGAAGAACACGGAAACTTCTCCGAGGTGTCCAAACTCCAGCCCCCACACCAGGGGGAATCCTGAAGCTTCAACACCTCGATGATGTGCGTGGTTTTCAGCAGAAAGCTATTTTGTGTGTTTCCAAAGGTGCTGCTGTAGCAATACTCCAGTGGCCGTGGCCGTAACCGCGATGGGAGCCACCCATCCCTCCATCCATCCATCTGCCTCAGCGGCGGATCCCCAGGTTGCTGCTGGTGCTAGGAGCAAAGTCACGGGCAGGGCCACTCAGGAGCCCACTGGGGCCTTCTCCAGCAGCGCCTCCAGGTCTGGCCCCCTGGCCGTGCAGGCTGCGCTCCAGCCCGCTGGCAGGAACTTGGAGCACCGGAGCCTTCCCCGGTGGTCGGCTCCTCGCCCGTGTGGACACCACCACCCAATGCCACCAAGTCAGTAAGTTTATAACCCGCCCCGTGCTGGCTCCTCTCGGCGAGGCATGCCCTCACTCCTGCCATCGCCTCCTTCCCTGTACGAGCATTTCACCATGGGAGAGGAGCACTGCGCTCCCAGCACCAGGTGCCACAGGCAGAATCGCAGGGGATGCTGCAAATTAATTGCATTATAGTAAATAATTATAATAATTTAATTTAGATAATAATTTAACTCCATTCAAGCATAGCGTAAAAAAGAGCCTTTTCTTCCAGGCTGCCTCATGAAGCCGCAGACCTGCTGGACAGGAGGCGGTGCTGGTGCCCGTGGTGCCGGGGCTGTGCCGGGGCCGAGGTGCAAGGAGCGGTCCCGGGGAGCTGGGGCTGTGGAGCCGGAGATGCTGCAGTTGGGTGCTGGGCACAGCGAGCGTCTTGGCTGGGAAACACCAGCAGGGCTCGGTGCGGATCTGCAGCTCTTGCCCTGGCAGCAGCAGCCCCGGGGCTGTGCAGCTCTGAGGCCGGCGTCCCGTGGACACAGCGGTAAGCAGCGACTGGGAACAGGGAGCCGCCACGCATAGCAAAGTGCTGACGGAGAGCTCGTTCCCTCCTTTCACTCTTGCCAGCTCACATCATGGCAGAGACACCTTGTTCCCGGAGGGGCTCGGATAACACCCCGTCCCCAGAGCCCTCTGCCTTGCTCCCTTTTTGCATCCAGCCTCCCTGGTCCAGTGCCAACGTCCCTATCAAATTACCGGCCACCCTAGCTCCCCTTTTTTCCTCCAGCACAGCCAGACACTCAGCTTTGGAGATGATATTGAAGAATTGTCGTCATCTGGAGCTCTAAAAACTTGTAAACCTTAGCGAGGAATGGCGATGCTGCGTGCCGAGGGGTCCCACAGCCAATGCTTGTGCTGGGGACACACCAAAACCTCCGGTCCCTCAGCACGACTTGAGCTGTGGCTGCATGGTGGGCAACTGCTGAGGTGTGGCCCAACACCTCCAGAAAGGCTGGAGCGTTGGGGTTGGCATCCTCCAGCTCCCCTCCGGCACCAGGACACTTACCGACGTCGCGTGTGGTTGTAGCTCCGGACCCTGTGTTAGGTGAGGCTGCGTGTCCGCAGGGCTCTGAATCCCCCTCCTGAAAAAGGAGAAAAATTTTCTCTTTTCTCTTGCAATCCATAGAAAATCTGAGCAAAATACACGTTTCTAGTGCTGCTGCTGTCCCATGGAGCTCCTGTCGTGGGGACCTGCAGGATGGGGCAGCTCCTGCTGGTCCTGCTCGCAGGGAGCCCTGGAGGTGCCCGGTGTGGTGGTGCTGCAGCAGATGCGTGGGCTGAGTTCCCAGGTGAGGTTTGCAGCAACCCCCCTCTGCTTCCCTACCAGCACACCTCTGTCCCTGCTGGGCCCTGCTCGGTGTGCCGGGCACAGTTTTTCCTTCTGGGGTTAGTTTTGCGTGCCCCTGTGCTACCTGCAGCCAGCACGCCCGCTGCAAGTCCATGTAAAAGCCAGGAAGCCCCGGGCACCATTCCCAAAGATGCCGGGAAAGCCCCTGCAAAGCCGAGGGCCTGCCACCCGCAGAAAGCTGCAGCTTGGGGCAGGGTGGCCCTGGGGACACGGGGACACGGCACCAGGAGCACCTGCATGTCCCGGCCTTTACCTCCCCCTAGTGCCACCCCCGCTCCGGCTGCAGCAGGGGAAGCCCCAGGAGCCAGGGCTCAGCACCCTGCCCGGCCCCCAGGGCTGCTGGCAGCAGGAGCGATCACCCCAAAACCCCCAAACTGGGCGAGTGAGCACTGGGTGCTGCAGCTGGCAGCAGCGAGGAGGCATTCAGCATCCCCCAGCTATGGGGGAGAGGGGGAGCCTGGGGGCAAGTACCCAAAGGTGTGATGTTTTGCAGGCTGAAGGTCCCTAAAAAGTGCTGTTTTGAAGGCTAAAATGAGGCTGTTCCAGTGCCACAGTTGTGGGGCCAAGGATCTCTGGGGCAAAAGCCCGGCACATGGGGTCCGTCCCTGCTGTCAGCTCCGTGCTTTCCACCTCTCGTGGTCTGAGAAGGACAAAGGCAGGAGGAGGCCCTTCCTTGGAGGCCGGACGGTCTGCGCCAGCCCAGCCTGGCCGAGGCACGCTCTGGTAAGGTACGTGGCAGGGAAATGGTTCAAAAAGCACGTTTGGCACCACAAAGTGGCTTTGTGTAGTTGTGGGTGTCGGGGAGCTTCACGACCCCACTGCTGGTGATGCCCCAGGCTCTGCAGTGCTGGGGACTGGGCGTTTTGGGGTTGTCCCCAAGGCAGGGACAGAGCACGGGAATTGGCTCGATGTGGGGTCGATGTGCCCGTGGGCTTACAGGGAGCGGTGGGGGGGGTGGAAGCTGGCTCACAACCCTGCCCTACCTGGATGTGCTTCTGTTGCCCTCAGGGGTGTTGGACTTCTCTGCTCCTCTGCGGTGAAGAGCAGGACTTGCATGTGGGGAAGGGGCAGGGGGTGCGGGCTGGGCAGCGTGGGGCCGTGTGGGGCTGTGGGGTGCGGAGCTGTAGGGTGCGGGACATGGGGCTGTGCAGCGTGGTGCACAAGGTGATGCCGTGTGGGGTGCGAGAGGGGCTGGCCCCACAGCACCATCCCCCAGGGGATGCCCAGACCCCACCACGCTGTGCCCCCAGTCCCCACCGCTTCTGGAGGAGCCCCCAAACCCACGCAAGGACCGCAGCGGCCACTGCTGCCAGAGCCGGGCTGGCCACAGCCTGCGCGTCCCCGCCGTGCAGAATGAGCCCTGGGACGCTTCCAGCAGGAACCAGCCCAAAGAAGGCGTTTGCTGCACCCTTCTGGCTTTAGAAATGTCTTGGAACCGGAGGATTCCTCTCTTTCGAACCACGTAGGGGGAGCCACAAGCCCGAAGGGTTAATTGCAATTAAACCCCGTTTGGTTTTAGCAGCCGCTAACGCTAACCCCGCGGCCCTGGCAAGCCCTGCGCTGGGGTATTTATAGCTCCCTGAACTTTGAGCATGTCCAGCCAGCGGGCAAAGCCTGAGCCGGAGATGCAGGGAGGGCCGGAGGCTGCTGGGTCCCCTACGCCAGCAGGGCCACGTCCTGGCCTGGCCCCTGGAAAAACCCTAAGGCCCCCAAAAGCTCTGTTTTTGCATCTCTTTTATGCTGCAGCAGAGGTACTGAGGGGGTGACGGGCCCCACGTTGGATGCAGTGCTCCTGGCCAGTGGCTCAGCCACACTGGCATGGCTTGGAACGGGGCAAGAGGACAGAGGATGTGCTGGGCTCACAGCCGCACGCAGGCCCGAGGACAGTAAGGGGGACAGCAAGGACACTGGGAGAGGGGCTGGGAAGCAGGACTTGGACCTAGGAGCAGTGCGGGAGCTGGAGCTGCCTAGCCTGGAGCATGGGAGGCTGAGGGGAGACCTCGCCAGGCTCTGCACCTCCCTCAAAGGAGGCTGCAGCGAGGAGGTGTTGGTCCCTTCTCCAAGAGGACAAGTGGCAGGACACGAGGAAACGGCCTCAAGGTGCAGCAGGGGAGGTTGAGGTTGGACATCAGGAAGAATTTCTTCACAGAAAGGGTGGTGAAGCACAGGAACGGGCTGCCCGGGGAGGTGGTGTCTCCAGCCCTGGAGGTGTCTGAGAGGTACGTGGACTTGTTGGCAAGGACGTGGCTGAGTGATGGGACTCGGTAGGTCAAGTTGATGGCTGGACTTGATGATCTCATAGGTCTTCTCCTGGGGCTGAGCGTAGGATTGTAGAAGTGCTGACTGGAAGCCTACCAAGAGCGTGTAGTATTTATTTTTTTCCTCGAAAGCAACTGAAATGTTTTGGCTGAAATTTATTTTTTTCTTGGGAGTTTTCACTGTGAATCTGGCCCGAGAAGAGAGCATTTCATCTAACGTAGGTAATGTTTGACAGGGTTGTAAGCAAATGAAAATCAGGTCTTATAAAGAGAAGTGTCTGGAAACCTTCACAGAGGAGGACTGGCCTCATTTATAATTGCAAATATAGACAGTTTTGTACAATTACACATCTTGGCCAACTGTGAGGGCAATTGCTCAAGATTGCCTCTTCTTCCTGAAAATGGTGGCTATTTATTTGTGGGAAAATGTACTTTCTCAGGAGAATAAACGGGTGTTGCTGTTGCTCTCCAAGGTGCCTCTGAGATGTTCTTAGGTCCTAACCCCACCCCGGGAACCTTTGTACCAGCAGGCGTAGGAGGAAGCACTGAAATGGCGGGGCAGGAAGGGAAGGAACGGTCTGAGTCTTACACACTGCTGCGTCAGAGGCTACGAGCTTGTCTTCAGAATAATTGAACAGGGTTTCTGTCCAGTACACGAGGCTGTGGGAAAAAAAAAAAAAAAAAAAAAAAAAAAAAAAAAAAAAAGCTGATTTCTATTTTTATGAAATAAAAGGAGTTTTGTGGATGACATAGCACCTTCCACTGAGAATGTCAGCATGAGATAAGTGGGCTACAAATGGGAAAGTAAACATTTTTCCCATGGGGACTCAGTTCTTCGTCTGAGAGGGAAGAATTTTTAAAAGAAAAATTTTGTCGACGTAATAATGTTTTGATAGCACAATGTGCATTTAATGCAAGAACGCTAATTCTCACCTTTGCCTGCAACTTCTTGCTGCTTCATCTGAACACGGTGAAGATTCGGGTATCAGGAAAATTGGACCTGTATTTTGTGGATGTAGCATTTTTCAGGGCATGAATTGGTTCTGTTTCTGAGGGGGGGCTGATGTGATTTTAAGGAACCGGGGGGATTTTTCAGCAGACGTCAGAGCAGGCTGTAGTTTAGCGATACTTTAATTTCATTCACAATGAGCAGCCCGGTGGGGGTTTTATTCTGGTTTCAGGTTGGTGGCCCTTTGAGATTTGATATGCCATGCTTCAGATCCACTGCTGTCTGGCATAACAATTCAGGTTGCTCAAAAGCAATGATTAGCATAAATGAAAGAGTGGGTGAAATGTTCATTATATTGCCTACTGTCATGTTTGTGTACCAGATTTTGTTACCATCTGTCATTTCTGTTTTCTTGTTGTTGCCAAAAGTTGTCATTCTGAATGGAGGGTGGAGACATATTTTCAAAAGATAACATGAGATAATTTTAGGTACTTTAGGGCTCATATGCTCTGTGCTGTGTGTCAACAGCTCTCATGTACATCAGCCTTGTGAGTCTTTGATAAATCCTGGGCAGTGATTTAGTTAAAGTAGGTTTTTTAAGTCATTGGTTGCAGCCACGCAAATGCATGAGATTCTCAGCTGGCGTCATCCAAAAAGCATCCAGTCCTTGCAATTGCAAAGAAAAGCTTAAAAAATGAAATGTGTCCTCCCTAACGTTAAAAATACAGAGAATGTAAAGAAAGTGGGTATGTGGTGACATCGGGCTGTTAGAAGCCAGCCTCCTGACCAGGGATGTGACCACGGAAAGCAGCAGCTCTGCAGTGCCCCCGGATTGCTTCCAGAGATGTAAATGTCCCGGGGACCTGAAGCTGGGCAAATTCAACCTTGAAATAAGCTGCAGCTCTCTTGCAGTGAGTAATGGCACACTGTGACAGTGCACGAGGGGAGCAGTGCGCTCACCGGGGCTTGCAGCCTGTGAATCAAAAGGAGCTCATTTTAAACTGCAAGCTTTAATTCAGCTCTGGGGGGAGCGAGGAGCGGGCAGGGGGTGCATGGCCTTGCCCCAGAGCTGCAGTGTGCCCCGCTCTGGGGCTTGGGTGTCTGGGGGTGCAAAGGAGGAGAGTGGGGCTTCTTTCCAGTAGCTCTCCAAAAAGCCCAAGGTGCCCAGCAGGAGGATTTGGTCTCCGTGCCCGGAGCTGCAGGCTGCCATGCCAGGATGCTCCCCAGCCTTGGACAGAGGAGGAACAGCCACAGGAGCAGCCCTGCGAGGCCCAGGACTGGTGTCCGGTGCATCAGGAGCACAGGGACAACAGGAGAGGTGTCAGAAGGGCAAGCACAAAAAGGGCACAAAGGGGCTCATTACAGTAATTTTGATAGTGGTGTAACTTAAGAAATAACAGTTTAATTATTTCCAACTAACCTAGCTTCCTTCATAAGACAGCAGTGAAGCAGTGGATGGGACGTGTCTCAACTTCATAAGGGCCTTCAGCACGATCCCTCATCCCAGTTCTATGAAGAACACAACAGACAGATTGGATTAAATGCCTGAAATGAGGGTGCATACGGTATGGAGAATTGGGTGCTGGGTTAATACCCTACGGTGATGAGTGGAGGTTTTGGATTGGGCGCTGAATCTGCTACTATTACGTTTTAATTAATAACCTGTTAATTAATTGGGTGGCAAATGAGTGATTTGCTCGATGGAGCAGGTTGGCCTGGGATGGTCTGGCTGCTGCTGTGTGGTGGGCCCATGGCACTGTGGCGGTGCTGAGCCCCTGGAGGTCCATGGGGAGGCTCAGGACAGAGGAGCCGCACATCCCTGCATGGGGCCAGATCCTGCTCAGCCCGCAGGCTGAGCACGGCTCCAGCAGACACTTGGAGAGGAGGTTGTGCCCTGCTCAATGTGGTCTGGGCATCGAAGATCCTTTCAATGCAGATGTGTCCCCATCACGAGCTCAAAGATGCCCAGAAACCAGTATCTGGGCTCCGCCATGGGAAGTTTGGACCAGCTGCTGCAGTGACAAGAGGGTAAGAAGCCTCACGTTTGTGCACGAGTGAAATCCACATCCCCTTCCAGGTGTCCCTCTTCATGGATACCTCCTGGAAGCTTTTAAGCAACCCCATGGTGGGTTGTGCACCCGTAGTTGTGCTGGCCACCCAGCCTCAGCCTCCCCGGGCTTCCATGGCCCCTTCCCTGGAGTCGCAGGAGGGCACACGGGGGGCAAGGGGTCAGTTGGGGCTGGTCACCTCCGTGCCTGGAGGTCTCAGGTCACTCTTTGTCCCTGCCACCGCTCCTTCTTGCGCACAGGCTGCGGTCCTGGGACCGAACTTGCTCTAACAACCAGGCTGATGCTTGCTCTGGGATGCTTTGAGACATTTTAAGATATAAAGTCTTCCTGGCAGAGTCTCCATCCATGCAAAATCCTGTATTTCACACTGTCCTCGGCTGATTTTCTAGCATGGATTGGAGATAACAGCTCTGTCCTGTTTTAACACTTCTGTAATGTAAATTGGCTTTCCTAGTTTGAATTCTTCCCTATTTGCTCTCTGCTAGAGGGTAATTTTACAAAGCTCACAAGCAAATTCCGCACGAGCATTTCAGGATGCTGCGCACGTCACTGAAAACTGTTGTAAAAATGTTGTGTCTTTTTTTTATTTCACAAGTGTTTTTCAGAGCTCTCAAATTCAAACCAGCCTGGGAAATTGCCCTAAATGAGCACCAAGTGCCTTCTTGTAAGGGAGAGCCTGGAAGGCAGCTGAGAAGCTTCAAATAAGCAGGGAGTTGTGGGCTTGGGCCACGAGGAGTGGAGCCCACCTGGCAGGGGGGCTGTGCTGGCTGCTTGTAGGGTGATTAAATGGATGTGGCCATAAAACGAGCACGGCAGAGCTGGGCGGCAGAGGCGAGGTGCGGCGCTTTGTCCAGCACTCAGCTCCCTGCCACGCTCAAGGCTGGGGTGGCTGGCGTGGGATGGGAAGAAAACCAGGAAAAAAAAGGGAGGTTCTCTGCTTACCTCCTAATCTGCTGGTGGTTTAAGGAAACAGAAGCACGCTCTGCGCCAGGACCTAAGTGCAGAGTGCCTCGTGCGCGGCTGCGCAGGTCGAACAGCCAGCCTGATAAATTCAGCAGTGTAGGAAGTGAGCTGCGTGCAAGGTGGACAGGTTGGTTTGAAAAGTTAATCCTGCTGTAATTAGAGGCGGTGTCGTAATAGCAAAATCGCAGAGTCGCAAATCAGAGGGCGAGATGCCACAAAGACTTAGAGTGCGTCAGGTCTTGCAAGAACGGGACAGAAGTAATACGCATAACAAAAATAATCCAGCCTCACGCTTAAAGGAATGCAGCAATAATCTGAGAGAGCTGGTGAAGGCTCCTCTCCCGGTCCAGCTGACAAGGTGTTTGGCCTTGAGGAATTTCAGGCGAGAAAAGTGTTGTGTCCAATCAAGGACACAAAATCCAAACAAATTAAAATGCATCTGGACTAATGTGCGGTGATGTGCATGTACGTTAAAAGTGCTTTCTGACCTTTACAGGGATTGTTTTATACCCTGGAGCGTGACATTTTATTACTCTTGCCTTCTACATAATTCATCGTAGAAAAATATTATTTTGGCTATAAAATCATTCGCCTTCATTTTAAGCCCAGCAATAGTATTTAACTTTCTGATCCTTTTTTAAACTAATTTCCCCAGGCAAATTGCATATTGTGCCAGGAGATTCCTTTGGCTTTAAATTTTCCTGCCATTAATGTCACAGAATGGGACATCGCAGCCGAGAGGGTGATCATTTTTTTGATAACCTTGAAAGCAGCAGAGTAGAACACCTCGTCAGAGTTGCTCTCACACAGGTTTTCCAGTGGAAATTATCCCAGTTTTTCCTGTGCCAGTTATCACCACCACAACAGTCAGCTTTGCTCTGATCCCCTTAACCTGAGCTAGAAGCAACAAAGACAACAATTATTTCTATTTTCACCCAAGCCCATTATTTGGGCACTGTGCAAACACAGGGCAAAAGGTGATTTCTTCTGAACAGGTTTTACAGCTGAAGCCCTGATTCTGTGTTTAGGAAAAAATCTGGGCTGAATCAATAGAAAGGGTTTGGGTTTGGCTCCACCACACTCCACAGGGAACACCCAGGAGACCCCAGGTGTTGAGCCAACTGGGGGAAATGAGGCGCATCCGTGTGGGGTGTGCAAGAGCCAGACCTTAGCTGAGAAGCTGTCTAAGAGAACCACAGGGTTAGAGAAGTAGTGGATCCTTTGATGTGGTTGTTGCCGTAACAGGAAAAAATAACAAATTTGGTTTGAATCAATGTGAGAAATTCAGTGAGGGAAGGGTGGCGAAACAGTACAGTTTAGTTAATTTGTCATTTCTCACTCGTTATTTTCCTTGTTTCAGAGATAGAAGCTGTTTTTTAAAACTTTGCTCATGAAGCATGGAGATGAATTGTTTTCTTTATCAATTAATAGATCAGAATGTCTCAGTGCTTTCCAAAATCCAAAAAACGAAACCTCAAGGGTTTTCTGAATACTCATTGAATACCTGAATATTCAGGGATTGTCCACCTGCAGAAAAGTACACTTCCTGAAAATGTGTTTTTGGCTAGAAAGAGGGGGAAAAAAGCATCATGCAATTCTTCCAGTTCCCCCAAAACGCTGAGGAGACCAGAGTTCAGCTACACTTCCCCTAGGAAATACAGTTCCCAACTCCAGGCCGGAGGGAGGTGTCCCCTCTGCTCGCTGTAAGGCTCTGCGGATGGCCAGCCCTACGGTGTGGCCCCAGGACTCCTGAACCTCCTGAGCCTCAGCTCCTGAGCAGGAGGGACCCCAAGAGGCCTCCAAGCCCAGCCACACACACACCCCATGGCTGGTCCCAGAGCTAGATCCTTCCTGAGAGCGGCTTGGCCAAGGTGGTGATGGGGACCGGCTCCCCGCAGCATGGCCTGGCTCATCAGGCAGCGTGGGGCCACCAGCACGGCTCTCCCACCTCCAACCAGGCTGCTCTCTCCTGTGGAAGTTTGTTGTTTGTTTGTTTTTGCCTAAAACAGGGCAAGAACCCTTGTGCTAGAGGAAGAGCGAGGCTGGGGGAACACACAGGCAGTTAATGTATTCGCCTCGTCGGGCCCTGCTCATGGGCTCTCCCTTCCCTGATGAATATTGAAGAACTTTATACAAATGGGAACTGGTTCGGCAGGCCAGTTTTCCACAGACCCAGCCCAGAAAGGCTTCCTGGTCGCCGCTGGGGACCCTGCCCGCCACAGCAGGAGCGCGGGCCCCGGCCTTGCTGATGGGGACGAGCGCTCCCGGTGCAGGCCGGGGCCCCCTGAGGAGGCCGCTTGTGGGGGGACCCCCAGTTGCTGCGGTGGGGCAGGGGCTGCCTGCAGAGCTGCTGGCCCTGGTGGTGCCGTAAGCCAGAGGGGTTTGCACGTGGCCAGCCACAGAAGCACAGTTAGCAAGCATTTCCATAGCTGGAAGTGTCAGCCAGCACAAAACCTAGGCGCCTTGGGGAGAGGTGAGGGCTGGGCAGAGAACGGGGTGGCGACTGGGTGCTCGGGAGGGCAGGGAAGTCCCGTGGAGGAGCCGGCTGTCCCCCGCGAGGAGCTCAGCTCCTGCAGAGGCACAGTGCTGCTGTGTGTTCACCTTTGGGGCTGGTCTCTGCCCTGAGTGGCACAGTTGGGGCATGAATGCAGGTGGCAGTGCCTGAGCAGGGACAGGACAGCCTCCTGGAGGGCAGCCACCCCTCGGGCTTTATCGTTCTCTGGGAGCTGGGACAGAGTTAACTCCCGGACCCAACACAGAAGGTGAGGGACCTGCCTGGCACTTAGAGCCAAGAGGTGGCTTTGGATCCAGGTAACAAAGAGGCTGGCACTGCAGAAGAGCTTGGGGGTGACCCTGGGAGTTCAACAGAGTCTCTGCTAAGTTTATTATCAGGTGGAAGGAGTCGAGCCCAGAGACAAAAGCTGGTGGGCTGGTGGTCAAGCCCTTGACAAAGCAGAGATAATTTTCCAGGAATGGAGCTCTTAGGGATAACCAGAGGTCTTGCACCAGAGCCACGACCAGCACCAGGAGTTCCTCTGAAGGAGAGGGCTGAGGCAGGAGGGCCAGGCGAGGCTCAGTGAAGCAGCAGCAGCAGCAGAGCCGTGCATCAGCCCGGACAATGCCCAGAGCAGGGGAACAACGCAGTCAGTGTCCCCACGGCCTGGCTTTGCAAAGGCTCAGCAGAATTCTGCACACGGGTGACTAACAGGATGATGGTGAGACTGAGAGCTCAGGCAGGGTTTTCCTGGGGCCATCACATTATTTTTTTTTCTGCAGAAAACAAGGACTGTCAGGCCGAACACCAGGAGGACATTTCCAAATGTCATCTTAGACACTTATGTGGAAGTCACTGTGTTGCTGTGAGCAGTGCTACCAGTAGTAAAAGAAGCTATATGCAGAGAGAGAAGAACAGCTGAACTATGAAATTTACAGTAATGACTTTACTTCCACAAAAGAAATATGCAGTCTATCCAAGTAGGTTAATACATGGTGCATTCGATCAAACAGAGCAATGCTTAGTGGGGTAAAATGTGCTGAGCCCTTGATCTTGTCTCTGTAAAAGCCCTCATGGAAAGGGCAGAGGATAAAAAGGGATGAGGAGGAATGTGAAGACATCTCTCAAGGGACAGGCAAGCACCCAATCCCCCACCTTGGGGATTGGAGATTGCTAATATGTCACTGCTCTGAGGTTCGTGGAGTGAATGAAGAATGGGCTGAGGCACCAGCTGCAGCAGGAAGGATGAGGTCTTTCTAGGAGATGGACTTTTAGTTAAGAGGTGGACTCTATAGTGAACTTAGTAGGCAGGAGCATGAGCAGTGCTAGCCACCAGAGCTCACAGCTCAGCCCGTTACCTTGGGCTGCCATTGATTTGGGGTTAAACTGGCACACCAGACTGTGACCTGCAGCACCCAAAGCACTTCCAGGTGCTTCCTTCTGCTGTCTGTGTCATGGGAAGGGCCAAGTGTTTGACAGAGGGACGTGGCGGAGAGCAGGGAGGCAAAAACCTCTGAAATCAACCCATCTTGAATGGTCAAATGTACCTCAGGGCACCCCATATTTCCATGTGCTCAGGAAAGGGGAATATTTCACCATGATCTGCAGGAAAAAAAAAAAAAAGGGAAAAAAAAAAAAAAAAAAAGCTTCATGTCTTTATTTTGGCCCGCGTTGGCTGAAGCCTCCCATAAACCACTAATTGCAACTGCTAAGAGGGAACTGGCAGGCATGGAACTTGCCGAGATTACACAGATTACTATTTTATGGATAGAAATACAATTTTCAAACTGACTGTGAGGCTGAGAGCTGGTGGCATACAGACAAAACTGTAGTGTAACAGAGCCCAAAGACAGACATTTTTCATAGCAGTTTGACTTAAAAATAATTTAAAAAGAAAAGAAAAGCGAATGGACTATTGTCTCAGACAAAGTGCAAACCATGATTTCTAGAGAAAGAGCCCAGGATGAGAACATAAACAGATTTATACAGATTTTTCATAACAGTTTGTCAGGCGTGGCAAAATGACAGGCCAACTTCAGCAAAAGGACTTCACATTTGGGACATATGAAGAAAGGACCACTCAGAGTGAGAGACATGATTGTGCTGGTGACAGAAGACTGCATGTTTTTCCTGAACTGTTATTCTCACTTCAGCGAGAGCCTTACTTGGTAAATGGATGATTCCTCTACACCAGAGTTATGCCAGTGGAGAGGATGGTCTTGACAGACAATGAATGGGCAGGGTTTTGAGCAGCTCACAGTAATACCCGTGTTTGCTCCCCATCCCTGCTAGACTTTTTTTCAACTTGCAGGTAGGTAATTGCTTTAAAATGATAGATACGCATTGACAAGGAATGCAGAATCAGGTCTGGCTGATACTTGACAGCATTACATTACAGGATGGCACCTATGAAGCACAGCTAGCCACCTGCAGATGTTTTATTTTGGAGAAAATGAAGCAAGCAGGCTGCTTGGGACGTTAGTTAGGCTCTGTAGCCCGAGGAACTGAGGGTTTGCAGAAGTGCACAGACATCTAACTAAACACAAAACAGCACTATGATTGCGGTCCCAGGGGTTACCACCACTTCCTGAACACAACAAGAATTCACACATACAATGAAAATCAGAAGCCAGAAACAGCAGTTATGTCACATAAAGTTGTTCCACAATCCCAAGAGTGCAGGGTGTGTCTAACCAGACAGACGTACTTGGAGGAAGAATATGCGGCACCTTCTTCAGTAGCTGGGCGGAGAGGAGATAACGGATGCTGGGCTTATCTTTTTGCCTGGGACAACTTCATTTGCCAGCAAATGTGGCAGGTAAGGCAGCCAAATGCCAGGATATAATGTTCCCAGGAAATACTGACTCTTATTTCCCGTTAGGACTGTTTGGCTGATGCCATGTTGAATACGAGTTGCAGAGCAGAGCTCCTCAGAAGTTATTCAAACACTGTTAATTGTTTGGTTGTAAGGATCAGAGGTTGCATGCTATAGAAATGATACTTCCATGTTTTGGCTGAGGAAGGAAGATAGATCTTGGGAACTGTGTCTTTAAGCAGCTTAGTTTTGGAGACAGGAAGTCTGGAAGTGGGCTGCAGCAGTGCAGATTTTATTATGCAATTTCTTTTGGAACTAGTCCCTGAACAAAGGGGCTATCCATTAAGCACCTGCTTCACGGTGGCTCCTGAGCACCACCAATGAAGTCCTCAGGAATCTATGCAAGTGCTTAATTGTTGGCTGGGCAAGCGGGGAGCTGGGATCTGTGACTGGGAACACTGGGTGCGAGTTTGGAGTACGAGGCTCATTCGCTTGCTACGCAGTACCTTCTCACAAAATCCTCCTATTTGCTTGAGCTCATTCTGTGTTTGGCATTTCCAGTGGGTGTTATTACAAAGAGCATGGTACCCCGAGCTCTGCAGTACTGTTTGGGCAGCCTTTTGGGCAAGCTGTCATAGCTCTATTTATAGGGGTGGTGGATAAGAGTCAAGTTCTTCCCCTCACTCCTGCCATGAAGCCCATGCTGTTCTGATCCCATGGCAGGAGGCAGCTGGGGCCACCCTAAGGAGACCTCGACAAGGAGAAGCTGCAAGACTGCATTAATAGGATCCTCCTCCTACTTTACTGCCCAGGGTATAGGATTCTCTCTCTCCAAAGCACCTCCTTCCTCTCCCACTCCCCAGGACTCAAAGCCCCCCTCTGATTTTGCTTATGTGGCAGGCCTGGTTTGGCCTGACACTTGCTGTAAAGGTAGAGGAGCTCTCCCAGCTTGTGGGAGAGGATTCATGGCCTGCTTCCACCTGCTCCCCATCCCCATTCCCAGTACTGAGAGCACAGTGTTGCCCTAGCAGGCACGAGCTGCTGTTAGAGTTGTGGTGGTGCGTCTGGGCTTTGTGTGTTGTAGCTGTACAGTCAGAGCTGCAGTATTGGTATAACGCCAGCACATTGTCTGTATTCAGGCAGCATAAACACCTTCCTAGAGAAAAGCTGTAGATCCACCCAGGTTCTGTCCCCATCAGTAGATCCCCATCCTGACTTCACACCAGAGCTGTAGAGTCATTGCAGCAGTATAGAAGGGGGCAAAACACTGTGGGTATCTCCTGGGGTTAGCTGCTCCAGTGAATCCTTCCTTTTCAAGACCACAAGTGATGTAATGGGCAAAGCAAAGGCAGTAAGTTATGCTAGCTGTAGTTCAAAATGTCCAGACCATACTTTTTTAAAAAGTTCAGGTAGCAGATAGCAAAGGGCACTGCTGTCTTCTGTTGTGCCTGACAGACGGACAATCTGACCTGATTTCCATCCATCCACCTCCAACAACAAAACCTTGTCCCTTAGCCTAAACCGGGACACTTGCCTTATATTACAGTGAAACACTGCTGGACAGAAGCTGTTGCAGATCCTTGTTACAGTGTTTTAGATGCCCTATTTGCCTAAGGGAAGTACTGTTCCTCTGTGTGTTGCCCTCATTTTTAAAATGATGGACAAGTAGACATTGTTGTGCTCCTAAGCTTGAAACAGACAGGTGGTAGCTTAGCAAAGACCAGAAGCCAAGGGCTAGTGGCCTGTTGTGCCCACCAGCTTCTACTGCTTCTGCAGCAGCGGTGTTTCGGTAGCAAGCGCCTCACTGACTGACCTTGAGCCTTCCACCCAAAGGAGGGGTGTCTCTGGTGCAAGACCCAGTTCAGAATCAGAGCATTCGCATCTGGAGCTGCTGTGAAACACTAAGCCCCGTCCCACCCTGACCTATCCGAAAGCATATGGAAACTCTGCTTTCGAAGGAAATGTCTGAATGGCAGACACAACCAGGGAACACTACCTGTGTAATAATGAGTAATGTAGTGGTGGAAGCAGAGGCCTGTAAGAGACCTCCTGTGCGTGATTACAGTCAGACCTCAGCACGGACAGGCACCATGTAAATAAATATTGAATTTGCAAGTAAATGTAATGAAATGCATGTAAATGTCAAAGTAAATGTAATGAATACGAGTTTAGCAGTAAACAAAAGAGAGACTTGCCCTTTGCAAAAGGTGTCATTATAGATCTCCTTTAAACCAATGCAAAGTTGCTGATTGATCCATCTCAGCTTGTGGATTTCATCGGCATTGTCCCAGCGCCCTTCTCCAGTCTGGCCTCCAGTAATTTCTGCTCTTTGGGGACATGTCGACATATTGGGGATGAAAACAGCCCCGAGCAACTAGTTTGGGTACAAGGTGATCTGCTACTGCCTTGGCGTGCCACGTCACCAGGGCTTATACGACCTGCTTCTCAAGTTGGGAACCAGTATGGAAATCCACTGAAGCATATGAGCTCCAGTCCTATAAACCTGTTTCAGCCAGGAAAGTCTGTCTAGACAGAGTGCAGGCGTTTTTAAAGGCAGGAGCCCCAGCCGCCGCCTGGCGCCACCGCCCGCTGGGGCCCCTGGTGCCTGAGCGCTGCCCCGGTGTGCGGCTGTGCCAGCCAGCAGCATGGGGACAGGCGGCCCTGGGGGACCGGGGGACACTGAGCCTGCTGGAAGCTGGACCCTCAGCGGGTCCACAGCGGCCTCTTACAGGCTGCTGGTGCCCAGGCTTGGGTGCTGGGGGCGGGAGTTTTGGCAGGGGACGTGTGGGGCGTCCCCAAGTCCTGTGGCGTGAGGGGGCAGAGGATGAGGACAGTGCTGAGGGAAGCCAGCCATTGTGGGGGGACAACAGGCAGACAGGCATCAGGGGGACAAGGCCCCATAGCCTTGGCGTTGCCCCAAAACCCTGAGGGAGGGCACGGGCTGGCAGGTCCTGAGGGTGCCAGGGGGGCTGAGAGGTGACACAGAGGGACGTTGAGAAGGGGAATCTGTGGTGGGGTTGGGAGGGGACAGTGAGAGGGGGGAATGCAGGGGGATGCTGTGAGGGGACTGAGGGGAGACACTGTGAGGGGGCACGCTGTGAGGGGACACAAGGTGGGGACATACTCTGAGGGAATATGCTGTGAGGGGGCACACTCTGAGGGTAGACACTGTGAGGGAAAGCGCTGTGAGGGGATACACGGAGGGGACACACTGAGGGGGCACACTGTGAGGGGACATGTTGTGAGGTGCCACACTGAGGGGACATGCTCAGAGGACATGTTGTGAGGGGACACACTGAGGGGACATGCTCAGAGGACATGTTGTGAGGGGATACATGGAGGGGGCACGCTGTGAAGGGTCATGTTGTGGTGTGCTACACCGAGGGGGCACACTTTGAGGGGATACACGAAGGGGGCACACTGAGCGGGCACACTGAGGGGACATGTTGCAGGGTGCCACACTGAGGGGACACGCTGTGAGGGGATACACAGAGCGGGCACACTGAGGGGGCTGTGAGGGTAGACACTGTGAGGGGGCATGTTGTGAGGTGTCACACTGAGGGGGCACACTGTGAGGGGACGCGCTGTGAGGGGATACACGAAGGGGACACACTGAGGGGACATGTTGTGAGGTGCGCACTGAGGGGACACCCTGTGAGGGGGCAACAGGGGGTGCTGCGAGGTGCCCGGCCGAGGCCAGCGGTTGAGGCTGAGGCGAACGACCGGGACGCCACACGGAGGAGGCGGCTGAGGGGAACTGAGAGGGGGCGACCGAGGGGGGGCGCGGCGAGCGGGCAGCGCGGAGGCACCGACAGCCGGCAGCGGCGGCCGCCCCCCTCCTCTTCCTCCTCCTCCTCCTCCTCCTCCTCCTCCTCCTCCCCAGGACACCGCGGAGCAACTGAGGACGAGCTCGGCTTTTCCGGCGCCGCTCGCGCCTTTCCGGCGGCGGCGGCCGGCGGCGGGGGCGGCGGGGAGGCGTGCCCGGTGCGCGGTGACGGAGCGCGCAGGCGCCTCCCCGTCCCCGCCCCCATGGTCTCTGGAAAAGAGAAGAGAAAAAAAAACTTTTTTTTTTAATTGAGGAATCAACAGCCGCCATCTTGTCGCGGAGCCGGAGCGCGGCGCGAGCGGAGCGGGGCCGGGCCGGGCCGGGCCGGGGCAGCGGGGCCGCCCGCCGGGACACGGGGCAGCCGCGCCGGGCGCCGCAGACGGGCAGCGGGGCTCGGGGCCGCGGGGCAGCGCCGGACGGGGCCCGCCGGGCTCCGCCAGCGGGACCGGGAGCGGCGGCGGCGACCGCGGCGCGCTCATTGTTTTGGGGCGTTTTTTTTCCTAATTTTTCCCATTTTCTCTTTTTTTTCCTCTCTTTTTTTTTTTCCTCTCCCCCGCCTTCCTCCTCCTTCCTTCCTTTTTTTTTTTTTTTTCTTCCCTCCCTTCCCTTCCCCTCCAAGCCCCAGCCTTTCCACCCCCCCCCCCCCCCCCCCCACCTCCACCTCTCCCGTTTTGGGTCCGCGGCTCAGAGAGCCGCGGGTGGGGGCGGCGGCGGCGGCGGAGGGGAGCGGGCGGCAGGGAGGGGGGGGGGGGGGGACCGGGAACCGGGGGCCGAGCCCCCCCCGGCATCGCGGAGAGGCCGAGGAAGGGCGGCGGGCGGGGGGGGGGGGGGGGGAAAGGAGGAGAGGCCCCGCTATGCTCCCCGAGTGACTGCCGGAGCCGCCATCCGGGCACCTCCTCGGCGGCGGCAGGGCGGGGGAGAGGCCGGGAGGAGCGAGGCCGGCAGGGAGGGGGCGCTTGGGTTCTTCCCCCCGAGCCCGCCCCGAGCCCTCCTCCCTGCGGCCTTGCTGCGGCCCCGGGTATGGGGGAGAGGGGGCCGCCGGCGGCCGGGCACTGAGCGGCGCTGTTGTTCGCCTTCCCCCTTCGTTCTTCTCCTCCGGGAGCGCCTCGGGACGGGCCCCGAGCGGCGGCGGCGGCTGCCATGGCGGAGAACTTACTCGACGGGCCGCCCAACCCCAAGCGAGCCAAGCTCAACTCGCCGGGCTTCTCCGCGAGCGACAGCACAGGTGAGAGCCCGGGGAGGGGGGGAGGGGGGTGTTTTGGGGTCCCCCCCCCTCTTTTAGGGGCGGGCGGGTGGGCCCGGAGACCGCTCGTCGCCGTACGGCGACGAGCGGTCTCCGGGCCCACCCGCCCGCCCCCACTCTCTGAGGGGTCCCCACCCTTCCCCGGGGGTCCCCTCCTCTTTTTGGGGGTCCCCATGCTTCTCCTTCACCCCCCTCTTTTATCCCACCCACCCCGCTCTGCGTCTCCGGGCTGTGCTGCGGAGCCTTAAAAAAAAAATAAAACCTCAACGCCACATCCCTATCCTGCTTTTTTTATATATCTGTTCATATTATCCTCCTCCTGTCCCCCCCTCATCTCTGAGTGCGCTGAGATAGGTTTAAGGAGCTCGGTTCGACCCGCTCCGAGCTCTTTCCCCGTTTTAAATTTAAAATAATAATGATAAAAAGAATTTGCAGACCCGCTCAGGCACTCAAGTTGTGATGAAACGCCCGGCAGCCCCGGCGGGAGCTGCGACTCGTCCCCACGTCGCGGAGCGTCTTCGCCCTGCTTTTCGTGTCCGAGGGGGGTTCGTGGGTGATGAAACGCAGCAAAATTTCTGTTCCCAGCGAGCCTGCGCCCACTGCGAGTACGCACGTGTGTGCATAAGCGCGTGTGTGCGTGTACTCGAGTCTTGAAGTGTTCCGTTTTAATTGCCCTCGTAGGGTCGTGTCGGGTGTTTGACTTGCACCTCTGTGCTCAGAGATTCCTGAATCTCGTCGGAGGGTCGGTGATAAGTTAATCGTGGTGTGCCCGCTGTGTTTTTATGGATAGAAAAAAAAAATATTACTATAATTGAGCTGATAAATTTTGTGGGTTGTTTTTTTTCAGTTTGCTTAGTGTGCATTTGGCAGTAGCTTACAGATACTTCAGGCTTTTTTTTTTTTTCTAATTCATGAAATCTTTTTATTTTCAACCTCCCAAGAAACATGCCAAAAAGAGAAAGAGTATTAAGAGTAAGAATTGGCAGAAAAATATCTAGGTGAGGTCTTGTGACTGAACGGCGTTAATCTCTTTTGTGGAAGTGACAGAATGCTATAGGGAAGGCTGATACGTAAGTTGCTACGAAATGCACCAGAGTAACCTGGGAAAACCACGATTTTTCTGAAATTCCTCAGACCTGTAGACTGTACGGGTAGCCAGGGAAGGCTGTTTGAAGCTGTCTTTTTTTTTTTTTTTTTTTTGAAGTTCTCTTGGTCTGTTCTGGAATGCTTCAGTCATAATTACGTCCTGTTCAGCAAGTTCTAATGCGTCTCGGGGAGCTCTGTGCCGCGCTGGAGATGTAGGCTCCAGTATCTGCGGGAAGTTTTGCACGGCGCAGGGGGCCTTTGGCCAGCGGGGACGGAAAGCCCCACGTTGTGTCCTGGAGAAGTAGGGTTGTATCCGTAGTGTTGTGCCGTGACCCCCAGGCAAAATGCCTCAATGCTGGAGAGCGCAGGTATGTTGGTGCACTTGGCGCTGCTTTTTCCCAAAACTACGTTTTAGATTGGATCCTAGCTGCCGAGGCTGCTGGTGGAAAGATTGCTGCATGCTTCTATACGTTGTATTAGGCAGTGTAAGTGGTATGAGTGGTGATTGCTGTCAAATACCTGCTCCTGAACCCAAAACTGCCCGCTTTCTTGCGCTGGGGCTTAAATGAACAAGTTTTGGGACAGCCTGGGAAGTTGTCTTTGTGTAGGTGGGCAGGCAGTGAGTTCTGGGATGGATAACTGGGTTGTAGCTGCAGTCGTAAACCCATGCCACTTGATGCAGCAGCTTACGTGCTGGGGACGTGCTTTCGAGACGTTTTGGTAGGCCGAGTTGTGCTGCTGCTGAACACGAAGCGTTCAGGCGCTCGTAAGCGAGCGTAGCAGCGCGATGGCGAGGGGTCTGGTGGCAGGCCTGAACGTTCAGCAGAACGCAACCGCTCGCACCTGTTTATACTTCGCTTTATGCTTTGATGCGGTGATGTTAAGCAACTCTTTTTGTCAGGGTGAATTTTAGCCGCCTTTAATCTTTCTGGTAAAAATAGCGCCTTGGCTTCCCGTAGCCAAAGTTTGCGCAGTCGAAATCGGTCTGCTTGCGTTCTGTAAAGCAGCTAAAACAACTGTCTGAGCGAAGGGAAAGCGGGGGAACTGAGGGGATATAACAGAAAGGCTTGCTGTGAACATCGTTGAGGCTTCGCGATAGATTCTGCAGTCGCCTTGTTGCCCTTTGAATCGAAAAGGAAGGTTGAGACTCGGGGCTGGTAGCTGACCGTTACCGAGCAGCACTCGACGAGCTGGCTCGCACGCTGGAGTATCCACAGGAGAGATTTCCCCTTATCTAGCCAAGCAGGAGGAGTGCTTTTGTCTAATTACCTCTTTATTAGATACATAATAATTTTCATACCTAAGCGTTTGTATCCTTATTTATTTAAACTGTTGCGAGGCATTTTGATCTAGTGTGTTGCAGGGTTTAGTACAAGAAGTAGAACTGCAGAAACTTTGGTAATGGCAGAATGTTATTTTAATGGTGGGTGGTGTTACTGCTCCCAACGCTGCCGGTATTGATCGCTCAGCAGAACATGCAGCGAACTGGCAGCGCTCTGGGGCTGGTCCTGGTCTGAACTCTGCACGCAGGTTGTGGAAAGTGTGCCTGCACGGCGCGGCAGTACAGCCAGCATGCTTCAGGTGCCCTGTCACCACCGCTCTGCAGATAGCTGGCTCGGTGGCGTTGTGTGCTGCACCGTGAGTAACGCAGCCGTCGGCATTTGTTGCGTACCCTGCGGCCTGCTGCAGTCGTGGGGCTGTGCTAGCTCCAGAAGTGACAAGTGATAACGTGGGCCAGAGCAGGGGGTGTCCTGAGCTGCGGTACGAGTTAATGTACCCCTGAAGTAGGTGAAGTTGGAAAGAAGGTGAGACGAGCAGCTTCAAAAAGTCCATTAGAGCTGGATTTGCACCTCATACTTTCTCGTGTTTTTTTCACAGCTTCAGATCATAAACAGATTAAGTGGTGCAGCTGCTGCGAAAGCTGCAGGCTGAGAACTCCAGTAATTCACGTTCTCTGTACGGCCCGGTGTGGTAGCGTTGAGGTTCCCATGTTTTAACACTGGGGAAGGACTGGGCTTGTCGCACGTTCCCTTGCCTGTGCTGAGATAAGCAGAGCTCTGCTCAGCTCCCGGGGAGCTACGGAACTTCACCGAGGGGAGTTTGTGTCTCAGTACACAGCCTGATTTGATCTTGTTCTCTTGCAGTGTGCCAAAAACCGGGTAGGTGTATCTCTCAGGGGATTTGGCTTTTAGCTTTAAAAGAGAAGGTCCGCCTTTCGAACAAAGTAACTCAGCGGAGACACCCAGGCTTTCTCGGCTAGCGTTCCCGTACGTAGCTGGGAGTTCACTGATTGCTCAGTTATCCAAGGCCAAACTTTGTGTGCGTGAGAGCATTAGTGTGTGTGTGTCTTAGGGTTCATTCCTGCAGAGTGGAGAAGTTTCCCGGAAGCTGTTTAATTGGTGTGCTCGTTTTACATGACGTGAGCAAAACTTCAGTGTCAGTTGCGGACTGTGACAGTAAGAAATGGCTTTTATATGCATGCTTTCTCCTTCTCTCTCTCTGGGAGAAGAAAAAGAGTAATTCCAGTAAGGGAACAGGCTTGGATTTCTAAGCAGAAAATCAGGAGAAGAAATGCTTTCTCTGAAAAGAAGTAGGTGAAGGCATGTGTGGAGTTGTGACTTGCCACGGGAATGCCCTTTATTCCGTGGCACTTGTACTGTAGCTGGGATAGGAAAAATGCAGCGTGGGATATTTTATGGCTGTATTGTTTCTTGCCATATATGTAATGGTGGGTGAGGGATGTCACGCCAAGCAGCAGTGTTTACTTTCTGAGCTGTCTGAAGTTTGACACAAGTGGCATTGCTTTGCACCTGAAGCGGCTGACCTGCGTAGCGCTGTGCCAGCAGCCGTCGTCTGGGCCAAGAGATTCGAGAGATTAGAAATTGGTTCGCTTGTTGAGAATCTAACGCAGCACATTTGTGCCAATTCACGAAGCACTGCTAATAGCAGGGTTTTCTATAGTTTCTTATCGGGGGGAGATTTTTGTAGATTTCTCCAAGGAGTTTGATGCTAACATCTGCATGAGATGACAAAGTTGAGCAGAAGGTCTGCAGGTCTAATTCTATGTGACAGTCTATATGCGGTTGTTTCCCCCTGCTTTTTTTTTTTTCTTTTTTTATTCGTGTTTTGACTGATAGTTGCATATATGCTTGGGATTTTTATCACATTGATTCATTTTCTTCATGATTTGAAATTAACACGGCTCCTGGAGAAGGCCTGCCAACACCAGACGAGAATAAAGGCTGTGCTCGGGGGGGTCAGTCTTTGTTGTACCCTGGAGATCTCTTGATAGCTTGTGAAATAATTCCCAGTTTTCTGTTGCAGATTATTCACTTTCTATTCTGGCTGAATGTTCCTTGGAGTCATAGTCCAGTGCCACTAATTATTTCCACAGCAACATGCTGCGTTCCGATACTCTATCTGCAACTTCACATTAAAAAATCCACCTAGCCTCGGTGTTTATTTCTACTGAAGGCTTTGCTCTCTGTTGTTACCTGCTAATAGAGAATAATGTGAGCAAAAATGTTGCTGTTTTATCAAAATACTGCAGTTTAATGAGAAATCAGGGGGAGTCGAAAAACAGGATTTGAAAAAACCTGGGGTTTGTTCTTATACAATGAAAAAGCATGTGGGACAACTTAGAAATCTGACACTTCCATCCTAATTTGGTTTACACTTTCAAGAATTTTTGCTTTGTAAATCTTCCTTTTAACATATGTTATGTTTTCCATCTGTCTTCTCAGATGTCTAAGATACAGCGCGAACCTAAATCTTTTATTTGGAATTCTCTCTTTAATAGCGATGTCTCGACAAATACTATATTGTGCAGAATCGTAGCGTGAATCAAAAGAAAACTGAAACTTCCATTATCAGGGGTAATTCACAATCACAAGGAACTCAGAGTCTCAATCTTTAGGGCACAGGCACGCCAAAGGTTCGCTTCGTCTAGCCATTGAGGTGTAAGAATATTTCTCATTTGGAAAGCTGGATAAACATAGGATCTTTGGTCTGCAGCTGCTGTATGTGTATAGAGAGGGACGTGAAGTTGTCTGCTTCTCTGAGGGTCTTCTTCAGTGCTGTGAGGATGTGCTAAGGACGTCAGTGCTGCCCCACGAGCTACTCTCTCTAGCCGATGAGCCTCCCAGGGAGCTGCTGGTGGGTGTCTGAGGTCCTCGTGTGCACCAGCAGCTGCCTGTCGTGCAGGGGGAAGGAAAAAGTGATTTGAGTTTCCAGCCCCTCCATCTGCGTCGCACCTGAAGAGCACGAGCTTCTTGTCTCTCCCTGCCCGCCCAGCTTTGCCACAGCCCGCGCTTTGATGACTGCTTTAGTGGGTGTCGCTGCTGGGGTGACGCAGCTTCTGTGTCATCTCCGGCGTGGCGTTATCTCATGGGGCGAAGAAAGCTGGAAACTTCAAGTGCTGCTCGCTTCTGTAGTGGCTGTGAAGTTTTTTCCAAAGTTTCATAGACTCCATTAAGGAAAGTATTAATGAGAAGGCAGCAAGCAGGGGCTGCTCTGAATCAGTGCTTTACAACAAAACAGATCTGAGCAGGTATTGTGTTTTTGTATGCAGTTAGTTCGAGTTGGAAGCTTTTTTAGAGTGAAGTTATTTAGAAGTTTTTAAAAAAAAAAATAAAGTGCATGTCTGCTGTTGCTTCCGTATGTGCGTTTGGTGTATTCTGTGTTGTGTGTTCGTGCACAGATGAATTTGAATTGCTGAACAAACCACCCTTTTGCTTGTAATTTGGTACCAGAAATACGGAGGAAAAGCGGCATTAAAACAAAGAGAAAGGAAACATGATTTTTGAGCTATTATAAATCACAAAGGAGACAGAAAACTTGCCTGTTTTATTGTAATCTTGCACAATGTTTAATTCTTTTTGTTTCATAATACTACTGCAAGTGCACATTAATCATTGCCATTTCAGTCTTTGCAGAAATAGATCTGTTCTGGGCTTGTAATACAGAAGGTGCACAAAGGTGAGGACTTCACAGAAGGGCTTGTGCAGCTGAAGGGAACGTTTGAAGCAGCCCGAGCTAAAAAGCAGCGTTAGGATGGAGTTCTCACCACCCGTGCCATCAGTCATAGTGGGCAGGATGCAGGAGTGAAAGATTTAAAATCTGAAACACCTTGTGCGAGCCTGTGTATTTGATAAGAAGTCTCCAGCCAGAGGATGTCACAGTGAAAGTTTGCTTGTCAAGATATTTCACACCGTTGTGAGCTATCTGCTGATTTTGTTCCCAGATGTGCAGTGAGGGTGGCACAGCCTGAGCATGAAGCAATGGATCTGTCAGTTGTGGGAGCTAACCAAAGGCATTTCTCATGCTGACGCTCTGTTTAGGTGTGCATTTCATGCTGCCTTAAGCAAGGGCTCGCTTTTTATTACTGGATTCTCAGATGATTTTGCTTTAAATGGCTGTCCTGAACGTTAATGTTTTGTCAGCTGTTAAAATAGGGCAACAGAAAAGATACTTGTGTTTGTGATAGGGTGAGAAAGTGAGACCCCGCTTCCATTAACGTGCTCCAAGAACCCTGAAATATTTAATCTTAATCAGGATGATCTCGTAAAAGAAAAGTTAATGCGACCAGCGTGTCCACTCAGTGAAGACACCTTGGGAAGCAGTTAAGGGGAAGAGCAGTTACGGAGAGGCTCTGTAGGACCAGAGGAAAGGAAAGTTACTCCAGCGTTTGCCATCCAGCACTTCCAGAGTAGACCGGAGAGATCGTTCTTGTTGGGATTCTTTTGCATTTTTTTTGGTTTTGCTTTTTTGGGGTTCTCTTTCCCCTCTGGCATCTGGGAAGAGATGAGACTAGCTCCTTATCTGAGTGCATTCTGCACAGTTTCTTCTGTACATGAACTTTGGTACCGGGTACATTTAACATCCCCTCATATACTGCTTCATGTCAGTAGTGGAATGCTCACGTAATCTGTGTGCTGTTGTTAACTTTTTTTTTTTTTTTTTTTTTAAGTAGAAGCATACTAAGTCTGAAAACGGTGATTATTCCTGAAGTTAGTACCTGAGGTTTTTCTGGACCTTTAACACATTGTATTTTTATTGTGAGTGTAGCAAAAGAGATGATCCAGGTGGTTTGGATAGGTACAGCAGAGAGAGAAACATGAGGTAACGACTTGGTGATACACAGTATGTGAGTGGAAAGAGAGGCTGGGAGCTAAACTCAATGTAAACAGGGCTCTCAGCTTATACCATTTTCTTTTTTTTTTTTTTTTTCTTTCAGGGAGGTGAGAGAGAAGGGGGGCAGAGGAGCTGAACTTCCCTTTACCAGGCAGTTGTTTGGTCTCACGCATATCAGTTGTGGTTTTGGGGACTCAGCTGCATTTACTTTTCCCTTCCTGAGCGGTCGGGCAGCAGCCGGGAGCGTTTCTAAAGCTGAGTCGCTGCTTAGGGGTATTGCAGCAGAGGCTAGCAGAGAACGAACAGATTCTTCCCTTTTTCGTTAACTTTTTTGATTTGTTTGCTTTGTGTAATGAGCTTCAGTTTTGAAAAGTCACTTAGTTGCTGAAGTCTTATAAAAATAGATTGAGAGAGATTTTTTTTTAGGAGCTTGAGATTACTTTTACTTGTTCTCAAGATTAACTGTATGCTAAGCTGGTAGCGTCCCTTTTGGTTATTGGAACATACAGAATTCATTTTGTATCAAAATTAATTGATTTTGGGGAACTTATCACTGCTTAGTTGTACCCTGAACAGTGTTTGTGGAGAAGTGTGCTTTGCCAGAAGGTGAGCTGTAAAGGAAGCACGGGGGGATCGAACGTCTCCATCTCAGTGCCCCGTGCCCCAAATCCCAGTAGCAGGAGAGCAAAAGGAGGCAAGCGTTGGGCCCGTTTTCAAGAAGGGCTAAAAGGATGATTCAGGCAACTACCGACCGGTCAGCCTGCTTCCCATCGCGGGGGGAGGTCCTCCGGGAAAAAATCTCTGGGCGGGGAACAGTCAGCATCGATTTATTAAGGTTAAATCACGCCTGACAAGCCTGATTGCCTTCTGTGATTGAAAGGACTGGGTCGGGGGCAGGGGGAAGGCAGTGGATGTCGTTTACCTCAACCTGAGCGAGGCTTCCAGCCTGATCCCCCGCAATGTCCTTGCCTCCAGCTCGGGATGGTGTGGTCTGGATGAGCGGGTGGCTAAGGTGGGTGCTTTTAAAACAAAAGCAAACAGAAAACAAACAAAAAGGCTGGATGGTTGGGCTCGGGAGGTGGTGCTCAATGGGATGCATTCAGCTGCAGGCCAGTAAGAGGAGAGTCTGGGGGGGTCTGTACGAGTCTGCAGGGGTCTGTACGGAGCGAGTCTGTGCTGATGTCCTTATCAAGGGCCTGGGGCAGGTGACAGCACTGGGGGATGCGCCGATACGGGGTGGGTGCCCGGCCAGAGGGAAGGGCTGGGGGGCCGGGGTGCTGCCAAACTCCAGCCTTCCGTCCAGCAGCCCTGCCTCTGGCGAGGGAGCACTGTGATAATTAGCCTAATGAGGTTCCTGGGGGTTAAGTAGCTAGAAGGTCTGGAGGTGATGCTCACTTCTGTGTATCGATGGACAAAATTCAAATCCAATCTGCTGACTCTAGGAATGAGCAAAGCAAAGCAAGACGTCTCTCTCATCCCAAACACAAATAGTTCAAAAGATTGGGCAGAAAGGAGTTGAGTTAATTATTCAAATCTCCTCTTACACAAGCCGTAACCGGTTGGGGCTCATCCATGTGCCCACTAATGGATCCCTTGTTTTCCCCCCTGCTCCTTCCACCCGGTCTTTGGCGTCTCCTCAGCCCACCCAGGTCCCTCGTTGCTGGCTTTCACAGCCTGGTCGCTGAACGTCAGCTTCTGAGAAAGCAGCAGCCTGCTTTGGGAAGCCGAAAGCCAGCGTCAGATGCCCGTCAGTCTTTGTGCCTGTCTCGTTAGGTGAAGTCGCTAATGTAAAATTTCCTTACTGGAATCTTTTTAATTTTTTTTTCTACGAGGGCATTTTTAATCGCTCTTAAAACTTTAAATGTGCTAATTGTCTTTTATGAAACAATAAATTACAGAATCCTCAAACCTCGGAAGGAGGCTGGGGTGGATGTGGTAATTGCTGCCTGCGCCGAACAGTGTGGCCATTGAGCCCAGTTACCTGCCATCGGATTGTAGGGAATGGCTGCGGCTCTGAACTGTTGAGGCTTTGTCTGCTGGGGTCTGGCGTGATTGAAAGAAGCCTTACAAAACAAAATTGGGCTCACTGAAATGTAACAGCTCTGTTGGCATGAAAAGAAAGGCACAGTGAAAATACTGCCAGTGCGCCGGGACTTCCAGGGTGACTTCAGCATCGACTCCGTGGATGGGCAGCTGACGTTTGTGGCAGGGAAACTCCCAGTCACGTCCAGGCGAAGACAGCTCCGAAAAATTGAAGCTGAGTTTGGTAGTTGGCCACCTGCTTTAGCATCTTAAACATATGACAAAGAAATGCCTTAGGGTGTGTCACCTCTCCAGGCTGGCCTGAAGGAGCCAAGGGGGGAAAGTTTTAATGGCTGCTGAAAGCGTTGTCCGGGATGGCAAACGACTTAAGTTTAAGCACATAAAACTGAAATGAGGGGAACGTGTGTTTGTCTCCTGTGCGAGAAAAGAGATGCTCAAAGAACACAAAATTCTCAGTTTGGAAAAGGAGCCCTTTGGAAAAAGGGGGTGGGTTCTGATGGTTCAGTGCTGCCCCTTCCCTCCCAAAAGATGCGGTATCTGTGGGTTTTGGCTCTTTGTTTTAGAGGCCGTTTGGGTTTATGTTAGCAGAGATAAGGAGGGGTATAGAAGAGGTGCTACCACATTGATCTCTAGCCCATGACTTCCTGAGCACTGAAATAAGTGTGTTTGTTGTGGGTAAGGGAGGCTGACCTCCTTCAGAACTGCTCTGTTCTGCTGTGTGACAGCAAGCAGGGGTTTGAGAGATGCAGCGGGTACAAAACTGGGTGAGTGGAGCAGGACTGCTCTGATTGGGTATATTTTGTGCATTGCTTTTGATAACTTTGTTTGAATTCACGGGAATATCTTGATTTTTAATTTTTTTTTTAGGCTTTTGGTAGATGCTGTTTATTTTGAGAACTAGTTGAAGCACCGAGGACGTGATCAGTTGTGTTCTTGTGAGGATGGGGGGAGGTCAGTTCCCATTTTGCCAGTAGATACGGGTCGTTCCCATTAAGGCAGACTTCTCCATGTGTATATAAGTACACGTATGTATAACTGCCAAGACAATCTCTTATCTTTATAGATTTGTTGCAGACATACTTAAGTAGACTTCAGTTTTGTTGTGTAACTGTGAAATGCCTCGTGTTGATTTAATCGTTGCCCGAACTCTTGAATACTTGGTGAATTTTTACACGGCCGCTGTGCTAAGCTGTTTACCTGCTTTGTATTTTCCTGCAGGCAGAGCTGTAAACTTGCTGTGCCTAACATTAATGTATAGACTTTTTACAGGAGCTTAAGAGTGGTAGAATATTTTAAGTATTCCCAAATGCTTGCTTCACTCTTTTCATAAACTGCAAAAACATTTCCAGTCCTTGGCTCTGGCAACATGGTTGAGAGTCCAGCCAGTGAAACAGAAAAATTTGAGCACTGCAGCTCCAGCATCCTGTTTTGAAATACAACTGGAAAGAAACTTCTCTGTTTCTTTTCTTTTCTTTTCAAGCTGTAGCAACATCTTTCCCCCCTCCTTTTTGTTGCTCATCTCCCTCTGGCCGTACACAGCCACACGCACGCGTGGCTGGCCCTTTTTGTTCCCGAAGAATGAGCAGTTTTAGTGCAGAAGCTTGGAAAAACAGCGTTCTTGGGATTTACACAAGTTCCCTGAACAAGTGCTTTAAGCCTCAAAGTGCCCGATGAGCTGGGGTGACCAGAAGTGCTTAAGGAAGGCAAACCCTCGGATAGGGCCTTGCTGGTCCAGAGAGGAGCTGCTCTCAGGGCCATGTGTGGGGTTAAATCTGAAATGTTGGGAGAGGAAAGGTGGAACAAAAGGGTATGGGAAGAGGCACCCAACACCCAGCGGTTGTGTGCCAAGAGGAAGAGGGATGGTGATGAAGTGATCGCCAAAACATGCAGTACACAGGGACTTTTGTAAAAGATGTTCAAAGGTGAATTGAACGACCGAAGGGTAGCAAATAAGAGAGAAACGAAGAATACTTTAGTGATGAACAAAATTGGCTTAAGAAAATACTGGTTTGTTCCTTCCCTGCTTGGTCTGTTCCTGAGCCGTAGCGCGTTTCGTCACGGCCAGCCTCCCGCAAGCTTGTAAGGATGCTTTGGGGCCAGATTCGTGCAGCCTCATACAGGGGCGAATCGAACGTTTCTGTGCATGGTACTGAGATGATTGGTGTCGTTCCGTGGTCCCTGCAGCACATCTAAAATGCGTGCTTGTTTTTCTCCAGCTGGGATGAACTGAGAATTTGAATGCTGATGGCATGTGTTGTGTTTCACCGTACTGGAAGTTAATGGTAATACAGCCTAGCTGTGTGACGCAGGTGAAATGTGTTGTGGGTTTTGCTGCTGTTTTTTCTTTTTTTTTAATGCACTTGCTGTGGTCCAGGTTGTTGCTTCGTGAATGAGATGATGGCGCTTCTGCAGCCTGAGTCTTGTGCTAGCTTTTCCTCCTGGAGGAGTGAGTTGAATGTTTAAGATGACGAAGCATTTGGGATTTCCTCCTTTAGAAGAGAACTTGTGTTTGCTCTAACCTAGAAACGTTTTGTTAGTCTGTTTCTCACTCTGAGGGGCTAGGATTCTTCAGGGCTGACTTTCCAGGGGCACAATAACATTTCAATACAGCTCTGTTATGTTATAGTAGAAAGTGGTTGTTTTAGATCATGCCCTTGGACTGCAAAACTTTTCAGCGGTGTGTCATGTTTGAACAGCTGCTCTGATGAACCGGGGCTGGTCTGCTGATGGCTCTTATTAGTGTGGATGTACACACTTGTCCTCATGTCTTCAGATATGGAATTAAAAATTACCTATATACAATCAGATCACTTTCTATTTCTAGTTAAATACCTAAAATAAGTGTTACACAGACACCACTCACAATGTGTAATAGAACATTTTGGTGAACCTGAGCTGCTAATCTTAACAAACAAAACACAACTTCTTATTTTTAATGAATTTCGGTGTTCCGGTCAAAGCAGTTCCTTCAAGGGGCTTAATGAAGACTTGATTGATTTATTTTGCCCATCTGGACAGCGTGTGGATTACCTCTGTCAATATTGGCCATGATAAATGAGGGCTGGGCACTTGGAGAGCAATTTGAATTATTTGAGCTGTTCAGGCGTTATGAGGAGAAAATGCTGGAGTGTCTTTGAGGTCGTACGTCATGGGGGAAAAAATGATGAGAAACGGATATTGAAAGCATTTCTATGAGACTGGGAGCAAACTACTACGTAGTGGTTCTGTTTTGCTTAAGCATTGAAGTGTAGCTGGAAGAAGTCTTTGGCCATACGCAAACAGAAGTTGCAGTGTTGAGGTAGGATTGTTGGATGAAATGGGGTTACTCGAGAGGTCAGGGAATGTGATGTGATAGCTCTTCTGGGAGAGTAAATCCATTGGAAAACCTCCCTTGATACTTCTGCTGTTTTCTTTTAGCCCAAAAAAAAAGAATGGGACTTAGGTCAGATGACGCTGTTCGTTCCACCTCCATTTCTTAAGCATGGTACAGTGTTGTGTCAAATCATGCCAAAAGCCCTACTTCCTGGCCTGTGTTTTACCCTGTGATTTTGTGTGTACACCGTATGCCATCAGGGACTGTGCTTTCTGAAGGGTGCCAGAGTTCACAGCAGTGGATCAGTGGGCACTCGCCACCAACATTGGCAGTCTTGGGTGAAGTTCGGCCTAAACGTGTGACATTGACTACATACGAGACAAATATGTAGTAACGTAGGTGAATATTTTAGACACTTACTTATTGTGTTTTCTGACTTGTGTTTCTGCTTTAACTTGCAGATTTTGGATCTTTGTTTGACTTGGAAAATGATCTTCCTGATGAGCTGATCCCCAATGGCGAGTTGGGCCTTTTAAACAGCAGTGGGAACCTCGTTCCAGATGCGGCTTCCAAACACAAGCAACTTTCCGAACTTCTAAGGGGAGGCAGCGGCTCTTCCTTAAACCCAGGAATTGGAAATGTGAACTCGAATAGCCCTGTCCAGCAGGGAGTTGGTAGTCAAGTTCAGGGGCAGCCGAACAGTGCTAATATCGGTAATCTGGGTGCTATGGGTAAGAGCCCTTTGAACCAGGGAGACTCGTCTGCTTCAGGCCTGGCAAAGCAAGTAGCCAGCACCTCTGGACCTACCACACCTGCATCACAAACACTGAACTCTCAAGCACAAAAACAAGTGGGGATGGTGACGAGCAGCCCTGCAACATCACAGACTGGACCTGGAATATGTATGAATACTAATTTCAGTCAGACACACCAGAGCCTTCTCAACAGTAATTCTGGTCACAGTTTAATGAATCAGCCTCAGCAAGGACAAGGGCAGGTAATGAATGGATCTCTTGGGGCAGCTGGAAGAGGAAGGGGAGCAGGAATGCAATATTCTGCCCCTGCCATGCAGGGGAATGCAGGCAGTGTGCTGGCAGAGACTTTAACCCAAGTATCTCCACAGATGGCTGGTCACACCGGACTGAACACAGCACAGACAGGAGCAATGACAAAAGTATGTATATATGCTTTAGTATATCCAATTTATTGCACTTGTGAGTTTTTGGTTTTCTAAATACCTGTGTGGAAAAAGGGAAAAAATGAATGGACTCCTTTTTCTGCAACAGAACTAAAGAATGCGCTTTCATGAGTCTGTAGTTATGGGTTTCAGTCAGCAGTGATATCATGAATGATGGTTGAAGCAGTATTTCTCATGTGCTCAGAAATGAAAGCACTTGTTTAAAAAACACCTTGCTCTGTATCTTAGCAGGCTGAATTAGAAAACAAGAGCTTAAACTTGCGAGAAGAAAACAGTATTACTTCTGTGCAGGATCTCGTTTTATCTGCCGGGCAGCAGTATCTTTATTTGAAGCAACATGAAATCTGTTAGAGCTCTAAGTTTGAAGGGGCAGAGGTACAGCAACTGGTCCTCTTGTCAAGGACCACTATCAGCAGCTGTGCAGCGATTTTTTTTTTTTTAAATACAGAAGCACTGATCTGAAAACATTAAATTTCACATGGATTGCCAAGCCAGTGCAAAATTCACAAAAGGGCAGGGTGGTGGCTGGGCAAGAAGTAATTCAGGGGCTGTTATGGATTGGGGCAGGACATATATACCTGGAAGTATCTACCTCTGTCTGGGGACACTGCTCTGATCCCTACTTGACACAGTCATTGTTTTTTAGCTCTTGACTTGCCTGGTATCAGCATAGAGAAATGATTAGAGAAGGAGATTGCTGCTCCTCCTGTCTCGGCTGGGAAGCAGTGCACCTCATTTCTTGTTTGTGTTGCTTTGGTGTAGTTCCTTCCCAGAATTTTGATGGCAAAACCACTCTATTCTGGTATACAGAAGAGAATTGCATCTCTACTTTTTTATCTATCCATACACCACTAGTCATTATCACTGTAATTTATTAACAGCGGAGTCTTAATGCATGTGTTAAGAATTCTGGGGAAAAAAAATCATTGCCTGACAAAGGCAAACCTGTGTACTCAAGCAATGTTGCCATCATTGTGGAACGGCACAGTTCATTTAGTTTTTGAAAATAAAAATACAAGAAACGTTCCGCTGGCACTGAAAGCGATCCTGCTGCTTAAGGAAGAGATGCCTGTGCTCTGGGTGACGGTCATAGCACGTAAAAGTGAGTGCGTCTGTCTCTAGCATCCAAATCGGTTAAATTTGCCATGTGGAGGGATTGGTCTGCACAGAAAGAAATGTTTCCCTTTCATTTCTTTTTTCTTTGTAATCTGGGGGAGGAGTGACAAATTCTGATTACCTGGTGTAGCTGATTTCTGTAAATTTATAGATATCTGAGTTCAGGAGTAGATCTTCCCTAGCCACTGCACAGTTACATAGTGAAACTACTGATTTTTTTGGTGTGAACTAATTTAAGTAGAATACCCCCAAGAAAGGGGCCTTGCCTAAGGTCTTACCTGACTGAATGTACATGGCTCTGCTGGGAGAGGCTCTGTGATGTCTTGGTTTCTTTTAAGCAACCCCACCCCAGTAAGGAATAGATTAGAATAGAATAGAACAAATTGCATTTTTCAAGGATTTCAGTCTTAGCCTGAAGCCAACTGCAAGTGGGATTCACTAGCTGAGGAAGATGGTCTGGGTGATTTTAGCGTGATTCAGGTTCAAGAAGTAAAGTTAATTTTGCATGGATTATGTTGGAAAAGAGTCGTGGAAGTACCCCGATTGTGCACGTCAGTAGTTCTTCTTGTACGCAGCGCTGTGCTCAGCACTGGTGATGCATTTCCAAAAGGTTAGAGCAAAATTAGTGCTTTCAGGAGGCCTTAGAAGCAGAATTGTTTGGAGAAACTGAAAAGGTACGACTACTTAATAACAGAGCATAAGTGACAAAGCAGCGTTTTTGTGAAAGTGCTAGCACTTAAGAAAAAAAAAACAATTTTAAAACCTTGGCAAACTTGAAAAAATAGAAGACTTGGTGTTTTTCCAGACCTCCATCTCTTGCCAAACAAGATGAAGCTTAAAGGCATCACATTTTTGTAAAAGTTTTACTTTATTTACATCTTAATTTTCTTTTGGTAAGAGAGCAAGCAAGCAGGAAAGATGTTTTACACAAATACTTCATTTAATTTTGGAATGATTGGTTTGCTCCCTGAATTTTCTTCTTCACAAGCAGAAGTGTTCCATTTTTGCCTCTTCTCATTGGCGTTTGAGGACAGGCATCCTGTTCAGTCTCTTCCTGTCCCCCCCAGCCTGTTGTCCTAATAGGGCCATCAGTGGTGCTCGTGTTAGCTTTTTTCATTTATTGGTGCTCCCGTTGTGATGAAGGCTTTTAAGAAAAGTAAACATTTCGGTGGGTTTGTCTGTTCTGAAACTGAAATTTCTGCTGAAGGAGAATGTGGGTTAGTTTGTTGTTTTTTTTTCACCTCCTGTTCCCTGATGTTTACCACTTAATGTGCACGCTGTAAAAAGATTTGAAGAGCACCAATTAAAATGGTGAGGCAGCTGATTTGCCTAACTGGAGTAAACTGTTTAAAATGTAGCTGTCGTGTGCTGGAAGAACTGCATCAAGGCAGGAAACAAATTCTCTAGCTGGTATCTATAGCAATGTATCTTAAGGGAAGGAGGTGGGAAATACGAATGCAGATTTTCATTTTTTGAAAAGAAGTAGTCCTAAACCAAGATTTTCTCATTATGTTTAAGTGATGTGCATCACTGATTGATTTCTTTTATTTCCAGTCTAATTGTTCTATTTCAGGATTTTCAGCATCCTGATAGCTAGGTAAGATTGCAGCCCCTCCTCTTGGTTTACTTTCTTTAATCCATTGACAAAGGTGCAAGCACATGCAGATGGAGGGCACGAGAGCTCTCTTGCAAATCTGCGTTGTCTCTGGAAATCCCTGCAGTCAGAACCATCTCCATGCAGGTTCCTAGAGCTGTGCAGGCTGTGCCCAGGCTTCTGTGCTGCACCAGGCTTTCCAGACGTGCGCTCTGCCGTGCCCCGATGTTCCTGGGGCAGCTGGGGGGAGCTGCTGGACGGTTGGGACTTGCCTAACCCGCCGAATCTGTTGTAGGTAAAGCTAGCAAGCCTGTTTTCCTTAGCTCAGCATGTTTATGTGCAGTGCGTAGCAGTCCCATGACCCTGCGTAGTTCGGGACCAGGGCTGCTGGTGGAGACCTTGCTTCCGTGGTGGTTTGTTCTAACCCTTTTTAAGTAAGTGACTAATCAAGGAAAGTCCATTGCGTAAGTTTTTGCTTCTTCTATTTTTTCCTCCTTGTGTTATATTTGTATAAAAATATACCAATTGTACCAATTCTCCCTAGTAAGAGGGATTAACCAAAAATAACCCTCTCTTTTCACCTGCTCTCAGAAGTAACTGGGAGTCACTTCACCTGGAGTACCTTAAGCCAATACTGTTCCTTTTAAGCTGGACTTGTTTTAAGGCAGCTCTTGACAATGAGAAGCAGGCCAGAAATTCATGGTAACTCAAACTCATGATGCACGTGCTTGCATAAGCTGAAGGTGGCAGATAAACTTTAAGCAAATGAAAATGGAATGAAAAATAGCTGAGTCTCAACATCAGAAGGCTGCGAGGTGCTGGCATCGGGGCTAATGCTTCCCCATCAGTAGGGAGAGATTAAAGCAAAGCATTTATTCAGTCTGTAGAGACATGAGCAAAAGATTTCTCATATTTCATACGATCCTCCAGAAGAAGCAACCTGTCAATACAAGTAAAACGATAGCTATTGAAGTCATAGTCATGTTTTCTAGGGAGTATGTAGCATGTTCTTGATAGCCTGGAATATTTTTGGAAATAGGGAATGGGGTAGGCACTGAAAAGATTTTGTGAATGAAAGATACAGCAGCTTGCTATAGCAAGGATTTGAATTCTTCACTGGCCATGACTGTGCAATTTGCATTTTCAGGTTTGTGTAGAGTGCCTGCCTTGTGATTTTGACCCATCTGAGTTATTCTGGAAACCTCTGAAAAAAGGTTTCCTTTTTTATGCTACGTTATCTCTGCTCAGTTCACTTCCAGACTCCTCTCCTGAAACAATTTTGCTTGTAACTTTGGGATTATGGCCCTGTTTTCTTGGACAATGAATGCCACAAAAATAGTTTTCATTTGGGTTGAAGTTCTTCAAGAAATCAGATTCAAAGAGCAGAAGAATTCTTCTTTGAACAAGCATCATGTGGTAGCAGTAGAGGGGTGGGTTGTCTTGTCACTGTGACTTCTAACAGGAGTAGAATTGCCCCTTTTTGTTGTAATTTGTTTTCTTTAAAATCCATGAGGTCCAGAAAATGTGTTCAAACCATCCAGAAAACCATCCAGAAAATCTCCTTAAATTAGGGTTGTTTCAAAAGATTGAAGGTTGTCAGTTTTTGAACATCTTACGGGGTAGCAAAGCTAAGCAGATGGCTTATTGTTTCCATAGAAATGAGCACTTTGTTGCGAGCGTGTTTTGTGCCTAATGCTCTTCTGTTGCCGTGAGAATCCCTCTTTTCCAAATGAGGGAGATGAGGCCTGCATGAAGTTTGTTGTGGCTGGCAGCTAGAGCTTGAAGTTGTGTTTCTGGAGATTAGATGGCATATAGTCTCTCGCTGAGATGCATTCCCTTCTTCCTACTGCTACTGTCAAAGCCTGTGGAAAACCAGACGAGAGCTTCAGAAAGTTTCTATTTATTTTGGATGGTTCTCCAATCTCCTTTCTGCACCCTGGTAAGAGTTTTTGCCAGTGATTCACCTAATTGCTGCTGTAGCTCTACCCATTAAGAAGCAGTAGAGTCCCATTGAGGTGAATAGGACTCTTTGGTGTTTTCTATTTCATAGTTTCTGAGACGTAATGCCTCTCTATGATCCTGTAGAAGAAATCACCTTTTCTTCAGTAACTTCAGAGCTGTCTTGCTCAAATAAGGTTATGCAGGTACCAAACAACAAAAACAATCTGAAGCTGCGTGTGTCTGATCTGTGGAAGCCACTGCTTGAAACCTGAAATCTAAGCTTGTCTGGGAGTTCCTGTCAATGTGTTTGCCTTTATAGGACTACTAAACCTACCTCGAGATTAGTTTCCTTTCTGAAAGATGCAGTTTAGTCAAACATTATTGGGCTCTATATGGGCAATAAATGGAAGTAATTGTTTAGTCAGATCTTAGTCTGAAGCTATAAACACGTCAATCAGGAGAAAATGGTTGGTTATTTTTATACCTGGTTACGAGGATTCCAGCATTAGTGGTTTTCAGTAAAATGTCTTTCTGAGGCTGTAGTTTGTAGGTAACCTCATTATATGCGTTGTGAAAATTCTGAAGGAAAATATTTGTGCTGATATAAGCTGGAACCTGCGCGGCAAGCAGGAAGTGAGAGAAATGGTGATCTGGTCGGCAGGTCTTCCAGTGTAGTGTTTCAGGAAGTGATCTAGTAGCAGTGCTTTTGATACAGAGGTCAAAGTGTGCACGAGTGATGTGTTTTCCCTGCTTGTGTGTAATGTGCTTGACCTTCCCCCCCACCACCACCTCTTCCTGGAAGTTGGTACAAGTAACAGATTTGACACCAAAATCTTACGGCTTCAAAATGTCACCAACTGTGCGAAAAATAGGTCTTAATATGCTGGATTTCTCTGTAATCTTGTCTATTAACTGTATATTAGCATAATTAATTTGAACAGTTTGTGTTTTTAACTTTATTTCAGTCAAAATAGCTACGTGGCAGTGCAAGTGGCAGTAGAAGAAGTTTAAGATTAAAGAGGAGGAGAAATTCTTACCAGAAGTGACGTTCAGAAAACAGTAAAATCCTTGTTTATGTCTGTCGAGAGAATAAGTAGTTGTCTCGCTTCCTGTTGTTGAGCTGTCGAAGAACTGGATTCAGTTACTTGCTGTTTCAGTGCTGGGTGTACGTGCCTGCGTGTGCCTCGAACACCAGATCCATGGCTTTGCTCCCCATGCCTGTTTGCTCAGTGATGTTTCGGTGTTGGATAGGAACTGTCAGGAAATGTAGCAAGATAATGAATGACTTTAAAGAGCAAGGATTATGATACTAGGCTTCTCCTGCACACATAGTTATGGTGGTTGAGTCTGTTTTGAGGAATCTGTAGGAAGAAAAACTTGTAATGGGGAAAAAAAAAATAAAGCAGGCTATTTAAACAGGTTACCCAATTGATATTGTGAAGTACCAGATTTAGATACGCTTGCTGATTGTGAATTAAGTCAGCTGAAGATGGTCTCGTTCCGTTGCAGTTCTGTTTGTTTGAGCAAACTGCTGGTGCTGTTTGTTTCTCTGGTGAGCCTCAATCTGTCTGGATCTGCCTGAATTGTTTTAACGTGACTTGAGCGTAATTTGCTGCTGATCGTCTAAGTTGTCCGGAGTCGGCTGCCAAGCTGACTGCCTCCTAGCAGGCCATGCCTCTGGCAAGCTCAGGTAGCCAGCCCAAATCGTGTTCCACCTAATGCTGCTTCCCAGTTTCTGTGGGCTCTTCATGAAGTTACAGACTCGACCACTTCCTTGGTTCCCTGGTCAACAACTTTATCGCCAAAACAACACTTTTACTCAGAAGAGACAAGTGCTTTTATAATAATAACAAGCAGAAGCAGGATATAAATACATTGAAACACGTAACAGCAAAACTCACTGACTCGTAGTAAAATTAAAATCTCTGTACCACGGTTTTGTTTTGAAACACGACCGTGTAAAGTGGTACTTCACAGATGACTTGACTTTTGATACGCCAAAGAGATTTGGTGACTTAAAAAGCTCTCCTACCACAGGTATTCCTCCTGGCACCGGAAATTGTTTCCTATTTCTAGTACCTGAGTTAAATTTCATTTGCAGTTGTGCAATGTCATTGAAGATCTCTGAAGCGATAGTCACTTGGCTTCTGTCCTCTGCATGTGTTTGTGCAGGTACCTGTGTTCGGGCTGACTGCTGCTGCAAGTCAAAAGAATTTGCGAAAGAGAGCAGTCAGCCTGCGCAGGGGAAAACCACAGCTTCGTTTCCTCTCCTTCTGCTTCCAGCTTGGGGAGCTTAAAAAAAAAAAAAAAACAGCGTTGGTAAACCTGCTCTGGCTTATCGTCCAGCTGAGAGAAGTGCAGTACGGTATCTTTGCAGAGTAGAGACGTGCCATTATCTCCTAGTGCAGTAACGCAGCCATTAAAGATTTTATCACCAGCTCTCACTTATACTGGTTAGGGCCTTGTAATCCTTCAATTCTTGTCCTTGGAGTAGGGTTTATTTCTTAGGAGTTGACATGAAAGAAGGTTTTATAAGTCAAATCAAGAGATCCACCAGTTTTTATGGAAGCCACAGGTTAAAAGCTGTGTTGTTTCAAAAAGGTTATTAAAATGTTAAATTAAAATTTTATTTATAAAATAAACCTCCACGTCCTTCTTATTATTGATTCCTTTCTCATTTTTAGACTGTTTTTCACATAGCTTCCTGCTGCTGTTCATCATTTGTTTTTTCTATTATACAGGTGAAAATATCTCTCCCTAAGAGAGGAGAACCTGCCTGTTTAAATGTTGGTGTTAAATGTGGAAGTTTCAAACCACCTGGTTATTTCATTCAGACGGGAATGTCTTTTTTGTAGTATTCCTACTAGGGCCCAGTCATACCCATAGATCCTACTGGGCAGGAGCGTTTCCAATGACAAGACCTTTTAAGAGCTCCAAAAAACCTTTTCTGTAGTTAATGACGCACTTCATCGTCGTGCTTGACAGGGAGCTGTGATGACCTTGTGCATCATGTCGTTGGAAGTCCATACAGAAAGGTGTCAGAACAGCCGCATTATGGTCTGAAAACGAAATGCTGGGGGTCTGTTTCCTTAGAAAAAAGGCAGTGCAAGGAACTTTGAAAATTCTGCATGGTGTGGTGTGCTCCGAGAAGCTGACCAGGAGCAAGAAACGGAGGTGGTGCTCCTTGCTGCTTCCCCTGAGAGAACACCCAAAGTGCAGACAGGACGGCTTCCACTGCTGGACAAAAAAATGACATTTCTCTTGAGGGTTTGATGTTAGCATTTTGAAATCTTTTCACTTAGCTAGAGGGGTTGGATTCAGTACAAGCGGCTACACAGTGCATGCCCAAGTCTACTTCGTAGTGGGCAGGCTACTTTTCGTTGTTTTTTAAGTTAAATGTAAACTAGAAAAGGTGTTTGAATGCACACATTCTCCCATTTCTCAATTAAAATCCTCAGCTCTTTACCGACACGATTGCTGGTTACTGTGCAGGGCCGAGTCTAAATAATGGCAGAATATAATAGCATTTTCCTTCCTCCTTGTGAACGCTAATGTTCTGAGGAAATACCTGTTGTTTTGTGTTCGGAAGCGTAATTTCATTTGCGTGTGGCATTGGTGGAGGGTTTGCCTGCTGTAGCTTTGTCCATGGGCCATGCTCGTTCCTCCTCCCCACCCTTCCCCTTCTTGCCTCTGCAGCAGAGAATAATTACTGGAGAAATTGCTGTGACCGGGGAGGGAAGCGGTGTGCTAAGCCTGTTGTTTGCCTTGTAAGTGCTCCCATGCAATCCCAGTGATGGGTTGGACTTCAAGACCAGCACTAGTGTGTAGGATTGAGATTTAGATGGACGAGGACGTCTACTGGTGTGTTCTCGTGGTTGTTTTTTGGCCTCCTGACACTACAGGGACTGTGTGTGGGTTGCATCTGGAAAGGTGGTCTATAGATGCTCGGGCCCCGAAGTGCCAGGCTCAACACCTATTTTTTGTTTCTTTGTTATGCGTATGGACCTGCTTTAGCTTAGCAAAATTAGAAGCATGCTGTGCCATAAAAGGGACTCGTGAGGGTCTTTGTTTTAGCATGTATCATGATGAAAATGAGGCGTGTTAAATATAAGAGGTCCTTGCCAAAAAGATCCATGAAGAAGGCTTTTAGAGGAGAGTGTAAATAGGTTACTCGGCCTCCTCCAAGACACGCTGCTGGCTTGGGGCAGGCAGAAAGTTTTTGTTCTTTGAGAGCGGCTGCAGCATAGCATTACCTGTCCCTATCAGCTCCTTTTCTAAATGGGTTTTACGAGCAAACAAACTGGAACAAACGCCCTTTGATACTCTGGGCAATTTGGCTAAATGAAATAACCCTCTTTAAGACGGGAGGATCTTTGTCCCCTGGAAGCGGAGAGGTCAGACCTCAATGAGCCTGACACATGGGATTTCACTCCCGAACTGGGTGTGTAAGCTGCTGGGTCGGGCAGGATCTTGTCCTCGGCGTGTTGCTGCGCTGCTCCAGCTGGAAAATGCCACCACGGGTGACACCAGGGAGCCGTGCGTGTGCAGGACGGGTTGGTTCTCACTGTTTGGCTTACACACCTGTCCTAAAGGTGGCCATCCCCCTTTTTAAAACCTTTTGAGAAGCCTCGGTAGCTTCACAGAAGTTCTCAGGGAAGAGTATTTCTACAGAAAAGCTGGAGATTTCAGGGTGGCTCTTCATGCCAGTGTGGTGTTTCAAAATAAATGCATTTGGATCTTAAAACTATCACTTAAAAATTATTTCAACAGTATAAAATATTTATAGTTAGGTTTCTCTCGAGTTACTGTTAATGTCACGCTATGATATTTGTGCTAAGTGGTTGTTTTGAGTAAACTATATTGACTTTTTTATGTGTTTATGGTAACTTATAGCATAAACTAGTTTCTTGCCCGTTTTAATTTCCTTTTTCCTCTGGTTGTGGATTGAAATACAATAATTATCTATTAGTTGTAGAAACACAATTTTTCCCTTAGTGTAACCACTCCTCCATTAGGGTTCGTGTTTGCCAAGAAGAGTACGTGCTGTAAGGAAAGGAAACTGAAACTGCTGGAAGGAAGGGAAGCTGAATGCCCCTCTCCACGGTGTTTTGGAGGCACCTTTCTCGTTGCTGTTGCTCTCCAGAGCTGCTGCTGCCTCTTCCTCATATAATACGGGGAATATAATATAATATGGGGAAGAATAATGGAGTATCCTGTCGCACAAGATGCCCGATAACACATCTTCAGACAGCTTCTTGGTGATAAATGTGAAAAAAATCCATCTTAAATATTGCTACTGCCTCCACAGGGAGCGGAGGGGACGTTTGGGTTGAGCTGTGGCACAGCCTTCTGCTTCCATGTCACTGTGGATGTGCTGCAGGAATCCTGGGCTCTCTTCTGTTGGTAACTCAGACAGATTTTGGCCTGCGAATATTCTCTCAGGTGTTTCTGTGGGTGTAGCTTAGTTGAATTTCAGTCCTTCAAAATCCTGTTCTAAGTGTTGAGTAACTTTCTCTGAGAGAGAAAGAAAAAAAAAGACTTGATGCAGCAAACCTTTGAAACCTCTTCAGCTACTGCTTTCGATGTGGGTCTGGTTAACTTTCTGTTCCTTATGTAGTAAGAAAACTTCAGAAGAAAGCCACTTTTTTCTGCTTGGTAATCATAAAAGCTCTTGAGGCAATTAGAATACATCGATCACTCGTGGCTATATATATATTAAAGGTTTGATTCTTTTTTTTATTATTATTTGCAAAGGTTACTCTGTCTGCAAAGCAAGATGTGCAGCAGTGATGCTCAGTAACACAAAAGCTTTGATTCTTCCAGTGGTAGATTCCATTTTATCAGCAATCAGGCTTGAGCTGACCTTTCCTAAAAGTAGTTTGGAGATGTTTTCCTTATGCAGGCATGCAGTGCAAGCATGTGATTTTTTTTTTTTTTCCTGAGACAGGATAATTTCTAGTTAAATGCATTAAGAATTTTTTACTGCATAACAGGCATTTGTAAAGAGCATTTTCCACAAAATTCTGACCTTTGCATTTCAGTAACAATGCAGAAATATTTGTACATACTTTTAAGAGATTTTTGTTGCCTTGGAGTATGTAAATTAGTCTTTGACCTCCTAAAAAAACCTTGGAAGAGGTTTTCAAATGTTATTACAAGTGGTAATAAAACACCTGGCTTCGTCTTAATGGGATTTTTAAGATTTTATTTCTAGCTTCACTAAACCTTTCATCCTGTAATAAAGGGTGAAGTAAATTACAATTATTCCTGGGTCTGAGTATTTTTCTTTGAGTTATTTTGCTACTGAAGAGCAAGATGCTCTAGAACCTTCATAGACCTATTTCAATAGGGTTTTTTTTGTAACAGCAGCTAGCATAAAGACCAGGAGAGTGGAGACTTTCAGTGCAAGGTAGGCTTCCTCTGCACACTGCTAACCAGAAACCAGATCCTGATTTAATTCCCAAAATAGATTCCTGAAAAGTTGTGCACACACACCTTTTTTTTCCTTTTTTTTTTTTTTTTTTCCATTTTAGGCAGTCCTGTTGTTAACTGACTGTAAAAGTGAATATTTCCAAAGTGGTATTTTTGTCAAGCTGCCAGATGGGTTTAGGTGAGGAGCTCTCACCTAAATTTAGATAATAGGATGGCCACTGTTCTTGCACTTAAATTGAATTATTTTCTCTTTTTTTTTTTTTTTTTGGTAGTGCCATTGGCCCTCTGCCATAAAATGATTAATCTTTTCCTTGCTTCTCCATCTGTCCCTCTGGCATTTACATTCCAAGCACCATGGTGACTTTTCTTTTGGAACACATTACTATAGGATGAAACAGCAATTAGCAGAGGCTTACGTCTTTTTTTTGTCAGTAAACAGATACAAGATGATGCCAACGTAGTAAAGAAAGCCTGTCTTTCCCACTTTGCAACTGAACACAAATTCCCAACGGACCTATCTCTTACACTTCTCCGAGAGCCTTAATCAGCGAGGTGGACCTTGCTTCGTGTTAGAGATTTGTGCTTCATGCCAGAGGGCGATAAGAGTCCAAAGTGCGAAGTCCTCGGCGCGTGGACGGCTCGGTGCATGCCCTGGGTGTGCAGGCAGAGCAGCCGAGGAGGGATTGGCGCTGGGAGGCTGCTGCCTGCTCCCTGGAGCCCTGGGACGTGCACGGGCTGAATGCACCCAGGAGCTGGTTGTGGGGCCAGAAGGCAGAAACCCACTGTTCTGTCCTCCCTCGCTGGTGCTTCCCGGCCGTGTCAGAGGCAGCTGGTGTCCATCAGTCAGGTTTCCTGATGTTCCTCCATTACAGCAGATCTGCTCCTGCATTCCCAGTGCTTTGTGTAACTCTAATCGATGATTTGTGAGCGTCTGAGACACCTGAGTGCTCCATTTCCTTACCTTGAGAGGATAAGGAAGATCACAAGAAAGCTTACTTATTAAAAAGCTTACCCCAACTTATCTGAGTGATTTAAACAAAGCAAGGTGACACCGTCTTTGGTAGCAAAAACACATCCATGGGTGGGAAGGGAGAAGGGGGGACAAAATGCTGAGCTTTGTAACCAACTTGAGTGTTGAAAGCTGAGATTTGGAGTGGATTTAATAATTCGATGACAAAGGGTTTGAAGGCTCAGCCCAGTAACAGAGTTAAATGTCTGCTTTCGTGAGGCCCACAGGAGAGACTGAAGGGTGTGTGGGTCTGCGTGGCTTGGTGGCAGCAAGAGCAGAAGTTCTGGATCGTCCCTGTCCCCTGCTGACTGATGGCAGCAGTAGCTTGGTGGCATGAGCAGGAGACTGTTTCTCCATATGACATGATTCTGTGCATGCCAAACCCAAAGGACAAGTCCTGGATCTGTGGGACATAATGGGAAGTGCAGAATTTCCATTCCGTGCCAGTTGTTTCTCTTTTTTTTTTTTTTAAAAAAAAAAAAAAAGGAAAAGAAAAAATAATGTCCCTTACATACTGATGAGGTAACGGGATGTTGCATGAAGCACATGAGGTACTGAGTAGTAATGGCTCTAGAAGGGTTGGATTCTTTTCTTCAGGATGTTCATGCGTAGTGCACAGGTGCTCAGTCAGCCTAAGGCTCTCGATAGTGGTATAACCTTAAAGTTGCAGTTCAAACATTCAGAAAGCTGAATCATAGTTCACAGATAACTATTTCCACCTTTCCAAAGCTATCTGTTCAGCATCCGGCCTGTTACTTATCAGCGGGTTCCTGCAGTGATAAGCAGGAGAAAGCAAGGGGAACATCCTCGCAGATTGGGAGATGCAGAAGAGAGCAGCGGTGAGTGGCGGAGGTCTCAGTGCAGATCTTGCTGCTGAGCAGCCAAGCTCTTGTGTGTGCAGCCCTTCAACATTGCTGGTAGTTGGTGGCAATCTGTCCCTTTATCAACCCAGATCACACCTGGGGTGCCGCTGGTCTCTCCTCTTTCCTTGATTGTAGCGTGCAGGTTCTGTTCTCAGAGCTGGTAATTCAAATGATTAATCTGGGGCTTAGAGTTAACATCGATTTTAGCTTTTCTATCGTAGACTACATCCGGAATAATATAAGGATGGCGTTAGCTCACTAAAACGCTGTCTTTGTCTTCCTGTGTGGTGAGATGAGGAGGAAGAGGCTTAGAGGCTCTCCCCACTGCCGAGCAGTGTCCCTACACTGCCACGCTTTGTGGTCCTCTGCCCCACGGGTCTCATGAACGCCTCCCGTCCTGCTTCCAGCTCCCTGCCGCGTCCTCAGATAATCTTTCCGATGTGCTGACAGGACAAAACCGGCAATAATGGGGGCTCATTCAGAGCCCGGGAGGCGCTGCCTGTCTGCGGCCGAGCACAATGGGAAATGGCAGAGTCCTTTGTGCCTCTGCTTCACGGCGATGTTCATTGGAGAGTCATCATTTACCTGTCCGTCTGTCTGCTCTGCAGTGTTACGAACTTAATTATCTGCGAGGCCTTCACAAAAACGGGCCAAATTGGCTGGTGGATTCTAAAGCGGTCAGAGAAGAATTGATCTGGGGAAGGGAGAAGTGACCCTGCAGTCCCCGTCAGGCTGAGGACCCCCAGTCGCTGCTGCCCTGTCCTGAGCAGAGCCATCGGCTGGAGCCCTGAATAACAGGGCTCTGTAGGGGCTGGCTGTGGGTTTTGGCTTCTGGTCCACACCTCTGGGCTTTGGTGCTCTTCTCTGAGGCTGGTCAGTGGGCTTGGCAGCGTGGTCCATCTATTGCATCATTTTTGCTTCCCGAGATAAGCTGTTCTCGCCTTTTTGTGTTGTCTCTAGCCAAGAGAGCTTCTCGTTCACTATCAGTAGGTTCCATTTTATAAAGGGCAAAGCACATAAAAACGAGTGACCCAAGGTCAACCTCACAGGCCATGCGGCTTTTGTGAATTAATTCCTGTTTAGAAGTAGGAGTACACTCGATTTAGAGAAAAGGTAAATAAAAACTTACAAATTTCAGTGGCATTTGGGCACTTGCATTTTTTTTCTTGTTTTTGGTTTAAGCTGTAAAACTTCAGATCTTAACCTATTAAGAAGATTTTGCTAGATAGCAGATCTTTGTGTTGTCACCTTTCTATTCCCAAAAGTGGTACTTTAGGATCATTTCAGTGCTTGCCATAATGAGCTAAACAAATGAATAAGTTTAAATAATAAGCTAAGTAAATTAGGCTATTAGACTGCAATTAGACTATTAGTCCTTTGAATAGTTCGAGGCCTTTCTGAATCCTGTCGTGTTCACGTATCAGTCGTGAAGAACTAATGCAGCATGAATTGTCATCATTACAGTAACATTCACATCAAGCCAGAAGCATGAAGATGTCACTTTTTGCTCACCCAGTCATCTTTTCTGACCTCCTGTTGGCATGCTAAGAGCTCAGATTTGTTGTTCAGTCACTTTGCAGATTCACAGTTTCAAAGACAGTCCAGCCGAGCTTGTCTAGCTGACATCCTTTCTTTCTAGGACTGTTTTCGAGATATAAATCGTGTAGATACAGAATTGAATACTAACGATAACTTTTATTTTTAGTTTACAGGATTGAATCATAACCAAATTGTTTCAGCCAAGTGTATTTTCCCCTGAACCCCTGTTGCTTTGATTCTCCTATCAACCTTCCAATATTTTTTTCTAATGTCAGGCTGGTCCTAATTTATTTGGTTCTGTTTGTTTGTTTTTAAATATTTTTCCATTTTTGTGCAGAAGAGTCAGTCATTCAAAACTTACTGAAAATCAACGTTTAACTTGGAGGCTTTTTGAACTGATCTGGTAGGACCAACTAATTCAAAAAAAAAAAAAAAAAAAAGGAAAAGAAAAAGGCAAGGCAGAGCTTTCATTTTTTTGTAACTTTACACAGGCAGTGGTGTTACAGGATAGAAAAGCAGGAGCGTTGTCAGAGGTAGGTGCTGCTCCTTGGGGTGTTTTTGTGCCTGCAAATGAGGACAGCTTTCTCTCTTGCAAGAAAACTAATAGCAGCTTCAGTCTGTCCTGCCAGACCTTTTATTAAGTCTGGAAACCCTGGTGTGAAAGATGGGTTAAGGGTGACGGAGGAGAGCGTAGTTTCCCAAAAGAAAAATGGTAGCAAGGAGCAGAAATATACTTATATATATATATACATACACACACACATCTGTGATTTATGACAGCATTATTGGAGGGGAAGTTTAAAAAGTGGATTTTGAATAGTGAGCAGTGAATGATTTTTGCAGCATGTTGTGTTGCTTGCATGTCTTGGGAGCCTCGGAGGAATAAGTGGTAATGAAGTAACTGCCTGAAAGAGAACTGGCTGGAGTGGCAGAGGTGAAGGGATAGTTAATAAAAACTTCGAGTAGGAGGAAAGGACAGGGTTTATTAATGGCCCAGACACTTAGTGTACAAAGGGAGTAGCTCCTTGATGCAGGTTGGAGGAAGAAATGCTGTGGTGTGTCAGCAGTAGTACAGAAGGGAGGAAGAAAGTAGGCTTTAAAAGAAGGAGATACGGTGTGGTATTAAGATGCAGCCTGGTCCTGACTTACCTTTGAATTAGATGCCTGAACACACATCTCTGTCGCATCGCCTCTGAGTTACACCACTGAATGAAGTACATAGATTTGGTCGCAGACTCGAGGTATAATATCTATGAAACTACAGGAACTGGAGGAAATTGAATTGCTGTTCTGCTCTGAAAATAACTGGAAAGCAAAACAAAGGGAAGTACCTCCTACAGCTGCTGCCCAAAGCATTGCAGCGTGAGATGTCTCATCTTGTCCAAGCCAGCTAAATGCAGGGTTTTTAATTTTTTCAGCTTGGAAGTTTGTAAGTTTGTTGGCTTGTGAGACGAGAGCGAAATGCTCTTTCCTTCCTATCCATTTCAGCAATAGATTCCAGTGTCTTAGAGAGTTGCCATAGTGATGAAAAAAGGGGAAGGAGAATCTGCGTGTCTTTCTGGGATAGCAGAATTACCAAATCAAATGCATCTTCTGCCTTAAAGGCGAGTAGCATTCGACCTGTTTCTGAGAAGAACTGGCTTAGAGCAGAAATAACTTACGACGACCTTCGTTGTGCTCGCTGCTCCTTCAGGCTCTTCTAACCCTGACTCGTGGGTTGTGCTGGTCTGTTCTGAATCTGCCCCAGTGCAGTTGCAGGAACGGCGAGCGGGAGGAGCTGGTGGAGCTGGCCACAACGCCCTGCTTGCTCTGCTTTGTCATGAGCCGCTGCAGTCCTGTCCACGGAGAACCGAGCGAGAAGCGCGAGCCTAAAGAACGCAGGAAGAGGAGCAGAAAACAGGAGCTGCTGGAGGTTGGGCTGGGATCTCCGGGGGAAGGGGCGCGGGGACACAAAAAGGAAGGTTTGCTGAGCGTCCGCATGCCCCCTCATTTCACACAGGAAAGAACCTGGGGGCCTGAGGGGGAGCTGCAGTGCCGGGGCGTTCTGACTCTCATTTGCTTTGGAGCCGCTGGTTTCAGTTTGCAGAATGAATAAGTGCTGTAAAACCTTCACCATGCCCAGGCATACGATTGTGCTTACCAGTTGTCTTGGAGATTTCAACCAGTGCCGGTTCAGAAACTTCTTACAGAAGGTCACCAGATCCAAACGTTCTTACAATTAACTGGGAAACGCCAGCTGATGCCTTATGTGCTCGGGCACGTTTTCGGCAGGGCACACAGAGGATGTGATCCTGCCTTTTCCTCTTGCCTCCTCTTGTTGCTGTCCTGACCCACGCTGCACTGCCGGAGCTCTGCGTACCGATGCTGGTGGGCACCAAACCTCCTCAGCCTTCCTAGCCAGAGCTGACAACTTGTAAATAGGTGTGGGTTCGTTAGAGCACCTGTTGTGCTGGTTCTGCACTGCTAGTCTCGGGAATCCCTAGTGCTGCTGATAAGCGTAACTGCTCTGAGGCTAAACAGATCTAAAACAAAAATTACCGCTGCTGAGACTACAAGCATCTGTGAGTGTTAGTAAACCTGTGTGTGCTCCCTCTTGATCTTTGTCTCCATCTTTACTTCGTGGGTTGCCACATAAGAGAGACAAGGCTGTCTACTTACTGAGATATATTTTTTTTCTAGTTGTTTGAAGCTCTTTTTTTAAAGTCTTTGGCATTTTGGTTCAGTGGCAGTAATTCACAAAAACGAAGCTAAGTTTAAAGGACATGTAATATTTTAGAATGTTATCAAAGTATGTGTTTGTGGTGTTTGTTTTTTTTAAGTTGTGGGCTGGTGTAACTGTAGCCATGGGTTCCCTTCCTTGTGGCAGAGAGTGGGTGTGAAGAAATGCAAGTTCTCAGGTGGAAGCTAGTCAGCTTCTAGCTCGAGTTCAGGGAACAGCAAAGCATTTCTTACAATTTGGATCGGATGTCTGTCACTTAATGATCACCTGGAAAGGGAATTATTATCCTCAGCATGTGAAGCACTCAGTTTGGATGACTTGAAAGGTTGCTCTGTTGCTGTTGTGCTGGGTTCTGAAATGTTTCATAACAAGGCCCACTGAAAAGCAAATATTAAATAACGAAGAGGCAAGGATGCGGTGGTGCCAGGGGGTGCCTGGTCAGATTGCTGTTTCTTGGAGCTTTTGGCATAGTCTGAGTGGTTTAGGGTTGTGGCAAGCTTAAAATGAATTTTACATGTTTTGTTACGTCCTTTGAGACTGAAATAGTTGCAAAATATTTCATTTTAAAAAGTTTCTAAAACCCCTTTATAAAATGATTAATCTCCTGCTAATGAAATCAGGTGAATAATACCTTTTCCTTTCTTTCGGAGCAAGAACTGAAATGTGGTGTGAAACCTGCTTAACATTCCCTTTCCCTTGAAAAGCAAACAAGCAAACACAACCAGAGCGAGCTCTTCCCTCTCTGCAGGTTCAGGTGTTTGGATCCCGACAGAAGGTGCGGGGCCCAGCAGGGCAGGGGGGCGGTGGGAGCGGGCTTCCCCCTGCGGGGGGCTCACCGCTGCGTGGGCTGTAGGGCTTGTAGGAAGCTCTAGCAGAGCAGTGCTTGCCAGCAACGCATTGATCAGCACAAAGCAAACAAAGCTGCAAGCACACTCACAGAAGAATGGAAGGGCCAAGAGCTGCAGAGAAATGAGGTTTGTGTTTGGGGATGCAGCAAGGAGCAGCCAGCCCAGCCCGCTCTGGTTCCTGCTCCTGGCCTCGTAGGGGTTTGAGGTTGTCAGCTACTTGCTCGGTCACACGTTGAGTTTCAGAAACTTTCTTCACCCTTCAAAAAGAATTTGGTAGACAGTGTGCAGGAATAGCCCTGGATATTGCGTGATCCTTTCTCATACATTAAAATAGTGGACTAGGAGGAGTGGGTAAGTTTATTAAATACTTTGCTGTTCTTCAGAGAAAGCCTGCCTAAGTCCATGTTGTGAATAAATAAATAAGTCTAAGCGTCTTTGAACATACAGTGGTGTGTTTCCAGCACGGATTGCTTGAGGTTGTGTGGATCTGAAGTTCGGGTTATACTTCAGGACGTTTTGACTTGCGTCTAGTTTGCGACTACTGAAAGGAAAAAACGTTTATATAGAAAATGGGAAATACTGCATGGGCTTTTTTTATGTACTGACGGCAGAATGTTGGCATTTTTTTGGAAACACTGCTTTAGGAATGCTCTCTGTGCAGCATTTTATTCCTGGCTGTACCTCATTTTTTCATGTTTGTGTATGTCATGCTTTGTAGTATTTTCAGTGTAAGAGGTGAGCTAGATATTGCGAAGTTTTTGCTATATGGAAATGCACCACCCAGGGTCTTCAACGTTTCAGATGGAAGCTGATCCAGTGTTTCAGTTCTCAGGATGTTGTATCTCTTTGGCAGTAGGATCATTTTGGTAAAAACAGCTCCTCAAAAAGAAAAAATCCCCTTAAAGGTTTTTTAAGGTTGCCCGGGGAAGCAGGCCTGGCAGCTGGCTGGTGTCTGAGGGCTCTCCTGGGAAGCCAGCAGGGTGCTTTCCTTAGGAACTCCTCCAGAACAAATGCAGGAGTCCAGAAAGTCGAAATTCTTGAAGTCTGTGTGGTTTAACAGTACCTGATACCACTCCTCTAAGCTTTTGATCCTGTTAAGCCATTGGGGTTTTTTGGTCGTGTAGGCTCAGCTCTGCTCTGGAGCGCAGCAAATAAATGATAACCTGTTACACTGCAAAGTAACAGCTCTTTTAAAAGGAGTAGGTGTAGGATCAGATCCTTCTGAGAGGATAAAACATTTTGTGTGGTTGAAGCAGGCCTGGATGTGGTGGCGGTGGCTGCTGCTGAAGGGAGCCGGGTGCCGCCAGGGCAAAGTGCACGGCCGAGCCTGGCACTGTGTGCTGGACTCTGCCCTGGTGTGGCAGACAGCTCCTAACCCGCAACTTCAGCAGGGGAAAAGCTGCCACGTGCCCAGGAACGGGTCATCCCCCCCCCCCCCCCCCCCCCCAAAATTCCTGCTGGGAACAACGGCAGCGAAACCAGCGGGGCGGTGGGCGGCTGGGGTGTTATGCAAGGGAGGGCTGCAGAGGTCAAAGGGAGGGGAAAATAGGATTTAATATTTCACACAAAAGCTCGCTCCGTGCTTCAATTTATATTCTGACGGGTGATAAAGTCATCGAGAGTTCCTCCCAGTGTGGGGGAAAAGAGCACAAACGTGATTATCCACTCCACTTCTCTGTGTTGCCTTCGTTTGAGGGTTGGGGTTTCATAGCCTTAGCCATCCTCTTTGACAGAAGGAAATTCCCATTAATGTGTCTTTTTGGGGCCTTTTGTCCAGTGTAATACTAACTGGCTCAACTAATAGAGATTTCCTCACTTCTCCTGTGAGGCTGTTGTTCAGGCAGAATGGCTCTTTGGGATGGACACTGTTCTCCCTAATTCATTGGGGATTGTATTTCTGCTTTCTGTTCTTAAGGAGTTTGGGGGTGTAATTTGTCAAGGCTGTTGGCTTTAGATGGATGTCATTTTGTTCAGACGTTTTTCCTTAAGTACCAAAACAAGCAGATAAGCATTTGCTCTCTTGTTTCCCTTTCCTTCCCATCTGGTCTATGTACGAAGTCATACTTCGTGCACAGAATGCGCAGAGTGCATTTGAGGCTTGTGTGGTTTTCAAAAGTTTTTACAGAATGGAAAAAGTAATGTTTTTCTTGATGCAGATTAGGAAGGATAATCTCACTTTCTACTTTACATTTGCACAGTGATGTTAAATTGCAAGACTTCGGATACACATGGGAGCTGCGTAAAGCCTAATATTAGCATTTTTTATGATTTGATTGAAGTTGTGAAACTGAGAATCTAATATGGAACAACTTAAAACTAGAATTTGGGCTCTGTGAATGCGAAGACGGATATTTGATGTGTTTTTTTCTTTTTCTTTTTTTTTTTGATGTCCCTTTAGACTCTAAAAAGTTACAATTTCATTCATTCTTTTCCAGATGGGAATGACAGGTAACACTAGTCCCTTTGGGCAACCTTTCAGTCAAACTGGAGGGCAGCAGATGGGAGCTACAGGAGTGAATCCTCAGTTACCAACCAAGCCAGGCATGGCGAACAGTTTGTCTGCCTTCCCTACTGACATCAAGAGTACTCCGGTCACCAGTGTGCCCAATATGGTGAGTGGTATCTTACTGTTTCCTTGGGTGGCTGTGTATTGATCGTGCATTCTGAATTCTGGGGCTGAATGGCCTCTGCAGCATTACTGGACTTCTGCAGGGTTATTTAAATGTCAGAGATGCCCCAGAGTTCTTCACTACTGCTCTGTGGAGCATGTGGGAAGTTTGTGTTCGTTTTTATACAGTAACTTCCAAAGCAAGCAATACGTTTTGTTACAAGATTGCATTACATCCTTTCATTTTGTCTGGGACATTTAGTTCCAAACCAGATGAAGATGTTTTCTTTGCAAGTGCTGCTTGGAAGTTTAAATGCCTAAATCAATTAGAAGTTGTGTTGGATACACCATAAACTTCCATGAAAGCTAAATAGTGCCTTTCATATCCTTTGAATCTAATATAGTAAGCACACCACATGCTTTTCAGTTGATATTGTGCATGACTTGCAGCTCGCAAGTTTATGAAGATATTCTTATTAGGATATCTTGCCCAAGTTTGTAGTATTCTGTTTACTAGAGTTTTCTTTATAAAGCGAAATGAAATATTCCCATTTGTCTCAGTATGTCTGTGTATTAATCAAACCGCTTGTGTCGTTTCTATGGGAACTCCAGCTTGTTGCATTTTATATTCTTATACATGATAGCAGTTACTATAGAAACTTGTAAAACCTTCCATAAGATGCAAATTGCTTATTTTTTAATTTAACTTGAAAACCAGCTAGTTTTTAGCACAAGCTATGCTTGTTCTTCTATCGGTGAGTGTGCTACCTGCCTATAGCTAATAAGGCTATTTTGGAGAAGGAATGGGATGTGATAAACTTCCTCTTCTTTCCTGATTTTTAGAGGAGCACTTCCTAATTTTCCTTTACTGTTGCATTGTGAAATCTTTGCCTAACATCATCTGTAATTTACTGCTAGCAATTACGGAAAGGAGCTGGCAACTAGAATGGAGACCATGTTCAGAATACCACTCGCGCTCATGCAGAATGTTTGTAGAAGACAAATTGCTGCACGACTCTTCTAATTTTGTTTCTAAAATATTTTAAGTTTGGTTCAGGTGTAAAGCAAATGAACTATCTCACGATTCTGCAGAGAAGCTGAAAATCTGCCCACAGTACTGTATTTATCGTAGTGATTGGATGATGCTGAAGCCTGATTTTATTCTCATTAAATGTCTGGTTTTGGGAAGTGTAACTCAGAATGTACTCGCTTATTAGTACAGGATGTAGTGGCAAATAAGTGAAATAAAAAAGGCAGTAGCCATGGGAAGGAAAAAAAAAGAAGAAACCATGTTTCCTCTCTCCCTCCTTGTCCAAAAGGCAAAATCCAGGAAACTTGTCTGGTATTATTGATTGCAGTTTCTTTAAAGTGCCAAAAATGAGAGTTGTCTGTTGGGAGGACAATCAAAACCATCTTTTTGTGTCTCAGGTGCCAAAACCTTCATATATCCCGTATATCTTTTTCTCCCTCCAGCCAGTAATAACTGTTTGGGCTGACAGACATGCGGGCTGTAGAGCTAAAAAGTCTCGGCCCTGCCATCAAGCCACAGCGTTACAGATCTTGTGGTGGTCAGTTTGTTCCTCATGGGGGTAAAACTTTCATCTTTAGAAAACAAAGTTTCCATCTAAACATTTTTATTGTAAAGCCAAGAATTTAAAAGGAAATGTCAGACTTGTTAAATTTCAACCTTTACTTGGCCAGGTAAGGCAGTGTAATTATTGTAGTAGTGCACACACGGCCATGTGCTATTTCATCCACGGGGACGCTGCTTTATTCAGCGTGCAACGTGAGCGATGCCCTCTGAAAGGGCGCGTAGTCAAGACTCACTTCTGTTTTTGCTGCTCAGAGCGTAGCTGTGGGCCTTGTTTGCTGTTTGCAGTAATACATTTCACACAGCAAGTGTTTTCTGTGGCAGTCGTCACTGAAGCATGCATGTACTCGGCTGAGTTAACTTTCACAGCACCTCTGCGAAGATGGTTTCCCCTTTTTAACCAGGAGGCTGAGGCACGGGGTGAGGCTGGACGAACCTGCTGACTCCGGACTGGAGGCTCCCTGCCTTGCTGAAACGTTCTTCATTTAATGAGTACAGGCATTCGTAAGGATAAAGGGGTGCTTGTGGCTTGTGGAAGCAATGTCTCCGTCTCACATTGGGCACCTAAAATAGGACCCGAGTGGCGCTTGTGAGAAGCTGTTTGTGGCGGAGGCAGCTCCCTAGTGCAGAGGTGAAGAGTTTAACTATTGCACTGGGACTGCAATAGGATCAGTTCGGCCTGCAGCTACCACAACAGGAGAAGGACCAGCTGCTGCGTAAAAGGACCACCAGCTTTTTTTGTGGGATGATTGGAACCGCATTATCTCGCTAACCAGCCCTCTGTGGGGTCCTTATCTTAAACAGCCCCCAGGATGCGTCTGTGTGAGACACAAACCCGTGTGAGTTAGAAGATGGGTTATATATGGCCTGCCTGCGGCAGGAAATCAGATTCCAGCAGACAAATCAATCAAATGCTTTGATTGATTGCCACTAAGTGTATGTAAATAAGAGAAGAGGGAAGAACAAGTGGTGAGGCCGATGTCCTAAAACCTCTTGGTCCTATAAAGAGAGGTATTTTTGAAACACTCCTTTTCAGTCTGTTGCCTTTCTCCTTAAGCTTGTGTGTACATTGCAAAAGTCAAAATGGAAGATGAGGATGTGTTAACCCACGTTGGTCTGAGCATCATTACGGTGTTTGTGTGGCACCCACATCCCAGACCTGAACCAGCCTTCAGATGCTGGCGGCTGGGACAAACCTCTGTTGCAGGAGGGGATTTTCTTGCCCATATTCAGGCTACAGCTCCGCTAAGAACAGCTCCATCTCCCCACCCCTCCGGCCCCCCAAGTGCTGTGGTTCTCAGAAGCATCAGCTCAGAGCATCTTTATTCCAAGCCTGACCTTACGCGAGGCCCCGAGAAGCACATTTGGTTTAATCTCTTTAATTAGGAAAGAAGTAGCAGGCCTTATGGTATTAAAAGGTCAGCTTTAAGGTATTAATGTTCAGTGCCAGCAGAATGGATTGTTTTTTTTTTGCTTGTTTTTTAATTGTGGATCCAAACACTGAATCTGGGGATCCTGGAGCTGTGTCAGTTTTTCTTACATGCTGATTGCCTGGGCTTTCTGTATTTAAAAAAAAAAACATACAGTGCGACTTCATAAGGGAACAAAACAATTCATTTTTTAGAATGGCTCCTGATGCAAAGGTTGAAAAACTCTCACTTGTGACCTGTAGCTTCGTGGCAAGTTCTAACTTTTGGAATGTCTCAGAGCAGGCAGTTGTAATTCTGGCTTTGTATGGCTGCTGGAGAACACAGTCTGTCTTCTTACAGCATGGGCAGCCTGGCCATACCGGGCTGCAGTGAGATCACCCAGACGTTTTGGATGGTAGAAACGAGCCACGCTCTGTGCCTTGGCACTCAGCACAGCGGGGCTGGGAGATGTCAGCCTCCTGCTTTCGGGGTGCAGTGGCTCCGGGATGTGCAGGCAGTGGGAGGAGCCCCATCAGCCTCTCCTAACAAATTTGCCGAAGCCTTGCAGTGTCTGCGGTGCAGTGCATTCAGGTGGTGGTGAGAGGTGGTTTCTTCATGGACATCACAGGGAAATCCGGTATTTATTTCGAGATGGGTTAGGAGTGCAGCGTGTGAAGTTCGTCTGGTTGTGCCTGACAGACGCCACCTTGGTTTCACAATTACCCTTCTGACCAGCAGATGGAGTTGAGAGAATATTACTTTTTAAAAGGTAACAAAATCAGCTCTCTTTGGCTCTCTCCTTAAAATTGGAGCAGCTCATTTTCCGTTGTATTTTTTTTTCAAATCTCTGCATGCCTTGAGTTTCGAGGTGTGTTCCTCCTCGTTTCTCTCTTTTTGTGTCCTTTGGATTTCTTTATTAATAAATTTGATCAGAATAGGAAACAAGGGTCTTTAGGTAAGACATGGGTGTGAGGGTGTAGTAGGGGTGCCTCGCTGTGGGCCTCCTAAAGAGAGGAGGAAAGTTTTCAACTCTGAAGCCAGATATTATAATTAGCATGAGTAGAGCTATAGCTACTTAAAATAGACAACTCTTATTGACAACTCTTATTCTAGAGACTAGAAATGAAAGGTTTTCGGAAAACTCTCCTCTTGTAAAGGCACAGGTCCTAATGACCAGGAGACAAATCTGACAGGTAGTGCCTGGTGCCAGAGAAACCGTGTTACTGTGCCGGGAGCAGAGCCCCGTCTGTGTTCGGTCTTGGGACAGGAGGAGTTCATCCTGGGAACACGTGCTGCTTTGAATGGCTGAACCTCATCGTTTTTGCGCTGTCTGTAGGTATGGTGCCAGGCTGATGAAGGCAGCTGAAGAGGAAGATCTGCTCTTTCCCCAGCACCCTGGCTCGTCTTCCTCTCTCCTTCCCCCTTGTGTGTGCTGGGAATATCCAGCACCACTTCTGCTCCCTGCCACCAGCTGAGGTGACAGACCCCACAGCTAGCACTGCCCGGGTAGCTTTCCTCCACTTACAAAATTCTCGTTTGTCTATTATCCACGGACTTGCTATTTGGGGTTTTTAATATTGATCATTCCTCAGGCTGTTCTATCAGCCAGTAAATCCTATATAAACCTCTCCTAATGCTTTGTTCATTTCAATACCTGTCTGCAAGAGCAGGACTCTGCAGATCGCTGTATCCAGTTTTGTTCCTTTTTTGTTGCTTTCAAGCATTTCTTTGTGTGTTTCTTGCCATTTGCTGGTCCTTCAAATCAAAAAGCTTATAAATACAAGGAGATAAAACTCCAAAAGTGAATCCTTAAGGAAGACACCGATCCAGCATTGATTCCCAGCACAGTCAACTGCATAATATGGAGCCGTTTGCTGGCTTTAGAAGCGAACTCTCTTCCTCTCTTAACTCAGATGTAAGAAGTGTAAACTGGCTGTGTTGCTTTCAAAATTAAGCTCTGGTGGTCACTGACGAATGCCTGGGTTCATGCAATGACTGCACTGAGAAACGTGCTGGTCTTTGATACCATCAGAAAGCTGCTCCAGCTTTGTGACAGAAGAGCTTTCTGTGTTGTTGGGAGCTGGTTCGGTGCTCATCAGAGCCTTCCTGCAATTGCTTCTTGCAGGAACGGCTCCTTCCAGTCATCGTGTAGACGTGCAGGGTGGGTGACTGGAGTTGGTCACACTGCAAATGTTTAATTCAGATAGGTGTGCTTTGCCTTGTGTGCTCCTGCGTGAGCCAGAGGTGCGATGCCACCTTGCTCTCTGCAGATACTGCCTGGGAGAGCTGGTGAAGAGCTTGTAAAGTCATAGCTGAGAGACTGGATGTGCCCACAGCATAAATGCACATGTGGATGACGTGTACCAAAGCCTGTGTTGCTAATAGTAAATAACTTCCCTTTCTTAGTCCTAGATGTCAGCAGACTGAGATATAGAATCGTTAAGGTTGGAAAAGACCTTCAAGATCATTTGGTCCAGCCACCACCTGGTGCAGCCTGCCTTCTGGTTAGGGCAATGAAAGGTCTGCAAAGCAAACGTCTGTATCTGAACAGTAATCCCTCGTGGCAGTTGCTACTGAATCATCTCACTCAGGTCCCATCTTGACTAGAAACCTGTCTTAAAGAATTAACAGACATTTTTTAATGCAGGATTTAGCCTAATACAGTGATTCCAGAAAGTAGTTTCCTTTTAACATCAGGAAGAAGGGAAAAAATCTGGAATTAGTAGTAGTTGTGGAAGAGGAAGTGTACTTTAAAGATGTAAGCTATATGGAAGTATGACAGACACTGACTATGAGGCTGTGTACCTGTTGAGAGGTTAACAGTACTACTGTAATTGGTGCCTTTTTGTCTAAGGAAATGTCATCTCTGTGAAGCTGCAAGGGAACTTTGCGTCCTTCCAGGTCCATGAATGCAGGATGCCTGTGCACCTGCACTACCCATGAATTTCTGCTCCTTACAGCAGGGGCAGGACAAAGCTATCTTGCTGAATGAACGTATAGTTTCCATAAGTTTAAATGGTATTAATCATTGCTTCACACAATAGAAGGGTTTTGCTATTCTATTTCTAGAAATCTGGTTAATGAAGCTTTCATCTGTCAGAGGTTGTGGCAAACTTTCAGTCACTGATGTGTTTAATTTGTAGTGGAGCCCAGCAAGAGAAACAAAACGGTCTTTATTCCTCAGATATCTGACTATGGAAGCACTTACTGTAACTGTGGGAGCAGAAGCACCTGAATTTCCAGCTTCATCAAGAAAGTTGTTAGTCATTCACATGAGACGATGCTGGTTTTGCAGTGGAAGGATTTCTGTGTATGACAGGAGCTGGGCAGCCCGGGGGTGACCTCAGTGCACTGACACATCCCCCCTTTCACACTGCTCCTGCAGAGCACCGCTCTTAGAAGACGAGGGAAGAGACCAGCTTTCTCAAGCAGCCGAGTCTGGAAAGTGAGGTGGTGGAAAGATCATTGAGTTTGCAGATTTGGATTTAACAGGGTTGAAATAGCAAACACCATAAACCTCAAGAGCCTTGGCAATATGCTGAGTTCTTCCTTTGGTTATGTCTACCTACAGACGTTCTCTTCTTGATCAAGGCTGCTTGTTCTTCTATGTTCAAGAAACCCCTTTGGGTCAGGGCACTGTATCTGTGCTGATAAAGCTGCAGTCAGGTCTGCTAACTGGTAGAGTAGTAACAAAAGTAGAGTTTTGGCTAAGGCAGCAATTTTTTGACTGGGATGAAAACGTCACAACCAGCAAGATTTTCTTTGGCATGGTCTCCCTATTTTTCTGCAGATTGGCTGAACTAATTGTTTCCTATTCATGACCTACGAATTGTTTCAGCAAAACCTGTCTGCTGTCACGGATTTGTTCGCAGCAGAAATGGAAGACTTAAAAATTACAGCTGCATGCCCTGGGAGCATAACTGGATGCTTTTCCATAGCCCACTTTTCTTTTAATGCTTGTCATCTTGCAAGCTCTTAGGCAAACAGACGCAGCAATTCCTTTTTGTTTCAGACTTAACTACAGTCCTCATCAGTGGCAGTCCCCGTCTCCATCGAGCACCGGGCGTGGTGTTTTGTATGCAACTTGTGTGCATTGCTCTGCAGAAGAAATGCCAGCTCTCTAAAGCCTCGTGTGCCATGGCAAAGCTGAGGGCAAAGCTTGCTGCTGGAGTAATGAGAACATGTGTCAGGGAACCTTGCTTTGACCTAAGAAAATGAGTTTTGTTGCTGTTATGTGCTCTGTTTTGCTGGTTTTGGTATTTTCGGGGGGGTCCTAGTGGAAAAATTTCTCAAAGGTCAAAAGTAGAGTGGGCTACTGATGGTGTATTCTGTCACTTAAGGTTGATTTTTCTTAAAATGCAGTAAGCAGGCTTTGGTCAGGAGTTCTCTAGATGGCCCTGAAGTATTTCCCGTTACCTCCCCGGTATAAGCCTCTTCTTACTTTCTATTTATGTGTTTTAAATGCCTGATTTTCTTAGGTAGCTTGGAAATCAGTGAGCTTTTCCCAGGTAATCTGAATTCACAATGAACAATCAGTGATTCTTGGGACGGTTTCATCTTGTCCATGAGATTAATTCAGGCTGGGAATCATAAGGATTTAAGCACTTTTGCAGTGCCATATCTGCTGCTTCTAGTGAAGTCGTTTTGTGCTGTGGATACGTTCAGCGTAGTGGAATAGTTTTTGATTGGGATAAGAATATCTTGAAAATAGGGTTTCTGCATTGGTTGTCCTTCAAAAGTCTAAGAAGATATGGGGGGGGAGGAGGTTGTTTGCTTTTTTTAAAGGCCTCTAAATCTGTACTGAAGAAGTTGTGTGTTAAGGAAGTTCTTTAGTGTTTCCAGTCCATTATGAGCCGTGTTTTAGACTGAAGATCTCTGTGGGCTCTGTGAGGCAGGACTCGGGCATTGCTGTGGATGTGTGTCCCTGAAGAATGGATTCTGGACAGAAAAGAGCAGATCCTAAGAGCTGACACAACCTAACATCACCCTCTCGTAAACTCTAGTACACAAAGTGCAACCTAAACTTAGGTGACCCTTTCTGGAAGAAAACTGTATACATCTTACCTTGGATTTTTTTCCTCTATGAAGGGAATTTCAGCAGTCATATATGAAAAGAAATGCTAACGTAGGCTTGGAAAATCAGTTCTTCCTCTTACTGTACTATATAGGGACAGTCGTGTAAGTGTGACAGTCCTCTCCCTTTGACCTATACTTTCTCTTGTGGGCAAGAAGCTAGGATTGAAACATGTAATACCTACGATACTAAAATATACTAAGCAGATCTGAATAATCTTATCTCCAAGTGTTGTAGGAGCTCATACCTGTTGCGGTTATGATCTGCATAATAAACAGAAGATTCTGGTTGGCTTTTTGATTAAAATGCTGGTTGTAAATGTCTTAATAAAGGAATCCCTTAATATGATGTTCTGAGATTAGAATACAAAATGTTTGAGAATGCTGCGGAGAGCGGTATAATTATCCTTGTAGCCTGTAATACGGGAATGCTTGGTGAATTGTCTTGTGATGACAGAATTACTGGACAAGATTAAGATCAAAATTCAGATTTGCAGACATGATACTAAACTAACCTTCTTCTTAGTCCCAGATGCAAACCCAAGTACAGCAAGTGGGGATTGTACCAACGCAGGCGATGGCAACTGGACCAACAGCAGATCCGGAGAAGCGCAAACTGATCCAGCAGCAATTGGTTTTGCTGCTTCATGCTCACAAATGTCAGAGACGTGAGCAAGCAAACGGGGAGGTGCGAGCCTGTGCTCTCCCACACTGTCGAACCATGAAGAATGTCCTCAACCACATGACACACTGTCAAGCTGGGAAGGCCTGTCAAGGTGAGAGCATGTCGCTGCAGCTACTCTTGCAAATGAGCTGCATGCCACTTCTTGGGTGTTTGTCAGCAGTGTTTCCCTTTTGTCCAAAGGACCACTGTACTCAGCAGAAATGAGTGGAATAGCTAGCTCTTTAATTAAACAGCAGCTCCATTTTCACTACCTTTACCCTGGTTCCCATTTCTGATCTCTTTGCATTTTTCTACGTAGAAAACAGAATGCAGTATTTCCATGTTAGGAATAGGCTACAACAGTAGCCTCGAGAGACTTTTATCTCCTTTGTATAAAGAGGATCTAATATCCACCTTGCGTTTGCCTGTATCTCAGTCATGTAGAATTTCTTAAATTTTAGTACTATTTTCTGTACTTACTGTGGCATTATTGGTGAGTCCCAAAAATGTTTAATTGCAGTTAGTTGTGTTTAATTACATATAAATCATTGCTTGTAGCGGAGAGAATAGAATGGCTCTAAAAAATGTAAAGAGTTTATTTAAAACAAGTTAGCTAAGAATTGACCTCAGTCTTGTTGCTTTTCCTTGTTGCAGTTGCTCATTGTGCTTCTTCGAGACAAATCATTTCCCACTGGAAGAATTGTACTCGGCACGACTGTCCTGTGTGCCTTCCTTTGAAAAACGCCAGTGACAAGAGAAACCAACAGCGTAAGTAGCTGCTTTGCTGCTGTCACAATGGAATTATACTGTTAAAATGAAGCTAATCATGTGTACAGTGTAAGAATAAACCTTGACAAGCTCAAAAAAAATTAACAGCTGTTTGCTAACTGTATATAAAGATGAATGGACTAGTGAGTTCTTGCTTTGATGTAGGTAGAGTTTTGGGGCAAATTTGTTTCTTTTTTTTCACGCTGCTAAACTAAAATCAACATGCTAATAATGAAGAAAAAAATATCTGTAGAAGTGTATTTTTGTGCAGAAGAAGAATGGGTCTGAGCATCTTAATCATTAAGTGTATTTAATGCTGGTGCTGACTAGCTGAAGATCTACAAACCATAATATTTTTGTCCATGCCTGTTTTTTCATACTGCCTTAGCTGTTGCTGATGTTTGGGGGCAGTCAATTTCTAGTGTATTTCTTCCCTCTTGTTCTAAAACAGAAAACACTGAGCTTAGGTTGGTAGGTTCCTTTGAAATGATGCCAAGATAGAACATTTGACAGCATAGATGCAGCAGTTTTAGAAGTCTAAGTAATGTTGTGCCTAAGTATATTTAAAGAAGGGTTAAGAAGCGGAAAATAGCTGAAGGGCTTGTGCAGCTTCTACATTTGGGTAGTATTGGAAGCGTTCTGCTAATTTCCATTTAGGCTGAGGCTGCAGTGAGGAAAGCTAATAAACCTTGCAGGGTAGTGAAGAGCCCTTAGGTTAGGTGAGTAAGGCAGAGAGGAGAATAACTGATAAGACTGTCCAAATTAACTAGCGAGGATGCTATCGTTATAATTTCAGGAGGGTTTTTTCCCTCCAAAAATAAAAATAAAAAATAAAGAGCTACTTGAAGGTAGGGATCTTATTTTCATTTAACCAAATGTCTCCTTCATAACCAAAATATTTTTTGTGTGGTAAAACTAATTTGTTGCAAGTGATTAGTCATGTTTGGCCTTTGAAAAATGTTTTGATAGCTTTGCTTTCTAATACGACATGGTCTGTTTGTGCATAACATCCATAAGACACAGTTGTTATCAAAGCACAATAGATTTTTTTTTAATACAAGCTGTAGTAGAAAACTAGCTTGTGCAGTATTTGTTTTTACATCATTCATATGGCTTAGCAAAAGAGAAGGCACTTTAACCAAAAAGAAAGTCCTTAAAAGGTAACTTTATTGAGATCAAATACGATGCCTCGTTTTGACTGCAACAGAATTATAATGGGTAAATGTAGAGTTTGGTGTTCTTGTTGCAAGCAGAGGAAAATAAATATGAAATCTTGCTCTCTATGCAAGTAACTGATAATCCAACAAGAATAACCATGAAAATGTACTGCTTAGCGTGCAAGTCTTATTATTCTGAATGTCTGAGTCATGCATGTGACACCCCCTGGTTTGTTTGAATGTTAAGGATGAATGCTAGGAGTACTTGTTTAGATGTATTATAAGGTAGACCACTTTTTAGGCTTTCAAAGAAGTTTGTTAAATAAGTTATATTAATAGATGTGTTTGAAAACACTGCTTGATCAGGTGAAAATTAACCTAAGCTTGGTTAAAGACCTGAAGAAATTTGTCCTCTTAGTAGATGCTGTAATTCTAACTTCTAACTGAGAGGGAATGGGGGATTCTAGATATGGCAGAATAGGTTGAGAACATTTGGAAAGGGAAAAGAGAAATGAAGTGTAGTGACACTTGCTACTTTTCAGGCTGTCATTCTTGCAGAGTGAATTATCACGTGGTCATTAAAGTCTTCTGAGTCCTCAAATCTTCTTTCCTGTGCTGTTGCCTATTTTACCATTGGCACTTTGATTCCTGTTGTATCTGTGCCAGGCTTTCAAGCAGCTCCTGTAAAGTGTGCCGATCTTTTAGAAAGTTCTGCAGTTCAGCACTTCTGGAATGCTGGAATATGGTGGCTTGCTTCCACCTGTTCCCTGCAGAGTGGTTCCTGTGCTTCTGTTCCTGCTCCTCTGGGGATTCCCACTGGAAACAAGGGCTGCTTGCGGTGTGCAGGGTCATAGAACGGAGCTTGTTCTTTAGAGGCATCTTACTCCACATTTTGGTGTTCAGTTTCTTCGGTGCCGTTATTGGTAGTGAGGTGACTTGCTAATAGGGACAAGGGCGGAACTGTTTTTGTGTTCCTCGTGGCTCTTCATGTATATACCATGTAGAGCTCTGATTGGGGTAGGATATAGAGAGAAACTGCCCCCCATCCCCCAGCTACATATACTAAAACATGAAGCTTTTCTTTTGAACAGGCTATCTGCTCCTGTGTTCTGAAGTAATGACTTGAAAATTGGTACTAATGTCTTGGGTTCGGAGGCTTGTTTTTGTTAGGAAGTACTTAGTTCCCTGCTGAGCCTACCACAAATTAAGGTATAAACTCTTGTAAGGCTTGGCTGTTGATGTGTCTGCTAGCATTATAGTTCTATTGTAAGTTATTTTTCTGTAGATTTGCCTCATCATGAACCCTGTTCAGGTGGGCAAGACTGGAAGGTGGAGCTGTGAACGTGGAGCCACTCTCCTTTGTGTTCTTCCCTGTAAGAGTTGTTGAAGAAGAAAAAAATATATAAATAGAGTAAAGTCAGAAAAAAGCTTGCTTGAGAGAGTAAATCTGAGACAACCAATTTTCATCTGAAAATGTCACTTCTAAGAACACTGCGCCAGAAATTCCAGGATGTGTAGACTGAGGGATGAAGGGTGGGAATTGGATAAGGGAGGAGGAAACAAGGCTGAGGGAGTAGGTTGTTGAGCATGGACAGAAAAAGAAAGATCTGGACCCAAAACATTTGGGAACTCGACAGTTGTAGAGAAGGAAGGAGGGCGTTGATGCACAGGGAAGTGCCTGACCAGAAAGAGTAGGCAGCAACTTGTTTGCTGGAGCCCATTTTCTTTGAAAACTGGAAATTAAATCTAGTTTGGTCAGGTCTTACTGTCAGTGACTGCCTGTGAATTCTGCAAACAAAATGTCCTTTTTTTTCCCCTGCTCCTCTAGTGCTGGAAATCATACAGAATGGTGACGTACCAGCTATCAGTTATTCCACTGAGCCATATGATAAATAGTTAGACCACAGATTAAAAAGTTCCATTCATTGACTAATATGATGCTATACTGTGAAGACTTTTAGTTTAATGCTTACTAAAAAAAAAAAGTTTAAATGTCGTTGGTGTGGTAAAGTTTGATACTGACACTTCCCACTTTGAAGCTGCTCGTGTAGTTATTTACTCCGTGATTTGATTCATGATGCAGCTTTTTAATCAGACAACCACATACAGTTACATTTCCTGTACCTGCCTAATTTTGGGTACAGGACAGGCTTGTGCTGAGGTGAGTCGAGGTTAACAACAGAAGTTTTGCTCCAGATGCTTTGAACTAGAAGGGATGTAAAAAGGAGAGTGAGGAACTGCAGGACAACAAATTTGGACACTGCTGAATGAGCTTTAGTTCCAGAATATGGAAGCAAAACAAACGCTGTAGAACAGACTTCTCCCATGTATTAATATATTGCTTCCAACGAGGTGGTTGGATTAGAGAAGCGCTGGGTATTCATGGTTATTCTGGCAGTTGGAGCCTGTCTGTAAAATAAATGCTATTCACCTGCCTCTATAAAGCATACAGGCAGTTACATTAAGTCAGCATCATCTGCTTTGCACACTGAAACAGGGTCCTGTAGATAGTGCTTGATCGTTTCAATTACATCCTAATGCATGTACCCAGGAGGGGTCTAATCAGCCTGTTCAGGAAGTTCTGAAGCTGCTTAACTTCTGCTTGTTTGAACTTTCACTCTTAAAATATATAAACACAGGAGTTTGTAACAGAAGCTATGAAGCTTAATTGTTTTTGAAAGGATGTAGAAAGTGACCAGTTCTGTACAGCCCTGTCTATGCTTGTACAGTTTCTCATATGAACTTACCAATGTCTAAAACATCAGTTAATGAAAAATCACACTAGACATTGCTCCATGTAGTAAGTAGGCCAGTTTGATAACTCCTGTTTGTTTCAATCCTGTAATTATTTTAACTGACTTGATTTCCTCTGGTATCTGCCATAGAAAGAGGACTGCATTTCCACTTGATCTGTCCAGTATAGAATTTAATACCATCTTCCTCCGTTTTCTTGTGGGACAGATTGAGATCCTGTCATGCATTTGTATGAAAACAAAATAATGAAAATAGAGAAAACCCCTTTAAAATCAGATTCTTATTTTGTGAAAAGACTCGGTACAGTCTGTTAGTGAGTTACAAAGTAGAGAAAAGCTGACACCAGAGAGAGCCACTTCTGGTCGCGCTGTGTGTGTACCGCTACTTGTAAGCATCTAGTCTGTAGTAAGATATTTCAGATTAAGGTAACATTTGGCTGTTTACCAACTTTTGGGAGTTTTGCCTGCTTGAGTAGGTATGTGCACACATGTGGAACTTCTTGGAGATCATTAGTCTTTTGAAATTGCCTGGGCTTACCTCCCTCACCTGCCTCTGCTTACCTCCCGCAGCTTGGAGTGATGTCTTGTTGCCAGGGGGGTGTTTTATTTCCAACAATCAATGCCAGGCTGGTTTTCTTTCCGTGGATGAGCACGAGGAATAGTGAAACACTTGGCTAACCTTGTCATGGTGACTAGAAGCCTTTTTCCTGTTCACAAACTCCAGCTTCATCTGTGGTCATTCTGCCATATCCACAGAGATTTGCCTTTGATTTACAACCAACACGGAGAGCATATGTGGTTTTTGTCATAGCTGTTCGGGACAACTATCATCTTTTCTTTAAAAGCTGAAGTTTTTATTAGCTCCTGAAGCAATCCGCTACAGCCTCTGAAACCTCGTGGGTTTCAAAGTGGCACAAGTTTTGTGTTATTTAACATTCTTTTAGAGGCTCCCTATTTCTGGGCTTGCACTAGTTTAAAGGCATCTTTCTCTTAGGTTGCACGAGCCCAGGGAGTATGCGCAAATCCAACAAGACAAAACAGTTTTGTGTGTCAGAGATGGAGAAATCCTGGAGAGATAGAGTTCATTTTGGGTTCTTCGACAGAAGACCTTCTGGAAGTATTAAACTGAGCTCCTTCAGGAAGGTTTTTCTGAATAAACAGAGCATCCTCTCTGCCTGCGCTGGGTTTCAAGAACCTGGTCCTGCCAGAAAACATAAGTAGCTAATGCATGTCAGAGCTAATGAGTTCCTATTTCCCAATGAACAGAGGTCCTGTGATCAATTGACTTGTTTGTGATAGGTACAGTGATAGCGATGGCACGTAGTGGTGGAGGGGAGTGACCCCTTCTCTTGCACAGGCTAACTGCAGGGAAGGGTTCGCTGTCAGGGCCTCGCAGCACCAGGGAGCCTGCCTGGGAGAGGGATGGAGGGAGGGGGGAAGGCTGGAGCCTTCCTCGGGGTTGAAGCTCTCAGGTTTTTGGCCAGAGTAGGTTCTTCAGAGTCTGAGGGTTGTGCTCATGCTGCTTTTTTTCCATCACTTGCGAATTCACGCACTCACTCTCTTTTATTGAACTTTCCCTTAAATGTAGTAGACATCAGTCAAATTTCTGTCTGTTTTTAAACTCGATTGAAAATGATCGGTGAGTTCACAAGCTAGGTGTGTGTCCGCAGAGTGTAAGTATGCCTACTTCATGGTAGAGCCGGCATTCAAAATGCCATGGAAATACATGGGGGGAAAAAGCTGGGGGGGGTCTTCTGTGGGGCTTTTTATTCATGACTATTAGGAGGGGCATCTGGGGCAGTTTTTGGAGTTCTTCAGCAGATGAGATGGCATTGAATTCCCATCCATGGAGGGAAAAGTCTGGACTCTGATGTCTGTGGGGTTTGTTTTATTTGTATTTTCTCTCTCAAATAGAAGCTGGAAGTGTGTGCATTTCTTTCAGTCATTCTCTCGGTTTCCATAGTGGGAAGGATTGCAGAAAGCCTTCAATGCTGTTAGTGTCTCAGACCTGTTTGCCCAACTTTTTTTTCCTAACTTTGTGCCTCTCAATGTTTTTTTTCTAAAATTGTTGCTATATCAAAAGCTATCATTGTTGCTATAGTTAGGTCACAAATTTGTAGCGCACACTACATGTCTAATTACTTGGGGGGGGGGGGAATGTGAAGTATTACTTTGACCAGAGCCTCAGTTAGCAGAGTGCGGTGTCTCCACAGTGAAGGATATTCTCTGTGTGTCATGTGCTGTGGAACATGTTATTACTTGGAGTGGCAGCTAAAATGAGGACTGGAATACAGATTTTTATTCAGTTCTGTTTTATTAAAACTACTTTTCCCTATAGTTTCCATTTCCTGTCTAAAATAGAAATGACTCTTCCATACATCTGTGTGGTGAGAGTGGTCACGTGGTCATGTAGGTTAATGAGTACCTAAATATCATTATCTAAATCATTTACCAAAGCCTGCAGTAGACTCATCCCCTTTCTGAGTTTCCAGATTGTTTCAGATTCTGTTCGTACAGAAGCCTATCGGGGCTCTTCATCTCTCTCACTTGGGTTTTAGGCTAAATTCTTTGGCCTTCAGGGGATTCATTTAGCAACTATTCAGAATAAAAATTCCTACCAGCAGAACTTCAATATTACCTTTGTGTCCAAGGACGCAGTATTTGTGCTGATCCTGAATTCAAGATCTCTGTTCTGGATGGAGCCAAATATTTTGACCTAAAATGGGATTGGTGGGAAGGAAAGAAGTAGAGGAATTAATCTTTTTTTCCTTGTAGACAGTTCCAAGTACACTGTTTAACCTTATATTGGAGCCTGTACTTTATGTATATTGTGGTAATTATGGGCTTATCTGCCTAAAATTTACAGCACTTTTTTGGACTGTATGTATTAGTTGCTGTTGTGGTTTCTGTCCTGTAGAATAAAAGACTGAGTTTTACACTTGGCATCTCAGGTGTCATTCAGTCCTTTGGCACACAAATACATACCATATAACTATATGCATGTTCTGTTGATTTTTGGGATCATGTTTTTGATTGTCCTTATAGATTTTCAATTTTCTATTATCCTTTCTTTTTATAGCCCTTTTAGGGTCTCCAGCTGGTGGAATGCAGAATTCCATCGGTTCTGTTGGAACAGGCCAGCAGAATAATCCATCGCTAAGTAATCCTAATCCGATTGACCCCAGCTCCATGCAACGAGCCTACGCTGCTCTTGGACTCCCATATGGCAACCAGCCCCAAACACAGTTGCAGCCCCAGGTACAAGGCCAACAAGCGGCACAGCCTCAGGCTCACCAGCAAATGAGGACCATTAATGCTTTGGGTAAGTGGAAAAAAATATCAAGAAAGTAAGGTGTTTAAATAAACCAAATAATGGAATTTTTAGGACAAACAATATTAGACTAGTGGCTTTCTGTTCGTGTTGGTTAATAACTTAAAATGATACTGTATATACACTATTGTTCATTTACATCTGAATATTAGAAAGCATTGTATATATTTCTTCTGCCAAATGGTGGTAGTTTTAGTTCCTTCTAAAATACGGTTCATAACTTCTCACTTTCTAAGGTGATTAAATAGAATTCCGTCAGGGTTTTGGTTTGTTTAACAAGTACTCCACATGTTCTGGCAGAGTATTCTGTCTCAAATGCTAGCTTATTTCAGGAACCTAATTGTTGTTATCTTTTTACCTTACAGAACTAGTAGCAAGAGTTTGTGAACTTTAAATTTTCATAGATTCGTTTTTTCTAGGAAAGAATGTTTATACTGAGATAGATAAGCTTATGAAGTAGCTATGTATATATGCACCACAGTAGATACTATTGCAATGATACATATCTGACACAAGGTTTCTTTTCTTAATGAACTGTATCCATAAAGTGTAGTTTTGTGTTTTTATTGTCAAAATTGTGAACAGGGTACCAATGATGTTTAATTTTATCCCAAAGGAGCCAACCAGATGAACCTTCCCACAGGAGGAATAACAACAGACCAGCAAGCTAGTCTAATTTCTGAAACTGCTCTTCCAACATCCCTTGGGACAAATAAGTAATGCACACATTTTCATTCTTGCTCATTTAAACATCTATTTACATACTTTATGAATGTAAATAAAGAGAATACTTGAAAAACTAATTGTATTGCTGCTTGAAATGATCAGTAACATCTTTAGCTACACTCTTCTTTACTGTTTCAATTCTACAGCTACCACTTTGTCCCCCAAGAGATTTCCGGAATATCTAGTAGTTTTTAAAGGAATTCCCAAAGGAAGAGTATTTTGTATTTTTAAATGCACAAATACCTTAACAGTTGTGATTCTTTATCTTGTCTCCTGAGCTTTGCTGCTATATGCTCTATAACTTGTTGATATCAGAATTTCACTTATAGAATGTTTGATGCAATACCTAGAATTGATTAAAACAATATCTTAAAAACTACTTCAAGCATCAAACATACCACCAAACTTTGCATTATTGTACTCTTAACAGTCCATTTTCTTTTTTGCTTTAGCCCACTAATGAATGATGGCACAAATACTGGCAATGTTGGAAACCTCAGCTCAATGCCAACGGCTGCACCTCCTTCTAGTACCGGGGTAAGGAAAGCATGGCATGAACATGTCACTCAGGACCTGCGCAATCATTTAGTGCATAAACTGTAAGTATTCACCAAGACCACATTTTTTCCTGAATATTTTTAAAGAATTTCAATATTGTAGTTCTATTATCAAGCTGAAAAATTGTTGAGGAGGAGGTTATTGGTAGTGGTTTTCTTGACGCTGTTGCATTGAGAACGAGCCACTGTCTTTAACCCCCTTCTTCAGTTCGTTCCTCTTGTTCATTAAGGGGTGAGGTAGGCAGTTCATATGGCTAGTAAACTTGTTCTGCTGTGCTAAACAGAAGTATTTAGATTCTAGACAGTCAAACCTCACATTCTCTCACCACTAAATGTGCTTTAATCTTGTGGGGAGTAGTAGAATATAGATTTTCTTAAACAATTTTGATAAACGTTTACATCTCTGTGCAAGGGAATATGCAGAGTAAAGATTATAAAGCTGCATAGTGTCATTAATTTTTCTCTGAATAATTTTTTGTTTATTCTTTCTCATCTACTTTAGTGTCCAAGCCATCTTCCCCACTCCTGATCCAGCAGCACTGAAGGATCGCCGCATGGAGAACTTGGTGGCTTATGCAAGGAAAGTTGAAGGAGATATGTATGAATCTGCTAACAGTAGGGTATGTTGATTCAGCCTGGGTATTCAGCATATGTTCAAGAGCTTGTAGTATCACAAGTCTTACAAGCATAATGAAAACCAACCACAGAGAATAATTTCACTGTTCTATTGATGAAGAAAGTCATGCTATCTTCTGTAACAGCATTTGTGTAGTCCCATACTGTCTGGTTAACATCACTTTGAACTAATTTGTCTCCTTCAGGTCTGTGAAAACAAGACAACATAGTCCTAGCCCTGTTTGCATTCCCTCCCGAAAGTCTGATTGACATGCATTAGGCTTTAGAGTTCTTGATGTTTCCCTTACTGACTTTCTCCTTTATGGAAGTCTGCGTAGGTGGTTGTTTTAATGCCTCTTTACCATTGGAGGTTTTGTCTAGGACTCAGTCCTGTTAAACTGCTTACCTCTTACCTGCAGTGTTGGAATAATTTCTCTGCTACTCAGCAGCACTGAGAGTGATTTGGCTAAGACAAATAGCAGTTTCAAGTCTCAACAGAATAAGAAATCAGTTTGCCTGTGTTTATCCTGTGCATGGGAAACAAGACAGAATTACCTGTTCATGAATTCTTTGTCTACAGTGAGGTGTCAGCTCAAATCTGTGTTACTCAGAGAACAAAACCCTGTTGATTGACACAGAGCATACTATTTCTTTATGTCACTGTAGTGCTTCCACCTTAAAGGAACCACTCCCTGGAAGTTTTCATCGGGTTAAGGCTGTGTTAGTAGTACCAGTACTGATAGCTAATGAGATCTTACCTGATCAGAAGCTTGAGGTCCTTTCTTTGGATACGGGTTACCTAAAGAGCAATCAGCGGTGTTACAGGTGATACTTCCCTCAGATTAGCTCCCAGAAGAGCTGAAGATAGAAGCAAGTTTTGTTTTCTATAGGCAGTGGCTGTACTTGTAATGCTGCTGCTGCGTCAGCATCAGTCAGTGGCAATATCGTGTCCTCCTTGTGGCTACCCAGTGGTTGTTTAGCAAGGAAGATTTTGAGTGTGATCAAAAGTGATCACCCTTGAGCACCCCGGTAGGTTTACAGAACAACTTCAGAGATCATTTCATAGATGTACATAAACATCTCCATAAGTTGTCAGTATGAATGAGAGTAGTAGACTTCTGGTTATAAAATTAGATACTTTCTGACCTCTATGCCAGACAAATACTCAGAAGCATCTTCTCTTCACCACTGAAAACAGCTGTCAGAGCCCTGTTGCCAGAGATCTCCATTATAAGAATTCATCTAATTTATTTGGCTCCGAAGCAGCAAATTTGGAAGAAGGGAGTAGTTAAGACATTCTAAATGATTCCATGTGGAATTGCATCCTTTTTGAGAAGCATCACTTCTACTTTGACATTGAAAAACAGATTAGTATGAGGTGTCAAACTGCTTATTAATATGCTCTCCTTGTAAATACAGTATTTTTTCAGGAATCTTTGCAATGTGGAAGTAGCACAATCTGAAATTTATTAATAGGAACTTGTAAGTGAAGTTTCTGGAGCAGGAAAAGAGGTGGGGCTTTAGCACCTTGAAGCTGGTCAGTGGAAAGTGTCTACAGTGGAAAGCGCCTGTATTGATGGATTTTTGAGATGTTTGGAGGAGGGAGGTGACCTAGAAACAAAGCTCTGTATTATAACACTGGGCTTTCTTAACAAGACTCGTGAGGGATACCCATCTCACCCTGGTTTTCTGAAGTGAACCAGATGGTGCTGTAACAAATTTTAGTCCAGTTTGAAATGATTGTGGGGCAAGTATCACTCAACCTTTGCTCCCTCTAACACTGGGTTAAAGAGCACTGGTGACCCCACAAAATAAATGTTGGCTTGGGGTTTTGTATTTTTTTTGTTGTTGTGAGTTGTTGGTGGTTTTTGTTGTGTTTTTTTTTTTTGTCTTTAGCAGGTGCCTAATCTCACACATTTTGCAGATGTGTCCAGCAATTGCTGGCAAGCAAAATTGTCTCCCTTGCTGTGCACTGTGACTGCCTTATTTGATCTGTTGTCAATGTGTATTGAGTAAAATGGATTTCTTGTCTTGCACAGATGTAGTGTTTAGTTGTCTGTGCCTGTGGACTATTTTTCACTGATTCCTTCCATTTCTCTGGGGTTTTGTTTGTTTTTGTTTATTGCCTGCAATGACTGTTGGTAGTCAGACACTTTAGGAAAAGTGGCTCCTGTCATTATTTAAAAATTGATCTGTCCTTAACACCTGTCTCCTGAAGTTCACATAGAATGACTGTATTTCTGGGGATATCTTTTCTTTTGTCTCTGGATTAGTTGAAATGCTTTTATGAAAACATCATTTAAAAATCATTAACGCTTAGAAACTAAATCACAGCTTCCTGTTGTTTTTTGTCCAAGCAACAGAGAAACTGCAGTCTTCTGCTTTGTCTGCTAATCTACACGGCGTAGATGGGGTGAATAGTCATAAAGCCAAGTCTCATGTGTTTTCTGGAAGCTTGGTTTTGCTTATCTACATTGAAGCAGTGATGAGACTGTCTCAATTTTACAGAATTTTGAAGAGAAATAGCTCTTGTTGAAATAGGCAGGTGCTTATTAAAAAAAAAAAGTAGAATGCATGAGTTTGGTCATTGCTTTCTTATGCTTGATGTTGAGTGTTATCCTTCTTTTGTAGGATGAATACTATCACTTATTAGCGGAGAAAATCTATAAGATACAAAAGGAGCTGGAAGAGAAGCGGAGGTCTCGTCTACATAAACAAGGGATCTTGGGAAATCAGCCAGCCTTACAGACGCCGGGACCTCAGCCCCCTGGCATCCCGCAGGTTGCTGCTGCCATGGGCCAGGCACAGCCCGTGAGGCCTCCCAGTAAGTGCTTCTGCGTGGGGGTGAGAGCAGCCAGGGAAAACAGAAAGAGGGACAACAGCTTTTTTTTTGCTTGTTATTTTTATTTTATTCCTTTGGCTGTAGCCCCACGCAATTTGTGTCCTGGTGCACTTAGGCTAATCTCAAGTTCATATGTTAAACTTTATCCATTCTTGGTTTTGTTGCAGATGGGCCTATGTCCATGCCAACCGTGCCTATAAGTCGTATGCAGGTTTCTCAAGGTATCTATGTCTTCTTCTCTAGATTGTGGGTGCGATATAATTCAGTAGGGGAAAAACCTGATTTTCTCTTTTTCTCTTGGAGTTGTGGGGGGGGGGTAACTACGGGGTCTCCCTTTTTCAGCATCATTCTTTATTGTTGCTTTGTGATGGGAGCTGTCTCAGTGCCTGTCTACATGTACATACTAGACACTTTGCTAGCACCTGGGAAGTAATTCAGTCGTTTCAAAAAGAGGATGAATACTGTGGATAATTAGTCCTTTAAAATATGTTAATTGGAGGGGGGGGGTATTAGCATGTTTTTATCAGGTAATTATCCCAGTATATACCTGTAGCTGCAAATTTAGCACATTAATCCTGCACATCCTAGAATCCGTGTAACTAATGATAGATACCCTCTTGGTTTCTCATGCAAAATGCATTAAAAAGGCATTCTAGCTTGTTGATAGCACCAACAGTGCTATCAACATCACGGATTTAGGATGCTGTGGGCTACACTTACATGCTTCAGCTTCCCCCAAGAGAGTATCCACAATTATTTTATTTCAATAAATGATCCTTTGGTGTTATTTATATATAACATCTTGTCTGTGCAGATCATCCGCTCTCTTCATCTTCTGCATTTTTGTGTTGTTTTTTTTTTTAGACACCAAAAGTTGTATTCCCCTTAACTGACATTCTTCTCAAAATTTTGCATCCTGATTTCTCTCTTAAGCCAAGTAATTTGAGCAACATTAAAGGAACATTGACACGTTCCTTCAACATTAAATATGTTGGGTGGTTACATTTTAGTCGTAATAAATGTGAATGTTAGAGTATACGTAGATAAGTTCTGATGACTTGTTCCTAATGAGTTGTTTTGGGGGTGCATTTGCAGGAATGAATCAGTTTAACCCCATGTCCATAGGGAATGTACAGATGCCACAAGCACCCATGGGACCCCGTGCAGCTTCTCCAATGAACCATCCTGTACAAATGAACAACATGGGCGCTGTTCCTGCGGTTCGTACTTCTTGCTATCAAGTTCTTCTCAAAATTGGTTGATTACATTTAGCGGTGTTAAAGCTGTTCTGAAAAGGCCATGTCATAGAATAGTGCTGTAAATTGTAGGATAATTTCATAGAAATGTACCGAGCCTGTCAGGATTCCTTTGAGGTATCTGTTTTCACTATTTGTGTGTTTAAAAAAGAGTCTTTAGAGAGATAGATGCCAGAGTTGCAATATTCTCCAGCCATCTGTGGAAGAGCATAGTTTTTTCAGGAACCTGTGTCTGTACAGTATATATGCTTTCTTTATTCTTCCATGAAAACATGTTTTTATTCTTCAGAAAAGCGTCTTGGTATAGTTTGAATATTAGATGCATAAAAATAACTCCCCCACGAATACCATGGAAAAAAACTCTAATGTTATATGCCTATGCCCACTTCCATTTGCTTTACTGAAGCCAGTTTTGCCCTTTGTTTTTGTCCTGTCTTTGGGATGATTACTTTGAGGGTATTTTCCTTTGCCTTGCTACATGATAACAAAAGTTAATAGCTTTAATTTGGGTGTTAATTTTCAGATGGCAATGTCTCCTTCCCGAATGCCTCAGCCACAGAACATGATGGGAGCTCATTCCAACAACATGATGGGTCAGGCTCCTACCCAGAACCAATTTCTGCCCCAGAATCAGTTTCCAGCACCCGGTGGGGCTATGAATGTGAACAATGTAGGCATGGGTCAGTCAACAGCCCAGGCAGGGGTGGCACAGGTAAGATACGTTTTCTAATACTTAGGTTAAATACTCTTAATTATTTTGGTCTGATTTATTTTGTTGGTGTATCTTTATATTCATTGCTTATTGTAGTCACTCCTAACTTCAGGGAATCCTGAGTTATACCTTCTTTCTCTGTGAACTCCAAATAGGTTTATATAAACATACCTACATATACTAACTTGGGGGTCAATGCCCTGTAATTTCTGGTGTAAATTCTAAAAAATGCATGCTGATGAGATTTTTAGGGAGATCAAAAGTTAGTTTATGGGGCATTTATGAGCATATGCTTTTGCTTTTGTGTGGACCTTATTAGCCAACTTTAAATCAAGAATTACAATAAAGCAGTTGGGGAAAATATTTCTAAATTTGTAACCCCACTTCTGAGCAGAAAATGTTTTCTAACAGGTAGGCTTTTTTGTTGCAGTAGTGGTCAGTGAAGTAACAGCTGTTTATGATGACAAGGTATATGCATTTCTGCAGGGAGATGCTCGTTTTTTTATTTGTGTTTTTTTTAGCTCACTGTTCAAGTAAAGTAGGTTAGCTGGGGCCTCCGCAGTTCTCTAGTACAGCCCAATCTTCAAATGAGAGGCAACTTAGCCCTCCTAATCTGATCTATGTCAAGTCAAGGTTTTTACATACTCCATCCTGAAAATAATCAATTTCTTACACACTGGTTTGGTCATTTTACCACTTTTGTAATAGAAAAAAAAAAATCCTAATGCATTTAATTTCTTAAAACTGACCATATGCAGGCAATATAGAAGCAAGTTTTAAATTTGAAATCTCATCTGCAGGAAATTACTGGTTGAGAAGGATTTCTAAGAGCAAAATGTACATCTGAGGGTAGTGTTCTTTTTTTTTATCACTAATTATTTGATGCAGTTTTTAGTAAAACAGTTTAAAAGTCTGTGTATGTCCAGTATACTCTATTGTTGCTGGTCTGAAAAAAACAGATCCACCATTTCCTTCAGCATCTGTGTTAGTCTAATTGGAATTTAAAAGATCAAAGGAAAAAAACAAAAAACAACAACAACAAAAACACCCACCTTAAGTCTTGCACTGTGTGATAGAGCAGGCATTAAAAATGTTGAGCTGCTTTCCAGAGCAGGGCTGCTTGAGAGTCCTGGCTTAAAATGTGTATTTGCTTGAAACCATTTTGTATGCAAAGTCTGAACTTTGCCCAGCTAATGGCATGATTTAGAGTTTGCCTGCCTGCAGGTTTCTGTTTTACTCAGAGATCGCGAGGATTCCCTTTCTGTGCCAGTAGTATTCAAGTAAAACGATATGTGAGGCACATCTAGGTCTAGGAGCAAGGTCTTTGACTAAGAGCTGATAAAAATGATCGGAGAAGTCAGAGCATAGTTATCCGCAGTAGCACCACGCGTTTTGAGGTGATTGCATATTAAGACTTGTTTTAAAGATGACTTCAGTACTGTGACTTAAAGGGTGGGTGCGATTCCCAGAGTCAGGGGAGTAACATGTCTCTAAGAGGTTCTCTCTCCCTCTAGCAGGGGCAGGTTCCCAGTGCTGCTCTTCCCAACTCCATGAACATGCTAGGACCACAGAGTGGTCAGCTATGTCCACCAGTGACCCAGCCACCTCTACATCAGACTACGCCACCTGTGTCCACTGCTGCTGGGATGCCACCTATTCAGCACCAAACACCAACTGGAATGACTCCTCCTCAACCAGCAGCACCCACTCAGCCATCAACACCAGTCTCATCTTCAGGACAAACCCCTACACCGACCCCGGGTTCTGTTCCAAACGCAACACAGACACAAAGCACACCTACAGGGCAGACTGCAGCACAGGCTCAAGTTACCCCGCAGCCTCAGACCCCAGTTCAGCCCCAGTCTGTGCCAACCCCGCAGCCACCCCAGCAGCAGCCAACATCTGTGCAGGCACAGCCACCTGGCACTCCAGTAAGTACCAGAGAGTTGCGTTTTTTTCTCGTGTAGTGGTGTTCCACATGAGTCCTCCCTATGTATAGCACCATGTTGTGAATGTTTAGAGCCTGTACTTTATATGGTTGTCAATAATAGCTTCTACTTTAGAGCAAAGGGGGCATTATTTAGATGTGTAAAAATGTGCATTCAGATGTTCTTGGCATTGTTTGAAGGAGGGGGGCATAATGAATGACTTCAAACTGCTCAAAGTAAAAATGGCAGCAAAGTGTGGAAAGATGAGGAATAACAGGCCTAATATTATATTTGGCCTTGATCACAGTCAGTCTTTCCTGAACATGCAATTTGCATAGGTTTTTTTCTTTTAAGTTTTAGTAAGGAGGAATGCACATGTCAAGGAATGTACCATGTTTTACTGGGCAGGTGTTTTCTCTGTAAAAGAAGCCTCTTTGGGGCAGAATTCTTCCTTGGCTTCTCCTCTGTAATACAGAGTTACTGAATGTGTTCTATAGCAACTTGACTACAGTGAGCTCCTATATCCATGTTCTGCACTGTTTTAGAATATCATCTCATGTCTTTTTTGTGCTGTTCATTTTTTAGTAAAGGAAAATATTTCTATATATGCAGTGTCTTTCTTTTGTACTGTTTTTACAACAGCTATCCCAGGCAGCAGCTAGTATTGATAACAGGGTCCCCACCCCTGCCTCAGTTGCTAGTGCTGATACGAATTCCCAGCAACTAGGACCAGATGCACCAATGCTAGAAAGCAAATCAGAAGTTAAAACTGAAGAAACTGAGCCAGAGACTAGTGAGACACAAGTGGAAGCTAAGACTGAGGTAAATGAGATTCTATACAGCTTAACTGAAAGCAGTGATAGATATAAAAGCACTTAATAATGTGTCTGAATTGGTGAGCTAAGGGGCGAGAAGAGGGTAGTTTCTGGAAAGTAACTGTCCTGAGGACAGCCATGGATGGAGAGTGCTTTGACGATCTCAAAAGCTAATATTTTGAATGACTGAAGTTTGAGTCATAGATGTAACAGTACATCTTGTTGCATCCTTTCTTAAGGTGGAGGAGGATTTACAAGGATCTTCACAAACAAAAGAAGAAACAGATGGAACAGAACTGAAACAAGAGCCAATGGAAATAGAAGAAAAGAAGCCTGAAATAAAAGTAGATGTTAAGGAGGAAGAGGAAAGTGGCACTAATGGAACCACTTCACAATCCACATCACCATCTCAGCCCCGCAAAAAAAGTACGTGTATGAAAACTGAGTTTTTCTTGGGTACTTAATACAAGCCTTTTATTTTCCACACTCTCTCTTCTGCTTGGGAGGTGTGTTTATTTTTGAAAGTAGGATTCTTTTAATGTTACTTGAATCAAAGGTGACAAAAGCATCTTGTGGTCTTGATCCCACCAGTATTCTCACAGTTTCCTGGTTCTGCACAGAGGACCAAGGGTAGGAAGGCAGTGATTACATACATAAATCTCTCCCTGCACATCTTGGCCAGTGCTCTTTCATGGGAGCTCAGTGTGGATACAGTGCTGTCAGTAACCAAGAAGTATTCATTACTTTGGTTTTCTCTAAGAGGCTGCATGCACAGCCTTAAAACTGAGTTTTAGCCTTTACTTCTCTGAGAATCAGGTGCTTGAGCTCTTTTTTCTGAGTCTTGGATCTCCAAGACTAGACTGTTACTCTGGCCTTAAAATTTATAAAAGAAGTCCTGTGTAGTTTGCTGTGTACTATTTGTTTGAAACTTTTCTCCTCAGAAATAGGTCACTGGTCTCTTAAGTTAACCTACAGTGTTAGCACAGATTTGTATCTAAATGTGTCTGTACAGTATTTTTCCAAAAGAAAACTCAAAGGTATTACAGATCTTGAATGGACTAGCAGAAGAGATTGCTGCATGCCTTTGATTAGTAAGAAATATGCAAGTAAGATTATTAAAGAAAATGGGCAAAAAGAAATCACTCCTTTTTGTGGTGCAGGCTTACCTGTAGTCCAACTCTGCAAGATAAGCTTTTTGGACTCAGGCCCCAAAACTTTATCCGTCTTGATATCTGTGTCCCTTAGCATCTGTTCTTTTGAGATGACCCTTTCTTTGCTTTGCTTTTGACCAAAGGTAAGCTTTCAACATGATATAAACATCAAAAAAAAAAAAAAGAAAATTATATTCCATTTCATTTTTAGCCTTTTCTTTTGAAGGAAACGACTTGTAATTACATTAGAAGAACATTACAGGTGTATACTTTCCAGAATGTGATGAAGAATTCAAAGATTTAGTTTGTGCAACTTGAATCTTGATCTCTTGTATATGCCTTGGGTTGCATTTAATTACTAAACATAGGATTTTTATAATAAAACACAGTAAAACACGTTTTCCCATAGATTCTAATTTCAGTTTGTAGCACAGTGGGCCAGCCAAATGAGAGCGTGCTGCTGATCTAACTGGCAGAGTCTATTTCAAACAAAATGTAACATAGGGAGTGGAAAGCATATTAGTGTTTATAAACCAGTTATGTTCCCAGTGGAAAGAATCATTGCTGCTTGTTTAGAAGTGTGCTTGCAAGTAAATCCAGGGGTGAGGTTGAAAGACGAAGGCTCTTACAGCATTAGTCTGTGCAGAGCTATCATTCCAGTGATTCCGTCTGGGTTACCCTCCATTTCCAGCACCTCATTTAGAAACACATTTCTTGTCTTAGAAATACTGTCACTAAGTAGCTGTGTAGTATAATACATGTGCAGCTTGAGCAGGTACAACTACATCCACAATTTTAAATGGAGTCATTTTCCCACCAAGTAGTTTATCCAACTTTAATAGAGCGTTTGTATGAAAATGCTAAATAAACCAAGAGGTATTCAAGAGCAAATACCATGAAGTGTGCTTAAGGGTTATAATATATCTTAAAAACATTTACGAGATTCATCTCATGTTTTTCATTGGTTTCATTCTTTATTGGTATTTGGTACTCCTGACTGCACAGAAGGGATGAGGTTTTCCTAAGGTGAACAACAAGGGCTGCAGCTGCCAGAGAGAAGTCTCCCAGCTGGAAGTGGGCATGGTGTGTGCTGTAAGATCATTTAGCAGGCAGTAGACAGGCATCTTAATGTTTGAAAAGATTCACCTGGGCCTTAAAGGAGTGGTTTTGGGGGTAGAAGTGGCTTCTGTTGCAGAGCTGGAATCTTATCTATTTGTACCCCACACATGCAGGTGTACTGAACATCATAGGCCTGGCTGTACTCACCAGTATTACTAGATTGTGACCTGACTGAAGAGGTGGGAAATGCTGTAAGGGCTAGACAACAGCAGGCTAATAATGCTGAACTACAGGTCTGCTCAGTTCACCTGCACCAGAATTCCAGGAGATTAGCTTTTCTGGAGAATTGCAGACACCTGTTTCAGTGAGCTCTTCTTCCTCTCCCTGTTAAAAGTTTCATCTTTGTAAATGGGGGCTTGATACTTCCAAATTTGGGGTTAAGGTTTGGTTTCTGTGCATCTAATATAAGCAAAAAGGGAAGGTTTTTGTTTCCTTGCCTGTTACCTTGCAGTCTTAAAAGAAAAAGTGCACCTGGCTTCTCATTGTGGATGAGCCACCTTACAGCTTGGTGGCCTTCAGAATTAGTTTTGGTTTTTTTTCCTTCTTTATAAGACATAATAATGCAAAACCTGCAAGGGCCTGGTTTGAGGGAGTCTTTTCAGGTGTATTGTTCCTATAATTTTGAAGAAGTCTTCATCTTCCTTTCAGAATTTTCTCCTTAGTAATCATAAGCAGTGTTTCCTCTGAAGAAATAAAAATTTAAAAAAGGGGGAAAAAAAAGTAGCATTATATTCTCTTCTGGCAGATAATACATCATCATGATGCAGGCAGAGATCCCATCTTCTTACCACCCACACATCCAAGACAAAATTGGGATAACTGGATGCCAGCTCCTTACAAAGATCATGCTACAGGGGGAGAACTGAGAGCATATAATTGTGGCAGAGGGGAGAACAGAAACTTTGCTGTAAAATCTGTGTATGGAGAGGTCCTCTGATCAAATGTTCTGTGTTATTAGTCATTTTCCTTAGAGGCAGAAAAGCTTTTTTGCTGCTAAAGGTGAAGGCGTCTCTACATTTGTAGGTGAAGTCATAAACCTAAATAACTGGATTTTGATTTTTTTTTTTTTCAAACCAGAATGAAAGTGGATTGTAAACTTTCTCAGCAATTATAATTATTTTTTAAGGAACTTGGCAGAAGTTCTATGGAAGCTCTACTGCTTGCTTTTAGATCTAGATTCTCGATTCTTTCTATTTTGAAAGATTCTCTAGCTTAGTGCTGTATTGTGATATAGGTCAGTACAGGGAAACTTTTTACAGCAACGTCAAGCAGGTGGCCAGAATAGACTATTAAAAGATTCTTTTTGACTTTTAAATCTTACTTTATAACCTGATAACCCAAAGTACTTAATCAAGTAACTGAGCCAGAGTAAGACAGTTCCAGAAGCAATACAGAACACTTTTTCTTGTGAACAGAATTCTGTATTTCCTGCTGTTCTTGAATTCCATAATATAACTTTGTTTATACAATTTTGAGAGCAATGGTAGTATTCTTTTCATGGGAAAGTGCCAGCATAATGGAAGAGAATTACCATTTTGTCAGGAGTGAGATAATGGCAACAGCTGCACTGATCATAAAGTTGCATTTGCTGTTGTAACAACAAAGGTAGGCCTCTGGCTCATCTTGTTTTTTTAATCTGCCTGGTTCGAGTTCAGTAGTTGCAGCATAAGATCTTGATGGATCAGTAAGGCAAGCCCTTGCCAAAGCCCTTATGGCAGCTTATGTAGTCCTTTGGCATGGTTTGGCTGACTTGGGGATGCTGTCTTACCTCTCGTGTGCATGAGCAGCAGTCCTTTCTCCAGTTACAGGCAATGCACTCAAACTCTTACAGCTTCCCTCTGCTCTCCAAGTACTACTTTCATCCTGGCTAACAATTTCCAGGAGCTGCAGCATCCACAAATGCTTAAAACACCGAGAACATAATGTTTCAGAAATCGTTGAGTTGCATCAACGTGATTTTTTGTCATGCTTTATTTTTTTTGGTGTAGTTTCTGTGAGCACAATTGAGGCAAAAGCTTCCGTCTTGGAAATATAACCCTAATGAAAAAAGAGGGGAAAAAATATTAATATAATAGTCATAGATTTTTAACCAGAAATCATCCTCCCAAACAACTTGTATCTTACCAAAGCACCATCTGAGTGACAAAAGCAGCGATCGGCCTTAAAGGGGTCTCTGTAGCCCCATTGATTTAAGTGCTTTCATGAGAACTCCTAATTGTTCCGTTTTATTGGTATTGTTCTCGTTTCAACCAGGTAGATAAATATTAGATGCCAACCTGCTCCTCTTAGTTGACTTTTTTTTTCTGAATAATAAGCATTCTTCCCTATTTAAACGCTCTGTTCCTAAGGAAATAAATGTAATTACGCTGTTGAGATGTTCAAAGAGCTCTCCAAGTTATCATTATTTTTCAGAAAATGCATTGCCTTTCTTGTCCTTGTCATCCACTATTGAAAGAAACATGGCTGTTGCCATGCCACTGTTGCCAAGTGGTTGTAATGATGCATATATATCTTGGAAGTATTAACACTTTCAAAATCAATTAAGGGTCCATCAGACCCGGATTGCTTGTATACTATGGCCAGAAAATTCCTGTGCCAGCTATCAAGACATCTGGTTACCTTCTGAAGAGCTGTCTCCTTGGCCCTGTCCATTAGGGTTCCTTTGCTAGGAAAATCTTGACGCAGGAATAGCGAAAGATGTCAGAAGGATAAATTTTGCATCCTCTTGAATATTGTATCGCTGAGGCTTGCAGTTGTTTTTATCCCCTTATGCTGAGAATATCATCTAGTGTGATTTGAGTAAATGCAAAAGCTACTCAGTCTCTTGATTATAAGTTTTGCTTTTAATCACCTATGCAGATGGGGAAATCACTTGTGAGATTTTTATGTTAACGTAGCTTATGTTTTGGGGTGGGGAGTCAAGTGGTTAGGATACCTGAAAGGAAACTTTCTAACCTTTGCAACTTCTCTTAACAGTTTTCAAACCTGAGGAGCTGCGCCAGGCTCTCATGCCTACCCTTGAAGCTTTGTACCGGCAGGACCCAGAGTCTCTACCTTTCAGACAGCCTGTGGATCCCCAGCTTTTAGGGATTCCGGTGAGTTGGCATTAAAACATATTAAATGTTCTAGTATTTTGTCTTTTCTCATATAAACGTTTTATCTTTTCTGTTCAACATAGTGTGAGCAATTGACATCTTAAAAATAAAGGATTTTTGTGTGTGTGTTTGAAGGACTACTTTGACATTGTGAAGAATCCTATGGACCTTTCAACCATTAAACGTAAATTAGATACTGGGCAGTACCAAGAACCGTGGCAGTATGTGGATGATGTTTGGCTAATGTTTAACAACGCCTGGCTTTACAATCGCAAGACTTCCAGGGTCTATAAGTTTTGCACTAAACTCGCGGAGGTGTTTGAACAAGAAATTGATCCTGTTATGCAATCACTTGGCTACTGTTGTGGGCGCAAGGTAAGTATTCCAGGGCTTTGGATGGAGTTGCATTTTTCCAAAGGGCTTTGCTTGATGGATCAGATAAAACATATGCTTTGTGTACTTTTTAAAAAAATTGAAATAAGGAAATAAAAGTGCTAGTAAAAATTCAGCTTTTTATTGGGACACTAAGAGCTAAAAAAAAAAAAAAAGTGGATAGCATCCTGCTTGCTATTATGCTATTATTGTATCTTTCTCCCTTGGAGAATACCTTTTTTGATCATAAGCAATATTAAAATGCTTTGCTTCTTATGTCCATTGCAATAAAGTAGGTAACTAAAGGGGGGTCAGCTTTGTAGTTCATATAGTTACTGTAATTCCATTAAGAGAGCTTTACTAGTATATTTACAATAGTTTAGAAAAGTGTTACAATGTATTGTGATGTTTTTAAGCATTGGGTATGCCTGATAGATACTTGATTAATACAAGTTTACATTTTAAAGCATCTTTTCTCCCCATTGTTTTGCAGTATGAGTTTTCTCCACAGACCTTGTGCTGCTATGGCAAGCAGTTGTGTACTATTCCTCGTGATGCTGCCTACTACAGTTACCAGAATAGGTAAGTCCTTAACTTTTTTCTTCCCTTACTCAGGAAGCAAAATCCTCTGAGTTCTCTACACTTGTGGAGGAGGACTATTAACCTTTTCTTTCCTTCATCTGCTAAGTCAGGAAAAAGTTTCTTGTTTATCCTTGCATGCTGTCCTTTTGCAGGTGACCCTTTAGCTTCCTATACTGCAGGTTGATACACGCAGCACTGAAGTGCTTGCTATTAGCTAGGCTGCACCACTGAGGTAGAAGTTCTCTGTGTTTTCCATAAAACCAGTAGCAGGCCTTACTGGAGGGAGAAGGACAGGACTGCAAAAAGGCACTGAGAGATGTATGTTGCCTTGTTCTGGGAGAACTATAAAAACATGCAGTTTTATTTCCAAATTACTGACAGAATTTACAAAGCAAACAGTATGGTAATAAATTTTAAGGCTCACGTTCTGTCTTCCCAGTTAGTATTTAATTATTTTTAAACTAGCTTTGACTTAGCATTGGAAACTTCACAGATTCCATGAAAAGCTAGGAAAACAATACTCTATATTAGATTTTTATTAATACTAGGATTTGATGTTAGTATTATTATTAAACAACTGTTAGTATTTTAGTATTTTCCATTTAATGCTTAAATCAACAGTTCCATAATGGATAACAAAGCAAGCTTTGTTCTTGGGTTTGGTCTCTTAGGTTTCTTTTTCCCTCCAAAAAAAAAAGTTACAAAACATAAACAGGCTAAGAAACAAACTTCCTTTTCCCTGTTTAAAACAAAGTTATGAATTTCTTTTCGGAGGCCTGACAGTCTATCAGTCTTACAACTTCGAAGTGCCACAGCAGGCTGTCGTCTAACTGAGGTTGTAGAATGAATCTAGGCAGTCAGTGCTTGCATTTAGTCCCTCTTAAAATGATCCCTACATCACAAAACACATTGTAAGGTGGTGCGAGATTGTTGTGTACCACATAGCCAAAGCAGTTCGGATATGGGAGATGAAAACATGTTGGGGCAGAGGTGGCTTTTGTGAGGCAGATAGCATTGTTATGGAGGAATGTAAATTCACAGGCTCTCCTAAGAGATTTTATACAGCTGCTGTGAACTCTGAAAAAAAGAAAAAAGTCAGCCTGAAGAGAAATAAAGAAATAAAATGCATTTAAATGGATAGTACTTCAATAGCCACTGTGATCCTTAAATACCAATTCTGTGTGGTAGAATTTCAAATACTTTTTATATTATGCATCCAGATAGTGCTGTATGTGAAAAGAATAGCAACTTCAAAAATAATTGAAGAAGGGGTCGTTTTTCTTTGTTATACCTCTCCTGTTTAAGTTATTAGGAAGTCATTTGGGTTGCTCAGTGAAAGGTTGCTAGCACGAAGTACAGGGTTGGTGGGGCAGTGGGTTCCTCTGGACTTGGTGGCATGCTATTTCAATTTCCTACCTGTAAAGTTCAGTCTAAAAAGGTAGTTAAAAAAAGGTGGAAAAGAGGCACTGGGAAAGGGAGGTGATCTGCCTCAGTGTCAATAGGCCAGTAACTGAACTGAAGTAGGCATAGATTTCTGTTCATCCAGGTACATTGAGAAAGGGTTGGGGGCTTTGGGATTATTTTTTTCTGACTTGGTTTTATTTTGCCTTTTTTTTTTTTTTGAGGTTTTTGTTTCAGGCCAATTAAATCAAGACTGATGAATGTTTTTTTGTAGTGTTTAACAAGATATTTCTGAAGATCAGTCATCACATTTTTAAGTGTACATTTAGCTTATCAGATCAGAGACCCCTCATTCAACAGCTGTATTGCTCTAAAAGAGTCAAATTAACTATTTCCTATAACAACAATCTTCAGATCTTAATTTTCTCTTGAAGTACTAAATCTGGAAAAAACAAAAAAAAACAAACAAAAAAAAACTGTGGCTTCAGCTGATCTTTACTTGGTCAAATATTCTTGGCTGTTCTGTAATTGGGAGATGTCAACATTGGATTTACTTGAAGTCCAATGTATTTCATAAACAAATTACAACTAAGAGTAATTAGGCACCATTGAATAAATGAACTTCAGCACTGCAGTTCTTGATTAAAAATTAATTATTTGGAATAGAACTATTTGGCTTCCATACATTACAGAGAAGCTTAGGTTAAAATAAGTGTTCAGAAAATATGCTTTTTGTGTCAATATCCATTTGAAAAAAAAAAAGTGATTTGTGTTCCACATCAGTACTAGCATTCAGTTACTAATTTAGAATTTCCTTCAAGTACACTTCAATTACAGTTGGAAATTCACATGTTAATGTAGAAACTAAGCCTCTTCTGGACTTTGATATTGAACCATAATTTTACTCTTCTCTGATAAACAGGAATCAGTCACGTGAACAGTCTGCATTTGAAAAGCTTTTCATTTTTCATGTGTTGCAATAAGTACATGCCTCAGATTTTCTGACTGTTACAACTAAAGTATTGTATGTTTCCGAAAGTTTTTGTTGAATCTTTGTAGTGGCATGCAAAAATCAATGAATTTCAAGCAGATCTCCATTTCTGAGGGTGCATGTTCATAATAACTTAGTTATTATTTCACCTTGGTTATTTTATGGACAGATGTTCATGATCTTCAGGTGATTCATTTTCACTGTATTTCAATTTCCATTTCTTCATTTTAATACCATATATGAAGGCTTGACTCTTGCTAGCGTTAGGCTTCGGTCCTGCAGCACATAAAAATCCTGTGCTCCGCTTCCATCTGTGGATTGCTGGGGAACCGAAGCGCTGGTCTCCTGCGAGACCGAGCTTCCCACAGCTGCAGCGTGAAGCAGGGGCGAGCAGTCGGGACCGGTGGAGCTAGTTAGATTTGCGTGGTGTGTCCTAAATCCAATATTGAAGGCAGCCTCGCTGCTCAGCTTCAGGGGAGCGCTTTGAAAGCCCATAAATGATTCCGAAAATGGATCAGAATTAACTATTTCTGGGATTGCTGAAATGTAACAGTATTTATAGAAGCCTTGATCAGGGATTTTTTTCTTTACGTACACCCTTTTTGTTTGGGTCCTCGTGAGTTTCAGTCCTTCCCAATTTGACTCCTAAAATAAGCGACCTTGTTAATAAGGAAATAATCAGTGGGGATTAGTGTTTATGGGCTTGTTTCTTGTTTTTAAATTGAAGAAAATTTTAAAGAAGGGGATGATTTAAATAGAAATGCAGACAATGTGTAAAAAACGATATAAACTCTCACCCTATTATGGCTCTAAAAAAAAAATACTAGAAGATACTGTATTGTTTCAGAGTATGGGCTGAGGAGCAAGTGAAGTCAGTGTAAATGAGATGTGAAGTGTCACTACACACTCCCAAAAAGCTCTTCTGTAATATTGCTCTGTAATAGTCGTGAAATATTTATCACTCCCAGTGATTACAAAATAATGGAATAAATCTTTTCTCCTGGCCTCATTCTGTTGCATTAGCAGCTCCAAAAGCCTTGGTTTTGCTTGAGAGGATGATGTGTTTAATCCTAGTTGAGCTGACCCAGAGAAGACAAGGCACTTGCAGTTTAACTTGCGGTAGGCTGGCAAGCAGGGAGCAGACATCTTAGCTCACATGGTTGCTATCAAAGTTGCAGCTGCCCTGCTGGTAAGATTATTACACGGATATGTCAGTATGGGCTATATTAAGTAGAATAAAATACACCTTTTTCCTCTCTGTGTCGCTGCACGCCCAATCCCCCAGCAGAAGCAGCATTCAGTGTGCTGCTGCATTTAAGTGGTTCTTGGCTAGCGGAGTCGCTCTTGAAGCCTGAGCCAGCTGGCAGGGTTTGCAGAAGTTTTAAAGCTCTTGTAAATTATGCTATGGTAACACAGACCTGGCTTCAGTTTGGGGAAGATGCAGATCACTCCTAGGAGCTTCTTTCCTCGATTCTTCGGGCACTGCTGAAGGACCCAGTCCCACTTGCTTGCACTGTGTTTTACAAGCATCTAAAAAATGTCTGGTGGTGACCTCATGGCCAGTGCGTGTCGCAGGAAGAAATCCTGACCCGTAAATTTCAATAGAGGCCTAGAAATGGCTTCTGTTGTCTGACGGTCTTGGAGATCTGTCACCTGGCTTCCCGTAGTTTAAGTGTCTGAGTATGTGTTTTAAGGGGCAAGCTGCCATATTAATCTCCATCCCTTAAGTTGTTGGTTCATTGTGACACTGAGTCGTGTTTGATGCCTTTTATACTTACCATTCTTACAGTTCTAGCGTTTGAGTACTAAAACTGCATCTACTGTGCTGCCATTGCTGCTTATACTCTCTCACTCCTGATCCTCCATAAAGCTCCTTTATTTTGATGATCCTTTGTGGCCTTCCTGCATTTTACAGCTGTGGCCTCTCTTTGTTACCTTTGTTCATGTGTGAGTTCATATCCTTTCCAAACATTTAGCCTCTTGTTGTTTTTTTTTAATGACCCTGACAACTTTGGTTCCAGTTCATCTGAAATAAAACAAAACAAACAAACGATGCCAAAAAAAAAATCTGTGTAACTTAGATTTTTTTTCAAATGCAGATTGTATTTTTGTAGAGTTTCATTCCAATTTACTCAGCTCTGCTTGTTAAATTGCAATATTGGTTTTGCTGAGTATAACTTGGATTGGCAGTTGGTCTGGGGACCAGAAATTCTGTCTCGTATTCAATTTGTAAAGCTTAATTGCACATCTTTACCGTATTTGATAAATATATTGTATGTATGTACAATATTTAATGTTGTTCACATATATACATATATCGTATTTAAATAGATAAATGGCTGGAAACTCTGACCCATAATTGCATTTCTGTTAAATGTTTGTCTAGAGTATGGATTTGGTTTCATTTATATTAAATAATATAAGCTGAGCAATTGGTCACATTTAATCTTATAGTCAAATAACTTTTGATTTAATATTTTTATAGATTTTTTCAATACCAAGTGTTTCTGCTTTTATAATTTTTACTGACAACCAGTAAATGCTTTCAGCATATTTTCTAATTGCTTAAATCTGTAAAAGTGTGTTCTTAAAGCTCTTTGACAGGCTATTTTTTTAACCAAAGCAAACTTGATCAGTCTAGAGCCTGGAATCAAAGAGCATTTTTTCCTAAGTGATGCAAATCAAATCCAAATTCTTAAATTTGAAGTCTGTATCTACGTAGCGCTTGGTAGCTACTTCATTAATCCTCCCCAAATTTTGAATCTGACGCTCGACTATTTGTTAATAATGATGGCCGAAATGTATAAAATGAGACCGAATGCTAATCTGTGCTTTGCCTTGGCTTTCTGCTCTGTGTTGTCTTGGTGTTTGCGTCTTACCTCTTACGTCTGTGCTGTTTGTTCCCTTCCCTGTTCTCTAATCCTGCCCTTCCCTCCCCTCTGTTCCTTCTCATTGTCCACACTGACCCATCAATCAACCAACAACGCCCCCCCTTTCGTCGTGGTGATCTGCCCTGCTCTGGTTGGTGGCTCCGTGCTTGGGTGGCTGTATATTGTGCTGGACCAGTTCACCCAAATATGGCCTTCTTGCTGACAGGTATCACTTCTGTGAGAAGTGTTTCACTGAAATCCAGGGGGAGAATGTCACCCTGGGTGATGACCCTTCCCAGCCTCAAACGTAAGTCGGTTCCTTTCTCTTTCACATTTCGTTTTCAGAAGGAGGGGGGGGGGCAACGCGTATTCCTGATAACAAATGTGTGGTGTCGATGGGGAAATGCTGGCTTTCTTACTAAGGAGAGATTTTTGCAGTAACAAATAACAGTTGTTACTGCGCGAAGTCTGTGCGGCAGGGTCTGCTCACGCTGCTCAGTGAAATAACGTGGTCGGGAGGGGGGAGAAGGAAGCTGTGTCAATAAATGTCACTAATCCCTTATCTTTTCAAATGAAAGACTTCTGCTAATCCTGATGTCTCGCCTTTTGAAGCACAGCTTTTGTTTATGAAACCAATGGCTTGTCTTTAACCTGGCCAGAGAATAAGATGCCCTAAGATTTATGAGGAACACAAGCTGCTTTGGAAGGTGGCTGCTTTACTGACAATAGCTTCCCTTGTTCTTTGTGATTTAAAATTTATGTATATACTTGGCTATTTATTATTTTGTCTTTAATTTACCACAGAAAATGAAATTGGAAAAATATTTTCTGTAGCTTAAAATAAAATGAACTGAATTACTTTCTCAGAATAGAAAATACTGATGTGCGTTCTTCAGATTTGGTTTGCTTATTTGCTGCAGTTCAGAATAGCATGATAATGTCTCAGCCTCTGATGTAAAGGTACTACTGAGTTTTCATGTTAACTCTTTGTCTCTAGAACCATCTCTAAAGATCAGTTTGAGAAGAAGAAAAATGACACACTAGATCCTGAGCCGTAAGTAACCATGCCATTCTTTTTAAGATTGTCTCATGACTTTCACTTGTTCTTTAGCCAGCACTTCAGAAATTAGAGAATAAAGTCTTCCCATTTCCTTCATTTCTGCCTAAACACAGTAAAATCTTTCTCTAGAGTTCATAGCACAACATGCAAACTTGATGTCCACCATTGATAACCAGGACAAAAACGTGAGCCCCTTTTAATGGCTGTTTCTGTTTCACTGAAATAAAAGCCTAGTTATGTTCTTACCCTGAATATTTGAGTACCTACAAATGCTCAAAGGGAAGGGGAATTAGAAATAAAGAGTGTCTAGCCGAAGATTTACTTCTTAAATTTGAACTTCTTTAATGGCTGCTGCTGCTGAAAGGGAGCTCATGTTCAATGCTGTGTGGTTCTGCCCCGCTGCTTTGTACCACTCTGGTTCACTTAGGTGAGCTAATTCCGGCTGTTGGATGCCTGTCACACAGTGGAAAACTAACCCAGGACCAAGAAAAAAAAAAACTGGGTGGGAGAAATTCCATTCCTGCTGGGGTAGTGATCTGAACTGGCTCAGTAAAGGTGCAGAAAGCACCAAAACTGCATGGCTGTGGGTGGGACAAAGAGTAATATCTCTTCTGGTGGTGACCTGCTGCCTTGTAGCTCCCCTCATGTAACTTGTTGCTCCTATAACCCAGCTACACGATACGCTGAATGCTGAGGAACAGGATGCAGGTAATGCAGGACCTTGCTAAATTAAATACGGGAGACACCTTGAAAAAATACAAGATTTTTGCTTAGCACAAAAAAAAAAAAAAAAAAAAAAAAGTTGGCAGGTGTTTTAAGTAACTTTCAAATAACGCCAAGAGTATGAAAGAGTAATTTCTAAGGCGTGTTCTGCAAGGCACTGCACAACCTACTTAAAAATGGCCCTCCATTGTACCGAGCATTTCACGCAGCATTTCAGCCACAAGCACGGTGGGTGTGCACCTGGGAATTCAGCATTTTTCTCATCCAATTTAGCTAGACTTCTAAAAACACATTTTTCTCTTCACCTGAGTGCTCAGCCACTGAAAGTCATCCTCCTTTCTTGAGTCAGTTACCTGTGGGAAGTTCAGTGAAAGTCACGTGGGATATTTCTGTAGTAGCATTGTGGTATTCTTCCTGTTGTCCTTAACTAGCTTCTGCAAGATTTGATCTTACTGCTGTTCTGTTCTCTGGCAGTTTGATACGTAACACATTTTAATCCCTTTTCTCATCTTCGCAGATGCTAGATAGAGCTCCTTTGCCAGCCTTTTAAAGATGGACTGCTGAGCTAGACCATTGCATTTGATTCCATAAACAGTGTTGCAGTCTTAAAAGATAATTTTATTTTTGACATATGTTTAAAAAAGAAAAAAAAAGAAGTGTTGCAGACCTGTGCAAGCGAAGACAAGTTAATACATGTTTTCTTGGCACAGTAATTCACGAATGACTAGTTTTTACATTTACAGTAAGTTGAGCAACCATTTAGTCAGCTTGTGGTTGTTGCAACGATTGAAAATTAAATCTGTGAAGGTATTGTTAAGCAGAATTCTGTGGAGCTGGGAAAACTTACAACTCCACTTAGAAACAGAAATGATTCAGGAAGTTTTGCACAAAAACAAATTTCACATTTTTAAGTAATAAATTTAGTACATGTTACAGGTCTTTATGTAAAGATAGATAGATAGATATCCTATTTGCACATGAGGATAATTTGATGCATATCTGAAGCTGTACAATGAGCATTGTTTTTAACTGGTGTATAAATTGGATCTGCCAAAGTTGATTCAGTTCCTAGCAGAGGGTTAGACAATTTTGGAAAATTACCTGACTAATAACAAAACTGATTGGCTGTTATTTTTTTCTTCTCAGGTTTGTTGACTGCAAAGAATGTGGTCGGAAGATGCACCAGATTTGTGTATTACATTATGATATTATTTGGCCTTCAGGGTAAGATGTTTGTTAGCTTTTTAACCCTTGTGTAATAAGAGAGATGTTGTTCATATAATTAAGATTTTCTGCATTTGCTTTTTAATATTCATTAGCATCTTTTAGTAGTTTAGTACAGATGGACAAAGGCATTTCTAAATATATTTTTTGCATTTATGGTCTCTTTCACTATATTCAGGTGAAAACATATGAAACAAACTTGATAATATACTCAGATTTCTTTTGTTTCTTTCTAAAAATTAAACAATGGAAGCTGATTGGAAGTAGGTATGTGTACTAAAAAACAAATGCAGTTCTATCTGCTTAGCAGAACTCAACCAGACTCAACCAGTTCAGAAGGTCTTTTAAGTCCCTCAAAAATGGAAATGTGTAAACTGTTCAAATCCAGAGAAAAATATGTTGTACTTAGACAGTTAATATTATGTGTTCAAACCTTGACCTTAAGGTAGCCAGTAGCAAGGCTTTATTTATTTATAAGTTTTTGGTGCTTCTTTTCCTCTGTAGGTTTGTTTGTGACAATTGTCTGAAGAAAACTGGTAGAACACGTAAAGAAAACAAATTCAGTGCTAAAAGTAAGTTTGATGTTTCCATTTGTGTGTTCAATTTTTATTTTCTCCCTGCCATCACTGTTTTCTTCTTTCGCAGTTTTTTTAATGTTAGCTTTTTGACTGAGACTTTCTGTTGTCATGGTAGACAGTACAAGAACAATTGCAAAATGGGGAGTAGTGTCACCCAAGGCTTCTGTAGCTGTTTGTATTTTATAGACCTACTCTTCATGAGTTCAGTCAGCTTTAATGCTGCCTGATGTCTCTAGCATCTATGTACCTATTTTCCCTGAGACTTTAAAAAAAAAAAAAAAAAAAAAGGAAATGAATGGAAAGGAAAAAGGCAATGAAAGGAACAGAAGAAACATAAGACTGCATGTACATGTTTCCATGTGGCGTTGAAACTGAAGTAAATTAGTGTCACATCTAGACCCTTCAAAAACTATGTAGTATAACAAGATGCACTGCATTTCAGGTGTGCTGTGGTGGTGCCAAACACTAATGTCGTTCTAGAGCTTTTCTTGCTTCTAGAGTGGACTACAGTATAAGAACTGTCAGATGGAATAAGTAGCCAATAGCGTCCTATGTGTAGGCTTGGAAGTAACTGTTGTTGTAACCTTGTTGAAAAGTTCACTGAAGTGTGCCAAAAACTTCTGGGATCAAGTAGTCTCCATCTCCTTAATAATCCGCATACAGGCGTTCTGTGCACACAGCTAACATCAGAGAGAATAATCTGAGAACCTTTATGCACTGCAGAGGACAAAAGCCAGGGAAAAAAAAAAAGCAGAGATGCTATTATGGGAAATGTAGTGTCAACAGCATAGAGTAGAAAAATAGTTTAGAAGCAAAGTGATTCAGATGTACTTTGAAGAAATCCAAACAAACTTCAATGGCTAGAACATGCAGGTGTACTTGATTTTTCCCTTGTTCTTCGATCCTTTGAAATTCTGGGCACTACCTTGTTGTAGTACATTTGTAAACCTGAATCTTCCAAATTTTAATAAAGGAGTGGTCTTACATTAAAGATTTTCGTATGATCATATATAGTTGATTGCATTTCCAGCATAGTAAGAGATTTCGAGTGGGATAACTGGGAGGCATTGGTTTCCCTTTCCTTCTCCTTGCTCATTGCCTATCCAGTCTTCTTTTTCCCATTATGATTTGAGTCCTGCTGCCAGATTTGAGTCCAGAGCCCACTGGTGAGGTCAGCTCTTGAGATCAGTCTTGTTTAACAGTGCTGTAATAGAAACACAAGAACTGGGAAGGAAAGCTGCTTCTTGTTGTCAAAACCTTGGTCTTACTATGGACATAAAAACAAATATGAGTGGTGAATGTTTAAGACATTAACATGTTTCCTTTCCCCTCCTCTCACTCCCCATAATAACCCTGAGTTATCATCAGTATTTCTACACTCTCTCAAATGTGGCATATGATCAAGAAAGCACATCCCTCAGCTGAAAGCTATTGCTCCGCTGTTCTGGTGACATTCATAATGTATATTAAGTAAACCCAGTTATCTTAGCCACATTGCAAGTAAATTGCATAAAGCTGACTGATAGCAGACTAAATACAACCTGTAAACGAGTGTACAGCTGGGGTATGCTGTGAAATTCCTATCTGTTGAAGAATCTTTCTTACTAAGAAAACGTATAAATATTGTTTGTGTAGTAGCTAATGCAGAAAATGTTTCAAAGCCTAAAGATATCCTGACAAATAAGTCACCCAAAGAAGCATCCTGACAAAAAAATGACAGTAAGCCAGAAGTCTGACTTCATTCCTGTCTGTCCGTTACTCATCCAGTAACCAACATTTGCCATTGCTACTACAACAAAACTTCTGTACTTAGGCTGCCTGAAAACCTTACTATGTTGTTATCGGTTTGGATACCATTCTTCAAATTTGAACTACAGATTTGATAGTCATAGAATCATGGAATATCCCGAGAAGGGACCCATAAGGATCATCGAGTCTGTCCATTCAGTCTGAGTCCTGAGCTTTTATTGGAAGTACACGCGTTAGATGTGTCCAAGAAACAAAATACAGTTGCTTTTTAAAAGACTTTGAAAGTTCTAATATATCATAATACGTGGATTTTAGATCCATTCCTTACAGTGCATGTAACCTTAATGCTCCTTTTTTGTCTATCTTATTTGGCCCTTTTTCTTAATTTTTTGAGTCATTTTGCACTGCAGCATAAGGAAGAAGCAGATATCCTTTGGTTGCTTAGCATTAGAAAGATGGTAAAATGAAAATACACTACAACTGTAGATTTAACTAAAAGAGCTTTCTAAAAATGTACCAACTCATTAGCAGAAATTGAGCTGTTTCTATTTTTTCTTGTTTGTCTTGAAAGAAATCAAAACTAAATGATTTCTTCAGAAAATATCTGAAAATTCTTTAAAATCAACCACCTTCTGTTATTTATGGAAATCCCAATATCTTTAGCTGGTACTGTGTTGGAATATGTAAAGCAAATAAGTACCTTTATCCTTTAACCTTCTTTCAAATTATTTTATTGATTGCCATCAGTGTTGTGTTGCTGATGTTATAACCAAAGAATCTCACTGGACCAAGGGGAAAGACTAAAAGATGTAAAATAAGATTGTGTTTGACAATTTGTATAAACTGATCGTAAAATAAGCATTTAAGTATGTAGAAAGTAAGATCTTCCTTTGAGTATATGTGGCTCCATTCCCAGTGTCGGTGCCTAAAATAATTTTTATCAAAGATTTTTACTGCAGCGTTCTATATGCAAGCTCAGTAGTCAGGAAGAACCAACAGCCTTGTGTCTGTAGCTAGATAATAACTGAAAAATGAAGCAACAGAGAACTGAATATTAAATGCATGTTAGTAAAATGAACATCTGTAGATTGAACCATCGTTTTAGCCAAAGGTAGTTGGTGGGCCATAGAAAGTAGAAATATTAGTGGTAAAATAAATACAGTAGGGTAAGAAAAGTGGTGATTAACGTTCAAGTCAAAGCAGTGTGCTACTTTTGTTTTCTTAATTTAAATCAATCTTCATCTTAATTTCTGTAATTTGTTGTGGATTTATTTGAAGACTATCACGTTCAGTAATAGTACGAGAGCAGCTATGCACACAAAAGCTAATTGTAAATGTAAAGACTTAGAGAAGGGATCTGGACAATATGGGGACTTGAACTTTTAAAGACCTCTATCACTGTGCAAGAACTATTTAAGCTTTATGTGCAGATTACTGTAACTGTTCCATCTAAAAGCTCTCCTGAAAAGAAAAGAAAAAGCAATGAAATCTCCATTGAAGTCAAAAGGCTTTTCATTTCTGTTGATTTGCTTTGCTTGAAAAGGTGTGGCATTGAGCCAGATCTATAAAGTGATGTAATCTCTGTCAAACAGCCAAATTGTGTTTTTGTTAGGAGAAAACATTTGCAGTGTTCATAAAATAAGCCTGCAAATTTAAAAATGCTACGTAAAGCCTTCTTTGTTAGTTCACTTACTAAGTAGTTTTTCCACTGTAGTGGTTTTAGTTTCCATTTAACGGTATGAATGCTTATGCTCTGGTTAAAAACATGGGTTGATTTGCTCTTTTAATTTTGGCTGTAAAAAGAAAAATGTCTTAATTTTCATGTGAAGGTAAAACAAAGGAAGAAAGCATAGTTATGCGGAGAAGTGAGCTGAGAAACTGTACAAACATAACTGACCCTGAAATGAAGTGGTTTCACCAGTATCAAAAATGTGTCTTCTCACGTTCTCCCCCTTCAATTCCAGGGCTACAGACTACTCGTTTAGGAAATCATTTGGAAGATAGAGTAAACAAGTTTTTGCGACGACAGAATCATCCTGAAGCTGGAGAGGTCTTTGTCCGAGTGGTAGCAAGTTCAGATAAGACAGTAGAGGTTAAACCAGGAATGAAATCCAGGTTAGTAATATTAATTGCAATAAACACAATGTTAATATTTTATTATTATGCCTTCCTGCACACATGCTGCAAAACTGTGCCAATTTACACCTGAATCCTGTTGCAGAAATGTGAAACTTAGGCATGAATAAGCCTAGGAAAGGTAAGAAAAAGTAGTATGTAGCAAGTGAACTTGGAGGAGGTTGACAGCTTTATTTGGGCTGTTTGGTGGGCATGTGGAGGGACACTCTTTGGTTTTGGTTATAATACTCTGACTTTGTATTACTAAATCTAGAGGGAGAGTCTGACCATGCTTTGGTTAACATTGAATACATAGTTTACTCTGGAACATTTGCTGTTTGAAATTACTGTTCCATCAATTTCTTGTGTTTTTATAAATACTTTAGCTTTCAGAAGTTATTATTTAATCTACTTAATGGTAAATGAAAAACTTTAAATTTTTATCAAGCATTTGGGATTTGATTCATAAAGGTAATGTTGACATCACGTCATCGTAGCACATCAGGTTTTTTACTCTGCAGTATATTTAAAGGCTGGTGGTTTCTGAGGATGTTCTCGTATTCAGTGCTTGCCTATTCAGTCATATGTTAACTATATGGACACTATTTTCTCCTGAGTTGTGCAGTGACAGGCTCTGTTTTAATACAGCTGTGATCTGACCCTAGTTTAACTTCTGCATAAGTATTTCTAACAAGTTAAAAGGAAGTTAAAAAGAGTTTTTTCTTACTGGTTTTGTGACTGTCTTTTTTTCTTCTTTTTCCTTCCTGTCACTCTTTTCTCCAGATTTGTGGATTCTGGTGAGATGTCAGAATCCTTCCCTTACCGTACCAAAGCTCTATTTGCATTTGAGGAGATTGACGGAGTAGATGTATGCTTCTTTGGCATGCATGTACAGGAGTATGGCTCAGATTGTCCCCCTCCAAATACAAGGTAATCTTGCATTTCTATAGCAGTGGCTCATGCACAGAGAACATCTAGCTCCATTCACTGGGAGATTACTTTCAACTACAGAAGAGTGGGAGATGTATTTCAATTCTGTGGATGAAATAAGTCCTACAATGTAACTGCAAATGACTTTGAAAGGGACAACTTAAATTTTGGAAATTACAACGTTTTTGTTTGTTTGTATGATCTATTTAACTTTACCTCTTGATGTATATTCTTGCTGTATTAAAATGTTACCCATCTTCTCATTCTGAGGGCTGTTCAAACCTTCTTAAGATGCTTAAATATTCATTAGAATAATATACAATCATCTTTTTTGTTCAGTATGGCTGTATATGTACCTTCTGTAAAAGTCAGTTCTCGGTAGCAAAAATGAAGTTCATCTGTACATCATTTCTTTCATTCTTCTCTCATTATTATAGACGTGTGTACATATCGTATCTAGATAGTATTCATTTCTTCCGCCCCCGTTGTCTCCGAACTGCAGTTTATCATGAAATCCTCATTGGATATTTGGAGTACGTGAAGAAACTGGGGTAAGTGAAACCTTTTGTTAAGAAATGTTATTTTCATAGCATTTTGTTTATCCAGGATGCCAAATAGCCTTGCACTTGGAGTAGTCTCTCTTTACTTCTACCCTTTCTGAGGTCTGTGGAACACGTGCCTTTTCTGCAGTGGGGAGAGATTGGATTTTGTCAATGAGGTTGTTTTTCTGTCATTAGGATTCTTTCTTTCATTTTGTCTCGCTGAGTTAATTTAAAGACTGTAATCAATATCGTTAAGGTTCTTTATGTCTATGTAAATTGCAGGTATGTGACAGGACACATCTGGGCCTGTCCTCCAAGTGAAGGAGATGACTACATTTTTCATTGCCATCCACCTGATCAGAAAATACCCAAACCCAAACGCTTACAAGAATGGTATAAGAAGATGCTGGACAAGGCATTTGCTGAGAGAATCATTCATGACTACAAGGTTTGCTACTGTTTATTTGCTGAATTATTTTGGTGGGCTTTTTATTTGTATCTTCTTAAAAGCTTTCGAGCAACAGTGTTATCTGGGAAATTGGGGGCAGTGTAGTCCTTTTGCATTTCTTCTCAATGTTTTTTTTGGGAAAAAATCATTTGGTGAAGCTGTGCATCACGGAAGGTCATGGGCTGTCTCTGTTTTCTTTCTTCAGTGAGTTTGTGAATTGTACAGCTCATGTTCTTCAGTCGACTCTGTAAGAAATACTGCGGGCATTCCTAAAGTGGGCCCATGGCATCCCTATTCAGGTGCTTAAGGGAGAGAGGAATGAGCAAAAGCAAGTGGACTTTCCTGTACTGTACTTACTGGTTAAAAGGACAGGGTCATTAGTATTAGCTTGTGCTGAGGGAGGGGAGAAGCTGTTTGTGGTGATTCTGGAGGATCAGGCGGAATATGGGACGTCACTAGTATTAAATTAAAAAAAAATCTTATAAAAATGGCTTCTTCACTTGAAGAAAAAGGATGGTTTTTGTAATCACATGTGTACCCAAAGCAGTAAGTTAAAGAGTGGAAAAGGTAGCATTTGCCACTCCCTACACATGCTAAAATTTACATGTATTTCTTAATGGTAGTGACAGTGCACAAAAAATAATTGATGTTTTGATTGTAAATGACAGTTACTAAATGTGTGGAACAGAACAGCATAGAACAAACCTTGTCATCTGATGTGGAGTAGTAAAGAGCTAGAATGTCTCTTTCTTTGCCAATAAGCTGGTCTTGATAGGAACCCAGTAGCAGGTTCCCAGATGAAGAGCTCACAGACTTTCAGATTCGTCAGGGAAAGGGTTAGATGGGACATAGTTGCTGTTGATTCTGCTCTTGTTCAGAAGCGGTGTAGGAAAAGCTCAGTGGTGGGGCTTGATTTTTAATTGGTGTACCTAGCAGGGGGGGCTTGGTTACCCATTCCAGGATTATCCCTGTCTGTACCGTCACGCACCTGTTGCGTGATGGAGGTTCAGCAGAGCCTCAGCAGCTTTCTGTCAAAGCTGAAGCAGGGAGTGAGCTGTTAGCACTACTGTCAGACCAGGTCTTTGTGCTGTTCTCAGAAAAGAAGGCCTGCAAGGAGTGGGCCATGGGCCCTGAGTGAAGCACAGCTGCTCAGTGTAGCATGGATTGCCTCTCTGGTTCTCCCATCGCTCTCAGTGGTCTTCATTTATTTGTTCTTGGTATTGTGTCACTCAACAGGACATCTTCAAACAAGCGACTGAGGACAGGCTGACAAGTGCCAAGGAGCTGCCGTACTTTGAAGGTGATTTCTGGCCCAATGTGCTGGAGGAAAGCATTAAAGAGTTGGAGCAGGAGGAGGAGGAAAGGAAGAAGGAAGAAAGCACTGCAGCTAGTGAAACAACAGAGGTGAGTTAGCTTTACGTGTTGTATGTGCTTCTGGATCACAAAGCTGACAGTTAACACTTCAGGAAATTAGAGTTCACAGTCTAACTAGGAAAAAGGTCATTCACATCAGATTTTAAATCAGGGGTTCCCTTTATCTGCATTTCTGGTTTTCTTGTCAGGTAAGAAATATTCTGTTGGCTTGTTACTTCATTAACAGAATTAGAAGTCAGTTATGTAGTTCAGCATTTCTGTTCTCTGGGAAATGTGTTAAGCTACTTTTGGATTGCATCGTGATTGCTATGTTGGCTTGCAGTCATTCAGCGGAGCTTTTGGTTCACACCTTTGCAAAGGTGTTTGTGTTTTGAAAGATGCTGTATTTTTCAAAGCTGAATTAAATTTTGCCTTTATTTAATCAAAGATACTTGAAGTCACTTGCAATTAATGCTTCTGAATTTCAGTTCCCAACTGTTACAAGCTTTACACTGGTGCGAAATTTTGATCCTGGTGGTGGTGTTCCTTCACCAGCATTCTTTTTGTGTGAATAATTTATTTAATTAAAAAAAAAAAAAAACACCTCCCAGCCAGAATTTCATTATTTATATTTGTCTGGTTTGTACCTGTAACTAAATGTTTGTAGTGCTTTTATACTGTCCTTTTCCCTTGTGATTTACAGCAAGATATTTTGAAAATAAATATGGTAGGAAAATCTGAAGTCAGGATCAAGGTGGAACCAGAAGCTTTAACTAGGGAGAAACTGCATTCAGCTTAGATGCTGTGACAATTTGTGTACAGTATGTATCACATGTGATTGATGTGGAGCAATTTCATTTATGTCAGAAAGTTCCATCTATTAAACCTTACCGGCTCCTTCAAAGCTAATATAGTTTGCTGCTATTTTTATGGAACTGTAAAGTTAATGGCTTTCACCTTTTTCATTCTGAATGTAATTTTAAAATTTGAAATATTTCAACAAACATAGCAGCATAAAAGTAACTGAAAGGCAAGGCTTGAAATTTATGTTGCAGTATTCTTTTGTTAACAGTATCACTTTCAATAAATCATAGCCTGCCCTTGTAGCCTGCCATTCTGAAAATGCCAGGGTAAACATGGGCATCCAAGAGGGGGAAAAAAGGTGCTTTAAAATCCCCCAAACAGCTGTTAAACTCATGAGTTTACTTAAAGTGAGAAGAGACAGCCATGACTGTTAAAATCCGTATATTCCACTCTAATGCCATTGTTGTTGCTTGGAGTAAGGTGGGAACAAAATCTGCATCCACCTTGCTCAAGATGTTAACCAGAAATGCAATAAAAGTGAAGCAGTGTGGTCTTTGCCCCTTGGCTCGGGAAAATGAGTAAAAGGAAAGCGTGAGGACTTGTCTAGTGCAGTGATTTTGTGAACTTGCATCATTTTGTGGAGGAAGGTATGCCCAGCAATGGGGGATCTCCACATGTAGAAACAATTGATGAATCATAGTAGTTTGCCTTGTACTGCAGTTGTACAGAACCTGTTTGTGACAAGAACTTCACAAAAACACAAACTTCATGTACGTGGAGAGAAAGTTAAAGTGTAGCTGAACAGTAGAGAGTGCCCCAGCTCTGCAGGTGTCCTACTAGGTTTCAACCTGTTTTTTCCTTTGGTGTTCAAATTTTAAAACCTGTGTAGGTCCTCCAGAATGAACAGGCAAAGGGGAAGACATGCCATAATGCCATCGGGGTGGTAGAAAACTTTGTGAGAGGAAGTCATAGGAACACACTGAATTCAATTCCAAATATCTGCAAATCACTTAGAGCTCAGTCTGGCTTGCCCTTAGCGTAGTTTTAATTTCCAAACAGGTTTGGTCAAAAAGTCAGTAAGATTAGTTACTGAATAAAACAAGGTTCGACAGGGAATTCCCGTCTAAGCCTAATGAACAAAATGAAAGACAGCAATGAGACATATGGTCTACATGTAGAACTGCTTCTTCACTTGGAGTATTTGTGTTTTGTTTGAACAAATGTGCTTGCAAATAAAACCTGTTTGCCTGTACATAGCATTCGTGAAAGAAACTTTGTTGTATGTATATGTATCAGAGGATTTCAGTAGCTTATTTTTGCATTCTGCAGACCAACATTGTAGTAGTCAGGGGAATTTTATTGGGTGGTGTGCTCCCTGTTGGGAATTTGTGTTTTGGAGGTGTTTTTTTTTTTTTTCAGGAACATTAGAAATGTAAAACTGTTTCTGTTTTCTCAGGTCATCTAAATAGCATCATTTTTTTTTGTTTTTTTTTTTTTCCACAGCATTCAGAATATGTTCACTGTGGTCTATGTTGTAATTATACACAAGTGAAGGCTTTGAAAGCTTGATATTGTTTGGAGTTACAGACGCAGTAGCAAGTCTTCAGGATTGGAAAAAATGTGTTTTGTTAGTTTCAAATCCTATGTGTCTTTATCTATGCATTAGCCTTAGATTTGTTGATTAATTAATTAGAACTTGAGCAAGTGTGTGAAGTCTTAAATGCACAACAAAGCAAAGTCTACTCTTGTAGAATTTTTTTAAGTCCATTTTATTTGTAACTCATTTTATTATCAAATGTCTTCAGGATCTTGAAAAACAAGCAATGGAAGCTGAAGTACGATGTTTGAGAAGGAAAAAAATAAACTGAAAATTATTTAATGTATATGCATAGTTGAGGAAAAAACGGACTATTTTTAAACAACATTTGAAACTTCTTGCTTGCTGGTTTGACTTTTTATTTTTCCTGGAGGATAAGATATATTTAACACAGTATGCTTGATTTGCAGGCATTGGAACAAAGTTCTATTATTGACAGCAGAAATGTTTCACTTTCAGCTGCAGTGAATGGGAGAGAGCTCTATAAAGTTTAACACATTTCCTATGCACTTATTGCAGGGAAGCCAAGGTGACAGCAAAAATGCCAAGAAAAAGAACAACAAAAAAACCAACAAGAATAAGAGTAGCATCAGCAGAGCTAACAAGAAGAAACCCAGCATGCCAAATGTGTCCAACGATCTGTCTCAGAAGCTGTATGCCACCATGGAGAAGCATAAAGAGGTACTGTCAAAATGTGCTGTGTAAAGGGATTTTATTCCCGTAAATCAAGGCATGATGATAGAACTGAAAAATCAGGGAGAGTAAAGCTTTAGGTTATGCTGAGTTTTTCAGTTATGTAACAACATATTGAAGAGATTACCATAAACTAAGTCAAATAAATAACGTTTGCAGCATAACATTATTGCAACAGAACGTGAGCATTTCCTGCAGGATTATCTAACATTGTTGGCTTTTTTTTTTCTCTGTGTTTATCTGCAGGTCTTTTTTGTGATTCATTTACATGCTGGGCCTGTAATTAACACTCTGCCTCCCATTGTGGACCCTGATCCATTACTGAGCTGTGATCTGATGGATGGGCGAGATGCCTTCCTCACTTTAGCCAGAGATAAGCACTGGGAGTTCTCCTCACTACGCCGATCCAAGTGGTCCACGCTCTGCATGCTGGTAGAACTACATACTCAAGGGCAGGATCGCTTTGTCTACACGTGCAATGAGTGCAAACATCATGTGGAAACAAGGTGGCATTGCACTGTCTGTGAGGTATGTGTATATCACCTGACACTTCAATCGAGCTCGTTTCCTTTTGGTTTGTTTCTGTTTTTAAATATTGCACAGAGTTCTTCCAAGTTAAGCATATTCTGATGTTTGTGGTAGTTGGTGTTAGAATGAGTGCAGCCAGGTGCGTGGCCGGGCTGCTGTGAAGCTGGCTGAGAAGGCTAACACAGCTCTTCATTTCTGTCTTTTCTGCCCAGCATTGGAGGCTGCTTGCCCTTCAGATCAGCCCAAATAATTGCTTCCTAACCTGGCTCAATACTTTTAATGTCTGGTCCTATTACAGGATAGATTACTTCTACTGAACTATGTTAGAGAGCAATTACACACGGAGTTATACAGATGGGCTTGAGGAGAAGATAGCCTCTAGAGGGCTTGCGATGACCTCTGGCTGTAGCTGAACCAAAAAAAAATTTTTTTGAATAAGTGTAACCTAGTTTTTACACTACAAATTATTGCTAGGTTTGTGGTGGAAGAATCTTAATTAATCCCTCTGAGGAAAGCATTGAATAGAGCTTCTTGAGGCAAGACTGCAGGAAACGGATCGTATAGACTAGGGGATTTAAGTGGTGGAAGGAATTGTGGCCTTTAAGTTTCTTCTGGGTACTTCTGTATGAGAGAGTGACCTTTCTCCAGAAAACAAAAAAAAGCACAGGGTAGTGAAAATGTGGGTGTTTGAGCAGGTTTTCAGATGTGTCTGTCTTGACATGAAACCTGCAGTTAGAGATTAAAAAATACATTTCAGGTTACAAATTATCTGTCAGTAATCACACGAAGAATAGTAAAATGGAGAGCAAAGCCATGATTTTTAAGCACTTAGGTTTGTTTGAACTGTTCAGAGGTGTCAGGTCTCCTTGTGTAGGTAGCCCAGTAGACACTGCAGCAAAGTGAAGTCACCATCCTCAAAAGGTAGGGAGGCACACGACTGCTGTATAAGAAGATTCAAGAGACAATTACAGCCCGTTTGCGTTATTACCCATAACAGGCAAGACCTGTGACTGCAGGCTCGCTTTGCTGAGGCAGCTGATGGGGCTTCTGCCTTCTGCTGCCCAAAACTCCCAGCCCCAAAGGTCCGATCCCACTGTCCTGGGGGCTGTGCAGCCGCTTCTCTACCTCGGTATACCAGGAGTGTATTGAAACTGGCAGCGGTCGTCTTGCTATTGTTTGGCTGTGTGTTTGTACCCACTGAAAGCCAAAGTGTGCTTCCGCATCAGGGTCATGGTGCTCGCCTAGCAGCACTCCTGGTCTCCTCTCTTACTGCCGTAGTTAGTGCTTTACAGACAACTGAACCCTGGATTTTCTTTGCTTTCAGGACTACGACCTCTGCATTAACTGCTACAACACTAAGAGCCATGACCACAAGATGGTTAAGTGGGGCCTGGGTCTGGATGATGAGAGCAACAGCCAAGGAGAGCAGCAGTCCAAGAGCCCCCAGGAGTCACGACGACTGAGCATCCAGCGCTGCATTCAGTCCCTTGTCCACGCCTGTCAGTGCCGCAATGCAAACTGCTCATTGCCATCCTGCCAGAAGATGAAACGGGTTGTCCAGCACACCAAGGGTTGCAAGCGCAAGACCAACGGTGGCTGTCCAGTGTGCAAACAGCTCATAGCTCTTTGCTGCTACCATGCCAAACACTGCCAAGAGAACAAATGCCCTGTGCCATTCTGTCTCAATATCAAACACAAGCTTCGACAGCAGCAGATCCAGCATCGCCTGCAGCAGGCTCAGCTCATGCGCAGAAGGATGGCTACCATGAACACCCGAAACGTGCCTCAGCAAAGTTTGCCTTCTCCTACCTCAGCAACGCCTGGTACCCCTACACAGCAGCCAAGTACACCGCAAACACCGCAGCCTCCTCCCCAGCCCCAGCCTTCCCCTGTAAGTATGTCACCGGCTGGCTTCCCCAGTGTGTCGAGAACTCAGCCCCCCACTACTGTTTCAGCAGGAAAACCCACAAACCCGGTTTCCGCACCTCCACCTCCGGCCCAGCCTCCGCCAGCCGCGGTGGAAGCAGCTCGGCAGATCGAGAGAGAAGCTGCCCAGCAGCAGCAGCAACTCTACAGGGTCAACAACATCAACAATGGTTTGCCTCCTGGTCGCCCAGGGCTAGTAAACCCGACGGTGGGTTCAGTGAACCAGATGCAGCAAGTCAGCATGAATGTACCCCGGCCCAACCCCGTAAGCGGCCCGGTGATGTCCAACATGCAGCCTGGGCAGTGGCAGTCGCCTCCGATGCCGCAGCAGCAGCCGATGCAGCCAGGAATGGCGAGACCAGTGATGCCAATGGCAACGCCACAAGCAGTGGCTGGGCCCAGGATGCCAGGCGTGCAACAGCCGCCCCGGAGCATCCCTCCGAATGCACTTCAGGACTTACTGAGGACCTTGAAATCACCGAGTTCACCGCAGCAACAGCAGCAGGTTCTTAATATCCTTAAATCCAACCCTCAGCTTATGGCAGCTTTTATAAAGCAAAGAACAGCCAAATACGTGGCTAACCAGCCCGGGATGCAGCCGCAAGCAGGCATACAGCCCCAGCCTGGGATGCAGCAGCCGCAGACCGGCATGCAACAGCCAGGCATGCACACTCAACCGGGATTGCAGAACATGAACGCGATGCAAGCGGGAGTGCAGAGACCGAGCGTTCCTCCCCAGCAGCAAGGGATTGGAGCTATGAATCCCCAGGGACAAGCGATAAACATTATGAACCCCGGCCACAACCCCAGCATGGCAAACATGAGTCCGCAGTACAGAGAGATACTGAGGAGGCAATTACTGCAGCAGCAGCAGCAGCAACAGCAGCAGCAGCAAGGAGGGGCTGGCATGGCAGGAGGGATGGCAGGACATAGCCAGTTCCAGCAGCCTCAAGGACCGGGAGGTTACCCTCAGGCCATGCAGCAGCAGCGGATGCAGCAGCATATATCCATACAGGGGGGGTCCATGGGACAGATGGCTCAGATGGGACAGCTGAACCAGATGGGCCAGCCCGGCATGGGGGCAGACGGCACTCCCAACATTCAGCAAGCACTGCAGCAGAGGATCCTGCAGCAGCAGCAGATGAAGCAGCAGATAGGGTCCCCGGGCCAGCCCAACCCCATGAGCCCACAGCAGCACATGCTCTCAGGACAACCGCAGGCGTCTCATCTCCCTGGCCAGCAGATCGCCACCTCCCTCAGCAACCAGGTGCGGTCCCCAGCGCCCGTTCAGTCTCCCCGTCCCCAGTCCCAGCCGCCACATTCCAGCCCTTCACCGCGGATACAGCCCCAGCCGTCACCGCACCACGTCTCTCCCCAGACTGGTTCCCCCCACCCAGGACTCGCAGTTACTATGGCTAGCTCCATGGATCAGGGACACTTGGGCAACCCAGAACAGAGTGCAATGCTTCCACAACTAAACACCCCGAACAGGAGTGCGTTGTCTAACGAGTTGTCTCTGGTCGGTGATACCACCGGGGACACGTTAGAAAAATTTGTGGAGGGTTTGTAGCATTATGGGAGCATCACTTTTTTTTTTTCCTTTCGTGTTCTTGGGACATTTTGTACTGAAAATTCAGGCATCTGGGTTGTTTTGAATCCTAGATGGAACTGCTGCTTCCTACACGTGGAAGAATGAATTGCTGTTTAAAAAAAAAAAAAAAAAAAACAATACAAAGAATATATTTTTTTGTTAAAGCCAGGCAGTTAAAATATCTGGTCTCTTTTGTGGGTTTTTTTGGTTTTTATTTTTTTGTTGCTGTTGACTCATACCTTTTTTTTAACGGGGAAAACAAGTTCATTATATTCATATTTTTTATTTGTATTTTCAAGACTTTAAACATTTGCGTTTAAAAGAAGAAAAATAATATTCAGAAACTGTTTCCTGAAATAATGCAACATTATAATGTATCCCGGTAACTTTGACACGTTGCGGGAAGATTTTTTTTTCTATAGTGAACTCTGCAGGCGTTTGAAGTATTACCCCTGGAAAGATAGGAATTGACTCTTGCACACAAAAACACACATTGGCCAATGCCAAAATCTTTGTCTTGCAGATGTAGAAATTGTTGCTTTGTTTCTCTGATAAAACTGGTTTTAGATGAAAATAGGGATGATCACTCTTAGACCGTGCTGATTTGAATAGAGAAGAAGCATTCTTTTCTTTCTTTCTTCTATGTGAAACTTGAAATGAGGAAAAGCAATTCTAGTGTAAATCATGCAAGCGCTATAATTACTATAAATAAGAAAATCCAAGAAGATTCAATCACTGTATAGAATGGTAAAAAAAAAAAAACTCATTTCTTACTTATAATATCATATTGTTAAATAAACTGTGTGCAACAGAAAAAAAGGGTGGTCCTTCTTGAATTCATGTACATGGTATTAACACTTAGTGTTTGGGTTTTTTGTTATGAAAATGCTGTTTTCAACATTGTATTTGGACTATGCATGTCTTTTTTCCATTGTATATAAAGTATTGCTTAAAATTGATATAAATTACTGAAGTTTTTAACATGTATTCTGTTCTTTAAAAATCCATGTAAGAATGTTTAAGGTTTTTATTTATTTATATATTTTTTGATCATGTTCTTTGTAAGACATGGCTATGAATATTCACTCATTACACAGAGCAGCCAGAGGCATCAGTAGGAGTGGCACGAAACATGGAGTATTGTAGGTAGCATGTCTGTTTTACAACACCCTTTAGTGATTGTTTCCTTTTCGGGGAGGGAGAGGAGAGGGGAATGGTTCCCATACATTTAATACTTACAGGTGTTCATCCATAAGGGTTAACTGGAATAAATTATTAATAGCCGTTGCTTTTTAAAATCTGCATTAATTTAGAGAAGGATCACCAATGAAAGGCAAATAGAGAGTATTGAGTTAATTCTAGGCTAATTTATTTAGTCTACAGTAAAATATGAACCTATTGACTTTAACACTATTTTTCTGCTGTTAACTCTGAGTCTAGATTTGAGGGTTTTCTGTGGAATAAAAAATAACAAATCATGTACATGTTCCCTTTAATATCCTGTCACCATGCCCTCATCTTCCTGGGATACTTGCCCCTTCTCCTCCCACTGAATTACTTTCTCCAAGACAAAATCCAGGGAAACTTTCCCAGCGTAGGTGTGAGCTAAAACCACAACTAGCCTAAAATGCCATCACTCAGACCTGAGGCTTCTCCGTTCCATGCAACTCACGAGGGATTCGCAGCAACGCCCGGCGGCCTGTTTGTGCTCTGGGGGGAGCACCTGGCCTGCTCGGCTTCTCACCTTCGGTTAGCTCTCCCTCCAGCCTCGTGTTTTTAGGAGCGGGGCTGGGGGAGGATGGGGTGAGAAGAGCGCATGGTTTCTCTCTTAAAAGGAGAACTTTTGTCCCCGTGCCCTCAAAACAGTATTGCGCTGCGGCGCTACTCCGTTCTTAACTACAGAGCCTCTGCTTAAACTTTTCTTGCCAACCTTTAACTATTGTACCTTTTGCACCACCATTGGATTCATCTGCCCATGCAACTGTCTTCAGCAATTCAAGATGTCAAAATTGGGGGCTGGGGTGAGGTCAGTGAACACTAACCCAAAGCTTGTCCAAAAGAAATTGCTGTAAAAAAAAAAAAAAAAAAGATGGAAAGCCCTGATGCTGTGTCTCATGCTGTGTACTTAAAAAGAGGAAAAATACTATATTTGTGATCAAAAAGAGGAAACTTGAAATGTGCTGGTGTTTCTAATAAAAGCTGGTAAAACTGCTTGGATTGAAGGATGCTTCCAGTTGGCTGGTGCCCGCTAGGATCGGCAGAGCCTGATGCCTGAGGTTAAGATAACCGCACCCGATCTCGTTAATACCTTTAGCATCCATTTTAAAGAAGTGTTGGCACAGCTTCCCCATTTGAATACGCTGGGTCTCGTACGGAGCAGAGAGCTGCTGGGCTGCAGCTCACCTGGGCTCTGCTTCATGGGGAAGAGTGAAAAGAGACCTGGTGGGAAGCGAATACTGGAGTGTTTTAACTGCAACCTGATGTATGCTGCAGGCACCTGGTAAGGGGCAGGTTTAGACTGGATAATCCCAGCTCGCTGGAGCAGCTGTTCCAGAGAGGAGCGGGTATTTTAGGGAGAGAAGTGAAGCAAAGCTGAAGAGAAATGCAAACAGAGGCCGGGCTTGGAGTACAGCCCCTGCGGCCCCATAGAGAGGTTTTGGTCCGGTTTCCTTTGGATGTTTTTATGAAGCTCAGCGTATTTGAAGCCTGGACGGACGTCTGCTACTTCAGGGCCCTGCCGGTGCTGCCTGGGGGTGGCCCTGGCCGTGAGGAGCAGCACCTGAGGACCACGGGACTTCACAGCAGAGGAGCTGGAGCCTGGAGCGGGACCTGCACGGTGGCTGAGCCCAAACCCTGGCGAACAACTGAAGGAAACGAAGGGAAAGGCGGCGCTCAGGCCTGAACCTCGCTGCCCTGCCCCGTGCCCCCAGCCCCCCTGGGAGCGGCGCTCAGGGGCCGCCCGCGCGTTCCGTGCAGCCGGGGGCACCCCCGGTGCTCCCCCCCCCCCCCCCCCCCGGGCCCCTTTAGGGCAGGCGCTGCGGGGCTGAGCACGAAGAGGCCTCCACCGGGAGCCGCAGCAGCAGGTACCGGGGGGGGGGGGGGGGGACACAGCCCCGTTGTCCCCGTTGTCCCCACGCTGGGGGGGGGGTTGGAGATTCCCCTCGGGGATGACGTCACGCCCGCCTCATGACGCCATCGCCTCGCGCCGCACCGGGAGCTGGCGGCATGGCGGCGGCGGCGGCGGCGCGGGGGGGGAGGCGCCTCGGGGCCCTGCTGCGAACCGGGATCGGGATCGGGGCCGGGGCCGGGGCCGGGCCGCGGGGGGCCGCAGGTGAGCGGGGCCCCGCCGGGAGCAGCCCCCGGGGCCGGGAGGGGGGCACGGGGGTGCCGCTTGTCCCGCTTGTCCCGGGAGGCTTCCTCGGTAGCCGCGGTGAGGGGGGGGCGGTTCGTGGCCGGGGCTGCCCGGAGCCCCCCGCCTGCAGGCCCGGCACGGGACGGAAACGGGTGGGAAATGGGGCCGGGGCTCTGCCTGGCACGGGACGGGCCCTTAGTTAGGGGGGGTGAGGCCAAACGTGGCACGGATCGAAAAACGCCTTTAAAATAATTAATGTGTTGTGCTGCAGAGGAAGGGAGGCAAAAAATTAATACACAAAAAATGCGAATGGCTGCGGGTCCTGCAGGCACTTCTGGGCCAGGAGTGGCCTCGGTGCTGGCTCTGCGGCCTTGCTGCCCTCTTGCCACGAGGGAGAGCCCGGGCTGGAGCAGCAGAGCCCCTGCTGCTGGGGCAGGAGCTGCCGGTGCCTGCCACGGTGGGTGGGCAGGGGCTGGGGTTACCTGTGGACAGAGCCTGAGGACTCCCGGACAAGCTGGAGGGGCCAGAAGGGCCGGGTGCTGGCTTTGCCCAGGGCTGTGCTGAGGCTGGGGCAGGCGGAGGAGAGCTGAGTGTCCCCAGCAGAGCTGAGTGTCCCCGTGCCAGCTGTGCCCCAGGGCTGCGTGTGGCCAAACCAAACTAGCGGTGTCCAAAACGCTCATGGTTGCGCTGTGAGGACTCACCATGCAAATGGCTCCCAGTTCTGTCTGCTGTTAGTGTTTTTTTTTTGTACCCCTTTGTCTAAAGCAGTGACACCCTGAAGGCATGCCTTTGGCAGCCCTAGGGTTCAGAGCTTGCCTCCTTCCCCTGCGTACGAGCACAAAATGAGTTGAAAGAAAAGCCTGGGCTGGTCACTGCCTCCAGCCACGTTTGTTGCTTATCTGTTTTCTCCCCTCCCAGGCCACCCCAGCCCTGTCCCCAGCACCAGTGGGTCTGCGCCCCCCGGGCTGTCCCTGGGGCCCAGGCTGTGTGAGCTGCCCCTGAGACACAGCACCGAGCAACTGGCTTTGGGACGAGCTCTGTAGTGCTGTAAATTGTCTTCTGGTGTCCAGGTTTGGCTTTAGTTTCATCTCCCCACAGAATGAAGGCTTAGTTCACCTGGGCACCATGAGGTGAGGGCTGGAAGGAGGGCGAAAGGGAATCCTGGTCCTTAACGGGGCTTGTGCCATTCTCTGGCTCCCTCGTCTTCCACGTGCTGCTTATCCCAGAGCTGGCTTGGCTGGAGGATGTCGTCCCTGTGCTGTGACAGCCAGGTATTTGCTGCCACAGAGGAGCTGCTCACAGGGGCCTAGCAGGGCTGGCTGGAGCTGTTCGGAGGTAGGGGAGTGAGGTCGTAAAGTTGCTGCTGGTGGGATGAAAGCGAGCAGAAGGATTTTGGTGCTGAGGGGTCCGCCTGATGCATTAGTGTCGCTTCCAGAGAAGGTAACACCAGTGGAAGCAGCAGAATGCCTCTTCCTCACCAGTTAATTCACTGTGAAAGTCACACGTTGCCATATTCTGGCTAGACTTCAGATTCAGAGGGGACAGGCTGGGGCAGCAACTTCCCGGAGGGGAATGGCAAGTGTCACAAGGGACCTTCAGTCTTGCTTGGCCAGTGTCATTCCCCACGGGACTACTGAAATGGGGCCTTTAAAGATTGCTGCTGATCCTTGTGTCTTTTACTGAAATGTCCTGAATTGTGTCTTCTAGCAAGAGGCCCAGCATGCCTCCCAAGGGAAATCCTCCGTTGTTGGAGCCTCCGGCACAGCATTCCTGCCACCTGCGTTTCTGCTGGCCGGACATACAGCACGCAGACAGCAGAGAGCAAGGAAGAGGAGCCCCTGCACACCATCATCAGCAACACGGAGAACGTCAAAGGTGGGCACGGACACTGCTGTCCCGTGGGAGCACTCTCGAGCTGCAGACAGAGCCAGGACAATGTCAAAGCCTTGGCTGGGCGTAGCTGTGCCCTGACCGTGTGGGTGAGCCCTCTGGGGTGGTGTTTCTGGAGGAGGTGTGGGTTGTGGTTGTCCCATCCTAGCCAGCAGATAGCAGACTGAATCTGCGTTGCACCATCACCTGCCCCAAACTGGAGCGTGCAAATAGAATGGCCTTTAATAAGAAATGAGGCCATCAAGACTGCGGGAACAAGTTGCATCTGTGAGCTTAGCCAGGCAGTTGACTGTCATGCATATGTGTAGAGGCTTCACAGGCACAAGAGTTTGCCTGAAAAGAGGCTTTTTGTCCCCAAAACAGCTTCTGCCCAGGACATTGCTGTGGACCATGAAGCTCTAATGAGAATCCTGTTGTCAGCACTTGGATTAGAATGAATTGCCTTGCACATCTCCGGAGAGAGGTGCTTTAAAGCAAAACTGCATGAGTTATTTGAGCACAGAAATAGCATCCTAACTCTGTGCTCTTGTGGCTTTCCTGGCAGGTATTGCTGTGACTGCCAGGCTGTGAAGCTCCCGGTAGGGTTGATGCACTGCTCCTGCTGCTGTCCATGCCCCAGCTTAGGCTCTGTCCCCAGGGAACATAGGTGCCTACCAGCCAGGCCTGGCATGTGTGTGACCTGTGGCTCTCCCTGTATTGCTTTAGGGTTCTCTAAAGCCTCTAGCAGGAGAAATGCTGTTTTTAAAAAGCCAAGGATGGTCTCTCGGCTGCAGTATTGTGGCGTTTTAGTCTTTCTGAGGAAAATTCTCTTCCAGGGCACAGCCACCCACTTGCATAAATAGGTGTAAATGTGCTGGCCCTGCCAGCCCCACAGAGACGTTTGAGTCTGGCTTTTTCTGTGTAAGGCTCAGAGCGTTGTTTGGCCTGAGGAAAAACCAGCTGGCTGCAGAGCTCCTAGAGCTGGGCACGTGCAGGTGGATTCAAGGAAGGGTATGGAAGACAGGCCATGGGGGCACTTCACAGGGTGCCTGGGGATCACATGGGGCCACACATGAGGAGCAAGGGGAATCTTCTTTCCCTCCTGGCTACCTGACCACAGTCTGGACGTGGTGACCGACGTGCAGGCACTGCAGTCTGTGCCTGTCTTGAGGTTTGTACGCAAGGAGTGGAGGTGCAGAGGCCAAGCATCTGCTTGGCAAAGCGTGCTGCAGCATAGAGGTGTGTAAGTGGCACTCTTGTTGTCATCTCTTTGGAGGCCACAGCTGCCTGTCTCACTTCACACTCTCACTCCTGGGAAGCTGAGGTATGTGGTAAGAATGCAGATTTGCCAGATTTCCCATGACAACCCCAGTGAGGTACCTTAAATAAGTGTCTCTGGTTTGATTCCAGGTGCGGCCTCCAAGCATGAGTTTCAGGCTGAAACGAAGAAACTGCTGGACATCGTTGCCCGTTCCTTGTACTCAGAAAAGGAGGTAGGGCATCTGCCACCTGCCCCAGCGCTGGCAGAACTTCTGCGAGCCAAATCCTGTCTCTGTCAAGGGTTATATTCACAGCCGTTGAGCTGGAAGAATACCTGCTCTATTTCACAGTAAATCCTGTGCTATTCATATCCCACCTTTTCTTGAACGGTCTTTTCTAAGCCACCTTGAAAATCTGAAAAGTATGGCCAAGGTTCCTCTGTGGGCTTCAGAGGCTCTGTGCTTTGTTAGTGAGTTCAGACAAACCATTCTCCTGTCAGATAATGGGGAAAGGCAGTTCTTGTAGCACGCTGGGATTTAGTTTGTGGGTTGACAATGAGCTCCTGGGCTCTGCAGAAGGCCAGGCTGCAGTGTCAGGTTGTCTCTTCCCCAGGTATTTATCCGGGAGCTGATCTCCAACGGCAGCGATGCGCTGGAGAAACTGCGTCACCGGCTGATGGCAGAAGGGAAAGCCTTGCCAGAGATGGAGATCCACCTGCAGACGGACGGTGGAAAGGGAACCATCACTATCCAGGTACCTCCCTTTAGCAACAGGAGAATGTTCCTCCCTGCTGCTCTCACCACTGGCCTCACTCCTGTGAAGGAGTGGTGGGAGCTGAGCGGCAGTGCAGCCCCTTGGATTCCCAAACCTGCCTGAAGAATTGTTCTGTACTCAGCTGGGCTCTGGGTCATGAAGCTGTAAGATCAGGATTTGATGGGAAACTACCAATTCATCTGTTCCAAACTTTCCTAACAGGAAAATTTGTTGCTCCTCCCTCTCCTTTTAGGAGCTACCAGAAGCATTTCTCCCAGTATCCTTCCAGTGCACCTCCTAGGTTGTGTGTATATTTCTCAGTGGTAGAGAAGTTGGGAGTCTGGTTTCATCCTGACCTTTGTGTAGGAATTCTCTTCCCTCCTCAGGTCTGTGTTGCCTGGGAGCCAGCAGACCTCTCTCACCTGGGTTGCTGGGAGATACTGGGCTGGTGGTCAGAGCGTCCCGCTGCCGATCATCTCCATGTCCTCCTGCTCTAGGGCAGGCCAAGCAGCACAGGAGGGACTGTGGGTTGTGGCAGCACCGTGGCACCTGCCTGTCCTCCTTTCTGCAGTCCTGGCCCACTTCTAGTTCACTACTGGTGACAAAATGCTTAACAGGAGTGGGGGAATCTGTAAGCACGTTCACCTGTGGGCTTCAGCGTGGTGAGGGCAGGTGGAGCTGGTGCTGCTGTCTGTACTTCGATTGCTTTTGTTGGTGACTGTTGTCCAGGATGGAAGGCTGAGGCTCAGTTTTGGTGCTTTCATGGCAAATATATTAATGCAGAGGTGGCAAACTGAAAACTTTCCTCGTGGACCAACATCATTTGTGAGAGCGTAACTTCGTCCTGTTCTTGGGAGATCTGAGAACGGAGCAGACAGCAGCAGGCGTGAGGGATGACTAGAGCAGTTCCCGGAGGGATGTGGCACAGGCAAATCACACGGTCTGCTATTTTTCACGTGGACAAAAGCACTTGATGTTAGAGGCTGCTCGGTTATTTTACACTTGTTTCTCTGCAGAACAAGCGGCTGCAGTTGCCATGGGGAAGTTGGCGATCATTAGTGGGCAACATGATTATCAGCCCAAACATCCTCGGGTCGTAGTGCAGAGGCTTTGCTTCTCCTATCACACCTGACTGTTGCATTTTTCTGACTGCTGTGTGACACTGACTCCTTAATGAGCTCTCGCTTAGCCCCGAGCAGGTTATCACCCCTGCCTTGCTCTTTCTTTCCCTTTTCCCACAGCCTCTGACCCCATCCAGCCTTGTCCTTCTTGTCCTTGACTGTGGAAGCGGTGGCACTTTGGCTAAGAGACCTGCTTGCCCACCTCACAGATAGCGTGTGTTTGACGTCACACCCAACTGGAGCTCTTAGGGATTTAGCTTTTTATAACCCCCTATCTGGTTGCTTGTGCGTCTCTAATGCGACTAAACGAGCGAGCCTCTAACTGCAGCAGTGCTGTGCTCTGAGAAGGGAGAGAGAGCAGCGCTGCTCCAATCTCTGTTAATAGGTTTGCCTTCTCAACAGTGCCTAAAGCTCCTTACCTCCAGTGAAAGGTTTATTTATAACCTCTTGAAGAAATGTACCGAATTTAAGGATTATTTAGAGCAAGCCTCAGAACATCTCCCTACCTTTCAGGACTGCAAAGGTGCCAAAAAACCTTGCCCGCAGTGATTGAGGCAGAGATGGACGTGTTTTAGTCAACGTTCTGGGTTTTGTCCCCACTTGGACCCACTGGAACAGAATCAGCAGGTCCCTCATGTGTCACCTCTGGCAGTGGTCACCCTGTTTTTTTTCCAGAAAGGTCCTGTTCTCACGCTGACCCGTAGGTCCTTGTTCTCAGATCTTTAGGCTGCTCTCTGCCCCTGGGTCCGCTGAATCTTGCCTCCTCTCCCATTCCAAACCACGCAGCAGCTCTTTGTGCCTCACCATTTGGGAAGTGGCAGGGCTGTGGTGTGTGGTGACCTCTGACAGGCACATCCCCGGGGGAGGGATGATCCCGTTCCCATGAAGGACCACGTTCATCTCTGTGAGGTGACGGCGGCTCTGCTTGCTTCTCTGCCAGGAGAACTGAGAGTCCTCGTTCAGGGGCTGCTACCTAAGCATTGCCAACGTTGTGTCTGCTCTGAGGCTGTACAGATGTGTGTCTGAGGTGGGAGCAGACCCCAAAGCCCCATGACCACAGAGCTTGGTGTCAGGATCCATGTGTGGTGACAGCACCAGGCTCTGGGGTGGCCGCACGCCTGCCCTAGTGCTCCACCTGCTGATTGATAACCCTGTGCTCATGTGAGCTGGGGGGCTGGAGGGTTTAGAAGAAATTGTCTGAAGCACACACAGAGCTGCTGGACGAGGAAGCGTGCCTCCTCTTTTAACAGGGGTAGCGGTGTAATTGTTGCCAGAGTTTGGGCTGCTCAGTGCCCTGTGCTGGGCTTTCTTCTCACCCTTGCAATCATGCAAAAGCAGTGTTTGCAAAGCCTCGAAATAACAAGTTTGCTGTGTTTGGGAGGAGATCAAATGCCTGCAAACAGCACTCACAGCACCGTGCAACAGCTCCCTGGATCAGTGAGCAGATCTCTCCTGGCTTCTGAGCTATAAACAGTCTGCAGCAAGGACTGAGCTGTCCTGAGGCTCTGATAAGGACCTGAGGTGTCTTCTGGACTTCAGCAGGTCAGTGTAGGTGCACCCACATCTCCAACAGAGCGTGGTGCAGGTGGAGAGCTGGCCCTGCTCCGTGCTGGGTCTCCTCCTGGCAGCCCCCCTGTGTCACCGTGCTGCATCCTGAAGGCGTGCAGCATTGCAGCATCCTGCTGCTGCTTGGCCTTGAGGGTGCTGGCATGGACAGAAACGTGGGGTGCAGCTCTCTGTGCCTGGGGAAGCCTTGGGTGGAATGAAGCTTACAGAAATGTGCCTCTGATCGCAGGGGTGGGTTGAGCTTCCAGTCGTTGCATCATCTTTAACAAGAATGCCGGGGAGTCAGACAGAGAAATGCATCTCAAATAATCTGTGGCCTAGAGAAAGAAGCGCAGAATCTTTTGTTTTCTTTCTCTTCATGCCAGAATGAGAGCACGTCACGTTTAAAAATGGGAAATTCACAGTGGATAAAAGGAAGTAATTTCTTGAACAGCAGGCGTTGAGACCTGGATGGGTGGAGGCTGCGCCTGTGGTGATGCCCAGCATTGTTGCGGATAATGTGCTAATGTGAATAGATGGTACTGGAAAGGAAAGAAAGCATCAGGCTCTGCCTTTAGTCCATGTATTAGGCAAGGTTACCTCATACTGAAACGCATGAATTTTAGCGTGCTGTTTCCTCCCCTCATTGCTGCTGCAGATGTGTTCATTCTGGGTTCTGAACCAGAATGCTGCTCTGCTGTGGGCCTTGTCCTGGTCGTGTGGGTTTTCAGTCTCCTTAAGCAAGGCGTTTAATAATGGGGGGACAGTTGTTAATCTGACATTTGGGGATTTTATTATCTTGGTAGTTGGCGAAAGCAGCATGTCCTTGTTTTATAAGGTAGTTAATGTCCTCTTGATGCCCTATCAAGATTTTGCAATGAAATGTTTTGCTTTGTTTTGCCACAAAGCAAAGGGAAGGGCACGGTAGCTCTAACGTGTATCTAGCTGCAAGCATTCTTTCAGATGCAGCTGTGGCAAAGGCAGCAAACTGTTTAGTTAAGGGATTGTTTTGGGTAACGAGGCTTTGCAATACCTTAAATTGGACTCAGGTAATGAGCAAAGATAATGATGCTTTACCTAGGTTCCCGTTTACCAGCTAAAGTAAGCAATTTGTTACCTTAAACTAGATTTGTTGCTGTAACTGTGTGCTGTTCATTTCTAACTTACTAAAAAGTCTGACAAGAATGCAAGATTGATTTGATGAGATGGGTAGTGGGGCCAAAGGTGTTCGTTTACGTCTTTTGAGGATGACAGAATTCCTCAGGGCTGTGGAGCAAGCAGAAGGTGTGTGGTGGTGGGGGCCCCGAGCTGCGTGCCAGGCGGTCACCCAGCCGGAGCTGCGCAGGGTGGGCTCTGCACGCCTCCAGCACCCGCACCAGGAGGCTTGGAGCAAAGTGCAGAGAAAGAACAAAGGTCCGGTGCGGTCCAACTTTGTATCTAGGAGGTCTCCATGTAAAAAGAAAAGAAACAAATGTGCAGCTGCTGTTGTTTTCAGGGGCAGCATTGCTCTGTTCAGATGTGCAGTTCAGAAGGTGACCGTAATACTCCTACCTCTGTAGAGGAGGGCTGGGAGTCTGCATGGCTCAGGGCTCAGACCTACCAGGCACCCTGAGAAGTCCCAGAAGGGAAATTCGGCCAGGTGAGTAGATCATAACTCAGCAGAGCAACAGAAGGGCTTCTGTAATTAGCCTCCAGCTAATGAAGCGTCAGTGCCCTGGGTCTGTGTCACGCGTTACAGCAGTTGGTTTCTCTGCGAAGCTGTGGAGTGGCGTTGTGTGCTTTGAACTTTGAACATATCCCTCACTTCTCCTTGTTTGTGGAGGCCCCGCGTCCCGTTGGCTTCGTGCTTTCACCAAAAGCTCTGCTGTGGCTGCTCTCAGCTAGCAGAAACCTTCCTGTAGGATGAAGAGAGGGCTCGAAGCTCTCTGCGGGGGAAGTGAAGTTGCAGCGCTGGTGGTGAAGCAACAGCAGTCCTTGCAGCCAGGCTGGCTGATCGCCGACGGAAAGTGCTCATAAATCACCGTGGGACCACAGGGTGCTTCCTGCCCAAGGCACCCGTGTCAGCCGGGCCCAGGCTGGCTGCTCGTGGGCCGGGCAGTGCAGAATTGGGCCCGTTCTGCTCCCAGCGCTGCGCCCCAGCACGGCACCGTCTGGCGAAAGGAGCTGAGAAGGACAGCTGCAGGGAATGCATGTGCTGCACGAGCAGTTGGAGTCTCGGTGGCGTTCCCATCTGAATCCACCCAGGTTTTTCCTGCCTGGAGGTGCCTGCTGAGGCAGGGCCTGGGGTCAGCCACCTCGGGGCACGCTTTCTGCTTCCCCTGCCGGTGTCGGGCGGTGTTTGCAGCCCGGCTCTCTTTGTTCGCTGCAATTCACCCTCATCGACCTGGTCTCTAGGAACTGTCCTGAAGCATTTTGCAGTACGTTTGGCAGGGAGCTCTGAATTCAATAGCCAAATATATTCACAGGGTAGGGATATTTTTTTTTAACATGCTGGAATTTGGGAATGACACGCTGTGCTATAAATAGGCATGGATCAGAGGAGTTAAGAGTTCTGTGCAGGGTCTGGCACGAAGGAAACCTGAACCAGATGCTGAAAACATCTTTTTTTTTTTTTTTTTTTTTTCCTCTGGCCTTTCCTTCCCTGGGGGAAGGGACCATGTCAGATTCCTGAGATTTTGCCATACTCTGTTTGTTTCTCCTGGCTTTTCGTCTCCCACTGTTGAGATTTTTACCTGCCATCTTCCCCCTTAGCCAGGATGCCCGTGACTGGCCTTACCGTATTTAATCACGTGGAAGGTGTTGCTGTGCTGTGCCTTGTGGGGATGCAGAAAAACATCTTGTCCACGTGGCACTTCACTCAGCAACCTCACAAGTTGACCACAGTTTGATCATTCGGTGGAGTTAAATACTAGACCAAAAGATAGGTGCAGGTATTTTTAATGCCATCTTATTCTCTAGTAAATGAGCCCACCGAGTGCCCCACGTGGGCGTTAGAAGCGTGCTGTGCCAGAAATCTCCGTGGCATCCCACCTCCAAGCCACCTAGCAGCAGTTGGTTCTGCTCAAGCTCGTTTTGCTGACTCCAGCCAGCCAAATTGCCACCAGCAGCACTCGGAGCGTGTCAGCGCGCTCTGGGACACGCAGGGAGCTGTCAGCTCTGACAGCTGCACGCACAGGTACGTGAGCAGAGCCGAGTCCTTCCCCTGAGCAAGGATCACCTTTCACATGCATCATTTTCACGCTGCCGCCGCCTCACCAAGTGGCTCAGAGAACCTGTCAGGGTGGCTTCTCGGGATGTTTCTGGCAGGTAGAGAAGAAACTGCTGGATTTTGGGAGGAGGAATGGCTCCTTCCTTTCAGAAGTCGCATTGCAGAGGCTGCTAGCTTGTACTTGGCTTCTTTGGAAGGTGCACGTGGAGCAAGTCTGAACCCTGGCTGTGAGTGGGAAAGGTTTTTGTTGGGGTCCTGTGTAAGGATGCGGCCGTTCCTAGCTGGGTTTTGCTCTCCGTGCTGCCTTGGGGTCGTGCAAACGTGTTGTGACAACGACTGAAGTTGCAGCCTAGTCTGAGCTGTGCCGCAGCCTTCTCTGGATGGGGCTGCAGGGTTTGCTGCCTGAGGGCCATGCGCTAGCAGCAGGGAGTTGTTTTTCTACATGCAGGAGTGTGAATTCATGTATAAACTGGGGACAAGATGAAGCTGTGCCTTCAAAGCCTGGGCTGGGCACTGGGGGTGGCCTGGGTGCTGTGTTTCCAGCTGGGGTTAGGTTGTTCCCGGGGGCACCGCAGTGCCCAGCTCTCAGGCTCGTGGCTCTGGACACCGACAGCTTCATGCTCAAGTTCTGCGGAGCACAACGCGAGGGGGAGAGGGGATGGGAAAGAACAGGCAGGAGAAGGAGACCAGCGAAAGCAGGGCGTGGAGCCAAGGGTCTGCACTACCTGAAATTTAAGGGATTTGCTGCTTTGCCTCTGACTCCTGGGGTGAGGGCACCAGTTCCCTACCTGCAGGCTGGAAATGAGCTGCTGCTCTTGCTCCTCGCTCCCCTCTGTGCTTGCCGAGGAGCAGAGGCTGCCTCGTGCACACACAGGGAGGCTGTGACCTGGCTCGAGATCTCCTCCCAGCACTGGCACACTGTCGTGTTAGTGGTGCAGACACCAGCCAATCTTGGCACATTTCTGTTTTCTCTCCATATAACACTTGAGTTTCTAAACTTCTTAATGTCTTATAGCCACAAGACAGCTGTGGCTGCCCCTTCGAGCCCTGTCCCTTCTGTGCCTGCTGCCCTGCCTCTGTGCAGGTGCAGTCCCAGCTGGAAGCCTGCTGCTGTTGCATTTACTGCTCGGCGGCTGGGTGAGAGCCCTGGGCAGAGGTAGGAGCTGCTTGGGTGCTGGTTGCTACAGCAGTTCTCTACTGGTATTTCAGCTGCTACTGCTGTTTGTTTTTTTTTCAGGACACGGGTATTGGGATGACCCAGGAGGAGCTTGTTTCTAACCTTGGTACCATTGCTCGATCGGGCTCAAAGGTAAGTGGTGACGTTACCCCTTCCCCCGCTTCGGGAAGCCTTCTCCAGTTACAGTCTCTCTTGTTCTCCCAGTAACTTCTCCTTGTCTCTTCCCTTGGCCCCCAGCCCAGCTGTGAAATACACCCCTCTTGGAAGGTGAAACCTTCCTGTGGAGTCTTCTGCCTCTTAATGGTCTCTGCTGTGTGCCAGGGAGGCCGGTGGTGCCGAAGCAGCACTAATGGCCCCCGTGTGTAATGCTGCTGCACCTGCCTGCCCTCGCTCCCACAAGTCAGTGCCTTCCTCCCCAGGCCATCGTTACGGAGGGGCACATGCTCATTTGGCATTCACACGGCGTCCGGGAGGGCAGCAGCTGTGTCCTCGTGCTGCCAAACTGTTATATTTACCTTTTTTTCTCCCAAGTCACTACTCTGAGGTTGCTTGCTCCTTGTTGACCAAGCCCTTGTTGTTCTCCTTCACTGCTCCCTGCAGCGAGTGTTGCCCTGGGTGATGCTCCCCTTTTGCACAGGCACGTTCCCTGCGGGAGAAACCCCTGTCCTCAGGGAGAAACCCTGTCCTCAGTCACCCTCCTGAGTGCTGACAGAGGTGTGGGAAGAGGGTGCTGAGCGGCCAGGCCCGTGGTGCCTGCTGTAGGGCTGCATCAGTGCGCACAGGACAGGTCGCAGCCCCACAGCAGTCCCAGAGATCGTGCGCTGGTTTATGTCTCCTCCTTTTTTCCCCCAGGCATTTCTAGATGCTCTGCAGAGCCAAGCAGAAGCCAGTAGTAAAATCATCGGCCAGTTTGGAGTGGGTTTCTACTCGGCCTTCATGGTTGCTGATAAAGTGGAGGTGTTCTCACAGTCGGCAGAGCCGGGGAGCCCGGGCTACCACTGGTCCTCAGACGGGTAAGGGGTGGAAATGTGCAGGGGCTGCATCCAGATCAGGCACAAACTGAAAGCTGAGCGGAGCAAGACAGGGCTTGTGTGGTCTTTCATGACTGGGCTTACTGGTTTAGATCCTGCTCAGATTATACACAGCAAGAAAGCGTGGCCAAATGTGCCAGGGTGAACAACCGCAGACGAACTTGCTTTGTCAGAGCAGGCATGTTGTGGACAAAGACAGTACCTGCCTCTCCTGTTCCTTCCCTGCTGGCAGGCATTTCTCTTAGCAGCACTCCAGACTAGAGAGAGAAATTTACTGTCTTTGGTCTAGTTCCCTGGCTTTTTGCTCAAGGGCACCCCTGGTAGGCAGGGCTGGTGCAGTGCTGTGGCTCTGTAGGCACGTGTCTTCTGTGGGCTGGGTCTGTGCGCTCAGCCTTTGCTTCTTGCTTCCAAGCTGCAAACACCTGTGATGGCCTGCACCCTGTTGAAATTGGAGCTCCTGGGGCTGAGAAGCTCTGCATCCCATTAAAATCCCCTAGAACTGAAGTACTTCTATGATTCTAGTTACCAAGTTATTTAAATTCCTGAAAAAAAAAACAACTTGTAACTGAGACATCAGCCTGTCTTGGGATGCCACCAAGCTGCTGTGCACTGCAGTCTGTACTGCTGGACGCTTTGAAGGCTGGCCTGTCTCTCTCTAGGTCAGTGCTCTCAGTGGCTCTCACTCAGCAGCAGAATAGGAGCGGTCACCCAGAACAGTCTGCCTTCCCCAGGGCACAGCTGCTTTGCACTGCAGCCAGGTACTGCTGCCCAGCGGAGGTGTGAGCGTGGGCCCACGAGTCAGAATTGTCAAATGTAGGGGAGAGGCTGAATGTTGGGCCTATGCAAGCTGAAGTTTGTTTGAAGTTTTCCTGCAGAGGCTGTTGGTGTCTGTAGAGGGAGGGGTTCAGGGTATCGTAGGAAGACAGATGTGTTATCTGGGGGCCTTCTCGAAGGCACAGAGAGCATTCAAACATTTGAGATGTTTTTGCCTTTTCCTCTTGGTGCATGCTGTCAGTTTAATTACATATTTTCATGTCTCATCGTGGCTGTATGTGAGGCACAAGCTGACTTGGCTTCTGTTTCTAATCCTAGTTCAGGAATGTTTGAGATTGCGGAAGCTTCTGGTGTCAGAACTGGGACTAAGATTATTATACACCTCAAAGAAGACTGCAAGGAATTTGCCAATGAAGACCGCGTCAAGGGTGAGCGGAGGAGGGAAATGCTGCTACCCACTGAGGGGATGCACGGAGTCTGTTGGTTCCCCTCGAGTGGGAGGTGAATGTACAGTGTCCGTGCTCTCCTGTGGCACGTGTTACATGCTGATATTGAAGAAATTCTTACTCTGTTGTTTTCACAAACATGACTCTTTGATGTCCTCTTTCCATTCCAGAGGTGGTGACAAAATACAGCAACTTCATCAGCTTCCCGCTGTACCTCAACGGGAGACGAATTAACACATTGCAGGTAAGCAGGAGAGCCACAGGCAGGTTGCTGGTGGAGATGAACCATTGTAATCTTCCACCGGAGACAGGAGCACAATAAAGCTGCTGCTGCTGTCTCTGGCAGTCACAGAAGGATTGTCCAGAATATCACAGACCCTTTAGTGACAAGTTAATTAAAACAAGAGGAGGTAATCTGGCATAAATCATGTCTGGTACTGCCTATTGGCATTTGTTGGAGGGAATGCCTGCGGGTTGACAAAGCAGTTTTTATTTACAGATATCTTCTGGATTCTTCCCTAATCAGAATGATTGTCTCAGTGCTTTTAATGCTATTTCTAACTGTTTAAGCCAGGTGACGTGTTAGTGGTGTAGGGTTTGCTCACGTCAGTAGTGTGCTGACACCTCTTGCTGCAGTTCTTCTTGCCCTTTGCTGTGGGATAGCCAGGGCTGGTGGACACTTGAGTTTTGTTTTGTCTCAGCTCACTGTCTTATTTTTTTAATTTCTTTTTAATGAAAAATTTTAATTTAATTGCATTTTTTTAAACACTGATATTTTCTGACCACTGAAAATGATACAGCCAGATCCACCTTAGTCAGAAGTTCTGGCCCAGTTGCAGGAGATCTCCTAGGTGAAAGTAGTTATCTTTAAAATAAAAATCTATGAATTGTTTTTCCTCCAGCATCTCATTTTCTGGTTGGTTAAATCTTCCTCACTTAAGAGAGTAGGTACAGAGTGTGTGTGTGTGTGTGTTTGCTCTTTCCTGGGAAGTGGCACCGAATGTGCAAGCTTTCAAGGATGTACTTAAATATTTTATCATGTTAATTTACCTAATGTTCTGCAATTGGTGTTATTAGTGACTGTTATTTATTTGGATTCCTACAATAATAGCATTTCTGCTCCAAAGGCTTTCTAGCTGTTTCCCTTAAATCTATTTCTAGTTTTTTAATTTAGACAGCTGTTTGGTCTTCCTACCTCACAATCAATAGCAAACACTCCCTAGAGAAGAGCAGTACTAGAGCAAGGGGTGAAATGTGCTTAATGGAGTCGTGTACTTTTATCTTTATATCAGAAAGTGTTTTCTCCATTGGGATATGGCAACAGCTTTATTCTCACTGTGCTCCCGTTTCAAGCCTCTTCTTTATCTGGGATCTTTTTCCCCATTTTTCCACACATCAACATCAGTTCACTGTAAACAGAGCTGTAGTTAGATCCCTACTGTGGGTTTTACTAGATAAGATCTTGAATGCTTGCCATGTAGCTGACAGCATAGAATTAGAGGCTTTTCCATCCTGCCTGTGATAGCTGTAGCTACAAGTAAGACTCTGGGAAAGCAGGACTTTACCTACCAACAGCTGCTATGAAGCACCTTAGTACCCACTTGAGTCCCTAATCCTACCTGTGATCCTGCAAACCCTCCAGGACGCTTGTGTGTGCTGGAAATGTAAGGAAGCTGCTTGTGTAACAATGCTCTGAGGCAAAAGCAGCTTGAAGGAATGCAGAAGCACAGCAGGGTTGCCAGAGCCCTGAATCCCTTGGACTGGTAGGTTGAGGGTGGGCTGGATGTCTGCACTGCCCAGGGTGATTGATCACACCTGTCACTCCATGTACTTAAATGTTTTAGTACATAAATATTACTTAAGTACTTAAATATTTGAGTATTTAGGGCTTGAGTGGCAAAGAGTTGTGCTAAGTGTAGTAGTCTTCATCCAGCTGGAAACAAGAGTTCATTAATTGGTCCCAGTGTTTGTTAAATAGGCAGAACCTCCCAAATCTCTGCTAGATGCTAATCTTGTGTTGAGGTACTGAGAATGTAAATGTGGTGTGGGCACTGGGCTAAGTGCTCCAGAGAACGCTGGGCACCTGCAGGGTTCAGAGCAGCAGCAGGTGGAAAGCATGGCCACAGGGAAAGACATGGGCTGGAGCTCATGACTCTAACTGACGTGTTGATGTGTGAAACTGTGCTGCCGAGGCACAGCTGGCCAATTGGTTCACGAAGCAACTCCTGAAATGCTCCAAAATGCATCAGCAGAAAACAGGTAACGGAGGACCTACTTCACAGGCAGGCAGCAGACCTTGCAGTGGGATGGGGCTCCCATCATGGGGACAGGTGGGTTGGAATAGGCACACTTAAACTTTTGCTTTTCTTCTGCTTCTTGGTCTGAGCCCCGAGATGCTTGACCAGGACTGCCAGTCAGCCGAGCTGTGGTAATTGTCTGGGATGCTCTTGGCCAGTGACACGTGTCAAGTAACGGAGGTTAGCCAAACCCCTTTTGTTTTGGGCTGAACAAATCTGCCTTAAATGTGCTGCAGGACAAGAGTACCTGCATGGAAGGTGACCAGAGGTCACCTGAGTGGCAGTAATTTGTTAATGTGTGAATATTACTACACCCCACTGCCCTCCTGCTGTGCAGAGAGTGTGTCTGTTTGAAAGATGGCGTTTCCTCGCTCAGGCACCCTGGAGGGAAATATACAACTCTGGAAGAGCAGCTTTGTGCTGTGAGGCCATGGGTGATGAGGGCTGATGGGGACTCATCTCCCTGCTCCTCCGCAGGCACTCTGGATGCTGGACCCCAAGGACATCGGTGAGTGGCAGCATGAAGAGTTCTACCGCTTCATAGCTCAGGCTTACGACAAGCCCCGCTATGTCCTGCACTACAAGACCGACGCTCCCCTCAACATCCGCAGCATCTTCTATGTGCCTGAGCAAGTACGTGCAGTGGGACATCTGCCCAGTTCCTCTGAGGAGGAGAGAAAGGGACTGCTCCTTAGGCAGAATTGCGAGGAGGAGCATCCAGCATGGCATCTCTGCAGTGGGTTGGGTGCTACAGAATAATGCTGGGGGTACTGGGCCATGAGAGGGGTTGGAGGTGGCTCAGGTAGGTCCCTAGGGAAGGCAGCCAAGATTTCAGCTCCTGCTGGACTCAGAACTGGATTGCTGTGTGCAGCTGATGGTCGGGCACCCTGCACAGTGCTGGTGTTACCTTCGTCTCTTGTTCCTGCAGAAACCATCCATGTTCGACATCAGCAGGGAACTGGGTTCCAGCGTCGCCCTCTACAGCCGCAAAATTCTCATCCAAACCAAGGCTGCCGACGTCCTGCCTAAATGGCTGCGCTTCCTCAGAGGTGTGTGCTGGGAGCAGGAGCAGTGGGCTGTGGAACGTGGCTACCAGGGGGGCTAAGGGAGGGGCCGCTTCCTGAGCCTGGCTCCTGTGTGTGCCTCGCTGGTCAGGGGTCGCTCTGTGTTCCAGGTGTTGTGGACAGCGAGGATATACCTCTGAACCTCAGCAGGGAGCTTCTGCAAGAAAGTGCCCTTATCAGGTAAGAGGCTGAGGCTCGTGTGGCTTCTTGCTGGTTGAGGAGGGGGCATTGTGGGGTAGGCAGAGGGTTGTACATCATTACAGGGGTGTAAGCAAGCTGCAGCGTTCCCATGCTTGAGAATTTCTTTGGTCTGTAACGTGAACACAGGGTGTAGTTTCGCAGCCATGTTGGTCACATCTCAAGATGTGTAACCAGTGTGCTGTCATACAATCTGCTGTTTCCTCCTTGGCCATATGCAATTTGTGCCCTAGGCTGCCTTTTGGTGCCTCTGGTCAATGGCAGTAACAGTGGATTCACTATTTAATGTGTCTGGTCTCCACCACCAGGTGGTTTGGAAAACAAAACCAAACAGTAAGGCAGTGCTAGGAAGCTGGTCCCTACCTTAGTGTCACCATGTAGGCCTTGAAACAGGGTCTTGTAACTGTTGCCTCCAGAATTCCTTCAAAGCTCTGCTGTGCTCTCACAGATGCTTGTCAAATGCTGAGTGCAAACCAGCAGGGTTTTCACTTGGTTCTGAAGCCTAGGGAAGCTGACCACCAACAGGCCAGTCTCCTCAAAAAAATAAAATAAAATAAAATAAAATGCCCCTGGATCTTAATTTTTGTGCTTCAGGCCTGTCTCTTGAACATCTACCGCTGGAACTTGATACACAAGGATAAGAGCAGGCTCTTAATGCATTTTGGTTCTGCTGTTACCTTGTTAGGTTTAATGGCTAACTTGTATCCAGCGGCTGCTAAAATGCTTTGAGCTCCACTGTAGTCATCAGAATAACCCTGCCGCTTCACTGGATTTTGAGGCCGTCAGAAAGGAGTCCCCCAGTGTAACCCTTTTATAGCTGCTTCTTTCCTGTGTTTAGGGGTAGTTGTGGGAGTGCGGTGAGTGTCCTGTGCACATTTGGTTAGGTACTGCAGTGTCACTGAAGTTATTGAAGATTTGAGCTTCAGCCTTGTGTTTGTACAGCAGCCCTGGCTCTCTCTCCAGCTCTTGACTTCTCTTGACTGAGGTACAAAGAACAAATGCAGAGCCCTGGGGAAAAGGAGACAGTGGCCCCAGAGTTTCTTCTTTTTCCTCTTGTTTCCAAACACATCACTGAAACACTGCATGGAGAGATTGCCTAAGCCAAAACATAGCATTCTACCAGCTACTAGGAAGAAAATTAACTCTGTTCTAACTGAAACCAGGACAGAGATGTTCGCTTGTCTTGGTCTAGCAGCTGTCTTCAAAAAGGCTTGTTCTTGCTGCAGGAAACTCCGAGATGTTTTGCAGAAGAGATTGATAAAGTTCTTCGTTGACCAGAGCAAGAAGGACCCTGAGAAATATGCCAAATTCTTTGAGGACTATGGAGTATTCATGAGAGAGGGGATTGTCACGATAGCAGAGCAGGATGTGAAGGTACCAGCAGTCCTGCTACACTGCAGCTGATGGGAAAGAGCATGGGCAAGAGTCCTGCTATGACCTGGGATGAGGGGCACTGCTGCTTCTCTGAATCTTATATACCTCTAACTCTTGTTCTGGGTCTAATGACCTACGGATGCTCTAGGGCACCTTGCCTGAACTGATGTTTTCTGACTGGGTGCTGTTCCCCACTCTAGTTCAGGACACTGCAGAGTCTCTGTACCCACACTTGTTGTCAGCCCTCACTGATAGAATGTGAACTACAGCAGGCGATAAAGTAGGGCTTTACCCCTGCTGTTGTCTTCAGGCTGGATTCCCACTTCCAGGAGAGCTTGGCCTACATCCCGTCTAGGTCATTCCATAATATCTGGAGCAGGAAAGGTGGGACCCGGAATCCTCTGAGCCCTTTTGCAGAAGTACAAACTGCAAACAAGCCTGCCCATTGCAAATAGAGGTCCTGAAACTGGGAGTGATCAGGTAGAGCTGCCTCCAGCTCACAAGAGCACGTTTCTTTCAGGAGGACATTGCGAAGCTGCTGCGTTACGAATCATCTGCCTTGCCCGCGGGCCAGCTGACCAGCCTGACCGAGTATGCCTCCCGCATGAAGGCCGGGAGCAGAAACATCTACTACCTGTGTGCACCCAACCGGCACCTGGCCGAGCACTCCCCGTACTTTGAGGCCATGAAGAAGAAGGACATGGAGGTAGGTGAGCAGTGTGCTGTGCTCAGGACACTGCATCAGAGCCTGGGGCTCAGCTAGATCTCGGAGTTGAGCGGAGCATTGAGGACTGTGACAGTCCCCATCTTTGTATCCCTCTGTCTCCACTCAGACTGCCTAGTGCAGCATGGGGCCAGGAAGGACGTGTAGCACCCTGTGCAGGTGGGTTAATGCTTGTGCAGACATCTAGATGTTTCTGCTGGTTCTGACATCTGTTAATTGCCTTTGCTGAACCCTGGAGCAGGAGCCTAGGAGTTGCTGTGCAGTGCTGGTAACTGCGTTGTTGTAGGAGTCCTCTGCAGGCAGGTGGCCCTTTCAGGACTGGAGTCAGTGCTGGTTCCCAGCTTCCCTTGCTGGGGAAGAACTTGTCCAGTTGCAGCCCTGCCATCCGTGGTAACAACGTGTTATCGTCTACTTTTTTGGCACAGGTCCTGTTCTGCTATGAGCAATTTGATGAGCTGACACTCTTGCACCTCCGGGAGTTTGACAAGAAGAAGCTGATCTCGGTGGAGACAGACATTGTTGTTGATCACTATAAGGAAGAGAATTTTGAGGAGAGTCGCCCAGGTATCGTGAGGTCCCCCTGGCCTTTCCTGCTGCATGCAGTCCTGCCGCCCTGCGTGTGCCTCTTCCAGTACTCTTGCAGTTCCTGGGTCCATGAGCAAGAGCGCTCCTTTCCATCCTGCAGTTCTCACGGGCAGAGGCAGCTTGTACTTCTTGCAGATCCCTTTCGTCGCACATGCTGCTGTAGATCAAAGTTTAAGACATTTGCTAATTTAAGCAGATGGTATGTCATACATGGAGCTTTAAAAACAGACACACACCTGGTGCCCTGACAGAGGGAGGCAGGCATTGGCAGGGAAAGAGCCTGCCCTCTGCGGGCATGTCATGGTCTGGGATGAGGGGATGCACGGAGGGTGTGCTGAGTGGTGCTGCATTCCCATTTTCACAATATAGCAAGGAAATGAAAGTGTGAAATGGACTGAAATCAGGAGTAAAGCTCACTGTCCACTGATCAGATGTGCCCTTTTTTCTTCTGCTAGCTGCAGAACGTCTGACAGAGAGAGAAGCTGGGGATTTGATGGCCTGGATGAGAAACGTCTTAGGCTCTCGAGTCACTGATGTTAAGGTAGGTGTTCTGTGCCTGGGTGACTGAGTACAGAAGATCCACGGAGATCATAGTCTAGGAAGTGAAGGCACTGGTTGACTGGAGGTCTCCTGCCATGGACTTTACTTTGGACTCTGAGAAAAATCACTTTCTGTGCATCCTGTCTGTAAATGGTGTGAATGCTGGTATTTGTTGTTTGGGTGGTCACTGTGGTGATGGGAAGAACCACTTAATGTGTAATGAGCAAAGCCCATTTTACCAGGCCTTACTTTAGGTTATGTAGGGCCAGTTGGGACCCCAGCTCTCCTGCCTGCTTAGGCAGCTCCTCTGGGGTGGGGACAAGTTGTGCAGAGGCTTGGTGACTGAGTCGTTTAACCTCACCCACCTCTAAATTGCGTGTTTCCATCTCAGCCCTGATTGCTGTTTTTGCCCCAGGTGACTACACGGCTGGACACCCACCCTGCCATGATCACTGTGCTCGAGATGGGGGCTGCCCGACACTTCCTTCGCATGCAGCAGCTGGCCAAGACCCAAGAGGAGCGTGCCCAGCTTCTGCAGCCCACCCTAGAGATCAACACAGGGTAAGGGGTGGCAATACCAGTGCTAAGCACTGCATTCCTGATGGGGTGGAAGCAGAGTGAAGGCAACTTAAAGCCCCTAGGTTAGCAGAACTCTCCCCATTAAGTGTGGTGTGCACTGTGGTACCTCGATGTATGCGACTGCATGGTGTGGTGGACATGAGCCACCCACCCACACTGTGTCCAGCCCTCTGAGGATTGTGGGGGTTATAGGTTCGGGATGGGAGAGAAGAGGGAAGCCCCTGGAACAGGAGCAAGAAAGGTGGAGCTGTCTTGGCCTTTAGTTAGAACATTTTCTGTCCTGCCTTGGCTTAGATGCTTATTCTGGAGGAAAAATAAACATCATACGTCTAAAAAAGCTAAATCTTAGTATGGATCTTTCTTACTCTTACAGGCATGCTCTGATTAAGAAACTTAACGAGCTGAAGGACAATCAGCCTGATCTGGCCCAAATGTTACTTGATCAGGTGAGAGCCAGGCCTGCAAAGGCACCACCATCCTCCCCAGAGCCAGCTTGCAGACCGTGTGTGGCAGGGAGCAGGCTGGATTCATTATTCTGTGTTTCCCATTCTGTGTATTTCTGCTGCTTGTGGCCAATGTGTTTTCCTACCAGGCTGCATAGAAGACATGCTTTTTGTCAGCATGCAACTCCTGGAGTGTGACATTCATTTCCTCCCCAGCTCTCATTCACCTCGCTCCTGCTGCTTATTTAATGTGTTCTTCTCTTTCTCAGATTTATGAGAATGCCATGATAGCAGCAGGACTGAACGAAGATCCCAGACCAATGGTGAGCCGGCTGAACGAACTCCTCACAAAAATCCTGGAGAAAAACTGAGCCCTGGAAAACTGAAGGATGAACTCTGTGCTGATACCTCTTTCCTCAAGTGCAGTTGCTCTGTCGGCTATTGCAGCATCTGCTTGCAGGCACTGTTCAGTGAGGGGCTCACCTGGCAGGTGGCAAGGGAGGATGCAGGGGATTTCCAACCATCACTGCCTGGGCAGGAGCCAGTTGTAGTTACTACATCATGTCATCAGCCTGTTCAAAGTGCAGTGTTCTTAGTGAGAGCAAAATCCGGAGATTGCTGCTGAAACGATATGCTTAAATTTCTGACACAAGCCTAGAGAACCTTGTTTCACACTGTTTCTAGAAATGTCCTTTCCCAAAACAGCAAGAGTCCCAGTTAGGTCTGTGAAGTCCCAGTTAGCTCTCTGAGTATATTCCCATCCACTGAAGAACGATTTCTTGTGCACCATTGTGCTCTGAACAAGCCCTGGCAAAATCCATTAATTTGTGAAGAAACTTTGACTTCTGACCAGGCAGGAGAACTTAGGTGGCGTGGAGATAGATTGCTGCCATTAGCAGACAGATCCTGTTGGTGGAACATGTCAGTACGTTCCCGTGGCAGAAAAGATCACTGAGCTGCTGAATAATCAAGTTCATCCTTATCTCGCTTTAGAGAAAAAGCAACTGGGAAACAGTATTCCAGTGTGTGGAGCACAGCTTTCCAGTGTACGGCCTTCTGGAAAGTCTCCAGGGTTCTTGTCTCTTCTCTGGGATAAATCGCATGTCTTGCTGACCTGTGTTTATGATGAATAAATTCCTCTTTTCCAAGTTGCTCCACTCTTCTCTTTTCCTCTTACTTTGTTGGTCTTTGTGCCTTCCAGAAGGTGATTTCATGGTTCTCTCGTCAGATGCTGCTGTGTTCTTCAGAGTGGTGGGTAGAGAGGGCTGTGAAAACAGTAGGTTGTAGCAGTGTGTGGAAGGAAAATAGGAGAATCTCCACCCTTGAATTCTGTTAGAAAATACCACGTGAGATTTCCCTCTGTGCATCAGGTTTACACCATGCAAATTGGTTTACAAGAATTCTTTTCTTTTCTCAGCTGGTGCCGTGAGGCAGCTGTGACATTTGTTTACCTTATCCTTAAATTGCCAGATTAAGATTCTGAAACTGGATTTGGTTAAACGTTGGGACGCTGTGCTGGACAGGATAACCTCCAGCTCTTTCCCTGAACACCATGAGCTCAGTAAGCAAAAGGAAGCCTTGCTGTGCAAAGAGGAATGAAAAGGGTCTGCTGCATGAGGTGTCATTTTAGGTTTTTTATTAACATTGCCTGAAATTCCATTTTTATGCAGATGCAGAAGAGGAATTAATGTCACAGTTTAAGGGGCACTGAGAACAAGGAGCCACCTTCTACATCCCTGGAAGCTGTATTGCTCAGCTAGAGGCTGTGGGTAGTGCCTCTGTTCCTGGTAAGACCCAGATGGCATCTTGCCTTTTGATATGCTGGAATTCCTTGATCATGCAATGAATATCCTTAAATTGTCCAGACTGGAAGCCAGCAGCAAAGGTGGCACAGGTAAACACACAAGGCTTTGCTCCTGGAAGTAGACAACACAGGTGAAGTTCAGCTGTATGCTTTGTAGACTAGAGGATATTCTTCTCTTCCAAGTAGATGTAAGATCCTTTGCCATCAAAATCGGTGTAAATACACAGGAAAGAATACTGGGTATTGTCCATTTGCATCAGAGCTTTGTAGGGCACATGAAAGGAGCGATACAGTGTGGCTCCATAGCTAGACCTTTGCAGCGCAGCGTGTTTCACGAACAGTGAAGAATGAAAACCTGTGGTTCTCTCAGGCTAACATACTGCAGGTGAGTGCATCAGCCTGCAGGATGGTCACCTGGTGCTCACTGATACGATGGCTAAAAATAGTGTCTGTTGATAGAGTACCTGAGCTGAATGTGAGCTTACAAAAACTGATGCAGTCAGAAGCAGAGGATGCTTACTCCAAGATGGTTGTGAAGCATCTGAGATGTCTTTAACCTCGCCAGTCCTGGGAGTCCTCTGGGAAACCCAGCAGCCCTTGAGGTGCTGATTTTTTGCCATGACAGATTTATGACTAAACAATCAAACAAAATTTCTGTTTTTGGAGTGTAAACTAATCCTTTGTGACTGTGCCCGTCGAATGTGCTGAAAGGTGGTGACAGTCCTGGGGCTCTGTATGCAGGAAGGAGCTGTAGCAGCAGGATGGGGAGGGTGCTTTGACCCAGATCTTACATACCTGATCGTGCTGCTTTTTCTGGTGCTTTGTCAAAGTTTCACATTTCTATGCACCAGAAGCCTCTGTAGGTTCTCGCCTCTTAGTCTCGGCTTTCCCTTTTACTCAAGACCTGCAGAGATTGCTGCTGTATGAAGTTTTTATACACAGCTAACAATGATCCTAGTGGAGAAAGGAGAGGTAGAGGCATCGTGTTGATGAACACAAACTGACGTGCTGATAGGAATGCAGGCAGGTTGCTCGAAAGCTGGTCTGGAGATGACTGGCTCTGAAAGAGCCTTTGCACGGAACACAGCAGAGGCTTTTGGTAAAAGAGCAGTGTAAAGGATGAGTTGTTTCAAACACAACAGGTAAGGTTTTTCACTTTCTACACGATGCCAAAACATGCTGTGCAAGTAGAGAAGGCCTGTATGGGTCCTGCATCAGAACTTCAGTGCTGTTTGTGGTGGCTGAGCTGTGCTTTTCCAGCTGCCACCTTCTCCACTTAGGTCTGAAGTTATCCTCAAAGCACTGTATTGCTAACCAGTTTCCATCCAGCCTTTGCTCTTCCTGAAGTGAGAGCAGAGATCCCTAATGTTTCCAGCATGTTGAGGCAAAACATGAGTTCCAGGAGTGTGCAGCACGTTAGAATTGTGTTCAAAAGCCATCAGCACAGGCTGGTTGTCCCATGCTTCTGCATTTGCTCCCCCAGACTTCCCCATGGGATGGAATTTGGGATCTCCAAACTGGAACAACCTCATGGAGCTTATTTGAGTTCCTGGCTGTAAACAGTGCCGAACCCCGCTATGTACAGAAAACTTTGTTCTTTGATTTCTCCTGGGACTTTGGACAGGCAGCAGTTTAACATTGTTTTGTTCAAAAGTGGCTTTGAGTGTGGATTGGGTCCTTCTTGTATTTTTTTTCTACAAGTTAAGCTTTATGTGCTGACAGACTTCTGGTGATAAACAGCGTGGCCTCCTCTGCTGCTCTGCCCAGTCTCTTCAGCTGAGTCAAACCTCTATCCTCCAGGGCAGAAGATGGAAAATATTTATAGACAGTGAAATCCAGTTTGAAAGGACATTCCCGAGACCTCGTGCTTTTAAACTTGGACAGGATCCCTCTCACGTCTGGCTCAGGACCTTGAAACTGGACCGGCCCATAAAGTAGTTCACTGGGCCAGATTGAGAAGAGTTTGCTTTCGTCCAGACTTCCTGCTGAGACTATCGAGAGTGTCTTGGGCAGGCTCCAGGTCTATGATTTATGGACAAACCACAGGCCAGGAATCTGCAATCTAAGCTCCTTGAGCAGCAACTGTTTAAAACATTATGGGAAGAAATGGCCACTGTTTCCAAAAGAAGAAAACTTGGGAGCCGTTAATAATGTTTAGCACTTCTGTAGTGTCTTACAATTATCAGTTAATCCTCCCGCTTTCCTTGGGAAGTAATTCAGAAATATCCTTATTGTACAAATAAGATCTGCATAGTCTGAACAAATTTCCCTAAGAAACACAGTCAATCTGGATTAGGGATGCAACAAACCCAGCACAACATGAAACAAATCTCCCAGATCCAAAGGCATAAGGACAGGTACCTGCTGGGTTTGGATGAGACACCATAAATGCAGCGGGAGCCTTCAGAGCACCCTGCCCAACACCCTGTTCATTTCAAAACTCTTCCCGGGGCAGTTCTGGGTCTGCCCAAACCTCGTCCGGTGAGATCATCCGCTTTCTCAGTAGAACCCAGGTTCAAAAATTCCTGGGATTTCAGAGAAGACCTGGGAGCTTGGCTGCTTACTGGAATTACCCTTCTTTTCCAGATTGTTGTCTCCTCTACTGCTCAGGAAGAAGAGGACGGTGTGCTAAAATGACCCTGCTGATCTGTCTTGCTGTCTTTCTACACTCAGAACAGCTCACCTAACTGGAGCAGGCTGAACGCAGTTCTTCCTTTCCTCTCCTCAGCAGGAAATTTTTCTTCCAGACAGAGTCATCTGTTCTCCCCCTGCTTTCAGAACCATCTTGTTTCTCCTTTACCCTCCCCATTTCCACTTAACCTCCATCTTCTGTAGAGCACTTTGTGACCAATGCTGTGGGTGCAGCACAGTCCAAGCTATGAGGGGAGTTCTTCTGCCATTAATTTCCTGCTGTCATTTTCCCATTCTCGTCCACGACCAAAGGATGTTCCTCGGTGCTGTCTCCTGCTGTCAGAGCTGGAGCACCTTCTCGCAGGAAATTTTTCTCAAGTCACAAGCTCATTTACACACACTGCTCCTGGAAGCAGTCTGGACTGTGAGCAGGTGGAAATGGGTAAGGGAAAAAAAAAATGCCATAGGTCCCGGTCCAAATGGAATGGTTGGCAGCAGTGCAGGGACCACAGGCTTCTGTAAGTACTTAAAACTTGTAAGGACTCACGACTGTCACATTGCCATTAATCTGTTTACATAAAGCAGGAAGGGTGAAAAATTGGTGCAAGAAGCAGAGTTTCCCTCCTCTTTTTAAATCTATATGGCAAAAGCTATCATAATGAATTGCCCATTAAGCATATCCGTGCAACTTTACTCCAAATGTCAGGATGTTATTTGCAAGGGATTTGGGGTCAGGTAATAGCAGTTAACGAGGAAGCAGGCCATGAAGCCAAGCAAAACTTGGTTCTTCCCCTTTTGCAGCCCAAGTAAATGAGGGGTAATTGGGGATAAAGCCTACTCCAAAAGTAAATCACTAAGTAAAGCCTTAATGGAACTGTCCCAAATTAAACTCTTAGAAACTCGGAAAGTCAGTGCTATGCCTAGAAGCAGAGGGAGATTCAACCTGAGCGTTGTTTGCTAATGTATCTCAATTGCTGGACTTCTTCTGTCTAAAGTGATTTAGCAGATATTTGGAAAAACAAGTGTTCTAAGTTGTCTTGCAATATGCCTAAAGAAATCAAAACATTTGGGTTTTTTTGTTTGTTTGTCTAATGGTGTTTTTTTGCTTTGCCTTTTCAAAAGACTCAGTGTTGTGCACTGAGTGTTGTGGTGAGCTTTGTTGACGAGCATGGCCCACGTCCATGAGACTCCATGAAGGACAGATTAATGTAATAACTTTAATGCAAAAAGTAAACTTTACTCAGTCCTTCCCCACTGCCATTGGAATTGGCCCTCTTGGCTATTTCTCTGATCACTGTTGACCTAAATTGAACCAATTTGTACTGAAAGCTTAAAAAAGTTCATCTGAAGCTGCCAAAGAGCCACCAGCATTACAAGCCTTAACACAGATCTGTACGTTTGCCCGTCAGACTCAGCAGAGATAACAAAGTGAAACACATTTTGAGAAATGCTGAGTGTGGGGATAAAGGTACGTACACATATATAATCTGTAACATGTGCATGCATAGATATGGAGATGCACAGGTTTACACGTTTACTGTAAATATAATTGCATGCTGACTTCAAGCAGTTGCTTTTAAAAATATTTTAGAACTGACAACAGTGCCCAAGAGTTCCATAATAGTAGTTTCCTCCAGAGAAACTTGGCACCACTAGTAAATATGCTGTCATTTGCAACGTGTATCGGGGCTCTGCCTGCATCTACAGGGTTGTAATTCACAAGAGGGTACCAAAGCACATTGTAAATCAAGCCAAGGTTTTCACAGTAGAGTTTAAAGCGCTGTGGCCCTATGCATGTGCTTTAGGCATGTCTATCAAAGTAGCTTTGCTTCTGCCTTACTGTGCTTTCATTACCTCTTTGGTTTTTGAGTCCCCACCAGCACAGAACATCCTTCCCGTCCCATGTCATTGCTCCAAGCGCTTTTTAGCCATCTCCTTCTGGCTGAAGTTCTGCAGGAAGCTGTTTTCTTCCACCTCCCTGCATCGAGGCAGGACAGCCAGCACTCCCTGCCTGGGAAGGGGTTACCCGGTCGCCTCTGGTACAGACCAGTGCCCTGGTGGGAAGAAAAAGTGAATTATTAAAACACTGTTAGCAAAAGACCAGTAGGTCCACACAGAAAATCACAGTGCCTCTGATCGGCTGCCTGATTTTGGGAGAGCTGCTTTGGTTCCCTCGGTCTGGCTGCATCTTCTCAGTGACATTTGGTGCAATAGTGAACAGAGCTTGTTGCAGCAACCATGTCCTTATTGCCTTAGGAATAGTTACAGGCCTTGAAATGCCCTGTGAAATAAATATGTGTGGTAGCTGGTTCATACTATTAAATACTTGTGCTTTTGGGTGGATCTGTATTAGTAATGCCACAATTTACTTGGTTCTTTTCAATATAGACTTTAAGAGGATGCATTTATGAACATCAGCAAGGTTGAGAGGGTTTGCGCTCCTTGCACTGAACACAGTAAGTTTTAAAAGATTCAAGTGGTGGAAAAACAGGTGCTTGCACATGTTCTGTTTCACATTTCCGAGGTGCCCTTTTCTTTGGTGCCTCAGCACTTTTAGAACAGAAAATTGCATTTTTCTATGCGAAATGCAGTAGAAGAGTCAGGCTGCAGCGTTGCCTGGCAGCTGTGCTGCAGAGGCTGGTCTGGCTGCAGATGTGTGTGTTTGCTGTGCTCAGCATCGCTTTGAAGTTTCGCTGTCCAGTAGCATGTGATGGGGTTTGCAGCCTGCAGAGATGCCCCTCCAAGTCGCCTACCTTGGGTTTGGTGCCAGCTGTGCTGTAGCTGGGAGGATGGGACTGTGAGCTGGGGCTTGGGGAGGGCTGAGGTTTGACGTGGGCTGCTTGTCGGGTTGGCCTCACCTGCTTGGCCCCTGCCTTGCCTCACCTCTTGGAAGAACACCGGTGAGGGACATGGGTACAAAGCTCAGGTTGCTTGGGATAATGGAGCTCTCTTCCCTAAATCAAGTGTTCTGCTTCTCTGGTGCTTAGTTTGTTTTATTCTTTTGAATATTTGGTGCTTTTGCATTTATGCTATTGTGCAATGAATATTACTGCGACTCGGCTTAGTTCTTGTGGAACCTACATGGTGTCTCAGTACATTATAACCAGAGTATTCTTCAGTGTGTTTGTGCAATGTTTGCTTGCAAGTTCTTGCAGGGTTTTCTTAAGAGTGCTCCTAATTCCCATAAAGTGTAGTAACTTCAGAGAGAACTTGAATAAACTAGCCGAAGTGTTGAAAGACACAAACCAAAGGATTTCTTCATATCGGTTTTGGGTTCTTTCATACTGGCATGGGCACGTTGCACCTCCTGGGGAGTCAGTGCATAAAATGCTCTGATCTGTCTTGCCAAAATAATCAAAGGCACCAATTCTTTGCTAAGAATGCGAGGTCTTCTAGCTAGTATTGCTTGAATTTAGCACGGCTTAAAAAATGAATTGCTTTGTGGGAAGTGAAAAAGCATGGTGCCTAAGTAGCTTTTTCTGTGTTAAAAGTTGCAGGTTTTTGTTGTTGTTGTTGTAAGATTTCCAACCAAGCAATGCTATGACAATATCCATTTCTTTTGGTTATGCTAAAATAGAGATTAAGATCTAATTATAGGGGGAGGGAGGGGAGAGGAGATGTTATGTGTAAAGGGGACACCATATTGATCACAATAAGAAGTGCTTTGTCTTTCTTTAGTAAAATGCTTACTTTGTGTTTGAAGAAAACTGATAGTAATGTAGTAATGATAGTAATGACAGCCACAGTGCTTTCTGTTGTTGCTAAACCTCCTCTCTCTGCCTCTTGGCCTGTTAAGAAGTGTTACCAAGGAGTGAGTTGGGTTCTTACCACATCCATACTGCATCTTGAGGAATAAAATCCTGAGTTCAACACAAAATACACATTGAAAAGGCAAAGCCACTGTGAGGATACACATACCCTTGCTCTCTGGTGCTTTTAGTATCTGCAGTCCTCTAGCCGCAATAAATTGGTCATTTGGAGGAAATAATTATTGATTGTGACTCCATGCTAGTGTGAGGTGTCAGGGCTTAAGCTAATGAAGAAATGGCATCCATTTCCCTGTTCTACCCCCACTTTGTATAAAGGACAAAATAAAATGTCAATGCTGAGAGATCAGCTCTGTAGAAGCTCGAGCTAACTGCTCACCTCGACTTTCCATGGGGCAAGTTTATTAAAACCTCAAAGCATTCCCCTTATCCCAGACTTCACAATTTTCTTTTACCAGGCTTTTTTTTTAATGCACTTTAGTTGTAGCTCTGGTAGGTTTTCCGTGTGAGGACAGGGACGTGACTTTTCACCACAGTTCCATGGTGGGTAGGGGCAGGTGTGCCGTATGCACTCCTTAGCTCCATTTATTTAATAATTCTATAAATTCCACTGATTTTTTTTTAAATTAACAAGAAGTGTTGCGTGCTTTACTACTGCTTTTCCACGAGCAGCCCTTTCCAGCGGGGGCCGTGCCCGCTGCCGCCGCTTCCCCGGCGCTCGGCCGCCCCCGGCGGCCACCTCAGGGCTGCCCGGGGCCGGGCCCGCCTCAGGGGCCGTCGCCATGGCAACCGGTGGCGGGAACCCGGCGCGCACGCGCACACAGGGTGCGGCCGCCGCCGTCCGCGCCTGCGCGGGCGCCGCCGGGCGCTGCCGCGCGCATGCGCATCGGCCTCCGGTGAGGGGCGAGGGAGCCGGTTGGCGCCCCGCGCATGCGCCGAGCTGTGGCGGGGCGGCGGGGGGCTCCCCGCGGGGGCGGCGGGGCGGCGGGAGCGGCGGCGGCAGCACGAGGCGCGGCGCAGAGGTGGGCGGCGGGCGGCGGGGCGGCGTGACGTCATGACGCCGGCGCCGCGCGGCGGCGGGAGCGAGGGGGAGAGGGAGGGGGCCGGGGTGTGACGTCAGCGGGGGCGGGGCCGGGCAGGGGGGCCGCGAAATGGCGGCGCTGAGGCGGGGCTGGGGCTGGTGGCGGGGCCCCGTGAGGCGGCACGGGGTTAAAGCGTTACAGAGTCACACAATTAAAGTGTTGGGTACAGAATCACGGAATTAAACTCCCGAGTCACAGTGTCACAGTCCCGAGTCACAGAATTAAGCCGTTCGTTACCTGCCGGTGAAGCTCAGGCTGAGCTTTGGGGTCCTCGCTTGTGTGCTTTTTGAGGAAAATCATATTTGTCAGAGGGACCCGTGTGGTGCCTGGCGATGTGGCTGCGAGAGGCACGCGTTTATAAATAATTGCAATAGATCCCCAGCATCACTGACACCATGCCAGGGTTTCACTGACAGCTCCCATCAGGTCTGTAGCTGACGATATATTTGGATATTGGCGAGGTCTGGGGCCTGGCTTCATGAAAGGAGAAGGTATTTTAAGAAAAATAAATGTAAAAATGCGTTTTCAGGACAGAAAACTGAGCCTGTTTGTGTAAGAGTCTGGAATATGGAGAACAGAGGTGATCGTGTGAAAACATCATCAGGCAACGTACTCACGAGGTAGTGCATTATCTACCGTGCTGCAGCTCCTGTACGTGATGTTAACTGCGAAGAAGGCAAATTATTCATTGTTACTAATTAATGAAGCGTTAATGGAGGAAGTACGTGATTAGGTCACCTGCAGAAACCCACAATGAGTGTGGTAACCTTTCCAAAGCAAGCTTGTTGGGATTCTTGGATAATGTGGGGACACCAAGATGCTGTGCTAAGCTTCAGTTTGTAGTTGGCTTTTGTGATAATAAGCTAAAATCAGAAGATGGGCTTTATGGGAGAAAAGGGTATCTGTAGGACTTGTATTGTTTGAAGTGAACGTCCCCCAAATGTTTTATGCCTTTTAGAATAACATTGTCCCCTTGAAAAGAAATGGCTTGAACGTTTAACATTAAAACATTATTATTTCTCATTATATTCACTTCCTGATTAATCATTCAGTTGATTTTCTTGCCACAAACATCCATAACCGTGATTGCTCCCTTCTTTATCTACAAAATTATGAGTGATGATCTGAAATTTCACCGCCACTGTCGCTGGTACCACGTGTAGAGGAAGCTTGGCCTTTTTGCTGCTACAGCGTGGTGTCAGTGTGGTCCTGCAGGGACCTGCCCTGGTGGTGACACCTCTCCGGACTCCTTGCTTCCCAGACAGCCGTACCTGTCCTGTACGTGCAGCCCTGTCCCGAAGCAGTGACTTTGTGCTGAGGTCTCTGCTCGTTTGCCAAGTGCCTGCCTCACAGAATCACAGAATCTCTAGGTTGGAAGAGACCTCAAGATCATCGAGTCCAACCTCTAACCTAACACTAACAGTCCCCACTAAACCATATCCCTAAGTTCTACATCTAAATGTCTTTTGAAGACTTCCAGGGATGGTGACTCCACCACCTCCCTGGGCAGCCCGTTCCAGTGCCTAACAACCCTTTCAGTAAAGAAATTCTTCCGTCTGTCATCATCAGCATCTCACGGTTCCCTTCTCCCAGACAGCTTGATCATGGGTGCTGTATGTCTCTCCAATCTCGTTTCCTAAGCCTAAATAACAGAAAAACGTGAGCGAATCTCTGTGGGACAGTAGCAGAAACATATGCTCCCAATGAACTGCTATTTGTAGTTGCATTTTGAAACCTAGCTAGCTATATTTTCATCATTTTACATGTGGGTTGTATTGATTCTGAATTATTTTAATTAATCATTTTGTCCCTTGGTACTTCCTTAATGGTTTACAAAAGAATTACACCTCTGTTAGCACACAGAGGCCTCATTAAAAAGGTATTAGCTTAACGTAGGAGATCTTGGTTTTCATAAAATTGTGTTGATTGGTATTAATTTTATTATCCGTCTTTAGTCATCAATTCCCATATAAGCCATTTCTTTAACGGCCTGGTGTTGATCTCAGTCTGAAAGATGGGTGTTTGCTTCCCTAATTGTCCTTGTGAAAAATCACTGTTAGCAGCCTAGAGAGCTGTTAGCCCGTTTTTCTGTAACTCTGCCTGCAAATGATCTGAATCTCTTGGCAGAAATATCTTCAGTAGCCGCTACCGAACACACTTTGGATTAGCTGGGGTAGGTTCCATTCAGCAGCGTTGTGGGATGGGTCCCAGGACCATAGGATGTTCTGTAGAATATCACATATGTGTGGGTTTCCTCATAGATATTTATGCAGAGATTTAGTTCTGCATATTTTCAGTTAGTATTGACAGTTCTACAGTTTGTTTTCTCACCACCCAGTGGCTTTGGTAGGTCTTTGTTCTCGTTTTTGGTGTACACCAAAGATTGTTTTTGAAAGTCCTTAACTTTTGTGACCAGAAAATTAATCTTACATAATTCTATCTCCTTTTCATTTCAGTACAGTTCTTTGTTTATGTTCAGTGCTATCCCATTTTCTTATCGTGATGTTATCTTACACATTTATTTTTATTATTACTGTGATTACTTCTCTCCTGCACTGAACAATAAATTACTTCTCAGTAAGTATTGTTCTCTTTATTGATTTTTGGGCCTCCAGTGAAATGGTTTTATTCAGTCCTTAATTCTCAGTTGTATGTTTCTGTTTAAATTAATCATTTTCCTGTTGCTTTCAATCACATCAAATAAGCATTTTTGAAACACCAGCTGCATACATTTCTTATTTGTATGCTGCTGTGTTTGCATACAAGCGACAAGCATTTGCACCTGAGCAACCGTTATTTTTATTTTTATGGTCACTTCCCCTTTATCCTTCCAGAGGAGGTAGAAAATAAAAATTTCCTATTTTGGTGAAGTGCTTTGTAAACTAAGGTCAGTTTCTCCAGCGTTTGAAAGCTAGAGAGGCATTTTGTCATGTAAGTAGTGATTTAAAATTCATGCCTAGAATGGGATAAAGCTTTTATTGGCCATAAAATACTTTACCATATGTACAAGGTGCTAGCAGGGGGAGGTGTAGTCTCTAAAAGAAATGTGAGCATGGTACCCCGATAGGATATAAGGTATTGTAAGGGGTATTGTCAGGTAGACATCATTACTGGTCATTGCTAAGATTGCTTGTTAGTCTGATTGTGCTTACTTAGCTATCGTTTTCTTGCTTACATAGACTTGAATTCATTTATCATCTCCTGTATCTCCACATCTGTTTTTATTACCGTTTTCTGGCACAGAAAAGCTGTCAGAGGCCAGGACAGGAGGGTTGGTACCCAGCTTTGAATTCCTATTCTGCACTTAGATGTTTGCTCCTTGCTGACCGAGATCTGCTGTCCTCAGCGTTAACGTTTTTGCCCAGCTGCAAGCAAAACGAACCTGCCCTGTGCGGCTCTCACGTTGTGTCTCTGTAAGGCACTCTGTGCCATAAAGGTGTTGGCTGGTGCAGGGTCATGTGTGGAGTGTTTAAAGACAGAGAAATTCTGAAAATCGTCCTGTGCATGTGCTCTTCTCCATCAGGAATGGGAAGTGGCGGGAACCTGTAGGAAGATTTTTTTTTGTTACAGGCTTTAGTCAGGAAAAATCCCTAGGGGATTTCTCCTGGTGTGGTTTCCAGAGCAAACACGAGAGAAATTCTTTCCCTTTGCAGTATTTGGACTGGCCTGACTGAACGTTTTGCTACCAGCCTCCACGGCTTCCTCCTGCAGATTTCAAAAAAAGGAGAAGGGCAGGGGGCGACCAAACGCCCAGTGCCAGCACAACGGCGTGTGGCATCAGGGTTTCGGTTAGCGACCAGCTGCAGGGGAGGTCGTGGAGGAGGAAATGTGGCGAGGCAGAGCTGGGGGCCAGCAGGGGAGCAGGTACGGGCTGGGTCTGCTGGGTGCTGCTGCCCGGGCCCAGACAGCGCTGATCCTCAATTTGTGGCCGTAACCTATTCTCGGAGACTGAAGTGGCAGAATTGTTCCTGGAGCAAGTGCACAGGTTAAAAGCAGTAAGTAAACAGGCCCAGATGTGCATTCAGGAGTTCAGAAGAGATATTTCAAGTGGTTGAGTTGCTGGTAGAAATGTGCTTTCAGTTGTCAAAAGAGAAGCTGCTCCGGGTGTTGGGAGGATAGCAGATACTTTACCCATTTTCTTCATTTCCTGGAAGGATTCTGTGACTGAACTGAGTAATTACAAGCCTGTAAGTGGTTAATATGTACCTATTAAACTGGTTGAAATGATCGTTGAATTCTTTGCAGATGTCTGTCATCATGCATTTTTAACCTGATAGCATCTTACCAGCATGGGAGCCAGGTCTCTCCGGGAGGCTGCCTCTCAGAAGGCTGATGGAGTGGTTTGATGGCAACAAATTAGGAAATAAAGAACAAATTAACACAGCTTACTCAGAAATCCTTTGAAAAGTGGAACGAGGTAAAGAATTATTTTGATGGTCTGAGAGAGGAAACTGATGGAAGGATCACAAAGAGCATCCAGGGGCTCGTTCTGAACCTGTGGGGCACAGAGGTGAAGAAAGAGAGAAATCCTACAGGGCACCTTAATGATGCCAGAGATGGAAAGGGCTTGGGGCATCTCTGTGCAGGTGAAACTTTGCTCAGCAGGCAGGCACTTTCAGAGAAAGGCAAAGGAGATGTTAGGATCAGCAAGGCATTGGCTGAAGAAGTGTGAACAGTGTGTAACGTCCTCACTGGGAGAGTCAGCAGGCTGCTGATGGCAGTACTGCTCAGAGCACCCCGAAAAAGGGGAGAGTGAAGAGGTTTGGGGAGTGCTGATGGAGGTGGTTAGGGACGAGGAGGGCTTCTCTGGGCAAAGAGAAAACACGGGGACTCTTAGAGAATAAACCCCGGAGGACGGGATACATATAATTTAATAAAATATTGAGGGATCCAAAGAGTAGATTTAGAGTTTCTGTGCTCCTTGCCTCAACAAAGGACAGTCAAGGAAGTAAAAAGGAAGCGAAGTGAGAATTGATGAAATAGTGTACTTCCTCGTGGCGTTTTCAGGTAATCCAGGGAATTCCATTCAGTAGTTGCCTGTGACCCTAAAAACAGTCGGGTCAGAAAGGTGGTGGTGTGGTGTGGCTAGAGGCTTATGATACAAACACCGGTGGTTTTTTTATGAATGAAACGTTGAGGTTCTGGTTTCAAGGAAGTTACTGGGAAACAAAATGAGCCCCAAATGAGAAAGGCGAGGGCAGACTGAAGGGACTGGCCTTGGGAAGTCTCTAGCCCAAACTGCTGCTCAAAGCAGGGCTGGCTGTGGGGCCAGACCAGGTTCCTTGGTGCGTTACCCAGCCTGTGACCCATTCTGCCTTCTGGGCTTTTTCTGCAAAGTGTGCAGTGCTGGTGGCTGTGGGGGGGCACAGTGCTGGGCGCTGTGTGCAAGTCACCTCCATGTTTAAGGACCCAGGTCAATGGAAGCAGCAGAACTCGGCACCACTGGAGCATGTGCTCTTCCCAGCTCCCTCCCTCTGCACCTTGGAACTTGATCAAAAAGAGCAATCAGTGCAACGCACCCTAAATTTCACCTTTTCCTTTCATTTTCCAGGTTCCATCTTTCATTCTTACTGGTCTCGTTCTGTACTGCTGCGATGATCCACATTTACTTGAAGGCCACAGCCGGGTATGGATTTAGCATCTAAGTGGATAGGTAAGTGCTGCTGTTTATTTTATTTGACCAGCTTGTGTGATTTGTAGAGTCCTAAAACCTTCCAAAATGAATTGAATGCTATACTGAAAGAAATAGTTTTCAAAGCTATTACTTCTCCAGCTCTATGAACTGGTGCCAAAGCTGGCTGTAAGGTACACCACTAACAGCAGCATCAGAAACACTGAGCTGGAGGAACCTGTAAATACAAGTCTTGAAAGGGAAGAGCAAGACAGATAAACTCTTCATTAGTTTTGCATCGTTTGTCTGTCTGACTTGGTCTACCTGGGGTACTGGACATTGATTGCAAACACAAAAGTGCAGATCTGTTTCAAAATTTAACATCAGGAACTGACTGTAAGTAATACGACAGTACAGATGTGTCTGTGAGAAGTATCTATAGCCGTGGAGGATGTGAGATTCTGTTTTTCTCCACATGCTGTCTCCTACTTAGAAGAAAATGGTCAATTTACAGCGATAACTACACCAAGATTCTGTCCAGGAAAATTAAATTTATGAACTGGCTACATAAAACTTCAGTTTCTCTCTAACAGGAAATGACTCCAAGATTCACGGCAAAATCCTCTGCTGGTTTGGGAGGCTGAGTTTAAAATAAATAAATCCATTAACATCTGTAATTGCTTATAGGAAAGGCTGACCCATGAAAGTGTGTAACCAGCATTCCTTAGCCTTGCCTGTCTGCAGCCAAACCATTTGAGAAAACAATCTCACATGTGTTTTTCCTGCTTTTTGAGTCTTTCGGTGCCCAGAGCTTTACTGGAGAAACTGAACCGCAGTTGCTGCCATTCCAAGTGAAACACTCTGTTTTAGGCTTGAAAGAAATAGGTTTGGGGAGCAATATAAAACCTCTGGTAAAATGGCCAGAGCCGTAGTGAACTCAGGACTAGGAAGAAGAGGACAATCAAAAAGTCTAAGAATAGAGATCTAGTTTTAGTGTTGCCTGGGGTCTGATGACATTTCCATCTGGATATTGTACCTAGTGCTGTTCCAAGTAATCCCTAGCTAGTGTGGCTACCCTTACTGTAGCTGAAAAAGATTAAGAAACTCATTTAAAAATATCATTTTTTTAGTCCGTTTACCTGGTGTATTTGACAGCAGTTTGTGAAACATGGTCACTGCCATGGTTTACTGAGTACTCATAGGACGAATTCAGTATTAGCAGGAGAGCTAATCCGCAATGTGAGCAGGCCGTGGATGTAAGAAGAGAGAAGGGATGAACATCCCTGATAGAGTTCTTCTGACTCATCCCCAAAACCCTTCTGGATATACGAAATTGCCTTTACTTACTTGTCAAAATGAGGTTGTGCTATCCTCTGTGCTATATCTCTGTCATAGCACCTCCAGAATCGCTTCTTGACCTGAAGGATTTTTTTTTCTCCTTTGCTGCATTTCTTGATCTTGTGCTATATAAACGTAAGGACGAATGCATTTAAAAAATGGACAATCTCAAATCCTGAGCCCCAGGCCAAAAGCCAACCCAGTGTCAGAGACCTAGTTTGGAAGTTTTCCTCTTCTCTCCTAAGGTAGCTTGTGCTCATCTGTAGTACGATTATAGTGTGAGCGTGTTTTGACTCAGTATGTGCTTCTGCTAATCTTACTGTTTTATACAAATTGTCTTCTTCAGGATTCCTTTCCCATACTGCATCTGCATACATCATCCGACATAACCACCTTTTTATTTCTTTATTTCAGGGCTGCAGTAAGTGTCTTTTTAAAGCCCCTAGCACATCCTGTGCATGGTCTGCACAAACTGTAGTGCTTACCTTCTGGTCTAGAGAGCTCAGAAGAACCAGCTTGTCAGTGCATTACATGTGAAAGCACGTGGGGTGCTTGAAGAGAGAATACACTCTACGAAATGGCTGCGAATTAAGTGTGGAAGAATGAACTGTCGGGACAGTGGAGAAGTGCCCACTGTGTTGACCATTGAAGTCTGGAGAATGGAGACCTCTGAAGGGATGGAAAGGACTTGGTGAAAGTCACAGGTTGTGGAGGATGCAAACCTGAGCTGATTCTGGTATCTTCCCCTCTCCTCCAGTCCATGCAGTGGCATTAGGCCACCGTGTTACTGGCACCTGCAGGCCAATGGATGAACAGGACAATGATTTTAAAGAGTTGTGGGCAAATATTTTGGGTAGAGCAAAGAAAAAACCTGGGGATGCTGAGGCAGCAAAGAAGGCCCAGAAAAGGTCAAAGAGCACTGTTGCAAGAAGCAAATTAAGAAGAGGCAAAGCTGCTGTCACGAGCCAAAACCACCTCTTTCCAGCAGCAAAGAGAGCAAACTTGTCTCAGGATCTGGGTCCTAAGGAACAAGCTTTGGTGCACAAAGAAAACAGTGACACTGTCGCCTGTCGTAGTGGTGAGACTGAGCAAGGGGATGGAAAGATAAGCCCCTTCCCTGCCAGCCAGCTTAGTTCAGCAGCCAGTGACTGTAGCCAGAGGATTCTGACAGGTGAGTGAACTGAAGTCTTTCACTGAAGCATCTTGTGTTTCCATCTACACTTAGCTGCTTAGGTTTATCTAGGGTTTTAACTTAGCAGTGTGTTCTGCGCTAGAGGCAGGCAGCTGATGTTCTTTAGTAAGATGAAGCCTTAGCAAAAAGCATTAGGTAGTCATTATTCAGTGATTTGTACAGTATCAGAACTTAGAAAAACAGCCTCGAATCATCTAGAAGTAAGTCTAGAACATATTGAGGTGCCTTTTCACTCCGTGCATTGTTACATTGAGAAATAAATTGCCTCTGGATGTTGTCGAGGTTAAAAATATAAATGAGTAAAGAAAAATGTGAATTAATTGATAAAGGATTGGTTCTTCAGCAATTATTGAACATGATGGCCAGAATGCAGTCACCAGTACAGAAACTTAAACTGATAAATAAGGTCAGCCAGGAGGGATTACTTTGTATGTGTCCTGTCCTGATAGCCTTTCTTAAGTGTCTGTTGCTGACTGCACTGAGTCCTGTATGCACAGGACTCCTCAAAGCAGAGCAGGGGTGTGCTGAGGTGTCAGTCTGGCATTACTTCTGCCTGCTGCTTCTTACCACCTTTCTTCAGGACTCCTGGTTCCTCATCTCAGACCCTGAAAGTTTGAGTCACAGTTAGTGTTTGGAGATCCAAGTGAAGAACATCAGGAAGCACGGGACAGAAGAGGGGGGGCTAAAGGGCTGCACTGCTTGTTGCCCTCGCTAGTGACCTTCAGGTGAGGTCTTCCTTAATAGTCCTTCCTCTAAAAGAGAGAGAGAGGTATTTAAACTGCACTGTGGCACAGAAGTGTGATGCTGTTACTATAGTTATCAAGTATAAAGCCATGTAATAGCCAAGCACCTTGTTCAGCTCTCTTTTTAAGAATAAGTGTTGTAAAGCTGAGCCTGGCTCAGCCTGCTGTTGGGGTGGCTTCCCCCCAGCTCTGGGGGCAGCACAGCCACTTGTTTAATACTGACTGGTAAAGCTCTGGTGTTTTCTTCCCTTCTAGTAAATGCTCTAAATGGCTCTTCCCAGACTACATTATCCTTCCATCCTGCTACACAGCCAGGGGCCTGCTCTTCACCCACCTCAAAGATGCCGCCGCTCGCAGGACCAAAGGCACGGGTAGCAGAGCTGGTAGTGGAGAGAATGCAGCAGTTCAAGAGAGTGGCACCTGAGCAGCTAAAACACAGCACAGACGATAGCTTGCCAAAGTCTGTAGCCAGTGGGGATTTTCCTGATGAAAGCCAGGAGCAGAACTCACCAGAGAATGGTACGTTTCTCCTGTTAGCTCTTGTACGTGCAGAAAGAGTGCTGTGGGTTGGTTAGAATGGTTGCATGAAAAGCAGTGCAGATTCTTGGGCTTTGTTCCCAGCTAGCCTAGTGGCTCAGCTTGCAGCACAGAATAAATCACTCCAGATCACTGAGTAAACTTGCTTTCTAAATTGTTAAAGGACAATCTGTGCTTTTCTCCCAGCTCTTCTCTGAGGCCAAATTAATCTCATGTTAGATTCTGGAGGGATAGTTGACTTCCTAGAAACAGGTTTGATTCTGACAGGATCAGTCAGCCTTGTTGTCCTTCCCTTGGGACAGTGTTAGGTAGCTGTTAGGTAAATATGACTCATAGATTGACCCCATCCTTGGAAGATTTCCAAGATTTCCACAAAGGTAATGTGTTCTATGCAGATGCATTGAATTCACAAAAATTTTACTCTGCCTTCATTCTATTTGAGATCAAGACCCTGTTGGTTCTGCATCGACACAAAATCTGCTGTGTTTAGTACCTTATGTATAAGATCCCGCATTCTCCCTAGCAACTTTAGCCAGAGCATACTCCCCTTTGGCTCTGACGTGTGATGTACTATGAATAAATCACCACCTACTGCTCCCTGGGTGCTGCAGTTTTGTGTTGTTTAAGGAGCACATTTTGTACACTACTTTATGAGAGATCAGGTGTAAAGATGCAAGAGAAAGATTGCAATTGACTTTTGTGTGGCTAGTGTAATAATGACAAAAATAACAGCTCCACAGCTTCCATACAGGATTCTTAGTTCTCTGTCTTAGTTAACTCTCCCTTCTTTGCCAGATATCCACAATCTTCCATCCGTGCAGCACGATGGTGCTCTGGCTTTGGCTCTTCAGCAGGAAACCAAAGAGGAAGTCCTGGAGGATGCAGGCTTGTTCTTTTGTCAGATCTGCCAAAAGGATCTCTCAGCCATGAACTCGACACGGCGAGAGCAGCACGTTAACAGGTGAAGGGCCAGCTTGATTCGTCCTTTCTGTATCCTCTCCCCGTTAACCTCAGACCGTTAGGTCGGCTTGGCGATTCTAGAACCCGGTAGCAGGGGAGTCTGTGTGGTGACATTGACTTTTATGGCCTGAATTAGCAAGTTCATTTGATCTCAAAACAGGGGCTGATTGTCTCACTCTGCAGGGCTTCTGCACGAACATGTTAAAGCCAGTGCTGCTTTCATCAGTAGTGCTGCAGAGTGGCTGTGATTGTGAAGTGGCTAGCAAAATTAATGAAGACCCCCAGTTTCAGCCAGCAAGGTAATGTTGGCCCTATTTAGCTAAAAGTTGTTTGTATAAGGACAGCTAGAATGTAACTTTGTCACTGCATACCCGAGTTGTTTGCAGAGGGAAAAGTGATGCTGTTCAGAACGATGCCTAAGTTGTGTTACAACGCTAGGCAGTGAGAGTGGAGAGGCTAAGGGAAGGCATCCCTGCCTTCTCTTTTGTCAGAATGATGTGCAACTACATTGGTATCGATGCCCTAGTGGTAAATATTCCTTAGTGGTAAATATCAAGTACTGTTAGTGTATTATACGCAGATAGCTCTTTGTAAGTGTTCTCTGTTGAGAAAGGATCAGAAACAACACGTGAACAGTTGTGCGTGCTTCATTAAGGCACTTTAAGGGACTCGGGACTGGTTTGGTTTGGTCCGTCATACATCTTGCTATTGAGTGACTGGTGTTCTTTGGACTGTCTGCAGCTGCAGTTTCAGAGGTGTTACTGTTGTTTCTGTCTTCAGATACTTACTGCTGGTTGATAGGACTGGCAGCGTAGAACAGCAACAGTGTATCAGGAATGCTTTTTGGAAATTAAGTCTGTTTTCTGAACTGTTAAACATGTAATCAGAGGATGAGACAACAGGGTTATAGTGGCAGTGGATTTTTTGATAGCAGTCTTCATTGTGAGATGTAAAGCTGCAGGTGGATAGGCGCACCAGCAAGCTTGTAATCGCCAGTCCTAGTACATCAGATGAATGTTCCCTTACACAGCTCTACGTGTAGGTTCTGTGTGTCATTCCATAATAAGGGAGGGCTTTTTATAACATGCTTTGTAAAGAAAACAAACACTGTGTATCTCTTTGGAGAGGACAGAAAAAGAACCTTTAAAACTTTTAAACAGTCTTGGCATACCAGAAATTATTAGAAGTTCATTATCCTGCACTCTAAGTACTCTTACTTTCTGTGACACAAAACACTGTCCTTGTCAAGTGAGATATCTGACTTGAAAATGGCTTTCATTCTCAACACTGCACTTCGTCATGCCTACAAAAACACTAAGAAGGACAAGAAATAGTCATGTTCTGGGTGAGGAAGAGCTACTATTTGTCTGGTAGCATGATTCTGTTTTTAATGGTGGTTTAGAAATTATCTGGAATGTTACAATCAATGCAGAAAGAGGGATTAGGTGAGGGACACAGAGAGAAATTAAAGAAGTTAATTACTTGTACTTGCTTCTAAGCAACATGCTGTTAATATGCCTGTGAGGCTGTAATTCTGTGTATCTGTTACATGTCATATCCATCACAGCAGTGGGTACAGAATTCTTATTTCTTCAGGGGATGCTTCTTTGCCTGTTGCAGATATTAGAGATGATTGTGCTTCCTTTTCTTTAATATGGCTTAAATCTTAGCATGGATAGCCTTAAAGCTGTGCCATCGTCTCACAGGTGTCTGGATGAGATGGAAGATGCGCAGATGTCATCCTCCAGCAAACCACTGGTCCCTGAATGTCCCATCTGTGGGAAGCAATTCCAAACCCCCCAGAGCCGAGTCAGTCACTTGAAGCGCTGTGCTGTCGAGATGGATGTTCCCCCTAAGATGCTTCTTCAGGCAGTGCAGTTGCAGGTGTCCACACTTGGTGACGCACCTCTACAGTTTCCCAGGTAAGCTGGTGAAAATAAAATACGCTGATTACTGGCTTTGTCCTGAGAGAACTTGACCCTGTGTTCCTGGGACAGAACTGTAGAAGCAAGGCAGACACATGCTGGGGGCCCCCAAGTCCAAAGAATGTCAAGCAGAGCCATGGCCCAGTACCACGAGAGGAGAACGTGGCAGTTAGCTGGAACAAAATACGTTGTTTTCCTTCAGAAGTGGTCAGGTAGTGGATGACTTGAAAAATCAGCAGGCAGGAGCAAAATGGGGAATAAATAACTTTACAGTGTTTTGTCAGAAATATATGAGCTCCGTGAGGCAATTACGCAGTAAAGCTGAATGGTGTGTTTGAGCTTATTAGGCAGAACACGTAGTATGAGTGTCTGCAGTCTCTCCCGAGCATCTGTCTTGCCAATGGCTCAGCTACTCAGCTCGTGGCTGTAGTGGATGTATGAGCTTCACACCTCGAGCTAAGGAGGAAGCAGACCTGATGTTTGGAAACGTGCTAGGTGCAGAGCTGCATCTGTTGTCTTGGATTTGAGCAGAATCTTCAGAGTACAGCAAGTTGTGCCTGACTGAATTTGTAGGAGGGCTTGTAAGTCCCTTTGTGCTGAGAAGGGACTGTTGCCTGTACACTAAGGAAACAGAGACTGGGAGAGCATTTTTTTGGCGATCTTGTTTTTACCCTGCTTCAACTTTATTTTTTTCCCCCTTTGATACACATTTTGAAAGCATTTAGGATAGAGATTACAGATGTTTAAAAAGCACACACAACTTATATCACTCTTGTGGTCTTGTGTTCTTAGCTTTTCAAAATAAGATTTTCTCAAAATTGCTCTAAATTCCATAGGTGCTAAGGAATCTTTTGCTCTCTTCTGGGGAAGAAGGTACTGCAAATAGCTTCTCATTATTCCGGATATGGGAATCTCTCTGAGGAAGCAGAGCAGCTTCTCTGGAATGCTCAGTGTTTCTTGTCTCTGATCCAGTCACAATAACTTGGGCTTCCTGCTGCATTCTTGTATTTCAGCAATCAACCAAGCGGGTCAAAGCGAAAAGGCTCCTCCAAAGAGGACTCAAAGAACAAGCAGAAGAGGGCCAAAATGGAGACTAAGGATGAGGATTTGCTGGTTGCTATGGCAATGTCACGCTCTCTGTTGGAGCACGAAAAGCAGGAACAGGCAAAATCAGTTACAAACGTGAAACCAGTGGCTGCTTTGCCAATCAAATGGAAGCCAGGATCAGGTATGTGTTAAAGTGAGTTAGTGTCAAAGGCTGTGTTATTGGAGAAGTAGTGTAACTTAGCCTGCTCTGCACTTGAACTTTCCTGTTGGGTACAGGAGGGATGACAGCCCAGTTTCTGTTTTATTTAAGCTGTCAGAGTTTAGCAATGTGCAAAATCCAAATGCAGTCAAGAAAGGTTGTGGCATGTCCATGGTTTTTAGTGAAATACCTTATGAATCTCATGCTTTTTTTCCACTGATTGAAACCGTAAAATATTCTTTACGTGAGCTGTTGTTTTTTGTAAGCTGTGAAACAGAAAAGAAATTACACAAAAAGAGCATTATTGTTTCTGTTGCAGTAGATTTTTTCTTACTCATTCTGCTGCAACCTGGATCAATGCAGCTTTTTCAGCCTTGTCTCGTCTCTGTTTTCTTTCTAGAGTGGACCTGCATATATTACATGCCATTGAGCATGTGTTTTACCATTTCAGTGTGCAAAAAGGGTTTAGAAAGGAAGATAACTGCCAGTGGAGTGTTGCGTGCTGTATAGAGGGGGGGACTTTACTCTTCACAACCCTGCTTAGGTCTCCTACTTCCAGTTGGATTAGGGGTTGGGCGTTGGTAAGACAAATCTAGTAAGATACAGGATTGCCAAAGAATAGCTCTGCAGTGGTTGTGTGGGCTGTGATTCGTCATCATCAGAGACCAGGACACAAAAGAGTCCTTCATAGTTGATGTTTTTTTTCCTCTCTCTTTTTTGTGAAGCACCAGGATCTAGTCAAAACTCATAGGCACCATTCTGTGGGTCTAGGAGGTAGACTACGTAGATAGCAGTTGCTTCCACAATGGTCACTTTTTGTAGAGATGTGACATCTTCCAATAGACAGCAGAGCAATGCAAACAGGAATCAGTCTTTTCTGGAGTTAATTTCTCCAACAGGGGCAATATGAGGCTTCAGACTCCTTGCAGGAATCCTAAGAGCTGTGTTCAGCTTGCAGCTGCGTTTTGGTCACCACTGACCACAACACCTGAAGGAGCCCTGTGTGTTCAGCCATTTGTTTATCTGGGTTCCTCTTCCTTTTCTTTTTAAAGATAAAAAACGGCGTAAACGAGGCCCAAGTACACCTCCACCATTACTACTTCAGGATCCAGAGAAGGCCCGCAAAAGGATCCAGGAGCGGGTAGCTATGCTGCTTGTAGAAGAGGCTGAATTCCCTCCCACCCCTCGGCTTCCCTCTAGCAGGATTTTGGAGGACGAATCTGGGAAAGCAGCCTGGCTCTTGCCATTGCCCAAAAGCAGGGACTGCTTTCTGTGGAATATCAGTGCTCTCACAGGACCTTGTGACCCTGAACTATTCTACACCGCTGGATTATCCCCTGCGATTGCACCTTGGAAGCCTGTGCAGGTGGGACACTTTTGACCTTGCTCTGGTGTGTATGTGCCCTAGCTCCTTTGCCCTGCAACTCTTCTGTTTCATCACTTGATATTTAAAGAGTGACCCTTTGCCTCTGCATGCTCACTGCTCCTGTACTGTTGTCCCTTTGTCTTACCCAGTTAGGTTTTAGGATCTTGAACTTGCACTTCTTGCTTTTGGAGATGAGACCAAGGCTCATGTTACCATGCTATTCCTTGACCTTTCTGAAAATAAAATGGGTGGGAACAGAGTACTGAGTGAAGGGTCTGTATCCCAGTCATTTTTCCACTAGCTTGTTTGTGTTTACAGCAGCCTGGCTCACATGTTCCATCGTGGCCATGCTCTGATGCCTTGCCCACGTCCTGCTCTTCGCATTGGTACAGCCTCATCTCAAACACTGCATGCAGGTTTGGGCACCACAATATGAGAAGGGCATAAAACTTTGAGAGTGGAGGGCAAGACATGTGAGGAGTGGCTGAGGTCCCTGGGTTTGTTCAGCCCAGAGCAGAGCAGGCTGAGGGGAGGCCTGATGGCGGCCTGCAGCTCCCTCATGAGGGGAGCAGAGGGGCAGGCGCTGAGCTCTGCTCTCTGGGGACAGTGACAGGACCTGAGGGGACAGCATGGAGCTGGGACAGGGGAGGATCAGGCTGGGGGTTAGGGAAAGGTTCTGCACCCAGAGGGTGGTCAGGCGCTGGGACAGGCTGCCCGGGGCAGTGGTCACGGCACTGAGCCTGCTGGAGATCAAGAAGTGTTTGGACACCACGCTCAGACACGGTCTGATTTTTGGGTGGTCCTGTGTGGAGCCAGGAGTTGGACTCAGTGATCCTTGTGGGTCCCTTCCAACTTGGGATACGGTGTGATTCTGTGCTGTACTCAGACAGCAAGGAATTGGGTGAAAAGTTTAAACTGAAGACTGATACTTCTGCCTTTCACCAAGAAGAAGGTGGGAGTGCCCACAGTTGTGAAGTATTTGCACTTCAGGCTTTCTCTGTGCATCCCACAGGCTCTTGGCACCTGAGCTTTGATCCTATTTTCAGTTCCACTGTTTCATTCTGTTTTTCATCTGGATTTCCTGCCTCTTTCTGTGTTCTGTATTTTTTATTAAAAGTTCCTACAGAAGGAGACAAAGGTCTTTTAATCTCTCATCTTATTACATACTTGCTCTCTGAGAAGGCAGGTATCACTTCTCTTGCTTCCCTCACTGCTTCCTGGAAGGATTTTTCTGTACTTCTGTTCAAAAACTACTGTGCATATATAGGTACTTTGTTTAATACTTTTTCCTTAGTCAAATCCCAGAGCTTTTCATTGGCTTATCCCCAACTAGGGCTGTAGCAGAGGGGCTCCATTCTATTAAGATCTTTGACCTTTTGGTCAAAGAAAAAACTGCCAGAAAAGTTTAAAAATAAAAAGTGAGAAGGCCTTTAAAATTCTGGCAACAATGTGTTTTCCCATCTGATTCCTTCCATTCCAAGAAACAGCTACATTTCTATTTCTAAAATTCTATTTCTACTTAGAAATAAACAAACAAAACCGTTTTTATTGGGAAGTAGAACAAACCTGGAAAATATCAACTCACGGGTGAAAGTTTGATTTTTGTTACATGTGACTGCAAAAAATGTTTTAGATCTCTGAACAGAAGCACCTGGACAGCTTCAGCTGCAGCTGTTGCCAGGTGCTCCAGCTTTAATGAAATGTTTAGATATCGGAGTGGGAACAGTTCCACCATCCTCTCTCCCTACTTGCCAGTTGCCTGCACAGGCATGCTCCTGGTGAAACCACATTTTCTGCATTTTCTGTTGTAGTTTCCTTTTTTCTTTTTCTCTTTAGAGCTGTCTTTTCCTTGGAGAGTCCTTCATAAAACTACAGAGAGCTTTTGCCTCAGAAGCCCAGGGAACATTCTGCAATCCTTTACTAGATGTTTTGAAAGTATGAACTAGAGACGATATTCTGAGCTCATGTGATACATACAACAAGACCTAATTTATTGGTCTCTTCTTCCCCCCTTTTTGATCAGAATCACAAGCCAGACAACGTTCCACCATCAGTAGGATCCGATCAACCAGAAGCATCTCAGCAAATTCAGCCTGACCTCAGTTCTCATGATCCCACTTGCATAAAGGTCAGAGACCAAACTTCTGATGAATTCAAATCAGGCCCTGAAGAAGATGGGCAATCTTTATCGCACAGCCAGAAGGACGTTCAGAACCTGCAGAACTTAGTTGAGTTGGCCAAGGAAGGACTTACCCTTACTCAGTGGAAACTTGATGTTGACCACATTCAGGCAGCAGAGCAATCAGGTAAATTCTGTCAGCTTTGTGGACTAGGCCCTGTCCCTAGTCCGTTCAGCTACGCAGAGCCAGATTTATGCTGTACTAAGTTAGGAGAGCCATGACAGCACCCCCAGGGTGTTGAAGTTCATCCAGGAGGTGATACTGGGGTGGGACATCTTTCTGCCATAAACTTTAGTTACAGTGAAACTGACATTTCTAAAGTGATTCGTATATCCCAGCATCAAAGAGAACTCCCAGACAGCAGATACTAAATTTTATTTTTAAATTCTCTTAAAGTTATTAAAAGTTTGGGTTTTTTTGCCAGGATGGAGCCCAGACATGTCTAATGACTGGGCCAAAATGTTCGTACCAGCTATTTGGACACTCTTACGTGCACTGTCTTTTTGAGTCTTGAGACAATTGGGTGAAAGAGAGGTGCAAGAGGGATGATTGCATGGTGGTACATTGGTACAGAAATCTGAAGTTTATCTGTACCTATACAGAGGCTAATAAAAAAAAAAAACAAACCAAACCAAAAAACAAACAAAACAAAACAAAAACTAGAATTCCTCCCTGGGCTACTCTAACTTCTCCAGTCATAGTTGCATGTGGTGCACAACTACACATTTTAAGGTCCATGATATCCCTTAAAATGGCCTAGCCATTTAGCAGAAAGTACTGTGTGTCTTCTGGTCACTTGTGAAACAGAACATGGTTGATAAGATCAGCTGTCTGTATTTTCATTTGGGTATACTATTCCTCTTCCCCTACTAAGCTGCAGGAAATGATTGCTGGTCCTGTAAAACTACTCCTGGGTTTTTGTTGAAGATATAACTTCCTGGGGGAGGGAAATCATTTCTACACATAAATGTATGTTGTGTGTATAAATGAGCCCAGGGGCAGAAAAGCCACCATGCAGACACTAGTGCAAGTGAATCCATTTCTGAAGACCTGAATTCCTTCTGTCGCTCCATGTCGTATTCTGTGCACTGTATGGACTTCCACGGGGTCTGGGCTGTGCAAAACTGATTTCACTGGCTGCCTTTGAGCACCAGGACCCATGAGCATTTATTCTAAGTTGAAATGCAGATCCAAGATGCATTCTGCCTGGCTGGTGGAAAGAGGCCATGGATGGGTGCCCCATCCCGCTCTATGCCCAAGTTTTTTTTTTCTCACTGGAGGGAAACTGAGACGTGAAGTGGAGAAGCATGCTGCAGTCAGCAGTTCTTGCTCTGGATGATTATGGCACACACAGATCTGCTGCAGATTGGGCTGCTCATGGCTGAATGGTACTCAGGTACCCACAGCCTGTCACAGCCCAGAGCCAAACCCCTCCAAAAAAGCCAAGAGGGAGAGAGGCTGAGCTTTCAACCCAGTCAGGCTGACTATAGCAGGTGTCTCAGGGAGCCTTTGTGGCAGGGATCCTGTCAGCAGTTTGTACATCACTCTGTCTGATGAGGAAGTTGTACATGATCTGCGATGTGCTTTTTCTTCTTCGAGGAAAAGAACTGACTCCCAGTGACTCTCCACATACTGGTTTTGTCCCAGCACTCAAAGAGAAGAAATTCCTGACAAGCAGCTGTAACAAAGTAAGGACAAACTTTTTTGTGTGTGTGCTTTTTGTATTTGCTTACTACTGTAAAAAAGACGCTGTCACATTTGTGCAATTCACAGAAGAATGGAATATTTTGCATTCCTTTCTGTAGAAACTAAGAAGTGCTTAAGGTTCACAATCACTCAGGAATCATCATGGGCACAAGTGAGATCAACAGACATGGTATTTATTTGATGTCTGCAAGTAGGCCTGTGAATTTTTCAGTACTTGTCCCACCTGATGAGAGAGATGATTTAAAATGGCAGGTAACATAAAGCCAAACTGTGCATAATTTATGTAAAAAGAATCAAGTTAAACAGTTATATACAGTTATTACAGCACAAAGAATATTTGGGATAGGGACCAGGGCTGTAGCTGCACTGCAGTAGGTGGCACTCTGCTTTAATTCCCAGGCAACCTCAGAGAGTGTTAGCTAGAGTCCGGGAGAGTTGCCTGGTGCTTCATCCATGCTCGCATACCCAGCTGCTTTGGGTGGTTCTGCATAGAGCCACTCCTCTTCTGTCATCTTCCTCCCCACACCATGCCAAGCGATGGAAGAGAGAATCCTTGCAAGGACTGACTGACTTGCATTAAAGTTTTAGACAGAAAAGCCTGGTAGATGAGGTGGAATGCTCCAAGGTCCGTGGAAGGTGAGCGCTTCTTAGAAGATTGCATTAGCAGATTTAGAACATAAAATTCTCAATTGTGGGAACACATATCAAAGGAACTAATTAACAGTCAGTGTGCTCTCTGGTGACTAGGTGAAGACCATAGGCTAGAAGGTCACAGATGATTTTTATCAAGCCAGTAGTGTTACGTAAATCACATCTTACCTTGGATGCACCTCTCCTTTCTCCAACGGATGTATAATCAGTTTCTTCAATTAAAGTGCATATAAAAAACCCCTAACTCATCCTATTACCAGGGTCATCCACTTTATCTGTGTGAAACTTACTGTCTTTGGTTTGATAATAAATAATCGTGCCATGAAAGGCAGTAGAATTTGGTGCAAGGTAAATTTTGATGCCTTGAGAAGGCAATTTCCTGTTGTGCATATAGAATTAAGAGACTTCTGAAAGAAGACAAATCTTTGAGTTGCGAATCAGTACTAAACATGGACATCCCAGCTACTTGTTACAGAAGCTGTAGTTATTCTTTGGAGGTATTAAAAATATCCTTAGTAGAAAGAGTATCTTGTTTTATAAACTTCTGTGTACATTGAAACAAAGGCCTGTAGCAATACAGAGACTGTTCTGATGTTGTTGTTGGAACTCAGTTGCTACCAGTGATAACGGGATGACCATTTGTTCACATTTGGTTTGATTCTATGATTTATGACTGCTGAGCAAACGAAGTCTTGCTGAAGAGATTGCTGCTAGAACACAGCAATGGTAACCACGTAGAGCAAATACACCCACTGCATCAGTAGCACATCTCCCCCACCCATGTTTAAGAGCCTTGTCACATCTGTGAGTCCAGTCTAGCTGGCCTGCTCGGTAGGAGGGAGTGTCTTGGTGTGCTCTCCGACAGGAACACATACCCACTTGGAACTGTCTTTGGACCAATCCGTTCACTTTGCATGGACAATGGTGCAGCCAGGAATTTTCTAGTCTTATTTAATTTCCCCATTCTTGACTTGTAATTTTAGCATCGGCAGGAAAGCTGTTCTGGGCTTGTTGCCTGGAACGCAGCATCAGGAGTCTGTGTTTGCTGGCTTCCTGAGGTACTGTCTTGCAGGTATCCTACCTGCCAAGAATAAGAAAGCAAGAAACATCGGATTAGTTTCCAGACTGAGCTTCCTGTCTTCCCCTTGGAGATCAGTCCACACCACTGCCATGACACGCAGTCTTCCCTAGCCCACCTATGAAGACCTGGAAGAAGTGTTGTGGTGTGTGCTGCCGTTTCAGTGCTAATTAGTATTGGCTGCCTGCAAACACATGCTGGAGCAAGTAGAAAGGTTGGGCTTCCACAGTCCACTGAGCTAATGTGGAAACCTGCTAATAAAATAAAGAGCTGTGCTGTTCCAGATGGAACTGCATCTCATGCAGATGTTTGCTAGAATAAAACTTGCATTTCGTCAGCTCTGCAGTAGCTTCAAAAAGCACAAGGTCAGTGACTATTGTATTATGGATAAACTGTTTTTCACTTACAGTCAGCCTCTCAGCACGAGCTGAGAGTATTTCACAGTGGCTATCTCCAGAGGCACAATGCTCGCCTAGAGGGATCTGAGTCTACAGAGGATTGCCTGGATTGGGTTTTACTGGGAGCAGCTCCACAGCAGAAACAGCGTATATTGCTGCTGCCTTTGGCAGCGTACCCCAAGCCTCACCTTATATCACCATTAACCAGGCACAGGTAGCTCAGGCAACAAGCCCTCCCCAAAATTCCAGCAGGGGGTTCTAGAACTGTAATAGAAATTGTTTGTTTTCTTGTAGTTGTTGTTTGTTTTGAGTGAAATTTTCAAAGAGTTTTCAGAACAAGCATGTAAGTTCCTTTGAACACAACACCTCCGTTAGTTTTGCTCTCTGTGGGCCCCTTGCTGCAGAGCTGCTCTCAGCTGTCACTGCCAGCCAGTGAACGAGAAAAGAAGGGCTCATTACCCCACCCCTGAGTCATCCTCTTTCCTCTTACTATAATTATAGTGAATTGAGTTCAAGTCAATCAAAGTGGAAACTACAGCTTCCTAAAAATGTGGTGGAGGGCAGCAGATCAAGAGGCCAACTGTAGGCAGTGGCTAGACCACATCAGGAAATGGTGTGGCAAAGATCTGGTGGCGATAATGTGCTGTAATGCAAGTAGAGGAGAATACAGCATGACTGCCTGTGCTTCACAATTGCGACTTTGTGAAAAAGTAGAAAGGAGGAGGAGGAAACCAAAACCAGAGGTGTCTGACAGACTTGTCTGCTTATTTGTCTTGTGGAAGACCTTGAGTTGATACGGCTGCTGATCAGCTGCAGGAGGTGGTGGCAGTGCATCCAGCCTGGGGCCCACAATAAAGCAATACTGACCAACTGGGGTTTTCCCTCCTTATTTTTTAAGAAAATGTCTGACAGCTGTAATATAACTTTTGTCTTTGTGTTATTTCTGTGTTCTAGTCTTCCCTCAGGTTGCTGGCTGAAGATTTCAGTGCAATGGTCAACAACCCCCATTTAAGTGATGTGCAGTTCCAGGTGGACTCTGGGGAAGTCATTTATGCCCACATGTTTGTGTTGTATGCACGGTGCCCACAGGCCGTTGAGGTTGTAAGTACTGTTGATACACTTTCCTTTCTTGATTCAGTAAAGCCCAAACTGCTCACACCTACAGTTAGTGCTGCTGCAGGATCAGCACAGAGTGCTGCTGGGCCTAATGACAAGTGCCTCTGGCCATCTAGTGTTTTCTTTTTTTGTCTCAGGAAGCCAGAATCCTGACAAAGTGGTGGAAAATGTAGTACTTTATGTGGGGAGACTATGGGGAGGCAAGGATCCTTCTTTGCATTCTGCCCGTGAGCAATGGACAAAACCTCCTACGTGCTCTTTGCCCTTGAATTTTTGTACCTGTACAAGTGCAGATTGCCTTGTCTATCTTGGTGTGTCCTGCCTTCCACCTGGGCTGCAAAGCTTGAATACAGAGTAGAGGAATTCTGGGCAGGACTTAAAAATTGCCTGCATAGAGGTTTTGTCACTCTCACAGTTGCTTTGGAGGAAGCTGCCCTGAACTGTGTATTCTGCAAGAGTAGTGAATAGTTCCTATGTTCCCAGAAACATTTTGGGTTGAATAGTTCCCAACCTGCTCCTTTGCAGCCTCCTGTCGGCATGGTGAAAGGCAGTGAACCTAAGATTTGAATTCTGCTCTTTCACAGAGTTGCCACCAGTCCGTGCAATCAGCTTCCTAACAAAAGAAGCTTTTCGTAAGAGCTGCCCTTTTGGAAACAGTGGAATTAGTTTTATCCTCGTGTATGTTGGCAGCATTTCCCACACAAGGTGCCTCAAGCCATTTCTAAGGGGTCCACGAGAGTTGGGGAAAGGAAAAAGCAGGCTCATATATGTCATACAGTGGTCTTAATGTGAAATTTATTAAGGGATCTTCTCAACCACTAGCAAAGATGCCTGTGCCCACAGCACACAGGATTTTAAAAACCATGTGTTAGCCAAGTTCTGTTACTTTTTCCCTGCAACACTATCTGGCTTCACCATTCCCATGGGCAGAAATCATTTGCGTGACTGCAGTTGTGAGATTGGCCCCCATGCTGTGTTTTTTCTCCTTGCAGAGAGTTGTTTTCCAGTAAGTCCCTACCTGCAAAGTAATGTTTCACGTTTATTTTCTGTATAGGTGCTCTTATTTGTTGCAGCTTTTGAGTAACAACGAGAAAGAAATGAATCAGAGCTGGCTTTGGAGCTCATGCTTTCTGTTGCATGATGTCCCCTGACTCTGGACAGAGTTTCAGCTAGCACATTACGTGATTTGGCTGCAAAGGAAGTGACACCTTACTGAACTGAAGGAGCATTTTCAGCAAAACCTAAGATCAGGTTGGACCCACACAGATAATGGTCCGGTTCAGTGAGGTAGTGTTTATATGACGTCTCTTTTCCTGTGAGACACCAGGAGAACTAGAATTTTGGCAGTGTATCAAATGAAGGTAAATTCAAAACAGATCAGAGGAAGCTGTCTTGTGAGAAAGGTGTGGATAACTCCGAATTTGTGCTCTGGGCAGTAACTGCATTTCAAAACCAACTGGAGAACTCTAAGGCCATCTCTTATATGTGTGACTAAAACAGTGAGTAGTCAAATTTAGTATCAGCTAACAGCTCTAGGGTCAGGAAGGAAATAGTCTGTTCATTTGAAGCTCTACGTAACCGGTCATTTTAGCTTCCTTCAGAGACATCAGGTCCTGGTCCTAGGCCAAGCCTTTGGTGAAGGAAAGGAGTGATCTGGTAGGAATAAGAACATTAATGTTGCTGTTCCGTTAACAGCAGATGGACTGTGTTTGCTTTCCTCTTACCCCAGGTTCACAGGGAAGGGTTCTTAGTGGAGGAGGATGGGAACGCGCAGACGCGCCGTGTGCTGCTGAGTGACGTGACAGGAGAGGCAGCCTGTGCGTTCCTGCGATACCTTTATGCTGCTGATGCTGGTATCCCTGCTGGGATGTTGCCCCAGGTCAGGGCTCTCGCTGCCAGGTTTGTACCGTGAACGTGTTTTGGATCCTTCCCTGCTTTCAGCCATGACCCCAACATGGGATCTTCCATTGTGCTTTTTTTGTAGCTTACAAATTCCATAGTCCTCTGCTTACATATTAAGTGAAACCTGGTTATAACAGCATCCTACCCCCATCTTTTCCATGACTCTCCAGGTTGTATCCATGTGAGATTTCCTGTTTTCAGTATAAGCCTAGCCCACTTTTGCCAAGAGTTTTGTCTGGACATTTTCATTGACAGATGATGTTGTCAATGATGACGAGCATGTCTACATGTCTACACACATGATCAAGATGTGTGGTTCGTAAAGCATTGCACTATTGACATGTGTAATCTAAAGAACGCTTGCAGAACGTATTGGATCTGTTTTGCTAATGTGTTTTATCGTGCTCTCGGTCATGAACCTAGACACGCATTAAGTAAAGAGTTTGAAACAGGAGCAATTGAGATGTGGGTGGTTGGGTCTTGACAATATGTATGTAGAGAGGTGCCCTGTCACACCAAAAAGCCATGAAGCTTGCACATAACAGGCATCTGGCCCCTACCATGCCATGGGACTTCCACCAGTGCTATTGGCAAAGGGGTTTTAGTGTAGTGGTATAGCCACTGAATCTCATATGTAAAAGAAGGAAGAATGAACCTGGTGCTTTCATGTGAGTGACACCTGGTAAAGGGAATTCCGAATTTTAGGAGTACACTGGAGCTCGTGTATGTTAGGAAACCAAGATCCTCATGCAGATTCTTCACAAGGCTCACAAGTGATCAGGCAGACAAATGGTGGAGAAATACTGGAAGAGGCAAGTGTTAACATTACTATTATATCCTTGCAGGTTTGGTGTGAGGGAGCTGATAGGAGAGTGTGAAAATAACACTGGAGAGAGCCAGGTGTCTTCCGGCGTGGATTCAGAAGATGATCTGATCTCCGTGAGGGATGATAAAGATTGTGAGGACAGAGCTGAGAACTTCCAAGACCTACTGAAGTCAGTATGGGTGGGTGAAGATGAGGAAGAAGCAGCTGTCTCGAACCCTGAATGTGAGAAAGAAGATGACAATAGGGTGGGTGAACAGGAGCTGGAGGAAATCTATGAGTTTGCTGCAACTCAGAGAAAGATAGTTCAACGTGAAACAGAATTGAGTGAGGGAACAGATGGCAGCACGTGCAGCGACACTGAGGCAGCCCTAGGTATGAACCAGCAGATGGAGGAGGAAGAAGTAAAGAGGTCTGAATCTGATTCAGTAAGTAACAGCTTCAAAGATCTGAGGGATGGCAATGATGCGGAAAGACCTAAATGTGACTTGTCTGCACAAAAAGAGAAAATGCAGAATATAAATAGATGTGAAAGAGTGAATGTTGCACAGATCCCTTTTGTGCCTCACCACAGTGAACCACAAAAGTGGGATGTAGCATCCCATGGTGCCACCACTAATGAAGGAGAGACTGTTAGGAGATGTGATGATGGGAAGGATTCCGAATCATCTCAGGTCTCATGTGATGTAGAAGGGGAAAGTCACTGTGAAAAACAATTTTCTAGCTTCCACAATGATACTAATGTAAATGAAAATTATGAACACTTATTTTCTGCAACTCAGGGAGAGTACTCAGAGCCTTCCCAGATGAATGAAGGTATTAAAGAATCAGAGAAGACTCTCTGGGAAAACCATGTTGATATTAATGATTCTCTTCTGAACAGCAAATCACAAAAAGACCTCTCTCCACATAGAAACTCTTTGTATGGTTCTCCTTTCAAAGCTTACGTGCCCCTTTTTCCTGCTGTCGGCTCTTCACCTGTGTCTCCAAAATCGGACAGAAAGCTTGCCAGAGAGCATGTGTCAGCATTAAAGCAAAATAAAAAGAAAAAATCCTTCCCATCTAATGAAATACTCTTTCAGAAAGCTAATGAGCTGGATACTGCAGGAAACGAGAACACAATTTCTCCAGCAGAGCTTCCCCACACTGATTTAAACAAGCATATGAATGTCCCAGTGCTGTCATCACCAGTTATCAGAACTCAAGATCCTGCAGCTCAGGGGAATGAGAAGTGTGATGTTATTGTTTTATCTTCTGATGATGAAATGGAGTTACAAGAAGACAAGAAGTCACCAGAGTCAGGCTCTGCTCTGAAGGAAATGGAAGTCTCTGGGCAACTGAAATGTACAAATGTAGAACAAGGTCCTGAGATACCAAAACCTGAATATAACTCATCAGTCCCTGAAACAGAGCAGAAATCAACACAAGTCTCATGTGTCATTACAGAAAAGGTGCATATAAGTAATGGTGTAAAGATGTCCACTGAATTGCCTCTCAGCAGTCAAGTAGATGGTTGTACAGAGAGCAGGCAGAGTCCAGACGTGAGCCCTGAAAAAAGGCTCCATGAAGTTTCTTCAGGTACAGACAGCTCCTGGATAGTGCCAGACACACCAGTTCTGACCAAAAGCAGAAATTTCTCAACGCAGACTCATGTCACATGTATTAACTCTTCAGAGAATACAGGACCTAAAGCCAGCACAAGAAGCCTAGCAGCTGGTAATAGTAACAGTGAAATAGATAGAAATTTAGTAAAAGTTTCTGAACCAGCGTTGTCAGACAAACATTTGCCTCTGGAGAACTCAATCAGTGAAGGGAAGCCTTCCAGCAGCCCAGAAGCAGAATCATCTTCTGAGAAATCCCCACCAGTTTCTGCAGCGGATGCCATTCTCCTCTCCCCTGGCCACACCAACATGAAAAGCAAATGTGCTAATACCTCCTTTGTGTCCAAATCTGTGCCTCCTGGCCATGAGCAGTCATTGGAAGATAAAACAAACATCAGCGTGGTTGAGATAGAGGACAGTGAGGGGGAGAAGGAAATAAGTATAGCTTCTTTGAGCAGTAGTGTCTTGCTTAGTTACGAACCCCCAGTTCCTGTTGGTGAGTGCTGGCCCGTCGAGTACCTGTCACCAGTCAGAGGTAACAGCCAGGACTCCAAACAGGCTGGCCATGCAAACACCAGAGCTTCCAGCAGTCCCAAACCTGGCTCTTCACATGACCAGTGGGAGAGCCCACAAGCACAGGAAATTAAGGGCAGTACTCCTCTTCAAGGAAATCCTGCTGGCAGAAGAACAACTTTCTTCTGTCTGGACAGGAGTCCTATTGAGGCCTCTACATCAATGGGCAGTAGACCGAGTTACCTGAACTCCAAAATCTGGGATGATTGGGATGGAGAAGAAGAGGAAGATGAATTTCCAGAGATGCTTCCTCTGTCGCAGAGGGTGCCAGCTGCAGCAGATGCAAATCCTGTAAAGACTCCTGGTAAGAGCTTGTATTGATACCAGATTCAATGAACTACGTTAAATTGTTTTCATTTTAAGTGGTCATCCCACCTGTTGTTCACTTGATATGTTGAAAGGGCTTTTGGCCTTCTAATCTGAAGTAGTTGCCAGGGCCAGGCACAAAGCAGGTAGAGTCATCTGATGCTGGGGAGAACATACCTAAATGAGAGATCCTTGGAGCATTCCTACTTGTGTTTTATTTGTGCTGGTTCTTTGACAGTGATAGTACTTGTTGCAGAAACTCCAGGTATCTGGGAAAAAAAAAAAAAAAAGCACAACTAACCAAAACAAAAAGGAACCTTCAGCTTGCATGCTGGTGGATATTTGTTCCCTGTAGCAGTGGGTGTTCTGTGCAGTCTTTTGCTTTTAATGTGTTCACAAAGTGATGCTCGTGCTTATGTGAGGATATCTGGTAAGCAACAAGATGCAGCTAGCACAGGCTGCAGAGGGTTTCCTTGTATTGAGGCCAGCTGGAGGTGAGTGCCCATCCCTGCCTGTGGGTTTGCTTCATGCATGCTTTCCTGCCAAACTCTTGCACAGTTGTCTTGACATGTGCTGCCTTCTGTTTGCTGCTCCTGGCCCTTGTAACAGCCCCCTGAGCGCCCATCAGATACCCTGAGCACAGGGTGCAGTGAGGGGTCACAGGGCACACCAGGCTGAGAGCCACACTACTCTTCCCGTCTTTGCCACCAGCTTGCACTGGGATCTGCAGGAGTTCAGCCTTCTTGAATGCTGACAGTACATGAAAAGCTGACATAACCTCTTTGGTCTCAACTTAAAATGATTAGTATTTTACCTGTGTTGCACTTGCATGGTTCCTTCCACCTAAGACCAATAATTGATCTCATAGTATCTAATTAAAATATTGTGCCATACTATGTGAGTAGCTTAACAGGTGCTTCAAACATGACCTGTGAGACTGACTGTGCTTTACACTGTCAGTAAATAGATATCATTAAATCCAGGTCTAACTCAGGATCCCCGAAGTTCGACTTGCTCAGTTTCTTCTTCATCAAGTGTCTTATGACATTTCCTTCCTGTGAGCAGAACTACTTTACAGAATTCAGTAAACATGCTTTTTTCACTGCCTTGCAAGAATTGCTTGTTCTAGACCTGCCTTATGTCTTGATTTAAGCTGTTTCCCATTTTAAAGTCAGTAAAAACCAGGTGTCCCAGTCTAGAAAAAGAATGGCATTGACTGTTTAGTCCATTATGAAGGTAAGTAGTAAGTAAAAGAGCTTGCAGAAAAGTAGTACTACTTAATTATTATGCAATATTAGAATATCTGCCACCAGATATAGGTGGGGCAAAGCTACCAGCCATTTTAAGTGCTTTCTGTGCTAAGTCTGATCGTGGTAATTTCATCCTGCTGCAGAACCTGCCTGTCAGGAGAGCAACCAGTCTCCCAGGACTCCAGTGACACCAATGCCAGCTTACTCCATGATGGAGACCCCCCAGCTGAAGAAGGAGTTGAAAAGGTTAGCATTACCCATTGAAAAGGTTAGCATTTTACTCTTTGAGCAAAAACTTGCTGAGAGGTAGTGTGAAAGAAAGCCCCTAGACTGAAAGGGAAGCCTTGGTAAAACTCGAGTCACTGTTTTTTGGGGCCATATCACACTCTTGTAGTGAACCACTGGAATTCCTGGTGTGAGCACCTTCCTCAGCTGTGACAGCGGGAGGCTGCAGCATTACCCTAAGCTCCCACCTTTCTCTTTCAGATTTGGAGTTCGTGCTCTCCCAAAGCGCCAGATGGTGTTGAAGCTGAAGGAGATATTCCAGTACACTCACCGGGATGCGGACTCTGACTTTGAAGATGAAATCCCATCCTCCCAGCCTCCCCCGCAGAAGTCCCCTGCCAAACGCTGTAGGCAGTCAAAGGCAGCACGGACCACAGGTGGAAAGCGTCCCAAAGCCTCGAGGGGTGTGAGCAAAAGGAAGCAGGTTGCTACAGCTTCTTCGGTGCTCCCCGTGGGAAGGGCTGTTGACAACCCTGTTGGACCCCCTGATAAAGGCTGTGCAGCCCCCAAGCAGGGACCTGAAATGACACGTCACCCAGGAGGAGCCAAAGAGCAGACCAGGTCAGCTGCATCTCCTGAGGGATGGTCTCTGGAAGCTGATGGTGAAGACCTGATGCTGTCAACATCTCAGAAGTCTACAACTTCTTCAGGGGATGGCAGCGACATCTCTTTTGGTTCACAGAGGTAGGGAAACAAAATGCTAAACAAAACAGTGGTGCAGGACAGAGATGAGCTAGGAACATGGCAGAGGTGAGTGTCCCTGTGGCCTGAAAGGGGCCTCACTGCCTCTTTGGGTTTGTTATTTGAAGGTCATCACAGTCCTATGAAAGAAATAGATTTTGTGTTTTTTAGTTTAATTCCCAATGGGCTATTCTCAGGGCTTGAAAGTGTTTGTGGCTGAGACTGGCACACGGGAAAGGCCCACATTTGTTGTGCCTGATCAGAACGACTCTGCAAGTTACAGCAAGGAGCACTCAAAGCGCTGGCTGAGAGACTGCAGCTAGGGCAGGGAGAGGAGAGCACAGCACGACTCAGCACAGGCTGCCGCAGTATGGCCGCAGTGGGTGCTGTGGATCAGGAGCCAGGAATGCCAGACAGCTTTGGGGCTGGCTGAGCAGGACCAGAGCTGGTGTGGCTGGGAGGGGGGAGCTTGCAGAACACGTCGTGTTCTTCTTCACTCACGTTGTGGGTGCTGGTGTGGGTCTGTAGTCCTGCAGAAGGTAGTCTCAAGGGCTGGCCAGCAGGTACTTGGGGAGCTCTGGGCCTGTCCTTGATGACTTGTTCTTTGATTTCTGGTCTATTTGATCTTGATTTCAGCTCTTTTGCAAAAGAATTTGAGGCCTGTGCATTTGCATCTGAAGAAGAAGAAGAAGAAGAGGTTCCAGCATCTCAGGCAGCAGCTCGGGAAGAAGAAAAGCTGGAGGCAGTGAGGTGCTACATCCGTTCAAACCCAGCCCTGTACCGCAGGATTCTCTTCTATGAGCCGATTGAGCTGGCTGTGCTGCATGCAGAGCTGAAACTGAATGGCATTAAGATTGCCAAGGCAAAGCTGCTGGACTTTCTGGATGCTCACTGCATCACCTTTACCACAGCTGGAGCACGGAAAGAGAAGGAACAGAAAGGAAAGGGGAACAAAAGACGGAGGAAACGATACTGAATGGAGCCCACTGAAAATTCTGTACATGGAGGCCTTCTTCCTAGGGTGGAAACCCTATTGCAGGCTGGCGCTGTCAGCGGTGGTGTGATCAGTGGGTGCACTGCTCCTCCTTGTGGCCTGCTGCCCAGATGACATGCTGCAGAATGGATTTGAGCTGAGCTTTTCTTCCCAGCCTTCCTCCGAGTTGCACAAACTCCTCTTTCAGGAGCCTCTTTCTATCCCACAATTTTCCTCCTGTGCATTTTCTTGTCTTTCCATTTTTCTAGTAGGTTTTAGGTCCCCAACTTTTCTTCTTCATGGTGCTTCTGGAAGCAGGTGCTTCCTCCAGTGACTCTTGCGAAGGCCTTTGCCCTGGCCTTGGGCTGTGACCTACTTCACCCTTCAAGTTCCAGTACTGAGTACAATAAAGTACAATAACTCATCCCAGCCAGTCCCTTTTCCTCTGTGTAAAGCACTTGAGTATTAAGACCCCAGTGACTTCAGTCTTCTTTTTTTCACCATATAATTTTCCTGCTGATTGTTAAGGCAGGGAATAGCATTGTGTGCCTCTCTTCTGTCCATGATTCAGTTTGTGGTCTCTGGTAAAACTCATAAATCCGTGTTCCAGAAGTGGCTGCAGAACAGTGGAGGTGTTTTTCTAGTCTGTTTGTGATGGCTCCCCAAAGTGCCCTCTGACACCAGATGTCATGTGAAAACTGTTGAACGTTCAGCTGTGTATGTTCACTTGCATGCTGGGATCTGTGCTAACGATATCATCTGCTCCGTTTTCAAAGCATTGTTTTACCTTGGTATTGTAGTTGATTATGCCCTTGACAGAGATGTTTTTAAAAAGACAGTATTGTAGTGGCCAGTGGGTTTCCTAAGCACTTCTCATAACCTGATCTAAACTTCCTTGATCTGTCTCATTTTCAAACTGGACTGATCTTTGGTTGTAAACTGTCTGGGACACCTGGAGAAGTCTTAGACCCTAAATTGCCATCTTGTATTTATTGACTTTTACAACATTATCTGACTTCTTTGTGGATTGGCAGTTCTGAGTCTGCAAAGAGTCACAACGCTTCAAAAAAAAAAAAGCCTGATTTCTAGATGTATTTATATATTTGAAACATATTTTTTTAATTATTATTATTATTTGATACAGTACAGCCCTGGGTTTATTTGATTTATATACAATAAACAATTCGTAAGATAACAGTGCTAAGCCATAAGTAATGTCTTATGAGAGATTTGGGGGCCGGGTCATTCTAGGCAGCAGTGCTGGGTCTGGTTGAGAGCAGGAGGAGCTCCACAGTCTGCAGCTGTACTGCCCGGAACCTGAGCAGAAACCTGGAGGAAGAGGAGTTGTGGCGGGTGCCCTGCAGCAAAGAGAGGTGGAATGGGAGAGGCAGTGGCTGATGAGCCACCTGGAGCCACATTGGTGACCTGGAGAGAGAGGAGCTGCCCCGTTCTTCAGGGCCACGCAGCCCAAAGGTAAGGGAGGTACAGGGAGGGCAGGGGAAGGAGCTGGAGTCTGCCAGGACGGCTGCGAGGAAGGGTCTGCTCTGGCCTTGGAGGGAGGGCTGCTGCTGAAGGGGGAGCAGGTAACTCGGTCATGACCAAGGGCTTATGAACCTCCTCCCTCAAGTGTCTCTGCAGCATGTGGAATGGTGTGGGGACTTCCTAGCGAAACCTTCTGTCATGTCTGGTGGATTTTCAGGATATTCGGGTAGTTTTCTTCCCTGGCAATCACATCACTTCTCCCCCCCACCTTCTTGTGCAAGAGCTGCTATGAGACAGCTTCGTTAAATGGCCAAGGCTTGCCTTTAAGTGGCATTGCAGGAAATGTTTCCCTCCACGTACCATGTGTTTCTCTCAAGCACACACTTCGTACTGAGAAAAAGCTTCAGCCATACTTGTCAGCCCTAATATGGGAAAATAAATAAGCTTTTCTGCTCTGCTTTTAAAGTAAGACTTACATTTATGATCAAAGATTTTTTTAATCAATTCTTTGTTACATCTTAACCTTTGGTAAAGGCAGGGTCACATTTTGGTGCATATAAATTACAATTGTTCAAGTATAAGAGCATTTTGTCATGAAATACTGTTTAGCATGCTGTGAAAAAAATCTGAATTTTAGTCACTGAAAGGGTCTCCATCCTCTCGGTTTTGTCATCCATAAAACTTGCAACTGGGCAGTCTTTGTCTAATGTAAAAAGATAATTTTAAATATCACATCTGTACTGTCAGGGTTTGGACATAACCTACGATGCTTTCTCGTTTATGAAGCTGACAAAATGTCTCTTGTAATTCTAAATTTTTTCTCAGATGACAGATAAAGGATTTTAAATCTTTTACAGCCTTTAAGAACGCAAGGACATATCTGACATTTTGCTGCACATTTTCTGAAAGCAATTATTCATTCTCCTGCTCCATTAATCCGTAAGCAAAGAGTGCCTCCCCAAGCTAACATTGGCGTTGCCATCTGCCAATGATCATATGTTGCCCATTTGATTTGTATGGGGTTCTGTGTTTTTTTTTGCCTTCTCGATGTAGGCTCATATTCTGCCTTGGAAAATCCATTGTCATCATTTTTTTATTTCCGATTGTGTAGTGGCATCTAAAAAAATATATTGATACTTCTATTTGTTTTAACATTTCCAAGACTGCAGGAAAAAAACACCTTTTCAATTAAGGTTTTCATTGTTTTTTAAGTTAAAAAAGGAGCAGATACATTACTGTGTTGCTGAAACCTTCTGTCTTACCAAGATGTGCCATGTGAACTCTGAATGTCAGTCTTGGAAAACAGTGCTTCTAAATTCACTTTGGCAGTCAGAAGATGTGTGTCATTGATTTATGGATACTGTTTTGTAGCTGTGTTGTTTTGTTTATTGCCACATTTCCTGCCTAAAAAAATAGTCTCAAAAGGTTTATTCCGAAAAGCTGTGCGGCAGATGTGTTTGTAATAACCTTGCGCATGATAAGAGCGCTGTTGCCTTATACAGACACAGGTCTGTCCTCTTACTCTAAAGTCACCCTGTCTGTTAATGACGTTTCTTCAGTGGATATAATCCATCACCATGGCCAAGACCTATGCAGGAGCCAATTTAGCCACAAAACACAAGAGTACTATAAAGCATAGAGTAGTGACTGCTTTGTTTTCCCTTACTACTGGGCCAACAGACTACAAATATTATGTTTATAGTGCTAGCGTTTAGATTTCATGGGGATAAATATGAGAGCAATCCTTCCTGCAGTTCTTTTAGAAGACAAGATCTGTTTGGGAAATACGTTTCAAATGTACTCATTTGCTTTTTGCTAATGCTTTAAATCATTCCTGTATAACATTTCTTTCAGAGGCATTGCATATAAGCTGCTTGTTGTTTAATGAAACACCAGAGTGCCTGGGAGAGACGACACAGCCTTCAGCAAAGATGTCTCTGTGATTCAGCTGCTGTCCCCAGAACAAGGTTTCAGAGGTATGTGCAGTGTTTCTCTGCCCAGGTCTCTTGCCACTGGCTGGCCAGCTGCTCTAGTGCCCAGACAGTCATCTGGTAAGCTTAAACTGGGGCATACGTTCACCTCAGTATGGGACTTTCACTCACTCCTTGCCTAGGCTCAGCACAAGCCCACTTCCCCCTTTCCCGTTGCACTATACCACAGCAAAGGCCACATCGCCACTCTTGTGACCTAGGACAGTCCAGCTACCTGATGCAGCACACCTGGTAGGTCCTGATCTGCCAGCAGGACGCTGAGCCCAAGTACAAATTGCCAGGGCTCTGCTTTGCTGCCCTCTGGTGCTTTCTTCTCAGAAAGAGTTAGTTATTGTCATGTCTCAACGTTTGTTTGTCTTCATTGCAATTCTGCAACAAGGTGTCTGTGTTTCAGCCCAGGGTGGGTGTTTGCTGTTCACCTGACAGAAACCTTCCCAGAAATGCTCTTTTATACTATTTACTTTCCTGGGTGTTGGTGCAGGGTGAAAGATGGCCGTGTTTGGCACAGTGACATAGCCGATAGGCACTTGAAGGGGATTGAGCAAGTGAAGCCAAGAGGAGAGAGGAATGGCCTTTGGAAGTACCAGCAGCCCATAGGACATTCTGGGCTGGAAGGGGCTGCAGCACATTTGGGTCTGCTGGCAACCCCAGAGACAGCTCCCAGACTTGGCAGTGTGACTCATTTTCCTGCCAGTCTCCCAGTTTTATGAACATAAAATGTTCGTCTCACATTGTAGAGCTACTGAGGTTACAGGGAAGACTTGGAAGGGCTAAATAACAACATCCAGTTTTAGAAACAGCAGCACAAAGGGAATGACAGGCATTAAGCTGGCTAAAATCATCCTTGGTTTTGTGCTCTTTCACTGGAGCCCAGCCATATGCCAGGGCTCTCTCCTTGTGCCGTGAGAGGCAAACAGACTGCTTTTCTGGGCAGTGAAGTCCCTTGTTCAGTGTCAAGTGACTGGCCATCCTGTTCATGTGGCAGCTGCTTGTGATGTGAGAGGACAGACAGTGATGTGCTCTGCCCAAAGCCAGTGCTGCTGGCGCTGCCTCCTGCCCAGGCAGCCTCGGCCTGAAGCCAGCAAGCTCCTGCAGCACCCAGTGCCTGCAGCTCCAGCAGCACCTGCTGGGAGTCTCACAAGCTTTCATGCTCTGAAGTTTATGGGAGGCCAGAGTGAGAAGTCCCCTTAATGTCCCTTCAGCACAGGCTGGATGGCAGAGTCACCCCAGCACCATGAGCCCAGGAGGAGGAAGGATTTCACCTTAGTGCCCTGCTCTGTGCTGGTATTACTTACTCAAGTGTGTTGTGTTCTTTCTTTGCTTTCTCTGAAGCATCTGTCTTGTCAGCTGCTGGGCAGGGAGCTGTGTGCTGTACTCGGAGCTTGGGTTTGTCAGCCATATGTACTCCATGTGGGGTGTGCAAACAGTGTGGATGTGTTTTGTCCCAAGTGCAGTATACAGGAGCCCTGCACCTCCTTGGACTCGCTGCCTGCTTCTCACGCCTTGTGGCACAAAATCACAGTGAGCACAAGCTCCAGAGAAATGGAGAAAGAGAACCTGAGGCATATGAGCAACATACCTCAAACAGCTTCTGCTGCAGCTAATGTCTCCCAGCGGGAGTGATTTTTCCCTGTGTGCACACCATTGTGGTGATGCTGGAGCCAGGAGGAGGTGAAATCTAAGTCCAGGAGGGTTTAAAACAGAGGCCGTCTGTAGGACTGGGGATGCTGTGATGGAAGTTTGACTTGCACACCTTTTCCTTTCATTGAAAGAGGTTGTCCTTGGCTGGAGGAAAACAGCGCAGCTTTGTTCTGTGGAGATGTGTGGGCTGGGTGTCCTGGGAGAGCCCTGCTGGCTTCTGGCACTCTTCAAACTCTGAGGTGAGGAAAGCTGGAAACCAGATGTGTCTCAGCCATGCCAAAGCGATTGCAATCAGATGTGCAAAGCATTGCCTTCACACTTAGCAAGTGTTTTGGCAGAATAGCTGTTAGCTACCTGTGGGTCAGCTCCTTGGGTCCCTGGAGCCCAGCCCAGCCACTGTATTGTAGCACCTGCCTCCATTTTCTGGCAGACACTCATCTCTGCCAGTCTGGAGGTTGGAAGAGACCAAAGCCAAGCTACTTGCACATGTCTCCTTCCCACCCACCTATCACATGTGATTTGTCTCAATTTTCTACTGTGGGCAAGGACAGTTCCCAACGGATGAGTCTTCCCAGGCAGGGATTTCCCCTTTGCACTCCCCCTGCAAACACGTGGCAGTGCTTAGCGTTACGCAGTTATCTTTGGAGCAAGTAACTCATTTCTCCTCTCCTAAGGAGAGGATACCCATTGCCAAGTCAGGTATTGTTTCTTGCATGGAGCAAGATGGGCAGCTGGTCACCAATCTCAAGGGCTCTGAAGAGAAGGAGTTGCCAAGTGGCCCCTGTGCAAGTAAAGCACATTGGACTTATGGGGAAATGCTGGTCAGAGAGGTAAAAATCTGACTTGCCAATGTATTAGCCCCTTCTGGAGATGGGCAAGAACGAAGATGGAGCTTGCTTGTGTGTCCATAGCCAGTCAGCGTCTCACAAAAATAGCAGAGCTGACACAGAGTGCATCTTTTCCATCTCCCCAGGGCTGCACGCTTGCTTTCTGGCAGCCAGAGACCTGCCATCAGCTTGCAGTCATTCGTTTGGCTTCTTTGTTGCTTCTGCAGCTGGTTGGCCCCTCTGGAGCAGTTGTGCTAGACTGAGCATCTCCTATGCCTGACACTTCATACCAGTAAGCTCAGGTCAGACTTTGAGGAGCAGAGCAGGCTTCTGTGTTTGCCAGGAGCTTTCCTGCTTGCGGAGCCCTTGCTAGCTCCAGGCTGGGTGGCTTCCTGGGGCTGTGGTGAATCGTCTGTGCAGCCCCACTGCACCCTGCCTACGGGGTGCTGGGGGAGGCCTGGCCATGCCCCACTGGGGCACATCAGCAGGGTGAAGCTCTCTGTAACATTAATTTTATCTCATTTGAGCTTTCTGGGCAATCCCATACATTAGCAGTGCTTCTGACTGAGGCGGGTATCCATGCTATTTAAGCGATGAACAGAAATAGGTTCCTCATTGGTCAATACCTGAAGTTTTTGTTTTTATTTTTATTTTAACATCTTATAAAAGGCATTGTGAAAGCATTAAAATGCATTGTTAGAAGCCGGGGGAACGGCGGCCGCCCGCCATTTTCCGCCTCCCTCAGAGGCGAAGGCGCCGCCCGCCATTGGCCGCCGCCATCACGTGACAGCCACAGCGGCCGCGGGGGGCCGGGGCCGCGGTGCGGGGCTGAGGGGAGCTGAGGGGGGCTGAGGGGGGGCTGGGGGGGCTGAGGGGGCTGAGGGGGGCTGCCCGGGGGGGGCTTTTTGGGGGGGTTGCGGTGCCCCCTTACCCGTCGGAGCGCCCCGCTGGCAGGCAGAGGCTGGCTCACGGCTCCCTTTTCTCCCCCAGCAGGCCCCCCGGAGCGGAGCCGGCCATGATCTCCCAGACGGGCCGGGAGGCCGAGCTGCGGGCCCAGGGGAAGGCAGCTCCGAGCCGTGCAGGTAAGGGGCCGCTGCGGCCGGCTCTGAGCCTGCCGCCGGGGGAGTTGCTCCGGCACCCCCGGGGCCTGCCGCAACGTGCAGCAGAGGTACCGGGTCACACCGGGGCCGTCCAGCGTTGGGTGCTCCAGCACCGGCTGTCAGCGGGCACAGGCGAGAGCAGGCAGCGTGTCTGCTGTGTCTTCACAAGCTCCTGTGTGAGACGTCTTGGTATCTTCATATGTTCTTGCCTGCTGAATTTATTTGCGTTTTTAGCATCCATGACAGCTTACAGGAAGGAATTGCACAGCTTCGTTAGCTACCTCTTTTGGGTTGCTTTGAAGCCGCCTTCTAGTAGTTTGTTTGATGCCAGAAACTCTTCTTTCAGAGCAAATGGTGCAGAATGGATCCCTACCCACTCCGCAGGCCACTTGTGCTTTTACAGACGTCTGTTATATCCCCTATCAGCTGTAGCTTTTGCAAGCAGAACGGACAGATGAGTCATCTCCAGTCCAGAAGCTGTTCCACGCCTTTGATTGTTCATTTTCCAATGTATTTTTCTCAGTGCTATTAGAGCTTCTGTAAGATGGGGGATCCATCCGACCCCTCGCATGTAATCAGGATGTGGATTTACTGTGGATTCAGAGAAGCAGGGAAGAATGACACTCTTATTTTTCCCTCTATTCTTTTCCCAACAGTTGCTAATGTTTGGTGAGCTGTTTTGCGTGCCCTGCAGGTGTGTTTTTCATCAATGTGTTCTAGTGTCAAGATGCTGTTCCTGAATGATACCAAGAACACTCTAGGCTCATCCTCGTATAAATGCAAGATATAGATGCTTTCCTCCCCTGCAGTTCTTTGTTTACCTGCAGTGAATGTCCCCTGCCACCTAATTGGTCACTATCACAAGGCTCTGCCACAGCTGATCTTTACGGTCATCCTTTGTTTCCTTAACCCTGGATAACACAGACACATCAGCAGAAGTCTCCATTTCCCCCTTTGCTCCATTAGTACTTTCTTTTGGGTCACTTTTTCCATGGCAATTTAGTTTCTTCATCAGTTATGGTGAAGGAAAAATGTCATTCAGGAATGTTTTTGGATACCTGATCTCCCTTTTGTTAACACTGGTGTTATCTCTGAAGAACTCCAAGTGGTTTGTGAGATGAGACTACTTTTTCCAAAGGCCATGCCAGCTCTTCCCCAGTATGCCCTCTTTGATCATCTGTCAGTAATTCTTACATTCCAGTTTCTGTTCATTTGCTTGGAATGTCTGTTGAGCTTCCTGGTCCCTGCATCTCCCCTTGAGCCTTTTCTCTGGCATCACATCAGCCACCTTCCAGTCCTGACAGTGAGGTACAACAGTTAAAAGAGTCCAGCTGTGTTGTGAGGCCATGTGAGCAGCACTGCTGAGTTGGAGCAAAGGTCTGTACCGCTCAGAGCTATGTCTCAGGGATTTTGGGACTGGCCAGAAGTAGATGCCAGGAAACAGAATAAGCATACGGTGACACCTCCCCAGCACACTCTACCATTCTTCCACTTAAAATACTTCCAGAAAGTTACAGTCACCATGATTTCAGTTAAACCCTTTACAGACAACTTTTCCTGGATACCAGTTAAGATTTCTGGTAGGTCAGAAGTAACAAAAATGGTTGTAAAAGTTTCATAGCGGAGAGCTGGAACCATGGCAGTAAACAATGTAATATGAAGCTTAAAATTTCTGAATTTCCCCAAAAAGTACAGAACACCATAAAAGACTTGATTCTTTTGTGCTTTGAAGACTTCTTCAAGTTCTACATAAAGAAACAAAATTCTGTGTAAGTACCAAATTTAGGGTAGATGAAGAACATCTCTTTGCCACAACAGCAGCACAGCAACTTCACTAGCTCCATCATCTACTCGGTAAGTCTGATGTACAGGTCAAGAGCTTCATGCTGGTCTGCCAGAAATGTCATCTTAACCTGTATTTGGGCATCATCTTACACTTTTCCTCCAGGCCTGGATGGACGGAACTGCAGGCAAATGGAAATACCTTCATGGTGAAGAGCAAAATTCCAGTTCCTGTTTCTCTCAAAGGGTGATTTTAATGAAAACTTTGAGGGAAAAACTGGACTAACTACCATGCCAAATTGCCATGAAAAGTACCTCAGGAGTTTGCTTTGAAATCATATTGCGATGCTTTCTTACACTGACTACAAAGAGGAAGATTAAATGTGTGTGTGTATTGGTCTGATTAGAAATTGTAGGCTCAAAGTCCTTCCTTTATTGCATACTTACAGTTCAGTAGTGACTCTCGTCTTCCAAGGCATGCAGTTCTTTATCGCAGCTCTACCAGACCACAGGAAGCGCCTGTGGTTTGTACATGTATCCCACAGGAACAGTTTGTTACCAGCTTGTTTCACAAGAGTTTTCACAGAATCAGAAGGTAGCAGTCAAATCTGTGTCACTTTGGGGGAGAAAAAAAATCCAGAGGTCTCCATGTCTGTGGCTTTAGGCTTCATCCTACTCCACATTTCGGGTGTACATATACTCAACAGCAAGACAGCCTTTATCTCTGGAAGTCCATGTAAAGAGATGCCATGGAAATCTGTTTGCCTGATGAACCTGTCTTAAATTTGAATGTGACTCCTCTCTTCAGAGAGAGGTGTTGCCATTTCTATATCCCACATACTTCCCTCCGATGTCCATTTCCCCTTCCCTGCCAGCAGAAGGGTGCGTGCCTCACTGCTCCTGGCTTGCCAATTGAGTGTAGAGGCCTGCTAGGAGCTGTTCCTTCACTGTCAGCAATTCCCACAGCACAGTTGGGGTTACAGGCTTTGGAACCTGTTAAGGTGCTCCTCAAACCAGATTTCAGCAGTGGAAGGAGTCACTGCACTCTGTGAATGCCCTAGAAATCTGTACAAGCACCTTGTCCTTGAACAACTTTCAAGTGACCTGGGTCTGCGTAGCATGGATTGGTACCATTAACACTTCTGCAAGACAGCATGAGCACAAGGGCTGGTTTTTGCCTGTGTGCCAGGAGGCGTTCATACCTTCAGCTGGCGTTACTTCCACTGACTCGCAGTACCTTCGTCTTTCATGTCTGTCAGATTTCCTCCGTTCATAATCTGGAATCAGCTGTGCTGGACCTTCGGTGCGCTCAGACTGTGTTCTGCCGGCGGTGGCTTTGACAGGGGATTTGTTCTGCGCTGCTGGAAACAGAAAGTTACTTTGCTGCTGCTGTAAGATTGGCATCAGCCATGCTCCAGGCAGTGGGCATGTTTCATGCCTTAGGGCCAATGTTTTCTTTGTGCATTTGCTCTCTGCAATTACCAGCAGCACAAGTAAGAGCAGAGGTAGCATCCTTTGTAATGAAAGTGACGTTCTGCTGAACAAGGTAGTTCTTTATGACCCTTCTCTGAATCCGGTTCAACTTTTAATAGCATTTTCAGTTACAGTATCCCAGAATAGCAGCAATCTTCTTCCATTTGAGCATTAAACTTTTACCTGCGATGTGCATATAATTTCAGTAGAGTCATGTTCCTGCGGAGCATGCAGGGCTGTTTTCAGGGTTTGTTCTGTGAGCACTGCAAAATCCACCCAGCAGGTTGGAGGGAAATACCAGAAATTTTGAACCTTCAAGTCAATCTGCTGAATTTTTAGAATTTGTTCCCTTTTGCTTTCCCCTGTCCAAAGCTTCCTTTCTTGCCTGTGACTCTTGATTCTCATTTTCTTGCAGCTGAGGACAGGATTGCGAGCAAGAAAGAGGAGAATCCCCACCAGGGCATTCCTGGGCCAGGGAAGCCCGAGGGCTTACTGCCAGGACTATCCAAGGAGAAGAGTTCCCAGAGTATTGCACATGACCCAGTTCCCCCCCACAGGCCAGAAAGGGTTCAGAGACCTCCCCTGGGGAGGAGTCAAAGTCGAGTGATGCTGCGTGGAAAAAGTTTCAGGAGGCTGCCAGACATCATCCAGCAGAGAAACCCCGCTGTGGGGAGACTGACGATATGTGGGGACTGTGGGAAGAGCTTCAGGGTGAGCTCCAACCTCGTCCAGCATCGGAGAATCCACACTGGAGAGAAACCCTTCACCTGCTCCGACTGCGGGGAGAGCTTTCGGCAGCGATCGCACCTCATCCAGCACCAGCGGGTCCACACCGGGGAGAGGCCCTACGAGTGCACCGAGTGCGGGAAGAGCTTCAGCATGAGCTCCAAGCTGATCCGCCACCAGATCACCCACACCGGGGAGAAGCCCTACAAGTGTGCCGAGTGCGGGAAGAGCTTCTCTGGGAACTCGCAGCTCATCCAGCACCAGCGAGTGCACACCGGGGAGAAACCCTACGAGTGCAGTGACTGCGGGAAGAGCTTCAGCGTGAGCTCAGCCCTGACGCGACACCAGCGGGTCCACACTGGGGAGAAACCCTACGAGTGCGCAGAGTGCGGGAAGAGCTTCAGCCAGAGCTCCGAGCTGATGAAGCACCAGCGCGTCCACACCGGGGAGAAGCCCTACGAGTGCGCAGAGTGCGGGAAGAGCTTCACGGTGAGCTCTGCCCTCATCCAGCACCGCCGCTTCCACCTGGGTGAGCGCCCCTACGGGTGCACCGAGTGCGGGAAGAGCTTCACGGTGAGCTCCCACCTCATCCAGCACCGCCGCTTCCACACTGGGGAGCGCCCCTTTGAGTGCACCGAGTGCGGGAAGAGCTTCTTGTGGAGGTCGGCCCTGCTCCGCCACCGCAGGGTGCACACAGGAGAGAGGCCCTACGCCTGCGCGGACTGCGGGGACAGCTTTCGGCAGAGCGCCCACCTCACCCAGCACCGGCGCACCCACACCGGGGAGCGGCCCTACGCCTGTGCTGACTGCGGGAAGGGCTTCACCGTCAGCTCCGCGCTCCTGCGGCACCAGCACATCCACAGGGCCGGGGAGCCGCAGGAGGGCTGAGGGCAGGTTAGCTCCGGTGCCCTGGGACACCCCCGGGGAGAAAAGCCCGGCGTCGCTCTCCCTTCGCTCTGTTGATTGAGTGAAAGCAGTTTGTTTTTAGGAGGATGGGAAGGAGAGTCTTCAGATCCTAAGAAGCAGAGGTGGAAGAAAGCGGAGTGCAAAGAGCTGAACTGGGGGCGTGATGTGGGGGTCGGAGGGATGGTTCTGAGGGGGGAGACGCAGAGGAGGAACAGCGTGGGATGGCTCCGTGGTGTGTTTGAGGAAGGGCAGCACCCGGCCTGTTCTCCGGGCAGGTTTGGAGAATTCAGAGGGGCGGTAAGCGGGGCATGGGAGAGCCCCCAAACACCACCCCTGTGCCGTTGGGTGGCTCTGGCTGCCGTTCCCCAGCCCCTGCGGGCCTCCCGAGCCCCCTGACGGTGCTGGGGGCTGGCTGTTTCCCCTGAGAGGCGCTTTTTGACACTGTACGTCCCCGCGGGTGCAGATTTCACCAATAAAGCCAAACCTCCCCTCAGCCGCCGCCCCGTCTCCCTCCCGCCTCCCTCACAGCCGGAGCCCGCCCGCCCCCCTCACACTGCGCCTGCGCGTCCCGCTGAGGCGGCCACGGCGGGGGCGGGACCGAGAGCCCGGAGCTTCCTCCAATCAGCGGCCCCGCGCGCGCCCTCCGAGGCCGCTGATTGGCCGCGCCGCCGCCGCCCCGCGGATAAATGCCGGGCGGCCGGGCCGCGCCTCGCGTCAGCGCCGCGGGGCAGCGCGAGAGCGGCGGCGGCGGCGGAGGGCGGTGAGTGGTGCGCGTGCGCGGAGCCGTCCCCATGGCAACGCGGCGGGGCCGGGGCCGCCCCTGAGGTAACGGCGGGGCCTGGGGGGGGGGGGCGCGGCCGGGACTCTCCGCCGGTGCTGGGCCCGGGGCCGGCCGCCACCAGGCCGAGGCGCTCGGGCTCGGCCCCGCCGGGATCCCGTCACAGCCCGGGGCCGGCCCGCAGCGGGGCTGGGAGCACCGAGGCCTCGAGGCCGCCGTGCTCCGGTGTCCCGGCGCCCGTCCGTGTGGGGCCGTAACGGCCCGGTGCCGGCCTGCTGGGGGTCCCGGCACGGCCAGCTGTGTGCCCGCTGGGCTCCTCGGTACCCCGGTGCTTGTCCCGCTGTGCCCCGCCGCCCCCTGCCTGGCCCACACGAGAAGGTGAAGCGCTGCCGGTCACCGGGAGCTTCCCTCCACGATGAACTCGCTGAGGTGACTGCAGCTGGAGGGGGGCAGAAGCCGTGTGTGCTTGGGCACCGCTGGGAGCGCCTGAGGCTTGAGGTGCTGGCTGTGTGGGGTCAGGGAAACGCGGTGACTTCTGCTGTGGGTCTCCACTTCCACCAGCCGAGTACCTCCCCAGAGGTGAGAAGCTCCTCCGATGTAATTGCCAGGTTTCCTTGGTGATGGCTTCCAGCTGCTAGGCCTGGAGTTGTGGGGTTTATCTCACCTTTGAGATGCTTGGGTATGTCCAGCCGTGCTGTGCTGATCCTCAACACAAGGATGCAAGCTGTGTGCATTTGGGGAAGCACCTTCAAGTCGCGTGCTAGTTGAACAGCAACTGTGAACTCTGCACTCAGTGGGTGTTCTGTGAATTATTGAACTTCTGAGAGTGCCTGAGCAAAGCCAGGACTTCCAGTCTCGGTTCCCTACTGCAGTGCTGTCCCTTGACTTCCTTCAAAGGGCAGGGTCATCCCGGGGTTAGGCATTGTCCTACGCTGAGAACAACGGCTGCGCACCTTGGGTGTGAAGCTCGCTGTGCAGGTGTCTGTAGGGGAAACGCAAGTGCTGGCTAGATGAGATGGGGACATTTTCTAGGAGAGCTTTAGTGCTGTTATTGGAAAATAAATGCTTGGAGTGGTGAATTGTCCCATACCAAAACTTCTTTCCACTTCTCCTGCCCCGCTACCTCAGGTCTCGTGGCCGTTGGACTCCTCCCAAGCAGGGTGCTGGGGAGGTATGTGTTTACCCTGAACATCAGCCAGGGGCTGGATGAGCACAGAGCTGCTCCCAGCAAACGAAGCTGTGTTCTGGCCTCCAAAGTGGAGGCAGGCAGCTCCTCAAACCTCCCTCTCAGCATGTAGGACACTGCCTCCTTTGAAGGAGAGGGATGGCCCAAGAAGCCAGTGCTCTGACCAGTGACCATGTCATCAGATTTCAGCTGCTTGTTTTTGACTAAAAACAGCGGTCTGTGGTGAGGTGGGTTATAATGCTTTGATTTTTCCCCACCTCCAAGTTTCAGGATCCTAATATGGAAGAGGACGGGGTTTTGATTGGTGCTGACTTGTCTCTTGAGTTTGTGGCTCATCAGGGAGCTGTCTGTGCTAGAGCCTGTATCAGCAAGATCTATGTGTAAGCTTCCTTATTTTCCTGGACGTGTGCTGTCCTCACCTCGTGCTGAAGGGCCTGGTGTCCCTGCTCGATGTTTTGCTGTGGAGGTGAGCACATCAAACCGAGCTTTAACAAAAGCGGCACATGAGGGTGCCAAGGTCCTTAAATGACTTCTTGTGTGCTAACACCTTCTGAGGGGGGCAGTGCGACCTGAACAACAGCTCACCCTGCTGAGCGGTTGTGCTTCTGCAACGCTGGTCACAGCTTGGGGCAAGTGCCTCTGAGCCCCCTCAGGTGCTCTCTGGGTAGCCTGGCGAGCAAAGCGCTGGTGTTGGCAAGTGCTGCCAAAGTGTGCTCAGGGGCACGGAGCTTGGTCAGAGCTGAGCTCAGGAGCTGTGCTGTGTATGTCTGCCCACTGGGAGCCTCTGACTACTGCTGCCCCCGAATTTCTGGAGTTTGGTCTGTGTGTTCCCTCGGGTTGGGGTCACCTTCTGCCTTTATACCTCCTCCAAGGGATGAGCGGTGCTGGAGCACCCTTCATGGCTCCTGGTGCCTGCTGCTTTGCATCCGGGGCTGGGAAAGCAGCACAGCACGCCCTGCCTCGGGGCTGCAGCTCCTGGGAGGGATGAGACAAATCAGAACCAGTTCCTCTGGCTTAGGTTTGGAATCTGCATTTCTCGGGCAGTGCCAGGCCTGAAGGCAGCTGAGCAGAAAGCCAGGCTGCCATAAAGAGCTCCCCCTCTGTCAGCAGCGAGCTGGCTGGCTTGCTGTGCAGGCAGCCTGGTCCCACTCGTGCCCATGGCAGGCTTTGATCTGAGCCTGCGGCAACCTGCAGCACTGCAGGCATCCCCTCGTGTCCCCGTGGCTGTGCTCAGAACACCTCCGAGGCTCTCACTGCCGTGTGGGGCTGGCTGCTGTCCTGAAGCAGCCTGGTTTGGACCCGTTGGACACTGCTCTGTGCTCCCACCCAGGGCAGGCCCTGTGGCAGTGAGTGCAAGGAGTGCCCCAGCATGGGTAAAAGCTTTGCCCTGGTGCTGTGTCCCCAAGCTGGGGCAGGGCCCTGCTCCTCCACACCTGGGGATGAACTCAGACCCAGCTCCTGCTGCTCTGCAGGGCCGTGAGAGTAGCTGTAACCTGAGGGCTGGAAGCTGGGGCAGTTAATTTATAACTAGCGCTCTTTGTGTTAGCATTTTGCGAGCTTGGAGCCACCAGGTGATCTCCCTGTTCTGGCTCTGCGCAGACTTGCTTAGCATGCCTGCAGCTGTCGATCTCATCTCTTTCCCTGGCTTCCAGACACGGGCTGAGTGGTGAGCCCATGGGTGCAGCCTGCGCAGGGAGGTGGGAGCCAGGCTGGGAGAGCAGGAGGGGTCCCTCCGAGCAGCCAGGGCTTCCTGGAGAGCCAGCAGGGAGCTTAGTGCCTGGCTCATCTGGCAAGGCTGCCTGGAACTCGGTGGTGTAATCAGCACAGCACTGATTACAGCTCCATTTTCGAAATGAGGTGGCTGGATTTGTGGCATAGCCAGGGTGTTTGGCTGGGCTAAGCCAGGTAGACACCTGCTGCTGCTTCTGGGTGCTTCTTGTGCAGCCTGCTACCTCTGCAGAGGCTTTTTCTTTTGCAAAAGAGGGGGGAAATTGCAGTTGCTTCTGGGGTTTGGAGTAAACCCTGTTTGGTGGGAGAGGAGTGTCTGAGTGGTAGCAGGAACACTGTCTGCAGCTCACTGTGCTCAGTAGTAGCTGCTCTGATGCTTCGTGGAGAACAGCCTGGGAGAACCCCACAGCAGAGCAGTGGGGTCTGCCCCTGCTTTGGGACAGACTCCAACTTCAGATTTGGATGAGCTGTTTGGTAGCAGCAGTGGAAAGCGGCTTGCTCCCAAATTCAATACAGGATGCTAACGTGGAGATCTTGGGGTTGGCTGGGGGTTAGTGATGAGGTTTGGAAGAGCTGAACTGAACGAGCAAGGCTGTTCTCTTGAAAGTGTCCTGGTGTGCAGTGACAAGGGCTGGTGGCTGCTCCTTGCTGCCTTGTGTGTGGTGCAGCTGCAGGACTCCCTGCTAGGCTGCTTGGTGCTTCCTACCCATCCCTTTCGTTGAGGCAGCTTCCCTCTAACATCCCGCTCCAACTTTGCCTTTCAGAGTGCCTAATCCCCACCACAGACCAGCAATGCCGTCCCTTGTGGAGAGCTCAGAAGGGGGAGACGAAGGGGAAAGCTTACGCTATGAGGAAATGGAAGATGACAACGTCAGGTGAGTAGTGCTGGCCCTGCCTTACAACATGGCACAGACACGGTCTTGGGCAAGGCAGGAGAGCTCCCAGGTAAAGGAGCGGTGTTTCTCCGCATCTGAAAGGGAGTGAGGAACTAGAATAGGTGATTAATCAAATGCACGTGCAGTAAATTCTGTTTAATCAACAGTGTACTGAAAGGGTGGAAGGAGTGGGAAGGAGTGACCTGGCCAGGGCTGTCAACGAGCCGGGGGTGTTTTAGGCTTTGCAATCAAACTGAAACTTCAGAAGTGCTTTGGCCATGTAGCAGTCTTGTTTGTGCCTTCCCCGCCAAGGTGAACTGGCCTTTCATGGCTTGCTGGACAGCCTCATGTGACAGCAGCATCTTGTTTTGAAAGATGACTCTTCCAAAATAAGGGTGAACTCTGCTCCAGTGAGCTGCATCCCTTGTCTTTGCGGAACAGCCGCTGGTCTAGGCAAGGGGCTGTTCCTGGAGGTCAGCTTAAAAGACAGAGGCAGGCACAGTGTCAGCCTCCTTCCTCAGTTACGCTCTCCTCCTGCCTTTGTAGTATCTACAGGACTGCTCTGAAAAGTGGATGCGGAGCAGCCTGAGTAAGCTGAGCTGGAAACAAGTCCAGCTGGGACTGAGGCTGCCCTACAGCTAAAGGAAATAAGTAGTTGCGTTTATTCCTACAGAGATTGGGGCTGTTTTGTAAGGTGATGTTCTGCAGAACAAACATGGATGTTACTTAATTCAGCAGTACACAACTGTTTGCTTGTCCCTCCGTACAATTAGTAGCTGCCTGCTTGTAGACATGATGCAGTTGCACTCAGTCAGTCCATCAATCATGTTTTAAAGGCAAAAACTTAAGGTATGTAGATGAGAAGGGTGAGTAGGGTGGCTCCCAGGATACCTGAATGGATGGGTTTGCTTCTCTTGGAGTCACTTCTCATGAAACTCAGCCTGTTCTGCTTCCAGGCGCTCCTCTTGTGTCCGGGCCTTCTCTAGCCTGTTGGATGCATGAGTATGGAGTGTTCAAAGTCTCTGTTACAGCTGACGTACACAGTTTTATGACTGCTTTGCTACAGATAGCATGTTCAAGATGCACTGTGGCATAATTTTGTGAGTGTAGGTGTTGAGAACTGTACCTAACTTCAGGTAGTGCGGTGGCTGTAATCTGAGATGATACATTTCTAGAAGGAGAGCTTGTGAAAACCTGCAAAACCAGTGTAATGCAGGATAAGTAAGCTTTTTAAGGATGTTCCTGCCCTGTTTCGTTGCTGGGTTCTCATTTCTTCTTCAGCAACTAATATAATACCACTGATGCCTCAGTTAGAAAAGCTAAGGTCTTGCCTGTGTGTTCATCTGCAGAGACCAAGGAGGGGTACTGCCGAGGCTCCTGGGCTCTTTAGGCTGCCCTGGTAGTTGCCCTTGATACACTCAAGGTCTCCTTTTTCAGTGTTGCTGGGGCTCACAGGGGTGAGAAGCAAAAGTAACAGTGCAAGCACCTGGGGATCCTTGGCAATTGCTTCGGCATCCTGGGTCTGAGCTTCTGGTAAGGATCAGACCTCTTGCACTGGCAAGTCTGGCTGGCCGGTGGGAGCCTGGCTGCTGCCCCCATCACTTCCAGGTCATGCCAGTTGCAGCATGGGGTGGGCTGAGGGACCCCCAGGATGGCTGCCCTGGGCTGGCAGGGGTGGAGGCTCCCTCCAAATGCAGCAGGGCCAAGCTGCTTGCTGTGCCTGGAGGTGGAGTGAAAGGAGCTCTCCCTGCTTGCCTGCAGCCCCACCGACCTTTCAGAGCTGCTGAAGGATGGGACTAAGGAATCCCATGACCGTGCGGAGAACACGCAGTTCGTCAAAGACTTCCTGAAAGGACGGATCAAGAAGGAGCTCTTCAAGGTGAGTGTGGCTGTGCTCCTTGGCAGAGGAGCTCCCTGACGTACCCAATAACTGATGCAGGCTGGAGCGTGCTGGCCCAAAACAACTTGAGTGGAAGTGCTGGGCATCTGGCCTGCTGGGCTGTTCGGGGCAGGTGCAGCTGCCACACAGACACCGGTGGTGTGAGCTGCTCAGGAGCGACGTCTGGGTGCGTTTATGGCACTGATTTCAGCCTCTGGAGAGAAAGCTAGTCTCTGTCTTAGTCAAAGCTAAATCTTTGACTTTGCATAAAATTCTGAACAGAAGGGGTGGGATTGGGGGTACAAGTAGCACTGTCTGATCCTGAAGGTCTTGGCACACTTGTTATTCTCTAGCATGAGGCTGTTGGTGCTGTTTGTACCTTCAGGATGAACTCAGTCCCTGTGCCCTGCCAACAAGGTGACAGGAGGCCCAGAGCAAGCAGCTGGCAGCATTTCGTTAATTCTTAGCTCCTGCTCTGTAGGCAGTGTTGTTAGGAGCACTGGTAGAGGAGATTCTTCAAGTGACACGTGCCTGGTACGGGCTCTCCAGGCAGGTTTTGTGTAGAGCTGTGGGGTTTTCTCCTTGTGTACCCCAACTCTGTGCAGGGGTGGGGCAGTCACAAGGTGTCGTGTGCCTCTCAAGTGAACGGCCTCTCACATCCGCTGTGCTTTGTCCGTAGCTGGCTACTGTGGCACTTTACTTCACGTACTCTGCTCTGGAAGAGGAAATGGATCGCAATAAGGACAACCCGGTCTTTGCTCCTCTGTATTTCCCTCTAGAGCTTCACCGGAAAGAAGCATTGATCAAAGACATGAAATATTTCTATGGAGAAGACTGGAAAGAGAAGATACAGTGCTCAGAGGCAACGCAGCACTATGTGGACAGAATCCACCATGTGGGGCAGCACGAGCCTGAGCTGCTAGTGGCTCACGCTTACACACGCTACATGGGGGACCTCTCAGGTGGCCAGGTGCTGAAGAAGGTAGCCCAGAGGGCCCTGAAGTTGCCCAGTACTGACGAAGGGATCCAATTCTATGTGTTTGAAAACGTTTCTAATGCGCAGCAGTTCAAGCAGTTGTACAGAGCAAGGCTGAATGCGCTGGACTTGGACAAGAGCTGTAAGGAGCGGATTGTGGAAGAGGCCAACAGAGCCTTCAGATTTAACATGCAGGTACTGCATCCCTTGAGCCCCTGTAGATGTAGGTGCTGCTGCTTCCAGCTCTGGACCAGCTTTTAGGCCTGGGTTAATTCAGCGCACTGCTCGCCTGGGCACAGTGGTTTGGGTCAGAGGCCAGATGGAGGGGCTCTGGTGTGTGTGTGGGGGGGTTCTGCCTTTGCTGTGTGGGATTCTAGGTTGAATAGCTCTTTTGCTAGTTTCTGGAGACATGGCTGGTATCAGGCAGGAATTCCTCCCACACACCAGCACCACAGCTGAGCCCTGGAGGCTAAACTGAGATGACTGCTGTAAGATTGCCATGGGCTGTATGGCTTTGAAGCAGCAGTGGGAGCAAAACTCTCACTTTGAAGCAGCCTCAATCAATTGGAGTGCATTGCACCTAATTCATCCCCCATCTCACCCAGAGATGCCGCATGGTGCTGAGTGGCCAGACATGTCTGTAAGCTTGATACTTCCCTCAGTGTTTGCCTGTCATAAAATGTGACTGAGCCGCACTGGGCGATGAGCACAGTCTCAGTTACTGGCTGCAAGCTTTCATCTGTGCCCACTGTGGTTTAAGCTGGTCAGATGTGTGGCAGGACGTGGTAGGCTCCTTTGTTTGTTGGGATCCTTGCAGAAGCTCTGGCAGCAGGGAGGGGAGAACTCTGCCTTGTGGCAGGCTGAAGGGCAAACAGCAGGGTGATGCTGCGTCTCACTGCTGGATTTAACAGCTTCTGGTATGTGCTACGCCTTCTGAGCTGTGGCACATCCCAGACGTCACCACACATCTGCCTGCAAGGCACTCTGAAACAAGTACCAAATGCTGCATCTGGGAGCTGGGTGGAGGGAGGCAGAAGCAGCTCCTGCTTGTTCTCCAGATCATCCCATGGCTCTGGAGGAACGCTGCCCGGCTCTGCTCACCTTGTGTGCTCACTGTGCCCACGTGCAGGTATTTGAAGAGCTGGACAAGATCGGCAAGTCGCTGACAGAAGAAGCCCAGGAAGGAGGCCTTCCAGTCCACGATGGAAAAGGAGACCTGCGCAAATGCCCTTACTATGCAGACAAACTAGGTAGGTCGCGGGCAGTGAGGGAGCAGCTGCATGAATATGGCGAAAGACTCGCAGCACTGACGATGCTTTCTGTGTCCTGGCAGGCAAGGCAGCACCCGGCTGTCCCTATCACGCTGCCGTGGCCGTGGCCAAGCAGCCCCTGGTGCAGCTGATCCTCGCGGCTTGCGTTGCTGTGGCAGCAGGAGCTGCAGCGTGGTACATGATGTGATGCCAAGGCTGCCACCTGGCTCTTGGTGGTGGCAAGGTGCACCCTGTCCTTTTCCAAACTGTTCCCTCGCCGTTGGTGGAGTTGACTGCAGGGAAATAATGGGGGGGGGGGAATTCTGGGGGACTGTCCAAGACTTTTTGCACACCAATAATGCAAGCACAGTAATGTAATGTCTTTAGCTAACTAGTGTACAGGACTGGTCTGGTGAGAGGATGTGAGGATTCCAGTTCAGCACTGCTCCGCTCAGGCTGGAGCAGCTTTTAAGGCTCGAGATGTCTTGTCCTGTAGTGACAAAGTCTACACATGCTTGGCTTTTCATCTCTTTCCCTGGAGCAGTCTCTGGAGGGTGTTTCCTGCCCTGGGCTGCAACCCAAGAATGTGTCATCAGTCTTTTCAGCGAAGAGCACTCAATTTTGTACCCTGAGGAACTGATGTTTCTGTCATGCTGTGGTGGCTGTGCCACGGGCCCGTTAGCTCAAAGGAATGTCCTGCTTGTTGCAGTGTCCCAGGGACCAAGCATAACTCACAGGTGGAAGCTCCCTGGGTGAAGGGACAGGACCAAATGTGTGGGTTGGGGGTATGGAGGTGTCAGATGTATATTGTGCAACATCAATTCTTTGCTGAAGCCTTGACTGGAATAAAAACTTGCTATGCTGTAGCTGGGGAAAGCCAGAGGCATCAGTGTGGGCCTGGGGGGGGGTGGAGGGCTGGGTCGGAGGTTAATGGAGTGGTTTTGTCCTTTTATGACTCGCCCACTGAGGCACTCCTGTCATACCCACCCCATCCCTGCTGTGTCCTCTTGTTTGTTTTTACCCAGCTCCTGTGAGGAGGTGACTGGCTGCTGCTGTAGGTGCCTGCTGCCCCGAGGAGCCTCCTAGTCACCCCTTCTTGTCCTCTCTGATGGGAGGAAACGTTTCCCCCGAGGCAGGTGCCCTGTGTCACACAGCTGCTTCTGTGCCCTCTGTGTCCCAGAGCAGTGCTGGGCCTCACCAAGGGCTGCTGGTGCTGCTCTGCCTTCCTTGGTGGCCGTGTGGACAGGAGTGGGGTGCCTGGGCTGCAGCCTGGGGATGTCACCTCCCTCCCCCTAACACCGTGGGCTGGGGGGATGCTGCCCCTCCCACACACGCTTACACAATCCCTTCTCAGCTTCCTTGGGGCAGATCTGTGCATTTGGGTGCGGGGAAAAGAAAAGACAAATGCTGATCTCAGGGTCTGATGTTTATTTACATACAAACACTGGGACAAGTGCCACAGTTCCACCTCTGAGCAAACAGCAGCTGCCTGTGCAGGCTGGGCTGTGTTTGCAGACCTTACTGAGGAGCCTTCCCTGCCCCCCTGCTTAGCTGGGGGGGGGCTTTGCTCCAGCTGCTGGAGCTGTGGGAAGGGGTGCGAGATGTGGCCATAGAGGGACTGAAAATGCCTCCCAGGGCCTCTTGCCCCTGTCTGTCACAGTGCTGCTGGCAGCTGGTGTTGCTGCCTGCTTGCCCCTATCCTTCTGCCCTGTATGAAGTGAGCTAAAAGAAACCCCCCACACCCACATGCAAGGAGGAACGCCACGGGGGTGCCCCCCAGACCCTGCTGGGCTCGGGGTGGGGATGTGGGTCTGCTCCAGAGCTGGGAGCCAGGTAACAAACTCCCCTACTCTACGGTGCTGGGGGCAGGTAGCAACATGCTGGATGCACTTCTAAGGGCTTGCCAGGTGGGCGAGGAGCAGCCGGGGGCTTTCCTTCCCCAAAGCATCCCCAGCAGGGCTGGCAGGAGGCGCATGCAGCTGGTGCCCTGGCAGGACGGGTGGGCTGATGAGGGGTGCAGTGCTGCAGCCCCAGGGCAAGGCAGCCACCCTGCCCCCCCCCCCCCCACACACACACACGCCTTGAAGGCAGCTCTGCGTGCTCCTGGGGACGTGCTGCCTGTGGGCTGCACCCTGACCTGGCTGGAGAGGGCCTGGAGCCACGTCAGAACCTCACACTGACCCCTCTGTCTCCTCAACGCTGAGCCTCCACCAGGCCCGTTCCTAAAAGAGCTGCAGCTGAGCCAGGTGACTGCATCCTCCCGTGTGCTCCGTTGGCTGCTCGGGCTCCCCCTGTGCCCTCCAGGTTAGTGCCTGCCCCTGCTTGCAGCAGCTCCTGCTCAGGGCACCATGTCTGAGGGGTGGGTGCCTCCGTCAGCTGCTGTGTCCCCAGCTTGCTCCAGCATTGCCCTGGAGCACACGGGGTGCAGAACCACGTCCCGCTCCTGCGTGCTGCCAGGCAGCTGCTGGAGAGAGCCCCCGTGCACAGCAGCTGGGGCCTCAGCCCCCTCGTCCCCTGTGCAGCCACACCAGCGTCCCCAATCCACCATTCACATCAGGACCGGAGCTCGGGGAAGGTGTGCCCAGCTCGGGGCAGGAGGGAGGCAGGGAGATGCACATACACACCACCAGCGGGTTAAGCGAAGGAGTGTTGCACACGCGTAGACTAGGACGGCAGTGGGAGAGGGGCCGGTGGCATTCCAGTGGCTCGGGCTCCCGGGGCGCTGTTAGCACATGCGCTTGTACGTGTAGATGTAGGCCTTGCAGTTGGGACACGTGTGGGTCACGTCCTTGAAGTCGTCAAACAGGCAGGGGATGAGGCAGCAGCAGAGATCACACCTGCGGCACAGGGAGGTGCAGAGCTGTGAGCTCACACCGTGGGCACAGCTGCAGGCGCAGAGGGACAGCAGGAAGGGCCCACGGGGCAGGGGGGTGGCTCTGGGGCCAGGAATCTGCACCAGCACGGTGAGTACCTGCTGCAAGGCAACACCACAGCTCTGCAGCGCTGCGGTTCTGGGCACAGGCGCCTCCTCCACAGCAGAGCTTTGGAAATCCTCCCCTGGCAGGAGCTGAGGGCTCCAGGCACTGCCCCCCCCCCAGGAACCCCCATGCGGCCCCAGCAATGATTCAGTGCCAAGGCCCCCCCCGTGTCCACCAGCACGGCCAAAGCCGCTGGCATCGGGGCCACCAGGACTGGGTCAGAGCAAACCCCATCACCACGTGGCTGCTGGTGGCGGGGAGGCCCCGGCTCTGCCTGCAGCACCTACCCCACGAAGCAGCAGAAGAAGCCGAGCAGGAAGCTCATGAGCCCGATCTCATAGGAGATTTTGGTGGTGATGGCTTGCTGGCAGTGGGGACACACCGTCTGCACCGGGGCGCCCTGGAAGATCTCTCCCTGCAGCACGGTCACCGTGGTGGCAGCCCCCGAGGGGACGAGCACTGTTGCCGTGTGGCCACCGGGCGATGGATAGTGGCCCGGAGCAGGGTAGTAGCCCATGGGAGGGTGAGGGCCTGGCGGTGGGTAGTAACCTGCTGGGAGGAGAGATGGGCACAGATACAGGGCTGCGGGGGGCAAGAGAAGCCACAGCCCCAGGGCACGGTGCCCTGCTGCTGCAGCACGCCCTTGGTTTTGGGTTTGGGGGCTACCCTGCTCCAGGGTGGGCACCGTGCCCCCCAGCCTGCCCTAAGGAGCCCGCTGCATGCCCCTAAAGGCAGCCCCAGCGCCCCATCACGGCCTCCCCTCCCTGAGACACCCCCGGGACCCCCACCCAGGACCCCCAACCGTCACCACCGCAGCTCCTCGCGGCACTCACCAGGCGGCACGTAGGGCCCGGAGCCATCAGTGGGCATGTGGGGGGGCACGAAGCCCGGCTGCGGAGGCTCATAGGGAGGGGGCCCAAATTCAGGAGGGGGGACGGGAACCCCCTGGGGCTGTCCCACGGCTGGGGAGACGCCATCTGGAAGGAAACACGGAGTCACGGGAGGCAGCAGAGGGGAAGGGGGAGGTGGGGGCTTGGCTGGGTGGCCTCTGCTTGGATGGGGGCTATGGAAGGGGAAGGGGGGGCTGCAGGGAAGAGGTGAGGGGGGCAGAGCAAATGGGAAGGGGCTGGGACAAGCATGGGGAAGGAACTGGGCCTCTGTGGCCCGTGGACAATTCCCCCAGCACACAGCAGGAGGCCTGTGGGGCTGTGCTGAGCGAGGCCAGAGCCTCATCCCCTGGGCCACAAGCAGCCCAAATTCCCCCCCCCCCAGTGAGCAAACAGCGCAGGGGGTGCTTTCTGCTCTCGTCATTGCTCCCGGGACCTCCTGCCCTGGGCGATTTGGTGACACAGAGCAGGGCATTGTGCCAGCCACCCCAGTGCCTGCATGTCCAGGGCAGTGCGGAGAGAAGCAGCCACGGCCCAGCTCCTCCCGGGGAAGCCGCGCTCCCCCTGCTCCTGCCCTCCCAGCAGAGACCCCCCCAGCACCCCGCAGCAGCTGGGACCCCCAGTACCTGTGGCAGGGGGCGGGCCGTGCTTCTCCTCTATCAGCGGTGCGGAGGGGCCGCCCGGGTAGGGTGGCGGGGGGTCGTTGGACATGGCTCGGGGCTGCCCTGCAAGGAAAGGTGCTGTGAGCTGAGATCCCTGATGCCCACGGTGCCGGCTGGGAGGAGGTGGCTGCTGAGCCGAGGCTGGGGCTGGTACCACTGTGGCATCGGCCTCAGCCCCACCGAGGGGAAACACAGAGCCACAAAGCCTTGGTGTGAGGCTGGGCAGGCCGTGCTGGAAGCTGCCCTGCGCGGTGCTCCAGGACCACAGGCAGGGAGGAGCTGCCCACAGCTTCCAAAGCCCTCCGGCAGAGCCCCGTGCAAAGCTGCAGCCCCATGGGGACGGCAGCACCCCCTGAGCCTGAAGCACAAACTGGGGCAGAGGAGCAGAGCCACAGAGAGCACCTCTAAATATCACCATGGCGTGGGACAAGACTGATGGCTGGCGGGCTTACCTGGCCTCTTCCTTGCTGCAGGGAGCTCAGAGGTCTTGATGGAGAAGACAACTTCTCAGCAGCGTGCTTCAGAAGCTGCCTTACCCTCACAAACCTGCGTGGAAGGAGACAGGGAACAAGTGACATTAAGGAGCCACCGTGACAGCGCAGCCTTGCCCGCCGTGCCCCTGATCCCCCTACCCAGATGTGGGTGAGGGGCTCCGGTCAGGAACCGCCTCGTTGTGCTCCCCCTGGCTCAGCCCGTGGCAAAGCTACTGCTGCAGGAGCTGAGACGCTCCCCGGGGTATTTCTCACCCCAAAGACCCTGCGGTGCCTGGGGGGGCTGCAGCACCTTGCAGTGGTTCCCCCGACAGCCCCCTTGCAGCCTCACCAGCTCCTTCCCGCACAGCTGGAAGGCAAAGCGAGCACTGAGGCAGGGACTGCAGCCCCAAAGGCCCCTCCGGGAAGGCAGAGCCCCCCAGCAGGGGGCTGGGCATTGCGGGGTTACGCAGCCACAGTCCCCCAGGCCACGGTTCTGGTGCTGCCATCGCGCCTTCAGCCGCGTCCCTGCCGAGGGGGGGCTGCCAGGGAAGGGCTCCGGCAGCTCCGGCACTCCAAGGAAGCGCGATGACATCAAGAGGCGCGATTTTCCTGTTTACTCTGGCTCGGTTCTGCCTGGTAGGACGTGACTAAATTGGGAAATACAAGTGCGAGGCTGCTCGCTCCGTGCTTGGGAAGGCTGCCACCAGGCACGGGGACGCAGTGACATTGCTGTCAGTGCCCGGGAGGCAGCGCAAGGAGCCCCCCTCAGCGAGCCAAATCCTCCCCCTGCCCGCGGCCGGCCAGGAGCCAACGTGACTGCGCCTGTCCAGTGTCCCTTGGGCTGCTGCTCTGCTGGCCAGCTCAGCGTGCTGCAAGGACGAGGCTTTCTCAGCAGCTCCCACTCCAGCAGCCCACAGCTGAGCAGGAAAAAATGCACCCAGGTGATAACCAGGCTGCGGAAAGCTCCCACGGAGCTCGGGGCGAGGGTGCTGAGCTGGGCAGCAGCCACTGGGGTCCCTCAAACACCAACGCTGATCCCGTGTGCTGGGAAACTGCTCAGCTCCATGGCACCAAGCAGGCTCCTGCCCCAAGGCAGCCCTGTCTCACACAGCAGGTCACAAGCCTATGGAGGGGCCCCGTCAGCACCATGACCCATGGAGATGCGTGCTGAGACACCCCAGAGCTGAGCAAAGCCCAGGAGAGCCATCGGGTCGCCCCTGGATGTCAGTATGCACTCCCCAGTGTTTTTAAGATGCAGACACACAGAGCCCAGCTGGAGCAGCTGGGTGGGTCACCCTGCTGCATTTCCTCTTGGTTTTCTTCCTTAAAAGCCAGAGGACGGAGACACAGCCCGTGTCATGCTTTCAGCAGAGCCGCTGCAGCAGTCCCAGGCTGAGGAAAGCACCTGAGCCCAACGCACAGCGCGCTGCAGAGCCCTCCTTCTCCTTCAGTGACCTACAAAGCCACAAACTGGGCCGTGCTCCTTTTAGCTTCACTGGGGATGTAAAGAAAAAGAGGGCTAACTCTTCCAAAAGCTGCCAACCAAGCCACCCTGCGTGCCAGGAGCTGCCTGTCCCCATGCCTGACAGGGATCCTAGAAGCACCCAGCCCATTTGGGGTGTCCCCAAGTTCCTCGGCCTCGCAGGCCAGCTGTGCACCAGAGCTTCTCTCTCCCATTACTGCTCAGATGCTGGCAGGCCAGCTGAGCTCCCAGCAGGAGAGCAGTGGAGACATGGAGCCCCAGAGGACAGGAGCTGCACCCAAAGCAGGAACCACCCCAGAGCTGCGAGGCTGACTGCTGAGTCCTGGAGGACTCAACAATAAGCCTCCAGCAGGGGTCTGGCTGAACGAAGCCGTCCCTCCCCAGCGCCCTGCCACGGCTCTGGGCTGCAGATAACGGCGAGGGCGATGGGCAGCAGCTCGCAGAGCCCCAGGGGCACTGGGAGGAAGGAAGGACGTGCATGGGCTGCGGGGCTGTTGTGCTCGTAGTTAGCAGGCTCCGTCACTCGTAATGCAATATTCTGCTTATTAAAAGAGCTCCGTAAAGAGCAGGGCATTGGCTGCGTGCCCTTCCCTGGAGGAAAGGAAAGCCTGCTCCTTTTAAGCTTCTCAGAAGCCGTTTCTCCTGTGCTTTCTTTTATCCTAACGTGAGAAGCACAAAACCTCCTGCAGCCCATTTCCACCAGCACCATGTGGGGCTGCAGGGCACGGGGACTCCCCTCTGCGCCCGGTCTGCACTGAGAGCATCACTCGCAGCACTGCCACAGCCCCTTGGCCCCTCTCAAAAGCAGCGGGGCCAGAACCAAGCGCACAGCCCCTCCCCTTGTGTGCTGGGACGAGCGTCACTGCACCTGCACGGCGCGCTGGGCCACGTTGGAGAAGGATTCCACGCTCCCTGACCTGTCCTGCCACGGCAACCCTCGCGGTCTGAGTGCCTCTGCAGGAACAGATCAGAGTCCGAGCTGCTCACAGTGAGGTGTCAGGAAGTGGTCAGGACCACAAAGCTGCCCCACTCCAACCACGCTGGTTTCCTGCAGCTGCAACACCGGTGCCATCTGTGCCATGACAGCAGCCGAGACCAAATTAGCTCCTCTCACGTGGGAATAACCATTCCCCCACACACTGCATCCACACTAGGGCTTATTGCAAGAACCGTATTCATAAACCAGCTGCACACCCAGGGGAAATAAAAATCCCAAATAATTTAGGCTGAGTTTACCAGGACTTAAGTTTAAGAGCTGATGGAATCAGGAATGTCTGGCGCAGGTCCTTTGGGAGCAAGGGCCCATCTCACGATCCTAAGACTCAACAGGAGCTGGTTACCAGCAAAAGGACGGGGGTGGACGGAAGAGATTGTATTTCTGGCAAAGAAATGCAGGTCGGTTCTAAACTGGAAGAGCAGAGCACAGCTTCTGCTGGCTGCTCTGCTTTAACCTACCTACAGATCACCGTGCAATCACTGAGACACAGCTCCTGTTAAAGACAAGCAAAGGGCAGGAGTGGGCTTGAGGCACAAGCAGCCGAGCAGAGCCAGGATCAGGGGGCAGCGGGACCGCTGGGTCAGCTGGATCAGCCCCCGTCCCTCCTTCCCTCTCTGGGGACACCACCAAAACGGCCAGCGCTGCGTTGGTCACGCTGCTCCTGCTGTTCCTGCTGTCCCACTCCAACCCCTGCTGCTCCGAGAGGTAGGAAAAAAAAACCACTATCCATCAAAGCAGTGGGATGAAAACCTTACAGTTTCTAGCCTGGGTTTATTTGTAGCCAGATTATGCCCATCTGTTCTTCAGCCTGAGCAGCTTCCCTTCGCTCCCTGCTCTCTGCGAGCAGCCATCATATCATGACTCAGACTTTGTTTTGCTGGGCTGAGCACACCGAACATTCGCAGGGTTTTTCTGGGCTGTGTTTCCAGTGCGAGCCCACTGTCTCCCTCACGTCTCAAAGGGCCACTGCAGCGACCCAAAGCCGTGCTCAGCCGGGGCAGCGTGAACACCTCCTCCCCGTGCTCACCAAACCAGGCTCCGGATTTCTAGCTGTCTGGTTTTCAGTCTGGTAACACCGTGCCCTGCCCAGGCAGCAGCTCTGTGTGCTTCAGGCTGCCCGAATCACCACGGTCCAGACAAAGCTGCGGGGGAAGCTGGTCCTCTGCCACGTTCAGGGATGCTGGCACTTCAAAAGCTGCCAGGGCACACTTACGGAGCTCTTCCTCCATAAGAAAACAATGTCCAATATTTTTAAGAGGAAACAACATGCTACATTTCAATGTGTAAGTAAGAGAAAAGTATGCAACCACTTCCAGTTTCATTGTAGACCAATCAGACACAAACTTCAGCTGCCAGGCTTTGTAAATACATCTTCAAAAACAAAGTCAAGAGCTCTGGAAAAAACTGGGCTCCCTCACCAATGCCAGCCTCTCCCCTTTTAAAAAAGGAACAGCATCGTGGCCAACACCACCTCATCTTCCTGGCCCCAGGGAAGCTAACCATGTGCCACAGGCTTTTTCCTGCTTCAGAAACGGGTCTGAAAGTCTTTTCAGAGTGATGCCAAGGCCCTGCTGAAATCAGATACTGCCAAAGACACACACAGACACAGCTGGGGTTCGGCTCGGCTTCCAGCACCTCCCTCAGGCAGGATCGCTGCCTCGGCTCAGCCTGGTTTGAAGGGGTTCTGCTGCTAGAACGCGTGGCCAAAAAAAGGTAAATACCTGCTGATTCAGGACTTAAAGGGGAGAAATACTGAGAACAGGGAGGAAGTTAAATCTGCTAGGGAGGAGCACAAAGACAGGTCAGCTGTTAGCAGAATGCCACTCGATGGGGAGCCTGTTAGCCTTTAGAAGGGCTTTAGGGGCATGAGCAGAGGCTGCGGGGAGCACTGGCAGCTCGGAGGCGGACAGAGCCGCAGCTGATGGCAGCGAGCACACCAACATTTGTGAGCAGCACCCCCACGGCCAGCCCGGACCTCCTGCCACACGCTCACTGTCACCACTGTGCCACCGAGCGAGCCACGGATGCTGCCCGTGCCACGCGCATGCCCGCACGCCTGCTCGCACAGCTCGCGGGGACGTGGCTCAAATCCCACCGCTCAGCACCGCGCACCCCGCAGCCGGCAGCGCTTACCTGGGGAGGAAGGACAGCAAAAATCCCCGCTGTGAAAGCAGTGCTGGGGCTTCCCTCTGCCAGCCTTTTACGCAGAGCAAAAAGAGATGTTTTCTGTCAGCCAGCCAAACTTCCCCCGCTGCCTTGCCTCTTCCCAGGCGCGTTTGCTGCCTCCAGCCTTTGTGTTTCTCCCCGGGGCCAGGAGGGAAGGGATAACAGCAGGCAGGGAGGGCACGCACTGGTGCTGGACCAAGCAGCACGTCCCCCCCGCTGCACCCCGCCGGGCACCCCAGCGGCACCTCAGGAGCTCAGCATCCTGGTCCTGGGCAAGCAGCAAGAGGGCGCATGCCTACAGCACAGGCGTGCACGGCACCGAGGGAGCCCAGCGTAAGGACCAGGGGAAAGGTTTGCTCTTTTTCCTGAGCGACTCAGCTGCGTGTCCCCGAGCACAAGCCGTGCGCCCTCAGCGTCCCTGCCAGGGAGAGGAAAGCCGCCGTGCAGAAACAGCCGGGCTGTTCTGTCCCACACCTCTGCAGTCAGACTTCAGCTGCAGAAAACTGCTCCTTCCAGGAGGGTCAGGCTCTTGCTTCGGCGCAGAGATGGAGCTCAGCAGCAGTCCTTCAGAACTAGGGCTGCTGGAGGATATCGCGATTCGCCTCCGCGCTCCGGCTGGGTCAGACAGCTGGGGCTGCTGTGCAGCACACCGGGCTCTGGAGGAGCATCCCCACCGCAATCATTTTACCTTGGGGCCTCGGACGTGCCGTTTGACCTCCTGCGTGCCACCATACCCCAGCAGGCAAACCAGCCACGAGCAGGATCCTCGCTGGAAGCCAGGAGCTGTGGCCAAAGCGAGCTTTCTCAGGGTATTACATCCAAAGCACCATCAGATAACCTCCCTGATGCAGTCCAGGCACAGCTGTTCTCGGCCAGAAATTCAGATTACAGCTTCATGCAGCTCCTCTATCTGGATTTCAGCAAAAGCAGAGACAAAATCCCCCTGCTTAAGACAAGGATGGTTTATCCGCAGCACCCCCAAAGGGTTACACGCGGGAGGAGGGCTTGCAAGGACCTGCTGCCGCCTCTGGGATTCTCTCCAGTGCTTTTCGCCTCCAGATGGGCTGACCAAGCGCTTGTCGGCTGCAGAAACAGCATTGCCAGGACCTGGTCAACCCGAGCATTTAAAGAAAAACTATCCAAAATGAAAAGAACAAAGTGGGGCAGCTGCTGCGGGTTCCTGAGCTGCAGCAAGCGTCACACTTCTGCAGAGCTCGCCGTGCCGGCAGCAGCATGTGACGAGAGCCAAGAGGGGCTGCAGGGGAGCTATCAGCACGGAAGGGCTGGGAAGTGAACACCTCCCTCTCAAGGGGTGCTCTGTGTCAGGCATTTCCAGCTCCTGACCTGCTCTCCAGAGAGGACGGGCTGCAACAGGCCAGCTGTTTGCATGGGTGAAAAGATGTGAAATAAAGGAAATGTGAAGGGCAAACCTGTGTTCCTCTGCACCTTAGCCATCTGCTCCTGAAAGACTCAGGTGAGAAATGGGGTGCCCCACGCCAGATCTCTGGAGAACCAGAGCCTTTTCGTGGGACTTCAGCTGAAGGTGACAAACAGCCCAAACACACGCCTGGTAACACCCATGAGAAAGCACCCAGCGAGATCACTGGCTGTTGTCCAGCGCCCAGGACATCTACCTGATCTTTACCCCGAGTGGAAAAACACCACGTTACCTCTTCCATTTGTTATCTGCTGTGCATTAATAACACAACCTGCAATGACCTAGAGCAAACAAAACAAGATTACTCCAATACTACAGTGTTTTAACACAGCACCAAGCTTAACTGCACCACGACGTTAGCTGGTTTTTGCTTAAACCACTCAAGCAGCTTAAAGGCAAGTACAAATCCCAGAGACAACGGGGCAGGAGCCTCACAGTTCCTTGCATTACCAGCAACCACAGCTCTGTATCTTGTCCCTGACGGCAGCCTGTAACAGATGCTTAAAAACGAGTTAGGAAGCAAGCACAGCACGAGCCCCCTGCCCTCCTCCTGCTCCCAGAGCATCAGGCAGCCTGGGGCTTCCCCAGGGACCACCCTGAGCTCCTCACAGCCCACTGGTTTGCTGAGCTCGGCCACGTACAGCAGCAGCAAGCTCTGCTCTTCAGTTACCTCCACGAAAAAGAAGTGTTAGAGTCACGAGGAGTTGTTATAGCCTGCTGCCTGCCTCCCAGTTCTCTCACAGAGAAGATGAATACAGGGTGATTGCCCACTGCTTCTCACAGGACAGCCCAGCTTTCTATAGCTCCCTTTCCCAGCACTGTATTAAAAATATTTGATTCCTTTATCCACGCTATTTGTTCATTACTCCCTCACTCTATAGAATTTTTTGAGAGAAAGTCAAATAACACAGCTACATCATTGCTGAATCGAGCTGATTAGATGTGTGACTTCCATCAAATAACACACTGAGCTCCAAGGGAGGAGGAAATTAAAGTCGTACAGGATCAGCACTTTTGTGGAGATGTAGCCGCATTTCAGCTTCAGAATTAATCAGTGCCCAAGAGCCTATTCAGAATTCCCTTGCAGATTTTGCAGCACAATGAAATAATTTCGAATACATCGATGGTGATTCCAGCTCCACTTTCCTTCCAAGAGATGTACAAAATACGTGTCCAAGGACTGATGTTTTCTTAGCCAAGGCACAGCACCAGCTTGCTATAGGGCCGACTCCAGCCTCCAAAAACATTTGTGCAAATGCTCTCCCCACAAATACCCCTCTCTTGGCACCAGAGAAGCTGCTGACATCTCAGTTTAGCAGGTACAGTGTCACCTTGCGTTTTTTTTCTGAGGACTCGTGAGAAACGCTCTGTGTCATTTCACTTTACTTAAGACCACGACAAATAAGCGTGGTTTGGGGTTCACCCCAGCTGCAACGTACGTCACGAACTCTCTGCTGAGCCCTGCCACCAAGAAGGACCATGCACACTGGGATGCGCCCCGAGTCGAGCACAGCTCCTGGGGTCCCATCTCTGCTTCCAGCCTGCGCTGAGTTCCCAGTCCACAGAAGTCGTTCCTGTTCCTAGGTATCCGTGCCTTTGGTTTCAGTTTGCAGCACCAAGTTCTTGCCAGCTCCTTCATAACCCCTCACCCCAACCTCTGCTCTGTGCCGAACCACAGCACGCAGCGAGCTGCTGCCCATCGGTGCCTCTGGTTGTGCCAGAAGCTGCTCCCCGTGCCCCTGCTCGCTGCTGCTGCAGGGCAGCCCCAGCAGGGCAGATGGCAAGGGCACACGGAGCCCCATTGTGAGCCCACCTCGCTTAAACGTAAGCAGATCCAAGAGGAACATCGACCAAGACACAAATCAGCCAGCCACACTCAGCAAGATCTGCACGTGGGCACACAGGGCTGCATTCCCTTGGAAAACAAGGGTGAGGGAGAGAGCCGACATCCTCGTGCCTCTCCAGGACACGGCTCCAGGCACCAGCACGCGTGGGACAAGAGCCACACCAGCTGCAGAAGAGCAGACACAGAAAGCAAAGACCTTGTGCTGAAAATCCAGGTATTTCAACTGATTTCCAAGGCATCTCCACTCCTCAGCAGCACACTTCCTCAAATCCCTCTTCTAAGCGTTTCTAAACCCTTTCTTGGCCTCTCTGTCAAGTCACTACCGCAAGGCTTCACTTTTAGACTTGGAGTGTTGCTGATCAGAGGGTTGCAAACCCTCCCAGGAGCAAAAGAGTCCCAAGGCGGGGTCACTGCTCTCAGGGCAGGAGATGAGAGAGGAGGAAATTCAAGTGCGTAACGCTAAGATGCCCACAGGATATACATCAATTTATTTATTTATTTATTTATTAATTATTTATATTTTATATTTATAATTTATTTATTTATTATTTATAAATAAATAAATTTATTTATAAATAAATAAATAAATAACAATTCAGTGGGCTGCTTTGCACTCAGAACTGACTCGAAATCCAATCTCAAGGTACCAGCAGTGCCCCAGACACAGCTTGCACGTCTACCATTTGAGTCACTTGCACGAGTGGAATTTACCGCTGCAGCGAGGGGGGCTGCCTCCATCCCAGCTACTAATTATTCTCAGGAAGGCTAATTTAATCCGGCAGCGAATGTTCTCAAAGCCTCCTTGCACAGAAACACTTTTATCTTGGTTGGCTTAACAACAATACAGCAGACCCAAAAACGTGGAGGGGTGCTGGAGGAGAACACTGCCCTTGTGTTTCCAGTTCTCCAGTATTTTGTCTAAGAAATTGATCTTGGTAACCACAGCCTGTGAGAAAACAGAGTGCCTCTGTTGTTTTTAAAAGCCAACTGTATTTTCTAGGCAAAATATACAACAGCTCTGGCTACTCCCCCTCGTGTATAACTGCCTGGACAGAGCAGTGCGAGCCATCAAATATTGCTCAATATTAGGCACCGCGGTCGCTTCCAGCCACCCAGCTGCGTAGCAAGAGCCGTGCTGCCTGGCCCGGGAGCACTGCCTGCCCTGGAAGGTGGCTTCCCACAGCCCACACTGCAGAGGAATAAACTTCAGAAGAAAGACAAAATCCTCCGTGGCGAGCAGCTGTGTACCTGCCTCGTGAGGCATGCCAAAGGGAATCCCAGGGAACGCTCCAGGTTTGCAGCCTCTGCAATCCGTGGGGGCGGGCAGTAACTAATTAAGTCATCAGAAAGCTGCTTTTCCTTGATTTTAAATCCCCATTCGTATTTTCCCTTTACTTCTCACCGTGTTACCTGTGCTGTATGGACACGGTGATAAGAAGTGACCCTCACCTTCACCAGGCAGATCACTGGAGAGCCCAGCACAGCCCCCTGGAATTAGAGGGGATAAAAGAGGGGGGTTAAAGCATTACAGCAGGCAGAGCTGTTACCAGGATAACTCTCCGTGCTCTTAGGATTGTCACCATCACCCTGCCACTAGGGTAAAGCTAAAGGTGCTCAGCCTGGACCAGCCTGATTCTGCACTGCTTTGGTACAGGGGCAAGAACAAACCCCAGGTGGCATCCAGCAATTTAGGACGATTCAGTAATTCGGGGACAAGGAAGAGATCAGAGGCAAGCAGGGCTTAAAGCCAGGCCAGAGGAGGCAAAATAAATAAATAAACAAAGTAACACAAACAACACTCCCCTTGTTGCTATCAGCCAGGAACCACTGTCCCAAGAATAGCCTATTCAGAAACCAGGAAACTCGCAGAGCAGCCGGGAAGGGCTGAGTCACGGCCATTTGAAAAAAAAAAAACAACAAACCAAACCAAAAGGGAAGGAGAGAAAACACAGACAGCAGCCGGCCTGAGTCTTGGCAATGTGAATGAGTCAACCCTGCATCGATTAACGGGCAAGGCTGGCGGTGCCCTGCGACCAGCACCCTGCGACCATGGCACGAAGCAGACTCAGAGGCTGGAGGAACAGCTCCCAGCAGGGCACTGCCGTCTGGCTGAGGGCTTGGGAAAAGAAGCCTCCGGCTTGCCCTACCTTGCGCTCTGAGGCTCAGCGAAGCAGGGTGAGAAGCAGGAAGGTGCTGAGCCCTCCCTGCCGTGCCTGCTGCCCCAGGGTCCCACACCTCATCCTGGTGAACGGCTCAGGCACTTTGGACATCAGCCAGGGCTCCCTTTGGATGGGGAGTTTGCACGTGGTTTGCAGCTCGGACACCCAAACTTACCTCTCCACAGCAGTGGAAGCTAGACACATTCCTTCCAAAAACACCTTTTCCAAAAAGCGCAATAGGTAGCCAGCCTGTTAGGACAAGGCACAGAAGATTTTCTTGCTAAATGCAGAGAGTGGGTAGCAAAGAAGGCTTGGGGACACCCTCAGCTGGGAACGTCTGGTTCCGGGCAGGGGGACCACCATCTCAGCACGAATCCTTCCTTTTATAATCCTAAATTCTCTTAATCTATAAGAGAACTGGATATTATTCCATTTTCTTGTCTATAAAACAGGTAAAGGAAACAACTGCTACTAATACAAAGCTCCTTTGCTGATCACAATAGGTGACAGAGACACCAATTACCCAAATCGTATGTAGAGCCCCTGCTCACACCTTTGTTCTCTGACCAGCTCAGGTTTGAGAGCTACAAAGCCCAGTACACACAGCTCACAGCTGTTACTCACAAGTCCTAAGATGCTAATTACATTGCCATCTTTTGGGGCTCTCTCCTGTATTTGCTCACATGAATTTCAAGCCTGCTGGGAGAGCCCCGATGCGGCACAGCTGCTCTCCAGCAGGGCCTCGCTCAGGAGCTGTGCAGGTGAACCCATTCCCCTCCCAGCTCCATCCTCTGCCCAGGGCTGTGACCAGCACAGGCCTGCTGTGCTCCCCAGGCTCCCCAGCAGCCTTTTTGCACTGGCACAAACACGCCACCACCTTTCAGACCGCAGCCACAAGATGCCTCTGAGCGCACGAACCCAACGCTAAATCTTAACAGCAGCCAAGAGCTTCCGTCAGCGTCTTGTGCCAGCAGTAAAAAGCGTGCTCCCCCTGCCTCCGAGACTTTGTATTGTTGAGGAAATGGATTGTGGTTTCCTATGGCTTCTGTGCTAATTGTCCTCCCTCTGATCAGACAAGGAAATGCATCCTCTGCATAGCAGCCCCGCCTCTGACACTGCCTAGGAAAATCGTGTCGTTTCTCCCTAGCTGCGAGGCTGATAGCAAGTGCTGGGAACAGCAGGAAAACAGCGATGTGAGCATCGCGTCCCAAGGCGGGAGCTGCAGGTCACGCGTTTTCTGAAGATAAAACAGAAACACATCTGTGTTCGCAAACTGGTGCCTTGCGCTGAAATCTTTAGCAGAGTAAATCTCCATTTCAGCCTAGAATGCTTTGTCTTTGTAACAGCTGCACAATCAGGACCTGGAAGTAAAAAACCAACAACCAACCAACCAACAAACCCAAATCTCCCAAGATTTGCAGAACAACTGTTGTTCCCAATGCAAACTCTCACTTTTACTGTACCGGGCAGAAGGGAAGAACACTGCGCAATTTGCAATGCTCCTTTTAGAGCACCGCTGACTGCTGCTGAGGGCCATGGGGCATATCAGCACCTACCTGCTGTTTCCCAGCTCCCCGTCCTTCCTGTTTCCAGCAGCTCTGCACTCATCCGTCTGGGAGAACAGCTTCTGATCCCTGTGCTGTCTGACGTTTTACTCAGAAGTTAGCATACCTGCCTAGAAGCTTGGAAGTACCCCCAGTCCTGCTGTCTTCATGATTATTTTAATCTCCATATTACCTAAATGCTATTTCCTCCCCAGTCTCTCTGGCAGCCAGCAGTCTTACCCTTAGCTTAGTGCAAAGCTGAACACAGAGAAGCTGCCACAGCACTGACCGTACGTGCAGCACATGTACATGCCCACGTACATACCCGTGGTAATACCCGTACCAACAGCAGTGACACACGGTCCTGCTGTAGGCCCTACAAAAATTGCCATTTCAAAGAATTTTTAAAACTTCTCTTCTTGCAACCTAAGATATTATCTCCTGATTAAATCAAGTACAAGAAATTGCATGTAGAGCTTTACAGCAGTACCACAGACAGATGCAGAGGACCTAACCTCATTCTTCTCTTTACCTATAAACAAAAAAAAAATGATCTTGGATCTGAGCAGCTACTAGAAGACTGCATATCTCCCTCCAAAACCACTCATACTGGAAGATTTCTGCATCAACCATGTCCTTTATATGCAAGTGTTTATCTCCTGAATTCTAATTTGAAGGAGGAAAAAAGATAAACTTTTACACAACTAAGTTTCTTGGAGCCCGTCTCCCACCGTGTCGGTGAGCAACGCCGGCACTGGGAACACTTCTGCAGGTCACAACGCTGCTCCAGGGACCCAGAGCCCAACAAAACACAGCGTGGGTGCTGGGACAAGCTCTTGTCTGGCCCCTGGCTGAACGCCCTTTAGCTGCAGGAGAGCATTAGCTGCTCTCCCAGCGAGCATCCACCGGTCATGTTTCATCTCGAAGGAAAGCAGCACCACGCTTTGCATCACTGCGTGACTTCACATGCAGAAGAGCACGGCTGATCGGGAAGTGAGCTTCAAAACCATGCTCATAAACTGAAACAAGGCACTGCTGGAGACACCTTCCCTCCCGAGACAGGCTCCAGCCCCAACAGATGCCTGAGGAGCTGAATTTCAGACAGACCCATGTAGAACCTGTTGAGGGAACACACCAACAGGCCATGCCACGCAGACAGCCTCGCATGAGTTCCTTAAGTCCCCACAGCCCTTCAATCAAACCCTCTGGAAAGCAGAGGCCCCAGCTGAAAAGAAAGCACTGTTTCAAGCATGTTGGTTGAAAGGAACAAATAGGCAGATAGCCTGCATGTTCACCAAGTGTTTCTTAGCATATTTTACATCCAAATAACTATATTTATAATTTAGAACATTCCTAGTTAAATTCACTGTGCCTGACACCTGGAGTATGCCAACCCCTGGTACACTCACCAGTTCTCCCCGGTGCAAGGAGACCGTCTCTGAACAACCGTTCCAGTCCTGCCCCGGGCCAAGGGGCACCCACCTACACTCGCAGGTACTCGGAGAAGTTTCAGCTTGAGCACGACTCCTGCGGGTGATCTGGAGGATGCCGGCACGAGAGTGCTCATCCCAGCCTGCCCATTCCCACTCCCTGTGGCTGGGGAGCACCCCCCAGGTCCCCAGGCCCCATCCCTGCCTTTAGCAGCGGTCACAACCCCCCGTGCACCCCATACAGCAACCCAACGCCACCTTAGCAGCTCCCACAGCTTGGCCTGTCTGTTCCTCTTGGGAGGCAGAACCGAGATCTCGCTGCTCTGCCAGGTAAAGCCCCCCGCTAGGTCCGTGCTGTCGCACAGCGTTACCCATCAGCTGGACGGGCTCCCCTCCTTTCACAGGGCTCAGGCTGCCAACGCGCTGACAGATAATTCCATCCCCACCACCGTCATCGTCCTTCCTCTCCCTGCTTGCCAAGAGAACCGGGTTTGTTCGGTCTCTACCACGGGCCCTGATCACCAAGCGGGCAGCTCCAGCCCCGGCTCTCCTCTCGGGAGCAGGGCTGTTTGGAAACGCCTGCGTTGGTACCGCCGCCGGGCTCCCTCCTCTCCTGGGGAGCCGCCTGGGCACCATCCTAGCGGCCCCCTCGCAGCTGCTGGCAGCTCACAGCCCCACGAGCTGGCACAACCTCGGGCAGGGCGCTCGCCTTACAGCCGCAGGGCTCTCCCCCAGCACACGACCTCGCTTTGCCTGCGATTAAATTTCGCCCTTCGCAGCAGGCCGCTACACGCCGACCCTTCTGCCCCAGCCCTTCCCCACCCTGCTGAGCGCACCGAGATGAAGCTTTATAAGATCTCCCCGGCACCCTGCTGCATTTTGGGGCCGCTGAGGCCACCACAGCCCCCTCTCCCAGCCCCCGTCCCCCCGTGCCCGGCGCTGCAGCAAGCAGCTGACCGCGTTTCTCCCCCATTCCCCTCCCGGGCGCAACCAGCGCCCAGCCCGGAGCCCCCCCGTGCCCCAGCCCGCAGCACCCCGCTGGGTTTGGGGTTGGGGGTGCGGGCTGCGGGCTCCCGGCCCCGCTCCCCCCCGCTCCGTGCCCCCGGTTCCCCGGGGCCGTCCCCGCACGTACCGAGCCCGGCTCCCGGCTCCCGGCTCCGGCGGCTCGGGGCCGGCACCTGGCGGGCTGCGGGGCGGGGCGGCGGCGGGGCGGGCCCGGCCGCGCTGTCAGGGCCCGGAGGAGGCCGGAGGAGCCTCGGCCTCGCGTAGCCGGGCAAGCCGGGCACGGTGCCGGGGGAGCCGGGCAGGGAGCGGGGCCTCCGCCCCGAGCCCGTGGCCCGGCCTCGGCCCGGCGGACCCCGGCCGTTTGGTGGGATGGGGCCGGGGCAGAACCCTGGGGTATCACCGGGTAACGGGGCTGTGACCTCAGCCCCGGGTGGGCAGCCCCGGGAGCCACAGGCAGCAATGAGCGTCTCGGTCACGCTGGCGGAGCTGGCGGACGTCGCCTTCCGCACGCCCAACGGCGTCAGCGTCAACACCGGTGCCCTCCACCTCCTCCTGCGAGGCCTCCTGGAGCACCTGCGGCTGCAGGATGCCTCCACGCAGCTCTCGGAGGACGAGAGGGGGCTCCTGGAGCCCGGGGCTGGGGCTGGGGGCAGGCCCCCCACCCTCGTCCTGCAGGCAGAGGGGCGGCCAGGCAGCCCCAGAGGGTCCCCGGGCACCACGGAGCCGCCGACCCCCAGGCAGGACACGGACAGGACAGGCACTGACGCGTGCCAAACAACACAGCTGACGAAGAGGATGGAGGCGATCGAGGAGGGCATGACAAAGGTCAGCAGCCGTCCTCAGGAGTGTGCCCATCTTCAGTGGGGTGCCAGGCTGCTGGCATGGCCCTGTGCTGTGCGTCATCCTGCCCTACACAGTGTCCTGCCCTACACAGGGATGTGTCTGTGTGGTGCCTCACCAATGCAGGGGCTTGTCCATGGGAATCCCTGCTGCCCTAAGACTGGAGGGCCTGGCAAAGGGTAGAGACATGTTTCTGGCTCAGCTGCCACCAGTTACACTGTGGGAGTCTCAGTAAGGAGCAGTATTTTAACACAGGCACTGGCCAAAGGTAGTTTTGGCCACATTACACTTGTCTCCAAGGCTCTAGCAGCATAAACTCTGAGATTTGAGTCTGCTGGGTCCCATCCTGCCCTGACAAGAGTCCCCACAGTTGTACTTGGGGCCTGGGGTGTCCCAGTGCATGCTGAGTCTCCTGTCTCTGCCCTGCAACACAGAATGGCTGAACTGCAGATGACAGCAGTGCTGCCTCATGGGCAGCTCAGGACCCCATCCATAGGAGACGTGGCCATGGCACAGGTTCAATTTATTTGTCTGTTAAAGTTCAGATCCCATGTTGGAAACACAGTATGCAGCATCAGAGCTGGCTTCATTGCTCAAGTTGCACGTGGCAGCACAAGGATGAGTTGTGAGAGCTTTGTGCCCTCCCTGCTTGGAGAAGGGCTGGTGTCCAGGCTGGACTGCGGACACCTCGGAGGCAGCACAGGGCCAGCCTGCAGTAAACCCAAGATTTCTTCATCTGTTGTGAGACCTGACAGCCCCAGGCTGGTCCCATCTCATATTTCATGAGCTCAGCTTTGAGCATGATCCAAGAGCAAAGGGAAAAGGTGGCAGCACTTTGCCAGGGCGAGGCAGCGGGAGCCAGGATACACGTTCCCCTTCACCCTCTTTCATCCGAGTTTAGGGGAGCTCCATGGGTATGGCCACGGGCCAGCCAGATGTGGTCGATGCTGTGGGGCTGTGGCCCCTCTGGGATGGAGCCCTGTGTCCCAGAGACACCTCCGGGCTGCTCAGCCTCCCTGCTCACCACATCCCCCAAGCCTGCAGGGACCCAGCAGCACCAACTGAACCCCTCCCTGTTCCTCAGGTCACAGACAAGCTCCAGGAGATGCTCACCACCAGCTGCTCTCTGAAAACCACCATCGAGGCCTTCCAGGAAGAGCTGCAGCTGCTGAAGGACAATTTCCAGAAGGTGCGTGCGCGGAGCTGGGCTGCTGCTGGAGGGCCCTCAGCAGAGGGGTTGTGACAGGGGTGAGATCTGGGTCTCGGGCTCCTTCCCACCCCAAGGAGGACCTGGGCGATGTGGGATCTGCCCAGGGGTTGTGGACAGACCTCACAGAGCCTCACCATGGCCTGGGCTGGGCGCTGCTGATCCTTGCCTATCACTGCGGGTACTGCCCCCCCACCATGCCCACTCCCTGTGGATACTGAGCCCTCCCATGTCCTTGTTTCTCAGGCTGGTCTGGAGGAGCTGCAAGAGCGGGCGGCACAGCAGGACAAGCACAGCAACCTCCTGCAGAACATCCTGGACCAAATGGTGAGCGGGGAGATCCCCAGCAGAGGGGCTGGGAGTGGGCACCCACGGCACCGGTGCTCAGAGGCACTCAGCGCCCAGCCCCTGCAACCGCCCTGCAGGCTTGGGGACAGAGTGGCACTGGGGGTTATGGGAGGGTTTGGTGTCACTGTCCCCAACCCAGGGCTGTCCTCCTGCAGCAGGGCTAATTTCTCTTCTGGTTACAGGCAGAGGTGCGTCGGGAGCTGGGCACCTTCCCCTGGCAGGCCAGTGTGCTGTGCTCACTCTGCAGGGTGTCCACTGGCGAGGTTTGTGCACACTCCTGGCTGCCAGGCTCTTTGCTGGGGGCTGTCCCTTTTGCTCTGGCACGGCACAGGGCTCTTCTCCTTCCCGAAAACCTCAGGGCTGTTCCATTTCAGCTTTCCAGCCGGGAGCCCAGCCCTGAGGCCCCCCAGGAGCCAGCGCAGGAGGCACAGTGCAGGCTGAGCTGGCTGCCGGAGCGGCACGTGGCCGTGGAGACCTGCATCAGCTGCCACGAGAAGCAGCTCCAGCAGCGTGGTGAGCACTCACGGCCCCACCACATCAGCTTGCCGTGCTGGGTTGTCCCACTGGGTCCTTGCCAGGACCAGTGCGTGCTGGTGCCACACTCAGCCATCCCGGCTGGGTCCCCAAGCTGCTGCAGCCTCCTTGTCCCTCTGCCTTGCTCCCAAACACACCGGCACGGATGCTGTGGATGTGGCTCCTGCCCACGGGTGCCCTGGTGCGGGCCATAACTGGGGGCTGGCAGCAGGGCTGGGGCATCTCCCCAGCCATAAAGCCACCCGGGTTAGGGACAGCGCTGCGCTGCTGGCCTGCAGGAGCCAGTGCTGCCTGGAGCAAAGCTTTGGTGTCTGTTTTCAGCAGATTCGGGGACCCTGGAGGATGTGGCCATCCGACTGGAGAGGGTGCAAGGCGAAGTAAAGCACCTGCAGGACAAAGGAGAGAAGGTGCCAAGATGCCCAGACCTCAGGGTTGCTGCCCCGTGGCCTGGGGTCTGCAGCCCATCACCCTGCTCACCAGGACTGCTCTGGTGTCATCTGCAAGCCTCCTTCACTGCCTCGTGTGGGTGCCTGCCGTGTGCCTCACCTGGGGCCACGTTTTGTCCTCCCTAGGGGCCAGATTTTGGCAGGGAGGTGCTGAGCCAGGTGGGGCAGCTGCAGGAGCAATGCATGAGACTCCAAGAGGCTGCGGAGCGGCTGTGGGCTGACACCAAGGACACCCAGGTGAGCACAGTCCCAGGCTCAGCTGAGGAGGAGCCACTCGTGCCATGATTTGTGTCCGATCCGGGCACTAGGAGCACTAGGCAGGCACTAGGGCAAGGCAGACGAGGCGCTGCCAGAGCAGGGCATGAGCCTTGTGCCTAGGGGAACCCCAAAAGGGGAGCCCCATGGGCAGGCAGGGCCGGGGGGCTGGCTGGCACTGTGCCCCTCAGAAAGCAGACGAGGCCGTGCTGGAGCCCAAAGCGAAGCAGGACGAGCTGCAATGTGCCATGGCCCAGCTGAGCGAGATGATGCAGGACCTGCTGCAGAGGATGTCCCTGCACGGCCAGGCCAGGCGGAAAGCCCTGGATCCCGTCAGCGAGGTGGATTCCAAGGTAGAGATGTCACCTGGAGGGTGGTGGTGACGGGGACACACACCAGGGGACAGTTCCCCCGGTACCCTCTGCACCAGGAGGGTGAGCCCTGAGTCTGCCAATGCCAGGAGTCCCCGTGCCAGGCTGGGCACAACCCAGGGTGTCCCCAGCGTCCCTCAGGGGCAGCCGTGTCCCCTGAAAGGGGCCTGGTGTCCCACTGGGCCCCCCTGCCCTCCCTGCACGGGTTCTGTGCAGTGCTGGCTCCCCTGCAGGTGCAGTGGGAGCAGGTTTGGAGGCTCAGCAAGCAGTGCCACTGCCAGGGGCCTTGCTTCGATACCAGCAGTCCCACCGGCCTCAAGAGGTGAGGGCTGCTGGGTCCCATCCTGTCCCAGCACATCCCCTTCTATCCTATTCCACCCTGTCCCATCCCATCTCCCTCCACCCCGTCCTTTCTGCCCCCGGTCCGTGCTGTCCCTGCCCCTCCTGCCCGGTCCCATCCTGCCCTATCCACCCCATCCAGATCCTCGTTGTCCCACGGGGTGCTGGCCACCCGGGGGACCTTGTGGGATGGCTGCGTGCTGTCAGGGCACTCAGCAGCCCCCCCGCGTTGCAGGCACCACTTCCACCCAGTGAAGTGCATCTCCTGTGACAGACCCCTGGCCATGGCCCCGAGGCCGTGAGTACCGTGCAGCCCCCCTGTGGGACCCCCACACACACCACACCCTCACTGGAGACCGCTGCCCGCCTCTGCCTTCCCTCCTCGTCCCCAGGCACTTGGTGACAGTGCGCAAGGCCAGCCTGCACCTCCAGCCTCATCCTGCCAGCGCTGGAGGCACCAACCGCGTGGCACAGCAGCTGCCGGGGAGGTGAGGGCTGCGAGGTGACACGCGGTGGGGGTCCCTCACCCTGGGCAGGAGCGCTAAGGGCAGTGCTCCCTCCCCAGGGACAGCGAGGGGTGCAACCAGGCCAGCCGGTGCCCCGTGACCCCCCCCAGGCCACTGTCTGCCTCCAGCTCCCTTGCCACTGTCTGTCCCTTCGGAGCCCCCGCAGATTTCAGCTGCCAGCAGGTGAGCCCCCAGCCCCGCACACCCCAAACCAGCAGAGCCCAGCCTCGGGCACCTCTGATGGCATCAGCTGCTCCTCCCTCTAGGGCCAAGTGGATATTTTGGGCATCGACGGGGTCATCTACAAGGGCAGGCTGAGCTCACAGGCTGCCAACAGGAACATCGCCCCGGGCAGGGACCTCTCAGGTAGGGGAGCAGTGCAGGGGCACCACGTTAGCTCTGTCCTGAGCCAGCACATCCCGATGGGGGTGCCTCAGATCCCTCAAATCCCCCCTGCAACGGTGTCCCTGCTTCTCACCCTGAAGGCACGAAGTCCCCCCAGCCCCCTGCGGAGAAAACGCGGCGCACCCCCAAGTACGGCAGCCACTACGTGTCCCCATACTCCTGTGAGTGCCCGTCCCGGGCGTCCTGCTCGCTGCCAGCCCCACCGCCTGTGCTCACCCCACTCCCTGCGCTCCCCGGGTGCCACCCGGGGGCGTCGTGCTCCGTGTAAGGCCGTTCATCTCCCTGCCTTGCAGGTGCTGCCATGCGGACCAGAGCTGTCTCCTCGGGGGGCCGGTGGCAGGCCGCTGCAGGTGGCAGGACAGCGGGTGTCTGAGGTGCCCCGGGGGGGCTGTAGGAAAGGGGCAGGAGCCTCGGGGGATCAGGGGGGTGGGAGCCGTGCTGCCCCGGCTTCTCCTTCCCCCTACAGCTGCGTAACACCACAGGCCATAAAGATTTGCTCTGCTGCCTGCCCTGTGTGGTCCTTGGGTTCGCTGAGGCACATGGGGGGCATCCTGGGGGAGTCAGCGACCACAGCCTGACCCCCCCAAATCCCTTGTGGGGGTGTGCAGCCTGGCCACGGCACCAGGGGCAGCAGGGCACAACCACACCCGTGCTCTTGGTGGGGCTCAGGAGGGAACGTCCAGCTCCAGTCCTCATCATCCGTCCTCTGCTGCCTCCTCTCCAAGGGCAGAGGCAGCCCAGGTGAATCCACTGCTTGTAGGAGCTACTTGAGCAACACAAAGATTGAAATGAATTACTGACCGGTGAGCACAGGGATGCAGGGGCACGGGGAGGAGGCTCAGCAGGGGCGGCACCCTCACAGGGTGCTGTAAGAGAGGGTCGAGAGGCCAAGGAAATGATCAGAGAGCTGGAGAACCTCTGCTGTGGAGAAAAGCTGAGAGAGCTGGGGGCGTTCAGCCTGGAGGGGACACCTTACTGGGCCCTTTTCATAAATAAAGGGGGCTTGTAAGAAAGATAAAGACTTTTTAGCAGGGCCATGTAGTGGCAGGACAAGGGACAGTAGCTTTAAACTAAAAGAGGGCAGATTTGGGTTAGATATTAGGCAGAAATTCTTCACTCAGAGGGTGGCGAGGCCCAGGCTGCCCAGAGGAGCTGCGGGTGCCCTATCCTGGGCAGTGCCCAAGGCCAGGCTGGGGGGATTTGGGCAGCCTGGGCTGGGGACCACGTCCCTGCAACCCCCCTGTGCCCCAGGCAGCCTTCCCCAGGTCCCACCGCTGCTGCGAACGAAGCAAAGACACGGGGTTGAAAGCAGAAGAGCGTGTATTGCAAGCGGCTGCGGCGTGTCCGGAGAGACTTCCAGCCGCCAGGAGAAAAGAACAGAGGGGTTAAAAATGATCCCAGTCTCTAGGGTTACACATTGTCATGCAAACAGCCCCGGGGCAAACCCCATCCCAGAAGGGCGAGGGGACGGTGCCGCTCCCCAGTGCTCCCCCCAGCCCCACTCACCCGCTGGCCCACTCGGGGTGCGCGGGCAGCCCCTGTTCTCCTCCTCCTCCCCAAAAAACAAGTGGTGCGGGGCATCCACCCCCACCAGGACGCGTGGGGCCGAGGGAGGGGGGACACGGCACGGCCCGTTCCGCGCAGCTGGGCGGCACGGCTGGCGCGGGGACCGTGAGGGGGTCTCCTCCATTAAGTGTCACTCGCATGCAAACTCCAGTGTCCCGAGAGAGAGGAGGGGGTCGCCCCCTCCCCGAGAGCCCGAGCACAGCGTGGGCCCAGGCAGAGGCTGGCAGCAGCCTCGCGTCCCACGCAGCCTCCCGCTGTCCCTGGGGAGCTCCGTTCAGCTCTAGGACAAGTAAAAACTACTTCAAACCAAACCCATGCAAGGCAGCTATTTGCTCGTGTGTGTCTCTGTGGCCGCCAGACGCTCTGGCGGCGGAGTTCCTCTCCTCTTCGGGGAGGGGGGGAAAAAAAAATATATATATATATATTTATACGCAGGGGTCCCCGCCACGTGCGCTCTCCGCTGCGGCCTCATCTCTCTGCCTCCATGGTCACGTTGGCCTTCTGTTCTGCCGTGGCCTGCTGCGAGACGGCGGCCGGCCAGCCTGCGGGCTGCACCGGGGGGGCCGGAGTCCACATGCTCTGCTGCTGGCCAGGGGGAGAGGCCGCGGGCCAGGTGGGGTTGAAGGCCCCGTGCTGGGGCAGCGGCGGGGCCGGGGGCGGCGGGGAGGTCGCCATGGAGGCCACGGGGCTGCTGCTGTTGAAGCTCTCGGAAGCCTTGAGGCGGGAGAACATGGTGAGGGCGTCGGGGAAGTTGGGCGGCGTGGCTGGCGTGTTGGCGGGAGTGCACATCTGCGGGAAGGAGACAGGGGGTCAGGGGAGGCGGGCGGCTCGTCCCGGTGCATCGGCCCTCAGCGTGGCAGCCCCAGCGCCTCCAGCTGAGCCCCGGCTCAGGGAAGGACACGGGGGGACCTGGGGGACCTTGCTGCACGGCCCAGGCCCTCTCCTGGCAGGGGGGGACCAGGCAGCCTCCTGATGATGCCCCACACCCCTTCCCCTCCACGCACGGCCACACAGCAGCTGCTGGTGCGGGCTGTGCTGCGGCTCCCTTGCTTTGCCAACTCCTTCTGGGTGCTTCCTGCAGGCAGCGGTTATTTAGGGCTCTGAAGATTAATCCTGTGGTGAGAGCTCCTGTCAGAGGGCCTGGGCAGGACCCCGCTGCGCCTCCTGGTGCCACCAGGGGCCTGCAGCTCCCTGGCTCGGCAGGCACCAGGCTCAGCCCCTGCCCCCCAGGAGCCTGGGCGCACTGCGGCCACGCCGGGCGTTTGCTCTGCACGCTCCAAATCCCCAATTGTCCTGGAGAGTCAAATGAGGCCACGGCAGCCAGCAAATCCCTAAGACACATCTGCCCAGGCAGATTACGGGCTGCTGAAGCACGGGAGTTAATGGAGCAGAGCCTGGGGAGCGCGGGGAGAGCTGAGGCGGGCAGCAGCCTCGTGTCTGCACGCCCCTGTGTGCGCACACCCCACGTGCGAAGCAGCAGCTGGAGAGGTGGGAGAGCACTTACCATCTGATGGTGGTGGCTGTAGGGGATGTTTGTTTCTTGAAAAAAAGCACTGAGAGCAGTCTGAAAGAAAACAAAAGGAAGATGTTAGCAGCAGCAGGGAAGCACAGCGCCCTACCCTACTCCTGTATGCACCAGTGGGGCTGTGCGTGGCCGTGGTGGGGGCAGCAGCCTGCCTCCAGCTCGCTCCCCGCTGCAGAGGGCGTTTGTGTGGTGCCAGAGCCACACTGCCCAGTGCCTTGCATCCGATACCCATTTTGGCCACCTCCTGGCAGAGCTGGGACAACATCCAGAACGGGCCCTGAGGGGCTGGGCTGTGCATGCACGGAGCCAGCAGCAGAAGTTGGAGAAGCGGCCACTTCGGGAGCAGACCCCAGCAGGTGTTTCACAACCCAGTGATGCTCTGCAACTGCTGCGGGCAGGGGGAGGGGGGAACCCGAACCCAAACCCAGCAGGGGAAGCGGCGTGGCAGCTGGCGAGACGCGTGCCCTGAATGGGATGGGACCACGGGCACAGAGCTGCACAGGGCAGTGAGACTGAGCCCGCGGCAGCGTTTTGGTTTGCTTCCAGTTCAGAGCAGCCATAACCTGGTGGCTGTCATATGCCCGTGGCATGTGACGGGCCGAGGAGGGCTGCACGGAGCGAGTGCCAGGCGCAGGCTGGTGAGGAGGGCAGCCCAGGTGCAGGTTTGAGGGCTGGGAGGAGACAGCGGCGGCTCTGGGGGCACACGGGGCTGGGCTGATGGAGGGTCGGCAAAAATGAAGCTGCCCCACATTCTGTGCCAGGTTTTAGTTGAATTGGGGCTAGAAAACGGTGCTTTGGTTCGGCGGCAGGTTATACACAACAGGAACATTAGGGCAGCGGGCTGGGCTCAGCTCTGGGCTAAGACAAAGCCCCCACCATCCGCTCATCCCTCCCCGTGCCTCGGGTGTGAGACACGGGGCTGCAGCAGCACCGAGCCCTTGCTCCCCCCTGGCAGCCAGCAGCGGGGTTACCCGAGCTGCTCGGACACCCGAGAGGCAGATGCAGGCTGTGCCAAGCCCGCCGCAGCCCGAGCACCGCAGCCACGTGAGCGCTGTGCTCTGCTCCTCCTGGTGCCCACAGCCGCACGCTCGGGGACGAGCATTGGCAGCTCAGCCGGCACGGGGTCTGTGGTTTCCTGGCTGAGCTGCTGGCAGGACCAGGCGGCGTTACCTGGCTGCTACAGACCTCGGCGGGGGAAGCAATTGGTGCTGCAGCGCGTGGTCACTGCCCGAGCAAGGCTGCTGAGGTGATTCCTGTGTTCCTCACGGGGCAGGCTGCGACCTCTGCAAGTGCCCAGCACCACGGGCAGGACATAACGGGAGGGTCTGCGGGCCTGGAGATCAGCCCCAGCACCGCGCCACCTTCGTCCCGGGTGAGGTCGCACGGCTCTGCCCTCAGACGCTATCTCAGGCAGCGGGGAAGGCGATAAGGAAGGGGGAAAACAGCAAACGGGAAGCAGGCGCAGAGGTGTGGGCACAGCCCAACGCCATAAGGCGATTAGAGCTGCTCTGTGCTCCTGTGCCCCCAGTGGCCTCGGATCTGGGACTGTGCCAGCAGCGGGCGGGGGCACAGGAGGCCCCTGCTGTCCCCCCCCCCCAGCCCCAGGATGAAAGCTGCCGTCTGGGCACAGGACACACCACAACCATGGCCCCTCTGCCCAAAACACCGCGCTCTCCCCTCCTCAACCTGCCTGTTTCCAGGAGCAGCAGCAGAAGCAGCTCCTCCGCTCGCTGCTCCGGGCCTCGCGTACCCCCCAGACACAGGGGGGGCTGTCCCCGGGGGCACCGGGTGCCAGGGCCACAAGGCCCCGCGCTGATCGCAGCATTTCTCCACTCCCCAGGGTGCCAGGAGGCGGCAGCAGCGATGGGGGCCCCTCATCCCTCAGGGGCCCCCTGCCCCTCAGCCACAAAGGAAGGGGAAGGAGCTCGCTAGAGCATAAAGACAGCAGAAGAGAAAGTGGAAATCCCAACCAGAGCCACAGCGAGCAGAGCCGGGCACCTGCTCCTCCCCTTGCTCCCCTTGCACAACCCTGAGCGGAGACACCGCGCTCTGCAGCAGCAAAAAGGCACGAATCGAGCCTTTTTTTTTTTTTTTTTAAACAGCTGACGTCTTCTTATTCTTCCCAAGCAGCCCCAGGGGCAACCAGTGCGTCAGAAAGCCAATTAATACTCTTCTACCTGAGAAAGGAGCCCGGTGCACGGCTCAGCCCCGAGCTCAGGCTCTGCCAACACCTCGCTGCTGGGGCCCAGCCGCAGTGGATGCCTGCTGCCCTTCCTGGTGCCTCCCCCAGCAGGGGCACCCGTGGCCCCCCAGGGCCCCTCTGCCAGCCCCAAGTTGCCTCCTTCAGCCCCCCCGACATCCCTGCCGGTCCCTGGGAGCAGGGAGGCGATGGCAGAGTGCAGCACGAGGAGGCCCCGGGTTCCCTGTGAGACAGGAGCGAAGTCACAGCGAGCACAAGGGGAGACCCACGTGTTACCCACGAGCTGCTGCCCGTGCCCTGAGGACAGGGGAGCATTCCTGCAAAATAAACGGCTTCCTTGTCAGGGGCCTGGACACGGTACGGGCTTGGAGCTGCTCATCCTGCAGCAAAGGCAGCTGTACGTACCCCCAGAGCAGCTTCCCACCCGCCCCCACTCCCACGCGCTGTCCGGGGCCGTGTTCCTTCCCCCAGACAAAGCGCAGGGCCAGCAGGACACCAGGCAGCCAAACCTCTCCGCAGCACCCTCCCCCAGCAGCCCTCAGGGGATTGGGGCTGCCTGGAGGTTCGCTGCCGACCCAGGGGCTCCACCAGCAGGTTGGGCTCAGCACAGAGCCAAACATGTCTGACCGGGGGGATCAGGCCCCTGCTGGCTCCCCAAGGAGGCCATCACCCCACGGCCTCCCTCTCCCTCCTGCACCCCCGTGCAGAAGCAGTGATCGGGGCTGGAGCAGGCAGGTGCTGCTCCAAGCACTGGCAAAAGGAGCCGGGGCAGCAGCCTGCGGGCACCAGAGGGCTCGCACCGTGCCCCTGGAGGAGTGCCGTGAAACCAAGGAAACCCTGACTGAAGGCAGCGGAAATTAGCGCTGAACCTGCCTGAACTCCACCAATTTATTCTCGCCACAGAGCCGGGCCAGCCAGCAAACGGGCAGCAGGCTGGAATAACAAAAGCCTCAGCACATCGCATCCGAGAGGTGCGATCGCCCCGGAGCCGGGAGCCAGCACCTCCCCGGCGTGGCTCCCCGAGGAAGGCATGCCCAGCGGCCATTTTGCAGAGGGAATTATCTGACCGTTGCACCAAAAGTGAGTGGGAACACGGTAATGGCTCAGCGCAGCGCGTTTGTTTACAGCCCAGCTTCCTCTGAGTCATGTGAGCGCCGAACCGGCAGCAGACGGCTGTTTGGACTTGTGCAACTCGCCCAACGGTGGCAAAGTTCCGCCGGGAGCCCTTCGGAGGAAAAAAAAGCAACTTCTGGCGGCTGCCACCAGCCCTCCTCCCGTCCACAGAGGGATGAAGGGGGGGGGGGTTGCTCAGAAGGCCCCAGAGGGCCGCCGCCGCCCCGTGTTGGTAAACAAAGCCCCGGGCACGTCACGCACGCAGCGCGCCCGCCGCTCTCGCAGGGGCCGTGCCGGGCGAGGCGTGAGGTGGGGTGGGCACGGCGGGGGCACGAAGCCTGCCGGGCCCACGAGCGTGCAGGGAGGGCCCCGTTGGGCTCGGTTCCGAAGGCCGGGGCGGTGCTGGGCACAACGAGCGGCTGGCGAGGTGCTGCCGCGCTGCCTGCCCCAGCCCACGGCCGGCACAAAGCCGGGCGGCCCCGGGACGGGCTGCGGCTCTCACCCCCCCCCTCCCCAAACACCGAGCGGTGCCCAGGGCCCGGCGGCTGCACGGCTACGGCAGGGCCTGAGGCCACCGGGGGCTACCGGGGGTGGGGGGGGGGAGCCGGGCCCGGAGCGCTGCGGGGAGGCCCTGAAGGAGGATGGGGGAGCCCCCGGGACACGTCCCCGTCCCCCCCTGACGCTTGGGGCCCGTCCCGTCCCCGCCGTGCCCGGGGCGCGGCCGCCTCACCTCGAACTGCCAGTGCGCCGCCTGCAGCAGCTGCTTGGCCTGGTCGGCGGCGCAGCCGGCCGCCAGCACGAACTGGTTGATCATCACCTGGTGCTTGAGCTCGTCCATGGCCCCCCCCGCCCCCTCCTCTTCCTCCTCCTCCTCCTCTTCCTCCTGCTGCTTCTCTTTCTTCCTCCCTCCCTTCCTCCTCCTCCTCCTCCTCCCGCCGCCCTCACGGCGCCGCCACCATCGCGCAGCCGGCGCGCCTCACGCCAATGTTTACTGGGCACTGACTCACGGCGCCCGGCCAGCCCCGCAGGGCGGGAGCGCAGCCCGCCCCCAAGGGCTGCCGGGATTTGTAGTTCTCTCCCCTCCCTCCGCCGCCGCGCTGCCCCCCCGCGGAGCCGCCGCGCGGACTACAGCTCCCGGCAGCCCCCGCTTTGTTTGCAGGAGCCGGCGGGCGTTTGAGTGACGCGGCGCGTTGGCCAACCGCCGCCCGCCGTGCGGTAGTACCTGGCCATATATGGTCAACAACGCCGCTGCCCCCAATGAGAGGGCGGCGGGGGCGGGCCCGGCTCCGGGCGGGGGGTGATGGCGGGGGGAGGGGGGGGGCGCGGTGTTTACAGGCGGCCGCGTGCCGCTTCCTGCTGACGTGCGGCAACGGCCGCGCGCGCGCACGGTGGGCACGCCCCCGGAGGGGGGGCTGAGGCCTGGGGCCGTGGTGGTGGCAGCGAGAGAAAATGCCGAATAGAAGTCAAATACCTGTCGTGAAATGCTGAATAAATTCAAATACCTGTCGTGAAATGCCGAATAAAAGTCAAATATCTGTCGTTAAATGTGAAATAAAAGTCAAATATCCCTCAGGAAATGCCTATAAAAATCAAATGCCCCTCAGGAAATGCCACATAAAAGTGAAATGCCCCTCATGAAACACCAAATAAAAGTAAAATGCCCCTCACGAAATACGAAATAAAAGTAAAATGTCCCTCATGAAATGCCAAATAAAATACCCCTCGTGAAACACAAAGTAAAAATAAAATGCCCCTCACAAAACATGAAATTAAACGTAAAATGCCCCTCATGAAATACAAAATAAAAGTAAAATGCCCCTCATGAAATACGAAATAAAAGTAAAATGCCCCTCACGAAATACGAAATAAAAGTAAAACACCCCTCATAAAGCGCCTCTAACCGAACGTGCCCGTGGCTCTGCCCCGTGAGGTGGCAGCACGTGAGGGAATGTTCTGGAAGGAGCCGGGGGCACCGCATCCCTGCCCGCACCGCAGCCCCTGTGGCAAGGCGGCCGCTGGGTCTGAAAAACATGAAGGAAAACCCCCAAAAAAACAAAAGGGAAGGGGCAGGGGGAGGCCTGCAGCCTGCGGGTGTGAAGGCAGGTCTCCTGGAGGGTTGTTTTAACCAGACACAACCAGACACTCTTGGAAATCTTCAAGTTTGATTTGCGAAGGGGAAGGGTTGGCCCCCGCCTGGCAGTGCTGTCGGGGCAGGTCGCACGCCCTTTGGAGCCGGGCAGCGTTCAAAGAGGCAAAGTTCAGGGGCTCGCCGCTCCTCCCAGGCAGGAATAACCCCGGAGAGCCTCCGGGGCTCCCGAGCCGTGCTGTTTTTACAAGCACCCGGACAACAAAGTGACAGCACCAGGGAGGGGGCAACAGATTCGAAGCGGTTGGTGTCGCCGGGCAATAAAAGCCCTGCACAGCCGGACTTTGGCTGCTGCTGGTGAGCGGCAGGGTGCAGGCGGTGTAATTCCTGCTCACTGCTGCCATGGCAGGCGCTTCCCAGGAGCCTTCCGAAGGAGCTGGCTGGAGAAAGACATGTGGCTGGGGAAGCCGGGTGCCCTCCTTCACTCCTGGCCGGGCTGGAGGTGTGCTCCCCGGGTCATGCTCTGGTAGCTGAGATCCCGCTTCAGAGCACTGTTCCAGCCCTGTTTTTTGGGGAGAAGCGGTGTACTGGGTGACAGCCAGGTCTGGGACACGGCGACGTACCTTGGTGGCAGCGAGTGTGCTGGTGGAGCATCCCAAGAGCTTTACCCGGCTCCCCCTCAGCTTGGCATCACTGCACACAATGTCACCGGGGGGCTCAGGATGCCCTCGTGGGAGCACTTTGGGGATGTCAGGGTCAGCCTCCTGCCCTCCCAGCCCCTCTCCTTGCCTCTATACACACAGCACAGCGAGGGGAATAGAGGCTCAGGGAGCCTGGAGGTGACAGAGTCAAACCCATGCCACAACTGCGGCTGCAGCACAGCCCCGAGAGCCGTGGAGAGAGTGGGGAAAGTGGCACCCGGGAGGCTCCGGGCAGCCCAGGGCCCACGTTCCTCTGCTGCCCGATGAGCCCAATGTTCCTGGGGCTGGGGGAGCAGCCAGGTCCCCACCGTGCTGCCGGCAGCCGCTGCGGCCCCGAGCCACTCGCTTTCCCTCCCCCATGCCTCCGGCAGTGGGACGGAGGCCGGCGGTGGTGCAACATCCTGCCTTTGTGCGAGCCAGCACTGGGCCGTGGCCAGCTTCTTTGGGGCTGACAGTGTGTCCCAGAGCCCTGCTGCTCATGTTGGCCACCCTCTCCATGGCTGCTCCTGTCCCTAAAACCGCTCAGGGGCTGTCCCAATGGCTTCAGGACACCAGGACACGCAGCAGGCAGCGCCAGTGCTGTGCAAAGCCAGGCTCCACCGGGCTCCATCGGAGGGCCTGTTCTCCAGTGTTCAGAAGTGACTGCACACAGGACCTGAACACACTCTGAGTAGGGCTGCAGGTGAGTTAGGAGGAGCTGCCTCAGGGGTGGAGAGGTCTCACAGAGAAGCCCTGATGAATGAGAGGGCTGGGCAGTCAGCAGCTGCGTGAAGTTTAACAAGAACAAGTGCTGGGTTCTGCATCTGGAACAGCACATCCCCACGCACGCTCCCTGTGCATCCCCGTGCAGGGTGCACCCTCGTGCAGGGTTTATCTGTGCACGCTCCCTGTGCACGCTTCCTGCTCAGGGCGCATCCCTTTGCACTTTGCATACTCCACGCACATCCTCATGCAGGATGCATCACCATGCAGTGCATCTCTATACGCACTCCCCATGCACCCCTGTGCAGAGTGCATCCCTGTGCAGGGTGTATCTCTGTGCATGCTCCCCATGCAGGTTACACCCCCCTGTAAGGGTGCATCCACACGCACGGTGCATTCCTGTACGTGCTCCCGTGCATCCCCAGGCAGGGTGCATGCACCTGTGCAGGGTGTATCTCCATGCATGCTCCCTGTGCACTCCTGTGCAGGGTGCATCCCTGTGCATCCCCTTACAGGATCCATCTCCTTGCAGGGTGCAGCCCAGTGCAGAATCACAGAATCACAGAATTTCTAGGTTGGAAGAGACCTCAAGATCATCGAGTCAGCCCCATGCATCCCCCTGCAGGGTGCAGCCCCGTGCAGGGTGCATCCCATGCAGGGTGCAGCCCCGTGCAAGGTGAATCCTCATGCATCCCCTTACAAGATGCATCCCATGCAAGGTGCATCCCCGTGCATCTCCTTGCAGAATCCATCTCCTTGCAGGGTGCATCCTTGTGCAGGGCGCGTCCCCACATATCCCTGTGCAGGGTGCATCCCATGCGGGGAGAATCCCCATGCATCCCCTTACAGGGTGCAATGCCTTGCAGGGTGCATCCCCTTACAAGATGCATCCCCGTGCATCCCGTTACAGGACCCATCTCCTTGCAGGGTGCAGCCCTGTGCAGAAACAGCCCCATGCACCCCCTTACAGGACCCATCCCCTTGCACGATGCACCCCGTGCAGGGCCCCCCTCCCGCCCCGCTCCCCGCGGAGCCCCGCCCCCTGGCGGCGCGGTGCATGCCGGGAGCTGTAGTCGCGGCGGGGAGCGGACTCGCTTTCCCGGCGTGCCCCGCGGCGCGGCGGGCAGGGGTCGGGGTACGGGTGCGCGTGCGGGCCGCTCCCCGCCGCTCCGCGCCCCCGGCCGGCCCCGCCGCCGCCATGGGCTCCCTGCTCAGCCGGCGCATCGCGGGCGTGGAGGACATCGACATCCAGGCCAACTCGGCCTACCGCTACCCGCCCAAGTCCGGTGAGCCTCGCGGCCGCGGGCACGGCGCCTGGGGGCGGCCCGGGCCCCTCAGAGCCACCCCCGCACCCCCCCCTCCGGTGCCTGCCCCCGGGGGCTGAGGCGCTGTGAGGGGCGGCGGGGCCGTGAGGGGCGGCGGGGCCGGGGGCCGGGGCCTCAGCTCCTGCCACGGGCAGTGCCCGGCACCCGGCAGCCGCTCAAAGGCTGCTGAGGGAGAAGTTTGGCGGGGCTGGGGGGCAGCAGGCTGGGGTGTCAGCAGTGATATTGGGGTATCGGCAGCAATATTGGGGTGCCAGCAGTGAGGTTGGGGTGTCAGCACCTACATTGGGGTGCCAGCAGTGACACTGGGGTGCCAGCACCTCTATTGGGGTGTCAGCAGTGATATTGGGGTGTCAGCAGTGACATTGGGGTGCCAGCACCGACACTGGGGTATCAGCATGTATATTGGGGTGCCAGCAGCAGTTTGGGGTGCCAGCACCTCTGTTGCGGTGTCAGCAGTGACACTGGGGTATCAGCACCTATATTGGGGTGTCAGCAGCAGGTTGGGGTGCCAGCACCTATATTGGGATGCCAGCAGTGACACGGGTGTCAGCAGTGATATTGGGGTGCCAGCAGTGATGCGATGGTGACCCGGTGCCTCCCCCCGTCTCCAGCCCGGCCTCATGCGATGTTTTCCTTATTCCCATACAACAAGCTCAGCAGTTCTTCTCTCCCAGGACGGCCGCTCACTGCCCAGTGCCCGTGTTGGTGATGTGCTGCAGGCGTCCCAGGCAGGCTCAGGGAGCTGCAGAGCGCCAGCCTGAGCTCCTTCCCTCCCTCCATCCCTCTCGGGCAGGTGCGGAGTAGCCCCGCTCAGAGGCTCGGTGCTTTATGGCTATGAGATCGGGGCCGTGCGATGAGGGGAGCCCGGTTCCCCCTTCCCGTTGGGAGGAGGGGGAAAATCTTCTCGAGCAGAGCCCCGACATCCCCGTGCCTTGCCTTGTCGCAGGTTTGCAGGCAGGGAAAGGCCCTGAGCTGCCAGCTGGGCTCTGTCTGCTGTGTCCTGGGCCCTGCTAGCGAGTCCCTGACACACACTGCTTGCACCTGACTTGTGGTGACACTTGGAAAGGATGTTAGATACAGGCTGGATTAATTATTGCTACCGTGCACGATGAACATTAAACTGCTTCTTTGAAATCCTCATCCTGGTGTTTCTGTGCTGTTGTAATTACCTGGGCCAGGATTTAGCGGCATGTTGCGTTTTAGCTGTGTGTCAGTCAGGTCCGATCTGTGTGTTCACGTGCACCCAGCAGGGCTCTGTTGTCCCCCGTGCTGTCAAAAAGCCCCTCCCTTGTGAAATCAAGCAGCTATTGCTTTAGTTGATTAAAAAAATATATATATTTCCTTTAAAGGCAGTCAGGTGCTTGTTAGTTGTGGCTGAGCTTTCTGCCGCACTTGCCTGTGGGCTTCCTGACAGCCTGCTGGCTTCAGGCTGGGGTTTTCTTTCCCTTTGCTTTCCCCAGGTTTGTCTGACAAGGGGGCTGTTGGCTTCGGGAAGGGAGAAGGGCTGCTGGAGCTCGGGGTCACTCCCTGCAGAAGAACAGGTCCTGAACGCTGCCGGGCTGGAGGGTGAAAAAATGTCCGTGGCAGATGGGGTGTGACACGTTTTGGTGTGTGCTGAGGGGTTTTCCTGACCTCCTGGCACTCCCCAGGCTGCTCAAACCTCACTGGTGAGAATGCAGAGGGCAGGGAGCAATGAGCTTGCTCCTCTGCTGACATCCCGTGTCCTTTCCCTCCAAACCCAAACTGCTCTGGGCTGTCAGCAGGCGCCTGGGCGAGCTGCTGCGGCTCTGCTCGGCTGCTGGCCATGGTCCGGGTTGCTTTGGGGGACACAGGTTTGCGTTCTGGAGCCATAAAGCCCTGTTAGGCAGGTGGAAAAGGACCCGAGCACAACGTGTGGGTATCCCGGCTGTGATCCAAGCAGCCCGAGAAGGAAGGAGCTGCTTTGGCAGGCTGCACCCAGCGCTGCCACCTCGTTGAGTCACGGCCGCTCGCTGCTCTGGTGACTTTTGGTGTGGTTACGGCTGGGCCGGTCGTGCTCTGGGGCTGTGGGATCCGCCTCGGTCCGTAGGAACCGGAGTCACGGGCAGGTCGTTCAGCGGCCTCGCTGCAACCTCTGCGTGCTGTGGTAGCTGGGAATCCGTCTGGGAAGATGCCAAATCCGTCTGGGAAGATGCCCTGCCTGTTCCTCCGAGGTCCTGGCTGCGGATCGTCCTCACTGCCCCTTCTGTGGCACGGGGAGATGGGGCTGCAGTTCCTGGTCCTTGCTCTGCTTCTGTTCCTGGAGCAGCAGAACGATGTGTGGTGTTGTGTGCAGCCTTGGTGCACGGTGCCCCCATCGCATTAGCAACCAACCAGCAACGCTCCGGTGTTCCCTGCAGCGCGTTCCCCAGCTCGGCTCTCGTTCCTGCAAGCTCATCTGCAGCACGGAGCGGGTGCACGTGCCCTGGAGCCGGCTGTCCCCCTCTGGAGCAGCCTCTTGCAAGAAAACTGCAGAGCGTGGCCTCGTGGGAGCAAAAAGGAGCCGGGTTGGAGCTCTCTGAAGCCGGCCTGGTTTGTTGTTTGCTGTGAGAATAAAAGCCTGCCCCCACGCTGGGCTCGGTGCTGAGCAGTGTGCTCGGCTGGGTGCCTGGGAGGAGCCTGGGGTCCAGTTTTGTTTGCGTGAGACCAGTTCCTGAGCCAGACTTGGCCATTCTGGATGCTCGGTATTTTTATTTTATTTTTTTTTTCCCCAGACACTGTCGGGTTTCCCCCTGCAGCATTATCTCTTGCATCTACCACTTGTACCTCACCAGCCTTAGCAGCATCCCCCGTTCTTGTTCTTTTCCCTGATACTCTCCTGTGTTTTGTGCCAACCTTCTCCAGGGAAGGGAAGTTTCGGGCAGAGTTGAAGCTGAAGGAAGGGCACGGTTTTTTCTTTGCTCTGTCTTTTGTTTCTCGTTCCCCCCAGCTGGTGTGATTCGTTCCTCGTACGCACGTGGCTGCTGTTTGCTGGTGGCTTTCTGGCTGTAGTGGTTCTGTGCAGGGTTAATCCCCAAATCTTTTCCTGAGGTTTCTCAGTCCTTGGTGTGACGTTTCCACAAGAGCTTTCCTAAAGCATTTCACCGCCGGCTTGGGCAAAGTCTCAGCTGCTGGTGGCAGTAGGCGAGAGGAGCAGCCTGGGGACGTGGAAGGCACAGGAAAACCCCACAAAATTTCATTTGCCAAGTACCAAACGCACCCATGTGTGAGGAGGGAGCTGACTCCGACCCCTGCTAACCAGCTGCTGCGATTCGGAGGCATCCTGCACGAGCGTTGTCTTCACGGTTGATCAGATGAGCTGCTCCAAAACACAATCCTCCTTGACCCATGTAAAATGTGAAATTAATTCCTAACGCCCAGCGTTCGTCACGCTGTTCTGAGCCTTAGTCTCAGCATAACCCACGGCGGTGTGTCCTGTGTCGAGCTAGCTGTGCTAGGAGCCTGCAGCTTGGATTATTTTTAATTTGTTGCTTCTAGGAGGGTTGAGAAAAGGTTGTCTGTCACCTGGAGCACCTAAGCTTCCTGACGTGGATTCGAGGCAGGTTCTGGACCAATGCTGAGGTCGGTGGTGGTATCTGGGAAGAGCGATGTGCTTCTGCACCGCAGACAGCTGGGTGCTCGTCAGCTGAGCTCAGCAGTAGGGAGCACTCATCGGTAAAGCACTGCCATCTGTGCAGAGGAAGAAAAGGCTTTCTCGAAGCATAAAGGAGAAAAAAAAAAGCCTTAATGGCAAAAACAGACCCATTCATGAAAGCCCTTCCATTTCGGAGTAAATTACGCTTGCTCCTAGCTAAAGGGGTTGCAAATCCTTCTGTAATGCCCCCGTAACCGTTCGGATGATTCGTTGCTGCTGCTGTGACTCGTTTTAAAACAAATGTGCTCTCTGTGCATTGCACCTAGGGAAGTGAATGCATGTTTGGCTCAATCCTTAACCCTCCCCTCCCCCAAAAAAACAACCAACCAAACAAAAACCCTTCAGGGAAAATCATAAGGTCCAAGCCCTTCTGTTCCCTGGTGTTTATTATTATTATTATTATTTTTTTTTCTAGGAAACTACTTTGCAAGTCACTTCTTTATGGGAGGCGAGAAGTTTGACACCCCTCACCCCGAGGGCTACCTTTTTGGCGAGAACATGGATCTAAACTTCCTTGGGAACAGACCCGTTCAGGCAAGTTCCTGCATTCTGTCCATGTTACACTTTTCTGCTCACAAAGCCTCTTCTTCCGATTTCCCAGTTGGAACGTGGAGGTATTTTGGGGTTCACAGATGTCTTATGAGACTGGAAAAAGCTGCCTGCTCCAGTGATTCGCTTGTTTTGTGGGAGCAGGCAATAGCGTTGTCGCGAGGGGCAGGTAGGGATTTTATGCAAGGGTCATGTTTGAGGTTTCTCTTGCATCTCAGAATTGCTTAAAAACAAAAGGTGACTGAGTAGGAGCCATTTGGAGATGTTTTCAGAGTCCCAGAGAGAAAAGGGGAAAAAGCTGCTTGCTTTGCCAGCTGTTTTCCTAGATGTTTCTGCAGCTTCAAAACATGAAAAAGAAAAAAATGATGTAATGGCTCTCATCTTCACAAAAGCTGTGAATATTGGTTAATTTATGCTCGTAGAGCTCAGAGGGAGTTTAGTCTCATCCTGCTTTACAGCTGCGGGAAACTGAGGCAGGATGCCTTGATGTTTGGAATTTGTACCGGGGATGAGCACGTTCTCCCTTCTGAGTTACCCAAGGGCTGTGCCCTTGGTCTTCTCTTCTCAAGACCGGGGTTATTTCAGAGGGCTCCTCAGGGGAGGACAAGTGAGAATGCAGAGCCCCTGTTTAAGCAGGAAGTGCAGGTGAGCAGCAGAACTAGGAAGGAGGGACTTCACGTGGGAATTCTTCTGTGCTAACAGTGCTGTGCAGGCGTGGGGGTGCTCGCCAAACACCCTGTGCTGTCTGCGTGCAGGGCAGTGATTAAAAGCTGACCGCTTTCCCTTTGCCCTGTGACTGCCAGTGAAAGCAGAAGACACAGCTCAGTTCAATATCCCCTGTGCCTGTGGCTGTAGGGACTAACCTGGGAGTCTCAGAGTTCAGTTATCTGCATGTCTCAGCCTGGGTTTCCTTGCCGACATCCTTGCTCTGAATTTCATCATTTCTTCACAGGGGAGTGGGTGAGAGTACTACTGACACAGTGGGACCTTTGCCAAATAGGCTTAAGAGAGGGAGGCTGTTGTGGTGTGTAGTTTGCCTGTGTGAAGTTAATGCCCTTTGGCAGCTCTGATTAATCTTCAAGAGAAGACACTCGAACAGGCAGCAGCAAAGCTGCTTTGTGGAATTGGGCCAATTTCTCTTTTTTTTGAATAACTGAGGTCTTGACTGCTCTGTGTGCAGCAGTGCCGCTGACCACAGCGTTGAGCAGTCAGGTTGCAAAGAAAGTGAACGGCAACCCTGGCAATTCTCTGCTGCTTGTGGCTGTGCCGTGGGACCTTCTGTGGCATTCTCATGTTGGTCAGAAACCAGCACGTTTTCTTTCAGGCTCTGGTTCTCATCCCACCGATCTGTTTTTGAGCCCTGAGCGGACAGTGCTGCAGGGCTGTGTCCTGGAGAGCTGTGTGTTTGAGGGACCACGACCCTCATGCAGCTGCTGGTTACGTCCAGAGTAACCTCTAGCCTGAAAGCCCATCCCAGAGCTCTGTCTTCATGTCGGGCTGTTGCTCTGAGGAGTGTGCCTGCATTCCCAGTCTGAGCATCTGCCAGGTCTGGCAGCTGGGTGAGCAAACGTTTCTGCCTCAGCCTGCCCTGAGCAGGCAGGAGGCACAGCTGTAAGGGTGGTGTGCCCCACAGCACGCAGCTCACCTCCGTGGGGGTCCTGTGACCAGTGTGGAGAATTCCAGCCTGAAGCCAGGTCCTCCTGTATTTAAAGAGAAGGTCTCTTGACTGTGAACTAGACTGAGACCCCTGTTCCTGTCTCTCTCTTTTTTTCCCCCCCCGGAACATTTGCCTCATTGTTTCAGAATAAAAGAGCTCTCCCTGGTAATCCAGAGCTTCTGCATGCTGATTAGCAGCCACGTCGCTGTTTGCATGCTGTGACACACGTGAAAGCTGCATTTCTGCTGCTCAAGCTGGAGGTCATTTCTTTACTGGAAATAAAAGCTAAATAAAAGCTTGTGAGAGCAAGGCTTTCTACACTGCAAACTCAGAGTGCAGAAAAAGAGCCTGTGAAAGCCCCTTGTACTTTTCACTCAGAAACAGGCTTTATTTATCCGTAAATATAATTCTCTATTACTGTTCCTTGTGGCTGCTGTTGTACTGAGCACACTTAGAGGTGTTCCTTGATTGGGGTAAATTGTTTGTCAGGTAGCATGCTGCTACCTTCAATTGCGCAATAATAAGGCAATTATTTGCATTTTTATTTCAGTTTCCCTATGTAACTCCAGCTCCACATGAGCCTGTGAAGACGCTGAGAAGTTTGGTGAATATCCGCAAGGACTCTCTCCGTCTCGTGAGGTACTGTTCCTGCCTGAACTCTTTGTTTTATTTAACCCAGCGATTGGTGTCTGGGGTTAAACTGCGTTTGATAAGGTTTTGAACAAATAGCTGGATCCCAAATCTTTGTTTCATCAGAGCTTTCATGTAGTTCACATGCTCCTTATCCCTGGACTTAAGTAATCTGTATTTCTAGAGAGAACCAGTGCCTGGTTTCTGTCTACAGGAGAAACTGGAGTGGTAAACAAAACCTTGATTTTTGCCTGGAATCATTAGCACAAATGGAAGATATTAGTCAGGTCAATAAACCGTGCAGACAGATTCCATTCTGCATTGTTGTGCAAGCCAGCAAGTCGTTGTTTCTGGTGCAAGTCACTGGCTGGGGAGACTGATTGGTCTTGAGTGAAACTTCCTCAGGTTTCTTCTGCTGCCAGGATAAAGTTTGGTGGGAGCGTTATGTGCTTGTTTAGATGGCTTGTGTCCCGTTAGCAGGTCTGGGTAATCTCTGAGATCTGTTACCTTTCACTGTGTAACGCTGAGATCTAAAGCAGCACCAGCAGAAATGTGAATTTGGGTTAAGTGCAATGGCTGACACAGCCCTTGGGCTGCCCGCTTCCAAACATATGGCTGAGGAGCTGGGGCCCAGCACACAGCGCTTTGTTTTGGTCGGGGCGGCTGGGCAGGTGGCCAGCCAAAGCATTTCTCAACGGCCCTCGAGTCGCTCTGAATTCTGTGTTACGGGCGCAGGGCTGGAGTACTGGCAGGGGGCCAGCTTCAGCTCTCAGCCAAGGTGATTCGGAGAGCGTGGCACAATGTGAGTAATCTGAGTCATAACAATGCAAAACACGAGTTTGTTTTTATCTTTTTTTTAAATACCAGTGGTTTCAAAACTGATTGAGCAGGAAAAGAAGGCAGGATGTCTGAAGAAGTAACCACCGATGAACTGCTCCGAATGCTGTCCAGCTTTTTCAGCTAAAGGGTGGGAAGTGCTTCTCTAGACAAGTCTCCCTTTCCTCCCAGGACTTGCTGTGGAAAGGGCGTTTCGTTCTCCTTGCAAACGTCCGCACACACGGCACAACATCTGCTGGGAGCCGAGGGGAACGTGGCTTTTTTCAAAGGGAGAGGATTTGCTGTGAGTGGAGGAGCTGGGTGGGTGTAGTACAAGCAGTTCTGTCGCTTTGCTTTCTGTGAGTTCACGTCCTGCCCTCCCAAGCAGAGCTGTAGCTCTTGGGCTGTTTGGAATGCGATGTCCAGGTACCTTGGCAGTGTCTTTGCCCTGACAGGGTTTGCATCCCTGCAGTTCCCAGTGCTGTCGATGCTTTCTTTGCCTCGTGGGCTCTCACAGGCTCTTGTGCTGCTGCGTTAGTGCTGACGACAGCACCACCACCGTTATTCTATTTCATTTTATAACAATGTAGACCCAGAATGGGATTTTAATTGCCAATCCCCAAGGGCACACTCCATCTTGTGCTTTTCCACAGATCTGGACTGGAGACTTTTCCTTTTTCCCTCTGTACATGTAAAGGCACTTGGTGCCCTCTCCACCTGGATTTATAGGCAAGTAGTGGTTAAACCTTGGAGATTCTTTCCAGAAGCAGTTAAATTTTCACTTCCTTCACCAAATAAAGTAATGCTGAGCTGAGGGTTTAGGTACCAGGTAGATTTTGATGGTTTATCAAGCCATTTGATCCTTGCAAGCCATTAGGTTCTGTGTGTTTAACTGAAAATCCGTTGATCACGTCTGAACAGGGTGTTGATCCATAATTTGGAGTACAGAGCCTTGTGGAGGAACGTGAGGAAATTCTCACCCTGGCTTTCTGCCCTGCTCTGACCAGACAAAATCCTGGGCCTTTCCAAATCCTGAATATTTAAAACAGCTTTGGAGAGAAGCAAAAATCCTGTGAATATTGGTGTCAAAGTTCTGAGTCTTTGATGCCTCGTGTGAGTGCTTAACTTCCAGCAGGATGAGGCTCTGGGAGCCTCAGAGGAGGGTAGCACGAGTTTTGCTGTTAACCACTGGCAGTAAAAGATAGTCTCGTGTCTGTCTCGTGCCCCTCTTGGTCCTGGCTTGAAGGCTGTGGAGGCACTTCCAGTTGCAGGAGGGTCAGCTCACGAGGCAGTGTGTTTCCAGGAGCAGTTGCACCCTGACTCACACTCTTCTTCAGCGTGGTCTTTGGACTTGGAGTAGATCATCATGGCACAGCAATGAGTGCTCACAGAGATGGCAGCCAGTTCTTCCTTCATCTGGTGATTGCCCTGAGACTGATGTAATCCATTTATCCACACATCTCATCTCATCTGTATCTTATGCCTTCCTGCCCACGTGTGCAATGAGAAAAGGTCTGTGAGAAAAGGCTGCCTGGAACAGCTGCTGGTTCTCCCCTACTCTACTTCTTCTGGAAGAACAGGCAAGTGTCTGTTAGCCTGGAGATCTGCTCTTCTTGCCCTTTGCTGCCTACCTTGGATCAGAGGAGGGCAGTGGAGAAAGGTGATTTGCAGCTTGTGCTGCTGCTTTCTCTGGCCACGTGCATCGCTCGTGAGTGGTTTGTTGCCTTCTGTCGTCTTGGGCTGATCCAGCACAAAATGCTGAAGCTACACTCCGTGTTTTCTATGAAAACCTGCACTGCTGGCTAGAGTGTTTCTTGTGTACATCCTTGAAGTGCCACGATTTTACTCTCTGAATGCTGCTTGCTTCTGTGAAAATGATCTTCTTCTATAACTGGCTGTTGTATCTTGGCTGCTGCAGGTGTTTAGACTACCGATTCTTGGGTTTTGTCTTTTTTTATACTAGCATGTTGGGTGTATTCTAGCTTGATTTACTGTTCGACGTAGGTGAATGTCTGGCAAAAGTCTTGTTTTGAGCTCTCCAACTCCTTCAGACAGGAATGCAAGTGTATGCCATAGAGATACTGCTTCATTGAGGTCACGTTGTTACAAGTGTTTACGTAAGGTATTTGATTATGTGGCTCTTAAACTTTATTTTGCACTTTCTGTATTAATTTGCTGGAGCTGAACATTTCATTCTTGTTCAGCACATTAAGTAAAAGTCATGCTGGAACTCTCTTAATTAGGCAGCGGTTATTACATCTCCGTGAACTTGGTAAGTACGGACTCCCTTGACAATTTTCAGATTGAATTACGGAGGTATGCCTAGCCCATTTCTGGCTCTTTTCATCAGTGCAGCATGTTCATGGAGGCCCTTTAATGAAGGGAGAGGCTGCCTGATACTGGGAAGTCAGGGATGGTGCCAAGCTTCTGAATAGCTCAGCTGCCTGGCGTGGACCCAGGCATCCTGGCAGCGAAGCTGCCTCTGATGGACAGTGGGGCTGGGCAACAAAGCAGTGTTGTTGTACGCTCCTCAAAGCCAGCCGGCTGCATCCACCGTTCCTACACAGCACACGAACTAACCGTGGTAGCTGAAGTTGTAGGGTTACGGTGGGATTTGAACTTACCTTTAAGAATCTGCTTCTGCTCTGCCAGTGAATCACATCCTCCCCCTGTCGCTTGGTCCTCAGGGGCAGGGGAGCTCTCCACATGGTACGTGGTGTTTGCTGCTTGTTCCAGGGTCTGTTGGTCTCCCTGGCCATTGGCACGCCATAGCTCACTGCTCATCCATTGCCATACCTCGCTGCCCTGGAGCCTGTGTGCTTCACTCCACCTGTTTTACTGGGGCAGGGAGGAGGAATAATCTGCGGTGGTGATCAGCCGCCGCACAGTTGGATCCAGCTGTCCGGTAGCCCAAATCCAAGTTCTGACTCCCCTTACATTTATTGAAATACCTTGTAAACTCATTTTTGAATTGGTTATCCTGCATCAGTTTTGCAGTCGAATGTTTAATTTTTATTTCTTTAATAAATGTATGTAAGCTTCAGTCATGAACGTTTCTTCTCCTGACATTTGATGATCAGTAGGTCACCTTGGCTCTTTCTACGGCTGTAAGACTGGGAAGATCCCTGAACATCATCTCTGTGTAATTCACTTTGGACAAATAACTTACTACCTGTCATAATAACTTTGGACAAATCTCGGAAGAGGTTTCCTCAGAGGAAAGAATGGAAATCTCCTGGGCATTGTGGAAGCCTGCGATGCCTTGCCTGCCCAGGACACCTAGATTGGAGTACTTTTGCCCTGATTTTCAGAGTGAACATTGTCACTAATGAATGCCTCATGTTTGAATCCTCTGGTGTTGTCTTTCAGGTATAAAGATGATGTTGACAGTCCTACTGAGGAGAACGGGAAGCAGAAAGTCCTGTACAGCCTGGAGTTCACGTTCGATGCGGATGCCCGTGTTGCCATCACAATCTACTGCCAGGCTACGGAGGAGTTTGTCGGTGGCATGGCCGTGTAAGTCCTGGGCTTGGCATGTGGAGGGGTACAGGAGCTCTTGAGCGATAAGCATGTCTAACATCTCTTGTTAATCACCATCGAGACAATGCTGCCACAGGTGAAATCTCAGTTTTGTTTGATATATTCTGATAGCTTTGAATATTGCTTTCACTTCCTTCCCCCCACATAGCCAATTTCGTCTCTTGTTCCCTTTTTGGTTCATCTTTTGTGTGTGGGGAAACCATTTTGTGTGCAACAAAGGAGAGGAACTCATGGCTGTACGCTTTGTAAGCAAGATGATTTATGAAATTCAAACAAACAAACATTGTTTCCCCTCAAATGCTACCTGATTTTTCCACATCACCCAGGTCACTGGGTTTTTGTGTTCCCTGTGATGGGAGCATCTTGGCCACCAAAGAGAAGTTCAGTCTGACGTTTACATAGTTAGTTTGTGTGCAACTGAGGCCCACCTAAATCCCCTTCTGGCGTGAATGACCACCTCAGAAGAGGCTATTGAGAGATGGCTGTTAGGAGGATTTACTGTCCAGCAGCCCTGTCTGTGTGTTTCCTCCTAGCTACAGACTGTTTTGGGTAGCTGTATAAAGAACAGTCCAAATGTGGTCAGTGGAGTCTTCCTCATATATTTAATTCTAGTAATGCACCTGTACAAATTTTCCAGCCTGTTTTCTCTAAATCACCACATTTAAACCCTTCCAATCGACACTGTATCCAGTAAGAGTACAAAGTTTCCCCTCTGTATTAAGGGTTAGGGTGGCTGAAACTTACTCTTATGTGTGGTAGGTATCCGTGAGCTGCTGGTACATCATTGCAGGCTTCCAATAACCATAGGACTAAAGAATTATTCTTGTTCTATGGGTAAAGGAAGATTCAGGCTGCAGAAGCTCTTGGCTTCTTCTAGTAGAGGCTTTTGGCTGATCAGCAGCTCTGTGCACGCAGTGCTGATGGCTTCTGCAGTTGTGCTCTTCATTTGGGGGTAAGGTGAAGTTTTATTTGAGTGATTTTCAGAGGTTTCAGTGGGGAGAAATGTATGAAGTCCATAAAATGGCTTGTATGCTTTATGCAGAGTATAAACAGCCCACTATTGATCAATGAGAAAATAGTTTTAGAAGTGAGACAAGCTCAGTGCTCCCATCCAGATGTGCATTCCTCCAAACTAGAGGATATTCTGATCGAGGATTTTTAGGCCCCTCTCTTCTGTTTGAGCGTGTGGCTGCCTTTATTTTGGGGAAGGTAGTGAATTAGCTCTTTCTAAGTGCTTGAAAAATATCTTTCACCAAACTCGGAAAACCTTTTCTGTTTAGATCCAGGTTTTCTTGAGCAGAGCTGAATGCAGCATCAGCATCATGCATGGGTGCCTTAGAAATCCTGATAAAGTTTCCATGTTCTGTTTCTTAGGTCCTTAGGTTTCCTGTGAATTTAGTGCTAGTGAAGTGTTGGAATGGCAGCCTTGGAGATTGAAGTCCTCTTTTCCTAATACAGGTACAACATGGACAGGCGACCAGTTTTCCTTGTGCTGCCCTGCAGAGCATTCCTTGTGCTTTGAAATAAGAAAGGAACCATCTGTGGGCTAGTGGGGAGAGCTGAGGGCCTCTGTGGCCAGGGTGGATGCATTTATGTTGTCAAACTTCAGGCATGGCTTAAGTGATCTAAAACAAGACTTGCTGGTTTATTTCAATCTTGTTTTGCATACTCATTTGTTAGTTTATCCCAAATGAAAATTTGGTTGCCACTGGTTGGTAACAACGAAACATTTCCATTTACAACTCAGTGTAAGCTTCAGATCAAACTTTGTACTATGTTTTGTGAAGACTGTAAGTCTAGAAAGAATATGCATATAGTTTTGAATTTATTCTTTCAGATTCTTAGTTTTACATTTTCTTGTGTTAAAATGTTATTCTGAAAGAAAATGTGTTTTTTTCATTTTGTTTTTTAACCAAGCCGTGCTGGGGTGGAAAGTACAAGTTTATCACCCAAGACCAGCACTTTAACATTCTTATTGGTTTAACTGCTCTGCATAGGACTTTTTAAAAGCTATTAAGACAAGTTTTGCCTTTAATAATAGCTGTAATACTTCCATTAAGCTATTATTGTATAGAACTAATTGTTTCTGGACTGTGTTTTCACTTCTGTAATTAGTAGCTCTCTTCTCTCAGAACTCTATTGGTTAATTGGAGGTCGAAAACACAGTTTCTGGTTCACTTAAGAATGTGTTTTACTGAAATTTCGTACCATGCAGTAAGCTAGTGGCTGCCCCCAGTTCTGTTGTCTGTTCTTTAAAGCTTATGCAGCAAACATAGCTGTAAATTTAATTCCTGGATGGAGTTTCTGGAAGTTAACATAACTGTCAACTTCAGAGAAAAATATTTTTGAAAACACAAAGTTTCTAATCCACCCTGTCCATGGTTCACCAGAAGGCGGATCTCTGTTCAGATGATGGAGGAGAAGCCTTTGTTCATGAACCCTGCCCACCTCTGCACGAAACCAGGATCAGTGGTCGGACGTCGTTCTTTGCTAACTAAACGGGGCTGACGATGCTGAGCTGCCCTGTTAGTGCACAAAACCCTTATGTTGGAAGTCAGGGCACTTGGATTTCCCTCTTGCTTCCACTGCTGGCCTTTTATTTAATAAGCTATACTTTAATTTCCCCATCGTGCAGGAGTAATGAACTGTCTGTGTCTGCTCTGGAGTTCTTGGATGATAAATGTTACATAAGAATGGGGCGTGGGGGGCTGCACCAGAAGCCAGTGAACTTTTTGGAAGGCATGATCCTGATTTCATGCAGATGTGTAGGTAATAAGGGCTGGGGGAAGTGAGATACAAAGACTTTATAAGCTGCTTTAATTCAACCCAGGCTATTTTTCCATGTGGAAGTGGCTCATGAAGCACGTCTTGGGGCTAGTGCAGCTGCCCGAAGTAGGCATCTCTGCTCCTCTGGATTTGCTGGCTGCTAGTAAAAAAAAAAAAATCCTTTTGAAGCTCTGATTTCAGCTTTGCAAAGCAATTCTGAAAGGGCAGTGCTATAATTACCTTGATTTATTATTTTCAAGTTCTAGTGGAAAAAAAAATCGGGCTGCATTCTTCGAGCTCTAAGTGCATTTTTAGTGCATTAATGGGAATGCAGCTTCCCCTGTGTGGGGTGGTAGTTTTCCCTTTTTCTCCATTTACTTTGGTGCTAACACCTATGTTTAAAGAACAAGCACGTGAGAAAGCTGCACTGTGTATAAATTCTAAACTTTATTGCTGTGTCCAGTGCTTGTGAAGAAGATTCTCTTTAACAAAACTCTTTTTTTTTCCACTTTCCTGAATTGATGCTAATTCCTAAAATGGGAGAAACTTTCTGGACCATTGTCTAAAGCAGAAATTTCCTCCTAGTCCCTGGCCTGCAGCATGGCTCCTTAGAAGTGCTAAACGAGTTATTCTTGCTTCTCTGCTGGAAGAACTGCTGAACCTGATAGCATCCGGGATCCTGATAGCATCAGCGCTCCTGCTCCTGTGAAGCTCCTGCTGGGAACATTGTTGTGTTCATGCAATTTGGCGTGGGAGGAGGGCTGGGAGGGGAGGTGGCTCTGGTGAGCAGGGGCACTGCTTGCTGTAAAGCCTCTGCTCATCTTGGAGCCACGGCACCTGCATTGCCTGCGTTTTGTAGGCCTGCCTTTATGATTAGCTAGCCGTGACCAGAGGGAAGTGCTTCTGCAATCCAGGAAGCTTCCTCCTAGAATCGCTTGGGCTCCGTTTAAAAGCTTCTGGCTTTCTCAGTATGGGCCTGTGCTGCCTGTACTGACCTGTCTCACAGAGCATTCAGCAGACTCTCCTGGAGATGTGTTCAGCTACGCCGTTTCCCAGCCAAGATCTTGGTACCATGTAGCTCCCAACCACTGTCCTCTTGTCCTGAACGGCTGAACTCCGAATTTCACAGTGTGCGTGCAGGAGCTAGGCAAAGGGTGACCAGGGTGCGCTAAAAGGTGTGAGAATCTCTGCCATAGCGCAGGGGAGGCATGAGCATGCAGGTGTGGAAGCTGTGTATCAGCTGCTTGCTAAGCCTGTAGTTTCCCTCAGATAAATGAGAGGAGGCTCTATGGCATTGTCCTTGCAGGGCTAACTACTTCTCAGCAGTTCCTAGAGAACAGTTAGTTGGAGGAATTCCCCATCACAGCCTGCCTTTCCCTGCAGTGAATGATTCACGTGTTCATGCCCTCAGATTGGTTTTAGGAGACAGGTATGTTTTTTGGAGCGGGCTACAGAGGTGTTCATATTCTTCTTGTGTGTGCTCGCTGAACTCATCCTTTCCTTTCTGGCAGCAGCCCCGATGTGCACACTGTTAGGCTGTTCCTGGGAGAGCCCCCAGGAATTTTCCAGCTGTAGGTATCCTGCTGACTAGCAGGAAGGATTGTGCAGTTAAAACATGACAGCAGTGGTTGTTTCCTCAGGGGAAGAAGTCAAACCAGCCCTGTAGCTGGAAGCACTTAAAACAGCCAGCTCTGAAGACGTGAACCATCCAGGCAGATCAGGAGCTGATGATAAATATGATGTGAGAGATCTGAGTTCTGCAGTCCATTCTTATGACAAACAGTTTCCTCTTTGGGCAGAAAAGATACTCTTTCGTGTCCTAATAATATTGCCAAACTCTGTTTCTTCATTATAGAGAGACAACGCAATGAAAACAGTCCAGTTTAGCTCTGTCAGTCCTTGCCCTTTTTAAGGACCGTGCTGTTTGTGTTGCTGATACACAAATGGGTGTACTGGAATTTTTAAAGCCCATTTCCTTGTTTATTTTGCAATGCCTGCTACACATTACAAACATCCTACCACAGTCTTTCAAGCTGACAGTGGACGTGACACTGCAATAGATCGTGTATTTCGTCTGCATATGGAGGTTTGAATAGTTGGTTCACAAAATGAAATCCAAGTGAAATGTGTAGCTCAGCGCATGGCTGTTTTCACTAAAGCTTGTGTAGGAGAGACAGCGGCACTCGTATTCCTTTGGTTATTTAACAGCCTCTGTCTATTCAGGGCCTTTGAAAGGTGCTCTTGCTGTTTTTGGCCGGTGACTGTGGTGATTAATACGAATTCTTTGTGCAGAGAGATTTCTTCTGTGTGAAGAAATCAGAGGCAAGTGCTGTGTTCTGCTAGGCACAAGCCTTTACAGCCAAAGCCTGCTTTGATCCATGCAGACACCAGTCCCCAAGGGACCGTGGTGTACAAAGTTCACATGTTGGAAAGCTAAATTCTATAGATTTCATTGAACAGACAAACCCGCTGTCTTTAATAAGAGTTCTGGCCTTTGTGCCTCCCTCTGTAGCTGTTGTGTAAGTACCAGCTTTGAAGCCCGCTTCGAGTCGTGAGTGCAGCTCTCCCTGCAGTAAGCTCAGCAGCTGAAGCTAGATGTCTGCAGGTGCTGGAGCAGGATGTGGATGGCGAGGTTTCAGTTGCACGGTAAGGTGTTTGTTTCCTCCCGGCCTGGAGTGGAAGTTTAATCCTGGGTGGAGGTGGGGAGGAGGAGAGAGCACGTGTGGCAGTGCCTGTAGCATGCCAGCCGAGCACCTGATTAACTTCCAAACTGCGTGGGAGCTCCTTTGGGCTGGATCTTGCCTAACTCTGACTGAGACCTGGGTCTGTGGCCTTCTTACATTTTGTTAGTGTTTGTTTTATCAATAAAAAATCACTTTGTGTTATTCGGGACGCCTGTTCAGCTTCCTTGTTCCCTGAAAGCTGACCTGTCAGATCCTGTCCTGAAACGGGAGATGTGCAGGTGGAAGAGAGAGGCACCAACGTGCTTGTTCCACATCAACTCCTGGCCCCTTTGAACATCAGCAGGACGTGACCGGCTCCCTCCTCATCACTTGTAAGAGGACCTGGAGCCTGCCAGGCAGCCACAGCCTGCAGCCGTGGAAGAGCTGGGTCCTGAGTTCCTTCTAAAGCTCCTGTGCAGCTCCTCAGTAACTCTGGTTTGTCTTCAGTCCTCTGCAAACTGCCAAGCAACATGCAGAGCTGCGCTGAAGGAAGAGAACTGTCCTCTCATTGAGAGGCTCCTCCAAGTGCAGGCTATCTCACAGCTGTTAGTAACCAGAAATAATACCTTGGGGCCACGGTGCTACTTGCATCCTGCTGTTCCTTGTATGCTTTCCTCTGAGGAAAGGGGACAGGACAGCACTGTGTGCGACTCGGGCAAGTTGGCCAGGGTCCTTGCTCGGTGCTTCTCAGTCCACAGTCCCAGCACACTCCTAGCAGGAACCATCTTTTTGTGCTTCCAGTGAGCGTGTGGCAACAGAGCTCAGCTCAGCAGGTTCCCAAGCACCAGCATGTCCCTGGTGGTTTGGGAGCTAATTAAGGTGCCCAGCAGCAAGCCTGGACTGTGTCTGGGGAGAAGCTGCTTGAGCCACAGGCTGAGCTTCTCCTCGCAGGCGGTGAGTGCTTCTCAGCTGATAGTGGAGGAGTGAGACTTGGGAAATAATTTTAATTTATTTCCTTTTCTCTCAAAATCCCCGTGCTGCAGCATCTCATCTGCTGGACTTGGGGGCTGGAAGGGTTTGGAAGGGGGAGGCAGCAGTCAACATGAGGTGTAAGTTTTGCTCTGTGGGAGTAAAGCTGTGTCAAAGAGGTTACAGGAGGAGGTGAGGTGCGTGAATCTGGAGGTTGCTGCTGCAGGCAGTCGTGTGGTACCTCGCATTGTTGGGGATTCTCACAGCTGTCAGGGGGATCTGAGCAAACAAAACAGGTTTAAAAAGATACGGACTGGGATTTCTGTTTGGAACTGATCTCATAGGACAAATCCCACTTCTTCATTGTTCTGAGCTGCCAGCGATCGCAAGGCAGTTTTGTTAGGTCTCCCTTCTGGGCCGTGAGCTGTCCTCTGCAGAGCTTCTTCATTCTTGCTTGCTGTAAGCTCACAGCACCAAAGGCAGGGGAGAGAAGACTTGTGAATACACCACTGGCTGCAGGTCTCCAGGCATTCAGTCTGAGTGTCCAAATCCAAGGCTGACATGCTTTTTGGCAGTGTGGACCAGACAGTAAAACTTTCCAAGGCAGAAATCCCAATTGGTTCACTTGGGGAGGCTTCCTTGATATTTTTGTGATGCTCTTCAGCTCAGGACATCTGTGTACCTGGGTTGTCTCGTTTCTCAAGGACTTAAAGCAATGTGTGCCAGTAGAACATGAATTACAAATGTGTTTTTTTTTTCAGCAGGCATGCTCTCTGTGGCAAGAAACATGAGTGATCTGGAGAGATGTCAGAGTTGGCATATTCTTAGATACCTTGAGAGCTTTTTAATCAGTATTTCTGAAGGGGCTGTGTCTTATCTCAGCAGCTCCTACATCTCTTGATTGTGATCTGGTTTTCTCTTAAATATTTGGTGGGAACCTTATCTGACCCCATTTCTGCTAAGACTTCTGTGATTTTTCTCAGTAGGGCCCCCTTGCATGCTCTCAACTTGGAGGAGATTTCTGCCTGGTGCGGGAAACTGTCCAGATGAGAAGATACTAAAACATTCTTCATGGCCAGCCTAATGTGAGCTATGGGACTTCTTCCTAATACCCCCTTGAAGTGAAAAGGCAGATGGGTGGATTTTCTCATTAGTTCAATCCTCTGTAGTTGTGGTGTGGACAAGCAGAGATCTCTGCTCGTATTGTTCTGCCCCATTCTCCATGGGCAGTGTTGCTTGGTTTCCTCAGATACGCTGTTTTGGGCTTCTGGAGCTGTTACATGCAGGTCCTCCTGCCTTTGTGGTACTTCCCACGAGTACATTTCCCCCTTTTTCCCGTTTTGCTGTAGAGCATGTCATCCCGACCACTCACTCCTCCTGTGCCCTTCAGTTCCAGTAGGTTCCCGACTTGCTGTCTCTGTAGATAAGCCCTTTTTCCATCCTCTGCCTTCCCAGCTGCACAGGGAGAATTGTGCCTCTCTGCAGAGCTGGGAAGCTTTGAGAGAGCCACAAAAGGAGCCAGATACAGGCTTGCTCTATTCATTGTGCTTGACAACTCAGTAAATAAAACTTCACTCAATCGCTCGCTCTGTAATTCACACACAAAAGATCTGTCGTTCTGATCTCTCCCACACCGTGCTTTAAATGCAAAGGATGGAGTGAGACCTTCTAGTAAAGCAGCACAATTTCAGCGCAGTTCCAAAGTCTTTGAGGGTAAGGCATTGTCATAACTAACAGTGCACCTACCTTGGCAGGAAGAGCAGTGCACGTGGTGATCCTGCTCTTCATCGTGGCCTTTTAGAATTTAACATGGATCTTGTGACACTCGATAAGCCTGGAAGCCCATTGCCTCCTGAATCCTCAGAGGGTGCTGGAACTGCACTAGCTTCCAGGGAAATGCAGGAGATCGTGACAGTGGGGAGCCTGGATTTTCCTCTTGGATACGAGAGGAATTAATAAGTATTCACCATCTACTGGTGTTCAGGTTCTTATAACTTCAGCTGCCAAACAAATCTTAATCGTTGTGCTTTAAATCTCTGGATTGGATGATGCTGGCCTGAGCCCTGGAGGGCAGCCAGCCGTCCCTGGGGGCTCCTGCACCCTGACATCAGGTAGGGAGGCCCATAAGTGGCAGGGGTATGGGTGCTGGGAGCCTGTCCCCCCCAAGCCAAGGTGGGTGGATGTGGGAGCGGGGTTCCTTTGGCCTCTGCATCAGCTGGGTCCTGAGAATGTGCCTTGCCTTTCCCTCCTGACTGGGGGGGGGGAGCGCAGTGGCTGGGGTGCTAGAAGTGCATTCAAAAAGCAACCAAGTATGGCTGAGGGGAGGAGATTTAGGGAGGTTAAGTTCTGAAAGCAAGAGAGAAAATGTGCATGAAATAGTTTTGGCAGGAAGCAGGGGCAGCTGCTGCTGCACCTTGTCCTCTAGCCACTGGTGGTCGTCTCCCCTATTACATCTCTGTACATGCACTGCTCCTGTTACATCACCCACGCTCTGGAGTGTAAACTTTCCGTAGCTGCTTTTGTAGTTTAAGGCTCAGCTGTGTCTGCTGTGGTCATCTCTGCTGGCCTCCAGCTCGGCCTTTTCTTCAAGGCAGGCGGTCCCAGGTGTGACACTCGGTTCTGCAGCTCTTGGCTGACCGTGCACCTTGAGCTTCTCCCGTGGCTTTTGCTTCACCACCTCTGGCAGTGAGCTGCCCAGCTCTTGCTCCTTGCTTACAGAGAGCAGAAGGAATTAGCTCTGAGGCAGAAAAGCTTTGTGTTGCTCTCCTCTTCTGGTGTGCTGCACTCCTCCACAACGTGTGGTTAGGCTGGAGCAGTGTTTGTGAGCGGTGTCTGTGTTTCAGAACAGCTGAATGTCCTCAGGAGCACAGATCCTGTTTTACAAGCAAGGATTCTCTTCTCTTTGCCTTTGTGCACTCTCTGTTAACTGCTCTGCTCAACAGGGCTTCATGCTGAACAGGCCACAGCAAAGCAGTGCCTCAATTCCCCTCTGGTGATGTCCTCTGTGATAGCCCAGTCGAATTAAGGAGAAACTCAACGTAGGATTCCTGGTTCTAATGCACCACCCATCCCTGTAGCCTGTCCCCTGGCTGAGGGGTTGGTCCCAACCAGCAGCAGTCGGGTTTGAGCAGTCAACAGGGCTTCAGGCTTGCAGCCGCCCAGCGATGTTTGCAGTGGCTGGAAGCCAGCACCCTCCCAGGCTCGCTTTATGAAGCTCTGCCTAGGAAATAAGGGGTAGTGTGTGGGAGAGGGAACATCCCATTGTCCTGACCGCCTGGTAACGTCGTTCCTGTCGAGCTGCAGCTAGACCTGTCTGTCCGTGTGCTGGGGGAGCTCTGCTGTTTCTGCACTGTAAGCCTGTTGGACGAGGGCTCTTCTGCTTTCTGTGCAGTCAGCCAACACGCTCTGAACACGCTGATGGGAGCTCAACAGCACAAAGGCTGGAAGTAAAACCAGCTTCAGATGTTCCCACCCCGCTTTGGAGGCCACTGCCTCCCCTCCTGTGCCAGAACCGGCGCTGTGAGAGGCTGTGCACCTCCAGCTCCGAAACCACCTGCCTGAAAGGGGCCAAAATTCCTGGTTTGCCACTGAAGCCCGCTTCAAGTCACTCACTGATGGGCAGCGGGATGTGAAATGTCTCTTGGTGCTGGAGGTGCCCAGTGGGCTCTGTGTGCACAGGATGCTGGCTGGTAGCGGTGCTCCCCCTCTCAGAGGTGTTTGGTGTGTCAGTGTCGGGGCTCAAGACAGCGGGAGAGCTGTGACTTCCCTAGGTGGCACCGGGGACTGATGGGGGGCTCTGTGGGACATCTCTGGGGAGCACACAAGGAATGTGAAGGGCTGGGGAGTCAGTCCGAGGATGGTCCCACCAGGATGGGTCCGTGCCAAGCAGTGTTTCTCACTGCAGACCTGTCCTGCAGAGCCATGGGAGAGCTTTTGGTGCCGTGTTGTGTGCTGACGCTGTGTGATCACTCCTCGTTCTTCCTGGGTTTCCTGCAGAAAATAACTGTGTGCTGGGTGGGAAGCCAGCATTGCCTCGGCTCTGGATTTAGTGAGCTAGCTTTTGCTAGGCTGCTGCACCCCACTACTCCTCTGACCCCCGGTGTTTCCAGGCAGGTCAGTATGGATCCGATCAGACCTTGCCTGTCTGCGCTGCTTTCCCTTCCCCATGCTCACCATCTTGCCTTTCCCTTCCCTTTTTGTATTCCCTATGAATGGCTGCCAGCCCCTGCCAGCTCTGCCTCTTAGAGCTGCCACTTTCAATTCCTGAAAGGCAGACAGGCGTGAATGAATGAGAGCCTAGCAGAGAGCAATCACTTGTTACAGCAAGTTTTCTTTTCCCCCCATTTCTTCAGATACAGCACAAAGAATCCCTCTCTGCAGTCTGAGACGGTTCATTACAAGAGGGGGGTAAGCCAGCAATTCTCCCTGCCTTCCTTCAAGATTGATTTCTCGGACTGGAAGGATGATGAGGTAAGTCTTTCCTTGGTGCCCCCTTCTTTCCACAACTCCGTTGCCCCAAAAGCACTTGTCTCCACTTAGTGTCACTGAGATGTAGCTGAAATGTTCACACTCAGAGCTGCTGTAGTGTGTTTTGTGGGTACGAGACAAACAGGGCCATGGGAAGAGCAGATACAAACGCTGCCTGGGAACTTGGCAGGTAGGTGAGGCAAACAGGAAAGAAAAGAAACCAAAAGCAGCGATTTCTAATATCACTGATCAGCTGGCATCCCAACAGCTGGTGTAGGAGGGAGACTGCAGAGATTGGCCCTGGAGCTGTTCCAAGAGGAACCTGCCGCTCTTCAGCCTTGTTCTCCCTGCCAGCCAAAGAGCTTATGGGAACAAAAGTGCCCCTGCTCATTTGCTAAATATTTCCCAGTTACCTTGGGATAGGATTGCTAGAAGCTCTGAAAAGCTCTGTCTTGATTTTTATTTATTTTTTGCTGGTCCTCTAAACCAGGTTCTAAGATGGGGTGTGTGCAAGACAATTCACGGGGGGGTGAGAACTTCAGTAGTAAATCTATATAATTCATAAATCAGCACACATATATTAGGAGTGCGTGACCAAAATTGTGTTACTGATGGGAGTGAAAAATCAAAATAGCTTGGAGACTGCTGTTGTAAGAGTCCTGTTTAAGGGCTGTGTCCTGCACTATTAGCAAGCGGCACTGTGCTGCGGGGGGATATTCTCCCTTCCAGGACAGATTCACTGGTGCATTAATACCGAATAATGGGATGCCTTCCTCCTTTTAGTTTAACCTATAACTGCAAACAGGCGAAGGCTTGTTTTTAATTAAGCTCTGTGGCTTTTGCTATGTAGCAAGGTCTATGGAGTCCTCTTAATTTTGGTATCTTTTCAAAATTCCATCCCAGACAGTAACTCTCTGCTTCTTGAGCCTCTAGACTTTGGTTCAGGGGCCTCCCCTGCATGTTACACAGGGCAGAGAGGCCTTGGTCTTTGACCTGCTCTGTGCAACATTGCCCTAAGACATTCCTGATGCAGAGGAGCCGGTCTGTAGCTACTGATAATATATTTGTTCCTGCAGACCCCTCTCCTGGGTCAAAACTGATACAGTGCTCGTTTCTGCTCCCAGGCCTGTATAAGGGCATTGAGTATGTGGACCCTGGTAGGAAACACTACCTATTAAAAAGAAAAAAAAAAAAGTCATCTTTCATGTATTTTGAAAAGATTGAATAGCTATTGTCTTGGATTTACAGTTTTAACTAGAATCAGTCCCGTGCTTTAACAAATGCTGTGGTGGTTACCAAGAGCCTGCAGAGTCTGGTCTCCTGATGTCCTGGCTTCTCTGCCAATATATGATTTCACAAGTTCAGGCTACAAAAGCCTGGAGGAGCTGCTTTTCAACCCCTTCTGTCATCTAAGAGAGCTGAAAAGGAGGAGCTCAGATCCCTTTCTTTGTAAAGAAATTGAGAAACCTAACTTTCATTTTTGTTCCTGCCAGCAAGATTTTAATTTGAGTTACCAAAGTCATGTCCCTTTAATAGCTTAGAGGGAGAGATGCTGTGGAAAAGTAAGGTTCTAGTCCCCTTTGCTTGATTCTGCTGCATCCTCTGATCTTTTTCGTTGGTTTTATGGGGGCTCTGGTTGTGGAGAAAACGTGGAACAAGCAGCGTGAATCAGAAGAGTTTCTTCTCCCATTTTGGCTGTGTTACTCTTTTTCCTCTTAAGTCCAGTAAAACGCTAAATCTTCCTAATTGTCCACTGAAATGCAGCACTTTTATCTGACAGCTGGCAGAGCGTTATCATTCAGCTGGGTACAATTACATGCTTCAGATTGCTTTCCAACTTCATTGTTAGTGTTGTCAAAAAAATAATAAAGGTTTCGTTCATATTTTTGCTCAGTGTAGTGCTCACATATGATGTAGTTTTTGGCTGGCCAACAGAACGGAAAATAGTGTTACGTTGAGTTGTTATGTGGAAAAACTTTATAAAAGCACAATTTACTTTGTTTTTGTAGCATATTGGTTTGCTTGCAGACTGTAGCATAAGGCTTGTGTTGACAGTTATTTTCAGGTCCCTAAAAATGATTGTGAAATGGACCCTTGAAAAGAATGTCTGAGAATGAAAAAGTTTGTCATAAAGCAACCACAATTGGGTGCTTTACTCTGATGTGACTTCCTCTTCAAGGGGACAAAAAGTAACTTTTGTCTTACAAAAATAAATCAGAGCAGAAGGCAAAGCAAAGCCATAAGCTTCTTGCAGCAATGTTAATCAATCGTCCTTAGTGAATTTTATTTTCCTTCTGGCATGCTATAAGAGTTCCAAAATGCAAAATAGAAAATAGTGGCTCTGTGAATCTCTTCTAACAAGTACTGAGAGGTTAAATGAGCTTTTTACGTTCTCTGTGTTACTTTGTTGTTTTGGAAGGAGATTCTGGCAGTTTGAAGGAAGAAAAAAATTGTTATACAATGAATGAAAATAAGTATCCCTCAGGTTTGCAGACTAGCTGAGACAGCAAGGGTCAACCCAGAACGTCTTCCAGTGTGGGCTTTCCATTTGAAATTGGATATCCACATTTGAACGGATGTGTGCATGTACAGAGCTTCATAACGCAGCTCAGCGCTGTTCCTAGAACAGGCACGTGCAGGTTACGTGTCTCTGGGCCACTCAGCTTCTGCAGCAAGTAGTTTACAGAATGGTAACCTCAGGATTTCCTCTTCTCCCACATGTTCCATGGAAGGCTGGCAAGTTCTTGTACTCCAAAACCCGTGCGTGCAGCTCTTAGCAGAGGTGCAGCCAGGTGGGTGATGAGCTACGGCACACCTGGTGCTGGATGCCAGGGTGTATTGTGTCCCTGTGTACCATCACCATTCACTTCAGGGTGAACGTTTCAATTACAGTTCATTAGAGGAGGAACCATTTTCAGCAATACTAAGGCTTGCAGTGAGGGTTGCCTTGCATCACATCCAATCTGAGTGCTTTGGGTTTCCATTTGTGCCAGTGACCAAGATTATCTGAATCTTTTGAGAGGCTGGCTGGAGGAAATGGCACCACAAATGGTGCTAGGGCATGGGGAAGGAGCAGGAGGCTCTAAAGCACTACTTGAATGCTGCTGTGGTGCTTTGAACTGGGTCTCAGTTTTCACAGGGAAACCGAAAACAGACTACCTGGAGCACCACGGTGAAATGACATCTTCTTCACTCTGAGCAAGAGATAAGATGAGAAAACCAAGTCAGTAGTTAACAAAAAAACCACCAGAAATCCAGTTTCTGAGCCACTCCATACCTGGCTTAGGACACTGTTTGTAGGGTTGCATTTTTCTTGTGTTCATAAGATCACATGGAACTTATGAAGTGCAAGGCAAAGGAAGAAATTGAGCCTAGTTTCCTTGCACTCAAGTGAGATCTTAAATCCTTGCTCTTGTCCATCAGAAGGTCAAGGATCTGAATTTCATAACATGCCAAGAGATGGAGGTCAGTCTGATGCTTCTTTAAAATGTGGTGTGAGCTCGACATTCCTTCTACATCTTCAAGAACTTCATGCAAGAGTGTTTTTTTTTGTTTGTTTTTTAGTGTAGAGAGCATAATGTGTACCGCTGGTCTATTTTGACCAACTTGTCCAGCTACAAATCATAACAGGAGATTTTTAGGATATATGAATTAGTGAGAAAATTCAGACTGAGATCCTTTGCTTCGCTAGCCACTGTTAGTGTTTAGTGTCATCTCCCTCGTGGACTTCCTTCAAAAGCTGTTGGCTGAATTTCACATCTTCCTGCTCTATCAGGAGTTCAGTGTGTTCCTTTGATACCAGGGGTTGTAGGCCCTGCAGAAAGGGTTACTTCATCAGTAAATAATGGGGAAGTTTCTAAGCTGTAGTGCTTGCTGAAGTCTCGTTATCTCAGAGCTTGTAGGTCAGAGCTGGATATCCTGTAACTTCGTTCCTTTGATGCTAACACTATTGCGAGTCTTCAGCCTGGTGTGAATTGTCTAAACTCAACTTGTTTCTTTTCCCTCAGCTGAACTTTGACTTGGACCGCGGTGTGTTTCCTGTGGTCATCCGAGCGGTGGTGGATGAAGGGGATGGTAAGCATGGCTTCTTCTCACTCAGACTTCTTCTGGCTCTCCTGCAGGAGCGTGACCCTTCAGGGAAGGCCTCATTCTCCAACAGTGAAAACATTTTACAAACAGCGAAGGTTTGGGTAGCTTTTCCAGAATAAAAATTCCCCTTAAATCCCACTTAATTAAAAGGGTCTGTCTAACCACAGACTCTTACATAAAAACATACTTTTAAAGAAAACTTCAATTTTTGACAGGAAAAATGGCCAGCTAGTTAGTGGTGGAATAGTGTTTAGGAGACCTAGGGTAAGGTCCTAGCTCTACTGTCATTGCCCAGCCCAAATTGGAACAAATGACTCCCTCTCTCTGAGTTTTACATTTGTAGAATTATAATGCAAGGATGGAGTCGGTCTGTTCTCCCCCTGTGAGGTGTAAGTTATCTTTGTAAAAGCTCTAGCTGATTGTAGGGTTGGGGGGCCTTCTGGTAGGAAAGGCCAGAGAAAAAGAAAGGTCTTTAAAATCCTCAGGAATCCTCAGAAAGGGAAAAAATCCATTGATGATTGTGTTATTTATTGCAATTACTGTGCTCTGCTTCCTATGTGAAAGTGACCAGAAACGAACTGCGTTATTTTACAGTCCTCTGAGCAAAGTGAAACAGAGCTGGATGAGCCAATTTAAAGTATGACTAACAAAGCATAGTGCAACATAAAAGAAATTACTTTTAAAATGCATCTATTTTTAGTGATTTCAGGCACTGTTAATAATACTGACGTACATATACATATATATACTTCTTGACCATAGATATAAAACACCTTCCACTGTGTATTGAGCTTTTGCCAACATATTTGTACTTTCTTATGGTGGGCAATTCTAGAAAGACCAAAAATAGAACAGGAGGCAGCATGGGAAGCATACATTTATGCACATACCATGTCTGCTCTAAGCCAATAGTGTGCTGTCATCTATTTTAATAACCTGGAAAGGCAACTGCTTTTAAATCCTCTCCTGGAAAGAATATCAGCACAAAAAATATGTGACACTCAAGTGAGATTGGAGGAAATTGTTGTGTATTCTGGTTCTTTTTAAACTGGTGAGACTGGAACGAGCTGGCCTTATGTGTCTGGAGTACCTTGAAAATTACAGCCAGCCTGTAACTACTTGTGTTAAATAAATTTGAATGGCAAATTAAAACAGCAGTCAGCAAGATGTTGGTTTGGACTGAATTCTGACAGAAGATGTTTGCATTCCTTGAAGTTGAGCTTGTAATATTATCACTCACCATTCCTGGCAGTGGAATTGCTCTCAATGAAAGGTACGGAAATCCTTAATGGAGGGAAGGTGCTGTGCAGCTCCAGCTGTATGCATTGTGAGTGAGTGGGATACGAAGGGAAGCATTATCTCTTATCTCTTCTTGGCTATTCAGGCCTCAGTCAGGGTCCTGAATTTCATGTACTGAGCGAGCTAGAACAGACTAGCTCTTGGCTGGCAGGGAGGGAGCTTGCAGCTGAATTCCCAGCTTTAGCCCTATTTTCTATGTGCTGTTACATTCCTGATTGCACCCTAATTGTCAGACCGTTCTTGCAGTGAACTATCCAGCAAAACTGCATGCTTGGACTCTTATCCCATGTTCTGCTGTTTCCAAACACAGTCTCTGTGCCAGAATCCAGTGAATGGTTCCCCTTGTTGCCTCTGCTGTTCTGGGGGCCCAAAAGAAGCTATGAAGCTCCCATCCCTCTTAGACATCACATGAGTCATTTCCTTCAGCTGTTACCTTCCTGGCACAGAACTCATAGCAGCGTTTGTACGTTCTTCTGCGTGTGCTGAGCACAGGTTCCTCTAGGCCCAGGTGGGGCAAGGTGGTGACATACCTTTCCTTCCTTCAGTGACTCCTCCAAGACCTCTGCCTCCCATTCCCATACAATGAGTCTGAGTGTAGTTAGGCAAAAGAGTCCAATCAGCTGGAGCTAAACTGAACTTTGGAGTCTTCAGCCAGAAGACTCCAGTCGAGATTGTGCCTTGGTTTCCCCTACTTGGCACCTGTGTTTCCTTGTGTTTTTGTGTGCAGAGGGTGCCACGAATGCAGTCCAGAAACCTCTGACAGCCCCTTCTGAATGCTGTCAGAGGGAGGCCTCAAGGTTAGAAGAGGGAAGGCGGGATATATGTCACTGGGGACTAAATCAGATAACTGGACAGAGATGTTTTCCTGTCCAAAAATGATATGAGAAATAAAGGTTTTACAAGCATGTAGGATTAGGTGGTAATAAAGTGGTGTGTACCAGGGCTGGAAGGGCTGCCAATTGCTGTTACACCAGATGGATTTATTCATCTCTGTGACATATTCAGGTAATTAAAAACAGGAATAGGAGGGAGGAGCAGAACCCCACTGAGCTTTGTTTTACTTTCCCTTTCCACCCTCTGGAAACAAAGCGGTGTAGTTTGTCGCACCGATATAACCAAGGCAGGTAGACGAAGGCCATGTCTGTGCAGGGCCTGCCACAGTCCTGCTGGGTTTCCTTGTTCCTCAGGACTGTGAGGGGAATCAAACCAAAGGCGAGGTTCGGGGGGGGAAGAGGCAGAACTGGACATGGTGTGGCCCCACCAGCGCTGGGTAGAGGGGAAGGCCTCTCCTGGCCTTCTGGTGGTACCTCACCCCGCAGCCATCTTGGCAGCAAGGGCATGGGGCTGACGCACGTTCAGCTCGGTGTCCACCAGGACTCCCAGGGTCTTTTTTGTCAAGCTGCTTTCCAGCTGGTGTTCCCCCCCAGGTGCAGGACTCTGCACTTGTGGAACTTCTGAAGGTTTTTGTCAGCCATTTCTCCAGCCTGCTGAAGTCCGCCTGGATGGCAGCGAGAGCCTTTGGTGACCCAGCCACTCTCAGTTTTGTGTTGTCTGTGAATTTGCTGAGGGTGCACCCTAACCCATCATCCCAGCCATTAGTGAAGATGTTAAAAGGACTGGATGCACTATGGACCCCTGGAGTGCTCTGATCATTGCTGGCCTCCAACTAGACTTTGTGCTACTGACCACAGCTCCCTGGGTCTGGCTGTTCAGCTGATTTCTGACCCACCTCACTGCCCGTCCAGCCCATACTTCAGCGTTTTTTCTCTGAGGGTCTTATGTTGTACAATGTCAAAGGCCTTACTGACGTCCAGGAAGATAATATCCACTGTTCTCCCCTCATCCATCAGGCAGGTCATTTGTTATAGAAGCTTATCAGGTTGCTTAGGCATGAATTCCCCTTGATGAGTCCATGCTGACTGCTCCTGAGGCTTTTCTTCTCCTTTGTGTGCCTGGAAATCGTTTCCAGGATTAGTTGTTCCATCGCTTTCCCAGGGATCATGGTGAGGCTGACCCATGTGTAGTTCCCCAGGTCCTCCTTCTTTTAAACTGCTAGGAGGTGAGGATGCAATAGGTGACAATTTAGTCCATTTTAGTAAAAAGACAAAAATTCATCTCATGATGGTGCCATGCTTGTGTTGTTTTCAAGGCTTAACCAGGACTGTTCTCTCTTTGCAGTGGTGGTTGAGGTGACAGGTCACGCCCATGTTCTTCTGGCTGCCTTTGAAAAGGTAAATGAGTTCTTTACCCTCTGTCCATGTAATTGTATATGTAAACCTTTCCATGGGTCATTAGTTTGTATTTATATACCACTTAGCACAATGGAGTCCTGGCCTGTTACTGGGGTTCCTGGCTGCTATTGTAGTACAAATAATTGCTTGCAGCAACTACTGTGCAGCCTGTAATTATCACTTGTACCTGAGCTGGTCAGTCAGCTGGTGTTTCCTGTGTGTGGGGAGAGGGTGTGCCTTGCTGTCTGTGATGTTTGCGAGCGGTGAGTGTTGACCAAGGCTGCTACCATGCAGTTTACCAGGGCCTTGTGATCAGTTTGCAAAACTGGATCTGCTGTGTCCAGAGCCTGTTGCACCATCGTTTGGCCTTAGTTTACAAGTAGGACCAAGCCCTTTTAAGGAGTTAGGTTACATCCTGCATAAAGACTTAGGACTCTACCGCTTTTCAGTGGCATGTTTATATGTAGCAGACGGCCACCTACACAGTGAGGATAAGCACAGGCAGTGATAAATATCTCTTCCCATGGTACCTGGACCATGCAAACAGTTAAAAGATCCATAACCACTCCATGTTGTCTCTGGGGTAATACTGCAAACACATGTCCTGGGCAAGTGACACATACAGGGACATCCTAAGATGATGCAAGAGATGCTGGAGCAGAGTTGGGCACATAGAGGGAAGCAGCATCAATGCTGTGCTGGTGGGGACTCTACGCTTCTAGGCTGGCATGTGGGCTGACCTCTCCTTGGTCTGCTTGGTTCCTGCCATGTCCAGGAGTAAGTTGCCAGGTCTTAATCCTGCTCCTCCCAGGTGGATAGTGTGGATGATGACAAGCTGAGTCAGAAGGCCTGGGAAGCACAGTCAGTCCTCAGGAAGCCCTGTGGTTGCAAGGTGCCCTGAGTGTTCCAGTCACTCTTTTTGTTGGACTCAGTATGTGTTGAACTTACTCCAGACAATTAGGGATTTGTGAGAAATGAGATGGGCAGCTGCTGCACCCCTGGAACTAGGGCAGGGTTGTTGTCCTTCTGGTTGCCTCATCCAGCTGATACCAAAGAATGAGCACTCAGGAATCGCTCACTCATTGTTCAGCAGCACCTGGGAGAGGACGGTGTGGGCAGCAGGCACTGGCCAAGGCTGTAGAGTTCAGAGCCCTCTTGGTGGAACAGCACTGTAGACAGAGACCTCCTAGCCTTGCAAAAGGAATGGTCAGCCATTTCTGAGGAAAGAAAAGCAGATGAGACCACGAGCTTCCTGCATGTTGCTACCTGATTTTGAAGTATCCCATATGTGTTTACCTTCCCCGTCTGTGAGACTCACCTGTGTTCCTCTGGCTGCTGCCTTGAGAGATTTTTGGTTGTAGCTATTTTCAGATTATTCTGGATCTAGAAATGCAAGTATAGTTTTTCCTTACAAGGAGTGTGTCTAATTGTTGTTTTCCACGTATCCAAACCTAGTGCTGTTGCAGCAAGTAAGCCCAGCCTCTGTGGTCAGGGAGCAGAGCTCTCCCTTGGACTTGCATTTGTCCCAGCTTCCCATTGTAGCATCTCATGGCCAGCACTTGGTAATCGTGCCTTACAGAAATATCCGTCCCCGAGGCATCTTCCAGTGGAGAAAGTCTAGTCCCCACAGTTGTGAAAAATAGCACCTGGGCTGTGACTGATATGAGTAGGTGCCACATTGACCTGTGCACGTTAAATATGCTGGAGATTGTTGTAGCTGGTGTGATGTTTTCCAGTTCAGTAATGTTTTCAGTCCCAGACAGCTGTAAACCCTGAGCAAACAGTAATGCAGCTGGCTCAGGGGCAGGAAAACAGTGCCAATCCCTGCAGAGTGGTCTGGTGAGTACTGGGAATGTGTTAATATGAGGGCAAAAGTGAAGCTTTGGAAACTTCTGACTCATGAGTTTGGAAAGTGGCTTGAACTGCTCCAGCTCTGCAAGAAGGATTTCAAGGATTATAGCTAATTTCCATGGACCATGCAGAGCTTCTGAGCTCTATGGATACACAGAGATGATGGCAAATGTCCCTTTGTGTTCAGAGAGCTGAACAAAGATACAACAAAATGCAACCAACTAAAGCTGGTCAGGCCATTCCCTCAGTGCTGTCTTATGTCCAGTGTCCAGGTCTGAGCTCCAGGAATGAAGCTGCTTCCCTTCTTTTTCCTGTCTGTGTGCTGTGAGAGGGAGATGCTGTCCAGTGGGGCCAATTCTTGTGTCTGATCTTTCAGCTGAATGCTGAAAACAAGATCCAGATCTTTGTTTTTATTAAAGGTCAGAGGGCAAAGTGCTTGTTGAGTTTTCTCTTCCCTGCTTAATTAAAATGTATTCCCCATCCTTAGAATAACTTCAGCTTTTGAAGTGTAGGTACATAAATCCAGAGGAGGTTCTTGCTAATAAGCACTGCTCCTGATTGCTAGAGCATTTTCAGAGAACTGATAGACCAGCAGGCCTTGGTAGCTTGCTATTCGTGTGCGTCTTTAAGAGCAGAATAGCAACCTTGACACTGGCCTTGCAGGTCTCTCAAAGACAGAAACTTGGCACTTGACACTTTGTGTTTGCCTGGAAAACATGACTGTTTTGTCTTTTGGTGTAATGTTGTTGTCTCTTTCTCCTGAAACTAATTCATCAAACAGATGCATGTCTGCAACTGTTCACACCAGCAGGGCCTGATGGTTTCCCCTGAATCTCCTTCCCTGCTCTCAGTGCTCTGGGGGAAGAGTTAGTTGGATTGGGTTTATTTGGCCCATGTGGGTGATGGAGACAATAGCAGCAGCACACTTCCTAACACCGGGTATGTGCAGGATTGGTCCAGCTGTGCCTGCTGCCACTGAGCAAATGAAACGCCAGAGGTGGTCACTGCATCTCTGAAGGTGGTGATGTGGAGCACTTGGTTTAGACTGCACCTAGTGGACAAGTCTGCTCAGCCCCTGCCACCCCCAGCTTTCCTGGGGCTCTGGCCTCAGGAGTGGCTCTGACTCTGGATGTTATCTAGGGTGTTGACAAACACCTCCTGCCAAATGTTGCTGGACTTGCTGAAGAAGTGTTCGTACCCAGTTGAACTGCTTGCAACCTAAAAGCAGCCGGTGTGCCGGTGGATTTTTGTGTATGCTCCAGCCCCCTTCAGCCAGGTTTAACCTGAGCCAAGTCCATCCAGCTCCGTGCTGGATGGGACCAGGAGCATGCTGACATCCCGTTCCACTGCTGGGAATGACTGCTAGTCAGGTTGTCCTGGTTAGATGCATGTGCCACCCTTCCCTTAGCTAGCAGTCAGTTTTGGTCATGAGTCTGTCTTAATTTGTACACTTTGTTTAATGCATTTTTTTTTTCCTCCTAGCACGTTGATGGCAGTTACTCTGTGAAGCCATTAAAGCAGAAGCAGATCGTGAGTACCTGTTTCCTGTTAATTAAAGACATTTACTGGTGTCCCACAGATACCCAGCTGTACCCAACGGGAAGCTTTGATGTTAGTTCACCAAGAGCCCGAGATCTCTGCTGGTTAGCTCTGATAACACAAGCAAAGGCAGCGAGTTGCTGCTTAATGTTAGGTTAGATGTTGTGCAGCTGGGTGTGTTGGGGAACAAATACAGCAGCACGGGGCTGGCTGAGCAATTGTGTGGGTCTCTTTGTCCTTTCTCTGGGAGTCAGGCACTTTGTATAGATCCAGGCTTCCATATACGTTCCTGCCTTGCATGTGTTTGTTGCTTGAATACAGAACTGGAGGAGCCCTGCTAGGTGTAGCACAGAACTGATGTTTCCATCTCTGCACAGGTGCAAGTAAATTAGGTTTACATAAGTGAGCTTAAGCACTGTGTGTGTTAGTAATGCGAAGCACGTCTGTTTGTCCACGCTGCCCAGTGACTTTAGGTTGTGTGTGTTGTGCTGTGGAAGGATATCTTTTACCCTGTGTCCTACCCGGAGGCAGAAAACTGCTGTATTTCCACATGCGTATGCATTAAGATACTGGGGGGTCTTGTGTATATCTTCTCCCCACACAGGCTTCCTTTTTGTGTCCATCGTACCTTTGGAGATGTCCCAAAGCACACATAATAAGGGGAAGACAGGAGACTGGCAGACAGGAGAGCATTAGGGTTCCAGAGCCCTCTTTAGCCCAGCCCCGTGTGGTGTGATGCACAGAAGCTGTGCAAAGCCTCATCAAGACTGTAATTGCATGCTGTCTTGCACAGAGGGAGGTACATAAGCAACTGCAAACTGCTAAGATGGCTAAGAGTTTAAGCTTCTGAAAGGAAGCTTGGTAGAGATTCTGCTGCAAGGATAAAATTGAAACGTCTTGCAGAAAGAGAAGAGATAACGTAAAAGTTAGGAGTGAGCTGGTCAAATGTGTCTGGGAGACACCCTGATTCCTGAAAAACTCTTAAATAGCCTGACAGCTCCAGTATGCATCCTGCCTTTGTGTGAAGGATAATGCTCTTCGGGTTTGGTCAGTTCACGCTGATGTGAATCTGGTGCATGGCCTTAAGAGGCAGGAATTTGGCAAATCATGTACTGAGAGCAGTGGGATCTCTGGTGGTCGCTCGTTCTCACAGAGCAGTGCTGTATTTAAAACTTGACCGAGGTGAGGGGACTTTCAGTACCTGACCAGCTTCCTCCCACCATTCCTGCGCCTGTTGGCAGTGATCCTTTTCGTTGCTGGAGCTCTTGTCAGGTCTGAGAATTACTCACTAGATCTGTCTGGATTCTTCCCACATCTTGTGATTTCTTCCGTGTTGCTTGGAAACTTGGCTGTTGCCATCCGTGCTGCTGTGACCTCCATCCTCACCGCAGTACACGCACCGTGCAGCGGCCTCCTTGTCACCGTTTTTCCTGAACATACAGTATGTGCGTTGTCATCCAGGAGGGATAATCATGGATAAGGTTAGATTTGTGCTTCATGCCACAGAAATGCACTTTTGCATTGTCTTTTTGTCCTCCACTCCCCAAACTTTACGCTCTGAAGCTCCTCATCTTCTCCAGCTTTACCTCCTCCAGGCATTGTTCAGTTCCTGGCTTTTTGGTGCTCCCTCCTCTTCCTCAGGCACTTCTACGGTACTTTGGACTACCCCGTTTTCAAGGACTAGCTCCCAGTGTGGATGAACTGACAGACAGTCTTCGCTTTTATCCTCTAAAAATCATTTTGCTCTGACTTCTGGTTGCCTTTTTTGTTCCAGCATGTTTTCTTGTCCGATGACTGCGTTAGGATGAACAGTCCCTTTCCTGATGCAGATGCAAACTGGCTGCCTCGAAGCAGCAGCTGTAAATGGCTTTCTGTCTGCAGAACCTGTCTTGCAAACTGCGTTCAGACAAAATTTCTAAGCTGTGTTGAAACTGGGTGCTTACAGAGCTGGTCTTTGGGGCAGAAGGTGCAAATTTCTTGCCCTTGACAGTTTATTATAGTTTGGAATAAACGTTAAGTACAGCATGGTTTGGTCTCCCTGGACTGGCCAGAACTGCACGAATCAGGGTCCCTGCACCCAGTGTTGTGCCGCAGCCCCAGCGTGAGCTGCTCAGCTTGCTTGCTGTGGGGTGAGAGCCTCGAGGGTGTGGGGAGACCGGAGGGGAACGTGAAATGTATCAGGCGATGAGCTGTGGTTTTCAGTCAGCCACCGTCAGCAGTTACATGACCGTGGAAGACAAGCTGGAAGAACAGGGAGCTGGTTGGTTTTCCTTTGAGTCCACTCCAAAAAAAAAAAAAAAAAAGGGATGGGGGGAAAAAAAAAGCCTCAGGCTTCCTGTTCTGGAATGTCTATACAGAGAGGGGTCTTTTCTCTGAGAAGACAGAGCTCCCTGTCGTGGGCCTTCAGGAGGGTGAATCGCTCCTGCTTGCTGGAGGACATTTTTCATTCTTGAGCTTTGGAGTGGAGCTGGAAGTCAGCAATCCTTCAGGCCATCCACATGGGCTGCCCGTGTGTTGCCGCTCTTTTACCCGGCTCTTGGGCTGTGCCCTGGAGCTTGCGTTGCACTGAGGCAGCTGTCCCAGGAAGGTGCCCGGTGAGGATCCCCCAGCCTCACTGCAGGGTGCGTGCTGAGGGGTGATCCCTTCACTGTTAGGTGTGTGCCGTGTTTCTGCTTTGTGTTCGACTTGAGCTGCTGCTGAATGATGGCCAGGATTTCTCTCATCTGAATTAAATGGCCTTTCGGTACCGAGAAGGTCATTAAGTGTCTAGATTAGATGCTTTCTGATGAACTCAGGGATGAGTCATTTGCTCTAAGATGGCCCAGGTCAGAAAAGAGCCACCAAATGGTATCAGGTACTCGTGCATATAAAAACTGTGCAGCAATTCACCGCCTGTCTCACCAGTGCAGACAGTCCCAGCCTGTCCTTCAGAGTCACTTGTGCCCAGCAAAGGCAATATTAGCCCTTGCTGTCCGAGCTTTATCCCAGTGCTGGTGGTGAGTTACTGGCTGCTCCAGCCTGATGTCTGTTCCGAGCCCTCTGCTCCTTGGCCCTTGGCTTTGTTGCAGCACAGTTCCTGGCTAGGTCCCACACATGGTGTTGACAGTCAGAGATGGTTCCAGAAAGGAGTCCACAGAGCATGCAGAGGCAGGTTTGGAGTGGGAACATCCAGAAGAGCCACGCTTCTGAAGGGAGAGCTCGTGTGCTCTGCTGGGAAAGGCTGCCCAGCTGTGTGGAGCAGAGCAGCGTGATGCCAGCCCCACCTTTCTCACATTTTCTTCTGCTCGGAGACAAGCAATACGTTCCTGAGCTGACAAAAAGCAGCTTGTTTATCTTGCCTTATTTTTTTTTTTAATGACAGTACTTATGTGTCTGTGAGCTCTCTGACTCGGTGCTGGATTGTTGTGCACACTGTTGCCCCGTGTGCTCCGTTCTCCATTTAGCACTCCGGACTTCCCAAACGGAGGCCTGTCTTGCTGGAAGTGCTCTCCAGGGAGGTTCCCACCCTGCCACAACATGGTTAGCTGACTCCTGCAGTGAAACAGCGTGTGCTTGTGTGTCCTTACTGGCAGAGCGTGTATCCTTCCCACTCAGTGTTTGGTTGTGGGTACTTTTTTTTTTTCCTTGGCAGTTTGTAAAATTTAATGCTTATATGTTCTCTCTTATGGCTTTTAAAATAGAAGCAAGCTCTTGCTAGAAGAACACACAGTACCACCGAAACTAGTGTAGCATCTGCACCCATGAGAGCATAGAGCAGCAGTATGGAGTGTATGTTGGGAGTAATCCATCCGTATAATATTGTAAATGCTTCCCCATCACTGCTTTTCTTTTGCCTTCCCCTCCTCGCCATTGCCAGGATTCCCAGGTGCCTCGTGCATGCATTGATCTCTAAAGCTCTTTGGGAGCAGGAAGCAGCAGCTAATGAGCTTGGCTGCTTTGATCTCTCAGCCAAGATCAGTTATAATGTATGTACCAACCTGTTTAAAAAAAAAAAAAAGGACAGGATTGAATACAAACAGATGGAAAAGCAGAAAAACACGACCTGGACTTGGCCAGTGGCTCCCGTGTGCCTCAGCTGAGGCTGTATATAGCAACAGAAGCCTTTGGGAGGATGATGTGGTGCAGGATGCGTTGGAGGAGCGAGAAGGTGAAGGACTGCATTGTGCAATATCACCTGCTCCTCCTTATTCACCCATTTATTTTACTGCTTTAAAACCTATAGCTCTTACTACAACGATCTCTCTTGCACTGCTCATCCTTTTCTCGCTGTGATTTGAGGTTCTCACGGGCTTTTTAGAGGCAAGCAGTAAAATGGATACAAAATCCTGCAGAGACTCTCGCCTCTCCCTTCCTGACATCTTTTGCTCTTTGAGCTGACCACTTCTGCACTCACTATCACTCATCACGATCCTCCGAGGAGCCAGGATGCTGTAACAAGAATCTCTTTGAAATGTCGAGTTATAAAAGGACAGCTCCCACATAATTGTTCCCAAACTTCCTGGGTGAGTTGTGAGACACTGCAGAGCATTTTGCTCGGCAGTCCAACTGCTGACCTCATTGCCTTGAAATGCAGGCCTAGAACAGATCGTCTGTAAAAGCTGCACGCCGAGTTAAGCAGGGAGACTCTGGAATTAGTTTGTTAAAGCTGCTGCATCCCAGCTCAGAGCGTTTTGAAACTGGTGAGCAGGATGGATCTAACTAGCTTCTGCCCCCATCTTGGCATGTGGTGTGTTCTGCATCACTGGAAGCCCACTGCACAGCCGTTGCTCTTCTGAGCACCTGGCTTGACAGAAGAGGGAGAGAGGCTGAGTGCACCTGGAAATGCCAAAAGCCCTGGGAGAATGGTGAGCCACTGAAACACGGCCATTGAAACCCAGTGGCTTGGCTTCACTGCTTGGTGTCAACTGGGCAGCTGCTGGAGCTGCCAGGAAGGCATTTCCTTCCCTTACTCGCTCTGTGTGTCAGCTGGGTACCTTGCAGCTGCTTCTCCATGCTACCTGCTGCTGGGTTTGTGAGGAGGAGCACACCTTGCTCTGGGGGAGCTGTGCAGCAGCAAATCCTGTGAGACTTGGGGCTGTGAACGATTCCCACCTGTGCCTGGCATTGCTTTCTGTTGCCAAACTCCAGTTTAGAGATGCCACCAAGGGCCTGGAGACAGCAATGAGTGACACTGCACTAACGTGGTGCTTACAAAGGTGGGTGGAAATTCATCTTGGCTAAAGTTAAGCCGTGCTTCATGGAAAGAAGGGGCTGTGGAAGGCCAATTGCCTCAGGCTTATTTGAGCTTTGGGCATGTGTTCCCTCGTGATCTCTGAGACAAGCAGTGTTTGTGTGTTTGAGACGATCTTGACAGTGTTTTAAGTGGCCAGTTGGGCTCTCAGCTCATACCAGATGAGACAGGCACCGCTTTGGAGCAGGGACAGACTCGTTCTCCAAGCCATCCTTTGTGATGTTTGTTTTTATGAACATTTTCCAGCAGCTCTAGGGGAGCTGGTTGCTGTGGGTGCCATGTGGACATTTTAACTCAGGAAGGGAGGGAAGATGATCACGAAACAGCAGTGACAGGGTGGCTGGCACTCTAACCGCTGTCTTCTTCCCCAGGTTGACCGGGTGAGCTACTTGCTTCAGGAGATCTACGGCATCGAGAACAAAAACAACCAAGAGACCAAGGTAAAGGCGCTCAGAGGGCTCCTGCTCCCTGAGGGGCGGGTTTCCAGCCTGCACCTTCTGCTTTCAAGCTTATTTACAGGTTTTGGCAGGGCAATATGAAGACGCTTCCCAAAATGCCCGCCGAGTCGGTGGCGTTACTGCAGGTGCTGGGGAAGCCTAGGGATGGCAGCCCTCTTCACTGTTATAAGACCTGAACTATCAATGGAGCTGTGCTGAGATCATTTTAGATAGTGGTAGGCTCTTCAGGATATTCCCTGGGGTGGGCACTGCTGGGAAGAGGTGTTTCAGAGCCTGGAGGGGCAGTCCTGAGGCTGCCTTTGGTGCCCTGAGGCCACTGGCCAGTCTAGGTGCTTCCCAGTTGCTGTTGCAGTGCAGGGAACTGAGCTGTGTAGGGCTTGCTTGCCCAGAGAGCAAGCGGGAGTCACCCATGGGAGGCAGCGAGGCATCATTAACGTCAAGGGACGTGTACACAGATGCTTTAACCAAAACCACTGCCTGTCGTGCCGCATAGCCCCAGGCGGATTGTGTGACTGCTTCGTGCTTGCTTTAGCCTTATGCAGAGCTGCCCTTTGCTGCCACCTGGGCTGCAGAGCATACCAAGCGCCAGCCTCGGACTGCTCTGTGTCTATTAGCGTGTGATTTGCAAACAAAGGAGAAGCCAGACTTCCTCTCCAAGTAACGTGGTGTCCTGCCCAAAGCGTACTGTGATCTCTGCCTGTGCCAACAGGTAACACCTGCAGAGGCAGGAGGGAGGAGATTTATTTTTCACCCGATCTTTTTAAGAGGATTAAAAGCTGTTTAGGTCTAGCCAGGATCATGGGACGAATCTCCTGATCCAGCCATCGCACGTGTGGTTTATCAGGCAGGTGGCTTAGGACCATTTCTGTTCTTCCTGGTACACTTAGTGAGCCATATGACCAGGAAAACAAAAAACCTCCCCTCCCCACCTCCCACAGAGCCGAGGAGTGCATGTGATGGCACAGGCAGGCTGGCAGCCGTTTGCTGGCAGCCAGAAGGGCAGGTGTGGATGTGGCAGCAGCAGATGCTGTTTATGGCTGTTTACACCAAAGTTCCCCGTGGTGTGGCACATGTTAGCCCCGGAGCACCAAAGGGGCCTCGTGAAGTGGTTCTGATGGGAACAGGTAAAAGTGGAGGGGCACCTGTGCTGGGTTACCAGTTTGTTGGGCCCTGGCGTAACTTTTGTGGCATTGGTAAGGAGACTGGGGGGCTACAGGGGTCAGTGCTGAGCCCTTGTGGTAGGAGGGTGTGCTTCTCCTGCCAGAATTAGCTTGCTTGGGTGACTCTGATCTAAGTTGTAGGGCTCTGAGGGATGGAAAAAGTAGCATGATGCAGGTTCACATTGAATGGGTTCACCACAACCTTTTTGCCAGGTTAGCTGTGAGCAGACCAGCACCCCAGGCTGGTTCTACAGCTACATCGAAGCTTGTGCCAGCACCAGGGACTGGGAAGGATGTCAGGAGAGCCACCCACTCGGTCAGAGGAGCTGTGGAACCTGCGCCAGGCACAGCTGGGATGCGTCCTTCTGTCTGGACCCAGCACAGCCTCACCTGCTGCACTCAGCAGCCCCTCCTGGGAACCTGCCCTCCGTAGATGTGGGGCAGAAAGGCTCTGCTGCCGGGAGCCTGCTCCATGCACCCCTTGGGAATTTCCAGGCTGGTGGCAGGCAGGAGCTTGTTCTTTGTCCCCCTCCGCCAAGGGGATCCCTGTCCCAGAGGGGCTCCCCGCTGCTCTCAGCACGGCTCTGGGAACAGACAGCTGTGCTGGGAATTGGCAGCACTGCTCCCTGGCTGTTAGAGAGCTCGGAGCAGAGCCCTGCAAGGAAGGGGTGTCTGCAGCAGGGCCGCGTGGGCTGGCACTCGTTCTCCCTGAGAACTGCCTGTTGAGAGCAGAAGAAAGAGGATGGCAGCACTCTCACGGAGTTTTGGGTGGGAAATGTCCCCAGGCTGCACAGTCCCTTGGCAGTTCAGCGTGGCCTCTTCCATTTGCATGCCAAAGCCTTTCCTCTTCTTGCAGCCTTCAGATGACGAGAACAGTGACAACAGCAACGAGTGTGTGGTTTGCCTGTCGGATCTCCGCGACACCCTCATTCTGCCCTGCAGACACCTCTGCCTGTGCAATTCCTGCGCTGACACCCTGCGCTACCAGGCCAACAACTGCCCCATCTGCAGGCTGCGTGAGTATGTGCCCAGGAAACAAGGGCGTCTTCCTGCCTTCCTCGCTTCCTGTTAGGTCAGCAGGGGCTGTGAGGATGAGTTTGTGTTTCATTTACCCTGTCCCAAGGCTCAGCACAAAACATGCTGCTGCTCAGACTGACGTCTGGAGGTTCCTGGCACCTCCAGCTGAATAGGGAGGGAGGATGTGGGAGAATAGCCCTTTGTCCAGCGCCTCCCTCGGCGTTTGTCCTCTCCTCTCCCTCTCTTCTGAAGGTGCAGGTGCTCTGAGCAGCGCCAGGTAGGTGGTTCTTGTGTTTTGGTGAGGAAGGTGGAAAATCTCCCAAAGGAGGGAACGCAGAATCTTATCCTGAGTGTCTCTGGCCTAGGCAGCACCCAGCCCCACTGCAGGGCTCTCCAAGTACTTTGCATGATTTTTATTTTTTTTCCCTCTGACTACCTCATGTAATCTTCACCACCACAGAGGCAGAGACGAGAGCACAGTCAGTTTGGAGTCCTTTGCTTGGTCCCCACCCGCTAGGCGAGGTGTCTGGCAGCACTGGCTCTGGTGCAGCTGGAACTGCAGCACTGGCTTGGTGCCATCCTGCTGCTGTTAGTGTGACTCCCTCAAATTTTTTCTTAAAACAGACTGAAAACCCAGGTTGCTCTGCGTGGTGCTCCCCTGGCCCTGTGTTAGTCACCCACGGGGCTGGGGTCTCCAGTTCCCAACGCAGATCTGACAGTGGCTGCAGCGCTCCTCGCTGTCTGGAGCGAGCTGGTGCGCTGTTGGTAGGTCTCACTGAGTGCAGGGAGCGAGGTGAGCCTCCTGGGGCCAGCCACGACAGGAGGGGAAGGTGGTACAGAGCAGTGGCTGAAAGCAAAGCTGCTGGAAACCTCAAACTGCTTCTGTGCAGACCTCTCCTCTTACTCGGCGTACTCCTGCTTTGCCCTTTTGCGTGGGGGTCAGCCTGGTGGTTCTGCCTGCGTGCTGTAGGAGGGCAGCAGGGTGGGCACTGAGTGCACAGCCCCGATCTTCCTCCTGCTCAAGGCTCTCAGGAGAGCTGGGAGGTTCTGCTTAAACCTGCATTGCTCAGCTCCCAGAGGGGGGAAAAGGTGAAATATCCATTCTGACACTCAGGCAGCACTTGCTGAATTCTCTTCACAAAGGCACAGAGACATAGGAGCCTGGAGAAAATGCCCGTGTTGTGGCTGGAATAGGGAGATCGTGCATTTTACCCTGTGCTTGGTCTCTGAGGTGTTTCATTGTTCCTTACTGAAACTTCTTAGGGAAAGAAAAAAAAGAGCCTAAGACAGATGTTTGGCCTGAGAAAGTAAGCCTGAGCAGTGCAAACTTGGCAAAGATGCAGTAACTGAAAGCAAGATCTTATCAGAGAAAATGCCAGACAGCCTTGCCTATAAGTAGCACAACGTAAAACATGGAACAGCGTTATTTCGTCTGTATTCTGGGGGGGATTAGGATGTATTTGTTTGAAAAGTATCCCTGTGACTTCCTGGGAATCTGCATCTGGGGAGCGCAGATGCAGCAAGGATAGATTTGCACCTCTGTCCTCTGGCTTTTGGCCGATCTAGCGGGCGGCTGGGTGCAGCAAGGAATCAGGAGATGCCTGGGCTTTCCTTGTGCACGAGCAAGTCCTCACAGCTGCAGCAGAACAGCTGGCTGGCTGCTTCGTGCACCTTTGGCACCGAGGAACTAGCAATATTAAAGATCTGCAGATAGAAAATGGGCAGGGAGTGGAGATCAAAGCTGTTGTGGTGGGAGGGCCGAGGGATCACTGCTGGAGACAGGATTTTAGCCAGCACCCTCTTGCTGTCGTGGAGTCTCTCACCAGCACAGCACTGGCCAGCGAGCAGCTGATAGCAGGCCTGGTGCTGAGAGGACATTCAGGGTCAGCTGGACCCCACGGCTGAGACTTGTGGGGTCTGAATGAACCCAAAGTGGTTTTACATGAGCTCCCCACCATTCTTTAGCTTGCGGTGTGTTGCCCAAGGCTGAGCACAGCCTTTCTTACCATGCTGTACAGTGTCAGGTGCGATTGTCCAGCAGCCAGACCGCAGTGCTTGGCTTTGGCGTGCTCCCTGCCAGCACAGGCAGCTCTCTGGCTGACGAGGAGCTGCAGCATGCAGCTGGTACGGCTGTGTGTTCACCTTGCCTGCTCTTCTCTCCCAGCCTTCCGTGCCCTGCTGCAGATCCGAGCCGTGAGGAAAAAGCCAGGGGCTCTGTCACCGGTGTCGTTCAGCCCCGTCCTGGCACAGAGCGTTGACCATGACGAGCACTCCGTAAGTATAACTCACCGCCTGGTACACACTGCGTGCTGCTCTCAGCCTGGGCAGGCAGCGTGTGCGCAGCTTGCTTGGCCTCTTGGGCCTTCTGGAGAGCTGGGACCTTCCCTTCCTGGGTTAGTTACGTGAAGGTACAGAAATTTGGCAGACTCAGGGCACCTGGCTGGGCAAATATGGGTGACAGTTTGACTTGCACGCACACTTGCATGGCAGCGCGTTCTGATGAAGTCCCTTGGCACTGGGATTCCCAGAAAGGCTGCTTTGTGCCAGGCTCCCTCAGAGATCAGGGTCTGGCAAGCAGCTGAGTGAGCGTGGGATGGAAAAGGTGGTGCTGGTGGCCTCAGGGCCACGTCACACGTCTCTGGGGTGCTGAGGGCTCATTGCCTGAGCAGTGCTACTGCACGGCTGGCTCTGTCAGGACATGAGGTTGGAGTGAGGAGAGGAAGATCTTCCACTAGATCATCTTACGGCCCTTAATGGGAACAGAAGGGGGTTGTCACAGAAGCAGCCTAGTTTTATCCATCCGTCCTCTTCAGCGCTGGAGTCCTGCTGCCTAAAATCGGGGCTAAGAGATAGGGTAAGGGGAGAAACCACAAGGGTTGTAGAGAAGAGCGAGGTGTTTAGCTAGAGGAAGGCGGGCGCTGTCACCTGGAGCGAGGTGAGGAAGTTCTGGGTGTCTCTGTGTTACTAACCTCAAGAAAAAATACTTCAAAACGTGGTTTTCTCTTGGCAGTGTCTCATTAAACCCCTTAAAGTGAACACTGTCTCCCTGCCCAGCAGGAAACCTAGAAGGGACACAGTAAGTGGACTCGGTTGTGTTTGTCTCCTACGGTGATGACTTGCCAGCAGTGTCACTAGCACGTGAACGTGTTACCCACACGAGGGCTTGCTAACACGCTGGGTTTGCCTTGTGCCCCCGCACAGCCTGCAGCACTCGAGTACTGTCTCTGTGGTAGCGACGAGATGCTCACACCCTGCACACACCATCACTGACCTCCCTGGCTTGCGTGCACAGGGATAAACGAGGCAGGAGCAGCTCACCAGAGGGACCTGATGCTGACCCTCAGGGGCAGCCCCGCACTCTGGAGCCTGGCTGCAGAAGACATTTCCGTAGCTTTGTAGGGCTGTAGGCAAGCTGCTGTCCCCTTGGCTCATACAAAAGCTCCCTCTCACTTGTCTCAGCCCTTGGCAGCTTGGTGTGGGCACTTCTCACTGTGTTTTCTAGCCTGGTGCTGGGATGTAGAGGTAGACAAATAGGCACAGCTGGGCTTGATTTTGCATCAGGAGCACTGGCTGCTGTGGGCTGTTTGGCTTTTACAGGAACAAGAAGGATAAAGCTTGCTGTGTTGAGAACTCTCCAAGTTGGTGTGAGAGTTTGTATACAGAATGCCGTGCTGGGGACAGATAAACAGCAATTCTGGGGGACTGGGAGCCCAGAAGTGAGAAGGTGAAGGAGGCCCCTACACCAGGCAGGGTCTGTTTGTTCCCTCTTTGTGTACTCCCACCGAGTGCAGCCGGTTCTCAACAATATTAAGGAGGCTGCAGTCTTCCTCAGGCTGGCCCAGTGCAAATTGGCCCAGGAGAGAGAGCAGCGCAGTGTCTCTCTGGGCTGTTCAACAGCTCAGTAGTTTCAGCCAGGGTGTTGTATTCATTGGCTGAGAGATCATCCTCCAGTCTCTGAGCTGGGCCATGTGGCCTGAACTTTCGCTGACATGAACCAAAACGAGCAGCCTTTGAACCCTCAGACCTTGGTCTTCACAGCCAGAAGGAAGCATCCCAAACTTGAGTGCGTGGGTTTTGCCTCCCTGATCTTCCTGTGTACAAAACAGCACCTGTGAGCTGCTGCCTGGAAATGAAACGCCTCTGTGGGGATGGCTCTTGAAGCTGTGTCCTGCAGGTGGCAGCAACTGTGAACTTATTCCTTGTTCAGCTGATTTGGTTTCTCACAATCCCCAGCCGTGATCTTGGGCACAAGCTCAGAAATATCCCAGGGTTATTTGTTAGGGGGTGTAGGTTGATGCATGGCCCCAGCTGCCACTCACTCTTTCCTTCCCTGTCAGATCTAGCTCCTTCTGTGACCACAGGTGAGTCAGCTGAGCCACCAGCTCACCCCCAGCCTAGTGGCTGTGTTGGAACAGGTTGCTGAGGGGGGGTCATCTGCAGCCCTGCACTCAGGAGATCCAGCGCAGAAGCTACAGGAGTTCGTGGCCAGGCAGTTCAGAGCTCAGCAGCATCACACCAGCTGTGGTACAGCCCAGAACCACGTCCCTGAGGATGCGGGGACAGAACAGATGAAATTAATCTAAACCTGGACTGCTGCAGTCTTACCTCTTGGTTTGCAGGGGGCTGGGCGGCAGCGTGAACTCATTTACCTGAGGCTGCAGGGCCTGAAGGGTCTGGGGAGTTCACTGCTAGGCTGCCTGGGAGGCAGTGCAGGAGGTGCAGTGCTGGGCTGCAGCTGGGCCTCCTCCCGGGGGGGTCTCCAGCCTGGTGAGGGTTTCTTAACGTGTCCCTCTCTTTCTCACCTGCAGAGCTCTGACAACATCCCTCCGGGCTACGAGCCCATTTCCCTGCTGGAAGCTCTGAACGGCCTTCGCTCCGTTTCCCCCTCCATCCCCTCAGCTCCTCTGTACGACGAAATCAGCTACTCCGGCGTGGTGGATGGGATGCCCCCCGCGAGCCGGCCGCTGGTCGGGATGGACAGAGCCGTGGAGAGCAGCCACCAAAAGGGCAAGCGGAGCAAGTCCCCAGATAGGTCAGCACGGGGACAGAGGGGTCTGCTCTTCTTGCCAGCCCCGACAGCTTGTGGCCATACAAACTGGGAGCTCACAGGGCTCTGGCACTGGTCCTTGCTGGTGGCACTGGTAATCCTGCAATGTCAGGAGGCCAGCGGGTGCTCAGGCCAGTGAGAGGATTGGGGTAGCACCTCTGTGCTCAGCCTGCAGTCACCAGCTCGTGTCCCCTCAGGGTTGGCTTGGAGATGGCTCCCTTTCTAGTGCAGTTGTTCCGTCAACTCGTGTTTGACATCGAAACCTGGCTGGATTTCAGCTTGCCGTGGAGTTCCCCAGGACCAAAAGAATGGGGAGAGAAGTGCCCTAAATTTGAGAGGACAAAATGCTGAGTTGGGATCCTTCAGGTGTTGCCTGAGGCCTCCTCTGGTGGCTTTGTGCTGGGGGATGTAGGTGTGGATCCTGTGCAGTGTCCCTCGCAGGGACAGAAAGCTGAGTGAGGTGGGGTCAGGTGTGGTGCTCCTCGCTGCGCTCCAGCTGCTCCTTGCTTTTTGCCACCTCCTCATCACCAGCAGCTCGAAGCCCACCCCAGGGCCTGGCAGGACCCCAGGGGACTGAAGTTTGCACCCTCTTCCTAAGTAAGGGTGACAGGGATGTCACAGATTGTCATGAGAAGGAAAAGAGGCTGGAAGAAAGGAACCACGACTGCCTCCGTGTCACTTTGGCAGGACCTGCAGTCAGAGCTGGAAGTACTGTTGTACGTCCTGTGGTGCACAGGGAGGCTGCTGGGCACGGTTTTGAAGTGAGCTCCGTGTCTGCCCTGTGATTTTCCATTCCAAACCTTCCCCTAGGCAGGGAGCCCCGTGGTGGAGCTCTGTGCTAGCTGTGCTGTTGCCCCAGTAGAGCTCTGCCCCAAGAGCGCTGCTGTTCCCTGCTGTTCAGAGCTGATTTTGAGAGCCGTGGTGAGCTGAGCTCCATGGTTTGAGCTCCTGCTCCTGCGTTGCCTTACTGCTGGTGGGGGGCGTGCTGGGCAGGGGATGGGGCAGGGGTTGGAGCAGCTTCAGCCGTCACCCCTGAAGCTGCCAGGAGCACGGTGCTGGCTCCTTGCAAACGGCCTTCCTCTTGCTGCAGCACGCTACGGTCTCCCTCGTCCCCGATCCACGAGGAGGATGAAGAGAAGCTCTCCGAGGACTCGGACTCACAGCCAGCGCTGGGCGGCAGCGAGCTGGTCCTGAGGGAGACCAGCTCCCCAGAAGTAAGTCTGAGCTCCTCTGGGAGCTGCTCTGAGCCAGGGCTGCACTGTGGGGCTACAGGGACACGAGGCAGCTCCTGAAGGGGCGTCACTTCCTCAGTCACAGCGTAAAGACAGGGGCACGAGCACGAGTAGCCCCGAGCCAACAGCCTGAGCCGCTTCCATTTACCTACAGGGCTAAGGACACGGCCTGTCCTAAGGTGTCCTGGGAACCGGGAGGTGGGAGAGCCCCACTGGGCTGCAGACAGCGTGTGGTGGGGCTGACACTGGCCCAGCACCATCCTCGAGGAGCCCAGCAGTGTTTAGGGCAGGGCTGGAAGCTGGGCTTTGTTCTTCCAGCGTCCACAAGGCTCTTCTGCTGCCACTGTAAAGCCGCCCATGGTGCTGCTGTGCCCCTTGCTCCTCCCTGACACAAGTCCCTGGCCTCGAGTACAGCTCTCTGGAGAAAGCTGGAGGGGGAGACAAGCCCAGCGAAGGCCAAAGTAACTTGTGCTGTTCCTTCTTACAGAGTGTGGCAGGGGAGGAGATTGAGGAGGCCTTGTCCCTGCAGCAGGGTGAGTGTACACTCAGCCATCAGGCCTCGTTTTTTGCCGTGCTGTGAAGAGGACAGCCAGGTGCTGGACATACAGCTTCAAAACCATCTTGCTGCTGAAATCCATCGCTCTGAGCTGCTGTTTCACCAGCCAGCTACCAGGGCTTCTCCTGGGAAGTGGGGGAGAAAAGTCAGCAGCTCCCCCCAGTTTATTTGCCAAGCAGCTCTTCTTGCTCTCAGTTCTGCACAAGTAGCTGGGTTCAGTTCAGCAGAGCTGGGCTCCTCTGCCCCTCAGGGGCCCTGCTCCCATGCTCAGACCTTGCCCAGGGATGGGGTGGGACAGCCTTTGGGGGGCTGACAGGACAAACCGCAGATCCTGGAGCCTGGTAGGGCTTCAGCCTGCAGCTGCTGCCCACCCTCAGTGCCACGTGTCACACTGCACGGCAGGGGAGCAGTGCCTGGCTGCGGACCCAGCTTCTCCCAGCACAGTGCTGGCTATGACTGCTCATCCCATGGGCACCGCTGTGGTCCTGGTGAGATCCTGGCTGCCTTTCGGGCCATCAGCCTGCCTGTGAAACACCACGAGCTGGGCTGGTGTGACCACAGCAGTGCCAGGCCCCCTTCCTCACACGGAGGGTAGCCCGTAATGGAGCCCGCACTGACGGGCAGCGCTGTTGGCTGGTTGCAGGAAGCTGCCCTCCCTCTGTCGAAGACGTGCTGCAGGACGGCGGCTGCGGTGAGCACAGGAGCCTGACACAGTCCGAGACCGACCCTCCGGTAGACGTCTACCTGCCAGGTAACGGCCGTGCCGCTGGGCATGTGGGGGTGCCGCAGACCTGGGGGGTACTGTGCCTGCAGCTCCTGGCTCCGAGCTGCCCGTGGGGGGGCTGTGGGCTCGGTGCCCAACCCCTGGCACCTTCCCAGCTGTGCCGGCGTGCTGCAGGCTCACAGCCAGGGCACAGGGTCAGCGTGTGGGGTCCTGCTCCGAGCAGTGCCCAGAGCTGCTGCCTGCAGGGGGTAACACAGGGGCACCTCGCCCCCTTCTCTCTCTTCCTCCCTCCCCCTTTTGTCTCTGTCCTTCTCCCTTTTCTCCTCTCCGGGCTGCGAGCAGTGCCCCCAGGGCCTGCTCTGGCTGCGGCCCCCAGCAGGGCTGCTCCGCACCCACCCAGGCAGCCACGGGTCCCTCCCGGTGCCACGGGGCTCCCTGCAGGCGGGGAGGGTTGGGGGGAGCTGAGCCTCACCCCCCCCGGTGTGTGCAGGCTGTGTGTGCACAGCAGCGCGGTGCGTTCGGGCAGCTCTAACGCCTGCTTCCCTCTGTCTGCCTTCCTCCTGCCTGGGCAGCCCTGGGGCCCGACTCCTGCTCTATCGGTATAGAGGAGTAACCGGTACGTCCCCTCCTCCTCCTCCTCCTGGCGGCACCCCCCGGGCACCGGGCCGGGCCCTCGGGGATGAGGGGGGGGTCGCGAACCCGCCCCGGGCCCGTGCTGCGGGGCCGCTCCCGCTGACCTCCCGCTTCTCCCCCCCCCCCCAGGCTCCTCCGACTTCGCCCAGGCGCTGCCCGGCCGCGGCCCCGCGCAGCCCCTGCTGCTGGAGCCCACGCGGCTGCACCTGGAGGACGAGCACGGCCCCGAGCGGCTCTGAGCGGCCCCGGCCCCACCCGGACCCGGCCGGGGCTGCGGGGGGGGGGCTGGAGGGGAGGGGAGGGGGGGGCGCGGGGCCGGGAGCGGCCGCGGCAGCCAAATAAAGGCGGGAGCGGAGCTCAGACTGTGCAGGGGGCGGGGCCAAGGGAGGGGGCGGGGCCTGTGGGGCGTGGTCACGGGAGGGGAGCGGGGCATTGGTGGGCGGGGCGGCGATGGGCGGGGCTTCGAGGGTGGGGGCGTGGCTCCGGGTAAGGGGCGGGGTTTCCAGGAGGGGCGGGGCTCAGGGAGGGGGCGTGGTTACGGGGTGACGTAGTTGAGGGGTGGGGCTCTGCTCGCGTGGAGGCCCCGCCCCCTTTTCTCCCGCCGTGCTCCTCGCGCCCTCCCCCCCCACGCCGCGCTCTCATTGGCCCCCGTGCGGCCGTTCCCTAATATGGCGCCCGCCGCGGGCCGCGCCGCCCCATCCCATTGGCCGCCCCCCGGCGGGCCGCGAGAGGGGAGCGCGGCGATTGGCGGGCTGGCGGCGGCGCCCGTTGCCCATTGGTCCGCCCGGCGCCCGGCCCCGCCTCCTCGGCGGCCGCGGCCTCCGCGCGTGCGCGCTGCGGGGCGGCGGGGCGGGCGGCGAGGCGATGGCGGCCATGGGCGCGATGGCGGCCCTGGGGGCGCTGCCGGCGGGCGCGGGGGCGCTGCCGCCGCTGCCGACGCTGGGGGTGCCGGGCGTGCCCGAGCTGAAGCCGCTGACGCGCTACGAGGCCATGCGGCTCGGGCCCGGCTGGAGCCACTCGTGCCACGCCATGCTGTACGCGCCCAACCCGGGCATGCTGTTCGGCCGCATCCCGCTGCGCTACGCCGTGCTGGTGAGCGGGGGGCGGGACAGGGATCCGGGACACGGGGACAGCGGGATGGGGGCACCGGGATGGGGGCACCGGGATGGGGACGCGGGGTTCCGGGGATCGCGGGGGTGCCGGGGCCGCTCCGCCCCGGGCCGCGGGGCCCCCCCCTGACCGCGCGGCTCTGTTGCAGATGCAGATGCGCTTTGACGGCCTGCTGGGCTTCCCCGGGGGGTTCGTGGATCGGCGCTACTGGTCCCTGGAGGACGGTCTGAACCGGGTGCTGGGCTTGGGTTTGGGCTGCGTGCGCCTGACGGAGGCTGACTATCTGTGCTCGCACCTGACAGAGGGGCCACACCGCGTGGTGGCTCATTTCTACGCCCGGCAGCTGACCCTGGAGGAGCTGCACACCATCGAGATCAGCGCCGTGCACTCCCGAGACCACGGGCTGGAGGTGGGGCGCGCCGGGAGGGGCGTGCGGAGCTCGGGGCGCTAGGGCCGGGCCGGGCCGGACAAAGCTCCCCCCCCGCCGGGCCGCCCCCTGCGGCAGCCGCGTGGCGCCGGGAGGGCTCCGGCTCCCGCCGCCCCCCGTGGCCGCAGCCCCGCGGCTCCAGGACCCGGGCGAGGCCCGAGCCGCGGCCCCCGGTGCGGTGCCGGTGCCGTGCTCATTGCTCCACCCCGAGCCCTCCCCGCGTGGCACGAGGGCAGCGCAGGAAGGCGGCTGCCTCCTGGGCACTGCGGTCACCCCGGGGCAGAGCACAGAGCGAGGGGCTCCCCCTGTGCCCACCCCGTGTTGGGGGCTGTGGGAGTGGAGGCAGCTGGGCCCGGGTCGTGGCACGGTTGAGGAGGACGCGTGGGTGAGCGGCAGCATCCTCAGGCAGGGCAGAGTAGGGCGTGCAGGGAAAGAAGGGGCTCCTGGGGCAGCCTGGGCAGCGGGATCCCTCCTGCGGGGCAAAAGGGGGAGCAGGGCCAGGGCTGGGTGCCATGGGCTGGCCTGGGAGAGCAGGGGGCACGGGGAGAGGCAGCACAGGGGCCTCAGCAGGGCTGGGTGCAGGTGGTGGCGGTGGGGGGGGATCTGCCACCGGGGCCGTGGGCTGGTGGGGCCTGGGGTGAGGGTGTGGGGCTGTGGGGGGGTCCCGCTCGCTCTTGCAGCGAGCAGAGGGCACCGCGGCCCCTGCTGAAACGCGCTCCGTGCTGTTGCAGGTGATGGGCATGGTTCGTGTCCCCCTCTACACCCAGAAGGACCGCATGGGTGGGCTGCCAAACTTCCTGGGCAACTCCTTTGTTGGAACTGCCAAATTCCAGCTGCTCTTTGCCCTGAAGATCTTGAACATGGTGCCGGAGGAGAAGCTGGCCGAGGCGGTGGCAGCCACGCAGAAGCCGAAGAAGCCGGCGATCGACCACGCGGCAGCGGCTAAGGCAGCGAACGAGCTGGTGGGGCCTGCTAGGGCAGGCAACGAATTTCAAGATAGTGCCGAGAACCAGGCGGCTGCGCAGGCCGCGGCTGAGCTAGCGGAGCAGCCGGCGGCCGTGCCGGAGAGCCAGGCTGCGTTGGAGCAGCTGGCGGCTGCGCCCGTGGCCGAGGCCGTGGCGGCAGAGCAGCCGGTGCAGCCCAGGGCAGACGCTGCGGCAGACGCTGCGCAGGCGGTGGCTGAGGCGATGGAGTGATGCTGCCCTGTTTGTGATTGATTAAAAGTGGGTGAGGAGACTAGAGACTTTCGTCTAACTTTCCAACCAGTCGCTGGCTGCAAACGCTGCCCACGTGATTCCACTGTCCAGCCAGGAGGGTTTGGATTTGTCTGAAGCAGGGGAAAGCTATGTATTTTTATGGCCATTAAACTCTAGCGAGCTTCCCAGATCAATCTGCGCAGCCCCCTGCAGAGAGTTCATGTGCTTACGTGAAGGTGCTGAAGCCTTAGAATTATGCTTTGATTTCAGGGACACACTGCTGCATTCAGGTCCCGGTTTCATTTTTAAGGAACAAAACTTAATTGTTTTGAATTGCCCTTTGTTGACTTGGACAGAGCTGTGTTTTGCAGTGGACACAGCTGAGGATCAAGGCTGCTGGCCGAGCACCTCTGCCCGTGGCGGCAGGGCTCCACTCGGCCAGCGGCAGCGACGCCGGGCTCCCGCTCGGAGTGCCAGTGTATGCAGCGACTTGCAGTGAATTCCCTCTGGGGCATGGGGACGTCCTCGCGTGGGTTTCTATCTGGAGATCTGTGGGAGCAGGAAAGTGGAATAAATGGCTTTGCTGAACGCTTCGCAGTCGGGACCGTTCTTGGCTGCCAGCGCAAAGCACCAGGGGGTTCCTTGCGGCCGCTGTGCTGCCGCCCCTGCAGGCGTCCTCCTGCCTGGCAAGCAGCCGGCAAAGCGCCCAAATTGGGTGCCCGGGGGGGCCTCAGCACGGGGGGCAAAGGGGCTGCAGGACTTGGGGCAGCGCAGGGGGCTGCAGCTCTGTAAAGCTTTCGCTGTTAGGTTACTCCAAAATGGTTCATGCACCTGGCTAAAGCCAGCGGCTCCACTTGGGGTGCTGAAGCACCTCCAGGGCCCCAACCGTGCACATTCCGAGTATGGTGGGCGTTCATCTGGGCTGCAGCCAGCCTTTGGGCAGCAGCAGCAACCCCAGTGGCACCGATGCTGTGGTGGCTGCAGCTGCTGCAGGCCCCGCTGGCTGAGGCAGGGGCAGCCCTTTGTGCCCGGCCCTCCACCCACCCCGCAGCCCCGTTGCAACACCGCAGGCGAGCAGGGCCGCGGTGCTGCGTGGTCCCGACCTGTGGAGCAGGATCTGCGCTGCAACCGCTGCTGAGTCAGCTCAGCCCTGGGTGAGAGCCGGGCAGCCCCAGGCAGGAGGGAGGCAGCGCTGCCTCCACCAGCAGCCGCTCCCCCGCCAGGCAGAGCAGGCCGAGGGGCTGTGGCATCCGCCCAGGGCTGTGGTGGGAGCACCCGGCTCGCCCTAGGCCCGAGCTGTGCTCAGCCAGCCCTGGGGACGGTCCCAGCAGCACCCAGTAAGGCCCCGTTCGGGTGCTCGCCAGCCCCTGGCCTGGGGGTGCCCAGCAAGAGGCAGCCCGGGAAGGGGCCGCGTGGTCACCTCGCCTCTGCTGAGCATGGGGTCAGGGGACGGGGCCTGAGCAGCTGAGGTGAGGCAGGAACCTGCATGAAGTGACAGACAACTCGCAAAAGAGGGTTGGTTTAATTGAAGACATTTAGAGAGAGGCTGACAGTGGCAGCACGATGCTCTTCAATAAATAACGGGCTGTGAGGCAGGGCCGTGACTGACACCTCAGGACAGGGTGACGGGAACAAGACACACAGACCAGTCACTGGTCCCTGGGGACGTGCTCGAGGGCAGCAGAGGAGTGAGGGGGTGTGGGGGGGCAGGATACAGTGGGGTGGGGGAGCGCCAGGCCCAGGCCCCCAGGAGCGATGCAGAGCTTCATTCTGGGACAGAGAAAGCAAGTGCCAAAGAGCCAGGAGCTTCAGTTGCTAAAACCCCTACAAACCAATAGAAATGTTTAGGTAAATAAGAAAAAAAAAAAAGGTGGTGACCCAAAGGAGGGGTCCAGGGTGCCTCAGGCCTCCCCTGCAGTGAGGAGGGACTGTGGGGAGCCATCCCCCAAATCCCCTGCCCACGGGAGGTGGGCACAGCAAGGGGCGGTGGCTGCGGAGGGGACTGGGGGCGGCCAAAGCCCCCCCAGCCAGGGCCTTGGCAAAGCCGTGGCAGTGCCAGCTCCTGCCACACAGCCCTGGAAACGGGGCGGGGGCACAGTGGGAGCCCCCTGCCCGCTGCGGTGCAGGAGGAGCTCGGGGGAGCTGGTGGCGGTGCAGCAGGGCCCCGTCCCATGAAGCAGCCACCTTGCTGCAGGCTGTGCCAGGCTCGGGTCCTGCGCTGCTGCGGCACGCACAGAACCTGTGCCCAGGTCTCGGTCCCGCTGTGCCCCAGCCCCGAGGCCGCTCACCTCCCTGCCCCAGCAGACGCCCCAGGGGATGCACCACGGCTGAAGCCACCAGCAGCAGCCCGGCTCATCCTGCAGCTCCCTGCCCCAGTGCTCTTTTTACATTTTTTTTCCCTACATCTGCCACAAAATCAAGCCCCTCCGGCCCTGCACTGCCTGCTGCGTTTCGCCCAGCGCAGCCTGACCTCACCACACTGCCTGCAGCACTGAACTATCACAGAATGAGGAGCATGGGCTGAAAGGGGCCTCAGGAGTGCACCGGGTCTACGGCCTCAGAGCGAGGCCCCTGAAAAGCTCAGAGCAGGTTCCCACTGCTGGAAGGGAACCACAGACAGAGGTTCTCCACGCTGCACTATCCTCACACCAGTATTTTTCTCCTATCAACCTCTCATTGAGCCAAACCTAGTCTAGCCCTGGCAGAGCAAGCAGCTCCTCCCCACAGCACAGCCTTTCACTTCCCCAAAATGCCGTACTCGCAGCCCATGGGGCCTGCCAAATGCTTCCTGCAGCCAGGAAGGCCAGCGGGTGAGCTGTGCCCTGCGGGGCGTTCTGTGCGGGGGCATCGGGCTGAGGCAGAGCCCCGAGCAGTGCTCAGCACCGAGCTGCTCCTGGCCTCCTGCAGGAACCTCCTCCAGGAACCACCTGCAGCAAGCTCTCCTCCTGCACCCTGCTCCTCTTTAACTCCCATCTTAGGGGCTTATGAACACCGAACTGACTCTGTACCATCACGCAGACTGCCAGATCTTACCACTTTCCTCCTAGGTCTCACACTGCCCCAGATCACAGCTCAGCCCCTCTCCCTGCCTGCACACTCTGCCTGCTGCAGCTCGCGCTGCCTTTGCTTAAGCCCCAGTTTCAAAACCAGCATGCAAGAGGGGAGGGAGGAGCACGGTGCTGAGCAGGGAGCGAGCCTCAGGTGGGGAAGGGGAGCAGGACCCCCTGCACCTGGGGCATGGGCACTGGCTCAGCTGCAGCAACTCCCCCCTAAAAAGCCAAGTGCTCACTGCCTGTGCTCTGAGGTGCAGGAAGGGGCCTGACCTGGCCACAGCACACGGGGACCCTCAGGGCTCTCCCCACAGGCTGGAAGTTACGTGCTGGTGAGCCCAGAGCCAGCCTGGCCTGGCCCTGAGGCCCCCGCAGAGCCGCAGGGAGGGCGGCCAAGGGCACAGCCCCAAGGCCAAGGGAGGATGCAGGCAGGGGAAGAGAAGGGCTCTGGCTGCAGCAGCGGCTCTCCATCCCCAGGCCCCTCCTCTGCAAAGTTCCAACTCAGACAGAGGCAGAAGGATCTATACAGTATAATATATTTCACTATGAAATAGCAATTTCATTCCCTGCCTTCTACTTGGTGCATCCTGAATTAGGTGCTTCTTTTTTACGTCACGCCCGAGGGCTGGGCTCGTTTCTCAGGCACGTGCCCTCCCCGCCGCCCCTGCCAGGGGCAGGAAGCGGGGCCCAGAAGCAGCCGCCCAGCTCCCCACTTCCCCCTCCACCAGGGCAGGCTGCGGCTGCTGGCATCGGGAGCCTGCCGGGGTGCTTACAGCTCACGGAGGAGGTCGCCCAGTGCAGATTCATCACCCTCCTTCGCACGGCCTGCTGTGGCTGCGGCACGGAAGCAGCAACTGAAGCCCTCCACGTCACGTGTACGAGTACAAACAAACCGTCCAGAGGAAGGGACGTGGCAGGGGCAGTGCAGCACGCACACAGCGGTGATGCAGAAGGGCCTGGGCCCCGCCAGCAGCCCCCAGCCCACGGGGGCAGGTCGGGGCTGCAGCCGGTCGAGTGCGAAGTCTGCAAAATCTTGGTCAATCTGTGGAATAAGGAGTCCTTTCCGGGGGGCTGGGTCACTGACCAAGAGCCATCATCTCTGGAATCAGTGCGGAGCCGGATGGTTCGGGAGGTGGAAGGAAGAACAATCCTACAGGAAGACAGAGAGGGCAACTGGCTTAGGGAAACCAGTCGGTACAGGTCTCACAGGGTACCACAGAGCCGCTGTACTGCAGACGTTTTGTCAGAAATGTGCAAATTGGCTATCAGTTATTGTGCTCAGACACCGTGTTGGGAAATATTGAGTACTCGGTTGTTGCGGGTCTTTCAAGCTGGTCTAACAGAGCTGGGAAAAAGGCCAGAGACAGCAGAGACAAGCTGGATCTGCTGTAAGAGTCTGGGCTCAAGTAAACACGATCAGAGTTCAAATTCCCTTCAAATGCAACCAGCACCAGCTCAGCTACCAGCTGGAGGCCAGAGCGCAGCAATGCCCAGGACGCCTCACCCAGCAGCTCACACAGCAGCTGCCTGCAGGGCTCTCGGCTGCCCCCACCAGCAGCCAGGCACATCGCTGCTGCTGGCAGAGCAGGGAGCTTCCCCCCAGTACCTACCTTTGGTTTTCGTACAGCTGCTGAGCAAGTCACATCGTCCGGCTGTATTCAATGCCGCTCTTGGCAGAAATGCCAGACCACGGCAGAAGGCTGCAGAGAAGGCTCTGGGCTTGTCGATATATCCTCTGGGGAATTGAGCACGGGCTCAGACTGGCTAGTGTTGATCCAATGTGCTGTAGGTAGTCAGTGGACAGCAGTTAAGGACATTTATAACCTAACTTCAAAATAACTTAAAGCACTCTGTGGACTAGCACTTGCTCAAGAGACCCTACGACACAGCGAAGGCTGCTCTGCTCAGCTATTTAGACAGATCTGCTCCTCACATTGCTCAAATGTTCATTTCTATCAAGAGCAGGCCTACCTCACACCATAAAAGAAGGCAATTTGGGAGTGCTGACTCCAACTTATATGGAAAAACTTCATCAGAGCAGTTGCCACAGTTCCTTTGCACTCCACAGCAAGTTACTGTGGGGGCTGCAATCCACTCACTTGCACTGAGAGATCTGGACTGTTTAGCTACACCTAGGAAAGGTCAAGTTTCTTTTCCATGATCCAGCAGCCTGAAACAAATTCCCAAATTCAGTTTGAGACCCACAGGTCAGGTCAGAGACACACGGGATCCTAAGCAAGACCAAGGGCTTTTCTGCCATGCTGCTGGCCAAATCCCACAGTGCACATCCAAAGCTTGCCTTGCACGTTGGCTTAACACGAGCATTTCTCCATCACAGGCAAACTTGCTCCAACTTCAATTTACCACACTACACTGCCTCCTTGAACCGTTCCCAGAGGATCTGGGGAAGTCTAGGTACAAGTGGGTCACTGTCAAATCTGTCTAACATTGCCTTCCTTCTGGCTTCATGGAAATCAGCTCGGTTAAGCTCACAACAGAGCAGGCACCAGTCCCCACATATAGCCAGCTCACGCTTTGCTAGATTGCCATTTTAACCCTAAGACATGGTTTGGGGTCTGCTTTGCATGCTTCACTGGCAACTAGGCTGCAGGCAAAGGATATAAGATTGTCCAGGGCGGATGCCCACCGTTGATGTACAGGACGTAGGTGAAGCCATCTTTGAGGACCCCTCTTATGGAATAGTAATAGGGCAGATAGTGGTGCTGCTTAAAGTCTCTGTTTTCGTAGAAGTTTATTGCTGTGTTGTTAGTGGTGAGGACGTGCAGGTAGATGGCTTTGCAGTGATCTTGGGCAGTTGTTGATATATGGTCTTTTAAGCTTTCAAGCAAGAGAGAACCTGTTGAAGGAAGGAACAGCAGAATTACACAGCGCAGCTGCTTGCTAAGGGACAGCACGGGGCTTCAAAGCTCCCAGCTGAGATCTCGGGCACCCAACAGCTCAGCAGCAATTGCTGCCCACACTCGAGGACCCCAGATCCCACTCATTCCCCAGAGCTTCACACGGGCACTGAACAGGACAGCGCTCCGTGGCTTTAATATGAACCTCACCTCAGCTATGAGCACAGTTTCGCAGAACAGGTTTATAAAGGCAGAAACGTTTCTGATTCAATAACCACAAAGATAGGTCAGACACAGAAACCTGCCAATGATACTCATCCCCAGGCACAGCTCTTGGCTTTGGGTAAGGCCAGTGAGTCATTTTGAGTGCTATCAGTCCCATCATGTTTATTTTAGAGCCATTTAAAACAGCAGAGTCAAAGCAGTACTTTACAAGCAGGTTACGGCGTTGTGTCTACTGAATTCAAATTTAAATAAAAGAATTGGTAGGATTTTAAGTCCCCTTCTTAGAAGAGGTGAGGCACAGTGTCACTCAACCTGACTTTGGCACAGCCACTAGCCAGCAGGTGAAGAGCAGAGCAGGGCACAGAGGATACCCCAGCCATGGAAGACTGGCCCTGGAGGTTCATCCAGGCACGGCCCGAAGGACCCGCAGAACCTGCAGGGCTAACTTCCTCCGTCAGGTGCAGCAGAAATCCTTTAGCTAATACAAGCACCCAGATGAGATTTACGCTGCTGTTTCACAATCACCAGGGCACAGATGATTTTCGGCAGGGCCCACAGGGTTTTGGAGCAGAAGTCAGCAGCAGTGACCCTATGGTTACATGAGACTTAGCAGGAGTTTCTATCAGCCAAGTACAAAAAGACACTTGGAGACCTCACCAGGAGGACGGTTTGATTTTGTTATGAGATATGCCACTCATGACTCACAGTAACCCAACTGCCCTCTGGTTTAAGAATAGCAGAGAACCAAAGTCTTCCAACGTCTGCCGGAGAAAATTCAGAGATTTAGTGCTTAAAAGTGTGCCTGGGCTGAAAAGCCTCCTGAGTGAAAGACTGAAGCTTCAAACACAAGTAGAGAAACACTTGAAAAGGGAAAGGTCTCAGAAAAAGCAGCAGCAGGAAGCTTTTTTAGGTTGTTTTGCTACATATGCAAGCCCAAAGATCTTCAGAAAGCATAGCAACATGCTACCTAGATTTAATGGGTACAGGAAATGCTGATACTGAAAGGAGAAAACTCCAGCAACATGGAGCTGAAAAAAATAGGATTTGGAAACTGAAAGGGAACTCAAAACAACCACAGTTTTACAGAAGACCCCCTTACTAACTTTTGAACATTATTCTGTGCAATCATTTTCTTCTTTGTACAGAAAATTTAGAGAAAGCAGCATTTAAATTTAAGTTTTAAATGCAGCAGTCCCACTGATGTCTCTTCCAGTCACCTTTTAACGCATCACATCAGTTTGTACCTTTCTAAACATGAGTGGGGAAGAAGGGAGGACTCGAGGAACAGAAGCTGATACCTGTACCCACTGAAAAGACTCCAGGTGTGCAACTGGGTCATCCTGCCAAACCTGGGCTACTCCCTTTTGCAGATCAAAGATGCAGATTATGCTTGAAATTGCAGCAGCAGGGCACTTATTTGATGACAAAACACATCCTGCTCTAAACGGAGCTGGGCCCCTTCTGACTGCAGGTTTCCAAATGGCTGCAGAATTGCTGTGTGTTGCAGCAGGCATTCAGAGCTGACCTGTATGTGCACTTGACAGACTAAACCAGGTCTGAGTTACGCTCTTTTCCCAGTCCATCTTTCCCTAAACATCTGTTCTATTTAAGTTGCAAGTTTAAGAGCAGCTACTTTTCTGCCTCAGGTACCAGGCTTCTGACACCCGTGGAAGAAAAGCAGAAGGCAGGGAGTACACGCTCCCCTTTTGTCCCTACCAGACAGGCTTCAAGTCCTGCTCCAGGATGAATGACAAAGTACGAGGACTTCTCAGCCCTGGCAGCTTTTCTCAGACTCTTGGTGCAGACAGCAGCAGGAGTGCAACTTTTTGGTGTGCTCAGCTGTCCCCTGGGAACGAGATGGACCGCACTCTGCAGAACCATTTGTACATTGTGCTGTTACACCAACAAAAACTTCTCAGTGTACCTGCACTACCAGCACAAGGGGGATGTGAGAGCATCACCTTCTCGACTGCCGGGACAAGTCACACACAAGTTTGTCTCAGAAGGGAATTGGAGTTGCACGGTGCAGCTCTTTAGTCCAGTAGTCAGGTGTAGCAAGTAGGACAGCAACAGAACTGTCACGTAGCAGCGTCTTACCTATTCCATGTTTCCTGAACTCCTTCACCACTCCAAGACTTAGGATGTAAGCAACTTGAGTGTCCACAGGAAAACTGGAAGCTAGGATGTCTCCATCCTGAGTAGAGATATGACAAGTTATTTAGTAAGATATGTGGGGAGGCAGAGGAGAAAGCAAGAATCCTGCATTGGAACACCTGAAAACAAGGCTTTAGCAGGAATTTTCCCTTCAGTGGGGAATCCTAGCTGAAGCTTCTGGGAAAGGCAGTGGGGAGAAAAATGAAATGAGCATGGTCCTCTAGGTGGTATTCCTGCTTCCCTATCATCCTTCTGACTGCAGAGCACACATCATGATGTTTCCTTACTATATACATTATGTCTCTAAGCCCACAAATACCTGCACTCTTCACCAAGAAGGATTCAAACTACCATTTTTGGAGTTATGCATCAGTGTCTAGATCAATTCCCTGTAGTTTATCAGCAATAGTCTTTATTGCCTGCATTCTCAGTCTGAGCTGTAGTGCCGTGGAGGACAAGAAACATGCTCCGCAGTCCCAATTGCTTAGAACAGTACCTGAACACGCCCCTGGCTTTCAGTTTGGCTAGAACAAGAGCCTTTTGTTAGAGTTGCTGAAGACAGTTTGACTTTGGGTAGCTCTGAGGTGAAGCCAGATAGCTAGAGTGAAGAGACCAGTGCCACTCGGCGCTCCTGGCTCCCACCAGTGTGTCCTGGTTTCAGTTAGGACATAGTTAATTTTCTTCCTAGTAGCTGGTAGAATGCTATGTTTTGGATTTTTTTTTTTAAGCCACTCTCCTATGTTGTTCTCCCTGCCATAACCTGGGGGGTCTTTTATCTCACTGTCTTCAGTGACCACTTCTTCTTCAGCACTCTGACCATACTGTGCTGTCTCTCCTGACCTCCAAACTGTCATCCCTGTGGCCTGAAATTCCTGCAGACTGGTCACCTCTGTTTTGTGTTCAAGACAGTGACAGCGAACGAAGGACACTCTCTGCTGCAGGAAGTCACAGCTCTCAGGAGTGACTCAGTACAGCTAAGGAAGTTCATGCCTTGCATAAGAGAGGAGCAGGTACACAGACCTCAGCCACTAGCAATGACCAGGCACACTGAAAACAGGCTGGGAAAAGAATTATTAAAGTGGCTTTTAGTCTACGACTGCATTACCTGATCCCTCCATGCAGCACATCAGGCAGCAGGAACAGGATTTCTGGTAACGGGCTGCTCAGCAGCCCATGTTCAAACACATCCCACCACCCCTGCTTCATTAGCTGGAAATCACGTTCTTGCTTTTTCACAATTAACTCATGACAGCTCCTGAGCAGAGGGAGGAAAAATACCCCAAACAGACCCCATCCAATTAAGCACATCAAGAAGTGAGATATTTGTACCAAAGCAGAGTCCTCCTACCTCTTTATGCACCTTTGTTCTGCTCTTGATCTCTGCTACTATCATTCCCACGATGGAGCCTCTGTATGTGGCTGCGAGGGAAAAGAACTTCTTGTTGGAAGTGATATCTCGGTACCATGAGTCAGGGTACCTGGGAAGGAAGAAAGAACAGGAATGTTTTGAGAACGGATCCCACAGGAGCAGCCAACACTGCACTTCACTTCAAACAAGCAGCAGCATCTTTAAGTGCCAGTCACTGGAACCGCAAGCCAATTTTAGACAAGACTGAGGGAGGGAAGCTGAAAGGTCTGTGTTCTGCAGGGAAATGTAGTCAAGTAGCTTTGGACTGACACATGGCTGAGCTCTTTCTATGCTATAAGCTTAACTTACTCCATACATTCTGGGCCAGTACGTTATCTGCCTTTCCTGACTTAACTGCTGTATGGTACCATGAAACAAACTGCTGTTGTACCCCATTTGGCAGCATGCTTTTTTCCCCCAGTTGCACTTAAGAAGCCACGGCGGTTGCTCCTGTCATGGTCTGCTGCCTTGCTAAGACAAACTTTCATTTTATGTTCATTGCCCAGAGCCTTCGCTTCCATCATTGCAGCAGTGCCGCTTCCTTCAATGGCACTGCCAGCAGCTTCTCATCAGGAAGGTGCTTGTGCAGCCTGTGTCTCACAAGGGCTTTATGTTCACCTCAGCATCACCACTGCTTCAGGTCTGCTGTGGGACAGCCCAAACAATAAAAATGAAATGAAGTGGGCTGTGTCCAGCCAAGCAGGAGACAACAGAGCGGGACAAAGCAGAGGACAGCTCTCCTTTAGATCTACAGAAATGCCTACTATAAAATTATTTATGCTGACAGAATATATTTGATGAAAAATCTGTGAGGCCTTTGCAGCTTAGTTTTGCACAAGTTTCCTCTGTCCAGAGGTTTGGGCTCAACAAGAGCCCACTTCAGAGCCCATGGCTACAGAGCCTTCAGTCTCAGCTCTAAGCCAGAGCAGCACAGCTCCACACCCCATGTTTCTAGCTCCCCGCCACCTCGTACCCACGAACAGGAACGTACTCGATTGGGAACCAGTCACCACAGAGCTGTTTCACCGTGTCTATGTCATCGTGGCAGAGAAGACGCAGATTTACGTCGGAAAGTGCAGTCGGAGGCACCTCCTCTGTCATTCACGCCTGCAAGAGAAGAAAGCACGTTAGGTTTGACCAGACAGCTCCGACCCTCAGCTTCAGGCAGGCATCTGTGCACAGGCAGCTCCCAGTACCAAGGGAATTCTCTTCCGAGCAGAAGCTCAAAAGAGCTGAAGCAAACTGTGGCATCACCAGCTCGAGCAGTGACCGGGACCCCTGGTGCCGAGAGGCCGGGCACAGCTCACTGCTCACTTCGTGTCCTGGCACAGCCTGCCAGCACCACGATGGCCACACAGGTGACAAGCACGGGGCAGGCTGCTGATGCTGGTGCGAAGGAGCACGTGGCACGACCCAGACCAGAAGAGCAGAGAGGGACGCTGCATTGAATGCAGCCAGGAGCATGCCAAGCGTGCCTTCCAACGCGTGGAGCTCTTCCAATCTCTGTACGGGATCAACATTTTGTCAAAACAAAATTAAACAAAGAGCTTAAAAAGGAAGCACTACTAGAAGAACATCTACAAAGTCCCCTTACACAACCCTCTGATCTCCACTTCACATGTAAGTAGGGCTTTTAGAATCTTTTTTTTTTTTTTTTTTTTTTTTATAACTTCTGCTGGAGAAATGGGACAGTTTCCCCTCATTGTTATACACTACAGATCCCCAGGTGCTGGCTCTGCAGCCCAGCAGAGCATGTTCAAACATAGATATCCCCAAAGCCCCCTCTCCTTCACCACAGTATGGCCACAGCCCTGCTAACCATGCACAGGACACTTCCAGTGTCCTCAGACCTCTTTAAAAAGCCATCAGATGGGAAGAAGCAGGCTGTAAGTGGATGTAAAAGCATGTGGCTGTAAAAATCCCATCAGCTCCACAATACTGCAGGACAGGCTCCGGGCTGGGAAAAAGGAGCGCAGAGGAGCAGAGCAGCTCCGGCCATGGCGAGGCTCCAGGCCCCCGCTGTCGCTCCGCATGCAGGCACGCGGGTTTGCCCCAGCAGCGCTCCTCTTGCTCGTAAATCTTCTAATTCCTGAGAGGTTTTGATGCTCCTATAAGTCAACGCCCTTCCTCAGCCAACCGTTTAAAAATAGTCTCAGCACTGACAAATTGGAGCTAAACGAACACCCGTGAGAGCAGCGGATTGTCAATACTGAGCAGGGAAGGCAGGCGCCTCGCAGCACGGAGCAGCCGCTGCAGGAGAGGCAGGGCCAGCACAGGACACGTTCCTGCAAGGATCAGTTTGTGTTTATCTAATGTTGTATTCTCCAAGAGCTGGGCGGGCATCGTGCATTATCCTGGAGCTAAAGCCAGCCTTTAAAAAAGCCAGACAAAGCCACGAGCACCCTGCTGAGCAGGGTAACTCCCCTCCCAGCACCAGGTGTGCGAGCACGGACTCGCTCCGTCCTCTTTGCATCGCACGCCCAAACCTGGGTGCTTTACACATTTGAAGAAAATTTAAATGCAAGAAAATACAAGGCCCCTGCCCGGCACCGGGTGTTTCACAGATACCCAGGTGAACACTCGAGACCCAAGCCCTGTCCCTCCACACAGCCCCGTGGCACACTAGGGTTAGCAGAGCCCAGAGCAGCGCGGAGTCCAGAAGCAGAACTGATACAAACCGTTTGTCAGCCCCACACGTGTTCGGCACCACCCTGAGAATACGCTAAGAGCAGTAGAGAGAAAGGTCGCTCGCTCTCAGTGCTGGGAGAAAGGAGAGCAGCTGGAATTAGAGACAGCAAACAATCAGAAATGCTTCTGCACTCCCCAGATTTGCAGCAAGTTGCAGAAGAAAACAAAGAGAAAGTTGTGAGATTAATGATGCACAAGTGGCCGTGACATGGGAGTGACACCACTTAGACTAATGACAGAGGAACTCCAAATCCTCACGCGTAAGCTGATTATCAGCTCTGACAGCGTTTCATAATCATTATTATTTTTTGGCCTTGGCTGAAGCACCTACTGTCTGTAATCACAGGCAGGCCACACGATCACTGCTCCTGCTGCAGCCGGCAGTCTCCGTGGACTGCAGGCAGGACGCCGGCTGGGTGCCTGTGTGTCTTGGGAGCACTCGAAGATAGGTTTGGTTTGCACACAGCTCTCAAGAAACTGGAAAAATTTGTAGTGGGCACCTGCAGGGAAGAAGAACACCTGCTTTAGCCATTAAGAACTTAGATATTCAGGAACTACTGCCCACACGGGGAAAAACACTTAGACCAAGTCACACGAAGAGACGGCTACCGGGAAGGACATGCCCAGAAAATGGTTTCTGAGGAAGTAACAACCTGTGCCAAAACCCAGAGCCTGCCCACGCCAGACTCGAAGCATTTCTGTATGTGCAAGGCAGGGCCTCCAACACAGGCATGCAGGATGTGAAGGCTGTGCCACGCCAGGCACCAAAGCATCAGCCCCTCTGTGCCCTTTAGATGCTGCTGGGGTAGTTCAAATGTTTTCAGTAGCAGCTTCTTGCCAAGCTAACCACTTGCTGCCAGCCGCGGGGACACCTTGGGTTTGGGCATGCCGTTCTCTGCCCTCTCAGGGAGCTTGTGGCTTCTAAGGAGCTCTGGAGCTGCCCCAGAAGACAAAGATGGGCAAGGAAAGCAGGAGGTGGGAGATGCATCCATGGGCTTTGTGCTGTGAAGATGTCAGTGCCGGTGAGTATCCTTCCCCCTGCTGCAGACATGAGGATGGAACCGCCCCCAACTCTGCTGGGAAGGGTGCCACAGCTGGACACGGAGCAGGTGAGACCACGGATCTGAGCAATCTGCCAGCACACAAAATCTTTCAGTCCACAGAGAAGTCTCAGGTTTTCTTGCCACGCAGAAAAGTGAGGTTACAACGAAGCACCTGACAGCAAGGTGAGGCAGAAATTCACTCATGTGGCACGTCATTGCACATCCCCAGCACAACCATTAGAGCTGCTACCAGAATTTATTTCTAAGTCCCTCCTTTCCTTTCTCCCATTAGGGAGAACTTGCGATCACAACAGCGGCACATAGAGCAGCGAAACACTTGAGTGAAAATAAAACCTCACCCACATTTGCTGGCAACATCCCGCCCTAAGAGCTGGCAGGACATGACTGTGCCAAGAGAAGCTCCACCTGTAAGCACCACTTCTAGAGCCAGCTTGGTTTTACAGGACAAAGGCGTGTTGGAATTATGAAGGAAAAAGCCAGTATCAGTGTTAAAGACACCTCTGGGTATCAGCTATTTATCTACTGCAACACCAAGACACCGAGTGCTGACCTCTGAGGCCATGCAGTGGCTGCTGCAAGGCAAAGCGCTTCAGCCCCACGCAGCTCATCGGAGGAGATCCGATCCATTTTGGAAACCCGCAGTGACATTGCCTCCTTTCTTTTAATAACTTTTTCTCAGGTGTCAGCCTGTGTTCAGGTGATGGCCACAGCCTGGGACTGCTGCAGCTGACCTGATGCTCTGCCTCACTGGGACACCCTCACCTGACGAGCCAAGGTTTTGGGGCTGTGAATGGATCCTGCTGTTAAACACTGGAGGCAGCTCCGAGGCACCCCTTCCCAAAACAGGGAAGTTAGCAGCAAGCAGGATTCATAACGGAGCATCCAATTCCCTTTGCTACCTAAAACCTGCAGATACTGTTAATATACAAATGAATTTCAAGAAAACTACATTTTCAGTACAAAGGCTTTGAGCATCTGTAGCAGCCTTCTGCCTTACTTCATTGAGTCAAACTGCAAAACGTTACCTCTAAACCCCAGATCTAAGAGAGCAATTTTGTCCCTGTGTGCGTTGGACAGCTGCAGAGGAACCCGTCGTATTCTCAGTAACATTTGGCAGCAATGAGAATAGGATGAACAGAAATAGTAAGGACGTTAAATAAACAAGCTGACTTAACGTGCAATTTAAAATTAAAGTAGAGTGTAAGATCCAAAGCTACTACTTAAAAACAATGTCATGCACATTTGGCATCGGTAAGTCCTAGCTTTTAATAAGGTCAGCATTTCACACCTCTGTCCAAAAAGCAGCGGAGCCTTCAGCTTCCAGCAGCAGCCCAGGGGACGGGCAGGACCCCCGAGCTACCAGCGCCCACCCAGCGCTCCGAGGGGTGTGTGGGCACCGACCTATTTGCACCACCAGCACCTCCAGCTCCCACCGTGCAGGAGCAGATCTCATTTTGAGTTTAGCTTAGAATCAGCGCTCCAAATTCAACAGGGAGCTCAAACGCAAGATAAAGCTCGATGCTTACTCAAATTCGGCAAAAAGCTGCTTAAATGCTTTTGAAAATCCCTCAAGCAGCTCCACGCCTTCAAAGCCTGGCCAGGCGATCCAACACGTTAAGATTTCCCCTGTTCAGCACTATGGGACAAGCTTTAACACTGATTCTGCCTCATGCATCCCGCACACATGGCTTGGATTTGAACAACAAAAAACCTTAAGATGCCATTTTTGTGATTTTTACTTGGACTTCCACTTCTATCCAGATAAGCTCGTGAAAATCCCAAATAAAAAATTTACGCTGCAGACACGTGTGCAGCAGCAGACCAGAGCTGGATTTCCCTGCCTGGAAAGGCAGGGCTGGATCTCCTTGCCCTGGAGGTGCCGCCCCAGTAAGGGCAGCAAACCCTCATTTGGGACTGCGTGGACAGCCCCCAGGGCCCAGCAATGAGCCTTCCAGGGAAACAGAACACAAAGTGTTTAGGGACATCTGGCATCCTCCCTCGCTTGCAAACAAACAGGAGGTGGCAAAGCCTGGGTGAAATCGCAAGAGCTGCTCAAAATGCAGGGCAGGAGCATGCGAGCTGCGGCCGAGCACCGCAGCGCCCAAACCAGACCTGGACTCGGGAGCTCGGGGGCTCCGTCTCTCTGCCCCGCACCATCTGGCACAGGGGATTTGGTTTCCATTAAACCATTCAGTCTGAAGCAGCCAAAGGTCTAATTCCAGCAAAGAAGTAAAGATTTCCCTTCTGCATTTCATTTTAAGCTGGCTGCGTTTTTAGGTTACTGGTCTCGCAGGGAGCGTTCCACCCAGATACCCCTGTAACTCAGCTCCTTTTATTTAATACAACGGAACCGTGGTCGGATTGGAAGAGATGATGAATTCATTACCAAGAATGTCAAAGAGCTGCTTCTAGGACTTAAGTCAACTTTAACAAAGCAAGAGGAACCAACATTTGAAAAAAAATAAAGTATTTGGTTTGATACCTAGCTCCTGCTTCATCTGCTCAAAGAATAATAATTAAAAAAAAGGTTGGAAGGCCCCTCTGGAGGGCACCAGGCTCGACCCAGCCTGGGTCAGGTCGCCCAGCACCACGGGACGGCTCCTCTCGCCACGTGCAGAGGGCACCCGAGGACAGCCCTGCTCCCCTAGCACCTACAGGACACGCTGACAAGGGGCTACAGGAGGAGCCCCTGCAGATTTTTCAGGGGCTCTGCCTTCTAGCCACAGCGAAACATTTGAGAAATACAGGAGTGTGTGAATAAAAACTATTTTCAGCCTTGAAATTGGCTCTCTGGGACCTATTAACGCTTACCAGTGCTACGTCTCTGATTACCAACTAGGCAAGGTGAGGAAAACACTGCAGTGTGCCCACCACGTGGATCTCTTCTGTTCCTGCTTTGGGAAGAGATCAACCTCAGGCAGTAAGAGCTTGCTGCAGACATTTCTGCGTCTGGCAGGAAAAAAAAAAAGCCCCCAGCTGTGTGCCCCCGCAGCACACCCATGCCTTCAGACTGAAAACCCTGGGAATTAAACATGCTGCCTCCACTGCCACCACCGCTCCTGCTGGGATCCCAGCGTGGGCACGGCCCCTGGGCAGTCACCACTTGGAGCTCTCACCTCGTGCTCCTGCTCCCTCCAGGAACCATGTTCAGGCTCGCTGAGGACGAGCGATGAGGGAGCTGCAGGAGATGTGGCTCTCCTCGCTCCCAGCACGTTAGGCAAAGCATTGGAGCTCAGTGCTCAGTCAGGTAGCACGGTGGAAATGTCACCTCCTCTCTCATGTCCTTCACATCCTATGGGGTTGTTCCCCAGAACTGCCAGCACTTACTTGCCTAAATTAGCAGAAGCAAACAAGGCTGTTTTAATGGGAAAAGTAGGACAAAACTGTGGATTTTATGCCTCGGTCTGAAAGTAATATCATCATCTGGCTGGAGCAGGCTCTGATGCTGTGATAACGTCATGCCACGGGAGTCCGTGACTCCTTTGGATCTTGGTGTTACATTTTTCTTTAGTTTCTGCCAGAACTAAACACAGCAAGCCCGAAAGCTCTTCGCAGACACCTTGTGACTCGGCTGCACGCACCAGCTCAAGACTTGGTGCTTCTCATTTCGGCTCCTTTAGCAGCAACCTCCTCCTGTGCACAGAGCTGATCCCAGTTAGCTTTCCCTGCAAACCCCCTGGGCTGTCATGTCTCCAATTCAGGCCGTCAGCCCAGCACCCAGCACACAGACCCCACCTGCCTCAGGAAACAACAAGCCAGCAAGAATGTCTTGGACAGAAAGCTGTGGTTATCTCAGCACCACGGAGACCAGAGGGCAGCCTTGGTTTTAGAGAAGCCAGCTGTGCCAGCGAGCCCTCAGGCTCCCCGCAAAAACGAAAGATTTCTGTCTGCCTGAGCCTCCTGCCGAGCAGGACCCGAATTTGACACAGACTGCAAAAGAGTCTGTTAAGAGAGGAGAAGGCAAAACGTCGTGCTAGCTGCGCAGCAAGCAGCAGTTACCTGAAATGAGAGCACTCACTGTTAGGGAAATCCTTTTATATCCGTATCCCCGGTCCTCTGTGCTCCCGAGGTCTGCTCCGTCAGCCTTCCCGCAGAACAAACACGAGCCTCCCGCTCGCCTTCTGGGCTGCTCCCTGACCCTGCAGCTCAGGCTGTGGCACTGAAGCTGCAGATTTCACGCGAGCCAGTACCCACGTAGCGCATCCCTGAAGCACACTGCAAAAGGAACAGCTTCCCGCTGCCCCAGATAGAGCCATTCCTCTGGGGAATGGCGAGCAAGAACCGCTAAGAGGGTTCTGCTGGTAAATCTCTCCCTGGTAAGACGCGGCAGAGAAAATCTGCTTTGTGGCAGCAGCACTGCAGGGAGCTACAGCCGAAGGGTCACAACAGAAGCTCGTTTGCAGCAAGAAGCTCGGGAGAGGAGACCCCACGCCTCGCACACGCGGAGCACGGCACGGTTCCAGCAGGCAGCTGCTCCTCCGGAACACGAGGAACCCCAGGCGGCTCCTCACACACGCGGGCCCGCTGCCATTTCAGGCTTAGCATAAACAGCTCCACACAAGATGTACGTAGTGACTAAAAAAGCCAGAAAATCAGCCTAGCGGAGTGCAAACACGGGGAGAGGGAATTTCGAGCCTGCCTCCATTTCCCAGCCGCTGTCCTCATTACCATGCTGTCAGCAAAACCCAGTCACTGCCTACACCAGCACAGGAGACACTAACAACGAACTTCGTAGGGGTTGAAAAAGATATTCCTTCCCTAGCTGGCAGACAAACTCCCTAAATTTGTTCTTCTCTGTGATCTTGTACTTAAAAGCTGCTTTTCTTCTTCTTCCTCAGCGTTTTCCAGTGTGAGGAAAAAAAACTTCCAGCATTTTCAGCTAAGGCTGGAAAGCTGACCAGCTCCAGCTCTACCTCTCTGCTGGGAGGAGAGCGTGGGTGGGAGCAGGCGGTGCGAGACACGAAACTCTTTGTGCCACCCGCAGCCAGCAGCGAGCACAAGGAGAGCAGAGCTGTGATGGTTTCAGGATCGGCTCCGCGAGGCGCTGCCAGGGGAGTTCCCCTGCCCCACACCCTGCCAGGTACCCACACCCACGCTCTTGGGAGGGCCAGCAGCCCCCTGCAGGGGTTTCTCCAGCTCCTGCCCACTTCATGGTGCTGGGAGCAGCCGGGGCAGAGCGGAGGAAAAGAGGAGGAGGAGGAGGAAGGCTCCTGGGCTCCCACACAGGCACCCAGCAGAGCCCTGTCGGACCACGGTGCCCAACACCACTAAAAGCTGCCCCTGTGCACGTAAAGATCATCCTTCCTGGGGAAGAAACAGCACCAGGCAGGGAAGTACTCCAGCAAATAAATACACGTGGTGAGCTGAAGGCTCGCTAAGCTTCCAGCTACAAAGGACTGGTCTCCTGATTTCCACCCGCAGCTCCCCCAGGGTTTCACACCATCCGAGGCCAGCCTTGGCACCAGGAGATGCGGTGACACCCCCCTGGGCTAGGAAACCCCTCTGTTTTAAGAGAGCGTCCCTAGACCAGCAGTTTCTCTGCTCCTTGCCCATTACTCAGACACGTGAAGGCACCTGGCTGTGCACACACCAAGCAACCAGCTGAGATAATGACAGCGGGTTCAGAGAACAACACGGTGTGGCAGGACAGGGCACGTTCCTTTACTGCTGCCAGGCACGTAACGAGTAATTAAAGCACCAATTTCCGAGACGTAGCAGAGCTGCTTTTCTGCCCTACGCATTAAAACCACCTCCTGTAGTATCCTGGTGCTGGGCACTCCCCAGCATTGCAGCGAGGAGCGTGAGGCTGCCCCAGTGTCCTCTTGCAAGTGAAGGCAGGCCGTACTCCAGTCACTGCACACTGCGAGTCTTAGTTATTATTATATTATTCTTATTTGCATTTAAAATATCATCACTTCTTAGAAATCTCTTACAGCTTATTCATACACTCAAGTGGCTTATTTAAAAAAAGAAAACAAACAAAACAACAACAAAAAGGAAACAAAACCCGGGTGCTGGTATTCCCAAAACGTTACCAGAAGTATTCTCTTTAAAAGCTTTTAAAGAAAAGAAGTCACGGGGGTGAAAGGGAGAGCACACTGAGAAAGGAAATAAATCCAGCATGAAATCTTAACGAAAGGGCACTCCCAGCTATAAAACGTTCATAAACCGAGATGGGAGAGCGGATGAACAGCCGTGCATCAACCTCTGGTGGTACTTCGGGGCAGGGCACGGGCTCTCGGGACAACCCAACCCGAAGCTGCCCATAGCTGCGGGCAGCCCCCGGTGCCACAGGACGGACACAACGGCAGAGCAGCCCGGAGGGTGGCAGGTACCAGGAACGGGAGCTGGAGAAAGGCAAAGGCTCCCCGTTTGTGCTGATGATAGCGATGGAAAACCCAGGCCCGGTGTGTGCCCAGCGCCCCGCGCACCTCGCATCGCAGCACAGGGATGCGGGCAGCGGCGGGGCCCTCTGACAGCCCCGCGCAGCCACCAGCGGGGAGCCGGGCCCCGAGCTCCTCGCGCCCGGCCCGCCTGAGGCGAGGCCCCGCGGCTGGGCCCGCCGCTCCCTCCCGCACCCCCCCCCCCACACACAGACCGGGGGTCCCGGCCGGGTGCCGCTCACCTCGGGGGGGCGCGGGGCGCGCTGCAGGCGGGGGGGGGCGGCACCGGGCGCTCAGCGCATGGCGAGAGCAGGAGGAGGAGGAGGAGGAGGAGGAGGAGGAGGAGGCGGCGGCTGAGGCCGGGCCCGCGGCGGGCACCCACCGGCGGCCGCTGCTCTTCCGCGGGCACCGCGCAACAACGCGCGGCCCCATTGGCTGCCGCCGCCCCGTCAGGCGCAGGCGCGGCACGCAGCGGGCGGGCCCCGCACCCCCCCCAGCCCCCCCCCCCCCCCTCCCGGTACCGGGACCCCCTCAGGGCTCCCTCCCCCCCCCCCGGTGCCGGCCGCGCCCCGCTCAGCCCCACGCAGCCCCCGGGGGCTCCCCGTGCCGCTACAGCCACCCGGGACGCGTCCCCTTCCCCCGTTTCCCGCCCCCCCAGGACCCTCCGAGCCCCGCTGTGAAGAAAGCGACACCGACACCGCCCGCGGCCCCTCGGTTCCTCGCCCGCTTCCTTTAATGGGGCAGCGCCGGGCCCTGCCCCGTGCTGCCGGGGCCAACACCGGCCCCACACGGCCCCCGGGGCTCCCGGTACAAATCTCGATGGAGGAACGGCCGGGCTGGGGCACCCCGCTGGGGGACCCCACGGCTTTCACCCCCGGGCCGCACCGTGAGGAAACGCAGCGAGGGCGATGGCTGAAACACCGCGGAGCCAGAAGATTTCCACCTTCTCCAGTCCCTTGTCTTCTCCTCCCCGCTCTTCTTGTCCAGGCCGTCCGCATCCCGCAGTGGAAGCGGCTGCGACCCGCAACCTACCCGGCTACAGTCTGCTCTACGCCCCCAGGGCCGAGCCCGCGCGCAGGCATGGCCCAGCTTTCGGTCAAAGAGGGAAATGTGGGTCCTGAGACGTTTGGTTTCCTCTGTGAGGCTTCCCCCCAACGGAGGGAACCTGGCTACCTCCCGCCGCCGCGGCTCCTAGCGGATGGGCCGGTACGGGAACGTCATCCCCGGGAGGAAGGTTTGCACGGGGTGAGCCGGGAGCGCCGGGTGCGCAGGCAGTGCGGGGTGCGCGGGGTAGCCCAGAGGAGGAGTGTGGATGTGAGGGTAAAATCCCGGCGGCAGGGCTCCGTGGGTTGGTTGCTGTACGGGACCCGAAATCACCAGCTGGAGCAGGCTGCAGAAGGAAATGCAGACAGGGGAGTTATCGGCAGGCTGGTGGAGGGGCTCTCCCCTGCCCACAAGGGCTCTGCAGACAATTCATCACCATGCAGCACTGCTCGCAGGCAAGAGGACACTGATTATGCTCTTTACAGCTTCCAGCAGATGCTTTTTTCTTTTTTTTCTTCCCTTTTATATCTAGTTGCACTTTGCTCAGTGACCACCAGCTAGGAGGACTCCCTGGCAGGAGCAACACCAAGCTCTGGGGCCACCTACCCTAAGCACAGATGCTCTGAGCTACCTGCCTGGGCACACAACAAACCTTCCAACCCCCCAACTTCAACTTCCACCTTCCTTCCCAAGCCCAGGGCAGTTTTTGCTGCTGGTCAGGACCCCGTGTGGAAAGCCCAGGTCTCCGTGCACCTCGTGCCTCAGCAGTGGCCCTGCTCGCTCCCACTGGAGGAGCTGGAAGGGGCGAGAGCTCACTGCACACCGTGTTTCTGATCATGCAGAAATTCAGGTTTTGAGAGACCCGGTGGTTTCAACCACTGCTCATTTGTGGCCATATCAACGTTATTTACTTCTGCATTAGGAACTTGATCTGCACGGGTGTTTAAAAACATAGAAACAAAAGCAGGAGCCACAGAGTGATGAAGATAAGTCTCTGTTCTCAGGTAGGTGTCTGCTGAGTATTTTTCCCCTTTAAAGTCCCTTTATAAGCCACTATACAATCCTTTCTGGCTCATTTTTACTTTGTAACTATTCCTCATTCAAGTGGGCCTCACTTTCTGCTGAAGGTGTTTTATTAAAAAAAAAAAAAAAAAAAAAAAACTGCTTCTAGCAGAAATGAGATCTGTCAGTTTCTCTAAAGGCAGCAATGCTGTTTTTGAGTAACCTTCCTTTTTCTTTAACCCTCAGGTGTTAACAGAACATGAAACATCAGGTTGGGAGCAGCTTAGGCTCAGGTAAAATCAGTATGGAGCTGGGGATGAGACAGGTCCCACACTGTAATTTCATTTTTCCTGTCCATTTGTTCTGACAGAGGCTGGGCAAGATCACCTGTATGGTTAGAATCACGGAAGTCTCCTCGAGACCAGAGTCCAGCTTGCAAGGGGAAAATAAACCATGACCTTTATCCTCACTGAATAAAGTCTGAATAAAGTGTCTGAATCAAGGCCAACTTCCAGGAAGTGAACACAAATTTTTAGAGGAGATTTCGTCTCAACAGCCCTCAAGTATGCATCTTGGAATATGTGTCACAACAAACACAGCTAGAGAAAATCTCTTACTTGTTATGTGGTAGCCTGGAGCACACAGTTCTCAAGTCATCTGAAAGAGAACACAAGATATAACAATGAGGATAAAGCAGCAATTAGAGCAATTTAGCCCTCCACTCTCCTTTCTAAAGGAAGATTAGTGAAAAGACTCCAGTGATCCACAGATCCAGAATCCTGTTCTCAGGCCAGTAACCTTCCTAGAAGAGACGTTTCTCCACCTCACCAGTTTTACCCCATTTTTTTGCTGAGATTAGCTCAGCTTTTCACACTTCACCATCCCCTGTAGGTTCTGCATTTAACCCACGCGACCATGTGGCAAACACAACCTCGTTTCAGGGCAGACCAAGCATCAGCACAGGATGTGCAGCTGGCAAAGCGCAGCCCTGCCTGGCTCCACACATCCTGACTGCGGCCGCTGCCGGTCCCAACACAGAGCTGCTGCCAAGAGAGAGGACAGGTCCCAGCTCCCTGCGCTTACAGCCACCGCTTCCTCTGCCCCGAGACACCTGAGATGCTGCAGGCCTCCCAGCACAACAAAAGAGCTGACCATCAGCACAATATCCAAGCGATCTAGCCACGGGAACACAGCTCCATCAATAAGTAACTAAGTTAACGCGAGGTGTGACGCTGCTCGGTGAATGTGGCTTTCATGATGGCAAATGGATCGGGGCAAAGGCAAAACACATCAAAACATACCCCTAAAACCCTGAACTAACGGGTGTTTCAGCTGCAGCTTATACTGAACTACCTCACTTTCCACTTAAAAATACAATAAAACAAGCACTCAGGAAGTGCTGAGTGACTCGCTAGGGAGCAGCAGAGCTGAGAACAGCCATTTACTCCAAAGACTCCACTTTTCTGCCTTCTCTTACTACACCCAACATTACTCTCCAGAAGGTTAGGAAGAAGAACACTGAGACGTGACACAAAAGCACTGCTTCAGCCAGGGTCAAAGCCTCAGGCACCTGCTTTGGCAGGGCTGCTCTCCATGGCTGGGAGCCTGTGCTAAATGTCCGGGCTCTCAGGGAACTCCAGGCCCTCTCACTGCACCAAGAAGCCACCCCCTGTTTTCAGCGCCGCTTCAAGAAAACAGTACGTCTGGGGGGCTCTGTGTTGTACTGAGGCACTTCCTTTTTTTTTTTTTTTTTTTTTTTTGTCTCCACAGGTCTTTCAGAAAGAACTGTTTCTGGAAACAGGAAGGACAGACGAAAGCCACGTTAGGCTTCTTCAGTAAGTTCAAGACAGACCATAATACAGCCTTATTACAGGAGAACTGAAGGCCCAGAAGCTCCACATAAACAGTTTTTATTTTCTAATTTCTTGTCTAATGCATGTACCTCATGGTCTATCTGTTTCATGGTCTCTTGTCCAGCAGGCAAACTTGGAGAAGACAAAGTGAAAAGCAATGTAACAGTGCTTTTATACAGCTACAAGCAATTCCTGGCCCCAGACTGTTTAGGAGGAACAGAGCTGTCCTGGAAAGTAACTTGAGGCAGCCAGGAGCAAGCTCTGCTTGTGCTCTCAGCCAGGGCAAGCAGCAGTCCCAAACGCAGAGCCAACACTGCCTCGTCGCCCTGCTGCAGCAGTGACATTTGACAGACACTGGTGCAGCACCGCATGACTGGGCATCAGTGGAGGATTTCACACTGCTCAGGCTCACACCGCTCTGCTACACGCCTGTATGGGAACTAGACATTGCAGTCAGTCACAGGCTTCCAGCACAAGAAATGCTTTCAGTACTTTCTTCCTGCTGTACATACGACGATATACACGTGACTCGACTCCCGGAGCCGGTTATGAGCTAGCCCAGACGGTTTTAACACACAGAAACGCAGACTGAGTGCACCTAACAGCATGCCTGGGCTTACGTATCCTAACAGTTCTCTGCTGCCTCTGGTTTCGGGCCAGAACTCTGCCCCAGGCAGCCCAGCACAGCGCTGCTGAAGGCCTGCACCGTGCAAGGCAACTCGGAGCAGACTCCTCTGGCTCCTGGGCATCACCTTTCACGTTTCAAAGCAAGTTTGAAAAGCTGACAAAAAAAGAAATCAGGCTTGTAGTGTGCACACTGGGACAGGTGCCGTGGTCCCATGTGACACATCTGCTCTCTGCTCCCCAGTGGCTGCTCCTGGAATTGTTTCCCAAGGCAGGGAGAGTTGAGGAGAGGATGCAGGACCCTCGCAAACAGCCACAGCAGGCCCCACGACTCAGGCCAGCTGGGAGCCACAGCAGTTCCCAGCCAGGTAACTGCTGTTACGTCTGACCTACTGAGGGTCAGCGCAGGCAAGGCAACCTTTCTCTCTGTGTTCTGGTACCAACCACACAGCTCACACTTGTGTGGGAGCTCTGAATATGCTCAGTTTGGCCCCAAGCCAGACACCCAGATATATCCAGCATTCTGCATGCTAGGTAGAAGATCAATTCTCCAGCTCTGCAAGACAACAGACAGGTTAATTACATCGATTACTTTTTTTCCTTACTCCCCATCTTGTTATTCTTCTCAAAATATTTCCTGCACCACACTCTAACATCGTTTCCTACGAGCAGCTGGCTGCTACTGCTGCTAAAAATGTGTTGATCTTGGTTCCCTCCACCCCAAAACTCCCTACCATGACACCCACATGTTGAAAGAATCCAACATCAGGGTCTTTGGCAGCCCCCTCAACAACTTACCTCGAGTGCACAGGAGCGCTCCCGATGCCATGGCCACTTGCAAAGCCTGAGCCAGCCTGTCCAGGGCCAGTTCAATCTCTTTGGATGCATTGAGAGGGTTGAGTTCATCAGACAGCCTGTTAATTTCCTCAACAAGCGGAACCACGTGGTCAAAGGGTACCAGCCCCAGGCGCCCGTAGAGGTTCTTCTCTGTTAAGTGCCCCTGAAGCATCATAAGAACCTGCAGGACGGTTAGATGCAGTTTTGAATACAGCTGATGGCAATCTCCATCGTCCCCTTCAGCCGAGTCCATGGCCATCTTGGTGTTGGGGTGTCCATTTGAGAGAGAGGCTTTCTGCTTCCTTTTGTAAGCCAACGGGGCCTTCACGCACCAACGGATCAGCCCAGTCAGCGGGGTGAGCTCTAAAAACCCTATGGGCAGGTTGGCTGCAATAGGAGTGTTTAGGAAGGTGATCAGGATCAGGCGGGGGTCTTCGAAGATCCAGGAAACAATCAGCTCGAGCAGTTCTGAGGGAGGGATGAGATCATCTGCAGACAGGAAAGATATTGCTCAGTAAGCACAGCCTTGCACTGAAGCACGGGACAGCACTCTTACTAATCTCTCCCACACACATTTCCTGCAGTGTCACAATTACAGTTTCAGAACCTCCCCACGTCTGCTTTTTTTTGTGTGTTTGTTTAAAAAAAGATGCTCTTTTGTCCCTGGGAGACACAACCACACTCCTGTCAACTTCAGCTTCTTCACCTATTTTGAAAACGCCTCCAAATGCCAATGTTTAACCCCTTTCACAGCAAAGCTCCTCTTTTTTTTTTTTTTTCTTCCTTTTTCTCCCACCTGTCATCTGCTTACTCTCTTCCTAAACTTAGTCTCCATTCATCCCTTGCCACAGGAAGCACAATGGGAGAGAAGACAAGAAAAACTCCTTGGTATTTCCTTCTCCTCACCCCAACGGTTCAGCTAATTCCCTTTCTGACTTACCTAAACAAGCTTGTCTTGTGGAAAAACTTAGAACAACAGTACCACACAATAGGTGAAGGATTTAAAGGTTACATAGCTTCAACTAAGAAGCGAAAGGTGGCCACGAGTTGAAGCTGGATTACAGACAACAGAGGCATTCACGGTGATTGCGTGTCACCCTGTGACAGTGGCAGGATGCAGGACTGAGTGATGTGCTCTCGGTGCAAGCTGACTCAACACTGAATTATCTCATCAGGTCTCGGCTGAAAATGACTTATAGGACAAATCATTTGAACTACCTCATTACTAATAAGCCCCAGATCCCGAGTTGGTACTTCCTAGCTTCTGAGACTTCTGGGTGTCATACAGGCTGCTGGTTGTGCAATCAAACCCTGTCCTCACAACATGGTGGAGACTACTCTTTGAAAAATAAGCTTCCTTTTATCACCTCAAATAAACAAAGGTAAAGGTAAAAAAAAAAAAAAAAAAAAAAACAAAAAACATACTTCCTGTAACTATTTTCTTTCTGATAGGTCTTTTAAAGCTGGATGAGACTTCACGTGGCTGCATAAAATAAAATACTGAGGAATAACATACTGCAAGCTCTACCAAATACTCAAAAAAAAAAAAAAAGCTTAAGCCTGCACCTCTTTTTCACTAATGCCAAGCTGTTTATCTGGAGAAGACTGAAAAATACGTCCTTTATCCATAACAAATAGCATTTGCTGTTTTTGGATGATACGTGATGTTGGCATTTAGTGTGTGGTTATCCTTGGCCTCCCACAAGTTCTCTCTCACTGACTAAGCTAACTCAATCTTATTTTAGTCATATGAATGTTTCCAGTCTCTGAGCAGCATCAACATGAGATGGGGCATATCAACAGGTCAAGCGCACTCACATACTTGAAGAGAGCTCTGGAAGCAGGCTGTCAATTCTGTTTCTTACCACTGCTCAACAGAAACCCTGCTCCAGCCTGGAAGCATCCACAGTCTGTGTCTTCCCCCTTTTTGGGAGGAACTCGGTTAAGAGCCAGGCCCGAGCCCACCTGCTGGATAGCACAATGAGGAGGAAAAGCTGCCCAGGTGGGTCAGGCAGCACTCCTAGCACTGCTCAGTCAGCGAGGGCCCCCTGTCCTTTGCCCTGTGTGGTGACGCTGCCCTTTGTGTCAGGCGTTGCTTGGCTGCTTCCCTATTACTCTCCCTTCAGCCACTGAGGGGTTGCTTTGTCCTCACCCCAGTGACAGATGTCACACCCCCATCACACCCCTGAGCTGCTGCTGGCAGCAATTCTCTCCTAACGAGCGTGTTTAGAATTTAAGTCGTTAATTTGCTTGCAACAGTTAATCTGCGTTGCGTTACACCACACCTCCTTGTAAGACAGCCTAGAAATATTTACCTGAAGAGAGGTCGTAGAGAGCTGTGACCGCCGTAATGAACTGGCAGCAGAAGCGAGGGCTGGCACTGAAGATCTGTTTCAGCGTTTGGATGGAGCCCGGCACCAAGTTGCAGTAGTCATCCACCAAGGCTCGGGCCAGCCTCACGCAGTACACGGCGGGGGTTCGCTGCGGGGACGAGAGCAAACCATGAGAGCAGCCCAGAGCAGAGCACGGGAGGTTCCACAGAGCTGATTTGGAGTCCACCTTGCCCAAACACTGTGCCCGCCCACATCATCCAGCCACTTTGCTGTTGCCACGTTCGTGTTTCCACTTTCCCCAAAATGAAAGCGCTCTCGTGCTCTCGCTCAATCTCTGCGTATAAAAGAACCACTCACAGACAGGAATAAAATTACTGTGTCAGGATATTAACATAGACGGTGATATTCCATGTTTACAATACCCATAATTTAAAAATAAAACCTCTTATATCAACATTCTCACTTAGAAGAATTTTTCACCAGCTCAGCAACAATGTGCTGTAGTTCAACTACTTCAGCAGCAGAGCAGCTGGTTCAGAAACCTACCAGTTACACCTGACATTCCTCACATTGACAATTCCGTGCAACTTAAGAGCTGCATTCTTCAAAACAAACCAACCAACCCCTGTGCCTGTCTCTGCTGCCCAGGGCACATCCCCTCCTCCTTCCCCAGGGCCCAACAGACGGGAAGAACAAAGACGCCACAGGAGCAGTAACAGCCTCCCCTCCAGCACCCTTCTCTCTCAGCGCAGCCTTTCTGCTCATCCCCCTCTACAAGCAGGCGACTTCTGCACCTCCCACGGAGGCAGCAGGAACACAGAGGCACTTCTGACAGTCTGCAGGGGGGAATATCAGCAGGGAAGGAGGGGGCATCCTTCACAGGGGCGTAAGAGATCCCTGAGGTACCTCACCCACAGAAGACAGACTCAGGCACTTCTGACACAAGTCTCAAGAAGCAGATTTGCCTCTTTTGCCATGCCAGAACTTGCACGTTGGGTGCAGCTTATCTCCTAAACTCCAGTCTGCTCCTTCATGCAATGTGACTGTGATCTGCCCTTGTCCTCTTCCCAGCACTGCTCAAACCCTCCACTGCCCCTTCCGACTTGCTGGAGAGGAGGGGGATAAGTGCCACAAAAAATCAACACTTTCACTGACAGTAAAAGAAAAATTTCTTCAGCCAGTGCAGCACATAAACAGATCAGCAAAAACTCTACCCCGTGCCAGAGCAAAGGAACGGACAGGAGCACAGACGTGGTGTGAATGTGGCCACAGCACGCAGCTGTTGCTTCAGCTAACACTGCCACGGATGTGCCACCGACTGCAGCCAGCTGCCACCAGCCGTTAGGTGGCACGAAGCACGCCCGCTGCCTGTGTGGCACGCTCCCTCCTGCCTTGTCTGCACAGGAACCGCACCTGCAGCCAGAAGGCGGCACACTCCAGGACGGGAACCCTGCACACAGCCACCGCCATGGACACCAGTTTCCCCAGCAAAGCCATCCTGTTGTCATCCGCTTTGTTCCCTTGAGGGCTGAAGAGAGACGAGAAAATGAGCTGCCGAACCGAGTCCTTGGTCTGCTCCTGGAAATAATTGCACATGATCTCGAGGAGCTGGAGTTCCTGCAGCGAGTTCAGCCTCTGAAAGGAAACAAGAGCAAAGACGTGAAATACACCTGGGGCTTTTGGAGGAGGGGGAGCCGCTCTGGGGAAAAGGATGAGGGGGGCCAAGAGCTGGGTTACAAACCCACCCCCCAGGGCCCACCACACACCCCCAGCCCCCCCATGGGGGCACCCAAAACATCCCCACACCCACAGCCCCGAGCACCCCCCCCATATACACACACAGGGGGCAGCCTGCCCTGCACCGAGCCACCCTCAGGGGGGGATTAAAACACCCGGGGCCCACCTTGGGGGGGACGCCCCGCTCCTTGGGGACCTGGAAGAGGAACTCCTCCAGCAGCTCGGCCGGGCCCTTGTCGACCAGGGGGGGCAGGGGCGCGCTCTGCAGCTGGCTGCTGAAGTAGATGTCGAGGTGGTACAGCACCTCCTTGGCGGCGCTCAGCGCGTCCCGCCGCAGCAGAGAGTGACGGATGTCGCTCATGGCGGCCTGCCCGGCCCTGTACGGCCCGATATGGCCCTGTATGGCCCTGTATGGCCCGATATGGCCCTGTATGGCCCTGTACGGCCCGGTTCGGCCCTGTACGGCCCGGTGCGGCCTGGCCTGGCTCGGCCCGGCCTCCCTGAGCGCAGAGCGGGCGGGCGCTACGGCTCCGCGCGGCGGCCAAAAAGAGCCCGAACGCGGCCGCCCTCTGCTGGCCCTGATATGGGGGGGGGGGCACAATAATGCCGGCCCCCAAGGAGGGGGGGGAGGCCCCGTGGGAGGGCGGCAGCTGCGGCTGGAGGCCGGCAGCGGGGCAAGGCCAACGGGCAGGGCAGGGTGAGGGGGCGGTGACAGCCCCACAGCCACCCTGGGCCCCCCCCAGGCCAGCAGGGGTCTCGGTGCTGTGCTACCCCAAAAGTGTCACCTCAGCACCAGCCCTTGGGGACACTGCCACTGGGATGGGGACAACGCCATGGGGAGGGTTTGGGGTCAGGGACCCATCACCATCACCATCACGCTCTCGCCTCATTCCCTCGCCTCATTTCGGGGCCCCCAGGCACCCCCCGTCCTTGTGTCCCGTGGGTGACGCTGCCCATGGGGCTGTGGGGGGCTCGGAGCCCCGCTGTGGGTGCTGGATGGGCCCAGCCATGGCCCGTGTGCCCCATTCCAGCTCCTCGAACTGTCGGGCACGGGGTGGTGTGGGTGAAATAAAGGCGTTTTCAGACAAAGCCCAAAAGGCCGTGCCCGCTGTGGTGTTTCTCCTCCAGCAGGAGTGGTGGGAGCGGCCCCGTGCCCAGCACCTCGCAGTTGGCACTGTCTGTGTGGGGTTTATTTACACCTCGCAGATGGCTCTCAGTGTTTTTATCGATTCAGACCTATTCTTGGCCTTTCTCTGGACCTGGGGCTGGAGATACCGGTGCTGGCACTGGCTGAAAGAGTTGCTTTTTAATTTTCCACTGAACAGACCTTTGTTTCTGTGAAAAAAAATGCCATATAGAGCCTGAGGCCTTGCACACGTATTGGCTGGGCGACTCTTTGGCAAAGCGAGCGTGTTCCTCCCCATAAATGCAGGTGCAGCTCCTCCTTCCCTTTCCAGAGACCAAGGACGGCACCAAAGGTACGTCAGGCTCCCCGTCCCTCCCGGGGATCGCATCTCTGCACTCACTCTCCGCAGCTCAGGTTATTGTTAGGTTATCTTTATGGGATGCTGCTCGGGGTCTGATCCCTGGTGCAGGTCATCAGCATCACCCAAGCGTCTGCCTGTGCACCCATATGGGCACCTGTGGGTGCCTGGGCATTGCCTGGGAGCCTACGGAGGTGGATGGGTGCCACAGGAGCAGGGAGGACTGGCAGGGGTTTGGGCTGGCGGTGGCACTGCCAGGTTGTAGCATCACCAGGATTTGGGGCATTACAGATTTTAGCCTTTGCAGTTGTAGCAGGGATGGAAGTGGGCGAAGGGGAGAGCTTCTACTAGACCGGCTGCCCCAGCTGCGAACACAAGCCTGGGGTGCCCTGAAGCTGGCCGTATTTCCTGCTCTTATCAGCAGGCTCATTATCAGGCACAGACACCGAGGGCAACGCTGGTCCCAGCGGTGCTGGGTGCTCGGGGTGCGTGGGTTTGGCCAGGGTTCAGATCCCATCATCCGGGCAGGATGTGGTAAAACATTACCCCGGGGAGCTCAGCGCTGTGGGAAATGCTTCCCAAACGCCTTTCCCTGTGGGCTGGAGCAGCTCTGCTGCCTCGGAGCGAGGTTGGGGCAGCGGCGGTGCTTGGGGGCAGCAGCTGGCAGAGCAGCGTTGGGTGCGGGGGGACCCTTGCCCACCCCAGGGAAGAGCGCTCCAGGTGTGGGAGGACACGTGCAGGGGTGCCGGGGGTGTCCAGCCCTTGCTGTGTCCCAGCACAGCTGCTGTGGGGTCTTTTGGGTGCCTGGCATAGACCTGGGAGAGGCACAAGCCAAGGGACTTTGGTGTCCAGGGTCACGGGGAGGGGGGGAAGCCCACGAAGCCCTGTGTGATGGTGGCTGTGTGCACGCACACCTCAGCGACCCAAAGAGGGAAACAGCTTGAGGCTGCAGCTGGGTGCTTGGAAGGGCTCCCGGTGGTTCACTGGAAAATGGATGCCTCCCAGCGAAACCAGTAGGGCCACTGGGAATAGCCCAGCCACCCTCGTCTGTGCCAAATTCCCCTCCCGGCCGGGCAGGCTGAGCTCACCCCTGCCCCTCACGCAGGATGGTGGCCTCGAAGCTGCTGCTGCCGCTGCTGGCTGCGGCTCTGCTGCTGCACGGGGCCGCAGCGCTGAGGATCAGCGCGTTCAACATCAGGGCGTTTGGGGACAGCAAGATGTCCAACCAGACCATCGCAGACTTCATCGTCTCTGTGAGTGCCGGGGGGAGAGGAGCCGTTGTGGCTGTGCTCCAGTCCCGGGGATGCAGCCTGGGGCTGGCAGACACTGGCTTTCTGTAGATCCCTGTCCATGCTGCACCTCCCTGTGCCTCCGTCCCTCCACGCACACCCACCCGCACCCATTTCCATGCCTCCATCCCCCCAGCCCACCTGCTCTTCCTCCACTCCTGTCTCCAGCCCACGGCTGCCTCCATTCTCTCTAGTCCCAGGCGCTGCCCGCTGCCACCCAGGCCCCTCTGAGCAGCCCGTTTTGGGGTACAGGGGGCAGCCTGGGGGGTACAGGGGGCAGCCCAGCCCAGGCACCCATGGGTGCACACCGCAGGCGAGCAGCTCCGGGCTTGTGCCCCCAGATCCTGTCGGAGTACGACCTCACCGTGGTGCAGGAGGTGCGGGACGCCGACCTGAGTTCTGTCAGGAATCTGGTGGCCCAGCTCAACAGGTGACCCCGATGGCACGGGGACAGACCCTGCACTGTCTCTGGCTGCGCCGGGGCCGCGCAGAGCCCCGTGGGTGCCAGCACAGCAGGAGCCTCCTCACCCTCCCCACGTCTCGCTCCCAGTGCGTCGCCGTACCCCTACAGCTTTCTGGACAGCATCCCCCTGGGGCGGAACAGCTACAAGGAGCAGTACGTCTATATCTACAGGTGAGGGCCAGCGGGAGGGGAGGAATGCCACCAGGGCCGGCTGCTGCCCCCTCCAGCGGCTCCCGAGGGGAGGCGAGCACCTCTGGGTCCCCCCAGGACAGACATCCTCTCCGTGCTGGGAAGCTACTACTACGATGACGGCTGCGAGCCCTGCGGGACCGATGTCTTCAGCAGGGAGCCCTTCATCGTGAAGTTCTCCTCGCCTACAACACGTGAGCAGAGCTGGGCAGCCCCGGCACCGCTCCCCCCCGGGCCCTTTGGGGCTGCCTGCACCTGGCACAGGGGCTCCACGGGGCTCATTTGCTGCTGGGGGGGTTTCTCCCACCCATGGGTGCCCCAGGGGCATGGGTGCCTGCTCAGCATGGCAGGCACTGCGTGCTGCTTCCCACCACATGCCACCTCCTGTGTCCCATCTCCTGTCACCTCCCGTTGCCTGCCATCTCCCATCGCCTCTCATTTCCCACCTCGTGCTGCTGCCTCCGCCTCCCCAGGACACACTCCCCCGCTCCCCTCTCTCTCCCACCCCCATCTCCTACCCCAAACCAAGGGAGCTTGCTAAAGGGACAGGAGAAAAGCTCAGGGGCTGTTCTGGCTGCGGGTGCTGACTGCTGCCTCTCCGGCAGAGCTGGCGGAGTTCGTGGTAGCGCCCCTGCACGCGGAGCCCAGCAGCGCGCCGGAGGAGATCGATGCGCTCGCCGACGTCTACACGGACGTCATCAACAAGTGGGCAACCAATGTAAGCGGCACCGGGGAGCCTGGCTCCCCCCCCAGGGCAGCGAGGTGGGCTTGGACACGGCTCCGGGGCCGTGGCATGTCCCGGCGGCTGTCCTTGGGTGGATTCATCCCGTGGGAGACCTCACGCGCCCATCTGAGCGGGTGCCACCCCACAGTGTCTGGGCAGGGAGGGGGGATGCAGCTCCTGGGTGGCTCCAACACCCTTCCTGGGGGCTTTCCCCCCACACAGTGCAGAGAGCCAGGTGGGTCTTGCTGCCCTGCACGATTTTGGGCAGCCGTTGCTGCCCCGTAATGGCCATGCTGCAAGGATTTGGCTCCGGCCACGCTGAGCGCACAGCCCGGGGACGTTCGGCACAGCCTGGGGTGGGCAGGGCTCATCCAAGGGGCCACCCCGTCCCTCATTTTGCCCCGCAGAACATCCTCTTCCTGGGTGACTTCAACGCCGACTGCTCCTACGTGACCGCGTCTCAGTGGCCCTCCATCCGCCTGCGCAACCTCCAAGCCTGCGAGTGGCTCATCCCTGACAGCGCCGACACCACCGTTGGCAGCACCAACTGCGCCTACGACCGGTGGGTGCCGTGGTGGTGGGCACGGGGGGCACCAGGGGGGGCACCAGCAGGTGCTGACCCCCACGGTGCCTCGGCAGCATCGTTGCCTGTGGCTCCGCACTGCGCCAGGCTGTCGAACCCGACTCCGCCGCCGTCAACAACTTCCAGGCGAATTTCCGCATCCAGAACAAGGATGTGAGTGAGGGGCCGGGGCAGCCGGGGGATTGGAGCAGAACGTTTGGGCCCCAGCTGGCCATGACGATAATACCAGGTGTGGAAAAGCAAAGCCACGTCTCTGTTTTCCCCCTGCACTCAGGCTTTGGCTGTCAGCGACCATTTCCCTGTGGAGGTGACAATGAAATCCCGCTGAGATGCATGTGGTGGTCAGCGGGATGCCGTGACGCAGACGCGTGTCCCTCGTGGGGGTCCCTCGCCGCCAGGTTCAACGAAGCTTCCTGACTGCTCCATCTGCTGCACGCTGTCCCTGCAAGGAGGCAGCCTCCTGGGGTCTCGTGGCCGTGGGGTGCTTTCATTAAATGTTTGCTCTTTTCAGCCTGTGCCGCTCTGGCTGCTCGCTCAGAGGGCAGCTGGGTGCTGCGAGTGCCCTCTGTGCGCACACGCCCCGTGCCCACGCTGTCCTGTGTGTGTGCCGCCGTGCACACGCACTCCCACACGCCTGCTGCACACCCTCGTGTGCAAACCCTCTTGTGCACGCTCCTCCGTGTGCAATGCACACAACCCCACGCACACGTGCACCCCGTGCACCCCCAGTCTCCTTTGCACCATCCCTGTGTGCACGCCTGTGTTCCCCCAGCTGGAAGTGCCCGTGCCCACGTACAAACACTCAAACCTCCCCCTCCTGGGTGCTGTGGGGCTGCCCAACACATGTGTCCCCAGCCCCACACACAGGTGAGCCCTCCCCCCTATCCCTTAGGGCTCATTTCCATGTTTCCAAACCGAGTTTTGGGGGCACACCCCAGGGCATGAGGATGGTTGGCAAAGCAACCCCAGCCGGAGCATGGCAATGGGCTTGGTGGGTGCTTGGGGTGCTGAGCTGCTTCGCCCCCATCTCTCCAGCCCCCACCCTGAGCTTGGTGTCCCCCCGCAATGGGGCAACCCCGGCATGGGGAGGCTGCAGCCGGGAAGCTTCCCAGGACCTGGAGCCTCCCTGCTGCTGTTGAGAGCCCAGGAAATTTCCCTGCTGTGGGAAGAGCAGCTCCTGTCTGAGCAAGAAGCAGAGCAGGGTGTCGGGAAGGGCCTGGGAGGCTCCAGGCGGGATTCCTCCCCCTTGCTGAGTCGCGGGATGCCTCCAGCTCTTCCTCCAGCTCATGGGGCCGTGTCCTGCTGGAGCCCGCAGGGTGCCTGATGGGCTCTGGTGACGGTGGTGGGAGGTGGAGGATGTGAGTCAGCTCCCAGCGCAGTGCTGCGGTGCCTTCCCGGGGGTTTCGGTGCCTTTCCAGGGATTTTGGTGCTCCTGGCACAGAGCCACCTTGTCCCGTTCCGCGGGAGCTCCGTGTGCTGGGAGCACGGGCCCCATCCCAGAGGGACACCCGGCCGAGGGGGGTTGACCCGTGGGGGGAAGCAGTGACCGTGTGCGTGCTGCCGATGGGGAACAGGACGCAGGAACCCCCCCGGGCTGGGCACGAGGCCTCACCCTTCCCCCTGCAGGTGTGGGGGTCCCACCAGGTTGGTTGGCACCTGGAGAGCCCCCGCGTGTCCCGGCAGCACCTGCAGTGGGGCGCCAGGCTCCGAGGAGGATGCTGGAGGAGGAAATGCTTCTCCCAAAGGAACTGGGCCACTCACTGCCTGCAGGGATGGTGGAAAGCCCGAGCTGAGCAATCCTACAGGAATTCCTGGATGCGTTTGAGGACACCGGACTCACCCATGACTGGTGGGGAGGATGCTGCCCGGTGCTGTGTGCTGGATCCCAGCAAGCCCCACCATGAGGAACTGTCACCTCCCCAGCCCCAGCTGCCGGCCACGCACCTGCCCCGCCACCAGCACGCCCCAAAGCCCGGATTCCTGGGGATGCCAGCCCAGCACCAGCACCGGGGCTCGGTCCCAGCCATGTCGCAGCTTCCCCAGTGGGATGTGGGCAGCGCCGCGTCCCGGGGCTGCTTGGGGTGGCTGATGGGGCAGGGGCTCGCAGCTGGCCCCTCGCACGGAGGCTCGCACTGGCGCCGATGGCTCAACTGGCTTGACCCGAACAACCCCGCCATTTCCTCACGTCCCTTCTAATTACGTGTCTGAATCACCTGCATTAAAGCCATCACCCCCAGCCGCCCGCCCCGCCACTCGGCACCATGCTGGGGTGAGGAGCACTGAGAGCTGGGCACCGCCTGAGCCCCCCTGAGCCCCGCGTGCCCCCAGCCCCACCGCTGCCCCGCCGCCGCCGCTCCCCCCGGGTGCCCTCCGTGGCACTGAGCAGAGGCGCTGACGCCGGCCCCACCCTGCCCCTGTGCAGGTTTTGGTTTCCCAACGTGGGAAGGAGCCCAAACCTGTGCCAAAACACCCACGGGGGTGTCCGACTCATCCTGCTTTCCCAGCACCTCCACTGGGAATAAAACAGCCCTCCTGCCGCCGCGAGGGCAGAGGTGCTGCGCGCTTGGCACAGGTAAGGATGGAGCTGGGGCTTGGTGCCTCTCGCGGCCGTGGCGCGATGGGCTGGGAGCCGGGGCAGCCCCATGGGGTGGGCAATGGTTTGGCCATGGAACTGGAGGGACTGGGATGGCTGGAATTGGGATTTGCTTCGCTTTCCAAGAGCATCGAGTGGTGCAATTCCAGGGCAGAAAGCTCCCAGCTTTGGGGAGCACCGGGGCAGAGGGGATGCAGGGGGCCCGTGGCCACGTTTAAGGATGCAGAACAGCAGAGCAGAGGCAAGAGGGGACCGTGAGCAAACTGGAGGATGCAAACCAGCCTGGGGAGCGTGCAGTCAGAGCAGGACAGCCCCATGGGGAGCAGAGCCGGGAGCTGGGAGCTGGGTGATCCCAGGGCTCGCGGGCGCTGGGCAGAGGCGCTTCCCAGCTGATTCACGGCAGCAGGACGGGCTTCGTCTTCCTCTGGGACCGGTGACCCAGCAGACAGCCCGGGCTGGCTGCACGGGCTGCCCCAGGCCAGATCCAGCTCTTCTGCCCCGGCCGAGCACAGCGGAGCGGTGTCAGTCCTCCAAGGGCTGTGGCGTGGCACATAGGAAGGACCTAAATGGATTTCTTCACTCTATCCCCAAATATGAAGCATATTCCCAAGCCCAGAGCAAACCCTGGCTCCCATCGCTACTTCCCTGCGGCTCAGCATCCCTCCCAGCAGGATGGGGACCGCGGTGCTGGCACTGTCCCTGCTGGCCGTGGCTCTCGTGTGCCCAGCCACCGCCACGCTGCGCATCGGTGCCTTCAACATCCAGGCGTTTGGTGACAGCAAGATGTCTGATGAGGCCGTGGCGGGCGTCATCGTCAACGTGAGTACTGCTGGTGCTGCACGGGGATGGGCTGTGTGCATGGAGCCAAAATACAGCCCCTGTGCCAGGGACATGGCTGTGGCTGGGCGTCTTCCCCGTGCCAGGGATGCCCTGGCTTGGTGGAGGGCGATGTGGGGCATGTCAGGGACACGCTGTGTTCTCCCTGAGCCTCTCTGGGGACATCTGCCTCGGCACTGAGGGATGCGTGGGTCACCCCAGTGCTGCCGTGGGGTCCCTGCTCACCACCCCAGCACCCCGAGCCATTGCCATCGCTCCTGTCCCCGCAGGTCCTGCGCCGCTACGACGTGGTGCTGGTGCAGGAGGTGCGCGACTCCGACCTCAGCGCCGTCACCGAGCTCATGGAGCAGCTCAACAGGTACCAGCAGGGCCGGGGCTGGGGCCACCCGTCAGCAAAATGCTGGCGTGAGGCAGGGAAAGCAAGGCGTTTGTTTGCAGAAAGGGGAATAAGGGAAAATGCTGGAGCTTTGTGAAATAACAGCCTGGAGCTCGCTGGGCACTGTGCCGGAGCCGCTGTGGGTGAGACAGGGGGAAACGAGGTGCAAGTGGTGCAAAACCCTGGTGGAAGCTGAAATCACGCCCAAATGCAGGAGATGGAAATGAACTAAAACTGTCACACCGGGTCTGAAAAATGCAACAGGGCAGGGCAAAGCCGAGGCTGGGGATGAAGGGGTGGGGGCGAAGGGTGCGCGGTGGGACCGGGGCTCTCCAGAGGCTCCGCGTGGCCAAACCTGACAAATCCATGGGGCAGAGAGGTGGCTGTGCCATGGGCACAAAGCTGCAGGTAGCCCAGGCTGCCACGGGCATGCAGGGGACCCAGTTCTGGGCGAGGGCTGGGGCCGGGGCGGAGGCCCCTGTGCAGGTACGCCCGGCCCCGATCCCCCCTCGGGCATCACCACAAAGCCACCGCGGCAGTGAGGGTGACGCCGGGCCCTGAGGCAGCCAATTAACCTCATTTAACAAGGATGCAAATGATGACGGGGAGCATCCCCGCAGAGCAATGGGAGGCAGGGACCAGCCCCGTGTCCTGCCGGGGCGTGGGGAGGACGGAGCCCGCGGCCGGCTGGGGGTCACCACGCGGCGCTGGGGCAGCCGGTGGCTCACGGTGCCCCCCACGGCGCGGCTGCGGTGCCCCTGGGGCCAGCAGAGCCAGGGCCACCCCAGGGCTGTGCCAGCACCGTGACAGCCATGTCACTGCCCGTCCTTTGCATCTCTGCAGCGTGTCCTCAGCCCCGTACGACTACGAGATCAGCGGGCCCCTGGGACGGGAGAACTACAAGGAGATGTACCTCTTCATCTACAGGTAACGGGGTGGGCACGCTGCTGTCCCACCTCGGGTGCCACGGACACCGGGGCCAGGATGGCCCTGCTGGGGCTCAGGACACCAAAGCCACCACAGCAGGGCCAAGCCCCAGTGTCACTGTCCCCTCGGTCCCGCAGGACGGACGTGGTGTTGGTGGTGGACACCTACCAGTACGAGGACCCGCAGGACATCTTCAGCCGGGAGCCCTTCATCCTGAGGGTCTCAGCGCCCCGCACCAGTGAGTGCCGGGAAGGCGGGGACGGTCCCCAGCCCCTATTGGGGTCAGGAAGCACAGGGGGGTGCCCGTGGGGCTGTGGCCATGTAGGCTCACACCTCCCTCTCCCCGCAGAGGCAGGGGAGTTTGTGATGGTGCCGCTGCACTCGGCCCCGCACGATGCTGCCGCCGAGATCGACGCGCTCTACGACGTCTACCTGGCCGTGCTCAACAAGTGGGGGACCGATGTGAGTACCCCCGGCAGCACCGCGCCCTGGGCACGGGTCCCCGCTCCCAGCTGAGCACGGTGGCCAGCTTGGGGGCTGGGACGGCTGGTTTTGGGGCAGAGGCAGCCCCACCATCAGCCCCGTACCCCCTTCCCGCAGAACATCGTGTTCCTGGGGGACTTCAACGCCGACTGCGCCTACGTCAAGCCGGGCGACTGGGCCTCCATCCGCCTGCGCACCAGCGATGTCTTCAAGTGGCTGATCCCCGACAGCTCCGACACCACCGTGGGCAAGTCGGACTGTGCCTACGACAGGTCAGCACCGCCACCACCGTGGTCCCTGTGGCCCTGGGGCCCCCCTGTTCCTCCCACCCCGCCGGCAGGGGCAGGAGCGGCACCCACCGCTTGTTCCTCCCTCGCAGGATCGTGGTGTGCGGTGCCAAGCTGAAGAGGAGCATCGTGCCCAACTCGGCCACGGTTTACAATTTCCAGCGTGCTTTCCAGCTGGAGCAGGAGGAGGTGAGTGGGGATCACAAACTGGGGCTCAGGGTGTCTTTGCTGCACTCGGAGCTGCCCGGGGCGGTGAAGCCAAGTTGCCCCAGGCAGCTCCGGGTGCAGCAAAGACACCCTGACACCGCGGGGCTGCCAGCGTTTGCTCAGGATTAGGCAGCCCAGCTGCAGTAAGGTAGTTGCTGCATTTGAGTGTCAGCTCAAATATGGGTTTAAAGCAGCCTCGGCAGCAGCCCAAGGTGACTGTGGCTATGGCATCTCTGTCCCTGCCCCGTGCCAGGCTGTGGGGACACCAGCAGACACACAGCCCCTCACACTGCCCTCCCGGGGCACAGCAGCCGCCCACATCCAGCCAACGTGGAGCCCTGGGTGCTGGGGGACCCACGGGTGGAAACAAGAGGGGGAATCTGGGGTTGTTGCCTGTCCCTGCGGTGAAGAGATGAGCACTTTCATAGCCTTTCACAGGCAGAAGCGGGCATGGCAAGGGCAGGACCTCACGACTCCAGCACTGGGGTTATCCTGTCCCCCGCCAGCAGGCAGAAGGGTCTCACACAGGGGTGAGAGCTGCCCCACCAGGGATCAGGGCTCACCCAGCCCTGGCGTTACACCTCCTTGCCTCTCGCCCTGCTGCAGGCCCTGGCAGTCAGCGACCACTACCCCGTCGAGGTGAAGCTGATGGCTTGAGCTCCTCCTGCAGACCACGATCCAGCTCCAGCTCCCAGGACCACCCCCAGGAAGGCGCTCTGCAGCCCCATCCACGAGCCCTGCACGGGGGCTGCTCCCAAGCACGGTCTGCAGAAGGCTGACAGCCAGCCCCCGGGGCTCCCAGCACAGCCCCCCCCGGTCCACCAGGGGCCAAGAAGGAAGCCAGGAAGGACTGCAGACAGGCTGAGGAACGAAGTACCCATCCCTACCTCATCAAAGACTTTATTGACAAATTTCACTTTCACAATTAGCTGTTGGACAGGAGGGAGGACGGCCAAGGACCCGCAGGCTGAGGCTGCGGTGCTGTCAGGACTCTCCCTGCCTGTTCCTTGGGTGAGCTGAGCAAGCAGCTCTCCCCGCTCTCGGGAAGGCAGCAGTGGTGTCAGGCACTCTATGGGGACTACCGGGAAGGGTCGGTTGGGGCAGCCACAGGAGCAGGCAGCACATCACCAGGCGCTGACACTGCAGACGGCTTCAGCGTGGAAGTCTGCAGCTACTGCAGTGCTTTGGAGGGTCACGGACGCTCCTGGGACCAAGCCCCAGCTGGCTGGCTCCTCAGCTCTTCTTCTTCTTCAGCATCTCCATGTACATGCGGAGGGACTTCTGGATGGACTCTTTGGAGATGAAGCTGATGAAGTTCTGAACGTCTTCTTCCCGGTGAGCCACCAGGCGGTCCAGCACTGCCTTCCTCATCATGGTCTTGGTGAGCTGACGGGCATGGTCTGTGGAGAGGAGAGCGAGGCTGGGGGGCACGCACGGCCCCCAGTGTTACCAACCACCTCTCGGCCCCTGTCACCACGGGCTGGGACCTCCAAAGCAGAGGCAGCGCACACCGAAGGGCTGGCGGGGTCTTTAAACCAGCAGGGAAAGGTGTAAGAACAACCTGCCTGGAAGCTGAACTGGATACATTCTCATGCAATAAATTGTGAACTCTATCCCTTGGTGGGGAAATGGCTGATCTGGGACAAATTACAGAGCGAGCTGTGCACCCTCCTTCTCTTTGCGCCCTCTAGAGCCCAGCCTGCACCCAAATTCCAGTCGCTGGGCTCAGGACAGCAGGAACTGAACAAAATCCTGTTACCTCAAACTGCTCTGGCTCCGAGCTCTCCCAGCCCAGACCCCTTTGACCTCTGGCAAGACATTCTGTTCATGCCAAGCATGCCATACAAAAGCCAGCAACATCGTCCCCACCAGCTGCAGGCTCTGGGCTCTGATCCCTGCTGCAGCCTGCACAATTCAGCAGGGGTACGGAGATGGTGCTGGAGCAGCGCTGGGTGCTGGAGCCAAGGCCTCGAGCACACATCTACCTGCTCATGCACTGCGTGCAACAATGCAGACACAAATCTGTCACACTGCACGAGCTGCAAACACATTGCACATGTTGCAAACAGGAGTGTGGCAACAGGAACCGTGAAACGAGGGTGAAATCCCACATACTGAGAACCCAAAATGGCTTTAGCACCTTCGTGGGTATCTTCACCCGGACAAACTCTTGTTGGCTCTGATTTTGGGCTCTGCAGAAGGACCTGCATGGTGCCTCCTGGAAGCCACAGGAGAGCACAGCAGAGACACGTTCCCCAGTCTCAGGGGCTGAGGACCAACTGGTTTCACCCTAACACCAAGACAGCAGGGCCAGAGATGTTTAGGGACCCTCTTCCAAAACCAGGACAGTTAAGTGACAGTCCTGGGGCCTGCCCCTTTCTGCCCAGTTCCAGTCAGATTTCTATAGAATGAACCACCAAGGGTGACACGAAGCTGCACCCAACTGCAGCACCTCAGAGGAGGCACACAATGGGATAAAACAAACCCAACCGTGGCCCGTGGAGAGCCCTCTCCTGGCCCAGGAGCCATGGAGCAGCCCACACGTGCACGTGGTGTTTGCATTCAGTCTGCCCTAACGCCCCCAGCTCCACCTCAGCTGTGGGAGCGCTCAGATCCACACCGCTCCTCCGACGGGCAGGCTGGCAGCCACCCAGGCACCCCCACCCTTTTCCCTCAGCTCTGCAGGATTTTCCTCTCCCTCCAGCAGAGCAGGATTAGCTCACACGCTGGGTTAACACCCCCGCTGCCAAACGCAGGGATCCAGCCTGAATCTGGAGCTCAGGCACCTCCGGCTCGGCTCAGCAGTGCTGGCACAGCGAGCTGAGCTGGAGGCAAGTGCCCTGCGCACCCAGCAGAGCGTCCTGCTGTGTGCCAAGCACATCCCTCACAGCCCAAGGCTGCTTGGACTGCTTTGCTGAGCTTTCCTACCTCCCAGCCACGTACACCTCCAGTTCCAACAGATACACAGCTCCCACCCTCAATGCCTGGCCCTCCTACACGGGTCAAATCCCCGCTTCTGCATTCGCTCACTGCCCAGGAGGTGCCTCCCTTACCGGGAAGAGCCAGCCACTTCTGCATAACAGCCGTGGCCCTGTCCTTCAGCTTCTCCTCTGGCACCAGCTCGTCCACGAGGCCAATCCTGTGGGCCTCAGGTGCAGGGTGGAGGGAGCCCAGCTGGAGGGAGCTTTCAGCAACTCGGTGTCCCACAACGTTGACAAAGGTGTCCTTAAACCTAGAAGAGATGGGAAGAAAAGCTTTTGCAGGTACACGCCCTGTAGCCACAGAGAAGCGCACTCCCAGTCCGAGCGTGACCACAGAGATCTCCCAGCACTGGTTTTAGGGCTGACCGAGGAGTCAGGACTGAGATCCGTGTAGGTGGAGGCTGCAAACAGGGTGTCAGAACGTCCCACAGCCTGAAAACTTCTCGGATACTTACAGGACAGGACAAAGAACTGAGGTACCACACGGGCTGCAGCTGCCACTACCTGAACACTCTGTTGGGAAGGACACACAGAACTACATCTCAGCGGCCAGTTAAAGCTTATTAAAAAACCCTGTGAACTCTTTCTGGAGACCCACTCATGACAACAGAAGCGAAAGACACTGGCCTACCAGAAGGGAGCCACAATGCCCAGCTGGGCTTCGTTCAGGCCAATGCTGAATTTGGGGTTCTCTGCCATGATTCTGTAGTCACACGTCAAGGCAATGAGGCAGCCTCCGGCCGGACTGGACCCCTGGCAAGGAGAAGGAAGGAGTGAGTCTAGGTCAGCCCCCGTGCTCTAGCTACAAATGTCCGCGTGCCCCTTTTCTCCAGGGCAGGGAAGCCGTACAGTGACAGAGCTGCCATGGCCAGAGCAAATGTTCCCCCTCCCCAAGATTTCAGCCACCTGATTTAAAACAGCCACTAGAGAAAATTTCTGATATGCTTACCAGAATTTATCTTTTTTTTTTTTCTTTCTCCCTAACACTCTGTTTCTTGCATTCCACAGCCTGGAAATCTAATTAATTGATCTATTCCCACTGAGCTTTGCTCTTCAGTTTACAGACTCCTGCAGAGAAAGTGTTACTTCCACTTGCAAACACTGCAGTGGAGATGTCGTATGGCATCTTCTTATGATTTTGTAACCCTCAATGCCACAGAAATGTTTCTGCGCAAGGTCTTTGTAACACCATCCATCTGTAAAGCTCCCATTTCAGCCGTGACTCAGGGATGGCTTAGCCCTGCATAGGATGCCTGTGGGATGCTGGTCAGAGACCCAGCCACCTTCACAGGCAGCCTGCTGGCAGACAGAACCACGAGCTGCCAAAGCACTCGTGGTTTTCACTGCACTGAAAAATGGAAACAAAGCGTGTGGGTAATGTGTCCATGGAGCACTTCTCTGCTGGCCAAGAGCTATCGCTGGAGGAGCAAAAGCCAGTGAAAAAAGGACTAACGACATACTCCACCACCCAGGGTCCAAAGCACCACTGCCCAAAGGGCCGAGGATAATTCTCTGCACCACTGCACAGCTCCCTCCCCATCTCCTCCCCTCCAGCAGCACAACAGCCAGACAAACAACCCTGGGCAGCTCCGACGAGCCTCTTTTGCGAGAAAGCAGATGGTGTGCACGTGACAGGCGTCCTTTGGACTCCTCCTGCCCTGACTGCTGGGCCCCTCTGGTTCTCACCAGCCCCTGATGCCCCCCTGGGCTTTACCACTGGCCTACAGCCCTCCTCCTGGCTCCCCAGCATGCAGGGTGGGCTTCCAGATGGGTTCCTGGGGCCGGGAATGGCTCTTGCTGCAAAAAGCACTGCTGTGCCAAGGACATCAGGGTCCGAGCCCCCCAGACACGAGTGCTGTGCAAGCTCTCCAACACCACCGAGGCGCTGCTACACACGCAGCGTACCCAGAGCCAAACCTACCGCCACGTCCTGCCGGTATCCCGGGCATCCCAACGCTGTGTTTCAGCACTGGCAAGCCTGATTTTTTGGCTGTCCCTGCCCGCACCCCACAAACAAGCCCAGCAAGCGACAGGCCACGCGGGGCAGCTAGGAAGGCAGGTGTAAAGGACTTGCATTGACTGCAGCGACTGTCACCATGTTGGAGCTGTACAGCCGGAGCCACATCTCCTGCACGGCCCTCCAGAACTCAGCGTAGTGCTCCGTGCTCTTCCCACACATCTCGGTGATGTCCAGGCCAGACGAGAAGATTTTGGGGACAGCCTGAAATCAGGAAAACACAAACAGGACCAAGATTAGCATTTAACCCTCTACACCCTGGCAGCCTGTGGAAGGAGGATGCTCTAGTTAAGCCTAACAGGGCCTTTTGGGGTTCTGAAGCAATCTCCCCAATGCTCCTGTGGCCTGGATCATTACACCACCACGTCCTGCAGGGCTGGGATTCTTTGCTTGCACCAAGACTTTTCATCGTCAAAGCCCCTGTGTGGGTCCAGCAGCCACGCAGCACAAAATTTGCCCCGTCCCATTCCCGGGCATGACCTCGTACCCACATCACATCTGAAAATACGTTCTGGCTTCCCCAGCACCTCCTGGGCAGCTCAAGAGATCTCAGAGGATTTGTCACGTTTGCAGATTAGCAGCTTTGACTTTAATGCCAAACGACAATACTTTGTTGTTATTCTTGCAGGAGAAAAGGCCAGAGAGGAAACACCCGTTGGCCTTTCAAGCATCCCTTGCCCCTGCTCCCAGAGCCGATTAAAGCTGCTTCCTGCTCCTCCGATGCCAGGGACCGGGGAGCCAGGAGGCCAACCACGAGCAAGGGAAGGGCACCCGTGGCTGCCAAGTTGCCCCGCAGCTCGCACTGCAATCGCGGGGCAGCACGTACGGATGTGAGGATCACGCCCCGGCAGGCCCGGTCGTTCTCCAGCTTCTCCAGGCTTATGCAAAACTCGGTGAGGAAGTCCAGGCTGAGGCTGTTAACTGGAGGGCTCTTGAACTTCATCGTAGCTACACCTGTGCCATGGTAAACACAGAGACATCAGAAACCCCTTGCCACGGCGGCACGCACCACGCGTTCACCTGTCTTGCCCGAGACAGGTGCTTCAGCTGCCTTCCTTTCCCACTTTCCCCACCCCGTACCTTTTCAACCCTCTTCTCTACAAAGCCCCCAGAGCCCTGGGGCCAAGGGCAGGGCCCCTGTACCCGGATCTGCCCACAAGCCCAGCTCAGCCAGCATGAGCCCGCAGCCGTCCCAGTGGTGGCCGTGCCACGGATCCCAAGCCAGCCACCTACCTTCAGGGTGTCCCCACCCTGCTGCTCCCTCCTCCTCTGCTCATGGGGACGGGGCCAGGCCACCGGGGGGACAACGCTCGGGCACGGGACCCCACGGCAGGCACCGCACGGTGTCACCCGGGGGCTGTGGGGGGCTCCCGGCCGCACCGAGCACCCACCACCCGTGACACCCCCGTCCCCAGCCCTGCTCCCCACGGTGCTGCCCGGTGCCATGAGCCGTACCTGCACTCTCGTCCAGCTCCACCAGGATCTTGTTGTTGCTGAAGGCGCGGCGCTGGGCGGGCAGGGGGCTGGGGGGCAGCCGGGGGGCTCTGCCCCATGCCTGGCTGAGGGGCAGCACGCCTGGGGGTGGCGGTGGGGTGAGGTGAGGGGGGGCTGCACCCCATGGAGCTGCTGCTTGGGGGGGCAGCGGGACACCGAGAGGGGTGGTGGGGTGGCAATGGGGGGGGACACGGGGGGGTATGGGGACACGGGGTACAGCGATGGGGGGGGTATGGGGAGGGTGGGGGGCACAGGGTATGGGGATATGGGGGGTGTGGGGGGCACGGGGATATGGGGGGCACGGAGATATGGGGGGACGGGGGTGGGACGGGGGGCACAGGGGGTGTAGGGGACACCGGGGGGCACCGGGGGGCACGGGGACCCGGGGTGGGGACACCGCGACGCGCAGAGTGGGGTGAAGGGGACCCCCGGGGGGCTGTGGCGAGGCCGCCCCCACCCCATCCCCGCGGGCAGGGCAGGGCAGGGCAGGGCAGGCCCCGCCCCGCTGTGCCCCGCTGTGCCCCCCACCTGTCCGCGCCATGCAGCGGCCGAGGCCCGGAGCCGCCATTTCCAGCCCGAGGGGTCAAGGGGACGCGGCGGGGCCTGGGGATGGGGCCGCCCCGATAAGCCACCCCCCCTCCGTTAGGCCACGCCCCCTGCTCAGGGTTAGGGGTGATGGTGGTGGTTGGGGCTGGTTGGACCCGGTGACCTTGGGGATCCTTCCCAGCCTTAATGATTCTGTGATCCCATGGGCCTGCACCACCCTGCACCATCCCGTCCTGTCCCGCACTGCCCCGCTCTGTCCTGCCCTGCCCTGCCCTGCCGGCCCTGCCCCGCTCCGGTTCTCCCAGCGGGACGGCCATGCTGGGGCAGCTGGCAGGGAGCAGCTCCCGGGGCTGGCCTCGGCAGCAGCGCCTGTGAACCTCATCACCGGCTGCCCTGGGGCCAAGTCTGGGGCCGGCCGTGCTGTGTGGGCAGATGGTGTCCGGCAGCAGCATGGCGGGGACGGTGCTGCCCCTCTGCCTGCTCCTGCTCCTGCTCCTCCATGGTGGCCGGCCCGAGACACCAGGACCCGCAGCCCGCGCTGGTCCTGTGCTCCGGCGGCTGCGGGTGCTGGAGGAGCAGGTGGGTGCCTGGGGGGGCTGCGGCATCGCATGTCCCTGGGGGGAGGATGCCCCAGCAGGATGGACGTGGGCTCATCCAGCAGGGCGGCTGCTTCACCCCGCTCCCTTGCAGTTTCGCCGTTTCCAGGAGGTGACACTGAGCCATCTCCAGAGCATCGCCAGGAACTACAACATCTCCTACAACATCGACAGGCGGTTTCAGGTGCTGGCAGAGCAGGCGGAGGCGGCCGACGCAGCCCGGGCTGTCCTGGGTGCCGAGCTGGCCCGCCTGGCTGCTGCTGGCCGGCGGCTGCACCGCAGGGTGAAGCGGCTGGAGGGGGCGGTGGGTGCCCTGACCCCCCAGCACCACCTCCTCACTCGCCCTGAGGCTGGTGCTGAGCCACACAGCCTGTGGGACATGGTCCACACCCAGCAAGAGCCACGGGGCTCCGTGCCCCCCAGCACTGCCAGCACTCAGCCTCTGAAGGCAAGGCAGTGGCCGCAGGAGGAAGGGCACCGGCTGCTGGTGGAGACTGGGACCACTGGGGTGCCCATGGAGGACATGGAGTCCCTTCGTGACGCCCAGGCTGTCACAGCGGTGCTGTCTGTCACGGGCCCCCAGGAGCAGCTGGGGACAGGTAGGTGCTGGCCCCAGAGGGGTGAGAATGTGTGTGTGTGTGTGGGGGGGTGTTCAAGCCCCAGTGCTGGCAGGAGGCAGAGCTCTGTGCCCTTTAGCTCAATTTTAAAACAGGACTGCACTCAGATCCTGCAGCGGGAGTTACAGAGGTTGCATGGCCCCTGCTGGAGCACCAGGGACGTTTGTCCTTGCAGCCCTGGCTGAGCGCTGCTGTCCCTCCCCAGCCTGCGGCGTGGGCTCCGTGCTGCTCTTCCCCAGCGCCTCCTCCAGCAGCGCGGCCATCCTGCGGCCAGGGCTCCCCACGGGGCTGTGGGCGCTGTCGCTCTGCACCTGGGTGCTCACCCCGGCCCCCCGCCTCGGCACCGTCCTGTCCTATGCCAGCGAGGATGGGGACAGCAAGGTGGCCGTGCACAGCCAGGACAAGGACCCTGGATCCGTGCGTTTCGTCATCGGGGACACGGCGTTTCGGGAGCTCCCGGTGACACCGCTCCTGGATGGCAAATGGCACCACCTCTGCCTCTCCTGGTCCTCCCGCTGGGGCCAGTACCGCTTCTACGTGGACAGGAGGCTGCTGGCCGCCGGCTCTGGCTTCCAGCAGGGCTATGAAATTCCCGCTGGTGGCTCGCTGGTGCTAGGCCAGCTGCAGGGTCACATCAGAGCGGGATTCAGCCCCACGGGAGCCTTTGTGGGCCGGCTGGCTGGCTTGGCCCTCTGGAGCCGGGCTCTCCTGCCTGGGGAGGTGGCCAGCATGGCAACTGGCCGGGGGCTGCCCCGCAGGCCCCTCCTGACGCTGGCCAATGCCTCCCTGCAGGGTGAGGTGCAGAGGGTGGCGTGCACCTGCCTCCAGCACTGCCCGTGAGGAGCCCGGCAGCTCTCTGGGTGCTGGGGCACCAGGCAGCGGGCAGCCTCGTGTTGTATCCCCTGGGAAGTTGCGGGCTGGTTTGGGGTGCTGGGGGCACCAGGCAGAGGTACCCCCGCACCCCTTCCCTCCCTGCTGGCTGCCTGCACAGCTGCTGCCCCGGGCAGGGCACACCACCAGCCCCAGGGCACGGTGCGTGCTGAGGCAGGGCACGGGAGCTGGGCAGCCAGGGAACGCAGAATCCCATTTTTAGGGGTCCTCCTCCCCACGGTGATGTCTGGTGACGCCGCTGTGCCTGCCCTGAGCACCTGAGGGACGCAGCTGAGCACCGCCAGCACCGCTCTCACCCGGGGGGGCTCTGAGGCACGGGGCTGAGGGAGGAGGCAGCCATGCGGGGGCCTGCTCCTGGCTGCAGGAGCACGTGCAGCCCTATCACTCCTAATAAAACGCTCCGGGCAGAGAGGAGACCTCAGTTATCGGTGGTTTTGGTGGTCTCGCTCTGTGTGGTACCGCTCGGTGACGCCTCCAGCCCTGGTGGGCACAGCGCCTGGGGACATGAGAGTGCGTGGGGGTGGGCAGGCCGTGGCACGCTGTGTTTCTGGGTGGTTTTGCACTCTTTGGCCTCCCCGCAGGCTGGCTCCTGCCCAGCACCTGCCCCTGTCCCACCCAGCGGGGCTCGGGGCTCGGTCACCCGCTCGTGCTGGCCGCGTGCCCCCTGCCCGCAGCTTTTCCCACTGAGTCAGGCGGTGGGGGAGGCATGGAAACACCCGTGACCGTGTCTGTGACCGAGCCTGTGGGGTGAGGGGCACCCTGCAGCCACCCGCTGCCTGCACAGCCCCCTGAGGGTGGCTCCGGCTCCGTGCTGAGCCCCGCACCCTTTGAGGGACCCCCCCCAATCAGTGTGTGTGTGTGGGGGGGGGGGCACAGGACTACAACTCCCATCATGCAGCGGGGCGCGGGAGAGCAGCCGCGCTCACGTGGCGGCGGCGGCGGCGGCGCGGGTCACATGACCGGCGGGGCAGCCGGGGAGCGGCGGAGCCGCGCCGCCCATGGCCAACGTCGCCAAGAAGGTGTCGTGGTCCGGCCGCGACCCCCGCGACGACGACGACGAGGACGGGAACGGGGACGGCCCCGCGGGGGAGAGCACCCCGCTGCTCAACGGCACCGGGCACGGCGCGCGGCAGGTGGGGCCGGGGGGCGCCCCCGGGGGCTCCCCGGGGCTCTGCGGGCGGGGCACGGGGCCGGGGCCGGGGCCGGGGCCGGGGCCGGAGCCGGAGCCGAGCGGGGGCTGCCAGCACCGGGAGCTGCCAGCACCGGGGGGGGCCGCGGCCGGGCCCCGAGGTGCCGGGGCTGGGGCTCAGGCTGGGCCGTTCCCCTCCACACCCCCCCCTCCCGGTTACCGGGAGCTGGGGTCGCCAGGGAGGGTCCCCGGTGTGAGCCCCCGGGTGCGGGCAGCGGCTGGTGGCGGTCCCGGGGCTTCCCGGCAGCCGTTAGCACGGGAGGGACGATCCTGTACTGTCCTGCTGCTGGGCAGCCCGCAGCAGTGGGCTCATTAGGGTGGTTTTAGGGTAATTCGGGGAAGCGCGGGGGCTGTCGGGTTCTGCTGTGCTCTGCAGGCCCGGGGCTCAGCGGGCTGGGAGGGGCTGGGGGCGCTGGGCTGGGCACAAAGCAGAGCCCGGGCCTGCCCAGCACCTCCCGGCTGTAAAAATCAAAAATCTCCTGGTGAGCTCTGCGGGCTGGGAGCTCCTCGAAATAAGGCTCGGCGAGCATGGATGGGGTTTTTGGGGAAATGTCTGAGCCCCCAAACCTGGCCCCGCTGCTGTGTTTCGCCGTGGCTCCAGGCACGTGGTGGGACTGACGGACAGCAGGACAGACACTGCTGCTCCCTGGCAGTGGCGCTGAGCTCTGAACGGCTCCAGGCACAGCAACCCCCCTTCGAGGAGCGGGACATGGGAAGTGTCACCGTGTCCCTGCAGTTCTCCGTGGCCAGCTGACAGCAGGAGGAGCGCAGCCACGTGTGGCAGCTCCGTGGCACCGGGCTGGGAAGCCAGGGCAGGGCAGGGCAGCTTCGGCACAGGGTGGGAGCTGCTCAGCCCACGGGAGGCTTTGCCTGGCAGCGTGGCAGTGCAGCAGAAGTGGCACCGGTGCAGTTTCTTCTCTTTCTCACGTGTTCGTTTGATGGAAATGAAAGCGAGCTTAGTGACAGAAGGAAGAGCAGCTCTTCAGTTCTGACTGCTGGGTGGGAGGTTAGGAGGGGCTGTTTGCCTGGACGAACGTGCATGTGGTAATAGAGGAGATGCCGCAGGGATGTGGCCTGAATCTGTCTGTTTTGGGGCTTGCCAGCTGGCCCAAAGTGGGGCTGGGCACGGCTGCAGAGCTGCGTGAGCCTTCATCCCCTCCTCGGGACCTCCCAGTGGCTTGGGTCCCAGCTCTTGCAGGGGGTTTCCTGGGGGGGCTTGGGGCAGGGGAGCTGCTGGGCCGTCTGCAGCCGCCGGGCTTCACGAACAGTGCGCGCTGTTGTGTGGAAATAATTGCTCTGCAGTCACGCCAGCATCACACGCAGCCGGGAGCAGCAGCCGGCCTTCGGGGAGCGCTCAGGAGTGGGGCTGGCTGTGCGCTGAGCGGTGCTTTGGGCCGAGCACGGGATCCCCAAACCTGTGTGCTTTGGAGCCAGGCGGAGGGAGGCTGCCCTGGAAGGTCTCTGCTTTCACCCTGCTGGAGCTTTGGGGTGGGGATCTGGTCTTTGCCCTGTTCCCAGGGCAGTGGGGTCCTGGCCAGGACCTCTGTGCCACCAGAGAAACAGCTCGCTTCTGCTTCTGGCTCGTGACTCTGAGCTCCCGCTGCTCCCATGTGTCCCCTGGGAGGTGACAGCTTGGTGAGTGCCTGGCTCACGGGACGGCTTTGAGAAGCAGGGGCAAAACCCAACTGCAGGCCGGGGAGTAAATAGGAATGGGGAGCTGGGAGAAGTGGGAAAATAGGTCAGGCTGCCGACACAAAGGGATATTCTTTGTCTGCGGTGACGTGCACGGCTCCCGGCTGCTCTGGCCTGCGCGTTCCAGGCAGGATAGGGGGGATTAAAGCAGGAGGGGCTCGGTCTGGGATCTGCTGGCTTGCTGGATGTGCTGGGAGCCCCCTGTTGCTTGCCGTGGCTCGTTTATTCCCCAGACTGTCAGCAAGGCTGGTTGGGGACACGGCTGGTGGAGGGATGAGGGCTTTGGGCTGTTCTTAGTGGCCGTGTTGCTCGCACCCTCGTGAGTTTCCCAGTGGTGGGGGTGCTGGTGATACCTGCTCCTGGTGGGCTCCTCGTGGTGCTGCCCAGCTGCAGGCTCAGCCACAGCCCTCGCCTGCGTTGGCCAGGAGATGCGAGTTGCCCAAAGCAGCCCCCGGGCTCCTGCGTTATGCAATTGTGCTGCTGCTGATGAGCCTGAGAAAGGAGAACCTGCTCCTGCCTTCCCCCAGCTGCTGCCATCGCCTGCTCCTTCCCGGCACCGTCCTGGGCCCCGGCTGCTGAGCGCTGTGCCGCTTCCTCCTGCGTGTGCCACGCTGGGACCTGGGCACGCCGAGGGTTTGGGGGGGAAATTAATGCCTGGGAACGCGTGGGGATGCCGGGTGTGAAGGCAGCAGGAGGTTGTGGAGGGCAGGACCCAGCCTGGGCTGGAGGGCAGCTGCTCAGACTGCCTGCGGGCAGCCCCGCTCCTCTGGCGTGGGGGAATCATGTTCTGGGGAAGGCAAGGAGTGCGGCTGGAAGGCGAGGAGTGAGCGGCCTGTGTCTGTGCTGGGGGGCTGCCACCTCCCTGCCGTGTCCCCTGCGAGCAGCACTTTGTGGGTGCTGCCCCTCGGGGGGCTCTGGCCGTGCCAGGCAGAGGTGGGAGAGCTGGGACTCACTGAGCTGGTGGTTGTGGTGTGTTTGGGAGCTGACCCCGTTCCCCTTCTCTTTGCAGTTCACTTCTTCCCTGCTGCGCCCTGGCCAGCTGAGCAATGTGGATCTCAACGAGGACGTCCGTGAGCTGGTGAGTGGCACAGGCGGGGCGTGCTGCTGGGCTCCCCGCTGTGAAAAACCCGCGGGGATGCTCCCGGGGCAGCAGTGTCAGTAACGGCAGAGCCCTGGTCGCCTTCCCCTGGTGGCACCAAGTGCTGCTGAAGATGTTTCTGTGTCCTGAGCTCAGGCTGGCTCGGTCTCACTCCTTCCTTGTCCTTTATCTGGAACGGGACGAGGGCAAATGCAGAACCGAGTGGGGTGGGGAGGATTTCTCCCGTGTCATGTGAGCTCCTGCCCGGCTCAGGCAGCGGGCAGGAGAAGCAGCCTTGAGTCAGCACGCAGGGGAGGGAGGGGACCTGTGCTGTGACAGCCACCGGGGAGGGATCTCAGCTGTGCTCCTTCCCAGGGCCGGGGCTGGCAGCAGGCACCCTGTGCACTCAGGTTTCAGCCACCCACCTGGAGAATCTCCCCAGGTTCTCCTGCCTCAGTTGAGCTTCACCAAGTGCGAGTGGGAGGAATTCTGTTAAATATTTCTTACGGAATTCTTCGAAATGTGTCTTCATCCAGAGCTTTGGAGAAAAGGCTGGGCCGGCTGTGGCTGTAACTCAGGGCCAGGAAAAGGGCATGTGATGTTAGGGTGGCCCCTCCTGCAGCCGTGGTGAATGCCCTAAATCAGAGCCAGGAGAAGCCTGCGTGATTGAAGGCGTTTGTGAAACAGAACTTGATTTCTGCCCCAAACCCAAGGTCTGCTTGAAATAGCTCCTTGCTTTAGGCCAAAGGAATTTCCTGCCGAGGTGAAACATTGCCTTCTGCTGGGAGCACGGGGACGCTGTGTTAGAACAGCAGGTCGGTACTGGCTGTGCCAAATCTCTGCCTGCCTGCTCCTTGCTGCCCCTGGGCAGATGTCCTGCCTGGGACCGAGGAGGCAGCCAGGGCTCCAGGCACAAAAGGCTCTGTGAATTGGTTTAAATCTGCCCCACGCGCTGCCTGGCGGAGTCACCCCAGGTCCCGGCCTCCTGGGCAGCCTCTCTTGGGCTTCTCCTGAGCTGTGGGGCAGTGAGAGCAGCCCCACAGCAGTGGGGTGGCGCGGGCACTCGGTGTCAGGCAGCCCCAGGAGCAAGCAGGTCCCTGCCCGGCCCCCCGACCTGTGCGTTGTGTCCCGCAGGAGACGGAGCTGCCTCGGCCGTACCCCAACGAGATCCCCCACAACGAGAAGCTCCTGTCGCTCAAGTACGAGGTATGTGGGCTCCTCTTCCTCCCTCATCTGCCCCTTGTCCTGTCGTTATTTGCCCGAGCAAAAAGTCACGCTCCATCTATGTTACAAGCCCCCTTTGACACTAACCAGCATCTCCCTCTTCTGAACTAGAGCCTGGACTATGACAACAGCGAGAACCAGCTGTTCCTGGAGGAGGAGAGGAGGATTAACCATGCGGTGAGTCTCGCTGCTCCTGCAGGCTGACAGCCCTGCTGCGAGGGGGCACGGGGAAGTCATCACCCGCTGCCCACTTCTCAGTGCAGGGGATTAAAAGGCATCTTGGGCCACGGTGGGTTTATTACGGGCATCAACCAGCTTGTGGAGACCTTGGAGCAGGGTGGGCAGATCCCCAGGAATCCAGTGTGGTGGGTTCCAGCTCTAACAGGAGCTGTGGTGGCATTGCTGGGAGGGAGATGGAGCAGAGGGATGCCTGCAGCCTGTGCGTAGGGAAAGCCTTGTCCTGGGGGCTTTGGGAGTCAGTGCTGCAGCAGGAAGCAACAGGAGAGTCTGCTGAGAGGCCTGATGGAGGTGGGCAAACTGGAAAAACACATTTTCTGTCTAGGGATCCCTTGGAGGGTTAAGGGCACTGGGGGATGGCTTGAAACAAGTCAGCTGTGGCTGGGCTCTGCAGTTCTGCGCCTGCCTGTGTCCATTCTCCCTGGGCAGCTCTCTGCAGCCTGCAGCTTCAGCCTGCATCAGGAAAGGGGGGCTGGGAGCCCCCCGTGATGCTCTGAGGGGCTGACACCGTTTGTCTGTCCTCCAGGCCTTCCGGACGGTGGAGATCAAGCGCTGGGTCATCTGTGCCATGATCGGCATCCTGACCGGCCTCGTCGCCTGCTTCATCGACATCGTGGTGGAGAACCTGGCCGGGCTGAAGTACCGAGTGGTGAAGGACAGTATCCTCACACGGAGACGTGAGGCTCCTGGGGGCCGTCAGGGGGGCGGAGGGCTGCAATTCCTCCCAGGGGCTGGGTGGGATGGGTCCTGCCGCCCGTGGTGCTGAGCTGTGCTAACGGGGGAGGCCGTGCTGCCTGCAGGACCTGCAGCTCAAGGAGCTCCCTGGCGACCCCTCATTGTGGTGGGGGGCACGTTAATGAGCTGGCACCGGCCTTTCCTTGATCCTCTGCCTCAGACATCGACAAGTTCACGGAGAAGGGGGGCCTGTCGTTCTCCCTCTTGCTCTGGGCCACCCTGAACGCCAGCGTGGTGATGGTGGGCTCCGTCATCGTCGCTTTCATAGAGGTGAGGGCTTGGAGGCCACCTGCCTGGGGGTGCTTCTGTAACATCCAACGTTTCTGCTGAACTGGCTCTTGGCACTGCGGCTCTGTCGGTGTGGTGAGGTTTCTCCTCTTGTCAGACAGTCAGGGCACGCTGCCCGTCGTCTGCAGCCCCAGCAGCTTGGGGCAAAGGAGGTGGCAGCAGGGTGTGCTCCAGCCTCGGAAGCAGGCTCGGCTCTTGCTCTCCTGTCAGTTCATGCAAGCCTCGGGCCTGGCTCAGCCTCTTTGCTCCGTGTGTACGTGAGCGTCGGCAGCGAGCAGGCTGGCCAGGTGCCTTGGAGACACCAGAGGACAGCCCAGAAACTGGCTGCTGACCTCTGGGGGCAGGCTGTGGCTGGGAGGGGGGGGGATGGCTCTCTGCGAGCCTCTCTTGAGTCACCAGCACCTGCCTTGTTGCTTTGCCCTCGCTCCTGTGAAGCTCTCCCTGGGCACCAGGTGAGAGCCTCCTGCAGCACCGGGCCTCTCAGCACAGCGCCGTGCTGGGGGTGACCTCGAGTCCCTCAGGGGCTGCGTGTCTGTGGAGGTGCAGTGGGTGCAAGCCCACCTCCAGAGCCTGTTGGCAAGCTTTGGCCTTGCCTTTGAGCCTTCCCAAGGATGTGCTGGCGTGCCCTGCGCTTTAGGGACAGGGATAAGTGACCGATGCACTCCCAGTCCCTGCCCTGTCCATGTCAGCCACAAACACCTCCCCCATTCCCCGCAGCCCGTGGCAGCCGGCAGCGGCATTCCCCAGATCAAATGCTACCTCAACGGCGTGAAGATCCCGCATGTTGTCCGCCTCAAGGTAAGCGGGAGCTCGTGGGATGAGCTGGTGGGATGAGCGCCCGCTGCGTGTGCTGGGCTGGACCGAGCGGGCGCTGCCCTCATGCCGCGGGGTGCTCCCCGTGGGTGCTGTGGCAGAGCCTTGCTGGGCTCCCCGTGGTGCAGCAGAGCACCCTCATGATGTGCTGTGCCCTCTGCTCTGTTTTGCAGACCCTGGTGATCAAAGTCTGTGGGGTCATCCTCTCGGTGGTCGGCGGCCTGGCCGTTGGGAAGGTGATGTGCACGGGGCGCTCCCGGGTGCGCCGTTACCTGCTGCGGGGCAGCCTGGCGCTGCTGGCCCCACAGTGACTTCTCACTCACTCCCTGGTCTGCTGGCCGAGGTGGCCACAACACAGCCAGGCCTGGGGAGCAGCAGAGGGCGCGCAGTGCCAGCCCCAGGATGTGTGGGGCCACCAAGAATCCAGGAGTGTTGGATGGGGGGTGGAGGTGCACCCTTGGGACCTTGTAGCCTGCCCCCTCTGCTGGAGGGGAGCTGGTGGGAGCAGGAACCACTCAGAGTGAGGATCTGGGGGGAAACAGCAAGGTCTGCATCTGCCAGAGGGAAATTCTCCTGGGCTAGAGGTGCAGATGGAGCTGGAAGAGGCAGAGCGTGTTGCTGGGTGCTGGTGTCCAGCTCCTTCAGGGCGGTGACGTGAGGGGAAGCAGGCAGCCTTCCCCAGCTTCCCGCAGCTCCACGGGTTCTTCCTTCCCCTGCCTGACCCTGCTGTCCTGCCCGCAGGAAGGACCCATGATTCACTCCGGAGCGGTGATCGCTGCTGGCATCTCCCAGGGGAGATCCACGTCTTTGAAGCGAGACTTCAAGGTTGGTGCTCAGGGCTGAGGGGCTGTGCTGCGGGGGCTCGGGACGTGTTCCCTGGCTGCCCCTATTGGGCTTCCCCAGCCAGGAGATGAGCGTTGTGTAGCCCTGTCTGCACTTTGAGCTCCAGCAAAGGGCCTTTGCCTCCTTCCCTGTTGAGGCTTGGGGTCTGCCAAGTGATGGCCCCTGAAAGATGCCATTGTGAGCATTGAAAGGCAGGAGAGGGCACAGCTCTGTTCGCTCTGTTCCCATCCCCATTGGGTGCAGGAGGAAAACTCTCCTCGCACTGCCAGCATAAGGTGAGCAACATAAATTTTACGCAGCTTTCATATGAAAGTGGCATAATACAAATTTTGCTGCGTGTTACCATGAGATGCAGAAAAAAATCCTACATGCGTACTACTATCTTCCATTGTACCATCACAGGAATAATTGTCTGTGAATGTGCTGGTCCTAAATTAATCTTATGCAAGTTACTGGGATGCTAATGTTAGTTGCACGGCATCATCCACGCAGGTTGGAAATTAGGAAAAAATCAGGTTGGAAATTAGGAGAAATTTCTTCTTAGAGTGGTCAGGCATTGGGACGGGTTGCCCAGGGAGGTGGTGGAGTCCCCGTCCCTGGGGGTGTTCAAGGAGAGGTTGGACGTGGTGCTTGGGGACATGATTTAGTGGGTGATAGTGGTGGTGTGGGGATGGTTAAATCAGATGATCTTGGAGGTCTTTCCCGACCTTTATGATTCTGTGATCCACCAGCACCTCTCCCTGGTGAGCCAAGACCTCCCTGGTGCCAGAGCCCAGCCCCAGCCTGGCTCCGGGGTGCCGGAGCTCTGTGTGCCTTGGGAAGGGCGTCTGGAGGGAGGCCGGGAGCTGTGGCCTCCAGCCAGCGCTGTGTGAATCCCTCCCTGCACCCCTGGGGGTGCCCGAAGGGGACAGTTCCTTGGGGCTGTGTTGGTGGCGAGAGGTCATATGTGATGTTCCCCATGTCTCCTCCTGAGCCTGTGGCCAGCCCTGAACCTGCCTTCGTTTGGGTATTCCAGATCTTCGAGTACTTCCGCAGAGACACAGAGAAGAGGGACTTTGTCTCGGCTGGAGCTGCTGCTGGTGTCTCGGCCGCGTTCGGTGCCCCTGTGGGTACGTGTCCCGGTTCTGATGCTGAGCAGCGCCTGCATGCACATCTTACCAGGAGGCTGCTCCTGGCTGTGAGGGGGCGGCTGCAGGCACCTAGGACACTGCAGGAGCCTGGGCTGCTGCTGCTAGGCAAGGGTCCGTGCTCTGTGCTCCTTGTGAAGATGTTTGCTTGTCTTGCGCTTGCAGGGGGCGTCCTCTTCAGCTTGGAGGAAGGGGCTTCCTTCTGGAACCAGTTCCTGACGTGGAGAATCGTAAGTGCTGGAAAGCAGAAGCTGCCAGCTCCGGGTCTGTGCGCAGCCCCTGGCACGCTGGGGTCCCCCCGTGCCCAGCAGCAGCTCCTGGGTCCTGCCTCTGGGCCTCCAGGGGCCTGAGCCAGCTGCAGCTGTGCCTGGAGCCCTCTCCACCATCCCCTCCTGCGCTCCCATGGGGAGCGTGGCCTCTCGTCTCCAGCACACGGCGGGCACCAAGCCCCAGCCAAGAGCTCGGGGTTATTTGGGGTAGCGCAGAGGGAGCGAGGCTGGATATTTCCAGCAGTGACTCTGGGCTGCGTCTCTTCCTAGTTCTTTGCCTCCATGATCTCGACGTTCACTCTGAACTCTGTGCTGAGCGTTTACCACGGCAATGCTTGGGATCTCTCCAGCCCCGGGCTCATCAATTTCGGCAGGTTTGATAACGAGGTACGGCGCGGATACTCTTCTGCATGAGGCTCTGCTGGGGTGTTAGGAGCAGTGTGGGGGGGTTGGGGACACCAGTATGCCTTCACACATTGCCTGGGGACTGAGGCAGGCTTGGATTTGGCTGGATCCCAGAGGATCCCAGGCCCATGGATGTGAGCAGGAGGTGTTCCTGCAGCCCCCGCTGGGTGCGGGTGCTGTGGGGTGTGCAGGGGATGTCCTGGGGGAACTCCAGGAGCTGCTCTGGCTCAGGCTGTGCTGCCTGAGCAAATGGTGACTCACTGCAAAAGGGTCAGCAGATCTGAAACCCATCTCTTGTTTGTAGAAAATGGGATACACGATCCAGGAAATTCCTATCTTCATCTTCATGGGAGTGGTTGGTAAGAGTTCTGCTCTTTCAATTCGATTAGTCTGAATAATTCCCTCTGCTCTCTGTCTGGGCCTAAAAACTTCAGGATCCTGTTTCCTGGGGGAGTGGAAAATACATCTAACTCTAGAGCAGAGGCTGCTCGTGGGGTTTATGGGGGTGAGAGCTGGATCCTGGGCCAGCCCTCGCTCACTCCTGTGGCAGAGGCGAGCCCGTTCCATCAGCACCCTGCAGTTACTCGGTGGGGTTGTTGTGTGGCAGCCCGGGGCTCTCAAGCTGTGGTGCTTCAGCCACCCTCACCCCTCCAGAAAGGGGAAATGGAGCACGTCAGGCACTCCCCAGCATGCTCACCCGGCTCTGCAGCTGCCTGGGTGCCTGCTGGCCTGTCCCGAGGCCGGTGCTGTGGTTCTGGTTTCAGGGCCTGTGGTTTTCCCCAGGCAGGGGCAGCAGCCGTGTGTCACTGGCTGTGCTGTCGATGTCTCCCTGAGCTTTGCTGTTTCTCTGGCCTCTTGGGCAGCCACGGGAGGGTGAGACCTGTGTGCTGACACCTCCCTGTTCTGTGTTTGCAGGCGGGATCCTGGGGGCCCTGTTCAATGCCCTGAATTACTGGTTAACGATGTTCCGGATCAGGTAGGAGCCTGTGGGTGGCAAAGGTGACTGAAATGGGTTGGCTGGCACCTTCTGTGCTCCCTGCGAGTCGTGTGCCTACCCAGAGCCGGGCTGTAACCTCATACCCAACGTGTAACACGAGAGGTGGCAGCTGGAAGCTGGGCACAAAGATGCCAGGTGCCTCCTGCCCGCAGCTGAGGCTTTGACCCCCAGCATCCTGCCTCTGCTCTGCCCCTGCTGTGCTTCTCTGGTGACCTGAGGGCCACCAATGCTGCACACACCCAGCTGTTGGGTGTTCCTGAGAGCAATGGGAGAGCTGCTAAACCCCGTGTGATGTGCTCCCTTCACAGGTACATCCACCGGCCCTGCCTCCAGGTGATTGAGGCCATGCTGGTCGCAGCAGTGACAGCAGCTGTGGGGTTCGTCATGATTTACTGCTCTCGAGACTGCCAGCCCATCCAGGGGAGCACGGTGGCCTACCCCCTGCAGGTAGGAGGTGCTGGGGACAGATCCTGAGCCTCAACAGGGCAACAAAATCCTGCTGGGCCTTGCTGGTTCCCCTGCAGTCAGTGCCTTGTTCTCCGGGTAGAGCTGGAGGCCCTGGTGCAGCAAGAAGGGGGTGGATCTGCTGGCCGGCCTGACCCAAAGCTCTGGAAATAAAAACAGCTGGCTGCTTTTTCATCCGAGTCCTGGCTTGGCAGGAACAGAGGCAAAGGCACCAGCTGGCAGATTGTCACCAGCCAGGTGGCAGTGGGGCCTGAAGTGGTGGTGTGGGCACGCGGAAAGCAGCGTGGTTGTGGGAGCCCTTTGCTCATGGTTTGGGCACTTCCCTTTGGGCTGCGCAGAGATGTGTGAAGCTGCCAGGCCAGAGATCCTGGAGAAGCATCTCTCTCACTCTGATTTCATTCTGTTCTCCTCCTGTATGGCAGTGCCCTGCCCTCAGCTCAGCAGGGGTGCCCCATGTCCCCAGGTCTGCCCTGGGCTCCTCAGCCAGCCAAAGCCCTGCAGTCCTTGCTGCCCCAGGGCAGCCCACATTTGCCACTTCTAACTTGTTTTTTTTTCCTTCCCCTCCTTAGCTTTTCTGTGCTGATGGAGAGTACAACTCTATGGCCACTGCCTTCTTCAACACACCTGAGAAAAGCGTTGTCAACCTCTTCCACGACCCTCCAGGTCTGCCTGCCCAGCGAGTGCTTCCTCGAATACGAGCAGAGTGGGGCAGGGTTTGTGCTCGGTGGCTGATCCCTTCCCTCCTTGCTTGTGGGACGAGGCAGGGGCTGTCAGCACGGCCCAGAAAGGCACAATGGGATCTGGCCAAGTGCTGTGTGGGGCAGCAGGGAGCGAGGAGGCAGCCAGCAGCGTGGCCGAAGGGCTGCAGTCCTGGGGCAGCTGGCGGGCAAAGGCTCAGCTCTGTCTGTGTGTGTCTGCAAGCTGGCACCTCCCAGCAGCGTGGGAGCAGGTCTGAGCCTTGCTTCTTCTCTGGAGTCTGTCCTGGAAATACCCCGGGCTGTTTTCTTACTTAGCAGGGCTTTTTACCCCTGAATGACTTTACCTTCTGGGTAGGTTGTGGAGGTGGATTTCTGCAGCTTGGATTTGCTCGAGAAATTAAATTTGGCTTTCAGATCCCAGCTCCAATTTCCCTTGGACCCCATATAACAATGACATGCTCTCTTCCCCCTGGGCCTGCTGCTCTGAGTTTTAGACCCTTGGTTTGGGGTGTGCAGCTTGGTACTTGGCACAGGGACGGGTGTCCCATGTCTCAGGGCTGCTTCCTGCAGCGCTGGGCCCTTCCTTCGGTCCATCGACCTCTGTAAAGGGGAGAGGTGGCAAAATATGGATTCAAACTAGACCGAGCCTGCTCAGCAGTCCTAAAAATTGTAATAGGCTGAGTCCTGGGCATGACAGTGTCTCGCTGTGCTGGGGGGCAGCATGAAGGCATGCCCTGCACCACGGGGGCTGCGTGACAGGGATTGTGTTTGTAGGAGCTGCTCTGCTGAGCTGATCCCCAAACTGACTGTAGCACCTCCGTCCTCCTGACCTCCTCCTCCAATGCTGGCAGCCCCTCGGGACTTTGCAGAGTTCATCATCATTTTTCCTCACAGGAAGCTGAGAAATGCAGGGCTGAAAGGGGCTGGGTCATTGTGGGCCATGAGATTGGGGTAATGGATGTGCTGGACTCAGTGGGATGGGGGAGCTTTGGATGGCACTAGCAGGATGCTTGACAGAGGTAGAAACAACCCGGAGAGCCAGACTGAAAGGCTTGTGCTGTCAGGGAGGATGCTGGGGGGAAAATTTGGAGGAAGGTGCACCCAAAGAGGGGCTTTGTCTGCAGGCAGTGAGCGTCAGGGGCTGCTGCTGTCTGCTCTCCCCTGGCTGTGGAACCAGCACTGACTCTTTTCTCCCCACCCCAGGTTCCTACAACCCCATGACGCTGGGGATGTTCACCCTGATGTATTTCTTCCTGGCCTGCTGGACGTATGGCCTCACGGTGTCGGCGGGGGTCTTCATCCCTTCCCTGCTGATCGGCGCTGCCTGGGGGAGGCTGTTCGGCATCTCCCTGTCCTACCTGACCAAGGGCTCGGTGAGTGTTTGGTGGGAGGGGGTCTGGGGTGGATGTGGCACCCAGCTCTCCTCTTGCTGCTGGCCCAGCTGCATGTGCAGGCGTGGTTGCAGAGCTGGCTGAGAGCCTGGCACGGCGGTTGGGAGAAGTGTGGAGAGCACTGACTCCTTGCTCGATGTTTTCCTGAGCTGTCTCTGAGCTTTCTTCAGTCCCGACGGAACCCTGCAGACATCTGGGCTGTGCACAAGTCCTCGGGCACTCCCTGCTCCTTGGGAAGGGGGTTTTGGGGCTGGGGCACTGCTTGTTATCTGTGGATGAGCTGGAGCCAGCCGCTGACTGAGCCCTTTCTCTCTCAGATCTGGGCTGACCCTGGGAAGTACGCCCTGATGGGAGCTGCTGCACAGCTGGGTGAGTTGCCCCCCTATTCGGGACCCGTGGCCACCCCTGGCTCGTGTCATAGTGAAGGTGGCAGGGCAGGAAATGGTCTTTGCTTCCCTGGTGCAGCTTTTTCCCTAGCTGAAGCAAAGCCTGTGTGGTGTTGCTAAAACCCCAGCCTGGGTCAGCTCCCTCACAGCCCTGCCAAGTGCGAGCAGCATCCCTGGGCGGGTCAGATGTGCTGCCTGCCTCGCGGGGTGCCTGTGTGGGAATCCTGGGGTGCTGCTCAGAGACTGAGGGGACTTGGGTGCTCTCCCCTGCCCCCCTAAGTCCCTGGTCCTTTTGGGCGCTTCTTACAGGCGGGATAGTGCGGATGACGCTGAGCCTCACGGTCATCATGATGGAGGCAACAGGCAACGTTACCTACGGCTTCCCCATCATGCTGGTGCTGATGACAGCGAAGATTGTGGGCGATTACTTCGTGGAGGTGAGGGCTGGCTGTGCTCACTGGGAGCCCAGGACTGGGCGAGAGGCTGCGGGTGAGGATTTGGGGTGCTGCCGAGCTGGGGAAGCTCTAAGTGAGGACTGGGGGTGTTGCAGAGCCTGTGGACTCTCAGAGGGGGGCTGCTGCCTGGCTGCACCCCCTCAGCATCTCAGCAGGCCTCTGCTGACAGCTCGGCTCTCCTTGCAGGGGCTGTATGACATGCACATCCAGCTGCAGAGTGTGCCCTTCTTGCACTGGGAGGCCCCGGTGACGTCCCACTCCCTCACAGCCAGGTAGGTGGGCTGGGGGCCACCACCAGCCCTCAGACCGTGCTGTTGGCCCCAGTCAAGAAGGGTGGCGGTGACCTGCTGTGGTCACAGGTGCCTGATGGTCACCAGCCCCTTCCCCAGCAGTGTGACATCCCCCTCCACGTCCCCCAGAGGTTATGGGGGGAGCAGGGAGGTGTTGTGTGCATGGGGGGGTGAGTTTGGGGTGTGCTGCCACTGAATTGTTTCCCCCCCGACTCTTCCCCGCAGGGAGGTCATGAGCACTCCCGTCACCTGTCTGCGGAGGATCGAGCGGGTGGGCACGGTTGTGGACATCCTCAGCGACACCTCCTCCAACCACAACGGCTTCCCCGTGGTGGAGAGCAACCCCAACAGCACCCAGGTGGGCTGGGCCCCTGCTGGGGGGAATGGGGATGTGTCCAGGGTCGGCTGTGCGAGGGCTGCCCATAGTGTGGGACCCTCACACCCACCTCCCGTCCCCAGCCTCGTTTGACACCCGATGCTCTGTTGCAGGTGGCCGGGCTGCGGGGTTTGATCCTGCGCTCCCAGCTCATCGTCCTGCTGAAGCACAAGGTGGGTGGTGCTGCACAGGGGCTGGGCTCCTCTCCTCTTCCCTCCTGACCCTGCCTTGGTGCCCTGGTGTGGGCAGTGGGGCTGCAGTGCCCCAGTCAGCGTCTCGGGGTGGTCGCTGATGGTTTTTCTCCCCCCAAGGTTTTTGTGGAGAGGGCCAACCTGAGCCTGGTGCAGCGGCGGCTGAAGCTGAAGGATTTCCGGGACGCCTACCCCCGCTTCCCCCCCATCCAGTCGATCCACGTCTCCCAGGATGAGCGCGAGTGCATGATCGACCTGAGCGAGTTCATGAACCCCTCGCCCTACACCGTGCCTCAGGTAACATTTGGGGGCCCCTCTGCGCCCCAGTCTGTCAGGGAACCGACGACACTGGGGCACCAGAGCCGGCTGGGGCCTCTGTGACCCATTCGTCCCTGACGTGCCTTGCAGGAGGCGTCTCTGCCACGGGTCTTCAAGCTTTTCCGGGCCCTGGGCCTGCGGCACTTGGTGGTTGTGGACAATCGCAACGAGGTGAGTCCCCACGGCCACCAGGCACTCGCTGCGTGCGGGCAGACTGGGCTCGTTGGGGTGCTGCTGTTGTCCCCGGGCTCACGGGGCCTGATGCTGTCCCTTCCCCGCAGGTGGTGGGCATGGTCACCCGCAAGGATCTCGCCCGGTACCGGCTGGGGAAGGAAGGGCTGGAGGAGCTCTCGCTGGCACAGACGTGACGTGGGGCAGCACCGCCCAGCGGGATCGCACGCTGGCCCCTCTGAGACTGGGACCCTCGTTTGGTAGAGGCAGGGGGAGGACTGGGCTGGCTCCTGGAGGTAGCGTGGTGCCTGGAGCACTGGCACAGCTGTCCTGCCCCGGCTCTCCCGTGTGTCGCTGCCTTCCCACCTCTGCCAGCTCATCTCCTCCTCGCCCTTTCCTCTGCTTCCCTGAGGGATCAAAATATGCTGTCGGTTCTGTTAGCTCTTTGAGTAAGCTCTCCGGGGGTTGTGTGAAGGCTGCAGCGTGCCTGGGGAGCCCGAGTGCCCTGCTGAGCTGGGTGCTGTCTCCCTGCCCTCTATCCCTGCTGCTGCCCTGGGCATCCCGGGACTGGGCACCTCCTGTGGGGCTGGGGCTGGCTCTGCAGGGATGGGAGGTTGCAGGGCTCTCCCCTGCTCCCAGGGCCCTGTCCCCTCTCCCCACGCTGCTGCTGGCTGGCTTGGGCTGAGCCCTGTGTCTGTTACTTTGGCCAGAGGGGATCCCTGCCCTGCCCCCTGTGCAATAAAAGGGCTCCCATGGTTCAGCAGTTGCTGTCTCTTGCTCTTTCTTGGCTCCCTTGACTGCAGTGCCCCTAAGCCTGTGGGGTGAGGACACGGCATGGCCCCTCCTCGTGGCTTGGAGGGGATAAGAAGGAGAGGGCTTCCCTCGGGGTGGTGGTCCTGGAACGTGACCCTAGTGTGTTCCCCTGTGCCTCCAGCCCTCCCCTCGGTCTCCTCAGTGCTGCTGCATCTCCCCTGCAGTGATACTGGGTTGAAAGTGACCCCAGCTTCATTCCTTTACTTTCTGCACCTTGGTCCAGACCTTTGCAGCAGCCTGGGTCCTGCTGGCCTTGGCTGCTGCCCCCTGAAACCAGCCACCACATCCAGCCATAGGGACAGAGCCGAGCCTGCAGCTCCCTGGGTGGCTCCAGCCCTCACGGTTCCTTGCCCTCGAAGCTCCAACTCCTTTATCTTCCCCTGCCCTCATTACCCCCTGTGCTGGCCTTGCCCCTGCTCCATGCACCGCACCCCTGGGGTGCGAGTGCTCTGCACTGTGTTCTGGGGGGACCTGGGCAGGGCAAACCTGGCCTCTAGGGGCTTTCTACTGCGGGCTACTTCTGTGCTCAAATAAACCCTCTTTGTACTTTTACGTGGTGCTGCCTGGCTCTTGCTTCCCTCCTTCCCTGGCCCCGCTGCCTGGGCTCGGGGGAGCCCTGAGGAGCTGAGGCCCTGGGCTTGGTGCTGGGGGGCAGCTCTGCGTGCCATGGGGTAGGGGGGTGTGCCCTATGAGGGGGAGTGCTGGGAGCCGGAGGTCCCTGGCAGGCCTGGGCTGTTCAAGGTTGCCCCTTCCTGGGTGCTTTTCCCTTTCAAGCCTGACAAAGAGGCACCACAAAGCCAGGGATGCCTCTGCCGGGCCCTGGTAACAGCGCTGGGCTGCAGCGGCAGCCAGGAGGCCTCAGGGAAGGGCCGGCTGTGCCCTGGTGCTCCCCTATCCTCCCCCTGGGTCTGACACCCAGCAGGGTGGTGGTGGCAGGTCCCTGCTCCCTGGGCAGGCAGCGGGGTCCCCGGATGGCAGCCGGGTGCTTTATGAGGCCCTGCGCTGCCCTTTGCCCCGGCGCAGCTGAGATAAGGGGATGGGATTCACGGAGTCGGGCCTGCAGAGCAAACACGGGCTGCTGGTTCCTCCAGCCACCCCGCTTCCCTCCTCCTGCTGCTCCTGGAGGGGCGCAGAGCCCTTTGTCACCAGCGGCAGGGCTGTCCCTGTCACAGCGGCGGGTGGCGAAGGACACTGTGCACATTTGTGCCTAGCGGGAGTCATTTATTCACTCGTCCCAGCTCCAGCTGCCCCAGCGCTGGCAGCGGGGCCGTGGTTTGATCATTAACTGGGTGGCACGTGGCGGGGCCAGGGTCCCCTCTGGTGGGCTCAGAGCCCCACAAAGGGCTCAGCATCCAGCCCCAGGCGGCCTGCCTCGGGAAGCAGCTCCCGCCCAGCGCCCGGCAGCTCCGGCCCCGGCTCCACCGTCCAGTTGGCCAGGAGGTCGCTGAAATCGGGGGTGCCGGCATGGAGGAGGCCGGCGGGGCCGGGGCCCGGCTCCTTCCAGAAGGAAGGCGGCAGCTTCCTCCTGTGCATGGGGGTGATGTGGCCGTATTTCCTCTCCAGCCGCTGCGTCTTGCCCCCGGCTGCCCGGGGTGGCAGACACCGGTGCACGCCGTACTCAAAGAGCTCGGCCAGCGGCCCCAGCCTCTGCGTGGCCCCAGAGCCCCCCCGGGCCATCACTGCCTCAGGCTGGGGCAGGCTGGCGGTGCCCGGCTCGTGGGCGGTGCACCGGGGCGAGCTGCAGTCCTCGGGTGTGCCACGGCCACCAGCGGGCTCCTCCTGGCCCCGCCGTCCGAAGTAGCGCTGGATGTCACCGCTGATGAGCTCCGAAAACCGCAGGAGCCTCAGGGTGGCCTCAGCGGCGTTTGGGCCGGCCAGCTCCAGCCCCCTGCAGCTGGTGCTGTCCTCTGCTGCCTCCTCTTCATCCTCCTCTTCCTCCTCCTCTTCGTCATCCTCCTCCTCCTCCTCGGAGAGGTCGGGGAAGTCGGGTTCGGGGCGTGCGGGCAGCAGCAGGCCGTGTGGGAAGGGCGAGGGCAGCCGCAGCCCGGCCAGGGGCCGGATGACACCCGCAGCCATGTCAGGGCGCAGGGGCAGCCCGGGGCCTGGACTCACCCTGCAGGGCAGGGACAGCGGGGTGAGGGTGGCAGCACCCCGGGGTGTCCCCGTCCCGGTGCCCCACAGCAGCGTTTGGCCCCAAGGTGGCAGCAGGGGGGTGCTGTGTGGGGCAGTGGTGGGGCAGCGGGGCTGTACCCCCCATCTGTGGGACAGGGGGCAACTGAAAACATCCCCCCGAGCCCTGGGATGTGTGGCAGCAGGGTTGTCCCCGCTATCCATAGGATGTGGGGAAGCACAGACACCCCCCAAGACACAGAGCATCCCCCCAAAAGGTGTGAGGCAGCAGGGTGTCACCGCAGGGCTGTGTGTGGAGCTGGATGAGGCCCTGGGCACAGCACCCTGCCACCATGGGGTGCACACCCGGGGTGCTGAGCCCCCTGCCCATGCGATGGTCCCGCGGGATTCCCTGTGGCAGGGCAAACCTCCCCGCACCGCCCTGGCTGTCTCTGACCACAGCTGGGTCTTGCTGAGCTGTGCGAGGACCCCTCTGTGTTCACAGATCTGTTCCCCGGGGTCCCCAGCCCGGGCTCACTGCGGGGCATTCTCAGCCACATGCGTGGGGGTGCCATCACCCGGCTCCGAGAGGCTTTGGGGGCAGCAGTGCCTCTGGGGACAAATCCTGCTGCCTCCTGGCCAAGCCTGGGACAGCATCGCTGCTGCCCCTGTGCATCCCTCTGCACCCTGTCCCCTCCGTGGGGCTTCCAGTCCCCTCCGTGGGGCCTCCCTGGTGCCACCCGAGGCTGGAGAACTGCCCCGGTGCAGGAGGGCATCGCCCAGGGCTGCGGCTCCTCCGCTGCCTCGGCTCAGCTCGGCACTCACCTTGGTGCTGCTGCCCGGCCATGCATAGGCTCCCGCGCCGCTCCCCCTCGCTGTCCCTCCACCTGGGCCTGAAGTATTTATAGCGGAGCAGCGAGCTGACGGCTGGCAAATATTTGGTAGCTGTATTGTAATAGTAGACTCGGTAAACAGAGCTGGGGTTTGCTTTAGCACCCAGCAACGGGAGAGCGGCGCGGGGAGGGACGCGGGGACGGAAGGCAGGGCTCACCTTAATGGTTCACTAGCCAGGGGATTTTCAAGTGTTGTTCCTGTAGATTCACCTATTAAATCGGCAGCCCCAGCTGCCAAACTGCCTGCACACTTGTACCGAGGGCTCTTATCTCCCCGCTGATTGGAGGCGAAATCAAGCTTTGTCAAATAGGCGTAAAATTAAATTTCATGCTATTTTGACTCCTGGAGTAGGGATCTTCTGAAGAACACACTGCTTATCGGGCCGTGCCTGTGCAAACAGGCGCTGTGGCTGTGACGGGCCAAACCTCCTGCCTGGAGCCTTTGCAGGGGTCCCGCAGTGCCGGGCGCTGCTGAGCCCCCCGCACAGCTCTGGGCCCCCTGTCTCCAACCTCGTGCTCCCCTGCAGACCCCAAGGCGGTTGTGGGGCTCAGTTATGAGTCCCAGGGTGGGTTTTTGAGTATTTTGAGGCGGCAGGACACGGCCCCAGTGGTGTGGCTGGTGGGAGAGGCACTTTGGGGTGGAGCGGTGGGGCTGGGTGCCCCAAGGCGGGTGGCCCCTGTCAGTCGGTGCTGGATGCAGGGATGGGGACGGGGATGTGTGTGTGGGAAGCAGCTGGGGCAGCCCCAGGGCAGGGACAGCACTCAGGATGGCAGCACCGTCACCGCAGGCAGGGGGCTGGGATGCCCCATGCCTCCTGCGTGGCTGTGTTGGTCCGGGCAGGCTGTGAGCATGGTAGAGGACCAGCTGGTGACAACAGAGCAGCTTGAGGTGGCTGTGGCCCAGCTGTGCCATTTCTGTTCTGGCACTGGGACGTGCCCTGGTGTGGCCATCTGGGGGGACGCAGAGCACAGTCAGGGGACAGGGGACAAAGGACAGCTGGGAAACCTGGGTGGCTGGGGGTGCAGGCTGGGTGGGGACACAGGATGGTCAGGGGACACAGGACAACCCACATGGGATACATGGGGACACATGGGACAACCCACACTGGAGGATACACACGGGATGGCTGGCAGCCTGACACAGAGCCCAGCCCCCCAGCACCCTGCTGCAGCCCTTGCTGGGATGATCCCAGGGGGGTTGCGGATGCACTTTGGCCTTGGGGACAGGCAGCCCCTGCTCCAGAACTGCCCTGTCCTCTGTTCATGGGGCTGATGGTGGCTCCCAGTCTGCTCCCACAGAACTGTCCCTGTCCCCCAGCACTGAGATGGGCCCCTCAGCCCCTTGCTTGGCACAGCACCGTTGGGGACAGTGCCACCTGGGGCACGGCTGTCACCCACCAGACCCCCACTGTCTGCAGCCCCAGGTGCCCCTTCCCCAGGGCTGACAGCAGGGACTGAGCTGTGGCACTGCCACTGCCACCAGCCGGGCCCCACGGTGCTGCTCTCCCCTCTACAAACGCTCACACTGGCAGTCCCGGGAGGACCCGCAGCCATTCTGCCCAGGCACCGCTGGGCAAACAGGGCCAGCGGGAGCTGATAAGCCCCGGGCACCCTTCGATCTGCTGCCTGACGTCACCCGCTGCCACCGCTGCCTGCCTGGCACAGCTTGGCACAGCCCAGAAGGGTTTGGTATGGGATAGCCTGGAATGGTTCGGTATGGCACGGTGTGGTACGGGATAGCCTGGCAGTTCGGTATGGCACAGCCTGTAACGAGTTGGTGTGGGATAGCCTGGCACAGTTTGGTATGGGATTGCCTGGAACAATTCAGTATGGCATGGTGTGCAATAGTTTGGTATGGGATAGCCTCTTAACAGTTCGGTATGGCATAGCCTTTACAGTTCGGTATGGGATAACCTGGCACAGTCCAGTATGGGATAGCCTGGAACAGTTCGGTATGGGATTGCCTGTAGCAGTTTGGCATGGCACAGCCCAGAATGGTTTGGTATGGGATAGCCTGGAACAGTTCAGTATGGCATGGTGTGGAACAGTTTGGTGTGGGGTAGCCTCTAACAGTGTGGTATGGCACAGCCCGTACAGTTTGGTATGGGATAACCTGGCACAGTTCTCTGTGGGATAACCTGGCACAGTTCGGTATGGGATAGCCTGGAACATTTCGGTATGGGATTGCCTGTAGCAGTATGGTGTGGCATGGCGTGGAACAGTTTGGTGTGGGATAACCTGGCACATTCGGTACGGCACAGCCTGGAACCGTTGGGTACGGCAGTGCCTGTAGCATTTTGGCACGGCACAGCCCAGCACGGCCTGGCCTGGCCTGGCACAGCCCGTCACGGCCCTGCCGCGGGAGCCACCCCCGCCTCCCCTCCCCGCCCCGCGAACTACAATTCCCGTCAGCCCGCGCGGTGCCGGGAGGGGCCGCTTCCGCCCAGCGCCCGCCGCCCGTCCGCCGCCGCCGCCGCTCGTCCGCCTGCGAGGCCGCAGCGCGGAGCCCGGAGCCGCCGCCGCCCTCATCCTCCTCCTCCAGGCCGGAGCCGCCCGCCCGCCGCGGCCCGGCCCGGCCCCGCCGCCATGTCGGCCCAGGCGCAGATGCGGGCCCTGCTGGACCAGCTGATGGGCACGGCCCGGGACGGTGAGTGGGGGCGGGCGGGGCCTGCAGGAGACGCCGCGGCCCGGCCCGGCGCTGCCCCCCCCCCGCTGCGGGCACCGAGCCCGGGCCCGAGCCCGGAGCGGAGGGGCCGGGGCCTGCGCCTGGCTCCGGGGCCTGCCCCTAGGGAGCCCCCGCTGCAGCCCGGGGGCCCGCCTGCGGCCTGCTGGGCGCGGTGCAGGGCTGTGAGGTACTCGGCACTCGGCTTCCTCAGCGAAGCAGTGCCCCTGCTCGCTCGCTCTCTCTCTCTCTCTGCGTGTTGAGTTGCTGTTGAATTGCTTCCCCTCCTTTTATTTCATACAAACTGAACAATTGTGGCCCCTCTATTTTATTTATAAAGGTTCAGTGTATCTTTGCCTGCCTACATCAATCTGCAAGGGAGTTGCAGAAAAGCCTCATGTTCATCGAGCCGTGAGTCACAACCAATTTTTAAAGCTGTTATAACAAAAGAAAAGTGTTTGCTTTTTTTCACGAGTAACTTTAAAAGTGTAGCATAGAAAGAAAAAAAAAAAACGACAAAAAAAAAAACATTTTGAGTAGACACAACATTATTCCTGGATGCTTGCAAATCCTAAACTATTTTCATACGTTAGTATTCCACATACCTGTGTCATATACACAGCTTAGCTTTAAAACTGTCACATACCATTACCACGTTGCCTTTACTTTTATGTATCGTTCCCCTGACTTCCTTACTGCAGGTGTGGGCAAGAAAGCTTTTCCTTTAAAACTTTTCAACAGTGGGCATAAAATTCTGCAGCTGAGGTCTTGAAGAATGCAGATGGGTATAGTATATGTTGGAGCTCGCAGTGTGTATTGACTAACTTTGTTTCCTTTTTCTTTTTTCTTTTTTGCTTTTTCTGATATTGTCTTGTTTAAGTGGCTCCCGAGTAAAATGTCTTCTGAGGGCGGGAGGCGGGTGGGAAGTACTTTTCACGTTCCAGGCCAAGACCTACAAGATTCAGCTTTGCACGGCCTTGGAAAACACACTGCATACTTGGTTTTGAGACCAAACGGACTGCTGTCTTAATTATCAGCTTAGCAAGTAGCAGTTGCCTATATAAACTGTCCAGCACAGCACTGTTCTATGATTTGTGACCCTCCGATAGCATGGGTTCCAGTATCTCCTGCCCCTTCATCACAGTAAAAAAATAAAAAAAATAAAAAGGGAGGGGGGTGAAAAAAGGAAAGCATTGGCTGCGAGCCAGACTGTCTGTCTCCTTTTTTCTCTTCTGGCTGTGCTGTCTCTTTATACGGATGACAGGCTTTGGACGTTACTTGGCTCGCCAACACTGTGTTTAACACGGTGTATTGGATGAATTAATGCTAAAATAGTATTTTATTTTTTTTTTTGCCACTTAAAAGTTTTCCAGAATATCCTGCTACCCTATAAGCGTTTTCAAGTAATTTGGGGGAGCAGGAACACCAACTGTTATAATCTGCATATTGAGGTGAAATGATCATACCAACGTCTTTGTTACCTTATCAGCATTCTAATGTCTCCTTATTTAAAACCACAAATGAATTTCAGGAGATGAAACCAGACAAAGGGTGAAGTTTACAGACGATCGTGTCTGCAAGAGCCACCTTCTGGATTGCTGTCCTCACGATATCCTGGCAGGAACAGTAAGTACCTTCTCTGTAATAAGGAATCCTGGTAAGGCAGAGGTTGCTACAATTCTCCTGGTCTCCTCTGTGCCATCCTAGGTAACTTCTAGGAGATGCAGCCCAGGAAACATCAGACTTCCCTTGCCCTAGAACAGTTGCAATTTTATTTTCAGTTTCAGTGACCTGTGTTTGGAACCACTGAAGTCAGGAGTTCTCAGAATTTGCTCGAAATGCTTTTTGTCTTGCAATCTCACGTGAAGTTGCAAGATTACTTCTATTTTAACTGCTTGTGATAATTAGGGTATGAAACTCCTGTGGAGGGCACGTCATAGCCTGGTTGAGCCAGCACATTGTCTTGGGTGCATTCTTCATTCCATTGCCTCTTCAGCGTAGCTGCATTTTTCTCACAAGCTGCAATAGCCCTCAATTCTTGAGCTTTTCAGTCTCCTCGTTTAAACCACGTGATGTTTTCTGGATGGAACCTCAGCTTTTTTCATCATCACGGGTTGACGTGCTAATGGCAGGTTACTGCTCAGGCCAGCTTCGCCTTTAGAGCTGGTGTGAGTGGTGTGTCACTCCGCCTGACTGGTTTAAAACATTTGAGGCAGCTTCCTTAGCTGTTGCCCTCTGGGGATGCAGCTGACGAATTTTCAGTGATTTAACTCAAATATTCTCAGTGTGAGCAAAAGGTGATGTGGTAACAGAGAGACCGTGTGGAGTAAGTATCCAATTAGGTGCTGGATGGAAGATGCAGTCTGACTTTCAGAAGACGGTGCGTGTCTTCTGTGGTTGCTGGATTACATGATTGCAGGATGGAGATGAGTGGATATTGGAAATCCATCTTTATCCTTGCTGTTTGGCACTAACTACTCTGGCATTTCATGTTGTCCATCCACTTACACTTTTTTTTTTTTTAAATGCAGTCAATATTTATAGCCCTTCCTTCTGTCATTCTGAGAGCTGGGATTGACACAGTGGGTTACCAGCAAAGGGCAGGGCTGGCAGGTAGCTCTGCCTCAGATTGTAACACCGTGGTCACAAAACTACAGTACTGCCAGCAGAAAGAGCTTTAGCAACGTCTGCCCTGGCTCTTAGCATGCAAACTTCAGCTTTTAAGTGGCTGTTGCTGCAAAGTAAGCCTGGAAGAGCTGAATACAAATTTTTGTATTTTTGAACCATTGTAAGGGACGCAGGGCAGAAATTTGAAGCTCAGATGTGTTTTCCAGTGGCTGCTCCATCAGCCTCCACATCACCTCACTCTGCTTCAGAATTGTAGAGCTGTTTAAGTCACCCTCTGCCCGTTTCCATCCTTTGTGCAAGTCACGGTGGGTTAGGATGGATTTTTTCAACAGCTTTTTGAAGATGCTGCCTTCCGCCTCTTCTGACGTGCTTCCAGGAAGCAGGTAGGTGGTGAGCCGAAGGGGTCAAATAAAGGGATTGGAGCCAGTGTCAAAGCACGGAGGAAGTGTAAGGTGCTCAGGTGCATTGTGAATCTCCTGGGTATAGCAGCACATCAAAAAGCTTCTTGGTTCTGTTGTTACATGTGTGCAGTGAGTTGTCTCTACTCTTGCTGTGGAACTTGCAATCAGAAATCTCACCCAGGGACAAGAAGGAAGACAGCTTTTGTGTAAGCGATCTCGTGGATCACTCGGATGATCTTGTGGTGGCCTTGAAGTGGCTGTGGAGCTCTCCGTGCAGCTGACAGCAGGTTCTTGGGGGCAAGAAAACATATTGGTGCCACAGGTCACTGTTGAAAGAACATGTGATGTCTGGAATGGGATTGACATTTAGCTGTCAGCACTACCAGCACAGAATGAAACACAACTGAACAGTGCAGGCTCTCCTCATGGACCCAGTCAGGTTTACAAACATCTTACAGTGCTCCGTTCATGGAGGAGATGTGTGGGTGGCTCAGCATTAACTGCACAGAGTGGCATCTCTCTCTCTGGATGTGTGTTAATGCAAACGTCAGGATCTTGTATGTTTTTGGAAACTTCCAACAGATGCTCCGAGCCTTCTGGTTAATGGTTATGATGCATCTTTTTCCCGAAGGCATTGTTCCTGCTGCATCGTTCAGGTACAGATAGTTCCAGGTAGTGGGAAGCTGGTTGGAGCTGAGCAGGGGACTGAATCTGGTCAGCAGCAATGATCAGTGAAATGTGATGAAGGACCTCTCACTGACCTTTAGGTGCAGAGTAGGAGAAAGAGTCCGGCCGTTAAGTAAGGCTCTGGACTGTTCCGAAAGCTGCAGGAGGCACGTTGGTGTTTGCTTTGTTTAGGTGGGCTGCTGTGCCTGGCCGTAAGAGCCCTAATCCATCAGTGGAAACACACATGGGGATGGTGTCATCTGGTAATCCTGAATTTCTCATTCCACTAATGAGTGGACAGATGAGTCTGAAGGCTGTCCAGGGAGAACATTACTTGGAAATTGCATTCAGAGAAGTTCCATGTCCCTCGGTGGGAGATAAAGATGAAATCTGTAGGTTGCAGAGGTGTTTTGTGGGGATCTGTGCTTTCCTTTTTACAACTGGGCAAAGCTCCAGACCTGTGGTTTCTTCTAAAGAACATTCCTAGTGATGCTTGCAAGAGATGCCTCAGGATGTACATGGATTGTGCAGCAAACATGAGCAGGGCTGATGGTCAGTGACACCTGAATGTGTTAGGTCAGCATGTTCATGGGGAGTTAGGCCTTTACTCAGGCTCTCCTGTCTCAAGAACCTGTATCACCAACCAGCCATGGATATTGGTTGGAACAAGTCACGGACGCTGCTGGAAAGGCTGAGTGTGTGATGATGCCTCCCTGATGGGACAAGGGCATTCTTTGAAACAGAAGGTCAAGTGATTTCACCTGAAGTGAGCAATACATGTAAGAATCTTCATGCACTTGGATATCTCAAAGGATCTGGAGGAAGACCTGAAGTTCACATGCTGATGAAGCCAGTGAATTCTCCCCTAGAGGGTGAGTTTAAGAGATTTGTTGCCTTTTAACAGAGTGAGAGGAATAAAGGACACGTTGGCTCTTCTGAGGCTTTGGGTTGGAGTTCCTTCTCTGAATTGGGGTTGTGGCTCAGCTTGCAAGAAGGGTTCAGATCAGAATACTTGTGATCTGTGGCAAACCCAAGAAGGATTGCTCTTTCTCCCTGTATTGGAAAGGGATTTCAGTGGAATGACCATACAACTAAAAGATTTAAGTCACATCATGCTCTAATGTTGTAGGAAGATTTTGTGGCAAAATTACAGTAGCTCTTCAGCCTTCCTTGAAAAGGCTTGCCGGAAGATGAAATCTTTTAAGCTCTGAAAGTACCAGAACAGTTGTTTGGGTTTTTTTGTAAGCATTACGTTTCCACTGCTAGAAAGCTCAACAAGGCTATTCCTGGATAAAGTGTCTGTAGCCTGCTATCTGTAGTCTCCTGTTTCTGGTAAATCTGAGCCAAGAGAGGAAGACTAAATAGTGGCAAGTCCTTTTGAATTGTTTTCTTTGTTTAAAAAAGATTATTAGCACAGGTAACTGCTGAAACCCCAAATGTTACCTGGTGGAGCTTGCTTTGGTTACCTTGTTTAATTCTCAACGCTTCCACTGCTGCTGGCTGAAAGTGTTGCTCCACGTGCGTATCCCTGGCACCCCCTGCTTTAGGTTGTGGTGTTTTGCTGGGATTCTGCATTGGTCCCAGTTCAGCCGTATTTAGCTTTTTCTGCAATTCTGACTTCAGTGTTGCTGTGTTTAGGTTTGGGCTCCTTGGGACTGAGAGATAGGGATGACTGGTCAGGGTGTTCCTTCATGAGCTCACCTGTGCCCTGCCATTTGTACAGCGTGCTGTGGCTCATGCTTAGGCCTTTTATTATTTTGGCTTTCAGAAGTGTCTTATTCTTTTTCTATTTTAAAAATAAGATGAATGTTCTCTGTTACATATTGATAACATAAAAATGCAGTTTCCGTGTTCTGTATGCATAATTAAACTCAGTTATTTGGCTGTTAGCTACCAGATTGGGGAAACCCAATAAATTTAAATTGCATTAACTGCAGTAGAGGTGAAGAACAGAATTCAAGTCAGGGCTTTCTGGGAGAGGAGATGCTCCTTAATTCCCATGCCTTATGCGTAGGAATTAGCTCCGTTGAGCTGGTGGGGTTTAAAGTTGCAGCTGCATGTGGGGTTAGCTGTAGAATTACGAGTCTGCTGTAGCTGAGCATGGAGTTCTGTTTTTCTAGCAGCCGTTCCCCTTTTTACCTTAAGTTCCTTTGTTCTTAGAATCATAGAATCACAGGATGGCTCGGGTTGGAAGGGACCTTAAAGCTCATCTAGTTCCAACCCCCTGCCGTAGGCAGGGATTCCACCCACTACATCAGGTTGCCCAGAGCCTCGTCCAACCTGGTCTTGGGTGCCCCACTGCCCTCTGAGTGAAGGATTTCCTCCTAGAGCATTTGTTCTTGCAGAGCATTCCATCTGTGTCCTGTGCCTTGGTATGTTTCGTTACGTTACTGATGTTCTTTCTGATGCAGATGTGAGCTTTGATCTCGGGGTACGAAGCTTTGTGTTTTGCTGTTCTGTAGCTCTGAAGCACCAGAGATGTTTGGAGTTGGTGCCTGCTGAAGAAGTTCCTGCTGCAGCATGCTGTGCCTTCCCAGCTCCTTCCCAGCAATTTGTAAGACTGCTGTGACCTACAGCAGGAGTAGGACTGGACTTAAAATATTTGGGGTGCTTTAATGTTGTCCTGGGAACTCCTAGAAGAGTGGTTCTAGCAAGCATGTGGTTTTTCTGGCTGGTTCTGTTATGACAGTTTAAGAGGAAGTTCTTCTTCCTGAAGAGACTTTGATATTGTGCACCTGTCAAGAGTTAAGCATCTGCTGCTTGTTGCCATAATGGGGGGGGATTCCCACATTAATTTTCCTTTTTCTTTTCAACAGCGAATGGACCTGGGAGAGTGTACAAAGATCCATGACTTGGCATTGAGGGCAGACTATGAGATTGCAAGTAAAGAGAGAGACCTGTTTTTTGAGCTGGATGTAAGTATGGAGGATGGTTTTTGGAGTTATTTGGTTGAACAATAGAAGTCGGTGGGTATTTCAGCTAACCCTATTATTTGACGTATTGTCTGGCAAGAACGTGCAGCCCCTTCCCAAATGTCAGCTTGATGCCGACATCAAATTGTAAACGTAATTATGGCCCTTGCAACCCCATTAGTCCAGCTACCTGGGAGGCTCTTACGGCATTCCTTGCATCCCACACCTGCTGCTCTGTACCAGGTCACTGTAACCTAATGGCCTGTCCCAGAAGAAGAATTAGTGTTAAAAGCCTTCTGCTCTGTGATTTCACTTCTGGCCAGATTTAGCTTTCTCTGATGGTACGAGTCTAGGAGAAGAGCAGTCATCTTCCGATTTCATGCAGTGCTTTTTATCTCTGCACCCGTTGCTCATGTAACGGAAGGTGCAGTACAAAGCAGCAGTTATTTGTGAATTCTGTTATATGTCAGAGGAAAGGAACAGTGTCAGGTTCCAGACAGATGACAGACATTAGGGCAGGTGTTTTTTTTCTTTGACTTTCTGCAAAGCTTTTTACATTTTTTTCTGAAGGCATCTGTTCTTGAAGTTGTTTGTGCTCTGTATGGAGAATGCACCAGCTAGCTGTTGGCTGTCAAATTGGCTAACACATGGAGAGCATCTTGGTTCACAGTTCTCTTTCTGAATGTGCAGGCTATGGATCACCTGGAATCCTTCATTGCCGAGTGTGATAGGAGAACAGAACTGGCTAAGAAACGCCTGGCTGAGACACAGGAAGAGATCAGTGCTGAAGTGTCTGCAAAGGTATCATCCTCTCGATAAACCCTTGTTTTGAAAGGCTGTGCAAGAGCACTGGTGCTCTGCTGTCTCCTGACACCATTGATAGTGGGAAGCTGTGCTCCACAAAGACTGGCTGGATTCCAGCCATCACCCTCAAATGCTGCTCTGGCTGTTCTTGTGTCTGGTTCCGAGAGCTAGAGTAGGGTAAAATATGAACTCTAAAAGATGTTGCTTTAGCACGTCTATAAGGTATATAGGTTTCCTGTCCCCTATTCAGTGTTCATGTAACAGCTTAGGATAGTAAATCTATCCCGTGATTTGTTGTCTTCTCATGTAGCAAATGCTCATGTAATTTCCTCATTGGGAACTTCTTTCATGGGGCCAGTACAAAACACGTTTCCAAAGCTGGTTTTGTGGATTCTCTCCTGTCCAATAAGCCATGAATGTGCCACTGTTTGCAGCAGAACTGATGATGTCCTGTCTGCCTATGGTTACTTCCTTTACTACCTGTCTAGAACTGTTGCCTGTGCTTAGCCTACCAACATCTTTTTGTTGGGATTCCTTTGACTTTTGGAGATTGATGATGATCTTCAGCAGTGGCTTATTTATGTTAAACAGGTTTTCTGTTTCAAAGAAAAAGGAAAAGTTGTCCTGCAATCTTTGGCAAGCTTTTTGTCTTATAAAAAAAATAATTCTTATTTTCTGTAGGCAGAGAAAGTGCATGAACTGAATGAAGACATTGGAAAACTCCTAGCTAAAGCTGAGCAGCTGGGAGCTGAAGGAAATGTTGATGAGTCTCAAAAGATCCTGATGGAAGTGGAAAAAGTCCGAGCAAAAAAGAAAGAGGCAGAGGTATGGTGGTGTTCTGGGAATTGTAACAGCTGGTTGAGCTGTGTGATAAACAGCTGGGCAGGTCCTACCTCTCTTCTTATTTTGCCAGCACCTCCTCTTTCAGTTCCGGCAATGTGCTGGCAAGTAGTTGGTGGTGTAGTGTGATAGACAAACAAAAGCTCTTTAAAAACTTTTATCTGGTGAAGAGAGATGACTTGGAGGGGGAGGCAGTTCTTTCTCTGAAAGATCTGGTCACTAGTTACTTGCAGGGATAGACCAGCAGGGCAGCTGCGCTTGCAAAGTGTTTTGTATGGCACCTCCTTTATATTGAGGGTGCTTTTATGATCCCTGATAGCAGCAGTGTTGGTTTTTGCAGGGGTTACCCTGGAGGGTTGAGGTTGTGTAAGGACTCCTTGACATTTGCCTTTTTTTTTTGCCACCTTTCAGGAAGAATACCGAAATTCAATGCCTGCATCCAGCTTCCAACAGCAGAAGCTGCGTGTGTGTGAAGTCTGTTCGGCGTATCTGGGTCTCCATGACAATGACCGGCGTCTCGCTGACCACTTTGGAGGCAAATTACACTTGGGTTTCATTCAGATTCGTGAGAAGTTGGATCAGCTGCGGGTAATCTTGTCTGTTTTAAACCTTCTTGCAGTTCTGAGGTTATTCAACATTTACATTAAGGTCGTACAGAATTCTTCTCAGAGTCCTTGTATAAGCCCAGAAATTTCTGATTTCTGAATCCTGGAAACTTCAAATGGAGGTTTGCCTAGCCTCATTGTGCAGTCTGTTCTGGGTAACTAATGTTGTACCCTTAGAATTAGTCAAACTAGACCACTGCTGTAACTTCTTCCTCAACTACACGTGGCTGTACTCATGGTCTTTCTCATTGGTTTGGCTGAAATTTGTCATTGAGTTTTCTGACTGTCGAAGAGCACTTTGAGACTTCTTAATGAAACACTTTAACTGGAGTTCTATGTAGTGCTGTTAAGGAAGGAGGTCTGTGGTAGCTGAAGTGCTGATCAGCAGTTTTCTGGAGTGGTTTGTAATGGCCAGGTGGTACTAGCCTTGCTTGCAAGCAGGAACCTTTAACCTGCTGGAGTAAGAGTGGTGAGTCCTTTGCCATACTCCTCAGAATATTGAGGTCAATGCCTTGATTGATTATGGCACAAGACCAGGGCACTCTTCTGTTGTGTATAATTGTGGTGAGACAGACCCTTGCCTCAAAGCCTGTGGGCTCATCACTTAGAGCACAAGCACAGCAGATTTGTGAGTGACATTTCTTGGGCTGATGCAGGTTAGTGCATCATAGGAGAATGAGAATCTTTATGGAGATCTGGACTAGCACATAAAATACCACGAAACAGGTCCCTGTCTCACTACGTGAATAGTCTCCCTGCAGATCTCTATCCTGTTACCGTATGGCTGAAATATGATGAAAATTTTTTTTTAGAAAACGGTGGCAGAAAAGCAAGAGAAGAGAAACCAGGATCGTTTGAGACGGAGAGAAGAGAGAGAACGAGAGGAGAGAATGGGCAGACGGTAGGTGAAAGTCAAAACCAGCTTCGTAAAACAAACAGTTATTAAAATAATTTCTTGTATCTGAGTATTGCAGGAAAGCAGCATGTGCTGCTGGATCAACTGTTGGATATGTGCTGGATGCTGTGTGAACACCTTGGCGTTCAATTTGGAATGAAAACAAATGCACAGAATCCCCACGTTAAAGTGATTGTGTATTATTTTAATCCCCACTGTGTATCCAAAAGATAGAAGCTCAGAAGATGTGCAGTCTTCAGGCTTACGTTGGTCTAGTCCCTGTGGCTGGGAGTCTGGATGAAATGACCTCATCTAGTGCATCCAAGTGGGAAAACTTAGAATGAGTGCCAGGTCTGCTCAGATGGCTCTTGTCATGCAAAAGTTCTTTGGGTAGTCCTTCTTGCTTCTGGGCTAGGAGATGACAGCAGAGTGGAGCTAGTATCCATGAGCCAGGTGGCAGGCTGCCTGACTTACTCAAACTTTTTTACAATAGCAGTGAGGTACGTTTGGCACAGCTTTGGAGGATGCTTTCCAGGACGTCTCTGGGCTGTCCTGCTCAGAAGGATCCCAAGGAGTGGCTGGTTGTGGTGGTTGTGGCCGTGTGTGTCACCTTCTGCTCAAACACATGTAATCCTGGAGCCTGGGAGTGGCTACCACATTGGTATTCTCATGACGAGTTCTTCTGCCTCTTGCCAGCTGAACTGGAAGAACTAATTCTTCCGTGTGTGTAAACAGCTCGGTTAAACAGCCTGGCATGAAGAGAGCGGTTATTTATTGGTGGTGGTCACACAGAGGACGTGGCTGAGTAGGAGCACTGTTCTTGTCACAGCTTTTTGCCAGTTACCTCATGTTTCTCCTCAGTCTTATAGTTGAATCTGAAAAAAATCACCTTGCTGCATGTGGAGAGTTCTTTTTGACCCTCAGTGTCAACTGAGGTGTGTGTTTCAGGCGTCCTTTGGGGCATATGAGCTACATAACTGCAGTATGTCTCAGGTAGTGCTGCCCTCTGGATATACGTTTCTGGAAATTCTAGCAAACAAGTCCCAGAACTGAAGGACCTTGGTTTTCTGTGGTCTGGGGCTTGGCAATTGTGGTACATGAAGATGTAAGCTCCAAATTGTCATGCGTTCCCTGATTTGAGTATTTTATTTGGCTTCTCTCACTGGGGATTGCCTGGTGTCATAGGAAGTGCTAGTTCATGCCGCAGCTTTCTGCTGAACTGCGGCACTTTATGATGAGCCTTGCAGTTTTCTGGCCTCTGTGTAAGGATGTCAGTAGTGCAGTTGTACTTGGGAGCTACGGAATGTGGAACTGGCTGCTGAACCCAAGAGTCAGATGAATGGGACTGATGGTGTTGGTGTTCTGGAGACAAAGATGGCAGTGAGACAAGAAGCAGCTTCCCACGCAGCTGCTTCGTGGTAGGCTTGTTCTGGCTCACAGTAGGACCCCTCTAACCTGGAGAGTGTCTGTCTCCATAGCCTCTGGTATTCCAGGAGTTTGTTTCTGCATGAAATTGATTCAACCCAGCAGTTGCACTCTTGGTCTGCATCTCCCCAACCTCCCATCTCTGCTTTCTTCTTTCTGTGGCATGTGAGATTTTGGGAACACACTTGAAATACACAGCTCCTGGGAGTTGAGGAGCCTCTTGTGTTCACAGCACAGGTAGCTCACATATGGATACATCTGGTAAGGGGTTTCTGAATATTTCATGCTATAAATATAACAGTTAAGAATTGCAGTGAGTTGGCCAGGTGTCTGATATCTTGCTGGTTTCATATTTTGCACCAGTTAAAGTCTGTGGCCGGCCTTTTCCCTCTCTCTGTCTGGAGGCACCTCTATGATTCTCTGTTCAGATGTCAAAAAAAAAAGCATGTTTTGATGGAGCCAGGGGTGATGTATAGGGGAGGTCAAATTGTTTTCCTCTCTAAAATGGGAACTTGACACAAAGAAGGAAAATAATTTTCCCAGTGGATGCTTAATGTCAACTGGGACTAGAGCCCAGATTTCTTGATTTCAAAGCACCTGCCCTTCTGGGTGCTGTGCAATGCCATCCTTACAGGGGTGTTTTTCTGACAAAAACTGATCAGTGACTTCTAGCAACTTAAAAGACTACCTGTCTTAAGCAGAACTTGATACTTAAGGAACTACAGAAAACACATTTCCTGCATAACTTTTATTGTTTTGTCTTCATGTGCAGCGTCTTCAGGGGGGTTATTCAGCAAGAGGAAGAATGCCACTTGACTTTGAGAAGTCTTTGGTGGCTTTTAGGCACTGTGACACATTATGGAAGCCTGCAGATGGGTTTGAAGAACTCTTAACCCTTATAGACGTTATTAATTTGTCAAATAAACTCTTTTCCACGTAGGAATGAGTGAATGGTTTTGTTGCCCCTAGTGGTCCTAGTGGTGAATGCAGAGAAGTTCTCTGTTCTGTGGTGTTGCTGGTGACTGCTACCCAGTGATCCCTTAGGACTGAAATTCTCTGGAGAGCTGGCATGTTTGGAAGGGCAGACAGCAGTATTTGCTTGCCAAGTACACCAGCAAACAAGACCATGGAGTTGCTGAATGGATTTCCTTTTTAGTAAGTTAGGCAAAACATAGGTTATGAAACTCAGCACATAGCCTCTGTCGTGCAGGACAGAAAAAATAATAAAGCACAGCTTTTGACTTGGCTGGGCAGCATTCATCTGCTGTGTCCTGATGTATCCTGATTTCGGCTAGTAAGGAAAGTGCAGCTTTTTTGGATGCTTCCTGAATTTCCAAAGCTTAGCGTTATGGAGTGATTATCAGGAGTTTGTGTGCACTCCTGCTCAGATCGTAGTCACAGAAGGGTGACCAGGCTTCTTGCAGGGGATGTGGAATAGCTTTGTGTGGATATGTGCACCAGTGATTCAGAATAAAGTGATCAGGAGGAAAAGAACATGAAGAACTTGGAGTAACGACAACCATCAAAAAATACAAGAGGCCTGCCAGGCCTCTCCAGTGTGTCCTGCTGCTCTGTCACTTTTTGTTACGTGAGAAAGTGGGTGTGTAGCTATTGCCTTGCTCTCCTGGTTTATCAGCTTTGCCTTCATCTGGTCTTGTCATGCGTGGCCTGGTCTTGTCATGCAAGGTTTATTCACCTGACTCCCAAGGTCAGCTCTACCTGGTTTACACTCCTTTTACCTGAAGCCCTTTCTAAATTTCTGTTTTTTCTTTCTACCACGATTGAACTATCCTGTTCATTGTGAAGGGGTGTCAGGGCATATTGATTCTTCTAATATTTTCTTATCCATGTATGGTTTTAAAATGTATTAACAAAGTAGATACTTCTTTTTCTCTTTTTTTAGTTTTGTGTGTAACTTTCAGCTGCATCTCCTGTACGCAGCCAAAAAGCTCTGTGGCTGTGTAGCTGGAGCATCCCCTGTGAGTCTGTATGCAGTGGGAGAAGTTAAGGGTTCAAGGCGAAGTCACTAAACAGAGGCTGGCTGCTTTTCAAGTAAAGCAGAAAGAGCCTGTTCAGTCTGTGATGTTCGGAGGTAGGCTGGCTTCGAATGTGGCCATGGAGAAAAAGGAAAGGCATTGTCCTTCAGGCGGAGTGGCTCCTCAAGTGGTGCTGAGCAAGGGTGCTGCAGGAGTTGAAAGAACTGTAATGTTATTTACAGACTGTCAAAAGTTCGGAAACTACAAACACCCTGTAAAAACTAGTGTTTCTGCAACGTTCTGCAACTGTACCTTCTCTCACTTAACTCTCCTCTCCTTTCTAGGTCTGGATCAAGAAATAGAGATCGTCGAAGGTGAGTGCAGTTCTCCCAAATGCCTATTTGTGTTTTTTCTAGTTACTGTGTTTTTTCATGGGTCTCAAATGGAGTTTATTCTGTGCCACAGTCATTTTGTTATGTTCCCTGAAAGAAACAGGAGCTACTGCTTGGGCACTTCTGCAGGGCTGTGCAACCCAATGTCACCCGTTGGACTAGAAAGCATCTGCTGGCTAGCCCGGGTGGGACAGAGGGTGCTGTGTGCTCCAGAATACCAGCGTAAGAACACACTCAGTACCTTTTTCAATGAATGTCTAATACCCCTTGGTAGTTTTTGTATCTGAAATGTATCTATTATATATAATACTTCAGATGTAAATAATAATAATAATAATAATTTTAAAAGAAAGATTCAAGATGAAAGCCCCAACATCTCTGTGAAGAGCTTGCCTTTATGGTATGACAGCATTCCATAAGTGATCACATACCTGGAGGTCATCTTCTCTCCTGTTTCCCACATACATTGGCATCCTTTATTTTGATTTTAGAGCAGATTGAAACAAATCAGTTTTGAAAGTGCAGTACTTTCACAAGGGGGGCTCCTTTTGGCAGGCTGCCATACAGGTTGTGGTAATTTCACGTGAGGTTTATTTTGCCTTTCCTTCTCCTCCTTCAGTCAAAGTGAGGCAAAATATTACAGTTGGTAGGCTGTGCTCTAGGCATCACCACGTGCTGATATTAGTGGTGCAAGTGATTTTCATAAGCTCCCCATCAACTCGAATTTAACCTCTGGCGTTTTGTTGGTAGCGTGAACCCAGGAAGGGAGGAGTATGTTCACCCGGGGGGCGATCCATGCCCGTAGGGTCTGGCTGAGAGGGTGAGGGCTGATGCTTGGGGTCGGTGTTGCTCTGGAATGTCTGATGGGTGCCAGTGTACGGAGGGGATGTACTGGCCCATCTCCGGAGCCTGAGGCAGTCTGTGTCCCCTTCAGATCACGGTCTCGGGACAGGAGGCGGAGGCGCTCGAGGTCAGCTTCCCGTGAACGGCGGAAGTCTCGCTCCAGGTCCCGAGACCGGCACAGGCGCCACCGGAGCCGTTCCCGCAGCCACAGCCGAGGTCACCGGCGGGGGTCCAGAGACAGGAGTTCAAAACACAAGTACGTATGCCTCACACAAGTGCTTCTCTGCAAAGGGGAGTCCCTGGCATCACAGAGAACCTCCTCTGATCCTTAGAGTGAGCAGGAGTCTGATGGGTTTCTCAAGTTAGAAGGTGCACGTGCCCTGTACCAGCTCCTGGGCCAAAGCAGTATTCCCCAGTGGCAGTCTGTAGATGGCCTCACATGGGCACAGTGCCTGTGCAGCAAGGTCCCAGCTGGAGAGTGGAGTCTAAGAGACAAAACTGTCATTCCCCAAAATGTTTGGCTGAGCCTTGAAAAATTGCTGGGTTTCTTGCATAAGCAGCAGCTCATAGTCATGCTGGTGCTCACTCAGCCTCCCCAGGCATGTAAAACCCAAGTAGCAGAGGCAGTTTTGACATTACATTTCTGTGTTTACCTTCTGCTTCCCAGCTTCTTGCTCTCAGTGCTGGAATGGGGAAGGGAAGAGTATGATTTGGGAACTGGGGGAGGCCTTCTATTAGGGTGACAAAAAAGCTAGTTGAGAGATTTTTAAAAATCTCCATTGGGTGAGGGAGGGAGAAAAACAGCTGGAAGGAGGAGTTATACCATTCTGTCACTGAGGAGAAACCCTGTAGTCTGAGAAAAGGCTTTAAGCCTCTTCTGAAACTCAGCAACACGCCCCCTGTGCTGGAGGAAGGCTGAAGCAGGCATGTGTATGTAGGAGTATTAGGAAAATTGAAATGAAACCACGTGTTTCCTTACAGCCCTTCCAAACCCAGAAGCAAGTTTACCCCCAGGTGCTTGCTGAAGTTAGAATCTAGCCTTTATTTTAATGCCCTTAGTTAATAGGGGAGTGCCTAAGGAGTGTCTCACCTGATTAGGCACCACCATTTAAGTACAATTCAAGAAACAAACCTACTGTTGTGTGCCTTGTGTCACTTTAGCTAAGGGGTAAAAGAACATATTTTAAAAATACCCAGTGAAGGGGAGGGGAATAATGGTATGAAAAAAAGTCTGTTAATACGTGGGGGGTGTGTGTGTGTGTGTGAATACTGTTGATTCTCCAATGGCTGAGATACTAAAGTCCTTTTTTAAATCTGTCTTGAACATGAAAAATAAAGAAAAGAAGTTTGGACAATTAGGAAGTGAGGAAGACCCTGTAATAACTATTACTAAAGAGCAGGTAAGGGATTACTTCGAAAACCTTGAACACATTCAATCAGCCCATTGAGATTGTAGGAGGACTGGCTAGCTGACATACCTCCACAGAGTTACTGAGCTGGGGAGAGACCAGTGTCAGTTTAAGAAAACAAAGCAAAATGAACAAACAGGAAAGCGTTATTCCCTGAAAAGGGTGTAGCTTCTGTTTTCACTCAGAGTGAACAAAACCTACATTCTGGTTCTGCTGGTCTGAAGTCTTGGTTCTATAAAGAAATAGCCTGTCACGGGATCTGGAGGTCTGAGGGTAAGAGAACTATGGAGAGCATGGCCTGTTGTGGGGACAGGAAAAGAGTTAATTTAATCAAACACTCATGTTGTTTCTTGTCTTCCAGTTAAGTGACACAATTTAAAGTAACGAAAATGAAGTGGCTCAAGATACAGAGGGCTGTAAGGTTTTAATGTAATTGTGCAAGAGTTCCAAACCTTAAAACCAACACGAAGGAAAGCTGGAACCTGTAAGATGCCTGCCAGGTCCTCTTCTTGTGACTACAAAGTAGGACCTGTGTGCTGAGTCCTAGAGTACAACCTGCTGGCTGTGCAGGGTCTCTGACAGCTTCTGCCTGGTTCCACAGGCGTATGGGCTGCTAGAGAGAATTAAGGGCCAGCACCTAGTTGATAAGCAGATTTCTGACAGTTGGCATGAATCATACAGGGTAAGAGCCTTTTAGGATTGTTTCTAGTATGAAAGCCTCTGCTTAATGCTGTGTGGGCTGACACAATGAAGCACTGTTGAAAATCTGTAGCTATCATTTCAGCAGGCTGTGTAAAGATTTGCCTGTTGTGTGCTCGAAATTACAAATTGGTATCATCCTGACTTGGAACTTAGGGTGCTTGGGATGGCTGCTTGTCAGATGCAGTGACAGAAGCCTAGGCCTGAGCAAGCCTTTGAATCCAAAGAATACAGCTGGTATTTAAAGCAGTTGAGCAGAAGTCTGCTAGCTTAAAGCGTAACCCCGTAAAAACCTCTATAAAAGACACAAACAGTGCTGAATGACAGGTGAGGAAGAAATTGCTGGTGCTTCAGTACAGCCTAGTAAACTAGCAAGGCGCAATGGGAACACCTCAGAGGGACCCTGTGGCAGCAGCTGTGAAAGGCTTACTCTTAAGGAGAGGCTAACAGGGGCTGTGCTGGCCACTGGGCACTGCAAGCTTTATGTGAAACACTCAGGTGTGCAGAGGGACCGGGGCTTCTATTTGGGCAACACTACTCCTGATGTTACAGTCCCTGGGCACATTTTTGTAAGAAACTTGTGTTATGTCATAGCCCTGTTAGGAAAAATGTTGATGTTTTGTGCGTATTTTACTCAATTTCTTTCATCTGTGGAGCTTATAGCAATGGTTTACTTTGTACTTCAGATCTTCTAGAGATCGATCTTCAAGAGAGAAGTCCCGAGACAGAGAGAGAAAAGAGAAGAGCTCTTCTGAGAGGCGGCACGAGAGCACAAATGGCAAATCTCGTTCCAAGAGATCAGAAGAGAGAGAAGCTGGCGAGATCTGAACTCAAATGATCTGTGTTGCACTGTAAATAGTCTGATAAACATTCTACACAAAGCCTAAATTTCCCATTTATATTTACTGAATACAACTCATCTTTTGTAGTTTTGAATTTTTATTGTTTGGCAGATAGCTGTGAGTTTGTAGAGACACAGAGTTACGTACTGTTTAACAGGTTTTGTTTTAGTAGGAATAAATAAAGCTGACCGATCGTTTTCAATTCAGGCCGGCGTTCGCCCCGTGTGTGTTGTGATGCGATGAGCGCGGCAGGTGGGGAGCTGAGCTGCTGTCCTCTTTGTGATGCTTTTGGAGAAGATTTTACCTGATGCTTTGCACAATGGGAATTTGCGATCATCTGTAGTGCTGGTTCCAATTTGATTAATTTTTTCTTGTATGTTAAACGGAGAGGGTTGGGTTTTTTATCCCTTTTAGTGTCCAGCCACCTCATTTTTAAGTCTCCAGCCTCCGGGAGCTGCCTCACTGCTCCCGTTAAGGCAGACAGTGCTCGGCCGTGCTGTGCCCCTCTGTCAGCAGCTCTGGATTTTGTGAGGGTGCCCAAAACTTCAACAAACACCGGCTGCGGGCTGTGCCCGGAGGGTGAACCGGGGCTTGATGCAGGCTCAGAGGCCAGCAGCGGCTGCCCTGCCCCTCAGAGCGTGTGACGGGCAGAGAGGGACCGGGCAGGCTCCGGGGAGAACCGGGGGGGCGGCGGGGACTGCACGGGGACCCCCCCGGTGCTGTGGGGTCCCGGCTGTGCCCGGTGCTGGTCCCGGTCCCGGTCCCGCTGCTGCGCGTTGAGGCCCCGCCGCTCCCCCCCCGGCCTCCGCCTCCTCCCTCCGGTCCCGGGGCGGGGCCGGGCCGGGGCTTCCGCCGCCAGCCGGGAAGCGGCGGAGGGGGAGGAAGGCGGAGGGGAAGGGGTGAGTGCGGGCAGTGTGTGTCCGTCTGGCTGTGTGTGTGTCCGTGGCTGTCTGTCGGTCCTGGAGGGGTCCGGGGGGTGCTGGCGGAGGGGAGGCGGCGCCGCGGGGGGCTCGCAGCGGCCTGCAAGGGACTGGGGTGAGGCAGGAGGGGGGCGAGGGGCTGGGGGTGCAGGAGGGGGGGCTCAGCCCGGGAGGAGAGGCTCTGCCCGGGGGGCTCTGAGGTGCTGGCCCCGGGCCTGCAGAGCCCTGGGGGTGCCCCGAGCCGTGGGGGTGCTGCAGGCAGGGCTGGACGGGGCCCTGAGCGCCCTGCCCCGGGGGGAGGCGTCCTGCCCAGGGCACGGGGGGGTTTGGGGGAGTTTTGGGGTCCTTCTGACCCAAACCACTCTGTGGGGTGACCCTGTGAAGGCAGACGGAGGCCCCACACCTCCCAGCGCTGTTCCATCCCCCACTGAACGTTTCTCTCCTCTGCAGACCACAGGCTCGGTGTGCAGGCGTGAATTAACACGTTTCTGGCAGGAATAAAACGCCTCAGTGTCCCCAGTGGGGCTCTCCCACCTTTTTTTTTTCACCCTATTTTGGGAAGCGAAAACTCCCCGCTAACTGCTGGGAGCCCTGGGCCTGGAGCAGAGGGGCCTGGAGCCAGCCCCGGGTGCCTGGCCCTGCTCTAACAGCCCGGCAGTGGGGCCAGCTCCTGGGAGAGCAAAAAAGGGAAAAAAAAACAAACGGCAATTTCTGGGGGAGGAAAGAGGGGTCTGTCCCGGAGGCGGCCGGCAGTGACAGCAGCAGGTGGCAGAAGGCCATCGCTCGGTGCTGCCCCAAACCCCGCTCGGCCGTGGCCGGTCTGTGACCTGCGCAGTACGGGGAGATCTGTGGAACAAGCTCTTGAGTTAAAAAACGTAATTCCTCTTGTTCTTTTTAATAAATGTACGTCAAACCACTGCAGCATCTTCTAAAAACCTTTCATGCCCGGTGATCCCCCCGAAGGAGCTCCCCTGCTCAGCCCCTGGCAGCGGGGAGGCCCTGTGGATGCGGTGGGGATGTGCCTGATGCCACGGGCTGGCACAGCTCGCTAATTAGCACGCTTGGGGCTGACGCAAGGGGTCTGCAGCAATCAGTGAGGGCGAGTGGCTTTGAACCAGAGGCGCTTACACGTTCTGGGATGATAAATTGCCTGTGTTTTCGTTGCTTGGTTATTATTAGTGGCCTAACCTGTAATCAGTTCCACGTAGCTCTGCAGTTTTAGTGCTGTTCTTCAGTGCTGTGTCTCAGGATGATGTTTTCCCCATTGCCATTCTGGAAAAACACTGGCCCAGGCCTTGCTCTTGACTAAACTAATCAAGTTTCTCCACTTGAACGCGTGACTGCAGTGAAAACTGCCCTGGAAAACGTGACTTTTCTCCTACAAATGACAGGGCTGTCACTCCCTGAGACTACGTCTGGTGGTGCTCCAGAGAAGTTTCCAATTCTCTTACCATCACTGCTCTCTGGAGTTAGCTGTGGCTGTCGTGGAGGGTGAAGTATCACTTAAGAAGCACCTGGTGGTAACAGAAGGAAACCAGCAGGAATGTGGGAAGGGAGGGAGGACAACTAGCAGCAGTGCAGCTGTGTCTGAGCCCTGAGGTCTGAGCTTCAAACCATGGCCTTACAGAGGCTGCTGGGGTGGCAGAAGGAGCTGGGGGTGCCCCGCGGTGTGGGAAGGGGATGATCTGCCTGCAGCAGATCTCCCTGCGAGCCGGGGGCTGGGACTTTGTGTCGAGAGAGAGTTATGAGCTGCAGGTGACCCAGCAGAACGATAAGCTTGTGTATGGAGGGCAGTCTGCGTTTGGAGAGGAAAATCTCAATCTGAGGAAATCTTGACTTATTTCCTCTCAACTGGATCCCGGTGTAAGTAGGACTGCAGAAAAGGGAAAAAATTGGCACGTTTTGTCATTAATTTCTTGCTGTTGCAGCAGGTGACTGCCCAGTGAGCTCACTGCAGTGCTGCGCGGTGCAGCCAGCGTTGGAAGACAACCCCGAGGAGAATGTTGCATCTTAGCAGAGCAGCATTTGGAAGCTGTTTGGTCGTCGTGGGTTACAGTGCGGGGTTTCAACAGTTCCTGCTGGCACAAAAGGAACCTGTAAGGTGTTGTAAAGAACAGCACCACAAAAAGACAAAAAAACAAGCTCTGCATTTGGGGTACTGAAACGGCCAGTCCTAATCTGACTCAATCACCCTGTGAAAAATGGGAACGTGTTGAACAGCAGATCCAGGTCTGATATATTGCTAGAGAATTTCCAGGAAGAACTGGCAGCTTGTGACATTACTGTAGTTAGGAATGTGTTTCGTATTTTATGGGTGGAAAATGAGTTAAACCTTCCATCACACTCATACTTAAATGATTTGTGTCCCTGGTTATCGTACATCTGGCTTCACGTGGTTCTCTGCGCTTCTCGAGCAGCGCCAGCTCTCTGATAATGACAGTTTGCCCTTAGATTTAGGTGCAGCTTGGCACTGACCGCTTGCTGCACGAGTTTCACAGGTTTGGTTCAGATCAGATCTTCCAAGCTGTAGCTTCAGGAGAAGAGGAAGGTCGGTGCGCCACGAAGGTGAGTTACGCTGGGGGACTGCGCTTGTCCTGAGAGTGGCGGCGGCGCCGTGGGACGAGAATGGGGACAGCAGGGACTGTCCTGAGCAGGGCCAGCTGGTGCTCGCTGTGCTGCCGTGGGGGAATGGCCTTCAGAGCTTGGGGATGGAAGCGTGCCCCAGCGAAGGAGGTCATGCAAGGTACAGAGCCCTCTGGGTACGTCGGTCGTGTGCAGCCCCTAATTATTCCCTTTTCTAGGGAGTTTTTCCGATGGTTTCTTGCAGTGAGGTGTCCCGTCCCCCAGCAGAGGGCCGGTACTAGCCACGAGGTGTAGCACGGGCAGCATGTGTAAATAATGCAGGAGCACGGGGTCAGGTAGCAGCGTATTTCATTGCAAGGTGCTCGGGTGCCTTGGAAGTCGCAGTGAGTTACATCTCCCTCTGCCAGAGGGAGACAAAATGTCGGCTGCGGGAGGGTGGTGACGCTCCCGAAAGGCCCAGGATCGTTTTCTGCTTGTCTCCAATTAAACTGATTACTGGAGTTCTTTGTTGTTCAAAGATCAGTCTGTTTCATGTGCTGCCAGCATGTACTTTGGCAGCTGTGGGCAGTGGGATTTCCTGCATTGTCCGAGTCTTTGCCGCTGACCTTCGGGGCCGTTGTTCCAGCACTCCCTATGCTCTGGCAGGGGTGCGAAGGGCAGCGTTCAAACCCCGAACGAAAAGAGAAAGGAGCTGCTTTGAAGGGAAGGAGGGCTGTTTGTAACCCGTGGCTCCTAGGGCTGGTGCTGCCAAAGGAGGGGAATTGCTGGGGCTGTCAGTATAATTATCACTTTTTTTTTTTTAATTGTTCTCATCGCAGCCTGATGGCAGTGGTGTCATTTATAGTGACTCAGAAACCCGCCGTCAGCGCGGCGTTAAGGTGATGCCCATCGGGCCCTAGGGAGAGGAGCCGGGTTTCCGTTGTGCACTGTTTTCAGGAGGAGCTGCAGGTGCTGGAAGCACTCGACTGTGTCCTAGAAGTTCCCTGGCTTCCCTCCCCCTGGCTGCTGTGTTTGGAGAGGCTGCTCGGGCTGCGCTCTGGCCCCAGCACGGCCGTCACCCTGGTGTTGGAGAGGGGCCGCCTGTCCCTGCCGGTGAGAGCAGGTATGTTGGTGCAGCACAAGCCATCTGCCTCACCATGGGAGAGGTCACGGCACCAATTCCTGCCTTCTTCCCCCATTACCGGGCCGGCAGAGGCTGTCGTTGCTCCTCTCCTGTAAATCATTTGCTCAGCATGTGACTGCGGCCTCGTACCTTGACCCTGCTCTCGAGGGCTGGCCGCTCCTCCTGGGGCAGAGCTGGCTCCCCGCCGTGCCAGGGAAGCAGTGCTCAGCTCGCTGCCGCCGTGGCCAGGCCCGGGGGAGTCAGAATAAACAGCTCTTTCTTTTCTTCTCTCCATTTGCAGTCTTCCCACCATTGCTGAGTGCCTGCCAGGTGCTGCAGTGGGTTCTGAAGCAGTCAGCCCCGTGGAGTTGTCTCAGGTGTTGCTGGTCGACTGACGGGAAGGGCAGATGGGGTCCGTAGAGTGAGGTCTCTGGAAGATGCAGCTTCTGCACTATTGATTTAATTGAATTTGCGTGGGATCGTGCAGCCTGAGTTAAATTGTCTGGAGTGAGATCTTGTACTCGATGTGCTGTCTCAGAACAAATGCCAGAGGGCTTAGGCTGAAGCGCTTCAGAGCTGCAGCCTTGTCCAGTAGGTGGCTGCCAGCAGCGTGCCAGGCTGTCCTCACCAGTTGTGCTCAGCCTTCTGCTTTGGTGTAGTTTTGTTCCCCTTCAGCCGTGAAGCCTAACGAGCCCCTCGTTACACGGGGTGAAGGCTCAAACGCTCTGCGTGCTGTGGTGGCGTGGAGCTGGAGTTATTTTCTGCTGGGGAAGTAAATCGCCCGGGCAGACAAGCCGGGCACGTGACCAGTGGGGCAATGGAAAATTGGCTTGGTTTGTCGTGTTTATTTGCTCTGATAAAACTTCTTATGACACTGTCCTGCAGCTTTTTCCAAGGCTAGTGGAATGTGTAGTTGTTTATTTCTTTCCTCCTGCTACTTTTTTAAAGAAACATTAGAGAGAGGCCTGAAAACTACATTTAAAGTTAGTTTTTATTATTATTATCGTGGGTAATGTTACGGACTTCTGTAACCGACTAGGTTTTCTTTTATTCCTTTTCAGAAGGTAATCAGCAAAAACCCCTGTGGTACTGTAGCTGTAGCTCAAAGTATCCTGCCAGAGGCTGACAGTTTGCTGCCTTGAGATTACCTCTGGAATGTAGGAGCTCCTTTGAGTGCCAGAAGTTGATCCAAGTTGTTCGCCTTGCCTGTCCTCTTCAGTCTCGTATTTGCCATTTCTCATTTACTGTGACCTCTTTTTTTTTTTTTTTTGAGCGTTTGGGCTGACTGCGGATGGTCCGGGGCTGTGAATTCAGAACTCCTGACTCCTGCAGCGGAAAGTTGATGGGAAGGGTCCTGCTGGTTGCAGTTCCTGCACTTTGCTCCACCTCTGGAGTGGGAGGGAGGAGCCTGGTCCCATCCTGCAGAAAGAGCTTTTCAGTCAAGCTGAGGAAAAGTGGTTTGATTATTTGTGGCAAGGGGAACCTGTCTTCCCCAAGTGCAGTTTCATTAATTATAGATTATGATTTATAGCAGGAGAAATGAAAATAGCAGCTGTTAGCTCCTCTTCCATTTCGATGAAATCAAATTTGCCCAATTCTAGTCTGAATTTGTGCTTTTGTTATCCTCCAGAGAGGAAAGTAATTGTTCTCTTGCCTGCTGTAGGGCTGGGTTGCAACACTTAGCAAGTGGCTTCTCATCAGGGCTGGTGCTGAATAGCTTTGTTTTGCTCCTACGCAGAATACGTTGGTGTTTGTTTCTCTCTCCGGGAAGCTCATGTGCTCATTACACCCGGGAACATCTTTATGTTGGGAAATAAAGGTCACGAGTGTTTCCTTTCACCTATCCAGCCAGGAGTCAGACTGAAATACGCAGGAGGTGGTGAGAAGTCTTTTCAGCAAAAGGAGCTTTTGGCGTGTTTTTCACGAGGCAGCCAGTCCTCAGCACAGAAGCCATCACCGCTTTTGTCCTTGCTCGGGGTCTGGCGGTGCTGATTTCCTGCTCTGGAGACCGAACACTGCTATTTTGGGGTCCTGCTGCCTCTCCCCGTTGCTCTGGGTAGGAGACCTCGAGTACCAGAGGTGCTTTATCCAGCTGTGTGACAGCGTGCTGACTTGCCACCTTCTGTTAAATGTTCCCAGTGTGAATATCAGGTAGCAAGAGAATATTTTGTCATTTTTTTCTATATTCCAAAATGTATTTTAACTGCTCTTTCTGTTCTCCCCCTGCAGGTGAAGGAGGAGAAGAGTGTCTGAATGAGTGAGCTGCAATGGATAACAAAGACGCAGAAGCTGAGATCCACCCTCTGAAGACAGAGGATGTAAAAGCTCAAGAGAACCATGAAAACTTTGTTGAGAGAAGAATTATCATCAAGCAGTCATCACAACTGTCTCGGCTGTCCCGGTGGCGCACTGCTGCCTTCTTCATCTCATTATTTCTGTGTCTGATAATTGTGTTTGCTTTCTCGTTTATCATTCCTTGCCCAGAGAGGCCTATTTCGGAAAGAACATGGTTCCAATACTATGAAAATGCAGGTGAGCTTACTGTAGCAGAATAAGTACTTAGCAGTGGTTCTGTTCCCTTGCATGTTGTGGATTTGAACTGTGGCTCTCTGCCTCAGCACAATCTGGAGCTGGGCCTGCAGGGGTGCTCCCCTCGGGAGCGAGAACTGTGAATACCTGACCTGGATAAGCAAAGGCCCGTCATAATTGGAGTGGCCTTCCAGGAGGTGCTTACGGGATCTAATTGAAAAATTAAATGCAGCTCTGAAGCACTAACAAGGCACAGACTGCTCTCGTTTGGAATAAAAGAAATAGGGAAGGGTAGCTAGGAATAAATCTTTGTTGCAGTTGGTTTTGTGAAGTGTTCCCTTGAAATTGTGCTTAGGTTTGGGGACCATTAAGCATCTTTTCCCTGTCAGTGTGACTTTCTAATTTTTCTCCATGCCTAACAGGAAGGGGAGTAGAATAATTGCACCTTGCTTTTTTATTGACTGCACAAATTTATAATTGTTTCAATTAGCTCTTCAACCTTTGTACTGTGCCTTGGTGACTGGGTGTTTGCTTCTGTCAGTGCTTTTCTTTAACCTTGTGTGTGGTGGCTGTATGTCGTTTATGCTATAAGCACAGAAGTAGTGTTCACCAACAGGGACTGGACTTTGTGCTTTAATGCCTAAATCTAAAGTTCTGCTACTTTGAGCTAAAGAAGGGTGCTTTTAGCTGAGAGTGAGTAAGATGATATAGCTGGGGCTGGGTTTCATGATTTGTTTGTTTGTCTTTTTTTATTTTGGGAATAGCAACCCCACACCAAGACCAGAGTTGTTCTTTGTTAAACATAGTTCAAATTCTGGATGCCTGGCTATAAAAAGAGACAAATCCTCTGAGGGATGGAGAAAAAAATCCTTTGGCACTAACTTCCAGTCCTTAGTACTCATGTAGATGCCTTTTTTTTTTGATACAAAAGCCAATTTGTCCTAATGTTTTGCTGTCAGAGATGGAAGCCGTGAGTAGGACTCTAGGAATTTGTGTTTTCCTCCAGCTAGCTGTGCTGTTGGTTGAGGCAATCCTCACTAGTGCCTGGCTTGTGATCTCTTTTACAGTGGCTTACCAGTTTCTTGCCATAGAAGATGTGGACAAGGACAAAGTGCAAGATGTCATCTTCGCTTTCAGAGCTAGCAACGGCAGCAGCAACTTCAACCGTACTTGTTGGGACGAAGGTAGCTGATTCTGAAACAAAAGGCCTTGTAGTAAGGGCTGCTCCTTCTCTTTTAGTTGTAATTAGTGAGGCTGCTGTGGCAGCTGTCCTGAGGGGGGTGCTGGTGTTGGAGTAGTGCCCATCGTGTTGATTCTCCTCCATGTCATGAAGTTAGAAGCGGCGTGTGGTTCTGTTAGAAGAGAAATGAAGATAAGGGCCTGGGAGAGAAAACGGGGTTAGCTGGGAAGGGCTAGGGAACGGGGCAAGGCGCAGCACCCAGGAGGTGCAGGGCAGTGGAAGTAGGCACGGGCAGGAGTCCCTCTGATGCCTCTTCTCTTCAGGTCTCCCTTCTCCATGTGCCTTTCTTGCTGCCGTGTCTGGCAAAAATGGCACAGTGCTGTGGGAGAAGCCGGCTGCCAAGGAGGTCGAGTGGATGCAGTGCGGCATCGAGCAGCTCGGGGAGGCTTCGGAACCGGGTTGCCTCGTCGTGGGGAAGCCGGCGTCGCTCACCGCGCTCAACCAGACAGGTGAGTGGCAAGGGGGACAGTGCTGGGCACAGGGGACGGTGCTGGCATCCCTCACCTGGGGGCTGTCAGACCTTGGGAACGGGGAGCATCAGCACGACATGACAAGACAGTACGTGGATGATGTGCAGGGCATTTATCATCTTGAAAACCTTGCCAGAGCCATTGGCTGGGCCTTTGAGAACTGCCTGTTCTCTCAGCCTGCCTGTTCCAGAGACTGGGCTCTGCTGTGGTGTTTTGTGCCAGCTGTTGTATTACAAGAACAACTTTTCAACAACTTTTGAAACAGGAGAAGCAGTCACTAGCTGTGAATGTTACTTTTTGCTCCTGGGAGCTGGGCATGAACCCCTGATATTTCTCAGTCCTTTGTGTGAGCACTAGGAGTTCCTGCAGTGGCAAAAAGTGTGGGAGTTTTAGGGATTTAAGATCTAAAATCATCAAGGGGAGTATGTAGAAGCACTCAGGGGTCTGTTTCAGTAGTCTAGGGGTTTGCCTGATTTCTCTGGAAGGCCTTCTTCATTTCTGCACCTATAGATGGGGGGTTCTTCACTGCCTTGCCTAAAAGGGGATGGGTGAGGGTAAAGAGTGCCTGTGCTTCTCTAGGAACAGGGCAGTGATCATCTGTTATGCTTTGAACCTTCCTCTCTGAGGAAGATTGAAATACATTTCCATTTGGGGGGTCACTGTTTCAAAGGTTATAGACAATGCATGTTCTCTCTTGGAAACGTGCCAAGGATCCTCCCCTCTGTATCCAGTAGTGCATCCCTTACACCCTGTTTTCCAAAAACAGGGAGAGAGAGATAGCAAGAGAAAAAAAATGGAAAAAGGGATCTGAGGAAAAGATTAACAGCTTTTAATTTCCACTGTAGCTGGAATGAACAACGCACACACAGCTGGAAAGATTCTGTACCAATCTTAGCACCATTTCCGTCGTCAACAGGCTTTAGCACAGGATATTTATAGACATTAATGAAGTAGTTGCTTTTAGGTCAAAATGTAGATAGGTGACAGCCGAGCCAAAGCCATGTAACTGAAGGCAACCACAAAGAAATAGCACAAGCACGTAGAGAAACAACCAGGCTAAGCCACAAGTCACAAGAACAATGTGGTAGGAAAACATTCCACAGGTAAATTAAAAGCAACAGATGAAAAATTGATTCCGACAGAAAGCTGAATAACCCCGCGGTTGACATATTTGGTACATTTTTGCTGTGGCTTTATGTAGGTTAAAAGGGGTTTCCTAGACTTTCACTCTGGGTTAGGAGGGTGTATCAGAATAAAATATCGGGTTAAACCTATTTAAAGTGGCAAAGTCTGACTTTCATCATGTTGTACTAATGGCAGTAGCCAGATTAATATTTAGCTGTTAATGATTCATCATCATGGAGGACTGATGAGATTCCAGGGACCTCTACCTTTAGTCTCTGCTTGTAGGATGTTTGATCTGAAGATGCCGACAAAATTAATGCTTTTCTGTCAAACCAAGATGTATCAAATTTTGCTTTCTTCATTGCCAGAATAAGTGACCTGAGCAAACAAGAAGGAAAGCACAGGTATCGCATGCGTCTGTTTGTGTGGGACATTTAACATTCCTTCACGTGAAGATAAACAAGCCAGCTGGGACACAGGAGTTTAAGATTAGCTTTTTCAGGTCAAAGCAGAGGTCTGTGTAGCTGGGTATTGTCTCTGCCATGGCCAGAAGCAGCATTCAGAGGACGAGTGTGTGATGACCACTTCTGTCTTTATCTTGTCCTCTGGTAGCTTGCACTGTGAACCCTGTGAGCAGTTCTGGTTCTCACTGGTCTCCAAAGGGATGTGGCAGAAAGGGGGCCGCTATGATCAGATGTCTGAAATTTCTTCCATGCAAGAAAGCACAAAATAAACCAGAAGTCTTCAGCCAATGTGTGACAGGCAGAAAGCTGCCTATAAAATTATGAGTGACATGTAAAAGAATAGGGAATGGCTCTTTCGTGTCACAGTTCTTTGCTCAGTGGTTCTTTTATCCAGCAGCAGGTTCAGAAAACAAAACAAACAAAAATCAAACAAACAAAAAAACAACAGGGAATTGTTCTGCACATCCACTACATATTGAGGGCCAGGAGCTTACAGGTGTTTAGTAAACATGTGGGCAGTGACATAGAAGAGTTTTAGCACTGCTCAGTACAAGACACCTGCCTTTGGCTCCGGTTGCCTGTGAGCTGCAGACTGTTACACTCGGGGGCAGCAGGGAGTTTGGTTCCTTGGAGTGAGAGCTGAACTCAGTCGCTGATATTTTGAAGTCCTAATTTTATTATTCCTTCCAGACCCAAAACAGAACAAAACCCTTCACCCATATTGGATTTCTTGTCTAATTTCTGTCTTGGTTTATGTTGCCGTGCTTTTGCAATGATCTTGGACTCTGAGGAAGTATCGTAGCACTCCAGATGGCTGCCAGAATAGTCAGATCTCCTGTTAATAGAGCAAGGTGGGACTGGATTCACAGTTCATGCCCTTTGGGAATTGTGTTAGAGCATGAAAGGTTCTTAAGTTCTTTGTGTTAAAGCTGTCTCAGTTACCTGTGTGTTTGTTAAATCAGACTTCTTTTTTTCCAGAGAGTAAGAGACCTTCCTCCAAAATCATTTTCCCCATCTAGCCAGCAAATAATAAAGCATTATGCATTGTAATATGGATTTCAGCAGCCTGATTTTACTGTTGCAGCTTTGGACTACCCTGAAGCCAGGATGTAGTCTTTTAAAACTTAAGTTCTCTCCATAATTTGTCTGCTTGTTGTTTTCAGGGGTAAAATTCTTTGCCTTCACATTATTTCCTAGGGGCATTCTTCTGTTTCATATCTGTTGTCATAGTAACAAATCCAAGTACCTTTTTTTTCAGTGTTTCAGTAAAAGCTTTGATGGAATCACACCGGCAATACAGCCTGCCTTAAATTATTGCAGACAGTAGGGTAGTAATCCTTGTCTTCCAGTACAACTGCCTTCATGACAAAGAACATGATTACTTTGCATTCCTGAACTGCTGATGGCTGTATAGGATACTGTTTAAAGGGGAGGGTAAGCATTTCCCCTCTGAGCACCTAGTTAGACACTTAAGTCTTCCTTAAAAAGAAAAAAACAAACACCAGTCTCCTCTCTCAGCAAATTGTGCTGCAAATTCCCCCAGTGGTGTCTGGAAAGTCGCCAGCAGCAGAGTATATCTGAGTAAAGCCAAAGCTCTGACACCTACATTTACGAGGAAATGAGAGACAAAATTGTCTGAAGTGCTGTGGGCCTTCTTCAAATGCTGGAGAGAAGAGGGACGTAAACTGAGTTGTGAGGGGTCACGTTGGCCTGAAACTTTTGCAGGAGTCAAGCTGCAGGAAAATGTGTTGTCAGGAGTAGCTGTAACCCTGTGATCAGAATTCAGCTTCTTTATGATTTCAAAATGCCTGCACAAATTTAAATACAGAACAACAAGATTTTGGCTTGCTAAAAAGAAAGCGTTCTCCACAGCATGAACGTACCGGAAAGCTTGTTAAGGTAACACACAAAAAAGCCAGCTGTTCTTTGTGCAGTGCTGATTGACTTGTGCCTAGGACATTAGCCTGCCTTTGTGCAGGCAGCTGGAGTTACTTTCCACTATGAGCTGAAATCGTGGATACAGGCACTCATTGGAAATGCAGAAATGCAAAAATACCCCATGATGAGCATAAATGCGGTTGCCTTGTGGTGCTGATGGGCTGTAAATGGTTGCTTGCTGCAAGGAGGAGCAATGGTGTTTTAAAGCCTCTCAATGGAAAGTGCATTTTAGTGAACATTTCCCAATGACTCTGTCTTCTAGGGGACGTTCAGTGGAGACACTCAAATGACTTTGGAGCTAATTATACTGTGCTGACTCCCTTGTCAGTGATTCCAGATGTGGATAGTGATGGAGTTCAGGACCTGATAATCTTTGTTGCTACAGGAGATAAGGTATGTCACTCTAAAGCTACGATAAACCCTGTGACCAGACCACAGGGCATGGCAGGAATGCTATTTATTTCGGTGTTGTAGCCTAAGAGGAAGTGCCCAGAGGCCTCTGATACCTGTGAGTTTGGGGAAGGTTTTTTCCCACCCTGCAGAGATGTACTCTCAAATCCATGCAAGTGTTTTATGGCTTAAAAAAAAAAAAAAAAAAAAAAAAAAGCAAAAGAACAGCCAGGAACCCCTCTCCCTTTTCAGTCTGTGCTCTTCACTCCATCTTCTTAGGCTGTATGTGGAGGAGCGTGCCTAGGCAGGATGAGGTTGCAGTTTTCTGGGACAATGCTCGGAGAAGTGGAAGTGAACAAACCCTGACAGGTTTGGCTTTTAGATCAAAGTACATCTGACAGACAGAGCTTTTGTACAGCCAGTGGTCTTTCTGGTACCTTATGAGTCTGTGCTTATGGTCTTGCTTTGCACAGTTCTCTTCCAGGTGTCCCTGTGCTGGTTAATTCTGACAGGTTAATTTAGTGAAATAGTTCTAATTGCCTTATGCCTGTTCCAACATTGCATTTTCCCATTTCTTAGAGGGGAAAAGTCATGTAGCTAGAAATATTTTTATCATAATCCATCTGTATCCATGACTGAGTGATGCTCATCATCTGTATGCACAATCAGTCCTGTTTAAGCCATGCAGAAGTTATGGTTCCCTCCAAGTCTGAGGGGAGGAGTGGGAGCCCTGTCTCCTCATACCAGAGCACTCTATAAGCAGATTGGGTTTTGCTGGCTGAGGCATTGTTGGTGCCAGAGTCATCAGAAATTCTATCCTCTCTGACTCCTACATTTCTCTTCTGTTTTCTTTCCTTGCTGCTTTTGCTATTCCAGTTATCTCAAGTCTTTTTTGGTTTTGTTGTTTTCTTAATCTTTGCCAGTCAAGGAATGGTTGAATGTAGTCTCTGTTCTGCTAAACTGCCGTATGATTTGTTTTCCATTTAACCTCTCTAGCTATCTTGGTATGAAACCCCTCCCTCCCTGTGGACTTGGCAAGTACTCTGTCAACTTCAGTAAAAGTACATTGTGTTTTGAGAAATCGCAGAAATGGTGGGAAGCTTGAGTGGAGCTCTGGAGCTGGAAAAAGGCAGTCCCTTTGGAAGGGAGATTCAGAACTTCAGTAAATTAGCTTTGTTGCTAACAAGGGCTGCAGCTGAACATGACGTTATGCTGCAGTTTCCTGAAATGGCAGGGCTTTGAGCAGTCTGCAGGGAAGGTTCTGTGTGCTTGTGTAGCAGGGGGTTTAGATGCCTTTTTTTTGTGAGTCTTAGTGACCCCTACCTGCTGCAAGCTTCAGCACAGACACATCCTGGAAAACAAGACATTTTTCAGGATACATCGCCTGTAGCACCTCATGTAAGGCATTAGGCAATGCAGTGCGTAAGGTGCTGCGTGTTCTCACTGGCTACATGACTGCCACTGGCAGTTTCTGTCCCTGGGGCAGCTGCACCCGTGCTTGCGGGTGAAGGTGCATCAGTTCATCAAACACTGGTGTGCGTCTCCTCCCGGTGAGCGAGGCTGGGATCAGCTGGTGGATGCATTGCACTCCCCCCTCAGCTGCCTGCTTCATTCTCCCCAGCTCTATCCCCTATTTGCCTACCAGGCTCTCCAGGTCCACGTCAAGAGCAGCAGATTTTGTTTTGCTTCCCTGTTTGCCCCGCTCAAGGAGGAGGAAGGAAGGTCTCTGTTCTTCTCTGACTCGGCGTCCCTGCTGGATGCTGCCTCTCAGTCCTAGCGTGCTCTGCTCCCCCCAGACCATGCCTCTTGCCCAGTCATTGAATTCGATCCTGCCTTTATCCTTTATTCTCTTGGGTGAAATATTTTGAGTGGATTCTGTTGCTCTGGTACCTGCACTAAGAGCATAAAGAATCCTGGCATCTTTTTTATCCCTATGGACTCAATGTCAGCTTTGGGAGGGGTAGGCTAGGGCACTGCAAGTATTTATATTTAGCAGAGCTGTGTTCCCTGGGCCTTGTCAAGCCTGCAAGGAGAGAAAAAGCTGTGCTAGCTGCTCTGCCAGCACAGTGCTTCCTGCAGGTGATGTCAGGTACTATGTGAAGCCACTACATGAGGATGCTTGAATTGGAGTGAAGCAATTTTAACTTTTTTTTTTTTTTTTTTTAATCCTGTTGCTGTGTAGATTAAGACCTTCATCCATTCGGGAAGAAATGGCAATGAGATCGGCTCCACTGAAAGTCACAGCATGGGTGGGAAGGCTCATTATATCAGTCTGAACGTAGGCTCTTCCTCCTACTTCCTTTTCTATACAGGTACAGTCCTGTTCAGGACTTCAGTCGGAAAGAATGATTGTAACTGTGAAATAAGTGTTACTAAACGGTTGTTGGAAAGAGTGTTTTGCATTCTCAAAAGCTATGTCATGGTTCCACCTGGTGAAGGAGCTATTTGAGGCCAAAAGAAGGTGGGACCTTGCTGAAACTAAGGTTTGGTACATACTGTAGTAATCGGATTTGAAAAAATGTTGAGAATGTAAGTTTTAAGCAGCCATTTAAATAGCAAGTGATTATTGTGAAACACTCGGATTATGAACAGATACTATGCTAAAAGCATTCAAAAAGGCAGGCTTGAGTCTCAAAATATTGCTAAAAATACAGTTCATCATTCATCTGCCAGATTCATTTCAGACATTATCTGGAAATCTGTGGAGTTCAGAGCAAGTGCAGGATAACTTACCTCCCTCATTTTTGCTTTGTTTGCACAGGCAACTCTGTCTATGCATATTCCCTGAAAGAGCTCTACAGTGCAGCAACTGGGATGGAAAATTCGCTTCCCAGCCTTGAGCAAGATCCTCTGTGGGAAAGGAACATTGACCCAACCACACACCGCTTCTACCTTCCCAGGCATGGTGTCACATCTTGGTTGCCGGTGGTTTGGAGGGCACTGATGTTCCTGACAGGACGGATTGCTCTGCCGTTGTTCTTTCCTGGCTATGCAATTTGGCCTAAGAGCACATCCAGACCTTGGGGAGAGAGCTGGCATTGATAGTCTTGTCAGGGTTTCCCAGTTAAGGAGGGAAAGCAGATTGTAATTTTGTATTTGCATGCAAGTGGAGCACCTCAGACAACTAATTCAGTGGGTGGCAACTGCAGAGCCTGGTGCTTCACCTCCCAGCCCTGCTGGTCTTCCCTGCCTGTTAGGATGAGCCTCTGACTTTTTATTATGCAGGGGAAAAAAAAAAATCCCTGTCGCGTTAAAGGGGTGTAGCTGATTAACCGTTACGGGCCCGGTTGGATTCAGAGTACTGAACCAGTCGGACATTCACCAAAACTGGGGGTCCGTTCGGACATTCACCAAAAACGTAATAACCACCTGGGGGTCCGCTCAGACATTCACCAAAAACGTATTAACCACCTGGGGGTCCGTTCAGACATTCACCAACAATGCATTAACCGTCTGGGGGTCTGGTTAGATTCAGAACACTGAACTATCACGGATAACCACCCTCACCCTAGTTGCATTAATGAGAGCTATCACAATGCAATCAAGTATGGTTTATTACAGCAACAGATAATCAGGTTCTTTTGGATTGCCGGTGATAGTGACTATCTGCAAAAGCAAGCTAGTATGCATGAAATACACAGGTGTTACAGGGGTTCTAGGTGTGGGTTCTAGGTGTGGGTTCTAGGTGTGGGTTCTAGGTGTGGGTTCTAGGTGTGGGTTCTAGGTGTGGGTTCTAGGTGTGGGTTCTAGGTGTGGGTTCTAGGGGTTCTAGGGGTTCTAGGTGTTCTAGGTGCGCAGCCTAGAAATAAACGCGTTAAAAGGATCAAAGACTCTATAGAGATTTATAAGCAAATATTCAGATCTCACCCAAAGGCGTCCCAATGGGGGGGGAAGAGAGGCTCAGCCCGTCGACTGATCCCAGGAGTCAGGAGGTCCTAAGGATGTTGTATGTCCTTGGGATGGTATCTCCCCTGACGATGGTATCTTCCCTAACATCCCCTCTCTCTTGGGCCAATTTATATTATTTTCTATCTTTTAGGTGGAGCTTGAGTGGCTCTAGTCAAGCATATCTTAGTTATGATTGGTGTAAAGTTTTCCCGTTTCCGTTTAAAGTAATAGGCTCCGAGAAATTCAGGGCGCATGCTCAGTGAGGGGTGGTCGCACCTTGGAGGCGGGTAGCTTTTGGGATGGAGGTGTGTTTTGGTATTATAATGATATTATAATGAGCAAAAAGTACACTAGGGTACAGCATTTGTCAAAACATGACAGGTCTTTGGCTTAGGGTGGCAAAAAGTGCAGCTTTGTGCACAAGAACAATCGAGGCCCCACCTGATTACAGAGCCTAGCCGTGGTGTCTCCACTCCACTCCACGCTCCGTGGTGTTCCTTAGAGCTAGCACACCAAGTTTCCCCAGCGCGATAGCATCTAAGGTTGGGAGCCTAGGGAATGCTCAGATAATGCAGTTATGCCCTACCCTGAAAGCCTCTTCAATGCTGTACCTTTTCCTTAAAAGTGTGAATGTTAGTTTTATTTTCCTAGTTACTTCAGGCATTTACACCACAATCCCCAATCTAGAAAGCATAATCAACTCTCTGTTCTTGTTTAGCTCTGGAGACATTCATTACCTGGCAAAAATTCCTGGGGCATCACGGGACAACGTCCTGGTTGTGAACTCGGAGATGGCTACGCTGATCAATCCACAGAATCTTCAGACTTTGTGGACCCTCAATGTGTCCCGTGTTATGAGGTAATGCTGCCTGCACAGATCGTGTGTAGCATTTTCAGGTTTCCAGCAGCTGAGTCTCATACAGGGGAGTTGCTGGGAGGCTGCTCTGAAAGACCAGGGCATGCACAAGCCGTCAGGCTGTATTGTGATCTGTCCATTCTTTTCCGTTCTCAGTGAGCCACGGCTTGGTTACTACAAACCTGATGTTCTTGGTGTTGTCCTTGAGAGTGAGATCGGGCCCAACAGGAAGAAGGTTTGAAAGCTCTTCCTTTTAACTTCCCTTTTCTCTGCATGTCTCAGCTCAAGCAGGCATTGAGCTGAGGGCAGCTGGTACAATGTGCTGCCTCCAGCTGATTTTAGAAGGCTTTTAGCTGGAAAAGGATCTCTTTTAAGAAGCTGCTGAAGCCAGCCCAGGCACTTTCTCTTCTCAGCAAGTGACTTTGATGACAGAGCTTTGAACTCCATGAAATAGCTTGAAAAAGTTGAGACTTCACTCTTACATGGTCCACCCAAGGTCTCACAGCTCTGTGATCAAGTGGAAGCTCAGCTTCAAGTGTTTCCTCATCTTCCTATGTGTCAGATACTTGCTCCCATAGACAGTGTGAGGTAGAGACAGCTGACTTGGCCTCTTCCTCGTTGCTCATGGCGCTCTGTGATCCGAGTTCCTTTTCTTTCTTTCCTGCTAGGTTATGATTGTTGAGGGTGGATCTGGAGCAGTCCAGTGGGACCTGAAACTGAACTCGAGAGCAGAGAGCCCGGGGCTTGCCACACTTTCTACTGCTGATCACCGGTCCACCTTCCTCATCTGGGGTGAATACAACGTTGCAGGAAATGAAACGGTGGGTAGTGCTGCTGCATGGCTGCTGTTTTCTAAACTTTGGGTCAAAATTGTCTGGAGCCACCCCCTTTACCCAGCATTGACATTCAGATCTGTAGGTTCTACGAACACTGCAGCATTCTGCACAGGGTGTGGGGTACCCACGTGTCTCTGACCAGCCCTGTCTGCTTGCAGTATGCAGACCTCTGCCTGTGGTCTGGTCTGTAGTAGGTTCTTGCCATGGCCGTAGCATTGTCCCTGCTTGCAGCTGGTGGTGGCACCAGCAACTTTTGTCATCCTCAGCCTGGCTAGGTAGAGAAAAGGAACTTAGTGGCTGTATGAGCAAAGTAACTGGATTGCCCAGAGCCTTGCCTTGGTGTGGTACTGCAGGTGAGTTGAGAGGCTGCTGGCTTGGTACCCCTGAGACTGCTGCTGTTTGGTCTGCACCTTCTGCAGCGGTACTGCACACTGTGATCTGTGGCCACGTGAGCATCCTCTCTGTGCTCCAGGGCAGGCTGCAGCAGCCCTGATACACAGCTCGGCTATGGAGCAGTGGCTGGCAGTGTCAGTGTCGCTTTGTGTTGGAGGGTGCCTGAACGCCAGCTGAGTTTTCTGTGCTCTCCTTACTAAGTCTACTAGCCCGAGGGCAAAATCTGTCTCCTGCACGTAGCAGACAGGCCTGCTCTTTGCAGGAAGGTTGGGCTGGGGAGGAGGGCACCAAGCAGTGAGTAAAATCCTATCCCTGGTGCTGGTGGCATCAAGCAGGATGAATTGGCTAGACGTAGACAAGTATTTGGCTGGATGTACTCTGTCGGGCATGAAGTAATAGCTGAGCCTGGTCTGTGGGATAACGTGTGTGAGTGTTCTGATAGAGTCCTGTTGGTTACAGGGATCCACAGCGCCTCAGCAGAAGCTGTATCTGTTCCATCCTTCCTACACGAACGTCCTGTTGGAGCTCCGCAATAACACAGACCAGATCATTGCGTTCAGTGGTAAGTCCCGGCCTCGCAGCCCTCCAGCAGGGAGCTGCAGGAGGACACCGACTCCTGGTACCTCCTGGGCTGCCTGGGGGCGTGGTGGTGGGCTTGTGGACGGCCTGAATGGAGACCTGAGGCCGGGCTGTTCCCTCTGCTCTGTGTTACAGCCGCGCTGTTTGAGCGGAGCCGTCACGCCTGCTATGTGCTGTTGACGGGGCCTCAACCCGGCGAGGAGCCGGGGTTGGTATCTCTGATGAAGCGCAAGCTGAAGGAGGATGTCTCGGAGAGCAAGGTGATCTGGCTGAGCCAGGTGGCTGTGGACAGTGAGCAGTACATCCGGGACCGCCTCTACAGGATGCGATTCCACAGCCGAGTGTGAGTTCGCTGGGAGAGCAGGAGAGGCTGCTCTGGCCCCTCTCCTCTGCAGCACTGCACTTAGCAAACCCCGATCATGGATTCCGATGGGAAGCTGCCTTTCTCGATCTGCAAACCAAAGTGTGGCTGGCAGGGAAGCTCCCCCAGTGCCTGGGTATGCCCAGGCTGTGGGAGCAGCTGCCGGCGCATCCACTGTCAGAGCTGATGGGACTTCAGTGCTTGGCTGCCACTGAGGTGTCGTGAGCTCAGGGATGAGGGCTTTCCCCTTGGTCCTTCTGCGCCCGCAGAACTGTGCTGACTCAGCCTCTATCTGGAGGAAAACGTGCTCGTGGGGATGCCTGAGCTGATTATTTCCTGGGTGCTTGCATGAGAAGTGGAGCTTTGGTGTGTGGTGTTAGATTTCCTTTCTGAGTCAGCTCTCCTGGCTGCAGGAGAGGTGCTTGACTGCAGAGCCATTTGCAATCATCCTCTCCTGAATTTGGGCCCCCCCTTCAATAATGGGTGTGTAGTGCTAGACCCCAGCCATGGCTGATGACTTGGCTAGGTCCTACCTGTGCCAGCAGGGCACAGATTAAAGTTTCATTCTGCTTAGAAAATGACCTTGTCACCTGAGAATAGCCCCATGTACCCCACCGGGCAGTCACAAGCCTACCCGTGTCTTCTGTGCTGCTTCCTTTCCTGCCAGGCTGTACAGCACTGGTGACACTGACAGGGAGCTGGTCTCCCACCTGACCCATACGTCCACATCCCAGCCCCCTTGTGATTGTAGGTGATACAATAACATGAGGCTTGCTGGTCCCTTCAGGTGTGGACACCACCTCTCCTCTTGGTTTCGAGGTGCCAGGGGATCTAGGACACTTACTAGAGTAGAATTGCACTTTAACCTTTCCTGGGAGCTTGGCCTGCTGCTCCCGGGAGCTCTCTGTACTCCAGTGGCAATGCCAGCTGTCCTGAAAATACTAATTTGGCCTTGCAGCTACTGAGGAGTCTTTTCCAAGTTCTGTCCCCTCTGCCAGGGGGCGGGCAAGTTGCAAGACAGATGTAAGCCACTAAGCGACAACGCAGGCTGTATGTGCAGCACTGCTCCAAGGAGAGCTCTGTGCTGCCTCCCGGCCCCTCGGATTGAAGTGATGCTGGGGGAGGATCTCCAGGTGTTGTTCTCTCTGAAGGTGCAGCCTGGCGGCCCGAGGGAGTGGGTCTTGCTGGCTGGGACGGGCTGCTGTGTGAAGGTGATGTCTCCCTTGGAGATGTCTTTAGTGTGCTGTGTCTGCTCTGCTCTGTTCCTGGCGGGCACCGGTGCAGGCTGTAGGAAAAATGTGCAAAAAGCCTGGAAACCAGTTTGCATAGGCTGCTGGGTCCTGAAAGCTGCTGTCCCCACACCAGCTGCACTGAGACAGCTGCTGTTCGCACGCTGCTGGGCGTCCCTTTGGCTGGTGAGAGGGAGGTGGACAGAAAACACAGCTGAACACGGTGGAGTTTGCATCCTAAAAAACCTCCCAGGTTTTGTGGGGTTAGCCAGGGCCTTCCTCCCTCATGCAGTCTCAGCTTGGGGCACCTGCAGGCGTACTGCAGGGTGAGCAACCTGAGACAGAACTTGAGAGCTTGTGTAGGTGCAGGAATCAGTTCTCTCGGGGCAGCCACTGACATTTCCCGTGCTGCAGAGCGGCTCTGAGCGTGGGCAGCTGGGGTCACGCAGAAATGTGCGTGCGGCTGCAGCTCTCCAAGCCTTGCAGCAAAATGAGCTGTGGCACCCATAGTCCGGCCACACACCCACCCACTGCTGCCCTGCAGCCCCGTAGCTGCTGAATGGGTGTGCTTGCACCCTCTGCCAGTCAGAGCTGTGCAGGATGGGTTCCCAGTGGCCTGGATCTGTGTGGTTGCCACAGATTGCATCCCGCTGAGGTTCCCGGGGCAGCGAGCACGCCCAGGCTTTATTCTTGCCGTAACCACGCTGGCTCCCTTCCTCCTCAGCTCCCTGCGCAGGCCTGACCTTCGTGGTAGGCACACTGAATGTTCTCCTTCAATAGTGCTGGGTTTTCAGCTCTTGGGGGGCTTTTCTGGCTTTAAGTTGTCTGTTCATGTTTCCAAATACTTTGGAGATCCAGAATTCCCTGTGGCAGCTCAACTAAATGCATCAGTGCCAAACCAGCACCTTCTTAACAAAACAAGTCCTTTTTGCAGCTTCTTTCCGTGTGTAATTGTTTTTTTGCAGTATTTAATGAATGACTTTGTGCCTTGATTCAATAACTCAGATGGGTGATGATGGCATTATATCACTGTGTTATGCGTTAGTGTGTTTTTTAACACTACGACTGTTTGGATTGGTTCTTTAACTTATTGCAAATTGTGCTGTATAGGACTTGGTCTAACTGTAATGGTTTCAATAAATCCTCTTTTGCATTGTTTGTAAATGGTGCCATGCTTTTTTTGTGGCTGCTAACAAACAGCTGAAGTTATACAAGAATTCAGAATTTTGGCAGCCCTTTGTGTGGCTTCCCAAGGGCAGAAAAAAACTTTTTGGAAGGGACCCAAGTGTCCTGGTGATGCTTGCAGCTTGTCTTTGGCTCTTTGGCAGTAGGTGCCCACCTCTCCCTTCGTTATGGTGCTCAGGCTCACCCTGGACAAGGCTCAAACCCCGGGAAGCAACTGGAATGTGACAGACCTGCCAGCTGAGCTGGTGCTGGGTCAGGAGCATTCAGCAATAGTGAAGGTAACGGGAAGCAGCTCAGTGTCCCTTCTGGAAGAGGCCAGGCACTGCGCTGCTAGAAAAAAGGGTGCTTGGCCCCTACGGCTGCTCTGTGGAGGGATTTGTGCAAACTTGTCTCTGTCTGCCTCTGCAGTGAGCCCCTCTGGAGGGGCATTGCTGTGTGGGCCGCGGGCTGCACAGCCCCTCGGGTGCCTGACCTGCGGGAGGCTGGAGTTAGATAACAGGGCTGGGCCAGCACATCCCTTCCCCCTGCCTGGGGCTCGGTGACCTGGTTTTACACCCCAGATTCCTGCTGCAGTCCATCAGCATGAAAATCTCACTCCAGGGCTTGGATTTGGATCAAGCCAAAGGGAGCCGCGTGGCACGCGGTGTCTCCTGGAGCGTGGGACCATCTGTCGCTGCCCCGTGGCTGCCAGCGCCGAGGTCCCAAGCTCCATCCTGGCACCGAAGCTCCTGCAGCTTCCCCAGCACCTCGCCCCAGGGCTGCTCCCTACGCCCCAGCACTGAGCTGAGCTACAGCCAGCCCCTCTGTTCCGGGGCTCCTGAGCTCTGCGGCAGGAAGGGATGCCGTGATCCCAAGCATCCGCAGGGTCTCTCGTTGGCCACAGCGCGGTCTGGCACCGTGTGGCCCTTGGTGGGCTGGGGTCATCCCCACCCGGCCCCGCTGTGTGGGCCCTGAGTGCGTGCAGGCTGGACTTGGCACCAAGGCTGAGCGCCAGGGGCTGTGAGCCCCCCTCCTGTTTATATAATGGCCACTATTAATCCCCCACAGCTGGGGCTTGGCTCCGGGAAAGAGAATAATCCTGCGTGAGATCCTTGGCCTCTGCTTGGATTAACGGGCTGAGGGCAGGGAGAGCAGCTCAGCTGCCAGCCCTGGGGCCTTTACAGCCCCCGTTCGCTGCCTGGCAGCATCTTGCTGCGCCCCTGGCCCGGCTCCAAGGCCGTTCATTTGGGCCTCCCTGTGCTGCCCACGGGTACACAGGGGGCTGCAGGGGGGCCCAGCGCCCTACATGCCTGCTCAGCCATGCCTAGGGGTGGGGGCTGCATGTGGGAGCCACTAGGATGGGATGGGGGCATCTGTGCGTGCCTGGGGGGCTGCTCCCCACTGCTGCCAGCCCACTGGGGGCACATCTAGCTGGGCGAGGGGCAGCCACCCCCTCGTGGACCTTCCCCACCCCACTGCAGCCCCCCTGGTCACCCCTCCCCGACCGTGACGCTCACCGCAGCGCTTTCCCCACAGGGTCCTTTATTTTCTGCACGTGTTGTGTTGAACCCCGGGGGGGACTCCTTTGGGAGGAGGATGGGGCTGGGGGTGCTGAGCAGGGGGCACAGTGTGGCCAGGCTGGCCGGGGGGCGTATGGCTTCTCTCCTTCAGTGCTACTGCAGGCGGGGTCCTGTGACGGGGCAGAGGCTGGGGGCCCCTCCACTCCCGCCGTGGGCTGGGACCATGCGTGGTCTCCTCTCCTAGCTCTCCTCCTCGGGCACAGCCGTGGGGCCTTTGATCTTGTCCTCGGCGTCACCAGCGGGCAGGAGCAGGGCCGGGCTGGGGCTGGAGTGCCGCTGCTTGCGCATGAAGGGGAACACCCTGGGGGCAGAGACAGGGTGAGCGCTACGGGACCACCCCTAGCGCCCTACAGAGCCTGGTCCCTGCCTCACCGCTTCTTGGTCTCTGGGGGGATGACGGCCTCGGCCAGGAGGTTCCTGTAGAGCTCCGACTTGAGGAAGCGCGGGTAGGAGTCCTGCAGGGAGCAGAGCCATCAGGCCCCGGCCCCCCCAGCACCGTCCCAGCCCTGCCCAGCCCTCGCCCACCTTCTTCATCAGCATGTAGATGTGCATCTGGGCGTCGTCCATCACGTAGCGGTGGGGCGTCTTGATGCCCTCCAGCGTCCGCTCCATGGTCTTGCTGTCGATGTTCACCCAGCGCGTGGCCCCGGGAGCCAGGAACTGCCTGGGGGTTGCACCCGGTGACGAACGCCCACCCCAGGGCCAGCCCCAGTGCCAGGACGTGGCACTGCCATGGCCTGGTCCCCACAGCTGTCCCCTGCTGCCCCTCCAGTGCTCACTGGTAGATGGAGTCCACGATCTCGGCGATGCGGGACTGCTCCCCGTAGCGCAGCTCCTCGCATGCCTCCCAGAAGCTCAGGTTCTCAGCTGGGGAGGGGGACAGGGTGTTGGGGAGGGGGACACGGTGCTGGGGAGGGGGACACAGCACCGGACACCACCCTCCCCAGGCCATCCCAGCTGGTCCCACAGCAAGGACTAAACCCCTCTGGGTGGGGAGCAGCTGGTGTGAGGTGGGCAGCAGGTCCTGGGGGGGGTCCGGACAGGCCCACTGACCACTGAACTCCTTCTTGAGGAACTCGAGGAGCTGTGCGCGGCCCAGCGGGTCGGTGAGGAGCTCACTGAAGTCGAAGCCCCAGCGCTCCACCCGCAGCTTCGTGGGGGTCAGCACCCTGTCAGTGACACCGGGGCAGGGGGTGAGGGGTGGGGGGGCTGCACGCACAGCCACGTCCCCTCCCTGCGCCCCGTCCCGGGGTCGGTGTCAGGGCAAGGAGGGTGGGGAGGGGACCCGGGGGTGCTTACGTGGGGGCGTTCATGGCCCAGTAGGTGGTGTCGTCGGTGATCCAGGGGTTGCTGGGCAGGCAGCCGGACATGATGGGGTCGTGGGGCACGTACTGCTCGTTGAACTTGATGTACCTGGCGGGAGCAGGGGCTGGAGGTGGCCAGGGCCGCCGTGTCCCCAGCCCCGCTACCTGCCTGCCCTGCTCCCGGCCGCCTCGGGGGATGCTGCAGGGCCGGCTCGGGGCCAGGACACGTCCTTGGGCTCCGCGGTGCCCTCGGCTCTGCCACCGCCACGGCTGCTGCCGCTCACCCCTCGAGGCAGATGGACGACTTCACCCGGGTCCTGGCCATGGCCTTCCTGCAGTACTCGATCTGGGGCCGGCCCACGGGGCACGTCAAGGCCCTGCGCCCCCTCTCCCACCCCCTCTCCCACCTCCTCACCCGCTCACCTCCCGCTTGTAGTAGTCCATGTTCTTGGCCTGCAAGAGACGCATGGAGCCGGGTGAGGGCCTGGGAGGGGGGCCAGGACCTCGTGCCCCCCAGCCCTGCCCGGCACCACCCAGGGGAAGCACCCCCCATGTGCACCCCCAGCCCCACGCAGCCTCCAGCCCCTCCCATCGATGTCCCCCTCCCCAAATTGCCCAGCACAGCCCTGGGATGACCCAGGCATCCTGCCCCCCGCCCCGGTGCGACGCGTGGGTTAGTGACACTTACGTGGGCAGACGACACGGCACGTGGAGAAGAGAAGAGAAAACCTGGAGGTTAGTAAGGACCAGCCGGGTGGACAGGGGGTGCCGGGGCTGCGTTAGTGGGGCCACCACACGAGGGAAGGGCCTGGCCGGCCCCAGACAGCTTGGGGTTGGGGCTGGCGGCTGCCAGGGGGGTGCTGGGGGCACAGGCAGCAAGGCAGCCCTGGGGGGGATTAGCAGAGGGCACAGATGGCAGAGGGTGCACGGGCAAACACAGCCCCCCCCCAGCTTAGCAAGGGCAGTGGGGACAGCTGGACACACAGATGTTAGCAGAGCTGGGGTTCACCGTCCCCCCCAAAAAAGTGTGCACAGTCTGGGCTGGGACAGCCGCGACCCCCCCGGGGCAGCTCCAGCCCTCACCTACCAGCTGCACGCGGCTGGTGTGGCAGTTCCTGCGCTCGGGGCCCTGCTCCAGCACGCTGGGGGCTCCCGGCTGCAATGAGAGCAAAGTGCCAGGGCTGGAGGGACCCCCCACCGTGAGGGACCCCCCACCAACACCACCACCCCCCAGCCCCTGCACCCAGGGCTGTGCGTGGTGCCAGTGCCCGGGGCCTCACCGGGGGCCGGTTGACGAGCCAGTACGCCTGCTCCTGGCAGTCGATGACGATGCGGTCGCCCTTCCGCCGCTGCTTGGCCGCCCTGTCCGTGGCAAAGGCAGTGCCTGTGCCCCGTCCCTGCCGCTTCCCCCGGGCAGCAGGGGCACCAGCTTCTGCCCAGCCCCAGCCCTGTCCCCATCCCGGTGCCATGAGCGCCCTGCACTCACCGGAGCTGCTCCCGCGCCTGCATGACCACGAAGTCCCACGTGTGGTTGATCCTCTTGTGCAGGAGGTTGTAGTTGTCCTGGGGAGCAGTGGCCAGGTGGCCACGGCATCACACCCGTGCCCTGCCCTCCCCTGCCCCTGGGGCCCGCAGCATGGGGACCATGACCGGGTGCAGCAGTGAGCACTGGCCCCTCCTGGGTGAGCTGAGCCCCCCCAGCTCATCACTCACATGAACCCTGCCACGGATCGGGCAGGAGGGCACCTCTCACCTTCTCGTGCTCGATCAGGTCACCCTGCTTGCGGATGTTCTTCTTCGCCAGGTAAATTGCTGCGAAGGGAGTGCAGCCACCTCAGCGGGGCCGGGAAGGGGCCGCAGCCCGTGGCGGCAGTGGTTGCAGCAGGTCGGCACCTACCATAGTCCAGCTCGGTGGCCGGCCACTTGGTGCTGGTCCAGAAATATGGGGTCTGGGGCGGCAGAGAGGGGCCAGGCTGAGCTGCGGCACCGAAGCCGCTGCAGCGCCCGCTCTGCCCGCAGCAGGGCACGTACCTGGAAGCGGTAGGGCGACTCGTCCGCCCGCAGCGTGAGGCTGCGGGGGTCTTTGAGGGGGTAGATGTAGCCGTGCTTCACGATGAGGTTGCCGAGGTGCAGAGACTCTGGGGGAGCGGGAGTGGGGGCTGCCAAGCGGCTCAGCAGCCCCGGCTGCCCTGCGGCACCGACACTCACCCTCCTCTGAGATGCCGTACTTCTGGATGAGCCACTCCACGATGTCATTCCCTGGGGGCCGTTAGCAGGGTGTGACAGGGCCCCCCCATGCAGCGGGTGCCAAAGGGGCGAGCGGGGTGACGGGTGCCCTGCCAAGGACGTGCCAAGCTGCCCGCCCCGGGCGAGCGCCCGCCCTGCTCTGCCAATGCGTAATTGATCCCAGCTGCATTTCTGAGAGCACATGAACGTGGGGAGGCGAGTGGCTTGGGGCTGGGGTGCCAGGGGGCTGGGTGCTGGGCACAGCCCATCACAGAGCTGGGCACAGGCGGGCAGCATCGCTCGACTCCCCGCCATGCGCGGCCTCGCAAGGAGCCCCAGCTCAACCTCACCTGTCATGGCATGGGGGATGACGGTGATGAGCAAGCGCTGGTTCCTCATCTTGATGCCCATGTCCGGGTCCTGCATGCTGACGATCATCCGCTCCATCTGCCCGGCAAGCATCGGCCACGCTCAGCCCTGCGGCTGGTGGCGGGGGGTCCGGGGACAGCCCGGTGCAGGGCAGGCAGCCGGGAGGCACCCTGGCACCCTCCGCATGTGGGGCACCCTGCAGCCAGCCGAGGTGCGGGGAGCGCTGCCGCCGGGTGTCACCAGGTCACCGGGGAGCCCCGTTTTTGGGGAGCGAGCCCTGCCGGGGCTGCGGCACTCCCGGGGCTGGGAGCCAGGCACGGAGCTCCGGTGCCCACCCGTGAAGTGTCCCCGCGTGGGGCGCTGCCCGGTGCCTCCGGCGCTGGCAGCAGCGCGGCCGGGGCAGCTCCCCGCTGTCCCGCGGGACCGGTGCCGGTGCCCGGTCCCCTCGGAGCCCCGCCGGCCGTTCCCCGCGGTGCCGGTGCCGGCTCACCTTGCTGAGGCACGGCATCTGCAGGCGGGGGTGCCCGCCGCGGGGACCACCGACGGTCATCGCGGGTGCGCTCCGCTCCGCTCGGGGCCGCGGCTTCCCCGCTCCCGGTCCCCGTCCCAGCCCCGGCACCGCCCCGGTCCCGGCCCCGGCACCGCCCCCGCCCGGCCCCCGCCCGCCCCCGCCGCGCTCCCCCTGGCGGCTGCCGCGGTCCGAGCCCGGTGCCCGGCCGGGGCATCCCGGGGCGCGGCGGCGACCCCGGCCCCGACCCCGACCCCGACCCCATTTTCCCACCGCCCCCGGGGCGGTGCCGAGGGCGTTCGGGGAGCGCCCCCCGTGGCCGAGCGGGGCCGGGGGCGGCCGCCGGGGCCGGGGGCGTCCCGAGGAACCGGCCGCATCCCCCCGGCTGCCGGCGGGGCAGTACCGGCACCGGGCGGGGCGGCTGCGGGAGGGGGGGGGGGACACGGACTGCAGGCAGCAGGCGCTCGGGGCTCGCTCCCGGGTGCGGGCAGGGGCTGGAGCCGCGGGCAGGGTGCGGGGGGGATGCGGGGGGATGCGGGCAGGGTGCGGGCAGGGCGCCCCGGGGGCGGGCAGGCGCGGTGCCGGCGCGCACGGCGGATGAGCTCACTGCAGTCTCGCCGCCCATGAGCGGCGGGGCTGGAGCCGCCCGGCGCCGAGGGGCGGGGGCGGGCGGGGGCGGGCAGCGGAGCCGCCGCGTCTGCGGGAGCCGCCGCCGCCGCCCCGCCGGGCCGCGCCGGGCACCGCCGAGCGCAGCGGGGGGAGCGCAGCGCCGGGCACCGCCGGCAACGAGCGCGGCCCCGTCCCCGGGCCCCGGGGAGAGCAGCGGGCGGCGGCGGAGCCGCGCCCCGGGAGCAGAGCAGCGGGCATCACCCCCCCCCCATCGGGGCGCTCCCCCCCCCCCCCGGTCTTTCGCGACGCCCCCGGGAGCGCTGGGCCCGGCCCGGCCCCGGCCATGCTCGGCCTGGATGTGTGCGAGGCCGGCGGGCAGCTCCTGGAGCTGCTGTGGCTGGCGCTGTGCTACCGAGGTGAGCGGCGGCGGGGCCGGGGAGCGCGGCACCCGCAGCGGGGGGCTCGGGGGTGGGCAGCGCCCGGGGGGCGCGGGGGTGGGCAGCGCCCCGGGGCCGGGCCGAGCATCGCCCCCGGCAGCCAACAGGTGAGCATCGGAACGGGACCGGGAGCGGGGGATGGTGCCAGGGGTCTCCTCGGGCCGCCCCCTCCCCCCTCCCACCCCGTTGCAGCCCGGCCTGCGGCACCCGGCGCTGGGCGAGCCCCCGGGGGGGTGCATCTGTGCGCGGCCGGGCCTGGGGATGCGGCCGGGGCCCCCGCGCTGTGCCCGGCCCCGCTGCTGCCCCGGGGACCCGCTCGGCTCACCCCGGGGGCTGGGGGCTGAGCGCGGCGGCCCCTTCCCCCCCCAGGCTGGGGCTTCCAGGGAAGGGCAGGGGGGGGATGCGGCAGGCAGGGCAGGGCAGGGCAGGGGCCCCGAACCCCCTGGCTGCAGGAGCATCACCCGCCTTTGTGTGTGTGCCACCCCCCCAGCTGGCTGGCACCCACCAGAGCCGCTGCTTGACTCAGACCTGTGTTTTTTTTATTTTTTTATTTTTAATTTTTTTCTTTGCACCCTGTACCTGCAGCTGCTGGTTATTTGGGGCAGGAGACGGGGCTGGCAGCTGCCCAGTAGGTTTGGAGCAGGGGCTGCGGTGTGGTGCCGAGGACCTCCTTGGGTGCCCAGGCATGCGGGGTGCCTGCAGGCCACGGCGGGTTGCAAACGTGCCCCGAGCTGTGCACCACGTAGGGCTCCTCTCGCTTCATGACCGTGCGGAAACGCAGCTGGCGGCAACGCCTCTGGGCTCAGCTGTGCCACCGAGCCCCGGGGACACGCAGCCTGGCGGTGTCCCCACAGTCCTGAGGCAAGGGAGACAATGTGGCTGCAGAAGGGGGGGAGATGATGGCCCACATTCATTTGGGGGGTACCTGAGCTCAGTCCCCCCCCCCAGCCCAGCAGCCCCCGTGTGTCCCCGGGGTTTGCGGGGGGTCCCCTGGGGTGTCCCCAGGGCGGGACTGCCACTGCCTGTCCCCCGCAGACATCATGGCTGACAAGGAGGGGGTGACGCTGTCGCTGGAGGAGGAGGACGATGCCGACGTGGCCCTGGCGTACAAGACGCCAGCGAAGAAGAGCCTGCAGGAGATCCAGCAGCTGGACCCGGGGGATGAGAGCCTGCGGAAGTACAAGCAGGCGCTACTGGGCACCATCCCCGCGGCCGTGGGTAAGGCCGGGGGCCGCGGGCTGGGGCTGGGTGCCCCGAGCACCTCTGGCACCTTGTGCCAGGCGATGCAGCCTCGGCGGGTGCAGGGAGCTGGGGGCATCCCTGTGGGTGCCGTCTGCCTGCGCCCACCCCGCTGCTCGGAGACACCGGCATTCCCCTGCTGCAACGGGAACGGCTGCCCGGGGACCCCGGTTGCCTTGGTTACAGGATCACCGCCGCAGTTTCCATAGGAACGGGTACAAGGGACCGGGGAATTCATTGGGATGACAGAGATGGAGCGAGCGGCTGCGGGGGCTGACAGCTCGTGGCTGTCGGCGCTGGGCCCCCCAGCCAGGCGGTGACCCCACTCCCCACAGCACCCACCCGGCCTCGTGCTGCTCCCCTTGTCTGCCTGGGGCACAGCACATCCCAGCACCCTGATGCCCCAGCCAAGGGGGTGCACAGGAGCTGGGGAGGTGCATGCAGACCAGTGGGGTGCACATGGGTGGGTTTGATGCTGAGGTTTGGGCTGGCCTGAGATGTCCCTGAGCCCTGCCTGCTGTCCACTGGCTCCGAACTGTGGGCACCGCAGCCCTTTGGGATGCTGCAGGGGTGCGTGGGCAGGAAAGGCCCTGGGGGCACACAGCACAGCTGCTCTGTACTGGAGGTGCCAGCCCTGTGTGGGCTGGGTAAGGCCTGCACCCTGCCTTTTGTCCCTAGATGCCAGCGTGCCCAACGTGCAGGTGACGAAGCTCACCCTGATGTGCGAGCAGGCGCCGGGGCCCATCACCATGGACCTTACAGGTGAGCGCTGGTGGAGGGGCTCCCGTGGTGGGAGGGAGGAGGAGGAAGGGGTTCCGGGCTGATGGGGCTGCCTCCCACCGCAGGAGACCTGGAGGTGCTGCAGAGCCGTCCCTTTGTGCTGAAGGAGGGGGTGGACTACAGGGTGAAGGTGTCCTTCAAGGTAAGGTGGATGTGGGGTGCCCTGTGCCCGCCGGCTGAGCTGGGCACGGCCCTGCTGCTGCCCCACAGGGTGCATTCTGCCACCCACGGGTCCGTGCTGCCATGGAGGCTCTGCCCCTTGCCCACCTCTGGCTCTGTGCCCCTCTGGGGGTCCCAGCCCACCCCGACAATCCTTCCTCCCCAGCACCACCGCCAGCCTGAGTCCCTGCCACCTTTTCTCCTGCTCAGTGCCCAGTCCTGACCAAGAGCCCAGGTCCTGGTGTAGTGCCTGACAGGGCTTTGGGGGTGGGGGAGAGGGGGGCACCCCAAAACCCTGGGGACCCCAGAATGAGGGGGGGGGGGGACACCACGCCATGCCATGCCACAGCACCCCTGCCCTCTGCCTTGCAGGTGAACAGGGAGATCGTCTGCGGGCTGAAGTGCCTGCACCTCACGTACCGCCGCGGCCGGCCGGGTGAGTGGGGGCCGGGGCCAGGGATGGGGGCTCCACCGCCCCGGCCCCGCTCACTCGTCCCCCTCTTGCCTTCTCGCCCAGTGGACCGCGATGTCTTCATGGTGGGCAGCTACGCGCCGCGGGCCGAGGAGTATGAGGTGGTGACGCCAGCTGAGGAGGTGCCCCGGGGCCGGCTGGTGCGCGGCTCCTACCGCGTCCGCTCCCTGGTCACCGACGATGACAAGACGGAGCACCTCTCCTGGGAGTGGGGCCTGTGCATAAAGAAGGCCTGGGAGGACTGACCCCCCCAGCCCCGCACCCCCGCCTTCCGCCAGCTCGGGGACGCGGCTCCCGCGGCCCCGGGGACCCCTTGCTGCCCGCCGGCGCTGCCGCGCTCGCCCCATTCATGTTAAGGTGTGGGGGGGTCCCTTAGCAAGCGGGCACCCACGGTCGTGGTCTTCGCAACCAAAGTTATTTTTAATTGCTGTTTTTTTTTAATACTGACGCCCGACTCGTCCTTGCGGCATCTCCATCGCTGGGTCTGTGGCTGTGAACCTGCTGTAGCGCTGAGCGGGGCCTGCCCGGCCGCGTGGGACGGGACCACCGCGCGGTGCCGAGCTGCCGGCCCTGTCCGACTGCCCGGTGGCAGGCTGTGCTCTTCCATCGCCATTAAACCGTACAGACTTGTCTCTTACTGCTGTGTCCACGCGCCCCTTGCCTTTGCCCGCCCATCCCGCGGCTGTTCCTTGTCCCTGGGCCAGGTCCCGCTGCGGAGACAGGGTGGCTGGAAAACAGCCACCTGGTCCCGCTGCCTTATCTGTGGTGCTGGGCAGCCAGTAGCGGAGGGCCACGAGCTCCTGGGGACCGGCACCACCCGCCCCGGGGCCCTTATCTGGCCCCTCTCCCCCGTGCGCCAGCTTTGGCGGTGGCGGCTGGCAGTGGTGGCACCATGCGAGGCTCCGGGGCCCGGCTGCTTTGGCTCTTGGTGCTCTCGCTGGCCTGGCTGGGCCCGGCCTGGGGGGACAGCGAGGGGCTCGAGGGCAAGGATGACGATGGGGAGGTGGTGGCAGAGGAGGAGGAGGAGGATGAAGATGATGATGTGATCTCAGATGAGCTCGTGGAGGAGGACAGTGTCCTGGTGCTTCATGAGCACAACTTTGCCCGCGCCTTGAGCGAGTTCAGCCTGCTGCTGGTGGAGTTCTGTAAGTGTCCCGGGTGTGGGCAGGGGCTGGGGACAGGCAGGGGTACAGGGCAGAACCGTGAGTGCAGGGCAGGGGGCAGAGGTGTGGGACAGGGGCATGGGGACAACAGGGCTATGGGTATGGGTAAGAGGGACAGGGGCATGGGACGTAGCGTGACAACATGGAGGCATAGGGTTTGGTGCAAGGCACATGGCGTGAGGCAGGACCACAGGGCAGGGGCATGGGATATGGGGCAGGGACACAAGGGGTGTGGGACACAGAAGAGTGTGGGCGTGTGCTGGAGCGTGCCAGGCTCGTGTGACATGTCCTTGGCCACCCACTGAGCCCCACCCTGGGGACCAGGGACACCCCCACAGGTGCTGGGCTCTCTGTGGGTGACACTGGGCCTCCACGCAGATGCACCGTGGTGTGGGCACTGCCAGAGGCTGGCCCCCGAGTTTGCCCAGGCAGCCGCCAGGCTGAGGAACGGGTCGGAGGCGGTGCGGCTGGGCAAGGTGGACGCCACGGCGCAGACAGCCCTGAGCAATGAGTTTGGCATCCACGCCTACCCCACGCTCAAGCTCTTCCGTGATGGCAACCGCACTCATCCCCTCGCCTACAGCGGTAGGGCCACGGCACCGCGTGAAGGCCGCGGCGCCCACAGCGGGGGGGCAGCGGGAGGGGCACGGGGTGGTGAAGGGGTGGCAGCGTGGTGACGGTGACGGCGAGTGGGTGGCAGCGATGGTGAAGGAGGTGACAGCGGGCAGCCTCGTGGTGGTGGTGGTGGCCTGGGCTGGGGATTGGCAGCCTGGTGATGGCGGGTGGGTGCCTGTGGTGACGGTGGCAGCCCCGCTGCAGGCCGCATGGACGCCGAGGGCATCGTGCGCTGGATGCAGCGTCGGGCCGGCCCCAGCGCCACGCTGCTGCAGGACACTGACACCGCGGCCGCCTTCATCAACGCCCAGGACATCGTGGTCGTGGGCTTCTTCAAGGTGGGCCAGGGACCAGGCCGGGGCTGGGCCAGGGCCAGGGCAGGGCTCATGGTGGGGCCGTGCAGGACCTGCAGGGCGAGGCGGCCCAGGCGTTCTATGAGGCAGCTGGCGAGGTGGTGGACGTGGCGTTCGGTGTGACCAAGGCAGACGAGCTCTTTGAGGCGTATGGGCTGTCAGTCGACACGGTCTGCCTCTTCAAGAAGGTGAGCAGGGCTGGGGAGGGTGTGGGGGGGTCCATGGTGGGGACCCCTGGCGCTCACTGGCCTGCGTCCTGGCAGTTTGATGAAGGACGGACAGACTTCCCTGTGGACCCAGCACAGGGGCTGAACGCGGCCGAGCTCACCCGGCTGCTCCGCGTGCACAGCCTGGAGCTGGTGATGGAGTTCTCCAACGAGGTACGGCCCCCGTCCCACCCTGTCCCCAGCACCAGCCACAGGGCACCCCGGCCCTCACTGCCCTCCTGCTCCCCGCAGACCTCCAGCCGCATCTTTGGTGCCAATATCCCCCACCACATGCTGCTCTTTCTCAACAAGACCGTGGAGGAGCAGCTGGCGCTGCGGGATGACTTCCGCAAGGCTGCCAGCAATTTTCGGGGAAAGGTGAGGCGGCCTGGGGGTGGGGGTGGGCACAGCAAGGATCCCCGAGGCGCCCTGGCCTCAGTGCTGCCTGTCCCCCCGCCCAGGTGCTGTTTGTAGTGGTGGACGTGGATGGGTACGGAGCCACTGTCCTGTCCTTCTTCGGCATGACCCCTGCGGATGCCCCCACCTTGCGCTTCATCAAGATGGAGAACAACCGCAAGTACCAGATGGCTGAGGACGCCTTCTCAGCCACAGCCGTGCGGGACTTTGTGCAGGCGGTGCTGGACGGCAAGGTCAAGGTGAGAGAACCGTGGCTGCTCACTGATACTTGTGCAGCCAGAGCTGAGGATCTGGGGGTTATATAGTCATAGAATGGCTTGGGTTGGAAGGGACCTTACTGACCATCTGATTTCAACCCCTCTACCCCTCCCACCAGACCAGGCTGCCCAAAGCCCCATCCAGCCTTCAAACAGTTCCAGGGATGGGGCATCCACAGCTTCTCTGTGCAACCTGTGCCAGTGCCTCACCGCCCTCACAGTAAAGAATTTCTTCTGAATAGCTAACCTAAACCTCCCCTCTTTTAGTTTAAAGCCATTCCCCCTTGTCCTATCACTACACCCCCCCCACCTTTCCTGCAGCCCCCTTTAGGTACTGGAAAGCCACTGTAAGGTGTCCCTGCAGCCTTGTCCTCTCCAGGCTGAACAACCCCAGCTCCCTCAGCCTGTCTTTGTAGGAGATGTGGTCCAGCCACTTGATCATCTTTGCAGTCTCCTCTGGACTCGCTCTAATACATCATTGTCCTTGTGTTGGGGGGCCCAGAGCTGAGTGCAGGGCTCTCGGTGGGGTCTCACGAGAGTGGAGCAGAGGGGGACAATCCCCTCCCTTGCCCTGCTGGCCATGCTGCTGCTGGTGCAGCCCAGGATACAGTTGGCTTTCCAAGCTGCCAGTACCCATTGCTGGTTTGTGTTGAGCTTCTCATCCACCCACACCCCCAGGTCCTTCTCCTCAGGGCTGCACTCGATCCATTCTCCACCCAGCCTGGATTTGTGCTTGGGATTGCCCCAGCCCAAATTTATGATTGGGATTGCCCAGCCCAGGTGCAGGACCTTGCACTTGGCCTTGTTGAACTTCCGAAGGATCGCCCTGTCCCACCTCTCAGGCTTGTTCAGGTCCCTCACAGCTTGGTGTCGTTTGTCATCGATCCCGCTGCCCATGTCACTAGCAATGCCGTTAAACAGCGCCGGTCCCAGTACTAACCCCTGAGGAACACTGCTCATTACTGATTTCCACCATGACACTGAGCTGTTGACCGCAACTCTTTGAGTGTGACCATCCAACCGATTCCTTACCCACTGAGAGGTCCATCCACAATGTCTCTCATGGATCTCTCATGGATCCATCAATCCACGTCTCTCCAATTTAGAGACAAGGATATCATGGGGGACAGTGTCAAATGCTTTGCACAAGTCCCAGTAGATGATGTCACTTGCTCGTCCTGCAACTGACAGTGCAAGGAAAAAGAACTTCATGGGAAATGAGGCAGGAGATCATCAATACTGAGCCACACACGATGGGATGAAAGTAGAGGGGGAGCAGGGAAGAGATGGTCCAGAAGTCAGCACAGGAATGCTGAACAGGGCTGGGTACCACGCTGGGGTGGGGGGGATGGCGTCTGGCAACTGGTCCCGGTGTGCCTGGATCTGAGGGGTCTGCAGGTGGTGGTGGGGGGATGTTCCTGGCAAATCCTGGCCCCTGACGCCTGTGTCCTAGCACTGCTCACCACGGGCTGTGGCCATCCTGGTTGTCCCCACAGCCCCATCTGCTGAGCCAGACGCCCCCTGAGGACTGGGACACTCGGCCTGTTAAAGTCCTCGTGGGGAAGACCTTTGAGCAGGTGGCATTTGATGAGACCAAGAATGTCTTTGTGAAATTCTGTAAGTGCTGTGGCTCCCCATGACCCTTCCCGAGCTCCATCATGGGGCTGAGGGCTGAGCCCCCTTCCCACGCCAGGCCCTCACCTGAGGAACCTGGCAGCCCCAAATCCTGGCCCCCAGCTCAGCCAGGGTGTCCTCCCGGCACTGTGCCTGTCGCGCAGATGCGCCGTGGTGCTCCCACTGCAAGGAGATGGCGGCTGCTTGGGAGGAGCTGGGTGAGCGCTACAAGGACCACGAGGACATTGTCATTGCTGAGATGGATGCCACGGCCAACGAGCTGGAGAACCTCACCATCAGGGGTTACCCCACACTGCACTATTTCCCTGCAGGGCCAGGCAGGAAGGTAGGGTACAAGGCATGCGTGGGGCACCTGGGAAGGGGGCTGGGCCTGGGCATCACTCCTTATCTTCCTTCTGTTCCGTGACTCCAGATGATCGAGTATAGGAGCACCCGAGACGTGGAGACCTTCTCCAAATTCCTGGAAAATGGGGGGACGCTGCCCGAGGAGCCACCTGTGGTCAGTATGGTACCCCCTTCCCTGGGGAGGGGTTTCCATCCACCCCAGGATGGCTCCAAGCCCCTGCTGGGCAGGGATGGACCCTGCTCTGCCCCACAGCAGGGTGGGGACAGGGTGTGTGTGGCCATCCTTGTCTTACCACCACCTTCTGCAGGTGACCAAGACCCCCGGGAACAGCACAGGCACAGAGGAGCCGAGTCCGTCAGGCACGGCTGAGGCCCGGGATGAGCTGTGAGCCCTGTCCCACGTGCGCGGGTGCTATAAACGCCCTGGAAACAACGTGGGCTCTGGTCTTTGTCTGCAGCTCTGCAGCACAGGGGGGGGTGCAGCAGGTGGCAGCCCCCGCTCACCCCATGGGGGCCACATTTGCTCTGGCCAGGGGCACGCGGTGCTTGGTGGCATCTGAGGGGACAGGGTGAACACAAGGGGTTCACATCTGGGGTCAGGGGACAGAGCCCCCTGCCTACAAGCTGAACCCAGGGAGTCTCCCCCATGGGGCAGCTCAGCCACAGGCCGGGTTCCCACCCTGCAGCCACAGGGGCCAGACCCCGGTTCACCAGAGATGGCTGGCACCAGCATCATCCCTGTACCCATGCTAAGGACCTGGTGCAGGTCTCATCCTGCTGCTCTCAGGACCCCAGGCACCGTGCCCTCGCCGTGGCTTGGCCCTTGGCACACCCCATGGGTTGGGGGCTACAAGGGTCCTTTCACCTCCCCAGGGCCCTGGGCTCATCACGGGGATCCAAACACTCTTTGAGCTTCTCCAGACTCTGGCTCACAGCCTCTGGGACCCCCTGGTGCCCCCACAACCCCCAGCACTGTCCCCTTTCCCTGTACCTGCTGCTCTCAGGCTGTGGGCAATGGCTCTGGGGACAGGGCCCTGAGGGGCTGTGGCCTCCACATCCACCCTGTGGGCTCCCCAACCAGTCCCACCCACCAGACACCCCACTGGGCTCCCCTGGGCCTGGATCTCTGCTCCGCAGGGAAGGAAGAAACCAGCAGGCGTTGGGCTGTGGGGTTTTATTTCATTTTATCCAAGTACCTTTGAAAAGATCATTGTACAAGTCAGCACATGAGGATGCACAGGAGACATCGCCAGGGCTGCACAGCCAGCGGAGGATGCTGCACTTAGCAAATGTACATATTTACAGGGAACCCCCTGAGAAAAAAAGGGGGAGACGGAAATCCCAGGCATGGTAACAACCTCACCAGACACAACATGATCAGACCTTAAAAAAAGAGGGAGGAAAAAAAATGCTCATAACGCTGTTCCCTGGCTGAAAACGATGGCAGATTTTGCTGGACTTCACATAGTGATGGGCAAGTCCCAGGACCGTGTTTAAAAGGCACTCGGTGACATATACAATAGGCTGAGTCACATCCCCGTGCGGTGCCACGCACACAGGGCCCCCAGCCCCACGGGCAGCTGCACCATGCTCCAAGGTGCTGCAGCAGCAGAGTGCAGAGCTGGGACATGCAGCTGGGCAGGGCCAGAGCTGATGTGGAAGCCCCCCACGAGCTGGTTTTGGGGGACACGAGGGGGCTGGTCTGGCTGATGGAGCCAGTGCAGAGCTGCAGCTGCTTGGGCCTGGAGTACGGCCCGGGCTGGTGGGCAGGGCAGGGGGAGCAGGCAGCCCAGGTGGGAGCAGGTAATCCCAGGAGGCTGCCTGGAGCCCCGTCTGCACCCTGGTGGCTGCCCCTTAGAGTGAGTGCAGTGTTTGGGTGACCTGGCCCTAAAAGAGCCCCACAAAATGGCATCAACAACTCCCTTCGCTACTAGCACCAGACTGCAGTGCCCCCACATGACCTCCTCAGAGACACAGAACCTAAAAAAACCCCTCAAGACTCATAAAAAGATGGGTTTTGTCCTCATACTTAAAGTGTCTCATTGGTTACCTCCCCATACTACATCTCCTAAAAAGACTCCTTGACCGAAGCCTGACTTTGGCACTGGAGGCCTGAGCACGTCTGCATGGGGCACACGGGTGCCAGCCCTCCACAGAGCTGCTGCTCCCTCCCGGGAGGAAAGGTCTTCTCCGGGAACAGGGCACATGTGGAGGACAAACACAGGATATGGGATGCCAGCGCCCAGCCTGCTGCCCTCATGGATGTCCCACAGCCCTGCCAGCTCGCCCCGTCCCCTGCGGCTCTGGTACAAGGCACCACGGGAAGCCCCCAGCACTGAGACCTGCCACCGACCCCTCTTTCCATTGGGGAGTCACTCAATCTCAGAAAGCTCAGGAGAAAAACCACCCTACCAGGTCCTGTAGCTGCGACTGCCAGGGAGGCAAGAGGCCGACTTGTTCAAAACGTCTCAGCAATCTTCGGAGGGGCGCAGGAACCACAGAGCAGGGCCCCTCCGGAGCAGCGACGCCTTCCACACGAGCAGGGCACAGCAGCTCGCTGGGTCAGGCGCGCTCTGCCCGCTGCAGCAGCGTCGCTCAGGAGCCATCCACACGGAGGGGACAGGGCAGGGTGCTGTGAAAGCGAGGACCACACCGAGTCTGACGGATGGCTGTACACTTTGGGTGAATTCTGCAGTACCTGTACGTTTTACATTTACATAAGAGCACTGTGACATTGGAAATATTTTCCTTTTATTACAATATATCAAAAATATGCAGCTTTAGTAAACAAGGTCATATTACACTTTCTAATGCACTGTACAATGCTACATTACACTTATATTCGGTATGGAGAGGGAGCCCAGGCTCCCACTGGCAGGTTCGTGGGGTGAAACGACTTCCACTGGCAAAACAGCTTGCGCAGAGCAGGCTGCTGCCCTCCGCCCCGGGCTCGCCCAGCGCCTGCTGGAGTAGCACCGCCAGCGTCAGCCCCAGACCTTCTCCTCCGGTCCCAGAGTCTTTCACAGTCCTTTCCTTAAAGCCTTCGCAGCCTCTCAGCCTAGTCGCCTAGTCGATCTTTTCCACCTTCCCGATGATCTTCTCTTCGAAGATGGGCAGGATGGTGTCATCTTCCCGCACCTCCTCGAAGACCACACCACAGTCGAACTCATCACTCACTTTCTTAAAGTAATACCTGAAAACCCAGAAACACGGCGACAGCGAGAGGTGAGTGGCCACGTGGGACACCAGTCATACCGAGAGACAGGGTACAGCACTCCCTGAGCTCACGGGGAACGGGGAGCAGCTCCAGCAGATGCAGAGGTGCCTGAGGCCAGTACCCACCCGTCTTCACTCTGACCAAGGGTGGTCAGGATTCGTGCCAGCATATTGAGGCTCAGGCCCTGAATCCAGACCCATTCACCTCTCGCAAAAGCTGGCTGGAGGTCCCCATGTTGGTGGGACCCCAGAACATTTCTAGGCAGACCTTCCCAAGGCAGTTCCTACTTGGAAGGGGTGACTGGCAGAGCTACACACCCCATGCCTGGCTGCCACGCAGAGGACAGGCACTCTGGGACTCCAGTAGGGCCCAACCTGTTTGTCCTCACTGGAGGAAATCCTGGGAGTTGAAATGGCTCTGGAAGCTGAAGGGTTCTCCAGAACACCATCAAGCACTGGTTGCTGCTGCTCCTTACCAGCCCAGGACACCATGCAGCCCTGAAATGTCTGTTCAAGGTACGAACTGTGATGCAGGACATTCCTTGTAGAGAACCCAATCTCCCATGTTCCTGTAACCTGCCTCTTCAACAACCAAACCTTTCCAGCCAAACACGAATACAACCTTGCTTCCACGAGGCAGGATTGCTGCTGCAAGTACTGGTTCTGCCCCTGTTTAAAAAGTACATTCCTGGCTCACGTTGGGACTTATTTTTCTTAAGTGCAGGAACCTCCAGTGGCAACCAGGCATCTTTTACTGTGCTGCTGGATTCCTGCTCCAGCACAGCCTGACAGCCCTCCTGGAAGGCTCTGGAGAACTCCAGGACCCTCCTGACCTACCTCCACCATGGCTCCTTCACCTTGGCAGGAGACAGCCCTTACCTGTAGTTCCCTTTCTTGGTCAGCAGCTCCTTGAACTGTCCCAGTGTCACCACGCGCCCTTTGACGAGGGTGCGGTAGGGGATCGGCTCTCCGCAGAAGTAGTAAGCAACCACGATGTTCTCACACGGCTGGGACGCGCCGCTGCCCGGTCTCTTCTGGGGCTTCAACCTGTTGCACACAAATAGAAGCAATCTGCTGAGTATCAGCCCATGGTGCTCAGCACAGCTTCAGTGCCATCGCCACCGCTGGGCGCCGGTCTGGGCGTGGGGCTGCCCAGGCAAGGGGTTCAGGTCATGTTCCACCACAGGTGGCAAGAGGTGGGCAGCAGGAGGTGTGATGTGGCCTCTGAGTGAGCCTGCGACTGGCAGGCAGCCTGCTGTGGTGGTCCTGCAGCTCCTCAGGCTCTGTGGGGAGAACAGAGGCTCTGATGTCCAAAACAGGAGCTGTCTCAGGGCCACTGGGCTAGCAGCCAACTTGTTGAGATTGCTGCACAGGGAGAACATCTCCAACCAGCCCAAGAGGAGAGCCCATCCAAGCAATTACATGGCTTTTTTAAGAAGCCATGTGGCTTCCCGGCTCATCCTTTCCAGCAAGGGAACCTGTTGGTGAGAGGAGAACAGCTCAAGGACAGGCTTCGCTGCCTGTCCCATCCACACAGGGTGGTCAGGCCCAGTTAGGCTGCTGGCAAACAACACACGTCCTGTCTGCGCTGTGTGATGGATTTTGGAAGGCTGACACTGTCGTCAAACCCCCAGTGAACTGACTTTATATCTCCTGTTTTCCTGACTCTTGAGATGTCAGGCTGGTCTCTGCCTCCAGCCCACATCCTGGCGTTTGCTACGTGGTGCCATCACTACACTGAAAGTGTCAGCCCAGTCCTCGTCCCATTTTCAGAGGCAGACAAAAGTAGCACCAATTAAAATGATGGTACTTTGCACTTCTGTAGAGCCTTCACCTGGGCACTGCAAATGCTGCACAAGCATTTGAGCAGCCTACACAGATCTGTAGCTTGGCATGTGTGGTCTCGGCAGAGGCAGCGTTCTCTTTCAAAATGACATAAAACAAATTTGGCAGCTTTAAAATGATTTTAAAAGCACACCGGGTAAAAAAGATGATTTTGTATTTATATGACTGGAAAGTTGCAATGAAAACAGAATTTGCCAAGCACATGAGCTAATCACAGTTTTGGAAATGACTGTGACCCTAACCTTTAAACACTGGCTCGCAGGCACAGCACCTTTTTAATGGCATGCCCATATAAACATTGGTTTTGCAAACCAAGACCAGAGAAATTTTTTTCACCTCTTTCTAAAGCCATGAAAGGGCTAAAGTTCAACCGAACAACGTTTCTGGTGCTTGCTCTGCCTGGGAGACCTCTGGGGAAAATGCTGCATCCTGAGAGGTGCCAGCAGAGCTCTTCAAACCCATCCTCATATCAAAGCACAGGATGCCCTTTAGCTAGAAAAACATTAAGAAACTGAATCATCCTTGGAAAAAAATAATCTTGCATTTAAAGGAAAAATGGGTCATAAATTCAGGCAAATACTGTGCATCCTGTGAGCCAGAAGTTAATTGAAGGGGTTTGGAAAACCTCAAAGTCCCTAAGCTTCTCTTAATGCTGCTAGAAACAAGTCATGACTAAGAGACAGCTGCTCTGTGCCCAGGGGACCTGGCACGCAGGCTCCTGGGGACACAACGGCGTGCACAGCTCAGGCAGCACGGCGCTGGCGCCGCTGTCCCCAGGGCTGGGGGGTGAGCAAGCCTTCATCTGCTCAGCACCTCCTGGGCTTGCAAACGCCCATCCACTACGACAAACGCCCTGAGCCCCCCGGGGTCTGCCCTGGTAGAAGCAGGATGAGGACTGTGCCAACAGCCAGGAGCCTTCCTCCTGCTGCTGCGTAATTCACTCCTGAAAGGCCGTTTCTGAACGTGCTCAGGCTGGCTCCTCTATCTCCTCTTCCCCAGCCTCGGGAAGGGGCCATGGGGATCGTGTGGCTTGTGGAAAGCACGCAAGGAAGAAAGAGCATCCCAAGTTTCTCCTGCATCCGCTAGAGAGCGAATGCCTCTTGCACGTACACCGTTTCAAGGGCTTGTCAAAACAGACAGCCCTCCTGCTGCAGACTGCAGAGAGAAAAAAGGGGATGGTGGAAAACAGGCAGGGGTTAAAGCAGCAGCATCACAGCACGCACTCCTTCCCAGAGCACAGAGAGGCTGCCAGTGCCTGAGAACAGCAGCTCTGTACTGCTTCACAGCACTGGAGTTAAAACCAAACCCCGCAGCTTTGGATCTCCCTGTTTTTGACATAAATCAACACAGGGATGGCTTCTGGGCATCCGAGCAGAGGCTGAGGGCAGCTTCGGTTCCCCTGGAGCAGGAGGGGGATGGAATCACAGCTGGACCTGCCCAGAGGGTTGCAGGGAACCTGTAAGAGCAGGAGGCCACAGGGAGAGCAGTTGGACACAAAGACAGGGCTCTTCCCCACGGGACAGGACCTGCAGAGGCAGTAGGAGCAGCTCCTGAAGGACGCTGCCGGTGATGGGACAAGAGCTAGAGGGTTAATGCCTTCCTGCAGGAAGAAAAATCATCTTTGGGAGCATCTCAAAGCCACAGAACACACACGCATCCCAAAACTGCAGCAACAGATCTCTAGCAACCTGAAGCAGGGCTGATCACTGGAAACACAATTTTCTGAGCTTTCCCCTCAGGAGAACAAGGCAACACAACTGTCTCCACTTTCGTCATCGCCAAGGAATCCAGAAATCTCCTGAGACCACTTCTTACCCAGATGGGCCCCCACTGAGTGTGCTGCTCCACCAGGCCATGTCTAAGCCCTGCTGCAGTAAAGCCTCCACCTGTGCCCATCTCCTGGGGCCCGCAGCCTGACCCTCCCCAGGAATACAGACAAGTAACACTAACTCTCCTCTGGGACCAGCTCCCTTTGCAACATTTGTCATAAAATAAGATAAAATGTTATCCAACAAGGAAACAGCAGCGCTGATCCAACTTACTGCATCTACACTCCACTGACCTGTCAAGAATCCCTAGCCATAGAATCCAAATGGCTGATGTGAAAGGGAACCTGGGTCTGTTGGAGCACACATACAACCTAGCGGTGATGCAGCTGTGCCCAGCACAGGGAGGAGGGGGCTTGCTCCAGCTCAGCCGGGGGCTGAAGAGCTTTGGAAAGCCTGAAATGCAACCAGGGGATGTTACCTTGGGAGTGTCCAGCTCTGGTCCTCTTCCAGGCTAACCAAACTAATTCCAAACCGAGCTCACCCTAACATTTCTTGCTGCTGGAGAGTTTCTAAAATTCTTTCGCTGCTTGCAAAACCCTTTTCTCTGCAGAGCTGCTACTAATTACTTCTTCCAGCTGTTAACATAACTGAACTGTGACACTGAGCTACAGAAAATGGCTCCAGACTGGCTGCACAGACAAGCAACCTGATGGTCACTGGGACAGGGCTCTCCACAATGGGCACCCTGATCCGCAGGTCATTCAGTGCTGGACATTTAATCTTGAATTGCTTCCCAGCAGCTGTCCTGCTGGTATCTCAAAGATCAATGCTCCCTGCAGAACAGGGAGAGAAAGCCTGGTTCTGCAACAGCAGCGTGACTCCTTCCAGAGTATTTATGATGCCCAGTGCAGCCTGTGCGGATGCCCGTGGGACAGGGCTGGGGTGGGAGCAGGGAAAGGAGATGGCTACAGAGGGCTGTGCCGGCGGGGGAGCAGCTCGTGAGGCAGGGAAGCACGCCGCAGGGGCAGCTGAGCTGTGCAGAGCTGGCACTGTATGCTCCCCTGCAGCCAGCTCAAGCCCGTGCCTCAAGGACACCTCCAGGCTCACACCTCCTCCTGTGCTGTGGGGACTCTGCCTCCCCAGGGCTGCCGATGAGCCTGGAGGCTGGCTCCAATTTCCCAGAGCTCTCCAGAGCTCCTGACTGAAATAAAAGGTGTTTCCAGGTGAAATCCCCTTGCTGTTTCTCCTCTGCTCCCCAGCCAGCCTTGGGCAGCCCCTCTCAGAAGAGAGGTGGGGTCTGTTTTCAGGCACGCTCCTGTGCTAACTGTAACAGGAGCCCTCTGAAAAGGTGCTAGCTCAGGCGTGCTTCAGCTGGAGCACCTCATCCTGCCAAAATCCAGCAGAAAGATCTAAACACCACGAAATCCTTCACTCCCTGGGGGCAGCATCCATTCTTGTGTGCTACTGGACACAGGCACATTTGCTTTCCATTAGCAGTTCCTCCCCAGCAAACGCTGCTCCCTGGCTTTCCACGCATCAGGCGGGTCAGCGGGATCACTGTGTCTCCAGAACAGCCAGGCCCTGCGAGGAGGCAGCACGAGTGTGCAAGTGGAGCAGCCCAGCATGGCTCAGCCTGTTCTCTGCCTCTGGTCTGGAGGGCACACACCACAATGCCACGGGGTTTCTACAAAAGCTGTGTTTACAAGACATGCCAGGCTGCTATTAGCGTATTCATGACATATGCATAGAGCCCGGGCTGGCGTTTCCAAAGTGTGCATCTGCATCTAGACATTTCTGGGAAAGGTGCATGAATTTAATATGACTATAAACGACTCCACTAATAAACTCTATCCAATTACACCAACTGAAAGGTAGATCAAATAAACTTGGCTCAACCTGACTTGGGAGAGCCCTCTAATTACCTGTCTTTCAATCTGTCTCTGACATAAATATGCAGAAGTCTGCTACAAGGCCACTGCAAGCAAAAATAATTGGAGTTCAGCAATTAGAGGAGCTTGTTTTTTAAATTACACTCATGTTTCTAAGCGTCAGACTTGAAAGTTTGAAGTTCTCAGAATGCAGCTATAAAGCACTGGAGTGACTACAAGCAACTCCCATTGTGAAAGGTTTTTAACGGACAAAGTGCTTTTAGCTCTTAACAGTAATTATCCAGCATTTCCAAACTGTTTTTCATCTGATAGCTCCATGTGCCTTGCAAATAATCTTTCCTGAAAGATAATACAGGAGAATTAGCTCTGCGACAGGCATTAAGCTGAGTCACAAAAAGCAGTGACTTGGGCACAGCCACGCAGCGAGGCAGTGCTGCTGTAGCGGGACGAGAGCACGGTGTTCCCATCTAGATGCCACAAGCAGCCTTTGCTGGAAGACTGGAGGAGCTGAAAATGAAGAGCAAATGCATACTCTTCTGTGCTTAACTTTGCTGCATCCTGCTGAATTCTGCTACCGCACCAGCCAAGGCCTTTGAAATCTCTGTGTGAGTGTGAGCAAGCCGAGAGTCAGTGCCAGCAAAGAGCAAGCGAGCCCACGAGCTGCAGTGCAGTTAGTACTGCAGAAGAGAGCTCTTCCCCTGGCTGCTCCTTCTAGACAGGCTCCACTTGCTCGAGCTCTCAGCAGCTCCTTCCCCATCCTTTCAGAGCTCTTCCAGACCCTCCATCCAAAAAATGCAAGCCTCAAGGTAGTTTGTGACGTGCACCACCAGGAGAGGGCAGGTCAGAGGGACTGGGGCAGGTTTCTCTGACCTCTGCACACACCTCCACCAGTTAGTGCTGGAAACTGAAACAGAGGGGGTTGGACATCTCCCTCAGCTCCCCACCTTCAGAGCAGTTTCCCCTTTCCCTCCCACGCACAGCCCCTCCTGCCATACCTTTGTTTAAGGGGGAGTTTTCCAGCCCTTTTTTCCTCCTCCTCCAACCTCCGGCGAGCTTCTTCCAGCTGGGTGAGAGGGTTGGGTGCTGGATTGGGCGGCATGGTGGGATCTTGGATGAAAGGGTGAGAAGGCTGGACAACGTTCCGGAGCTGGGCACTGACCCACGGGTGCACTGCAACAGGTCGCTCGATGGAGAGGGGTCGGACCATGTCATGGGACAGCTGTTTCTTAGCACCTGAAGAGCTGCACACAAATACAAAGGTTTTACACAGATTGCCAAGCCGCTCTGCACATGCTCACAGTCACTCCTAGATGGACAACTGCTTCCACAGCTGGGCTCAGGCACCCCTGGGGAGCTCCTTACAGCACGGCTGTGGTTTCTGAGGGAGAGGGGAGCACCATCCAGCCACCGCAGCCCCGGACATTTCAGGGCAGCGTGTCGCCACCTAATCTAGTGTTTTGGTGAGACATCAGGGTGAGCGACCCGACCCGGACACGAAGATCTGCTTTAGGGCTCTCATGAAATTGAATGCACAATGCACAGAAATAAAAACAGCCAAAGGCAGCTCAATGACATGCACAATGCACTCAGCAGGATCCGCCAGATGTCCCCGTGTGTGGTGCCACCGCTGCCAGGCTGCGAGCCTCTTGTTCCGAGCCACCGCCGGGCAATGGATGTGGCACCAGCGTGCTCGTCCTTCCCCTGCTCCAGCAGCACAATTTGCTGCCTGGCTTCACGGTGGCCCGGTGCTACCCGTGGCTCTGTCCCTCACCCCAGATGCCTGCAGAGCCACCTGCCTGGCCACTACTGTGAAGCAAGAGGGAAAAACAACAGCACTTCTGGCACTCAGCTACTCGTTAACGCAGCCGTGGCAATGGGGACGAGCCCCCAGATCCCCCTTGTCGGTGAAAGCACGGCTTTTTGCCACAGAATGGCCAGGCTGTGATTAGGGATCTGTGCCCACAGGAGATCTGCTTGACTACGGAGAGATGCCCAAGACAGCCACCAGCTTTGGCTCTACTCCACGCAGGCGAGGCCATCCCAGAGGATGCTCCCAACAAGCCGAAACCGTGTCAGGCTGCTTACTCGGGACCAATGGCTCCAGCATAGCAGGTCCTACATTTCTATCAACACCTCACAAGAGTAACAAGCATTTATGTAGAGCAAGTGCCTAAAGCAAAAATACGGCCTCCTGTGTGCCACGTTATCCACCTCGTAACCACAGCAGCAGTTGGTGAGATTCCTCTGAGGCTTCAACCTCCCCCCAAGGCCACAATTCGTCCTCTGGAAAAAAAACTGAACTTTATCCTTATAGCCCCTCAGTCTCCAGAGGATCTAAACCTTTGTGCCTGGTGGATGCTTGCCTTCTCCAGATCTCCAGGAACAAGGCAGACTGCTGTACATCCTAGAGACACATGTCTTACGCAGGGGATGCAATACAACAGTACGAAGACTCCTCGCTCTACCAGCCCTTACCCATGGTTTGTTTTCTTATGCCTGCTGATCTCCTTCTCTCCTTCTATGATCCACTGAAGGATCTTCTGGTTTCTCTCCACGTCTTCAGGAGATCCTGGCATCTCATAGTTGGCACCATCACTTTTCCCTGAATCGGTCTTCTTAACATTTCTTTTTGAGAGCAGACTTGCTTTCCCACTGCAAGAACAAAGCTTGAGACATTAGCGCTTTGCCTAAGCCAAACCACCACAGACAGTGGCAGAGGAGGGCCATGTCCATCTCTAGACATATTCAGCCCTGCCAGGGTCTGCTGGGCTCTACCACAGCTCAAACCGACCATGCCACAGCTGTGGCTAAGAGCAAGACTGGCTACACTGAGGCACATCAGCTGTCTCTGGGAGGGAAGGGAGCTCCTCTGGCAAATGAGCCGTGGCAACGCGGCAAGAAGCCCAAGAGATCTCCTGGCAAATGAAGGACTGTGTTAAACCCCCAGCTCTTTGCTGGTAACAGGCTCAGAGCATGAGGTTCATCCTGGTGCTGCAGTCCATAGGCTGCCTCTCCATGTCAGATCACTGCTCTTGGCCTGAACCCTTCCGATCCCCTCCCCAGAGCTGCTGACCAGCTTGCTAGCACCCCAAACTGCTGTTTTACCATGCCAAGCATTTGTTTCTCATCTGAACTGAGGCTTCAGATCATAGTAAAAGATCACATCCCACGGAGGGGACTTCCCTTCTGCAGGCTCTCACCCAGCCTCCAGGGCACACGGGGAAAGGCAGCTGCTGCAGGCGATGCAGCGAGGCAGAAAGGAGGCAGTGGTCGACAGGCCCTTGGTGTGCTCATGGCTGCAGCAAAGGCTCTTGCAGTTATCCCACCTCTCCTTGCCACTGCGCACGTGGCTGTGCCTGTGCAGAACGAGCCTGTGTTGGCCTGCATTGCCATGGGCAGTAATTTCATGGACCCCCATCACCCTAATCACCCACCTGCTTTACTCCGCAGGCCCTCCCTACTTCTACTTCTGTATGCTCATGAGCACAGGCAGGTAAAAGAACACCACCAAGGAGTAACAGGGCCCCAGTCAGCTTTGCTGGGAAGAAGTGAGATGGGATTCCCAGCAGGGGTTCTTTGGAAACAGTAACCCAATGCTGCAGGGTGGCCAGAATTAGTGGGAAATGACTTGAGAACCGAGCAGGAGATGTTGCTGTGTTTGGGTCTGGCCAGCATGCCCCACACAGCAACTGTGGGACTCAGAGCACTGACACCATGCAGGCGGTCAGAGATGTGGATTGTCTTCTGCAGGTGGAGACTGTACAGATAAAAGCTCTTTAGCTCAGGACACAACATGGACAGGGGGATGCTGACAACCAGTGAAGCCAGAGCAAACTGAGAATTTGTTCTCAGCTTCTCACCACACAAGGACTAGCAGGTATCATATAAAATTCGCCAGCAGCAGGTTCAGTGCAATCAAAAAAAAAAGCTTTTTTCACCAGCTCGTACTCACGCTGCAGACTGGGGAGGCCAGCAGCCCAGCTGGGTTCAGGAAGGACCAAACAAGCCACTGCAAGAGAGCACTGGCAGCCAAACAGGACTGTTCAGGTGCAAACTCTCATCTTATGAAACTCTTAACCTGGGGACAGGAACTCTGAGCTTGTGCCAGAAGGACAGCTCTGACTGTGCCCACTTACATTTCCCTGTATACTGTAGTCAGTGCCAGAGAGACCTGTATCTCGATGTGGCTTTGGGTTAACCCAGCATGGCCACGTGTATGCTTTGTTGAAGCAGCCCAGCCACATTTTAACCCCACAGAAAGGTGTAAGGGCTCTCTCCCTCCCTGCCAGCCTACAGAGCAGTTTGCTTCAGCTGCCTCTATGCTCTGCCTCCCTCATCCCTCCTCCAGAAGGTTGTTCCTACACATTGCAGACCCACCTAGCAGCCTGCCTTCACTAAAATCCCACCCCGAGTACACTGCAAAGCCTTGCCCCAAAATAACATACCTTAAGGAGCCAGCCAAGCTCTCAACTACAGTTACTCCACGTTTATCATCACCGCTCATTATTCAAGGTAGCCCTGAGCCTCGCCCTCACAGTAATTCAGTAACAGGACTAGCAAAACCCACTGCTGCAGAGAATAAACTTCATCCTCTCCTCTCAGCACACAGACAGAAGATGGAGGAATTGGGTGGCGGATGAAAAACTGAATGTGAGCTGAAAATGTGTGCTGGCAGCCCAGAAAGCCACTTGTGCCCCAGCCTGCAGTAACAGCAGAACGGTCAGCAGGGTGAGGGAGGGGATTGTTCCCCTCTGCTCCGCTCTCATGAGACCCCACCTGGAGCCCTGAGCTCAGCTCTGGGACCCCAGCACCGGAGGGACGGGGATCTGCTGGAGCAGGTCCCGAGGAGGCCATGAGGGTGGTCAGGGGGCTGGAGCTCCTCTGCTGTGAAGAGAGGCTGAGGGAGCTGGGAGTGTTCAGACCAGAGAAGGGAAGGCTCTGGGGAGACCTTACTGTGGCCTTTCAGTATATAAAGGGGACCTACAGGAATGATGGGGAGGCATCCTTTATCAGGGATTGAAATGACAGGGCAAGGGGTAACAGTTTTAAATCTTAAAAGAGAATAGATTTAGATTATACGTTCAGAAGAAATTCTCTGAGGAAGAAATCCTATTTCCTATGAGGACAGTGAGGCCCTGGCCCAGGCTGCCCTGAGGAGCTGTGGGTGCCCCATCCCAGGCAGTGCCCAAGGCCAGGCTGGGTGGGATTTGGGCAGCCTGAGCTGGGGGAGGTGTCCCATAGCAGGGGGCTGGAAACAGGTGATCTTTAAAGTCCCTTCCAACCCAAAGCATTCTCGCATTCCATGTTTCTAATCCAAACAGACAAAGGAAAAACTGCCAAGAGCACACATGGCAGCGACTTCTCCCCTGGGCAGAGATGGACACAGCCCTGCCTGAGAGAACATCCGCCTGGGACAGCAGGCCACAGCAGCACCAGAGAAACCACCCCTTACATATGAAGAGAAATGAACCCTTCTGGTGAATAAATTACGCCTTGCAGAAAGGAGTACTTCTGTGTCCTCTCATAAACAGCTTAAGAGTCCGGTTTCTGTTGACCAGCCCCTAAGACACAGCCCTACACTTATCAACTCCCAGTGCATGGTTAAATCGACCAGCACCTCCGCTGCTTTAAGGAGCAGAAGAAGTAATTTATAACCAAGGCAATTAAAAATCCTGGTTAGAGGACGTCTTTTAGCACCAGACCCAGAGGTGAAAAGGAGTTTAAAAGGGTTATCAGGAAACATATTCATTTCTGAGGGGGAAGAGCAGTGAGAAGCCCTCAAACCATGTCCCATAAGAAAACATGGCTCAGCCACCCTGTTTCACTGGCATGCTAGAGCCCATTTATGAAAGAGCCTCCTAGAGAAGCTCCAGCTCTGGGACTCCCACTGGGTGTTGCCCTGACTCACCTGTAGCCTAAAGAGTCCATGGGGACAGAGGCCATGCCCAAGTTTTCAGTGTAGTTTCGTGACTTTGTTGCATAGTTATGTGAATCTACATTCCAAGCAAAGCTGTTCTGCACCCGCTGCGTGGCCTCGGCCTCAATTTGCTCTTTTGGTTTCATCACGCTGTGGTGATGGATGTGGTGGTAGACATGTTTATGGTGGTATAAGTTAGCTGCATCCAGTTTCATTCCTGATTTTGTTGTGTGTTTGCCATGCCCTGGAGGAATTGTTCCTAGTGTCCCTGACAGCTTTCCTAAGTGGCCGCTTTCTGGAGACCGTGGCTTAGGAGAGTGGCGGCCAGGTCCTGGAGATTGACAGCCTGGTGTTTTCATCACACGCTGTACGTGTTCATCGAGGATGCTTTCTGGGTTTTCTTCATGTGCATCTCTCATCTGCATCCCAGCACAGCCCATCTCAGAGTAACGAGGAGCAAAGTGATGAAAGGTTTGGGCAGAAGGCATCTTGTGGCTAATGACTGAAGGACCAGAAGAGATGTCTGCTTCCTCACCTTCTTCCTCCTGCAAGAAACCAGAGGACAATCAGAGAATGACAGCAGGCTGGCACAAGGGGTTTCTGGAGGTCTCTAGTCCCACCTCCCGCTCACAGCACGACTGCCACCAACACTCAGACAGGTGAGCCCTGGCTTTGTCCAGCCGGGTCTTGAAAGCCTTCAAGATGGAGATGCCTCCCCTCTTTGGAGACCTGTCCCTGGCTGCGCTGCCCTCCTGTGGAAAGCTTCCTAGTGTGCAGCCTGAGCCTGCCCCATCCCGGCTCACCCCGCTGCCGCACCGCATCGCCCAAAGAGACCAGGCATCTGCTGACACAAAGCCAGGATTTACAGATGCGCCTTTCTTATAAGTGTACCGACTCGATCGGATTTATACGTGGGCAGAGGTTTGCTAAAAAGCTCCCCAAGTCCCTTGAAGATGGTTGTGCAACAACCAGCATCGGAAACGCAGCTCACCGCAGCGTACCTGCAGCTTCCTACAGGCCTTCGGTGAGGCACTACTTCAAAGGTCAGCAGATGAAGCACAAAGTCACAGGACATGCAGCAAAACCATTCTCAAGTCAGGAGATACCAGGGGGTTTTCTCACCCGAATGTTCCACAAAGCAAGGCAAACAGCGGGCTTGTAACAGGAGCGTGCAACTGAAGGTCAACAGCAGCCTGAACGGTTTTGAAAATCAAACACCGCCTTCTCCCAGGCATGCTAATGCTCCAGCAAAACGCTTCGTGCAGATAAAGACACGGGTTGTAACTAACTGCTTGCTCTTATGGTTCCCAGTGGTCTAGGGTACGCTGTTGTTAGCACCTCTTTAGTCTGTGCCAGGAGGAATAAAACTCCTCCATGCTAACAGCCACAATTTTGATGCCGACAAACTATTTTATGCTCCAACATAAACTCAGATGTTTATGAAGTTTCTTTATTGGAAAACAGGATTCCTATTTTTTTTAATCACATAAGTAGGATTCCAGCAAGTCCTTTAATCCTGCTCTCTCTTCCTCCTTTGGCACGTTTGCAGCATGGGGAATATCTGCCCTGCCAGATAAATGCATCTGCTAGAAAACACTGTCTCCCATCAGCTTTGCCTGTCAGTTGTTATCATCCATCACTCGCTAACCAGCTTCAAAGTCTCAGCTGCCAACCACAGAGCAAGAAAGCAAATAACAGACTTCCTCCAGTGGCACACCTGGGGGTTCCAAACTGAACCAGGGCCGATGCTGGGCTTCCAAAGTGCAGACAATGTGGACACTTGCAGCCCTCTGCCAGCCTGGGCTTCTCCTCCCAGCTCCTGTGCTGCCCTGCTGAGGTGCCTTTCCCTTCACTCTCTTTTGTGGCCACGGCCCCTCTGATTTCCCTGCCTCACTGCAATGCAAACTGACTTCAAGGGATCCAAAAGATCTATTCATAACACCCTCATTCTTTTGCAAGAACCAGAAAGAGGCTGTTGTGCAAACTCATTGGAACAAGGCTGATCAGGATGACAGTGATCCCGGCTGTCACAGGGACTCCTAACACCAAGCCACTCTGCAGAGATGGGACTCAGTGTGTGACACGATGCCCACTCACGGAGGGGACACACCAGTCGCTCACAAATTGCTCCTAACTTCAGAAGCACCTTTCATCTCCAGTGGCAACGCTACAGCCTGCCAAATGCCCTCCCTGGCAGCTGGGTTGGATACAGGAAAAGATGGAGCATGCACTGCCTAAATCCTTAATGCTGGGTTAAATTGTGATGACCCACTGACATACTCAATGCTTTGGAGGCTCTGAGGGCCGGTACCTACATTCTGGAGAGTTCTCAGGTTTAAACAGCAGCTGGTATCTGCAGGGCAAGATCTGCCCCTGGGGCAGATCCCTGATGAATGGCAGCACGGTGCTTTCTGCTCTGGCGGTGCTGTTACACCGCAGCAGGGAGGCACAAGCGTGCCCAGGGTGAACCTGGGACTGCCTAGCCAAATGGGTGCTTGGGATTTAGGAAATCTTCTGGCTACCTGAAATTCAATTGTGCAAATAACTGGGATCTGGTACTTGGTTTTGCTCCAAGACTGAGATCAGGGTGGGCTAAGGGAAGGAGAAGGATCTGGGGGTGTTGGACAGTAGGTGGTGGAGTCACTGTCCCTGGGGGTGTTCAAGGAGAGGTTGGACGTGGTGCCTGGGGACGTGGTTTAGTGGGTGATAGTGGTGGTAGGGGGATGGTTGGACCAGATGATCTTGGAGATCTTTCCCAACCTTAATGACTGTGATTCTATGAGCAGATCTGGACCCTAAGCAGGTCCTCTGCCAGGAGCAAGTGCTGTTTGGGTTGGTGGTGTGCTGGTGAGCTCTGGTGGGCAGCTGGCTTCCTGACCCCAGCGCTGGTCTCAGCTTCGCGTGAAGCAGGAAAGCCCCACGTTGAGACAATGGCAGGTAACGAGGGAAGGAGGCCCTGCTTCCAAGCCAACCTGTGTGAGACATCTCTACTTGCCTAGGATATCCAGAACTAAACAGCTTGCAAATTAACTCACGCGCTAAACCAGGACAGATTCTTCCTCTTTTTAATCACTTTGCCTGAGTTATCTGATCTTAGTCTGTGCCTGGCAGTGCAGCGCTAGCCCTTCCCTCCTCCCCAAACCTGCCTGCACCCAGATGAGCCGCTCTCGCCCGGCGGACACCTGCCCGCGGCTGGCATGGGTGGAGGAAAGGGGAGACGAGACAACACCGAGCTGCTGACCAAAGGAGCCGCAGGCAAGGGTTTGGTGTGGCTGCCCTGGGGAAAAGGCCATCCCCCAACCTGGCATTCTGGGTTTGCCAGCACGGAAAGCCTGGGGAATGAGCATCCCCACCCTGACCCAGAGGTGGGGAATTGCATGTTTTAATTTGCACAGTGGGGAGTGACAGCTAACCAAATCCTCTAAAGGTGCTGCTGGATGCCTGCAGTCAGGTATCCCCATATGTTTTGCCTATAGCTTTCTATGTTTACTTCTACAAAATTACCTCTGAATTTTGTTTCAGGAGTTTTTACATCATGTGCATTTCTATTTAACTGTTATCAGATAAAAGTATCCCGGCAGGTTTTCTCAGCTGATTAGGTACAAACCCTGGTTTCCAGGAAACTGTCTGAAGAACTGCTCTGGTAGGAGCAAGATGATAACTACTGCATTATGCACCCAAGAAACCGGTGGGTTTGGGGAGCAGCCTCCTCCACGGGCTCAGCTTTCCTGGATGTGCAGGTGTGTGGGAGGGCAGCGCTCCCCCAGCATGGGCTCCAGGGCTGTGTTTCAGCATCTTGCTGCAGCCAGCAAAGCTTTGCGGCTGGGCTGGAAGCCCCGGGTGTCACAGCCACTAGATGGTGCTTTGTTGACACACTATTGTCAGAAACATCTTCCATCAGCTCGCAAAGGCAGAGACAGCTGGATGTATGCTTAAACTTTGCTGGCTGCCGGCTGAGCTGTTTTTACTCTCCAGCCTAGCCTTTGAAATATGCACTGATGAGCTATGGATAAGCAACACCTTGCTTCAAACCTCCCCCCCTGACTTCTCCCAGTCCCAACTATCAGACTATTATCGGTCGGTAGGCTGAAACAGCTCACCTAATCACACAGAGTGCATTTTCCACCTTCAGGCAAACAATTTCTCTCTCTAGTTAATGTTTTATACTCAAACGCTGAGAGTTTCAGCAGTGTCTTTGCTTCTCCTGCACACAGCTCATTTCAAATTCACTTGGTTCAGACAAAGAATTAGTGGCCTGCATGATACGATACTGCAGCTACATACACAGACATGAATGGAAAGTAACAAGGCAACATGCATATCACCCCCTAGTTATCTCCTGTGCTGCTCAAAATAATTAATGAATTCAGAGTGTTTTTTTTTTTTTTTCCTGAAAACCAAAACCAGAAATCTTATGGTCTTTTCAGTAAAAATCACCTGGTTCTAAACCAAATGCCTCTTCCAGTTTTTATTGTATGATGAGGCTTTGGAAGGGAGCTTGTAGGCAGCTCAGTATGGGGGAAAAATATATTTTTTCTAGCTTTTGCAAAATATTTCTTCTCTGATTCTCTGCTAAGCTGAAAACTGCTTACTGTGACTAATGCCTTATGGTTTTCCCTGTGCTACTGTTCAGCGAGCCATGCAGACCCAGTAAGAGGTCACCCTGTAGTCCTAGTGTTCAGGTCATAGAAAAAAAAGCTGTGATCTATCAGGACTCAAGCTCTCCTCTTGCTGATACCAGCAGCTCTTACACCTTAAATGCTGACCTAAAAAAGCTACAATTGCTTACTCTGAGTTTTTCCCGAATGGCTAATGCCAAATGCCAGCCAGTCAATGAAATATATTCTGAAGACAGAAAAGAGGCTCAATATATAGCTTTAGTGGGAGTCCTGGGCTTAAAAATAGATTAAGTCACACAAAAATATGTTTAGACAGACTTAGTTTTATTCTCTGGCACATATGTGTTTGCTGATTTTATGGTATTGCTACTGGCAGCTTCTTCAAGGGGGTAGAGGGCAGAGATCATTTATTTGGGTACAGGTGGGGGGCAGCAATGTACCAGTGGGAGCAGGAGAAGGGGACTGGGTTAGCGGGAAATGTTGCTGGTTACATTGGCTTTGTCTACAAAGCACTAGTTACAAGAGAGGAAAATAGCCCAATTCTGGAAGAGCAGGAATCTAATCACAGAATAGGACCTTGTTGGTCTTTTTCTGGCTAGATGCTGGACACAGAAATGCAGCAAGTTTGCTGGATAATGCTTGGCACTGGAGGGAAGCTTAGAGGTTACTCTGCCTTCCTCATTTCTCTGCATTTGAATACATATGCGATTTAAAGCGAATACTACAACCTACAGATCTTTTTCTGTTTAAAGCACTACTAAATGAACTTTTAAAATCATTGATGAATATTTAAAAATACTCTAATGGGCTTGAAGGGTCTGCCCTGGAGCCATAGAGACTCAGCTTCTCTAAAAGCACAGAGCAAGCTGACATAGGCACGGACACCTCTTTAAAGGAGAGCTGCAGGGTATACTAAGCACAGAGCCTTTGCCTCACAGCTCCAGCAGCTATTACACTGCAGGGACCCAGAACCTCTTCACATGGGGCTGTAGTTACACTGACATTTGTGATGTTCAGTAACACTGTCATGTCCTCTGTAAAGGCTCCTGTATCTCCAGCACAAGATAAACGTGTGAGATGCAGTACCTCAGAAGAAATGGTAAAGCATCAATACTGCAGCACAGCGTGTCTCACATGAGGAATGAGACAACCAAACTCCCTTATGGAGCTTGTTGTGGAGCTGAAGGCTTTGCAAGCTTCCCTTAGAACCCTTCACCTACCTTCCCTTGGTAGCCTTCACCTACCAAGTACTCAAACTCTGAATGGCCCCAGAGGCACAAAGGCTCACAGCACGCAGTGCAATGGGCTGGGTTTCCCCAACCCCCAGGTGAAGTCATTGCATTGCTCTGGCCAGGAGAGGATTTCTGGATGCTAGGTGAGGAATACGCTAAGCACTAACAGGCAGAACCTTTTCCTTTTTGGTAGAAATGGGCTGCTGGCACACACAAATGCCTCCAAGCATAACATCATCTGCCATCTGTTTGCCACATGAAAGGGAAATAGGGATCATGCAAAATGCCATAGGGGAAAGCGAACCCCCATTACACTGTCCCCATCCTTGCATAGAAGGGGTGGCTTACAAAGTCTGTGATGGACAGGAGAGCAAGGGCACCAAAGAAGATGGAGAGCACCCACAACCCCTAAGTAGAGACAGAAAGCCTTCAGGAACCCACAAGCAAGCGATGAACATGGTCACCCAGGTTGCTTCCACAGCAGCTGAAAACTTCCTGCTGCACACAAAGCAAACAAATTCCAGGCTAGCACGAGAGGCGAGGAGATTACTAACCGCTCGAACACGTTTAAGGCGCTCCTCTAACTTCTCCTCTGCTTCACGTTCCTTTTGTACTTCTTCCAAACGATTGATCAATTCTGCAGCAAACTTCTCTGGTTCAACATGGATATCCTTTGGCATTCGATACGTACGCTGGAGGAAAAACATACCAGGGGTTAGCAAAAGGTGCACGAAAATCACACATTTATTTTGGAGGCTTAAATAACTGGAAATGCCAGTCGTTCCAGTGGGAGTTCAGGGAGGACAAGCTGGCAGACACCGAGGTGCAGCCCAGGACTGACAGGCTGGAAGCTGAGCCACTACCACAAGCTTCCTCTCCAGCACCAGCTCTGTGCACCCCCTCATATGAGGGAAAGGTTTCCAATAGCCACAGTCAGCAAGCTCTTTTGGCATCAGACTCCATTTTGGGATGTATGTGCATGATAACTCTCAAAATTACACATGGCCAATAAGAATATAAAATTATACACAGCCAATAAGAATAGAATATTCTTACAGTAATGTTTTCACTTTGACAGAACTCTGCTGCACACATGTTCAGCTTACCACAGGTGGATCAGTGTGTGTGCCTGTCAGTCTCTGCAAATCTAGCTCACGAGCAGAAAGGAGCAGAAATCCAGCCATCTCCAAGAAATCTTGCTTTCCTCCATCTTCCAGCGCAGCTTCTGTTAAAATCTACCCAGCCACGAAAGGTTCCCATAAAGCATCCCCTCTTATCAGAGCCCAGCCGTGGCACGATTGCATCTCATCTTTTCAGAGCTGTGCAAAGATTCCCTGCTTGCTTTACCAATACAGCAGTCTCTGGCAACCTCACAAGCACAGAGATACCATTTTTCTGCCTGCTCTGTATGAACAAATGAATAAAGTTCAAGGGCACTCTCAGTTCCTTATGCTGAGTTACCTTGTTCCTAAATTCCTGAGCTCTGAGATAAGAAGTTTGTGCAGTGAAGTATCAAGCTGACAGCCACTGTATTTTTTCCCTCTTTTTCATCCCTTCTGAATTATTTTGTTACTCTGCTAGTAGAAGAAATAAAACGACACAGCAGAGAGAAAATAATAATCTGGAGGAAAAATATATGGAAAACTCAACAGTATAAAAACCTGCATTCAAATATTTCAACACCAGCATGAGAGAAATAAATACTTCACAGGGCTAGAGATAAAATTAAATATGAAGACACAAGATAACTCATAGTGAGGAACAAATGAAGCACCAGAAGCAGAAATCGAGCTTGGAATCTTTAAAGGAGGATTAGAGACCAATCGAATTTACCCTGAACCAGCTTAAATACCAATGCAGAAGACTAAAATAACGCTTTGCCTCCAAACTAACAAAAGCATGCAAATCATATTGTTTTTCTCTTTCTGCCAACTGCCGAATGGAAGGCAGGGGGAAGAAAAATAAAGGCAGCAAGTATCCCACTTATGGCACTGAGAAGCTGGAGACATCTTTTGTGACACCCAAGTTAAGTTATCACGTCTCAGATTAAAAGTACCGCTTGTTTTGCCCATTGAGATCAAAACTCAGCTAACCCTGCCAACAAACCTCAATTTCCACTATCATCTCCTTGTTCACACTGGGTGGTGCTGGGCCATGGGGTCCCTGGGGGATGCCTGCGGACACGAGGCAGCTCTGCAGGTGAAAGGACTGCCCGCACAGTGCGCTCGCTGTGCATGGAAAGCAAGGGGCCGACACGGCGACCTGAAGCTGTCCAGGCAGGACTGGACCCGACAGAGCTGGGAATGCCGCCAAAGGTGACAGCCCCAATCAAACCATCCCCTTCATCCAGGGCAAAGTGCTGTCCCTCACTAAAGAGAAGGGAAATAACCCAGATAACAAGCTTGAGGGCAAAACACCGTTTCTCTTTGGAGGGACAGAAAATTTGTATCCTACTGTCCAGAGTTTGTGTAGTTCAGAAACGTGCCTCAGTTGTGCATGGCCACAGGGTTAAGACCCAACAGAGATGGTTCCTGCTCTGTTATTCAGTGGGGAGCCTCTGGGATCCATGTGATGTTTCCCCATTCCTCAAATATCTGGGGAAGCACTTCTGGCTAGGGGAGTCTGCTTCCATCAGCAAGCGAGCCCCAAACATTGAACGCTGTCTGTGCCATGAGGTAATGCCAGCAATTCCAGAAATGGCCAGCAATACCAGAAATCTTTCACCTGACAAGTCACAACCAGTCCAGCGATGTGTTCATTCCCTCCTGCCACCTCACACACGTCAACTTTCCCTGCGGTTGTTTATGGGATGGCAGCACCAAGCCCTGCTCAGAGCAGGCACCACGCCGTTAGGAGCTTTCTGGGTGCAGGGGAAGAATTCAGGGCTCAGCAGCTACAGGCTCAGATCTCCCTGTTGCAGCTATTGCAGCAGCTTCCCCAGAAAAGCAGAATCAGGAAAGAATTTCCCATTATTTTCATAGCCCTTGATGCAGTGCAACGTCCTCAAAGAAAATCTCTCCCAAGCACCCAGTCTGCTGCAGCAGCAGGTGCAAACATTGAGGTTTGTTAACCTGCATGTTTCAGTCCTGGTAAAATAAGGCAGCTCCTCCAGGCCCAGCAATGCTTAAGGACTGCAGCTCCAACTCCAATGAGTACCTGAAGAAGTTCAGGGTCACTAAAGCTCGATAGGACAATTTTGCCCTTTTACATCATACTTCAGCACATTTATCCACAGTTTCTCAAAGCCTGGAAGTGACTGAAGCTAAACTACATAAATGAAAATAATTGAGCCTAAGAACCTTTACAGTGAACTCGTTTTCCTCTCTCTTTGATAAACTGCTGTGTGTGCAAAACCACACTACCTTGTCCTTCTGGCTTTCCGCTCAGCACAACAGCGTGCACAGGTCCTACAGCAGCCTGTCTGACGGTGGAAGATGCAGCCCCCAGTGGGAAGCAGTCCCTGTGAGAGTCTCTGTCCATCTCCCTGCCCATCAGTTGAGCTGAAATAAATCTCACTTCACCATGGATGAAGAGCACAGCATGTGCCCAGTATTTTCCTGGTGAGTACCCATAACGGTGACTTGCAGAAAGCTTCCAAGCAAAATGATGTTCTGAATTGCCACAGCTCTGATTTTATTCCTAGCTCAAAGGATGAGCTACACAGACTTCCCCAAATACGAACAGTATTGGAGAATAATGAATGCAAAATCCCTGCACTGAAACAATACAGCCCACTGCTATCTCCTCTGGACAGTAATCACATACTGCATTGACCTGGTTCAAAAAGCTTAAGACAACAAAGGGTTTGAAACTTTTATCAAATGACAAGCCCAACTTAGGAAAGGAGACACGTTTCGCCAAAATCCAGCCAGGCTGAGCCTGTGCCCAGAGGAGGATCTGTCAGAGCTTCAGGACTTTGAACCTGCCCCTGTCTCCTCGTGGGCATACAGAGCCCTGCAAGGGAGTCATAAATAAGCTGTTTATTGTTCTAAAATCAGAAGGGCTCCAAATGCTTTTGTTCCAAGTAAAGGATGCAGCATTCTCCAAGAGCTGGCTGGTCCAACACCCACTGTTTTTGGAGGATACAGCCCTCCAGTCTGGACCAGAATGAGATCTCTGGCCTTTTTGTGTCAACAAGCTAGAAAGGAAGCACTCTGTCTTAAAGAATTGCTGTTTAATCTAATGTTTTATCTGAAGTTGTTTTATCTAATGTTTTATTTAATTATTTATCCACTTTTATTTAATGCCACTAGTTCAGACAGGGTCTGTCCAGAACCAAACCATGCTGGGCTGGGGAGGTTACAGAGAACAATGGACGGGAGGCTGAATGCCAGATGGGCTGGCAAGAAAGAAATAGTTTGAACTGTTCTGGATGAAGTAATCTTTCTTAGTGACAACTGTTAGGAATGATTTCTTGGTGTACCTATCACCAGAACGCTGTCCTCTCTCCTGGCATGCTAAGAACATGCTAGATATACAAGCACCCAAGTTGTTCCATTTAGCACCTGCTATGATGTTTCTTCCATCTTTTTTTGGAGCTGATGGAGTGGGAATTGCAAGGATTTTCTCCATGATGCAGAATCAGGTCTTGGGTTTTGATGGATTTCCCCTTCTCTGAGAAACTGTGGTTTGAAGACCAGGTTCTGCATCTGAACACATTGCTTTCCTAAATTAGCGCCTCGTCTGGAACACCACTTATGCTGAGCTGTGTTTCTTCAAGGCTTGAGTGGGCTTCTCACCTCCACAGTGAGGTGAAGAAACACGATAAAGCTGCCAGCTCAGCATTCAAAGCTGAATGAAACCTCAGGCAAGGATCTGCACATTTGTCTCCAGGGCTGACAGCTGGGACTGCTGAAGTTGTACTCTGTCCTTCCTCACTCTTTCTTCCCAACTGAGTTTATGCCACCTTTTCAGCCTCGTCACAGTGACAATGGTTTTACTATGATCTATAAAGAAAAGAAAAGGCTGAAAGAGAAGAATCTCACTGTGGCTTGCAGGTTCCCCTTGGGGAGAAAAAAACTCAATTGCTCTAAGATGAAATAACTTTTCCAGTGTTAGGTCAGAGGTCTCAATCAGCCCCAGGGATCCATGCTGAACCATTTCTGACAGACCTGACTGGGCCAAAGAATTACACGTTGATAAATCTCAAATGCCTTCTACATGTTTGATGCCTCCATGATGCTCAAGCAGCTGATGTTAGATCAGAAGTCAGTCTTGGAGACCAAGTGGAGATGGCAGTTAGATAACACAAGAGAAAAGAAATTCTCAACTTCTGCGTTTCCCAGATTAACGTATTCCACTGTGGGATATGTTTTTAAAGGGCAAATGGTGTTTTTGTGCCAGAAACAGCTGTAGCAGAGCTCATGGGTAACTGGGCTTCAGCATCCACCTAGTAGCATTCAAGGACTAGCAGAGTCCCACTGCCACGAGGCATTTGAGAAGGACACACATCGGATTATCGGAATTCCGAGCATGTCCCCAGCTTGCAGGAGCAGAAGCCACCCAGGCAGAATGAGACCAGGGCTCCTCATCCTGTCCACTCCTCACTTGTACAGCACTGCAGAGCAGTCGCTTGAATCCTGTTCCACTAAAGGATACCATGGAAGTCACCTCTGCACACAGGACACCCTCCTGGGAAGGCTGAACGTCCCTTCTCACAGGACAACTGTGCAACATGCTCGCAGCTTCCTTGACTGGGGGCAGGACAGGAGAGCTCCACTTGATGGGAGCTCTACAGCTACAAAATGGCTTCTTCATGCAAGTAAACAAACACAAAATTACACACACAAAAAAAGGAATCCCAAGCAATAATGCTTCAGGTTGGATTTTTCTGAATTTGCCAGGGAGAAAATGGTGTTTACGCTGTCCTGGGAACTGCTGCATGCCAGAGCTCGGGTAAATACAGTACAACAGCACAGGTAAAGCCCTGCGTTCTTGGGGCTTTTACTCCTCCTTTGGGCATTTGCCTGCTCTTTCCTTTCTTACTGCCCCAAGACTTTGCTCAAATCCTAGAAGAAGATGGAAAAATCACATAAAAAGCAACAGGCACCCACTATGTAATAGGTTCCTGGGAGAGGCACAAAATAAAGGTCTCGTTGCTTGCTAGAAACCTTCACCTGCTGCATTCCTGGGCACAGCGCCATTTCAGAAAACACAACTTTTCCAAACTTAGAGTATTTTTAAGTTTGTAAGTATGGAATATGCAGAACACTGCTGTCCATGCACTAAGATCTCCTGCTACATAGTAGGGAATCCTACATGACTAAAACTTGTTTAAAACTTGTCTGGAGGCAGCACGGCTGATGAAACTAGCAGGCAATCTCCTATAACTGCAGTTTATAGCTTCTAGACCTGAATAAAATAAAGACCTAAATAGTGCTGCTATTAAAAGCAATATAAGTTCTTTCAGAATTTTGCATAATAGCCCCACACCTCATTTGTCAGGGAACAGTAAGGTCTGTAAAGGACTTCTAAAACGACTTTTTGGAGGTAGGAGGTTCTCTACTATCAGCAGGAAAACATGCCATGCACTCTGCAACACTTACTGGTATGGATTCTGGCTATACTGGTTAGATATGAGCCCATAAAGACCTTCACTCAAAGGCTGCAATTTAGTTACTGCTCCATGTTTAAAAGCACGCTAACCGCCAGGTCCAGGCAGCTCACAGAGACTGCTCTAGCTACGGGCTGCATGATATCCTAACCACTGGCTTTAGAAAGCAACACTTGAAGAAACATTTGCATGGCTCTTTGCTAATTGGGTAAGTTTAATTCAATAAACTTGCAGTTAGAGGTGATTTTAAAAGACTAACTTCATAACATTTCACACTGGTGTTGTCAAAACATATTGTCTAATTACCTTCTCCTTTCTTGGCTGATTGATAAGTGAGGGCAGAGCAGTGCCTCTCTGAAGTTGATGCCAATTCTGTGTCAGTAATTGGCTGGCAGGAGGTGCCAGAGTGTCTGAACTAAACTTATATTCCCTGGAGAAAGACTAGAACTAACTTGACTTCTCAGTCTTCCACTCCCATAAAAATATGCGTCAAGATGCCTTTTTGCCTGGGATTTAAAATTACAGCACAGAATCTAATGGGAACACTGAGTGTTTCATAGAAAAATCCTTGTGAAGCGTCTGTATGTAGTTTAGAAGGAATATGTAATTCTAAAAGACCGTGTAGATAAGTAGGATAATATATAAATTTATAAGCAGCAGGTGGCCAATTTAAACCTTGTTTTTTACCCTCCCACCCCCTTTTAACTGGTTTCTAAAAAGGTCGATAAAATTTAATGCTAAGTACAACTAATTAGTCTGCAAGGAACTGCTGCTGGAATGACACTTATTCATTTTAACAAAAGAAATGTTTGGCAGATGGAAGTTTGTTAAAGAACAGCTCACTATACATATTTAATGCTCCATACTCTGAGTTTATAACCTGCAGTTCACTGAGGCATTGCCAGTGCACACGATCAACAGAAACCCACTATTATTTTTATCCAAAAGGTAAAACCTCTGACAAGCTTTGAAGTCAGAGAACATTCACTCAGTAGTTCCCACTGTTCACTAACAGCAACAACAACAACAACAAAAATAAAGGCCAAGCTTTCAAACTTCCACTCTAACAAAGCAGTGCTTACAGTAAAAACTGCATCAAGTGAAATAAAAAGGCACCCAGCCAGCCTTTTCAACAGCGACCACACTGCAAAAGCAACTGTATGAAAAGAGAGGTGACTAAGCAAGGATGGCTAGTGAGTGTCCACAGCCAGGGTTTTTATTGTCAACCCAGTGATCAAAGCATAGGAGACCCTCTTAAATCTAAGGCAAATAATCTAATTTAAAAAGGAAAACAAAGAGCGATTTTTTCTTAAATCAGATTAAAACGAGGGTGTATTTCTGCTTGCATTGTGCTGCTCTGAGCAGGCAGGATGGGAACAGCTGTGTCAAGTTTGAAGGCACTTCTGGAAAAAGCAGATGGAGGCTTTTTTTTTCTTTCCCAATTTGTTTTGTGCTGGAGTCCAGCTGTCCAAAGGGAAAAAAAGCACCTTTATTCCCTGCTATATATTAAATGTCACCTGTAACTTCTCACAGAAAGAAAATAATAAGCAGAGCTGCAGATGGTGCTGCAGAGCCCCGAAGCCTCATCTTCCAAAAGCTGTTTGCTTACCTGAAGCAACTGGGGAGACAATACCAGACAACCGGCAATACTTATGTCTGCACCTTCTTTGCTTTCCTACCATGTATTCCCAGGCAGGCTTTGCAGAGTCCTTGAGAACAGGTTAGAGCTCCCTTTTGCCACCCACTGCAAGAATACTGCTCAGGACAGCTGCATTTTTCCCCAGTTGACTTTGGCTACATCAGCCTTTGTGCCCAGTGGCCTCCTACCCCTCCCACAAACATCTCTGTCCCCCCAGCCTACTTTCAGGCAGACACCAGCCACCTCAGCCAGCCTGCGCTTCCATTCTTGTCCTGAAGAAACTGGCTACTGACCAAGCACTTAAGAAAATTGTGTTTTGGGTACCCCTGGGTGATGAGGCTGGCAGAGGACTACCAAGCTTTCCTCCTCTTGCATGCCCTTTCTCAGCACAGTGGATTCCCATCCCCAGATGAATGCAGTGCTAAAGGAGGTTAAACTTGAGCAAGCAGAGCAAACGCGTGCTAGAGATCTCACGCACTTCGCGTGTTTACCTTTGCAGAAGGAGATACTGCTACTTACAGGAATGTGAGGTAGTGGCACGCGTCCATTTGCTTTGGCACTTTCCTGCATCTCTCTGCGATGCTGCTTTCGGAGTCTGTACGGTGGGATCCCATCTCTGCCAGAATAAAGCAACAACACGCCCTGCTTTAGTGCCTTTCGTTAGGTGGTCTCCATCACACAACATTCATTGAAGCCCTGTTGCCACAGAACGGCAGGAAGGAAACCTCTTAGAGTCTGAAAAAGGCTTCACATGCCCAGGGCGAGTGCAACAGAGCAAGAGGAACGATGTGGGGAACGGTGCTCCTCCAGGTCCCTGGAGCTCCCTACCAGGGGCACTTACACAGCATCCGCCAGGAGCTGAGTGAGGCAGGACTCCCCCAACTGTTGCCCAAGGTAGAGGGCAGGGAGAAGGACTTGGACTGCATCCTGGTACCTTTTATAGTTGGTTGCTTTCTATAAAAGAGACGGCAATGTACACAGTAAACCACAGGGCAGGCTAGGAACGGGGGGAGGAGGAGGAGGAGTGGGAGCTCAGCGAGGGGAACTTGGTCAGGGAACAAGGTGTATGTTTTGAAAAGAACATGGTAACTTCTCAAATGGCTTATCAAAGCAAAGGGTTGACTTCATGGCTCTTAAGATCATCTTTAGCTCAGTTAGAAATTATGGACTTGATACTGAAGTTATTGGGTGAAATAATCTGCTGCCGGCAGCAGAGCATCACTGACTGGGTATAGCTTCGGGAAAAGGAAGGAACCACGTTTTGTTTTCACCACTGAAACCATCACAGGATGAGAAGAATGCAGTTGAAGTGGAGCTCAGTTATGAGATAAGGAAATGGGCTCATGTCCTAGTGAAACTGGGATATTTTGAGAAAAATCAACTAGTGCAAAAACAAATGCCCTCCTAGCGCTCGGCAATTTGGAAATTTCCTCTTTTAATTTACAGATTCTGCTTACTCAGTAATGGCAATGTCATGGAAGTGCGTGGAAATGAATGGAGTCGTTTAGTTTGTCACAAATATGAAATAAGTTCCATGCACATATGTTGCCTTCTTCCAGTCGCTACCCTACACATCTTGGCGACCAATTCAGCCAAAGTGCATCTTACAGGACAAGATGTTTGCACAAGCCAACTGTAAGTACATTCAGCTTTTAGGTAAGCTCCTACCCCCCTCAACTGCTAAGCACAGCTGCTTCTTGAGAACATAAGCAAAACAGTTTAATGAGCTCACATGAGCAGATTTTCAAAGTCTACGTGATGTTTGGCAAGGAAAACAAAATTTACTGTATTTTTTTGCCTGAAAACCTCCAGAGTTACAAGCACGAGCCCAGGCAAGGACTGTCACCACCAGCTCTCTTTCCCAAACAGGAGCCCCGTCCGTGTCTGTGGCACCTGCTGCCCCAGCTGCTCTTTGGAAACGAAGCTCCATACAGAATTGCCACGAATTTGCTCCTGTGACCAAACTGCACCATACAACTGCAATTTCATTCAGTAACCCTGGCATTCAAAATTAAACGCATTAAAAAAAAAATAAAAACCATGATTAATGACAAGTGGTTTTTTGTAGGAAGACAAATGACAAAACAGAGAATTAGTCTGGCTAATTACAGCTCTGGCTACCGGCTGCAGGTAATGCAGGAGGAGGCAGAGCATGGCTCGGAGCATCACCTCCGCTGCGCCCAGTCAATGACACTTTACAAGAGCAGAGCAATTTTGCAGAGTGTTGCTATAACAACAGGCGATCACGATAGCTTTCATTAGAAAGCTTCATTTTCTTTAATGATGAACCTCCATTTGAAAAATAACGTAGAGTCACGGTGGTTAAACAGTTTCATCGTATCAAGACACAGTTTTTTTTCCAGAATGGATGGGAACAAAAGCACTGACGATTTTTACTGGCTCTGCTTTTGCTGGGGAATGATTTTAGCCATCGCCGGGCAGAATCAATAAACAAGAGATCAGCTTAACTGCCACACAAAACCCGGGCACTGGAACACAACTTCAGCGTTGTGGCCGCATGGACGTTCACGGGAAAAGCAGCATTATACTAGAAGGTGCAATTTTTCTTTCTTTCTTTCTTCCTTTCCTTTTTTTTTTTTCTTTTTTTTTTTTTTTTTTTTTTTTTATTCTCCGCAGCAGCAGTCCCAGCGGAAAGAGCGACTTTTGTTCAGAGCACAGTAGCGAAAGGCTGATAATGGCCTCTAATCTATCCGGCTTCAAACACATGTTCAGCCCTGCTGTGCTGCCTTTGATGTCATTTTAACTAGATTCCCCAATGCCACCTCTGAACTTGGAACATTCCTTCGTTCAATGTACTGTGCCAACTCAACCAGAGGAAGCAAATTCAAAGATAAGCACTTTAATTTTATCCCAACAAAACCTTATTCAATAGATGGGGGAAAAGCAAGGAAAACCAATACCATACTTTTGTTTTCCTTTTGTCAGGTAGCTTGCTTTGAGATATTTTCAATAGATAGAGAAATAATATATATATATATATATATATATATAAACTTTTTTTTAGAGTACATCTCCTTTTAAAGTAAAACTTTCCAAACTGTTTTTACCTGTTTCATCATGTGATTTTCTTTCGCACCAGAAAGTTTCGTGCTAAAATGCGGTGTGGGAAACATGGGTACTTCTCTCATTTATTTAGCGAGAGTGCAGTTGGTTTGCTGTTCTGGTGGCTTCCCCTCCTCTGCCCCCCAAACCCACCTGCAGGAGCCCCCGATGGGCACAGAGGGTCTGCTGCTGCCTGGCAGTCAGATGCTACCACCAGGCGCCTTCTTTGCTCCTCCGGAGAAAGCCTCCAAATCTAACCATTAAGCCTAACAAGTTGGAAAATCATCATCTGGGATCTTTTAAATTAAAAAGCTGTTTAACTTGTTTAAATAGAGCAGAACTCAAAGTCATTCAGGATCACTGACCATGGGAAAGACAGGAAACAAATCGGCAGAGAAGCCAATATTTTCTACCGATTACTCTTAGCAAAGCTCCACTGTCACCGAGAGACCTTTCTCACATCAGGAAACATGAAGGGAAATGGCCAGGCATTTTGGCCAAAGGCCAGTCATCTGAGGAATATTTCCTCTGCAAGATTTTGGGGAGCAGCAACCACTATTCTACACCATTTCACTCTGGGACACAGCCACCTGTGCTCTGGGTGCTCTGACTTGATTTGGGGCAGAAGGGACCCTGTGGCACCATGCTGAGGACCCTGGCTGAACCATGCCACCAGTGCCTGGGAAGGCAAAGCCCATATCCAGCCAAGGGCAGTCAGGACATGCGATGAGACCCAGCAGAAAGAGTATGAGGTGATGAGACCCAGTGAGAGGAGCATGGTTATTATTCATTTAGCTGTAGCACAATGCCAGGCTAAGAGACAAGACCTCTCATTCACTGTTGTAAGCTCTTGCAGAAATAAAGAGCAGAACCATGCTGACCTAAGGCATTTCTGCACTGGAACTGGAACATCATGAGGCGATTTAATGCGTTTCAGCCTCTGCCTGGTGCCTTCGTACCTAGATCTGCCTTCATTTCCCTTGAGTATCTCTGCTGTGACAAGCCCTCCTGCCCAGCGGCTGCCTCCTCCCCTTAGGAAAGGCGCTGCTGACACCAGGGGTTATCCGAGAGAGGAATCACAGACCGTGTAGTGGCACCGGTGAGTGCTGCCATGTGCCTGAGGCCCGGCTGGCAGCCCCCAGCAGGCAAGTGACTCTGCTGCCCTGGTGGCCATGCACAGCAGCTGGGCTAGTGCTTGCAAGGAGCATGGCACCAGGTCCTCTCCAGGCTGCACCTCCACACGAAACAGCTAAAACAACACAGCTGCTGCTCCCGTTATAAAAACAGTTTTCAGCAGAGGACCAAAGCTGGTTTGCCTACACAGGCAGAGGAATTTGTATGGCACAGGAAGACTGAAAAACAATCAGCAGAGCCTAGGTATTTAAGAGCAATGTTTTTTAAGCTACTTAAAATAAAAACTCCTCCAACAACAGAGGCTGATAATATATTCATTACATAAACTGAACGCATTACAATATTTACTTGTGCTAGCAATGACATCCTGTTGAAAATTCATCTTTAAGGCAAGCGTGCTTGTATTGGGTACCACGGAAATGACTTTTAAAAGCACATACGTGTGCTGGGCACTTTTGAAAATCCTGTCTCTGTCTGTTTGACCTAGCTCAGAGGGCCAGATGGCAAGAATATCATACAGGCTTCTGCTAGTGGTTTTCCGTAGCTGGGCTGTGCACGAAGCCTGTGGGGAAATTACACTTCCAAAACCTCTTTTGCCACGATCGGTAGAATATCAAAGCTTGGAAGGGAGCTGGCGACAAATGCAGTACATCAAAGAACAAGCAACTGCACAGTGTGTGGCGCTGATTTGCCTTCTCCCCCAGCCTGAGCTGGCTACCAGTGGCAGGCCATGCCTGACATCAAGCCGTGCTCTTTGTGCACCGGCACGCTTTCTTCAGTTTACTGTTAGAGGGCTGGGGCTCTCCTCAATCAGCCTGTGTCTGCATCCTCATAGCCCAGACACAGGCTCCTCTGACATAGGGTCACAGAGGTTTCCACCTTGGGATCCCAAACCTTTCATGCACTGTCTCTGAGCAGAAGCTGGATTTCTTCATTATGGAGCTTGACTTGTGTATGTAAACAGCATACGTAGACAAAAACCTTGCTCATCACCAAATGAGGCTTTTGTTGCCATTTTCCTTAGAGGAGGCCTAAATTCAAAGCACAAGCACCAAGACATGCAAGTCTTGTCAAGCAGCAGGAGTCCCTGCTCTGACGTCGTCTGGTTGTTCTTCATTTCTGCTGCCTTAAGCAATTCTGCAAAAATTCCTTTGAAAGTCAGGAGGCAGATAGGTTCAGCAATATCATGTAAAACTGTAACAAAATTTGGTAAAGAAGAGCAAGTATTTAATGCAGACACAGTTTTTGTAAGCCAAAGGTCAAGGCTGTATGTCCAGAATCCTAATTGGGGGATGAATCTGCATGCAGTCAGTTTGAGATGCACAAAAAGAAAGATCACAGGTACACTCCCATGATTTTGAGACTTACTTAAAAGGAACTGCTGAGATTGGGCTAGGTATTAGCAGAAGGCAGTACATATATCAGCAATAATTAAAGTCCTAGAAGCAGCCTACGGTGGGCACAGAAAGGATAAAATGCCTAAAGGAAAAAGGAGCCAAGAATAAAGAAGGCACAGGACGGTGAAACAAAAATAATTCTGTCTGAGAAAGAAAGACAATATGGCTACTGAAATAGAAATTAGGGGGTTGAGGAACTTGGGTGTAAATGATCACAACTTCAAGCAGGTATAACTATTAGTGCAACCCCATGAGGCCAATGGACCAGTGGAAAAGGAATCGCTAAAAGCTTATTAATTTTGAAGAGTTCTTACATCTGTTTCTTCTGATAACAGAGTTATATGACCCCTGCTGGCTTCAGAATACTCCTCCGTATCACCTGATGAGTCTGAAGAATTACAGAAGTATGTGACAAGGCAGCTGGATTTGTATTGCACTGACTCCTTAAATTAGCAGTCCTCTACAGTTTTCTGTAGTACCTCCTGTGGTACTTTGACCTGCATCCTCCATTTTGCAACACGGGTATGGTGTGAGGAGCTAGTACCAGTGAGTGGACTCGAGAACCACTCCTAAACATCTCCATGCCTCCACAGAGCCAGCAGCAAGCCTGCTTCTGGCTTGCTTAGAGCCACCGCAGCAGATACAGAGGTCTCCTCATCCACCAGGGCTTTCAGTTCCAGTGCTGTGAGTTCCACCTCACATCTGCCGGATCCCTCATGCTGCTGTCTGAGGGATCTCAAGCGCACAAGCACGAGTCATGACCTTCATGCTCTTGGCACAGAGCGCAAGCGAAGGCCTGGTGGCAGATCTTCTGCACGAGCACTGCGAGGGGAAGGGGTCCCTGAGGTCCCTTGCCTGGTTATCCAGCAGCATGCACGCTGGCACTGCCTGGGCAGGCAGGTGGCCTGCTCTCCTGAGAGTCTGCAGCCACCTCGTGGATTCACCGTCTCACTGGATGAACTGAAGGATGAACTGGATGAACCGTTGTGTTTTGGTGCGTACCCATTGATGACATTTATGACACAGGCTGGAAAGTTTCTTGAACAAGGTGTGACAGCTCCCGACATTCACACTGAGACTAAACGAGCCTCCTGGAGGGCTTTGTGTTTACAGCACTGCTGTTAATAAATGGTCTCCTAATTCCGTAAAACTGTCATCTTTTGCTTAAAGAATCAAAGGGTTCCTGCTCTACAGAAAGACAGTTCACATTTGAACTACTAAAAACAGACCAAACATTGAATACTTTCTCCCAAATCCTTTTTTTCATCACAGAGAAGCAGCAACAACAATGTCTCAGCTCATTTTTAATTCCTTTGCAGATCATCTTTAAGGAAGGTATCTCACAGGTGAGATGTGCTGCTCTGTCATGAGGGCAGTAACTAGAAAAAGCAGGAAAAGATTTGGAAGGAGCTTATCAGTACAAGTTGCATAAAAGTACAGTGGTCACCAGCCCTAACCTAGAAGCAGTGGTTATTATGTGGTGGTAGCTTCCACTTCAGCGTAAGAATATTCTGAATTTACAGAGGCAATTCTTTCATCGACAGTTGTCCCGTCAGGACAGGCTAGTATCCACCCCGCTTTTTGTGATGTTTATTAAGGGAAACGTATTGAAGGGATGGAATGCCAAATAGTGACTCTAGAAAAGTTGTCCGCCAAAATCTCTGCGTCATCCCGAGTATCAGCAGAAAGGCCTGGTGTAAAACTGATCCCTTTTTAGGGAATCAAAAGTCTGGCTGTAAAGTACTGTCATTAGCAGTGCACAGATGAATGGCCTCACACTTTGAACTCCACTTTTGTGATGAATCTCTTAGGCTAACTTAGAGTTGTTGGCTCCCCAGAGCCAGAACTATCAGGATTTTCATGTGTTTGTGTTACAGATGTCAAAATTTTGGCAATTTCTTCACAAAGGGGAATGGCAGATGCTGCTTTATTCCTGAAGCATATGGCAAGTGCATTGTCCTCACTCTCTACATCACTAGACTTTTGCAGGTGGATAATGGAATACAGATGGCCTGGATTCCTAGGTACCTTTATGAAGTTTTGTGTTATGTGTCTGGCAGTGAGATGAGAACAGTTGCTCCCTAGAAAGCCTAGTTCTGCAAATAAGAAATGGCCCCAATCCTGAGCAAAGAGTAATTTTGGTTGGGAAGGACCTCTGGAGGTCTTTGGTCAGCCCTGCACACAGAGCAGGGCCAACCTTAAAGTCCAAACCACGCAGAGTTGTGCTGGCAACACCCTACCAATGACCCCACAACGTCAGTGCAGGTAGACACAGATACACCTCTGAGACACCACCACGGATCTTTTTGAAGCTCAGTGCTGTGCCAAGTACGCGCTATTGTCCTGTGACAGCAGTTTGAATCCAAAGTACTTCAAGGCACGGTGGACAGTTGCAGTGTGAAAGCTGTAGGTTTCTTCTTTATTTTTATTTTAATCACTGAGCAATCTAATAATTAGCTATAAAGTTGGATGCTATAGAGAGAACAGGCCCTTAGGGCTGCATAAGTTAGTGTAGTTCAGCTTGTCCTCACCAGCATGTCTGTCAAGAATGAATGAATCAAATGAACGGGCAAGTCAGATGTTGTCACTGTAGCACAGCCAGGGTGAGCTGAAAGATCAACTTGTTTGCACATTCTGAGCTCCTACTGTTGCACATGGTTTTGAACATGTAGAAACCCCAAAAGTTGGATGATCTATTTAAATGATCACACGAGAAAATTCCTAAGAGTGCATGCATTTCCACACAGAGCTGACACAGCAGGCAGACTCTGCCCAGTAAGTTGTCTCCACTGGGGAAAGCATTCCTAGAATTCTCATTTGGTTACTTTTTTGAAGTTTCTCTTAGTTTCTTCAGTGCTAAAAGGACTGATGCATTGGCTTGGCTTACATTAAGACATGGCAGCAGGTATCTGCTAAACCTGCAGCAGAGGGAGGAGGCTCCCATAGGGCCTAACCATGATGTGGAGACTCTTCAGTTTCAGTTTTTAAGCAGTTCTGAACCACTAAAGCCACACAGGGATCATTTCAGTTGTGAAGTACTCACACAAGAACATCTGATTAGATGAACTAGCCGAGAACAAATGTACCAGTCTTTACTGTCTTGCTGTGGTATGAACAGGCAGAGAGCTTCCAAACCTGTGGTAACAAACCAACAGGTAGCAAAGTACAGCCTGGCTGGAACGATGATGTAAAAGAACCGACCTGGTCTTCAAGACCCATTCTGCCGCCTCAGCACACGCAGCACACCCAGCTCATCCAGCACAGCCATGCTGGCATGTGCTTGCAGAAGGGAGGCAGCTCTGCAGGACCCTCTGCCAGCTCTGGTGGAATGGTTTCCCAGGTGCTGGGGTTCTTGAGCACACCTTCAATGTCATCCTATAGCCCAGCTACAGAGATTTAGTAAAATTGTATTTTGTCTTCAAAAGCTTCTCAATCTACTTACTCTTTCTACTACATATACTCAAAGGAAGAATCTGGTATTTCCTTGCAGTTGCTATTACAATGTGCTTTGAAGGAAAAGCTGTTTCCAGACAGGCCCAAGGCCCAAAGCAACTAAGGCAGCACTGGAATTCTGCAGTGAGGAACGTGGATGTAAGCCCAAGTCGCCCCAGTTGTAGGTACTGTCCTAATCCAGCTTTTCCTTGTGATTCACTATACAAAAAGAGGATAATTGAATGCAGAGATACAACTACAGTCGAGTTCTGCCTTAGCTTTGGATAAGAAGTCTGAGGAGCTTCCTGAGCTGTATTCCAGCAAAACAATTACTAGAACTCGTCATGCTGCCTTTTTTTCCAGTAATCAGCCACCCAAATACTGTGGTTTGCAGGAACAAGTGGGAACTTTGAAGAGATAAAAGACATGAAAAAGAGCAGTGGTACAAGTCTTGATGGGGTTGTCATCTGATTCATCCTGACGAGGAGGAACCCAAAGATGAAGAGGAATCCAAAGAGAGCTCATGTCTATTTGCACTTGGCAAGCAACACTGCCGGAACTCCTACATCTTTTATTTTAGTTCACTCAAATCATTTGATGTCACAAATATTCCCAAGAACAGCGAGGCTGCGTTGCCTGCACAGTGACAAAACAACTCAGCTTGACAAGAAAACCAGAATGATCATGACCTTGTTGAAGTCTGATATTCTGCCCAATACCACCTGTTGCAATGTCACCCTCAGTTTAACACAAAATCAGCACTCCCACTAAAGAAACGGCCACCATTCTCCCATTTATTGCCACAACAGATTGAGGTTACTTACACGCTGCTGTCTGTCAGCGACATTGTGTCTGCATCACTGGACATGCTCTGCTGCTCGCTATCGTTGGCACTGGTGGCTGGGGCCAGAGCATATCCCGTGTTGACATAGTAAGGGTTAACAGGCTCTCTCCATGACCCATGCCTGGAAGAAAAATGAAAATGTCAAATTAAAAGGACACAATCTTGACCCTACTCTACTGGGTTCTCTGCATCACTGCGCAGAAGGACTCTGCCTTTGAGCCCCAGCATTGGTGACACACTACAGAATAAGCTGTGTTCATATTAAGTTGTATTGATAAAACCATGAATGATTTGACTGGAAGCAAAAGGGAATTCATAAAGATGATATTGTCAGAGTTGAAGAGAGACAGAGAACAAGACTATTATGGCAGAAGTCCAGTTCACATTAGGATTTACTGTGTCCTCTGGTTAACTGCTAGCAGCGACACTTTGTGAGCACTGCAGGACATGTAAAAGCAGTACCTAGATTATTAGACAGCATCTTTCTTAGTAAAGGCAGGCTCCTTTCTACTCTTCCAACAGTGAGCACAGCCCACCGATCCTATGCTTGCTTTTACATCCCACCTCACTTCCCTCTAACATGTTTGCCAAGGTAGGGAGGTAAATAAGAAATGGAAGTTGCTTACAATGCCGAACCTGACGCTGACTTCAAATGTCACACTCGGGTACATCAAGCACTTGCAAATTCCCCCAGCAGGGACCATCTCATTGCACCTGCCTTGCCAGTGGCCAACCTGTCCACGAACATACAGAGGCTACTTCGTACACAATCCCACACGCCTTGTCCTCCAGACAGTTATTCAAGATGCAATCTCTCATACACATCCAACTCCAGCACACCTCAGCTCAGTCCTGCCACACGGGCATCTTGTCACTGCAAGGCGTTTTGAAATCCACCAGGAAGAGGAACAAGCTGAGATGTTCACACCAGCACAGCAACAAGCATCATTTAATCCCCCTCTCTCCCTGCCTACCCCCCTGCATGAAGAGGGGACAGATATCAGTTTATAAATTCCTGGGTTTTCCCAGCTCTGATGCCAGCTCTGAACATCACAGCGATGTTTTATTTCAGATTACCAAGTTCATCTGCGTGATCTTTTGTTTAGTGACTCAGCAACAAGCGCCTAGTTGAGGTGGCTCAGAGTGGACCTTGAGCAAACCCTGCCAAGGAGGGCATATCACACAACTTTCGTTTCCTAGTTTTGCCATGAAAAGCCTTTATGCAGTGGTCAAAGTCCTACAGGCAACAAGAAGCAGTCCCTGCCCTGATGAGTTTACTTTTAGATAGGATAAAACAAACAACAACAACAAAAAAACACCATCAGAAAAACATGTACGGAGTGAAGGTGAGGAAGATACCAGCAACGGAAAAAGTAGGCAGTTTTGGTGTATTTTTTACAGAGTATGAACACAGCACAACCATCTACTTGCTATCACCTACTGGTCTTATCACACCGGCCACAACACGACACGAGCTGGGAACAGCAGACAACTCATTCAGAGTAGAGGTTTTCAGAATGACTCATTAATGCTCTGGAATTTGGGATACAAGGATGGAAGTACTACCAAAGTATTTCAGAAGTGACTTAGACAGGGCTACAGCCTTTGGCTAGCACACTGCTCACACAGTTCCTGCTCACCCTGCCCTTCTGCTCCTAGGAACAGAACCAAACCATTTTCCTTGTAATGCAAGGGGTCATGGACACCACCACGTTCACAGGTCACTATGAAAAAACGTATTGTTTTAGGCCCATTATGTGGTCAGTTAGAGGCTATTACCCTCCTATTCTCACAGAGAGAAAACTAGTACTTTGCTTGCCACAGAACAACAAAATCTCCGAGCTATTTCTCTGTGGATGACGGAGCTTAGTGTAGCTGCAGAGTAGTGTAAAGAACATCTAAAATGGAGTCACCTGAGGTTTTCCACTGCTGTTTGAGGCACAGGGAGTCTTGTGAGGTTTTGCCAGGCTGGTGCAGGATAGCGTTGGTTGGGTCTGAACGCTAACCTGAACTTGGGATGGCCAGGCATCGTGGATGTGTCTGAACACACAAACTTCCTGTTCCTTTAAATGTGCACTGAAGCAGCCTTATTTCTAACTTCCATCAGACTTCCAAACAGATTTCCAAGGGAAACATTAAAGACAGGAAATAATTTGAACAAGTTCACCCCAAAAAGTAAAGTATAACAAGTGAAAACCTTACCACCACCCATTCACCAGCTCTCCCCTTACATAATGGGCAGTTCTGAAAATTAAATGAACTCGGTGCTGTGCAACCCTCATGTCAAATCCGATATGACAGTTGCGTGATGGAGGCGGATAAAACCTCTTAAATTGAGCTGCGAATGATGGATAGGTCAGGCCTTCCCTGCGGGCAAAGAGAAGGAAGCTTTTTGGACAACCCAATTAAAATATAACACCAACTTCTGGTGGACATTTTGCCAGGCCTCTCTGGAAGTGGCATGGATTATTCCAGCACTGTGTTAAGAAAGCTCTATGATATACAAAACAAAACGCACAGATCAATCAATTTCTCCTTTGTTTCCACTGATCACTTTGAAGGGAAGGAAAACACCTCCCACCTCCCCAGATCAGCCCTGCTGATACAACAATGCCTTCTGCTGGGATATCAGCGGTACACAAACCGTGTTGGTTTTTTTTTTTTTGTTTTTTTTTTTGTTTTTTTTTTTTTGTTTTTTTGCTATAACCTATACCTTCCTTTTTGGGAGCAGTGCTTCGTACTGTGCTGGGGCACTGGGAGGCACACCGGGTCCCTGCTGAGCTCCAGGCACCGCCAGCCAGCGCCCTGCCCGTGCCAGCCCAGCGCTGGGCCCTGCAGACAGTGGGAGCTTTGTAGAAGCCAAGGCATCAGGACCACGAACTGTCCTTTGTGTTTTAAGAGTTCATTGGGCCCGAATCTGAGATAGTTGAAGGAATTCCCGTGGTAGCGGCGACCAGAGGGGTGCCTGGAGGTCCCTCGCCCCTGGGAGCAGCCGGGACGTAGGGGCTGTCCTGCAGCACCCAACGGGGCTGTGGGCTCTCCACGGAGAACACAGGAAAGAGTTTGGTCACAACTGTTGTATTTAGCTAAAATTACACACTTAAGCGTGTATACAACAGGGATTACTTCCATGTTAGCTCTGCCTCTAATACATCAATGCAAATGTAAACTTTCAGTAAGCATAAGTACAGGGAAAGGGTATAGGATTTCAAAGCAATCATAACAGGTTACATTACTTTTGAGGAATCCATCTGTATTCAATCCTTCTCTTAATGTTCTCTCTCCCTGACAACTCTCTTCAGCTGGCTCGTATCACCATTTGAATGTTTTGTGCTGTGCCTCTGAAGATCGCTTTCAACGTCTATTAGCAGGAAAACATTAAAGGAACATGGAGGCTAACAAAAAACCGGTCACTTCTGATCTGGGAGGGGAGGCTGCTTTAAAAGGGATACAGACACACTCGGAGCGATTTGAAATGTCAGCTAAAAACTTCACATACCGAGCTCTATGTGCTGATAAGGGCAATAAAAGGAAAGGTGAGCATTTAGTTAGACTTCAAAAAGATTCCTGCAGACTTCCGGAACTCACTTTGGACCAAAAACTTCAATTATTTTTTTTAGAAATTAACATGTAATGTTTCACACACTGCAGAAATAAAACACTTCTCTTCTGCAGCTCTCAGTTGCTCAGCCCTCAGAGGAACCACACATGGAACAACTCTAATAAAGCCCACAGTGACCCAGCTCGTCCAGCCGCCTCTTCTTTTCATACAGCTCTCCACTGACCTTTGTTAATTTCTTTAATGCCGACAGGGGCCAAAACAGTTTCACAAAACCAGTAAGCATCTCCTCAGGGTTTCCTTCTACCTGTTCAGAGTTTATTTTACATATTCTCTTGGCTGTATCCCTTTACCTAATAGAATCACAGAGTGGCTTGGCTGAGAAGGGACCTTCAAAGATCATCCAGCCCACCCCCTCCATGGGCAGGGACATCCTGCACTAGACCAGGTTGCTCAAAGCCCTGTCCAGCCTGACGGTGCACTCAGCACTCAGACCAAGCACTCAGACCAAGACCAGCACACAGAATTTTGAACATGAGCACCATCAGATCTTGGAGCTTCGATGTCAGCGAGAAGAGGCAGATTACCAGAAGTTCTCCACGCATCGTGAGTCTCTGTGGGCATTGTTTCCCTTCCAGCTTTGGTCTCCCAGTCTCCTTTACACAATTCCAAGCTCACAGCTATTTCAATTTAAATCAAAGATGCCAAGTGCCCATTTTTTTGCCAAACACGCTACTCTTCGCTCTGTTTGAAACATGTAGGTCCAGCATGCTCTGGGTAAGAACTGCATTACCTTCAGTATCCCCAGCGGGAGAAAGATTCAAGCATCCTGTTTGCAAAGCCAAATACCCACGACATAGTTCCCAACAACGATATTCTTAACCCCATGCCATATTCTGAGCCTTTGGTCCTCAAAGGCTGGGTGAGCTCTTTTTTAAGCATGGGAGAAATCCCATTTTCTACATGGCTTGAGCAATAAGGCAGCTGATGATCATCCAAACTTCATGAGTTGCCTTGGGAAGCTCTGAGCTGCAGGAGAGGCGGGGACGGGGCCATGTCCCAGGGAAGGACATCCCAAAAGCCATGCCCTGCAGAAACTCAGGATCTCTCCTTCTGTCAACATTTCCCATGTCCATTAAAAAAGCGACATACTTCCCTCCAAGAAAAAAAAAACACAAAACTTTCATATTGACCACGTGTTGAGTCTGTGACTGGCGAGAAACACTCAAACAGAGCTCTCCTACCTCCTTTATTTACACCTACCAGCAAGTGGGCGACTGTCACATCCTTCATGCAATACCACATTCTGTTATCACAGCCAGTCAATCAAATTAAAAGGTGCACTCGTTAGCTTATGATGTATGAGCTGAAGCATATTTAAATAGCAGGTGCTGACAACAATGACCGAGTGGCAGGGTCACCTTTAAAACAAAAGATTTGAATGGTATCTACAGAGAAGTCTGACTTAATTACATTACTCTACCAACTCAAGAGAAAAGCTGTGGTTTCCAATCCATGGTACCATCTACCACAACCAAGGCTTGCGCTGTACTGGGTACACAACTGTTAGAAATGCCCCAAAGCATCCAGTATTCTCCAGCAGTCCATCACTGGTGTGTTTTGGACCTAGGAATGAAATGTCTATGAAGATGCAACACTAAAAACTTTACTCTTGACTGGATTTAACCTGCACTAAAGACACAAAGCCTAGTCTGGAGGTTAAAACTGGGGATTTAGCTGATAATTTGATTGCAAATCCTCAGGGTTCCTCCACTCAAAACTCTTCCCAATTACCATAGGCAGTCACATACTGCTGTGCATCTGAACTTCATCATTGCCAATGTCAAGCTAATCACATGTGTTCTAAGCAAGGGCAGCTTCTTCAAAGATGGCATCAATTCTGGACATGTTAATCTGTTCTTTGAGGTATCCAGATGGCTCTCACCAAGAAAGTTCACTTCTAGCTCTGCAGCCTGCGAGCGCAGCAGCCCGAGCACTCTGTAGAGCATTACAAAGAAACCAGATCAAAGTTCTGCCTTATACAAAAAAAAAAAAAAAAAAAAAAGAAATCTGAAGTTTGAAAAGCAACAGCAGCCTGTCACTTGTAGGCTTAAAGACGACTTCTGCATGCTCCACCTATCAGGGAATTTATGATTACAGTCTGGCTTTTAAAAGCTGATGAAAAAAAAAGACACTCTTTAGCGCTCCTTGCCTTTGCAAATCTGTATCTTCTTCCATGGTTACTCATCCTCCCACGCCGGAGGAAAAAGGGAAATAAATAAAAACTTAACTAAAAGTACAGATAAGGGCTCTTCGCCTCTTTATTTCTAAGGCATTCGGTTCCATTTTAGGAGCACACTGAGATTATTTTATGGGTAGCTTCAGTAATTATTGCTAAGCATTGAAGCACTACCACAAAACCTAAACCCAAGATCTAACAATCTAAGTTTCCAGTTTCTAACTCCTTTGCATCTACCAAGGACATAATGCTTCTCAAGACTAAGGTACAGAAGATGCATTCATTGAAATCAGTAACTTAGATCACAGGATACAGCAGGGTGGGTGAGAAAAACGATTAGATTTTGTGAGAATCTAGGAAGGAGGCTGAAATAAAGGAAAGAATTGGTTTGCTTAGTAGGCAAATAAAGACTAAATGGGCTAAATATTTTGGTTGTGCTGCCCTATCACCAACCTAACCTTAAGAAAGGATTTCAGACAACGTGGTGCAACTACAGTGCTCCACGGAAACTGAAGAACAAGCCCCTTGACATTTCATCTGACCATGTTTCTATAGTGTCAGCCCTCCCAGCTCCTTCCTGACAGAGGCAAGCTTATGTACATTCTGTTACCCCTATGTAATTATGTATTCCATCCATTAGTTATCCACGGTAAAACTGTTTTTGCCACACAATAAAGTCAAATCCTTCCTAAAAACAACACAAATCTTCCTTAGAATTAGACCAAAAAGCTCATTTACTTTATAGCACAACGCACAAGAAATTAATTAAAACAAAAGAAAAAATATGGACAACACCATGTCTCACATCAATTAACAGGCTGCTTGGATCGTATTCCTGGAATAAAGGAAAAGTAGCAGAACATTTTGTGCCATATCTAGCAATAACAGGTATCTGCTCAGACTCATTGCAACATTTAAATTCATTGCCTGAATTTACATCATAACGTAGCTTTTTAAAGAAAATTATGAGATTATTAGTATCAATTCTTTTCCATTATGAAAGGTTGACATTAAATAGGGAAATTCTCTATAAGGTGCACAGGATTTTTGCCTGCATTAATTGTGATTTGACAAGGGCCTTACTTATTTGGAGCAGCCTGAGTCCATCAGTCATTCCAAAGGCTCTATAGTGACCTGAGAAGCTACTAAAACCAGGGCACAACAGGTTTCCCGTGTGCATTCTGGACAGCCAGGGCATATTGCTCCCACTCATAAGCCGCACTCGCCTCTATCCATTGCGTGTTGGACAATATCCCATAGGAGAATTCGTATTTTTAATATTTTATTGGAAAGAATCCAGCTCATGCAAGGATGTGGTGAACATCAACACATGTTGCCAGAAAAAAAGTTGTCTTCATAACTAAGTTTGTGACTGATATTAAACTGGATCCTGAAGGCAGTGAGCAGAACTTGAAGCTGAGGAACAAACCCTCCTGACACCCCCAGAACACAGAGGGCCTGCCCAGGATGACAGGCGTGAGGGGAAACATCGTGACAGAAGCACCAGTGCACTGTGAGGTCTCATTTTGCATTAAAATAAATACAAAGGGTTTCAAATCCCAGGGCCTTGCAGTGTGCACACGAGCTTGGGATCCCATCAGGGGATGGAAGCTGGGCAGGAATCCGCACTCCCAATGTGCTCCAGCTGCCCAAGAGCCTGGGTGGGCACCAGCCCAAAGGAAAAAAACAAAAAACAAAAAACAACAAAAACAACAAAAACAACAAAATGCAAAATGAGTGGGGGTGAGGGCATGCTCTGACCATGCAAATGTGCTTCCCAGAGGCCACAGGACTTGCTGACTTGGACACGTGCACGCAGGACGATAAGGCAGCCTCCTTTCCACCTGCTTAAACTGAGAACTGGGGAAAAATTCAGCCCCAGGTGGATAGGTGAACCCGTTAGCAAAGCAGAACTGCCAACCATCCAAAGCCCTCCGCACCACGCCAAGCAAGCAAGCACCCGTCCCTTCTTCCCAGCCTGGCTGCAGCTGAGGATGCTTCCTTGGCAGATGAAACACGCAGCCGAAAGCGTCTCCCGGATTTCCAGACACCCACACAGTGCAGCTCCACCCCAGAGCATCCCCCTCGCCTGCTCTGCGAGCTCAGCAAGGGCCTTCGTGAGGCAAATTACTTCCAAATGCCTGCCTCTGAGGCGCGGGGAAACGAAGAAACACAGGTTTGTACCTGGCTCTGCTCGTAACCTAAAGAAGGCAGCAACTCCACTTTTAAAACACCACTGCCTGCAAACTATCAAATTAATCCCGGGATTTCAACAGCTTTTCTTCATTATTTTTCATCTCAACCAAACCACAAATTTACTTAATGACTAAACCAGGCGAGCGAGTACTTTGTTTTCCAGGCAGCGGGAACCTTCCTAACGGGATCCAGGTTTTCGGCAAACGCGTCGGCCCGGTGTCACGCGAGGCAGAGGGTACATCTATGGGTACATCTGTGGGACGTGCTGGCCCTGATGGCACCACCAAAGCCACCAGCACGGCAGCCGGGGTCGGCCCTGCCAGGCGGCAGCAGCGCGCAGCACGCACTGGGCTGGGTGAGGCAGCGCCTCAAGTCGGAGTCAGGGCCCAGGCAGGAGGAATACAATAAGAACAGTGTGTTCCAGGAACGACCGAATAAAGAAGAGAGCATGCTTTTGGCGAGCGGGATTCAGCGCTATAATTCTGTCTGCCGCTTTTCTTCCCTGTCTGAAGCAACATTGTTTGTCCACGCTTCTCTGAAATGGAAAGTATTTCCTCCTCCCGGCTCGTTCCAAAGGAAGATCTGAGGAGGCCTGGTATAACCAGGCATAACCGGGGCTTCTCCAGCGCCTCGGCTACTCCTTGCCAAAATTTCTGCTCAACAAGAAAGGGCTTACAAGATAAATTACGAGCAGATTTCTCTGCAAGCTCATTAACTGAAAACCAGGGCCTGTAGGATGAGTAAGTTTTTGGACGGGAACAGAACATCCAGCTTTGGCCGGTGACTGCAGTGTCTCCTTCCCTCCTAGGCACCCACAGAGCCTCTCGAGCTTTCAGTGTGGGACGGGGCAGGTATGTGCCTGCAGGTCTGGGGACCACGCGGGAATTACAGAGCCTTTGGGTTCAAAGGGCAAGTCAGTCGCAGCTCAGCTCTTCCTTATGTTGCTGAAGCTTTTCAGGAGGGCATAAAATCCAGAAATGCAATCTGTGCTCCATATTGCTTTCAGGGATACATTTCCTGATACTGAAATCAAAACAGCAGCGCTGCTGATGGCTGAAATGAAAGGGCAAGATATGCAAATCAAGGCGGCTCCATTTGATAGAGACTAGTTAAACTTTGACATTAAACTGCTTGTTTGTATTGCTGGGCCACTTAACACAGGCTGAGCTGGACAGCCACAGACTTACTGGCTCCATTTAAATCTTCACCGGAACTATCAAATGAAACTCAATAATCATTACCAATGTTACCCACAAGCTTGGTATTTTAATGAAAGTGCAAATTTGGGTGTTAAAAGAAGCAGGTTGATGTCATACTCTGAACATCTATGAGGCCTGTGACTTAACCCCTCAAAAGGTTTGAGCCCCAAGAGCTTTGATGGAGGCCTGCCGATGATGAGGTGCACAGGACTACTGCGATCTCCTAGTAATAACCCTGCACAAAACCCAACTTTTTTTCACTGAATAAGGCCTGCCACACCAATGCCCACGAAGCAGAGAGGTCTGCCTCCAAGCACAGTCACTCACTTGCGTTTTAACTCCTGAAGAAAGGAACCAAGCATTCCACCGGCTGAACAAGAACCTCTGAGGTGACCAAACTGCATCCCCGGCTGGTAACAACACCAGGAACATGGAGGGCTGGCAAGACCTGGCAGAGATATAGCTGAGTGTCCGAATTTTTTAAAGTCTCCCAGAGGGGAGATTCAGCTGTTTAGAAACATCCTAATCTTACCTCTCTGTGTATATTAGAGGTCAAGAAGTGGGATCAGATATTGGCAGCATAAATAAAAAAACAGCTCAGTAGAGCGCAAGACCCTTCACAAAGACGTTTCATACCTTCACATTAGCGATTCCTGCAAAGGCTTATTTAACTTCACTTCAGATTAGGGAGCGCAGGTAAGTTTAAAGCCAAGAGAGCATTAGATCAGGGCAGGGAAGAAGGCCTTCCATAGGAGGCTTTTGCCTCCACGCAGTGCTTTAGCACCAGCAGGAGTTGTACGCATCATCTGACCGCCACCATGACGGATGAGCAGGTCTCAGAAGTACAGCACCACGAAACAGCTGCTCCAGTAGTTCTCTGGAGGCTCACGATTCCCCAAACGGGGTCGTTAAAGGATACTTGTTGGATCGCATTAACAAACAGCAAGCTGTAGCAACAGCAGAATACTGGCAAGCTGCAAAAAAGCTTTTAAACTTCCTCTGTCATTTACTGCTCAGCTCTGAAGAGATGTCAGCACCAGAGTAAACATATAAATCATACTCAGTCTCCTGGTCTCTACTGGGAGCCAGTAATCTGACGTTCCCTTCTCCACTTGCGCTGACCTGGCAGACGTAATGCAGCGGCTGGGGGGATGTGAGCTTTTGGCCAGGTCCATCACGGAGCGACAGCAGTGACAGGTCCCTGGGGGAACTGCAATAGCGACAACCAGAAGGCATGAAACACACAGAAACTGGTCTAAGGGAGACAGAGACCGTTAAAAAGGATCTTGCCTTTTTGATGCATACTTTTCTTTTTTTAAGAATTTAGCAGATCAACAGCAAATAACTTGCTCCTGTGCCCCAGAAAATACAGAGGGAAGTTAGTCTTGTGAGAGTGTTACTGAATCTTCCTTTTACACTAGTGCAACTGTTTTAGATGCAGAGTGAAGTCTTCATTCACAGTCCTGCTTTGGGACAGTCACCTAACCTTGGATCCCCAGCAAGACCTGGAACCCAAATCATCCACTGCTGTGTCAGGATCACAGGAGGTCACATTTTAAAACAATTTTTGAAGTCAGAAGACTCAGTTTCTACTTTCTTGTAGCTGTACTTTCACAAAGAGATATAAATTCAGTGGCTGACTGGCAAACCAAAGAATTCAGCAATAAGAAAGATCGAGATCAGCAGCATCTGAAGCACATGTCAATTAGCAATGCTGATTAACTGCATATACATTGAACGTAACTAGAAGGACCCTGTTAGGCACACTCAGCTCCCGGACATGACAATATTTCCAGAGGTATTATTAAATAGCTCAGGGTGCAAGAATCTTCTGCTAAAGAAGGAAGGGAAGGGAAGGAGCAGGGGCAGAGAGTGACCAAGAAGGAATAGTGGAGACGAAGCACTGTAGACTGGCAGCAGCCCCCATTCTCCCATTCCCCTGCACTGCTCAGGGGGAGGAGGTGGAAGAGGATGAATGGGGGGAAGGTGTTTTTGGTTTCTTTCCTTTATTTCTCACTTCTCTAGCTTGTTAGCAATGGGCAATAAATCTTACTATCTCCCTATTCTGCATCTGTTTTGCCCGTCACGATAATTGCTGAGCCATCTCCCCATCCTTATCTCCACCTCTGAGCCCTTTGCATCATATTTTCTCCCCTTTCCCTTTGAGGAGGGGGAGTGAGAGAGCAGCCGTGGTGGAACTCAGCTGCCCACCCGAGTAAAACCACCACACTGGTAAAGCACTGCTCAGAGAAGTCCTGTGTTTGTTTTTTCTTGGTGCACTTTACAGCAAGTGAAACTCCACTTTAAGAACTATGCTGGGGTTTGTTGTTATTTTTGCCTTATAGAATTCTTCTGTTTTGGTTCTCGTCCATTAGAAGAGGCAGATATATGAGCTTTTACCTTTATTACACAAATTCCACAGTATCTTTTCATCTGGTATGCATTATTGTGGGGATATATATGAAGTACCATGTCCATTTAAAGTGCTGTAAAAGAGCTGTTTGAACTCTCATTCCATTCCTACGTATCTTTATACAATTAAAACCAGTTGACAGTTCCATTTAGGAGAAATAAGTGACAATGCAAGCAATGTGCTTTTGTTCTAAATAAACTAGCCACTGTCCAGATAAAAGCCAGCTGTTTTTTTTTTTTTAACCTCAATTTCTTAAAGACACAAGGCTAGGTGATCAAACTCTAAGAACTTCTGATCTCTCTTTACCTCCTCCAGAATTCCTGAGTACAACCTATTTGCTGACACTCAGCCAAATTAAAGAGAGGAAGGAGGCTCCGAAGACACTGCAATAATTAGGGAAAATGGGAAGGTTCAGAAAGACTAAGTGCTGTGAATAATGACACGGCTGTGGCTGGATCTCAGCCGTGACAGGCAGCAGAAAATCTGCATGGAGGAGAGACATTACAACGGCCACAAATGCAAAAAATAAAGTTTCAATTTTAGCTGATACCTTCACAGACACTGCAGTGAACACACATGCATTGCAGAAGCCAGGTTTTGGGGGCTGCAGTGCCAAGACCTGGTACAGTTCTGCATTTTGGATGGCCGCCCCAAACCACCTGCAGTTGATGGGATGTGTTGCTGCTCCTGTTTGTTGCTGTTTGATGGAATCGGAGCCCAGCGCAACGCGGCACAAGTAACACCACCAGTCTGAACCACTGCTACGCGCCGAAGTCGTCTCAGCTGCCCTAGCTGGAAATGAAGCTCTGTGGACGAAGGAAAAGAAAAGGCTGCTTTCTGTGGAGTGCCCAGAACGTGAGAGCTGTGAAACACCGGAGCTCATCTGCGTGACAAATAGTCCAGCTGTTACAAAACGCGTACGTGTGATACTACTCACACAGGATTTCATTGCCCAAGCAGGTATTACAAAAATGCCTCATTAGTTTAAAGGCTTCCTTCCCCTGAAGATAACAGGGCAAAACAACCTACAGTTTTGAAAAAAAAAAAAAGTTTTCTGCTCTTGTACCCACATATCATGCTACCGATTACTGACCCTGCACTATCTCTGCAGAACTTAACCTGCCCTTGGCCAAGGGTAAATGGACTGATACCCTCCTTTTTCCCTCTCCTTCTTTGTAATTTATCTAGCATACATCACCCAAATCTTATACTGAGTGCAGCATAATTCACTCTGTTGGAGATTACTCCATGGTACTTTTCACAAGTGAATCTTGTATTTAATATTTGTGATGTTAGTCTGGAGAAGGGAGAAGCTATTATCCTCAAGTATTAAAAGCTAACTGCAATGCTGAAATAGACAAAATTTTCTCAGAATTTGGATGCTTAATTTGAAATGCTCTGGGCCTAATAATCAGCATTTTTGTAAGACTTCAGCCTTATATGTGCATGCTCAGCACGTCTGAGCTGGGGTCTTAAGCAGAGCATAGAAAAACTACAGCATGTGCTGCAGGGATGATCCTAGGGAGATTTGTCTTACAGGATGTCTCTGGCAGAAACCAGCAGGGAAACACCTGGGTTTTTCTGCTTGTATCTTCTGCCTCTTTCTGCTTTTTAGTGATGGCAAGAGGGAATGCAGATGCCTGGTACACCTTCCTTCCTACCTGCTCTCTGTTTCTTCCCCCAGCACCACTATCCATCCCATGCGCTGAACTAAGCAAGAAACCAAAAGAAAAAGAGTCACTGATCACAAGCATCAACAAGTAGCTACAAAAGTAGAAACAGCTATGAAATTCCCTGTGACAGCACCATCAGTCTTACAGCATCTGTGTCTTCAAGGAGCATTCCCAGCATGTCTCTCCTGGTTAGTTTTATGGGTTCAGTAATACGGTTAAGATCAGAGCCCTCAGAGGCAAACAAGGTTTCTCTCCTCTACCCTGCAATTCATTTGCACACAAGATATTTCCACCCTGTTATCAAAATTGGCTGAGATTAACAGGTTAAAACTCCTTATGATACGGACAAAGTGAGAGGCATGCAGACAAAGCATACCAGGTAAGCAGTGTTTCCCTCCTACATAATAGGGTTGAGCTAAGGCTGAACCCTTACCTACAGCACCTGAAAGCTCCTGGGAGCATCAGAAAACTCCCTCCTGGTTTCAACACCCCCTGCAGCCTCCTCCCTTGGGAGCTCCCCGGATCACCTGCTCGCTGCTGGAGGATCTCACTCTCCTTACCTCCTCCCCTTTCTTTGCCCCAAATGCCTTTTTTTTTTTTTTTTTCTCTCTCCCCAGAGTGTATTTTCTAGAGGATTAGAGAAGAGAGCTGGCTCACCTAAGGATGAGCAGCCGGGACTTCAAAATTAGGAGCAGCAGCAACAGCAATTGCAGTTTTCAGCCTCCGAAGTCTGAGCCACTATTATCTCTGAGTGAATGTGCTTCTCAGAGAATCTGGCTGCCAAATTGCAACCATCTACGGCAGAACTTGTGCAATTTTCAGAAGCTTACGGTTTAGCCAAATTTGGGTGGATTCTCACATGGATAGCAAAAGGTACGTTCAAACTGCCACCACCAATCCCATCCCCAGCAATCTGCTTGCCAAATGATACACCCCTGCTTCAAAGCAGGAAAGTTGGAAGGTTATCAATGGAAAGTAAATTGTCAGACTCTGACATGAGCAAAACAATGTAATTTCCTCCCCCTCTGTTTTTGCTGAAATTTGCCAAAATAATTCAGCCTTAGGCAGAATCTCAGTGTGGAAGAATACCAAACAACCCAGTCTGATAAAGATATGAGCAACTACAACAAAGCTTTATATAATGGGAAATGTTAGGCAACCATGCCTGCAGCCACTGCCGCCAGCTCCGCCTGTATAGTAAGGGAGCAATATTTTAACATCGCTATTAACCCCCCCACAAAACTACAAGCAAGCCTGCAACGTGATTCATAATACCCTTGGCATAAATTTTGATCGCAAAGTTGATGAAAGCAGCCGGCCCCGAACCTGTGTGCGAAAAACGCAGATGAATTAAACAAAACGTGCAGGAGCTTGTGACATCAATGTCTGAGCCTGTGCCCCAGCGTTTACAGCTGTGAGACTCCCTTGCATGACATGATGCGACAGCAGAGAGGCTTGGCTTCAACTTCTGCTGACAGTACCTTGTCACATCCAGGGCAAGAGAACAATACTTGCCAGTGGTTCTTATTATAGGCCTGATCTTTCTGAACTATGTATACATCCACGATGCACAATTCACGCCTTGAATAAGTGAGCAAATAGATAGTCATCTGCTTTGCGTGTGAGCGCTTGCTAACACAGCAACTGCTCAATGCCATCATCTTCTCTGCTCAAGACAATAACAGATGTCTGGCACGCTGAAGACATGCGTTTGTCGCACAGCTTTAAGCAAATAATAAATGAATTTATCAGTTCCACTGCTGGTGACTTACAGGCCCTCCACGTGCAGGATCACTGCTGCTTACCTGCCTGGGGGATCGCCTGCCCAGGCTCTCTTACCGCAGCGTTTGACCTCTGGATCTTCAGCTCCACAACTCCTCTCAGTATCAGCACTGGAAGTCTACCTTGGCCCAGGTGCGGGATCAGAATAATTAATCAGGCTGCTTCTCCGGCAGCGAGAAAGCGGCGTTCCCAAGCAACTAGTTCTTGACAAAACCTGCCTAATACCCGCCAGGGTTTTTTCGCTGGGAAAAGTTAAGGAATTGGTTGGGACAAAGAAATACCTGCACATGTCCTTGACTGCAGCCAGCCCCAGAAGACCAGGAGGCTGTGCCTGTCAGGGGCAGCTGCCCCTGAGATCAGGGAAAAGAATCCTCATTTACTGATGGAAAAGCAGGTGTATGTAAAAGCATTTTAGGGATTTTATTATTTATTACTGCAAAAAGAGGAGATCCAGGGCCATGACAGCTCCCAGGACACCGGTCAGGAAGACTCAGGCCTCATTTTCGGGAAGAATGCCAGTGCTGAGGAAGACTTCTGCAAAGGGACAAACCTCTTGACATAGAACTTCACAGAAAACATGGTAAGAAACCAGACAGGGAATATAGCCCCTGAAAGGCATCTAAGAGAGGAGATGTCTCTGTCAGTGATGAGGAGGACCAGGACACCAGGTTTGTGATCCAAACAGCAGGGGAGGAGTGAAGTGACTTCTGTTCAGCTAAAAGTTGATACTAGCTGGGAAATTCAAAGAATCCCTTGTCTCTCACTCTCTTGACTACTGAAGAATGAATTTGCTACAAAAGGATGGGTTGGGGATAATCAGACCCTCCAGATCTTTCTGATCCCGATCAATGCTGCTTTCTGAAGGGAGCAGCACCAATAGTCCAAGGCCACCCACCCGGCAGAAAGTCAGCCATGGGGAGCTGGTGGAACAGGGGTTCAAACAGAAGTCTAAAACATGTGAAACATTTAGTTCTAGAGCACGAAAAGATTTTGACCCAGTTTCAGATTTTAGGTCCATCTCCTAAACAAAAGCAGCTGAAGTTTAAATGAGCCAATTCTGCAGACCATTACGCGGCTGTTACACAATTCCTTCTAATCCCTGAAGTGGGGAAGATGTGCCAATGCCAACCCAGGCACATCTTTGTCATTTCAGCTGGACTTCCAGCCTTTTCTCTGAAGATTTCCTTCTGTTAAACCATTCCTGATGAATGCCAAACACTAAAAATCTCCCCAAATATTTATTGTAATTTCTCCGGCTACACTACCACAAGAGCCTAAATTCCCCTTCTCGGTCAGTGAGCTATCTAGACCAGAGGTCTCCAAATCTTGCAGCCTCATAAACATTACAAAGGCTCATGAGCCCCTACGAGCAGTAAGGGAGAGATTGTTCGTGCCACAAAAGGAACAAAAATGACCAGCCATCCCCTGCTGGCTATTCTCCTCCCCTGAGAACTTGGTCTAATCCCCTCCACCCCACAGCCCCTAAAAGACAATGTGCCAAGGAAGGGGAGCAACTGCTGTGCATACTGATTCCCCCCTCTCGGCATGGGTTCCTGGAGGATCACTGCCAGCCAGCTGCAGGAGCAGCTCCCTCTGCGCAGCAGTGCCAAAGCAGAAGGCTTTTCATCCCTTTTCATCCCTTCCTCTCGCAGACTGCCCAAAGAAACCACCAGGCTGGTTGTACCTCTCTCAGGTTCAGGTGTCAGCAGAGCTCTTCCCACCACCTCTCTGCATCTCCAAAAGCCCAGCAGACAGAAGGGACATGGAGCAGACGCAGCTCCTGCAGCCGAGCCAGCCACGGAGGCAACTCGCGCTCATCCAAACATCTGGGGGAGAAGGCAGAGGATGCAGTGCAAGGAGCACGTTTACGCTTCTCTCCCAACGCTGAATTTGCCAACGCAGCACCCTTCGGGTGACGAGGTACACAAGCTCGTTGACAAGCCATGCAGGGAGCAAGAGCTCACAGCACCAAGAGAAAGGAGGGAGGCAAGCCAGGAACACCGGGTTATGGCAGCACTCAAAGCCACTCCTGCGCACTCAGGCCCACAGTGCCAGGGTCAGCCCTGGAAGCGCTGCTGTCTCTAAAAGAAGCCACAATTGAGAAGGTAACATTATAAACCTATAAAATGCGGTTTTACTGCTGCTGACTAGCTGGGACACGCAGAACATGTGTTGCAGGGAACATTGCATGATTTTATTAGCAAGCACAAAGCCATTCATGCGGAGTGGCCCAAATGGGGTGGGCTGAATTAAGAGAACAATAGCAGTTCATCAGATGGCCCTTCCTTTCACATGTGTCTTCAACTTACCATGCTAACAAATACTTAACGCAGCTTGGAAGTATATTTTCATCTGAAGAGCCTCACGTTATTAACACGTTAGATTAAAATCAAAATAATTGACGATGTAACATGCTCCTGATGCTGTTCATTAAATGACTAAATCGAAAACATCAGCACCCAGCCAGCCTCCTCCTCTTTTTGGAAACTCACTCGCCATCAAGTGACTATTTGCCTGGTTTAGCCCGAGCCAGCGCTCTGCAGCTCTGCTGAAGCTAAGCTGGATGGTCCTGCAGCACGACGCGCTGCCTCGCTGCCCAGGCGTGAGTCATGGGGGAGCTGTGGACCCCTTGAGCTGGTCAGGGGAAGATGTGCTGAGATCCAGACCAATCCGAAAGGAAACAAACACGTTGCGTCAGAGCTTAATGCTAACCACGTTTCAAATTTGATCACGGATTCCAGTTCCCCAAATAACAAAACAATAGACACCAAAGAGGAAAAGTGGAAACTGCTGCTTGGGGAAACTTGCCACAACACGCTGGCTGGAAGTGTGCTGGGACATAAATCCTGCTCCAGCAGGGCTGGGGCTCGGCGCTCCAAGCGCTCAGCAAGGCAGCCTGCTTTAAAGCAAAGGCTGCCTGCTGCTCTGCCTGCTTCCGTCCCCGTTTCATTTCCAGCACTCCTTGCAGCGTCCAGCTGATGCACAGGATTTATGCTGCTCAGTTACCATGGGCAGGAGAGATGGGAATAGCTGAGCAGAAGAGACAGGACAGCACGGAGATGGGCGCAGTGAGCCCAGGGCTTGGAAGGACCAACTTGGAAAGCCACACAGCGGGCTCTGGTTCGCAATGTCCTTCTTGCAATGCGTTCCTGCAGCATCTTTAGGATTTAGAGCTGCCCCTGTCTTATTTCATGACATTTTTCAAGAATTTGCTTTCACAACAGTTGGGTAGGTGAGCGGAGATGACACTGCTTTAGATGTCACACAAGGAACAGCCTGCATAATGGCTGGAATTATGGATTTGCCATGGGACACCAGTACAAACAATAAAGCAGCAGAGCCCTGATTTAACCTTTGTCAAAGAATTCCTAATCTCCTCCAAGATTAGACTTTTGTTCTTCTTAACTGCCAGCCAGACAAACACCACCTAGACTGCAGGGGGGAAGCCAGGCCCACAAACACAAATTAATTACATCAGCTGTAATTCACACCTCTGCCTGCTTTTGAAGCAACCTGCTAAGTGCTTTTGCATAAGAGAGTTGGGGAAAAAAACAGCAGTGTATCAAACTGAAACACAGATTTCTGTAATATCCCTGTGGGTGATTTCACACAGATGCAGTTGTTTCAGTGCTGCTCTGTGTTTATCACCTCATCCAGTCCAAGAGGACTCCTCCAGGACCTGCCATGCCAGGAACACAATGGCCATAAAGCGAGCTCAGCTGGTCATTTCACCAACCTGCAGTCCAGTCCCCTTTTCACACAGAGGATCGGGCAGAGGAACTTCGCAGCAGCTGCAGAAGGACAGGACAAGCCGTGCCAAAGGGATGCTGAAACATAACTAAGGAAGGCACCATTCCTCAAGGGCTGCAAAATCCCACATCCCAGTGTAAGGCTCAACATATCCCCTCCGCAAGCTGGGGGGGGGGCTTCCAAACAGGACCACCGTGCAAACAATTAACGAGAAGTGTTTTAGCTCAGGCAACCTTTGCAGCATGACCTTGAGCCAAGCAACATGACGCTGCCTGCAAATCTCCAGAGAGAGAACTCGGCATCGCCGCCCTGACCAGCGGTGGCAGGCTGTGGGTAGGACAGCACCAGGGACTGGCGCTGTTCCCACCGGTTAGCACCCCAGAGAGAAACTTTTAAAGATTCAGTCAGTCCCATGCTGATGCTGCACAGCTTCCAAGGGAGAAAGACAAACCCATTTTCCTATAAAGGAAAATAAATGGCAGAGTGGCTCCATTTGCTCTGATAGGAGAACCCCATCACGTTTACAGCAACTGTGTCGAGGAGCAGGCTCAGACGTCCTGCATCTGATCTGGACCCCAAATCATGCAGCCAACTGCAAAAGTGGCACCCAAAGGGATGCTCCAGTTATCTCCCCACCTCCTTCCTGCTCCTTCTCCTCCGCTGCTACAACCCGGACAACTAAAGATAGGAGAAGAACACGGGCAGCTTAATGATGGATGGGTGAAACCTTTCAATGTATCAGATTATCACTACCCGGAGGCTGATGAGGGAGATAGCGGCCCAAAGCTCATCCTGCTGGAATGGCATGTCAGCAATGCCAGTGGCTTTCTGCTTCCCCACCAGCCAGCGGGGTGGCAGGGGACAGGATGGGCGCACGACTTGGCCCTCCCGACTTCCCTACCTACCCCAGAGCCTGCAAAAATTTCCAGCCGTTTCTGCAGGTTGAGTATTCCTGCCAGCTTCCTGACACACGCTGTACAAGAATTTCCAAACCAACTAGAAAATGAAAAAAAAAGAAAAACTCTCTGGACTAATTGCTTGAGATAAAACTACCACTTATCTCCCAAGTGATTACACCTGACCCTTTGGTGCACGGCAGTTCTCCTGTGAATAAAAACATCAGCTATTTACCCAGGGTGGGATATTCATGAGGACCTGTAGGTGTGTCAAGACAAGGTCAGTAAGGAGAGGGTTTTTTTTTTTTGGCCAACAGATACAGCTTGGAAAAACAAGCAAGAAGCAAGCCTTCAGGCCCTCAGATTACACGCCTGGTCTGCAAGAGAAGCAACAAACTGCAAGTCAAACACAGGCTGAGAACAAATGCTCCAAGTCAAATATATTAATCAATTAGATAATTGGAGTGAAAAAAGCTGATCGGTGCCCCCAAAGCGGATGTTAGAGGTTATCAGGAAGAGATGTGGTAAAGCTGCCAAAGACAGTTGTCCTCCACGAAATACAGAGGTTACAGGGTGGTGAAGTTTTAGGACATGTCAGCCAGTACCTGTCCTTCCTCGAATGCAGGATTTTTAGGACTGGAAGCACGCAGCTCCCAGGCCCATCTTCAGAGGCACGTTCTAGACCTCCACCAGGAAATGAGAGCTGAAAGGCCCTACACAGAGCAGTGGTTTGTGCAAAACCAAACAAATTCACCTGCCAATAACTGGTTATTTCTGCCCTCTGACCAAAAAGCTCCCTGCATCGGGGCGCACATGTTGCATTTCACACGTGGATCCTACAGCAGCAAGCCCGTGCAATGACAGCGATCACCTCCGTGCAGAACCTGCCTCTCAAACCCTGAGACCATCGCAGTTATAACAACACTACGGCTACTACTGAAGGCCAAAATCTTTCTTTGCATAGACTGGAAAGAATCCCAGCAATTTCAATGACAGGAATCTCCCTGCCTGCCTGCAATCTCCTGCAGATTTTCGAAGCAGTTCCTCGACGCTGCCTAATTCCAGCTCAATATTCCGCACAAGCGAGTTATTTCAAACATTTTCAGCCCATGTTGTTGTGTGCCAAGGTAGAGTTGGGTGTGAAGAAAGGATTCATTTAGTTAACTCTGTTTTACTCAGCAAGTGGAACAAATTTCATCACCCCCTACAAGTCCATTATGTATTCTATTTATACCACAAACATTTGGTGCACAATTCAGGAACAGCAGGAACAGGTGATGTAATGCACTGTACAAACAACATTCTATTCATACAGTGGGAAAATAAAGTGCATTCTCTTGGTTTCTTTGATCACACTTAAAACAATCAGATTAGAAGTCACAGATAACCCAATACACACTGGAGATGAAAGGGCTCTGGAGAAATAAATCACCCAAAGTTAGATATTAAGCAAGATTTCTCTCTCAACAATCAACTTATCTGTGGATAGAGGAGGAATGACCATGTGGTTTCAAAATCCTGCCAGGCATTTTATTTATTTTTATAATACCATAAAGCTACTCCACCCACTTTTTCAGAATGAACGTTGCATTACACAACACATCAAAGAGACTTTATGGCCTAAATTAAGCAATAAAATAGTTGAGATTGTGCGTTATGCTGAAAATTGGCTGGCTTCTTGTGCCTGGTGAGACGGGAGGTGAATACCACATGTTTCCAGAGCACCTGAAGAAAGCTTGGGGCGGAATGGCCTGAGGTATCAAACCGTGTGGCACTCGCATTAACAAACCAACATCGTGTCTGAGGCCTTCAGTGCCCGCTGGGACCCTCTCCCACCCAGGAGACAGCACTAATGCACAGAAATCTGTCACAAGGCACGCAATGTGGGCGCTGACACCAAACGCTGCCGCACCAATAGGATATTGCACCCTTCATGCTCCCGGTCTTTAAGGACTGATTTGCAGAGAAATCTCTTTGTTGGAGGCTGGGGGCTGTAAGGATGTGGTTCACCTCACCTTCAGCAGCAAGAAAAGGATAATCCGTGGGAGCCAGCAGTCGGTAGGGCTGCTGCTCCTGCATGCTGCGCTGCCGGCTCCTCGCCCAGCCCTGCCCGCCCGCTGGCTCCTCCACCTCCCTGGCTGACACAGACAGGGGAGAAATGAGAGCTTGGGGCATCATGACAGGAGAAAGCTGGTGGCCACATCGCTTTGCAGCAAGGCTGAGTTTCCAGGAGCAGCTCTGGAGGTGCGAGGAACGACACAGGCAGCTTCTGTGTGCCGGCGCGTGCCAGTCCTGCCCCCACCGCTCTCTAACTAAAAACAAGGTGAAAAAAAATAAATAATTTGGGCCCTATCATGCTTTTCTGCGGCCTGACTCATAAGCGTTTGATCTCCTAAGGCTGGCAAGAGGTGTTGGAGCCTGCCCCACGGAGCCCCCAGCCAAGCAGCAGCAGGGACGAGCCGGGCTTGAGCCGCTCCTCGCATCGGTCAATGCGGCCACTGTTGGGCGTGCTGACTCACCGCCTTCCCCGAGAGCTGTTCGACACCCGTCCTCTGTCAAACCAGCAAAAATAAAGCTTAAATCATTCTATGTTTGTGGAGACTTAGCGTAGCAAAAAGAGGGTTTTTGTTTTAAGGTTTTGTTTTGAGGTGGTTCCTCAAGGTAAACTTTTTCAGGCAGCAGAATTCGGCCACATGCTTCTGTGGGAGACTCTCCAAGCGGCTCCTGCTTTTAATTCGCGCTCTAAAGACACAACGAGGACGATATTTAAACCTACAGACTGCATTTAAGGGAAACACACACACACGAAAAAATGTTCTGGAAACCCTCAGGTATGGGAGCGGAGCCATTCATGAGGCAGCCTGGCTTGGCACAGTGTCTCCCAGGGATTCAGACGGGAACGAGAGGGCTTTTAATTTCCAATTTTCGCCTCTCTTACGTGGGACTTGGAATCCCAGCCCGGCTGTGTCAATCCACACCACATCTCACCCCACAGATCCCCAGAGCTGCGCCTGGCCTCAGCACAGCTCAGGTGTAGATGAGGAGGTGACAGCACCCAACCTGACACTTCTGTTACTGCTGCTGTAGAAAACAAAACCCACACGGAATGACAGCAAGGAAGCCCACAATAACATTTAAGCTCAATTAAGTAATAATTCTAATGTCCCATGAAGGACCAACAGCACTCTCCTTCAGCTGGAGAGGGACAAGGCCAGGGAGAGGTGAGGCTCCAGGCAGACCCCAGAGGAACACCGACCCGGTTTGGCCCAGGGCAGCAGCATACCGGGCATAAAAACCCGCTTCCCTTGTAGGGACCAGGCTAAGACACACTTCTGGGCCTCAAAAACTACCAGTTTGGCCTGCTCTAGCCTGCCTAGCCACCCTACGTCCAGGTAGCACCCCACATCAGTAAGAACGGCGATTCTCTCTCTGTCAACTTCCTCCAAGGTGCCAAGTTTTAATTAACTGATTTTTCCACAGTATTAGGAATGCCAGGAAGCTCCAGCGTATCTTCTGATCAACTGCATTTAAGCAGTTAATTACTATTCAGCCCTACTCTTCCCCAAGCTTCATGTGCCATGTCAGAATAAAGAGCTACCAGGCCCCTGCCACGACGGCAGCTGTTTGATGCGTAAGCGTTTTAGGGAAGAACAAGTCAGTCTTTTGCACAAGCCATAAATACGGTATGTAAGGTTTCTAGATTCTTTGAAGGCCTCCAGAGCTTTGTAAGAGACGGGGCTCGTTACGAACAGGTCACCTGATGCAATTAGGAGTTATGGTGGAGTCTCCAAACTTATCTCAATCAGACACTCTTGATTTCCTGTTTGCGGCATTGACAAATAAAAAGCTCTACATTACGGGTAATTACACTTCACAGAGGACAACAATTAAGAAGTAGCCAATTGCATTTTATAAGCCCGGGATAATCAAAAGCTTCCTCAAATATCTAGAGTCGCAATAAGCATTTAGAAACGGTAACTCCCAACAAATTGCAGGTAATTTAGAGTCATTTCCACAGATGACATATTCCCTATCTACGCTTAAAACCTTCAAACTCAGTTCTGAAAAATACTGCCCGAGTTCCTGGAATGTATCACTGCTGATTTCTAAAAATAGCCTGCTGCCCATTCCCACCTCCGCTGGCTTTGGAGGCCAGATTCCTAACCTTTGGTTGCCATACTGCACGGAGAAACGCGCTCCCAGCAGCGGAGATTTTACATCAGCTATCAAAAAAAGATATGGGCGGATCCTCACGCAAATCGCAAATCGAAACAACAACAAAAATTCCGCTCCTGGTGCTGTTATTTGCAAATAGGCTCTATTTCAGTACTACATCATTTGAAATAAGCCTTGAAGTTTTTAAAGGAGCAGTCACCTGCTTGGTTTGTAACCCAATACAGCAGCTCCCACGCAGTCAACGCACAAGAACCATGATCAAACAAGAAATTAAAGACCATTATACGAAGGAAAGAAAACATGCCTTTCTCATTTCTAAAGCTTAACCTTTTAGACGGGAGATTTAAAAGGACCCCTAGAGGAGCAGAGGCTGACATGGCTATCATCTAGCAAAGATGATTGTTACAGCATGGCCGTTTCATTTCTCACTTTCAGTGCAAGTTTTTTGGGGGGGAAAAGAACTCCTTTTCCTTGTTCACATGGCGTGGGTTGCTGGAATTACCTCCGAGCAGAGCTCTCACAGTATTTCACAACTCTCCAACGAAGGCTCCCTGTCTCCAGCTGCCAGTGCCATTACGGCAGCTGTGTGAGGAGATGCAGTTCTGCAGGGCTCAGGGCTGCACAGAAGCTGATGAAGTCCGTAAGACACGCATGCGACAGACAAGGATCTGCTTGGCAGTTATTTAAGAACTAAAATCACACAAGTGTTGGCTGGAAGGGACCTCTGGAGGACCTGAGTAGTCCAAACCCCTGCATGAACCAGGACTGCTGTCAACACCAGGTAAGGTGGCCCTGGCCAATGTAGTCACTGAGAGCCTGCCTATTTTAAGAGATCTGGTGAGAGAAGTAAAATTATAATCAACCGTGGTGAGATACTGGAACTGCCTTTTCTGATCTTGCATCACAAGGACCAATGGAAGATCAAGGAGGGAGGATTAACGCAAGGAAAGCCAACAATATGCTTGAAAGAGAACGGGACGAGCTTCACCACGCTTCTCTCCAAGAAATGACCCACACCTGGGTCGTCCACGTGGGAAGCTGGAGGCAGCAAGAACAGCAAAGAGCTACCAAGGCACTCCTCTGGGATTCAGAGGGCACTTGGACCTGAAACAGCTTCTGATAGCTCACGTGGCCAACAGGACCCCACCAAATCCGTGTGGCAACGTCCCCCCTTTCCTACCATGTCGCCCACTCCTCACACCAGTGTGTCCTAGGGTCAGTTTACAGCTGACCCTAAAACTGGTGGAAAATTTATTTTCAGACTATTTTAGCCACAATTGTGCTGGCAACAATATGATTAGAAAGAGCTCTCTCTACAGTACTCACAGACTGCTTCACTTGTCCTCCGTGCCCAGGGCTGAGTACGCCCTGGTCCAAATGCTGCTCACACTCAGGACTGAATACAATCCCATTTGAGAACTCACTGGTTTTATTAACTTGGTAACTATACAAGTTATATGATTTCAGATGTTTGCTCTTACAATCCTGATTTTACCTAATTGGCATATCAATGTTTGATATTTAATTTTAAAATGAAAACTACTTATAAGTTTCAAGTTTTAAATGAAGCACATTTTTCTTCCCTATTAATTGCTTTCTGTGGCTTGGCAACACCTTTGTGGACAATAGGTGTTCCTGCCACTACTGTCCCATCTGGAACAAGAGGTTTGGCTTCAGTCCCACCCTCTTTCCTCAGCTCAGGCTTCCAGGATGATTTCCAAAGCTGGGAAATGAGAGGATTATCCTACTCCATACCACCTGAGGCAATGCACTACACCCAAGTCCACAGCCCAAGATGGGCTACCTGGGAGGGTTTCTGGCAGCACCGGTGCCAAGCCACAGACAGCAATTAACAAGGAAAAAGGGTTGCTTGTAGCTTGACTGCCGGCGATGTGGTTGATGGCTCGACACAGAAGAACCAACATGGGGTGAGAAAGAGAGCAGTCCTTTCAGAGCTGACTCAGGGCATCACCATCAGGGACCAAAACTCAGATGACCTTGCTGAGTCCGAGCAACTGCTGACTCTCAAATGCATCTTGCTTCTGGGGAGGCAAATTCAGCCGTAGGAGGCATCTACCCTTCTGAGCACGTGGAAGACCTGCGGGAAAGCAAGGCCAGGCCAGCATCTCCCCTGTGCAACTGATGGAATATCAGCTCACCCACTGCAGCTCCACCAAGCCACGTCACCCGGCCTGGGAGTGCCAAACACAAGGCAATGATATTTGTGAGGGATAGCAGGCTCCCCTGGACAGGAGCTGAAGCGCTGCATCAAGAAAGGAAAATATATCAAGATGGGGCCAGCTGGCTTCTCTGCCAAGACTGCTGCAGGATTGGAAAAGCCTCCTTGAGCTCCTGACTACAACTGCAGATGTGGGCAGCAAGACTTAGCAGGAACGGGGCTGGAACAAGCCCTGCTGCTCCCGCAGTTCCTGCCTTCCTCAGATCTGCTCAAAGAAGTGTGATAGTGCAGCGGAGCTCGACCCAGCGCTGTCCAGACCAGAGAGGCAGCTTGTGATGGTGGTCCCAGGAGACCCTGCCTCTCCTACCCCCACGGTGAAAGCCTGCACCGTGCCTCTCGCTGGAGGAGAAACGCACCCCAGTCCTGACGAAACCACCAGGCGTTGCTCTGCGGTGACACCCAGTGCAGTTTAGGGTGATCTCAGGCACGCTGCCCTCCCCAGCCACGTGAGCAGGAGCCCTGCCCTGCGCGGCTGCTTATCTGGGCCGGTGAGCTGGGCAGAGTGCTATGTTAGCACAAAAACAACCACCCCGAACGATTTTCAGCCACTTCGGCGCAGCGCTTTTCCAGCTGCCTGGCAAGCAGAGGAAGAGAAGCATTTGGAAAAGGCCTCTTGTATACCAGGGGGCTGAAAGTAAGACCAAGCTGTGCCCAGCTGGGCAGGTAGCACCAGCACCTGCAAGGCCATGCCAAGAAAAGCACCGTGCCCTCCGCCACTCCTCGCACTGGTTCAGAAGGAAGCTGCCGGCCTGCTGCATCCTAGAGAGCACACAAAGCAACCCACAGACAGCAAATCTGCATGAAACAGTTATTAAAATGGTGCGAACCACGGCACCCTGCCTGTCCTAGTGGCAGCCACTGCTATGACTGGTTCGACCTCACCGGCTTCAGCTTTAAAGGCTGAAAGCCCGGCAGAGACAAAGGTGTGCTGGGTTTACCTTTGAAGGGATTTAGATCTGGAGCGCGCAACACCAACAAACTGCTGAGCCAGGCATTTACCCAGGTGTATAAACAGCACAGACGGCGAACGCCAGGCTTGCAGGAAATCTTCTCCAATGCTTAAGAATAAATTCAACTCATTTTTAAATAATTACGGATGAATCATGCTAAAAAACTTCCTACATTTTATCTTCAGTTGCTGACACTGCTCATGCAGCTGTTTTCTTTTGTTTGTTTGTTGTTTTGTTTTGCTTTTGCAATTACACATCTCTCTTTACTTGCACGCTCGGTGCTCAGCAGAGCACTTCAGGCAGCAGAAAGCCCAGGTCCTAAACCACAGGCTCACATTTCCTTTTGGTGTTTGGGAATGACAGAACAGTTAACACAAAACCTAATTTATTTGAGGTGGGAGGGGGAAAGAGAGGCCACGAGTTAATTTCCCTTAGAAGCCGATGGTCCCCACCCAGAAACCTGCACACAAAAGAAGCCTACCTGCCTTTTAAACTGGTAGGTTAGGTCTGAGACCAGAGCTAAGGTTTGTCAACCATGACAAGCTAAGGCTTGTTTAACAGTCGACTGGAGGGTTGAAAAGTCTAATAAAACTAAAGGGCCTTCCATAACAAAGCTTCTGCCACTTAGGGAGAGCATTCACACCCTTCCAGTAGGTTTTTTCAAACACACAAAGGTATTCGGAGTCTCTAAGTGAGCGAAGCCATCCTAAAACCCAGAAAATACCTCAAACCCTAAAGCTTCAGTCTGAAACGAAAGCTGCAAAAAACTGAAACAAGCATTCAGGAACAAACTGCTAGCAGTGAGAGTAACTAACCACAGGAAGAGATAACAAAAATGCTGCATGACCTCCCATCACTTGGATGCCTTTCTAAAATAGACACTTCAGCCTGACCACAAGTGATTGTGCAAGAATCGCGCTGGGTGAAGCTGTATGACCTGTTATCTCGGGATTACAAAAGGAAAGTTTTTTCCCATGCCCGTTTGGGAAGTTTCCTCTCTGCGGAAGGAGGCAAGCTCACGGATCAGCTTCAGCAGGCTCCTCCGGCCCCACGGGCCAGGACAGCGGGATGCTGTGCCAGGGGCTGGTTCCCCCAGCGGCCAGCACTCACACCGCCCCCAGGTCACATACTTTGCTGCATACGTCTCGAGGGGAAAACCACAATGCTATTTTACAACGTGACAAATCCTGCGCTCCAGCGACACATGCACACCCATCTTTTGCTGCCTGTTTCCATCTCGTTTCAAGCTCATCTATTTTGTTTTTCCCAGCACCGGCGCGCCTCGAAGAGGAGAGCGAGCCTTTTCAAAGTCCTTTTTCCCAAGGGAGGAAAACAAAGTCTCCCTGAACGTGCAGATGTTCAAAAGCACATTAAACGTAAATACTTCCACAACAAAGGAGGCAGCTTTTGCTTTTTCTTCTGCTGGCAGAGAGCAGGATCAAGCAACCGAGGAATGAAGGGCGATGGTCTTAGTCCAGCGCTTGCAGATCAGCACGAGACACCCTGCGCACCTGAGCTTGCCAGCGCTCCCAACGGCTTTGTTTAGTGGCTTTGCTCAAGAAGCAGCATTTTTCATTTCCTATGGAATAAATGTTATGACAGTCACATGGACTGAATTAAAAGTACAAAGACAAGCCTTCTTAGCAAAAGACCGTAAGTTTTTATTAAAAAAAACAAAAAACAACACAAAAAAAACATGCCCTGTGGAAACCCAGTGTGGGTATGACCATAAGGAGAGCAAGAAGGTTCCCAGGTCACATTTGACAATCTTTTGAAGCAGGAATGAAGCCTATGTCCGAAGGAGACATTTCATGATGCAGCCTGTACAGAGCTTCCTTTTCTTCACGCTGCCGCAAATGTTACAGCGCAAGATCTTGATGTCTCTGCTCGGGCACTCTTATTTATACACAATAAAGCCCTTGTGCAGGAGATCAAGGCTGTATTTCATTGATTTGACACGATAGTTAACCTGTGAACTTTGCTCCTGCTAATAGAATAATTTCTATTTGTTGATTCCTCTTTTGGGATCCTGGAGGGCAGCAATCGCTTCAGCCCCGCGTTCATTTGCATGTCTGGTGCCAAACAGTTCCAAGGCTTTTTACGTGTGCCTTTTTTTGTGTGAGGCACATCGGAGATAAAGGTAATCAAAGCCAGCAGCTACAGCAGGAGACCCGGTTGCTGTGCCTCTCATCTCGGATCCTACCTGCCAGTTCCCAGGAGCCCTTCTGAGACGCTGCTGCTCCTGGCTCCGAGTTGTGCCTCTCCTATGAAAGCCCGGAGAGGTCCTCAGCTATCAAATGACCGATGCCACATGAATGCACACGCAGGCCCCAGCTCCCAAAGCAACGCCTGGCCCAGGCTAGGAGCAGCGGCAGAACAAGGAAGCCACTCTTCCAGATAAACCTCGCCCAGTCTGAAAAGCTGATTGCCAGCCAAGAAAAAGACCAAAATTTACGATTCAAAAGGGTCAATCTGTTGAATGCTAAAGGCATGGTTTTCCAGTAGAGCTAAGACACTCTAAATGTGGCCTGCTGAAAAAAACCCACAAACAATTCCATCCCCTCACACCTACTGCTCTCCTTCCCCCAGCGCTAGCAGTCATCTGAACACACCATGGAGGGAGAATGACAGGGTACTACACCCACAGAAACAAACAAACGACAAGAACACCAAAAAAAAACAGAAAATGGAGAGATGGAGAGGTCTGAGACTCCCTCGGTCTGTGATGGGAGAGGGAAGATGTGGGGATAGGGGGTAGAAGGAAGAATAAAACCCAGCAGCTCCTGGTCATTAGCTCTGGAGTTAAGCCCAGGGACTAATACGAGATCCCAGTGCTGACCATCTCAGCAGGGTATTTCTTGGAGGTTTTTTCCTGCCTCTACCTGCTTTCGATCAAAAGAAGTCGAACGTATTCTAACAGCTGGTACTTTAAGGGTGAGCTGTATTTTGGGGGCCTTGGCACCAAACAACTCCAGATCTTACCAGAAAATTTTACTCCGGAGTCTTCAGAGCAAAGATCCAATCTCCACGTGGGTTTTACAGAATTTGGATACTCCGATTTAAAACCACAGCGGCTCTACTTAGATTTCTCACTGCCTTACAACAGAGAAGAACCAGGACAGTGAGTGACCACGGCTTTGCTTTTCCACACGCGCGTGACCTGCTACAATTTAATTTTCAAGCACAGCTCCTGGAAAAGCAGGGAATCCAGAAAGGGCCGCCCTGCCCTCCAACCAGCGCAGCAGCCCCCCAGCTTACAGGAGCACTTTGCCCTGCACAGTCCCCAGTAACAAAGTCCAGGGACCAGATCACAGGAGGCGTACGGTGCTTTTGGCAGCTACATTTCTCTAGAACTTAAAACGTTTTAAAATGCCCATGAAACTGGCTGCACATGACTCCATCCTCAAATTTCACTTGAAACAGGCAGCAGAAAGACCCCTCCGTGTACTGACTGAGGCGCTGAGGAACTCCCTGCTGCTCGGGAGCACCCCAGCAGCACTGGGAACATTTCCTGGAGTGGCCGGAGCCCAAGCCCCACGCACACTGCAGAAAACAGTGAGCCTCGCGACAAACCCCTCGCCGCAGAGCAGCTCCCCACCATGGGATGGGGCGTCTGCAGGACGTTGGTCCCGTTTGGAGATGCCAATGCTACAAAGCTGCACTTCCAAGCGGAGCGGGCAGCACTCAGCGATTTACTGGCACCGGGATCGACGGCATCAGACTCGTTTTGTATCTGAGAGCTCAAAAGTGTAGTGCTCCTCTGGTGTTTTCCGACTTCTAAATTGCTGCCACTAAATAAACAGCGGAGTTATGACAGTCCTTTGTCACGAAGGGATTGAGAATGAGCCACTGCTGACACACGGCCTCACCCACGCGGAAACGGCCCCGAAACAGCCCCAAAAAGGCCCCAAAACGTGGGCACTGCTGCGGCCCAGCCCAGCAAACGCCTCCCAGCCTGCAGCACTGCCGCTGCCGGGGCTCTCTCCAAGTGTCACATCTTTTCAGGAAGATGCTCGGAATTACATTCACCAGCAATTTGACTTTTTAATCATTTCAATTACTGTGACTAAAACCCTTCAATCGGAACAAAACAGGGAAAAATCACCCCTCTCCTTCTGAAGCAGTCTGTCTAGCTTAACGGACCATGCCAAATCGTGGAGGTTTTTGCTTTTGTGGTCTTCACGTATTTCATTTAATGCAGATAATTAACCTCAGTTTCTAATTTCAAATCCTCCACGTGAGGAAGCGAAGTGACTAGATACATTCACTGACAGACGGAAAATTAAAATACTGCTACAGCTTCTCCAGGAGGCTCAGAAGGCAGGGCCTTGCAGAAGATCTTTCTTCTTTTACTTGGCCGATTAACTGTAATTTGCTTAATGGATTTGAGGATGAGCCTAATAATCCAATGATATTTCCAGGAACTGATTTAGGATATGAGCACCCCTGTTCTGAGACATCAAGCAGCAATTTTCCACACTACACACACAGTCACTTCCGAAACCAGATTTCTCTGCTGATTCTAATAAAACGAGGCTGATGTTTTATTTTAAATACAAGGGAACGGCACGACTGGCCTTGTGCTGGGCAGCCACCAGGCCATAACCCCTGGGAGTGCCAAACGCAGGGGTGGACGTGCCGGCAGCGTGCTCCAGCAGGCAGCTGCTGAACGCAGCAGGCAGGGAGCGGAGTGCTCCTTGCTTGGCTCTTGGCAAGGTGCGCTCAGCTGGACAGGAACCAAAGCAAAACTGCGGAAACAAAAGGTTAAATGCCAGCAAGAATATTGCTACTGCAAATAGCTCCGAGGGTGGAGGGGTGGGCTGGTGCTGCACACCCAGGGATGGCAGTGGATGGAGCATCAGCAGGAACGCGGCATTTCCATCTTCCAGCTCCACAGCACAACGAGGGAACGCCGCAGCTCCAGCAGCCCCACACACTTGACTTTCCATCCTGCACGCAGCGAGCTGGCCCCAGCTCGTGTATTCAAGAATTTTGGACATCCGTGGGGATGCCCATAGCCCTACCCTACCCTGAGGCCAGCGTGTGCCCCTCAGCACTCCCACCTCTTCTGCAGTCCTTTTCCCACCAAGCAAGCCTGGCCTAACAGGATTTCACAGTCTGTTCTGATTGTTAATAAATCCAGGATTATTAAAGAAAGGACTATAAATCCAGGACTATTACAGAGAACAGATCCAAGAGGCAGTCATTTTTAAAATGTCCAATAGTAACTAATTATTCAAGGGATTAGTCCATTATGGAGACAACAAAGGAACTCTTAAAACATAAAGCCAAGTTAAAGTTGAACTGCAGATCAAAACCAAGGTGCCCCACGTGGCCCACCTCCTGGGCACACTTCTCAGTTTCTGGGATTGATTCATTTCTCATTCAGCTTTTTCGTACCCAATTCCTTCTGGACGGAGCAGAGCTTAAACCAGCCTGAGTTCCAACCTCATCCTCAAACTACAGCACTTCATGATTTGTGTCCTCATTGTAAGTACACATGAAAAGAGGAAAAAAAAAATCTTCAAAAGAATTAAACTGCTTATAGAAGTTTGCTGCCTACAGTCTCTTGTGATTTCTGATCTCAGAGTTGGGTAGCAGGGGCTCCGGAGGCCTTCGGCTCAGTGGGCAACCATCATCAGAGCTAGACCAGGTGGGCCTTGTGCTGTCTAACCAAGCTGTGAAACCCTAAAAGGTTGGAGATCCCCCCTCTCTGGCAGCCTGTTTCTGAGCTTTGCCATGCTCCTCGTGAAGGTTTTTGTTCCTGATGTCCAACCTGAACCTCCCCGGCTGCAATCCATGCCTGCTACTGCTTCTATCATTTCCAACTACCAGGGAGAATTTGGCTCCATGATACTTATAACCGCTGTAAACTGCTGTTAAATCAACCCAGACTACTCACACCTAGGCAGCTCTCTTCAGCCCTCCTTGTTGGCTCTACACCACTGGTACCTCAGGAGCTCTCTTGCTGGTTCCTCTCTTGTTTCTCAAAACCCATCTTGATCTGTGGGATCCAACACTGGACCTAGTATACGCTGTATGGCCTCACCAGCACCAGAAGGACGGGGGGTAGCTCCCCTTGATCCTCCACTGATGTAGCCCTGAACTATTTGATGGTGGCCATCCGTGAACACCAGGATAACCACACCAGTCCCAAAGTGGTTCAGTATGACCACGATGACTTCAGCCTTTTAAAAGAAAAGATTTCTAACCCAAATAAAACTCAAGCAGAAAATAAGGTAGCTGGAGGAGGGGTGAAAGTGCTATTAATTTAATAAAAGAGTGCTAAAAGCTAAACTGTCCTTGCAAAGAAGCCAACTACTGATCCATAGCCAAACAACAAATGCACCACTTCTTCATCTTGATTTGTGTAGAGGCGAAGCTATGGGCACAAAAGGTATTCTTCTTCAAATAAAATCCATTTTAAAACTTGGCAAACGCCAGTACAAATACTTTACACTGTTAATGTAAGCATTTCCATGCCGAAATTTCATCAGCTTAACAATGTCTTTAAAAAAGCTGGCGTAACTTCTGTGCAAAAACACAATCCATCTCTGTCTCGTGCATCTTCCAGCTCTCTCAGTCACAAAATCACCGCTCACTGCCATTAGCATCAGACCCTGCCAGCTCTGGTAGAATCGGTAACTTCTCTCAAGAACGATGCAGAACCAAAACTTTTCTTTCTATGACTTGTTTGCTTTTTCATTTGGAAACAGCCACTGCTCTGCACATTGCTGTGGGCTGTAACAATTACAAGTTGTGTTGTGGGCCCAGCAGTTTTAATCCAAACCAAGACACTAGCTAGGATTTCAGGTTGCACCAAATTATTGCCAGAAAGGCAGGGTCAAAACTGGAAAAAAATAAATAAAAGAAAGTTGAGGAAATGTTAACGTAAAATATTTAAACATTCAACTTAACGTTAGAATTATTTGAAGTGGCATGCAAATACTGCTCCTGGCATCAGCCCTTGACTCCCACAGACCCAGCACAACCGAAGGAGCACCAGTGCCCCAAGGATGCAGCCACGCACCCGCAGCTCCGGGTCCCGAAGAGAAGAGGTGTAGAAGAAAAGAGGTGGCTTCCCTGGTAGGCTTGTCCTGAACCACAGAAACTTAAATATGTTAAAAACCAGACACTCCTATCAATGTTTCCCAGGCTTGTCTTGTGCCCTGGCACAGAAAGGGCCCAGGCTCCGCGCTGTCACACTCACAGCTTTATTCAGCCAACCCCAAACTCTTCTTTCTGCCATCCTATATAGGTGTAGTCTTTGCCAGCAGCTTTTTCCAAGCAAATGGCCTCTCCTGGCGCTGCAGTAGCCTCGCTCAGAGGCACGTGTGCTGCTTCTGCCATTAAAAGCAGCGCCAGCAGGGCGCTAACGTTCACCTGAACTCGCCTGGACACAGACTTTTGCACCTCCAGTCTTCCACTCGCTCGGCACAATTAGCACCAATTCCTTTTGAGTCAGAAGAGTGCAATTTAATGTTTAATTACGAATGAAGCAGCGAACCTCAAAATCAGGTCTGCCAGCTAAATTTCAGCTTCCTCCCGAGGCAGGCCAAACTCATGACCGTCGGCCTGTTTTGCACCCTAAGCAGCAGGGCTCCCACACCTCCCCTGAATCAGGCTCCGCTGCTGCTCTCGCACAGCCCCACATTACTCACCAGGGTTACAGCAAGTCTCAGGCTAGAGGCTGTCGGATCCCGCTAGAGCCTCCCTCAGCTGCTTCTCTACTCGCTCCCTGCGTGCCCCGTTACGAAGCACAGGCTGTCACAGAGACAGTTCTGTCGGAAGAACCAAAACAAGGCGCAGAACCAACCCAAATCCGCAGCCTGGCTGTCCAAAGAAGGCAGAGCTGCTGACACGTAACACCGTGAAAAGAAAGCAAAGGCAACCTCTGCGAGCACTGCTCCCTGCAGAGCTTTGGGAGTGCAGGTTTTGGAAGCAGGAGTGGAAACCCTTCTGATGTAAAGCTAAAGAGAGGACGGAATAAACCCATGCAGACAAAAGATGCAGCTGTGATGTGCCAGTTTGGCCACCATGTGCCAAATTCCCAGATTTTTAGGCCGTGTATATTTCACTGGAGTGCTTGAAAACCAGCCTGCAGGGCAGTTTTGAGGCACGGGTTTAATTTTTGCTCTTCGTATCTGAAAAACCCAGTCCCAGTGTGTCAGAAGAAGGTTAATGAAAGATTTAGCCGCGCTCACAACCATGTTAGTGTTGGTTTCGGAAGCTGTGAGTTAATGCCCAAGATCTTCGGGGGTTACCCTCTTTGAAGTTCACTGATCCATAACCAATGTCCAATTAATTTGCAGGAGCCTAACTATAATGACTATTGGCCTTTTCCTACGCGTACAAAAACACAGTGGGTAACAGTGATGCTTTTCGCTTCGGGATATTCTCCCAGACATGCACACTCGCACACCTTCCAAACACCCAACGCCGGCAGCGCGCTGTCGCCTGCACTTTGAGCAGCTTTCACTCGCACGAGCACACAAGCACCGCCTTAAGATTTATGAACTTTCTGCTGCAAAAAGTTTGGAGCTGTTTCAAGATGCTCATTTGCTAACAGAGAAACGCTTCTATTGCATTTGGTCAGATTCCTCTTCATTTAGTTTCTGTGGAAGCAGAGGAAGAGAAGTTAAATCTTGGGAAGATTAAATAGGCCTTCAGATATAATGCGAAACAGCTTATTTCAACATTCCCTCAAGAACAGAAATGAGAAATTCTTCCACACACATGCACAAAAACTGTGGAAATTCTCAAAATAAATTGGGACACTGCCTTTCAAATGGTGTGTGCAGCTATCGCTTCTTGCTGCAAGCAGCTCCACCAGCTTCCAACGCACTTACTCACACAATAAAGTAAATAAAAACGCTTGCAGGATAAAGACGCTCCTGGTTAAAAAAGTCTGTTTGAGGCAGCTATTTCTATACAACATTCAGGAAGCCAGTTATTTCAACCACAGGGTCTAGCACAAAGATGAACAATCAACTCCTAAATTAGTATCTCAGCAGAATTTTAGAAAAAAAAAAAAAATGCATCAACTACACCGTTCAGCAGCACCTTGCACGGTGACGCTCTGGACACTTCTGCAGCTGACTTACCAACATTTAAAAAAAACAATCACTTATTTTCAGGTACTGACTCCAGGCTCAGAAATGACTCCTGCTCTGGTGAGAACAGTAAACACCTCCATGCCTCCCTTACCCAACAGGTCAACGGAGTGTCTGTAGCCACAATGACAGGCTGTTGGACACAACAAATTAATAGCAATATATTTTTTCTGACCTCCATCCCCTAGGTAAAGGTTTATTTCACGTTGTTCAATCTGGTACGAAAATGCCCAAGACTGAGGAACCCCACTCCAAAATACTTCTATTCCATACCACATTTGTTAACCATTTTAAAATCTGGTATAGATATACTCAGGTAATGGGCAAACTGTGTTTTCTTCCTGAAGTTTGACCTGAGCAGTCCAGTATTCCAGGTAGGTTTTTGCTACCTGCTCTAGAACGCAAACTAAACACAACTCAAGTCAGTTATTTTCAATCTTAAAGCCATTATCGCCTACATAAAAAGATACTTAAATCGTGGGCTTTTCTAATCCTTCACTTAGGGTAAGTACCCAATCGCTTGTTGAAAACCCACTTTAACAAACATTCAGGGTTTTTATTAACTCCCCAGGAAAGTCCCAGGACCCTGGGATTTTGTTTTTCAGACTCCTGATTAAAACAGCAGGAGTTCACATGAATTCCCATTTTTTTTTCCGGAGTTTCACATGCAACATCCCCTCCTCAAAATCTGTAAGAAAACAGGAATCAAAATGAAAACATTTCACCATCTGAAACGCGCTGAGACCTTGCACAGGGCGGGATGCATTTCCAGCTGCCAGCCTAAAGGGACGGCTGAGGGAGATTAAACACAGAAATGCTTTTCATAAGACAGGCGGCTTTGAAGAGGACACTTCAGCTCCTTCATTTCGTAATCTTCACAAAGTGACAGATTTTAGCCTAAGCAGGTCTTAGAACAAGGAGATTTTATTTAAAAAAAAAAGTAGGAATGTGTTCTAGCTGCGTTCTGTTGATTCAGCAAGGGTTAGACACACACACACACTTATTGATCCCAGAGAACTCCCCGCTAAGTTAATTGTCTGGAATTTTTACTGAGCTCTCAGCAAGTTTCAAAATCCGTGTTGGCTGGAAGTGGGTGGGGGACCCAGCAAAAAAACACAGACTGCAGAACTGTGCAACTCCTCCAGAAAAACAAAACAAAACAAAAAAGCAATTATTTGGAGGGGAAAAAGCAATTATAAGAGGGGAAAAGCTGCAACATGGAACGATTTTAACTGGATTTGGCAACTCCTACTTTGATGCTGCTAGAATTTGCTATCAGAGATCTCATGTGCAAAGCTGCACCATGTTCAGGGAGCATTACAGACCCCATTTGACCCACAGAAATGTTACAAACACTAGGTTATTTCCTGCAAGCTTCCTGCAGCCTCTTGTTGTGGCTCATCACAATTTCCTTGTATATTTACAAGAAGTTTTACCACGAGCTTCACTTGTCTGCACTCCTGCAACTGAACGCCGACCTTGTGCCACTGCAGGCTAACAGCCAACCTGAAACTGCAGCTCCCTCTGCTCCCTCAGCGTGCACAGGGACTGCCCACAGCTCCCACCTACACCCAGACCACGTTCAGGAGCACTTTCTTGCAGCGAGAAACGTGCTGCAGAGGTGATTCAGGGAGATTGGACAGACACAACCCAAGACACCCTTAAAATAACTCGCATTGCATTCAAATACAGCTGCATTCCAGCGTAACATCCATGTGATGCCATCCCATACCCGTGCTGATGCTCAGCCAGCCCCAAGCACTCCCAAACAAACGTCCTCCCTTTCTCAGCGCCTCCAAACTCACAGCAGCTCCCTCAGGGCAGCCTGGAGGCAGCACGGAGCACGTACCTGAACTCCCTCCCCTCGCTGTACCGCCGTGTCGAGCTGGCACGTTGGGTGGCCGTCTCCAAAAGCAGCTTCTGGGTGAGCCTGCTCGAGGGGGCAGAGTCCCTGCTGGCCTCAGGCTCGGCGTCTTGGTCACATTTCCACTCCTCATCCTCATTCAGAGTAGGCAGATAACCAGGTAGCCCCTTACCTGTCCCAGACCCTGAGCTCGGATCGCTGTAAATTTTTGGACTTTCCCCACCTGTCCTTGTGTATTCCAAATAAATATCCGACTTAAGGAACAAAGGGTAGGTATTGTCTTCTATCATGCACTGAATCTCAGTTTGGGCCTGGTCAAACATGTCAGGGTCAATCTGTAGTTTCACGACACAGTCTTTAATGAAACTTTTTGTGGCTGGTTTGATCTGCCGGGACACAATGCCATTGTTGTCGAGAATGTATTTTTTGTAAATGGCTTTTGCCAGTTTGAGTCTTTTTTCCTCATTGGACACGCACGGCTCCAGCTTCCTGAAGCCACTGCAGGCAAACCAGAAGTCCAGCAGATCCGCACAGTCCTCCTGTTTCAGGAAAGTCCTGAAGAGGTTGATACCATCTTGATCATCGAGCAAGGAGTGCAGCGACTCAGCCCACTTCAGGTAGGGTGGAGTTGGTGAAGCACTCCCCTCGGGCTCATATCCCAAATCCAAATCAGAGCGCCTCGGTGTTGCGGTGGACGTCTCATTTCTAACAACATCACTTTTGCTAGAGTAAAAACCGTGGCTAACTGGCCTTGGATCTGTGGACACGAGTTCACCCTCCTCACCAGGAACCGGCGGCCTTGGAGCATCTTCAGTGAAGCTTCCTCCAAGGTCCAGAGGGAAGCCTTTCCCCTGGATATTCATTTTTCTGACGTTTGCTCACACAGGAACAAAGGGGGAAGAGCTGAGACCTCAGATCACCAATATCTGTAGTTCCACTGTGAACGAGTTTGTTCTGCTGAAACAGATGAGAAAGAAATATGTTAAGCACTGCAAACAAACACTCTAAGATTACAAGGCGCTGATACTGCTCTGCATGATTACTGTACCGAATCCCCCTTCTCATCAGAATCAATGACAAAGCTCTCAGCAATTTTAGGGATCAGGATGAAACAGGTACCCTCTTCCTTCCTCCAAAAAGGACAGAATATTCCAACACTGTATCTAGCATCTGCCCCAGCTGATAGCACTGGTGCTACAGTAACAGTCGCCAGTTTCACATTATAGGTGTTTCTTCAGGACCTGGAATCTGGCATTCACTGGGTCCAAGATTTTTACACTCAGGTGCCAAGCGGTAACAGCCCACAGGACAGGCACACGGCAGCTTCTGCACTGGGATCAACTTCTCTGCAAAGCCCACCTGGACAGCACGTGTCCCAGGGCACATCAAGGCAGTGTGTTTTTACCTGGATACCAGCCTAGGAAATTCTCATCCCTAAACAGGATTTTACATTAAGGCTGGTGAAAAATATCCTGAAAGAATACCCAGTATGTACCAAAGCTGAGATCACACCTTAACCAAACACAGGTGGCTTTTGTACACCCCAGTGGCATACCACCGCGACATTCCTCTTTGCGTTGGAGAAACGCACTGCATCGCCTCATCTCGCTCCAGGGGAATCCAAACGCATCACTGACCCCAATATTTTGGGCATGCGAACAACATTCTTGCTTCCAATGGGCATGTCAGTACAGGACTTCAGGTCTGGCACCGTTTTTCATAGACAGAGGCCATTTAGCAAAGGTTCATTTAAGCTAACAGCAGTGCACGCTGTGAGCCTGGGAAAATTTCAGGTCATCAAAGGAGGAGAGAATCACCCGAAGACGGCAATCGGCTCGCACACAGCGTTTTAAGAACAGGGCTGTGAGGCAACATGGAGGATGGGAGGCGTGGGGGGAGAAGGGCAGACCCCGGGCTGCTGCCTTCACCCCCAGACAAGGTGAGGGGCGTTTCAGACCTGCTGCACCAGGTGCTCTCTGAAGGCCCATCCCGACGGAGCCGCTCTGTTCCTGAAAGTAGCCAAAGTCTTGTTTCACAGAGCACCACCCGCCCCAAGGCCCTGCAACCCCTGCAGCCCCAGCCGCCTGCCAAACCGCTCCTTGTGCTGGATGAACTCCACCGCACACGAAAACAGCGCAGGGAACACGCACCCCATCGCAGCCCGCCTCCCCGCGCTCGCCGCGCCCAGATGAACACATCTTTTGGATGCTCTGCCTTTATTATTTTTTTTTTCCTCCCTCTGTTCCTCTCAACCCAAAGCCACCGCCGAGGCTCGAGGTCCTCCCTCCCCACCGACCTGCGAGCCACGAGCACCCCCGGCAAGGGGCGAGGGGAGCCGCGAGGCCCGGAGGCCTCGTGCCCAACCTGCGCCCACCACAGCGGGCACCGGAGCCCCCCGGGGCTGCCCCAGCGTGGCCCCGAGCCGCCGGTCCCGGGCAGCTCCGCGGCTCGGGTCCCCCCCCTCAGCTCGTGGCGACCTCCCGGAGCCGCCGCCGCCTCCCGGCCCGCTGCGAGTTGCCCCGCACGCCGCCCAGGGCTCCCCGGGAAGCCGCTCGCAGCCCGGGCGCTGTCACGGCCCCCAGCAGCACCGGGGGGGCGAGAGCCGAGGAAAGGAGGAGAAGGGAGGGAGGCGAGAAGCGCCCCCACCGGACCCACCGCCCCCGCGGCCCGGCCCGGCCCGGCAAGGGCCGCCCCGGGCGCCCGCCCCCCGCTCCGAGGGCGGCCTAGCCCCGGCTCGGCGGCTCCCGGCGCGGCCCCGCTCCGCCCGCACGGCGGCGGCGGCCTCCGGCGCGGCCTCGGCGCAGGGCCTGGGCTCGGGGCCGCCTCCCCGCCCGCTCACTCACCCGCACGGTGCGGCGGCGGCAGCGGCGGCGGCGCGGGGCCCGGCCCATGCGGCTTCAGCAGCGGCAGCGGCGGCTTCGGCAGCGGCCCGGAGCGGCGGGGGGAGGAGGCGGCGGCGCCCGGGCCGAGGAAGCGGAGGCGGCGGCGGCACAAAGCGGGCGGCCCGGGACGCCCATGGCCGCGGCCGCTGGCTCTGGCGGCGACACGGCGAGCAGCCAGCCCCGCACCGCTCCGCTCCGCCTGCGCCGCTGCCTCGCAGCGCCGGGGAGAGAGCGGCTCAGCCGCGCCCCCCGCGCCCCCGCCCGGTACTGCGGGGCCCGGCCGCGGGGGAGGAGCGGCCCCGGCCCGGCCCCGAGCCCCCGCAGCCTCCCCGGGGCCTCCTCTCGGGGTGCCGGTGCCCGGCCCGGCGGGGCTCGGGGGCTGCCGGGGCTCGCCCGGCCCGGGGAGGCGGCCCCGGGGATCGCGGGGGCCCTGTGGAGACCCCGGCACAGCCCCGAGCCCCTGCTTTGTTCTGCACCTGAGCAGCCCGAGGTGGCAGCGCGGTGTGTAGTTGCCTCCTCTCTCCTTTTTCCCCCCCTGCTGCTTGCTCTGGCCACAAGAAGCCCAGAGGAGCGCAGCCGAACGCCCTGGGCACGATGCAGCCCGGGGGAGGCTCCTGCTTTGGAGACCTCCGGTTCTGTGGCACAGCAACAGCTGGGGAAAAAGGCTGGGAAAAGGCCTCAGCCCTCGAAGTGGCCCTCGAAGCCAGCTCGGCGGTGCCACAGGCCTCCTCTGCCCGGACAGGGACCGATTGGCACGCATTTATCTGAGCACCTCCTCGAGGAGACCGCACGTCTGTGGGGTGAGGGATGGAGCAGTGTGGATGCTCCACGAGCGGCTCTCGCCTTGACAAACAGCTCGAGCAGTTGTCCAAACTGCAGCTGTGTCTCCTGCCTCTCTGTTTAGCCGAGCAATTCTGCAGCAAAGAGGAAAAAGGCAACTCGCCAAGAGGTGGCACTGCGCGGACTGAAATGGGTGAAACAACATGGAGCCTCTTGAGAAAGGCCTGAGGGGAGCGTGCCTTACCCAGGGGTGGCTGGTTATAGGAAGCTTCTGGCCAGAAATGCCCCAGCATGTGGGATGTAACGGGGTCTGGGAGTGCTGGGTGACAGTGCAAAAAGAAGAGCAAATATGCAGAGACTGAACAAGAATAGTCCTGCAGGTAAATGCAAAGCCTTTTTCCTCCCTGGGAAGTGAGGATAGCCAGAGCCCTGGACCCAAGCGAGGCAGATCCCTAGGTATGATCGATCCCAGAAAATAAACAAGCAACACGAGCCACGAGGCAGTCCTCTCAAAATCAAAAATGACAAACAATTTCTGGTAGGGATTGGTTTCTGATTTTTCACTCAATTAGCATTCTCCTATCACACATATCGGTGTGTTCAACATTTTTTTTTTTTTTTTTTGCGTTTGTGTTTTGTTGTGCACTCTCAGAAACTGACATGTTTTTCAGCTTCCTAAAATGCACAAAAGTTCACCCCCAGTGCAGCAGCACTCCCCTTCCCTGGCGGAGAGCCTGGCAGAATGGTGCAGGTCCTCGTGCTTTCATGTGGATGATGCTCAGAGCATGTAACAGTGCAACACTGATCTCAGGCATAATAATAGAAAAGCTGATGTGGGATTCAGCTGGTAAAGAATTAAAGGATGGGAATATAATTAATGCAATCAGCCTGGTTTCTGGAAAATAGCTCTTGTCAAACTCTGATGTCATCCTTTGAAGAGATTACAAGTTTGGCTGATAAAGGTTACGGCATAGAAATAATAGACCTGGACCCTGTTCAGGCATGTGACTTAATCCATATAGTATTCTGATTAAAAATTAGCACAATACAACATCAAGAGGGACACCTTAAAGGGACTGGGAGCTGGCAAACCAACAGCCATCAATGGGGAATCCTCGCAGAATGGGAGCACTCTCAGTGGGTGTCCGCAGGGTTTGATGTGAAGCCCAATGCTATTCAGCATTTTCATCAATGGTCTAGAAATAGATTAAAAAGCCCTGCTGAGAAAAATGCAGGGGCCAGGGAAACGAGGGGGGCAGGAGACACGGACGAGGTCAAGACAGCTGTAGAAAGCTTCATAAGCTGAGTCTGGGCAAATAAAACGTGGCTGAATGTAGGCAGCTGCAGAACGGTGCCTCCGAGGGGCACAGGGTGCAGGGCACCGCTTCTCATGGAAACCTGTGCTCTGCAGAGGGCTGCCTCAGAAAAGAGCTCGGGAGGAAGGAAGAGCAATATAGGAGCAGCAGGGCTCTGGAAAGTCCTGGCTGGGACTGATGTGGAAGCTACAGCAGGAGGAGACAGGCCAGCCTTGGCCGGAGGACGGGGGAATGGCAAGGAGGTGCATGGGTTTAGGTGGATAGGGACAAGTGAGAGCAGCCGTGTAGGGCACCTAGGTCACACACCTGCATTTGAAAAGGATGCTGAAAAATTAGAAAGTGGAGAGTTATAACTGACCCCAGCTCTAGAGAAATCACTTTGCAGGGGGATGCCCGAGATATGCAGCCTGTTCAGCTATTTCAAAGGAGCCCAAAAGATGCCTTGATTATTGCACTTAAAATTCATGGGTGAGAGACTATCAGGTATTAGAGAGCTTTCAGTCTCTCAGAGAAAGGCCCAGCAAGAATTCATGGCCTGAACAGAGTTCACATGAGAAACTGAAGCCAGATTTCTCCGTGAGAGTTGTCAGAAGGGACACCCAGAGGCAAGGGGGTGGGATGAGGAGTTTGGGTGCAATAAGGTGCAAGCAGCTGAACCACCGGAGCTGCCACAGAGCTGCTGCTACCCTTCCCTGTAGCTGCTGCTGCTTACGGCTCCTCAGGGCCCAGGGCAGCAGGAGGAGTGCTGGGAGGCTTCTCCTGCACCAGCTGGCTCCCAGCAGCGTTGCCTCCAGCTCAGGAGACTCAAACTGAGGCGAGGAGCCAGCAGCCATCTCACCCCGTGGCTCCTGCAGCGAGACCGTGCAGGGAAGGCGTGGAGGGCACTGTCCCAGGTACAGGTGGCTCCCTGACTCCTGCTGCAGCTCTCCGAGGCCCTGGCAGCAGCCACAGGGGAGGCAGGAGGTTTGATGTGCAGCTCAGAGAAGCAGGGCCTTGGAGGCTGTGGCCACATGGAAATTTGGCCAGCTTTTTGCTGGGTAAGAATGACTTTCCCACTCGCTACCAAATGTTTTGCCACAGGGCTCCTTCCACAGGGGCAGGATTGCTGTGCAAACCGAGTCTCCATGGGCCTGGAAGCAGCAGCCAGTTCTGCCCTGCTCCAGCAGAGGCGCACAGTCCCAGATGCTGTCAGCAAGCACTGTGTTGTGTGCATTGTGTGCATTCAATGCTGCACACTCAAATGCTCTCTCCTGCTGCACCTCAACTCTTGCTATGGCCTTTGCAGCTGCTGCTTGGAGAAGAAAGTCTGTGTCCTGCTTTCTACGTGCACTACAGTGTGCTGAGGAGGACTTGATGGCACTCAACAGGCAGCAATTTCCCATCGCTGCAGGGCACCCTGTAAGCTGGGGCTGACTTGTTGGGGGGTGTGCAGACTGCCCAGCACAGCTGCAGTGGCTCAGCACCTCTGGTCACGATACTCTGCTCTGGTGCAATCACCGTTAAGTCCCAATTTAGCAGTTCCTTTCCCTAGGTGCTTCCCTCCCCAGCGATCTCCAGCTAGATGGCTTGTGCTAGTGCAGTGCAGAGGTGGGCTCATCCTGGGGAGACACTGCTGAATGAATGGCTCTGCTACTTGTCAGAATGTGGCTTTTCTGAGAAATTCAGGGGAGAAATCTCTGCCCCCAGCTGTTCAGTGCTCCTTGTCCACATCAGGATCAGGTTCTCTGCATCTGCCCACAGAGCAGGTAAGATTTAGCCAGGCAGCCACCTCTTCGCAAGCTGCAGAGGTGAATACCCTCCAGGCCCACGCCAAGCTCCCCCTGCCTCTCTTTCATTTTCTGTTTCTGACAGGGTTCAGTGAAAATGGTGAGAGCCATGGGCTCCCTCTGGAGTCACCTTGCTGCTTTTCACACATCCATTCACCCACACCAAGGAGCCCAGTCCCTACATTTTCCAGCTCCAGGGATGGCAGAGCATGAATCCACCACTCAGTCTCCTTCTCAGACTCCCTGATGCTCCTCCCCTACCCACCACCTCCCAAAACTCTGCCGCTAGGCTGAGCACTTCTCATACCTGGGTGCACCTCCCACAGGTGTACTCACTGCTGCCATCAGATGCTGACAGAAAGCTTGGGCACACGCTGCAGCCTGAGACCTTGCTGCAGTCTAAAGGGTTTGGGGCTGTATCCCAGCATCCTGACGCTGTGCACACAAAGCTTGCATGGTGTGATTCACAGAGCCTCGCTGCAAAACATTTACTCCGATCTGTCAGAGCTGCAAAGTGACATTTTCTGGTAGCATCATTATTTCCCCTCCAGATTGGCTTTGGAGCCTCAAGGCTTCCTGTGTCACTTCTGCAAAGGTTGAGAGCATTCAATTCACCTCCAGGAGTTACAATATTCATCTCAAATTAATTCTGCTCTCCACAGTGACTCTAACACAGTGTTTCCCACTGTACAGGGGCAGCTGCACAAATCCTCCCGTCAGAAGCAGCACGGATCAGGCTGGATACAAGGACCAAATCCCGTGCCGTGTCTGTGGAGCCTGGTTTTAATCCTGCCTGCTGCCTGGCTCCCCCAAAGCATGGTGGTGCCGACATGGCACTGACGTTTGCCAGCTGATAGCAGGATAACATCCAGCACATGCGTCCAACGGCAGGGATGTGCCATGGGTGGTGCATGCATGAGAGCCCATTTTCCTCCGGCACGGGCATTTTGGGGATGAAGCGCACTAGATGGTGCTGTTCAACCTTTGGCTGTGATTTAAAAGGACCCTACAAGGTTGTAACTGGTGCCAAATTTAGGTTTTATAAAAACAAAACAAGACAAAAACAACCCCTTTTTAAAACCAGAAATACCCTGAAGCTGCTTGACAGCCATCTAAGCCCAGCAGCTCCCTCCGAACAGCCATCCCCCACGCTGTCTGCAGCCCTGTCTGGGTCTGCCTCCCACTGACAGGCGAGCTGTGCAAATCGCAGTAAGAAGCTGCCCAGAAACGTGCTGAAACTGGGAAACAGACTCAGCCATTGCTGCTGTGCAAAGAGCCAGCAACCTTTGGGGGATTTTCAGCCCCGTTTTTGTCTCTACTGATCTGAAGTAGGGACAGAAGTGCCAGGCTGTGTTGGTGACTGGTGCCTGCGGTGTGCAGTGGCTCGTGTTAGGATCTTCTGATGGACAAGGGCTGGGGGAAGGCTCTAGCAAAGAGTGTTAAGAAGAGGGCTGAAAACCCTGTGAGCATAAATCAGGCCACTTGGTGGCTGGAAACCTAGAGAGACAGGGGCACAGAGATCTTACACTGATCCCCGGTGAAGGTAGAGAGCAGCTTGCCCTCAGAGGTACCCTCTGCTAACCACATTCCCTCATGCCTGAAGTATGCTCATTTATGAGGCAGTCAGGGGTTGGCTACACAAATGGTGATGGGAAAGATCTCTGCCAACAAAACACGTCGTGGGATGGAAGAGGAGGCTCACAGCTCGCTCTCGGAGCACTAGCAACATGACCCATGAAGAGCAAGAGGAAGAAAATGAAGTAGCAGTCAAGGAAAAAGTATCAACATCATGGCACAGGGCCTGGGATGAGCTTGGCTGGGAAGAAGCTGCCATACACTGTGGTGTGGCCAGCTCATCTCCGAGCTGAGGCTGGGGACCTCAAAGACCTCAGCTGGGAGAGAGGCGTCTGAAACCTGGTGGCACTGCCGTGGCAGTGAAGAGCAACAGGAGCAATTTTGCAGAGGGGAGTGAGGTATTTGAAGCAGGTGATGCTGCTTTGAACCCTCACAGCACCCCTTCTTGCAGGAGGCACAGGTCTAAAGAGATTTCCCTGACCCTGACAGCATCAGTGCCCTCAAAGCACCCACCGTGCAGCAGGAACTGCTTTCCAAGTCCCAGTGCTATGGTTTGCAGCACAGGTCCCGCAGGGAGCCTAAGCAAACCACCGCATTTGGATTTACCGCCTTGGAAGAGACAAACACACCCAAATTTCTCAGCTTGCCTTGAATTTGCCTCCAGCACTGGGCAGAAAGGATGAAGCAGCAAAAGGGTTGTTCCAGCTGAGTACAGAGTCTGGCTCCCAGTTACAAAACTTGAGACAGAGTAAAAAGTAAATCAAACCATTGATCAAATGCAATTCAAAGCTGTATGGAGCAGCCATGCCTTTCTCAGACAGGGCACTACTCTGGGCACCAAACTACTTGTGAGATCTGCCTCCTTGTGCTGTGCTGGCTGAATGTTAGGGTCACCTCTGAGCGGTCCTTAGCTGATGCCTCCCCTTCACCTGCCTGCCCAGTTGACTCCAAACTTTTGCCTTTTTGGTCAGATGCTTTTTTTGTTTTGTTTTGTTTTGTTTTTTCCCCCAATAAAGACCACGTGTGAGTCCGCAGTTCCAGGCACATGGGAAGGCTGGGGGACTTGTTCTCCCCAGTCCTCCTCCAGCAAACCGACCCCAGTGTCCCAGTTCCCTGTCACCCCCAGGCAGCCGACAGGCGAAGCGTGCCCTGCTGCCGGCTCTGCCCACCAGCACTCGCTCGGGGGCTGCTGACATGCACAGCACTTCTATGAGCACTGTTCCCTCTGCAATCTCCAGCTTTGGCTGAGTAGGTTGCACAGAGAACCGGGGATTCAAAGCTTTCATTGGCAGACAGTCTATGTAATTTGTCTTATTTTCGCGTTGCCTGCCTTGGTTTTATGTCGGCATGCATGGAGTTGTTAGGGCAGCCCTGAGCTGGCAGGAATCTGGACTCAGTGCTCAGGGGATCCCACCATGCAAATTCCCTGCAGGTGCAGTCCCAGGTTAAATCACTCCCGTTCCCACGTGGGTGATCACTAGCAAATCCTCGGGGTCCCCAGGGATCCCTGGGGCTTCCCTCTCCCAGTCACAGGGATGGACCAGGTGGATGGGGCAAAGGTTCTGCTGCACGCAGCAAAAACAGGAAAAAACTCCAGCTGTCCGTCCAGGGTGAGCTCCTTCCAGGAACTTAAAGGCAGGAGGGGCTGTGCCACCTCACACAGCCGCCTGAAATGTTTTTTGCAGCTTCTAGGGTTTGTCCACAGTGATGCAGATGCCCATATCATAGGAGGAAGCCCCTGCATGTTACTCAGAGCCCCATACCATCCTTGCACACTCGCCTGCTCACCCTGGGAGACTTATTCTGCCTTCTGCCTTGAGAGCCATCACAAGCTTGATGTTTCTACATATTGCCTCTAACTCTGCTTTGCCTCCCCATGCTGGATTAAGGAGCCCCCAAACCTGGTGTTTCCCCCCCAGAAAGGTTACAAAGCTTTCCCCAAGAAGATCACTTTGGAGGCTGCTTCAGATGAGCTGACCAACCACTCCTGTCACCAGACTCTGCCACAGCCTTCCTGCCAACCCCAGGCTCCTCTCTCTGGCTGTCGGTCTCTAAAAATACCAAGATGTGTTGGGGCTCAGGACTGTAGCTTTGGTCAAAGCTTTCCCAGTTCTCCCATCTGACCAGCCAGGGAGAGTCACAGCACTTCACTGGCAGCTCTGGCCTGCTTGCTTCTGCACCTTTATAGTAACAGCAATAGCTGCTAACACTAACGACTAATTCACTATTTATGACCAACAGCAATGACTATATTCATCCATTTGGTGTGCCCTGTCTGCCTCTTGTTCCTTTGCCCTTGGCTGCATTAAAACCCCGTTTGTTTGAACACCTCTTTTGGATCAGCTGCTTCAGGTAACTCCTGGGTTCCCTTCCCATCTTTCTGCCTAAAGAATTTCCTCTCCCAGTTTTTGCTTAGGTTTGGAAATCTCATCCATGTAAAGGGGATGTAGTATGTATTATCAGGCGTTTGTGTAATGACCAGTAACACATACCCTCAGTCTCCACCGAAAGGAGGTTGAGGGAGCCATCAATAGATAACCCGTCAGCTATTTCTTGCAGTATTGATGCTGTGGGGTAGGTGCAATCACCTTCTTTTAGAAAATCATCTGTGATTGATGAATATAACTGCATAAAACCTGCACCAAACACTGTGGAACTGAAGCTACAAGTGAGATTTAGGGCTGAAATTCAAGTCCTTAAATGCCAAACCTGGAATTTCAACTGGGAACAGGCCTGGCTTCTTCTGCAACTTGGTCAGTGCAGGACCTCAAGGCGGGCAGAGCCTCGCTGGCTCGTGAGGATGCGGCAGGCGTACAGCTCTGCCCAGGGAAGGGACCTGTGCAGAGCCTGTGTGCCATCGTGCTGGGGAGGACTGTATGGCACAGGCAGTGCCGGGGCCCTGCACACTCTCGTGCCGTTCCCAGCACTGCACTTGGCCCTTGGTGCCACTTTTTGGGAAGAGTTTTCCAATATGACAAAGAAAATAGAGCCTGCCTGCAAGACACCTGGCAGATAGGAATTCCTCCAGTTTTGATCCACCTGCTCTGCCTCCTCACCTCTGAACGTTTTGGTTGCAGCCGCATGCTCAAAGACACTGGTGATGCCTGCATGGAGGGGCTGGCAGGCATGGGAGGAACCCAGCACCTCCAGATCTGCCGGGGGCACTGCCACGGAGCCCCACTGGGGGCTGGGACTGGGCTCTGGGGCCCCCACGGCACCGAACATTTTGGTGCCGGGACAAGAAGCTCCCTGCCTGTGTGGGGTCCTGCCAGACCAGCTTGAGCCCTGAGCACACCAAGGGGACCGCCTGGGCAATACAGTCAGGACAAAGAAGAAAATAACCACCAGGCCCTTCCCTGGATCTCGCAGCAGTGGGGCTGCTCCTGAGGGCCCATGGTTTATGGGGTGTGGGTGAGCCCCTTCCCCAGGAGCCTGCCATGCCGCTGGGAAGCCCACCACAGGCACACTCAGCCAGTGTCCCCAATGTCCCCTGCTTTTCATCATCAGCTAGTAAAGGTGGGCAACCCTGGGTGACGGCCCGGCCCGACGCGCCTTCCTGCACCCACCTTTGGGGTCCCATGGCCTGTGCCCCCCACGCCTGCCTCTCTGCGCTCTGTGCTGCCAGGCTCGTTGCTCCTCGCGGCTGGCCGAGGGTGGGACTCCATCCACGCGTGTCCCTGCAGCACCACTCTGCAAAGAGAAGAGATGTCAGCTTGTCCCCAGCAAGCCCTGGGGGTGACACGTGGTGATGGTCAATGGGAGAGGACGTGCTCTGGTCTCTCTGTGAGCACAGCTGCCTGGATGCAGCCCCCAAACACACAGGGAGATGCCTCTGGGACCACTCTGCCGAGGAGATGCTGCAAGGCAGCCGGTGACACCCTCCGGTCCCTGCTGGCAGGAGGGTGCCGCAATCCCATGGCCCCGAAGGATGGGCTTCATCTCTCGGCCCTCCATGAGATGGAGGTGACTGGAGTGGGTTCCGCTCTTTCTCCCACCTCAAAATGGGAGCCAGGTGATTTGGGTACCCTACTTCCCCCCAAAAGTGTGTCCTACAAAGATGGTAGCCAAGGCATAGAGCCTATTTGCTCACAGTTTTGAGGCCAAGGATACCGGGGAGCCAAATAAGCCTACCTTCCCCAAACCCTGCCCCAGGGCTGGCTGGGGAGGTTGGGCATCCCAGGAATCGCTGGGTATCTCATGGCATCTGTCCCAGCTCTGGAATGGATACTGGTACAGCAGTTATTGGTCCCACATTGCAGAGACCAGGCAAGAGGGAGCACTGGTGGTGGTGGGGCCATTCCTGTCCCTGGTCCCCAGGCCCCGCTGTGCCCCTGGGGCTCACCTACCTGCTCCAGGGCATCGCTTGCTTTCCCTCTGTGTCTGCTGCTCCCGGTCTGTGGCTGCCTCCACAAGGGGTGGGACGAGGTGGGGGCACAGTGGTCACCATCCACAGGGGGGAAAGCAGGGACCATCTGGGTTGTGGCACTCACATCGTTGACGGCTACGTTGAGAGATGAAGCCTGCTGCCAAGGCTGCCCCAGAGCAACCTGTGTTAAGCCAACATGTTTGATCCTGGCAGGAGAGGCATATCTCCTTCATCCACCCGTTAATGATCCCAACCAGCTGGCCTACTTGGAGGTAAGGAAAGGCTGATGTCAAAAGCACTGCTGGAAATATTGGTTGCTCCACTGCTGCAGATCTGTTTTGCAATACTGGGCAAGATCTTCTGGCTTAGATGTGGTCACTAACCTCACTGAAAAAGCAAGCTCAGCACTCTGTGATGCCTTGATGTCTGTCATACAGCCTTTACAGATGTTCAACCTGAATATTTTGATATGATCCCTATCAGCAGTCCATCCTGGAGAGCAAGTGCTTGTCCCCATACTCCTGGCTCACCCATCCTGGAGGGTCAGCTCTCCTGCTCTTCCCAGCAAGCTAGCAAAAAGTTTTTCAATAAGTAACATCTGCTGGCCGTGTTTTAACCCACATCTGGCCTGTAGTTGTTGACCAAGCTATTGCAAGTTGGTTGCAAGCTGCAGGTTTCCCAGTTCTTGCCTCTCTCTGAGATGAGGCCTGCTGATCTGCTTTGATGAGGTTCTTCTCAGAGATGTGGAAGACAGTCAATGGACTTATCATGCAGTTTGGATTTATTGTGAGTCCAGCTAGTGGCCTGTGGGTTTATGGTCAGCTTTGATGGATTTGGGAGGCTTGTGAGGAAATCTGAGAAACACTTGTGCACCCAGAACAAGCTCTGGGAATTGTTTTACCTGTGCACACTGTCAGTGTTCATGACACATGCAGTTCAAGCTCAATTTGGCCTTGTCTTCTTCCAGGAGAGCTTCCAGCCCGTGAAATTACCATGACAGATGAAATTGTAGCTGGTTTGCTCAGGTTTAACACAGCCAGACCTGGGCTGAGGCAAGGGATCCTTATGGTCACATTGGGTGCTGCTGATGGAAACCCCATGGCATTTTCTCCAGAGGTGAGTGCTCAAAGTGGAGCCCAAGCCCTGCTCCCTCCCAGCAGGGCCAGTAGGCTCAGCCCATTCTGTGGTCGCCCGCTGTTATCTTCTTCTCAGGTGTTTATCGATGTTGGCAGTGGTGCAGTCCAGGAGCACCTGCTCACTCACATCCAAGTAAGCTCATCTCCTGGGAGCACCACATCAGCAGCCAGTTGGAGGCCCAGGGTGCACTGAGCTAAGTCATCTCTCACAAAGCGCTCTTTGGTGGAAAGGAAACCCAGAGAGCATTGACCTGGGACCCCTCAGCAGAGGAACTGCGTGGTGGAAGAGGATGGCTCCTGCTGGAGGGGTGCCTGCCCCAAGCTACAGCTGACTGCGTGTTTCCATGCTGGGTGGCATGGGGCCACTGGTTCCCTGCAAAATTGCTGAAGTCCCTTAGAAATCCTTCAACTGGATGCCAAAATAAGTCAACTATTTTGCATGTTGCCATTTCTCTGCTCCTCAGTCCATTAGCAATGACTATCCGGGGCCGAGCAGTGCCACTTGCACCCCTGCTGATGCCATCAGCCCACCAGGCGATGGTGGCGATGTCGCTGCAGGGCATCAGGGTGCAAGGGCACTGGCAAGATGCCAGCGAACTTGTCCCGTCCTTGAAAGAAGGCAGGAAAATGTAAACCTCTCATCCTCACCATGCATGAGGGGAGCACTCAGAAGTTTGTCACAAGCATGTTTTGGCTTCCTCAGCCCCCGAGCAGCACCCCAGGTGGTGTCTCCAGCACAGCAGCTTGGCAAGGGTTGATCTGTGCTTCCTCTTGCAGGTCTGACACTTCCCTGTGCTGCTTGGCTCAGCTGTACAGCCACAGCACATCACCTGCCTCAAGAGATGCCCTGGCAGGGGTAAAGCACCACAGTCCCTACATGACTTCTGATATGAATGCCTGTGGAGAGGTCCATCACCCCACTCCTGGAGCACAATCTCTAAATCTAGCTCCCTGGAGCAAGCACTGGTGGGTGCACCAGAGCTCAGGTCCTGGTTCCCTTTCAAGCAGCTCCTGTCTGTTGCAGCTCCACATCCCCACAGCCACATCCACACTGCCCCTTCCTGCAGGCAGTGCTGAGTTTTCAGCTGAGCTCCCAGGTGGTTTATCTGCCCTCTAATGAGCTCTGCTCATTAGGCTTCCCTGCCCCAGAGGGCCAGCTGGGGAGATCCCAAACCTGGGCAGCATTAAGACCTCCCAGCCCTGCAGCCTGGAAAGCCTTTGCCAAGGGGCTGCCCTCTGTGGGAGCAGGATGAGGCTGCAAACAAGGGCAGCCACCTCTTGTTTCTCCTGTGGGGTGGTTTTCCTTGCTGCTTCACACCTCTCAGACAGGGCAGAGCGAGTTTGGATTTGCATGGGACGTTGCTGCAGCTCTGGCCGGCTGGCAGGGGCTGATGGAGAAGGTGCCATTTGCTCTGGCCTCCAGGGAGGCCAGGCAGAGTTGTGCAGCAGGAGCAGGGAGCACAGTGAACCTGAGGACCTTCATTAGATGACACAGATGCTCCTGAGAGCCGCTGTGCCCTGCAGAAGTGTCAGCTCTGAGTGCTCGGGCAAGCCAGCAGCTGGGCTGGGGAGCCATTTGCAGCTAATTGCCAGTAACGGGCACCTCAGGGGCTGCCTGCTGACAGGCAGGATGTGCCACACCAAGGGGAGCAGGTTGGCTCTGGCCAGGGGGACAAGCTGGCTCTGGACAGTAGATCCCTAGTCCTGGGAGGGCACTTCTGTGAGCTCCTTGCTCTTACAGCCCCCAGTACCACAGCCCTGCAGACCCTCCTGGGGTCTCTCCTTTTCCTTGGCACATCCAGTGCTTGGAGCCCTCCGAGGATGGAGCTCTTCCATCTCTGGTCACCTCCCAAGGGCTGTATCGCTTTTGGGAAGGAATATTTCTCTGCAGGGTTCCTCTTTGGTGGTCAGAATGAGGTTCTAGCAGGTCCCAGCACATCAGGGCTGTGTGATCAGGAGCCCTTCCACCCTGCCCACCTTTTGTTAGGTACCGCTTAGCTCCACCTACTCACGCCAGGGGCTGGTGATTATGATAAAGTACTTGATCCCTCCTCCCACTCCGTTTCAGCTGATTTTAGGACTTCGCATCAGCATGGGGCCTCTGAGCTTCAAAAACCTCACTAGATGGCCTGTGGAGATTCCCTGCCACTGAGCTGGGACAGGCGTTACGTGCCACCATCCCTGAGCTGCTCAGAAGTCCCTGGGACCAGTACCAGGAAAGGCTTTGAGCTGATGGATGTGGGCTGAGGTCCTAACCAGACGAGCTGAGAGGCTGAACGCAGCCCAGCCGTGACACTGGGTTCATCTGCCTCTGTGCTGAGCTGCAGCTGACGAGCTGGGCTGTTCAACAAGTGTCACCTCTTCATTTACGGGAGCAGGCAAAGGTCTGCAGGTGGCTGCTTGATGGGTTGAGGCATGGTGCGTGGCTGGGTGTTTCTGGCATCAAGCAATAAAAGTGGAGGGTATCAGAGCCGTTGTGATGCAGAACAGGAAAAAAACACTCAGAGAATAGTTCACTGAGAGGAAACACAGAGAAGTGGGGGATTTCTGTCTTAGGAGGGGTCCAAGACTTGCTCCAAGGCACAGGCAAAACTGCCCTAGCACTGGATATCGGATATGAGGTTCCCCTGGCCTGCTTCTGCCAGCATTTCTGTGGCCCCTTTCCACTTGTGCTCACCATTTAGTGTCCTTTATCCTGCGTGAAATACCACGCTGCTCCACTCCTAAAATCCCCTCCCCTTCCCATGCCATGTAGGGCAGGTGAACCACAGCGGTCTGAACGCTGCTGGGAAACCGCCACCCAACAAATCATGCTGGCTTCATTACAAAGCAGACCTGGAGAAGGGGAACCTGGGGCTCAGGAGCTGCCAAGGGAACAGCAGCCTGAGTCCCAAGGCGTCCCTAGGATGTGAAGGCTGGGAGCAGGGAGAGACAGGCATTAGTGGCTGTGAGCTTCCCGCAGCCTGCTCTGTCCTTGGGGAGGAGAAAGCAGGAACCGCTTGGCAGAGGTGCTGGGCTGGGCAGGGGCCTTGTGGCTTTCTGTGTCCACTTTCCTGCAGGCGCCAGGCCTTGGCCTGTTCTCCACAACGCAGTGCTGCCTCCCAGCCTTTGGCTCCTGCCCCCATCAGGACACAGAGGCTACTCCGGTCCCTCCTGCTCTTCAGGGCCAGGGCTACATTCCAGTTTCCAGCCTATCTGCAGACATTTCACACTCTTTGTGCTTGAGCCAGCCATGTCCTTCAGCTGATCCGGCTCTTCTCCCATGGTGGGAGCAGACAGCAGTCTGATGCCCCACATCTTCACTTTTTTGACTAGACGGAGTGGTGGCAGTGACCAGCCTCAGGTGCTGCAGAAGACAGGAGAGCCCAGGGCAGGCAGACATGAGCAAATCGGGCCTCATATTGTATTTCAGCCTCATCCTCTGTAGTCGCAATTGGCAGAAGCATGAGAAAACGTGATGGTGGATACGCAGTACCAAATTTGCAGACTTTGGGCTCAGCATCTTCCTGTGGCAGCGTGCCAAGGATGACGATGTCTGTCCATGCACCTCACATCCTCGGAGGCTCTGCACAACCTCCGCAGTGCTGGGCATTTCTTTTCCCACATCGTTTATATCCATCCCATGCCCTTGCAGGAAGGTGATTCCTCCCACCACAGAGCAATGACGTCTTCCAAGCAAAACCTGTACAAATCCTAGGGGCCCGGAATGGCTGTTTTGGGGGGGAGCCACCCTGTGCACAGCCAACACCTCCTGGTGGCCGCTCTGCTCCCGGAGCCTTCCCCATGGGAGCAGTCACTCCAACACCAGGCCTGGGGCAAATTGACCCTTGCAGCCCTTCCTGCTGTCAGCACAAGGCAGTCTGCAGCCAAAAAAGGCTGGGTGGGAGCCTGAAAACCTGCCTGTGCTTCCTCCCGGCAGGCATGGTGCTCGCTCTCCCACACACCCCTGCCCCAGCCCCGAGTGCTGACGGTGCTGGGAGCTCTCAGCCCCACGTTCCCTGCCCGGTGCCCGGTGGATTTCCCAGCACCCAGGGTCTGAGGCCCTCCCATGTCCGCACGCTGCCTCAGACCCGGAGGGAGGCAAGGGGCGCGGGTCCCAGCAGGGTCCCAGCTGCATCCCAGTGAGTCCGGGGGCTGTGGGGCCAGCCGGAGCTGGGAACATCCCTGCCCTCTTTGTGCTTCGCCTGGTAAACTGCACAGTGCAAATATCAGTCGGGTTCTTTGAAATGAAAATAAAACTGATAGAAGTCGGGCAAATCCTCTGCTCCGGCCCCTGCTGCTGGCCCAAGAAGTGTCTCTTTCTGGGAGCTGCCGAGCCAGCTCCCAGAATTATAAATACATTATGTATGCCGGTGTCCGTCGGCCAGAGCCTTTTGTTGATGCTGAATATGTCCTGGCCAACAAAAGTGGACTGGATTAGCCACAGTGGATTAAAAGATTTTCTTCTTAGAGTTTACCTAATAATATAACAATTGACATAGAAGGTCTCTTTGAAACCTACACGACTCTGTTATTTTACCATCTGTGAGTTTGCTTTCCATGAATATGATGGGGCGCCTGTTTGCTGGTGGTGGGAATACTGCCTAGAGCTGAATTTGTTACCAACAACAGAAATAAGCCCGTATTTGAAGGGAGGCAGCAGGAAGGGAAAGTAGTGCAACTTCTGTCCACCTCCCTTTGTTCTCGGCCCTTCTGCTCATGGCCAGCAAGGCTTTGAGATGCCGCAACTTCGGGAGGAAAAAGAGACCCAACCAAGTGGACTCAACCGCTAGGAAAGCCTTGCTCAGCCCGCTGACCAGTGCCGTGAGCTGATCTGCAATTCAAGGTGTCCTGAGAGGTCCTGCCTGGAATAAGCTCGTTTTTTAATAATGAATTTTGGAAGGGAGCTGCTTGAGTTTCCGAACTCTCTCTCTGTGTCCCCAGCTTGGTGCCGCGAGCCGGCGGAGTTCGCTCATCTCCGTTTCAGCCGTTCGGAGCCGGGGCGGCGTTCGGCTCTCCCCGCCGTCCCTGCCTGACATCACGTTTGCAGTATCCATTGCAAGATGGGTCACGCAGCGGCAGCAGCGACACTGGAAACATGGAGGGCAGCAGCAGCAGGGGAGGAACACTCCCCCCACCATTCTGCGGCTCTCCACCACTCGCCCCCTCCGCTAGCCACCACAGCAGCAACCGCACACCCCTGTGTCCCGGCCCTTGGGCTTTGATCTCATAAAGGGGCTCCATTTACAAGTCTTTAATAGCAGCCTTTGGAAATATCCGTCCTCAGAAGTCTCGAGTAATGAGATTTGGAGACTATGATCAATTTAGGCACCGCTCTTTCTCGCTTGCTTTTTTCTTTTTTTTTTCCACCCCCCCTTTTTTTTTTTTTTTTTTTTTGCAAACACACTTCTCAAGCCGCGCTGACTTTGTGTGCGATTGTCGCACCATCCAAGACCTGGGGGGGCCGTGTGGGCGGCAGGAATATGGGGCTTGCGTCTCCCAGCTGGGGGCCTTTGATGAAGCTGCTTTGCGAAATTTGATTTGAAAGGCCTACGATAACAATTTGGGGAGAATGGTGGAGCGTTTTTCCGCACGGATCTCTTTGTCTCTTGCCCGAAGGGGGTTTCATTGTGGGTTTTGGGGCTGGGGCGAGGGGGTCGGTGGTGGCCGCGGGTGGGGTGGGGTGGCGGAGGGGGCCGTGGCGAAGGAGAACAATGACCGGAGAGATGGGGAGAGTTGGGATTTCTCACCTGCCTGCCCCGCTGCGTCGCGCGCCGGCTGGGTTTTCGCAGTCCGCCATGACGGGAGCAGCCGCCCTGCTTGCTGTCCGGAGCACTTTCCAAGACTCTTGAACCTATTTCCCTTTCTTGGCAACTGTGTGGCTGGAAGATGGGAATCTTTACTTTATATTGCAGCTTTGGCTTCTCAGCCTGATTGGCTGCGGCCAGGACCAAATGATGGTCCTTCCAATCCTATTGTAACTATGGCAACCAGCCCCTTTAGGCACCACCGATTTACTTATAATTGCTGGGTAAATAGTCAAGACAGGCCGCTTTCATCCTGCATGGAAAGATTTATCTTCCTTTTCTCCTTTTTTTTTTTTTTTTTTTTTTGGGGGGGTGTTGGGGGAGGAAGCCCTAAAGAGCAGCAACACTTAAGCAAAACTCTTTGAACGTTGTTGTAGAAAGCGGCTGCCGCCCCCCCGGGCAGCCTTTCCCTGCTGGCTGCTCCCACCACAGCTGCTTGGTTGCACAATGCCTCGATGCCAGGGCTTCACGGCACCATCACCCAGCCCTGGCCACCAAGGAGCTGCTCTGGGGGGGACACATGGCACCCTAGGGCCACGAGGGGCCGGGAAGAGGGTTTGGCCACCACAGGGTCTTACCATGAGGCTGCCAGCGACTGCTTTTGCCTTTCGTGTGGGTTTCACATCGGTTCCTCTGGAGAGAGAAGATGGGGCCAAATGCTTCCCCTGCAGCCCCCGCCTCCTTCCCCATGGCTGCTGCCGCTGTATTAGCAATTCATGTCCACACCGTGCTGGGTTTCTGCCCAGACACCAGCCAACCCTCCACACGGCTCCCAGCTGGGTGGGGAAGCTGCAGGGAGCCCTGGGGAGCAGGAACAAGGCTGGATTTGGGGCTGCGGACATGGCCAGGGTGCTGACACCATTCCCTGGCCCAGTGGCGGTGCTGCCAGCTCCGCAGGACCTGAGGTCGGCACTGGCCGAAGTGGAGCAGCTCCTACCTCTGCTCCTGGCCCGGCTCCGCCATCTCGCTGCCAGGGTGCCTGCCTGGGCCCCGCTGTCTTCACACCGAGCACCATTCGGGCCTTGTGTAGGGCACAGAGGTCCTCATTACTCCTGGAGGGTGGTTAATGATGATGGACAGAGCAATTCATGAGGCAATTAGCTGCAGAGGAGCCTTGTTGCCAGACCGGTGAATGCGGACCACATGGCCCATGGGGCAGGGGAGCAGGATTTTATGCTTGTGGCTGGGCAAGTCCCACAGGTGATGTCCTAAGAGGTACCTGTGGGTGGGATGTAAGCAAGGGCATGGCTCTGGGCCCGTCCCTGTGGTCAGGGACAGATGCTTCAGCCAAAGAACAGTAAACCAGCACCTGGTTCAGCCTTATCAGCTGGGACACCTGCCTGGGACTTGCAGCATCCTTCTGTCTGCATCAGTGATTGCTGGTGGCTGACCAGCAGCTCCAGGAAAACAGAATTAAAGGGTCTTAGGGAGGATCTAAGAGTGGGAGAGACCTTGTGAACAAGGGGACCTCCAGTGAGAGCCCACCCAGCCCCGCGGCACCCTCCATGGTGAGGAGCCATGCAGCGGGACGGCAGCCAGGGTGGCTGTGCGGAGATCATCGTGTGTTGCACAGCAGGGATGGTAAAAAAAAATGAAGCATAACTGCCTGTGCTGTCCAAACTGCAACCAAAAGCATAACCAGAGCAAGGCTGCTGTGTAAGGACAAGGAATCGTCCTGCTCAGCCTCCCGCATGTCGCCGGGATTTCCCTGTTCCTGGCTGTGCACAGGCACAACACACTTAGAACTGGCTTCTCTGCATGTGGAGGTGAGATCCGGGCAGGTGGGAGCTCCCTGCATTCCCCTCTGAGCAGGCAGCCCCTGCCATGGGGTGGGCTCAGCTTGGGTACCAGGCAGGCCCCAGTGGGCAGAGCCAGTTTGTACCATGCTGCCCCGCAGTCGGCCCCTCTCCCTCCCCAGTGCCTGTGCCCATCGCACGTTGGGACGCAGCCTGCCCACGATGGTGGTGAGCATAGACCTTGCATAGAAATGCCCAAAAAGCAAGACTTTGTGGCTCCCAGCATGTGCTAGAGAGCTTCATTTGGGTTCCTCTGGTGCACTGTGTGTTTATTAAATGAGGATCCAGGAGAGATTAAATTTAAACACATGAAACAGCAGGGGGGAAAAGGGAACTCAGAAAAGTATCTTGAGAGAAAGGAAAAAGAACCAAGCTCATCTGGCAATTCTCTCTTTGAAGGAGTCCATCAGGGATGTTGCAGGAGGAGGACTGGGGTTTTGCTGCCTGAAGTCCTCACTTCGGTGCTTGCGGCAGGAGGAGCCGGGGGGTTCCCAACTTCGTGGTGGGGAGTGCAGCAGAGACAGAAAACCCACCAAAATGTGCAGAGCCAGCTGAGAGGAGAGCAGCAAGGAGTCATGGTGCCAGGGTATCTCCCCTGCTTCTGCAGGGAGCAGAGGATGAAACAGGTGATCCTCAGGCAGCCTGATGTACCTGCTGCCTGGAACCACCTGGTGGACGTGACACCAGTTTTCCCTTTAACCTGTTGCAGGGAGATCCAGGAAACCGCAGGCCACCAAGTTGGACATCTGTACCTGCAGGTTAGCAGAAGTGCAACTGGAAATAGAATTTGTGGGCACCTGAGTAAATATTCCCTAAATACTATCCACCTGGGGAAAAAAGCAGATTACTCGTAAAGGAAGTCTTGTTTCTTAAGAGAAGCCAACTTCGAAGGTGCCAGCAGCAACATAGGAAAGGGTGGTACGTATGGTACAGCTGTGCTGGGCTTGCAAAAGGCTGGTGACAGGGTTGTCACCACAGGCCTCCAGGGAATGGAGCAGCTTAGGGGTGGAGGGGCAGTGACAAGTGGCAGGGCTCGGTGCAGGAGGGGAACATTTCTTGTGGTGGGGAGGTGGCTGGGGAGTGCACAGCACCTGGGGTGGGACTTGGGTCTTCTACAACCTTGTGGAAGCTGTACAGAGCCCTGGAGCTCGCTGTAAATGTAAGAGACTCAGGGCTGGGGCTGGGTCCAGCTGCAAGAAACCGCAGAGAGACCATTTGAGGCCCTAGGCAATAAGGTGGCTGATGAAATTCCTTCCTGAGTGGAGTGTTTCCATCCAGCTGTGAGCCACTGCTGGTGTTACAACAAGCAGCCCAGTGAAAATGTCTGCCTTGTGCTCAGGAGTGGTCAAAAAAGCAAACAGAAGGGAAGGCCAGAAGACCACAACAGATACGAGGGAAGGGTGTAAGTGTGGTTGAAGCCACCAAATATGATCTCATCTAGGGGTAGTCCGCACCAGAGCATGGAGCAGGGCAGCTGCCCAGTGTGGGAAGGCAGGATTGTGGCTGTACCTGCAAACACAAATACACCAGACCCATCAGCAACCTCAGGACAGAGACACTGCTGTGTCTCCAGCTGCCCCAGGCAGCATCTCCTGGGCTCAGACAGAGGGGCCATGGCTGGCAGCCGAGGCTGGCACGCAGTGAGTGCCATTGGGACATCCCCAGCTCCCAGACCTGTCCCTGTGCCACCTCTTGCCCCCCAGCACTGTCATGCTGCCACCACAACTAGCTGAGTGGAGTGGGTTCAGGACGGCACATGCAGAGCAGACCGTGGCCCCAAGCCAAGGAACGTGCTCATGCCTGGGTATTGTGGGGTACCCAACAAGAGGGGCAAGGAGTCCTCAGCAAAGTGGGCTCAAGCGGTAGTGCCGACCTGGAGATGGCCTTTCCTGGCCTCCTCCTCAGCCAACTCAGAGAGCTTTTCCAGTTTTGCTACAGACACGCAGAACTGAGCAAGATGTGCTTCCTAGGAGCACGGCAAAAAGGATGAACAACGCTAATGAGCAATGTGTACTATTTCTAAACAGCCCCCAGGCTGTTGGCAGCCCCCCTGAGAACAAATCCCCGGAGAAACACCCCAAAAGAGACCAACCAGGTCAAGCAGACCTGCTGCGGCGGCACAGGAGCAGGGCAAAAGTCAGCGAGGAGGGCAGGGCGGGGAGTGCTGCCCTGCAGAGCAGGCACCGCATGCAGCCATGCGGCCGCTGCTCCCAGCAGCTCATCCCGGTGCCTGGCGAGCCAGGCAAACGGTCCTCCTCCTCCTGGGGAGCTCAGCTGGCTGCGGGGGAGATAAAAGGGAGGCATTGACGTCAGGGCTCTCGCCACCCACGTGCGGATAAACAGGCGGCTGTTGGTACAGCCGGGAAGGCTTGGCTTAAACAAACACGCCAGGCAGCTGCCCGCAGAACGTGGCTGGCCCTGGTTCAGCCAGCACTTAAGCAGGCGGCTCGGCCCCAGAAAAGCCAAGGGGAAGCAAGCAGCGAGCCAAGCGGCGCGCAGCCACCCCACAGACAGCGTTACAGCCCCTGCTGGACACCCACTCGCTGCGTGGCCTTGGGAAATGAGCTGGCCTCCTCTGGCTCTGGGCGGTTTTGGGAGCCCTGCAGGATCCCTTTGCCCAGCCCTTGCACCCACTGAAGGGAACCCTCCAGCTGTGCTTGATGCCGGGGCGCACGCACCAGGGCCAGCAAGCGAGGCCGGCAGAGCTGCTGCTGCTCTCTGAGCATCCTCTGTCGGTTCCCATGGAAACTCCCCGGATCCCAGCCGCAGGAGCTGCTCGGGTTTTGTCTGCACTCACCCATCCGCCGGCCCTGCTCACTGCCCTCCTCCCATCACATGCCCAGGTCTGCCCCTGCGGGAGGGACCCCCAACCCCTCTGCCAGCCCCGTCCTTCTTCCCTCATACACCCCTGCAGAGAGCTGCCCCTCCAAAAATGCAAGATACCTTCCCCGTAGGCCCTAATTCTCTGTTTGCTGCAGCAGATCACGTAGAAAACAATATCCTGTGGTGGGAGACAGGACCACATCTTGATAGCACCTCAGTAGGAAGCTCAGGAGCTGCTGGTGATGCCACACCAGGTCCCATCGTGGTGCTGAACCCAGGCAGCCAGAGGCAGCAGGGGTCTAGACACAGCTGGGGGGGCCCAGGACTTACAGGGAGACCCCAGGCCATGTGCCAAGGGGGGTGCGTCCGGGCACCCGGGCCCAGGTGGCTGGTGCAAAGGTGCTGCTGCGCTAGCCAGCTTCCTTTGCTGCTCTTAAAACCAGGCAGACTTGAAAGGCAACCTTTGAAAATCTGTTTTAAAATTGCTTGTGCATCAAAATGTGACTAATTAAAGGCAGGAGGCAGAGGCTCCACCTGCCAGTCCTTCCTGCATTTATCTGCTCTCAGGGCTTGTATCCAGTGGCTCAGGCTGTGGCCCAGCAACGAGACCTGGCTTCAGGAGCTCCCATAGAGCCACAAAATGCTGACTTCTTTCAAGAGCTGAGACTGGGGAGCCTGGCTTTCCCCATGCACAACAGCAAGCCTGCCTCACCCCAGCAGGAAGGCCTCCCGGCTCCGCAGAGCTCTGCATGGCCGCGCTCCACTGCTCCAGACAGCCGGCAAGTTCTTGTGCAGGAAAACACGAGGTAACCTCGCTCTTTCTGTAGCACAGCTCAGCAGAGGAAGGGGCAAGCAGGGCCAGAGCTGCAGGGAGAGCCTGTACCAGGAGCTGGATAAGGTCATCAGTGTCCATCCTGGCGGGGAATGTGCCTGGGTCCATGGCTCTGGGTGCAGGCTGATGGCATGGCCAGCACTGCGGTCACTCCGTGAGGAGAATCAGGCTGCTGGTGGGAGGAATCTGAAGGGCTGCAAGCAGACATGGGGAAAATAAAGACACCTTGGGAAATCCAGCCAAGAAAAAGAGAAATTCTTCACCGTAAAAATAAAAGAAATGCATGTGGTAGCTTTGTTCTGTTCCTGGATAAAGAGGGATAAAAGACATTAATAAAGCCACACACACACACACAAAAAAAAAAAAAAAAAAAAAAAAAAAGAATCAGTATGTCTTTTATGTCTTTTCCAAATCTTCAGGACAGAGCACTTCCATTCACTGGCAACAGAGAAAAATCTACCAAGGAGGAAAACCTGTAAATCTGCTGTGGGGCAGGGCCGAATGGTTGGTACAGGAAGGACACACGGCTCCGCTCCCTCTGCTCCCTGCCAGGCCGGGGAGTCCCAGATGGGAAGGGCTGCCCGGGGCCCAGCACACATTTGGGAGGGAGGGCGCCACAACAAAGGTCCTCAAAGAAATCCAACTGCCTTGGAAATCCAGCTCTGTACAGCAGAGCGCTGTCCTCACAGCGAGGAACGAACCATCCAAACCATCCGGCGATGGCCGTGAAGCAGCGCGGTGCTGGGCGGCCCTGAGGCGTGGGGTGAGGGTGCAGCACCACGAAATGGACTCCCGTTTCCTGCCCTTGTCAGAGCGTTCTAGCTGGACCAAAACAGCACCATTTTAAGCGTTACCATGGCGACAGCCGCCCAGTAAATGGATGCAAGGACTGCAGGCGGAATGGTGCTCGCAGGGGAAAGAGCCCACGGTCAGTCCCCGGCAGGCACCGGCTGCCCCTCACGCCCCTGCAGCCCCTTGATGCGGGCCCACTGCGTGCAGGGGGAGATGTGGATGGAGGCACCCCACGTACACACCCTGCACCCCCCACCCAGCTCAGCCCACGGAGGTCAGAGAGGTGGTGGTGGGGAGCAGGGAGCAGAAGAGCCCGTGGTAGGAACGTGGGGAGGAGTGGATGCTTTCAGCAGTTAATGCGCTCTGCATATGTAGATGCGACAGCTTTTTGTTTATTGCAGCCCCTTACTGTAAAAACTGAGCTCACCCACAGGATCTGAGTGCTCCCCTCTGCACCCAGGATCCTGAGTCTGCCCCTCCAGACACACATCTTGGCTGTGGAGCACGGCCCTGTGAGAGCCACCAGCTCTGCTGCGAGGTGACGAGCCACACTCCCTCCTGGGCTGGGGCTGCTGGCCAGGACAAGCAGCGAGTCAGAAACCATCAGGACAGGGAAAACAGCGACAGGGGTAGAGCTGCCAGGGCCTTCTGCTGGGCACGGGCTCCAGGCTGGCAGCCCAAAGGCATCCCCAGGGCTCGGGCTCTGCTCGCACAGATCCAGCCCATCCACCAGCCACCGCCCAGGGCTCCAGCAAACCTGTGTGTGGCCGACGGCTCCATCCCGCCCAGCACGCCTGCAGCCACTCCTGGAGGCCGTGGCTCTGCCCAGGAGCTTCTTCCTTGCAAGGATGGGGGGAAGAGGGAGCGCAGCCTGTGACTGCAGGAGTCTCAGGCAGTCTGGTGGCTGCTCATATGCCAGATAACGAGCCGGGCTATTTGACTTGTTCTCCTGCTGCCCAAACCAGGCTCCTCCTCCCCAAACAGTAGGTGCTGGGTGGTTTTCTTCAGTTTGTTACTGATCCCCCCTCTTCAAGCCGGTGGTTGTTTTACAGGGAGCTTCACAAGGTGGATTAGCTCCTAGGAACTGAATCACAGAAAAAATTAGGTTGGAAGGACCTCTGGAGGTCTCCAGCCCAACCTCCTGCTCTGAGCAGGGCTGTCTGCAAAGCCAGAGCACATTGCTCAGGGCCTTGTGCTGCTCTGAGAATCTCCAGTGATGGAGATGCTGCCAGCTCTCCAGGCTGTCTCAGAGCTGCACCACTCCTCTACTCCTCTTGGGGAAGAATTTTTCCTTCTGCCCCACCGGAGTTTCCCTTGCTGCTGCCCATGGGGCCCTTTTCCTATGTCCTGCTGGCACCAGCCCAGCTCCAGGGTCCCTGCAACCCTTGTGGGCAGCGCAAGGTGTGATCTGATCCCCTGCTGCCTCCAGGCCATCTTGACCCCTACGTTCAGCTTTCTGGTGGAAAGTCAGTTCTGTTGATTTCTAAGCAAACACAACAGCAATATTTGAAAGGTATTTTCTGGAATTGCCTAGGGAGTTTCTAAATCTCTCCTTTCCTTGATAAATGCCATAGGATGGGGGATGACTTTTGGGCTAAATTCTCACATTTGCTGATGCCAGGTTTATGATGATTCACAGCACCGCTAGAAGTCATACCCTCCGCAGTACCACCACACGGCTTTAAGGCTCTCATTTTGGAGTAAATGAAAATGCAGGCTCACCTTTTCACCCATGTGAAAAGCAAGGCTATGGTGTTTTTGTTAGTGCTCCCGAAATATTACTTGTTTGAGTTCAGATGGGTCTGTTAGGAATTTACAAGTGAAATACTGTTTAATTCATGAATTTAAGTGGCCAAGAAAGTAAGTTGGTTGAGGAACACGGCCTTAACCTCCAGCACGTTTTTGGACCTGTGGTCAGGCTCTGAGCTATTCCTCCACCTCAAGGTGACCTGACTGGGAGTGTCACTGCTCAGACTACCCCAAAAGATGGACATGGGCTCCCTGCCTCGCCTAGCAGAAGGGCGAGCCAGCCCTGCACGACTGGCTGTGTAAGCACTCACCTTGTTTTCTGTGAAACTGCAGCACCATCCCTGCTCCACAAGCAATGAGCTTCCAGCCTCCCTCACGTCAGGAGCGTTATCTCCAAAGCAAAGCTGATTTGCAGTAACCCTCTAACCCTCAGTCCTGGCTGAATACACGGGCATGGTGGCCCCAGCCTCCCCCACCAGGATGAGCTTTGCTGTTGCAGCTCTGCTGTTCCCTCCAGAAGTCAAACCAGAGTAAGCAGACATGGAAGATGTTCCCATAATGGGCCCAGCCACAGGAGAAGGACACAGAAGTTCTTTGGGAGAAGCTCCAGGTGACATCAAACATGTGTATAGGGAAAGGAGCAAGGAGAGGGTTTCACAGCAATGAAAGGAAGAGAGAATGGAAGGATCCGAATTAGAAGTCAGGGAGAGAAGGCAGGATTAGCCACGTCCTCTGCAGAGAAGCTCCTGGAGCTCCTACTGCGCTTTTTGCAGCCTGTTAGCCCTGCCCTAATGGGACAGGAACTCTCCCCCACATTTGGCCAAAATCTCCCACCATCCCTGTGCTTCCTCATCGCCTACCAAACCTTCCTAGAACTGCAAATCCTGCATAACGGGCAGACATGACAAGCACTGAGGAGCAAAGGTAGCTCAAGGACAGGCAATACCAGCACTGCAGCTGGGGAGGACATATGGCCAAAGCTCTCCCCTGAGGGGTATGGGCACCACAGAACTGGAAAATAATTTTACATAACTAAAATCCAGCCCCAAAAAAAGGAGGGGCTGATCATCATCTCTCCAGCCACCTCAGACAGCCCCCTCACCGAGGAGCTGTGAGGCACTGAGGGCATCAACAGGGCACCAGGATCCAGGCATGGGCCAACTGCAGCACTGCAGGCACAGAACTGTCACGTTCCAGCACAGCTATGGAGGGGGAGCTGGGACAGAGCCACTGTCTGGAGCTTTGCTCAGAGCTGCATTAAAATGCATGAGCTGTGCTAGCCCTAATGATGAGCAGAGCTGTCAATGAAGAACTCGTCCCAGCTAATTATCTCTAATGAGGGCAGAGTGTCAGGGTCCCTGAGGAGCTGGGCAGCAGCTTCCCACTCAGCTCAGTTGCAGAAGAGCGAGAAGATAAGTAAATGTCATTGTGGTGGCCTAGCCAAGAAATCATTAATTAGGCAAATGTGACCTTCTGTGCAAGTTTCCTCTTAGGAACCTTGACTCCCCAGAGCTGGGACATGCAACCAGGCTGGCAACACCCATTTTTACCACCCAACTTGTCCCCTACTCCCATTTAGAGTCAGCACAGCCCCAGTGTGGCAGCCCCTGACCAGCTGCACAGCTGTGGCACACTCAGCTGCTGGCTCAGATACCCCTTGTAAGGGCTCCAACCCATTCCCAGTCTCCAAAAGCAGCAAAGAAGTCTTCACAAAACACTTCAGTCACATTCACCCAAACAATCTCCCTCACTCCCAGCCCTACGAAGGCTTTATGCCTACCCAGCAATGCCCTCTGCAGCACTCTCCTAATTTTCAAGACAGAACAAATATTGGGAATTTGTGCTCCCCTGTAGTTTTATATTTCAGTGGAAAATAAGCCAGACAAGCACTGCTCGTTTCTCTCATTGTGGTTTGGGGTCACGCTTTTGGGGCACCATCATCTCTTCTCCGCACAAGAGAGCTGTGGACTCATCTAAGAAAAACCACCACTACGTCTTGTGGTCTCTGCAACACACTAATGACCGGTGAGGATCAGAGTAAAGTCCACCGATATTCCTTAAAATGCATATTTAATTTTAGATCAGGATCACATGCAGTCAAGTACTGCATGGGCAGAACCACCACATCAGGTCAGTCTTACAAGAACGCTTTCAGAGGCCACAGGACAGAAATAATTTCCTCAGCCAACAGGCACAATTCCTCAGTGAGACTAGGCTGCTTGTTAGATGTTGGTAACTGCAACACGCTCCTGGGTGTGCTCATTGTGGGGCCTCTTCTACACAAGCGTGGCTCAGGCAGAAGGCTCACTGAACCCCACAGCTCCATCTGTAGCTGGGAGTTTGTGCTGAAGATTTCTTCATTGCTTCTGAAGTGCCTTTTCTTTCAGTTGGTTGACAAGTTCTTCAGCGTACACCTTGAAGAGTGGGACAGGGTCCTGAAAGAAAATGGAGGTTAAACTATTTAGACTGAACCTGGGCAGCAGCAAGCCTCACACTAAGCAACAGAAATGCCTAGATGGGGTAGGATCTGATATTACAAAGCACTTTAACCCAGCACTGTTTTGGGCACCCAGATTTAATGGGGCTCAAGTGGCTTCTCAGGGGTTTTGGAGCACTACTTCCATCGGTGATGCGTTCTCAGGATACTGAGATCAGCTGGATGCACAGCATGATGCAGCTAAGACACCTCTGTGCTCACAGGACAGCACTGCTTCAGAAACTCACCTTTTTTTCTAGGAGCCTCTGTTTTTCTATTGCTTCTTCTAAACTCAAGCCAACCCATTCAGCCTCCTCTTCTGGAATCACGAATTCCTGTGACAAAAGGAGAAACAGGTGCTGTAGTCTCTCCAGGTGAGGAACATGCAAGTCCCCTCTTCACCCCACTCCTACAAACACCTTTCCTCCAGCAGGAACATTCCTTCAGACAAGCCTTAAGCACTGTCCCCTTGCTCATCTCATTTCTGGCAAAGCTCCCTTCACCTTTCTCCTTTTCCCTTTTTCAAAGCGTACAGCACTGTGTGTGCTGCTCTGCCTCTCCTTCCAACACTTCTGTGGCTGATCACAGGCCATGGATGACAACCACCATCAGCTACATAAAATTAAACAATCACACTCAGGCAGTAAGGGCTCCTCACTGCAGCATTGATAAAAATTCTCCCCGCTGTTGGTAGTGTCAGCTCTTACAGTGCTTGTTGTAGATTCACAACAGAAACACAGATCTTTGTCTGCCTCACTGATGAGCAGAGAAAGCAGCAGCCACAGAAAGATAGGAAAAACCTAGCAAATGATGTTTAGGTGTTCTATACCCATACCCTGGATACAGGAGAATGAACTGTAGCTTGTGCTGCAAGGGGGTGAACAAGACGTTATCAGTCAAGACCACCAGTGAACACGGCTGCGGACCCCAGAGCAGAAGCAGCAGGTCGGGCACCCACCTTGTACTTATCATAAATGGCCTCTCTTCTGGCTGGGTCATCGGGATGCAGGTTGGGATCTCTCCGTGCAAGCCGCAGCAGCATCGTTCGCTTCAAATCCATCCCCAGCTTCGAGCCCAGATCTGCTTTGGGGGTCTGGCGAGAGAGAACTGACAACATGAACACACACCCACGGGCAAAGCCGAGAAGCCAGGAGCCCACCAGCATGCGGATAACCCCATCAGATCACCCAGACACCGCACGGGACACCCGTAACGGGGGACGACGTTCCCCGGGCGTCCCCTGACGCCGAGCCGGGCCCTTGCCTTGAGGATGTAGAAGTCGAAGCCGTAGGCCTGGTCGATGAGGTCGAGCGTGCGCATGGTGACGGTGACGGTGAGGGTGGCGTCCAGGATCTCGCTGTAGAGGCGCCGCTCGAACAGCTGCGGCTTCCACACCTTGGGCAGCCGCGTGGAGAGCTGCAAAAGGCCGGGGCCGGTCAGCGCCGGGGGCACCGGGCACGGGGGGGTACGGAGGGGTACGGGGAGGGGGGAACCGGCCTCACCTTGTCGTTGCGGGCATAGCGGAAGCCTCGGATCCACCCCTCGCCGCCCCACAGCCCGCGGTGCGCGGCGGGCGGCAGGAAGGGCAGCACGGGCACGTCCTGCAGGCGCTGCCTCTCGCCGCTGCGCGGGTCGCGGCGGTAGCGAGCCCCCTGCGGCCGCCAGTGCACGGGGGCGGCGGGCGCCTCGTCCTCCTGCAGCGCCCGCAGGCAGTGCGCCGGCAGCCGCGAGCACAGCCCCTGGCGGAGCCGCAGCGCCGGCCACAGCCGCGGGGGGAAGCGGTGCAGCGGCATGGCCGCCCCGCGGCACACACGGCACCGCCACGGGCCGCCCCCCGGCGGTCGGAGCCGAGCTGCAGATGGCGGCCGGGAAGGGACACGCAGCGGCCCGCTTCGCTGTCTCCTCCCCCACACACTGCACAAAGCCGCTGCTGAGCCGTTTATTAAACACCTCTCCCTTTATTCAGTTATAAAATCGGAAGCTTTAAAATCGGCCGTAGAAAATAATCCCGGGTGTTAACAGCGAACACGTAACCGTTCCGTTCAGACGCAGGGGTTTCCTCGGATTTTAACCCGAAATAATTAACACAAATTAATAATAACCATAACACAAATTAATAATTAACGACCAACAGGAAGCCCTTCCCCCAGGCCCACAGCACGGTTCTGCGTCACGACCCAAAGCGACACAGGGGAGCGAGGGCAGAACTTCAGCGACCGGACAACAATGACGACGGAGGTCCAGGCGTTTCTTCACCTGAAGCTTCACAGCATTGAAAGCCATAAAGGAAAAGGCCTGATGAGGAATTATTGCTTTAACGAGTTGAGGCAGCACCCCGGCTAGCACGGCAGCAAGGCACGGAGGCCACAACTGTGAAGGTGCGGCTGCTGCCCACCCATGTGCTCAGCCCACGACACGCTGAGAGGGCAAAAAGTGCCTAAAAGCAGTAAAATTGGGACTAAGGAGGGAGTGCTAAGTCCTCCACCCCCAGGGGATAAAACCAAGGGTGAGAGCCATGCTGCTGGCGTCCCGGCCCCTGTCCGAAAGCTGTGAAACAAAATGCGGGGACAGGGCGAGCGGCTGAGACCTCACCACGGAGAGCTCATCCTTGTGCCCTGAGGGACAGCAGGAACGGGTCTGGGCCATCCAACAGCCCCAGGTGATGGGCAGGAACACACTGGAGAATGAGCCTGCGGCTGGGCGTGGGCCACTGCTGCCTGCTCACCTTTTTTGTATATGAGTGGCAGACGGTGAAGGAGATGGGCAAGATGTGGCCTTGAGACCCTGCAGGCTGGCACTGAAGAAAAACTTCACTTTCACAGCGTGGCGGAGGCTGAAGGCCCTCCTGAGCCCATCTGCGCCGCCACCTTCCCCCCCGTGCCCTCACAGGGCCATCCCGAGTAGGGGACCCTGGTCCATGTCCAGGTGGCTTTGGGAGATCTCTGGGCCTGGCCCTGGGCACCGCTGAGCAGGGCCTGGCTCCATGCTCTGTGCACCCTGCCTTCAGGGACGTGCAGGCATCGGTGAGATCCCCCTGAGCCTCTTCTCCAGGCTGAGCAGTCCCAGCTCTCGCAGCCTCTCCTCACAGGAGAGGTGCTCCAGTCCCTTCATCATCCCTGTGGCCCTACATTTGATTTTCCCAGTATGTCCAGGTCTCTCTTGTACTGGTGAGCCCAGGACTGGACACAGCACTCCAGGTGTGGCCAGGTGCAGGCCCTTGACATGCTGGCAGTACTTTCCCTGATGCAGCCAAGGGTACCATTAGTGTTTTTTGCAGCAAGGGCACATTGCTGACTCTTGTTCTACTTGGTGTCTACCAGGACTCTTAGTACCTTTTCTGCCAAGCTGCTTTCCAGCTGGGTGGCCTCTAGTATGTCATGCTGCCCGAGGTTATCCCTCCTCCAGTGCAAAGGCAGAGGTTGGATTAACAGGCAGATTAATTAGGCAGAGGCTAGGTTAGCTATGAAAAGAGGTTAAAGTACAGAGCTGAGGAGAATGCTGGACATTTTTCAAGGCAAAGAAATAACCCTGATTCCTATAAACTAGGAAGCATCGTCCTTCATTAATAGCTCTTTCCTTCCAAAAGGAAGAGGTCTGACTGCAGGCCAGCTCTGAGCAGCATGCACACTACAAAGGAGCACCAAAATGCTTATGTCAGCTGTCACCTTAATGCCACATACATAGTGTTTGCCATCATTTTGATCCCAGAGGAGGAGGATGTGCACCAATTACTAGGATCACAATTTTGTGGAAATTAGCCAGCTTGCACATAGAATTGAACCAAAGGCTGTACCAAAAGCACATGGCTGGATGTAGAACATTAGCGTCTCTAGCATAGGAAGGAGAGCTCTGTACTGGCCAAAGCTGTTCTTCCTTAGCCATCTGCCACAATTGGAATAAACAGGCAGGGAACCATGTATTTGAGCCCTTAACTACATAATAAGGATGGGCAAAGACTATTTCCTGGTTGCCAATTCTGTGTTTCTGTCCTTGCTTTCCGATGTCCAAGTGCCCTCCAGTAAGGCTAAAGCAAGACAGATGCTCCCAAGGAGACTAAAACCATCTTGGGAGCCCAGGGAGATGCTCTTGGCTGGACTGGGGCAGTCCCAACAGCCTCAGACCAGCTGTGGCTCCACAGCACATCCAGCCTCAGAGCCACAACTGGTTGAGCACAGGGTTTGCACAGCTCCGATGTGATGCTATACGCAAAGCACAGGAAAGGTGCTGAGCGCTGAGTAGGTTTGAAGCACACGTTAACAAACTTGCCGTAAGGCCATACTGTGCTCAGACTATTGCAAGACTGGGGCATGCCTTTTGGCTGGAGCTGCGCTAGGGCCCTGGATTCCAGCTCTGCCCAGGTTGATCCCAACCAAACAGCCACAGAGTGAACTGTTGCTGCCCAAAGGTGCCGGAGGTGGGGGCAGTGTTACTAACTTAACTTGCAAGTGAAATGCCACAGCACATCACCAACCTTGATGGAGTCCTGAGAGATTCTGCCACTTATGTTGGCTGGGCAGAGCTGCTGAACCCACAAAAGGAAGTCAGACAGCGAATACCTGAACACAAAGAGAGGAAGGGGAACATTACAGCAGCCTAGTTCCTTCTGGATGAACTAAGAGGGACAAAGAAAAATTTAGACTAAACCCTGCACAACTGTGAGTTTCACAGTTATCAGGTAGACGCTATTGATGCCTCTTGCACATGTTTTTTTCCACATTCCTGACAAGTCTGATCCTGAATCCAGGGCCCAAATTCAGGTCTCATTCGTTTCCAGAAACCAGCCTACGTAAGAGCAGCACCACCTGTTTCACAAAGAGAGGGCTCCAGACCTACATGGGAGACAGCAATGAAGGCCCATGTGTGTGCTGAATTCAGCTACCTCCCTCCCCCCCTTCAGCACCAAGGGCACTCAAATGCATTTGCCTCCAGGTCAGGTGCAGAAGAAATCTGTTCTTCTCTTGACAAAGCAAATTTTGATTGCAAGATGGCATGGGAAATCCCTGTCCCACAGCCCTCTGCTGAGAGAGTGAGTTCAGGAAAAAGCACAGCAGCCTGTGGCTCCAGTGCAGTGTGGGCTGAGCCCAGTCCTCATGGATTGGGTAGGAGGGGAATAATAGTTGACAACTTCCCCCAAGGCCACGGAGGAGGTGGTGGGGAGACTATTCCTCAATTTAGAACCACAAAGAGCCTGCCCCATCCCAGCAGAAAAGTGTAGGGGATCTCAAACTTGCCTTCAAAAGACAAGCTTGCTGTCTTCATGTTTAAACCCAGTCCAGCTACTGCGCTGTCCCAGCCAGTGAATGAGCACATAACAAGATTGCCAACGTGCTACAGAGGGGCAGCCCAGGCTGGCCTGGCAAAGAGCAACCTTACCAGCCCTTCACCTCTGTGACCTGGCGACAAGCAGTTCAGGTGACAGCATAGAGCTCCTCACGGTCATTCTGGCAGATCTGATAGCGACAAGTGAGCTTCTGTGACCAAGCCCAGGGCTTCTTATGCTTGTCCCGAGGCGGAAGCAGGAAAGCAACACTGCCAGCCACCAGCACGTGCCAGATGCTGTGGGTGTAGTAATAGTTCTCATTGGTTTCCATGAATGCATATACTGAGATGGCGATGAAAGCCAAGGTGATCCCTGGTAGGAGGTAGAAAACCCAGCGCTTCCATGAGGAGGGGTAGCAGTGTCTGCGCTTTACTCCGTGGTAAACCTAGAGGTGTGAGAGCACAAAAGGGTTAAAGCAACTAGAAGCTTATGCAGAAGAAACACACAGCACTGCCTGACCCAGGAACATCTGTTAAACAGTCCTCACAGCTGCCTCTGTAAAACTTCTGCCTCCCCTTATCTTGGGCCCATCCCTTGTGTGCCAGACCCCCCATACCCAGCTATGGCATCAAAGCCCCGCATGCAGAGGGCAATGCTGATGCCACCGTTCCAGGGCACAGGCAACAGCCAGCCACTCTGGTAGGACTCTCCAGCTGCTGGTGTGCACTGAAATGAGGGGAGACCTCATTAATGTACACAAATATCTGAGGGAAGGTGTTGAGAGGATGGAGCCAGTCTCTTTTTAGTTGTGCCCAGCCCAGGTTGTGCACAGGACAAGAGGCAATGGGCACAAACTGAAGCACAGGAGGTTCTGGCTCAATATGAGGGGGCACTTCTTTACTGGGAGGGTGACAGAGCACAGGGACACATTGCCCAGAGAGAATGTCTAGTCTCCTTCTCCAGAGATATTCATAACCCACCTGGGTGCCATCCTGCACAAGGTGCTCTAGGTGACCCTGCTCTGCGGGGGGGCCGGACTAGATGATCTTCAGAGGTCCCTTCCACCCCCACCCATTCTGTGAACTGGAGCTGCAGCAGCCAGACTGTGCTGAGACCCATAAGCAGGGGATTTCTCAGTTATTGGAGGGACCAAAGGTGCCTTGCCCTGTGCTCTGTCCACCAGGGTGCTTCAAGGAGATCAGCTCCCATGTGTCAGTGTTCTGGTAAGTGGGGCCTGCTCTGTCACCATCATTCTCTGGAAAGGAGCAGAGGGCAGCAGGTTCTGTCTGGCTGCCCTTACTTACCCATGCTGCAATCATGATGACAAGGGCAAAGAGGCAGGGACCCATCATGTTCCACACCCCTCTGCGGTCCAGCTGCAGGGACATGGCAATTAACAGGGTCCCCAAGACGAAAAGGACCTGGGAATGAGACACCACATCAGCAGCTCATCTGCTGCTAGAGCACAGATGGCTATGCCAAAGGCCTAAGGCAAGGAGAACTTCATCTCCCGCCTGTCCAGCCCTGCACACATGCATGACTTAGGAGCAGTACCTTTACGAGGATAAACCAGAGGACCCACAAATACTTCCCCTCAGTCCTTTCAGGCACAGTCCCTACAAGCATGCAGGTTCATCATCCAAGATCCTAGGATAAAACCACCCCCTGGTTTAAAAATTAGGGTGGATGACAAACAGCCTTTGTTACCAAGGTGGGCTATCCAGAGAGCAAGGCTATCTTGCAGGCTGCAGAGGAGGATCTGCTGTATGCACTGTCTTATTTAAGTGCTGCCACAAGAGGGTGCAGCACGGCCATCTGTGTCTCGGCTGGCTCACGCCTGGCCCTGCAGTGCAGGAGCAATAAAGGTCTGACACTCACGTATTTCAGAATCTTCTTTACCCGAGACATGCACAGGATTGTCACCCAGATGGACACCACAGAGCCCAAGAAGTCACAGTACTGCAGGGTGTCGTAGTCCATGATGCACATCACAGCAACACCTGGCTGGTCACATGCGTGGTAGAACTAGAACCAGGAACAAAACCAAAGGCTAACATGAACTCAGCAGCACCACTCAGCTTTCTGGAAAGGAGAAGCAGGAGTAATCTCAGCCCATGGTAGTCAAGATCCCTCCTGACAGAATCTCCAAGAAGCTTCACCAAACCAGCACAGTGTTACAGAAAAAAGCTGGAGAGCTGCTATCAGTCTGCACCCTCCCAGCAGCAGCTGAGGTCTCTTGGGACAGTAACCTTCAGCAGAATGCTCCAACCCCATCTCAGCTCCCAGGGGTCCCACCCCCAAATATGAGCACCTGCACTGTGGCTGGAAGAACTCAATGAAAATAACACTCCTGTCAAACTCTGAAGGGGCAGGACATGTCCATGGAGGTGCTTGTTTGATGATCCTAGAAGCTCCTTGCGGAGCTTGAGCACAGACAGCTCCACCAGTGATTTTAACCCAATGCAGCAGGCAGGATCCCCTTCCCAATGCTAACAGGGAGCTGGCAGGGGACCTGACAAAAGACGATCCCTACCGTGGAGAAGAACATGGTGTAGGTGTAGACAGAGGCCTCCACCAGGTAGTAGCGATAGACAGCAACTGCTATTGCTGGCAGGAACATGAGGTTACTCAGCGTGAGCAGGAGGGTGGCCAGGTTCTGCGCACCAACTGACTGGGCCTTGGTGTCATCCGTGCAGCTCCACCCGCTCCAACCTGCGGAGCAGAGAGGCCTGTGTGGATCTCATGTGGCCTGCCTACAGCATCCAGCAGGAGCCTGGGACCCCTCAGAAGCAGCAGTAGCTCCCCAGGACTATCCCTGGGCCTCCTCTCCTTTGCTCTAGGAGGCAGCATGTTAGGAGGAGGAAGGACAAACCCACCCACCCCCACTGGGAGCCCATCACAAGCCCAGCATCTCTGGCAGCTTACCCATTGACCTCCATTTCACCCAGGACTCATGCAGTGTTTATACTGAGCAGCTGGCTTTAATAGCTCTGCTGTTTGCAGTTGCTGGCTAATGAGCCCTGCTGCCATAGTCCTTCTTGCTGATCTGCTCCATCAGCCACGCACGCTCCTGTTCTCAGGATGCTCGCTACTCATTGCACACTCTGCTTTAGAAAGTAGCTGGCCCATGCTATTAAGTCTTGGGGAAATCCCAGCAGAGCCCAGCAGCTGTTCCAAGGACATTCCCCAGGTTATTCCCATGTGGCAGGGGCTGTTCTACACACAGCACAAGTCTGTCCAGACTGGTACTTTTCTTCTCTATAGTAACTCAACAAACATGCTACTTTCTGGTGATAAACCAAGCATTTGAGGCTCAAATGCTTAGGATGCTCTCTGCTGCAAGCTGGGTACAAGATACTGCAGGGGAAGAACCCTACAGATCCCAGGAACCAGGGAGGAAAGTGTTCCACAACATTAAGGAAGCCATTCTGTTCTGCCTCCTGCTCCCAGGGCAGACTGCAAAGCCAGATCAGGTTGCTCTGGGCCTTGTCCAACTGAGTTTCGAAAATTCCCCAAGACAGAGACATGGATATTGTGCAAAGGTGAACAACTCTGATGGGAGAAAGTTTGTTTTCTTACCTTTAGCTGGAAGGTTCCTGGCTGCAAGCTGTGTTTATGGCCTAGAGAATTTCCCAGAGAACAATGCAAAGCTCTGGGCTTGATACTGGGGTCAATTCTTAGCCTGCTGTCCAAGGACTGAGCTGACAGTCTTCTATAAACTAAGCTTTATTCATTTATTTATTTATTATTTTTATTCAAAGTTAGAATGCCCATGCCCTCCTTCTGGGGAGATGAGGTCAGTCACAGGGCAGCCCAGGTACATGCAGGCTCCACGGTCAGAGCGGAGTTAAGAGTTGCACCCATCCCATTACGGTGCCGCTAGAAACAAGCCCAGCAGCTCTGTCCCTTTCTCCCTGCTCTCACTGCTGAGCCCACAGGAGGCTGCTCTCTTCAGTTTATTTCTGGGTCATGAATATGCAGCTGGGGCATTTTGCTCCAAGTGATTCAGCAGAAAGCTGTCCTCAGCCTGATTCCTCATTTCCCCTGGGGTGCTGTGTGCTTCCCAGGACCTGGCACCCCTTGAGAAAATTAGGATGTTGCTCTCCATTGCAGTCCTAGCCTAGTAGCAGAACTGCAGCAGACAGCAAGGACATGCTGGATCAGGTCCAAAGCAGCAGTGAACCATATTTTGCCTTGTCCTTCTGCTAAAAACAGATGCAAGTATCCATCCAAGCACAGCACAGCTATCATCTTCCCTACACTAGTGACTCCTGCCCAGTCTTCTTATCTCATTATTATATTAGCATCTGACACCAATGTTCCTCCTCCAGTGGCACTTCCAAGTCTAAGGGTTGTCTTGCGTGCTTGCTCTTGAGATAGCATGAGACAAAGCATGGACAGCGACTGCCAGCCCAGCCTCATCACATCCTGTATCAGGGCACTATATAATAAGCTGCCCTGCAAGGCACATGCTCTGATGCAGGTGCTTTCAGGCAGCCCTGCAGGTATTCAGATCTCACTGGGGATGCTCAGAAGCACCTCCCCAAGCCCTGGGGGACTCAAAGCTGGAAGTGACCTTTCAGCAGAAAGCTGTCCTCAGCCTGATTCACCATTTCCCCTGGGGTGCTTCCCAGAACTCCTCAGGGGAATCAGGATGCTGCCCAAAGAGGGTACTGTGGGCACAGACTGCACTTTAGGCAAGCACTGTGACTCCAGGACGTTCATAACAGCTGTGGCAGACCCTCTTCCCTCTTGTCTAAACAGCAGCATGGAAAAACATGGCCTCTCCTTGGGGAGGATGGCAAAGCCTCCTAGGAAAAGGCACTCACCAGCTTTACAGCTGCAGCCCGCATAGAGGTAGCCGTGTCTTCTCAGTAGACTGCACTGTCCATATGGCCCACAGTCATTGAAGCAGGGGGTGAGGTATGCTATGATGGTCACTTTGGCTTCTGCGGCGTTACATTCACTGCAATGAAAGCAGACTGTCTTGGTACCCTGGTCCTTCTGGGCAGCCGTGTGCCAAGGGAGCACTCTGCTCCAGGGGTCTGAAAGAGCCTGGCCTCACAAGGCCCTACCCCCAGCCACTCTCACACACACAAATTCTCTGCTATTTTGGCACAGGGATCCCTCACACCACAGCCCACAGTGGATCTGCTTCATTGCTCCCAAGAGATAAGAGCAGAGTCGACTCCCTCTCCACTCTGCCAAAGCGACGTGCAGACAGGCCTCAGCTCTTCCCCAGACTCCCGTAAGAGGCTCAGATACCCATGACTAGAAGTCAGGCACAGCAGTTGCCAGCACCACTTCCTAGAGCATGCTGAGCCCCTTACAGAGATGAATCGCCTGGAAGGCGAACCGCTGGACTACGAGTAGAACTGAACACATTTCAAAGCCTCCTTGAAGAAGTAACAGCAGCATTTCCATTTATAGCACAGCTCTTTCCAATTTATCACCTCAAAATACATCTGGGGAAGCTCACCCAGGCAGGCTCCACCACCCACGTGCAGTCAGTGTGAGACACGCCAGCTCAGCACCAGACAAGCTGCTTGAGGTCCCACAAGAGAGCAAGACAGCACTGCCACCCACCTCCTCCCCCTCTGTAGCCATGGCTTCACTGCTACCACGTGAGATGAGCCCACGACAGAAGGCAAGACAGTGACAACAGGTGTTTGCTTTTGCTTATGTTAGTCAAAGGCAGCAAGGTAGAGTGCTCCAAACCAGCCTCGAAGCCACGCAACACAGCAGACTCACCCCTGGCCTTTTGTGCAGATGAGCTGCAAGGAAAGGAACCAGTCGTCTGTCTGGGGGTACAGGACAATCACCATCGCTTCTGCAGAGGACGTGCTCACACTCAGAGGGTAGCCCTGGAAAAAAGCTTAAAGACAAGAAGTTGCTGTGATACACCAGGACTTGGGGAGAAGGGCCTGCAGCAATTCCTAGCTGAGATCAGCTGCACAGGAATCATATGCTACTATAGCTCCTAAGTCCCGTCCTCAGGGGATGGAGAGCATCCATGCTCTCAGAGGCCCTTGCTGTTTCTGTCAGCTCAACTCTCAGCACCTGTCTAGACACACAAGGCATCTGGGACAGCCTGTTTGCTTATTTAGTCCTCCCGTGCAGAGTTTGGCTTCTCTGCACACCAGCAAAGCCTTGACCATCCCCAAACCTGCCAACAAGGCTGGAAGAGAGCTGGGTGCTAACCAGGCCTTCCTTTGATGGAGGTTAACTCCTGGTTCCAGACTAGCACCTGCACCCAAACACCCCAGGGCATGTGCTGGAACTGAGTGATGAAGGCCTCAGGAGGGCTTGCGCCAAAATCAGCTTCCCAAAGACAATCTAGAAAGGACCCAAGTCAATTTGAGGTCATGAGGTCTAAAAGCAAAGTCCTGAGGCAGCGTAGCTGAGCTGGCAGCAGGTGTCAGTGGCTCTCATACCTGTACTGCACTTCTGCGTGGTATTGAGGGACAGCACCGGCGAAGCAGCACTCAGACACGCTACCACAGTGGCATTGGCCTGGCTCAGAGACGTCTGTGCAAAAAAAATAAAAAATTCCACATGAGAGCACCTCAATGCCTTCCCACTGCACAATTTACCTCCCACACTGCCCGTGTCCTACGGGAGCAGCAGGTGATATTAACTGCTGCAGATCAAGGTCATCCACCAATTCACCAACTCTTTCTGGGCAGAGCTGCATTCACCCCGCTCTGCATCGTCACTGCATTGTGCCTTTGCTGAAAGGCACAGGAAGAGAGTCTCTCAGGGAGACTGCATGGGTGGAAATGCCGCCCAGACAGGACATTTACACTAGGGCATCGCTTCAGCATGAGCACATGGTGACAGCAAACAAAGGCAGCAGGACATCAGCCCTTGGGAAGGCACTAACTAGCCCTTGTGACAAACATCACAGTCACACTTTCAGGTAAAATGATTCCTTGGTGCCACCAAAGTGATGGGAATCAGTGACTCAGACAGAAACATCCCTGTGTTTCCCTGAAGAGCCTCCTCTCTTGGTGGCAAGGCTCTAGGTTCCCATAGAAGAGATGGAAATGCAGTTATTTTCTGTTTCCTCTCCTTTTCAGTGCTGCCACCACATGCCAGCAAGCTGTGGCATTTCACTTGGAACTGACAAACAGGAAGAACATCATGGAAGTGGCTAGAACAGGTTCAGAGGGCTTTGTGAAGAGACAACAACAACAGAAGAAAGGAAAATAGTACTGCTGGTACCTACAACCCCTGGAATTTGTTGACAAACCCGCCCAGGAACAGGGGCAGAGACAAGCACTGCAAAGAGAAGACCATCACACCAATAAAGCTACTGCACCTTGTTAAGCAGGAGATTCACCACAAGGGAACCCCCGCTGTCCATGCCAGTTTTCAAGTTGAGGAGAAGCAGGGTTGGGGAGATGGAGTACACGGGCACAGCGGGACCATTCAGGAGCCTGTACCGCACAGACACCACATCCAGGTCCTCCCGAACAACGGGCTGATTCTGCAGACAGAAGCTCCTCTGCTCAGATGCGTTGCGTAAAGCTGTTCCTGTAGACTGAGTGGGGCTCCCTGCTGTTCCTGTGCTACCTGGTCCAGAACCAGCTTGGCTCTGGTTTAGGCTGAAGTTAAGAAATGAACTGGTACTTCCCGGCCTACAGTCTGTAAAGGAAAAAAAAGGAGAGGAGTCAGAAGAACCAGGATCAGCACCTCAACCAGGCAGGGCCCCAGGAACTTCAGACCGTCGAGCGACAGCACAAACTGTGGGGGTATTTCAGCTGCTTCAGACACTTCAGTATTTGTTATCATCTTTACAGGGGAAACTCTAACATCAGCATTCACAACGTGGGGCTCTGACAAACGCCAGGCAAATGGTACAGTGGGTGGCAACACCCTGGAGCTGCAGAGAAGCAGCTGGCAAGCAGAGGAACAGAAGAAGGGATTACGCAGAGCATCACAACAACGTGCCCAGCAGCCAGGGAGTATTCACTAACCAACAACTGAGCACAGAACTTAACTGTCCCATAACCACTGGCTGCATGAACGGCTGTAGTAGTTTCCCAGACCTGGGTATACAAGGCTAGGCAAAAGAGATAAATTAACCCAATAACAGCTAAAGGCACAAACCATGAAATCATAGTAACTGGAGCCAAATGTGACATTTGAGACTTGCTGGAGCCTGTCTGTAGCTCCCAGAGACTCTAATGCCTCTGGTGCTGCTGTGTGTCCCCCTCACACTCCAGATGCCAGTGCCAGGCCCTCGAGCATAACAGATGAGGCTCTGCTTTGAAGAAATGATAGCAGAAGCCCTAGCAGAATATTTTCAAAACTATGCCTAGTTGGTGAGCTTGCAAGACTCCCAACAACCAGACAGGGATGACTGTCATGTTACAAGTGCCTATCACAGCCACAAGGACCCCGTGACCTCCTGAGGCATGCAAAATTGAGACATCTCCTTACAACCCAAGATCTTGCCCCAAGGAAACCTGTGTGAGATGACTTCCTGTCTGTAGCCTGCTTATGGCCAACAGTCAATGTATCAATACAGTCTAGTGCATCTACCCAAAACTATTCTTCTCACCAGAGTTTAAGTTGGTCACAGCCTTTGGAAAATACCATTGCTTCAGAGATCTGCCACAGGCATTTCCAGAATAGGAAGGTCCAGGGAGTATTCCTCTTGGATGAATACTAGAGCCTACACTTTTGATACTAAAGCAACAACTAGATCTCAGCCCTCAAGGTTATGCCCAGGCAACCAGCATGCTGGGAAAACCTAAAACATAGGACATCACAGCCAGCCAACCAAAGGCCTGAGAGAGACATAGCAGACACAAAGTTCTTGCTGATCCCTCCCCTAGGGGTAGAGAAAATGGAAACCCACCTGTGAAAGAAATCAGCATCTCCATGGACACACTGGCATTGGCAGTGCCAAGACTCTCCACCATGATCTGCAACCACTTTTCCCAGGGGAGTGAATCCAGGCCCAGGCTGCAGTTCACATTCCCTGTGCAGGTGATGATCTTCTGGAAGGACTGTGGCAGCGTGATTGAGCCCAGCACTACCCGCACAGAGCATGCCTTCTGCTCACTTGTCACGCAGCTTCGCAGCTCAAACCACATCCTGGCAGTGTACTTGGGAACAAAGACCCTGCAGGAGAAGCAACCAGCAACTTGCACAGCTTGTACTCTGAACACAGACCAGCCACAACCCACCACAGATTCCCACGGGCATTGTGGTAAGAACTAGATTGCCCTGATTTGTGTTGTGAAAATCTTTCCCAGGGGAAGGGTCTCTAAGAACTACCAGATTTCTGCCTTAGACCTCTGCGTCTGCCTACAAAGAGTCAGAGAAGGGCCCTCTTGTGTGCTGCCCACAAACCTACCACCCTGATGCAGGGAGCTTGTTAAACAGACTCAGAGACCCCCAAACTCCAGGGCATCGTCCAGCCCAGCATGGAAACAACAGTGGCTTACCCTAAACAGCATCAGTGGGAAATCTGACCCCATACCTACGGCCCCAAGTGCTTCCAGCCGCTGCTCTCACTCACTTGACATGCAGAGGCTTAGCAGGTGAGATGATAGTTTGTGGCATGGCAACACCAGGCTCCAGAACAGGCATATCAGCGAGTCTAAGCACAAACATATCTGCCTGAAACATATAGGTGCAGGGAGTGGAGAAGCCCTGCAGGAGGGGAGAACAGACTGGTCAGCTGTGGCAAGAGACACCAGACAGAGTATGCTGGCTGTCTGAGATGCTCACCAGAGCTCTTACCTTCACTTCAATTCTGCCAGCAGCCTCAGGGAGATGTGCAGCAATGAACCAGTCTCCTGCAGCAGGGCTTGTAACGTTCACAAAAGTGGTGTTTTGCACTGCACTGCTCAGAGTGATGCTTATGTTGTAGGAAGGATGGACAGTCGCATTTGCAGGAAACTGAGTGCCCAGTGGATTTATTACAGGAGGGGCTCCATAGCGAAAGTGCCTGCAAGAGAAACCAGAATGCAAGTAAATCGAGGGAGGTATATACACCTGCAAGGTAAACTGGGATACAAATTCGTCAGCGGCCACCCAGGTTGGCCTGAGATCAGAGAGGCTGCAGGCTGGAAAGAAGCCACATATTCAAGTGGAGCACAGAGCTATCATTTTCATCTGGTGCGGACTGGCTGGTATTACCTTATCTTGGATTTATTTAGAGATTAGTTTAACTTGACTGCTTATTAAGACAAGGATTTACATCATTCCATCAAGCCTGAAAGAAAATTTCCATAACACACGCTTAGGTTAAGCCCCAGTCACAAAACTACTACTTTTTTCCTTTTATAACCATCAGCAAATTCCCCCTATAGCCAGCTAGGCTAAATCGTCAATTAAGAGCTTTCTTTTTATAGAAGAGATCTGCATCTTTCCTATTTCCTCCATTAAGGAGGGCAGACAGTCTAAAAAGACACCAAGCAAGGCCTATGTGACTGACTTTAGAACACAAGCACCTCTGCTTTAAGATGAGTAGCTCAGAGTTTGAAATATGAGAAAAGCAGGGAGCTAAGTAATGCATGGGATATTTAGACAGCCAGTTTGGCATTCAATTTGCTCCTTTTTGGGACTACTAGAGCACTACAACAGAACAATGAACAACAACAGGTCCAGCAAGCAAGCATGACAGGTTATTTGTCATTAATCTGTTTGAGCTTAGCTAAACTGACCTTCACAGTCATTTCTCAGGTTATTGTTTCGCTGTTGTCTTGTCCCTCACACCCCGAAACTACTAGAAAGCTTTCTGGGATGCAGAAAACACACAGATCACCTGTTTCAGGCTGCTCAGGAGCAACAGAGCATTTATCTGTGCCCAGAGCAGACTAGGTAATGTGCAAGCCAGTTGGTGCAGCAAACTTCAATCGCTTTTGGAGTGGATGAAACTTCAACAAGCTGCAGCAACCCCTGTGGAGTAGGTCCTAGCCATGTAAGGTCTCTGAGAGTCCAAAGCGCCTCTCAGGGAACTACCTGCCCAGGAAGCTTAGTACCCTCATGAAATACAGCTCAAAGTCTCAACCTGTTTGATCTCAAATCCTCCGACAACTCAGGAACTGTTTTAAGCAAAATTTATTTTGATGTCACTGAAAGCTCCATCTTCATGTCTTCAAATCTTGTTTTGTCGTGTCAGCAGGATTAGGCATTCCTCTCTTATCTGTGCTCCATACACAGGCTGCATCCTTCAATATAGTATTTCTAGTCTCTCCAGCTCCTTTGTACTGGGGAATTTGTCCACCTTCAAATGTTTTGCATCCTCTCAGGTCCTTTGCAGTTCTGCCACATCTATGCACAGCACCACGCACAGGATCAACAGACACAGAAAGGTCCAGGAACACCTTTGGTTATGAACAGCAACAACAGCCTCACTGTGAAGCTCTCTCCAGCATTTTTAGACATGTTTCTTAGACATAATATTTGATAGCCCTTTGATCCACTGGTAACATGAAATGCTTCTACAGATTTAAAAAACACAGATTTGGTGTTAGTGCAACACTAAGGAATTGTCTGCTGCAACAAATTCACAGCCTCCTACAGAGAAACAACTGCATGAGCAACAAGGACAAGGGAAAGACAAGAAATCCCACATGTGCAAGCAGTGGCACAGGGACATACATACACTGTGACCTCCATGCTGGTACACTCCGGTTCTTTCCCCCTGGACGCTTGCAGAAGCCAGCGAAGCAGCACAGTATCTTCTGGCACGTGGAAGTGGAAGACCTTGGCATTCCCATACCAGCTGTAGAAGGACAACTTCTGCGCACTCTGAGAGAAGTACTCGGAGACATACAGGGAGTCTGAAAGGGAGAGAGCAAAGCAGCTGCTGGGGTGGCTGCTGGGAGCAGGTTGCAGAGCTACAGCCACCCACAGACGCACACAGGAGTTTTAAGGTAACTGGAGAGAAGCCCTTTGTGTCCTTAATCTCTCAGCCCAATTCCTCTAGATACTCAGTGATCCACTGCACTCCTCCTGAGGAGGAATGAGATGAGATTGAGCAGCCAGAACTGCACAGATCCCTACCACAAAACTGTCCCCTACAGCCAGACAGCACTGGAGGAACCTTAACCATGCTCCACAAAACATGCTGTGAAGATGACAGAACACCTGAGACACTGAGGAGGAGGAGAAGGTCAGGAGGAAAAGCTGGTGGCAAGGAAAGCATGGCAGAGCAGGCAGCAGCCCAGTCCCAGCACCTTAGGCAAACCACACACAGCAGGTGGACAGGGTAGGACGAGGTGGGTGCAGGTAGCACAGGGTGCTCTGTGCTCCACACAGGGAATTTGGCTGCAGTTTCTAGGCAAGAGCTGTCTTCATAGGTTTCTGTTGAGCACGTGGGATGATGTTATCAGTCCTCACAGGCTCAGGACACATGCACTGTGCCACATGCTGTCCTCCTGCAACATGCAATGTGACAAAAACTTACATGCTGCAAACTGCACTTGGCTTCAGAGATGTACCTTACAAACCCTAAAGATTTTCCTACCTGGAAGAAAGGCTGCCTGAATAGTGTTACCAGCCCTAGGGTAGGCTTGGTCATGCAACAGGACAACAGTTTTTTAGTGAACGCGTCAGAGGACTACCTAGATCTTCAATCATCGCTCTGCCCAGCTATGCTTACAGATCGCCCCTAGGCTGCAGATAATTTCACCTGCAAAACTGCATTGGTGTCACTGTTAGCAAGAAAACAACCAGACTACCACTCAGGGACAGCAGAAAAACATCACATGAGGGTTGGGAAGAGGGCAAAACTGTGGTGAGAGGGCAGAGACAAAGCTGTTCTGCCCACCAGAAAACAAGGTTCCTCACTCTCAGCAAGGGGAGTAGAAGAACGTGCCCACACATCTCTACCAAGACCTCCCAGCTGCTCCTTTTCTATGCTAGAATTCTCTGGAGTGGGGAGAAACTTGTAGCTTTCAGATTCACATCCACCGCTTTGATCAGAAAATAAAGCAGCAAGAATTGTTCAGTCTGTCTTCATCTAATGCTGCTCGGGGTCATGTGGAAACACACAGGACCCAACCGAGCTTAAGTAAGGTGCCAGAAAAAGAGGAAGAACACTCCTCAGGCAGGAGCAGAGCCTTGGGACATACTTTGTGCCAAGAGGAAACTAATCCTAGCAGGAAATACGATTCATGCCCCAAAGCAGGACGCAAGCTAGCCTGAACACATGGCGCTGCAAAGAGACAGGAACAGTAATGATGGGTTTAATTTCCTGGCAAATTACCAAGCTAAAGCCTCGAGGCAGATTGCAAACCCAACAGAAAGGAGGAAACAGGAAAGCAAGAAATACCAGCCACGCAGCTTTCACTGCTGTCAAAGCACAAGCCGATGGGAGAATTTACTCCACAAGGGAAAGGGCACGCTGGCAGAACACCACAGGCACCTTCCTGCCCCGGCCTCACGCCACGGGGTCCTGCAGGCAGAGCCCGCACAGGGCTCCAGGCACAGAGGGAAAGGTGAGCCAGGATGGGACAGCACAAAGCCCACTTGCAGATGACAAGACAGGAATTGGCTGAGATCTGCTGTAAACCCAGCTGTATTTAAGGAACTACAGAAGAGAGAGGTCTTTAATCAGTGTGGCTTCTCTGCACCTAGTTGCTCTCTGCATGCACACAGCACGTTCATTTCAGTGGTGCTTGGGACAAGGGGAGACACAGACAGAAGGAGTGATAAGGCTGGGGTCGCCGTGGCCCTGCTCAAAGGAACAGGTGGAGTAGGACAACCTGAGCAGGGATACACCGTCCTGCTGGTGCCTGACCTTGACAGAAGCTGTTCCACCCCTGCTGGTGGCCAGGCTCTGCATGGCCAACAAGCTGCAGCCAGCACCCACCAGCAGGTCCTCGCCCTCAAAGGGCCACAGCAGCTGAAGAATTATGTGCGAGGTTTTGGGGGAGGAGAGGGCTGGCAGGCTATAAAACTAAGAAGTCAAGCAATCAGCAGTGCTTTTTATTAAGGAGCAGTCAATTACAATGAGCGAGGTCAAGCACAGCACCCAGGGAAGGTCTGCAGACCTGCTCTGCCTCAGCACAGCCTGTGACAGCTCCCAGGTTAGCACAAGAGCCAGGGCTGAGCCAGCATGACAGCAGCATGCACAAAGTCCAACCACACGTGGTTTCTCTTGGAGACAATCTATCCATGCTCCTGCTCTTAGGCTTGCTATGCTGGGCACACAAGAGCTGCACCCAGGAAATTAGATGAATTGATTCCCACTTCACCCTCAGCCTTGGGTTGACAAGGAAATGTTACACGTGGATAAAACCAAATATTAGTAGACAGAAAGACAGGTCTCCACAAGACATGGCCTCCTTCTAAAAGCGAGTTTCAAATGTATTAAGCAAAAAAACAAAAGCGGTTTTAAGAAAACAAACAAAACATAGCAGAACCACAGATGCAGAGAGGAGATGCGTTCTTTGAATTTCAAAATAAAGAACCACTTGCAACAGCTTGGATTTGGCTCATCCAAAGATTATCTCATTCTACTTTTAGCCATAGTATGTTGACCGTTGGTTTCAGAGCTTCCCACAAACAATGTGAGGTCCCAGTTTCAAAGCAGATGCAAGTGTCTCTGGAGTTTCAGAAGAGCCACTACTTCCAAAGGCAGCTGGCTCAACCTTGTGCAGAGCTTAAGCCAAGGAGCGGCTCTAAAGGTTCATAAAGGGTCTATGAAAATGCCTGTGTAAAGCTACACCAACAGTGGCCAGTCAAGACAAGAAATGGCTATGTGGCAGGGTTTTTTTTTTTTTTATTGTTTTGCCATTTATAATGTAACAGAAACCCTATTTCTTTAGTCCATGTCAAAATCCCATATTTACATGTTCCAAAAGAAGGTCACCTCACTCCTCTGGGGCAGACCTCATCTTTACCAGCTCTCAGATCTAATCCTAACGTGGCATTTCTCCCAGCAGACAGGATGACGCCAAGAAAAACCTAACAACACGCCTCAAATACAGGGTAGCTTTCCTCTGGGCTGGAAACCCAGCTAGCAGGATGCCAGAGGAGGGTGGACCGGGGGTAAAAGGACATCTCACCTTGGCCTCATAGGCTTCCCGGAGCAGCCCACATGCTTCACAGACTATGAGGAAGTACAACATGATAATCACCACCAGCAGCTGATAACCGCAGTCAGCGCCAACTTGCCTCCACAGCACGCCGAAGCATCTGAACAACCTCCCAACATTTTCCCAACACTGCAATGCCTGGTGGCATCTCCAGAGGATGGGGTACGGCCCCCAGCCAGCAGAGCCTCTGCCATACACATGATGGGAGCCCCGGGCATGCCACCACAAAGAGCTGCCCACTGCTCTGCTCACTGCCAAACCCTCTTCCAGCCCACCTGGGCGCCTGCTCCTGCCCATCTGCCTCGACACAGTGGAATTAAACTCACCTGAGAAGCAACACCACAGCTACCACGGCACACACAGTGGCAAGTTTGCCTGGGTTCAGGCCCTGATCTCCCCAGGAAAGAGATCGATCTCTTGCTGCTCCACAGCACCTGGTACAGCCGGAACGAAGCACTGCTCTGCTAGAGCACAGGGGACAATTTATAGAGCTCCCGAGCAACAAATTACTCCACAGATTGCAGCGCTAAACAGCTCAAAGCAACTTCTGGTACCGAGCCGAGGGACTTTCCTCGGGTCTGTGCTGCGGACAGAAGCTTCTGCCCCCTGCAAAACAACATTTGGTTGATTTTCCTCAGGACCCTCGACCTCCCGGCACCCTTCCCCTGTCCAGGGAAGGCAGCCCTGGGGCTTCCATGGGCCAGGTGCCATCTCCATCAGTCACGTCCCTGTCCCTGTCCCTGTCCCCATCCCTGTCCCCACACCGCACACCCCAAGCCTCCTCCTGGCCAAAGGACCAACGCAGACACCAGGGCCACCTCGGTGAGCACCGGGGACACCGCAGCATTTCTCGCCTCGGTGCCTCCGGACAAACTTTGCTTTCTCCCCACGGACACGGTGACATCCGCGGGGCTGGGGACACCCCCGGTGGTCCCGGGGGGACAGAGCAGAGCAGAAGGACACACGACAACCGCAGGGTCCCCGGGGAGGGGAGGCCTCCCCCCTCTCCTCCTCCTCCTCCTTCCCACCCGGGGACACGGGAGCGGACAGCGCACGGCCGAGCAATCAATCCCCCAGCCACCCGGACTCACCGGAGCCGGTGCTGTTGCCGTGAGCGGCGGGGAGCCCCAGGAGCTGCAGGAGCCCCGGGAGCTGCAGGAGCACCGGGAGCAGCCGCAGCCCCGGGCCGGCTCCCTGCGCCATGGCCGCCCGCCTTATCCCGGCATCGCCGCCCGCCGCCGCCCGGGGCTCCGCAGCGCCATCGCCGCCGCCGCCGCCCGCTTCCGCCGCCGCCTCCCCGCCCCGCTCCGCCCCCGCCACAACCGGGGCCGCCGGGGGCCGGCCCGGCGCTGCGGGGCTGCGGGAGGGGCTCGGGGGGAGCCTTTGGGACCCCCGGCTCAATAGAGAGCTTCTGGGGAGCCCGGGATGCGCGTGGGGCTCGTGGGGGCCCCCCCAAGGCCTGGCAGGGTCCTGAGGCATCCCCGGGGTGGAAGCCGGGACCTGGGGACAGCACTCATCCTGGGGACGTCGCAGAGCCCTGTCAGCACCCCGAGACCTTGGGATAACCCCAGGGAGCCCTGAGACTTCACAAGGTCCTGAGGTCCCCCTGGCACCCCAATAGCCCGAGAGGTCTCCGAGAGCCCTGAGGGAGTGACCTGGGATGGGCTCAGAGCCCTGTGGCCGTGTGCCGCTCCCAAAATCCCAGAGGAGTCCCAGCACATCCAGGCTTGCCAGGGGCATGCCCCGTGGCCACCAGGAGGTCTCTGGGACAGTCCCTGTGTGGGCTGGGGTCTGGTTCATCCTCACACTGTGACCTCCCTTCTCGTGCCCCTGTGAGGGCAGCAGCTCTCCAGCCAGGCTCGGCACATGCTGTGGGGCAGTGCAGCCACCTGCCACAGGAACAGCAGCGCTGGGAAAACAAAGGGCTTAAACTCGCCATCATCCTCATCTGCGGGTGCCGGCGTGGCATGGCAAGCCCTGTGGCGATGCTTGGCTTGGTGCAGCTGGTCTTTGGTTCCCCTTCCTCCTCCTCCCTGTGCTGCATGGTGGTGGCCTTGCAGTGGGAAGCAGCACGCTTCCTTCTCTGCCACCCTGGGCAAGCTGCATCTGATCCATCGCGGCTTGGTGCGGGAGACCCACTCCTCACCACGGCTGACCCTCCCCAGCCTGCCGGCACCAGTGGGCTCTGCACTGCCCCATCTGCTGGGGCTGAGCCCCTGGAGTAGCACGGGGCACTGCAGGATGCATCATGTCATGTTAATTCTTGCTTTAGCTGCTATGTACACAGGGAACAGGTTATTCGTCTCTTGTCAGTAACTTCCCATGTGTACCGTGGCTGAAATATTCCCCTTCCCCTACTGACCCACCCCAGCGCAGTCATACCTCAGAGGCTGAGTTCTCCGTGCCTGAGATCAGTGACCACAGCTTTTTTAGCACGGAAGTACTGCTGTTCTGTTGTCACAAGTGGGGTTGGCCTCGAAAGAGAGGATATAACCTCACACTCATTCTTCCTGAGAGAGAATGTCAAGAATTTCCAAGAAAATTCCTTGTTTAATGAACTAGCAGAAATTCCTTCTCTTCTTTGTGTACCATTAAAATTCCTGGAAATCGCATGTGTGGGCTACATCTGAAATTTGCTTTTGTGTGAGGTTAAGGGTTTATTTGAGGGTTCTCTGGAGTTCATGATGATTTTTGCCACATTTTTCCCAGGCAGAAAATCCAGCTGTAGTGATACCTGTTTCTTTTGTGGTGCCAACAAAAATCTCAGTGTTTGGAAACCCCCAGGTAAGCTTCTGTCTTCACTGAAATCTAAGGGAGCACGGTCCTGTCAGGACCAGAGGTTCTGTCTAACTTCAGCATTTGACTCTGAATACAGTGCAGGTGCCTGTGCCAACAGGCCAGCCTGTGTCACGGCTAGGGCTAACAGCAGCTGCTTACTGCTCTTAGGTCCACGAGTGAGCCCCTCTTCAGGAAGTCACAAGAGGAACAACCTGCTCTTGATCATGTCTTTTCATGTCTTTCTTACAAGGTTTCAAACAGGCCTGGGGAGAAATTGTGACTATGTACTGAAACAACCTCATCTGAAGCTGTGATCTGGAAAAATAACTAATGGCGACTTGTCCAAATTCTGTGGAGCATGAATTTTGATAAATACACTTCTACTGTTAAAAAGAGGCACTCAGCTGCTCAACCATTGAAGAAGGTATAAAAGCTTCCTGAACAAGCAGCCACACATTTTGTTGCATTGCTTTCCATAAATCCATAGCTGGAATCTTCCTGGCCATACACAAAGGTCTCTAAAGAGCACGGAGCTGGCACAGTCTGCTCCCGTATCTATTTGTCTGATTTTGATATAAGGAAAGTTCAAATAAATAAATAAATAAATAAATAAAAAAGCGCTGGTGCGGCCTTAGCTCGAGCACTGTGTGCAGTTCTGGGCACCACAGTATAAAAAGGATGTGAAACTGTTGGAGAGTGTCTAGAGGAGGGCTACAAAGACGGTGAAAGGCCCAGAGGGGAAGACATAAGAGGAACAGCTGAGGTCACTTGGCCTGTTCAGCCTGGAAAAGAGGAGGCTGAGGGGAAACCTCATCGCAGTCTACAGCTTCCTCACAAAGGGGAACAGGAGGGGCAGGCGTTGATCTATTCTCTTTTGTGAGCAGTGATAGGACCCGAGGGAATTGTCTCAAGTTGCAATAGTGGAGGTTCAGGCTGGGTATCAGAAAGAGGTTCTTCGCTGAGAGGGTGGTTGCGCATTGAAACAGGCTCCCCAGGGCATAGTCATGGCACCGAGTCTGTTGGAGTCTAAGAAGTGTTTGGACTGTGCTCTTAGTCACATGGTCTGAGTTTTTGGGTAGACCTGTGTGGTGCCAGGATTTGGACTCGATGATCCATATGGGTCCCTTCCAACCTGGGATATTCTATGATTCTATGATTTTAACCATCTCCGGTTAAAGCCTGGGATTGTGTCTACCTTGCAGCTGATTGCCTAACTGAATTCACTGTGGCAGGGGATCTGGAAAGGAAGAGTACTGCGTCCCATGAGCATGGATCAAAACTCCGCTTTGAGTTGTATGCTCTGACTTCAGATGGAATACTAGACATTTCTCTACCATTGCAGGAGACTGGTAAGAGGCTTTCTGTTGTAGTCCATGGAGTAACATAATCCAGCAATGCTTTGAGTGGCTCGGGTCCTTTCCCATCCATCAACTTCATCACAGGATTTCCTTTCTTGCCATGCCTCAGGAGCCCCATATGTGGCAGGCCAGGCACCAGTTGGGTCCTTGGCATGGATGTGCTCTTCTGTACAGTCCCTCCAGGCAGCCCAGCAAAGGGAAAGGTAAGAAGCAGAGAATCAGCAGCAAAATAAATGCATCTCTCTAATTCTTAGTCCCAGCTTTGCTACACGCAGCTTCCAATGATATTCCAGAATGGAAAAAATAAGAAGTCGATTGTTTCAGTGTAAGGTGACACAGATACAGAACTACGGTCTAAACCAGGAGATATTGAACTTGGACTGACTATTAGAGCTCAGGAAAAATATCCTGGAGTCTTTTTTGATGGTTCAACAAAATTGTAGTCTTGGTGTGCAGAGCAGTCCAAGAAGCCAGCAAAATGTGGTGATGTCATCAGGAAGGGCTCTGAAGGCAATAGAGAGGACATTATTTGGCTGCTAAAAGCTTGGTGCACTCACATCTATGCAGTTGTGGCCTCTGGACACAGTGGACACATTGTCCTGAGGAGGGCAACTGAGATGGTCGTGGGCATGGGGCAGCTGCAACATGATGAGGGCCAGGGAAGGCTGGGATTTTTCAACCTGGAGGAGGGGGCACAGAAACTTTGCAAGATCACAAGGTGAATGTGCACCTCGTGCTCATTGGGTTTTGTAACACTAGAACTAGGGACCATTGATGAGTCTAGTAAATTGGTTTAAAATGGATGAAAGGGACTTCATGTGAGGCAGGGAGGGAGAATAAACTTCTGGAACCTGCTGCCACAGGAGGTTGTAGAAACAAATGGGATCAGCAGGTTTATAAAGAGATTAGCAAATTCAAGAACAACAGGTCAATAAACAGGTGCCGAAGGCAACATGCAGGAATGTACGCTCTGAAATCATAACTACTGATGCTGCGGATGTTGAAAGAGCAAAACCAAAAAAGGTTAGGCTCATGTGATCACCCTAAATGCCATCTCCTGTTGCTGAAAACAACACTGGGTAAGATGAACCAGTGATCTGATCCAGCACAGCATTTCTTATATTCTCAGTTTCATAATTCCTAGGCACATTCAGATCTTCTCAGGTGGTTGGTGCATGGTAGGAGGACAGACAATTAGCAGGAAAAAAAATTTTGCATTTCCATTCCAAGTTGAAAATCTGATCAATGTCCAGTGGATAACATCCAGCAGACCCAATATGAAAATGCTGTAAATTCATTGAAAAAGGTTGCTAGAGGTACAGTCTAGTCACAATGGAAATCTGGCTAGATCTAATTGTCAGAAAAGACATGGTTAGCCACAAGAAGAAAGTGGGAAAACAGTGCAAAGGAGTTGTGCTAAGTTTCTGCTGTTCAGTTGATGAATGACTCCAATACTGCAGTGACAGCCCTGAGAAGGAATCTGTGGTCAACATCAAGTTACCACAGACCCGCTCCTTCTCCTCCCAGATATAAAATCCAAGACATGGAATCTGCCACGAATATCTCCAATGGCAAGGGATTCATCATGTTTGACCGTTTTTGGTCATGGGGAATTCACAGAATGACACCTCATAGGTCAACTTGGAGGGGGATCAGCAGACAGTTTTTCTAAGATGTTAAAATTTTTGTGATGTCAAAGAAGAGCAGCCAATGTTTAAAGTTCTGATAATGCTTGTTTTTGTCAGCCCCTTTCTCTCCAGAAGGACCAGCTGTGCAGTAGCTGGTGCTTCATATGGCTGCTCCACTGGGAGCAATCTCTGCTTTTAGGAAAGTAAGGAGGGAAAGTATTTTAAGTCCTTCATCAAAACCGACATTATAGGGAAGGTTGACTCTGTCTTTTTTGACTATTTTATTTTTCCCACTGAATCAACACCTTCCTTATGAGGCTTTAAAGAAGAAAACTCCAGCAAGCTCAGTAGCCTGATGTCTGAGATCTGACAAGGAAACCTCTCACGAAAGGGGTCTTGAGAGCTGGAAACAATTACAGAAAACAGAGATGCAAGGGCACAAATCGAACCTGTACCAGTGCAGAGGAAGGGCAGGAGGAAAACAGCCTGGCTAAACCAGTGCTCTCAGTTGCCAGAAGGAACCACTGACTGGAGATGAGGCAAACTCATTAACAACACATATTAGGAAGGAGCTGCTAGCCTGTAGGGACATGATCAAAGGACCAAGACACAAAGGAAGATATAGCTCACAAGAGTCTTAAAGGCCAAAAATAAAACATCCCATGAGGAAGATGTTGATTCAGCAGAGACAGGAAAAGTAGTCATAGAAGAAAGAAAATAGAGTCAGTCTTCACAAAAATGTCATTTTTGATGAAGGACTTACAACTGGCAAAAGAGCAGTTAGAGAAGGTGGGCAGATGCTGAAAAGAGTGCATATAATATGTTTCAATGATTCCAATGTTTTTAGACTGTTTGCCTGAAAAAAAAAATTAAAAATCCCTTTTACCTCAGTAGCTGATTGAAGCCATCCCACACCATCCAAATCTTTGAGAAACCGTGGAGAGTGATGGGGTTGCTGAAGTAAGACAATAGGTTCTATTATCATTAGCAGGGGCAAAGGAGGAAACTAAGGAGCTATAAATCAGAAAACTTCAATTCACAAAACAAACACAAACAACAACAACAACAAAAACAAACAGTGGGATATTTAATCGAATAAAGGGATGAGTAATAACCATTGCTATTGCCAAGAATGAATCATTTCAGATGAGTCTGTTTTCCTTCTGTGACATATCCCAGTCCTTGGTTCAACATCATTATTCACTGTTCCCTCATCAATAACTTATGTGTTGTAATGGAGAATACACTTATTAAAATCTCGGATGTGCTTGAGCTGGAAGGGTTGTGAGCACCCCAAAGCACTGGGTTAAAATTCAAAATTATCTAATTTATCAGAGAGACCAATTCAGTATGGGAAGTCTGACATTTAGGAAAGAAAATTTGTCCAAACACAAGGCAAACAAACTGCCTAAGCAGCAATTTTTTGGCAAAGGACCTACAGGTTACACTAATTGCAAGTTATGCTGTTGGCATATTGAATGACAATATGGGATATAAACACAGAAGAACCAGTTGTCAACACGTTTTCCCTTATCTCTCCAGAAAGAGGATCTCTCAGCTAAGATCAGCTATCCTAAGATCAGCTTTCAAAAAGAAAAGAATTCTGAATCCTCCCATTGCTCCTCTGCTAAATAGGAAAGTACGTTTTAAATGGGAAATTCTTGGTAAAATCCTCTAGGAAGCTTGCCTTCTTCCAGAAGTATGTGGTTCCTTGTCCCTTTCCACGAGGCACTCTCCAGGGCCATGACTTTTTATCAGATGCTAATAAGAGAAATATCCAAGCTACCTGGATAAAGCTGTTTGCAGTCTCTTGAGAGGCTGGCAAAACTGTCGCAATCAGGTAAGCCATAGCTGTCAGGTTCATTTCCTGGTGTTTCAGTAAAAATGAGCTCTCAGATGCCACTTGCCTTGGTGACAACTACATAACAAAACACTTTGTTGTTCCTACAGTCAAGTTAAAAAACGTCATGCCCAACACAGTTGCTCCCAACCGGTTGACCTCTGAGCAGCGGCAGCCCCTGCTCAGCTGCCCCAGTGCCATGGCTGAGCACGGCACCCCAAGGTCTGGCACGTCCCTGAGGCCAGCAGGGCTCTGCTGTCCTGGCTGTGTCCCCCCATCTCCTCGGGCACCCCCGGCCTGTTCACTGGCTGGGCAGCATCAGGAGCAGAGAAGGCCTTGGTTCAGCAACAGCTGGAACACCGGGGTGTGACGCATGTTTTTACCAGCCTGCACCCAGAACAGCACCACATGAGCTACCATGAAGAAAATTAACTCTATCCCAACTAATCCAGCATCCTTACTAATCTTCTGATGCTATTAACTACCTTCTCCTGATACACGTTCTTTGTGGAACATTCCGAACATGAGCCAGCAGTGTGCCCAGGTGGCCAGGAAGGCCAACAGCATCCTGGCTTGTGTCAGGAATAATGCAGCCAGTAGGGTCAGGGAGCAGATTGTCCCCCTGTGCTCTGCTTTGGTGAGGCCGCACCTCAAGTGCTGTGTTCAGCTTTGGGCCCCGCACTACAAGAAGGACATCGAGGCCCTGGAGTGTGTCCAGAGCAGGACTACGAAGCTGGTGAAGCACAAGTCCTGTGAGGAGTGGCTGAAGGAGCTGGGGGTGTTTAGTCTGGAGAAGAGGAGGCCCTGGGGAGACCTCATTGCTCTCTGCAGCTACCTGAAAGGAAGGCATGGGGAGCTGGGGGTTGGCTCCTTCCTACAGGTAGCTAGTGATAGGACCAGAAGGAGCAGCCTCAAGTTGCACCAGGGGAGGTTCAGGCTGGAAATGAGGAGACATTTCTGCTCAGAAAGAGCAGTCAGGCACTGGGACGGGTTGCCCAGGGAGGTGGCGGAGTCACCGTCCCTGAGGGTGTTAAGAAAAGGTTGGACTTGGTGCTTGGGGACCAAGTTAGTGGGTGATAGTGGTGGTATGGAGATGGTTGGACCAGATGATCTTGGAGATCTTTCTTTCCCAACTTTAATGATTCTGTGATTCTTTGTTTCTGGTGCAAAGCAGTATTTCAGGATAATTCCTAAGGAAGGCAGCCTTCTGGAAACCCCCTGAGAACATGGACAAACTTATGTAAGGACCTGCACACTGTTGGACAGCCTGGCAACTGCTGGAGGCTCCAGCTCGGGCTGCAGCCAGGAGCAAGGCTGCACTGCCTGGCTGGCTCTGATAAAGGGACCACGGCTTGAGGCCCCCATCTTGTGGCAGTGGGGGTGAGTGACGGCGACAAAACATTTGGCTGTTTGGAGCACAGTGCTTCTGTGGCCAGGCAGAGATGGGGCACTGCCTGCTGGGACAGGCTGCCTCCTCTGAAACTCCTGCCCTGCTGTGTCCTACCTAAGGACACAAGGAAGTGAAAGCCTGGCAGAGGCAGCGGCCAAATCCTGACCCACACACGTACTATTCCCCTGCATTGCTTCTTACACTTCACTCTTCATGCACAGGGGCAAGTGTCTGTCCTTCCACCCAGACCCACAGGCCAGGGAGCGAGGGGGCCCATGACACCTTCAAGTTGGCTCCGTGCCGTGGCTTTGCTGTGCTGGCTGCCCCAGGGCGTTCTTGAACCTTCATCCCTGCACCAAGCACCTCTGAGCCCTGGCAGGGACAGGACACAGTTACTCAGCACCTGGCAGGTTTTGGGTTGCTTTCCCTACCCCCCACCCCCCCAACTATCTGCTGCCCTGGTCCTTTACCACACCCGCAGGCTGGAAAAGAGCCCATGAGACTCTTATCAGCCACTTGCAGCCCCCCACCTGCCACAGCCACCCCACAGCCTCACTGCTGGCCACGATAAGGGCTGGGAGCTACACAGAGCCCCCAGCGCTGCTTCACAGCCTGCTCTCCTTTTCCTGCCCCTACATTATACTGCTGAGGCTCCGTCCCAAAAAGCAGGATCTGGGGCTGAGCCCTAGGAGTCCCTCATGCCTGCTGTCCCCCCTCAGTGTGCCCCCAGCACCCCTACTAAGCAGCACACTAGCAATGCATCATTTGATGGGAAAAGAGAAGTCCTACAAGCATTGTACAGCCAGTTGTGGGGCTGCACGGAAAGCTGTCCCTGCACAGGGGGCCCTCACCATGCCATCACACAGCTGGTGGCAGGTGCCCGTCCTCCAGTCTCCTGCAAGCGCTTCCAGGATGAGGTGGTCTCTTCCCATGCAACTTTGTCCTCAGCTTGGTAAGGGGTGCACAGGACTCTCCACCCCAACTGGAAGGATCCCAGCGTGACTATGGTGCTCTGGTGGGAAGGTCAGGACGGGCCGGGGTTGCAGGGATCTCCCAAGGACCAGCTTCTGGCTGCTCTCTGTCCTTTCCTCTCCACCAGTGCCTAGAAATGCTCTGCTCATACCCACAGCTGGCAGAGCACTGTCTGCCTCTTGGGCACCACCACCCAACCACCTTCTCTCCGAGCAGGGAAGAAAACAGAGCCCCTTTCCCCGTGCCTGCCCACCTGGTTCAGGGGATCTCCAGTTCGGGTGCACAGAGCCCCAGAGCCGCTCCCTCCCTCTCCCTCCCCATGGAGGAACAACCAGAGCAGGACACCAGGGCTGGAGCACAAATGCAACAGATTTTATTTCAGATCATTTGGCTGCTCGCAGTTGGAAGGCTGGCAACAGGGTGGGTCCAGCTCTAGCCACGGTGCCGTCTAACGGTACTTGGCAGTCAGCACAGCACCCACGGCGCACATGAACTTGTCCAGGGAAGCGTGGACCTCTGGGGTCAGGGCAGCGGGGTGGTGGATGGCAACCACCACCAGGAAGCAGTGGCCCAGGAACTGAAAGGCAAAAGGAGACGGTGAGCGAGTGGGGGAGGTAAAGGGGTGGCCGGATGGCCCAGGAGGGGTGCTGAAGAGGAGCTGGGGGGAGTCCCCAGACTCACTTTGAAGTTGACAGGGTCCACACGGAGCTTTTGGGCGTGGAGGTCACTGAGCTTGGAGAGAGCACCCGCGATGTCATCGATGTGGTTGACAGCCTCAACTAGGGCAGCCGCCACCTTCTTGCCATGGGCCTTGATCTGAGCAGAGCCGTGGGACAGGTCAAAGTGGGGGAAGTAGGTCTTGGTCTGGGGGTAGGCGATGAACATCCTGTGGAGCAGAGCGAGTCAGGGCCAGCGGGATCAACGGACAGGGGGGACAGATGGGGTGGGGTAGGACACGGACAGTCACGGTGGGGGAAAGCATGGGGTTAGAGAGGAGAGGATTGGGGACGGACAAAGGACGGGGACAGACACCTACCTCTCCAGGGTCTCGGCGCCATACTCTTCAGCATGGCCACCGATTTTGGAGAAGACACCCTTGACGTTGGTCTTGTCAGCCGCGGACAGCACCATGGTTGCAGCTCAGTGTTGGCAGCCCCCAGCACGGGTGCCCCCACTGGTGCCGCCGGCCTTATATCCCCGTGCCGGCCCGGGCGCCGCCCGCCCCCGCCCGCCCCGCCGCGGCTGGACCTCGGCCAGGCGGGGCCGCCGCCCTGCCCCGCCTGCGGCACCGGCACCACCGGGGGGGGGCGACCCTGGCCTGAACTGGGGTCGGGGTTAGGGTTAGGGGGGGTCGGACCCCGGCACGAGATGGGTTTAGGGTTAGGGATTGGGGGGGCTGATCCCGGCATGAACTGGGTTAGGGTTAGGGTTAGGGTTGGGGTTAGGGGAGTCTGATGGGGTTAGGGTTAGGGTTAGGGTTAGGGTTAGGGTTAGGAGGGTCTGACCCCAGCACGAGATGGGATTAAGGTTAGGGTTTGAGGGGGGGAGGTGACCCCGGCATGAGCTGGGATTGTGGTTGGGGTTGGGATTAAGGTTAGGTTTGGAGGGGACTGACCCCAGTACAATCTGGGGTTAGTGTTGGGGTTGGTGGGTTCCAACCCTAACAAGAGCTGGGTTGGGGTTAGGGCTAGGGTCTGTGCTGGCACAGGTTAAGGTTAGGGTCTGTGGTGACACAACTGGAGGATTCCCTGTCTCCTGGGAACAGGGTACACACAGCAGGGCCAGGGGGTCAGCACCAGGCACAGATGCAAGCACCAGCCTGCAGGAGCTGACAGCTGGGGAAGGAAGGAAGGCACGCAGGGCCACAGTGGCCCATGGTGAGCCCTGTGCACCCTGAATGATGAAGGTGAGGAGGGCAAGGAGGATGAGGAGGGCGAGGAAGATGAGGACGGCTGGCAAGGTGAGGGCAGCAGTGCTTCCAGTAGGTTCGAGAGCAGGCGGGTGGAGGACAGTTCACACCCCTGTTTCCTCCATGGCCAGCGGTTCTTATCATTTGTGTTTGGGGGAGATTAGCTTGACCTGGCACCATGTCAGAGCATGGGAGGAGGGGGGAGCAGAGCCCAGGGAAAGAGTATCAGGGCAGAGTGTTTTCATCCTGTGCACACATCAGTGGGGCAAACCACAAAAGCAGACGAGCCCTTCAAACTGAAGGCACAGGAATATTTGGGGGTAAATGAACATGGAGACAGATTTAGATAATGCTTCAGAGCATGGAGGAAAAGCACGGTGTGTTCATGAGTGCACTCACAAAAGCAGGAGCTAGCATGGCACAAGGACTCCCCAGAGCTGTTTCTGTGCATGCAGGGTCCCAGTATGCCCAGTGGCCTGCACTCAGCCACTGCTTTCCTGATGCACTTTCTCTCATCCCTCACAATCTCTTGTTACCTCCCTCTGGTGCCACAATGCAGAATAAACCCTGGGCAAGTTTAATATCTTATAACCTATCATCTCCTTCAGATCTAAAGCCAGTTATTTTGTTTTGTTTTGTTTTGTTTTGTTTTGTTTTGTTTTGTTTTTGACTCAGGCTCCAAGAATGTGAAACCAGTGGCATTGGAGTACAGCTCTGCAGGGAGCAGCTCACACCTCCCCAGATGCCATGGGAGGAGCAGACACACAGGGCAGGGGCACTTCTCAGGCACTTGCTAGGTATTTGTGGCTCAGGGGCTTGAGACCAAGAGCAGTGTTTGTACTTCATGGTTCACAGTGGATTTTTTTTCACTCTGTGAACTTGTCTGATTGCCTGTGGAGCTCATGCAGGCACTTAGCTCCCACAGCATCCCAAATCAAATCCTAAACAGTCATGGTGACAGAGCCAGGAAGAGTTAATCCTTCCCCAGAAAAAATCCTTCAAGGAGATCCAGGAACCATGGTTGGCCTCACATACCCTTACCCCCCACCCAAGGTTTGCAGGCATGGGCAGGTGGCAGGCTGAGCTCTGTCCCCGAGGTCCTGCTACCAGCTTCAGGATTGTGTTTAACTCAGCAGGTCCCAAGTTGGGATGGGAGAGTGAGCAGGGCCCTGGAGAGTAGCCATGGACCCCAGAGCCAGTGCCCCCTCCCCACCTCCACAGCCAGCCCCACCAGCAGGTCTCTCCATTCTGAGGGATGTGGGGAAGCAACCCAGCCCTCCCTGGGACCCCCGATGCCCAGTCCCAGCACACACAGACACAGAGCTGTGGTAATGGTGTCTTTATTGAAGGTGCAAGGGTGCAGGCAGTGGCTCATCTGTACTTTTCAGCCAGCACGGCAGCCACGGCGGACATGAACTTGTCAAAGGCAGCATGCATCTCGGGGCTGTAGTCTTTGCCCAGGTGTGCGGCCAGCACCACCTGGAAGCACTGCGCCAGCAGCTGCAAGGCAAACCAGGGCTTAGTACCCCTGCTCTGGACAGACAGCCCTGAGTCTCCCTCAGTCCCCCCCCTGAATCCCCCTGAGGCCCTGAGTCCCCCTGAGTCCCCCACCCTGGCCCTAGCCTCTGCCCAGCTCCCATCCAGACACAATCCCAGCCTCTGGCCCACATCCCAGATGCAATCCCAGCCCCTGCTGTCTGGCTGCTGGCCCCCAGGACCCTGGTACCCAGGACCACAGGACCCTGGCCCTCAGCCCCCAGGACTGCCAGACCCCAGGAACCTCAGACCCCTGGACCCCCAGACCCTCCACCCCAGACCCTCAGACCCCCGGACCCAAGGACCCTAGTTCCCGCTTGCCTTGAAGTTGACGGGGTCAACACGCAGGTTGTAGGCGTGCAGGTTGCTGAGCTCAGACAGGGCCTGGCTGAGGTTGTCCAGGCTCTTCACGGCATTGCCCAGGGCAGCCGCCACTTTCTTGCCGTGGCCACGGACCTGTTCAGAGCCGGGATGCAGGTCGAAGTGGGGGAAGTAGGTCTTGGTCTGGGGGTAGGCGAGGAACATCCTGCCGGAGCGAGGCCAGTCAGTTTTGGTGCCCTGCTGCTTTGCCCATCTCAGCCCACACCCCGTGGCTCTCTGGGTCCCAGCCCGCACCCGCTGCAGGGCTCCTGCTCCCTGCTGCCCACCCCGTGAGTGCCCCCTGGGCCCAGCCCACACCTCTGCAGAGCTTCACTTCCGAATTCCTCCTGGTGGCCAGCCACCTTCTCCCACAACTGCGTGATGAGCTTCTTGTCCTCGGCGGTCAGCATGGCGGCAGCTGGTGTGGCAGGCTGGCAACTGACGGGTTTGTGTGGTGGAGACACCCGCGGGGCCGAGCTCTTATAGCACCCTGCGCTCCCGCCCTGGCCTTATCTTATCAGCGTGGAGGGGTGGAGGGGCTGAGGCCACGCAGTGCTGGGACCAGGGAGAGGCTGCAGCAGTTCCTTGGGGGGCCCCAGCTTCCCCCAAGGGGGCCCAGGGGGCCAGGCCCCAAGGGGGGCCCAGATGGGGCACCACTGCTCTGCTCTGCCCTGCTCTGCCCTTCCAGCTGAGCTGGCCCCCACAGGTGGCATTGCCGCAGCAGGCAGAAGGGATCCGAGGCAGCCCCTCACCAGGCCTGGGGCCGGGGAGAGCACCCAGCAGGGCTGTGCCTTGCAGTCAGCAGCAGCCATCAGCACATCCCATGGGTGCCACAGGCCAGCCACAGCCTTGGTCTTCCTTGCTAGTGCTCCCGTCCAGATATGCCATTCTCCCCTCGCCAAAGCCCTGTTTGGTTCTTTGTCACTTGTGTCAGGGCAGATCCCACACCTGCCCATGGCCCTCCCATCCTCCAGCCTCTGGCACATGCAGCCCACTCTGAGCAAAGATCGCTCGGGCCACGTCTGCTCCCTGTGCTGCCTTTGCTTTCTGCATGCTCCCAATGCCTCTGAGCTAGAGCCATGGACAACCTTTGGGGCAAGCCCTTACAGGTCATGCCATGGACCTGCTGTGGGAAAGGCATCTCTCCATCAGTCCAGAAAAATCTGGGTGGGGGAAGAACCTCTTTCATTGGCACATTGTCTTTCCAAAGTCATGGAATCATAGAATCCTAGAATCATAAAGGTTGGAAAAGATCTCCAAGATCATCTGGTCCAACCATCACCCTACCACCACTATCACCCACTAAACCATGTCCCTAAGCACCACGTTCAAACTTTCCATAAACACCCCAGGGATGGTGACTTCACCACCTCCCTGGGTGACCTGTTCCAAGGCCTGACTACACTTTCTGAGTAGAAATTCTCCAAAATTCTCCAACCTGAACCTCCCCTGGTACAACTTGAGGCTATTCCCTATAGTCCTATCATTATAGGTCCATACCTGCATGATTTTCAGGCCTGCACTTGTTGCCTCATTCCCATCCCAGTATGTGCTCCTGCCTCTCCACAAATGCTAGGACACTCCATAGGGGCTATGGTGGTTGAGGACTGTCATATCTTTCATTTATCTCTGTATGAAGTCATTGATACAAGTTTGGGTTTAGGGATGTACCAGGTGCTGATCTACCAGATCCCCCTGACTTGAGGACATTCAGGCTGGATATCAGGAAGAGGTTCTTCACTGAGAGGGTGGTCGCGAACTGGAACAGGCTCCCCAGGGCATAGTCATGGCACCGAGTCTGATGGAGTTTAAGAAGTGTTTGGATTGTGCTCTTAGTCACATGCTCTGAGTTTTTGGGTAGGCCTGTGTGGTGCCAGGATTTGGACTCAATGATCCTTATGGGTCCCTTCCAAACTGGAATATTCTATGATTCTATGATTCTACCTTCTAAGTTGTTGATTTAAACTTCTTAGCTACCCAAAAACCCACCAATATAGTGTGCTTAAAAATTGTACTGGTCACAGAAAATGCTGTGGTACACTTTAACACGTTTAGAGCAGTTTGATCGTTTCAGACCTTCTGCATCTTCTCTCTCACAACTACCCAAGTTCAGAGCCTAAATTTTGTAAATTAGATGAACACTACAGCTCACTGCACCAATTCAGGCTTGTTGATCAGAGTTTGCTTAAGACTTTGTACCCATCTTTTCATGTCAAAACTCCTCTGAGACACACATGGACAGTGAATGTAACTTGATAAATATCTCACTGAAAGAACACAGATATAGCTCAGCAAAAGAAACAGGGGTCACCCAGTCCTTAGACACAGATCCTTTCTAAGATGCACTATATGTTGTTTGTTCCACGTGTGGGGAGCTTATCTAGTCTTTGGCCTGTTCACAGCATGTGGCTTACTTAGGTAGAGAATACAACAACAAATGAAGGGACTTCTGATCTTCAAACCGCTCTAAACATTCCTGTATTTTCATGAAGAAGTGATGCATCACTGTAAGTCTTGGGAAGACTTTGGAAAAAGTAAGGATGTAAACAAAACAGCTCACACATCTTTTAGCATCTGGGAGCTGGGAAGGAGTCAGTGGGAGTCAGGAGGGCCTTGGCCAGTGAGGCGTGAGTAGATATGTATGGAAGATTCATGCCTCCCCCCCCCCAGGTATGTATGGAAGATTCATGCCTCCCCCCAGGGTGACTGTTGATACAGGTCAGCAATACAGGTGACCTGTATTCTTCCATCACCTTTTTCCAGACAAACACACGTAATTTCTGATCCCCCAGATGTCATCAACACTCCAGTGTTGATGTGTTCATTCCAGTGATTTCAAATGCATGAAAAGTTCCCAGTATATAAACAGGAAATGTCAAGCTGAGGGGACGGTCCCTTTAGGGACCAAGGTGTTCAAGAAACACCAAATACCTTGACCAGACCCTGTGAAGAAGAGCATGCAAATACAATGCTCAGCATCACCTTGTGCACATCCCACCATATGAAATGCAGCTATTGTTCAGACCAGGCTGTGCTGGATTTTGGAGAGGCCAAATGAAAAGCCTGGGTCCATTCAATATCCTAGAAGCGTAAAAGAATGCTTCCTAATCAGCTTTCCATATTATGTAGAGATTTCAGGACACCCCTACCTGAACACTACAGTGTAAGTGGAACATATGAAGATGAAAGCACAGAGACCATAGCTCACAGTTTAATTATTTATTGTGGTTTGCAGATGACCAAGCCCCTGCATAGGGGATTTGAGAGGACTGCATAGGAAGGAGTGAATACCCCAAAGCTTGGCAGCTGTGATGTGCCATGGATGTGCGTCCCTCATCCTCTGTGGAGGCCGTTTATCTGTACTTCTCAGTCAGAACAGAAGAAACACTGGACAGGAACTTGTCCCATGCAGCATGGACTTCTGGGGTGAAATCACTGGGATAGCGGGCAGCCACGGAGCACAGGATACAGTGGGAAAGCAGCTGTAAGGGAAAACAAGATAAATTCAATTGTAATCAGTAACAGATGCCAGTCTGAGGGTCTGCAATTGACCTTGGTTTGTCCCAGAATGTCTGGGATGACAAATACATGTCCCAAACAGGTGATGCTAGTGCCTGAAGAAGGAGTGTGTGAAGAAGCAGACTGGCCTCTTGTATTATATGGGCAAAAGGCACTGCTTGATATAAATCCCTTTTTCCTATTGTCTCTTTCTTCTTCACCAAAGGGAATTCAGATTTTATTAAGACTATTCATAGAAGGTGATACCACCTGACATGTAGGGAAGATTGATAAATTACAACAAAGGCAGCAAGGACTCAGGTCTGTCTAACACAAACCACAGAAGCACCTTGAATAGTTCTTTGCTTGACCTGAACCAGATGTTTTATTAGAAGATCCAGTCTCAGGTTAAAAATCAGATTGGGAACCAGCAGCAACATGAGTTGACAAGGCTGTACCATACAGTCAGGGATCAAACAACCATTAGCAAAATGATCTGTGGTCTGTAGTTATGTGACTATTTTCATTCTTTAAAATGTCTGTGTTCACTTACCTTGAAGTTCACTGGGTCCACCCTAAGGATGTAAGCATGCAGCTCACTGAGTTTGGCCAAAGCGCCTCTAATGTCATCAATGTTCTTCACAGCTTCCCCAATGGCATTCATGACCTTGGAACCATGGCCACGAAGCTGAGTTGAGCCTTGGCTGAGATCAAAATGAGGGAAGTAGGTTTTCGTCTGGGGATAGCTGGAGAAAAGCCTGGAGGAGAACATGATAATGAAGTTTGGCCGTGGAAAAGGCATGCATGATCTGACAAAACCTCTGGGCAAGTACACTGAAAAACCCACCAGCTTCAGAAGTACACTCCTTGAGCAGTTAACAGAGCTTGGAAGCTTGAAGCTGGCATCAGAAGGTCTTTCTGCTCTTAAACCTCTTTTGTAGTATGTACAGATTAAGCAATGGGCTAATCTATACATACTAGAGAAGAGTTAAATGTTTTTTTTTTTTTTTAAAAAAAAAACATAATGTATTTTTTTTTAATAAACATTAGCCCCAAATTGTCACTACATTTCCTGTATTACACTGTAAGCTAGTTTCCAGGACTTCTGAAAAAAATCTGAAAAAAATATTAACCTCTTTGTGACAGCTTGCTTAATTTGAATGACTGGTTTGCTGTGCTGTACTTCCTGCAGGGTCCAGTTTTGTTATTTCCTAACAGTTTTTTATGTATCAACTGGAGCCATGAAACATGAGTACCCAGTGAATCTCATGGACAGCTATTCCCTTGATGCCCATCATATGACAACTTATATGATAAATGACTGAAAGTTCATTTCCTAATAGTAATAACTCTGTTTTAGGTCATCAAGTATGAATGACTTCGAATTTCTCTTCAGGGTTCCTACCTATCAGTTCTTCTGAATTTCTATAATCAAAGTAAACCCATAAAATTGTTTAGGAAAGTATCTTTGCTGTAAGATTTTGAAGCCATCTATTAGAATTTAGTAACACTTACATAATTCCAGGGGGAAAAAAAAAAAAAAAAAAGAAAAGAAAAAAAAAAGTCATATTAGACACCATGGAGATAATCAAGCAATTCTCATCAGTCTCAGTGTGACTGTATGAATCTTACCCATATGACATTTACACAAGAAGCATCCTAATAGCAAACTCAGAGGTGGCACCCTCTGGAGAGGGTGTTCGGGGTGACTTACCTCTCCAGTGATTCTGCCCCAATGGCATCAGCTTGGGTAGCCACCTTGGCCCAGATGGTGATCACGGCAGCCTTCTCAGCTTGAGTCAGCGTCATTGTGTGGGAGAGTGCGGGCTCAGGCTCCTTGCAGTGAACGCTCAGAGCAGGTTTGTACTAGTTGCCCTCACAGCCCTGGTTATAAAGAGGCAGAGGAGAGTGGACCTTGGCGTCTGTCCACGTTCATTGGTCACTCCAGAGGCCCACCCATAGAGGTGGGAGACTCTTATCTCCCCGTGAAACAAAGCCTTTTTCGGAAAGGGTCAGTGCACTGGCCTTCTGTTTTGCTGGTGTTATCAGCTTCTTGCTTCTTAACATAATGGCTATGTGGCCTGAAAAAAAATGTCTGGACACATATTGATACATGAACAGAGAGAGAGTGCTGGAAAATTCCAGTGATGGCAGATTAAGACACGTCTTTAAGCTGAGGAGCAGGTGGATTTCAAACATACTAAGAAGCTTGGAGAAAAATCTTTACGTTACCCTGCTTCACAGATGTCAACACCAGACCATGTCTTTCATGCATATCATACACTTCCAATTCAAGTGGCCATCACATGTCCTAATATTATGTTAAATACTTCCTGGGTAGTGCTGGGAACAGGCTGGGAGATGCACAGCATAGTTCAGAGTGGGAGTGAGACCCTGCTTTTGTGGAAAACTGCAGATTTTGCCACCTGTTTGAGCACTTCCAGGCATTTGCCAGCCTATTGCAAAGAATTAGGGACCCACTCCACTATTAATATTGCTTATTACGGCAACAGTAGTAATGATTCATATGGATACAGGGAGAGAGAGCTTATGAATTTGAGACCTCATGAAATTGAGAATATTTATTCCAGAAAGAGGCATGTAGAAAGAGAAAACCCAGTTGGATGCACATGCTTCCTTACTGTCTGTGGATCTCAAAGTGCTGAGACCAGAGGGCTTCCTGAGGCAGTTAGCATAGATGTTTCCCAGCAGTTTATTTCCTTAACCTACAGTTCCCTCCTATAGAGATCTGAGTTACATCACTAAGTGCCTCATACCGCATCTCTCTGATTTCTACCTGTATGGTTCCTACCGTTAACTATCCCTGGTGCTGTAAAATAGCCCTCAGCACCTCAGACAGTGCTGGTATAAACTGTGCTACATGCTGGACATGTACAGGAAAGCCTGGTCCCATGCTAGAAAGCTTGTAGCTTCAGGGCTTGGACACACTTGATGGGTGAAGGACCAAATGAATAAAGGAAAGACCAGCACGGGTCTGTAATCACAGATACGTGGGCAAAATGTCAAAGAAATACCCTTCTGGAGATGGTCGCTTCTGATCCTCAGAGAGTAGTATCCTGCCAGCACATGAAGCAGAGGTAAATCTCTCTGCCACCCTGATAAACCACAAGACCAATACATACCACTGTGCATTGGCAGCAATGCACAGAAAGCTGGCTGGTACAGGCAGAGGCATCAGTGCTCTCTGCCCAAATAGCCTTGCACACTTATGCTGAGGAGTTGATATGTCAAAAACAGATTCCTTGCCAAGACATTTCACAACGCTACCAACAGCTACAGACGATGCTCCCCAGACATGGTTGTCCTGCTAAGATGAAAGCCCTTCTAAGGATCTAATGATACTTGGGTCATGTATGCGTTGGAGTATGTCCAGCCAACAGTTATCTGAATGAAAGTAGCAGTGCCAGTGCAATCATACCACCCAGCTCCCCTAAACGTCACACAGGCGCATGCACCAAATGTGGAGCTTCTCCTGAGAGCTACGGTGTGGCTCTGCTGTACTGCTGGGCACTGGAACCTGACTGCCAGCATGTGTTGGGTTTGGGGTGTGATGTTCGTGATGTTCTTATAGTTTTTTTTTTGTGTGTGTGTGTGCGGGGGGGGGGGGGGGGGGGAGGGTTTTGGCCTTCACATGAAGATAGGTCTCTTCTATAAAATGAAAATATTATATGCAGTTTATATAGTATAAACGGAGGGAGGTATCAAGGGAGGCTGTATTCATCACCTCTTACTATATGAATTAAAAAAGAAGAAGAAAAAAAAAAAAACTTGCAGATTTCCCACAGGAAAATTACTATGATAATAATGCTGCTGTTGTTTGTCTCCTCCCAAAAGTGTTGCCTCTTATATTGCCCACTGCATGGCAATGCTCCAAGTTCTGCTCTGTGAGAGTGCTTGCGAGAAGCCACTCTGACTCAGATATAGCCAGGCAGAGGCCAACAATACTCCTTCCTATTTTGTTGCCAACTGTTTAACCTGAATATCAGTCCTCCATGACTGGATGATTAAGGCCTGTGTAGGTACAAGGATCAAAGCAATGCCTGCACTGGAGGCTTGTTGGTTTATATGTATAAATTTTCACAGAATTTGAATTCATTTTCCAAGAGTTGCTCTTGCATTATCACAAAAGCCAGAGCAGCCAACAGGTGACAGTGGTTTGCCAGAAGGACCTAACCACTTGCCTACGATCAGGGTTGTGCTGGGGACAGCTTCAGGAACTCTTTAGAAACATGTTTGGTGGGAGAAGTATGATTTACAGCCATATGTGGCAATGTGACAGGAAGAGCGATGGGCTCTGCCCTTGCATGGGCTTCTCAGCCAAGTTCTTCCATTCCACTGTTTCAGCTACCCACAGGACACAGAGGCGTGGAGGTCCTGGCCTACGCGATGCAATGAGTTGGACAACACAGCTGCTGTTATTCCTCCGGTCACAGAGTTCATAATGAAGCCATGTCCTCTGGCAATGTGCATCAGACATGCCATCCTCTCTTTCTGCTGCTTCTCATAATTATGTTTCTTAAATCTGTAGCAGAATGTGCGCCCTGGTGCAGATGATGAATCTTTGTCATGAATCTGTGAAATGTCACCAAAGCCCTGGAAAAGAGCAGCGAGGCTGGGCTGGCACACACTGTCATCCTTCACAGCAGCTTGGCCTCAGGGCTGCCTGCCCTCCCACATCCTGCTCCCACAAGAACAAACAGAACAGGCAGCAAGCAGGAAAAGTGTTTTTTAATATTAACATAAGTCATTTTTAATCCTTCTTGAAAAGCAGGCTGTCAGATTTTCTCATTATAAAAGCTGTAAGTCAGCAATAGACCTGTTTGCTCATTATAAATAAAGTGGGATTATAATTTCCATGAGCCCTGACTGTAAATCCAGTGACTAATTGAATTTGTGCACCTCTGTGAGATCATGGATAAATGTCCCCATGAGCCCATATTCTGCACAGGGCCTGCCTCCCTCTCAGGGGGAATTTCAGTGCATAACGAACGGTGGCACATATAGCTGCTCTGACAAATGTGGAGTGTATTAAGTTTTGGGAATCTTAAAAGTAAAGAATCTTGCCTTTATTCTTTAATTTCCTTCTAGCACTCAAAGAGCATGCAATATTCTAAAGCTTTGCTTTAACTAAGCTCACCTACAAGAGCTGGAAATGACAAATATGTCTGTAATTTATAATATAAGAAAGTAAAATTATGCCTTGAAGCAGACACACTGGGAAATTTTAACATAGCTGCCCAGCACTGGTGCATGAGGAATGCTCTGCTGTGATAATGTGACTGCTCTTTAATCACTCTTAAACAACTCTCTCGCCTCAATGACACCTTCTCTTGCTTCAGTTGTTATCACCTGCGTTGCAGAGAATGACAGTGCTGATTAAGCCTTTTGCTGCATGTGCTCATCTCCCTTTCACTCTTTCAACCACCCATCTTTCTGCCTGATGTCCCAGGGAAGAATCTTGCAGAGAAAACTCCAGAGTTTTCCTCAGATTATTGTAATATCTAAATATTGCAAGCCAATACAGAAGAATTTACATGCAAAACCCAGGACATCCTCTGTCATAATTGTTGATAGTTTTCTGATCTGATTAGAACACAAAATAAGACAAATGCACCAAAGCAGCTGCTGGGCAAATAATGCTGCAATTAGTAAGCTATAGGCATTAAATCTACAAATTTACAGGAATGAGAAGACAAATTGCATTAGCAGTGCACACTGTGCTGCAAAGTGCCCTGAAATCATACAATGAACATAGAAAATGTGCATTTCCATGAGCACAGAGGAGAGAGGACTGATTTCCAATGCGTGCCTCCTGTGGAGACCCTTCAGTGTGTGAGCTGTGAGCAGGGACAGGTTCTTTAGTTACGGACGCAGTTACGGCAGTACCACTGACCACCAGCTTTTAGTGAAGTTCTAGAGCTGTAATAACAAAATGACTAAAAATGACTGAAAGAGATCATGGGGCATGAAAGTAGTGAAGGGGTGCGTGGGCATATGGGAAGAGGTGGGAATAAACCTTCCCACAGATAGCCAGATGCAGTGTAGGGTTTTGCAAATAATGGCAATCACTGGGCCGAGACTCCCACAGCCGGTGCGAGGCTGCCAGGACAGGTGCCCCAGCCAGGAGCTGGTGTCAGGGTGGGCTGGGTGCTGTCACTGCCCTGCGGCACCACAGCCACCGGCTGGGACCCAAAGCGCTGGGGGAAGAGCGCTGAGCTGGAATAAAGCCGTGGTGCCAGGCTGAACTAGGGGCACCGTCCCTAGGGATGTGAGGGACTGAAACGGAATGGATACAGCCAGAGCTGGCTGAAGGACTGAAACGGAACGGGTACACCGGGTGCTGGCTGCACTGAGGGCACTGCCTCAAGCGTGAGGTGCTGGGGGCACGGCTGTGACCGCTGGCGGTGCCGAGCCGCGCCGTGCCGGGCTGCCGAGCTCCGCCGGCCCCGCACCGGGGCAGCTCCGCCCCAGCGAGGGCTCCAAGGGCCGGGGAAAGCAGCGGCGGCCTCGGAAGCGGAAACCAGCCGAGCCGTGCCGCCTTCCTGCGGGCCAGGTCGTGGCGAGCCGTGCCGGCATGGGCGAGAGCACCAGCCCTATCAGCGTCATCCTGGTGAGCTCGGGCAGCCGCGGCAACAAGCTGCTGTTCCGCTTCCCCTTCCAGCGCGGCGCCGAGCACCCCGCTGCCCAGGCCAGTAAGTGTGTGCAGCCGCTGGGGTCCGCCCCGAGCCGAGCCGAGCCGAGCCGTCCGCCGGTGCTCCTGCACCTGAGCCCCTCGCCCAGCTCACAGCCCTCTGCGTGTCCTGGTGTGCCCCCCCCGCACGCCCCTGTGGTGTCACCGTGCCCTCATCCCCACAGTGGTTGGTGTGTGGCACCCCGGAGGCAGCCTCCCCCTTCTGAGGCTCATTTCGTGGTTGGTGTCCCCTTCACACACACACAGCTCCCCGTGCCTTGCCCTGCCTGGCACGGCACGCACATCTTCGTGGCTCAGAGCAGGGCTACAAAGCTGGTGGAGGGCCTGGGACACAAGTCTTGTGAGGAGCCACTGAGGGAGCTGGGGGTGTTTAGTCTGGAGATGAGGCACAGGGGACACCTTATTGCTCCCTACAACTGCCTGGAAGGAAGTTCTGTGGTTCTATTCTGTTTTTGTGGGGCAGCCATCTGTAGGCATACACCCCTTGGCACGGGGTGCTCACACCTCAGCGGCCGGGCTGTCCCCAGCCTGCTGCCACAGGGCACGGTGCCGAGCAGGGGCTGCCTGCAGGTGCCCAGGCTGACGTCTCTGAGGAAGGTGAATTTGAACCATGGTAGGGACTGGCATTACTCGTGAGGCAGTGTTGTGTTGGTGTTTTGTTGGTGTTGGATCAGCTGGAGCACTGGGGGTGTTCGAAACTGTGGAGGATGGAGGAGGCAGAGTAAGGAAGTGGAAGGGGGAAAGATACAGATCTAGGAGAAGGAATTCAGAAGAGACAAAGTGAGCTTTAACCAATAATGGGTAGGAACTAAGGAGCTTCAGAGAATCGTAGAATCATTTAGGTTGGAAAAGGCCTCCAAGGTCATCTGGTCCAACTGTTCCCCTGCCACCACTGTCACCTACCAACTCACGTCCCTAAGCACCACGTCCAGCCTTTCCTTGAACACCCCCAGGGACGGTGACACCACCACCTCCCTGGGCCACCCATCCCACTGTCTGACTGCTCTTCTGAGAAGAAATGTCTCCTCATTTCCAACCTGAACCTCCCCTGACACAACTTGAGGCAGTTTCCTCTTGTCCTTTCAGTCCATTGTGTTGAATAATCAGGTGGAGGAGGTTTCATTTATACAGGAAAACAGGACCTTTCGGGTCTCAGCCGGTTGCTGCGGAGGCAGTTTCACTTGTACCTCTTTCTCCATCGTTTCCAGCCCCAGCAGGTATCTGGGGTGCACTCAGACCTGCCTTCAGCAGGAGTCAGCCTGGAGCCAGGAGTAGGATAACTGTGCGTGTGCCTCTAAATGAGAATCATTGTGGCCATTGGTACTTGCCAGCGGGAAGAGGTGGAGGCTCTGCAGGGTGACAGGCTCCCCAGGGAAGTGCTCATGGCACTGAGCCTGTTGGAGTTCGGGAAGCATTTGGAAAATGCCCAGACACGTGGTTTGTTTTTTTGGTTGTCCTGTGAGAAGCCATGAGTTGGATTTGATCTTTGTGGGTCCCTTCCAACTTGGTATATTCTGTAAATTCTATAAATTCTGTGTAGTCTTCTCTTGTGTCTGCAATGGCTGACGTGAAGCCATGCTTGTGCTGGCCCTGTGCAGCCAGCATGGCTGGTTCTGGCCTGCACTTTGAGGTGCAGCTTTGAGAGGCCTTAGCATGGTTAGTGCCTCAAGATCACAGCATCATTACTTGCAGATCTAAGCCATTTCCAGGCAATGTAATTGCAGGTAAGTTTGAAATGATTTTTGATTTCAGTGTGAGTTTGGTGCCTAAGAACATTTGATGATTTGGGCCTCATTAAGAACATACCAAACTGAACATGAGGGTCACCTGGTAGGTGAGTATTTTGGTACACAACCTGAAGTTGTTCTACATGAATCTTTGCCAGTTGCCATATATCTTGGGAGATTTGACACCCCTTTTTAGGTTGTGAGTAATTTTTTAGTAGGCAAAAGTAATTTTTGAATCCCTCTCTGTTTTTTATAAGAAAAATCAGAATATATGTATATACATATGTATATATATATTTGCTGTCAGTTTCCCTCCTGTTTCTCTCCTCCTTTTTGTTTGCAAATGCTTTTGATATCTGTCATCGCAGAGGGGGCTTCTGGAGCATTATCATTCTGCTGACACCTGAGTAATAATAAGGGAAATTAATTGGCCAGATTTTTATTTTTCACTCTCTTGAATTGCAAACTGTTACCTGGTACTTAAGAGAAAAGTTATTTCTCTGTATGTTTTGCTTTCTTCTCTGTCTTCCCTGAAAATGTAAGCTTCTTTTTTTTCTCCTTTTTTTATGTGTTTACGAGTAAAAATAGAAAAATAATAATAATAAAAAAACCCCTAACATACCAAGATCTGGTATTTCCACTTAAAAAGGAAAGGATTCTTACTTTTAAAGTTACTTTTTTTGGAGCTTGATTATAGATGATTTTTAAAAGGGCACGGACAAGTATTCTTTAATGCACACTTTAAGGAGGTTGTTCCTTGAAAAAAATGTCTTTATTCTTTGCTTTAGATAAACCAAGGAGTCGATATGCTGTGAATAGCTCTGGTGACACCTCAGAGGATCAAGATGGGGACTCCAGGTAGGGAGAAAACATTTCAATTTGTCTGAGCTTGAAACAGGAGGAGATGGCCTCTCTTTCTCTTGCCTGCTAGTTCAGCAGGCAAATTCTCTTACAGTGTATAGAAGACCTGCAAAGAGATGCTTCGATGCCAGGTTATGAGCAAATCAGTGCTTGGTAATGAGGAATGTCTCACGAGTGAATGCTAGTGAGTCTGTTGTTTTCTGGGCAGGGTATTGGTGAGATGTTTTGTGCTTGTTAGAAAGGCAGTGTTACTCTTTCAAAGGTAGGAGTATTAATCCTTTGGCAAAATTCCACTTTTCTCTACCTGCATATGTCTAACTGGATATATTATATAGTTGCCTCAGATTCTTCCTTAGCTCATATAATTGTCATACAGAATTGCTCTATGCTAATGAGTAACTAATATTGTTTCTCCAGACATAGCTGCTTGTGTATCCATGGAGTGAAATAGTAGCTCAAAAGGATACTGAGACTTAGAGATAGTTTTTCAATTACAGGAAATCAGTGGGTCATTGCACTGAAAAAACGCACTGAAAATAATGTATGTTTTTCAGCATGCATATACATAGAAATGGACCCTCTAATTAGTTTTTGGAGAAAATCTGTAATTTGCTGCATTGTTCTAAATTTATCTCTATCAGGTATGAGACAAATCTGGGCCATAGTTCAGTTCTAGATCTTTTTTGAGATGTGTCTTTTAATTTCAGATATTAACAATGGCATAGTTGGTGCTGTTCTCTAATATAAGAATGAAAAAAAAAGTTGTCATCACTTGTCCTCAAAAAAAGAAATGAATATCCCAAACTTGCAAAGTTTAATCTTGTTCTTACATTTGACTGAGAATAGTTTCACTGAAATTAAAACCACCCATGACAGGAAACTTCATCAAGTTGGTATGTTTTTCCAGGACTGGGACCTTATGAAAACAGATGTAACACATCTTGTTTAGGGTCATTTGTATGTATTGCATCTTTTTGAAACCTTCAAATGGTTCTACCATGTCTCCATGGGACGCAGTGTGCTATGGGGCACAACTCCAGTGGGACCACACCATGTCTTTAAGTCTGATATTTGTTGAATGACATTTCAGACTGTCCTGTGGACAGCATTTTCTAACATGCATGTTAGGAGGGCTCTGTGCGTGTTTGTTGGTTATCTCAGGTATTTTGTTGGTAGCTGTTCAAAAACCCTGTCTCCAGTATTTCCCTAGATAGATTTAAGGCAATATTGGAAGTGAGCCAGCTTCTTTTTGATACCTATTCTTGTTGCCTCTTCCACTTTGGCAGTTTGGACAAAACACGTAATGCAGAGCTGTGCTCGCTGGATGTTGTCTGTGGTGCTGAATTAGATGCAATATTGGCTACTACTGTGGTGGAAGAAGAGCTTTTATCACTTCAAATTACAGTCAGATGAGAAAAGTGCTCTTAATTTAGTATTCTGAAACTGGTTGTAAGTGGATTGAATGTGCTGGCATGTAACCTAAATTAAACAAAGAGTTAAATGATTTTATTATAGTGGAGTCCAGAAATTAGTGGTTGAAGGCTAATGCTCAAGTCTGTTGGGTCAAGTATTTGTTATTAAGCTTTTAGTGTTTAAAAGAATTTAGGGAACCGACTTCCCTAAGCTCAAAGTACCAGCTTATTGGCAGTCCATCAAGTGGGTCTGGACAGTTCTGAAGTGCTGAGTGAGAGAGTATTAAGACAGAAATCCCGCTCTGTAATGATGGTCTTCAGAGAAAAATTTGTACAGCCTTACATAGCAGTACATACAAATCCATGCTGTACTGTCTGTAGCTGGTAGTTGTCAAGTTTACTGGAGTTCATAGCCTTATAGTTACATCCATGTAGTTGAGGTGGCAGCCAACACAGGTCTATTAGCAGGAGGGCCCTTATTACTATCCCCTATGGATCTGCCAATTGCTGCTATTCAGGTAAAAGGGGAGTGGGGAAGCGGAGCACCCGTATTGCTCTGCCAGATCTTGAGGCCCTGCACACTGCTTGTGCTGTTTCCACAGGTATACATCGACATTCAGAAATGCAGTGTTTTTCAAAATTGGGTTTCTTTCAGTTTTGTTTACGGAAAAGCCTTTCCTGAATGCCAGTGTAATTAGTGTTGTAAATCCATTGCAAAAGCTGCCTTTCACACTAAGACAGAAGAGAAGCTTTCAGATTCATTTAATGCAGCCATACAACTGATGCAGCAGCTGACTATCCTTCTCTTCAGTGATAGCAACTAGTAAAAGAAATCACTGAAGCTCTCTTATGTAGGTAGAAACCATATGCAAGTCTTGAGTACACAAGTCCATCTTCCAGCACAAAGCAAAAAGCGATTTTCAAAGCCGTGTACAACAGGTGGCTCAGAGTTTTGATCTTTATCTGTATTAGGAGTAACAAGAGTTGATGCCTGTGGAGCATAAGAGATCCTCAGGGGAGAGTGGAGGCTGAGAAGTGCAAAAGGTCTTGGACAGAGCGAGATGCATATGATTTATGACCTGTGTGAGTAGACATGGGAAGGAAAGAGCTTAAATATCGTTTACTGTAAAACCAGTATTGTTGCTGAGCCCGTGGGATTATTCCTCAGCAGTGTTCTGATTCTCGCTCCTGAGCTCCAGTTTGGAATGCTTTTTATGTTTCTACTGAGGGCTGGAGAGACCAGGAGTGGAGCGACTGGATTTGTGAGAGCCATCCCTGGTTCTTGAGTGGCAGCTCTGTCCCTGTAGGTTTGTTCTTGTGCAGTGCAGTGGTGTAGCAATTCTCTTCCCGCAATGCTCGGTTTAGTAGTCCACAGAGTGAGAGGGTTTGTCAGCATGAAGTCCTAACTGTGTGCTGATGGTGTTTTCTTATTGGAGTTGTCCCAGATGAAAGTAATTTATGAAGTGGCTTTGTGTTATTTTTTGGAAGGCTTCCTCGAGGAAGTGTTGGCAAAAAGATTCCTTTAAATCACCACATATCAGTAATCTCTCCAGATGTTTTTGGCAGCACAAACTGGGGCTTTGGAGAGGGCAGCCTGCTAGGTTGAGTGGTTTGATAACATTTTATGTTTGTTAACAAAGTTTATTTCAGATCTCTCTTGCTGCTACAATAGTTCTCATGAGGGTTGGATGCATCTTCTTTTATAGTGGATGACTGTCCATGATAATAATTACTGATAATCTAGGATGAAATGTATCCTAGATAAGGTTCAGTATTGCTTTTTTGCTAAGCTGTTGGAACCCAGATTGATTACTTTTGAGCATACCTCTCATGGAGCAGTTAAGGTGTATGTATTTCTTGATGGCTTCAGAAAATTAGATCAGTTCAGGTGCCTTAACTCTCCATTTCCATATTTGTATGCATAATTTGTTTTCTTGTGACCTTCAGACATGAGTTTCCTGGTCTTCATTATACTTTGTTTTTTTAAAGAAAAGTGCAGCCTATTCATGACAGTCCTGCCTCCGGGTTACTGGTGTGTATCAGCTGTGTTGATTTCTCTTCAGTGGAGCTGTGTGTTTGGATCTTTAGAATACAGATCTTTTCTTATCCTAAAGGCAAGTCAAGCATCAAAAGTGTTCAAGGTGTGTTGATGATGGCCAGGCAACAGAGAGGTATTGTTAAGATTCTGTCACTGTCAAAGCAAATCACCTGTCAAGTGTCTCTCTTTACTGGCTTCTTCTCAGTCTTACATCATCTGCTCTCATAAAAAACATGCTTCATTTTTTGAGTGCTATATCAATAATATATACCCTTCACAACTTATGGAGATGCCCACCATCCTGGAAAAAGGTAAGGCAGTAAAGACATGTAGCAACTCTTGAAGTCTGAAGATGATGCTTTGTTAAATTTTTTTGAAGTGCATTTTGTAGTTTTCTTTGGAGGGAAGATACTCAGCAAAAATTCTAATGAAGATGCACACAGAGGAACATATGTTACACCAGACTTTATATTTTTTAGTAGTGTAACCAACTAACTGAGGGAGATTTAGTAAGCTTGACAGCATTGATATCATTAATTGGCTACATGCTTTTTGCTAAAAAACAAAACAAAACAAAAAAACAACCATCAAGTTACTGACAAACAAGGACTCAAATGTCCCTTTCTATCAAACAGTAGTTCTCCTGTGGTAATGTTTCTGTCTCCTCTGTCCCTCTTTCACTGGACCTCAGTATTCTCCCTTGTTATTTGTTCTGAAAGGCTTCCTTTCTGTAAGCCTGTGCTTTTCTGTTCACCCATCCATCCGTTTAAACATCCTTTCTGTAATATCACCCCTGTTGTATATTGTTTGTCCTTTGGGATTGTTCTACCTTTTCAACATGACTTGTGGAAATCTGCAGTCTTTGGGATTAAATAATTGTTGGAGGTTTTCATTTTGCCTCATTTCTACAGTGGACAGTATGAAGCTTTTATCAGATTAATTTTTCATTACAGATTCATTTTTCCAAAGTCCTTTTTCCCTTGTTATTTGGAAAAAACAAAACCAAAACAAAACCCAACCACCAAGCAGTTGATAGAATTAAAATAGGTATTTATTTCCCTGATACAAAAGTGAGTGCAGCTGCTAACAGAGCCTTGCTCTGCACACCGTTCAGGTTCTTTGCCTTGAAAACTTTTTCTGTCTACTCTTCCTAAGTTACCTTCATGCTTGTGCTGTGATTCTGGACAGACCTATTGTTTAGATCCCTGTGGGAGAGCAGCAGCAGCTGTTTGTGCAAAGCCCTTTAAAAATAATGCTGGCTGTGTGTGGAACAGTGTTTGCCATCCTCTTTTTCTAAGTCTTGTGGGTATGGAAGCACTGGCACCAGTGGTGAAGAGCTCTGAGTCAGCTGGGGCTGCGTGGGATGTTCCTTTGGCGAAACCTCTACTGACAGTCTAGAAAACAAAGTGACGTTTATAATCTGCTCTAAATCAGACTACATCTTCTGTGTTTTTGTTTGTTTGTTTTTGTTTGTTTGTTTCTTGTAAGGTAAGCGTCAATTTAAAAATGCAGTGTAAATGCAATTCCATAAATGCAGCACATTGTGGGAGGACGTTACAACAGACAGTGTTAGTGAGAGGACTAAAATGCCTTCAATTTCAGTCTGCAATATGTCCCAGGAATTCACCTACCATTAATTTTGAGTCTTCTCAATACTTGTCATTCCTGTACAGAAGTTTAACTCTTAATAGATCATCGTAGTATTTAATGTTATCTTTTCTCTTTTTTTTTTTTTTTTTGGTGTGTACTTGCCTCGTTTATTTTCTTTTGTTATGTTTTTGTCTTGTGTTTATGGCCATGTTCCCATTTCAGAGACCAATGTCCTCTAACTGATGAGCAATTGGTTTCAGGGTAAGACCAAATGTTCTTAATAATCACCTCTGTCTAGAATGGCTTTCTTTTCTCACTATCCTTTTAATTGTGCTTTGTTCCTGGTTTCTACTTCACACCGAATGATGACGTAATTATACGCTAAATCACAATGTCTGTAGGAAATGTATCGCTAAGGTTTTATGCTAGGATAATTACAAAGGTCCTACTAACATCGCTGTGCTTTCTGTAGGGTACCCAGAATGGGTGTCATACTGTCCCTCTGTGAATTGACGAAAGTTGTGACCCTCCAAGAATAAAAAGAAGTATAGCCTTAACATTGTAGTTATTCTGACAAGGAGCCCTAAAACAAATTGCTTTCTGACAAGCAATGAGTTAAAAGTACCAACCAGTAAGTAAGCTTTTCAATCTCACAGTAATTACAGAGAGCTCTTCAGAGACCAGGTTTTGAGCGGTTGCTCCGGTTGCTTGCTCTTGTTGCCCCACTAAGCTAAGCTGGGTGACTGCATTATACCCCTTCTTGAATGTGTGGAGGGAAAAGTGCTTATCTCTGCCAGGGGCCCCAGAAGTACTAAGCCTCACCTCTAGTACCCATGTAACAAAGATGATCACCCAGATAGTCAGCTCCCTTTCTAAACCACTTCAAAGACGAATTCCTTAGAAATAACTTACTTTGACTTCCTGTGAACCTTAAAGTTATTTTCCATCCTTGGGAAAAAAATATGTTTTTGTTTGATATTCTTGATATCCCTCCTCTTCTGTATGCTAAAGCAAAAGCAATTGTTGGTTTAGCTATGTCAGTTCCAGAGGAGGTGCTGGTGACAGCAGTCAGTCTGCACTAGTGTGTTTTGTATTGTACTGCTGGATTGTCTGCTGCTGCCACAATGTCAAGCTCACCATAGGATATTTTGGGCAAATCAAAGCTTTTGTTTTTTTTTGTATTTAGTTTCCAGCTGCTGAATTCTTTAGTAAAGGGAAAGTTTGCTTCCCTCTGTAAATCACAGAGCTCGGGCTAATCCCATGAAATAAAAAGGAACTGTTACTGCCCAATTGTGAAACCTAATCTGCTTCTAACAAACTCTTGGGCTCTGATAAGTCAGTGTTTTTAAGTCATCTTAGTATGCTACAGAGATTAGAAAACCAGTTTTAAAATATCTAAACTAAAATGTTGCTGTTTAAGATGAAATGATGAACTGAAATGAAGGGAATGACATATCAGTTGTCCCTCAATTTCCCTCTTGTCCAGAGGCCTAAGAAATGTATAAAGGATGTGGAATGTTTTCGGGGGGATTTGGAACAAACAACCAAACCAATGCTTCTAGGCTGTCAGACCAAGAGAATGAGTCTGGAGTCCAGGGCACTCTGGAGAGCCTGTGGTGATACCAGGTGCCTGTACCCATCAGGTAGACCCCCTGCAACACACCAGGGGGTTATATATCCTGAGCATGTCAGCTGGCTGCAGTTGCAGTGCTCTCCCAGAAAGAGAGGACTCGGCTAGCAAGAAGGTGGGGAGATGTTACAAAATTAACCTTTTAATCTTCTGCTCCCCACAGAGCCAAATAGGAGGTAATGCAGAGGTGGGTGTCAGTGTTGTGAGCTATCCTGGGGCACTGCTGAACTGTTACATTCAGCACCACAGCTGTGTGTGAAAAGATCTCATGGTGGAATTCTGTGTGAAAGTGAAATCTTAACAGAGTTGTAAGTCGTCATTAATGAAGTTTGGTTTTCCAGCTCTCAAGGCATCCTTTGCCAAGGCTGGGGGAGGGAAGAACTCATTTTTTACAAGCAAGCAGGCACTTCCTAGTTTACCCTGTTTCTACCTCTGCTTACCAGAGCATATGCTCGTTTTTGATCCATTGTTCTTAGTTTTCCTGGCTCTGTGACCAGGCTGGTATCTAACACAGCTGGGCATGGCAGAAAGAGGAGGGAAAGCTCACTGCTGTCGTGGTGACTTTTTCCTATTTTGGATGTGATCTCCAGGAGCTGTCACGTGAAGTCCAGCTGGAGGAAGCTTTACCTTTTCCTCATGAAATCCATGTGTTGTGCAGCCCAGTCCAGCACAGTGGCCGGGGAGCACGGGTTCAGTGGCCCCAGGAGTCTCTGGCTAGTCTTCCTATCTCTCTGCTAGCCCTGAGCTGTGTTCAGCATCCTGTGTGAGCAGAGCAGCCAGGGATTTGGAAGTTTGTGCAGAGCTGCTCCTTCCATTAGCCAAACATAAGCAGGATGGTGAGGATGACCTTTTTGTACAAGCATCGGAGGCTTTGGCAGTTTGGAAAGCCCCTGTATCATCCTGCATCTTCAGTACACGTAGGTCTAATAACAGAAATAGCCCCTGGGTCATATGCAGATAGATATAGATGAAAAACCTGGCTGTGTGTTTGTCTTAGTTTCTGTGGTACTCCATAACTCACTCAGAGTGAACCAGGAGCGTGGTACATTAAGTCCTTCCCTGGGCACTGAGGGCTCGCTTGTGGCCAAGAGATAAGGTGAGTGCAGAACACACCCATGTCTGCCCTTTTCTCTGAGTGATACTGTGTTATCCGGGAAACCTGCGTGGTGGAGGGGGATGGTCTGACAGGGACACACATCCATGAATGCAAATAAAGAAATTGGATTAAACATTGCCATTATTTAAAAAACAGTCTCATCGAAAGCTGGCTTGAAATCCATTTGGTTAAATGAGGGTCTTAGAGAAATCAGATCAGGAAAGAACATTGCTAATATCAAACCTTGTACTACTGCTGTCATGAAACAACAAGAAGTTCCCTCCAGCAGCTAACTGAGGTCCCCTTTGCTATGGATTTGAGCTTCACTGTCTCAGGGGACACCCTGAGGAACATGAGTATTTTTAAAGAGAAGGCCAATGTTGTAAGGTCATCAGAAGTGGTTGCAGAATTCTTCCCTTGTCACACTGGAATTCTTACCCAATTTGGAGCTGTGGCTGTATTTTACTTGGCAGACTCCTTGTAGGTACTTGCTGTCCTGTCTCGTGCTTGCAGTCTTCCCACCACAAATCCAGAGCAGTCCCCAGTACCAATAAAATGTGGTCAGCACTGAGGAGAGCCCATTGTCATGAATTTCTCTTGGTTTAGTTTATCAGATGAGACCAGGTGATGCCAAGCAATTTTCAGCAGGGTGCTGCTGGTCCTTTGACCACAGGTTGAGAGCTGTTAAGTGAGTAACTTTGAGTCTCACTGACTAGATTTGGAAAAGGAGGGACAAATGTAGAATATATTTTTCTTTTAATTGACTCAAGCTCTGTCTTGCCTTCCCCTTTGCCGCAATGGGTGGCTTAAAGATCTTTGTTGTGCTTGAGTGACAGGCTGTCTTGATATGTAGTTGCTTAGTAAGTTCATTAATCTGCAGCTAAATCCAGGCAATGGCTAACTCAGGCTGTTTTTGTATTTAAACAAACTGCATCTAATATTACCAATTTATTTTGCTGTGCATGTACTGAAATAAGCATGACACCACAGTCTTTGTCTTGAACGCTTCCTGTTTTATAATTGTGATGATCTGACAGATGTAATTAAGGGATTCTTAATTTTCTATAATTGGGGGTATTCCAGGTACAGCAATTTATACACAGTTTACAACTTAAAAAAATTTTCACAAGTTAAATACATCTGTATTTGGAGGAACATTCTGGGGGTATGCTTTTTGAAAATTGTAATAACTTTTGTTTCTGCTCTTCAAGGTTTTCAGATGTCATCCTGGCAACGATTTTGGCTACAAAGTCAGATATGTGTGGCAAAAAATTTGAACTGAAGATTGATAATGTTCGCTTTGTTGGCCACCCTACATTGCTTCAGCATGCCCTTGGGCAGGTATGGTAAGAGGTCTGCTTGGGGGGCATGCTTTCTTTTCAAACTCCATGGCTTAGTTAGGAAACTTAGAATTTAGAATGGATAGGTTTGCTTTTGATCCTGTTTCTTCCTGATTTCTGATTCTTGTGGATGCTCAAAGCTGCCTTTCTGTATTTCCAGATAACTACAGTGAGTAGCAAACTAAGGGATCTCTGTCAGTGACTCACAGAAACCCCAGTCTGGTCACATTAGAAAAGGAGCTTGGGTAAACAGAAGTTTGCTAAGTGGTCCAGCTCAAAAAGCTGTTTCTCACCATGTTAGTTGTTGCAACTTAGCTTTTCATCACCTCCAATTAGTACGGCAGTAAAAAACAAAACAAAAACCAAACAACCAAAAAAAAACAAACAAACCCAAACCCTAACAAATGTTAAAAAGAGGTCTAAAATTTTCTTATGGAGAAAGTTGGACTGCTGTTTGTATTCAGACCTTGGTTTATGGTCTGTGTTTTAGCTGATTGGAGTAAAAGCAGTTGTCACCCAGGTATGGAAAAGGCCCTGCTTAAATCTAAGAAAGAATTTGCATGGTTCTGCATGCAAAATATTCCCTTTCCCATTTCTTTTCCTGACAGACTGTAAAAATGAACCAGGCTTTGGTAATTTCTAAATCCAACACTAATCTGTATCACTGAACTGCTTTCATCTCCTTTTTTGTCAAATTTGCTAAGTCGTTCATTTTTCCAGGCAAAAATCTGCTTGCCAATTCTGTCATCCTTTCTATCTATAATTAGAGGTGCAAACAGATTGTTGGCAACTGCTGCTTGGTATTTAGAAGACCAGACTGCTTTAGGACTGCTTTTATCCAACTAAGAAGCTGGCTTCAAGCATCAGAAGGTGCCAGTGTTCCACTTCTGAAACTCACATACGAGTACAAGAAATGTGACTGAGCATCACCAAGACTCAGTTCTCAAATGTTTGAGCTGTTTTGGAAAACAGAATACAAGTTCCCCCAGGCTGTGCAAGTACTTCAGCAAATGCAGCCTGCTGTGTTCAGAACAGCTGTTGCCCACTACCCTAGGACACTAAAAGTTCCTGGTGCTGGTGGGAGTGAGGTCAGGCGCCAGGAAGCTTAAGCAGTGTTTTGCAAGGTGGTTCTTGTTTTGCCGTTCATGTTTCTAGCTCTGACACTTAGAGCAAATAGAACGGTGGCCACGAGACAAGAAGGTGTTGCCTTGTTTTGTTTTTATAGAGACTGTTACAGCCCACCTCAGTAATGTGTGGCAGTTGACTCTGAAATGATGGAGGAAAGGGCTAAGGAAGGGAGAGAATGAGGGGATGCTCCGGACCAGCTGCTCCTGACAAATGGGCAAGCTGGGGTGCTGCTAGCAGGGTCTGTCACCAGTCTCACAGAAGACAAGCAATGAACTGGGCCCAGGGTCTACCCGGGGAGCTCAGCCAGGAGCAAAAGGTGATGGAGCCACAGGTAGGGCTAGAGGACAAGGCTGCTGTGTACATAGTGCAGTCCATCCAGGAGACACACTACCTACAGCGTAAGTCTGAGGCCAATCCAGGAGACAGGGCTGGAGACCCCCAGAGTCAGGGACCAAAGGCCCCATACTGAGCTTAAATGGGGCTCCTGGGTCATGCACGGGCAGGTGTGGGGACCAAGTGGTGCCAGCCAAGGCCATTAAGAGTGTTTGGTGCCCTTAGGGCCCTGACAACAGAGGTCTGTTCTCCCACAGTACCAGGTTCATTTATTTTGCCAATCTTGTCCAAAAGGCACAACTTCATAATTGTGGTGTAGTGAGTCTAAACTAAGTTGCAAAATTGTATTTGCATTTGTTTACCACACATTATACATTTTCTCTGCTTGTAGTTACTTTTATCCTAATTGCATGAAAAACCTCTTCATTTTCAATTTGTCTAAATAAAATTACATCTGTGTAAATAAACAACATTATAGAGTGCTGTAAATGCCTTTTTGTTACTTCTAGTAGAATCTTTTTCTTGGCTGTGTCTTATCACCCCAGGAGGCACCCAGAACTTTCTAGTTTTCAGAATCTTCTGGATGTGGCAGCCCTTTCTACTAGTTCGTTTGGGTCTAAATCTGGGACCCTTAGGCAGTTAGTAAGAAGCTAGATTATTTCATGCCTGTCCCATGGAGCAAAAGCAATGACTGAAGTAACCTGACAGTCTCTGGTTTGGATTTCTTTGGAGTTCATGCTGCAATAAGTTACTTCACAGGACAACTCAGCAAATTCTTCTTCAAATGAGATTGAAGAATTACAAGAGCACCAACATTTAATCGTGTGCCAGACTGTCTTTTATGTAATGATATTCCGAATTCTTAATTTCTTTCATCATTTTCTTTTCCGGCTTAGGTCTTTTTTTTCCACTCAAGAGGGGATATGAAAACTAGCTGTATTCCAGCTGATGTTAGTGGTTGATTTTAAGGGAAGAATAGGATCAGTCCCTGCACTTAATGCTTTTAAGTCTTTATTGAAGTTCACAGGACATCTTGGAACCTATATCTCCAAAAGAACAAATAAGCACAGTAAATTGTTTTTGCCATACCCCTTGTCACTGCCTTTTTGATAGAACTTCACTTAACAATTTAGAAAAATAAAGGTATGTGTTACTACTTCTAGTTTTTCTGATTTTTAAGTGAAAGCATTCAGGAGTTCACCAGTGAGCAGTTTGTTGCTGATGCTTAGTACTTGTCAGAAAGGCTGGAAGCAGCTTTGCCGTTGCTAGCTTCTTTGTGTTTGCCCTGCCTCTGATACTGCATTAACTTTATGCCCCTTCATTGTGTAGAGGCAGAATATTAGGCTAGATGATTGTTCAGGTGGTTTATCCTTCAGGTTGGACTGAGTGTTCAGCAGCGAGCTTCGGGGAAGGCAGGGGTGTCCTCTGGATTGTGTGCTCCATCTTGTGGTGATGCATAGTTGATTCAGAGATGTTAGTACTGGATTTGCAAATACAACTTGCTTGTCTTCGCTTCCTCTGTGCCTCCCCACAAGAAAGCCTGTACATGTGCTAAAGATTATGACACTAGGAAGCCTTCTGTTGCAGAAAGAACATTTTTTGGGGGGAGGCGGGGAAGGGAAGGCGTGCGTGATGGAGAATGCATTTGAAGTCCTGCAGGAATGTAAAACAAACCTTTTATCTTAGTATTGTGCAAGTGCGTGAGATTGAATATGGGCACTTCTCAAGCACAGTTTTTCTGATAAAAACAACAGCTTGCAACATGATGCAGTCCAAATGGGGATTTTAGGAAAAAGGAGAATATGTGTGGCATGGGGTGAAAAATCTCTAGTGTTTTCTATGGTTAACAATACATAACAATTGTGCTAAGAAAAAATTATATCTAGGGCCCCTAATGGTGCTAGAATGCATTAGTAAAGACATCTACTAATGTCGCTGTCTTAACCAATACACATTTCTATGATCCTTACCAAAATGTTTTGGTTTATGTTTTACCAGTTTCTCAGAAAGTGTAAAATAACTGTAATACTTTAATAAGAAAATAATCATACAATTTTATTTTTTACAAGTCAAATTTTGATGGTAGAATTTGATTTGTCTGCTCTCATCTCTCAGCAAACTGTTATTTGACTGAGTTTTCTTTGTTTTTTCCCTCCCTTGATTACTTGTTCCAGAGGACAGTAGCATATGGGATTTCTTTTAATATTTTTTAGGTATCCAAAACTGATCCCTCGCCAAAGAGAGAGATGCCCACTATGATTCTCTTCAATGTGGTGTTTGCCCTAAGGGTAAGTAAGGACTGCCTTCTTGTCATCTGGTAATGGAATGTCCTTCAGATGTGTAACAGAATGCAGTAGGTTCATCTTGCCATAATCTCTTGTAAAATATTCAGTGCCCAATTTCACTGGGAGATTTTCATTTGAAACAACAAAACAAAGTAGAACATGACACTGAGAAGTTAGTAAGATTTCCAGCCCAGCATTATGTAGCCTCAAGCACAGTTGTTCTGTTCAGGAGACATCTTAGAGCTTTTTTGTTCTGTTTTTTAAAAACCCAGACTATAAAGGCACGCAAGAAATCGCTTTGAAAAATAGATATGAACCCTGTTACAACTCTTGCATGCGTCTTGTCTGTTGTTAATGATGAGCTGCTGACCTGCTGTGATGTTTCTAATCATGCAATTGAAGCTTGTCCAAGTTAGCTATGTGGAAAAGCAGCCTGTGTCTTACTGTCCTGTATGCCAGATGCCATCCTCTGCTCTACTTCTGCCTGGGGTAGGTCCAAATCCATACAGCACATTGCTGAGCCCTTGTAGCTCCATGCAACTCTGTTCTGCGCCAGAGGCAGAGGCAGGAGCAAGCATGGACAGTGACGTGTTTGGACAGACTTACAAGTTAGGGCCCTGCCATGACTTTGGTTAACCCAAGCTTGTTCAGTGCAAAGCCATGAAGAAATCTGCTCTGTGCTCTCTAGAGCCATTACATTTTCCGGTAAGGTTTGCAAGCTTGGATCCAGACCTGGATGGGTGCCGGGTCTGTGTGTTAGCACAGTGCTGTAGTTTCTTGGAAGACATATCAGAACCAAAGGATAGAGTTTAGGCTCATGTTTAGAAAGGAATGGCATTTGTGTGATTTTTCCTCTCATCTCATAGCATTTTTCTGAGTGGGAACCATGTTCCTGGTATCATGGGCTTGCAGTTTCATCCAAGATTGGTCTGTGGATGAAGGTGCTCTCAATTTAATGTCTGAAGAGTTTTTTTGGCTGTCCTTCTGTATTTGGACAAAACCTATCATTTTTTCACTTTTTTTTTTTTTTGAACCCTGATGCTCTTTTTGAAATGATACTTCAGAACAGCACTATTTAGAGCCCTTAATCATTCTTCGTGATACAGAGCCATGTGCTTCTGCTCATTACCTGCAGGCCTCTTTACAATTAGTTGGATAGTGTTTGAAAGCTGCCTCTTTTTAGCCATGAGGCTGTTGTATAAGAAGGAGCATGCCAGGGAGCAACTGGCTGTATGTAGCATTCTGAATGAGAAGCAGGAACACGTGAGGAATAAATACACTTTGATGTTAAACAAAAATCTGGAGCAAATATGTATGTTTTCCTTGGAGTTTCTTTTTAAGTCTACTCTGTTGATGAGATGTTGGTATCAGTGTTAAGGGATCCTGGTTTCGCTAATTTCATAGTATAAAACCCTAGAAATTTCATTATGTTCAAGCATTATTTGATTTCTGAGCTCTGGCTTTCTCTTCACAGCCCACAGGTTACATCTGTGGAGCTATCATATTATTTTTGTGGCACATATGCATGTGAAGCAACATGCTGAAAATGAAGGATGGCATTGGAATAGCTGTCCTGCTGGAGATGGCTGATTTTTGCTTGACTAGGACTTTGGATAACATGTCGTGATTTTAAAGCCTCCAGTTCCTTGACTGTGAAGTGACTTTTTTTTTTCCCTTTTAGCACCGGTACTTTATACATGGCCATAGTCCAAGTGGCTTTTCTTCAGTGGAAATGCAAGGTTTCACAAGAGACAATTATCCCAATCTGAATCAAGCAAGATATCGTTCATTGAGTTCTGCTGGGAAGCCAGTGTTGCTGTGCTTTGGGACATTCTTAGGTTAGGAAGTGCCAAATTTGCAATACAGAAGTTGATTTTAAATTTCATGCATTAAGAGCTGTTAGCTTCAAAAGTTTTGATCTTTTAGTAACACATACATTCCTCTTGTCTGCATTTCTTTAGAATCTGTTTTCTAGTGGTTCTCCTAGGAAAACTCACTTTTTTGCATTTTGGCACTGTGAGGATACTGATGTACTATGTGCTTAATATAGCATTTAATTGTATTTGCCAAATGAGACACTCTTACTTCATAGAGAGCTGTCAAGTTTTTGGAAAGTGCTATGTGTAAAGCAAGTGAATTTTTTTTTCCTAGCAGAGTCTAGTGCACTGCAAAGTGTGGGTGGAGGTATTCTGTGATAAAGATGAGCCCATCTGCAGCGGGCAGACAGAGCAGGCAAAGTCCCAAACACTGTAATCAGCACTGATCCTGCTGTGTTTAAGCTCAGGGTTACCAACGTGTCGTGACTCAGCAAGAAGAGTGGAATTTGAAAATGTTGACTCATGGTTTGCTAGTTTACATGCCAAGTTATCACTTGCTAGAACTGTAAATTCCTTTAAAAGTCTTAACAAACATGAAGCAGCTGCTTACTGTGCACTTTCTGACTAGAGCTGCTGAGTCCCCCCTTATCAGCTGTACTTACGTGATAGATTTTTCTAGCACTTTCGCTCCGGGACTTGCACAAATGCAAGTGTTTGTAATAAGCCATATTTGTGAAATGCTTTGGAATGTATGTCCAGATTCATTTTGCTTTTGTATCAACGTGTTGATCATTTGTTGGTACTACTTACATACTGACAAGACAAATGCTAGTTGTATAGGACAAACTTCAGTACAACCAACATGGTGAGAGTGGGCTATGTTAAAGACACTGCAGTCCTTATACTCCCAGTGAATTTAACCTGAACATTGTGATGCACTTCCTTTTCAAATAACTTGACATCTTCTTTTCTGGCTATGTGAAATTGAGTTCTTTGGTCTCTTTGCTAGCAAAAGGCCTAGTAAGAGCTGGAAAAAAAAAAACAGATACGAGTATCATACTCCAGGTGCTGTGTTAATCTGATGTTCATGAACAAGTCTATAAGTCCTTCACTTTCCTCTTCCTTAACTTTCTCTGGGAGCTTTGTTACTGTCAGAGAAAACTCCATTCTTCAGCCAGTTGCCAGAGAGACCGGTATCTGCTGAAAATAATTGCTTTGATTACTTATCCATCACTCTAGTTCCAAAAATATGACTGTGGCTGAATGACCAGACAGTTTCCCTTCTGTGTTGCCTGTAGGCCAATGCAGATCCATCAGTGATAAACTGCTTACACAACCTTTCCCGTCGAATCGCCATCGTCTTGCAGCATGAGGAGCGCCGCTGTCAGTACCTGACCAGGGAGGCCAAGCTGATCTTAGCTATTCAGGATGAAGTGTCTGCCATGTCAGAAAGTAAGTGTTGAGCTTAGCTTTGTGTACAACTGTATTTGTGCAGGAGCACTTTTTCAGAGAAGTTTTAATTGTGCCTTTTTCTTTTGTGGCTGGGATCAGTATGAACAAGTTTTGGTGCTCTTCAGCATTCTTACAGCTTTTGACTGCATTTTTCCTCATCCAAGAAAACTATCCCTGTGCAGAGATGTCAGCTTTAGAAGTGAAGTAATTTGGTTGCTTTCCTTGCTAGCTTGGTTCAGAACAATCGTTGGAGAGGGTGTACTGAACCATCATGTTTGGATCTGCCTGTCAGGATGATATGGAAGAACTCATATGTAGCTACTTAACGTAGAGCAAGTTTCCTATGCTCTAACACTATGTTTAGTTACTAGACTTCTTGTGTGGAAATTTTACTTTTACATGTAGTTTTCATGGCCAACAGATTTTTATGCACAGCATTTTTGTAGACCATGCTTTATAGCAACTTATTAAAATAATATGCACCATCTAAGGTGAACTCTTGCTGACACATCATCTTGCTTCAAGTATTGAAAATAAAACCTAGTATGTATAAAAACAAAAACACTTAAAATGATCACGTCAAGTTCACAGGTAATGTGTTTAGCTAAGCTGAGGATCAGAAGTTGGCATTAATTCATTGTTATTATCTTAATGGTTAACTTGGATTATCATAAAAGCTTTGAAATATAAATGTAGATTAAAAAGATATGGATTCTGTGCCTAAGGTACTGCCTTTGCCTAGAGGGGGAAAAGGAAATTCTCTCTGCTTTTTTTTTGCAATTATTTGTTTGCTTCCTTGTTTTGAAATTTTCCATAGCCACAGAAGGGCCACAGTCACCTTTTCATCATATCCTGCCCAAGTGCAAATTGGCCAGAGATCTCAAAGAGACTTATGACAGGTAAGCAGGATTTCCTTCATAGCTTATAGTATGTTGCTTGTCACTGAAACCTCTTGGCCCTGTTCCTTAGGAGGTTATCTATGTCTTTATGCTGCTGACTCATTGAGATTTGGGTTTAGACGAGGTGGAGGCTAGGTGTCAGGTAAAATGTTTGCAGAATTGCTATCCTAATCATCACCTTGGTCTCCCTTTGGATGTATTATGTTTCTTAAAAGTCGGTGATCTGTTGCAGCTTCAATAATTATTTTCCTCTTTGGCACAAAGGCACATAAGGATAAACGAATTGTAAAACTGAAAAATCTGAATATAAAAATATGAATATTTTGTCTCTGTAGTAGTGCTATAAACCTGCAGGTAAGAGAAAAATGCTGCGTATAGCACTGATGGCCACGTTAGATACTGCCTTGGCTTCATTTGGTTACACTGTGCATGTCTAGACAGTGAATTTGGATTAGGTGGTGAGACTTTCAGCAGAATGGAAAGTGTAACATGCTGTTTCTTGACTGGATTAAAGGTTCTGGTGAGGATTTCAAAGAAGCATTGAGCTAGTGTTGAATTTCAGCAGGAGTTGGGCACGCAGCTTCTCCAGCATACTGCTTCAACCGTATGTCGGTGCTGACTCGTCATGCAGAGCAGACACCTTCATTCAGGATATACACTTGGCAGGAGAAAGACAGAAGACAGAAAGGTTTGGTGGGGTGAAAGATGAGCCCCTTGATTAGTGTGTTTGTCTGGACTTAGGAAAACTACTGTTGAGTTCCTTCGTTGACTGTCAGGCACAGTGTATGATCTTAGACCAACTCTTTAGTTTCCCTAGGTCACAATTTCCCTTGTTCAAAGGGAACAATCACAAAGACCTGGAAGGCAAGGCACTGAAAACCTAAATAAATTAATGATTGCAGACAAGTTATAAAACTTCTAATAAGCTGTTTTTACTGCGTTCAAGAGGTGTGAATTTCAGCCTGTTCGGAACAAGTGTTGCATATTGTTCAATAAGATTCTCATGAATTGTATGCTAAATTTTAAAATAAGGCTTTTTTTTTATTATTCATAGCCTGTAATTCTCATATCAAATTTTTCACTTGCTTTTTACGTTTCTCTGTTCCTCTCAGGGTATGAATTCATGACAGGGCAGATACTGATCTTGTTTCCAAACATTTTAGTGACACAGTGACATCTTGTGGTATTTAACTGTGGCTGGAGGAACATATAGCCCAAGCTCGTGGAGTAGTACTAGTGTCCTTCCATGAAATAAGGAGTAGACTGGCCATGGAGAAACACACATTGGTGCTGGCTCCCAGATATAAAACAAAGCAGTCTCCCTCATTTCCCTCATTTAGGCATTGTGGGTGGGGTAGAGGACGTGCATGTCAAATTTTGACACTATTTTGCATGGCATTGTCACAAGCAAGTTAAGACATTTAACAGTTAAGGCAAGTTTCACAAGTTGGTAAAAGGATAAATGACTTTGCATTTGATTGGAAAGCTCTCTTTGAAGAGTCATTAACAGTGTTAGCTGGATGGGTAATAAGGTGGTGTTCTGCATTTTCCATTAATGCTTTATATGAGAAAATAGGAAATATGCTTATTACACCTGCAGGCAGATAAGGTGAGAGATGCAGCAGCACCTTGCAGGGCAAGCATATAACTAACATAAATTTTTGGTCAAGTAGAAGAAACTGTCCAGCACTGGAGGGAGCTGGGGGTGTTCAGCCTGGAGAAGAGTCTTTTAATACCTAAAGGGGGCTTGTAAGAAAGATGGAGAGAGACTTATAACAAGGTCATGTAGTGATAGGACAAGGGCTAATGATTTTAAACTAAAAGAGGGTGGACTTAGATTATGTATAAGGAAGAAATTATTTATTGTAAGGGTGGTGAGGCCCTGGCCCAGGCTGCCTAGAGGAGCTGTGGGTGCCCCATCCCTGGCAGTGGTCAGGGCTGGGCTGGGTGGGGATTTGGGCAGCCTGGCCTAGTAGGAGAGGTGCCTGCCCATGGGACTAGGTGATTTTTAAAGGTCACTTCCAACCCAAACCATTCTATGATTCTGTGATAAGTACATGCAGTGACAATGTACTGGTTTAAATATATGGGCATTTCTGGCATAGCCTTTGGCATAGGGAAACATAGTTAGGTGGAGAGGGCACTTTGAATTGCAGATGGGATCCCGTCTCCCCATTTGAGATTTGCTCAAGCCAGCATTTCCTAGTGCCTGCTTGTTTTGGAATTCCAGTCAAGTGCTTCTTGAATTATTGCAGTTGCTTCAGAATTGCTGTCTAGCCTTTGGTTTCCTGTAGATGGTGCTGAGGTATTTCAGGCAAGACCCAACATGTCCCTTAGTAAGCTGGTTTGTAGTAAACCATGAGTGTACAAATCTTTTTATAGCTCAATGTCCGTTGCATTTTGAATGAAATGTCCTTGTTTTATAAGGTAGTAATCAGTAGCCAGGTCATTTTGACTGTAGTGCTACTGCTGCTGTTGTAACTGAGTATTATTAAACTGACAGTTTGGAGGTAAGCAACATCTATTTCCTGGGACCTTTTTGGCTAATACCTAAAACCAGATGTTTCTCTTCCATTAGTTGAGAAAACAAGTTTGAAAATCTTTTTCACCTTCCCCTCAGAGGAAGGGGAACCTTTCCTGCTTTTACAATGGGGGCCTCCTGTAAGCCAGCCTTCAATTTAAGGAATTAAGACTACTTTCACCAATTGTTAGAGCAGATAATTTGTTAGCGTGATGATAGCTAAGTGCCCATCTGTTTTTAGCAAATTTTTATTAGCTTTATATTAGAAGAAAAGTGAAAATACGATTTTTTGAGGGGGAGGAGAGGATTGGTTTTTGTTTATTTGTTTTTAATACACAAAGAGCCTTTATACATTTTAGCCTAGTGGGATTTGAACTGACTGGTGGATCTAGCCTCTCATCACCTTAAGGGGAAGAGGAATAATTATATGAAAATTAATGAATTATTATATGTTATTTATATGACTGTACTATGACATATAAGCCAACTACAGTTAGTTGACCAAAGGACAGTGATGTCTTTTACAGGGAAGAGTAAAACTATTTGAAAGCTCCAAATAGTCACAACCTCTAGCAAAAATAATCTCAAAAGCTACAAGCTCACCCCTACAAAACTAGCAAGCATGTTATTAATGTATAGTGTAAACGGGATAAACATAAGATGTGGTGTGTGTATAGGAATTTATAACCAGTTTATAAAATGTGAGGTGGGATTGGCTGTGTTTTGCTGATAGTTGTGAAAAAGAAGGCTGGGATTCTGTAGGATCTGGCCAACTTTAAGATTCCCATTTTGTGGGGATTAAATCACAGTTGCTATTCAGGGCAAAGCATAAGAACAGAGCAAAAGAGCATTGATATTCCCTAAAATATTCCACAGCTTCCTGCAGCTTGCAGCTCTGGAGGTGCTTTCTGTATATTCAACAGCCTTAAGCTGATCTCATTTCCCGAAATTAGTTCACTCTCCTGCAAGCCAAAGTAAATATTTAACAACCACAGCATCCTCTGATAAGGAGCTCCATGGCTTAACTGGTTGCTCTGTTTCTTTCTGTTTCTTTTTGAACTTTGCTCCTCCTCCCAGTCTCATTAGATGTATTTTAGGTCTTACACTGGAGAGACAGCGAACAGCTTTTTACTGGTTACTCTTCCCTGATTCATTTTCAGATTACTACAAAATCCCCTGTCAGTATCCTAATCCCTTGCTATGTATCCCTCAGCATCACTCATCATGTAGCATCTAAGCAGAGATTTCCAACAAAAAGTGTTGAAATTAAGTTTTCATGAGAGAAATGGAACATCAATGAGGATTTAATGGAGGATTAGAATATGGAGAATGAAGCCATTTTTACCCAGTTTGTCTGTGGCAATCTGCATTCATACCTGTGCTGTTCAATGTGTTCATATTGATAACTGGCCTGGAAAAAGGGGCAATGTGTGAAGTGACAAAGTTTATAGATAATAGCGAAGGGAATAAAAACACAAATAGATGTGGAAGATTTGAAGAAAGGTTACTGGAGACCAACTCATCAGCAGATGATATTCACTATGGTTGCATGTAAAGTAGTGCACATGAGACAAAACAAACCTTGTATAATATATAACTGTTCTGAAAAGGGTGTTTGGAATTAGAGCAGATGGTTCAGTGAAAAACGTCGGGGTGCAGTAGCACTGAAAAAATCCCCATAAAACGTGAAGAGAAGTTGGGAAAGGAGCAAAGAAGAAAAGAGGTAACCCTGTACATTTCTTGTAAATCTACCACACCTTTGAAATCTTTGTGTAATTCTATGTTTCCTGTCAGGGGCTATGTAAATGTGTCCCAGAGACAGAGGCTCACGGTACAGTGCTGGCCAACGCAGTGTTCTCACCTTCTGTGGTCCTGTGTCTTCTTGGTGCTGGACTGGGGGTGGGATAGCGAGGTCTGTGCTCTAAGTTTTCCTTTGGATTTGACCTGTTCACTGCTGCTAGGTACAGATGATTCCACTTTGGTTTCTAACTGTGTTTCAGCCTCTTTAGGATAGGATCAGCACAGTGGAGCTAGCACCACATCTTTTACATACGGACATCATGTTATAGAGTTACATGTGCTCAGTGAGCATGGATATCACCACTTACACAGGACTGTTTGCTCCACAATTTTAGTTGTTTGAGAAGAGCAAAGTCGAAGTGCAGCTAGGTGACTCTGTAATGCAACTTTGATAACTTACAACTTGTTTGCTTGGTTCTTTCTTCTGTTGCCAGTTTTTGGTGTTGTGCTTCTGTCCCTAAAGAAGGAAGCTTCTGGGTGTGCATGGTCCCCAGCCAAACAGCTGGCAGCCAGCTCATGGGGATTCATGAGGCTTACAGTAAAAAGCTTGCTAAATAGATGACTTTGTGGGAAACAAATAAAAATGAAAGCAAATGCGGATCCAAACTTCAATTTCACACAACAACAGCATGGCTGAGGCCTGGGGCCCCTCTGGGCCCATGTGCTCCCCCCGTACTCCCACAGGGCCACCCCGAGTAGGGCAGCCCAGGCCCATGTCCAGGTGGCTTTGGGAGATCTCCAAGGAGGAGACTCCACAGCCTCTGTGGGCAACCTGTGCCAGGTCTCCGACACCCGCACAGCACAGAAGTGCCTCCTGGTGCTCAGAGGGAGCCTCCTGTGCTCCAGTTTGTGCCCACTGCCTCTGCGCCTGGCCCTTGGCACCGCTGAGCCAGGGCCTGGCTCCATGCTCTGTGCACCCTGCCTTCAGGGATGTGCAGGCATCGGTGAGATCCCCCTGAGCCTCTTCTCCAGGCTGAGCAGTCCCAGCTCTCGCAGCCTCTCCTCACAGGAGAGGTGCTCCAGTCCCTTCATCATCCCTGTGGCCCTACATTTGATTTTCCCAGTATGTCCAGGTCTCTCTTGTACTGGTGAGCCCAGGACTGGACACAGCACTCCAGGTGTGGCCTCACCAAATCTAGGTAGAGGGGAAGGATCACCTCCCTTAACCTGCTGGCAGTACCTTCCCTGATGCAGCCAAGGGCGCCGTTAGTCTTCTTTGCAGCAAGGGCACATTGCTGACTCTTGTTCTTCTTGGTGTCTACCAGGACTCTTAGTACCTTTTCTGCCAAGCTGCTTTCCAGCTGGGTGCCCCCAGCATTTGCTGGTGCTTGGGGTTGTTACTCCCCAGGTGCAGGACTTTGCACTTCTCCTTGCTGACTGTCATGAGGTTCTTGACAGTGCATTGCTCCAGTGTGACAGGGTTCCTCTGGATATCTGCATGGCCCTCTGGTAAATCACACTCCTCACATTTTTATGCCATCTGTGAATTCAACGAGGGTGCACTCCATCCCATTGTCCATTTCACTTTATTGGACTTTACTGTATTTCATGAATCCTTGCATATATTTTGGTAAAACTAATTGATTTTGACTGGCTAAGTGCAGTCACATACATTGTTGCTGGTGGATGTATTTTGTTCCCAGCCAGATTATTAGAGACTTAAATTATTTTCCATCCACAAGGGGAGGAGTGAAAGAGAAATTGTTACATAAAGCTAGCTATAGTGAAGGTTTGAAATTGAATGCAAATGTGGAAAAATGAAATTAAAATTGAAATCAGAGCTCAAAATCTGTTTTTCTTGTTGTCTTTAATTTCAGGCTATTGTTGTATAATGCAATGTAGACAAAATTATGCTGTGGAGAATGTAATTATATAATTAAAGCTTTTGCCTTAATGCACTTGGACCAAAGAATGAAAGGAACCAAGCATATATTTTTCCTGAGTGTTAGAGTACACAGGGAGAATATCCCTGCAAATGTTTCATATTTTCATGTTTCTTTGCTTCATTTTGGTAACGCATTTTGACAACCACACTAACTTTCACATAGTATCTTAACAGATTTGTGCAATTGATTTTTTTGTCATGTTTTCTCTTGTGGGTGTTTGGGCCCCTACACAGTGTGGATAACTACTGCTTCAAGGTGCCCTTTACCTTGATGTATTTTAAGATAATTCAGCTTTCTCTGTCAGTTAGTGTATGTCTGGTGGGTTAAGCAGTGTTACCGGAGTTGCAGCAAGACAAACTGAGGTGTTTGCCATGCTTTGCATGTTCCTTCAGGGTTTGTAGCCTCTAAATGGGTGTGAGATGGTAGCACCGGAGAGTGGATTTAGCTTTTCAGGGAATTTTTTTTTAAAGGAAAACACGTATAGTGTTTGTTCCATTAACATTTTGGAAAATAAATACTTCTCAGTGTTCAGTGCAGGATTTGAGAACAAAACCATGGCCCCTGCTTTACAAAAGCTTTGTCTACAGTGAGATTTGACTTTATGAGTCTGATCATGCAAAAGGCAGGACAGGATCTTGTTTGTGCTCTCACCACTCTGTTGTGGTTTGGTGAATAGTTACACTGGCAGCCAAAGCTACCAATGCCTTTGTTTTAAAGCTGAATTTTCTGATCTCTCTAAACTCCTTATACAACCAGATGAACTTGAAAAAGAGCATGTTAGTTTGTGGCCTAAAATTAAGCACTCGGAATAAATGTTTAAATCACCACATAAAGAATGTTCAAGACATGTATTCAATTTCTGTCTGCTCCTGGCTTGTTTTTAAATGTGTTTTGAGCAGAGGGGAAATTCTTGGGTTTTATCTACACAAAAGTCATATTACAAGTCTCAACACACTCAAATTTAAAATTTAGACTGGAACGTTTGCAAACTGAAGTTTGTAAAAAGAATCACAGAATCAGAATCACAGAATTGTCTAGGTTGGAAGAGACCTCCAGGATCACCTAGTCCAACCTCTGACCTAACACTAACAGGTCCTTCACTAAACCATATCACTAAGCTCTATATCTAAACATCTTTTAAAGACCTCCACGGATGGTGACTGAACCATTTCCCTGGGCAGTCCATTCCAATGCCTAACAACCCTTTCTGTAAAGAAGTTCTCCCTAATATCCAACCTAAACCTTCAAAATATTGTTTTGTTTAGAAAAAAATATTTTAGAACAAACTTCAAAAGCAGAGGACATCTTAAGGGAGCTAGAGGTTTGTTTTTTTTGTCTGAAACCTGGCCTGTAAAGGTCTACCTGTGATTCTGTGATCTACAGTTACAGACCTGCGTGCGTACTCCTTCTGATGGATTCCAGCCAGCTCATCTTTAGGAGTTGGTGCCATGGAGTGATTAACATTTTGAGGAATGGGTTTTGTTCTCGGGATGAAACATTCTGAGGACTGTTTTTTTTTTTTTTTCTTTTTCTGAGGATGAGGTTTGAATTCAGGCAATATTCATTTAGCCTCTGATGCACTTTGTTCATCTTGGAGGACAACAGCCTGTAGGCATCTTGAGAAGTTCAGCTCTCCAGTGTAGACAAAGTTGGCTTTGGCTTAAGAATGATTAGGGAGTTTGGTTTTGTTTCTAACTCCCTATACATGGAAAGATGTTCTGGGCCTATAGGTGCCAAGAGCATCTATATCTGTGATATAGGTGCTCTTGTCTGCTTTGTGGAACTGAGATTTTGGCAGAAACTACTTTTTGTGGTTCAACATGCTTTTGAAATGCAGGAGTGAGGGCAAATAAGGCAAATACTTATCCCAAATGGAAACTTTGCAATTCTGCTTTTCAGCTTGAGACACTTTTCTTGGATGCATATGTTTAAGTCTCAAGTCTCTGAACTGTTTATGGATTCTGAACAAACGGAGCTTTTTCCAGAAAGATGGAAAATGGTGGTGAAAACATTGTGCCTTATTTATCTTTGCCCTTTCCATCTCTGGTCTAGGGAATTTTCTAGTGTAGTGACCTTGCTGGAGACCTTCAAGTAACTGTTCTCTCTTGAGATACTGCTGCAATGTTAAGAGCAGAGGGAAGTGGCAGTCAGTGGGATATAGTCTTGCAAATTTCCCCAAAGCCTCATAATACATAATGCTCTGTAAGTACACATTAAGGAATCCCTTGCAGCCAGGAATCATCCATCTTGTCCTCATCCAGTCTGGCAGTAGACATGGTACACTCACCCTTCTCACCCTTTTCTTGCCCTGCTCTGATTCCCGTGCAGAAATCAATCTGGTCCACTATTTTTACTTGGTATACACTATAAATGCTGTATGTATTTATTTTCTTCCCATTATAGTCTCTGTACAACAGGAGTGGTCCGATTACATATCAACAACTGGCTGGAAGTGAGTTTCTGCCTGCCTCATAAAATCCATTATGTTGCAACAAACTTTATTCCTCCAGAAGCAATTGAGAGAAGCCTGAAATCGATCAGGTAAGAGCAAGTCCTTCAGGCTGCGGTTTGTCCTTTCACCAGGCCCAAGTATTATGCTGCAAATCATTGTACTGGCACAGCTGGGGGGATGAAAGGATGCTGAGTGGTGGGTGGCTGGGGCGTGAGCTGAGACAGGACTCCCTGAATCTTATGCTGAGGTACTGTGCTGCTGCTGTATACGTGGTGGTGCAAAGCCACAGCTTTCATGTTACCATAAGGTGGTTTGTTTAACATAATTGAGTTTGGTAGGCAGTGCTGCAGGAGAGGTCTGCACTATTTGCATTCAGAGAAATTGTGTGTTCATTTGAATCTGTTGACACAGGACTAATTTTTCTTAAAGAGGAAAGAGAGCCTGGGCTCTTTGATGTCTTATTTCTTGCTCTCTATGGTTACAGCTTTTTACCTGCAAAACTAACTCAGTCCTGCCTTCTTCCTCTCTTCTACTTCATTCTGTATTTCAGTGATGCAAATGTGCAGTTTTCAGTTGAATTCTTTAGGGTTAACTGTATGCCAGCACAGTGTCGTTTCTTCTCTAGTCACTAGGGTATCCAGTTATCATATAACCCTTTATCCCCATTTTGTGGGGAACATCTTATCTTGTAACATAAAAATAAGCTTACTCTGAATCCACTTACAGCAAAAGGATGATAATATTAGAGTGTCACTTTTACCAGATGAGGTATCATGGCCTGGGAATAACTAAACCTTTAGGAAAAGTTGCAGTTTACTGGGCAAATATATTCCTTCTTTTCCTGCAGGCCTTACCATGCCTTATTACTTCTAAATGATGAGAAGTCATTGCTTAATGAGCTCCCATTGGACTGCTCTCCTGCCCTGGTGAGAGTAATTAAAACTACCTCTGCTGTGAAGAATTTGCAGCAACTGGCTCAAGATGCTGACTTGGCATTGCTGCAGGTACGGGGAACTGTAAGCTGAAATTCTTTTAATTCACAAGACATTTTCGTTCTTCATGCCAGTGGGTTTCGGTGGTATATGAGCATGTTAGTTTTTTTTCAGCGTGAGCAGAGTGCACAGAGAAAGCTTCAGCCTTAGAGTGTGGGGGAAAGATGGGCGAAATGAAGATCAGTGGTGCAGTGATGGTGCACAACAGTCCTGCATCCAAAGCTGAATCATGGGTTGCCGTGGAAATTCTTAACCTTGTCAAATGTTTTTTGATGTGCCACATGTTATTTAAACCCTGAACTTACTCTGAAGGCAGAGTTAAAAGATAGAATATTTTGCTTTCATTTCAGCTCAAACAAGACTTTTTGGTCATCTGATATGACTTTTCTGTCATTGTATGGAAGTCCTGCTGAGATTTTGAATTTTGCTTTTTTGCTGTCCTAACTTTTCCCTGTTTCCTTAATGCAGGTTTTTCAGCTTGCTGCACATCTTGTTTACTGGGGAAAAGCAATTATTATTTATCCGCTGTGTGAAAACAATGTCTACATGCTTTCTCCAAATGCCAGTGTCTGTCTGTAAGTAGAAGGAAGATCAATGATTGTATTAAGAAATTGGTGAGAAGTGCAGATTTTCTTTCCTTTCCTATCTGACTGGATACAGGGTAGATCTTTCGTTGTGTATGAATTTGTTGCAATTGTGCAGAACACTAATCATTACATGTGCTGGAAACTGCAAAGCCACATATGAGTTTGTCTGGGGTAGGGAGCGGTATCAAAGCAGTTCAATATGTTTCTGCAGTGACGTGGGACTTGGAAACAATATTTACATTGTGATGCTACTCTTAGTATGTCCCATACTTTAGTACATCACTGTGTCCATATCAGAAAAGGTTGTATGATCCTTAAGCAGTGTGGAAAGACTTAGAAAACTTGATTAAGTTAAATCACTGAATATTTCACGGGACTGTCTGGGTATCTGGCACACAGCATCACCTGAAGAGAATCAAATTAGCAAGTCAGGGTAGTGTTGCCATCAATATTGTGTTGTTTCATATGATGGCATTTCCACTTACATGCCTTTCAGTAGACTGAAGGTAATGCAGATAGTCTGAGGGAAGGTAGTGGCAATCAAGGAAGATATGGAGGCAGCAGTGGATATTTTTGCTCTGCTGAAGATTGGCAACTTTTTCTGGGTTGTATTTTGAGATGTTTTTAGAATCCATGTTGGAACTCAGTTATAGGAAAATACTTTTAGGTCAAAACTAATGGGATGGAAGTACAAAAATAGTCCTGAAAGGGACCTTGAGGTCATGCACGAACAGCTGTGCCTGTGTCATACATGGCAGTGCTGTTCTTGAAGACAAACAGTTTTCTTAATATTTAACTTGACTCTCCTGTACTTCTAATCAGTCATATTGCTTTCCTTGTTCAGCACAGGCAGGGAGAGCAGTCACATCTGCAGCTGCATTTAGCTTGTTTGAAGATTGTGCTTACATACTGCCCATCCCCAGTCCTGTCATCTCGTGACTGACCAGTCCCTGTTCCTTTGATCAGAGACTGCACAGGTCTAGACTTTTTATCATTTTTATTTTTCTTCTCTGGATTCCTTCCACACCCTCAGTAATACAGTGAAGTTGAATGTAATGCCAAGATGAAAATACATATTCTACATGGTTACTTAAAGCAAGATGAAACATGCCATTAAGTACCCTTACTGTGTTTTTAGATGATAGAGGATATTTCATTTGAAATTGACACTTAATGTAATGCTTAAGTGGATAAATATTACACTGACCGGCACTATAAAACTGACTTCTGCTTTTTTCTCTTTTCTGTAGTTATTCTCCATTAGCAGATGCATTTTCTTGTCAGTTTCGGGGCCACAATCTGCCATCGATGCTTTCCAAGTTCTCCCTCCCAGTGTCACTCTCAGAGTTCAAGAATCCACTTGCACCGCCTGTTCAGGAGGTGAGATGGGGGAGCATGCAAGAGCTGTTTGGACAGTGTATGGTTGCCCTGCTAAGAACAAAAAGGACTGGTAATATTCCTGGAGTACCTGGTTAGGAACTTGCTACTGTAGGCTTAGAAGTTGCCACTTACTACATTTCCAAACGTGATTTGTTGTTTCATATCCATGTGCCAAAAAGCTGTGGGGATTTTCAAGATGAAGCTGTGTGGATGCTCTGTGGTAGCAAAGCACATTCCTAAAAGAAAAATCATAATGCTGCTTTTCCTTGAGTGATGTAGTATGGAAGAAGAGTGAAGGCCTGTCATAAACTGTAGGGATAATGCAAGTTTGTGGATTCCTCACAATCACATTTACTTTTATTATATCCCATCTGTTTTTAAAAGCAAACTGTCTATTCACTTAGCTTTTGGTACAAAACTGGAATTGTTTAAAGGCTATTGCAGGAAGTAGATTCAGCAGGTAGTCAACAGAAGCCCACGTGGTACAACATCAGCATTTTGATGTTCAGATTTGGAATAATAGCATATTGATTTTCAATTTGTGTGCTGTTATTTTGCTTGATCATGGTTTGCAGCATTTCTGGGAACTGGCAAAATGCAAGAAAGATCTCAGTAATGTAAGACCTCCAGGCTGATGCTGTTACATTTCCAAATGAAATAACCTCTGAACAATCATTGTGGCAAAGTGAGCACAGGCAAATTTTTTAACTGGTATCTGGTAGTGCTGTTTGCTAGCCTTTGTACTTTGATGACTTTCTGTTTATATGAAATTAGTCACTGTTCAAATACCTAGAAGATTAACATCAATCGAGCACACAAACAATTGCGAGAGAAGAATTTGTCGTAATTACAGGTTGGCAGAGATAATGATCAGAGATAGAGGTAACTAATGTAGCTTCTAATCCCCATAGTATATACTGGTCAGCTGCCATCTTTAGAAACAGGGGAAGAGCAGTGACTACTGTTTTGTCAGTACTTTGCTGTAGTTGCAGACAAATCTATGTCCTGAAAATTGAAGCTGAATCAATAGAGTTAATTTTATTTTAGCTGCAGTAGCTTTAGGAGGCATTTTTACTCTCAGTACTTTTTAAAAAATTAATTACCTGCTTTAGGACTTTTCCTTCAATACTTCTGGCTGTTTTCAGACATCTTACTTTTGTTTAAAATATATAAGTAAAATCTGCCACTCACTACTGCAGTTATGAGGAAAGCCTTGAAACAACAGTGTGAGTCAATGTTTGCCAGAGCTGTTGGAATGCTATAATAGCTCTTTTAGGCTGTGCATCTTTGCTCTGATGCTCTCATCTCTGTGATGGAGCTCTGAAGGTCAACAGCATGGGTGGTTTTCCTCATCCTTTTGGCATGTGTTCATGCACTGAGGATAAGGATGATGCTGTGAAAAGCTATGGAACTGCCTCCTGCAGTCTGAAAAGGGGAGGTGAGTTTCTGTGGTTGTGGAAGACTTGGGACTCCTTTGGCAAGACGTGCATGAGGATGAGCAAGACAAACCATAAACCAGCGGGCTGCTGTGAGAGATGGCTAGCTTCTTTTGCTTAACTTGCCATGCAAGTTAAGCATGGCAGTTCTTGAAGAAGTTTGAAATTGAGAGATGTTTTTGTATTATTATGTTCCTGTAGAAAAGGTACATTCCTCTGCTTTAATGTAGCTTTATAGAATTCCTGTAGTATTGTTTTGTTAGGAACTATCCTTTTAAGAGAGATGAATCCCTATCCTGGGGTGGCCAGGCTCCAATTGTAATTAACAGAGATCTAGTCGACAGAGCAAGTAATCTGATGAAATGTGGGTGTTCTTTCTTTCTGCTGTGCAGCAGTAAAAGATGCTGCACTGTGAACTGTAAATATTGTCTAATTGTGTTTGCTTTGCCTTTGAAAAAAAAATAACAAAGTTTGGACTTTTCATTGTAATTTTGTACATTGGAGTGGATGATTTTTAATTTGTGGTGCTTTTTTTTTTTAAACTTTGAAGAAATTCACTCGTGGTCATATCTAGTGCTTTTCCTCATGCTGACTGTACTGTCTCTGTATTTCTGAAGGTAGTCTGTACTAGAAGGTTGGTACTGTGGGAAGTCTAATTGCTAGTTACCTGTGAGAAGAGACCAACCCCCAGCTCCCCACACCTTCCTTTCAGGTAGTTGCAGAGAGCAATAAGGGCTCCCTTGAGCCTTCTCTTCTCCAGACTAAACAACCCCAGTTCCCTCAGCTGCTCCTCACAGGACTTGTGTTCCAGGGCCTTCACCAGATCCGTAGCCCTTCTCTGGACACGCTCCAGGGCCTCGATGTCCTTGTAGTGAGGGGCCCAAAACTTAACCCAGCACTCAAGGTGTGACCTCACCAGAGCAGCATACATGGGGATGATCACCTCCCCGGTCCTGCTCGCTGCACTGCTCCTGAGACAAGCCAGGATGTCATTGGCCTTCTTGGGCACCTGGGCTCATGTTCAGGCGGCATTGACCTGTCCGAGCCATGGGCTGCCAGCTTCTTCAGGAGAATTCTTTGGGAGACCATGTCAAAGGCCTAGCTGAAGTCTAGGTAGATGACATCAGCAGCATTTCCCTCATCCATCAGGCGGGTCACCCAGTCATAGAAGGAGATGAGGTTGGTCAGGCAGGACTTGCCTTTCATGAACACATGCTGACTGGGCCTGATCCCCTCTCTCCAGTGCTCCATTCCTCTGAGTAGATGAAAAAATGGGACACTGGCATTTCTGTACTTGGGGTACTGTGGTATTTTTTGGCTGGCAGGCGGTACAAACAACCTGCAATACCCTCAGTAAGGACAAGACTGCCTTGAGAGCTTCAGTGCATGTCTACTTTCTGCTTTGATGTCTGTCTGTCAGGTAGGTAGGAGGTGGCCAGGCAATGGCATCTGTCGAGACTGCTTGTGCAGTACGTTGCAGTTGAATTCTTCAGTGGTTGAATATCCATCCTATGTCAGTGGTCTTGTGCTTATATTTGCCAAGTCTTTGGGTAGGGAATCTCCATGCTAGCTTCCCTTTTTCTCTGTTTAATCTGCCTTGCTTGGATAGCAGTGCTGCAGTAGCATGAGGATGAGCCTATGCCTACAGCTCAGCTGATATAATGGCATCTTGGTGCTGCCAAGAGGAGGCGGCCCTGGTTTTCCTTTCCATTCTCAAGTGTGTGTACACATGCCTTCCTCCTTTCCCCCTTTCCTTTGTGCTGGTGCTCTGGCTCCTGTCCAGCTTGACTCTATTCACTTAACTTGTTTCAGTCTGGCTGGTTTTCTGCCAGGTTAGCAGGTGGAATTCGCTCAGGGGATCAGCAAGTTCCAGGACTGGCACAGAGCAAGGGAGGCACTTTTGCAGCTGGGTATGTGAGTGAGGAAAACAGAAGCAACTTGTAGCTAGAACAGCATTGATATCACATATTGTTACTGGGAAGAACTTAGCTGCATGTGTATGTAGCTTGTGGGCAATATTAGCTGCTTGGACCTGCAACTGTGTGTTGATCAAGAAGGTCTGAGGTTACATACAGAAGCTGAGGGTCTCAGTAAGCACATTAAAATTTCATCTCAAAGCCACGTCTGACACTCACCTTCCTGCTTAGTGTCGTTCTGTTTTCTCTTACCTGAGAACAATGTGATTTCTAAAGAATACAGCAAGCTTTTCTGCTGCTAAGAGAATCTGCCCCTCTGATTTGCACAGGATTGTTTGTAGAGTTACCAGCTTTTTGCTCCCAATCTTGTTGATAAACTAAGATGCCTTTTATCATTGTGGTGGCATTAGCTAAACAAAGTGAAGAGCTGTGAGCTTTGAGTCTAAGTCCATATTCAGTTTATCTAAGATTACAGTCTTAACTGAAGGTGTAATTCAAATTCCTTTTTTAAAAAAAGGATCTGAATATCACCTAAATCAGGTTATACGTTTGTTGATAGATGCTCTTTCTCAAAAGTTGTAGGAGATAAGGAGACACAGCCTAAATTCATTGCATACAAAGCAACTGGTTCAGTCTTGACAAAGAATATAAGTGTCTGTGTGCAGAGAACACCCGTTTAGGGCAGCCTGACTATAGGGCGGCCTTATGGCCTTTTGGAAGAATATTCTTGCAGAATGTTGTAGAGCAGTAACACCAGTCCTCTGGTCATGTCCCTCTGTGCTGATGCAGGAGTATCAGGAGCAGATCAAAACTTCAGAGTTCAGTAATCACTGCTTAAGTGGCAGGGTGTCATCTGAGGAGCATTGCTCAGCTGAATTGTGAAGGGGGGTGTGCGTGCATGTGTGTGTGTGTGTGCACCTGTACAAGCACTAAGAAGAAGCAGCAGTTACAGCAGCTGGTTCTTTGAAGTGCTGTACACTCAGATCTGTGATGACCCATTGCCATTTTTCCAATCTCTCACTGGGATCTGGGATGAGTGGCAAGGTGTTCATTGGTGCGCACCCCTTCATGCCCTCATGTGAAAGCACTGAAACACTCGGAGCCCTAAAACCATTTGCTCAACACCTTCCATTGAGAGAGTGAGTGTACCAGGCATGTGCTTGACAACTGCAATTGCTGCATAGGAATGTTTTAATTCTGCTTCTCAGTGCAAGGTTTTCTTTGTACAATATCGGAGTTTCTTCATGCAGATACTCTGTGCTAAGTTTCTTGGCAAACCAAGGGTAAATCATAATACTTGTGGCTTCCCTCCTCCATGCCTTGTACCCTCAGCTAGTTCATCTGTTTGAGACAAAGATTTAACATCTCTGTGCTGCCCTGAGGAACGAAGATGATCTTTCCATCCATGAGGTAGAAGGGATGCACCTATGTGAATTAGACATCCCATTTTGCCCCTGCATCCCCTTCACTACAATAGTTAATTATAATACACAGTTATTATTGCAGTTAACTACTTCTTCTTTGATGGGGCTAGGGTAACTGTGGAAAAAAACAGATAGAGAAGTATGAGAGCTGCCAGTGAACAGAACATGCATGATTAGTTTTTCACCTTTGCTTGAATAAAGTCAATCCATACTGCTGGGACAAAGGCACCAGCAGATGAGGCCTCTGCCTTACACATCCGGAAGACGTGCCATGCTTTGTGTAACGGCACAGTGGAAAATGAGTGTGTGTGTCAGAGGATGGGAGTGGGAGGAGAACTGCATGCTGAAAAGGCAGTTGTCTTCTGAGAAATGGACTGCAAATGGCACTGTTCTGCTGGGCATCTGGAAGGCATTAAGAGGCACAAAAGCTTTTGTTGGCAGAGGTATGGAAACAGTAGGGTTTTTCAGTGTAGCAGGTTAAAAAATATGGCTTTCTAGGCCTGAAGGGAGGGAATGGTTAAGCTCTCTTGGTAAAGTGAGAACTCAGAGCTGTCACATAATGATCAAAATGGCAATATTAAACAATAATGTTTTATCCTTCATTAATAGGGGTATTCTGAGTTTGTTTTATTCAAAACAGGAAAAAATGTAATAGGTTTGTTATTTGTAAAGCAGGATGGTTTGAGTGATAAAAGAGCTTAATGCATTTCAGCAAACATCCATTTCGTGCAGTGACTATGCAGGTGCTGTTTTACTGCCACAGAGTGATGCTTAGTTCTCCAGGCAGACCATGAAGAGCGTGTGTCAGATTAACTAGATAATCCAGACTGGAGAAAGGGGGCTTACATATTTCAGCAGGCAAAATGTGCTGGTTCTTAACTAAGAGGATATCCTTGAGTAGTGAGAAACACTGAGCTGGGATTTGGGTGCTTCTGTGGTGCTGTTTTCCCTTTCCTGAACATGTTGCTAGTCCCTGTTACCTTTGTGTTTTCTTTAGCTTTTTAGGCCTGGGAAAGAAACAACCTCAAAGAATCTGTGCAGGAAATGCATTTTATTTAACATACTACTGAACAGCTTTAGGAATGCTCCCTTTGATTCACAGAGGGAATGAATGCTAAATCCTGTTCCTCCAGGATCTGGATCTGAGCTTTCCTGAGTGTCTCAAACTGCCCAGATGGGTTGCTGTACAGTGCCCACCTTCTTTGATTTTGTCAGTAAACACAAAGCAATGTATTGTTACCAATGCCTTCCATGCTGTGCTGCATACTCTAATTTGCCCAGGGTCTGCTGTGCCACGACGGGGGTGAGGAAAGGGATGGCCACGGGCTGATCTGTGGCAGTGGGAACCATGCAGATGCTACAGCTGACAGAACCCCTCAGGTTGGGGAGAGGGGAACTATGAAAGAAATAGAGATGAAATTCAGAGTTGATTGTTGAATTAAACAATGAAGAATATTTCCTTTTATATTTCTATCATGGTATTGGTGTTTCAGCCAAAAAAAGGCTGGCTATGGCTTCCTACAGTCATTCTGTGACTGAGTGGAGTCAGTCCTGGGACTGAAGCATACCCTTTCCTGGGAAGCTTCTCTCAGCCTTTTTTGCTTCAGGAAGAACCCAGCTAATCCAGCAGACTGAGACCAAGCATGGAGATAAGCTTGTGTCCCTGAGGGATGAAGAGCATTTCCAACAGACAGAGCAGCACAGATGGTGTGGGGAAGCCCTCTCTCCTACAGACCTTTCTGGAAACTCCATCATAGCTCAGGACGAACAGATGGAGAAAGGATATAAATTTTGTGTTCATGTCTAGAAGTGCAGGCAGCAGAGTATTAGCAAAGCCTCTGCCTTATCTTATCTGTGAAAATGCTTGCTGCTTTTGGTAAGAAATAAGTTTAAACCTGGAAGAAGTATTTTTGTGTACATAAGACAAAGTGGAAAAGGTGTTGGGGGTGTATTAGCAGCGATGGCACAATACACACAGCTTAGGGCATAGTGCCTGCTATAGGTGCTTCACTGCCTGGTCTTTTTTCTAGGACTGGATTTTAAGAGACTAAATTCCCACTGAAGTCAGGCTTATTAGAGATATCTTCAATGATCAATTTCTTTTACCTAGAGGTGGTTGTTCAGGCTCACTTCAATACAGAAGAACAATTCTCTCTGGTTTTAAAGTTACTCACTATCTCCAAGTCTCCCAGTCATGGCACAAAGACATTAGGCAGTCATTGTTTCAGGGAAGTGTCTTATAGTTGTAAATCTTTACCAACACTTTTGCCTGGCTTATTGTTCCACTGAGCCAAGGCTGTTGTCTCAGGGGTGACTTTCTCTAGATATTTGCATAAGAGGATTGGAGTGAAGGTGTGTATGCAGAATGGGAGAGTTCCCAAGCACACAGGGCTGCAGCAAAAACAACTGGCTATTGTTGTAATTTACAAAATCACCAAAGTGGCCAGTGGAGGTTGGTCTAGGTCAGGCCCTACACAGCAGATTCTGCAGGTCTGGCAGAGCCTGTCTTTGTGCCTTGAGTTTTCTTGGATTTTTCTGAGGTTATTTTGGTCTATGAAATCTGCAGACCTCTTTAATTTGACATGAAACTAGGTAATTAGGTGCCACTGCATGCCAGCAGGTAGGAAATTTAAGTAAAACATAAAAGAGATCTTTCCATCCAGGTCTGCATCTGGAAGGAAGGTTTTTAGCAATGTAATCCCTGGAATAAGCCTCTTCTATTTACAGGCTGATCTGAGATGTTAGCAAAATAATATGCAAATGTACTTGCTATCTTCTGCTAACTTCCCCTTCTCTAGGTTTTCTTTTAAACATATAAAATTAATTACACCTTTTATGGAAAAGATGTGTAGAAGGCAATCCCAGATAAGATGTTTTAAAATTAAAATCCATTCACCCTCAAAAAGTGGTAATCCCTGAAAAGACAGGGTGTGTGTTTATCTGCAAGCAGAAGATGTTTCTTTTGTGATTTGATAGCAGAGAAGGAACTGAAAATTAAATGAATTATGGAAAAAGGAAGATTATGTGGGCTGATGAACTTCATCTTGGGGGCTTGTATTTGAGATTTGGCCTGTTATCCTGATGATTAATACAGCAGAGCTAGCTTCCTTCTCAGTCTGAGCTCATTCTGTGTGTGTTTCTCTCACCAAAACAATGTTGGTTGCTATGAAATCCCCGAATAGCTTTTGTCAGTGAATCAGTGTTTTCAGAGCTGTTAGCTATGGGAAGGGTTGTCTATAGTGAAATGAAAAGGCTTTTTGTGTAGAAATTCAGACATGATGATGGGTTTTGAATGCTCCTCTAAAACTCCCAAAAGTAGGCCATGCCAGAAACCTACCAATGTTCCTCCCTCATTCTGCCTGCTGCTTTCAGCATCGCCTTTGGGACATTGTGCTGCTTCAGCTGCTGCAACACAAAGGTGTTTTGCTTGTTTGTTTAAGTTGAGCGTCATCTCTTGGCAGATTTTAAACTCTTGCCTGTCTGTACTATAGAAAGCTAGGTGCCTTTACAAGCATGGCCTGTCCTCTTATTGTGGAGAGATGGTGAGTAAATGGGCGATATTAACCCTGCGTATTGAGAGGGGACTCCCTGGCAGCCGTAGGCTGCTGTTGCTTGTCCAGTTTTCTGCTGCCGTTAGCATTATTTCTGCAGCAGGAAGGGATTCCTGGCGTGGCTCTGACACCTGGAGCCTCTCATGGTTCTGCATTTCTCACCTGACGACAAAATTCTCCTACCCGTGGGCACCTGTCTTGGTTGCTTCAGCTGTGTCCTGTCACCCTGCCCTCTCCCTGGCTTTCCAGGAGAAGATGAACTTTGGTCTGACCACTCTGGGATTAACCCTTTGGTGATTACTGGTTTTAGTGGGCGCTGTGTAGAAGCCAGCATGCTGATCCCGGGGCTCACACTGCTGGGTCTAGGCCATCAGGGCCGCATCTGCCTCATTTGTTTCCCACACCCTGTGTCTCTCAGAAGGATGATCATTCTTTCTTTTAGCATCTACTATCATTTTTGTTAAAAGAGGACTGAACAGCTCTATGTGGGGTTGTATGGCTAAAGTATTAGGTGTGGCTATATTTGTATGGCTAAATCTTCGTGTGGTGAGGGCATTCAGCAGCTCTGCTAGAACATAGCAGCTGCTGAAACTCTGGCAAGGGGGCAAGGTTGGTTTGTTTGAGTACACTGGCTGTGCTGGCCAGTGTTGCATAAAGACATGTTGGCCATTAGCAGTTTGATAACAGCCTAAACATACACAAATGCTTTGGGTATAATGAGCACACACGTGCCTGGTCACCTTTTTGTGATGGAAAGTGTAGGCTGATGTTTCAGAGAAAATATAAAACTGTTCTCTGGCATGGAAAGCATTTCTGGTTGTGATTTCTTAGGCTTTGTGCGTTGTTTTTTTTTTTCCTGTTTTATTTCACAGGTGTATAATGTCTCTCTTCTCACTCTGCAGACTCAGCTCATTCAAATGGTGATATGGATGCTCCAACACCGGCTTCTTATTCAGCTTCACACTTATGTCTGTCTGATGGTGCCACCAAATGAGGAGGATTTCCGGGCCCAGGATGAAGACATGCCCTTTACTGCCAGAGTTGGAGGCCGAAGTTTAAGCACCCCCAATGCTCTCAGCTTTGGCTCTCCGAGTATGAGCAAGCTTTTCTCTGTTGTTCAGATTACAGCCAACTTCTAGACCTTCTGTTAGCGATGCCTTAGTATCAAGAAAACTTGTCTTTGCTGGAGTGCTTGCAAATTATGACTAGCCCCTCTTAAATTTAGAGCTGGGCATTAATTAAAGTCTTAAGGGCTTAAACCCTTGTTTTTATAAACAAGTAGTTCTTTGTAATTTGCCAAGTTCTCATTTAGTTATGTCAAATATTTTAATATTTATCAGAGGTACTTCAGTACATTTTTCCCAAGTAAATTTCTACTTCCTTGCTGTGCTAAAGAGTAACCATGAAGGACTTTTGGTTGCACTGCTGTTACTGCATGAGCTCTGGTTATCAGGAGAGGAAGAAAATTGTGAAAAATTGTTTTAAACAGCATTAATTTCTGTGGGCTGTAGAGCAGCATGCAGAAAATACCAAGCTGACTGTCAGTCTCACAAATGGTTGATTTCTCTTTCCTGGCATATTTAATTTCCTTAGTGCCATTCTTCAGAGTGATTCTAGGAAAGCATTTTCTCAAAGAGTAAATCAGATACAATGCAGAAATCCCTAAGTGTGCCTGCCTGTGCTGTCATGAGCAGCATTCTCAGAACGCTGAACAGCACTGCGGCTGGAAATCAGGATTGATACTCTGTGCAACCTTCAGCTTTACAGAACTCACGAATTAGGGCAGAAATCTCGGAACGTGAGTTTGATAAGTTTGTGCTCTGCTTATTTTGTCTCACTCACAAGAGGATATTGCTTCTTGGCTTTTCTGCTTGCTCCCACCTTCTGTGTTGTTAGGCTTTTAATGTTACCACTTCATGGTATTCCAGCAGAGCTGGCTGGGAATTTTCTTTTCAAGTGTTTTTATGGACTGTTTATGGTCTCCAGAAGTAGTTTCCCACATAAATTGATGACGCTGTTGAAATATTTGACTTTCCAACTGAGAAAATTCCTGTGCTGTCATATCACTAGTTGCAGATACATGTAGCATTTCCAGAACCACTTTCTACAGATCTGAGGGGATTGTTTGGAAAGACCGCACAGAAATGACCTGAATTGATAATCTTTATGTTGTTATGCTGAGGAATGTAAACATTCTGTCTCTTTTCTCTCATCCCCTGATAGCTAGTAGTGATGACATGACTCTGACAAGTCCTAGCATGGACAATTCCAGTGCTGAGTTGATACCTGGTGGGGACTCACCCCTAAATAAAAGGATGACAGAGAATCTCCTAGCAAGCTTGTTGGAACACGAGCGGGAAGCTATCCTCAATGTCCCTGCTGCCCAAAATCCAGAAGATCTTCGCATGTTTGCAAGGTAGGAAATGAGTGCAGAGTATAATTTTTTTTTTCTTTTCCTTACTGTTTTATTGAAGGATAGGCATGGACTCGAAGCAAATACCATTAGCTTGGCATTTTGGAAGATAAATTGTTTTGGTTTTGTTTCCTTTATAACTATTTCATACAGTTTTTGACAAAAACTAATATATGTCACAAGAACACCTGTTAACAAAATTCTTCATGTATGAAGGAGCATCAGGACATAAGACCCTGTTGTCCAACCATCACTGTTTACCTACCAGTTTTCCTGTGTCCACACATGGTAGATATAATAGCATAGCCTAAAAAAAAATATCTGGGTATGCAAAGCAAAGACTTATTCATACTGATACATTTTGTGTTAGTATTTTCCAGCCAGATAGTCTTTATTTTAAGATTTCTAAACTACATGTAAATATGAGACAAAGAAAAAAGCATCAGAGACAAAGTCAGCCTGAATACTTCTACAGAACAGCTTACAAAGGTTTCAAGGACAGTTTTGCTGAGATAAGCTGCTTATTTGAGTAGGTTAGTTAGCACTATGTTGTGTGATTAGTAGCACCCAGTTTTGTTACAAATTCCAACACAACAAAAATACACAAGGTGTGGTTCAGCATATGGTCAAAAGCAGAATGACTTCCTAACCAGCTATCTGTGAAAATGTTAAGGGGGAAATTTTTCCTTTCCTGAGCATTTCAAAACACAGTGGCATCACTGGAATGCAGCTTTCACTGTTTTTCATACTTGAAGAGCAGAAAACCACCTGGGGCAAGTTCTGTAACATTTTCCATACTTCACAAATTCGAGTGGTCATCCCTGAAAACATGGTTTTCACCCTAGGATGGATACAGTCGAGTAGCCTACAGAAACTGTATTGGCAAGAAGTTGCTTTTCTTATATGTGATGAAATTTGCAGCTTCGTTACCAGATAAGTGGTTATATAACCTGTGAGAAAGAAAAGTAAAAATCATAATTGGTAGTATCTTAAGAAAGAATTTGTGGGGGACACTTCGGGTGAGTTTAGTGGCAATGCAGATTCTTAATTATCCTGGAGAGAGGAAAGGCTCTCATTATTGCTTCTCTGTCACTTCTTTCATCTGGATAAAGCAACAATTTGAAAGCTTTTGAATTGCAGATGCCAAAAATGACTTCAGTTTCATCAGAAAATCAGCTGCCGTAATCAGGCAGCTGTCTTAATGATGTGTATTTTGCAGTTTGTCCATGCACTAGGTTCTTTAGCAAAGCCATGCTGAGCATCTGCAAAATGTTAATTTCCATTCCACTGTAGATTGAATTGACAACCATAACTCACTCTTAAGTCAGCAGCAAGAAAGAGAGGAGGTAGAGTAAATAGATTGGTCCTGTGGGTAAGATGCTAGAGTGTAAAAATAGCAATGTTTATACAAGATGCTCTTGGTTACTTGTGATTTTATGAGACACCGCAACTTGGAGGTCGTGCATGTATTTTCTCTCATTTTGTCCTGTAAACCATTAGAGATGAGTGTCTGGGTGAGCATGTGGCTCTTAGTGAAAGTATAAATAATTGTGGAGAAGCCACTGCAGTGAATGAGCTGATCCTCCTCATTACCCCAGCAGAGGTTACTGCGTCAGGTCTGCTTTTTGCTTCATCTTGAAGAATAACAGCCTAATGAGAGCTGTGCTACAGCAAATAGCTGTGCTGTATCAGCTGCCTACCAGAACAAATTCCTACTATAAATGCATAGTTAGTGCACTAAATATACTGTAACTGACCTTCTAAGTATAGTTTTGTGTGTGCACGAAGGGATGGTCTATTTTCAGTATAGCAGTAAAGTTCAGCCTGATATATTTTCATGTGTCTATGCCTCTGAACTCCTGTTATTCATTAAACAGATGCCAGAAAGAACTTGTGCCTGTCCATTACTATGCAAAGCCAGTATTTGCAAGGCAGAAACCTTAAGGGGGAAATAAGGGATATGGGAGCTTGGCTTTAGCATTGGCTGCATTAATCCTCATAGCATGGAATCGGAATTCAAATCCAAGTTGTTTCCATAGGTGTTGCTGGAGGAGGGATGGCATTGTCCTTCCAGAACTACACTTGAGAAGGAAAAAAGCTCTTTTTGTGCTAGATCTTCAGTAATGTATATAAAGTGTTCCTCAATGCACATCAAGCAGTGCTTTTAAAGATAGTTTGAGGCTTCTCTCCCAAGCCATGGGTGTAGAGTCACTTTTGGGATTTTTTCTTACTTTTAGATTGAGAAATAGAGGTCCTTTACTCCATAGAGGAATATTCGTAGGTGTTATTAAGCTGTGGACAGTTCTGCTCCATCTTCAAGAAGTGTTGGAAAGGTTATCTCTTTGGCTAGATATAAGCTAATTTTATTTGAATGACTAACCTGAGATATCTTTTTTTTTTTTTGTCTGAAGCAGTTTAGGGAACTGCTATACCACCACAGTGCTGATAGCAGGGCAGCTCTGGTAACTTGAACGGGGAGGCAGGGAGGACAGTGATGAGCAATGGAAAGAAATAATCTTCCATCACTGCATCTGGACCTGGAAGCACACATCTGTCAACAGACACAGTTGTGCAGCTTCAGAGGGACCCAAATGCAGCATTATTGCCCTGAAAATTGCCATCTGATGTCCTGTTTGGGTCCCATAAATGTTCACTGCCTGACCACATGAAGATAATGTCTGCTTTCACTGGAGCTGTAAATGAGGGTGCTTGCTGTAACCCTTCTGTGGGGCAGTGTTTAATGACATGCCATTGTACTGGGCACTTCCCTCCACCCTGCCTGTGCTAGTGGTTTATCCCTGTGTAACAGCAAAATGAGCTTTCTGTTCACTCCTCCTTTAATTGCTGCATTTTCCAGGTAGGAGTTGCCTGGGACAGATGAAGCGAGGCATTTCCCAGAGCTCTGGCTTGCAGGCATGCACATGGACACGGGTGCATGCACGCGTGAAGGAGCCCAGCGCAGTTACTGGGCTCAGGTCAGTCAGGACAGACGGGAACCAGGAGCAAAGCGTGGGGCTCACCAGGCCTGACCACTGACTTCTGTGGTGCACACGCCTGAGCTTGTTGTCCATGAATATGTCCTTATTATTTTGTTAGAGGCAAATGATACATTAGTGGGGGAGAGCAGCCATCAGACTGAAAGAAATTATTCCTTTCTATCTGGTGCTGCACCTGGAAAACTGTCTCATTCCCCTCTCTCTCCTTCCCCCAGGTCATGAAGAGCTTGGTGAAGGTGGAGAAGGGACCGTGCTGGCTGCGGGGCTGGGGTCTGGGGCAGGGGGCAGGTGGGGAGGCTCATTCAGATGGGGATTATTCAGGCCAGCAGAGTGGAGGCTGAGGGGGATCCAATGCCTGCCTGCAGCACTTTGGAGGGCAGCTACAGGTGATGGAGCCAAACTCTCCTCATTACTGGCAGACAGTTAAACGAGGGGCAGCAGCATCAAGCTTGGTAGATTCTACTTGGACATTAGGGAAAACTTCTCCAGGAGGGCGATGCTGCCCAGGACAGATTACCCAGGTATGTGGGAGGATCACTGCCCTTGGAGAGTTACAGAGCTTGGGCAGAAAAATCTGCAGCGTTGGCAGTAGTCCAGCTGGGACAGGAGGCTGGACTAAGCCTTGGAGGTGACTTCCAGCCAGCGTTTTTGCGATATTCTTTAATATCCTCTCTAGCTTTTATTGGAATGGAAACTATTTCATCTTGACCAGTTACAAATCCAGGCTCTTTTTGAATATAGGACGGATGTATTTATTGGAAAACTCCTACTTAGGTTGCGTAGCTGTTGAAAACCAGGTTGCAGTCATTCGCACAGAAGTCAGTTGTGCCGGGGGATGAGAGTTTGGACAGTCACCGTGAGCAGCTTTGTAGGAGGGAGGGAATATGGAGCTTTTAAAATCTTTAAAGTGATTTTTTGAGCAGTGACACAGGTTAGGGGAGGAGGAGCTTTGGCCAGGGACAGATAGCAACACAGTGCCCAGACAAGGCTAGACAGCATTTGATTCAGCTTGGAAAATCACAGCAAGTAAATCTGGGCCAAAATGAAATGGAGAATTCTAGAAAGCAGTCCTTCTGGGGGAAGAGTCTGGTAGAAATGATAGGTAGTCATTTTTAGAAAGAAAGGATGCTAATCCCCCAGCTAGCTAAAATGTGAGCATGAAAAGAAAGAAAATCCAAGATCAGTGTTTTCAAAAATTACCATTAATACTTCAGGCAATGGTGTGTTTTTGAGGCACACAACCCCCCGCTTTGCCTGCTAATGGCCACTTCTCAGCGTGCTGGTTACCATCGACTGGGGGAAGGAAGCTGATCAGCCTAATTTAAATGCCCGGTGGGAGATACTGCAGGAGGCCAATGCACTCCACTGATAGGGGAAATGTAAATATGACTGGAGCCCGTTGTTTGTTTGCATTTCAGACTTAGCAATTATGTTCTGCATAACGGTGCCAACGTGAGAGCTGGCAGACGTACATCAAAGCAGAAGGGAGCTTGCAGGGTGTTGTGCTTGCCCTGCGTGCTCGTTTTGCTGGGGAACTGCACACCCCCGGGCTGCCTGCAGGGACGAGGCAGCCGTGGTTCCCTGAAATGAGCTTACCCGTGGCCGGGGAGCGTGAGGAGGGTGATAGGAGCAACAGGACAAGATGGGGAGATGACAGGAGAGTGCAGGTGACCGATAGCTTAAAACCACGTGTGTGTTGTGTATAGGGAGGGTGTGCTGAAGGGAGGCTCGTTGCATACAGACTCCTTTCCAGGTGCCCATGAAGGGTGGTGAGGTGACCGGAGTGCCCAGCCTGAAGAGCAGAAGACAACCAGGCAAGCTTCAGTCCTTCAGTGAAAGCAGGAGAGGCCCCATCTGCCATCACCTGAATACAGGCAGGAATGCTCTAAGGGATATTTGGCATCTTTCAGGGGCTGTTCCTGCATGAGGACGGTATGAATGAACTGGAAAACAGATCTTGTCATCTCCACTCATTTTTACCATCAGTTGGCATAAAGCAGCAGCCCAGTATGTTCCTAAACTGCAGATGGGTATGGAAACATGAGCAAAAGCTGATGAATTCCAGAGCAGAGCATGTGATGTATAACACATGGAGATGCACATCTTTATGTTTAACTGGAGAAATGACTCTGGCATATGTGTTTGGGCCTTGGCTAGTGGAAGTACTTTGAGTGACGTGCAGCATGGTTCCTTCATTTGGGAGGTCGTTAAGACAATTAAGAGGCTGTGCAGCAAACCTGAGCTCTATCTGAAGGGCTGGCTTGGTGGTTCTGCTCTGAGGGGTCTTGGGGGAGCAGCAGCTCCTCCGCCACCAGGGACTTGCTGCAGTGCAGAGCCCGCAGTTTGTCTTTGACCCTGCTGTGACTGCGCAGGGCCGAGGTGAGCTGATGTCTGTGCAGCATGGTGGTGCCCAGCAAAGGGATATCTGTACTGACTAACGAGAACTGGCCATGTAAGTAGTCACTGTGGCTTTAGCTTAGAGCCAGGGTTTAAGGGCTCTTTCAGGACTTTGTAATTCCCAGGCCTTCTTTGTGGTGATTCTGGCCAAAATTGCCATCTCCCTATTGCAACCACTCCACCCAACCCAAGCTAACCAAACCTCAAGAGTGCGTGACCTGTAGTTACCAAGCCACTTGGACTGCTCTGGGGGAAAATAGCCTCTTAAGTCTAAAAGCAAGTGTAGTTACCTAGACTGCTGCTGCAGAGCTGTGACAAGCACATTGTAGATCCAGCTAAGAGACTGCAGAAGTAAATCTGTCACTTCTTGCTTTCAGGGCTTGTTGGCACTTGTGCTTCTGTGTTTTCCGGAGTTAAAACTACTGACAGTCTCAGGAAATGCCCTAGGCCAGGAAACTTTTCGATACAAGGAGGGCCTCTGCAAAACCCCCAGGCTGCATTTCCTCATTACAGACTAGCTGCCGTGTGATGTAGGGATGGGGCAGCACGGGAGCAGGGCAGCCGTTAGAACAGCTGGGCACTGCTGAAGCAAAGTAAGTGTGATGGAAATTGCACACGTAAATGAGAATTTAGTGGGTGATGTCCCCTGTACTGCTCTCCCGGGGGACTTCTGTGCTAGGCATGTCTAAGATAGGCACAGATTTCACTCAACTCACTTTTCATGTAAATGAGGGACACAAGCCAGGTGTCTTCTGATTTGCGTTCCATTGGAGGGGAGACCTTGAGGGTGGCAGTATCGAGTCTTGCTGCATCCACTTGCTTTTGGCTGACATGCCTCCCTTGTTCTCTTTCCCTGCAGGCTGCTGCACTATTTCCGAGGACGACACCATTTGGAGGAGATCATGTACAACGAGAACATGCGTCGCTCCCAGCTGCTGATGCTGTTTGACAAATTCCGCAGTGTCCTGGTAGTGACCAGCCACGAGGACCCGGTGATTTCAGTTTTCCAGTCAGTCTTAAAATGACTCTACTGGCAAAAACCTGCCACATGCTTGGTGTTCTAGGAGATGCTTAAAACATAAGAGATAAATTCAATTCCTTCTTGCCACGTGACACAGAGCAGGTTCTCTCCCTTCGTGCCTCCATTTCCCACCTTCATCCTGTGGTTACAGCTGAGGCCAGTCTATGTGAGGGCCTCTGGGGCCTGCTGCAGGACAGCGTGTGCTTGCTCAGCTTGGATTCCTGCCGTGCCACCTGCACAGCAGGGGAGCTGCTGTGTCACTGTTTTCCTACTCCTTTACCAGGGCTTGCAAGTGTGGTCCAAGAAGATTTTTAACGGCAGTGTTACTGACAGTACATTTGGGTGGATGTTTTGCAGGAGAAATGCTTTTTCTGCTCTCCGGCAGTGTGACCGCTGGGTCATTTAGCCGTGGGCACCGTTCGTGGGCAGCCTCTCCCTACGGCAGACCGTGCTTGGCCTCTGCTCAAGGGCAGAGCAGAGTTGTCCTGGCTTTTAGGGACATGTCCCTGGGTGCTGAGGAATTCTGTTTGATCATCGTTATCTGGCAGCAGTGGGGACATAACTAAGAATGCAAAGTATCACAAGTAAACAGTTTCATGAATGGAAATGACTTGCTTTGTTATGGCTTGCTGCTTCCTCTCCCCAGTATCCTTATTACTAAGTGTCTGTGGGGACCCTGTTGTCACAAGGCAGCCTGTTTGCAGATTTGCAGGTGTGTTTTTGACTGGGGCAGGAGGAGCTTGGTTACAGAGCAGGACTGAAATTGTCTGGCCGTACTGCAGGTGCTTGGCTGTATTTGTTCCACAAAGCTGCAGGCTGCTGCTTGCCCCTCTGGGGCCTAGGTTGTGGTTCCGTTCCCCTCCCTGCAAGCACTGCTGCAGCTGCAGGGCAGCAGACGAGGGAGCTGGCCTGGGTTAAAGCCATCCAGCTGAAAACCAACACACAGGGCTGTACGTGGCTGTGCTTCCTTACCCAGTTCAGCAACGCTTGAGCAGCTCCCCACAGCTGCTCACCATGGCGGGGTCCAAGGCGGCAGCAAGGCAGGGACGTTCTGCCATCAGCTGCAGCAAAGTGCCCGTTTCACCTCTTCCCCTAAGGGCAACGCTGAGCTCCAGCTGCTGCATGGGTGAAGGCAGAGAAGGCCCAGGGCCCGGGGCTAGGAGATGCTGAGCTCTTGGGCACCCCTACAGCTCTGCTGTGCATCCAGGAAAGGGCACAGGGGCAACTTTTGCTTCCGTGGTGGTGGCTTCCAGGGACACGTGGTGTGTACAGACCACCAGGCTCCTCTTGAAGACCTTCCTGTATACCGCACAGATCACACACACAAGCTTGAACTTTTCCCCAGAGCTGCAGGACTGTGAGAGCGGCTTCACTTGCCCACACGGCAGGGGTGAAAAACGCGTTGCCAAACATACCCACCACCAGCAGGGCGCAGCTGCACCGAGGGAGCCCAGGGCCCACAGCGTGCTGGATACCTGATGACAGCTACTTCATGCCAGTCCCTTTTGTGCGTCTCCCTCTGCGGCTGCAAGCAAGGATGTTACAGAAGGACAAAAGTGATGCCTGAGCTAGAATCAGCACGACGTTGCTGCAGGGCCCCTTGGCCCATCCAATCCCCAGCAAATGCATCTCGGGGCGTTAATGAGCTGGACATAACTAAGCCCCTTTGGAGGAGCAGGGCAAGAGTCTCCTCATGTGATGGGGGGTTTTGGAAACTTGAACTTTTTCTTGCATGTGAATTCTAAAGGTGGAGAGGAATCCCCGTCATCTCCATTTGTGGTCACAGGGATGATGCTGACACGGACTGCTAGCTGAAGCCAAGTGCCACACGTCACTGATGGGATGTGGTCACCTGAGCCCAAGCCCGGGGACACAGGTGAGCAACAGACCTAAAGGGGAAGGGGCCAGCCCACTGGCTGCTGGCCAGCACCCAGCTGTGCCTGGCTGGCAGGTGAAAAGACAAATCCTGTCCAAGGTCAGCAGGGCACATTGGCACCAGCCCGGCAGCAGCATTTGTGCAAGCTGTGGCTGAGTGCAGCGCAGCGCTCCCTTGCCCTCGTGGCACGGGAAGGCGGGGTACAGCTCTCCGCGGGGGAAATTGCAGCAAAGCTGTGGCACAGAGGTTCCTAACACTGGCTGGTGGCCACTAAATTCTGAGACCCAGACAATTGTTTGGCCTGGCTGCATGGCTTGGTGCCGTATCTCCAAGGCAAACTGCCAGCAGGGCTGCAGTTCTGTGGGTTTTGTCCTGAATCCTAAGTGCAAACACACACACACCCCATACCTCATGGCAGGTTGCAGTGCTGCAAAGCAGAAGCCTCAGCATTGGTGCTTTCTCTGTGTTCAGGCTCACACACTCGTAAGTTTTGAACTGGTCTCAAAAGCAGCAGGAAAAATAAACAAAAAAAAGATGGACTTTATAGACTGGGGTTATAGATTGAACAGGGGCTCTTGTCCAAATCTCTGCTCAAAGAGAATGCGTCTGGTCGGGTCACGCAGGAGCTTGTCTAGAAGAGGTTTGAATGCCTCCCAGGACAGATTGCTCACAGCTTCTCTGGGCTCCTGTTCCAGTGTTTGACCACCCTCATGGCAAAAAATTTTCCATGTAGCTAATGAGAATTTCCTGTTTTCTAGCTTGTGCTCATTACCTCTCATCCTGCCCCTGTGTACCTCTGACAGAACTCTGGCTCTGCCCTCTCTACAGCCTCCCACTAGGTAGTTGTAGGCGACAGGAGGATTCTTCTTTTACCTCCGCTCCTCCAGGCTGATCACCCACAGCTCTCTCCTCCCTTCTGTCAGCCCTGCTGCCATCCAGTCTGTTGGCTATTCCCCAGAAGATGCCAAGTGGGAAGCCTCTCCTGGGCAGCAGCACAGCAGGCCAGCATCATGAGCCTTCACCAGTCAGCCACCTTACCAGAGCCTGGAGCTGTTCCCAATGCCTCCAGTGCCCTTCAGTGCTCAAAACCAACCCCCGTTTTGGCTGGGAGAGCCATGCCCATCTGCCTCCCCAAACAAAATTCCACCTTGCTGTCTTCATTGTGATACAGTACGTTTATTGTTAAAAACCTACAAGCTGTCCTTGCCACAGCGTAGCTTGAGGCTCTCATACAGAGCACCAATCAAGTCCTGGTTGGTGGCACACCCACAAGACTCATCAGCTGCAAGGGGAGGGTCCCATTACTGCCATCTCTCTCTCTATTTTCTTGTCTACAACACTTACAAATTTATTTCCTCGTAAATAAAACCTGAGAGGTTTGTGTGACCATTCTCCCCTGTTGCCAACACCAATCCTGGTTGTGGCTACCACGTCCTGCTCCCCTGGTAGTTCATGTCCAGGTACCATCCAGATGGCTGCATCTTGGGTCAGGTCCCTTTGGTCAAAAGCCTTATCAATCCCAAACGCTTGGCAGAGCTTGGAGGGCCCGTTACACAGCTGCCAGTCCTTCAGTGGCTTTGCAGGTCCTTTCCTGGCAGCACTGCGCAGCTCTCTCATTGCATCTAAACCCCGAAGAGGCTCCAAAGAACGAAGTAAGACGGCAGCACCTTCCCCTGTGCGGAACAAGAACCACATGTTAGTACAGGTTTGTTTGTCGACAGCATCTCTGTGCTCAGCCCCAAGGCCAGTGGAAGCTCCTCAGTTCTAAGCCTGCAGGGAATTGCCTGCAGCACCAGCCACAGGGCCTCTACTTCTCCCAGGCTGTCACAGCCTCAAATCAGCTGCTAACCCATGGTCAGCACATTCCCTTCCCTATCCTGAATATATGGAGTCCCATAACTCTGTGTCCTTGATTCACCAGAGTTGATTTGCTCTTCCTTTACCCCACTTCTTGATGTTCCCAGGTCTCGCTGCTGCTCCAAGGCTTGCCAGAGGACAAGAGGTTTTTCTTCTGTCAGCACAATGTTCGGGAATAAATACACATATGGTTCAGTTTTGGCATAACTATCTGAAGCTGCTCCCAAACCCAGTGGATTTATAGTAAACTCTGATTATAAGATCTCCAGCTAACAAAGGAGAGGAGGAATGAGTGCGGATGCTGCCAACAGAAAGAGACAGCTTGTGGAGTGAGGCTGGACAAAGCCTCCTGGCAGGCAGCAGCAGGCACTGGGAGCAGCCTGGGCTACCGCTGAGGGAGCTTGGGATGGAGGCATTCCCAACGCCAGCGCCCCGTCTGAGGTGTGGGTGGGACAAACGTGGCTTTGGGGAACTGCAGAGGAGTGCGATCCGAATCCTTGTGCCAGGGAAGCTCTCACAGGATGGGGTCCTGGGGCAGGCAGGGGCTGCACAGCCCTGGGAGCATCCCTTCTGCAGCTATGGTCTATCTGCAACGAGGAGGGCAGAAAGCTGCCATTCTCTTCTCAAATGCGATTTGTCACCCTTTCGGGAGTCTTTGGAGCTCCCCCTCATTTTGGGGACAGTGAAGCAAAGCTACAGCTCTGAGCAGAGAAACTCCCCTGCAAGGAGGCTATCCAGCCGAAGTGGGACATAAATACTTCCTTGATATTTTCCACTGGGGAGCAGGGAAGGTCTTCTCATGACCTTGAGTGGGCGAACTGAGAGCCTGGCAATGCGATCTGTGTGCTGCCCCACACAGCACCCGTTGTGCTGGGGCCGCCCACGACATTCCTCCTCTCCAGCATCTGCGCTCTGGTGATGCTGCTCCACAAGAATCTCCTCTCCCTCTCCAGCCTCAAACATCTGGAGCCACGCTCAAGCCTGGCAAAGGCTCTTCCGTAGCCCACCAGATCCCTAGGGACCTGCAGTTTCCAAAAATAGAAGCCCTCTCACATTTTGTACAAGGCCCATAACAAACTACTCTCCTGGGTTCCCAATGAACCTATAAACTGAAGGCCTGATTCTTGCTTTTGCAAGGTGTGCCTCTTGCCTTGAACCTGCACAGAACCCCCAGCGCCCCCAGTGCAGCTCAGTGAAATAAACAGACTTAATTCCAACAGCTGTCTGCAATCTGTTTCCAAACACTCCCTTCTCTAAGGAAGGGGACTGATGCTAATCTAGCAGCCAAAAGCTGTTTCCCTCTATGACAGTGATTTAGAGCTCAAAGCTCATTTTAGATTTTTAAGAACATGCTCCATGTCCTAATTCTGCTTTTCATCCGTGCAAACAGAAACATCCTTCATGTTGGGATGCTGCCTCACTCACCAGGAACAACTGCGGGATTCCGAGGAGCTGCTAATTACACTACTTGCCTTCATCCATCACAAATGCAAGTGGAAACTGTGGTTACATGTGAATTAAAGCAAGTCCTTGGGAGCTCATGTGAAGAAAGACAAGCCCTCAGAGAAACTCCAGGTGCTCCAAAGCATCCGCACATCAGTGGCAGGGTGTACCTGGCACTTGTCTCCGGCTGCTCTTTGTGCGTTTCCACTAGGAAGTTTTCCAGCTCTTTCTAGCTGTGTGCAACACAGACCCTGCTCTGCTCCAAGCCAGCAGCCCCTGAGCGTGAGAGCAACACCACGAGAGCTTTGGGAACAGCCAGCAGGCAGGATATGAGTGCAGGGATGCCTTGATGAGCTACTGCTTTCTCTGCCCTCCCAGCCCGCAGGCTGGCGCTCAGGACCCTCTGAGTGTATTTGCGTATCAGAAGTTTTACTTTAACTACCAAATATTACCTGAATCCTGGCTCACCTCCTGCCTGCTGGAGTGCTTGAGCCTTCCTTCTTCCCTTTCTGCAGCCTGCCACTGTGAGCTCGTGGGGTCACCTGGCTTCAGCAGCAGCCTGACACAGACACTGCCACCGCCACACCATCAGCGCAGCTCGGGTCCTCTGCTCCAGTCCAGAGACAGTGTATTTGCCTCCCATGCCTCACAGAGTCACTCCGTGTACCGAGCAGAGTTTAGAACTAAAAGCTGGGGTCTGGCAGCAATGCAGAGGCCAATTCTCTCCCTGGGCAGCTAGAAATCATGAAATGATAATGAAGTCCCACACCCGCGCTGTGCAGCTTGCTTCTCCCTCCCTGGATCAACTCCAGCTCTCATTCTTGGAAACAGCTCCTGGCTGCTGTTAGAGACTTTTTCTCCTCTCTCCACCCATCTGACTCACTGCTCTCAAAGCACTTCCTTCAAAGTCCTGGTCTAGGATCCAAAAGTTAGGGAGAAGTCCACCCTGTGTGACCCTGGGCCTGGGTAGAGAATCACCAGGATCCTGATTTTACACGAGATTATTTCAGATCTGGCAGCAAAATGCTCACATTGGCAAATGCCTGAGGAAAAAAAAAAAAATCACAGCAAAGTCAAAGAGAAGCTTGACTGGCATTTATTATCTTCCTGAAGCAAGGGAAGCCCAGCATCCCTCTTAGCCCTTGGGAAGGCTCTTTGTGCTAAGATTATTCTGCTGTTGCCAAGATTCGCGGTAGGATTCATGCACGCTGAAGGACATTGGTTATATTTTTCTATAAACTTTTCTTCCTCTATCTTTTATGATTCCTCCAAAAACACAATGCAGTGACACACTCCATGGCTTCAGGCAGTACCAATCTTGACAGTAATGGGAAAGGCCCCTTCCAGTATAGTCCCACGATTCAGCTTTCTCTTGATGATGTACACAAAGATTTCCCCTTCCTCTGTGACAGAAAATACGAGACCACCCTTCAGCTCGTTACAGTTTTATGAACGCAAAACCACAACCAAGTGGACTCGGCTGAATACACAAACAGCCTCAACTTCTCGCCTCAATGTGGCGAGGCAACGTGCTACAGCTGAAATGCTTTTGCCATCTGTTGGCAGCATCACATTGGGCTGAGGACTTACTGTTGAGGACACTGCAGTGGTGGTGGGTCGTGCAGTAAAACTTGCTTTTGTAGCTGCTCTGCCACACATCTCTGGCAGCACAGCTCTACTGGTGACACGCCTCTTCCTATCCCTGAGCTTAAAGTCTCGCATAAACCAAATACAAAAACCAGAAGATGTTTATCCCAAGTGGTAGGAAAACAGACAATGCTACGAGGCCACATATGAAAAAAAAAGGGAGCTTTAAAGAGCGAGAGGCTCAAGAGCCAAACACCTCATACCTGAGAAGGTACGCAGAGGGCAGCAAGGAAGAGAGGCATATAAAGGCTTGCACACGTTACTGTCTTAGATCCTGAGCTGTTTAAGAAGCAAAAAGTTGCCTGCACAATTCAAGTCAGAGTTTAGCTGTTGTCTGCTGCAACAGTCTGACCTGTGCTGCTTGCCTGGTCCCAACAGCGCATGTGTCCGGGACAGCCCTGTGTAGCAGCTATGCCAAGAAGGTAGCAAAACACAGGCAACACAGGGAGCACGGTGCTTTGATCTTCCTCCAGGGCAAGTACAGCTGCTTTCATTAAGTTAACAGCTCCACATCAGCACTCTGGTCGCTCAGTTCAGGAAGCTGAGCCGCAGCAGGACAGCAGCCAGTGGCTCTCTTGAAATGCGCCCCTTCCTCATCAGGACCCTGCTGTGGAAGCAGCACGAGGGCTTGCCAGCAATGCAGAACTGGTCAGTTTGACCTGAGCTGGCACAGTTACAGCAAGACAAGGTCTCAGCAGGGGCACAGAAACGCTGAGGAAAAGCAGTGGTTGAGACAACAGAAATTTGGATACAGAACAGGCGTTTCCAGCATGAGGGCCAGATCACGCTACTCCAGCTGGTAAACGTGGCCACCCTATCGGAAAGACCAAAGCAGGGCACTGCTGGGGCAGCAAACCTAAGGCTGCAAAGCAAAATCTGCTGGGCATTTCCTCCTGCACCCCAATCCTTCAGAGTACAGAAAACTCACATAAAGGCCTCGGTCATCGTCAAAAGCTTCCCTTCTGACCTCACAGTCAACTTGCCATAGCAAAACAGGCCTAAATGAATAATTGATTATGCAAAAGTCATCGTGCAGTACCTGCTGACATTCAAAGAGAGAAAAATAATTTCTAGAGCAAGGGGTCTGACAGCTGTGTTGCCCAAGAACAGACAGGGAACACAAATACTTCCAGGGCCTGTTCTTACACTTAAATCATCTCAGACTCTGTGTCCCCACAACACCATATCAAGGTTGCAGAGCAGACAGAGGCTGAGTTCATTTCTTTTTAAAGCACAGGAAGATCCTGGCAAAGACAGGTAATAACTTACTAACGGATCTTTTTGTTTCCTACAAATTCTCTCTTTGCTTTAGTGCAGAGACTCAGTGTCTTGGGCATTGCTTAGGGAACAAAACGTCTGGTCAGACACATGGGGGAATGTACTAATGCAACACAAATAACATAAGAAACTAAAAATAAAGCTAAGAGCTCAGCTAAATCTTCAGATTTCCAAACAGCCTAACTTTTAAAGGTGTGGCTTGGAGCTATTTAGGAAGTGGGATATAAATTCTTTGTTAGCCATAATCACAGAAAAAGCAGAGACCCCAATCTCCAAATTCCATCAAAACAGCGAGCTCATTGACTGTTTTGCTACAAAACTAAACATAGGTATATAAGGGAAAATTTCCAAAAGCAAAGATTTCAAAGAAATCTTTTAGAATTCAAAGGCTAAGCTTTTTTTTTTTAAAAGTAAAAATTATTATTCCTAATATTTCGTACACTAAGAATCCCATCCTGAACAACAACAACAACAACAAAACATTCTTCTTTCATTATCTGAACAGATTCGGCAGAGACATCGTAATGAAATTCACGTGTTCATCCATCAGACTCCAGACTTCCATTTAGGAACTCAGGCTCTTCCCCCACAGTATTACCTGGCACTGTTTTTCTGCTTGGCTCCTGTCCAAAGGCCAAAACCTGAGGATTAATGGTCACTGTGACAGCACTTGCTTTCCAATTAGGAATATACAAGCCAGGTTTTTTTGTTTGTCTTTGTTTTTAAGATCTATCTTTGCAATGGTGAAAAAGAAAAAAGCTTTTGAGAGTTTTCAAACAAAGTAAGTATTTACTCTAAGAAATACATGCTGCCATTTCAAGGTGTCTAATTAACCAATAGCTTTATTGCAAGGCAAACACTGTCATCTGTAAGTAAAGCAAAAAACAGGTCTACAAGCAACACCTGCTTGTTAAAAGGAGAATCATATGATTAGGGCTTTTATTATCTTGAGAATAACAGAAGATTAAAGATCCTGTAACAGCCTGTTTTTTTTTTTCCATTTTTTTCCTTAAGATACAGCAAAGCAGCTAAAATGATCCTATAGTGGCTACTTACTTATACCACCTTCAAGGAACAAAGTTCACCAGCTCACATGAATAAGGCAGCAGCTCTGGTCATCAAAACTGAAAGCTCCATCCTGTCCAGATTCCCTTCTAGTCCTTGACCTTTATTTCTGCATCTGAACAGCCACAGAGCTTGCAGCTGGGACAAAGACTCCATCTGGCTGGTCACTGCATAGCCAGAGATGGGCCCTGCTTGTAACGTCTGAAGCTAACACACTGGCCACAGCTACAAACCATTTACAATGGCAAAACTAAGGTCTGAAGGAGAGATTATGACAAGTCATTGACTTCACAGAGTCCACAGGGAACTCACGAGTGGCTGCACCACAGCAAATGTAGATTGAAATATCAGACCCGTGCTGTAGGCATTAAATCTCTTTCAGCCTCAGCTTACCTTGGCTGGAAACATTCACGCAGAAGTAAATCCCGTAGATCTGATACACGTACAGGGTGCCTGGTTTCATGAACATCGCTGCGTTTCGTTGAGTTTGCTTCCCACCTTTTGAGTGGGAAGCTTCATCTTCCCCACCCAGATAGGCTTCTGTTTCAACAATCCTCCCCCAGAGCTCCCTGCCGTCAGGAAGTCGGCGAACTAAAATCTGAAACAGAGGTCAGAGGGCATTGGTTAGCAACCCCCTGTACAAATCAGCCACAGCACAAGGGTTGTGGAAGCAAGTCAGAAAAAAGGGCACGATGGTTCATGGCCATGAGTTCAGTCTGTAAGCTAGTAAGAACTCTTTCAGTTTCTACTGTCTGGGCCACATCCCAGGACAAGAAATTCCTACCTGTCATTCACTCAGCAAAATGCTTGGAGGGTCTAAATGTTACAGTATCATACAGAGCAAATTGATGACCATATCTACAACAAAGCAGCAATCTCCACAGCCCACAGAGCTTCTTTTGTGGTTATTTTCTGTATTCTCCACCTCAACCCAGCAGGAGAGCTAGAGCTTTAAGGCAAAAAAGCATCACTAATATCAACTCTGAAGCACCACAAATACGTTTTCCTTTGATCAGAAGAAATATGACAGCAGCATAATTAAATAACTACTGTGACTCGATAGTCTGTCCTAGAGGTGTTTCAAAAAAGTCCTATAGAGACAGAAGTACTACTGATACTTTGGTTATTTTCTACACCATGGAGAGGACAATTGCAGAAGAGCTAGAAAGTGGCTTCAGGCAGACAACAAAGGATCTTTGTTACTGCAGTGTGTTCCTCACTGCTGCTACCTCCTTAAATAAAACACAGTAGATGGGGAAAAGCACAACCACAACAGTGAAAAGATTCTCTAGAAAATAAACACTAAACTCTGTACAGCTTTTTTTTTTATACCTGATTTCTAAACTTTTTTTTTTTTTTTTTACTTAATGCGTGTTTATAAAATACTGCACTATGGTCTCATCGGTCTAATTACACCATGTTCTGTGCTTCTATACTTAAAAACCAGCAATTCAAGAATGACTTGCAAGAAACAAAGCATACCTCCTAATAAATCTTTTTCCTGGATTGTTAATGCAGTCATTGACCTGATCCAGTACAGATGCTCCAGAAGTCTGTCTTAAATGTTGCAACTCCTATATATCACATTTTCCCTACAGCAGTTCCCAAATCATTGAAAACAATATTTTATTGGTTTTGTGAACAACAGTGACTTCAGAAAAGCACCGGTGTCTGTGAACACCTCAAAAGCACATCCAGATGGCCAAATTTCTCTTTCAATATGATGAAATGCAATGGTAAAGTTACAATTTTAAGAGCAGGCAGGCATTTCCCTCAGTCTTCAGACAAACTATTTACAGGTATAACAGTTTAAAATAATAAGCAATACTAATAAAGCAGGCACCTCCAAAATCTGGTAGAGCAAAGAATGGAAGTAAACAGTGAACTACCAATGCAGTTATAATTATAACAAAATGAAACCATAGATTACATCATGGGAAACTGGGAGTTATACTTTAAAGAAAATCTGAAATTAACACAGAATTTGCCTGGTTTGTAATTGTAGGCCTAAACAGGAAAAGTATGGAACTGGGACTAAAACGTCATCTGCCTAGGGCAACAGAATGCATGAGGATGTTGGAATCATCAAGACAACAAAAAATGCACTAGTACAAGAAAACTTCAGGTATCTTCATATAGACTAAGAAAATACCACAGTAGGATTGGCCACAGACCATATTTTTTAGATACCACCAAATGTCAGTATATAAACTCTCAAAGTGATCCAGAGCAAAATGCGAAGTGTCCTCCAAAGGCTCATCTCTGAAAAACAACTTTCACAAAGTCATTCAATTTGTTGAGCTTTCAGCCATGAAGTATAAAGTTCAGTGTCCTTCCACAAGCTTTCAGGTCTAAAAATAATCTATTACAGTATTGCTTACCAGCAAAAAGGGGAAACTACATAAAATGAGGAAGCTTGTTAGGAAGAACTTAAAAGAGGCAGCCAAAGGCCAAAGCAGGAAAGGCAAGCCTCTAGCAGGAAGTCTATAAAGAGCAAATACACATCATGACGTCAGAGAGAAAAGCTGAGAAAGAACAAAAAAAAACCAGCAGGGTTAAAAAACAGAGCAAAGGCATCAATTACAAGCAAGACAGTATCCTTCAAAAGTAAAACCAAAGCTAGACACGGCAATACATGCCAAAAACAACAGTTAGTGGAACAAATTCCTGAAGTTATCTAAACCAATGAGAACCCAGAGAGTTCACCCTACAGATAATAAAGGTATTAAAAAAAAAGCCTCAGATAAGATTGTAGCAGTAAAACTAAAAATACATTTTGCAGTTGTGTTTAGGAGGTCCCAGACTGGAACTTTTTACAGGGAGAACACTGGAGGAACTCCCTCCCATAAAGAGAGCCAGAGGGTTTTCTGAAGGACTTGCTGAGCAGAAGAGACACACGTGATCTCCCGTACTCTGGTTTCCAAAGGCTTTCAGCAAGGTTCACCAATTCCTCAAAATTTCTGCAGTGGGATAAGGTAGAAGGTACTTTCATGAACAAGTAATTACTTGTAGGTAGGAATAACAGGTCAGAGTTTAACTGTGGGACTGTGGCATCCCAGAGGCCTCCATGCTAGGGCTTATCTTGCCTCACGTATTTGTGTTAGTAAGCTGGGAAAGGCGATTGTTAGCAAGCTCCCCATCTCCACTGACAATACTGAGTTATGCAGAACAGCAAAAATAAAAGCAGATCGTGAAAGACACAACTTTCATAGTGTACTTCCAGGAGAGAATGGAATATTCCAGTACCCTATGACAGTGGATATTGGTCAAGAAAGGCCAAGGACCTGGCATGCTATTAGCATCTTAAGATATGAAATGGAGGTAGAGGAGAAAATGATGTTGACTGCACAGCATTACTTTCCAGTGGGCAAAGCAGGAGTGGGCAAAAACAAATAAAGGAATACCTGAAAAGAAAAAATTGGCCTCAAGCAACCTTTAAAACACAAACAATAAGGTGTGTTTCAGTAAATCAGAAAATAAGTGAGAAAAATGCCACAAAAATAAACTAATTCTGAAATGTGACAATAAATTAAACCTAAAAAAATTACCTTTATGTCTTCATCCAAAATAGATTTAGCAACTAGTCTTTAATTTCCTAAACTTTACATGAGAAAAAGTCAGGAGAACAGTATTCCTAAAATAGAAAAGCCCTAGGGTCAAATTGCAGAAAAAGAATTTCATCCTTTTACACTAAATTATTAGCTAGCACATGCTCCAGCACAGTAATCTCAGTCTTCATGTCTTACCTGTCCTAGAAAGGATTTGGCCAGACTAATACAGGGCTGGCTGAAAAAATCTGCTTCTAGCTGGAAAGACTTTTTTTTCTCTGTTGCAAAATATTTGCTGCTTTTTGGAGAAGAGTCCCCATCAGGAGTGGTGTTCAGGTTCTCCAAGGCATCAGAGGGAGGAATGCTGGAGCTCCTTTGGAGAGCACTTAATTCAGCCAACAGCTTTCTTTTTCTTGGCATAGTTCTAGAAAATAGATATAAACATAATTAGAGGATGTAAAGCTTATTTAAAAGTAACTCATGTCCACACACACGAATTTTTACACATCTCTCCACAAAATGAATCTGAAAGGTTAGACAACTTAGGCAAACTACAGAAGCAGGTGACATATTTAGCCGGGTCTACATCAGGTTAAGCAAATACTGGGCTCTGCTGATACACAAATAGAAAATTGCAGTTTGAGTTTTCATCTTGTAAAGACTCCAGACAGAAAATAACTCTGTTCCACGTAGCAGTAAAAATATGTTTGCTTTTAGTTTAGGAAATTCAGAATTTGAAAATAAATACGAAGCAGTACTATGTTAGTTCTCCAAAAAAGGAGATGATCTGTTAAGCAGACAAAAAAGAATACAAAACAAACACCCTGAAATTTGTGCCAAGTTAGAAGGTTCAGAGAAGTGATGTATCAATCATTTCATACAGTAATGTAGCTGGACAACAATCTAAGTCTCCACAGGGCACAGAACAGTTGAGATGGGAGATGCCCTATTTACAGTCGTAGTGTCAGACTTGCTTATCATGCTGTAAAAATGTTTGTATTAAGACCCTCACAAAACAAGCTTTAAATTCACCTACCAAAGGGATGAAGAGCAGTCTGTTCCAGCCTACAGAATGTATTTGTGACAACTACAGAATACAAAATTGTTCTTCCAGATTTGTCACCAATTTACTATGCAAGATTCAGAAGTTCGTTTCTTTTTCTGTGCTGCAGTCCTTACACCTGTCAAAGAGGAACAAAGTTATTAATTCACTCTGTGAAGCTCTTTGAAATCTATGCTGGCTAACAGCGTGACGTGGGAGCTGGGGGCGATGGATTAGCACTGTGACTCCAACTAGCTTTGGTGGGAGATATTTCACTGCAGGAACATCTGCAGAGCACAACACAGAAGTGAGCTGTCCTTTTGTTGTGTATGCTGCTCCTGGTGCTTATTGGACTCTCAGAACCTCCCAGGTAGCCTAAGAGATTTTGGTGCTGTAGGTCATAATACCAACAAAGCATCATTTACTCAGGAACAGCTTACAGTTTTCTGTTTCTTCTCAGGGTCTAGCAAAAGCCAGTCTCCCAGCTGGGACATTGTCGTTTTTGGAAATGCTCTTTATTTAGCCTTTTTTATACAAAAAGGCTAAAAAAAACAGTGGGGAAAAATGCACTGTTCCTGTACTCCAACAAGACCGGATACACAAAAAGCTGAAACCAAACTCTAAAAAAAATCTCACCCTCTCATTAAATTCGGAAAGTGTCAGCCTCAAAAAGGAAGTCTTATAAGAGACTGCAATGACATCAGGTTTTAAAAGATGCTTCACCAATGCTAAAATTCAACCACATCTAGACACAAGAGAAAAAAGCAAGAGTTCAACATCCTACATAAATGGAAATCGAAAGAGACCTACACACAGCTGAATCTGCAAGGGAAGCATGTACATAATGAAACTGCTGCCACTCATTCTCTACTAGATCAGGAGCTTTTAAAAATGCCTGCAAAACCTTTTGCCATCAAAAATGATCTGCAGCTTGCTTGGATATGTTTCACAAAGACATCAGCAACAGTTCCCTTTACCTGCACTGAAACAAAAATGAATCACAAGTGCAGGTTCCCCGGTACTGTTACGTTCTACTTCAGAAGCAGCGACACATGCATATAAAGGTACGCAGCAAGAAAATCACAGTGCCATGACTTGCAAAAGGATGTTATGTTTGTTTCTTCCTGAACAACTAATTCTTTATTGCAATAATTCAGTGATGGTAGAGACTTGGCATAGAATGGCCAACTCCATGCCAAGCATTCTGCTCGGGACCATTGCTTTCACTTTGTATCAACTCTTTAAATTGTTATTAGAAGTCACCTACCTCCCTCAGACAAAATTGCTTGTTGGCCTTTGCAAATGTGAGTCCTGCCTAGAAAGGAGGATGTGGATGGGAAAAGGGGTTGTGTGAAGGAAGGGACAGAAGAGGAATACTTCTGAAGAGTCAATCAAAGGAATGCTTCATGCTGGAGACTACCCCCAGACTCTTCTGACGGCATTAACTGGAACTTCCAGATCACCAGCAATACATGAAGACGTGCTGAAAACACGGCCAGTTTGTGTGGAGCACTAACTCAGTTGGTGAGTTGTGCTTTTATGGAATACAACATCAGAAACAGGATCCGAGTTGCCTGGCACCTGTTGCCTCTCCAGTTAAGCAATTCTTAAAAACTGCAAGTGCTCTCACAGACATGCTACATGGGCAGCCCAAGGGCACTGGTAATTTCATTGCTACAGGATGATCCTACACAGACCTCAGCATCTTCAGCTCTCATTAGAAACAGCAATAGGATTCCAAGGTTCCTTTCCTCAATTTTCAACCAAAGGAAAGACTTTTCTTACATTTAGTGATTGAGGGTTAATCTTTACAGTTAGAGAGAGAATATTTGTCTGTACTCTGCATTGCATTACCAGGCATTGTTAAATAATTCAAGTCAGAAAACAGAACACTTGATCAAAGCCTTAATGGATGATGATCTGTTGAGATACAATTGTAAATGCAGGTTAAGATACATAGCTGACGTGATGTCCACCACAATAACGAACATTTTCAAAACCCCCAAAGTCTTCAGGCTCTACGTAAACAATGAAGGATCTGAGGAGAAAGGTCAATTTCCCGCACAGCTTGGGATCATATGCTGTATGGGACAAAACCAGTCTGCTAGTGGCAATGAGACAAAAAACATCTGATGATGTAATACAGGAACAAAAGCTAAAGTTTCTCCTATAAAAAGACACTTCCAGTAATCGAGCAAATCCCCACTTATTGTAGAGGCCGTGAAAATATGAGTCAGACATAGACATGAACGAGTAAAGCATGAACACGGTCCCTTTCATGCCACAGTAGCCTTGATTCTAACACAGCATTCTTACTTAGAAAAGCCTCCATTTTCCAAAACAGATTAGCAGCACATTTCCTGTAGACTGGGTATTTCCCCTCCTTATAGGGCCTAATTCATACCACTTTTTTTTTTTTTTTTCTTTTTGGCACGCACACATCTGTAGAGCAGTTGGCCTTCCAGCGTTTAGCTGTGAAATCTTCCAAGATCTTCCAAGATCTCTGGAGCATCGCTGACTGATTTGATTATCTGTGCATTTTGTTACGTATAAAAAGGCCCCAGGAGGCTCTGCAGAAGAGAAGTGGCAGGACAGGAGATGGGGATCACTGTGCACCCATCTTCAGAAGGCAGCCGTCCATTTACGCTTTGTTCCATCAGCTATCACGCCTCTTTCGCCCCAGCTGCATTCACAGCACGGGGATGCTGTTTTCCCCTCAATTCATTATATGGCCTTTGCAACACCTTAGAGCCAGGAAGCACAGAAAATAGCTTTTATAGCATCAGAAAGGGATGTTTCGACACGCTAGCCTGAAATAAACACCACTGGTAACCGTGAAGACAGCTCCAAGAGCTCCTTTTCCTAGGAGCTCGGTGGCCACACACACCGGGAAGCGTTCGTCCCCTGTGCTGCGGGACCCCTGAGGCGCAGGAGCCGTTCCCGCAGCAGCACCGGGGGCTGCCCGCACCCCGCTCCCCGCCCAGCCGCCGCGGCCGGGCCTCACAGGGCAGCCCCGTCCTCCCGACGCCTCCAGGCCGCGCACGCTGGCGCCGGGCCCCGGCTGAGGCGGAGGCGGCCCCAGGGGGCAGCCCCGGCCCCGCAGCCCGCCCGGGGTGGGCCCGGCGGCGGCCTCCAGCCCGCCCGGCCCCGCCGCACACGCACCTGGCCGGGGCCGCGCCGTGCCGCCCCCATGTCCCGCGGCGCCACCGGGCTGGGCCGGGCCGGGCTGAGCCGGGCTGGGCTGGGCCGGGCCGCTGCCGGGCACCGCCTCCCGGTGAGGCCGCCGCCCGCCCGCCCGCCATAAGCGGCCGTGAGGGGCCGGGCTGCTGAGGGGGAGAAGGGCTGAGGGGGTGGCGGTGGGCTCCGGAGCCCAGGCACCAGGCTCTGTTAAAAAGGCCTCTATTGTATTTATTTATTTATTTATTGCCGTCTTCTCGGTGATGTTCTATTTATTTATTTATTTATTTATTTATTTATTTATTTATTGCTGTCTTCTCAGTGATGGTCCACAATCAAGCTTGCTTGATCTTTTGTTGTCATTCTTTTATGGGCTGCAGGTGGCTTTGTAGCACATCTTTGAACTCTTCCTGGTTTTCAACATTGACTTTCTGACGTGTTGCTGCTTCATGTTAATAACACCCAGAAAAATGAAATAGAGGGGTGAATATATGTTCCAGAGAATGTGAATGGTCACAAGCTGACTTCATAGAAAGCTGCATTAATTACTCCCTCAGTTCTCTGAATGACAAGCGTCTGGCCTGCAGAAGAAGAATCTTGGCTTTGGCTTTTACCCAGATGGAGCGTATGGTCAAAACGGGGTCAAAATAAGATTTTCCTCACCGCTCTCTGGAGATACACAGGCCTATGGATTCATAAACAAGTGTTTGCATAAAAGGTACTAGGAAAGGTCCGATTGATCAAAATGTATTTATTTCCTGTTTATACAGTATAGATCTATGACTTTGTTTAATTAAAATGGACAAATGGACAAAAATAAGCTCACAATAGTTAGGAGAAATACTGTTGTCCAGCTGCATAAATGCATTTAGCTTCAGCAGAAAATCAGTCACTTATTAGCAAAGAAATCAGGATATATATGTATATACATATATACAATCATAATCAGCATGGATTGACTGAATGCCTCCAGAAGAGCTTAGCATCTTGGGCTTCCTCACTTGCATGGTTAACATCCCAGCTTTAATATGGTGTCAATATAAGAAAGGAAGGCCAAGAATGTGTATAAAAAGGAAGATAACCAAGCATCAAACTGGCCTTTCATCAAATTCCAAAAACTAAATGTGAAACTAAGAAGGAATGAGAGATGTAGAAAGGATTTCCTGGTGTCAGACTAGTTCAGCTCTGCAGACTTTCTCCTATGGGAGTCTGTGGGACAGGCACTTTCACAAATGCTGACTTTGATGATGGATCTATTTCATGCCCAAAGGAAGTATTTCAAGCTTTTAACACCTGAAGAATGCAACTTGCTCCAAGCCACAGCATATGCCATGTTCTTCATTTGTCCAATAACTTCAGTGTAACAGAATTAAAACCTAAAATAGCCTCCTGTAAAAGCTGATCTATTTGGGAAGATTAAAGTTTCCCTGTCTACTGGGCAAAAGCGCTTTTTTTTTTTTTTTTTTTTTTTTCCCCTTGAAAGGAACGACTTGGAAACTGCTGTTAGAAAATCTGGCCTTCTGAGACCTGGGATCTGCAGCATGTTGGATGCATACAGAGGGCTGGGCTTTTCTTGGAGCAAAAACTGTGTTTGCGAAGTGTTCTCCACAGCTTCCAGGATGTGATGACTGTTGACTTACCTTCCTTCTGCAGTGAGTACAGCAGATCAGCATGGAAGCAGAAGAAAGCACAAAGGACAGATTTCCAAGTTTTCCCTGTATAAGATACTAAATCAAGTTTTTGTGATACTTGCTGAAACTGGATTTCGTGTCCAGTTTGAAAGTGACATGGAGTCTGCTCCCTACCAGTGGCTGTTGACTGGCCACTTTGCATGGCCACACGACTCTCACCAGGACTTGCAAGACAGCTGCAAAGTTTCATGAGCCAACTACTGAAGAATTCCTGCAGATGAAAATGCTCCAAACAGCACAGGGTTTTTATGACACCCACTCCTGGCCTCTCCTGACATCCAGTCTTGGCTGCTGCTTCCTGCTTAGTTTCAGTTGCCAGCGTCTTGTTCAGAGCTATTTCCAGGCAGTGTCTGTTAGAGGTATGTACACACAACCCTCAAATTAGTACCAGAACTAACCAGCTACTAGAAGGCAGCAGGGCTCATAGCTACTTTGGTATCTCCCACACCCAAGCTGAGCCGTGGATCAAATATCTAGTTCTGCGAACCAAGACCATTCAGCTTGTTATGTAAGCAGATGTGTATGTTGTATTCTAAATTTGGTGACATCCATGATGGATACCATTCCACCTACTTTGTACTCAGGGTGCAAAGAATCACAGCAAGTGCATTGCATGTAATGGGAAAACACAGTAAATTAACAGACCTCCAGGGAGCCTTAGCTCTGGACCTGAGAGGGCAGGCAAGTCCTATTTAGTAACATATTAATGGACTCTACTGGGTCTCATTTTTGTTTTGGATGCAGGATATTTCATTCGTTGACGAGGCAGAAATGCTTTGCTTTATGGGATTGCTCAGTGCAGATAAACAAATAGAAAAAACAAGTGAGCAGGGCAGTCTGCTGGGCTGGTGGGCTCTGCTTGGTGTATTTGTAGTACTAAGAGCTTACGTGATATCCCCACTGACACAGATTTTGGCAGTTCCATAAGGACAGACATGCCTGGGGTCTCTCCCAGCTGCATGGGGCAGGAACAACAGTGGGAAGCTGGAGGCTGAAGCCAAAGGCCCAGCTAAACTGGTAGGATGTTGGGAGGCATGAGATGGAGCTGACACAAGCTATTGGCCAGCACTACCCCTCTGCTGGGAGTGCTCAGAATGTGCTGGATGCAGGGAAAATGCCAGTGTAAGACATTTCAGTGCTCTTTGCTTCCAGGCACTTGTCCTGTACCAGTGCATTAACTTGCAGGCCTGTGTTTAAACGAGCTCCTTGAACTGAGGAGGGGAAGTAAGAGAGTGGCGTGGTGGTGCTGAGCTACCTACTGGTGTGAAACCACCACGAGCATGCCCACACCCCCTAGGCAGAGCAACAGATCACCTTTGACATGGATAACCTAGAGCAGTCTGAGCAGAAGCGGGCACAAAGAGGTGCATCAGCAAAGCTAAGGTCAGGGTAACACTGAGGAATGACAGTTGTTCTGCAGCCTGTGCAATGTCAGCAAACTGCTAGTAGCTCAGGTACACTCTACCACTGTCTCTTAAGAGATGAAAAAGATCCAAATTCAAATGCAGCTGAGTTGCTGCTGATCATTTGTACCCCTTGTAAATACAGAAACACTAAAGGGAGTCATTTCATTACGTACTGTTAACCACCAAAGGGAACTTTGCAAAGGTGATGCTTGTATTGTATGAGTGTACTGGGATAAAGACTGGTCACCTACTTGCTAGCTTTGCTGGGAAAAGAACAGAGCAGTTTCCAAATGAGATCAGAAGCTTATGTCCTGACTGGGACTCAGTCGCTCACTGTCCTAGGGGCTGGTCACAAAAATTGTCATGGAGATGGGGAGCAAAGACTGAAAAGAAAAGAAAAGAAAAGAAAGAGGCTTAGAAAGAAGCAAAAAGTGGCAATTTTTATCACAAAGAAAGATAATTACACCAACTGAGAGTATTTGTATAGGACATTGTGGATACAACAAAGTTGTAGGAATTCAATATTTGTTTGAATAAATACTTGGTAGGAAAGTCTGTCCAGGGCTGTTAAATGCAGACACCATCTCTAACTCGGGAAGTCTCTGAGCCACAAACCGCTGGGTCTGGTGGAGTATTTAGGAGAAGTATGACTGTACGTTTGACCTGGTTTTATACTGTCTGTAAGCTTTTGCAATTCGCGCTGTTGGAGGTACATATCTTCTGCTCAATGGATCTGTTATCTGACTCATCTGCCCTTAGAGATTCTGTAGGAGTCACAATTGTTTTGCTTATCCTGCCTAGCTGACCCCTTCTAATACGTCTAAATCCATCCAGGCAATGCACAGAAGGTGAAAGAAAATGTTTGAAGAGCAAAAATGCCCCAAATCTTCTTTAGTGAAACAGAACTGCCTATCCAGACCCTGTTGTTTGCCATCACAGACGTCTAGATTTAGGATACACATGGGCGTGGGCATATTTAGAGTCATTGACCACAGGCATGACATAGCACTGGTTGCTAAAACTGACCTGAAGTTGTTTGCCTTGCAGGAACTGGTAAGGAGGCTTGGATTGAATATCATTGACTAAGGTCACAAGAGTTAAGCTTGAAATAGCAGAATATGAGAACATTTGGGATGTAAACAGGTGACTGGAGGGACTATGTCAGAGGCTTTTTGCAAGGGATAATCATTGACCAGAACTGTTGGCATGTAGGCAATGATCTAAGAAAGGGTTTACTGCCTGTATAAGACTGCTGGCAACAAAAAGGTTAGTTCTGACTGAAGTGTAAGTTAATTATATTCCTGGTGTTTTTTAACTCCAGTTTTCATGTCCCGATAGACTAAAAAGATGATTATAAATGCTGCATGAGAGATGTTCATCTTAAGGCTCACAAGGCAGAACAAGAACCGGAGAACCCCTGCTCTTAGGGTCTGTGTTTCAAATTTAGTTGTTGTAACTAAAATTACTGATCCATTCCCTTTTAACATCCTTTCCCAGGGTAAGAAAACCTATGCACTCCCCTTGTCTCCTTCCCTTTTGAATCTGCAGGCTGAGGTTCCTTAGATTTTATGAAACCCAGTTTCTATGTAGGGGATAAAGATTTGGAATCATGTTTTCACCCCTTAGAAAAAGAAAAAATGCTCTCAGCGATTCCCTACACTGTTTCAAGTGCTCTGGGTGGTCAGCACAGAGCTACTGGCCACCCTCCCAGTCCTGTGCTGCTTATGGGACATGGGAGGTAAATGATGTATAGAACCATATGTGGTGGGGAGGGGGAGATAGAGGAGCTGGCAGCATGGTGAGGTCCTCGGGAGGACGGGAGGAGATGGAGGTTTTTGTGGAAAGAAAGGGAAATTGGACACAGGAGCCTAGGAGCCTAACGTTTTGTTCCACTGCTCAAAGACCCACTTAAACATGAAGGATCTCCAGTTTCTGTCTGGGTCCCATTTTAAAAAAAGGGGGGTTCTTGAACCCTCAAATCTGTCTTCAAACAAATTCATTGGGTTTAATGTGGTTATTTCCTGCTGCAGGGTTTCCCAGAAGAATGCAGACTTTGGGGTGAGAATTCAAGTAGCTGGAAAGCAGCAGGATGCACCCTCTGCATATCAATTTTTCAGTTGGCATTGGACGTAGTGTTCCAGTTCCAAGTACTGCCACTGAAAACAAATGTCTTTTTTTTTTTCTTTTTCTTTTTGAAGAGATGGGAACTTTGATATTCCCAGGGAAAAAAAAAAAAAAGAGAGAGAGAGAGAGAAAGAGAAAAAAAGAAAAGAAAAAAAGCAGTCTGGGGCCATAACTACAGTATAGGTAAAGTTTGCTTTTGAACGTAAATCACTAAAGCTTTCTGCAGCATACACCCACTTTTAACATCTGCTTCAGCCAAGACAGGCCTATGCTGCAGCTTTGCTGTGGCTTTTACTTTAGGAATGTAACAAGAAAAAAAAAACAACACCCTGACCAGTACAATTATATTGGGAAAATCCCAGTGTAGTTTGATTAATAATGGAAAAACAAAACCCTTTGCTAAGGGATTGTAGCCTGTTTGAGGTGGTAACTCCTCTGTACTAACAAGGAAAACTTTTGGGCAATATAAGCCAAGATCCCTGTGTAAGAGCTTTTAACGGGCATTGAAGGTAAATCGTATAGTTAAGGAATCAGCTTTGCTGAGCAATGGCTCCTGAACTTCTGCAAAGAGGGGACTGGGCTCCCCCTCTTCCTGGGCCTCCTGTACATTTTGGGGGTGATTACACTGAAATCAGTAAACCTCTAGAGCATGGCTAACCTAACGAAAGGCCTTGACACTCACAAAGCAGCAGGGTTAACTAGCACTGCTGAAGCTGTTTCTGCCCCATCTGCTTGCCCTTCTGCCGTCATGGGTGGCCGAAGATGACACACAAGTACTGAAATCAGGAGCATTATGTGTCCTCTTATAGGAATATGTGTATTCCCACGGTGTGCTGTAAGCTGTGCCATGTAGTCATGTCTGCTCTGGAGGCAGTAGCCTCCTGCCAGGTGAGAGCAGACAGCTAGACGTGACAACCCTTCAACAATCCCAAAACAGCGGGACACTGAATCCAGCCAGCAAGCTGAGGGACTTGACTTGATGCTGGCACTAAAGACAGTAGGCAAAGATTTTCTGATCCCCATGGCTTTAATACTCAAAACAGAATCCTCTGGTGACACAAATATTCGCCACAGACTTACGAGGTCTTTGAAAAGAAGCTGATATGGCCTAGCTCCAAGACTCCCTCTTTTCCCTACCACGGATTGCTGCCTGTCAGAGGCTCATTTCACGTTTTAGTCTAGGAGTTGGTTAAGATAGCAACCACATCTGGTTGCAATGATCCGGAACTTTTTTTGCCCTTCTCTGGGCTGCCTTACCAAAGAGTTCGTGTACATCACAATGTTGCTTTAGTTGGGATATGCATTGCTTTTGGCTGATTGTTAAAATATGTTGTCACATGGCAAGAAAGACTTCTGACTGGAAAGTTAGGAATGCAGAGCCAATATAAATATTCACTGAAAAAATAGGAATTATTTTCAAAATAGCTAAGCTCCCAATTTATTTGTTCCTACTTCCTGAAAATTTATCACACTTGCTTGGCTCATGGCTTTTCCCCACTTATCTGTTTTCTGCCTGCTGACATATTTCTGAGAGTGCAGCACAAGCTGTGTCTTGCTCCATTTTGTGGGCTGTGGTATTTAAAACTTCAAATGAAAGTTGCAGTTGTGTCTTCAATGGGACTGTGGGTTAGCCAGTTCTAGTCTTAACAAATTTGTAGTGATATAGGATACCCAAAGATATTTGGAGTAAGTCAGAATTCCTCCTCATGCAAAGAAAGTGACCAGAATGGGGGTTTGGGGTTTCTTTTTTTGGTCTGAGCATCAGGAAAATTCCTCGTCATGTCGAATTGCACCTTATGCTGTTGCTGGGGGTTACAAAGATCCTGGGAGGACAGGAGACCACAGGCAGTGACAAGGGAAGCTCTGGGTCCCATCTGATAACTGATAATGGTGCAGTCCCAGAACAGTACTGAGAGAGGTGATGGGACCTTCATCTTTGGAGACTTGCAGAATTCAGCTGGGCAAGGCTCTGATGAACTTGCAGCCAGCTCTGCTCAGAGCAGGAGGTCAGACCAGCTGACCTCCAGGTCCTTTCCAACCTCAGCCATTCTGTGACTGCATAAGACCCCCACAGATGAAAACCCCATCTGCCATGCCCCTCAGTGCTCCTCTCTGCCTACAGCATCGTCTCTGAGCAGTGGCTCTCAAACAGTGGCCGTGAGTGGCCTTGGTGTAAGCAGAAGGCCAGAAACTTGCACTCTCATCACTTGCAGCAGGTTGCTCTGCAGCTAACCACTGATCAAAGATACAGCCTTTGGCACAGTAATTAAACATTTAAAAGGATAGCATCTGCCTAACAGCATCTGGTTTGGGTTGGACAAGTGAATAAGCTTTTTTCCCACCCTTGGAAGGTTTCAAGACTTCACTGGGCAAAACCGCAGGTGCCTTGATCTAATGTTGGTGACTGTACTGCTCTTGTAGAAGACTGGGCTGGACACCTCCAAGGTCACTTCTAATCAATACTTCTGTGCTTTACAAGTCTAAATCCAGACAGGATGAGGAAATTTAGATTCACAAAACAGACTTATGTATTGTAATATCTTCTTGAAGGCCTTTTGGCCCCTGTTAGGTCTTCCTTAAGCATCAGGTGTCAAGGAACCCATCCCTGGTTCTGTGCATAGTATTACACAAGTGTTCAAATAGTGGTATTGAGGGGATGTAGCACACCTGCATAGACCAGGTGAATATACTTTGGGGAAACATGATTTGTGTCTCTCCTTTCAGAAAAAGGGGCACACATCCTTTGCTGACACAGCGTTCATAACTTGAGTCCACTGTTACTATAGAACTTTACCTGGGATGTAGAGGCCAAGGCCTTTCCCTCACTGAGCACAAGGAGCAAGAAAAGTAACCACCATGTCCCGTGTTCTGCGCTGTGCTGCTGCTGTGCAAACCAAGAGGTCAAATCCAAGGCTCTGGACAGACATTACTCTGCCTGATTCTCCACTGACTGTAACCTGGCTCAGAGTTGTTCTGTTTTTGGAAACCCTCTGACAAGTTGACACATCTTGCTGGGATATAGCAAGGTTGCTTCTCTGTTTTTTCGCTAAGAAACCATTGAGAGGAGCTATATCGCCTATGGACTTGTACCTGAAAGTGCCTTAATTTTGTTCTGCTACTACATTTTAATTTCCATAGAGCATCTGATACGTGGCCTTTCGATGTATAGCATTTCTACAGCATTGCTTCTCCATATGTTGGGTTCAAACTGGAGAAAAAGAGAGACTGAGGACTAGTCAGCTGGAATGGTGGGTGTGATGACAAGTGTGTAGGAGAAGCAGAACAGCTTGCTGTGTGCGCTACAGTGACCTCCAGCCAAATAGCCAAGGTGTTATTTACACGTGCTGTTTACACATCTCACATAAGCATCACTAAATTCACCACAGTTCAATTACTGTTGGAATGGATTTTTATTTTATTTTTATTTTTTCAACTAAGAGGGTTGGAAATTAAATGTTGTAGAATCCATTTTTGGTGTCAGGGCTGTCTCAGGAACAATTTCTGTGGGCCAGACGAACCCTCAAAACGCTTTTAATGAAGCAGTTAGCAGGACAGTTAGAAGCACTGCCAAACTGTTTTCTCAGTCTGACTAGTTAAAGTTTAAAATAAATAAATAAATAAAGCAACAACAAAAAAACCCTCTTCAAATCAAAGATAAACTAAGTGATCATGAGAAAGGAAATGCTTCTGTGAGTAACTCTTCTGTCCTGCCCTGTCACCCTGCAGCATGCTGTATGTCTGCCCTTTCCCAGGAGAAGGCCGTGCACATGGCTGGTCCTACTATTTTGGGATAATACATGTACCCGGGACTTGGTGCACTCAGGAACAAGAGAAGCTGAACTCCCATGTCTGCGCACTCCCATGCTTCAAGAGGGATCATCTCCCATGGCACGGCGAGGTGCTCCCAGGGGCTAGCTTCAGCTTCTGATTTTGGCACCTGGGTCTCTGCTGCCAGGAGGCACCGTACTCACAGCAGCTGGCCTCTAGAAATGGAAAGAATGCAAACTGCTTTTGGGACTGCTGGAAGGAAGGTCAAGGTGGTTTCAGGGCTACTGACATTGGCATGGTGGGTTACAGTAGCCAAAAACCTGGGGGATTAGAGAAACTGGCTGCTGAGCAGCATTGTGCACAGTTGCCCCTGGGGTGGAGCCCCCTGGATCCACGTTTCCAATGCTCGGGACAGATAATGGAGTGGCACTGCATTCGCAGACCACAGCAAGCTAAGCAAATCAATCAATCAATCAAACAAACAACAAAAAACCTCCAAATTTTGTCTTTAATCATCCCAGTGCTGTTGAAATTTCTTGATCCTCATTGTGGTATGTGTGGGAAAATTCCCTCATGTCAGAGACCCCTATGAGCCATGCACACAGCAGGCCAGGGATGGGGATGGGGCCACTCCAGGTGTGTTTCTTGGATTAGCTCACAGATGTTTTCTAAGAGGGTTATGGAAAATGTGTGCACCCCAGGCCAAACGGCTGTGCAGTCACCTCTCACAGCCCTGAGATCAAAGCCTGTCACGCTCCTTGAAAGAGAGTGTTACCCTACATAAACGAGGGTAACTTGTCTGGACAACAACAACAAAAAATAACACAAAGTTTTCTGCTGACGGCTGTGCTCTAGGTGAAGTAAATTTATTTTGGCCTGGACAATCTCACAGAATTTATCAGAATGATGCCACAGTGGCAGCTGAGATTGGAAGCTAAGTCTCCAGCTGGTGGCTTGGACTAGGTCTGGTTGTTGCCCTGCAGAAAGGCAGCTAAAGGATTGCTGAGCAAGACACACATGGATAAGGGCTGACAAAGCCAGGATGTCTGAGGGTGACATTTCTGTGCAGACCTGCAGGGACACCAGCCCCACAGGGAGCTGGGCCCTGAACCATCTCCTGCTGTGGGAGGCGCGGGCCAGAGAGGAGCCACCCCAGCAGCCTCTGCCTGCACCCTGCCTGGAAAGAAGCCTCCCTTCCCAGGCTGTGCTGGCCAACCCGAGTGCCCTGTGGGAGCAGAACGGGCACGTTCCTGCAGCCTTCTCCAGGACATCCATCTGCTGGCACAGGCTGGGCACAGGTCTTTAGCTGCTGTGGCTTCGTCACTCAGCTGACTGCAGTGGACGAGCATCTCTATACCACTGGAAGGACCAGACCCCCGTGTGAAAAGGGGCTGGGTGGGGTGCAGCGTAAGGCCCCTGGGCACAGTGTGAAGGTTTTAAAACAAGCAGGAATTCTACAGCTGTAAAAAAAGCTCAAATTCCACAAATATTTGGAGTTAAATTTAACCCTGATCCTTCCAAATCTGTGCTCATGTAACTGAAAGTCTGCCAGGTTAAGCTGCTATACAAGAGGTGTGCTATTTTAGGAACAAGAAGGGATTTTTTTCTCCCAGAGCTTTTGCCAGACCTCAGCTTCAGAGTGTACATAGCTCAGGCAGCAGGGTCCTGCTACAGGGTCCTGCTACATACCGCAGGAAAAATAAACTTGGATCAAGCCCACCAGTGTGCTATGGCTGTAGGCCCACGGGGGGTGGGCTCGCTGAGCTGCTCAGCATCACGGCACAGAGGGACGGTGGTCAGCGAGGACTCATCGCTGCTCCTCCCTGGTCCCAGAGCAAGTTGAGAAGGAGCCCAGGATTCCCGTGCTGCTCTGGGCACTGAGCCACTGGCCTCCTTCCCATTAGCCATAATCACTGGTTTGCTGGCTAATTTATGAGACACGCTGTAGGGATATTCATGAATATAGAAGCTGCTGGAAACGTAATTTGTTTCTAGGATTTGACCGTGTGTGTCTGAGCAACTTCATTCCCCCATCATTCGCAGTGGCCTGTGACAGTGCTTCTGCTAAAGAGGCTGAGATAGTCACGAGTTTCTGTCAGGTGCTGCAGATTCTTTCCTGGATCGTCTGGTTTCCAGCTTGTGCCAAGAAGCAAGGCAGTTAGTCCCTCTGGTTTAGCATTATGGCTAGAAATGTTATTGTTAGCCATTAAATTCACTAAACCTATTTTCAAGGTTATTACAGTATTTAACTTGGCTGCTCCAGTGTGGTTTTAAAGCTGTATTTCAAACATATGATATGGGTTAAAAATAGCCAGTGTCTAATTAGAATAATCCCTGGAGAAAGTCAGATTCCTCACTTTCCCAACGAGCTGTCCTCCTCTCACCAGGGCAGACACATTTCAGCTCAGTGACCAGAGCCTTCCCTACCAACGTGTGCCAAACTGGACCTCCAGCATCTGGGCAGAAGCTTCCATCAGAGAGGCAGGAGCAAACTCCTTAGGAAAAAAAAGTGAGAGAATTTCATGTCTTAGGACAAAGGAGCTTCTACAAGTGTCCAGGCTTAAGTAACCCCTACCAACAGCTTCTACATTTGCATTTAGCTTTTCACTTCCTAAGTTCCTGTGTGGGTGTGTGAGAAAAATCCCATCTCATCAGTCGCTGGAATTTCTGGGAACTGGGCATACTCCAGCATTATGGTTTGGGTTTTAGGATGGCAGTGGTGCCAGAAATAGTGTTTTGCAAGTAGCAGCATGCAGCAATCTGGTGGGCTGTGAGATTCTGTAGGGCTATCATTAGCCCAGGAAGCATTCCTGGGGGTTACAGCGGGGCACAGGGCCTGGCAGCGGCCCGTAGGCTGCCCAGCATCCCCACTTGAAGCTGCAGAGGGAGATGAGTCAGGCCCCATCTCCGCTGCTCTGGCAGGTGGAGAGCAGCCCAGGCCCTCCCACACAGCAGCCAGGGGCTGTGCTCCTCCTCAGGACGCTGGGCTTGCTGCAGGTGATGAGCCTGGAAGGGCTGCTGGCACCACTGGGCACCCCTCTGCTCCCCACTTGGCTCCCAAAGCCCTGCTGAATCCTGACAAGTTGTCCTGAGGGGCCCTGGAACATTTTGTTGGAGAGGATGGAGGGGCTGAGGAGTAACTTTTCCACTTGAAGCCTGCCAAGAGCCAGGCTTACCATGGCTTTGCCCAGACACACTGTGCAAGTGCTCTCCAGAGCTGGGTCTCGTTATATCCTTTCACTCATGACTGTGAAATGAGATAGACAAACAAAAATGTGAGGCGGATGCTACCAAGTCCTGGGGCTGATGACCCATCTCCTCCATGTCCTCCCCAGGGCACCGGGAGGTTTCCTCAGCTGGCCAGGACCCCTCATCCCCCAGGTACATTGTGAAGCCCCTGGTGCTCAAAGCTACGTTGGGGCTAATGGTCTGTTTGGGACATATATTCCTCCCTCCTGCAAACGGATGGAAATATTTCTGTTTTCCAAAATTAGTTTCTAAATGTGTAGAAATTTCCTTTCAGTGGGAATTCTTGAAAATCTGGTCCTCATTGTGAAACTGAGCGGCAACTTTTTCCAGATCCCCATCTTTGGAGTTCCTCACCCAAAGCAGATTTCAAGTCCTTCTGCTTACAGGGCAGCTCCAAGCAGTACCCTGCTGAGGGACTGAGGCAGGGGCTCAGAGGGATTCTCCAAAGGCTCACCCTCTGCTCTGTGGCTGCTTGGATTTTCTTTATAACAGTGCTGTAGCTGTTACAGCTGAAGAAAATCATGGTGATGGTTTGGATGATGCTTTTCACCTGCAGTGGGACTGGACTGCCTGGGTACCCAACTCACTGGGCTGTGTTCAGTCTCCTGGACATGTGCAACCCCACACGAATCCCTCCTGCTTAGCACGACACCCTCTGTTTGCAAAGGCCTAGAAGTCTAAGGGTCATGTACTCAAAATAAACTAGTACAATGACAGTATTTTACAGCAAGGCTTACTTAAGAATGACATATTTTGTTTTCCATGTCTTCTGGTACCATCTGGACCTCTGGGGAAATATCTGGAGTGGCCTGGCAAATTCCCAATCACACATCTGAAAAGAGTTGTTTTCAAAAGGCCAGCAACACAACTGTTTGTGAGGGCTCATTTCAGGCTCTGACTTCACTTTGAGCAGTGGCTTCACATCAGTTTGGTTACCAGGGTTATTATTAAAAAAAAAAAAAAAAAAAGACAAAACAAGCTCTGGAGAGAAAACACAACTGCCTTTCAATATTAAGATGGACTCGTTAACCCCAAACAACAAAGCAGATAATTTTATTTGAAGCTCCATTTACAGAAACTCTTCCTTGGAAATTCTTCCACGGAAGCATTTTCTCACTGCAAACAACCAGCTTCAGTGGGCACCAAGGAAGCATCAATGTCCAGGCCTATTTTGGGAGCCTGATTCCAATTGCTCTTTTGCTTAAAAGTAGGTCAGATTGTATTCCTTTTCCAGCAGGACAATTAAGAACAAGCTCAAATGCAAGATTTCCAGGAAACTGGAAATTGCTGCTTCTATTTCTAGAAGCCCTGCCAGAGACAAGCGCCTTTGTACAATGGCTAACTCCTCTCCTAACTTTGCCGTATGACTGATGACTCAAATTATGAGGTTTTGTTTCCCACTTCTACCTGAGATTTCCTGTTCGGGCTCTTCCCAGATGCAATGAAAAAAGGTTACCACAGAGACACTTACGGACCTATAACTCTAGCTGCTAAATTTGTAATTGCCCGGCCCCAGGGCAGAACATCCTTTTAGCTGAATCAGTGGCTGTAAGAATATAAAACATGCCATGGAAAACTGGCCTCATTTCCAACAGCACTCACCTGCTGTGTACCAAAGGAGCTGGCTCTGTTGGAGCCCCGCAGAGAGGGATCTGGGTTTGTGGCTGACACCAAGCTGAATATGACCAGCAGTGTGCCCTGGCAGCCAGGAGGGCCAACTGTGTCCTGGGGTGCACCAAGCACGGCATCGCCAGTCGGTTGAGGGAGGTGATTGTCCTGCTCTGCTCGGTGCTGGTGTGGCCTCAGCTCGAGCACTGTGTGCAGTTCTGGGCACCACAGTACAAAAAGGATGTGAAACTGTTGGAGAGTGTCCAGAGAAGGGCTACAAGGATGGTGAAGGGCCCAGAATGGAAGACATAGGAGGAGCGTCAGAGGTCACTTGGCCTGTTCAGCCTGGAAAAGAGTTCCCAGGGTGGAAGCCCTTTAAGGAAAGGTGCGAGCAGGGGCCACAGGGGGACAGAGAGCACCATCCACGTCCTGCAGAAATGCCCCTTGAGGGTCCTCCTTGTGTTTCATGGAACTGTTTCCCCAGATCCTGCTCTCCAGGCATAACTCTCAGCTAATTCTACACAACTAGGGGCTGCCCTAGCATGTGTGTGATACAATCACAAGTTTTAAATCTAGAAGAGATGGTTTGGCTCACCAGTCTGACTCACCAGTCTGACCCTGTGAAGATCTCACGATCCCTCCAGCTTTTAGATCAAGGACTGACTTTTCTGTTCACTGCTCTGCTGCTGGCTCTCTGACCACGTGTAATTGCATACATATGCATATGCAGGACATACTGACAAAAGCTAAAAATTCATTGCAGACTCTTGTTTAATTCATGGCCAAACTCCCTGAGACCTTCCCATGGCCATCAGGAAGCTCAGCAATCCTCCACGTCACCTCTTTCTTATGGTGCCACAGTAACCATACAACCCAATTACGTGGGGAAATCGTTCATGTCTTTACCCTAAATGCAGGAAGGTGCCAAACACTTGGCTCCCTGTGCTTGACATTTAGAGGCCTCTAATTTATATATCTTGAGGGCGATAGGGCAATGCATACGGCCCACAGCCAAGGTCAGATGTGACCACTTTTCTTCATTTACTAATGACCACAGCTGAAAGAGCAAACACGTAGTGAGCAGGAGGGGTTCCCTGAGTGCCAGGGAACCACAGAGGAGCTCATTTACCATGGGCCTGCAACAAACAATCATCTGTGTGATCATTATACCAGCTTTTGTAGTCAGCATAGCAGCATGCTGCTGATTTAGTGATTTAGTGTCCCATTTGGGGACAGCCCGAGCCTCCAGTATGGTGTGTGCAACCGTGAAAGAGTGTGGCCCCACTGGCACGAAATCTTGCTGTTCCATGCCATCCTCCTGGCGGCCGTGAGCTTGCTCAGTTACAAGATGTGAGGTGAAACGATGGTGGTGGTGTAGAAGAAATATCTGGCAGCAAAAGGATCCTTTTCCATAGGCTGTGGCATGCTCTTGGGAAGGTTGTTTATTGTGTGAGGTGAGTCACTTAACCAGGGACATCTGTGGACGTGAAGATGCTCTCGGTTCCTTCTTGTAGCCCGAGCAGCAAGTGTGGCTGCAGGGATTGCAGACACCACGCAGGCGTTTTCCAGCAAAAGGCCGTGTAGGAGGCTGAGAGGAGAAACCATGCTGCTGGCAGTCATGCTAAAGCCACAGATGGTGAAGAAACCACATAACCCAAGGCTGCCCTTGGGAAAACATTCTTATTACCTGCCCCTGCAAACGGGAGCTGCCACTGACCCACTCACAGCAGATGTGGGTTTCCTGTGAGCTGCTCACCTCCCTTGTACAGACCTGGGGGTTTCTCCTCCTTGGTAAACCAACGATGTCCCCATCAGAGTCACCCCACCATCCCAACCCACTCATGGGAGCTCAGCTCATAGCTGAAAAGCACCTGGACTTACAGCCTGGTGTTTCCTACACTTCCCCGAAGTGTTATGGAGCTGAGAGTGTACCAGGAGGGAGACAGTGCAAAGGTGGCATTGTGTCAGGTGGAGGCTTTTCATTTTGAGTTATTTATTTTGAGGAGTTCATTTTGCCAGACCTCCCTGCTATAAATGAAGCTAAGAGCTAAGGGACAGCTTTGTCGCTGTTCCTCCAATGTCTTCCTGTAGTTTTTTAGACAAGACATTCAGTCTCTTGATCCCGGGGAGGATAATCACTTCCATGGCTGTTGGCAAGGGTAGGAGCTGGCTGCCCTCAATGCTCAGTAGCTTGAGGCTGAGTATTTGCTCCATTCCCTTGGAGACAGCAGGAATTATTTACTGCTGAAAAGATCCTCATTACAGCTGGAACGTGGCCCAGGGAGCAGCAACCTCAGGAAAGAGCAAATTTGGTGATGAAACCAAAAGCAGAGGTGAAGAGGCCGGCCTGGTGATGGGGCTTTTGCCCAAACCAAGCCCCAGCAGTGCTGGCTGGTAGGATCCCTGCCCTGCGGACTGCCAGCGGAGTGGGGTCTCCCCTGGCAGGGTGCACAGCGCACGGGCTCGTGCCCTGGCTCCAGCTCTGCCGCTCTGCAAACAGGAAGCTGGCGAGCAGCTGCTGAATAAGTCATTTTGGAGGGCCTGTACCAAACTGGCTTTCAACTCCTGAATGTGTAGGACGGAAAAAGCTGTGAATACGCCTTTGTGACCACGTTTGGCACCGGCCGCACTCTGCAAGCAGGACAAGAATGTGGCCATTTAGAGGGGATTCAGCTGCCCTTTAAGAAATGAAATGATCCCTTCCCTTTCCTGCAAGGCTTTATTCAGGGGAGAATAGGAATGAGACAGTGAGCAGCTTCTTTCTCCTGCTGGCACCAAGGGCTGCCATCCCAACAGTGGACAGCAGAGCCCAGGAAAGGCCCCAGTGTCAGGACAATGCACAGCCCAGCAATGGGCCCATCCAGGAGGTCCCTCTTGCTGCAGCCCGTCTGCTCCTGAAGAGTCAGGCTGGGGCAGTGAAGCTCCAGGTCTGCCTTTTCCCAGATGATTGAGCATGCCCTGTGGTGATTTTGTGGGGAGCCCAGTGAAACGCCTGTCCATCCCATCCCCAGGGCTCTGAGACAGTTTGGAAGCGAGCAGTTTGGAAGGTTTTTCCTTTTTCTGACACAATTCTCTGCCCAGTCTTTGAGATGTTTCTGTGTGTTACATTGAAAATGGGTTCTGTTGAAACATTCGTGTTTTGGGGTTTGTTTTTTAAAGACTAAGATATTTTGTGCAGTCCTTTCCTTTTTGGACAACTTTACATCCAGGGGCTTTGTAGCAACCTGGAATGAAGAAATGTTTTCTTTTTCCAAATCCTGCAGGAGGTTGGCCTAATTTTTTGTTTTTCTGCCTAATTGAAGCTTTGACCATATTCACTGGTGCAATTGTCATGTCCAGTTAAAGAGGGAAAGATGCCTCTGGGCCAGACAATCTGCTTTAGCTGGTCTCTGAGAAGACTGATTGCTCATATACGCCCAAAGTTTTCCGAACAGTGACTTGGGAATTTTCTGAATGACTTGATTTGGGACTTCACAAGTCCTGAAGCAATAGAAAGCTCCATCTGATTTCAAAATGCTTCATGTGCCAGTATTTTTGGAAGGGAAAAACAAGCTGGCTTGTGCTAAACTACTGGGATCATTTGCTCCAAGTCAAGACTTTTTGTAATAAATGCTTATAATAAAATGTAATACATGCAAAGGTCTTGGGTGAGAGTCAAGACTTATGCTCAGCTCAGTTGCTTTCTTTTACAGTTTATGTATTTTTATTCTTTACTTGCCTTCTCCTGGCTTGGCATCTTATAACAAACAGAAAATTGGTTATAAACTTAGATGGCAACTTCCTCTTTTTACCATGTCGCGTGAAAGGTCTGGAAAGACAGAGACAGCTCCACCACCTCCTTGTCATTTAAGGTTGACAACACCTTCTTTAGCTCCTCCACCAAAAAGTCTGCTGGAAAACGAGGCTCTGTTTATAGCTCAGCATGTTTTGTAGGCTCACCATTGATAGGAGTTAATTCCAAATAATGTTCTCTTCCTGTTTGCATAGCTCGTGTTTCGGTGTACATGAATCACGGTGTCCAGTTTGGATCCTTTGGATTTGTGGAGAAACGGCAGCTTTGGAGGCTGGTAACCCCTCCTTTTCTTTAGCTCCTGCTGCAACCAAATAATGAGGATTAGCACAGAAGGACCAAAGCAATAAAGCAGTGACAGACCAGGAAAGGGAGCTACCTTTCCAGTTGTACCTTTTCTCACTGGCTGGGAAGCACAGGGGCAATAGTTTAGACCAAATCCCATGAAATTAGATGGTTTGAAATAGTATTTATTTTAAATATTATTGTTCCTTAAATATAACTACAGCATTTCTTGCTAAACGTTGACATGGTTAATTTATTTGTTGATGGAGGGTGGATCCAAACTATGTTAATGAAACAGGGAGACCAGATTTTACTTTGAAATTCCAGCCTTTTATTTTGTCTCCAAGTTGCCTATGCCAAAACTATTTGTCAAGATTTCTTTAAAGATTTATTGGGTTTACACAGAGCCCTGTCATTTTAGGTGAGCAAGTTCTTTACGAGACTGTTGTCAGTAAACAAATTAATTTATTCTCCAATTACTGAGTTCATATTTTTACAGGAAGATAGCATATCATTATTCTTTCTTCAAAAAAAATGTAGTTTATTTCTGACAGACCGAACAAAATTCCTCATCTCTTATGATTTCTTTCAGTTTATTTAGAAGTAACTGAATTGGAAATTCCTGTCTCTCTTTAAATTAATTTCCCTTTTTTATTTTGGAAAGCTGTGAGATGTGGTGATTACTAAGTTTGAGTCCCTTTTCATGATGCTCAGGAGTTGCTGCCCGTGAGGGACCCATGCTGGAGCAGTTTGCTCCTGTTGGATGGACCTCGTGGTACAGGACCCCTATCTGGAGCAGTTCTTGAAGAGCTGCTGCCTGTGGGCAGCCCCCGCAGGATCAGTTCAGGAAGGACGGCATCCATGGGAGGGACCCACACAGGAGCAGGGGCAGAGAGTGGCCGTGAGGGAGAAGCAGGGACGAAGCTTTAGGGACTGACTGAAGCCCCCATTCCCCATTTCTCTGCACTGCTCGGTGGGAGGAGGTAGAAGAGGATGGGAGGAAAGTGATCTTAGTTTGCTTTTAGTTCTCACTGCTCTAGTGTGTTATCAATAGGCAATTAATTATATTAATCTACAAATCTAAGTCTGTTTTGTCCGTGGTGGTAATTAGTGAGTGATCTCCCTGTCGTTATCTCAACCCATGAGTGTTTTTTCATCATATTTTCTCCTCAGATTTGCATTATTGCAAATCTGCAAGGAGTCCCTGACATTTGTTCCTGGATAGAAAGCTGTTAATGTGCACGGCAGGAGCTGTTCTCCAAAGCAATCCTTTGAATCCCTTTTAGATGTATCTCCACCTTTTGGCCCTTGCCAGACTACTGATGTCAGTGCTCAAGTCGGTGATGATCCAGCTCTCAAAAAATACTCTCTGTAGGAACACTTTCTGCATTCAGATCGTGCCTTTTCCCCTTGTCTGCTTTCCACCAGACTGAGCTTCCTGCTCTTGTCCTTCAGAAACAGGACACAGATTGCTCTCCCCTCAACATTATATTGCCTTCATACATGAAAGTCACAATTTAAAATCTAGGGCACTCCAGAATTACAAATCACCAGCCAAAAGGTAATTTGTGCAATTTGAATTTGGACTCTTATGTTCCTGCACTCTGATAGCAAGGTCTGATCACAGGCTCAAGAATGCTCCATATTTGACTGCTTTATGAGAGCCCTTGTGTGCCCCTTGGAGATAAATCTCTCTAGTTTTGAAATTCTGAAGCAATATTATTTAGTCTCTTGCCAACAGTGGATTTGGAAATTGTAAGAGTCTTTCATGCTATATAACAGATATTTTGGGGGGTTCATCTTACTTCTCCCATGATGTTTTTATTCCTTTCATATGAAACATATATCTGTGTGTATCATATCTGTACATATAGATTTTAAAACTTTTTGTTGCAAAGCCAGTCCATTGCCAGGAGGCCAGGGAGCTCTGTTTTCCCTGTGAAGGCTGCAATCCGATGCTCTCAGCTGTGCTTGCTGTATACTAGGACACTTTTTTGGCCTAAACCATGAACAAAGCAGGTCAAAAACAAACCATCTGTCTAGATTACAAGCAACACAGATAAAAATAGATCTCTGTGCTCCTGGTGTGTCCCAGCTGTCCTCACATAACTGTTAGGCAATGCATGCTAGCTGAAAGAAGGTAAAGAAAAAGGGGCTGTGCTGGCTCAGAGCATTGTGCTGTGCCAAACAAAAGAGGGGCCGTGACTTTTGTGTTGGGACTAGACAATGTGGCACATCCAACCAGCCGATGCACCCACCTGAAACTTATATTGGACAACATAAAAACACTGTTTTACAGCTGCATCAAAAAGCTGGTAAAAATCAGCACCCAGGTTCTCGGCGTGACTGGAGTGAGCAGGTGGGACAGGCCAGGACTGCGGGACCAGTGCTGGGAGGCAGGGAAGGAAAGGACCACTTTGTTGGCACAGAATCGAAGGAAACTTGGCTTTTGTGTTTTGCATTCCTGAGGCAGGCTGCGCTAATGCCTCCTAGCTGGACAGCTAAGGCTCTTAAGACTGTCAGTGCTGGCAGATTCGATGCCTGATTACACAGGATAAGTGTTCCAATGAGCCCTGCATATAAACGTGCACAGGAGGGAGAAGCGTGGGGTGCTGATGAAGATGAGGCACTGAAGGAGCACTGAACTACCCACAGGCCATTCTGTGCTGCCCACACTTCTGGCTGGTGCAGACCCGCCAGCGTGCAGCTCGCCCAGCTCAGAGGGAGCAGTGAGAGTGAGCTGCAGCAGTAAAAACTTCTGTACTTCACAGCGGTGGGCATCTATTGCACTGGGTCTTGACCGCGTCTTGTGGTAGGATCACAGTTTCTCATGGATTTCAAGCAGAAGGGAGGAAACTCCAGCTTCCAGCAGAGAAGAATGAGGCAATTTGATGTAATCGCGTGTTCCTGTTAAACGTAACAAGCACCAGAAGATAACTGGCCTTCAGCTGCTTCTCAGAGGCCATATTTTGAACAGAAGTGCTCCCTGCAATTCCCGCCCATAACATTCCTCCCCTTTGGACACTGAGTGAGGCAAATATTCTTCAGTTTTCCCCCTTTGCTAGGTGAGACCTGGGCTGAGTATTTCCTTTTTCAGAAAAAAAGATCAGAGGCTCCTCTTTATTTTCAGAACTCATTTTCTTCCAAACAATGAAACCAAAGACCCAGATGGAGGTTTTTGTCCTCTGAGAAGTGTGTTTGCATCTGGGAAGCTCTTCTGGTCGAGGTGGCTATGACCAGCATTAGGCTCACATTGACCCTGAGTGATGACACCCGTGTGAGACAGCACTGGAGGCAAACACCTGGTATCCCAGTCTAAACAAAGAGGAACCCACCCTAGCAGTGGCTGGCTGGTCACCAGCTGGAGAGGGATGGAGAACAGGACTGCAGCTCGGGGCCAACCCCTGCTGAGAACAGATCCCAGGTTTGGAGGGGAATTTCCTAAGGCCTTCCTGGGGAGCAACATTCAGTGAGCAGAGATGAAAATACCTCCTTCCCCATCTGAGTCCTCTGCCTGGTGTCTCTCAAGGACTTCTCTCTCTTAGACCAATGTGCTCTCCAGACCTTCAGGATGACTGGCTCGGGACCAGGACTGGTGGCTGGTGCTTGGCTCTACTCCCCCCTTTCACAGTCTATGTAAGTCCCATCATTTCCAAAAGGCAGCAGTACACCAGCTTGGGCTCAAGAGCATCTTGGTGGAGACTCTGCCCCGCACCGTGGCCAGTGAGCTACCTGGGGATTCCCATTTGGCAATGCTGCAGACGGAGACGGAGGTTGTTTGGCAGCTGGCACCTGACCGAATCACTTTCTACATTTCTGTGGGATGAAATCTTTGAGAGCTTGCAAAAAAAAGAGGTCATGAGCCACATTGCTGGCCTTCTGACCCATATCTACTACCCCCGCCACTCCCCCTCCAGCAGGGCTCCTATCATAGAATCATGGAATATCCCACAAGGACCCACAAGGATCGAGTCCAACCCTAGGATCCACACAGGACCACCCAAAAAACAAACCATGTGTCTGAGAGCGTTGTCCAAAACGCTTCTCAAACTCCAGCAGGCTCGGTGCCGTGACCGCTGCCCTGGGGAGCCTGTGCCAGTGCCTGCACATCCTATGGACATCTCATGTCACGATCACAGGCTGGACGTTGCTGTCAGAAGCTGGCATTAAGTGACCTTTTTCAATGTATTTTAGGCTGATACGACTCAGTGCACTGAAAGAAGAACACCCTGGTTGGCAGTGGGAGCAAGGAGAGCGTATTCTTGACCAAGAGGGTAGAGTCTACCCAAATAAGTACAGATGCCTGCAGTTGCCTAAGGGAATCCCACCCTGAAGGCCTTGAGGGATTCTCTGAGCATGTGGGATGAAGTGAGGAGCGCTGTCTGTGGGAGCAATAAATCACATTTCAGTGTAAGAACTTTATTTTTCTTGCAAAACGCACATAACTGTTGGAAGGAGGCTGAGAACGAGCAGGGGTGGGTCAGAATCACGCTGGCTCCAGTGCATTCCTTCTGGGAGGTGCTGAAGGGCCTGCAAGTTCATCCCTTCTCTCTCATGTTACTGGACTCTTCTTTTCCTTGTTTATGCGGTAGAACATCTGAAAATAATTTGTGTCTGTTAAGCTGCATGGAGCTTTGTGGACGGAGCAGGGTTATGCATGCCATTTGGTCTCCACCTTGCCGAGGACAAGCTGGGACTGACCTGGATGTGCTCACCAGCTGGGATGCACGCAGCACCCTCAGCCACCCCACTCCTCTCCAACCCCATCACACGCAGGTTGGCCTGGAAGGCGCAGCAAGATGGCAAGGAGCACGCCCCCCTCCCCTGGTTATTGCTAACATTGAAGAAGTACGCAGCTGCAGGTTTGGGTGCAGCTGAAGGTGGATGTGCACGATGCGGGCCCTACTGGAGTGTCCGCTGGGGCTGTAGCGAACCTGAGCACGAGCAGGACATCAGTACAGGCTGACCGCAGGGCCAGAGGGAGAAAGTTTGGGCAGCGCTCCCAGGACAAAGGCGAGGAGTGATGAGCCACGGGGATGGCCGTACGCCATCCAGACGGGGGAAACATTGAGGCCGGGAGGAAAGCAGCAGCGGAGGGAAGGGCTGATGCCCTCCCCACGTGCCTGGAGGAGAAGCTGTGAGGAACTGGATGGGAAACACGGGAATACTGGGGGGGTTTGGGGCACACGACTCCCAGCTTCGAGGCTCCCCAGGCACCCCGGGGGGCGCGACCCAGCGGCTCGGCGCTGACGGGACCACCACTCCCCAGGCAACCCGGGGCAGAGCAGGGCACGGCGGGCGAAGGGGGAGGCCTCCACCGGCGAAGGGGGCGGCCTGGGGCGGGGGCCCGGGGCCGGCCGCTTCCGCCCGGCGCGGCGCATTCCTGGGCCGTGACTCAGGCGGCGGCGGCGGCGGCGCTGCGGGATGAGCCCCGCGGCCCCGGGCGCTCGCAGCTCCCCGGCGGGGCGGTCGCCGCCGGAGCCGGCGCGGAGCCCAGCGGCCATTTGCATGGCGCGGCTGTGAATGGCGTGCCCGGCCGGCCGGCCCCTGGCACGGGGGAGGAGTCTCCGAGCCCTGCCCGGGCCGAGCTCGGTGGCGGCGGCGGCGGTCCCTGAAGCCCGGAGTCCGGCGGCTCGGTGCTGAGCGCCCCGCCGCTGCGCTCGTCGCCGCCTGCCCGGTGAGTGCGGGTGCGGGTGGGCAGAGCAGAGCAGAGCAGAGCAGAGCGAAGGGTTTTGGTTTTTGTTTTTTTTTGGGGGGGACGCCGCTGCCCCGGCGCGCACGTGAGGTGCGGGCTCCGTCCCGCAACGCGGCCCCGCCGCGGCTCGGCAGCCCCCTGCTGGCGGCCCCGGGCTGCGAGGGGTGGGTGGGTGTCCCGGGGCCGCAGGTGGGTGACAGGTCCTAGCCCCCGGGTGCGGCGTGGGGCACAGCCGGTGTCCCGCAGCGGGGAAGCCGGGAGCGGGTCCTGCCTCCGAGGGGTGGCGTTGGGACCCCCGCTGACCCCGGAGCTGGGGGCTGGAGGGATGGGGGCGGGTTCGTGGCCGGCTTGAAGCTGAACTCGGGGCCACGCTGGAGCCCCAGGCCCTTCCAGCTGCCCCTCGCCACACGTTGCCACCCGGTTGTCCGCTTATGCTGGCGGTTTGGCAGCCACCTTGTAGGGAATCATAATCCTTACAGGTAAAGGTGAGCTTTCCTCTGGATCCAGCCCTTGAGCTGACTTTTCACACTGTGCACTGCTGGCCTGAAGTGGGGGAACTGCAGCAGCCCAAGGCGATTCTGGCTCAAACTCGGATATTCCATAATTCTGTGAAAACTTCTGCAGGATTGCACCCTCAGTGCTGCATCCTGTTGGGCTGCTAAGAAAGTGACCGGTCCTTTCCCTCCTCATAGCACACACACACACACGTAGCTGCTGCTGTTGGAGGGGTCCTTGTGTGTATTTTGACTTGTGCTTTTCTTTCACACGATGTGAGAGGTGAGTGAGTGGCGGCACAGATGACTTCTGCCTGGCCGTGGAGTTGTCCTTGTGCAGCACTTGGTTGTGGCTGCGGTTCTCTTGCAGGTTGGCCTCGTGGTGCAGCGTGCGGCGTTGGTCAGGGATGCCTGGGTCTGGGAACAAGCAGGAAGCTGTTTCTTTTCTTCCTGTTTTTGTCCCTATGGCTGCTGGTTTCCTTTGGGAAGAAAGCTGTGCGTTTTGCAGTGAAGGAAAAAGGCTATACTTAACGGGAAGGGACAAGGCAGCAAACACTGAAGGAAGGGAGCTGAAGGCGCTTCTGGATGAAGCATGGGATGAAGAAGGCGCACGATGGTTTAATGGCAGTGATGCTGATACAAAGACAAGTAGCTCCCCTTGTGCCATAAAGGGGGTTAAAAGGGCCCAGTTGGGACAAGCTGGGGAGCAGAGCCTTGGGAGACCTGGGTCTGCACTCCAGTGTGTGGAATTAGGTTGCTTTCCAGCTCTTCTATCTCAGCCATGCTGTGTTTGCAAGAGGTGATAAATAGTGCTAGATCCATTGAGATAGTTGGAAGAACCAAATGGGCTCTTAGGTGCCTCCTTCACATTTTAATGTTTTAATTGTTAAAAGGACTTTCAGAATGGCCTTGTATGCTTGAAACCCTGTCTGCTCTTTTTTTTTTTTCTTTCCCCTCTCCAGCCTGTCAGCCTAGTGACAGCCATCGCCTCTCCCTCCTGCTGCTCCATCTGTAGATCCTCATGGCTACCACAGTGCTTCCGCTGTTAACCTAGGTCTCCGCTGTCCTTGAGCTGGGGCCCGGCCGTCCTCCCGAGGGGGATTTTGGGCTTGGAATGGAGCAGCAAGCTTGGCCACCAGCTCTGTGCTCCTTGGTCCTGAGTCCCCGGGGCGGCAGCAGCTCTCCTGTGTGGTCGTGTGTCAGCAGCGCTGTGCCCGCTTCAGCGGGTTCCCATGAAAGGAGGTTCAAGCCGTGTGGTGTAAAAGCAACTCCCACAAAACTAGTTCTGCTCTGGGACTTCCCATGACAGGCCTTTTTTTTTTTTTTTTTTAAGCAATACATTTGCAAGAGACCTGCCTACAGACTGGCTTTTCAGGTTCTGGGGAAAGCCGTGGGCTGGCCCAGGGCTGAGGAACGTCTTGCTCTGGCTCTGTGCAGGGTAGGCCCCAGCCTGGCCCTCACCGAGAGCTCCTGGCCTCGGCACCTGGCCATGGCAAGAGGGGCTGGTGCCTTGCCTCAGGATTTGGGGACGGCGGGTTTGGTTTAATGGGGGTCTTCAGCAGTCCTGCAGCAGAGTGGGGCTGCACGGCAGGAGTAGGAATTCCTTTTGGGATCATTGGTCTTGTTCCTCTGGAATCCAGCCCCGGAGAGTAGCCAGCAAGTCCCAGCATGTTGCCTTGAAAGAGGCAGGGTCTGCTGAGTGTAGCATGACAGGACAGTTTATTTTGGGCACAGGGCCTACATGCTCAGATATAATTAGTAAAGGTTTGATTCCATTCAGTGTATCAGATCTTTCTGCAGTGTGAACGCACAGCCTGGTTAGTGCTGAAGGTCTGAGATGGGCAACGTGAACACGAGTCCCGAGTTGTTTTCCATTCAGTGCATCCAGGGAGGAGGTTGGCAGAACACCCACTGTGCAGCTGGGGATGTTGCCTGCCGAGTGGGATTGGCCGTGAGCTGAACATCTGACATTTCTCTATCTGCATCTCAAGAGCTGTTATCTGGCAGAGCAGTCTCTGATAATATCCTTCCCTTGTGGCTTCTGCCTTTCTTCCTTAGTTATCTCTGGAGGCTTTGGCATCCCATGGACACCATGCACCCTTCTCAGAGCTTCCAGCATTAAATGTGACCCAATGCAACGCTTCTGTTAATTCCTGTTCCTGCAGCCACCTGCCTGTCACCAATGGATGACCCATTCCAGTAAATACTTAAAACCTGAGGATGGGTTCCTTCGTGTTTTTGTTTTTGTTTTTGTTTTTTTCTGAGCTCAGATGTGGATTACTTTCCTTTCGTTTCAGCTGAAGAGATGCTGGGCCCTATGTCTAACTCCGTCATCACTAGCTGGAATGAAGCAGACAGGAACTGTGCAGATCTGGCACTGTTATTGTAAGGTTGCCTCCCTGCTACTGGATATGTACTTGTTGTAGGTTTAGGAAACCCATGGAATGTACGCAGTGCCTGCCAGCACACAGAGCTGTGTTGCATCCTCTGCTGAGAGCCTGACAGCCTCTCTAGCTACAGACTGCACTGTGGGGCTGTAACCTGAGTGTAGTGGGAACCTTTGTGTCTGGGTGATAGGTAAAATGTCCCCATTCTCCTGGAAGGTAAAATGAAGATGATTGCTTTTTTCACAGGAGGAGAAAATGTCCACTGTCAGGTGGGTTATCATCTCCCCAGCTGTGGCTATTTATATTTTTTTTATTTGATTGTTTGTTTGTTGCCTTGTTCAGAGCTAGCAGATGAACCAGTTGAACTGAATGGAGATCGTGACCGTCTCGCTCTGTTCGTGTCCGGTAACTCCCCTCTGAGGTCAGCACCCACCATGCAAACAAATATTTAGGAAGGGATGATCCTCGTGTGAGCACACAAGGGGAGGGCAAGGCTTGACTGCCAAACCTCTCCTTCCAGGCAGGCTGCACGGTGCCATTGGTAGGTCTGGGGCAGCTCTCAGAGAGAGAGGCTGGATTGTGGCATTGATGTGGAGCAGTGGTAGTCGTGTTCGTGCCAAGGCCGTGCATGGTTGTGTCCATGGTAGCTGAGCTTCAGGGGTTTCCAACCGCCTGCTCTGGTTTTGGTCCTGCTCCTTTAACAATTCTCCAGGACTAGCTGAAGCCCACTTGAGATCACAGTCTCTGATACTTGCTGTTTCAGTCAGTGCTGCTGTAGGAATGAGGAAGTGGGTTTTTTCTTTTTTTTTTTTTTAATGAGTGTTGGGATGATGCCACAAGGAGCAAATCAGTAGCCGAGTTTTCAAGCACATCATCCAAACTCTGGTCAAATCCTTCTGAATAACAAACAGTGGCTCTTTGCTGCCTGATGAAGGCGGAGAGTTTGTTTCATGTTAACCTTAACTGTTGAGTCTCCAAGCTGCATAGGGCAAGTTCATTGGTTGTATGCTCTGCTGCAGAGACAGTAAACGCCAGCTTGACGTGAGGCTTGTGCATGCTGAAATTTCCTTTGGGCTTGCTTTTCAATGATGTGGGTGCGCCATTTGTTTGGAGCACAATGGAGAGTGTCTAGTGCACGCTGTCAAATCGTTAGAACTATTGCAATACAAACCCAAGCAGCGGGTACGTTCCCAAAGGGACTGGAGCCTTCAGCAACGAGCAGACTGAGCTTGAGTAATCAGAGCATCTCTAAAACACAGTGATTGTTACCGGAAATTTAATTTCTTCTCAATGATCTAAGAAGTGTGTTGCAAAAGGCTTCCCAGGGGAGAAGAGATACGAAGACATGTCTGATCTTGCCTTTTCTGGATAATATACCTTTGCTGCCTCCTCCCCTTCCTGTTTCCACTCTGCTGAGAGAGGGACAGCCGCTTGCTCTGCTGGTCAGTAGCAATCCCTGCTTTGAAGGCTTTTCTTTTAAAAGGAACAATCTGTATGAGATCATCCTGAAGCTGTGCAGGATGCTGCTTTTACAGTTCTGCAGGTCTGGCGCTTTGCTGGGCTTTGACTTCATGAAAGTTGTAACAGGTTGGTTTGTAAGATCTGGAGGACTCAGATGTCTGGGGTGCATGAATACAGCTTCCATGGTTCAGGTGTTACTGCCCTGTAGCAATCGGCAGATGGCAGGTACATTTCTCTGTCGCTTGAATTCAGAGATCACTACTTTAAAGTCAACCACAGGAGCCAGCTGTCTAGGATTTGCGTTGCCAAAAGGTGTGAGCGTGCCTGCCCTTTCTCCGTCTGCTGTGGGACTGTAAATTCAGAGGGAGCAGTGAGAGAGAACATGCCATTTGCTTAGTTCATAAATTGGATTTAAAAAATACATTTCACTTTTTTTCCCCCCTAAAACAAAGTTAGAGTTTTGATTATTTGTATTATAAATGACTTCGCGCATTGGGCACACATGACTGTGTACGTGAGCTCACACCTGCGGAGCAGGGCGAGCTCTGCCTGCAACTGCTTCCCCATGAGGCAAGGCAAGAGGAGGTGGTGGCCAGCTGTCGAGCACCAGCCAGAGCAGAAGCTGGAGCGGCGGAGGGGCAGGCTAGCTCGCCTGTGTCAAAGGCTATCCACAGGTCTGTCCCTGGCTAAGTCAGCTAATGCTTAACAAGAGCAGGTCTGGCTGAACCAGCTCTGTTCTGCATCCTTAGCTGTTCAAACGTGTGTGTGTTTATATATATATGTATATATTTTGAATTATCTCCATTGGGCTTCACTGCTTTTGGCATTGCTGGTGCATGCAGGGTTACTCTGACTTGTATTTGGGGGAACAGGACCACGGTCACCTTGGAGAAAGCAGGTGTGTGAAGCTGTGTGAAGATGCTGTGAATTTCAAAGGGGCGTGCAAAGAAAGCTGGCCTGCATGGCTCAGATGCTGCTGCTTCCATCCCTTCTGAATATAGAATGTCTTCTGGTGGCTTTAGTGTTTGTTATTTCCTTTAAGATTTTTTTTTTTAGATTGCTATTCAGTGTGCTTTTATGTAACTTTCCATAGGAAATGTTGTCATCTGTGGCAGTTTTGATCTCATTTGCCAGTGAGGCATTCTTCTTTAGCACAACAAATAGTGATACTTAGCTGCTTTTAATACTAAGGTGAATGCATGGGCAGCAGCTATTCCAGAAGTAACCGGAGCCAGCATTCTCTGCTGCCTTGAGAGTCAAACTGGTGCCTTTTTCTTAGCTTCCTGTGTCCTGAATTGCAGTACGTGTGACAAATATGCGAGCTGATAGGAAAAAACAGTTACAAATGCAGAATTTCAACAAAGAACAAAACCTTTGTTAAAATACAGTGTTAGGATTTTGTTGTTTTCTTCTGTGTTCTAATGTGGGATCGTGCCTGTGCTATCAAAACCTTTTTTGAATCTTACCTTACTGCATACTTGAGGTGACGGCCGTGTCCGTGGTACTCGTGGATCAGGCAGTATTTACAGTGTGCCCATTTTACTGGTAACGAAAACCAGTACAATCCCTTCTGGAGTCCTGCTGAATTTTTGCAGTGGGTTGAATGTGTACTAAAATAGTTGCTGTGATCACTCTTTCCTGCTTCTTTGTTAGCGAGGAGCTCCAGCGGCGTGGAAAAATGTAGACCCCGGCGACTGCCTTGATGCTGCTGGAGACCCCAGACCACAGAGTGCTGCTGTCTCAGCTCTGGCACCTTTGAAAAGGGTGCAAGAACTAGGCTTGTGCAGATGAGCCATCTTCTGGATATACTTCCACTGTTGGCAGTCTGCTGTTTATAACTGGATTTGTTAATATTTGAGTTGTTAATGTGATTATAGTTGTTATCCAGTCTGGCTACGTTCACTGCGGCACTGGACCAGCAGCAGTATCCCAGCTGCCAGTATCCTGCGTGAGCGTGCTGAGATGCATCAGCTGGCTGGTGGCTGCTGCTGGTTCGAGGGAAAAGCCAGCTCCCAGCTTCCCTAAGGAATCTCCCAGCTTCCCTAAGGAATGGAAGCATTGCTTGGTGCCGGCTTCTCATCCTCTGTGTCTGATGCACTGTTGCTGGAGCTACGAGCAGGTACCATCAGTCCGTGCCCTGACGCAGCCTATAAATGGTGTGCTGCGACCAGAGCCCTGGGGTGCAGCAGCTGTAAATGTGGCTGTCGCACAGGGCACCAGGCTGGCACTCTGCGTGGTGCTGCAGGGTGTGTGCACGGGGAAACACAAACAGGATGAAGACACCAAAGTACTCCAGAAAGCTTCCTGCTGCTCCCCCCTTTTTGCTGATGATGTTTTATGCTCAGGCCGTTCCCCTTGCTGGTTTCTAGGTAGGTTGTCGATAGCTCTGTAGATTTACTCTAGGAGCTGGAGCTGGATGCTCGTTGCTCCTGGTCTGGGCCCTGTCTGGGCTCTGGGTGGTGCTGCGAACACCCTTCTGTCAGCTGGGAGCTCTAGGAGATGGAAAAGGCAGCGCCTCTGCCCAGTCTGCGGGGCTGGGCTCCCTTTATTAGGGCTGCAGGCCTTAGGCTAGCAGGGGAAGCCGACCCCTTGGAAACCTTTTTGCAGAACCTACCCGTGTGTGAGGCTTGGCTGTCAGCTCCCTGCGGCTTCGCACTTCTGTGGAGTTGGTTTCCCATTCAATGGCTCCAGCAAAAATTCACTCTGCCTCTGATGAAGGAGTGGTACTTCATTCCTGCTGCACTCAACACCTGCACTGAGGGCAGTGTTCAGGAAATAATTTAAGCTTCAAGAGATGCAGAACGCACCACCGGCCTTGTGATAATTGTAAGCTGCCCACAGTGCTACAAATGTGAGGTTTTGGCCACGTTTTCATAATCGCGTGAAACTGTACTGCCTCGAGAAGCATTTCTGTCATCTGGCTCCAGCTGCTCTTGTTGTTCCTGCCTCTTCCTTTCTCCCCGTGCTGGCACAAGTGTTTGTGGAGCCATGTGGTGATTTTGGGCTGGGGAAGGAGCTGGGGCTGGAACAAACTGTTTACATTGCTGAGCTAACGCGGGTTGGATCCCAGTGCAGGTCACCCCACAGCTGCAGGGATGGTTGTGCCAGCACGAGAAGGGGGCAGCGTGGCAGCTGGGGGCACTGCTGCTTCTCCTGCCTTGCATCTCTTTCAAGTGGCTGTGACGTCTTTGCAGCTCGAATTGTAAGCGGTAACTTCTGTGTGCTGACTCCTGCTCTGCCTTTCGTCTGCTGGAACAAAAGGACCTGGAAGATCAGAGTCTGTTGCCTGTGAGTGTTTGCAGGTTGCAGTTGGGGTCATCTTTAAACCGGTTCTTGGAGGAGTTTAGCTGCAGATCCAGGGACAAACAGGAATCAGAAAAGTTTTTTGAGCTCTGTTTTTCTTCTCTCTTCAATATGGGTCCACCAGACCTGGATGCCCCTCATATCCCATGCAGGGCTGCTTTGAAAGCTGGTCAAGCTCCTGTTCCCATGGGAACTTGTTTTTAGGTGGTTTCCATCATGACCCACATTTTTTTTTTCCCCTGAAAATTAGGGAAATCAGTTGCACGAAAGGACCTCTGATCTGCTTTCCTGATCATGTGATGGGATCACATAGGTTCAGACATCACTGTCAGGCATTTTTATTACCTGCACTTAAACCCCTCTGTCTCTGAGTGGAGCTGAACCTTCTCCAAGATCAGCGGGTGCCAGGTGAGGCTTTGCACTGTGCCTCTCACATGCCAGTTTCTTTCCTCAGGGCCTTGTGTGATGTCCAAAACTTCTGTTTATTTATTTGTTTTCCCTAATGTAGCTTCCTATTTCCTGCCATAGGGGTCTGCTTGACCTCTTCCAAGACAGGAAGTTTCCACTGGTATTTCTGAGCAAATTAAATAAATAACTAAGTGGCTCACGATGAAGCCCCTCGATGATGGCTTGGTTGCTTGGGTGGCCACAGAAGTCAAAAACCTTCCGTGTAGCTTCTGTGTTCACCCTGCCGTGGCTGGTTCTTGCCTCAGAGACCCTGCGGTAGGCCTCACGTTCTGCTTTTCTGTGATCTGCTTGCAGGTGGTTTTGGAGTCACCTGCTCAAGCACGTAGCTTCTGCTGTAGCTCTTCTCCGAGCACTGGTTGAAAAGAGCTCTTTTGCTGTTGCCTCTGGATAACGCCCTGACCTGGCTGGGGTGGGACGGGTTGGCCTCTCCCTGCCTCTCTAGGTTTAACATCTGTGTGCATTGTCCTTTGCTCCTCGTCCCGTGACTACAGCTGCTCCCTGGTCTCCAGTTGTTTCTCGGGTTGTATTAGGTTGTCCCCACAACATCTCAGGATGAACTTGAGTGTTTTTCTGACCCCCAAAGGCAGAGAGCTGCCGTTCTTCAGAGTTGTGAGGGTGCCAGTACGTAGGGATGGCATTACGCTCCCTGGAGGGAGGGAGATCCCATGCCTTTTAATGCACTTCCCCAAGGTGAATGCAGCCCTTCAGCCATTCCGGCAGAGCCTGCATGAAGGCTTCTCATACCCCAGAACCATTTTTTCCATGCTTTGCTTGGACATAAAAAAAGCTCCCCAGCGCTGACCTGCGAGGCTGGGATGGAGGAGAGATGTTTCACCCAGGCAGAGGACCCTGGTTTGCTGTTCCAGCTCAGCTGATATCAGGGTGAGCTATCACCGAACAGGCAGGTCCTACCCTTCCTGTCTCAGGTTGCACACAGCTTATCCAGCATTGTCTGAGCCTCTCGGGGCTGTCAGATCAACGCGAAGTCATTCGCTTCTGGGTAGGGCCAGCTCTGTGCTGCTGAAACACCTCGAGGCGGCTCGCTGCAGTGAGCCTGCTCTTTGGGCAGCTGGCAGGTGGGTTTGCTTGCCAGCAGAAGGGAGGCTGCTGGTCACCTCCTGCCACTTGCTGTGGCAGCACCAGCCTGTGCTGGCACCCACATGGAGCTGGTGCATGGCCCTGCATGGCGGAGGGCAGCAGGCGGTGGGTGGGTGCCGTGTGGGCACAGCAGTCCTGCTGCCCGCCAGCTCCCTGTGGGGCAGGGCGAGCAGGACAGCGTATTTTCCTGGCTTGCTGCCCAGCGCATGCCCAGAGGTTCCCGGCTCGCCCTGATCCCTGCTTCTGCCGGGCTGTCGGCAGCTCTGCAAAGCCTCGTGGCATCTCCCTTGAGCTCAGCAAGCAAGGGCCGGGAAAGCAGGGGAGATTCCCATGCAGGAGTGCAGCCAGGGCAGTGCTGATGTCCTTGTTCCGTTTTGGAGGTGGTTCCTTAGGGCGGGATGTGGCGGATGGAGGTCGTGGCAGAAGCCTGAGTATTGCTGCACCCTTGGCAGCTTTCCCTGAGAGCGCAGGGACACAGGCCTGGTCCGCCTTCCCCGTCCCTGCCTGCCCTCAGCCCCTCCGTCTGGCTTGTGTTAAAGGTCTGGCTTGTGCCCAGTATTTGGGATATTACTTGTAACTCGTTGGGTCTGATCCATGCTAGATGGTGCTGTTGGCAGTCATGAGGCCGAAACCCCGCTGCTCCTCTTCTCCTTGGATTTCCTGCCTTCTCCCGGCCAGCCGGGCCAGCAGAAATCCTCCTGCAGACAGAGACACAGACAGCAGCCTGCTGGCTGCCCTGGCTCCTGCTGGCTGCAGAACACATTTAGGATCCTGTTCTCTTTGCTGTGTTTCCACTCAGAAGCCCACCAGCATGCCTCGGCCGGGATTGTTGCCGGAACAAACCCCTTGCCGGGGGCTGTGCGCAGCAGGCACGGCAAATGCAGCTGTCGCAGTGACGGCGATTTGAAAAGTGGAGGCAAGCAGCTGGAGGATCATCGGGGACTGAACACGGTGAGGAGACGGCGGCGGAATAGCTCCAGTGGCTGCTACCTCCTGGGGGTGTCTGCACGAACGTGCACACGCTGGGCTGTCCAGGAGCACAGTGGTGGTGGGGGAAAAAGCACACAGGGCTTGTTTGTGTGGTAGGGTTGGATGAAGCATTTTTTTTTCCCTTTTTTTTTTTTTTTTTTTTATTTGGAATGCAAATTTTTGGGGAAAACAACAGCTTTATTACAAAAGGAAATGCTGGTAATGGTGGAAATTTCAGAAGAAGAAAATCAGGCTTTTAGGGGGGTAGCTTCGGTTGCGTGTTGAAATGGAAGGATGCTCTGTCTTGGAAACGATTGTGCAGACCTAAGAATGTATTTGAGATGCCCCTCAGTTTTAGGAGCACACTCAGACTTTCCACACAAGGCTTCCCGTTCTCTGTTTGGGTCAGAGGAATTTGCTAAGCAGCTTTTCTTGATCATGTGCCAAGTTCAGAATTTAAGGTGCTCTCCCTCTTTCTTAGCCTGAGCCACAGCGCGGTGGATTTAGCTTTCATTCTGGTGCTGTGACCTTGCTTTGTCAAGGTGCTTCTGAAGGTAACTTTACTGGAGTATCTGCGCCATGAAGGGTTTTGTTTGTTTGCTTTTTAATTGAAATGGCCTTTATTAATCATCTGTATGCTGCCACCACAGTTGTAACATGCAGCTGGGCTTGCAAATGCCGTGTGCTCAACGTGTGTGCTGGGGCAGAGTTTGTGCTGCCCAGTTCCTCGGTCCTATGATGCTGAGGGAGCAGAGCTGGCCGAGCAGTGCAGATGGTGGCACCAGAACTGTGTGTGCTGGTGCTGCAGGGAGCACCCCAGGCAGGTATGGGACCCTTCTGCCTCTTCCTGGCCTCTTCAGACAACCCCCGTGCTTCTCTCCTGGACAGGGATCCCGCTGTGTATGGGGGAAGAGAAGATGCTAGGGAGAGCATGGAGGAGATCTGTACAGCCAGGATGGGCATGGAGAAGAGGGACAGGGAAAAGCTGCTCACTCGTCTAGACCAGGAACTGTAAGGCACTGAGCGAACACAGGAAGCATCAGGTTTAAAGACAAACTGGAGGATGGCTCGGCACACAGCACGTCTTCTAGCTCCTTGCCACAGGCAGTTAGCAATACTGACAGACTGCACGGATTCAGAAGGGGGTTGGATAAATTCTGGAAGAAAAAATCATTGGATGGATATGGGGATGGATGCAAAGAACCATTAAATGCAAAGACAGCTCTGGCACAAGTTGTTCCTGAGTTATTCATAGCACATGCAATGACTCTGTCCTGGGAGATATGACTGTCAAGTGATCCTCTACTGATTGCCAGGCATCCTCTGCTGGTAACGAGATACCGGATTTAGGCAGATGCTTGGCCTGACATTGCGTGGCTGTGCTGTGTACGTTCCTGTCCTGCTGCTGCCAGTGGCCTCTTGAAAACACTGATTAGGACAGTACTGAGAAACTGGGATTGTTCGAGGATATGTGACCATGCAAATTCATGTGACCATGAATTATGTGTCAGTGCAGTCAACTTGGAGATGAAGCCTCTTGGCCAGAACGAGTACGTGGATGTGGTATCCTGAAACACTAACCCCTTAAAAATAATCAAGGGGGTAGCGTGAAACTCAGGAAGTGCTTTTAGTGCAGTGCTGAGCCCCAGGTTAGTAACTGCAGCACTTTGAGTGAAGGCCGAGTGTAATAATGGGTGTTACATGTGCTGCAAAGATGTCCAGCCATCCAGCAGTGCTGTGTGTACAGCTGGATCCACGGTCAGTCTCACCTTGAACCTCCTGGAGACCCTGTGTGGCCATACCCCCATCTCTTTCCTGCCTGTGTCAGAGGTATTTGGCTGCCCTGTGCTGTGGCCATGTAACCACAGTGCGCAGACACCTTGTGTGTATGTAAGATTAATTCTTGGCCAGTCCAAATATGCACATGCAATTGGGAACTCTGAACAGCCACAGGCTTGACCACATACATGTGCATGCTCTGGCCTCTTCTTTGTGTGTGGCATGCGGAGATCCCAGTGCTTGTGGGTTGCAGTGGAGCTGGTGAAGGATGCTGGCACGTCCCTGCTGTGGCAATTTAGGAAGGGGGACTGAACACCAATTCCATCAGAACATTGTTCGCTGTATTTGACTTAAGGTGCCTGTTGTGTGCCGGTGCCATGCCTGGGATGGGGTCGCAGTTGGAACGGGTGCGTTTAGGCACCCCTGCAGCTACGGATGGAGGACAGGAAGGAATTGGGACCTTTTATTGCATGACACTGCATCTGTGCACATGGGGTGCTGGTGCATGTGCAGCGGGTATGTCTGTACAGGCTAGATTGTGAATTCCCAGACTTTTGGGGGCCTGTGGTATTTGCTGAAACCTAACCTTCGTCCACCTACAGCTGAGTCCTCGCTTCCCATTGTTCCAGCTCAGCTGAGCATGGTGCTCCTGGCAGCCAGCCCAGCTTGTGTGACCAAGCTAGCAGCTGGTCTTCACCTCCTTTTAGACAAGATTCTCTTCTCCTAACCCGATCCAGGTCCCCCTCCGCTCCCTTCTGCTGACCTGCTCCCCCCTCTGCCATGTACCTTCTGCAATGGTAAGCCTCACTGTTTGTGTGGCTCCCTTTTCAGAGCACTTGTGGTGAGCTGTGGGAGCATGGTGAAAATGCTGGGAAAAGATGTCTGTTTCTGAGAACCAGAGCCTAATTTAGCTTGGAGGGGACCTTTGCAGGCTGTGTGGTTCATTTGCTGCACAGCACAAGGCTAATTCAGGCTGCTTGGGGCATCGTTTGGTTGAGTGCTGGATGTCTCCAAGGATGGAGGTCTCGCTGCCTCTCTGGTCCTGTCCCAGGACTTGGCCACTCAGAATTCCTGCCTTGCATCTTGGATTCATGGTGCATTCAGAACAAATGGTCTGTTTTAACACTGTAAAAGTGCTGAGCTCTAATCCAAAGAGAGCATTCTGCTCCCTTTTGTAACGTGTGTGCCTGGACCGGTACTGTCCAGTTAACTGGACTCTGGTTCCCTCTGTTCTTTATGGGAGGGGAAGAGGCTGGCACTCTGATTTTTGTCTCCTGTGGGATCTGTGCTCTAGGATGACACAAGGAGGGATCCTCTTGGATCTGTTGTCCTGCTCGAGACATGTGCTTCCCACTGCTAGCTTGTGATTGCGTATGTGCTACGAAGGAATCGGGGCTTGCAGAATAGCTCTGATGGGCACGCACTTGTGGAGATCTGTGATTGAATCCTCATCAATTTTCCTATTTTTTATTTTTTTTTAGCATGTGCAGCAAAGGAGGCACTCTCACAGCCTGAAGAAATCACATAGTCCTTGTCTCACTGCATGCAACCTATAAGGCCAGAGAAATTTGAGATACAGTATAGTGGACAAGATGACAATGAGTCACTCTGGTTACTTTAGTGTTTCTGTAACACAGTTGTTTTTACTTAAATACTATACCATTATTTTTTACGTATGAAAACCACTCTTAGTTCAGAATTAATGCCAGTTCTGTAATGTTCATGCTGTACTTGCCATGGGCACTATGCACTTGCATAGTGCATTCCGTGCTGTGATGTGTTTCTGGAAAACGATTACATGTAAAGGAGATTAGAAACAGTTACATATGGGCACTTGCTAATTGCTAAATAGCAGGTAGTAAGGAAATTGTGGTGCTTGCCTTTGGGTGGGCGAGGGAGCCTGTGTGAGTCACAGGCTGGTTTTGGAGGGGGCGTCGGTGGCTTTTCGGGCTGCAGTTACTTAGCTGGTTGGAATGGATCCAGAGCTAATTAAGATTTAATTCCTGACTGTTTCTTGTGGAATCTGGATTCCACGGTAGTCCCAGGAAATTTTAATGGGAAGTGAGTCTAAAATTCGTGACTGATCTCCAGCACCTGGCTTGAGGTCCTGTGGGCCTCAGAAACGTGGTCTGAGTGTCTGGCCCTGGCTGACCAGGGCTGATGGCAGCTGGGACTTCTGAACCCTTGCCAGGCGCTTGGCAAGTGCGCTTGGCAAGTTGTGTGCTGTGGGGCTTGGGGCCTGTAAATCAGCCCGCAGGAGGGTAGTCTGCTTGGCCCCACACGCACTGTGTCAGGGATGTGTCTGGCCCCTTCCCAAATGTGATTTCTTTCCCTCTCCTAGGCTTGAAGACAAACGTGGGACAATGTCGGAGGTGCGGCATGACAGCACAAGCAGCTTGCAGCGGAAGAAGCCACCATGGTTGAAACTGGACATCCCGGTGCCGGTGCCCATGGCGGTGCCAGAAGAGCCTCTGCCAGTGCAGGTACAGACGCCGGGGCCAGGAGTGAAGGTCTGTGGGGTTGTGGTGGGGTGTGCAGAGCCCTGCTGCAGTCCTGGCTGAGAGAAAGGCGGTGCTGTGTGATGACAGGTTGTTGGGTAAATTTATGACCAGTAGTAAGCTCCCCCTTGAAGGTGATAGGAATGGAGGGGATGAGAGTGTATTGCTGATGTGCTGAGATCAGTGGATGTGACTGTTCGGATGTGGGGATTGTGAAAAGTGTCCTGGCTTGGGGGGGTGGATATGGGATTGAGGTGGCCAAACAAACATTTCTTAAAGGAACTGGAGAAGTGAAGGGCTCCTAGAGAAATATGAGGGCCTGGAAGTGCTGGAGTTCTGCTGGAATGAGCAGGGAACAAATCTGATTTATGAATAGCCAAGATAATAGCAGGCTCTCGTCAGTAACAGCAGATTAAGAACAGTTACTGGCAACACAAAGCTGTTACCAGCATGAGCATAAGAAAATCACATAGGAAGAGAAGTAGAAATCATTGAAGAGTGGTGGAGCAGAGACAGGATGATAGGTTAGTTGGAACTCTACGAATTAGGAGAGTAAAACATACGTATTTCTGCTGGGAAGAGGAAGAATTACCAAGAATCTGCTTCAGAGTGGCAAAAGCTCTTACATACGGGTGAGACCAGGGTAGGATGGCGCTGGCTGCTCATGACCTTGCTGCAGAACAGAGACTGCCTGCTAAAAAGGCAGAGCCAGAGAGGTCTTGCACAGAGCCCAGATCCATGGGTGGAGTGTGGTGTCTGGGCTCAGATGGTAATACACAAGAACAGTTTAGCCAGCAGAGAAATTGAAGGTTCTGTAGCTTCTTTGGAGAGGAGTTGAGGGTGTGCTGATCTAAAGAGGGAATTTATGCTGTTACTGGAAGAGCAAGGACTGGCCTCTGCCATTCTCTGATCCAAGGACAAAAATGGACTTCAGCTATGTGTTGGATTCTGGTAGATGCATCTTGGTCCTGATCTCATGGAAGGAAGGAGATTGGGATTCAGTCTGCAAGGATTAGAAGTGAATACAGGGATTTAACTGTACAGGTTGAAGCTGTCAGAGTCATTTAAGGCTTTGATGGATATTTTCTTACCTGAAATCTCTAAATCCAGCTGGGCATCTTCTACAGAGGGTCTCTGCACTTACACTGAAAGCTGGTGTAGATGATGTTCTCTAAAAGTCCAGCATGTGCAGTACAGGCTGTTAGGATAAGACTGCATAACAGGCTCCTGCGGCTTATAACCTGAGTGTATGTGCATTTTTTTTAACATAAAACATAACAAAAGTGGTAAGATTAGTGGAAATTATTAGTTCTCTGGCCAGAAGAAGTTGCAAGCACTCTTGAGACAGTGTCTGACCAGAGAAACAGTTGGTCGGAGATTCACTGGCAATTGAAGCAGAGGGCTTGTCTGCTCAGCCTGCATTTTAGAAATGGTGTCTCTGCCAAGCTAATGAATATTTCATCTGGAGCAGCCTTGGGGAGGTTAGCTGAGAACAGTCTGGTGATTTGTGTCCTATTTGGTAGGTGACATTCAGCCAGGAGATGCTGAGAGCTTCCAGACCTGAGTGCATCCAGACAATTAGGTTATGAACAAAGCTGATGTGGCTTTCCCAGCTCGCTTATCCCGTGCCCGGCAGCAACTACAGCACAGACTCACCCACAGCTTTCGTAGGCTTTTAGTGCAGATCCAGAGTTGCTTATGAAGCAAATCTCACTTGGCCCAGCTTACTGTGCTTTGCTTCACCTTGTGGAGTTGGTGGTCTAGGAACCTGTGATCTCAGTTCCTTCTGGCTAGAGAAAAGCCAGAGGGATGTGTTGCAGGATCTCACGTAACACACCCCATCTACAAATGGACATCAATCCATGGGACAGGCTAGAGCCAGTCTGAACTGAAACCTACTGCAACATGCAGATGTCAAGTCCTTGGTGCAGACTGCTCTGTTCTGCAGGTCCACTCCTGTTTCTTCACCTTAGCCAGTCATGAACTCAGTCTTTGTTAGCCTGATTTTGCTGCTCAACCGCATGCAACCAGCTTGTGGCTTGGGCTGGGGGGAGAGGGAGGCTGTTGAGTTGCTGACTAAATGGTTCTCATCTTGGCTGGCCTTGTAGATTATCTCTCTGAGAATGCTGACTCCCCTTCTGCTTTTCTTCACAGCCAACAAGACGTCAGGCCTTTCTGCGAAGTGTCAGCATGCCTGCTGACAACAGCCGCGTGCCCTCCTTGCCTAATGAAGTGAGGAGACCGGTGCTACAACGACAGACCTCAATCACCCAGACCATCAAGAGGTGAGATACCGAGTTCACGCAGCCTGCTTTAGTGGATTCTGCCGTTCGTTGCAATTCTTTATTCACAGGCCTCTGATTGTCCCATTGCCTGGCACTTATATGGCATGTTGTCAAAGCAGGATTAAGTTGTCTCCCTTGTTGTCTATCATTAAGTTGTTAAGAAGTTAAACAGGATTGGACCCTTGGGATCCACCGCTGGTTGCTGGCCTCCAGCCAGACTTAGTGCCCGGCTCACCACCCTCTGGGCCTGCTCATTCGGCCATCTTTTACCCACACCTCAGTGTCTGCCCATACATCAACATGGCCTGAGAGCAGGCCTCTATGGCTGTTTGTGCCAGGACAATTAGGCAAGAGTACGTCAAGGATGAGAGGACACCCTGTGACAGTGCTGCCCGGGCCCTGACAAGAAGCTCTGTGCAGAGGGGCCAGGGCAGCCTCCTTCCCCAGAGGTGCCTCTGACACGTGCTGTGTGTGTGTAGAGCTGCATAGGGCTGAGAGGTGTGGGAGACAGGAATCACTTCAGTGCTGGGGGAACAAATTTGCCTCCAGCACTACTACACTGTAAGACAAGGCACACGGAGCTACGGTGAGCAAGGAGGGAGTGCTAGGCAGGGGTGGTGAAGCTCCTGCCTAGCAGCAGAGCTATGGACAGGCATGTGCGGGTGGTGCACTGACAGACCTGTGCCATGTCCTCTCTTGCCTGCACAGGCTGTAATGGCAATGCCAGGGCCCAGGTGGTGGCTGCATCCTGTGCTTGGTGGTCTGGGTAGTAATTCTGTAACCCTGAAAGTACCTGTGGTCCCACAGGGAGTGGCCTAGGAGTGCACAAATGGTTTTGGAAGGCTGGTGAGTCTCCTGCTCACAGTACGAGTGTAGGGGGTTGATGCCATTTAGCAGTGCAGAGTTGTCTCAGGCTGTTGTGCAGTGTGAGGGGTGGCCAAGTCTATCTTCCTCCTGGAGGAATCAGCTACACGTGATTTTTGTAGACTGATGTGGGTAGGGGGGCAGGTGCAGCAGTGGGAAGGACTTTCCAAGGGGCAGAACTGCAGGAAATGCACAAGACCTAGCACTAAAAGGATGAAATAATGGACCAGAAACAAAGGCAGGGAAGTGCAAAGTATCAAGGAACGACCTAAAAACCAGTGAGGTATGTGATGAAGAATTGCAGACCACATATCCATAAAAGTGTCTCTGGGATTTTTTTTTTGTGAGTCCAGAGAGGGTGACTTCTGTGTTTGCTACTTAATGCAGCCCCAGTTATGCACAGAATGTGAAACTGTTCTGACAACAGCACTCTGTACCTTCCTGTTCACATCTTCTTGGAGGACACAGATCAGGTGTGAGCCTAAATTCAAGAGTGTATGGTCCAGAATACAGCATGGTAGTAATTTAAGTGCAGGAATGGAGCATCTAATACTCCTTCCAGTCTCCTACAGCATCCAAGATATCCAAGCAAGGCAGTAGGTGTGGCACAGATAGACTTGTGCCCCAGGTAAGACCCTGCCAGGGTCAACGAGAACAACCCCAGAACATTTCCAGTGGCATCAGATACCTGTATCCAAGCAGAGCATATCTCATTCTGCTGACATCTGCATGGTTTCACACTCTAGTATCTGAAGCCAGACAGTGGCTTCACAGCCTGGTGGGCTCTTTCCCTTCAGCTCTCTTTTCTTTGCAGCAGGCAGGTACGGTTTCAAAGGAGTCAGACCCTGCCCGTTCACGGGCACCGGGTGGGCAGGAGTTCCCTGAGAAAGCGGCAGTCCCTGCCCCGATCGTTCTTCAGGTACTGGTAGAACCGAGTGTGCAACCTACCCCTGCATGTGTGTGCAAGGGCTGCTGTGAAGTGCACAGACTCTGGCTGTTGCTGAAACCACTTTGCCTTCCAAGGCCCGGCCAGGAGGCCTGCAAATGGGTGGCAGGGAGAAAGCTCACATGTGTGTCTAACAGAAAACGATGGTCACTCCTACTAAATGTCTAGGCAGCTGTCAATATGTAGCATGGGACTAACAAACCGTCCACTCGCCAGCCTCACTCCTTCCTGCCTCTCCTAACAAGCTGTCAACCTCCCGGTGTTCACCATAACTGTAATATCTCCCCAGAGCAGCCACAGTGCAGTCTGTCTTTGCCAACGTTACTGCAACACGTGGAATATGCGTATATTGTCCCCAAAGCCTCTTGGGAGCAGAAGAGGAAAGAGATGAAGCTGCACCAAATGGATGCTGGTTACATCGGTCTGAATGTAGCTCAGAGCTGGTTGACATCGTGACTTTTTCTAATCCAAATGTGACTGTCTTCTTTTTGAGGTGGAGACCTTCATTTACGTAGCACCAAAGAGATGAGCCACTCCAGGAGTCCGGGGCACAGTGGCCATCGATCACCAACCCCAGACTGGAGCTCAGTAAACCGTGACTGTGCATGGCAGGGACTGGACCTGATGCCCAGGTGTCCCTTCTCATCCTACCTTCCTCACTGCTACCCTTGGCCAGGTGGCAGTCTGACACTGTGTCTGCCTTCGCAACTGCTTGTGGTTGGGCTCCAACTGTTGGAGCTGGTTAGCTCACAGCAACAGAAGAACAAGAGCCAGCCCCTGATGTCAATTCATTGCTGGTTATAGTGCCCCAGGGTGTCTGTAGGAGGTGATGGGGCTCCCCAGCTGGACAGAGCATTCGTTGTTTTTCCAGGGTGCTCCAGATACCATAAACTCTGTTCTAAGGCTCTCATGGACTGTCTTGGCTATGATCAGTAGGACAGATCTCTGTGCTGGCACCGCACCAGCAGTGGTCCCTGGCAGTTCAGGAGCAGTACTTGCTGCGCAGAGGGGCTGTTATAGTGCTTGTCCTTCCGTGCTAACAGGAACAGAATTTGAGAGCTCTGAGGCACTGCTCTTTCCACAGTGGGCTAGTAGGGGCACAAACAATTCTTTCCTCTCTCCCATTGAGGAGTGGCCCCTTGTCACCCAAGGCCACCTTGGTGTCGAAATGTCAGTTATGGAGGTCTGAGATGTGTTGTAAGAACATTTTGTGGTGTGTTGTGCCTGTGCATCTGCACAGCCTGCGTGTTACCTCTGTGCTGTGGACTTGGTTCAGGTGTTTCAGGCCAGGCACTTACCCTGAGCCCTTCCACTTGGAACAGGGACAAAGATTGCTCTGACAAGCTGTGGGTCTGTGGGAGCAGAGCAGTGGTCTGAGCTGGGAATAACCCCTTCTTTGAAGTCTGTCCCCTGTTGACTAGGTGGAGGCATTTGGAGAAATCTGGCTCAGTGAGGTTGGGTAAGATCTAGCAATGGCCCACTTGACTTTGTGCCCACTGAAGGGCCTGTTCTGGGTCACTGGAAGTTGGAGAAGGCTGCGGGCAATGTGTGGTTGTTTGCATCTGGAGTCTTTAGCTGGAGAGACTGTGTTTTGAATTTGTGTCTTTTTACGTAGTGTCAGGACACCTTCACCTGCTTGCTGATGGTATCTTTGTTCTGTAGGGTGGAATAAGGAAAACACAGGGCTAATTTCCTGCCTCCAGTGCACTGACTCAGTTCCCCTGCGTGATGTAATTCTAGATTTAACCTACCCTTTACTCCAATGTATGTTTTGATACTCCCTTTGTGATTTGTGAGGTCTTGCTTCTCAGCAGCTGGAAATCCTACACCTGAGCAGGGGGCCCGAGGCGAGGGTTTCGGGTTTGGCTTGGAAGGACTTTCAAGTTTCAACACCTGGGCCAGACAGCTGTAGGCTGACACAGCTTGCCATCTTCTGAAGCAGGATTAACCACCGTGGGAAAGGCCTGGCAGGGCTGCCATGATCTCTGTGTGTTTAGGATACCAGCTTCTCCCGCAGTATTTGAAGTAGATTGTTGGTCTAATTCACACTTATCCCTCTCTACCTTCCTTGGGATTTTGCTTCTGATGCAGTGGGCTTCCATGACAGCAGCCCCTTGGCAGCATACCTACTTTGTGGCTGCAGCATTGTGCTCCTGTTTCTGCCACCAGCAGCATGGGGCTACGTGCACCCGCCTTAGCAGCGAGCAGGACCACAGCAAGCATTTGCTGTTAATGTTAATTTTGAGCAGGATGGAAATCCTGCAGCATGAGAAGGAGAATTTGGGGGTATTCTGGGGGTGTGGCGGGCAGCTGGGAGAGACCAGTGAATTCTGGTGGCCACTGGGACATGACACAGAGCCATGGAAAACTGTAGTCCCACAATGGGGGACCTAGAGCTGGCCTGAAGATGGTAAGTGTTTTCTGTAGATGGGTTTTAAAGAAAAATCCATTTCACCAACTTCTTATGTGAATTTCTGTTCCATCTCTTCTTCTTTCTTTCTAGGAAAACTCAGAACTAACTGTTCATTACACACATTGAATCTCTTGTTGTTTTTCTTTTGTCTCAAGAGAGAAAATAATGCCGTTGATGGTTGAACACTTCTGGCCAGCATATATCAGATTGCTAAAACTGGCTGAGGACAGGCTGTGGGATGCTCATGGGGAAGAGTTCTGCCTACATTCTGATTGGGGTTGGCTGGAAGTGACCACCAGGGGTTTTGTCTTTTCAATTGCATTGTCCAAGCAAACATAATGCTCCTGTGTACTTGTATGCTGACATCTTTCAGAGGCACAGCTGACTGGTTTGGAGTAAGCAAAGACAGTGATGCTACACAGAAATGGCAGAGAAAGAGCCTTCGCCACTGCAGCCTGCGGTATGGGAAGCTGAAACCTCAGGTCATCCGGGAAATGGACTTGCCCAGTCAGGACAATATTTCTCTAACAAGCACAGAAACCCCCCCTCCACTCTATGTTGGGCCCTGCCAGCTGGGCATGCAAAAGGTGAGTAACCTGGGGTAGTCTCAAGGCCATTGTGAGCTTCCTGCACAGTGTCTCTGCCACTTTTAACCCATCTGTTGGCACAGTTCTACCTGAACATGTCTTCTCCCAAAGAGCTACAGTCAGTGGCTCAATGTCCAGATGGAAACCAGTAATAAGTGGTGGCCATCAAGCATCTGTGCTGGAACCAGTACTATGTAGTATCTTCAGGAGCCAGTCAAACATGCTCATTTAGCAGCATTTGAGAACTAATCCGTAATATTCTAGCTCTTTCCTTTGCTCCATTCACTACCTTAATCAATATGGTATCAGGGCATCAGTGAGCACTGCTGCAACTTGAACAAGTGGGAAATGAATTTCTTCCCAAGCAAGTTAGTCTGTGACCTGAAGCCTGCCTGCATCACTGAAACAGAGGAGAATATTGTGCATCTTTCAGTGCAGTCTCACCTTGCTGAGGGCTTTGGTCCCAGTAAACTCAGAAATATTGTTGTGCTCCATGTAGGCTACATTAAATCAGAACGTGGTTTCAGTAGGTGAAACCCTATACAGCTTCCTGTTGAGTGTGCAACTGTGGATTGAAAAAGGGTCATAAAACATTAGGATAAAGAATAGAAGTCATATGGAAACCGCAGCTGTGGTGATGTAAGGATAGAGGTAAGTATTGTAGCTGAAGGCAATATTTTCAGTAGGTTGTGTTTGAAAGAAGTGGCAGCTTTGGTCTGAAGAATGCCAGAGAAGGGCTTGTAGCTCCTGGAAGCTTGCCTGCTCTTTTCCAGCTATTATGATAAATGGAATCAGATGAAAATGTACAGTAAAGCTTCACCAGGATACTGTTTAAGTCCAGTGCTGTCCACCATCAGAAAGGAAACGAGCTCTATAAAGGACATGGTTGCACTCAGGGATTTCTTAAAGTCCTGCTCATATATCATACTATCTGACTGCAGAGTTCCGTGGCACAGAAGATGAGTGAAAGCAAGAGCTTAGGAAGGGCTGAAGGAGATTTAGAGTCTTGTGTAGACGTCAGGAACATTCTGGGCAAAAACGATCAATACCACTACCACCAACCAAAAAACCCCACTACCACCATCACCAAAAAAAAAAGAAAAAAAAAAGAAAACAAACAAACCAAAAAACCACACACACAGACACAAAAAAAAAAAAAAGTACAAAAACAAGTTGGGAGAGGTTTGAGGAGGATGTGGGTTTGGGACTGAGAATTAGGGCTTAGCTTGCAACAGGTTACGATTTATCTCCCTAATGTAGAATTGCTTGCTGTTTCTTCCAGCCTGGTTCTTGGCTGATCCCAGGAGTCAGGCCACTGTATGGTTTCAAGAGGTGAGACCATGGAGAGCTGGAGGGAGAAAGGTTTGGTAGACAACAGCTGGGGGTAGGTGACTAATGGGCTTCCTCTCTGGGCAGATCATAGACCCTTTGGCCCGGGGCCGAGCTTTCCGTATGGCTGATGACAATGATGGCTGCAGCATCCCCCACACGCCGATCACGCCAGGTGCCACGTCGCTCTGCTCCTTCACCAGCTCACGCTCGGGCTTCAACCGTCTCCCACGACGGCGGAAACGGGAGTCTGTTGCCAAAATGAGCTTCCGAGCAGCTGCAGCTTTGGTGAAGGTACTGTCTGGGGGAGGGCAGGATCAGCCTGGCAGCAAGATGGGGCCCTGCGGTGCAAGGGGAGTGGGAGGGAAGGAGCTGTGTGTGCAGGCCATTGGTCCTGGAAAAAGTACGTTCTGTGAGTAGAAAGGATGTGGGAGGGCAGTGATGGAGGGGGAGACACCAGGACATGTCCTGTTTTGTTTCAGCCATCTGTCTGGTGGGCAGGAGTAGAAACCAGGGTGCTGGCTGGGCTTTGGTATATGTCTTGCCCACCTTTTATCAGCCTTGGGGCTTTGATTCCCACAATCAGCAGCCTTAGAGGGTTCCAGCAGGTCCAGTTCAGCCTGCCTGGACCTCTGGGTGTCTGTCTGCACCTGCTCGTGGCACAGTAGAAGCACCTGAGCCTCTTGCAACGCAAGGCTCTTCGTCCTGCCACGTCTGCTTTTCTGGGCGTCCCATATGGGGGCCCAGTAGCCCTTTTGCTGTGGTTGGTACCACTGCTGTTTGGTCAGATGTTGTTGTAGAAGCCTGTGCTACCAGCCTGCATGGGATGTGGGCAGTGTGGCTTGAGAGGTGGGTTAGCACTTGGAGGTGTCACCTGGAAGGTGTTGCACACCAGCAGGTCTGCTGTGCTCCACAGGCAAGCGTGACGGGGTCAGCGCTTGGACTCCCCGCATCCTGTCCGGGTGACACTGCATGTGCCTGGGGCTCAGGTTTCTGGCAGTGATCTGATGCCACTCTTGCTGGCTACAGGGGCGCTCTGTGAAGGACAGCACACTGAGGAGGGCTCAGCGGCGCAGCTTCACCCCAGCAAGTTTCCTGGAGGAGGACACGGTGGATTTCCCAGATGAGCTCGACACTTCTTTCTTTGCTCGGGTGAGAGGCAGGACGCTGATGTGGCTCTGGCTCCAGAGACAGCATGAGGCTGTAGCTCTGGCAGGGCTGTATGTTGCAGGGGGTGGTGCTGCTTTCTCTGGGGGCTGGTGTCTCAAATGTGATACTCACCCCCTTCTGATGGGACTTCTGTGTCTTTGCCCAGGAAGGAGTCCTTCATGAGGAGCTCTCTACGTATCCAGATGAGGTGTTTGAGTCGCCATCAGAAGCCGCAGTCAAAGATGTTGAGGTGAAACCTCTGGATCAGACAGATCTCACAGGAGGTGCCTTGGACAAAAACGAGCTTGAAAGAAGCCACTTGCTACTGTGAGTATTTTCTTGGAAGCCGAAAAAGCCTAATGTGGGGTGGTGGCCAACCCATTCAGAGTGGGACCTTCGGTGCTAGGCAGCTGGTGGGGCAAGACCATTGCTTCCTGCGCGAGGGAAGGCAGGATCTGAGTGCTACAGGTGTTTGGAGCAGAGCTCAAAGAACAGAACAGTGGTGGGTTTTCTTTAAGCCCAGCTTGCTTCTCTTGATATTTTGGGTGAGAGACCACCTACCCCAGCTACCCATGAAAAGTGACTCTGAAGCCACCTGTCCAGTAACTTCCCACACTGGTGTGATGTGTTCTGGAGGCTGTGTCATGCCGTGGGCAAACAAAAGACGTCAAATCAGCTGAGGATGCTGGGGGCCCAGCCTTCAGCTATGGAGAATACAGCAAAGATGAGAAAGCTGTTGCTACAGACACCAGGAACTGTTGTCTAACTCCAAGGAGTGGTGTGAAGCATTGCTGAGTGTCAAGCTGGGCTGCATTCCTCACTTGAAACCAGAAAAAGGTGTGGCACTGATGCCGAGAGCCTTACAAATATGTGGGTGGTACTGTACTGTACGCCGAGATTTTTTCCACCTGAGTAACTGGTACTGAGTAATTGCTCTGTGTCGTTTCCGAGTCAGCTCTGGCTTAGCTGGCAGCTCACCCCAGCAGAGAGCTCTGCTGGGTGTGAACGTGTAGCAGACAGGGAGGTCCTTGTGGTTCTGCTGTTCGCAGCCCATCTTGCTCTGTTGGTGCTTTCCTTCAAGTGTTTCCAAGTACTTGACTCACTCTTCATGTAAGCAGAAGCAACGAATGGTGTGAGCTTATTGTCTTTCCTTTGGGATGGCCTCAGTCTTTTTGGCTCCATTCATATCTCCTCAAATAGTTGTATTTATTGAAGAAAATAACGCTTCTTCCACACTTCAGAAAACAGCATCAGAATTGCAGTGTGGTGTCCTTTTAGGCGATCAGGTGTTTATTCTGGCATAGGCTGATAGCCCAGCACTGGAAATACTGGGAAAAAGCATGTCAGTAATGCAGAAACTACTCTAACCTCATCCTAGTGCTTGTCCGTACTTCAAAGCTGTCCTGACCTCTCCAAGATGCTCTGGTGATCTTTCAGATAAAAAGATGGTCAATTGGTTTCTCTGGTCACTTTTGACAACCATTGTCTCTGTGCAGACAGGAACATTTAGGATACCAGGGAAATTATCTGTAGAGACTAGAGCATATATAGGGGATGTGCTTATTGTGGCAGTGAGCAAGAGTGAAATGGTAGGTAGTGTGTGTGTGTGCCTGGTTCTCAGTGCTGCATACCTGAACTCCAGACTGCTCTTTAAGAGCCATGAAATACAAAAAGCATCTGAAGATTGTGCAGACTTCCAGAGCAGGTGCTATTCATCAGTAGCTTGTGCAACCTTCATTCATTGCATACTTTATTTTGGTAAGAAAACATTCCTTTAGACAGGGATGCCTGGGATTTTTATTGTGTTGTTGAAGCCTGGTTTTGTTTTTCTCCCAAGAAATGCATGCATCAGTGCAAATAGAGGGAAGAATGGAGGACAGGTCTTGAGAGGTAACTGTCTTGGTCTTGGATTCCTGCTCTTCTCCTCTGTCTGGTTTAATGGGCATGGGATTTTTGACTTGCCAGTCTGATCACAGCAAAGTGCTTCAAGGGTGGGGATTTCCACTGCTGGGCTAAACTGCACTTCCATTTTGTAGCAGAGAGCAGAATGAGAGGAATGAAGTAGAAGAGGAAGTGTATGAGGGTTAAAGCAGGGTCTTTGGGCTGCTGGCCCTGGAGATGCTGAGGGTGTAGTTGTGGATACAGCACGTGGCTTCCATTCCTCTCTATCTGTTTGCAGAAAAGATACTTCTTAGTCAAAGATCAAGCTGAGATTGCAAGAGGTGGTCAAAATCATCACAGAATGCCCTTCTTGCTCCCTGATGCAGTATCAATGCTAGGAGGTTGGAAACCTTGTCTCTCCAAAATGAAAAGCTCAGTAATGCCTGGCCAGAGCCTCCCTCATTTAACTGGTTGCTGAGACAGTTCTTTCAAGCTGTGAGAGCTCCTCACTGGTGGGGCTGAGTTTGGCACAGCTACCTTGTGCCACCTTCTGTGCATCATCCCGTGCTTTTGTCAGCTGGGGCGTTGTAACACTTGGAAATACAACTTCCACTGCAGAGCACCTTGCCTGCCATCAGCTGCTGTTCAGCCCGGCTGTGGTGGGACAGACACAAGGTGTGCTGCCACCAGAGACCAGAGAAGCGCTGGTCCCCGTTACTGTGCCATAGAGAAGGAAACCATTGTTGTCCCACTTTTTATTCCAGCCCACTGGAGCGAGGCTGGAGGAAGCAAAAGGACGGGGGCCTGGCACAGCCCAAGGTCCGCTTGCGGCAGGAGGTGGTGAGTGTCAGCCCACAGAAGCGTGGCCAGCGCATCGCTGTCCCTGTCAGGAAGCTTTTTGCCAAGGAGAAGCGGCCCTATGGCCTGGGGATGGTGGGGAAGCTGACAAACCGGACATATCGCAAGCGCATCGACAGCTACGTGAAGCGGCAGATTGAGGACATGGACGATCACAGGTGAGAGCTGCAGTCCTAGAAGGGTTCCCGATACAGCTAGCATGGGAATATGAGTGCCATTGCCTCTGGGTGACTCAGGGAACTGCCTGGGAGTTGTGGGGCGAAACCTGTGCCTTGAGTCCTCCCCCTAGTCTGCATCCCTGAAGCACAGCACTAAACTGCAGCTGACAGCAGCATGTTGGCATCACTGTGCACTGGGAGTGTACCCTACTCCTCCTGTTGCTTTGGGCATCTGTGTCTCTTCCCCACCACTACTGTCCTGTTATGAGCAAGAAGGCTCAGGTATTCCTGCCTCTCATCATTTCCCTAAAGTCATTACTTCAGCACATGACACGTTTGGGCATCAGGCTTGTGTGTTCATGGATGGTTTTCTTGGCAAAGAGTGGCTTGCTCAGTGTTGTGGGGTAGTCAGAGTAAACAGGGGCTGTCTGCCAGCAAGATCATTGCCCCCAGTCTTGTGCATCCCTAGACGATCTTGGTCCTTGTCCCCAGAGTTTGCCAAGGTACCTAGGAGAAATCAGCAGCTTTTCTCCTGTGCTCTGTGAGTAGATGTAACATGCCTGGATTTCTGCCTCTGATCTTGTCCCTTTACCTCCATCCAGGCCTTTCTTCACATACTGGGTCACCTTTGTGCATTCACTCATCACCATCCTCGCTGTGTGCATCTATGGTATTGCCCCTGTGGGGTTCTCACAACACGAAACTGTTGATTCAGTAAGTAACTCACCCTGACATGCCTGGAGTGTGATTGTGTCGCAGCCTTCTGCTACTGGTTCTGTGTCAGTCCTCAGCATAATGGCTACTTGCCTGAGGCTTGCCTCTGGGCCTGCATGCAGCATCTCTGTGAGCCCTTGTGCTGCCTGCTTTCCCTCCTGCAGCCACATTGCTCCTGACATTGAGCTCTTTCAGGTGGGCTTTTGACACAAGGCATGGTGGGCTCTTCCCAGGTTCTGGCTGTGTCTGTGCTGAGAGCCCTTTTGAGCAATGTACTCCCCTCCTGGTGGAGACCAGAAGGATGCTCATGGTAGGGAAGTATTTCAAGTTAGTTAGGTTTTTGCAAGTTAGTTAGGTTTTCAAGTTAGTTAGGTTTTTAGTTAGTTAGGTTTTTGCAACAGCTTCAGGATTTTGCTTCTGCCAGGAGCAAAACCGACCTGTCTGACTTTACAAGCTTTGAAGCTATTTGTAGACTTCCCACATGTTGTCAAAGGTCTCTCTCTGAGGTACACATCTCTGTAGCGCCATATCCCTGCTCTGTGCAGGGGATGTCCTGGATTACTTCTCACCTACAAGTCTGACAGCTTTCAGAGCACTGTCACCAGCATCTGGACCCGCATTGCTGGCAGCTGCTGCTTGTGTTTCTGAGCTGTGTGAAGCTTTCTGCAGGACCTCGGCCATCCTTGGGAGAGCATGGATTTTCCTGAAAGTTGAAGTAGCTAGTAGCAGATGATTTCAGTTAAATCTTTAGAAAAAAGTCCCCAGACCTGCTATCCTGCAAAAGACCAGTTTGAGAGAGCTGTATACCCAGTCATCTGCTGTGGGGATTCCTGCTCCTCCTGGGAGCTGTTTTCACCAGTCCTTGCTGCTTGCCCTGCTGCCCCTGCAGGCAAGAGCTCATGGTGCTCTCACTTTCTCTCCTTGCAGGTCTTGCGGAACAGAGGAGTTTATGAAAACGTCAAATACGTTCAGCAGGAAAACTTCTGGATTGGCCCCAGCTCAGTGAGTGTCATTGGCTGGGACATTTGGTGGGCTGTCAGGGGGATACGTGCTACACTGACCTTTCTGGGGCCATGGGCAAGGAAGTCCCTGGATTCTTGTTCTGGGCTCACTTCTTTGTGGCAAATATTGAGAAAAAACCTGATGTGTGTTGAACATCATTATGCAGGTCTTGTCCCTGGCCCTGATGGGAGTTCCCCCCACCCCAGCCTGCTCTGTCCTGATCAGTCCTTACCTGCACCTCATTTGAGCTGAACTTTTCCATCTCTCTGCCAGGAGGCCCTGATCCACCTGGGGGCCAAGTTCTCACCATGCATGAGGCAGGACCAGCAAGTGCACAGCTTCATCAAGGCAAAGCGGGAGAAGGAGAAGCACTCTGCTTGCTGTGTGCGAAATGACAAGTCGGGCTGCGTGCAGACCTCAGAGGAGGAGTGCTCAGTGAGTGTGGTGGTCCCTTCCCTGCTGTTCCTGCAGGCTCAGGGCCATTTCTGCTGATGCTTTCTCCTGCCCTGGGCTTCACAGTGACACCTCTCCTCTCCCCTCTCCTGCAGTCCACCCTGGCTGTCTGGGTGAAGTGGCCCCACCACCCCAGCACACCGATGCTGGCAGGAAGCAAGAGGCAGTTTGGGTCAGTTTGTCATCAGGACCCCAGGTAGGTCATGTTGAGCCCAGCTGCCGACCTGGGCACACCAGGGCTGCTGTGACAGTAGAGGCAAAGGTCCCAGACTAGTGCTGTGATGGACAGGGCAGCAGCTAGTCTGGATACCATGAGATGTGTGAGCTGTGATGTCCTTGCCTGCCCTGATGGCTGCAAGGGAGGCTGAGGCAGCTCCCTCCTCTAGAGCCTCCCAGGGTATGCTCATATTTGTGTTCCCCCCATCCCCATTGTTGGCTGCCCATCTACACCGTGGTTCGTTCTGAGCTGTGGGCTCTTTTCCTGTCCCTCTCCTCCTCACCTGCTCCCCCAGCTCCCTGCACAGGCTCCCTCCCTGGGGGACAGCAGCGCCGTTCCCAGCACAACTCTCCCACAAAGCCCTGGCAGCCACCAGGTGCTGCAGCATACACTTGCCCTTGGTCACCATGGGCTGGTGCAGGCCTGAGACCAACTCAGTGCCCATCTCTGGGGTTGTGTCCACCTGGAAAGGAGCCAGGCAACCTCCAGTTTGCTGCTGGGCAGTTTCCTGCTCTCTGACGGCTGCCTTTGTGCTGGAGCCATGACCTCTGCTCGCTGGAAGCGAGCTGTGGCTTTAATCAGCACAGCCTTGGCTGACCTGATATAGTGCGTTACCACCCCTGCCAGGGACAGAGGGGACCTGTGGGAGCGTAGCCTGGGGTGCAGGGACAGCGTGGTGTACCGGGGAATGTCATTTCTGTGGGTGATCTTTGCTTCCTGTTGCTGCAGAGTGTGCGAGCAGCCAGCCTCAATGGAGCCGCACGAGTGGCCGGACGACATCACCAAATGGCCGGTGAGCATCGCTGGTGGCACAGGGCCTGTGCTGGCATCTGGCATTTCCACCCCACTGTTCAGAGCCACAGCACTGCTGTTGGAAGCAGTATCTGCTGCAGCCTCCTGCTCCTTGTCACAACCACCAGGTCAGGGCAGCAGTTGCTTTGTCAAGCCAAGGCTTGAAGCCCTCCAACTCCAAAGGTTTCCCCCGTACCAGCTAAAGTCCTTCCAGGGTAATAGGATGATGGAGACTGACTCGGTCTCAGAGCTGTCTTGGTTGCTTGGCAGGGAGGGGAGAAGGTGTTGATTTAGGCTCCAACAGCTCAGGCAGATGGGGTGTCAGGCACCATCTTGCTGTCAGAGGAAGGCCTCAGGAGGCTGTGTCTGTGGGACTGGCTTCTTCCCAAGCAGCTGTTTTGACCTTCCCCAGGCAGCAAGGAAAATCACGACTGTCTAACTGAAGCCTGTTGTCATTTTCCAGATATGCACAAAAAACAGTGCTGGAAATTATACAAACCACCTTCACATGGACTGTGTGATTACAGGCCGGCCCTGCTGCATTGGGACCAAAGGAAGGTAATGAGTTTTGCCTGTATGGAGAGGGGCTGGGTAGCAGGGTGAGAAACAGAGGTCCCTTTTGGGGTTGTAGACGAAGCCATTTGTCCTCCTTGGGCTTCCTACATGCAGCCCAGAGCCCTGCTGGGAAGGGGAGCCCAACAGGGTCTTGAAGACAGAGCAGGACTCAGACAAGCGCAGGATAACAACCAGCCTGATTCTTTGGTGTGGCAGGGTATCTCATTCAATTGATCCTGCAGTTTGGAGGGACTCAAAACCCTGGGAATTAAATATTTCTTTTGGGGAGTTCAGTGCTTTTTCTCAGGAATGGCCAGCGTGTTCCTAACAGGCTACATTGGCCCAGCGTGGTGCCTCTGAGCACTCAAGGAGCTGTCAGGAAATGACTAACTCTGGGGTTTGCCAAGAAGGAAGATGTTCTTCCTCACGTTGCTTCTCAGCTTAAGTAGTTGCCTAGTGCTTGGACATGGCTTTCCCTGCTGGGAAGAAAAATCAGTGCTGCCCCAAGGGGTTTCTCTGTCCCAGAAGTCACAGCAGGACACTCCTGGCTTAGCCCCTGCCTTTCTGCGCTGTCGGCGACTGGGGCACAGGGCTTGTAAGCCCAAGAGACACAAATTCCACAACCTCCAGTGTTTCTTTCTCAGCTGTAAATAGCTCAGCTTTGGCACTTATTTTGGAACCCTTGTATGCAGGGCATTAATCTAGGGGGGGAGGAAGCAGGGGGTGACTCAGACTTGTGTTTGGGAGAGGCACAGGGTATGAAGTGGCAGGTATGAAGAGTGGCACCTGACTGGAATGGGAATGCATTAGTGCACCTGTTGCAGCGATGCTACAGCACATCAAGGGCTGCATCAGTTCTCATAGACAGATTTGGGATGAGATGAGGAGGAGTGGGTGTCCAGGGACGACACTGTGTCTTCCACACACGACTGTGACCGGTCATTTCTGATTTTGATTACCTGTCCTTCTTCCAGGTGTGAAATAACTTCCCGGGAGTATTGTGAATTTATGCGGGGCTATTTCCATGAGGAGGCAACGCTTTGCTCTCAGGTAAGTGCAGACTGGGGTTTCGTATGGCCATTCCTGTTCCCCTTAGCAGCTTGGCAAGATTTGGGAGTGACTGTGGCAGTATGGGTGGGAATCTTGTGTTCTGCCCTTAGGCTGAGTCCCACTCTGAGCGCAGGGGAAGTTGCTGATCCAGAATGTAGTGGCAGAGCTAGCTGCATCTGTCCTTTTTGGGAGACCAGTTTAGAACTTGGGGCTGGTAGCCACAAAAGCCCAGCACAGGACCACTGTAAAAGCAGCAGGTGAATGCAACCTTCCTGCTCCATGGGTGAGCAAATGGGGATGCATATTGTGCATGTGTCAAGGTGATAGATTAGGGCCTAATTCTGCAATAAATTATGAGTGGGATCATGTGAATTGGTGTCAGAGATGAGAGTTGGGACTTGATATAGCAGGGAAGGGAAAGGCAAACCCCTTTTTCAGAGCTAGCTGCAGTCTCTGACTTTGGTAACTGGCTGTGCCAGGTGGTGCTGGCACACCTCATGACCCCTCTTTTGCTGCCCTAGGTTCACTGCATGGATGATGTCTGTGGACTCCTCCCTTTCCTAAATCCAGAAGTCCCTGACCAGTTCTACCGCCTCTGGCTCTCGCTTTTCCTGCATGCTGGGTAAACACAGGTGCAAAACTTCCAGTGCCTGGGTGGGGGAACCATGGGATTGCCATGAGAGTTGTTCTAATGCTTTCTTCCTTGGGAGACAGTGGGGGGCTGAGTTTTTGTGCCCGCTGAGGTTTGCCAGGCTGCGTTTGTTGGGAGGGATATTACAAGGTGTGGGCCAGATCAGGTGCTTTCAACAAGACTTGGAAGAGAAGACAAATGAGCACATTGGGGAATTCAGTGGCTGCTGCTTCAGCTCCTGTACTCTGATTTTGGCAGGATCCTGCACTGCCTGGTTTCAGTCTGTTTCCAAATGACGATCCTGCGGGACCTAGAGAAGCTGGCAGGGTGGCATCGCATCTCTATCATCTACCTGCTCAGTGGCATCACGGGGAACCTTGCCAGTGCTATATTTCTACCCTACAGAGCAGAGGTGGGTCTCCTACAGGCTAGGGTCCTGGCAACTTGCCCTGAATACAAGTCTCTTCATACCTGTGCCTCTCCGGCAGAGAAATAAGAGCTGCACTTATCTCTGCAGCATGTGGATTGTGCAGATTTGTAGCTAGAACTCAGCACCACACTGTCACCTAGCTGCCAAGCAGTAACACCCCCCAGAGTACCCTGGGCTTTCCAAGTGACTGACCCGTTCTGGCTCTGGGGAGATGGCTGCCTCTTGCAGTGAATTGGGGGTGTCGACCAGATGATGAGGCCTGTGGTAGGCTGGGAATTAAGATCTGTAGCTGGTGCCAGAGACCCTCCACATGCAAGTGGCAGGTAGGAGAGGGTGTGGGCTAAGACCACAGCTTGCCTTTCCCACAGATGGTCCAGGGCTGTCCCTGATCACATTCCACAGCCGGAGAACTCTGATGTGACCATCGGCTTCATGGGTTGGACCTGGAGGACCATCTTCCAGGTCCTTCTGTAAGGAAGAGTGCATGGTGGGTGAGGGAACCAAGGAGATGGCCTGTAAAGACCTCTCCACTCTGGTGACTCAAACCAGATTCACCCTCCTTAAAATGAAAATCTGTTCTGGCCATTGATGGCCTCGCACCTACCTTGATCCTCATGTCAAACCAGGCCTTGAACCCCAGTGTCAGGATGAAGTCTCACGCTGCGGCATCTCTTTCCAAAGTAACACTGAACAAGGAGCTGGTTGAATGCTAAGTAACTGTAATGGCTGGAGCTGGCTGCAGAAGCCAGGCAAATGGCATGTACCTGATGTTACTTCTTAATGCTCTTCTTCTGCAGGTTGGCCCTGCAGGATCCCAGTTTGGGATTCTGGCCTGTCTCTTTGTGGAGCTCTTCCAGAGCTGGCAAATCCTGGCACGCCCATGGAGGGCCTTCTTCAAGCTGCTGGCTGTGGTGCTCTTTCTTTTTGCCTTTGGCCTCCTGCCTTGGATCGATAATTTTGCTCACATTTCAGGATTCATCAGTGGTTTCTTCCTCTCCTTTGCCTTCCTGCCCTACATTAGCTTTGGGAAGTTTGATTTATATAGGAAGCGATGCCAAATTATAGTTTTCCAGCTCATCTTCATTGCACTCTTCTCAGGACTTGTGATTCTATTCTACTTCTACCCCATCAAGTGTGAGTGGTGTGAGTTCCTTACTTGTATACCATTCACAGACAAATTCTGCGAGAAATACGACCTGGATGCACAGCTCCACTGAAAGGCAAAGACGGGCTTCTCGAGCAGGCACTGGAGATGGACTGTCTTTGCATTTGCTGTGCTAGTTCCATATGGACAAAGCTTCTAATCCAATGACACTTCTAACCCTGCCCGTGGTTAATTTAAACTGTCTCTTTAGCACTCGGCAGGCATGTTTTGCCTTATCTCAGAAGACTCTGAACAGAACGTTTGTGCCTTGTTCAATTGTATTGAACCTTTTCTGCTGCCATTATTTTTATTACACTAGTTTCAATACTACATTTTTAACCAGAATTATTTACTACTGCTGAGGTGGTGATTAAATGGAAAGGTAGCGTTTTAGCTACTGTTAATTGTTTTGCATAGTCTGTGGCTATGTTTGTTGCTTTATTTCACCAGTGTTGTTTCATACACCAGTAGGACGCATGCTTTTCTGGCACCCAAAATACAAGGACAGATTTGCTAATGGAAATCACAGAATCAGAAAGGTTGGAAAAGACCTTCACCATCATCTGGTCCAACCATCCCCTAATAATAGTGTCACCTACTTAACCATGTCCCTAAGCACCATGTCCAACCTTTCCTTAGACCCCCTCAGGGACAGTGACTCCACCATACCCTCCGGGGGCAACTCCTTCCAATGTCTGACTGTTCTTTCTGAGAAGAAAAGAAGAAAAGGCCTCATTTCCAACCTAAACTGCCCCTGGTGCAACTTGAGGCTGTTCCCCCTAGCTCTATTGCTAGTCATCTGCGAGAAGACTCCAACCCCCAGTTCCCTACTACCTTTCAGGTAGTTGTAGAAAGCATTAAGGAGAGAAATAAGGGCTTTAAATGCTTTAGAAAACTAGAGTCTCTTTAATCACAGTGCATACAACTCAGAGGAAAACATTTTGAACAGTGACTGCAAAAACATGTAGGAATTTATATTCAGCTGGAGTTTGCTTCTCTGAGAAATGGTAAGATCTTTTCCTCTAGGAGAGTGCTGGATCTAGTGCCTGGTCGTGGTAGAGCTGGATTCTCTGCTCTCTCTGTTAAAGAAAGAACGTATTTGAAAGTGGTGGTAATAACTACATGATGGGCTCTCTTAAATGCACAGTACTAGAAGAATCAAGTGCTGTTATAGGTAACTGCTAGGTGTGCGCACCATGGGGTAGACAGATCTCTTCTGTCATGGCACGCGCTTCACTACACTGGATGCCACAGATGCGGCAGCACTGAAGGAGGGAAAAAGCTACTGTGGTCACAAAGTGACAGTTTCCAACCCAGCCAGCTGGAGCCACAAATCAAAGAAGTGTTTCAAAAAACTGCACTTACCACTGCTTTTTGGTGACTGTTTTTAGGTGATAAGGAGAGACAGACAATTTTAAACATGCTAGGTTTGGGAGTGTTGACCACCCCTTGTGTTTGTGTGCATCACTGCAGCACGGTACCACAACTCCGCTGTATACTTGGGCTACATACAGGTAAATATACACGCTTTCTGTAGTCTTAAGTGCATCAGTTGCACAAAAATACTACAGCCAAAAGTTGCCTAGTGCCTTCTGAGAAGAACTCAGCTCAACTCAAGGTTTCCATAAACTGAGAAAATTGAGAAACAAAAGCTACATAGCACATAAGCAGAGGTGCCTTTTGATAACTCCCAACTCACAGTAATTGAGGAAAATGGCTCAAAATACACCCAATGTGGAACAACAGCAACATTTACTTGTGTTTGTGTATATGCACCCATGGGACACTTCTGTTAACTGCAGGTGCTCTGAAGGATACAGGAGCATTAGGAGCAGGTGGAAGAAGAGTCACTTGGGTGTAATGAGACTCACAGGAGGATCAAATGAACTGGATGGTGGCAGTCACCTGTAACACAGAGACCTCTTCCTAGGCATTAGTTAACAACCTGCCACATCTGTGACAGTGATTTCCAGAGATTGATCAAGTCTAAAAAAAAAAAAAAAAAAAGGCAAGGTCCCAGAAGCAGTCATGAGAGCAAACAAAGGACTACTGTATTTAAGGATTCTCAAGACACTGGGGGAGCAGAGACTAACACGTAATGTAGGGGTTAGAGATGCACCATTGCTAGCACTTAGGTATTGCTTCTGCTGGTCCTGATGTGGTTTGTTAACCAAAGTAGCTGAATCATCATTCCCTGCCCTAAAAGAAGCACAAGCAACACAATGAGAATGTGGAAATGGACCAGAGCCAGGGTGTGAGCCTAACGTAGCCATGGACATTTGGGAATGCTCTGCTGTACACTGGAGAGCAGCACCACAAGCTGCTGTAAGTGAATGCTAAGGCCCTGGGAAGACAAAGCTGAAGAACTGGTAGCTTGTAATGGATATTCAGGACTTACCTGACAGGTTACTTTCGAAGTTTCTTAATGAAGCTGACCTCATCCCGGTTTCTGATGCCATACCTGAACAGAGAGGTGTGCTGTTACATGCCAGTTCTCTGGAAACCACAAACTTTGAAATCCTATAGCCTCCTTTTCCCAGGGGAAGATGGACTCCTAATGTGCTCTACTGCAGGACAGTTGAAAATTCTCACCTGTGTAGACTGAACAGGATCTGATCATCTGCCTTTTTTACTGCAACACCTCAACACAATGTCTGTCACCGATGGCTCAGTCTTTCAAGGACACCTTTGATTAGGTAGGGCTGTCTTTCTAGGGACTCTCATTCCTGCTGAGTTTGTAACACTTCAGACAAGCTTTTCTTGCTGGTGCGCATGAGGGCTGATATAACCAGCACTTGCTCTATGCAGCAGCTGAAGTACACAGAAGTACCTCCTGCCTCCTTGCCCTGAGAACAGGCACAGAGGCGTAGCAGTGGTTTGTCAGTGTTGTTACAAGGATTGTCTCTGATGTGCGGCTGAGCGGGCTTGCCATTCTTTCAACCCTTCCCCATGCCCTTCTACCTTAGCAGCTCTGCCACCCTCTGTGAGGGGGTCTGAGCACTGGCACAGGTTGCCTGGAGAGGTTGTGGAGCCTCTGCCCTTGGAGGTACTCAGAACCCAGCTGGATGCAGCACTGAGCCACCTGCTATAAGTTACCATGCTTAAGCAGAGGGTTGGACTGGATGACCTCCAGAGGTCCCTCACCCCATTCTGTGCCTTCAAAAGCTCCATCTGATTTCCTTTAGTGTTTAGCTGTTCTGCAGAGTTTAGCGTGCCTGGGCCAGGGACAATGTTTGCCTGCCTTGCTGTCATCCAAATTGGACAAACACCCTCATCACAGAAAAATCATGGCTGAAGAATTACCCAAGGCTTTCCTGCCATGCAGCTGTCCTCTGCTGGGGCCGTGTCCCACCTGCATGAAGCTCTGCTCCCACATTTTGGAGAACCTGGCCGAGCTGTGGCACAGAGGTGCACGCCAATCCCCCCCTGTGCTCACACCTCGAGTACAGCCCGACTATCTGGGCCCACCCAGCCCTACAGACGCCAGAAGCGCCTCACTCACTCTCTCAGCTTCTTTCTGTCATCCGCCAGTTTCTCTCCGCCGTAGGTGAGGTGGTACGTCCTCCATATGTACTTCCTGGGGAGAAAAAAACAAAAAAGGTTCAGCGGGAGCGCCGCGGGCGATCGGGGCAGGGCTGAGGCGCGGGGCGCCGCTCACCAGCTGAGGTGCTGGGCGCCGCCCTGCCGCGCCTGCCGCAGCTGGACGTGCCTCCGCAGCGCCTTCTTCAGCTCCAGCACGGTCGCGTTCTGCACCACCACCACGGCTGCGGAGGGGACAGCCCCGTCAGCGCCCCTTCGGCCCGCAGACACCCCCCAACACCCCCCCACAGAGCCCGGCCCCTGACGCACGCATGGTCTCGCCGTCCGCCTTGCAGACCCGCACGGTCATGGCCTGCCCGTACTCCAGCGCCACCTGCGAGCCGATCTCCTCCGGCGTCACCTGCGGGGGGACGAGCGGGCGGCGGGGGGGCCTCGGGTCAACCGCGCCGCTCCCTCGTCCCGTCCCATCCCCCTGAGCCCTCCCCAGCCCGGCCCCACCTGCGGGGGGAGGTCGCAGAGCAGCGGGTCCTGCACCAGCCGCGCCAGCGCCGCCTGGAAGAGCTCCAGCACCTCGGCGTGCGCCAGCTCCTCCTCGGCCTCCGCCATCGCTGAGGCGGAAGGGGCGGCGCGAGGCGCGGGGCCCGCGATGTTGCTGTTCTGCCCGGCCTGCGGCAACGTGCTGGTGGCCGAGGAGGGGCCGCGCTGCCACCGCTTCGCCTGCACCACCTGCCCCTACGTGCGCAATGTGACGCGGAAGGTGCCGGGGGACAAAGGGGTCCGGGGGGATAAGGGGAAAGGGGAAAGGAGGGGGGAGGGGGGTGGCCGCGGTCGGCCCAGACCCCGCTGACCGGCGGCGGCCCGCAGGTGACGAGCAGGAAATACCCGCAGCTGAAGGAGGTGGACGATGTCCTGGGCGGCGCCGCGGCCTGGGAGAACGTGGATTCCACCGCAGGTAGGGGCCGTGATGGGGGGAGCGGGGCAGGGCCGGGCCTCGCCTCGCCTCCCCTCACGGCCCCGCGCCCCCCGCCCCGCAGAGCCGTGCCCCAAGTGCGAGCACCCCCGCGCCTACTTCATGCAGATCCAGACGCGCTCGGCCGACGAGCCCATGACCACCTTCTACAAGTGCTGCAGCCCCCAGTGCGGCCACCGCTGGAGGGACTGAGCCCCCCCGGCCCCCCGGGGCCGGCCCGAGCTGAGGGGGCCCCGGCCTGGGCCTACCCTGGGGCCCCCTGCTCGTGGTGCCGGGGCCGGGCTGGCGGCGGCCGCCCTCGCAATAAAGCTGGCGGTGAGTGGAGATCTCGGCGTCGTGTGGTGCTTTGAAAGCCACTGAGAGTGAGGCTGCCGTGGAGAACTGAAAGAGGAGAGGCTGAGCCAGTGCCACGATGAGAAATCGGTGTTTAAGAGGTAACTGTAGTTAGCTGAAGCTCTCTGAGAATACTCGGCAAAGGTTAGGCCAGGTTCAGGTGCTGTGGAACTGACCCCCACACGCAAAGCAAAGGTAAAATGTTAGCCCTGGAGCCTTAAGGGGAGAAAAAAAGAAGAGAGGCCTTTTTCCCCCCATGGGCAAACCAGAAAAGTTCTGTTTGAAATCTTGCAAAAGCTAGGAAGGATGCATGGAGCCCTTTGGACAGTTAGAGGCCTGGCTTGGCTTTTACAGGAATTTCTTTCAGAGCGAGAAAGAAACACAGTAGGATCAAGTATTGCCTTCAGCTTAAGGTTTATTCTCAGCTTAAATGTATTCAAAAGTAAAAATAATTTAAAAAAAAATTGCTTTCTTAAAACATGATGGAGTGGAAATTATATAGCGTTTAATCTGCATTAACACCTGTTCTTAAGTTTAGATCTTTTGTATGTTTTACTATCTTTTATCTATTATACATGGATAATCTGCACCCATTTATTCCAGTTAACTTCATAGGGGAACACTCTTCCCAGCCTGAGAGTACAGTCTATGGTAGGCTCAAAGTATGTTGTCGGGGTTTCACTCAGTTTGGGATTGTTTATTTGTTCTTCTATGACTGGCTTAGAAAAGAGAGACACCATGGATGGCTTTTTCAGGTGGAATCGTCTGATGCAACCAAGAGCTTCAAGACCCTGCAGAAAAGTTCACATTTTAGCTGAAGCAGTTGCAAAAACAAACTGAACAACCCACCCACCCCCTCAAATCCTATTCTACATTTAGTGTTCCCAGAAACATTAGGCAATTTATACCGAGTGGTTTCACTTCCAGCCCACAGGAGGACACAGCAATGGCAAAGGGCATGGCAAAGATTACTGCACACCAAAGAAAATTCAAATAGCTGGATATACCCTCATTTGTCATTTTGCTCATCAGCTACTGTATCTCTTGAGGATAAAAGCCTTTCAGTATAGCAGTTGATGTCTGAATACTAAGAACACACTTTCAGTTACAGCTCTGAGTTGGAGCTGGTATAAATGTACCAGGATTCTGAGTCAGCACCTGTTAATGGGTAGGCATCTGCTCCCACAGCAACACCCAACAAGGCAGTCTGTGTGCTGTATGTGCTGAAAATATCTGCTGCATATTCAGGGATCTTACGCAGGGAAGCATTCGGATCTACTGGCACTTGGTATAATACTACAGATAGAATATATATAGCCAGTTCTCACCAGATTTATTAATAATCAAGTTGTCACCCATTTTGCTGGGACTTCAAGCAAAGTAGGTGCTGACTCTTACTGCAGAAGCTTAACCTAACTGAGGTTCACACAGCTGATGGTTCACATACCTGCAGTATCTCCAAGACAGCAACAGGCTGCAGGACCCCCATATAATGCTGCAGCAGCAGGTCTTCTGTTATGCCTGGTTTTGTCATGATGTGATAGAGCACAGCTTCCATCATTCCCTTACATACAGGTTTATTTAGATTCCCATCCACAATCCTCCATGGTCTCCCGATGAAGCAGACATTCTCACAGGCCCTGAAAAAGAAAGTTCAAGTTCAGCTCTGCCAGCTGCTACTTTGAATGCAAACTGCTGGCTGCATCACGATGCCTCTTCAACCCCTCTATACTGGCAGCCAAGGCAAAATGCTTGCAGGTTTATCTTTGTCTCATGATTGTGTGCAATTGTAACCAACCCTGTCCTTAGTTCTTATTAGGTTTTCCCAAAAAGAATTATTCTAGCTAGATTTCCCATCATAACTTCTATGTAACAGTGACTGGCCCCAAAGTGAACACAGTGTTCAAAGGTGTGGTCTCACCAGCACTGCTTGCAAGGGGACAGTCACTTCCCTGGCCCTGTTAGGTAACAGTCTGTGCTATTTCTAATAGAAGCCAGGATGCTGTTGGGCTCCTGGGCACACTGCTGGCTCACATTCAGCTAGCTGGAGGTCTAACAGCAGCCCCCAGGTCCTTTTCTGCTGGGCATCTTTCCAGCCACTCTTTCCCCCTGCCTGTACCCACTGCATGGGGTTGTTGTGACCCAAGTGCAGGACCCAGTACATCACTGATGATCAGCAAAGTTTTGTTTCACTTGTTTGTTTGCATTATTTCTATTATCCTCCAAAAGTTGCCAAAGACTTGCTTTGATCTGCAACATACAGCAATGGTACTCAGCCAGGAAACTGAATTGCTCATTTTTAGTATTTTGGATGCAAAGGCTGGATCCTGCGTTGTAATTCACACTTTCCATATTGCCGAGTTTCTCTATGCCTTTCCTGGCCACGTAGAAGCTGAGAGTCACTGACACTGGACTTGTGAATTAAAATTGCTGTTGTTCCTCTGATATTGGGGGGGCACACGTATGAACACATCAACAACATTAACAAGAACAATGGAGGAAAACATGGGGCTCATCTTCAGTCCTCTCAACCCACCAGAACATAAAACTAAGGTCTCCAAAGCATTTGCTTTCAGAAGTTATTTTGGTAATGATAACTGTTCAGCTGTTCTGCAGACATCTCTGTTACTCACCTGTCCTTTGCTGCCTGGGATAAGTCTGTCATAGAACAGTCTGAAAAGAAAACAAACACGTAGTTTTTAAGTTAATCAGCCCAAACTTTATCTGGTAGAAGGAAAGTAAAAGGCAGCTAAGCTGCAAAAGGCAATGGCTTATGCTAGAAAATAACAGAATCAAACTAAGTGGTGTGTTGTTCTTTGTTGCGTGGGGAGTACCACGATTCCACTCTGCCTTTATCTGCCTGCAGCACAGCCCTTGTTCCACACTTGTCAAAACCACATCTGTCTGCTCCAGCCACACTTCTCGTGGTTTTATTCCAAAATCATAGCAAGAAGTTTTATCACTAAAAGTCTTGTTACATGGCTGAACAACAGACAGTTCTATGTGCTGAAAGAACCAAGTTTCACCCTATGCAGGGTCTCAGCTTGCAAGTGCTCACATGGGTTTGGGTTTGTTTAATTTTATGCTGCTGGTAGTCATACTGAAGTTGATCAGCTGTCTGAGTAACTGTACACTTAGGATTTGAGAATGCAAACTCAAGATTTCAGCGTGGTTTACCTACAAAATGAAGGTTGTCACTGCAACTTCCATGAGCCGTTATGGCATGGGTTTTAATTACACAATTACTTAGTGTACATACCTCTACCGCACCCAGAGGCTAACAGCTTTGGCATAAGCACATGTAAACCCTTCAGCTGTGCTTCATCAGTAAGGCTGGTAAGAACTCTGCACTTGGTAGCAGCTACAATTTTACCATTCCTATGTTAAAAGCAGTAGAAGTTAAATTGAAAATATCATTTTAGCAGTTCTTAACATGAAACTATTGTAGTCTTATGCTACTTAGACAGCCCAGAGTCTATTTCTTGCAAGAAAGCTCCAATTAAACAATAGTCAACTCCCAGAGCCTATGGATCAATCTGCACTGATTCATATGGCAGGCTGCAACTGTAAATGCAGGGTAAGGGCAGATTTTGGCAAAATGCCACAAAGACTGTTAGCTTGTGATTCAATCTGAAATGAGATCTGGTAGAAACAAAAACAAAAGAACCTCTGCCATCAACCTACTCAATGTAAATCCTGGCAAGGACTACTAGCTATTAAAAAAAGAAAACTGGAAATAAAAAGGACAGGAAAACGGAGTCAGATTGGGTCACAAAAGAGGCTATTAATCTTCACTGGCATGTCATGCATTCCGATGAATGGTTTAATGACTTCACAGCTTTCAGTCACAGGCATTCTAGTTAAAGGTACACCATAGTGCTGTGTTTTCTAGATTTAAAAATGTCTCGTCTTTGGAGTGAAGCCAGAGATGAGAAACTTCAGATCTAAATATGTCGTTGGAGAACATTAAGACACTGATTGTCCTGCACTGGTGCAGCCTCACCTTGACTATTGTGTGGAGTTCTGGGCACCACAGTACAAAAAGGATGTGAAACTGTTGGAGAGTGTCCAGAGGAGGGTGATGAAGATGGTGAAGGCACTAGAGGGGAAGATGTATGAGGAGCAGCTGAGGGCACTGGGCCTGTACAGCCTGAAAAAGAGGAGGCTGAGCGGAGACCTCATTGTGGTCTACAGCTTCCTCATGAGGGGGAGTAGAGGGGCAAGCACCGACCTATTCTCTTTATAATCACCAGTGATAGGACCCACGGGAATGGCGTCAAGCTGAGGCAGGAGAGGTTTAGGCTAGACACCAGGAAGAGGTTCTTCACTGAGAGGGTGGTTGCACACTGGAATAGGCTCCCCAGGGAAGTGGTCACTGCACCAAACCTGCTGGAGTTTAAGAAGCGTTTGGAATGTGCTCTTAGTCACATGGTCTAAAATTTTGGGTGGACTTTGGGGTGCCAGGAGTTGGACTTGATGATCCTTACAGGTTCCTTCCAACTCGGGATATTCTATGATTCTAAGGAAATGGGTTTCTAAGGAAAGCACATTTCTGGACTAGGCATGAACATTCCAGGCACAGGCACAGAAAGTAATCTGTCACGTATCTGAAACCTCCAATACCTTTCATATCAACTAGCACAGTGCCACTTTGTGAGAAATGAACTTCTCTTAGTGGGTATGGCTTCATAAAGGATTAAGGGTTTGCTTATAAAATGGAGCTACCTGTTTGGGACCAGATGACAACAAGCTAGCCTCTATTTCGTGGATGTAGAGCATTCCTACATACCTTTAGAGGCCTCTGGGTTCTCCTGTGAATGGGAAACATCATCACACTGCTCTTTGGCTGAGTGTTCAAGGCTTGGGGTAAGCTTGTTGTGGTCAGTGCTGAAATCATCATTTTCTACTTCCAGCTCTTTGTCCTCAGAACAAGGTTTGTCTTGATCCTTGTATGCATCCACATTCACAGTGTCTGGAGCACACAGTGGGTGTTCAGCTGTATGTTCTGATTGTCCCCCCAGGGAGCTTGATTCCCCATCCGTGATCAAAGGGTTCTTCATGGTAATAGGATCAGTAACATCTGCATCAAAGTTACTTGCATTTGCACTTTTCAAACCACTCTGTGAATCCTGGCAGAGTTGGTTACTGTCTTGAAGGACATCACTTTGAGTCTTGCACCTCTTTCTTGGGGGTTCTTCATCACAGAGATTTTCTGTGTCTGTTTCCAGCCGTTCCTCCTCTCGTGAACATTCCTCTCCCTTCTTCGGTCCTGACAGCAGGCAATCCTGTTGTACATCTGAGAGAGCAGTGTCTGCACCTTGCTGACCAGAATCATCTGGTTTATTTATCAGACATACTGAATGTAATAGCCATGGCTTGGCAAATATAATTGCAACCAGTCGTACAGTATAGCCTCCTACTTCTAAAACCTGCTGCATTTCAATGAGGTCCTATGAAAAAAAAAAAGAAAAAAAAAGATCTCAGGACCTTACAATGGAAAAAAGGCATTATAACTAAGTATCATGGAATCGTCATATTTAAGTAGCAGTAAAGAGGGAGAGCTTAGTAGGTTATTCAATTTCCTGTCCTGTTGCACTGAAGTTTAAAAGATGTTCTGTACCTTAAACTTCTCTGAAATTGCAATCCAAGACATTTTTGTTCAGCTTAAATTAAGTTAAACTGTAACTGGGAAAGAGTACTTTGCTTCCAGAGGTGAATGTTGACACCTCTAAGTTTCTGAAAAAGTTAATTCCTATCTTTAATTAAATGCTGCTTTAGATTTTGGCCTTACTATGAGACAAGATTGCTATCATGCTACTGGTATGTTATCTCTTGCCTAATACGAATAGCTTTGTTCAATTTATATTGCTTCATACCATCTGGAAGATTGTTCTATTCAAGGGGAATTCTAGGCATGCAGACATTAACGTATGGAAAACAGCTGGCTGTTAAACCACCTGAATGTACTGCTGCAAGTTCCTGGTGCGAGCAGGTTCCACCTCTTCATAGCTGCAGAAACGTTTGCCCAGGTCAGCTGTGCAAATCCCGAAGTGGGAAGTGGCTTCTATTGCATTACGGATCTCCAAAACAGCAGCTGTGTCTCCGGGAGTATAGCCATAGCATTCTGTACACTCACGAAGAAAGTGGTCAACATCATACTTTTCGTCTTGGACTTTTATCAGTCTAGTAAAAGTTTCAGGAAGGCAGGAGACTCCCACAGCTGTGTTATCAAGCACAGAAGAAACTGCAAAGCAAATAAAAAACAAGTGTATAAGCTGTGATGTATTGTTATTACACAGTGCACTATGGAAAGATAAATATTCTGAGACAGACAGATTAGAGGTGTTCTAGACAATTCCAATTAAAAACAGAGCTCAGCTTTCCATGTTCATTACTGCAGCTTCCTTTTTCCTTTCTGCCTTACATGTTTGTGTCTGAAAAGGCCTGTAGATGTACAGCAAGCTGGTTGGAAAGGGCCTATTCTCTTAGCAAAGAGAAGTATCACTGGAAGACACTGTAGACTTTCTGGAATTCTCTTACACTGGGCCACCTAAACTTAATTAACTAGTTAATTAACTCAGTTAATTAGTTAATTAAGTTAACCTCATTAATTAGTTAGCCCAGCTCTCCAGCCTGTCCAGGTCTCTCTCTCACTGAAAAATCTGTGGCAGCAAGCTATTAGCCAAACATGGCATAAACTGCGAGTTCCCAGTGTTTTAGTACAATCAGTATAACAAGCATCTCTGTTTGGGGACAGGTCTGTCACTGCACCAAAACTCACCCCCCACTGTGCTAAGTATTCAGAAGCTGAAGCAGCACAAAACCTTTTTTCAGTCTTGGATGGTTAGGTGGCAGTTTTGGCAGTCCTCTTATCTGCTCCCTGCCCTTTTATCTGCAGGTTTCCTTTACATCATGCACTGACAGACACTTACATGACAGCTGCACTTCATTGACAGCCAAGGAAAAATAAGAACTGTAAAGAGCTGTTAGCTGAGCAGAGCTGCAGGGCATGTGTGGTAGCAGAGATATGAGAAATAATTTATATTTTACCTCTATCACAATAACAATAGGAATGGGCAGGGACAGCACTAGCCCTTCCCACTAAGAGCTAAACAGCTACAGGCTTTCCTGGATACATTTGCATTACAGCAGAAAGGAAGATCTTCAGGAAGGAAGAGTGCCGATAAATTGCAAATATTCAAGCTCTAAATGTTATCAACAAGTTTAATTACTGTAGCTAAAAGGTCTGGGGGGAAAGACAAACTTCAGGAAAAATGGAGAAGAGAACAAACCTCCTATTTTGATAAACAATTTCATGCAACATGAAGTGCAGCCAAGGACTTGTCACCAACCACCAAAAGGTGCCTTTAGAAGTCAACTACTTGTTTGTATTCAGTCAGGAGAGAAAGCATTACAAGGCAAACTGCATGTCTAATGAAAAAAGAACATTCCTATTAGGAGGCTTTGTTCAACTCAGAAAACTCATAAGCTGAGGATTTATCTATCCTGCTCTAGCCCATCTGTGAACCAACCTGGAGAGCTGAGTCTTCCTGGAACTGGTGTACACCGCAGCTTAACCTTCACCTGGCAGGAATTGACCACGATATTGTCACTGGGACTCAGATTGCGCATACTGACGATTCCAGGGGCATAGTAGCCTCTCATCAGTAAGTAATTGGTATGAGATGCTTGACGAGCTTTTACTTCTATTCTCCGTTTGCCTCCAGAGCTGTCATCTAAGTCGTCATCCTCCTCTTCCTCCTCCTCAAGTCCTTCTTTTCCCAAGCTACAGCAAACAGAGACTGTTTGTTTGTTGCCGTTCCCCCTCCCAAAATAAGAAATTGACTCATTACAAGGAGTACAGCAAGAACACATGCTATTCTGCATTCCAGTGGTTAGTCATGAACAGCTGTGGGTATGTCCATAACAGGCTTATTTGAAGTGCTGAGAACAAACAACCGTAAAAAAACAAAATCCAGTGAAGGTCCATAGTGAAGTATAGACTGTCTTTTTGTGAACATCTGAAATGAACCCCAAATATCTCAGCTTACAGTGCTGAACCTCTGAACTTCTGTTCTTGGCTGAACAGCAGCTTCATCATGAGAGAACACCTCTCAGAGCACAAAGGCTGAAACCACAAGTGTCTCAGACAGGACAGACACGAGGCATGTCTGTCTCATAGCGTAGGGTTTATTTTTAAAAGGAGAAAAGCATTACAGACCAAACACTTCAGTTATTTAAAAAAAAAAGAAAAAACAAAAACAAACAAGAAAACTGTAGACAACCTCAAAGTAGACAAAGAATAGTTGTAACAGCAGCCATGATAGATTTCCCAGTAACAAATTTAGTCAAGTCAACACTGTTACTTTCCAGGACAAGAAAGAGCCATTCTGGATAAATGCAAAGCAGACAAGGCTCTGAACAACTGATCTAACCCTAAAGTTGTCTCTTGTTTTAAGCAGATTATGCTAGACAACCTAACCTAGGTTCCTTCTAATATTTTCTGAGATGGCTTAGACCTGAAGTGCCATCTCTTAAAACATATTAAAACCAAAAAAGAAAACATCATCTTGAAAAAAATCTACTGTGAGTATGTCAAAACTGGTTGGAAAACTGAACTCAGGTGCCTCTACTCACAACTAGGAGTGCCGAGAGAGAGTTTCAATTTCAATGGTATTCAATTGCTGCAGGTTTAAAAAATAAAAATTAAAGAACAGACAACACACAGAACAAATACTGTGGAGCCAGGTGTCACTGATAAAGAAATCCTAGTAAATCTTTCTTAGTCCTTGAAATGGGAAGGTACAGTGTTGAGGTAGCCAACTTCATTCAAGTTACCCCCAAACCTTATTTACTAATAAAAATAACAGTGCTTACCTTTTTATCACTTCATTTTCTACCATAGTGCTGTCCACCACAACTATCTGTTCTGGGATTCTCACATTCACAGATACAAGTCCCAGGGAGAATAGGGAAAGCATTGTCACACAGTGACCACCTGGTCCATCCATAGGAAATGTAATCATGTCTTCTGATGCTTTGCTTTCTTGATCTTTAAATGAGAAGTTATCTGGCTGGTCTGATTTTTCTGTGTCCCTGAGCTTCTCGAAGAACTGAAAGGACTCTGTACAGATTGTACTAGGAAACCGCCATGTAAAAACTCTGGACAAAAGAAAAAACAAACAACCAAACAAGAATACCAATTGGCAAACCATAAATCTTTTGTATTCTGTTCTTACAGTGTATAGATTTCAAATCAATAGTACACAGAGCAGCCAAATAGTTAAAGTTCCATGCTAGAGCTGATGACCAAGTATCCTCTACATCTGCTTTCACAGTCCCTTTACTAGGTCCAGAAGAGCAGGCATTTGTACACCATGTAAAGGTCAGGTACTATATAGCAAATGTAAAGCAACGATCTCATCTCCTGCTTGAGCACTGACTGCATTTATAGCTAACTGCTCTTCCCTGCCCCCTGACATCCAGGGTACAATACAGCACAAAATAATTAGAGACAAAAAATCTTTTCATCACATCTAGAACTTTGGTGCTACCTCCTCTCTCCTCTGCACATGTCTTTCTGTAAAGGCTCTTCAGCAAACTTGTCTCTATTCCCTGTATGGTCCCAATTGCTAACTGAATGAAGGACTAACATACACAGAAGCTTCATCTTTTGAGCTTCAGCTGTTATGGCTGTTTGTTTTTTTAAACTCTAGATACTTTATGTGTATTCTCCATGCCAAGCATACCAGACTTGATTCTTCTTATTTGCTCATGCATATACAGTGACACCCACCTGTAATAACTCTGAGAGAGCTGATACGACATAGGTACAAAAGGCAAAGCCCGGCTTTTCTTTGGACCCAGCGTATGGTTTACTCGACGGCGATTGACCAAGCTTCTTTTCTGACACTCTAGGAAAGCCTTCACAAGAATGTCATCCCGGTACTCCCGGTACAAACGAAACGTCTGCAAAAAACACCAATGTAAAAGACAGTTTTAGCTCAGAACCCCGTTAGGCTCACCTACTTGAGGTTTATATTAACTAAATGAACACTGAGCTACAAGCCAGAATGTAAATGATATATATGAATTCACTTAACTACACTATTTGTTTCTTTTATTGGCTTCCAGGCTTTCCAAAGTAAATGCCAATTAAATTAATTAAATTCTGTAGGACATTTAAAAGTGAAAATGGGATCAGTCTCCTACTAGAATTTACTATGTAAAGCACATTCATTTGCACTGTATCTGGATAGATTCTTTCCATCATTTTACCAGGCAGACGTACTTCCATGAACTTGACTTTTTAGGCTCCATCTTGCCTGTTGATATTAAACTCCTTTGGAACTTCTAACTTTACTTTTGAAGTGTTTCACTGATAGATGATACATTTTTGTAATCTCCAACACTGAGGGAGAGGTTGAACAATGCCAGTGTCAGCTGGATACTAGGACTGCCTTTGTGGCATCTCCTCCAGAGCATAATTTCAACTGCTCAAATAGGCACTAAATCATGATACCGTTTGACCCACTGGAATTGACATAGAGTTCATTTCCTATGATTTTCAGGGATTGCTGCAACCTTACATCTTGCAATCTCATCCTCAGCAGAAAAGCACCATATAGAAGAGCTGCCTGGAAAACATAATTTCTCAAAAGCAGAACAGAATAATCCCCACAGAATGGATACAAATCTGAGTTTTGGGGTTTCTTGTTTCCCATTTGAAAAGATGTGACATGGTAAGGAAAAGCTCTTTAGGACTGTATGACCAGTAAGGATTGGTTTAGATTTTGTACCTGAAACGACTGGCAAGATTTCATCTGGTTATCCGAGAGTGCCAGAGTGCTCTGAATAAGATTCTGTAGCACTAAAAAATGAATATCGTAGACACTGAAAAAAATAAAAAAGTGTTTATTTATGATGATGATTTTTGAGCAGGAGATACCAAACTACTGAATTAGCACAAAAATAGGCCAACTCAATCACTTGCTTCTTTGGATATAGATTTCTAAAGATGTGAGATCAGCTGAGGATCATTAACGTAAAGGAGCCTGTTACATTTCCTTGACCCTCCACCCTGAATTTTTGGATCAGTCCAGGTAACCTGACATAAAACAAAGTTCTTTTTGATAACATCTCCTCCTCTTAAGGTACAGCACCCATATGGAAAACATAAATGTTATTATAATGGTAAGAGACCACCAGAATGACAGATTATTGTCTTAGCTGAGAATATTCATACAGGAAAGACTGTCTTATTTCAGATTCCAGAGAACTTCTTGCCAGGAAATAAAACTTCTGCTTCCACCTCTACCCATTCCGTAAGACTCCTCATAAGACTCCTCTGGATGTTTATAGGCTAAAACACAGAAGGTGCTTCCCAAGTACAAAAGTCTTCTGCCAAAAGCCACTTTTCAAAATATATCTGCATTTTCTGCCAACGTGAGACCTGGGCTCATCTGACAGTCTTGCCCTATCTTTTATCTGCACATGAGCCATAATAAAGTAGATTTTCATAGAGCAACAGAGGATTCCCAACACAGTCTTCAAGTCAAGCACTTCCTTAGTGTTCTGCAATTTCCAGACACCTCTTTTGCATTTCTTTACAAGTTGAGAGGTTAGATTTGTAGAACATTGCAAAGCATTTCAGGAATGATCTTACTACTTCCTAAATTCTGCTGAGGACAGTAAGTGGTAAAAATTTCTTTTGAGTGGCCAAGGAGATTTAAAAACTTGGAGATAAAAATAATCACAAAAATACTGAAAATTCAGGTTTTCCCAACGAAGAAATTTTGAGGTCATTGCTGCTGTCGTTTTATTTATCAAATCCACGATCCATGTCAGAGATACCTGCAGGCTTTTAAGCGTATTCTTATACTTAGCTTTATATTGAAAAAACAAACAAACAAACACATGAAAAACATACTGAATTAGATGACTATATACACAACTTTCACAGATGTGAGGACTGACATGACCTTGGAGTCCCAATGGAAAAAAATAGTGCTGATGTTACTCACCTACTGAGACTATCCTCTTTTGTGTTTTGGTTTGTATCTTCTCCAATTGCCAAAACTCGAAATCTAAATAAGTGAAGGGAAAACACCATGACAAAAGTAACATGTTTTATGCTGAATCTGTGCCATACCAAGATCTTGATTTCGTATCAACTGTGAAATGCAGAGGTTGACCACAGAAATTGCTAATAACCTAAATACTAAAACAGTGCAGGGGTGCTCTCTGCTCCAGCAGCCCTCAGCATAACGGTCAGATAAAACATATGCATGGGAGCCAGTACAGAATTGTACAGATTTGGTATTTTACTGAGTTCTCAGAATTTCAGTTGCCATCCACAGCATTTCAGTAACATACAGCTTTTCCCAAAGTAAAAAAAAAAATAAATAAAAGTTACAAAGGTGCTAAATTTGTTATCATAAAATTGTTGAGACCCATATTTTCAAACTCATCTCCAAGTAATACTCATCAACAGAGAGCCTGGGGAATGCTACACAATGCTAAGCGCTCTTTGGTATCACAGTTTTAGACAGCAGCACTGAAATGATTTAGCTGAGTAACCAGCAACAAATTATGATACAAAATGAAGCCAGTTGATCTGGAAAATGGTAAAGGAAAGTCAAAATCACCATTATTAAAATACCTGGAAAAGAGTTCCTGCAAAGTATCAGGAATCTCAAGGTTGGGATTCCCCAGTGTCGAACTGAATTTCACTTTCAGTCTTTCCACAAACTGCTTAAACTCTGTTGCACAAACCTTTAAAAAACAAAGAGAAAGAAATTGAGGTTGATAACATTTCTGAAGAGTCGGAAAAGACCATTTACTTTCAAAGTGTTGATGGAAGATTCTGGTAGAGATAGCTTAGTATTGAATTATCAAGTCAGAGAAATAGTCCAACAGATGACAGAATTCATTAAAAGCTCTGTAAAGACTGCTGATTTTCTCAAAAGTTGCAGGTTCTGTTTGTAATCAGGCTCACAGCTACAAGCAACCCACCATAAAGACAGTTAAAAAAAATTAGACACAACAGCATAAGATCTCTTGCTGGAGCTTTGTTTAGGCTTCTGCTTAAGTATTTTTTTCTCCTTATACCCTTCACAGTCTCTATCATGTTCTACCTCAAATCAGTTTGCACAATCAGTTTTTGAAGGACACCTGTTAGACAAGGGGCTAAGAGGATTAAAAAAAAAAAAAAAGTCAGGGTACATGAGTACACATGAAGGATTTTTACAAACAAACACAATGAAAAAAAAAATTAATTTTGTTGTGCTGTTTACATGCCTTTGTAAGGCTGCCTGTGTCCATCTCATTCCCAAATAGCAATGATGCTACATTTTTACAACAATGCTATTTTTAACGTAGCAAAGAGCACAAGAGAGATAAGAAATTCAGTCATAGTGCAAGTACTCAAGAAACAAAATCACAGTGCAAGCACTCAGTAACCCAAGCAATGCAGGCACTCTATGACCTTTCAGATTATTTCACTCCTACCTGTGGATCTTCATAGTTATTTTCTCTATTCATGAAATCATCAATGAGGGCTTTATCTTGGTAAACCTCAGCAAGGCAAACTCTGCAACAGGTACAATTGAAGACATCGTAACTGGTTGAAATTCTCTCAGTCTAATGCTGCTCAGAGAAATTAAACTATACATGTCATTTACAAAATAGGAATAAAGGAAGAATTCTGACTAACTTACCACATACCTAGATTATCAGTGCAATCAAACCACCTCATCTTCATTTCACTACTTCACATGGGCTGTGATAGAAGTTAGACCTGAATAATAAACCTAAATTTCTTTTAGGAAAAACTTCTATGCCACAGCCCATACACAGTGCAAGAATAGCACCCATGCAAGTAATTATTATTTTTTTTTGAATATTTTGTAAGGAATGCAAAAAAGTGGAGCAGAATAGGAAGCAGAGGTGTTCTGTGAGGGACAAAGGGCTGAAAAACTTAAGTGAGGCAGCTTGGTTCATCTGAAAGAAGATACCGAAGTATAAGAGCTACTTGTCGCTGTTACTTGTAAATCCCTGTATCTTTACTTAAGAACTGACAATCAAATTGAGACATTAATAACCCAATCCAGATTCAACTTGTTCTTCTAAGCATGTTTGTCTCCTCTGTCTAGCTGAAGATGAGCAAACAGTAGAGCTAGTTACTTTAAGTATGTTAACCCTTTTTTCCTAGTTTCAAAAAAAGCAATTATAAATTTTTCTAAGGATCGAACAAGATGTATGTAACTGACAACTGATCTTTCCTTTTACAGAACTTTTGTCTTCACAAAGGTGTAATAATGGATCAAAAAAAAATTCCATTTCAATCAGAATCCTCTTATAACAGATACCAACAGGATACAGATTGGAAAGATGGAAGAAGTGGCTGCGCAGAGTGATACCTTTTCTGTGTAATTTCCCAGCTTCTGAGAATTTGCTTAAATAGCAAAAACATGTCAGAGAACCAAAAAATCATTTGACATCTCCCCTCAGTTCTCTTTTCCAGACACACAAATCCTTTTACAGTATCTGTTTCCATCCCTAATTATACTTTGCACTCACCTCTAACTTCTCAAATGTACCGTATCTTCTTTTGAAGTTATGGGGAAAAGAAGAATAAGTGGATACAATACCAGCTAACATCAGAAGTGTACAGTACTTTTAAGATGCAAGTGCACTACTGATTTACATACCAACATATTTCTTGTGCTATTCTTTATGCCATTGATATGTCTTTCCCCCTGAAGAGACAGATTTGGTAGCACTAGGGTGCAGAAAATTAGAAATTTATATTCCCATGAAACAAGATAAAGATGGGAGGAGCATATCCCTTAGTTTCAGAATTCAGCTTATACCTAGAACACAGAAACCTTCTTACTTGTAATTAAGGTAAGTCTGGGGATTTCTGACAATGTAACGAGCTCTTCGTCCAACAGAATGGGAAGTTTTATCAAGGGACTCCTCAAAACTGGCATGCATGATATCCCGAACTACTTGCCATGGAACAAAGGGTCCTTTTACCTACGAAGAACAGAAACATTCAGAGTTAAACTTCATATTTTATGTGCACAAATGATGGTTAGAACCAGGAAGAACTCCTAGGATCAATGAAATGTGTGTTCAATACACAGACCCATTAAATAGAGGCCCTACCTTGGCATTTAGCACATGGCTAGCAATTCGGCACAGCATGAGCAAGCTGTCTTCTTGCACTGTCCAGGTGACACGCAGACGTGTCATTCTCTGCAGAGCACTCTGGTCAGCTTCATCATGGTAGCGGAGCCTTTTGCTTTTTTCTACAGAAGTTTCCTCTAAAATCCAGAAAAAGACAATTATCTCAGCACTACATATTATGATGAATTCAAACTCTTATCACAAACATTATAAATGCTAATGTGCAACTTCAAGGAGCAAAAGCCCAAATTAGAGACTCAGTGGGCTAAATACGCTATCCTTGCTTTGGAAAACATGGCTTAAATCAATGAAGAAATGGGTTAAAAAATCCACAAACAGAATGTGACTGGATATAACTCAAGTTCTTTCCAGTATTATGTTTCCATAAGATGGAGTACAGCCAGGCTATTCATTATGACACACTGCAAGAGAAGTGCAATGTAACCAACAGTGAAGCATCAGATGTGTCATATGTATTTTAATCATTCTTTAATCTGTAGAAAAACCAAAAACACTAGAGACCAGGCGTATGCATGGTAAATGGTTAAAATGTACAACTTGAAAAAATGCTGTAACACCAAGCAGGTGCTTTAAACAGAAGAATGGTTATATATTTTCCTCATATGTCATTGTTTTAATTTACATTGAATTTTTCTTGGGACTAAGGCCTGCATGAGAATAGGAAACAAAGCAGCTTGCCTTTGAAAGATATCCAAGGAGCAAGCCTGAAACATTACAACTATTTAAGAAGTTCAGACCAATGTTTGTTGTGAATAAAAGCACAATGCAGCAAAAATTTTCAAGAAGGAAAAGGTGCTCAGTGTGGCTAGTATGAAAAGCAAGCAATTAGGCTTTTAGTTCCCATCAATAGCTTCTCAACCAATTCAGAAGACAACAGATGTTTCTCTACTGTTGCTGTTTGATTTATTACCTTATCCTTGTGAAGATTAAAGTAAGAGATAAAGTCTGACAGGAAGAAATTTTTTTAACTATACTCTTAATGCTTTGTTTCTTTCCTTTTGTGCTGCTTTGTCAGCTCTGTTTCTGTCATTCAAAAGCAGAAGACTGACTGTATCAGGGGAACTTGTTGTTACATACTACCACAGACACAAAAAGCAGCAGTCTAGATATGCACAGACATGCAATGGATTACAGAAAGTTTATCTGTCTGGATGTGAATCCCTCAGGGGATGAAGAGGATTATAGAGCCAGGAACAACTTCCAAAGCCTAGTTTGTAAGAATGAAAGCACAAAAACAGAGAAGGAGCTAGGTGACAGCAGTTGAGGAAGTTAAATGCATTAATACCTTGCTCAGGAATGAGCAAACAAGCACTTTAGATAGAAAACTGACTACCTACAGATTCTTCACGGTCTGATGCTCTAAGCCTGCTATCAAAAAGGTAACTGGTGAATTGCAATGAGTTGATCTGGCCCAGACACAATTTGAATTTCTTTCGTTTATACAGTAGTACAGCCATGATCAACACACAGGTAACAGCTGCAGCGTGCTCCTGTTTTCCACCAGAGCTACAATACAGTCCCAGAACATCTGAACCTTTTCACCAAAAGAGACAACCCAACAAGATGACTAGTAACATTCCATTTCCCACACTGTGCCAGTCACATCAGCTTCTCTAAAGCAAGCTACAGTAGGTAGATGCATTAAAAAGAATACTTCTTTTTCCTGATGTGTGCTAGTTACTTACCTTTCTTTTTCTTCTTTATTGCCTTCCCAGTATCCTTCTTAAGCCTCTTCCTCTTTTGGCTTTTTCCACCTCTCACTCGTTTGTTTCGATCCTGGGTTGCTTCTTTACTTATTTCAATACATTCCTCCTTCTGGACAAGAGACTTAGATCCCGCCTTTGCTTCTCCCAAAATATTAATTTTGTTACCTAAGATGACATATATTTACAGAAGTGGATCTTTATAGCAATTTCATTCTACAATAATAAGATATAAAAAGCAAGTGCCAGTTTCAGTGTATTAAGAAAGAAGGTCTCTCCAACTTGCCTTTTGTTAGTCAGTGTGGCATTTCATGCCACTTCTCAGTAGCTTACACAGAATAAAATCCTACCTAAATTTGGAATTATCAAGTAATTATTAAGTCTAGAATACAGTACAAAAACACAAGGAAACTGAACTGAGGTTTTATATTCAACATGAAGCACTTCCTCTGCCTTAACTTAGATGCTAGGCTATGCAATTTTAGCAGCGCCTTAATGAAGATTCATTACAGTGAGCTTTTTGTAACTTAGGAATTTAAATCAAGCTAGACTTGGCAAAAATGGTTTAACAGTTTCAGCATTACAAGTGTTTAATGTCGCACATTCTTCTCAATTTAATAGTTATGTAAAAGGGAAGCTCCTTTTAATATATCAAATTGAGCTTATAAAGATGTTGAATGAATTATTTGTAACAAGGACTTTAACCTTAAAGTCGTCTAGATGCTACAAAACAGGCTACGGATGAAGAACACCAAAAGTCTGAAGGTGCAATAAGACCGTTTGCAAACAGACACCTTTATGTAGCTGTATCTACATATAAAGTACACAGAACAACTTGACTGCAGAGCAACTACAGCCTAACATACAGTTAAAGTACAAGAGTATGAACACCCTTAACAACAACAACAACAAAATCGAAGCAGCAAGAAGTTTCCCACTTTTAGGAAAGATCAAAAGGCAAAAAGTTTGGATCCATTTAAACCAGTGGCAAACCACTGAAAGACGGAAAAAACATCAATCACAAATTGCTTTAGAAAATAAGGTTAGTATTCTATACTACATCGGTATAAACCAGACCTCTGATACTACTACAGCCTTATTAGAAAGATTCAGGACCTAACATCCTAGTCATAAGAGACACTGGGTCCTTCTGGACTTTTTGCAAACATCAGAAATTAAAAAGGATAAAAAAATACTGTTCCAGATATCCAACAAATAGGAAAGGAAATTATTTACTTTTCAATTACAATGCCTCAGAAGCATTCTAGGTCAGATACAGGAATAACCCATGTAATCAATATGGGATTTAACAAAGACATTATCAGTCATAAAACAGTCACAGCCCCCACCAGCACCATCACCTTACCTCCAGTACTAAGTGGAAGAGGGTGTTTTGTTAAGAAGGTTTGGAGCCTCATTGTAAGTCCGTTTTCAGAAGCTGTGTTTTCCTAAAAGAACAGCATTTTCAAACAAGTGATATGCAAAAGGAGTGCATCAGTTTTAACATTACAATAATGATATCCTTTGAGTAGTGTCTGAAATAAGCTTTCAGTATGAACAACAGAAAGATCCCTAGCTACAATGAAGAATTCATTTCTCTCGTTACTACTATGTATTTGAATGGCTGTAGAGCTTTTCTTAAATTATACTGTCAAGATACTAACCTTGCTAGTCTTATTGATGATGTAGCTTGTCCAGATCCAATTGCGTTTTAAATGGCCATAAAAGCTGGAATCCAGACCTGCAGCACCTAACCCATCCCCAGGGATTGTTCCATTGTCAACCACTTCTCGGCTGCCTCTAAGAGAAAGAGTAAAAAAATGTACATTTATTATTTTATAAAAGCAGCTGAGAAAGCAATTCCTAAGTTACATGTGTGCAACATGCAGAACTCTCCCCTTACTCTGCAAATGCAGAGTAACAACAAGGCTCTTCCATTAAGTTGTAGTGCCAGATATTTAATGACCAAGCTTTCAGTTTTAAGATTATACCCAAAGCAACTTCATTATTGTTAATTAAGTGGTCATGTTAAACACTGGTCTCATTATTATTCCTACAACAGAACTAGAGAAAACACTTGCTCAGATGAGAAACTTTCTCACGGCAACTGTGGGGAAAGTTTTCCATGGGAACTAAAGGCCACCATAAACCCAATATTTTTCACACTGACTGTCAAGCACTGATCTCTCCAGCTAACAAAACACATTAAAACCTTGTTTAAATACACATACAAACAGGAAAATGAATAAATAAATAACAAAAAAACAAAACAACAAAACAAACAAACAAAAAAAAGCAATGCATGTGAAATTCTCTGCCTGGAAGGAAAAACAAAACCAGAAACTGGAATTTGGTTTCCTCAGATATATACTCCATTTTTTATTTGTTTTTAGATAACTTCATGTATCTATCAGTAATACTGAAAATACCTTTAAACACTGTTTAATAAAACAGAATAGAGTATTGACAACAAAACTAAACCACAGTGCACAACAGTATTAAAAGTATAATTGCTATTCTGCAAGGCTGTCACAGTATCCTGGCAGTGATGTATCCTGGCAGAAGATGTATTTCAGGCTTCTGTATTTCACCAGTGTGAAATACCATACTGGGAATTGATCTGCAAGCAATATGTAAGAAATTGCAACACAGAAAGGACAGAATTCAGAATGTGATACTTGAGAGCTTCTGAAGCTCTGTGGTACTTGAGGTGCCATGCTATAAAGCACAGGAGAGTCCTTAATTTTTTCCCTTGCATTAACCGTACTTATGAAGCATTCCTTCCTTCCCAGTTTCACTTTCCCCAAGACTCTTTCACCACACATCTGTACTACTTTGGAAGGAAATCTAAACCTGTTTTTCCCATTCTGCTAGCATAAATACCCACTTGATAGGCACGGTGCTTGTAGAATTGATACATAACTATGCTTCTTCTGAATGAGAAAAGTTCTGAATTAAAAACAAAATCAAACCAAAACAAAAACCAACCATGAAATGCTCATCTTCACTGCATTTGCTGTTGAGTGACATTCTCAAAACCAGAACAGTTCTTTTTACCCACTCAATTCATTCCACAAAACAAGCAAGAAGCAGACATACGTGGTATATTCCAACATTGCACACTTCCGTTCCAGATTGTGTTTATCCACTGCTGATTCTTGTTCCATTTCTACATCTAGTGCAGTCTCCTCCCCTTGAAGACTACTTCTTTTTGAACGAGGATAGCGGACAACTCCTAGACATACAAATGATTTTGACCATCATGTTGAGAAGTTAGACTTCAACCCATTTCAATCTACCCTGCTATGGGAAACTACTGCTCTCACTGACTTACCAAACAGTACTAAATAGATTCTTTCACCTGACTAATTACAGAAATACAGAATAGTTTTGTCTGGCCTTTCAGTAGCAAACTTTTTTATCATTTATTTTTCTTAAATGTATACTTGTTGCAGCTGTACATCCTATTTAAAAATACAAAAGGACAAAACAAAAAAATAAACTCAAAAAAATTGGGTGCAAAAATCCTTTAAATTCCACTTCTCAGCTAACGGGGGCTATCTGTTGGAAAGTTTAGCAACATGTTTTTAAGGAAGAGAGATCTGTTTGAATTGATTGAGGACTATGACAAAAATATACTACTAACTATTCTCAAAGTATTCTCAAATAAACTTTTTTCATAGCTGAATTGAAATCCACCAGGGCTATTACACATAGTGATACTTCTAATGGGACAGAAAGGATTTTCCCTTTAATACAGTTCTGAAAATGTCAAATATATAGTTCTGTATCTTAGATCTCAACTTCACAGAATTACAAGGACAAAACTCCAAGTCCTAGTTTTTTTTTTCCATGCATAAGGAGATCAGCCAACAGAACTAAAGGCAAGCAATTACATACACAGAGCCTGCCTCAAGTTTTAGGAAAGAGGGAGGAATTATGGCTTTAACAGAATGAACATCAAAGGTGATAAGAACGTACAATTATACCATACCCAATGGTGTATTAAGGCAGACACACTGCAAGTCAAACCAGAAGTTTTCCACATCCTGCATGGTATTCAGAACATATAAGCGCCTCTCAAATGGGCGGCTACTTTGTGCCAAGTTATAGTGGGGGTCACAGATAGTGGTATCTACAATCACAGCATTTCTCTTCATATACACAAACACCTGTCAAATACAGTATGTTTCAAGGCTGGCAGAAAGAAAGCATTGAAATCGCATAATTTACAAGACACAAAATCTAATCTGATTAGCAATGATTAGCATTTTCTCTGTCTTTGATGTTTTGAGCCAGTATATAAGCCAAATATTGCTCAGAGATGCCAACATCCACCATATTGCATTGTATTCCCAAACTTCCTTTGCCAGTGAAGCAAAAACTTAATTTTTAGGTTTAGAACAGTTTCTTTCCCCAATTTGTGCACAGGACTATTCCAAGTTTCCACAGAGTGCCTACTTCCTACAAACTCTCATTCAAGATTAGGCCCCTCTTTAGGGGCCTAATTATCTATCTTTTACTTGTAAAGTATATATGCTCCTTTGCATGTGCTCTCAATTTACAAAAAGTTGTGTAAGAATGTCTCTATTTTATTATGATTAGTGACTTAATTCTGTCTGTTAGACATCCAAGGCCTAACACCTTAATAAATGAGTATATGGCATACCAATTTTTCACAAAGTCTGCAAACTCATAGGTCATTATTTGTGCAACTTCCAGCATTATACACTTGAGTACTCTCTTTCCAGAGAAAAATAACTTACAATATGACAGCTGGAACAGGAGGTTTGCATATGTCTGCAACATCAGTATTTAATTAAACTGCTTAAGGCAATTACAACCCCCCAAATTTGCATTTGTATCACTGGAACAAATAACACGAAGGACAATGATTAAGTTTTCAAAGAATTACCTGGTCTTTGTCTTGAAATTTCTCTGTTGGACCAAATTGTATCAGTCCCATATAACACAATCTTTGAAGGTTTTCCACGACTGAAAAGATGTACCTCCTGCAGTAATGTTAGAAACAATAAAATTAGCATTCATGAAAGCACTAACAGAAAACATGCCATTTTCATACAGCAACCTGAAGTTTCAGAAAACCAGCTGCTTTTTTGAAATACTGGGTTTTAGAATTTCTCAAGTGTCTGACTTGTTAGTCCACAGAAAATAACTAAAATCGCAAAGCTGTAAGTTTTCTTTCCTCAAACAAAAAACATAGTATTTTAGCTAATTATTAACAAAATTTTGTTAGCAAAGAACATAATTAGCTAAAAATACTTCATGTACAAAAGAGTTGAACAAGGTTAGAACACCAGCAGATCTGCAGACAATTTCTTACTATGAGAAGACACACATAACAAAACATGACTACTAAATATGTGCTGATAAACCTTCACGTGTCCATACAACTATAAGAATCCTTGTCCAGTTCTTTAAAGTTGTAAGGTTCAGAACTACTTGCTCCAAGAAACTGTTTTCAGAGCTTGGCATAGCAAAAAGTGCATAATTTCCCATGATATTTATCCACTTCAGTGGCAAAACTCTGGAAGTTTCAGGAAGCTTTTGAAATCACACTTCTGAGACAGAGAGAGAGTTTGTGAAAAATTCAGCTTTGCTCACATTTAACTTCATTAAGATCTAAGTTTTTCTGTGCAATTACATGGGAATTTATACCACTTTTTTTTTTTTTCACTTTATACCTTCAGTCCAATCTTGATTTCTAAACCTTATAGATGAGGAATGGCAAACAATGGCAGACATGCCTGCGTGAGCACATACACAGAAACTGAATGTTATGTATGAGAGGCATGAGTTAGGTAATGTGTCACCTCCTGAAAGATTTATGAAGGACAGCATCATTTAGACTCTATTAAATTTTGAATTTAGCAGCAGTTGGGAGTGTGTTTTGAACAGAAGTAACATCCTGCTGATGAGTTATGAAGGACAGAGCCTCCCAGTTCTCAAACACTGCCCGACAGCATGCATGAATATCATTTATTAGTTTCTTATTACCTTCTATTTGGGAGAGAAAAATACAGTTTGGCACACTATCCTTACAAGATTGATGATCCTTGTCTTCAGTAACAAAGTTCTCTTCGACATAAACAGAAAATAACTGAGAAAACAGTCAGCCACTGTTGTTTCCTCCCTAGAGCCATTTACTTTGACTCATCTACTTACCTTTTGTAGAGAAGCTGCTGTCGCACTGACCTTGGAAGAAATCTGATCAGTGTGTGCCTTTGTAGTGGATCATTTAAAAATTCTTCCAGACCATCCACCTAGAATTATTTATAAGTTAATCAAAACGTGAAATATAACTATCCTTTAAAGTACCGAGCTTTGGTATTATTACTGTCTACTGAAATATTTTTAAGCAAAAGTTATTGCTTTTGTAAAATGGTTAAACATTAATCGTGTTAATCAGGCAGGAGATTCACTGAGATTATAAAAAGCTCTTTGTAAAATATAAGCTTTAGAATTTGCAGGATTATAGGGCTATACATTTTTCTCAGCGTGGCTGTACATGCAACTAGCATTTCTGTACAAGAAACTATAATGAAATGAAGCTTCTACTCTCTAATGGCTAGTTTCATTAAAAAGACTAAGGTGGTATTTGTTACTGCTTATAAATCCAGTTGAATTATCAGACTTTAAACCAAATATGAAGTAATAATAATAATAAAAAGCACTATACCTTGTAGCTCACTTGTACTATTTGAACAAAGAGTGAGAGAGGCAAACAGAGAAGAATGTCACTAACAAGAGCCCATCCAAATCCAAACTCTCTGTGAACTGGCAGAGGAGGGACATAGCGCATCCACGACATATCATCCACATACACTAGGAACAAAATAACTGGCTTAGGTTCAGATTAAGACAGGACAAACTCAACACTTACACTAGTCATTTTACTGTGAGTGTTCAAGCAGAACATATCTGGCAGTTCATTTTTTGGATGCCTGAAAATCTAACATGACCTAAAAATTACTTATCTCGCTGACTTTCAGTCTTTTTTGAAGCTGATTTTTCAATGTTGGTGAGGACTCTTGAAAAGCATATTTAAGCCTGTAACAGTAAGTTTGTTCTTCTTTCTTTGCTTACACAGATATTTTAGAGGATGTCTGAAAACTACAAATATAACAAATTCCCATGTTCTGAAGTGTGAAGACGGTACTTAGACTACCCCCGTAAGACCTTTATTTTTTTAACGAAGATAATCTGCTCAAAGACTTAACTATCCTTAAACTATATTTAAAAAATAAATAAATATGGATATCCAATCCATTTCTTTTTCTACATCCAGTAGCACGGAGAACAGTTGATCAATTAACTAGAACATTGTCTTCACTTTGGAAGATATGCATTCTGTCCCCCTTACTACAACATTTTTATATAAAAAATAGAAGGTGGCAACATTATGTAATTTAGTTTAAGCACTAGTTATGCAACTGTGGATTTGGTACAGACCTATCCCTAATAAGAATAAATCTAAACCATTTCTTCCAATTTACTCAAGACAATTTGGAATTCAAATCCTGCCCTCCAAATTACTAGCAAACCTTCCACTTATCATCATCCCCAGTTTGAGCATATTTTGGTTAATTATCTAAATCATTAAGAAAAAATATTAATTATGATTGGCCCCAGAATAAAGGTCCTATATGATATCCTTTTCAATTTGAGAACAAGCCATTAATAATCTATCAGTACTTTTTGCAAGCATTTGTGTTCCTACCTTTGTGTGTTTTCATTGAAATCATATTATCAAACAGCTATGGAAATATTACACTGAAGCACAGCAAAGCCTCTAGTAAAGCCAGGATGTGTCAATTCTTACCTGTTTGATTAGACAACTCCACTTCAGTGTCACGTGCAGAGTTTTCAGGATTTGTTTCAGCTTCAATAATGTGCACACTCCCATCTGTCTGGGCCTCGAAGATAGCAGCGTTCACATTTGGCCCTTGCTTGCTGCCTTTTTTCTCACCATCACTACCTCCTTTTCGGTCTGCTCCATTTAAAGGGTGTCCATAAATTAAATACCAAAGGAACATATGGACCATTCTTAAACGGGGCATTTTGGGAAGAAAGCCAAGAGAACGCCCAAGTCCTGGAACTGGGAGGAAAGATAAAGTATCAAACAGAAATAAAAAGTGGTTTAAAACAGGAAAAAAAGAAAAAAAAGCTACCTCTGCAAAGCTGATGTGAAAAAAAATGGAAGAAAAGGTGGGCCATTGGAAGTAAATATAAGTTAGACATTTGTGAAGAAGTAGAGAATGGAAGTACCCCAGCTTGCAATTAAAAAAAAAAAAAAATCTAAGAAAACATTGGATAGTAGTCCCTAGCTGAGATTGCTTCTAATGTAAGGCATTTCTAGAAAATAAGAAAAAAACAACCACTTATATCTTATGAGAACCCAACATCTGAAAGTGATCATTAATAATAAACGGAAATGTGAAAGATGACAGAAAAAAAAAGTTGGATATACCTGTAACAGGGTGATAGTTTTTTAGCTCTGTTATGCCCATTTTTTCATCACTTTTTCCTGTTCGACTATTATTTTCAGCTTTACATGAACTTTCTTGTGTTTCTCCTGATTCAGGAACTGCATCTTGCCCCAGGTTTTCCTCTTCAGCATGGTCCTGCAATGTTGGTGTCTGCGGAATTTTAACCCTGTATTGAAACCATACAAGACTTTGGTAAAAACAGGTAAGGTTATGATTGCTTGTAAGTTGAACAGAGATGGCATCACTGGGGCTGGTAATTAAAAGAAACACAAGTCTCTTTGCAAAAGAAGGATGGCCTTGAACACTTGTTCCCATGAAATGATACTGAATATTTTGATGGAAAAAGGTACTTTTATGAGCTTTTTTTGAAAAGATAAGCTGGGTATTGAAATTTAATATGCGCAACCCTATTCTCTCTTGATATAGGATTTCTTTCTTATATTAATCTTTTCAGACACAAGGTGCAGGTGGAAGCTTGTGCTTTGCATTTGAGAATGCATGCATGGTTCCTAAAGAAGGGAACAGAACCCCATCTCTGGGAATTGATCATGTAGCCTCATTATGAGGCTACATGATCATGTTTTTTTTTTCTGCTTCACCTCCAAAGTCCTGAATTCTATGCTCTCTGTTGCCCAGTGGTCTTGCACGTAGGTGACCATCACAGACTACATTTACAGTTTAAAAAAAAAACACTTCATTTGCAGAAGTTTTTAAGGCAAAGGGTGAACCAGTCTTCTATAAAAGCTATATAAGGCATGTAAGTGTTCCAAAAGTTGAACTTCAGATCTTTAGCAAATTAAGAAGGTAATGCCAACAGTCTAAAGTCCCACTATGATGATTTGTTTATCTGCCCACACTTCACAGGCAGTAAAATGCTTAAATCCCGAAAGAAACAGTTGGAATTTCTTCCTCATTCATCTCAACACTTCCTGTATTTCTCTGTCTGCAGCTAAAGAGAACCCTACGTTTTCTCTACATATTGCTCCAAGATTACAGGGTTAACTTGGCCTCGAATCCACTACTAACCAAAAGATAGAAAATTAAGAAGCTTAGTGCTGCCATTCTCATTCATTTGGCATTTGCATTCTCTGTGAATTGGCAAAGCTCTTTAATTACTGCTGTTCTAAACTAGCTGGGTGTGATACCATGTGAAGACAGCGACTGAAATGCAAAACAAAATGAGCATGGAGAAGTCAAGACCTTGAAGATAATACTTAAAGTTCAAGGGATCAGAGTTCAATTCCTCTTCTTTCTTGTCTTTGGCAGATATTAAGCATCTCACTTCATCTTTGAACTTTGATCTCTCTTGTTAGAGAGGAGGTTAATTTTTCTTTTGCTTAATTTGCATTTATTTCCTCTGCATACTTTTGCAGGTACTAGATGTAATAAGCCAGATTTCCCACCAGGTCATCATTGTAACTTGCCTGCTTGCTGTGCTTGAATTGGAGATTCGGAAACGCACCTGCTCGATGGCACTTTTTACAAGTGGATCATTAGGACTCACGGAAGGATGAACAACAAACTCTACCTGTTAAAAGCAGAAGAAAAGGAACAAGAGGTATTTATGGAGATATCAACTCTTAATCAGCCGCATAAATTATCAGAGATTTAGTTAGTAGCCACAATGGATGAACACTATAAAGTTTTATTAATTCACAGAATATTAACACCTTTGGACTGAAAGACCAATTAGCTTATACTAAGCAAGACACCAGGCTGTTTGGTCTCTATACCAATAAAAACTCAGTGTCATTTGCACAAACCTCTTTTAAAAAAAAAAAAAATCTGAAATATTTGGAGAACACAAACTTGCAAATATTAAACTGAAAGGGATAAATGAAAAGCAGTACCTCATAAATCCAAACTAATAGATATTATTGCTAAAAGTACGCACACAATTCAGATTAGCAAGATTTCATGTGTAATCTACAGTAATTGCGCAGAAGGTGATTTTCAATGAACTGTTTCTCTCCCTGCTTCTGATATTTCACACTAGTTACAATGACAAGTGTGAGCTTTACAACTACAGACTACAAACATTTAAACTACAGACATTTTACTTTCATAAAACTCAGTAACAGTGCATTTTTGTTAAAAATACAAGGTAGATCACATTCTCTAAGTCTCAATTCAGAAGCTAACTTATCATTTCTCATACACTCTCTGCTTTCAAAATGAGATTGAATAGAATTGTGCCGTAGCCTGACAGTGTAAGGAGAGACAAACAACAAAACCTCTCGGGCGGGATATTCAGAGACTGACTATTCCTTGGTTTCATGATTATCTGCAGTACAATAATTGAAAGTAACCAGAAACCTGGTTTTCACAGTAGCTCAGTTTGGGATGTGTAACTTATAGGCAGCTTGACTGAGGGTTCTGCTACAAAAAGTAAAGTCCTCCCTATATTTCAGTACAAAGGCCCAAAATACTTTGAGAAACCAGAAGGCTGTGAGAAAAGCCATTTCTGTTGCCAGGGTTTGAGCACGTACCTTTTTACTAATGCCATCTTGGATGACCGTAGTACGATAGAGTCTGAGGAGTCCTTCTCGTGAAAGCTTCTGGACCAGTCGGATGATAGACTTTTTGCAACATTTAGTGGAGACACCTTCTTGCTTCTCTTGATCCATGACCATTTTCTGAAGCCTACAAGACGAAAAAAACCCTGCATTTTAGCCCAGAAACGCTCCAAACTGCCTAAGCAGTTTGCTTGAGTTTGCTTGAATGAGGCAAATGGATTTTTCCCTACTTCCAGCAATTGCTGCTCATTTTTCCCTTTTGCTGTAGATAACTAGGAACTTAGCCTTAAATTTCAGCTGTATTTTCTCTGTTATTAAATGTACCATTTTCAGGTGAACACCACTGCTCTTATGTCAGCCTCTCTAAGGTGAAGAAAACCTACAGCTTTTCATGACAGATGCAGTTTGTATTTCCATTTGTGAGTTCAATTAAGATTAAGGCAGAAAGAGGTTACTTTGCAGTGTTCAGAGCTCAGAAACTACACATGCACTCACAATACAGATACACATATCCTGTTACTTGAAGCAAGCTCTTTTTTTCTCTTGTACTAGTCTGCAGGAGCATGTTCACACCCTACTCTCTTTATGCCCATTTTCATACACTTCTTCACAAATGCTCCAGGCCCTATTTCTGGAGAATGAATTTTGAAGAGAATAATGAAGGGTATTAAGGAAATGAGACAATAAAGTGAATGTACACATGGACTTCAACTTTCAAAAGAATACCACATAATGGCAACTAACAACTATAGTGACAACCATCAAATTTCCCTGGCAGACACCGGAGAGGGGCAGAACTTTGACTAGTAAGGGAGGAACCTATGAATAGCACTAAAGGGGACAGAGCATAGGGGATAGAAGTATCTTGTAAGTCTGCTCTTGGACAAGGCTAGATGAATCAGCAATGAGGCTGGTGCCACAAGATGAAGCTCTAGTTTCACAACACTCTGCAGTTGAACTAGGAGACAGAAAGTTTCAAAATTCTCAAACCAGAGGAGAATAAAGTCATTATTTCTTACTAAATTCCTAGAACATGCAGCCCTATGTATTTTTACAAGCCAGGATATTACGTGCTGACATAGAAGATGGATGGTGTAATCCAATCTGCCACAACAGAATCTTGCCAATTTGGAAGCTGGGACTCAAGGAGAATGCCAGAATTGCCATTTCTCTTTGCAAGTGGATCTTAGAAGTCTGAAAGATTGCTATATCATTCAGGGAAATATTTTTAGTCCCGACAGGAAAAATCATGAGAACACATAAAACCATTCCACATAAAACAGCTAAGAAAAGCAAACTTTCCAGATCCCACTAAAATCCTAGTGACAAATGATGGCTGAGTGACATGAAGAGTCTCTACAATCAATGACAGAATAATACAAGAACAATTTTTGAAAACAAGTAGATACAAAACTTAGGCAGATGAAAGAATCCTCAAGCAGGGAAGTGCTGTACCTTACTATGTGGCTCCGGGCACTGGCATACTGAGAGGAGAAAATAGGTAGATCTCTTTGAGTTGATCTCTGGTCAGCTCTGATCAATATTAATAGAGATCTCTGAATATACTGTTTAAAATTCCACTTGTTTAATTATCTAAGAAGAGCTATAATTGCTTCTGAACACCTGACTAAGTTTTAAGATTCAGTATAACTTTAATCCCTCCCCCTTCCTTGCTGCATTCTCTCCATCATTACAGCACTACTATTAGGGATACAAAAAGCCAACAGCACACAGGGTTCCTGAAGCAGGGCCTGTGCTACCACAGCGCATCGGGCCCCCATAACACTGTTTTTCAGACAGACTCACGTGAACAAGCTTTCAATTAGCCGGAGGTTTCGGACAGCTTCCACAATGAGATTTCGGCGCTTTAGCAGTCTGTAAGTTTCATGAGATCGCTCCACTGCTGTAGCTTTGGAACGCTTTTCCTTCTTTTGGTCACATATCTTCTAGTGCAAAACATAGACAAAAAGATATTTAATATGAACTATTCAGGGTCTTCAGCCTAACAGTTGTTTTTTACACAGTTGCACTCTGCCCATTCCACGTTCTGACCCTGGCTGACTTGAGAGTTTTGGCCTAGAGAGCTGGTAGTGGCATTACCATAGTGCTGACTCCAAGCCAACATGTCCTGTCTCTCAGAAACACTTCATCTCACACTTGTTCTTGCAACAGTGAAGCTACACAATTTTCATGTCAAAGCCCATCAATTCTTCTGGTTTAGGGCAGACAAACCAGATAATACACACCCCTTGTATGCATAGATGGACATTAGGTGATGACACATATTAAGTAAATATGGGGAAATTGTAAAACACTAGAGAACTAACCCAGAATGATATAGTGGGTCTACTTTCCTGTCTGCTGGAATAATTTTCACTTGCCTACAACATTGACAGAATATGAATGTGTCTTGAAATAAAATTAAGTTAAAAAACAAACAAAAAAACCCAATCCCATGAACAAATACAAAAGCTATAGCTGGAATCTTGTTGCAAATATACACAACTTAGCTCAGATAGCCATACCCAAAAGAAAATACTAAGACCCATGGTCTTACCTTAGGGTCTTCAAGTCTGACCTCCTCAACCACAGCCACATCTCCATCTTCATCAATGGAATGAGCACAGGTAGAAAAACTGGACTCCTGCTTTAGAGTTTCCAAAGTAGAATTCTCCCCCAAAGAGGTGTCTGCTTGTTCATCAGATTCTTCAACAATTTGAGGGGAAGGCAGCTTCTTCCCCACAGACTTCACAGCTGTTGGCTTTAAGCCTGGTTTAAGAACAAAGGGCCTTGTAATTGTTCTGCTCTCACAGTTTCTGCAAATGTACAGCTCTCTATAAAAGGCCTTCCCCCACTCTCACAGGTAACTGTATACTTTATAGCATTTTCACATATTCTTCTACCATGCTGGAAGCAGCGGTTTGATTGTGAGTGACTGAATTGTCAAAAAGTAAAGCTTTAAAAAAGCTAACTCTGGAAATGTGGTTTTCAAAAACGTGCTCTCTGCATGCAGAAGCCTCTTCAGAGGCAGACTTACATTACCAAGAGGGGACAGATTAGCTTATTCAGAAACTGCTGTCTGAAGAAAGAAGGGTTTCTGTCAAAAAGACTTTCAAATTATGCCAGAAACCTGAGGGGAACTCTTCTGGCTCAGAGCAGAACTGAGAACTGATATAATATTACTCCCAAGACAATATACTTAAGGTATGGAGATTTGTTCCCTCTTCCCCTGGAGTGCACCAAAGAAGTGGTAGGAACATGCAAATAGCTAAACTAAACCATGATATCCTCCTTGAAATACATTCCCAAAAGGCTGTCAGCTTTTACATTGTGACATTCCAAATAACTCAAGAGAGAGATGAAGCAATTAGCTTCAGGAGACAAGACATTTTTGTTACAATATGCTTAGGTGAGTAAGGTTGTAGATCAAGTCATCCCAAGGCTACTGCTGCTTCAAAAGTAGTTTGTTACCATCTTAGCTAATATCAGACAAGAAGTCAGTATGAATTCATGTATAGTCATCTCACTTGAAGGTTTGTATCAAATACATTTGTCCATGTACTGATGCAAACTATAGAGCTCAATTCCATACATATCCAACTGAAAAACAAAAACAAAACAAAACAAAACAAAAAAACACACTACTAAATGAGGAAGATTTTTTATATTTGAATAAAAAATGTTAGTTTGCTTGTCTGTCAGCTCCCATTCTATTTCCTGCACCAAAGATGACAGTTACATTCTCTCCAAACCTTAAAATCATGATCTACCTTTAACTGGTGTTGACTGTTGGGTACCATCTTGGAGATTTGATTTCATCAGAGAACCTGAAGTGGCCTTCTGACCTTTTCCTCTCTTCTTGCCATATTTCACTTCTTCTTCATTGTCAGACTCTGAAACCAAAGCGTCATCTTCTCCAGGAAATGCATCTTCTACAGGGGTAGAATCTTCTGGCACTAGAGACAAAGTAACTGTAGCTAACTGCTCACTTCTAGCCTTCTCTCTCTCAAACTGACGATTTAAATCACTCTCATCTGCAAAACTATATGAAACATACTTTGTTGTCCTTTGCCGTCCTTCATCCTCCATAAAACCCTAAGAAAAGAATTGGAACATTACTTTATTACCTTACTTTTCCATTCTTGCAGTCTGGTCTCCAGCATCAACAGTGAGAAAATTTTCTTACTGCTCTCTGCTCATATATAAAGACATTATTTTTTTTTTTCTAAATAACTAAATTGTTGGCTAACCTTAGCATACAGAAATCAAAAGAAATACTCTGCATGAAAAATAAGTAAGTCTGTATTACCTGCATATTAGAATGAAATGCCTATAATATAGTGGATGTATAAAAGTCTAAGGAAGAATAAACTACATGCATTTAGCACTGAAATCAAATATTTCAGAACTTTTTTCTGTGGTGTAGAGATTACTAAAGTGAATTAGACTTAAGTAGAACTGCTGCTACACTGAATAGTATAAAACATCTAGAAACTTAAAGACTTAGCTATCAATGAGGGAAGACAACTTCTTCACAGTTTATTTAGAAAAAATGCGTTTAGACATTCCTGTAGCCTATATAGTTCATTTGTTTTTAATTCTACTGAACTTTTTACCAAACAAGATCTTAGTAAACAATTCTCTATTGAAGTAAGATGGCAATTATCCTGCCCTTGTGGAAAGGGGTGGGCAGGTGCACATGAAAGAAGACAGTTGAATTTGTTTATCTCTAAGTCATAAGCCTATTGAAAAAATACTGAAATATTTGGACATAAAGATATTAACCACCATAACCTCTACAAAAGAATGGTTTGTTTTTTGTTTTTTTGTTTTTTTCAGCATGTAATGCTGCTTTTAAAATGCAAGTAGATTTGTTTTAAGTTACGGAACATCTCTGATACGATCATTCAGAAAAGGCTACAAGAGAAGACAATTTTGCAAAACATCAGTTGTCTTATAAAGATGAACTAAAAGGACTATTTTGAGTTGAGAAACATTTATGTTCATCTCCATAAAATACCAGAACATGCAGATCCCCAAATGCCAGTAGGTCACCTGTGTTACCACCAATTACAATGAGTGTGCTTTAGTGGTTGAGGTGTGTTTCTCTGCCTTGGCTCTTTTTGGAGCGTAGACCTGCTTCATACTGCTCGGAACAGTGTTGATCTGGAATGCTGTGAATCTGCATCTGGTACCATCCCATTAGCTAGTGTGGATCACCGGAATGTGCATTCAATACGGACAGCAAATCTGGGGCGAGGTGCATTTTTTCCCCAGTCTTGATTACATCCAGTCACAAACCAGTATAAAATACTTGTACATCTAGGTCAGCGAACTATTAAGTGTTAGGGCAGCTAACCAGAAAGCACTAAAGAAAAGATTCTAGAAGAGCAGTTATGATACATTCTAACAACTAGGCCTAGATATAAGACTATAGTAGGTTAAAATTTTAACTGAACACTTTTTGAACACTTCTCTTATATATATCTTTTCCTCAACTGAAGTCATTTTTTTCAACTTTATCATAATTCTTTCACTGTCAACTCTCAAATCCCTACAGTTTCTATTGTTTGAGGTTAACAATATTATAACATATTACCACAGTAACCAGAATCGCATTTTCAGTTTCAGTAAGTATCAGTATTATTTTATTTTAACCTTACCTTGACAACTTTGTACCTTTCCAGGAGACGACAGAGCATCCTTGCTTCTAGCTTCCCCACATTCATAGCCATCCGAATTTCGGCCTGAGAAATACCTTTTGTTCCTCTACTTTCAACTGTTTCAGAAAGAAAAAACAAAAAATATCTCAGGAAAACAATCTGAATGAATTGTATGCACATATATCTGTATATATATGCTTGTATTTGTTCTAAATAACTGTTACAAAGTCAAACTTGTCTCAAAAGCTATGTGATTTTGAGCCATATGCCAGAACATAAACCTTAATATTCACCACTGACAATTAAATAAATTTTCAAAGACATACATAAGATAGCCAAATGCTGTCATAAAACAGGATTTGATGGAAAGCAGCAGCCCAGTAGAATTAGGTTTAAAACTTATAGTTTTATATTAAAATGAAGTGAATCCTGCACCTGATGGCTTTCTACAGTCAGATATTCATTCTCCATTATGAAAGGCAAAGGAGTAGGAGAAGGAGAAAGAACATCGTTTTCTTCATCACCTTTTCTTATCCCACAGCATTTCCCATGGTGTTTTATTTTGGTGATACTGAATAGTTGATAAGCTTACAGGAATGGCAGCAATGGATAGGAAGCCCAGTCAAAAGACAGCAATGACTGCTGTTATGAAGGAGGAAAAAAGGCCACTAGTCTTCCCTGAAACATGATTATGGAAAAATAGATTCTGTTGTTTAAATTATGAAAAAAGCCAAAATGAAAAGCACATCAGTTTAAATTTAAAAACAACAATAAAAACAACAACAAAAACACGTGAAATGCATTTAACTCTCCTTAAAGGCAAAATGGCTTGTAAAGTATTTAAAACGTATTAGCTCCTTCCAGCACATATATAAGCAAGACAAGAAAAGATGAACTAGTAGGGAAAACACATTAAGCTATAAGTTTTTAACATGTTAATTTTTTCTTAATTTTAATAACTAACTGACATTTTGAATCAAGGGAGTCTTGTTAAATATTCAGCACTATGTTCTTGTCAGAGATGAAGCCTGACCTGCAAGACTCAAGAGTTGTTTTGCACAAGACAGTCTCAAGCCAAAACAGTGACAAGGAAGTCCCCGCTCTGATCAGCCCCAGCGTGCTTTACCTCAAAGACTCTTGACTGTCCAAATGGTTGACACAACAGGTAAGAGAACAGTATTTTCTTATCCATAGAAAACTGAGATAAAGAGATTAAATGACTGCCCAGCCACCCACAGGAAGCTTACAGCTCCAGTCTAATCTGAACAAGAAGCCCATCTTTTCCTGGAAAATTAACACTTGGATGCATAGAATGCAATCAGAACTTAGAAAAAATAATAAAAAAATACCACAATACCTCTCTCTCATACATATAAAGAGTAAGAGGGCAATCTGAAAAATCTTTAGCATATTATATTCATGATACTTTAATACCCTTCACACATAGCACTGTAACTTAGCTAACTTAGCTTACTATGAAGTTAAGAATCCTTATGCATTCCAGAATTAAGCAAGTCAAAGAAACATTTTGTTAATCTTTGTAACAGATAAGCCATCCCCCACACACAAATATCTCAATACATCACCTACTTATCTCATAAGCCTGGGTGAGCATATCCCTTTCACAAACAATATCCACAGGCTGGACGACTTTTGTGATGATCTCTTCTTCATCATCATCATGATAATCTTCCATTTTCTTCCGAAATTCTTTTAGTAATTTAAGGCAACGGACCATGACATCAGTACCTGTGAACATGAATGTTGTAACAACCTAAACAAAATGCAAGTTGCATGTGTGTGTGTACAGGTTTAAACTATGTTGTTTCCCCAGGCAGCATGGTAAAAGTAGTACAATGGGGAAGAAAAGACTTAAGACAATTGCTTATTTCTAGGAAAGGTTTTCAATAGCTCTTCCCTATATATATATATGAATCTGTCAAAATAATGACTAGCAGAATTTTTGAGATGTTCCAAACATTCATGTCTATGTCAACATTAGGTCTGCTCAATGCAGTGACTTAAGAATGGAATGGACAACACTGCAATAATAGTAAAAATTCCAATAGTACAAATAAATCTGTGAAATGTGTTTCCTGATATGCTGATCCACAGAATTACAACTTCAGAAGACAAATCTGACTGTGAGATCACTCACTGGGTATAAGAAATCTCCTTACTTTTCCGTCCCTACAGACTCAGAACTTTTTTTTTTTTTTTTTTACTTTCTACAAATGCAAATTACATGATTAACATTCATGTATACAAATACAGAAGGAAGCATACACCAACTACCTAGCATCCTAGAAAATGATCACACAGAACAGTCCTACCCCACCCAGTAGTCTCTTAGAACCTAACTAAAACGTAGTTATTTTCTACAGTTCCATTATGACTGAGAAGAACGGATTCTTCTCCATCCATGTCTGCAGATCCTATAGATGATGTCAGTCACATTAAGGAAGCTCTACGTGCAACTATTTGTGAGAAACTAAGCTTCTAGATTTCTTGTCCGAAGACATCTTCTAACCTACTCTGCACCTAGGGAATGGGTAAGTTTGTGAACACATATGGTGTATTATAACGAAATGCAATGAAAATCGAGACACAAAATCTAAGGTTGTATATGAGGACAGAACACACTGCTATCCAGAAGACACTTGGCATACAATTCAGTCCCACATCTTAACATGTTACTGTGTACTAGCTATGCTGTAGTAACCCTCTACCTGCTTTAGCCTTCTGGGATTTCATAGAAGAGTGGGGACAAATGACTTTAGGACAGCTTTAACAGCTCTGCTCTTTGATATAATGATGATCCACTATTACCAAAGCCATTCAGCTACTGCTGAACCATTTAAGAGACCAGTGTTTAAGATAAACTAGAAATAGATTACTGTACAACACCAGCTTATCAAGTGCAGCAATTCAGTAGCTACTGCACAAGTAGCCAATTAACCCTGCAGCAGTGAGTGGGAACATCTACAGCCATCACTACTCCTCTGGCAGAGCCCTACTGTCATAAATGCCAGGTGAAATCATTAAGGTTTCAGTTAATGAATTTTATCTTATGTTTATATATGATGACTTACTGAAGCCTAGCTGATATGAAGTTAATCCACTGTAGCTTACTCATGTGACTGAGCTCCAGGCCAGATGATCCCGTATTTCCTCATCTGAATTCTTTCCCTGTCAGATTCTGCTTTGGATAAAGTTCTGACATTCTGGTAGGGCTGTATGCACTGTTATCACAACCTCTGTGTTTTTACAGCCCATTAATTTTCACTTGAAGCCATATTTGAAAACAAACAAAATCAAAATCTTTTCTACTTTAGCTCTTGCTGCCCAGTAATGTGCTTCCCATAGCAGATGCTGTGGCTTTGTCCTGAACATGTCCTGCATATTTCTATCTGCTTTCCTTTGTAACTCTGGAGATTAAAGTATCTTGAACTCTTATGAAAATCAGCTATTATTAAATCATCCTAGTTTAATACCTCGTGTCTTTAAGGCATTTTTGTGGACTTTCAGCTTTTATGCCAATAACTTGAATGATAATTTCATCTTAAAGATTCACCAGCTGGCATTTTTCATAGCAAAATATTAAATAGTAAATGCAGCTGCTGCTGTCTCAATTTGTGACAACAGATAAATCACCTACTGCCTTGTGTGCTGCCACCACATTTATAAATAGATATGAACTCTTTTCTTCTAAGCAAATACTTTGGAAGTTAGATATTTTATTACCAATAACAAACTCTATTGTCCAATACTATTTAGTCTCTCCACTCTTGTTTGCAAATATCTTGAGCTTACTAGAACATCTCTGACACAATTCATTATGAGAAAAGCACAACAAACAAACATGGTGCAATACTGCCCAAAGACAGCATAAGAGGCAATCAATTTTTTTGACCATTACAATGCTAAAACATGTGACCAAAGGTATCACGCCATACAAAGTGTGTTGAGACACTTGCTGAAACCAGAAATATAATAACTACATACAACATAAACTTTTATAAAGTTCAATGGGAGTTTTTCCACATACATTTAATTACAGACGCCCATGTTGGAGCATCTTTGAGGATCTTCAATGTCATCTTGAAACTACACTTAAGTGAATTCTGGTGTATTAAACTCCCTGATATTCTTATGGGAGGAAGGTGGACCTGGATATTCCACAACAAATGATCTTCTCAGACCAAAGCTGCTCTTAACAGAACTCCTTCAACCTTTTCCTTATTTATTCAGTGCAATGGAGGAGATTTCTCTTTGACCCTTGCTAAATGCTGTATCTACCTTTGGCCACTGCTCTTCTTCACCCATAATTGTTTCCCTACAAAGATATTTCCTTCCCCCAGACTTTAAAGATTTTAAGGAATTTATTATCTTATCAAGAGCCTTAACCCACCTCTATGTGACTGTCACTCACTTTTGTTCTCTCAAAGTTCTCACATCTTTATTGGTTCTTTCACTTCTTCCTTCATGACCACTCCTTAATCAGAAGGACTATTTCATTTGTGATGTTTAGATCATATTAAAACTATTACGTTTCCCCCCCCACAAGCAGTTCAGTGCATCTCTGAAAAAAAACAACAACAAACCACAACACTGTTCATCTTTTAGAAGTATTTTCTTATCTACCCTGGCAAATTTGATTCTTAGGATTTTCTGGGAGTAAAGATTTGATCTTTACTTCCTTCAACAATTGCATTAATTCTAATGGTGATACTAGTCTTCCTCATGCTTTCTGTTATTGCTTCTTGTAATTATTGTCCCACTAAGTTTTATACAAGAGCAACTGCTCCTGTTTGTTCCCTTTCTTTGTGCAGTCCTACTCTTTTGTCTTTCCATTCATGTTTGGAACTTATCAACAGTTTTTGCAAACCTATTAACTTTGGATTCAAAGGAGACTATGCATTAAACCCTCCCTCAGTAAAATATTTTTTTCTGTATAGCAGTTGTAGGCTATCTTCTTTGTTTAAAGAATTCCAAGATAGTGCTGCAGAAGCTTACTTTTAAAATTTGATATTGTACTCCCAAGCTACAGGACGACAATATGACACCTTCCAGAGAAACTTTGCATTCTGATGACTTCCAGCAAAAATCATAACTTCCAGCAGAAGTCATAACTAAAGTGACCCTTTTCTGTAGCATGGTAGTTAATCATGGCATCATTTGCTTTATATATTTAACTGCCAATCTGAAAAGGCAGCAGACTGCTCATCATCCCTATACTCTGTATTGACTTCAACAGTCTGAACAGGAGTCATGATCCACTTGAACTGCTTATATTGAACCTGCCTTCACCCAAGATGTGTATGGTACCTATTTCTTACAAAGCTGGAACAAATGCTTAACTCAAACATCTGCAGTGTTCTAACTCTATTAACACACTTCTCTGAAAATATGTCTTTGTAATTATGTACTTAAGCAACTTTTAATTTAAGATTTGAATCTTATAAAAAGATTGGCATCAGTGTAATTACACAGAAAGAAAGCAAAAATAGTTCTATTTACCTTTCTTTGTCTTGTAGGGCCCTCCATTGGGGTGTATCTCTTGTAATGGGATGGATATTACCTTGGCTAGGCCAGCATTCATCATATATTGGTAAAGACGTTTGAAAGTTCTCTCACAAAGACCCTAACACAAAGAGAAACGGTAAAAGGCATTGTGAGCCAAAACTCTGTCTTTCAGGAAGTCCACAGAATTACCTATTCATCTTCAAAAAGAAAAAACATAAACATCATTGGAAGACCAAGGAGTTCTCTAATTCAATGACCTTTGCTATCACAAGTCTCTATCCTCTAGGTGATTAGCAAAGACATTCACACTGCCTGTTTTTAAAACACAGTATTTTGGGGTAGGATATCAAGGAAGAATCTTAAAAGCCCATCAATGAAGACACAGGCAGAGCTTCAGGGGCTTCTGCAGTATGTTCCATCCCTCCAGCTCTAACCTCCAAATAAGCAGCAGCAACCACCTACAAGTATTACACAACAGTATCTATTGACTGTATGTGGAAAAAAAGTCTGGTGCTGTGACAAATTTTTTCTAAAGCTGTGGGCGGAATAGAACTCCTTGATTAAAGCAAGCAATTACATTAACTTGATCTAGAGCAATATGACAATGGTATTTTCTTCCCTTTTTTCTAATTCAATAAACTAGCAGGTTTTTAAGATCCTTCTTTTGATATCCTACCCCAAAATGTGGTAGCAACTTTAAAAATGGAAGTATGAAGAAGTGCCTTTGATACTAATCAATTATATTCTATGTAAGAAAGAATTTGAAAAAGAATAATGGATCTCACCAATTCTTCCCTCAAGTTTCCTAATGTTTCCATATGGTTTGAACGAGCACTTAGCATGCTTGAGAGCTTCTCCATCAGGATATCGTATTTACTCCTCCTAATCGAGAAAAGAGAATATTTGACATTTCAGCATGCATGTAACTTTGTAAGCACAAATTATACCTTTCTAAAATGTTAATTATTAGAGAAGGTACTCTGAAGTGTTCTTAGATTGTTTTAGAACTTAGAGCTTTCTTTTCCTTTTGTGAATAGCAGGTGAGAGAATTTGTCACTAAGAGACCCCAAGTGAGGGAACATAAGTAAGTCCATGCTGTTGCTTCATTGGAAATTCAGAGGCATGAGTTCTGACTGTAAACAAAATGGGAAAAGAAAAATGTATTAAAAGTGTGTTTGAAGCGAGAACACTAAAAATTAACAGAATGATGTGAGCTACAGTGAGAAGAGAGAGGCTCATAGCAGGCAGGTGATAGGCACTAGAATACCCTCTTGTTCGCACTTCCAAGAGCAGTCCAGCATCTGGAAGATGAGTTAATAAGTAAATTGTGATTTTCTTTAAAGAGATTGAGACTACAAACTTTCAGAATTGTAAACGGCCAGAGCCTACCCAGGAGATCTTTTGAACACTCCAGCGGCACATACCTATCAACATGAAAGCGAGTCAGAAGTAAAAGAATGGAGTGTTGCTGTGCTCCACTTGGTAGTCTTATCACATGAGACTGCATTGTTATGAGACCATTTCTGTCCAATACTCTTCGGTGATAATGAATTTTTCCAGCATCCACTCTGAAGAAAAGATAACAAGATATGTATAAGCATAGGAGCTTCTGCAAACAAATACTAAGTGTCCAGTATTCAAACAGCCTTGGTCATACATTACGCTAATTTACAAAGTGACGATCTCAAAATTAAGAAGTACCAAAATTTAGATAGCCTGTGAAATTAATTGTACAAAGTATTTTATATCACTCTGAACAAGGCAAAAGCTTTACAGAGAATAAGCAGAAAACAAATGAGAGAAGCTATACAATATGAGACTGTTTGGGAGTTCAGTTTCAAGTGTTTCAGATCCCTGGAAGAGATGCAGCTTTTTGCAAAATACCATAGAGATACATTTTTTATAACCTTCCTCTGAATTATGTGCTAAAAAACAAGCTTTAGGATTAAATGCATGAAAAATAATTTATTACTGGTATCACACGGAAGCATGATGAGACTTGGCAGTGATGTGATCGTGCTTCTAGCTACCTAATGCAAGCAGTGAATGTTCTCTCAATAATGATTTTCCTAGAATGTTAACTGTCCATTACTACAGAGAACTTACAGTATGGTCTAGGTATTCTATCACTTCTTCCTTGAAACAGAGCACTCTGGTCACTGACTGATCATTTTAGCATTTTTCCTTAATCTCCCTCAAACATCAAGCTCTAGCAAATGCTTAACCTTTCCAGTTCTCTACAGTGTATTCAGTCCTCTGAGAACTTTAAAGCCTGTGCACTGACCCAACAGACAACCTCTGGTTCCATGAGAAAATAGCAGGAAGTATAATGAGCTCTAGGAAGAGACCAGTACCTTCTGTAATAGAGGCTCCATGAGACAAATGCTCTTGTTAGCAAGTATGAGACACTACCAATAAAGATATGAGTTTAATTGACACATAGGAATACAGAAACATGTAAGTAGTCAGTAGAAACTTACTCACTTCAATTTAATTGATATATCAAAATATAAACTTACTTAAAAGCTCCACTGTGCAGATCCCTCTGAAGCTCTCCTTGCCACCTAGCACGACCTAAACGCTCCAAAATGCAGTAGGAGAAGTCCGGGAGCTTTAGGTCAGGATCCCCCTCCCAGCCTATCAAAGCTCTGTAACGCTGGTCCTGGGAGGCAACGATGACCAGTTTCTCTCCCCATCTAAAAGAAAGGAAAAGAGCAAAAGTTCATTAGAGCCATAAAAAGAGAGCTGAATCACTTTTCCCCACAAACATCCCATTTCCATAGATTTGCACAAACTTGGTTACAGGAGTAGAGTTTTAAAATCAAGTTTAAACCCTTTTAGTGCCAGGTCGCAGGATCTCACTCACTTTTCAACAGCTTCTGTGTAAGTATAACAGGGCTGCAGATCCTTCCTCCTCACTTGATCAGTGATATCCACTCTCTCCTTAAAATACCGGCAGGAACCCTGTATGCCATCCTTATTATCCAAAACCATGTGGACAGGGTAAATGTCATCCAGCGGCACCGGATCCCTTTTGGTTTCGAGTATTCCCGTCTCCAGGTCTATTTCTTCATACCTGTCAAAAAGCAGCCGGCGTTTACCCAAGCCGGGGGGGAACCGAGGGCTCTTGCGGGAGCTCTGGGGGACGGTGCCCGGAGGGAAGGGGACAGCGGGGCGGGACGGGGGGGTGACAGCGGGGCTGGAGGAAGCCAGGGGGGGACAGAGGAGGCCAGGAGGGGTGGAGGAGGCCGGGGTCTCCTCACCGGTCGTGCAGGCGAAGCGGCGGCCGCGCCCTCGGCAGGAGGTAGAAGCTGACGGCGGGCTGGGCGCAGAGCGCGGCCCACAGCAGCTGCTGCGTGGCGGGCTCCAGCGGCAGCGGGAACGGGGGCGAGCGGGTCCCCAGGCGGTGCCACAGCGCGCTCAGGGTGACGCCGTCCAGGCCCTCCAGGGCCACCTCGTCCAGCAGCGCCCACAGCGCCTCCATGCTCCGCTCCGCGCCTCTTCCGGCACCCGGCGGCGCCACAGAAATGACGCCGCCGCCCTGCGCCGGTAACCGGGGAAACGGAGAAACAGGGAAACGGGGCAACAACAGGGCTGCGGCCTAGCGCGGCGCGCCTCGGCCCCGGCTCGCCCAGGCTGCCTCAGGCGCTGGCTCCGCGGGGCTGAGGGGGCGCGGGGCGGCCGCGCCTGGCTCCCGGCTCCCTGCTCGGAAAGGGGTCGGAGGGAGCCGGTGGCGTTTGGGGGGCAACTAGGGGCGAGCGCAGGGGGCCGGGGGCGAGCTGAGGGGCCGGGGGGACGCGGCGGGGATGTTGGGCACGGAGCTGGCTGGAGGTGACGAGCTTCAGCTTGTCGCCGTGTAGGAGGACGCCCTGCCGCAGCCTGTGGCAGCAATTCTGGGCTGCTCAGTGGGAAAAGTTTGCGTTTCCTGAAAGGCAGGCAAGGTAAAACCTTTGGTTAAACACTTTAAATGTATCCAGGCTCCCAAGTTTTAGATCTAATAGCCGGCACGAGTGGTGCCCCTTCAGGAAAACTCCCATCGCTGGGCCTCGGGTGTGGCCTTCGCAATTGTGCCTCAGCATCGCCCTGCTTGGCAGCTCTCAGATTAAACACTGGTTGTACCCTCTGCCTTCCCCTTTTAGTATTTTGAGGCTCTTCAGTAGATTGTGAAGGGCTCTGAAAAAGTAATGAAAATTCTGTTCTTCAGGAAACTTACGTGTTACACTGACTGTATTGTGCGCTGTTGAATGAAGAGCTGCTTTCAGTTTACAGTGTTCATGGTTACTGAGGGTGCAAAACCAGTAACAGTCTACAGTAAATTACTTCTCTTCTTAAGTGTGGCAATTCTATATTCATTTCAGCTTAACACTAAGGATATGGTGACTGACTTTGATGAAAAACATGATGAATATTTAGTATCCCTTCAACAGAGAAACCGGTAAGAGACAAAATTGATATCACTATTGAGTATGTAATATCTGTTGTGTGCTATGTAATATTGTGTCTAAAATCAGTAGTGGTGAATATTAGTTTAAAAACTTGTTTGTGTTGTGAGGCCTGGTTTTCTGTGTCTTAAAGCATTCCAGTAGTTCTCTTCCCTTTGTTTTCCAAGTCCTTATTTTTGGAGGAGACTGTGGTGATATTTCTCCAGCATACCTTAAAATAAGATACAGCTTGGAGCTGACAGTCTTTGCCAGAGTAATGGCTTGCTGCAAGTGGACTTGATAAGTGCTCGGTACAAAGGAGAGGCTCCTGTTGGCAGCCAGTAGCACTGAGTTGACCAAATTGAAGGTTGTGTGCTCTAAGAGCAGCCAGGGATTTATCTGGGGGTTACTGACCTAGGGCAACCCTAACACCTTCGGTTGGGGAACAGGACTTGAGCAAAGTAAAAACTTTGAGGCAGACCCTGTTACACAGGGAAAGCAGACTTGTGAAGCACTGCTCCCCAGGGTGGGATTGGTTGCCCATTACTGAGTAAAACTTCAAAGCATGCAGAATGCTTGAAGCTGCAGTGCAAGTGGGATGTAGTTTTTGACCTGGATGAGCAGATCTCTGGGTGGTTTAGGGCTTGGGCTGCTTGTGAATGTTACCCTGCGGGACGGAGAAGTGCTTTTGGAGCAGCCGATGGAGAGGCGATGGCCTATAATGGCCTGAACCTGCCAATTTCACAAATGAAAACCTTCATGAAGGGACAAAATTTGGCATTTGTTAGAGATATAAGCAAATTGCTGAATTGTTTGTGTAGGCACAAAGCCTGATGTTTGTAGTAAGTCCTCAGATTGTTAGGATACTAGCTGCAATAATATAGCCTGCTGGACACAGGATGGTGTGTGTATTAGATACATGTTCAGACTCTGCTCATGTTAACCCCTCTGGCCTCATCTGCTGTGACAATGCAGGAAACCCGGTTCTTGCGTATCTGGAAGCTCAATTTTATTTTTAGCATTTGTAAACACACGTTGGAATGTGCAACTTTTAATGAGAATGGTGAATGGCCGAGAATTCTTAACGTGAGTTAGGAATACTCAGTCAGAAGGTTATGTTTTTTGGTTAGGATGTTGTGTTAGGCCAAGGGTTATGTCAGCCTTGTTTTTTTTTTTTTTTTTTTTTTCACAGAGAGAACCTGAAAACAACAACAACAACACACACACACACAAAAACAGTTCCAACAGCTGACTTTGAATAAATGTCTTTACAGGCAGGTGTCATCTCTGGCCATGGAGATGACTGGATTCTCAGTCAGTGACTGAGAATAGTGAAGACTGAGAACGAAAGTAATAGTTACATCTTATGATGAATGCATGTTTATTATAACAGAAGAGAATATGTTCTTGGCCCAGAGTGATGCTCTGCTGAGAGTGTCTCTGACTTTATCCGAAAGGACAGGAGGGATCTTTTCCTGTAGAGACCCTAACTCCAGGGCTTGATTCCATCTCCTCTGACCTGATCATAGCGAAATGTATGGTATCTTTCTCTACTGGAGTGGTGTTAGTTAGAATCTTCAGAGCTATGAAATTTCAATCGCACATGCATTTTACAGATTCCTCTGAACTCCTATGTTATAAGCCAGTTCCATTGCAACTGTTGATTTACTCTGGCAGAAAACAAAACCAACAAAAAAAAATCCACCCTCCACAACAAATAGTAGGGTTTGCACACAGCAGATTTAGAGAACTTAGTAAATTTTCAGTACTACTGACATACTCATTGCAGTGTCTACTTATTAATGCAGAATTATTTCACCAAATTGTTAATTCTTAAAATATAGTATCTTTTTGGTAGCAGGAAGTAGTTTAAAAATGCAAAACTTCTAATTAGCAGTGTCAGTCTATGCATAGTTATGAATATTTGTAACTCTTGTTATTTAAAAACTTGTGTGGATTTCTATCATAATATGCTTATAGACATTTAACTTACTATAAGTTCATCTTCTCTACACTTCTTAAAAAAATCAAAGCCAAACAAATGAACACTAGATTTTACTCTTTTGAAGTTTTAATGAGTTTAAAGTTCTAGTATCTCTAACTACACTATTGACTTGGGGCTTTCCCCCTCAAGTTTTGAAACAAAAATAGTACTTTCTTTTTTTCTTGAAAAGAGCTCAACCATTTTAAGATTTCCAGAATTCTAAACAAAACTTTCTCAAGTTCTCAAGAAGAAAATTTCAGTAGAAAAAATGCCAAATGGAAGAAAAAAAATGATGTGGAATGATAAACAGCATAGAAAAATCTAAGAAGTGAACCACTTGTTTGAACTTTGTGTCACAGGGTGTCAGTACTCATACAAGCATTAAAGAACAGGAATCGGTGCTGGAAGCTGTATTCTGAAATTGTTACTTGAGCTACAAACTTTTCTTTTTAAATTATTTTTGTGACACTGTGCCTTTGTATTTATTGCCAATATGATCATCTGTATATGTACTGTATAGGGATGAGTTATTATCCTTTCTACTTTAGGCTACTGAGGCATTTAAAAAGAAAGGATCCTACACAAATCAAACTGGAACAGTTAGAGCAAGGATTTTCTCTGTATATAAATGGAGCTAATTCAGAGCTGAGAAATTACCACAAAAAATTTAACTCACGTGGCTACCTCAAAAATGAGACACAGACCGCCAGGACAAATGGTAAGTTACATCAGAGTTTTATGGAGGTTGCAGCCTCAAAAATTTTAAATATTTGCTCATCAGAGCTGTAATTCAGTCAATGCAGTGACCTGTCAGGCTGTGGGAGTGAGGCAGCAGTGTTCAAGAACAGTGGAATGAAATTCCGTACTGCTTTCATCAGAGTACTTATTAAGCCAGTTGAATGTTACAAGGAGTCTCTGCAACACCCTATCAATTGCTCGGTTGATCCCTAATTAATTCCCATGTTTAATTTCCCCATCTGTCCACTTTTCAAAGTTATAACTAAAACTAGAAGATTAGAAATATATATAAATTGCAGTGTAAAATAATTATATACCTTTGTCTGATACATAACACTCTTTGTAAGTTTTAAGATATGATAGGCTTCAGTATTGTCTGGTTTCCTGCAGACAAATGGCATTTGATTAGAGAGACTATAATCAAATTATAGACTTAAATTTTGTTCAAGTTATCATAGTCCTCTTAATAAGACAGCTAATCTTTACTTAAATATTTGAAGTAAAGAAAATTTGCCGTTTTCTTCCTGTGGTTAGCTGGCTTTATTTGAAAAGTGAAGTTTTATTTCTCGTTTAAATCAGTCTGTCATAAAGAGCAATGTAGTAGTAGGAATAATTTTGCATGCATGAAGTTATAAAGAGGGAGCTTAGTGGCTTTCTAATCCATTTAGCTTAATGAAAATAAATGATTTCCCTAAATCCCAATGTAAAGCATTTTACCAGCCTTAGTCTGTTATCCTCATACTTGCAACCTGTCTCATAGAGTGTATCTTCTTAATCTGTTGCTGTATGGATAGTGTCTGCTAAGCTTTTTTTTTCCTAAAAAATTAAGACAAATATTTAAAAACAATGCTTAATATGAAAATTTATGATTTAAAGTTTGTTAATCTCAACAGTACCCAAAGCTAATTTTTTTTGTTCTAGCCATAACTCCAACCTCCATCTCTTTCTTTTTTTTTTTTTTTTCCCTTCCTTCTACACTGGGTACATGTTACTTGTTTTTCAAATTTAAGTAAGTTCAGGCTTGTTCTATCAGTCTGTTCTATTGTTTCTTGCAAGTCATAAAGCATGGGGGTGGGGAATGAGATTGTTACCTGTCTTTTCCCTTAGTTTCGCTGTTTTCTGTAAGAAAGTAAGAGATTGCGTGTAAATTTGCAAAAAGCTTCATGTTTTTGAATATTGGAAAAGAGGAAATTCTGTGCTTTTGTCATACTGGGGTGATATACTTTTAAGTAGCTGAAGGTGTGTAAACCAACATCTTTGACTTTTTGGTCAAAAAGCTGTGTAGAGCTGTTATGGCAGTAGCTGTAACAGAACTTTGTCAAGAGAAGTTTTCTCTTCAAGTTCTGCTGTGCAGTTGTTATCTCTAAGCCTAACCACGGTGTGTGTGTGTGTTTTGTTTCATTGTGGTTGCTTATTGCCCCTTGATTCAGTTCAGGTAGAACATTTAGCTTGTCTTTGGGATTTAGGGTACTTTTAAGGACTTAAGTGGCAGTCTGTGTTCCCTTCCTCAAATCCATCAACTTTGAGACAGTGGCATTATCTCTGTAGAAGAGAACTCAGTGTTTTGCTGTTTCCTAGCTATCCAATATTCTTTTTTTAAACATATGCAGCTGCAGTGAAAAATACCAACTAAATCATCCTGTCATTTTTCTTCTACCATTTGATTTTACCAGTAGAGTCCAATGTGGGCGTTATTGGTGATCTATATAAAATTCTTGCCTGGAGGTAGTATCTTAGCAATTCTGTAGTCTGTTTCATTTTTAGGCATTTCTTCTCAATGATTGAACATTATTTTACTCTCAGAAATGATTTCTGGCTAAGATACAGTGCTGAATTTTCTTCCCTATCTATACCCAGTAAGAATTATTGCATCATTTATTACTTCTAGAACATCCATCTATCAGATTAGTCTTTTCTAAAAAATTAAGAATGTGTGATGCTTAATAGTACAGAAAGGACTCCACACTTCCTGAAAGCGTCGTCATAAATCTCTCTGGGCTATTTTCTGTGTCTGTGTTTCCTAGAAATAATTAATGATAATAGTGATTGACAAACTTATGCTTAGGCTTGATAAATGAATTAAAGTAGATGATGGGCTTATAATATGTACAGTCGGGAAGCTGGTCTCCACGTACACTGTCATTTATATGGGTGTGTAATCCAGACAGTTTTACAACCAAGTCTGTACTTTCAGTGAATGTTGATGTAGTCTAAGAGATTTCTTAAGGGCAGCGTGGGGTCTCCTTGTATTATGACTAATATTTTAGTGGTGTCCTACTCAGTCCTTGGCTACTATAATAGTAGGCACTGTCAGCTTGAGTCTCCAAAGATACTCCTACTAGGGGATGACAACAGTGGACCTATTTTGTGTGCTGAAACAGGTGATAGTTTGTATTCATATTCTATCCATCCCATGGGAAGAATGTTTTTGCCTCCGTTGCAAACATCTCTTTAGTGTAGGTGACTCAGTTGCATCATCTTCTACGTGGGTTTTGAACTACTGTACTTTAGTGGCTTGGATTTGGTCACAGGAATCCATCACAAAATACTCGATTCTGAGAACCAGCACTGGTGGCGTGAGTCCTACCTTGTCCCCTTTTCTTATTTATGCTTGTACCATACATGATGACCTTCTGGGCACTTGCTTAGAAAATAAGGATTGCTTAAGAACTGAATGGTAAAAGTGTTTCCACTTTTGTCCAAAGCAGTGACCAAATCAGACCATGCTTCTAGCATTGTAATCTCAGGACAGAGAGATCTTGGTGCCTGAGGAGCCACAAAGCAGTCAGCCCCAATGCTGATGACTGCGAGGTATAGTTGGAGTTATCTAGGATTAGCCTAACAGTGTAACAGGAGCTATAGTTGGAAGGGATGTTTTACAAGACAAGATGTCAGGAATCTTATTTCCTCCCTGGAACAATCCATTCCCTTTCTTCTCTGCCCTGTTTCAGGCCTCTGGGAGTGAATAAGTACTTTGTGTAGAGGCAACAGAACAAGCCTTTGTTCATCTTGCTCTGTGGTTTTATGATCACTCGAAATTGACCTAAGCCTGCATTGTTGTACTACCTCTTGCTGTTCCCTCCTACATGCTTGTGCTAGCGTTTGTACAATTGTGGACAACCAGAAAGTACAAGTGACTAAATTAAAAGTAATCTTTGCTTTCTATTCTTCCTCAGTTAAATCTCGCTGATAAATTTTCTGAATGGTTCACTGCACAGGTGCAATGTAGGGTTGTCCAACCCAAAAAAGAAAATGCGGCGTTGAGAGTTGGGAATGAAGAACCTAATCTAATTTTGAAGTAAATCCTGCTTTGAATGAAAGGTTGGACTAGGTGACCTCTAGAGGTCCCTTCCAATGTAAATCTTGTGATTCTATCACCTTGGTAGGAATGCTGCTTCTTTTATTGGTTGTGCCAGTTTCTGCTGGCTTAAGATGACCACTCAATTATGGCTTAAAGAAGACAGGTTTTGCATCAGCTATTTTTCTCCACTGAAAAGAAATGGAAGCTGTAAATCTGTCTTGGACATAGGAAATGAGATGCCTTTATTTAGGATTGTACTGAGAGTGTTGATGATGTCCTTGCTCTGTTGAGGATGCTGATGTGACCTGCAAGATGTGCATCTTTGTGTCTCAGTAAAAGCATCTTTTCAAAAATCCATTGCTGTGCTGTAAGTTGGGACTATTTCCAGTACAGGGACCTTTTGTTCTGCTTGACCATACAAAGAATTTTCACCAAAGTTTCGATACCAACTCTCCCTCACCTTAGAAATGAAGGAAAATGATTGTTTTTCCTTTGTGTCTGACTTGTCCATGAAGAATGCTTCTCTGCACAGTATGTTAAATGTCCAATACATTGTGTTTAATCTGCCAGTACCTCAGTACGTTGTCTTAGTTTGAGAGTAAATGTACGTACAAAATCCCTTTGTAAACCCAGCACAACATCTGTTCTTCATCAGGGCCCTGTCTATCAAAGTCTGCCTTCAGCTTCACTTTACCATATACCCAGCTAAGAGCAGGAATGGTGTGCACACCTATGCTAGAACAAATTTCTGTACTTCATATCAGTGAATGTGGGGCTGTGCATGCTGTTGTGCTGACGTAGTTTTAGGCAATTTATTCTCTTGAATATGTGTGAGGGTGATTTATCCCCAAAGAGATTCAAAACTCTTGCTACTAGTACATAACTAGCCAGTATTTGAAGTGGAATGCCTTTTCAGTTGTTAATGTTATTCTCATATCAAAGATATATTCTTCACTCTTCATCTGGGGGGAAAAATAATGTGAAATAAAGTATGTATCATCAAATATTGTATTTCTGCTTCCCATCTTCTAATTCATCTTAGCAGCCCAGCTAAAAGCGAGTGAGTTGCAAGAACGCAGCACACAGACTGCACCAAGCAAAATACAACGCAAAGGATGGCTTCAGGTAAGAAGAAGTAATGCATCTTTGAACTAATTCTTACATCACAAATAATTTTGTGGGAAATTGATTGCAATTAGTGGAGGGTTGGCAGTTTATATGCTTTGAGATTCTCATAGAATCAGAAACTTGGTTTAGTCTGGATACTGGGTGACAACATGAAATGATACTCTGACCAGTTTTGTGTCTTCTTTGAAGCCTAAAGTGACAAATCTCATTGGTTTGGGTTCAGTGACATCCTTTACAAGACACTTTAGTATCTCACTTAAAGGATGACTACTCCTCACCTACTCAGCCTGTCCTTCTCAAAGAGCCTCTCTCCATGACAGTACTCCAGCTGTGGTGGGATATGGTTCATACATCTCTGACCCTGGTGACGTTGTAGCCTGTAACTGGACACATACCTGTAATTCTTTCTGTTTGTTCTCCATTAGCACAGTGACATTTCAGAGAGGCACTTATGTGTGCAAATTCACCAGAGCAGGCTTGAGGGCTTTCCCCAGGAGGTTATTCTGCCAGCACTTCTGTACGTGCCTGTGCTTTAAGCGATTCCACTTGAGCTGTTCTGTTGATTGCTATATCTCCACTCTTATCATTTTTTCACTTGTTGAGGTGAGAAAGTGAACCCCAATGGGAATTGGGTTTGGTTCCAAACAAATGATGTGTGCTGGGCATGACCATGATGTGTACTCCAGGGACTGCAGCAGGTATGGAGTTCAACTGGGGCACTGTACACATCAAACAATAATGCAAGGGCCCAAAGGTGAGCTGAGAGAGGACAGAAACCTTCCATGGAACAGAGGGGAAAAGGATTGCTCAATCTTAATATCATTATGTAAAAGATTATTACTCGTTTTGTACTGCTGATGGCACTAAAGATGTCTAATTTCTTTGCATGTTTCTTTTAACAGAAAACTGTGGAGATTAAAACAGAAAGGGGGACTAAACTCTGCATTAAACCTCCTCTGGAATACTCTGAGGATTTTGAACCTTATGAAAGCTTGAGCCTGGAGAGAAATAGTGACGATCCTCTCCATTACTCTCAGGTACAATTAGCAGTTGCCTTCTATAGTTTATGGAAGTGTCAATTGAAATGCGAGTGGGGCCAAGTATTAGTATTGACTAGAGCATGCAAACCCAGTATATAGTATTGACAGTAGGTACTGTAGGATATAATATTGGATAAGGATTCAGGGATGTACTACATATAATGTGGTATCTTAAGTTTGAAAGTCTGAATCCTCTGTCCCTTCTGCAGGCTGGTAACGGCTGAAACTAGCTATAGCTGATTTCTGTCCCCAAGATGTTTGTTCTCTGCTACCAGGCTACAACCAACAGATTGGCAGCCTGCAGATTTTGGGGAATCCATGTTAGAAGAAGCCTAATGTAATCCAGACTTGCTCTATCAAACTGAATTTAGTCTTAACACTGAACACTATTTAAAGAGCCTTAAACTAAGCTTACATTTATAGAATGTTCCTTTAGGGAACTAAATTACTTGATTTTTGAAACAATAGTAAGAAATGAAATAATGACCTGCTCTTAACCACGTGGCACTTTAGCTCACCTTAAGGATCTGCTTAGTGTTTACTCACCAGGAGCTGCAAGGATTATGTTGCAACTATCAGAGCAAAGCAACTGAATCTTCAGATAGGCTACCCTTGTAAGTGTTGCCTTTCCAAATAAGATCATCCCTACTCCCATTTTCTACTCAGGAACATTTAATTAAAAGTTTACTTAATAAGTAGTGTGGGTATAATATGTAGACAGTGATTTCTATTTTAAGATTTTTCTTTTATGACACTCCGCACACTTGATGCTCATATCAGTCAAGGCCTGACCCTCTCTGGACCAGTTCAGACTGGCACCGTGAACTCATGAATACATCATTCACTCTGATCATATGGCAGCTCAGGTTCTGGGTGGTAGGCGCTTGAAATGTAGCTGTTCGACCTTTTGCAGTGTGTGAGGTCCATGCCTGCATCAGCTGGTGACAACTGCTAATTGACTGTAGATATGGAGTAAGCTGAGTAAGCCCCAGGCCAATCTCTTTGACTATGTGACTAGTAAGGCTGTTCATTGGTGGCTTTTACCCACAGTCTGATCTAAAAAAGCAGTAAACAGCAATAAGCTCTGTATGCTTGTGTATGCTCAGTTCTGTCTCTGATTTTGTCTCTGACCTTGATGAAGCTCTAGAGGTAAAAGTCCATGTGACTATATTGTTATTTATAATGTTCCTTTGGGGAAACACAGTTAACTTGCAGATTTGCTAATTTCTCTTACAGTTTGCCTTGTTGTTGAATCTCGTGACTCATGATGTCTTTGGTCATGAGTCTCTTTATCTTTCATTATTAATTTTTATTTCATTGTTTTGTGATTCCTGCTCAGCTGTTTGTGGATGACTGCATTGTAAATCGTGAAACATTTTTCACAAGTCAGGATTCTGTGAGTCTGAAGAAATGTTTTTTGAGGTTTGGCATATCCAGAAGACGCTTGGACTAGCTGCTAAATCAACAATGATCTTAATTAGCAAACAAGTAGATGGAATTTCACTGTCTTCTCCCTTCTCTGCTCCTTTGCCTTCCCCCGTCATGCCCTAGTCCAGCACATACCATCATTAAAAGATGAGAAGCTCTTTCCAAAACAGAAATTGCTAAGCTAATATATTCAGAAGAGGAGGTGACACAGTATTTAAGATGTTTAACAGTATTAATTTGAGTTTCAAAACTCCTGTAACAGAAGACTTGAGTCTAGCAGGTCACATTATGAAGGCTGATGAATATCTCACTACACGTCTTAAGGTTTTTCTCTGTTTTTTTTACACCTGTAGCTTCCAGTTCCACACATGTATACAATCTTAGCGTATGTACACTTCATGTCTTTAACAATGGAATGTTAGAAAACCAGACTACCTTTTTCTGCTTCTTTCTACCTTTCCTGTACTGCTTTTGAGCTTATGATGTATTTTTTGCTCTACAAAACACAAAATTGCTTACAGTAATGTATTTTTATAATAATTAAAGTGTAAGTAGTAATCTTTTAATTTTAACCCAAAACTCCACTTACTGTTTGTATCCCAGGAGGAAATAATTCTGGTTTTCCTGAAGTTGTAGTGTGTTCTCTTGAATATCTTAAAACCTCATTAAATTTGCTTATAAGTTAAAAGAAAGCCCCTACAGTTCCCTGTCAAACAGCTGGAAATATGCTTAATATCAAACTCCAGGTTGCTTATAGACCCTCTTTTTGAACCTAGGTTTGTCTGTTCTTTGTAATATGTTTCTGTCAATGCGGCTTTTCTAACAAATGTAATTTGTAACAGGAGAGCAGCTTGAAGCTTTCATTACAAGCTGAACATACATTATCATGGTTCATTTGTACCTCACATAGCTTCCAGTTTTCATTTTACTCATACTGTTTGCTTACCTATACTTCTATTGAAACAATAACAACAAAGGTAGGAAAAGTAGATTTAAGATAGGCAAGATCTTTGCCTTTTACATTCGTAAGAATAAAAGGCTCCCCAGCATTATTTATGCTGTTTGTGGCATATGCTGTGAGAAGATGGGCAGTTTTTCCACAGTAAATTATTTTTTGCATAAAATCCTCTTGCTGTGGGTCCAATTCAAAACCTCTTTGCAAATTGGAGGCTTAGTTCATCAGACTATGTCTTTTCTACTGCTTTTTCAAGTACAGATATGTACATGCATATTATCACATATTAAATTACTTAAGAGATCTTGCTGTTGCGGACTCACAGCATGGCTGAGGCTGGAGGTCCCCCTGGGCCCATCTGCGCACCCCCCACCCCTAGCCTGAGCAGGCGGCCCAGGCCCATGTGGCTTTGGGAGATCTCCAAGGAGTGAACTCCACAGCCTCTGTGGGCAACCTGTGCCAGGGCTCTGGGCTCCGACACCTCCACAGCACACAGTGCCTCCTGGTGCTCAGAGGGAACCTCTTGTGCTCCAGTTTGTGCCTACTGCCTCCGGGTCTGACATGGTGTAAAGCTGGAAAAATGTGTGTCCTTGCCTTCTCCATTACTTACCTCCTGTTTTTAACTTACTCCTAAAAATCGATTTTGCACAAAAATTCCTTGGCCTACAGAATTTCCCTGCAAGGACTCTGACAAGAAAGTGCATTGGAGATGTAGGATGATTTTTCTTTACATGTCTTCACCAGGGAAATGAAGACATGACATAGGAATATGAATATCTTTAACTACATCATGGCTCTGAGTTCATGAGAAGATTTTTCTTTCTCCTAGGGGAGGAAGAGTCAGCCACATTGGTTTATGTTAAAATAAATGTTTGAGCTTTCCTGACAACTTGTTTGTCTGAATTGTATCAGAAACTGAAAAACAGCTTGCAAGTCAGTGTAGAAGAGAAAAAGATGGAAGAAGAAGACTCTGTTAGTGAGGATTATGACTCTGTTGAAGAAGTGATTTCAGAACCATCTTCTACTGAGGAAACATCCGCAAGCTTAGAAGGCCTTCATTTGCATAGCAGTAGATCATTGCAGAAAGAAGCTTCTGAAGATCAGGATGCTGGGAGATGCTCTGGCCTTGATTCTGGTGCTGTTACTGTGCTGGAGTACAAGCAGGATCAAAGTAGTAAGTCTCTGTGTGTTATACTACTACAGTATTGTAAGAATTCTTTGACAGCGTTGTTTTTAAGGGAATCACTACAGGTTTGTGCTGTAATTCAAAATACCAATGTCCACAATCACGTGCTGGAAAGGTGTCATACCAGTGTAGTGTCCTTGCTTTCTTTAAGCAAGTGTGCACCCCTACTTGCCTCTATTCCTTCCTGGGTAGCGTACAGAACCAGCCAGGTTTGTGTTATGTCTCTGGGTAGACTTTTGATAGAGGCTCTTCTCTTACTATATGTCCTTATTGAAATGTGCTTGTTTTTTTTTTTTCTTTTAAGTATAAATTAATAGATTATAAAGATACAAAGATTAAAACCTGTTTCTCATAGTCCCAGAGCCCACATTGAGTCTGTGTATAGTTAAATTCAGAGGTACAACATTCAATTTGTATGTATATATGGATAGACATCCTATAATAGTGGTGGGTAAATAAATATGACAATCATTGCCATAGGGTATTTAGAAGGTAAAATGTATTGATGGCTTCAGGAGCAGTTTTAACAAATTAATGGGTAGCAAATTCATTGTACTTTATGAGCTAGCTGCAAGCTTCAGCATGGTGAAGAATTGCACCATATATTCTATATTCCTCCCTGTTCTATATTCCTTGCTGCTGTCAGGGATGAGATCATAACATAGCTGGTTATTTGTTCTCATCTGGTAGGGATCTCTTATGCCCAAGGGAGCTGTACGCTGGGATTTGCTGTGCTGTTTGCTAGAGGAAAGACAACTGAGGCTGTAGGCGTACATGGCTTCTCAGTGTTGACAGCTGCTTCCACTTCCAGCTGTAGCTTCAGCCTTCTAGACCAGCTTTTCTTTCAAGGTTGCACTAATGAGTTTGAAGTCCTCAGGGATGCAGGTTTCAGGACCAACGTGGGGAGGAAAAAATAACAAAAAACAAAACAAAACAAAAAAACAAAAAAAAGCATAAAATTAGTTTCTGTATTATGTTACAGTGAAAGTAATATGCAGAAAAGCTTAACTGTTTTTGACAAATAAATACTTGCTTCTGAATACAGAAGGCATACGGTAGACACTCTCTCTGGTTCCTGGGCTGTAGGTCCAGCTTTTACATAATGATATAAATCAGAGCGAATGACTGCATCACCCAGTCTGAACCTGTACAGTACGCGACCTTGCATTTCTGTGAATGAATTCCAGGTGTTCAGGAAAACTTGTTTGATATACTGTTAACACTTAAAAACAAACAAAATGGTAATGTTGTTGCAGACTACTACTCCAATGGCAGAGTATTTTTGTATTAGTAGTATCTGACAACTTCCTGTTTTGTTTCTTAATGTGCTTTTTGCAGGACTGTGTATGAATAAGTGTATACCAGGGTAGCTCAGTTCTTCTCAGCTGCCTTTTCCACTGATTCAGAATCATGGTTTTCCACTCAGAAATTTCTCTTATTGCTTCCTCAGTAGCTCACTTTGTTTCACATGATAGGTCTTTACTGTTTATTTTTATTAGCACAAATGTTTGCCATGGTTGAAAAAATAGCTCTTTAAAAATGCTATCTAAAACTTGTGCCGACATTTTAACTCCTCATTCTTCACCCATTTTATTTGTAAAGTCTCTTTGTTTCTGCTATCCAACATCCCTTCATCAGATTGGCTTTCCTTCTGAAATTCCTTGGGATTGTCTCAGAGAATCCACATCACATAAAGCTTCAAGGCTTTTCTGGAGGTGTTGTATCATGATGGGGTTAGGGGTACCAAAACTGCTTGTCTCTTCATCCATCCTGTTTGTAATATGCACTTATCAGGTGTGCATACATGTATTTGATGCAAGTGCATCATCTTAAGATGATTCTCATGTTCCAGGTAAGTGTAATATTTCTAAGGCACTGAACTATGATCTCCTCCACCCCCCAGAATACCTCATCTGCTTTTTTTTTTTTTTTCCTTTTTTTCTTCCTAATGGGAAGTTGCAGAAGTTTCATTGGTTCTGCTTTTACTTGAAGATCTATTTCACTGCTGTGATGACCCTGGGCTCCGTCTGTCCTCCAACCAAGCCCATGTGTTGTTGTGTTGTACTTTACTGAGCACTAAGGTTGGAGAACATACCAGGTCTCCAGCTTAATTAGCATTCGAGTGGACTTGATTGAAAGGAATCAAGGCTTTTCTAAATGTAAAAGGTACAGTGGAGTGTAACAATTGTAAACTGGAATACAACAGAAACTTTTATGCAAGGAGTAACAAAGGAAGCAATAATTTTTCATTGTGAAAAGAGATGTTTGATTGTAGAAATGCAGAAGGGATTGGACTGAGCTCTATAAAATAGCATATGGTGCTAGGATATTAATCACTTTCACTTGTAATGCAAGGACTGAGAGCAGCAATGATGTTTTCAGGCAGCAGGTCTAAAGCAAATACAAATAAATTGTAGATCCCAGTGCCAAATGATGTGACGGCCAAATTTTAAGTGCATTCAAGAAAGATTTACACAACTTCATGGAAGATGATAGGGACACTGTTGTTTGTTAAAAATGTTTTACATGCATCTTCCTGTCCAAGAAGTCCTTAAAGGGCTGGTCAGTGTTTGTTGAGGAGAGTGTTACTCTGAGTGTGCTCAGAGTGTGCCCTCGTCTGGCCACTGTCAGGCAGGTTCTTGTGCTGCTCCTTTGATGTGACTTCCTTATATTTTGCTTTCCCGTTACTTTATTGTTGAAGATTCTCATGCAGACTTATTCACTGTCAGAGCAGCTCTGCTGGCTCTGGCATGTGTGGGGAGATGTAAACAGAAATTTATTGTCCTTCTTTGATTTCTTCCATTTTCTGGGGCTCTATGTTTAATTTTTTTTTTTTCTTCAGGGATAACCAAGATATAGCCCTGGTAAACCCACTTGCATCACCAGGTCTAGACACCTGAACAACAATTGTCTCAGACTGAGATTTCTCAAGAGACTTTTGAAAGTATATTTTGGAACTGTTTTTGCAGTAATCAGAGCAGCCAAATTTTCCTAGTCTCAGCTTCCTCCATTTCACATTTTTGGGTGCTGGATGCCCGTTATCATAGCATGTGCTATTTAAGCTTGGTTGTAGATCTGTCAATTTGCCAGATGGATTTTTAGCTACTCCCCTCCCTACCCGCCAACCCCATCAGGTCTTATTTGGAGACCTCAGTGTCCAAGCCCAGAACCAGTCACTAGATCTCACAGACAATTAGCTTGTTAAAAGTAGAAAGTTCAGGCAGAAACCAGACTTAGTTTCCCAACCTATTTCAGGTACATTCATTGTTCCATTGTTCTTTTTTTTTTTTTTTTTTTTTTTCCTTCATCCATAGTTAATTGGTCAACTAGAGAGGAAAAATCTTTGCATGAATTGAGTAAAGGAGTGTTCTTTTGCTCTTCTTAATATCATGGAAATGAGTAAAGTGTGTGGAAAGGCAGCAGCAGAAGACAGGAGAGGAACAAGGGGCGCAGTGACAGCGTGAACAAGATATGTGATTTTATTTTTTCTAGTGAGAAGTTTCAAAGCTGTGATGCAAGCAAAGGAATTGTTAATAATTCTCAAATGAAAGTGTAGATAACTGTTCTTATGAAATGCACTAGGTAACCCTCTCCCACTTTGGAACTTCTTAATAAGACAGTTTAAAGTTATTTTTTGGTACAACTATATTAATGAATGACTTGGTTTCTTGTGCTTCTTTTTTTTTTTTTTTTTTTTTTTTTCCAGTAATGCTGAAAAATACCTGCTGCAGTCAGGATATACTGGTCTAACATACTTCACAGTGAAATATTTTATTTTGTTTCACTAGGTCAGTGCAAGCCATGCATATGTATTAATACATCAATAGAATCGCGTCAGTAAAAGGAAGGAAGGATATGGGTTATCACTTTACCTATGCCAGCATAATTAAAGTAGCAAAACTTTAGTATTTAAGGTCCAATAAATTTTTCCTGTCTGACTGTTCCTAAATATCTCTGAAGTTGATTTTTTTTTTTCCTGTTTCCTTATTATCTTGCAGAAATGAAGCCAGTACGAGTTCTCTCAGCAAAAAGAAAAGATAATGCTGAAATGTACATTCCTGTCAGACCAGTTGTGGTAAAAAATAAAATCAGTCGGCCACTCTCTGCTGAGTCCTTGCAGCTGGAAAGACATGAAAGAATTTGCTATAGTAAGAAATAAGAATATATAATGTCAATAAGGAGAGTTTTCATGCTTTTTTCCCCATTGGTTTGGGTGTAATTTCAGCACACATCTGTCATAATGAAATTTTTCTTAGCTGTTGTCTTTTTGTGTTGTTTTTAGTACCTCGGGAGTTTTAACTTTTGTAAAACTGTGAGAAAGTCTAGAGCTTGTACGCTTTGGTCTTCTGACGTATCTTTATTACCTTCCTTCTCTTTTTGCTTCCGCACCATAAGACTTTGTTTTCCTTTTGTTCCTTGTACTTGCTCTGTGTTTCTTATTTTCCTGATGGGGATCTATTCCTTATGGTATTAACAGAAGTGTGTCCTAAAATCAGGAATTTACCCCTTGTTGAAAGACTAACACAATGCATTTACAGCAGGAAATGAACATGGTTTTCCCACAGCAAAAAAAAACAGCTTTCTTGCTGCTTTGGGTAGACAAATGATAGATGGGTGCAAGGACAGCACTTAAGCACAGTAGAGCATAACAGTAAATGGTGCTAATATCATCTTCAGCAAATATTGCAGGAGTAGTGGAATGGAATCAAAATTTAGTAATATGCATGTCTAAAACGGTACTGTGCTGTGATACTGGTGTCCTGTCCCATTCTTTGTGCCCACCTGTGTAACTGCATGTGGAAGGAGAGAGTCACTGCTTCTGTAAGGGTGTCTGGTTAGGGACCTTTTACAATATCATCTTTTCTCTTTTTTTCCTCATTTTCCTTCTAGTAAGCAGAGGAGGGATACATAAACAACATACGGAGACACAAACCAGACTGGCAAATAAGGGAGGCAGAAAGAACCAAACCTAGTCAGTCACACTAACTGATAAGGGCATGTGGAATGGGGGAATGTTTAATTCAGTAAGGGGATCTGATCGAGGATCTTGTCAAATGGGATCCTAAGGAAAAGGGGAAAGTCATAAACAAAATATACAGCTGCAAACCTGACAGATAAACATAACAGATTCTAAACAAGAAACAATCTTCATCAGTCACGCTAGTTGATGGACTGCAGGCAGAATAAAAAGGACTTGGTTCTACACCTGAAGATGGTGTAAGGTATTAATGTATCCAAATCTCACTTCTCTTTTTTTTTTTCCCTTAAAAAAAGCAAGTGTAAATAACAAACTTTATTTTCTTCTCCTCTAAACCCATAAATCTGTTTCCAGGCTGTGATATTTCTATTTTTCTGTCGTGTGTTTGGGAAGATGGGTGTGTGTTTGGGCATTTTTGACTACTTAATTGGTAAGGTCATACTCGGTTTTGTGTCCTGGTTTCGGCTAGGATAGAGTTAATTTTCCTCTTAGTAGCTGGAATGGTGCTGTGTTTGGGATTTAGGATGAGAATAATGTTGATACCACACTGATATTTTAATTATTGCAAAACAGTGCTTACACTAAGCCAAGGACATTTCAGCTTCTCACATTGTCCTGCCAGTGGGCAGGCTGGGGGTGCAGCAGGAGCTGGGAGGGGACAGACTCAGGACAGCTGACCCCAGCTGGCCAAAGGGGTATTCCATGCCATATAATGTCATGCTGAACAATTAATATGGGGGGGCTGGCCAGGGTGGGGGAAAACTGCTGTACAGGGATAGGCTGGGCATCGGTCAGCAGGTGGTGAGCAATTGCATTGTGCATCACTTGTTTTTGTACATGTTAGTAGTAGTAGTACTCTTATCATTATTATTTTCCTTTCTTTTCTGTCCCAATAAACTGTCTTTATCTCAAAGCTTTCACTTTTTTTTGATTCCCTCTCCTCATCCTGGGTGGGAGGGAGGGTGAGTGAACTGCTTTGTGGTGCTTTTTTTTTTTTTTTTTTTTTTTTTTTTTTTAGAAGAGTCTTTGGATTCCTCCAAAACAGCTGAATTACCCAGGAAATACCCCAACTATTAACATAGCTCTGTTTCAGTAACTGAAGTGGATGTTTTAAATGTATGCTGTTGTAATGTTCCATATCTGTATGGCTGGACCCATTCCTTCTTTTGGCAGGACCATTAAGTCGACCAGAAAGACCACTTTCATCAGCTCGAAAGAATGTGTGTGAGAAGGATTCTGATCTCTCTGTTTCAGCTGTGGTTAAGGCTATGCAAATTGAAAATGAAGTCTTGCAGAGAGATTTGCAAAGACAGTCTGTTTCCACAAATCCTCAAAAGGTATGGCAAAATTGATGTTTGATCAAGTACAAAAAAAAAGACATTCTTTCCTTAAACATGAATTATAATCCTAAAATTCGTACATAATTATAAGGTTGTGTAAGAATGAACGGCGATGTCTCTCAACTCTAGTTGGATTTGTATTGTTATTCCATACGGGGTCTTTGTTTTTTTTGTTTTTTAAATCTGCTTCCTTGGGATACCATCCCGTAATGCACTCTTAATTTCATGGATCACCACACAAGTGATAGACCAGTCACATGATATGTCTATACAGTCAAATACACAGCTACAGACCCATTTGAACAGTTCTCTTTCTGGAAGCTTCTTAAGCAACATAATACGTTACTTCCATGCCAATAAATCCTACCTTCCTACTGAACTCATTCATATGGGCACAGTTTCCTATTAATACATATGTAGATTATAAGGTATGCAATTTGTGTATATCTCTTATCAAAGGCAATTAAAAAAATCTTAAATAAACAAGGAAATAAGTGAAAATCTACTCCTTTCAGATTCAGATCTGACTATTATTCCTTGTTTAGACAAAGAATTGGGAAGTTTGTCCTGATTGTCCTAGCTGATCATTAGGTGTAATAATACCTCGGTTCTCTTAACAAAAAGAAAGTAGATAAAGAAATTTGGGCATAAACTGAAATTTACAGAACTGCCTGTTTTGGACAGTGTTCATGGATTTAAAGTCTGCTTCTAGTTTGGTGTTTGGGACCCCCACATATACAGGAAGGAAAAGAGATGTGCTTATTGCCTTTTGGATTTACTCATTTGAATTTCTGAGACAGCACTGCTTTAACCTAAAATGTTGTCCCTTAATTTGTGAGATAATGCTATGGTGAATCTGTATCCACTGTCATCTCTGAGTCAACAATAAGTTTCTGGGGAGTTTTGGTCAGGAGCCAAGGATAAAATGTTCTTTTATTTTTAGGTGAATACTTTAAACATGGTGTTGTTGCAATCTAGGTCAATTCTTCAATCTTAGTTCTCCTGTTTTTGAGATACATTATGTGAGAACATTCATTGGAAAGAAATCACAAAAGTATCTGCGTGCTGGCGTTCTGACTAATACTGTTATTCTTAAAAAATAATGAAGTAATATTTAAAACAGATGTAACGTTACCTTGACACTTGAGAAGGAGTTTCAAAAGCCCCCTGTTCTGAAGCTGACCTAAATGATCTTCCAGAAGTAGTTTAATTCTACTACACAATTAAGGAATTGTAAAAACTTGGCCTCTGATATTTAGGTGTATAACAATGCATAATATTGAAGAAGTAATTCACTTCTAAGCATTTTAAAGTTCTCTTAGTCTTCGAAAATCATAGAGATAGAAATGACCTAAGAACAGAAGGACTGCCATTCCTCATCTGACTAGTTGTTCACCATGCTGTGTATTCTGTCTCTAACAGAAGCTACCAGCAAATGTTTAGGAAAAATAACAAAGGGATCAGCGTATACTTAAGCAGTGGTGTGCAGGTAGAGAAAGAACCTATAGCATTGTAAAAACTGATGGGCTTTTTCTCTGTTTTAACTACGTGTTTAGAGTTACAGATTAGCTAAGATTAGCTGAGAACAATGTGAATGAAATGTTTATTTTTTTCTTACATAGGAGTTTTCTGTTCCATCTGTTCTCTCTGCAATGGATGAACCTTCAGAAAAAAGTCAGGCAAGGGCTGCACTCACAGAAGCTGTTGAGAGAATTTGTCCTTTTGGAAGCAGGTATGTATACTTCCTTTAAGGCTAGCTTCCTTTTCTGATGGGGTATTTTTCAGTACTGGGCACCACCACACCCAATAATCTGTAGATGCCCAAGATTTTGGGCAAGTATTGACAAAAAGATAGAGAAGGTTCTAGCCTTGGGCTAATGGCTGTGAATCAGAGAACTGAACTGCCAGCAGCCTGTATTAACCATGTACTTCTGTTTGTATTTCCTGTGTATTACTTTCTCAGACTGCTTCAGAGAACTGGAGCCCAGTCTTCTAACTAGACTGTGTGTATCTAAGGTGGGATGCTGCAACAGTTGTCATTCAGCATGGGTATATGTGAGATTGTTCTGTGGGCTGTGTGGGTTCATCCTATCATCTCTTCACCTTCACACAAATGAAACTATTTCTTAAAAATGCAAGAATTATAAGGAAATAACATATAAAAGAATGTGTGTTTCAGACAACAACAGAAACTTCTGAAAATCCTTCAGGAGACTGAGAGCCATTCTGCTTGTGACAATGAAATATTCCTTTCTGATGAAAAATCTGAAGCAGATTCCATTTTAAGAGAGAAGGTCTGTGTATATGTGCACCATAACTGATCCTTGCCAGTACTACTGAAATACAAGTGCATTGAATGATCTGCATTCCACCAATTCTGCCTTACATCAACTAATAAAGCTATGGAAAGGTAATAGTAGAGAATTTATCATCCTCTTAAATTGCAGTCCACTCCAAAGCCTTAGAAAGCAGCTCTCTGTTCTTCGTCTTATTAGAAGGTACCTCTTTGGATTACTTAATTCTTGTAGTCTGTAGGGTAGAAGGGAACATAAAGGACCTCTTTAGTTCACATTTACTACAACTGTTTATGTGTAGCACTTTCTGCTATGGAAGTGATAGTTGTTTTCTTCTCTGCTGTGGTAGGGCTTTTTGAAGACCCCACTGATGTTCTCATCTTAGGGTGCCTTTTCTCCTCTTGAGAGTTGCGTTCTAGTGTTGGATACATCCTTAACTCCTCCTTGTGATGATTTTGCAACATAATTTGTGTTTCTCTGGTGAAAATTATGAAATATTCAGATCCCTAAAGAGGGTCCCAACTTCTTGGTATTTTTAAGAGGCTGTCAGGCTTCATTCCATAGAGCCATTGCAAGAAATCCATGTAACCAGATTATTTTGTTTATCTAAATCATTTAATTTCTTTCATTCCTAACAGTTACTTTCATTCCTAATAATCAATAAATCTGTTTCTTCAGTATATTTGTTGTAGTAGAAAAGCATTGCTTCCTTAATGATAATGTAAAACTACACAGAAATAAACCTAAACTATTTACCTTCTTAGTCAAGAGTGTCAAAGCAGCTGGTACTCTGAGAATTTTCTCAGTTTTTCCTGAGAACATGCTGATGTTTACCAGCTTACATGAGCTCTAACACATTTTGGATGACTTAGCCATAGTGATCTGATGCATCTCTTTCTAAAATATGTCAGCACATTTGTAGTGTGGTGGTCTCTGCTTATTCATGCTTTTAATAGACCTTATAATTTGTGTAGTAAAACAGATTACTGCTTGTTAGTAAGAATAAGGTCCTTTGTTAATCATCAAGGTGATTTAAGCAAAGGATAGCAGAGGTTCTTCAACAGAAGTTGCTCTTTTAGAGATCTTATCTATATAAATTCCTTCTCCCACTTGTCTCCTGGTAGTCCGGTTCTATTGGACTGCTTATTGGCAAGAGATATGGAAGTTGTTTAGCTGTCTCTATGCTTTGTGCTCTCACATCGTGTGGGAGGCAAAACATCAAATATCAGTGAGCTTGTGCTGGCTTGTACAAACCTGCAAATTGTGTGTTGTTTTTTTTTTTTTTTTTTAAATTTAAGATGGAAACAGTTCTGCTAGTAGAATGTATCTTAGAAACCTGCAGTCTCTGCGATAGTGATATTTGTAACTCTTTCCAAATATGTGAATTGACAAAAATGTTTAATAAACAATATTTGAAAAATTCAAACGCCATAAAATATAATTCATGTTGCTCATGCCTCCTGTTTTTGACTCTTACCCTGAAGTTTTACAGTATAGTTTGTAATCGCAGCTCACGTGTTATTCTGTGAGCAGAAAACTGGTTTCTCTTTTCATCAGAATGACAAATGAAGAAGACAAAACAGAGAGCTGTTTTCTCCTTAGGTTTGGAGTGGATGAAATCTAAGAGGGTGATAAGTTCTGTTCTCTTATCCTGCTATAGGTTTATTAGTTGGTGTGGGACAGAATTATTAGAGTCCAGAATAATTGATTAAATATCATCCAGATAGCTTTTTGTTTAAAGACATTTTGCTTCTGAATTGTCAGCATTGTAGTATTAACAGTCTTCATGTTGCTGCAGACTTTGTTGTTTTGTCAAATTGTTCTGTTTCATTTGGGTCCAGATGACAAGTGTGGAAGTACGAGATGCCATTTATGTGACTATGGAACTTCTTTCGAACTGGGGAAATCCAGTAAATGTTGGCTTGAGAGAGGTGGAATTCTTTGATTTATGCAATGAAAAGATATTTGTGTCTCCTCATGATGTGGACATTCGAAATGCTGACTACCCAGGAGATTTGTGCTGCTTGGTCAATCAGAACTTAAATGTAAGACAGCTTAGTACTGAATGTAACAACTTCTTATTTTACTATTTCTGTAATATTCCATTGCTAAGGTTTTTTGTTTGATTGCATGATTTCATTTTGAACCTGACTTGCAGAACAGCTATCTGAAAATTAAAAACATAAAAATTGCAATTTATTATTAACAAATCCAGCTTTCCTGTACAAGATGTTGGTATTCAGTTATAATGTTTTTGAACAGAATTTGATTAATTTGTTTGATTTCGTTAACTTAGCAATTGGAGGGAGACACATTTATCTGTGCCTCTTTATATATAAACACTGTGATATTATCTTGGGTGAAAGAACACATTCAGTTTTTAAACTATTGTAATATAATTATAGTATCCGTAGAACAAGATCACAAAACTTTAAAGACAAGAAATTTTGCATTTTTTACATTACATCTGCTGTTAAACCAAGTACTACTTGTGATCTGAAGGTATAGGAGCTTCACTGCTTTTTCTTCCAGTTATTAAATGTGAATTTCAGTAAACTTAAGACTGCAAACTTAAGACTGAAATGTACTTCTTTTCTCCTGTCCCCTTGTTATGCTTTTACCTAGGGAAGGACCGTGGAAGAATAAGGATGGTTAGGTAGGTGCTTTTGAACAAGAGATTAAGAAAAATGTATGGTGTGGTAAAGAAAACTACTTCATAGTTCTCCTGTTAGATAGTAAATGAGGTGCTTTTACGTACTGAAGACAATGCACTCTCAATAACTGAAATGAAATACAGTACAAAAAAGGCAGGGATCTCCTGGAAAGAGTCCAGCGGAGGGCCACAAAGATGACACAGGTCCTGGACTGTCTCCCCTGTGAGGAAAGGCTGAGAGACCTGGCTGTGTTCAGCTTTGAGAAAAGACTGAGAGGGGATTTTATCTATGTCTATAAATCCCTTAAGTGTGGGAGACAGAGGGATTTGGCCAACTTCTTTTCAGTGGTTTGTGGGGACAGGACAAGGGGCAATGGCAACAAAATAGAGCACAGAAAGTTCCACACCAACATGTGAAAGAACTAATTCACGGTGAGGGTGATGGAGCACTGGGGCAGGCTGCCCAGGGAGGTTGTGGGGTCTCCTTCTCTGGAGATATTAAAGGTCCATCTGGACACCTACCTGGGCAACCTGCTCTAGGGAAACTGCTTTAGCAAGGGGGTTGGACCCGATGATCTCTTGAGGTCCCTTCAACTCCTACAGTTCTGTGATTCTGTGAAATTCTGGTGCTACTGCAGAGATCAGAAAACTCCATAGCTCTTCATAGTGCCATATTTTCAGTTGTTCTTGGGATTCGCTGTATGTATTTTGACATACTGATGATATAAAATGTTCAAAACTCACCGTGGGACTTCAGAGCTAGGATTCTAATAAAAATGAGTATGAGTGGTTGAATTTACTAAATGACTTAGTCTTTTAAAAGTACAAATTTTAGTGCATTTTGTGCTAGTGATACTCTTCGACTTGCAAGGTGAATGAAAATAGAAAGAGGGCAAATGTGTAATACTCTAAAAGTTCATTGAAACTCAGTATGGAATGTTACTTCCAGACAAATATTTCTACTTGTAACATCTTTCTTGCTGTCTCCTGGAAGTTGTAGTTTGTGTGTCATAAATGCCTTGTCTCGTTTATAGGCCATGCTCTGTGCTGGTTTCCAGTCAGTAGTAGTAGTTGTGATTCTCAGTCTTTCTGGATAGTTATATACTGTGTAGTAATGTAATTATTAATCCATCACACAGCATTTTTCATATATTCACATATCCCATTATTCTTAAGCCATGATGTTTTATTTTTAACTGATTACAGTGTAACATAGTCCTTTAAATTGTTAATTTCCTCAAGGCTCAAGCCTTCCTTTCCTTTGCATCGGGCATACTTTCAGTGCCCCCACAAAGCAATGTATCAGAGGCCAGTCTCTCAGAAAATCTAAAGACAAAGGTTCCTGCTCTCACTTTTTGCTTTGATTCTGCTCAAATATAACGAGTACTCCTGGCATATCAGGTTCACCCTGACAGTTCAAAGAACTTTGGGGCTAGATTTCTTCAGCGTTAATGCCAAAGATGGTAACTCTAGACTCCAGAGCAGAGTACCTAATGTGTAATGTTATAAAGCATGAGCGTCCCCCACAGACTGAGTTTTGGCATGGATTCATTAATGTATCTTGAAGTTCTGATGTCAGTTCTTTGAAATGAGTATGCTCATTCTACTGACAAACAATACTATGTCCACAGTTGCGTCTCACTCAAGACAACATATCGGAGCCAGGCTGATTATTTCTCCTGTTGTTTGGAAGATCTGCAGCCTTTACAGATCTTCTGGATAGAAGTACAAATGGGTCTCTCCAGAGTCTGTTTTGGCTCTGAGTCTGCTGTCTGCCTGTTAAAGTAACTCTGGCTCTATATCAGTACACCCAGAGAACCTACTGATTTCTAGGCCATCAGGTTCTCACTTAAGAGGTCTGAGGTCTGGAGAAGACCTTCATCACATGTTGTCAGCTGTTGGAGAATCATTATTCTTTTTTTGATCATGCTTGTTCACAATATGACTCAAATAATATGATGTAGCCTTGAAATTGATCCTGGAATTGGCTTTTCACTGGTTTGAAGGATATTGTTCAATGTCAATAGACTTTCTTTCCTTTTTAATGTAAAAAGGAATAAGCCCTTCTGGTGCTTGTGTAGTTGTTATGCCCCAAATGCATTCAAAGTAACAATGATGTCCCAAAGCTTGTTGAGAGGTCTCTGGGGCAGAGATGACATAAACCATCAGAACTTTGAACAGGTAGATGACCACTCTGAGAACTGGTTCTGTTTGTTCAGCAGGCAGGCAGAGATCTGTCCTTAGTATCATCAGACATATTTAAATTACTCGAGAGGAAGGTTTTATTTACCATCTATAGGGAAAACTGAAAGGCTCAGTTCTTAGTGAAAGGATGTGGAAAAATATTGGCTTTGTGTACCTGCTGTGTGACTGTATGCGCTATGGATTATTGAAACTAGGAAGGGAGGTAATTTACCGGCTCATCTCAGGTCACTGAAATGTTGTTTACATGTATGTTTACATGTTGCCCTTATTCTTCTCTGTTTTGGGGTAACATTTGATGTCCTGTATATTAACATTTAAAGTTTTGATTTTGAAACTCTTTATTCCTTGCTTCTTTCTGAACTGCCACACATCCTTTTTCTGTTTCTAAACATGTAGAAATAGCACTCTTGAACAGTGCCCAGAATTAGGCATACTTTGGTATTTAAACTATCTTTATTGTCAGTTGTCTGTAAAATCGATGTTGGAGATTTCTATTTTATCTTTTAAAAAAAATAAATAATCAAATATAGCTCTAAGAAATATATCTGCAAGTGAAATTAATTATCTGCAAATCCTGATTAAAATAAAGGGAGTGAAATAAATTCGATGTTTCCCCTCCTTAGATGGTAAACAGGAGCACAAGCACTTTAAGAAATTGTGAAATGATTATGCAGTGTCCATTGTGCTCAGTGATCCTCTCTAGTGCCAGCAAAGCTGATTAATTTGATTAAAATAAACTGGACTTGCTTTGACCCTGCAGTTCCAAAGCATGGCAGACTGCCTGTCATTCATGAGCATGCAGATGTCTCACTTGGGAACGCAAGCAGCTGACCTTTATCTAATAGTCAGGTTGAGAGCTGTCTTACAGGCAGGAGAGTCGGATTTACTGTTTGAAAATAAGGTTAAGGTTTTGCTCTTAACGTAACAGGTCTTATTAAACGGTTACTTTTCCAATTGATTTTTTTCCTGTGGGGTGATGAGTTAATTAAATATCCTGCTTTGGAAGAAGGTGTACTGGTGACAGTCTGATTGTATATGTTTTTAGACGACAAAGGAATGCTTCCTTTGGATGTGCCCTTTCCATCCTCCCATCCAACTTTACTTTGTTATCCGCAACCCCACCCGGTCATGTGACTTTGGTATATCCAAGATCAAGATTTGGAATTACAACAGCACAACTAGTGTAAGTAGTCTTTTCTCAACTCCTCTATGCATGCTCTACTTTTCCTATAGAAACTCAGTTTAATTTTCTTTCCAAAAGTATGAAATAAAAATAGATAACGTTTTCTCTAGTGAAATGCAGAGCTAGGAGAGGCCCATGTTTACTGCAGATTTTTGCTTCTGTTGTTGATTGTAAGTTGTAGCAATGTAAACATGAACATTTTCATAGGCACAGTTAGCATTTGCTATGAAAGCTGTTACAAATCTCAAAAGACCTAGCAAAAGGCTTGCACATTCTGTCAGGTGATCTTTTACTGTGGTGAGAAATAAATATACAAAGGTAAGTGCATCTTAATATTCAGGGCTCTGGGTTGCTTTATTACAATATGTAAATAAATGTTGGATTTCTCATGTGTGTAGGTATAAACAAGGTGACTGGTGTTCAATTTTTGTTTTGTTACTTTAATTAAAAATATACTAACTGCATGTACGTAATATAATTTGTAATCTAGTGTTACAAGAGAGACATCTGATGACAGATGGTCTCTTGTTTGTGTGTTTGAATGTCACCATGGAAATTATTCTTGTTTGTACACTGAAGTGTTGAGGAAAAAAAAATCCCAGGTACTGGATGAAAGAGGATTTGCTGTTCTATTTTATAAATAAGAGGCTTTATCCCTGTGGTCTTCCTCTCATCCATGTTCTTATATAAGCACACGTGGTAACTTATATGTATGGAAGTGGCTGTGGAGTGAACAGCTTAAACAAGTTTGTTATCATGTGATTTATACGTATTTTCTGGAATCTTAATAGCTTTTTTCTATTAAAATGTAGGCTATAGAATGTTCCGTCATAGTTAGGGTGTGAAAGGGATTGCTGCTTTTGGAGGTAATACTATGGTTTGTTACCAAACCTATTGAATATATGGGAAATACACATAAACATATTTGTGTGTTGCAAGACTTTTTTTTAATAAACTGCTATGAGGCGAACTGTAAAATCCATTAGGATTGTAATTCCATGGATTTCAGATTTCAGTTGCAGTCCAGCAGTATACACGAGCTCATTATTCTTAATGTGAAGGAATAATCAAAGCAGTTCTACCTAACTATGTCATGAGGACATTTTGTCTGAGAAGGATCAGAAACAAAAATACAATTAGCTAACAATTTTCTTCCTGTTAACATAAATCCAGAGCTGTATTTATTTGTTTTAAGTGTTCTAACCTTCTTTCCCTCAGAAAACACATAAGCGAGAGGCACCCATGTACTTCTTCAAATAGATAAAAGACTAATTCAGACCAGTACTTACGGATTTTTGAAAATATTTGAGTTTTAGCTTTTGATTCTGAAAGTAGGAAAAAACTGTCTGAAAGAAGCTCTAAAAACCAGGTCAGATTATTGTCATGTATTCATTGGTTTAGTGCATTACAAAGAAAGTCTCAGAGAATGCTTCACTTTGCCTTCTTTATTTACTTCAGATGAGGTCTGTGAAAAATGTGTTCATGTTGAATCTGTGAAAACAGATCAAGAGTAAGGATGCCCATTTTTTTTCTCAAGTTTGTCAAACACGTAAATACTTTCTCTGGCCTTGAATTTGAATTGTTACTTGATACTTTTAAAGCCCTTTTCATAGGATTCTATGTAGTGACTGTGGTATGGCTTCACAAATCTGTGAATGGAATTAATACTTAAATGCATGGATGTTTTAGATGCTTTCCAACTGGATAATCTTTCAAGTGATTATTCATCCTTGTGTATATTTAATGTCCATTCTCTTGAGTTGGAGATTTTTTTTCACCCAATTCGCTGGACTGGGGTGCATTGTCTGTACAGTTGCGGTTTTGCAGTTCCTGGCTAATCTGGAGTTTTTTTCCCACAGAGTTAGGTTAATAGAAATACTTTTTCCTTCTTGTTTTTGACTTATTGCTCCTCCTTTTTCACTTTTATTTGAGAAGTCAGGCAGAGGCAATGTTGTTTTCTGTACAGCTATAATTCTCAGAAAAGTGTCTCCAGTTCAAAGCTTTGTCCTTCCTGACAGATACCATTGAAATGTCCAGAAATATACTCTCTGTTGCTTGATTGGAAAGCACTATGCCAGCAGGTGCTCTGTTGGGGCTGAAGTTGAAAGCCAAGAAAGAATATTGAGGAACCATAAAACTGTTTTCACAAAATGGGGGGGACTCATTCCAATATGTTCTGTTCTTAAGCTGTTGCAGATTTTAATTTAAAAGCTGAATTTGACAAATTCTTTCCAAAATGCACATGTATATTTCTGTGTTTCCATGCAGGTTATATCTGTTCTCAAGTAAAAACACAGGACTAATGTTTGAATATTCAAAACTGTAATAAAAGCTAACATATTCTGTAGAAGTGTTAGAGTTATCCCAAATTCAACTGTGTATATCCAATATCTGTAGCATTTAAACGGGAAATTACTTGTCCAGACATACAAACATTTGGAAAATAACGTTACCGGAGCATCTTGATGGTCTTTCCCGTCATAATTTCAGGCAAAGCCATGTAGTTAGTTTTTTATACATATAATTACAATGATTTGATCCCCAGTTAGATTAATCTAGCGGTGTCCCCTATGGCTCAAGGGGAAAAAAAGAAATCATTTTATGACCAAATGCATCATTACAGACATCCAGAGCTTTATGATACTTTAAGAGTAATGCAGGCAGCCATGACTTTATGACTGGTTAAACTGGGTTTACAGCTATTCTCTGAGAAGTTAACAAAGGCTCTCTCTCTCCTTTTTTTTTTTTTCTTTTTTGAATTCCTTCCTGACCCATCTCGCTTCCCCCTCCTCTTCCCCCACTGTAGTTTTCTTGTTTGCCTGCATCTTCAATTTTTCTCTCTGTAGGTGCATATTACAATATCCTAACTCCAGTTGCCTCTGCACAAACTCTCCTTGGTTGACTGCAAGTTGACTCACAAGATGCTCTGCCCTGTATCTTTGGTTGATGAAACAAGCAAAGTCTGTTTTGTGACAGATTGAGAAAAATTTGCTGACAAAATAGTTGATCAGCCACTGTTGTCCCAAATTCCTGAAACTGTGTTATTCTCACCTTCTTTTCAGTATAGGTTCTCATTTTTTTTCCTGTCTCCTTTAGACAGTTACCTCTCGCAAACTGCGGGGTTCCGTCATGTTTGAGAACATCTGTTCTATCAAATCTGTTGGATGTTGGTTATATCAGTGACTTAGAAGGTATTAGGGGTAGACAGACAGCTTGTATGTGGGTGAATGTGAAAACATAGAAACACCATAATAAACATGCTGTGTTAGCAACTGAGACTAGAAAAATCATAATAATTAAAAAAATAGTATTCCAAATTACAATCACTATACAGGTTGTCATTTCTGTATTCGATCTGAAGAGTTCAGTCTGCAATCCTGCTATGTCTCTATCACAAAAGTATATTACAAACTGTAAACCCTGCTGTATTGCATCAGATCAAAGGTCCATCTAGCCAGTAGCCTGTCTTCAGCAGTAGGCAAGAAAATATAGTAAGCATAACTTGAGTAAGATTAAACGCAAAAGTACAGGATAATTCTTCCTGATACTGTCTCAGCTTAGAAGCAATTTTCATCTTGGAGACTTACTAGGGCAAATGTGATTTTTTTTTTTTTTTGTTATTGTTGTCTTCAGTAACCTGCAATGGATTTCTCTGCCATTAATTCAGTTGGTCTTCCTTGATCCTCTGCAAACTTATAGTATCCACAGTATCGCTTGACAAGGAGTTGCCAACTCAGCTACTATTTGTGTAATTAATTTTAGTTTATTTAGCCTGGACTCCACCAATATAATTTGAAGCTCTGTAGTCATCTGTCAGATGGGACAAGGGTCTATAAATCTTAATTCAAAATAGTTGTGCTGATTTTTTTCGTTTTTCATTATCTTTTCCTCTGTGTGGAAGGCTCCTAGCTTGTTGAATTAGTTTTTATCAGGGAGCTGTTCTTCCTGTGTGCATGTTGAATTTTATCTTATTATATTAAGAGAGTTTATATTTTGAAATCCAATAGGCAAATTATGTAAAACTTTGTATGTTAAAACCAGCATCAGTCCTGTTTTTAAAACGGATTGCAAACTGAACAGGATCGGTCTTTTGGATTCATGGGGAAATGTCCATCTTTCAACAGACAGTGATGTGTTGTGCTAGCATGCCTATTGCAGTTCTGGTGCTGAATGGCTGTAGGGCCTGAGGGAACCTTTCCATGCTTCCATATGGATTTACAAAAAGACTTAGGCTGAATGAGAGTGGGTCTGTAAGCCGTGTATTCTGCTCAGAGCAGGGCTGACTATGAAGCCAAATCTGGTTGCTCTAGGCTTTGTCAAGCTGAGTTTTGAAAGTCTCCAAGATAGAGGTTATACCACCTCTCTGTGTAATGTGCAAAGATAAATCACTCTTTTGAGAAGAATCTGTTTTCTTATATTTAAGACTGAAACCCTTCTCGATACAGTCTGCATCTCTGGCTTCATGTCTTTCTCTGGTCATCCTCTGAGATAAGAAGCCTTGTGGGCAGGAGAAGCTATGATTTGATCCCCATTCTACCTTCTTTCCTCTGTACTGGCCAAACTCACTCCCTCAGCCTCTGAAGCCGTGTGATCAAGTCCCAGCCGTGGTAGTGGGCCTTTGCTCAGCTCTCCCCAGTTTGCCAGCACTTCTCTTGGAGAGGGATAGGATGAAAGGGGATGACAATATTCTGTTTTTCAGATGGAGTATCACGAGTTAGGAGTTACCACTTCCTGCAGAGCTGGCAGTGCAGAGTGCAGTTGGCCTTTGTGGTCACAGAGGCACACTGCTGACTGTGCCTGACTTGCTGTTGATCCCACAGGTGCTTCTCTGCAGAGCTGCTTCCAGAGCTGCCTATGCTGTAAATTATTGCCAGCAATCCAAAGAACCTGTGTACCTGTCGCTGTAATAAATTGCACTTAATTGCGTTGTTCCTAGTTGTGATAGTTCTCATTGAACGTGACTAGAGCAAGGGCATGTTACATTATTGGTGTATCTGTGACTGTGATAGTTCAGGACCCTGAATCCAACCAGACCCCTAACAGTTAATCAGTAACACCCCTTAATGTGACAGGCTGTTTGCTCTGTAACATACATGTCAAGTAAGCCATGAATCTTAAAGGTGCTGAAGCCAAATCTGCCTCTGGAATTTACATCCTGATCAAATATAAATATACTTAATTTAGGTGTCTTAGCTCAAGGTTTTCTAAATATATAAGCATTTATTTCCTAGGTTTCAGCCAAAAAGGTTCATAGTAATGTCTAGAAGATCTGTTGGTCCTTTTAAATAAAATCTTAAATATTCCAATATAGTTTTCACTTATGTGATGTTTTCATTTAAAAAGTACTTAAAAGCATGTTGCTGATACGGGGTTTTCATTGTTTTCATCTGTGGTCAGAGTTTCAGAAGAGTGGTGCCTAATGTTTGAACACCTTGATGGAAATCTCCATGCTTTTATTTTTCCAGGACCTTGATGTTGGAGCAAAGAAGGTGAAATTATATGTTGATGAGAACCTTGTATTTGATGGTGAATTAGAGAGAGCCTCTGGAGATCTCATCGCTGACCATAGCACTACAATTGACCTTACAGATTGCAAGCAAGATATTGCTACCTATCCTTCAAGTGAAAGGAAAGAAATAAATGCAGCTGCAGCCACAGACAAGAAACTCGACCTGCAATTCGCATGCTTACAGTCAAACTGTACTTCAGTAAACAGGAAATCTCCGCCAGAAGAAAATCACATTGAGGATAAGGTGAACTCAATTAGCTTTACTAAGGAAAATTTGACTGAGTTAGAGAATGATCTAAACGTGTTCCCATCTCACATTTGCATAAAAGATACCAAAGAAAATGCACCAGCACAAGAAGTTATTGAGCACATTCAATCTGATGATGAACTTTCTTTGAGTGAGCAAATGGAAAAGCTAACAGGAAGAAAATTGTCTGATTCTACAGGTGGACTTCCTTCTTGGTTACGGCCATCTTCCCAAGTAGCAGAGAATAATCAAGATGTTTCCAGTAAGCAGAAGCCTTCCTGGCTTGCTACAGAACATGATTTAGGCACGAGGTTTCAAACAAAGTCAGATGTAATCATGACAAACTTTTCAGATAGGACTAATGAAGATGTCAAATGTCAGAGAAATGGGCTGGGAAGATCCAGAAGCAGAAATACAAATGGAGATGAAAGAGTAGAAGTGCTAGCCAGAAAGGATGATGGTGTTGGCTTAGACATTTCAGAGGACTTTTCTAACAAACATTGCAGCAGCTTAGAGTACCCTACAAGTGGAAGGAGAAGTGTAAGAAAGCAGGGATTAAACACTGTAAACATTAAAGAAGATGATTCGGCACCCAAAGGTAAGATCTCACAATAATAACTTCAGTGCAAGGGCTGATATTTTCTTCATTTCACAGAAGCACAGAATCACTGGTTGGAAGGGATCTCTTGGCATTACATAGTCAGCCTCCCTGCTCAAGCAGAGTCAGCTAAACCAGCTTGTCCAGAACTGTGCCTGGCTGGGTGGTTTAGTATTGAACCATCCTCACTGCAAAAGCATTTTCTTGTGCTCAGATTGAGTTTCATAGATTGCAACTTGTGCTCATTGCCTGCTATTCTTTCACTGGTCACCACTGAAAAGAGTCTGGCTCTTTTGTCTTTATTCACTCCCATCAGGTATTTATACATATTGATAAGATCACCTTGAGCCTTATTGGGAGGCAGCTGTTACCTGTTTGATTTGGCAGTGAGGCCTGACCTACCTGAAATTGTCTTGCCCATGGAGTCTGAGCACAGTGTTTTTTAAAGCTGCATTAGAAGATTGCCTTTCCTAGCAATCCTTATGAGTGTTTATTTATCTCAGGTAATGATATAAACCCAGTAAGTGCCTTAAAATAGACTAACAAGGTGCCTGTTTATCCTTACTTAAATGAGCGCATGTTAGGCCAGACATCCTTGCAGAACCAATAGAATTAAGTGCCCACAGATATGGACTTTTTTGGGGTTTAATACTATTTAAAGACTAAAAAGGCAATTCTGAGAGAGAATTTGTATAATTGTAACCCCAGATCAAGCTTTGCAAAGAAAAACGTTTTTTTTTTCCACTCAAAAGGCAGTTTATAATGTGGTTGTCACTTTATCCATACTGTAAAATTCGCTCTCCTCCCCCCCCCCCCCCCCAGAAAAAAAGAATATTATAAGCACTTAGTCTATACTTTCAAATCTAACTTTCAAAAACTGCCTTTTCAATTTTTTCTTTTACTGTGTAAGCAGAAAACAGGTAGATTTTTTTTAAATGACTTTCAAAAGAAAGAGCTGTATTTTCCTGTTTGCAGTTTTGCTCAGTTTTGTATTTAAAGAAGGGGATTAAAAAAGGAAAAATGATCTGTTTTTTTATTTATGTTCTTGATCTCAGTGTTTTAACTAAGCTTATGTTCCTAAATTCTCAGATTTCTCTCTGTGACAAAAGTGTCATGTGGAAGTCTGAGTAAGTATATTATATGCAGGCCAATCCACAAGCCGTATAATGCACTCTATATTTGGTAGGCCTAAATCTCTCTTCTTTGTTGCAGTGCTATTCATCTAATTCTGGAATATATTTTATCTTATATAAATCCTCTAAATCAGATTTTGCATTAAGTTAAGAAGTTAAAACCTACTTGTAATGGAAGCACATAAAATATATCATTTAACAGAGGTTTCGTAACAATACGGAATAAGCGATTTCTCTATATTAAAAGCAAGAGATTTGACCAGATCACAATATGGCGTTTGAAGCTTCTTCCTGCATTGTGTTCTCTTTGAACCTTTGTTTTGATGCATGCATAAAATAAATAGAAAACCAATGCTGAGAAGCAAACCAGGGATCTTACAGCACCATTAACTTGGCTACATATAGTTTGTATTTTATGGTATGCATATGAATAGCCCTCTTGTGAGACTTGTGAGTTTTAAAACTTGTCAACATTACTGAAATTGTAAACAAATCCCACCTTAATGCTTTCTTTTCAGTTACAAGAATGGCCAGAATTTAGAGATGAGGGTTATCATGATTCTTGTAGGATGTCCTCAAACCTTGCTCAGAGCAGGTTGTTACCCGGAGCTTAAAACTGAAAAATTGACAATATAACTCCCAATACATGGTTGTCCCAGAGAAAACCACATTTTACAATTTTCATTCTCTCTATACTGTGCAAGGTGAAGTCATTTTCAAAGTGTAACTGAGTGAGCATTAACAATAGGGAAACAGTTTTACGTCTTTCCCTAACAGTAGAGAATTTAAATTTTTACAGAGCTGGGACAACTGCTGTTTCCAATAGAATTATGTGACAAAGGGGACTCTGCAGAAGCCCATATGCAGCGTCACAGCTCATCTTTGGTCTTTAAATGAAGAATAATGAGAACAACAGAAATTAGAAATAGCACATATATGCATACTTGGCTTGAGTTACTGTTGCTATTAAAGCATACAGTTTTATCTTTGGTAACTGCTTCAGTGTTCATAGCAAATGATGAAAGTATGCTGACAAAACTTGCATATAACGTATAATTTGGGGTATTAAAAGTTAAGAGGATTGAAGAACAGAAAGATGAACTTGAGGACTGGAGCGACAGCAGTAGAATGCGATTCGGTAGTACAAACTGCTTGCAAGGTCATTTGGGGACTAATAAGAGAAACTTAAGTTGCAAGCTGAGTAATCATCAGTTGCAAATGACTGAGGAAGAGGAGGATCTTGGCTGAGTAGTTGATCACAGACTGACTATGAAATGCTAGTGCGATGCAGGCATGATTACAGCAATGCACTCTGAGGATGTATCAGCAGAGGCATTTCTGTTAGTTAGGGAAACGTTACTATCTCAGCGTAGGCACTTGTGAGACTTCAATTGGAAAACTGTGGTTCTGATCATCCATTTTCAGGAAAGCTGATTATGAAGTGGAACAGAAGAGAGCATTTAGAATGATTTGGGAAATGAAGCGTGTGATTGCAGCATGGAAATATGATTGCTATTTATAGCTGCTGGGAATAGAAATGAGATTAATACAACAGAGAAGAGAAGAGGAAAGATGTTTTTTTCCAAGCTAATGTCCCAAAATGTATTTTACTGAAGTTACTAGAGGAATTGCATGGTGTGCATTGCTGGCAGAAGCAGGACACAAGGCTTGGTGATTCAAGACATTCCTCTTAAACCCACAGGGGAGATGAATGCTGAATGTGTTGTTATTTCTGGGCTCTGGGATAGCATCCGTCATACAATCCTCTCAGGCATGCAGGAGGCTGGGAATGTGTCTGTAACACCTGCAAGTGTTCTTTAGCTACATGCAGAGTTGATGACAGAAGTACCACGATAGTTGCACAAGGCTCCAATAAAAATAATAAATTTTAGATGCTAAAAGGAATACCAGATCCTGTAAGTCTTCAGCCATTGACCTGTGCTTTCGAGTTATCCTCTGCTTTCTTTCCAGAGCTCCACTTCTCCTGCTGTCACTCTTTAATGTAGCTAAAAAACCTGTTAACCTCCCATTGAAAATCACTCCTATTGCACTCTTCTAGAAGTGCTTTGGAGTTGTAATCTCTGTATTGCTTAGAGTACTTACCATTTAAAAAAAAAAAAAAAAAAAAAGGGAGGGTGGGGAAGAAAACAAAAGGGAAAAAAATCAAAAACAGGGAAGGCCAACTGGTATCAAATACTCTTCTGTACATGCCTATCTTGAAAATTTCAAGCTTTGGCATTTTCAAGTGTTAAATAAATATGCGGTATCTTATTCAGGTAAATTGTAAGAATCTGGGAAGTACTCTTTGGGATCACCCATCCCACGAGTATACACAGGGACAATGATTTGAACAAGGAAGTGATTTGTAAATAACTTATGTTCTCTGAAATACTACTCTGAAATTTGTTTCCTATTTGTATTTCCCATGCGGGATGGAGAAGAGCAGACAGGTTGGTCTCCAGGCTTTTACGCCTATGTATATGGAACACAACCCTCTTTCAGGTACTTTCCCATCTGCTTTCAAGTTCTTATTTTTATCTCAGTTGTCCCTGGTGTAAAAGATTATTGGCTATAGATAGGCTAGGAACATTACTTATTTCCCAGTGATTCCAAAACCAAAATTAAAAATTAGTCTTAAGTAGTCTTTTGGGAAAACATTATTTTGCATTTTATTGCAATTGGCATTTATTCTTGATAACCATTTGTTTTAGTATCCACTCAAGGACATTGTACAGAACTAAAATCTAGCCCATGGGCCTGTAATTGTTTGGTACTACGTTTGTTTTTCTCCATTTATTTGAAGAAAATATAGAAGTGACAGCTTTTTTGAAAATCTTTGTTATCATCTGCTCTTAATCATGTTGAGCTGGAAATTAAGCTGCTCCCCAGCATGACCACAAGGAGAGCTTGCTTCGCTCCCACACAGCTCCTCTTGCATGCTGCCCCCATTGTATTCCCATGCAATGCTTCATCGTTATCCCCCTCTGGCTGGCCAGGGAGAGGAGTGTTTGGGTCTCATCTGCATAGAAAGCAACATTCACCTCATCCTCTTTGTACACGGAATCTACTTCTTTTCTCATCACTGTTCTTTAAATGCATGTGACTGAAGACTCTTTCCCTCTTTGCTGTTTAATTATTTGTAGTTGCTTTGGGTGCTGTCAGTTTAATGGTTTAATTTACACCCCCCTTAGACACGGCACCCCGTCAGTTCCTTTTGCCAGTCCTGGTGGGTTCTGCATTTACTTTGGATAACCTTGCAAAGACTTTTCATCCAGAGAAGCCTGTATCCTTCACTCCATTGCTTATTCTTTGTCAATATGTAAGGTCCAGGTATTATTTCTGTTTGCCCATTTGGAAAATGACCTGGGCCAATCTGTAGGATTACTGTTGTTCTTATGCCACCTGTGCTGCTCGAGGTGCAAGCTTTGCTAGCAGGGATACTCGATTCCCAGCCATGACTTCCCTTTTCCAGGGGTACTGGTTTAGGTCTCATTTGTCCTGACCTGTCAAGACTGACAGGTGGCAGAGTCAAAAATCCTCTTTTTACTGGGAAAGAAAGGTTCAACATGGCTAAGTGCTGGGTCCTGCACTTTAGCCACAACAACCCCATGCAGCGCTACAGGCTTGGGGCAGAGTGGATGCAAAGCTGTGCAGAAGAAAAGGAGCTGGGGGTGTTGGTCAGTGCGCACCTGAACATGAGCCAGCAGAGTGCCTAGGTGGCCAAGAAGGCCAGCAGCAGCAGGAATGGCTTGTATCAGGAACAGTGTAGCCAGCAGGAACAGGGAGGTCTCCCTGTGCTCTGCTCTGGTGAGGCCCCACCAGTACCTCAAGTGCTGTGTTCAGCTTTCAGCCCCTCACTACAAGGACATTGAGGCCCTGGTTGCTGATACCATGCAGTGACTTGGGCAGTTCGGAATTGAGGAAACCTGCATGAAAGACAGATCCTATGCAAGAGGATGGTGGCAACAGAAGTTGTAGTTAAAGGTAGAATATAGAAGACAGTGGCAAAAGCAGAAGGGAAGTGGAGGATCTGTAGTTATGTAGATCTGACACTAAATTTAAAAAAATTACCTTGCCAAATCCAAGCATCAGTTTTAATTTTTTTCTCCCTTCAGGGCCCACTAAAGAGTATGCTTTAGGTTAGTATCTTTCCAGCCATCATTCTGATGGTTTCTCAAAAGTATTTTTAGCTTCATGTGTCAAGGTTGTTACAGGCTTCTTTTTTTTCTGTCTAAGTGGAGGAAAAAGTAAGTTTCTGGTAAACTGTTAAATCTTGTGTTGAAGATTTTCACTAAGAGCATAGCATTTCTTTGGTGCTGTATAAATATACAAGGTTTTATAAATGTGTAAGAAACCATCCACCTGCTCTGAACTATATTTACAATTTACAAAAAAAATGTGGATTCAGAGGAGGTAGAAGGAAACCATGTGAAGTCCTTTTAATTACGTTTTGTTTTTGCTGTGCCAGTTACACTTGTTGCATAGTCTGGCCTCCCAGCCCTGACCATTTCACTAGTGATGGTGAAAGGCAGCAGCCAGTTTAAAGGCGTAGGCAGACAAGGTAGACACAGGGTAGAATGCGGAAATGAACAGTCACGTGATCTCTTCAGGTTAATCCACATTATTCGATGCACTCACGTGCAATAACTTATCATTTTGGCAGTATGTTTTCAGCAGGAGTTAGCTTTTGGATTTGTTACCTTGTGATACAAAGCTTAAGAAATCCTTGAGTAAGAAGTCGGTTCTTTCCATTTAGGAAGTGCACACTAATTACAGCTTAAGTTTCTAATATTTTAAACTCAAAGTTTAGCATATTTGAAATTTACAGGCAGTAATAGCAGAACGGAGGTTAACCCACTACACAAAAAATGCTGGATTGATGCTTCATGAGTTTATCTTAAAATGCTATATTTGTAGAATTTTAATTTCCATCCACAGATAAGTATGCATCTGCAGTAGAGAAGCAATGTCATCTTCCAGTAGCTGTACAAATAATTCTGCTTCTGTTTTTATCATGCCTGCCCTACCCATTCCATTGGAATTTCTCACCAACTTATTTCAGCCTGTTTTGCTGAAATAGGAAGCGCTTTTTTTTTTTCCCCTGTAATGCTTTGGAAACTCAACTCTGTCCAACAGTATGAAAGGTCTTCTGCAGAAATGCAGAGGATGATACCTTGTGATGGCCACCCAATAAGTATCACTGAGTAAAGTCCTTGAATCAACTAGTAGGTCACTGCTTAATGCAAGTACAGCCTGTCCATTGCAGCCTGAGGTTCAATAGCTCTCAAAAAGTAAAAGTTAGGTACTTGGACACTGCCACCAGCAAAGATTGAATGGACTTTGTGCTTGCAGAAATACTATGAAGAGAAGCTGTCTAAAAGCCTCTGTCTTATTGATTAATTTTGCCTTCTGTCAGTCTGCACATTTTAAGTGTTTGCTTGTATCATGTTGTCTATCTGCATTTTCCAAATCTAATATGAAATGTGGAGTGTGGTAATGGCAGGTAGGGTATAGTTAACACCGTGCACTTTCTGCATGTTTTTTTTTTCCAAAGGTTTTTGGCCAAGATCTTAAATTAAAGAAATTCATCATTATGCAAATTTTGTGTGTTGAGTCAAGAATTTAAGTCTAAAACTTGCGTTTTGGTATGTTGGCATGTGCTCTGCTCTTCAATTGTTTTATTATGTCTAAGTGGAAAGGGAAATTGTGACATAGCCTTTTAAACAGGGAAGCAATGTAAAAGTGCTAATATACCAGAATTTCACTTGGGGAATGTGAATATAACCAGCATAATTCTAGAAAGTGTGCTGTAGTCATTTGCTTCTAGTCTTGTCAATACATTAAATTCATACGTAATGTTATTTTCAGATGAAGACTTTTCTATCAAGGACATAGCCACCTCTAGAGCAAAGTGGCACAATGAACAAGAACATACCCTGCAGGAGTCCTGGAACTCCTTGGTAAAGTTTAATTATTCCCATCGTGGCCGCATCTCTAACATGGATTTTCAAGGGGATATCTTTGATGAATTTCTCCATCAGCAGAAGATCAACCGGACTGGAGAATATCATCTAATGAAAAAAGAGGGAGTACAAACACTACCAAAAAGGCAAGAAGAAGAAAATTCAGTGGAGGCACATGATGGAAGTGATTTTAAAATCCCTGTTTTACCTTATGGGCAGCACTTAGTAATAGACATTCGAACAACATGGGGAGACAGACATTATGTTGGTCTTAATGGAATTGAAGTTTTCAGTTCTAAAGGAGAGCCTGTTCAGATTGCAAAAATAACAGCTGAACCACCTGATATAAATATATTACCAGCTTATGGCAAAGATCCCAGAGTAATAACCAATCTAATTGATGGGGTAAATCTGACGCAGGATGATATGCATCTTTGGCTAGCACCATTTACTCCTGGAAAACCTCACTTTATCTTTATTGACTTTGTGAATCCCTGTCAAGTAGCTATGATTAGGATTTGGAATTATAATAAATCTCGCATACACTCTTTCAGAGGTGTGAAAGACATTATAATGATGTTAAATGAACAATGCATCTTTAAAGGAGAAATTGCAAAAGCTTCAGGAACCTTGTCTGGAGGTATGCTATCATTTCTTACTTTCTGTGTGGAAACAGCAATATAATATAAACAAATACATATGTCTTGTTTTTTATCACTTTCCACTTCAAGGCAAATTGGCACTTTGTTAATATTTAGTCCTTTTAATTTAAAAATATAATGCAAAACTAATGCATTCTTCAATGATACTGTGAATTTAAGTAACATATGGAGCTAATTTTTATTCTTAGCAAAGTCTTAACAACTAGACCTTATTTCAGTAACAGTCTTCAATATTTACAGGTTGCTGGTTTTTAGTCTTCACAGGTAGTCTTCACAGTTTGGAAAAGTTTTTTGGAGATTTTTTTTAATTTTCTTTTTATAACTACTTGAAATTTGACTGGGTTTTCTAGGTTCGTCTGCTGTGCAGTGTAAGGTAGAAATTATAGAATCGTAGAATATCCCAAGTTGGAAGGGACCCATAAGGATCGTCGAGTCCAATTCCTGGCACCACACAGGTCTGCCCAAAAAATCAGACCGTATGACAGAGAGCACAGTCCGAACACTTCTTAAACTCTGACAGGCTTGGTGCAGTGACTACATCCCTGAGGAGTCCTCGTGAAGAGCCTCTTCCTGATATCCAGCCTGAACCTCCCCTGTTGCAGCTTGACTCTGTTCCCTCAGGTCCTATCACTGGTGACTAAAGAGAATAGATCGGTGCCTGTCCCTCCACTCCCCCTTGTGAGGAAGCTGTAGACTGTGATGAGGTCTCCCCTCAGCCTCCTCTTTTCCAGGCTGAACAGGCCAAGTGACCTCAGCCGCTCCTCTTATATCTTCCTCTCTGGGCCCTTCACTATTTTTGTAGCCCTCCTCTGGACACTCTCCAACAGTTTCACATCCTTTTTGTACTGTGGTGCCCAGAGCTGCACACAGTACTCGAGGTGAGGCTGCACCAGCGCAGAGTAGAGCAGGACAATCACTTCCCTAGACTGACTAGCAGTGCTGTGTTTGATGCGCCCCAGGATACTGTTGACCCTCCTGGCTGCCAGGGCACACTGCTGGCTCATATTCAGCCTGTTATCAACCAAAACCCCCAGAACCCTCTCTGCAGGGCTGCTGTCCAGTGTTGTGTTGCCCAGAAATTGAATATAGTTATTATATCAGTAGTCAGTACCTATTCCCAGTATATTATCTTTAAACACTACTGCAAACTTAAATGTAAAAGAAAGACCGAAGACAGTTTTTATCACTCTGTATATTCTTTTGTATGGTTTCTGTATTTAATTCTATATATTGCCTTCAGCTCCGGAGCACTTTGGGGATACTATATTGTTCACTACTGATGATGATATTCTTGAAGCTGTATTCTGCTATGATGAGATGTATGATGGAGAAACAGAAAATGACAGCTCCCTGAGATATGAAGAAGAACTAAAGAGGCCAGCAACTGCTGATGGGGATGGAGATGAAAGACCTTTCACACAAGCGGGATTAAGAACAGAGAATCAACAGGTAGGGGCCTCTTCATTCAGAATTCTATAGACACGTCTTTCTGAAACATGACATGGAAGTAGGAGGCACTGATTTCCCTTACGGCATAAATCTCCACAGAAAAACTAATACAGCTATCTGCCTGTTTTGAAGTGTTGTTGTTTGTGTTTTTTTGTGTTTTTTTTTTTTTTTTCCACCAGCTCAATAACAATAATAATAATTTAATTTTTTTTTCAAGCACGGGAGATCCTCCAATTTTTGCTTTCTCTGGTTAGGAAGACTACAAGGAAGGATATACTAGATTGTGTGTGTGTGTATTCCTTTTCTTATTTTGTATTACTTTACTTATTTGGGCAGAGATTAGAGGCGTTTCTTTTTGATTTAGTTACTCCTGAAGGTTTATGCCATTGACAATGACTTTGACCATACACTTAGTCTTGTAATGATTTACTCTGTTCCGTGTCACTCCAAACCAAAGATTTTTCCATGTTTTCCATACAGAGTGTACTCTTCTTTATTTCTTCCTCTACAAATAAAGTAACTGAGGTGGGAAGGATCTGCCATAATAGCATTTTTTACCTTTCCCCTCTCTCACTTTATTTTTAACTCTTTTCTATTCTGACTAGCATCTTCATGGGTCTATGTCCATTTTACAGCATAAAAATTTCCCCTACTATTCCATACAGTAGGTATTTTACTAATTAGAGGAGAACTGTGTTTTCAGGCACTGCAGTCTTGCCTCATATCAGTCCAGCCCAACAGTCCAGTGTCTGAGCAAAGATCCTGCAAGATTTTCTGCTTAAGATAGTATTATTCAGTCTCTGACCCGCTTTCCATGAGATCTTACACCTTCTTAGAATATTCATGAGCACCTGCTATTTCTTCAATGAGGACATCGTTGGCTAGGGGAAACTCTTGTATATTTAAAAGGAGATCCAAAATTGAATCAAACAAAATTCCAGCTGGTTCAACTGAAGTGCCCCCAGCAATATATGGTTCCTAATGAGCCTCGTGCTGTGTTGAGACCTGCCTGTTCTACCTTGACCTCTTCTCCTGGGGGCTTATAGGACATAAAATGTTATGACACTGGCAGCAACTCTAACCCTTTGAATCCTCCAGTGCCACCGGAGGCATAACTTAACATAACTTAACTTAACAAATAGGCCTTAACACTGCCACTGGTAATTCTGGTTCCATCTTTGCTTTCAGTATCTTAAACTGTTCTTATACCTTATGCAGTGTAGGATTTCTTGAACACAAATTGAAATTCACCTGACTTTTATTGATCCACTTGTTCATTGTTAGCATTCACTCAGGACCTCTTCCATTGCAAAAGCTTAGGAGGCCTGGACTGCGTGGTCATTACTCAGAGCCTCTGCTTTTTATTTTGCTGTTCATCTGTGATGTTTTTCTTATTTCTTTTCTAACCCCGAAACATGCTGTATCAGCAATAGAATAACAAAAGCTATTGCGACTGAACCATTGATCTCCCTGTCATTCAGAATTTGCTAGTACCATGAAGATTTTCAAGCTGGATGCTTATGCTGTCAGAATGATATGAATCTACTAGATGATTTGTCTTCCCCAGCATAGAGTTGTCATTCAGACCAATATTGGGTTTGAACAGTCTCTGCCTGTTGACCCTTTCTTGCTGTGACTGAGATAGTGTTTTACTGTGCTGATTACAGAATTTTTAAAAGCTCTTAATGGAAGCGTCCTATATGCTCGTCAGATATTACCTATGGTCATTTGTCTTCCATCTCTTTCTCCATGATTTCAGTTAACATCTCAACTTTTATAGCAGGTCAGACCTGTGACTAGTGCACTTGAGCCAACTCTGACAGTCACCAGTAGTGGATATCAAGGCAGAATGTAAGAACAGAGCAAAAATGCAGTGATTGTTTTTCTGGAGCACTCATCCAACCCTTAGGAGTTTGTGTCACAAGAACTTTTATTGACTTTTGTGTTTAGTGTCCCTCCATGAATTTTTATTGCATTGATTTGTCCACCGGCTATTCTAAATGTCTTACTTTCCAGAATGATGTCATACTTTAGTTTTTCCTCACATGGAAGATGCTGTAGAGCATGGTCAGGTGTAGGTGCATGGTAATACTTACTGCTTTTTATTTATTTTCCAGCAACTCTTATGTGGGGTAATATTTTGTTCTAGCCATGAGGTATCACAATGTTCGTAGGCAGTGTTGAAATAGAACGTTAGACTAAGGCTGAAAAAAAAGATAGAGGCACCAGTGGAATGGAGGGATCTGAGTGGCCAAGAAATGGGGAAGGAGGAGAAAAGAGGTGGTAAAAGGTGTCTTTAAAAATATTTTTAGGCACTATTCTGCATTCTATAAAGGCAGTAGCTTTACTGAGTCTGTGGAGTTTTAATATTCAGCAGAGTTCCAAATTTTGATTCCCAGGCTGGTCTTTGAAAGTTGTTCTGTGGAAAAGGCATGAGACATCAAAGATGGAGTCACTGTTTTGTGAGAAAATACCCTCCAACAGCAGAGGTTTTTTTCATACTCTGTAGGTTCTGTGTGAGTGTATTATAATGTGCAGTTCTGATTCAGTTTCACCTATGTAATTACCACAAGGACATTAGCTGTTACATGAAGTATGTTGCTGTCTGAGAACACATGTAGATGATGTAGATGATCAGGGATGTCGGTGGTTGTACTATGGAAATTGACTATAATAGTAGGAGACAAGTGTTGATTTTTTTTTTTATTATTTTTTATTTTTTAGCCATAATGTAAGCCCTTTTGGTGTATTCTGAATGACAGGAAGTCTACCTCTAATGATGAATGAAACTATGGAGAATGAGTCTAGACTCCTAATTTCCTATTTGGCTTTTTGACTACTAATGAGTTTTGAGATGATGTTTTTGTAGAACTACTTACAACAATGACAAGATTTCATTCAGATTTCCTATTACTTTGTAGCCCAATATTTCATATGTAAAGTCAGGATTGTTTCTCTTCTGCATAGCATTTTTACATTTATCTACAATTAAGTTAATGTTATTTTATCACCCTCACTCAGTGAAAGGAAGTCCATCTGCAAACCTTTGCAGTTGTCCTTTGTCTTTACTACCATAATTGCCTCAATAGGATCAGCAAATTTTGTCATTTGTGTTTTTTTTTGTTTGTTTTTTCCTGGATTTTCACTTTCCTAAATTGTCAAAACCAACAGTTAATTCCTGTTTGCAGACCAGGTGTTTAATTAGTTAGGATTTCCCCCATGGCAGCTTAGCTTACTCAGAGATTTTGAGGAGGTGTTTTTGTGAAATGCTCTCTGGAAATGCACCTTGTTGCCTTGCCTATTGACCAATTAAAGTAATGTTACTAGATCATTGAGCCATTAGTTTGGATCCAGCTTCTGTTTAAAAAACAAAATAAATAGATATGGGTTGATTTCTGGGGGTGAAAAAGATTTATTTTTTCATCCCTTGCTGTCAGCCATGATTGTACTTATGAAAAATATCTTCATTTCAAGGTAGGTGATAAATAGAATAAAGACCATACATTTTTAATCCATGAGGAAAAAGCATATTCCTTGGCAGCCTCGATAATTTGTGTTGTTAACTATTAATTAGTATTGTCAAGGAACAAACACCTGCTTTTGGTAAGGTTGCTAATTTCTTCTGCCCTCTGATTCAAGGAAAAAAACGCAATGGCACTTTGAGGTCTTACATTGCATCCAAACATTTTATCTCTGTGACACATATGCTACATGTTGCAAATGCAGTATGTCATCATTTGCTAATGGCAGTCTGCATGAAAATAAGAGTGACTTATCAATTCCAACCTCTCCAAGAAAAGTCATCCCACGCTAGGAAATCTCATAAATGCACTAACAACATCAACAAACATATTGTCTTGACTTAGTAAGGATGCATGTGGTCTTTCATGTTTAGGGGCATGTTTTCCATTGTTTGCAGAAGAGCCTGAGTGGTGAGGCAAAGGGAGACTGAAACACAAAAAGCTGTACATAAAACAAACAAATATGTTATGAACGGTCTTAAAAGTGTATATTTAAATGCATGTTTATTGCACCTGTTGGCTTACTTTTTAGGTTCAAAAGCAAGTAATTCTGCCAGACTCTTCCTCTGAATGTATACCCAAGGAGCCAGGAATATTTACTGGAAAGTGTAAGTTCTTTCTTTTACTGCTTGCATACGCCACTCCACACCTACCCCCTCACTCTCCTGACATGTTATCAAGGAGAATCTGAATTGTCAGAGTCACACGGTGACAGATGTCTGGTCTGGAATAAAGAAGAGTAATTGAATATTTAAGACAGAAGCTTTCTTTTACTGTGGATTTTAGAACATTATATTGTGACAGCTGGCATTTAATCTCAAAAATAACACTAGCCATTTGCGTAGTCCTTGAATGGGATTTGTGATAGCTGTGTCCATTACCAAGTAATTCAATTCCAATCCCGCATATTTATTTAGACTGACTGAATTTCTCAGATCAGATTCACAATAGAAAGCCTACAGTTAAAACTAGACCAGAATGTTACATCCCTACTGAAAATACCTGATCTGTTTATCCTGCACAAAAGCAAATCTTTCTGGCCTTTAAATTATTTTCTAGTGAACCTCTGAATGGCTCAGAAGTATAATTTCCTGGTCCTTTGACCAGCACAGGAGAAATTGGGTTCTTGGGCCTGGCATAAAGCCTTTAGCAAACTGTGATGTGCTCTCTGAAAATAATCACAATACTGTTATTCAGCTATGTATCTATTGTCTATATGTATAATCTAGATCTATAAACTTTGTATATGAACATCTATGATCGGCTCATATCTGTGAACTTTAGATGCCTTTCTCTTGTTCCATTTCTTAAAGTCAATGAAAAAGATAGTGAGGTTATAATTCAGAGATTAGTAGATGGAGTCTCTCATTTGGACAAGATCTTGTTAAGAAGTTGATTGGAGTAGCTTGTCTCTACCCAAGAAAGAGGTTGGATAATACATGGTAGGATAATTCATGGCTTGGATTCAAGCTGTTGGTAAGTGGACAGGCATCAATGTGGTATTGATGGTGTCGCAGTAATATCTGCCACACTGTCCTAAATAAAGAAAACTGTGAGGTTATGTGACTAGCTGATGGTAATTGAGCCTGATCCTTGAATGAAATGTGCTCAGATGCAGACTATCAGCAGTCATTTATGCCAGGCTGTGAGCAGTTGAATTTAGAATGCATTAGTGGGTTACAATGTGGAGAGTGAGTGGATCCCCTAGTGCCACTAGTGGCAGTGGCAAACCCAACCCAGAGGAAATTGCTGGGTTGCTGGCTAGTCGGAGAGAGAACAGAGAAAGAAGCCTTCCTCCTCCTGACAGCCTACATAAACACTGCAGTGCTCTTACCTGTATTACCTTGAATTACTCTGTATTAACCCACGGTATGAATCACAGAATCATTAAGGTTGGAAAAGACATTCAAGATCATCTGATCCAATAGTGTTTTAAGTGTGGGGGTGTTCTTTTCTTTTATGAGGATCAGGGCTTGTAAGTAGCAATTTTGCATTGGTGCTCTGTTTTGGAAAACGTTTGTACTTTCAAGTCTTTGTGCAGTCCAGCTTTGCTGTTATCTTTGCTTTTAAGAAATCTATCAGGTCTTTCATGTTTATGTTTTTGGTGTCTTTGACTGCTCTGTACTAGTGGAAGTGTCTTCCAGTTCACACTGATTATTCAGTTTTGGAGTCTTTGTGCCTTACTTCATACTAGTAATTATGTATGTGTGTATATTGTATGTGTATTTTTATATAGGCCTGCAACTGAATTTTACCATGAACTGGGGAGATTCTCATTACCTTGGGCTGACTGGACTTGAAGTGATAGGAAAGAATGGTCAAGCATTAAAAATAAGTACAGAACAGATTTCTGCTTCACCCCAAGACTTGAATGATCTTCCAGAGTATACAGGAGATTCCAGAACATTAGAAAAGTAAGTAGTGAAAGAGGTGGAGTCTGCTCAATATTCTTATCGATCAACAGTTTTAGAGTTTATCAATTTTAAATTCACTTTACATAAAATTGGATAAAATGACAGAATTATATGAACTTTTGTTAGGTTAACACATGTAAATACCAACATGATTTTCATACCCTCATTACTGATTCTTGGATTTCATGAGCTTCCCAGGAACGGTCTGTTGCAGAAAAATTAATGAGGTGTTTCCAAAAGACAATATTTGGGAAAAGTTGGGAAAAGGTAATGTGCCTGATTGGTATCACTGCTAAGGACACTCCAGGCAGAAACGCGTGCCTTCTATTAGCATTTGTCTATGCATATGCAGTAATATTTTTGCAGGATTACTGAATAATTACAAGGAAAAACGTCAAGTTAGTGAAGAGTGAGATTGTATTAGGGAATTGCAGGAGTAGATACTAATCTTTAATACTGCAGCTTTTGTTTAACTCCAATGAAGTTTTATTCATTGGCAAATAAACTTTCTCAAATTATGAAATGTACAAAAATCTTTTCCATAGGTTTAAAGATCTAAGAAATCTTCCTGTGAGATCCCTTATGATGAAGAGGTTCTGGAGGTACTATCCAGACTCCTCTATGATGGACCCAGATACAAAGAATTAATTTAGCTTTTCCTTAGGTATCTTATCACCTCTGGATGCTTTTTTTTACAGCCTGGTCATCTGTTGATCCTAGAGTTTCTGGCAGGCTTTCTGCCTCTGATGTATTTGAGGAATTTTATTTATGGTACCTTTTGCGTGCTAGCCTTCATAACCTTTCTTAGCCTGTGAATATACATTTACCCTTCCAGAGTTTATGATCCTGTTGATTTAGTTTGTTTGATCATGACTTTTGTTGAAAGATGGCTTGTAATACTTCCTTTATCTGCCACTAAGCCAGGCTGGCTTCTATTTTTTCAAGTCCTCCCCCTTTCTAATGTCTTGCTTAGTGAGATAGATTTGTTCTATGCTTCCAGTATGATATCCCTTAATATTCTGTCTGCTGTGTATAAGGATTTCATTTTTTCTTTTCTTTTTTTTTTTTTTTTTTGTCAGACTCCATTTTTACTTAAGAGGCTTCTTTAGCACAAGAAATAGGGGCTTTATTTTTTCCTTTTGATATTTCTGCAAAGTATGTTGAGTTTGAGTAGGCTTCAGTGCTCTTCAACTACAAAATTTCAAGTCCTGTGTACTATTTAGGACCAAGCCAAGTTTTACACCTTTTTCATCGGTTCAGTTTCTCTGTGAAAAGAGTCCTTACACATACCTGTTTCTGTGAGGAACTGCCAAGTCTGGTACCCACTTATTTATTAACTTTTAAGTAGAGTAGGTACTTAGGGCAGTGTACAAAAGTAATTACACTGGGTCAATTAATTCATGTTCTCCTTTGCACTCTTTGTATGCCATAGTTTGTGGTGGAAGTTGGAATTCCAAGATGAGGAAATAATGGAATGAAATTTATCTAGTCAGCCTAACACCTGTGCTATAATGAGACAACACTATCACTTTGGTAGAATTATTTATTTATTTATTAAAAACGAAGTAGGAATATGCTTAACTGTGAGCATGATGAAAGATGTGAACAGACTGCTGCTTCTCTGAGCTTTATCCATCAGCCATTCAGCTCAGATTCAGTATAGTTGCATTATATAGTTGCACACAGTAACACACTGCAGACTGCCAGGTATGCTAAGCTAGGCACAGTTCTGTGTTAGTAAGTTATATAACGTCTGGGCCTTAGGGCTTTGCCTTCAGTCATTTCGGTACAGAGATACCAAATTAGCTTTTCTCTACCTGTTCACACAGGGAAAAATAAGGATTTGTCTGTTATTCGTCAACAGACTCAACTAAACGAAATGTTTTTATTTTTTCTTCTGCCTCCCTATCACCCCGGCCTTCAATTCAATGATTATGTATTACTTCTTTTTTTTTTTATTATGCTTCTTTAATTTAATAGACATAGGCATAATAAAGCCCTGGAATCTGTAAGTGGAAATCAGAAAAAGACCTAGTAAAGCACTTGTTTTCATGAGTAAAGCAGGCTTTTCCTTTCTGCAGCTAATGGATTTTTCTCTTTGTAGGTTAATAGATGGGACTAATATCACAGCTGAGGATGACCATATGTGGCTCATTCCCTTCTCTTTTGGAGAAAATCATCTGCTCACAATCCATTTTTATAAAATTGAAAATATTGCAGGGCTTCGCTTTTGGAACTATAATAAATCTCCAGAGGATACCTATAGAGGGGTAAGTAAAAGAAAAGGAGCACTGCCAGCAAAAATATACAGCAGTGCATTGGAAAATTGGTACTGTGATAAATGAATATAGCTGCCTTAATGGAATGCCATAAATCTTTCTAGATTGTCTGAGTCTGAGTTTTGTGGCAGGTATAATGCATTTCTGTCTCCACAAACAGCAAATACTGGAGAAAAAAAAAGAGAGAGACAGTTTAAAGAAAACTTCACAGATGATTTTTCTAAGAGACGCATAGTAGCACATATTATTTTCAAGATACATGATCTTGAAGTGATATCCTCTCACTAGCCAGTATTTAGGCCTACCATATGATTCTTCATTTCCTGCAATAAAAGGGTTGGTAGAACAGTGAGCACTTCAACAGAAATCCTGTTTGGATAAGTTAAAGAAAGCAGTATCTGCGTATAAACTTTTTGTTGTCTCTGACAGTGGCATCATTTAAAGTGTTTTCATGCTCTCTGCTGTTTTTAAGTCTGTCATTTTAAAAGTTATCATTTAGTGCATCAATTATAAAAGCTGTATAGCTATTTAGTTATCTAGTAATGTTTAGTAAAATGTTAAATAGAGAATTTGGTGTGCCTTTTTAAAACAAGGAATATAATGAAACTTCATTATACTTGCATCATGAAACCCAAGGCTCTGTCTCTGTGGCCATGCCATGCAGTTTTCAAATTTGCTTTCAGTTTTTAAGTGTATACTACCATAGAGTTTATGGTTCATTAAACCTATGTAGTTACCAGGCAGTTGAATGGAAAACAGCTGGGGATAGCAGAGTTGTACTTGGCTGTCATACATGGATTGTTTTAAGCCCAATTAATCAACGCTACTTTTTTCAATAAGCGAGTCTCTAGAACTCTTAACATTTGTTTGGGAAAGCTGCCATTTTCAAGCAGTTTGGCTAATGTAGTTTAGCTAAAATTGTATAACATACCTCCTCACTTCTTTTTCTGAATTACTTGCTTTAGTTTTGTTTTTATCCTGAACTCTTGGAGCTGACTATCAAATAACATCTGTTGGAGTTGGTGTTATATCTAGCTCTCATTCTGAGTTTGGCTGTAACTCATTTCCCTGCTTTTTCTCATATGCTGTTGCAATGAAAGTGAAGAATTTGTTGCTGTTCACTGCACAGTTTGTGAATCCGTGTCTCCAGATCTTCCCATTCACATTTAACTGGTGTGTTCTTGACTTCCAAATTCAGTCACATAAGGAGAAAAATGTTGGTGTGTATAAAAGTAAAGAGAAGACGACAAAACAAAAACAAAAAAAAATCAGCAGAGCTCTGGAAAAATTTTTAGAATTGAAGTTGGAGGCATGGGTCCTTCATAAGATTGGACAAGATAGTAGCAAATATTGGAGAACTACTTTTCTACATAAATTTACCTTCCAGGAATTTCTTTCATATGGACAATCACATAAGGAGGAGGTGTTCCCTCTCTGTAACTGAGCCCTGGCATCTTTTAACATAAGCATGAGGTGTTGTAGAGTGCCAAAGACTGTCCAAAGACTCACAGGGTCCAGAGTGTGACATCTTTCATTCTAGCCACAACTGATACAGAAATTTTAACATTTGATAAGTTATTTTTTTCAATTCATTGCATTAACCCAAAATGACACATGGTAGGGTTCAGGAGCATGCTGAGCTTACCACGTAAACATACACCTGTGTAACATATAGTTCTTTTAGTAAAATCCATGACTTAACTGGTATGATTGAGCATAAAGAAAGGACTCTGCCCCATGGGAATGGTACAGCACTGGGACAGTATGCAGTGATAGGGTGAGACCTTGTTGGTGGAGGCTTTCAAAACTCTAACAAAAGGCAGAATAACCCAATTTAGTTTTGCTGGCCGCTCTGCTCTGAGCAAGAGTTGTGACTGGAGACAACACAGAACTCTATCTGAATTAAAATTTTTCTGTGATTCTTTATATGTATTGCAATCTGAAGAACTGTCTGTAAATGGTGTTGTGGAATGTTTTTCTCTACTATTATGAGCCCAAGTTTCTCCAAGGCAGAGCAGGGAAGAAAAGTTTGAACATGAATTTTCCAATCAAATCTACTTTCTGTGTGTGTCTCAGTTATTAAAGGAGGAAAAACAAACAAACAAACAAAAAACAACAACAAAAAATAGATCCCTAAGATCTAATGGGGAATTTGTTTTTTGGAGACCAAACCAAGACAGGAAGGAAGGAAGGAAGGTGTTGTGTGTGTTTGTTTGTCTGTTTGTTTTTACAGTTTATTTGCTAGATTGACAAAAGAGGTGGATCCAATAAAGCATGCTTGTGAGTGGCACACCTGTAAGTCCCATAGCAGTTACCGGGTACAATTTAAATGAGGCGTTTTTACCTCCAGTTCTGCAAAAGGATGAATGAGACAAGTTATTTGGAAAACTGAAGGTGCAGGATATCTGCTGGGCCCCGCAGCAAAGAGGCTTTGAACTGCAAGCCTAGGGCAAAGTGACATTTGTTTTCTGAAGTATTGCTGTTCTTCTAGGAAACAGGATGTGAAATATAATGATTTTCTAGGCAGCTGTAGACCGGTGGATTCTATTCACAGCTTTAGTATGAGAGGGTAATGGCAGTGAACTGTCAAAATGAAGGCTTGTATGCTATTTCCAGCTCTATGAAAAATTACCTTGTGAAAGCTTTGTTATGCGATTTGTAAAATGCTGTGTGTGATGGTTGAGAGCCTTCTCAGATGATGAAAATTACTTAGAAATGAGGGCTCTAAAGGGCACATAAATATAAGCAGCTGTGGTGTAATAGGTAAGATTTCATCTCTGAGTCTCTAGACTTCCCATTCAATATATGTTTCTTAAACTAAAGTGTATTTCAGTGGATTTTTTGCTTCTTCCTAGCCTGGCAGCCTGATTCATCTGGAAAGTAGCATGCAGTATCATGTCATATACAAAAAGTGTATCTCCTTTTTTTGCTCCCAAGCTTATTAAAGATGAAGCCAGAAATAGTTATTTCCCCCCTACTTGGTACTTGTACAAACTTTCCCTCTTAATTTATCTTTGTGCTCTTTGAAAGTGAAATGAGTACCTCATTTAGTCCAGTACAGTATGTTAAGTTTTCAAATCAATAAATATTTATATAAAAAAAAAAATATCTTAAGCTTTACTTTTGGGTTATTACATGTACAACTTAATGAAATCATAATTGAATAAAAACAGTTTAGAAATGGCAAAGATATGAAAATCATTATGAATATCAGGAAACTGATAGTATATGGGCTTTGCAGAAAATCCTTAATGTTAAGCTCTTCTCAGAAAGCTAAAATTCCCATTTTAAGTGTCTATAAATACTGCATATGTATTTTAATATAAGTCCTAATAACAGGTGATGAAAATTAAATATTTCCATACAAAATTAAATTAGCCTCAAATTATCATATAGACATCAGTCAGTGTAAAATCTAGATATAGACTAAATTGTCTTTTGCTAACTAAATGAATCCATTTTCATTCAGTCCATTAATCAGCAAGCTGTAATCATAGTGACAGTTATAAGGCCATCTTGTTATGTTTTTCCAGGTATTATTCCTTCCTTAAGCAGTAATTAGTGACAGACTAAGTGCAATGAATGCTGCTTGTGATTAACATTAGGTTACATTTAACATACTGCAAGGCAAGATGCAGTGATAATTGTTGCTGCATGACCGAATTGTTATGTGACTGGGATGGTGCATACAGCACCAGATGGTGCTGTTGGGGGAGGGTGAAGGGACCAGGACTCCCTCATCTTCTGATTAAGTATGCCTGAATTATTTAGTTTAATCTTCAGAGATTGTATCAGGCACGCATACATCTGTGATGTGGACGTGCCTTAATCTGTTTTGCCTGATACAGGTACTTCTTCTTTATTCATATGTCGTTGGGTTACATACAACATGGCTTGGTACATCAGTTTGCATGATCCTGGAGAAGTCCAAATCCCACCTGTCACACAGATAAATAGAACTGGTGAAATACAGCTTTTCTGTAAACAGAATCAAGACATGAATGTGTGTCTGCTCCCAAGAGATCACCAGGTTACAGGATTTCTTAAAGGCTAGCTTCAGCCAGGGTTGAGCAGTCAGGCCTGCGCTAGCATTGCATTCAGCTGCACAACAAATAACTAACCATCTCCCTAGATGACACGTGCTGTCTTGAAAGCTGAGTCTGCCCAGTCTGATGGGTGTACTGCTGCAGCTCACAAAGCTTCAGTTTGCTGAGCTCTAGGGGGGGTGCAGTAGTTGAGGAGCTCTTCCAATCTTTTTCTTCTTCCCTCATCCCCAACCTCTGCCATCCCCATCAATCTCAACAGTTCAATCAGTGTCACCTGTGATGCTTTGGATTGCACGCTATACGTTGCAACTGGTGTCTTCTGGTTTAGGCCAAAGGATGTGATACTACATAGGAATGGAATAAATACATCAAAATTACTGAAACTATTATTTCAGCCTCAGAAGTGAGTGCTAGTGCATTGGATTTATGTTATGTTTTTTATGTTTTTTTTAAACAAGGCTAAGGTAGTCCATGTAACGCTGGATGGTCACAGCATCTCCCCACCAGAGGGCTTTCTTATCCGCAAGGGACCAGGCAACTGCCACTTTGACTTCGCCCAAGAAATTCTCTTCCTTGACTATCTGCAGCCCCAGCTTAATAGGGTACAAAAGAGGTAAAGTAGGATATTTTTATCTGCACCACGTAGTTTCTCTTAACTGTTCAATATTTATATGTATTTTTATTTTGAAGCAAATCTGTAGCAACTAGATGAAAATATAATGTTCTCTGATCTCAGTAAAATACATTATATTACATAATCTGGGGGGCAGAGGGGTGTGTGTGTTTTGACTTAATTTCTTGGGTTTGTTCTGTTCTTTTCCAAATAACCCAAGAATGTATATACAAACTATTTTGTCTTGGTCATTTTGGCAGGACTGGTTCAAAGAGAATGGAACAAGCTAGTATGGACTATGAAGCACCATTAATGCCATGTGGTTGTATCCTTCTCTGTCATTTTCTCATTTGGTATATAACTCCGAAGTGTTCTGTATAACGTTGTAATGAATCCTGACAGTTTTGAATCCAACAGTTTCTGGTGCTTTAAGAAATGACTGAGATACCAAGAATATGATTAAAAAGGTATGAATTAAGAGTAAATAAATGAAACAGAATATAAGAATGTGTCACCTGTAGTAAAATGCTCCAGTAGCTTTTTTTCCTGCCTTTTGGAATCCACCCAAGCTAGAGCTAGAGGTTCATAAGCACAGTATCCTGCCAGCCTGTCAACACTAGAAGTAGTCTGTACTTTTTGCGTATCTTTGAATGTTCTCATTGCTGTTTCTTGGAATTTGTCTTATTTTACATCTTTGTTAAGGCTGTGTTGATCAGAACCGTGTAATATTTTTGCCATTTTTGTTAAGTTTAAAAAGCCAGAAACATTGAGCTTTCTTAAATAAGTACAGACTTTTGTGATACTACTTCCTGTCATGCCATCCATCTACTTGACAGGCCTTTTAAATCCATTAGGCTATTCTAACCATGTTTAGAGACACTGAGGTCTCAGCAAGACTAAGTTCCTGACGGTTTCATGAAAATCAGTGGCTGGGTAGAGGAAAGAGAAAAATAGGTGCTCCACTAGAGAAATGGACAGCACATACCTATTACATTCTCTGCCATTCAATGAAGGGGCATATTTGCTGGCCAGTTACCACTCGTGCAATTCAAAACCAAGCAAAGGTGTATTCAGAAAATGTAGAAAGGCAATCAAGCCTCTAGATAAGAGCTGTGGTGTTAATAAGTTGCAATATATAATAAGGAAGGTCACACACTTAAAAATAAATAATGATAAAATAAAAATAACAATAATAAAAAATCATTAGTTCTTCATCTACAAGAATAACATACATGAGCATATGTGAATGTAAGTAGACAGACTTTTATGTAGTTGTTCCAACTGCAGATTTTCATTTTTGTGTATTACCAGTATTAGAAATGACAGACTTTTTCTCTGAAAATAATATAGTTTATTCACAGGGGTTTAAGACAAAGTCTGAAGTGAACAATACATTTTTTCACCCATATTATAACTAGATATAATGGAACTTGTTGCTATAAGATGTCACTTCAAAGAGGAAGGATCATGAATGATTGGACTTCTATAGACATTAAGAAGAGTAAGGATTGTTGTAATGTGTATTGAGAGTATTAAAAAAAACACTCTTCCCTCTTTATGGACTAAAAAGAAATTCTTGATGGCTGTATACTCTACAATATCTGTCTAATAATGTTTCTTATGAAAGCATTAGGTATTGGCCACAGCAGGAAACAAGGATGAATTGTGATTTTTTTCCTAAAAGCTTTTCTTCATTTCAAACAGAAATTTTCAGATTTGAATAGGAAATGCGAATTCTGTGGTGTCAAAGAGACCTGACTAATCTGTCAGACTGTATCTCCAGTTGTAAAGAGAATTGGCAAGCAGCTGCCATCCAAACTTGGTGCCAAAAAGCATGGTAAAACTTGCATCTGTTCAACTCCTTTACACTGAGATAAGGTGACAGCATCCAAAGTATTCAGGTTTCCAGAGCTGTGAATCTGTGATACAAATATGTAGCCTACTTTGGTATTTGGCTAAACAGTCCTTGTAGTATCAGAAGCATCTCATACACTGCAGATGAGAATGTCTAACATTGGAGATGTGTGTTGCACAGTCATTTTTGAAAGTGCAAGATAGATGTTCCATTAGGAAAAAGTATCAGCATCAAAATTTTCCTTAATAGCTCTTTGCTTTTCAGTTGTTTTTCAGTTTCAGCTTCTGACAACTTGGGGTGATCCGTACTACATCGGTTTGAATGGACTGGAGCTGTTCAATGAACATGGAGACCAAATCTTACTGACTGAAAACAGTATCCTTTCAATTTGATTCAGTGTTCCATGGGTAACCAATAGATGGAATGAAGGACACATCTGAAAGATTCATAGCAATCAGGGCCACTGAAGAGTTGCACTTCAGCGCTCTATATCAACTAAATTTGGCCTCACCTCTGTAGCTGGTAAGCTTATGGAGCAGGTAGACCTAGAAACCATGTTAAGGTATATGGAAGAAAGGGAGGTGATTGGAGACAGCTGGCATGGCTTTACAAAGGGCAAATCATGTCTGACTAACTTGGTGGCCTTCTACAACAGAGTGACACCATTGGTGGACAAGGGGAGAGCAATTGATGTTATCTACCTGGACTTGTACAAAGCCTTTGATACGGTCCTACACAACATCCTTGTCTCTAAATTGTAGATCTATGGATTTGATGGATGGACTGTTTGGTGGATACAGAATTGACTGGATGACCACATCGAAAGAGTAGTGGTCAACATGTCATTGTCCAGGTGGAGTGGTGTCCCTAAGCATTCCGTACTGGGACTGGTACTGTTTAATGTCTTCAACATGGATAGTGGGATTGAGTGCACCCTTGTCAAGTTTGTGGATGACATGAAGTTGAGTGTTGCAGCTGACCACTAGAGGGACCCTGACAGGCTTGAGAGGTGGGCCTGTACAAACCTCGTGAAGTTCAACAAGGCCAAGTGCAAGGTCCTGCACCTGGGTCAAGGCAATCCCAAACATCAGTACAGACTGGGTGATGAATGAGTAGAAAGCTGCCCTGCAGAGAAAGGTGTGGGGGTACTGGTAGATGAAAAAACTTGATATGAGCTGGCAACGTGCACTTGCAACCCGGAAAGCCACCCGTATCCTGGGCCACATCAAAAGTACGGTGGCCAGCAGGGCAAGGGAGAGGATTCTACCCATCCGCTGTCCTTTCATGAGACCCCACCTGGAGCCCTACGTTCAGCTCTGGGGCCCCAGCACAAGATACAGGGAGCTGATAGAGCAGGTTCTGCAGAGGCCACAAGGACGATCGGAGGGCTGGAGCTCCTCTCCTGTAAAGATAAAGAGAGACTGAGAGAGATGGGGTTGTTCAGCCAGGAGAAGAGAATGCTCCAGGGAGACCTTACAGCAGCCTTCCAATACTTAGATGGGGCGTATAAGGAAGATGAGGAGAGACCAGGGTGTGTAGTGATAGGACAGGAAGTAATAGTTTTGAACTAAAAGGGGTAAGATTTAGAATAGATATTGGGGAAAAAATCCTTTACCGTGAGGGTGGCTAGATAGTGGCTGGTCCAGAGAAGCTCCATCCCTGGCAGTGCCCAAGGGCAGGCTGGATGGGATTTGTGCAGCCTGGACTTGGGCGGAGGTGTTCCTGCCTATGGCAGTGTGGTTGTATCTAGATGATCATTAAAGGTCCCTTCCAACCCAAGCCATTCTCTGGTTCTATGAATCTTAAAGTGCTGGAAGTGTATACCTCCATATAGAACTGATGTTGTTCAATCACATTGTAAAAGCAGTGTTTCTTAACCAACTAAAACTGATAAAAATGTGGATGCTGTGTGTATTGTATGTCTCAACAGATCCTCATTTTCTTATAAATAGAGATTACACTGAAAAAAAGTCAAGGTTCTTTTCTGAGCAACATTTTTATTTATGTATTGTATGGTGCATGATGAACTTGAAATCTCCAAATCTGTGATGGAGAAGAAACATTTGAAATTGAAGTGTTAATAGTTTGTTTTTAAGATCGGGGGATTTTTGACTTAAATTGTATGCCTTTACAGTATGTCCTTATTGTATGTTTTTACAATGCCATGTAAAGATAGCACAGCTAGTTTGGAATAATCACCTGTTTCTGCTTGTACAGCAGTGTTTCTTGGGTATCTTAGGATCCCAGAAAAAGCACATCTGTCTCAGTACAGTACATGTGATAATTCAGCTACCAAGTCTGAAGCAAGCTTTTCTTAAATAGCTGAGTCATTTCTGTGCTATTTCTTAAATTCCTTATAAATATTGAGAGACTCCAACATTCTAGAAAGCAAAGCAAAGGGAAACTATTGTCCATCAAACTAGCTTGCTAGGGTCTTATAATTCTGAAGACAATGCCGTCCATCCACATTTCTTTGCATGTCTTTAGCATACATGTGTTTTTAACTGAAACATTCCCTTACAGAGGAAGTCTAGTTATACAGAAAGCCTATAGAAGGTTTAATCTTTCCCTCTGAAAGAAATGAAAGAAGGTCTTATTAGACAGTTAATGATTTTTATTAGAAGTATTATGGAACTTCAGGAAAATGCAGTCAGACTGACTATCTCCTACAAGGATACTTTTCTTAAGGTATCTTTCATATACGTTTCTACATGTTTGTGCTAAAAAAAAAAGTGGAGCTTTGTCACAAAATAAATAAAACAACACTTGGGAAGTGACTATTTCTGATAAGGGAACTTTATTGATGAAGTCATGAAGATGTACTTTAAAATAAATGAAATGCAGCTAATTAATTTCTTCCTATTTTAAATATAATTTTGAATGCCAGAATCTGTAAGAGTTTTACTGCTTTTAAAAATGTGTTCTCAAGTTCCTCGGCTAGCTAAGTAAAATACTTGGAGTATTTTATAATTTTTACTGCTCTATTCTATCTATAGAATACTTGCTCACGGAGTCTGGAAGAGCAAGCATGAACTTTTAAAATATGTTATTTCTGAAATGTCCTTTACAGTTATTTAAACTTAAAGCTTTTTTTTCCAGATATTGCTGCTTTTCCAGATAGTGTCAATGTTTTGGAAGATGTATCTGGAGATATCCGAACTCCAGACAAACTCATTGACAGAGTAAATAACACAACTGATGGCAGACATATGTGGCTTGCACCCATTCTTCCTGGTTTGGTACATTTTCCCTTTTCATTCCATTCTAGTGATGTGCATACATGTGGCCAAAAGCATAAAAGAAAGGGAAAACATGCATAATCTTTAGGTAAATTTGATATTAGTAAGCTAGGCTACCTTTCAGAAGACGTTCTCTTTATTCCAATTTCTCTTCACTGAAAAGGTAGCAGCAGTATACATCTCCCAGCTTTGTAACCTGCTTGTTATTTCCATGATGCAACAGCAAAATAATTTCCAGAGGTAGCATGGATGTTTTATCAGCTACTCTGATAATGTTACTGGTAAAACAGCTTAATATATGTGTTTTGTGCAGTGAACACCTTTCAAATGGGAATGTACTAAAATTGTAAACCATTTTTTGCAAAAGACAATAAATTTTGTTACAGTAATTAGAATTTCTTTAAACCTCATTAACTGTCTTGAATTCAAATTCATAAATTAGATATGACAGGCATAGTATTTCATGTCCTAAAACTCCAAGCAATTGAGCCCTTTTAGAAGCAGCATGTTTAAAATATGGGGTACCAAATATCTAAACAGGAAAAACTGATAAACTTAGATGAGTTCTTTGTTTTGGGAGAGAACATTTTTGCATGGGGCTGATTTTGGACATTGTTAAGATGTTTTTCTTAGAGGATAGATTTCAAAAGTAATAAAATGTAAACCTAAAGTGTGATGTGCTATAGCTTACTGTGTTGGAAAAATCCTTACTGCATATACTACAGTTATTTATTTAGACTACTATAAGCAAAGAATTAAGTCAGTTTTGAAAATAATTTGTATATTATTTGGTGATGTAATGCAGTGAGTATAGTTAAGATAAAACTTTAATTATACTTGGGAATACTGACTGCTTGTGTTTCTTAGGAAAATGGAAGTTCTGTGTAATGCCTGAGGTTCCTAGGGTCTAGATCCCACATCTTGAACCTGGTAATTAACTCGGGATGCACAGATACCCATTGTAGCATCGTGAATGGTTGATTTGACAACCGTCTGAGTTTGCATGTCTGACATGTGTTAATGTCCTTATAAAAACATTATTTTAGAGATTATTTCATTTTGGCAAAAGGAAAATAATGCCTGAGGTTCTAGCACAGATCCATACAATGTTTTTTGTGTCATCACGTCTGGCACCAAAGTAGTAGATAAGATATTATCCATTTTACCCTTTTTAACACTAATATGTGATTTGCAGGAGGGACAAGTAAGCAAAGTAATGGCCCTTTCTGTACTTAAGCTGTAGCAAGTGATACCTTCTCAAGATCCATATAGTTCTTTCCTCTCTGCCATCTTCCATGGTTTGGTTGCAAAGCCAGCAAGTACAAATGGATTAAGCAAGCAGCCTGTTAATGATCATTGTCTACAGTTGGGATGCTGAACCAAGTCTTCTGTATCCTCATTGTTAGCTTGCTATGAAACATTCCAGTTGTCTCGAAAGCTGAATTAACTTTTTACTATATTGGAAAATTTGAAAGCTTTAGGAAAAAAAGTATACAATGGGACTTTCTTTTCCTTTCTAAATTTGTCTTTCTTTCTACCTCTAAAATTTTAGAAACTTATTACTAATATAAGTTTGGTTTGAATTCTTTGTTACCCTTTTACTGATATTTTATTTGTTTGTTTGAATGCATTTTCCATCAAATTTTTCATTTTCTATCACACTAACAATTGTATTTGGACATTTTAGCCCAAATTTTCTCCCAGAAAAGCATACATAAGAGCAGCTTTATTGACCACATCTACTTCTCTTTCTTCAGTACAAAAAATACATAGTGATTTAATACAAATAACAGTATCTTCTACAAAACATTGAAGGATTAAGACTACAGAGGATGCTAGAGGGGGAACATAGGATACATTGGCCTAAAGTTGATATAGTAACTCATAAAAGGAATAGCATAGAATTAGCTGTAATAGGCAAGATTTGTTTCCCGTGACTTAATCTGTGTTCTTAACATCTTGACATTGATGTCACTTGAAGATAAAATGAACGATATCTCAAGCAATAATTATTTGGCAAGCATTAGGAGAGTTGTCTGTGTACCTGTTTTTGCAACTTGTGTGGGGTACACAACTTCTGTTAGAGTTTTGTTGGGATATATGAGAAATTTTAGTGTTGCTAGTAGGAAGATGGATTCCGCTCATAGTCAGCTTGTCTCATGCTGAAGCCCATGTCTGTGTTTTTGTTGATGTAATACTCATTAAAAGTGTCTTTCTAGCCCTCTCCCAAATGATTAGCAGTCCTGAATGACAAGCTCAGATGCAGATGTCATCTTCTGAGTTAATGTACATTTGAGAGGGCAGCTCTGGAGAAGAGGCAACATCTGTGAATTATCAACAGAGATTATAGCTGAACTTAAGTCCTTATCAGTTTTCTGCCCTCTAGCTATATCTCTTTAAATGCAGACCAATTTTGATGAAACTTGTATGAAACTTTTCTTTGGGGAATTTGTGCTCTAAAATGTAAATGAATTCTCTTTTGCAGGTGAATAGGGTGTATGTTATTTTTGATGTACCTACTACTGTTTCAATGATCAAGTTATGGAATTATGCCAAAACACCTCAGAGAGGTGTGAAGGAATTTGGTGTAAGTAATTTTGTATGCCTTGTTACTCTTTTGGTGAATCACCTTGCCATGATTTCTGCACTTTTTTCAGTTTACTTCAGTGTGATTCTATATAATCTGAAAGAAAGGGATTTATATCACTTATCACTGTATTTAGTATTAAAATGATTAACCTCTGCAAGTCATGTGTCCTGTTTATCAGGTGTTTTTAATAATTAGATAGTTAGATAATTGTTTTAAGATAGAATAATGCTTTTCTTTCTCTATAACTATTTTCTTTCTCTCTTAACTATAGAACAGGTCTGTAATACTGGTTAATACTGGTCTGTAATAACCACAGACACAGGTTTTGGACAGCTGAAGTGAGTTAAGATTCATTAATTCCTAGGTTTAAGAGTGATTTGCTCCAGTTAATAGAAGTGCAATTACATAGAGCATGAAATACATTTTGAGTACCTTTTTGAAAGCTTCATTAGAAATATAAGTAAGAAGACACAAACTGGAGTGGGGGGGGGGACCCACCAGCAAATGGAACAGAATGGAAATTTAGGCAGACAAAAACTAAAGTAATGACTGGACTTCTGAAACAAATAGTGCAAAATGTTTTTTAGTTATTTCATTGAGAGGACTACTGAAAGTGATTCCTAGGATTTTTTTTAATCTTTTTTTTTTTTTTTTTAATATCTTTAGCTTCTGGTGGATGACTTGCTTGTGTACAATGGGATTCTGGATATGGTGAACCATGTTGTGTCAGGCATCCTACCAACCTGTGACCCAGTGGTCCCATACCATACCATTCTCTTTACAGACGATGAAAAGATTTGCCATCAGAAGAGAAGTGTTATTAGGTATGTGGGTGGATCTTGAATGGAAGAGTGTTGTTTTCAAAAACTGTTTTTGTGACTAATGTTAGGAGTACACAAATATGTATAAAAGTTCCCTATAAAGCATACTCAGCCCCATTTAATGCTTAAAAAATAATCTTTTTCTTTTAAATAAAAGGACCAAAACACTAGCTTTAGCTTTATTTCTAAGCATTTTTTAGCACTTATTTAGATTATTGATTCATATTTAAATGTATTTTCATGGCAGTCTATAATAATAAAGACAAAGCAAAAGAACTAGGTCTCCTTAGAGAAGAAATAATAAATCCCAATGATACTATGTTGGGGGGGGGAGGGGGATAACGATCAAATATAAAAAGTAAAGAAAAAGTCCTCTGATTTTTCACAAATAATAATTCCAAAACCAGAAATCTATTGTTTTATGAATGTTCTAGTGAACTATTAAATGAGAATGAATTGGGTTCTGAGGACTAACACTTTGAAACCACCAAGCTGGCAATCTCACAGCAAATGTGATGAAAAATACACTAATGTTCTGAAGATCAGGACTAACAGGGCCTAAAAAACAGTCCCTAGCAAGGAAAATGAAGACTGAAAGAAAAGCGTATATTCAATGAGATTGAAAAGGTGAAAAATTTAAAGCTTATACAAATAAACACTTGCTTATACATTGGACCGTTAAAAAGCAGAATGTCTTGCACGTACATAACTTGAAAAAAGACAACAGTTCGCATTTAGAAGTGACATATTCATTCAGAAGAATACTAAAATATTTAAAAATAAGTGGAAGGAATGTAAGCTATCTTGACTCACTGTAGAAGTTCACGTTTGCTTACAGGGATTTCCTTTGCTTCTCTAAAGCACAGGAAAATGCACAGGTGGTGTGGGCCACAGGCAATGCCAGATGTTAAAGTAGATTATTGTGTTTTGGAAGTATTATGTTAGACTTGTGTTTTTGGACAAGTGGCTGTGTTGTCATGGTAAAATTTGGTGGTAAACAGTTTTTCAAGTGAAAAAGTTACTGAAATGAAAAATGTCTTGAGGAATTATGAGTTTTGAAGAATTTTTCAGTGGGATACAGGAAGAAGGAGAAATGAACTTTTAGTTTCTTCAGTTTAACATCTTCATTTTAACATCTTTGAGTATTATTTTATTGAAAGCAGGGAAGTTCCTCGTATAGTTGTAGATCTTCTTCACATAACTTCCTTTACACATGCTTAAAAGACATATATATGTTGATTAAGTTTTAAGAGGGAAATCCTTTTATGGTCAATTCATGATCTGTTTTCCAGTCAAAAATATGCAGAGTCTTTTCTCATAGAATTCCTGTGCAGGAATGTTCCTGGTCTTCCTTCTTAGCTTGTTTTGCAGTCTTCTATTCCTTCTTTTTCCTTATGCTACCCCACTAAAATATAGGGTACTCTGGCAATAAAACATAGATATCTACTATATCTATCTATCTATTTTTTACAATGTGTATATTCTCGAGCTTTTATATGTTGGTACTTCTGACTTTGGTCTATTCTCTTTCACATGTCAATGGTAACATTTTATGAACCCTGAACTGAAGTCTCATGTTATCATCAGCGATGTAAATTCTGATTTGCTCCAGTATTGTTTCTCCTGTTGCACTCTGTTGGTTTGAGAGGTATTACATTTTTTCTGCAAGAATAGAAGCCTATTGTGTGTAGTATTTGTAAAGAAAAGAAAAAAATCAAAGGCATGGATTTTTCTCTGTGTGAAAGGGAGATGTTAGTGTTGTTTTCTTTACATATTTTTTTTCTGTAATTTAATTAAACTTTGAATTTGTTTCTTTCACACACACAAAAAATCTTAAAATTCTATGTCAGCCTGTAAACAAAACTTATCACAATAAATTAATATTGCAGGATTTTTTCAAGTAATACTGTATAAACATAACAAAATAATGTTAAGTTCCATATAGGGATTTTATACCCTCTTTGTACAGCACTTATGTAAAATCTCTCTTTGGTTGTTATGGTTCAAGCTGTGCAGGCAGGCAAGAAAATTGTAGCATGAATTTGATGTTTATATTTGAATGTGTGCCTATTGCTACATAGTTACTAGCTGCTAGTTAAAATTGGCAAAAACAAAAACAAAAAAACAACAAACCAAAACAAACAGACAAAACCAAAAACAAACAAACAAACGAAAAAAAAACACTTCAGGTAGATGCAGACAGAATGCCTTGTCTTTCTACATAGTCTCATGATGTGTTTGTGCTTCAGTGTTTTTTGTTTGTTTCACTTTTTGTATTATTTCTTTTAAGCCTCCTGAACCTAAGTAACTCATTTGGTAACCTTTTCCATGCCAATCATAGCCTTACAAAACGTTGATTATTTCGGTTATTTTACTGACTTTAATCTTTTCAGCAATCATATGGGAGATCAGGATGTACGAATGATGAATGAAAATCAGATTATCACAAACAGCAAAATGAAGCAAGTTGTGGCTGATCCAGGTTAGTTCTGTCTTTACAATTTTCTGCTTATTTTCTAGAAAGACAGTATGGATAATAAACATTGTTAAAGACCTAAGCTGGGAAAAATGGGAGGACTTACACCTCTTATTTATTTAGCTCTACCTTTTCTTAGGAAAAAGCAAACATGAATGTCATACTCTGATGGATTTTTATTCTGTATCTAACTCTGAAAGTGGATGAAATAAATCAATGGCCTATGTGGCATGTAGTTGTAGCTTATACCAACACATGAACAGAAGTCCTCAGGAAAGAAACTGACTTAAGGTAAACTGAAAAGTAGTGTTACAGTACAGGTCCAAAGATAGCTTTTGGAGTAATAGGCATGTTGCATCCCCACTGGCCTTTTAAGCAGCTTTAGAGATGATGCATATGTGTCCTAGAACTACTTGCTTGTTGTTCCTCAAGCAAATCCAAAATCACAATAAATGGAACAGGGATGAAAAAGAGTTGACCTTATTCCTCCCACTGTCTGTCTTGTTGGTCTTTTGTCTTACAAAGTGATAACTAAAGAGCCTATTTTTTTTGTTTTGTTTTGCTTTTTTTCCTTCCCCAAGGAGGAATAGTAGGTTGTGTTTATAGTCTGAAGAGTCCCTGTTGTTGTAAATTATACAGGATAGCACCCTGAATATATTACAAATTCTCAACCAAGCTGGTATTTTCATGATTGTTTTTCTCCCCCAACCAAGACAATTTCTCCAGTTAGTTTCTCTAAAAAGTGTTTCATTATTATTTGATGGCTTTTAGTAACAATTCTGTAAAGGAATTTGAAAATATTAATTTCAAAATATTAATACATTAGCACTAGCTGTGTCAGAAGTATCTTGCACATATCTGTGTCTGTAGTAATGACATCCTGGGTTGCAGTGCAGACATAGCTATACTTTACTAGCTATAGGGTATCATTGTCATTGCTGTCACGTCTGTTGTCCAGGTATTAAGGAAGGAGAAGGCCTTTTTTTGCCACCTAAAGATGGGCCAGTCCTCATCTCTTACTGTGAGGTTATCTGTTGAGGATTGCCTATTGACTTCTGTCCACTGTCACCTCTATAGTACTTACTGGTATCAGACACGGGGGCTAATAATACTAACTCATCAATTAGTGATAGAATAATTTGGGTTGGAGGGGACCTCAGGGAGGGCTCTTGTCCAACCTCCTAATTAGAATGGGGCCAACATTGAGTTCAGACCAGGTTCCCCAGGAAAGTGATTACATAAGACTTTTTTTTTTGGGGGTGGGGGGGAAGATTTTCCTGATGTCTCTGGAGTCAGACTATCCTCTTTGTTGAAAGATGGAAGTAATTTTGCCAGCATTGCTTTCAGATGTTGCTTTTCTACCTCACCTTATTGCACCACCCCTTATGTTCCTTTATTTCTTCTATATCCATCCTATTCCCTCAACATAATCCCAAACCTGTGATAATCCCATCTAGTCTCTGAAGCCAGATCACTCATGTAAAATTGTAAATCAGAACGTTGGTGAGGGGATGATGCACAAGAAAGAGCTAGCGTTAGTGCTCTGTGCTCTGAAATGGAACCACAGTTAGTGCTGTTCTGCCACTACTTCCCATAGGACCTGATTTGACTTCTGCCTTCTTTTCGGAGTCCCTGTGCTGTCACTTCTGGGACCAAAATTTGTGTGTGTATCTATAAATGCTCTTCAGCCTCCATTGAGAAACAGAGTAACAAATTAAATTACTTCCTCACCCCGATTCAGATGGATACTGTTCCATAGTCTGTCACTCTGAGATCTTCTTTTCTACAAGGCCTCACTCACTGTCCATGTAAGATATATTACTGAAAAGAGTAGCGTAACTTTTATTCTGGGGTGGATATAGAAATGGGACTTCATTATTAATACAGGAGCATTCTTTAAACAGCATTTAATTTCCCTTAACAGCTTTGCGTCCCAAAACCTGCATATGTGAAAAAGGACCGCAGAGGAGGAAGAGGTAACATGGGATGGTGGCTGGAAAGTCCTGAATACATCCAGCCCTAGATACGTGTCATCTAGCTCTCCAAGATACACATCATCTAAACGGAAGTTGTTCTGTGTTTTCTGAACTGCTTCATATCTTATGAGAGGAAGCTTTATTGGCTAAAGGAGAATTTTCTTCAGTAATGAAATTTAAAGCATGAATTTAGTTTTCTGGTTCTTTTATTTTTGTTATCTACGCTGTCTGAATTTTCTTCCCGCTCTTAATTGAAAATCCATAGAAGAAGAAACATAGGAATGAGTGAGAACCTCACTGCTAACTGACAACTGTTTCTGCAAAGTACCAAGAACTTGGGTGAAACGTGATGGTCATAATGAGGTCTTTTAGAGCATTTCTTAAGCTTTAACTTTGAAATCCTAGGTGGTTGGTTGCGAAGCTTCCCACTAGAAGGAAGTGTGTGCTTTGTTACTGATGAAGAAGCTTGTAAATAGTTCTTTGGGAAATGCACATATAAGAAATATTCATTACCTCTCTGTCTCTAGGCTGCCAACTCTGTTTTCATGTATTGTCTCTCTAGTTGCTGACACTGTTTATGATATCAGAAGAGGTTCCACTGGGCGCACAGACGTGCGATGATTGTTTTTAGAAAATGGAGGTCAGAAGTGGGTTTATCAAGGTTTAATAAGGAAGTTTCAGCTGTGTCATGCCTAGTTTTTTTTTTTTTTTTTTTTTTTCCTCCGGTGAAATAACCATTTCTTTTATTATTTCACCAGCACAAAAAAGCAAAAAAAAATATTTTTTTTCTGAAGGACTATCCATTAATATGCTACATATTCTCCTGCTACAGAACAATGCTCTAATGCTCTTTTCTCCAGTTTCACCTGCATTTGGTTATGTGAACAAGGAGGCTGTACCCCTGGATTGCACTAACCAGACCAGCTGCCAGCAGTGTATCAACCCTTTTGAGAAATGGTAAATGCATTTTAACTAACAGATGGTAAGGAGTGAACTGCATTTTTAAAATACAGAATACTCTAACCAAATTGTCATGCTGCAGGATTTCTAGCTATGCAAATGTGCTTTTCACTGAAAATTTGTCAGTGGTGACAACCTGTAAATCTATTATAAGATCTCGTAGAACGTTCTACCTTTCTCATTTAGAACTCATTTGTTGTTTCCAGATAGAACTGAAAGCTCTGAAATGCTTTTATACATCACAGATACACTAGTGCAGCTCCTGATACAGAATCAAAATGTGCTGCTTCCCTTTCTGTTTTAAGTCAGGAGAGCAGTAGTCTGTATATTTGCTTATAAAATACTTAGCTGTTGTTGGCTAAGCTGTAAAGACTGAAGATAGCAATGCAGTTCCTGGATTTTTGTGTATTGATTAAGCAACAAAATGTCTCTTGTATTAAATTCAAAGAACTTCTAAATGTAAAACAGATGTCTATTTCTTTATAATACCAATAGAATTTGTTATGGAATTTAATTATTGGTATTGTTATTAGTGTGACAAGTGTTCCTGCTTAAAAAATAAAAGATATGAATAAAATACATCTTCACAAAGCTTGATTAAGAGCTTTGTCTCTGTAAATTAAAGTGCTTCTTGTCCACAAAAGCATTTGTATTAATTACTAAACTTGTGGGACATCTTCTAACACTAGTGCTTCCTTTCTTTGCCAGGATATCTAGAACAGGAAGTGCAGCTCATCACAGTAGGGTGAAATTGGGATAATGCATGTGGCAAGACTTCTCTTGGGAGCATTAGCAGAGCTTGAATGAATCAGAATAAGCATTGTTGTATTCCCAAATGATAAACTGTTTTTCTGAGTTTTATCCAGTCATCACTAAAGTTAAGCCAACGAAAAAACTGAAGTACGTGAGTATATTGTAGTTTGATTAAAGGCTGTTTCCAAACTGCATTGACAAAAGAATCCTTCTGTTGTTCTTCAAGCTGTCGCCCACAGTGCACTTACCAGTGTTGCTCTGCCAAGAACCAAGTTCTGATTTTTTCTCCAAATCAGATAGCTGTTAAATGAAACTCCAAAACAAATTGAGGAGGAGCCGAAAGAAGCATTATTGATACAGTTAAGAACAGACTAAAAAAAAAAAAAAAAAAAGTGCTTGGAAGAGGAGAGGCTATTGCAATATTATTTTTTTTATAAGACTTAAGGCATGATCAGAGATCTGTCATACAAGTGGTCTACAGATGAGATGAGACCTGTCATAGCCTGTTCTTCTAAGAAAATTGCACTGAATAGGCAGAGAATTGGGTCTGAGAGAGAGAGGATTTTCTGTGCTGACCCCTCTTCTCTGCGTCTGATTACAGAGCATCTCAAATCCTATGGGACAGGCAGTGGTTTTCCAACCCTAATGATGTGACCTGTCTCCAGGATTTTTAATTGTTTGCAAAATACTTGGCCAATCTCAAATGGGTCCTGAACAATGCTGTGATCTCCAAATGAGAAGTATTTTAAGGCTGCTCTCTTCCACTTGCTGCCTCTGCTACATCACCATCAAGCCTTGTATTCAATAGAGAATAATGGGATAGTTTTTGGAAACTGAATGAACAGGTGGCCTTGTCGGGACATGTTCATGGGCCAGTCCTCATGATCTGTAACTGCAAGAATGGGTAAAAGTAGAAGCATGTACTTTGAGAGAGGTGGCTGATCACTTCCTTCCTCTTGTGCAGCACATCATCCAGGCATCCACAGGGTCACAATTCCTCCTTCCCTGCTTCTCTGCCACCGCTTCCTCTCCATCCAGCTGGTAACTGCAGCCTGCTTTGATACCTTTTGCCTCTGGAGATTCATATACGGTGCAGCAGGCCTGGCACACAGATTGTCAGCCTCTCCTAGCAGCAACTTCTGCCCATTCAAGAGATTCCCCAGAACTGCCACACTGTGTCTTTTTGAAATATTTCCAAAAATGTGTTAAGTTATGGAAAATCCTCCTCTGCATTGTCTCTGGCTGAGAGGATTTTCCAGCCTACTGTCTACTCTGGCATGGCATATGTCACCAAGGCAAGGCCTAATGACGTCCTTGATACTGGTCAGTCACATACAGAAAGTATCATAATGTTTAGAAAATACTTCATTAATCTCTGTAGTGTAGGAGATGTCAGTATGTGCCTTTCTAATTGGAGCCAAGATGTGATGACCCTTTATGTAACCAAAGATAATTGTGTCCTAGTCAGTCCTATGTACTCAAATTATTGGGCTCATTTCCATAGTGAATCAGAGGAAGAATTAAGTTCATTTTTTTTCACTTTTTAAAAGCAACTAGTCACAAGTACGTTCATGTCAGAGAAGCATTTAGGAGAGGAAAAAGAAGATGACCAAACATGCAATCAAGAAAATCCCCACAGAGTGCTTCGGTCAATGTCAAGTAATGTCAGAATTTCAGCACAAATAATTCTCAAGCAGCAATAACACATCATTTGACATTGTCAAAAGCATGACAAAGGAAAAAGGAGGATTAATGTGAACTCTGGCTGAATACGTTAATATCAATTATTAAACTTAAGCCCAGTTCAATTTTTGGACTATTCAAAAACTTTTGAGGCATATTTGTTCACCTTTACCCATAGCGACTTACTTCAAAGGGGTTAAGTCAAAATAACAAATGAGTTTGTCTCACAAGGGCAGAGGAAAAAGAAATAATCTGTAAGGAAATGCATGTTGTGCTGCATAATTTTTGATCTTTAAAAAGATAGTTTTATTAGTCTTCACAGTGGAATCTGAAAACCAGGATGCCCAGGAAGGCCTACAACTTCAGTTCTACAATTTCTTCCTTTTTGTGGTTTAATACAGTAGAATTTAAATTCTGCCCGTGAGAAGCACCCACCTGTGGGCAAGGGAGCAAGCTGGGGTGTGGACAGTATAAGAGACAGCATATAAGACATGGAAGCTCTTCTACAGACTCAGGAGTCATCCTCATTTTGGAGGATGAAACCAGAAGAGCTTCATGAGATGCTGCATACAGCAGCCAAGTTAAACCAAGCTCTTCTGGTAGCTTAGGCTGTCAGAACCTGGACATAAAATTACACCACAACATTAGTGGTGATATTTTCTGTGAGGTTTCCTGGTCCTGCTGAGCTTTTGCTGGGTCCAAGTGATATGCTGTTCCCTGTAGCAATGTTTAATCCTGTCAGTTCCAGGATGCACGCCAGACTTGCAACATCTACCAGAGCCTGACAGTGCTGGTAAGTGACTGGGTGTTGTGAGGTTGGGCAGAGTTCTGGTGCTCCTGGCAACACAAGGCATTTTGTCTACTCTGGACTGGCCAGAGATAAGGCTCACTGCCAGTGATGATATGAGAATGGGAGCCATGGGTCAGAGAGGTCAAATGCTGAGTTTTTAAATCCCCTTACATTTCCAGGAAAAGCTCACTGCACAGCCGAAGTCAGGTAAAAGCAAATACAAAGTGCTGTATTGACATCCCAATTCTGACTTAGGAAGCAGATGGACTCCGTTTTACCCATGATTCAGGTAAGGGCTTTTTCTCTGCAAGATAGAAGCATTTCAGGGAATTCAGAAGCATTTGTGCTCCTGCTCTGGAGTATAGACTGAGAAAGAAGAAAAACGGTTATGAAAACTCCATAAAGATTTTTATGCTGTGTGGAAGATTTGTGGTTTTGTAACAGCCTGTATTTTATCTTGCTTTCAGCTTCTTGTTGTCTGATCTCCTCCAAGTAGCAGGAATGGGTGGTGAGAGGAGCGTCTGCTCCATTTACGTTGTTGATTTCTCTACTTCTGCAGTTCAGTTCTGGGAATATGGAGAAGCTTAAGCTCTTGCGATAACATTTGTAACTTTAGAGGCTTTGTGGGACAGTTGTACTCCATCAGTGTAAGGAGACCAGCAATGGAGTAGTCTTGACACTCTCTCAGTGTCTCCTTGGTTGGTTCAGCACCCAAGTGGTCTCCTCACTTCTTTGTGGCACACTGTTAGCCAGACAGCTGCAAGCACTGTCCAAAACACCTCTGCTGTTCAGGGCCAACAGCTGCTCACCAGTCAGTGGATGTCTGGAATACCTGGAGAGGCTGACAGCATCATGAGCTGCTTGCTCAAGAGGTCAACCCTGACCTCTTGCTATCTGCTTTGCCAGTCCTTGCTGTTGGGTGCAGCTCTTGACTGGCCCAGGGAATGCAGCAAGTGGCTTGAATCCAAACCAGCACTGGTGTGAGCAGATGCTGTACGTGGATACTGTAGGCTGGTCTTAATGGTCTGGGGCTGCTGATACAGGAGGCTGAGTTCTAACAGGAGCAGATCTCTTGTTAAGATGCAGTGAAGCTGCTGAAACTCTTCCAATATTTTTCAAAAAATGTGGACTCCAGACCTTAATATGCTGCTTGGTAATGGCTTCACCAGTGCTATAGGTACTGCACGTATGTACACTACAGGATTTGATGCACCTTTCCTTATGCACTTTCAGTTTATTTTGTTGTGTATTTTTAGCTACATCATTATGCTTAGAAAGCCACTCCTCATTTCCAAAATAGTCCTGAAAGTCCTGTTTAAACATTCTTTTTCAGGTGTAACCAACATGTTTTGCTCTTCAGTTGTATGTGCTTAGATGTATTTAAGCATTCATTTCATTTCATCTAGTTTCCTGTATGTAGGCCGCTTGCTGTGACCTGTGCTGTCACTGTTCACTAGCCCCTCAGCTGTGATCAAAGCACAGTGGATCTCCATCATATTGGAGATTTGCACTGATGTGTCTCCTGCAAAGAGAATAGAGGGAATCAGGGGGCATGTAAGATATTGGAAGAACGTTTGCTTCCTTTTGAATGCTGAAGTCCCAATATTCAGCGCAAAAGGAGGACGGCTCCTGGCTCAGTGTTCTCTTTGCCCACTTCTGTGACTGTTTGCTTGTTTGGTAAGAAATGACTTACAGCCCATGTGAGACACAAACATCCCTTTATCACACAGCTTGTATCACCCTAATGGAATTCTGTCAGCTGAGGATAAAATGTGGACTAAAAAAGCAATTATAGAGTGAATCTCCTAGCTGTAGGAAGAGCTGAGAGATGGGGACAGAGTGCCCATCTGGAGTAATTTCCTGTCTGACTGGCCTCTAAATCTTTCTGGGAAGAGATCAATTTTCCACCCTTGTCTAACAGCATCAGCTCCACTCACCCTGGCTCAGGACCCTATTCAGTGCTGCAGTGGTGAGATACAGGCGTAAAAGGCAACACTTGCAAACTGTGACTTCTTTCTTACTGATCTAGAAATTACTGGAAAAGAGGGAAAAAAAAGGCTACAGACCTTTTGTGTGATGGCACTCTGGTGATCCCTTGCTTAGGTCCTAGATGAAGGAGAGGACTGACCATTCCAATGATCTGCAGGGTAGGAGCTTCCCACTCCAGACTATTGCTTCCATCAGTGCTCCTTCCTCCACCTACAGCTCATTGGTTTGGCTCAGCTCAGGCATATAGGCTGAACTGATCTCCAAATTGTAGAGAATATTTGCATGGAAAGCAAGTGCAATAGGCATAAGGATAGGACAATACAGAATAAGCTCCTCTGGCTGGGAAGATTTCTCAGGGAAATGACTTTGCCCAAGAGGAGCACTGTATCTGGGAGAAGAGATGGTAAAGACAGTGAACTAATAGTGGTTGAGCCCTTTTATCTTTTACACTGATTTCTTTTCCACCTGATAGCACCACAAGGTAGCAGCCAGTACAGACTTTTCTGTCTGTTAACAAGCTGAGGAAAGAACTTTCATCTTGAGCAAGAAGTGTGTTCAGCGAGGATGAGGACTGAGGCAGCACTAGCACAGCAGCTTTACAGAGCACACAGAGTGGTTGGCAGGAAAATGAGTCAGCCAGCACACTGAACTAAGGTGAGACATTGGTGATTTTCATCCCTGCTTGCTTATGAGTGTGGCTTAGCAAGTGTAAAGCACTGGTGCTGTTACTCTGTTACTGCTTGTTATTCATGGCTCTATGCTCCTATTCATTGAGTTTTCCAGGCCTCTTTCTGCAAGTAAGCATTTAATTTTTTTTTTTTAAAAAAAAGAGGCAATTAGTTTCCCTTTCTTGAAATCCTTAACACTAGATGATTATATTCTGCCATGATGGACCTTTGGATTGTCTCAGACATAAATTTTAAGATGTAGATTGCCAGCAGCTCATGGGAAGGAGGGGTTATATGGCCATCTGCAAATAACTGGCCTGGGGATGGGGCAGAGGGATTGGTTCCTCATTAGCTCTTTCAACACAGAGTAGGAATCAGGTCTGAAACATGAAAGAGTTGGCTCTTTATGTTGCAGGTAGTTGGGGATGCCTTTGCCAAAAGATGCTGACTGTTACTAGAAGCTAACTCAGCTTCATGGGGAGACTTAGCAAAAATCTAGCATCACTAAATGCATAAAAGCTTCTGGCTTAGGTAGTCCTTGAGCCTGAATGAAGGCAGGAAGAGCCTTAGTAGGAAATTTCTTATATGTTTCTTAATTGTTGTGTTTTCTTCTAAACATCTGGCTTAGAGGCATGATACTGGGTAAGGTGGAGTCTGTCTGACCCAGTGTAACATTCTTGCCATTAGGGCATTGAGTTCCCCTGCATGTGTATCTGGTGTTTCAGACAGAAAGCACTCAGCAAAGGTGCACCTAGCCATGTAGAGCATGCTTAGGGTGACAGAGGGGAGTTTCATGGTAAGATTTTTTAGTTGTAAGGGAAGGGGTTGGAGGAATGAAGTAGTTTCTAATGCTCCTTTGCTTTAGGGGCATTTCTGCTTGGTGGGAGGAAGGCGCATCACCTGCTAGTACCTGAGCATCCTTAACTTAGTGTGCTGTTAGAAAAGTCAGTCCTGTGATGCTGCTCCAGGTTTGACCAGTGTTCAGGGATGAGGACACACCACAAAGCATCCCTGTCTGAAAGTGCACAATCAGCTGTAGCGCGTTCTTGCCAATGCTGTAGTGATTTGCATGCTTCTTCTTTGAATCTTCTGTTCTTGATTTGTTGAATTTAAAACTGAACATGATCTTTTGTGGACACTACTGCCGTGTAGTAAATGGTGTAACTGTTCTCTTAGCTGTGTTTCCCCATTTATGCACTGAAGGCTAAACTGAGACAGTGATTAACAGGGGTCTCATGTTCAGCCATCTGCCCACTGTTGCACCATTAAAACTTTCACAGAGCCACTCCAGTTTCAAGATGTAGTCCCTTGCTTCTATCCCACATCTTCAACTGTTACAAATCTTTTCCTATATGTAGTCATACTGACATTCTCTGCTTGTTGGTGCAAAGCTCTCTGTCCAAACAGTGTGAATCTTGGGATTCACAAATAAACATACGTTATGAAATTTGCCAGGTGTTCAGTTTTAATCCATTTAATACGGGCTGTGTTGAATGCAAGTCCTTTTATCTGCTTGCATAGTAACATAGAATATTTTTAATCCAAAATATTTCAGAGATATTTTTAAGAATTTAAGGAATTTGTACAAAAAATAATGCAAAATATATGAAATACTTCAACATGTGCACTCCTGAAAATCTACACATGGTCTTGGAATTGGCACAAAACCAAAGCTTTTGGAAAAGCAAAGCAAAGCTGAAGTCAGATATAATAGAATCACAAAATCAGGTAATTCAGGAGGGACCTCAGGAAGCACCCAGTCCAATCCACTGCTCAAACCAGGGACAGTGAGGAGACCAGACGAACTTGCGCTGGTCTGCATTCAGTTTGGACTGGAAAACCTGTAGGGATGGAGACTGCACAACCTCTCTGGGCAGCCTGCTTTAACACTTTACTGTGATTTTTTTACTGTGATTTTTTTTTTTCTCTTGACACATGATAATCCATACTTTCTCCTGCTGATTAAAAGCCTAGGTAGGCATGGATAAGATGTCTGGTATTGCAGAAAGGTCATCTCTTCTGTCATCATCTAACTCTGTAATGATAAATTGGTCTCCCAACTATAATTTTAGATTTGCAGATTAGCTAGCAGAAGTCTTATGAACTACCTCCCTCCAGTTTGCTGGAGTCACTGCTAAAAATAAAGTAAGTAGCAAAGCTCCCTGAAGTGGTGTAAGCCTAAACAGTGGAAAAAACTAATCTACGATGAATACCAGTTCTGGCTTATTTCCAAAATAATGTTTTGGGATGGCTTGTTGTATACTGGAAATTATTTGGTAGGGATTAGTTGGCAAATAGATGAATCAAATTGACATTTCCATTACCAACAGGAGATCTATCTGTGGTCAGAATTCATGGAGAAGGATGCAGGATGGTAGTAAGACTATTCATTATATTTAATATTGTCAGAAAAATGAAATAGCTCCTATTATTCATCTCTCTGGGATGGTAATGTATCTGAATATTAATACAAAATGGGAATCTGATCAAAATCCACTGACCCAGCAAGACATTGATGTGTATTTTAATCACTCTCTTTGGGACATTGAGAAAATGTACTCTTCACAATAAATCTAAGATTTACTAAGGAACTTTACTAAGATCTGCAATTTCTCAGTGTAGTTCTTTGGTGAATCAGTGCATCTCCTGTCCTTGTATCCAAAGTCCTTCAGGATCTCGCAGTGTAGCATTAAGGCCCTAGGAGGATCTGCATCTTGGTAATCTGTTCAGGGTGAAAGATAAAGTGGCTTTCTTTTTTTTTCTTTTTTTTTTTTCCTTTCTACTTTTTCTTCTCCTCATGTGCCATGCTCAGATTAAGCCTAACAAGAGTAATTCAAGTGGATGCAGGGTGTAGTTCCAGCCTTTTCCACTTGTTGACAGGTCAGAGTGGAGGCAGAAGCTGGCATTGGTGACTTGCTAGCAGAGCAGGCTATGTGAAGCATGTAATATCTGCTTGGGTCTTCCTTTTGTAGAAATTTGAGGTTTATACTACAGAGACAAAACAGCTTTTCTAATTGAGCTGGAAATTCAACTGCAACACGCAGCCATTCTCTCCAGCGTCCTGACTGGAGTCCACTTTCTTTCCACATTGTCTATTTCTCATCTGTAGCCTTTCTACTAGCTGGGTGCACGTCTGCCTGTCAGACTGCAAAGGGAGAAAAGCCAACTCATAGTGAAAAACCACATACAGAAACATGATTATAAGAAATGGAAAAGTCTCCAGAGGCAGTTTCACCTTGGGAAACAATGATTGTAGGTTTAATATGAACATTACCAAAGTCAGTTGGACTGGAGTGTCCAAAAGGAATTAGGTATATAAATATGTAAAGGCATATAAATGAGTAGAGTACACATCAGGAGAAGCAGCCTTCCATGTAGGAAGAATGGAGGAGGGATTAATGATAATTAATGGTGCTGCCCAAGAACTGTGACTCATATTTCAATGAAAGTGATGCTGAAAATGAATATAAAAACTTGACATTTCCTAAAACTATTTCTGCTATATAGTAAGTCACAGACCAGAAGGGCTGGTGGACTTACTTTGCAGAAAGCATTCACATTATGCAGGGGTATTATTATTAAAAGAATGAAGGGGTAAGCATGAGGTTATAAAGTGTATGATTTAATGACTGAATTTGACTGTAATTATGCATTAGAAATATTCATGAGAAGCCTGAAAAATGAATTGGCAATGCATGATATAACCATAGTAAAGGGCCCTGCAAAACAGTACCACAGAAACTTTGCCATTTATCTTTTTTACTCACTAAAGCAGATGTAAATTAAAGTTCTACAGCCTGATTAGCCTTAGGAAAGCTCCTATCTTGATGATCTCCCAGTATAGTTCTTCTGGGAGAACAGAACTCCTCAGGTTTTCATGTAGTGGATCTGGCCTGCAAGTGATTCCAACACAGGTTGTTTTTATAGCTATTTTTGTTTGTTTGTTTATTAGTGATGTTTATTGTATTGCAACAGTTTAGATTTTGCAGCACAACTTCTATTATTTGGTTTCTTTTACTAGAATTCTGTCTGATCAGAGGAGTTGGACCAGTTGACCTCTAGGGGTCAACAGGAGGCCAAAATTATTCTGTAATTCTGTGAGCAGCGTGGATCAGAACCCTCTGTTTAGCGTAACTCACCTGCTGTAGAATCTGTTCTGCCAGCTGAACCCTACTGAGCCATAGTATGGTGAATTTTAATAGCTTGCTTAATTATCTCAATCAATCAGTGCAAGCTACAGATCGCCTGAGGCTGTGAAAAGTATTCATGTCCTCACTCTTCTGACTGGGCATCAGCTCCCAGAGATGGAGTGGGGGAAGACAGACTTGGTCTACCCTGTGCGACAGCTTAGGTCCACAGGTTACATGCAGGCTTGAATACATAGCAGTCGGTGCACGTTACTTGAATAGGTGCAATACTAATGAATCTGGATCTGGGAGTGACTGGAGAGTAGCAAATGTAATTCCTGTAGTTAGGAAAGAAAAATTATTTGGTCCAGTATTGGCTCTTTAGACTTGAAAGTATGTATTAAAGGAAAAAAATAGCTTAAAGAAAAAGGATGGAATGCAACACGGATTTATGGACTGATTTTTTTCTGTATGTCTGGTTGCCTTCTCTGTCTGTCTGTACAGGTGAAGGTGATAATGTTTCAGAGAGAAGGCTTTTTTAGGCCTAGGAGTAATGTAGACGCAGTGCAAATCAGTATGAATTGTCCAAGAACAACGGATGAATCTTTAACTGTCAGAGTAATGGGACTGTGTAATTTCTTTTCTGACCGAGTACTAGGCAGCAAAACCTAAAGTCTTTAGACAGAACATGCTTGTAACCAGACACATTTCTGGCAAGAGCAGCATGCTAAAAGTGAAAGCCAAAAGCTACTTTCAGGCCCATGTATTTAAGATATTGCTATTTTATTTTCCTTATGCTGACTCAATTTTGTTACCCTCCAAAGATAAGGGCTCTTTCTGCAGGTGTAGGCATTCAGCCCTCACCCTTCTGTTCTGTTAGCAGTGGCTGGCTAGAGAGAAAATGAACTGGGCACTGAAAATCTCTTCTAAAGTGGGGGGAGAGTGCTGCAGTTCTCTCCCCAGCAACCCTGGATAAGCAAATCTAGCAAGTGTGTCTCTCTCCAGTCAAACTTAGGTAAGCATGCCTAGCAAGGAAAGCTAATGTTTATGCAAGAACAAGAAGAGGTGGTAATGCACAGGAGTACAAACACCAGGAAACACTCAGGAAAATGAGCTCCCTGTAGAAAAAGCAGGGGAGGTGGCTCAAGTACCGGTGTCCCCTCTGAGGGGATCCAATTAACCCAAACTTCCACTGGAATAGCTGAAAGCTATCAAGGTAAAAGACCTAATGCATGTCTCTAAAATGGGCAGAAGTGATAGGATACTATGAGAAACTGTATTGAAACCTTTACTGAAATCCAAAAAGATTACATCAACAGGCTTCCCTTGATCGACTAGATGGGTGATTTTATCATAAAAGGAAATGGACATAAAAGGAATGGGGGTACAGTGGGCAACAAGTTGTGCTGGGTCTGTACATCAGATTGCAAGTAAAATAAATTGCTAATAAGCAGAGAACAGTATAGATACACCATGCTGGCAGACAGGTACTATCTGTCATACAAAGGTCAGAGCAACCCCAGAGCCCTTACCTAGAAGAGCCAAGAAAGTGCAGAGCATGTCCTCAACATGTCCCATCCGAAGACATCTGGAGCTGGGTGACACTAAGAATGATCTTTTCTTTTTAAACAAAACAAAACAAAACAAAAAGCTTAGCAAACTTCTAAGCATGTAGGATGTGGCTCCTAAACAAGTATGTCATTTTTATTTTAAGGAATTCATGGTTTTGGCTGGGATAGAGTTAATTTTCTTCATGATATGTTGCTGTGTTTCAGATGCAGGTTGGTAAAAACTTGGGCCACATCCCGGTGTTCCAGCTGTTGCTGAGCAGGGCCTGTACAGAGCCAAGGCCTTCTCTGCTCCTGATGCTGCCCAGCCAATGAGCAGGCCAGGGGTGCTCAAGGAGGTGGGGAGAAACAGCCAGGCCAGACCTCAGGGCACCATGCTCAGCCATGGCACTGGGGGAACGAAAGAGAAGGGGGCCAGCTCAGGGTGACAGAATTTGTCCTCCCAGGACACCATCAGCATGACAAGCCCCACTATCCTGGAAGGGGCTGCATACCCACTTGCCACTAGGCAGGAGTGACTGCATTCCTCACTTTGCTTTGCTTGCACAGACAGCTTTTGCCTTACCACATCAGCTGCCTGTATCCCAAGCCATGAGTTCTCACACTTTTACCTTTCTGATTCTCTTCCCCATCCCACCTGGGGAGAGAGGGTGAGTGGAGTTTTTGAGGTTCTGAATGGGAGGATTTGAAGAGCAAAGGCTGGTGTGACAGGAGAGGTGCATCTCGGTGAATGAATGTCATTCCATTCTGTGTGCATTAGGAGGAAAACTTTAATTTCACAGACACACAAACACACAGGACTGTTTCCCATGTATCATCAGCCAGGCGTGTGCATGCTCTTAACCCTCTGGTCATTTCCCTGTGTCACAGAGCCTGAGCATGGCTGCGGGGCCAAACATGGAAAGCTTGCCAGAAGAGCAGGCAGGCTGCTAGCAGCAGCTGCATGGATCTGCTCTATCAAGAAGCTGTGGAATTGCTTAGTTGAGAGATGGGACTCTAAAGCATCCTGTGAAGCCGCAGCTTGGAAGGTAGGCAAGAATGCAAAAATATTAAAAGTAAGGGGAAAGAGCAAAGCTTTTTGTCCCTTATTTGTTATAACAGGGACTCCTGGAATATGTGTTCTCTCTCCCAGTCAAGGCTGTGTTAATCAGATCTGAGACAGCTTTTCCAGCACACAAATTGCTGTTCGTATACCGTGATGAATATTAGTGCTATTATACCGCACATTTGGAATTATGGAAGCAGGAGAACTTGACTGCAATCAAGCAGCACTTGTCCCTAAATGTCATTGCTCACCAAAAGTACACGAGCTCACGCAGATGTGTACTATCAAACATAAAACACAAGGTCTTGGTCTGTGTCACAGGTGCAACACTGTTATGTGGCGAGATGGCATGGTAACCAGCACAGAGTGGCTAAGACAGGCACCAGAGAAGCGTCTTTGCCATGTAAAGACAAAGCATAGTTCAAATACTTGAACTATTCTGTCAGCTCGGTTATCAGAAGGTGAGAAAGTCAGAGGTCAGACTCCTACCTTTACCTGTTTCACTGGTGGATTGTTAACTCCATCATGCCTGAAGTGACCTGGGGACTTCAGCACACTTTTATGTCCTGGCTCTTAGATATCTCCAGTGGACATCTCTTTGGGTGCACTGTAGCTGACGACTGGATTTTTTCCCATATAACCCAGAATGTGGATGGGCAGAAGAGGGTGGTTTGCTGCATGCCCAGGTTCTGCCCCACTGTGTATTCAAGCTATAATTGTTGATTGATGTGTAAAGTATTTAGACAAAAAAAAAAAAAAAAAAAAAAAAAGGACAGGCACAAATTTCTAACAAGTAATGTAATTTAATGAATGATATACTCTAGAAAATAGAAACTACCCAGATGCTGGTTGACAGGTCTGTTTGGGGTGGGGGAAGGCCCTTGCTTGAACACACAATGCCTTGTTTCAATTCTTTTGGCAGTATTCATAGTAGCTGGAAACAATGAAACATCCACATATTGAAAGAGACACTAAGGGGAAAATTTTGTCTTAATTGTGGTAGGTATGCAGAACGTCTTCTCACCCTGTCTCATCAGGTGACATGAAGGGCTCAGAGCTCACCAAGATGTTTACAGATGATTCATACCTAGAAGGGATAGACTCAACCAACTGTAAGTACCGTAGTTCAGTGCTTAAAAATCATCAGAGACGTCTGTCTCACTTTGCAGAAGATTTTATGAACTCGGTGTTATTGCACTTCTTTCTGTGTGCTTTTCTGTATATGTTGTGTCTCTTCCCTCAAGGTCTGGCTGCTAATTCCAGGGAATATGCTTTTCAGAATGTCACAATACACTGTGTACAACTCTGGGTCTATTTTGGGCTTGGGCAGAGATCTTGTGTTGCTTGCCTGTTCAGTGACTGAGTGCTGTAGCAAGTACACATCGCTGAAAAGTGCAGTTAGGATTTTGTGTGCAGCCTTGTAAGGATCATCTTCAGACTGCACCATTGCCTTGAGCTCCGTCAGGGTGTAGCCATTGTAACGCTTGCTGTCTTCTGCCAGGGGCTGCACTGTCTCACCAATGTGTCTCACTTTCCACTTCAAGCATTTCAATTCTTCTTTTACATCTTCTAGTTCTTTCTCCATGGCTTGGAATTCCTCTGTGGTTACAAATCTCCTGCCAAGAAAAGAAGCGGCAGACACAGTGTGGAATTCAGTGTCTCAGTGGGGTAAAATCAGGCCAACTTGCATGGGGTCAGGCTACAGAAACTGGGGTTTGGAAGGGAGATACCTGCAATGTCACTGAATAGAGGGTGCTCTAAGAGGGTGCTCCAGCTCTTATTTGTCAGACTTCACAGTAACAGCCTATTTTTTTCTGTTGCTGTGAGTGGGAAGTTTTTTCAGAGCCTGATCATGCTATTGCTCCCTATAGCTACCTGAAAGGAGGTTGCAGGAGGTGGGTGTCAGTCTCTTTTCTCAGGTGACAAGTGATAGGAAATGGCCTCAAGGTGCACCAGGGGAGGTTTTGACTGGGTGTCAGGAAGAATCTCTTCATAGAAAGGGTGGTTGTGGTTAGGCTTCAGAATGGTCTGCCCAGGGAAGTGGTGGAGTCCCCTCCTCTGGAGGTAATTAGGAAGACTGGGGATGTGGAGCTTAGGGACATGGTGGTGGTTTAGTGGTAGGTTTCTAGTGCTAGGTGGGTGGTTGGACTTGGTGATCTTGAGGGTCTTTTCCAACCTAAATGATTCCATGAATCTATTGTCGAGGCTTTTTCCAAAGTCCAGATGGACTGAGTCTTTATGCCAGTACTGGCGCTTAGTTTAAACTCTCTTGCCTCCCCAGGGCTTAGTACTTCTATACTAATCCAAATGTGATGGTGATTGAATGTGGGGCACTTGTGCCACTTGAAATGGGAACATAATTCAGTAAGATTCACCTTGAAGACCAAAACTAAATGGTAACTGTATTAGCCCACTAGAGGATAAAGGAGGAATGATGGTGGGGGTTGAGCTATATCATGGCGGTTTTGCTTCCCAGGTGGCTGACTAGTAATGGGAGAGAGATGGATTCTCATTTGAAAGGAAATGAGACACATTTATACTGTTTTGTTCAAGGAGCTGAGGTTGACAACCTGGCCCAGGCATGGTCCATACTCAGGTCTGGTTAGCTAAAAAAAAATGTGAAGGAAAATATAATGTTTTTGCAGGGTTGTGTGAGGGCACAGGGTAATTACAGGAAAACAAATGTCGGAAACATTTAAATTATAAAAGATTTAAATTGTTTGATAAGAGGTTGTTAATGATTGTGTTTCATCTGTACTAAGTTGAGTCATTTGAGGACTTAAACATTTGTATGATCTGGTTACATACCTTTCATGATCAGGATCTTCCAGATCTGATTCAAACCCCTTTCCTGTAGTTTTTAATCCAGTTTTAGAAGAGCCAGGAGATTGGGAACTATCTTCAGGAGTCATTGTTGCTGAAGGCCTTGTGCTTTTCCTGGTTGGGGTCAGTGTGTAATCTGATGCTGAAGCTTCTAAGCTGTGTGCTGTGTGAGGACAAAAGGTATAGAAGGAAGTAGCATTGATCCCTGGACTGACTGGAGAGGAGTCAGAGTATTGCTGAGGCTTGGCTGAGCTGGGTGTTAGACTGAGCCTGGGGCTGGATGGGCAAGATGCTGCAATAGTCCTTGCACCAAGTGGGCTGGAACATGAAATTGCTAAATTTTTATTTCTTTGCTCAAATGTCTTGGGGCTTGGTGATTCTCCTGGGGCCAATCTAGTGATGGAGACGATGTCCAGCTGGGTTTGATCCTGAACCATGGAGATCTGTCTGGTTGGTTCTGATGAAAGTGAAGAGCTGCTTGATATGTTGCTGGAAGAGCTTGACGTAGCAAATGGGGGTATTTTCTGAGCATTATGGTCACTCCTGTTCTTCTGAACGCTAGTGACATTTAGAGCTGGGTGTTGTGAAGCCCTGAGGAAAGACAAACACACAGTTTTTCCTCTGGACTGGCCTAATTGCTTATAGAGCAATTTTACTTCTATTCTGGGACAATTTTAGGTGTATATCCCATAGCTGCATTTGCCTATGGCCTGATTTGGTTCTCATGTCTGTATAAAATCCTCTGCTTCTGATGACCAAGAGCAAAGTATTTGAGAATAAGGCACACAAATTCATGACCAGTTTCTCCCTGGTGCCAGCTAAGCTATCATCAGCGTAATCACTGGCATGTCAGTGTTCTCCTTCTCAAAGTCATAGTGCTCTGTGAGAAATAAGGATTTGGTATTGGGCAAGGACAGGGAAATACAGCAAAGGGAGAAAGTTTCTGGCGTATTGATTGTGACAAATTCCTGTAAGAATGCAAGAGGATAAAACCTGACTTGCAGGTTGTCTCAGCACCTGCTTTTGATCATCCCTGCAAAGCATGAAGACCAGCCCTCAGCTTGGACCCATATGCTTTGGTTTCCTGGTAGCCCTGCATGGTTGCCCAGTGAATCATGGGATGAATAAACAGGCAAGGTAAAAATAGAAGAACTGCACAGAATGATATCATTGTTCCTGTAGTGACATTATAGGACATTTCCTTTATACAGCTCAGAGTGCTATGGACTTTTCCTTCCACCCTAAGTCGTAAACTGTGCAAAAGGCTGACCAGCTTTTAGGTGACTGTGAATGCCAATTGCATGGCATTCCAGACTGCCTCACCTGAATACTGTTTTCTGTACTTCTCTCCTGGCTGCTGCTGGGAAGGAGAAATCCCAATGCTTTTTGCTATATAGCTAAATCTGACTTAGTTTGGCAAGACTGATGGCAAGAGAGGAAGATGTACCAGTGTAAACTGTAATTGTTCTCATGGATAGTGACTACAGCTAGAAATGATTTGACCTTGATAGGGAACATGATCACATTCACTGGGCATCTCACAATTCATAATTTCTGAGAAACAAAGGGCATGACAGACTTCTGTAGTAATACCAGCTGCCAGCTGAGTCTTCCTGTGCATCTGGTATGTTCATGTTCCTTTTGTGGTAGAAGATAGCAGAAAATCCTGGTCTGGATATGTTATATATGAGATCTAGTGTTGTTCTGTTAGTAACAGAATTAACTGCATGTTCACTTCACCTTTCTCACTGTCAGATGCAATTAAACCCCATTTTTAAGGCCCTAAAGGGCAAGCCTCACACCTATTGGCTTCAGTAGGGCTGCTGAAACAATTTAGACCTTTGCTAGATCACAGAATAATTATCAAGTTTAAATCAAATTTAGAGTTTTTATAATTGGAAGAGCAGACAGTAGCAGAGCTACTGAATATAAACAGAGCCAAAAGGCAGTGTAATATGAGTTAGCAGGAGAGTAAACAAGGCCAAAGTTGGGGGAACACCCTTCCTCACAAGTCCTTGCTTTCAAAAACTGACTGAACAGGGGATGTGAAGACATTTCCAATGGCATAATTAAAGATGCTACAGAGCTGGATCTAAGATGCAAAACAGACTCCCTACCTACAAGGTCACAGCCCTCATCCAGTGCAGCAGAGTTGAGGAGAGAGGGGTTTGAACTCCTGCTGCACTTCATTATCAATTCAGATGTCAAAGGAGAACATGACATGTTCAAAGCCAAGGCGCTAGGGATGAAGCGGTCTTTGCTTGTGGCACGCCTGGAAAGCTCTAACTGAATCACAGTTAGGAAAGGCAAAGCCTTGGTGTTGCTGGAGGAAAGGTAAATTCTGGATGCTTCTGCATGTTCCTTGCTCCCCATCCCATCTCTTGACAAAAGGCTTCTCTTTGCTCATAAAATAAATGTTTTGGGATTTTCTAATGCAGCATTTTTTTCTTGGGTTAAGTCCTGCCCGCACACTATGTGTAGCTTAAATGGGCTGGAACCCTTATCAGAGATATCTCAGCCAATGGCCTAGGACTGTGACCATCCTGGGATCTTGCCATTACTTAGGCATCATCAACAATGCTGTTTTTCCTTTTTACAAAAAAATTGCATCTTTAGTAAAATGGAGAAATTGTCATCTTTTCCTGTTCTTGGAAGTGTTATGCCATCATAAATAGAAACTTCAAGCAGCTTCACAATGCTGTCTTCTCTAAACCAAATTTGAACAGAGTTTCCAGCTTCAGAAGTGAATCCCAACACTTAGTCCTCTTTACTACTTGTAATAAGTGTCTTTTTTTTTTTTTTCCTGAGGCATCCCAGCCTATCACTACGTATTCCTTACTAATATGTGAACACATTTTACAAGCTCTCTCTGATAAGCATAATTTGTAAAATTGGCCACCTTTTACCAGTTTCTAAAGTTAGGGTTTATTTGCTATTTAAATTAAAGCATTATTAGTAGAAAGACTTCCCTGAACTAATTCTCTTAAGGGCAGTGTTACAGAGAATATTTTAATTTTGGCCTTCAGTATTCCGGTGTTCTGACAGAATTTATGGCTCAGTCCTTAAACAGCTATCCAGGGATCTGAAAAGCTTTAGAAAAGCTTTTATACAAAAGCTCAAAAAATAAGGCTCTATCAGGTGCTTTTGCAGAGGACTGGATTTTTCTATACTAGTCTACAGTTCGTTTTTCTGAAGGGGTTTAGAAAGACACTTCTTACGATCTTATAACTCTGCAGTTAATACTTTAATGCTTTATTCAACTCAGAACATATCTGCAGCTGAAATGCAGTATGATGCCTGGCAACTCTCAATGATATAGGTTCAAAGGATAATTCCAACCATTTTGCAGAATAAACTCTAAGACAGATTTTTTGAATTTGTCGACTCATGGTTTTGATTCAGGTCACTGAAGATGCGTTCCTTTCTTCACTACAATACCCCATGTTCAGAAAATACTTTTTGCTGTGGAAAAGTGGAGGAAACTTGTTCTGACGATAGCAAAACTCATTTTAAGAGAACTGAAATGAAGATACATTCTTCAATTTTATATATATATATATTTGTCCTGAAATATCTTGTACTGTAAAACTAATTGAACATTAAATGAACAATAATCCTTGCTTACATTCTGGAAGAAATATAACATGCACAGTACATGTAGCTAAAATGCTATTTGGGTGCATATGCAATCTGCAATACTTCTCACATCTTTAGCAGTGTTGGACGGGGCTGGTTTTTGTTTTGTTTTGTTTTGTTCTTTATAGTTCCTGGATTAGCTGTAGAAAATGGTACATTTACAGGAAGATGATACTTAAAAGAGTGTGACAAAAATCAGTTTCATAACTCATTGAAATTTCTATATGAAACTTCCCAATTCACTAGTGCACTGGAAGAAAAAGCAAGTATTATAAACTATCACTTTCTTTTACTTTTGTATCCTTCAATTTTCACTCTTCCCAGTGCTTAACATGGGACTGAATTTACATTTATCATTATGTTTCTCACAGGAACAGAGGGACTAGGTTGCTTAAGGAGAAATCTGGAGTTTGTTAAAGCAAAATGTCAAGTCTGGATTTTAGCAGAGGTAAATGAAGACAGAACTGAGACTTATAACTTTGGAGTTTTCTTGTGGGCAAGGGTTTAGACAGGACTAAAGACAGGACTGAAATTCCATTGCTTTCAGTATAGCAAGACTGGTTCTTAGGTCTGTAACCATAGTGCTTTATCAGAGGGGATTTTTTTTTTCACTTGTTTTTATGCAGTGAATCACTGTGAACTGAATAAATTACAGGAACAATCTCAGGACTTGGAGTTGAAATCAATGCTGACATGAAACAGGAAGGTGATTGCAGCTGTCATGTGCCTCCACAAGGAGAATCCTTGACTCAGCTTTGAGCCACATTTCAAACGCATCAAGCCCTTGTTGTCTGCCTTTTTCCAGCCCTGTGCTGCTCAGCATATAAAGCATGTTCCCTGTTGTTAGAGTGACCTTGTCTACCGTCTGTGCCTTGCCCTCTCCAGCTGAGCTTGTGCAATATACTTTCTGTAGCACTGAATTCGAAGATAGATGAAAGTTTCTTGCAAACCCAGCACTACCTTGCTTCTGTGACTCCTGGAACCAAGAAAAAGCAGCAGATTTTCATTTTTATGAATCATTCTCATCATATTTTAAATCTAGATTGCTTCTGATGATCTTGTTTGAATAGAAAAAGATGACAATATGCTTTAAATTGAAGCACTGAGAGGCTGTTTGCATAAATCTTACTGTAGACAACCAGGGGTAGGAGGATGGTGGAAGAACTGTGGGATGGACCCTGGGGAAATGACTGCAGGTGATGATATGAGAACAAAATGGATTTTTTTCAAGGCCTCCTCTCATTCAGGTGACCCTCTAAAACGCCCACACTGAAAAAACAATGACTATCTTATTTTAATGATGAATGCATTTTGAATGGTCTTTCATTTTTCTGCAAGAAAAGGTGGTGTCCTGGACTCTGGGTTAATCTGCCTCAAATAGCAGCCAAGGCTTTTTGACACAGGCAACAAGCAAAAGAATGGAGAATATGCTATTTCCTGCTATTGGCCCTTCTGAGCTACCTGTCACCTCTTTAGCTTTGCCACCATATCCATTCCTCCTTGTTCGTTGTGTCTCCTGCCTCTTTCTTACCCCTTGTTCTACATCTGTTCTCTGTACCTCTCCCATCTGCCCTGTGGACCCCAAGCACATTGATCAAAGCAGCAGGCTCATATTAATGCCTAGTGATGGGAGAGGATTGGAGGAGAGAGTGGAAGTGGTATGAACATACAGATGTCTGAAATCAGGTATAAGTAATAACAGTAAGCATTTCTTACTCACAAATAACTGCAAAACAATAACAACAAAGATATCCTGATGTGAAACTTCTTCTATCATTTTTGTATAGCAACTGCCCAACCAGTGCATCGAGATCTCCGAGCCCTGCACATCTGATAGAAAAAGTTGAGACCTGCAAGGTCAAAAAAAGACAACAAAAAGGCTACTGAGAGTGTTTAGACATTTGCAGTGGAAATGGTAAGTTTGGTACAAAAAAAATAGGGCTGGAGTTATTAGGTGTATAAGTGCCAGTGCCATACATTTGCAGAGGAATCCAGCTCTGGGAGAGCAGAGGATGTCAATTTATAGCTAGAGCTCCATGATGTTGTTCTTAGCCCAGCTCAGGCAAGTTTCCCTGTTAAAGGAAAATTATGGTTTAGTGATGGACATTACATGGTTTAATGTATAATTATCAAGACTGGCTGTTGCATTACTCTGATCAAGACTCCCAGAATCAAGCTTCTGATAGATTTATAATTAAAGGCCATTTTTCAAAATGGATGCTTAGTCTCCTAGCAGAGGAACCTGAGATCTTTGAGACCTGTCCTGTCCTGAGGCCGTGTTACCTGCAATCTCACATTTCTCCTGATCTGTTCTCAAACCTTTACTATCCTCTCCTCTAAAGTCACCTGTAGAGTGGGTGTTTGTCTTCTATGATTGCTCAGCCTTGTCCTTTTAATCTTTTATGTAAATGTTTTAGCATTTTGCTCTACAGTGGCACTCAGTGAAAACCCTCTCTCTATACAAGATCCAGATACTCAGTTTTGTCATTGTGTAAGGACAGGAAAAAGGATGGTATCTGAATATGAGTGAATATTCTTGATATACTGTCTGGTTCAAATTAGAACAACCTTGGAGCATTTCTAAGTGAGATCAGCTGGCAAGTCCTCCAGGGAACGAAATGCCAGTTGAAGTGGGCCGCAGGAAATAGGTTCTGGTTATACCTCCATGTGTCCTACTGGTACGGGACAACCTCTGCGTGAAGACTTCAAATATGAGTCATATAAATATAGATGGACTGGCCAGATCTGAAAAGCTGTTAAAGGTTTAGCTTGTGGTCTGTGAAGCTCTGGCATGGTGTCTTGTATTTGTCTATAAGGCTTTTCCTTAAATAAATGGTCTTCAGTCTTTTGAAAAGTCACCACAGTTTGTTACTGAGTGTGTGGATGATCAGTCAGTACCCTGCTTTCTCACCTGGATCAACTAGTGGGGGTGAAAATCTAATATAATTACAAGGTCTCAGATTTATTTGTGATATTTTCACTCTTGGCTTCAGTTTGACCTAGATACATTAGCTGTCTTGCTGGCTGTGAGTCTTGTTACAGAGCTAAGTAATAATCAGCTACTGATAGTCACATTTTCCAATTAATTCAATTCCTAAGTTGATTTATCAAGAGATTTATGAACTGGTCCAGGGAAATAGCTCTGTATAGTGAGTCTTTCATTCTGGGAAGTTCCAGGATTAAGATAAATCTTACTTCTGCCATTGGATTTAACATAAATATGGATGGACTCCTGTGTAGGTTTTGTGATGAATTTTGGCCATTTTATCATGAAAAGAAGGGGTGACAGTTCTGTAGCTATTGTATATCATAAGATAAACCCGCTGCCAGTCAAATGAAGAAATGAGAGAAGTTTATGCTAAAGTATCACTCAGAAAAAGGGAACCAGAATGTTCTGGGAAAACACTTGAGGACAAGATAGCAGGAGGAACTAAAATGAACTTATATTGACTTGGAAATTGTGTTGGATTTACATCTGCTCCTGGAATGGCAAGGTGTGGTGATGTGCAGAAATTCTCTTTTTCAGATGTATTTCACATCTACTGACTTTTCTCTCCCATCCAGAACTTGCCCAGTTCTGTGTCTCTTTTAACTGAAACACTGTAATGGTCTTTACAAATAAAAACACAGCATTGTCTTGAAGACTGGTTAGCTGAAATGATGCCCTTTGTATAATGCTCGTATTGCTACTATTGCTTATTAGCTTAATGGTATATGTAGTTTTTCCTGTTTGCTTCCAGAAGCAATTGCCTGTATTTGAAGACACGGAGATGAACACATAGAATGAAGCACACCAGATGATTTGGATACCTGACTTCTCATTTGCAGTTTGCTTTTACAGATCTGTCATCACAGCTGTTGAGGTAAGCTTCGTGTCTTTCAAAGGGAAGTACTGGGCAGGGCTGAGCAAAGGACCAACAGAGCCTTGGTTCTATTCTTTGGAACACTTCATGATGTCAAGAATTATTATTTGTTCTTTGAAACAAAAACCTTTGGACAGTCATCATAATAAAATAAGCACATTTGAGCACTAGCCATTAGCTTGATAGGGAGGGAATTTTCTCGGGAAATATGACCCAGAACAATTTCATACTAATAGATTTCTTCAGGCCTGCGAAAACGAAGGATGTGGATCTGCCTGTGGAAAGTTCTACAACTGCCATGACATTTTCAAGGAGCAAGAGTTACCAACTGAGCTGATGACAGAACAAGTCTGTGAGCTGTACTACCACTAGCACATCTCTGTGGAGACCACCTGGAGAGCTGTTCCAGCTGGTCTGATGAGGAAGTAGAACCATTAATCATTAGGCTTGTGGACACCAAGCTTCCATGAGTATGTGGCTGAGATGTGCATCTCAACAAGACAGAAACAGCAAAATGCTACTTTTATTAGCACAGACTTAATCCTAGAGCTCTGTCAAGCGAGTCACTTTCCCCATCCTCCCTCCTCCTGAATGAAGAATCATTTGCTTTCTTTGCAAGGAAATTGATGGAGACACAATGCCTCTTTCCTGAAGTAAGTAAAAAAAAAAAAAAAAAAAGTATAGTATTAAGAGCAGGACAGGAGCCATCCTCCAATATTGCTCCATACATTGAACCATTGTTTCCCATAGCTTAAAGCAAGATTTTTTTTTCTTTTTCAAATGATGAATAAAAGCATAACAAATTTCTGAGTAATGATTAATAGAAGTGCAAACAAAAGGCATTAATTATATAAATGTTATTGTCTATCAAAGCTGCTTTCAATCATTTTTATATTCAATAGCATGCATCATCATAAAATGGTGATAAATATAGATGAAAAATGGTAGTGATAATGAAAGTTATACAGGTGTAAATTATAGCATATCTTTAAACTACTATGAAATCACAGCTTATTGAGATAGCATAAAATTATAGGATATATGTGCAGCCTAAATTGAATCCTGGAGAATTTTGTACTCTTCATATGCTAGTTGATTACTGTTTGGGCAACATTGTCTGGGAAACTTACAAACCTCTGTTTACAGTGCTTCCTACTCCAAACCTTATTCTTAACTCCAAGAAACCAGTTGTGGGGACAGTACAAGCCATTGTGTGCCAGACATATTCAGAGCCATAATCACTTACTATTTGGGGAGCAGCTATGGAGGCACTGTAACCTCAGGTCCCCAGCCTCAGCCCTCTCCTCCTCAGTCCTGGAAAAGAGAATATAGAAGTAGCACCTTTAACAGAAACCAAGGCTGCTCCCAAATGTACAGAAATGGAAGGGTCAAAAAAAAATAAGAGAACATCATACCTGGGCTCCTCCATCTATAGCCAGCCAGGCCCATTATGGTGATCGTAACAGTCTCAGGAAGGACTCAGTTCCATTGGTCTTGTCCCTCTCAGGGGAAAACTTATGTAAAGAGGCCATGGAGAATAGAAATGAGGGGCTCAGGGCTGCATCTCTCCCATTCTTTCACTTCTTAGGATGCATTTAAGCATCAGGGACTAACAGCATTGTATAGTACGTGTGTGCTGGGAGTAGCTATGTTGATAGTGTTACACCATTTAAATGCCAGTTTGTAATTTTCCAGAAGGAATAGCTCTGCAGATAGACCCTCCTGTGTTGCAGAATAGTGTGCAGGATAAAGTACAGAATAAATTCAAGGCAGAATGTTACACTCATCCTTGTGTGCTAATCAAAGGTGAATAGTCAGATGTGAAATTCTTATTGTTGCCCATGACAAGATATTGACCCTGTAAAGAGGAAGTACTGCAGGTCAGTAGCTTAAAACCTGTTCAAATACCAAGGTGACCAAAGAAGAAATCAAAGCAAGAGTCTGACATATCTTTTGACAATATGATCTGCACAACATTTTTATGTGAGTACAATGATGTTAGAGAAAGAAAGGTCTGATTAAGGTACATTAAATAAATGCACAAAAACTAAAAAATTGTGCTTAAAAATAATGACTTAAAAGTAAATTTGGATTCTCAAAGGGTCAGGAACAGTCCTAATTTATTACTTCTGCAATAATAGTTTTAGTCCTGACATCTGTTTCAAACTTCTCCCAGCATTTGAAAACTACATTTTCTAGCCCTCCAGAGACAGTTTGTCTGCATTGGTATCCATGTCAGTTTATACTCACTTCTAGTTAGAATTTCACCAGTAACATCTGCCTGATGTTTCATCAGTTTGCAGATCAGACTAAGGGCTCAGTCAGCAAGAAAAATGCTGTGAAAATAGCTCAGTACCACAATGGGTTTTGATGGACAGTTGAAAGTTGGCAAAAACTGGATGGATGAATTGACTGTGGAAGGTTGAACTTCCCAGATTTGCTTGATAAATTTGTATGCTGGCTTGACAAGTGCTGTGAAGTGAGATTTGCTTCACAGGGAGTAAAAGGATGGGTATCAGACTGGTGGCAGGGCCATGCTGATCTCTTTAACCTCTCTCTGAGAGGTTCCCTCTCCCACCAGTGCCAGGGTGGGCTGACCTCCTTACCCCATCTGCAGTGGCAACAGGTCCAATGGGATGCAACACTTCTGGCCTCACATGGCCTGACCATGCCTGGATGAGTTTTCAAAAGCTGCTGATCTTCCTCCTCTTGCCAACAGTAAAAGAGGTCACTGGCTAGTTCAAGTTTACTCATATCATTTCAATAGCTTTTTATTCCTTGATTAGGTACTGACTAGTCCCTCTCCATGAAAAGCTCCCCTGAATTTGATTTCTGCCCTTTCAGCCCCCCTATCTGAACCCTAAGCTTCAGTTCTCCATACTCTTATCCAAAGCTTCCATATTCCCTCACCCTAGATCCTCCTCTCTGCAGCTCTGAAGGTCCTTCCCATGTGCAGCACAGCTGACGTAGTTCTTGTGGTGTGGAGACCGGTGTTCACAAGCAGCAGTAATGCAGACAGGGTAAGGCTCACATGCTATGAGGAGGGGATGGAGTGAGCTGGTGGGGAGGAATGGGCTGGGGACTATGTAGCTCATCCCCTGCACAGGTTGTGAACACAGTGCACACTTCTTGAAACAGGAGCCATCAAGGGAACATCATCTAATACGTTGCTAGTTAATCTTCAGTTGGGGTCTTAGGGAGTCCTCAAGAAAAGCTGGTGCAGATGCATATGGTTAAAATTAAATGAAATACAGTGAGGTTATGTTTGGAAAAGTACTTTCAGGAGGAGTGTTCTGTTGTCTTTTTATATTTTTTTTTATTCATAAAACAAATGTCTTCTCTGGGAACAAGGGCTTATAGATATATATTCCAACAAAAAACTTACTTCAGACAAAATGGGGCTAACTCTTCTTCTTCCCTGTCTCCCAGATGATGAACTGCAGCTGTGGAGACTGCTGTTGAAGCTTTAACTTCCTCCAAAAAATATATATTCCTCTTAGAAAACTGCCCGTTGAACTAAGTCTTTTCAACATAGAGGCTGTTTGCATGTGTACAGTGGATGCTGAATGCGTACTGAGGTAGAGAAACATGCAAAGAAGAGGGTAGTAATATATACAAAGCAAGTGGAAGGAAGAGAGGCTGGATGGTTTTATTTAAATGTTTTGAAAAGGAACATGGAGGTGTAGGAGTAGGAGGGAAGGTGAAGTATCCCTGGATATATGCACAGGAAGGAAGGGGAGTGTAAGTTATTTTCTATTTGTGCAAAAGAACATCAGATTAGAGGAAGTCATGTGCTTGCTGAAACTGTTGGCACTTCCTTGGTGATGCAAGGAATCTGGAAATATGGTGCTACTAATCAGTGTTTCCAGCACCCCTGCATTCACAGAGCATACCCAGGTGATGCTGACCACGAGCATGTTAACTTAAAAAAAGAAAAGCCTGCAATGCCACATGGCTTTAGATCTCTAGAATGATCCCATGGTAATCCTGCCTTAGGACTTGTTATTACACACTAATATATGACAATTAAAATAATACAAAATAAAAATAAGAAGATCGTAAACATGAAGTACATTAGTTGACAGTGAATATACAATCAAGCATCAACAACATAGTAAGAATGCTTTAATTATCAGTCCAGAAATGTAAGACATTGGTAGCCTAAATGTGTTTGCTGGGAGGTCTGTGTAGTGTCATGCTGCAGGATGAACAGGGATGTGGCAGAGATGTGCTCTGCATGAGAGGCCTGAGAGGTGCTAGGTCTGTGATAGTCACTCTGAGGGGTACATGTGCGGTTTGGGGGTACATGCCTCTATCCCATGGATGGGAAGAGGATAAGTGCCATGCAAATGTGTATTTTTGGCTACCTTTATGAACAGGAATAGTTTCATTTTAGGGGCCCGTTGTGGGACCTCTCATTGTCTGCTGCGGCAGCACATGGTCTGGGGATGCCACATGCTAGGGCTGTGTTTGCCAGGTGTGTGTGAAAGAAAGTGGAGGATATGGCCAACTAGTGAACTGTTCACAAACTCAAAAGGAGCAAGGAAGCTGGAAGGACAGAATAAAATATACAGCCTTGTCATAGAGCAAGTGGTAGAGACAAGAATATTAAACACAGGTCACCTCTCAGCAGTATGAAGGCTGTTCCATACATATGTTGCCCAGTATGGCACTTGTTTTGAGTCATATATATATAATGAGAATTAAAAAAGACAAGGATTTATACTGGCCAAAGTGTCTTTTTGTCTTGGGCATACATGTGCTAAATACCCTGTTAGTTGCATGGCTAAGGCGAAGCCTTCCTCCCAAGAGACATGAACAAGCCTTTGGGGCTGGATTCAGCTCGTCATGCTTGGTGGGCCAAGCTAAGTCATTGACCTGTTTATCTAGTGTGTTGGTGTGAAGGTCTCTGAGATTACAGCTCCAACATGAATTTGATTGGCAAGTGTTATGTGATATTGTTTTACTTGTACATAAAAATGGCAAGTCTGTGTAGTATGGAGCATGCAAGAATCAAAATCAAGCCACACAACACAGATGTGGGATAAAGAGGGTTACAGTCCCCTATGCAGTTTTTTTTTTTTCCTATTTACTGTTCCAGAAAGGGCAGCAGTGGTATCTTATAAAGTTTCCTTAGCATTTCCCAATATGAAGCAACATATTCTGTTGCTTACAGTTCTGCTGGTCTCACATCTGCCATTCTCAGTTCAATAATTCAGCTATTTCCCCCTCACTTTGTGTTTCTCCTGAGACACACAGGGACCACTTCCCCTTCACTGTCTGTACTTTTTTTTACACACAAAATGTTTTTAAAAACTCGCTGTTGTCTCTAAAAGCAAAATTAGGAAAGTCATGGTTGGTTGAATCATTTCTTTGATCCTTCCAGATTGTATGAAATGTAGAGAGAAAATCTGGAATTTGGCAGAGAAGCAATTGTAACAGCAGAGCCTATTAGTTAAGGTTGGCTAACCAAAGGAAAGTTATAAGCAGTAAGGTCTCTAGTTTTTCTGCTCAGGAGGACTCCTCAATTTGCTACCGAAATGTCTGATCATGCTAAATTTCCTGTCTCCTCAAAGCTCCCCAGCCACTCTTCCACCACTGAGAAACTGCTACATCAGTCAGAAGAATGAGAATGAATCCTCCCTATGTTTTCTGCAGCCAAAATCTCTTTACATTGCTACTAACAATAGGCTTTTGGTGAGGATTCTCTGCACTTATTAGCTCCTTGTTGCATGAAGGCACACCTAAAGAGCCGATCAGACATTCCCTGTTGTCTGAGGTCAATGTTTTTGTGTTCTTTACATTCTGCAATGTTAAGCAAAGCTTCATGTGAAAGAAGGAGGGCAGCAAGTGCAGAAGTACAGCCTCATGGGCTAACAAAGAGTACAGAGCCCTAACTAGTAGAACTCAGAATAAATTAGCATACTTTCTGACAAGGCATGCCTGTATCCTAGTCATTAACCCATACTGCCCTTCAGAAGGACCTTGCAAAGTCCAAGGCCTTTTCTGTGCTTTTTATTGAATAATTATTCCATATGCAATAAACTAATTTATATTATATGATGTCAGCACCTTCCAGAGTGGCTGATCTGCATCCCATCTCTGCTGCCAGCAAGCGTAATTGCTCCAGTAGCTCATGTGGGCTGTCTCCTCAGGCACATTGTAAACCCCACTGGTGACAAGCACAAGGTGTGTGTTCTAGAGAAAGGAGAATAACTGGTATAACTGATACATTGCAGATGGTTATGATGAGTGAGTAGCAAGGTGGAGACTGCTGATAAGTGTTTAAGTTTATGGGCAATGATTTTTGAGTGTAAGTGCAGGGGAAGGGAATGGGAAGGCAGGATTAGTGTGTCACAGACCAAATATAGAACTACACAGGAGGCCGAAGAATATGTGGGAGGTGAGCAACATATGTGAGGGGGAAGACCAGTGTATATACGATAACTGTGTGTTGACAATGTTTGTACCTCTACCCCTGTACCCCTATCCATACAGAGGAGGAGGTAGTACTATAGGGGGTGCTGGGCATGCAGCAAGAATATGTAGGGTCTGGGTGGCAGAAGAGAGTGATAGCTTTTCTCTGGAGGTCAGGAGATATTTTGTAAGAAATGGAAAATGCCTGTTAGAGGTTTTCCTAGTGATCCTGTTCTTGTCATACTGGTAAGCATGCTGCCAGGCCAAGGAAGGAGCAGAATATGGACCTTGTGTCTCGTGATGAGGGCCAACTGGCCACCGAGCAGTTGGCTGTGCAGAGCCACAGCCACAGGCCTGTGCCTTGCGTGGTGGGCCCTGCCTGGTGATGGTCACACAGCGTGGGGCCAGCAGTGGGATGGGTGGGCCATGGCACCTGCAGGCTGTGTTCGTAGACAGTGTAAAAGAGTGTTACTGGGCCTTCAGAGCTCAAATGGAATTTGAAGTGAACCTAAGACCCCTGGAGCAGCATGTGTGGCAGTGTGGGTGTTTTTGCAAAGGAGCATGGCACCGCAATATGATATGTGCACTATTTTTGTGTGGAGGAGCTCAGGAGGAGCCCAGGATGGGTTGTAGCATGTGAATATGGAAGATGGCAACTCAAATGTAGCCTGGTGGTGGCTGGAAAATGTCTCAGCAACTACTAGATCTTTAGGGAGGTGCCTGTGACATGCTCTGAGAAAGGATGGCTGTAACAGTTGTTATACCCCCACAACTTTACCTTTTCTCAGGGAGGGAAAATCTGATTGCATTTGTAACATAGCTTCTTACGTATTCCTATGAATCAAATGCATTCTGTAAGGACTTATCAGTCTTGTGTTTTAATGAGCACATACGAAAAGGCAGGCACTGGGACATCACAAAATTTAAGTAAAAACAGATCAATCAGGATCTTTTGCGTCTCTCTTTAACACACATCTCTGCGTATCTCAGAGACTTTGCCCACATGTGCTGAAATGGGCGAGAGCCTAGGTTTTCTGAGACTTGCAGAGTCCATGAAAACCTCCACTGACCGAGAGACTGTCTGCACTGACCTTTCTCTGAAGTACTTGATGGCTTCCTGGTCTAGGAAGTTCTGTTCTTCTCGAAAGCCCTGCTCAAAGATTTTGCGCTTGTGTCTGAACTCAATGACAGTCTTAGTGTAAGAGTTCAAGGTAGTAACGGAGGCCGCCATGCAGCAGGTGAAAGAACCCCATGCCAGACTGTGGAGAGAGAAACCAGCAAACAGAGCTGGGTTAAGACAGCAGCTCATGTCATATTTCTGAAGCCAAGAGACACACATACACAGGATGTGACTAGGCAGGTAAGTCAGCAGTGACAAACCCGTCCTCCTCATCTTACCTCCAATGACTTGTGGCACATGCTCAGGCATGCAGGCAGATGCTGTGCTGGGCACAGCTTTAATCCCATGGACGAGTGCTAATGTTAGCACTCGGGGCACTGACAGAAGAGTCTGACATGTCTAGCTTTCCTTTTGAAATGTTTGAGAGCCTAGCAGACAAGTGCTAAAATGTATAGAGCAGAAATGAACACCTGGAAGGAGTTGTGCAGAGAATTGTAATACCCCAGGGAGCATGTCTTTTGGGCCCCTGGAAGGTCTCCAGCATCCATGGGAGACTGGCTCCAGAGCTACTTAGTGAATAGTTTCTATTTCATTTTGCCTTCCTCAGACTACTGTATTTCCATTTTTCCTGGTTCATGGACATTTCTAGCATGCCTGGCTTATATCCAGTCTCTGAAAGCCTGACCAGATTAGAAGACAGCACTTCCATTCTGTGGAGACATCCAACCTGAGGGCAGTGCTCCAAGCAAGCAAGTGGTATTAGCCAACCTCAGTCAGCCAGTGGCAGGACACCTACAAGTGACAACCAGGAGCATGGGGAGACGGGGAGAAGGAAGATGGAGGTAAAAAAGTGACTGTCCCAGTGCCAGGCTGGAACAGCAGTGTTAGCCTGGGTCTCCTGGCAAGCAGAATCCAGCTGGGAGCTGTTCCGCTCACTGCTCATGGGTTAGGTTTCCCTCCTGTGTGCCTTCTGCCTCCAGCCTTTGCCTGATCTTATGTTCAGATGTAGCTGGGGGGACTCCCAGGCCCAAGCAATTCAGTTTTTTTTTCAACACGAAATTGGAGCACAAACAAGGCACTGTTTTCCCCCCTATTGTTTGAAGGACTTATCCTTGTTCAGGCTCCCCTCCCATCACATTCAGCCCATCAGCTCCAGCTATTTCATATTGGCTTAATCACCTGTCAGCTACACACTTTACCTGCTCCTTTCTTTCATCCTTTCTATAGCCAATTTTAATGTTGATATAAATTATGCAGAACAGAAAAAATACAACCACAGTAGCATTATCTCATAAATAAGCATTATAAACTGAGCTCTCAGCATGAACTGTTTTCCCCTGAACTGTTTCCCAAACTGCAAATGTTCTGCAGACAGGGAAACAGTCCTTCATTTCAAATTAGACAGCACATATTCATGAACTGAAAAACCTGGGAAAAAATGGTTCAAGTAAACAGAGATGGCTTATTTCAGTGATTTCAAAATTCAGTGCATAACAACAGTCCTTTTATAGACTCCCATGGTAATGAAGTGTGTGGAAGCAGCCCTTTCCTAATCAGTTGTGAACCTGTTTGCCAGATGCAATCAAATGAGAAGGAAGTTTAGTGAACCCCTGGGGGGATGAAGTTCCCTTAGGCTTCCCATGGTTGGGTGAAGACGTGGAAAGGAAACTTGTGCTATGTGTAAGTGTCCAGGCACAGGGAAGCCTGGCATGTGACTTCATGCACAGAGTGCATGGAAAAGCTCCAACAGCCCCAAACATTTCCAGCTGGTCTCCAGATCTATATCAAAGAAGAAGCCAGCTGAAACCACATGCTTCACTGTGCCCACTTAGTGCCTGGGGAATAACACACGGAGAACATTTTCTCTTGAATGCTTCTGATCATTTCTAATCATTAACTCAGAAATGCTGAAAGGTTCAGAGAAGGAAATGCAGAAAGACTCTCGGTGTGACCTCAGGTCTGGCATTTGGCAAATCATAATAATGAGGCAATTATGATTGATATGGTTTAGTTTTTATGGACCCTGGTTAAATGTCATTCATTTTTTTTTAAGTGTAAAGAGCACTGAGTTACATCATACCCTCATGAAGATGTCTTTAAAAATAATGCCCCTCCATGCCAGCTGTGCTGAGGTGTGGTAGGACTGTATTTGCACTGCCTCTGGTAACTCAGCTCAGGTCTGTGGCTCAAACAGCTCAGACTTGCGCATTTGTTTTCTTTCTGGAGTGGCCAAGCCTGAACTCCCCATTGGTCCTTGGAAACGCTGAAACTCTCTGCCTAGAGAATCCATCATCCCATTCCTGATGTGCGCCAGAGCATGGACCAACCTCCAGGCTTTGCCAGAGGCCTAGAAAGGGGGTCAGATAGCATGGACTGAGGGGTGCATTTTGAACCCTGGGACTTCTGAGCAGATCACAAGCAGCTATTGCTTATTTTGAGGAGAGGTATAATTATCATTCCTATCCAATACAGAGGAATTGTAGTCACAGAAAACCATTTTTCCCATTGTCACATTTGAAATGAATGACAGTCTCTAGCTCTATTCATGACCTTTGGCTCTTGGGGAGGCTGTTCCCTGGCACCCTTCAGCAGTGTTGCAATTCTCTGTGCTCTGGTAGGTGGTCTAGAGGGATGCTGCTATGATACTTTTTACAAGAGGCTGTAAATGATTCACTACTATTCAAGGGTATTTAAATCTCATGCTTCTGGCCCATCAACTGGAGCCAGGCAGAGCAGAAGGAAATTCCTACACATGCATTTTCTAAACCCACCAGGTTGTGTGGGCACTTGTTTTTAACACTTCTACAAGTGGGTGTTCAAGGCTGGGCAGTGCCAGAGGTAGCTGTGATGCACTGGTCTGCACAGCTGTAATGGTTTGGGTGTAGCTGAAGGGAAGAAGCCTTGCTTTGGCTGTGTTTGAGTTTCAAACCTTCCTTTGCCAGGTCTGCGCCCTGTCACTGGCACAGTATGAGGAATCCTCTGTCCTGTCTCAGGCTGTTGATCCACACTGCAGGCTGAAAATGCCGCTGCTGTTCACATCTCCCTCAGGGAAGCTGTGACTGAGTTCATGTTTGTGCCTTGCCCAGCATCCTGCATTGACAAGTATGTTGCCTTGTAAGGTACTGGGAGGGAGAGACTTCCAGTACTTGTACTTCTACAAACAGCATGAGGTGCTGGCACCTCAGGATGGGACTCTGGGCTCTTAGCACATGCATAATGTTGGGGACTGTTAGTTTTAGGTCAGAGGTTGGACTCGATGATCTTGAGGTCTCTTCCAACCTAGAAAATTCTGTGATTCTGTGTGATAATGTGCTTGGGTCTGGGATGGGCTCATGTGCCAAATGGGCCTCCAAGCCTGTTCAGAGATAGGCATCTCTTGTCTTGCAGAAGATGAAGGGTGAATAATCTAATGACTGATTTACCATGCAAGACATTTAACACCATTATGAATTTTGAGTTTTGCAGTAAATTATAAAATAGATTACTAAAGACAAATAGATAGCAAGCATTACTATTTAATTATATTAATATACAATTATTATTATGTAAGTTATAAATATTTCTATAAATAAGTATATAAATATATTTAAAAGCTCATCCTTGTATGCAAGAATAAATATTTATTAGTAATCCACGCAATAAGGTGTATTTTAAAAATAATGTTATTTATATATTGCATTATGTTACTAGAATGTTAATAACTCTTCCCATGAAACACAGGATAGGGAAGAGAAAAGGAGAGACTAACAACTCCCTGCAGTGCTGTGCATAAGAAGTACTTGTATTCATTTTCTGGTGTTTGCCAAGATTGCTGTCTTTGCTTTGAGATGGAATTAAAATAATACAATATATTCATAAATGAAAAAAAAGAAGTGTTTTCCAGAGCCATACAAAGAGGCTGATGCTTCTAGAGGAATAAGAATGTTGTTTGCAATGCTTTTATTTCTATTCTCCTCATTCTGATATTCTTGTCAAGCTTATAAACTTGCAAACAATATAACACAGCTGATGAATCTTGACCAAATTATTTTTATTCTATTTTCAAAGATAACTGGGAAAGTTAAAAAAGAAAAATTAAAATTCGCTAGAATGTCTTTTCTGTTCTCCCAAGCCTTCTCACCGTGATTCACTGGGGAAGATCACAGTGCCAGGAGCACTACGAATTTCTCTGCAGTTGTGTTAAAAATTACAAAGTAAGGTTCATCTGAGACATTAATTAAAAACAAAACCAAAAATAACAACAAAAAATCCTAAAGCTCCCTGAAATGCCATGGCAATTATGTACCTAAATTGAACTTTAATGAGAGTGCTCAATTTGTGTTGGTAATTGTGGTATCTGTCTATTTACAAATGCTATGTACCTGCTGATACGCACAGCTGCTGCTGTACAATTATTGATAACTGTCCTCTAACACTTCAGTGATTGTGTGGCTATGTTGTTTTTTTTGCTCCTAGAATTTTGGCAGCTGGAAATTCACATGCATGTTACTGGAAGTTTGAGATGCTTCTTACAATCTCCCAACAGACTGATGGAACAACTCAAAAATTAAAAGATACTAACTAGCAGTGACACTTACCAGAAGGACCATCCATAATCCCATGAATGAGGTCTCCAGTCCTCTGGCCCAAGGCTGACTGTCACTTGGAAAACTTGAGTATACATCATGTGTGCCACCATCCCCAAGAGACCTGAGAAGTAAGGATTGTACCATGAAACTTTGTGCTATTTAAAAACATCTTTTAATAACACTAGGCAGCTCTGAAAGCTCCGCTAAAGTCTTTATGTTTTTTTTAATGCCTCCTATTCTAACGTGGAGGTGTTTGCAGAGGAAAGGTGTGACTGAGAGCTCATTATTTTACATCATACTGAATTCTCAATTAAGAGAAGAGTTAAAGAAAGAAAACCGTTGAAGAAAATTTTGCACAATTAGCATTGCCTCTAACCATGCTGCTGCAAAACAAGGGTATACCACCCACAAGATATGTCACTTAGCCCACCTCACACAGGCCTCAGGTAAGAGAATAAGGAGAGACATTTCAGTAGGCAAAGCTAGGCTGAAAATGTCGCTCCAAATAGAATGTTATTTTAGCTGAATGATTGTTAAGATTTAAAAATCTGTACTCTCAGAAAACAGTTGGATGTTACACAAAGAATTTAAGTTAATAGCTTGATATTGATATTCCTGGTAATGGGTGGTGAGATTCTATCACAGGAATACTTTTAATGGTACAATGTTGTCATGCTTGCTTTATGACACCTCTGTATTTTTTTCTGAGATAAGTACAATTGAATGAATATTAGGCCATGTGTTAGCTGCAGTTAGATGACATGGTAACCTGAGTTGGCTCTGCCACTTTGCTGACCATCACAGTTCTTCAGCTTAAGCAGAAAAAAATGCCTGTGTTTTTACACTTAGACATCCCCCTCTGAGGAAAAGCAAAACTCTGTTTTCAAGAAGTGGTAGCAAGTGGCAGCTCTGATTCTTGGAGAATTTTCTAGATACAATAGGCAGGGATATGTCTGCTTTAGTAACTACACGGTGCAGCTGAGCTCACAAAAAGCATGGGTCTAGGCAGTTAGCTAAAGGTAGAGTAGGGTCATCCATTTCCCAAACAGACCTTGGGCCTACAGATGTTAAACCCCACTCTGTGCTGCAACAACAGTTGAAGGCACTTCAAAATACCAGTGTTCTGCCACAACAGGGCACATTACACTTTGTCCTTAACTGAAGTCACCATTTACCCATGTCTCTGACCATCCTTTTTTTTTTTCTTTGGCTCTTCTCAACTTGACTCCTGTTTTCTTCCAGAATCTAAAGAACTTCATTAATCTCACTACACGTGTGGGTGATTCAGGGCTGTTTGGGGGGAGGGAAGATGGGGGAATGCCGTGTTTGTGCTGAAGGTATATTAAGCAGGACATTGTTGTAGGTACGTTAAGCAAGACAAATGTCATATTTAATGCAAACAACTGCAGGGGCTGAAAGAAGATATTTTATTACAAGAAGCCACAGTAAATTGCTCAGCTGTTCCGTGTCAGTGTGACACAGTGGAAAGTCAGGAGGTGGAAGGAGCAGCTCACATCAGCAGAACTGAGATTTCAGCAGGGTGGGTGGCCTGGTGGGAGTTCAGCAAGCTGGCACGCACCTGGCTTGTTTCTGGCTGTATTTCATTTCCAGAATTTGTTGGGAGCTGGTTATACTTCTTAAGTCAGAGAATTTTTCTCCAGCTGATGGTTATGCATTGATGTTAAAATTTGTGTCTTGCTGGTCATATACCTTCTGTCAGTAACTTTTCGACCTTGATAAAAGTATTACAGACTACCCCAAGGCTTGTCATAGTCACTTGGAGCCATCAGGAGGTTTGACAAGGCCAGAACTAACTTCAGCAAGGCTGTTCTGTTCTGTTCCATCGTACAAAGATTTAATGGGGGTTTCAATAATGTTCAGACCTCCACTGTATGGGAGGCTGGGATGCCAGTCCAGTGACACAGGTGAGTGGGAGGTCTTAGACAGAGACTGCTGAAATTCAGGCACCAAAGTGAAACTGAGTCATTTATTGCTTTTTCTGCCTAACTGGGGTGGGGATGTTGGTGGACACTTGTCTCTGCTGTCAATGGCATTATGCAATATATAAGATATAGATAATAGATACAAGCTATAGATAATAGTTTTTTTTATTAAGGGAAGCCAAAATCATATAAATGGGATCTTGGTTTTTCATTGATTAATTATCATAGACTCATACAACGACAGTCACCTCCCTTGACCTGCTGGCCACTCCTCTGCTGATGCAGATGAATGTTGTATTTTTATTTTTGCTTTTTCCTCCTTTTCTATCCTTTTCCTCCCAAAATTTTAAAATTTATATTTGGAACATAATGGCATTCTACTTATAAATAAAAATAGAAAGACATGTAGGAAAGAAAGCTTTGTAATTCTCACAAAACTTTAAAAGTTCAATTAATGGCAAAGTGAAAAAGAAACTCCTGTAAATATTGTTTATGATAATTCCACATTGTTTGAAAACTGAACCTTTTTTTTTTTTTTTTTTTTTTTAATCCAAATGCCATCCAAATCTGAAAATTATGCTTTGGTGGTTTTTACCAGATTTTATTTTATCTTTTTTGGTCCCTTCAGGTCTACTTCTGAGCTAAGTTTTATATCATTAACTGTAATTCACAATTTGAGGCAATCTCTGAAGTCTGAGGCTCCTTCACAGAAATGTGCACTGCATGTTATAATGTCTTTCAGCTTGAAATACAGCAGAATAAAATCCTCTTGTGTTGCAGAAGTTCTTTTTGCCAACGAAGTCCATCCAGGAGTGATCACAAAAGCCATCTGTGGATGGTTGCTTCTATAAATCCTGGGAAGTGGAGTTTTTAGACAGCGCAGAGTGAATTGGTCCTCAATTACATGGCTAGATTTGATAACTCTTTTTAGAGAAGTGAATTCCTCAAGTTCATATGCTAAAAGGCTCCAGGTACAGACAGCATGAAAATAGCCTGAACAGTTGCTCTGGAAGTTGCACATGTCCCCACATTATTCTTGGGTTTGCTCCTAAGTGTGATTACTACAACCCTTTCTTGGGGAAAAATAATTTTCAACACTATATATTTTTCATTTCCCATTACCTGAGGGTATAGTAATGGCTGTGTGGGCTGTGGGAGATGCTAATAACTGCATTGCCATTGTGAAATCAGGACTATGTTTTTTTACTTCTCTTTGGCAAGAGACAACATTATAATGCTGTCCTTGCTCCCAGCTTGCAGTGGAAATGTGATAGCTAACCAAGGATAAAAGAGTCTTGTAGCTCCCAGTTTTTATTCTTTCAAAGTTTTAGAATTTTTATTTGTCCATGTTCCCAGGGAAAAAAAAAAAAAGGAAAAAGAAAAAGAAAAAAGGAACATTCATACCTGAAAGCACAGTGAAGACAGCAGCAAAGGCATTTAACTTGAGCCCATCTATTACACTGCTTGAATGAAAGAGCTCGAGGCACATAAGGCTGAATCCAACGATTAACAGCATGATGTACAACACTTCAGATACTACTGACAGCCACAGGACACCTGCAAAGTACAAGAGGAGCAACCAGTCACTTATTTGGTAAATAGTTTCATGAGGTTAAAGTTGATAAAAATTAATTACAAAATCAAGAATATTTATCAGTAATTGGGTATTCCAGTAGATTAAATTTACTAAACAACTACACAAGCTTTGAGAAGTAGAACAGGTGGTGAATAAAAATCTGAAGTACAGAAGGGTGGTGAAGATGCTAGAGAAAGACAAAGCTGTTGCTTAGGATCCCAGCTTGGCCAGAGAACCTCTTTGGGTATACCTAAAACATCTTGTCTCCTGTGACCCAAAATACAGGACAGAGTCCATTTTTCCCCCACTATGTCATGCTTCAGATGGGCATGCATTGTGGTGATAGCACATATTCTCCTAGAGTATATTGAGTTAGTGGGAGATGAACAGTCTTGGATACCTCCTTTTTGCAAGACTGTTCAAAGAAAATGTTTCCAGTCTGGACTTTAAAATATGTATTAGAGCATAGTCTTGGGCCCCATTCTTGGAAGCTCTCTTTCACAGAAGTGAATGTCCTGCTGAATGAATGCTCTGACTTGGGGTGTTTGGATCCACTGCATAGATCTCTGCTGCTCCAGCTAATATGAGAAATGCCAGAATGTGAGCAGCATGGAGCCAGGTCTTTATATTACACCCAGTTGAGCAGCTGCAGATAAAAAATAAAAATAAAATTGTGCTGCCTTCTGTGTTTTCAAACCCCAGATGGGTTTGAAAGGGAGAAGGGAAGAGTTGATGTGCCCTGTTTGAACCTCAACGTTTGTAGCTCTTTGGGTCTGTGCACAGGTAAGTGGTTCATTTTGGTAGTGGCTGTGTGAGACTGATTCATTCATGGTGGATATTACATCTGGATCTTTCAGCACAAAGCCTCTAGCAGGAGTCCTTGAAAGTCAGCAAGCCATGGGGTAAATTTGAGTGGATGGTAACAGATGATAATAGTAAGTCTCTGCCAGATTTCTAATAGCTGTTTCTGCATGAGAATCTGCTAGAATTCCTCAGTACATTTGTTAACCTGATAGCTAGAGAACTCACCTGGAAACAATGAGCAGGGATGGAAAATCACAGCCTAAGCTGTTGAAACATGGAGAATTAAGCATCTGAAGACAATGACTTATGTTAGAAAATGCTATTTGTAACCATAGAGACTACTACAGAATTCACTTATATTAATATGTTCTCTCCTCCTTGGAAGAACATGTGTGGTAATGCATGTAGTTGAGCTTAGCAAATCGGATACACAGTCTCACTTCTATCAAATATTTGAGTGTCCTGTCAATGACAAGGATGATACCAACTCACATTTTGTCTGGGAAGTTACCATTATAATTGCATCTAATTAATATGTGCTTTTAGCTGTTGCCGCCATATACGACCTTTTGAGTTCTTAAACAATGGTACAGGGATAGCCATAAATAAACCTTTTAATTTTTCACAGTGACTTTTTGTGTAATATTGCATCCATCAGCAGTAAACACCTGTTTTTCTCACACCTGTTAGTCAGTTTGCTATCAGGGCAACTGGTAACACTTTTCTGAAAAGAAACAGGAATGAGAGACAGCAAGGGTCTACAGGAGGATTAAAGAGGGATTTTACCTCATTTTGTCAAAACCAGAAGTTTCTGTGACAAGAAAATGATGAAATGCCTTGAGTCACAAAGAATCAGATTATGTAAACCTGACCTATAACCTGAGGCAACATAAAGCCCTAACTAGTTCTAATTCATATATGTCTCAATCCAGCCTTGAAAGAGTAATACACAACAAATCTGCCTGGATGGTTATTTATTCCCTGTATCAGCTCTCACAGATACTCATTACTGGTATCTGCAGACCAGGGTAGTGCTGTGTTAGTGACTGCAGTTCAAGGCTGTGGTGTGGCTTTCCTGGCAAGAAATCCATCCCCTTGTATCAACCCCTTTCCTTGCAAGATTTCTTTCTTCTCCATTTATGCCATGCACCTGATCCCTACTCTCACCCCCCTTAGTCTCATGTCTCTGCAACGATCATTTGCTCTGATCACCTCCAGCATCTTTCCAGGGCATTAAAGGCAAAATAGGCTTGGGTTGTACAGAATGGTGCTGGGCATAATATTGCAGTGTACAGCATCTCCCAGTACCCCTGTAATATTAGTGCTCGCTAACACTGGTAAACTGGGCATTTCTAAGAAAAGTGCATCAGCCTCCTCACACATACTATAACAGTCTCTGGCTTGCTTCCAAATTAAATGCAGATTTGAGATTTGGTGCTGTGGGAATAATAGAAGAGGCCTTAATACGAGGTTCTGATGCTTAGCATTGTTTGATGCAGGCTTATAAAGTAATTACGATTTATTTTCTGAGCAGATGAAAATGTTATTTTCACCTGTGAGCCAGACCTAGATTTATCTGGTAAATGAAACGTGCCACCCATTGTCTGTTTTGTTCAGAATTGTAAACAACCAGCCATACTAACTTAACTTCCAAAATTCTGGTGATTCTTTTTGCTGTTTCTCTCCAGCCTGATTGCTAGTGCTTCCTCCCCATCTTCCAGTGCAAAGGCTTCAAAAAGCTTCAAAACCCATTTTATACAAAGGATGAACTGCAGTTGTCATTCATTCACCTTACAGTGCCTTGTAAGTATTTCAGACTGACTGAAGAAACCAAAAGCTTGGAGGTTTTCTAAGATTTGAGAATGCCTGCCAGAAGCATAGGCATATTTGCATACCACCACCAAAATTCCAATAGCACACTATTCAATAAGCAAGCTAATGCAGTTTACCAGGAGTAGCAGAGAAAAGTAAGCTTCAATGTAAATGTCTTCAAAAAGCCCTCAGAGCCAGTTGCTTCAAGAAGTTGGGAAAGTCAGTGTGGTCTCACTGACCATATTATAATTTCTTTATTTTGGTTTGTGAGGTTTAGTGGATGTACATCACCTGTATATAAGCTTTACTTATTGCCCAACTAGGCAATAAGGGTGTTTGAAGGTGGGTGCAGTTGACACAAGTGTAGTGTGCTTGAGAAATGCCAAGAAACTGAAGAGGTGCACAGTATGTCTGTGTGGGAGAGGCCAGGTTAACATGTCCAGAAGAGCAGTGAGTAAAAGAGCTCAGCAGTGCAGTTTCTGCTGTGTTGTAACTGCTTCACCTCCTCCCATACGCTTTGCTGGGGAAGGAGAAAGTCAGAGGAGGAAGGCACACCTGACTGCGTGGCTGCTGTCACAGGAAATGATTTGGCTTCTCCAAGCAAAGGAGTCTGAGGAACAAGTGCTGCTGAGAGAAATAGGATCCCTCCGGTCAAACAGGGCAAGAGGAGGGGAAGAGCATCTTCGGCTACAGGCTTGCCAAGCTGGTGAAGAGGTCTTTAAGCTAAAGTTGCTGGAGGAGGGGAATGTCAATCTTACCAGTTTAATATCAAAGTCAGCAATGGATGCCCAGAGCCAGGAAGGGGATCAGAGGTCAGCGGGAAAGCACCCTGGAAGAGTAGCACAAAGGAATTCCAGCCACTTCATCCAATAATAGTTTCATTAGGGGCCCGACCTAAGTGCTGCTACATGAATGCATGCAGCAGGAGAAATAAACATGGGGAACTGGAAATGTTAGTTAAGTCTCAATGAGAGATGAGTTTTGCTGTCCTGTGAAACTGTTTTCCAATGAGACACATAGACTGGGTAAGTTTCCTGTGGAAAGCATAGCCAATTATTTCTTCTTCTTTGGGTCCTGATCCTACCTATAAAGGAACTTGATGTCTGACCTTCATGTTTTATTTCATGGTGTACACTGAACATCTACTTTGTGCTTTTTAAAAATCTATTTAATATAGGGGAAGGTAAGTCACACGTAGAATGTTTATACAGGTCTGAATACATTCTGCCCTGCCTGCTTTGATTTTGAATTTAATCTGAAATAATAACATCCTGCAAATGTAAGATGTATCTGGATTTTACATCTTCATGTACAAGATGAATAGAAGCAGAACAGTTGATTTGGGTTATTAATTCAGGAGAGAGTGACTCTGATCTGTGCTGATGCTGATGTCCCACTGCTCTTCTCTCAACTGGAGGTTCATCAGGCAGTCACTTGACATGACTTACCTCCACTTACAACCTCAAATGCCTCCTTCGAGCAAAGTAGATAGCACCCTCTCTTGAAGAAACCTCAGTTGTTCAAGGTGACAGGGAAGAAGCTCTTATGAGTATTTTTCTCTTCTTTTCCTGTCTTCTCTGCTGTCACCTTTTGTGTCTGTCTTAGTACCTATCAGCCTCTGTCCTCTGCTCCAGTGGTTTGTCTGACTTAACTCAGCCTTTGTGAAAATATTTCCTTCAGAAAAGTTAGTGCTTGATTCATTAGGAGTCTCCTACCTCAGTGGTCTGTATCTGAGGGTCTGTATTCTTTCTCTCATGTTTTGGTCTTCATTCTTCTTCATCAGTCTGATGGTTATGTGTGCAAAGAATGCTGCTGTGAGCTCATGTACAGAGCTCACCTAAGATGTGTGTGTTATGCCAAGGACATCCCTTGTTAATGCAGAAAGATTTTAGGTTCTGACTGCCTCTTCCTCATAATGTGCAGCATTAGTCAGGCAGTGTGTCATCCCTTCTCACCTTGCAGGAAATAATAGTGCAACGTTGCAGCAGCAATGTGAGACCTCTGAGGAAAGGAAGGTCTTCTACTTTAAAAAGAAATAAATAGATAAATAAATAAAATGATTTCACTTACACCTTTGTACACACATATTCTCATAAGCACAAGTGTGTTCCAGGATTCTCTGAAATGATACAAAGAATAAGGGATGCTGTCTGTCAAGTCCTCCTCATGTCTTCTGTGCTTTCTGTAGGTTAGCAACAATGTGCTGTTTGCATGTGCCTTTTTGTCCCAACTAGGAGCTGACAATCATCTGTTTTGCTGTTATATCATGTCTCTGTTACATACACAATTTATTTGCTTTCCTATGTCTTCCAGCCTAGTGGCCTGGGAAGCTGCAGATGGATGAACAGTAGGATTTTGATGACCTAATAATCTCAGTACGATCAACACCTGCTATTCTGATACACCTTATCTTGCCATTTCTTCCTCAGGTGCTTCCACACTAACCAGACCATCACCTCCTTGACAGGGTTGCTGACAATGATAGAGTTCCGTTAGTGTACTGTGGGCCACTTTGGTTCTTTGCTCCTGCTTCACAATTTTTACGTGGGGTATGCTGCACGTGGGATTGTTCTGAAGCTCACTATCAGACTGTAGGGCTATTCCTGGAGGCAAGAGGGAATAGCTATCTTCAGGACAACCTTCTTGAGAAACTAAAGCACTGTAAGAACATGACCTGGGATGAGCTGCTCAACTGGAACTTTAGAGGGCAGAGCTGAAAAAAGCTGCTGTTGTCTTTGTAGGTTATCCTGTGGTATGCATCTGGCTTTTTTTTTTTTTTTAAGTAAGAAAAACTAGGGGCCGTTCACAGTAGCCTGAGCAAAAATACATATTGAAGCATCAAGTACTATTTTTTAAAATCCACCGCAATTTCCTATTAAAAGTAAGCAACAGTTGCTGACTCCAACTTTTATATCAGAAAGTTCTGTTTACGTTTACCTCAAGAATGTGAAGAAATTACTGACATGCACTTCTGTGCTTTTTCCCCCACAGCATGCAAAGATGATTCTTTATTGTTTTGTGTTATGTTAGTAAAGCCATTCTCAGGCTTGATAGCAATTGGGACTGAAATACCAAGAATTTGATACCATCTGAATTATATTGTGTGTGGGCTGATAAAGAAGACTTTCCCAGTGTTCATGGAACCACAAAGTTCCATAATTTCATCTACTGTTGTGCTCTTGAGAATAATACAGCTGACAAACCAGTTCTAGAGAATATAAATACACATCTACACTTCTTATCACCCACATTCACATACAAGCAGGGAGTTTTATGCCATATGCTTATGATTATATATTTATTCGTAAATCAGAAAAGTAGATTTTTGTTGCCAGCTCATTATGACAACAGTTTCTCATGCCAGATTGTGAAGTCCTGTCTCCAGATGAAATAATAATATTTAAATCCCCTCCTGGCCTGCTTCTTCATTTTGGCCAGGTCATGAAAGTGACTATCAAAAATCCAATATTAGTGCTTGTTCTCAAGGCAATACAGAGGAGGTGGCTGAGAGAGAAATTGCTGTTAAGAGTTCAAAGCAGTTTTAATCCATAAACATGAGCTGTTTGCTTGTAAAAAATCTCTTCTGGGAAGATCATACTGCTATTCCTGAAGGAGTTTGCTGAGTCATGTTAACTATATTATATGCAGTACAGGCAGGAACTGTGTGCATGAAAATGTTAGTCTTGCATTTTGACTAGTGGCTTGGAAATGTGTTACCTGCCAAGCTATGTGACACTGTCTCCTGATCACCCTGGCATTCCTTGAGCAATGCCCAAGGACCGATAGTCCAGAGTCATTCCTGTGGGCCCTTTCCAACAGAAAATCATCTTCCTAATTGTGGTAAATGTACGTTGACAATATCTCAATGGGATTTTATCCTCCTTGGAAACACCTACTACTTCAGCCTGTGCTCCTTGCTGAAGATGAGATGTAGTTACTGCTTACCAGCCATTCTAATAACAGAACTGCCCTTCTTTTTGTTGTATTCAAGGGTCTGACTAAAACAGCCTCATTTGAACTGTCACACCGTGCCATGCTGTCCCTGGGCGAGTTACAAGACTGGACCATGGTACAGAGAGCCAAAGAGATCTTGAAAAGGTTTACACTTGCCAGGTTCCTCATAATTCAGTGTTAAACATCTGCTCTGATAGTCAGGAGTCCAGCTGAGCTACGATGAGACATAGTCACTCCTCCATCAACTCAGCCTTGATCTGTCTGAGAAAATCTGATGGAGGAGGTGGAGGCTTTGAGTTTTTTCCTTCTTCACACTTCATACAACAAACAATTATGTGCTAGAAACAGTGGAACAGAGTGATGTGTTCTTTGAGATTATCAGACCTGACTGAGATGGCACCCTGGTTCATGGCACCCACCGTGGTCTGCCACAACAGGGGAAATCTAGTTCTCTCTTTAATATTCAATTCTAGAACTAATAGCATAATGCTACTGGTACAGTGACAGCTGTTTCAATGTTCATGTAATAGGTCTTGCTTTTATGGTGAGTGTTCCGTAGACTTAATGGGTTTGGGTTTCTTACACTAGTGATTTTTAAGATAGGCTGTTTATATATGTAGAGAGTTAATTTCTCTGCATTTTTGATCCTGTTTGCTTCATTTCTCCCACTCTGTACTAGCTTCCCCCTATGTTTCTAGACCCTGTCTGTCATTGCTCTGTTTTTCCGGACATGCCCATTATGTTAGAACCAACACCCAGATCTCAAATTAATCTCTCCTCCCCACATTCACTGTGAGAGAGAAGAGAGGAAAAAATATACAAACAGGTACATTTTGTGAAATGCTATGCATCTTATTTGTGAAAGGAATTAAAATAAGCTTAAAATGGTCACATAAATCTCATGCTTTCTCTTCAGTTGCGTTTTGATGGTTTTAGTCATTGGCTCACGTCTGCTGCTCCAAGAGTGGAATTATAAACCAGAAATGTTGGAATGATCAATAAAAAATGGTGGAAGGAATAAACATTGAGCATGCTGTTGTGGCTGGCACAGGGACTCAGCTCTGAGCAGTCAGTCCATCTGTTGGTTAATGCAGTCTCATAATATCAGACCATCTGTCTGCTCCTCTTGTGAGGCAGTGTAAAAGATGTGGGATGAGAGAAACAGACCACAAAACTAAGAGAGTTCCCTCCAAAACAAAGAAAGCTTCATAATCCTGAAAGACATTGGGCATACCTAAAACTATCTGGTATTGTAAAACTAAGGCAGTCAAAAAATACAAAGGAGCAGCACACAGACAAGACTATAGTTTGCAGAACAGGAAAGACCATATGACAAATAAAATCAGCAGAAACTGCTTCAGGAGATAGAAGAAGTGCCAGCTGTTTTGGTTTTGTTTAGCTATAGTTCTTTGCTGGTTTCTTTAATTTCAAAGGTGAGTTTGAGCTGTGAGCTAAATAAACTAATTTTCTTTAGTGTGATGGCATGACTTTGGGCTTGATTCTAAATTTAATCCTGCATAGGACATTGAACAACCTGTGGAATATCTTTTTGCATACATTCTCTGTATCCTAGTGTGAATACAGTAGAGTAATATGATGGGAAAGCTCATGACAACCACCCTAAATCAGGATTATCCCATGTCCATTAATTAATATTTTTGGGTTAAATATTTCCTTTGAAGAACTAGAGTTAGCACTGCTAATGTACTTGCTCAGCACTGGGCTGAGAAATGAGTTATACTCAGAACTTGTGGCTACCATTCCCCACAGCAGAGAAACAATGTTCTCCGTGCCTTTTGAATTACCAGCATGAAAAGCAAGCTTATTTCTTCGTAATGCAAATTTACCTAAATTCTGATCCTAAGCATGGTTTCTTCTTTGTATATTTAATTGGCTCTTAAAAACAACTTACAATTCACAACAGATGTGTCAGAAACCACAAATAAAAGGTTAGCAAGATCTTTTTTTCTACATAACTTTCCTTATACAAGTGCACAGGTACTTGATTGTGTGGGTATATGTGTGTATATATATATATATATAAATACATATATAAAACCCTATTAAAATTATATTAAAATTAATGTAAGCAGGGTATGAAATATTTAAGAAGACAATAGGGACTGTTTTGGGAAGTGTGCAATTCTTACAGGAGAACCAGTTACATTTCTTTTCACTAGATGTAGGTCTCTAGGTGGTCGAAGCAGTTATAGAAAAGCTATCCTCTTTTCTTCTTCTTCATCTACACAGTACACGTGCACACAAAGGAAAAGAAAAAAAAAGAAAAAAAGAAAAAAAAATTTTAATTGGCTGGTTTGAGTTTCATTTTTGTGTTTTCCATCCTGAAATCTGTTCTGTGTTTTCCTTCTCATACAAAAAAGTGTTTCCTATTTTTGACTGTCATTCTCCTCTCTTCTTAAATTTTATCATATCTTTTTTGAGGTGGCACTGGAAAGGGAGGGATAAGGAGTGCACTCAGAGTGCCGTGGGTGGGTACATCATGAATACATGTGGTGGCATGGTGATATTTTTTTGTTATGTTCTTTATTTTCTACAATGATCCTAATATTTCTTTTCATCTTAATCTCTGCAGAGCACTAAATTGATGTTTTCACAGAACTGTCTGTCACCGCTCCAAGAACTCTATCCTGAGGGGTAAAAGCTAATTCAGAAGCCATCACTATATTTGTAAAGGTAGGGTTATTCTTCGTGTTCACCACTTTGCATTTATCAACATCAAATATTATCTGCCATTTCCCCTCTCACTCACTGCAATTGCATTTTTTTTCTACTCATTTTTCTTTAGTGCCATGAATGGCCCATTATCAGCAATAAGCTGTTCAACCATTTTCTCAAGCACTTTTGGAAGAGCACCGGCCCCTGTACAGTTCCCCATGGAGAGATTTTAGCTGAACCTTTCATTTCTTTTAATTAGTGCTTGTTTCTCTTACATTTCCTAATTCACAAGGGTTTTTTTTGTTGTTGCTGTTTGTTTTTTGACTTATTCACTCTGCAAAGATGCTGAGTCTGTGTATGTTAGTCACAGATACAAAGTATCTCCTAGAACCATTGTGAATCAACATTCCCACACCCCTCAGGAATAAGTAAAGAGTTAGAAGTTTCTTGACTAATTTTTCCATGTCCGTTACATTTCTTCAAATTTTAGGCTCTGCATCATATCTAGTGTGACATTTTCTCAGTCTACGTATGGAGTTTTAAAATTTTCTCCTACTATTTTCTTTCTTGTCCTTATACCATCCCTAATACAAAGTTTGACCCTGCTACTGTTGGCCACCCCAATGGGTGATAACTAGCATAGTTCTGTACCTTTTCTCTGAGAATGGAATGGAATCCAATTGTAGAGATGGTGTTGCTTGTTACTGACATTACCTTGTTATTCTAATTCAACTTTAGTGCACAATACCTGCTTTGGGTTTGAGTGTAATCATTGCCGTTACATTATTGTCCCACTAGTTATCTTTCTCCCATCAAATTTCTGATACACTAATTATGTCAGTATCCATTAAAATCAGGCATATAGTTTTCTTTCTTGTTACCCGCTATTGTAGTGCTGGTTTAAAAACATGTATGGATTTAGCTCAGATTTCTCTTCTTCTTTGTTTAGGTGAGACTTTATTTGTTTATTTGTTTGCCATCCTACTTTTGCCAGCTACTTTTTAGTCAATACAGAACTTTTATTTTTTCATCTCTACAGGATGCATTATCATGATCTGTATAGAGGACACACAGAAGGCACCTTCTATCTTTGACAGTGCACTCTATAATTTAAAAAGTCTTCTGTAACAATTCTGAGTGTTAAATACTCACTAGCAATGAACATTTTCTGTCTGTCAGATTTCACCTTGCCTCAATTTTCATGGTGTCTGAAAAGTATTGTTTATTTTATGCATGTGAATTACCCTGTGAATAAGTAGAAAGCAATGCTGTATGGGCAGTTGCTCATGACCTCTTACTTTGTTATTTTTTGGGTGGTATTACTCCATAGATATGACAATTGAAGCAGGTGAGGAATTACAGAGTACTAGCTGAGATTGTACCATACCTGTAGGGATCTTGTCCTGTGAATCCTATGTGAATCCTCTCCTGTGTTGGTGCAACCATCTCTAAACTTTGAGCCAACAACAACCTTTTAGCCTGTTCCTGATGCAGCTTCCCAGTGAGTCTGTACTCCTCAGGCCAGACACCACATTTCAGCACACGGTGCAGGCACTCCAGGTGTTTGGAATGCACATGAGTCATGGCCACACGGAGCACCATCCCGAAAACCCTCAGAGGCACCACATTCCCTGCAAGCCCTCCCTCTTCCCTAGCAAAGTTATTTCAGCACAGATGCCGTCTCCAAGTAACTTCCTCTGTATATATCCCAGTCCTCACTTGGATAGGGAGTCTAGCCAGTTATGACTCTTCGTTCTCCTGATCTCACAGCTGACATTTATACATTTAGGGAAGAATGAGGGAATTCAGATCTCCACACAGTTCTGTGCAAGGGGAGGAACAGGCCTTTACATGTGGTGTCATTTGTCAGATCATTTGGTGGGACATATTGCTACCTTTTGCTTTATACTGTGGTGTTGCTGTTCCCAGGCATAGTATTTGGCCTTGCTTTCTTCCTTTTTATTGTATCCTCCATGTCCTCTTGGAATTTCTCTCAGGCACAGATTTGAAGTGATGGGAGCTAGAAGGTGCACCCAAAAGGGCTGATGAGAGAAGGAAAATTGTGATGGAATGTGTAGCAGCCACAGTGTTCTGGATGGGCACTACATCAGGGAGCTTGACAGAAAGCTGTGTTAGCAAGCTTTGTTTTGAACAGCCCAAAGGGAGAAGAAAGGTTGGAAGGTATATTTAAAAATGGACCAAGGAGCTAAAAACTGCATGCATTTTCCATTCTAACACATAAATGTCCTTCACTAAACAGGTTACTTTTCTTCTTTGGACATAAAAATACTCAGCAGGAGCAAAACTTTGATCACATTTTGTGGAGCAATTCAGGAGCAATTCAGAACTTAAAGATCAGGTAGCAGTTTCCTTCCAACTCCTTTTGGAAATACGTGCTCCCTTGCTACTCACATCTGTAATGAAAATTAGAAAATAGCACAGAGCATGGGACCCAACAATAACTGTTCAGTGATTGCCCATTAAGAATCCTGGCCAAAGTAACCATCCTTGGTTACCACCCTACCATCCTTTATCATTACTGAATGGAAACTGTCATAAAAAATATTTGTGAACACAGAAAATGTTTTTTCTATTTATTACCTACCATCACCAAGCTGATTTTATTAAGCAGATTTGGCATTAACAAACAGCAATAGGTAATAAATTCAATGTTACCCTTAGAAGGTTCTGACAGATTGTTGGCAGCTGACTTAAGTGTAGGGGAGAGCTCTCCTAGCGTGGGTTGCAAATGATTATTTATACCATTCCGTGGGTCTGTTTGCCCCAAATTTTGCTGCTCAGGTTTGCCTCTTTTTAGTAGATGGCACTGGTGCAATATATGCAAAGGCTATAATAGCTGTTCAGAAATATGGTATCCAGCTACACTAGAGATAGATTAAGTTTCCTCTGCTAAGAAGGTTTTAAATATTATGAAGCGGTTTTATACTGACTTGCTGTTAATTGGTGATGGACTCTAGAAGAGACTGGTTACAAAACCAGGCTAAGTTTGTTCATAGACTTCTTTCCAGCATGCCTTAAAAGTGGAAGATGATGTGCTTGGAAGTATTTTGACAGGCTTCAACAACCTGCATTTAGCATAAAAGTTGGTTAGATAGAGGTCTTATTTGGACCAGGGAAAACCAACTGAAAAGAAAACTTTGGGAAGCTAAGTGCCCAGTTGCAGTAATAGCGCATGCATGAATAGAGACATTTTAGACAATTAAAACCTTGAACATCCACTTTTAAGTGGTAAGTTATACCAAGAATGTGTTTACAGGAATAAGCTGAAGTCTTATTGTAAAGATAAGTTTAGTCTAAAAAATTCCAGTTATGCAATGGTCTGTGGAAACCAAAATATGTGAGTATAACTTACCTCAGAAAAAGGCCCTCAGTTTTTACGTATTTGCTGTACGTTATCAATATCTCATTTACTTGGAAGAGGAATCAAGTATCTGTTCCAGCATCGGGTGTTAGTGAATAGCTAACAAGCTTCTGACCAGTCTGCATGCCCTATCAACGTCACAAGAATGTGGAGGTGTTCACTGGTTTCTCATTGCTCCAAAAGTGGGGGAAATCTGTCTCCTGCCCCTTGCCAGCTGCTGAGCACACAGTTTGCCAGCTACATAGTGCTACCACCTTTTCTAAATAGGATTCACTTTGGAGTGGAGAAGTCAGCCCTCTGGAATCATCTGGTCTCAATACATTCATTGATTTATTTGAGAAATACAGGTTCAAGTGTTGATTTCTTTGATCTCTTTCAAAAGGGTATTACAGCATAGGGGATGCTTAGTAACATCAATGCTGAGTGAGAGGATGAAGAAATTAAAGAATTAGGAAGTTGTTTCTAATTAGAAAAGAACAGAGTAAGTCAGGAAGTTAAAGAATACTGCAGTGATGTTTCTGCTGGAGAGCAGGAAGGCCCTGCAGAGGGACCCGGACAGGTTAGATGGATGGTGGATGTGGCCAGTGGGATGATGCTCAACATGGTTAAGTGCTGGGTCCTGCACTTTTGTCACAAAAAAAACATACAACACTACAGGCTTGGGGGAGAGTGGCTAGAAAGCTGTGCAGAGGAAAAGGAACTGGGGGTGTTGGTCAGTGCTCAGCTGAACATAAATGTAAGCCAGCAGTGTGCCCAGGTGGCCAAGGCCAATGGCATCCTGACTTGTATCAGGAATAGTGTAGCCGGCAGGACCAGGGAGGTGATCATCCCCCTGTACTCTGCTCTGGTGAGGCTGTATCTCAAGTGCTGTGTTCAGTTTTGGGCCCTTCAGTACAAGAAGGACATTGAGGCCCTGCAGCCATATACAGAGAAGGGCTACGAAGCTGCTGAAGGCCCTGGAACACAAATCCTGTCAGGAGCAGCTAAGGGAACTGGGACTGTTTAGTCTGGAGAAGAGGAGGCTCAGGGGACACCTTATTGCTCTCTCCAACTACCTGGAAGGTGTTGGCCTCTTCTCACACATAACTAGAGATAGGACAAGACAGAATGCGCCAGGGGAGGTTTAGGTTGGAAATCAGGAGAAATTTCTTCTCAGAAAGAGTGGTTAGGCATTGGAAACGGGTTGTCCAGGAAGGTTCAGGAGTCACTGTCCCTGGGGGTGTTTAAGGAAAAGTTGGATGTGGTGCTTAGGGACATGGTTTAGTGGGTGGCATTGGTGGTAGGGGGATGGTTGGACCAGATGATCTTGGAGGTCTTTTCTAGCCTTAATGATTCTATGATTCTATGATAAGTTGGGCATCATTGACACAATTTTCATGTTATGAAAGGATCTCTGGACAGTACAAGACTGATGGTGAAGAATTCAGATTGACTATGTTTCAGAGTCAATTTAGTCTACAATTGCAGAATTTATCCTGTTTCTGCTTGTAAGTCAGGTAGTCAGTATTTTGTATCTCCAGCTGAGCATTCCCCTCTTTCTGTGAATATGCCATACAACTGCATGGATAGACTTCAAAAATAGAAATAATTTTCTTCACTAGAACTATACCAAATGAACTTAACTTCTTCAAAAAGGAAAAATAGAATAGTCTAGAAATATACACTGACACCATGCAGCAACTCTAAAAGCGCTACTGAAAAAAAAATGCTGACAGTGTTTAGCAACACCAAAAAATACTTACAGTACTAAGTGCTGTTTTGGAAAGTGTGTGGGTGACGCAACCCAGCATTATGAACCATAATGAACTTGCACAGAAAAATGGATAAAGCACAAAACCATCCCACTGCCTTTATAACAGACACTTCGTGCATGTTTTGAGTCTGTCTCCTGACAGTGTCATGCAATGTACACTAGGTCTTGTTGCCTTTTCCGTTCCTCTTATGTCTTTATAAATGCTCATTCTGTCTCCTTTTACATTTCTCTCCTTCAGGATGAAGACTCTTAGTCTCCTTCTTGTACAGAACCTTCTAGAACTCTGAGTATTCTTGCTGCCATTCTGTGAACTGGACTAAAAAGGACAAAATACTACGCTATATTTTATATAGAGAGCAATTCTTGAATGTGTACAGTAATCATATGATGGGATATTCTCTGCTCTGTTCTCAGCCCTTTCTTAATGATTCCTAAAAGACAGTTGCTTTCTGACCAATACTTAACATTGAGCTAGTGGTTTCATGTGACTTGTTATGCCCAAGGTCCCATTGCTGTGTGTAAGATTTAGCTCACAGTCCATTAATGGTAGTAAACCCAGAATTGGGTTTCCATTATCTGTATAATATATTCAAGTATACTTACAAGAAACTTCACAGAGACTGTTACTATTTCTCTCACTGAAATACCCCGCTATTAATAGTAATTACCCTTCTCTTTCAAGTTGTCCAGCTGATCAGTAATTTAGACTAAGAACAATTTTTCTTTACGCCGCTTTCTGCCTCTGTCAAACCTGATGAACATACCATATGCACAAAAGGTTTTCTGATCGTCTCAAGTGATCTAACAAGTTGTGTCATTTCTTCATACAGACATGAGTTTTCACCTGCCCCTTGGATTCTCCAGAATCTCATTATCAGTGTGAAGGACAGTACAGGGCTTGTGCACCTGTTCAATTATGGGCAGAGTGCTCTGTCTTGAGCAGGAAGCAGGATGCAGAACTGGGTGCTCAGCTGCCCAATTTGTTGGTTAATTGAACTCTACTCATTTGTTATTATTATTATTTTGCTGATAAACACTTTTAGGAAATATGGCTTAAATTGCTGTAGAGAATTTTCACCTCTATTATGAGGTAAAGAAAAGCTTTGCAGCCTGTCCTTTCTGTACAGTTGCCTTTTTTTTTTCTTTTTTTGAGGGTAGGTCAAATAAACAAGCAGATACATGATCTCCTCTCGCAAAGTGTCATTTGGTATCTGAAAATAAATGTGACTGCAGTTTTCTGACTATAAATGTCTTCATGGCCTAAGGAAACTATGTATTGTGACCTTCATTGGTACAAGAAGTAGGTAGATGTCTTTATTACAATATAAATCTTCATTTATTTGAAAAAAAAGAAAAAAAAAAACAGCTAAATGAAGAAAAAATGCGTCAGAGAAACGACAGGTCTGCATAAACTAAGTAAATATCTGTCTTAAACCCTTGACTGCATCTAATCTGGATGACATGTAAGTTCCTGTGTACTTAGGAAGTAATGTTTCCCCTGGCACTGAAGTATGACAAGAAACAGTACTGATGCAATTTGTAAAATGGGAAGAAGCCTTGACCATATTGTCTTACCTTTTTCAGAAGCCGGAGCAAGGTCAATAAAACTTCGACATTTTTCACCTTTAAAAGAAAAGGATTATTTTAGGAGACATAATTTGATTGTTTTTGCTCTGCTTCCTCTTTCTGACTGCTGTTTCTGCCATCACTCCCACCTGAGACTCTACAGGACCACTACATTGTCTCACACACAGAGCAGACATTCACTGGGCCTCCATCCTGGACAAAACACATTATCCTCACAAGGCCATATTCACAGTTCCTTGGTCAGGAGTACAAAATAAAATTAGCAAAGAAAAAATTCCTCTCACATGATTAGGTCCTTGTTGGGTCTGTGATGCTCTTTGCTAAGGGCTAAAACAGTTCTGAACTCTAGATGGAGAGGCACTGTGGTGGGGTAGCACTGGGAGGACAAAGGCCTAATTCACCAATATGTTTGCTCCCTTTCTTTTCATCTTCAGTGCAATGTCTGTACCTCACCAGAGGATGGCCAAAACTCCTGGAGACAGGAAGCACTGCCACGCGCACAGATGTCTCAGTTCTCAGTGTCCCTCTCGAGCTACTCTGACAGATTTGCTCACAGCATGTTTATATGCCAGTGTGACGAAAATACTTCTGACTGCAGAATTCTGGTAAGTGCTGGCAAGCTGCCCCCACAACCCTAAAGTACAGTTGTAATACTGATAGGAAATACATAGAAAAAGGGAAAAAGTAAACACCTGCTATGAAAACAATACACAGAAGAAAATAAATCCAATCCAAACCAAACCAAAAAAAACCAAAGCATTTCCCTTTCTTGCCACTCCCTGAAAGTACTTATCATGTACAAGGGAACTAAAAAACTCATGCAAAACAGGGAAAAGGAGTAGCGCAGTGAGGACTTGCCAGGTCTGCCCTAGAATATTGGCTGCCTTACCTCGATATACTGCCAAAGTGCGCGAGGAGACCAACGTGTGCTACAGAAGCATGTGTCCACCTTCCCCAGCACGTCCTGCTGGCAAGCCCCTGGCAGCGAATGGCAGCCCTGTCTAGGAGCAAACTGGTCAGGATGCTCATTCCAGTGATCCCACCAAAGCTCATTCAGCAGCACACTGCTACACTCGTTCATGCAACATGTATGGTAATTACAGAATTTGGATTTGCCTAAATTGCAGGAAATTTGCCTGAAGAGTAAGAAAAAGTAGCTGAAGGACTTGAAGATAGGAGAGAGAATGCTAATTACTCTAAATTTTTCCTCCATCTTGTCAGAGACAGGCATAGACATGCAATAACTGCACCAGCGATCAGGGCCCTTTTGTGCTTGCAACTGTCCTTAATAACATTAATAGTGGTGGTGTACTGTGCAGCCACCCTGTCAATCCCACAGTGCACAAGGAAGAAAAGGCATAAAACAAGAGGATATTGGGGACAGAATGAGTGTACAGCAAGATGATTGAGCACAAGGGTAACAGCTTATGTAACAACTCAGGTAGGCTGCTGTTGATTAGATCTTGGTAGGCACTTTAGCAGAGAAAAATAAAGAAAGGATAAGAGGACAGAAGAATAATGAGAAGTAGCAGATAAGTGACATGTTAGGGGTTGCAAACTCAGAAAGTGATTTTCCCATCTTTTTCTTGTAATTCTGATGGCTACAGAGCAGGGACAATTACCCTAAAGAAATAAATCTGCAGGAAGTGCAGGAATTAGGGACATTGAGTAATGAGAACAGCCAAAAATCAACTTCCTGCCTATGCCATAGGGGTGAGTGAAAAGAATGGTAAGTTTTTCTCAGTGACTAGAAAAAGAGATCTCTGACAGTTTAGAGCTACCTCGTTCTTCCTTCTGTTCACTGCATGGCCACAAGGAGATGACAGGGAGCTGCAGATTGGGTGGGAGAAGGGTTCAGAGTATGGATGGGTGTCTGAGTCATCAGTACAGAGAGGAAAGAAGGAGCTTTGTTTCTTAAGCTAGGATAAGGATGCAGTTGATCCTCAAAAGACTCAGTGCAAGAAAAATTGAGAGAAGGGGAAGGAAGACTAGGGTAGATCCAAAGGTGAGAATGGATAAGCCTCCTAGGAAAGCAAAATTTAAAAAATGAAATCATGACAAACCAGTTCAGTGGTGTCATGAGAATAAGGTTACTAAAGATTTCAGTAAGTTATTTGAAACAGAAGAATGAACCTTTCTCACTTTGTCCTTTCATTAATTACCTAAACCTCAGAGTTCTTCCAACCTGCATAGTTAAAAAACAGAAAATGGGAAACACGAGCTCCTTTTTCTTGTCACTCATCCCAAGTGTCTGATTGTTATCCACTCTGCTACATTTTGTAGAAGACAAACATTGATATTTATGGGAATTACTTAGTTTCCCTTCAACAGGTTTTATCTAAGAAAGGAAAATGTGATGAAAACCATCATTTGCAAAGAACAGCAGCTCCCAAGGCTAGACTAAAACATCTTTGTAATGCAGAGGTCCCAAATTGTCATGTCCTAGGTAGCATGAGGGAATTTTCAGTACCTTAAATGGAGGTTTGACTCTCCATTATCCAGTGCAGAACATTTCCTGCAACACCCAAATGTCTCAGGCCAGCAGCTGCATCAGAGCTCCCCAGCTTGGGTGAAGCTACTTCTGTTTCAAGAAGCTATTCTCAGACTTAAACGCTGATTGCTCCTGATAATACTCAACTCCAGTATCTCACAACAACAACAAAATGCAATGGACCACTTTAAAACAGGGAGCATAATGGTCCATGCAAAAGTGTACCTGGTTGGCAGCACCACCTGCAAGTAGCAATAACAGGCAGCTGGCACCAACACTCCTCTGGGTAATAATGATGGGGTGGCAGCAGAGCCAACGAAGTCTTACTGAAGGTCAATTAGCCCAGATGTATTCCAGCGTACATTGAGTTACATCTAGCATGCATCTATTCTTCTGAGTACATTGCTATCCTTGCCTTAGATAGGATGACTCTTAATAGTCCAAATGTAATCTAAGTCCTTGGCTCAGGAAACCTTAACTGTGTGTCTTGAAAACTTCATGTTCCAGGTGACTTGGTGTCTTCTTGTTGGACCAGTTTGCCTATGCCAGCCGTGTCTTGAGTTAAAAAAAAAAAAAAAAAAAAATCTAAATTTTCTGACAGGTTTTAATGTGTTGGTAGTTTCTTAGGAAAAAAATTAAATGTGACAGTCTTTGGAAAAAAACCTGAAGATGCAAGAAACTTTAGGGAGTGAATTCTATAGATGATGGAAGATGAGGCATGCTTTTGGCTAGTACAGCGTATCTTCTGAGAAACCAGCGGCAAGTATTTTAGAGATTGCAAAAGACTTTTGCTGTCCACTAGCCTTCACCAGAATGAAGAACTCCTCTATATCATAATAAATGACTCTTGACTGTGGATTACAGAAAAATTTTCCTTGGAAGGACTTGGCTTAACAGGAGGTCTTGGACTACATTCTCTGGAGTCTCAAGGAGACTTTCCTGATTTGTTTCTATAAAAGATTTGCAAATTATTTTTATTAACCTATCTTAAGCTTGGAGTAGAAGGAAATCTAAATAGACATATCATTAAATTGTTACCATCTATGGTTTTCATAGTGCCTGCAGAATGGAAAACATTTATTTTTTTAATGCAGAAGGAGCCTGGGGCAGCTTGCAAGCCAGAGGACAAAAGAGAGAAGGAGGTGAAAGGTATTCAGCTATATGTGAAGCTTTCAGGAAGGAATTTAGTTTAATCCTCTGTAGTGCATGTGAAAGATAGACAGAGAGAAACTGGAAAGTGAATAACAAGTTGTTTTTCTGCCCTCAGAATTTTGCTATAAGCATCCTGGTTGTTGAGAAAATGGTCAAGGTAAACATGGAAAGGGACTAATCTGCAGAGGAGCAGTGGGTAAATCACACATTGAGGATGAAATTTTTCATGGAATCAATGAAGCAAAAGGTAGACACAGATGTGGAATCAAAAGGGAGCTGACAACAAACAAAACTGAGAAGCTTCTGCTAATTGGTATGAGCTGAGAGGGACATGCAGTGGAGTTTGTGGGTGGGGAGGATGTCGCAGCAACATGTGCATGAGCTACAGAAGAATATGAAAACTTACAATTACAGCAATCCTGGATAGTTCCAACCAAGACACAGCTGAAAGTTAGGGATGGCTGACTGGCTGGCATCTGTACATGTTTTAGAGAGGACGGTGGCGTTACTTGAACACGACCTGAGCATACAAGGCAAGAGAGACTCCAAAGGCAAAGACAGTGTATTAATTATATTCCTGGTGGGGATGTCATTGGGACAGAGGTAACTTCTGTGGTTTGAGAGTGAAAAGTGAGGAATGAGGTCTTGTTTAATCTAACTCTTGCCGAAATCCTATGTAATGGCTCAAGGATAGAGAAAGTTCTTCAAAATTTTAGTTCATTTGGACAACTTTTTGGACAACTTTTCTGTACTTCACTTCAAAGAATGTTAATGGATTTGATTGCAACAAACCTGAGGGACCAACTTGAGGGCCCTTAAGGAGGCATTCAGTTGGCTTTCTTGTACAAGGCATAACATTCCAATTCTGGCTGCACTTTCTCAGTGCCCCAAACACTGTACTCCTCATGCAAGGAAGAATGTGAATGAGCAGAGAATGGTTGACTTTATTTTATAAGCCAACCCATGGAAGCATGTTCTCAGGGAACAAGCTAAGCAGAACAAAAATCATTCTGGTCCCGCTTGTAGAGAATACTGGATTCATGCTGTCAGATGATTATTTTGGAAAGGTTATCATTAAAGACTTTGAGAATCAGCTTGGAACACCAGCTGGGCACTTGATGCTACAGCAGAAAGCAAAGAAGTCATTTTCCACAAGAACCTGACATTTAGTACTAGTTCACTGGAGAGATAGACATCATCTTTCTGGGGGGGACCAAACAAAGGCATTTGTCTAACTCTGACTACTTTACTCCAGATGTCTAAGCCTCACTCACCCCAGTTTTCCAGAAGGCATGAATCAGGCCCTAATTTAGATATGACACCGTGACTATGACAGACAAAACATGAAGCACAAAGCAAGCTAAAAAACTGCATAGTATTTTCAGACCTTTTAAAACCCATTGTTAAAAAAGCAGACAAATTCATTGCCATGACCACCACACAGCCCCACGTCACTCCCTCTGCCTTGTGGCTGTTCTATCCGTTTGTCATTGTAAATTACAGTTTCTCTGTGTAGGACTCTACCTCAGTTTCTGCAGGAACTCTTGAGAAGCATATTGCTTCTGAGAAGGTAATGTATCTTAAAGATGGATGTTTTGACCTTTCTTTTTCTTCTTCAGGCAATCACAGAAATTATAAAATAAATCCTCTGCTTAGATGCATCCATCCAATGAATGTTTTTCTTTCAATATATTACAAGTTGCCCCATACCCTGTCTGCCCTGCCTCAAGGAATCAAAGCAGGGCATGCCTGCTGGAGGTAATGGAGAAGAATCCATTCTGCCATTTAAGACTTCAATTGATGCAAAGACAGCTAAAGTTTTTATTACTTTTTGACACTTTTAGTTGCACAGACAAATGACTAATTTAGGAAATGTGAGCCATTAAAAAAGAATAAGAAGTGAAATGCTGTAGTGATGTTGAAGTTAGTGTGCAATTTTTTTTTTTCTGAGTAGCAACTATACAAATAAACCACTATAAAATGTTAATTCTTCTGATGTCTTTGTCAGCAGGACTGACATATAAGAAATTATTCAAATGATAACTGTGATGAAATAGTTATCTGTTATTATAATGCTAATACTGCTACTTTTATTTACTTTTTGCTGCTGTAAACCTGTGCTAAATATGCTTAAATGTGCTGTGTACATAATCTGTAGTCTTTGTCTATGTGTAAATTACTATAAAATAAAAGGTTCACGTGACCCTGAAAGAAACATTTCAGTATCACCAGGGCAGAGGGAAGGACTCTGTCAATCCAGGTGTTAAGAGAACAGTCAAGAAAAGGAAACACAGCTTATCAAAGTGAAATCTCTATTTCCCAGGAGACTGGGCTGTCCACACCTGAGCAGAAGGAATGTCAGAAGAGTAAGTTTTGGAACAGACAGACTAAAAGATACTTGGTGGATCACAGAAATCCTAACAGCCCAGTAGCACTGTGTTGACAGGACCCTGCAGGTCTCTTGTCCAGCTTTGTGTTCAGAGTAGGAGTGTTGTGAACACCTGATCAGGTTGCCTGTGACTTTGCCCAGCCAAATGTTGAAATACCTCAGCAATGAAGATACCTCATCTCTAGTGGCTCCAAGGATGGAGGTTCTCCTAGGCTGTGGTCCCAGGGCTGCACCATCCTTCTAGAGAAGTGCTCCTTAATGTCCAACCTGAACTTCTCTAGCTGCTCTGGCATCTTTGTAGCAATACTTCCTATACTTGTAGGGACATGAATAAGCCCAGCTCCCTCAATTTCTTTTCACACCTAGTGAACTTTAGGCCCCTGACCAAGAAGTCCAGACAAGTAGGTGGACTATAAAAGATACTGTGCTGTAAGTAGGAATCATTTTCATCCAGAGACTACATCATAGGACACAATGTCTGTCAGGAATGTATTGACATCAAAGCAAAGTAATATAAGGAGAATGACCTTTAAATTTGAACATGATATAAGCAGATTAAGCAGGATTTTTCATGCTATACATACGGACCTGCATTTTTTTGTTGTTGTTTTTGTTTGTTTGTTTGTTTATTTCTTTTCAGATGTAAGCTATTATTTTAATCTCAATTTTATCTGAACCTGACTTTACTGAGTCATGTCTCCCCAGCTGCAGTGAATCTGAAGCCCTATTACTGGAAACCTTTAACAGCTACCCAACTCTCCAGCAACTTTGCCCAAGACAGCCAAAGGGGAATGGCATTTCCTACTACAGAAAGAAAATAGAACACTCTGAGAGCTGGAGACACATGATGCCTTTTAGATACATGGTAAGATAATGGCAAAGCATTTTTGGTATCTCTGGGTACTGAGGAAGCTGGTGGTACAATTGTGTTTTCCTCTAAATGTAGTCTGCAGGACAAGGAGAGCAAGGTTGCCTCATGCTTAACTGCTGTCTTCCAGATTGTGCTGGGCTTAGTGCTAAAATTTGTGCTGAGAACTACACAAACAGCTCCCGATGAAGAACACTTCCTTTTGTTCCACCTGTCACTGGAGCACAGGAACCCCTCCTCCATTTTCACTGGTGTTGTTCTCAGAGCTCATTTGTACTTGAGTGTGCAGACATACATTTCACCGAGAACTGAAGTTATCAGTAGTGCTTTCACTGTTCCTCTTAGGATTTATTCTAAGTTATTTTTGGATATCTTGTATAACTGATCTCTTAAGCCCTCTTTAGCTTAATTTTAGACTTGGCAGAGTTTATCCTGCTGTGCTGCCCTTTTCCAGATGCATCTTCACATAACCAGGCTCTGGGAGAGTCTTTAGAGAATACAGAAAAGGGAGCATTTAGGGATGCAACAAGAACAGTGTCTAAGATTCCTCCTCTTGATAGACCTGCCCTCACCCAGTTGTCTCAGTGACTCTGACAGAGGAGAGAGCCAAGGAGTGATCTCTCCTGTACATAACTAACTTAAGTAGAAAGAAGAGGTGTGACCTGGCTTGAACACTGTCTGCCATGCCATGTATATGAAGCTCTCTGGAGCTCAACAGCATCAGGGAGCTGTTGGAAGCTGAGGAGAGAGGACTGAACAGCTGAACTGAAGCACACCTGTGGTACCAGCTTCTTCCATGGCTTCCCAAGGGTGAGGTAGAAATATCACCTATGATGTCATCTGTGCAAGCCCTGGCAAATGCATTCCTTCCTAAGCATGCTGGCTCTGCACAAGTTCAGTTGCATCTCTGCTGGGCTTCCTGAGAATGGGGCATAGGTCGTAGTGGCCTATAGGTACCAGCAACTGGAAATACTGACTTTTGTCTGTGTTTTTCCCTAGTTGATTAATGTAACTTAATCCTGCATACATGCATGTGTGTGCATTTGTAATTTACTAGGGATTTTCAAACTGAACTAAACAGAGAGGAGGAGGAGACATATCTGGAAAGACCCACACTCCCAGCTGGTGGCTGGGTTAACAGCCCTGAGTTCTTGGTACAGATCATAGCCCTACAGCCCATGATAATATTTGAGGGACCGTGAGTGTGATGTGCTTGTGCATCTACAGAGGAAAGGAGTGGGTACTGCTTCACTAGTGATCTTGGAACCTGCTCAGTCAGAGAGGAGGAAGAGGTGAGAGCTACCTGATGGGAGTGCTGTTGATGTTCCTGTGGGTGCTGTAAAGGCACATCTCTGTATGGCCAGCCATGTAAGAGTCACACACGTCTCTCTGTATGCACATGTCCACCTGCATCTTGAGTACCTACACAGCCTGAACTACAAAGGAAAGGAGCAGCAAACAGGCAAGAAAGGAGAAATCCCCTGGGTCTGGAAGTCCCCCAGGTTCAGCTTCCATTACCAGGAACACACATAACGTTTCCTCAGACAGGCTCGCTGAAACTCATCCCATTTCATGGCTCCACAGCTGTGCAAGCACCTGCAGCACAGAAGTCAAATGTTTTCCAGCTCTTCTGTGGTTTTGTCTGAAGAAAGCTTGGCTTTGGGTTTCTGTGCATTCCTAGGAAGCAGTGTATGGGAAGAAGTATATCTCTCAGAGTGAGTGTCAGGCCATGGGAATGATGATCCCACTATCTCACTTGCAGTGTCACTGAGGCCCATACTTCTTACATAGTACTTCTTCTCCTGCACATAACATGGTCAGAAGCCCAGGGCTTCCCACCCTCCCAAGCTTATGGCACACGCTTGTCATTAAAATGGTCTCATGTCTGAAAAATCAAATCATTTCAGGAAAAAAGAAGTATGAGGCATTTTTTGGCAGTGTTGCATTTTGGAGAGGGTAAATGAACTGGTAAAGAGTGAGAATGCTGCAGGGATGGGAAATAGGCACTGCAGGACGCTGCCAAGAAGTGATGAAGGGGTCACCTGCCTGTCCTGGCACCTCAAATAAGTCACTAAAAGCACCACTAAACCCTCCTGTGCAGACACAGGGCCATACAGTGGCACTGGCAGGCCAGTCTCCCAGGCAGCTCCCTGTCCACAGTACTTGGACCTAGCAGAGCTGCTCCCTTACCTTCTCCACTGAAGACTCTTACTTCAGTGTGTCACACACACTTCAGATTGCTAAGCTGCTTTGGACTGTATTGGAAGCAAATGCTGCCTCCTCATACCTTCCTCGGGCATCTGCACATCCCTAGCCTGAACAATAATTTGAAAGCAAAAGCTAAGAAAGAGAAGTGGCTATTGCAAATCCCCAGAATTCAAACCTGCCAGAAAATTAAGACAGAGCCCCATGGAGCTGTCAGGACTGCACAGGATATCAGTTTCAGGGCCATGAGCTACTTTTCCCTTTATGCTATGCACATCTTGTCATTGACAATGAAACTGCATTGCAACAGGTCAGATGCACCTAGCTGCAACTTCCTAAGTGGGTGCAGGCTGACATCCTTTTATGGGGAAGTGGTAGTCACTAGAGAGTAATTGCAGAGCTAAATAGGACAGCTGGAAAGGCAGGTTGAGGTGCACATAGATTGGGTCTAAACTACAGCACACAGATGTACTTCCAAGACCAATGTTAATGCTGACTTTGAGTCTTCCTGAGACCAAGGTGAATTCTACCGTTTCTTCCACCCGTTGCCTAAAATGTATGGCTTGTTCACTCCTTTCCCACTCTGTAGCTGGAGAATTCAGATTTCTCACCCTCACCTGGAACAGTTTCTCTGTCTTCAGGACACCACACTGCATCACAATGGCTGGATTTGTACAGACCAAGCTGGTGGTTTGGGCTGGAAATCAGGAAGAGGGCAGAAAACACATGGAAAGCATAGGCTTTAAGACAATATTCTAAGTTCATAACAACTGTTGCAATAGCAAGGTCCAGAAGTTGATGTCCTGTATCGTATTTATTGATCCTATGTTCCTGAATTCTTTCCTGTCTGAGCCAGTGATAAATGCCTCATTAATATCCAGGGCAGAAAAATAAAAACTAACTCTGAAAAATCCTAGCTGGTATGTCTTCCAACTGCACTGCTTTAAAATATTCTAGGTAAGCAATGTAACTTAGAAGAAATGTGGTAGTTCTGACTGAAAAGAGGATCTCTATTATAACTCTGCTTTTCATCTTGGAAAAAAAGAAAAGAAAAAGCTGTCTGTATTCACTTACTCTGCGTAAAATTTCATGAGTTCAAAAGTACAGTTCCGTTAAATGATTAAATTTAATTTAAACAGCATTCCCTTTTAGAAATATTGGCTCCCAGCCTATGAATGACAAGGTCCCCTTTTTTTCCCCAATAGGCCCTTACAATTCTTTATCTCTCCAACTATATCTGGAATCGTGTGATTCTAATGAGATTCCACATCATCTACTGAGAGCAAAATCATTGTATTTGTCTAAAAAATGATAAAACCCTCCAGGGGCCCCAACCTAGAAGAGGATGAGGATTGAAACACAACTGCATTGAAATCAAATACTACATTAGAGAAAATACAGGTTAATGAGCTCATTCAAACTAAGCTGTATCAGGTTAATTAACAAGTGAAATGTTCCAGTTTTGATTAAACTGATACCAGACAAAGCACATAATTGATTTATTTTTTTTTTCCTAATGAAGAATCAAGTCTTAATCTGCAAAATCAACGTTTTACAGTTGACTCTGTTGATCTTGCTGGAACAGTATCTTCTTCTGGGAAATAAATCAATTGTCACAGTTACAGTTAAATATGTATTGAACTACGAAAATAATTGTTTTCTGTCACTCTGAAGGCTGTCATTCATAGCTGCTGCCCATCAACATTTCTCTTGCTTCCAACTTCCAAGTTCTTGTTTCTCTCCAATTCTTTTAGCAAACTTGAACTCTTAGAAGTTTCTATCTTTTACAGTGGAAGATTACTTTAAGCTTTCCACTTTTTCATTTTGGTCATGCATTTTTCCTCAATTCACATAGTCACAAAGAAATGTTAATAATCTTATTAGAGAGGCAAAATCCTCATTCCAGAGTTTCCCTTTTGCTTCCCTGGAGCAGTAGGTAACTGTGGTGCAGGCAGAGCAGGGAATGAACCAGTGTGGCTTTGCTAAGTCAGACTATGTGCCATGGCAACTGTGTTTTCTGCACTGGAACTCTAAGTAGTGTGAAAATCTTTCACAGTATCTGAAAGCAAACGTATCCACAGGCTACTCTCAAATCATGTCTAACTGAAACACATCCAAGTCACAAGACACATCTGATTACCTTAGTAAGACCTGATGGATTGGGTGGCCCTTCATATACGTACACATAGATGTGAGTACCTTTGAGGAGCTGGAAAACAGTTTAGATTTCTAAGTGATTGGGAGAACCAAGAAACCAATGGTGCTGAGAGGCTTTCAATGATTCTGATGTCAAATTAGACCTGACTTTATACTAGAAAATATTAAATCAGGCAGAGTACTGACTTACATTAAGCATTTCAAACCTCACAATGGTAAAAAGAGAGTTTTTGCTGTTCATCCCACAGGTTGCAATCTGTCACACTGTGCTTATTCTGTGTTCAGCTTTGTGGTCAGAAACTCTGCACCTTGCTTTGAGTCTCAATAGCTGTAAGAAACTCATCTCTTTCAAGGTGTCATTCCAGTTAATGCAGAAGTGGAGATGGGTCTCCTACTCACTGGCTCTGCTAGGGCCTCAGGCCAAAGAACTACCGTTTGTACAGTTCCCATCTGCTGTTATTTGTGACACAGTACTCTAAAAACAAGAGTGACCTTACTAATGTAAATCTGCCAAAACATACTAGATATCAGAGGGTCTGTTGTCTGTAGGATTATAAGGTGTCCCCAGGAAACTGAAAGACCAAAAATTATGCTTTTGGCAGAACGTATCAGTGATATATCCTTCACTGTATATATGCATGACATGTCTTCTACAATTTCTCATGTGAGTGTATTAGCAGTTCCCTTCAGGCTTGTGATTAGCAAAGATCAAAGGAGTATCTCCCACTCTTTCCAATTAGTGGTGGTTCAGTGTGAAGTCTCTTTTAACCATACCAGAACTTCTCTCCAGATAACGCCCAACCAGAGTATTTGTATTGGATCCATGCCCTAGCTGCAGAAATACGTAAGCGGGGCTGGCAGAGATGAAAGTCTTTAAGAGCAAAGAAGAAAACTCCATTTCACGGATAGGATTACTCCAAAAAATGAAAACATCAAAAGCTAATGTGTGCTAAAAATGGAAGAAAAGACAAAATCAGAACAGAGTATTACTATCATGGCATGGCATGTTGCTTTGAACATGAATCTTATGGTTGTAGCTTGAAACACATGCAAGTGACTGTAGGTAAGAGGCAAAGTGATTGCTGGAGGAGAAGGGACCTTGAATGGCAGAACCCATACTGACATATGTCTCTCCAAATCTAGTGAGTCTGAACATGGTGGAGTGACCTTGATTCCCAATCATTCTCCCACCTTGTAAGCGTGGTTTATGCCCTTCCCTCCAGCCATGCCCTGTAATGTAGCCAATGCAAGGTGGAACACCTGAAAGTGTATTTTGTTTGTGACTATTCTACAGGCCATGTCATTCCATAGTAATAACATCTGCTTCTCATTATTTATTGTCTTCTGTAGTCTTTAAATCATTGGCAAGCTAGATCAGCAAAGATTTATATAACCATTTAGATTACCAACAAGAATACTGAATAACATTACACCAAAACTTGATTAACAGAGGATCCTTATAGAAGTGTCCCTATTCCCTGGTAAGTCCCTATTGTGAGATGTCAGTAAGCCTAATTTTACCTATTTTTAGCTCTGTTAATTCCACATAAGGAGAACTTTAAAATCAGGATTTAGTCTGGTGTAATTTGAAAACCATGAGGATTCCATGATGATTGATATTCCATTCCTTTTTATTTCTGTAGTCCTGAATGCATCTGTTCATATTTTGCAGTAACTAGCACTGAATTAAGTGTCTGTTATTTAGATGGTCATATTTGACCACCCTTTGACCGTTCCTTTGAAATACAGTACCCACGTGTTGGTCTTCCACTTCTTTTAAGTTTATTCCATTTATGGGGAACCAGGAGAGCCCCTCAGATACCTCCTTCCAGACTGGTTAAATGGTTGAGTATTGACACATCTGAAGAGGAAGCAACATAGTTTTTGCTCATAAAACACAGAATAACATACCAGAGAAGGAATGATGCATTGTCCTTACTTTACTCTGTTACCAGTCTCAGCATGAAGGGATTTTATTTCCACATTAATTGTATGATAGATGTTCATACAGCTAGTCTGTCTAGCAGGACTGGGAGGACTTCATATCCAAAATTCCCAGTACACCAAGGACACAAAACATCCCCATCATCCTATAAAAATCTGAAGGTCTGTTGCAAAGCAATGACCACAACAGAAACCACAGCTATTATGTACTACAGGAAGAGAAACAAGAGGAAGACAAGCAGATGTGAGGACTCTTTTCATATAGCTTAAATTCCTATGGCCAGAACGATCTTATTCTATAAGCAAAAACCCAGGATTTGTTAAGAGGGACTCACTAGTGCTTTTCTGAAACAGATCCTTCTCCCTCTGTTATAAAGGAAGGCAAAAATCCAGTACCATCCCTGTTACCTAACCTGGAGGAGATTTCTCTTCTGATCCCAAATTAGATCATCAGTTTATGTTCAGTGCATGAACAGCCATAACAATTAGATTCTGAGAAGCTGAAATGTGAACAGCAGCAAAGCATCCTCTTTGCATAGTCTCCAGCTGTAGCCAATTTCTGATGCTTCTGAGGAGGCATAAAACCCTCCAGAAAACATGGCAAGCCAGCAACTATTTTTTTCTTGGCTCCCATCAGTGACCAGTGGAAACCCCAAAATATGGATGCAATATAATTTAATATAATATAAACATGGTGTGCCAAAAGGCAGTCAAACCAAGATGCCTTCTTTCAGACCTCCTTAAGATACCAACAAATCAGTTAAGCAGTACTCATGCCAACCTTCCTCATGACAGAAATAGTCCTCTTTTGTCATGCAGGTCTTTCTGTGAATTTAAAAGGTATGAATTTCTGCCCATTGGTTTCCTTTGCTCACACTGCCCCCTGTGGAGGTGAATTCCAGAGACTCACTTTTTGGGAACCACTTGTTGGATTTTCATTTTGTTTCTCAATGACTAATTACTTAACTCATATTCTTTTCTTGATAATTAAATATGTGCATGCGCGTATGTGTGTGTGTATACATCTGTGGTATCATCCTATCCCCTCTTGATCTTTAATTTGTTATACTAAAGAGGACCATTCTTTCTTTTCTTCTCTTGAAGGGTATTCTCTTTTCCTTAACTACATTAGAAATCCCACTGTGCATCTATTTCACACTCTCCCTTTTTCTTACCCTACCTATGGTGTTAACAAAATGCACACTGGTGCTGATTCTTCCATAAGATAACACTTTTCCTTCATATTGCAGCACTTTGCAGCTTGCAGTCACCTCATTGTCAAATGCTGCCCCACAGCTTGTTTCTTATCTTTTGCCTACCACTGATAAGTACCCCCAACCTCACAGAATTTTACTCCTTAGAGGTTGGTGCTTTTAAATTTCTTTTCATTTTAATTAGTTCAATACTATTCTTACTACCCTGCTGACATAGAGCAGGATACTGATAGAATATTATTCTCACTCCCTCTAGCTCACACTTTTAGTTAGGGAGATAAATCTCTCTGTAATGCCAATATTTCCAGACTTTGTGTCACAGTATATGTAAGGAATACATTTAAAGTAGGATTGTTCTCTTCAAATTAAGATTCCTGTAAGTACTGAGATGCCCTGAGAAACACTCATTACTCTCTACTGACTGTAACAATGCTGTTGATCAGTTTAGGTACAGACATCTGAATTTGCTAATGTCCACTCATTTGCTGTGGGATCCACGTTGCCTTTTTTTTTTTTTTTTTTTTAAGAAATTATATGACATGAATTGTGTTCCTACTTCTTTTCCCTAGATATCAACAATCACTGCAATAACAGAATCTTCCCAAGACCAAATTTGAGGACCACTAGATATATCTCATCTCCACTGTGATCACTTCTCTTTTTATATTACTTGACACAACCTCCTTGTAAGACTGCTCATTAATGATTTTACAGCCTCTCTATTTATCCCCATCAAAATAAATATTACATGATAAAATCTTCACCACAGTTTCAAGCAAAATTTCTACCTGCTGTACTATCTTTGTATCATCATTATGTAGCAGATATTTAGGGAAGAGCAAAAGAGCAGGTTTAGAGTGATTCCACCCATGTACTCCCATTCTGGTGTCAGTACTGCATCACTAGTCTGGGGGCTTCCTGGTTGGAAGCTGCTCTCAAATAATCTTGTTAGTAACACATTCCATAGCTGGCAGCTCTTCAGGAAGGAATATTTGTCTGTTATACCCTCAAGATCACAAATAGTGGAAACAGATTTAACTCTGTCCTTTCCTGTTGATCCCCATCGTAGCTCTCTTCTTTGTGGCTTCTTTCCAGTCTGAAGATGCTTTGGATATTTGGCATTTTCCACTGGAAGTATATGCATGTCTATATCTATCACCACACTGTTACGATTCTCTCTGCTGTCTGTAGTTCTGTAAAGAATTTTCAGTGGGACATCCTATCAAACAGTTTATGTAAATCCATGCAGACTGGGTGTAATGCATTACTCTTGTCTAAGAAGGTATTCATCTTGTTAAAAGTTCTACCTTTGATAAAAGCCCACCTTTGATAAAAGCACAGCTTTGATAAAGCCAGTTTGTTGCCTACTGAGTACTTCCTCAAAACCTGTCCTAATGTGGTTGGGTCAAGTGGCCTGTATAATTTTTTCCAGTCTTCTTTGAATACAAAAATATGCAGATTTAATAAGGATTCTTGCTACTAAAGCTGCATTTTCATGTGCCAATTATTTCAACAGTCTCAGATGAAAATTATCCAGGCCCTCCATCACTTGAAATTGTATCTTCAATATAGAGTGCTACCTCCTTTATTTCTTTTACCTACTCTTTCCTTCCTAAACAATTTGTAACCTGCAATTTTTACATTCCAGTCATGTGAATAAAACCACCAGGTTTCAGTAATGACAATTATATTACATTTCTCGTAATCCAATAATAATTCCCAATTCCTCTTGCTTTTTAATTATAAATTCACAAGGTGTTTCCCTTTCCCTGGACAGCTGCCTACAGTGAGTCACGTATGCTTATTATCACATCATGGGGGAGAGAAGGATGAAACAGTACTGCTATGGATCTGTGAAAATGTATGGCAAGTTCTTGTCTTTTCATGTTAGAGATTTATTCAAGACTGCAGGATACACCTCTCTAGCTCTCTGGGTCTTGCAAATGTGCACTTATTGTCCTCATTTGTGGCCCAATCCACGCTTACATATTGTGTTCCACTATACCATTTAATCCTTAAAGAGTGCTAATGAATACGTGGTAGTACAGAGAATGCAAAATGTTACAGACACCTTGTGCTCAAAATTTAATTCCAAGAATAAGACCAAGCCTATGTATACTCGTGGAGGGAGCATGACAAGCAACATGGAAAGGATCATTTTTATTTGATGGGACAGTACTCTCAAAGGGCACCTAGACAGCTGTAATTATGCTGCTTTTCACCCTGAAATGTGGATGTTATTACTGAGATTGCCTGCTTATTAGCCACTTAAACAAGATCTGAGTTATGTTTTATTTATGTTAAAATCAAATACATTCTCTAATGAGCAAAAATGTTATTGCTTCCCAGTTCTCAATAAGATAAGGTATGCCACCTTGGCTACTTCATGTGTTAATTATTTTATGTTATTTACATTCTTTAGTCAGAAAATCTACCAGTTAGTTTACCATTGAATCTTTCCTATCCCTGCTGCTACTAGCACATCACTAGCCTGTGAAGTGTCCAGTACTGACACAAGCACAGACCCAAACAGCAGGTGTGAAATAAGATATGCACTCGAGGTCATACTAATAAAAAAATAAAATAGGGAGCTCAGCTCTGAGTCACCAGGCCGTAGTAAGGAATTCATAACCTGGAAGGAGGTACCAAGCACTCTGTGGATCGTCTAAGTGCAGAATGGGACTCGTTACAAGCATGAGCTATACAGCTGATAGGGTATGATTTAGCTTGATCTCCTTCTGGAAATTAGACGTATTGCTCTTATGGAAGGTACATCCACCTGCCTGGGATCCAAAGCATTGAACCCACTCTGAAAGGGAGAACCTCCATCCTCTTTTAACTAGACTGGGATTCAGCATACTTTTCAGTCAGAAATTGTGCTAAATAGTTATAGGACGTACACGCAAATGGAATATATATGTCTGAGTCCCTTTTTTTTCCCAGAATTCACAATTTCATTTTTCATTTGCAAAATGTTTTTCAGAAACTTCAGCAGTCCTAAGCATGCTGGATAAAAAGCAAACTTTAGGTTCACAAAATATTTCAGAAATAATCACAACATTCCATCTCTGTGAGAGATGTTAGTGAAACCAACAAACCTGCACCATGATGAAAGCATGCTTTGCTAGCCTCTGTACAGACAGCGTATGGCATGGTTTTGCACCTCTACACCTGTAATCTTAATGGACTTCTCAGATAAGCAGTGGGAAGGAAAGACACTCAAAATTTTTTTTGTTTTGTTTTTTGTTTTGATAACATCACAACAACACAGAGCATTATTGGAATTGCAGGTGGGATTCATGTTGCTTTGTTTCAGACATCTGCAGCAAGGAATCAGGGATATGTGAAGAACTATAGGAATGGCACTGACCATTGTCTGTGCCCATGTGTACTGCTGACAGAGCTGAGAAGCTGAAAGGACAGAGCTGGTTGCTGAAAGGACTGAGCCTAGATGAAGGTTGTTGTTGACATCAGGTGGGGCTAAAAGAAGAGTGGTCAGCAAACAGTATGTTCATGGGAATGTCATGTGTGAATCCTTCAGAGCCATGCTTTGTGTATGGAACGTGTGGTATTGATACCCAGAATGAAGGGTCTCCAAGACACAGAATAACAGTGGTAGCAGTGTGGTAAATTTACAAGACCTGTTAGGAACAGCACGTGGCTAAATACAATGTGTTGGTGATGGTACATTCAGTGTGTGGATTGAGTGAGAATTGGATGTATTACTGCGAACTGGACAAAGGGTGTTCTGAAGATGCTGACATTTTACGGAGTCAGTAACTTATAGCAATGGAGGACTAAGGAGCATCTAATGACAGTACTGAGGCTAACTTTCTTATGCAGTCATTTTCAGTATGCTATTGGTAAAACTTTAAGAAAAGTGTTATTGAAAGTATGAAGTCCATTTAAGCTAGTGATTTTGACTGATGTAATACACTGCTGTCTGTGTGCTAAGTGGTATTTTCTTGACATTCTCTTGGCATCCTTACGCATTTAATAACAACACAGTGACCATATGACTTGTGATACAAGTGTGGTCTGTAAGCATGTTGTGGGCAGCATGACCAGCCTATGGAACTGATTACACATAGGTGTATAGAACAGAGGAATTGTATGTATAAGCAATGACCACAGTGCTGTTGGACTGGGGCTGGCTGGTGGCCTTACTGCCCTGGAGCTTAGAAGAAATGACTGCCAATCAGGCTGCAAAAGGCCATGACAATGTACTAGAGTACATAGTCAGGTACTAGAAACCTGAAAGTTTGGACTAAGACTGGTTGGTTTATGTTGACATTCTGGGGATCAAATTTAAATCTGTGTCCATTATACTGTTCCTGTCCTTACCAGAAAGCAAACAAACAAACCAACAAAACTCCACTATTATAAATCCTGAACAAAGCAATTGTCTGTCTAAGCCAATATATCCCTATATCTGATTGGGTTCTGAAGTTTAGTCATTCTTGGTCTGCTAATTGAAATGTTCTTTTTCAGCAAGTTAGTGTTTTAAATAAGAGGAAACATACATGTGGCTGGCTGTAGTGGTGTGCTAGAGCAGAGAAACAACCTTCTTTCTCCCGGTTTCACCATAACTTTCTAAAGCTGGCTTTGAGCTACCTCCTAAAATCACTCACTACAGCACAGCTTTGTGTACTCAGTACAGAATAGAGCACTGTATTTCTCTTCACACAAAGATAATTCAGTTTTCTGAATGGGTTAGAGTCACAGAATTACAAGTTATCCTCACCATAAAGCTTGGCTTGGAAAGCTTGTAACGTCTGCCAGAAACAGGCATGTTTGATTGTGCCAATCCCAGCTAAGACGCTCAAAATGTTGGAGGGTCGTAAGCTGCTCACTTAAGTCTGCTATGGCCTGAGAATATTTCCAAAAGTAATCTTTTTTCTAATGTCCAGAGTGTTACTTTGAAATGGACTGTGAGATGCTCAGAAAGTTTGTCCCACTTCATAGTACACACTTATACAGGGTTTTATCAGATCCCATAAACTTCCCAGTATCAGGGAGGTTTGTGTCTCTTAGGAGACACATAGGATGATTAGCTGTTCTTCTCTCTAAATAGTGGTGAACGACCAACCTCCCAATCTACTCCTTAGACAATGGCAGCAAAGCTCTTCCAAACCAGAGCTTGGATGCTAGCTCTACCAGACAGCTCTGGGAGTAGGGTCTGCCTTCCACCCATCCTCCAGTGGTTCATTTGTTGGTGAATTCCAGGGTACAGAAACAGATTTCTTTCTAATGATTTTATGAATAGCTGAAGAGATGTCTCCTCTTGTGGTTCTGAGTAAGTGAACGGTTGAGCAGGGAACAGGAATAAGCTTTCTTGTGCTCAGTTCTGTCCTTTAACTACCTTTACTCTACTTCTATATATATATATATATATAATATATAACATAAAATTCAGCCACCAGGAAGGATTTGTGAGTACTCATTTACTTATGGATGCTAGAAAAGAGGAAGTCTGGGCAACAGCCTGATAAAAACAGTAAGCTTTGTGCTTTCACTGTCATTCAGACCACTGGCCTTTGGGTTATTTAGGGGACAACTGCAATTAGATGGGGGAAATGTCAGAATCTCCATAACAACTAAGAGCCGCTGCCTTTTGTGCGCTCCATGGAGCCGCTCTCAGAAGAGAAACACTGGCCAGTCTCTGGCTGCAGTGCCCAATGAGGGGGAACACATATTGCTTATCAGAGGTTCAGCCGGCTTTAGAGCACAGACCCCACATCAGCCAGCAGGTAAACAAGCAAATCTTTTCTCACTGGAAACAGGTTGTGTTTTAACAACAACAACAAAAAAAAATAATGTTAAATTTCTGCCTCTGTCTGCATGGCAAATCTGCATTAAGATACAGCATAGAACAGCTTGTCTACTACGCCGAGCCAAACACAAAGCAACACAAGCTGGAAGGAAGTTGTTTTACACTTACCAGAAGCATTGATATTTTCCTCACAGGAGTACCAGATCCCAGTGTGGAAATACCTGAAAAGGAAGCGGTCATCTCCTGTCTCCCAGCTGTAGTGAACCACATTCTGGTTTGTCTCATTGGCAGTCTCATTCCCACTGTAGTTGAGGCAGTTTGTCTTCTTCTCCTTCCCACAGCTCGGCTTGGGGACCCTCTGCGTGCCCTCACACCAGTGGGTTGTGATAAAAGCTGTTGTGGAGAAGAGGAGAGCCATCAGATTCAGACTCACTGCTAGCAGGGCTCTGCATCTTCGATTTGTCTTCATGGTAAATCCGCCCTCCCTCCCCCTCCTGCTGAGAGAAGTCAAAGGTTTTTGTTTTATTTGGGGGGCGGGGTGGTGTTTCAAAGCCTCTCACGATTTAGAATCCAGTTTTCCAGGCACCAAAACTCTCAGCTTCCTCCAATCTGTTGTTATAGCTGTGAAGGAAACGCTGCAGCCAGACTCCCATTCTTCTCTTCACTTGAAATCCTGCCTTTGTACGTTAAAGGAGCAGCTGCAGGCGCGGGAGTGCGGCCGTCCTCTGGTAGTCGGTGTTCTTCAGCACGCTGACAGGATCAGAGAGGGTCTGCCTCACGAAGAGCACCAAGAGCAAGTCAACATCTGCTCGGGGACCACACATGATCCCCAGGGGCTCTGCAGCTTCCTCTGCTGGGAGACACCTGCAGGCTGCAGGACTCGCTGTACTCTGCTTGTAGTATGATGAGGCAGGAAAAAACTCGTCAGAAGCCAGTCAGCAGGGACGGCTGCGGAGCTGCCGCGCTCCTCGGCAGACCTCGGGGACAACTGCATCGTGCTGACAGCCGAGCTAGATGAGGGGGAGCATCACGTCTTAATTCCAAAAAGGATCATCATCTGTAGCTGAGAAATGCATTGTCTACATACCATAGGGTAGGGATTTGACCAGAGGAGGAGGGATGGAGCAGCACTTCAGCTTTTCTTCTCTGGGCTAATGAGCAGCAAACTGAAGGGTTGATTCTGCTGTGAGTATCCTTGTGTAATTCTCTGTCTTCAGGGGTTTGCAGTGCAAGTCAGCAAAGCCTCAGAGTTCAGGTTTGAATGTCTGTAGTGAGCAGAACTTGTGTCCTTCACAATAGCGGGTGGAGCCCCTTTCACAGGCTATTATCTCCACACAGAGCACTCACAGTTGTTTGCAGTGGGTCCGCAGGACATTTCTGGTTTGTGCAGGCAGCAAGAACTAATTTGAGCAAACCCAGGCCTTACTTGCCAGGTGGTGGGGAGCACTGTGTCATATCCCCTTTCCAAAGAGAAGTACGTTGTCCTGTCCTGTTGGCTGCCTGACTCTCAGAGCAGACGACCTCATTCCCCATTTGCTCAGAGCTACTGGGTGAATGCTGGGTGCTGTGAGGAGACCAGGGCACCCAGTGATGGTGGTGGTGCCATCTGTACACAGGCCTGTTGTGGACACAAGGTACAGCCCTTGTATCCAAGTGCTGAGGTTGGCCACATTTGTCCCATAATGGCTCTGCAGCCCTTGCTGATTAGTGTAATTTTATGCAGGGAGGAAACTGCATATACCAGCTAGGCCTTGGACTGAGTGACACTTCCTGCCAGCCTTGTTTGGACACCCTGTAAGGCCCGTGGAGATGTTTGTAGACTCTCAGAGCAGTTGTAGCAGATGGACTAAAGCAAGCCCTGGAAGTAGCTGTGCTGCCACACAGGCTTACACTAAGAGAGGTGCCAATACTCTCATTGCACCATGTATGTCTCAGTCAGCACACTGACTCAACATTCAAAGCTTGTCCTGTGCCTTAACACCCTCAGAATGGAATATGGTGGTAGCTGCTCCAGCTCCTTGAAGAAAGACAGGAAGGACCAGGTTAAGTTTCTCCTTTCACACTTTTTCTTTTAAAAGTAAGCTAGGAAGTTCTTAGAAAATGCAGCTTCATGAGAATACTTGCAAGGTTAATAGAATGGCTTGGCAGAGTAGGGGTGGGCCTTCATTTTGCCCTCTCTTGCCTGTACACAATGTCATCTACTACTACCTCAACACCAGATTTTTTCCAGTGGCCTGTGCTAGAGGAGTGCTCCTGTATGCAGGCCTCCTTCTGCAGTAGGAATTGCACCATACAACTCCATGTTCCAGTCCTTTCATCATTTCATCTTGCAGCCAGGTGATCAACATTACTTAGCTGGTTTTAATGGCATGCAAGAAATACAGATGATAGCTATTTAGATGACCACAGGATTATTATTTCAATTCCTTTTATATTGAAGGACATTTCATTTAGAAATGCATATAGATGTTTCCGTGTTCAAAGGCTCATCTACCTGCTGAGAGAAATAAACAGTGCACTTTAAACTTTGACAGCATGTCTTCACAAGATAGCTAGTGCTATTCAGGATTATCTTTCAAGTGGTCGCCAGCACCTAACTCATCACACTTTTCCAAATGTGAATACAGGTTATTTTTACAGGTCTTTTCTCACCAATTCCCTCTGTTTACTGCTCTATAACTTGTGTTTTCTGGTCCTGGCATCAACTTCTGGATACTCTTTGGTGCCCATCCCCCAGGGAGATGAGCATCCAATTTTTTGGCTGTGATTATTTTGTTTTAAATACTTTTGAGATTTTGTTTTTACTCCTAATCCTAACAGAGATTTCTATTTCAGTTCTTTGTTACTTTCTTTATTGTTGTTCTTTGGGAAGACAGGTCTGTCAAGAACAAACATAGTGTCAGTATAGAAAAAAAAGCAAAATAAAGCAGAGATCCCTTTCCCTTTCCCTTTCCCTTTCCCTTTCCCTTTCCCTTTCCCTTTCCCTTTCCCTTTCCCTTTCCCTTTCCCTTTCCCTTTCCCTTTCCCTTTCCCTTTCCCTTTCCCTTTCCCTTTCCCTTTCCCTTTCCCTTTCCCTTTCCCTTTCCCTTTCCCTTTTGCACTTTCCCTTTCGCACTTTCCCTTTCCCTTTTGCACTTTCCCTTTCCCTTTCCCTTTTGCACTTTCCCTTTCGCACTTTCCCTTTCCCTTTTGCACTTTCCCTTTCCCTTTCCCTTCCATTTGTGATATAGAGCTTTTAAAATCTTAAGCATTTAAAGATATTTAGCACAAAGTAAAGTTAAAGTCAAAGAATCTTTTAACATGTTTTTTTTTCTCTTTACTAACAAAAGTCAGAAGTCAGCTTTTTTTTTTTTTTTTTTTTTTTTTTTTTTTTTTAATTAGACCAGACTGTATGTATGCGTTGGGATTACTTTTTTCTTTTTTTTTCTTTTTTTTTTTTAAAAAAAGAGGAAACTAGTCTGCTATACTGATGCTATAAAGCTCCAAAGATTTCTCTTTATATAATCTCTGTTTATCAGATTTGGTGTGTATAAAAATGGAAAGGGTAATGGAAATGTTACAGAAAGCAGTTCAGATGCCTGGATTAACTTGTATTTGTGTGGTATTATCTTTCATAGTAAAGCAGAAGGGTTTGAACATTATAGAGAAGTAGTTTTCGTATTGTAGCTATAAGAACTTTAAAAATATTTTTGCAGCAATAGCTCTTCTCTGATTTTGTGAGAAAAAATACCTTCCTGAGTTACAGCTATCCCCCTTTTCCTTTACTATTTCTTATGAAATCAGTGCAAATTGTTATTATTCAGTATTTACTTGAGCATAAAAAGAATTTCCCAGAGGACTTAAAATAATGATAGTATTTGCAAAGGAACTCTTTCAATCAGGCTCTGTTTTTCACTAGTAGGAAACAGAAGCAGCATTCAGTAAAATGAGAGGACTTGGGTTCCCTAGTGATGATGGGGGGTTTGTTGTGCATAGTTTGTTTACTTTATACCAGTAGTGTCAACTGCATGGGATAATACGCTGTTTTTAAATCAACATTTTTTTTTTTTTAAATGTAGTTTGTCTTCATATTGTCATTTCTTACAGGTCTGTCCTTCTGTGCGTTCTCTTTTATTTGTAATGTTTTTTTAAGCATCCACTGGACTGGGCTTCCCAGTTCTTCTTTCCACCTTGGAATGGACCCCTCCTAGTAGTTCATCTTTTCTCCTCTGGTTCAGAATCTCCTTTTCTAGTCTATATTTTCTTTCTTTAGCCTATTTATCAGCATAACTCATCCTTTCCTCGTTCTCTTACTGTGGCTGAAATGAATTGTTGGTCCTCTCCAGTATTCTACCCTTGTCCACACTTTGTCCAGCAAAATGGCATTTTTTTCTTCACCGTAGTCGATCAACAGAATTGACTTATATAATATATAATAATATATTTATATATATATATATATATATATATATAAATTAAATGTATTTATATAAATATAAATTTGGAGAAGAATGTTGGGATGAAAGTACTCTACATTCTTCCCCCAGATCACTACTATGTATGCCATCAACTATGCATATTTTTCCTTATTCTTCCATTTCGTATCTAGGCTACCTTTTGCTCCTTTTAACTCGTTTTTGTCTTTTTGTTCAGTACCCACCTGACCCAAAATAGTCTGTGTTCAGCAATGATGTGCTTAGCTCTCAAAGCCTATAGGCTGAGCTATATAATTCCGTCGATCTAAGAGATGATGCTAAGAGAAAATACTGCCTTTTTTTTTTTTTTTTAACACAAATTTAGCAGTCAGTAAATGGAAAGTCCCACATCCCACAATGGTATACGTGCAGGTGGGCTGAATATTGATACCATGTGAAATCTTGTTCTTCAGTTTGACTTCTTACTTTACTAAGGATGCATCTCATGTACATGGGGGTATTGAGTTGAGCACAACAAGGTTTCTAAAGAAAATTTTCCAGTTCCTAAGCTGAGCAGGTAAAAAAATCATTTCTGATAGCATGTAGGAAAGACCTTAGCAGTCCTGACAGAAAGGTCTCATAAAAAACATACATCAGAATCAACAGTTTGTTGTACTGTTTTCCAGTTACAATTTCCTTGATCCAGTGTCACTGGTCTGACAACACATTCCTAAGTGTCACTTTCAGAGTGGCTTGGTTTGATATTTTAAAAAGCTTTCAGTGTTGCTCATTCTTTCTTAAACACCAGGTCTGTGCCACTCAAAGACTAGATCTATAGGCACTCTTTTTTCTGAAAAAAATGTGGTCTCATGTGAGAAGAGGACCATCATCATATGGGATATTTTGACAGTTTTCTCTCCAGAGATATCTTAGAGGTCAGAGATTAGACAATACTTCCCATCCTCTTTCTTTGGTGGATGATGTGTTCACTCAGAAGGTGTGATTGTATGGTGCTATGGACTGCAAAATGTTATTTTTGTTTAGGAACTCTTGCAAAGTATGAGGCCTAACTCAGGAGCAATCTCTTTCCTTCATGCCTCTCCATCCTTCACTGGCCAAACAATTCTCATCTTGATTATACTATAGTGACCCATAATGCCACCGTAACCCAGATTCTGTGTCCAGGTAATTTTTACTTCAGATGACTCATTAGATTAGTGATTTTTATAAAGATGCTTCTCCTGTGGGAAGCTTATTGTCTTTCCACCTGAAAAGAGTACATATGATGTCTCCCATATCCGTGCTGTTCGCTGCATTTGACTGCTCAATTGACTGCTCAAAGGTGGTATCACATCCTGCTTGCCCTTTCATATGTACCTCTGCTTGTGACTCAGATTTTGAATAGGTTGGTTATGCACAAAGAAAGCACACATAAAGACGCAGCAATGCATATTAGGCTGTATTTGGTGAAAACAGGACACATTTATCAGCATCTGTCCACAGATCAGGGTATCTAGGTGCCATGTAGGAGCATGCTGGGGAGTAAGGGCTGTGGCTTCTGTATTCCCTGTATAAAGGGGTCTGCTTTCGGATTACTGAACAGTTTGGCAGAAAACAGGCTGTGAAAACCCAGGTTGTGGTTTTGTGGATGGTACAAGTGGAATTTCAACACAGCAGTGCCAGTGCAGCTGTAGTGATTCTCTCTTACAAGTGCTTTTGTTATAGCACTGAGTAGAGTTGAAAGCTGACCCCAAAAGTTGCCTCCCAGAAAGGGATTGGATGTGGTTGCACTTGGCAGTCCAAGCTGCTGACCAGGGTTGACTCCTCCAGAACAAATCAGTGCAAAGATGCACACCTGCATCACACCAAGTAGTTTTATATCCCTCCCTTTCTTGTGATGTTGTTAAAAATTAATGTTGTTAAATTTTGTTAAATTGCTTTGCTCTATACAGTTATTTTGATATCATATTTGATGGGTAAATAGGAAACTTTTCCCCATTCACAGAAGGAATATTTCTAATATAAAGGATGCTTGCTACCTAGATAAAACTTTCATTCTTGCTACAAGGAACCTTGGTATCCATTTCTGACCCTGAATTAGAAATTTTTCAGTCAGTAAATTACAATTGTGAATTTCCTCACAAGCAAGATGCTGACTGTTGGGTTGGTTTAAGGTGAAAGTTTAATGAATATTTGTTACTTTTTCCAATACTAACTTTGCTCAGACGTTTAAATTCTTACAAGAAGTTACAGATTCACTTAAGTGGAACTCTAGAAGCAGAATTTATGTTCTTTATTGCTAAAATTAAAGAAGCATTTTTGCACATCAAAGTCTTACTGGCAGATTGTAAGTTTTTCAATATTCATAGATTCCTTGGCCTGGCAAAATGGTTGCCCCAAAACAAAAGTACCTACAATAAATGTAGCAGTGCTGAGAAAAGTTAAACATGCTCTTTTATAGCCAAGACATCTGGCTTATACATTCATAGAAAGTTTATATCTCACTATGCCTTTGGAGGTGCCTAAAACACTAATTATAGATTAATTCATTTGCATCTCTTCCATTTTTTTGGCAACATTACTAGGGTTACAGTCACCCTACAATAGTTCTGCAAAGTCCTTTGAAATCATATAGACCTTATGAGCATTGCATCCCAGCCCTTGTAGCTGAACAACCAAATCTGAGCTGGGTTTAATGAAAATTTGACTTCCTCCTCAAAACAAATAGCTTGGCTCAGGCTCTGAAAATAATATTTTAACTCCTGACAGGTAGCATCTTGCCCTTCCATTTTCTCATTTGAATATATTTTTCCTTTTATTATCAATATGGACAGAATTTAAATGACTGTAGTTTTCAGTTTCTGTCAGGCAGAGGAGTAAACCAGGTACATTTGGTGATGTTTGTGTGAAGAAGTTGCTTATTCATTCATATGTCCACGTATTTTATTGTCATAAATAGGATTCATCCATATGCCCATGCATTGTAAGAGGTAGAATATGATTTGGCAGTGTGATTTTTAGCTCAGAAAGGGGTGGCCAGGCAAATTTGCTTGAAAAAGTTCTGTATCCTGGTTTTCATGTTTCTTTATATTCTTTCTGCAGAAATTGTGCTCTATTGGGAAAATAGACTTTACCAGAGAGGAATAGGAAAGGCTACTTATATTGGCTATACAGGGATGGGTTTTTGCTGGGGCCAGTATATCTGTCAGAGACAATGTCAACAAACCAGAACCAGTTCTTTGTATTATTTTGGTGCTTTCATTTTTTATTTTTACTGAAGAGAAAATAAATTTGAGCATCACAAATGCACTTTCCAATAAGGATAAGGTCACTAGTAAGGGGAAAAAAAAAAAAAAAGACTGTCAAGCATTCAATTTCATTCAGCTTTGAGTAACCCAGGCCAAAAAGCTTGTCAGCAGGAGGGGCTGGCTATATAAGTTTTCATAAAGAAGCACTGTAGCACCCCTATTTTAATGCTGGTGATGTTAAAGACTGTAATTTAAAACAAGATTGTTGTTGGGACGTACATAATATTCTAAGGGAAAACATTTAAAAATATGGTTTATCTTCTGAGGGATCAGAGACAGCCATTTCTCCATGCCTACAGAGCTGTGGTAGTTGTGTGTGCCCTCAGACCATGGTAAGTGCAAGAGAATGCAGCTTCAATAGAATCCAAGCTGACCTGACTCATGCCCTGTCTGTGGTGGTCTGTAAGCTCAGTACTGACCAGCTGCTATGGTTTGGCTCATGTGTGGGCAGGGGTTCACGTGTCTATGGCAGTCACGTATCTTGCAGATTTTAAAATATAAGTAGGTTTTCTAGAGTCAGTCAAGAGAAATTCACTCTTCCAGGCCAAATGTAAGCACCTGAAATTTATAATGTATGCTGGTCTGCCATTTGTCACTGTGCACTGTAAAGACGGGAATGTACTATCATATATACATCTTCTTGACTACTTCACTGTACTACTGTGCTTCTGCTGAGGAGGGAAATGGGTCTGAGAACGTGCGGTTTTAACAAATCCATGGAGATGTAAAAGTCAACTCCATTCTACCAGCTCTCCTGGTGGAACAAAATGGATGGCAAAAATGTTTTTGATGAAAATCAGGCACTTATTTTGATTTTAAAATGATTTAGGCATATCCTTTATATGACAGAGGACAAAGTCACTGCTGGCTCATGATTCAGATAGAAAATGAAGGAGAATTCCAAGCCAATGGATCAACAGCCCTGGGGCTGCTGGCTCAGAGACAAATGGAAGTGGGGTAGTCTTCCTGAACATTAATGCAAAGTTTGGCAGCCACAGGAAGGCAGGACAGTCAGGCTAGCTCTAGAAACTGAAGCTGAATTTTGCAAAATACTGCTTGCAGTTTATATTGAGGTAGAAGCTATAGAACATGGCAAATTTATTCATACAGCAAGAAGATTTAAAACATTTCAAATCTCAATCTTTACAGAAGTCTTTCCCTCTGGGAAGATGGGAGAAGGTATAGCAACACAGGATAAAAACAAGAGATTGATAGCAGATGCAAAACAGAGTGGAAAAGATATGTCTTCATGGCAAAGATAGGTTCTTAACTGTTTCAAGTGGAAGAGAACAGGTCAATAGAGGGACAACAGGCTGGTGACCAGAAGGCTTGTGCCTGGCAGGCGACAATATATCACAGTGCAGTGGAAGAAAAATGAACAACTGTGCAGTAGTGGCTATGAAAATGCCAAATTGCACAAATAATGTGAGAAGCTGAGAAGGCTTGCATGAGACTATCCCAGCAAGACACGCAGTGATGGTGAGAGGCATCTGCTAAACCGGTTTAGTTTGGTGCTACATTTAAAGTACCAAATTTAGCTGTATGATAACAATATCAAAATTAACAATGAAGTTGCACCAGATGGCAGAAGAGGGAGTCAGGGCCAGGACTTGGCAAAGAGGGGGAAAAATATTAGCCATCAGTCTGTCTGGATAGTGGCAGGAGGGATGAGATGTATGAGCAACCTGAAGGACAAACAGGATGCTATTTAACAGAATGAAAGCACAGCAGATAAGGGCTATACATATAAAAAGTGGGAGGTAGGTTTGAACACCACAATATGTAGTAATAAAACCTATAGAACTTAAATAGAACCTATAGAATTTAAATGGAATGAACTTGCAGGAGAGAAAAAGCTCAGCAGTAGCTTAAGGACTGTCTGCTTAGGTTGGGAGCCTGAGGTAGTATTTGCAGGCTCACAGCTGATCATGAGTAAGTTCTTTCCAACCCTTTCCTTGACTGAGTTTTAGATGAGGAAAAGTCCTTTTAGTTCTGTTTCCTGAAACGTCTCAAGCAGGCTACAGGTCACCTCTTCACTCGGCCTCTAATGGTGTGTGCATCTTTGAAGAGATCCCCATTTCCTCCACGATGTGCTCTACTTGGAGGCTCCATGCTGTTCAGGTTTCACATAGGTCTATTATTCTGCATATGTTAATATTAACTCCATTAAACTAAATGGACTGCATAATTTAATATAGATACAGAGCACTCAATTAAAATAGTTCTGCCAAATGTGAATTGTTGAATATTTTTAATTGGAGGGGATCTCTGGAAGTCATTTAATCCAACCCCACACTTCCAACCTATATCAAAACTACTGGGCCTTGACAAGTTCAGTGTTATGCCCAAAATAATACAAGAGAGCTTCTGTCACAATTTAAGGGGCCATTTGTTTTCACTAGTCAGGATGGTGCACAGGTTGCTGAGTGAGGTTGTGTAGTCTCTATTTTTGAAGATTTCCAAGCCCAGAATTGGAGCAACTTGGTCTGACACAAGAGCTGGCCCTGCCATGAGCAGGAGGTTGGACTAGAGCCCTCCTGAGGTCTCTCACAGCTTAAATTATCCTGGGATTGTATGAAGAGCAATGCACCACAGCTAGTGCTCAAATCTCCCATCCACATGCAGGAACTCCAGGCTGAATAATATCCGGATTGTGTAATTTACTAATTTTCTTCCTAATGAACAAATACTCCAAGCACACCCACTTGTGAAAGGTAATCTTACGCTTTCAGATATAAGGACTTTGCTTGGGAGCTTAAATGAAATCCTTCACAGTAAACAAAGTTGTTACAAGTTCAGTTCATTCTTTTGCCATTGCTCTATCTTCTCTGAGATCTGCTTTGAAACATGCTCATCTGTTGGCCCTGTGGACTCCCTGGCAAACATCCCATTTCTAATGTAATTGGAAAAGGATTTATTATCAGTTTAGATGTTTTTAGGAAGTTGTATCTCAAATTCTTTTTGTCCTGATTTATTGTGTATTTACTTTTAATCAGACAGAAATTGTGACCCCTCCTTTTTTTTTTTTTTTTTCTCATTTAACTTCAGGTTTTTGAAGGGTGCCCTGTTGCTTGCACTATCTTCCCTCACCTTGTTATTTCAGCATACTAAGTTTTCTCTGTTCTTACTAAAGTCCTTCTTGACAGTAGAATGCATTTTCTTTAAGCCCCTGGGTCTTTAAAAAGGCCTTAAAGGGTCTTTAAAAAGGCCTTAAGCCACTTGCTAAGATTTTCTGTTTGTATGCCCCTTACCTCTTCTCTTTAATAAGCTGCCTAATTTTCCCATACTACAATTGCTTGAAATTAGCACAACAATATTTGATGTTTTGTCCTTATTGCTAACACAGATGTTGATACTAAGTGTACTGTGATCATCTCTTGGATATGAACATCTCCTGAACTCATCAATCATAACGTTAAGAATGTTTTCTGGTGCAATGTTCAAGAAAGCCAAGTTGTTTCTCTTCTTATTGAGTCTTGGGCTAGCTACTTTAAGAAATCATCAATGACGGTGTCAAGTGACTAGACTCAACACACTGCCCTGAGAAATTTGCCCAGTCCCCATGAGGCAACTGCAGCATCCTATAAAAGCTGGTTTGGGCCTCAGCATCTCTCCTTATTCAGCAGGGACATTGTCAATCCCTTTGGAATAGTTTATAGCCACCCTTGCAGCACACGAGCTGTGCGGGCCATCCTGCAGCGTGTCCTGCAGTGCCCTTGCTCATCGCGGTTGACTGTTATCATAGAATCATAGAATATTCAGAGTTGGAAGTGATGCTCACTATGACCGAGATGGCTGCTAATTGCCACATCCCCTACAAGACCGTCTCTGTTCTCCAGCAACAGATCTAGGAGGGCACCTTTCTTAGTTGGGTCCCTGAGCACCTGCACCAAGAAGTTATCATCTAGGTGCTTTAGGAACGTCCTGGACTTGCTCGTGTCAGCCGTGTGGTAATCCCAGTTGACATCTGGCAACGTCTGGCAACGTGAAGTCCCCCATAAGGACAAGGGGAGTTGATCTCGAGGCATCTCTTAGTTCTGCAAAGAATAATTCATTGGCATTGTCATCCTGGCCTGGTGGTCTGTAATAGACTCCCACAACAACGTCCCCTTTATTTGTTCATCCCTTAAGCCTTACCCAGAGGCTTTCAACTTTGCCATCGCCAACTTGAAGTTCCACACAGTCCAGCCCCTGCTTCACGTACATCGCCACTCCCCACCTCAGTCCTCCCCCCCTTACTACCCTGCCTGTCCCTCCTGAAGAGCCTATAACCATCTGTTGCAGCACACCAGCCACAGGACTCATCCCACCAGGTTTCGCTTATGCTGATGATGTCGTAGCTGTGGGACTGGGCCAAGACTTCTAGCTCATCCATTTTATTGCATGCGTTTGTGTAGAAGCACTTCAAATGCACCTCACTGCACGCAGCACCTTGTGGAGCAGACCAAAGGACCTCACTAGCACACAGCCCCTCTGATTCTAGCACGCCATCCCTTATCACCGGTGGGCCTGGTTTCATCCCTTTCTCCCTGGGAAAAAGGGGGGTTTTATCCCTTTCTGGGGTCTGGCCCCAGTCATTGTGTCTGGCCCCGCTCTGCTGTTCTCCTGCAGGGTCCCAGGTGGGGTCAGGGACTTTAACTCCTCAGAAGCAGCTATTTCTGTGTCAAGAGCTAAATTATAGCCCATACAATAAATGAAACCAAAGTAGGGCTCCATGTGTGGTATTTATGTGGGCAATTTCACTTAACCTTGCCATCTTCTAAGTCCTTTTATACTTTGATTTAGTAATTTATTTATTTTTAATAGTTCAGTTTATAGAGAAGACCATAATAGATCTGAACTGAGTAATTTTATGTTTCTGCAGTTTGTTATTCTGATAGCAACAGAATTTCTTCTACATGAGCTCTTTAAAGAGTAAACATCTTTATCTGCAGTGCTTTAGATATTTATTATCTTTGTAGCACTTAGGATACATAACACATTCACAGAAAATTGAGAACAATTTGTAGTCAAAGTAGTGCTTTTGGATAGTTTTTGATTTTTTAAGAAAAAAAATATAACTTTTAAAGAGAAAAAATCATACTTTAGTTATACAGAAAATACTTGAAATGGTAATTTATCAAGTTATAGATCTCAATTCAATTGGAGAGTGAAATGCTGGACAGCATATTAACATCAGCAGCCCTTAAAAACTGCCAACAGTAATATACTTCCAAGGAAATATACTTCACAGGAAAAATTTTGTTATATTCCAGCCAGTTAGTGTTATGGAACAGATAATCAAGTTTCTTGCTTTCTTGTCAGTTGAATTATAACATGTAACCCCTTTTTTAAAAGTTCATGTATTCAACAGTCTCTATGCTGGTCTGCATTCAACAGACTAAATATTTTTTCTTTGAAAACAGGTCTTATCAACATTCCTTCTGTTCTGCTTTTTCAAAGTCCGCAGGAAAACATTGTGTTTAGGAATTACATCCCACCAGTTATAAGCAGCATAGAAAAAACAAAAACAAACACACAAACAAACAAAAAACAGACTAAAAAGGTGATGCAGGTTTGTACTTTATTTTCATGCAACATCTTTTGATGAAAGTAACAAAGAAGTGAATTTAGAAAGAAATGGAGCCACTTACCACCACACCAAGGGAAAGAAACAGAGCAAAGTTCATTAGAACACATTGCTCTTTCCTGCAATTAGTTTTCTGATCCTGCCTTTGCAATGCATGGTCGTGGGAGCAAGATCAGTTATCAAAGGCAGCCGTTGCCATGACTGCTACGGCACGATTAACTCTTTCAATGCACGGGAATGAACTAAAAGGATTGACTGATGGCAGCTCCCTTCAGCAATGTCACCATGTTGCTGGGTGTACGGATGGCAAAATAATTGCTCTTGTTCTATTCCTTAATTTTCAGGCTTGGCAAAATGCAGCACATACTTCAAAGTTGGAAACTTTCCAGGTACTTTCAATCAGCATCTCAAATTTTGTTTCAAGTCTCCACAGACACAAACAGGAATATCCTGATGTAAATGTTGTCTTGCTAAGATAGCAGCAGCACTTAAACATTTCCTTTCTGTCTCCCTGTTGTAATAGTATTCCGTGTCTCTTTTGTTTAATATTGTCTAGGCATTTTGGTGCAACTGTTTAACCACTTTATTGGCAGTGAGGAAGGTCATAAAATCTGTTATTGCAAGTGGGAAAGAAACATATGCACTATGTTTAATATGCTGAAAATATCTATTACAATAATGTTTAAAAGCCATTCACATTCAAATTAACAAGCCTTTTCTTTCCCTGCTTTCCTGTTTCCTTAAATAATTGCCAATACTGCAGTAATGCAACAAAGTCAGGGGGAAAAGCGATAGGAGAGGTGCAAAGGCTGCTCATGGATTGGACAAGCAACAGATCTGTTTCCTATATGGAAACACCCTTTTGGGGCACACTAGAAACCAAGACACTGAACTCATCCCAGCCAGTGGGGAATAAAATAAGGACAGATGGAAAGCACAGGAGCTCACTAACCCAGCTTTATCACCGAGACTTCAGTAAGGGGGAGCTATTTCAAAAATCTGAGCACTGGGCAAAGCCATCTGGAGATGTGTTTGGCAGAGAGCCAGTAGGCATGCTCGGGAGAGCATTTCGGTACTGACTCTCCTGCTCACCTGGCCATTGCGCCCTGCCACCCGCTGCCAGCTCAGTCAGTCACTGCTTGCCTTCCCCTGCAGCCTCCCAGCTCAGCCTGGCAGCAGAACTGGCTGGGGCTTCCAGCACTCATCGGGTTAGGCCATGCATGCCACCTCCTCCTCTTTGCTCCCCAATCCTCTTGCCTGGGACTCGTTGTATGAAGTATTTGCAACTAGGCTTTTCCCCATCCATTAGCCACAACCTGACTATCAACCATGAGCCAGCGCACAGAACTTCATACCCTACAATCTGCTACTAATTCAGCCCTACCAACCTGATCGTTATTAACAATAATCACTAGGTCCTAATATTGCTAGGAATTAAACAAGTAACCCCGCTGCAGCACAAAAGTGGGGATCCGGCCATGAAGCAGGTGCGGAGGCAGGGAGGCTGCAGAGGCATAACTGCCTGGACTGGAGCAGTGGGAGCTGGGGCCATCACTTTCACTGTTTTCGCGGTGCTTTGTTGCTACCTGGTGGTCTGATGCAGCCTTGCAAGGATGCAATGCCTTCCCCTGCCCTGCTACCTACCACAGGTCTGCTACCCAGGTGTTAAATGACTTGTCTTGGCAGTGAGAGCCATAACTGCAGTATATGTAAAACAGCTAGAGCTGTTATCTGTATTTAGGAGGAATTTTTCTTCATCTTTTGAGATTTCCTTCCTTAACATGATGACGAGATATCCGGAAGAAAACGGTGTCATCAGGCCTGAAATAGCCACAGACGTGGTAATGCTGGGCTGCTTGATAAATCCTTCCTGATATTCTCCTGCTAGCCAAGGTAAGCACTCCAGTTGCCCCCACCCTGGCCTTCGTGGCCACAGAGACAGGTTTGCCCTGTGTGACATAGTCTGCATCTTGCTTCAGCTGTGGGGATGAACCACGAGACTGGCAACAGGCCAGCCCCGGCCTGAACAGCCCTGGCCACATGATTTGCACATCTTTTTGTCCTTCTTTCTGTTTCTTTTCCCATTTCTTGAGCCTACCTTTCTCTACCTTTGCTCCCTGCTAGGCACTCACGAAACCCTGCCATCCCTCATGGTGCTGTAAGTTTTATGCTCACCATATATTGCTATCTGTCACATACAGCAAATTCTCATGTCACAACCACTCATTTTCAACATTATTTCCAATAATCATAACCTCAGCTCAGGGTCTGATACCATTTTTTCCCCTGTTTGTTCCAGCTGTTTAGCCATCTAAGAAGCTCTTGCTGCTTATTTCATCACAGGGTAATTTCTTTGAAAAATACTGAGGCAAAAATGCTGACACTGAAGTAGTTTGGGTTTAAGGGATTAAGGGGCTTAAGGGACCCCTAGGTCCCCTACACTTACTGCTCTGGTGAACTGGTGCCTGAAGAGTGGGCTCTACCTTGGGGCCATCCATGTGGCTGAGAAAGGTGAAGGGAAGATGAGTTAACTTTTGTCTGGTCATAGGTATAAAGGGAAAGTACAGAAACTGGCAGTTGTCACCTGTGGCCTTTACTGGCTTTTCTGTAGGTGGATGAAGGTGTAATGAAGAGGATGAGAGCAGGCCGCATGTTTATACACAACGCTTTTTTCACAGCAGTTTTCATACACAAAGATAACATTGCTACTTGTTGGTACTCTGAGGACTCCTGCTGAAGCATGATCTGCCAGGTCTGTTTAGAAGATGTTTCCACAGGATCAGGGATTTTTTTTGGGGTGTGTGCTAAAGTGTTTCTTGAATCCAAAGTCGGAGAACCTCTTCTGAAGGCATCACACACACCATCAGATCACATTGCTCAGCTTCTTCATTCCCACACAGTATCAGCTGGGTGGGGGGCTCTGCTGTTTTCTGTAAAACGAATACACTCATTCAAACACCCTCAGACTGATGAGCTAGTCTGTCTATCTTTCACCTCTCCACACAAACCCCCTCTCATCCTGCCTGCCACAACTGTGCAGAGACCCAGTGGTCAGATCACAACCACAAAAGCTCCTGCCTGCATTCTCACTGGACCTGTACAGTACATTTAAGCTACTGATTTTGATATACTCCTCTTGGGTGAGCAAGACAAGAGGCTGCTCTTGATAACTGTTTTATCCTCACCAAGGAGTTAAGAAGCTCAATGTTGGTGCCAGAGGACATGGAGCTGTATTGCCAGTGACACAGCTGTTTTGTTCAGGGAGCAGCTGGTCAGGCAGGGTCAGGCCATGCTTCCCAAGCTGCTTCCTGCAAGCACCAGGAGCATTGTCCCTACTCAGGGCTCTAGGCCAAAGGCAGTGACAGCCATGCAACCACCTCATGTGGGCTGCTTCACCCCTATAGCCCAGCTGACTGCTTATATGGACTTTCTGCTGTCCTGTTTCTGAAGTTATGATAAATGGTGCACTTCTCTTTCCCCTGGACACCGGCTCTTCCATCACACTGGAACAAACAAGTCTTCATATGCATATGTCTGCTTTTTTTTTGCCTGCCCCATGCTTCTGTGAATATACATCACCATAAAAACAATAAAGCAAAACAAAAAAGTTACCAGTGTGTCTGGCAGGACAGCAATGGGGCAGCAGGAATACTGAAAGATTTTACTTGTTTTCCAGGCAAGGAAAAGCAGGGTCAAAGCAGCCAGGGCAAAGCCAGCAGAGGATATCATGGCAGTAACGAGCCACAATGATCTGCCACCTAGAAAAAACAGAAGCAGCAAAATTTCTCAGACTGTGAGGACAAACCACTCAATGCAATCATACTCTGCCCTCTGCAGCTGCCCTTCCCACCCCCTCTGGTGAAATTTTTTGTCAGCCCACTCCACGTAAGGATACCCATGCCACTGTAGGAGCCTACACTCCCAAGTCTTCCTTTTTCACTTCCCCCAAGGAAAAAATGGGTAGCAAATTTATAAAGAAGACAGGAGATAATGGCTGTAAACAAAAATAAGAGATGCTGGGATATCCTCCTGGGGAATGACTACACAAAGGGAAGAGGCAGGAAGGCTGGCTGTTACCTTGTGCCCTCACGCACTGTGTCTGGCTGAAGCTACTGCTTCTGTTGATCGTCTCAACGTATGTCTGAGCTTTTACACAATAATCATGTCCTGCCTCCATGGTGTCCAGGTGAACTGTGGAGCTGACGTCTTTCACCATCTTCCAGTGCATCTGCCATAGGCCCAGGAAAGAGAATATCAGAATGTAGGGCAAGGACCTAAATAAGAGCAGGATTCCTAATATAATGCTAGCCCAGACTTTACTGGGAGAAAAGGAAGGAGAATAACAGGAGCAGGAGGTGTCACAGAGGATTGTGTGAATAAGAGGAGATAGAAAAACAGCAGACTAAAAAGCACAGCTGAGTGCAGAATGAGACCACACATGCCTGGAAGACTAGGAGGGGATGCAAAGAGAGAGTCATGAGCCAAAGACTGGTGTTCAGCCAGAACACTAGACCATGACTTACTCCCCAGGCTTGATGACTGATCTGGGACCAGGGTTTTTGTTGGGATGCCAATATCATGCCTGTTCTAGCATGATATGAGAAGGCTGCCAGAGATATGCTGTGATAGGGGTGCAAGAGCTGCACCATGATTGGAGCACAGAGAGGGGATGGACTGGGCTAGTGAGGAGTGAGTGCATTTGGTGTGCACAACTGTAACACGTTCCAGTACAGTTTAAACAGCAGATGAACCTGACCTGAATTTCTTGTAACCTGATTTTCTTGTAGCAAATACAACTCCATGAACTGCTAGCAAGATGAAGTTGCTATTCCCAGCCTGCCCAGTCATGGGAGAACAGGTGAAAATTAGTTGCTCCTAAATCTTGCTGTGTTGCAAAGGCAAAGCCTGTGCTCACAGAAGGCTTGATAAGCCTCCACCACCACATACACATTATATCTACAAGCCAGTAGGGCTCTTCTAGCAGGGCAAAGTCTGTCTCTTCATTAAAATATCTTTCTCCACAGAAACATGACCTTGACAGCCGTTAGTTTGAAAAGATCAGATATGTCCAATGTGACAATTATTAAAACATTAGAAGATTAAAAGATCTGGACATGCATTAACCAGTAAACCTCATGTTTGTGACAGTCCAGTTTGTAGAATCTATTATGAAGTTTGGAATTAATATTTAGGTGATTAATATTATATATCGAAGAAAAGTAGTGTTTCATTTGTAAAAGGAAAGTAGACACAAACCTACAGGATGCTTTCTAATGTTTAAGCTCATGGGCTAGGTTCAACTCAGTTACTTGGATTTCCAAAAGGTAGTCAAGATTCATTTCAAAAGCCTATTAAACTAACAGCCATGGAATAAGAAAGCATTAGGGCTCTGGGTGCACTAAGCAGACTGCAATTGCCTTGGCCAGCCTGAAGCACAGAGGAATATGGCACACATGGCCTCTGGGCAGGTCCTCCAGCTTCACAGCAGCACCTTGGACTTGAAAAACAGACCCTGGGAAATGTTTGTATGCTTCCACTCTAAATCACACGGGCTTTCTGTTTGTGCCCAAAATCCAAGGGTAAAACTCACCCTACTCTCCTGGCCTTTCTTCCAATAGAGGACACAGAACTGAAAGGCAGGCCCCATGTCTTTCAGCTCCACTAGTAAATGATACCCATCTGCTATGACCTTCATTGGAGGTGGGGTCAGGGAAGCTGCCAACAGAGAGAGAGCACTGTTATCACACCTGAGGCAAATCTTCAAATAAGTCTTCCTTTTCCCGGCTAGGAGAGGAGGATAGGGTTCCCACCATGACTGTCCTTCAGCTCCACCATGAGCATGGTAATATTAATCTGGTTGCCTCAACGGGGCAGGAACATTTCTCTATGCTACTCCGCATTTGTCTAGATACTGCAGGAGATTTGGAGCAGGAGGAAGACGGTGACTGTCATTGTGAAGAGGAGTTTGGCAATAGGTGAGTTGCACAGACTTGAAAGGTTTTAAATTTTATCTGGTGGAGGAGGTGTCTGGCCTGAGTGTCCCATGTGATTAACAGCAGCAGAACCAGCTGGGCAACCAGAAACTGAGACACTAGATCGGGCCTGTTCTTCTGCTTTTGGGCATTATCTTAGCTCTAATATACAGAACAGGAACTGTGAAACTGCTGCTCCTTCATGGGAATTTTGGCAGTTATTCAAAGGTGAAAGGGAAAGTAACATAGGCCTCGGGTTAATTCAGTCAATTCACATGAATCCAGATTTTGTTTCAGTATCTACATGTTTTTAGAAATACTTGGCTGGGCTGACTACCTGCTGCGACGTGTTTTTATAACTAGTATGCAAGTATATCTGTTGGTGATTTGCTTAATGCTTACTCTGATATTTGAAGTTTGGTTTGGGATTCTGCTGTGAGGAATACTAACTAGTGAAACAATCAGAATAAGTCAAGCATGGATGAAACAACACACTGCACCTTTGTGATTCAAGGCAGTACAGAGATCATATTTGCACCACTTACCTATGTGATTCTTTACTACTCTGTTATAGCTGAAATTGGTTTCAACCTCTTTGCTTTCAAGAAGGGAAAGAGAACATACAAAACATACAGAAGAGATGTTCTTAATAGAGTTTGTTCTTACACACAGTAAATTGCAAGTAATGCTGAAGAGTAAGAACACATGAAATTGAAGTATGCTCATGATGACTGTGGTGCAAATGGGAGGCCTGGAAAACTGCTTTGTGTTTTTAAATCAAAAGCTGATAAGCTGCTTAGCATGATCATGTCTCAAGCAAAAAAAAAAAAGTGAAAACACCGTTTGAAGGTTAAAAATAACATTTACTTAATGTATTATCAAATGAACACTGCAAGACACAAATACTAACCAAACAGGAGCATTTAATACTTATCTCTTGTGCTGGCACAATGGATGCCAACCAACTGAACTTTGACAAATGAAGAACTAAAATCAACTAAACTGCTTGTTTTAAGGAAGGTCTGTTAAAACTGTTTTCCATGTACCACCATACTTTATGTATATCTATACCCAAGGCTTTGAGGCTAGAGCTTTTTTAGTCCAGAAGTACTGTGGTTTGTGCTGGTGCCCTGTCTGTCCATAAATCACAACTTGCAGGCTGTGCTTTGAATTCCTTAGTTCCTACTAGTCTCAATGCCAGTTTTACTAAGAGACACCAAAGTAAAGGCAGCAAAAACGTATAGGCACAACAACTTTATAATGCCTTTTCTGTCTCCTTTGTTCACATATTCACATTACAGCCTATTGCAAACTGTATCTTCGTAGATTTCACAGCTTAGCAAGAGAACTGTACTGGGGTCTCTAAGATGCTGGACCAAACTGTCAAACACTTCATTGTACTGGGAAGCCTCTGTGATGTCTTAGTAGAGGGAAAGGGTATAAAGGTAGTTCCAGGTGGCCACTCTGGAGAACTCACAAATAGGCCTTGACACAATGTGCACAAACCATGAGGCATTTTTACCATTTACCACAAAGATGAAAGGACAAGCAGGTCCCCTCAAAAGACTCATTTAAACATAAAGTGTACTTGTTATGCAAGGTGGCCACTGAACGTGTAATACCGCTGAGGATAGCTATCACGCTTCTGGACGTGGCCAGACAAGTCCACAGCAGTGTGGTGGGTTCTTCCCTTCTGTGGCTCCCCCTGAGCTCAGAAACAGCTCTGGCCACTGATAACGGCTTTGATTGAAAACAAGTCTGAACATTACCTACAGACTGTACCTGCCTGAGATCCTACCTAGGACCTATGTCTCAAAGTTGTCTAAGTCCTAGGCCTAATAGACTCTGGGTAGCCTGCTCTCAAAGTGAGGGGAGGACCAAAACCATAGTCAGGAAAGAAAAAACATTGTGCCACATCTTCCTCAGTGATGATTAAAGGTGGGGTTTGGGTGTAGACTTGGGATCAGACTACAACAGGGTTTATGAAGGTGCCAGCTGAAGGAAACAGGTTGAGGACCTAAGATGCTGGGGAGCTGGAGGGAGGAGTTGCTTGGATGCTGATAAATGGATGTGCAGCATACCAACCTCCTTGTGGAGACCAGGATGAGAACTGCCCAAAGCCACTGTTTAAGTCCTAAAAGATGCTGATGGCTCCAGCACTTTGGGGAATGAAAAATTCTAGTCTTCTATATGAGGGTCCTCCACTGTCTGCAGCAAGTCCTTCCACAATGCTGTAGCTGGCAGGAGCTGATCAGGTAGAGCTGCTTACAGAAAGGCGAGGTGCTCCAGTCAGTGGCAGAACTATGGGGCTAAGCTGAAACCCTCAACTGTTTGAAAAAAGTGCTGTCTAATAATTTGCTGTGGAAAACTGTAAGGTCCCTGAATGGTGGGGTCTGTTGCATTGCAATCTATACTGTAGGAACGCTACATTATCATCCTTCATGACCACTTGTCAGATAAACCACTCTACCAGTCAGGGCATGACTGAAGGACAGAACTCAGAAATGAACATAACTGATGTAGTTTAACTCAAATAGCAGGACTTACTTGTGATGCGATTGAAGAAACCCTTCAGGGTGCCCCATTGTGATCTTCGAGCACCAGTGTCTGCCCTTACACGCAGGTTATAGGCCACAGTGGCTGAGATATCCTCTGTGATGTTACACACTGTAGCTGTGATGAGTGAACACTCACAGATGGGGATCCAGCTCTCATTAGCATACTCACGTTCATACTCCCTGGGGAAAAGAAAGGGAAGGGAAAGGAAGGGGAGCTGGTCTCTTTTCAGTTGTGCCCAGCAATAGGGTGAGAGGCAACGGGCACAAACTGAAGCACAGGAGGTTCCAGCTCAATATGAGGGTGCACTTCTTTACTGGGAGGGTGAAAGAGCACTACAACAGGTTTCCCAGAGAGGATGTGCAGTCTCCTTCTCCAGAGATATTCATAACCCGCCTGGGTGCCATCCTGCGCAAGGTGCTCTAGGTGACCCTGCTCTGCGAGGGGGTCAGACTAGATGATCTTCAGAGGTCCCTTCCACCCCCACCCATTCTGTGATTCTGTAATATGTTTAAAAGACTAACACTGAATACATCTCTTCTAAACGAACTGTCACTTAACTTCCTAATTTTTGAATTCTTTGGTCAGAGGTACTTTTCGTACGTAGGGTTAATGAATACCATGGATTACTCAGGTATCTATTAACAATCATCTCAAGCATAGCCTGTAAGCAGCCTCAGCATTAGAACATAAATTAGTTTTTTTTCCACTCATAATCAACAGTGCTGGAGTATCAAGCTTCACAGAACTTCTCTTACACTTATGAATTGAACAGTGTGCAAGACATCTGAACTGTGCAGGACTGTAAGTCTGAGTAAATAGTGCTGAAAGAGCAAAGAAGAAAAAACAACATCAAAACAGAAGCCAGAAGTTACCCCTGAAATTCAACAGAGTATCTCACAGTTTCACCCTGGATGGTCACGGGACTCCATGTTAAGAAGTGTCTCATGTTGGTAGAAAGAATAGAGATATTCTGAGGTGAGGGCAGCAGAGCATCTTCACCTAAAATTCCAAGAAAATAAATAAATAAAGATTAAAAAGGTACATGAATGTAGGGGGGGGGGAGGGGGAAGGAAGAATTGTGCAAAACTGTGTTTGCATCAGAAATTCTGTTTCACCACTGCCACTTCAGTGTTTGAAAGTATTTTACAAAGAAATGAGAACCAAAGAGCAGGTGACAGAGCAGTTAGGCTGGTACTGCTTACAGTAAGGCAAAGCATGCCTTTTCATTAATTCAGAGGTTTTAATGATATCAATAAAACAGTGAGAAAAGGTCAAGCTTTTAGAAAGCTGTCCTATTTGATTTAATGAAGACTGCTTCAATGGACAATTCCCATCAGGGTTATAAATGTACAGTTTCTTTCAAGGCTTGACTGGTCTGGACACTTGTAGAAGATTTTGGCTCTGGTACAGAGCCTTTTTTCACGTTGCAGGGTTTTAGTGTAAGTGCTTGTAGGCTGTAATCAAATTATCTCATTAATTTCTTGGATAAACTTATTCAATGGACTAATGAAGTTATAATGTTTCTCTCAAAGATCAGCAAAGCAGAAGTTTGGGATGGTGCCTACATTAAAGTTTATGGATTTAATCCTATGACATCTTAATGTAAAATTCTTAGCAGCGTTTGGACCAGAGTACCGAGGGCAGTATTCCCCACAGGCACATCCTGCACTACACTAGGGGAACTGTCTTACCTCTGTTCTGCCACTTTCCAGTCCCAAGAAAATTATGTTCTCTCTGCTCAGTGGGGAATGGTTCCCAGGGAACCACTGAAAGGGAAGAATGGATGGAGTGGTTTTAACCAATCCAGTGTAGCAGTGATTTCAACACTCTTCTAGAAACAAGGTAATTACTCTGGCACAATATATCTATGTTATGTAAAGATTGTTTCCTTTATAAGTCTTTTTTATCTATTTATTTAATTAGATCTGTTTCTCTTAGTGAGGTCTGTCTTATATTAATCGTTCACTGTCATTAAAAGAGGGTGCCTTCTTCTAAGCTGAGATTATAAAGTTAACCAGTTAATGTCAATTCTATCCAGGATCAAAACCAGGTTGACGAGTCCATGAGCAACATTTTCATGGTGATTATTACTCTACAGCACTGGAACAACAACTCTTCTTTCTGCCATTAGAATATTCCTCATATTCATATCTTTATAAAAGTATTAATAATATGGGGAGAAGATGCCAAATCAATTGTGATTCTTTGGCAAAGGTTATTTGAATCTGTTTACATAATGCTCGGCCATTCTTTAAACTAAATGCCAGAGATCTCTGGGATCTTCTTGCCACTTAGATAACGGAAGACTCACAGTCTGCTACATCAGTATTTCTACCACTTCTGGCTGGGGGTCCCTGCTACTGTCAAGACATTCTTTGTCTCAATCACCGATTTAGTTTCTTGGTCCGTTCTCTATACTTCTTGACATTTTGGTTGTATACTACTATTTTTCCTTGTACTCTTGTTTACATGTGAATTTCTGGAGTTGGCATACTGAAGTGTGTGAATTACCTAACAGACTTTAATTACATGATTGGGTACCAGTTTGTCCACATGACTCACATACACAATGATGTTCCAGGTCTGAACAGAGGTAGCTTGCACTGGGTTGCTTGCTAATTTTTAAATCCTTGACTTTAAGACTTTTTGGGATATATAGTTTGTTGTATTCAGTAGTACAGAATCTTATCTTACTATATTTTCTACATACCATTTTTAAAAGAAGAGGATATTTCTGAATTGGGATATTTACCTTTTAATAGCTGCCAAACTATTTTTTTTTTTATCTGGTTGAGATCAATCTTCATTTCATGGCTACACTTACCTTACTACACTGCATTCCTAGTTTGCTGACAAAATCTGTGACAGTTTTATGTACAGTGAAGCCTGTTCCCTCACTTCATCTGAACCACAAAAGTTCATATACAGACACTAAGGTTTCTTTTTTCCTTTCATTAGGAAAAGCTCTGGGCCAAGTAACAGTTTGTGTTTCTATAAAAACTTCACTGATTTGTTTCTCTTTGGTATTAATAGTTTTAGGGATGGGCCCAAAGGCTGCTGCTGGGAAGAACTCTTCTCCAAGAAAGGAAAGATATATGAAAATCTAATACTCATTTGTGTTTTCTACAGAATACACTTCCTGATTTTTAGAGGGCCACATACTTGTGAACTTTTCTGTGGAAACCCATAGAACATAGCAGTTGTTTACTCAGTGCCATTGAGATTTTGTGCTACAGTGTCAGAAAACTAAGCTTCCAGCACCATAGGTAAGACAGTTGTGGGGAATAGTGTTATGGACATACAATTCAAACGAATGGTGCACTTGCTGGGACATCTGCCTTCAGATGGAGAATTGTATCCCTAGGGTAAGATTTCATAAGCAACACAAAAAAGATATGTGCAGACATAACTATACATACCTTTTGTGTGTGTGCATATAGTTGTTACATGTAAAAATGATAAAATTTCATGCTTGTAAGGTTAAGGAATTAAATAACAAATACACTACAGTGAACCTTAGCATTCCTGTTTAGTATACGATTGTAAATACAGACATGTTTGTAACTGCACTACCATGCCCTACTGCAACTACAGTGGACGTCCCTCAGGAACTGAATCAAAAAGGTGTAATACTGAAACGTGAGATCTTTTCATTTTGTACACAAATTAAAAGGGGGGTCTTGAGCAATAAATGCAATGATGCACTTCCCTCCTTTCTGCCTGAGACCCAGAGCACCCTGCATACAAAGCCTAAACCAAAGGGCTGGATGGGAACTATGCTGTTTTCTAACCTGGTGTCAGCTCTGGGCAGCCACAGGAGTGCTTTTAGATTTTCAATCACAAATGTTCTTTGCTGAGAAAGGCCACTAGGAGGCATAAGTCTTCATGTGAAGGCCAAGGGAATGGGGGACACTCAGTGGAAAGTTCTCCCACCTTTCTCTCCCACTGCCTGTCACAACATGGAAGGCAAAACTGGATGAGTATCAGTTTGGAGAAGGCTGGTGGACTCTGCAGACACAAACAGCATGGCTTCTAGGCAGAAACATCACACAGCCTTAGTAATAAAAAACATAGTAAAAATAAAAATGTATTCTCTGAGAATAATAGATGGTTCTGCCATCTATTCAAAAAAAAAAAATATATATATAGATATATATATATATCTGCCACAATTGTCCCTATTCCACAGAATAAACTTTCAGAGAACATGAAAGTTAGAGCTGAGGCAATGTTTTTCCATATCAAACAACTAAGTTATAAATAAGATTCAAAGTGTTTTGCTGTCCAAGCAAGCTGTACAATTACTTCTTCTGAGGCTGAGAACAAAATGTGTCAAAACACAACTTGAATTCAGAGGCTGAGATGCCACCCTTAGAAGACAACCCTGAGCATAACCTGAGTACACTTGCAAGCCATGTCTCCAGAGGACTGACCACTGCAAAAGCATGGCAGTGTACTCAGGAGAACCTGCAGCAACACAGCTTCTGGATGTATTTGGAGACCAGCTTTCGCTTGGAGAATCAGATTGCAAAAAGTACAGCCTCCTTCTAGGGCACACAAGCCCTTCAGTGAAGATCTTTGAGCCTGTAATTAACACTTTATAAACCTCTCCTGCACCCACTCCACCAGTAGGGCACACCCCTGTACCCGAGGACACCAGCATTGAAAGGTGACTTGAAAGTTCAGCTTCTCACAGAACAGCAGAAGAGTGGAGGCAAATACAGCATTGGGATGTTATTTCCTTCAAACTGAAATTTCCTCTTAGATTTCAGAAATTACTTGTAGAACATAGAATTTATCGGTTGTCTTTTTTACTTACTTATTCTAGTATTAATTTTAGACAAAGAATTAAAATTCAGGATCACGTGACAATGTGTTATTTAGCTTAAGTTTTATAGAGGCAGGTTTAATGAAAAGACAAAAGAGTTTTTGTTTCTCACCCCTTGGATTTTGGCTTTGACTAAAGTTATTTTAGTTATTACCTGTGAGATTAGGTGCAATCAGAGCGCAGAGGAAGAAGCAGGCGAGGTTTGGGAATGTTTTGCTCCTGCTCATCACCTTTTCCTGTGTTCATCCCCTGCTGCGCAGCTCAAAACATTCCCTTCCTAGGCAGGGAGCCCTGTCTGAGCCGGCTGTGCTGCGAGCGAAGCAGAGACTCTGGGAACCGTCTCAGCTACAGCTTCTGTGCTGCCTGAGCCAACACTGAAGATGTGTGTACACTGTTGGTGTGGGTGAAGTTACAGGGAGTGGCAGGGGAATTCGATGCCAGCATTTCTTTGCAGGTCTGTACAAATGCTTACCTAGGTGGCATGATGCCGTTTCATTTAGCAATTACATATGTTAAACAAAACAAGGAGGAAATGGGATTAATTGGATATCTTCGTGTAGTTTATACATGTAAAGCTGTAAATGTCTGTTTTTCTGCTCAGCCCCCAAAGTGGGTAAATCCTGATGCTTCCTAGCACCACAACAGCTCCCCAGTAAATAGTAAGGCATGCCTGTAGCCTCACACCTTGCACAAACAACTGGTGAAGGACTGCGCACCTCTGGGCTGGCAGAAAGGAGGTTTGTTGTCTAATTTATCTTTGAATATTTTTAAAGCTGCTATGCTGGGATGTGCTGAAGAGGATGTTTTGTTTTCAGATCTGATTTGGTGTGGGCACGTGAATCTCAAGGTTTTCCTGTCTTCCAAGACCCATTGTTCTCTATCTTGCCGGGAGCAAAGGCAGGCTCCTTTGCAGAGCTGCATAGAAACCTAAACAGCCTGCTGGCTCCAAGGCTGCTGCAGCAGCTACCTTTGTTCTTGCAAGTCTGGTTTCTTCAGAGACCAAGAGAAAGACAATGTTCAAATGGAAGATTTTTATGTTCTGCAAAAGACCATGTAAATTAAATAAAACCCTGACTGTAGAGATGATTGGGGGGAGGGAAACTCTATCAAAAGTTCTTAGCTCTGGTGAAAGTGAGTATTAGAAAACTTTCCCATAAAACCCCTTCCTGCCTCCTACTGTTTGCATTCCAAAAGTTTTTTTTTTCTTTAAAAAATGATCTCCTTTTTGATACCTTGTTACTACAGGTGTTGGTCAAAACATGTTTAGTCCACATTTTCTTAGAAAATAAATCATCTTTATGTATTTAGTAAAGAATGAAATTAGTATTCCTTTAATCACAGGTTTTCCCATTCTCTTGCATGGAGGAAAAGCACAATTCATTAACGCATGCATCCAATGTAAATTAGTAAACTTCCTCATCTTTCATGTGTTCTGACATCTTTGAAAACGATTGCTTTGTTTCATCTTAGTGCATCATAAATCTCTTCACTGCAAGAGCACAAGACCCGTTTTTCTCTGTGTCCTCACAATGGTTGGCTGTACCCGCCAGGCCCCCAGACTGTGGCAGCCTGGCAGAGCTGCTCACTGTCCTGAAACTCAGTGGGTGCCTCTGGCTGAAATCAGATGCCAAAATCCATCGGTGCTTCTGTTTGTATGAAGAAAAAACAATGCAGCCCACTTCTTCTGGCACATTTGTAATTTCTAGCACAGTTGTAATTTAACATGTTTTTAATTTTGGTATGATCTTTTATTTGACTTGGACTGACAGATGGGCTGCATTGTTTTTTCTTTTTCTTTTCTTTTTTTTTCCTGTCTTTTTTAGTATTACTGTTCTTCATTTGAGTAACAGCATGAAAGTATTCAGCCTGTTAAAATTTAGGTATTTGCAGCAGGTTGTAGAGGTCTTTGAGATGTCCAACCATAAGGCTATTTGTTAGTTTCCTGTGAAGCAAAGCCACATGTAATATGCACAGTCATAGTCTTAATTTATGAAGGTAGCAATCTGGTGAATGCTCTATAAAGGCATTTCTTTAAAGACAACAACAAAAAAGTTCTTTAATCAAGTTCATCTAAAAGTGGCTGTTTGAGTAAAAAGTTGGATAAAGCATTATTCCTGTTCTATAAACAGGAATTGAAATGAATGAACTAACTTAGCTACCATTATGTGGGTATCTTTGACAGAGTAACTAACTTCAGACTAAGTCCCAGAGAAGCACCTCCTCCACCATAAGATCTTTCTCATCATCTCATTTATTTGAACTTTTTCAGGCATCTTTCCAAGAAATAGGATTGTTTTAGCTCTTTGAATAGAAATAATCAACTTATGTCATTAATTTTGTGGTTTGACGTACATGTGAATGCGTTAGTACTTTGTAACTTTTGAGTGTGCCGTAAATTTATGATGGCTGCTTTAATTACAACAAACCCAATCTGCAAAAAAACTATATTCTTTTTTATTTTTTTTCTGCAGTAAAAAGATTGTGGACCATAGATTTTTTAATTTCCTACATTTGATTGTCTATTAGCAGTTACTGCCTTTGATATATGATACTCTGTGAATGAAGTGTCATTTGTGTCTACAGTTATGTGCAATAGTATCACATTTTCTTTAAAAACTCTTACTAAAATTGCAAGTAATTGCATTTCTTGTTCATGATGCTTTCCTGGTTAATATTTAGTAATTGCTTTTTCTTATTGGTAAATAGTTTACCAACCATAGTGCTGAAAGTTTATAGAAAGGCAATTTGACTGAAGTTTTGCTTATCCTTTGAACTGGAAATATACTCACTGGTTTTCTAAAAGGATTCATATTTATTTTCAAGTATGATTTGGTGAAACTCCTATACCACTGTTTCCATCCATAGACTGACATATAATAGATACAGTACAGTAGCAGTATTTTTTATTTAGATCTGAAGTGATTTTCCGTCATTCATATAAGATTTTCACACAGAATCACACAGAATTTTCTAGGTTGGAAGAGACCTCAAGATCATCGAGTCCAACCTCTGACCTAAAACTAACAGTCCCCACTAAACCATATCCCTAAGCTCTACATCTAAAATCATCATTTTAATGATGGGATTCTTAAATTAATAGATAAATAAACTTGGTCCTAAAATATACTGAGCCAAAAATTCAGAGATAAAAATACAAATAATTCTGGTATATCTGCTCCATTTTTTTAGCTTACATATTTCACCTCTATTAATAAAACATCACTGCATTTTTTATTTATTTTTAAACTAGCTCAACTGTAAGAAGCTTATTTCAGGAAACTTTTTCTAGTTTACGGAGTTTCATGTCTAAACAGTAGCAAGCTGTTAGAAGAACAATTCATTGGCTTATGAGCAATCCATATCCTCATGGATGATGTCCGCATAGCAAATAGGGAAAAGGCACTTTAGGGTCAACTTTGAGATTTAATTTCCAGCAGCGGTGCAAAGAGTTTGAAGTTTATATTTTATGCAAACATATTCAGCATGATCATTAATCATGCAGGAATTAATTTTATGGTGTTTTGTGAGATCCACCTTTCTGACCACCAGAAAAGGTCTTTTATGAGAATATTACAGATGATTGAGGCTCTTCTTAAGTCTAGTCTTCTTATTGGCTTTATATTTACATAGAAGAGAAACATTTTAAGGATTATTTTGTTGTATCAGTAATAGCTTTACTGACTGGCATGCAGAGGGTTTTGTTTGTTAGCTGTTGGAGGTTATTTGGTGATCACTGGAAGGAGGGAAAGTAAGAAGTGAACTCTTCTCAAATATTTCTGAGCTTTGGCACTGGTGTGAAAACTTTCTGACTCAGTGAATTAGCACTGTATGCTAGTCAAGTACATTTGGTTTGTAAAAATGACGTGCTTTTTGTTCTCTGAAGTATGATAGAACAGGCTGCTGTTGACTAATGCAGATATCTCGTCTTTTTTAAGTCACAGGGAGCTCGTATCTTAAAAGTTGCCACAGTCCAAAAAGAATGCTGCTTGCATCTTGTTTACATCATAAACCGACAAGAGAATAGTTTAAAGTATTTTCATATTCGTTTCTTTTTAGTGCATATATTTTCATATTGTTTTATGTAACATGCACAATATATGTCTTTATCCATATGTAGATATATATCAAGATCCATATGTGGCCTGCATGTAGGTTACTAAGAAAATTTCTGTTGAGGCAAAAATGACTAGGAAACACAAGCTAAATCAGATGCATATTAAGGTAAATGTTATCGTTCCATTCAGTCCTTTGTTTCATGTAGACTGAAAACCTGAGTGAGTTTTCTAACATCTGGGTCAGATTGTCAATCAAGTAGAAATCTTCTATAGAAATAGAAATCTAACACACTAAGTAGTAGAATCAGTTGTTTGGAGCAGTAGAAATTTCCCAAAGTGAAAGATGTAAATCAAAGATGAAAAAAATAAAACTAAAAAATAAAATAGATTTGACTTAAAAGACGTTTAGATGTAGAGCTTAGTGATGTGGTTTAGTGGAGGACTTGTTAGTGTTAGGTCAGAGGTTGGACTCGATGATCTTGAGGTCTCTTCCAACCTAGAAATTCTGTGATTCCGTGTGATTCTGTGACTTGATATACTGAGTGGAGTTCAGGGTTCATGCTGTTTCAGATTCTAATACAGTGCTGACAAGTGAGACTGTTGAGAAGAGTGGAAGAAGTAGAAGTCAGCATTTGCTGGTGTGAACATAAACTATCATCTTTTCTAAGGATTTGTTTGCAAGGTAATTTTACCATTAAAACATATACTACATTTTTGTTTGTTTTTTACTGTTTCATTCTGAAAAAGTGACCAGTATGCCTTGGACAGATTACTTTCTACCACAAGCAGGTTTTATTAGACATACAGGTTTGGGAAGAAATGCAGCATTACTTGGTGTTATCAGAAATGTAAAAATTTCTACTGAGATAGCTAGTGAAAAATATTTAATTACACAAGGCTCTTCAGGAGAAGATTAAAAATAAATTCCACATGGTGTTCATCATGGAATGACCACATAGAAAAATTAGAAACTGAATCAAACTGTTTGGTACCCATGGACAAACCTTCTAAAGAGAAATAATACCAATCACTTACAAAGAGAACTTAAAACTTTTATCAGTTCATAGGCAGCTCCACTGCTGTATTGATTCACACAGACTGATGAAGTTTGTGCTTCTATCTATGCACTATGTGGATGAGTTAACTCATTTACAGAGCAGAGAAGTAGGTGTGAATGAATTTTTAGTCTCTTACTGAGAGAGAGATGCTGTCTACAAAGAGATTCATTAAGTCTTACAGTAACTGTTACAGTACCATGCCTTTCTAGCCCAGCATGTTCTTGTGCTGAAGGTTTATTTTGTTCTTCTTACTGCTGTACCTGCTCTTTGTGTAGATTGGTGATGGCTACTGTAGATGGCAGCAGAAGCTAAATAAAATACAGAAATTTTAATAATTAATAAACCCCCTCTCTGCTGCTGTCTTAAGTATGTTCTTTTCTCTTGGCGTCTGCCAGCTGTTCTTGAGGATTCAAGCAATTCTAGGCAACAGAAGCCAAGTTAAATAAATTATATATGGAATTAAGGTTTTACTTACAGACTGTAAGGTAAGCTAAGTTACCCAAGCCCTGCTTGTCTAGTTAAACTTCTGTATCAGTAAGGTTTTGCTTTTGCAGTCAAGATGTTAGGTTGGTTGGCCTGGCCTTTTGTTTATGACCAGGTTTACCTGACACTGCTAGGGTTACATCATCTCTCTGTGTTGTCATATGCAGACTAATCTGCAAAGAGTTATATGTGTCAGACTCAGAGTTTCAGAATCTGCTGTTATAGCCACTGCTGTTTCTGCCTCAGGTTGTGGATGGTTTTGTTTTAACTCTTCAGACAGTTCAGCAGTAGCGTGGGGAGGACACCACAGGATACGTAACTTTGGGAAACAGCATTAAGAAGAGTTAGTTTAGAAGTAACATCACTACTAGAAATCTCCTGATGTAGAGAACCTTGTGGAATCAAGGAGAAAGGCTTGTTAGGATCAAATTCAATCAGAAGAATTGGTAGCTTATAGTAATGAGACATCAAAATGCATTGTGTGTACAGTCTTCCACTGTTTAATGAACCAATAAGATCACTGATACTTTTCCGCTCTATACAGACATCAGGAGTTAAGATATAATCTCCAACTTCCAAAGTAACAGGCTCAATGTCAATACCATGACGATGACAGAAGCTCACTAAGAAATTCCTGCATGTCCACTATTATAGTTTGTTGAGTACTCTTCTGTTCCTGTCCACCTGAAAAGCAAAATAAAGAGTTAACCAAATTAACACATGACCTCCAACTCTATCTATCCTGTGTGATGCCAACACTTCCATAATGGATGAACTTCACCTTTCACATTATACCTCATATTTAGCAGTACAATAAATCAAGGCTTTATTTAATTTTAAACTTTAAAGACATTATATACACTATAGTTTATGGAGTATGCTCTGCAGTTTAATAGAACTATCATGTTACCTTCTATACGCTGTGTAGTGACAACGAGATATATTAAACTGTAGAGGAAAATTACTTAAACTCATGAAGAAAGTGTCTAAAATGTTTCCTGCAAAGTCAGATAATGAAGCTACTGCTTTTTATTTCCAGCTGTTTCCCACAGAAATACGGCATTTCATTGTAGAAGATATATTTTATCTTCTATAGATCTATCCTTCACACAGTTAAGAACTTCACCATTTGAAATGTGATCACTTAAGGGAATTATGTAAGAAATTAATAACAAAGGTTAATTTTGTTACTGAATGAGTTTTTCAAAGGCTTCCTTCTCTTTTCTCAGAGCTGTCAGGTATTGCTGTTCTTCTGTTGAGATTCCATATATGAGGAAATACACCCTGTAGGTTTAGAAGGAAAAAAAAAACAACACAAAACTATTTAGTAAATTAAAAAAATACCAAAAAACGGTATTTAAGATTAGTAGCAGTAACTGCCTGAAAAGTGATATTTGCCTTAAAAAGGTAAGCTGAAAACATAATCTTTTTTCTGCAAAGATACTCCAGAATCAGCAACAAAAAAAAAAATCTTATATCTTTATATATAGACATAGGATATATATATATAATGTCAGACATAAAGCAAATATAATGGAGAAGTTACTTTCTTATTATTTTAATAAATTTCCCAGAAGACTATGTATAACAAACTATATACAATCTGCAATTGTCCTGATTTAGGGGAAAAAAAAAAATACAAAAACATATAAGACTTCAAATCATATATTTGCATGGGGATATCTTATCTTCATGAAACTGCCTTTTATAGAATGGACATTTTATTAAATGTGTGTTTCTGTTATTAAGGGACTAAATACCTAGTGGGAAGTAAAAATTATCTTGCAATTACATTCGACATAGTTGTGTTTAAAATTAAAAAGAAGGCTAAACAGGAATTAAAAGGTAGCTTAAGAAAATCACTAGATGTATTTTGTGCCTTGACTGCCAGAAGTGCACAATAGATTTTCTTTTTCTTTTAAGATTAATATTAGACCAAGAACAGTCTTGATTATCATCACCAAGTTCACTTGCCTCAGAGGCTTTCCATGTCTGCTTCCTTGTAGATTTCCAGCTGCTGAACAAAAGATAGCTCTGCATCATACAACACAATGTATCTTGGTTCTACTTCATGCCATACCCTGGTCAGAGCATAGGGATCATTGCAACCCTGCAACAGATGAATAATTGTGAATGAGTTTTTGAAAATATCATAGTAAGAATCTGAAGGTAAGTCCATAGGTGAAATCTTCAGGAATGGTCTCATCAATACTGCCTTCTTGGCTACCGTTTAACTCTGTTATCTTCCACATCCAACTCCTCTTTGTTTTCCTCCTCAGTTTTCCCTATCATTTAGATTATAGTCCAGTCTTGCTGCTTCTTCTGTTTGTTTTGTTTTGAAGAAGTTCCAAGTTTGGCTTTTTTGGCTTGAGGCGCTGTGTCTGGTCTGGCATTTCCTTTGGACTTGACAGTTTTTCTGTCCTTAATCCACACTTCTCCAGCTTTCTCATCCTTTCCAAAAGTTTTATTATATAGTCTCGTTAAAAAGGCTTCTTCTCCATCAGTAAAATACTCCTGAGCTGTGCACAAGCTCAGTCATCACTGGCACAAGTAAGCACTTCTCCTGCAGTCAAGAAACAATATAATGTTTATAATCTGTTATGATGTACTTCTTTTAATCCAGTTACAAGACATCTTGAGCAAATTGTTTTTAATGATCCTAGAAGTGTGCCTGCCAAATGCCTTTTACACTTGGTGGTCACAGTTGTTCTGGACCTCCAGGGAGTCTAAATTGCATCATATTTTGTGTCAAACCAAGATTAGAGAAGGTTAACAAAAGTTCAGCATTCCTTATTCTTATACCATCTAAAACAGTAAGGGTTTTCTTTTGACCATTCAAAATGAATGGTTTGTGGGCCTTGAATAACAGCTCTCTGCAAGCTGATTCAGATAAACTCCTACAATACTAGGTTAGAGAGCCAGTTCTTATCCATAGTCAGAACACTGTGGGTGGGAGAAAAGAGCACTTTTTTACCCTTACTATTTCCTAAAATAAAACTCGGTGAAATTTAAGGGGATGAAAAGTCCTAAAATAGGAGAGGCAGCAACGCAGTTAGTTAGAAACACACTCACCTTCTACTCTCTACCCAAGAAGCTGCACCTCCAGGAAAGGCGATTTTTAGATGCCCAAGAAAATGTATGAGATGGAATGGACAAAAGATGAAACCTCTGTTTTTTTGAACCTGAACCAAGCAGTACCTTAACTAATATAGTTCTAGCCCCCTGCCCTGCAGCTCCATGCCCCTCCGCACTCTAAGCAAGAGGACTATGGTTGTCTTAACAGTTCAGGGAAGACTGCATAACAGACCGATACAGCCTGTAAAGCTATGAAGCAGTTCTATTTCTGCATTACTTTAATTGCTGTAGAAGGCTGGAACATGTACAAGTTGCCTCATTATTTAGAACAAAGACCACAGCAGATGAGATCTTTTGATTTACACTGGGATAAACTGAATAGATAATTGTCTTATAACTATCTATCCTACCGGTGAGAACACATGAAACGCTTTGTCTTAAGTCCATAAATTATTGTTTAAAACCAGCTCTTCAGTATAATCACAGTAAAGAATTAGAGCTACTTCTCTCAAAAGTCAAATAGAAGAGAAAATCAGATGTACTGTGAAAACTTACGTTATTTAGTATTTTCTCACCCGGACCACCGAAGTCTTCACTGTTCTTATTCTCATTTTCAATCTCATTCCATACTTCTATCAAAGCTTCCCATTTTGGGTTACTTTCTAGAACCAATTCCTTTTTCAGTTCTGAAACAAAGTAAGATTAAACATAGCGGCTTTTACAGCCAAAATACCCTTCAGAACTTTAAATTAGTGGTTCAATGTCAATAGTGTGATGGTTGTAGGCAAGTACAATTCAACAGCCTAAATACACAACTTGTTTTGCTGATGGAGTAGGAGAGCACTCTTACAGAATCATTTAAAATGGGGAAAAACACTCTAATGAAGCAAAAAGTATTGACTTGTTCTTCCATTCTGAAACTCTTGAATAAAATACATATATATATTTAAAGTAATGGCAGCTTCTTATGCCTTCATATAAAATGCAAAAGATCAAGCTGAAATCTATGCAATTCAGGAACAATCCATAAAAGTTCTCCTAATGATCAGCTGAGTAAGCTGAGAAGAATGCCTTACTTGTGACTGTTTTATGTTGTTTATTATATGCTTTTTGAACAAAGATTATGTCTCAATATATCCCAGCTACCAGATTGAGGTCTGCAGATGTATAAGATCCTGTAACGAACCACAGCACAAGTAATAACATACAGAATATTTGAAACCACATTACACTCTCAAACTTAAAATTAGGAGAGATCAGTACCATTTTCCTTCTTTACATACATGTTTCCAGAGACTTTGCCTTTCTCATTCAGTTTCTCATCTGCAACGTGATAAACTCTCACAGGAGCATTTACAAACATCAATGTACTGGAGTCAAGAAACAGCCAACCTAAAGAGAAAAAGAAAATGTTAATTGTTCGATATTTGAAGTGTTCAGGCTTCAGACATTTCCAATAATAGCCTCAAATCTCTCATCTAGATTACCTGTGCTACCTGCTTACTATGTAATTACTAGCTTAATAAGAGACAAATGTGATGCAAATCTCACACTGTTAAGTAACAGCAGTTAAGTGGGAAGATGAAAGCATTATCTGTCAATAAAAACCTACGTCCGTATGGCTAGTTATATAAAACCTAATTAGATACCTTCATATGTTTAGGAATGTTAATTAAAAATATCATAATTTCTCTGTTTCATGCATTAACTTGTATGGTTATTCAGTGTTTTACCTGAATTCTCAGCAAAAGCTTTTTCACTTGCTTTCAGTGACTGCAGAAGATTGAGGAAAGTGACACAATCATACTGACTTAGATACTGTTGTAGTACGCAGCATTTTCAAATCCTGGACCAAAGATTTTGTCTTAGCTCCAAGCTGATGCCAGAGAGGATCTAAGTAGTGATGTATTGTCTAGAAATATAAAGTGGAAAATTCAGGATGTTAGATTTCTACTATATCAATCAAGATATAAATGCCCTTTTTTTACTTACAGGAGATGCCACTTGCCACTTTTTATCCCGATAAAAAATAGCGAAGTGAAGACATGATGGTGAGACATTTATTTTGATGAGTAACCATTTTTTGCAAAGTTACAATATAGATGCCGTTATATAAATTCATAAATTCAACGATTAGCAGCTATATATAATTTAATGCTTTCAGTACATATTTTCCTTTCTATATTAAGAAAAAAAAAGGTATTATAAATATCAGTTAAAAAATAGGAAAAATCTGATTTTACAGGTACTGGCCTGTGCCTCTGGTGTTTAGCATTCCTTCTTTAGCTAAAGTTGAAAACATTAAAATGTCATTTAATTTTCAAATTAAGATGAGTATGATGCAGATACACAATGTAGAAAGCCAGAGGAATAAAGGCCTAAAATTTTTTTAAAGCACAGAAGGCTTCACATCAACAGTAAATATCAGTTAATAAGTGTTTTGCTATGATGGCTCAAATATGGCGATACTGTAATTATCAAGGAGTTCATATAAACTAAAGTTATAAACGACGATTTAAATGTAAAGTAAGCTAAATGCAAGATGAATCCACTTCTACAGATGCAAAGACTGCAGTCTTATGAATGGTCTCAAAAGCCATCTGATGATTTCATGATTATGACTGTTCTCATTCTAGGCATGTGAGCCTGTAGCTCTGGTGACTGATCCATGGAGAGATACTGCACTGGATTTCACATCAGCATTACAGGTAACAAACTGCAAAGGAAAAACAACAAGAAAAATCTCATAAGGAAGAAACTGTAATAGGCTCACAAATCCCTTGAAGTCACGTGGATCTGCTGTCAGATAATTTAACATCTCCAGCTTTCGGTAAGCAGTAGAGTAGGTCATTGTTCCAACACAGCCACAATAAGCTAATCTGACCACATGGTTACAAAGGTGCCAGCTGATTTTACAAACAGAATGAGGCACAGAGAATAGTCTGAAGAACTCTGCAACTCAATGAGCATTTTCCTTACTTTGTGCTGCACCCCAAGTCTTTTCATGGTTCAGAAGGCAAGCAGCAAAATTCAGAGAGCTTTGTGTTGTTCACTTCTACATCTTTGTAATACCAAAAGGTAGAGTTTGTAACGCAGAGTGTTGAGTACACAAGATGTAAATTCTAGACTGGACAGGAAAAAAAAAAAAAAGGCAGACCTCCTGCCCAAGACAAGAGCACTGAATGGCTTATCTGCTGAATTGCCCACACAGTTAGTACGTTTCCAATATAAATGCGTGTTACCAAAGCTTTAAATGAAGCACCAGGTCTGTAAAAACTGCTGTCACACTGACCTCCAGTGGCATTACAATGAGTATAACAACTGTGTCATTTCAGGTCAGTAATTAAAAATAAATAAATAAATAAAAAATATCTTTAGTGCATTTACTCCTTTCACCCACACAAAACCCAAAGATTTGTTTTATTTTGTTTTGTATTTTTCCTCAGGATAAGGGGGAAAGGCAAACAGGAAGGAGACAAAGGGAAGAACAGAAATTAAAAGGAGGTGCCCAGAAACTGTTTACTTTTTTTGGTTTTGAAGTTGGAAAAAACAGAATTGACAAGTCTAGTGTCCTTTTGCCTTAGCATGAAGCTGTTCAATATGTTTTACAGATTTGACGTTTTAAAGGTTGACTAAAAGGAAGGAAATACAGTGTATGAAGCAAAAGCATACATTCTTCTACATATTTAGTATTCTGTTGCATTTAAACATTATAAAGATGTTAATATTTATATACCAGTAAAATATTCCTATACTCTCGTGCATCTGTTTTACTAGCTCTCCAGGCTGTAAGAGGGTTTCCAGCTTAGACAATAACATAAAAATAACTGAGGTCAGGAGAAGAGGGGGACCAGAACATTAGAGAACAAGACAGTTGGAACATCTTTCATGTGTAACTTCTATACAACAACAAATGAAGTCACGAGCTATGTCCAAAAATCTTTGCGAAGTTTTAACAACATTATCTTATAATATTGCTATTTAGATAGCATCCGAGATGTTACAAGATTAGTAAGACATTTTTATTTTATTTGATAGGAAAAGTCATCAGGACTAATTCATTAATGCAAAAAACAGCAAGTGTGCACGGTTGATAAATACACAATCTAAAATCAGCTTCAATCACAGGCCATTTACCGAGAGTATTCTGAATAGTATTTTCTCAAGAACAATCAGTTATTTTCCTTGGAAAGTAATGCAGCCACTCTGAATTTCCGTGTTTCTTACGTCATGGCATGGTTTAACTGCTGATTGTTTTCCAGTTTATTATTGATATCAGAAAGCCATACAGGAACATTATCCACTACCTAAAAAGAATGTGGATGTTTTCAAATTGTGTGATTAAATAAAGCAAACAAGTTTAGAGCAAAGATGACCATTAAAAAAAAAAAGTTAAGAACTACATATTTGTTCATTTTACCTCAGTTTTTCTTTTTTTTTAATAATTCTTTAACCTTAATACCAGTCATTTGAACTCTTTCAACAGAATTAAGCTTTATGTATTTTCAGCCACAGCTTGACTTCATTAAGGTCTTACCAGTAATGAGGTTCGCAGGAATTGTGTCAGTAAGGAAACCTACCACGAGGATTCGACTTTTTGCAGAGGTAACTCCTCCTTGCATGTAAAATTCATAGTGAGTGTTACTTGCAACCTCGCTGGTAACGCGCCGAGGAAGATGAACAACTCCATCTGACCTCAGTTGATCAATAAAATACTCCTAAAAAAAATACAGTAAAAACACAACAGACTTCATTCTAACAACCAATGAAATGGATACAGAAAGGATTGCAATTAGGCCTATTTCATTAGCTTTGCAGAGCTGTCCACAACCACATAAAAACATGACAGTGTAAGATACTAGATAAGGAAGTCAGAATCCTTCATTAAATTTCAAACCCTTTCAGGTAACTTAGAAACAGAAGTATTTTCAATAGCAGTTAGACAATATTTAAGAAAGTACAAGCCACTGCCACTCGATCGATCTTAGCTACGCTGAAAATTTTATCTTGCGTTTTTCACAATATTTTAACGGCTCTTTTTTTCAGGGAGCAGGCAATACTAACTTACGGCCCGAGCAGTGACAAGGGCCCCTCGCTGCCCGCCAACTGACCCTGGAAGAGCCCCCAGCCGCCAAACCCCATCTCCAAGGCGGCAGCAGCCGGCGGGCAGCCGCCTCCTTCCTCCTCCCCTCACGTTCTCGGCGGAGCTCACGTTCAGCACCAAGCTAGCGGGCTCGCTGTAGGGGCGGAGGAAGCGCAGCAGCAGGCCGTCGATGCCGAGTCCCCGGGCGCACACCGCCACCCCGTCCCGGTGGAAGAAGTCCTCCACACCCGCCTCCTGTGGTCCAGCAGCGCCTCCATCGCCGCCGGCCCCAGCCCGCCACAGCAGCGCCTGCGCCCGGCCTCGCCGCGGCTGAGGGAGCGGCGCCCTCAGGCGGCTGGAGGCGGTGTCTCATCTTCTAGTTGAGGGTCTTCTGAGGGCAGGGGTCAGGTACGGAGGTCATTTTTTTTATTCCAAATGCTTCATTTTTAGTCACTGACTAACGGCATTTCTTAACAAAAGAAGCTGGCTGAACCGAGCTTGCTCTCCGCCATGAGGCAGCAGCACCTCAGCTTGGCAGTGTCCCGCTGAGAGGAGCCCCAGGCCTGCTACCCAAAATGGCTGTCAGGGCATAAATATAAAATAAAGCTATAAATCTGGACGTTTTCTGGGCCGGCCACAGGGCAGATGGGTGCTGCTTTGGTTGGGCCACATGGTAGCAAATTTAGCTGTTGAATGTGGTCATTTAATATATGACGCTTTCAAATTATTTTAGAAGTCATCTGCATTTTAACAGGCAAACATTCAGAAAAAATGTTTAAAAATGGACATAAATTAATAAAATATTGGGACTATTCTTGATTTTTTTTTTCCACACACTTGTACCATTTCAGGTTTGTTGATACCTGAACAATTTTTTCTTTATAAATTGGGTCGCATTGTGAACTCTTTACCGTAATTTGGTTCACATTTTTATCTGGCTGGTACTCAGCTCTCTGATGTTCACATTTAAACTTATTTTAGACTGTAAAAAAGTTATAAAAATAGTATTTTTACTTGTGCAATATTTCATTTTTGTGGTTTCCATGCCTTCAGTCAGGAGGTCCACTTGGTAATCCTCATGGGCTCCTCATGGGCCCCTTCCACTCAGAATGTTCTATGATTCTACTGACCAAAACATTTACACAAAAACATGATGATTATTATTAAAATTTATTACTATTTTTGGATATTGTATGAAAAGCTGTAGTCCAATAAGGCTGCTACTTCGAAGAATTACAATACTCTGTAGAGATGTCCATAGAATTTAGGAGCCAACCATTTCCTTAACCTAATGTTTCTTATCTGAAATAGAAATAGTGATTTTTAAGCAGTCCAAATAAAATGGAATTATTCGGGCAATTTAGTAGCCCTTTCCCTCCCCCCTCCCCCCCACTATGTGTATATATATACATATATATATATATACACACACACACACACACACATATATATATATACGTATGTATGTATTTACTTTGGCTAAATATAGTACTAATGTAAACTCGTTGTGAAATGTACTTCTGCTTATGTATTCATTAACCAGTAGAGGGCTGTCATTTGTAAGGGTTATATCGAGAGAGCAGAACTTAGACTTAAAAAGTATTGTGGTCCTTCGTCCTTTCCTCTCTTCCTCCCTCCCTTTGTGAAACAGAGTAATATTTAAAAAAGTCTCCATAAAAATACCAGAAATGAGTTGTACAGGATAAATAAAAATTAGGAGTGATGTATAACTTTTAAGTTAGCAATAACAGGATAGGAGAGCATATATATTTCTCTTATATTATAGTGTATTTTTGTCTTCCACAATGATGGCTTATTTTTAATTTTAAACTAAACATATATATGCAGTAAACATTATGAATAACTGTAGGAGGTCCATGACATATAAAATGGTTTGTATTTTATTTATACAAATAAAAACAAACTATAGGTTACTTTTAAGCTTATAAATGGTTGGTAAAGCCTGTTACCAGCCTCATAAGAATGAAATGTACTTGCACATTTTAACAATGCATCAAATGACCTATTTACTTCATAATATTAATGCTATATGAGAGGCAGATTAATTGTATGGTAGAGCAATAGAACAAATCATTGGACGTAGGCTTATTACTTGTTTCAGTTATTAATATAATCAAAAATATTAATATGAATCTTCTTTGTATGATATGCTTTTGACAACCAATTGTTTTAAAAATTTTAATTTTGACAAGTTATTATTAATCATTGCTAGAGAAGAAAACGATGCAAGAAGCCATGACTAAGCCATTAATCTATTCATCTGTGTAATGGCAACAGCCTTGTCTGAAAACTACTGACAGTTCTTGTGCATTATGTTAACAAACCTTTGTTACTTGTAATGTAAAAAGCTGAGAACTCCCTATGAGAAGAAAACCAGAATTTAGATAACTTCTGCAAAGCTTACTTTATGTTCTTTTTAAAGCATTGACATTTTGTCTTCCATCCTGTTGTCATATTTAAGAAAAGTTCAGTATTTTCAGCCATGAAAACATGGTGAAATTTCCCATTTTGTGGATTTTTCAGTGTATATTTGGCGTGGTCTGTAGTTTGGATTTCAGCCTTATCGACCCCTTTATCTTCTGAGGTATATCTTTAACTGGTTAAGGGGGTGTTTTAAGCCTCAGTTGTGCTATCCAACTAACAGGACTATAGCCGGTTTATTTGAAATGGCCTGAAAATTCTTGCATTTCACAATTTCCCAGAACCAACTTAATCATAAGTAAAATCTACTATATTTATTTATCTAAAATCCTACATACAATTTGATGCATTATCTCTGCTTAGGTTTATCAACTATCCCCTAAACTCACTAACTGATGAATTTTAAGAGATTAATAGCCCTAGTCCTGGTGTTTGTTACCTTGCATCATTACCTCATGGAGTATATCTTTGTTCTTCTTCATGTTTTAGTAAAAACAATGATCTGCTGGAGCTTATAATGATAAAGATAAGACTGTGAAGCAAAATTCTCTAAATCAATGCATGGTTTTATTATCCAGGTTACCAAAGAAATATATTTAGTTCTTTAAAAATATGAACAAATTTATTTTCTGAGGAAAAGCATAAAAATAAAGGTACTGATGTTTATCTGTACATATAAAATTACATTCAAAATTGAAAAAAAAAATCAGTATTTTGGAGATTTATTATAAGCCATTTTATAGCCACATCTCTTCATGTTCTTACAACATTTACTTCTAAGGTGGGCACTTTCTATAATTTGTGATGGACTGAAATAGAATTTTCTCCATCAGTCTACATGCAGAACATTCTTTACAGATAAAAAAAAAAAAGAACAAAAAAAAAACCAAAAACTTTACCCCATAAAAGAAAAAAAAAAAAAATATATATATATATATATTAAATGAAGCTATTGCAAAAACTAAATGTGACATGCTGCTTTTGCTGGCTTAAAAATGACCAGCAGTTAAAGAATTGATCTGTGTGTGGTCTGATGGTTAGGGAACATTAGTAAGGAAAGTTAGGTTGTAATCCCAGATTGGATTTGCACTGACCAAGACCCTGGAATTACCAACTCCTTTCCCTTAATTCCCCTCTTAAGTATAATTGCCATTATACACAGCAACTGTGTTCACTTTACTTTGTCTTAAGTAAACTCAGAATTAAACTTAAGCAGTTGTTAATGATTTCCAGTGTTTTTTTTTTTTTTTTTTTTTTTTAATCCATGATTGCAAAGCTAAATTAAAAGCTTTAAAGATATATGCAGTTTATAATAAGCACTCTGAACTGTCTTAATTTTGATTTTTTTCTCCACATGTGCATCTTAGATAAATAGTGACCATGTAGAATATTCCACTTAAATAGTTTCTGTATATAAAAGTCGTGAAATATGTTGCAGTTTCCTTATTGTAGCAATATATATCAGTGACAGATAGATCTAGTGTATTAATGTGTTATATGCATGTCTGTCATATGTTTCTAAGGGAGGTGATCGTATTCACTTAGAAGTGTTTAGCTGTTCATCTCATAGAAGTACTTTCACTGATTAACTACTTTGGTACTAGCAAAAGAAACAGTTGGTGATTCAATGGGGAGCATTTCATTGTGGCTGGATGTAGATGGTATCACAGGTGCAGAATTGTTTGCACAGCTGTGGCCAGTGTAGATTTGTGGTACAGCAGTGGCAATACGAATCTGTTTTTGCCATTTTAGTTGAAGATTTTATGTTTCCTGAGAAAAAATGTTGGAAAAACATTATGTGAGTGCTACAGGAAGTTGTTATTTGTGAAAAGAAATGATCTTGTAATGTTTTTACTTAAAAAAATGTTTGTCTGAATTGCAGTTATGTATCACAAATAGTTGGAACGTGCAGTTCAATGAGTATTCACCCTTCTGATTCCAACGGAATAGCTATAAAATGCAGGGATTAGAACATAAAAATTGCTCTCACTCACAAACCAAATATTTTATTAGATTGCTATTTTGCTAAAGAGCTGTCAAAATACCTTACAGAGGAACAAAGCTAAGGTCCTGCTGACGTGGAGCCCTGACAGGCATGTGTTTAGGCACCAGGAAGCAGCTCCTGAGCCACACAGTGCCTCAGCCCATCGTTCCCCATGGGGAAAGGAGTCGCGTGCGTTCCTTCCTAAGCACAGCCGCTTTGTGGGTAGGGCAGGTTGAGTAACTGCTTTAAAAGCTGCACTCCCCAAACCTTGCTATGTAACTAAAGATACCTTTGCATAGACCAGCACTATTGCTGTGGTAGCATCCTGCAGGCAAAGCACAAGAAAAGACAAAATTATAACTGCACCTAAGTTTTTCTGTTAAAATACCATTACCTTAGAAGTTAATATGAAGTTATCAGTTTTATACAGACCTTTTTCCTGAGGCCTATTATCAGATTTACTATTTCTCCCATACAGAAGTAGTTGAGCAAGGAAACATACTAACATGGCAATAAGAAACCTTTTCATATTAATTTGAATATTGTAAGTGTGGAAATAATATTGTTTTACATTTCTAATTAGAATGCTTGTATCCTGTTGCTGAAATGGGATATTGCTGCTGATGTAGGATCCCATCTGAAATAATTTCCTTAACCCTTGAGTAGCTGCATACAACTGCAGGCTCTTCCCTGAAGAAACATTCTGATTCTCTCCATGGGGCAGATTCACACCTCTGTAACTTCTTGTCTTTTAAAGAGAACCTAAAGTTAACGTGATGAAAACTTTCCTGATATATGGAATTTTCAATTTCTCTGAGCATTTGGTTGTAGAAGACACATGGCAAAGGCAGCAACTGCAGCTTTTATAGTGTTGTACAAACATAGGCAGCTCTAGCCTGAAGCCTTCCCATATGATTTCATTTTGGGGAGATTTGTTAGGGGTTGTTCTAGGACAAAGGGAAAGCATATTTTTTTCCTCTTGGAACTATGAACTAAACTCTGTATTAATTGTATTAAGCCTTTTTAAATTATAGACTGGTCTAAATAGATAACGGAGCATGCTTTTTCACCTCCTTTATAAAAGCCATATCAAGCACCAAAACTGAGAAGTCAGAATCACCAACAGCCTTTACTGATGTCTCAAAATCAAACAGAGTGAATTTCACCATTGCAGAGAGGGCTTCTTACCATTTCACTGCTGAGCTGCTGCTCATATAGACTTTTTGCAAACATTTCTGTCTGATTTGGGGCCCTTATCGCTGTCAGAGTCTAGCAGAAGATGTGTTTCAATGAGGCAGTGATGGTTGTATTGCGGAGCTGTTTGTGTTCAGAGCGCAGCCAGCTGCAGAGCTCTGGTGGTGAAGCTGTCAGTTCTTTTATGGATCTCTCTTGCCCACGGTGCAAGACATACCAGCATTAGGATTAGAAGATAGGAGTTTGGAGTATGTTGTTGTATAGGTTAAAACTATAGGAGAGGTTTCATTTTAAAACAGATGAACTCTGGTAGTTGTGGCTGTTCTATTGCTATCTGCGAGATAAAAACTGAATTTACTATCCGAGGGTGCATATCTCTTTTCAGGGTTCTTTAGTACAGCAGAAGCACTAAGTCACCTTCATTTGGATTACTGTTTTCTAGGAAGAGAGATTTAGACTTCTGAACAGAGAAAAAGGCTCATCCCTGCATCAACTGTGCCACGTAAAACAGGTCTTGTAAATAAATTGAATGGCCATCTGCCCAGCTGACCTATGCCAGTGAAATAAGGAGGGTGGGTAACAGCTTAAGGAAAGAAAAACTAAACGTCCAATTCAAAACATGGGGTATAGATGCTTAACAGTACAGCATCACTGTTTTCTTAGAATGTTTTTATTTGGGGCAGTTGAAAGTGAGAAACAATGCTACCTCCTGTCAGTGTTATATTGAAAAGGTAGGAGTTCAGGGGCTGCATTACTGTCTCTTCCCTTTATTTCAGTGATTGTTGGCTTTTATATCCTAGTCTGGATGAATTGTATTTCCGAGAAACACATCAAGTAAAGGAACCTTCTCATTAGTAAAAAGTACCTGGAACATCTCCTGAGCATTTATGAGCTTGAATGAATTTCCTGGGATTCATCATGCAGTACAAAAGTCAAAACTGGGAGCTACATCTTTACTTGCATTTCAGATCAATAAGTCTTTTTCACTCTTTGCTTTCAGTAACTCTATGCAAAAAGTTAGGTATGTACCAAATTATTATACCTCTCAGAATTCTTAGTAAGATCGTATTATGAATGTGTGATCTGTTCTATTTTTAATGACAGTTTGAATTCAATTTTGAATTCAAGTAGAGAGGAAACTGTTGGCTTACGTTCTTGGGAGCCTGTAGGAAACCTTTAATTATGAAGCAGCAATAATCAGTTCATAGTTAAGACTGAAGCTGGGTACTTCGTTTAGACCTGAATAGGCAATTGTCTCTCCTGAGCTCCAAGAGTTCTCTGAATCACTTTTAAACTTCATGTTAGTCAGATAAAATATTTTACAAATACAATGCTCAAAATCTCATCTGACTTTTGAACATTTTGCAACTTCTTTGAAAGTGTAAGACCTGCCCCCATCATTTCATTCTTTTGCTAAGAAAACAAGTACATTGCTTTAGAGCTACAATCTTTGTATGCTAATGAGGAATTATGCAATAACAAACTTTGTGGTATGTGAGACTCAAACCATGCTTCAGGAAAGTGAACAGATTTCTAAATCTGTTAGGTTAGATGTTAGGAAGAATTTCTTTACTGAAAGGGTTGTTAGGCACTGGAACGGGCTGCCCAGGGAGGTGGTGGAGTCACCATCCCTGGAAGTCTTCAAAAGACGTTTAGATGTAGAGCTTAGGGATATGGTTTAGTGGGGACTGTTAGTGTTAGGTCAGAGGTTGGACTCGATGATCTTGAGGTCTCTTCCAACCTAGAAATTCTGTGATTCTGTGAAATACTTAAGTCCACGTAAGTAAAGATACTGTTAAAGAGGTATGGATTAATTGATTCTTGATAAAACTGCAGTTTAAACCAGCAACATAAACATAACATAAAAGACAGAAGTAGAGTTACACAGGGCTTTGTTAAAGAAGTCTGCAGAGATCTCAGAGATCTGAGGCAGCCTCCTGAGAAAGAAAAAAAAAAAAAACGAAAATTTTCAGATCCAGACAAAATAGCAGATAAAGTAGGAAGCTACCCCTAATACTGGTACAAGATCAGCCTAACAACTGCATTTTTTTTTCTTTGATATATTTGATGGAGGTACACACACATTTCTTGCTTTTTTCTTTCTTTTTTTTTTTCCTTCCCCTCCGCCCCCCCCCCCCCCCAAAAAAAAAAAGGCTTCAGTGTAGAAAGCAGTAGAAAGAGTTCTTGAATCCTGGGTTTGAACAGAAAGATATGTGCTTCTAGAAATCTCATGATATTTTGATTCATTCTTTCAGATTTTCCATGTCTGCCTTTCACTTTCCAACTTTCAGGCTTTTTGGGGGTGCCAGGGGTATTCCCCTCTGGCATCCCACAACTGCGTGCTGTAATCCCAGTCTGTCTTTCCTATGCATTTCCTATGATTGCTTTGCTCTTACCTTTTTATTTTTTCTTCTTCTTTTACTTTTCCATTTTGTAGGAGCCTTGCTTAAATGTATTTATTTGTTTGGACAGTAAAGGTATATTTATTAATCTAATTGGCTCTGTGGTAGACCCAAAAGTTTACTTTTCTTTTTTATTCTATTATTCTATCAAGAATAAACACTACATGTTTCTTTTCTTTTGGACATTTTGAGCAATACTGATATTTGTTCAGATTAGTCAACAAAATTTGATGATGATATCCCAGGGAAGGGTTTTAGAAAAGCAAAATCAATATCCTTGCTATACTGGTGTTACAATTTTTGTACTTTAGAAACAAATACATTTTTTTTCCAAAGTAATTTTAAGAAGCAACCATTATTTTGGTTTATACAGAAGTGTGATTAATTGTAACTTGCTTTATGTTTTGGTCAGTTTTTATTCTGAAAGCCCAGGATGTGGTTTGACAGTATGAGAAATCTGGCTTTACGTTGGACAATCGCTATTCAAAATGCTGTGATGATGTGACACGATCATCTGTAATGTTCTGCCACTTCACATTCATGAAAAAAATTGGTGGATTAATACTAAACCAAGTGACATTATGTGAGAATAATTATTGTTTGTCTTCTGATTACCAGAATAACACTAGCATCAAATTTGCATTGTGCTTTGCTTGACAAACTGTGCTTGTTTGCTCACCTCTTGCTGGATGTGTGACTGACAGCGGTGTGGAAATCAGGCATTTCCTAGGTGTTCTTTGGTTGCTAGCACTTAGAACACTCCAACTAAATAAAGGTAGGAAAGGCAAAACTAAAGTGTGCTGAAAAAGTGAATGTGACATGGCATCAGATACAAGTTAACTGAAGATGTAACTTTGTTCCTCCTGGAGTGACCTTCTATCCCAACCTGAAAAAACATCTGGTAGGCAAATTAATTTATACTGCCGTGGATCTAAACTAGAGCTGTGGGCCTTAAATAAGTAAGGATGTACGTCATTAAAAAAATCATAATTGCACAAATATGGGTGTGCAGAATTTACTACTAAAGTCCCTTCTTTAAAAGCATAAGTTTGTGCATCAACAAGAATGCGAACAGCATATTACTGTAAACCTTCAATAAATCCCACTGTTTGTGGGATTGTTCAGCTTTATAAGACTGTAATAAGACACACCTTAATAAAGAAAAGTGAGTAGTTAGTGTTTGAAATGCAGCAGACTTCTGCAATAACACTTGGGAAGATATTCTTTCTTTACATAAATTTCAGGTACATAATTTCTCTACCTAAAAAGAATAAATGCTAGTTCATCAGAAATAACATCTTTTCACCATTGTTCAGAGTAATATTTATATGCATATTGCATTTGCTAGTTTTATTCAATGAATCAATATCCAAAGAGTTGCAGTGACGCTCAGAAATAGGGGCTGAGGCAGACCGTAACTGTTGTGGGATCACCTCCAGTTTGTCAGCAGGCAGGATACTGCAAGAAAGCAAGATGAAATGATCAAAACATTGTGGGCTACTCATTAATACCTTCATGTGGTACAAATACAGTAGAATAAGCTGAGAAATTTCGTATAAAATAAATGAAATCAAGGCCATCACTGATGATCTCTGACACCTTGTCCTTGCTACCTGACCCTGTTATCAGCCTGCTGGAAGCTTGAACATGAATAGCAGGGCTTGAATAGAGTTACACCAGGTTTTTCAGTTCTACTGGGAAAGGTGGGTTACAATTATGATTTGACTAAGGAAGAAGAAGCATCCTTTTTGGCAGTACTGGTAGGGGCAGTTTGGCGAGCCCAGGCAGAAAGGGATACTGCATGGCTCACCCACCTTAACATCCACCCTAAAAAGCTGGGAAGATGGGAGAAGGCGAAGGCTTTTCCTACACGGTGCTTTGATTTTCTCTTGCATTTTGAACTTTGAAGTCTTAGGCAGTATTATATTTTCTTTTCCTGTCATTGTATCATGATGTGCCTCTGATACTTAAAGGTTGAATTCCTGGAGATGGTTTCCATAGCAATTACAACTTTGAATATTCATGGCACTGCTTGCTCATTGTCTCAGTTTTTCCAAGGACTGTTGTTTACCAGATAGATGGTGGATGTTAAAACTTTATTAAGGAGCTCCAAGGGGAATTTGCTGGGATTATTATTTTTTTTAAACAAGAGTGGCTGTTTTAATCATGGCTTTGCTATGTTTGCCCAAAACATAGTGAATAATTTGGCAATTTTAAAAACACTATTGTTGCCTCCCCCACCTGTGTACCCCAGTGCAGCATGTAGGTGTGCTGCAGCCATTTCAGTTCAAAAGGTGTTGTCTGCATGCAAATCTATCACAAATTAGGTTGAGGGTGGTTGAGATGTGTGGACATGCTTCATTTTGCTGTTCTTCAGAACAAGCCCAATGGAGTGAGAAGTGCCGTAGCTTGCAGGTGGCAGCTGTAAAGCTCGGCTCTGTATTTGTGAACTGACTTACAGCACAGGATCAAGGGCAGTATGATCTTCGAACTCTACTGAATTATAAAATAGTGTATAGTAATATAGAAATTAAAAAGCAAGTACTGATAAGTAGATTTGATCCAATTCTCTGCTGCATTTTGCCTTTGAATGATCTACTGACGGGATTTCTGGGTTGTGACAAAAAATTCTCCTTTATGTCTGTTGTATATGTATACATGATATATAAGCATCATCTTCTACATGATACTGTAGTGATACAGTAACAGTGAATTGTGGGCAGTGAATTTTACTAAGAAGAAAAGCACACGTAAGTTGGCAGTTCAATTAATTCAGCACTGTGGTTCACTGGGAAGTTAGGGAAACAAGAACAGAAGAGCATGTATCATGCATGGAAGCTATTCGAATTCTTCATCACAAATAAATGTCTCTCTTGACATTTTTCACACTTCGTCAAATTTAGTTCAGTGGATCAGTTGTTGTATTGCTTCCTGCCTCCTGGCAGATCTGCTGCTGCAGAATCTTGCCCCATTCATTTATTAAGAAATGAACTCAAAAGAACACTTTTTCAAACATTTCTGGGACAGGTATACTAAACTTTCTGTGGATTTTCTTAAAGTTTTCTTCCTGGAAGTTTGAGAAGCTAATATTGTCTTAGATCTCTGTAGAATCCCTGCTGCAGGTTGTCAGCACTTTTGGATGTGAGCACCTGCTTTCAGCAGACGTTTTAGACAAGAACTAAGAGATGAATTCTAGATTCTGCTACCAGATACGCATAGTGGCAGCCTCTTCTTTATAGCGTAGCAGCCACATTAGCTTAAAGAAAGATGTTGGAACCCTCCGGTTGTACGTAGATTTCTGTGTATTTTCTTACTGGGAAGTGATAAACAATGAGAGGGAGTTTATCTGTTGGAATTTGTGCAGTTAAAGGACTGAAAAATTACATTTGGAAACTTTTCTTCATATCGGTCTCTGAAGAGAAGGCTTATATCAGTGTTTAGAGAACTGGATCTGGGACATTGCTGCAATATTGTGTTGCCACCTACTCCTATCCTTTCTCTTAGAGAATACTGAAAATTGTACCTTTAAAATTGCTTTATAGATTTTATTTTTATTTGTTTAGGTATAGCAGTTTGCTTTTTTTTTTTTTTTTTTTAACAGTAGTTGACTAGGATTTATTTGATGTAAATAAAAAACATCTATGATAACACATATATTGTCACAGAGACTTTTATTTTGATACATAATACAAGGAAATGCATATTGTTGTAAATTTTAATAGTGACCCTGGGGCATATGAAGCCAAGAACATATATAAATATTGTAAAAGCATGGTTTACTGTAAAGAAGCTTCGCATACAATCTTTTTTTTTTCATGCATCATTTTTTGAAGTTATAGTTCTTGCAATCCTCTTTCTGTAGCATCATGAACTCAAGGTTGTTTATGACACTAAAACACCTTGAAGTTTATACACACTTATTCTCTTCATAGTTAAGCAAATATATTTTTAATTATTTTTAATGTTGCTGAACAATAGTATAATGGCTGAAATGTGGATTATATTGAAGGTTACCTAGGCTAATGTTAAGAGAACCCAACTTCCTTCAGTCTTTCCCACAAAGAGTTCCAGAATGTAGAAGAAGAAGTCTGGTCTTGATGATTCTGACTTCTAAAAAGTCTTTTCCTTTTTTTTCAGTATTTAATAGGGTGCATAAATACTCTTTGTTCAACAGGACAGTTTCGTTTTAAATCAAGCAAACATTTTACTTCTGGATTTAGGAGTTGTGTTCATGTGTTACTAATTTCCTAATGAAAGGAAAGCTTCTCAGAATGGGTAATTACAAAACTGCCAGAGAAAGGCCCAGTCTCAAGCTATGATTTTTTATCCTTGTCCGTCTGTTGCTTGCTAAGTCAAATCAGACCAACCAGTTCAGTCTTTAATATATGTAGAGGCTTTGGTGTTTGTTGTTTTACTTTTGTTTCTTTAGCTTTATTTTAGTTTAATTTAATTGAAAGTCTTACTTCTTTTTTTTGGATAAAGTTGTAGAGATGTAGCCACCCCAGGAAGAGGGGGGAGAAGAGTAAGATCTGTAAGAAAGAAAAGATACAGCTAAAATTCACAGGGAATGCTAACACTTTGGATGTGGCAATGTACATTGGGCAGAGCCTGTGATTTAAAATGTTTTGAAAGAGGTTTGGAAAATATTCTTGATCTAACTTTTTAGCCTTTGAAGCGTTACTTTGTGACCCCATTTGCAAATGTTCATAATCCTATAAAAGAGATATATAATGAGGTTCTTAAAAACCCTTGAACATTGATTAAAGTACTTTAGGATCCAAAAAATCATATTCATATTCATGCATAATAAAACAAGAGCCTTTATATTAAAACTGGTAACCTGCCATGGCTTCTGGGCATTTTGCTTTTTAATTCTCTCAGTCTTAAATCTGATGTTTGATTCCTTTTGCAGCCAAATCTCCCAGCTAGATTACCAGGGAGTTCAGGATTACACTTTCAATGCCAAATACACATGTATTGGAAAAGAAATAGATAAATGGATGACTAGGAAACACAGCAGATTCAGGTATGTTTTTTCTATATTTTGTCCCTTTCTTTCTTTCTTTTTTTTTTTTTTAACTAGAATGACCTGCCTTATTGTTAACATTTAGTCATATCTTTTTCAGTCTAAAATAGGAAATAGTAAATTGTTTCTGATGTCATGTTTTGATAACATTTGAATTTTAACGGTATGCAGTAAAATAATGAAAAAAACAAAATACATAGGGTTACAACTGATTAAATGTGCCAGACTGAAACCGCAGTTGGTGCATAATTACCTTCTAAACACCATACACAACACAGAGTATAATTAAAAAGTATTATTTGTAGCAGCTGTAATATTTATCACCTCTTTTGTTGTTTGATTTGTCTGGTAATACTGCTTTAATACTTTCTTAATATTTATCCAAATTAACATAATATTTAATCACCTGCTTTTGGGGAATTAAATAATTGTAGCCCTATTGAACAGTTCCTTTCTCTTTCTAGGGGACTTTTCTCTTGGCACTTTCTTGCAAAGCCTAAGAGTGCTTCCAACTATAAACTCCGCCATATAGCTTGTTTTAGGGTGGAAGTGTGTATTATCCCTATCTATGGATTTATATTTCAACCTGGCTAATCTAGATAGTAAGTGCAAGCTACAAAGTCCTGTAAAAGTTCTTTAGAGGCAGATATAAAGCAGCTTGATAGTATTGGTCCGATTGCTCTTGAATAGATGTCCACATCACAGAAGAGCCTATCGTGACTGGCACTAATTGGCAGCCTTGTTGGCAGATTCTGGAATACGGTCCAAGGACTGATTGGATAGAGAGGACGAACTAATGCATCCACCCATGTTCAGGGGTAGCTGGTTCTTGTCAGCATTGACAGATTAGGGTGGGGTATGAACCTTGGCAAATCCTTTCCTTTTTTTTTTTTTTTTCCTTCATCCTTTCCGTAGTTTTTGATTTCTAGAGTTTCAGAGTGATACTTCTCAGGGAAACAAAAACTACTTCAAAATTGAATAAAGAGAAATCAAGTTGATACTATTCCTGAAATTTCACCCAATAAAAGTGTTAGTGGAAGAGAGAAGGCATTTTTTTCTCAGTCATATCTAGAGAGTTGATATTTTGACTTCTACCACAAGAGAGGACTGCCCAAATGTTTCTCAGCAGGGAAGGCGAATTTAGTGGTGATGAATCGTCTTACAAGGGGTGTGGAATATACTTTGCAGGGGAAGAACCATTTGGAAGAACCAAAGCCATTCTGCTTTTCTTTTTCTCATGTCTTGGCATGTTCTCTAAAAACAGAGACTGCCTGATTTTTAGAAGATTTTTGGCTATTGCATTTCTTTGCCTGTATGTGTAGATTCAGACAGCCTCAGGCTATTGTAGTCCAAAACTATATTTTAATAAGCAGCTGGTTTTGGTTATTGTATTTGTATTTGAAGCAGTGTTTTTGTGTGTGCATTTGTGTGTGTGTTGTACATCGTTTGCTTTGTTGTGGGGATAACAAAATGTGAATGAAAAATAGTCACTTTTGTTCAAATGGAGCATGTTACAATCTTATGAATCTGCTCATGGATGTTCATCTTGCAGATCTGGCACATTGGCAGAAGCTCCTGTACACAATTCCTTACTTTTACTCTTAGGAATTCTGGCTCTCACACTGAACATTAATTTAAAACTAATTAAAAAAGATGAAAATACTTGTGATCATTTATCCTTTTAATTAAATTAGAAGACTTGAGGGAATGTTTGTGGTCATTCCTGACCACTCACGCATTTCAATTGTAAATTAATGGGAAAAATGTTCCCAGAGTCATTTGCAACTAGTCCCGTGAGTCATGTTACTCACTGCTTTTTCAGAAAACTTCAGTGAATAGGGGCTGGGTTAATCTGATAGACAAATATTACATTAGACTGCAATTTTTATGGAAAATACATTCCTCTCCAAACACCAAATATTGCTTCGAACATCAAAACATGTAGCAGTCTTTACACTGATTTATGTGCTAAAGACCAAGGCACTTCTTCATCATGAATCTTGGTGTGTAGACCTCTGTTCACAAAGACGTTAGTAAACTTTCCCTATGTATATTATAAAACCAGAAGTAAAAAAAAAAAAAAAAAAAAAAGAATTTTTTCCTGATAGCATGGCACAGAAGTTGACAGAAGTGGCACAGTAGACTTTATAGTTGAATGATTTAAGATTTTTCATTTCCAATTTGGTCAACCTCTATTTAGCAAGTTAGTAGTAAATTTGTAGTTCATCTTGATATTGACTTGCTGATATTAAGTAGGGAGTTTCGCAACATTTGGATTATGCCTGTTAAAATTGCTTTTTTGCTGTTACTTGAAAATGTGATGGTTGTGAGCTGGTCACTGCACATACTGTATGGTGAACAAACTTAAAAGAAAAACTTGGTGAATAGTTGTCCTGAATGTGGACTCTGGAGAAAATAGTGAATATATGGGGCAGAGTAAGTGTTTGTTTGAATGTGGGAATTTTTGTTTGATGCTTACTTTTCTCTAATTTCCCATAAAACACTCCCTCAATGACAAAAGAGTAGATTGGTAAATATTATAACACATCAGGCAAAAGAATCACCACTGTAAAGAGAGGGATAACTATGAACTTGTGTTTGCTGAAGACTTAAAGCTCTCTCTCCCTGCAATGCCAATCTTATCACAGGAGGGTGGAGGAAGTAGGAAGATACAGGCTACACTTGGGAACACAACAGTAATAGAATCAGCATCTGTGGAGTGCACATGATAACGTGCTTATTTCTGATGTGCAGTCCTTTCCCAAGTTCTCAGAGGGACAATGAGACTGCAACAAAGGAATAAGGATCACTGCCAAAGTTGTCTCCAGAATCTTTAATCATGTCCAGGAGGGCATTTTTCTTGATCTTGTGAGAAGTTACCTTGTTCATTTGAGGTTAAAGTTGTTATGAGTTGGTTCACTTTAATATTAGATTATAAAAACATTACACATTTACATGGAGTGAGACAAACTCTGCTGTCCTGTGCTTTCTTGCCATCTAAACTGAGTTGCTAATGCTCCCTGCTAAGGAGTACAACTAGACTGAAAATCAAATATTTTTAGTGGTAATTTAAGTTTGCAGAAGACACTTCTGTAAGGAGTTTGACATTTTATGGGACAAAGAAAGAGGACAGAAAGAAAAAGTAGCCAATTCTTCACCTGTTTGTGCAGAATGTGCACCTGACACTTGATTCTGTTGGTAACACTTGGTACAAATGTGAGTTGTTGAAGTATGAACCTGTTTAGGAGAATCTTACTAACAAATAAAAACAAACAAAATAATGTAAATAAAAATATTAGACAGATTGCTCCTGCTCTTGATTATGATGTTTAATTTACACGTTAAAGAAAAATATCCGTATTAGGCAAAAACTTGTAGGTAAAAACATCTAAAGCTAAAGCAATAACAAAGGTACAAGTCATCTGTAGGATGTGAACACAGGGAACCATATCTTCCACAAGATGGAGCTGTGTGATTTCTGCTTTTGGGAGCAAATCAGTCTATTAGTAAACGATTCTTTGATTACTGTACAAGGACAGAAGAATCACAGTTATCTATCATTGCTTTCTTACTCTGATGCTAATAAACTTCTGCAATTTAACTCAAGATGGTCATTTGGGAGCTAAAATACAGAATTTAACATGAAGGCCTCTGAATCTCAAAGAAAAACTATGTTTAGAAAAAGAAATCCATTACCTTTCTCTTTGAAGATCACAGTGATTTGCCTAGTGTGTGGTGTCCTATCAGCTCTCCTTTATTTACTCACTTTGATGATGACTGCAGTGCAGGTTTCTTTGGAATGATTTCTTATCCTTTATGCTCTGTAACATCTGGACGAGGGAGGGGTATGATTGCTTAAATGATAATTCAAACAAGTATTCTCAGTAGCAGTGATGGACCTCCAGTTCTGGAGTGTTCATTAGATCTGAGCAGATGTAAGTATGGTAATTCATCAGCAGAATGGAATACTGACTTTGAAAGCAGGAACTGGAAAAGATTAAGGAGTCTTAATAGAAAAATAATAGAACTTGAGTGCTTGGTGCAATCAATGCCTTTGCATAAGAAAGTAATATGATGTTTTCCTAAATAAGCAAGGAAAGCAACAGAAGTAAGGAGAAGGGATTGTTTTATCTGTTTTGTTTTGTTTTTCTTCTTTACATGGCATTGGTCAGCCTGCCTGTGGAGAATAGAAAGAAATGGTGAATTGAAAACTTTCAGAGCCAGGGTTTGACATCAGTAGAACAGAACAGAAGCAAAGATCAGGGAACACTAGGATTCTCTCAGCTCAATGTGGACCAAAGATCATGCAGACAATGGCCTGAAGGTAAGAGCACTTCCACAGCATACCAAGAATCTCTTCTTTAAAAGTTCAGTTATTGAGGTGTTAATAACCTGGGCTATGCCAACTGTGTAATTACTGATCCAGCAGGTGTAGACCCAGCTAAAAAGGGCATGATTAGACCAGGCCTCCTGGGTCAAGTGGTGGTTGTGCTGAGAGATTGAAGAGCACTCAGGGATACTGGCCCACTTGAATTAACACTGGCACTGCTGTTTTGTTTGCAACATTGTTAAATCACAGCAAATCTGACATTTGTTGAGTTTTCCTGGTTTATATTGTTTTGGATTATAGTGGATTAATGATTACAGACTCTTCACAAACTTTATAAAATGATCCTATTACAGCTGATAAAGGTAAGCCTGGTTTCCAATATGTGCACTCAAGCTACAGCTCCCTTTTTCATTCACCTTTCATTGCTAAAATCTAGCTTCTCCACTGATTCCCAAATGCATGTCCAAACTACTCATCTGATACCTTGCTTGTGGCTGGGTGAGAGGCAGAAGACCTGTGACTGCTTCTGAATTACATGTAAGCGGATTGTGTGGCTGATACATACACAGTGATCAGCTTGCTGGTATGTCAAGCATAATAGATAATTGCTGAGCTTACAGAGCAATATTTTCCTCAATGGGAAGACTCATGTCAGTCTTTGTCTCCTACTCAGCTGTCAGTTCTCATGGAAACTTGTTGGAACTTGATATCTTTGAGACCAGGTCCTTTTGTCAGATTTGATCAAAATTAGCCAATTCATTCAAAAGTTAGGAGGGAGGAGATGAGAAATGACAGGTTGGTGGTACATCTGTGTAATTTATTTCCTTACAAAACTGGCACGGAAATCAAAGTATTCTAATTTTCAAAACAGGCAATCAGAATTCAGTAGCATGCATACAACTGAAGCTTCTAGAAATTCGGATAATTTATGAGCACAACGTACTATGTGGTAAGTCACCATGTTGAGTGTCATCGTTTTGGGTTTATGTACATATCTTTGAGTTTATGGATATGTATGTCCTGTCACCTGATCACATTCACTACAGAGAATCTACCAGAGGATAAAAAGTAGATTGTCTAACAGTCTCCCTTTCAGGCTGTTTATCTAACACAGGCCAATTTGGGAAAAAAAACAAAAACAAAACCAAAAACAACACAAACACAATTCCAGTGATCATAATGCCAATAACAACAGTGGAGTGTTGATTGTCCACTTACTCTTTTGCGGTGAAAAATATTTTAGCCAAAGAAGAAAGCTGAAGGAAATAGTTGATAGTAGATGAGAACTATGTTGCCACATCTTCTTAAACTCTAATAAGCTTTTTGTTGTAGTGAACTGATCCGCTTCATACTTTTAAAATATAATTAAAGAAAGATGCTGCTTTTATAAACATTAGGTGGACAAAGGAGATCACATAGTTACTGAATTGGCAGCCCATGGATTATAATTTTCTTGCAGAGTTTCTCTTCTTTGATTATGTGTTTCTGAAGGCAGGGAAGGTAAATGACTATTAAAGAAGTTAAAATATTGCCGGCACTATGTACATGTAAGTAATAGTGAAACAATGTATCCCAAATCCATGCATTTTTTATTTTATGTGAGATAAAATGAACCACACAGGTGTTTTGTTTCCTCTACTTTACTTTTTTACACATTTGCCATAAGACTTTTGAGCTGTGCCAGTCTTCAGTTTGTAAGAATATTCTTACATTTGAAAAAGGCAAGAGAAATGATGCTGTGGTACAAAAAAGAGATTTTGACTCTGCACAATATTCCAGCTAGATAGATTTTTTTACCTCCACACTATCTGTTGAGAAAGATAAGATTATGTATATTCTGTTACTAAATCATATTTATGAAAGAATGGGAACTCTATAATATGATTCTCCCCCTCCCTCTACAGGTAGGAAATGTAAGAATCTGCTTGGTTGAGACATACTTAAAAGATTTTCAGAAATGAATAATCCACATCCATAATGTCACTTGAATTGCATCCCATGAGGGAAAGCATGAAAAGAAAAAGGCAGGCATTACTAGTCAAGCTTTACTTTTGCACCACCAATAAACAACATTTTAAGTGAAACACAAAAGCAGTTAAGTGTGTGAAATTCATAATATGAAAAGGAGGCACGTAATAACAGGGAGAGTTTCTGAAGTAACTTAAAGAGCCAAATGAAGGTGCTTTCTTTGCAGGTAAGTATAGTGCAGCCTACACACTTCAATCAAGCCAGCAGTAGGCTTTAATAAGTGATAATAAAGTGTGAAAGGTGGTTTTCTGAGAAGCATGGAAAGATGCATGTACTTATTGCATGTAATTATGTATCCAGTAAACAGACTGTTCCATGTTGCCTTGCACTGTGGCACCCAAACAGCAGAGTAAGTAAGTATCCATGGGCTTAACTGAAGCTGAGTTTGCAGTTTTGATCTGATGAGTTTAAAGTTCATACGGTAGGAAAGGTCAAAAATGATAATCAGGCTTGAAAAACATACATGTAACTGCTTTACAGGTATCCTGCCAATTAGCAAGCTGTATAATTAAAAGACAATGAAATACTTGTGTAATTTTAACACTGTGAAACAGTGTGTATTGGAACATAACAGTTTATTTAACTAGAATGATATAGCTATCTTGTTCACTTGTAGATACAATTTGAAGTCCATTTTATCTTGGCACTCAGATACGGAATGTCTATACTTGTGGGGTTTGTTATCTGGAAAATGGAGTAATTTCTGATAAAATTAATAATTAAGAAAATACCAACTGCTTTTTCCCATAATGAAATCATTTTGCAACTTGTTTCAGCAGCAACAGAATTTCAATCTGCTGTTAGCCATCCAGCAAGCTCACTATATGTACTTATATGGGATTAAATTTCAATTTCCCTGGCCTATTTCAACTTGTTCACATATTGATTATTCTTGAAAAACATTGGAATAAAAACAAGTAAAGAACTCTTCTTGTGAATGCAGTTAAAGTGCAATTTTTCTATATAAAGACAAGCCAAGATGAAAAGTACACCCAATCAATTTAAGACAAGCCTGATAAGTATTGGAGCAAATTTGTGCATATAGCCTCCACTTAAAATAAAAAGGTAACTGAGTAATTCCTGCTGTGCTCTTTGTAGGCTGCCCATGGATGCCTATGGTCATTGGGTAACACACTCTGTATGAAGAAAGGTGCCTCAAACACTTCTATTCCAAAAGTAGTGTTACTTTAGAATAAATACTGTGACACAAAGAAAGTGGTGATTTTTAAAGTCACCTCTAGCAGAACTTTTAGAAAGCTTTTGTCTGAAGTATGCATCTACTTATTTTATTCAATGCCTTTTTTGATTTGGAGAACACACTTGATTGACAACATTCTGCCCAGTGGGTATTGAGGTCTAATAACTACTTGTATGACTTGTAATGAGAACTTCTGGGCTGGTTTAAATACTAAAGGGAGAATGAAGAATAGAGAAAGAATAAAACAGCACAATTTTAATTGTTAAATGTATGTTGAAGCCCTTGATTTTTCTGTTGTCCTTCAGCAGGAGGAATTTTGCTAAGAAATACTTTTTTCCTTATACTGACCCCACAGGAATGGACTTTCCAGGCTAATGGATGAGAAGACTTTTTAGGATCTCTCCTTTCTCTCTCTCTCTCTCTCTCTCTTATTAAATTTAATTTTATTGTTGTTGTTGTTGTTATTATTATTATTATTATTATTATTATTATTATTATTATTATTATTATTATTATTATTATTATTATTATTATTATTATTATTATTATTTTATGTTTACCAATGTGAACTCAGAGTTCCTCTTCTGCTGCTGAGGCTTAGAAGTTAGCCTTGTCGCCTTGTCCCCCTGGCATACTCTTTTGTTTTCTAGAATTTACTCTCCTTATACACTTAATAGGAACTGTTTAGAAGCCATGTAGTGTACAAAATCCATCTTCTTCCCCAAAACATAGCTGTAAAATACATATTACCATACAATGGATACTTGATCAACTCAGTAGTTGAGCCGTGATGTGCCCCAAATGATGTGCAAATACAATGAAGGTGTAATGAGATGTCAGCTGGAAATAGAGCGTCCTGGCTGAGCACCAGGGCCCTGTCTCTGGGAATCAGTGTGGCATTCTGTTAATATTGCAGGCTCATGAATGTTTTAGCTTGAGTAAATGCAAAAATCCTTCAAACTCTGTCTTTTATGTATCCGGCTGGCTAGAAGAATCTGCTGCAGGGTTAGTTAGCTTTCTACTATGATTCATAGATGTGCTTTCTCTCAAGTGTATTCTCTTATACAGGAAATGTTGCTGTGTTCTCCTTTCTTTGAAATGAAATGTTCTTGCCTGTTGTTTCGAGTGCTGGAACTTATATTTTAAAAAGTATAATTAATTGTCATCAAAAGAATATATGCCTTTTTTTGAGGGGTGATTCCTGCCCAACAGTACCTGTTTGCCTGTTCACTCAGCATGAATTAATTGGATCTTTATCTTCTCTCCTTCCTTTCTGTATTTTGCCTTCCTTTCTGTGGAAAGGCAAAAGCTCAGCCTCAGAAATCCATCTGAAAACTCTCCCTTCATGTAGAAAAATGAGAGTGCTATGGTGTAGAATGGGAGGGCCAGTATAAGGGAAATCTAAGATAAAAAGTACTTTACTCAGATACATTTTTACCGAATAACAGAACAGGTGTAGAAAAGTAAAGAAAAAAAAAAGAAAAAAGGACATTTGCAGGCTGTATCTTGTATATTTTCATAAACTCCTTTGTGACCTATTAGTTTTTTTTTTTTTTTTTTTTTTTTTTAATAGTGACAATAGCACAAGAAACATATGATGATGTTTTGGACAAGAAACATTATTTCAATCCAGATTATTACTATTTCTGGATCCAAATTACTTCAAACCCATCGTGTTGATTAAATAATTGTTTACATTACTAGGTAGCAGACTAGCTGCCACCCGTATGAAGTTTAGGCTTAGCTCATGGGCAAAAGGGAACGAAATTACCAGTTTAAGGAGATTCTCCTTGCCTTCGGGCCATAGCAATGCAGGGATACCAGCTTTTCAGCAAAGAAGAACAAGAAGGTGATAGCAGAGCTAGGAGAGGGTTTATTAGGAAAAAGTAGAATCCTGAGCTCTCTGAACATGCTGAAACTGCTTTTATGAGACGGGGGAAAATAAGACAGTTAATGAAATAGTAATTTGGGAGATCTGAGTATACTCCATTGAAGAATGATGGCACCCTGATAAGTGGATGGTCTTCCTGTGTTTATGAAGTTTAGTGTAGATGAAAAAATACATTAAAGAGGTGCCTTTTTACTCAAGTTAGAGAATCCCCTGGGATGTAAAAATACCCATGTAGTGTACCAGTGGTATTGAAGTGATGCTGCGCAGTCACAAGATCAACATTTCATTGTTTCCATGTTTCTTGATAAGAATATTAGTTGAATAACAGAGCTCTTTTTTTTCTTTTTTTCTTTTTTTTTTTAAGAAAATGTTTCCAAGCCATTCTCAATTTTTACATATGAAATCATAAATGTCTTAAATACAGACCTGAGGGAAAATATTAGGAAACTAATATAACCTCTGAGTTTGAGTTTAGTACGCAGAAGGAAGAAAGTACAGGTGAACAAGTATATGGCAGATGGTCAGCAGAAATATGTACAAAGACAAAATAAACATTAACACTATGCTGGTCGGTATTCAAATACATGAGCAGAATGACTGCCTCCTCACCTGCTAAGTAATCTTGTATGGCAAGTAAGGAATAACACAAACACCGGAGATGTGAGCAGTAGAACCAAAGAGTTTAACAACTAGTGTGCAGCACATTAAAAAAATAAAAATCTTAGAGGGATAACATTAAAATTAATGATGCCATGGACTGTAAAGAAAAATTTATGGGTATTATAGATAAAAGAGAAGCCTTTGGGGGAAGGACATAAAAGACATTACACTAAATAATGTTGGAAGCAATTGTAGCATAATTAAATAACATTTGGGTATTTCCAATGTATAGTTTAAAGGAGAAATGATACAGACATAGAAGGAGAAAAATACAGACAGCCCGGATATCCCTGGTAAGATTAGTTGTCTCATTCCTTCCCTGAATAGAGATAATCCTTTGACCATAAAATATTGGGATTAAGTGAAAATATTAAGCAAAACCAAGTTGGTAAGTTTGTGGGTTTGGCATTCCCACATACATTTCTTTTTGCCGTAGTCAAGTTTACTTTCCAGTTCATTTGCTGTTTTGACTGCTGTAACTGTACAGCTCTTTATACAAAATTTTTTGGGCAGCTGCTCTGAACAATCTAACTCAGGTGTAATATCTACTTACTTGGAGTAATAATGACTTTTGAGCCAATAATAAGAAAAAACTAGTCTAGGAGAACTCCCCTTTCTTGTACATTATTGAGAGATTTCTGTTACACTCACGTTCTGGATATATCACAGATATCAGCTATAGATGGGGGACCTCCCTTTTTCCTGCAGGCATATACACACCTTCCTGTTCTGCATTAGATTAATCTTTCAAGGACACCAACAAACTTCTCTTTATGAAATTTGCAGAATAAATGCACTGTATGTTTCACTACTAAATGTAAAATATTTCACTGGAGACTTCCACAGCTTCTTGAGACTGGAAGCTTCATGGTTCTACTTAGTACAGCAAAAGTTTGCTAGATTACAGATATTATGTGCCTTCAGACAGGGGTTATTGCTTGAGTCACAAATGAGATGAATGTAGTTTTGTGTTTTTCATTAAACTTCACCCTTTTTTTTGTTTTGTTTTTGTTTACAGCATAAGACTTGCTTTTTCAGTTTAACATTTCTTTTGTATATGTGCAAACAATTGTAAGGCCTGTATTTCTGAAAATAGTGGGTCTCTTTAAAAAACCTTTATTTAAGCTGCTGGTGATATGAGAAAATATAATTATAGCAGCAGTTTCTAATTCTGCTACACATAAAATAAAAGTTTGGTCTGTGATAAACTCTAGAAAAAGCATGTAGTGCTATAAATGAAACAGTTTTAAGAACTAGGTATAAAAAAAGTTGTGTTTAGAATGAAAAAGAGGGTTTCATAGTATGTTCTGTTATTCTGGTATAACTTGAAGAGATAAAAATGACTTAAAAGTTCTGCAGTTTGTGTTGTCTCCTTTTCTAATCCTTTCCAAGGAAGAAAATGAAGAAGACAAATAAAGGAATCCAAAAGGCATGCATCTACAATTCCTGTTTGTGTGCTTGCATGTATGATACATATACATGTTTTAAATTTCTCCATGTTCTTGTCCTTCCATATAGAAATGATGAATATGCACGTAAGTATTGTTCTCCTTCTCCGTTAAATGGTGATGACATGCTGGTGTGCTTCCTGATGTTTTTCTCAGGCAGATACAATAGTCAGTGATGTATTTCAGCTGTAATCTAACAAGCTTAATTAAAGTTGCTGACTTCTTTAATTTGATAATGTAACACAGTTTTTATAGGAGTCCTTTGTTGTTTCAATGCGTGAACCAAAAACCAAACAGTTTGCACTAAGGAACGGGCTTTATGCTGTGTGAATATGGTGTGGCTCTCCTTGTATGGCTTAACACTGGCGTTGTCAGTGGTCTTGGTGTATAAACGTGTAACTGATGCACTTAAAGAAAACTTGAAATAAGGTGAGTGGAATGATTTCCATATTTTTCACTACCTAGTTTTCTAAAAAAGATCTTTTGTCAATGTATCTACACACGTAAACCAGCTGAAATGTTACATGTGCACATATATAGACACTGATGAGAACAGGTATGTGCAAAAGAAATATATATGTATGTGTTTTAAGATTACTTCCACTTCTGTAGAAGCACAAATTTTCTGCAAAGGGTGATTAGCTTCTAGCTTGTAGGATCTGTTGTCTTTTTTTCCTCCTTTTTCCTTTTTTAAAGTCTTTATGTCAGTTTTACAAGCTTAGATACCAACCTTTTCTGAGCTTTATTGGTAAGTGGTGAACAATGGTCTCCGGTGTATAAGGAAGTTCTGCAGTGAGTAAATTTAAATTTAAATTCCAGCACATTTTCCGTGACAAACTGCAATGTCTGCACATCAGCCACTTTTGTTAATAACTTTGTGATGCCCTTAGAAAGAAGAGAGATCACAGTATATTACAGAAATATTTTTTTTTCATTTTGTTTTCAGTATTTCATAAGCCTGAACCCAAAACAAGTTCAGAGATTATGATGCCTACATCTTCCATCTACAGCTTACTACAAACTGGTATGGAGTTATGCATCTACACTCAGACTTGGCCAGATACAAGTCTGCTGCAGCCAAAAAGCAGGCCTGGATAACTGGCCTGTCCTGCTCTTCTGGGAGCTTTTGGGGCTGCTGTGGTCCCTTTTAGCTGCTGGCTTGCCTCTGGGTGGAGTGTCTTGCTCTTGCTGCTCCCTTGCACTGCAGTCACAGCAGCTTCTGATTTGAACAGCACTTGGACTGATGGAGTTGGTGCCTGGCAGACTGCATCTGGAGATACATAAGCATGCCATTTCTATGCAGGTTTTTTCTTGGATCTGAACATATGCAGGGATTTGTGAGTGTTAAATACTTTTATGATGGAAACTGCAGGAAAAGCAGATAGTAAGTAGCTTAGAGTGTATAAACAATTAGGTCTATGTAAATTAAAAAAGTCGTTCTGAGTACCAGTACAGCAGTGGGTTTCCCTGGTCAATTTAAGAAAAATCTGTCCTGTCATCCAACCTGACTCAAACATCTTTTGTAATCAGGTTGTGTGTGTGGACCTGCATGTCAACATCTGCCTCTCACAGGCAACCTTTCTTTTCTTGAATATATACCTCTTCTTGTCCACCCCTAGTCCACTGGACTAAATGAGCTTAAAAAGAACGAACAACCCTAAGAAGTTAATAGAAACTGCAAAAGCATGACATACCAGGTAGGAGATGGAATAGGAGCTGAGGAATGTTACAAGCCAGTTTGCAGCATCCAGAGATTCTGAAATGGATAAGCAGGAATTTCCTTTGGTAAAATGTACATACAATATTCATGTGAAGAAGAAGGCAATGAACTCATTCCATATCCTCTGGGAACAGGACTAGAAATCTCTCAGGAAGAGTTTAGGTAGTGTTATCTTGTAGGTGTGGCTGGTGCCATGCAGGACTGGGGGACAGACTCTTTGTAGTGGTATAGTTAAAAAAAAAAAAAAAAAAAAAAGAACTATATAAACATTAAATCTGAGCGGGTATGTAATAAGTAGAAATGAAGTAAAAGAATAATAATATGAATCTCCGTGTTTTTATTGCATGAAAGGATTTTCTTGTTATTAGTGCTGCATAAGTTTTTTTCTTATTTTTTTTTTCTGAAATGAGTACAATGAATTTATGTGGACAGACTGTTTCAGAGATTGAGTGGCTTGTGTGTGTGAACCAAGCACAAGTATCTATAATAATGAAAAAAAAATCACACAAAGAAACTATTTAAAGACTGGTTAAAAAGAAGGTGCTTTTGCAGCTGAATGCATTTTCTGATGTCTTCAACTGATGTAAGGAGGAAGGTGCCATCCATATTTATGCTTCATTAAATAAGCATAAGTAGACCTGAAAAATAAAGGAAAACTGCAACTTTCTTCCTTGTCAGCGTGAAGGAACTTGTCAGTGAGAGATGCACTATTTAAACTTTGCCAGCCCAAAATATGGAACAGAAACAAAACAGAAAAGCTTTTATAAAACATATAAAAATAAAGTCTATTTCCCAAATTCCAAAAGAAAGAAATTGCAATTATTCAAAGTCAACAAACACCAAAAGCTTTTCTATGTGGTTCAAAATTCTGACATGAAGAATACACAGCTACTAGACTGATTTGATATCTTCAGTATTTTAGAAAATGGAATAATTAATTGTTTTTTCTTTTCTGAAAGTGGGAAGCTTTTATTTTTTTTTTTATAATGACGGTTCTGGAAGTTCTGCTTTTGTCGGCTTTGCAAATATTGTTGCTAAAAATGTTTGCAACTGCCCCTGAACATGATTATGATATATCATAAATATATATATATATATTTATGATTCCATCATGCATATTTTGTTGTGATTTTATCATCAATTCCATAACTGTGGTGAAACTTCATGGTTTCCTTGATCTCCTAAGGTTTTAGGTGGTAGAGGCATTTTATATTTGTGTTGAAAAATAACATTTTCTTGGTAGATATGGACAAACTTCAATGATGGTCAATATTAATATTAAAATATCACAGAAGAGGTTTAGCTTTAGTATTCATGAATGATTTTTTTCAAACTTCGGCAGCATTATACCTTTCTCTATAGTGCTAGAGTTCTGCTGCACGTTAACAGGGTTTGACCAGAGTTCTATAAAACAATTTTTCTGCAGAGGCAGTGGTATGTATGCTTAGTGAATATCAATAGAATTGTAATACATAGCAGCAACTGATGATGCTAACCCCTTAGCTCTTTCAACACAGGCTTTGTATTTTGTTCCTGCTGTCAGTATTGTAAGTCTCCTAAATTTCCTTTAGTGTAATTTTTCTACAAAAGTTCTATTGGAAGAGTTTATCTTCTACTTTTTCAGCTGAATGAATGTCAAGCTATCTTCTTTCATATCCGTGTGCCCTCTGGTTTGAAAAGTCCATCTCTCAAGCACCTAGATTGGTTATAGGTTCTCTGTTAACAGAAGTTTGCAGTTAGCTGTTTCTCAGCTTACCCTTTCCTTACTATGATTTAGAACTTCTCACTCAGGTCTCTGCAGATTATCAAAATGGCAACTAATGGAAGAGGCAAACCTAATAAGCAGGATTTTCAACCCTTGAGTGTTATAATACCTTGTTGTATTGTGGGGTAGTAGCTGCTTTAAGATATGTAACATTCAGAACAAAAGATGAATTTGCTCAAGAACTGAAATATATATGAATGTGTTTGAACTTTGGGGTCAACTGCGGTGTGGTTTGGTGTGGAAATTCCTTTTGTATTCAGTATTCTGGTGATGGTTACTTGGAAATTCAGAAAATGCTTATAGTTACAGGTTTTAAAATAAAATTGTGGGTTACTGCAACATGCTGATGTTGTTCAGCATATTTAAGAAGAGGGAAAGGCAGGACAATATATCAGGAAGGAGACTCCTCTGGTTTAATCAAATAAGCTATTGTCATATAATCCATTATTGGTTGTTGCAGTTCAGGTATCACCACTTCCTTTTGTCTTAGCCTGGAGCTGTATTGAATTAAACCGCTACTAAACATACCTCAACTCCAGTTATATAAAATGGCTTCAACCATTCTTTCTTATATGTGTTGCTATATTAAGTGTCTCAAAGCTTCTTATCTATAGGGTTGCATTAACTATTCAGAGAAAATTAATGTAAGTACATGCAGAAAATAGCTCTGTAAGTAATGTTAAAAAGCATTCTTTAAAAATTACTGTATAGGCATTTTTTTTTTCTCTGTTTGGACATATTCTTTCTGTTGCACTTGTTAGAAGTCCCTCTTGTAGACTGTCACCACCATCATGTTATCCTGCTGTTGGGAAAAACTAAAACAAGAGGTAACATCACCTGTTGTTTTCTTTGCTGGTTATATATACTTTTAGTTGATATAGTCTAAGGCGTGTATTTGTGTGTGCTTGCATATCAGTTACTCTACTTTTTACATAATTCACCTAAGGTGTCTTACTCACTGCAAAGTAATCCGTTACCCCAATGGTTTTTAGCTTCTTCTAGTATCTACATTCTGTATGTATCCTTGACAACTGATTTTAGGACAAGCTAACTTTTTTAAAAAACTGCCTATTAATTTTGTTTTTTTTTTTTTTTTAAGAACAGTATGAATGCCTTTTGAACATTCGAATGGAAATACATTAATAGCTCCAGTGCTATGACATATATACAGGAAGAGAAGGTTTAAAGTAATGCATCTATTAAGAGCTGTTGGAAATAGCTCTTATCTGGAGCAGTCTGATCAGCATCCACCAGAGCTTTTGAGCATGGTTGGTCTACAGACAGTTAAACAGCCCTTCTCTGATTTTCCCACCTTCCTTGCAGTTCATTCAAAAGCACTGAGATTTCTTCTCCTGCGATGTTCTGTTAAACCTCTCCTTTGTCAGTTTTGCTCCTTTGTCCAATTTGGTGCATGTGCTCTTCTACTCCCTCTGCAGAGAATTTGGAGGAATTTGAAATGCTTTCAGTTTTAGCCAACTAATTGTCCTGATATGTTCCTGATTAAACCAGTCTGAGCTAGATAATGAAAACATCTGCTTCATTTGTTGTCAGGTTCTAGCTCCTTATACAAGCTTGTTTAAAGTACATTTATCCACACAACCAAAATCGGTTTCAACTTAGCAGTAAAGGCAGCCATTGTCAGTTTTACTGTTTTGCAACAGATTTGCTACATACTGTGAACCTTCAGCACATTTCAGCACATAATTTTAACCAGAAGTTGTAGAATACATGTAACAAGAATATAGGCTTGAAATAAAAAACAGTTTTGAGATGAGTTTGGTTGGCATTTTACACTAATTGAAATTCCTTTGTACATTATTCAGAGCAGATAACCTAACTTTCCCAGATATTCATGTCAATTTAATTTCAAAATTTCCAACAAACTTTTTGTGTTGTTCTTATTACCCTCAAAGACAGATATTAAGCTTTTTGTTTAAAAAAGAAAAAAGGAAATACTCCAGGGAAACACCTTCTCTCTGCAGTTTCCCATGCAGAAATGATGATGATCTGAAAGACAGAAGTTTGGGTTATTATGATGCCTAAGTTGTAAATAGCCCTGTGTATTAAGTATTGTGTATTTAGCTCTAAATTGCTCAGATGCTCAGATGTCATTATTTCTTCAGTCATAATAATGCCTCTTTATTCTCTTTGGAGAAAAAAAAAACAAAACACACAACAACATTTTCATAACAAAAAAAAAGGAAAGAGGCAGTTATTGCAAATATGCATTACCCATGTCATGTGTGATTAAGTGTTTTGCAACAACTTAACAGTGTATAGTGGGAAATTAGGTTTCAGTAGTAAACTGGCTAAGCAATGAGAAACAATACATCAGAAGCTTAAGATCAACTCCTTTGTTCCACTGCTAATATTGTTTGAAAGGAGTAAATTCTTGTACTGTATTCTGTGATAAAGGAGAACACTTTATGCCATGGTAAAGATTATTTTTTTAAGAAATAAGAAATGGTTTGTATACTACTTTTTTTATTTTTTTCCCTCTCATTAGCAGGACCAGTTCCAGGAATCTAAACCAACAGTATTTTTAACATAATTGAATGTGACCTCTTTCCTCTCTTCCTTTGACAGCGCCCCATATCTTGCTGTATACTGAGCTACTCCAGAAAATCACAGCAGTGAAAAGCACGGACGTGGTACACCATACTGGGAGAAAAGTTCAGTTGCCAGCTTGTAGTAGGAGGGATGCATATTCAAAAAGGCAGACTGTAGCTAGTTGCTATTCTTTATAACTTTCTTTAACTTTGCCTTTTATTGTAGTATGCTTTCCTCAATACAGTTTCACAGAAAACTCAATTCTGTCATCTGGTGTGATCTAACATTGCACGCGTTTTTACCTTTCTACTAATGTGCTGTGGGTACATCAATGGTATCCAACCTTGTCCTCATTTGGCCACCTAAGGTCTGTTCCCCATTACCATGTGAGTGTATATGCTTATCTAATGGAGCCACTGTGCTCACTTGCCCTCATCTGATGCAAAGTATGTACATCACTATGTAACCCAGTAACTGCAAAAAGACACTACACTATGTGGCATAGTTCAAGCACCCACTTCATGGAAAACAGGTACTTGGGATAAAGATACCCCAGAAAAGTTTATGGCAAGAAACAAAAGTTCATAAAAGTCCATATGAGTTGTCCTGATGATTTCTTCCTGGGCAGGAGAGTGGCAAATCTTATATGTTTTACAGAAAGACCCTTATAATATCTACTACCATATTACACATACCATTTATTGGAGAGTTTATCTATTTATTTATTTATTTCTTATTTTTAAACAAAGTTCGCTATCCCTTTTATGTGATGATTTTACATTTACATGCCACAATACTTGTTTTACTGCTACAGTTAATGTCCAGCTGAAAAATAAGGACTCTAACCAGTTTGGGAGGTCCACTGTCATTATGGAAACTTGTGATGACTCCAATTTTGGTAGACAAAACAGTCTGTGAAAGGAAATGGAGTAGCGACTTACCTGAGGTCTCACTGTATTTCAGTGGAATCCAGGCATTCTGATTCCCAGTGCAGTGGGTCTTTTGATGGACTGCTGCATGACCTCAAAATTGTGTTCAAATAGTCTACTGAAAAACTGCAGTTTAAGGATTTTTGTGAAATACTCCTCTGCAGAAGTCTCTGGTGTTTTTGAAATGAGGCAAAACTTTTCATTAAAGTTCAAGAATCTGAATGTTTGTATCTGGGAAGTGTTTACATCTTTGAATATTGTTCTGCTTAACTAAGAAATGTTGAGTTACATTATCAATCGTACTATAGGCTTTTTTTTTTTTTTGTTACCAATTTTAGGACACAATTTTATCTGATGTTCTGACATTTAATTTCCATAAGTCTAGGCTGAAATTAGGAGGAGTTGCAGGTAGGCAGTGCCTCAAAAGAACAGATTTTTATTTGATAGATGTATGACAGTGAGACCAGGAAAATAAGCAGGTGGCCAGACAAATCAAGAAGGTCTTGACTGAAAGTAACATGGAACTCAGTTCAATTCTTCTTACTTATTATTAAAATATTTGATATTTATGAAATATTTAATAGCATTTTGAACCCCTGCCCAGAAACCTAGGGGATTTTCCTTTTTCTTGCAGCTCAGAAATAAGCACTTTTTGCCATAGCAAGCAAGAGAAAGGAACTACAGTAAAATACCAGTTTAGAAATATAGAAAAGGCCAAAAAAGCCAGGTTTCCTGGTAAATGTCCTTGCAAGCCATGCTCCCTGCTAGTTATTCTCACTTGCTTTTACTGGATTCCCCTAGTGCGGTTAATCACTCCATCTGTTAGACAGCTAGCAGATTTTCCTTTGCTCTTTTGTGACTCTGATCTGGTTGGCTGTAGTTCACAGCAGCCTCTACGCTTCTCCAGTACATTCAGGACAAGATAAATGACAACTGAATACTTGGCTGAATATTGGAGCCTTTCCTTTAACTGTCTGAAGAAATCGTTGAGCTTGTTTTGCTTATTGCTTCTCTTGTTAAATTTGCAGGATCTACATTTAGTCAGAACAACATCTTCCTGGTAACACTTTATTGCTGGAAAAATGGATTCAGTTTGGTTCCCCTTGCTAGAATGATCCTGCATTGTGTCTCCATCTGCTTTGCTTTTTAGCTGCTATTTTAAGGAGAGGTTCTGAAATACCATGAGTATCGATTAGGCCTGCTCTGACCCAGTCCTTTGTCCTACTCTAGTCAACGCCGAGTGCTTTCATGGCTTTTCAGATTTGCATGGAGTGCTCCTACCCTTCGGAGCTCCTCCCTGGTTTTCAGCAGTGAGTGTGATTAACCGAATGGTTTGCGGTAGGCAATGGTGGCATGTGGAGAACACTTCAGAGCTCACTGTCTGCAAAAAAAGGACTTTCTCTGCTCCAGACAATTCATGGCACCTTAATACGGGAACTCTGCTTCTGATCTGAGATATGCATTTTGATGAATCAGTCTTTTATGTTGTGTCCCAAATTATATATAGTGCAAAGGGAATCAGTAGGCATTTGCAAAATGGCACGAGATGGTATTGTAAATCGTGATCATTAGACCATGTAGATTTTTAAAAAATGTTTGAAGCAGTTAAGTGTTTTTTTTTTTTTTTTTTTTTTTTTGGTTCAACATTCCAAGCCTGTACAGAAATGAATTAAACCACTGAGGATTTGGATTTTAGTTTGGATCCTTACCACAGTTTTTGCTTTTAAACTGTAATGGTAAAAACCCCCCTTCCCCAACAAAAAACCCTCTCTCAAGGCTGTGGCTATTAAAGGTTTGCCATATGAAAATTTGTCTAACTACCATGCTGTAGCAAAGGAAAATTTATTTGCCTTAATTTATGCACCTGGTTATCTCTTAGAGTATGCAGAGGGTTCACTGAAGTTGGTGAGCAGCTGTGAGAGGAGCAGGGAGAATGGTCGGGCTAGGCTGGAGCGTGCTGTTAGGGGTAAGGGAGCAGAGGCAGAGCCAGCAGTGACAGCGAGATGGGAGCGTAACTGGAGAGAGGCTTGAAACAGCAGTGCTTCACGGCTGCCATAGAGCACGGTGAGTGGGCTTGCAGGCCAGGGCTGAGCAGGTAAATTTCCTGTGCTTGTTACAGAGCAGTGCTTCTCCTCTCCTTGCCTTGAGCCTGAGGGATTTTCATGACCAAATTTGAATCAAACTTCTTTATCTGTTGGCCTCATGCTGAAGTCCTTTTCTTTAATCATATTCAAACAAGTTCTCCTTCGAATTATTAATGTCTTTATGCGCATTGGAAATGATGCTGTCAGGAGGGAAAAAAAAACTTATATGAAAAATCTTTCCAGGTAACTTTCATGTGTATCCCCTTCTGACTGCTCTTCTGAAACTGCTCTTATTCCAAAGTTTTTTTTTTTTTCTTTTTTTCCTGTTCAGTTGGTAGAAGCTGTATTTCTACCTCTTTCCTCTGTAGTGTTTTTGGTAGACTTCAAATTCTTATCCTTGAGTTCTGGCACAACCCACAAGGAGAAGGTTGTGTAGTTCAGATGGGAAGGCCATTTGAGATATTGTTTTCACTGGGAAAACTGGGAGGGATTTTGCAGCTTGCAAGGAAAGAATACTTTCAGCCAGTCAACAGCCTGTGGCACCTCCATCAGTAGAACACGGCAGCTCTTGCTTATAGGCTCTTAGTGGGAGCAGTAGTAAGAGAGAAGCATCCTCACAATAAGTAGTGGATTTTTGACATATGGGAAATAATGACGTTGCTGACAACAGTTAGGAAATGGAGCAATTCCTGTGGTCCTAACTGCTTGAGGACAGGCTCATAACAGAAGTAGTTGGTACTTTGGTATAAAATAAAATCTGAGTTTTTAAATTGTTAACTATGGTTTTTAAGGGTCTAGAATTCAAACCAGTAACCCCAAATTGAACGCACACAGAGAGATGAAATAAAGAGGTGTCAGGCTGGGGAAGTTCATTTAAATTTACACTTGAGCAGGGAAATGCTGATGCTCTTTACTTGAACATGCATAAGCCACTTGAATAACTGCATTATAATCGCCTAATGGAGTGCACTGTAGATTTTATTTATTGCTCAGTAAAAAAAAAAAAAAAAAAGACAAATCCAAATCGTTAAATACTTGATGTCTCATCTCATTGTTTCATTGGGAGCTCTTATGTATCACTGAGCAGCAAGAACATACCATGGTTGCTTACATTAGGGGGCTATTGTAAAGCTTAAGAGTGTCACCAGCCAGGATAAATAATTTTGATTCTACACATTCCCAACTATTATGTTTTTTAATCAAGAGAGGGAAAAAGAGAAAATTGAGTCCTTACAATGTGTTGCATCAAAACCTGCATTAAAGTTCCAATTACATGTTCATAAAAAAGGCATAACAGAAAATTAGATTTTTGAAATAACATGATCTTGCCATTTTCCCTTTCCTCCCTGTCTTCCCCCAAGTCTGGTAGAAGAGCTGATATATTTCTGTTGGTTTCTTCTGATTTTGCATGGTTTTGTCTTTTTACCCATGACGTAGTTTTCAGAATTGATATCACTTCTCTTTTTCAGCTGCACATCTGGTGACTGCAGGACTTAATTAGAACATTTCTAATAATCATCTCTGTCATTTCTTCTTACAATATATAAAAAATGGGACATGGATGCCAAAGAGTCCTTTTGTCATTTCCTGTTTGATCATTCAATAGCACTGAAGCAGAACATTGCAGAAGAGAAATATTGAATCAGAGAGCATCATAAGGAGCTACAGTTTTTCTTTAGTTTGAGATCAGCGCTAAAGACTTATGCTCATTTCAGATTGACTTTTTAATCTTCTGCAATTTAGTCTCAAGAGTTTCTTTGCTGTGGATATTCAAAAATGAAAAGAATTCACATCCCATGCCCTGCAATGTGAGATCACAAGGATTCCTTTTAGTTTTCTTCCTTCCCTACTGTTTAAATATTTCTTTCTGTAAAATGAAGTTCTGACACATCGATTATGTGCAGATTTTTAAGTATTGTATGAGGTTTTTTGTAAATTGTTGGACGGTTCTGTCTGCTTTCATGCCATGTAGAAATATTTCACTATCTGTTGTCTATACAACTGCAGCTGAGAAAGTATTTGAAATGCAACGATCACAGGCAGTTACGGCATAGACAATGGGGCTTCAGAATCAAATTCTGTTGCGTGGGTATTTGCAGTTACCCCACCTGTGAGGACAGAACCATTGCAAAGTTGCTCTGCTTCAGGAGCTAGCTAACAAAGCAGTGGAAGTGATGGTTTAGTGTGCAACCAGAATGAGATGAGACTTGCATTTTGTTGCTGTTTTCATTTGCTACTGTTGATGCTAAAAGAATGTTAAATGGGGGACTCTGTACTTTACCAAAGACTCCTAGCATGTACCCACAATGAGACTTTTCTGACATACTCTGTAAGTGTGTCTCTCCTTGACATTTCTCTTTAGCCCTCATGGCAGTTTCCCCCACTTTCTGTGATTCTGTACATTCTCCCTTTTGCTGAACCCTCAAAGCTCTTTCCAAGACTGTAAGCAACATTGGCATAAGTGAGAGCAAAGTAATTAAACTCATTGCAAGAGTAAACATTAGTAGAATGCCCTAAGTTGTGCTGTCTGCAGCTCTCATCAAATTATGTCTCTTTCCAAATGTCATTACAACTAGATGGGGTTTCTGCATGCCCTAAAGGTCAACTCACTGGCTGCTTTGGACGAAGACTAAGTAATAACAGATTAAGTTTTCTTCTTTCTCAGATTTCTTCCTTTCCTTTTTCTTTTTTGTTAATACGTTTGTTATCTCAGGTGCAGAACATTTCATTTCTTCTCCGGTGACTCATTGCTCAATGAATACAATAGTGGACTACAAAATAACCAGAAGACAAAAACATTAAAACTACTTACTGTGCACTTGATGTGTATACTTGATGACTCTTTCAGTGTTATTTACTAAAAAACAAACCAACAATTTATACTATAGCTTCTCAGTCTGCCTTTTGTAGCAAAATATTAAATGGCAGAGAACAGCAGATAGTTTTTTTGTGTGAAGTAAGGAGTGTTACTTATTGATTTCAGTAGCTGCCAATATGTCCTGGAGCTCTTTATAGCACTGTTAACTGGCATTTTCTCCTATGTGTATGTTTCAGTCGTATTAAAAAATAAACAACTTTTCCTATTAAATGTAGTATTTAACATCAAAATCACAATTCACACAATGTGGACTGTTTTTTTTTTTTATTATTATTTTTTTCAGAAGTCCTGAGTTCTGTTGTTGAGGGAAATGTTATGTGCTCATCAGACTGCATTTGTTTCTCTCTGTGCTTATAATCTACAAAAATCACTGTCTATTGCTATTGCTCAGATAGAGAATTAAAAGAAAATGAGAATTAGTTTTCCCAGTTACTGAAAGATTCCTAAAGAACATGAAATAGAATATTCTGAGTTAAAAATTTATTGTATTACAAGTAGTAAATCCATATTTATATTCCTGGGACTTGTTTTCTTGAACATAGTGGTGTTTCCAAGGTGATAGAAATGAAGAGAGCTACTGATACTGTGTAACTTGTGGACTAATACAAGAAAATCTTTGAAGACAAATATTACACATTAACTAAAGCGTTATAAGGGCACAAATTTTTGTGATTTGGTGCACATGTTGGACTTCAATTTCTGCTGTTAGTTTGTTGTGTTATAACGTGAAGGCAACTTAATATTTAAAAGCATTTGACATACATTCAGAAAAAGTGGATAGTGAGAAATATTTAAGTCTGTTTCCCTCGGTGGAAAGCCTTGTCTTCTGCTTAGACACAGAAATACAAGACGTAGTGCTAGCCAGCGTCATCCTGTATAATTAATCTTCCTGGCATCAGGAAGTTTAATCCATAATATTGGGCTCTTGCAGGGCTTCTTGTAGTCTATTTGTAGGCTGTATTGAAGTCTTTGTTTGGGAGATGCTGGGAAATATAAATCTGTATTATAATCAATTTGGAACAGCAGTTCTCTGCTGCCTGCCTTCGCAAGGTACATTCTGACAATAATACAGATGCACTTCTAAAATAACGTAGGTGGCTGTTTACAAGTCTGCAAGCAACCTTCACTCCCTGCAACTGTTTTCAGGGAACAGAGTCAGTGACAGATGCCCTAGAAATAACTAAGCAGAGAGAGTGTGTGTTGCTATGGAAGCTATTTTACTGCTTTATGCACACTGTGTCATCCAATTTAGAAGAACTTTGGAGCCAGTCAAATTGCTTACTTTTCCTTTTTTTTTTTTTTTCTTTCCCCTTTTTTCTCCTCCTCCCCCTTCCTCTTTTTTTTTTTTTTTTTTCAAATAAAATTTGCCTTTGGGGGCAAATCCTGCAAATCAGAACATAGCCTAGGTAAGCTGAGAACCCTAGGAGCAAAAAAGAAGTAATGTAAGCCTTGGTGTAGCTACTCAGATGTTTTGCAGCTGTGTGACTTTCCGAGGCTGTGTTAGTGTTTGCTGTGCGCCTGTATTCTGGGGGGAAAACTGCAGTTTTCTGGTAGTCAGGTTTCTAGTTCTGGTACAGACTTAAGGCGAAGCCTTGTACTACCAAGGGTAATTTCTGTGTGTTGCCTTCCCAGGTATAAATAAATGGTTTATTTCTCCCACTCTTTGTCTAATTTTTCTAGGCTGTAAGTGCTGCTAAGCAAAACTTTTACAAAAGTCTTTGTACGACTAGTGTGCTGGGACTCTGTTCTCAAAGCTGCTGGAATACAAACAGCAAAGGCTGAGCTGGAGCCATTGCTCCTCCCTAGATCCTCTCCCCTGCCCCAAGGCTAGTGCGAGACAGGGAGGAGTTCCTCCTTTAGACAAGATGTGGTTTTCTGTATTCTACTCTTATTTTTGATGCAGTAAAACTGCTGGGTTCCAGCGTACTCTGGGGCAGAGAAAAGAAAGAATTGATTGCTGCATTGGAGCTAAGGGAGAGAAAACAACATCACTGGGTTGTTAAACACCTATGGGTTTTTGAAGAGTTGTGTAATCTTTACCACTCACTCCTTTTCTCTCCATTTTTCTTTGTGCTGGTGCAGCGCTGAATGCAATAAATTTACACGACAGGCTTTACATTTTGTGGTGCTAAGTACCTGCTGGCTTTCCTGAGCAGGGAATATTTGTAACTTCCCAGCAGAGGCAGGCACCAGTTTCTACTGGAACTTTCAAACAGCTGACGCAGTTTTAAGTATTGGGGAGGATATTTACAGTATCTAAATAATTACTTGTGCCATATATGAGATCTTGTTGTGATGTATGTTGAGGAGACCTTATAATTAGTTCCCTAGGGAACTGAATGAAAATGTGACTCCCTTCTGCCCTTTCAAATAAAATGTGGCCTTGCTAATTAATCAATTTTAAGAATTCCAGGTACAGTCACATAAAAGTCACCATTAATATGGGTGCAAAGGTTGATAACTTTTGCTAAGAACACAAATGAAGGGGAGAAGAGCAATGATTAATCATTCCCCTACTCAAAAGTAATTTTTATTTAAACCCATCCTCCTTTTATATGTAACTGCAAGCTTGTTAATGGCTTAAAACTTCTTGCTGCGTGTTAAGTAGTTTGGGCAGATCACATATGTTGCTCCAAATGAGCACTTAATAACACTGAGCTGGTGACTTTTCAATGTAGCTAGCAAAGTACTAATTCTTCCAGTGTGAAGTGATGTCATGTGAGACTGTGGTACGTAAAAATGAGATGTATTTTCCTCAGAGCAGAACTCCAAAGAGTGCGGCCCAGTGTTCCCTCTCTGCCATTATTCCAAATGCAGCTGCTGTGAGGAGACAACACGTGTACCTCACATCTTCAAAATGTGTGAAATACCATTTCAACATCCTCTTGCTCACACTTAAACTACTTGGGTGAGTTGTTTGTTTTGCAGGGTAAGGAGAGGAGAGGGGAGGGGAATAATTGTAACTGCAACTTCAGTTCTTCACTGGGCCAGAGCAGATTTAGTACTCCTTGGCAATAACTTTGCACATTGGATACTAAGGCTTTAGCTCAGTAATAAATATCCTCTGTAATTCAGGATGGTGCTTTGGTATGTAAGTGGAGCACTAGTGGCAGAACAAACATGCCGGTCAGTGTTGTCTATATTCCTCACACCTTTTCTATGGGAGGCTAATGCTTAATATTCAAGATAGCAAAAAGGATACCAAATTGATGTCCTGTGTCAGCAAAATGTTTTACCGCGTCCATAGCTGAGTAATACGAGCTACAAGACATAAATAATGTCAATATTAAAAACTTAAAGCTAGAGCAAAAAATGAAAAATATGGGCTATACAACCTATATACGTAGTGTGTGTGTATATATGTGTGTATCTTCCTCCATTATGAATGGATGTCCTAGATGCACCATGTCAGCCCAGATGGAAGTCAGGAAATCCTGACATCTTCATTTGTATAGCTGAAATCAGTTTCATCATCTCTAGAGCATGTAGCTTCATGGCTCTTGCAGCATCCTATAAGTCACTCTGGTGTTCTGAGTGCTGTAAAAGCATTTCAAAGTTTGTCAGTGTCCAGAAGCTCAAGGTAATTAATAATTAATTACTGTTGTTGTTTAACCCAACAGGCAGCCAAGCACCACACAGCTGCTCACTCGTTCCCCTGCCCCCAGTGGGAAAGGGGAGAGAATCAGGGGAGAAAAAAAAGAAAAAAGAAAAAAGTAAGACTCATGAGTTCAGACAAAGGCTGTTTAATAGGACAGAAAATAAAGGGAAAATATTAATAGAAAAAGAATACACAGAACCAGTAACGCACAATGCAATTGCTCACCACCAGCCAAGCAATGCCCAGCCCATCTGCGAGCAGCAGCAGCCCCCTGGCCAACTCCCCCTGTTACTGCTGAGCATGAGGCCACATGGTGTGGGACATCCCTTGGCCAGTTTGGGTCACCCGTCCCAGCTGGGTCCCCTGCCAGCTCCTGGTGCACCCCCAGCCTCCTCACTGGCAGGCAGCACGAGAAGCAGAGAAATCCTTGGCTCTGTGTAAGCACTGCTCAGCAGCAGGTAAACCATCACTGTGCTCTCAGCATTGGTCTCACCCTAAATCCAAAGCACAGCACCTCACCAGCTGCTAGGGGGAAACTTAACTCTAGGCCAGCTGAAACCAGACATATGTGGATGTACTGGTCAGCGCTTTGGCTATGACCTGGTGCTGCCGACTTCAGGTGGATTTTGTTACACATTTACTTTCCATTGGTAGGTGTCAGGCCCTAGGTGCAGCCCCCTCCCCTATCCTAAGGGTTTGGCTGCCTGTACTCCAAGCCAGCTTTCATGGGATGCAGCTGTGTAACATTGGTTCAGAGTGCTGTGAGAAGAGAACACTGAAGCCTTTGGGGACCTCCCCCTTTTCCTTGGGAGCTGCTTTTAAGCTCCATCTTGGTGTACTTGCTTGAGTTTCATTGCCTGTGTTGGCCCACTTATCTTGCTGGTCCTGATCTTGACCCCCCCTGACTCTATTTTGAAACTTGCATGCAGACCTGTGGCATTGCTACAGGTATGGGTGGCAGTCACTGGAGCGTGCTTCACCTTGGTTGCTGTTTCTGACCAGCTCTGCTCTTTTTGCTCAGGTACTGTGGGGTTGTGCCCTGTGGCAGTGAGGAGCTGCCTGTGCCTACCTTGTCATGCTCAGCTCCGGGCTGTTTGCCTGTCCTGGTGCTCCCTGACGCTGTCTTTAAACAGTCTGCAGTTGTGGCAGCCCTGGGGGCAGTTCTGTGATGCAGATTAACAAGTATTTATTTAATTTTTATTTGTGATCTTAAAAATGATTTGGAGATGAGCCATTTTATATTTCCCAGGAATGAGTTTTATAATATTTATTTCATATCCCTCAGCTTTTGGAACACTTCTGTGTTTATAATCTTAATAATTGGAAAAATCCAATAAGCCATGTAAAGGCCCCTTTTTTTTTCTTCCTCTCTTTGTTATATAAAAATGGTTTGCTCTTCAACATAGAAACTCTCTCTTATGGTGAGATTTTGAAAACAAAATGGCATCTATTTGGAGACGTGGATGACTTAAAAAAAAAAAATAAGACTGTGGAGTAAGTCACTGGGGAACACTATCCAGTGTGGCCTTGTACGTGCAAACTAGCATTACAACATACATGTATGTGTAGGTTCTGCTAGTTTCCCACTACTTTGTTGTATATACAGCATGTACATCAAACATCAGTTTTGATTTTGTTTTGTTTTGTTTTTTCCCTACAGTTTGGTAATGAGAACTTAGGGCACATAAATTGTTACTGTATTTCTAAATACTACCAGTGCAATGAGTTCCAAAGGCTGGTGGCTCTAAGTAGGGTTCCTGTAAGAGGAACAAGGACTCAGATTCCAATGTGTACCAGTAGTGTCTGGATGTTGTGTCATAGCCCAGTGCGATGACAATTTGAAAACTCATCTTCATATTGCAAACGACATCCTTCTGATTATAGGATTTGCTGTTGCAGTGGAGTATGGTGCAGAAGAAATTCTTGTTTAATGTGGGATTGAATCACTATAGTTACTGAAGATTAAAAGAAAATCTCAAATTAGAATCATTTGTCATTTTATTCTCTCCAGTAAGAAGTGTTTATTTTTCCTATGCAAATTTAATTTGGTAGTGCTTGTCAGTTAAATGGAGGAAAAAACTTTCCGACAGCCAAGTGAGAATTGTTGTGCATTCCAGTACTTTACTTGAATAGGTAATTTTTAATGTATATAGATTTTAATTTTAAGCTGTAAATAATGAAGAGTGTGTACACACACCTTTTTAAATGTGCAAGACTACAGTACAACAAGCTGTTTCTGAGAAGCTGAGCCAAGCTTGACTGAGCAGACTCTCGCTGGACTAAACTTAATTCAGCATAGGGAGCAGATGCTGTATAACAAAAGGATCTGAAATGGGAAGGAGACCTACCAGGCAGGCAAACAAGGATGAGGAGAGACAGTGTGAGACATTTCATTCGAACAAACCCTTGCACGCATGTCCTAACTGTAAAGGTTGAATGCCTTTTGAGGTGGAAGGGGTTTACGGATTCTGACATGCCATCCTGAAGCAAAAATAATGCGCTTCTCTCGATAGCACTGTCTGCTTCGTCTGAGTCTTTTTCCACTTCATAAAGAGCATTAATCTCCTATGTGGTGTGGCATGGCTCCAGTTGTTTGCTTGGGAGCACAGGCACTGTCTGCCTCTGTAAAATCACTTCCACATGAAGCATTACTCAGGTAGGGATTGCTGCTCAGTAGTCCCTCTATAACATTTATTCTTATTTCTCAAATGTGCTCTTACAGCAAGGAAATAAAGAGGTAGAGAAGAAAAAAGTTGAAAGGCCAGTGCTTTACCTAATTATACAAGGAAACCTTTCAGGGAGGATTTTTTCTCAAGGAGAAAGGGATGTACAAAGCCTTTACCAAAACCATTCTAAGGGCTGTAACCACAGAAGTCTGTGCTCCAATAGTCCTGATACTGACGTTTAGGAGTGCCTGGATCTGCTCTAGCCCTGCTGACTACTTTCAGCTCTGTCTTGTCTGTTTAAAAACTAGTGGTTTTCAGGGCCATGGACTCTTGACTTCTGAGTAGCATCAGGTTTTGGAAATCATTATGCAAACTGATCCTGAAGCAACGTTTAGTAGAGACAATGGCTTTGGTGATCTGGACTTGAAGTTCTTTAAAAAGGCCTGCCTTTATTAAAATAGAACTCCCGTGTTTCCAATCTGTTGTTCATTCATCTATTCGTGTTGACTTACTGACCCATGGATTTTGTTTTGTTTTACTCCTCTTGGCACACACAATGCATGCAGCTGCAGAAGAGCTAACTAAACGTAGTGGGCTGGGTTTTTTGTTCGTTAACTACCAAAGTATTGGTATTCTGTGCCAGTATCTTTCATCCTGTGTTTCAGTGCAGTGATATACCAGCTTTCTATCTCTGAACTGCTTGGAATGTTTGAACTGCACAGGCGTCCATAAGGACCTCAATGAGCCTCCAACCTTTGTTGGTGATAGGGCCTGTGACAGAGAAGCCAACTTGGCTGTTAAATCAACTATGAGAGTGTAGGGCTGTGATACTAAAGAAAACAGAAAATCCAGCCAAATCTGAGATCATTAATAGAGAGTTTGAATGATGCTTTGAATCCTGCTTCAGACAAAATGTTGATGAGAGGCTTGTATGGGATCTGATTCAATAGCACTGTTTGAACATTGGTCAAATACCCGAAGATTTGACAAATTATTTAAATAATAAATACTGCTCTTCTGACCATCTCCTGAAGTTCCAAGTGTAACGTTTCCATGAAATACAGAAAAAATAACCTTCAGATAACTTGGTGATGTATTATTAGGTGTTTCATTGTCTGGTCTTTGACTGAGGTTCTTCGCCCTTATATTAAATTTAGTTTGCTTTATGTATTAGAGGAGGAGTTTGTGTGATGAGACAGCAGTCTTAACCCAGAATAAATGTTTTAGTGCTTGCTCTGTACTTGGGATTGTTGACCAGCCTTTTAGTGGTGTGTGGTTTTGCCTACATGGTTGCAGCAGGGAGCTTGCCACTGGGAGGCAGGCCGCTGCTTTAGGCCATCCCAGATCTCCTGGGATGCTGCAGTTAGCGTTAGTGCCTCTCCATACTTCCCACTATTTTGGCAGCTCTTTCCTGACTTTGTGCTTTTGCTTGCTGCCTCACAACAATTTTTAATAAGCTTCTAATTAGTGTAGATCTCTAAGTATAATTAGAACAATTGAGAAATAAATGCATACCACAAGAGTTGTTTTTTATTAAAAAGAATAAAAATGTATTAGGTAATTCATAGGCAATTTAGTCTTTTGTGTAACCACAGGTATGTTTTGGACCTGTTTATAGCACTAGTCTTGGATATCCAGTAAAAAATCATTACGTATGCCATATAAAAATTCATACTCTGGGAAGGTCACTTGCATAGGGTTTTTTTTCTTTCCTCCTAAATTGAAATAAAGGTACATCAGCAACGTATGTTTCTCTACATGTTTTAAATTTAGAATATACATGGTGCTGGTAAAATTAGCAGCAGAAAGTTATGGATCCCAAGCTAACCATCTTTTTTTCTTTCCTTCCATTAAGCCAAGTTGAATTTCTTCTTCAGAGTCTCTAAAGATAAATGCAGTCTTCAATGCCAGGTTTCAGCCCTTGAAAAACTTTTTATTTAGTAATAAATCCATTGGAAAAGAGGTTTACAAGAAAAGTGCTGACACAACCTTAACCATCATAGCACAATTAGTTTAGCTGCAGGTTTGTTGTAATCCCAGAACAATAACAGAAAATTGTCATGTCAAACAAATTCCATCTGTCCTTTGTATCATTCGGTCCCTGGATTATAACTCTTTACATATGATTATGTCCTCTTCAATCAAGCTTTTTAATATCAAAATTGCATCCAGCTTTTTAATTACTTCAGTAAAGAAATACTGAGTAGAGAAGAAGTTAGCCAAAGACAAAGGACAGAATAAATGCATCTTAAAGGCAATAGAAGTACTGTGCTCAGGGTTGTGTAGGTTTTTTTTTTCTAACTTTTCTGTTATGAGAAAACAGTTCTGAGTTTAAGACAAACATGTTGACAACCCTAAGTCCTCTTGTATCCTTGTTACAAAAACATGAACTATTAAGTGGGCAACAATAACTTACTTGTCTTCCTGACCCACACTAAGAACAGACAGAAGAATGCCCGTAACTGTGGTATGATTCTGTAAGCTATTTGTCACCACCATAACAAAATGCCAGAAGGGAATACTAAAATCTTTGCACTGGAAAAGTGGGAGGCAGAGAACCAAAAACCCACTAAGTGCATATATGATTCCTTCGCTTCTTCACTCTCAGATGTTACCTTTTAATATATCTTGAGACAGTGAGAGCTGTATTTCTTAAAGGCTTGCAGAGGCAGTGTTTTCTCAACAGAGCAACATACCAAGATTGAACTTAATTGAAAGGGATATTTCTTACATGGGCTTAGTAGTGGCAGCAGAAAAAAAATCTTTGACGAGGAAAAGGAAGAATTTTCTGTGTGTGTGTATGTGTATATATTTGCTGTAGAAAATTGAATCCTGTTCCAAGAAGAGAAGTGGAAACAGCATTTCTGCCTCCTATCTCTGCAAAATTTCTTGGACAAAATCCAGGATTAAAAATCTAGGAAATAGTTCTCTTCCCAGGAGAGAAGAGGTAAAGAAATGAATTGGTGCTTTGCTTAGTTAAAGTTTTTATGAAGAAGTCAGGTGTTACTCAAAACACTGGAAGCAAGCTAAATAGCTTACTGAGGACAAACGAGCACTGAGAAGTTTGCGTTTTCATTGTCACTCCCAGTGGTGAAACCCTCCTAGCTGTGGTGTGTGCATGGCAGTGACGATCACAGCTTTGCAGTGGTGAGTCTCTTTCTTTTGTTTTAGACCAGGACTGTTTCTGTCCCTGCTGGGACAAAGGATTTGTGACAGGTTGTCACTTAAAAGATGGAAACTTGAATTCTAGCAGTGACCTTAGTTCTTGTGTAAGGTTGCTGCCCAGGAGCACCTTCTAGAATATCTGACATAAGGAGTGTTGTTTTTTTTCCTCCCTAAAATTTTGGAGTTTTATGCCATTGTCAACCTGAGGGAACTAGAAACAGATTCACGCTTCAAATACTCAGACTGTCTCTTGTCTGCCTAGTTAATGGTCTGTTCACCACCCTACGTGTAAAGGAATTTAAGCCAAGTGATAGGTATTAGCAGGAATCTTCACACTGATGTCAATGGCAGTGGGCTTTTATACAGGTACTCGCTGGAGCAACATTTTTCTAGGGATTTCAGGCATTCCTCTTTATCCAAGGCATGCTCTAGCAGTGGCTAGTTCAATTGATGCTGGGATCTCCTGTAAAGGCGCAGGGTGTATCCTGGCTCTGCCCTAGGAGTGTTCATGTTTCTTATGCTCCCATACAAATGCTTCCTTACACAGAGCACATACTGCTGGATTTGTCTTCCTATCTTTGCAGCCCTCAGGTGGTGGTGGTATGCTTTAAGAGTTTATTCTCTATCTGAGCTTTCCATATGGGGTCAGTTGCCTTGCCACCTGCCCATAGTTCCTGATGATACACAGTGGTTGTACAGCGCACTGTTCCTCACAGGATGTCCTATTGTTTTCACCCTGATGTGTTTCAGTTTTGCTCTGTCCCATCTTCAGTTTCAAGTTAAGTTGGGAAAAAAAGTCAGTAAGGATGTAGCCATTGAACAACTTCATCACAAGGCATCTGAGAATCTCTTTGGCTCCTTTGTTGCAGGCTAATGGTCTTAATATTCTGTGAGCGAGCTCTCTCCTTCCTGCGAGAGCACAGATAAATGGCTCCAGCAGTACCAGATGAGGCGGCGGCACTTACAGCTGTTTCCAAAAAGCGCTTTTTGTGCTCAGAGAATGGGGACGGATACTTTGCCGAATGTGCACGCGTGGAGAGCGCTAGTTAAAACTTTCCCCAGTGAGTTTTTGTTTGAGTGTTTGGCAGGAACAAAAGAGCAGTTTCCACAACTGAATCTGTGCTTGTTGAGAATGAACTATGTTTATATGGGGGCGAGAATCCAAGCTCAAATAATGTTTTTTCCTCAATTATGATGCATTTCTCTTGTGAGGTTCCTTCACTTACATTTTCTGTAAACTGCCCCCATTCTTGCAGCCCATATGGAGGGAAAAACTGAGTCATAAACTGGAGTATTTTGGTGAAAGATGAAAAGCTCAGGCTGTTTTAGTGTAATAGGCAGAATGTGTGTCTTACAAACACCTCAAGCGTGCTACTGCCCCCCTCCCCAGCATGTCATTGCTGTTATTTAGATTGGTTTACAAGTGGACAATTCTGACTGTATCCTCTTTATGTAAATTGCTGCTCATGTGAAATGAGGCAGAGAATCAACTTGCTGTGCATCTCTGCCTGAATCAGAGAGTTTGTGTGTGACTTCTGCAGAGGTACGCACTAGGCACCAGTGCCACAGCTTCGCAGCAAAGCCCCGGCTTCAGCAGCCACCAGCTATAAACACAAGCTCTCAGGGCTTGCATACGGAATAGATGAGTTTATGAAATGAAGCGTTTGCTGACACCATTATGTGGTCACTCTTCTCACTTTTTCTCATAAAATTAACAGGGAGATGGATGGGCAGCTGTCCCCAAGTGTTCCTGCAGAAGGACACCGAGAAGAGGGGGTCACTGGTAAATCCACCAGCGGCACCTGCTGAAAACAGCATCTTTAATCTTCCTGTTGCAACTGAGGAAGTTTTACTCCACAAATGGAAAAGTGGCAGTGGCTTATTTGATGCCAAATGTAGGGGGCAGTTCTGGTGCATGTTTCAGGCTATGGGATGTCTGTGCAGTCAGTACAGGGGCACTTGTAACTGCAGAGGAGCTGGGAGCTGTCACGGCCTTACTGAATGGGAATTGCCTCACACTTTCTTGCTGTTGAACTGTACTGTCTGTGCTTTTCTTTCTTCCTTCCGACCCAGTGCTGTAGAGACAGAAAGTCATGTTACCCCCTGTGCAAAGAGCTTGCTCTTCATACAGTGTGTCACCACTACCAGGTCCGCCGTGCGACAGGTCCTCCTCAACTAATCTGTAGCCCACAAAGTAGTGCAGCATCAAACAAATTGTTCAAAAGCATCATTTGTATCGGCTGCCTCTCCTCACCTGGGGGCACGATTCATCAGTCACTTGCCAGGAGCCTCTGTCAGGCTTGGCCTGTCCACCATCACTTATTTATATTGCTGGTAAATTGTTTGCAGGCAGGCTGAGTGTGCTGGAACTCTGAAAGCCCAGAAGTTAAGCCCAGCCTACTGCTGCGGCAGGTAGCTTGTCTGCAACAGAGAAGTGAAGACCTTTATTATGCAGCTGAGCAGTGAATGATTGCTGAGGGCTTTGGGTATGAGTCCTTCGAGATCAATTGTTCTGTTTTGCTGAGTAAAGCAGCAGGGTTGAGCTCAGGGTTTAGGGATGGTTGTTTGGAAGGAAAAAAAAATAAAAGGCTAAGGTATTTGGGCAGGCAATTATCTTTAGCTTCAGTGGCTGTTAGGTGGCTAAATTCCCTGGTGGGGCTTGAAAACCTCAATGCTTCCCTACACTCTTAAAATATCGACTTTTACCAAAAGCAGAGATTTATGAGCTTCTTCAGATTGAGGACTGTTGCTGTTTCTCAGTTTAGTTTGTCTGAAATACCATGGGAAAGCCTCAAACTGCTGTATTGTTATTATTTATTTATATATTCTTGTGTTAAGTGCAGATATCAGACTTCTTCAGTGACTGATAAATACTATTGAGGAATTAGGTGAAAAATCACAGGCTTGTATATTTGATAAGAAACACAGTAACCATGCTGAGTTTATGCAGGCTCCACAGAAAGGCTAAGAGCTGAGGAGTGTCTGAAAGAGGCTGAGAAAACACCCAAGTGAAGAAAAATATGCAGCAGAATGGCAGTGCATAAAAATTTGGCTACAGGAATAACCACTTAAGTGGGGGGCAGAGGGGAACAAAAAAAAAACAAAACAAAACAGTTCTTGTAGATGGCTGTCTGTCAGCAGCTTCTGGATCTTCCATAGGGTGCTCAGATGGCTCTTGTGCTCCCTCCAAAGATATCCTAAGACAGCCTGGGATACCTGACACAGCGTGAGCTGCACAGGAAAGTAAATCAGGCATTTTAAAAGGCATTCACCCGCTGCGTGCAACACATCTTAAAGCTCTAAATCTTGAATTACTTGAATTTGAGGTGGCAATGAAGTTCCAAATCCTGTATCTATTCCTAATGCAACTTCTGACAGTAAGGGAGTGGGTGAGAGCCTACAGCCATTTGCTGTCATTAATATGGGGGACAGGCTGCTTGGAGTGCACCCCCTGAGGACAATGTTCCACCATTATGTGTACACAGATATGACCACAGTTCCAGTCCGGCTTTGGACTGCACATACAGTTTTATTACTCGCATTCTTCTTTGCTCACTTCTTGATGTTGAAGTGTTTAAAATTATTCCCAACCAGTGAGTCTGCCTTGCTTTTTTTTTTTTTTTGTGAACTATTTTAGGCCATTTAATTTCAACGGATGCTGAGAATAGCCTTCACTTTTTTTTTTTTTTTTTTTTTTTTTTTTTTAAGAATTAGACTGGAATGTTTATATTGGTTGGCACAAGATCACAATCAGAAATACAGAGAGCAAATGAAGGTGTAGAGTTTGTTACTGAAAAAGAAACTACATATGTGATTGTGATAACTTTCTGATTGATATTTGGCATACTATGGCCCAAGACTCTTGTCTCAAATGAGAAAGTCAGTGTGAAGTCTTAATATTTAAATTAGTGATTTCTTAATCAGTGACATACTTCAGAGTGTTTTCAATATAAGGCAGATATTGAGCAGTCAACTCCTTGTGTATGCGAAATTTTTGTATACAGCATAAAATAACAGATCTTGATTAGCTAGTAGTAAAAACCACTCCATATGTGAGCTGGATAATAACATTTTCTCCTTATAGTGCACTATCATCTTTTCTGGAATTTCTCCAGCGTGTGCTGAATGTTGGCTTCATCTGCAGAGCAGTTCTGGTGTGCTTGTACTAGATTCATGTTTCATTTATTTCAAAAATAAATACTGTTCCAGGTGCGCAGCAGCTCAGCTTTGACATCTGATGGAGACGTAAGAGTCCAAACCAAGGACTAGCTGCTGGAACAGCTTTGAATGTCCCCATCACAAATATGATTCAGTCCAAGGGATGAGATTAAACTGAGTTTGAAGTAATCTAAATCTAAACACATAAATCTAAATAGATACATGGAATTCTTGACTAGCTGCTTTGTCTTCCTAGTTAGGTACTGTTGTATCAAATGATTTGCTAAAGCATACATAGCTTATCAGTGTGCTTCCCCACAGTTAAACTACTTCCAGAAGGCAAATAATGACAATTTCTTTAACAAGATCTGAAACTACAAGGCACAAGAGCAACAGTATCATTTTGAGAACTTTTTAGATGTGGTATTGCTAACTTTCTTTTTCTTAATCCTCTTAGGTTTTGTACATTGATGTGTATGTTTTGTTGATGAAATGTTATCATTTAAAACTAAGACTTTATACACTTGCCTCTGTCAGTGAGCAGTATCTTTTTTTTCTTTTTTTAGCCAAAATCCTTTCTCATTGCTGTGAATCCTATTGCTACAGAAAGAGGTCACTCACTGAACTTCACTGCCTTCTCTGTGAGTGAGCACTGCACCCAATTGAGTCATCTGTAACTCAGATTTTTCTTGTCAATGTGTGTTTGGCAGTGTAACTTTTTCAATATTTTAGTATTTTAGAAATGTTATTAACATTTAGATGTTAATCATTTTTATTAACATCACTTTGTGATGTTAATGAATAGACTTGTAGACCTCATAATGGACAGAATACATAACCTAGCAGGTGTTTTCTTTCCTCTTCTGTGTGTGGATGACTGTTCCAGCACATGGATACTTGACAATATATGATACAGGATGTGGACGATAAATTGCCTGGAGAATTGGGAATAGGAGCAAGCAGAGTGAGTTCCACACAGTGACACTGATTTTAAACTACCTGTGATTCATAGAACATGCACATGGACATTGATAATGCAGCAACTTGTCTTCTAATTTGACTAGATTTGGCTGAAGGTTTTCCTGTATGCATGACCTGCTACCAGTGTGAGCCATCCTTGTTCTGCCATACTATTGTTTTGCTGTAGATTCTGTTCTTTTGGGCAACTTCAATGGGCAAGGTTTTTCTTACATTTTGACTAGTACAGTAAGTAGCAATGTTGACAAAATTTATAAAATTTTATTATGACTGGAGAAGATGCATCTTTCAAAAAGTAACTGGATTTTTCTGGCAGCCGTGGGAAGAGGGATAAAGGAAGTGCACATGAATGTTTTCTGAGCCTTTTGGAAGGCAGTAGGGTGGGAGGACATTTTAGCACACAGCACACTTGCTGTCCAGGTAAATCAGTCTGTTTCACTTTCTTATGTGAAGCTGTTTCTGTTGTGATGTAGGGTCCCCTACCTAGCCCTGCTAGCTCATTTGAAAGTGTTACGAAGGGTGGTGTGTATGTGAATGAAATAACCTAGATGAAAACGTGGTTTTGGATGGCTCACATACTGCTTGATCTTTGAAACCATCACTACTTCATCAGTATGCTATAAGAGACACAAGGTGAGCTTGAATTCAGAACGTGTCTTTTTTAAATTACTCTTTTGCTTTTATATTCAGTCATGCTGCCTTGTTGGGCAGTAGGGAGAGAAAACTATGATTGTGTCTGCAGAGAAAATCTTCTGAGTAATTGCACTAGATGTGTGGTACTGGGCATGATGCATTTGCATCCCAACTTGTGTATTTGACTGCCCCCATAAGGGGACACTTCTGAGCTGACGGTTCCTTTTCACTTTCAATTCCTTTCCTTTCCACAACATCACAACTCTGCGTGATGATCTTCTATTAAAGAAAGAGAGATTGAGTAACTACAAACCATTTTAATGTAATAAGACTGAACTCAGCAGCAGCACTGCAGAACATGTATTCAGTGCAGATGAAATCAAATTATTTGCAAGTGTTTGTACTCACTGGCTCGACTGTGGTGGAAAGGAAGGAGAATGTTGCTTGCAAACACTACAACTTGCTGCCTCTGAGGATTGTCAGAATGGCAGCTGTGGTTTGCCTGCTAGACTCTTGTTAAAAATAAAGTGAAATCAGAAAATGTGTGTACTTGTATTTTATGACTTTCCGTTTCCTTGTCCCATCTCCCCCTCCATCTGCATCTTTGTGATATTACGTGGGGTGTCAGAAATTCTGGTCTCATGGTTCAGGCTTCCTGGAGAGACAGAGCCAAAGTACTGGATTCTCGTTCTGAGAATTTTGCATGTGCATACAATACCCCTGGGAATTTGAGACTAGCCTAAACAGTCATGTGAACCTAACTTGAGATTGTTTGTTATTAGCAATGTATTTTCTTAGGAGTTTTGACTGGGTGTCTGGACTCTATTCCTTGGTTTGATCACTTAAGAGTAGCTTACCTGCTTATATATGTATGTATTTATAAAGCAGATCTTATTTTGTGAGGCCATCCAAAATATGGTTTTGTTGGAATGGGAATGTAGCCAGCAATTGACATAATAGTTCACTTCATAAATCATTGCTGAAAGTTTAATCCGAGTTCCTACTATGGGAATTCATCTATTCCCACTTGTTTGTAGCCTGGCCTGAATGCAGATTATTGCAGTTGCAGTTTTGTTTAGGATTAACATTTGTTGGTGCAAAGAGAAATGTGGGGTCCAGAGCAGTGAATGAGAAAACTGGCAATGTGCTTCCCCCAAGTGATAATCTGTGACCCCCAACAGGACTGTCAGAAACCAGCATGTGTGTACCCCACAGTGCAGTGCACTGCGTCCATTGTATCCAGTGCCTTTAGGGAGATTACCACAAACCAGTTTCACAGAGACAGTGTTAACTCGGATGTGCAGTCACTACAGAATAGAATCCTACTACTAGTGGGAAAAGATTTTCCTTAAAAAACAAAAACCCTCAAAGCCCTGCTTGATCTTCCCAAGTGTCCTGTACCCAGAGGCAGAGTCCCACTGAATGCTTTTTGAATGGTAGGTGTTTGACACAAACTACAAATAAGATTTTCTTTGCTGTTGGAAAATGCATTTACTGCTGAGCTGCTATGTTGTTTTCAGTTATAATTGTAGGCTAAAACATGCCTCATCAGATCGCAGATATAAATCTCACAGCAGGATTACTAATACCAACATACAAAGATGTAAAAACAACAAAGAAACACCATGTTCTCTTCCCTTTGAATATACCTCACTCTCTGCAGTCAAGTTAATTTGAAATGTGACTCCACTGAACAAAATACACTGCAAACTCAGGAACATTTGTTTAGCGTCAGTGATACTCATATATATTAGCAAGAATCTTTTTCTTTATACCTCTGGCTGACAGCAGGTCTGCCTTTGACATCTGCTTTTGGTAGCTTGGGTTGTGCCCAACTTATGGAGAATCCTAGATCTCCCTCTGTTACTTTACATCTCCTCTCTGCCCCTCTGTCTCTCCATAAAATGAACAACTTTGTCTGGTGTTCTGAACAGAGCAGCAGTAGAAGAGGCTTCTGAAACAGAAGTGTCTTCCTGCTCTCAGCTCGGTAGCTTGTTTCCTTCAGCCCAGACTGAGTGAGAGTCATGCTCAGTACTAGGCTGATCCTTATAGCTGACTTTTGGTGGAGGCATCCTGAGGGATTTCTGCAAACTTGTGTTAAGTGGATGAAGTAATACTTTGATTTTACTTTAAAATGATGAATACACTAGATGACTGTGGATAACTTACTAAATGCAGCAGGTATGACTATGAGGGCTTCCTGCCAAACTCTAGCGTGGCATGTCAAAGCACGTGAAAAGTGGATTGTCTTAACAAAGGAAAACAAACGTAGATTTTCCCCTTTTTAATGTTTCTTGGAAAGAAGGCATGGTGGGTGAAATAGAGAGGAGGAGACAGAAGAAGATGAAAAGGAAACCTTGTGTTTGTCAAAGCTGTAACTGAGAAGGGTCATATGGTTGTGTTTCTCATTTAAAATACTAAGAATAAAATTGGTCTATATGGCATGCCATGTGCCCTGCAAAACTGCTGCAGTGTTTTGGTTATAATGTACCATATCACCTCTTGCTATTGATGTTTGCTTTAAAATCTTTACTGTATGCTCGTGTTTTCTGGCTGGAGCCTACTCTTTTCTATATGGAAAATATCAGTTTGCTTTGCCACTGTTTTCTTCTTGTCTTTGAAGACCTGCTTGTTCTGCTTGCAAGACTGTAGGCAAAATCAGAAGAGCTCTGAGTTTCTGTGCAAAAGTGGTGGGCTGGTGACCTGACAGTTCCTATGCAAAAACTTGGGCTGGTGACCTGACAGCCTCTGAGCTGTACTGCTTTGATATTTGGCTAGAACTTAGTGAAATAGAAGTTAAATAATGCAAGTTGAAAACATGTCATAAGTGGTACACAGATTGAAAAGATGCTCTGCATCTTAAAGCAGAGGTCACAAACCTGTTCTGTGTTGTCTGTCTAATGAAAGAGTCACTGGCAGAAGTAGTAATAGCTGCTACTTCTGCTCTGAGCCTTCAGCTGGTTTAGAGCCCAGTGTCTATTTTTTTTTTCCCACAACATGGAAAACATCAGGCATGGATCGGACTCCAACTTCCCTTTGGAAGTTTCTGGTTTTGCTGTCCTGTTCTTTCATCTTAGTTTTCTGTGCAGTTCACATTTCCCAGGCATGACAAGAGTAAAAATATTTGTATTTTACCAGTCCTATTAATAATGGGGGGCCACTCCTCAGCTGGTAACTACCTGGCTCCAGTTGCATTCTGACTTCCATAGTCTTCAGCTGCTGGATGTGTAGCTGAGTCTTTAAAGGTCTGCAAGTGTAAATTAAGAAAATGCCAATATCTTGTTTGCTGTACTCCTTGTGTATACTGATGAATAATCTTTTAAATTTTGGTAAAGCATTTAGGTGATGCCCTTTGTGGACAATGACAAAAAAGACCCTAAAAGTTACAATTTTGCTGTTTCTGTAAATACCTCTATATCCCTTTCCATATAGATTTTGGGATGTGAAGAAGGAAGAGAGAATTAATGCCTATTCTACTTACATCCTTATACAAAATAGATGATGTTGAGTTTCCCGTCTTTGTTCCTTCATCTCTCTGTGCTGCTGACTGCTGAGAGTGGAAATCTTTATTCTAAAATATTACTGTAAGCATTAATACCAAACAGGAAGAAAAAAGCTCTAGTTCATTTAAATAAAATGACTCTGTATGTAAACCTTAGTTTATATACTAGTACACTTTAACTCACTCAAGTAAAGGATCCTGAAACAGTTTGAGAGAGAGGTTGATCTGTGCCTGAAGAAAGGTCTTGTATGACTTATTTATATGTGATTTTCAGAGACTTGTTAGGAGCCTAGGGTATTACAATAATGCTAAAATTAATTATAACTATTGTCATCCAAACTTGGTAGAATCTGAATTCTGCATGGATGTATGATGCACAGCTTGAAGGAACTCAATCATGTGAGTGTTCATTTCATATGTGAAGAAGCATCCTTCAGTGCTTTTCTTTGTATGCTTCCTAAAAGATAATTTGTAATACGTCAGTGATGGTGAACTGCTATATAATGTGGCAACATTAAATAGAAGTGCTGAGGGAACTGGAAATTTGAACTGGAATAGGTATTCAAATAGAAAGACAAACAAATGTAGCAGTATTAAAAGACAACTAACTTACCTGAGACCAGCTGCCTTTGGATAAGATCAGCTCTAGGGTAAGTGTCCTTGACTGGAGTCTGTTCAGGGAAGAAGTTTTTTAGGGAGATCTTTTAAGGATTTTATCAACATATTGTGACGCAAATAATGCTGTTCATAGTGTTACTTTATAGGACTTCATTTGGAAAGAATTTTCTTGCCATCTCTCTTATTTGATGTCGTTCTCCAAGTTGGTAGTGAATTTGAAACTAATGTAGTACAAGGAGGTATGTTACCTTGAGCTACATTGCTGTAAGATTTTAAGTTAAGCAAGCCAGAACAATCCAGTTCAATAGAGTGGAAATAGCTAAATTGCACTAGAAGTCATCAATTTGGCGAAATTTTTTCTTTAATGTTGTCGAAGTTATGGCCTAGCAGAGTACAAATGTGTGGGGAAATGCTTGCTGAAATTGCTGTTTTCCAGGTAAAAAAAAATGTGTGTGTGTGGGGGGGAACCATCCACATAACGTCTAGGTTTTTCTGCAGTAATGCAACTATTAGGGCAAGTGTCTTGACCAAACCTCCAATAATTCCTTGACTATTTACATTGTTCTTAAAAAGAAGAAAAATTTGAAAATTGCTGCTTTTTTTTCCCTTCCCCCAGGCTTGCTCCTGAAGTAAAATTGTGTTATGTTGTATTGCTGTGCTTCATTAAACAGCTGCTCTGTTTTACCCTAGAGAGCTGTTTGTCTGTGCTGTGTGAAATGATCTCTGGTTAGTAGCAGTCTTTATAGAACAATTTAAAAAAGGTTAGTAAATGTTATCTCTACTTCGCATCTTAGTTAGATGAACTGTAGAGTGTTTTTTGACCAATTGCAGCACTTACGGGGTGATTGCTTTTTTCTTCATTTTCCCTTCTCTGCTTTCTGCATGTGGAGGAGATAATTCATTTGATTACTTAAACAAACAAAAAACCACCACCACAACAAAAACTCTAGAAAAAGCATGAAGAGCTCACCTCTAACTGCAAATTACATAAGTTACATATGCCAAATATGCAGTTCAGAATTTGTCCAGGAAGATTTATTTCATGTATGTAATATTTTTACTATTTTCTGCTATTCTGCAAATCTAGCATTCCTAAACTAATTTGTAGTGTTTACTAGAAGTTTTATAAAAATTACGTGGAGATTCCTTTCATATTATGGAGTCACCTGTGCCTAATTTTCTATGTACCCTGGTTTAAAAAATGCTAGTATTATATTGTTAAACAGATTATAAGTAAAGGCAAAAATTGAAGATAGTGGTAAGATTAATTAGGAAGTAAAAGCAGTGACTCTGTGCATGCACCTTCTCCTTTTGTTGCTTATGAAGCAGGTGGCGAAGTTACCAGTCATTTCTCATTCCAGAAAAATAGTTACTTATTAATTAATATAATCACCCTGCACAAATTCCTGAGTGCTTTTAGCAACAGCTATGTCCAATAGTCTGAAATTACAGGCTGATGAAGAAAAAAATAATCTAACTTCAAATTACTTACTTTAAAATAACTGAATGCATTTTATGTAGATTTTAAGATCATTAATGTTTTAAGAGTTTATTCAGATTTCTGTTGATTTTTGTCTCTTTTGCCCTAGAAAGGATGCACTGACTTTCTGAAGATAATATTCTAGAATAGCATAATTTTCCCAATTATTAAACAATTCTACACCTACTGACTATTTTTTGTTCTTTTCACAATTGATAACAGAATGTTATGACTTTAAGAAAAAAATACAGTGGTTCATCAGAAATTCTGGTGAAGGTCACCCAGAGTTCTCTCTTGCATTTGATTAACCACATGGAACCACAAAATAACTTGGGGACCTCAGCATTTAAAATAAAATTGTTTGGACAAGAAAAATGTGTTTTGGAGCTAACTTGATGGGCTGCTTCAGTTCTGAGTTATTTTCCTAGTTCTCATTCTATTTAACAAACCCTTAGTTCTAATCAAAGGATTTTAACATATAGCTATTTAAAACAAAGCTTGCATTTTAATTGCACAAAGGAACTCAAAGAAACAGGTGGGAAGGCAGGTGTTTCTCTGCTATAAATTTTTCTGGTGGTTGGTGATTCACTTGTACTTCTCTCCGTGGCAGTAGTGGATGCTATATATAATTCCACGTTGTTAGAGGGCCACCTGCCTCTCTGAGCTGGTCTCACTCTTATGTCATGTACAAATGTATTCACCTTTTGTAGCAGCATTTCAATTCACTTGCTGTAAGCTTTATAATTTAAAATAAAAATGTTGAGTTTAGCATGTGTGTGACGTTATATGTGACTCTAAGTGCCACTTTTTCAAGTCAGTGATCTAAATTCAGATCAGATTTTGCTGTATAATTTCATAGCTCCTAATTTCATTAGATTTAATAGGAAAAATCTAAGGTAATATGAAGATATCAATTATAAACAACAGTAGTTGTATCATGTATATGGTACTTGAAAATGTATTTTCTATATCAAAAATGTAATTGTGGCTTCAATTACAGTTGGATGGGATGCTATTAAAGTTGACTCCCAGCCACAGCTATGGAGTGGCTTCTGCCAGCACTAACTGAAGGATTGGGGCTTTCAGGCTTGTCCAGACCCTTCCCACTTAAACTGCAGAGTTGTGACTGTTAACGGGCAGCATGAGCCAGCAGGAGCCCCTCAGCAGATCTGCCACAGATGGGGGAAGATATATTCAAAAACCAAAACCAGAAAGCAGCCTCTTAAAGGTCACCTGAACACTGATACATTTCTTCTTTAGAGTAGTGAAATTTGAATTCAGATCTGCCACGGTAGACCTGTGGGTCTGGGTGAGGTGTGGGAAGGCGTCCTGCAGACACCTGTAGGAGGTGAGGCTCCCTCCTTCCCACTGGCTCTGCGCTTGATCAGTTCATTAATTCATTACTTAATGGATTGCTCTGGGAACTACTGGGGAACTAACTGGCTCCTCCCTTTATGAACATGCCTTGGTGATCACGTAAGGAACAAAATGCAGGATTACTGGCTTACCTTCAAAGCTTGCTGACTTGGCTTAGCCCTTCATGCTGAGCTCATCATTGCTGTGTTTACCGTTTTCATGGAGCTTCTGAACTTAGTAAATACCGTGTGGATGCACACAACTGCTTAAAGGCAAATCTGTCTGCTTTATATAAAGTACACAGCAGAGCAGAGGGGCCAGAATAGATGTGATATACACCGCTTGCTGTTTGCTTGTGCCCATGGGTTTCGTACAGTGCCCTTCTGCATTGAACACTGCTTGTTTGGGTTCTTACCTGCTGATGCATTCATTCTTTCTTTCCTGGTATATGCATAGTTGAACTGTAGTCCACAAATGGATGACTTAAAAAAATATGATCCACTTGATACAGATTTTCTTAGATTGCACTAACGTAATCTTTTTGGTTTCACTTTGTCACCTCTTTTCTAACATTAAGCTCTAGCAATTGGAGGGCTGCAATGTGTTATGGATTGTGAAGCACATGGCACTTTAGCTCCTCATCTCTGTATTTAGTATTAGGTCCAGGAACATGTGAAGTTGAATATAGGCGCTACAATGTAAGGGTATAGAAAACATTAGAGAGTGCCCAAAGGATGGCAGCAAAGCTGTTAAAGGGCCTGGAGGGTGTGTGAGGAGGGGCTGAGGTCTCTGGGTTTGTTCAGCCCAGAGCAGAGCAGGCTGAGGGGAGGCCTCATGGCAGCCTGCAGCTCCCTCACGAGGGGACAGCAACAGAACCAGGAGGGAATGGCATGGAGCTGGGACAGGGGAGGATCAGGCTGGGCGTTAGGGAAAGGTTCTGCACCCAGAGGGTGGTTGGGCACTTGGACGGGCTGCCCAGGGCAGTGGGCATGGCACTGAGCCTCCCAGAGGTCAAAGAGTGTTTGGACACCGCTTTCAGACAGGTGGTCTGATTTTTGGGGTGGTCCTGTGTGGAGGCAGAGGTTGTGCTCAATGATCTTTGTGGGTTTTGACCAACTTGAGATATGCTGCGGTTCCTGTGCTCACTGTACAATGAGCAACAGAAGAATGGAAATGTCCCTGCCCCGGTGGCACTGAGCAGTGAGACGTACTCTTGCAGAATTATTGTTCTTCGCTGTTGCTACCAGCTAGTGGTAAATGTTCTCTTTATCCCCAAGCCTGAGCACAGGGAATGCAGTTTTGTAGTTCGCCTCTCTGTGGAAGACTGGAAAATGAGTCTGTGTTATGCCCAGGACCCCATGTGAGCCTTACTGTGTATTCAGAGGCCAAGTCTGGCATCACTATGCATTTGGAAAGTAGTCGTCAAGCATAGCTTAAGGTCTTGCCTTGCTTCTCTTCAGAAAATCATTACATCAAAATATGCTGTATATGGTTAAGATCTAAAAGTTATTCTGTCCCCATCATTATTATCTTCTGAATTAGATTTTTTTTTTCCTCCCCCCCTTTTTTAATATCATTTTAGTTTTCCTCTCAAGTAGAAGCATTATGTTGTAGTACACAGGCTTGAAGTCTGGTTCTAGACTCAACTTGTCTGTGCACAATCCAGTGATGTCTTTATGGATCCAGGTCTCTCACTGAATGTTAGGACTGTGTGTGATTTTAAAAAAAATAAATAAAAAAAAATCTTGTCTTTCAAACTTACAGAAAAAGTGTGAAAGTAAGAAGGGGAACTGAAGAGGAAACAGATGAAATGAAACACATTGTTGGTGTTCTTATATGTTAGGAATTACTTGGTTATTTTCCCCCTAACTTTTTATGATGTGTACTTCAGACTTCTAATTGCCATTCATGCATTTGGTGACTTGCTTTTACTGTGGCAATTAGTCACGCTTGCATGATTAGTCTGTGTCATCTGAGGTTGTTCTGATTCCTGACATGTGACAAATGCATACGTGGTCTCGCGTAATTTGGGGAATTATTGTTCTGTTTTTAAGACCCTTAAGATAGAAAGTTATTTGAAATCTGGGTTTGGTTTGGGTAAGGCTTAAACTCACTGTAGATGAAAGCAATCTGAAGCATTACTAGATCAGCTTATTAATGATTTAATATTCCTAAAGAAAAGCAGGATTGCACATAAAATAGATAAATCATGTTGCTCTGGGATCACTTTTCTGATGCATAAGGTTCAAGGATAGATGAGTAAGTTGTTCTTAAATGTTTGATAGCGTTACTGGAAATCATTAAAAATCATTAACCAAGACAGTAAAATAATACAATAAAACAATTCTGGGTTATAATTTACAATTAATTTCTTCTTTCATTGCTTTATTGTCTCTCTTTTCTGGCTTTATTGTCTCTTTTTCACAGCATTATTGTCTTAGTCAGCTGGAAGGCTGGTTACTTACTGTCACTGATTCATTCCCCATGTCCTCCCCCTTCCTCAGTGACACCCAGCCTGGCTGCTGCTGTACTCCCTGGCCCGTGCTTCCCTGTTAGAGTTAGGTCACAGGCTTTGCACATTGCTCAGGTTTGCTTGGAAACCAGCGAGATAATGTGAGACCAATCTTTGTTGTCAGCTGAATAACAGCACCTTTTGTGATGAGCAGCAAAAGGAGTGTTAAACTGATTTATGACTCAGAAAACATGCCTTCTCATCAGAGAGATGATACTGTTTCTTTATTTCCAAAGGGGTTCTGAGGCCTAAATCACTGATGTTGGTGAAGTGCGTTTTGATTCTCCTTTGACAGAATTATACTGTTCTATTTGGTAAGAGCAAAGTTTTGAGAAATTACTTCTGACAAGTGCCCTCCTACCAAGGACTAAGCCAAGCCTAATGCAGAGCAATACTTCTTAAATTGTTAAAATACTGTTCATTGTTACACTTAGTAAATCACAATTCTGTTTTATGCTCCTTTCTCCAGGATCACTGGCACAATTTGAAGCAGTAGCTACTTTAATGGGATGTAATGAGCAATTAATGAGCAAAATAATATCTGTGGTTTTCATGGTAACAGTCTGTCATTGTGCTTTTGTTCATGTTCTCATCATCTTCTTCAGAATCTGACCTATAACCAGTTTTCTTTTCATACTTATCTATAGTATTATTACTTTAGGCAAGGCCTCATCCTCCCTTTCAGCACAGAGAAAATCAGTAGCATCAGGAATGCTTTTCCTCATGTAACTAGTTGCCCTCACTCTCCACCTTTGTTGATAGCTATGATATCCCTAACCAACTTCTTTTTCTTCAAACCTCTTTTTCTTCAAAGCACTGGTGTTTATAAAATAAATGTCACTTTACAAGCTTCAGCATTTCCATAATTCTGCAATAGTTTTTGCAAATGCAGAGATCTGAACATTTTTTCAAGTCCTGATTTACATCTAATGTACTCCACTGGGCACCACGTCCCAGTGCAGTTTTGAGAATCCCTTTCCTAGAGGGATTCTGGTGGTGACAGCCTGTTCTGGCTCTGCCAGGACACAATCTGTGGGGGGGAGGCGATGTGTCCAGTGCAACTCCTTGTCTTTGTGTAGCAGCTCCTGTCTCCATGGTGGGTTGGGCAAAATAAAAGGCATTTACCTGTTTTTGTGGAGTAAGAGTGAATAGGGTCTTTTCCAAGCAGAAAACTCAGAAGAAAAACAGAAACTGGGAAGAAATCTGTTTCAGATGCAACTTTCTTTCAATAATTCAAGATTCTCAGAGCTATTTATTCTCATTCCCCAGCTGGTGTTTGTCTTGAGAACTCAGGGGAATCAGCCGACTCCACTTCTGCCTTAAGGTGTATTAAGGATGGTATTCAAGAGCAGTAACTACACTGGAAGCCAGGAAGTAATAAAGCACAACTTGTTCCAGAATATATATATAATTTTTAATTTACATTTCTACAACATCAGGAGTTGATTTTTAATAGGGAGAAAACTATATTCTTCTATGAACTTTAATACTCCTGAGAATTCCAGTTTACTTTAGTAAAAGAAGTAAAAGTTAGATAGTATGTAATCAAAATGAACTATTCCTGTACTCCAGGACAAAATATAATGTGGTATCTTTTTAATTTCATAGATTACCTGGGGAGAAAATAATACTGTGAAACTTAAGTATGCATTTTCTATGGTGATGACTGATGCTACAATGCTCAGGCATTAGTGTCACATTGTCCACCAGGACAGTATTTTGCTAGCCCTTGCAGGATTAGCATTGTAATTTGCCTGTAACAACCTAGAAAAAAATCTTTAAAGAACAAACCTAGGCAGATGAACTTTTTTTCCCCCTCCAAGATGTAGCATAGATGTGATGAAAACCAATGCCAAAGCCTTCGCAGCATAACATGGCTGTCCTTTTCTAGTGAATCTTCATGAGATTACTTAAGTGTAAAGGTAAGCAGATGTATAATTTTTTGATCAGGTGAATGGAGAGGTGAAGGTTCAGTCAAACATGGAGCCAGCTGTGTAGTGGCAGCTGTGTGTAAAAGGTCAGGCTGTGGTTTGGAAAGCATGAGAAGCTTTGGGGCTGTGCTTTGGAAGGCAGGGACTTGCAACTAGAAGGAAAACTGCATGTCATTTATCCAGGAGAAAGCTTGCTGCAGTTTGCCTAGGTTGATGTTTTTACTGTTCTCATTGTAACTGTACAGCTTTAGTTACTGTTGTTTAAGTGAGTGAGTGTGTGTCGGGAGAGCTGGAAACTTGTGAGCCTAAGAAACAAATGTTCTCTGGGAAAGGACTCGGTCAAGCCTGTGTTTGCTTGTTTGTTATGTTAGGAGAACACTGAGAGAGGTGAGGATGGAGCAGCAGGCTGCGCACGTTTACCAAACTGATTTTACATTGGAGGATCCAGATTAAGGGTTGCTATGGCAGAAAGTGTGAGCAATTGGGACTAATGATATATCTGCATCTTAGTGTCCCAATACACACAAATTCTGAGTTTTAAAAATTTTGCTTGTATAGCTCTCTTACAAACACACCAAGGTTCATTTGGGAGCACCCTGAAAAACTCTGGTGTTCTTCTGTGCAGAAGCAGGTGTAGCATAATGTGTGCTGATCTGTTTTCACTAAAATCCTCCTTATGTCCTGATAAAATTTTCCCACTGTGATCTATGGAGCTGAATTGCTGATTTGATAAACTGTGATGAAAAAGTAATTTGTCTCCCTGAAATAAAGGTTAGCTGTCTGCCAGATTTCACTGTTCGAAACAACTGTTCTTTGCCTAGAGAAAAATGAGTTAGGGGAAAATATAAACCTAGGAAAAACGTCTTCTCCTGACCGTAATTATAAGGCTTAGCTGGTTTTGCTAGATGCGAGTTGCTTCTTTTTAAAGTGAGGTGAAGTTTGTATGCGTAGATTCAAATCAAGAGTGGTCTTCTCTTTGTAACCATGCCGAAGAGAAGAAAGAGTGTGGAGTTAATGTTGCCTCCTAAAGCACACCCAGATTCAGAGCACTTCCATGTTGTCTCGCTGCTGCTTTGCACATGGAAGTTGGAAAGTGTGTTGTGAAATCCCTCTCTGCTCTGAGCAGTCTGCTCTGTCTGCCAGACACCAGACGGCTCATGCAGGCACCCCAGCTCTGTTTCCTGAAGCCATCCAGCAACATCAGCATGTTCCCGTGCTCAGGTCAGTCACCCTGTCGCTGAGTGACTTGCCTAGGGTCACACAAGAAAGCCAACTGTAGTCCTCAAGTTGCAATCTATTGACTTAGTTTCAAGCAATACATTTAGAAAATACTGCAATACCTGAAGCTAAGAGCACTGAGGAATTATTCTGAGCTTGATGTACTACCTGGTTGTTTCCACACAGATGAAATGTTCTTATCATTTAGTTAGGGGAACAGTTTGTAGGCATTGTTTATTTTTCTGATAAATACAAGAAAATAACTATTTACAGTAAAGATTCCCTTGCAAAGGGAATAAGCAGAGTTGTGCTGACAGGGAGGAAGTTATAGCGTCTTGCACGTTTGTATACAGAATATAAATTTGGCTACCTGCTTTAATATGTATTTCTTGATACATATTTTTTTAACTTCAGTCACAATTTGAATACTCTATAGCTGTCATTCTACAGTAATAGCCTCTATATATTAGGCATAAGGGTGTGTTTCATTTAGAAACATAATTTCTAGAGTAATTTGATCTCTTTTGTTTTTAATCAGGATTAAGTGCTGATATTTAAAAACCTGTTTCAGCACTGATCACATGAGTATGGTGTAAAGGTCATACTGGTCAACATAGGCAACTTTAGATTCATTAAAAATTTGAAGGTGGAATAACAGCCACTGGTATTTGTCAAGCAATTGATTGGTTTCTCAGTGATAAACATGAAGGAAAATCTTTATGCCACAAGCAGTTTTGTCAAGTAGCTTGGAGAGGCTGGATTTGATAGATAGAGCCTTCAGGGAAGAACCAAAAAGGAATCAATTGCTGTCCTGAATATAAGTTAGCATGAGTTCATCATTAAGCAGCTGTACTCATCATTAATTCTCTGCAGTCCATCTACCATAGTTTTATGTTCATATACTACCTAATTCTCATGCTAATCACCTACAAAAAATTGAGCTGATTACTTAACATCCAGAATATCTGTCCAATAGCAATAGCTTGAAGTTTTTGTTCCAGAAGCATACAATCACTTGCATTTGTTGGTTAGAACGAAACAGATTTGGGACTGGGAAGGGAAAGGAATAGTTTACAACTAGACAAGGCAGTAATTTTTCTTCTTGTGTACTTGTAGGCTGCTGCTCTTACCTTCTGTCATACCTGCCCTCAGGTTAACAGTAAGCATTTCACAGCTAATTGAAGGTGGGCAAGGCTGTGTTTTGTGTGTTCAAACAAGGACTGCATCATTTGCTGCATTTTCCTGTGATTAATTTCCTTTTTTTCTTTTAATTTTTTGAATAACCTTAGGAGTTACATCCACTTTTCTGACCCTCTTCTGTTCAGATGCTTGTTCAGTAAAACTTTGGGGATTATAAAGAGAAAAGTGACTTCATTATTCAGATTAAGGGATGATACTTGGTGATCAACATTGAAAATCAAAGGCAAATAAAGAATGAGAACAGGTTGCCATTAAAGGTTATGCAAATCTCTAGTAGTCTTAATTATGTGCAAGATGAGTAATAACTGTGAGATCGGGGTCCTTAAATCCTCTCTTTGTTTTGAGCTTGGATCTGAGACTTTATCTAATCTTCATATTTCACATTATCATCTGTGCATTAGCAACCACTGACTTTAAGAATAAAATCTTTCTATTGATAATAACATGCCAAACATCAAAATGTTAAATAGCTTTCTTTATTCATCAGTGACTCTAATGCAACTATCACAATTGATGAATTTGATTTACTTGGAATTACTGACAGCAATGAGGGGGGGATGCTTTTCAGCTTTTGTACTAAATGTTCTGTGTCAGTTTAGAAAGCAGGGGGACAATGTGCATAGCTTGCTTGTGGTGGTGGCAGAACCGGTGCCTGTACAGCACTCCTGCATGGCGGGAGGCAGGCACTGGGGTGCAGTGGCTCACTCTGCAGCTCCAGACCTTGCGAATTTGGCTTTTAAATTCTAATGCAACTGCCCCATTCTTTGTACGTGATGCTAGAAATGCCTGATATTCTCACTGTAGAGCAGCCAGGGTCAGCATCCATAATTTATTGATTTATTCTGTGCTAGCTGCAGAGAAATGGCAGAAGGAGTGTTAATTTCCTAAACAAAAGGTTAACTCAAGTTCAGGTAGTCTTGTCACACTGAAATCTAAAACATTCCAGAGTAAATTAAGTTTAGAGTTCTGTGAACTCTCAACTGGATATAATTGACTTAAAATAAACTTCATGTACAACTTTAGCAGTTGAGAACAAGGTCCCAGGATAGCTTTGTGTGAAGAGAAATATTGGAAGGGAAATGTAGGATGTGTCATGGAAGGGGTAGGTGGGGCAGGGATGGAGCTGTGGAGCTTTGTGGAGCAGAGGAGGTTGGTGGCTGCTGGGAGCCTCACTTGCTTTTTGCAGCAGGTTTGTGATTTACAGTAAATTCAGCCAGCTGGAGCCTTCTGGTCTGTGCAGCTTTCCTACATGGGAACGAGGAAACTCAATAAGCAGATTTGAATTGCAATTTACCTGACTTGGCTCCAGGACTATCACAATAATGATTCCAGACCTGGAGAGGCAGAAGCTGGAGGGAATGCGTCAGTGGGGAGAACATGAAGAAAAACTTGTATTAAAGCTGCAGATCTACAGTAATAATTAGAACCTCCAACTTTCTATGCTCTGCATTATGCTGCTAACAGCAATGGAAAGAATCAATAATTATGTATTTGGGGGGAGGTAAAAAACAAAACAAAACAAAAACAAAACAAAAACAAACAAACAAAAAACAAACCACAAGAGCAGACAATCTCCCACTGATGTTTTAATGAGGAATCCACTTAAGAAGAGTTCATTTTAAATTGTCTGTCTTGGTGTGCATAGTCTGTATTAATAAAAATTCACCATATGTGGAATCTTAAAATTTCTGTTTAGAAATTATTTCAGGAAGCAGTTACTGGGGAGGAAAAAAGGAGGTATGGCATCCTTATCTGACCTCTGGTGTTGCAGTGTAACCAGCGAGTCATTTTGGTTCTGGCTATAACGTGGCTGGGCAGTCTCTGGAAATCTAGTCTAATGTCTTTAAATTTGTGTGTGCTAAATGTCTATGGAAATTCAGTGAAATGTTAGCCCTGCTTCTGGATTTTCTTTTTTTTTTTTTTTTTTTCCAGGCACTTCCTATCTTTTGCTTTTTCTGGTTGTCACAGGTTTCTGTAACTGTGTGCACAACTTGAGCTGTAGGTCAAACATCACCAAACTCAAGTAGAACAAGTCTCAAAATTACCCTATCTGTTTGACAACGCTGTTAAAGGGATAGATCATAAAACACCCCTTATAAAGGCCAAAAAAAGATTCAGTAAATGGTTTGAGAATGAAGATGATGCTTTAGTTGCAGTTACATGTTTTGTACACTGAGCACAAACTTTGGAGAGACTTATCTTGTAGTCAGTGTCCAGACCATTTGAGAAAAGTACATTTAAGTAAGGCCCACAGTTGGCCTCTGTAGCTTAACTTATTTTATTTTATTTTTTCTTTTAAATAAAGAATTGAAAACACCTTCTGGCCTCAAGTGAGAAGTGACCTACATTGCCACTCTTAGCTAAGTGGTCACTGAAGAAAAATCTCTGGAAGGTGGGCTGGTCATTCAGCACCTGGAAAAACTTTGTGAAGAACTTAGATGCTTTATATAGGTCCCAAATGCACAGGGATGCTGACAAAACTACCAAGGCTCATATTATGTGCTGCAAATCCAGGCCAAGTTGACCAAAAATGCCCTGTGTTGGGAGCTGAAATAAAAAGAACATCAAAACAGGTAAATGTTTGTTTATCTAGACTGTAGCCATAATACAGTCTTTGTAGACTAATACCAAATGCTTACCAAGAGGTTCCCCAATTCCCTGTACGTTTATGGGAATAATTTGTTGAGCGTTGACATTGGGAATAGCAGCTCTAAATGAGCCATGGCATCTGCTCGTGCATGATTAACACTGCAGCATTTACAGGTTTGTGGGTTTGCCTCTGCTAAAGTAGTATAAGGAAGCAGGACTGGAGCCTAGCCCATGGACAACCCATATAATCTGATGTCAGAGGGTCCAGGGCTGTAAAGGCCACAGATCTTGGCCTGTTTGCCGATGTATATTTAACAGCTAAATAAGATGGAAATGGGATGGCAGTTTAGGCCTGAGTAAAAAGAGATGACCACGAGCTGGGGGCCCTCCATGGAGGGGAGGGCTTGGCAGTGAAGGTCCTGAGGCTCAGTCCTTCCTGCTGCCCAGACCATCTTGTATTTTGCAAATGCTTTGCTCCTATATTTGTCTTATTAACTGCTTCAGAACTCTTGGACTCTTCCAGCCTTCTCAGGAGCCTTGGGCACCCCGTCTCCCAGTCTGCCAACAGCCCATCCCAAACAACAGAGGTCACCAGTTTAGGGTCCCCCACCAGATTCTCTTTTCCAGGTTCCCTGGTCTCCTTCTCTTCCAGTTCTCCCTAGCACTAGGACTCTCAGTTCAACTCCTTCATTTTTTCCCTGAAGGTTTTTAGTTTTCTCACACCCCAGGACTTCTGTTCCTATAAATCCACAGTTTGTATTCTCTAGTTTTCAGTCTAATTAATGGTTTTGCATTTGATACATTTTGCTTTTGCGTTCTTGCTGGTTTCTGGCACCACTGCCCTCCTGCATTCTGTATTGAAGCAAGGTGTAAGCTTCTGTGCCTTCTGGTAGATTTTTTTTTCCTATTTTTTTTTGTTTTGTTTTGCTTGTTGAAAGAAGATCATAGGTATGAGAGTGGTTATGGGAAACTGTGGGTGATGAGAGCAGAAATGTAAGATGCTTACAGCAATGAAGCTGAATAACGACATATGTTGGTCAAAGTTTCTTTTTAAAAGCACAAGTGGAGAGACAAGGTTCTGGTGCTGTTTGTGTGGAACATCTTTTTGCTTTTGAAATATCCAGGGGAGCTCAGCTGGGGTTGGTTGTACTGCTGGTCAAGTGTTTCAGCAAGCAAGAAGAGCAGCAGCTCTTGACACTTCTCCTTCCTGTAGGGCCAGAAGTTTAGTGCACATGGATGGGAAATTCAAGGTTTATAATAATTTGCAAGCTGCAGTGACACCTACCTATCCATTTCCCTCCCTCCCTCTAATTTATGCAGAGATATAAATTCTGCTTCTGCAATATCCCTTGCTCTGGGCTTGTGTGCTTACTTTTGTACTTCTAGCAATGATGTCATCAAAATACTCTTTAATTACATCTGATTTTCCAAAATAGTGTAGAAAATGGAACAAATGCTTTAGTGTAAATGATTACAAACACAAATGTAGTGTAAATAGAAGTGTAAAATTTTATTTAATGACAGCATGGTAACTGCTTTGATCAAGATTTGGAAGTACTTTTTGAAATAAATGTTTTGTTTCTCAGCAGAAGCTGACAGTATCCAATCCAGAAAGCTGTAATTGGACTTCAGACATGAAATGCCAATTTCCTTTGCTCTCCTCTCCCCTCAATATAGCACAAGATTATATGTTTTTCTAAGCCTGCCAAGCTGAAATCTCAAGGAATAGATTTACATGGAGCATTAACTGCAATATGTGGCTAGGAAGTTGTGCAATAAAAGAAAGATATGCTGAAACTCCTGCAAATTACAAACCTAATCCACTTCCTGGCTGGCAACAGAGAGCTCCATTGTAAAGGATACCCTAATCTGAGCAAAGAAAAGATGAGCCTGGATATATTTCATGTAATTAATGAGGAGAAAAACCCTGAAGGCTCATCTGAAAGAAGGCAAAATTGCAGAGAGCAGTGTGTATAAAGAAGGGTTTTATATGAAGACTGGGACAATTAATTAGCTTTTTATAATAAGAAATAGAGCTGTTCAATCATGTAGGAAGGTTGCGCGGTGGCAGTTGGCCACAGATGTAAGAAAGGAACTGGACTGTTAATACTGAGTCCAAGTGTTTTATTACTGATATGGAAATGATCATTATGTTTAAGCATTAAAATTATGGATTAGTTGTGTTGTGAAGTGAGTCCAGGTAAGAGTGGATGACATAGATGAAGGTACAGGGGAACACTGAGATGCATGTCTTGAAGATATCTTAAGTTACCAAAATCTGATTGGGTTGTTTTCAGTCTCAAAACCCCAGTGCACATACCTCAGCATCTTAAAGGAGAAGTTTGGGTTTGCCTGCGTTTCCTTTTGGGAAGCACTGCCGAACTACATCGGACAACGAGAAAGGAGATAGTTGCATTGGTACTTAGGTGCACAAATGGATGTAATTATAAGTCTTATATTAATGAGCAGGATGGGATAAAGCATTAGTAGTAGATTCCGCATGTATATGCGGAGATTAGTACAACTTTCATGTGTTAGGTTTTGTGGCAGGATGTTTGTGAAGAGACGCATATTTAGACACAATTTTATTTAGTTGCAGTGGTCTGTTGCGATGCGGGGATTACTAACCTTTGCTAAGAAGTCACACAGGTATGAAGAGAAGTACCAATGAATGTCCCTTCAGCAAAGTTTCACTACGTCCTCTTCAAGTGTTGCTGGAGAGTCCGCTTACATTGGTGTGAAATACTTGCATCAAGAGGAGCTTTGGGTTTTGTGGCATAGAGATGGAGAGACTGGTGTCTTTATTTGACTGGTGCACTTTAAATTTGTCAAGAATTCTTCAGATTCTTGAAATAGCAAGAGGTTAGCAGGGTATCTATCCATCAATCTGTATGGCGTATTTTCCCAGAATGATGTTTCTCATTGAACTTGATTCCTTGAGCACAGTGGATATTGCCACAGTTGGACAGTTTACATAAGCAGTTGCCAGCCAGACCAGTGGTATTTCGTGTTTTGCTTTGAAACAATGTCATTAGTCTAATCTTGGGGTCAGAGGCCATTTGAAAGCGTATTTAGGCTGAGATCCTCAAAGATTTAAGTGTTGATTTTTTTATTTTTTTTTACAGGCAACTTTCAAATTAGATTTACGTTTGACATGTTATTGTTTCTTTAAAGCTTTAAACTTAAACTTATTCTTATATTAAAGAAAAATAAATTCAGGAAAATATGACTTAAATGTGTGCTACATAAAGATGTCAAAAGTGCTATAATTATATTTTATCAAGTGTAACTTAACGTTTTAATAGGTAGTGTCTAGGACTGATCTGACAAGGCATTTTTAAAGTTTTGAAATGAATGCTCAAAATAAGAAAACATGCCACTTAAATTTAATGAATCACTTCTGTAAGGCAGGGGCTTGCTAGGGATGCCGTAGAGGTGTTCCAGTTGGAAAGGGCTATGTTGTGGCCTGAAGGGCTTTCGGGTAGGAGGTGTTTGTTCTTTTGTTTTTTGAAATTTAAAAACAAAAAACAGTACAGTACCTTCTTTTTACCTACTGTTAGGGTAGGAAAAGGCCAATGTTTTGCTAAAAGTCTCTAGCATAATTTTAGACTGAATCACTGAAAATTCTCCGAAATATAATTAATTGCATTACATTAAAGTTATAGAACCAGTCCTTCAAGTGTATAATCAACAGCGGTAAGTTGACAAGTTTATCAATCACTTTACAAGACAAATCCTGATTAAATAAGAAAGGGACTAAATCTTTATATTACAACATAAATCATGTGTACTGCTCACTAAGAGATGGGATTAATTTAATTTTCGACAGCTGTGCCACTGACAGCTATTGTTTATAAAGCAACATAGAATTACTTGCATTAAATCAAGAACTTGGCTGGAAGCATAACTTGTGTATCAGCTTGCCTGAACCAGGAGACCAAGAGCAGACATTTGTCTCTGACTTCATTTAGTGTAGCTTCTCCTTTTGCTGTGCGGTGTGACTGCTACTTCCATGTTGGAGGAGAGGCAGAGGAGCTTGGGGGTGGCGTGGGACAGAGCCTGTCTGTGGTCAGAGCTGGAGACAGGGAGATGTTCCAGTGTTCCACCCTGCATGTGGCCATGTCATTAGATGTTTCCCTGACTCATTTTATACCATTATGCATGGCATGTATATGTGTGTACATTTATATGGTTACATAATGTATGATGTATCTACACTAGGTATGAAGTTATTCTAAAATATGGCTCTAGTAAACCTTAATACAATAATTCAGTACCTTTTGAAATAAGAGTCTATAATGACTGTAGCTTCTTACTTATGCTTCCTCCTCTTTTTCTTAGTTGTTATAATTGCTTTTATTTCTAATTTGGTTACTGAATCCTCACAGTGTATCTAATACTGGTGTACAGGACTGGAACTTAATGACTTCATTTATATGGGATTAAATGTAGAGACTTTGAAGTCCCTGACATGCAACTGGTAAATCCTCGTATACTTAGTAGCGCATTTGCAAAAGATATTCAGATGATGCTTAGCATCTGTCTGAATCTACAAAACCAAGATGGATACATAAAGCTGAGAGCCAAAGTCTCTGCTTGAGTACACACGCATGATGGTTCCACCAAAGCCAATAATGGTTAAGCAAAGAGAAGCTGCACACGTTTAATAGAGGGAAGGACTCCAAATGCTGGAATCTGGCTTGTTTTTAATGAGGTGGAGGCCCAGAATTTTGTGTTGTTCACTGCCAACACGGAGCATGAGGCATGTAATTCTTTCAATGCTAAACCTTTCTTTTAATTATATTCCTTTTCGGTTGTAGCTGTAATTTACTGAATATGCTTTGAAAACATGCATTCATTCCTTTTAGTAAAGGATAGAAAAAAGTTTATTTCCTGCTGTTTGTGCGTTACTTTTGGTTCTTTAATTAATCGTCTGGACTAACAGTACGATATAGTTCTTGGTTCAGATGTCTCCTGCAGCTAAAGCAACGCATTTCCTTAAGGTATTAAGCAGCTATGAAGGCTAGGGAATGAATAGTCTTTGGAAGTCTCCCAAACATTTCTTGTGTAATGATATTTGTCATGGTGAAAGCTACAGTTGCAGGTTCCAGGCAGGAAAATTAATCTCTGTTCCAGCACACAGAAACAATTCCTAAATAAATCTATTGATGTTCCTCTTTTGCAGCAATTTGCTTATAAATATTTGTTCCTTCTGCAGGGAGTGAGAGTGACATGTTCTGCACCAGTGAGTAGTAGTGAGCTAATGAAATTCACTTACTTTCTAAGTCTTTTAAGTGTTGTTTTCTGGTACAAAGATGGTACTGACAGGCCCATGCAATCACGAGACTGAATCTCTCAACATTCTGCAGGTGATAGGCTTGGGCTGAGTGGAAGGCTGCTGTTCTCGTTGGGATTTGTCTTTCCTTTCCCAAAGTTTAGAGCATATTCAAGTGGGCAGAGTCACAGCCCCTCTGTCACTACAGGAGGGAACATCACATCGTGAGTGCGGTGAAACAATTTCATGACAAAAGCAAGTTTTGTGATGAATTAAGTTTGATGCATCCAGGCAGTATTCATATAAGTTGATTTCAGTGATGACAAAATTGTTAAAGCATTCATAGAAAAGTGAAAATTTGCAAGCAACTGTCAATATTCTGGAATTTGTTCACTGATGTTGACTTGGAAAAAATAAAGATAGAAAAAAAATCTGAGCAAGATAAGCCACGCTTAGGGAATATCTACAACAGGAAACTTAATTTTCTAGTCCATGGTTGTTCGCTTCACGTTTCACCAAGGACATTAATGGGATTTTTGGCTGATTGTAAGCATTGCATGTGTTACTGTGTCACCACAGTCAGGGCTAGACCTTGCTGTAAGATTTATTTAGTACATCTGTACAATAGAAGGGTCCCTGTGCCGACAAGATTATCATCAAGTAAATGTGATACACTGGTAAACTAAACAGTGATAAAGTACCAAAATACTATTAATAAAACTTTATACAGATAAGCAAGCAGATCGAATCAAAACCAGTCCTTTCATGTTCATTGAATGTTTCCAAACACATTTTGTATGTTTTGAGCTGTGCAATGAAGGAACTGCATGCTGAGTTGTATTTACAGGTAGGGCCTATTCTAAACTTCCAGCACTGCTGTTGAAACATAGTCTGTTTTGATTCTTACATGAGAAAATAAAAATTTCAGTCTGAGAAATGCCAAGTCTCAGAATTCAAATTTAAACTAATAGGGCTTTTTTTTTTTTTCCCTTTTTAAAGCATGTGTTCCTTAGCAATGACATGTGCTCCACTCTGTAATGTCATTGGTGCCCCGTCCATTATGGATACTGCTTTCCCAGAACTGATAAAAGGTTATGCTTCTGCGGTCTCCGAAACGCTTGGTAGAATATTCAAATGTCTTTTGATTGCCAAATTGTGAAATTCACTCTAAATCCTGATGATGATTCATTACACTGTTGCTCAGAGGTGACAGTGACTATTTAATGCATACTGAGTGAAAATTGGGTGTGAGAAACGGCACTGGCAACAGTAGTTGTTGCAGTCATTAGTGCTGATCTGATTGTGGACTTTTTTATTCAACATGAGCTTCGTATGCTTTTGCAAAGCCACCTTAGAAATGTGAACTGTTATAAAGAGAAATGCACAACCTGAGTAGCATCCACACAAAAACTTAATGTTGTTACTGACACTTTACTGACAACTTTCTCCTGCCTTAGAGTTAATAGAAGTTAGCACAGAACTTAAAGTACTGAAATTCACTATAGCGTATTTTTTCCCTGAGATGTCAGCAGAACACCTGATAATTGTACAAGGAGCTGTTTTGCACTGAGAACTGCCGTCACATTTTTTGGTTACTTTGAAGTCAGGCTCAGTAGTTGGTGTAATACTCTGTGATCAGGTTCTTTTAGGTATTCCACGTGAGGAGGTTTTGATTTACTTACTCGCTCCTATTTGCCATTATGTGGGATTCTGCTGTAGCAAAATGATACAGCAGCAAACTGCAATGACAACACAACAGAACACATGGGCTGGACCCCACCCTAGCCCCTTTCTCTCCCCAAAGTTCATTTTGCTGGTTGTTCAGTTTTTATGTTGGGCTGAGCAATGTATGCCCTGCTGCCATGCTGCTCTGGCCGGCTCAGCAAGATAATACTCTATTGATTATCGTAAGGAAGGTCATTTATATGTAAAGCATAACATACATGTTTTATTTGTTCAATTCTTGCATTACTTATAGTAGAGAGAGAGTTCACAGAGCTTAGGGAACTGTTTTCAAGAGATGTAGGTCGTGGCCTGGACCACAAATTGTTATTGATATTTTTTTTTCTTTTTTTTTTCAGAAGACTCTTCTGGAACCATTTGAGTATAGCATATTTTTTTTAGAGGGAATATTTCGTATTGACTTTAGAATTTCTTCCAGGTGTTTATGCATGCAAATCATTTCTGTAACAAGTTGCAGTCTTAAAGTTACATTCATGCTTCTCATCCAGTTTTGATGTTTTTCATTTGACAGTGGCAGCATGTATCTAAGACTTCAAGCTGCCTTCAGTGAACAGATACCTTAAAAGAGCTGTCAGTGTAATGAGAAATGCTACTGGCGAATACAGTCTCGGGGTTTTAATTTTGATGTTCTTGAAGGAGTTTTCCAATCTAGGTGATTCTATGATCATTTTTCTTTGTTCATGCAATTACTTTTCAAGCAATGTCTTTGACAAAATGACAGACATGAAACCCTAGCCCACTGATGACCAGTAGAACTTAATTTGTACTTCTGTTTGAAAAGAAATATTTTCATTGCACATTACTTTGTGTAAACACACACATTTTATTTGTGTATGTATATTGTCACTTCTAGGTGTCACTTTTCAGAAAAAAAAAGATGCCTTAAAAATACCTGATATCAACGTTGTAGAAAAATAAAAAGCATTAAAGCAGTCTGACCATGTTGCCTCTGATATGGATCAAAGATAGTTGTATCTTTTTGAGGGTAGATACTGAAGTAAAGGAAAACTTGCAAGATCTTTAATCGGGTTCTTTGTGTATCTTGAGAAAGATGACAAAGTAGCATGATTTTGGGAGTAGCAACTCTGGGGCTGTCAGGAAGATGTCAGAATTGATCTTTAAAAATAGATCTGTTACTACATTTAGATATACAAAAAAAAATCTGAGTGTAATTAAGTTGTGTGTCAAAACTAGTCAGATTTTTTATAGCACTTCTTTAAGTCTTGACACAGCTATTTTTATTTCATCTGACAAATTAAATCTTTTATTGCTACTTCCTTTATGTTACTGAATCTCTGCTAATCTCTGAAGTGTATGTGAGAATATTTTATCTATTCATTGTGTATTCTTTTCCTGGCCAGAAAAAAGCCCTTTCCTTAGCTGAACATTACCAGCATCGCAAGCATCTACGAACTTTTTCATTTTTCTGTAGAGTTCATTTCAAAAAGTCAAAAAACTTCAAATGTGTTATATTCTCAAATAGAATTGAAGAATTTGGATTGTCCTTGAAAAGGAAGTTATGAAAAATTCTGAGAAGACAAAATGCATGCTAAATCCTCAAACAGATCACTCCGATAAAGTTGACATTTTTATTTGCCTTTATTGTTCATATTTTCATGAATATACACTTACTCTAAAATAATTTGGGGATTCAGTAATGTGATAACTATCAGTTATCTATCAACAGAAAACTGATAATTTAACTAACTACATTATTATTGCACTTGCTGGAGTGAAAAACTTCCACTGGCCTGTCTGTGCGGCTGGTGTCTTCTCCTACTGTCCTTCCTTCTCTGCATGTACTGGAAACAGACTCAGCATTTGTACAGATGTACTCTACGCCTGTTATTTATTTGCTTGCTTTAAGATACAAAAATACACACACACACATTATATAAATAAAATATGAGCCACGGTATGGATATTTTCTCAGATTATAGAAACTAGAAGGCTTTTCCAGGATCAGTATCAGTGTTTTTTCCTAGTCAAAAAAAAAAGCTTCAGATTTCTTATCCTTATGATTTTTGGTGGTAGCTGGGAAAATATGATGAAAAGAGTAAAGACAACCTGCTTAAAAATGCAGTATAAAGACGCTTCATCAAGATCCTGTGAAACAGTCAAAAGTCCAGCATTCACATTGGGGCAATGAAACTTTTCAGTTACACCAGAGGGAGGTTGTGACATCTCTTCTGGTGCCAAGCCGAATCCTCTGATCTGTTTATTTTAGAAAAATATAGCAGAAAAGGGGGAAAAATCTTCCCACAGGAAGAAATATGAGGGATGATGACACAAATGTGTTTTGGTGTGGCTTAGTATGTGGTTGAATCATCTTGTACTTAGAGTGGATAGCTGGTGCCTCTTGGTTTGTGCTAGTTTGATTTAGTATTGCTTAATTGTGAATCTCAGCTTTTTGGGTAGAGATATGGGGTGGCTTTCAGACACTTCAGGCTTGTACATCACTTTGCTTATGGAGCACTTAACAAGTGGGATTTACTTCCTCCTTCTCTGTCCTGGTGTCTCCCAGTTACCTAGATCAAAACTCTGCAACAAGTCCTGACAGTATTGATGAAAGTCCATCAGACAAGCTTAGTAACTGTTAATTGCTGATTATTAATGTCACAATTTTAGGTGAATACAGGAGGTACTGCCTTTTTTTTGGTCAGTAATGGTATTGGATCATCAGTAATGATGATGAAAGTTGAAATCCATGGTAGAATAAAACCAAAGCATTTTATGGATGAGAGACTTTGTAGTTCTGACGTCAGCTTTCATAGACGTTCGTGTGCTTGACAGCTACCAGACAGAGCAAAGCACCCAGATGTGGCATAGACTTACTATAAAAAAAAAAAAAGGAATTTTGGTTCTTAAGCTATGCTGGCATCCTACAAATTATATTCAGTCTCTAAACAATCTTTCAGCAGCTCAATGCAAATGAGAGCTGTGTTATTTCAGCTAGGCTCTATTCTACCTTTGACAGTCAGATTGCGTATATACATTTAGCTTATTATCTCTGAACTAGTTTTGGTTACATTGCAGCTAAAACGTTTCTTATTAGTGGTGAAAGAGGTTCTAGGAGAATAGTAAAGAATGAAAATGTGTTTGTAGCTACGTTGTCCTTAATTGAAATAAAAACTGTCCTTGATTGAAATAAAAATAAACGTTTTAGATGAACTGCCTACTCTATTAATTTTTTTCCCTATTGATAGAGGAAAATACTAAGTCTAGATGATGAATTTTCCATCTTTTAGGTCCAGATCTGAAAGCTGCTGGAACGTAGTTGCTGCAAGTGCTTGAGGTTGAGTGCCCAAAGTTATAAAGCTATTTTTAGAAGACTTTTCAGAAGAGTTTTCTGAATTACTATTTATAAGCTGCACCAGTTTAAGAACTTCACAGAAGTACATGATAAACGTATAGAATGTGGCATAACTGCAGTCAGTGTGAGATCCATAAATAAGTTGATTTTATCCACTCACTAATTCTTTCATAGATTTCCTTTAATCACGCTCTGGGTACAGCTCGAGTGCAACATGACAATCATTTTGTCATGTTTATCTCTATATGCTGCTGCCTATCAGACAGAAAGGACTTTTTCCTTAATAAAATCTTCAGCATGGAGTTTAGCACTTGATCTAAAGTGAGAAGTCATTTTTGGTGTAACTCATCATTTTGAGACTACTCAAAACTATAAGGAGCTTATGTATGCCAAGAAACATGCACAAACCCAAAGTTACTGCAAACATTTCTGGAGGCAGGTTTCATGGTGTAAATGTTGTATGTCGACCTTTACAATGTAATGAATATCTTCCAAACACAGTTTTTCCAGCTTTTCCTTAGGAAAATTTTTGGAAACTGAAAGAAAATCGATGATGGTGAGAAGAAAAATGCTTTTTTCCTAAACTTAATGCTGGCTAGTTGACTCATTTGCTTTGTGCATGCTTCAGTCTGTGTCTGGTCAAGTTATAGGTTTGTATCCGAATGGCAGAACTACTGCAAAAAACATGTAATGAATTGTTGACTTCTAAGCATTTAGGTAGTGCTTCTCCCTTTATTTAGGAGAATTTCTCACTTCTTAGAGTTCATGCACTGAATAGTGTCAGAGGATGCTTGTCAAACTGAATCATTTCTGGGCCTGCACAAAGGTTTCAGGATATTTGCCTGTCAGTAGAGAAAAGTTTGGGTCTAGTGGCTGCCTTGATAGAAAGGGAATCCATGCATTTTAATCTGGGTTAGAATCCAATTTTGTCCTGAAGTAGAATGTCCGTTTTCCTCATTCAGAGTTGAAATCAGAAATATGAGAGATCACAGCAAATCTAGGACTAGTAAAGACTATGAAATTAAATGAAGAGTTTCCATAAATATATAAGAAATTAATAATAAAGCAGTAAGGGAAATAATCTCAGTGAAGGGAAAGCAGGAATTGGTCTCGGTAAGGCAAAAAAGGGTGGGGAAGAAGGGGAGCACCAGCCCAACCCAAATGTATCCAAATGAGCCACGTCCTCTGTCAGACAGGACACTTCAAGCAGATCTTGAAATAGTTTGTCCTGGGTTTGTTCAGAGCCCTGGTGTGAAGGATATATTTGTTAGCAGCAGTAGACTTAAAATAGTAGAGTTGAAAGTGAGTTCTTACACAAACTCTGAAGTAAACGATTGCAATTCCAATTCATCTTGAAGACACTGGAAGCATGATCCCCTATTAAAAAGGCAGAATTTCATAAAGACAGGCACAGTATAATGTGTGAAGGAAGCAAAAATCCTCAGCACAAACAGATTAGGGCATTTGTTGGCTTCACAGCACGCTGCGGCATTGGTCCTGAAACGCAGTGGATCAGGAGCAGGCTGTGTGCCAGTTTGTCGGGACTGTGGCTGCTTACTTCAGAAAGCTGCAGCTCGCTTGGGGATTTGTGAGAATGTCTCCTATGTGAGAAATGGAGGTCATTAATCAGTGCTATTTGGTGCTAACGAGGCAGAAATAATATTCAGCTCTGGATGTCATGCTTATGTCCGACATGATGGTCTCAAAGATGCTGACAAATCTCAAATGGGAGCAAAAAGAATGGAAGCATTTTGGAAATCGTGGCCTGCAAAGAAAGATTCAGTGAAGGTTTCTTTAGTCTAGAGGAGAGGGGAAGGCAAGACAACATGACTCTCCATTGCTTGATGCCTTGGTCAGGAGGCAGAATAAAGGGGGCTGCTGTTGTTGCTGCCACTGCTGAAATGAAGAAGTAAATCCCAGGAGTGCTGCAACGCAGCTGCTGGGTTGGGGGTTATGCCAGAATGCTTGTGTCTAATGTGAGTGGTGAATTTTACCCAGTTTTACATTGTCTGCAGCCATCACAATGTTAACCCAAAGCTACAAGTACCAAAGGTTACCTGTTGGAGTGTGAGGAGCCAGCATGAAACCCCCTGGGTCTGAGCCAGAGAAAATGGCAATTTCTCTCCATGAGAGCAGCGCCCACCAACAGGTATTTACAATGGGCAGGCAGTGCTGTGTCACTCCATTGCCTGTGCAGATATTCTTGTCCTACAGAAAGTAATCTGAGTTAGTTTATCCCCAGTGGGTTAGAAATACATCTTCAAAAACTTAATACTATTTAGAAAAAATGAAACCAATTAAAAAAAAGAAAAAGAAACCACAACCAAACAAAACCACCAACAAAACTAGCAAACTTCTCTATGGGACTGCATGTGATTAATTTATATAATTAAATATTTATTTAATTTATACTCTAGATTCAGGTGTTCAGTATGTTACCTTGTATGTCTTTAGGAAAGTTTAATGATCATGAGTAAGAAAGCACTATAGCAGGCTATCTACAGAGTTTGTAGAATATCCTTTGTTAAGAAGAGGCTTGATAAATAGCTGTCTAAGATTATGTCAATATTCTGTAATCCTTAATGCAACACTTGTGTTTCATACTCCTTATCTGTTCCAGACCTATATTTCACTGATGCTATGAAAAATATACAAAGTACTACCTTTTTTTTCAGACTAAAGTTTTTTATTCTTCCATCAACTTTTATTTCACTTTTTTTTTTTATCTTGTATGATTAGTTTTCTGATCACATCTATTTGTCTCAACAAAATAAATGCAACGAATATTTAAAAGAGAAAAGTACTAAGCAGTAGAGAGGTAAAAGGAAGATTGGAGACAGGAAGGAGAAATAATAGTCTAATTACAATAGCGTATGTGCAGAATCCAAAGGGAATGCTCTTGTTGCAGTAGAGCGAAATGCTGCAGAAAGAAGTAGGTGTAATAAAGAGGAAATCCATGAATAAAGCAGGATAACAGAGCAGGTAAGGGGAAATTCAGGAAGCATGTGGGAGTTGAAAGAAGAATGAAAACAGCCAAGGGAGCTGGGAGACAGAGGCTGACAAACGAGGACAGGAGCTAAAGGGGACTGGATTGGAACAGACTTTTTGGAGTGGGGGGGAAAAACAGTGGCATAACTGAAAAGCTACTTCAGAGGAGGTAGTAGAAATGGAAAAGGCAAAACAGCACTGTTCTAGGGAGAGCTCAGTAAGAAGACTGGTGCTGGAGAGAACAGCTAAGATGCTGATGAGGAACTGTGTAATCAGAGCCAGCAAAGAATTAACGTTTGAGACCAGCAGACAGGGTAATGAGCAGAGGAGCTCTGCAGAAGGCTTTTGCAGACCCTCCAGCCAGCTCCTATTTTAGAGCTACTCTTGCCACCAGCCCTGCAGAGTCCTTTATCAGGTTCTGGTTATTTATCCCTAAGTGTTAATACAGCTTCTGCAGCTTTACCTGAAAATCCTGGTTTGATCTGTTCACGAGATGTCAGTCTTCACAAATTTAATAAACATTACCCATTGCAAACACCTAGGAGAGAGCTTGTTTACCCTTCCTTTCCTGGAACAAGAAATTCCGAACTGTTAGCTGTGATTTCATCTATTTTACTGTGGTCATGTGGGACTTGGCTTCCTAGAAATTTTATGTTCATCTGGTTTACGTTTATCTAAATGGGTTAATAACATTTTAATACCACTTACAGTTTCAACTTGAATAGATTTTTTTCATTGTTTTCCTGCTGTTTAAGTAGTTAATTGGGTTCAGTGAGTGTTCCCTGCACTGACTTTCTTTGCAGTAGGAGAGCCGTGAACATATTAGCGAAAAATGAGGCAGGCTTTGATGTGTCAGTGGGTTTGGGAATCACATTACAGGAAGTGAATTACAGTCTTGACTGACGAAATCATTCCTATGAGCAAATGCATGCTAATATTGCTGGAAGGAAGTGAGCACTGGACTACTTTTATTGTGCCACTTCAAATTGCTCCACTGGTTTCACAAGGATTCATTAACCCAGTTGCTTACTAAGGCACCAGATACCCCTGTATGTTTGCCTGGTGTCTGTGGCATCAATCTGCAACACATCATGCCTCTATATCACGCCTGTCTCACAAACTCATTGCTTTTCACTGTTTGTAGGACTGTTGCGATAGTGCGAAATACAAACCCGAACACGTGTGGCTCGTGCTTGTGTTATGGTGTGAACTGTGCCTCTCTCAAGAATGTGAAAGTGAGCTGGCAGTCTGTCTCAGATGCAAGCTGAGAGCAATGGCTTTTCTCTACTGCCCAGAAATAGGCTCTCAGAAAACTCACAGAAATCACGGGGGGGGAGAGGGGGGGGGAAGAAACTTGATAAAGGAAGCATACACCAAGATTGAAGGCCAAACAGATAGGAGGAATGAGAATACACATCTGCTATATGATGCAAGTGTAAGAAAAGTAAGCCTAGGCTAGCTAGAATTAGTTTGGGCATGATTGCCAGAGGACAGCAGAGTTAACATTGGGATTAGAAGACAGCTGGAACTGCGAAGGATGGATTGAGTAATGTAACAAATACAATACATCACCAGAAAACTGGTTAAGTGCAAGTTTGTCTCGATATGAGTTTTCTGCTACTGAATATTCATCAAGCTGATAAGTGTTAGGCTTCCTTGGCAAACATTTTTCTATTCTATTGCATATTTCAGCAGAGGCTTTGGAACTTCCACCTTAATCTTATGGGGCTCAGCTTGCAAACACTTCTTGTTTCTTCTGCTTTTGAGGTCAGCTCTGAATGACTCTTTCCAGGGATGCTGCATGACTGCCCACAGTTTTTCTATATCTAATAATCCATCCAGCCAATGTATCATACAATTCCTATCTACATCATGGATTTTCCCAACCCTTGCCGTTTTAAATGAATATTTATTTGTGTGTGGTAATTCTGAATCATTGGGGAACCTTCATGAGGGAAAGGCATATTGTAAGGGAAGAATGCAAGCAACTGTTAGTAGATGATCAAAGCCATGAATGTGCCTTTATGTATTCATCCGTAAGTAATGTAATTTTCTGGAGTAATACACAAATTTTGCCCCAAGAAATTCTCTTTCCTATGAAAAGGAATGCTATCTGAGCAACATAAACAAAGTCAGCTGGAGAGTTTAATAATCTGAGCTGAATTTCTTCAGTTTTCACTTTTTAATAATTCTTTTATTACTTGTTAACAAAAAGAAGAGAGGGTAACAATAGTTCTTCCAATTACTTTGGTCAGGAATTGAAATTCAGCATTCACAAGAAAGGAAAAGTATGCTGAAAAACCATAGGTGAGATCATACCAGTTACAGATGTTGAAGGTTCATGATTTGCTACTGTATAAATTCCTTATATTGCTTATATTCCTTGTATTGCTTTAAAATGTAAATAATAACTGGTTTGAGGATTTAAAATGTTTTTTGGATTATTGGCTTATGCTCTGAGGCACTTGTTTTTGCTCGTGGTAATGGTTCTCAGAGTTATGAAAAAAACAAGACAATAAGTAAAAATATAATTGTAGGGTAATAGACGAACCAGGGAAAAAATGAGACAAAGGAAGGATTACAATCATATCCGTCGTCTTTCAAGGTTCATCGTGTCAGCAGAAAATCCAAAGTCTGCCAGTTGAATGTTTCCATTCTGCTCTTCTCAGAAAAGGAGAGTTCTAGCAGGTTCTGTGTAAACACCTTGAAAATCTCTCATGAGCCGTAGCTTGTAACTAAGGTGCACTGTTTTGCTGGAGTAGGACTTGGACTCCATTTGAACACACAATAGCATTGCCTTAGCTACATGAAAATCAGCAGTCCTGCAGATACCAGTTCTTCCACTGCTACAGATTATAATTCATATCTTGTGTCTGATATGAGTGAAGAGCGATAAGGAAAAGGTTGATGGAGAGGACAGTGGATACTCTTCTAGCCTCTGCCCCAAATCACCTCAAATACCATGTCCTGCACGTAGTGGGAGAGTGAAGTGATAACACCATGCACTCACTGTGGACTCCTTTGATGCAAATCCATGGTAGAGAAATGCAAATATTCTTGCACTGTCTTGTAGACTCTATTTCTTTGTGTCCTGTCCTAAATTCAGCAGCTATTTCAGGGGGTGCCCAAATGCCCTACTAAGCTATGCAGGCTTTACAACATTTTGATTAAGGTAAGAATGGGATAGTATTTCCCTTTTCCCCAGATTTTCCTCATATTATTATTTAATCTCCTTGTTTGTGTTTTGTTGCAGGGGGACACAGCAATTTTGATATTTAAAGTATTACTGTAGGTTGCATTTCGTATTGTACAAGGTCCAACAGATATAGGCAGCTGTCATGATACTCAGATCACTTACACTCCGTTCACGTTTCAAGGTTATCTCAGTAACTACAGCAGGCAAACACTTGTACCGAAATCTGCTAAGACAGATGGGTTCCCAGGATCAACTGAAAGGGCTGTTACCAGCCTTACTGCACACCACAATGAAAACCTTGAAAATAAAAAGGAAACAGGAAAGGGTGCCTGACAACCAAGCAACGTGTCCTGCTCCCACCCTGACTTTCTTCTGTAGTAGTATCCAATATTTAGTTTACATATTATGCACTCTGAACAGGCAAGTTTGTTCTTGTTTGTATAACAAACATAAAGTAAAATAGTTTTATCAGACATGAGAGAGTATATAGGAAATAAGGCACTGGACATCAGCCAGTATTACATCACTGCTCATAGACTTATTTTCTACTACCTTCTGTTGTATTAGGGACTGCTGAATTTCTGGGGCAGTAGAAATCCATGACTTTTCATATAAGCCTTGCATTCATTTAATTATCTTTTTTTTTTTTTTTTTTTTTTTTTTTTTTTTTTTTTAAATCAGACCCATGACTCTGGATCTCAGTGGTCAAATGGGTAATTGCATGTATGCTTAGGCACTCCTGGATTTATTATTTGGCTGTGCAATGGAAAGAATTAGGGAATGCATGCTCAGAATCTTTGATATTAAATTTAATAGCTTTGATATACTATTGCTATAAAATTAGATTAGGAATCAAGTTTTCAGTGTTTCTATTTCTAAAGTTAGAGGTAGAAATTGTAAGATAAATCTCTCAATCTCTGTAAGAAGTCTTAATGAGACGAAATATACCCTGAGAGAGACCTGTTTGGATCCTCTCTCTGGGCATGGAAGCTGTATGAAAACATAGCAGAGTGTTTCTCTTTTATCAAACACTTCAGCAGCATAGTTAAAACAGCTCGGTCTGCCATAGCTTCTGTTCTGCTAGCAGTCCTGTGTGCCAACTGGCCGATGTAACCATCTGTGTGGTGTGTTGTTTTTTTTTTTTTTTAAAAAAAGCATTTACCATTTTGAACTAGGATATAAATGATCCAAGTCCTTGTAAATGTTTGGTGCATATGTATTAGGGTACCTTACGCATTATTCAGACAAGATATTTTATAAAATTCTAGTAAAATATTTCATTTAAGAAATACTTCATTTAAGTTTTTGTCAAAGAAAACAATTCCTGGTTAGAAATCGTAAAACACTTGCATGTTTGTATACAACAATTTATTTATCTTTCAGTGTATTATCTCTGTAGAGTGAATGAGAAACGAGCTTTTTATTGAATTTACTGGAACCATCTTGAAAAGCAGAAGCCAAAGATTCTGTCACGTTCTTGAGCAGTTTGGGTATTCTGCCACGAGTACTGAAGGTCGTTTTTACATCTTGCCATGGCTCTGATGTTATTTCCAGTTTGGCTGTAAAATTATGGAGATGTTGTGAAATAGAGCTTGTTGTTGTTGGGGATGCATCTAGAATCATCCAATGACTTGAAATACTCTAAAAGGTATTTGTTCCTAAAAAAAAAAAAAATAAATAAATAAATTATTTTCCTAAAAGTAATTAGTAATACTGATTATTCTGGAGAGAGAATCCCAAGTTCTTTAACATTGCTGGGGAAGAATTCAAAAACTAGGAAAAAAATAAAGCGGGAAGTGCAGGCACTTACCCAGCAGGTGGGATATTTATCCTGCACCACTGTCGCATTAAAGGGGTGTAGCTGATTAACCGTTACGGGCCCGGTTGGATTCAGAGTACTGAACCAGTCGGACATTCACCAAAACTGGGGGTCCGTTCGGACATTCACCAAAAACGTAATAACCACCTGGGGGTCCGCTCAGACATTCACCAAAAACGTATTAACCACCTGGGGGTCCGTTCAGACATTCACCAACAATGCATTAACCGTCTGGGGGTCTGGTTAGATTCAGAACACTGAACTATCACGGATAACCACCCTCACCCTAGTTGCATTAATGAGAGCTATCACAATGCAATCAAGTATGGTTTATTACAGCAACAGATAATCAGGTTCTTTTGGATTGCCGGTGATAGTCACTATCTGCAAAAGCAAGCTAGTATGCATGAAATACACAGGTGTTACAGGTGTTCTAGGTGTGGGTTCTAGGTGTGGGTTCTAGGTGTGGGTTCTAGGTGTGGGTTCTAGGTGTGGGTTCTAGGTGTTCTAGGTGTTCTAGGTGTTCTAGGTGTTCTAGGTGTTCTAGGTGTTCTAGGTGTTCTAGGTGTTCTAGGTGTTCTAGGTGCGCAGCCTAGAAATAAACGCGTTAAAAGGATCAAAGACTCTATAGAGATTTATAAGCAAATATTCAGATCTCACCCAAAGGCGTCCCAATGGGGGGGGAAGAGAGGCTCAGCCCGTCGACTGATCCCAGGAGTCAGGAGGTCCTAAGGATGTTGTATGTCCTTGGGATGGTATCTCCCCTGACGATGGTATCTTCCCTAACATCCCCTCTCTCTTGGGCCAATTTATATTATTTTCTATCTTTTAGGTGGAGCTTGAGTGGCTCTAGTCAAGCATATCTTAGTTATGATTGGTGTAAAGTTTTCCCGTCTCCGTTTAAAGTAATAGGCTCCGAGAAATTCAGGGCGCATGCTCAGTGAGGGGTGGTCGCACCTTGGAGGCGGGTAGCTTTTGGGATGGAGGTGTGTTTTGGTATTATAATGATATTATAATGAGCAAAAAGTACACTAGGGTACAGCATTTGTCAAAACATGACAGGTCTTTGGCTTAGGGTGGCAAAAAGTGCAGCTTTGTGCACAAGAACAATCGAGGCCCCACCTGATCACAGAGCCTAGCCGTGGTGTCTCCACTCCACTCTACGCTCCGTGCTGTTCCTTAGAGCTAGCACACCAAGTTTCCCCAGCGCGATAGCATCTAAGGTTGGGAGCCTAGGGAATGCTCAGATAATGCAGTTATGCCCTACCCTGAAAGCCTCTTCAATGCTGTACCTTTTCCTTAAAAGTGTGAATGTTAGTTTTATTTTCCTAGTTACTTCAGGCATTTACACCACAACCACTGAGCTGAAGTGTGAGGCCAGGGTTATTTACAACTGCAGAATCCCATTGCAAGCATAGTGCTTTACACGGAATGTAAGGGAACTTTTTAGGGCTGGTGATCAAGTGGAAAAAACATGTTCCTGCTTAGATCAGCAAAATTTAAACCTGCTGTTGCTCTCACTAAAGTGCTTTTCTTTTAATATCAAACATTGATTTGACCCAAAATGTTCAGATTCTCAGCAGGGAAACACGCAACCAGAGTTACAAGATTCTTTCAATCAAAATGAGCATTTATGGGGCTTCTGGGTGAGCCGCCAGAAAGGGGTTCCCAAAGCTGCCCTTCCCACACCCTGGCATGGAGCGACATCCAGCTGGCAGAGGAAGCTGGTGGGCCATTAAATAATTGTCTTGTTTCTTCCATTTAAAAAATAAATCAGAGAACAAACTTCAAAATCAATTAAATAAATGTAGTGAATACATAGTCTTCTAACTATGCCTTTATTTAGACAGCATAATATATTGCAGAGAAAATGCTACTTTGGAGGGAGGCTGATGTTGCAAAATGGAGGTTCCAGAATGAAGGGCTGCTCTGTCGAAACATCGCCGTTCTGAAAGCTGGACCAGGAGTAACCGGGGTAGAGTCTAGCCCTGTGAACACTTTGCTACGAATAGGATACTGTAGCTGATGCTGGTGAGTGAGGTTACATCCCTTTTCCCTTTTTGAAAAATCCAGGAGGGGCATTTAGTTCAACTGCAGTCCCACCACACGATTTTAATTAGTATATATTTTGCCCCCCGTCACGAAGGAAGGGAGGAGTGATTTAGGTGTGTGTATCTGTGCTGCTGGCACTTCAGGCAGATGCTTGTCCCTGTGAAGTGCAGGTGTAAGTCTGTTCTGATCTGTGAATAGTGTAAAGTGATGTTCTTGCCAGCTAGTTTGCAGACGAATGATTTGTTGTAAACATTTCAGGGTCTGTAGCAGTAATTTGTTAGTGAAATAAAAATACTGTTAAACCAACCCCGATCTAGCTCCGTTGTTCACCTGTGCAAGTCTGCATTGATTTAGAGGTACCAATAGCAGCAGCATCCTGATTTCCATCACTGAGCAGAAGCTTGGGCTGCAAGTGAGGAACAGGCTTCGCAGCTCTAATTTGATTAGTGGCTGACCTAAAGGTTCATTCAGGCTCGCTTTCCATCAGGAGAGTAGATGGCTCAACATGTGTGCTATTGTATAATAATTTAGGCACTTAGCCTCAACAGGTAAATGGGCTGCATGGAAGACTAGAAGAATAGATATTTCTGAACCTAGGCAACTTTATAAAATGAGAGAGGAAAAGGTATCATTTCTTTGCACCCAAGTGATTTGAAGGGGAAAAAAAGTTGTAGTCATAAAGCTGTACTTAATGGTATTCAGTGGGAAATCAATCCTCCGTAGTGCTCTAAGAATTCAGTTTAGATTCTGTGTTCAGATAGCACAGGCTGGAAAATTAAACACTCACATCAAGTAATTGAACAAGGGCAAAATCTGACTTATGGTTATTAGTAGCATAACTGTGCTTTCTAATTTCCTTAGGTTGTAGGACACACAAATTTGGGTAGGAATCTGCTCAAATCTGTCTTACTTTCCTGATGCTCTTTGCATAAAGCAGAGCTCAGTACCAGCACATCTGCTGTTGGGGTAACTGTGCCACAGCTGCTCAGGTAGGGCTTTTCCGAGCAGTCCTGGGGGCAAAGTGGGCTGCATGCAACTGCTTCAGCTTCAGGACCTGCTCATCCTCACACTGATCACATGAAGGGATAATATGCTTTCCATCCCCCATGCTGCTACCCAAGCGAATGAAATCCTTCCTGCTGTCAATTTCTGTGGGGGAGAAAAATTAGGTTTTATGTTTAAATAGCTTTCTCTTGGTCCATACTCAGCTCATGAGTTCTCTGTTGCATTCGGCCCCGTTGGGATCCTCCTATCATATTTATGAGCTTTCTTTACTGCTGTGAGGATGGAAATGGTATTTTGAAATAAAAGGCAGATATATATGCAGGTATGCTGTATTTTGATGGGAATAAAACGCCAGATGTTATAAGGTGATAGCATTCTTTCCTCTTCCCATTACTACCAGACACATTCTGGGGGCTGCCCGAATGATGGAGATGCAGCATGTAAAAATCTCTCCAGAGGAGAGAAGCTGAAAATGCAGGATATGTGGCATTTGTTTTATTGGACAGAAGTAAGTACAACGTGCTTTTAGTCAGGGATCTGTAGTTTTGGGCTGGCTTGGGAGTTCCTGTCATTTGTGGAGCTGCCAGCAGAAAGGGGCTGGAGAGGGTGGTTTGAGAAAGCTGGGCTTTGTCGTTGTGCTGAGGGTACTGACGGGCCAGATCCTGGCCAGTTTGCAGTGTATTGGAGGTACAGATATGGCCAAGTAACAAATAAAACTCTCAAATCTTCAGTTCAGGGTTGATACCTGTGATCCATGTGTTAGTTAAGGACTGAGGTACAAAAAACAAACCTTCCTCCCCTAAGCTTCACGTGAATCTATGGTTTGAATCTAGAGTGAGAGTCACTTATTGCACTAATAGTTTTTAATTTGTCTAACCAGTACTGTTGAAACACTTTCTATTTGGCAAACAAAACTCAAACTGGCACAATGGTGTAATTATTGATGCATCCAAACTAATTATCTGTGTGGAGTTTTGATCCAAGGACACTACTGCAGTGCTTGTTGCCAAAATGTTTGTTAAAATCAGTATTGATGCAATTCTGCTCAAGTGTTCACAGTTTGAGTGCTGTGCTTCCCCTTGCACACGATGCGATGCAGTGTGCGTGCCTAACAAACCCCCAGCTGCTGGTGGTCCTGCGCACTCTTTTTTAAAGGTTTAGCTGAGGTTTGCAAAGGAACCTCATCACAGGAAAACTTTTGTTTAAGGGGTGGCACAGTGCTGGGTTTCTTTTGCAGCTTTTTGAGTGAGGAAGTTTGTTTTCTTAGGAGTGGATTTAAAAAAAACAAACAACTCATTCTGTAACTCCTTGGTGCTTTGAACTTGCCATACTGTGCTGAGTGCAGCACTGCAAAGCATGGAAAAGAGGAGACCAAAATCAAGAGAGCAGCCGCTGGGCAATAAGGTGTGCTGAAATCATCTTCAGGCCTAAGCAAAGGCAATTGATATTCCATGCACAAAACAGATTTTGAGGTGGACAATGTTAAGTTGGAAAAAGAAGTTCCTGTTTCAGAATAAAAATAGCTGTATGGTAAAGGGAGCCGTATGGAAGAGCGGTTTGTCAAATTTCCAGGTGCAGCTCTTTCAACTGAGGAGCTTCTCAGAGAAATACAGGCCACAAATCCAACACCGAACATTTTACTCTTCAGTTCACATTGCCATAACTTAGACTTTCACCTTTGATTTCTTTCTCTGCATTAAAAGAAAATACATATTCAGAGCGCTGCAGCCCTGCGTGTGGGCAGGTGGGTTCAGCCTGGGGCATGGCGCTGCCTCCTGCTTGAGGTGCCTCTGCAGCTGATTTTTGTGCCTCTCCAATTCCCATCAGCCTTAGCACAGTAGGGCTGTTAATGAAACTTGAGGGGTTGTGCTGTCTTTCATATAGGGAAGGAGAGGTCTGAATTTAAACAAGACTTAGCTGTGAAAGCAGGCAGCTCTATGCTACCGTTGTATTTAACAATATTGCTTTTCCAAGTAACAGACAAGTAATCTAGAAAGGCAGTGCTGCGTCCCCCAGAAAGCGTTCCAAAGAAGAAGTCAGGCAGCATGACCTGCACAAGCCTGTCAGGTCTCAATGGATGCCTCACCCCTGTTCTCTTACTCTCCTGATTCCTCTTACCCTTCTGTCCCTAGCTGATACCTGACCATGCTTTCCAGTCCACAGTGCATGAATCGCGCTTCTCTTTGCAGCAAGGTTGGCCAGTCAGTCTCAAACAAGGGTTAATCAAGTTTACAGCCAGGAGTTGCATGACCTCGGTGTGGATGAAGGGGCTCCTGGCAGGGTCTGATGGCGAGCCTTGCCTGCGATGCACCATTTGCTGCGATGGAAACGATTAACAGTGCTCATGACCTGTCTCAGGCAAGGGTTGCTTGTGTTGGTGTTATGCTGTATGCACAAAAGAAGTTGTTTTTCTTTTTTTTTTTTTTTTTTCTTTTCTCCACTCATCCTTCTACCACCAGTAAAACATTTATTTAGCTGTAGTGTAGTAGCTCTTCCGTTTTAGGGTGATGCATTAATAGTAAGTGTATGAATGTATGTTGTGTACTGAGAACTGGGGAGTAGTGTTTGAATTAATGTGCAATTGCTGTGTGGTGGTTAATGGAATTTACATATTAAACATCAAAAAGTGGTTTTTGCCAGTAGTGAGTGGAATTAATCTTAATAAATCACTTTAGGCGTGCACTTTCAGAGCAGTGACCTTGCTTCATTGCTGTGCTGATGCTATTAACAAGAAGATCTGAGTCTGGGAAGTTGGTAAAATACATAAAGCATTATTGCTTTCCCCTTTGGACTTTATTATTAGTAGGAAATTTATAACGAGCAAATCTTATATTGTTTTCTGGGTAGTCCTGGGGGTTGTGCTTGGAGCACCTGCTACAGGAGTGCTGCGTGCTTTGCTGCCTCGTGTTGTACCAGGGAACTCCAGTTGGGGTGCCCTGCCAACGTCGCGTTGGACCAAACTCATGTCGCATCATGCTTCCCAAAACGCTCACATACAGCAAGACATGAAATGACTGCGATACATTTGGGAGTGCAAAGATGCGATCACTGTCGTGGCTGGCTCAATTGTTGCTATCTTTTTCTGAAGCCAATACTGATGGTATAGAAGGAAATCAACAGTGTTGAGCTGCCAGGGATATTCCATGCTTTCTGCCTGGCTGTGCTTATTACTGGGCACAGATCCAGGTCTCAGGGGCTACTTGCTAGTGAGTTGGTGTGTTTCAGTCAGAAGTGGCTGTGTTTGCCTGTTCTGAATGCCACTCAATTCCCCCCCAAGGCCCATCAAGTGTTATGAGCCTCATTCGAACACTGATAATTAACTGCCTGAAACTTGAAATACCCTTGAATTCTAAAACAGATTTTATAACATTTGTAAACAACAGTTAGCAGGAAAAAAGGTAAAATTGTATGTGTCATTCTGTTTTCTACCATACACAATTTGCAGTTCAAAGTGAATATATTTAAATGAACTCCCCTGCAGCTACTGTTTACAGTAGCCTTCAAAGAATGATGAAAGCTTTTAAATAATGTAGAATATTACATGACTTATTTTTCAAAACACATGCACTGAATGTTTTGGAGTGAAATGTCTGTGTTTCAGATTAGACGGATTGCAGACAGCTGCTGCATTTACTGAATGTTACAGATGGGAGAGAAAATAAATGTAGGGAGAAGATGTAGAAAATGAAGGATTCTTACGAGTGCCGTATGCCCGAACAGCAGCAACTTAAATGCGAACCAGAACATCTCAGGCATCATCTTGCTAGACAAGAGAATTTCTCTCATTAAAAAAGAAGAAAAAAGGCAAAACAAAATATGGGGTCTCTGGTTTCTTATATGCACATTTTCTCCCAATTTCTCTGGGAGAAGGATGTGCTGCTTCTCACATTGATTCCTCACTTCGCTTCTAGTTGTACTGGGTGTTACCTAGTGGCAGCATTTAGCGTCTGCACTGTTTTTATCAGGGAAGCCTTTAAGTGTGAACATAACAAAGGTATGAGAGAGATTAGGTAGGCCAGATAGACCTTTCTGTCCTCAAATCTGTTATGGTTTAACCAGGCTGGCAGCTAAGTACCACACAGACATTCACTCACCCTCCCACCTCCCTCTCTGGGACTTGGGAGAGCATTAGAAAGAAATGAAAACCTGTGGGATGAGATAAAGACAGTTCATTAGGACAGAAAAGAAAGGAAAATACCAATACTACTACTACTACCAGGAGGAAAATTAACTCTATCCTAGCTGAAACCAGGGCAATGTCTAACATTTTTAGCCAGCAATTTTCTCTCGATACTTTTATATTGCATCTCTTGATATATATTGCGTCTTTTGATACATTTATATTGCTGGTTATGTACATATATCTGGGCTAGCTGCAGGGAGAAATAGTGAGAACACTGACCCAACTTCATGCTGGAGGCTGACCAGTCAGGTCTCTGCCCACCTCTATTGAGATGTTTTGCATTTTCACTAAGCTTTAGGCTATCAAAATTATAGTGCCTACACTATTAAAGACAGACTAAAGTTGATTTAAAGTTTGTCCATGTATTCCACAGGTGTTCCAGCCTTGTGAAAATATGATAGAAGATGCAAACAGAAAAATACCATCACACATACTTATGGAATAAGTAGGAAAAAATGTTTCAGCTTAGCTATTGAATGAGTTATGCCTTGAGCACAAAGCTATACACTTTGCTTCGTTTGAAGTTCTCATTTCCTTTTAATGCACCCAAGGAGCTTTATGTTTTCTACCATACTTTCATCTGCACTTTTATATGGAGGCAGCGTATCACTGCTTAATTATGTAAGACATAAAGTCATTTACCAGGTTTCCACTTGCTTTGCTCCTGATGCTTTGTTAAGGAGAGAATGTATTTGAATGGAACGCTCAGGCCTCTCCTCTCTGAGTAGCTGTTCCTCTTAAGTTTCTTTTCTTAATAACCGTTCTTTTTTGCTGGTTGCTGTAATGTGCATCTATTACTTAGCAAGGGCTAGATGTAATTCTAAGCATCGTAAATAGAAACAAAATCAAATTCCTTTGTGGTTTTGTAAACCACTTGGAGGACAAAGTGCTTATGTAGTTTTGTTGTGTGTGTCCTGGAAGAAGCAGGGCTTCTAAGAGGCAGTGTTCTCTGAAAACTTGTGCAGGAACAAGAATTTCAGTGGATAATTTTTTTTCCTTCTTTTTGTCCGGAGATCTCTGAAGCTTAATATTTAGGGGCTTTTTTTCCTTAGAAATGAGCACATGTTGGATGTCTTACTCCTATTACCACATCTTATGTTGTGTCTTTGTCCTCTCTCTTTTTTTTAAAAAGGGTACTTGCAAATGAACCACTTTTATACATAATACCATGCGCCAACACAGAGCTGGCAGATGGTAACACACACCAGTTAACGGCTTGGCTGGCAGGTGAAGAACCCAGGCTGAGATCAGGTAGGTGCAAAGAGCAAATTATTCTGTCGCCATTACAAATGGCTCCACTAGCTTAGGAGGGGTCTTATTAGACAAGGCAGTTTGCGAAAGCTTACATCACAACAGGGTATGCACTTAGTATACTTGTTGAATTGTAGACACGGCACTTAGATTGTAGGATTAATCAATCCTTACATCTATTTTCCAGCATAAATTTAAATGCTTTTTAATAAAAAGCAGGTGTTCAAAACCAGTTAGTAGCTATTATTCTCTGAAATCAGAATTGAAACTGGGCTGATAATACTTTCCTCTTTGAAAAGTGAAATTAAATACAAGTTATTCCATCACTGTATGCATCCATTTGTGATGCCTTTATAAATGTGGTGTTTTGCAGAAGTAGAGTAGAATAAACTAATATTTGTATCATGATGAGAGTTAATGAGAAGAAAAGAAACATAGTTTCTTTTCATAGCTTTCATAGGAAGCAATCTTCCCAAAATCTCATTTCCCTAAAGAGGGAAGTGAGGGGGGTGTGATGGAGGAAAGTCTTCTGGTGAATATGCAGGAAGGCCTCCATACATCATAACACCTTCAGCATAAGCTGCTTCTGTGCCGTTCTTGTAAAAACCATGTTGGAGTTTGGAAATGTTCTTAGCAGCAGGGTAAAATAGCCTGTATGGAATGCTGTTCTGCAGTGTTCTGGTACTTTCCTTATTTCCTGATGTCCATAGTAGTGCAGAAGAGAGGACAATATTCAAAAATAAAACGAAAAAGTCTTGGTTTTTAATACAACTGATAGGTCAAATGAAGGTGAGGGAATTTCTTTGAACTATGATTTATTTTTGTTCTGTTCCTGGAAGACTGATATTTAAAACTAAGACCTTATGCCCAGATCAGTGTAGATTTATTATGCCTAACTGTTTTTCCTGAGCATATTTATAAATCTTTAGCACCCATGTCAGTTAATGTGAGCTATCTGTATAGCTGTAGTTCAACAGTCATGGTTCTCCATCAGCTTGGGTTTCCCTGCAGAATATCCCTCCAGCCTCTCAGGATGCCCTGCAGCTCAGGCTGCCCTGGGGGCACAGTGCCACATCGCTGCCAGCATCTTTCCCAGCACGAACTGCAGTTAGAGCTTTGACCTGCTGTTTGGATGCATGCTGAGTCTCAAGTTAGTTCTTTGACAATGGGTATGCTCATGTACTCAGGGTATTAGAATATAACGTTGCCATACATCACCTTCCATGGACTTTTCTTTCTCTCTTGTGCCTTTCTAGACTGAGGATAGCAGTATTGCACTGCATATAGAGATGTTCTGCAGAAACAAACACTAAAGATGTTAAAACACATGGAAACAATATTAATGAGATCCTTCAATATTCCACCTTGGGCTATAGATTTTATGTTATCATAAGACAAGGAGATGTGCCATCATCTTTTGTCTCAGAAGTATTAAAACAGTTTTCACAAAACTCATATAGAGAAAAGGCATTCATTTGTTGGCTTCTCCTCTACAGTCACCTTTAAAAATAAGCATAGTGCTTCTTAGGCAAGATTCCAAAAGTAGCGGTTCTTATTATGGTATTTTTATTAATATATATTATCATACATGCTCTTTATATTCAAATTTTGTTAATTTATACAAATACATTGAAGATTGTCCATGCTGCTGTGTTTATTTTTTTCTATTTTCTATTAATCGAGCACGTCATATGAAAGGACTGTGCTCTAGTCTGAAGCTGCATGTCCCTGTTCACTTTTTGGGGAGAAAAAAAAACAACAAATATTGAAAGACCTTTATTCTGTTATATGGTATGTAGTGGTCACAATCTGAGAATTGTAATCCATCAGCTTCACCTATTCTATTGGCATATGTAAGTAGTGAGGAAAACAGATCGTTGAGTTGAAAAATTGAATCATAAGAAATAGATTTTTTTTTTTTATGTGAGCAGAGAAGTAATACCCATTAAAAAGGAACCATTTCTGTTTAATCTCAATAAAATATTTTTCATCCAAAGCATAAGTTGCAGCCAAGAAAACATGAATATAAGAAGTCTATTTAATGTTGTAATACTTATTGATTTGTGTAGTTCAAGTATGATAAAGCTTTAAGCTGAACAATTACGCTATATTTCATGTGGTTCCGAGTCTAATGGAGTTATTTTATAGATAACTATATCAACAGTACAAAAGCCTTTTATTTATTAGCATAATTATTCCAGTCCTCTACTTTGAGTATTCTTTACATGTGTGTCTTAGTTACACAAAGCTTTATGGTTATAAAGTGTATTTCTCTGGCAGTGCTGTGGAACCTGCTCTAGGAAAGGCTGACAGCTGGAATGCATTTTGTCCTGTAAGAAGATTTGTTTTTTGAGCTGGATGATAAAGGAGCAGAACAAGGAAATATGCTCTGGACTGAAAGATGTAGCAGTAGAAAATTAATGCTACTAAAATAATCAGAAGGGAATATCATAATATTTTCATCTCTGACAGCACAGGTTTGTAGAAGAGCTTCCTTTATTGGCTTCTGAATAATTTTGCATTTGGTAAAAAATGATAATGGCTATAGCCATATACATATAGGCTGTGTGCTTCCTCCTGTTGAAATCAGCATCCATGCTACAGGCAAGAAACTTCTGGTAGTTATTCTCAGAAGAACTTACTAAGAGTACAGATTTTCATCTGGGAATGGGAAAAACTTGTTTTGTGTTCTTCAGTACAAGCCCATGATAATTTCTTTTTAAGCCCCTTTTTACAGAAGTAAGAGAAAGTTTTTGGTAGTTCATCTGCAGGCAACTTCTTGACTGAATCAGGCTATCCTTATTCTTTCATATTTTAGTGAGTACCTCTTCTATGCTACCTGTATGAAAATAATTATTATCAGGAAAAAAAAGAAAAAACAAACACCACCACACAACAAAACCAAAAAAAAAAAAACCACACCATGATTAAAATAGGAAATATGTATGAGTTTATATGAGGTTTTGTTTTGCAAAAAGATGAAGAACCTCATGAAAAATACATGACAAAGGAAAAAACAACAAAACCTGTCCTAAATACTTATGTAGTGTGTCTGTGCTGTCTTCTCTGATATCAATTACACTACCTGAGGGATGACTATAAGATGTTTCCACCTTGTCAGATAGTCTTCCTTTATTCATTTTTCTCTGTAAAATAAAAATAGAAATGAACTCTTTTGAACATAAATGGGTATTATTAATAAACAGACCCACGTCATTGAAATAACGTTTGATTTATCTATAAATACAAGGCAAAACATAAACTATATCATAAAAATGGTACAAGACTGAGAATAACAGTGTGGTTTTATAGCAAGAGAATTGCCATAAAAGCATATTATTAAGTGAAATCATTAAGCCTAAAGATCTGTCTTTGCTGAGCAGCTGATTTGGGCTTCTTGCCAGGTTTCCAACCCCTTGTACATATATGCATACATTTGCATGTGTGCACACCCACACGCTTTCCTTTACTGAAAGGTTCCTAAATTAAACTCAGGCAAAGTGGACCCTAGAGGAGATGCTCTTAATGTATTTAACACCTCATTCTCATCTTTTCCCACTATCCTTCTGTCCAGGATGAGACTGTTTCAGACTTTTTCTTAAAAAAAAATAATAATAATAATCTTGAACTGGAGAACAGAATTGATTGTGGGACTTGCAGAGCAGGAGACCAGCTAGGAGCTACATGGAGAAGGGAGGGAGCAGAGTAGAGCAGAAGCACTTCAAGAAGTGTCAGGGAATGCAGAAAGCGGGAGAGCCTGCAAGAAGCCTCACTGCTGCTGCTTACTGTGCCTTCTGGGCTTGAGGCTAACACAAAGAAAAGAGAGAAAAGAGACCTTCTGGTGATCATGAGTTATGTCTGCTGCCCCTCTTCATATAATCAATCAGTCTGAAGTCTTGTCTTTAGCGCTTAGTCCTGTTCTGAAACATCTCCTTATCTTATATGTTGTTTTTTTTTTTATTTCAGATAAAGGAGGAAAAAAAAAAAAAAGAGGCATTATCTCTGTACTTGTCTGCAGTTCTCTGCAAGATAAATTCTTCTGGGTGTGATATAGTGGTCCAGAAAACAATTGAGAAATTCTCAGTGTACAAACCTCTGGCACGTGCCTACAGTGTCTTGCGGAAGCAGTGGGAAGACATCACAATGCGTTTAACTCTGCTGTTGGAGTAATCACTGCTTCGTTAGGCTAAACCAGATCCCAGAGTGGTCAGGAAAGAATAGTTTGGTACTCTGCTGATGTTTTATGGGCTGAATGAGGCATGCTGTCAAGAAGTGTTTCATGCCTCATCTACCAGTGAGTGTACTACAAAGTACTTTTAAAGGATTGAGTCTCACATTTGTCCAACAGAATGACCTTAACAATTGATTTCATTATCTAGGGAAGTTATTACAGCCACTTGCTCTGGATTAACTGCAACTCTGTGTTCTTAATTCGAAGTAGTGTCTTAGCCTTGTGGTTGCTGTGGCCAACCAAGTAAGAAACAGGAAAACAGCAGAAAACACCAGTGGGAAATTTAGGAACTCATTTGTTCATTAGCATTGTAAAGCTCCATTGAAATGCATAGCAATGACTTTAAAGATTTATTAATTTGACTTCATATAAGCATCCAGTTCTCAGGGTAAACCAACACATTGAATTAAAGTCAGCTGAAGTCAGTGGACTGGGCTGTGAAAGCGCTATTTTAAAACATTTTATCGAATCAGAAAGGAAAAACAGACTATAAAAATCCAGACACCTATGTATTTTTCTACTGAAAGCATCTGCGAGAGATTTATATTAAAATATATATTTTTAGCATCTCTAACTCTTTTACACAGCATATGATCCTTAGAAACTCAAAGTCAGTTTTGATCTTCATCCATATAATGAAGCTTGAGTACTATGTTATTTCTTGTTCATTGGAACCAGGTCATTTCAGAATTCTCTTTCCCCAGAAGTGCTCGGTTACCTCTGATGAGAGTTCTCTCTCTTCTGGAGCTTCTGTTACCCTGTCACACCTGACATACACTTGACAAGGTGAGCAGACAGTGCTGTAATTTGCTATCATATATGGGATGTCTTCCTGTGAATTACTGAACAGCTGGACGTATCATGGAGTTTCTTGAAATCTGATCTTGTTATAATCTTGGACTTCATCCCTGGTTAATTGCTCTGTTAGTGGTATGTTGTGGGGATATTCAGAAGTTCTCACCGTGGTCCTATAACTGATCCCAAAGAAAGTTCTTGAATGCTGATCAGGATCCACTGTATGGTTTTATGAAATACTGCATGAGAGCTTTGAGACTAACAAATCCTGGTCAGAGGTAAACTTTTTAGATCCAGGAAAATTTAGGTGGAGGTACATTATGTATTAAGGTTTCAAAAAAACAAACTGAAAAATTATAATTAGAAATTCTGAAACACAAAGAAACTCCTAGTTTAGTCTTAGATGCCCTACTGTCAATATTTTGATCATCATCAAAGGAAGAGGAAGGGAATCTAGCAAGCAGTTGAGGTTATGCCATTAGGAAAGGACTGGCTGTTGCTGATCTAAGCTTTGCTGCAATAAATCTATCACAGATCACATAAGAGTGATGCGAGGTTTTTTTAATCACTAATATCTGAGGAATAATTAAGTTGAATAATAAAGGAAAGAGGGAAGCAATTGCCTACCATGACTTTTCAGCATACATTGCTCTTTCTTAATTCTTGAAGTTTGAGCTAAAGGGGTAACTTTTTTCCCCCCGAGAGTTTCTTGCCATTATACCACTATGTCACAATTTCTCTTTTTAGTGAAAAGCATAAAAAAAAAAGAAGAATCATCTTGATGCTTACATCAGAACTTTCCTTAACAGATTTTATTTATAACCTCAGTGTGCTTGTGGAAACGAGCTCTTTGGTCTTTCAAGTGCAAAGATAAATCCATATTTGTATTTCTTTTGCAGAGGCCCTCCACTGGAGATCTGTCCTGTGGAGAATACTTATAATGGAAGAAAGATTTTTGTGTCTTTCTTATCCATAGCTTAAGGAAAGTTAGTCTTATGTATAAGAAAATATAAGCCAAATATATTCATTGTATGCCTCAATCACCTGTTAAAACTATTATTTGAGCAGAGTTTTTCACCCTGAGAAAGTCAGTGTTGAAATGGGATTCAGCTGATTTTTGAAAAATGTTTGAAGGTGTCCAGAATTTGTATGTTTGAGACTTTGATTATGTATCAGAGGAAAGGGGAAATATTTAATTAGGAAAGTGCTTTCAGACTTCAGTCAGAATGGTCAAGTATCATCCTTTAAATATTTTTACAGCTCATGTGTAGTTGAATGAGACTGATGCATTAATCAGTGCTTTTTTTTTTTTTTTTTTTTTTTGTCTAGTGTGGTTCTGCATTCTTGCTACAAACTTCTGTTAAGGAACTCTCTTACAAGACTTTTAAAGTCTTGAAGTATAAAGGTTAGCAACAATAGTCCTAGCTCTACAGTGCTTGTTCTTTTCTTGGTATGTTTTTTCTGTTATTTAATAAATTTCTACTTTTGACCTTCATTAATCTTACAGGGAAATTCTTCAGCTTGAAGCATTGTTGGGAAGTCTAAAACCAGCACTAAGGTACTTGCATTTACCTAATAAATCTGTGAAATACTGAAAAAGCAAACACTATACACATCTTCTATAACCTTTTACTGTCAGTGCCAGCCAAACCTTCTTGAGTTTCATGTTAATTGCTTCTTGCTTTTTACAGCAATTAATAAGCTGCCATATCAAGGGGAGAAAGTGGGAGGGAAAACGGCCACTTTTCTGTGACACCAACAAAGGGGCAGCATTCTTAGTTCTGCATCAAACGTGATATATTTTAAATAGTGCTAATTAAATTATGAGCAGGTTGAAATAGGAGCACAGCTCCTGAGTGTTACCAGGGTCATCCCTGTGTGTACCAGGTAGATAAGTACATTTCAATAATGGATGAACAAAGCTCATTTCCTTAGGATGAAAAGGAAACATTGGCTTTTGTTTCAGAGCATTAGGGCAATGTAAGATGGATATGATGATTAAATACCTATATGGAAACGTATTTTCATTATTTCAATTTTCCAGAATCTCTCTTATCAATAATGCCTTCTTCTGTAGTTTTGTTATAAATACAAACCCAGATTTGTAAAAAAAATCTGAACGTCAGGAATGTTATCTTGCATATCCTCAAAGGAGATGTATATTTTTGAGGTGTATTGTTCCATCCTCTTTATTAGAACCTAAGTTTTCAAAATATTTACAACTTAGTAAAGTTACAGTCTGTGGCAGATTGGGGAAGGGGAGAAAATTTTCATGGTTCTGCGTCAAAATTCCTGTTCAGTCACTGGGCATTTAAAGATGTTCAGATGTTGCTTATTTAGCAAATTGTCTCTTCCATTTTAGAACTAAAGCTAGGGTTTAGAACATCTCTCCTATTGTGAGTGATGAATCTTTCTGAACTACAATCCTGAAAATAGCAAAGCAACTCTTAAGTTCATTACTAATTGTGATAAAAGGTTTTCCAAACAGGAATACAGATTTTCCTTTCTTCATGGAGAGTTTAAAAAATATAAGTTAGTTCACGGTGTCATACATTTTGAGACAATAAAATTTTACATGAATAGGTAATATACTTTAAAAAAAGTTTAATTACATTATCTGAGCTAGCATTGCTAGGAAATTATACAGGGACGCACCTTGCTGGTCCTGTTCATCGGACTCAGAAAAATGCAATATTTTGGACTGTTTACTAAGCTTCCTAAACAGATTTGGATAGTGGTTTACATTAGAGAATGCCTGAAACCACTACTCATTTATGGATTTGTCTGTAGGCACTGCCTGCTTACAGCTGCATTGTATCTCTTCCTATTTCTTCACTGGAGAGGTACTAGAAAATGTATACGATGATTCTGTTTAATTGCTATTTAACATAAGAACACTTTAAAATGCTGGTGGAAAAACTGAAGATTTCAGGGAACTAATTCTAACGCTTCATTTAATGCAAAAGAAATAAATATTGGAAAAGTACTACAGAAAGATCAGAAAAAAAGAGCAAATTCTATAGCCTTTACCTAGTTAAGTAGTCATGAGAGAAGTGTATGGGCAGCTAAATGCTGCAGTCAGGCTGCCCAGGTCGATTATGGAAGTCCTGCAGGTTCTCAGAGCAGGAATGAGCAACCAGACTGAACTTTGCAGTTAGCTTGGCTGTGATCAAGGGGTCAGGTTAGGCGATTTCCAGAGTTTTTCAGCACAAATGGTGCTGTGATTCTGTGAGAGTAAATGCTAATACTGCTGAAAAGCTTCCATGCAGTTTGATTTTGGGTTCCCTGGTACCAGTACTGTCACACAAAGCTATTAGTTGTCAATCACCAGTATGCAGAATTATTGTGTGAAATGAGGAGTGGAGTGCTCGCAGCATTGAGCTGCGTGTACGATAATCAGGTTGGTTATAAACCAGCGTATCAGTACTATGAAGATCGGTTGCAGTGAAGTGTCAATGCAATTACCTGGTTGTGACCCACTTGAGCACCCTGCAAGAAGTACATTAAATACTCCTCATTAACTAGAATGCATATCATGATCCAATTCACTTTTTTCTTAGAGAGTTAGGCTTGTAATTGGCTTGTTTCAGGAACTGCAGCAGCCATTTAATATAGGTAGAGGTTCATTAGTACTTTGCTAATTGGCATCAGTAAGTTTAAGGATCAAGAAAAAGAGACTGGAAAGTAATGTATCTGAACTAGTTTTCTGACCTCGTTCCTCTTTACTAGAAAACATTAGACTCTGAAAACGTTGGCACCAAACTAAATAGTATATAACCACTAGCTGTTAATTGCCAATGGAGGAATGAGAAAGGTAGCAAACTTTGAATATCTTCAATTTTACTCTTTAAAGTCAAATTCTCTTACTAGAAAATGCAACCTGATGAGTCTCTGTGCTGCTATCAAGTAAAAAGAAATGATCAAAGGTTTTAAACAAGGTTTCTTAGGGATTTTCTGGGCCATCAGCAACCACAGCTGGCTAATATCTCTTCCTGCCTAGCCTTGAAGGTTGTCTGAATTCATGAAGACATCCATTAAAATAAAACAAACAAACAAACAAAAAAGTTGAATAATTAAGGTAGTTACTTTCTCTAGTGATGCTTGCATTTACAATTTTTTAAGTTTCTTAACTGAATCAGGAAAATAAACAAACAAACAAAAACAACACTAAAAAACAGTATGCTTTCAATGTGTTATCTTAGGAGTTCCATGAAAATCTGGCTGGCCTGTCTGGCTGGGGAGGACATGCAGTTCCTCCCACAGCAACAGCTCCTGTCTCCCTTCTTGGAAGGGGTGGTCCTCGACCATCCCATGGGCTGTAAACTGCAGTGCAGTCATTCCTCTCTCTCAGCAGCACAGTGTTGGCTCTCATCTTTTCAAGTGGATTGTTCTCTCTACTCTACCATACAAAGAAGATGTGTTTTTGTTATATAGAATAACATGGGCTGGAAAGGATCTCTGGAGGTCATCAAGGCCATGCCCTGCTTAAAGCAAAGCAGGGGTAACTTTGAAACTAGATCCACGCGTTGAAGGCCTTGCCCACGTGAAGAAACTGAAAGTTTTCAAATGGTGGAGATTTCATGGCTTCTTTGGGCTTGATGGAGGCTCGTGGTGAAAAACAAGTTCTTCTATAGAGATGGAGGGTTAATGTAAGCTGCCTTGGCCAAAAAAAACCCCTCATCCTTCTAGCTGAAATGCCAGGGAAAGAGCTGCTGGAAATGAGCTGTGATGGTCTGCAGTGGTCCCAAACAGGTAGGGCAGTGGTCTACAGCGCACAGTTGTTGGAATTGACTGTGGACGTCTTTGGATAATGAAGATAAAAAAGGACTGAGATGAATTCACTGAGAGTGATGCTGAAGTTTAACTATCTGTTGACCCAGTGCATTCTGAATGGCAACTTGGAATTCACTGGAAAAATATTCCTCAAGGAGGGAAGCAGAACATAGATGGCCTTGGTTAAAGGGTTATGGCAGGTTGGACAAAATTGAATTCATCCTCATTCAGTATAAAATTACTCTAGTTTTTCTGAAACTGTCAGTGCAAAGCAGAAAATATTCACCCACAAATTTTTAACTGGTGCTTCCAGGCCATGTGATTTTACAAGATAAACGTTCCTGTGAAAAATAACAGAAGAGAAAAAATACAGACTTGAACATCAGTATCGGTTGATTTTGGTTGGATTCTGTCTCTGCAAGTAGATGTTTACTGTGATGTTGCCTGTTAGAGGCAGTGACTCATTTCACTCTTGCTGCTGCCGTATGAACAGCTCTCTAGACAGAAATAGCTTTTTCTTTTGATGGCTGGCTGAAAGATAACTCTCAGTTGATGCAAATCAGTGCAACAGTATTGTGATATGCACCATCTTTGAAGAAGCGGTAAGGTAAAGGACAGCCAATTACGCTGAATAATTGATATGTTAAATGGAAAGCAAATGGAGGATAATGAGAAAGAAGGAAGATCGTTGCCAACTGTTGCCTCTTTTGTTCCTCCTCCTGCCTCTCCATGATTTCTATTTTCCCAAACATCTGGTATCCTGTTTGATGACAGTTTGCTTTGCTCTTACCCCAGTCTCACACAGGATCTGATATTTGAACATGTAAGGAAAAAGATACCACTGTATAAAATTAAATAGAATCTAAAGTAGTTTGAATATGTGTTCTTAAAAACATAAGCAACTGAATCGTGCATCAGAGCAAGTTGTCCTTAAAGCATGTTTATTCTTGTGATCCCATTCTGATGGATAATGTTGGAGGTATTTACTGTGACCTGGAATAATGAGCATGTTTTCTTAACAAATAAAACAAGACAAAAGGTAGTAAGCACAAAATAAATGTGGTTTATTATTTAGACTTTTTTTTTCAGAAGCTTCTGCAGTTGCATATTCATGTCCTCTTGTGAAAATATGCAAATGAGATGACAATACTTGATTAGGGTTGTCAAGTTTCTATTCTCATGTTTTACTTTTTTTAAAAAAGAAAAATCTTTTAGAGCCTTCTTTTTCTTCTCTGAAGCTTTTTGTCTTGATAACAGTGAATTAAGAAAGAATATTTCTCCGCAGTTTAAGCAGATGGCAACTTTCTGATTTTGGTGGTTTCTTGGTTCATGTGTACATTTTTACTACTGCCAAACTGGCTTCATGAATCTGAGTATCTTAATGCTTCTGGGTATCTACCCATATCTGTTCTCTGAATTGCAAAGAGAATTTGCAGTTGTAAGAAGGTATATTATGTTTGGCTCTTGGAAACAAAACAACGTAAGAGATAAAAGCATACTTATTTGATTAGAGATGTATACATCTAAAACGCTAAAAAGTATATATACAAACATTAAATGATTCCGAGTAGTGTATATGAATATGGTTTTGTCAGATTTTGCTTTCTGTTTTCTCAGGAAAATGCTTTGATAGAAAATCTCCTAGCAGGACTGGCTGAAGTAGAGTTGGAGCCAAGTGACAGAGAAATTTCCTAACACCTTTCATTTGTAAGGGCCTCTAGCAACAAATTCTGTTTCATCATGTAAGATAACTGCATAAAGTGTATAAATTAGTTGGTAGGCAGAGAAACAGGAATGAGGCAGGTTTAAATAACACGATTGATATGCTTGGTTGTGTTGCTACCAAGCACTTGGACGTGAAGGTCTGTATGTCTGCATGCTTTAGCAGAGGTTCCTTAGAAATTAAGGTGCTGCACAAGGTTATGCCATAATAAAAATATCTTAGCAAGTTTAAGTCAAAGAAAAAAATATTTTCTCTAGTATTTCATGTAATATTAAGCATTGGTGTGAAGAAAAACAGCACTTTCTCGTGTAAAAGGAGCTGAGCTACTTTTCTTCTGCCTTCAGCAGCCAGGACTGTTCTGCTGTAGCTGTTAACCTTACGCTGTCCAATGCCCTCAACAACAGTGGAAAAACATCCAGTCACTCTCTGTCTCAGAACTGTAGCCTGCAGTTCTTAGGATAACATTAACAGCTTTTTTTTAACAGTCTTTCTAACAGTGTTGGACATTTAAGACTATTCCTGTAAACTCAGCAATGGCTTGCTCTCTTCTGGCTAATTATTCCTGTTAACTTCCTGGTAGTTATCTCCTCCCTGGCATACCAGTGCACACGGGAACCTCTTGAACTTTCTTTATTCTGGATCTTTGGGATGAATGGAGTATTAATGGTTCTTAGTCAGGGCCACAGGGAGAAGGTTTATCAAGCAGCACTGTGCACCATCTGTGCTTATATGTAGAAATGCATTAAGGTTTAAAATGTCAACAATAAATTAAGCCAGGTGCTCCAACATAAAAGGTTTACTGCTGTTCTCTGGTGAGAGATCTAATTAGGATGTCTTAGTTGGTAAAACAGTAGTTCCTCATGTACAGTGTGCTTTCAGCTTCCTTTCATAGTAATTTCTTCCTTTTTCCACAGTTTGTCATGGAAAGCTAATTTCCCTCTATTTGTCTTAGAAGTACAACAGATACCCATCTTAATATTTGTGCTGCCTTGTCCCTGTGGTATGAGATTTCCATGACTCTGATGTTAAGCTTGCTGCAGTAATAATATCTCTTGTGACAGATAAATCAGCGTCACGTGCACAATTCCCAAGCAACCCACCTCCTCTGAGGCTGGGTTTCCCCATATCCCTGGGGAGTAGGTGTTCCCAAAGCCCCAGGTATGAGTCAGTTTCTCTCTTTCTAGGTCATGCTAATGAGAAGGAAACTTGGCCATCATTTGAAGACAGTCTGTTTTATAGCAATGTGTGGTGTCACAAAAGATAAATGGATCATCTGAAACTGTGGAATACTTTAAATACTAATTTCAAAGGGATATGGGTTCATGTATCGGTGAGGTGTTAGAAACTGGTGTTAGAAAGAAAGGCCATGAGGAAGATCTAGCTAAAGAGATGGAACTAGAGCTTCTGGATGTGACTTTATATTCACTAAGAGGAATGTAAAAGAAGTTACTGACTAGCAAATATGAAAGGTATAATAAGGGCAGAAAAAGGCAGTTAATTTTGATTTAATTCTGTGTCTTGGTGTGACATCATCCCAGTGGTATTCTTGGTTGAGGGCAAGAAACTAAAGTTGAGAAGTTTGAGGGCATCCTTTAATTGCCTTAGGGATTTCAACAAAATGCCAAGTAATGATGAAGGAATGAGACTGCTCTGTGATTCTGACTGTAAAGTCAGAAGCCGAAAGAGAATATGGTTGGGATTGCTGACCTGAAAGCCAGATTGATTAGAAGGTATATATTCTTGTTGATTCTAGGAGTCATACTTGGCTAATGGTTTGACGTGATAAGTGCATGCCTGTAGTATGGAGGAATGCAACACAAAATGCATACCTACTCAAAGCTATGTGATGTTGATGAAGTTTTAGTTCCAGGCAACAGAAAGTTAAGGAAAGTGGCCTTTTAATATCATTCAACTAACCTGATGAGTTAGTTCAAAATGTTGGGGTAAAGGAGTGTGAGATGTCTGCAGCTGTTGTTAATGTAAGGTAACAGCTGGGTGCTTACACATGGAGACAGCAGTAGTCTCATGCTGTGATTAATTGATGTGCTGTTTGGAAACTGTACATTGCAGGATGGAGCTGAAGATGAGGTGTCCATCTGAACACTGGACTTCCTAGTTGTGAGGTCAGGCAAGCCTTGTGTCTTGCTCAGTGTGCTGAAGACTTCTTTAGAACAGTACTCTGTAATAGGAAACAATTATGAGATCCATCCAGTCTTGCTGATTCAGTCCATGCTGGACAGTTTACAAACAGAAAGCAAGACAAGAAATCCTTATAGCTCTACCTTTTTTTTTCTAATCTAGTCACAAGGCAAGTTTCTGAGCTGCTCTGTCACACTGTCCTTTAAAATCAGGCATGGAAGAGAGAAAGCACTGGGGAAAATCAGTGGATTGAGTCAAAGGCAGTGAAAACTGAGCTGGGAAGAAGCCAGAGAATTTTCAGCAATATTCCTCAGTGAAAAATTTTTCTATAGAAAATAGCAAAAGTAAAAAGGGGCCTCCAGATGGGTGGCTGACAGCAAAATATATTTTATTGTGTTAGTGTAATTTAATATAACTTAATGTGATTTTTATATTGCTGGCTGTAATGCAGAGCTAGCGAAGTATTTGTTTTAAAAGCATTGGGGAAAAAAAAAAGAAAAAAAAAGGCAAAAAAAAAAAAGCACTAACAATTAATGCCATCAAATACGTTAGAGCCATAGTGAAACAATGAGTAAATGGTGATTGGCAAGGATTGCTATGTTTATTTATAGAATTAAATGTGAAGTCTTTCCACTGGGATTTCCCTGATCTCCTTTTACTGGTTGCCCAAATATAAATCCAGTGAGAATAATTGTGCTTAGAGAAATTCTGGAATCAGACAACTGTGCTTTAGAAAAGCCTGGGACCAAAACCTTCTGCGTTCTTCACTCTAAGAGGATCCAGGCATTTTATAGGTTGAATTAAACACCATGACATTCTTGGTATGTGAATAATACTTTTTTTTTTTTTTTTAAATGAAAAATGGATCTAAATGAGAGTGTTTACATGTTATTATCCATAAATGGAGTGTTAATCTGAATGTATTCAGATTCAGTGTGATGTTTGGAGGAGCTGAGGTGAAACTGAATGAACCTTTCACTCCAGACCTAGACAGAAATGTGAAGCAATTGCTTTCTAATAGATTACTTTTTCTCGTAGAAACATATAAGCACTAGCTGTTAAACATATGATATTGCCTGCCATTCACAGAAGGATCTGAAAGTAGGACAATCTAGTGGCACTATTTTTTGGGACAAATACTTCCTGAGTGACCATCTGCATATAATCATCCATGCAAATTTTCTGAGTCATGTGGCCTTTGAACATAGCTCTTCGCAAATACTTGCTAAAATATACCACATAAGATATTCTTTTATCTAGAGCCTATGGTGAATGTAGTTGTGACAAAGTGACATTGTTGACTGCAGAACAAATATAAATGTGTTTAGTTGGAGTGTTGGTCTGATAGTCTTAAATTTCACTGAGTCACTCATGAAAGTTTTCTTAGCTGAGTCTTTGCAATGAAAAAACAGTCAACCGAGCCTGTCTTGTTCCCTTTATAGTAAGCAAATATACATTTTTTGCGGGTTACAAGATGAATTTGTTAGAAAGAAGACTGAAATGAAAATGGTCCAAAGGATCGTTTTTAATTAAAAAATCATCCAAGAAGTAATTTCTGTTGCTGTAGAATTCAGTAGAGAATGAGGAAAAAAATGTATTTTGATTTGTCTGGTGGGGTTGTTATATAAGGGCATGGTTCCTTGTAAGATTTTGTCAAAGACATGCTAAAATCAATAAAAAGTCACTCTGAATGTGACTGGTGCCCTAGGTAACTGTTGCCACCTTGTCACATCATGACATGCAGAACAACAAATTACCACTGCTAACCAGCAGTTAGAAAGAGAGCAACCTCTGCAGATCACGAGAAGTAGAACATTTCCTTGCTGAGATTTAGCAGGGTCACAACTGGTCCACTGAAGATCAGATAATCTCTAACTAAGCATGGAATTGTGCAACAAAACCCAAACCTGTCGCGCATGAACTGTACGTGAAGCTCCTTACAGCATTTAGGAGAAAATCAGCTCTTTTATCCATTCTGGCAGCTGTCACACCAACATGCATTCGGTGTGGGTTGCTTTTTCATTTTGAAATTGTTAATATTTTATATTTGAGAGGTTTCTTGACACTAGCATAAGAGGAAGAAAGTCTCTTTAATTTTTCTGTAAAATATAAATTATGCTTAGCCAAGATGTACTTTCTGAGGAGCCTTCTGATTTCTTATGTGTGTCTGAAATGTGCTGGATGATTAATAGAAAGCTGTAGTCCTGGAATTTCTGAGTCGGACTGGTACACAAAGTGTTTCACTCTGATATGGTTTTAAGTTTTCCACTGATCACCAATTTAGTTTACTCTATGGAAATACAGTCACTTCTATGAGCAGAAGAGATTGTATAAAACAAAGAAGCAACAATAATATTACAGTAAAATGTTTTCTTCATTTAAAAGAACCCAAACTCCTGCCAAGGCTTTGCCATTTCAAATAAAATGTGCTTATATTCTTGTCCTGTTTTCCCATCCATCATTTGTCTGGAATACCTAGATGGAATAACAGTTGTACGTAGGTTTATGTACATAAGTAGAAATGTGTCCCTGCATCACTCCAAATGTTTCTTATCACTTAGCTCATCATAAAAATGTAATTCCTGTGCCTATAAAAGAGGTGCATGATGTAGCTGTGCTTCAGGCGTAGGGTCTAAAAATGATAACATCATGAAGGTGAAATTTATGTAATAAAATTTAGCAAGTACTGGATTCTGCACCTGGGGTGTGGCAGACATATGTACAGGGGATGAGACGCTGGGGAGCAGCCCCATAGAAAGGGATCTGGGGGTTCTGGTCAGTGGCAAGTTGAATCTGAGCCAACAGCATGCCCTGGCAGCCAAAAGGGCCAACTGTGTCCTGGGGTGCTTCAGGCATGGCTCTGCTAGCATGTTAAGGGAAGCTTTCTCCTGATGTATGAGCGGCTGAGGTCCTTTTGTTTGCTCCGCCCAGAGCAGAGCAGGCTGAGGGGAGGCCTCATGGCGGCCTGCAGCTCCTTCACGAGGGGAGCGGAGGGGCAGGCACTGAGCTCTGCTCTCTGGGGACAGTGACAGGACCTGAGGAAACGGCATGGAGCTGGGACAGGGGAGGGTCAGGCTGGGGGTTAGGGAAAGGTTCCGCACCCAGGGGGTGGTCAGGCCCTGGCACAGCTCCCAAGGGCTGTGGGCATGGCACTGAGCCTGTCAGAGGTCAAGGAACGTTTGGACACTGCCCTCAGACATCGGGTCTGATTTTGGGGTGGTCCTGTGTGGAGCCAGGGGTTGTACTCGATGACCCTTGTGGGTCCCTTCCAACTCGGGATATTCTGTGATTTTGTGAGTCAAATCAAACAGATCTCGGCATGTGTCTGATACTGAAGTGTCCCTAGGCGTTCGGTTGAGGCGTGCTGTGAGAGTGGTGTGTATCACAAGAAGGGCGATTCTGCTTTTTCACTTAGCAGCTTTTTCAGACTGTGCTTATAAAGAGATGTGAGATGATAACATCCCACCCCCTATGTGGGGTCAATCATTAGGATTGTTTTAGGTAGTGTCATGCCAAGGGTAGCAGATTTGAGCTACTGTCAAAAGTCTAATCTTTCAGTTTAGAAACTAGTCTTTATGAAATAGAAAAAGTCCATTTGAAAGGCAGATGTCACATTCTGTATGGGCATTGTTTCACATTAAACATCTACAGCCACCTACATTCTTCTGCCAAATATATAGATGAAAAAAAAATGATTAGGTGCTTTTCTGGGCACAGGTCTAGCAGGAGAGTTTCATGCTACCTCTGTAAGTGCTGCTGCAACGTGACCTCAGAAAGAGAAATCTTAGAATATATTGTTAAATTGTTAGTAAATGTTCGCTATGTAAAAATGTTTGCTATGTAAATTCCAGTTAATTTGACATTCCCTCCTTGGTAGTTGACTGACAATAAATCTTAGTGCTTTTTATTGCTTCTGACATGGGCATTAGATGATCGATGTAGAGATTTTTTTGAATCCCTTGGTCAAAATATTCCCATTATGACTATCAGAGACAACTTTTGTCATTCTAAACTAAAGAAAGGTAAGATTTGTTATGGGAATGCCTAATTCTTCTCTCACTTTGGTTTTTCAGTTTTTAACCTCCAATTACGTAAAGAAACACTGCATTCTGGTGAAACAATATTTCACCAGGAATTTAATGTGGAAAGATAGGGCTGCAAAATTGCTATCTAAATGTCAGAGATAGATACCAACTGGAGGTGGTCAACTGCTGATTTTTACTTTTATTTTTTCCAGAGTTTTAAGCAGTACTTAAATCTACTCAAGTTTACCTGGTTTCTTTTCCATACTTGCACAGAACTATTAATATTAAGTATAGTTAACATCAATGGGAATTTAGATACCAAGCAGAAAATACATCCCACTGGACTCTGTATCCAAATTTTTAACCAGTATCTAATGGATTTTATTTCTATTTATTTTTTATGATACTTTTTTATTATTAATAGTGTTCTCAAAATAAGCTAATGAGCTGTAAAAGATTTGCATAGTTATGAAGCCTATTAATTTATTCATGGCGATGGCACACAGAATGAAGAATTGGCATTAATTCTGCTAGAAGTTAGCTGAGAATGCATTCTGCTCCTCGCTGTGTCTGTTGTAGGGCTTTATTCCCCATCAGTTTCAATGAAGCAAAAGGAGGAAAATTCCACTTGACAAAAGTTTCCTTTGTTAATTGTAATGTTGTAAAATTGTTAAACTGTAATATTTTGTAAAGTAATTATCAAATACTTTTGGCATTGAAATAATCTGGCATTTGAGATTTGATTTTAAAATTGTTGAGATATAAGCAGGATTTCCTATTTCTTGTAATAGCTGCTAGCAGGTATGTTCTGGATACAGGTGAGTAGGGCAGATTTTTTTTTCCTATATTGACGTTAATCAAACACTTATTTTTCCTCTTCAGAATAGACATGTAAGTCTATAGCTCTGCATATATGAAGGCAAATGAATCACTCGTTATGCAATCTGCAATATGTTACCTGACGCTCTGTTACCTTTCAAGTTCTTGCAGCAGTGAGAATGAATCCTACAGAGGGCACTGTGACACACTGGGCGCACTTAGGGTGTTTCAGTGGCCCCGAATAAAGGTGTGGATTTACTGGGAGTGAGCTGAAAATAATATATTGCTCCCTTCCAACACACACACATCTTCATTCTAAGCATTGCATAGAGTTAAATCCTCACCTCCTCCCCTGGAAGCAGTGGAAGATGAAGGTAAACAGCTTAAAGCAATCAATGCTCTTAGCAAGTGCAGCCCTCACTGCTGAGTACAGGTCCATTGACCACAGTTTGGACAACTTTGATCATGATTTAAAATTCGAAACTGTCATTTTCTGAAGAAAAGATATTAGGCTGTGGATTGTCTGAAAACTTGTGCTCTTATAAATGTATGGAATATTTATTGTCCTGGGGTTTGATACCAGAAACATGTAAGCAGTGCTGGGAGCTTATCGCTCAGCTCATGTTTTGTGTGGAAACCCTTTACCCGTTGATTAAATTCACTTACTTGGTCATCTTAGCAGAGGAGTGTTCAGTGACTTGAATGAATCAGAGTTTTGCCCTGAATTTTACATTGTGTGAATGCTTTTTTGTTTATTTGTTTGTGTTTTTTGTTTGTTTGTTTGTTTTTTACAAATAATAAAGCAATAAATAGAAAAAGGATAAGAACTGATGATAATGGAAGCATTGTATTTCAGATTTACATGCAGTGCTGGGATTTACTCAGCAATAGATGATTGGGCAAATTGAAACATATGTTAGGTCTACTACAAAAATACCTTGATAAAAAGGGTTGAGGCGTAGGCAACTTGGTTCTCATTGAGACCTAGAAATGTGCAGGAGAAAGCAATAAAACTTTGTAACTTCCATTCATTATTAGAGGAAATGAAGCTGTGCATTTAAGATCTAAATCTGAAATGGATTCAGACCTGGAATTATGGTTTAGGTTGCAAAAGAAATAAAACAGGGCAGCAATGACAACCATATTTTGTTTATTTTTGTGGTTGCTCTCGATAATAAGTTCTAAAATGTTACTAGAAGCGTTTCTTAGTTTACTATACAGTAGGTAATGCCAGATAGTAATTAATATTCCGTAATGTTTGGAACAGAAATCTGGATTTAATTTTTAACATGACACTGGAAACTGGCCGCTGGAAATTCCTAATTTTCATTCTAATCTATCCCCACATACTTGGGCATTCATTCCTAAATTCACAAGCAGCATAAGCTACAGCTTTGCTTGAAAGTCAGATGAAATCATCCCTTCTCAATTTTTTGACATGAATATCTACCTGAAAAGGATTCCTTCAGTTACAAAGGAAAATGTTTTGACCTCTTTCTCCTTCCCCTTCGATTGCCAGCATCTGTGGGTATCCAGCTATGTGCTATAGAGGTTTTCATAACTAAAATAGCTATTGAAACAGAAATAGGCTACAAAGACTAAAGCAGAGCTGGGAATGTTTGTGCTTTTTTCTTCTCCCTATAACAGACATTGTGAATCCTTCTCAATTCCGTAGCTTATAGTCTGAGGCTGTTAGAGGACCTTGAAATGGCCAGATTTAAGTGGTTGTTTTGTTTAATAATACAGTGCTGCACCAGTTCATTTCTCATCTCTCATAAAAATATGAAGGTGATTAAAATTATATTAAATTGTAAGGCCTTCTGGGCTGTCACAACTGATTGCCTGTCCTCGTGCTGTTAGTGCAGGACGTAGACTTCATTTTGAATGCTTTCACTGGAGATAAACATGTTCCTGATAACTGGCAATTTACACTTTGGCTAGCAGAAACACTAATGTCTCTTTAACAATAAGCTGCAAATACTGGTATGTTTCTGTATTATTTTTATTGCAGCAGAGAGGGGAAAAAGACTCTTAAAGGGAAGTGTTATTGCATTATTAATTGTCTCTGGAACCTTACTTTTAATTCAAAGTATGGATGCTATCATTTGATGTAGACACAGATAATTTCCTTACAGTCCATGTTTTCATTCAGAAAGACTTTATACGATGGATATCACAAATCAGAGAACAGTGGGGTACAAGAGATGTGACATGCATGTTAGTTTACACACTTCATATTATGAAAGAACAAAGCACTTGCAGTGAAAGATCTTTTTTTTCCCTTCTGAAATGATCCAGTGTCAGTTATCCAATAGCTGAGAGCTCACAACCACCAGTGAAACAGAAGTCTCAACCTTTTGCAAATATTCTGTTTAGAATAAATGCAGTATCATTCTTTGCCTCTGATATTAGAACTACTGGGTTATCCTGACTGCACTCATGATAATGATGTCTCTTCTTATTGAGAAGAATTCAACCACATGCATCCTGTGATCCTGATACTTGGTTATCCAACTAGAGTAAACAGGAAGGAACTTCGTATTAGAGGCAGAAGCTCTGTGCTGAAATGAAGAGAGTTTAAATTTGGAAAGGCTTAGGTAGTTTTTGTCATTAAAAGGAGCATTTCACTGTCACTATTTATGGAGAGGGTCATCTTCTTTGAGTTCTTTTTATGCTGTAAAAGGTTACTGGATCCAAATGGACTACGGAGGAGACCACAGAGTATCACATAATGCTACAGAGGGTAGAACATGTCCCGTGTGCTAGGAAGGAAAAGTAGGGTGTGAGAGAATTTGGACCACATCTGGAATTTCAATAGGTATCAGTCTGAGACTGAAAGAGTAAGTTGCAGGATATTTACCCTTTTTAGGAAATCCGCCTTTCTCCCTTTGGATTGATTTTTCATATCTCTTCTCTTTGGGTAACTAGTGGATTTACTCATCCCTTCCATTTCAGTTGCTCTTCTGTTCCTGAAGTCTTTTTGAAGACCAAGTTAACGAAAGAATTCAAAACAAGTCTTCAAATTAGATCATAGAATTACAGAATCATTTGGGTTGGAAAAGACCCTTAAGATCATCGAGACCAACTGTGCTTGTAGGCAAGCAGCAGTTATGTAGTCCATCATGATGCTGATTTTTGTTTGTAGATTAACTCTCAAACCAACTGTCAAACCAGCCATCTGCTTGGTCTAAACTTTCTTCCTGTTCCATCCAGGGGGAAGCAATTTAGCAGCACAAAAGCCTTATATAAAGAAAATTAGAACAGTTTTCAGAAAAGCTGAAGCTGCTGTGTTTTTAAGTAAAATCCCCTTGTGTTTCCACATATAATAATTTGAGGTTTAGGAAAACAAGCATTTGAAATTTGAAACTCCTGAAAGCATAAAAACGACCCAAGTATGGTTAGATATTCTCAGGGATTCTCAATAAATGGTAGATACTATTTTTTCATTCTGTTATGAATTTGAGGAATAAGCAAATGAACTATCAAAAGAAAGTTGTTGGTTTATTTAATGATTGGTTGAGCCTAACTGCTAAGGGTAGCAATATGCATAAACTGCTTTGTACTATTAGTACTTGCTTAATCATATTAACTAGTCACATTGGTGCTTTAATGCCCTTTGTTTATTGTGATAAGAAGACTAGCATATAATGGACATACACAGGGCCTTTTATATAGTTGTGATCCAAACAGGAGAGTTCAGAACACTCACATGTCTAATATTGTCTTTCAGCTTTAGTATATGACATCTTTTGACTTGCAAAAACAGTGCTATGGATGTTGTTGAAGTAGAAAATATTTTCATGAGGTTTTCTCTTCAGATACCAGTTTAATCTTCTAAAGCTATTTAGAGTACATATCCTGTGATAACTCAGTTTCCTGTATTAATTATATATCGTTACTTCCCAAGCTGAAATGGGCATGCTGAAAATACTAATTCTCCAATTCACTATGGAGAGGAAGACAGTGCTGAGAAGCATGGACGTGGAAGAGTTCTAAGTGAACAACAAAGATGTGTGGGAGAGGCAGAGCAAATGTAGTCCTAGTACTTCACCTTGCCCTTTCAAAAATGAGTTGTTTAAGACTATATTTTAAAATAATTCTAAATTCGAGAAAGATGTCAGTTTGACAATGCGTAAATAAGAGAGCTCTTTTTTTTTTGGCACAGTATTTGTTTCGTGCCTAACCTCTGTCAATCATCTTTAACACTACAAGGAAGTATCCAATAGGCCAAGAATCTGCTGACACAAAGATGAAGACTACTATTGCAGGGCTATTGAGTTCAAGTTAATTTCATGGGAGCCCTCAAATTTCATTGACATACATCACAGATACAGTCGAGCTGCACTGATGTTTTAGTGGTGAAAAGGCTCGGTGCAACGTGCTGATTCACCTGTTCTCTCCCCACTTAGTGCTGATTTTTTCTTCTTACTGAAAACGGTCATAATAGGCCATTGAATTTTGATGGTTATTTGAAACTTTATAATCATCTCAATAACAAAAGAACTAAAATTATTCGTTAATTTTTTTATTTCCTGCTTCTCCTTCCTTCCTAGATGAAGATGGTATTCTCGCTTTGTTTTCTTGGTGCAGTTTTTCAACGCTAGTTTTCTGTGTTGCCCATTGTCTGTTGAATTTAGTTCTTCCCTTTATTGTCCTACATTTGGAGTGCAGGCTTCAGTGAGGCAGGAATCATAAGTTTTTTTCTGTATATTTGTACACAATAATCCAGCTGTGGTTCATACTCTTGTTTTTTGTGTGTATTGTCTCAGCAAAATGACTGAAAGGCAGAAAATGGAGGTGTCTCAACAAAAAAAAAAAAAAAAGTGATTTTCAGTAGTGCCTAACTTCTATTCAGAAGCCTAACTCCTGCTGGGTGCCTCATTCTGTAGAAAAAATATCTGTTATGCTGGGTTGTTTTCAGACGTTACCCTAAATTGTGTTTGGTCCTATATTGCACGCAGAATGAAGATCCAATGTCTGTTAAAAGGCTCCTGGAAATTTCATTGTGAAGAGAAATTGTGTATTCCCTTTGTGTCATCTCTGAGCTTGTTTCTTCTCATTATTGCTGTTCTAAAAATATTCATAAGGACCACACAGACAAGGGGGTAAATAGATACAATTAAGTGGATCAAATCTTAACTGTGATCAGGTGCATATTGCAGTATTTGGATAATATGCTCTGCTGAAGGAAATTAATTTTATTGATATTTACCCATGGTCTCAGCGTAGAAGCTTTTGCCATCACTTCAGGTGCCTGTTGTGAACTGGTGGTAGATCAAAACCAGAAAATATTTTGAAGAAAATAGATTTGATAAAAGCCCAGAACAAACATTTGGTAAAATGAAACAATTTGCTAGTTGAGCTCTGAGACATAAAAGCTGAATGTATGAGTTTGGCTGGCCTGGTGGCAGCAGCCTGCAGCCAGCTCCAAGCCTCAGAACTTGAGCACAAAAGTGTACTGGGGAAGTTCGTGCTCTAATGGTGTGGGAGGGTGAGCATTTCCTATGGATTTTTCATCTTTTAGAGGGAGAAAAAAAAGAGATTTGGGTGAGACTCAGCTATCCTTAGGTGTAGGTATGTATATGTAAGCCAGGCATCTCAATTCCCCTCATAATTAATGTACAGACTTTCTTTCATCTCATCTGAAGGCTGATATCTAAACCAACTTGAACAATGAACACTGCGTTTCTCTTCATGGGCTTCAAAAGGAATCAAGATGACGAGCTTTCCTGAAGGTATCCAGGCACAGGGCAAAACTCATGCCAAGCATCTAAAACCAAAAAAGACTCAACAAGTTGAAATTAACTTTTCAAGTTTAGTGACATAAGATGAGAGAACGTAGGTCTGTTACTAAACAAAATTCATCGTGGCACTAAATGCAATTATCTTGTGGGTGGAGAGACGAAGGGAAAGGTATTGAAGTCCATGCAAACAGAAAGCAGGGGTACCTTCAGGTTCCTTTCCTGCATCTGTTTCTATTTGTTCTGTGTTCACAAAGTAAAACATTAAGTAAACTGACCAAAATGTTCTGTCTTTCACTGCCAGATATTCTGTTTACGCCTAAGGAGATAATAGCAAGTTTAAAATGCCTTGGAAGGAAGCAAGGAAGCAAAATACATAGGATATTTGCTGATTTACCATGAGTTCATGTTTTTAAAACACCTCCCCAGTAAAGCCTTGTTTCAGATGATGAAGTTACAGCTTAGGGCAATGTTTGCTTTGAAATCATCTGTGCAATAACTTATTCCAGCAGTTATTGGAAAAAAGCAGAAAGTCCCCATAATTTTAGCATAAGCTAGCAGAATAGGATATCTTCATTATAGAGAGTTTGGGTTATTTAAATTTATGCCTCCTCTGAATGAAACACAGTGCTATTAAATAACCGTAGATTAAGTCAATGGGCAAAACTCCCACTGACTCGAGGTTCACTGCATTTGTGTCATTCCAGACGAGCAAGGAGGAGAGACGCACAGTGCATTCCCATCCAGAATTGCTTCACCTTATGACTTGGATAATGAGATATTGATTTTCACAGGGCAGGATGTAGTAGAGGAAAAATGAGAGACTCCGTTGCAATTATGAAAGTCATTTACAATTGAAAGTGAGGAAGGTTTTCTTTCTGTGCAGCAAACAGTATTCTTTAGCTAAGCCTTTTCCACAGTTGCCAGGATTTGATACAAAGGGATATAAAACTGAAAAATAAGAATGTCCATAAAAATATATATGCCTTTATTTTCCTAAGTCGGAAATATTTGTGATAAAGTGCTACTTAAAAGATGTCTTCAATCTGTTTTGCAGGAATGATGGATGAAGTCTGTTAAATACTTAATGTCTCAAAGTTACAGCCCTAAGTCACCAGGACTTTGCACAAAAACCTAGCAAGGCTCTCTGGTTTCAGCTGCTCTTAGCAATCTTTTCAGCTGACCTACAACTGCTGAAACAGCAGAAAACATAACCTTGAAGGTACTCTTTTCTTTTTACAAGCACAACATTACTCATTCCAGAACTCAGTTGTCTACTCTCAGTAAAATCAAGCTCTCCATCCCCAAACAGAGCTCTCCGGTTCAGCCTTTCTCATGCTGGAAGGCAGTGGGAGTGCAGGGCCCTGCGAGGCTGGTGGGGCTGAAGCACTGAGGGATGCTACTGTGCTGGGTCTGGCCAGGGGCAAGTAAAGTCCTTCATAGCTACCTGTATGGTGCTATGCTCTGGATTTGTGACTGAAACAGTGTTGGTAACACGCTGGTTTTAGCTATTGCCAAACACTGTTTCTCATCCTACCCATGCAGAGTAAATGAGGAGGTGGCAAGAGGTGCGGAGGGAACACACGCAGGACAGCTGATCTGAATTGGCCAAAAGGATAGTCAGTGCTGTGTAACTCGGCAGTAAGTGTGGAGGGTTTGGTCTTTCCAAGGTAGTCATTGCTTAGAGACTGGTCTGGCATCAGTCTGCTGGTGGGAGGTGGTGATTGCCTTTCTTCTTTTTCTTTTTTTTTTTTTTTTTCCCTTCACTTATTCATCTGGCTTTATGTCAACCCACAAGTTTTCTTGCTTTAACACTTTTGATTCTCTCCCCAGTGCCACTGCAGGAGGGGTGAGCAAATGACTGTGTGGCTGCTTTGCTGCTGGCGAGGCTCAACCCATTGCACCTAGCAGCTTTTTTCACAGGGCCCCTTGGAGGTATCACTTCTCCCCTTGGAAACAGTGGTGGCTTTTTTTTTCCCCCCTTACAGAAGTAAGAGACTAGTCTCCTATTTTCTCGTTTCTTCCTTTTGCATACGCCACTGCTTTTCCATCCCAGTAGCCCCCACCCCTTGCTCCACATTGTGCTGTTTTCTGGGGTTGTGCTTGCCCAGCTTGCTGTAGGTGCTCTGGCAGGGGGAGTGCAATGCTTTGTGCACTCAGGCAGGCAGTCGTCGCTGCAAGTGGTCCTTAAAAGATTGATCACATTCTGCTTGTTGAGAACTTGCATCAATTTCTGTGTGTGATTTTTATACCTTAATAAATTTACTTCTAAATGTGAGTTTTTCTACCAGGAGTCTGATTAGCAGCCTAATCTCTAGTCTTCCTCTCCATCCCTGTTTGGAGAAACTACATTATAAGGTCTTTGATACCTACCTAAATTGTTTGCTCAGGAAAAGTGTTTGTATGACTAACAGAGGTGATGTGCTTTCTGTCTAGGAAAAAAAATTGAATGGCTCCTTCAGGATTTCCTTTACAGCTTTTCCCTGAAGATATTTTGTGTCTTTTTACTGTCCCTCTAGGAATACTTGTTGGAGGGTAGGAGTGCTCACTGAGGTCACTAACATGTGCTTAACAGCTGAATGACTACATAAAGAAGAGGGATGTTAGAGAAAATTATGTTTAGTTATGGGCTGCTTTACTGGAAGTGGGTGATGGAATTTTTGGAGAGGTAAAAAGTAAAGCACCTACTTGTCAGTGCCTTGCAACATCCTCTCCTCTTGTTTTACCCCCACTTTATACTGTGCTTGTCTGTTTGAATGCATACAAGTTGCATTGCAACTTTCAGTATCTCCAGACCAATAAAATGAATTTAAAATATGACCATGAAAACATTGTACTGAAGGAAAGTAATGCAATGAAGATGGAAAAATGCCATAATAAATAATATATTTTAATAAATGACTGTACACTGTAGAATTTCAATTACAGAAACACATACTTTACACAAGTAATTGCTAAAGAAATTACTGGAGAAGCACATCCATTCGTTGAATTACAGGACATAAATTCTTCCTCTGATTGCATCTTCCGTTGTGAGGAGAGCAATCACAGCAAACGCCAAGCTCTAATAACACAATCTTTTTAGGATTAGAGCTTACTGCTAGATGGGGAATGTGGAAGGACTAATAAAAGGTTGTTGCTTCATGTGCACAAAGGGAGTGAGTGACACTAGCTAAAAGAAAAGCAGCAACCTTTACAAACTAGTTTAAGAGTAATGCGAATTTTAGGATACGTACAGGCATGGCTTTGCAGTTGGAATTGGTTCCCATGAAATAAAAAGTTTATTTCTTGTGATGTGGAACGAACTGTTATCCCTGCTCGTGTACACTCAGAGTAGGTGTTTGCTGTTCAGTCCGATGTGCAGGATGCCTGTGGGGTTACCTGGTGTGCTGACTCCCAAGTGCAAGCCTATTCTGGCAAAAAGTAGCCAAAATGAGGCACGTTGCTGCACTGTTAACTGAAGGTGAAATGACAGTTCCAGCCCATGAAACGTCCCTGATTTGGAGGGAATGAGAACTGTTGGCCTTTACAGCCACATTAGCTGGGTGCCAAAGTGATTGTGTAGACCTGACCACAGGAACACTCTGAATTTAATGAACCCTAAGAATAGAAGAGATGATTCTTGTTTTCACTATGCTGGTCATCAAAGCACAGCAACAGGCCACCCCTCCAAATACTGCTGAGATTGAGCAGTACACGTGCATGTGAGTATCAAGAAGTGTGTAGACATGTGCCTTTTTCTCACAGATGTGATGCTACCAGACTTTCCTGTTTGGAGGCAAGAATCATTATTTACTCCTTTGACAGGAATTCAAAATCTCACATGCTGCCAATGACTTTTGTTTGTGAATTTGAGCAAATGAGTTATTTCTGTTTCTGTGTAATCTCTGAGTCAAATTAGAAATGCTTGACTCATAGGACAACAGCAACAATTATTCAAAAGGACATCAATTTAGTAAGTTCAAAACAAAACAGAGACGTGAATCTGGGTAGTAGCAGATGTAGGCTAAATATTTCTCAGTTCCTAGCCTTCTTGCTATGGTTTTTCTTCTAGCTTCTGTCTTTTCTGTTTAGACCATGATATATATATATTTTTTTTTCAGATAAGGGATTTCAAGACTCTCTGTCCTGTAGAGTGCTTGTATATTGAAGCCCTGCTTGTCTGATTGTGGTTTGCTAGAGAAAAGAGCTGTAAAACAACCAAAAAAGCCCAACAACCCACAACCCAGCAACTATTACAGTGAAAATTACCAGACCAGACTACATGGGAAAAATATGCAGTATAAGCTAAGTAATATTACACGCACAAGGTAAGCAAAAGAAAGCTAGAAAAGCACTCTCATTCACTTAGCATACCCTTTTCTTGAGGTGACGTGTATACCTGCATCCTGTTTCAGTTCAGATCTGAGACAAGTCTATTGATTTTGATGTGTTTGTTTACATCTTAGGTGATAAAGCCTGTTTGATGAACTTTTTTTAAAAAATTGATTCTGTCTTCACAAGTCTGTTCTAAAAAGTATTTTGTTTGTACCCCAATAAATGGCCTTTCCTTCTATTGTGCTATTAGCTGTGTCTGCACCGATATTTTTGTGGACTGAGTTTAGAAGTATTGATATATTTCTAGCTGCTATCAAAACAAGGCATCTTGTTGATTTGTTTCCTCTAGGTTTTCTATTAAGGTCATATTTCCCTCCTCCCCCCGCCCTGTTAACACTTTGTGCTTCTTTAGCATATTCCTCTTGTATTGTCAGTACAAGAATATTCTTCTAGAACCTGGTTATATTTTCATCCTAAGGACACCAGGGTGTCAGCTTAGCATACATTCATGTTACAGTATTACTCTAGATGTTTGCTTTTTTATTTAGTAGAAGAAGATCTGAGTTCTTTGAATTTTAGCTACAAAAATAATTGATAAAGGTCTTCAACGGCCTCTGCACTTCAAAAAAAAAAAAAAAAAAAAAAAAAAAAAAAGACATATCTATGGGAATACAGTTTATTCCTATTCCTTCCCGGTATTGCTATAGGTTTTTGACTGACCTTTACTGGAGGAAATGAGAGGTTTTTTTTTTTTTTTTCTTAATTTCCCTTTTATTTACTCTTGGTAATGGTGTAAACATTCATCAGCTTCTATTCCTGAAATAATACATATGGTATGAGTAAAAATATCTATAAGATATTTAGTATATTATTTCAGAATAAGTGTTAAAGGAACAAAGCCTGTTCTGTTATGGTCTGACTGGCTTTTTCTAAAGTAATTTCAGAACTCATGAAATGTTTGAACATGAACATTGCACAAATATTTGTGCTTCTTAAATCACAGTTACATAGGTATTTGTTTTGTTATTATTTTTCCATAATAATATCATAAGGTGCTAATTTAAAAATCCACTAACAGATAACACAAGATGTTTAAACATCTTAAAAAGCCAGACAAACTGGGAGCAAGTTTGTAGATCTTGCATATAATTCTGTTTTAGACCACAATTTTAAGAAAGGGCACTGATCTGCCATTCCAAACCACTGTTTGTTATATGTTCTGCACAAATAGTCTCAGAGACATGCTTAGAGAGGGAATAGAGACCGATAAATTGGCAAACACTGACAGCTTGGCATCACTTGCACAAATTTGCAAAACAATTGATAATATTGTGAGTTCTACATGGAGAAGTTAGTGCACCACCGTAAGTTCTGTTATAATCTGCATCAGCTATTTTGCACTAACTCCACGTGGGCACACTTGGATTTGCATAGATACGTAACATGAAGTAAAGCAGGTGTGTATTTGCATCATATCCTTTTAAAGTGACTCTCCTAGCAATATTTAATGAGAATACTCAACAGTTGTTGCCTGATTGCCTGTTGTGGATTCAGCCCAAAGAGGCTACCAGATCCAGCTGCTTGAAACTGCTGCTTTTCGAACTGACCACATCCACCAGTAGTTTACTCTGGGAATTATCATCAGACTATTCAGAGCAAAGTCCCCACCATTAGCTTAGACAGTTTAAATTGGGAGGTGGTGACCACGCTTGTTGTGTGTGCAATGGCAGCAACCACTCCACCCACACGAGGGGAGCTGCTGGGAGCTGTGCCCAGTGACCTTTTCTGTCAGCGCAGCAAGACCAGGCTGTTCATGGTCTTAATTACTTATAAGAGACAACTCTATTTCTAAAACAATAAATTAACCCCCCAGTTTATTAGACACAAACTTCCACACAAATCTGAATCCTCAGTCTGTTAGCATGATTAGGTTGAAATTTTTAAGGAAAACAGTTTTCAGTGCAGATGGTTTTTACTAAATTCCATATCCATTAAGACTGTCAACATTTGGTTTAGAAAATATTGAGAAATTGTATCAAAATACACTGTTTCTACACTTTCTGAGAAGAACATTTTGATTTTTGTATTGAACTGAATGTAGAAAAACAAACCCAAGTCTCCAGTTCTTATATAAGAAGATTTAAAATGTCAGGACCTGAATGGTATGTTTCAAGGGAACACAGAATGCCTCTATCATGTTCTCTACATGTCATCTTTCTGTGCTATGTACGTGAGGGAACTTCTCATTAATGACATCCAGCCCTACAGAGAAGGACTTGAGGGTACAGGTGGAGAAAGACTTGAATGTGACCCAGAAATGTGCGCTGGCAGCCCCAAAAGCCACCCATACCCTGGGCTGCACCAACAGCAGCATGGCCAGCAGGGCGAGGGAGGGAATTCTCCTCCTCTGCTTTCACAAGACCTACTAAAGACCTGGAGCCCTACCAAATACTAATATACAAATGCATTGTTGATGAGCATACTTTACTTTTACCACCAGTGAATCAAGACATTCAGGAAGGAAATTCTCCCATACTTGCTTTGACCGGAAACTTTTTTTTTATTATTATTATCAGTATCTGCGTCTATCAAATCCATCATCTACCTTGTGTCCAGAAAGACTCATGTTGCCTGTTTTGGACAAATGGGAATGATCTTGAAAAGTATTTGGAAATGTTCTGCAGTCATTATGCTCATTCAATTTGATATTAATGGGATAGGAGGTACCAGTGGTGTTAATGGTACCAGGAGGTACCCGTGGTACTTACTTATTTATTCCTGATTTAAATACTAACTGGCTGACAGTAGATCCTGCAAAGGTTGTTCATGCTTGTTTTTCCTTCTCCAATCCTTTCTAGCATCGTCTAGAATATGGACTAATTCTCTGTAATCAATTACACCAGTTACACTGTCATGCAGACATAGCTTTAGTTACCGTTTCGTAACCAAGGGTTGAAATGGATAATTTCAAGTCCAGTTTTCCTTGTTTTGAAGGGTTTAAACATTAAGGAAAATAAGAGAGAACTGCATCTATTTTATTTGCAGAAAGGAAAACACTCTTCTTGGCAGAGTTTCCAACTTCCAGAAGTATGCATCAATTAGAGAACTGAGGGTGATTCTTGCCGTGCATGCTGGTAGGTTGCACAGTTTATGGCCCAAGATAGCTTAACAGAAACTAGAGGTGGTAGCAAGCATGTTGAAGCCTGTATTAATAGAACAAGCCAACAAACTGTTGATGACGCCTTTCAGTTCTAAGAAAAAAATTGAAGATAAAAAGAAAATCTCAAAGAAAACTGTTTTTCTAAATGGCACATTATAGCAGAAAACTGAAATGTAATATTAATAATTGAAAACCAAGCACATGTTTGCTGGCATACTCTCTCATTTAAAGCTTTAAATTTGGGGAGCAGTGTTTCCTTTTATGATTTTGGCCCTTCCACATTTGATTGCTCCAACTTCAAATTGGCACCAGCTACTAAAATTGATCTAGCTTTATGGAGCAAAACTAATTCCAAACCTTAATCTCTACGGCAGAGGTTGAACCATTTTGAATAAATATGTGCTTTGGTTTACTCCATCAAAGTGAAGCATTGTCATTGAGAAGGTCTGGCTTTCTCCAAATGCCTCCAAGCAGCCTGCCAGGCTGCTTGAAAAGCTATACCAAGGAGTTAATGCCTTCCCAGTCCTTCTGTTTCGTGACAGTAGCCTGACCCCCAAATGCTCTGGCTCCATCTGCAGTGTACAACTGGGAGCTGGCAGGGGCTGGCTAAGTGGGGAGGAGGAGAACTGGAACAGTTGAAGCATATAAAATTCCTTTTGAAATACCAGTTCTTGGGCATCCAGTTCAGCCGGTTTCATGTATCAGGCATCCTTTTAAAGTTTTTTATTTTTTTATTGTTTTGCTTTGCTTTTAAAAGTAAACGGAAGGCTTGTAAACAGTTTCAGATTTTTTTTCCTGTATCTGTAAAAGTCCAATTTCAGAATGCCAAAGGCTGCAGAGTGCTGAAGGACATGGGAGTCAAACAGACAGGTAAATAACAATGGGACCTAGAAGAAAAAAAAACTCTCTCTTTAGTTGCATATCTCTACTGCCCCTTGAATTTCATTCCAGTGGTATCTGAGAGTTTGCTGTGCTGAATTTGCAGCATACCAGTGTCTTAGGACAACTGTTATACTTGATTAGGGTTGCTAGCTTATGGATTCTTCCTTGTAGCTCTGAGAGTTGTGCCAGTATGACTCAACCATAACAGCAATACCTTACAAAATTAAAGTCATTTAAGGTAGTAGGAATATGCACATAACTTTATCTGTAAAAGACTGCTAGAAAGGGAGGTGTCCTGCAGTTCAATTCCTCTTTTGGGGAGAGTACAGAGTACAGTGAGTGGGAAAAAGTAAAGGAAATTCATAGAAAAATATTATACTTTGAGAGCATTTTGTAAGAGGGAAGAATCCAGGGAAATGAGCCTGGAGAGGAAGAGTCTGTGTGTTTACAGGCCTGTAAACTTTGGATGATGCTTCTGGTTTAATCTTAAATAAGCTTTTGCTTTCTATTCAGTCTGCATACTCTGAAAAGCCCTCCGTGTTTATTAATATCTACTCGGTAGTTCAGGAATTTATATCTTTCTGACTGCTTCATGCTCTGCTTATGTCCTACAAGATACTGAACATCTGTAAGTTACTGATGGCATCACATTTTTACTAACACGAAAAGGAATTGAGAACTAAAGACCTAGTTCCTCCGTCACTAACCAAGTGCTGCTTGACATGTCAGTGGGATTTTTATTTTTGCCAATCCAACTGATCGTTAAACACAGTTTCTCTCATTTTGAAATCCAGATGATCTAATTTCGTTAACATTTTTTAAAGTGATTCAATCTTGTTAGAATGAAGCACACAATGATATATTTCTGTTTTTTCTCTAAATAATCGAGAGTAATAGAAGAAACAGGAAAAAAAAGAATAAAACCATGTAATTGGAAGCTTGCAATTGTTCTTTGTTAATTGAAGAAATAAGGTACTTACTACCTTGAAGTACTACATGGGATCAAAATGCACATAATGTTAATGGATACATTTTTAAAAGGATTTTAAATGTGTGTTGTTTTTTTTTTTTTCCTGTTAATTTTCAAGGTAAAAAGTGTTCTTTGGTTACAGCTGTTTTTCCCCCTAATATCAACACTCCCATTGTGTTATGGGACAGAAACGTTGGTGTACATGTAGCATTATTAAACTCTGAGTCCAGCAGAACAAAGCCAGCTAGTCACAATATAATATCCTTATTTGTAGGTTTTCCTATTTGTGTGTGTGTGTGTATATATATATATATATATATATATATATATATATATTTCCCATTGTGGAAAGTCACAATGTCTGTAAAGATTTGCTTGAAAATCCAATTGGTTGTTGTGGGGGAAGAAAAATAAGGGTTAAAATAAAATCAGAGCTCACTGAAGATGAAGTTTTTGATCATCAGGCACAGCAAAGGCTTTTTGCCATGGGCTCGAATGCCTTTGTGGGAGCAGCAAGTGGGCTCTAATGAAGTCCGTGGTTTGACAATTCATAAAGAACCTCATTGCTGACTTTTTTCTTTTACTTGATTTCTAAAATGGAAGATAACGATGGCTGATTTCAAGTCTCCTGATGCTGATGGGGAGATAATGAATCAAATTGGGTCTATTATGAAATAAGTCCCTTAAAGAAAATTATATTCAAACCCCTAAGTGGTTATAATTACTGAGGAATGGTGTAAAAGGCTATTCAAATAACATCCCAGCTGTAGGCATTATGAACTATCTAACCAAATCTGAGGTTGGTTATTCCCAATTTTCTCACGTTTTCTCCTTATGCCTAGATCTGCAGTTTTCCTTTAGGGTAAAGGTGTGCTAAACAACTCATGCTAATTTAAGACATTTTTGAAGTAAAACATCTCAGATTTTCAATATATGCAATTACATATATAACCTCAGATGAAGGGGCTCAAAGGTAGAAAATTGAGAGGTAGAAGAAGAAAGTTAGAGCAATATCCATTATCAAAGAAATCAGACCCTGACAAAACCTTTGTTAGATGTGTGGCCCCAATGACATCAGAGAACCTACTGCTGCTTCAGGGTGGGAATGGCCTTAAAGGATGGGCTGTACTGAGGTGGTGGAAGTTGAAATGAGACCTGTGTGTGACAGCCTAGCACTGCAGGACAAGGTATGACAAAAACAGGTTGAACATCACATGTGGATGTTTTCTACCTCTCTGTTTCAGTTAAATACCTGAGCAAGGTGAGAGCTATTGTAAACAGATGCGAAACTGCTGCTGATATATCTAATCTGTAAAAATTTGGAGTCCTTCATATATATTACAAGGATTAAACCCGTTATTGATTTCTTTACATGCAAAATTCCTGTGGAAGACCATAAGAATTGCTAGTTGAATTCCCAGCGAACCCAGGGAGCTTCTGCTGGGATAGTGCTCAAGTTGGACTGTCAATCATGCCAAGGGCCGTGAGGAAGCAGATGTCAAGTGGTGCCAGGGTGTGATATATCACAACCATCAAACTGTATTTTCTGAGTTTCAGGTGATCTTGCAGTGACCTGTAGATACTGAGCTGTGTTACAGTTTTGTTCAGGTAATTTATTACAGGAGATAACATTTGTTGATCAAAGCAAATGATCTAGTTGAAGTTAAAGGAACTAACATTTAAAAATAAATAAGTGCAATTAGACCCATGTTCTGCATGCAAGGCTTTCCCCAAGGAAGATGATTATTTCTAATGTGGAATGCCTGCTTCTCATGAACTTAAAATTTCAGTTGAAATGCATCAAAAATTTATTGAATGAGATTATGGTGAGAAGCTGCAATGTAGAGCCCACTGGCCAGAGGAAAAAGGAAAGAGAACAGTATTAAACAGAAAAAATGAGTAGTCTTAAAAGGACTATGTGATATAAAGGGAAAGGAAAATGAACAACCTTAACGTAAGAATGGGAAGTAATCTGTATTTATTCCCAGAACTGAATTTATTCTTCAGTAAATTGTATGGAATGGTTTGTCAAACAAATTATTTGGTAACAACACCCATTATGAAAGCACCATAACTCTTTTCAGAAGCAATAGCTTTTATCATTATCATTGATCCAGGAAATTGAAATAAATATCTTTGTATATTAGCACATTATGCAGATGACTTTGGAAAAGGATCAAAGCTATTTACTATTTCATGCCCAAAATGAAGTTGTTCTGTCGCCTCAAAAAAGAAATTTAATTAATCTGTGATGGCTGAGAAGCAGGCAATAAGTACTGTGTTACTTTCAGAGCTCAGAACAAATCACCTAAAGTTATGAGGCTGAATGAATAAAGATGGATATTTTACCTTTGAGTGTGAACTATAGCACATGGCTGTGGTAGATTTATGCCCTTAATGTACAGTAGGCATACACGTATACATAAATTCAGAAGGTTCAGGACATCCCTGTGGAAAGGGATCTGGGGGTTCTGGTCACCAGCAATGTGCCTATGAACCCGCAGCATGTCTGGCAGCCAGGAGGGCCAGCTGTACCCCGGGGTGCCTCGGGCCCAGCACTGCCAGCTGCTGAGGGGAAGGGATTGTCCTGCTCTGCTCTGCCTGGTGAGGCCTCACCCCGAGCACTGTGTGCGGGGTTGGGCACATGATATGGGAAGGACATAAAAGTATCGGAGAGTGCCCAAAGGAGGGCAACAAAGCTGTTGAAGGGCCTGGACGAGAAGGTGTCTGAGGAGGGGCTGAGGTCCCTGGGTTTGTTCAGCCCAGAGCAGAACAGGCCGAGCGGAGGCCTGATGGCGGCCTGCAGCTCCCTCATGAGGGTAAGAAATGATGCTTATCCATCAAATGTCTTGGGCCTGATTTTTATATACTTCTTTAAAAAAGGCCTATTAAATAGTGTGTCCTAGCTGTCATCTTTATAAATAAGAAAAATGTGCACTTTTGTAAAATCTAGTTTATGCTTTTTTCTCTTCTTTCCTTTTTTTTTTTTTTTTTTTGGGGGGGGGGGGGTGTAAGGGTGGGGGGAGGGGGGCAATAGACTGTCTTTAAATGATGTACAACTGCACTATTTTTTGGTAGACTGAATTACCATGCACTCTCACATCTGTTGTTCAAACGAGCAATTCAGTACTCTACATTCTATGTTAAAAATGTTTACCACTGCTGTAAAATATATACATATATTTTTTATGGTAGGATATGGGATTCTTCAGAGTGATTTCAAAGACTAGAAGTCAAACTAAAATACTCCTGTGATTCCATCCCAGGTATTCATTAATTTTACCAAGCTAATTTTGAGATGAAAAGTAAGATGAAAGACCAAGTGCAGAAGATGAGATAATTTAAGTATGAACAGAATGAGACCATGATTTTGGAATCACCCAGTCAGGTAGATAAAGTACCTCTTTCTGTGATGTGCTTATGGCTTATGAACAAAACTAAGCAATCACTAAAATGCCATTATTCAGTGGGACTACTATCTGTGTAGTGACAGACAGATGATGTAGAATTGGAATAATTCATGGTTGCTACACTTCTTAGAATGATGAAAGTCACTTTGCCGGATAGAAGCAAGTACAGAATAAAATTTGGAGTTGTAGAGGCAGAAGACAATGTGACCCTGCACTTTATTACAGAAGATGGTTGAATCGAGCTGCTGGTAGCTGTGATAGTTGAGGGGCTGGGGAATAGTTATCAGTTATCAGTTTGATATTTGTTTGTTAGAGCTTTTGTCACAAAATTTGACCAAACTGAAAAAGCTGCTGCTATTCTCTTTTATAAACCTTAGCAATGCCATGAAGGTGTGTTCAGATGTGGTTTCTGTATCATACAATGGCTGAAGAAGAGGCATAGCTGTCTCAAAACTTCATAAAGAGGAAAAGTGTATTTCTAAAAGGAGCTGCAACACTTGGGCAGTTTATTATTTAAGATGCACCAATATTATAACATCAAAGAGTCTGCAGAGTTTATAATTCATATCACTTTCTAAGTCAGACCTGTGTGTTAGTATGAACAAGTTAACATTTGCTACTTGTTCGCTGTAATTAATGGGGTATAATTACTGTGATCACCTTGTTTCATTTAGCCTATGCTGTGTTGGCTATTAAGACTCACTGGACCTTTGGACAACAGAGAAGTATACATTTTTTGTTGTACTAGCTTACATTGTTGGAAACAGCAGTTTAAATATACTGGCAAAGTAATTCTGATAAAAACCTGTAGAGGAGGTCCTCTATTGATATGGATATTAACAACAGCACCTCTAAGATAGATTAGCCCTTTGTTTCCCACATTTGGAGACCCAATGTCATCTGCATTAACAGCTGATGAAACTGCTACAGGCATTCATCAATTAAAGTGATTTGTCATTTTAAAGTACCCAGCTGGCCTGTAGCCTTTTCTCTGCCACCATCCAGCATGATCCAGCACGCTGTGTTAAACAAGTGGTGACAGAAGGATGAGGCAGGTTCCTGCTGGTATCAAGAAGTAAAGAATCTTTGCAGCTCTTCAATGAATTGCTTTCCATAGCAAACATGGGATTTCTTTTAGGACCTGATTTTTGTAACCCTTGTGACAAAAGGAATACACTTCCCTGAACTTTAGTAATATGACAGGTTTATGTGGAGCAGACCTAGTTGGTAAGGGTGAAGGTAAAATACTTTCATAGAGGGTATTCTCATAGCCTGTACTGAATATATGAAGTAGCCAATGCATGCACCTGCCTGGAATGCTACACTAATAAATGAGGGTCCTCTCACTGCCAGGTCAGGGAGGAAAACAAAGAAGCAAGCAAGCCCACATCTATTAGAAGATGGCCTTGTTTCAGGGGCTTTTTGCTAAAGTGAAGGTGTGATATAATGAAATAAAGTAGCCAAAACTGGGTACCGCTTTACTGCTTCCATAGTAAAAGTAAACGGAAAGCTAATGTGAAAACTTCAAACTATAGATCTGTTACCCTGAGGGAGCCTATCCCTGCCCACTGCATTTATTTATTTTTTTGTTAGATTTGTGCATGTAGTTATTTTGTGTAGAATTGTGGAAAAGAGATGTCTGTTTCCCTTATTTATCATAAGAACACAACTTGTAAGTAGGAAACTTGCTTGCAGGAGTTTTTCCTTGATCTTTTCCATATTGTGTCAAAAATAAATTATGAACTTAGTAAAAGGAGAGAGACATTCCCTTACAAAACTAGAATTAGCTATTATCTTAATCTACAATGAAATAAAAAAGCTACTTAGAGCCAAAAACTTTAACTGGGAGGAAAACAATGAGGTGCATCTCTTTGAATTATGTACTTGGCAGATTGTGGCAAGACTGGGCAAGGTTTAGAGCCAAACACTCTGGAGCATACTTTTGTTGGCCTTTTGTCAAGAATCTGGTTCTCTCTGCTTATTGTCATAGCAGAAATTTATCTGTATGTTATTAGAAATCAAGAAAGGTTCTGCAGCTGGAATGCCATGTTAAAATAGTAGGGGAAAGCTAGATATCTGTTGACAGGAATCCTTACTAAAATTGCCAAAAGCAGGCACTAAAGGTTCCGCACATCTTCATGGTTAGGACTGGATTGGTGTGTTTTTCTACAAACATCAGTGCTTAAATCTGAACTGACATTCTGGAAAAGAAATGATTCATGCCGTATTTGTTACTAGTCATCTATATTATGTAAATATGATTTGGAGGGTTGAAGATGCATCTTTTTGAAATAGAAGCAAATATAATAACTTGGTATTATTCATTTTTACAGCTCAGCTAAAGCTCAAGATCTACTATAAATTTTATCTTCTGTCTCCTGTTTATTACCCTCAATTTTTAGAAGAGTCCTATGCAGGAAAGAAGGTTTCCTGCTGTGACCTTCAACTGGGGAATTTACATTATTCTTCAAATTCCTATTTAGGATTTTTCCTATCAACTTACTCAAAATATTTTTGCACAGATATTCTCTTTATTCTTTAGTATATTTTTTGGCCATTAAAGATAACTGCTAATGACACCGTATCAGTCAGAAAACATATTGGGAGATTTGCCTGAACAAAGAATTCAGAACTGGATCCAGTATAGTCTTTTTTTGAGCAACATAATACAGCATACTCAGATAAGCTGATAGAAAAACTAATTTGACCAAATAATAAAAAGTACCCCCAGTCTTGATTCACTGCTATAGGATTGGAGCTTTTCTGAGATTTTGTGAGATAATAGCATCATTTCTACAGAGAAGCACTGTACTTCTGGTACTCTTTGTGCTATTTCTCTGTATTCTAATCCTAAGGCAGTGTCCTTGAAAATAGACTTTCCTGGCATTAGGGCTTGCTGATTCTTCCCACTATCCATCTAATGTACATTTTTCTGTTTTGGCATTCAAGATGTTACATACATTTCTCTCTAAATGATTATCTATTGGCCTGAGCTTAAGACTGAAAATCTACTTTTTCATGATGTAAACATTTCAAAAATAAGGGCACCCATCAGTTTCAGGTTTCCTCTCTCTTTTTCTGTTGTGCTTGTATATATGCCAGCTTCATAAGCCTTATTTCCGTGGCAAACTATTACTGTCACATAGAGTTAAAATATGCAATTAATGAGGCTGGACAATACATTTTATTCACACAAAGTATTGCCTGGCAAAGTCATCACCGGCTCCTCGGTGTCTGCTCCGTGCTGGCAGTGTGCCACTGTTGTCTTTAGCACCAGCTGGTAGGTCTGCTGTCATCCATAGTCACCAAGCATATACTGTGCAGTGATTTCCATGCGCCGATTAGCTTATGCTACAGGATGTGTTAGAGCTTGGGTCCTCTTGGTAGTGTTGTGCTCTACTGGTTACTTTTGCAATCCCAAAATAGTTATTAAAAGACAAGCAATTCAAAGGGCAGAACCTTGTTCACACCTTATATCTACACCTGCCAATAGCTTTTTTATTACAGCACAGTGAAAACTGGACAGCAAGTAGTCTATGAATTTATCAGCTATTGCAGGCACTCACTACAGGCAGCCGCATGTCATTATTAGAGCAGTTCCATAGCTCTATGAACATTTCAGGATGTCTTGCCTTAGTGATCTGCCTGTGGTATGACTGACAGCGTTATACAAGGCCAGTGAGCCATTTGAGGGGGGACATTCTGACATGGCTTATAGAAAATGTAATGAGAACCATTGTTTTCCTGTAGCAAATAAAATTCACAGAACCAAAAGTAATGAAGCTCAAAGACAACATTGTGAATTCCTTATACTAGAAAAATTGTAATGCTTGCTTCAAAGTGGTTGAAAACCTAGCACCAGCCATGGGTTAGCTAAGGTTTTCTTTCTGTTCTTGCCACTTCTTCACAAGAAGAAAGCAGATTCATCATCTAGGGAAGATAATAACTATGCTGTCTCAAGAAAGATTATACCTTCTTTGTCAGGGTAAATTTATTAAGCACCAGAATATGTAACAGGCACAAAACCATACCAAACACTAAGGAACAGACACCCTTCCAGCTCTCTGCAATTGAGCAAAGGGAGGACATGAATTATGGTTTATTCTTTCTTTTTTTTTTTTCTGATCTCCTGGTACTTACAAAAGCAAAGGTTTTCTGCACTGAGTAAACACCCCAGAGTCTGCAGTTACTTGATCACTGCAACCAAATGTTAGACGTTTACATTCTTTTTTCTTTGTTTTTAAAGCCTTTTTTTTAGAACAAAGTACTGCTGAATTCATACCCCCCCCTGGTGGGGCTACAAGTTGCCTAAGTATCCTGAAGCCTGCTGAAGGCAGTGAGAAGATCCCTTTTGACTTCTTGGCTTTTGAATGGGACTTTGACCACACATATTTTTAATGGTATTTACAGTTAGGAAGAAGCACCATGCACTAGGTCAGCTAAGATAACTGTTAATACAAACACTGATTTTGCTTGCTGATACTTTTAGAGAGTTTTCAGTTAATTATTATTTATTATTTAATATTTCAGCCTATAACACGAACAGGGAAAAGTTAGAAAAATGGAAGGAGGAGAGGGAATGAACAGTAACAGAGCCTGGAAGCAGGCAAGGGTAGTGATCTGTAGTACGTGTACACATTTGGCACAGGGCTGTGCCCAAGCTTCTCTTGGAGCAACTGTATGAACGCTGCAACAGAGCTGTTTTGCTCGCTGCTTGGGACGACAGGCAGAGCCTGCCTGCAGTATGCCTGCCCCCTGTGCAGGCATACCATGAATTGGTTTCAAAGCAATTAAAAAAAATAAATTTTCTTTTTCCACTGAAGAACCCAAGAGTAAGAGAAGGAAGCACTTATATTCTGTCTGTTCTGTTGATCTCCCAGGAACCCATCATTGGTCCCTTCTCTTCTCTTCTCTGTACTTCTTTCTGCTTCTACAGGGTGACTCTATAAAATTAGATAGTAACAGCCTAGGACAAAAATAGATTTTTGTGGGTTTAGAGCCACATAAAAGAATCCTGTACAACTACTAGTAGTAAGTTTTACAATACTAAAAGATCTCGTATTATTATTTTTGTAAGCCAATTGATATTTAAAACATATGGCCTATGCTTGGTTACATTCCTATTGCATCCTATGGGACTTTTCCATCAGAAATTCCATCAAACCCAAGAGCTTTTGATGTGCTATGGATAAGCTGTCACTAGATCCAAAGACACTGCAGGTGATCTGAATTGAAAGCCTGAATCATGATCAGCTCTGTGCTTCATGGGATTTTCAGGCAGGTGTGGGTTCTGTTGCAGTGCTGGCAGTATACTTATTAGCAGTAGCAATGATGTCTAAGGCTCGCATACAAATTAACGTGGGTGCTAGGATTTCCAGGTAGACAGGGACAGTTGGCTCCACACACAGATTTCACATACAAATGCAAGCCAGAAAGTCATGAGCATTTGTAGTTCATCGTACTTCATGGCACATCCCTGCCAACTATACAGTAGTTCAATATTTGAAAAATGATTGAATCTCTAGGAATGATTTATAATCATTTTTTTCTGCTTTTATTTGAAATAGCATATATTTTTCTCTGCTTGAGTTAAATGAATAGAGAATCTACCTGTGGCTTAATCAGCAAAGTAAGAAAAGGTGAAAAGGATGATTTAATATCATCTGGTGAAACCCTTTGGGGAAAAAAAGAAAAAGAAAAACAAACAAAAAAAAACAAACAAACACAAAAACAAAACAAAACAAAAAAGGAAATTAAATAGTTTCAGCCTTCTTTTGGTAAGTTGATGTTACTATTCCATCATTCTGATCTTCAATACCTGTACCCAATATTAGGCTATAAAGGAAAGGCCAATGTGTTTCACTAGATGAAGTACAAGGGGGAAAACAATCATTATCTTATCTTACTTTGTCATTCATAAGGGATATCAACATCAGGTAGGATGTCGATACCAACTTTTGTTTCATCAAGATTATCATCTCCAGAATGTTGTTAGTCTCCTGACTTGTAAACACAAAACCTTGTGTTTGTTTTCAATCGATAACTGACTTGCACACAGTAATGCCCTAAGCTCCAGCTAATGTAATTCCAGGTAAACAGTTGGAACCACAAACAAAACATCATCCCTTTAACATCTAAGTGAATTATGCCCCTGTTTAATCACCTAATTTAAAATTAAGTGAAAAAAAATTAATCACCTAATTTAAAATTAATTTAAATATGATTCATAGAAATAATAATGCTCAACAGATGGATTGTTACTGCTGGTAAATGGTTGGATACATAACATTCCTTCAACTTGATACGAGGTTTATAATTAGCCATTAGATGTTTGTCAAAGAATTGACAACACATGCGATACAGTTCCAGTAATAATGACAAAGTACATTATTCCGTGTTACAAGAAAAGTGGAGGGGTTTGAACCTTCTGAGAGGGCAAATATATAAACTCATAGACACAATGGAACTTTAGATTTCATGGGATTTTGTATGCAATTTAAGATCCCTTTTTGCAGGTTTGGCACCATCAGATTAAACTTTATGTATATTTGGGGGACGAATACCATTGCATTCACTGGAAATAGATGAAAGAGATGACGCTCATGTTTTTCATTTCCTGAAAAAAGACAGAAAGGGGAGATGGAAAAATAACTTAAAATCAAGAAAAACAAAAAATCTGCAACTTTACAAATGTGATAGTTTCAAGATACTCTTCTAGGTAAAGGATTCAAGAGAATGTATGAATTTTTAAGTATTTGCTCAGTTGGAGAACTGAGGAATGTTCTCCACTTTGTGTCGTACCTGAGAACTTCTAAAAGCTGCCAGTTGGTCAATATTTTATAGATACTTTATACAGCTGGGCCAAGGATCATTTGAGAAGCTTTCGTAGAAAGAGCGGCCTATGGATTTAAAAGCAAAACTGTCTGTAATATTTATAATGATCACTGTAAAAAACACTGAGGATCTTTACACTGAATCTAGTGGTTTTCAACCTTCTTCCTATATTGTTTCAGCCCACTTTGGAGGTATGTTCAATGTAATGGAATTTACTGTGGTGTTTTTTTGTTGTTGTTTTGTTTTGTTTTTCCAGTTCTCTGACAGTTTTGCTATACCAGGAATTTACAAAGAAGGAGCACTGACTTTTTTTTTTTAATTTAACTTAACAGTTCTTAAGCTTATACAAACTTCAAGAGGACTTAAAAAAGAGTTTAAAAAAAAAAAAAAAAAAGAGGAATAATATCTCTTCCTCTAAAGAAATAGCTGTTTTGGTGAAAGGTTGGTACTGAAAATGGCCAACTTTTGTTAAAGCAGTTTTGAACAATAAATCTTGGCTAACTGTAGATGCTTCTACAGGAACTTGTCATTCACATTCTTGAAATTCACAATATCACACCATTTTCCTTAGAGAAAACTAAAAAAAAATAAATAAAAATTAGCTCCTTGGGGAGGGATGATGCAAAATGTTAGTCATTTCCGTTAGGAGCTTATCCTCTCTAGCAGTTTTGCCCTTTCATTTTAGCATCCTCATTTTGTATTTTTTTTTCAAACCAGATGAAATGTGAAAAGCAGATCTGCCAGATCAGACCATAGTTATACAAAAAGAAACAGCACAGGGCTGCAGACTTCCAAGTCGTGTTGTTGGCAATTTGAATCTTTCTTTCTTCCTGCCTGTGAATTCTGCTTTAATGGAATTCAGGGTGCTGCCTTTTCTTTTCTTTCTTTCTTTCTTTCTTTCTTTTTTTTTTTTTTTTTTTTTTTCCAATACTTTATTTCTTTGCTCAAAATTGCCTGAGAAATTGTTGGTTAAGATCTATGTTAGACTAAGAATTGATCATTGCTTCTGCACTTAGTATCTACAATTTTAATTCACTAGTGAAAAAAATCATTTCTGGACTCGAGACTAGAATAAGAACATATGTACTGTTAAATCCACTTTCTATTTTGATGATTGCAGTATGGTCATTGATATTAAGGAAAATATTCACCCTATTAGTATTGTGCAATGAATTTCCCAAGTCAAACTGTATATTTTCTAATCTAAAGAGATTTCAGCATTGCTTCCAGGTGTAGAAAATAACTGCATCTGGAAATTCTCCAGGTGCACGTGCTGTTTTTTCTATTGCATATACACCCTTGAAGTATAGTTATTGTCACTTATTTGTTTCATCTGGATTGCAAAGCCCCAGAGGAGAATTTTAAACTTCAGTTCAAACAAAGGCTTGCAAACATTTATCAGTATCATATACTGTTTTTAGATTAATATGAATTAAAAATACTGTTGCTTGAGTAAAGTTCCATCCAGAATAAATAGGTATTAAATATGTTAATATTGCTTTTTTAAGCAATAGCTTTTTATTCAATTTCTAAGTTGAATAAATGGTAACTCTGTAAGATGGTGTACTTGATAATAAAATTAAATAAATAATATTTATAAATAAACATATTTATAAATAAATATATAATATCCAGTAGTTGATCACTATAAAACATTGGGAGCGAATCTGTTTTGTGGTCTAAATGCCACACAAAGAACAATGTTTTCAGAAATGCTCTTAGTCCTAAGTTGAGTAGCAGTTCATCCTCGCTTGCCAGGGGACGTCTTGTTCATTAGCTGGATACAGAAATTATAACTCAGGCTGAGAAGCAGGTCACACATCCCCAGGACACTGTGGCAGGTCCTGCCAGGTGCTCTTACTTCTGGCTCTAGCAATGTTATAGGGCAATGGGTACATCCCCAGTTCCAGAGGCATTGACTGTGTTATGAAATGCACCTCCTCATCCCTGGTTATATCAGCAAGGTGTATATTTGGAGCACACAGTGACGCCATCTAAATCTGTGTACTCCATTTTCTTCCAAGGAAAACCAGGAACCATGAGGAGATGTTGTGTTGCAAGATCTTAAAACAATTTGTAGCTGAGATATGAAGGAGGTGCAGGGCTGGAAGCCAGGACTGCAAAAATTTGGAGACAGACTCCATTAGGTGCCTGGTGAGGCTTGGACACCACTTTGCTTCATCCTTTCTGGCAAGAACGGATTTCTGTACATCGGCATTCTCTCTTCCCTGTTCTCCTTTTTGGTACTAGACAAGTATGCTCACTGTATGATGTGGACCAGTATCACATAAATAAAACTTTATGTGCATTCTAATTATAGGAGATACCTTCACGATGCCCAGACATTTGACACTGATAGTGGTTTTCATTGCAGAAGTTGATTTTAATGACAGCAGCTTATAGCATAATGTAGCAAATCATGAAGATGATCTGTTGCAGATTATAAACAGGTTCCTAGCCCTTCACTCGAAAAGACATGGCTAGAAGTTCTCTGATGCGAAAAGATAAAATGTTGAAAGCTTTGCAGTACGCTTTGGCAGTGTTATTGCAGGAGACATGTTTTAAACCCAATAGTTTTATGGGTATCTGAAACTACAAATTCCATTTTCTTATTACAGTTCAGAAGGCAGGGTAGACTATATTTAGTAGTGTTATTGAAAAAAGATATATACCTGCCTTACAGCAGTTAAACATTCCAATCTTTCTGTCAATGGATCTTTCTATTGCTTTTATTTTTGTGTTTTTGCAGTTAAAACTGGAAGGGTATGTGTTGGACTATGTTGCTGAGAGCAGAATTAACCCTTGCCCAATAGGAAATACCAAGTCTGTGAATTATGTGATATTCATTTAAATTCTGGAGGTTGATAGAACTTGTGATAGTCATGTGCAATTTGCCTATCCTTTTACATGATTCAGTTTTATTCTAAAGGTCTGGTCTGAATACTGGTATAGCCTAAAGGGAACGTAAGGGATCAAGCCTGACAACTACATGTTGTTGCCCTATTTAGTTCTTCCTGCTTTAGCTCCTTTCCAGTTTCTCAAGTGCTACATGATAGCAAGTCAGTAATTTGCAGGAACAAATTCTATTCTATCCATGTCCCTTAAATCTTCATTATCGTTGTATCTTAGCATCTTCTGGTAGCACATTAAACATTGCCATTTGTCATATATGCTTACATCTCTTAATCTCTCCGGAGGGAGAATTGTATGCAGAGTTGCATTTGGGATAATAAAGATAGTCAGCTCTCCGTAATTCCCCTGGGACAAAAGAATTTGCTTTCCCATCAAATGTTACAGGTCATATACTTTGTACTTTGATCAAAACTTCAGCTGAAAGAGCTGAGGAAGAGATTTCTCTCGCTTTAAAGGAAAACACTCACTTTTGTGAGTGCAGTTGCGTTGCAGTATAGGAGACTCTCCTGTTCAAAACCATGTGGCCTTTGTGCTCTTGCTCTAATGCCATAAATTCTTTTGATTGCTTTGATTTATTGTCTGTCTTCTGTTACTTTGTGTCCTATTCAGGACCTAATATGCATTTTCTGACATAGAGCAGAGTTTAAAGGACATAGGAGAGTGAGACAAGTGGTGCTGTAAATCCTTCTGCTGAAGTTTTCCAATGAGGAATCTATTATTGCTCTTAAACTCATCAATAGAAAAAAAAAAAGATGATATTTTCTTGTATATAGCCAAATTTCTCACTGTGCCTTGAGATTACGTGAGTGGTAGAAGGAAAATAAACCCCAAAAGCTGAAACAAACTGATGCATTCATCTAAGAACAATGTAGGATAGGTTGATAAAGATTAACTTCAACCATAATTCTCAGTCAAATTCAAGCAGTTAGGACTTGTTTTTTTGAAATAGGTTGTGCTTAGTGCTATCAAAAATAGCAGCAATTGAGAATGGATTCACAGCTTTCTGCATGCAGCAGCTGTGTACTGCCAGCAAAACTTGAGGAAGACTGATCATGTTTCAAGGGCCGCTGCTGAGATCATAGAATCACAGAATAGTTTGGGTTGGAAGGGACCTTAAAGCCCAGCCAGTTCCAACCCTTGCCATGGGCAGGGACACATCCCACTACTTCAGGGTGCACAAAGCCCCATCCAGCCTGGCCTTGAATGCCTCCAGGGAGGGAGCATCCACAATCTCTCTGGACAACCTGTGCCAGTGCCTCACCACCCTCTGAGTAAAGAATTTCTTTCTACTATTTAATCTAACTCTTTTGTCTTTTATTTTAAAACCATTCTACCTTGCTGACTGAACAAAAAGTTGCTCTCTGTCTTTCTTTTAAGCCCCCTTTAGGTATTGAAAAGCTGCATTCAGGTCTCCCTGGAGCCTTCTCTTCTTCAGTCTGAAACAGATCTCAAGGTTAGCTTATTCTAAAATAATGCCCGAATTCCTGTCCAGTCTTTTTCACATAAATCTTTCTGGAGTAGTTTATTTTGAAGAACTTGAAGGAAAGAGTCTGGCCGGGCCTGTTAAAACCTATAAGAAATTAGAATATGTTTAGCAAAATGCCTACCAGTAAGAATGTTTTCTAAAGACTGATATGTTTTCAGCAGTCTCTACAACATTTGTAAATCTTGATATTTATCTTGGTAAATCAATATTTACATTTGAAATTGCTAGTTTTTAATATCAGTATTCCCATAAACCAGTGAACCACAGCTGAGGAGGTTCAGTTTATCACTGCATCAACTCAAGAAATGTTTCAAGACAGTTCAACAAAATTAAGTACTTAAATTTGATTTAAAACATATTAGAAATATATTTTAGTTGTAAAGAAAAGTTGAATAATTTGCAGTTTACAAAAAATCCAAAAATGTTTTGAAGAAAATTTCTGGAAGGGAAACACCTGATTACATTCAGTATACTCTCCTGTGGTAGGGAGAATAAGTGTTTAACTTGCAGGTCTCACTTAGAAACACCATTTTTTCTTTTCAATTTAAATGATAGATTAATACTTAGTGAGATCTAGTTGCTTAAAAATTCAGGTTTCTGAAAATGAATTTCTGTTTATGGAAAAAAAAAATATATTCTCACAACAGAAAAACCAAATCCTTCTACATTCATAGCTCAAAGGTAAGAATGAATATGACTACAGTCATAAGTCACTACAATTTTGCCCTTAATTAAAAAAAAAAAAAAAAAAAAAGGAAAAGAAACAATGCCACAGAGTAATGATGCAATGAATGCTTTGGGCTTATTTATGCATTTTAGGAGGTTTGCAAACTGTTTGCTTTACATGCTGCTGCATTTGAGCACCTATATGTTAATGAATATGTTATAGTTAAGGGACAGGTCACTCTGCTGTTTGTTTGTTGTTATAATGCTTTGCTATTTTAATGTCAAATTCTAAAATCAGAATATGTTTCAATTAGCTTCATCATTGGATATCAGAATCTCCAGATACTCCTGGAAGCAAAACAGAATGTACTGAGTTTCCAAAGAAGTATAGTTTCTTTGAAATACAGCAAGGAAGAGCAAAAAAGGCAACAGAACACTACTTAAATACGTAGGTCCAATTAGTTAAATAATTTCTAGCCTTCTTAGCACTCCAGGCCTGCAGTATATGGGGAAAAAGTAACTGCTGGACAGTTGTTAGAATAGCATGTGGTTTGTGCAGTTCCTCTGTTATTTAAAATTTGATTTCATTGTTAATTTGTAAAATGTGGGAAACTAGGCTGATTTAGGGGCATTCTGACAGGAGTTATACAGCATCTGTAGTAACTGTGATCTTGGATCAATTGTATTTACTCAGTCAAAATAGGATGGCTTCCTAAAGATAAATAAATTGTTCTAAATAGTTAAAAGCCTACTCTGGTTAATTAAATGAATTCCACAGATGATGTTGCATGAAGTAACATGAATTATACAGCTGGTTCATGGGGGAGGCAGGAACAGACAAAAAGGAACATAGCATTCAACCTCATTATATATTTGAGTCATTCTTTCTAAATTCCTAAAAATCATTTAAGTTCGTTAAGGAAAAAAAAAAAAAAAAAAGAAGTGGATTTCAGGGGCAGTTTTATTTGCAAGCAGCACTCACTTTTTATTGTCGTGTGTTTATCAGATTTGTTCTCTGCAGCCATATAAGCAACCAGCCCCCATTTAATAATGACAAGAAATAGCTACAGCTTTCTAGAATTCACTGCAGCTTTGCACACTGTATTAGAGTGTTTTCTGAACTACCAGCACTACTGTGCTGTGCCCATCAAGGATTCAAAGGGAAGTCATGCAGGAAAGGAGGGGGAAACATGTCCAGTGTGTTGAGAAATGATGCCAAGTACTTAAACAATGCCAGGCAAGCAATATCATTGCATGGCTGGAATAAAAATCGTGTATTTCTTGAGTCTCTCTCTCCCATTCTTGGGTAGTTGGATATGGTAAAACGTACACTAGCACTCTGAAAACTAGGAATAAAAAGCAAAACACCTATATTCATAACCAGGATCTTCTGCTCTTGAAATCATGATTTATAGTGCTACTAAGAAGTTCTCATCATATTACACAGCCTAAAAGAGCTAATGAAGGAGATTAGTTTGTTCGCTCATGGTAAGAATAAGCCATGAGCAAAATATCGTTTCTGTAAAAGTATTCTAGGATGTTTCTTCCTGAATTTGATCATTTTCTTTTCAGAGATGTGATGTTTTAATAGCATTAATTCTTTTGTATTTTAGTACGTTATAATGTGGTAGGGCGAAAGAGAAAAAAATGATATATACTACTGGGATTTGTGTCCTTTATGGAAAGCTCTAATTTCTGAAATGCAGACTGAATTCAATTGAAGAACACATTTTGCTAACAATAGCAGTATCTAGATTCTCTGGAGTGGGATAGGTGACACATTTCTTCACAAAACAATCACTGAATCTGTGAGAATCTTTCTTTTTTAAAATGTGCTTTCGGTTAGTAATGAATATATTGTAGAAAATACAATAGAGCAGGAAATCACTAGTTAAAATCTGCTTATATTAAATTGAAATATTAAAAGCGTAGATTTCATAGATTATAAAAGATGAAGCTCTGAAAAATTTAAGAGCGTAGGAAAGAAAGCCAGGCATTGCTAGCTCTTGACTCTGCTCTCAATAAGATATAAGCCTTTAGAATTTGTTTTATTAAACAAAATAATAAATAAATAAAAATGTTAATAGAAAGTGGAATATGAGATACTGTTGTGTTTTTTTTTTTTTTTTTTTTTTTTTTACCGCTGATAAGTCCTTCATTATTATTTTTGAAAAGATAACTGAGAAAGAACTTAATCAATCTGGATTTCAGAAACATAATGCCAAATAGTAAATTAACTCAGGTGCAGAACTAATGTGCACATCTGTGCACATCTATATGCAAAAATTTTAAGGTCAGTACTGATGGTTTGCAGTGAAAGAAGAAAGTACCAAGCTAATGCATTTAGAATTCCCAAGAAACTTTTCTTGTGATCTTGGCATAGCAAGTACAGATGTGCTAATTAATTTGCCTGTAACTCAGATTTGAAGCTGACATCAATTTGGAGAATAGAATATTAAGAAAAAAATGGATGATATTGAGTGTTATAGTGATAGAAATAGGATGAAAGTGGAAGAATACAGCATGCAAGATGAGGAAAATCTGCTAAAGTTGGAGACTCAGCAATTATAATCAAGAGTCAAAAACCCACCACTGTGCAAAGTTTTCTTGGTGATCAGAAGGGAACTATTAGCTGCTGTGTGATATAAAAGTTAAAATTGCACATGCAATTGGAGAAGTCCTTGCATAGGTGTTTACAACAGAAGCTAAAGGCTTTTAAAAAGTCACTAGTGGACCAAATCCAGGACACTTTAAACCATTCTGGTAATCAGTTGCAAAACAAACAAACAAACAAACAAACAAAAAAAAAAAACACCCCATCACCTACTAGGATAATTGTGAATGAAAAGCCAATTTTATAAGAAACTACACAATTATGGCTTGTGGTTGTGGTGCATTTCTCTCTCTAAATAGATCAATAAATTAAATATCAGTGAAAAAAGGTGGATTTGTCCTAACACAAATCCAAATTGCAATAAAATGGTTATGAATAAGTTTTATGTAGAAATTATCATCTAATTTCTAGCTGTAGTGTTGCTTTGGAATAGACAGACAGGAAAATGGGAAACAAAAATTAATGAATGCTAAGGTTGCTCACATTTGTTTACGCAGGAGAGTACATCGCACTGTTGGTGGCAATAAAAGGGGAACAGGGCTATATAAAGAAGGAGGTCTTTTCCAGTCCTATCTCCAGAGAAAGACTAAAAATCTTATAGAGTAAGCAGATCAATATCCATTTCTTTTTTTGTTCTTGAGAATTGACTTTTGCACTCATTTTAACTTCAGAACTCTGGAGTTCAACCTTAGATCTCCCTGCCTTTGGTTTTATATTAGGGGAATAAGTGCAGTGAGACACAGAAAGATGATGAATGTAGTCTTCTAAGTGATTGGTGTCCCTGAATTCAGTGTGGGTTCTTGCTTTCCCTCTCATTGGAGTTAGCAGTCTGAAAAATGGTGCAGGAAGGAAATGAACATGTTTGCATGTGAGTGTTGTGTACAAGAAGCCTCTCATTACATTTGTCAATGGTAGCATTTAGGAAAATAATGTGACCTCAGCTAGAAAGTAGTATGTTTGCTGAAACTGATAATTGGATTTAGCCACCCATTCACAAAATGCCTTCATAAAAACATGAGAGACCAAGAACTTTATTCATTAACATGGCACATGTTTTTTCAAGTTGAGACGATATGTTGCATTGGCAATCAATTCTTCCCTGTCTTCTCTGTCCAATGTGATAATTTACTAATTTGACTTACTGTTGAAAGGAAAAAGTGAATCTACAACTTGTACTGAGAAGCAAACCATATATTCTTTAAGGAGGTTGAAAGTGAAATGCTGAATGGATTTGTTTGGTTGAACCTAAATCTCAATCCAAATCTGAACTGTGCACTTTAATTTTAATTTTAATTTTTTAATTCATATTTTCTTGCTTGTCATTTAAAATATGTGTGAGGAGATACAGAATATGAATGAAAGAAAAGCAAAATCTACAGAATGAAATGAAGGCACTTTTTCTTTCATTTCACATTCATCCCCAATAGTAAGTACATAGAGGCAAACACTGACACTTGTATTGTTGGTATAAGTTGTGCTCATCTTGCATTTAATTAAATGCAGGACAGCTACTGAGTTTTAAATTGGATTATCACTAAAATGCAGTTTTTTGTTGTTTTTTTTTTTGTCTTTTCTTAATGATCTTGCTGGGTATTTGCTTATTGTTGCTATTGGCAAATTGAAGGATACCTTGTTGTGAAAAAAGGAGGAAAGGAGGAATAAAAAAAAAAAAAAAAGGAAAAAGCATTTGCCATCAGTTCTAGCATAATTGAATGGTGAAGAATACATCTTTACCATGTATAAAATTTATTGGATCATATGATTTTACGTGGTACAAGTAAGTGCATAAAAAACAACAAATGTTTCAGAAATTGTAATTCAAAGGGATTTTCTGCTTGTTTCAAGTACATGCATTTGCATCTTTGCAAATAGAAGTACCCTACGGATGAGGTTGTGAATTTTATGTGGATGATAGCAATACATATGTCCTAATGTAGCAAGAATTTTATTCATGATACTACTTAAAAGTTTGAAATGATTTCTCTTATATCTGAAAGATTTCTCATATCATCCCCATGTTAATACACCAGGGAGATAAACATGATGTAAGGAACTCCCATATGCATGCAGCTGACAACGTTCATTCAGATTTTGAGCTTGGATTTCTGTTCTGTCATGAATTACAGACAAATCCCAGTGACAGACACTATGCAGAATAGACTTTGCTGAATCCTGTATTATTCATTAAAAATATCTCTGTATGCATATAAATTTACCTTTATATGTGGATATTATTATTATTGTATTTCCTTAGTATGTGGATATTATATACCACAACTATGTAGGTAACCTGAAGGACTTAGTGCTACTTTGTGCTCATCTTTTACTTCTAACAGGAAAAAAAAAGCAATTTCAGTGCAAAAACATTCCTGTATTCTGGGCATGACCTGAGCTTGCATCATCTTAGTTGATGCAGAGAGCTCTGCTTGGCCCTCTCATGGCTTTTCTGCAGTCAGTGGAAAGAGGAGCAGCTCTGCTCCAGGCAGCTCTGTATGAGGTGCCTTGTTACTGTGGTGTCAGAGTAGGCTTTGAAAGGCAGCCCGTGGCACTGCGGCACAACTGGAAGGAGATGATTACTGTAGCTGACAGAATGGAGGAAAATGACTTTTGCATCAGCTTCTTGCATTGCTGTGCACTGCCAGTGACTAAGGCTGTTCTACAGCCTGTCAAGTGTGTTTAACCACAGCTAAATAGCAAGTGCCCTGGATGTGAAATATGTGCTGTTATAAGTCATACTGAACACCGTGAATTTTAACTGTATGGCTGCTCCTCAAAGTCCATGTGAATGCAGGCTAATGGGCAGTGTGGCTCTCAGTGAGGAGCTGTCATGCAGAAAGCTGCAAGAAAGCAGGTCTGAGAAAGTGGAAAAGAGAGTGTTTGTGTGGATAAGATCCTGTAGTGCTACTACTGGACAACTCTGAATTTGGCAAGCTGAAATATGAACCCAAATATGCTGTGATGGAACTAGTAGACACTCAGTACTTCTGTAGTTCTTTAGAATACCAGCCATGAGCGACAAGCATCAGTCAATATTTGCACGCTTTTCTGATATTCTGGGCCTGGGCCTGGCCCAGAGGCAGTGGGCACAAACTGGAGCACAGGAGGCTCCCACTGAGCACCTGGAAGCACTTCTGTGCTGTGCGGGTGCTGGAGCCCTGGCACAGGTTGCCCACAGAGATCTTCAAAAGTTGCCTGAACATGGGCCTGGGCAAGCAACTCTGGGCAGCCTTGCTAGAGGCTGAACCAGACGGCCTTGTGAGGTCCCTTCCAACCTCAGCCATACTGAGATTCTGTAGTTCTTTACCACAGACAACACATTTATGCCTGGTTTAGACAAGCTAAACTACTTGGTGCTAAAGGCATGACAATGCAAATTATAGCAAGCTGCTTTATTAAATCCAGTGACAATAATAGCTGGGTGTGTTGGTGACTGATTTACTTATAAAGCAGTGAATTTTTCTGAATTGTTGCATCCCTGCTGCGTAGCCTCCCTGCTCAGCTGTACAGAAACATACATTGTTTGTTCCAGTGAAAGCAAGCCTTTGTCTCTGGTGGAAAAAGCTAGGGAATCATTCTGCAAGTTAGCGTGCCAGGTAAAGAAAATACAGGATTCTAAGTGCTAACCAGCAGAGAGAAGGAAATAATAACAAAACAACAAAAACACACTTCATGGCTCTGACATCAAAGTGGAGAAATAGGAAGTGTGAGGAAGAACACAGTACAAATTTTATAGCATGTGAATAACTGAAGCCTGCTAGACACAGTGATGGAAGTGGATCAAAATTACTAACAGTTCTTAACCATCTGTTGAGGGGTGGGAGTTGGGTCTCTGCTAGGCCTCCTTCCCATCTCATATTCCTCCAGCCTATTTGCAACTGCCTGAGACAATTGCTGCTCATGAGCTGTCTGTGATTGTTAAATCACAAGTCTACATATATGTTTCAAGTAACTTTTCTCTTTACATACTGGTGGTCTTCTCTAAATATCTGTTTAACTGGTACCCATTATATTAGCATTAGATCTATGCAGCTACTTCTGCCATTGTAGATGTCCAAGAAGTATCAGAGCCTAAAATTCCAGATGGAAAAACTCCTCTTTCTGAACAAATGCACATGAGATTTGTATATTTTTAGAATTGATTAAATTATTATGAATGCAATTTTGTTCTTGCTATGATTGTTCAGGGGCCTGAAGTTCGTCAGTGGGATTGTAACATCTGTCCTGAGAGTGGCAAGATTTCTTATGGGGGTCTGCCTCTGTTGTTAACTAGGGAAATTGTGTCCCATCAACCCCACTATCATTAACAGGACTGAAGGATCCAGACTGCTACGAAGCACAGGGCTGTGAAGGGAACATATTGTTCACAAATACTGGAGCTTAGTCTTCTGCCAGTAGGGGGTGAATGATGGAAAAGAGCCCAATCTGGGATCTCCAGAGAGCAGGGCTACTGTCTGAAGCTTTCATGAGGAATTATTTTAGTCTTTATGTGTTTACACAAACCTTTTCTGCTTTAAGTAGAAACCAAATTCTAATTTTGAAAGTAGTGTTACTACTATGTTATTGCAGTTAAAATGGTGTTTCTTTCAGTATTTAATGAGGATTGATTGATGGAAAGAGGGAATGGCAGAATTATGAACCTTATATGAATATAAAGTGCTCTGATAGACTCATAGTTGGTTAGCTGTGCAAATGGGAAGAAGGAATGTTTATCAAACATCCAGTTCTTAAGCTTTGTGCAAAATTTATAGTGAATTACGTGTATTTTTTTTTATTTTTTATTTTTCCCAGCACCAGAAAAGATGCTACTATATAAATATAATCCAGGGCAGTTTTGGAGTATAGTTTAATTTTTTTACTTCCTTTTTCTACCATGAAATTCCTCAGTGGTTGTTAGATCATTACTGCTGTAAACACTGGCCTTTATGACTGGACAGTACAAATAGAGAAAAAGGAAAAGGCTTGGAAATATGACATTGAAATGCAAAGTGTATGAATGCTGAAGATGCCCCAGAACTTATACAGCAAAAAGGCTTCTGTAGGTACAAAAATGTACCACTAAATTTAATAGAATTACATGTGAAATTCAGCTGGATTGTGAGTATTGACTGCTGTAAATGATTACTAGTACTGTTTATCATGCTAGAACTAGAGCTGTGTGCTACCATCACCACTGCAATGAGAAATGAATGGGGCATAAAATACCCAATTCAATACCCTGCTCTATATACCATGCAATGGTTCGATAAAACATTATATATAAAAAAAAAAGTTAATGAGACAAATTCATAATATATTCTTATAAAGCCAAACATTCAGCAAGCTATTCTTAAATTTACAGCAAGCTGTTTAGGAAAAAAAAAAGTTTCATATTTCCCCCCCCCCATATGAAATTAGAAAGCAATACTGAGGGAATTTAGTGAGAGAAGTTAACTAAGAGCTAGGATATAATATAAAGCATTAATTTATCTTTGATCAAAGTATCTGAGCCACTTTAATTAGCCCAAGTGTTCTAGCTTTTGAAAATGGAATTGCTTTTCTAGCTGCAATGTGATATTTCCTCTAATACTCTGGTGCCTAATCAGCAGAGCAAAACAGAAAGGTGAACTGTTCACTGAGAAATTAAAGTAAAATTCATATGAACAGCACAATTCTGCTATTACCATGACACTGCCTAATCTTAGCAGATCACATTTTCAACCTAAAACTCTTTTTGTGGAGCAGCTAAAGTAGCAGCATGTACAAGGCATAAATAGTTGTGTTCATTTTAAAGAAGCTTTGAGAAAAATAATTATATATTTTGAAAATAGTGCTGATTGTCTCTCTTCTGCACCAAAACTCACTGTGGGACAAGTTGGGGCCAAGAAAGCAGCTCTTGGACTGTGAAACAGGAAGCCCCCAAAGGTTGCCACCTTTGTAGTTAATAGGAGTAGTTGTGAGAACTCCGTATCTGACCTCTTGTGTTTTCTTGGGAATTGTAGGAGAGTCTTTCCAGTGGAAGCCAAAGGCTGTGTGTGGCTCATGCTTGACTGACAGCAGTGAATTAGTTGGACATCTAGCTCTGGATGAACCTGAAGGCATACACATCTCAGCCTTAGGAAAGTAGCTAGTGCTTGACTTCAGAAAGCTAATACTCTGAAGGTTAGCACATTAGCCTAGAGAAATGTCTTCTTCTGATTTAAGCTCTTCTGAGGGTCTAAAGTAATGCAGCTCCATTTAACATGAAAAATGCTGCAGTTTTGAGAGCTGATCAAAACAGAACAAGCTCATGGCAACACACGACAAGAGAAGCCTCCCCCACCCCACACTTGTCACCCTTTCATTTAGCATAATACTCAGAAAGTCAAACAGAGACTTCCAACATAGAATAACTAAATAAACTATATGCAAGGAGCTAAGCAGGTGTTTGAAAGCATGCAAACCTCCCAGCACTGGGACGGACAGCTCTTAGAATACTTCTGCAAGTCATGTAACAGAAAGCCTTCACTCCCCAAGGCAGGGGAGGCACTTTTGGAAACTTTAGCTGTGCACCTGAAAAAAAACAACAACAGCATCTTTCCTGGACAAGAGTGTATCTGAATGTTGTTATAAAGGTACTATTTACTTATCCATAGAATTTAGATTTAGAGAAAGGTTAATAGCATCCTGAATAGTTACATTACAGTGAGGGCTGGTGGTGCATCTAGTATTAATGCAACGGCTGTTGCCTGTTGAGCCCCTGGACATTAGAGTGTAAGGTGTTATAAGTTTCCCCCTTAATTAATTTTCAGAGAGCATTGCATTAATAATAGAAAGGAATTTATTGAGTAAGCAACAGCAAGCAAAACAGCGCTGGGCGGCCGGGGAGTCTCGGCTCCGCCAACGGCGCGCGCCTCACCCCTCCCAGGGTCCCTTTTTATATCTTGGTGATTTCAGGATTACGCAGCACATCTTGGTGTATTCTGCGACTGCGCGCACTGTTGCTAGGGGGTCGTCTCTGTCCCTCTGGTGGTCGTGAAGATGAAGGCCGTAGTCTTCCTCGGCGTTGTGGTTCAACTTCTTTCTTTATTTGGTCATGTTGGCCCAGCGTGAGACAGGAAGGCAAGATGTTGATACACTAGTTTAACAACTTATCAGAAGATGGTTACATGAACTTTGCAGCAGTGTTTTTTGAACAAAAGAGGCTACTGAGATGCAGAAGGAGAGAAGGGGAGAGGGTTCTCTTTTTTGTTACATTAAGCAAAGGAATTTTCATAGTGTCTAGCTAAGCATTATACAGCTCCTTACTTCAGCAGGGAGTTTTCACAACTCCCGTTCCTCAAACAGAACTCCTTGTTTTTACAAAAGACAATGAACAAACATTTATTGTGTATTACATAAGGGACATTGTATTTTTAAGTTTTTTTATGATTCTGATAATTTAGATCAAACTGTTTGTTTATTTACTCAGGATGTTGCAAAGGTTAGGAAACCAGGTTTAAGGAGAACACTTCCACATTTTGATAAACTTCTGAAATGTTTCATCATTTTCTTATTACAGTGATGTGTTTTGTGCTGCTGATACCTTCTCCCCACTCAGAACAGATGGGTTTTCAGTTTGAGGAAGGTCCTCACAGTCCATCTGCTATCTGGCAGTCAGCATCACATCACTGCAGTCATTTGATTTTCTTTCACCTGAAGGCTCTGCAGCTGTTGTGTGCTTCTTGACAAAATAATTGTATTTGAGTTTTTGACCAAATGTCTTTGCTGTTTGTCTCCAGGACAGGACAATGGCCTGGCCTGGGAACAGGACAAGGCATCAGCAAGCATATGAACAGGATTGTTTTGCCTGGCAGGGCTGAAAGTGTTATGTCAGATAGTTCTATTGAGCAACAGTTTCTGTACTTTCCAGTAGTAAATCCAGTCCTGGTGTCTCATTTAAGTTTTTCCTTTGTTGTTTATTCCAGTGGCATGGAACCTAATTTTCATTATGTAAAAGTTCGTGCCCAATAAATTTAAAGCGCTTTTAAAAATAGCAAAAAAAGGCGAAACTCTCTTTGACTAATAACCCTGTGATGAAAAGGACTGCAGCAGTATGAATATAAAGACCTTATAAAGTTAGCTAGTGGACTTGAAAGCACCTGAAATCTATCTTTTCCTCTGTGATCTGGACACTTAATGGAGTAAGGCAAGTTGGGATTTCTTGGCTATGACTGCAGGCAGCTTCTGTGGAAACACAATTGCATCTTCAATCCAGTTTGTAGTTGATGAGCATCCTGTTTGCTGGCACTGTCAACAGAGAACAAAGGACTTAATTAGAGTGTGTTTTAAGTGAAAATCCCATAGTTATTCTTTGCAGATAAGAGATAAAGAACAGTGTTAGGAATAGGCCATCATCACTGCCCACGCTGAGAACAAACAAAATATTCCATTTGGGTTTCTAGTAGTGCAGCTTTCACCTGATTGAAATTCATTACAACATTTTCTTGAAAATATTTTATATGTAATCATTAAAAAAACATCTTGCATTGTTGTCATGACATACATAAATGTTCTTTTCTTCCTGAGATTGCAGCCAGCATAGGTTCATGAAGGGAAAGTCCTGCCTAACTAACTTAATTTCTTTTTATGACAAGATTACCCACCTAGATGACCAAGGGAAGGCAGTAGATGTGATTTTAAAAAATTATTTTATTTTAGCAAAGCTTTCAATACTGTCTCTCACAGTATCCTTCTGGACAAAATGTTCAGTATACAAGTACAAAGTACCATGATCCACAATTGGATGTGGGTCAGGCTCAATGGTGTGTAAGAGGAGCTAAGTCAGGCTCGTGGCCAGTCACTAGTGGGGCTCCATTTTAGGGCCAGTTCTATTTATTTATTTATTTATTTATTTATTTATTTATTTATTTATTTATAAATGACCTGGATGCAGGAGTTGAAAGCATACTAAGTCTGCAGACAACACTAAAGTAGGAGGAGCTGTTGAGTCCCTTAATTGCAGAGAGTCCTTTCAGACAGATCTTGACAAATTAGAGGGCTGGGCAGTCACCAACTGTATGAAATTTAACAAAAGTGAGTTCCTGGAATGGGGCAGATACTTGTATGTATGTGGGATGAGAGGATGGAGAGCAGCTCCACAGAATGGGATCGGGGGTTCTGGTCACCAGCAATGTGCCTATGAACCCGCAGCATGTCTGGCAGCCAGGAGGGCCAGCTGTACCCCGGGGTGCCTCGGGCCCAGCACTGCCAGCTGCTGAGGGGAAGGGATTGTCCCGCTCTGCTCTGCCTGGTGAGGCCTCACCCCGAGCACTGTGTGCGGGGTTGGGCACATGATATGGGAAGGACATAAAAGTATCGGAGAGTGCCCAAAGGAGGGCAACACAGCTGTTGAAGGGCCTGGACGAGAAGGTGTCTGAGGAGGGGCTGAGGTCCCTGGGTTTGTTCAGCCCAGAGCAGAACAGGCTCAGGGGAGGCCTGATGGTGGCCTGCAGCTCCCTCACGAGGGGAGCAGAGGGGCAGGCGCTGAGCTCTGCTCTCTGGGGACAGTGACAGGACCTGAGGGAATGGCATGGAGCTGGGACAGGGGAGGGTCAGGCTGGGTGATTGGAAAAAGTTCTTCAATGAGAGGTTATCAGGCACTGGCACAGCTCTTCAGGACAGTGGTTGTGGCACCAAGCCAGCCAGAGATCAAGGAATGTTTGAACAGTGCTGTCAGACACCTAGGCTGATTTTGGGGTGGTCCTGTGTGGAGCCAGGGGTTGTGCTTGATGATCCTTGTGGGTTCCTTCCAACTTGGGATATTCAGTGAAAACAGTAAAAGGACTAAGTTGGAGTCTCAGATGTTGTAGTTCCTGAAGCTTTCCTGACGTATCATTGAGGATAACCTAAGACATGACTCTGTCAATAACAATTTCTAAATGCATCCATTAACTCCTTATCTGGAGTTTTTAAAATACTTTGTCATTGACTTGACAGAACAACTGGGACATTGTCACTATACTGAATTACAAATTACTGGCACAGCTCTTTTGTCATTAACTAGTCAAACTTCAATACCTTTCAGTATTATAGTCTCAGCACAGAACTGGGCATATCACAGTGTGCTGTCCTGATTCCCCTCTGTCCTTTGTCAAGAAGGCAAGAGACAAGCAAACAAGACTCTGAAATACTCTTACTTATTTGCTATTGTATATTAGCCTCTTGAAGTCTCAATCATTTTATCTCACCTGTGCATCCAGGAACATCTCCTTCCTTTGGGTAATCAGAAGATTAGATTAATTATGCTAATCAGCTACTCCAGGCTGACACAATTAGACAGAACATGCAGTATCTCTGGAAATCTGTACAGGATCTTTCTTGCTTGATGACTTTAATTTCATGATCCAGTGCAATAATTATGGAAAAAGAGAGTGCCCTCCATTTGTGTTTCATCTCTACAGTTCCACATTTGAGGTAATTTTCATAAGAACTCCCCCCAGATTCTGAGTGCAGAAGCATCTTTCATCAGGCTGCCTTAGCATTTGCTGATCTGCAGGACTTTTTGTTTTCTCTTATCTCCCAACTTGGAAGATGCGTTTATACACAGATACTGAATATTTAACCAAAGTACATTTCTTTTAGACTCAACACAGAAGGGTGCCAAGAAGCTCTCCTGCAGATCTGGCTATTGGAGTGATGGATCTGTGTGTGACAGTGTAGATAGAACTTGATAGAGCTTATAGAGGGAATTAAATCCTAACTTGCTGCACTATGAGAATGCAAAGAAATATTTCTGTGGCTGTTTTTAAACAGGTATATATATTTGTATTTAATGTAATGGTGTCTCTTAGCACCTTCAAAACAAAAAAGAAAAAAGATCTATCCATTTCATTTCACATTGGGTAAAGTTAAAAATCAGATTATGTAGCGTGGTTTACAAGTTAGGTTTGAAATGCCAGGATGAGCACACGTAGAGAGTGGCGTTGTTTTCATTCACATTGTAGAAAAAATATATCTGCAAGAAAATTATTAAAGAGACAAGTTAATCCATCTATTGTTTAACATCACTGTGGTAAAGATTATAAAGATTTTATGTTAAACAGGAATAGAGGGCCAAGAAGTCTTGAAATGATATTAGCTTGGTTGAGTTAATGGAGTTGGCTGCTGACTTAAGTTGGTTTTCACCAGGACTTACAAAGTTTGTTGGCTGTCCAATTCTGTGGACTCACTAAAGTTGGGGTACCTGACTTAATTTTGGACTTTGATTTCCAAACTGGGATTTAGATGGATTTTAAGAAGTAGATCCATTACATTCTCTGGTTTCCAACTTTCCACTGAAGCACCAACCCCCTGCCAGATCTAGAAGCACAGACCTGTGAAGAAGAGTCAGACTCAGCTGTCCCTGCAGTTCAGTCATTTTCTGACAGCCTCAAGCTGCTCCCAATATGTGCATTTATGGATCTGTGGTTATGAACTCTTCTTGTGTGCAGCTTTAGTCTCTGTTTCTAGAGACACCTTGGGAGCAGCTGCCCAAAATTTTGGTATGACATTGTCCAACTTGGAGATACCAGATTAATCCTCTATTTGAATTGGGCCACTACCTCAGTTTCTATATCTTTAAACTGAAAATGCCATTCCTAAACTGAATTACAAGGTTGCACAGAGAATTATTAGCACTCGTAATGTTCTCCAGCATGGCAGAATCCTGAACACAAATGCTATTCTGCCGCTGTGTGCTGAACAGTGGCAAAGAGACGTGACAAATACACACTCATCTTGATAGATTTTTGATGTTTTGAGTGAAAATATTACAAATTAGCTGAGCTGCATTGAATTGTTGAAGTGGATGTAATTTTTTTGTGAAGATAGATAACCAAGTAGCTATATCGCTTTCCTGTAGTGAGCGTTGCTTGTTATCCTACCCTGTGCCTGAAACAGTTTGGTTATCTGTTACCTGTATCTTTTCCCTATCCAGGCAACTGTATAGCTTCTTAATATTGGAATTGTGAAAGTAGAATTTCTGCTTCATTGTGTTTAAAAAAACAAAAAACAAAAAAACTCAGTGAATTTAGAATTATTTTATTCATTTTTAATAATGATTGTATTAAATGAGGATTTTTCTAATGTTGTTGTTAGTTTTAATAAGCAGAATTGTTTCCATAGGAATATAAATTACCATAGGAATATTATCTCTTTAATTATTAACATAATTAAGAATATTTTAATGTATTTTATTGATATAAATTAAAAACTTAAAATATCTAGAAGAAATAGTGTACCAAATATTATTTAACCAATCTTTTGTGAGATTATAAAGTAATTAGTAATGCCTGATATTAGATATTCTTCTGCAAAAATTATAATACTTTTCTGTCAAAATTTCTGTGCAGTCATATGAGAAACCGTATTTTTAAGAAATTGTCCCTTTTATCGAGGAAACTTTGATAAGTGTAGTTCCAAGTTATGTTTTTCTCTTGACCGTGAGTATAAGTACCATTGATACTAACACAAGCATTCTGTGTAGAAGATGTGCAGACCTGTGACATCTACATTATTAATAAGAAATCTAGAAGATTAGAATAAATCAGAAAAGAATCTTTTGCCAAGCATTTGAATGAGTGGAGCTGGTATATTATAGACATAAGAAGCTTAACTATTTCCAAGTTATTTCCAAGTGCCATGGGGAAGAAAGAAGAGTTTTGAGAAGTTTGAGGGAATATCATGACTAGAGGTGTTTGTGAAGAGATTTTGGTAAGTGTGAAGACAACTTAAGAGAAAACAAAAGACACTTATTTGGAAATTTGAAAATATAGTCAGTGAGATTTGGAGGTGAGCATCATGGCTGCTTGATCTGTCACTACAGAATGAAACTGATAAGAGGCTGTGAATGACCTTTAACAGTGCAGGAAATAAAAAAAGAAATCTAAAGGAAAGATGGAGAAAGAATGTTGTTTGTTTGTTAGTTTTCCTGCAGTCCGTCATTTTAGTTTCTTTTCTTACTGTTGTATTTATTACAGGTCAGCACTGAGGCTGCAGGTGCTTAGTGTCTCTTCTTTATTTTCTCTTTGATAGTATTTTGTTTTTTTCTCTTTCTATTACTTGTCTTAAAAGCCATAGTTTCAGAAGAGGATAGTGACTTCTCTGAAAGCTATACATTTTAAGTTATGCCTTTCTTAGTCTGAGCTCATCCCTGTAAATAGTGCTCACATTTTTTCTGCCTGGGAAAATCACAATTTCCTCTGCAGACATAAAAATCTCTGCATTCACTTTTGGAGTGACTGATGATTACCTTGCTATCTAAACCTGTAAAAAAAGTCTAATTCAGAATTATTTTCTCCTCTAAGTTAATACCTCTGCATCCTCCAGTCTACTGAAAACATCAGTAGGACTACAGGAAACAGGTGAAACACAGAATCAGCAGGCTGTCCCAGGGTACTCAGCCTTGCTTTCTCTTCCACCAGTGTCTCTCTAGAGATATTCTGGCCTCATGAGGACCTGAGCCTTACGTGGCCCTGTATCATACTTTCAGCCTGCTGTGGTTTGGTCTGTAGTGAAGAAGAAGAAATCTGAACACTAAATCCTTTCTTCTATGACATTCTGCAGCCATTTGATGATAGTATCTGCCATCATCTTCTTTGTTAGGAAGCTCTGAAATTGATGTTCAACTTTTTGTATATTCACCTGTCATCTGTCTCCTTGTATCCGAAGGATGATAAAGGATTAGCTCACTTTTTTTTTTTTTTTTTCTCCCAGATTAGCTGAGGCAGATATGGGATTGCATTGTCAGACTAATCTTCCAAGAATACAGTTTTACTTGCTCCAACTAGAAATGCCATTTCTTCCATTCCTGAGCCATTATGGATCTTCTCGTCCTGGTACTGGTAAGTGACCTGTTTTTGCAGCAGTGATCTGAATGGCTATAAGCAGGCTAGAGAATGAGCTATTGCAATATTTGAGACATGAGATAATGAGATTCTTGACAAGAATCTGGCATGTGGATATTTAAAGTGATTAAAGTTTAATGTAGTGGTATTACGACTTGAAATAGGGAAAAGAGGTAGTAAGGAAAACCAATCAAATTTCTCTATATAGTGCCACTGATCTAGCTTTGAAATTCCTTAAAAGGATTACACTCTAGTTTAATTAAATCCTTTGCTCTCCCAACATTGCTTAACAATTTTTAGTATCTCTCTAGATTTCTAACATTACAGAGCAGAGTTATGAGTCAGATTACTTTGTGTGTTGAGTTTTAAACATGAGCCATGAATCCCTGAAATCCTTTGTTGTTTAAGCAGAATACATTTAACTCTCTCCATTTAGGGTTTAGTCATCCTTTTCATAAGTCTTTTGATGAATAAGGTCATTAAAATTAACACAATATTAAAATAGCTGGTCTCAGTAATTATAATGTTTAACCATGGTTTCTCCTGAGATTAAACTCTGTTCATTTTATCTTCCAATCCAAGAACTTTGACAAAGCTTATTTATAGCAGCCTGAAGACTTGTAGTTGGGTATAGCTTAAGGCTACCACAATATTCTTGTGTAAAACCTCTGTAAATGAGACATCAGTTACATCATATGTTTCTGTGGTAAATTTTAGTGTTCTCTTTTTCAGTCTTCATCTCACATTTAAATATGTTTCTTGGTTTTTTAGTAATCATTTAAAAAATATTTCAGTCCTTCCTAATGCTAATAGGTATTTTGTTTGATACTCTCATTAAGTTTTCCATTAACAAATTTTACCTGTCACATATTCCCACCTACCCATTAACTGAGTCACTGTATGTTGACATGTATTGTGTGATGGGTTTTATGTAAGAAGAACCAAAAGTTTTGTGCATAATAAAATAGGGATTGAGATTAAATTTGTGGGGAAAAAAAAAGTTTTCTCTAAAAATGTGTCACCAGGTTTCCACACTAGTTGAATGTGATGACGCCAACATGGTGTAACGAGACATCCATAGCTAAAACTTCATCCTCTTAACAGAACTGAATATGTTTAATTTTTTGTATATAAATTGACCTCTTTTGTAAGCTGTAGTTGTAAATATTTGCTGAACACTGACTGCAAGTAGTAGCTCTAGGGAAAAAGTATATGAACTGGCTGAAGATGGGAATTACTTAACTGTAGTTGAATTAAAGCCAGTAATTCACAAATCCCTTAAAGTCAGAGTTTCCGTCTTTCTGTAACTGAACACTAGCTAGTTGGAAAGCACAGCAATGCAAAATGCTTGGCACAGCCTCTTGTGCACTTGCTTGTATCCATGTATATCGTTCATCGTCTGGATGAATAACAGGGTGAACTTAATGGAAAACACTTCTTTGCAAACCTGCATTAACCATTCCTATTCAATGAGTACCCTAAAAGTGTTTGGGTACCTTGGGTTTTCATAACACTTACAACACCATAAGAATCCAAGTTTTAAGGACAAAAAAACCCAACACCTTACTTGGGAGATTTATTGAAAATGTTTTGTTTGAAATAATAAAAAATAAAATGGAAATCACACTGTTAACAACATGTTTACCATAACTGGCTTGAGGATAGTTAGCTGATCTTTATGATGGGTGCTCAGTTTTTTAACTTCTTCTGTAGTCACCTACCTTGAAGAATTTATAGGCGATTTTCACTGCTCCTATTATTGTAAGTGGTGGTTGGAGCCATTTAAAGGAGCTGATACTTGAAATCTGCCCTTTATTTAGCCTCAGATGATAAGTCTTGCCATTCCTTTTGGCTCCTGTTTACTTGTCCCTTATATTCTGAAACTAGGATATCACATAGTTCTGTGGAAAATCATAATCCCTTCCACTTGTCTTTATTATGCTTTATGATTAGAATTTCTGTTGAATGCCCTTGTTAGCATATTTCTGGCTCCAGGCTGTTTTTTCTTGTGACTGCTTTCTGAAGAAACTTTTATAAATCATATTGTAAGATCTCCTCAAAGTGCAGTTTCCTTATTGGATACATCACTGTTCTTTCTCTGTGAGCATCATAAAAAGATGAAACATTATAACACAGAGACTGAAAATTGTGAGAAATGCCAAACTATTTTTATGTAAATCCTCCTGGAATCCCTTTGTGCTTCCTTTTAAAGTATTTTCTGGTGTAGAACAGGTCATCCCAATCTTCTTCATATTCTATTTATAAAGTATTTTTTGAAAAAAAGCTGAATCAATTTTTGGAGGAACCTTTTTGGAGTCTTTCTAACTTTCTGCTTTTTTTCTGTAATATCTTTTGTAAACCTTCTCTCAGTTGAGACTAGTAAACTCTTCTGGGCAGTGCAAACTGCAGCATGCTGTGAGCTAATTACCTTACATTAGCCATTTCAGAAATTACTGGCAGCTAATCTTCATAAAGCTAATCAGTCAGAAAAGAAGGCACCTAGCAAATAAATACCAGGCATCTTTATGCTTGAAACAATCAGGAATGACCCTAATCTGATTTAAAAAATTGGAGTGCTTACAAAAAGGGAACAGTGTGTGGCTGCCATCACTAATTCGATAAAGCTCTTGTGTTTTTTTAATTGACCCATCTTCTTGATGCACTTTGTTTTTCCTTTCTGATCCCTCCAAGCTTGAATTTTCAAAAGCAATTATACATCTAAAAAGGTAATGTCAGCTTACCCCCTTCATCACTTAGTGCTAGCTTTTAAGTCTGCTGTTCCAAATACATTATAAATTTCAAAAAGTTAATTTAAATATTTGTCTTCTTTCATTTCACTCATGCTTGAGGTTTGGAGAGAGTGAGAATATTTTCTCTTTCATATAGGATCTCTCCTCCTCCCACTCCCTTAAAAATGTCCTGAATCTGCTATGCTGCTGGAGTGGTTTTAAAAATGATACCACTTCAAACAACACTTCCCTGGTTTTGCTGGATACGGCTTATGGCGCTTAAGAAAGTAAATATCCTGAATTCAAAATAACTCAGCACCTTTCTCCCTCATGGTACCTGGCCGTGTTAATTAACATCCTGCAGGACACAGCTGTGCATGTTGTTCAAAGGTCAATTCCACAGAAATAGGTGTGTGTTTAATACAGATTACCTAAATCCTGGTATTCAGCAGAATAGGCTAATACTGCCTTAAGAGATAAAACAGAAGTTAGCGTTCTGTCCTGTACAGGTGTGTCTACTGCATTTAGGTATAGAACAAGCTATGCAGTTTCCCTTACAACAATGGTCAATGTATTTTACAGCATGCTTTGAGATCTTAAATGGAAGAAAAGTGGTGGTTCCACAGCTGATTTCCAAATAGGAAGGTTGCTGGGGGTTCAAAGTGGCAAACTTTCAGCTGTAGGTGAAATCAATTATGTAGAAATTTATAAATGGTAGCTTCAGAAATCTGTGTCCCTTTTGGAGCCCTGAAAGCACCCTAAACCACTTGGCAGTTATGACAATTAAAAAGCAAGGAAAAAAAATGAAATATAGGTAAACAGTCTAAAGATATGAAACTTAAAAAAAAAAAAAAAAAGTAGATTTAGATTACATATTAGCAGGAAATTCTTTGCTACGAGGATGGTGAGGTACTGGACCAGGCAGCCCAGAGAAGCTGTGGATGCCCCATCCCTGGAGGTGTTCAGGGTCAAGCAGGATGGGGCTTTGGGCAGCCTGCTGTAGTGTGAGGTGTCCCTGCCCGTGGCAGGGGCGTTGGAATTGGATGCTCTTTAAAGGCCCCTTCCAATCCAAACTGTTCTTTGATTCTATGGTTACCAAATAATAATCAAACCAAGAAAAGTACATTCATATTTCAGAGAGAAATATTCCAGATATGAATAATGTGCAGTGACAAGATTGATGTAAGGTGTCAAATGATTGCTGGACTCCTAGCTTTCATTAAAGCAGTAGAATAAAAGAGCTTCCAGCTCATCTCCTTGATGGTACAAGAATGTCGCATGTAAAATGATCACTAACGAAGCTTTTCAGTGAAAGAGACTTGTGTATGCTAATTAGTTAGATTAATCATTTGTATGCTGGCATATTATAATAAGCAGTGCATATTAAAACTGGAAGAAATTTCTGTTGCCCATTTCATTTTATTTTTTGCTAGATGCTCTCATGATCTACTACATCTCTATCTTCCTGGGCAGCAAATGGCAGCGCATTAAAACTCTGGTTGTAGTCCAGCATGATAGCCTTGTGTTTGATGAATTAAACTTTCAAAATTCTGTGTTTTTTAGCAAATGATGTCTGTGACTTGATCTGCTGGGTGTTGGTCTTTGTGGTAGCTTGTTACATAAATTTAAGCACTGGGAGTTTTAAGGTATCTGGATTTAACAGTTATAATCTACTCTGTGGACAAAGGCCCCTTCCAAAGGCTGTCCCAGTTTCTGCTCTTACACAGCAAAGTAAATGTATCCTGTTCTGAGAGCCCTGAACAAAATAGCCAGGAGTGAAAAGTGGAAAATATGTGAAACTGGAGGAATATGAAACAACACACTCTCTTCCAGCATGTATGCTATGAGTCTAAACACACATATTGTTGTGTCAAATTGAAACTTGTTCTTCCTGACAGTAACAGATTAAAGAAAATTAATGTCACTGTCTCCCAGATCCTTGCAACCATCATTACTTCCTTGGGATATAACTTCATGGGAGTGAATATAAAGATGGGATGAATTTTAGGAATAGCTTTTGAGCTCTGTAACACTGTAGCTGTAAAAGCTAGGAGGTTTTAGAGACAGTAATTAAATGTGATTAGCTGAACATGAACACAATTAGCCAAATATCTGAAAATGTTAATGAAAATCTATTACAGTATTAAGTATTCCTCAAGAAAATCCACCATTATATCTCTAGTGATATCCTGAATTTTTATTTAGAATCTATATTTTACTTCTAAAGTTCTTGTGCAGATTTTGCAATCCAAAGTTCATGCACAAAACATGCGAAAGAAAAATGAATCATCTTTTTAAAGAGCAGCCAAAAGCAGTCCTAAATGACCTCATATTTCAAAAGTAATCTGTAAATATTCATCGTAAGTAACTCAGTTTACAGAACGATTGTATCCTTCTGTCTGTCTTTGAATGGTATTTCTGACTGCCTCATTTTTTACAGCTGCAAATGGTCATAGATATGGAACCTTAAATGAGAAATCACTCTCTTGGAATTGTCAGAGAATGTATGGAGGTGTCCCTTTTATTTCTTTGTGGTTTTTGACCTTGAATTACATTTATCAGGTCACGACTGAAATTCATTGAATTTCATTGAAACAGAATTCTCATTTTCATTGAAAATTAGAGCTTTCCTAAAACTTAATTTATTTATTGAAAGGTGAAAATAGACACCACCACACTTTTCAGTATGCTACAAACCACAGTGAACATGAAAGATCATGACAAATGCAAGAGGCAGATCCCAATATCCTGTGAAAGAAGGTAAATTAAGTTCTTGAAACTACAGCCGTTCATAACCGAGCAGTTGAACAACCATACAGTTGTTCATAACGCTTAAAATAATTTACTACTGTGCTCCATAGCTGTAATTACACTTGCTAGTATGTGCCACAAAACTCTGGCAAGAATTAGAAGAGAAAATAAGTTCAAATGGCTAGTGACAGTTAACTCTTGCATTTCAGTTCTCATTTGTAGATTCTTAAGTGTTTTACAAAGGAAGAAATGAAGGTGCTCTTTAGATCGTTGAATTTGTGCAGAGTTCAAATAGAGATAGAGACATGGCTATGTTGCATGGATACCCTAATCACCTTGTCAGTGGGTATCCTAGGTGGGATATCTGGATCCTGCATGGAGACTAGTTCCTCTTTGACTTAACGGCAATCAGGCTGTGCTGTGATCAAAGCAGGAAACCAAGAATCAGGGGTGTGTGTTCTGCTGTGGCCCGGCTTTGCATAAACACAGAGAAATTCAACAAGGACAAGAGCAAAGTCCCACAGCTGGGTCAGACAAACACCCTGCAGAGGTACCAGCTGGAGAGTGGCTGTGGTGCAGCTCTACTGGAAAGGACCTGGGGAATCATGGAGAGCAGGCTGCCGAGCGTGAGCCAGCAGTGTGCCTTGGCAGTGATGGGAGCTAACACAGCTCAACAGGAACGTAGCCACAGGGCTGAGGGAAGTGATTGTTCTCCTTCAACAGCAGAATGATACATCCTGGTTTGGGCCCTCAGAACAAAGAAGGTATTGATAAAGGAGTTCACTAAGAGGATATGCCGAAGGGATCTGGGCTTGTTTAACTTGACACAGAAAAGGCTTTGGGGGACCTAGAAGTAGCCTTCTAGTTACCAATAGAGGTTACTGAAAAGACAGCCAGGCTCATTATTGACATGCTCAGAGAGAGAATGAGAGACAGTGGTCATAAATTGTAACAGGAAAATTACAACTGAATATAAAAACAAACAAACAAACCCCTGAGCACAGGTAGATGTTGAAACAGAAATGTTTTCAGTCTCCATCCATAGAGATTTTCAAGGCTTAGCTGGAAAAAGCCTTGAACAATCTGGTCTGAATTTCAAGTTGTCCCATCTTGTAGCAAGAAGTTGACCTAGATGACCTCCTGAGGTCCCTTTCAACTTCAGTGATTTTACGATTCAATGTGAAGTAACTGTACTTAGTGGAAAAACAGCCTAAGTCACTGAGCTGACGGGAGCTGCTGTAATCTGGGGAAGAATTGCTGTATGCTTGCATTCAGCTGGTCTGGCATTTGGTTGAAGATAGTCTCTGTCCCACAGAAACCCAGATGGGTCTGAAACATCCCAGTGCCTTCCAGGTGGGGATTTGCCTCAGAACTTCAGAGTAACAAACCTGTGTGAGTATCCTTTAATCCAGTCTTCAAGTTTGGAGTGAATATCAATACAGACAAAGAAAGGTTCTGTTCCAGGAACAATGTTTTTGCTAAATGCTGAAGCAAGAAAATGTCAAGTACCTTTTCCCTATCCTGAATTGGACAGGCAATGAATATACTTTCTTCTTTTTCCACTTTAATATCCATGCCTTGTTTTATCTACTGGACTCTATACATTTTATTTAATTTTAGTTGGGAAAATTAGACATATAGTAAAAATTCACTAAAACTAGCCGTAGCTTGTATTCAGTTTGTTCTTATAGAAGGAATCCAGTGGCATCCTCTGGCTGCATTCTGATTTGTTTCTTGTTTTTCCCTCAGTCTTTATTATCATGCCTTACACGTTTCAAATGCACCCAAGTGATTCGGAACCTACATGCTATATTTTCAAAGAACTGTAGTGTCCCTGCAGTGTTGGAAATGTTCTATGGAAGGTCTAGTTATTTCCAGAGAAACCCAGGATAGCTATTTGTGGTGCACGCTTCAGGTTGCTAACACTGCAGGCCTTAGAGAATCCTTTCCCAAAGAAAACTTTTTTTTTCTACCCTCAGCGCCTTAATTTGGCTACAGTACCTGGCTCATGATACTAATAAATGCATTTTCTCAAGAGGATGAATAGCACTGCAAAATTCCTTCTGAAATAGTGTGTTTTCTGTTTTTAATAGCCAATCTCTCTATCTTTTTTTTTTTTTTCTTTTTCCCTGAATCTCTGCAGTTCTGGAAGCAGAATAATGTAGTACCTCCAAATGAAAAGATTTTGAGACAGCTGCATAGTTGTCTCCTACAGTAAGTTTTCTGTATGCATTGAAACAGCTTTCAAACAGTTCCCCAAAGCTTTCCCAAAGCAGGCAGGTCAGTGTTTTGAGATTTTGGTTAAGCTGACTCATATTATTGGTGTATTGCTATAAATTTGCTCTCGTCTAATTTGAGTACACTGTAATTGCTACTTTGCACTGCAAGTAGATTTTCAGTGTCAGAATAAGCAGATAAAATTTACAGGGATGAGTCTTCATCCTTTCATTAAAGCTTCTACTGTGTTTTCTAAGGCCTCATTTATGATTTAGCTTATATATGTCAAATTGTTGTTGTTGCTGTTTGTTAGGCCAAAACGTCTGGGTGTGTATTGAGTGAGTTATAGAAAACTGCATCCCAAACATCTCAAAGTTTCATTTAGGCAATAATAATGGGGAAAAAACAGAAAGGAAGTGCTGTAATAGAAGAATGTGAATCATTTTATAACAACAGATCTATATTCTGGGGAAAACATTTTTTCACTGTATAAATAATTATTGTCTAATCTTTTGTGTGAGGGTAGTAGTGACTATGCAGAAGGAGATCCAGCAGGTGAGTAAGGCTTATGCTATAGTTTTTGAAGCTTGCAAGGGAAGCAAGTACCAGTGCCTGGGAGGGCAGCAGAAGTATACAGCAAGATTTAGTCACCTGCTTGCCTTGTGCACAGACACTCAGCCTCCTTATACAATACAGTAATAAAGTGTACATGTAAAGACTTTATGAGTAGGGGTGATCTGGAGCCTGGTACAAGTCACAGCTGATGTGACACTAGGCAGAGTAAGTGCAAAATCATTCCTAGTTTATTAGCTAGCATGATAGGTGGTGGTGGTTCCTGGCAGTAGGATTGAACAGGGAATAAGTTATGGATAATGCTTTCTGGGAAAAACGAAGAACATCTATGTGGTTTAAAGAAAAGAAGAAAAGTCTATGACCAGAGAGACAAAGATGCAGAAATAGCTGTGCTTACTGTGTTTAGCCTGGACTGTGTCAGTATAGCTAGGTACTTGATTCGTTTTTTTTGTTGTTGGTGGTGGTGGTTTTTTATTTATCATTTATAAATGAGTAAGTGTAGGTAAGAAGCACTGAAACTGCTGAATTTGGGATAATTTAAGTTATTTAGCTTTATCTTCGCCATATTACTGTTACATCTCCTCAAAAAAGTTTTCACTTGAAAACTTACTTTCTTTTCCCTTCCAAAAACCTCCTACAAATGTGGACTAGATACTACTACTAATATTCATATTTTTTCTGGCTGCAATAGCTGCTGTAAGCAATTGGGCTACACTGGGGCTTGGTATAACTCTTGAAATGAATGACATTAAATTACCATACAGTCATAAAAGACAAAATAAACAATCAGTATTCTGCTATAATTTTTAAATTTGGGATGTAGTCCTGTTGCACAAATCGAACTGAAATGGCTGAATGAGGCCTTGTGCTTAACTTAACTTTCTTGAGAAAAATAAAAGTGTCACTTTTCTTAAAAATAAGAACAACAAAAAAAAGAAGAGTGCCACTATTAAATGAAATTATTTCTGCATGCTTATATTTTTTGTATGGCCTTTTCCATTAAGATATTTTGGAAAGTAATAATATTAATAATAAAAAGTTGGAGGATAAAAAGGTATTGTTTTTTTTTTTTTTAAAAAACTTGAACATGTGACAGTAATAAATGTTAGACTACTTTAGAGAGTTTTATTTTGTGGATTGCATTTGTTTTTGCTGAATAGTGTTTGTCACACTGGTATTTACTGCTTTGATATTTAATTAAAGAAAACTAATTCTGTGATAAAAGAAAAAAATAGAAATCAGGATGTTATTCTTATCAGGTTATTAACACTCTTATTAACACTTAAGCATACTGTTCCATTTTCATCCATTTTCTGTTGTCTAAATTCAATGTGCATGGTTCCTCAATTTGCTATCAGGGAAATGAAGGCCTTACAAATACATAGCTTAAGATTTCAAATAGAATCCATAAATTGTACCAATAAATTGCCCAAGTAATAGCAGCAACTAGTTCTTGTGCATTTATTTAAAGATGAGAATGTTATTCCAATCCCTGTATAGATTCATGGAATGGTACTCTGCCCGTGGGCAAACAGTTTGGTATGCACAAGAGTTGCATATATTTTTGTGGGGTAGAAAAAAAACTTGTCTTTGCCTTTACTTAGAATAATATGCTGTGGTCTCAGAGGCTGTTCTGGCAACAGTTAGGTTTTTCTGACAGTTGCTCAGTAGTCATGAGGGTATGGCTTCAAGGGAAAAGCATTCATTTCCAATTGGCATATTACTAATTAATGCTTTTAGCCTATTAAAAACAAACAAACAAACAATAAAAAAAAAAAAAAACAATAACAACAAAAGCACACAACAACAACACATAAAACAAGACAAAACAAACAAAAAAGACTCCTCACCCTCGAACCCTCTTTTACTTCGCTGCTTCTTGTTGATAAAATCCAATCAGCCCAGAGGGAATTTATAATTCTGGCAATTGCACCACATGATTACTACCTACAGGAGCAATCACTTACAGTACATCACCTGCGGACTGATGAATCATTTATTATCAAGATTTAATTGCTTGTAATACTTCCTTGTGGCAAGATACACACACATGTACCTAATTTATACATATGTAGAAATATATGCCACTTACGTTAGGGATGGAAAAGGCTCAGTTCATGTTATGCTTCACAAAATTAAAAATGCACAGGTTCTATTAAAAATACTTAAATCTAGATTCACCAAATGTGTTCACCCATTTCTGGATCTAGTTAAGACAAGAATTAAAGAAAGTTAAGCAAATGTGTATATGCGGGATATAATTTATTTATTTGCATATTGAAGAGAGTTGTCTGGTAATAGCAGGAGTTTAAGATGAAGGTTTTGGGGTTCTTGTTTAACCTTGTCTATTCATTACAATTTTGTATTGCTATTTATTGTATAAGTGGTGGAGGGTTATTGCTGTTTAAAAGGGAGCTGGTGTCATGGATTTAAGAGGCACATTAGGGGACCACCAGCAAGAGATGCCTTCTTGCATGTTCTGCATATAGGGGAAGCAAAAGGCCCCTGGGGCTCAATTAAATGCTGGTTAGCCCTGGGATGTGCTTTATCTGAAGACATTTGCCATTCTCTCCTTCATATTACTTGATTACTTCTTCAAAACAGTGCCAGATCTATTTAGCAAAACATATTCAGGATCACAGTTGTTAATGTTGAAGCTGGGAGCCAGCTGCAAGGTATGCCAAAGCATTACTTGCTAGAGGACTGAGGCAAGAGAGATAAGTGAAGTTGAAATACTTCTCTCCAGATCCTGAAGCCACGTGAAAAATGAAATAAATGCTGGCACCATGCAGACAATCTGAAGGTTTATTTAAATTACTTCACCTGGAGCAGTCTCTACTGCATCAGCTGAGGAAAGCCCAAGTGTTGCTTTCCTTTTGAGTACTGCTTCTCTCAACAAAATGTAAGAAGGAAAGGGGAGTAGGCTTAAGTAGAAGTTTAAATACAAAAAGGTTGCATGAAGCCATCATTAAGAGAATCACAATTATAAGTGAACTTAATTCCCTTGTTATTGATTAATCTGCTAATATAACTCTGTGTGGGGAAGTGCTATTTAAAGCACTTTATTTAAGCTCAAATTATTTTAAATTCTTAAATTATTACATTATTTATTTAAGTTTATTTTCCAGGCATTTAAGCCTGAAAGCCTGTACAGCTTGCTCACCAGCAGCATCTGCGGACTTGATCTGGCCAGGTGCTCAGCCAATGGCTTGATCAGATGATCTGTCCTTCCTTCCTATAATCTTCTGCATGGCATCCTTTCCAGGGCTGGGGCCACAGAATTTGTGTCTCTGCAGTCTACTTGCAGTGGAGTTACTGTTGTGCTTTTGGATATCTGGAAGCCTGGGTACTATCTGAAATTGAAATGCAGGTTCCATGATTAAAGGGATTAATGAGGCAGCCCAAATGAGAACATTTCCAAAAAGTGATTTTTGCAACTCTTCTGGATTCCATTAGAAATTTCTAACATTATTCCTTTGATATTGAGTTAATCTTCTCTATAATGAGAATATTGGAAAATGTGCTACAGGCAGGAGTATCTAAGTATTTTTGATTAGAGATAATATATGTGGGATCAAATCCTGCTTGCCTCATTCATACAGCTAGTCCCATTGAATCTAAACAGGAATGCCAGAGTGAATAAAGGAAGCAGGATTGGTCCTGTATGTGCTATTTCTATATTTCATTTTCCTCTTGATTTCTGTTTCATTTGTAATTAACAGAGTGTACTGATTAAATCATTAACTGTATAGTTCATCTTTCATTAGTGGATTGTAGATTGAGATCCTAATGTACTGTAACCCATTGCTAGGATAGCTATAAAAGTTTTGATTTATGAAAGCAAATATTTTCCGTTCTTATATCATTTGTGATCAAGAAATGATACAAACAAATTTGTCTAACATAATCACATCCTCATGTCTGCCAGTCGTAGAAAACTCATCATAAGGCTATTTGGGATAAAGGGAAGAGCAGAATTTTTAATTCTATATTAAACTCTGAGCTTCTTTGAGATGTCAAGTGTAGAGACTGGAGATTTACTGCAACAAAATAGGAAGTAGCCTTGCTTTCCTATAGCTCCTGTCAAGATGGTGACAGTGCAGAGTCAGCCTCACTGGAAATGGCTATATGGATTTTTTGTTGTTCTTCTACCCTAGTTGTTGAAATCTGAAGTTTTAAATGTTTTATCCATTAGGTCCACCTAATTTCTTAATTGTCCCAGCAACTTTACCTTATAGTAATCAAATGAAAAGCAGCTAACTTACCTTTTGAAGTGTTGTAAAGCTGGCAGAAAGCAATGTTGTTTTTGCAAATTTTATTTACCTAGCAATGTCTTATGGCAGTATTTTGGGTATATTATAAAACTCTCATAATCTTCACAGGTTGGTATAGAATGGCTATTTGGGTATCTTGGAAAGACACCTGCTCTCTCCCTCTTAGAGGAACATGTCCCTGGAACAGATGCTACAGTAGCATCTCCCAACCATTCAGCAATTTATAGGGCTCATCAGTGGTGCGGTATTAAGTCTTTAGTTATCCAGTAGAAGTCAATGTCACACTTAACACACAAGCCATTAATTGCAATAATGAAGGTTTAAAAATATCTCCAGCAAAACACAGAAAATTTTGAATGCTACCACAGGAAAAATCATCTCACAAAAATACCTCTGGGCATTCAAATATAGTTTTCATTTACAAATATAGCTCCTGATTCTGCTCCTATCATTACAAACTAGGACTAAACCTGGAAAGAAGACGTGCATGTGGCACAATAGGTGATTTTAAGACTCCTGATGTTCCAGTTACTTGTCTGCAGCCAAGTTCTATGTGATGGCTTATTGCCAATAATGTGAAATTAGCCACAAGATGTCCTCACAAGAAAAAGGTTTGTTACCAACTCTTTAAATATAGGCAATTCCTTTTTGAACCCAAGCAAAGTCAGATCTTCTTTTTAGGCATCCAGCGGTTTTGGACAACTAAAATTAGTCTTGTGGAAGTACTTCAGATTTCCTAAAATATTTGAAATGTCATGTGGCTGCTTTAACTGACCTGTTCCATGAATAATGCTCTGAAGCTATTTGAGTCTTAGGATTATTTGACCAATAATGAGTAAAGGTTAGCTGGCAAACTATATGAACACCATAAAAGCAGATAGTTTTATTTTTGTTTGGAAAATAGTTATTGAAACAAAGTGGAAAATTTCCTCTTTCACAGCAAAATGGACTTGCTCAATCACTGTTACATCCAGCTGTAGCTTTCCTGTTGCCCAGCAATATTAAGACATGGTAAGAAAATTGGTTATCCCTGCATTGAAACGGTCTGCTGTAGAATATTACAATGTGAAGTTGCTTCAGAAACCAAATGTGAGAGTAACATTTGGGAGTTTCACAGCAAGAGCAGTCCTGAGAGCTGTCAGCAATAACCTGCCCAGGGTTTGGCTCTCACAAACTCAGCAAAAATCAAAAGCAATTATTTACACTAGCATAGAGGTTCTGAGAGTGCCCATTACCCCAGGGACCTGAACCTGTGATTTGACCCTATTTCTATCCAAAACCTGCAGGAGAATGACAGACCACAAGTCATGCCTACGTCTAGCATATGGGCTGAAGGTCCAATTCCCTCTTCTCTTATTTGGAGGAGATGTAGAGAAATTCATATACATCTTCTTTAAACATGGCTGCATTAGAGACTGGTAGAGAAAAACAGAATCAGATAGGGTATCCAAAAGCACTAAGGCTGGGATTTTTTATTCTCTTTCTCCCTCCCTCCCCCCCTTTTTTTTTTTTTTTTTTTTTTTTTTTCATCTCTCACAACACTCCTTTCCATCGGGTTTTGATCACAGATTCTCATTTGGCTGCAGTTTCTTTTCTATCTTTGATCAATGTTTGTCTTTAATCTCTGCGTCTGTCTCTTCTATTCTTTTCTCTCCAGTCCATGACTATTATATTTTTCCATTTGTATTCTGTGCTATTATTTGCCTTCCAGTAAGCCTTTCTTCTTGTTTCATTGTGCTCTATCTCAGTCCAAAATGTTGTACCCAGTGTGAACAATAAATGGATTGATTTCAAATGAGTTGACAACCGTGCCTGCCAATCCATATCATATGAAGTAGCCCACCAAGTGAGTACAATAAGGGTCTCCTTTCAAAATGAATTCACACAAACTCTTGGAAAATCCATATGGAAGACTGGGGGCTGTGGTTTAGAACAGGTTTGCATAGCTAAGTTTCAAGAAGATATTTTTGAAGCAGTAAAGAGAAATCAATGTCTGCCTTTTCCTTCTACTTTATCTTTGGATAGAACAGATTAGAAAGTGTGTAATTGATTAGTTAATGAGTGAGAGTGGGCCCTGAAGATTGGGTACAAAGTCATGAGAAAAGGTTGGAGATTGAAAAAATGTAACAATAACGCAAAATCTGAAAAATACACTCATCTGCCATAGAAAATTTTAAAACCTTAAAAATGAAAACAAGCTTGCTAGCAGAGGGGCACAGTTGCTAGACTGTTCCTCAGAGATGATGTTACTGTATTACTGCTGTATGACTTATACATGGGAGTTGAAAGGAAATATAAATAACCAGGAAGAGAAGACTAATAATTGAAAAAGCCTGACAGAAACTCCTTTGTGTCATGTTCCAAATCTAGAGTTTGTCACAAGCTCGCTCCTAATAATTTTTACTGTTGAGCTAAAAGTGTTATCCAAAGGATCATGTCTGAATTTAAATTAGTTTTTCAGTTATTATTTTTTGAGTGGCTCAATCAAATATGTATAAAACTAAGCGGAAAGGCCTTGTTGTTTTTAAACACAAGTGCTCTTTCCACAGCATGCCAGAACCTGACATTTCTTTGAAGCTTTTCTAAATTTCAAAGGAGGTAATATATTTAAAACATTGGAAAGTTTTTACATCTCTGTTTAATTATTTTTGATGTGATACTTCTCAGGACACGTTAAATGAAAGCATTTTCCACCTGATCTTAATTGAGAAAGACTCTTATCTCCTTCTGTAATTTCTGATTAACAAGACTTCTGCCTGGACTAAATTACATATTCTGACAAACTGGAACAGGCTTATTTTCTTGTCTTTCAACACATTTTTCTAAAGCTCTGCAATGCCCCATCCCCACGTAAACACTTTATTTACAGCTGCCCACAGCTGTATTATAGTGACTGGTATATAATTACTTATATTTCTATAGATCATAACTACCTTAGATATTTAAAGAGGATATATATATAAGCATAATTACTGCAAGAGGAGAACATTACCATGGTGATTCCACTAGACTTATAGGAAAGATCCTTGGGAATGTACCAAGTCCTGGAGAATGTACCTCAGCCAGGGTGAATCAACGTGACTCAAGCAAATCCATTTATGATCCCAGCAATGGCTTGGCAAAGATGGGCTTCGTTTTACTTCACTCAGAGGAGGGCAAAAAACAATTGTAACGCTCAGCTAGGATTTGAAGGGAACTCATCCATTACAAACGATGAGGGGATTGCCAGTGAAGAGCTACGTGACAGGAAAGGAAAAAGCATTGCTTTGTCATTGAATCATTTAGGTTGGAAAAGACATGCAGTAACATGGAGTCCAACCAGCAATGTAACCTACCAAGTCCCAATATTTTCATTTGGAGACTGATAACATTTTCTGCAAAACTGAAGGCAAACTACTATATACATGATTCATTTTAGTCTATCTCTGTGTGCAGGCATACAGCCTATTTTACATCCAGTGTGTTAATAACAGTGCTGGGAAATAGACCCCCAAAATTATAGCTAAATAAAGTAGGGATTTAAAAGAGCATGGCAGTTAAAGCTGAAACATAACAAAGATACCTGAGAATAACAGACTTTCTAATAGTACCTGGAATCTAACTAACAAATACAGTAGTTTGTCATTCCAGTGCAGTATCTGCAGCATCACAGAGCCTTCAAGTGTTGTGTGGATGGTGGTGGTACATTTTCAGAGGGAGTTGTGACAACCAGTTGTCTTTGTTGACCACTGATGATAATTAAGGGGAAACAAAAACCTGGAAAATGAGTTCTGTTTGCTTTATGGGTTCATTGCTGTCTTTTACACCTTTGAATAGTAAGATGTAACTGAGTTTGTAGTTCTTGCTGCTTTTCTGGGTGCTGCAGAAATTCATGAAGGAAATTACAAATTTTGTGCCTCTTACTGACTACTGGTAGATTCATGTTCATCATAGTATTATCTAATGCTTGTTTGTCATCTTGCAAAGTAGAAGTATGCATGTTTCACCGTGTCTCTCACCTGGTCTTTGTTTACTGGTAGCTGGCAGGAATCCTTGGCAGATAAAATAAGAAAAACATGAAGCAACACCTTATTTGTATTTGGATTGAAAGGAAAGGCATGAATCCTGAGATTCCTGAAATCAGCTAAGCAGACTAAAGGTCTCTAAAGGTTTAGTGTGGCTCTCAGTCTAAATAACAAAGCATCTTGGTGTCCTTCAGTCCCCGTTCTGAGTTACCACAAAATATATTCTTATTTTCATAAGCAAGCAGACTATAAATTAAATCTAAATTACAGCATCAGCAAGTACCTTCACAGTTGTGTACAGTCCTGATACTTATTTATTTATTTATTTATTTATTTATTTATTTTGGTTTTGCTGCATGGACTATTCAAAGTTTGACTTGGAAAGACTTGAGAAAGCTGTCCTGATCAATGCAAAGATATGTCAGTTACAGGTGAACAAATTACAGGATCTTCTCTAGCCAGACTTGTAGTAAGGGTTGCAAGCTCATGTGGTTGAGGTTCACTAATTTTTGCCACTAAGACTGTCCGATTTGGTAATACTAAACAATGTTTTATATTCTGCAGACATAAAAAGCTGCAGGGTTGATTTAGAATAATAGTGTATTCACAAATAGTACTCAAATTGCTCTGAAACATCACAGTTAGCTGCATCTTCATTCTGGTATCTCACTGCTTTATACTTCTGAGGCCTTTCCCTAGCAGACTATAAAATCATTCCAAATGTGAGATGGTAAATTAATAGAACAAAACAAATTGGAGTCAGTAGGAGTGCACTTAGCACTAACAAGACCCGTCTGAGTTTCACATTTTCTCTTGCAATTATTAAAAATAAGACTAGTGTCAGAACTCATCTTTTCTTTAATTGCTGTTGCACAAAGCTCTGGATGTTTTTTTTAAGGGCTGATGCAAAGGAGCAATCTATTCAATTGTTTATAAATATAATTTCTTCTGAATCAAGGGAGAAAATGTGAGATATAACCAGAGACAAATTTCAGATTACTTATGGCAGAAGGAATGAATATTTGGTTATTTACATTGAATCACCACATACAACGATGGCTTTAGGGTAAATAATGTTAAATATTTGCAGTAAGTGAAAAGTCAAACAAGACACATTAAGAGGTGAATAGTTTGATGTGATATTTGAGGAGGCTGTGTCTCCTATGCTCTGGCTGAAAATATTATTATTATTTTTTTTTTCCTTGATGTGGAAGGAAAACTGCTGAAACATCCATATTTTGCTATACTTATTTCTTCTGTTCCAGTGAGCCCTGGCAACTTAGAGATTAAGGAAGGAAGATTCTGTTCTTCTAGAGAATGAAAGACCATTAAGCTTTCTTTTTCATCTGTTGCCTATAATGAAACCTTCAGTTAGCAAGCAGCAAAGATGTTGCTTTGCTGATTTTATTCGCTTTGATTTGATTTCTTATGATTAAGCAGGTTTTACAAAGCTGTTTTATTTAAATAGCACTATTTTTGTCCTTTTTATCATAGTTCATTGTAGTTCCTTTGCTTTAGTCAACTCTAATAGCATACCTGTGAGAAATGGTTAAGTCAACATGATAGGAAGGTGACTCAATTGAAAGTACAAGAATGTCTAGCATTCAGAACAAGACTTATTTTATGTTCCAGTGTTGTCTTCTCCACACGCAAAGATGCCTTCCTATGGTCGAACGCCATGGTAACATTCTGCAGAATTTTAGATTCATCCACAGAGAGCTGACAGTTATGACACGACCCTGATTTCATCACTGTATCTGTCACAGCAACTTCTCCATACTTGGTTGGTCTTATGTGCCTTTTCAGACACCATTAGTAGGTTTGGAGGAACCAGAGGTAAAGTTTTGAAAAACCTGTAAGCTTTAAAAAGCTCAGCTAAGAATCTTGTGGATTTAAAACAGTGTCTATGTTCTGTTACAAGCCTTTTAAAATCATTGGCTTCATGTGCACTGGAACCATTGAGCTGGTTGGAAAGGGATTTCATAGTATTAAAGAAAAAAACACTATTAAGGAGTGGGAATTTGAAGCAATTCAGCTTGTGAGTGATGCATTTTCTTTCCCTTAACTAGTTACCCTTTGTCGTAACAGATTAAACATTGACATGTTTTACAGGGAGGAGGCAAGCCACAGTGTAGTGGAATTTAAAAAAGCTGATCGGCTCCACACTGAAGTGCTGAAGTGGTGCCATTTACTAGAAAATGTTTTCAATGACTTTTCTGTTTCCTTTTGAAAGAGGGAGGTGATGAAGGAGCCTACTTCTGTCCAAGGGACATTTTACATTCAGTAATTTGGCCAAATTATAAGCAATTTTCTGCTGAATGAAGGATTTCTACTGTTTGTTAGGAATAGAAAAGATAAATGATTACAGGACTCATTATCTTTAAGAATAAGAATAAATTACTTGGTCCTAAATATATAGTTAGAGATATTAATGGCACTTGAGATTTAGTTGTGCAACTATATTTGTAAAAATTTTATTAATGGTATTATCTTTCTCTACTGGTGAGCACTGAAATCAAAACACAGCTTGCTATTCCTGTTCCTTTGCCGTTGCGTGTGCCTTCTACATATATTATAACATAAGAAGCATAGCTAAGATTTTAGCAACCTATCTAGTTTAAACTAATTCAGATGTGTTAACAGCATCGTATGGACAGGCATATTTCTAATGATCAGAAAAGTAAGAATGAGAGTATGGCTAGAATCAACTAAATGTCTTCTATGGCACCCTTTTTGCAAAGACTGATGAAGTGGCAGCTGCTGGCCAAATATCAGATGGTCTTCACACATGAGAATATGTTAAGAGCATGGGAAGTTGTGGCTGGAGCTCTGTTTTTGTACCGTCCTATACAACAGGCACGCAGATGTATCTTGGTCAAGCAGGTTGTAGTGCTATAAACTTCTAAGATGTCTACATTTGCCAAATGATTCAATTCTGTTTGCTAAATGATTCTATTTGGTTTGTATTGAATTATTTTGCAGTAATTCAGAGTGTCTTTTCATTCCTTGAGAACTTGATGATGAGGTAAGGTTTAATTTAGGGGCTTCTTTCACTTCCTCAAAGTGGAATGAAATTAGACCTTCGCAGTATCTAAGCATCATCTGTAAATTAAGCAAAACAACAGAGTACCCATGCTCTTTATGTTTAGTTTCTTTCCTTGGATAATAGGTTATATAAAACCACAGTTATCTTGACTAAAGTATCCCAAAAGCATTTGTGAAGAGGAGGAAGGAATAATATACTAGCATGAGTGTGTTGATATTTTCAAAATACCAGCAGATATTTGTCTTGGTTATTAGGCTGAAAGTGTGAAGATTTTAGAAGTCAAAAGCACTCCTCCCCTCCCCCCTCCAGTTCAGAACATGAATATAAAAAAACGATTTATGATTCTGTAAAACCTTGTAAATTGTGAATTTTATATCTAGTAGGTGCACTAAGCTTAGTTTCAGAGGCAAGTGATTACAGGTTTATATTCTATGATGAGTGAATGCTTGTTAGTTGTGGTCTATTTTAGAAAACCAGAAAAATATACATTCAAGATTCTAACCTTTTACTACATGTCTCTTCTGAATTTTAAAAAGTGTTATATATGGATGCTGGTTTCAGAAGTATGAGAAATACTGATTTGATTTTACCAATTAGTTTCAAAAGTGCTCAGAAAACAGGTTCTGCATTGCTGCATTATATTTAAACAATATCTTCATATCAGGTGGCTCTGGAAATGTTTATTTAATATTCAGATTTGGTTTTAGCTTTACTTAAATTATGAGTTGGCAGTCTCCAAATTGAGCTTTCCTCCTACTTTGCTTTAAGAATTGTCCAACAAACCACATTTCTTAATGATTTTATAGCTAAGAGTTCCTGGGTTTTGATTCTGACTCTGACAATGATTTGCTGTTATTGATCAGATGAGCTGTTTTACGGACCCCGTTTCTGCAGGGTAATGAGGTAGACAGTGTTTTCATACCCTAAGAATTTATGATAATTATTAGCTAGTTCTTATGCAGGAGTTTAAAATGGGGAGGAGTGTCAAGTACAAAATCTGTATTGAGTAGCTTAATTACTGTATAAAATCCATCATCATTAAGGATACTTTGTGCTGAATTTTATGCATTCATTGAACGCATCTGAAGTTCAGAGGTCTTGGGTACAATTGTGTTACTATTTTAAGTCATATTGCTATGGCCTACAGATCTTAGGGGTTGTTTTAAAGTCAGAACACAGATAAACCTAGTTAGAAAGGAAAACTTAATCTTAGACTGGAGAGCAATCCCATCATGGTAAATGCTTGATCACATCTTCATGTAAAAGTAAGTATTCAAATCACTGTAATTAAATGAGAGCTGAATATAATTTCTATCAAGATGATGCCTAAGTAGTTCTCATTTACAGTGGCAGCAGACATTGCTTACTGTACAAGAGACTGGCAATTTTGGCTTGTAGCATCTCCTCCAGCTAGCAGATATTGGTCCTACTGGAAAAGGCAAAGAAGTTACTGTAGACTTATGATCTGATCAGGGCTGGCTCTATTCAAGAAGATGTTTAAGCACTTTTTACATGTTTGTCTTCATATGATGTTTGATTGCATTTATATATCATAGAAAAATGTTATATCTGTTTTGTGTGTTTACAGCTATAGTGTATACATGTAATAGAGTTTCTGGAGGGATCAGAGAAAGACTGACTTGTCCTGCCTGGTTCGGGGGAACTGGCCAGCAGTGGGAAATGGACCTTCCTGCAGAGCAGCTGCATGTTCTCAGATCAAAAAGCTCCCTGCAGTACCCTGGAGCAGAAAGTACAGGAGAGAACTAGAAAGAGTGTGGAAGATTAGGAATACCCCTTAGAAAAGCTGAGTGCAGGTCATAGGCAAGCCTTACGCAGCAGATTGGTGACGACAGATAGCGTTTTCCTTGTATATTAATTGAGAAGGACTGATAAGAGTTCATTGGAAATCGAGAGGCCATGGAGATGTGCTGGACTAAAAAGGAAAGGTTTCAGCTAGCGAGGATGTAATTGGAGCAGAGTAGATTTGATAACAAATCCTTTTATTGTAATCTGTTTTGCTCACTAACTCAAAAATTTTCTACTCAAGAATTCTAGCTTACTTTCAAATAAAATTAAATACTGTAGTTTACAATATAGTGTGTTTATTTTAAAGCACAAGCAGATTCATCTCATAGCTTTGGCTAACTTGGGATCCAATGAAAAGTGTGTTCTGGACTGAGGTCTATTTGTGGAAGGATTTGAGTAATGGTTTTCCATGATATGAATCAAAGTAACTCTAAAGTCTGAGCAGCCCAAAGTGGATATGAAAAGCCCTAGGGTGAAGGCTGTAGATCAGCTTTGTGATTTTTGTTAACTTCTGTGCTAATAAATTGAAAACTGAAAACAGATGTGACAGAGCAAGAGTGGAGACTTTCCTTTTCACAGGAAGTTTTAAAGAGTTCATGATTAAAGACTAACTTCTAGGCTCTTGTCAATAGTTCCAAAATTAAATTTGTCATAGCACTTTATATAATACTCATGATAAGCTATTTATTGTGTGGAAAATGTCAGTTTATTCCTTACGTTCTTCTTTTGATCTAATATTTCCTGACAGGCTGAAGTCTCAGTATTTAGTTGTGTGCACCAAGTGGGCCGTGGGAAGCACCGGCAGGATTTTGCTCTGGGCAGCAGTAGGAGGTGTGCAGAGGCAGGGTAAGGTGCGGCACCTGTGTAACTGGCTGAAGGTTAGCATGGTCCCCAACATTAAGCAGCTCTTTCTAACTTTGGCATGGCATCACAGCTGAATGGTTGCTGCCAACTGATGTATTGGTTGTTTAGCACAGCTCTAGCTTTGTGTGAGGCCAAGAGCAGAAGAGATTAAATGAGGTGGTGGGGAGAGAGGCTCAAAATAAAGGAATAGCTTCAGGGCAAGAGGAGCTGGCTTTCCCTTAGAGAGGATGTGGTTGTTTGTGCCATTTGTTCAAGTAAAACTAGCATCTGCACGAAAAATAGGGCAGGGCTGAACAACAGCCCCAGAGCAGCTAAGAATGGGGTCATTGCCTTTGTGCAGCAGAGTGGGATCTGCTGTTTTGGAAAAGGTGTGTTCTGCCTTACCTGACTGGGCATTTAGAAAGGATGAAGACAAGGGGATGTGGACACTGACACGCGACACCTGAGCTCCATTTCTGGTTTCAGCAATCACTTCACCATTAATTCAAAGAGGATCAATGTTGGTAAGAAGGACTGAGAACTCATTATGCCTCAGCATAACTGGTGGGCTTGTGATCGGAAGAAACACCCTTACAAAAGTAGATTAAGTCCCCACAGGTAGTAGAAACATCTGAGCTCAGCTCACCTGCACAGCTGTTGGAGATAAGATTGCTCCTCTCACAAGGCTGAAAATACCTCTCTCCAACATGCTTTTCAAGCTAAAGCTACTCAGCTTAGTATTGATTCAAAAATAATGTTAGGACAAATGAAAATTTTACAGTGAACTTACTGTTATGCATCACATTCTGCACAGGATTTTGTTTGGTGTGAGAGAACACAGGCAGGTAGGAGACTGTTATGGAATGGATCTTCGTTCTGTGAAGAACTCCACCGAGATCCTTATAAACTTCTCAAATACCGTGTAGGTTCCAGGTGGTAACACATATTGCTTAAAAAAAAAAAAAAAAAAAAATCATTTTTAGAAGTAGTCCCAAATGGAACAAGAAAATATTGTGCAAGACTTTTTTTTTTTTTTTTTTTTTAATAAACTCAATTAAGAGATTTCTAAATGCCCAAGTGATAAAATCGTCATCATATTTGAAATACACAAAAGTTACCTTCGGGCATAAACCATCTCTTAGCATATCATTATGAATAGTTGTGTTAATAATGCTCTCTAAACCTAAACTACTGGCAGGAAGGTAATGTATCATCATCCTATTTATTATCCAGTTGCCAGAGTGTGGATAAAATGGGGTAAAATGTTTAAATAAATTCTGAAATAAATTATTGTAGATAGAACAATCTTTGCCTGAATTCATGTTCAGCACATGTATATGTATCCCTGTTGCATTTCTATCAGTATCACAAATATCAGTATCAGAATCAAACTTATTTTCTGCTCCTTTACTTAAAATTAAATTCTTACTCTCTAAGGAATTTGAAGCAATTAATTAAAATTATTTTTGTTTAAAGAGTAAGCATAAGTTAAAACTGAAGTGCCGTGTATCTCTTACACAGAGCTGAATTTTATTTAATGGAATTACATCTTAAGGCTCAACAGCTGCCCCCAAACCACAGGTTATTGATTTGTCAGAAAGAGTAACCCCCTCATTAACTCTGCTCTGCTGGGATCTTCAGTGCAGGCAGCTGACCCCTCCTCTGCTGTAATTCCATGTTAAAACCAGACAAAAAGGTGTCATGGAAGGATAATATCCTCATAAATATTTTATTTCCCAAGCTTCTCTCTATTTCTCCAGTTACTGCTGTGCTAAATGGAGTGCTGGAGCCTGAGAAGACACAACTCCCTTCTGCTGGCATGGCGGCTTCACCAGGAGTTGAGGCCACCCAGCGCGTTTGTGGCCATGACCCAGGTCCCACGGCTGGCGGCCGGGGTCTGGATCGGGCCCACTGAGGGCAGCCAGGGTCAGGCAGTGTGGCGGTGCAGGCAGGTGTCAGGGATGTCTGCCTGTGGGCCTTGAGCTGTGGGTCCCTGCCAGGCATGGGCGTGATGTGGTGTGAGCTAAAGCCCAGGTGAGGACACACTCAGGGCCTTGGCACAACCTGATGTAGTCCCAGATGTCTGCTCTGCTTTCTTGCAGGCTTCTCAAATCCAGTGAAGGTAGTAGACGGCCTTCTCTTGATCTGAATGAGCATTGGTTTAGGCTAACAAGGTAACCTTGATTACTTAGATTTAGCTAAATTCCTCTCACCTCCAGCTGTAATAGCAGTGGTAGGAAAATAATATAAAAGTTGTCAGTCGTATAGATCTGATTAGTTTGCTGATCCCTGCAAAGTCAAAAGGTGAGTCCTGCTGGAATGTGATCAGAGCAAAATGCGGGTTTGCCTACTTCTGACTTGCTTACTTGTATACAGTATTTATGAAGCCTCCTATGTGATTTCATTTTAAATTATTTTATTCATGAATAAGCAAACAACTCCTCACAGCAAAGAAAGTATTCCAGGTTCTGTTAGGAGCATTCTTGACTTCTAAAAATCCATGGTTCAGACACGTTGTGCTGCGTTTCCAACGCATTCTCAGGCTACATGTATGCCTAACGTTCTTGTTGATTCCTAGGTAGTTGTACAAGGTCACACAGATTGAGACTGTTCAGTGCAAGGAGACTTCCAGACATTCAGAAGAACTTAAGTCTGTGCTGCTTTTGCTTAGCAGAGAGTGTGTTAACGTATCAGCCTGCTGCTCCTTTCCTTGCTAAATTATTTCATCTGCTTATTTACTTTCTGGGAGTGAACAGTAATATTCACTCAAGGAGCTTTTCCTGTCCTGAGGACATGACAGCGCACTGGGTGATAGTGCTATCTCAGCAGGATTTTCACTCTAAGAAGCTTTTGTGCTCACACATTCAGCAGCTGAACTGGCACACCTCTGCGTTTCCAAGCTGTGAGAATATTTTTAAAAAGTTAAATTACGTTTGGTATATTTTCTCCAAGAAAAGTAATTCTGCCCATTGTAATGACTCAGACTTAAGGTTGCTGATGTGTTGAATCCTTTAGTTTACAGTATGCAATATGTCAACAAAACAGAAATAAAGCAAAAACATAACAAGCAGAATGGAGCTCCGGAACCCTCATCCAGTTTCCACTGGTTTCTCAGGGAGCTGGATTATTTATGGGCTTTCTAGTTGTGAGCTCCGCATTGCTTCTCACCTGCCCCTTTACTACAAAAAGGAATCTCGTGGATTCCCATCTCTTCTTGCCATGATCTTAAGACATGCTGACTGAAAGCAGATGTACTACAGCAAGGATGTCAAGGAGCAATCAAGCCCAGTAAACCAGAGCTTGACTGTTCTCCTGTAGATTGGTTTAAATTGCTATTTGCATACACATTAAACTCTGAGATAGCTCCTTCAGATAGATCTTTTGGGATCACTGCAAAATGGTGACTTTAGAAAGCATCTCTTTCTACCTTCATAGTGCCTAGTATAAAGGAATTGTTGAAGAACTACTACCACACATAGTGGAGATAAGTTTTATTATTGTACAGGAAAGTCACCGACATAAATTGGACAATGATGAGAGTACATTCTTGCTACCGTGTTTTGTTTTATAAGCAGGTAAGGGAATACTGTCTTATATATGGTGTTGTTGAAACACTATGTTTATGTCTAAACTAGAAATATATAATAATTTAGATTGACAGGGACTTCTGAAGGTTATCTGCTTAAAGCAGGGCTTACTTCAAAGCTTGATCAGGTTGCTTTGGGGTCTAGTTCTGACAAGCTTTAAATACCTTCAAGGTATGTGCCAATGGTTGACAGCCCCTCACTGTGAAAATTATTTTTCAATATATCTGGTTGTAGTTGTCATTGCTGTGTCTTGTCACTATTGATCTTAGTCCCTTTGCTAGTCTCTGAGAAGACCCTGGTTCTGCCTTCCCTGTCTCCAGGTACATTATGTGCTCCAGCTTCCCAGCATGTCAGTCTTTATTTTATTTTATTTTATTTTATTTTATTTTATTTTATTTTATTTTATTTTATTTTATTTTATTTTATTTTATTTTATTTTATTTTATTTTATTTTATTTTATTTTATTTTATTTTATTTTATTTTATTTTATTTTATTATTATTTTTTGTACTGGGGGACACAAAACTGGAGGCAGTACTCCAGCTGAGGTCTCACAAGTGCTTAATAAAAGGGAATTCTCAGTTCCCTTGACCTGCTGCCTGTGCTGCTGCTAAATGTGCAGTGAGCTGTCCTTGCCCCAAGGGTGCACTGCGGATTCATGTTCATCTGCTGCTCGCTCCCTCTTCCTTTGTAAGGAAGAATAACCTAAGAGTGACCAGACTCATTATGCTTCTTATAATGGGTCTGTCCATTGTCAGGATGGCTGTCATTTCTGCAGAACTCATTCCCAGAGAGAGAAATCTGACTATATATTATATACAGAAGAGAAGAGAAAGGTTGAAATAAAATAGTGCCTTTCATCCAATGTACACAATGCTTCTGAATTTGCACACTCAAATAATGTATAAACAAAAGTGACCACTTATTGTGATTAGGGAAGTGTTTAAAAAATTGAAACTGCTTGTGTGAGCTATCCATCATCCTTATTTCCATTATGCTATAAAGCTATTTTATGATATCTAGTAATTAAAACAAACAAACAAACAAACAAAAACCTTTATACTTTTCCCATCATGCAGGTACTTTTACAACAGGTGATTAACAGCTAACTAGGATGCTGTTAAGTTGCCTACAGCTGACTTTCTTTACTACAAGTTTTCATTAAAGGCGGGTGGTGGTTAAACTCCCAGGAAGGTGTTTGTTTTCAGGCCCCACTACCTTTTTTCCTACTCTGTGGGTTATATCTTACCAGATGTGATATTTTAAGATAGAAGAACGTTTAACTAGCAATATTCCTGTAGTTAAACAAAAGTGAAGTTATAGCCAGGCATATTCTGTACTCCCACAGAGTCTATATTTTTCATTAGGTTTATTCATAATTTTACCACACTGACAGAGAAATAACTTTAAACATTCCTCATTGTAGGAGATAAATGGTCTAATTCTGGCTTCCTAAGCAGACAGGCTTTGTTTATTGAGTTCTAACTGCATTATGTAACTCGTCTTATCACACATTTAGGAATTCAAAGGCAGGTTTCTAGCCTGCAGGTTTCTGGTAACATCCTATTTTCTCTTGTGTTTTTTCAGCCCACAATTTCCCACTTTGTGATGCTATTAACTCTCTGTCAATAAGTTTAGCCGGTATCTTCGGATAGCAACAAAACCTAACTTTTGTGATGGATCATGTTTTCAGTGTATGAAACCTCCATGTTGTATAACCAATTGATTATTAAAATCTTATTTCCCCAGGGTTGGTATGCTAAAAACTTATCCAGTGACAACAGAGGGCAATTAATATTTGGGGCTTTCCTTGCAAAATTTTAAATAAGTGTATCAAAGCCAAGAGCCACGGAAATTCAAGTTCTGTATTTTCAGAGAAGATTTGAAGGTTTATATGAGCTCTTACAGCAAAGCGCACTTTTATGACTTGAATTTGAGGCAAAAAGTTTTGAATTCTTTGAATTTTGATCTAATCAATTGTACACATACATCTCTGCTGAGAAAGTCTTTAATTTCATTTTATGAGACCTGGCAGAAATGTCTTTTTTATTTTATTACCACAATCTCTTTATATGGGGGAATTTCTGCTGTAACCTGTAGGTAGATGACATGTCCCGTAACCTTCTGTGTCTTCCCACTGCCTGAAGTGGATGTTTTTGGTCTGCGTCTGCAGCTCAGGCTTCATTTTAAAACCCCTGCAATACCTGCTAAATATCTTTATGCAACTAAAATCAGGTTTTTAACTTTAAGTCAATCAAATCAGTTAAAAGAAAAAGCAAGTGGTGCTTTTTCATTTTATTGCTAGTGTAATAAAAAAGAGAAAAGGCTAAAGCAGGGTTGCCAAAGCCACGAAGCTTGCTTCATTCTTTGTGCAGACTGAGAGAGACTTGTCAAAGATGTTTTGACTGATGGAGAATGCAGTCCTCATCACCAGGCTGCCAGGCCTCTTCTGGAACTCCTGAAATTCAAGGGCCTATGGAAAATACTGAATTTTCCCTTGATTTAGTAAAGTGTTGGAAAGTAAATAAAATGTGGTTTGCTATATAAATTGTAGGGTTTGACCAGGGTCTGATTTGTTTGACAGCAAGGTGTTTTGTGTATCCCTGGCCACCACTGTGTTTCAAGGAGGATGTTAAAATGGACAGGAGCATCAGGAAGGGATGTTTAATGTCACAATTGATAAAGCTAAGTATTCATATAAAAACATGGTTACAGTCATTGGTAGTTGTGTCAATTACTCATTGGAAATGTGGCCCTATTACACTTTTGATAGACTAAAACTGGGTTTTGTGTTATTTCTGTTATGTGCAAGTTTTTTGTCATGTAATTTGGATTCACAAATTTAAGCATATGGGCTTTCTGATTTATTTATGTTGATGATGGTGTGTGATTGGTTAACTTCTTTATCTTACTTTTTTTTATTCTTTCACTTCATGCCTGGAATTCTGACAAAAATTTAAATAGTGAATAATGAATTAAGCAAGATGTTTGGCTGTACCAAATGTTGCAGCATCTTTTGGGACTCAGAAATATTATACACACATACTGAAATCAGACTTTGGTTAGAAACTTGTGTGGGTAGCAGAACACACCTATCTGAAGTGCAAAGGCCAAAGACTGAAATAGAGGTGAAACATTTTCCAGAATAAAAGAGAGATTTATCTATACCACTGCCTGACTACTGCAAAAGTTAATAAACTTCTTGGGTTTATTTCATGTTTTATAACTTACAGGTTTTTGTCCTAGAAAAGATAATGGAACCTCTTGATTCAATAATAATACCTTATTTGTAATACACGTGTTAAAGCAGGCTAGGTTGCCTCTTGCAAACATAACGAATGCAGTGCTTTCAGCATAACAAAGAGTGTAAAAATAATTTATAATGTAAGTAATAGATAAGAAACATAAGAAAATATAATAAAACCACAAACTAGGAATCCATCTTGCTACAATCTGCTTAAGCTGATGGGAATTTTTCAATTAAGCTCACTGAGAAGAGGTTTGGATCATGGATAAATTGCTCTCTTCTCTCATTCTAGCACCACATCTGGATTCCTTCCACTTTTGGATTGGATGAGGTCTCTGACTTGGGAATTCAGCAGCAGCCACTTTATTTTTCTTCTAAACTTTATTGAATATGCTGTCAATTTGTTTCCAGGTAGGTTATATATTACATGCTGAGTTTAGAGTACACCCCTGTTTGCAGTGGGATCTATCCATACCAAAGTGTAGATGTGTTATACTATGCTCTACCTCCATCTAGAACTTAGCTACAGTAGAGTTATGTGGTGTTTTCATTTGTCACCTTTCATCCTGATTATGTGTGTGTGGTTGCGGGTGCATGTGGTGGAATTCACCTGTATAGTATCCACTTATGATTAATTTCTGCTTTGAATTGTGGCATCCAGATGTGGGATTAAAATATTACTACTGTTCCTAGCAGATGAAATAAATGTTCTTTCTATGGTAGTGCACTGCGGGTGATAGCAAGTTCTTCCTGGTACAGAAGGCTCACAAAATATTCTGTGCATGTATATGATATAGGAGATTGCAGAACTGTGGAGAAACCTTGCTGCGGGTTGTTTTGAGAGCAGCCCCCTCCGGTTCATATCAGAAATGCAGCACTCCTACATGGTGTCCTCTCCCTACAGCAGCAGAAGGAAGCAGGTGGGTAAGGACCTTGCACTATGGACCAAAATTGGGCGTCAGGAGCTGTGTATCCAACTTAATCACTTTTTGTCACTGCAGCTCTCCAACAGGAAATAGGGAGTAGTATTTTGCTAAATGGGAGGAACCGTGAGAGAGAGAAATCCATGAATGGCTGAGAAGCTGCCTGATGCTGTGGTAAGGACGACCAGGTGCTTAGTGATGTCAGATGCTAACATGCAGCTGAACAGACAGCAGATCTGATCTATCATTAGGTCATTTATTTATTGAAATAGGAGAAATTTCAAACTGTGATATTACCTCTGCAGTTTATCCAGAGCTGTCTGCATTGCTTTGTGAGGTAGTTTGTGTGTGTGGAACACCCCCAAGGAAGATCCGTAGCTTCCTTCGCGTTCTAGCTAGTACTGAGCACACTCTGGCACATCATTAATGGCCTTCCTTCTCTACATCCTAGCAATTAAAATCTCTTTAGTTATATGAGGTCTCTTGAGAAATCTTATCTAAAAATGTAGCAATGAACATTAAAAATGTGTTACCTAGGCAGCTGAAAGATTTTTTATTTTTATTTTTTGATCAATCTAAGTGAGCAGTTAGAGATCTGTCACAAATTGTAAATAATCTTTTGTTGTCATATGTGATACTTCTAATATTTCAGATTACTAACAAATTATCACTAATTAAGCAGTGAACAGAGCATCTGGATGCTTATTTGTGTGCCTGGACATGCCAAAAGATGGGGCTGATGTGTATTTCTTGTGTTGGCTTTCATTTCTATTTTGTCTCTAATATGACAATTAACGTATCTAAAAAGCGCTGGTCCCAGGAGTGAGGGCACCTCAGACTTAGAGTTTTTGCTCTGTGATAGTGATTATGAAAATTCTTCTACTGCTGTGTTTCTTTTTTCATCTTTTACTGGACCTTTCCTTTTCAGTTGTGGGTAAAGTATCATGAAGTATATGTGTGTTGTTTTTTTTTCAAGGTCCAGCATTATCTTCTTACTTGTAGGCGTCCATGGTAACCCACGATAATGCCATTTAGAAATGCTACTGATTCCTGTGTACAATAAATATGACATGTAGAAGAGCTGATCTGAATAATTTGAAGGGTCTTGTGTGTAGCTACATTGATATTTATAATTGTAACTAAAAGAGCTTCCTCGTTGTGTGTTTTATAGGAGCAAATGTTATTAAGATTAGTGGGAAACAGCCAGACCACAAGGCTTATAAGCCACTTTACTTCATTCACAAGAAAATACATGAAAAACACCATCACCTCTAAGGTAAATGCTATTACTCAGTGTCCTTAACTGTATTAAGAACATAAAGAGTGTGTTCATTAAAACTTAATTGCTTTTTATTGCAAGACTCGTCCTGAGACAGATTTGTAGTATGCTCCTGCAAGTAACGGGGATTACTCAACACCAAGCCTTCTGTCTGATTCTTGGGTTAGACTGTTAGACCTGAAAGAAGTTTTAGCCATAGAGATGATAGGGCTACAGAGATTTTGTATGTTAGGTTTAGAAATTCCTTGTTTATTCTTTCATACTTGCAATATATATTTTTAGCATTCACACTTTGTGTTCTGCAAGTTACACAGCAGTGTCTTTTGTGTAATGTTCAAGGGCAGCAGTTTAGTGTACACACTCTCCCAGCACCTAATTCCTGATGTGTAATTTTGGAGATTATAAGAAAGGGAATATACCATTTATAGCAGGTGCGATTGACCAGAGTGTAGACTGGCAAACACACAGTACATAACAAAGATTAAAAAATTCTTTAAAAGGCACTGCCAAAGTGACACTGTGTTGGCAGCATTACTACACCACCTAAGAGCTTTATTTCATGGTAAGAAGTTTTTGTCCTGTCTTTCTGGCCTTGTGATTAACTCAGAGAAACCTAAGGAACAAACATTCCTGGAGCTATAAAAGCATCTGTATCATCTCTGATCTAAGAGTCCACCAGCTTTCTGGAGATGTTGATATAAATGCATGGACCAAGCCACTTGTCAAGCTTATGAAATCATGAGTCAACCTCAGTAATACGTTTCCTCAGTACTATCCTTATATATGTTCTGAAAACTCATTATTAATATTGTGGGTCAGCAAAAAGAGCTTCTGCTCTTGTACATGATGAATTCTACAAGGAAGGAGGAAAGATGTGATGGACAAGTAGGTCAAAAGTGCTCAGTGGTAGTTATTAGAACAAATTGTTGTTTGTGGGATGGGAATGTACACATAGGAAAAAATGTGTAAGAGCAGCATATACCACTAGTAGCTTGAGACGAAGATGTTAAAAATAAAGTGGCAATTTGAAAGGGCACGTCTGCTTTCTGCTGAAGCTACAACCAAAGTTCTGTCAGAAAGCCATTAAGGGCTGCGTCTGAACCTGGCACAGTGATTCTGCACTATAGAGTGTAGCTGTCTAACAGCATATTTGTCTAGGAGCCTACATATATACTTGTCACCGGCTGCAGCAGTATTGCTGAGAGAGTATCTTGTTTTCCTGTAGAAATGTGCTGTTAATATCCTCTTACATGTTTACTAGATATACTCCTGTAATGGTCCCCTTCCCCATAAGGACCAGAGCCTGCTGAAGTTCAGAGTAGACCCCTTCCAGTGAAGGACCTGGCCCCTGCCTCTTACATTCTTCACATTACCCAGGACTGGGTCTGACTTCATGCCCCATGGCAAGCTTGCGTCCTTTGTGCCAACTTGTTTACTGGTAATGACCATACCTGAGATCATAAAAAAGGTTTCCTGACATTCGTATGGAAGGTATTAGTTTGATAGCACAAACACTTGCAGTCGTTTATATTTTATTTCTAGAATTTTATGGTTCATCTTTTCAGCTGTTTTTTTCTTCCTTGCAGATTTCAAATTAAGAGAGACCCCAATTAAGACTACAGGTTTTGAGGTTGTTTTTTCTTTACTTTTTTTTTTTTCTTTTTAGAGGCCTAACCCAGTCCTATATATGCAGTAAAAAACTTGATCTCTTTCCAAGGAGCAGGTCTCTATATTAAAAAACGTAAAAGTTTGCGCTTGCTTAGCTCCTTTGATACTAACTTTGCAGTACTTTAGAGGTACCAGTTAATTAAGTTCTGTGGAATTGCTGTTACAGCATAGACAAGGATGGGTAAAATGATAAATAGAGGGGAAGCATGATTTCCCTAAATTCATAATAGGATGAAGTCAGTGCTGCGATGTTTTGTTTAGCCCCTTTATAGAGGTTTATGCAATGTAAAATTCTCTTGTTCAGTGCTCCATTTTTCTAGCACGTATAAGACTGCATTGCTATGCCCATTATAAAGGTGATCATTGCCTTTGTGAGAGACCTAGTAATAACCACAATATTTTCATTACTTACCTTTAATCGGTCCCTTTGACTTTCTAAGTTTAGCTTCATATTTGCCCTATTCTTCCAGTGCTATAAATATCCTTACTGACAAACTGCTCTGTTCTTCTAAAGCACATCTAGATCTGTTTTTTGGCATTATCAATGTGACCCATATCTCAGATCCTCCTTACAAAATTTCAGCGCTATAGTTGCTTATAAGGAATGATTAAAGCTAAAGCTCATCATCGTTTGTCTGTGGTGCAAAAGTTCCATATGAAAATATGGAGGGTATTGCATGCGTACAGATGAAATCATACATTTACAAATTTTCAATGTGTAAGATGACTTAAAAAAATTTGCTGACTTCTGAGTCCTTAGAATAATGCATCATTTCTCAGTATCATGAATTTAGCTGAAGGAAAATACAATGAAGGTAAGGATACACTGACTTTTTTCTCAGAATTCTTCTTTAAGGTATTAATTTAAAATGATACCTCAGCAATGTGAAAAACAAAACATTTGTACCAAACAGAAAACTGACAAAAAAAAAGTTTACTTCTATTTTATGAAACAGGCTTCAGTAGAACAGTAATTTTCAGATTAATGTCTGTGATCTTGATCTATTCTTGACCTATTAATAAAATGCAAAAATACTCCCACATTGTTTGGGTGTGCTAAAAATACTGTGTCATTTTCACTAAAAATTAAAATCATATACATGTTTTAGGTCAGTGAATTAAGGTTAATCTGTGCTTTGCATTGGGTGTATATCTATATATTTTTTAAGGTGTCAGAAGGGAAAGGTTCATATTCACTGAGTGATCAGATATGAACCACAATTACCATCTCCATTCTCATTGCTAGGTTTACAATTCATGTTCAATTTAAACTACAGTTTGCTTTAAAACAGATTTTAAAAATCTTATTTTGTTATATCCTTTAAGATGTCACTTAAAAAAAACTGCCTGCCTGATTTTCCGCATTAGACATTGTATGCATCATTTTAATCTCCAAAATGGGAATGGATTTGAAGATAATATTGTCAGCAGTTATAGGCTTGTGCTAGGACAAGAACATACCCTGGAACTTCCCAGTCAGAGTTCAATTTTGGATTCACTTTCCATTTTAGAAACTAGAATTAATCCATTCTACTATCTTAAAATTCAGGCTGATCAGAAGAAAAAAAAAAAAAAAGTGAATAATCAGAAAACAAAAGTAGCCATTTGTAGCAGTTCCTGAAACTAGCTTACCTACCAAGTTAATCCTGATCTTTGAGATGTATTTGTTCCCAACGTATTTCTAATCCTTTAGAAAAGGAAAATCAGGAAAATGTGGAGGTAGTTTCAAAGTCTGCTTGCTTAGAAGCTCTATAACAAGCAGGACTGACACTGAACTAATTTAGGTGGTCTTGATGGTTTTAGTAAAACTGAATGCGATGAACAGTGTTTGGCTGAGCGTGTTACACATTTTACTTTTCAAATTCCAGGCAGGCTTTCTGAAGCCAAATCCTTCAGAAACCAATAATATCACTGCAGCTAATGAATGAGGAGAATAAGTGAACTGTGCAGGCAGCAGATTTAACTGCTACCGGCACATACATAATAGAAGTTTGTTTATATAGTAAGTAAAACATCAGCATAATACAGTTTTAAACAACAGTGAAATAATTTAAAAAAAAAATGTATCTGGTTTGTTTGGATATGTAAAACAAAGTTTTGCTCCAGTGGAATTGGATGCAAAATTGCTAAAAAAATATATTTGAATAAATATCCTTATATTAGATGTATGCAATTTGGTTAATCTAACCACATGTCTCATTAATAAAAGCTGGAATTTTCAGTCTGATTATTGTCAAATATCTGGTAATTCCAGGGTCAATCTTGTCTATAAACCAGAATGGAAAAGTAATCTTGGGATATTTCAAGTTGCATATTTGATTTATACTGGATCTAAAACTGAACGAGTTTATATTTTTTAATTAAATGAAAGTAATTTCAGTCCTTTCAGACCACCATGACTGAATTTTAAGCTTGCTTTGGGACAGAATTATTTTCCTTTTTCTCTTCATAGCAGCGTTCACTTCAGAGATACTTTTCTTCAGCCTAAAAGGTACAGTCATGATAAAAATTTCTGTGATCTTTTTGAAGATTATTCATAACGCATGTGTTCCAGAACTCTTAAGCATTTAAATAACTAAATAATTAATAACAGTCTTTTACCCCCTACAGGACATGCCAAAAAATCCCAAGTACTATTTTGCATTAATCTTTCCTGATTAAACAAGGGCAGATAGTCTTGTGATTAATTCATATTGAACAAATCAGCTGACTGTATATTTAAAAGCAGAGATCACAGAGATACGTAGGAATACAACTACTTTTTACTTCCTAAATACAGCTTCCTGTTATTTGCTAAGCTATATGCTCTTTTTCTTTTTTATTTCTTTGTAACTTTTAGCAGCACTCCGGCCACATCAGTGACAAAACAGACATCAGGCAACTAGCAGGTATCCATTAGAGTCACATCTGGTAGGTTTGACTGACATTCAGTAGAGCTGATTAACCACAGAATAACATGCCAGAAATGTAACAAGAGAAGTCACTTCTGCCTGATACCAATCAATCACTCACTCTCTGCAAGTATAAATGCACATTCACAGTGGAATGAGTTTGACCCACACTGTTATCAGAATAATAGTGAGAAACTACTACCAGACTTTTAGATGGGAAAAATAAAGTACAAGCCAAATGCCAGAAAGAGAATTCACAGATGGGAATACATGTTGTTAAATGGCACCATGGCATATGACCGCAACAATCAGTCAGTTCTCCATATTGTAGAAGATGTGTTCAATATGATGATTGCCAGTACTTGAAATACGGAGCTGAAGTATGGAAAAGAATATAGTAAAATCCCAATGCAGTATTTTGACAGCACAGTGCTTTAAAGATCGCTTTTTCCATCAACGCAAGAGATAAAATAATCTGATGCTTAATGCAAAAAGCAAGGGTCTTGGAAAGAAAGCACTGGTTTTTGGCCCAGATAAAGTAAGGCGGTTAAGCTTGTTGTAGAGTTTTCTACTAACATTTTTGCTGACTAAGAAAATATTTGAGTTCCATTACATGAAACATGCTTATGTGTTCTGAATCAGTGTCTTTATCCTCATGATTTCAGTATTTCAGCTCTCAAACTATATGAATGTAATGCAGGTCTGATTCCACCTTGCTACCCAGACACACATGAGGGAATAGAGATGCAACTTGAGGCAGCACTCAGTCTGGTTGTAGTTTCTTTGTCTTCAGCATATTGACAGGTCCTAGACACTGTGGTGTGATATTGGGATAATCTGAATATGTCATATGGAGTTGCAAGTACATGGGCAGTTTCACAGCCATCTTACAAGATGTAACAGTAAATCTAAAGTCATCTTCTGTCTCTAGGTGATGTAGTCTCTTACATACCAACTCCAGTGCAGGCCACGGCAGGACAGAGTCCAGATTCTGAGAACCATCTGAACAGCATTTGTAAGTGAGAACCTGCAAAGAAAATCACACCCTTGAGCAGCTTCTGGATTCCTTAGAATCATCATCTCTGCTATCCTCAACTGTGTGTTGTTTTTTGTTTGTTTGTTTGGTTTTTAGACTTCTGTATACTAGAAAGATTTCCTGGTTTTTAGTTTTAGTGACAGTTATGTACCCCAGCTGCATTTTAACACCATACAGTAGTTTTGTATATAACTTTATATTGTACAGTTACTCTTACTAACTTTTCTATTGTAGGCTGTTAAATCTATTGCAGAAAAAAAAAAAAAAAAGTATGCCACAGGCATCACGTCTGGCTATATATTTGTTATTCCAGTGTAAATTGGGACCAACTCAAAGCAAGGACCTAAATTCCTATTATTTCAATAGGAATAATAATTGAGAACAGAACAGGTTTTTATATTCAAAAGAATCTACAAAAGAAAATATCCATTACATATAATTATTTCCAGAAACAAAAAATTGATTTAGTATGTAAGTTTAGAGCTTGCATAGTATTTCACAAGAAATGACTGTGCAATAATCTTTTTTTAAAGAAGATAGCTTGCTGAAAGTAAGCCATATGCATAATGCCCCCTAATAAGAGATGAATCTGATTGAAAATAACTGTGCAGATAATCTCATTCCATTTTTAAAAGCACTAAGCTCTGTGTGATTGGCACAATTGCATTAATAATTTATAGCCATTGGGAATTGTTGGTTTCTGCCTTTTTTGGGATTCTGAATCACAAATGATTGCTCATTTTAACAATATTGAAAAAGATTGGAGGAGTAAAGCTGAAGGGAGGAAATGTGCTGACAGAATGTGCAGTAATTGTGTTGGCCAGCCTGGCTGCTGGAGCTGGCTATCAAGTGTGTTTTTTCTACTCAACTAGTGAGAATACTTACACGAAGGAAACATCATCTCTGAAAACAGTTCCCAGTGACTGCTATTGTTTGAGAATGCTGAAAACTCCCAGTTTCATTTATCATATAGATGTGGTATAAAATGAATTCCAAAATGTGAAACTAGGCTTTGTTTGGTTTGTTGCAATGTCAAAAAGCTTTAACGCTTAAGCTGTCACTGCTGTTCCTGACACAGCAAAGTAGGACAATCAAAAATAATGCATGAAAGGAGGCTCTCTGTGCTTGACTTCCTTGTTCTAAGCATGCCATGGGATATATTTGTTTATTGAAATTGTTTCTTTAGGGATCAAGTGCTTTGCAGAAGAATCAAAATTTTAATGTACGAGCAATTTTCTTACTCTAAGACATATGCTTAATGCACTTTTGCAATTTTTAAGGTCTGTATAGTTCCTGTATTATATACCTCTTAGGTATTTTTTCTGAGGCTAAAATACAAAACATATATTGGAAAATTCATCTTTCCATGCATACACACACAAAACAAAGATACCCAGACTTTGAGAGCAACAGTTGGTAGCTTCCAAGCTATATAAACAAATTCAATCAATGTTCATAAACCTTTACAAACACATAGCATTGTCAGCACAAGAATCAATTTGAATTGCTCAGAGCTGTCACACATCTCCATTTGTTCAACAAAACTGTATGAGTAGTATTGAGTGTGCCTATTCCAAGCTACAGTTTTTGAAAGGCTTACTCTGAGTCCATTCGCTAACAATGATATTGTCTTAGTAAGAAGTTGTGTTTAATATATTTGGTTGTAATTTTCAAGAAAAGAAACCAGACCATTTTCTTCCAAGTTCTGACACAGTGGGAATGCTGTCAGGAAAGATCTACATTAACCATATCACCAGAAATAAGATTTAGATAGTAGAGTCCCTCACAAACCACCATATATGATTTTCATCTTGCTTGTATCCACTTTTTTATGTCAGTTTTCCAGCTTTCAATTGATGTGGACTAACTGATTTTTGGGACAGTTTTTCCCAGCAATACAAAACCATGGGTATAGTAGCCTCAACTCTATTTTCGATGAATATAACATTAACATTGAAAGGTACACATTAAAGCTGTCTTATCCTCCAGTTCCCTCAGGCCTGCTGCAGTTCCTCCCAGTGCCATCGGCTTTTCATAGTTGCCACTTACACATTTCCCAGAGGGTCTGAGAGTGCCCAGGGGTGCCCAGGCTGGAGTGGCTTGAGAGGCAAGTCCATCATTGGTAGCATCTGGCTTCTGGTCACAGGGTTAACCCTCATTGTGAATCTTCTCAGCTAAACAGAATTGAGAACAACCCTTTTCATTGGATTTTTGATTTGATGCCTTTTAGGACATGCTAGGGGACACTTGACATTTTTGCAGCAAAAATGTTGCCCACATGACTTCAAAGCTCCAGCAAATCAAGAGGGTGGTACAATTTACATGACTTCGGGGTTGCAAAACCCTGATGGGATCCTTTCAGCCAGACTCGCTCCAGCTAGCTGTAAGCACTTCTGAAGATAAATGCTACAATTTTAAAAGGAGCTTAAGGGAATAGGTGCCTGATCTCCTTGGATTCCTTAGAAAATCCCATCTGAAAGCTTTTATAGCATTAAAATATGTTCTCCTTTTTTTTTTTTTTTCCAGAAAAAGAGAAGGCTTTGTTTACTGAAAATAAACTTCAAAAGATCGTAGTGTTTTACATTTTTATCTTGTTCTTAACAGTCATGCATTGTGCAGCTCTTTATTAAGTATAACTATTGACTTTAAGAAGCATTTGTGGAGGCACAGGGTGAATAGATTGAGCAGATAATCCTATTATATTCAATCAGATTGCAGGAGTTACTGTAATTTTGTCCTCCGTGAGGGAAGGTGTAAGTCTTTTGTATACATGCATGTATATCTTAGTGTAAAGCAACATGCAGTAATTAGATAAAGTCAACAATAATAAAAAAAAAATGGAGCTTTTTACTAATCATTTCTTGAGCTATCTCCAAGGCTTTTGGTGTTTTGGCAATCACTTGTGAGGAAATTGAAAAGATTTGAATCTTTAAAACTTTGAAAAACACAGACCTATGTACTATAAAAAGTAAATAAAACAATAGATAAATACAAAACTTATAATTTAAGGAAATTATTATGCAGATCTATCATTCTTGCCACAGGGTAACTAATTATAATGTGATAAAGCTTAATTCATACTAGATCTTTTATACTTAACTCTGTGCTTCCTGGGATCAAGGAATTCTTGCAGCAATGAATATTTCTGGCCTTGACTTATTTTTTTCAGGGATGCCTTGTTTTTAGTCTGCTGTATAGACTCAGTTCACTATTGTATGCTTATTTGTACATTTTACTAGTACGTTTTATATTTTTTATATAAGAGCCAAAAATTACTGCAGCAAACCCCAGAAGTGTCTGAGGAAAACGAGAGAGCATGCTTAAATTACTGATGTTGAATGTTACCTCGTTTTCAGATTAGTTCTGTTGAATAAATCTCAACAGGAAGGGAAAAGATACTAAGCGTTCTGAAGTCAGGATCTTATCTGTAATGATAAATTATAGACTAGTAACCATTTGCTTTTTTTTTTTTTCATGACTAACACATCAGGAAAAAAAACTAAAGTGTGAAAAATAAGAAATATCGTATGTCTATGAAAATTCTATCGTAACTTTCAAATTCATCAACTATTCTCCTTTTTTCTTCCCTATATCCAGTGATTTAATTTGGATCCAGTAGAGCATGATGGATTTTGCTACTGGCACCTTGGATGCAGTGTAAATTATTTAGAGACAAATCTTGAATTCTCCTGTAGATTAAGATGAGACACAGTTTAGGTAAATGACAAAAATCTGTCAAAATGTAATCTGAAAACAACATTTATAAATTGAAGTATATTTTGTAGTGTTTTAATTTGTTTCAGGTTAGTTTCCTTTTATTTGCCCATGGTACATATTTCAGATTTCACCAAATTATTTAGTGTAGCTAGCGATGTACGTTTTATTAATCAGAAGTGAAAACCTGAAAGACAAGAACAATCAAAGAACAGAAAAACATACTTGTTTCAAGTGATAGACCAGAGGAATGATGATTCATAACAGGAACTCTAAGTGTTGATTTTCCAAATCAGATGGGAACAATTGATTATGTTACTGTGCTTTTGAAACAAAAAGATGTAATGAGCATAAGCAAGTGTCTAATTCTTCTTGATGTTGGCTCAGAATAATTTCTCTACTTTAAACTGAAAAAGAGATCATATATCGCACACAGAGTTGTCAAGCCTTTACTGTAGGTGTTTTTGTTATTACTATTACTTTATAGGGAGGCAGTTACAGTGAGTATAAAACCGTTTTTTACATTTCACTGATTACATTTTCAGTAACAGGTCATGACCAAATTAATGACTTCTTTAGCGAGTGTTCATTAAAAATGGTCTTCGTTACTCTCTCTACGGCTTTCCAAGTTTGTGTAAATAATGATTACAGCTCACAACCTGATACTCTGCACACATTGAGTAACACCTTCCCACAGTGATGCAGTGGGATTGCTTATGTTATATAGTGGGAGTTAGAATATACACTATGGGCTCCATATGAGCCTGAAATGCTTCAATGATGTGAAAAATCAGCAAAAAGTACTTACAGTCTTTAAAGTAATTATTCTATCAACCCATCCTTATACTTCTAGAAAATGAATACTTTAGATTACTTGTGACTGTAATGTTGTGTCCAGACCTGTATGTTGAAGGTGTGCTGGCGCTATACCCCACGCTTTTCTTTTCTGCCCACATTTTTTGAACTTACTTTTTGCTTTTTAAATTTATTGCTGTCATGAGATTATGGTTTGTTTGAAGAATTATTATATATATATATATATATATATTTTATTTTTTTTTTTTTGGGGGGGGGGGGGAAGGTAATATTCTGCTTCTTAACTTCAATGAATGTCTCATATTTCATGACATGGAATATCCTTGCTTTTCACAGTGTTAGAAGAGGCATTAGATCAGACATTTGAGGAGCTTCAAGGGCTTCAAACAGGCTTCTTGAGTTCAAGCAAATCCCCAGTCTGGAGCTCCAGGCATCTGCAGCGGTCCTGCTGCATATTAGCAAGGTATTACTGCAAGTTCATCAAAACTTTTTTTAAAAAAGTGTGTTACAAAATGGTATCTAGATGAGATTATTTAGCATTACAAGTCCTTATGCAGCTTTTAGGAGAATCACTTATTTGCTAAATAGAGTGCAACAGCTCCTTGGGAGCCATTCCAGTCTATCAGGTAAATCTGTAATTAGTATCCAGTTGATCTGAAGCATGGTGCTGTCATTATACTGATACAGACATACACATTAGAAAACATTACTGCCTGGGCACAGTAGGCAATTCACAGACACTAATAACTCAGGCATTTTATTTTTTTTTTAAAGCCTAGTGATTTTTGTTTCAGAGATTTTTGTTTTGATTAAAAAAAAACCCTCATAATTGCTACATCATTTTTAATTTTTAGTTAAGCATAAAACAGATGAGAAATAATTTTTGCTGTGATTTCTACATTTTGAAAATAGTCTGATAGATTTTTTTTTTAAAAGAACCAAGAGGCTGGGCTGTTTGTTTGTTTTTTAAGGAAACAGGTTGTGTGGTTACATTAAAATGCTAGCAGCAGAAAAAAGGGAAGACCGAAAGTTGCTTTTGTGAAAAAAAGTCTGGATTTAGTGTAGCTGAGTGGAATTCCACTTGATTTTGTTTGAATTTCATAATTTAGTTCTTGATATGAGAGAGGCTCATGCCCTTTTTTTTATGGAGGTCCCATATTTTGGCGTAAAGGTTTAAAACATGTGGCAATGACTAAAACAGAAGGAAATAAAATAATGTGTCAACTTGTATTAACTACCATCATATGCAATAAAATTTAGTAATTAAAATAGAGGTGGATTTGGCTGTAAAAATTAAATTCAGGCACAAGAATGCTATGGCATTTCTATAGAAAAGAACAGATGCATGAATTTTGGGGAACCTCCCCAGCCCATTACCGATTTATTATATTTGCAAGTCATTCAATCTTCTTTGGAATTGTTTCATTATTAACTAAGCATCTCTTTTTCTTTTTCATACATTGATTAGAAGTTTGGGATATGAAAAGCAAAGCTCAGAGGACCAATATGTGTTGTCTGATGCTTAGAAAATGGATACTGTCTACAGACGCAAATACAGGAAAATGGGTCTCTTTTTCAACTTTTCCATGGCCTTGATAAAACACACTGCAAGCATAAGACAGATTTCTTAACGGGCCAACATCAATAATAAACTATTCTCATTTGTGTGTCATGTTTGAAAGGAACAATGTGAACAGAGTTGACTACTACATTGAGCATTTCAATCTGATACATTTTCAAACACAAGTAGAAAAGCTGTGAACCATTACATACATACAAGGTTGATTGATTTTGGTTTATAGTCACAGTTAATGGGAAAATTTGTCTTAAAACTAAGCCAAATCCGGTATGCTAGTATACCCAGTATAAGTAAAGTCAAAAATGTAAGTTCTTATTGAACAAGACATCAAGACCTGTCTTGTGACTAATGCAACAGACTAAACTGAGAAAAAAAAAAAAAAAAAAAAAGATAAATGCTAATTTTTCAGTTTATCTTCAGGATAGAGAATAGTAGGGGCAAGAGAATAACTCTAAATGCCAGTTATGAAATATTTTGAAACAAATTGAAACAAATTTGGGTAAGCCAAGCTTTGGTCCTTTCAGTAAAAAAAGAAAATTCAGACTGAAGCAATAGAGGATGTCTTCTACATTTACCCTCTGGCTTTTTCACCAGTCGTTTATATGGCTGGGGGAAAATTGTATAACCTCATTTTGTTGTTTACTAGCTAATCCTTTGGATTAATTCTTCACCCACATCTTTTCCAGGTGGGTGTTTGTTCAGAAACTTTAATTTCCATCATAGACTTAACTTTGGCCTAAAGGAAACTTGGACAGTTTACTAAACTCTGTTCTGCACAAATATCCAGTGTAATGACAGTGAGCAAATGATGGAGGAGACCAGAAACTGGTGATCAGAATATTCAAAACATTCACAGAGAATAAAAATTACATTTGATGTTGTAAATACGTTGCCTGGTAACACTGGAATTAAGACCTTATCCAATAGTTTAGTAGCACGTTTAAGAAAGGAACTTCTTATTATTTGAATGTCACAGACTCTATTGACAGGCTGTCTGTTGAACAGTGCCTGTTTTAATTTTAGAATACTGCAAATGATAAAAATAACATTCCAAATCTAGTAAGGACTTAAAATTCATATCAGTGATATTAACAATTTAGTAAACAAGCCTAGGCTACAGTACCATCCTATAAGAAGCACAGACTGATGATCTAATTCACAAAACTGTTTTGCCACTATAAAAAATAAAAAGTATGACAATCAACAAGTGTAGTAAAAGCCGAAAAAATATTTTGTATATATATATAATTTGATGTAGATAACGATGCTTTTACTCAGTTTAAGGAAGGACATATCCTGAATTAATCTGGGACTGTTTTTTGTGATGCATACAAAAAGTACGTATTGGAAAATGGTTAGTTTAGTGAGAGGCTGATTTGTAATTATTGCTCCAACTGCACTAAGATTTCCAAGCGTTCTGTTGTTTCTCGTAACCTGCCTCCTTCTGCCTGCCTCCAGATAGAATGATGGAATCATAGAATGGCTTAGGTTAGAAGGGACCTTAAAGGCCATCCAGTTTCAATCCCCCTGCCATGTGGAGGGATACCACTCATTAGATCAGGGTGCCCAGGGCCCCATCCAACCTGGCCTTAAACACTTCCAGGGATAGGGAATCCACAATCTCTCTGGACAGCCTGTTCCAGTGCCTCACCAACCTCTGTGTGAAGAATTTTTTCCTAACATATATTTAAATTTCATCTTGTTTAGTTTTAAACCATTCCCCCTTGTTCTATCAAAAGGTCAGGTCATCCACCTCATATTCTTACACCAGAAAGCAAACTGAAGATGAGTTTGCATGTTCATGTGGTGATACTTTTTCTAGAATTTAAGGTAATTTTATTGATTTAATTGTGTTGATATTATCTAAGTGATGTATTTTTTGCTATCTTCTAAAAAACGTCCAAGACTTTTTTTCACAGGCACAATAACAGAAGCATATATCAGCATATCATTAAGCTGTTAACTAAAATAGTATATTTTATAGCTTAGCTCAGGTCATCCGAGTAACATGAGAGTGTATAAGGGCCGGGAAAGTAGAAAAGCTCTACAGAATGCCCAGGGAGATGGAATAGTGCAACATGAACTCACTGAAGCTGAATTACAGTTGATTCAAGAAAGCTCCAGATGTCAGAAAAACATGTATCACCCTTCATATATATATTAATTTCTCAAAGATATCTCATATGTTGTAGTTTAATTTTTTTGCATTTGCCATCACTCATTTTGTTGACTTCATTGTTCATTGTGTGAAAAAAGTTTTGTACTTTTATTTTTTCTCATGAAGTAGAGATTTTTAAGATAACTGTCACTGTACTGCTTCAGCAATAAGTAAAGCCTCGAGTCAGGATAAAAAGGAAGTATTACCACATGATTTCAGCTGTCTATTATATTAAAAGGATATATGTGTTTTTCCGTTTCACTTTTAACAATTGCATATTTGAGGACCAGGCAAGAGATCTAAGTGTAATATAACGAATCTGTTAATCAGAAAGCAAATTTGCTCATATTAAAATTTCTCCAAGATACAGAGCAATTTTGAAATACTGTGATTTTCTTTTAGCTAATTTTTCACATCACTGTTTTTGCTTTTCTTTTCCTTCTGCCTAGCTATTGTTCAGGGGGGAGTTGGTCAATTTTCTGTTGAAGGAGAAACTAATGACATCAAGTCAGTGCATTTTCTCAGTTTAAACTGTTTCAGTTTTTACAGGGCACAAGCAGAAGTACTTATAAATAGCCTGCAGTCAATCTTGTTTTTAAATATACAATCCCAGACATCAGCACTACGTTTCTAGAAGGCACTGTGCTGTAAGAGCCCACTGGAGTTAGAGAGCATACTGTTAACTTACCTATTGCAAGGGCATCAAAATTGTCAATACATCTTTCTTCATAGCTAGGCTACAGCTTTATCAGATGATAGCAAACACCTTTTCTCAGTGCTGTACATTCACCTAGATGAAGAATAATGGTCCAGATCAGATGTACAAATCAGCTAGAATATGTGGTATGAACTTTACACTTGCTTTATTTCACCCTTAGGACAGATGATACTCGCCTGTTAGTGTTCCACAAGATAACGTATTATTTGAGTTGAAGGGTTATGTTTTGATTATATAAATGGTTGATGCCGTGATTGCACTGTGAAAGCCCCAGCAGCTGGGTAAAATATGCCCCGGAGTAAGCGGGTCACCTTGCCCTTATACCTGTGTCTTTTGGAAAAGGATATATGTTCTGTCAGGAGAACTTTTGTAGCCTGCAATTCTGGAAGTTGCTTTTCCTCCTCCATCAGAATTACTGTTTTCTGAAGTGAAGACTATGGTGGTTTGGACTCTCTCTTGGGGAAGGCTAGAGGAGTGTCTGGATAAGACCAAAATGATGCAAAGACTGGCCATATGGGAGTAACAGAGGTGCAATCACAGAGCTAGATGATGTGAGTCAGGCAGTGATGGATATCATTAGGGTAATCAGCAAGGACTTTCAGGCTCATGGGAATTGCTTGTGAATGTATGCTGGAGAACAGAACATTGAACAATTAGTGTTTGAGGCTGAAGGCACTACAAAACTCCAGATTAACTGATCAGGCTACGTTCATGTAATTGTTTTGTGTGTTGTTTTCTAAAGGTACAGATGATTCCAAGCTACAAAGACTCCTGAGACTTTGCAAGCGAGAAAAGCTATTTAGTAAGCTAATGAGAGGTAAGATTTTCATTTCCCAGAGCTAGATATGGGAGTATAGTTCTGATCAGGTCTTATTTATTTTGGAAAAGATCCTTTGAGGCAGTTTGAACCTTGTTGTTATCATTTGCGTGTGATTTTTATTGAATAATTATTCTTTCATAAAATCTTTATTTTTTCTGCTTAATTAGTACAGAAATTCTGTTCAAGTTTGTATTATGTGGATCTAATTCAAGATTATAGGTTGTGGTAGAATTATAACAGGGATATACTTGTGCCACTATGACCAATGTTTCTGTCTCTCTTTCTAGTTCTCATGCTAGGAACCCTGAATCTATAATTAAATGTTATTTATCTAGCCCTTTCCTTTGAGAGCTGTTTCAGAGAACAAATATGTGAACAGACTGGTAAAAGGAATTTTCAATCTTTACTTTCAATTGATCAGACTTGAAATTGTTGCAACTTTTCATTTAGTCTTTTTCTCATTTCTTTACAATCAATCTGTACTCAAAGAACAGTTTATAAACTGAATACAAAGTAGCGATGTCCTATCAGCTCTGAACCAGAATTGTATTTGGTGAGCCTCACAAACACTTTCATGTGCAACATCGAAGCTTTATAGAATGCCTTCTTTGAAAATAGATCAGATACCTTGCTGATAGATTCCTGTCGTGGTTTAACCCGGCCCTCAGCTAAACACCACGCAGCCGTTCGCTCACCCTCCCCCCTCCCTCTCTGGGACGGGGGAGAGAAATGGAAAGTGAAGCCCGTGAGTTGAGATAAAGACAGTTTAATAAGACAGGAAAATAATAATAACAAAATAATAATAACAATAATAACAATAATAACAATAATAACAATAATAATAATATGGTGATAATAGGGAAATAATAATAATATGTACAAACAAGTGATGCACAATGCAATTGCTCACCACTCGCTGACCGACGCCCAGCCTAACCCCAAGCAGTCCGGCCCCCTTCCCCCGGTTAGCCACCCCTATATATTGTTTAGCATGACGTCAGATGGTATGGAATACCCCTTTGGCTAGTTTGGGTCACCTGTCCTGGGTCTGTCCCCTCCCAGCTTTTACTGCACCCCCAGCCTGTCCGTTGGCCGGACAGAGCAAAAGGCTGAGATGTCCTTGGCTTAGTATAAGCACTGCTCTGCAACAATTAAAGCATCGGGGTGTTATCAGCACTCTTCTCATCCTAAGCCAAAACACAGCATTCCACCAGCTACTAGGAAGAAAATTAATTCTGTGCTAACTGAAACCAGGACAATTCCTTTAAAATAAGTCAGACAAATGGAGAGGATAGATAGCTAACATACCCATCTTAGAGAGAGAGATATTTTCTTTTATTAACTACATTTTGCCTAAAAATATATAGTTCTTCAAATGTATTACATTTGTTAGATTTAGACTCATAACTTTTAGAAGTTAAAGCAGGATGCATGGGATATATATGCATCCTAGAAGGGAAAACATGATTATTTTATTTTTGAGATAGTTGTGGAATACTACTGTTACTGTTACTCTAAACCAATAGAAACTCCTCTTGTTTGAGGCCTTTCCCCAAAAGACCAACTAGCTGCAGAATTGGCAAGAATTCCTTGTGGCCTGCAGATACTTAGAAAAAATGTTGAAGTTAAATACCTGGCTTCCTCTAAATACATCCAAATAATAAGAAACTAAGAACAACATGTAACTTTCACTCTCCTCTGGATTACTGTACAATATTGTACAGTATGTACAATATGTCCCTATATTACAATATAGGGACTTACTAGAGCCTGTTTGGCTGAGAACCATGAAGACAGCAAAGAAGCTGGAGCACTGTGGAGCAGGAGAGACGGAGACCTACATTTCTCCAGTCTTAGAAGTCCAGTGCTGGGAGGATCTAATTGCTGACTTCAGTTACCTAATGGGAGAGTATAGAGTAGGCAGAGCCAATCTTCTCAGAGATGTCTAGCAAAGGGATTAGGGCCAAAAGACACAAGATGCAAAAGACAAAAGGAAGGACAATTCCAACTGGATATACTAAAAAAGATTTTTCATGGTGAGGACAGTTGAACACTGGCACAGGTTGATCCAAGATATTGTGAAATGTCCATCTATTGAGATAATCAAACCAGATCCTGAACAATTTGATCCAACTCTAAAGTTGACCTTGCTGTGAGCAGGGGTTGGGCAGGATAAAGTCCAGAGATTCCTTCCAGTCTAAATTATTTTATTGGTTTCATTTGTGGGTTTCTTAGTGCATAGATAGGGGATGTAAGACAGAGCTTTGGAGGCTACCCAAGTGAAAAGGACAAAATATACTAAGAGAAAACAGAATGCCAAAACAAAAGAAAGAAATCTGTGTACCCTTCGGAAAAAAAATCACACACAGTAATTCTGTCTTGAGTTGTGAGTTATTGTTTTCAGATAATAAATGTTCTTTAATAGCTTCATACAAAGCAGGACAGCTGAAAGTATATTAATTTTGCCTCGATATGAGATACCAACTGTTCTGAAAGTTGTAATGTTTCTTAAATATTACAGCATGAAAAAAAAAAAAACAAGCTAACAAACAAAAACCCCTTGTGTTTCTCAAAACAAATTAACATTTTCAAATGCCTTACAGTAGTGATTCCTATAGAGGCATGGATAATGACAAGATGTTGGCAAAAATTTTGTCTCTAGCTGTTTTTGTAACTGCATAAGCTGTTTCATGAAGAAATCCTGCGGATTCATGAAAACATTTAAAACAGGGAGGGTATTGTACAGCTACACAGGTTGCTAGGGCTATTTGTGACAAGAAGAGGATGCAAGAACTCCCTAAAGACACAGGAGATCTCAGGCACCATGAGGAGCGGGGAGTGCAGAATATAACAGCAGGTATCAGAGAATGGTCTATAGGCTGGAGGGAAAAGCACTTCTAGACATTGGAATTTTTATGGATTTGTTTCATGGCTTCCTCATGTACCAGTGTATTGGGACACGAACATTGAAATTATGTAGTTTCAGGTTTTTTAATGCTATTATTTTTGAGTAAGCTGTTCACAAACAGTTGTAGAAATTGAAAGATTTATAACCATATGTCATCTAGCTAGATGTAATGCACCAACATGAGGTTGAACCTCCTTTGCCCACCTTATTCCTGCTATCTCAGGTTACACGCCCAGAAGTTAATGTAATCCAGATAACAGAAGCCTAATTACTCAGTATATCCCTACTTTTAGCATACTATTTACATGGTAAGTGCATATCCTGAATATGTATGTTTTGCAATATTCTGCCCATAAAATTGTTCCTGCTTATAACAATAGAAGGCTCCAAAACTTTTTCAGGAAAACAAAAACAAAAACATTTTCATCTGCCTTGTGTTCACTTGTTGGAGACTTATGTAAATACTGCGGATGATGTGCATTTGGAAGGCTTTGTTGTCCGAGTTTTTGCTGAAGTTCTGTAACGTGAAACTGCCAGGTTACATAGCTTTATGTGATAAATATAATTTAAATGTAAGGATGAAAATGTTATGTTGTTTTTGTTTTATATCTGGTGAGTATGCATTCCAAGTATAAATATCGAAAGGAGGACTTCCAACTAGTCTTATATTAAAGGTAGCAAATAAAAAAGCTAGTCAAACCAGTAGAATGATTTATTAATTCTAAGATAGTTAAAAATGAAATAGTCTGTAGTAATGACTTGTATTGGAATTTGGAATTAAATATTGAAACTTACTTTTTTTAATGGTGAATTATAAAAAGTAAGATGTAAATAGGTGATCTGAATTTTCTGTCTTTGTTTCTCAATGCACAGAAAGAAGGTGAAATAGTTTTTTCAAGGAATGTTATAAGCAAACGCACCATAGGAGGAAAAAAAGAATCAGATAAAAAATGTATCAAATTTTCTTCTCTAGAGTAAAACTCTTTGAAGTATCCTTCAAATACTTGTCCAATTTTATTGCTCCCCCTGTTGCTGCCTATGGCTTCTTCAATATATTCATATTTTTATGCAGATTTTGTTTCACTGCTAATCTATGAAAGCTGGGGGGGGACAGAGGTGATAGGAATAATGGTGTAAGTTGCACATCACATACTGCAGCTCTTTCATCTTGCATCTTCTTTCATCTTTCCTCAGTTTCAAACCTCTTGTCATGTAGGTTACATCATCCCACACTAATAGGCTACACTTACCAAAGCTATAGGAATGTATGAATTATGTTAACTTATACCTACCTGTCAAAATACTTTTCTACTGTGGCCCTCCTTTCTCTCCATCTGCTAGAAAAGATTTATTTATTTTTTTTTAATATCCTGTGAGAAAAGGCTACTGACAGAATGTACAGTACAATCTCATTACCTACTTCTTGGATCCCTGATCATTTTCTGAGTTGTTGAGACTTTTTTGTACATTGCTTAAATCTGAGCAGTTTACCTATTTTTGGAACTCAAACCCACTTTTGTTAAGCCACGTGTATGTATTGACCAGGGTCTTTCTCCTGTTTGCTGTGTTTCTGATCTCTGTCTGTTGTGTAGCAACTGTAGGAGCAAGGGATAGAAGAAAGTTTAAACTGTAGCTTTCTTAAATGACTTCATGCCCTAATGTTTATATTATCTTGGTTTTGCCCTTACTCTGTAAAGACTACAAGACATTTTAGGGAATTCTTTGTGTTTTCCTCTTTTAGTTCTTAAGAGGATGGAAATGGAAGACAAAATTACAACAATGTAAGACGCTTAAATACATGTGAGTAATGGCACAAGCACTTAACACTTATTAAATCAGATTTTTCTTTGAAGCATCAAAAACTACTAAATTTTCATGGGAAGCTTGTGTGCTTCACCATTTTATTGGCAGCCCTTGACTTCCATTCCTAAGACCATGCCAAAACTACATACCAATGTAGAATAATGCTTCGTTAAAATGATACTATATAAAAACAATGTTGTGGTTTAACCCACTAATATTTGCTATTGTTTGGATGTCAAAACAATGAATAATTTCTACAAGGCATAGAAATTTCTACTTGTATGGCAGCCTTAACTTCTCACAAGCCTTCATGAAACTAAGGGTTTGGGAGTGTATTTTGAATACATGGTCAAAAAGTGTGCCGTCTGACCAATGAATTTTGGTCCAGTAACTTATAAAGCTATACTGAACCTACCCTTTGTGCATCTTGTAGAAATCCACACTTGGGTTATATTCCTAAATACGAGGCAAGGCCAGCAGTTCTTAATGGTGTACACAGCTGTGACAGAATGCCATGTCAAACATCACTAGGATTTTCTAGGTCAGACTGTTTTACTGTGTAATAACATCTTGTAGTATAATAGTGCCAAGTTTGCATAAAACTTCTTCCACAGTCCTTCCACAGAAGCATTATGAGAACTTTCTATTATATGAGCACACATCAATTCCAATATTAGCTTGAATTCAGCAGCAATCAAATGTTCTAAACTTAATAGATGCAAATGTGTAGGATCTCATAGCATTTTGTTCAGAGTGTATATGCTGGACAGTATATCAGAATGAACAGTAGAATTTATTTTGATTACATTGTTAATACTTTGTAACATGTAAATTTTTGTGTGGATTTTCAAAAATTTTATTTTCCAAATTTTTGTTTAAATTTAAATATATCATTAAATATATAAAGATCACTACTTCTAACTGTTTGGTAATAGTGGCTTGCTGATGCAGTTGCATTTCCATTTATGTAAATTAGTGGCACTGACAGGTAATGACAATGAAGAAAAACTGAAGATGTCAAATTCCAGCACCCTTGTGGCCAGTATTTTTCAGTTCCTTGGTACAATACTATGCAGCACAAGTAAATTTTTCAAAATCTGTTCCATTTTATAATGCTATTGTTACTGTTGAGTAGTCTACACAGTGTCATGAAGTTCAGATGAAAGCAAATATCGTAAATGAATATGCATTATATTCCCAAACATTGTTTTCATCTGTACAAGAGTCAGAAGGGGTTGACAATACCTTACTCTGGGAGTTTTACTTTCATTCAATGGACATTTGTAGATTGCTTTATTGGAATCAAGACCTTGGAGAAATTGCCATGCACAGTCGTGGCTTGAAGTTAGAAATCTGTTGTTAATTGTTGTAATAATACATTTGCACATGAAAAAATAAAATACACAATTAAAGCTCTTACAGTTCTTAAAAGAAAAGCTTAATCAGTACTTACCATGATTAGCATTTATATTCTTTTTAGAATCTGGGCTGAATACTTATTTGAACTATAAAATTCTAGGTTACTGTATAGAAGAAATAGGTTCCCCCTGTGAAGTTTCCTCCTCTCCTCTAGCTATGCTAGATAAGATCAATACATACACCACTGAGAAGTGAGGGAGTGCATCTCCAGTGGCAGTTTCTCTGATCTCAGTGCAGGTTCTTGTATTATGAGTAATAAACAGAAGACAAGTTGGCTCCTTAAACACCTGTGTAAGACTGCAGCAAAGGCATCATTCATCTGTAAGAGATTAATGAGAGGCCTTCATTTGCCAGCCCTCCTACGAGCACCTTATGTTTGCTGACATCTGATATTTCCAGTAGTAGCTGGAGTTAACACATTTCCAAGGCAGTGCCACATTGGAGCCTTTATCACCTCATCAGCAAGCTCCGCTTGTGTTGGCTCTACACAAGGGACAGGTCATAGGCCACTCCTTGGTGGTCAGTGCTAGCCCAGTCCCCACATGGTGCAAATAAGCTGCCAGCTTGCGCTGATTTTTTTATTTTTGATTTTTCTGTGCATGCGACCAGAATGCCTGAAGGTAATTCCTGTTGTTCAGTCAGTCTGTTAGACAGGTGCATTATTTTCCAATCTGTGACTTCACAGGTCTGCAAAATGCATTGGACATGTATGTCATTGCATAAAAATTATTTTATTTAGTACAGACATAAAACATGAGAATATTGCCTAGAGAATAAATGTCCTGCTAAGGGAAAGAAAAAGAGAAAACCTTTCATCTTGTAAAACGTACCAAAATCTTGTTTGTAGCAAACGGAGAAACAAATACTTCTTCCACACAGGCAAGGCTGTTCCTTGTTCTTTATATTATCTAAAACTGAAATAAATAATAATAATAATAATAAAGTCATCAGAGAAACCTATTATCAAAATCATTGCTATAAGATAAGTTAAGGTGGTACTTAGAACAGATGATACATAGCACATTGCATGGTGTGATACATAAGATCCTTTTTAGATATCGATAATAGATTAGAGTGGCAAGTTGAATCTTACCAATTAAAGTTTTATATACTTGTTGTTCAGGTTTTGTTATTCCAACAACTTTGATATTTGTTAGTCTGTGCTAAGGCAAAGAAACACTTTATGAATTCATGAGGGGCTTTGTTGAATTTTTTTCAGATAAAGTATATTGTTTTTCATCCGGACTAGAATTCTGATATAAAGTCTGTATCATAATAGCTTTGCCTAATAGGTGTGTATCTGTTAATTACTTTAATTTGGGTCTATACATCAGAATGAATGCTTTGTCAGTGATTAAGATTTTATACCCATACATTTATACTCCCAAACACTCCCCACCATGCCATCCCATTTGTCCTTAAGTACCTTTTAACTAACACTTCTGGATGAGCTTATAGATTATGACCTTAAACCCCGTCCTCCTAAATATATCTGCATATTCAGGGGACTGGAGCACCTCTCCTATAAAGACAGGCTGAGAGACTTGGGGCTGTTACGCCTGGAGAAGGATCTGGGGAGACCTTATAGCTGCCTTCCAGTACCTAAAGGGGGATACAGGAAAGATGGGGAAAGACTTTCAGAGTGTGTAGCAATAGGACAAGGGTAAATGCCTTTAGGCTAAATGAGGGTAGATTTAGATGAGACATTAGGAAGAAATTATTTACTATGAGGGTGGTGAGGCACTAGAACGGGCTACCCAGAGAAGCTGTGGGTGCCCCTTCTTTGGCAGCATTCAAGGCCTAGTTGGATGGGGCTTTTGGCAACATGGTATAGTGGAAGGTATCCCTGCCCATGGCAGCAGGTTGGACGAGATGATCTTTAAAGTTCCTTCCAGCTCACACCAATATATGATTCTATGAAATATTCAGAAAGTTAGCATTGCATCTAAGGGGCCTAAATTCACCTTCTCTGTTCACTACAGTGGGAAATTCTTTATTTAAAACAGTAAACTTCTTGTTAATTGTATGTAAGTGGCTGAATTACTAGCAGGTCAGGTAGAACAAAAAAAATCCTCACATATATTTTCTCCCTGGCAAGACTTATTTCATACACACTTTACTTTTGGACTCCCTCCTAAAGGAAATGTATGGTACTGAAACTTTCTTTTGTTTCATGCTTGGTATTACTGTGGGATAGAAACAACTGGCCCAAAGCTAATTTTAAGGAAGCATAAGCATATGCTGTTGTTCATTTTCAAATATATCTTCTTTTCTTTGGAGCTGTAATGATTCACATTGTGCTTTCCCCACCACCATGAAACAGCTTGGTAATGCCAGTCCCTTAACTCCTTCAATGCCAATGTTTATAAGGCCGAACAGGCAAAAATTCCCTTTTAGTCTCTTCTTCTAAAGGATTTCCTCCTTCCTTTCCCTTCATGTTAAGATAGAGGAAAACATCAGAGGATTAGACAAGATATTTTCTTCAGCAGAAAATGTTAAATTTGTGTTAAATTTCTTAGCTAGTTCTAATAGCCCTGCAGTTGAGTAGAAAAGAAACCATCAGCAAAATAAAGTTTCTGAAAAGTAGTAAAGAACTAACCCAATTTCTGTTGCAACTCAGTGACATCTCTGGGAAATCTGCAAATGGGACATGAGCTTCCTACAAGTTAGTTTGCCATATGTATCAGCATAAAGTACTAGATATTTTTATTAAAATACTTAGAGGTACTTGCTCTAAAGCATTATCTGCTGCATTATCATCTGGCTTAGATTCTGGCCTGGTAGAGAACAAAGCCAAAATGAAGGGATACAGAAGTTTGTGCTGTGCCTGAAGTTCAGCCTTGTAACTCCAGGTGGGAGCAGATAGAGCCTCTCAGGAGCACACAAACTACTGATTCCCATGAAGGGTGAGGTTTTCAGGAGCTTATCCTGAATGTTTCTGTAAACGTCATCATTAGGCAGCTCTTTGGTCATTGTATTAATGGTTGAGGGTCTTATTGTGAAGCCTGGGACCTCTTATGCTTTTCTGTGCATCTCACTATGATTTTCAAAGCAATATATTCAAAAACTGTGTTACTACACCCACATCCCTCTCCCTCCTCCCCCCATCAAGCTTTTTGTGAAAACGACAAGGCCTCAATCTAATTTGAGTCTTCCAAAGAAAATGCTAGAAGTCCCAGCTGAAGGGGATGAGACACAGAGGGCTGCAGGTGGGGGAGGCCGGACCTGGGCCCTGTCAGGGGGCTCCGGGGGCAGCTGTGGGCAGTTCAGGTGAAGAAGCTCTGCAGGAGGCTGGGCTTGAGGGCACAGAAATAGTCAGCCCAGAGAAGCTGGAGCCTGTTTTTCAGCAGCCATGGAAAAGATGTAAAAGAAGGTGCCTGTACCCTGCTGCCTAACTTGCTGTGGTTTTGGAGGGGTTGGTCTACTGCTGAGCTATGGGAGCTGCAATGCACACGTATTGAGCAGTGGGAGCTTTATCTGTAAGTGATTCTAGAAGCATTTGAAAGGGCTGAGGATTTAATAGAGAGCCACAGTGAGACTAAAATTAATAGGGAGCTATAACAGAATGATAATGTGATTGTTATTTTTATTTTTTCTGGGCCTGAGGGGAGGGAAAAAAACATTCCTCAGGAAAATGGGTGGAGTTTGAATACAGTAGGGTCTTGTGAGCTAAGATGGCGGCTGAGGCCGTGTGAGGAGGGGGTACTAGGGGAAAGGAGGTTAGTTTTGTGTTCAAAAGTACATAACTTAGAACGTAGACCTAGAATCCTAGGATTTTAGGGCATTTAACACTATTTTACAAAGGAGAACTACTACTCCTGGTCATGGGTTGGATGTTAGATTGCGTGTGAAGCTGAATTTTATACCATTCTTCGTAAGGCTCCAGTAGCTTTTTCTGAGTAGCCTTCTGCTCTTTTCTCTAGGAAAGCAGAAGCTTTTTTTTTTTTTTTTTTCTTCTCTCCCTGAAGGACTGTATTATTTGTGTGTTGTAATTTGACTTACTGAAAGCAAGGGTGGAAAACTCCATGATAAGTAGAGGAAAACCTGAAGTTAATAGGAGTGAAGTGGAATAAGATGGCCTTGTGTGCTGCGGCCTGTGTGGAGACGGACATGCTTCATTTCAGAGTGTTACTGCAACAGCCAAAAGGTTTTTATGCATGGTTAAACTTCCAGATCTCATGGTGTGGATAAAGTATGAGACGCTAAGATGTTTGTAACAACATGAGTGGAAATAAGGCTCCAGTTATGAGGACTGTGCTAAATCTCACAGTTAAGTGGTGCAGTATTACAGCTAGAGGAAAAAATGCTGTATTAGACTAGCTCCTTAATGGAATAAGGATCGTAGCCCAGATAAAATATGTGAGTGTGTTTCGATCATGCTCAGATTGAGAACTATGTTACTCAGTGGACAGTCATAGTGCTAGATCATGGTCACACATATTTGAAGTCGCATAAGTAAAAAAAATTGTTTTCTTTCAGTTTCTTGTTTGTTTGTTTTTTGTTTGTTTGTTTGTTTTTCCTCCCGCACTTGGGCTGTAGAGGAAAGTAATGGGAGCAGCTGGAGCTCTTGCTCATGAGCTGCTGAAAGCACCTTCCCTGATCCTCCAGGCAGCCTCCTTTCTTGGAAGCACTAGCTCCTGAGACAACAGCAAAGTGAAGTTGCTATCTTAAATAAACTAAATGGATCAGGTGCATTTGCCATTTCCATCAGCTATTTCAACCTTTATCTCACTGCTTGTATAGATGTCAGACAACTGTTCACAATACAACTGTTTGCAATCTGTGAGGTGGATATTCAGGTATGTCTAGGGAAGGTACAGGGACTAATCTTGTGTGTAACAATGATGATAGGTGCTCAGTTTAACTATGGACGGAATGTGAGACTTTACCAGGACTGAAGGAAAAAAGCTTTTTAAAAAAAAAAAAAAAAAAAAGAAGTTTTTATACATGCTGACTTGTATGGTAACCAGAAATTTGCTGGTTCATGTGTGTTAAGAGCAGCCAAAGATGCTGTTATGTGTCTTAAACTCCCCCTGGAGATGGGATGATATTCAGTGTACTTGTTCTGCCTAACTTAGCATAGTCAGTAGACAGGGAAAAAAGAGGCTACCCTGGAGGTCATGAGCATGGCGTGTGTGCTCTGGGCTTCAAGAAAAAGCCTGTTTGTCCCAGTTGACTACTCCTGCAGTTTCCTTCATATCAGCTACCTTTATGTGCTGAAGTTAATTTCTACCTTGATGACAAAAAGGCTAATGTAATCCATGTATAAATGCTATGAAATGCTAAGCAGGCATGAAAAGACAGTTCAGCCTCTGCAGTTGGCACAGCTATAATTGCTATTGGAATATTATGTAGTGTTTGTGGTTCTAGAGGGAGGCCAAAAGCTGCAGGGTTCAGAGGAGCTTATTTTTCCCCACCCTTAATGTAAAGTATAGAAAACATTTCCCAAGGTCAAGAAGCCTACTTTATTAGTGTATCAAACCAAAGCTCTGAAGAAGAATATGATTGGTTTATAAATACACGCATCCCATTCTGTAATTTGATAGAGGATTAATCAGTCAATCCAGCAGACAAAATACAACAAAAATTAGTCTTGTAGTGGAAGAAGAACCAACTTGCCCAAAGTTAAGAATACATACTTAATCATTTACGTAAATTAATTGCTCTTGGAGCAACTTACCTTGGATGATAATTATGTAATTGAAATATATTTTAATCTACTTGGGATGTTTTTCAGGAGTGTATTCTGTATTTCAAGTAATGATATTATACATAGGTAAGGAATTTACATAAGGAGATCTCATTGCCTCTGATATGAGGGACATTAGGCTAAAGGATTATAAAGGTTTTTCTGGCCTATTTAAAAAAAGCAACAAATTTCCTCTAATAGGGCTACAAAAATGACTGTGTATTACACAAAGTAGGAAAATTCTCCCTTCTTAAAGGTGAAGCAAAGCTCCTAATGCTTTGCTTGATTGATTAGCCAGCACCAAAGGACTGCCTGAATGAGGGAGGAGAGGAAGTATATTTTTGAACTAACAAATCTCTACTTTTAAATCCCTTAGTTCAGAAATTTATCTATAATTAGAAAAAAGACATCCATATGGTGACTTTTCTAGTCCCAGATGGGTAGCTGTCATTTTGCACATGATCTTTGCTTCTCTTTTGAAGTAGAAATGAGTAATCTTGGAAATATTAATCTGACTTCAACTATATTTATCCTTCTATCAACAGTGATGACACACTTCGATTTCTTTCTTGGCGTTTGCAGTATGTGCTGTGGTGCAGAGGATTCCAGTTGCCATAATATTCAGTGGAAAGAATAATTATCACAGGGAACTGTAAGTAAGTTATTATGGACTATTTGTATTTTTAATTAGCAAAACCAAAATTTTCAAGAGTGGCGACACAAAAATATGCCAAATTTGAATCTCTGCTAAAGGGGTGGTAGAAAGTGTTTCATAAGTGCTCAGGCTTGGCTCCCCTCTCTGGCAATGTATTACCTGGCACAGGAACAGCTGTACACCTGCTCCTGCCTGGCAGGCTGCCACTGGGAATAGTTACGTTGGAGCAAACAAAAAGTAAAAATGATTCACCATGCCAGGAAAGATGTTTTGGTATTGGACTTTTTTTTGATCTTAACTACTAGAGTATTAAGCTTTAGCACAGTTCTTTCTGCCCTTGTCAATATAGTTTTTGTGATGACATAACTACAGGTGTCTTATGTGGTTAGGCTTCTTTTTTTTGCTGTTGTTATATGTGGTGATGGGAGTTATTGTGTGTATACAGGGCAGGTATTCTGTAGTGGGCATTATGACTCTGTGTAACTTTCCCTCTCTCCTTTGTGAAAAATAATTTTGGTTGCTTCTGCTTAAATATCCACATAGGCTAGCAATCTCTAAATGGTACAAAAACTTGACATTCCTCTTTGTAAACATTCTTCTTAAAATGCAATCTTATTTTGGAGGGGGAAAAAAAATGTTACACTACAGTTGTTACCACAGGCAGTGTCAGAGGCAAGAGGCCAGATCCAATCAAATGAAGTAAATGGAATTACCCTGAATTTACTCCTGTATAAGTGGGAGCTTGTTTCAAGCCCCAAGCTACATGAAAATGATTGCTGTTCTTTTCGCTAGCATTGCCCATATGAAAACTGACATAAATACAACCTAGAGTGAACTTATTTAGCAAGTCATAGGGTACACTTTTTCACCATGATTGAATGGCCTTAAGAATGCAAGTTTCAGATTCATGAAGGAGCAGAGGTGCCTGAATTCTATTAAGATCAATACGAATTAAATGCCTAAGTGATGTAGGCCTATGTCTTGGAAAACCCTCAAGCATTTTTTTTTTATCAATGCAGTGATCTTTCATCACTCTCCTTGTGATTAAATTTGACTTTTTTTCTTTAACAACTATGAAACACCTGAGGAGAATAAATTTTCTAAGTTTACTTCTTTAGGTTGGCTTATGGTAAGAAATCAAGGTTTTAGCATTGCTGGCTTCATAGTAGGGGAATTTTAGCATAACTGTAAAGTTTGCAAGCAAATGAAGAGGTAATATTGAATATTGACTTTGCCATGACAAAGGCTGGGGAGGACTGCAATCCACAGTGAGGAGAGACCCTTCGTGGACACCCGCATGGAGTTGGAGAATACAGTTGCATATGTGGCTGTATTATGACTTCAGAAGGAACTTAATACTTCATATCTTGGTGTCAAGTCCCCTCCCCACACACACACCCGCAGCTGTAGCAGATACCAAAAGAAGAGGTTCTATTCCTCTATCGATCTAATTCTTAAAACTTTTTCTGGGATTTAAACTGACAAAGTCGGTTTACTCTTTTACTTTAGTTGTTCTTTTAACAACATTGCTGTACAAAAAGATAGAAGGTTCAGAGAATGTCCTTGGAAATAAGCACACGTGGGTTAGAGCAGTAAGAAAACAGTAGGAAGGCATCACTGCTGTGATTTACTGGCTTGTTCTAAAGGAAGATGGAAAATGTGTGCATCCCATGATTAAGTACCTTGCTTATTTTGCTGCGTGTCTCTTTAAAGCTGTGAATATTAGTTATCAAAAACAAGCTGCACGTTTTACAGATATGAGATTTAATAATCACCTAGCACTTACTCTTTGGTAATTCTAAGCTTGAATTTTACCTTTAAATGCTTGACTAAGTATGTAAGTTTAATAAAAACCTGTATATATGCTTCGGGTACGCATTGAAGATTTAAATATTGTGGCAGAAACAAGCTCTGATGGCTATAGAAATATTTGTTGTGTACCTCTCATCCTAATGGTACCCTGATACTTCATCAGTAAACCAAGCCACTGTAACTAAGGTGGCAACAGCACTGTTCAAATCTTGAGTTCTCAGAAGACTATGGGAAATATTGTAAATTCAACTGAACTAGAAAATTGTGGTTAATTGGAGGGAACGATAATTACTCAAATGATGGGTGCACAATAAAAATATTGGATTTAGGCAGGCTCTAAAAAGATATGCAAGTGGGGCAGATTTCTGCCCTTGTACAGGGGGACATTTTTAACTTAAAACAGGCAAAGTGAATCTCGGCAAGTTAAGACTTGGTAACTGCAAAAGTTTCATGTTTGACTTGAATTTGAGAGTTGTGGGTTCTTTCAACTGACTCTTCTTCACTCAGAGCCTAAGAAATGCCAACGTAGAAAAGTTTCCTAGGTTACAGCTCTCTTTCCATTTGCAGTTTCTGCTGGAGACTTGCTACCACACTAAATTGGCAGGCATCTTGCAAAAAGATACACAAGGTAACAAAGAACACCAAATCACACATGGTATGCTGTAAAACAATATTTTCCTCCTTGTAGAACAAACATACAGACCATGTCCAAATCTTTCTGTTGGTCAAAATGGTTCAAAACAAGGACATTCTGCTGCTGTACTTCAAAGTTCTCCTCGTAACTGATCAATGCTCAATAAGGGTATTAAACCACCCATCACCCCATGTTCTTTTCATTAAATATAACTGCTTAGCATCTTGATCTAAGGCTCCTAACACACAGTTTCCAGATCAGAAGTCTAGCAGAAAAAACTATTTAAAAAACAAAACAAAAAACAACACACAAACAAAATCTGCATACACACATGGATTGTGTTTTATATTGTTGGTTTTATTCATGTTGAATGATTTAGTCCTTAAAAATTACTTATTGTCACCTAATTATATTTATCTTGACTTCTCTTGGAATGTAAATACAATTGAAGAAGCAAAAGGCAGGAGATGTAAGAGTGGGAATGATTGTCAGTCTACAGAGTTTTGGGACAACCACAGCTGAATTTTGCTGTTACCCACAATAAAATATGACGTATTGCTAACTGGTAAAACCTGGTCTTCTGCCATGTGTAATGTGTTTGGTGCAATTTTACCAGATGTAATAAAAAAATTATTGTGATTAATTTTAAGCAAAGGATCAAACAGACCAATGGAAATAGTTAGGAATCTCTTATGAACGGAAGAATTTGTGCAAAAACAAGTGGTAGGCTCTCAGTGAATGAAGCTCTATTCCAGTGCGTTTGTTTTTTTATTAGTCTAGGAAAGGGTTGTAAACAGTTTACAATATAATCACCATAGTAAAGGGAACTGTCCTATCAATATGTGTGCAGGTGTGGCACTTTCTAGAGAGGTTTAGGGATCTGATCCCTATTCTGTTCCTGTTCTGACCTAGTTCACTTAATTGCGTGCTGTTTGTCAGTTCCGTGAAAATTTTAGAACTGTATGATCAGAGAGGAGACTGAACCTTATATTCTTTTTTGCTACTGTTAATGGGAGTATGCATGGATAATCTAATGTATAGCAACAACTAGAATGCCTTCTCCAACCTTTGAATTCTTATCCTTCCTTGACACTAGCTTTAACATGTGATCATATGTTATGCTATGTAAATACCAAATCTTTAGTATGTATAAAGTCTCTACTTCTCATATACACATATAGAAAAGAGGGATGAAATCTGTGCAAAGAAGAGTTGTTTAGAATGGAACAGAAGGGAGCTATGGGAAGCATTGCCCTGTGGTACTGCACAGGCTGCTGCTTCACAAGGCTTTGAGCAAATTAGAAACTATGTGATTGAGAATAACTTCAGAAATTTGAGAGAAAAGGTGCAATTAATGTCAGTTAGTAACAAAGTAATTATTCAAAGACTAAAGTTCAATTATTTTATTGTGCCTAATATGTTTCTAACGCATTTGTCGCCCATCTGCGTTCTGAGGCTATGTCGTTACTGAATTTATTATTGGCCCAGTGTCCATCCACGTGTTTCTCTGTGCTTCAGAATCACTTAAACACAACGAAAGCAAATGCTGAGAGGCAAGTTTTAATAGTATTGAAGTAACATTTCCTTCTGGGCCTTGGCCATACTGTTTTAGCTAGATTCATGTCCCTTTAGGTGGGTTCTGGAGCCCTTATTTGACCAAACACATAGGTGGGAGACTGGTTATATGTAAATCTGTTTGAGTCTTGCCTGCTCTTTAGGAAGGATGCAAGTTAAAATGCTCAAATACCTCTGAAAAATCCTTTGAATTTTGTGTATCCTTAGGTAGCTGTGATAGACTTCTTTCTTACAATGTGTCTGGTTGTTCTTCTGTTATGTTACATCCCCTCTTCACATTTAGGTGAGGTGGAACGATAAGAGACTACCAGTGAGGGATTAAACAATAGAAGTGATGCTGCTTCTGGGCACCAGGAGGACTGTAATAATGTTGATGTCCCATGTTGTTGGAGTCTCTCCATATGGGAATTTTTCTATCCAAACTGCATTGTAATTCTATTTCCAGTGTCCATTTCTCAGTTACTTGAAAACTATCTTCATTCCTAAGGGAAACATCTTATTTGAGCACTTCAAAGTTATGCACAGAATTTACTGCTCTATGAAAATGATGAGTTATTTGCTCCTCTCAAAAAAAGGGAGTCCTGGGACTGCAGGTGATTAGAATGTTGCAGGGCTGCTTTATCAGCTATGTTATAGCCTGAGTTACTGCCTTCAGCTGTTCTTTATCTGGTGTTTACAAATACTTCTTTGCATCAGTGTCTTCTGCTGCCTTTTTATCTTCTTTTTATCACTATGTCAGTAAAAGCCAATTTTGTCACTCTCCTCTGGTTACCTATTTTCTGCCTCTGTTGACTGGCTAGTTGTTACACTATTTCTGTGTTATTGGAAAGCAGCTTTCTTTTTATTCTCTTCTAGCTCCTGAAAGCTGTGATTGCAAAATCACACCAAGCAATTCTATTGGGTTTTATTTATCTCCCTCTGCTACTATTTGCATTTTACTGAAAGTCATTTCTGATTTTTTTCCTTTTTTTTTTTTTTTTGTAAACGCAATTAGCTCCTGTGAATAGGAAACTGTTTTTCTTGATTGCTTTTTAGTGAAGTACTTTTTTTTTTTTTTTTTTTTCCTCCCTTGAGACAAAATTGTAAACAGGACTGTTTTGGAAGGTATTTTTCCTTGCCTTTGGATTTTGAGAGAGGAGACTAACATCTGTTAACAAGTAATGTTTAACTGAAGACTTGAAACAATTGTCCAGATCCTAGGCACTATAAACTGTTAGCCTTTGAAATCTGTAAATCTCTGCACTGATTGAAAATCTTCCCTATTTAAAAAAATATAAAAAAAATTTAAAAGCGATGTGCCAGATTCAATCATTGACTTATCCTGACAGGAGTTTCTGAATGTCTTTCTGCTCAGTTAATTAGCTCATTCTCTGATAAGAATTATTTGGAAGGTACCTCATGGGCATAGTGTGATGAAACAGTATTGAACGGTGAAGGAGTGTATTCAGTGATCCTATCATATCTAGATGTTAATCTGACACTGATTGTCTATATGTTCCTTTTCAGAGAAAACCCCAAAGATACTCCATCATCTAAATTACATTTCCCAATCTTGCCTAATTTGTAAGTCTTTAATTCGCTATTCTCTCTATCCATTAGTAACTTAGGACTCTTGTGTCAGGTGTGTCCTTTGAAGGAATGTACACATCTGGCATGGACTCATTCTGCACTTAGAAAGCAGAAGGGAAGTTCTTTGCATTTCCATGTTGAGTATCCTCTGGGATACTTTTCTATTGATTTTTGTAAATTATGTTACGGTAATATAACCTGTTCAATCTATTTACTCTTCTGTTATCACTAGGACGTTGTACTTCCTGACTGGAAGGTTCTGACAAAAAGAAGCCCATAGGAGGCAGTGGCATTGGAAACAATGAATAATAACCCCAAATGAATTCTCAAGTAAATGAATTTTAATTTCTTTTAAACTGAGTTCAGAGGATGATTTATTTATTTATCTTTAAAGCCTCTAACTAGAAGAATCTGCATGTTTAACTTGTTATTTTGCAGGGACTTTATTTGTTTTAAATTTGAAAACAGCTTGTGAATTTTTATGCAGTCTGGTTTTTATAACCATCCAAAGGTACCTTGTGATGATTCAACTGTTAATAATATCTGTAGATTGGAGCTGCTAAGGTGTTTTTTGTGTTTTGTCTGTTTGTTTTGTACTGAATATTCAATATCTCAGCACAGGAAATGGCCAAATCTCATGTTTCAAGCTAGCTGGCTGATACATGTTTTTAAAGTCAGTCTTCACTGAAAGCTTGAGCAAGCTTTCCTGTCCTCTCATGTCAGGAGACTAAATGTATTAAATATCTCTTAAAGTTGTGCACTTATATTAAGATATGATAAACTTGTTTATTTAAGAAACTTAAAATATTTTCTGAGTGAAGTGTTTGGCTTCAGTGATTCAGAGTCCTGAAGAATTTAAAAATGTTTTCAGGTGTTCAGACTATTAAGGTATTCAAAGCAACTGTTATTAGTACATAGTTTCTGGCATGTGTTAGGGGCAAGTATGCTTAAAACACTTTTTTTTCCACTTTATTTTCTGTATAGGAATTAATTGAGGTGAATTATTCTGAATGTGTTTATCTACCTTAATCCTAGTGATCAGGCATAGCTGCAGTATTAAAAAAAAAAAAAAAAAGTTAAGAACATTGCAAGGACCTCTTCGAAAATATATGGAAATGACAAACTGCATTAGGATTGCGTATGTGTTCTTTAAAGCTTCACTGAAATTCTAATCCTTGTCACTTTGAGTCTAAACAATGAAAGTAGTAGTATGGGTCTTGATTGTAAATGTTATTTATTTCTGTAGCATTTGCCATCGTTATTCTATCCGAAGTATTTGTTATGGGTTTCTTTAAAGAAGTTTAGAAGACATCATTGGACGCAGCTATATAACTGACCATAGTGTGCTATTTTAAAGTAGCTGAGGTGACTACATTAACTAAGAATACCACAGTATTAGTCTCCTCGTTTGCAAGCAGTGATGCTTCATTGCTATGCCCTTGGAAATATCATCAAATTAAAATTCATAAGTAGCCTAATGTTTGTCACTGTATGAACTTACATCAACTCTAACTTGGTTAAATTTGTTACTGAAGAAAAATTAGTGAATTATTCTGTGTTTACTAGTCTCAGGCATCCTGAGGTACAGCACAGTGCTACACAGAACACTTCATGCTGACTCCCTGCCATATCTCCTTCTGGTGGGACAGAACAAATACCTGCAGAGGTGGGCTTAATTTAGCATGTGCTAGGGCATCAATATTTTTGCAGCAAAGGTAGAGATTTTCCTATTTGTCAGCCTTGACTCTTTGTCATCACAAGTCCCATGAAATGATAGAGTTTGCCAATGAACCGATATCAAAACAATTTTGATTCTGTCCTCCAGAGTGTCTGCGAACTCTTTTAGATTATTGATATTAATTATTGACAGTTTTATAAATTCATCATGACTAGAAATATCCAGGCTCTTAACATTAGATTAACTGTCTGTTAAGGACAGACTTGTGCAAAAACTTCTTTGAAATGACATCATAGTCTGACAGCAAAATATTGGTAACAATTCTGAATGTTTTGTATCCTTGGCTTTGCAGCTGAAGCGTGGTAGGTTTGCAGGTTTCATATGTTAAATCCTGGTGGGTAAGCCAAAAGGCTGGTGTTTCACAGATGAATATGTGGTACTCCTGGAGTTTCATGACTGACTAGCATAAAAATCTGAAGAGCTGCTCTTTGGATTTGTATTCAAATAGTGCAATATACAGCACTATAGTTAGAAACTACATGTGCAGTTCTTGCTTGTACTTCATCTCTTCAGCATGATTGTCAGATTGTGCATGACAACTGACAAACCACTTAAAGGTAACATCTGTGACTCAGTGAGCCTAAGTAATTATGCCCAGCCTCTAGCATGTGTCTGTATGCTTTGAGATAAACCCTTTTGAAATGGCATCTCAGAATATCAGTAGGAGAAAAGGCACAAACTCTTGTGTTGTTGTTTTTGTTTTTTTTTCCTATTGCCTTCATCTTCCACTTACAATTAGCAGATTTTGATATTTACTACTGTTACCTAGTAAATATAATTTGTGTTACATTTTCCTGCAGTTCTTCCAAAATGAACAGTTTGGAAATAACCATAGTGATGCAGCTACAGGTAAGTCAGCTGCACAATTAGGCCATATGATTGGCGTGTGGTCTGAACAGATTCCGTCCTGTGTTGCTGTACCGTTACTCGCTCTATTTTCACCTGTGTCTGTGCAGATATATTGCAACTTTCTGTGTACCAAATGTCCAAGGATTATTTTCCAACAGAGGAAACTGTGGGAGAATGTTCCTTCTAAATACAGAAAGACATTTAGCAACAACTGCAACTTAAATGACAGCAAGCAAGCACCAGAAGAATAAATATGTGCATCGTATATAATTTGGGCAAAAACACTTGCAATGACATGGGGAAACTTGTGGTGTAGTCATAGCTGTAGTGCAACAAGTCTTAATGGAATATTCAGCAATAACTTGGATTTAAAGAAGGTACGAAAGGAACCTCTAGAGTATTTCTTTGCTGCTAATTCTGGAAGAGTCTTCTATTCATTATTCTCTCTTTTTTTGTCTCCTTTCTTTTTGCTATGACTTTCTTGCTGTATCTTCCCCTGTATATTTCTCTTCTCTTCCTGTATTTTATATTCAAGCTGAGATATGTTTCAGATGCTTCAAATCACTCCTCCACTACTTCCTGTGTACATCCCAACCCCACTGCAGCAGAAGATTCACCTGTTCATCCCACATAGGTGGAAATTGCCATACTAATACCTCATGAAGGCTTTGTCAGTATGTCACTTATGCACCCTTAGGCCAGTGCTATTTATGTTGCTTTCTTCACTTGGGGCATAACTATGTCTCACAGTAAGTTAATCTCAGCCTTCTGAGTGCTGGAATCTAATTACCCTGCTTTATTCAAGCAGCTGCTACAAAGAGTTGAAAAGCAGAAGTCCCTTTGGTGCCCATTATGAGCAGGTTTTGCTGTGTTTGTTTTGCAGAAGCATTCATATTTTCCAAAAATGAGAGCACTGACTATCTGCAAAGAAGCTCGTGCGCAAACTTGCTGTTACATGTCGAAAAATAACACAAAGTTTCATATGACTGTGTGACAGTTTATATGAATAAGCCAGCTCTTGTTTTACTCAGACTGAAGGGATCACTACTGGTGGGCTTTGGCCTGAAGCGCTCCCCAGACTGCCCTGAACAGTCGAGCAGTATCCTGTTAGTCCCAGCGGGGTTTTTTTTGTTGTATGTGTACTTCATCCTCTCTTCCTCACTTTAACAGTGATTCACTTACCAATATGGAATTCTCTTTTACTGTGGTCATGTGGATTTATCAGCCACTGCAGTTAATTTATTGGGAGGCTACAATTTGGTCACATATCTCACTGTTAAGTGTTTGGTTAAGGAAGAAAATAAATCTGTAGCATGGTTGAAATCAGTGGGCTAACTTTTTACAGTTTTTACAGTTATGATTAGAGCAGTTCAATCCAGTGTTTTAAGTACTCTAATGTAGAGAAATACTTAAATATTTGAAAGGGGAAAAAAAAGATCACAGGAACACAAACGTTTAAGTCTGTCTGATCAGTGCTTAAGAATAGTATTACACAGCTGGAGAAGGAGCTCTCCTTGCTGTGTATGAATAGCCCTTCTTAGATAATGCTGCCAGGTATAAAAGTTTTGGAAGTCAGGAGTGCGTATTCTGTTAATATTCTTGTCTCTTCTATTTTGATGAAATGTTCAGCTGCTGGTCACTGGCATTGCTCTCAGTGACAAAATCATTATTTTTTTTCTAACTCCTAAAAGGACTGCTTAAAAAGTGCTTTGCACAGTCCCAGGTGGGAAATGAGGAATCGGAATGGGGATGGAGATCAGTTGTTCTACATAACTGCTGCTTACTCAGATATACAGGGCTTTGTGCGGTTCATTTATATCGACTTGCTCTACGTGAGTGATCAGAAACTGTACTGCACCATGTTAGGAAAATCTACTGCTGTGGACTGTGAATCAGAATTCCTAGCATCGGCTTTTTCCCAAAATTAAATGGATCTATAATAAATCAATTTTCTTGGGAATAAAAATGTCAAACATTGGCATTTCTAATTAAAAAGGTGTGTCAGTTTCTTAAAATTTAATGTCTCATGTCTCTACTGGTCTGCTACAGCAGTAATACTGTTCACTTGACACCTCATAAATAATTTTCACTTGAAGACTTCTATATGGAAGACACTTTAGATCATCTGAATGAATTAATACATAAGAATTTCATGCATTGCAAGGAAATGGGTGAAATTAATACGAAGTGCTAAAAGTCATCAACAGGAACTATGTAACTTTGGATGTAACTCTTCATGTTGCTGTGAATTAATAACCTTCACTACTACTATTAATATTTTATGTAATCAGGTCAACAGAGAAAAACAATATTGTATTCTATGAGCTCCCCTATGTGAAAGCCATTCCTAATTCCTTTTAGGATACAGAGAAGTAATCCGTAATAGCTGTAAGGTGACTTTGCTGAGATCTTGTATGTGCATGCAAGCTCCATGGTTTTTTGGTATGTTTTTTTTTTTTGTGGTGGTTTTTGGTTTTCCGTGTTTTGTTGTTGTTTTGCCAGAAGTCTTATGCTATGATGTTTTAGTGCATTTCTGAAGGTAAAAAGATGAAGAAATTGTTTAAAAACAAAAACCCAAACAAGCTTTTTTTCGTTTTCAGTGCATTTTATAAAAATTCTGTAAATAGTTCTGTGATACAAGGAGGGCTTACGGTTAATCACTATTGTTATTGGCCCTTGAGAAAGCCCCTTCCCCCCCTTCCCGCCCCCCCCCCCCCCCCCCCCCCCCCCCCCCCCCCCCAAAAAAAAAAGAAAAAGACACAAAATAGTATCAAGTATATTGCACTTTTTTTTTTTTACCTGCATGTGCGCTATTTCCTTTGTGCACATGTTTACCTAGTTCTGTTCCAGGTTTCCAGGTAGTTTTGTTTTAATTGGGTTTTGTGGTCTATAACCTTTGTAACCCAGCAAATTATCTTGTTGCTTAAGGCTGTCTATTACAATGTACACACCAGCTAATTTTGTGCAATTTTCCTTATTCTAAAGACCCAAGCTTGAGGTACCAGGCATTCTTCTGTTTACTTGGCATATGTGATGTGGGTACATTTTTATTGCCCACATTCCACCTCTTCATTAGTCCCATTCTCTGTTTTCATCTCAATTAAAATGTCAGGATCTGCCACTTCTTTGCCAACTTCATGATGGCCTACACTGGCAAACACCCGGAGCTGTGCTATAGTCACTTCTGCAGGTGGAGAGGGCAGTGTCTCTTGAGGTTTGATTTTTGAACACTGTGTATTGAAGCTGCCTTTTCTAGCTGTCTTGATCTCTGAATCTGATTGTTTGGGATGGAAGCAGAAACTTAAGACTGAAAGGGACCTGTTTTTACTGTTTTATTTTTACTATTTTTATTATGAAGTTCAAACAGTAACTTGCTGTTTCAGTAGCTCTTTCATATCATATGCAATTATTTTGTCTGGTTTTATCTTCTGGTCCACTTAAAAAGTAAGGAATTTTGTTTTGGGACATAACCTGAAGTGACCAACTGAAACTATGGTTCACATGAATCTGTATATTCCCCCCGAACTTGTGACTTGCTGTGCGCAGGACAGAGAGGTCAGCATATCTAAATGAGAAACTTTCACTGCATGGCATGTGGTATTTGCCACTTCTGCTTTCCAACAAGTTGTTTTTTTAATTGAATATTTATATTTTAACCTCAACAGTGAACGGAGGGAGACAAACTGTCGCACCTTTCTGTCCCCGGCCTCTTATATAGCCATATGCAAAAGCACAGAGGACACACAACAGCCCAAATACCTTCATAGTATTTTTTACTCACTTCGTACTGCACTGAAATTATTCTAGATGCACAGTAGTAGTAATTGGAGAACAGCAACCTGAAATATATTGCAGCTGCACAGGAAATCTCATACTTTTAGAATGCAACATTTTTTATGAGGAAAACCCATTGCCCTTGAGGGGTTACAGTCCAAGGAAGGCAGCAAAATTTCCTGTTATTTGCTGAACCTTGATGTTAATGAAATGGGTGCTCTTAGAAAATAAGATAGTGTTCAGGTTTGCAGTTAGCCAGCTCTCAGCCAAAATAAAATTTTATCCTGGTCTCCAATGGCAGGCTTTGCAGCAGAGATCGGCTGTGGAGCCCTGCTATCAACACTGCACGCTGAGATCCTTCTTTCATGCAAATTATGACTTTTTCTGTGAGCAGGTGATAAGCTTTTTCAAACGGCTTGATAACCTAAGAAATAAAAGCTTCCAAATTCGCATAAGGGAGTGGCATCCATTGTATGCCTCTTAGTGACCTTAATTTCCATGTGATTAAATTTTGATCTTTTAATGACTTTTGCTATGATGGGTGACAGAGAAATGAGGGACAAGCAGGAGAAACTGACACATTACTGCTTGCAGATGAGCTCATTTGAAAATACATAAAATAGATTTCAATGTTCAACTGAACTTACTTGCTCTTCAAATTAAATTAGCTTGTACGCTCCTTGCTTTTTATTTTGTCATAGGGATGGTTGGATTTCTGATTAGGAGACATTGTCAAATGAAACTTAACTGAAGTACATAATAAATAATTGAAATCCTAGAAAACTTGAGCCACCTCATGTTTCCTATACTGTGTATTTCATACAAAATACTTAGAACCATTAGTGAATTTAGTTGTATAGCAATAAAATGTTTGATTAGTAATGCTTATTGCTTCCAGCAATATCAAAGACTGTCTCAGGTGGAGCAATAGGAAAAGTGAGCCACTAATGCAACCTAATGCTTCAGATTCCGAATGCCCTTGAGTGAGTAGGCAGAGAATTATTTCAATGGATTCAAGTAGTATTAATTGTAATGAAGTTATGTCTCTGAAAATAACAATAGGATCAGATCCACTTACCACAAACAAAGGTGGGGATGTGGGGCTTGGAGGAGAATGTGACTTGTTTTAGAAGGGCAGCTAGTAATAAAAGGATGACATTATCTAGGATATTGGTTCTTGTAAAAATGTCATGATGGTGATATAGTAAATGATAGACTTTGATTATTGCACCCTATTATGAGTTGTGCAGACTGTTTGAATCTGACCCCACTTGTTTACAAAAGTATTAATGGCGTTGATTTTTTTTCTGTAAAACAAATGTGTTCGAATTAGTCATGTTTTTTCCAATGGAGGAAGACTCCATTAATGTCATGTAAGATTATAGTTACCTGTCAGCTTAAGACCCGGTTTTGAACAGAACCACTGTAAACTTCACAGCTATTTTCACACGAAAAGGAAGGCGTCTCATAGTAGGCTTCAAATCATGATTCTCCAGCAGCAAGGGAATACTCTACCTGAAATTGCTTCAGACTAGACCATAGGAAGGAGTGAGAGATATTAGAAGCCTCTGGAAAACCTAGCTTAGTTAAAATCAGTGGCAGCTGGACTTGTAACTTGAACGTTGCTGAGTACAGTATTTTATAAAGTACTAGTGTTGACAGAGGTGTCCAGATCTGGAAATTTCCTTTGTCCGTTATTCCTCAGGTGTGTTTTCCCATTAAAATTAAAATTTTCCTGACAACTGAAACACTTATCTGAAAAATGGAAACTTTATATGCATATATGGCAATGCCTGCAAAAGCAAAAAAAAAAAAAACAAAAAAAAAAAACCACAAACAATCCTTCAACATATCCGTCTACATCTAAACTCAGACTAGACATGTTTGTTTTTTGCATTACTCTGAGTATAGCTTTTAATATAGGACTTCTCTCTTTACATCTTTCCTAGGGACTAAATCCCCTTACCTAGGGGCACTCGATTAAGAATTCCTTCTGTCTTACCAGCAAGTGTGGTGGTTAATTTAATAACCACTTTGTTGTAAAAGCTACAAGTAAAAGAATAGACGTGCAGCATTGAGGTGATTTTGATACAGAAAACACCAAGATAATTTTCTGTTGTGCTGGTGTTCTGTGCATGCAGTTTCCTTTGATGTTAAGTATGCACAAGAAGGAATTTAAAATAATAATGCGTTTTCTTTTCCATGAGTAAACGCTTGTAACTGTGGCCCTTGTATCTGGCAGTTTTAACTGTGCCAAGTTGCAAGGTTCCCTTTGCATAGGAAAGCCAGCAGCCCTCTCGAGTCGCTAGACAATCCCTGGTCTCTTAGCTGACTGTGGCAGAATTGATGGGGGTGGAGGGGAGCAGGCAGGGTGGTGGTGTTTTACCCAAAGTTTGGAACTAATGTTAATAGAACGGTCACCATGTTAGAATAGTTCCTATCTGAAGGAAGTTGCTTCTGATTTGTAATTACATGCTGCCATCACTTGTGGTTATTTGTAGAATTGCAGAGGGGTGTAGGTTGCAAAGGGCCTCTGGAGGTCATTTCAACTCCCTGTTTAAAGCAGGACCTCTCAGATTCAGTCTGTAAACAATTCATATGCCTCTGCATAACGAGGGCATGGTTTGATGCACAGCCTTGATACTTATTCAAACCTAAATAAACCACTTGGTGTTGATGAGAACTTGTGGATTCTTACATTGTCTCTCATATTCTAAAATTGTGTGGAATAAACTTCAAGCATTATGGAGTTTTGTATGTTGCTAGAGTTGCCTGTGCCTGCAAGTTTTTTGTTGTTGTTGTTGTTTTTTATGAAATACATAATTTCAGCCTGGATATGAAGGCATCTATAGCAATATATACTTGCATTAATGCCTGAAGTTTATCCTGCACAGACCAGACCTATGAGCTTGTAACATTACCTGCATCATCTCAGTGCTGTGAATCAGCTTTCATATACTGAAAACACTTCTAGGCAGACCAGAGAGTCCTGCTTGTTAGACTCTACTGGGAGGTGATACTGAAGAGGTTACTGTGAATGTAGATATGTTCGTGTACTTATTCCAACAGAAATCAAAGCTTAGCTTTTGTGTTTCCCATCTGTATTTGAGTCAGCTAGTCAGGAACCCTTAATCTGGCAAGCATGATGTCTTTTACATATTTTCTTCTCTCCGTGAGAAGCTGTGAGCCAAAATCAAATACAACTTCAATGAAATTTGCATCTACTTTAGCAGGCACTGCAGTTCAAAGAAAAATGGTCTGTAACAGACCTTTGAAACATCTTTTGGTAGTTTTGTGCTATAACATAGTGACTGCTTTGTATGTAAAATGGTCCTTGGCTGTATGGATTTGAAAGCACCAAGAAATTGTAATGCTAACAGCAGCCACAGGTGATTTCATCTGGACACTAATATCTTTCAAGAGCATCATAATCTGGATTTTCTTTCCTGATGCACTAAAACTGGCATAAACAGCACAGTGGAGTGCCATGCAGTTGTGGTTAAACATGGGTGAGCCGCATGGGGTAGCGTTTATGCTGCTCCCAGGCATATTGGATAGGTAATGGATTGTGTGAAGTGAGAAAGAGGTGTTACGATCAAGTCACAAGTCCGAGAAAGTTGTTTAAGACTTTGCTTGTTTTTACTGTTTTAAATAATTTAACTTGCACAAGTATTAAGAAAAGTGCTCTGCAGTAATTAAAGCAAGTGGCAGGGTGCACAGCAGGGGTGGGAGAAATCAAACATAACCAGACTCGGTCAATACAGACACCGAGAGGTAACGACTGGTCATCCCAGCTTTTCTTCTCCATACTGTGTAAACTGCCAAGTGTGGGATGGTGCCACACACTGCTCTTGGCAACAACTTTACTTGGGAAGTTTGTTTTCACTTTGGATCATTTCAGAGCTGTGGGTGACAAACCGCAGTGTGGGGAACAGGTGCAGCTGGTATGAGCAGACGATGTCAGAGGGACATGGCCATTTCTTAATGGTTTTGCTGCTTAAGATAATGTAATGTGTAATTACGTCCTGCAAGGGTGTCTGTGTGGGGACTGAATTATTTTTAGCAACTTAAGCAATGCTAAATCTCTGTATAGGCAATGTTATTCAAAATTAAATTGATCTTAATTTAGTTTGATCTAAATTACGGTGAAGGTGAATTAAGACAGATGAAATAAAAGCCATTTAAATTCTGAATGAAACCATCTGCATAGTTTTATGCAATTTAACCAATGTCCTTCAAATCTGTAGACTTAGTTAAAGGACTTAGCTTTTCTAAGATCCTCAAATGCGGTGATGGCAATTTGAGTCTGAAAACTCCTGTGAGGTGCAATATTTGGGAAAGTACAGAGGCAGTATCCTTTCTAAAACCCCATCAGGTTAATTTAGATGGTTCACGTTTTATCGTTACAGACAAAGGTCAAATTGAACAAAGTGTAAACGAACTTTCTCTGAAATGACTAAAAGCATTCTTACTCAGCTGGAGAGAATGACCAGTAGAAGGTTGTGTTTTCCTAAATGCAGAGTTCGCTAACAAACTTCATCACCGCTTAAAGGCACCATAGAATTCTGTTCTGAAAGTCCAATAATTTTCGGCAACTTTTCAGACCAAAGCTAAAAGATGAAGTTAATGGAAAAAAACAAAAACAAAACACACAAACAACAAAAAAATACTTTTTGGTTCCTTCACTGGAACTGAATTTACACTTGTTTAAGACAAAATAAAAAATAAACATAAAAAATGAATAAATAAAAAGTGAATTAGAGTTCATGGCATTTCTTTAGAATATAGTTTTCAGAGGTATGAGGATTATTATGATAAAATATTTATTGTTGGTTTATAATGTATAGATTTCTCTTTGATATAGGGCTTTGTTTTCATCAAATAGGCTTTCAATTTTTATATCACATAGTACATTTTTAATTGCTTTGAGCAATGCGTACAAGACCCCACTGCTTCCTCTTACCTGTTTTGTATGGTAGTCAGAGACTAAATGTCTCCCTATTATCATCACTGTAGTCATTTTTTCTTTTTTATTCTTTCACCCTTCTCTCCACCAGATGTGTTCTGGCATTATAGGGCATTTATTTAACAAGGTGAAGGGGAAAAATGGAATTAGGTCTATGATGCAAGCTTCCAGAGGGACTCTAGGAATTTGTCTATGCGCTAAACTGATCTCTCTGCTCATGTCCCTCTTGCTGGAGGGAACTTTGGTAAGGTCTAGGCAATGTAACTACAACGTCTATCTTCATTAGAAAACACCAAGAGAAAAAGAAATAAGTGAGAAACATGACAAATTATTGTAAAGATAACTTTAATGCTTTTACAAGTGTTATTTTAAGGTACTCGAAAAACAAGTTATTACTGAATTCTTCAGGTATGACGTCTTGTTCCATGTTGGGGCTAATGCGGGTATTAAGAGTTAGCACTGAAATTCTTTGTATGGAACTGAATTCTCACTTAGAATGAGCTGTAAATTGCCAGTATGTCAGTGAGCATCTGTCCATTCTTACAGAGCTGTTCTTCACTCTGACTTGGGGTCAGACGTGCATGAACAGGAAGTTACATGTAACTCGGTTGTCTGCCAGCTGATCCTTGATCCTTTTGAAGGAAGAAGAAGGAAAGGAAAGGAAAAAGCAATTACTTGTGCTTTTTCACATGGGGTCGTGTGCAGTGTCATCAGAGCTGGTAAGAGCCGAAGTCTTCTGGAAGATGTTGGTCTGGCTTGTATTTGCGTATCATTTTGGACTGCTCTGTCCATCTGTGTATGGCAGTAAATATACTGGCACTGAAATGAAATTAAACCAAACATTTATTTTTTAAGGTATGGGTATAATTGTAAAGAATTAAGAAACTTTTTGCAATTAAGATTTTCAGTTGATCATTTTGCTGTAAGAAGTACTGGTGTCTGGCAAGAAAATTATGTTCAGTGTCAATAAATGAAGACAGTGTGAATGGTACTTGATGCTGCACTTTTCATGTAAAAACCTTGGGACATTTTATATACTCAGTGTCCTAGTGATGTTCCTGAGAATAAAGGAATGTACAAGGGCATTGGTCTTGAGCAAGGATTTGTTCAAGCCAGTGGTTAATAAGTCTTCAAAAACTCAGTTCTAACAATGATCCTAGTAACTTTTATTTTGCAAAAACATTTGTATTTTTCCTAAGTGAGAAAGTCCTTATGAGAACATATTTTCTAAAACTTTGTGAATTGTTTGTAATAACTAACTGTTAGTATAAGCATTACAAGGAAATATCTTACAGCTTTTTACCTCTGCAGAAAGATTAGATTTCTCTTTCACAGGTGTATATACTAGAGTTCAGTAGATACAGTCATTTTACAAGTACAGAACGGAGAATTCTTCAACGGTGATGTGTTTTTTGATTAGATAGAGCTACTTCATGAATTAAACAGCAAAGCCACTATGATCTGTATTATCTCTTCCTGTTGTTGGCTTGTTTCACCCTTCTTATGTTGGAAATAAATTCAAAGCTGTCTTGAGAGCTCCATATCAAAGCTCATCTAAACATCACCAGAGCCTTAATGGGTCCCGTACTGTACTGCTGTATGTCTATTTTATAAAAGTCACTAGATCTGATCTTATGTTAAGAGACGTCCTTACATTACTTCCTAAGTGTTCAGATTTTTGCTTACAGTTTTCTTACCTTAGCAAACCATTTATAGTGATGGTGTTAAACCACTGTTTTATGTAGCTTTTCCATCTGCCTCATCCCTTCCATGAACACATACTCACCTTTCATTACACCATTGTTGCTAAAACTCGTTTCAGTAAGTGGAAGGACATAGAAGAGAAATTAAGCTAGAAAGAAGAAAGATAGAGGTTTGACTACACAGTGGAAATCATAGAAAAAGAATGATTAATTCCTAGCTTTTTACATACTTCTGATTCCCATTAGTTTAGTTAAGATTTCCCACTGCATACGTTACCTCGAAGTGCTGACGTTCATATGATGGCTATGGTATTCCTACTGGTGATATTTTCTTTTGACATATGCAGCATTCACAAGCACACAGTGACTAAGATGTCCCAAGCACATGATAGTTGTGTTTTAGGGAAACAAACACCAAACTCAAAAGAGGAGGTTGCAATTACAGTTCTTACACACCAGACAGCTCTCCCTCTAACCAGGCAGTGGGTGATTTAAGAGATACGAGTTAAAATTTTGATTTCACTCCTTTCCTTGATACTTTTTTTTTTTAATATTCTATTTTCTTTTTACTGTTTTCTGTCTCTATCAGCAAGTTTAGCTTTTTATCCATCAAATATCATTAAATATAGTTGACTTGACCAATCTGAAATCATTTTAAAATGTTTATGACTCCTTCAGTCATTATATCAAAATATTTAAACTTACTCCTAGGTTTTCTCTTAGGAACCATTTTCTTCCTATGGTAGTGAAGCCCAGGACTTGTCTCACTCACTTCTCTTTATATCATTTTGAACAACTGAGAGAAGAGGAAACTGTCCCTAGGTGATAGACTTCTGCCAGCCTTGACTACCGCTTGGGTCTGCAATGTGTTTCTATGCATATTTCCTGTGTTTTCACCTAAAATTTCGTAAGTGTTTTGTTGATGGAGTAAACTTTAGTGTTGAATGTATAGCTATGATACCAGGTTACATATGTGATCTCTAAGGCAGTACCTTTTAAACAAAAATGCTTCTCACAGCAGTCCAATCTGCACTGAATTATTTGCAAGTTTCCTGAGAACTGTTCAAGGATCATTGTTTGCTGTATCAGCCTGACTGATCCATGCCCTTCTATTCTTCCCCACCAAGACTTTATAAAATAATTCACTAGAGATGAACTTGGATGCTCACCAGGGAGAGGTGGTATTTTTCATCCTTTTAAATGATTAGTGAAGAGGGTCTAATAATTATTTTTGCACAGCAGCCCTAACATGAGACAACAAATTCCTATTTCTGCAACGTGGCAATCAAAATATGTGCTTGGCTGACCAGCTGTGGATCACTAAAGTCAATTGGATGTTGATGAAGAAATCCACCTAAAATATGTTAGTCATCTTATTCTCAGATCTTTAAGTGAAAATGCCAGAGCATTGAGGAAGTCATGCTCATTAAATATTCAGTATCTGTGAAATGATATCCTGAATACCTGAACATTTTCCTGGATCAGAGCTTAGAATGCCTGTCTGCATGGTTTTATATGAATCATGAAAGTCTCTGCTGACATCTATAGTTAAACAATTGTTTCGAAGCTGTACTCTACCCATGCTACAATTTTCCCACTGATTTATGCTGCTTTTCAGGTATGGGGGGAGAATTAGTGGATGATTTCTAAAGCTGTGTAATGAAAAAAAATGTTTCTTGACTCACAGTTACATATCTAATTCTCTCAATTTTTTCTGATCTAGAACTTTCAAAATACATTTTATAGTTCATCTACAGCATCACAATTTCATTTTCACTTTTGAATATTTCATCTTAAACAATTTCCTCATGACTAACTTGCTGATAGCTTTCCTCAGTGTTAATGTATGTTTGCATGTAGGATGCGTGAGACACATTTGCTAAGTCTATGATTTGAAATGAGTTTGTGAACTAGGTTCCCTATTGCATCCAAGATCTTCACTGCTGAAAAAGATTTTAGAAATTAATTTCCATTTTGTTGTGCAGAAGTAGAGAGAAAGCAACATCTGGACTGCAATTCCACCCGCATCTCAGAAGGCTCATCAAATTACTGATACTGAGGAAATTCAGCATCATTCCTTAACTCCTGTGCACTGGTTTTAGAAGGTAGTGATCATAGTGTCGTGCAGTTCTGATTTACTTCAGTGACAAAGACCTGAGTGTTTTGGATCCTCTGCCTAGAGGCAACCTGGAAAAGAAAGGGTGACTATACTTGTAATCATGTGGCCTTTTTCTTCCTGTTAATCTGGATTATTTTAATATGGCGAACATGAACCAATGCAATATGGATTTAAATTTGTTTTTTGTCCAGGGGAAGCACTGCTTAGAATTCCTTATGTTGTAAGGAACTTTCTGGATTTTGGGTACAGTTAGATGCTAAATGACTATGGGCAAAAAACATAAATAATTTACTAAGATTCCTGGAGATAATTTGTTAAATAATTACTAGTACAGCTTTTATCTTACAGCCAACATACGCTTTTTTTTTTTTTTTTAATTCATACTATTTGCATTTTCATTAGATGTTTAGAGATTAGAAGAACTATGGTGTTTGCAGAACTATTTGAATTATCAAAGAGATTTGGATATTAATAGCTAAGATTGGGTAAATTATGTGTGGATTATAGAAGTTTACACAAAATAAATAAGCGAGTGCTTTTATACCAGTGGGACCAGGACTTGGTATGTGACAGATAAGGGACAAATATTTTAACTAGAAATATATATCTTGTATTACCTGCAAACTGAATTGTCATGAAGAGTGGGGGAGGCAGAAAAGCTAGAGCATAAAGAATATGTGAAAGCATTTAGAAATTGTTTGTCTAGTAGAATTAGGAATGTAGTTGTATGTAAGAGTATAAACAACTCATAGGGTATTTCATGACACATTAACGTGACTGATAGGAGGAACAAAGGTGGTGTTCTGTTTGTGTATTTTACATGCTACTGGACTGTCAAGCCAGCTTGAAGTAAAAGAGAGGAAAAGGTGTTGGACTTAATTACTATGAGCGAGATCTAGGAGAAGTATTAGGAGAAAAATAGTCAAATAAAATTTTTAACCATTTTATATAGTAATAAATAAGAAAAAATAATGCAGTGTGATAAAGTACATGGTGAAGGACCTTTCCTCTGGAATTAATGGATTCTGTCCATCTCTGGGATGTCACTGGCTGGTGCATTTTTCCATTACCTGTCATGCTGTTGAAAGAAAACTGTTGTTTGTTCATTCTTTTACAAGTTATTGAAGCACATAGCTCAAGCAGTTTTGTGAATGGACACTTGAAAGAGAATTACCTGATGCCTGTTGGCCTTCATTAGTCTGATGCACTTAATGCAGTGTTCTTCACTCCTCAGCCACTGGAAGATCTTGTCAAACATCTGTTTCTTATACAGAGCTTTGCATTTGGTCGGTGTGATCTGCAACATGTTGCATCCAAAGCTCTTAGAAAGAAGCTTGAAGGCAGAGATAATAGACCTATCTTCTTCTCTGATGTTCCCAGTTGATCCTGTTCTGGGGATGTCATGAGCTTGGATGTCATGACTTCTTTTCTGCAGTCAAGTTGAACTCGAGAAGAGTATTCCCCAGGATTTCTGAAAAGATATGCGTAAATACTCCATGCCATTCTTGGTCTAAGGATTTACTGTTCTCTGTATTACAATTCTGCCTTTTCCATATCCTCAGCATTCCCAAATGTACTGATTCTTATCACAAAATGCATCTCTAATCTGTACTGATTACAGATTAGGCTCTTATACATCCTTTAATGAGACCATTTAAGAAGTTGTAGGATTGGGCTCACAACATGTAAAATTAAAAAAAAAAAAATTTCTCTGTGAATTATTATTAATACATTCTAGTGTCACATCAGAAGTATTTAGTAATTATAAGCATTAAGAAGAAAGCACCTTTTCAGATTAAAGGAGTTTCCACACCTGAAGGTATATGTGCAGATTAGAAGATGTAAAGGAAAGCATGTAATTTATCAATGTCAGCATATTTGAAATAATTTGGGTATTTTTTCATAGGTATGCTTTTATTGAAAAAAATTCTATTCCATGTTACAGAAAACGTAATTGACTACTAAATCCCCTGAAGGAACTGAGCTAAAGTATACCACAATAGCAGTGACTGGGAACTTGCAGGCATTTTTAGTATTGATTTGAAATGACTTGTCAGAAAAGCAGTGGAGTTTGAAGCTCCCAAGAAGTGAGAATGTGGTTGAAAAGTGGCAATCGCCTATCCCAGATAATATTCAGAGCTGGTGTGAGAAACTTCATAAATAGTAATTTTAATACCCATGACCTCTCTGTCCCCTTGCCACCAAAGAGCTGTTTGTTGCATATGTTATGGTCTTGACAGTTACAGTTCAGTTCTTGACTTCCCCTAGCAAGCAAAAAACGTTCTACATTGATGCTGAGACACCTCAATGTGAAAGTGGGATTCTGCCCATGGGGTATTCAGTACAGAGTTGAGAGTTTTGGTCCTTTTTTGCATTCAGCACTCAGGCAGTAAGCACAACATACTACTGCCCTGTAGAAAGGTCATCAGGATGACTTTTGAGGAAAAGGAAATGCCAGTGCCCCCAGACTGGGTAACACTGGGAGTAACATTTCCTTTTACTGGAAATTATCATCATTCACCTCTTCCGGAATGCAAAAGTGTTCCTTTTGTACCACAAAATGAAGGTGCAATAGATCATTGAGTATTTTCAGGAACATCTTCCTCCACCAGTAGGACGTTCTGCAGAGAGAGCTTCAAGAAGAGCTGGGGGTTGCCTATGAGATCCTATAAAGTAAGTTTATTTTTCACAACAGCATCCATCCATCTGTCCTTATTATTCTCAGTGCTTTAGTCTCCAAACAACTTTATATTCCAATTCTCAAGTAAAATCCTGTGTTTATAAAGTTCCCTATTTTCCTGCACAATAGGGGTGTTTATTTAAATGTGATTTTCACTGATTTTGTTGCTTATAAAAACTATATATCGTGGATTATTTACCGTATGTTGTTACCACAGGTTGATCTTAGATATTTGTTCAGAGGCAATAACATGCAAAGCAATTTTTAATACCCATAAAGCAGTACTGCAGTAATAAGTAAATGTAATATTATGGTAGATTATTCCCATGAGTTATGTTTTCCTGCCTATCCAAAGTCAGATGAAAATGTTTTGTTTTGTTTTGTTTTTTTAAAAAAAAGTCTCACAGGCTAAAGCAGCTCAGATACTTAGTATGAAAACATCTTAAACCAAAACAAATTACTCCACATTAGCAATCTTATGAGACATGATTTATCTTGAAAGAATGCAAACAAGTGGGATGGAAATCATCTTTTTATTGGCTTTTAGGTTTTGTGTTTCCATTATTTAGCAACTTTGTGTTTTGTGGACTGAATGGGAATTAAAAGTACATTTTGCTTAATAAGAACAATTGAACTTTACAAACAAAAAGAAAGATTTGGTCTAGTTTCTTGTTAAATGTTTAATCTAGTTGTAATAAGCTTTCAACATTCGCTATCCATTACAGCAAATAATTATCTGCGAACAGTTTACAGAGTTACAGAAGGAAGAGGGCATTAGATCCATTTGCAGCTCCTTTCCAGGGAGCTTTCAGGTTATGGGCTTCACATTTTTTGCTGTAAAAACAGGCTTTGGCATGGGATCTCTCTGCTTACTAAAGTGGGCTCTACTAAATCCATCAAAATTCATCAATCCCAAGACTTTGGATAAAGGAACAGGTGATGTTTGTAGAAAAGTAAGGAACGTTCCCCATCTCTGTATGAGCAGATCTGAACTGGCTGGGAAAAAGCTGGGATTTTTCTGTTAGGATTATCTGGCAAGGGGAGAGAACCACAAAGAAAGCAGCAGAGTCACATTATCTCCCAGGGTTAATCCTGCCATAGTGCAGTTTACTAATCACTCCATACTTAGAATTTTGTTTAGAAATAGAAAGTAGGTCAGAACTTCTTCAAAAATGTCCTTTCTTTGTTCCCAGTTCGCCTCAATTAAGTGCTTTTCTGTAGTACCCAACCAACAACCATTCTCAGAAGGGCTGTCGCTCTGCTAGAAGAAAATTCTGCCTTTCTCCTTTTTTTCTGCCACTCTCAGGCCTGCTATTACCCTGCCATGCCATACTTAAAATCTTCCATTTTCTGCTGGGTGAATAAAGCACATTCTCCAACTTCCATCAGAACATGTGCATGAATGCTGGCATATCTAATGTTTGACACATTTGTTATAAACAAAGTAGCAGATGTTACCTTACCCACGTATATTAGTTCATTAGAGAGCATATTTATTTCATTTTAATTTTTATGTTAACTCTTATGTGCACTTTTGCAGCTAACAGAAAAGCCAATATAGCCTTAAAGCTAATGTTTCACCTTCCATGTTATTTTGCATGCTGAATTACATGTTTTTTCTTGCTTTCAAGAAAGCAGCACTGCTTTTTCCTTAACTCAAGGCAGGATGTGCCTGAATGTAAGCAAATCCAATTTAAGAAGGAGATTACAACACATATTAATGAAACAGTTTTGTGTGTTTGTTATATATGTTAAAAAAAAAAAAAAAAAAAGTTAAGAAAGAGGAGCCAGACGGCAGGTTTGAGCGGGAAGCTGGCCTGGATCACCGCCTGAGGCCCCTTCCAGCCTCAGTTACCCTCTGAGCGATTTGAGGTGGCTCCCAAATCCTAGTGCCGCCAGTAGACAATGAGTTAATGATTCACTTCTGGATCAAAGTTGGATTCAAGTCATCCATGAAATGAGTTCATTGGTCTTAGCCTGAAGGCACAGCTTTGATCCTGCAGGCTTCTGTAGTGAGGTACTCATCTGTAGATGTTCACCAAATGTGACTCGGCACCCCTCTGCACCTACGGCAAGCTAGGCATTAAACTCTGAGCTGACACGCTCATTCCGCTTACAGCATCTCTCTGACTTTAAGCCAGTTCTCGAGGAATTAACTGTTAGCATGTTTTTAAGACACCTGCCCCAAAGCAGTCTTAGGCCTACAATTACTCAGTTTCTCGGCCTCTAAATCCAACGATGTCCACACGCTGGTGGAAGAAGTTCTGCTGATGCGATCAGTGTTTAAATTGGCTCCTTTTGGAGAGCAGAGCATGTAATATAAAAGAAACCTGGTTGTAGTTGATTTAAATTATGAGGTCTAGTTGTTTTGTATCTTTAACACATCTTTATGAGTCTGATGTACTATTTTATTGCTAGAAAAATCTACTAGGAACAAATTAGAAAATTATAACAATTAGTGTCTCCGGGAGTTACTTCTTCAGTGGGTTAAAAAGGAAACAAACACTGTGTGTGTACAGCAAAGTAGTCATTTTTCTCTCTAAAGTCGATAGTTTTTCCAAACATAACATAGATAATCCTTTGTGATCATGGCAAATGAACAACAGTCTGGCTGCCATGGTTGAAATCTTAACTTGTTACATACCCTTAATGTGGATTGTGCATGTGTGTGTAAGCATACACCTTTGGTGTTTTTATATTTGCTAATATTTTTTAAAAGAGATTATGAAATTGAGGTTGTTAACATAGGTGTGACTATGTCTTTCTATACTGGCAGTATGCCTTTTTAGTTAGAGTTAAATGGAATTAACTGGAGTTAACTAGATAATGCTCTGAATCTGTTTTCTCTGTCAAAAGACTGACATATTACAAAAAGGGAAATTTGATACTGCAGAGAGGTCAATTACTATGGGAATTACTGACTACATGTCTGTGTTTTAGTTGATCTTGATTAAAAGCAATTGGCAAAGAAACAAAACTGAAGTAAACAGAGGATTGCAAAGTGGAGAAGAGGTATATAAAAAAAACCACCCTTCTGATATCTCTTGCACCTGTAAATACACTAAATACAACAGATGCTCTTGCAACTCATTGTATAGATAATGACTTCAGAGGCAAGATGACGTTGTATAGGTGGGAAATATGGGGCTAGAACTTTGTGAAATGAAAAGCAAAGTTACCATGCAAGTGAGTGTATACATCACTTCTGAAAATAAAAAGGTTTTATTATTTCAGGACTGTAGCTGATGATTTTTCCTCAGGAGGTGCATCTTCTCCATTAGTGTCAGGGACAAAATGTTAACACTGCTATTTTTTTATTTCATTTCTGATTGATTTAGACAGCTCTTGACCGATCTATTCTGTAACATGAAAATATTTTAATATCCTGTAAACTGAAATGAAAATTCAGCCTTTCTGTGTGAAGAAATGGGAGAATATCTGTACTTCAGCGTTCAAACTGAAAACTGTTTTCTCTAATAGAAATGGAAATTGTTGAGATGCTTTAATTAGAAAGGGAAAAATGGGTAGTATGAGGCTACAGTTTTAATCTGTAGCCAGAGGAGTAAGAAAACCATCACAGCTAATCTATTTGGCAGTATTTGCAACAAAGAATTCTATTTCCTTTCCCTTTTTTTGTAATGTGTGGAAGGAAAAACCTTCTTCTATGTACTTGCCAATAATGAAAGGTACCTAACAGGTTTTAGAAACTATCAACAGTTTTTTTGTATGATAACTATAACTGCTTATTACCAATCTTTTCCCAGGAACAGACTGTATATTTTTTTTTCTCATTTAGTAATTTTGAAAACAGGCCCACAGTTTTACATACCATTCTGCATTAGAGTGTATGGTTCATCATATTAATATTCCCCCTTAATTCTTTTAAATACAGTTTTACATTTTAATAAATATTCTAATTTTCATAGAATTAGACATGCTAATCTGCCCTTTAATAATATGTTTACATTTTACTTCTCTAGGGTTGGGAGTAAATTAAAACACATTTTAACTTATCCTTCTGCATCTTCTAAAGTTTACATTGCAGATTGATATATTTAGAATATATGCATATATCTGTACATATGTAGATACATATCATAACATGCATACTGAAGATTAGTGAAACCTCAGTTTAGTTTTACAGATCCTCAGGCGCTATTTCCTTCAGAGATAATTATTGCTGCAGGTAATAAAAAACATTAAATGAATGTTTTAGGAACACTTGGTACTGTAGCCACTACGGGAGTGTATTCCCTTGCAGAAGGGAATGGAGTATGGGATAGCTTCATGTGCCAGTGCCACAGTAACTTGCTCAATTTTTGCTGATATTGCAGGAGCATCTTTCTTCCGCTCCTTAGCTCTGTTCTTGTATACATTTCTGTCCCAGGGAGAAGTGTACTAAGTTAATGAAGGGTGATATTAATATTTGCATGCAGGCAAACCTTCTGTCTTCCAGCCCCCCAAGCATTAATCACTTTAATATGAGTTATGAATCCAAAAGAGAAGACACATGTGTCACGTTAAAGGGGTGTAGCTGATTAACCGTTACGGGCCCGGTTGGATTCAGAGTACTGAACCAGTCGGACATTCACCAAAACTGGGGGTCCGTTCGGACATTCACCAAAAACGTAATAACCACCTGGGGGTCCGCTCAGACATTCACCAAAAATGTATTAACCACCTGGGGGTCCGTTCAGACATTCACCAACAATGCATTAACCGTCTGGGGGTCTGGTTAGATTCAGAACACTGAACTATCACGGATAACCACCCTCACCCTAGTTGCATTAATGAGAGCTATCACAATGCAATCAAGTATGGTTTATTACAGCAACAGATAATCAGGTTCTTTTGGATTGCCGGTGATAGTGACTATCTGCAAAAGCAAGCTAGTATGCATGAAATACACAGGTGTTACAGGGGTTCTAGGTGTGGGTTCTAGGTGTGGGTTCTAGGTGTGGGTTCTAGGTGTGGGTTCTAGGTGTGGGTTCTAGGTGTGGGTTCTAGGTGTTCTAGGTGTTCTAGGTGCGCAGCCTAGAAATAAACGCGTTAAAAGGATCAAAGACTCTATAGAGATTTATAAGCAAATATTCAGATCTCACCCAAAGGCGTCCCAATGGGGGGGGAAGAGAGGCTCAGCCCGTCGACTGATCCCAGGAGTCAGGAGGTCCTAAGGATGTTGTATGTCCTTGGGATGGTATCTCCCCTGACGATGGTATCTTCCCTAACATCCCCTCTCTCTTGGGCCAATTTATATTATTTTCTATCTTTTAGGTGGAGCTTGAGTGGCTCTAGTCAAGCATATCTTAGTTATGATTGGTGTAAAGTTTTCCCGTCTCCGTTTAAAGTAATAGGCTCCGAGAAATTCAGGGCGCATGCTCAGTGAGAGGTGGTCGCACCTTGGAGGCGGGTAGCTTTTGGGATGGAGGTGTGTTTTGGTATTATAATGATATTATAATGAGCAAAAAGTACACTAGGGTACAGCATTTGTCAAAACATGACAGGTCTTTGGCTTAGGGTGGCAAAAAGTGCAGCTTTGTGCACAAGAACAATCGAGGCCCCACCTGATTACAGAGCCTAGCCGTGGTGTCTCCACTCCACTCTACGCTCCGTGGTGTTCCTTAGAGCTAGCACACCAAGTTTCCCCAGCGCGATAGCATCTAAGGTTGGGAGCCTAGGGAATGCTCAGATAATGCAGTTATGCCCTACCCTGAAAGCCTCTTCAATGCTGTACCTTTTCCTTAAAAGTGTGAATGTTAGTTTTATTTTCCTAGTTACTTCAGGCATTTACACCACAACATGGACTTGTATTAAATACGCTTCTTAAAGAAACAGACTGCAGGAGCTTCACAGGAGGTCAGACCTGTTGTCTGTCTCGCTGCCCATTGTGGCCATAGTCACTGCAAAGTGCTAGAAACCTGCTGTGAGCCATTGGACAGTCAGCTCTCGGGAGAACAGTGCTTTCTGTTCTGAGACTAATTTTGGTGTATCTGGAATTATGGGGGCTTGCACCCCTTTATTTTCTATTTAGTTAATATGCCTTGTTAGAAACAGAGCCCAGCTCAACTACATGATTGTTTCAGTTAATGCGGTCTCCCAGAGGGGCTTTGTGCTGGTATATTCTAACATTTTTTTCCATGAATTACTTTAAAAATACAGAAATATAAGGGATTAAAACCTAATCCAGCAAGGAGCTTAAGCAAGTACTATCTTAGTGTATGTATAGTCACAGTAGTTCAATCATTGTGCTCATAGGTCTAATATTTTGCTGTACCGAAACTAAAACGCATAAATCCCTCTTGTGATAAGGTTCATGTTTAGGATGCAGAAACCTTCTGATCAATGTTGCTGCAGCAGTTCATGGTGTCACATCACCATCCTTCGCGCCATAGGTTAACATGCCCACAAGAGTTGACAGGGCAGGATGTGTGCGCGCATCTCACCTCTCTCAGCTGACAGGTTGGCATCTTCTCTTAAACTGCTGTTGAGAGTGACCTCTATGGAAAGGCTGAGGTTGACAGCTTGGGGCAGTAATGTCTTAAGTTGCAAAATTCCTGAGGATATGTCAATCCTCAGAGAGCTACCAGGGTGTTGAGGCTTAACCCAGCAGGCAGCTAAGTACCACACAGCCACTCCCTCTCCCCCACCAGCCCCAGTGGGATGGGGGAGAGAATTAGAAAAGTAAAACTGGTGGGCTGTGATAAAGACAGTTTAATAGGACAGAAAAGAAAAGGAAAATAATACGAGAATACACAAAACAAGTGATGCACAATGTAATTGCTCACCACCAGCCAGCCCCTCCGCGAGCAGCAGCAGCCCCCTGGCCAACTTCCCCTGTTACTGCTGAGCATGAGGCCACACGGTGTGGGACATCCCTTGGCCAGTTTGGGTCACCCGTCCTGGCTGGGTCCCCTGCCAGCTGCAGGTGCACCCCCAACCTCCTCACTGGCAGGCAGCACGAGAAGCAGAGAAATCCTTGGCTCTGTGTAAGCACTGCTCAGCAACAGCTAAAAACTATCAAGGTGTTCTCGGCATTGGTCTCATCCTAAATCCAAAGCACAGCACCTCACCAGCTGCTAGGGGGAAAATTAACTCTAGCCCAGCCAAAGCCAGAACACAGGGAAACATGTAAGTGAAAAAAGAGGTGCAGATTAGAGGACTGTTGTGCACGGAAAACCTTTTCATATCTTTCAGAGCTTGCTTTCAGACACCCATCACAACAACAGGCATTTGCAATTTGAATGTGCCTTATACCCATTGCTTAGGCAATAAAATTTTAACAAAATCCATTAATCTTATTTTGAAACAAACTGTACTGCAACCTGTAAGAACCTGCAGATATACATTACTGATAAAGGCACTGTCCATCAATTTTTCCAATTTGTATGCGCAGTCTGCAATTTCCTAGCAATTTTAGGAGTTATTAAAGGCATGAAGTCTTAATCACAACATTGTGGTCATAGACATATCACCTCATACACAGTTGCACCTCTCTTTTTGGCAGAAGCAGACTTTGTTTTGCAAGGGATTACATTAATATCTCAGGCTACCTCACTTCACTTTTAAAATTATTACCTAAATCTAGCTTCCAGTTCTTTACTTATATTGTTATGTCTTTGATCACATCTATATCTGGGGAAAAAAAATGGAATAGGAAAGATAGGGATTTAATTAGCAGTGACAGCCAGAGGGTATAACTGTCAGCACCAGAATGAATGGCCGCTTTGCAGTTGTAGCAGCAGAACAAGCAAAATTGTATCACCTTATTTATCTACCTGTTATTACACTCAGGGAATTCCCAGGTGTGTTCATCACATACTTAGCAAGTGATTGATTAGTGTGCAGTAAAACTACTAAATCTTTTCACAAATATTTTCAGTTTCTCTATCTGCAGCTCTTCCATTTTGCCACATACTGTTTCCTCTAACTCAGACTCTAGAGGGATCTGTACGACACTCCTGTGCAGATGAGTTCTGCTGTTAATGCACAAGTTTCCTGTACCTAATGTGTCCTTCCTTCATTCTGCATAAACTGACAAATTGTTTTCAGTGAGTTAAAAATGAGCCACGTTGTTATTTTCTTTTCAACAGAGATGTACATTTCTAATTTCCTGTTGGAGAAGTTGTTTATTAAAAAATCCATCCGTTCATTATTTGTGCTTATGAAGGTGGAGCAACTTCATATGCAGAACATAATTAGCACTTGGAATTGTTTTGATCTAGTTTTCTCTAGGTAAACTCTTCACTAATAGAATATTTGTACTGATGAGAAAACTTCTCTTTTAAACTCTCTGCATCAAAGCCAAACTACGTGAATTTCTTGATTCAGATAGGTTTTCAGTGCAATACAAATTGAAGTCTCTTTCTCTAACACCTCTCTTTATGCTAATTTTGCCTTGGGTTATTTGTTGGGGGGCGGGTAGCATGAAGTGCAAATAGTTAAAAATTAAGTTAAATAACTGGTGCATAGAACTTCTTCGGTCTGAGGTCTGCATGGAAAAGTAACACTCTAGAAAAGAAAAAAAAATCCTCTCCTGGCTGCACATTAAGATATGGAGAAGGGAATGGAAAATATCTTGTCATTAGAACTGCTGTAAGCACCTGAAGAAAGGTTTCTTATGGAAATTGATTATCTGCCTGTGGTGTTTTGAGGCGATTAAATTAGTCATTCTGCAGTAGCTCTTTTCATTAGGTCTTGGTGGTCAGCTTGAATGAGATCCATGAGAAAGATGAGCATGCAGAACATGTTTTAAAGTGACTTGTACCCTTGTAAACCCCCGGTTTTAAAAGTGGAGTGCGATACATGTGCTGGCCTTCCAGGAGCGGCAGACCAGGAGATGCTGTAGTATTGGTGCCTCCTGTACTCATCTGGCTGTTAGGAGTAGACAGAAGAAGCCAGCAGTTTACCAGGAGCTGAACAGGGTACTTCAGTTCTGCCAGTACATCACCAGCTGGCACGTTGTGCCTTATTCTACATCTTCAAAAAGTAAGGAAATGAGAACACTTTCCAGCTGCTAGGTTAGCTTCAGTTTCACTAAGACTTCAGATTAGGATGTAGTCCACATAGTAGTCATGAGAGGCTGTCCTGCTACCACAACAGAGGTAGCATGTTTCTTTGAAGACTGAATGCATATTTAGTGCATTACCCGTAATACATCTGAGGTAATAATGCTTTGAAAACCCAATTGCATTCTCAGCTGCTGTGTTATAATGGTCTATTTACTTTTCCTCTAATGTTAAATATCCTTCTCATTTATATGCATGTGTAAATTAAGAACAGCAGAGGTAATGAGTGTAATGCAAAGGTTTTCGAGAAATTGTACTGATCAGTCAGGTTCTGAACATGCAAAATCTGAAGGATTTTCTATTTTACAGGACAGATATTTCACTACTGAAGTACTCCATCCCCTGTGCTCTTTGTTCCATGTCATTCCTAAAGAATGGAGCAATCTCTGTGTTGCACTTGCTCTGCTGAAAGTTGATAGGAAGCCCTATCCTTTGAAGAATGTTACATTCATATAATTAAAGTACACAGAAAGAGAAACACAAACTCCTGCTCCAAGCTAATATTTTTGGCTCTGCAGGACACACCTGAACATGAATGACTGGGTATCTTTTTCATTTAACCTTCACTTTAATTTAATTTCACTTAAGGAGCTGACAGCATTAGTCTACCATATTGATTAATCAGCTAGAAAACACTTCTACAGATGATAGTAAGGTGACAGATTTATATCTAGAGAACAGGTATTGATGTGCTTAATTTGTTTGCAAATTGAACTGATAAGGTACAGATTATTTAGACCAAACTTGAACGTTAATTCTTATTTAGTAGTCATTCTTGCTCAGACTATTAGGAAAGATGCTAAAATCAATAATGTGGTAATTTTTTGTTTGTATAGGTAAAATAAGTAGTTTCCACACAAAGTACATGTGTACTTAATATATATATGTACACATACACTGTGTATACTTTCTAGATTTAAGATTTAACTTGGATTTGTATTTACTGACAATAAATGAGACAATTACCAGATCTCTTACTAATCTAGTTTATTCCTCTCTTTCTGTACCACTTCTTACTCAGAGAATCCAGCATCTCCAGTGCTAAGTACGTACCCCTGTCTGGCTATGTAACTTGCAAAACCATGGATTAAGAATTAAACAGAATACCACCTGATCTAGCTTCAATTAATGATTTGTCTTCCTACTCCCCATAATGCAGTCTTCCATAACATGAAAATTAGTGAATGCAATTGAAACAAAAAAAGACTTCCAAATGAAAAGAGTAAGAATTATAATCCTTAACTTATCCATTATCACTCTCTCCTTCTGTTTAAGCCTCTTTGCTGCAATAATCAAAACTGCAGTTGCTTAGTCACTGATAATCCTACATCATATATTCATTCCATTATTTTCCTGCAGGCCTTAGAAGTACCTTTTGACCATGATACAACTTGTCCGGTGATTGACAAGTGTTCTGATAGCTTGTTTCACAGCTTTCTTGCATCTTAGGGGCTGAATTGCTGGAGGCACAGGCTGTGGAGAGAGAAAATCAAGCCTTATCAGTGCTTCCCAAATTCTCGTTCAGGTTTTTCCTCTTGAGCTTCTGCCTGCCTTTACTGATTTAATTAATGCTTCTATGTCCCTAGGTTACATACCTGCTGACTTTAAATCTGTTGTCATTTATCCATTATTAAAGTAACATTCTATGCCCGATGACTTGGCTGACAGCTATAGAATGACTGCCAAACTCCCGTTCCCATCAGAGATCCTTGGAAACAAGTACGTTAAAGATTTTTTTGTAATGAAAAGAGGTAAAATTTATCTTAATAGTTTTCAAGTCTGACATCCTGAAGCTCTTCAGATGCCAATTAACTTGCATTGTATTGACTTGGATATTGTTATTTCTTCTTTCACTGATGTCAGTGCTGCTTTAGAAAATAGATTCTTCTAAGAGCCACTTGACTATGCCTTTAAGGGTGAAGTTAAGGGAGGTAACCAGTGTTACTGTAATATCTCTAGCTTCAAGCTTGTTTCCCTTGCTCTGGCCACTTTGCTCTGAAATTCATGCTCCTATCTGCTCTCAGATAGCATCCTGTTCACGGGATGACTGTACGTAAAAGGGGACTTAGTGCAACAGCATCAAATCAGAGGAAATCATGGCCATCTCTCTGAGCTTCCTGCCATTGAGGGAGATCTGTTGTACAGCCTCATCTGTGAGAGAGAAAGGATTATGTCACTTTCCTAGTAAAAATTCTTTAGTTCTTTTGTATTGTGTTAAAACAATGATGTACAGTAGCTCTCATTAGCCTCTCTGTAACTCATCAATTTTAATGACTATTTCCTCTGTGCAGTTGTCCACTATATTTTGACTAAATGTTTCTTGGGTGTTTTTTTTTTTTTTTTCCCTAATTGTAGGCTAGATTTTCTAAATGCACCTGTGCATTATAGATTTAAAACTATTGATAAGAGACTTTTACTTCTCTGAATTAACGTTTACTGAGGCTGTCAAGGCAGTCCATAGGACCTTAGATGTCTGTGGGTTATGACTGGGATCTACAGGAACTGGTAGGTTTGATTTAGGGGTCAGTATGTCCCTGGGTGTTTCTGTATAGATTTCTTCACTATTTCAGTACCAGCATTTCTGTACTTTTTTATCTTCCTGTGACCTTGGACTTTAATTAAATTAACTTTTAAAATGCACAGGTTTTCATTTACTAAGCACCAAATATAAAAGGATAACAAATGAAATAAATGGATATAAAATTCCAAATAGAATAGTTAATCCTGTGTTCACAATTCCATCCCAGCCTACATCCAGATGATTTTTCAAAATGCTCAGAGGGCATCAGATTAAACTAGCAGGAGGTAGATGGAAAACAAACAAAAATGTCTTATTCTTTGTGCCATACAAATAGTTATGGAATGCTTTTCTGTGGGTTGTTGAGGAACCTGAAAGTTGTAAGTGTAAGATTTGTAAGGGAAACATGTAAGATCTGACTAGGAATCATAGTGACAGAAAAAGAATACATTGAGAATTATTAAATAGAAAGCTGCCATCTCTACCTCTGGAGATTCTGATCTTCAAACTGCTGGAAGCCAAGGGAGTACAGGGTAAGTATGCTTCACCTGTTCTGGCACTATTTCCAAAACCACTCCTACTTCTGAGCTTCTCTGTTCACTGTGAGAGATACAATTCAGTGTCATGCTATACTGTTCTTATTTTATTATTAAGGTATTTTTCCCCCTTGGCCATGTCTTTGTGGGACTGTTTCAGGATTATCTCCTTGGTTAAACTTTTGCTATCTTGAATGCTTTAATAATAGATAGCATTCATGCAAACATTTCTACTCTATAGAAATAGAGTAGAAACAGGTGTCTCTGTTGAAATTGTTATGCCTGATTTGATTTAATCTTTTTAACAACGTTTGTCCAGGATATAACATTTGAATTAATACAATTAGAAGGAACCTCAGCATTTGAAGACTAAGTTTGGGATTCCCAATCTGCAATAAAATCTTGTGTTTTAAACACAACGAGTTTTGAAAGCATTGAAATTCCCAAATTATGACTTTACTCAGTAAGATTGGCTTCGGTTACTTTTTTTTTTTTCTTTTGACCATCTTAGATAGTTTTAACCTCCTATTATAGTAATACTTGTAAGTAGCTTTTATATTTTTGGAATATGACACTTTGCTATGATCAAAATTATAGCATGTCGAGTCTGAGTTATGCTGAATAATTCCTGCAAGTATTGATATAAAAGTGTATTTGGCTTCCTTTTTTCTAGACCACTATATTTGAACAAGTTGTGTAACAGCATCTCAAACTTCTAAATAAGTGTGCATTGTCATTACAGAAGGCCATGTCTACGTATTAGTAATATGAAATGTCACTTCAGTTGACAGCTAACATTGTACAGTGAATGTTTGTGCTCAATTTCATACAAATAAACAGGGAAACAAGTACGACTGGAATTAAAAAAGTAGAAAAATAAAATTCCGAAGTATAGCCTAAAACATATTCTACTGTAAATGAAAACTATTTTAGAATACTTAGATTATTTCCAATAGTTTGCTTTTATTTCAAAAAGGTTGAATGAGGACTAGGTGTGTATGGGCTGTTTCACTCTTTTATGAAATGCTTACCTTGGTTAGCTACTAATTGTGCACATGGAGATAGTTTCAGGTATTAGCACTGTTTTGTCAGACGTGCATTTATCAAGAAAAAAGCTACAGCCAGATGTCACCTAGATGTCAAAACAAGAACATCAAAAAGAAATGCCATTTAAGAATCGCTTTTTCAGTTCACATTTTTGGAAATTTTCAGATTAATTGATCTCAGAAAAAGAAATGAACATTTAAATTTTCCAGTTGAAAGTAATTTTAAATCTTTACATTTAGAAAAATAAAAATACCTTTACAATTGTAAATACTTGCAGCAGAAATGTTTCAAAAGGATTAAAAAAACTCTAACTGAATCAGAAGTGATTATATTATAAAAAGCAAATGTTCAAGGTTTTAAATTTGGATTCAGCCCTTTCTCTGGAGGAGGAGGTGGGAGAGTAGTGGGAAAACTGTGCCCAGCCCAACTAATCTTTGTAGAAGAGTAGCTGAGGTGTGGATTGACAAGGTAGGTTATATATTTGTGTACATGTATACATGGTCTGTGTCTGCCACTGTAATCTCCAGTATGGTTTACCTGGGGTGGGATAAAATTTCTTTCCTGCTCCTTCAGCTTAGTTTTAGCAGGCATCTTTTATTGTTAGCGTAGTCTTTATGTTCGTATTTCAGGAAGGCATCCTTGACTTGTGTAGAGGAATCCAGACTCCAGTTGCTTGCTCCGTACAGAAATGCTCCTTGTGGAAGAAGACAGTCTTTTTCCTGTTTGTTTTCATTGCTGGTAGCTTACTGCATCTCTCCTGGGATGCTCTTTTGTTTTGCCACACCATCTCTCTCCTGGCTACCAGAGAGGAGGTTGCTTTCTCCATTCAAGCCACCTCTGGGCAGATTTTCTGTGGCTGGGGCTTCATGATAGTTTCTTTGTTGGTTTCTGCCTGTCTTGAGGGTGTAGTGGATCAGGTCCTCCTATGATAAGGGAATGCAGTTCAGGTGTATCATTTCTGCTTGCGTTTTAAAAGCTAATTTTTGAGAAGGTTTAGGCATTATCCCATTGCTCTGGTTTCAGAATGAGGGAATTACACGTTGAACATTGCTACTCACTTGGGTTTGCTCCAAAACACAGCAACTGACAATGGCAGATTAAATTCCTTTTTATTCCTTGTTACAAGTTTCAGTAATCAACACACTGAAGATGTGACAGGCCTTGTTGCTTCCTTTTAGCACAAGTGACCCAGGTTTTAGCTTTCCCTTATCAGAAAGGGGTATGGATGTGTGAGGATTCTGCAATCGTCTATCTTCCTAAAAAATCACCAGTTCTTCTGATACAGTGTGAAGCAATTTCAAGACTGTATTTAAAAGAGGCTTAGGGTTACATTGGCAGTAATGCTATGTGTCAAGGCTGAGGTGCATTGGCAGAACATAATTGGAAATCTTGCATAGTTTCTGCCTCTTACCTGTTTTACTTATTTATATTTCTGCCCTGTACATTCTAGCTATTGTTTTAAATCTGTTGGTTTAACAGTCATTGACATTGTAAAAGGAGGTGTATCAGACTTAATATTTGTTTAAGTTTTCTGGTTTCTCTCTTCAGCTACTTTTTTATCTTAGTCGTATGTCTCTTCATTTGTATTCAGGGGAGCCTCATTCAAATCCAGTGAGCAATTACATTGTGGTGTAACCATGAATAATATTGCTGTTTACACATGCTTAAGACAGTCCATTTCTTGACAGGGGATGATGTTATGTAGATTGATACCATCTATATTTTTAAAAAATTCTGTCTGACTTGCTATCCATCTTTCTAGACATTTATGAAATATCTGTCTTTGTAGAAACCTTCCATTAAAACTGGAGATGATGTTGTATCCAATGATGTATATTCTGCTAGTGCTTACAAAGCTGTGGAGTGCATGCAAGCTGCACAAAGTCACTTACAGAAAGATAAAGTACGGTGAGAGAAAATCGTGAAGACTTCAGCAAGGGATAACGTGTGGAGGTTAAAACATTTCATTAAAGGCAGCCTTTTATCCTTTAAAACAGAACGAATAGTGAAATCAAGAGGAATCTCATGTATAAAAGCTCACAGGCAGGTTAGATGGCTATGAGTCATTCTTAGGGGACTGTTAGAACAGGCTGCTTGCTTGTATTTTTATTACTTATAGAAGATGAACATAAAAAACATATATTTGAAGCTTTATCTGAACATAATTTCATGAATTACTGTTCCTTACACTTTTTTTTTTTTTTTTTTTTTTTTTTTTTTTTAAGCAATATACCCCTTAGCTTGCAGCAGTTTTGCAGAGAATGAAGAGACTGATCATTTTGAATGTATTTATGTACGGTGCAGTTCCTTCTTGTGATGAATGCTATAGTAATAATTTCCCCAAGGTAAAAAGGTCTCCTTAAGGCCTTCTAAGTGATCCCAGGACATCACCTTAATTTGCATGGGCCTTTCAGACCTTACTATATAGTGCTCCTTGTTACCAGTGACCAGTTTTATTCAGAAAACTAGGATTGCATACAGCTATAAAAATGTACAGAGCTTGAAAAAAGGCTCTTTACCGTACTCCCCTTTTCTTTTTTGTAGCTGGATTCCTGGTCTCCCCCCCCCCCCTTTTTTTTTTTTTGCCTTTTTTCTTTTCAGAATGTTAATTGAATGGCATCTTTATTCAGAGAGAGAGAGAAAAAGAATCTAGTAATATTGATATCCACAATTCTCTTACCACTGTTGTTTCATTTGCTTTGAAGAGAGTGCCCACTAAAGGGAAATTATAAATGTAGAAATGGAAATAACTAAATAGGAAAGAAATTTGCTACTATACATTACTTTCATATTTTATGTAAATAATAAATTAATGATACATCAGATAGTATGGTAAACTACAGAGTAAAAGATCTTAGGTAATTGTTATTTTTGTTGAGGTTAGATCAGTTGCTCCAACACAAGCACTGTGTTACAAAAGTCTATATTGGGCAAATCAATTTTACCAGAAACTGAGCTCAGCATGCAGACAGCAGATTGCTGTACTGGGTTAAGTAATCCCACATATGCAGAAGGTATCCTTTTGATTTAAATAACTCCATATATTTCAAAAAAGTAGTTTCTCAGCTGAAGCTCAGTGCTGTAAGATGCATAAGAACACCTTTAGCTTTAAGTCGAGAGCCTCTGCCATTAACTGTCAGATATAAGGTGTGTGCTTAAATACCTTGCTGAGTAAACATTGTCAGGTGTGAGCTAATTCTTGTGGCGGTCAGTAGGAAAGTATCTATAAGGATTAGGCTTGGGCATGATGCTGCCTCTTCTTGAAATAAATACCTCTAAACTGATTTTGCTGGCATCAACAGTCCAGCATTTTGCTAATTTTGTTTACAACTTACAATGGTTTTTAAATTTTTAATCCAATTTATACTTTTATCTGTTTCTCTTCAAAAGTCAAGCTCATGCATATAAACTCTAAATTAGGATTGCCAGTGTTATTCAGCAAATATCGCCAATTTCACTGTGAAATAGCTGAATAATTGTTTTACATTTACATTTATAAATATTAAGTGACCAATTCTGTAATGTAATGAGTACAAGGAGCTATCTCTAAGTTGCAGAGTAACTTGTAGGTATTTTAAACATTTTATGTATAATTGTATTCATCCAGCTCTGGAATGTGGGTAGAGTATGATCATCTGTGGATCATAATAAATATACAAAATAAAAAGAAATATGCATACATTTCTTTGGCATATATAGGAGTTTCTCTCGCGGTCTGTCCTGGAGATGGGTTCTCACCAGTACAAATGAGAAGTCCTATTTAATGATGCTCTTTCAACACCCGTTATGACACACTTGCTAGTAGAGCCTGATACCATTTTACTAAACCAAAGACAATGATTCTCCTACAAACAGCAACTGTAAAGCAAAACAACATCAAAGTATCACAGCAGATAGAAAGTTAATGGCCGAAGCTCATGTGAAGTTCTAGACTAAGTAATGATTACTTTTCTTCAGATACATGTTTTCAGTCACATCTGTAGTTTCTATTATTTAAGCCGAAGTGTTTTGCATTTAAAAGATAAAGTGCCTGGGAGGGAACAGTTCATCCTAGAGGATTTGGTATCTTTTGTTGTAACTTTTTAGAAAAGGCTTTGAGGGATCAAACAAAAATAATCACAGCTACTGCTAATTTGAGTTTCTTAATGTAGTCCTCATTTCTTAATGGAGAACTGACCAAAAAGAATTAACAGGTTTGGGGTTTTTCTCTATTGCAAATGTGGCATACTTGCAATTTTTTTTTTTTAATTAAATGTAAGTAGTTTTTCTACTTTATCAATAAAAAAGTACACAGACATGCAATGTAAGTGTGACTGTGGGCTATACTTTTTACATGCACATCTGCACTGTTGATATAAATTCAACTTACATTTATTTTATACGGCTTTTCTCTGTAGTGGGTAATAGCAGTAGCCTGGATTGATGGTGTTTCTCAAAAGAGTAAGGAGGTCTCCCCTGCCAGTCTCTCACTGGCTTTTACAAACTCTTATGCTGCAGCCAAGGCAGTGGCCAGCAGCTCAGCACCAGCTGCAAAAGCAGCCCAGGAAAGCAGGTAAATGCATGCAGGATTAATTCTCATTGCAGACTGCGTGATTGCATGTGGACATCTAACAAAACCCAAGGTAGTTGTTTTAAACACATTACAGGCAGGTGATGTAACAGTGTTTTTTGCAGTAGTTATTAAGATTGTGCATTGTGATCGAGGACACAATTAGGAGGTTAGAACAGGGAAGGAACTCTAGGCCACATGTTTCTTCATCCCGCCCATTATAGAGAGGTGGCAACATATCCTCTAACGTAATTTTGTTTTTAAATTACAGTGTGGCAGTGCATAAGGTTTCCTTATTTGTTCTCTGGATCCCCTGTAATTCCTCTTAGAGGAGTCTTTGACGCTCTAGATGAGTCCATCCTCATGCTCTGAAAGGAATGGGGCTTACCCTTTAAGATTTTTGGTTATGTTTGAAATTTATCTGTTTGTAGCACTTGGTTTTATGTAATTTCTACATGCCAGAGCAGTAGGGTTTTGTGTTTTGGACATTGTTACAGTTTGGCTAATTTATTCTCAAGTACTCCTCTTTCCATAATTTCTTTTTTGTCTGGGAAATCCCCCTGATTTAACTAATGAATCTAGTACTGATTTCTGAACAGCTGCTAATAATAAGAAAATTGTCTTGATGGTTATTCTCGAGTCTGGAGAATGAGCATGCAGGCAAGTTATTGGGTCTTTTTTTTACTTTCCAGGATGTTTGGCTTGTTTGGAGAGCTCTTATGTCAAATCCCTTTTATCTGTAATTACAAAGCATTATGATTTCATCTTGGTGCCAAGGGACAGCGAATGACTGCAGGGAATATGAAAGCCCATTTGCTTATCGTAAGGCCAACTTTTGGTCATAGTGACATCATTGTCTAAATCCTCAGTGAATTTGTCTGCCTGTAGCTTTAACCCTGTGCATGCTTCCAGGGCTGACCAGAGTTTGTATATGAACTCTGCTGGGAGCAATGGGAAATATATTCTCTTCCCTTCTCTCTTAAAATAGGACAGGCTAGACTGCTTGTCCCAGGGAACTTTATAGGCAAATCATAGACAAATAGTTTTATCCCCCCTTTGAAATAATATCACAAATAATCAACTAATACCACAAAAAGGAATTAATTCATCCTAAGTGATGTAGAAAGTCCGTTATGGATGTGGGAATGAAACGATGCTTTTGAAAACCTAGTCTTGCATCCTCATTCAAAATCTTTCTACCTCCTTCAGTGCTCTTCTACCCTTTCAGATGCTTTCTGGGAAGCCAGCAGTATTATTTATTCATTCTGTAGCTGGGAGCTGACTGTCTCTGAGACCACGTAATCTGTAAAGGGTCATGGCATTGGAGCTGGGGATTTTGGATTTTTAGAGACTGACTGTCAGGTAGGGACATGAAACAAAGGAACTACTGTCAAATGTTTATATCAGTAATATGTAACAACACAGTTAAAACAGTCTGTGCCTCAGTAGTCTCTCTTTGCAGACATTGTAGTGTGTCAGAATACACGCACTTGCAGATACTGAATCAGTCTGTCATGGGGACATTATGCAACAGTGTGCAATGGCAGTGTAACAACTCTAAATTTGGGGGAAACCTGTGATACCCATATATTACTAATTACAGCTTTCATTTACTGCTCACTGACAACAGAAACATGAGAGAGGACTCATTCCTAGGGGAACAGACTTTGTCTCACCTTTGCTGTGGGCGTTGAAGGAAAGATAATACAAGAGTCGTAATGGACTTTCAAAGATCATCTAGTCCATCTTTCTTCTTCAAGAAGGGTTCAATATCTAAATCATTCTTGACAGAATCAGTTCAATGTTTCTTTAAAATCATTCAGCACTGGAAACTCCACAGCCTCTGTATATAATCCATTTCACTGCTTGTCATTCCATGCCATTCAGAAGTTTTTTCTTCTAATACTTAACTAAATCATCCTTATGCCAACTAGATTTTTTCCTGTCTCCAGTGAGGCATATTATTTTCCTCTTTTCAGCATCTCTTTACACAGATGTAATCATATCTCTCTGTAGCTGTCATTTCTCTAGAATAAACAGAAGAAATACTCTCTAAACTAACAAAGTTTTATTTTATCTCAGTTTTTGCTGTGTTTATCTTCATAATTTCTAATCTTCTGACCATTACTTTTTCTCATTTCTGGAGTTCATTTATAAATATATGGATGCGACTTCAGCTAAAGCATTGCCCACAGGAGTCAGAAGGATTACATTGTTTACCTTCTCTGTGACTTGCTAACCCCAAAATCTTTTTACAGAAAAGCTTCTTAGCTCATCATATCCTACCTTGTCTGTTTTTCATGTCCTCGTACTAGTAGCACTTTGCCAGTGCTGTTACTGATCTGCAGTGGTGTGAAATAGTTTGGTTCATCGAGACCATTTGAATTCCAGTCATGGCGTGTAAGCACTTCCAGTCCCGAATTGTTCTGTTCTGCAAGTGTACGCTGTTGCCTGTCCTCTAAGTCATGAGTGAAAATACTCATTGGTACTGAACCTCTAGAAAATCTTACTCAGTGCATTTGCCTTTCCTGATCCCTGTTACTTGAGTTGGAGTGTATTGGTGTTGGTGCCCACTTTGCAGTAGTTCCATCTAGACAAGTTGAGATGGGAGAAGTGCTTTGGGAAGGACTACAGAGATACCGGAGAGTTAAACACAGGATCTCCCTGTTACGTGATGAAGTCTGCTTCTGTTCCTACTCAGTCTTTCCTGCTCTTTTCCCCTTACTTCTGAGCTGAGGTTTGATTTTTTTTTATTTTTTTTCCTTTCCTAGCATTATTTATGTACCCTGTGAAATGAGCTGTAAACAATATAGCAATTAGCTCCCTCTCTGTACTTCTGAGAGCAGTTTTCTTGCCCATGTTTTGACCCCCCTAGCTTCATACGTGCACTGTTCTCACAAGCGCTGTGGTCCAAGCAGCAGAACTACTGTATTGCTGTTAGAGCCCCTGCCTTCTGCTAGGATACTGCTGAAGTCCATTGAGAGAAATGATCAAAACCCAATACTGTAAGGAGTGGCAGGCAGGAGGAGGTCAGCCTTTTAAAACATTGCAGTGCCAGGGGAGGAGAGGCCTAGCTGAACAACACTAGTGTCCAGGGTGCAATTGTTGACATTGCTGTAGTGCAAAATGAAGTAAGTCCTTAAATCTCATTCAGCGTTAGTTCCTTCCTGTTAGGTAATTCTGTTTCCAATGTAAGATCGTTGGAGAAGGGGACTGTGTTTCTAAAGGATACATGCAAGCAACTTCATGATGCCATCTAAATGGTGTGATTTATTGTTAGTTACTGACTATATGATGTCTTTAAAAAAATAAAACCCTTTGCATTTGTTAAATAGCAATGGACCAACATCAACACTGACATCTGTGTATGCCACTGGTCACTTGCAGTACTGGTGCTATAAGCAAAGAAGCTAAAGACTCAAATGGTTTCACAGTAAGTTATGGCTACACTGCTCTTTGCATTTGACACACTCCTGTCAGATGAAGTCATACCATGAAAAGTTCATATACTTGAATGCTTATCTATGGCATTTTGCTGTTTCCTAAATCTGACATAAACCTTGAGGCTCTCCACCCCGTTTATGCAACACAGGAGCTTGACTGAAATTTGTTAGTGGGTTGAAATGTCCAGTGGTGGAGCTTACACAACTTGAAGTAGTCTGTCCACCACTGAATCTTATCTCTAGGAAGATTTTCTGAAGATTTAAGGTTCATCATATATACTGTACTTGGAAAATCTTGTTTTGACTCCACTATACGTGAAGAGTTTTACCCTCTTTTCAGTGGCTCTTTGTTATAAATTATATAGTCTGTACATAATATCTCTCTTCAGTTGACTTTTCTGTAGTATAAAAAATACTTTTTCATGGTTTTCCTGTGTTTTCTGCACCTCTGCTTATTCATACTGACTATTTAAGTGATAACTGATTACAGTAATCTTAAATGGTTTTTCCCTTTCTGGTACTTTCCAGCTGACCTGTATATTTCTGGAAGTTTGATGGCTAAAGCTTGGCACAGTATTCAGTTGAGGCTTTCTTACAGCTGAGCAGAGTGGGAAGATTACTCGATGTGATTTTTCTATTTGTCCTGTCTGATTTTCTTGACTCATATTCAGTTTGTATCATGCAGTAATTCCCCGACCCCTGTTTTGCAGATCTGCTGCCTGAGTTGTTCTTCCCAAACTTGTACGTCTGTGCTCTTAGTTCCTGCTTGGAATATGTGATAAGTATGCATATATAGTGGTATGCAGTAATCCTTGGTGCTGCATCCTGTTTATTTTACTCCACTGCTCTTAATTGGTAAACGCTTCTTGATTCTTATTTTGCCTTTCCATTTTAATTTGGTGGGAGTAATACTTTTCCTTACTGAGTTAGACAATGAAATACAAATATAGTTTGATAGTTAGAAGTAAACTTCAGAAGAAAGCTTCTTGATTCCTCTTTCTGGTTCATTTTAGAGGATTGCTGGTAACAATGTTGTTCCATTATGGCCATACTTTCCAGCAGGCTAATTTAATCCCCATTCCCCAAATTTCTTATGAAAATGTGAGATAAGACAGAATCAGAAGTCTTGGTAAAGTGCATGATATCTACTGCTACTTGCCATCTTCTTGGTTGGACATGTTGCCATTAGGAACGAACAGCTGACTTTTGAGATGTCATTGGTTGAACACAGGACAGAAATCTGCACCTCTGATTGGGATGCTCCAGGAGATATTTTCTCTGCTCACCGACAGAGAGCCAAAAGTGCTTTTCCTGCTAGCACCTCCATCAGTCTGAAGTTTTGGATGGGAAACCTATAAAACAGCTTTCTGGCATATCTCCTTCTCTTGCTGAGAGCAGGAGATGAAAACAGATGAGAGTAGAGGGCTCCTTACTCTACCACATCTTCAAGCTTTATATGCAGGAGTATGCACAGGGGGTATTAGGATTCTGTGTGTATGCAAAATAGTCTCCCAAGGGAAACAGGCATGTCATACAGCTTGAGGGATTGTACAGCTTGAAAATAGTAGAAAACATGATATGGAATAGTATGCTTGGAGATAAGATGCTTTTTATTCCCATCTGTGCTTCAGGGGTTGAATTGGCAGCAAATTCAAAAACCTTTACTAGGCAACAGAAAAGATCAAAAATATACTATATGCATGGCAAGGCCTGGGATACAGCTTTGGCAGGAGGTAGTGTACATCCCAACTGGATAATAAAAGCAGGTCTGGGGATTAATGTAGAGTGTGAACTTTCCAAATGTTTTTTTCTAATGCTATGTCAGTTTTTGAAGAACCTTTATGGACAATGTTTTTTGACCTCTAGTTAAAATCCCTTTGAATAGAATTATTGAAGAGAAGCCCCTACACTCTTATTATTTTTCTGGCATTCATTATTGTGCAACATATGGATGTGTCCCTCTGCGGAGGTTGTGTTGTCTATCTCAGCTGCTATTCCACATTGATAAAAATACTGGTTCTCTTCTCACTCGTATGTATTAACAGCTTGAGTGTAAGTGAACATATATGCCACAGGTTCTGGAGACTTATGATCTCCAAGAGGGAAAAAAAAATCTCTGTTTATTATGGTATATCTCATGTGGTTCCCTTTTGCAGCTGACAAAGGGGAAATTAGCAGATGGTGTAAAACCTCTGTAGTTATTAACAGGCAGCACTATCAATTCTATATAGCTTTTCTTGCTGCAGTCGTAGCCACCTCTTCATTTTTGTAACCTTTCTCTTGATCTAGTAGGCATTTTTGATAATTTGTCTTTTCTGTATTTTTCTGTTTGTTGATGGGAATGTGGCCATCCTGATATTAACAAAGCCTACCAGCCAAATGGAAACAACCAATCAAAACCAAAGCCAATGCAGAGAAGAGAGGGAAAAATTACATAACCTCTTTATAAAGTTAATACCCTTTGCCTAAGGTTCTGACAAAGTGGGTGTCATTGTCTTTTCTCAGGTGACCGGTGATAGGATGTGGGGCAACAACCTCAAGTTGCACCAGGGGAGGTTTAGGTAGGATACTGTAAAGAATTTCTTTATGGAGAGGGTGGTTGGGCATTGGAAAGGCTGCCCTGGGAGGTGGTGGGGAGGTGGTGGAGCCCCCATCCCCAGAGGTATTTAAGAGACCTGGTGCTAAGGGACATGGTTTAGCAGTGGACATGTGTTAGGTGATGGTTGGACCTGATGATCTTAAGGGCTTTTTTTTCCAACCTAAAATGTTCTGTTTCTGTATTAATGCAAGCTGGCTGCAGTTAATGTCGGTAATACACCCTTTGGCTAATGTTCTGTAACATTGACAGCATACGTGGAAGGTGTAGTGCACCTTACTATCTGCTCTGTGTCTCTTTTTTGCTGCTTCTTTTCACATATATATATGTATCTATGTGTAAGAGGTGCAACAAATATTCCTCCCATTTTCAGATAAGATAATAGAAAAGAGTATTCAAGGTTAACGATTACTGTAGTGTTTTACAAAGAATAGCCGTGCAGTTTTGTCTCTTGTATTTTTCTGGAACTGTGACCCATCCTAAAAGGTCATCATTGAAAGTGAACAGATATAATAGAACTTGCTGAAAAGCCGTTAATAGAAAGTCAGCTTCATCTTTCCCTGGAGCTGATTAAACGTTTCACTTCAGTCTCTGTAGTACTTTTGTATGAGAAAGTATTGTTACACAATGCTTGTGGCTGTAATACAGATATGGGGAATGGGACTTGGGCTCTTAAAGACTTGACAATATCCCTTTACTTAAGAGTAGCATCTCCTCTCTTCCACCTCTTCACTCTCACTCCACACAGACATGATCTTCTTGCAAATTTTCCTATTATGAAAAAAAATCTTTAAAATGACAGAATAGATTTTGTAGTGTATATAGGGATTTTTAACACAGTAATTTTTCTGTTACCAACCTGTCAAGGAAGTGCAACCCCCAAAATAACAGAACTGTGCTTATGAGTAAAGCTAGGCGTCGTAAAAGGGGTTTCCTGATGAATATTTAATCTAACACTGTTGTCTGTGGACAATGCAATCTCAACTAATAATAATAAAAAAAATTGTACACAGTAAACTAACAGCATGTGGGATACTTGCATTTAGTGTGGCATTCTAATTTTGTGTAGAAGCTTGAAAAGTATTGTAACAGGTAAGCAGACAAATATTAATTAAAAGTCAAAGAAGCTTTTAAGGCAGGAGTTTCTAAGGAGCCATGTAGCAAATGGAAATTAATTTTGAACTGAGCCTCAAGCTTCAATATATATTGCGATGCTATTTGTAGAAAGTGTTAAGTTTTGTACCTGCGCTTTGATTATTCTATGCAGACCTTATTTTCCTAATGGCCACAGTGGCTGTCATTCACATGGGGTTTTGGACGCTCACGTTGGAGCCAAGCAGCATCCTGAGGATGGAGTCTCCCCTGCTCATTATGTGCTGTGTCAAAGTTACAAGACAACCAGGCAGATGAGATCCTGGCAGGATAATTGCATTTTGCTACCAGGCAATATTGCAGCTATTATTCTGTTGAAATGCAGTCTCAGCAGTGACTGAGTCCAGGAGATGTGCACGCTCCTGTCATGTACCTGTCGCATCCCCTTTCATATACCATTTAGTTGGCTGATTAAAAAAAAATCACTTATAATGGAGCTTAAAAAGTTTTGCATGTTGAAGAGGTGAGTGAATTTATGTTTCTGTGGGTTTTGGATTTAACATCTGCACACTGGCAAGCCTGCTACTAATTCAGCAGTGCAGGGTCAGGGCCTTTGCTGTCAGAGCCATGCCGTACAGTGTTGTACCTCCTGCTCTGTTTAACAGGGCGCCTCTGTTATGAGTACTCTTAGCGTTACACCTTTTAGACGCATCTCTTAGAACAGAAAGAAACAACCTTACAAATCACTGTTAGTAGAAACCAGAACAGTTTGCTCTGCATAGGCAGGCTTGTACAGAGCCTTGCACATAACAGCATACACAAGCTGTCTCTGCCTTAATGGATCCTGTCAAGTTGCTCGCTATCACTCTTAGTATTATCATTCCCCAAGCAGTAATGGTAAAATACATTACAGCATTGAAGGACACTTTTCATCCCTGAAGTTTAGACTATGTCTTCTTTAGAATGTCACATCCTTTAGTATTTCATTTTCAAAAGCATGGAAGTAAATCAGGTATATAGATCCTATCTTCAAAGTGATTTAAGGCCCCTGAAACGTATCCAGGCAGTTAGGTGGATTTGCCAAAGCAGTGTTAATCTTTGATGGTTGCAAACACAAATGCTTTAGGGAGGCAGGCTCCAAAATTCACAAAACTGATTTGGAAAAGGTTGTAATATGTGTGTGTGTGCAGGCACATACAGGTGTACATGGAGAGGGATTTTATTTTTTTCTGAGACTACTACGTAGTTACGGAAGTTGGGAGCCTAAGAGAGGTGCAAAGTGTGGTGGGATGTTGAAGAAGACTGTAGGAGTTCTCCAGAGAGCATCAGTTTTGAAAATACTGCACTGTTCTTCTGACGTGAGCAGTGGGAAGTAGCCACTGAAATCACTTTATAAGACACATCATCAGTGACCCCAGCCATGTGGGCCAGTTTGGTGAGAGCTCTGAGAGGGCCGAGTGGACAGCTTTGGAGGGAACTGTTTCATTTTGGGGACATAGTGGATGTGTTTGAAGCCTTCTTATTATTTTCCTGAGTTGCATTTAATTTTGTAACCACCACCAACAAGCATAGTACATTCCCGTGAAATACATGTGGCATATGGTAAAGGCAGTACTAATGCAACAGCAGTCCAGTCTGTGTCTTTCAATTGCACGATTGTTTTCATTCACAGTGTGTGAGGGAGTCAACAGGAAGTCTCTGCGCTCAGCAGTCAGTGCTATCCCCTGCAGAGCGCCTAGAAAAAATCCCTACTGAAGTATAACAGTGCCTTGAAAATTTGAGATTCTTGACAGAAGAGTTAGTCATCCTTCAGCTTTCTCCTCACCCCTGTAAGGAACTGTTAAGGACAAAGCAAAACCCAGTTTCTCTTCACCTGTGGTGGAGAAAAAGAGCACAATTACGGTATTTTATGATTTTGTTGCTTAACGAAATAGTAAGTAACAGGTAAAATGCTCTTTCCCTTGGGGACCAATTACTTTGGGGAATTATATGCATTCACATTGGCAAAGGTCTCTCAAATAATAACTGCTGTGATCAAAATGTTGGTGTGAGCCCAAATACTGGAGAGTGAAAATGAGGCCAACAACTGCATGCTGTAAAGATAAGAATGTGCTGCTGCTTGAGCGGCATTAGTGACTTCACTGACACACCTGCTGCTTGGTAAGACTCATTTCCTTGACAAAATAATCCTGCCAATGACCGCTCAAAAGCCTGGTGATTATTCCCATTTTTCAGTGCTGGTTAGTAGCTGAACCTCAGGCTGAGCAGCTGCACTGCCTGACATATTCTCTTGACTGGAAATCATCACTGCTGATAGCCTGTTGTGCTTCCAGCCTTATTTATTGCTAGGGATGCACACAACACTCGATGGGCAAGTTCAGATAGTGAACTCTGCCAGCGAAACATCAGCCCCTATTAACAGGCAGTGATGCCTTGTAATTTAAATGCAGGAGAAGCTGCTAAGCAAAGCAAGGTAGTGTTGACTTAACAGACAAGGTACAGCTCTCTGTGTAACAGCAGAAAGCTGAAGCCCTGAATAGACCAAAAAAAAAATCCTCTACCTTTAGTAAGGAAAAAAAAATTGTAAAATTTTAACAGTTTTGGGATGCAAAAATATCCTCAAGTTATCTGCAGAGAAAGATAGACACAAAGACCCTCTTCATGCACCAGTGAAGGTCCAGATCTCCGTAACATTGCCTCACGCACCTGGGTACAGGTAGTGGCTCACTCTTTTCACATATGTGAAGGAGAGCAGCAGTGACAGATTAGGATTCTAGAGCTGTCTCAGCCTCAAGTAAGCAGGCATTCATTGCTTCCGCTTCCCAGAAAGGGAGCCTAAACTCTGAGGGTGGAAGATGAAGTGAAAATGAAGGGGGAATGTTGCTCTTGAAGTAATACTGTTATCTTGACAGAAGAGTGGGGTCCTAGAATGGAGAACACCTATCCAGGGAGCCCTGGACTGTTCAGGCATTTTTTATTTGGCAGATAATGATGTAGAAAGAAGCCTGAGAACTAGGGATTGATGTCCTTCCAACGTCAAGAAGTGTAATTTGTTGACACTGGTGATAAATATGTCCATCTCATATGTTGGTAACCTGGTAGAGCCGGCAGAGCTGAGTGAGGTGTGTCGAATTCTTCTTGGTGCACGTTCTGCAGAAGCATTTACTATGTCCAGTCAGCTGCATTGGTCTGCCTGCAGCTTTTGCAGATATGCAGAATACAAACAAAATCCTAATTTGGCCCCAACTTTCATTAGTGCAGCTGGATGGGGAGGAAGGTCCTGGTTTAATGCTAATGTTCCAGATCAGGTTGGTGGGGAGGAGGACACAGCTTACTTGCAGACTGAGCAAATTCAAGTCTGGGAATTTCTAAAGCACAAAGTGTGAATTCCAAGAATTGTTTTTTACAGCCGCTTTTCAAATTAGAGCTGTATGTTGGTGTTTACATTGAAAGTTTTCCCCTGGGGTTTTAGCTGTAATAGCATTTGCTGGCTCTTTTCTTTTTTTCCCATCTGTAGGCTGAGATTAATGTGCTATTATGTCACATTTTTCAAATGAATTGATTTAGTGTTTTAGCATAAAACATTGAAGTTTATCTTCCCTCATTAGTCACACTCATCTGCCATTACCCTCCTAAACATGGTCCTAGACAATGTATAGCAGGAGAGCCAGCTGGGCTGATTGTGCAGTTTGCTAGAGCAGCGTGCGAGTGCTGCAAGAGCCGCGCTTGGAGAGTAATAATCCAAGGTCCAGTGGTAAACTGATACTTCCCAGCCTCTTTCCTCATTTGAGTTATCCACACCTTGACATTAAGCCTGACAAAAAGTTATCTGACAAAACTGACGAAAGTTATCTGAAGCCATATATAAACGATAGACTTAGTCATATGGCTTTCCCACCAAAAACTGTTATACGGTCGGTATAACAATTAATAGGTGCAGGCTGCCCAAGGAAACTTACAACATGAATTGCATCAACTTTAAATTTGCAACGGTAAGAACATGTCCTGGAAAATAGGTGAGAAGATGGTAGAGCAAATAAGATTTAATTATTAAATTAAATCAAATGCCCACAAATGAACATGGAGAAAAGAAAAGGATGTAACACAAGTCAGTGGAGGGGAGCTAGGAGCAACCTTTCAGAGGGCAGATCCAGAGAAGATGCTTTTTGTTTTGTCCAGGGAGAGACTACTAATGGTTTAGTGGGAAGGGCACTTGAAAGAATATGGTGCATAGGAGAGAAACAGTGCAGCTGGGTGAGTATGACAAACAGAGCAAAGAAGTAGACGGTTATATCTGAGAAGGAGCATGTTTGAAAATTCCAGAGGTCATGAGGAGGGAAACTGAAAGGTGAATGCAATCAGTCAGTGTAGCAGAAGTTAAGGTATGCATCCCACAACTCGCAGATGGGATGAGGCTGAGGTATGTGGTGATTTTGTGCCTTCCCGATTCTGAGTTATTTAGGGGTCTGGAAAGAGGTTGATGGATGTGAGATAACTCATGGGGACCTGTGTAAGGACTAGCGTCTGCTTTATGTCTTTTCTGGTATTTTGATGTTAGGTTGTAAAGGCAGGAACTGGGCTTCTTTATTTTTGGCATTTGTTTGACACTTTGATAAGTGTTATGGCTTCTTAGGAATGATAAATGAATTATTTAAAGAATTTGCAGTAAACCATGCACCGAGCTGATTCTGAAGCTAGCTAGGTATCCTGATTCCTTGTTTCTTCAGAAATTCGCCCAATATCACTGCAGCAAAGCAAAGAGAAGAAGCTACCAAAACACTCCCCTCTTCAGAGGGTTCTGTTCACGGTCAGGTTTACGAGCCATTAGCAGTAATGAGAACCTATAAAGGACATTTCTGTTCCAGCTGGCTTGGTGAACAGATGTTGTGTACAGGTTTTTCTGTAGTGAAAGTATAAAAAACCTGAAGCAATGTATACCAGTGTTTCATCTGTGCTTGCTGGGTAGCTCCAGTCCCAGGAAGCAGTTGAAGCTTACTGCAAAACTCCTGTGCAGTCATGAGGAACAAGATCTGGACCTATGCATTCTTACCTTATTTTTCTGTCCTCAAAACCGTAATTTAACTGATCAAGTGACACAAGCTGTGTCACATGGAACTTTGCAAGGCATCTATACCTGGTATGTATTGTTACGTTGTATGTAACATACATTGCACGTATGTAATATGTATGACGTGTCTGCTTTTCAAAGAACCGCCTGTTCACAAGACTACCAGCAGAATCAAGCCATCATACGTGCTGAGATGAACACTGCTGGCTTCAGTGGAAGGTTCCAGAAGCTCAGTTAATTCTCAAAGCTTGACTCAACAATAAAAGCTTAGGAATGAGCCAGCAAGTTGGATTCACATAGAATCAGTTTTTATTGCCAGGTAAGAAATTCATATTAATATAGTGAATACATATGTTTACAAATAAACATTCTTAAAAAACAAACAAACATTTTTTATTGTAGGAAGTATTATTGGTATCATAAACTCTGTAGTTAACAAGTATTAACACAGTTTTACTTACAGAACATACAGTTACTAAAATATTTCCACATAAAATATGCTCAAGTTACACGAAACCTGTGTGAATTAGAGTGCAGCTGTAATGTGTATCTAAAGCATATGGATTAACAGCAACATTCCATAAAAGGTCAAATTAAGTCAGCCAGTTGTGAAGGCAATAAAAATTAAAGGAATAAAAGTAAGATAATGGAGAGTCTGGGTTGTGTGCAAAGTATTTCTCCCGTGGGCTTTGTCCACGTCTGATAGTCTTAAAACATATGATCATACAATTTAGCAGCACACTTATGGAGGGGTGCCGGTGCTCTCAGGATGCAAATCAATCTTGAGATAGCTTAAAAAAAATGGTCTTTCCACTTAACCATATTTGAAATTCTTAGCCCTTGCATCCTTCAGACTAAGAAGAAACACTGCCAGTCAGTTGAGTACAGTAAGAAATGCCACTTCCAATTCTTGTTACAACATAACAGCTCTCACTCCTCCCTGCATACTCTTCCAAAACTAATCTCAAGAAGAACTGACAGCTGGTGAGAATTCAGCTGTAGTAAGATAGCTAGTTAGGATTCAGCCAAATGACTTGTTCTGGGGGAAGGGCAGGAATTTAAGTGCAAGACTGAGTGTGTTGCCTGCCTTCGGGCTGGTGCAGCACTGCCTGCCCATCCCAATTGTGTTTACCTCACTGTGGATGTGCAGAGATGTTACAGGCCCGAGACCACAAGGCTGCTACCAGGGCCCAATTCAAGAGTGGTTTTACTCACAAACAAGGCATCCAGCTCTTCAGAGCCGCAGCCAAAACCACGAGTCCAGTTGTTTGTTTAGTTTAAACCCAGACCTCTTTGACGTCTGAGGCTAGTCCAGTAGACTCTTCCATCAAATAGTCTGCCAAGAGGGAATGCCACCATACAAAGCCAAACAATAGAGACAATATACCATATAACATTTAATTGAACTACAAAGAAGAACTACTATGGCTAAAAGCAAATACAAAATGAGAGACTAGAGGGAAAAAGGTTAAGTTGGGAAAATTGAGGGGCTAACTCAGTAGTCTTGACTGTGCAACCACCGCATGAAGATGTAGTCCAGTTCCCCTTCAGGACAAACAGAGGAGGCCGAGCAGGACAGAACCCTTGTCATCCTTACCAAAACATGAGGAAATAGCGTAAAGGAACAGAGGGGCCACTTTGAGAAACAAGACTGTCATTGAACAATAGTAATACAGTAAAGGCACCACCCACGCTTATTTTCAGTCTGAAGCAGTTGAAGATAGGCAAAACATTTAGGTGAAGTAAAAGTCCTGACAGTCTGCAAAGTGAGAATTGTCACCATCTGCCTGAAAACAGGAGGACTGAGAGGAAATTTTTGATGCCCTTATTCCTCCAGCAGCTTTCTGTGTCACATAATCTCTCTCTTCTTGTTTTGGAGGTTCCCAAAAATTTCAAATCAAAGTAAACTGAAATAAAATCTTCTGATTTTTTTTATCATCCCTCAAAACTCTCTACCAGCCAGAAGTGTCCCACATGCTCTTAATCATAACAGTCTTCTTGAATTCCAGGTGAAAGGAGTTTTTGTCCCTTATTGTATATATATTTTTTGCGCTTTCTATAGGATGGTATACAATAATAGATGTTAGGGGTTGTACCAAGATGCTTGCTCTTGGCTTTTCACAGGTCTAGTGATTGTTAATAGGTTTTATACAAAATTCCTCACTGAAATAATAATATATTACAGTGTATTGTTCTCTCTTTCTTCCTCTGTCTCAAGGCAGGAGCATAGAGTAAATGTTTAAGCAGACATAAAGTTTCTCTAGATTGTGCTACTTCTCATCATGGATTTTAGTTTCAAGTAAAAAAATTTAGTCACAAGGGTTTGTGTTCCATTGTGAAATACAAATGGAGTTTGTAATTCAACCTTCAGTGTGTATTGCTGAATGGTATTAACCCACTCTTCAGTCTGCAGTTAGCTGGCTACCAAGTGTGTCCAGGTGGAAGTTCGTTCCTTCCTTCTTTCCTTCCTTCCTTCTTTCCACTCCCATATTTTTGTTTTTTTTTTTTCATTTTTTTATATTTAAATTTATTTTTTGCCTTTCAGTTGAGTGTGTGTTGTGTGTGTATGTGTGTGTGGTTTTTAAAGGATTTCTTTAAAATAAAAAAAAAAAAAAAAGGGAAAGAAAAACTCAAACAGTTACTTCTGTCTTGCTGTTGGTTATGAAGTATGGCTGTGGGCCCAAATAATGCTGGCTCCGGGTTGTCAGTGGGTCGCTTAACGTGGGGTCACCCATGCCATGCTTTCCCTTGTTCGCGTACGCTTGCCGTCTAAGAGACTGGTCGTTGGGATCCCAGGTCTTGTAGTGGGAATTGTAGCCTAATGGGTGCGTGTGGATCTTTGCCATTTTGGACTTCTGCCCGTTCTGTTTGGTTAGGCCACTGTCGATTGTGTATGCTCTGTCGTCTTCTATGCGCACTGGATGGAGCGGCAGGCTCCCCTTGGCAGCCAGCTCTGCAAGGTGGCGGCGTTTGGTATAGAAGTCATCGTTGACTTTGTCTGCTGTTCGGATTAAAAACGGGGAAGGAACAAAAAGTTAGTTGGACACAAGAAACTGTTGTGCAGTTTGTAATAGGTCATGCACAAATCATCTGTGGAGCCAATACGATTACAGGTATGTCAGCAGAAGAAATCCATACCACCCCCTCCACCTGATTTTCTCTCTGTAGTATGTCAGTGGATGGCATTATGCTAGGCATTATATGGATGTATATGCAGGCAAAAACGTGCTGTCCTTTAGCAAAAGACTGTCCCTGGCCAAATCACTCGGTTTACGCTGATATTTATTACTATGGGGACATGTCCTGTGGATCTTACTTCACTTGCACTGCTTTAGCGTGAAAGGTACTTTTAGAAGGTCTTCTATAATTCATTTTGGATAACCAAGGAATAAAGGCAGTTCTGCCATTCTTCTGATCATACTACTGCTCCTCTCACATAGCATAGGAAGTTTAGGAACAGTTCAGAATTGTATAGGCTTTCTCTGAAATGCAGAGACATCTTGGGATGCCCTGTTGCATCAGAAGACATCTTTTAAGTGCAAGGGGTGGTTGGATATTTAACTGAGCCAGTTGTAAGGTCCAGCTGTGTGAGGAGGACCACCTTATGCTGAGTAATGCCTCAGGGCAGAATAAAGAATGGGATCACTTCTGAACGGTTGGAAGTTCGCTTCTGCTTTATGGGGCTGCAAATACTTTGGGCTGCTGAAGGTTAGGTATTTACACTATGATTTTACAGACAATGAAAATCTTAAATTCACGGTCCTGACATCATTTTCCAGCGCCAGTGCTGCTACGATATACAGCAACAGCCCAGCCAACAAATACAGCATTGCAGTTCTCAAATTAGGATTTTGCCCTCTGCGATTTTCTGGACAAGAGTATGCTTTTGCTCAACTTTGATTGTTGTCATGGCTGGCATTTATTTGGCCTTGCTTAAAAAGATGAACCTTACTCAGGAAGCTGAAGGCATTCTGCAGCAGCCCAGGAATTCATTTAAATTTTGAGACTGAGCATCAGGGGCTTAGGGGAAGCTTAACCGAATTTCATTTTGTACGAGCTTACTTATACATAAAGAGGGTTTATTTACCCCCTTCAAAAATCCAGATGTGGATTTCAGATAGGGCCAAGTATACAAATTAACTAACACAGTGGTACATCAGTCATCTGTGGTGTGCCTTGAGTATGTGACAGTGTCAGTTGGGATTTGGCTTTTGCTGCACCCCAGCTATTTTCTGTGAAGCTACAAAAGATAAGGCTTCTCTGCTGAAGTTTTGTACATCTTTCTGTATAGCTCAGCACCACTTGCCTTCAGGACAAGTAGGATTTTAATTCCCTGCACCGTTTTGTTTATTGTCCCTCTTTTTCTCTCTTTCTAGTATTGCTAGGAGGCTTTTGTGGCACTCTAAATTGTCTCCTTCTCTCTAGTTCTGGACTGGATCCTTATGCAAGGTAGTGAAATTTCTATGAGCACCACATTAATCTTCAAGATCAGGCTTCAGTTCTGTATCCCCCTTGTTTTGGCACCTCAAGGGGAAGGAATATTACGAACAGCAGTTGCAGTTTATCATCTGGTGACATTTTTTGTGTAATGACTGTATGACTGGGCTTTGATCTTAAATCTTTAATTTTGTCATTAAAGAGGTGTTTCCTCTTAGATGAACTGAAATTGCTTGTCTGCGCTGTATAATTAGGTTTTACATGCTTTACCCATCTCCATATGTCTCTTTTTTAATTGGTGAGTGAATGCTTTTCTATAGGATACAGGTGTCTTCAGTTTTAAACAAATCACAGAAGATAGATAATGGCCCAGTGTAATTTCAGTACAGGATGGGAAATTGCAAAGAACCTTTGCTAATTCTGACTGTAGATTGTTTGTTTTCATTTGATAAAAGTCATTGAATACTACACACACACACACACAAAAGTTTTATATACAAACTGAATAAAACTAGGAAGGAAATGCAATCTGTATTGCTAATTTCTCATGAATGTTTCTGCTACCAAAAAAAATAGTTGCAAAAAATACATTGTGAGTATACATGAGTATTTATTTGTGTAAATTTTTACATCAAAGACACTGCAAGTTAGCAGGTTAGAGGTGCAAGCTTCTATATCCTTGTCAATATATGAAAAGTCACACTAGCTTATGTAATTTAAATTCAGTCCAGTTAATTATGTCCAACTCTTAATATAGATACATTTGTCTGCCTGTTTCATGTTTAAATTGGTTTAATTTGCATAGAAAAATTAAAAATTAATCTAATATAAGTGGAGAGTAAAATTTTACATTTGTACTTTTAATTTGATCTTAGTTAATCTGCAGCAATTTGTCTGGCATAACCAAGGTCTTTGATGATAAATTGCAAGGTAAATAACATTTTCTGTTTAGAGAAATAACAATTATGATGCAGTTAGATAATGATCTAAAACACTGCAGATAGTTGCATTGCCCGTTTTTTGTAGAATCATAGAATCATAGAATATCCTGAGTTGGAAGGGACCCTTAAGGATCATCAAGTCCAACTCTTGACACCGCACAGGTCTACCCAAAAGTTCAGACCATGTGACTAAGTGCACAGTCCAATCTCTTCTTAAATTCAGACAGGTTCAGTGCAGTGACCACTTCCCTGGGGAGCCTGTTCCAGTGTGCAACCACCCTCTCTATGAAGAACCCCCTCCTGATGTCAAGCCTAAATTTCCCCTGCCTCAGCTTAACCCCGTTCCCGTGGGTCCTGTCGCTGGTGTTAATGGAGAAAAGGTCTCCTGCCTCTCGACACCCCCTTACGAGGAAGTTGTAGACTGCGATGAGGTCTCCCCTCAGCCTCCTCTTCTCCAGGCTGAACAGGCCCAGTGCCCTCAGCCGTTCCTCGTACGTCTTCCCCTCCAGGCCTTTCACCATCTTCGTAGCCCTCCTCTGGACACTCTCCAACAGTTTCATGTCCTTTTTATACTGTGGTGCCCAGAACTGCACACAGTACTCGAGGTGAGGCCTCACCAGCGCAGAGTAGAGCGGGACAATCACCTCCCTTGACCTACTAGCGATGCCGTGCTTGATGCACCCCAGGACACGGTTGGCCCTCCTGGCTGCCAGGGCACACTGCTGGCTCATATTCAACTTGCTGTCTACCACGACCCCCAGATCCCTCTCTTCTAGGCTGCTCTCCAGCGTCTCATCGCCCAGTCTGTACGTGCAGCCAGGGTTTCCCCGTCCCAGGTGCAGGACCCGGCACTTGCTCTTATTGTACCATTTTTATCTATTGCAAGGTTAAGTGCGAAAGTCCCCAACAAGCTCAAGCCACTTCCTTAATTTCTGTAAAAACCAAGCAAGGAAGAGAACAGCCTCACAAGGACTGTGCCTGCCAGTCAGCTGTGAGTTCACTTTTGCTCTTGTTTATGCCACCTTCTGTGTAAGATTTTCAACTCTGTTTCTTATGGAAGGCCGTACAGAAAGTGAAATGGTTAATTCTGTGAATGTGCTTGTATTAAAGTTATTCTAACTAATTTAGCCCATAGGTGCTTTATAGGGCTCTTGTCTGGAAACTGAGATTGAGGGGGAACAAACTAGGCTTTGGTCTGTAAATCCTTGCCAGGGAAATAAAGTAGAAAGCTGGCAAACATAGGACATATGGCTGAGAGCATGCATTTATGGCAGTGATAGTATGGTGGAGCTGCTGTTTATGCCTGTCCCGGTCAAATAATGCTTTCCAGGCTTTTGCCTGAAAATTTCTTTTGTTTGTCTGGGAGTTAAATGCTAGTAGTGAAAGCCAACCCTTCTATCTCATGTTTTAACTTCTTTAAAATCGGCTTCTTTCACCATGCTTTTCACACTTACAGGTAGGCACATGTAGCAAAATTCGGTGTGTTGGGGGAAATACCAGTGTAGAAAATACTGTTTTGGCAAATAGGTGGCACAAAAGGAGCACTGCTAACACCAAATCGTTAATTGTTCAAAAGGACTTTGGCAAGACTTGGAGTCCTCATTTTTGCACAATGACTAGATTATAGGTTTTACAATACCGTTGTAAGTAACCTGATGCTAGTATGTATAGACACATTCTTATAATTTCTAATTTTCAAAGCAGGGAAAATTCAGAAGTGTGACATTGAGCATCGTTTTGTAACAAATATTTTATCAAGAAAAACATTTATACTATCCTGACACCAACTACTTTAAAAATCAACTGTGAATCTCAGGAAGTTCTTTTTTTTCTCTCTCTTTTTTTTTTTCCTCTTAACCATCTCCTATAAATATTTTGTGGATTTCAAACATGCAAAGAGATGTTTTGGAGTTACAGGATGGATTTGTTACATGACCTTGAGTACATGACTCAACATTCCTCTGCCTTGGTTTCACCAGCTGTAAAATGAGTTGTTAACACATTGGAGGAGGTAGTTCAGTGCTATGCAGATTAATTGCTATTTGCAGAGTATACTGAGTTTTCAGACGAAAGGTGCTATAGGAATGCGTCTTGCATAGAGTGCTGTATGTAAATCAGTAAAATAGGATTTAAAGATATCACTGTCACGTTTGAAAAAGCAGTAAAGAATTAGAATTGCAAAACTGCCAAATGAACAATGGTAAAATAAGGGCTTTAATTCTGAATGTTATCCTTTGTGTTCCCTCCCTCCAGTCTTAGCAGCTAATTATACAAATGATCTCAATTTCAATATATTTTTTAAGGTTTTTACTTCCTCAAGGTAATGCACCCACAAATTTAGTTACTGTTGTAGCTGTTCATCAAAAAAAAAATGTTGAAATATGAAGGTTTTCCAACCCAAAATGTGATTTAAAGCATATACTTGGGAAGAGGGAGAACTTGGACTTTTGTTTCTGCTGTGCCCGAAATGGATAACTAATAAAATATAGAAACAGCATAAAGATCAGAAGCAGGACTCCTCCCTCCCAGTTGAGTGCCCTAACTGTTAAACTGAAGAGATGCTTTCTCTTCCTTTGTCTTTCTAGACTAAGAAATCTTGAATTTTCTTCTGCTGCATGGCACAAGTTCATTGGGAAGTGAATCTGGGTGGGGGCTGTCCTAGCAGAAGCTGGGCTGATCCTTGCTGGATAGGAAATGGAGTCTGACATCTCTCAGCTGTAACAGTCATACAGCCAGGAGACCAACATCTACACGGTGGATCCCACCGTGCCTCACTCTGATCTGAATGCAGCGATGTCTTAAAGGAAGTCACTACAGCTGTGTGTTTTATCATCTTATCATCTTGACTGTGCCAGTAGCAGAGTTCATTGTATCTGGTTGGGACCCTTCAGATGCAGACCTCTGCCTTATTCCTAGCTTTCCGTTTTGGTTTTGAAAGGAGATGGCTACCAAGCTGCTTGGGATGGGGAAGTCTTGGAAAGGCCTGGAAAAATTACACACGTGCATTATCAGTGTGTGGTGCTTTCTCTTTCTTGTAAAATACTGCACTTGCAAGCATTTCTCTGTGGACAGTAAAGCAAAATAAGGAGATCTTAGGTAATTCTGAAGCAGTTTCTTGCCTTTTTTTTTTTTTTTTTTTTTTTAATTCTTTTCCTCATTGACAATACTATCATCTTTGTTGGTCCTTATGGCTCTAAATCCTTAGACTTTTTACGTCGAGGTGTAGAATCCTGAAAGATAGTCAAGTCCTATGGCTGTTCTGAAAGCAGGCACCTAGGAGTGGGGAGAAAGCTCTGGAGTAAGAGAGGAGAATCTGCAAAGGAACGAGGCTTGGGAGAAGCTCTAAAGAAAAAAAGAAGAAAAAAAAAGCTTCAATGACCTCAGTGAAAGCTTGGAGTTGGCCAGAAAATACAAACGTAGGGAACTCTATTTTCTCAGTACGGGTTTCACAGAATTGTTTATCTGACCGTATTTTAAGAACTACTTTATGAAACACCGAGCTTTACTCCTGCCACAAAGAGGCTGTATTTCAAATCTAGGGCTAGAGGTAAATCAAGCAAGAAGATGAGAAGAGCTAAAGGACAGGACAGCAATGAAATGACTACAGTTTCATAGCAGTTAACAGCTAAAATACATTACCTGCCTATTTGTAGATGGTTTCTGTGGAACAGTACAGTTCTCTGTATGTAATATTTAACAGCTCATAACAAGGCTTTGCTTCTACAGCCATGGCTTTGCTTAGTCTTCGGTGTAGTGACCCGGAGCTATTGGAACCTTACATTTCTCTCTCTAAGCAGTGAAACTGAAAGCTGAAGGAGAGACGAAAGGGTAGTGAATCCTGAAAGACAACATGAGAATTTTGCCCAGGGAAACACTAGCATGCTGCCTTTGGTGGTGCTGTTGTTGATCCTGTCTGAATGTGTGATTGCTTCTTCGTTTGCTTTTCTAAGCTGGCATCTCAAACAATATGTTCAAAGGCTTCCAAGCTATGAGCCAACTCTATGTGAGAGTTTTAGCAGAAGTTCATGTCAAAATCAAAGAACTATCATTTCTGTGCTAGCATTGGTGTGTTTCTTGGGTGAGGGAAGAGACGAACATGAATCGAGTTCAAATGAGCTGTCCCTGGATATGAGTTTGATCCAGTATATTCACTGAAAAGCGTGTTCCATCAAGTGAAACAACTAACGGCCTGCCCTTTTGAATGAGGGGGTTCAGCCGACATAATACAGCATCGAGGGATTTGCTTTGCCAGACCTGAAGTCTATTGGAAAGCGTAAGGCAGCTAGATGTTGCAGGTAGACATAATCATGTTCGTACCGTGCCAGTGGTGGGTAGGATGATCTGATCGATCTGTGTGTTTTAGCGTGGCCAAGAGGAAGGAGCGGGGCTACATAATGCTTGGTCCCAAGCTGCTCTCTTCTCGTGGGCACTGAGTGGCTGTGTTCAAAGTGGAGCAGTTGGAAACCTCACTGAATTCTAAGAAAGGGCAAAGGCCTTTAAATTTAAATGATTTAAAATCATTTTTGCATCTCTCCCTCTCCATTCTTGTATGGAGCTCTGAGAACACAGAATTCAGCCTGTAGACAGCAATGCATTGATTTCTGTCCTAAATATTTGCCTTTCTTCCCCCCCCCCCCCCCCCCCCCCCCAAAATCTAATACCAGTTTGGCCTTATTTAAGAAGTCTTGAAAGGGAAGATAGTATTTTTTATCTGTGGTTTCTGTCTCATAATTTTTAGTCCCTGCCACTAGTAGGGGTAAGGAAAAATACATAATGCTTGGAGCAACCATTAAATTAGTTCTAATTTTGGTAGAATCTACTTTTTATGGCTCTGTATTATTCTTCTCTTAGCCCTCCTTGCCACTTTATCTATTTACTTTTTACTCACAGAGATCTGGAGAGAGGCCAAGCATGAAAAGGCATCTTATATCAACCTTTTCTTCTGCAGATATTGTTTGAAAGGAGCTTGTCCACCTCCAGACACAGGGCTGCATTTTGTTTTCCCAGTGAAATAAAATTCTACTTTCATGATATGAGACATGATGAAACATAAATATGTAGGCCCAAACATTTCTTCTCTTCTATCAATTACTTTTATGACAGTTTCTGAAAGGCTGAAGAGGCCAGAATATTTCTGGGTTTTGAAATGCATTAGGAATGGTTTAGAATAGGAATGTAATTAGACTTGGTAAGTAGAGCCTCCAGTCTCAGCAATGTTCTCTTTATCCACTATAGGCAGCGAAGGCTGCTGCTTGGCTGGGGATGCTGAGACAGAATTCGATTAACTCCTCAGGCACCTGGCATCCTGTGTGGTACCTCGTGCTCAGGGTTACCGCTCCCTGAAACATAAAATAGCCACATCTGCGTGAGCACAAGCCCCTCTCTTCTGACAGCGTGCCAAAAAGCACAGCACTGCACAGTTTGTGTTTTTTTTTTTTTTTTCTTTTTCTTTTTACAAATATTTATTTGCTCTGTAAGATTAAGCAGGTTTCTCTCTGGACACGTAAACCGGCTCTGCCAGCTGGACTTTGTATATTTGACTGCATCAATTTACATAGTATTAAATTGCAGTATTTATAATTCAATTTTACAAAGTGCTGCAATGATATTATGCTTTGTTTTTGATCAAAGTATTCCAGGCACTTGCACACACATTGTATCTACTGTAGAAACCTATGAAATGCAGAATACTTGGGTCTAACCAGTGAAAGAAAAACAGAGCATTCCTCATTTACCAGAATCAATAGATCCCGTCAACCTGGAAACAAATGGTGGCTGCATCATGTTAAATTTATGCTAAAATTGTAAATGTTTTCAGGAGACCAGAAATCTGTTGCACGCAGATAGACAAAGATCACACTACACATATCCTCGAGCAATTTAGCATTTGAAATTCAAGCATCAAGATGTTAAGTTGCTGGTTCAGTATCATGCAGTGAATGATAAACTTGAGAAGGAAGTAAGATTGCCAGTTCTATGCTTGAACCAATGGATGAAACTGTAAAAGAAGTCTAAGAGAATTATGTATTTAAATCTCTGAGCTTTCTTTGAAAATGCAAGCCAGTGGCTGTCCTGTAACTGTAAATCTGTTTTTTCATTATTTTTTTTTCCTAGAGGCCACTAAGCTCATGTCCTTTCATGGCATCTACAATGACAAATAAATATGAAAAGTTCTACTGTGAAATATTTGTTTCATTTTATCTCAGGCATATTTGTCAGTCTGAGTTTTACTGGAAACCTTATATATGGTAAGAAAACTTGCCTTTTGAAATAGGAACTATCTAAGGAGTCATGCTGTCATGGTTAACTTCTGAATAAAGCATGACTGCAGCATAACCTGATTAGAGGAGAGGAGGGTTTGGGTTGCTTCCTAAAAATGCTGTCCAAAGCCAAAGATGTTAACACTTAGGAGATTTGTTTAAAAGGCTTCTGCCACTTCTTCCTTCAATCATCTTGCTTGCTTTTTTACTGGGTAAATTTTAATGCTTCACAAGCAAATCAATTAGGACAAATGTGATGGTGTCAAACGTTTGCAGCAATGCCTTTATACGGCAACAATAATACGAAATTGTTTGTAACCCTTTTGGTCGGTGAGAATCTGCAGTTTGTTTAAGGGCAAGGCATCCTAACTATTCCGGGAGCACTGCTTTATTGTCTGTTTGCAGAAAAGCTGTGCAGTCATGCAATAACAGGCTGTGCTATTGCAGTCAGAGTCACTCAGGCAGTTCACACCCAGCCTTGCTCCCGGGAGCAGACCACAAAGCATGTGGGCATTCCTGGAGACTATAGGCTGAGTATTACGGGGGTCACATTAGAAAAAAAAAATGCAGTGCTGTGTGCTGTGATTCAGTGTCTAAGAATGCATGCTTTTTTTTCCTGAAGGTGTCATTTTATCATCATTTAGCATATTATTATTTAGCTGCTATATTCCTGACCACATTTATTTGTAATAGCTGTTCTTAGCATGCATCTTTTTTTTTTTTTTTTTCCCACATCATTGTTGGCATTCTTCCATGTACTAAATTTCATTTTTGTTCTTTTAGTGTACTGTTGGTTATAACTCTTTAACGTGTCTGAATCAGCTACAGATATTCCTAGTTAAAATGTTGTAGAAAGCTGCATGAAGACCCAGAAGACCCAGTTCAGGTCTCTGAACACTCAGTTAATATGTGGGTTTGGTGCTGAAGTAAATCTGCATTTTTCTGTCTTTCAGTTGACATCATACCAGATCTACACCACTGTTTGTGCATGCAAGGTGAGGCCTGCAGGCTTTCAGAATTGTACTAGTTAAATGAAAAAAAAAAAAAAGTCCCAGTGATGTAATAACTTCTTCAGGAGTTATTTTATCTTGCTCTGTTTTTTAACTGCTATAATTTTAAAGAGTTTTAAACTATCATTCAGTATTGAGGTCAATTAAAAAAAAAAAAAAAACTGTAGCATAAGTTGTTTCTAATAGAAAAAGTTATCTTTTTTATTCTTTCTGCCTGAAGGAATTCTTTTCAAGAGTGGGTTATTAAGCAATAGCAGAAAACTAGGGAGTAATTCCATATCCTACAGTCAGTTCTGGTTTTCCTCCTCCCTTTCTTCTCTCCCTCCCATTAGACTATGTTTATTCCGAAAGTCTTATGCATAATTGTCTGTGGTTCCCAAAACCTTTTGTCAAAGCAGAGATGTCTGTCAAACTGAAAAGAAATAGGGTTCACTGGCAATTTCCAAAATTGCACTTTCAGGAGGAGATCAGTTTCATAAACTTCTCACACAGATCGGGCAAACCCAAAGGCAAAGTGCAACTAAAGCCTGGTCTGAGCAGAACCCTTGAGTCGCCTTCAGATAAGCAAAAACATTTGTGACTGACAGCCAGTCAAGAAAGAAGCAGTAATGAAACTCTCTTTGCTGAATATTTAATAGTGTGCATACACACAAGGCTCCTGCCATAGCAGAGTGTTCAGCTCCCACCTGGACCTTCTTTGCCAGGAACTGCAATCATAATTTCACTTGTGTAAATGAGACCCAGCAGTGCTGAGCTGCAGATCTGCCTTCCCCACTGTGGGAGGTCCCTTGCAACGGAAGGTGAACTTTCCCCAGGAGCATCTTACATCGTCTAAATAGCTCTGCAAGCTTTCCCACTACCAAAATTACCAATTGCATTTAATGTTGCACGTGATATTTATTGATGCTGTAGTAGCATAGCTAATGTATCAGAGACATTATTTTTGTTTTCAGCTTTTCTTTTCCTCCTCATCCTTCTTCAAATAAGGTGGCAAGGGAAGGACTTGTGGAAAAATGAACTGTGCACATTACAAATCTTGTTATTGCTCTTCCTCCTCTTATGCCTCCAGCCCTTTGTTATTATAGTGTGAACGTGTAGGAGTAAAGCAATGATCTCTGTGGCTTTTTATCTGTGTGATTTCTTTCTTAAACACATTTACTGCCTTTAGAACATCCTATGCAGAACGAAAATAGCAGGCAGATAACTGCTGCTATTTATATTATATTTTTTAATAAGGGTTTCATTCCTATCAGCTATCTTACTAGTTTTCATTGGTATTCATGGGTAATGCTGAAGAACTTCCCACTACTGCTGTTGACATATATCCCTGTACAAAGCAGAAGAGTGTTCAGGCTTCTCTGGTTTGAGTTCTTGAATTTGGTTGCAACAAAAAAAAATAAGTTGTTATGTACTTCAACTTAGTTTGCTACTGAGTAATCCTCATAACTACATGTACTTAAAATTACCAAGCAAAACCTGTATGAATGTTCACATCACAAACATGAAGGTAGCAATCAAAATTTTATGAAGATTATAGCCAGATTTATATTTGAATATTGTCAGCATGAAAGACTATTCAGTGAATAAAAGTGGTCCTTGAAAGCCTCTAGGTAGACAAACTTTTAATTTAATTCAAGAAAATTCTCTTTGAGATTTGTTTTCCCCAGAATTCATTCAAAGTTGACTCTTTAAAATCATTTAGATTTAGCTTACATTTGCTGAGCTTAGAACACTGTCTGCATACTGCAAGTACTTAAAAATAATGATGAACTTGGGACAGGTGTTCATAATCTGTTGATTTAAAATACATGTATATGTATGGGTAGATTTGGATCACCTGTAAAATTAGAAGATTTGATCATGTGGCACCTCTGAGAACCAATCACTTGATATATCCCAATTTGAGCAACTGTTCCAAATTCTTATTGCAGAAGTATTGTCTTAAATGACATGGGTTTTGCACAGCTAATAGTAAGGGACAAAAGAGTGGATTATGTTGAGAGCAACCAGAACAATCAGTGTGTAGACTCCACAACTGGAAGTGCAAAAGTCACTCTTCAAATTAAATCTGGACTTGAGCTGGGATCCCACAATATTGCTGTTTATCTGCAAGTGTTCACAATTGGTTTTGTGTTTTATGTGATCAACCTCTATTCTTAAATAATCAGTGTGAATACATTTGTGTTGCAGAATGACAAGAATGTTTATGTGCAGATATATGTTTATACTGCAAAGTAAAACAGTTACTGGGAAGAATGTTTAAGAAGAGTTGCACTTGAAATTGCTTAACATGGATAGACTTTGTCTTTGCTGTTTATTGGCTCTTTTATTTAGTGGTGTAGCTTAAGTGTAAGGCTTCACTTCACTTATGCCCTCATATCACTTAATGTGTAAAAAATCTTGTGCGTAATTTATTAACATTTAATGGAAACAGATCTGAATAAGCCATGCTTGATTTAGGTTTTACTAGTTTCCTGCCTGTGGCCATTGCTGATCTCAATAAATGGAAATAAAAGCTGGTTCTTCTTAGGTTGTTGCCTCAGAAGACTGCAGTCTTCAAGGAAAACAATCAGGGAAATACTGAACAGGGAAATGTTTTGACCAAGAATCCCCGAGTAAGTTTTAATGTTTGTTTGTTTTTGTTGTTGTTGTTATTTGTTTTTTAACCTATGACAGTGTGTGCATGGGTATTTGAAGCCAATTTGGTAAATAAGAGAAAATAATTGATTTAGGAGAAGCAAGAAAAGATCTTGAAAGCCTGCACACACTGGATAGGGTGTGAAATTTGTGGGAGTGTCAACAGAAGCCCCAGGTGGAACAAGTGACCCTGGCACTTCATCTAGCTGGGAGATGGGAAGGGAGAGGGAACAGTGCTAGTGAGGCTTACTACAGGCGGCTGCTTTGCTGTCCTTCTCTCCCTGAAGGAGAAGCAAGGATTAAAAGCAGGAAAGACTTCCTTAAGAAATTAACACCAAAAAGCTTCACGTTTTCTCACTGCATTGGTTAAGTAAATAATAATAGTGAATAGATATCAAACTTTTATGTCATACTTCCTTGAGACAGATCCATAGCTCCAGCACGGAATCAGGCAGATTGCTTAGTGTAGCGTTCTGTGTGACGCTGAACCTACCTCTGAATACACGAAATCATTAACTGAATCCCTCTGCACATGACAAATGCTGCATTAATCTGTACTTCCCTGTCTGTTTTCGTGGTGTTAAATCCAGAGAGCTGCTCCTGTATCTCAGATTTTTTAAGCCATTTTTGTGCATTAGTACTAGTGGAAGATGTCTACTTTCTCAAATGAAAATGCGATTGCTTTTTAAGCATTCCAAAGAAATATGAGTATCTACCTCTCAGTGATTGGTATAGGAAAGTAAAGTAACACGAGGGTATTGTGTCCAAGTACTCTGTAACTCTGCTTTTTCTAAAAGTCACCTGTATCAGCTCCTGTCAATGTATGCGCAAGCCTTTTTCCCTCTTCTGTGTTTTCATTTTACCAATTACAGTATTTCTTTCCAGCCCTCCCTGTCTTTGTACAGAAGTCCCTGAAGCAGAGCACAGGGCTATTGGGAACAGCATAGAATCTCTTCCTCTGGTGAGATAGGTATCAGCTTGTTGGGGGCAGCAGGGAAGTCACTTCCAGTCTCAAAAGACATCTTGTATCAGCACAGACTTAAAATCATTGTGTTAGAAATTGAAGGTCAAAAGCTTAAGAGAAGGCATCACCAAATTTCACACTGGGCAGGATGGTTCAAAGATAACACCTTACAGTTATCCTGATGGTGATCTCCTTTGGATCCTTGTGTGTGTGTAGATGTCAAGAACAAACAAACTGGCCAGCTCTCACCTTCTTCACCTTTTTAAGGGAGTTGTTGGTTTGTGCATTGGCACATTTGTAGCCACATTATTATTTACATGGTAATAGTGACCTAAACAGAAGATGCTTGTCTGTGTGCTATCCTTACAGAATCTCACCTCAGAGTTTTTCAGCTGCAAGCAGAGCCAGAGCACTGTCTGATGCTTTCCTTTCCAATCACAGAAATGTGAAGCTTCAAAAAATGCTGGGAGTTGTAGGCTTTGAGATGTGACAGTGAGTCTGCTCTTAATTACATTCTCCTTCTAGTTTCACTATATCCAATTAATTACATCTGATTTCATCCTATTCTACCACTCCCAGTATCACTGAAGGCCTTCTCAGTCTCTATTTCAGGGAAGAATTCTGTCCGTTGTGCTTTCTGCAGCACAAATATGAGTTGGCTTGGTTATTTCTTGTCAAGTTGTGCCCAGGCACAACTCAAATGTTTGTGTATGCATGTGTGGGTAAGAGAGGGGAAGAAGAAAGTTCATGAAAGAAATATAAAGTCATGTTAAATTACAGAAATGCTTATTTTCTTATTTTTCATGTGCAACTCTCCAGCAGCCAAATGGTCTCTTCTCCCTGTCATGTGGGTCTTAAAAGAGTTGGATTTTTTTTTTTGTTTGTTGTTAAATTTTTGATGGAAGTTGTAAGAAAGAATATTGGTCACTCTGCACTACCTGAAACTCAGGAAAGAAAATTAACTGTTTCTGAGCCTGGCTCACAGACTAATGTGAGTGAGTGAATAATGTAACTAATACCACAGGATATTGAGGCCAATTAGAGCTCTAGAAAGCTCTTATTAAGCTATAGGATGGATTCCAGTTCTTACAGCTTAGCAGAGCAGAATTTGAAGTTGGACTGTTCATGCTTCCTGAATGAATGTACAAATGAAATCTATCAAAAAATGTGATGAGCTACCTTGGTATGTCCTGGGACTTGAATTTCACAAAGTGTTCAGATACAAGATCTCCATCCACTTGTAGCAGCGTTGGGCATGTCAGGATTGCTTAAGTGAGCAATAACCATTTAAGCATAGAGTAAAAACATGGTTGATGAACTGGAAATAACAATAATTTATGCAGAAAAACCACTTTCGGCACTTTTAACATAAATAATCAAATACTGCGAAAGCACCAAAGGAAACCAAAATGATGTCATCTCAGGTGACCAAAAAAATGAAATATCCAAACACTGAGTGTTTTATTGCCACACGGCATTCAGTGACCACTTTTGGTAGAATGGTATTAAGTAGGAGCTTGTATCTGAGCTGTTCCTCACATACAGTTTCCTAACATTCCTTTCTGGGAGAAATTTAGCCCTGTTAAAATAAATAAATAAACAAAAATCTCTGGCTGAAAAATGGACAAATAATGGATTTACAGAGTGCAACAATCAATCAGTCAGATAAGCTAGAAAAGCAAGGAGGTAGGTCTCCACTTCATTCTTTCAGGAAATGCACGTTGCTCTGTCTCATTTCCAAAGGTCCCTCCACCTTCTCCTGACTATTCCCTGCTGGTGTATGTGTCCAGGTAAAAGGGGAGTACAGTTCTGCTGCAGTGAGGAACACAACAAATAAATCTCAACTCACCATTACCTTGTTGTGCTTGAAGCACTCATCTGAGAGTATAAAATGGGCACAGAATGTCCTCATGTTACTCAGAGATGTAAATGCCACCAGACAGTAGGAGAAAAAGGTGAATTTGGTCAGTGGCTGCTGGTCAGTACCTAAGGAGTTCTGGAAGCTGCAACAGCTAAAGAAATTCCTAAAAGGAAATGAGGAAAATATCCTCTTCTCTTAAGAATGTGAGGGTTTGGCTACGCAGTTTGAACTGGGTCACATAAAAATATTTTAGTTTTTGAATAAAATACATCCACGTTGGCTTTTTCAACTCTCTTCTCCCCCGTTGTGCTGAATCAGCCACTCTGTACTGCACGCAGTGCGTTGTATGCATGCACGAACAGCCCCACTTCAAGTTGCACTCTGCTAAGCTATGTGTATGACATTTGGGGTCTGGGATGTAGATTTAAATCGTTTCCTAGGGATCAGCTTGGCCTCACAAGCAAGGTGTTGATAATTCTCCATCAGGAACACAATGCAAGTTAATGCAATGGCATTGTTGTCACTTGTTTTCAGAAACATTTAATACTGATTTTAATGCAGATCCCAAGCAGGATCCAGAACCAAGGTTGCTGTGACTGGTTACTTCTCCAGGAACTGAATTTTCACAGCAGCCAGTCACTGAGAGATGAGTGGCTCACTTCTAAAATTAGACAGCCAAATTTTTAGGACATCTGTAGTTCAGAAGAAAGCAGCTGTGTGGAAATTAATTTAATACCGGCTCTGGTAAAGCATCACTTTTTCAGTTATCTAAACTTCTTACCACTTATGGCCACATTATGATGGGTGGTATTAATACATTACAACTCCAGTCACTAGAAGCCAATAGGAATGCTGCCTCCTCCACCCACCCCCATTAAAAAAGGCAGTTAAGAACACTAGACTATATCCAAACAATGGAATCGGGTAGAGTGAGAGGCATTAAACGAAGATGGTTTGCATCAAATGCATGGAGAGAGACAGAACGCATCCCTTATTCAATTTCTGTTGTGGCAAATGAATCCACCCTCAAGCCACTATCTCTGTATAGAAAGGGAGATGGGCTATAAAGAGTCATTATTCTGCTATGTGGTTCAGTAAATCTGACTGAATGTTACTGTATGACAAATGTCATGGCCCTGTGACGTGAATACCTGGCTGGGGTGAACTCAGTCTGTGTCTATTTATTGAAAAGTTGTTGTCAGGTTAAATTTATATCGTTGAGCCTGATGTGGGCCAGTTACTGTTTTCTCTCAGAGCTCTCATAAAGCCGATTTCAACTGTGCAAGGTACGCCAGCTTGATGTCTGCACAGTCAGAACCCAAGCGTGGAAAAAGTGCGTTGTAATCTTGGGATGTACCTAAAAGGTGAATCTGAGAGGGGTCCTGGCCTTGAGAGTATGGAAGTGGTGAAAAACTGAGTGTGTTAACTGGTTCCATGTGGCCAGACAAAAGCTGTAAATGCATGTTTAAAATCTCCAGTGTTTTCTGTTGAAAAGTATGGATAACATTGCAGTGATTTTTTCCATTTCCTGTGAAAATTTAACCTGAATCTAGAACTTGGCTAATGTGTTCTGAGACAGGTAGATCTGCAGGAAGGAAAATGAGATAGGGGATAGGAATGGTATGTGAAAAGCATGGGGAGATGGTGAAATCCTCCTGGAAGAAAATGTCCCTGAAAGTTATATTTAATTTAGATAAAGATTCTGAAAGGCATACATGACTTCTGGAGCTGCAGTGCACAATCTTTTGAGCTTGATTTAACAGTATGGTTATATTCTAGCTGCTTTGAAAATTTGTATTCAGACACCCAAGAATTATCTAAGTTCTAATTTAATAATTTTAAAAAACAAGTACATTCACTGACTCTTGGGCAGATAAGAGCAGTTTCTTTTGAGTGTTTAAGCTCTCACTTTATTATGCTTAAGCGCCTTCTAGCTTTGGTGATTGGCTTGACCTAAACAGACACCTAAAAAAGAAAGCTGGTATTAGTGCTTAATTTGTGATAATCACTACATCATTGCAAAGTATCACCTTTTGAAGAAGAAATATAAAGCTACCTTGCCTGTATTCAAAATTAAGCAGAACAATAGGTCTTTTGTAAAAAAATATTAAAAATGCTACTTGTCAGAAAACAAAAAGGCAAGCTAAAGCAACACTAAACTACTTGAGTTGGGACTTTGATGTGCATTTTGTTAGAGGTCTGGTGCCCTGAAGTTTGGAGAATGGGATGCCAGTTTGTGATTAAAAATCTGAAATTGTGAAGTCAGAATCCTCTCAGCTGTTCTGTTTTTCTGAGCCAAATAGCTCTGTCTGGAAATAGACAGTGTGATGCTGCTCTAAATTCATGGGGAAATGATTTTAACGTACGTATGCGTAGGCTGAGCAAGGGTTAGTGAGCAGCTGTTTGTGAATAGACCACCCTCCAGAAGTTATTCATTTAGTGTTGTCCAGCAGGGGCCTAAAATGTAAGGTAAGAAAGGCTTTCTGGTGTCCCACGATGTGCAGCAGATATTTGCAGCTCCTGAAAAGCACTAGGAACTTGTGATTCCAGTGTGAAAGTTACACTGCTATGTTTAGCCACCATTGTCCTCTTTCTTTTTCCACAACTGTTTCTTTGAGGATGTTCCCCCATTTTCTTAAAATAATTGTGTGTGACATTAATCAATAGCAGCTACCACCAGGATCTTTATTAGGAGCTTTGTGATGCACCAGTTGTTGGAAATTGTAAGGCCTCGGAATATTCCTTTGATGACCTACTAGTGCACATCCTGCTGTAAATGTGAGAGTGGTTACTTCTGAAGTGAGCAAGTATCTTCCCTCCTCAGAAGTATTTGGCAGGTGTCTTAAATATATGCTTTGAATTAGCAATATACCTGATGATTTTCTCTCTCTTTGTGCAGACAGGGACAGAAAGCACATACTGAAGTGTGTATGTAGGCATATTCAGGGCATAAAGAACTAGGGCTGATCACAGTGCATACAACACAGGTGAAACTTGATTGAAAATGGTGTACAGTAGGTACGGTGTGGTTTTGTAGGTATATGTAGACATGAGTGTATGTTCACCAATTCTTAGATGTTATTTTCTTATCACTAACTGTAGTTCCCATAAATTTTTTATACATTTCCATCTAACATAATATGAAAATAGACAAATTCTGTAATGAAGCAATCTAGAAGAGCAAGAGTTTGTTTTAACTTTGAAGAAGAACATTAGCTGACAACAGCAAATGCAACGTGCTGATCTGAAGGAGAAGTCATGCATCGTGTTGCTTACTTACCGACTGCCTTCAGAGAGGCGTACTTGTTAAGCTCTTTGCCTGGGGGCTGTTGCTCGTATGGGTTTGTGATCTGTCCCAGGCTGGGATACGAATGTTGATGTGCCATCTGAGGAAGGAGGGGAGATGTTGGCAAGACGTTATTCATCTGTGGTGGATCTGTATTAAAGAAAATCGACAATATTAAAAAAAAAAAAAGAAAATCAACAATATTAAAAAAAAAAAAGATAAATGAGTTTTAGGATTCTAACATCATTATCCTGTACAGATTAGACAAGGTATGTCATGAGATTTAATGTAGCAAAGCACTATTTACTATGAAGTGTGAGCTAGAATACAGCAAACCTGTAGTTCAAACAGTTACAGCGTGATTAAAGGCTGATGAATGATTGTAGCAGCATGCGCCAACTTTTGTGGAAAGAAGATTTTTGCACTAAAAAGTAGGCTTCCAAAACAATTGACCGCTAACACAAGACTGAATTTGTTGCAGTGTCAAGATAGAAACCAAAGCATAAAGTTTATCCAAGGCAGCTTGAATACAGGGCGATAGCATCACTCTGTGCAGTTAAATAGCCAGGCTCCAGCAGGCTGCTGTGTATACACGGTTATACTGCTTTTAGTACAAGAACGAGCTTGGTTATTTGCACAGTGTTATGTCGTGTGTTGTAGACATGCCCCACAGTGCACAACGTGCAGTTTTGGCTCATGACTACCATTAGGTAATTTCTTCCAAGCTCATGCTTTGCCCTTATGTTTTCTCCTTTTCCCTGGCAGTAGTTAACATAGTTTTATACCTGGATAACTTTTTCTCTAGCAGACATACCTAAAAACAGAAGCTAATTACTAGTAACGTACAGTTTTATACCAGCACTCACCCCATATTCATTCTGTGGTAGATCTGTTCCTTTATAGTAGAGAATGCAGCTTGGATACTTTTTCTCTCTAAGATACACCATCGTTTATTAGTTTTGGTAGTGTTTGATTCCAGCCTCTAAAAAGTTTGATCAGAATTGTATGCTGCACTTAATTTGCAAACCTACATTTCAACAGATTTCAACGTGTTTGGCATATCTGTTTTTGATGAGTCTTTCTCCAGTGTGGGTATTTTGAGCTATTTGGAGCCAACTGTTGATCTAAGAACCTTCTCAAGGCTTCTGAAATCACAGAGCACTACAGAGTTCTTCTGCAGTGAACCTGTGGTGCTGAACTGGTAGCAGTAACTCCCACAGCATCAAGCACAGGCTTTATGATCGTGTAGAAAGAAAGCTGGACTGTTAGGGGAAAGAAGGCTTATAATGACGGAGCGAGTGGACCACCCCCCAAGTGCCCACAGGATCTGGCAGGCGCCAGATAGCACTGCAGTTTGCCAGGGCTTTAAGGGAATTGAGCCACTTGGCTGTCTACAGCTCACTAATGAAGCTGAGTGCATGAGCAGGAGTTCTGAAGCCAGTTAACAGATTGACTGCTGGGAGAGGAAAGGAAAGCTAGGGTGTTTTTCAACTTCCTTTTTCTTCACCATTGCTGCTGCCTGGTACAGTCTCTGCTGGTCAGGCTGAGGCTGTACCTGCCTCTGCAGAGCAATGTGATCATCCTGCCACATGCCATGGGAGAAGAACGGTAGAAGTGCTAGGATCTAGCAGCAGCCTGTGTCTCCTTGCTGTTGCTAGTTGTTAACTGGGAACAAACTGGTATTGGGTACCAAGTAGAGCTGAAAGAGGAATGATTTTCACATAATAGAAGAGTTCTTTTTGCAAATATGTTGTCATATTGAGAGAAACATTTTGTTATGATTTCAAAATTGCGGATATGTGTGTGCATATATATGAAATAAGTTGGCTTTTAAAAGAGAGGTTCAATTTTTTAAAGATATTTGTTATTTTGGATTGAAAAACAAACTTTTCTGTTCCAGAATTCCCCCAAAATGTATTGGAATACTTTCTGGATCTATTTTGATAGGTTCACTTTGAAAGGGTAAGGTTTTTTTAAGTCATATCTTTCACAGAAACAGTCTTTTGATGACTTGCCATTTTCTAATGAATAAAAGCTCCCCGGTAGTTTCTCTTCAGCTATAGCACTGGTGTGTCCAATGTGACTAAGGGGAGTGACTCTTTTACTGAGAGCAAGAATTTACAAAGTCCTATTCCTTTTCCATCCTATCTCTAGAGAACAGCTGAGGAAAGCCTCTAGCTCCAATGGCTCGCACCAAGCTGACCACTCTTTGCAAACCACCTGCAGCTTCCAAGTGTCTCTCTTTTACGGCTGTTTCTACAATTACGCTTTTGAGGAAGAATGCTAGCATGGCTGTATTTCAGTAACAGGGCAACTCAAAAGATGCCAGCATGTTGGGACCTTTAATGTAAGGAAGGTGTCAGCCTTTTACCACTACATTCCCTCATTTTGTTCTGAGCAAGTCTAAATCAGCACTTTGCAGATACCACTACCATGAAGTTCCCTTGTGGCAGTACTTACTATTCAGTCTGTCAAAACATCTTCATTTCACTGTGATAAAAGTATCGTGAGCTCCAGTATTTCTGTGCTCACTGCCAAAGTGACTTGCAGCTGTGGAGGACTTGCAAAAGCAGTGTAAATAAGGTGTAGTTAACCAGTTTTCTATCTTCTTACTTAGACCTATCTATTTTATTCAGTCACCTCTTTTAAAGTAATGAAGAAATTTACCCCCGAAATGTACTTGGGAAACTGACTTAGGTGTACTTGTTTTCCTTCCAGCTGTTCTGAGGCAGACTAAGTTGTTACTGGGATTAATTTCGCTGTTTTGGTGCTTTTGAGTTTTTATGAGAATGTAACGAAATATATTTTCCATTTCCAGATCATCTTTGACTTCTGTTTTGTCTTCTTAAAGGCCCTCTTCTAAATTATGAATTTCAGGCAAATTAATGATAGTCATGTTTTCACTGCTACACTGACTGCACAGAGCCACTCATTCACACCCAGCTGCTTACACAAGACTAAGTCATCACATAGAAAATACAGTTCAAATTACTCATTCAGTTGGCCATTTGCAAAGTAAATTAAGCAAAAGGCCAAACTGTAGCACAGTGAAGAAAGGTTCCTATTTATAAAGAGACTCCCAACGGACTAGAGTCCCAGGGCCTAAAGGAAAATCTCAATTTGGTATATTTACCTCTTTAAATCTGAAAATCTGGTTTTTAGCCTTCACTGGTCATAATTGGGGAACGTCCAATTTCTTTACAAGCTCGCTAAACTGTTTGTGATGTGTTTCCTTATCTGTGTGTTTCTAGAAATGTTAGCAAATGGAGCATTTATGTTTTCTCCACACATAATTAATGTAGTAATGATGGGTGAATTCACTTGTCTCTGGAAGCTACCCAGGAAATGTATCTAATTGAAGTAACAACGGTGTAATGCAAATTGTGGAGCAGGTATATGTCCCCTGCACCAGGGACTGTCAGTCTGGCCCCCCGAGGGAGCCCAGGTTTAACCATGACCCCAACTAGCATGTTTCAAACAGGATTTACCTTGTCTACACTTGAGCTACTCATAACTAAAGAATATATTGTCCCCAACAGTGGTATACTCATAAATACCACTTCAGTCTCAGCAATACTGGATAGGGATTCTTTCAGGGAATACATAAATTTGTCTAAATTTTCTTGAAGATCTTAAGGAATCTCTCGGAATTTAGAGATTTTTCAATTTTAGATGTTGACTCTTTTCTGAAATTGGCTAAAAGTGTTAAGTTTTCTGGAGCAAATAATAACCCACTGGATTATTCAAATTATTTTGTGATACTTCTCAATCCAAAGGATTAGTCTCAACTGGAAGAAAGTTTAACCAGAAAAATTCCACCCAGTTTTATAACTGACATCTAGTGCCAAGCTAAATCCTTTATATTTATAAACTAGGTATCCCATGATGGGTATTTGCAATAGCTGGCTTTGCTGATTAGGGACATCTTTAACCTGAAAGCTGGGGCCATGCTGATAGATTGTTTTTGGCATCCTGACACTGGTACCTGGTCCAGGAGGGTATTCCATACACCCAGCTGCACTGTGCTACTGCCAGCTTACGTATTTATTTTTAAAAGACAGACAACACAAATGTCACAGTCAAAAAACACTTGTCGCAGCTTCTGGTGTGAATAATCAGACCTGATTAGTGGTGGTAATGTTATAAAATAGCAGCGATATTAAAAACCTATCTTATATTCTGCTGAAGCAAGGAAATACGATGCCAGGCTGCTCCCTAACCTCCCAAGGCTTTGAGGAGCCATTCTGGGCATGGTATTAGTGGTTTGCTCTATGTCTGCCTACGACCACCCCAAGAGAAGGATTTAGAAGAAGCATGCTCAAGTTCACTGTTCAAAAGCTAGACAACTGCTAGGCAGAAAATGAAACAGACAGGAAACAAGAAAAAAAAATCTTCAGATGCTGAAGTGCTTTTGACTGTTATTTCAGTAAGAGGTCTAGGTACGGAAAAAGCTTCTGGGAGGCAAATGAAGCAGAAAATAAGCATTGGGGGGAAGCTGCACCAAAACCAGTTTTAGCTAGAGAAAATGGGTTGTACATCTTAGCTACCAACAAGGAGCCTTTGGAGATGGTGAAGGATCTGCTTCCAGCCACAGTGCTGGTGGCTGATGAGAACTTTCATCATTATATTACCTGTTATCTTGACTTATATCTCAGCCCGTGCAATTGAAACTTGTCACAGCTAACAGCTTACTGCATTTTTCAAGTGAAAATGCTTTTTTGGAATGTTTGCACCCCCCTCTAATTGTCAGTTTTGGAGTGGCTGTAGTGCACATCATGGTGACAACAATAATATAATCAGTTGTGGTTACAGCTGCACTGTATCCAATTTAGATGGTGTCATGTCTAATTTATGCACTTTATTTGGAAATTAGGGAATGGGCAGCTCAGCAATTATTAAATTATTAAATCTGAATAGGAACCCAGTGTTGACCTGACATGCCATGGTCACAGGTATGAATGTAGGAGAAAAAGGCCAAAGTCCCCCGAGGTTGGTTTATTTGTTATTTTCTCTTTGCTGTTTATAGCAGATGTTACGCTGTTCACCTGGTTTTATTATTCTTGTCAAGAAGCTGCCAGAGTTAATGGAATTATTCAGGGTTAGACAAAGGGGTGCTCTTAATAACAAGTACATTTGTTGTTTAAGAGCCAAGGGCCGACCACAAGCCTCCCAGAAGCTCAGCCACTGGTCTCCTGCTCTTCTGCCATGAGGGAGTGAAGCCTCCTCTGCAGAGTGGCCTGGAGATTTGTTCCTTTCTGTAGCGATGAAGTCAGTGATTCGGTGCTTAGAAACATGGAAAATGAAAAAACTCCATAGGCACAGAGTGGGATCTATTAGTAAATGAGCAGTTACAAACATAAGGAAAAGAACAAATGAGACAGACGATGCAGCAACAAAACAGGAGAGGAAGGGGGAAGGGTAGGAAAGCAGAATGAGATTTGGCTATAAAAGCCACCTGCAGACACACATACAAAAGAAATGAGAACAAGACAGACAAAAGAAGACTGGGAAGTCAAGGGGGAAAAAAGGGAAAATTCAAGAGCAAAACATAATAATAGCTGAGCATTTGCAGATACTCAAGAGGAAAAGATATGCCCTGAACTAACTAAAATTGAAAACAGCAGCTCTGAAAACAGGATAGACCCAAGCAATTAGGGAATACCAGCACAAACCTGCTCCCCTCTCCTCCATAACTGCACTGCACCAACATGCATATTTGTCTCTTTGGTCTTGAGTGTACTGCACTTAATTCTAACGCCAGCTCATCCAGCACCATAAATCTATGCTCACAGTCCTGCAAACCTCACCAACAAAACCTGCAGAATCCCAGATATCAGATCTGTGAGATTTTAAAATCTTGACCATGAGTGTGCACTGGTTCCTGTCAGGCCAACTCCTTTCTGGGACTGTTGTTTTGTTCATGGGTCTGAGCCTCTGTAGCTCATCCCAATGTAGGTGAACGGATCCTCTGTTTTTGTGTGTGTATTATGTGAATTTTCTTCACATAAATATACTTTGCATGTTTTTTCTCTTTGTAGTTCATGCATTATCCTTGCCTTTATTTAGATTCTTTGCCTCTTCCTTCAGATTTACATTAAATATGTTTTTAAACAATGTTCTTACCTGCATCCAGAGCATCAATGCATACACTAAAGGGTATCTTCTGCAACAGCTGATACCTCGAAGTCTGGCTGCATACCATTAGTTAATGCACAGTTCGTGCATATATAGACATGTACATAATATATGGGATCTATTTGGTTCAGTAGCCGTTCCGTCCAGTACATGCCTTACAGGAGGGTGCAAGAGCCCTGGTGGTATTTATAAGTGAAATCATGTACGAAAGGTGTGAGTCAATCCTTTCCAAAAGCAGCAATGCAAGCTATGCCCAAATACATCATTGCAGGTTATCGTCTTTCCATTAACTCTTATAAATCTTCATGATTGTAGAATTACAGAACAGCTCGGGTTGGAAGGGACCTTAAAGCCCACTATCTATCTGTGTAAAAAGTTGGTGTCCATCTTTTTTATGATCTTGTTCTCCACATAGACATGTTTTTTCAGCTCTTGGCAAATTAGCAGCAATCCACAGCAACGTTTTTCACAGTCAAGAAGTCCTGAGCTGAAAAGTATTCCTATTATCAAATTTTAATTTCTCAGCCTTGCAATTTAACTGATTTTATTTTAGCAAGAACAGATGCTCTCAAATCAGTTTCTGTACCATTCATTATTTTATATGCTTTTTTTTTTTTTTTCCAATTTTCAAATATTTGTCTCTTTTCTAAAGTAAATAATTTTGCTTCTTTCAGTCTTTCTTCATCTGACAGTCTTCGCAAGTTTTTCTCATTACAGCTGCCATTTCTCAACTACTTGCCACCTCGCAGCAGCTTTTAAGGTGAGATTCTACCCTCAGTTTTTCACATGGAGTTGTGTTATTCTGTATATAATGGTATCAGCAGGTCACCCCTATAAGTCTCTCCCCCTTATGGTATGCAGACTTTTCTTTTTCTTATCGGTAATGCACAAGCCATGTGAGTAGTCATATTTTCCCTAAATGTGATAGCTCTGAGACAATAAATACTTCTCATGGCAATTTATGTTAACCAGTTATCTGTTCTGTCTCTGCACCGTATCGCAAAAACATTCTTGTAACAGAGACAACTTCCCCGTCTAATCACCATCACAAAAAGGATCTGAGATGAGTGGGATGGCATTTCATCCAGCAAAAAAAATGTTTCTGTTTAATGGAAGTGACAGTCTACACTGTAAATGCCTGTCATCAAACATACTGTCTTGTGCCTTCCTCTGTCCTATCTAACAATTGTAGGAGTAGTCCCGTGCTACCTGCTATGCTCTTGCTTCTGCCGGGTGCCACCGAGTGTCTCTCAGCTTCCTGATGCGTAGTGATGGATGCTTCCTCTTCATTTCCTACATGATTAGCCTCTTGGTCTGTTACTGGGTCCCGTGGTAGAGGTTGCCTGCTATTTCACATATGAGTACCTTCAATAGACTTCTGAGGAGAAGCTTTTTTTTCTCCTCCAAAATTGAAAAATGCTGGACCGAACAACATCTTCAGTTACTGTCAGATTCAACAAGGTATTAAACTCCTTATGAGAATCGTTTTGCAGTCTGTGCAGACAGCGAGTAGCATAGGCAAGTGAAGGGTATTCCCTGCTGCAAGCATTCGTGAGTCAGCAGGGTTGATAGTGCTGGCTGACCGCAAAAAAGACCCACTGGGGCACGTTGGAAATTGGCAGGAAGATGGGATGGCGTGATCTCTCTTAGCACTTTATTGATCTCCTTTAAGACACTGTTGGACAAGGTCTTTGTGGGCATGGTCTTTATGTTAAAGCATTATTCTAGGAGGGATTCATGAGCTGGTGTTGAGAGACAATGTCACTCGTTTGGACATGGGAAAGAAGGTCAAGGAGCCAGGTCACAGGATCCACAGTGCTCTGCCTTTGGTCTATATCTTAGGAGGAACTGACTTTCCCCTGGCAGGAGAGGTGAGCTGCAGAGCTGTATCAGTGAGCCCTGCAGGCAGAGTGCTGCTGGTGCTTGACAATGCCCATGCCTGGTTTGTCAGTGGCAAAATTCCCATTTCCTTCCAGTGCAGTCAAATTCAGTACTGCTGTCAGATGGAGGCAATGCTATCAGCACACACTTGGAAACAGATGGACTCTGATTTCTCAATTCTTTTATCTGAAGTGCAAATGAGGACAGGGTTGATTTTACAATACAAATCCCCCTCCCTTTTATTTTCTATCTGCATCCTTCAGGGATTTACCAGTTACTGTCAGAGACGGTACTTCTTTGAATAATGATTTCTGGGTAGTTGAAACATAAACAAAAGAAATTTCGCAGTGATGTGGCTGAAGAGGCGGGGGGCTCCCCTGCCATCTGAGTTGAGCAAAGGAAGAGCACACAACGTCTTCGTAAAAGGGCCTTTTTTCTACTGAATGTGCTGCTGCCACTTAATGTTAAAATCTGTGGGAATTATATCTATATGAATGTTATGTCTGTGACAGGTTACAAATGGGAAAAGAGACAACTGCATCGCTGTGTATCGGTTAAATTCAAGAGCTGACCATAAAGCATCCCACTGCCTGTTCAGTGAAGCCTCTGACGCTGTGAGGGGCTGTATTCTCTGTGGTCACAGTGATCTGGGAGATGGGGACTTTGTCATGTTTCAGGTTTGGGCTCTTTGTTTCTGGTTGGACTCCAAGTGTGTGGGAGCAGAGTTCTGTGAAATCAGTTGGCAATTTTACTGCCATCCGAGGAGGGTGGGAGTGGGACATCGCTGGCCTTGTGACTAAACTGGCTGGAAGCCTTTCTCCTCTTTTTCCTTTCCCTTGTGCTTGGTGTTATACCATCTCACTCACATCGTTATAATATTTTCTGGGCTCTCGTATTGCAAAAGCACTACAGTCTGAGGTTGGTTTCCCACATAGGCTTTTATTATGTGACACCCTATCTTCTTTTATGAAGGTTATTTTTGTGTCCTCTGAAGGTTTGCTTTTCCTTCATAATTACTCACAACCTGACAGACTTATAATCCTCTGATAGGATTTGTGACATTGTAATCTTCTCTAGAGCAACCCATTGTGCTTTCACAAACAGGGGATTATAACCTTTAAGAAGGCAATAAGCAGATGAACTCCTCAGATATCAAGACCCTGCTTTCATATCAATTTCCAGTGCTTGAGTTGTGGGAGGGCAGGGAGCAGTGCTGTGTTCTCACTCCCACCCACGTTTCTGGTTTTCTTCATCTTCTTTTGCCTCAAGTAGCAGAGTTGAGAAATTAATTAAACCCACCAGTTACACACACACTGAGCACTGCAAATATCCTTAGCTATGCAAATTAAGAAAAGATAAATTCAGCAAATTTGACTTACATGACAGATTTTTTTTGCCTAGAAGAATGTTCTTTACACTTTCCCATAAGGTATCAGTTGTTTTACAAATGAAACAGTTCTGCACCTTCTCATAGAAATAAATGCTGCTAAGATGTACCAACCAACTCAGATCCTGTATTTTGCTGTTTTATCTCTTCCTGTGAAATCACTTTTCTTCCAACAATAAATATACTTTTACTTAAGAATGGGGACGTGCCTGTCATCATAGTATTTGGTATGTCTTCTAAATGTTTGCCTTCTTTGCTTGTTGTTTTCTCTTACCGTAATGACTGTTGGCCACCAATAAGTGCCAGTTTTTATGCAGCTAAATATATCAAAAATTCCCTTACTTGAGGCATTCCACTAGCTTGTCCTGATATATGAACAGTTTAGAAGGGAAAGATTGGACAATATAAAAACTATAAAAACAAAGATGTAACTGACTTTATGTATTTGTTATTTGTTCTTATGCTTAAGCAGTAGCATAGTGGTCCTACAGCTTGTGGGTAGCAAATTGCCTGTGGGATTTTCATACTCTTCTTGAGCAAAAGCAATTGAAGAGTTACAGTTTAAGGCAGAGTTGAAGTTAATATTTGAGGAAGCTGCTCAGCGTTGTTGCCCTTCAGTCAGCAAAAGACTGGGGACAATTTCAGTAGCTAATCAGCTGGCTAATGTGGGGTTTAAGAAACACTTTACTGAAATATGCATCTCACCTGAGGTTTATCCCAGTGGCCTATGCTGTCCTGATATGCCAGACCCAGCAATGGAGAAGAGTGTGCTTTTTCCCTTCTGGAATAATGTAGTTTATTTTTCTAGTGTCTTTCCAGAAATGAAAATACATCAGTGTGCTACAGTGAAGCTGCAAAATCCAGTTATATGTCTCTTCCCTGATCCATGTGTGCAAGTCTTATTAATGTTTGTGCCATTTTTATTTTGTTAGTCTGTGTTAAGCAAACAAAAGCTTGGAGAGAGAATTTTGAAGGCCGGTGAAGAATTGCAGTCCTGTCCTTAGAAAAATAGCTGTAATTTGTTACCTTTTAGAATGGCGGGGAACACAATTTACTTATTACTGAGTGGGATACATATGATCATGTTGCATAGAATTATAGAAAATACAAATGACTGGCTCTTCAGAAAATTCTCTCTTTTATCCCGTATTCCTCTCAGGGCAGATTAAGTATACTCTGTAGATATTACCCATGTATTTAAAAGCCTCCAATGAGGGGCTCCACAACCTACATGCACAGTCTGGTCCAATTCTCATGCTATTCTGGTTGCATCCTCACCATGAGCAAACTTGTTCTATTATCTGTTTTACATCTCCTTTGAGGCAGTCCATTACTTCTGTTATTCTCCAAGGACATGGAGAGAGATGATTACCATCTCTTCTGCCACTGCTTTTTATGTATTTTAAGGTTGTTACTGTGGTCTTCCTTCAGTCTTCTCGGGACTACATAATAGAAATTCTTTCTGTCTTCTCTCACAGAATGATGAGATGTCTCAGAAGTCCAGCCTTTTGGAACAATCATTTTACTCATATCTTGTAGGATCTCTACTTATTAATGCGTCCCAGTATACCTTTTCTTTTCTGGCTTCAGCATGATATTGTTGATCCATTTCTGCTTCTGATTCCCTAAAGCCCAGAAATTCTTTTATGTCAGACTGCTCCTTACCTTGCCGTTCCTATTCTGCATTCATTCCGATGATTATTCTTATGTATAGAATCTTGCATCTCACTTTGGTGAAATACACCTTATTTTTTGACACCATTTTTTCCAGCTTTTTAAGATTGTTTGAATTCTAATTCAGTTCTTCAAAGCACCTGAACCTCCTTCCAGCTTGGTGTTGTCCACGAATGTAATGAGTATATGCTCTGTTCTGTCTTCCTCCTCATTAATGACAATATTGCACAGTGTTAGAGACAGAACAAATCACTGCAGAACTCTGCTCAGTATGTCCTTCCGTTATGAAAAATATGAACCACTGGGGACTATTCTCTGCATGCAGTTTTCTAGGCAATTTTGCATCTACCTTCTATAAACAGCTTCTGAAGTCTTATTAAAAATCAGGATTTATTACATCTACAGCTTTCCCCCTATCCAAAGGTCTTGTTATATTGTCATGGAAGGAAATTGCTTAGGCTTAGCTCCATTTGTTTTTGACAAATCTTTATTAGTTGTTATTCATGATTGTGTTTTGACCAGGTGTTATAAAAAGTTTGATGAACTGTTGATTTCCACTCCTTCTTGCCTTCATTTCCCCTGTCCTTTAACTCATGAATTAAATTTAAGTGATCTATAGTTCTGTTCTTTCTCCCTTTTTAGGGCTTGACAGTGTTTTTTTTTTTTTTTTTTTTTTTTTTTGTCAGTTTTACAGAACTTCATCCACTGGGTGAGTTCTTAAAGATAATGGCACTTAGAGGACTTGAGCCCTTTCCATGAGTATGCAGGATGAATCCCTTCTGTGCCATCAAGTAGTAGCACAGTTATAATTTTTCTAAGTGCCCTTGAAACCTGCCCCTCCTCTTGTCAGGTGTGACCTCTCCCTTTTCTGATGCTAATTTTGGTTAGTTTCTTTAAACTATTGCCTTTTTAGTGAATGCTGAGGCTCTGTCCTCTAAAAGGGACAGTTTGAGTCTTTGAATTTTTAGGTATTAGTTCTGGTAAAAAACAAAAATGAAACACTTTGGAGTCCAATACATGGTTCCTTTTAATCAACATGGAGCATTATAAAGCAAGCATTTATTTGAGCCACAGCAATTTGGACTGGCCCTTTTCTGTAGAATAATAGTTAAACGTTCAGCTGCTTAGTTATAGCATTCTGTGTTGCTATTTCAATAACTGCTAGATTCAAATTATTTCCTGTTTAGATAATGTTGTTTTATCCAAATATATGCACAAGAGTTTCAGGAGAAACGTTAGGTGAATGAGAAAATCAGACAAGTAGCTTCTTTTGAAAAATCAAATCTTATCTTTGGGGGGAAAAATGACATATTTTTTCCTTCTCTCATTTCTAGCCCATTTCATTTGCTTTAGGCCTGTGAGGTGAAACTTTAAATATAACGCAAGCAAAGTAGACTAAGTATTTTACAAGGGTAGATGGAAGGCTAGTAAGTGTCCAACTCACTTTCTTCCAAGTAAATCACCTCTAACCATGCTGCCTAGGAAATCTGTTATTGTTGTACCTAGCAGTTAGATGGTCTTGAAGGTTGCATCCTGTTAACAGAGCTCCAAATTCTCACCAGAAAGAAAACATCCTTAAAAACCCCTATGGTGGTGGATGTTTAGGTTCTAACTTGCTGTGTACTTGTCACAAACCAGCTACTTCTGTTTGTAACTTCCTCATTACTGACCAGTATGTCTTAGTGTAGCTATTGACATTCAGCCAGAAGTGAAATAACCCCAATAACTGCTTAGGCACTAGCAGCACGAAGATGGGGAAATAAGTTTTATAAAATACTTCATTTTGCACTTAAAATTATGAATTTCAGATCCTGTCAAGAGAAACAGGGAAGGAATAACTGTCCATGTTTTTAGTGGACACCTAAAGTATTCTAAATTACTTCCTTGGTCCTCCCACTCTTTGTTCCTGTCTTCTGATGACGAACATTCAGACCTATTGAAGGAAGTGCGAAGTAGGTATAAGAGTGGAAGAAAGTGAGGAAAGAGAAAATCTTTCCATAATTAGGACATGGGTAATCCTGTATCAACAGGAACATGATTTTCCCTTTCACCATTTCAGTAACGCTCCTTTTCTATTCTGAACCTTTCAACTTAAAAGGCAACTGTGATAGCTACTGCCTCAACCCCCACGTTATTTTAAGAACCTCCTCTTGTGTAATTTCTGTGATCGATAATGTCCACTGACGTGCAGCATAAAGCTGACCTACTTCTATTTCTGCATTTTAACAGCCTTTTGTGGAGTGGTAACTCCACTGTTACAGGGCCAATGATGAACATATGTTTCAATAAATGAGAAAATCTAGTGCTCTTGAGAAGTAAATTTCCATGGCTTTTAAAAGACTTCTGCCACCTGAATGCAGATTGAGATTATCCATCACATTACAGCCCTTTTCCCAAATGCAAATATTTTCTTCCAAACTGTCTACTGAAAGCAGCCATCAAGATAACTGCAGTAGGCTAGGCACAGGGCACTCCGCCCCTCTGAGGAGAAAACATAGTGGGCTACTTTATCACAGGCAAGTTACTTCATAAAAAATACTTTGAGTTATGTAGCTGACATGAAGGGAAAGCTGGGAAAAACCTCCACCTGGCCGGTGATGGAAATCAGAATGGGTAAGTCACGTAAGGCTGAGCACATGAGCTAGTGTGAACCCTTGTGCTGTGAGCCATAGACGTACTAAACATCTCCTTTGTGTGGGTACGTACGTTAACGCTGTTGTTCTCACTGTTGTTATCACTACAGCTGGGACCATTTTGTCGGATCAGTGTCCCGAGGGCGTGTGCTCATGTCTCATGCACTGTCCTCTTTCATCCTGCCATGCCAGAGGAAAATGTGAGTCCTGCAGCTCCTCCTGCCGCAGTCATGCTGCAGCCAGCTTTCTCTCAGAGCCTGTCCTTCTTTATTGGTTATTTCTGACCTGCATTACCTTTGGCTAAACCTCTTTTTGTTTTTCTTTTCCCTATAATCTGTGCAGGGAATGGCCATTTGGCTGTGGGGCACCTTCAGCCATGTCTTCTCTTCAAGTCTCTAGCTGTCTGTGCTGCCTGCCCTGGAAAACATCCTCACTGCAGATGTCTGTACAATCTCAGAGAGGCAGGAATCAGATATGGCTGTGAAAAATTATCCGGCCTAACTCTTTGGTCTCTACCGTATGTCTGGAGAGCCAAGATAGCTGGCTCTGGAGCCAGCCTCATCCCCTGCTCTGTCTCGGTGCCCAGACTTGTCTCTGGTGCGGAGCGAGGGCTCTGCCAGGCCCCGCAGGCAGGCAGAGGAGCCTGGCTCCAGAACAACCTGTTGGGGCAGGCCCCAGGCTCATGAGCAGCCAGCTCAGCTGGAGGTAGCCCTGCAGTCTCTTCCGAAATGTGGCAGTAGCCAAAAAGGCAGGACTAGAGAGGGAAGGGTGGCAGCAATCCCCTGCTGCCATACCCAGGGGTATTGCTCAGCATGCCTATGTACAGGTTACAAGCCCCAGCTCACCCCAACCCAGCACTCTCTATCACTGCAGGCATACAAAAAAGTCCTGGCTGCTAACGCTGCCCATGCTGGAAGATGGCTGGGGAAGTCTTCGGGGTGTCTCATTCTGTGCCAGACCTTTTACCTTGTTCCTTCTCATGACTGCATTTAAGGAGATGGTTACAGCAGGAGGAAGGTATGCTGCTGTTTCTGTGTGCCACACAGGTGGCTGCCCCTCCTTTGAAAAGGAAAGCAAGTAATATACCAGCACTTTTTTGGTTCCGAGGAAGAATGGTAATGCTGAGCTACCCTGGAGCTAAAGGAATTGGAATACATCCATTGCTGTAGCTGGTCCAGATTGGTCACACCAGACACACTTACAAACCACTTTGTTTTCTCCTCTGTGCTCATGTCCAGGTTTCTGGTTTGAGAAAGCAGAGTTCTAGGCACATGCCACTCTTCTATGGCACAGTAAGAAAAAGTGAAGATGATTATTCCCATCTAATTGCTGCTAAATCAATTTAAAATAAAAGGTGTCCAGCTCTTACGATTATTATGTAAATGGACACAGTGTGAATCAACAGCAAAGAAACTGGCTTCAGTAAACTCCTTGTTGAACAGTTTCTTTGTTTTTCTTCAGAATTAAAACAAAAAAAAAAGTAATTAAGTCTCTCAGCTCCTAGACAATTCCTTTCGTGGCCCCTATTTGCTTACTGTTCTGTTCATTACTCTCTTACTCATTAAAGAGGCTGCATAATTTGTAAGTTGAGGCAAAAGTATGAACATGGAGATGTGAGATTTTGAAAACTAACTTATTTAGGGTATGGTTTTGTTCGGTGCTGAGGCTAGCCTTTACTTTGTTCCCAGTGAAACTAGGAATTTTCAAGAATAGCAGAACCAGACAAATTTAGAACATTTCTGAAGCTCTGTATAACGGATTTTATGAACACCTACTTTAATGGAGTTAGGCCAATGTTTAGAAGCTGAATAGCAGTAATTCAGCATGTCTTCTATAGTGATACCTCATCTGTGGTTAATTTAAAAATGCAGAGCTGATGAATTAGGTTCATGGTACCTTTTATATCCCCAAACACAGCGCACATGTCACTGTGTTTATTTGCACTCCTCGTTGCCAGTGTGCCCTAACCTCAGGCAGAAGCGCTGTACCTCACTGAAATATCTCATCCCATTCATCTCTTTTGACCTTCCTGATGAGATGAGCTTCTTATTAGTTTCTCTTTCAGAGCTTTTTATAATGTGGTCACTGGAAAGTGACTGAGAGCAACAACCCTTTTCACAAAAGCCACTGAATAAAAATGAGTTGTTAAATTAATTTTCAGTCCTTTGCAGCCAAAGGTGGGTTATGTTTGTGCTGATGCCTTGGAGTGGGGTCACTGTTATCCCACGACAGTTTCCTGAGCTCTGGTTCTGTCTTTCATGAAATCACAGGAACATTATTTTGAATCTGGTATGTAATTGCTCTCTCTGGCATCTGTATTCATGCAGTATTATCTCTCATAAAGAGGCAAGGTACTAATGACTGACATTTCTGGCTTACGGATTTTACTTTGTTTATTTAGTTACAACCCAAATAAGAGGTTCTTATCTTACAGTCCTTTACCTTTCTGTAGGAAAGCTGGATGAGTTTACTGAACGTAAGAAACTTCTCAAAACTGGACCCTTTCCCTCTTGCTAAGTTGACAGGCAAACAGGATTGCTGGGTTTCACCACCTTGTCACAGTGCCACTAGATCAAATGTAAGTTCCTTTAAGAACTGTGATTAGTGATACAAAGTGATGAAGAGGGGACTGGGACAGTTTATTTAGCAATGATGCTAATTAACAGTGCTGTTGAGCTTAAGTGCCTTTTGGCATGGGAACAACATCCAGAACAGATTTTGAATGCCTGCCCAATGCTACCTGCCTAAAGTAAAACATGTCAGAAGGCAGGCTCAGCGGGGGACATAATTTATGTCCCTTTACAATATGATCTTTCTTGTCATTTCTGTCTCCTTATTAGCTGGACTGTCTTTCATGGTGCAGTTCTCCTTAAAATAAGGTACAGGCCCAAAAGAGGAAGGAAAATTGATGCCTCTGTTCTCAGACGTTTGTAGTTATAGCCTATTACTCTGCATACATTATTTTTAATGAATTGTGGAATGCCTCTTTAGCTTTCTCAGAATGTCTTCCAAGAACAAGGCTTTATGGACTGCTGCCAGGCACACACACGTATGATTTGTATGCTGGCCTTTTCTTTTCTCATTGGTAACAAAACTGTTCTGGCAAGAGCCTTCCTACACTTTCTTCAAGTGTGTCTTCCTCTAAAACTTGGAGAAGGCAAAGTCTTAACCTTCTCTGCCTTAGTGTCAAATCCAGCCAGGTACTGAAGGGCTCAATTTTCTATGGGCTTTCATTTATAAGAGCTTAAATGAAGAGCCCCTGGAAGAACTGTGTGAAATCCCAGGTACAGCACAATCGATCGGAGCTGTGCACAGCATCGGGTGCTCATCCCCAGGACTCTCACTTGCCTGGAAGGCTTCGCTCCTGAGCAAGAAGCTCCCTGCATGGCTGGCTGAGGCAATGAGCTCTTGGAGTGTTACACAGTTATTACAAAAACTTTCCCATACAATCTTATTATTATCTATTTATTCCTGACGTGGTAAGAATTTGCCCAGCAGAAAAAGGCCCAGTGCCTGCCCAAGGGGAGCCTGCTGGAAGCTCTGATGTTTGGCCGCCTGTGAACTTGCTCTGTGACCAGAGGCTATGTCCGTGTGTTAATTCTGTCAAAACTATTGCATCTCACGGGGTGTTGCTGTAAATAATCTCTGTTTATAGCAATGGATCATTACTCAAACTTCCCACAGAAACTCAATATGCTCTGAGTGTGTTTCCCTTTGTCTTTATTATGTTTTACCTCCAACTTTAATCAATACTACTTCAGGAAAATTCCATTACATATTCACAGCCAGAAATACTGTGGCTAACAGTTCCTTTCTACTATAATTAAAGATAAATCACACAGCAATAATTTAACCCTCCCTTCTGTGTCTTAATTACGGATTTTGGATCATGTTCTCATCTTCTATGTAGTATTTCAGTGACCTATTAAACAACTGTTATGTTTCACCCAAGGGTGATTCTTGCTGATAGCTGCGGTGATGATGTCTTTGTTCAACTGGTAGAGTAACCTGCCTCTCTCCCCTTCTGAAGGGAAGACAAAGATACTTTTAGTTAAACTATGGTGGTGGATTCACAGTCCAGGACCTCAGTCCCTAACTACACCAAGGTGGTTTTGTGTACTCTTGGTGAAGTCATCAAAACTGAGAATATAAACAGTGCATCTAATCCCCACCATTATACTGTTTGGCAACCTAATACTCATATCCTTCTGCTACTGATTTCTACATTTGCAGATGGAGAATCGTTACAATACAACAGCTTCTTTTTTTTCATTTTGAGTAATTGGTCTGTACAGACTTCATGGCGGCTAGCATTTGCTAATTGCACTGGCCTGGCAGAATGAAGTCACCTTTGGTTAGAAAACTAGGTATTATCATGAGGGAACTTAGCATCCACAAAGCTGCTCTAATGATTTGTTATAGTTTCTAGTGCTTAGGTAGATTCATGTCAGGAAAAAAAAAAAAACCTTGCCTTTTGTTAAGTACTATTTGTTCTTAAATTTAGCAAAAGCAACTGAATATAAAAGAAAGAATGTACATTCGCAGACACAGGATAAGACATCAGAACAGCTTTTCTCCTGTGTTGGGATTGCTAAATGCTCATTAATCCTGAATCTTGCATAAAAAATCTCAGGAGAAAAAAAGAAGTTGATACCCTTATACACTGTATGCAGTTCCTTGAATGTTACGGATATTAATGATGTAATAGCCTTACAGAACTTGGAAACTAGAAGTCCAGATTCTCTCTGTATTTTTAATTAAATATTCATAATGGAATAAACTTGGGTGTTTGCAAACCACAGCAAAATTCTGTGATTTGTCTGCTATCAGGATAAGATAGTGAGAGCTGTACAACTCTGAGACTTCTCTCCCATGAATAAATGCCATAAGAATGCCTCCTCTGTATGTCAACAGTTATTGTATTTATTGAAATAAATGGTAAGATCTTTCACTCTTCAGATTGGAGACAGACCTCGAAGGCAGATAAATGTGTGCTTAACTGCCAATTATGAATCTCTTTGGCCTTAGCAGGACTAAAAAACATAATAGGACTTTTCTACCTCTTCTCTTTGAAATTCAGTAAGAAGAGAATAAGGATTTTTTGTTGTAGTTTTTTATTTTTTCCCCTCATGGGTGGATGTGCACCCTGTGCTTAGCTATTCCTTTTCACAAAATAATAGAGGCACAAAGGGCATTTCTGTGATTTATTATACATGCATCTGTCCACTCGAGTAAAGATTGGTGAAAGAAACTGACCTTTATTATGAGAAAGGGGCTATAAGTGGAGGACAGTTTTTACGTAGGCATTCTGTTTTGTGGATGTGTGTGAATATGTATTTGTTTTCGAATATTGACTATTGTCACTTTCCTGGCTAGGTTTCCTTAGAGAATGGTGCTTGTTCCTATTCATCCTTACACTTACTACTTAGGTTTAAAACAAAGGCACGAGGGATTTTGTTTATGTAAAGACAGTGCCACTTATGCCAGAAGTTGGGAAAAAGATGATGAAGTAAATGCACACTTGTTTTTTTGGGGGGTTGTTTTGTTTTGTTTTTTTGCAAGTAGACTATACGTGCAATAGTTTGGGGTTTTAAAAGATGAGGTTTTTATATGGAGCGTAGGTGAAACCAAGTGCTATGGTTTTGTAACAAGGGAGTTATTCTACTAGTAGTGAAGTTGCTGAACATTTTGTTCCTTTTACACCAGTCTGCTTGTGCTCAGTCACTGATGTCATCTGGGGTGTAACAGGTAACACCACTGGTGGGGTGGGGGGAAAGCAGGATTTCTGCATTTTAATCTGAACCTGTACAATCCTGGCTCCTGGCAGGAGTACTGCTGAGTCAGAGCACCTGCACACAAGTTTCTGAGCAGGGCCAGCTGCTGCTGGAAGAGCCTGGCACCACTGCTTCTACAGGCAGGTCAGCCTGGCCCCAGGTGGATCAGGTACCACATGCAACCGTGTTGTGCATGCAGACCCATTCCTCTTGTGAAGCACTAGCCCTGCTGCAGGCAGGGAGGGATGCAGCTTTCACCCATAATATTTTGTTTTCCATTTGAGACTTTGATAAAAAGCGGTTGAGCGCAACGTATTAAACATCTAAAGCTATCCATGCAACAGTGCTTTACAGGCACCTAAGTGTTCTCCTGGATGAAGGCCACGTATCCTTAGTCAAACCTCTGATGGTGGATACTTTTCCATATCATCAGTGGGGTTTTAGGCAAAATACTGGGACTCAGCAGTACTGCTCACAGGTATCTCTGCTTTCGGGATTCAGTGCTTTGTAGTTCAGCTTTCAACCACATGAACTAATTATGCAGGGAAATAGCCCAGATTTGCATGAGCCGCTGGAAAAATGAAATATGTTGTAAGATTTTTGTATCTCCTCCTCTGCATAGCTTAGTTCACATCTATCTCCAGGTAGGGTTTGATTAAGCAGTATCAGAGCCAGTACCAGCAGTATGCGATGATACAGCTGTAGGTAGCTGAAAGTGTTAGGACAAGTTAACCCTCTGAGTCGTTACATTGCTTCTGTATGTTGTTGTTGTGATCATTTCCAAAAACAGATTTGAGAGAGATGTGCTAAACCTCTAAAGTTTCGGCAATTACCGTACATTAGTGGCAGTTAGATGTGAACCAGACAGCCACCCACTCGTACATTTGGAGCTGTGTAATACTAAACACGGTTAAATTTATTGATATGTTGTAGCCAGTCGCTGTGTACATGCTTGGTTCATCAAAAATCTCTCTTTTGGCCATGTAACAGTTTTACATGAGCACAGAACTATCAGCAGAAGGTAGGGTTGAAGGCTGTGGATGCCGAGGTCAGTTCTTCCTTTGCCTGCTGTGGTTACTTATCCTTAACGGTAACATGAGGAGAAAAATACTTTATAAAAGTGCTTTGGAATGAACTGGATGCTTTGTGTTTAGGACCAAAACCTGATATATTTACTCTAGAGAAAGAGTAAACTTTTCTAAGGACAACTCATGGGAGTTTTGGCCACATAAAACCAGCTTTGCCCCTTGGTTCATCCATAAAGTAGGCATATTCAAGCTGCCTGTCCCAGCAGTTTGCATACTGTGCTGGAATATGAGGCTGAGGTATAGGCTTATGTATAGGCAATTAAGTTTCAGTTTTGATGGAATGCAACTATAAATACCATATAATTGTTATAGAATTAAAAATATCTATGGAAAGAAATAAAAATATATACCCTGGAAAGAGTAAGGTAAAATAACTGATTGCTTGGGGAGGTCAGCCACCCTCTCAGGAGCAAGCCAGCTGAATCTTAGATTCAGAATATGGTCTTTTTATTTTACACACACAAATTATACATACATATATATAGAGAGAGAGATGTTTTCCTAAATTCTGAATTTACTTTCATTTTCAAAACAACACCTGAAACTAAAGGAGTCCTGTGCAAAGAGCTGAAGCCCAGGGCTCAACCTTGAAGGGTGTCCAATAGATTGTTTTGATTTCCAGACAAAGTGCAATTAAAACAGCCTATTGAGTATCTACTAAATATAAGTAGCATGACCCTCATTTAAGTAACATACTGAGTCTTAATTCCAGCTATGTAAAATTATATCAAATTCAGTTGTGAATTCATGTTTTCCTGTAGTAGTAACAGTGAGGGGAAAAATAAGCAGAAATGAATGTCTGTGGACAATTCAAGTCTAATTGCTGGTGGCATTAATGACACTTATTATTCATGATTTTTTCCAAGTCTTAAATAGCATAAATCATTAGTAATTTTTTCTTTCTCCAGAAAGGATAAAATGAGGACTAAAAATGTAAATATTTCAAATTCATGTAAATATGATATTTTCTTCTTGTTCTGGGTCTTCAGAAAGAGACCATTTGACAAGAATCTTCAGGAAAGCCATTGTTTATCTCTTGATTGTTGGTAGTGTGAAATCCATTGGGCTCTAATCCTGAACACAGTAAAGACCATGGCATCAGGCCCAGGTCCCAAGAATGTGCTGCTCTCAAAAGAGTGCATTTTCAAAGGAATCTGGTGGAGACAGACATCCAGCTCTCGTGGAATTTGCGATTTGGAGCCTCAGCTAAAGCTGGGCACAAATACTTTGACTGAAGAACGCTGATTTGTGAAGATCAAAGCATTACCCAGGGCAGTTTGGTTTTAACCAAAGGCTAATGAAAAATGAACAGGTTTTGAAAGTTGTATCAGTCTCTGTCAGCTATCTGCCAGGCCCTCAGCTGCCTGCCCAGCACGCTGATGGGGCTCCGGGAGCTGGGAGCTGGCTGCCCGCCTCGGCCTCGTCTGCAGCACAGCTGCCGGGCAGGCGGCTCCAGCTCCCGGCTGCTGTGCAGCTCCCCTGGTGTGTTGACGAGGCACCAGGGCTTTGGCTTCCAAGCCTGCAGCTCCTCGGCTGTCGGCTGCCCGGCAGCTGCGCCCCCACCAGTGAGCTGCAGGACTGCCAGAGCTTGGCGTTGGACTGGCCGTCTGCAGAGAATGCCCAAATGTGGAGTTTTCCAAGAAGTAAACCAAATTCTGAAATTTCATAACCCTCCCAAGTGCAAAACATAATCTGCTCTCTTTTTGTTGTTACTTTCAGTTGTAACTGTTTGGGTTTTTTCCATGGTAGTTAACAACAACAAGGAAATGCATATTGAGACATTACTGAGCAGTAATATCTATCCAGAATTTCTCTGTCTTGGAGCTACTGTCTCCTAAACAACCCCAAAGCACAAAACATAAAGGTATTCTCCTGGCAAATGCATAAGAAGGAAAAAAAAAAAAAAAGAAAAAAGAAAATTGTGTAAGCAAAGTAGCACAATCTTTTGATGGTCTGGTTGCACTAGAAAAGCATCCTTCAGCAGCCAGTTTTAATAGGAAATAATTCAACATTCTGCTGACCTTTACAACTTTAGCCTTTATGTAGGAATGAATTGTTTGAAAAATGTTTCTAATTTAGTTGTCACAAACAGACATCAGATTTGCGGCTGATCTGTTTCATGAGCAGAGCCTTCTTTTTTCTTTTTCTTTTTTTTTAAAGCATCAAGCTTGATCTTGTACCCCATCTCCCATAGTTCTCAGGTGCCGGATCAATTCTGCTTCCTCACAAACAAAAGGCTGTTTGAAAAAAAGCTATGCACATGGCTAAGATAATGAGGATAATAAAAAGGTAATCTTGGCAATTATTGCTGCTTACACATTCAAAACCAGACACGGTTTCCATCCCAGGAGCCATGCTGTGCCAAGCTGCTGAGGAAGGAGGAAGGATGCAGACTTACTGCTTATATGCACACACACACACACATATATATACATATATACTTAAATATATGCACACAAACATACATCTATATACACGAGGGAGAAGGGTGCTTTTTATCTATGTGTTTATAAAAGGAGCAACAGCATAGACCACTTGCTGTACAGACAAGGATAGGAGACATAATAAAAACATTTATTACCTATGGAGCTCACTAACAAGAGCAGTCCAGACTCCAGCTGCAGCTGGTCACTACATAATGCCACTCGCTCACTGTTTTAGACTCCTTTCCTATTAAATTTGTCTCCCTATGCATAGCAGTGAGCAGGACGGAGCACCTTGCTTTGTGGCAGGGGAGGACACATGAGTGGTGGCAGCTGGTGGCTGGTGCTGAGACCTCAGAGCTGCCAGGCCTGCTGCAAGCACGGGGTGAAAAAGGCAAATAGGGCAGAAGATACTTGCTGCACATCAATCTTTACTTCTTGAAAATGTGTGAGAGGACATCTCAGGGCCCCCATTGTTATTAACAACAAATAGTAACTAATCAGAAAAAAAAAATGCCTGGAGAATATTGTAAACTAGAAACTGTCTTTCTAAATCTGTTTTCCTCAGTTTACTTATTATCAGTTCTTTTCCAAACAATAGATATATAGCTGAGAGAAATGCTCTTCCCTTATGAAAAGAGTTTCTATATTTTGATAAAGACATAATTGAGTCATTAAACTTCATTATTTTTTTAGAGCTAATGTACCACTCCTCTTTTGTGGACAGAGCGCAATGGTGTTACAGGGCTTGTTTGCAGCTCAACTTAGGCACTGTGCAGGAAGCTGTTAGGAAACGTGCTATTAAGCTTGTAGACAAGTAATTGTAAGACAGAGCAGTATCGCTGAATCACTGAGGCTTCGCTCTGTAGATAGCAGAGTCAGAGGTCAGCTCCGTGCTGCAGTTCCTTACTGCAGAAATGCACCAAAGACTGCGCCACGGGCAAGGTTCTCCGTTGTGAATGGAGCGAGCACGTGGCCCCTATGGCAGATGAGTTTTATTCATACACTATATAAATGTTCTTAGCATCTTTTGACTGGCATCAGTCAAACTGGAGTGGCTTTTCCATCGCAGGCCTATGGGACTGATTTTCAGCTCCTCCATGGGCTCTTGTGCATCTGGCAGAGCTCAGAGCACAGCTGGGCTGCAAGCAGGTGGGCTGCATTTCACTGAACGCAGCTCCCTGGAGCTGGAAGAGGTGCAGGGGATTGCCAGGTCCATCCGAGCCCTTCACTATGTGAGTCTAGAGCTGCTCAAACCCTTATGTCCCACCACAAGCCCACCAGTGGCAGAGGTGCCTGTTGGAGGCTGCCAAGGGGAGGAAGTGCCTGCGGCACAGGCAGCGCACGGGCAGGGTGATTCAGTCTGCGAGAGAGAGTTGTTTCTGTCATGCAAAGGCTGGGTGTCTGAGTGGGAAGGAAGCCAGCTGGGCTTTTTCGTCAACTAACATACACAAGAACAGGAGTTGAGAGTTATTTTGATGGGGTCAGAATAACAGTAACAAGTATTATGCCTGTTGCAGTGGTGTGAATCTACATTTTGCCCAATTTCCTTCCTCTGCTTCTATTTAGAAGGAATAAAAAGAGGAGAATGGCAGAAAAAGCCGTGCAGTGCAGTTCGGGATAATGAGGCATCGGTGCAAAGGAGCCCCAGTCGGTCTTTTGCAAGTCCCAGAGGAAAGACTGCCCAGTCCCTTTCGGGTTCATGGCACACACACGGAGCAGCTCCACGGCTGCAGCAGGCAGGGAGGAAAGTACAATTTCTCCACCTCTGCCGGGGGCTTTGGGAACAGCTGTAAGGAGCAAAAAGTTCACGTGTTTGGCTGGGAACGCCTTTGTGGTCCTTACAAATAGCTGATATGGGGCAGGGGAGAATTGAGTTTATTTCTCCTAGGTGCTTTATAGTTAAAGAAGTGTCATATAAGATCAGATGAAAAATGCTGTTTTCCTTCAGTATTTTCTCATTTAGCCTCTTTCTCCCATTAGCTGCAGATTTTGCACCCCGGATTGCTAACATTCAGCTCTTCATGAAATGACCTTTCTAAGGAAAAGAATGTAAAAAGGTTTATGAGCATAAACTAAACTGTCTCTAATTAATGCCTTAGAGAAATATTTTTATTTAGTGGTTTCTTAATGTGTTCTAGTGAAATATGTTAATGTCCCCACTAATTTATCTTGACTGATGAAAAGGAAGGAAACATTCTGCCACCTCTAGTAATCATCCCACCTGAAATGGCATTATTTTACATATTTACATAATATGCAGATAGTCTGCATATCCACTCGTTGTACCAGTGTTTACAACCAATTAATCCTGAACCCGTTTATCATCATCATGCTTTTATTCCAGGGATTCATCTTCATGTCTGCACCCCCTGCACACCCCCCTCCCCCGCCCCCCCCCAAAAAAAAAGAAAAGAAAAAAAAAGGTAAATTTAAGTTTTACTATACTGATGATATTGTGCTACTTCTATTTTGCACACCCCTGATTTACAGGCAGTTGTAGATTTAAATAAATAGCTGCTTCCATTCAAACAAAACGAGAGAACAATTCTGTCTCTTTTTAAGGTGTCCCTTTTCAATACAAGCTGAAATAATGTTGCCTGCTGTCCAAGGCCTCTACTAAATTCAAATATAAGAGTTTGATTGATTTGTTAGTAGCTCTGCATAGAAAGCAAGAAGATGAATTACCCTTGGAAAAACAACCAGAGCTGCCTGCTCCCAGCAGCAGAGGAGTCACCAGGGCAGCAGAGAATCTTCTTCCAAATGTTTTAATAAAGGGAGCAGGAGAAAAAGATCAGTAGCTGATTAATCATGTTGCTTGTGTTTTCAGGGACATGGGCTAATAGAGAAGCAAATGTTAGGAAAATATGTTTCAAGGGAAGGCCAACAGAAAAATCAGAGGAATGCACCGCACCCACTGATAATATCGTGTATAGAGCTTGAAGGAAATAGGAAGGAAAGAAGAACAGATGAAAGATCAAATCAAAACCATACACATAATAATTTTTAAAGGTCATAGCAATACAAGAGGAATAAAATGAAAAAAAGAAAAAATAGCTCCCTGACACTGTGTTTTCTTGTGAACCGCTATTGTAGGTGTTGGAAGGTTGCTTGTAAATGACAAAATGGCCGGTAATCTGTGTCCTCAAGTCACCATGCGTAAACTGAATGAATACTGAGAATCTGCCCTGACAACAGACTTTCATCTTTGATGTTGGAATTTCCTAAGTCATTACTTGTCAGTTAATTACTAGAGGCACTTCCTTCTGCACCCCTTCAGGCTGGTCTCCTCTGTTACACAAAGATGAACTGTGAATTTTGAAGGCAGCGTGATACCATGCAGGCAGAAATGGCAGCCAGCCAGGGGGAAAGGACTGTTGAGTACATTACCTATATTGAGAGTTACCGCTCTGACACAACCCAGCATCCCTAGATGAGACCATTCTGTTTCAGTGCAGTAGCTGCAAAACACTAATTGTGTGTCTGACAGAACAGTCATAGTTTCATTTGAGAGATTTAATGAGCTTCATGGTCTTGCTGAAGAATGGGAGAGATTTTTTGTTGTCAGGATGATTTATTAGTAATTGTATCTATTAACATTTTTAAAATGTTCAATAATTCCTTCAATACACCTTGTAAATTAATCTTAATAAATATGCAGTAGGAATCAGCTTACCCCAGTAATTGACATTTAATAGCATACAATAGCTACAATTTACTAAGATAACTTCTCAGAGAGTTTAACTCTTAATTAGCCCAAGGGAAAATGCTACCCCTACAGACAGTTATTTGTTTATAAAAAGCGTAATGTGAGAAAACACGCATGAATTTGTTTTTGCAGATTTCTGTGGGGTAAGTTACATGTGTGAGAACAGTTAGCAAACGGAAAACAGGAGCATAAATACATTTTCACTTTAGTCTACTGCATTTATCACCTCCAAATTCACAACAAGTACGACTTTAAAATCTTTTTTTTTTTTTTTTTCCTTTCATGCATTTTAAAAAATGTATCATTACTTAATTTTACTGTGTGGGCAGACTTGGAGTCATATGTATTAGAGGAGACGATATTCCCAGCAGTTTTGTTTTGCTGCAAGAGTTACAGTGCCCTAGACCAGTGGTTAGTGGGGACACGTGAGACTGACTTGTGATGATGGCAGTACCAAAGTCTCAAAGGAAGCTTTGATTTGAGAGAGAGAGAATCCTTTAGATACCTTGGTCTCGTCCCCAAAATATCTTGAAATCTGCTGATATTTGGTCTTCACTTCTCAAAATATCTTTTGATCATCCTGTAAAACTGATCCAGGGTAACCTCCAATAAAAACTGGAGGAGATCTCCAGGGGAGATGCTAAGTTCAGAAATATGAATTGCTTGGGTTCAGAAATACGTATTGCAGAAAGTGAAGATAGTGAGTTACCATTAATGCTTATCTGCAGAAGTTTCAGGCTAAGCACTCTTATTTCAACTTACTTAACTTGTTTAAACCATCTATTGCAAAGCCATTGTTCCCAGTGACATTTTAGTTCTCACTAAAGAAATAGACTCATCGTGTAATTACATCACTGCTATTAATTATGAGACTTTTTCCTGTGATTGCTGCCTTTTTTGGGCATGCTGCTTTAACAACAGTGACACATCAAAACAGAAGACACTTTGAATGAGGTGCACAGCAGCCACATTCACCTTTCAGATGTTCCTGTCTTCTTCTTCTATATTCCCAAGCCAAAATGTTTCAAGAATTTTATGTATAAAACTATATTTACTATGCAAACCCACTTAATAAGCAAAGTAATAATTACCGTCAGATTGCTTAATAATGTGACTTTATTATTGTTTGATTTTATTTCTAGTTCCTTTGGTTCCCTGTTATGGGACCATACATCTCTCACGTTAGTACTCAGGTTTTGCAGGGCTGCATTTCCATTGTAGTGATCTTACTTTTAATCTTCCTCTCTTCTTTGTCTCTGTCTTTCTCTCTCTGTGTCCCCTGCTCTTCCTCTCCCCTTCCTTTCCCTTTTTTTCCTTTGATTATTTTTCTGGCCATACTTTGCCAGCTGTGCACAGCCATTCAATTTCTGAACTGTCTGTTCCATTTAAAAATAAATAAATGGCAGCACATTCACTTTTGCCTCTTCTCAGCCTCATGTCAGTGATATTCTCTTCTTGTTGCAATTATGCAGGAGTCTAAAAAAGTTCTCAGCCTCACACCATTATAATCATTCCCTGCCCACACCAGTTGCTACTTTGATATAGCTCCATGTGATTTAGTTTTTCTCCCGGAAAGCATGAAGTACTGATTCCTTCTACCAGCCCATTTCAAGGTTTAGGGAATTGTCTAGCCCTTAGAGAACACAAGGATACATTCAAACAGTATGAGGTGCATTTTCAAAGGGGTTCTTTGAAAGGGAGTCATACATCTCATTAACAAATAATTGAGATTCATGGGCACAAATCATTGGCTGCTTTGAAAATGTACCTCTACAAAGCCTATAACTTGCTGAAGTTAAAAGAGGGCAAACTATGTTAGAGTGCATCAATTGTCAGTGAAAGCATATGTGTGGATGTGGATGTTCTGAGTCAGCTTTAATCCCAGGTAAATACTCTGTCTCCTCTAGTACTGATGCTTGTCCAGGTCTCTTGGAGATGTAAATGGTGTGGATTCCTTCTCTTACAGGAAGGAAGGTATATTTAGGTAAAAGAAAAGTGCATTTTGTGCATCCTATATTCAGCTGCACCTAAAGCCCTGCAAAAAGGCTTTGTCCACTTTTATTGTACTGCATGTCCCACTGCAGCTAATTAATGAAAGGTTGAGGCTTGGAGGAGAACGAGCTCTTGCTACTGCATACATTCAAAAACAAGGAAACAAATAAAAATCCTGAGAAATGGTACAGGGAAAGAAATATTACAAAGGCTCATTGATTAGTGCTTCCCCTCAAAAGGGAGCTTTTCTGTGTCTGAGCTCTTACTGTCATAGGGGTTCTTCTGAAGCTAACAGGGCCAAATGCTCACATCTCCAATACCAGGAACAGTTCTGTTGACTACTATGGTTACTTCATATTAACCAGGATGCTAGAGAACAAGATTTGGTTTGCTGCATTTATAATTGATGAAATGAAGTTTCCATTTTGCACCCACAACTGCTGACCATTGAGGCACAGACTCCCTCACGAATTGCCTGGTGTTCACGCTGAGTGAGGTCTCCCCTCCTGGGCAACAGCCCAAGGAATTTTAAATTCTGTTCTCACATTTATTCTGGACCACGCTTCTCTCATTTCAGTACAGCTAGGTATCAATTCCCATGTAACAGCTTGAACAGGTTCTTTGGCAATTCTTGTGGCTGTTGTATCACCCGAGAGAAATCACTTATGCATATTGCTTTAGAGTGTTATCTTGAGCTGAGATGATTTTCTAAGCTGGTGTTGCTGTAAAGGAAAAAGCAGCATCTTTGATTCTGATACTATATACAGAAATATTGCAAAATGAGCAAAAAGATATGATTATTATTTTTTTTTGATGGGCTGAGTGACTGTGGATGAGGTGGTCTGTGAGTCTTTGCACAAGGAAAGTCTCTTAAGCTCTTATCATTACACTTGCCTGTATACATCACTTGTTCCTAGCCAAGCTGAAAATGCATTCTTGGGAATTCTGCTGTTGTGTTGCAGCTTTCCTTCATCTAAATCAGAGGTAATCTTGGTTATGTAGATTGATATGTCAATGTGTGACCAAACTTTCCCTGCAGATTGATAAATATTTTGTAAAACCTACCCTCTTTCTAGAATTTGGCTTTATTAATAATTGATCTCAGAATAATCCATCTAAGGAGAAGCTTTATGTGGAGTGCTCAGTCCTTGTAATCTCAAAGATAAGAGAGCTTTGTGCAGCGTCCTGTGCCTTGGGAAAAAAAGTGGAGTTCTTTAGGAAGTTTAGGTTGTCTTAGGGAGACAACCCTGTTTTCTGATATCGCTTGTAGTTTTGAAATACCGGTACTTAAACATAACATACTGAAAAGAGTGGGTTATGTTTATAAATATGTATGCATATTTAAATCATTAATCTGTATTTTCTGGAAAAAGAAAGGTTATTCATGTATACCTTTTCCCTAGTGGAGGTGCATAGCCCTTAAACTCCTGTAACGGCTGATAGATAAAGGTATGCATGGTGCAGCAAGCTGAGAAAAACATCATAAAGAAGAATTACAGCTGCTGTGAAGGGACATGGTGAACTGAGATTAACTTCACATCAGCATATAAATTGACGAACAGCAAAAAAACATTTCATGGAGCTTGGCATGTATATAAGTAAGTAGGACAGCAATCTCAAAGTATGAATAAATACAAAACAATTGTATGTGAAAGATACATTTCAGAAATACCTGCTCTTTTATGTCAGTGTTCGATATTTTTTGGCAACACTAAGTATTGAATTTCATATAATCTCTTTATTAGCGATTTCTTAGAATTTCTTAAAGCAGGTATCTCAACAGAGACAGACAGCCATTCTGTTTGAATAACTGAGCATCTGTCTCCATTAGTATAACTCTCTCTGCTTTCCTTATCCTTTTGTTTGATACGTTATCCTTTAGGGGTAGGATGGACTATGAGAAGACAGAGAATTTATAAAAGAGTCCTGAAAAAGAAACTATCGTTTTAGGTTCAAATTCAGTTCCTTTTTTTTTTTTCTTTTTTTTTTTTTTCCCTGGTAAAGTATTTATTAAGACTCAGCATTAGACATTATGCTGCCCTTTTCTCAAAACAGAACAACAAGCCAGAATAAAGTATAAGTTTTTATGTGCTTATTCACAGATCACAGAGGGGTAGGATGTGGCAACATGCTTCAGCCAAGCAGATGTAAAGTGTACAACACTTTGATTCTGTTTTAGAGCAGGAAGTTTATAAACCTGCAAGGGTATCCCTCCTCTTTGTTCTTTCATTGAGTTCTTTGGCATTTGCTTACTTTGTGATGGAAAATAACAGACCTCTGTTTATATAATTTATCTTTACCACATATCAAAACGAAGGTCCTGTGTTAAAAATGCATGAATTGTGTCACCTTTTTGTGATACTCTGTGCACGTGTTCTTAAGGCAGGTACACCTGCACTCCTCCAGAAAACCCCTTTCCTTCTGAACCACCTAACTACTATTGAAGTGAAACTTAATTACTTAAATCTGGCTGCTGCTTCACGTCCTTGGGTGAAAGGATGTGAAAATGCTTGCTGCTTAAAAGCAAGGAGTGCCCGAGCTGTCTGACCTTAGCACTCTGAATATTTTCTACTGTCAGAAGAGAAAAGCCCACTTCTTAAGTATCAGATGAGTTCTGCAAACCTTCTGCCTTCCCACTCATTTATGGATGATTTCTATAGAGGGATGGGTGAAGCTGCAAAGGTGAAAATACATGAGACACAGAGTGCTGCCTTCAGAAGTGTTAATGGGCTAATGGGCAGGTTACGGCCCTGGTCTTCCCAGCAGTGAGCGATCCACTGGCACCACTTGCCCTGCTTGGCAGCCACCACGGTGACAGTTGTAATCTCCTCCACAAGTGCATCTACTTCATCTGCATGTGCTTCATCTGCTTATTGTAAGTGGCACACTGAAGTCAGATATCTGCTATTCTAAAAAAGCAAAGCCATTTTAATTTTTAAAGCACTGCTAAATAACTTATAAGTGCTTTTTAAGGAAGTACTTGACCAGATCAGGAAACTAGCTATCGCTTCCTATTCCGTGGCTACCTAGAAGTTAACACATTAGTACAGGCTGCAAGGAGGGGAGAGCTCTGATGCTCTTTGGAAATCTGTTATGGAGAAATATATACTGTATATCAGAGAGATGTATCTCAGTATCAAGGTAGCTAGTGTTGTGTCTTGAGTGCTAGCTCCCAGAGGTACACAAGTGGAGTGAAGAACAGAGTTTAGCAGTTTTCATGTTATTTTAAGAAAAATGACCTTGTCTCATAGGTAAGAAGAAATGTTATCAGTTTCACTGAGATGAATACGTAGAAACTGGGAACACTATAAAAAATAGGTACCTAGGCAGTGCCAATAGTCAGAGGTTGATGCACGGTTTTGAGAAGGCAATGATTCTGGGAGAGAGGGATTTATCTGCATGTGTTTGCACTCCTGGTCTCTCCTTCAACTGCAGCACCGCTGTGTCACCACTCCCTCCAAGTGTCCTGGAAATCCTCCAGCTCTGAGCCCTAAGGATAAATATCCCACCCTTAATCAAGCACTACTGTTTTGTTGTGTGACTGGATATTACTTTTCTTTTCAATTTCTAGCAAAACTTAGTTTTTTGGTTATGTTTAGGTTACAGTTTGATATATAACAGCTCTACAAATCCTATGTGGCTGGACTTTTATGAAGAAAAAATAATTAATGTAGCAGCCTACAGTATGACAGCCTGTTTCTAGTTTTAAAGCCATTTTCCATCTTTATTGGATAGGAGGAATAGTACTGTGAGAGCTGAAGCTTTTTTTACTGGATGTTTTATGCTTACATTCTTGAATTAATGGCTGTGGTTTGTTATGCCTGCCTGTCTTTATATCAGCTGAATAAGGAGAGTACAGAAATGTCATGTATGTTAATATCGTGTTTAAGGGTATTTCTTGTGTTCTGTTGTCATTCTTGTCATAATGTCTGATACTGAATTCTTAACTAAGTCAAGTCCAAGGCTTCACTCAAAGCAAATGCTTTGTAGAACAGATACACAATGGCCACTGCTCTGTGACATATGGATGATAGAAACTCATGTGAAAGGTACAGTCTGCCTTCTGCTCTATGGAAAGGAAATTCTTCTCGTGGAACTGTGTTTAACCAGGATGTGTCACATCAACCCTTAAATGTTAATAATTTTAATTAAACGCTAAAATTTTAAACATTTAAAACTTAAACTGAAACCAGGACACACGCAAAAAAAAAAAAAAAAAAAAAACAATCTCAAATGCAAAGTTCAGTTCAGTTGGTAAATTGTGCTGATCCTTGTCCTGATGATGTACTTAAATCCCCTTATGTAAAAGACAGTGCACAGCAATGATAATATACGTGAAAAATATTTGAAAACCTTCCACTGTTAGATCCAGATGCAGAGATGTGGAAATGTCTCATAGCTTTCTTGCATTTGTCTGTAGCCTTTTTCCAGCTAACACAGACTCAGCACACCTTCTGCTCCCGCAGAGCCTGCCTCTGAAACATCTACTGCACATTAGTTACCCTGTTAACCACGTGCATTCCCTAAGGATTTGGTAATAAAGGAGTCCTTCTGAATCGTGGTATTTCTAATGTGTAAAATATGCTTCAAGTAAGACATTAATATTTTCTTTCTTTTCTCATTTTAAAAGAAAATCCAGAACAGCAAGGTGCCACGTTTCAGAACATATTGATATTTTAGTGGGGTTTTGATAGTACTGCAGTTGAAGAGCAAAAAACTCAGCTGTAGTGCTTGTTTCATTGTAAGTTCCTCAGAAAAGGAAAAAAAAAAAAAAAAAAAAAAAGGAAAACTGAATTTATAATTAAGGCAAAACTGACTAAAGACTAAGACTAAACTTAGTGCTTTTAAGAATTAATTCCTCTTTTTAAAAAAGTCAAAAATGACCTCAGAAGAAAATTTCGGTCTGATACTTATAGTCATAGAGGATAGAGTAGTTTCACTGGTCTGAAGATGTGATGCAGACCTGAATTCAAGGCTGTGATACTGAAAGCAAACATTTAATCCTGCAGGTGTTTTTATCAGAGTAACTCCTATGCATATTACTTTACCACAATAAGGGTTTCTTCTCGTGAATGTGTACCAAAAGATGTCATTGTAGTGCTCCCACTTTCTGTGCTGTTCTGACCTGAGCAAGGCAAAGGAGCAAACTCTTTCCTCGAGGTTGGAAAGGAGCAGCAGCTACCTCCCCAGCCAGTCTGTCTGTCTGTGTCCCAGAGATGATGTGCAAAGTGGAGCAGCTTGCCTGCTGTCCCCCCTGGAAAGGACAAGTACAAAAGATCTACTTGGACTCACTAGGACAGGGACGTAGTGAGGCTGAATGCTCATCTCTGAAAGGAAGGAAAAACCAACTCCTTCAGTAAACTGTATTTACTGTATTAAGAAATATTAACCAGTTTTGAAAAAAATAATCCACCAAACACTACCATCCAATAAAAATACTCCTCCCCTGTCACAAGTAATTACAGAATTAGAAATGTTGGCAATGTTGCTACCAGAATTAGGCTATGGGAATTTCACTTACTAGGGTAAGAGTCTCCCTGGCCATGGGATGTCAGGGCAAGCAGAGCAATGCTCGTGACCCCATGTCCCGTGACACACTGCTTGTCGCCAGGGGACAACCCTGTTGGGGTTCTGGGGTTCCATCCCCAGGCACATCACGCTGCATTATTCCCAGGCATTGATTGTATTTGTTAGTATAGCTGTCATGTGAGAAATAGTGCACTGGCACTCTCCAAATTTGAGTCAAGTATTCTCTATATTTAGTTGGTTAAATATAGCAGTAAGGTCAACTGGGAAATCTTAAGTTCTGCTGTGGAGAGCAAGAGCTATTAGGAAGCCACACAGCTGTGGCATGCAAAATGGCGATACGCTCACCCACTGGACCTTTGTCTCATTTGCTCAGCTACCCAAATTTACAATGATAAAGGACCCGCAAAGTTTTGTCTGTTTATATGATGGTAATTTTGAAAATGTTCCTCACTTGACAAATCTTCTCTTAATCTGTAGGATGCTGGATAGCTTGGCCAGTGGCTGTATGAGCATCTTCTGCTCCTATGCCTCAGTCCCAGAAATACCACATGCTGTGAAAGATTGAGAAAGAGGACTCAGGATATTGTTCTCTTTGATGACAGAGGCAATCAGGGTGTTTGTGCAATATGTGTATATGACAAATAAGAGCCACAGGGAAGTTTAAGTTGCAGTATCAGAGGGACTCCATCTGCTTTACAAATTTCCTAACATTGATAGAATATGCACAAACTGCTCCCAAATGCTATTAGTTGCTAAGTATCATTGTTATAAGTGATAGTAGAAGACTTATGATCAACGTGAATTGTATGTCCCTTTTATTTTTGTAGAACCTAGAAATTAATGGGAAATTTCCTCAAACTTGGTTTGGATGCCAATTCGAGGATGACATTTGCCTAGTGGCAAATAGTAGCTATAGCCACTTAAATGTGCAACTCCTCCACTGGTAGGACTCTATTAATTTCCAAATGACTGTGTTTCACATTCTTATTTTTTGAAAGATATGTCATCTAATCAGTGTGCTTCCTGAGAGAAATCAATGCATCTTAGCAACCAGAAGCTTCAGAGCTGGTAATAATGCTAATACTGGTCCTCAGTCTTACTCAGAAAACTTTGCTCAGCCTACACAGAACTTCTGAAACAAAGTGTTCCAGTTTCACATCAATTCCTGGGAAAGCAAGTGCCTGCTTATACCTCTTCTGAGAACCAGCCTAGGCTTTGGAAGGGTTTGGTGGGAAAAAAGTCTGTTCCGAGCAAATACAGAGTTAATTGATATATGACAATTTTCTTATGCATGTCTTTAACTATATTCATATCTAGGCTCTTTGCACTTGTTTATTCACCCAGAGCTGTGTGTTAAGATTAACGTGCTGTCACAGCTAATGCACAAGGAGTGTAATTACCTGTTTCCCTGGTTGATTTTTCAAATGCTTTGATTTTGGCATTTGGAGGTTCTCACCTGTTCATCTTTTCACTTCTATTATAATTCATCTCAGTAAAAAGAAAACAGATCAAGTAAAACTCTGCTCATAGCTTTGGTGTATATTCTTGCAACTTTTTTTTTTGCCACTAAAGCTCACTTCTGATGTTCCCACTCTTCTCCAGTCTTTTATTTGCTCTGTCATGATGCAGTTTGACACTCCCACAGCTGCAGACATGCAGCTCTTTGTGGGTCTGCACAGTAAAATGGGTCATGAAATTATCAGGTTTAAAAATAAATTTTTGTTGTAGCTTTTGTTTAGAATAAATGAAAGAGCAACAAGAGTGAAGTGATGAGGACAATGGCAGGACAACTTTGCTTCTGAGGTGGAAATTATTTATGGAATTCCATCCAAATCAGCTCTAATTTATCTGTTGTGCTTCATAATACAGTCGATACTATACTAACTAATACAGCCTGGTACAGTAATGGAAGACACAAGCTCCTGCATATTGATGGTAAAGAGTCGTTTCTTTCCAGATAGATCCCAGCCAGGAGCTCCTCATTTGGTGCATACTCAAATGCTAAAGATTGACAGGTTAGGTGAGGGGCAGCCCTCTATCAGGTTTCGTCTCTGTGCAAATGAGTTACCTTTTAGCATAAGAAACCGAACCTGTGCCTTTATCAGAGTGACAGACCACTGCAGTGTAGAGCAGGTAGGAAATAAATGAGGCTGTAGATGATGTACTAACTAAGGACCTGGTTTTGGCCTCAGGAAAACATCCAGTCAGAAGGCATCCACAAGGCTTGCACCTTCCAGCACTGCTTTCTGCCTTTAGCTTCTGTTATTTTGTCATTTCTTTTATCATTTCCCAGCACATGCAAATGCTGCATGTGTTCCCACAGGTGTTTTATGTACTGCATAGTGTCAGAAGCTCACATACAAAATACCTGCAGGACTGAGTTAGTGCTGTCTTTGGTTTAATTTGTTTTGTTGATTTTTTTTTCATTTTTAAAAATAAATAGCATTTTGCTTTCCTTTGTGGGATCATTCTTTTTTTTTTTTTTTCTTTTTTTTTTTCCCCTTTATATGTTTTGTTTGTTTGTTTGTTTTGCGCAGAATCCTGGTATTAAGGAAGGTAACAGGAAATCAGCCTAACCCTAGTGAATTTTTTTCATACCCATATAATTGTGAACATTGAATTTTGTTTAGCTTCTGTGCTTTGCAGTGCTCTCTCTGGCAATCCTATCAAGCCTCGATTCAACAGCCAGTGATTTTTGATTTGCTTCTTGGGAGAGTTTTTGGAGCTCTTGGTGCAGGTTATTGATGGGACTGAGTTTTATTGCTCAAGAAACACTGACGTTGCCTTTGGTAACTATTCTTTTGTCTTCTTGGTGGTGAATCATATGACAGAGGTACCCTTGGCAGACAAAATGCTGTCACAGGTGGACTTGCACTTACACTCAGCAAACGCTGATAAAATGTCTGGGTGAGTGACTGAATTGTGTTTTAAGGTGTTACGCACCAAAAAAAAAGGTTTCTAAAAGATTTCTGAATCCAGAGAGACTCATCAATACCCCTATTACATCACAGCTTCTAAAGTAAAGTGCCAAATTTACTGCTGCTCAGCAATCCAGATTTACTGTTCCTTTTCTCCATCAGCACGAATGGAGGATCAGTCCCTCCCATTAAGCAGCCAAATGAAAAGGCTGTTAAACTGCATGGAAGTGATATTTATTTTTCTTCGTGTTCTGTGCATCTAGAGTGCATTGTGTCAAAGTGAGGAATGACTGTAAGTAGGGTAGCAATAATGGCAGTAATGAAGATGGTCTCTGAGTTGGATGGTCAGTAAATGCGGTGGAATTGTGACACTAACAAAGAGAAATGTTCCTATCTACATGTATTGCTTTATCTTTCTCTTCAGATCAATAAGCTGTCTCTAGTTGCTTTATTCTGCTTTGGACTGTACAATTGAATTGTGTCCTGTGCTTCCCTCTGTCTTTTGATGCATTATGCAGAAGTCCTCCATTTTGCTACAGGAAATCCAGACTTGTTTAATACCCAGGTGATTTGCATTGCCAGCACCCAGTCTTGGTGCCTTGCAAATCCATTTTTTTTCATTCCTATCTATTTTTCAGAAGCTGGGGGGCTCGTTTTCTACCAGAGCCTTGTGCAGCCTCTAAACCATCGTTCCTTAGAAAAAGGGAAAGGGATTGAGGCTCTCTACGAAGAATGTATTCTTCACCATGCTTCTATTTTTTTTTCTTTCTCCAGCCCTCTTTTTAGGCCCTGTAATCAGCCATCTGTAATAACGAAAAGTTAGTCTCTTTGCTGAAGGCTGCTGCACATCATTTGCCTGTTCCCCAAATAGTTTCTGATGCCTGATTCATTCTGATTAATTTCACTGCAACAGATCTTGTGTCTATAAAGCAGATACAAGAAGTCACTGGTTTACTTGTAATGATACCACCAAAGCAGTTAACTTCTAAGTGCATGTAAAGGAAAAAGAAAAAAGGAAAATTTACTGAATTGCTGAAAATAGTTTATAGTTGGTTGTACGTGGAAAGGCAATAGCTGGGGCAGTGTGCGACACCCTGGGAGTTTCACCCACCAGAAGTGAGATAGTAACAGCTACCACTGAGTTCTCGCGAACTTTTTTCAGTGTGGTCCTTCCTCCTTACACTGGGGCTGGCATTACCTTGCTGCTGCTTGTGCCTTGCCTTTCCCTATGCAGCCTACAGTGCCTCTGCAAACAGTGGAGAAGGAGTTGCTTCGCTCTTAGCTTGGGCTCAATTCCCCCTCCCAAGGGAGCCAAAGAAAGGCCCCCCTCGATGTCGGTGGGAGCTCTTCAGCCCTTTTTACTACTGCTGCCAGAAAAGACATCCTTAGCCTTCACTGTTCCAGCACTGCCTTTGCTGTGGTACATACTGTGGTGGGTTCTGTTGAGCAGAGTGTGCTAAGTACACATTCTGGGGATTTTTTCATTGTTCTAAATCTTGTGAAGTCTTCATGGCAGTACAAAATGGATGTCAGATGCTGATCTAGCTGCATTTTGTACCCAGGGCTTGTTGTTTTATTGTGTGGTAGGGTAATTTATCAACTTCTAGTTAAAGTACTTTCTTCCCAAGAGACAGATACTTAAAATCAGCTGCTTAGAACATCAATTTCTTTCACTAATATGAAAGATCAAAATGTGTAACTACTCGAGATATTTTGTTTTGTAAAATAGTTAGAGTATGCTATAGTGACTAATTTCCTATCAAATTTCATGTTTACATTTAATGGTCACAAACAGGGTTTGTTTGCTTTAGTATAATTGGGATTCCACACTAAATTACAATCTTTTCTGTCTTTGCTTAACTCTTTCAATACTGCTCTTAGAATTATATTTCCTGTTTTCTTTCAGCCAGAGATGGACAGCTCTCATTTACACAATGGCAAACAGGGAACTCAGGTGGGGCCAGATTCTGTCCCAGAGAATTAAATAAACTCTGACTGTGTGAGTACCGTTGAATCCTGTGAAATGGAACTTCTGTGTAGCTAGTTGGGAATTAGTAGATGAGCAAAAAATCTTTTTATTCCCTCTGATTTTTCTTAAAGCTTTTGAAGCATTTACTTGGCTCACACAACACTGGCCTCAGGAAAAATGGCTGCGTAGGAAAGATATTAAAAATATCAAAGCAGTTAGAGCAATACAAAATACTACCAGAAAAGGTTAAAATGTCCTGTGAGGAATCGCCTTCTTCTAATGGAAAACTTGGAGCACATCAACTTTGTGCTCCTACGCCTATTGTGCCATACCAGGGGGAGTTTCATGAGCCTGACCAGAAAACACTGACATACATTCCTGTTTAAATATACTTTTCTGTACCTATCTTCCTATTGTTCTAAGTAATATATTCCATACAAGATGAATTAAGCAACCTACTTCTCAACCCTGACATTTTTCTTCTTATGGATCAAAAATAAGTATAGACTGGTATTCCACAGAAGTACACACTGAATCATTCCCATTAATTAAGGATCACTTTTACATCCACTTCAAATTTTTAATAATAGTCTTGAGAGTATCTGTTTTGTTAAGCTGAAATATATGAGCAGCTGTGTTACTCCTGCAGCTTTTGGCAAGTTGCAGGAAAGCAGCACCTATGAGCAGCACCGGGGTCCTGTGAGAACAGATGTAATTGCCCATCCACACAGTTCTTTTACATACCTGGGGCCTGATTGCACATTAATATTCACATTAGTATTTGTTTTATTGTTACACTGTGATTTGCAGCAAGCAAATGCTTCTGTCAAGTTGCTGAGGGTAGCAGAGCTGGGTCTCCCATGGCTTTTTTTCACTGAAGTGCCAGAAGTTGGTGGTATGAGCCAAACACAGTCAAGCACATGCCTAAATACCTTGCTAAGATAGCTAAGAGATTGTGCTGTGCTGTAGTGGCTAAGATCCTCTTCTGTGCTGAATGCAGTGGTGGCAGCACTAAGAGTGGCAGTACTTCCAGGGCAGTGTGCTTTCCCCAGTCCCTTTCTGTAGGATTGCAGGCATGCTGCTGGCAGTCACAGCAGAACTCGTTTCAGCAGTTGCAGCCCCCTTCATGCCGGGATGCCACAGAGTCTTCAAGAGCAGGTCTTCTCAGGACATTTTTCCATCTGCAGCTCACTCTGTGCTGTGATGCAGCTACTGGCTGCTAGCCCACTTCTCACCTGGGATCCTGATCTCCCAAGTGACCAGCAGGTAAGGCTGCTGCAGCAGTTGTAGCTCCAAAGTGCACCTTACCCCACCAGCTGGGCTCGTGTAAGTCCCAGTCGCTGATAAACCCGAGGTGACATGGCACACGGGGACTGAGCACACTGCACAACAGACTTTGGGATGCTGATCATCTTTGAGGCCCACCTACAGATCTTCGGTAAAGCTTTCTCACTGTATCTGAAGTTTTATATAATACACCAAAACGTAATCACTGAAACGTGCTCAGTTACTATGGTGACGGGCGCTGGTACAGATCTCTGAGACAGATGAATTGGAGAACAAAAGAGTGCAGGAAGCCAAGAGCCCCAAGTTCACTGTGCAGATCTAATTTGTCTGTGTAATGTTTAAAGAATAGGACGAGGAACACTGCAGAAAAAAAGTGAGGCAGATATAACTAACAAAGGATCTCAGCTGGTACTTGCGTACCTAAGGAAGCAATGTTCCTTTCCATGTTCATTTATTTCTTTCATCTTAAAGATAATTGTGCAGGCTTAAGGAAACAATGGAGAAGTTGGCAGCTAGCTGAACAGTCACTGGAAAGGGGTCTGAGTTTGAGGTCAGTACTGTCAAATGTTAGTGGGAATATTGGAGGGATCACTGGAAATTCATGGAGGACACCAGATGGTATAAGAGAGGCGTGGGATAGCATCAAGGAAAAAAGACGGAGCCATACATGAGGAGAGGCTAAGCAGCCTCATAGCAAGTCTATTGAATATTTGATCTTCTTCTCTTGGCTCACTGCTCTTTTTGCCAGTATTTGACTGAACAAGTATCACAAATGTTTAAAAAAAAAAAAAAAAACGTGGGGGGAATTGGGGAAGGGGGATGATAGGGTCTGTCCAGCTTGCAAGGAAGTGAAAAACACTCTACGTTGCTGAGAAAATGAAAGGTTCTTTAAGCAGAAAAAAAAATAAATCTATGTACATTTTCCATATAAATGCAATTACTGCCAGCAGTCATTCTAACTTTCTGTGGTTTGAGCAGTGTTTCAAAATATTTGTTTCAAAATATTTGTTTCACTTTCCTTGCCTGAAATCACTTTGCATTTCCTATAGCACTACTGCTGTGACAGTGACCGCGCCGTTTGGGAAGCATTATGTGCTTGACTAACTTCCACTATTTAGGTTCAACAAAATGTGTTTCCCCAAGCTCTGTACAGCAAGATTTACAGCTACTGTAACAAAGGAAGGGGAGGATGGGCTCGAGCTCATTGACCATGGCCCTGCAGCTTGACATTCTGCTGCAGTTACTGACAAGACTCTAGGAGGCAAATTGCAGCTTTATTGTGTCGATAAGCACAAGAGGCATAGTAAATGGTGGCTTAGAGAAATCAATTTCCCTGTCAAAGGTCAGTAGAGTTTGTAAGTGCATCTGTTTAGAGAATAGCCTAATCTGTCCCATTGATGATGGTTATAACTCATTCACAGCTAGAAGTTGACTATGTCCATTTTATGTGGAAGAAAGAAAGGAAAAAATATTAGGTTTTGGAATAAGACATCGAGCTAGGAATAGAAAAGCTTGTGTATTTTGTTGCTAACTCTGCCGCTGAGATTTTATGCAGTATGCATTTGCAATAGGGCTTGTGAGAATCTCGAGATACAATTGGAAGGAAAAGAAAAAAAAAATGCATCATTGTCCAGTCGTTCAGATGTAGAGCAGACAAAGATATTGCTGGTATTAGTTCTCCTGTAATGGGCAGGGAGAAGGAGAAGAGTTTCTTTACTCATTTTGTACTCGTGTTCCTCTGTATGCTCCACTTAAATACGTTGGACTCAGTGTGGTAACAACAGGAACAAATAACTGAGACAGGAAGAAGAAAAGCCAGGAGTAATGCGTCCTGGATTTTCACTACTGTTCTGATAGCAGCTTGGTCCCAGCTCTGAGTCTGAGCTCAAGAACTCATTTTTCTCTTCAACTGGTGTTCAGCTGTCCTGGAAAGGAGCTCTATCAGTGTATCATACTGAATTTCCTTAAGGATTAGAATGGAGTACACACTTATTAGATTAAACGCAATTTATCTAAGTGCTTTTTTTATTATTGTGCTCCAGCATGTTACAAAATGTGAGGGTCAAGAGATCAGCAAGTGTTACTTGCTGCAGTTTCAGAGTTTGCTACTTTATTAGAGACTGCTAGCCCCTAAACGTTTCTGTAATACGCCAAAGATGGGACCAGGAGATTAATGAAGTTTTAAAATCCCTTCCTAAGCATTTTGTAAACTCTATTATGATGTGACTCGGTAATTACTGGAAACCTTAGAGAGACAACTGTTCAGATGGAAGAGTTTTTAATAAACCCATTAACTTTGCAACTGAAGTGAGGCCCTCTCAGGAGTTTCACTGATCCTTGCCTTTTTTCTAATGGTCTCATGGCCCTCAGGAATGTTTTGTTTTAAAAAGATGCTGAGTCTGAATATGATGCTGATAGAGAAACCAAGATGTCTGCAAGTTCACCTAAGCAGATAGTTAAATTTAACAAGTGTTTCTAGATTACTGATGATCACTATTTACTAACCAATGGATGAATGCATTGACTGGTGAGAGAATGTCGCTGCAGGAATGTTTGCTGAATTCAGAAATAACAATCAAGTCTACCAGACTTCCAGCATTTATAGATAATCTTCCAGGATTAAATGCCTTTAAAATTCAGTATGTGTATCTTTCCAGGAGTGATGGAGCACCATAGTCACATAAAACTCATTAGAGGCTGCATTGTTAATTGTGGAAAGTTGTAACAATCCCATTTCTGTCTTCTGCATTGTGATACATCTTTCTGTTAGTTTTTACTGTCCAAAAAATATTTTCAGGAAATGACTTAAGGTAATTGAAATTCTTTTTTAATATGAATGAAGCTTTGAAATTTAAAATACTTTTTCTTTTTTCTTTTTTTTTTTGAAACTGAATAATGATCATTGTAGGTATTGCACAAAAGGGACTAAGACTTTAAAAATGCATATGCTTCCCTTGAGATATACTTGTGAAAATGTTACTCATGTGGTAATTAGATAAATATGAAATATGCTTTTACTTTTCTTATCTCTGTATACCATCTTTGTGACTTTTGTATTCCATTCTCAGGTTATTGATTAGTTACTCAGATGTTACTACATGGTTGAAGGCAGAGGAAAGGTGTTTTTTTATTGTTTGGTTTTTGTCTCTGAGTTTAGACTCATTGCTCAGCTTTTTAACAGGTGGAGCTTTATTCAGGAATGTGTAGTTTGTGAGACATCATATTGTCTGAACTATTTGGTTTTAGTCATTCTTTGTAAACTGTTTATTAAACTGAATATAAACAATAAGTTACACAGAATCACAGAATAAATATATAGAAAAAATAATTATTTTTAGATTTTTGTAAGCTCTTTTGAAGGCTTCATTTTACTGAAGTAACGTTCTCTTTGTAAATTGATGTATTCAGAGCACAGTACTGATACTAATGTCTTTTAAAGCAGCATATAAAATAGCAGCTCAAATAGAGTATGTGCATTACTGTGAAAGGCAAATGTCAAAGGCATTCACAAGCTACTGTCTTTGTGACGTGATTCTGAAGCAATTGCAAAGTGTGCAGGGCACGCAGATCTGAGTTGTGGTGGAATCAGCTGAGATAACTCAAGTTCCAGGCTGACATTGGCACACCAGCCCTTTCCGTGCAATAAAGAAGAAGTTAATAGCTACAAAATCACCCTCCTTTTTTATCTTCTGTAAGACAGAGGTTGTGTGCTGTAAGGTTGTGATGCTTGCTGTAACCAGGGAATTGGGAGTTTATGCTTTTTACACCATTTACACAGATGACAAGGTTCTTCCATATTTGTGCCTGGATTTAATATAGCACCCTGTCTGTGTTCAACACTGGGTCCTGTTCACACTGTGAAAATGCAGAAGATAAACATGCCCCAGAAGAGCTGCAGTTCAACACGGTACAAGTCACAGTCCTCCTCAGTGGGTTGTGTGTGGTGGTCCTGCCTCCAGCCACAGGCGGCCATTTTAGACGCCATTTTTGTCTGTGAGGATTTCCGGCCTGTGAGGCATCAGAGCTGAGAGGCAGTTGTAGCTCTGACCTTCCAGTCTTCCTGTAAGGGACTCCGATTCAGAAATTAGGCCTTGTGCCTTTATTCCCTCTCTTGTGGAGTCTCCTGGTTCTGTCGCTGACAGACACAAACTACTGTGGCTATTTCACCAATTCGCCTGTTCAGTCGGTGCCACTAGGCCTGGCTACATGAGTCTTCCATGCAAATCTGTGACAGGGCCTGCAGCACACATACTGTGAGAAGAGCCTGAGGGAATGAGTTTGTACACCCTTTAGAAGAAAAGACAAAGGGGATCTTCATCTCCCTGACAGGAAGGTGGAGAGGAGTTGGAACCAGTCCTTTTTCAGAAGACAACAATGATAAAGCAAGAGGTAATGGGCACAAGGTGGAACATGAACTATTCTGTTTAGGAAAAAAAAAAAAAAAAAAAAAAAAACTTTCACCATAAGGGGTTTACTCTAACAGGATGTCCAGGGAGGATCTGGAATCTCCATCCTTGGAGATCACTCACAACATGACCAGACAAGAACCTGAGTAGATAGACTTAAATTGACCCTGCTTTGAGCAGGTGGTTGGAACTCTGGAGGTTATTCCAGCCTGAATTTCTCTGTGACTCTGCCTACTGATCTGAGTAAGAATGGGTCCACGCACATGCTTCCATATTTGCTTTACCAAATCTGAACCCAAAGCACAATACAATATGTTTTCATGATCTATCAATCAAAATGGTTTAGCTGTTGCAGTACTGTTTTGACAATAAATTCCAGTCACTTTTTTTAACTAACTTTCCCAGGTAAATCGCTGCATGACTCTTAAGCTTTTAGAGCTCCAAGTTGTCACTGTTATTCAAACAAGAATGCTTTGCTAGAGCTCACTTGGGAAATTAAATAAATGTGACTGTGACATGTGTATTGGTCCAGTAAATCTATTGTAATACCTTCAGAGACTCTCAGAGGGCAATTCTATCAAGTAGTATCCTCATGTGTGATGCTTCTACTGAAAGTTCTTGGGTGAATCAGTTATACAACCCTCAGGACTTGCGTTTAGTGGACTTCACAGTTTTACTATGGCTGTTACATTTCCATGGCTGTTTGCTATGCTTTTTGCAGTGTTTCCATGAAGTTTTAATGAATGTTTTCATTTCATGCAGTTTAGTGCTGTCTTGTTCATGATACAGTTCAACAAAAACATTTCTGTTCCAGTTAAAAGTCCTAAAGAACCAATAGAAAAATGTTCTGTATGATAGTTGAACTGCAACATTTATCCATTATAGGAACAGTGTACAATGAAAACACTGTCCCAGGTGTTACACATTAAGTATAGTATCAAGTAATTTTATAAAAGTGGGATTCACTTTTTGTTTCCTCAGTGAATGTTATTAAGAAGCATTCCTATTTGTCTCATACCATTGCTCTGAACTAAATTGGGCACCATTTTATTTTTGCCCCCTTTTTCTTATTCAGAAATACTTTTGAGTGCTTTTCCTAGTATTTAATTTTAAAGATAACTGACACAACCTTTTAAATACTCTAACTTTTAACTTGGAATTCTGTAGATATTTATCCAAGATAGTATAAAGTGCATAATACTGTAGTGTGTTGGATGGGTTGGCCACATTAGTCATATGAAGCGATGTCCACTCAGTGACTTCCTCCATGTTACCTAATTTGATATAAAATCTAGAAATTTGATAATAAAAATCTTTTGTCTATAAAATTAAGTTTAAAAATAAAACACAGCTTGAGAAATGCAAAGGAAAATCTGTACAAATACCACTATTATTCAAGAATATGAGTCCTGACAACACTTCTTTTTTTCTTCAAAAGAAACAGCAGTAAGTAACTGAGATCCGTCAAATGCTTTTGCATGGTTCATTAACTGTATTGCCTCCACATTTTCACATTTTTTAAACATTTTAAGTGCAGTCAGTCATTCAGATTTTGACAAATACAGCTTTGCTTCTCATTTTAAAATGTGTCACTTACCAAGGAAAAACAGAATTGTGAGATTTCTGATCAGATTGGGTTTTTCACAGAGATTTTACAAATAATTTATTTGTCCTTTGTTTGGACAAACACTTGAATAATCCCAGTTTCCAGGAAAAAATCAATCCTTTCAATGTTTCACCATTGCATGGCAAAAAGCTTCTTTTTGGGGGGTAGGAGACATTCAAGATGGCAACGCCAACTAGTCTTCAAAGAGCATATATGTGTGTGTCTTGTTGGTTGGCAAGCTTCTTTTTTTTTTAAAAAAAAAAAAAAAAAAAAAAACAGAACTAACTCAGTACCTTTTAGTTAAACTTCAGTTGTCCCTAAGCAATTCAGAAATTCAGAACAAGCTCTGGCTATGCCTTCCATTTATGAGTTTCAATAGCATAGCCAAATTAGGTCACCTTCTGTATATTACTGGACACTATTAAAATTCTTTATATGGTACAGTAGTATTTTAAAATAAATCTTGTGCCAACACCGGCTCTAGATTAGCAAGCTATAATATTAAATGGCGTGTTAAGTCTATAAAATAAATGTTATATATATATATACTATAGTGTATATATATATTATATAGTATAGTATAAATGCTATATAAAATATATAGTAAGTGATGAAAATAAAATATCAGCAACAAAAATGTATCACTAATTTCCTAGAGTAGACTATGCCTGCTCTTGATGTTTCCTGGATTTTCCATTTAAAATTAATTGGCCATTTCAAGCAACACTTTTATTTACCTTTTTTAATTGTCTAGTTAGATGTTTTGGAGTCTTGTGTGGAGAGGCTGAGCGAGTTGGGCCTGCTCAGCCTGGAGAAGAAGAGGCTCAGGGGGGTCTCACCAATGGCTACAAATCCCTGAAGGCAGGGTGTGCAGATATCAGAGCCAGACCACAACAGAGGTTATGGAGTCTCCTCCTTGGAGATCTGCAAAAGCTACTTGGACACAGGCCTGGACAAGTGGCTCAAGGTGGCCATGCTTGAGCAGATGTTGGACCAGATGGCTTTCAGAGGGCCCTTCCAAGCTCAGCCATCCTGTGATTCTGACCTCTTGCAGCTCCAGGAAGAGTGAAGGAGCTGATCAGACCTTGTGGTTTGTTAAGTGCAGGTTTATACATCTTGATTATCTGTTTGTTGAACAGGAACCACTGTGCTACGGTTACTGTAATGTTTTGGTTTGTGCTTCTCAACCCCTTCAGTACATCGACATTCGGAGGCCTCTGCTCTATCCTGAAAATCTCTGGCAGAACAGAGCACTGGGAAATCTGGAAAACAATTCTGAAATCTTGATGAAATGCACTTTCACAGGAATCTTTGAGTGTTCCCAGCTGTTTTCCTCCGACTGCCAATACCCTCTTACAGAACAGCAGAATACGTTATTAAAGACAAAAGCTTTAGCTGTTTATTTTATCTACTTCTGTGATAGGAATTCCAGAGACATCCTGTAGAAGTAAGGAGAAGATGGGGAATAACGTATTGCAAATAGAAATCATGGGTTCATGGGTATGTCTTGTGATTTGTGCGTTTGGGAACTAGATTATACCTGCTGTGTGCACACGACTTAAACCTCTTCATGCTCAGTGTAACAGTCAGCTGGAAAACATGTGAATGTAATCTGAATGGTACCCCAGTTTTCTCAAACATGGCCATGCTTTTTGTTCTCAGCAGAACTGCTACCTTTGTTTTAACTGTTTCCTCTCCTTTCTCTTATCTCTCATGCTCTTCCACAGTCAGGGCTTGCTAAAAATGAAATAAGGAAAAAAAAAAAAAAAAGATGGCCAATGATGCTTTTGCTGACATTTAATGTTTTTGTTGCTTTGATGGTATTTTGTTGTTGTTTTGTTTAGTTTTGTGAGCTTTTTTGTTTTGTTTTTTTTTGATTTTGTATGTGTGCATGTGTTTGTGAAATACAGATCAGAGTCTAATCTTCATCCTAGTGTTTAGAAGCACCACAGATCAGTTCATCTGGCATATCAAAATCTGAACCTGAGAAATAGTATAAGCTGGAAAATAGTCAATACTTGGAAAGGTATCAATGTCAATATAAATATTTTTTCCATACAAGGAAAAATCTCTACTTCTCCACCTGGTTCCTAACATTTTCTAATGCATGCTAAAACGTCTTTTGCGGGTAGGGTTTTTGTCCTGTTATCAGCCTACATTTTCCTCAATGAGTGCTTAGTATCTGGCTAGTTTATTCAAAAGCATAGATAGAAGCTGAGCGGTTGGAAAATCTGGATCTCATTTTTCAGAAAAACATCTCAAGAGTTTTTATTTTTTCAGCCAGAAGAAGTTAATGTCAAGCATTATCCAGATAAACGATCTCCCAATGTTAATGTTTCACTGCCTGGAATGTCTTTGGACAGCTGTAATATTTGTAGCAGTTCTTCTAAATCATCACTTCTGTCAATTTGAAAATGCCAGGGTATAAAGTTTACAACCTTTTTCTTTTACAGTGCCACCCATTGTAAATGCTGCTGTACTAAGAAGTCAGTCAGTATGGCATTATAATACATGATAGCTCCTGTGACAACAGAAGTGGAATAATATAGCTGGTTTAAGTCATTTTGGCTTGAAATTTCTACAGATTGTCCGTTGTGATGCAATTTGAATTCAACTTTTACAAAAAATGTTAAATGTTCTCCAGTCTTTTTTGATATACCAACGGATTTCAAAACAGAATTCTGAAAAGTGCAATGCTTTGTGCCCTATAGATACACCAGAACCAAACCAATAGTAAATTATGTTGTGACAGATTCACCAACATAGGTGAATTTTTCCTGGGTTTTGAAACACGTACCCGTATTGCAATAAGATGTACTGTAGAACTTCAGAATACCTCAAAGACTATCTTCATGTCTTTATATGCCTAAAAGACTCTGATGAGTATTTGATGAAATTGGTTTGATGTGTAACATTACATAATTACCAGCCTCTGACTGCACAAGACTCTACTTTCTGTGCAATCAGCCATGGCATACAGACTTCCAAAATGGTTGGTAGTAAATGGAAAGCTCTAATTGAAATTAATGGAAGTTTTTTGCCTTTCAGTAGGATTTTGCATAATAGTAATAATAACACAGCATATTGTTTGCATTTTAAACTTGCTGCCTAAAAAAAATCCAATATGGGTGATGCAGGGTCTGGAAATACTCAAAATGCTTTTAAACAGCATGGAAACAGGATACAGAGTATTCATTCTGATTATCTCTACTTCTCAACGCACCTAAAAGCACAGGCCCCCATTCCACAGACCTGTCATTAATATGAAACTAAAAAGCTCTGTCAACATAGAAATTCTCCGTACTGTCAGTTCCCTTAAGTAATCCAATTTCTACAGACAAAGCATCTGCTGTGCTTTTACTAAGTGCAGTATTTGCTGATAGGAAGGGAGGAAGATATTGGTGTGGGGATCATAGTTGTGAACCTTTGTAGGAATTGGAGATCCATTTGCAAATAACTAGTACATGTAAATGTAAAGCAACAGCTCGTTGTGTTCAAGAGCCTTTGGATCTACTCAGTGAGAATTTGTGTTGCAGTTACTACATGGAAATGTATAATAAGAGCTTGGTCTGAAAACATAATGGAGATACTAATTCATCTCGTGGGATAATCTTCTTTCAGTGGTTTTGAGTAGATAGCACTCTACGTACTAGTTTCAATTTTCTACTCATTCCCATAGAAATGAACAGAGCTGCTGAACCATTGATTTCAAAACCACTTCATGTAGCAGGAAGAATATGTAATAATAGTAAAAAGACATTTTGTAGTAAGAAAAATGGGTTGTTTGTGTTACACATGACTCAGCAGAGCCCAGATTTTGTAACTAGTCACATAAAGTGCTTGTATGGCAGTTGCTCCTGCTCCTGGTAAAGTCTTGGCCTCAGGCATCTTGCCATATGTTTGGGGTGGGAATGGTCCAATGGGAAACCTACAGCTTGCTTCAGATGCTGAAACAGAGCAGGAGTTGCAGCCCTGTGGTACAGATTAATTACTATCTTAAAATCACTAATTAACTTTAGTGTTATTAAAAATTAATTTTATAACACGTCATCTAAAATAATCCCAGGATCCTAACTGCGGGGGTTAGCCAACGTCAAGAAAGAATAATAAGTGGCCCGCTCAGAAGTAAAATGGAGGTACTAAAATGTTTTCTCTCTACTTTCTGGGGCAGGGAGGCAGCAGGCTGTGCAGGACAGGCATCCCCCAGTGGGACTTGTCTTTGGCTAAAACGTACAGGCTGGCAACCTCCTCGTAGCCAGCTTTCTAGAAAAGATGTCTTCCAACAACTGACTGGACTAGAACTAAGAGGACAACAAATAGCTCTCCTAGTATTTTAACCTGCTGAATGCAGGTACTGCCTGGTTCTGTTCATGCTTTTGTGTTGGGAATTAGTTTATTTGACCTCTTGTGCCCTTGGCTTTTATGCTGTAGCCACAGCATCCCTGATGCAAGTAGAAAGTCATCAGGGGACAGATTTCTAAAAGAATCTAAGTGCCTAAAGAGGTAGAAAATCACACTAGAATTTTCCCTTCATATTTAGGTGCCCAAGTACCTTTAAAAATCTGAAGTCTCAAGTCTAAAGCTTCAATTTCTGAACTAGTATCAGAACCCTGGCTCTTGTCCTGAGGAAACTCATCTAAACGAGCTTGGGAGAGAGGGGAACAACAGCACTTATATTCAGGCCTTAGTAGAACAAATAAGACCAAAAGTTATACAAATAAAACCAAAAGTTTTACAAAAGTGTGTCCTAACAGTTACAAATCTAAAAAAGAAAAAGACCTTCAAGTGTATGCTTTTTAAACTATTCATACTTCGGATTGGTCTTGTGGAGTTCTCCGGGTTTTTGAGACCTAATTTTTGAAACCTTGCCTTTGCAGCATTATGTTGTGAAATAAATACACCGACTGACTCATTTACCCTCCTGCTGAAGTATGTACAGACAATGGGAAGATTTAGCACAAAGTAGCAGCTTCATGTCGGAACATCTCCATTTTTGGCAGCCTGTATCTCAATCTATTATTCAAACATGGGGGAAGGAGTTGAATGTAGAGTGTTGGTTTGTGTTTTTTTTTGTTTGTTTAATTATTAGCTTAGAACCAAAAATAGTGCAAGTCCTGATTTACTTTAATACTAACGGTCCTATTCATAGAATACAAGCCACAAACATGAGAGAATTGCATAACTTAGGGACATAATAACTGTAATTACTGGAACAGCAAAGGTCACTGGGTCTATCATCATTGTTTCTTAATTTTGCTTTTACTTTTATCCCTTTGTGTGTATAGTCCTATTTTATCCAGTACTTTAAACATCTTCTTTTGCTATAAGCATGAGTTAATTCCTTGTCCCAGAATTAAGCAGCACACCAACTCTTCCTGAATGTCTCCATTTTTGTTCTAAATACTATGACTTTTCAGTCCAGCTGTCTCCTGTTCCACATTTTTATTTGGATTTTAAATCAGTGGGGAATTGACCCACTGAAAGTAGTGTTGTTCTTGCCATTGCCTTCCCTTAAAAAGAGGCTTCAGCTGTCTATGAAGTTCTTCCCACTGTGCAAAAGCATTTACTCTGCTTACTCTTCACAGTATACATTTGGCTAATAAATTGTTGTATTTTCACTCAACCCTTGCCTGTTCAAGGAAAAATACATGTTACCTCTCTATTTTAAATCTAATTTCTGGTGGGTTCATGGCTTTTCACCTCATCTGGGAGGTTGGCAGCTGCTTTCACTTAAGTCCACATCTCTTATACAGTACCCTGTTACAGTAGGGAGCAGAGTCTGCAGAGCAGAGTCTGCCACTGATACACTGAGACAAGATTGTTAAGGTTAGACATGCTCTCACAAAAGACCATTACCAAAGCAGCTTAGAGCCTCCTCTCCTGTACAAGATCATATTTTGAAATATTTGTATACTTAGCTCTAAAGGAATGCTACCAAATCAATACAAAACTATCCAGGGAGCTATTTGATTCTCATCATCGTTTATCTTAGTGCTGCACTGTATTCAGTGGAGTTTCTGGACTTGCTAGTGTGATTGTTTCCCTCCATCAGATAGGGCCCTGAGACAGAGTACATTAAATAACTTCTACTGAGCTGTATCAGGGATCTGCACCTATGCCATGAATCAAACATGAGTCTTCTAAACCCCATATCAACAACCTTGGCATAAGTCATACCTCTCAGGAGAAGTCAAGTTGCTTGGCATTCATGATTCCTCAGAATGTGCAGGGGACTAGTCTTGGGAATTTTCTACTTCTGTTTTAAAAAATCCTGTCTTCCCAACATGTATTATCATAGAATGTCACAGAAACAATATGACCCACTGGCAGAGTAACATTAGTCTAGGATAAAATGTTAGAATAGGGATTTCTCTCATACCAGGAACCCCCTTAGTGCTAAGTGGACTTACAAGAACAGGGCTACAAGAAAGGTCAGGTTATTTTTACTTATGCTCCAACTTGAATTATATCTTTGGTAATAATGCTATATCCTTTTACTTACAATTCTGTTTGGGTATTGAACTCACCACACAATTCCCTTTCTGTTATTTACCAACACTTTGAATGTAAGTCTTGCCTTTAGGGATTTTTTGAAATATTATCAAAAAGAGCTTTGTGAAAGGTGCAAGATTTCATCCCTCCTGCAGGATTTTCTATGAAGGACTCACATCTTTTTGACATGCTCTTGTGTCTGCCCTGCCTGATACATTATCATTTCTGGATCCTACACTCGAGGAGCTACCTGGGGCTCTAGTAGCAATAGACCTGCCTTATACTAGTGTTTTGCTCCCTGCTGAGAAAGCTGAATTAGCCCAGCTGGAAAAACATGCCCATGTGGCCACCTTTTGCCCTCTCTAGTGAAGATTTAGCTCTCCTGCTTATCCAGCGCTGGAAAGATAGCTCACTGTCTCAGACCATATTTAGTTGGAATTAGGGTGGGTTTGCCAACATCCAAGTCAGGCAAGAACAGGGAATCAATAGTGGATTTAAACAAGGAGCAACATGGAAACACTGGAAGTAAAGTCAGTCTTTTACTGGGCTTATAGCTTAGTGGTGATCTTAAATCCCAAAGCCTCAGTCAGTGTAGAGTTTAAAAGTACTTGTTTTAACTTACAAAACCCCTCAGACTTAATAAATTAGAACTAATCTTTTTTCCACATTCAGCCCTTACCTGAGAACAAGTGCTCAGAGTAAAGCCACTTTGTGAATAAATGTCTATTAATATTTTCTGCCTAAATAGATTATAAAAATTAAGAACGTTTGTGGACATTAAAAATAAGTCAAAAATCATTCAAAAAACACGTGTGTATTTTAATGTCAAGATGGCCTACTTTCTTGAAGGTCTCCAGAGTGAAATTGGGAAAGGTATGGAAAGGATTAGAAGGAACAAGGAAGGCAAAAACCCCTGCACAATGGTCAGTGAAGCTTAATGGGCCATTAAGGAAAAGAGATGAAGTAGCACATACACCTAAGATACTGTTCTAGATGGAAGAATAATGTGATGTTTTGAGTGAAAGGAAATAATGGTTTTGAATGGAGAATGGTGCATGTTACAAGTTAGCTTGTTAATAATTAAGTTCTTAGTAGTTGGTGCCTGCACATTCTGTGACTACCTTTACCTAAAATATTTTCACCAGGAAAGTGAAGTATGCTGAGGACTGTAAACTTGATAGTGAAATAACTGTGTTTTAATTGCAATCATAAAAAATATGTCTTTATTCCAAATTCAAAGGGTAAAGAGGATTGCTAACTCCATTGAACCACAATGTTTCCTTCAAAATATAGCCTGAAATCTGTATAGATAGCCATATTTTTGCAAAATAACCATGATCTAAATGTTTAGTTTAGACTGTTTCTTGAATATCCAATTTAAGCTCTTTTTTTTTTTTTGTTTTTTTTTCCCTAAGTTCAAAATTGTGAGATTCTTTCAAGGAGATATGCTGCGTCTCTGTAAGCAGTAACTTGTACTGGTGCAGTATAATAAATTGTCTAGTCTCCTTGCAAATCACTTTTCTGCCCTTGTGGGGTGTGAGAAGTAGGAAACATTGCATCTGAGTTGTTGCACGAGCCCAAAAGAGAAAGATAATATGAAAAAGCAAAAATACCTGTTGTAAAGGAGGTATTTGATTTCTGTCACAGAAGAAGTGGGTTCTCTTTGAAAGGGACTCCATTGCTAATTAATTCACATGCACCTGAACTGCGTGATTTCAGTTTAAAAAGCTAATCCACTTGCATGAGTTCAGAGATATTTTTTAAAAAACAGAACATTTGAAATGCCTATGAAAATGCAAAGAAATTTATAGGGGTTAAAACTTGATCTGATGTATTGTTTCTCCAAGAGCACATCTAGAAAGGATTTGTGAGAATGAGTGTGTATATACATAGGTTTGTAAATATATTTTAATGTATATGACAATGACTGAGCTGATTTACATTAAGCAAGATGCTAATGAAGATTTCTTATTAGTTAGCCTTACAAATTCTTAAAATAGATGTAAAAAATCCTTGCAAAAAAAAGCATCCAAAATATGGATGTTAAAGGAGTTATGCACAGAATTCCAGTGGTGCTCTGGTGTGATCAGGGGCTTCCTTATAGGGATATTTGAAGGCACTTCTCCCAGAACACTGCCTCCAAGAAGGAGACTTAGTGTGCAGGATTCATGGACCAACATCAGAGACCAGCATTTAGCTAGGAGAATGAAATACAGCCGAACAGGTTTATCCATATATGAAACAATTTCCTTCCAAATGTTGATCCTTGACAATACAACACCTTTTTTCACATTTTTTCAAGATTCTAGAAAACCGAATGAAATAGAAGAATTGCTTTCAGTAAACATATAGGCATTTTTAAATTGAGCTTTACATTTCTTGTATCAAGTGACACAAAACTTCTATTTCTTAATTTGGAAATGCATGGAAATATCACAGTGGTAGCCACGCAGCTGCTTTTTTTTTTTTTTTTTTCCAGAAAGCTGCATTTTTGAGAAAATGCAATAAAGTCTCTCAGAACTCTTGCATACTGCAGTGCTTAGATATATTTATTTTCTGCTCTATTATTTATTACTTTTCTCTTTCCTTATACGTTTATGCCAACTTTCCTTATTTGTATTCAAGGTAAGTAGGGATGGTAGCAAAGAGTAGTTGTTTGCAGACAAATGCTTTTGCAAGACAATTAGACTAACTCCCGACCTTCATTTAGGAGGGATCACTGTAGAGATAATACTGTGAGGGAAAACCCCAAAAGATTTAACTTCTAGATCCCCTGCTTCCCAAGAGCTGCTTCCCCCCCCCCCAAGAGCTAGTGCAAGCCTTGGGCTGAGAATGCAGGGAGCTGTAAGAGCTGCTAGTCATGGATATATTCCCTGCTCATCAGCAGTTCTAAGTCTTAGAAGCGCTACAGTACAGTTAGGAAAAGGCTGCATTACAAAAATAAAAACGTTCTGTACATCCAATCATAGACTGCAGTTTTAATGCATATGAATGTTGAAACTTGTGCCATGGTAGATGGACCTGTGTTTAGCTTTAGCTCTGCTATTACTTGTTCTTTGACCTTGAACCATTTTGTAGAGCTATAATATTCTGTCCAACCCTTTTAATCAGAAACAAACAAGACATTGAGACATCATTTGAACCAAACTTTTTTTTTTTTTCTTTAAAAAACTCACAGAATCACAGAACAGTTGAGACTGGGAGGGACACTGGAAATCTGGTCTGACATCCCTGCTCAAAGCAGGATCAAGTAGACCAGGTTACTTAGGACTGTGCCCACTTTGGTTTTGATTGTCTCCAAGGATGGAGGCTCCATTAATTCTATGGGCAGCCTGTTGCAGTATTCAATCACCTTTACAGTTAAAAAAGTGTTGCTTTTGTTTTGTTATATCTAAATGGAATTTCTTGTATTTCAAATTTTGCCCATTGCTTCTCATCCTATTGCAGGGTGCCACAGAGAAGAGTCTGACTTTGTCTTCTTCCATTATTTTTTTTTCATTAGGTTTTTGTACACATTGTTTAAGCCTTCTTGTCTCCAAGCTAAGCAATCCTGGCGCTCTCAAGCTCTTGTATAACAGATGTTCTAACCTCTTAATCAACTTCATGACACTTAACCGCACTTACTCCAGTATGTCCAGGTCTCCTGTACTGGCAGACACAGAGTTGGACACAGCACGCCAGGTGTGGCCTCAGCAGTGCTGAGTAGAGATCACCTGTTTTGACCTGTTTTCTTTTTAACTCAAAGAAATGCAGCTTAAGGTTAAACTTTTAAAAATATTAATTGGAAGTTGAGTTGAAACAGTTGTGATGTTTTGCCACGTTTCAGCTTAAAAAGCTGAGAATTCCTGATGAGCTGAGTTCTTTCCCTTCTCTGTCAGACAAGGTATCCATGAAGCTTGAAGTCTTGAAGGTTTTCTTAAAATTTTCTGGGCATTTTATTACCCTTGTATGAATACTCCTTAGAAAACTAAACAAAAAAATATTCTCAATGTGAGCAATAATCTGATTTTTTCTGGTTAGCAGCTCCACATATGCAGGGAGCCTCCAAATATCCCCTTACTACAGTGCTGTTCTCACAAAGCGTTGAAAGAGGATGCAGTAATAGGTCAGGACAGAGAGAATATCAGAAAATCCCAAATAGATTTTTCATGTAGCTTATTGGAATCAAATATATCCTGGGGCAATGAGAAAGAAAGGAGTTTTCAGTCTGAAATGGAACTTCTAAGGTTTTTTCATCCTTTTCATAAAGCATCTGAAAGTCTAAGGAAAAGTAAGGGAAAGGAGGCAGAAGTGGGAAAATACCTTGAGGGACTGATGTTCATGTCTCAAATAACACTTTCATATTTTGCAGCTCTCAAGCTTTTGGGTTTGTTTTATTTTTTTGTTCTCAGAATAACAGATTTGTTTCCCATAACACAGAGTGTTCTGTGCATGCAGCAGTCTCTGTTCTGGCTGTGGTCTGATGAGTGCTGACTTAAAAGAGAAAAATCCTTCCTCACTGTCCGCTGGTGGATGTTCATACAGGCTGAGGTGCTGTTGGCCTTCTCAAGTAAGGATGTGCTATGGGTGCACACTCAGGCTCCTGCACTCCCCCAGCCCTTCCAGCAGAGCTTTAGAGGCTTGTCTGAAGGTGCAAGACCTTGCTTGTGTCTTTGCTGAATTTCCTGAGCCTCTTTCGGGCCCCATCCTCCAGCTGGTCTAAGTCTGTCCAAATCGCAGCCGTGCCCTCAAGCACACTGACTTCGCCTTATGTTAGTCTGTACTCCTCAAACAGTTTCCGTAACCTAAAGAGAAAACTTTTCAGAAATGTCTGGCAGCTGCACTTGTGGCATTTTAAATCATCTTTAATTTTGTTTTGGCCAAAGAGGTGTCCCAGTTTCATTGTGATTCTGTACTTCAGTGTTGTGTGGATTTCTTGTTTATCTTCTCTCTTTTTTCTCACTCAGTACCATATTTTTCATGAATGTTTTGGTATTTAGTTCTGTGCTGTTTATGATGTCTTATGTGCAACTTTGTTCATTTGTGATTATTAATAGTGGTTAAATTGACAGCCTGTACCCAGAAGCATTTACGTGCCATTTTCTATTTTCTTCATGCAAACCTTTAACTGGCACGTGCAAATCAAGATGCTAGACACAAATGCCTATTTTCATGAAGAAAATTGATGCGTGTTTGGTTGTATGAGTGACTAAATATAGGGCAAAGACCGAAGATGCATAATTTTGGACAATTAACTTCAAAAAATATCACCTGGTTTATTTTTAACAGCTTCTGATTTTTTACAAACTAATTGCTCTTGCTCTGATTCATATATCTGCAGAGCTTTCTGTATGTTTGTAGCTCCGCTCAGACTTCACAAACGGAGCAGTCAGCAGTCCGCAATTAGTCAAAGTCTGAGAAGCTTGCTCATATTAGTATTTCTGCTACAACCGGCACTTTGGGCTGCACACAAGGCTATGACTAAATGTCTTTCTTGGAAATGCTTCTTAGAAGTGTAAGGCGTAAAGCGCTCTTCTGGTTCAGAATGAGCTTGGAAGTCTGTTGGTGAAAAAGCAAGAACAATGGAGTAATATGATAAATATCAAGCTGGTTTAGGCATAACAGGGATGTACAGATTGTGACCAACAAGTACAGGATATCTACCTTTATACATTTAGGCCCTGGACCAGGCTGCCTGGAAAAGCTGTGTGAATGCCCCATCCCTTGAACGTTCAAGGCCAGGCTGGATGGGGCTTCGGGCAGCCTGGGCTGTGGGAGGTGTCCCTGCCAATGGCAGGGGAGAGCAACTGGGTGGGCTTTAAGGGCCCTTCCAACGCAAACCATTCTCTGATTCTGTGATTCTGTGTTTTTAATACCAACTTCGCTTTCATAATTATCACTCAGTGAGACATTTTTGTGTTATAATAGGCTACAGGCAATGTTAAAAGATTATTGAGGTAGCAAAACCAAGCATGCAGAAATGAAGCAATGCCTTTTATCTAGTTAGTATGGATGCATTGCAAGATAGTATTTAATCACGCAGTCCCATGTTGCATTTTCTGTTTTCCTAGCACTGCAAATTCATTCAGCTTTTCAGGGGAAGGCTGAATAGAATAGATCAACTAGTTAAGTAGCAGAGAGTCCACCAGTGGAGGAAGGAAACAGTTAAGCCGCTCTGTGCTGCCTCTCAGTAAGCCTGAGGACCCATGAGTTTGGGCTGTCTGACACCTTTTTTCATGTTCCTGCAGGATCTCATAAAGTAGGGTCCTTTACATCCCTCACGTGTTACACATACATGAGAAATGTGGCAGACTGTTAAAGGACAGAAAGTGAAGCCACAACGGAGAGGCCTGAGAGCTCATTTCAGAAGGACGAGTCCTGGGACATGGCTGGGCCTTCACCTGAGGGGAAGGGGCTGCGCAGTGACAGGCCCTGGGCCCATGCTGAGAGACCTCGCAGAGCTCGCAGATGGTAGTGGTGCTGGTGGCTGGGGCTTGTGCTGAGAAATGCAGATGGGGCTGGTAGGTCTGACATAAGCCGGTGTCCCTCCTAAAATACGAACTGTCTGGTTGATGAAATACCAGACCTTCTTAATGAGACAGCCTTAGCCTAGACAAGCAGTGTGTGTTTCCTTTGCCTTTTTCTTAAATTGGATGAATGTTTCTTCAGTGGAATTATCACGTGGAAAAAGAGTCAATATGACTCTAATATGAACTAGAGAACTAACTTGATTTATATTGGTCTGAATAGTTAAAATTTCAAAAAGTAATAAGCAATTGAAACTGAAGTCAAACAGAAAAGAATTAGATGCACAGAAACCATTCAATGCGTAATAAATTTTTTAAGTTTCCCTTTTCTCCTTTAAGGACTATTTTTTTTCTGTCCTGTCTCAAGGAAATGGCATAGTTTAGATTTGGAAATTGTTTAAAATATTCTTATGAACTTTTTAGTCTTGTAGACCAGTAATACTCTCTTGCCTCTTAACATTCAGTTAGTGCCTTTGGGATGAAAGGTGACCTTAAGCACATAGGGCAGTGCAAGAGGTGGAAAAGATGTGCCCTGGGATACCAAGTGGAAACCTCACTCTCATAATCTTCATATATGCTCCTGTCTAAGATGTATCAAAGATAATCAGTGGATTAATGCTTACAAATGTATGAATTATTTGGTTAGAGTATCAAGTTTTATTTTATTCTAATCACTAAAATCTTTTTGTGCTGGTTTCAGATATAAAGCAGTATTAGTAAGAATCGTCACTTGTGTATGATAAATTTTTAAATCTTTGTTTATGATAAATGGTGTTTTTTTCTTTTCTCACATCTGACAATATAATACAATAATGCTGAGCATGACTCATACATTGCAATGATTCAGCAAGCTTAGAAAATCAAAAAGTAGATATAGCTGACTGGAAAATTGGAGAGACTGAGCAGTCAGAGCTGTATAATTTGGCTGTATAAAAAGTAATGCAATTTCAGTGAAACTGTTACGTATTGTGTACATATACACAAAAGTACATATAGGTTGACCCCAAGAAATATACCAGGGTCTGGTATTGCAGTTATTAAAGTCAATAACAAAAGTGCTAGTAATTTAAATCCAAGTAGGACTTGACTCTAACTTTCTGTAATATTCCGAATACTAATATGAACAGAAATGTCTGATACTTCTTAAGAATCAAGACATCTGCAAGCAAAAGGTTTTAAAAAGCAGCAAGATAAATAGGCTGAATAGGCTAGTTTTTCCACAGAAAATCTAGTTTGGTTTATCAGATGACATCGGAAATGGCTACTTTTAGGCAGTCAACTGATCATCAGCCAAACCATGTGTTTTCATCTTCATAACAGATCCTGTCAAGATACTTTCATAGTTTGGCACCAGGATTCAGTCGGATTTGGAGAGTAGATGCTCCCAAACACAGGGAACCACTTAAGGAGTAATAAAATAACAAGGCATGGCCTTATTAAAAGGGGCCAGCCAAGGAGAGAAATATAAAAATCCCTGAGGCTGAGGGTGGGAATGACAGGAGGAGGGGGAGGCAATAAAAAAGAACTAAATGGAGAAAGACAGATTGAAATTAGATGGCAATTACTGAAAACATATCATCCATGTCCTTCAAATAGTGTTCTCTGTGATCCAAGTGCCTGGAAAGATCTAAATACCCAGTTGTTGCCACTGGGCAAATTCAAATGCTGAGCATTTCCACTTCGGGCTCCTCCAAAAAGTTTGGAACACCCCAGGTAAGATCTTCAATGGGTGGAAATCATCTTTGCTCCGTTAGTGTATGATGTGTCAAGTCACTGGGGCTAAAGCAGTTTACACCAGCTGAAATTCTGGCCTATCAGAATGATCTTCACTTTGGGGTCTTTTTATTGTGTGAGCATTTAGTAGCTTCTGCTCTTGTCTGGGCTCAAATACCACAAAAAATACACCATTTGTTTTATTGTTGACTTTCAGCAGTGCCAATTCTATTTTAGCTGTAGCCTAAAGTATTATGACAGTCAACAGACCAAAAAGAAAAACCTGTTATGTAGATGCTGGCTACCCACTAGAAGATATTCTTATATGTGCAGGAAATTGAACTGAGAGATCAGAATCTGTTTTATAAGGGTATTTTCCCTATTTCCATGCTTGATCAAAGGATTCTTCTTGTCTGTGCTGTTATTTTCCTCTTTTTAGAACTGATTCATGATACTTTTGTCTTTATTTACCATGGGATCCCACCTGGGAAAACCTTAAAAAGTTGCAATATGTATCACCTAATCTTCATGCCGTATCCTTGTCTCACTTAGTGCTGATGATCTTAATACAGCTGATAATAACATCAGCTTTATAACTCACCTGTTACATTTTCAAATAGAGATCTTCCCGCTTAGCACGAGCTTCCTAACAGCACTCGCAGAGCTATGTTGTTGACTGCCTTCACATCCTTTCTGAAAGCCTTTATTTTCCATATGCTGACAGAAAATTTTGAGTGATTATGCAGCTGGTCTGCTTTGACCTCTCCTTTTCTTTCACCAAATATTGTCTTACTGTTATACTGGGCTTCGTGAATCCATCTGGTGCCTCTTTCATATGCCTAGATGGTGAGCCGTGTGTGACAGCTCCAGTCCACGACTGTGTAGGTGCTACGGCAATACGAGGTACAGAGCAACAACAAAAGCATTCTTGTTAAGAGGAGAGGTTCCATCAGAAAGCCTCTCCTTTCGTTACCCTGTCGTACTTAAGGGGGAAGAATTAGGAGCTGGAAACAGCAGCCCAAAGCAGCCCAAGCCCGTAGCTTCGGTGCATTGCTCAAGCAGACAGAACCACCAGGTTGGGAAAGTTTTGCAGATCAAAATAACAATATTCACCAGCTACTCGTGTATTCATAGATACCAGCGAGTTAGAGACAGACACCGTCAATGTAAATTATGTTCTGTTTTAAAGGCTTCTTGTAGGAAGATTGTTCCGCCTCTTCCCCCTTAGTACATTAGCATGACTGAATAAGCAAGGAGAGAAAGGACTGTCATGCTACCTGCCCTCTGCAAGGGTTGTACTGTTTACTGCAGGCTGATTTATTAGTGCTTGAGCTTGAAACCGTTCAACATTTAGCCTTGCCTCTCGCAGGCAAGGTGAAGTCCCTCACGTACCGAGAGCTTACAATGCTTTTGCCAACCGTGCGAGTGCAGATGGTGCATCTTTGTGCTCAGACTTCCTCCCAGTAGCTGTCCCCATGGTTACTTTCAGAGAAGTTAACTCCTGTTTTCTTGGTATCCATACCCTGGGAGTAGACTGCTCCCATCTCAGATGCTGTCAGCACTCCTTCACTAGGACCATTAATTGAAGCCCGATGTATAGGGGTCTTTAAGGTTAATTCTGTCTACTTACAAAACAGAAAAGGCGTGTTTAATCAAATGCAAAAAAAATAACACACCTCCAAGTACATCTCCTACTTAAACAGGAAGTTAACCAAAGTGAAGTCCTTGCAGGCTTTCTGAGCGATCAGAGCACAACCGTAGGTGCAGCTCGTAGCTCACTGTCTGTGGCGAGGGCAGAGGCTGCCCTGGTCCAAACAGGCACAGGTGAGGGAACACAGGGCACTGCAGAGCTGCTGCTCTGACCCAGGGGCACAGCACGTACAGGAGCAGCTGGTAAGAGCACCAGTTGTTGTTATCTGATGGCCAGGCACATCTCGAGAGAGAAGCAATGTGTCCACCCTGTGTATTCCTAGTGGAGCAGCATGTTGGTCTGTAGCCCTTAGGTAACTTCAGAGGCTCTCTCAGGAGTTACCCGAAGTCTTTGTTAACAGGATAGGCCTAATTTTCTTCTTTGGCTATGCAAAAATTGCAGCATTTTCTAATTGACAAAAAAACACTTAATGAAGTTCAGTACTTTGTGCTAAACACTCTAATTTCTTTTTTTGCATATTCAGCCACTTCAAAGGTCTTTTCTAAACTTCAAAGACTACCTTTTGAAGTCTCTTAAATTGTGAGCCAGCTAAAAGGATTTACCTCCTCCATACCTCCTCCATTCAAGGGGTATTTAAGTAAATGCTTCCACTGGAACAATTTGTTTTTATTTTATTTTGTGAGTGTTCCCCCCAAAAAAGTCTTGCTGTACTGAAAACTACTGTACTGGTACTTGATAAAGAGTCATGATAACATATTTCAGTAAGACGGCTATTAACATATGACTTTTAGATACCTACTAAACTACTGCATGGAAAAGGAAGAGGGAATCAGCCCCTTTTTGATACTGAGAATATGATTTCCTTAATTCCAGTTAAATTTATAATAGCACAAACAGATGGGTCAGCAAAGCCCATCAGCGTTTTTCTGTGTGGTAATTAAAACTGTAAGGTTCTGTCAACATCCTTTCGGAGGTAGGCTGTAATCCCCAGGCCACAGAGACACTGTGGAGATGCTTTTTCTCTTTCCACTGCACTCCTCCACCAACCAGGAGAAGAAAGCAGCAATAATTTCTCAGCTGAAATGATCTTCCTCCTTCCAGCCATATGGACTGGCTATTTTGGATAGGACAAAAAGGGCTCCTGTATCTGGGACTGAACTTCCAAGTTAATTCATCTCAGAACCACATTTATAGCTCAGGAAGTCCTGAGGCAGGTGTTCTCAAGCATTTCAGGATAGTTTGTTTGTACCAGTTTATTTCTAGTCTTTGCTACTGTGTGAAATCATGAAAAGGTTGAAAATGTAAGTATGGCATCTGTTAGTTTACATTTTCTGAAAACGTAGTGTTCTCTGTATAAAGCTCAGTATTCTGTGAATTTCATACTTCTTTGTGGTATCCTGATTGCAGACTCAATTGGAAATTTTTTCTCGAAAAAGATTTTTGGTGGAAAAAATGATTTTTTCAACAAAATCAAAAGATCTCCAAAAGTGAGTAACCTTTAACAAGTAAAATGTGAAATGCTAAATGTCCAGCAAATCATCAAAATAATAATTTGAAGAGGGAGAATTCATAGTTTTATTTCATTAGTTCACATTCTGGAGGAATTGTTCAGTGCTACATCTTCTGTATTTAAAGACATGTCAATAGAAGTGGCGTATTAATGTGCACCCAATCATATAATGCAACAGTTAAATATCAAGTTACGTTTCTTAAATAACTAAGATAAGCAGATACTCAGTACTGACTGATAAAGCATCTTATGCTTTTTGCTGACTTGTCTTCAGCATTGTTCCAGTGAAATCATCAGAACTGTTGTATCAGTGCCAAACAAGCTAAAAATAAATGTCGAAATACTGATTTACCACTTAAATGGAAATCCCATGTCTGGCTCAGATCTTGATCATCTCCCCACATGTCTATATGTTTACAACACTTTTTCATCATCTAAACAATTTGTAAGATGAAGATACTGTTTGTCTCTCTTTAAGAATTGAGTGGGTTTGCCTTGCTGTTTTGGTTTCCTATTCCCCTCATGTTTTGGCTAGACTCTGGAAGAGACCTTTAGGTTAACCTTTCTGATTGTCGTTTAAGTTAGTAAATATCTGAGACCTCATGTTTGTATGTTTACTTTTCTGCTAGGAATAGGTTTAGCAATATGGCTATAAGATGTCTTTGACCACCAGATCACAGCTTTGCGCTCACAAAGGATTTGTGTTTCAGAGAGGCCAGAAGTAGTTTCTTGCTAAACTAGTACCAAAGCTCAGTTGCTGCCTGACCAAGGTAGCCATGTTCCCTCAAAATGCAACTTCTGAAGCTGCCTTCATAGATCAGAAATACCATTTTAGGCATCCAAAATAAAAATGAGACACCTTCCAAATATGCTGAGTGCAGCTCCCATTTTATTTCCCTGGGATTCATAAAATGTAATTAGGCCACTTACAGTGTAGGATCCAAAAATGTGAACACATTTTTATTTATCTAGGTTAGGATATATTGGCCCATTGTTTGCTTCATACCCAAGGCTGCTCTCCTTTCTAAATGTATTACAAGGAAACAGGTTTCTTCCAGTCCAATTTAAATATGTTGTTTCATAAATATTATCAGTGTTCAATCTTAGCTGTAAATAATGACTCTCATTTTGAGGTAGACCAGAGTTTAATTGGTAAAACTGCTTAATTGTCTTACTTACACACTGTGTTCTCTGCTGAGTTATTTAGAGTGCTTTCTATACAAAATGCATTATTCAAAACGCAATCTGTGCTCTTGACTTGCAGACTTCCCATACGTTACAGAAGCTCGTCTGTTCATTGTTTTCTTTCTTTTTCTTCCCTATTCCAGCACCTACATCTCATAATATTTATTTTCTTCAAAAAAATCTTCTCTTCAAAACTTCTTCACCCTTACAAAAAGCTAATCTAAAGCACATATCGGGGAGAAGGACAGAGACGGCATGAATACACTTTAAGATGATAAAACTCCCTCTGCTGTCCTTTCCAAGTCATTGAACAATAATGGCATCAACAACAGTTTTGCTCATCTTTCTGCCTTCCTGGTCGCTTTCAGCAGTTGAAAACACCCTCTTTAAGTAAAAGAGCAGAACTCACTGGTATGCTGTGGTATTTTCTTTACATGGCAGATTGCTAGGAAAGTACTATGTTACAATAAAACAAAGTTATAAAAATCCCATTGGAAGGAAAGAAAAGGCAGGTGGTATCATTCCCTAGGAGTGTGCCAATACATTGCATCAAGCTGTTCTTGACATCTGTGATTGCTGTCTGCTCGTTAGGAGGACGGGCATTGTGACTGCATATTGTAAGTGGGAAGAATGAAGATTCCTGGCCTTTCTGCGGTACCTGCTCTCACTCAAAGTGCAGTTGAGATACTATGACAAGGTAATAATTTTAAGAGAAGTTCATTAATTAATTAAGGCTCCAATTAATCAGCAAGCAAGGTGAAGTTTCGTCAGCAGGTGCTAAGAACCCTGTGAAATCCCTGTGACTGTTAGCTTCCCAGATGAATGCCTCGTTCAGGCAGTGCCTGCATTGCACCACTCCTCTCCTCTCCTGTTGCATAACAGTCCACTGGCGTCCCGCTGTGATGTGCTTCGGCTGGTGGAGATTTCTCTTTGTCACCTCACCTTGCTGAAAACCCCGTTCCTTGCTCCCCAGAGGTACAGTTACCACTCTTGAGAAGTGCTGCTGCTTGGGACGGGTCTTAGCTACACGTTGCCTTGTGCACAGCACTCCATCCCCGCATTACGGTTCTGAGAGCTTCTCATTTTTCAGTCTTTCAATAACAAGTGGTAACAGACTGTCTTTAATCATTGATGTGTATAGTAGGTAGCCTCAGGAATTATCTTCACAGATCTCTATTTTAGCACTCCCCACATGCTGGCTTGCTCCTGTGATCAGGGACCAGGGATGCTTTTGAAATATTTCTTCTAAAAATTGTCTTTCCTAAAGTCCTGGTTAGGAATTTGGAAGGGAAGCTTTCCATGTTACCGGAGATTGGGAAAGAGGAAGAACATTCCTTGAATTCGCTTAAAGCTAAGAAAAGGTTTAGCTTTAGTCTGAGCTTTGGGAGAGACTTGCATTACCTGCATGTTCCCAGCCAATTGGCTCTCCCAACCATGTTTCTTTCCATCAAACCTTAAAGCTGTCATTCGTATTTTTACAGGTGCTTAAGATGTTATGCGGTTAAACGGCGCACAATAATTCACCTTCAGTTGCAGTCATTTTCTCTCCCATAACAAAGCTGTCATAAATCATTCCTAACAAAGTAAATAAATCTCCCTGTCCCCACCATGCACCATTATTTAATTTCAATCCTTCCCTAAAATAAAGATGAATGCATTTAGTAACTGCAAATAACTAGAGCTGCCATACTTTAAAATATTGTCTCCTTGTATAGAATTCAAACTAGAGAAATGCATTTACTATTAAGAATGTGAACGTTAATCATGTGGCAGAAGTGGCACACATGCAAGCTGGCTGTGGAGCAGGGCTGGATTTGACACCTCCAGGGACTACCAACAGTGGCCTACAAAAGGAGGAGTGAAATACGATGACACTTTGCACAGAAATATGAAAGCACTCCTGATATATCCCCCACTGCTGGCAGCCATTCTGTGCCCTTGAGAATCTTTCATAACAAAAGTGTTTAATTATTTGCATTAGTTTGGCAGTTAATTTTTGTGCTGTGAACACTTCTGCAGTTTCATTTTCATGTGCTTATTTCCACTGGGGTCGATAAGGCTCAGCAGTTAGCTTTGTGTGGATTCGAGTCCTCTTGGTGTCTCAACTGTGTGGCAGATAGGACTTCTATTTGTGTTTATGTTCTTGTCCATGTGCAACTAAATGGTTATTCTAAGAAGACATTGATTTCTTTTTTAGAAGTACTTGTGATATTTCATCTAGGGATTTTCTGGGGATAAAGGGTTTAGTGTTTTTAGGTTTTTCCCTGTTGTTTGTTGTTACACTTTTCATTAATATTTATTAACCTTTTAAGATTAACTTCTAAGAATATAAAAAAAATGGTCTAGGATAGAAAATATGGCATATTTGATTTCCATTCTATTAAGCATGAAACCTTGTGTGGTAGACAATCATAGTTAAAAAATCGTGTTATTTGAGAATACAAAAGATCTTCTTGATTAAAAAATAAATCCTATGGGGTCTGTGTTCAGGATAAAAGCCCTTATTTTCTTTGATGGTTTCTTCAAATTAGTAGATTTTTCATAAAGTTTAAAAATGATGTTATGGTAGAAGATTGCAGCTGAAGTGAAATAGGAGATCCCAGGACAAGAGTATGGTTCTCTGATAGTCCTTAGCATGTAATACAGTGGATGGTGGAGATCAGAGTAATAGTATTATTGTACACACTTTGAGATGTAAATGACTGCCAGAAGTGATGGTAGCAGTGAATCAGCCCTTCTGTATTTAACAGCTATTTTAGTAGACTAAACAATGTTTACATTGTCTTTCTCTGAATGAAGCAAGCTTTTTGAAAGTGAATGAAATGATCTTAAAATACAGCCCATCAAGACCTACAAAAGATGTGCTTCTTGAAGGAAGTGGTATATTTACACATTTGCATTTAAAATTTGGGCCAAAAATCACTGTCAAGTGTCTGTATCTTGCCAGCAGTGAACACAATAACTGTTAAAACCTGCATTCAGGACACCTTCAGCAGCAAAGTTTGTGTGCAGGGGTTTTTGAAGTGCAATGAAAGGCTCCCCGTTATCGATTTCTAAGCCCTCACTGGTGCAAATGCTTGCAGAGAGAAATAAGTGTACGCACACGAATAACATTTCTCATCCAGGGCAGCTGTTGCCATCATACAGTGTCTGTCTTCAGACATCAGGTGAAACTTTTTGGTTTCTTTATATGTTTGTTTGTTTGTTTGTTTTCCACATAGTTGCCTAAAACAGCATTTCCCTTTACAGTAAAACACATAGTGTATAATGTTTTTCTAATGTGATAGGTAATTAAGCACAGAACTAACCACAGAAGGTAAAAATAACCGCCTTTGTTTTAATCAAAACTGATGTTTCTTTAGTTTCCCTTTCCCAGTCTAATTGTAAGGACCCCATGCAATGTGTGAATTGCAGCTCCAGAAAAAAAAAAAAAAAGAAAGAAAAAAAAATCTTTAGAATTTGACTGAGGCTTCTTTATGAATTAATACAGGTACAAAGAAGACTGACATAAACATTTTTTTCTGTTAAAACAATGAAACAAAAAACTAAAAGGAGAAGTGAACATTTTTATTATCCTATTTCAAGTCCTTTAATATTTACAATGAATTAAATAGAATTGCAGGGCTTGCAGGAACCAGAGTCAACCATACCTAAGGTATTATGTTACCTATAGTGATCCTCACTATAAATTAATTCCAAGTATCTACAAGTATTGTAGTTATCCTTCTGTGAAGCTGAAAATGCAGGGAGCCTCTTTGTCACAGACTAATTGGATAGAAAAGGCTTTCCATTGAATGTTTCCAGCATACAATTGCTATTATATGTATTTTTGTTTGTATGATGCAGCTGTATGTGGCACATGCTGTTATCATCTAGCGTACAGATAACACTATGGAAAGACCTGGAAAAGTGACAAGAAAAGCTTTCCTTGTATTTAGTTAAGCTTGCCAAAAACTGGCATGTTGAGAGTTTTCTTTTTTTTCTTTTCCTGATGAAAAGAAAATCCATGTCACTGCGGTTGTTGTAAATGACAGAAATAGCCAAAGGTAAATAAATAAACAGAGCAATTTTATTCTTTCTCCTGAGTTCTCACAAAATAGCATGGCTCCCTTGCAGTTAACACAAAACCACCCCAAGAACTCCATCACTCAGTAACTTAATACCCTTCTATAGCAGGTGAGGTAGTCTTGTGCCTTCTCTTGAACTCGTTTTTTACAGGTTTAATCATTTCCAGTGAATAATCAAGAGAGACCATGTGTATAAAGATTGTCCACCCCTACCTGGTGACATTAGGGGAAGCAAGTTTTTGCCTGTTTGCTATGTCAAATGCTTGAGAGCAGCGCACATCCTTCTATCCATTTAAGCACTTAACAGAATGTTCACGTATTGATTTTAGAGCGTCTTTTAAACCACTCAAATGAATTACATATGAGCATCGCAGCATTTGTGAGCTGTCCAAATGGGCATTGATCCTCCATAATGACCTTGCTTCCACAAGGATCATTCTCTTTATTCCTTTCCTTCTATTTTCTCTTTGGTTCGCCTTGCCAATGTATAGCATACCACATTAAGATTCAGTCCCCTATCACCAGATGTGCCTTAAACATTTTTGTTGTAATGAAAGAAGGAAAATGATATTCCACACACTTGCCCTGAATTCTGCATTAACATCATAATAGCATTATTCCTCACTGAAATCAGTGTAAATGAGAACGCAGGCAGGTCGAGGGGGTTTCTTTATAAAGGGGTTTTCTCTATGAGTATATAAACAGCACGGTGAACCTCACTAAGCACGGAATCAGTATACAGACTACTCAACCCACACAAAAAACTTACAGGATACTTCGTCTTCTGAGGTTAACGAAGCTCAGTGCTTCATCGTCACATCTTAAAGCATCCTGCACATAGTCTGCATTGTGAAACATGGTTCCTTTAAAACTACACAATAACTCCAAGAGGTTTCTTGGTGTGTCCCAGCATCAATGGGTTTTGCCTGCTCCCTGGGGGGGCCTGGCCACGGGGTGGACAGGGGTGGCCTTTCTGCCTCCTGCAAGGTCCTCTCCTGCTCTCTCTCTTCTTGTGGTTGAGCCACTCAATACCAACACAAATAATACTAGCAAGGAAACAGCATGGATTTGCCTTATAAAAGGTGTCAGAAGGCCACTAAGTGACCAAGTCAACAGAATTTAAGCAGTGGCCAGAGTACAGAGTGAAATGTTTAGTGCGGTCCTCCTTGGGCAGTCAGGCTGGTGATTTGTGGCTGTCCTCCCAGGGAGCACGTGGTTCAGCAGCAGGGCTCAGCTATTCTCAAGCACAGACAGGAATCACAAGCTGCATTTTTTCAGCATCTCAGTTTTTACTGTCTGGTCTGAGGGCTTTGTTTTTGTTTTATTAGTCAAATCCATGTTTAGTTGCAGAGGCAAAATGATGACTTAGGGTAATGCAGTTGGCAACACAGAGCTTCACCTACAAAATTACAGGTCTTTGTTAAAAAATCAGTACTTCCCCAACCAAAACTCCATCAGTGATCACTGATCACAGCTGTACTTCCAGCCCTTCCTGCTCTTATTCAAAGGCTAAGAAATGCACAGAAAGATTTAGAAAGATCTTTTGTTCCACAGGTTTACTGGGGGGTGTAAGTTACAAAGAAGTCTAGACAGGGACACAGAGCCAAATTAAACCCAATTGATTTCCTATAGTATTGGTACATTTATTTCAATATGCCTTTCTGTGATATTGTCATCAGATACAAGTTCTCTTGAAGTAAATTCATTTTCCTTTGGTCAATTCAAGCTTCTTTACGTCTGAGTTACAGTAGCCACATGAACTGAAGACTGTGTTAGAGGTAGTTTAAATTTGTATCTCCATTCCAATAATTCTGTCTTTGCTTTCCTTCTTATCTTTCCCTGTGTAGACATGGCATCATAGCTGATAGAACAGAACCCAAAGGGGCTGACCTTGACAACGTGATGTAAAGTCTTTCTGTGTTGTCTAGTGCCTGGTACTGCCTGTTCCTTTCACCTCGGTTGAATCACAATGATGTACTTTGTAACAGGAGCTGATATGGATCATTTATAACTGGGACTGTTTTTATACACATTAGACCAGAGACAGCATGATAGGTACATTTATTAAAGCTCAGAAAACAGGTGGCTTTTTTATTTTTTTTTTTCTTTTAATTCACGCTTTTATGGAGCTGTATTTCTTTCAATGAACGGCTGGCTGGCTAGATAGACATCTTGGCCTTAGTGACCCAGGAACTGTCTTTCTTCCTGTGTTCCTGTCATATAGTTAGCTTCTCAAAATTATATCATCTTTATGTTTTAAGCATGTTTGTCAAGTGTCTTCAGGTTGCTACATTTGCAAGAGAAGGGGTCATAAAACTAGTAACTAATTCAAATTACGACAGCAGCACCAGAAAAGCCAAACCATACTAAACAGAGCTTTTCGCTGACCTCGTTCGAGGTTAGAGAAGGCTCTTACTCTGCCCCAGAAGTGCAGCGAAGGAGCTCCCTCCCAGTGCAGCTGGAGTGCCAAGGCAGGTGGCAGCCCAGGGAATTGGGCTTTTCATCTCACAGCCTGTACATGTGAGTATGCGAGGACTATGCATAGCAATGAAACAAAAGCCTTCACATTCTACCTTGCTATGCCTGTGTACTTCACGATACTTCCTTCTACATCCAACACTTGCAGGCTTGAATGCACCTGTGCTTTGCTTTCCTCTAAGCTGATAATGTCCAATTGTAATAGAAATAGTTGTTCAACCATTTAAGTCAGAGTTAAGTAACCGGAGAGCACACAGTGGAGAAGACAAGGGAATATGAGAGCTAGCAAGCAAGACATGCTGATTGGCTTGGTATCCTTGTTCTCGGCTTTATTTTGGTTTATAAAACATTGTGTTTCACAAAATACATTATGTACTCTCTTCTTCTGTGATGTCTTTCATGCAAGGGATCTCAGAGCACTTTACACACATTATTAATTAGGCCCCCAAACAACCCAGGAGGTAATTAAGTATTTATTATTGTACAGATGCATGAGCTGAAGGAGTCTGAGACACAAGGCCTCGTTTACATTAAAGCCCCCTTGGACTGCTCTATCAGCATAAAATAGCCTTAAAATAATTGTAAATTAGAGTCTTAGGAATATTAGTGCTTTTTTTTATTATCCATCTGAACAGTGTAAAGAATGCGATTGTTCACAGGCCGGTTTATGTATCTGATCCTGCACGTGAACTGGCAGAGCACAATCTGTTCTCTTCTGTCCTCACGTAAAGACATCTGCACAGAGCCTGTTGTAGAGGCAATGTGTGTTGCTCTCAGCACCATTTACATTGACAGTTTTGAACTGCAACATTTATAAATTGCACATTTAATCACTCTTGTGATTTCCCCATGCATCTTCCTAATTACACAGCGCACATCTTCAGGAGGAGGCAGGAGGAGTGGCCCTATCCCAGCCTGTGTGGTCTGAACTGCACAAGGTGGCTAAAGTGCATTCGATTGACTTTGCATTGCAGTGAAGTGGAAACCAAGTGTCTGTTGTCTCAGAATATGGGTGATAATTTCCATCTAAAAAATGGTATTTTCTTCTGTTGTTATTATCTGCTCTTGCCCTTAGTTTTAATTGCTGAGGTTCCTCCTAAGGACCTTCTAGGTACCTCTGTTCTTCTTTAGTTTATCCCTAAGTTCATCTGCAAACATTGATTGCCCTTGTTCAAACCTTCTAATATACTGTATCTGTTTCTTTCTCTCTCTCTTTCTTGCTGTTTCCTTGGCAAATTTGGAGGAAGAGAGAAAATGATACTGCTTTTTGATACACAATGTAAGAAATACTGTGCTAGGTGATTCCATCACAGTCTACCTGTGCTTTTAACTAGGACACTTTGCTGTAGGGACAGCAGGACTTTGCCTCTGCTTCTCACCAGCAGAGCTCAGCTGAAGCCCTACCTTCCTGGGTCTTCATTACCTACCCCTTCCCAAGGGAGCTGCACGGGACTGCTTTCTCAGCATAAAGGAGATAAGTCAAAGGGAAGTTAAAAATACTAGCCTTCCAACTAAGAAATCTTCATAGTACAAAAAGGGGAATGGTTGCTGGGCTGGCCTGGCTGATGGCTCACCTTGCACTCCTGTAGACAGTGATCTAGCAAGTCTCCAGAAAGGGCTTTTCCTGAACAGAGAATTAGGTCCCATGCATGAAGAACCGTTGATACACATGGGCTACACGTTTCAAAGGAAGAACCAAATGTGAAACCTAGTGCAACATTTCCATCACTTGAATTTACTAGACGCATGTCCCTCAGAGTGGAGCTCAGTTTCAAAATCATCTTTGGAGGTACCCATACTGACACATACCAGTAAATATTAGCTCCCATCCTAAAAGTGTCTATATATTAGTGTGGCACTGGGGGAAGGTATAAAAACTCTGCCTCTTGTCATGGCTTATTGGCTTGCAATGACAGTCTGATACATCTCCTTCTGCTTCCAGGGTCGGTGTCGTCACCACTGATCCAGGCTCTTTGCTCAGTGGCACAGACATCCCTGGAGGTTTCTTCCTGTACAGAGAACTCTCCGTGTCAGATGCTGTTTAGGAATGCAGGCAATTTCTCTTTGCTTTTCTGTTTGCACTGATGATGTTAGGGTAGTTTTTTTTGTTTTGTTTTGTTTTGTTTAGTTTTTAAAAGTTAATCAAGGTACCTTCCACAACTGCTGTGGTAGCAGAAAGAAAAATAACGGCAGTGATTATTGCCAGTTGATTTTGTCCCTCAGCAAAAAGGCTACAAATTTAGGACACATGTAGTTTGAATGTGGAGGACATTCTGGACAAATTTCAAGGTTGATTTGAATTTTAGGCATAAACCACCTGACAGCTTTCATTTTATATTGTGCAATTTTAGCCGTTAGTAAGTATAGCATCAGTACCAAACACAGGAACAGCTGATGCACAAACTGGTAGATGCTACTTAATTTGTCCTGACAAGAAGTTGCTGCTGTTCAGTTTAGTTTAGGAGTGAAATAACCTTGTATTGATCCAAGTGTATACATAAGAGAGTTTCAGCTTCTAAGTAGGAATGTTTCACATTTTCTCCCCTATGACTAAGATTTTAGACATTTACATCTCCCAAATACTCTGTGGCATTTAAAGGAAACCATCTCTCTCATCACTGGACCATGGCAGGAACAGGAAAATAAGATTGGAAAGGACTTTCTGGATTGTCACGTCCACTTGGGTTCTTTCTCAGGCAACTATGGTATAAATGCCTCACATGTGCTTTAAGGCTGGTTGTTTTCCTTGCTCTGATAGAGATGTTGGTTCAGGAGCTCACTCCTTTCATGATTAGAAATCTATTATTTGCAACCTCTGTACATTTCTAGCCAGTCTACACCAGTTCGTACTTTGTACCGACTTCATTTATTAGCCATACAGCACTACCGGCTCCGTTGTGTTTCCCTCCAAAAGCAATTTTTCCCTTTTTATGGCAAAAGTGATCTTGGCTCCTGCCCATCTGTCATTTTGCTTGGGTTACCACACCAGCTCTTTTTAATCTTATTCTGCAAAACAGTTTTTTTTTTTCTCCTTGATCTCTCTCATAGTCCTTCTCTACACTTTCTTCATTTTGAATTAGTATCTCTTGTTTGTGCATAGCCAGATGACCAGACTTGTGTCCAGTAGTAACTAGGAATTCTTTTTAGTGCCTTGGATCATGGGATAAATGCAACGTAAGGCATCAATTAGCCCATTAGCAGAACTTATTATTAATCCTGGGTGCTAGTATTCTGTTTTGCACTGGCAAAATCTACCTGATTTTTGTTATTTCAGTCCTCAAATCATTCTTCTTCTTGTATGATACTGCTGTCTTCCATATGGGATCTGCATCTCACCTTTAGTCATCTGCAAATTCAGTTAGCACATTGCTATTTTCTTCTATTTTCATTGATGAGAAGATCAAATAAGCTCAACCCTTGCATGGTCCTCAAGGAATTCTCCAAGAAAAATCCTTCCAGCCTGATAGTTGCCTTCAGGATGACCTCCAGCACAATCAGTCCTCATCCACTTTACATTTCGGTCCCATCTTCTCCATCATAAATAGAAGTGGCATATGTGGCATCATGTCATAAACTTTGCTTTGCCTTGCTGTATACCTTTTTTTTTTTGTTTCCTATTAATCGTGAATTATCCTTTCCAAGAAATATAATACTTAAATTTAGCATGTAAAACTTGAAAGTATTCCATTAGTTTTAAAAAGTATTTTATAGTCTTTTTCTTTGCCTTGTCAAGAGGAAGAGAGACAAACTTTTATAGTCTGCAAAAGAAACAGCTGCCCAGTACTCTCCTGTGACATAAATGATGCCTAGGTTAAGGCACAGGTTTGAGCACCTGCACATGATTGCTCCATTTCCTAGCAATCAGCTTGCTGCCGAATATAGAGATCCTTCCAGCTCATTTTCTCCAAGACTCGTCTGTTCCTGAGCTGACCGGTTCCTGAAATGCCCTGAAGACTGTGCAATGCCAGGTGTGTGTGATGTGCTCCTCGGCATGGCACGAGGGCATGAGGACTGCTCCTGGGAAACGGCCCTTGCAGGAGGGGACAAAACCTGGCCTGACCAGCATCTGCATTACCTGTTTGGTGGATTTTAGAGAAAAATACTGTAGCCACTGTGCCAGGGTGTCCTCTCCCAGAAAACTTTGGTAAGTCACCTGGGAGTGAATTGGCAGCAGTGTGGTGTGGGCAGTCAGGAAGTCTGGGACCTGGCGCTGTAGAGGTGGCTGTGCTTGCACATGCTCCCTGGCATGTGCTGTCCCAGCTCAGATGATGCCTGGATCACCTGAACACCCTGTAATCTGTGATTCAGGGAAACCTGACCAACTTAATAATTTGAGAGTTATCTGATGCCATTATGGTTTCTAGATCTTGAGCAAACTATCTAACACATAATCTTTTGGGAACCATTTATTCATTCGCCTGCTGCTAGCTAAGGTTTTCGCATTGGCTATTTCCTTTAAGGAATAAAAGGAGACATTTACTTCTGAAAAGCCAACAGGACCATGATAACTTACTTTAAATTTAGGCAAAAGCACTTTCTTTCTTTGCAAATGAGTATTTTAAATCTATGCACACCAGAATTATTTAACTGTTGCTTTCAATTAGAAATAATAAGATTGAAGAAGCAACCTCAATTAAATTACACAGGTATGGAAAGAAATTCTTTTAAACTAAGCAAGAATGGAAAGTCTAAATGTTGCATTAGAAGTTTAAAGTGTACAGCAAAAATCCCCAGTATACATTTTAATTTGCATTTAATATCTGAGCTCCTGTGAGTGAAATCCCAGTTGCTTATGAAAGGATGAGGTTTAACAACTGTCTGGTGGCCATAGTCTTAAGGCAGAAGGTCAAAGAAGTCCATTAGTGAGAGAATAATTAAGGGTCTGCTTCTCAGCTTCGCTAATTTGATGCAGTTCCTCTGAGGTTAATGGAGCTTGGCTGATTTACATGAGCTGATAACTTACCTTCAGTACCATGATTTTAAGTGAGTAAAATAATTCTCTTCCCCTTTAAAAGCAGAACTGCAATTATTTGTTAAGTAGTGTCTCATATCCATTTAGGAAATACTCCACAATGAGGGAACAAATGCACAAAGGAACTTAATGATATTAATCGCCTATAGGGCACCAAGCAAGAGCGAATGACAGAGATAAAGGTGAAGGTCTGCTCAACTTTTAAGGTATCTGTAGGGTGCACTTTCTGTGCACTTGCTTATGACAAGTTGAGTAACATAGCGCAGGATGCACAGGACTGCTGCTAATCCTCTGTGTGTACCTTACCCAGATCGATTGTCATTGTGCTATTGCAATATACAATATTCGCATATAAACTAAATGGAGATCGTGTCTTTATACAGCATCTCCAATATTAATGGGAGAAACAATGTCTTGTGGAAGATCAGCAGTTCCTAAAACAGGGGTGTTTAAAGATGCTGTGCTATGTTATTCCAAATGTCATGATACTTAACATCTCGTTTGCTGAATAATACTTGAGTTGTTAATAATGCAGGGGATTACCATAAATCCACCAACAGGTAGCTGCTGAATGAATTGAGAAGTGGGATAACTCAAATATAAGCATGCATTAGGAAAGGATTTAAAGGAACAAACTGTCTCAGTGTTTTCTACTGCTCTTTGATAGGGGGTAGTTTTTTGTTCAGTAAGAAGTATTCACAGATGCTCTTTCTTAGCAAGGGTAGCGAAATCTAGACTAATAAGTAAAGGTCTTCAATGAGAATGGATGGTTTTGTAATCAAAACATCAGACAAATTTCTCTGCTGTCTTTGCTATACGCTTAATAAATGTGAACAGACTATTTATTCACTTAATTCTCCTGTATCCAAATTGCCCAACAGTAAGTTGAAAATATTTGGTTGAGAATGCTTTCTTTTGAAGAAGGAAATTCTTACAGCCTTGTTTAATTTGCATGTATTTAACACGCTCAAACATGACAAAAGTAACTGCTGTAGATGGGCATGACAAATAGCAGTCTGGTTGTCAGGGTAATTAGCTGGTGTCAGGTTAGAGGGTTAGAGAGCAACCTCCGCTGTTCGGAGTGCAATGTGGAGCAGCCAGAGCTGCTGCCTGAATTCTGACAGGGGACTGTTCACCCGTAGCAGTGGGAGCGTTGCGTCTATCACAGGTTGCCTTTGCCTTTCCTGCATAATGCAAACACATCACCCAGTGGAAAGCGCTCTCATAGTCATTGTTTTCCCTAATGGGTGATGACCAGGACAAGACTGAGACCTGTTCTTGTATGTGCTGGAGAAAGCATGAGGTCTCCTGTGTCATCTTCCCCATGTTTGCCTGAATCCACGTTTTCCGTAGTTTGTATGTAAAATAAAAATAAGGCAATTTAGAGTACAATCAAGGATAGCTGAATAGCCAAGGAAAGCTGGGAACTTTTTAAACAGATTTGTTTCCACATTTTATTCATTTTAGACCTACCAAAATAACATGTCTACATAACAAAGAAGTGAATGCTATTTTGGCCAATGCATCCTCAGTAGAAACATTGTGTTATATTTAAAGCAGCTTTTTGCTTTTAAAGTTTGGATCAAGAAAAAGCAGTAACAGCCATATCATAGTCTGAATTTACAGCACGGGAAGACAGAAAACCATCTCATAACTGAATTTGATAGAAGAATCCTAGAGATGATTCATAGAGAGCTCCATAATTCTGTTTTTCAGGAAACACCAATAGTTCAGACTGACTTGGATGGAGTCATCCTTTGGATTATACAAGGGGTGCAAGAGATGCTTTTCTCTAACTGAAAACATGTAATTTATGAAACTGCAATATTTTCATGCAGAGTCTTGCAGTGGAAAAAAGCACAAATGTGTAGTATTGTTTTGGGAAATTACAGGCTGGGAATGGGACAATCTGGTCTGACTGAAACATGGGAGGTTTTCTGCAAGCATTGTTCCAAGTGTGGGTGCTTGAGGACTGAGAAGTTTCACAACTGGCAAAGAATGTGCTTAATAAGTTTCTTCAGATATTTTTTTTATTTATTAGCTCTATCTCTGTTTATTTACAAGGTACTTTTCCCATAGCCAGACTAAAGTGGGACTACAGTCTGTGGGCTACAGTCCTGCTCACTTCAGTCGGTGAGGCACAGACTTCCCATGTGCAGATGGCACGGTGTAGCAGAGCAAATCCTGATTGCCAATGTCCCTACATCCCACATGCCTTGACAAATTCTTCTGATATATATTTTTAGGATTTCCAAAGCCTTAACAGGAACTGAGTTCTACTCAATGAACTTCCAACTAACAACACGTGGATATCATGCACGTCTGAAGGAGAAGATTTGGTGTTTTCTCCCCCTCTCTGGGAGACCAGAGACCTTCCAGAGACCACTGGCCCAATGCAGAGGTTGGAAAATCATTAAGAAATTTGGTCAGTATTGTGTGTATTGCACAGTCTGAAATTACAGATATTACAGATATTGGCTATTCATAACCTCTAAAGCTTTTCAACTCTGTCTCTATAAGAAGGTCAAACAAGCCTATAAAATCCATGAATAGAAGAAAAATATTATTGCGAAAAGTGTTATAACCTACCATTAAAATTAATTGGGACATTCTTAGTTACCTAGGTCCATTTTGAAAGAAATCAGTGATTAAGTGTCAGGATCCTGTATTTCTGGTGGTGGCAAGAAGAAAAATACCTGAGCAACGGTTAAAAAATTGCTCTTTTAGAAGATAATGCTCTGACTTTCTACTATGACAGCTTAATAGCCTCTAACTGATGCGATAGAAAGCACTCGCACAGCCTTACAGCAGACACACACGCAGACACCATCCTGCCTAGCGCAGAGAGCAGTATCTTCCTAGAAAAAAAAAAAAAGAAAAAAAAAAAGAAAAAAAAAAGAAGAAAAAGATTATCAAAATTCAGCCCTTAAATACAAGCACTATTGTTACTGCTTCAAATTCTTATTAGTTCCTTGAGCATGGCAGGCTCTGCCCGATGCAGTGCTCTCCAAGCACTCCGGTGATGGAGTGGGGTCTGTGTGGCTGCAGACCAGCAGTGACACCACCTTTTCTTAACTTACTTACAGATCCTCTAGACAATTTTAATTTTCTAAGTAATGATCTCTTACTCTGAGCTTCAGTGAGTGGGAAGGGATTTGGTGGAATAAACTGTTGGGCCCTATTAATTATGTTTTATTGTACTCTGTATTCAAGAAATACAGTGTTCTGGACTGCTTTGATCACTCAGGCTTATGGTAATGGTTCCGCCCACTTTTAGACCCCTTGTGGAGTTTTCATCTCACATGTGTAGTGTTTTCAACAGAACCACCTTCTACACCAAGTTTCAGAAGTGTTGGTACAGTTTTTATTTCTGAGAGCTCCAACTTCCCTTTCCCTCAGCAGACATCTATCATTACCAGGTGTTTTAAATTCCAGCATATTGTTCAGATTCAGAGTCTTTTTTTTTTTCAGTTTACTAACAGCACTAGGGGCAGCTCTAGCAGGGACTGCTATCAGGTCAACTAAGGTATTTTTAGTGTTATGTGAACTAAATCCAACTTGTGCCCTCTGTTAGCCTGGTTTAGATATAGTGGTTCCAGCTGGGTAACTTAGAGGCAAGTGTCCTGTCAAATGTTTAACTGGAAAAGCTCCAGCATGCTTGAACTCCCTCTTTGGCTACATATTCCTTTAAGATATCATGAGCTTTTAGAGTTTTTTTATCAACGAATCTCTGTGCACTGTCTTAATTATAGACTATTTCTCTTCTTTTTTTGGTTCATTTGAATGCAAATCCTGTTCCTCACTGCGGAACAATGGAAATGTCCACAGCCCTCACTTCCTCAGATCAGGGTTCAGATTTCAGGAATCAAAAGAAAAGAGCTGTGCCAAGCCTGGAGAAAATTAGAGTGCTTGAAATGCTTTTGAATTGTAACACTTCACATGCAATATAAAGTTAATAGTATTGGGCCATAATTAGGACACGTGTGTATGCTGTGCCCTACCATATAAAATAATGTCCGCTATTAATTTGATAACTGTTTTTATTTATTGAAAAAAGCATCTGTCCTGTATGCTGAAATAATCTCCAAATACTTTGAAAGAAACCAGCTATATTCATAACATAACTATCTTACTTAGCCCTCAAAAGGAGCACTTCTGATAAAGACACAGTGCTGGCAACAGATCTGCTCCAGGTGGAAGTAGGTCAGTAAGAAATTGCTAAGTCAATAGTTGAAATAATTGAATAGTTGAAACCAAAGGATAATAATTGAAAGATTCAATCTTCTGAATCTGTGTACTGTAAGAGTATCTATGTGACTCTGAAACAACAAAGGCTATTACAATGGAGATCCTCCTTCCTGAAAGATGTAAGATCTGAAAGTGTGTCTTCCAAAAAAGAGACAGAGATTTGGAAGGGATTTCCTTAATGAATGTCAGTATAAACAGATAGCTGACTTTCCTACCGCTACACGTACCTTAGGCACCTTGAGATTTTTAGTGGTTTTTAACAGAGAGGTAATGCTTATTAGTTTTGACTGGATAGGCCTATTTTCTACCTTTTTTTTTTTTTAAAAAAACTTGTGTATCCTTTGAGTTCCTAAGTTGGTTGGTAATTCATGTGACAGGCAAAAAGTTTAAAAGAATACTAACATAATTTGTTTCTCTTGTTTCAGTTCTCACAATTGAGAAAGGTACATACAGTCAAGCATTTTTCTTATTATGTCTCTGTATTATGCAGCATGTTTCAGCTAAACTGGGTTCCAGAGGGAGAAATAGTAATGAGCCCAAGTGGAAAGTAGTCCTTAGATTTTATGATAAACACCTAGCCTGATGCTGCATTGCTCTCAGGATTAATGGGTGCTCTGTGTTCCCGCAGTCAGTGGAAGCCTCCTTGAGAACATGGTGGCTCCAGCCCAGACCCTACAAGGGCAGAAAACCTCGCCCAAAGATTCAGACTCAGTAACAAAGACAATAAGAATAAGTGTCCTCTCTGGCATGCTTGTTTACTGAGAGTGTAGCAATGAATTGTTCTTCCAGGAGTGTGTTGACAATTAGGAATAAGGACAACATAAAAATGGCAAATTAGGGAACTTGTTGATTTCTGAGTGCTGTTGACTCATGATCAGGTGCTGCATTTCTTATGCACTTTGGTGTATCAACCTTTTTGCTAATTGGGACCAGAGAGGCAGGTTCAAAAAATGTAACTGGTTTATATGGCCTGGAGGGATGCCTGTATGTTTTAATCATGTTGGGCTAGATCTGTATTTTGATCACTAACCATTAACAAATGATTACAACAGATGAACTAGTGCAATAAGTGTCTTGGATATTGATACTGTAAGACAGATAACAGTGTTTAAAACACAAATCTTTAAAGCTAAAATAAAATATGTTACCAAGATTATATTCAGTATTTGTTTTCCATAACAAATGGAACAAAAAAAATCTTTTCCATAAAAGTAATTCCTTCCTCAAACTTAAAAATATCAAGTTATAATAGTGGGAAAATAACATGTGCTGCTAGCATATTGTGATGATATTCAATTAAAGCTTTTTTCTCCATTTTCCAGGCTATAGTAAAAAGAAATTTGTTCTATTTTTGTCAGCACTGCAGACAGAACAGTCAAAGTGAATTAGTTTTCACTGATTTTCACAGTCATCTGTAAACAAGATTTATTAAAATAATTAAATGAGGATTTTCTAATTTGTACGGCATTTAACTCAGATTTTGGAAGTGTTAAAAGTATTAATATACTTAGAATTGATTCGCCTTTAAATTATGAAAGACTTGCAGATAGTGCTGTTTCCTAATGGAATCGTAATCAATTCGAAACCATCGGGTTCGTGATTATTTTTGGAGAGTGTACATTTGGGGGAAGAACTGCGACACTGCTGTTGGGAGGAAAACAACCTGAAAATGTCCACACATGAGACGATGCCATGCATGGGCTGGCAGCAGGACAGGGCCTGAGCCTCACCACAGGCAAATCCTCCCATGCTGTCTTCACTAGGATTGCAGCCAAGGAATCTGACCGTTGATGTTTCTTACTGTAAATTCTTCTTCCTTCCATTCACCACACACATTTTCCTCCCACAGTACCCAGCCCGTACGCTCCTGACCCCTCTAAAGGTTTATCTCCCAGTCTTTTAGTCTTTGCCTTGCTGGGTGATCACAGTAGAGCTGCTCTCAAGCTTCCAGCAATCCGACTGCTGCCCACATTCCCCCTGTACAGCCCGCTGCTGACCTTGAGAGAGCTCCAGCAGCTGCTTTCTTCCTTTGTGGCAACCCTCAGGTACTGTGCCTACCAACTGCAGCCAGCTCCTTGTAACGGGGTTGTGTAACCCAGTGTGTGAGCGCTGGATGTGTGGCCAATTGTAAGAGATTTTTGCTTCTTTTAGAAATAGTTTCTTTTGAAAAGAACAAAAGAACACTTTTTTTTTTTTCCCCCCTTTCCTTTTCCATTCCTAAAAAGTGTTGCTTTCCTGTATTTATTTTCGTTAAATACACTCTAATCATTCAAAGGGGAGGTAAGAAGTTGCTGATGCTAGTAGTCCTCTGCTCTGTTGTCTGTGTGGAAGAATGAGCTACAAGGGTTGTGGAAGCCACAGGCAGTGGTTGTTAATAGAAGAACAAATAACTTCTTCGCTTCTCCTGTCCCAACTGAAGATTTCAGTGTTAGAGTGCAAAAGTTACAAGGGATGCTGTTCAGAAGTGCTGGGGCTGCCACTTCTGGGCTCATGGCATTGGGAAATTTGGGGATGTGTTCAGTCAAAAGTCTGCTGGCATCAGAACCTCCAAACACTTTTTCTGTTAAGTCCCTCATTCTTATGCACTTGTTGCTGTTGTTTCAAAACGTGTCATGGCAATCGTATCATTTCACCAGGACACTTTGTCTTCCCATTCAAACACTGCGGAGCATTGAGCTCTGCCTATTTGTGAGGCGCTGGGGCAGAGCTCTCTGTTGGGTGTCTCCTCTCCAACAGGCAAGGAACAGCACGACGCTCACCCCCGTTTCAGTTTGGGAGGCTGCAGAGGTGAAAAGCCAGCATGCTCTATTGCTACCCAATCTGTTTGCTGGAGGGGGCTGCTGGTCATGCAGGTGATACAAAGCAGGGCTCAGTTTTCCCCCCATGTCACAGCAGCCTGCTGCATCTGTCTTACAGGCTGCAGACCTCCACTGCATTCTGAAGTCTTGCCCCAATGTGCTCTCGCAGTAGCCCTGCTTGGCTCCATCCACTTCTGCTTGCCTTGTGCAAGAGCCTGTCCATTGCCAGAGCTGGTCTTTGGGCAGTGGGAGGTTGGTTTAGTTTGGATTTCTTGGGGTTTGGTTGTGTTTTGTGTTTTTTTTTTTTCCTTTTAGTATGTAATTCGTCAACTGAATTTCAGTTGACTAAAACATCAACTGAAATAACTATTGACAGAGACTGTGGGTCCTCTGAAGAAAATCTATTGCTTTTAGAGTAACATAATTGGCATAAAAATGTTATCTGAAGTAATGTAGTAACAGATTAAGGTGGCTGTTGCTAATTGTTCTCTGTACGTGTTCAACTCTGAAAGCATCTTAGTAATTTTGATTTCTATTTTCTCTTCCAATAATACTTGTGTCGAGTTATCTTCCTTTCTACCACTCTCAGACCATCTCGCCCTTTTCTCTTTCCTTGACTCCACTTCATGTTGTTTCAAATTTAAGGTTGTCAGTAACTAAAGAATTTAAAATTAAAACGTCTGCAACATTTATACTGGATTTAAGCAAATTGACAACATAATTCTAGAAAGTCAAATGACTTTCGTCTTTGCATTCCTCTAATGGGCATGCAAGTAGAGAATAATATTGGCAAATTTCTATTTCTAGTAATAGCTAAAGTAATAACTGAGATTGTTCCATCAGCAATGATTGTACTCATCATGAAGTCTCCATTGCTGAAGAACAGAGGAAGCTGCACAGTTTTTAAAAAAAGAATTTTTAAATATATAGAGAAGTGCTGAAAGGCACTCAGAGCCACATGGAGCAATTGCTTCCCTGCTGAAAAAAATATTGGCTACTTTGCTACTCATTATTTTACAGATTGCTTTATAACCATGGTTAAGAGAATGGGACCTGTTGCATAATGTATATATTTTTTAATGCTGTAATTGTTTCATGTTGATTTTCATTTTACTGTCTACACAGCCTCGTTAGAAATGGAATATTTCTAATGAGTATTTTCACGAACCACATCTGAGCAGTAGCTTTGCCTAAAGACCCATGTGGGATCATCCTAACTGATGTACCTTAGCTGCTTCTCCTGTAGTGTCCTGGTAATCTTGGTGCATGCATGTATCAAAAATGCTACGTATTTTAAAATCTGTATATTTTCCATTATTAAACACAGCAAAGTAAAATTCAGCATAGTATTTTACACTATTTTAAGAGTGCATAGGAGTTAGTTCCCTTCTTGTGATCAGAGGGCTTAGAGTTGTTCAACATGGTATTCGATATAATGATGACATTTATTTTATTTCCTTGATAAGCATTCAAATCTTTATGAGCACGTCTGATGGATTTGACTGTCAGAATGAGTGACACCAGCATGTAGTGCCGTTGTCGCTCTCAGTCCCTTCCGTCCTGCCAGCTGGGGTCGGTGCCTCGAGGGTGGCCCAGCTTGAGCTCAGGCCCACATGAGCCTTCTGAAGGCTCACCCCATTAATTTTTGACTTACAACCACATTATTGGAAAATATTTTGTTTATGGGTTTGATTGTATATTTAAAAAAAAAGAAGGCAACTTAAAGAGGTAGGAAAAAAAAAAACAACAACTAGTTAAATTGCATTTGTGCTAATTCTGGACCTACAGAAAAGCCCACTCAAGTAACACCATTGACTTCAATCACATGCCAGGTTTAGCAACCAGTAAGCTGATGAACTTGGGCTCTGGACAGGCTCCTGGAGCTGTGTACTGCACACAGATACCACATCAGTGAATGGGTGCAGTAGGGTGGGGATTTGATGCTAAGATTGCATTCCTCATTATCCAGGAAAGTCAGTTTGTACCAAAGTTCAGATCATCATCAGGCAATATATTGTGATGCACATAGAAGAGCTCTTTGTTTCCTCTTGTATTCACATCTGCCTGCTTATTAGCCCTAAAATTGGATTTTGTTTCCATAGACAATACTTCTTTGCATTATTAACTACAAATATTCCTAATCATTCTCAAAAATATATCACAACATATTTGCAGTGGTTCCATGAGGCTTTTTTTTTTTCACAGTAGCAAGGCCATCTAAACTTTATGAGGAGGGTTAAAAAAAATGAGACATGCATGCAACATGTAGGTGAAAATTTGGCGTGGTTTCAAAGCCATCATGTTAGACACGTAGTGTATTGTTCCAAAAAACAGTCTAGTTCCAAATCTAAGCTTCAAGGACTCCATCTCTCTCTTTTGTCTGGAGCATGAGCCCATACCTACAGCCTATTTAAAGTTGTTTGGTGGTTATAAATCGTAAACAAAACCAGTAGCTTTCCTTTGATACGACTTTGAATGTGTTTCTTTATTTTTAAAATAATCACGATGCATATGTAGCGGTGACATTAATTACCACATTGGATATATAAAATGCCAGTTTATTTGCACAAAATTTCCTCCTTAATGATTGCTAGATGTGCAAATTAGGCCAGCATTTACTTTTGCATACACTGGAAAAGGTGTGCCTTTGCTACAGAATAGATAACGAGTAAACCCATCAGGAAAATGCCCAAAGCGCACATCATTTCTGCTGTAAAACAAATAGCTGCTCCCCTGCTACAAGTGCCCCTTCTGCAGTAATGTTTTAACACATAAAAACTTTAATATATTAATCCTGCAGTAAAAAAGTCATTTTTGAGTGAACACAAGGTCTGTGAAGCCAAGTCATTTTGCTCTGTAACGACATATACATAACTGTTTTTAGAGCATACTAAAATTATAAGAGTGCAAGTCTCTGCCCAATTTCCATTCCTGTTTCCATTATCTGCAAAACAGGAACATATCTGAAGTTAAGGGAATATTTTGTATAAAGTACCAATCATTTTTATTACTAGGCATGGTATTTGTTTTATTTTCATGTATCTGCTATACTCAAGGAGAACGCAGCTTGGCATTCTGAGCGTATTTTAAATATTAAATTGGCTAAGAAATACTCAACTGGGGATCTCAAACAGGTCAAGAAAAGGACCCAGTTGTGTGGAGAGTTATATAATTTAGAAGATACGGGTTGCAGCCCACTATTCCTCAGATTTCCTGTATTGCTTGGTTTTAGTCCTACCAGAAATACGTACTTCATGGTATTTTGGCTGCCATCTCTGATACTAAAATGGAAAAATGAATTGTGGGGGTGGGAGAAAAAAATGAAAAATCCAGATCAGCTATAAGAATTTTACGACTACAACCAAATTTTGGGTTGAGCCCACTTCATGTTGGGGGCTACCATGCAGGTCAGCCCTTCGGTTAGAGAAATGCACTCCTTCCTAATCGGAAGTGGTTTTCTCGTGCCAGAAATTACACTACTTCTTCAGAAACTGAGCATGTGTGGGTTCAGCTCCTGGCAAGGACAATTTTTAGCATTCAGATAGTGTGGTGCCCTAGAAATAACTACGATAGACAGACAGAAAGAATGAGTGAGGTTAGCACACTAGTCACAGTTACAATACTGAGTCATGTGTATATATTTATTTCACTGTTGATTGCCAAAGGCAATGCAAGAGTTTGAGACTGGGTCACGTTGCACAAAGGACATCTGCAGTATTGCTCTGAGAACGATACGGTCTTGTCAGAGCCAAAATACCAGATATAAAAAGGACAAAGCACCAACTTTAGAAACACAGATACAATGGTAGTGCTGAGCTTTCTAATGATAGGAAATTAATTTGACTCTTATTTTATATTGGATTACATTAAACTCAATTTGTTTATAAACTGTCTAGTGTTGATTTCCCTAACAGAGATGAAACGATCTGTCCTTCAGTTAGCAGCTCCTCAAACAGGGACAGTCTTTTCTGTGTCTTTTGGAAACCATCTAGTGAACAGTTTGTATTCAAAGAGGAAATGATAAAATTAGGATGAAGATTCCAGAAATTCCACTGGGGAAGGTGTTTGCAAGGATTAAAAAATCAATAAATACTTTAATGCCTCTCCAACAGCGTGCAGCTATGCCAGTACTCAGGCTGGGCTTAGTGGAGCTTGCTGGAAGGCTGGCAAAATGCGGATTTGATAATGACTTCCAGTGATTTCATGGAATATTTTTTAGCTCTCAGGAAGAGTTAAATTATCTACCCAGTGTACTCTGGGGCATCTGTAAAGGAGGCTGGAGACATAAATATTGATTACTGTCAGCCAATGCAAATTCTTATTGGAATCAGTCTATTTGAGTAAGAAGGAGAAATTGTATAATAACAATTTTTTTCACCAGAAGAGGCAGCTGAGACACCCGCTATTAGTGCAGCATTCATTATCTGTTTCTTTTGGAGCAGTTATTTCTTTCCTTGCTCTGCTCAGAAGCATTTCCAATCTGTTGTTATTACTTATCCTAATACCAGAAGAAGTATTGTCAGAGCAATTAGGAGTCCCGAGCCATTTCGAAGGCTCATTGCAGTTAGTTTTGTAATGTCTTCCGCAAGAGTTTGCCATCCAGCTACAGTTTAGTATCCACTAAAAGTTAGTGAAAGGAAAGGAACTGCTCACAGAGAAGAGAAACCTCAGGGCAAGGCGAAAATCTTGTGACTCTCTGCGCAGCTGTTTGGCAAGATGAAGTTTCTTGAAGCTACCAAATATTTAGTGCACTGAGCAGAACTGCCTGGTGTACTTCTGGGAGGTAATCTGAGAGAGAGCCCTGCTGCCTTGCAGATGAATTCCTGCATGACAAGTGGCAGACGATGTGCCACAGCCTTTTTGTTTCAAAGGGTTGCTACGATGCAGCCTACGCGCTCGTACTACTGCTTTTCAATATGCTTTTCAAGATGGTTTTTGCTCACTTTCCCAGTTCGGGTAGCAGCATCCCGTTGTACTCCTTATTTCAATCGACATGACAGAAACGGGAAGGGCTCACGATGCAGAAATCTGCACGGGTCCTGAGCCCTCACAGCCCTGTCAGTCAGTTTGCCTCCTCATGCCTCCTGTCTCCCCGCAGCCCCAACTCCTCTGCTCCTGCAAAATGACTCCACAGGCACATGGCTGGCTCTGGGAGAGCCCGTTTCCATTGCAGCTCAACTTCTTGCACCCTCCTGCAGCCGGGCACTGGAGGACCAGGAGCATTGCCTGCCCTCAGCGGCACCAGCAGCCGGAGCGGGAGCCAGTGCAGCGCCGCCGTCCCCAAGGCAACCACACATGGCGTAGCCCTGGCAACGCGCTGCAACGCGCTGGATGGATGGAGCCCCAGCCAAAAAACCCGTGCAGTTTTTCCACTTGCAAAAACACTTGAAAATTGCTAAAACATGGCGTAAAAAAAAAAAAAAAAGCAAGAAAAGGCAGCACTGAAAAGCATCACTTTTTCTGTACAAGATGGATAGCCGCAGACATAATGGTTTTGTCTTTGCTATGTGAGGGAAACAGCTTTGTGATGATCTTTTCCTTTACTTGTACGACTTATAAAAATAGGGCACGTGTGTGGTGCATATGTGTACAACTTAGGAGCGCAAAAATAGTGTGTGCGTCACAGCGGGAGTAGATAGCATACCCTGAATTCTTGCGTGGAATATGCTGTGTCTTCTGTTTTCAATTTAGTACAAGCAGTTGAAAAAAGTTAGCATGAGGTAGAGTGGTTTATTTCTTTATTTATAGTCTGTTTCTCTTTTGTGTCTGTTCCTACCTATGTTTGAGTGCATGTATGTACACACTTATTTCCACTGCCTGCTTTAAGGGGTTATTTGCTTTTAAACAACAGGAGAGTGACCTTAAAACACTTTTTGTATTTTGCAGTGCAGAACACATTTATATTTCATTTTGCTCTTGTGATTTCTACTAGACTATTCGTGGTCATCATGTTCTTGTATAGGTGCTGTTGTTCCAGACAGGGGAAATGGAGACCTTCCCATGGGGCAGGGCAGGGTTTCACAGCCCTGGCCGAGGGCAGGGCCTGGGGCAGACACAGCTCCTTCCTGGGGGTTGGCCCCGTGCTCAGTTTGACAAAGGCGTGCTGTCAAGGACGTGTTAGGGGGATTATGTAGGAACTTGGAAACGGAAGACTAAAATTACAGCCTGTTTAAATCCTAACCCGTAATTCAATTTGACTGTACCTCAGTGGTTTCAGCAGTCAGAGCTCGGAGGGCGTAATTTGAAGGTGGTTTGTAAATGAGAGTAAAAGGCTGCTTGGCACCGCCATGCCGCGCAGAGCTGCGGGCTGCCTGCAAGCGCTGGCGAGCGGTGTGTGCTCTGTCAATGGAACCGTGCACCCATCGAGCTCGGCACTGGCACAGCACCACGTGTGCTCCAATGGCGGTGGGACCGAGCCTCCCTCAGGCTGCTCAGCCTGCCCAGCTCTGGTGCCGTACGGAGAGGTCCTTTTCATCAGTGACTTAAAATGCTGAGAAAAATGAGTGCAACCATTCATGGGACTCATGGTCATAAAATACGTCAGCTCACACCTTTGACTGTTCCAATTCTAACTCCGAAGTGGCCTTGGTTTAATACTTCAAATGCAGCTTAGAGTAGCTAGGAATGAACTATTATAGATGTTTCCTAAGGAAATACAAACTTCTGAATGTTTGAAGACTTCCTGCCCTACTGAGCATGGTTTTCCTCTGCATGACCATCGCTGTCACTTTGTCTTTTCCTCTTTCCTTTTTTTTTTTTTTAATTTGTTTATTTATTTTTGCTTCTCCTTGTTAGTCAGCATTTGTGTGTTCAGGTGGCATTTTAGAAGTATTTCCCTGTTGCTTTCAAAACACAGGATCCAGTTTTCCATCATTATAGCTATACCACTGTGTAGCTAAATGCATCTATTCAGTCCAAACATAGGCTGTGAATAATCAGAAAGGGTTAAAGGGTGTTTGGACTTGAAAATATTACTCAACAAGTCCCATACACAGCTATAAGTCATGATGTTTCCTTAATTTTTTTATTTTATTTTTTTGTGGTGGATCAAAATGGATTGGGGTGAATTGGGGTCTTTGGGGAAGGGCTATTGCTATTCTTTCTATTGTGTTCTCTCTGCATGTCACCAGATAGTACTCGTGACCTTAGTCAAGGTTTGACATGAAACTCCTCTGTTTCTCAAAGTTCACTGTGCTAACTTTGATACTAAATGTTCAAAATACTTTATTGGGATCATGCACAAGCTTTTTAACAAATAATTGTTATTATACACGTCTGCTATAGATGAAACTTCTTTCCCATGCTACATGCGAGTGATTGCCACTCTGCTATTGTCATTAAAAAGAGAGATGATAAAAGCTCTGTCTGAAGCTGTAGATGTTCTGTCAAAATTTCAAAATATATTTGGGGTTTCTTAATGGTATATGCATATATTCGGAAAAGGAATAGGATTTGTGTCTCTTTTTGGGGTACATGTGGCTTTCTCAGCTACGTCAGACAAAGATTGTTGCTAAATGCTCAGTCTGTAGCATGATTACTATTTGGTAGTAGCAGCTGAACTCATCTTTTAGGACTTGATCCTATGCCTTGAGCTCTTATGACTTGGTCCACAGATGTTTCCTCATTGATTCCATCAGAAGAAAGATCAAAGAGTATAGTGCATGGTTGTAGAAATATTTTGTAATTGTCCTGGTTACAAATGCTAAATACTAAGCAGAAGCCTCAGCTTTATCAAAACAAAAGGACTTGTGTGAGGGTACCAGTGAATGGTCCCAGCAGAGCTCTGTCCCCTTGCAGACATAGCTGTGGGAGTAGCTGTTGTATGGGTGGCTACACTCACATTTGATGACTTCACTCTGTCTGTACCAAGTCACCATATACAAGTAAAACAATCCCTACTCCTAAAATCAGAGTTTTGTTCTTATCAGCTGTTAACTTGGAGCACATTTTTGGAGCACAGTGGGCTGCAGTAACAGTGGAATCCCTGTTGCTTTCGGGCCAGTGCCACATTTGATCACAGGCATTCAGGAATATTTACACCCGCTTGTAATCCTGTGGAGAGTATTTAACCTTACTATTAAACACCACTTATTAACATTAATTAGTGTTTAGGTTTTACCTTCACAGGAAGGTAAATCCCATACAGTCATTAGCTGAGTACCTGCTTTTCAACTAAATGATTCAGAAGTACTGAAAATGTTTGTAACCAGTGATTTTTTTTTTAATCAAACTATTTCAGAACTCCGAAATACAGCATACAGACCAGGCAACTGTAGGAATGTTATCAGAAAAGAGATAGGGTTTTAGCTTGGTATTGAAAGTCAGTTTAGTACCCTTTTCACTTTTTTAAAGCAGTAGCGAACCATTTACTTTTGCACATGCTGGTTTCAAAAGTCTACATAACCTCCTGAAACCTGAGTAAATTCCAGAAATACATGTACAATATGATACGTCATAAAGTAGATACCAATATATTGCGACTATATATATACATGTCTGTGTGGCTGTGTTTATGAACACCACCTGGTGTTCATTTGATACGGAAGGCCACCCTACATCGTCCGCATAAATTCTGTATAAATCCCCACGGGTCTGCTAGAGCTTAGTAGCCCCTGCAAGGAGTGTCTACAGTTCTACAGTTGCACTGGCTGATGTGGATGTGTAACAGAGTCCGTAACCTCAAGACAAGCACTTATTTCAGGGAATTAATTCACTGTGGTTGTTGCACACTACCAATCACCTAACAAGAAAGCAATTTGCACAGCCCTCTCCAGACTGTAACTGCATCCAGCCCTGAAATTCTATTTTGGCCTTTGGTTCCTCTTTCCCATCTGGATTCAGAATGGTACAGAGCTTTACTTTAGTTAGTGATAAGCTCAGGGTGGTTTATATTTCCTTTTGGGGCTGGTGAGGAAGCCTTACTGAATCCACTTAAAACATTAGATGTTAATTAAAGTTTAGCCTCTCTAGTGGAAGCTCTTCAGCTCCATCCCAGACAAACCAGCAGTATGGACATCCTACAGGTGTGCCAGAGGTTTACATACCTAAAAGTTCTTGGAGAAATTCCCCACCACAGCCCATGCTGTCTGCTCAGGATGAGCGACAGAATTTGTCAGACTTGCAGGCTCTGCGCCCAGCGAGCCTCCAAGCTCAGACTCAAGGCAAATCAGAGCTTGCTGGGTATTTGCTTGCTTGCGTGTGCCAGGAGGACAGGAAAACCACCAGCAGTGCCTGGGCACGCAGCCTGCAGGGAAGCTTCCAGATGTCAGGAAGAAAGTCAGATGGGCAGGAGGCAGAGCACGGTAACACCTCAGCAGCTCCAGACCTGCTGTTTTCAGAGCAGCACAGACTTAGCTAACATGCGGCGCTGACCTCCAGGCTGTAGCCATCCTGAGAGAAGGTTCTAGGGCTCTGTACTTCCAAAATTCATGAAAAACTCTGCTTTTTGCAGAGGCAAAGAGCTCACAAAGCAAAACTGCTGAATTTCACACTGCTCTACCCCAAAATGTCCTCAAGCACATAGTATAGCAATGGCTAACTTGGACTGCCAGAGCTCTGTGATATTTTCATTTGTAATCCTTAATTCAGCGTACTACAAAGCTGGGCTTCAGGTAATGATGACACTTCAGGTGGACTGGGTATTGATTTTGGTAAACTACTTTCCCCCCTCCTGGTAGTAAAAGTATCGGTTTCCAGATAATATAGTGGCTGCCAAAACATTTGTCACCTGTACACTAAATAAGAATTGTAAACATCTGGGAAAGGTAATACACTATGTACCTTTCTGTGGTGATTTTTCACGTCTTTGTAATTCAGACATAAACGAAGATGACTGTGGTACATAACTGTAACAAGTGCCTTTAAGTACATTATAAAGTGTCACCATGGCAACATCCTTCTGCTCATCGTATTTATAGTGAGAAAAAGAAAACAAGCAAAAATAATATTAACCCTGAAACCTTTCTGAAATCTAGAGGTTGAATGAGTATCCAAAGTCAGGGTTCTTCTTTTTAGCAATGTGTAAAGAGCCTTGAACACGTTACCAGCGAAATAGTAACCAAAGGTAGGAGCAGAATGTTTTCTTCTGATTTCACTTTATATAAAAATACCAAATACCTAGTTTTTGTTTGAGTCACTGTGACCAGATACAACTTGCTTGCAATAGAAGAAAGTTGGAAAAAAAAGCACGTTTGCTCAGCTCTTGGGGGACCAAATCATGCCGGGCATGACAAAGGAGCAGTCGCAGAAGGCCGGAGGAGCAGCACTTGAGAAGCTCCCCCTCAGACATCCTCCTCTCCCCTGGACTCTGGCATCATGTGAACCTGACTCTGAACTGACTGGCGTCCTTCCTGTCAGGGCTCGAAGGAGTGGCAGTGTTTTTTCTGTTTTCCTGCTGCCGCATTTCTGCAAGGTCTTTTGAAAGCCTGGAATGCCCGGGTCAACTGGAAGGAATCACGTAGAAGCGTGACAGGGTGCCCTGCTGGAGAACTACACATTAAGTGCTCCTCTTAGCATCACCTCCTGGGCTACAGCTGAAGAATCTTCCAGATAGCATGCTGCAAAATAATTCTGGATCCCAGCAGTTATATCCGTTCTTGCATTCTCTCTGTGCATCTCCCCATGGTCTCCACAGCCCCGTGTTAAAGGAACACGTTCTTCAAGCAGTGTGAAAGAGGAGTGCAGGCTCAGCAAAAGGCTCAGCTAAAGCTCAAGGCAACCAGAGTGTCTCAGGCCACCAAAAAGGAAAATGGGCAGATTCTTAGGTAGCTCATACAAATTCCTTGCAACTGTGGATGTCTGTGGGTGGTCTGAATATCTAAACAAATTGTACCACTTCGTTACTGAGGTATCGGTACCGGGTCTGGAATTTAACCACCTACTTCAGAAATTATTGGACTTCTTTCACTCTAGTTCATTCCCATTCATCTAACTATTTTAGAACAAGTTCTTTGTTTATATTCAATATAAATAGGGAAGGAAGCTAAGGGGAAATAAAAAGATTCTGAATTAAACCCAAAAAATCCAACTATTTTTAATCCTTCATGAATTTTTCATTACTACTTCCCACAAAACACCTCCTGCCTTCTCCAAATGTTCTAAAAAGTGCTGCCATTTTTGGTAGATAAAAGCAGGATAAAATAATTGTATTAAGCAAAATTCCTTCCTTTTTTCTCAAACAACTGCTATATAGTGATTTTTCACCTGATGTCTTCTGCAGTACGAATAACTTCTTTAACTGTCAAGAGAGTGAAAGCTGTTAGCTGTGCTTACAGACCCATAAGGGAGCTTGAGCACAGGGACAAACTTAAGAGGCCCTTTTGCTCATTTAAACAGAGAATTACAGAACAGAAGTTCATTCTATTCTATATGTTCTTGTTTTTAAAGGAAAAACTGTAATTCTGGTACCAAAACAAGGAGGAGATGCTCTGTCCTTATGCTGTGTCCATCAGTATTTTAGCCACTGTAACCTGAGTGAGTTGGAGCAGGGAAGGGTTTGGAGGAGAGGCCGACAGACCTGCTGGGAGAGATGGTGCTCTGCATCTCTCAGGCTGGAAGAAAAAACAGTCTGAAATCTAGCAGAGGTGGAATTTGCTAAACGTTGCATTTAGAGCTGATCAAAAAACTTGTCCAAGTTTGGCTCCCTTTCTTCTACAGATATTTTCCCATACTAAATCAGGTTGGATGACAAGCAGGCATGACACCACACAGGTCACCTGGGCGTGAGGACCAGCTCTATCTGCATTTAGACCTTTCCCCTGCTTCAGGATTGAATGCACAAAGTGCTTTTCCCCTCATTTAGGTCCTGGCAAAAGAAAGAGGCAGGCAATGCAGTGAGCAGGAGACAGAAGCCACAGTAGTTTATTTTGGAAATACTGAGCAATACTTACCAAATTTGTTCGTATGGGGGCAGCGTGTATTGACCTTGATCAGGGATCCAAACTGACTGTGTCAGGCGTTGGACAGAGATGGCCTTACCAAGGAACAGTGAGTGAAAAATGACACCCTCCTTTAATGCTCGCTCTGCTCTTCGTGCAGGGCCCTGGTACATCTGAAATGAAGCCCTTGCTGAGGGTGGCTTGCCCTTGACTTCTAAAAGCTGAAACCTTGAGCTGCCTAATACTGTGACACAGGGAACAGTAAGGGAGAAAATGTTTTTGTTCTGAGTGTGTTCTAAGCTATAGAGAAAGTGCATATTTTGCCACTCCGGTGCCCAGAGTGATCAGCAAAGCCTAATTGTTTGCTTAAGCAGCCTTTGGAGCAGCGAGAGCTAACAGAGCTATAAATTGGCAGGGCTGGCCAATGCAGTTGAACAGCAAAAAGACTTTCAAAGAGAGGGTTTTGCTCCCAAGTGCTTATTGTCAGCTCTTTGAGTTAAACAGATTTTAACAACCCAAACAAAAACTCCACAGGGGAGCTTTTTACAAACAGAAAACAAAGGAGCTGGGCTCCAGCTACATCAAAGCTTCCAGGCCTCCCTAACCTCTGGTGGCAGCTTGTTTCATCCAAGGCCCCTAACTCAATGCTAATGTCAGTTTTCCCGCCCACCAGTGAACCATTTGGGGGAGTTCCCTGATCTAGCTTTTAGCTGACTTCAGAGAAGAAACAGGCTTGCTTTACGCAAAGCTACAACCATCCATCTGCCTTATGGAACCGTGGTTGCCCCCACAAAAGGTGTATGAATGCTGTGCTGCTGTGAAGCTGCAAAGCCTCAGGTGCGACGGAACGTGGTCACGTTGAACCCACCCTGTTCAGATTTCCTTTGCTGTGCCAGCTGCCTTCTCTTGTGCAGGCTGGGAGGATCACAGGCAAGTTTGGGTTGGTATCCCTGTAGCACACAACCCGAAGATAAGATGATGTGGTACATTTTTGTCTTTTTTTCACTTCCATGTTTATCCCTCAGCCCGGTGTAAGTATGTGTTAGTAATAAGAGATTGCAAGTTATAAAAAGTTCATGGTAGTGAAATTCCAAGCACATTTAAGAGAGAAGCATGTTAATTTTAGTTTTGCTTTTTTTTAACATGTTTTTTCAGAATATGACGACATTTAACACTGCAGTTAAAGGGGGGATGTTCTTGAAGCCCTGGATAATAAATGACAGAGCAGGATGCAGCCCCAGTGGAACAAGTGGCTGGACCAGCTCCTGGCTGCTTCCCTGTGACATGACACAGCGGGGTACATGCCGCTCTGGTAAGTCCGTACCTGATGGAAAGAATGCACTGGGTGGTAAAAAGTAGGAAAGGAAGATTTGGAAAGAGAGCAGAAATGAAATATGTTGTTGTACATGTTGTAGGTACAGTTGAGATTTCAGTTGTATGAAACCCATTGGCAGAGGCAAAATGCTTGTGCAAGGGGAGGGAGGTTGCATAGAAGACATATGAATGGTTAGATGTCTTTCCCACAGACAGCACTGGGACCTAACTGTGTCCACAGAACATGTAATTTTTATCAAGAAAAAAAGTAATCACGAATATTAAAAAGAAAAATGCTTAAAGACCCCACAAAACAAAAGTTTTTCCTCTGGGTCACTCTAAAAGAAAGTCTTTCTCTCTCCAAGAAACAGTCATATTTTTCATGTTTCCGTAAAGTCACTGTTCTCTAGTCCTCTTGTAGGGGCTTTTCAGACAATATTTTACTACCTTTAATAAACTAGAAAGCTTTGAAGACCTTATCCCTTTCTTTGGTCTTCTCTGTACCTCCAGGTTTCCTAAGCCAAGTAGGTGATTGCGTAATCCTGAACAGTAGTACAGGCTTAAAAATATCTTTTCACCTAGGATCATCCTGCTTTTCATTGTGTCTGTGTAGGCTGAACAATTCTGCCTTTGCCATTGTATGTAAAAGATTTATTTCTGTCATCAACCGGAACATGCCATATATACAGACTCCTCTTGAGACCTCCATGGCTGGTTACATTTTTAGCAATATCTCACAGACTGCAAAATACTGACATGTCAACCAGATGCTTATTGTATTAAAAGAAAATATTTTTGATCCTGTCACATTAAAAGTTGAAAGTGCAGGCTCCAGATGTTTCTGAGTACCTCATTTTCCTTCCTTTTGTGCCATCATAAGGAATCCGGTCCAATTAAATATTTGTTTCTCAGGAGGAGGTGGATGGTAGCGAGCGCAAGTGCAAACGTTCATTTTTTCCACTAGATCAAGTCCTCTTTAATTGTGTGAAAATTGACAGTTCTCACAATTGTGAGAAATCGTTTTCAGTGGATAAATGTCGTGAAAGAAAAGTGTAAACTTCCTGTGATAGTGATTGCAGGGCAGCACAGAAAGGATGTAGTTACTCATGCAGCCTCGTACAGAGAGCTTCTTACAGCCTCACACAGCCTCTCACACAAGTCAGTCCCCAGGGCTGCTGTCAGAGAGCCAAGTGGCAGTGTCTGGGGGGACCAGGCTAGGCTAGACCAGCCATCCCAGCCTCACCACGCCGATGCACTCAGCAGAAATAGGACCAGCTTTTTGGAAGCTCATTGCTACAGTTTTGTTCTCAGTGTAACTAGGCAGTAATCACAAATTGTAAGGGGAATTTTAAAGATTACATAATTCCTCTTAGTCCTACTAGTCCTGTAGTTTATGTGTTTGAGTACTTTTTTTTTTTTCTTTTTTTTTTCTTTTTTTCTCTTTTTTTGCAGTAAAGAATGAGTTGCTGTGACTCTGAAGGGAAGAGCTTAGGTCCGGTTCTGAGATTCAGTGTATATTGTTTGTGCTCCCACCAATTTTGCTCCCAGTTTATTCTGTGCTGCAATAGCAGAAGAGGAAAAAGATGCAGACATGTTAGATTTAAGATATCTGTAAAGCTTCGTGTGCCACACCTGTGGGAAACATGCCTTCTGCTAGTTAGGACAGGGTTTCAAGTGCCAATGAAGTGGTTTTCAGCTGGACACAGGGAAATAGCAGTACCACCAGGGGAAGTATTTGACAGGCTTTCTCTAGACTGCTGTTCTGGCCAGCCTTACTGAAATGTTGAGTTCAAAACGCAGGAAATGCAGAGAGGGCATTCCCAAGAGAACAGGCACAAAAAGTCCATTTTGTGTTAGGCAGTTTAACAGTTTAGCTCATTTAGCTCAACAAAAGAAGGCTGAGAGGAGATGTGATTGCTCTTGGAAAATGTATCTGCACAGTAAATAGCAGAGAGGAAGAGAGACAGAACAGAAAAATGGCTGTTTGTAAACTGGCCACAGCTAAAGTAGAAGCAGGTTTCTAACTTGCAGAGAGGTTAGGTTGTGGAACAACCTAGGAGAGCATCAGAGATGAAAGGGTTTCAGTGGATTTCTGAAGTACAAAATTCCAGGCAGCGTGCAGTCACCAACTCAACCTCTTTGTTTCAGTCTCACCTTGCTGTAAAAGCATGTCAACTCCATGGTTACAACGGGGTTTTGACCACAGCAAAATTTTCATTGAGTGGCTTGTACACTTGGATTTGAAATGTATTCATTCTAAAATTGAGGCAATTAGAAAGAAGTTTCTCACTTTGCTCTCTGAATGGTGGGTGTTGGATTAGAAGTGAATGTCCTGTCTTTTAGACTGAAGAGAACTTGATGTGGTCAGAACTTGAAAATTGGCACTAAAGAATCTGATTTTTTGAAAGATATCAGTGGAACATGTTCATGTTTTAAATTTCTAGCTTAGACTTTAAACCTGTGAAGAGGGATGTAAGAAAATATCTGGGAAAGCTGCGGTGGTTACAGTACCATAATTCTATAGGAAATATTTTCTACTATTATTAACAAAGCTTATTTTTACTTGTATTATGGACATCTTTCACTACTTGTCTTTTCTCAATCTTCAAGATACGCACGCAGTGTAAGCTCTGAATGAAATGTGTGATTAGAGACCCTTTAAGATATGTATTTCACTTCAGAAATAGAACGGTCAAACACTGATAATTAGGTATATAGCCCCTTCAGTATTGTGTCTGAGAAATGTGCTATTTCTAATGTGTCTATTTCTAGTGCTACCAGAGAGAGAAACTCTTGTAGTTTCACTCATCAAAAAACTTTTGAGTGTTAATAACGAAGGCATAGTAGTAAAAATATCCCTAACTAAAGGCAGATCTAAATGCCATGACAAACACTGAAACCTTTTGATGTCACTGCCTATTTGCTGTGGTAAAGTATCAAATATACTGTTACAACTACATGTAGAAACACTTCAAAATTACCAAAATCACGAGTTTAAAATTTGTAAATGCCAACATTTAAAATTGTCCATGTAGCAGCACTTGTATTTTTCAGTTGTACCCATGTTCCTAATCTCTAGGCAGTGTCCTTTTCTGCAGGAGCCTTGCCTCTTACCGTGCCAAGGGCGGACAGCTCTCCCAAAAGCTGCCCAGCACCTCCCAATACACTTCTTATGCAGTGTGTGGTACTGGCCTTATTTGTTTCTCACTGTTCAAACCATCTCAGAAGAGAAATAGTTCCCTCACAGACTTTTCTGTCTCATTTATCACTACTGTCTCTAAGGGCTTCACAATGACTAATTAATTTAACTTCACAAACTCTTGCGAGATAAGGGATGGCATTTAATTGAGGCACAGAGAGATGAAGGTCAAAAGTATCTCCTCACTTGGAGGTGCAGTTCTGAGGTGTTCTGAGCATGGTGTTTAGAACAATAAAGCTTTTTGTGTTCAAATTACAAATCATTATTCGTCTCAGTTGCAATAAATAGTGCTCAGCATTTCTGTCAATCAGGATGTAAGCTCAGGACAGACACCTATAAAATAAGAAATGAGGAGTTATGAAAAATTTGCTTTAAGTGCCTCAGTTAATGACAGGAGGACAGGAAGCCTTGACAGATGCAGAGCTATAATGTGAAGCAGCATTTAACATTCAGGACATGTTTTCTTTTCCTGCAGCTCCTGTCTCATTGTCAAAGATCACCTCCTCCAATGGTCCGCCTTGATGAGCAGGAAATCAAGGAAAGGCAGCAGGAAGCCTGCATGGATGAACAAGTTGCTCCTGACTAAGCTCAGCAATAAAGGGAATGCATACAAGACACAGGGGCAGAGACAGGTGACCCAGGAGGAAAACAGAGGCACTGGCCAAGCTTGCAGGCATAGGCCTTGGAATGCCAAAGCCCACCAAGAATTGAATCTGAGCAGGTTCATGAAGGGCAATGAGAAATGCTTCCACACGTACCTCAGCAGGAAAAGGAGGACCAGGGAAAATGTGAGCTGACTGCTGAATATGGCCAGGATCCCAGTGGCAAAGGATACAGGAAAAACCTGCTGTACTCAATGCCCTCTTTGCGTCAGTCCTTACAGGTAAGATCAGCCTTCGGGAATCCCATATTCCTGAGACACATTTCCTGGGAAAGTATGAAGCAGGGAAGAGGAACCCTTGGTGGAAGAGTATCAGGTTAGGGAGCATTTAAACAAACTGGACATACAGAAGCCCATGCGACCTGACAGGCTGTGCCCACAAGTGCCAAGGGAGCTGGCTGGTATCATCGCAAAGCCACTGTCCTTTATCATTGAAAGGCTGGGGCGATCAGTTTCCTGAAGATTGGAAGAAAGCAAACATCATTTGTCTCTTTGATAAAGAAGATCAAGGGAACTACAGGCCTCATCACAATCCATGAGAAGGTAATGAAGAAAGTTGCCCTGGAAACCACTTCCAAGGTTTGGTCTGTTCCTCCAGAAATTTTCTTCCCTAGTTTCTGCTTCCTTACCCAGTTCTGTTCTGTCTCCATCAGTTCACTTTTCAAGACCTGTTTTCATCCATCTCTGTCATTCCCCTATCTGCAGACCTTACTAGCCAATGTAATTTCTTCTCCATCCTCCTCCTTTAAGCTGTCTTTCCCCTTGCAAGTAGCTGTCTTCCAAATCAGTTTCCTTCCCTTTGGTTCTCACTTTTCCCCATCCCTGTTGCCTGTTCCTGTGCCCTTGTGCTACCTATTTGCTGAGACAGACTAAATGTTTCTAAATTGCTGAACTGCTCCTTCTGAAACTTTCTTTAGCTAAAAAATAGTAGCCTGAAGCAGACAGCACAGAAAATGCAACTCTCATGGTTGAAGTTGCTCAGTGCTTTAAGAAACTGAAAATACAATCTTACAAAGCAAAATGTTAAGCAACCTTAATAAGAGACAGACCTACTAACATGCAATAGCATTATCTTTTTTTAAGTGTCCAGGATTCCTAAATACTGTCCCAAACAGAATCACAGCTGATGTCCATTATAGCACAAAACAGCTTGCATACTAACCATCTATAAAAACATCTGATAAAAAGGTGTTTTTTTTCAGAAAACCTTGAAAATGCATAATGAATATTTCAAGTATTTGAAGACTTAAACTATATTTATCATTACTCTTCTGCAATTTTAATAACCAAACTATTGAAAACCAAAATATGCAAACAAGTACTGCCCAAAAGTTATTAACATAGAGTGACACTTAACCTGCAGAAACAAGCACAGCCCCCACTGATTCAGTGCATAGTTTCTGGAGGCCACTATTTGGAGCTCATGTCTGCAGCTGTGGAGTTGCATTATCAGTCTGTTGGTGTGAAGAAAATTATCTACCAACCTAAAGAATATAAATTACTCTATTGACATTTTTAAAGAATGTTTGTGAAATCAATAAACGAGTTCAAGAAAAATTGTAAAACCACAATAATTTTGTGAAAAGAAGAAAGTAAATTTATAGTTTAAATTATTTCCATGGTACTCTTCACATATATACACATATATAAGTAATAAATCCTGTGTTGGTAGCAAAAGATGATTTTTAGGATGTTGTTCAATAGCTGACAAGGATGAAGTCAACTGAAATGTATTTTTAACCAGAGGATAAATCCTGTTTGAAGGCTTTATGAAAGAACCTTATAAATTTAGACCAAAAGCATGAATTTATTTTATTCTCTGGACCTCAGTTTGGCTTTTAATCACAGGAAAGATGGTGTAAATCTGGAATACCTTCTTTGAAACCAGCTAGGGTTTTCAGAATGTATCCAAGAGCAGAATTTAACCCAGGGCCCCAAAGCAAGCTTTACTGAGCAGGAGACATTTGGTCTGGCTGCAGGGGGGAAAGGCTGTGGCAGCTGGCCAGCTTTTCTCCCCAAGAAGTGATGTCAGGCTCATCAGCAGATCCCTTTGGGCATCCAACATCATGGGAAATAGCCAGAGTGTCTTCTGAATGGCAACTGTTAGGGACAGCCAGCTGGTACCTCCTTCCAAAGGCTCATGGGAGATGGCTACCACCTAGAAGTGCCTTTCTGGTGGTTGGCCTCTTGTTTCAGGACTGCTGTGATTTGCTCTCAATCCTCAGTGTTTTCATGACATAATTTAATTTATGACCACAAGAAGTGCAACAAGAAAGGGAAAAGATGAAAAATATTATGCTAAATGCAACCCGCCATATACTTGAAAATGTAAACATCAAACTATTCCCTAGATATGTAATTACAGGCAGCTTCAAAGAGCGAAAGGCACATTTTCAGCAAATACATCGTATTTTGTGTGTGCTGCCTTTACTTGAAGGACAGTCTGCTTTCCACAGGAGCACAACAAACTGTTTTTAAAGGGATCATCAACCAGAGTTTGTGGCTGATCACTTGGCGCTCCCATGAGACATACAGAGTCATGACATGGAAAGGAAAATAAAAACACAAAAGCAAATGTTGCACATCTCCAGCATGTTCCTCTTTCCTTCCCAAGCCCCCAAGGGATGATATGCCAAGGCATGCTCTGGGGTGGTGGGACCCAGAATGAGCCATCCTCTGACACGTTCCCACTTCCCAGCTCTGTGAAATGAGCGCTGGAAAAAACATCAGGAGGAATCCTTCTGCTCCTGCTCCAGGCTGTCAGTGCCATCCAGGGAGCTAGAATGGCTGTGCTGGATGGCTGATTTAATAGCACCAACTGGTAATAAATACCCTTAACAGCCTCCCACCCCGCTGCTGCCATCACCCTTGGGAGCTGCACTGGGCTGCTGTAAATGTCTCCTCCTTTGGCCTCTGCACTGAATCGGGTCACGAAGTCCTGGCTCTGGAGAGATACACATGTAAGCCCTGGCCCTGTGAGCTTCCTGGTCTCTCTCCATGATCCTGGTCTACGCTGCCAGAACCAGCAGATACTCATTCCTTCACTAGCATGTTCCTCGTCGCATGGTGCAGATTTAACTGAGGTGCCCACTGCTGAGCACCACAAGGGGTGTGGGACGGGCCTTCTGCATGCAAGCTCCAGTACCAGCAGCAGGAAGTTCTCTTGCAAACCCTGCGTTACCTACCTCCATCTAATGGCCTTAATCCTCTCCCTTTGGAAGGGAAAGGCAGTCTGTGCAGTGGACTTCTGTCATCAGGTTGTAAAACAGGGTGTCTGTTGCTAAAACCTCAAGTTTATTGGCACTGCCAGTCTGATCTAAAGGCTTCTGCACTCAGTGGCTTTCCAGGCAGTGGCTTTTAGAGGAGATCCTGGTAATCAAAATTTACAGTTCCACTTCACGCAGGACTTCTAAGAGGACAGAACCTTTTAGGCATCTTGAGGATAAACTGAAATAAACAGTATTTTTCTACTGATCAGATGGCATCAGTACATTTTTTAAAATGCCTTCCTGTGCAAGAGAGAGAACCCATGTAAGTAAGCGCTTCACAGAACTCTATACCTGCTAGTCCCTAGCACTTAAATAGAAAACCCTGAAGTGTGACCAGACCCAACCCAAATCATCTTAGACATGTGGAAAGGTGGTCACCTCAGTGAGGAGGAGTAAAGGGTAATGTGTGTGTCCCGGTAAGGAATGGGTGAAAAGGAGAAAGCCCAGGCACCCAGACCAGGGAAGGCCTTTCTGCTCAGGTCAGGCTGATCCCTCCATAGCTGAGGGTTAGAGGGTGTCAAGAGCAACTAAAGAAGACATTTTTAACTTCCTGAAATATTTCCAATTTGTGGTAGTAGCAGCCCCTGTTTTTTTTTTCAGAGTTCTGGTAGAGGCAAAGCAAGCAGGAAAGCAACGTCTGTTTTACAGTCCCCAACACTTTGCTGCCTTGGGCAACTGCCTCCATTGGCTGTTCCATGTGAGAGCCACCTAAAAGCAAGCACTGATGAAAAAGTTCCCTGAATTCAGGCAATTTTATATTTGTTTTATCTTCTAAAACATTTTTCACCTCAAATAAAAAAGCCCAAGAAGATCAATACTGCCTAAGACCTGAAACATCCGACTTGCGTGTTCTCTCTAACAGCTTTCCCATTCTGAAACTTGTTAGCCTGTTTGTGGAGAATAGCAGCTACTTGTTAGATTTTTTGTTCCTCTTGTTCCTTCTTCTGCTGGTATTCTTTGTAATAACTAAAAAGATACCTTGGTCAAAAGATTTGGTGGAGATTCTTTGTGGAAGGAAAGAAAAATGTTATAGTTCGAATTTATGAATTAAGAGATTTCTTACTTAAGTTTTTCAAACTTTTTTCTTAAATAAATGGAAGGGAAAAAAAGTTTTAAAATGCCAGGAAGAATAATAAAAAATAAAAAAAAATCTGGTAGCAAAAAGATGAGCTGAGACAATTCTCATTTGCATTCTAGAATACATCTTTGGACAGCCCAGAGAATCAGATGGAGCCTGAGGATGCCTCTGTGAGTAATTTATACTCATGTTAAAATCTCTCTTGTCTGTGGCAGACCATTTTACCTCTGGCAAGTAGTTCCTGGTGTCCTAATTCCTAAATATGCATGTTTTGCATTTATTATCTCCAGCCCTCTGTGATGATGTTTGTTTCAGAATAAGCGTGGGGATTTATGTGGCTGCATTTGATTTGTCGGATGCTTGAAAGCCGAGGGAGTAACTTAAAGGAGAGAAACTATTTTCTTGTACTGTGAACAGGAAAAAAAATCAAACCATTCCTTAAATGTTAGGAAGATCCTCAGTCATTTCACTTTAACAGGCTTTCGTTTAGCAAATGTAGCTTGACAAGAATCAAATCCTCAGCATAATGTAGCACTTCTCTCTTTTGAATATTTGTTTCCATTAAGTGACTGACTGAGAGAAACTATCTTTATATTTTCTTCCATTTCTTGTGAGCAACAGTAGAGCAGCATCAACATTTTACATTTCTGATAATGGAATCAGACTATTTTTTATTATGACCCCAAGACATTAGTTGTACAAATGACCTAAGGGCAAGTGTTACTAGCAGCTGGAATTAGTAACTACAAATAAACTGCAGGGCTGAAAGGCAGAAAATTGTAGAGGTGGTGAACAATTATCCTAATGGTATATAAGAGAATTCACTGTTAGCCATATTAAAAATTCATCTTGCTGAAACATAATTTTTAAAAAATCACCATAAATTAATGTAATGTATATATAATAGTTGGCTAAAGTGCTGTTTTACAAACATATTGTCACTAAGAAAAACATAAGGTAAAGAAATACAACAGTGTAAGAACACAAAATACTTAAGGCAACACAAAAGCATACGGAGTTCTTCATACAACATGCTTGACATACAACTTCACATACTTGTGATTTCTACATAATATTTGCTACTTAGCAATTTTTTATTGACTGGGGGATCAGCTGATTATTTCCCAGCAGCTGGAAGGCTAACACTCATCAACTGATTGGTGAGCCGGAAAACAGAGCTTTATTCTTTCCCAATACTGTGCCGGTTTCAATAGCCAGAGTCCTTTCTATGAGAAGTCAGTGAAGAAATATTTCAAAGCAATTGTTTTGCTTGACAGGTTTTTCTGTCTTTCTGAATGCTCAAGAGTGAAGGCTTAGCTCCTCTCCAGGGCTAGATTCAAAGTCCCCTGCAGTCACTGCAGTGGCTCCCATTGCCTGTAACAGGCCACAGCTGAGGGCCCACAAGTGTAGTGTTGAGCTGGGGATGCCAACCCCATTGCTACAAGGACAGCTGAGGGGACACTACTTGTACAGACACTTCTTTGCATCCACTTAGAAAGGGTACAACGTGTGCTTCCTCAGTGCCTAGACAGCTTTCCTATCTGCTTTATCTTGCAGAATAATGGAGGTAGAACGATGTTCTGACATGGTGCTGAGGAGCTGCAGAGCTCTGCCAGGGCTGCAGGTGCTCCTGGTTCCTACCCAGAGCACCACGCTAGGAAAGGTGGGAGGTGTTACCCCACCCCAGCCCTTCCTATGCCCTGCTGATAAAACAAATACATTTATTTACCAAAGTGTAGATTAACACCAACCTGTAGATCGATAGTTTGATGATAAGAAAACTGTGATTTATATTATTAAAATGAGTTGATTTTATTCACTTTTCTTGTGCTCCTGCTTTACATTCTTCCGCTGTATTTGCATTATAGCACTCCCTAGTACTTAAAAAAGCCATAGGGGATAAGACATATACATCTCTTATTATGGTAAAAAGGCAAAGAAGCATAGTAGCAAAACTTCTTGCATATCTATTAATTCCCAGGATCTTTGAAATTTCAGTAAAATGAGAGTGAGCCTAATGGAATTTTTATTTAATATCTACAGATTTCATTGCTGTCCCATGGAAGGAGGATTGGCTGAGTCTACTTTAAGATCATGGCCCCACCTGTGTGCTGGGTGAGTAATGGTGGAAGGGTGGTGGTGGTTAGCCCTTCCTGGGGGATCTGGGTGGATGGCTGGAAGGGTTTCCTCAGCCCCTAGTAGTTTTTGAACGCAGAGTCAGAAGCAGCTATCAAAATACATCTCTGTCAGGGTATGTTCTTGTGGTTGTTCCTGTCTTCATGCTGTAGAGCTGCAGTACCTATGCTGGGGCACAGTTTTTGGCTCCAAGTGGCTTCTGAAGTTTGTGCTTACATTTAGCTCTTCTGAAAATTAAGGGGAGTTATTTATTTATCTTGAAGACGCTGTAAATGTGCTATTAATATACAGAAAATCACAGTTTGGTGAGGGACCATTATCAGTACTTGTTCAAGACCAGTCAGGTCTCCTAGGAAAGATGCAGCCAAGTGGATATATGTTCCAAAGGGGGAGTGGAGGGGAGGGGAGGAGAGGAGAAAGGGGGAGTTTTCAAACCAATTAAATACAGTAAATTAGGCCTAGTATGGAGTACACTATTGCAAGAATTAAGTGTGCTTACAGTTTCTTTAAAGTCTAGGTCTAAGTTATTGTTATTATGATGTTACTTAAACCCTCTTAATATTTAAAATGTATGTGTTCTAAGCAAGCATTTCAGAGCTCCATATGTTGCTTGCTGCTCCATGGAAACATTCTGGATTTGCTGTATGGACAATTTCTGTTTGCAATTATAATAGTGTGGGAGAAATACAGATCAGTGGAGTACAGAGGAGTATTATGAATTAAAACTGCATTAAAAATTCAAAACCTCAAAGGGCAATATCTATTGCTTAATAAAACAAAGCAGTAAAACAGTGATTAAAGTAATGATTGATCTTGTTTAACTTTAAAAATCTAATTCCTAAAGATTTTATTTGGGGGTGGGGGGAAGGCAATAAGGACACAGCCAATGGAATTACTTTCTGTGGCACCTGTGGTATTGATTTCTAGTCAGTCAAAATGGTGAAAGACTAGTCAAAGAATCTGTTGCAGTCTTCTCGAACTTCTGCATAGTAGTTAATCTGCCAGCTCCAGTGTTTGCTCTGAAGTTATGTTTCTTAATGTATGGTCTTTAATTGTCAAGCTGTACTAATGCTCTGTTTTCTAATACTCATCTTAATTTTTTTTCTTAAATTGCAAGACATTTAATAAGCAGATGTCTCCCTCTCACCTATCATAGGCTTTATCTCACTAAAGTTATAAATTAACTCTCAAGTGAAATGTAAGGAGGTGTAATAGGGAATTTTCCAGACTTTTTTTTTTTTTTTTTAGCAAAGAAGTTACTGAAGTAAAAGAAATACTTGAGAAAAGATCCTTTGCATTTTTATTTATGTAAATGGTGAAGATGCTTATGTTTGGAATTAAATCCTTTAAGGATACTGTGCTGGATAAACGTGCTTCTCCAAAGAAATGTAATGAGGCATCTTTTGAGTGTTAGTCAGCTGTGGACAGCATTACTTTCACTAGTTCTGATTAATGTGCCATTGCATCCCGGTAAGATTAACGAACTGTGAAGGATATGTGGACGCTGTCTCTTCATTTCAAAGTAAGAGTGTGAAGAATTTAAATACATGTAGCATTTAGATGGCCTGTTTTGTCAGGATCTGACTGACTGTGTCTGCCCCTATAAAGCCTGGCTGGTTTTGGTTGGTTGGTTTATAGGTGGTTTTGGAGCTTCCAGCTTTTAGACACTAGCTATGTTTGCAAAGAGCAGCCACTAGCTAGTATTTCAACAAGCAATGAGAAATTGTGCTGGATGAGCTGACTACATCTGCATCAGCTACTAGATAATGGTATAAAGTTTTATAGATGCCTTTAAATCTGATTTCTCTGAGTTGCTATAAAACATGAGTAAATCAGAAAAGGAAAAAAAAAAAGTTAAAAAAAAATTGAAAATAGAACAGAAAAAGCTGTAGCTGCATCAAGGTCTCTTATGTTACAAAGAAAAACTTAATGGTTGTCAACAAATAGTGGGTTTGATAAATTTCCAAGTTTATTTTCAATTCGTAAACTTCGGCTTATTTTTTGTTGTTGTTGGGATGGAGTTTGCCCTTGAAGTCGTCTTTAGTGCTATCTCCAGTAATTACTGTCAAACCTTTGTCAACCACAGAGAATTAAATTCAGTGGCTAGGAAACAATTCTAACAATTGTTTCTAATGCTTCAGGTGACAGAATGTTATATCCCTCCTGATTTTGAAGTAGTGCATGCAAATACTAATACACTATTAATTAAAATAAACTAATAAGAATTCATTGTAGAATCCCTAATTAACATTTTTCTTTAAAAAACAAAACTCTTCTGTTGTTTTCATTTTCACTGTAATACCTTAATCTCTCTAATTAGACCTACCTTACGTGATGAAGTATTTAAGCTATAAGAGACTGAAGTGTGACTATGAGCCTTGAGATTGAAATTAAAGGTGCTTGTTTTTACGATCCATGATATAAAATTGACCGATAAGCAAAACACTGTTTATTTCTGTAATCTTCATTGTTCTACTTGCATTGAAGACTAACAATCAGTGGCTGATATTCAGGCAAGTGGTAGCGTTTGGGAAGGGGGAAGCACGTTCATACTTGGTGCTAGGTATTACTTTTCATTGCAGTTTTAGTAGGATTGCATCCTCTGTGACTTAATCATTCAACCTAAGTTGGAGGCTGTGGTTTGGACATTGGTGTAAGTCTGTTATTGCAGTATGGGAAAACAATTCCAAACGTTTCCTTAAGAGCTGCATCCATGAGCCTGCAGATCCGTTTAATCCAGCACTTTCCCGAAGGTACAGAATAAACATCTGGACAAATCTAATCTCTGCTAGCTCTGGCAGATTCACTCTACTGGAGTGATGCGGTTGATTGAGTAGAGTAAAAAGCAGAAGGGGAAAGCCAGCTGTAACCAGGAGGAAAGGTTTTTTGCATTTGCCAGTGCTTAAAGCTCTAGCAGTCAATTCAATATAGCTAAAATTGTTTTGTATTTATCACTGTCTTTAGAACTTTGAGCTGCATATCATGATCATCAACCAGAAATTACCACAGGTCATGGTGCACAATAATAATGGCAAAGAGAGTAACTTAACACCTTCAGATTAAAAAATAAATAAAATCGTAAATCCCTTTCCCTAACAAAAAACAACATGTAACCATGGAGTCAGTGACATACAGATTTTGAAAATCAGAGGGAAAACCTGTAAGTTCTTCTGAATTATCCTGCATTTAGCTTTGTTTTTGAGGATATTTTGACAGACTTAAATAATAATAATAATTATTTAACTTTTGTGGAAATCCGGATGTTAATGAGATCTGTTGTCAAATTAGAAATATGCCAGCTTTGCACAGTTTTAGGCATGTTTGTCAAAACAGGTCTAAAACTGTCTTTTTTCCCTCAGCCTGGTGGAACCCCTGGGTCTGTTTCTTGCTGTCACCTTCAACATATTTAGCAAAACAACATCTATGTCCCTTGGGTCACGTGTATGAGTGGTACAACTGGTGGTTCAGAGGTAGATAGAGCCCGGTAAGCTTGACACCAGCTTGCTACATGCAAATTTTCTCTAAGTTGTTCTATGCAAATATAGCATAAATAGCTCCAAAAAGCCATCATATAAAGTCCAGCTCTTAAAAATAAAATATAATTAAAAAAAAAAAACTGTCCAGGTTTTTAGGTAAAGCGGGAAGTCCAATCGAGTGGCAATGCTCACACCACTGGGTACAGCTTTGGAGTAGTGAGAGAAATCCCAAATGGTTCTGCCTTTAAAAAAAAAAATAAATAAAAGGCAGCTTTCTCTTCTACGTCTGTCCCACATTATGTTCTATGTTATTGTCTGTGAATCACCAAACATCCTTTGTGACGTTTATATGGTATAGTTATAAATAACTCCAGCACTCGCATGTTAAACAGAAGGTGATTTACGAAGTGCTGCTCGACCTGACAGCTGCTACTACAACATAGCCAGAATAGATTACTTGCAAGTTTATTTCAATTATAGATATGCCTACAGTGAAATACTATATTTACCTGTTTTGTACAGGGACTGAATAATAGTGGCAAACAAAAGCATGAGCTAAAATAGAGTGCTGGCCTTCATATAAGTCACTTGCTTTCAAGTATCAGGTTTCCACCTGGCTGTTTTGAACAGGTTTGTGACCAAGCAAATCCTCTTACAGAATTGGTTAGGCGCCTATTTGAAATGCGCAGAATATCCGCAAAGGCCCACTTAAAATATGATGGACTGAGGTCCAGCCTTCACAGGAAGAAATTTGCCCATCAGTCTGGGGCCAGTGATGGTAGTCGAGTACTAATACCAGCAGGTTTCTTCTTTGTGGGAAAAACTGCACCCACTAACAAGAAATGACTCTACTTTCTTCCTTCAGATGCTTCTTTTGTGATGCCACGAGTCACATCTATGGAAACAAACAATGAAATAAATCCAATTTGTGTAATTCAGTACTTTAGAACCTGCCTTATCGAAATAAGGAACTGTCCACAGATCCTGTCTTCTGGATTAAACAGATCAATTGGAAGACCAGGGCTCTCCGGTGGGCTTCCTCCAGTCAAGAAGACAACTGCTGAAAATAGTAATTTGGAGAACTCTCAGGCAAACCCTACAAAGACCCTTATATCACCCTAATAATTCAAATTCTGCCAGAATAGAAATGTTACATGGTAGCGATTCGAACTCTGATCTTGTATAGTGACAGTTACGAGACTAATCTTGAACGGTCTTTGATTTTGGATCTCTAGAAGATCCTTACTTACAGTAAATACAGGAATCTTTGTGGCAGGGAGGAGGGAGGTATATTGTTCTTTTATGAATACATAATTGTAATAATCTAGCAGAGTAATAGGTATTCCAAAAATAATAGTGAAAGACAACTTCAATATGCTCACTGTAATACCTTGCACTCTGGGTTTCCTAAAATAGGTCACTGACAGAGAATCTCTGGTTCAATTCTAAATGGTAAACATTAATAGAAGGTGCTTCACTCTTCTGAGGTAACGTGACCTTCTAACCAAAAATTATGCATAGTAGTTTTGCATGTCAAATCTTCAAAAGGAAGGTAGAAAGCATGAAGCACGTATGGTTTTAAGGCAAAAGCTTGCTTTTCATGTGTGTGTGTGTGTGTGTGTTTTTGAGTGTGTTTTTGTGTGTGTTTTTCTCATTCCTAAGTGGTGCCAGACTTCAATGCTGCTGTTAATCAGCATTGGGCCTTGCATGAAAAGCCTGCAAATGCAAGTCTTTGGGCAGATTGAGGAGCTATAAGGAAGAGAAGTCTCCAACCTTCAACGGAAATAATTACCTTGTGTTAATGCAGTTTCTGATAATGTATTATCATTATGTGGTTTATTTTATTATTATTTTTTAGATCAAATTATATTTAAAACATTCCACATACAGATTCTCTCTGTAGATCTCCATATATTGAAAGCATATGTTATTTCAAACTTGGGAAGACCTAGTGTTTTTACTAAGAGTGGAAAGAGGGCACTATTTTCAGTGTCCCTGAAGTTTGGGTGAATTTTGTCATGAAATAAGACTTTCACGTTTATAGCACAGCAAGATTATATATTCTGTATTCAAACTTGAAGCTATAGTAATTTCATTGCAATAGCTTGAGCTTCTGTATTAACATTTCTATAGAGAGACTTTCAGTTTCATCAGTCTCTAAACATCACAGCATCCCAACAGGGACATCTTATCTGATGCCCTCTGCTGCTTTGTAGGACTGGACAGTATAAATGACCCTCTGACCAAATGTAGATACAGATGGAATCAATTAATTACTGCTTGCCTGCTCTGAGAACGATCATCAATGCAATATAGCTGAGCAATACTAATCTCTAGTAACCATCTGGAACCATTAAGACAAACTATCTCTCCTTGCCCAGGGGAGGCAAAAGTTTTGGAAGCCCTTGAGGGCTGTGGCCTTTCTCAGTTGCATACAATCACAACAAGCTGACAACAAAAGAGCCAGAACCAGGTTTCCAGCAGAGCTTGTGTTACTTATCTGTGTTGTGATGAGCAGAATGGGATTTTGTGGTAGAGCGTAACTGCTTGACTTAGGTGAAAACAAACAATGCTTTGAAGGTAATAGCAACTCCAGGATTAGCAGAAGAAATAAAAATAATAATAAAAATAATTATAAAAAAAAAAAAAAGGTTAAAAACCTAGGTGTAATCCTCGATGGACTTAGGAGGATCAAAGGTGCATTGAAGATCACCAGATGGGTGCAAAAGCTGCTTTTTTTGTTTTTTTATAATTCCAGCTTTGACTTGTAAAAGATATCATTTAGTATCTCACTTTCTAATTAGACCCCTGGGTTTCTTAGGACCTGAACTGGATTTCATATGGCAGAGATGGTAGTTACAAGCCCATCCAACTCCTGGCATCCAAGTCCCCCCAAATGAGGGGATTGCATGTCAATGCAAATTACTTGGAATTAAAGTCCTACTGAGTGATTTTGAGGGTTCTGTGCTCCTAGCTTACAGCCCAGTTTTTGTTTTTCTCTCATATGCTTCCACCACAGTAACTCACCTTCTTTTCCTTCACACCTCCATGGCAGGAGAGCTTGAAATAAAGTGGCAATGTGAGAATTTAGTACCCCAGATACTTAACATCCTGGCTTTTCTTTTTGCATGCCCTGTTACTGACACGGAAATTCCCAGGCTTGGACCGGGAACTGTACTGTGTACTCAGTATACCTAGACTGCAAAAAAGAATTATTTTTTTTTCCAGAGGAAGGCTTTCTTAATCAGTTTCAAAACACTTGTAAAAATATGAGGGAAGGTCCCATAAATTACTTCAATTCTACCTCAAAAGCATGTGACAGCGCATTAGGATAACATTGTAGCAGGAGTTTAAAGCTCCAGTACTCCTCTGGATTTACATGTCTGTACCAAACAGGTCAGGCCCTCAGAAAGAGATAACAGATTTGAAGATTGCTTGAAGACCCCTTTTAAAACTGAGAAAGAACAAGCTAAAGAAGGGTGTCACAGAGCTGGCTGAATGATTTTGAGATTGTGAAAGGATGGATAGGTAAGTTGTGCTGAGATAATGAACAGCCAAACCACAGTGGCTTCTCAATGCCTTTTCTGCAGACTGGCAGCTCTGTGCCATAATTTTCCACGTTCTGAACTTCTTGGGAGCAGCTGTTGCCCACAAGTATTGCTTTCTACAGCTGTCTCGTTATATAGCAGCTCTAAGCAGAATTATCTAAATCTATCCACTTTCTGCGTAGCTGATTGCCTTACAGTCTGTACTTAGCAAGCTGAGTACTGACCTGGCAGGTACGTTTGTGCTTTGGACTCCTTTGTAAAGCAAGGACGGGCTCTTGCTACACCATGCTCTATTTTTTGCATACCCTTTACATAAGTGAGTAAGCGTGGTCTCATCAACAGCAAGGCAGCTTGACAGGCAAAATGCTGCTCTGTTCTAGTCACAAAACATCCTCCTTTTATTTCTGTCCTATGCTCCTCAGTGACAGTCAAACAGCTGGTTTTGTTCTTACAGTCAAGCATTGCTTACCAGTCAGGAGGAAAGGAGATAGAAGGATCTTCCACAAAATGAAGGGCGAATAGCAACATGCTGTCTATAATGGTGTCAATGGGACAAATTTATTTTTTCTTTAAACAAAAAGGCTGGTAGGTTTATCTGGTTAAATCGCTGCGTATTTGCAAAAAAAAAAAAATGGTTACTTTGCAAAGCCCAGGTTTTCGTGCACTCACTAGTTAACCATCAAAACGGCACCAGATTCTCTCCATGTGGGAGATGAATCTTGAACTTCTAGTTATGGGACATTATTTGCCAAATGGTTATTGCACAGAGACACATGGGGATGTACCTCGCCATGCCACAGCCTGGAAACTGGAGAACAAGCAGGAGGTCACCTGCCTGCAGCTCTGTGCACTAAAAGCTGAGGAAGTTCCCCCTGTAGAAGTGATGTTCTGTGGTGTGGTAACAATCAGTTACCAGTGCAATCCCACTGTGAAAATGTCATGTATAATACTCCCAAGATGAGGGCTAACCAGCCCTCATTGCTCTCTGGGTAATCAAAAGAATGGAGTTCAGACTGCTCTCATGCACTCTTGCATATGTAAATCCCTTTCAAGTTGACATAAGTTGCATGTTCATGTAAACTTGAGCACAGGGATATGTAGGCTTCTTAAAAATGCTTCTGGAAGGTTTTCTCCTAGGAGTCACAAGAAATTGCAGTGAATTTCCACTCCTAGTCTTGAAAGAAATACCTGCAAGCCTTTTGTGTCTTGTTTTCATGAGAGTTGTAATTATTCATTTTTAAAACTCTAGCTGTTTGCAGTCAGGTAGATAAGAGTACTTTCCTTTCAGTAGAAACACTGCCTCTGCTATCTAACTGATAATCAGATCAGATCCAGAGCCTGAAGATGCATCTCCAATGAGTTTGGACTTTCTCTGGAAACTGTAGTTAAAAGCATTCTCGTATCTTTTAAATCCACTTAAACCTTCTCCTCATGTAAAGCCAAATCTCATCTATAATATTGATCAAGTTTAAAACAAGTAGCATTTCCTTAAAAGGACGTGTGTATTTTTTTTTCTTTAAAAACTTTATTCATATTCCTATAAGTTCTTGCAAAGTCTAGCAACCTTGTAGTATTGAATGCTGCAGTGTGAAATCATCCTTATCTCCTTATTTGCTTGCAGGATCAATGTCTTATTTTTGGTACTAGATGATTTTACCTGGAAAACTTAATGCAGAAAACCTCAAAACTGTATTGTTGCCTTGACAGTGACCCTCGACTTAAAAGGAATGTTTTGTTTGTTACAGCTCCTCATTTCCTTGGCTGCTTCCCTGACACCAGTCTATACGTGCAGAAACAGGAATTGTCTGTCTCAGAAGAGAAGGGGCAGAGGTAGGATCTGTTTTATTTCATAGATGGAAAATGGCTAAGTCCTTCTTAGCCAAATATTTCTTGTTTAGCTCTACGTTGAACAAAGTGCTTTGAACGCATAGCTAACATGAAGTGTTTGAGTAAGGCTGTTGGAACCAAAGTAACTATGAAAAAAATGCTGCAAATGTACATCTCCTTTACAAAATCTGTCTAAAGAATTATTCTATTCTAATATTTCACTGTTTTGAAATTGAATTTGAATATAGTTTGAACATCTGATTCAGAGAATCATAACTTCATATGCACATTTCAGTGTTTGAAATATACAGCCCTGAAGAAGGGGAAAGACCCCTCCACATTTGTCTATGAGAATTATAAACTGTGACAAAGGTGTAACAAAAGCCAGTGAACCTTTATAAACCCCGTGTAGCTGATTTACCTCCTTTCCCTGGAAGGAGATGCATCTAGCTTTATGAGACACCATTCTAGCTGCTTAATATGCGGGCTAATGCTGTTGGTGAGCATGGTTATTGTTGATATATATTATATCAATAAAATATGTGAAAAAGAGCAAGACCCGTTCACAAAGGGATTGGAAACTACAGGAAGTCATACAAGGTCAGGTAGAATCTCCCACCTCATGCTTAGCTTTTATTTGTTTCATTTTACATATGGTATCTTTAATAAATAAAAAAAGTAAAAGAGGCTCAATTTTATTTTAACATGTTAGAAATAGAAAAAGTGTGTGTGGCAGGAATTTTCTGTAGCAGACAATGGTGCCTGAAGTGCATGGCTTCTTGGCTAGAGCTGGTTCATGTCTGGCCAGTTCACGTTGCCTGCAGCGAAAGGTTTCAACTCCATCTAAACCCACCTTTAGAAATTGCCTGTGCACATATCTTATGCTAGCCGTTAGCACAAGCCAGGGGCAAAAGCTCTCTCAATGTCTACTTTTCTTTTTAACACAGAATTTGAGCTTACTAGGACTTCTGTCCAAGTGAGGTAAGGCTGGTCTGACAGATTAAAAACAAGCACTGACTGCCACCTCTGTTTGTGTTGTCTTTAAATTTATCTCTTCTACATTTAGAAGTTCAGAGAAAATGTTGCAGAGGCTATCAGGCAGGAAAGAGAGAACTTATTTAATTTCAGGGCCTGACTGGTTTCCAGGCTGCTTCTTGCTCCCTTACCCTACACTGTGTGACTCTCCTCAGGCTCTCCTCGTGCTGAGGCGTGACATCTATTAACTGGGGTGAAGTGATGCAAGTGTTTACATGCAAGTGATGACTTTCACCCCGGTCAAATCTTGTGAAACGCTGAGCACTAAAACCAGTAGGAAGAGAGGATGGCTGGCACTTTCAGGCATGGTCTCTATAGATTTTCCTAAGAAACTCTCTTGTGCTTTACATGTTAGCTCAGTGATATATTTCATTCTTAATTGAGAGAAACTGTTTGTTATTCAGAAAAAAAAAAATGTAAAATTGCTTCTATTGGTAGATAGGTAACGGCAACTATGGGTTTTCTGATGTTTTTGGAGTTTCTTGTTTTAGTTGTTTTGTTTTTTTAAAGACTGATCTTGGCCAAAGGCTGGTAGGCAGAAAATATATTGGCATCTTTTCTTTCAGCAGATTGGACTCAGAATTTGGAACTAACCTTGGTATTAGATGTTTCCAGGTAGTTGATAAATGAGCATCAAAATCCATTTTCTTAGCAATCAAGAACAGTAGAGGCAATTATTGTCTTTTAAAGACATAACAATAATGGGCTCATAATTACAGAGTCAAGGTCATCAGAATCTGAAAAGAAACAGTATAGTGCCTCTGCTGTTAGAACTGTTACTTCAAGTTTATAATGTCCTATATATTTCTTTAAGAACCTTTTGCATCTCTTTGAAAAAAAGATCTTTAAGGCTGATAAGACCTTGACCTGCTTGCAAATCTAATGCAGTATTGGATTATCTCTTTTGTCTCCTTTTTGCTGATTGGAAAGCATTATTTGTCCCTGAATGCCAAGGACGGTTCTGCAAAATTGGCTGAACAAATGAACCAGTAACCCCAACCTGTATGTTTATCCTCAAGAAAAGAATATAGAAAAAATAGCTGTGTGTGTATACAGAGACAGAGAAAAGACTTATTTTCCCTGATATTGTCTCTGACATTTTTGAATAACTTATACTCAAAAAGCAAAAGTAAAAATGTTGCCTTGAAAATAAAATAAAAGCTATTTAAATGCCAAATCCTAGTCAAAAGATCTTAGTGCTCTGCAGACTGGATGGCTGACCTTCAGAGAAGCCACACTGCAGTAAATAGGCAGGAGGAGAGAAGGGACTGGAGCAGGTTGGAGGAGGCGTGCTTGATGCTGTGGTCACGTCTCTGCAATTTCTTGTGATTGCCAGCCCCAGAGGGCAGTGGAAGCCATGCAATACTCCAGTGTTGGTAATCTAGTAGCACCAGCTGCTCCAGAATGGGAGAAGGGGGACGTGCTGTCTCCGAGTCTGATTCATTTGGCCCAATGTGCATGCATGCCTTGAAATGCTGTAAACCAGAAAGCCATAAAACTTGCACACAAAATTCTCAAAAGATGAAGCTTAACTTATAGGAAATTTAGGCTATTGTACTTATACTCCATTGGCTGAAATCTGCTTGAAACTCCTTTTTTGGGAGTTTTGGGAATCTTTCAGAAACTCAAGCTATAATATTAAGTAAGATAGGGTCTCTGTCTCAGCTGCAGCATTAGCACAGATGTCCAGCCTACGCACTGGTTTGTACGGTCTCTGATACAGCAGCACTGCCCCATGGGTCTGGACATGGCTTCGGGAAAACACGGGCAATAAATGTTCCTGGCAAGTGGTTTGGATGGGGCCACCCATCGTGGTACATGACAACTGTTAGCTCTGTGGCCGTACTGTTTGACATCAAGCCAGCTTGCTGGTGTAGTCATAAGCTCATGGGTCTTGTCAGTGCTGAGAAGTCTGGCTTGCCTGTGTTGTCCTGTCTCACTTGCTCTACCGTTTCAAGACACGTCTCAGTTACTGGTTCATGTTTTTTAGAACTGGTAAATGTTTTTTAGAAACTTGAACCTAAACTTTTGTCATCTCTGGGAGAAGTTCTGCAATATGCTGAGACAAGTCACTCTATACTGCCAGCTGCTCCAGGGTTTGCACAGGGAGGAGAGCACAAAGAGCAGCACGACATATTTGGGGCATAACTTGGTCTCAGAGTCCTGGAGACCAAGGGCTGTAACTTGTATATAGTGCCCTGGAGCACCATAAGTGAAAAGAGTTTCAATGTTGAGTCAGAAAAATGGGCTGCAAGTCTAAAGGCTAAAGCACGGAGAGCATCTTCTGTGTGCACCAAGAAGTTCCATGTTCAAGTCCTCTGTTGCAGAGCAAGGCACAGGGCTCAGCTTTATGGATACAGCTCTAGGTGTTGAGAAGAGAAGAGAAAACCCCAGAACCTGCCACTTCAGGTTATTTAGGAGAGAAGTAAAACAAAATAAGTTCTGTATCTGTAATTGTTTATTATGGTAGTGTAGGAAATCTGTTTTTTCAAATGGCAGAAGTATAGCTGCTCAGTATTGTGTAAGAAGCATTATATGCTTTTACAAGTCTGTCCCATATCGATTATTCTTGATTTCATTTGTCAATTAAATTATCTTTATTTCTATTCAGTATTTGAAGAAGTGAGCTAAAAATAGATTGTTATATTCAGTTAAAATCAGCAAAGTGCTAAATTCTGAAGATTCTTGGTTTTATTTTGGAGAAGCGGGATTTTGGATGTTTTAATTGTCAATTTAAAGAACTACCCTAAAACTACATAAAGCTATTTTAATTTCTTGATTTAAGTACATGGAGAAATAAACTTTCATTGCATATTGATTCTTTGGTCTGAAAGCAACAGATTAATATTTCATATTATTTAGTTTATATATACTGTAATTAAGGCTGATACACTGTAATCAGTCTGCTTCAAATCATCTTCTAGAGTGTCTCGTAAATTAGACTGAATCCTGTTTACTTTTCCTTTTAGTACTGATATGAAAAAATAATTTTCATTAAAAAAAAAAAACAAACACATGCAAAACAATATATCTGAATCCACCAGCCATGACACACATTTAATATAAGACAGAAAAGCTATGGGTAGGCACATTATTGTCTTTTTTTAATCTATCATGCTGTTGCTTCCTCTCGAAGATATGCACAAAGTAAATGCAGGGCCCTATTGTTAGACAAAGTTTAGTCCCAGCAGATCCAGCTTGTGATCCAGCTCAGATGAGCTTTGTTTGCAAAGCTGCAGTTTTCCCTCTACCACCACATAACATAATGCTGTACCCATCAGATGTAGAATGAGATTCTAGCAGACCTTATAATGCTGGATAGCAGCATATATAGAAGTAGTTTTAGTCCCTAAATGTAGATGGTAGAAGAGTGTTGCGAGCACTTGACTGGAAAAGTGCTATATCCAATATACTGAGGATGCTGATTGATGTCAGATTCTGACTGGTGGCTGAGAGCTGAGGCTCCCACAAGTTGTGTATTCATCATTCCTTACAAATGAGCAAAAAGTTATAGAATGAGCAAAGCCCTGAGGGCTTGTCCAAAGACAAGCAGGGTTTTAGCCAATGAAGTCACTGACAATCGCCTAGCTATGGCTCATTGGAGATAACCGTATAGTGAAGGCTGCTTGTGACTTTTGAAATATTTAACTTGAAATAGTGTAATCAGATGGGACACTGACTGAAAACTGTAGAGAGCTCACTGCATGTATGTTATGAATACAACAATTAAATACCTGTGAATTTTACAGCATGTCAAATATAGGCACCCTGCATTGGAAACATGCCTCCTCCGATTTTTCCTTCATAGGAAATTTCTGTCACAAAACATTTTATTCAGCACTTAAACCATTGTTCAGGGTTATTTTCACCGTAAGACAATCTGTTGAACTTGAATATATTTGTCATCTTTAATCTTCCTAGAACATTGTACGGGACATTCACATTTCCCGTTTTGTTATTAAAACCACCATTCAAAATAGCAAGCTTGTATTTATGAAGAATTCTGTTCATCCAACTACCAGACATCTATACACTCCAGAAAATGGATTTTTGTATGTTTTCATACGTTATGAAATGGGATGGCTGACATAGCACCAAAACAGCACTTCACCTCCCGTACTATCTCTTCTCCCAAATTCCTTTTACAGCACATTTTCCACCCAATCTACCTTCACTCTCTTGCATGTCCCCCCCTTCTAAGTTTGAAGAACCCTTTGCCCTAACATGGCCAGATCACAAATAACTGCAACTAGACTCATCTCTGTTGCCAAGTGTTCAGTTTATGTTGTTTGCTCCTCATTCCTGATGAAAAAATGTTGTCTGTGGAGCAGAAGCTATGCTTGTCACAGTTGTTTTGTGTGTTGTTTTGTTTTTTTTTCTGTTCTGCTTTAATTGCAGTTTAAACTCAGTTAGGTCACCAGAATTCTGGTGAAAATTTAATGCTATATGGAAGCAGGCTTGATGGTTTTCATCAGACTAGTTAGATTACGTTTTTATCCTGAACTAGCATGTGTGACTTTCTTTAAAAACAAGGATTATGCTGGCTGCAGATTTGAAGAGCACGTGAAGGATCACTGAAGTAGGCATGCATGCAGCACTGCAACAAACTAAGTAAACCATACTTTGTGTCTCTGACTTGCAAATACAGATATTCATTTGAAAAATAACTTCCAGGCACTGTTGTAGACTGATAGCACTTCAGAAAAAATCACAGATATTGCAAGTAGAAAAAGTATAAATAAATCATTAAACTACGGCATTAGTTTTGGTTACGGGGCTTTGCATTTATTTAAAATAGCTGACAAGATGCAGTTATGCAAAGCTTTCTAGTGGAATGTGTAGCATAATTCTGGAAGAGTCTTGCTGTGAAGACTGCCTGACTTTTTGTTAGGAATGTAAAGTTCACTTGTACCACTGGACACATCTGAATCATCATTCTTAAAATGCTAGACTTGGTGTTCCCTCCACTTTAACTCAATCTATGTATTAATATCCATCTGGAGATTTACAACTCCTGTACCACAAAGTTTCCCTGGAGATGCTGAAAAATATTATCTAAGCAGAAAGAGTAATATATTGTATCATCCGAGATTTCCAGATCTCTGGCAGTCAAGTAGGAGCAGTGATGTCTTACAGTAATTCTAACGCATGCTAAAATGAATACAGGGGCATGCACAGAGCAGTAAATTGCCCTGTGAGTTGAGCATATCTTAAAGGCCTCAGACTTGCTATGCAGTGTGTCTTACCCCTGCTTTCCTCCTGAGATTTCCATGACAGCTACCTGCATGCCTAAAGTGTTCATTACAGGGAGCTGGGGTATGGGTGTCCCTCATTTGATAGTGACATCAATGTGACTTCAATGAGTTAAGACTTCACTATAAAACTACAAATTTCAAAACCGAAAAATACTGAGAGGGCTAGTCAAACTATATAAGTGAAGTGCGTGAAAAATAAGTAAACTTTTTTTTTCCCCAGTTTTCAAGTTGAAAATGTAAGGCACTACTTTGTCAAGAAATTCCTTTGTTTAGCTTTGGCTTTGTCATTTGTGATGGTACCAGCCATCCTCACCCTGTTTCATGTGGCTAACAACACCAGCTGGGTATAAACCAAAGCCTCCCTGCAAGCACTGAGCTCTGGAGAAGTTCACGCTGAGCTTCAACGCAACACAGGAGATAAAGCTAATTTTCGTGGGGAACAATTTTTGGTCTGGGTTCACAGTGAAACTACCTATGTTATGAAAAAAGATACAGAGGTAAAAAGACAGCAGAGACTCCAAATTTCTGGAAGTCCAAATATCAGTACTAGTCTGGTATCTGTCAGGGACTTAAACTTAGATTACATTGAAAGACTTGACAGAAATACTGTCAAGGAATTGGACATCAGCAAATATTCAGGACAGAAATAAGATCTGTCCCATAGCATGCAAGATACCATAATCTCTCGGAAATGTACTAGCGCATTTGGCAAATGAAGTTTCAGATTTCCAGCTGTTTAAAATTATTTTCAATAAAATGTCATCTTTTTACACTTGCCTTCCATTCCAGAATTATGTGATGGCATTGAATATTCAATATATTTAAATCAGAAAATAGGATGATTGTGGCTATGAAAAAAAAAAAAGGTCGACTGGCATATAATTAATCGTTTATTTTAGTCTACTTGACATTGTAAATGCAAACTCCTGCTAATAGACTTTAGACAAACAGATTTTGATTTATAAAAAAAGAAAAAAAAGAGTTAAAGATTTTTTCTAATACTTTTATTACTGTATACTTTTTGAACTTTGTTTGATTTTTATAACTTGCACCATTTTCCTCATGGAATAGCTTCCATGACTAGAAAATAATGCACAGTAGTTCACATATGTTTGTTTATGTGAGTATTTAAACAAGTTTGTTTATTGTTTAAATACTTAAATATAAAATACTTTAAATTGTTTGGTTTTTAAATACTCACAAGTTTGTTTAAATACTTCATTTCTCCCTGGTTTTGCCTTCTGCAGTTATCACAGCAAATAAGGTTAAAGTCAGGAATGCCGTTGAAGAATATTAGTACTTTTTTTGCATCTTCTATTTTAATGTATATTTATAGTAGAAATTGTAATAATTTGGTTGAAGAACAGAGGCAAGTTACATGGCATAGGTACAAGAACAACACAGGCTTCATGTTTCTGAGTCCAACTACACAAATCATTCTTAACATTATTTGTTAATTATTGTCTGCTGATCACAACTGAAACAAAATGAGGCAAGGCCAGCAGTACCAAAGGAGTATCTCTGTGTAAAGCTGAATTCCCAGAGCAAATGGGCAGTTCTGATTCTCAGGTGGAACATGGCTGTACAATATTTTCTACCTTGCAGAGAATTTCTTTGCACAATATGTAACTCCTAGGTCACACTGAACATTTGGCTATGGAAACCAGAAGCACAGTTTAGCAATGCTGCTTTGTAGGCTTTGCAGGATTGGTAGCAGCTGGCCCAAATTAGAGAAACCCACATTGTGCTCTGCTTTAGATTGCAGAAACCAATACAAAGCTCCCTTGTCTGGAATGGAAGAAGTCCAAAAAGCTGCCAGGCACCTTTACCCTGCTGCTAATCAGACAGTGAGGAAGTGGGCCATATTCCTGCGCAGAACCATCACCAGTAGTGCCATGCCTGGTTTGTGTTCACAGGACATTTCACTTCAGATTAAGCAGTCTAGATTGTAATGTTTGACTTCAAAGGATTTTGTGGAGTATAAACATTAATACATTCATTAATAGAAATCATAATATAATGCAAACACAATTAGTTTAAAGTCAATTTATATTTAATGACATAGCAGTTATCAAAGCTCAATTACTCTAATTAGAATTTTATTCAGTAAGGCAAAGAAAGTGTTTGCTCAGCATTTTACTGGATGAGTCCCAAAGACAAATGGTGATTTAGGTTGTGGGTTTTTTTAACCAAGTTTCTTATTTGTACATTCCCAGAAAAGAAATGAGATGTCATTTATCTGCCTTTAGTAAAGTATCTCAATAATCTTTACATAATAGTAGCAAAATACCTGCATCATAGCAGTTTGTGAAATCAACTAATTCATGGGCATCTTATATACTTGGTAATGCACTTCTTACATCCCTCGTCAGTCAGTGAGATGTTTCTTGCTACAACCTGCTTTAGAGTTTATTCCTGCATTTGAAAGTACTGACTTGTAGCATAAAAGTACATAAAACTTGCTAAGCATTTTCATGGTAGTTTATTCTGTGTTAAATTTGTTTTCACTGAACGCAGGTAGGGCTGCAGTAACTATTTATTGTAATAAAATCCACGATCAGCTTCTCCATGGTCCTTGGTGAGGTTATGGAGCAAATTCCCTATAAAGCCATTTCTAAACACATGAAAGGCAAGAAGGTGATTGGGAGCAGCCAGTGGGGATTTAGAATGGGCAAATCATGCCTGACCAACCTCATTGCTCTCTCAGATGAGGAAACTGCACTGTAGAAGAGAGGGGGGCAATGGATGTTGGATAACTTGATTTTTAGAACAGGCTTTGTCCCAGACTGCCACAGTCTCCTGGTGGCCAGTATCTAATAGGGTCCTCAGGGACTAGCAGTGGGACCAATACTATTTAATGTCTCCAGTAATGATCGGAGGGATGGGTTGAAGTACATTCTCTGCAAGTGTGTGCACAAAACCAAGTTGGGGAGAGTGCTCAATATGCTGGAGGGCAGGGCTACTCTTCAGAGGGTCCTGGACAGGCTGAAGAAATGGGCTGAGCAGGACTCCATGGAGTTAAACAAGACCAAGTGGGAGATCTTGTGTATGTGAAAGGATCCCATGGCACAGTGGAAGCTGTAAGAATGTTGCTCTGCAGAACAGTGTCAAATGTTGTGGCGGGGCCCCCAGAAAAGTTACAGAACCGCTGAGGTGTTCAAGACTTGGTTAGACGTGGCCCTGAGCAACCTCATCTATTCAGACCTTGTCTGAGCACAAGGTTGGACTGGACATCCTCTGAAGTTTCCCTACCCCCTAAACTATGATTCTATAACTATATGTTGTTTCCTGTATAGTTCACTGTGTATGAGTGAAGACTTTGAAGAACATAGCATTTATTTAAGTTAATTTAGGTAATTATTATGCAGAGTACTATTCGATGGCTACTGCAATGTCCTCATATTATTTTCTGTGAGTTATAAAATTCTTCCTACTCTGAAAAAAACTGTTTCATTAACTTCTGCTCCAAACTAGTGACACAAATATTTAATAACTTCTCTAATTTCTCGCTGGAATACTGATCAATGTGTTTCTGTGCCCTTTCTAGGAGATTAGAGGACACAGCATAACATTAAATGTCTGTACAATTATTTGAAAGATGTGAGAAAAGGCCACAGTCTTAAAAACAGGCCCATCTTATTAAAGACAGGCTATAGCAATGTAGAGATGCTACTTTAAAAAATAAATAATGAAATCCTGAAATGGACATGGACATGGGAAGGGTTGGTACTACGGCTGTTCATGTGTTACTATGCACTGTAATACAGAAGTAAAGGTCGTCTTGAACAGGTAACCTGTAGCAAATTATCCACTACCTGTCTCTCCTGTCTGGTAATACTGGATCCCCATTTGCAATGGCTTTTAGAACTCCCTGATGAATATTCTAGATGGATACTAAGCAACCATTCTCATGCAATGATCATGTAGTTCCATTCCACATGATACATAAACATGACCTGTTTATACAGGTGCATCTCATGTCCAGCCTAGGACAGTTTTTTGTTTTGGTTTGTTGTTTGTTTGGTTGCTTTTTTTGTTTGTTTTCTCCACCTGAAAGGATAATAGATTTAGAGTTAATTACAACTGGCAGCTAAAGTCGTCCTCTGGGATAGTTCTGACAGCCAGGGGTTATAGAGTCATGCGGGATGTTCAGGGCACACACCTGCTTTCTTGGAAATGCTGTCTCCAGCTGCAGGAGCACAGCCACACAGATCACTGGGACAGGATGTGAAACTGTGCCCACAGAATCCACGTATTCCAGGAAAAATAATAAAGTGTTTAAATTACTATGCCATGAGAAAGGGAACCGACATACAGGATTACAAACTAATCATTACTAGAAATCAGGAAATCAGTTATAAAAATTTTAGGAATTGAAGTGCAGCTTGCTAACTTTTCCCCTCAATCATTAAGTCATTTGTTTATTTTACACTGCACCTTCTGTACAAAATTGTTAAATACCAATGAAAGGCCTCAGTCTGCTCAGCTAACTGGTGTGCCTGGATGCTATGTGTTTTACCAGTAGTATAGACATTTTCTGCAACACAGGCTGTGGAAATGAGAGAATTTGAAAGCTCTCTTAAAATGGATTGTCTTTAGTTACAAGAACTTCAGGAACACCTCAAAAGATAGAGGCCTGTATTCACAGGCCATGCTCATGGCGCTAGAAGACTTCCAGCTTGTCAGAAAGTGACTGGAGAAGTACAGTGGTAGTGCCTAGCTAGCTGCAGTGCCTTTTTTTTTTTTTTTTTTTTTTTTTCCCCAACAGTCTGTTGTACTGAGCGTGGTGACCCTTGCACAGCACGCTCCAGAAAGCATTCTTTCTGCAGCCCTACATTGAGACAATTTTCTCATGGATAAGACAGAGCCTTTAAGAGCATTCCTATGCCCAGCTGGTCCTGACATCGAAATCATAATGTAATTTTGAAGTAGCCTTCCCTTACTCTACCCTACAGTTTGAAAATTCTCTTATAAAGTGGCACATTGTGGTCATGGGTAGGTAACTTCTCTAAGTCTAGTTAAATTCATCTTTAAATCCAAAGTGGGATTTGTGTGTATAACTGTGTATATATATACACATCATTGTAGTACAATATTTAGTGACTATTTTATACAGCTAATACAAATACTATCAACTAACTATATATAAAAATAGTATACAATATTTAAGAACTTTTCAAGGCAAGGGTATTTGATTCTTTCATACCAATGAATAAAATGTGAGGGATAATGCTATCCGACTATATTTCAAGGTCATTGAGTGTATTCCTGTTTCCCTCTTCTGTCACTGTTGGTGGCAAAAGATCTTAATTGCAGGCAGCTTTCCAGAGAGAAAATGCAGCAGGTTTATAATTTTGTTTTTGTCAAGGTGCTGCATCTTGTAGCCTGACTATGAGCAGAACAAAGGAATCCTTCAGCTCTCCGGATCTTGAATTAGTCTAGATCCTGGCATAAGTCATGAATGTCTTATTGGGCTTTTTCTAATCCATCAGATGATTGTATTTCATGTTCTACTGTAAATCTGCTGAATTAATTAAAATCTATATCCTTCCGAAATTTGCTATTAGAAAAGCTATATGGAAAGAAGGGCCTCTCTCACCAGTTGGTTCCATGGTGATAATGCTATGAATTGTAGTATAAACATAAGTTCAAAAGTTCCTAATATTTATAAAAATGTCATTAGAAACGCTTGTCTGACAGGGAAAAAAAAAAAAAAGAAAAGGAGCCTATTGTTTTTATTTAGAAAACATTATTATGGAAGAGCTGAATATCCGCTTTGCACAGTGTGGTCATTGAGACTGCTGAGTTCATTCCGGGGTTGCCTGATTGCCTGCAGATGCTGAAAGAAAAACAAAACAAAACAAAAAAAAACTAAAAGAGTGTTTGCATCTTCCAAAAGGAAGCAAGGCAAGAAAGTTTGGCCATGGGCTCCACGGCAAAGTGAACTTTTACTCATTTTCAAGGTGCTCTGTGAAGGCTGCTGACGGTGCAGCATTGGCACCCTGCAGACCACATCCCTCATCGTCACCACCAGGGCTTGCGTTACCGTTACTGGTATTCTGCTGGCCATAAATGAAAGGTCGTTGGCCAGGAAAGAAACACAACTTTGTTTCATTCTTTTATGCTTTTTGGATTGAAACCTCATTTCTATTGAATGATATTTGGATGAGTGTTAATGGTTTTCAGTTAGAAACCACAAGGTTGTCTCTGGCTGCGTACTCCCTCCTCTCTTGTACCTGCCTCACAGAGCTCCCAGGGACTTGAGAAAACCATGGCAGAGAAGACAATTTCCAGTATAGGCATAAATTATTGAGAGATTTCTAAGTTGGTAGCGGAAAAATTGATAAAAATATCAACACAAACCTCCCATTTCTTATTTGTCCCTCATGTTATTGAGGAACTGAACTATTTTATTCAAGGCATAGAATTAAACCAGTTATTTAAAATGCCTGCGAGGACAAGCAAACCCGTTGTTTCATTTGTCTAGAACCATCAGTCAAGTACTCTCTGTAAAATAGTGGCCACATTACTAAAACAATGAAGAGATTAAAATTTACTACGTTTTAGGCTGACAAAACAGAAAAGAGGAACATAAAATGAACTGATTAAATTAAAACCTTTGATTAGCTTTTCTAGGACAAATTACTCTCCTAGTCTATTATGTCTGTACACACATATGAAGAACATGGGATTAATGTACAATTACTTTATCACTATGCAAGTTCTGTTGGTACATTGAAATACGTGAATGGATTTGCTTTGTGTAATTCAGAGCTATTGGGAAATCAGCAAGAAAGAAACTCAGAGGTCCTTAAAGGAATTAAGAGTCCTTAAGAAAATAGCCATTAATTTAGGGGTGCCCGCTTCCTGGCTCAAATCTGATTAGCAGGCTTATTTCTCTCGTATTTCAAACTCGGAAGGACATTAAATTGTTGAAAACAAACCTTGTGTCTACAGGAGAAGAAATATGAGCTGCCTGCAGCTACAAGTGGAGGGATGCCAGCAAAAGAGCTTGCTCATAGCCCCGAGCTGTAGCCAGCTTCCTTGGTGTTCTTCCAGGCCTATTTTATAAGGCCCCTCTGAGGACTAGATGAGGAGAACTGGTCTGACTTTAACTACATTTACAGGTGTTTTGTTATGTTGTTTTTGTTTTTCCCCGTTTTTTTAAAGCCCCAGCAGCCCTTCAGTCTGACTCAGAAGACAGTCGTCAAGCAGCAATGCAGTTGTAATGGTGGGAAGGAGGGCAGTGATGCTCTTCAGTAAAGAGGCAGGAAAAGGAAAAGGGTTAGGGGCTGAGATGAGCACATTGAGCCAACAATACTGCTGGAAATGTCTGGTTGACACCACGGTCACACAGAACAGAAAGATGCATCTTACCTGAACCACAGGCTCTCTGCAATGTACCTGAGGCATGCGGGTCACCAAGTACCTCACTGCGGGTTAAGGTAGTCATAGGGTGGGAGAAGAGAGCATGGGGTATGGTGAATGCACCACCTGGGGCTCGGCGCTGAGACAGCTGTAATTGGGTAGGAAAACCTTTTGTTTTGTCTGTCCAAAAAGCAACAAAAGTGCAGGATTCGCTAGAGGATGGTTTTGAGGGACTTGCTAGCCATGTTTGGCACCACTCGCCGCATTCCTGTGCAGGACAATGGGAACAAGGTGATTGCAATGCCTTGTGATACAGAGTAAGGACAGGATGAGCCAGCAGCAGAAGTAGGGCCTGGCAGGTGGAGGCAGTACCCACACCAGGACAGGAGATACCTGGGCTGCTGTTCACCCCTGAGCCATCACAACATGACACCCTCTTCTTCTTATGTAAGAAAATAATTTGCACAGCTAATGATTCTGTCTATCACCCTGTTAATAAAAGAGCAATAACAAAACCTGTGGGTGTACTATAAATGGAAGGCATGCTGCCCCCTCATCGTCCTCAACAAAGTCTCCACAAAAAGCTAAGTTCTTAGCTCTGCAGGAGGAGCTGATGGAGAAGCACTCACAGTGTGAGCAGGATGGCTTTCTTATGCCCAACACAAACATGGTTTTACTCCGAAGGTTTTGTTTTCTACTCCCAGCTTAGTTGATTTCCTAATTTGACCTACTTCATACTGAATAGCTTTTTAGTGTGGGCACCACTGGCACCTACTGAACGGGGGACTTGCACACCCCCGTATGAATCAGCAGCAGTTCCCATAGGAACTGTTGGCCAAGTTGTGTGTTTATTTATTGAAGGCTATGGGACAGAAATGTAAAAGTTTTGGTTGGAAACATTCAGCCTGTGGATTATGTTTACCGTTGTCATATATTGTACGGAATTGGACATGCTGAAATATTTCCAGTTACATTACCTCATAAAGTTAACTTACAAAAATATTGTGCTGAAATGCTTCTAATCAGTGGAGGTTTTCTTAAGCTCAAGTATTATCTGCTGTGAACTAGGGGATCTGTAAGCTAATCTTATTGCTTATTGTCTACTGTTCATTTGACTACTGATTTTGTTGATATGGACTTACTATAGATAGTGAAAAGGCTCTTAATTACTTGAGAAATACTTGAGCCTCTTCACTGTTATTATTGCGATGTTTCATACTGAAAACACTGCCATGACCATTGTAGGTAGAAACTTTAAATTGATGGTAATGTCACTGATACAGTAAACCACAGCCATAAATTTGTTCAGAAGAACATGGTATGTGATCTTTAACTGCTTATTTTATGTTCCCGTTTATGTAATTATCTTGCCATTTTAAGTTGGTGTCAGAAATTACTGTTTTGGAAATATTTTTAAATCCACTGATCATTCATGAAATGCAATTATTCACTTATTTTAACACAAACAATTCATAATATATTAAATTTTTAGTATATGTTAGAATAATAGGGCTTTTGTTGTATCCATGTTTGCAAAATCAGGACTGGTATAAGTGTAAATGGTTTGAGACTTGAGATGTACACAGTATAATTGTCAGAAACAGACAGAATAGTTGTTGCTGTGCACGTTTCTGACTTGTTTCATTCCCTAATGAAGCTGTGTGTAAAGGTGTTGGAATTGTGGCCAGTAGTCTGTAGTTTGTATTGAAAACTAGGACAGAAATTTCAGATACATTAAGAAATAGAAAATAACTAATACTGTTTCTCTAAAGTTCACCTTCAGAACACAGAGCTGAAAAGATCATGTACCATATGCTACCTTGAACAGTGCTTATGCTGTACATTTCCAAACAGTACATGATGTACAATGAAACTACTGTGCAGGCACTTAGCAGACACAGGATTAAACCTGGTTCATGTTATGAAGTGAAGTAATAACAATTAGCACATTTCCTAGGTGGGAGCAACCCAGACAAGGAGGTCATTGCTCAAGGGACTGGGTAAAGGAAAAATAAAACTGTGGCTACATGATGAAAAGGTAATGAAAGTTACTTTACGCTGTGTAGCTGGTGTATTATTTTGGACAGTTGCCCAAAATTGACATTGGCTGTAATCCATTTTTTAAAGCTTGAAGCACCACTGTAAGATTACAAAGTTGATATTGAAGTCAACAGGAGAGAAAACAAAAAGGCAAGAGTAACTGTAATTAAAAAGAAAAAAAAAATACGTCTATCAATATGATCTCAGAAATTCCACATACAGGTTTTTTCCTCTGAATTCACTGCACGTTCATGCTCTGAAATAGTCAAAAATATGCTCTGAAATAGTCAAAAAAGCTGTTCACCAGATATTTGAAAAGTATGTGGCCTATGCACAGTGTTTTTACGCAATATGTCACACTGAGCATATATTGTTCAGGAAAATAAAATATGAGTCTGAGAACCAAAAATGTGTTTTTAGTTTTGCTTAATGTTAAGGATTTGGGTCATTTTGTGTTTTAGTTTTTCATTGTAGCTGTGTGGAACAGAAGAGGGAAGGATTAACATTGTCCTCTGAGGGGGCTCTTTGATTATTTTTGCATAGAAATGACTAAAGCAATAACTTGGGAAAAAAAAAAAAAAAGCCAAAAGCAGTCCTATTTGTTCATTCCTTTCTAATAATTTATTTCTGTAATAGTCCATTACACTTTGTTTGTCTTCTATCAATCTCTGTTTATCTAGATAAATAAGTAACTGATATAGTCCCCCATATATAAATGTCAGATAACATACAGTTTAAGTAACTTTCTCTCTCAAAAACAGTCATGTGGATTTTAGCTTCGAAAATAATCGAGACTATCTGAGTGAGCTTTTCTCACGTGTATACTAACAGTGTCAAGCAACAGCGAGCCTTTACAGGTTTAGTGATTTTGTAGTTTGGCCTTCTGCTAGATGACTAACCTTTCACAATTAAGACATGGTTTTCAGTGATGTGGATAGTTCATATGTTTAGCACTGGTATTTTCAGTATATGGTCTTCATTTCATGAAGATTCTCTCCTGCAAAATGATAGTTTTGTCTTCTGTATAAGCTGTTGCAGAAGACTGCTCAACAACGCAGGCATGAAGTTTTGTTTCTCTCTTAAAGTAATGCTAGGACTGGTTACCAGTGCTTCAAATGCTATGTACCAAAGCCATCATTTAACGTAACAAAAAAAAATGAATGCTCCTGAAATATAAAGAGGCTCTAAACAAAGGTCATCTTTCTATCTGCACATGTATTAGAATGCACAAGAAGGATGTCAAGACTACTGACAGGTCTCTGTCTGTTCATACTGGTATCAGCAGAGACACTAGACAGCAAGGCAACCTTCTCTCCTGTCCAGTCTGCACCGTAACTCTGCAGGTGCTAAAGGACATTTTCAGGCGCAATAGCAATTACTTTGTAAAATGAACTGTGCCCAAGGAAGTGGTTAAAAATATCTACAAGTGGAAGAGGGAGCCTATTGCAGAAGAAGGGGACTGACCAGAGACAGACCTTTAGAAGTCACCACCTCTTGTCCGAAAGCCCTCCACAATACCGCATGAGGTAGCAATGTGGGCATAAAGTAGATACTGTATTAGTTCCCTTTATTTAGGAAGCTGAAAATTATCTGACTCGAGACAGCTGCCTTGACTGCTTGGACTTCAACAGATTCCCTGATCAGGCAGAAAGCTGCAAAGCAGATGAGATTCAGTAACACTGTGGTGCAAGGAGATGTCAGTTGCCTATAAGTGAAGTGCACAGATATTTTTTTACAGCACTGTCTTTAGATTGATCAAAAGCTGTTAATACACATCTTTTCCTTGACTTCAATGAACTTTGGATTGGGCCCTTTGAGAACAGATATAAGATAAAAATATTGCAGTGCCAAGACTGTGTAAAGTCAGTAGAGAAATGTGATCAAATTTATCATTATAATACTCAGCAGTTTGTAAACTCATTAACATTTGCAGAGAACATGCTGTTTTACCTGTGACCTATAAATTTTGGAAAGCTCAGGAGAATTGCCACTCTGAAAAACATTGATAGGAAAGATACTTGGGGGGAAATAGGATGAAACCAAGTGGCATTGTTTAATTGTAGTTGGTATTGTTATAAAAGGTTCATGGGATGCAAATGACAAGTTATTATGCATCTAAATGGTTACAGAGATTGTGCAAAGAGGACTTTATGAAATTATCCAGAAAAGTGGGAGTTGGTTAGGTTAGCAAGATAGTGCCCACATACTAAAACACATTTCCTACAGTTTACAGCAATGGGAGGATGAATGATGCTCACGTCCCCCATTCCAGCTATGGTATACATGCTTTTCAACTTGAAAGTACTGAGAGCAAAAAATTTAATTCCTGGGTTAGATGAGTAAAAGCAGCAGCACAAAGGAATATAGACACTAGAAAGAACATTGGAGGGCAGAAAAAAAAAGATGTAACAGACATGAACAGATTTAGGCACCAAGCAGAGAACTGGGAATCCTTAGTTGTGGTGCAACGTGTTGGAGAGTCAGCACCACTGTCTCATGAGAAAGAACACAAATAGTGCTTGTAGTCTTTTTATATGAAAAGAGCCTTTCCATTAAGAATTTTTTATTTGTATGGTTTAGATGATAATATCGAGTGTTTGTTTTTGTTGTCGCTGTTGTTGTTTTTTTAATATCAGAAAAATTTAAGATTCCTGGTAGCTTGTTCTAGCTTTACTGATCATAAATCAGTAGCACCGTATATGTAGTATTTAGAGCTTGTTGTTAGGGACTGGCCGTAACTAAAGTAAGATCTGAAAAGAATCTTTTGTGTTTCCACCATTTACATCCTATTTTCTTCAGTCACAACGTGCTTTACAGCAGCCTGAATGTGATGCCAGCCATCCTAGTTCCTGGTGAGTTCCAGTGCTATCTGGGGCTGCTGTTATCAGGACAACTTCAGTGATGCTCTGCTCTTGTCCAAGGGCTGTAATCTCTGGTGCACAGTTCAGTTCCTAAAAAGGGTGGTGCAGCCTTAGCTACCTCAGGGAACTTCTGGCTGTCTACACCATATCCCTGGCCCTTCTCACCCCAAGCCAAGCAGCTGGGCAGGAATGGACCTCACAGTGTTTTCTGTGGTGCGTTACAAAAAAGCAGTCCAAATCCCGGCCAAGATCAAGCTAAAATGTAAGGAACAAGTAAGGCTGAGAGCTTTCTGCCTCATATTGGCAATTGTATACAGTGCTGTGGGATCTACTTGAGGCTGTGCTTTGGTGCAGAGGTTTTTTGAAGTGTATTATGTGTGCAGGCAAAAAAAAAAAAAAATACCAGACACAGCAAGTTAATGCTAATAACAATTGTGCCATACCAAGCTACCACATATTCAGTGTGTGTTTGCACTATGCCATATATATGCAACATTTGCTACCAGTATTTAGCAATCATTTCAACATTGTTTCTTTAAATAAATAAATAAATAAATAGAGCTGTGAGCCTTCCTGCATGTATATGCTCTTTATTACTAGTCTATCATTTAGAAATCAGGGTAACTACCAAAAACTCTAAAACATTATTTTGCTTTCAAAGAACTTAATTTGTTTGTATCAGTTTGGTCAATGCTGTTAGGGTAAGATCAAAATTCCAGAATATCAGAGTAGATCTCAGAATACTTTGGGAAAAAGCATAGGAGTTGGTCAGTCATGTACAGATCCTCAGGAAATTAACTGATGTGCTGAATCACATTGCCATATATGTGATGGGAATTTATTAGTGTGCATATCTTTATCTATAGAGTAAAAAAATAAAATAGCTGTAAAAATATAGTCCTGTCTCTCCTAATTCAGCCTTTGGTCTCACTGCTGAACTTGCAAATGTGCAGCTGGAGGAGGGGAGAATCAGGAATTTCTGCTGTAGACTTTTGTCCGGTAGGAAATAGATGGAACTGCCAACTTATTACACATGGGCCATTGAACACCAAGCAAACACTACTCTTTCCCTCCTGCACATTCGCAGAGTCTGTGGGTTTCCTCAGATAGTTACTTATCGTATTAGCTTAAGGGAATAGCTCTAATTGCATTCACATGAAAGCAAAATCTTCAGTATATGTTGTTTCCATTAGTATTCTTCTCCTCTTTCCTAATATCACTTAGGGTTTAACAGAACTCTCAGGATTATAAGCATATTTTACACTTCTGTTTTGTATTAATATATGATACCAAAGCAAGTAAAGAAAAGCATTTATCAAAAGTTGGTAAAATACTGTATAATACAACCTTTAGTACAGAAGGCTATCAGCAGTTTGGCTTCACAGCTCACATGCTGTTTATAAGAACTGCTGCATAAAATTGTAGGACACATATTACAGAGGGGGTGTCTGTATAGATCACAGATCTATAAAACTCATTTCTTCTTTATAAACTGTGAATCCACAAGCCTGTGCAGCTTCCCTACATGCTGCATGTCATAGCTTAGAGGTGTTCGGAGATGGAAGTCTGCCAATATGAGCATGTTGCAGGTGGATCACATTTTTGCCTGTTCACTTTTTCCTTTTCTTCTCCCACACTGAGTGACCTTTGATATCACTGAGGTTACTTTAGCCCTGAGCATGTTGTAACACCGGGGAGGGAGGAGAGGAAAGAGAGGCTCAGCACCACACCGCTCAGCCCAGTTACCCTCAGCCTGTCCCAGAATTCGTTCCCCCAAGTAACGATTCCGCCTGAAATGCAATCAATAAGGCTAACATCCTACTGTTTAAAAGACCTTTATTTTTGTTCCTTAAGACCAAATGTGTTCATAAATTAAATATTTGCTAATAAACACTCTCATCTCTGTTTTTAGCAAGTCTGTCTGCTTAAGAGAGCAGGTTACTGACACCATTAAGAACACTGGCAGGCTTGTTTCTTTCCAGAATATTTAATACTCAAAGGATTAGAAATCTAGTGATGGATAGTTTAGGCTGCAAACTTACAAACTGGCTGGTGTTAAACTTGCTAGGCTGTATTTAAAGAGGGGATCTGGATGTGAAAAGCTCCATGTTCTATTTAATCACCATCCAGTCCCTTCAGGCTTTTTTGTTTCCATGAATGATTTCTTCAGTGCCTATGTCCATTTCAGTAGAAGGAATGTTTTCTTACACTCAGCTTTTACATGACTTCTGAACCATCATTGCTAACTGTGCTAATTTCTTTAGTGAATTGTATACAATTTAATACACTAGTCTGAATTGTTGTTTTACTCATTTAGTCTTGCATGATAGATGCTAGAAAACTTGTACTTCTTCCATTCTTCCCCAGAAATGAGCTGCTAATCAGTGCCAATTCTTAACTTCTTTGAAGTGTTTGTTTTAATAACCTGGAGTTGCAAGGGAAGTGGGAAGTGTTCCCCAGTCAGCTGCTCCGTGCCTGGCAGATTGCCAAGGTGGTTGTGACCTCCAGAAATCCTTAAGGTTTTGATCAGCATTTCCTTATCCCCAATACTCTGTTGTTTCTGTTTTAAATTACATCTCAGTGTACCCAGGGTAGGTAATAATGTTACCGTAAGTGCTATAACAGATTGTTACAAGCATCCTTGGATTATGAGATGGGAATATCTTGATTATGTAAACAATGATAGTGTTTATTGTATTATATTTCTGAAATTATTATAGCATTATGTTGATACAAATTATACTGTCACATCTCAAGTGTATTTATTTAAAATATAGTGGATGCGATTCAAAGACTGTCAAAGACAGTGGAAGACAATACCTGACTTTGGCTGCTTTTGTATCAGGATCAGTACACTATCGTAAATTTTACACTATTTTGTGCTAATTCCTAGGATAAGAAGATATAAATTTCTTGACCTTTTTGTGCCTGTATTGCTAATCACTTCCATAATGATAAAATGCTGTAAATAATGGGCAGAAAGATCCTGCTGCTGCTGAAACACGTTTGTTATAGAATATGTAATAAGTTAGTTCAGGGAATCTTGTGATAGTAACTGTGCATGATATAAGAAAATGCATCTCCTGAAAGGCACCTTTTGTTGGTAGTTCATACAGTGGTGCATAAATATAAATGAACAGCTTCTTTCCCCACTAATGCTTAGAAGGGATAAGAAAATGAGGATTGTTTAAGTGGCTGAAAAAAATGCATTATGTTCTTCTCCATTTATCCTTTTGATCCCATGCCAGTGAAGCACTGAGAGTATTATGTACTACATGTCACAAAGTGCATGACACATATATTAGTGTAGGTAGCTAGGGGTGCTATGGCATCTTATAATACTCTGTACGTACAGGGCCTAAATTCAGAAATTTAATGGGGACAGAGGAGGAACATTGTATTTGATCACAGAACACATAAGAGACGCCATGTCTTGAAGTGATAGGAAGGCTAAAGGATGTAGGAAAACACAATTATTTGTTTTTAAAAAACGTGTTACTCTCAGCCAAGAAGCAAAACTTCAAGCTTTTAAAAACCTGTAACACTTTTTTCAGCTATTGTGTTTGTTGAAACTGAGACAAATGTATACTGTCCCCGATATCACCTTTATGGATCCTTTTGCTGCACGGACTTTTAAACAGTAAGTTGCTTTCCCATGCATTTGTAAATGTTTTTCATTGATTTTTTTTCTTTTAATTACTGATGACCTTTAAACAAATCTGTTTTTTTCTTTAAGTTACAGAGCATGACATAAATTTACATATTAGTGATCACTTCCAGAAACTAACGTCAAGTATTCAGTATTTCATTTCATTTCTTCTGGCAGAATTTTTCTAGAATGCTTGCCTTGTCAGTAACTGTGGCGTATCTTCATTACTACTGTCAGGCACAGAAAAGCAGAATCACAAACATGAAGGCAATAAAAGCTTTGCTGGGAGAGAAAAAGATCAAGTGAGAGAGAGAGAAATTGAGCTGAACAATGGTATCATCCCTGAGATACTCTCAGGGTGGGGAGGAAGACACTTTGCTTGGACTGCTTTTGAGTCACAGCTGGGTAAAGCATTAAATTATTATTACCATTGTGGTAAAATGAATTTGATTTTCAGGCTCCTTTTTGCTTACTCTCTTTCTGATATTACTTATGTGTGGCTTAAAAAGAAAAATACAATAGGGTTGTCATCCAGACATTTATAAGTGAGTTAAACTGACACAGTGCCAAATGGCCAGTCCAGGTATGTTTCCCCATGGGGGTAATGGCTGTTCTGCTGGCACAGCTCTCTGCTCTGAAGGTTCGGTGAGCTATGTAGGTGTTATACACTGCCTAGTTCTGCAATTTTGAATCCTTTTTCAAAAAAAGAATCTCTGGAGCATTTTAAATTGAACCCACTCTCTCTCCGTGCTTTCTGACATCTTCCTTGTGAAAGGCATTCCTTCATTGTCATCTTTGATGAAGTTTTTGCCTGTATATTCCTTTGACAGCTCCTCTAATCCCATGAGTTCAATACATACTCTCTGAGCACGTTATCTTTTCATCTAGCATTTCTCTATGTTAAGGTTATGCTGATCCTCATTCGTGAATTGGATTCTGCCAGGCTTGCTGATACTGTGTACTGTAGTTTGCCAGACCTAGTTTGCTCTGACTGGTAGTGATAGCAGTGGATACAACTTCAGACAGCTGTGGCAGCAGCAATCTTTACTACCCAATTGCAGGTGTCTAGCCATAAATATGATAATGTTGTACTGCTGGACCAGAGCCAGCTCTGCACTCACTCCTGCAGCACCTCTCTCCAATATGAAGCACAAGATGATTTGATGCTCAGATAGGCCCTCAGCTCACATGCAGTCACACCATAACAAGCCCAGGGTGGCTTCAGAGGGACACAGCACCACTGTAAAACTTCACCATCTTTTATATGGGTAGGGTGTCAGGAACTGTTTCAACGCATGAGGAAGTGTGTGCCCGTTGTAATCCTGTGTACTATGTAGAAATGCACTCCATATCTTAACTAGAGGAAAGCTGGTTAGAATGACAGAGTTAGGAGCTGTCAAATCCAGAAGACAGAGCAAGCAGTCTGGATACCACCTGCAATTTTCTCACACAGACCATATCTAGTGAAATCTGTGGCTGCAAGTTACTATGATGCTATTTTAAAGGGAGTCATCAGATGAAGAGTACTCAGTATCATGACATAGTGGCTGCCAGAATTCAGTCATGCCTATGATGTTGGAGTATGGCATGCGTATGTTCTAATTTTAATTTGCTTGGGTGATAATCAAGATAAAATTCCCCCTCTTCTGTTAATTCCTCCAAAGTTGAGAAGTCCTGTCAGCAACTGTATGAAAGGAGTATTCTTAAAGTTGCTAGCTCATGCTCACCAACTTCCAAGGTGCTCTGGTCTTGAACTCCATATATTCTACAGGTCTGTGGGGAAAGTAAATCCAATTCTAAATCCATACATACACACAGAGCAATGTGCACTTAGGACTTCTCTGTCTGTAATCTGCTAGTTAGCCTCAGATTGCTTAACACCAGTGACTTTCCATCCTTGAAGCTGTGCAGTATCTTTTTTCCCAAGAGTGTTGCAAGCCATAAAGGAGGATTAATGCTGCTTTTGAGCTGCATTAACTATTGTGTGGATTTTCCACTTGGAAGGTTCTAGCATAGTCTTAGCACCATGTAAAGTAGAAATAAGAATAATTGGCAATTAATAAATCATCTGCCAATTTCTGAGATTGCATTTTGCTCTGTGATAGATCTGATCTTCTGATATATCCCTGCTCCCTTCAGACTTTCTTATACAAATAGTTTAGAGCCTGCAGACCAGGAATCATCCTGACTGCTGGGAGACAACTTTGATCAGTGGGGAAGGGGGTGTGCCATGGGTTCTTTTATCCTTCTTTTTTATTTTCCTGGCATGCCCAACCTTTGATAACTAGATCTCCCCATTTGACGATTACGGACTCTCAGAGCAACATCTCAATACTTACTTGATTTATGGAGCCAAATTTCATGCTAACAATGCCCAGTAGCCTTTTATTGCACTTGGTAAATAACTCTAGATTTATTGTTCTTAAAAGAGAACATAGCTAATGTAATTTTTTGTCTAGCTCTCTGTTATTCCCCATAGTAACTTTTAAGCCATTTGCCCCTTGATTGCACGGAGGCAAAAGGCCAAAAAAGTACCAACTCCATAGTGTCTTGGTTTGTTCTGTTTGCTGATCAATCAGTACATGTATACCAGAATAGGTAACTCTGTAAAAGCCAGAACATACTACTTTTGTCCAGGCAAAATCAAGAAACACAAGGGGAACCTGAAGCATTGCTTATGGGTTACTGAGATAAAAAGGCAACGGAGTGCAGAGGCACAATCCTTGCTGTTCCTGGTGAACCACACAAGAGGTGTTAAAGAGGAAGGGCGAACACCGGTGTTATTTCAGTTCCAGGTTCAGCAGAACTAGGACTAAGACATAAGACTAAGTTACAGAGACCATGTTTTCGTTGACCTCTTATCTTTTTTTCTAAAAATGTTAGAGTGATTCTGGTGATTGCAAAATCTAAAAATATTTTTCTGTGCATGGAATAGATAGGTGATTGCCACTTTCCAGCACAACTCTAATTCCATGTCTGTGATTCTGGGGTTAATCTCCATCTATGACTCTGTAGTTGTAGAAATGGAGATAAAGTGTCACATAGGAAAGAATGTGTAGCTTCCAAATAAATATTTCTAGCCTGATTTTCCTAAGTAAATGTTAATGGCTGTAAAATGCTAGACTATGACAGTGCAAGATCATCATATCATAAAGTGTGTCACTTGTATGCACTTGGAAAGAATCCTGATGACTTTTTTGCTATTGTAAATTGCTTACCCTGACAGGAAATAGGCCTAATCTATTTGCACACTGTTATTTATACCTCCCTACAAGAGGTGTAGAATCACAGCTGGAAAAAGAATTAGTGTTAGGTAACTCTTAGATAGGTGCATTAAATTATTAATATAACGAACAAGTTAGTGAAAGAGCTTTCTTGTATTTTATATATGACCTCTATAACATAACTGTTTAAATGTGGACATCTGCAAAGAAGCATAAATAATTTTACTCTTAATATTCTTCAAGATTCAGAAGTTTCTGGTAATTGTTACTGGTTTTGCTAGAAGCACATTTTTATCCAGGCTCAGCCTCTGGATTCTCTGTCATCCCAGTCAGACCTTGGCATATATAGGAATAGTATGTTGAGCTCCAAAGGTAAAATTTTAGTTTACTGGCTTTGATGTGCAGACTTGCAGACAAAAGATGAACCTTGGACAGATGCTAGAGAGCAAGGAGATATCTCTTCTAAGTGAATTTTGCTCAGTATAGCTCTTGAAGAGGTCTTTCTTTCAGTCAAACTTCTATGAAAAAGCCTGCTGCAAATGTCTTACACCACCGAGTATTCGCCAATTTTTTTTCCTGATTTTCTATGGATCTTTTCTGTGGAAAAGATCTTAGTTGGGGCCAATTAATTTATTTCCAAGAGAAATTACTCTTTTTCACAGACCTCTTTTCTTATAAGTGCTTTGAAATAGCAAGGAGAATAAGCAAGAATGAAAGAAAAATAGTGTTAAAGTAATGGAAAAGAAGTAATCATGAACATGCATTTTTCCATCTCCAACATTGAATTCTCTAAGCTGTATAAAGTTTCTTTTACAAAGCTGTAAGCTAAACTTCCTGCATCTCTTTTTACATTTCTGCTGTATTCAAGATGAATTACAAAACACTAATTCCCGTCCATAAGATAGGTGTGATGTCCAAGAAGTTGTAGTGCCCCTGGGTGAAATCCTTGAGCCATTAAAGGTGAATGCGTTGCTATGACTTTTGTCTGATCATAATTTCATCTAATTGGCTTAAGCTATGCATTATTGTAAGCACTATCAAAATCCTACAGTTGTTGCAAGGCTCCCAGCCTGTGCCTCCCCCATCTCTGAACTGCATGCTCTAATTTATGGCTGAAAGTCGCTTCTCTTGAGTGCCCTGTCAGTAAGATGAAATGCTCCTAGACATTTGCTATACTTTTGTGTGTTGTGGTACTCTTTCATATGCTGTCCAGAATGGCCAAACGCATGCTTTCTAAAACAGCAGAAATTAGCACCATCAAATAGTACTTGTCACTCAGAAGGCTCAGCTTGTTATAGGCAGCAGAAGAGGCAGTGATAGAAGCACAAAGCTCTGCATGCATGGAGAATATGCTAAGAGAAAACAATAAAGCAGTTCAAAAGTGATAAGGATTGATCAGGTTACTGCTGAAAGAGCAACTGGCTACATGGGAAAGGCTTTTTGTTGTTGTTGTTTTTCTGGCTAATGCTGTAGAGTGTAAAAGCCAAAATAACGTAGTAAGAGCAAACTCTTCAGGGTATAAACACATAGGTGTTTGAGACACTTGGTTTATTATGCATGCTTCCAGATAAACAAATAGTTGCTAACCCCACTAAAGTTGTCAACATTTTGTCACACACGTGCTGTCTCTTTTGTGTATGCTCATGAGTGTATAAATAACTACATATCAAACATGCATTTCCTTTTCTGATAAGGAGTAGATGGTGAAACCCAATTGGATTATTCTGGACTGTTATAAATTCACTGCAGACTCAGAAGTATAGTTACAGCTTTAAACTGGGTGCATGGACATATCAGTTAAAAACAAAAGCATGCTAGTGAAAGACTCTTAAAAGCTATTTATATATGATAACTTAAAAATTAAATTTATAAGTATGCCTAAGAAAACATTAAAGTCGATTTCATAATAATCTGTGAATGATTATTAATGCAGTTTTGTGTGATGGTTCTAGAGAATTTTTCAACTATTGTTCCTGTTATAAGAATAACAAAGTAATTTTGTAAATATTAAATACTCAAGTCCCTTCTTGACTTTATCTTATGATAATAAAACTGAAGTCAGAGCTGATGTGTATATTTCAAAGAAAATTATGATATAAAGCAGAGAACAAAGCTTCTGAAACCCATTTATGATTGAAACTGTAGTTCAAAATTTGAAAACGTCATCTCACTGAATTGCATGTCACAATCACCTGGTAATACTGGAAAGTATTTTATGTATTCAGCCAAACTCTTCTACTTTATTTTTTAACCAATATACAGGTTCTCATTGGCAAAGTTGGTATGACTGCATTCAAAAACAAAGAGGGAAGTAATTTTATGGAATGTTAAATTTCTGAGAATGGTATTTTAAAATCCAATGTATAGCATCAAAGTTTCAAATAAATAGTCATTAAAAGTGTGTATGTTTAGCTGTGGATAAATCAGTTTACAATAGTTTGTGCTTACACCTGAATACATAGACAGAAACCAACATAGTACTGAATTTATGTTTTTATCATTTGTGTTATAAATCTATGATTTTTTAGACAAAATATGAGGGTGGAAGTTAGTGGATTTAGAAAGATGATTAAGCTGTAAGTCAACAGTTAAAAACGATACTGTTTTGGCATGGAAAAGGTGAGTGCGGTTTGTCTTTCCAATGGCATTGGCAAACCAACCATGAAAGCAAAAGGAGAAAAGGTGCTTTTTGTTTGCCTTTTTGCCTTTTTGCCTTTTTTTTTTTTTGGTTTGGTTTGGTTTGCTTTTTTTCCCCAAACACAGTTCCTATTACTTTAGCATTGTTTCCCATACCAATTTTTGACAGCAAGAATCCCAGCAACATGAAAGATTGCAATAAGCATGAGGCATCAATGATGGATCTTGCTGACACTTCTGGTAAACAGTGGGAATATTTTGCACTGGAAGTTCTTGAACACTGAGAATCCTATTATTCAGTGTAGCTCTCCAAAGACAAAATACAATTTTAGATACTGAATTGATATAATGGGAATAATGCCTCACTAATAAAATTTAACAAGTAAAACTCAGATTGCAAAGTGTCAAAGCAGTAGACGATGCTTATTCTTCTAAGGATTAACTTTGTTTTCAGGAGAGTGTTTGATGACAGTGTGTATCAATACTTAATAACAAACACCTGTGGAACTAAACCCTTATTAAATAATTATGATGATGATACAGAAGTAAAAATGGACTCCCAAGGGAAATACATAACTGTTTTCTAAGGTCAAACCATATTTAAATATTGAACTTTTCATCTGCTAGATGGTAAATACATGCCTGTACTATTGGGCAGCATTTCAAAGTACTTTAATCTGTACCCTGATGACAGCAAAATGAGTCTCATCCCTTACATGTGCTTTTCAAGTTTAAAGTTGTGTGACTCAAAGCTACCTATGTAATAGTCTGTCACTGCAATGCTCTCTTCTGTTATGACAATGTTTTTTGTTTTGTTAATTAATCATTCAGCCTTTTAAAATGCATTATAAAATATAAAAGTATATTGCAAATAATTTTTATTCCATAGCTAATTATTGCCACTAAAGGATAATGTCAGTGATTAACTATATTTCTCCCAAATATGTTTTACATTGATGAATATTTTTATGAAGATATGTCAAATGTATCTGAATTAAAAGCTCTCTAGAAGTAAATTATAGGATGCAAGACAGTAATCTAATATAATTATTCTTATTGCACAATAAATGAAGACAGAGCAAAATCTTCATTGTTGAGTCCAATTGGGAAAGGTTATATTGAACAGAGCTTATGAAGATTTACCCAATATCATTCAAAACATATCCACTGGCTAAAATTGCAGAAAGGGTACATGACATTCTCACTGGGTTTCCAATAACATCGTATCCGCCAAGAAATACTTTAGAATAAAGAGGAAACCCAGTGAATGTATGCAGTGACTTCAAGTTCACAGTTGTATTTGATTATAGGCACGGGATACAATCCCTGAGTCCTTGTTAGTGGTGCAAGCTATTGTCTTTTCTATTTGCTTTAGTTTATTATTTTGCTTGCTAGATTAAGCTGAAAGGTTGATTCCAAAGGCAAGCAATTAGTAAGAACTTTGTTAGAGTTCTGACATATTACACTAGGTGAAGATAGGTGTAGGTGTTAATAAAAGGCTACTGTGTGTAGTATATATTAACATTTTCAAAATTATCCTTTCTTTTTTTTTTTTTTTTTTAAACGAATTAAGGGAAAGTACTGCAGTCAATGCTTAATGAGATATTTCATTTGTTTTACTGTTTTATCTTTCCTAAATAAACTCACAAGCTCTCATTATCAGGTTGTAATTAAATTCCTTGAAAATCCTTATTGGTGTTTCAAGAAGGTTCATAGCATCTTCTCATAAATCAGCATCATGAATCTGAATTAGAATCTGAATGTAAATTACTAACATTTTTATATTAATGATTGTGAGACTGAACACACATTCAGAACTGATTAAACATCACTGTCTGACACTGAATGACTGAATTGCAAGAGAACAGCATCTTTAGACTTGAAGTTTGTATGGGAAATTGTGTGTCCAGCATGGAAGGTTTGGAGCTGTAATACTCTTCTCCTATAGCTAAGAAAAAATCCATCACCAGTTTGTTAATTCTTTGAAGTTCTACTAGATACCGTAATTTCAGTTGAAATCCGTATCTAGAATTTAATTTAAAGTGGTTTGAAAAGTGGTCTCAAGAAACTATGTTAAAAAAATACAATATTTCTTTTGACATGGCTGGTGATGGTGATGTGGGCTTTTTCTTTGGTGATTAGTTTCAAGACTTATGTAATTTAAAAGTAGAATCTTTCTTCCTTGTTGTATATAACAACCAAAATGTACTCAGTAGCCGTCTCTCAGTTTACTTTAAGCCTATAAGCTTTTAGGTTAGGAACTATCTAAAGTATCTGACTTTTTGTAATAGTGTTAAGGTGCTTCCTGGGTAGGCCATGGGTCAGTAAAATGAGGTTTTGCATTCTGGCCATGAAAACTAAGGTTTGAAATGGAAACAAATTCCCCGCGCTTACTGACTACAGTCCCTTCTCTCTGTCACAGCATTGCAGTTTCTTGTGAACTAAGGACATCCTCCAATTAAGCGGGCCCTTTTATTCTCCCTCATTCTTCACTGTCTCAGTGCACTCCATCAGCAGTACTTCTTCACTTCTTCTGTCACTGTGCATCTTTTTCTTGGTTGGAAACTTATTGGTGTTCTCCATCTCCTCGCTCATAAAACATGGCTGGAGCCATGTTAAAAAAGCATTTTACTGTAATCAAGCAACTTTGATACCAGTGAGGCCAAAGATAGTAATTTGTTCAGTCCTTTGCATTGTGCATCCCTCCATCAGAACGATGTTTTTAGTAGAGCTTCAAGGCCCCTACCAACACAAGTATGTTATTAGAGTAATACCTCACGTTCTCTGTGACTACTTCTTTGTTATTACACAAGTAAGTAAATTAGTGTTTTATATCAGTAGGAATTGGGCTTATATAATGCAATGCAAACACATACACTTGTTTATATCAGATGATGTTATATTTGTAAGTTAAACATAAAAATAATTAGTTTGCCAAAGAGCTCTGCATTCAACAACAAAAAAGCATATTCATGAGTGATGAAAAAGACTGCAGAAAAACTCTTGCACATTCCAACTGTATTTTCACAGTGTCAAACCAGTGACAGTTTCTCTCACTGGAAAACAGGGACTGAGCTTCTACTTACAGCCATGGGGGAAGTACAGGAATACACAATGCAGAGTGTTTATTCTAATACGTGAGAACTTCAAAAAATACCCTCCTCTTTTCACATTTACTGTCTCAACACAAAGAAATAACACAAGTTAACTTATCATAAGGCACCCATTACAGAAACGCCTTAGCTTTGTTTTCAGCATTAGCATTTGTAGTCAGTAAGTATCCAGGACAACTGACAATCAAATGTAGCAGCAAACACATTATTCCCTTGCATATGTTTAAGAAGAGAAAAAGTCATTTTAGTCACATGTGCTGCAAATCCTTGGCCAGTATTAAAACCAGCTATTTTGATACAGCAACACTTTCTCCTTTCAGTGGTGTGTTTGCAATTCCCTTCTTTTTTGTTATGTTAAATTAAAAATGAAGAAATAACTTATACATGTCAAGCTAAGTAAAAGCTAACATTTTTCACCTTAAAACCATCATAATCTAGAATTGTCTACCCTTTAAAGTCAGCTGTATGTTTGAACTCTGCATAAATGCTTTAAATATATGAGCGCAAGGCCAGTTATCATTGAGGAGATACTAACCAAGCTTTTACTGATCATTAGGAAAAGTGACTGTGGATAGCACTAACATAAGTATTTGTTTCACTGTGCCATAATAGATTATGAATTAGAAATAATAGTAGTAATCACCTTCCAGAAATGAGGATGTAGCTAGAAAGCCTCCTAGCTCCTGCTGCACTATTAGTATAATCCCAACAAGTTAAATAAATTGCTGACTGCTAACACAATAAGTAGAAAAAGAAATCTTGAATGCTGCTGCTTTCTTAAGGTTCATGAAAGTTAAATAGAGATGAACAGAACTGATCTCAAATTCTGCAGAAATGTTTGCTCTTGGTTTTGTTTTTAACATACATGTCTGTTTTATTTTATTTAACATGCCATGCTAGAAAACTTGAATGCTGTGATTCTTGGTAGATAACTGCTGCTTGTTTACAAAGCACTGTTCCATTCTAATGTGCATGAATGAAGTGAAATAATGAAAAAGTAATCCTAAGGAAAGCACATTACAGAAAGAAAATTACAGCAAGTAACTACCACTAAGGACAAAGTAGCTTTCACTAATGAGCATCTAGGTTGTCTGGATTCACATGGGCACAGAAAAAAAAAAAAAAAAAAAAGTTTTTCTAGAATCTCCAGTATGGCTTTTCTTTTCTGAGTATGAGAAAAGAAGGGACAAGAAAGTTGGTAAACTGCACTTCTTAGACTGCAGGACACTGAAAAGAAATTACTACTTTTGGCCTTCCATTGCACAGCTGATTTTGGCAAATAGCTGTGCTTACTGCAGGCAGCTTAGAAAATCGTTGTTTTCTGGTAACAAGCAGTCCAGGGATAAAGACATTCATTTTCAGTGTCAGATGTCATGCAAAGTTTGTCCCATGCAAAGTTTGCCAGCCCACTTTTCAGAGCTGGCAGCATCAGCAAGATGTTTTTTCAAGAGGGCAGAAACAGGAACTGAACCTTCAAATCAGAACATTTTTAATAAAGTTTGGCCTTCAAAAGTTTGTCTTCAGTATCTTGAAAGACACAATATGGAAATGGTATATAATGCCTAAGAAATTACTCCTGCCCTCTTCTTATCTGTGGACCAATGTGAAAAGTACATCACATTTTTAAGTTTCATTTCAAGATGGCTAGTAGAAAGTGGTAACTTACAAAAGAGAACTTAAAAATATATATATCAAAGTGTCGATTCTATAATTTTGTTACCACTTCATTTTCTCTGTCTAAGTAAAGATTTGGAATAGAATTCAGTCTGGTTTATTTCCTTGTAAATATACCCCCAAAAGCCTGTCACTTTTTCAGCACTACTAGTAGGTAATGCTGCTCTGACAATGGTTCAGCAATATCCCCACTTTTGCAGTGTTTCAGAACTCCAGTATAAAATTTCAAATCACTAAGATACTGGGCATAGAGTATTTGTCTTAATAATGTTTCTTTCTAAAGCTTTTTCCCTGCACCATAAATGCACATGCACTCAACACACTTTAATCATTTGTGATGTATTGGCTAATTTTACAAGGTCATTTAGTCATGTTTTAGATGAATTTATGAGGGAATATAGTGGCAACAAATACAAAATAATGAGTAAATGTATAGAATATTGGTTAATCTGAATTCAAATCCAAGAAACTTAATAGGTTTAAAGACCTGCTGTGGTATATTGTATATTGAAGTATACAAAGATTTAAGTAAAACAGTGAAATTACAAAATTCTAGACACAATCAATGCAGTAAGGATCTATTTACTTTCTGGCTCTCTTCGTTAACTGGGATTCTTAATAAACATTTAATGTGTGAGAGAAACAAAGGATTGTACCCTGAGTTCATTAGCATTTTGCATTTTCCTCCTTGAAAACATGGTCACAGGGAGGATCAGAAGAGATCAGGCAAGAGCTAATACACAGAGCAAAGAGAGAGAGATAGTGCATATCCTCCTTAAACCACAGGAGCTTAAAGGGGTTAGAGCACCTTTGATTGAGAGAGAGAAGCATAAGTTCCCCTCGAGAAGTGGCATGTTTTTACACAATTAAGAGTTGTTCTGCTGCAGTATGTAGGTACCTCCCCCTCTGCACTGTACAACTGCACACACCCAGGTGGAAGTACTTTGCTGGCAAGCAGTGCAGACAGATTAGATGTCAGAGCTCACTATATGTGGTATCTTTATTAGAGGTCACAGTTTTAATTCTCTATTATCCTGTAAACACGCATAAGAAATCACAGTCAGCCTCTACCACAAAACAAGTATCAAGAGTGCATGCAGCACGTGAATCATCTTTTTCTCTCATTGTCCTTACCCTGTTCCCCCAAAAGAAGGGAGCAACAAAATCTCACAATAACTGCACAATGCAATCTGAATAAAACTAATCCTTTGCCCAGCTATAAGCAAATTTTCTGCTTTCTGTGGTTACAGAAAGATAAGGAAAAGACCTGTGCATCTAGTTTAAATGTTTCAAACCACAAATACCACTTCAGGAAAAGTATATTTGCAGTAACATGCTCAACTACCTTGATCTACAGCACAGAATAAAGCCATCCACTGCCTAATAATCCATACCTTCCTGAATGACACAAACTTACGAATATATTGAACTTAAAATTGTAAATATATAATCTAAAATTTCTATGTATATATGCATATATATGATATAGATGAATACAAAATACATAAACACATGCAAATTAAAATTACACTGAAACTGTTCATGAAAGGAAAATTTATCTGAGCATGAGAAAGATCTGCTCTGTGGTCTAATACAAGACTGAGAAATAAGGTGCCTAGGATTTCAGAACCCCTTGAAATGTCACCATAGTTCCTCTGAAACTTCAACATGTACTTTTTCCTTGCCTTCAATAGCAAACACATAATATCAGGCGCAGAATAAAAATAGTATTTAAAACAAAATAATAGCCTTCTCTCATATTTCCATTACAGAAAAGAATGAGAAAGTGAAAAACACATACAACTTTATGCTCTCCAGGAAAGTATTTAACTATTTTACTAGCAGAGATGATATAACAGCCTAATGAGACTACTTTCCTATTGGGTGTTACAGCTGTATGAAACGTCTCGTTAAATCTTGCTGTAAGCTTAGCCATTTCTATTTTGATATAACAAAACATAGAATAAGGGATGGATTGATGAGCTGAAGAAAAACACCAGTTAGGAGACAAAAGTACAAAGCAAATATTAGTCAAACAAGACACCTAACTAAAATAAGCACAATAACTCTTTTTCTAATCAAAATGGCTTGCCATTAGTGTTGCACTATTTGCACCAGGAAAACCTAGATATTTCTAATTCTCTGATAAAGAATCTTCCTAATTTGCAAGAATCCTTGTGCCATCTATCCTCATTTAACATCCACCAATATTCATTCCATAGTACTCATTTTAGTGACAGCATTCCAAACATTAATATAGTTCTAATGCAACTTACGTAAGTTATTTGGAGGAGGTCTTGTATCCATGTTTTCATAATGTTGCACGTGTACTACAATGTTTAGATCTCTTTCCATATGATCTGTTGTACAAGGACCTTGAGGTCGCATAACATCCGCAAGAGCCCTGAAAAACAAACAAACGAAATCAGATAAACCTGTTGCAAAATCTGTAAGGTATTTGCAATGCTTTACAGTTTATTTAGTTTGAGATAAGGCCCATCATAATGTCTCAGGACAAATCAGGACTCAAATTCATTGTGAGACTTTGCACCTAAGGCTATTTAGCCTGCCTTAGTGTGCTAGCAGTAATAGACACGTTAAGTTCTTCAGCTGTCTTGGCTCTGTAGGAACGTAATTTTAGCTTGTTGAGACTTGCAGAGTTCTGCCATTGCCTGTGCTTGGTGACTGCCACTGCAGCTCTGCCACTGCACTCAGCTGGCAGCTGAGCAGCGCAGCACCGGCCCCTGCAGTTATCCTCACACCTAGATTCCCAGCAGGGTCTGCTGAGGTTAGCTCCCATGCATGCAACTAACTGCACAGAGCACCCACCACACAGAGGTCTTGGCCATTTTTCTTGAAAATTATTATCAAAGATGAAAGGTCACCTGACTGTAGCAATCCAGTAGGTATAACACCTGCCATAATCAGGGATTTAAGCTGTTCCCATACAGAAAGGGAGCTAAAAATTGTCCTTTCTTACTTCTGTGACAGCCACCTGATCATTAAGACGGACCACAGCTTGCATGGATGAAACCTAATGGAAGGACAGAGAGCAAGCAAAAGGGGTCTTAAAAGTTAGGCCAGGCCCAACCAGATAGTGGTTCGGGGGTGTTCTGCAGCGTTGCAGGCAAAAGCTGTTGCAGGCAGAAGCTGTATCTGACGTATCTGAGATGGGTTCATCCTGTGCTTGTGTATTTTTTCCAGACTAGTTTCACTGCCAAGCAACCTGCCTGGTAGAACTGTGTTCTCAGGCACATAAGTAAGCATGCACACCTGTATCAGCTACCTTTTAAGCTCTGAAGCTCTCAGCATGACATTACCTACCCCTCTCTGTGATGCTGGGGCCATGGATTTCTACCACTGACTCCACTAGGAGCAGGATGAGCCCCTAGGTACATGCCGTGTAACTACCTGCTGAAGCTCACTGGTACAAAATAACTGGCCCGCCTGCAGAAGCTGTTCCCTTGGGCAAAGGACAGACACGGTGGGTGGAACGAGGGTCTTCAGGGTTCTGTGCAAGGCCTCTCTGTTCACGTTAATGCAGCACTGACCGTTATTTGCCTCTAATTTTTAGATCACTTGAGCTAGTTTTTAAGGAAATGGCTGCATCTTCTGGGCACTGTGCCCTGTTTAGTTTAGTTTAATTTTCTGCAAAAAAATATATACAATGTCCCAGATAGTGCATCAAGGAAGACTAGCTTATAAACTAATAAATAAATAAAAATAACCACATTCACTCGTGAAAGCCACAAGTACAATCTAGCTCTTCCACTGCACTTCTGTGATATGTTGATTTCTTGATCAAGTACTGTACTTTTAAATATTAAATAGTAGCTTCATTTAAACTACAGAGAGGAATTCTGAGCTGGAGCTTGCTCTCAGATTGCAGGAACATTGCTTTGGTACACATCTGAATGATACTGATGTTTCCTTGTGTTTATAGCTAGCATTGTGTTATTAAAATATTAGTTACAGTTGTGATCAACATGTTACAGAGTACTCTGTTGATGCTATAAAAGGTCAGGAGATAGCAACCAAATGATTAATGGTATCAGAGCAATGTTCCCATTTGAAGCAATGCTTATACAGCAGAAATAGCAGAGCTGGCCTAGATAGCAGAAAAATAAAAATTCACTAGGAGAGATCTCACAAAGGTATGTAGAAAATGGTGCAAAAGGAAAGCATTATATTGCAAAACATAGTTTTGAATATGTGGGCACCAAAAGTATCAATATCTAGTCAATTTATGCAATATTTCTTTATACAAAGGAAATTATTGACATCAATATTCTTATGCCAGAGAAATTTCAGCTGGAGAAATGTCTGGGAAGGGAAGAAGGGCAAATTAAAGTTCCTAACTTGGATGTGCGAGTTAAAGCTGTGTGATCTCATAATACATAGATTAGTATTTCCCAACTTTGTGAGAGAGGGTTTTCAGAAATGCTTTCCTCATTGCCCTTAATCTGATTGTAAATATTGTTCACTGTAGACTTTAAATAACACCACATGTGATAGCAGATTAACTGCTGCCGGTCTGTGAAAATGCCAACTAAGTTTCCTACCATTTTAAGGTGGCTTTTTTTGTAGAGTTTTTAAGGAATGAGCTCTCCAACTGCATTAAGAAAAAATGAACTTCTCATAATGAAGTTGTATTTTTAATAGCGTGGCACCCATGTTTGTACTGTGTTAGCCAAAGTTATGATCTTCTCAGGGCAGAGTAGGTCACATAACAAAGAGCTTGTCCATATCTTCCACTGGTGTAAGGGAGAGTTAAAAATGTGTGGTAGCTTTTATTACTGAAGCACAAAGGAAATGCTGTACCTGTATTTTGTTCTTTTAGGGTTTTGTCCATATAATGTAATTGATAAAGGGAGTTATGCACCCTAGAACATGATAACATGCTTGAACAGATGTGCGCTTCAAAAAATTCTGCATAGGCCACCAAACTGTTTTAATACCTCCATGCATTTGTCTCACCTGAATCATACGAAGTAGGTCCCACTGAAAAATTATATATATGCGGAGGATCTTTATCCACACCTTTGCTGTATTTGATGATTTTTCAAGGAAATGCAAACTACAAGATAACCTTCTAATCAGGTAGCTGTATCAGGATGTTCTGTATATTGCTAGTGACTGTAGCATTACAGAAGTGGAGAAATGTTACCTATGTATGAGTTCGTGCCCCAGAACTATCCAAGCATCACAAAACTTCAGGATTTCTCTTGCCACAGGATTTTTCTCTTTGGATATATAATATAACTTACAGATGTTATAAAAACATGTGGAGCCATACATTTCCCTTATGGTTATAAGCCTGAAGAAGCTGAAACACAGGTTATTTCATGAAAGGTCAGTTGTCATATTTTGCCTCCAGAACTGGGTCAAAACCCGTGAGGGAAATAATTTCACACATAGGATTCAGTATTTTGGCAAGTCAGACTATTTTTGGCCCCAGGTACATGCCTATTGAATGATCAACAAAAGACTTGACTTGTGAGCTCAGCACATTGTGAAGGATAAAAGAAGAGCTCAGATGGTTCATAATATTCGGTAAGCTGCTAACAGGCTGTCAGAAGCACTGACAAAAAAAAAGATCTATAGAGTACGGGTATGATTGTAAATATTGTTCTTTCGGTTCCTGGTTTGTTTGCACATTCTCCACAAGGATTAGGGAAGAAGACAAAGGTGTAGCTTTATTTACAGAAAAATCTCCTCCATGGAACAAAAGTAAAGCATTTTCCTTTTCTACAAATTTTCGAGACCGCATTCTCCACTTTAACTAGGGAGCCTAAAAGTCTCATTGCTGTAGTCTTAAGCAGCAAGCACATGCTGCCCTCATATGCCTAGCGGAGCTTCTAGGTCTGCTTCAGGAGGCAGATCCCTTCTCTGTTTCCTTTCAGACACAATGCTGCCACATGCATTCCCTTTGCCAAGTCTGGTACCATACACCATCTTGCTCCCTTGCTCTCTTAGAAGGCAGGAGGGTAAAGGAGTTACGCTGCTTGGACCCTACTCTTACTGCTTAGCTCTTGGACACTGTACCCGAGGGAACATTTATCTCCTTTATCTCCTTTTAATCTCAAGTAACAAAGGGAGAATGATATAAACAATGTATTATCATGTGATGTCTAAAGGCAAATATGCCATGTGGAGTTGATACTGTCCTTCCCTCTCCATTTTCATCTTCCATATTTACAGTTCCGTACCAACAGCAAGGTGATTAACTGAAAGCACTGATCTAACAAGAAAGAAAATGTCAGCAGTTCCATACTTGAAGTCTTTTTGTTTAAAACAAAAGGAGGTAACAAATTCCCTAAAAAAGAATAAATTTTGACCTTTTTTTCTAAATAGATTTTCCCACTAGAGATTTTTTACTATGCATTGTTTTCACTGCATAAGTACATTTTCCCAATGCTTTTTCATTGTTGAATATTTCAGGAAAAATCAGGGAAATGAATAGAGCATTCTTGGTTTGTTTTGGTATAGCAGTAAACACAATGTATTGAAAGACTGTAGAAACTACACTCACCGAGTCTGTGAAGTTTCCTCTATTTGCCTATTGTACCACTCTAACACACACGTGTCTTACTTCAGCAGCAGATTACTGACTATAAGATGAAATAATATAAGGAATTAATGTGTGTGGCACACTCTTACTTCCTATTTACAGATCATCATTCTTATTCCCATGTGTCAGGTAGCTGTTCATATATTTTAATATAAATAAAAAATGGAAATACATTATTTATACCAATTGTATTTGGTTCACTTTTAAAAAACTCAGCCCTCGTAAAAAAAGATCAGTTTATATTATGCATTGCTTTTTTGATAAGCAATGCCAGCCCTTCCGTAGGTGAATCTTTTCCTAGGATGGAGGGGATTGCAGTGTTTTATGTATCTTTTGGCTAGGGGAGGGAAAGGAGACAATCTTAGCTAAGGAAACTGAAAACAAATCAGCCTCCGTGTGTTTCTTGCTGCCAGCCAAAATGGAGTAACACTTAGTCCTTCTAGTTTGGCCTACCTAACACTCTCAGTGCATTATACTTCTGCTTGTTAATAAGGTTCAGTACATAAAAGACGTAAGGGGTCTTTCTGGTTTTGTTTTTTGTTTGATACTATAGTTATGTGTGATAAAAAATGGTGAATATGAATACAGGCTAAATATTACTTTAATTGCTAGTACTATTAACTGCTTAAACAGATAAATTATTTGTTTCTTAAGCACTGCAGCCTCATTTGCACAGCATTAGTAGTGTAAAATGAACTAGGATGGAATAAAAACACATCCGAGGACAAAGGGGTTACTTCAATTATTCACTCAGTGAACAGATTTTTAGATTGCCCAAGAGATTTACAAATTAATTCCTTTTACAATTAACAATAAACCCACCCCATGCAGCTGTAATAGGAGTATGAGAACTTTTTTTTTTTTTTTTGGGGGGGGGAAGCAGTAGCGCTGCTTTTTCAGAACATGACTAGCTATTATGTGTACTGAGTGGGTGACTGTTTTTCCATGTGATCATGACTTTCCAAGTTGCTATAATCCTGACTTGAACATTTTCATGGTGAGGAAAGATCTCAGACAGTGTTAAGTAATCAGGGTAAGACATGACCTTTCTAATAACCACTTCAGAAACCTAATCTTTATGCACACATCACTGAAGGATTTCAGAATGATTTTCCAATCCCCTAAAATTCTCTTTCCAAAAACTAAGACAGAATATCCTTTCAGGATACTTCACACCTGTACTTTAAATAGCAAATATACAGAGCTTCTTTAGCGAATATTTCTGTTAGTAGAAAATGCGATCTATTTAAGCTAGGAAGGGGAAGGCTACACCTTCACTTTGTCCTGGTTTTTGTAACTGTTACAAGCCCTGTCTTTTTGCCTGCATGAAGACACTACAGAAATAGACTGAAGCAAAGGAGAGCTTTTTCCAAACAAGCTTCAGCTCCTTAGTTTAAGAGTAAGATTTTAAGAAGAAATTGGGATCCATGTATTCTTCTTTTTCTCAATTTTGTAGTTCAGAATATTCAAAATGTCTAAAGGATTAGTATACCTTGCTCAACAAAAACTGTCTTTGCAGAATTACCACTGACACACAGTGTTGAGTTGACTAAAATTTGTGTGATGTGCTTTGTTCTCAGTAGTATCCATATCAGCCAGTTTAAAAATAGCAAATAATTGCTAGTGAACTGGTGATGCATTTGCAGGAGTATTTTTGGTGGCTTTTTCCTGTTCATTTCAGGATAAGCTGTTAAACAAAAATCCATATAGGAACTTCAGTAAAAAAAAAATACGGCTCCAGGTGTTGAGTTGATCTCTTGGGCTGTATTTCAGAGGAAGATTCTTCATCTAAGCTTTAAAGATTGTGAACCACACCATTAGCAGGGCAAGAGGAAGCTTTCTGCCACACTGCATGTCCAGTAGAAGGCATCCTTTTAATTGCATTTCATCACTGAAGTTGCCCAAGATGTTGGAATCAATTTAGACTCTTTAATGGAGCTATTTGCCTTTTTCAATGCCTTTACCCCATCTGCTTTACTTTCATGTGCTTGGGATTAGCATAAAAAATCAGACAGACTGCAAACTTGACAAATGTGTTATGCCTTGGTTTTGAACTGCTATGACAATCTTGGTTTGAAATATGTTGTTAAAGCCACTGGGCTCTGTCCCGAGCTGCCCACCTGCCTCTCCACCACTAGGCAGCCAGGATCTGGAGTAGACAGCACACAGCATGCCTAACTCTAGGTGGGGGAGGTTCTCTTTGATGTAACTCAGCCATTACACTGTGGATATAGAGTATAACACACATGTATATGGATGCAAGATTTTCATATTCCATTTTTTTTACCTCTCAACGGTAACTGGAAAATATTAAGAAATTCTACAGTAGCTTTTCTATTTTGTTATCCCTTTTCCCTTCTACCCTGGCTCATTTTTACAGCTCAGATATTTTACAAATAGCTCACACACTTGCAAGGTTTGGGGGAGTAAGGAAGGTCCTGCCAAAATCATTTTGCAGCTGGAGAGGGAGGGTGAGATGACATTTGTTTACATGCTTCAGTTGAGAAGTAAAAACATTTTCCAAGCTTTGAAACAGTTGGAAGAGGGAACCTATCAGGCTTTCTGTAATTCAGTATTGCTGGTTGCAGGATTTTGTTTTCCTATTCATGCACAGTGTATCTGGGAACACTTGCTGGATCTTACTGGGGAGAGGGTCAGACGCTGCAGATAAAAATGGACTGCTGTCTGTGCAGACTCCCCAGTTATTTCTAGTCTTCCTCAGTATACATGCACTTTGATAACCCGGGCTTGGGGAACCACAGGAGCCCTGTTCTGCGAAGTTGGTCTCTCTGTCGGTCGCCTTGCAGGAGAATGCAGCCTGCCTGGCCGGAGGTGTTTGTTTAGCAGGAACACACGGGCTCCTCTCTTCTTTTTGTGTGTGTGTTAGAGGAGGAGGGCAGGGGGGACACACAACACAACCCTGCTACCTGGCACTCAGCCTTACCTGGACATGTGCTCCCGCTGGGGTCTGTGCGCCTTCTCCAGCCCTAGTTTGGTGAAGATCCCCACCAGCACCATGACTGCCACAACCCCGCAGATGATGTAGACAATGAGGTTGGTTTTATCCCTGGTGGGGTCGTGCAGAGGGTCGTCGATGCGGGAAGGAGGCTTCCCAGTGTTCATCCACAGCGGCGTCTCATAGTTTGTGCAGGTGCTTTGATCCAGCCTCGTCTTCTTGAACTTGCAGCAAAACCTGAAGCCACAAGTGCCGCAGCAGAAGATGAACTCCCCCGAGCTGCAGTTAAAGGGGGGGTCCCACTGCCCCATCACGTCAAAGTAACCCCTGCAGAAGTCCGGGGTGGGAGGTGGCTCGGAGGGGTCCAGCTGCTCCCCGAGGCTGGAGTGGTTCCCCCCTGAGAGCACCACGAAGCTCCCCAGCTGCTGGCCGGCTTTCTCCTGAGCTCGACACACCAGCGTGAGCAGGTCCGCCACCAAGTAGCCGAAGAGCAGCCGAAGAAAACCTTCCATTCTGCCTCCCAGCCCCGGCTCAGCGCTGCCTCCTCCGCCGCCGCCGCTCGAGCTGCTGGATGCTGCGCTGCGCCAGGAGCTGAACATAAATACGAACATACAGGGGCTGGCTCCGTCAGGGGCCGGCCGGCCGCTCGCACTCAGCCCTTCAGCACCGCGGACAGCCCCGGGCGGGCCGGGCCGGGCCGGGCCGGGCCCCGGGCGGTGCCGCAGCCCCGCAGCCCCGGGCGGCACTTGTGGAGCGGGGCGAGCCGGGGGGGGCCGGGCGGCGGGAGGCGGAGTGCGGCGGGGGCGAGGGGCGTGGAGGGGAGCGGGCGAGCTCCGAGCCTTCCCCGCGCCGCCTGGTGCCGCCGGGGGCTGCCACCTTCCGCTGCCCCCCTGCGGGGCCCGGAGCGCTGCTCCCGCACAACTCCCTCAGCCCGCCGCCCAGCACCGCCCGGGAGGAGGAGGAGGAGGAGGTGGATGAGGATGGGGATGGGGATGGGGCGGCTGCCCGGTGGCATCCAGCCCGGGGAGAGCCGCTTGGGCGGACGAGGCAGAGCCGCCGAGCGCAGCCCGTCCTCCGAGGCGCCCCCTTCCCTTGCACCCCTCTGCGGAGCCGCCCCCCACCAGCTGCGCCCCGCTGAGCGGCTTCCCCATGGCCATGGCCCCAGCTCACCCCCCTCAGCCCCAGCCCTTACATAAGGGACTTCCCGCCCAGGCGGGCGCTCCCCACAGGTGTGCCGCCAAAAAGCCCCGGGGCGCCTCCTGAGGGAGGCCAGGGCGGCCGCGTCCCCGACCCTCCTCAGCCCGCGGGCTGCCCGCCGAGGCGGGCGCCTGAGGGGGGCGAGGAGAGCGGGCAGCCGGCGGAGCGCTCCTTCTCCCCGCCGAGCCCCACTCACCTGCGAGGCGAAGGCAGGTGCCGGCAGAGCGGCGTCCATGGGGCTGTGCCTCCGCTAAGCCATGGGCGCTGCCCCCGGCCCGCCGCACCGCGCACAGGTGCCGCCTTACTCGCACCGCACGCCTCAGAGTGGGGCTGCCTTCGTGCCTGCTGAACATGAGCTGCCCCGGCGCATCGTTTGTTTAAAAATCTTGTTCTAATGTCAGTCTGGCTGGCTCCAGAGGACGCGGTGAGGCTGCGGGTTGTTTGTGAGGCACAGAATTAAAATAACTTCCCCCCCAAACAGAGAACTGACTCTGGAAGAGACTTTTTGGTGATTCACTCCCCAGCTCTGTCGTTTAACTCTCGCATCTCCACCTTTTGGGTTGGCAGCAACCTGCACAAGTAGTGATAATATTATCCTGAATACTATGCTGCCACCAAATGTAGGAAATAAGCCCGTTATGGCGTGACTTAGCAGTGTGGGCTGGTGCTTCAAGCAGCTTCCCTTTTCCTCTCAGGGGACACGGTTGCGGTGGCCTCGCTGTGGCCTTGAGGGCTCTTTTGTGTGTGGAGGGTGGGCTGCTGCCCTGGCGTGCCACGGGGGTACCAGCCCTGTCCCCCTGCTGCACTCGAGGGGTTTGTGTCGCTGTGGCACTCCAGGAACTTTGGTCAACTTCACGTGGAGTTGTTGAGCGGTAAATAACCAGAAAGGTGAGGCAGAGGACAAAGCAGACGTCTGGAATCGGAGAGGGCTGTAGTTAGCTAATTGTGATCCTTTGCCTTCTCTTAAAAATAGACTCTAAGTACAGTGATTATTCCACCACACAGTTTGACAGTAAGCCTTGCATCCTTGTCCAGGAGGCAGGTTAGAAAGCCCCTTTATTTCTCAGCAGAGAAAAACAATCAGTCTCAGCCAAAACCAGCCTTTTTGGGTTTTAATATTTAATTCTTAAAACCTCCACCTCATCAACATCCCCTTTCAAGTCTCCTCTGAAATCATATCATTCCTCCCTTGTGTATACTTCTCTCTGCTATTATTTATTATTTAACACTTTGTGATGCAGTTTGTGCTGAAAATACTGCACAAAAATGAATCTGTTTCATACGTATTATCGCATCTAGAGACATTCAAGGTCCAGTCCTGTCAGGCGCTTAAGATTATGCAAGTTTCCCTGTTGATCTCACTGCTAAAAAGCTGCTTAAATATTTTGCATGATTAGTGCTGTACATGTGTGGAAATAATAACATCATAAAATTATTTATTTTGTGGGCTATTAATCCTGACTGCCTGTGGTACAAGTTTCTTGTTTGAGTTCCTGGGGTTTTCCTTAAGAATTCCCCAAGAACAACAAGACCAAGGGGTTTAGACTATAATCAAACATCTGCTTGATTCAGTTCCATGAGATCAGGATCTGGTGCTAAGTGACATGTGCTAGCTCAGAATTAAGGGGGAAGAAAGGAGGGTTAGTCAAAGCTCCCTGAAAAGCAATGTTTTCTATGTCACCAGCAGATCCACAGAACCCAGAACCCATAAATCATGTTGCCCTAATTAATCATAAATTACTCTAGTTATGCTCTCTGTGCCTGTTAATTATGGTAGCAGTAAAGTTATTTTCACTGTATCATGTCTTAGAATTATAATCATGAGCTAGAGTTGTTCTCGATTAGAGCATGAGCCTCTTTTTGGCCTTCTGCAATGTGTTTTAATGGCTTCGTAACATGTAGATGTGAAAGTATCTACATGATCAAAGTATAAAACCATTAAGTACAATAAAGGAAACAACAGAATTAGTTGAGAGAAATGAGTGTTTCACAGAGTACTGGGGCATGTGTTGAGTCATTATGTGATTTTATAAAGCTTTTCTTGATGAAGTCAGTCAGTAAACTTTTAATTTATTTCAGTCATCTTTATGAAGTTGAGAAATGCAGAAGATTTCACAATTTAGCACCACGGTCTTCCACTTCCAAGAATTCTCTTTTGACATTGCATTGGGGTAAGTAATAATTGCTTACTTTTCTACAGTTTTATCCCATAACTAATGTATTTTGCATCTGAAACAATGGAAAAGATGAATGAACATTTCAACTAGAACTCATAGAATGGTCTTTGCTCTAGCTCATACCCACTCAGTTAAGAGAAATACTTAATTTTAGGCACAAACCTTATACAAAGTCCATTAATGCTATTATACTTTTCTCTGTTTTCTTTCACTTGTTTTTACCAAGACTTTCACCTGTGGATCAATGCCAATGCTCTTAGTTCAATTTTAAGCTAGAAAATAGTCTGTTTGGGGGAAATCCTGTAGCAATGTATAGCCACATCTCAGGGGAAGTTACATGAACATACACTCACTTGTACTCTTTATATGTGTGTGTGTATTATAGGTGTTCAGTTTTGTGCTTAGCTATATAAACTATTATAACTGATCGTTACGGGCTTTTTATGCAAATAAGAGATTTTGAAAAAGTAAAATCAAGACATAAAGATAATGTGTTGATCTGAATAGAGGTGGAGATAAATCTGAAGAATATAGAACAATCAGAATACAGACCAATTGCATTGATCACGTTCCCAATTCTACATCTCTTTTTTTGTTAATAACAACAGTGTTGATGCAAACGCTGAGTATTTCCCAGGGACAGATTACCTGCTAGGGATAATGGTCCTTTGCTGAGCACTGAGCCACTGGAGCCTTCTAGCCAATCATTAATTCCTGAGAAATGCCATACAGCTCAATCATTATTATTAACAGACATTCCAGAACCATGAAAATCTGTCAAAAAAGCAGCAAGACAGGCCTGATCTCAGACAGTATTGATGCAAAGGGTATTTTGTGATAAGAAATGTCATTTGGAAACTGGAATGAAGCAGTCACTGTCTGTTTCCTTGATACCTATTTCATACCGTAATGGGATATTTGAATGTATAGATATGAAATGTATTGCAGCTGGAAAACAAAAGAGATGATTCTACTATATGAGGCCAAGTGGAAGCATGTTTGCAATCACTAGTCTTTAAAAGTACATTTAAATGTTAGAACATGTCCGCTGTGGGGTGATAGGGTAGCTTGAGACATACAAGATACCTTAGCAGACATATCTTGAAGAAGGATCAACATGTGTTCAGCAAGGAGGCTGCAAGAGATGTGAGGTTTGTAGATACTGAAAACAGTCCAGTGATTTACAAATATTGTAAACAGTCCTGAGTGACACAACACACAAGTTTGTTTTAAACACTCCTACATTCTTGAATCATCTTGATTCACATTCATCATACAGCCCCATCTGCTGCTATTAAGTTTTGTCATTCTTACTGTTAGGAGAGGAGTATGCTTTGCCATTGGTGTTAGGCTCACTGGATGGTTAAAACACAATTGGTGCTAAACCTTTCCTTTAGTTACACAGCTAACACTTCATAAGCCTTTGGGTTTTCTTACCCAGTAACTACAATCATTAGTAACATATTAGTGCAGCACTGTGTGAAAACCCAGCCTGCAGTGTGTTGACACTAAATATGCTGCTGTAATTATCAAACACACAACTAACCTTTTGCTTTTCATTAATACAGATGCACCTACAAACTAGGACAGAATGAGGGTTTTTTTTCTTATAATTTCATGAATTCATAGCACCTTTGACTAGAATATCTTATAAAAATTACACGTCATATCAAGCACTTTTTAGCAATTGTCATCAACTCTGACAAAATACAGCTTGCACATAGCAAAGGGATCACCATCAAGAGATCTTACCGAGCCAGGAGGTGCTTCATGAATGAAAAATCACAAGACTTGTTTTCATGGCTCACTGAGGAGGAAAATAGTTTATTGCAATTCTACAATGTAGAAATTACCTTTATCACCTAATATTTTCCTCTGACATCTTATTGTAAAACCAAAACAGTAGTAACTGCATGGGGTAGGGTGGGGAGAGGCAGTAACAGCATTCATGCTTGGAGTGGATTTAATGAAACACTGACTGTTCTTGTAGCTTCAGTTAAATGCAGAGGAAATAGTTTAATTCAAAATAAATAAATAAATAAATAAATTTAGAAGGTAAATGGAGTACTTTTAAATGTAGAAGAGGAAACGTGTACTGCAAGGGTCTTCAGTATACAGCAGGGGAAAAGTGCCAGAATGTCACAAGAGGCTTTCAGCAGTATAGCTGAAAAATGAGTTGTGCCCTCAGGTTTGCCTGTTGCACAGGTATTCCTCTAATTCTGAACAAGGAAAACTGCCAGTCAGTTTCTCTCTTTGGCAAGATTGATGTTGCTTTTGAATTGTAACAGTATTGCAAGTACCTGTGAACAAGGTATGTTTCTGCTCGTTAAAAATTAGACTGCCACAGAATTTAGATTTGGAATGATTGGCCAGGTGTCTGAGGATTACAGCAACTGACAAAGCAAGCTCTGCAGATCATTCCAGACTCATGCCAGCAAAATCTTTATGTCTTGTTACCAAAAAAGAAAAAAAGGCTACAGAGGATCAAAAAAATTGGAACTGCTTTTGTATCCTTCCAACTGAAAACCCAACTACCTTTGTTCCCATGAGTTCAACTTTTCAAGGCAGAGAGGAAGCCTTTCTAAACAGACCTAAAATAGCATTAAAATTTTTCAAGGTTAAAGGCAGTATAATAGGCTGTATACTGTGTCTGAGCATAGAGAAGCTGTGCTTAGGCATAGAAGAGGACACAGCAGAGAAAATTTTCTAATCCTCTGCTGTCTGACTCTGGCATATATTAGAACAGCTAGGGAGCTGATCTAACCAATACCTCTTGTAAAAACTCCTCAGTAACTTTATATAACAGGGACTGGGAGGTGGACATCTTACTTTAGAATGGTCTTTCTCCAGGCCTGGAACTTTCACAGATGGAAGTCAGAACAGGAAGAAGTCCAATTTGTGAGTCAGTCATAGCCTGTCAGTTCTAAGCACTATTAACTCTCAGGAGCTAAAAGTGAGCTGTAAAGCGCAGAAGTGAAGAACGTGCTCTTTACATAAATGTAAAGTTTCTGTATTACATAATTGAAATAAGATTTTAGCCACTGCATATTTTCATGTCTTCCAAAATGTGCTAAGTCAGGCAACCAGAATCAAAAGTTCTTACTGAACATTACTTTCTAGTGTGCTTCCCTGATAATAAGCTTTAATGATAACTCCCCATATCACTGTCACAACATGCCCATCCAAGTATTTTTTATCTTACATGTAGTAATAATACATAGATGTAGGAAGTCTCACATTTGTGGAGAAGGAAAAGGAAATTTCTCTGACAGTTTCATTTTTAAAGGATGTTAACTGCTAAAAGATGCTCAAGATTTTCAAGTAACAAGACAGATGAAATAAGGGGTACAGAGAAAGTAATAACCATCTGAGTTCTGTGATACTTTTTTGATTATATCACACTGCAGTTTTCATGTGGCTATCAGATTCACTTATGTGATTACCATGCCTGGCTGAGAATGTCAAACGTGGTTGCCAAAGATTAAATAGCTACAGTCCAACTCAGTAGCTATGAAATTTAACAACCGTCTTTCCATTGATTTAAAATGGAAACTGCACTGGGTGATTTTGTTCAGAGATGCTGAATAATCACAGCTTACACTGAAATCACCAGATGTCTGAGTGGTCAGTACTAAAAATCGGGTCACACATTTGAAAGCCTAATAATGAATTCAGTGACTAATTTAGGCACATATGTTGGAAAACTGCTGACATGCACAAGTACACATACAGGTTCCAGACCATGCTTTTAGGCAGATGGTAACAAATATCCCTTCTTGACTCCACTTGACAGACAATGTAAAGAGAAATACTAAGGCTGGCTCCAAAGGGATTTGTTACTCTGTCCTCTAGGGTGTTAGCCAGTGAGAAGAAATGATCTATGAACCAGGTGTACTGACATACAGGTCAAAAAAAAAATGAGGATCTCAAGGCAGGAAGCTAAATGCAGTTTCATGTGTTTTCTTTCTAGAGAGCACTGTGATAATGTTAATAGGGTTCATCATCGATAATTCTCAGCACAGTACAAGTCTGTTATACATACCTGGAGTATCTATCTAGAGCATCTGTCTAGGTATTGTATTATACCTGTCGTGAAGGAAAAGACATCAACCTTGCTTTTTGCATCATGTTAATAGTCCACTGAAAAGTAAATGCTTAAATTAAATAATGTATGCTGTAGAGAAACAGTTTTGATAATCGTTCTTTTTTTCATCATGTGGTTTTGTTGAGTATATTTGCTTAAAGTTGTTTTGTATTTATTTTTTTTAATTATTTTGAAAGTACAGTGATCCCACAGCTACTAGATAATGGGTCAAATAAAAGGATTTTAACTGTTATGTGAAATGCACATTAGGGAGTCTTGAAGTGGTGCAAGAAGGTGCTGAGAGCAGATATTAGTGGTGTCTTTTCATTGTCATGTTTACTTAAATCAGCAGATTATCTCTAACCTGCTAAATATAATATAATTTTAATAACATATTCAGGATATCTGCTCCCCAACACATAAATAGGAGATTACAGTAAGGTTAAACATGTTTTTAGTACAAAATGCTGGCACCTGAGAGTACAGATTTCAGAATGGTTTGTTTATTCTGCATATTTGTATAGTCAAGTGACATTGGACTAAAATGTAAAGAAGATGCAATAGGAATACATATGTATAATACAGAAATTATATATATATTTATAAATATATATATAGGGCCAGTTGTAACTTAATACTTGATAAAAGGGCAACTCAACATTTTCTTGTGTGTGTGTGGGAATTAGTCTGTCATTCACTCCTACACACCTGATAGAAAGTTGGCCTCTTTAAAGAGAATATTGTAATTTATATATACCTTGAAGTCTTAAATATGATTTTCTAGTTTAACAAATTCTCCCTGTGAATATTGTGATTGTTCTTCTTTAAAAAGAAAAAATAAAATAAAAAGGAAATCACATGTCATTTCTATGCAAAGTAGGACAGTTGAAGTGAGCCTTGATAATATGACGAAGAAACAGATAATTTAGATGGTTGAATAATCGGATTGCTTTCCTACATGAACAATGCAAGCATTTAAATACGTAAAATGACCATAAGTGAAAAAGAGCAGATATCTCATAATACTCAATTATCTCACTTGTTTCTCTCATAATGTTTGGCTCCAGTTAAAAAAAAAAAAAAATACTTGCACAGCAAGATCAGAAATAGATCTTCAGTGCAAAGACTGAACCTGGGTCCAGTTTTCAATCTTGTCATCTCATCACAGAGGACATTGGTAGTATTAGGTCTATTGGTTGTCATTAATTTCTTATTGACAGCTGTATACAGAGGACAAAATCTCAACCTTTTAATGTTAAGAGGAATATTGCCATTAACAGGAGAGGAGATCCCACAGTGAGGATCAAAACGTGGTAAGTTTATTCTCATTGAGATGTTCTTTATAGGACATAAAATTCCTTTGGTTACAATGGGGTCACTTTGTAAGGTTGGTGTTATTCATAGCAAAAGCAAAAAAAAAGACTCAAAATCTAACATTAAAGGATACAAAATAAAAGCGGATAGAAAATGTTAGACAAAAAATAACAAAGATTAGGGCCATATTCTCAGGCCTATTACATAGAGAGAATATAGAAATATGTAAGGAAAGATTATTTTACATACAATACACCTTTAAACGCCAATGCAGATAGCTCTATACTGCTCAAAATGCATTCAAACAGCTCTGGTTTCTATGTCCATCAGCACATTGAAGCCCAAGGGAGCAGGGTCTGCTGGCAGAGTGATAAGGACAGCTCTCTAGTGCATATGCTGAGGGAAGCTGCCTGCACTACTAGGGAAGCCAGTAAAAATCAGCAGCGTACTCAACAATCCTTGTTTCTACCTCCTTGCCTACATCTATCCTAAGCAACTTTTTTGTGCCCTGACAATGTAAGAGGATGAAGGCTGCTTCTCTCTGATTTTGTGACCTTTTACTGCAGTTGCATTTCACTGGGACAAGAGAAGTCATCTCTATGCTGTGAAGAGATAAAATTTTCTTGGCAGCTGGCATACAGCTGTGGAGTTCATTCCCTGGTGACACTGAAATGGTTACAAATCTTAGCTCCTTCAGAATAAAATGTAAAATCTGTTATTTTCACCTACCTGTTCCACAACAATGAGAAAAACAAAGCCATCCCTCCTCGGACATGAACAGAAAGATAGAGATCCTTACTGTGATTACTCTTGGAGCTTGTAAAGGTGTTCTGGTACCATGGTGATGAACACAGTATAACTGCCAAGATAGATGATAGATCCAGCTGGCACTTCTCCCTCCTCCCCCACACATCATGGTGCTCACCACAACAAGTTTATGATTTTGTCCTAAAAATCTGTTGAGTCTTGTTGGTCTTTATGAATTTATTGCAGAAACCGCAAAATGCTCTCTTCTGTTTCGATTTAGTCTTGACTCTATGAGAGAGGTGCGCAATTTGGGCAGAAATGACACCCAAGTGATATTTTATTCTCTTGATTTTTCAATGGAGCAAGTAACTCACCTAAAGTTTTTGCGGATTAATAAATAGAGTTCTCCTTCTCGGCAAAAAAAAAAAATAAAAAATCTGTCTGCTCAGTTGTCGTAGTCAAGTTTTACCCAGAATGATATGATTATGTTTGTTCAGGTGAGATTTGTTGTTCAGAAACTCAGTGAGAAAGTCCTGTCTCTACCACATTGCACTCTTTCTGTTTACATAGGCTTTATACAAGGATGACAGTTTGTTGCTTGGTTGGTTGGTTTTTAATCCAGAAAATAAATAACTTCTAGACTAGTGTACGATCATAGCAATATTGAAAATGTATTTTCTTCAGGAATGGAAAAGTGTGAAAAATAGTAGCAACGGCATTCGTTCACAAAACCTTTCTCAGGTTATGCTGCTGTGGGAAAAGCAGATGTCAGTATCCAAGGTTTATAAATCTATTATTCAACGTGCTAGTAGTTGATTAAAACATTTTTCATTGAGAAATTAATTTTGAATGGATTTTAGCAACTGAAATACTTTATCTGGATGTTTCCAAAACACCTACATGTTTCCAAAATAATTATACCTTAGAAACTGCGTGAAGTAAATACTGGGAGAATATTAGCAAATGGAATTCTAATGGATCTAAATGGGACTAGGGCTCCTTTCAGCCAGGGTGAATTTGGCTCTTTATTTGCTTGAGTTGCAGAAATCTGATTAACCAAAGTTCATCCAGAAGTAAATTAGCACTAAAGCATTAAAATCAGAGCTTTGAGACTACTAGCACAGCCTTATGCTAGCTTTTTTCAACCAAAGAGTCCAATTAAGCCAACTTGGCAGAAGTCTTAAAAGCAAGTGTTTTCTGCTGGTTGTTAGTAAAAAATTGATCACTTTTTATATTAAGACAAAGGTTGCCTGTTTGCCCAATGAGGAGCAGAAGAGGAAAAACAGAGCACAACACCAAAGTACAGTTTTCTTCTGACTTTGGAAGCCAAGAGGAAAGACTGGAAATTCTAGTACTAGTCTGTTAATGATATCATTATTTCTGGCTGACAGCAAGGTAACAGATGCTTCTTCAGGTCAGTGCTTCCCAGCCTGTTCCTAGACAGACTTCCCATCCTTATTTATGATAGATGGACTTCAAGTATTGTGGCATATCAAGTGCACGAACAGATCACATACAACGGTCAATGACTTAAATTTCACAGTGGGAGGATCCCTCCTACAGTGTAGCAACAGTGGCTTACAGAACCTGTGCCAGAAACGAAATTTAGCCCCATAAAAAGTCAGTTCAATCCCAAATAAATTCTCAAAAGAGGGCTTAGGGCAGTCAGAATTTATGCACAGATTTTATGCTGATTTTCTGCACCGATTCCTCCTTCTTCTTCCTAGATGAATGGAAATATGCTTAACTTGTGCAGGTACCTTGTTTAGATGGCTATCCATTTTGTATTTAATAATATTTGAACTTTGACTGCAGCTTGCCTGAAAATAAATAAATAAGTAAATCAACCTGACTTCCTGTTAAATTTGACCAGCTCTTGAGCAAATTAGTCACAGAGAAGCAGAGTAGTTGTTTTCCCAGCAACTTGTTTCCACAAGGAATGTGATGATCTCCATCTAGGTAAGCTTAGATGTATAATTTTTTGACTCAAGTTCCAGCGCTGGCACATTCTAAACAATTCAGAATTATTTAATACTTTTCACAGAAATAGTCAAACAAGGTGGTAACAGATTAGACAAGGTAGAATTGCTTGAGAACTTGTGAAGGTAAAAAGGTACTGTCATTTTGGAATCAAGACAGACACCTGGTCCTCTATGTAGGATGTATAGAGAGTTAGATGCCTCAGAATAATGAACCTTGAAGTCTGAATACTAAGTGGAAAACATGACAACCAATAATTAAGCACTGATCACAGAGGTCTATCTCACCCAGTGCCCATCTATGGAAGTTAAATATCTAGCAGAAGATAGCAAGCAGGTGCCTCTTTCTATTCAATTCCAGAGTCTGGACTCTGAATTCCACATTCATCTTGTCAGCATAAGAACTCTGGTCCCTGTTTTCTTTCTGTTGTATTTGTTTTGTTTGCTTTACAAAAAACATTAATAAGAGATGAAGAAGCTACTTCAAATTAATATGAGGAATGACAGAAAAAGAAAGAAGAGGTTCTTTGGAGAGCAGAATATCCTCTTTCTTCCAGTTGTCATGGAAAGCCTAAATGTGAATCATTTGGACTTAACTTTGCTCTTCAAAATTCAAGTGGTAGGACAAGTATGAGTACTACACCAACACTAGATATACTCCACTAGCTCTCCAATCAGTGATTACTTGTTCATATTCAAGGCCTTTCTTCAAGGTTTTCACTGGAGTGCAATATAATTCCTATGGCATCTGCAACTCAAAAGGTCACTGCATTCATTGAAAACATTTTGAGTTATGGAACTCATCATGAAATGGGAGTAAGGAGACGCGCCTTCAGAGTCTAAGCCTAAACACCAAAGATCAAAGCCTGAAAAGATATCTTCCATTCATGAGAATACATTAGCATAAAAACATTTAGAGGGAAGAGACACGTGCATAACCGCTTATCTTACTGTGAATTTGCATGTGCTACAGATTTAATTAAAAGACAAAAGGTCAACTGTATTTTCTAGATATTAAAGTTAATTGGTCACTACCAATCTGCAATCTTGCCATCTTTGTCAGAGCCTTAGCTAGATTTTTAAAATGCAAACACCACCACTCTTCTAGGAAATATATGCTCATATTTTACTCATCTGATTTTTTTTTTTTTTCATTCAGAAGCCCTTAATACGTAGGAAGGTATTGTGATTTTGATTTCTATATGCAACTCCAAATGACAACATGTACACTGTGTATGCCATAGCCTCAGTCATTAGGAAAGTTTTGAGCTTCTACTTACTTTATTTTCTTTATTTCCTCCTAGGCACTTATTACATTATTCCTATCATGCTGAGCTCTAATGTTTAGAAATATTATAGAATTAAAAAGAAAACAAACAACAACAAAAAAAAACAGTCAATTAATTATTTCATTTGAATAATTAAACATTTAAAATATTCCCTCCATACCTTATGTTCAGTTATAGATATATTATTAATAGTAGCTTGTGCTGTGCACTCCAAGAGAACGTTAGGCACATAATTCCTAGAACCTGGGGAGGATAACATTTCCTGACACCATGAATTTACCTACCCAATGAAAAAGTTATCGTGTTCTAATTCAAATATGTTTCACAGTGTAATAATTGCACTGTATGAATGTTGTGCTTTTTATGCAAAATTCAGCATAGTTAATTATTCAACAAAATTGGTATGGTTGATGAATCCATCCCACTGTGTTTAAAAAATGTTAATTGTCCTTCACTATTTTTAGGATGCTCTTGTTTTATCATTCATTCCCGTAGCTTACTCTGTAAAGACCATCCCATAAATGTATGACCATAGGTTGGTAGCCAGACTGACTGTTGTCAGTTGGGTATCAGCAATGGTTAAACATGGTTTGTCACATCTCTGCTTGTTGAGTATGTTCCTGTAGACAAATGGCCTTCAGTCTCTACTTCTTTCAACTGGTGTTCTGTAATTTTCCTGCTCCCGGACCCAGTCTTGAACAACAACATCCAATGATTCCACCATGCTTGTTTACCAGCCTGACTAGGCTTCATATTAGAGGCTCTTTTCTTCAGGAGATTGTGTCCAAAGGCACACAGAAAACAGTCTTTTTGAATGAGTATAAAAGGTGTCTGAATTATAGAACGGTTTGGGTTGGAAAGGACCCTAAAGATCATATAGTTCCAAGCCCCATCTTTAATTTTTAAGTTTCTGTTTTATCAGTATATACATCAAGATTAAACTTCGACTTCTTGGTTGCTTTTCTGGACAATCACAGAATATTGATTTAACTCAGAATATGCCTACAGTAATCACAAAGCCTAAATGACAGACACATCTGTAAATGACAGATAACTTCAAATCTGTCTCTTGATCACTTCTGATTAGTTGTAGACAGGCTATAAGAATTTAATAGAAGTTGTATTTTAATAGAAAGATACTGCCTTATTGAGAGAGTTTTCTGGTACCCCCAAGCTCTGTAATTTAATTATTATCCATTAATATAATTGCCATGATGCCTAAGTGATAATACACTGACTTAGCCCCAAAATTTTGATGGCGATGAGTCTTAGTTTATCTGATATTAGAGCTAGAGTGTCTGAAGCACAAAATGGTGGAGCAATTCTTTTGCAAGGTCATGGGGTAAACTTGACAGGAATGTATTTGCTAAGCATTGAATGTCGCATTCTTCTCGTTCAGCCTACCGTTCTATGGAACACATATCTTCTGTGCATTCTCTACTAAACACCTGCAAAAAGCAAAATGACCTCTAAGGGTTCCATATCATCTGGAAAAGAGGCACTTAAGTTAATTTCATCCTTCTGCCTGCTGTATAGGTGAAGTATCTTTGTTATGATCATCCTTCAGAAATGTATCAATAAGACCAAGGAATATTTCACAGAATCACAGAATCACAGAATCTCTAGGTTGGAAGAGACCTCAAGATCATCGAGTCCAACCTCTAACCTAACACTAACAGTACCCACTAAACCATATCCCTAAGTTCTACATCTAAACGTCTTTTGAAGACTTCCAGGGATGGTGACTCCACCACCTCCCTGGACAGCCCGTTCCAGTGCCTAACAACCCTTTCAGTAAAGAAATTCTTCCTAACATCTAACCTAAAACTCCCCTGGCGTAACTTTAGCCCATTCCCCCTCGTCCTGTCACCAGGCACATGGGAGAACAGGCCAACCCCCACCTCGCTACAGCCTCCTTTAATGTACTTATACAGAGCAATAAGGTCACCCCTGAGCCTCCTCTTCTCTAGGCTGAACAAGCCCAGCTCCTTCAGCCGCTCCTCATAGGACTTGCTCTCCAGGCCCCTCACCAGCTTCGTCGCCCTTCTTTGGACCCGCTCAAGCACCTCGATGTCCTTCTTGTAGTGAGGGGCAATTATTTCCACCAATAAAATTTCAGTTCCCCATTATTTAAAAAAAAATTGAAGTTCAAAGAGCAGGAAAGCCCCTTTTCTATCAGCAATAAGCTCTGCTTTTTTGTACATATACATTGGACTACGTTGTATTTGTAAAAGGGATCTGAAAAGAGTTGGAGAGTTAAATATTTAAAAGAACATCACAATGGGAATACAGAATGTTTGCTGTCATTGGCTTAGTTGTTATAAATAAGTACAGCTGGAAGAAATCTGAAAAAATCATCACAAGTACAGCGAAGGAGGAGAGTAGCTGAAGTGACAGGTTAGTGCAAACCTGGTGGATTACTTTTGCCTGGTAGGGGATGCAATCTTATCGTCATTTATTATTAATTTTGCAAGTAAAAGTTTTGTGGTGCGTGTTATGTCTTCACTCATAGATCAGCCTCTCCATGCCTCCACCTGTGTTCAGATTTATCTTTATCTCTTTTTACCTAAAGCCCATAAAACACCTACAGATCTTTAGACCAGGAACCTGAGAGAAATGCAAAATGTAATTTATTGCTGAGATAATACTATTGAAAAATGGATCCTTCTGCTTATTTAATACTATCCTTAATGAAAAATGAAAGGTCCTTGAAATTCTGAGAAGCAAAAGTGCTAGACGCAGCTGAGAGTCCACACTGAAACATAAAAAAATCAAGTACTATTTAATTTTGAAATCATATTTTCTACAAATTAAACTAAGAGGTTTGTAATAGCAATAATTACCTATTCAGCATCCTTCATCAGTCTCTGAACTCATTTTCTTCAGTCATTACTTGAGAGAAAAAAAACCTTAAATGGGTCATTTATGCTTAAATTAATCTGTGGTTTTCCCCACATACCTTCTTTGTTCATCTCCAGCTTTAATTATGGAAAAACATTTTGTTTGATAGAAATCTATGGCAAAATAGGTGCCTACTTCTTAGTCATCCTAAATTCAGTGACTGCTAAATTAGTGACATCAATTGTAAGATCTATTTGACTTGAAAAAACCTGGCACACAACATGAATGAGCAGGAACATGCAGAAGAGCTCTTCAAAGCTTTTAGCGTACAGGAGTCATTCTGCAAGGCAGCAAAGATTCTCTCAGCTGCTGATGCAATCTATTTGTAAGGCTGTATGTTGAGGGGAGGATCTGTGAAGGCCAGTCTACAAGAAGGTTTATTTGCTTGTTTGATGTTTAACTTACAGTTGCCACTTGTGCAAAGGAGGACACCTCTGAGGTGCCAAACCTCACTCTGCATTTGGAGAAGCTACAGCTTCACAAAGTAGCATGACAATGGTTCCACTTTCACAGGTGTTTGTTGTTAGTTTTTTTTGTAATCATTAAGACTTTTTTTTTTTCTCAAGGTATTCTGATGTTGTTTCTTTATGTCCAGTTTGTTATATACAGTCAGAATGGTGATGCACATGTGCTTCTCAAAAATACACATGATTTAACAAGTGATCTGGAAAGAACCTATGTGCCAAAACTTAGGAGACAAATAAAAATAATAATAATAATAAAATCCCTATTTATGAAAGAGGATGAATTATGTTTATACAGGAAAGGAAGAAAAAGGAACATTTTTTTCTCAGAAACCCAAATTGTTTGCATGTCACCTGTAACATAAAAATGATTTTTTCCTGTTTGAAAAATAATTTTCTGGTTGGAGCAAGGAAACAAAAGGATTGTCCTTGTACTTTTGCAATGCATTTTGAGTTAACCAGTGTAACAGTAAAACAAGAACATCCTTGTTGTAAGCCTAACTGAAAAAACATCTAAATGCTCTGATTGTTTATTGAATTTTAATACTTGAAGGATTGCTGCTTCTTTGCTTTTTTGCCAGAAATAGCAACTGTGGTTAATGATCATCTGGATTTTTATTTTTTTCTAATAAAATGTCATTTATCAGCAAAGAAGGAGAAAGGAATCTGAGAGTCATGCATACAGATGCATAAACTAAATACTGCTTCTTTTGCCAGATTGCTGCTTTTGCTTGTACATTAATGGAAAATCTGTTTGTTTAAAAATAAGGGAAGTCCAACAAGTCCAAATTTTAGATCTAGATGTGAATTACAAGCTCTTATATCTACGTTTTATTCTCAGACCAAGTCCAGTAGTACATACCTGAAGCCTGTAGTGCTCAGAAACATATATTGAATTGTATCTTCACAATTGTATCTTCACATTTATATACATAATTTCCCCCTATTTGTGATGGGACAGGCCTTGGTGATCACCAGGAATTATACACTATATACAATTCAACATGTACAGAGAACATTTAAACGTTTAAACATCAGGAAGTGCTTAGGTAGTTCAGGATGAGGTGGCTGCCAACTATGACCTTTCCACATATTTTTAGAGAAGGGTACTTCCCTTACAGCCTTGATTTTGTTACTGAGCTCTAGGCTTCCTGTGCATTTTTTCTGAAACTGCATTTTTAGCAGTTTCAGTGCAAGCTCATGACCCAAAGTTCTATGGCTCTTCAGGAGCAAAAATCTAATGTGTCACAGGTATACACTAGTGCAAAGAATTGCTCTAGTCTGGTCCTCATGTTCACTAGAACGACTGGTCATGACTGGTGACTGCTCATGGCTGCTGAATTTGCTGGCACCACAGGTCTCAATTGCTTAGTGAAAGCTGAAGGTATTTAGTGTATGTGAAAACGAAATCTCAGGATAGGGAAATCCAGAATCAGAGACACCCTGAATAAAGTAGAACTCATGAATATTTGGCAGCACATAAAATGAATGAGACACTTATTACAATCTTACAAAAACTACCTGGATCTAGATAGAACCTGTATCTGTGTCAGAAATGGGAATTCAGTGTGCAAAACAAATTGAGTTAAATAGTGTGTTTAACTCATTACATCAACTTTTATATCTCTCATAGTTACAGTGACTCAAGGAATATATTACAGGTTTCTTGAACAAATGGAGCCTGCCCACACTAAATGAGTCAGATAAAAATCAATTACATTTTGGATTCTTAACTCTGGAAATAATCAATGTCATCATTGTTCCCTCCCTAGAAGCAAAATATTGGTCCTGGACAACCAATCTTTTTAAGTTGGTTTGTGCAAAACATTTTAAGTATTTTTTAATCTAATTTTTTGGACCCTTTGAAAATGGATAAATATTTGGTATTGAGGCCAAATATTAAGAGGGCCTTTTAAAATACCAATAAGCACTGTTTAATGACTCATTTATGTTCATATAGAATGTTAAAAGGGCAGACCTTACGTTTTACCGTATTTTGTAATTTTTCAGGCTCCAACTGGTAAATTTATTTGTATTTCTGTAGTCTGGAGTCTTCTACTCTCAGCAATGTAATGGGAGGTAAAGACAGAATAGGCTAGTATAAGCTACTACTCAAAGCTTTCAGAGTTTATAAATTTGTATCCATTAGTTGTTTGGGGGAGAAAAATAGGAGGGGTGTCATATGCCAAACGTACTAGATTATAACATCTACTAGGAATGCTGTACTACTGTTACAGCATTTATGTGAGCTGGAAGGAGAAAGAAATAGAAAACAGACTTGATACATTACATTATATGCTTTATTTCTTCAGCCTATGTAAGTCCATATTGTCTCTAAACTAATGCAATGATGTGATACTCTTTATACCATCAGTTTTTATTAATTCCCCTTGCTTTCTCTAACTTATCCCTCAAGGACTGATATATATTAGCAAGCACCGAAAACAGATGTTGATAATTCTTTGTGTGTTGTTTACACCTCCAATTTTCATTGGATTCCCTGTATTCCAGATGGCACATAGTGATTCTATTAAATGTATAAGATTAAAATGGTTTACTTTCAAATCTGCATATCTGTTTATGCTTTGTAATTTTAATTTCAACATCTAGACCAATCCCATTCTGTCCTTTTGACCTTTTGGATTCTTCCATTTTTGCAATTTGTTATCTTCTTGTCATTTGCCAAGAATAGAGAAAAGATTCCCTGCTTCAACCATTCCTCATCTGATTTGTCATCAGTGATAGTAAATTTCAGAATTAATTACTTGTTTTATTGGTACATTATTTAGGACTCTCAAAGTACATATAATCATACTTAATTAGTTGTAGTAGGAAATGAAGTAGACTGCAACTGGTTTTGTTTGTTTTTGTTTTGTTTCGTTTTGTTTTTTTTGTGTATTTTTTTGTGTGGGGGGGTGGGTTTTGTTGTTGTTTGTTTTTGTTTGGTTTAGTTTGGTTTGGTTGGGTTGGGTTGTTTTTTGTGTTTGTTTGTTTCAGAACTTCCAAGTTAAGAACTATTCGGATTGGCAGTATGATGTAATACGTACTAGAGTAATTAAGAGATTTGGACTCCTCAGACCTGCCCTATTATAATCAGTTGTTACAAAGCTAAACCTCATATAAACATTTCCTTTTCACTGCTTCCATTTATCATTTTTTATCTATCTTATATTCAATATACTGCATGCTTTTACAGAATGGTATATTTTCCTGTGTATGTTCACAGTAACTTTTTAAAATTATTAAAACTGTACTCAATTTATACTCTATAAAAAAGACCAGATACACGGTACTTTAAATTATTTATTCAGTGCCATTATATTCAGAGCACTTCATATAACAAATAAAGTCCTCTGACAAAATTCTGCTGCTTTATCTAGGTCTCATCTGGAGTAAGTCCATAAAAAACTATAATTAAAAAAACATAGATATGTAGTAACTTTAAATGACTTAGTCATAGTAAAATGAATATAGCACTTGGTCTATGATCCTGGCTTCAAAAATGTGCTCTTCAAATTTGGCACAGTGAAGGAGGCAGGAGAGAGCAGAAATTCCCCACCTGCACATATATTCGCCATCCTCAGGTCTCACGTTTATATGCAAATGTTCCTTTATTTCCGCAGATGAAAACAGTTCTGCACTCAGGCTGCAAAATCATAAGAAAATGTGTTTAAATTTCAAAATGGAAATTTCTCATGGCATCCTTATTACAGTAGACAATACTCATGCAGATGTAATATCAGTGGATTCCATTTGAAGAGGAGGCAGTGTAGACACACTGCATACTTACCATACTCATCACCTAGAAAGAGCTAAGCATCCTGAAGCTCATCCATGACCCATCCTGCAAAGAGATTGAATACAGTACTGACAACAGAATTGTAGAAGAGAGCCCCCCTACACAGACATAAAGAAAAAAAAAAATAAAGCTGTGAAATCACAGAGATTTAGATAAACCTAGATCTTGGAGTCCATGTGGCTGTAACCATCCACTTCTTCACCAGGTCTGATTCACTCTTTCGGGTGTGCATACCTTGATTTAAGAAAAATGGATATCTTTCACATCCAGGGTAAGAAAAAGGTAGCTCTGTGTGCTGATCAAAAGCCTGTCCTTGTGCTGCAAAACTACGGTAGGCTGTCTTGCCAAAATAGTTATGTTCTCTCTACACTTTTTTTTGGCATGATCTTGATGGTATTTCACTTGCAAAATTCATCCTGAGTTTAGCTGAAGTCATGCAGTTTGGAAGATTGTATTCTGCTGTGTGACTGTATGGTCCTATTAAGCAGATAAGTTGAAAATTGGAAAGAAATAGAAAAGGTCAAAAATCTCTTTGGATCATTCAACCAATTGCTCTTATTAGCCGGAGCTGTTCCAGCATTATACTGCGATCACCTAAAACTATGATGGTGTTAGGATATTTACATAGGCTACACCTGAGAGTGACAAATGCACTTTAGTATTTACTTGCTTAATGTACCAAATGCTGCCTCATGAAGAGGGGAATTGACATAAATGACTTAATAAAAAGACTTCCTCTGGAGCTTTGCATTTAACGATCATCAAGTAGTTTACAAGCAGGAATGAAACAGGCATCAAAACGGTCTTCATTCAGAGATAATAATATCCCCATTTTACAGATGGAAAAATAATCCAGCCATAGGAATGTGTTTTAGGCAATGATAGCAGCCTTAACCAGTGCTTCACTGCAGGTTTTAGGATGGATGAAGAGGCACTCAGAGCCCTGCATGTCGTGGGGTGAAGAATGGTGCTGTGGCTGTACTGTCATGGAAATCACCACTGTGAGGACTCATCTACAGTGCTGGGTTGAAAAGGGACTCCAGTCTGGAAAACATTAAGAGAACTTTGCCTCACAAGGATTACCCTTGTACTCTTATGGCCTGACCATGCAGCGGAAACTACGTGGGCCATGGTAACTCATGCGATGGGGAGCAGGCACTGTGCCTCTGCTGTTTTTGTGTAACCATTGGTGGTGATGTTGGTCTCTTCTCCGGTGAGAAGTGGTAGGACAATGCCCTCATTGAGGCCAGTGATAGGCAATGGCCTCAAGTTGTGCTGGGGAGGTTTAGATTGGATGTCTGAAAGAATTTCTTGACAGAGAGGGTGGTTGGGTATTGGAACGGGTGCCCAGGGAGGCCCCGTCTCCGTCCCCAGAGGTGTGTGGACATGGCACTGAGGGACATGGGGTAGGAGCAGACTTGTAGTGTTCAGTGGTAGTTGGACCTGACGATCTTAAGGCTCTTTACCAACCTAAATGATTCATTGTGCAACTTTGCGAGTAAAATTGAAGCAAAGGCAGTGCAAGCTGGAAAACACCCCTTCACGGTGCAGAGGAAGACTGCCAGCTCTTTCAGATGACGTTGGCTCTCCTCACTTTACACCTCAGGAAACACTTGAAGAAAATCCTGCAGCGTGTTACCGACTTTCGCTCCTCCGGGTGCGTCCATGCGGGCTCCGTGCTGCTTCACCTTAGCTCCCCCCTCCCGGGGCCGCCCCCCGCAGCCGCCCCCCTCAGCCGGGCCGGCCTCCCCCGCGCCCAGGCGCCTCCCCGGCGGAGGCGGTGCCGCCCCCTCGGCGGCCCGGGGCCCGGCGGCTGGCGGCGGCTGCTCACGGCATGGCGGCCACGGGAGACGCGTTCCGGAGGGCCCAGGGCAGGGCCCTGTCCGCCTTCCGCCACGGTACGCCGAACCTCGGCGCGGGCCGGCGGGCTCCGGCGGGCGGGAGGTAGGGAAGGGCGGGACGGGCACGGGCAGCCCGCACCGGGCCGGGGTCCCCGCGGTTGTAGCAGGGAGCGGGGCCGGGCCGGGGCCTTCCCTGGGCCTGGGCCTTTTCCCCCGCCGGAGCCCAGCTCTGGGGCCGGCAAGGTGCGGCTGTGAAACGAGTGTTAATTTTAAAACGCGCCTCAGCGCCGCTCAGGCTGAGCTCCGCAACTTGTGCGGCTGTTGCTTAGTGCCGGCGCCGTGCTGCCGGGGGCCTGCAGCCGTGTGGGTGACCCGGCTCGTGCCACCTGCCCGGGCAGGGGCCCTGCAGGTGGCCTGCGGAGCCCAGCAGGGCCCTGGCTGCCTCAGGGTGCCGCAGCCCCTCGCAAGGCGGAGGGCAGCAGCGGCTCCTTCCCTGTTGCTTCCACCTGAGACCGCCTCACCTGGGCAGCGACCACACTCGCCTTCTCCCAAGTGAAGGAAGTTTGATGCTTGGGCTGCTTCTGGGCTACACCAGCACCGAGCGTCCTCTGGTAAAAGTCTCCAAGGATGGAGAGCCTGCACTTTTCCTAGGTCTCTCAGGCACCTGGCGAGCTTTAGCAGTCACTTTCTGTTGCCACACACAGAAGGTATTCTCTTGCCGTGTACCTGTTGATAAATTACAAGTTGCATTGGTTTGGCGATGTGGGCAGGGCTGTTCAGTCCCAGCGATTCTGCCGTATTTTCTTGGGTATCATTTGGAAATATTTGGCTTTGCTTGTTGCCAAATAAAGAGAAATCACCAACTCTGAGCATGTGAAGTATATGTATACAGTCATTCTGGCAACCTATTAATTGCAGATGGTCTGGTTGATTTGGCACAGAATGCCAAGCATTTGCTGAGGGGACAGATGGCAGACAAGCCATCTAGTTACATCAACTGTATAGGGAAATTGTAATAAGAGGAGTGTTCAAGGCAGTGTAAAAATTTCTTGGAAAAGTTGTATCAAGTGTTTCTTGAAGATTGCCCTAAACATGGACAAAAATGTGATTTGGTTACAAATTTTCCAGGTTTGTTTCATTCTTCCAAAGTGTCCTTGTTTGGTGTTCCCAAATAAGTATTAATTAAGGCTTTTCTCAATGACTGCTGCCTTTTAATGTTGTTCAGGATGTGTAGCCCAGCTACCATCTCTAAGTACAATGTTTCTATATTAATGTTTTACTTAGCTCTCTTCCAAGAGTATAAAGTTCAATGCAGTGTTTTAATGACTGAATGATTGGGAAAAAAAAAAATGGACTCAAGGGCTAACAAAACTGAGGCAAAGTTTCTTGCAGTTTAAAATGTAAATCAGTTGTCTTTGTTTTTTTTCCTCTGGCTTTAGAGTTCGGTCATACTATAGACATAATTCCTTTTGTCAAGCAGGTAGCTACACAAAATATTTACCAGTACTGTTATGGTTTGGCACAATTAATTCCCTTTTTTATTACTAGCCTTTCTGTAAAATCATGCTTCCATACCTTACCCCTAATACTCATTGTTCAGTCTGCTTTCACATGATGTGGAAATGTGCTGATCTGCTCTTGCTATGTGAGTTATGTGAACCAGAAACTCAAAGTGGGGTGTCTAAAATATCCATGTAACTGATGGAGCGTAGTAGCAAACACCACATAAATTCCCGACTTTATTGGACAGAGACCTCTGTTTTGGCTTTTTTTAATACGTTATCTGTCTTTCTTACCCATGCTTCAGATGTCTACTACTTTTGTTAGTGTTTTAGTGACTACACACAGGACTGTATGTTTAGGTAAGTTCTGTCATCTTCCCCACCACCTCTCCCAAAAACTAATGCTATAGCATGCCAAGCAAAGAATTTCTGGGAAAGTATATAGAGCACTTTTTTCAAGTAACTATACAAGCAACAGTACCATCAGCTGTTGTCAGGTTGATTTATTTTTTCCTCAAGTGGAGGGAATAGTCCTCTGTATTTCTTGCAGGGTGTCTGGTATGTGTGAGAGTAGGGAGACTGCGTGGTGCAGGAGGGAGCATCCTTGGTGCCCTGGGTGCTTTCAGTGGCTGAATTCTCAGATAGATCATGCAGAGATGAGCTAGGATCAGATCTAGTGAGAAAAATGAAGTCACCACAAATATAAAACTAAAAAATAAGTAATATCAAATTATTCCAAAAAAAAAAAAAAAAAAGAATAATCCTAAATCCAAAGCCTAACTATGTGTTTGAGAATCATCTCTGGACCTGACTTCTCCTAGTTCTGTCTGATGACAGAGTTGTGTATTCATGTGCTCAGTCCTGCAAGTGATGGATTCTACCTCTGTCACGTTGCTGTCACTCAGCTTTCACAGACTAAGTTTATTCAGCTGCTCATATTTTTTATTTTGTCCTGTTCTTTATTCCTTTCTTAACTATGCTGTTTAGCCGTTATTAACTGCTGAGCTAACACCTTTGTGGTATTTGCTAGAGCTTTGATTGTTTCTATGAAGTTTGTGTTTGGTTGGTTTTCCTGTGTGCTCTACAGTGCACTACTCTGCACTGAAGTTCATCAGCTTTCTTCAACAGTGACTCTGAGTAATGAAGTCTTTCCTCAGTTCTTCACAACCAGGCCTTGCTTGCATTTTGCCAAGTAGCTTGGTGCTAGCAAACCTCACTTCCTCGCTATTCAGTTGCTCCTACAGATGGTTTTGAATATATTGAACAGTAGAGGTGTCAGTAGAGATTCACTTGGGAGTTATGCATCTTGACCACTTCCTTTTTTCTGACCCATTTTTTATGTCTGAGAACATTCACTGCTGGCAGCTGGGCTCCTGTAAGTGCCTTGGGTAAGTAGCTGTGTCAGACGCCTGTAGGAGATTCAGGTAGACACTATCAGGTGAATTTCCCTTATCCACCTAAAAGCTGACTTTCTGAAGAATCAGTAAGTGTAGTAAACGTTTGTGTTACAGTTTCTATTAGCTTTGCTGATCAGTAGGCACCAGACTGCTCGGTGCTCTGTTAAGTGTAGAAGTGATACTGGCCATCTTCCTGCTGCTTTCTTAAAACTGCTTTTGTACAGAGAAGTAACACTGCATGGGTTGGATGGTTCTGTTTTTGTTTTTTTTTTATTATTTTTATTTTATTTTCATACAGTTACTTTCAAATTCTGTGGGTGCCACCTAATCCAAGTGGTTTGTTGGTATTCATGTCTATTTGTTGAATCATTTGATGATATTTGAGCCAGGTGTGATGCCCTGTCTGTGAGGAAGGGTTCTGACCTCATATCTTCACAGCTTCTTCCACAGTGAACAAGGATATGAAAATTTACATTGTCTTTCTGTTCCACATTTATCTTTGGGTGCATCTTGCATGTCTGGAGCATCTGTTAGTCATAGTGAATGTCTGCAGGTTACCTGCTGGTATTGCCTCTAAAAAGGGCTTTATTAGATTTTGGATTTATGCTCTTTCTAGCTGTTCTTCATTCTTTTAAATTGATTCTTGGGCTACCAGAGTATAAACCTGGAAACCTATAAAAGTTAACCTTTCAGTATATAAAATCTTTCCTGATTTCCTTATTTCGGATGCTTCGGCTTTAAGAGTGCTTTCTTGTTCTTAGCACCCTCCTTATGGCTGTTATGTTGTTCAGTCGGGCTGGATTCTTTCAGGCTTTTCTCAAGTCCTTCTCAGTGAATGCTGTGCATATGGTCTGAGCCTCTGGGATAGTGTCTTTGAATAGTTTCCATGCTGTCCTCAAGGATTTTTGCTCTTTTTAAAAGCTTCATAATTACATATAATTCCCCTTCCTTTGAAATTAAATACAACTGCAGTTGATTTCTTATTTTTTCTTTCTTTCACATGAATGTTGGATCTTTGCACATTATGATTACCATTCTAGAACTCAACAGCAATATTTTTGATCAGGGTTTTACACTGATCAGAACAACTCAAGAACTGCTTCCCAGCTAGCATATTCCATTCCCAGTACTGCCTCCAAGTTTCATAGAATTAGGCAATTTTTTTCACGTGGGCTTTGAGCAACTTTCAGTGACTTCACCTTGTCATTATGCAAGCCACCCCCCTTCACACCTACAGTCATGGGCTGTAGAAGTTTCTCTATTTTCTGCAGTGGGTTTACATGCTAAATTTGGGAGTGGGCATAAAGGCATGACTAGCGTTTAGCATTTCATAGCCCTCCATACAAATAAACTGTATTGGAGGGGTTATTTCCTACCTTGATATTTTATCTTAGTTTATTTTATCTTAGTTTTTAGACAGTTTATCTTTAAAAAATAGTAGCATTGATTAAATTATTTGAGAAACTATTCTGTCAGTATTTCTTACTGACAGCTCTGTAGTTTAAGCTTACGGTATATCATTTCTACAGCAATTACTCCTTTAGGGAGTTTTGTTTTCTCCCCTAAAATGTATTTTGATAGCCATTTTGAAGATTTTTCTTTTTGTTGATACATAAAATCAAGTCTCCCTTAATAGGTTACATTGGTCATTCAGCAGAACCCCCTGTCATGTCTTTGGTAGTCTCTAAGGTACACCTGGAAAACACAGCTGAAAGGAATGAATGCTTCATTAGATTAAAATATTTGGTGTTTGAACATACAGAAAGTAATGCCAGTATCGTTTGAAACCATAATTACTGATAATGTTTTAATAGCAAACAAAGAATTATTAAAGATTTAGTACTTGTACTTTATTGGTTTTTAAGCTGCTCCAGGGGTAAAAACAGCTGTTTCCAGGAATTAAAACAAATTGACTTAAAGGTAAACTGAAATTTTTGCCTTGTGTATTGTTTGTGATGCACAAATACTGCATTAATTAAAAAAAAAATGCTTCTTTAGAAAACCAATGTTATGCTTCTTGTCCAATCTTATGTCCCTGATTTTTTTGTACGTATTTTATAGGCAGAAAGCTAAAAGCAGGGAAGTGTGTACATTCTGCTGCTATTTCATATTTAAAAGCAGACAGAAAAGGGACTTGAGACATCTTTATCTTTCAAAAAAAATGCTTTAGAAGTTATTAAATGTTTTTGTTTTGCTCTTTGTCTTTGGTTAGCAATCTGAGTCTAAACATGGAAAAATCCACATTTCAGTTGTTTCAGTGATCTTTCAGAGAAGAGAAGTCCCCTGGCAAACCCAGCATCAGAATATGGGTACTTCTCATACTTACTTTTGCCCATGTTGTACTGAGCAAGTGTGTCCACGTCCTTTCTCCTGATATCTCAGCATCCACTGAGAGACTGCAGCCAGGAGTAGTTTCTCGTAACTGCTTTGTTTCCGTGAAATGCTGTAGAGTGTAGAGATAAAACCAAAGCAACCTCCAATCCAGAGCTTGTTCTGTTGATGGTCCCACCAGTGAAATGCTGGAAGTGCCACCAATGCTACAGGGCTGTTGCAGGCCTGCATGCAGTGCTCTAGTGGTCTCCTCAGCCTTCGTAGTCTGAGGAGAAATTAGAATAAAAAACGAAGAAATAAAGGCACGTGACAATAATTGCTGTTGTTCCCTAGAAATGGTGAGGTTTGACTTAAATCCCACCTAGGTCACTGAAATCTTCTTGTGTGTGATCACTGCACCACCCAGGTTTTCTCCTGCGTATGCTGCCAACTGCTCTGGCCCTTCACAGAATTAATCCTTAGATATAATTAGAAGCTGGCACCATTTTTCAGCCCGTGCTACTTAAAATACATTGCATTGATCTTCTCTCTGTACTTTGGCGTGCATGGGAGCAGAGTAAGAGTGGGAAGTTACCAAAACTGAGGCATAGCAACATGTTCGGAAGTTGGACTTCTCCTGTGGCGATCGGCTGTACGGCTCTTAAGGAGGCCTGCGAACAAAACAGATTTGGAATAGGAGCCTTGTGGGCGCTGTTGGAGCAGCTCTGCAGACCTTATTTGCCCTTCAGAAATGGAAGCCCTATGTACATCACTTGTCTGAGAAATCTGCTGACTTCTGTCTGGCATTTGTGTTTTTTGATTGCTGTGGTAATTTCAAAAAGTCATAAATGACCTCTGTGCCAGTAGTGATAAAGAACCAGTCTTCAGGTGTTCTCAGCTCTGTTCAGTTTCGTGATGCAAGGGAAAAGGCAAAAAAATATATATATTTACTAATTGAGTCTGTCTTTTAATGCTTTACTTTTGTCTAATGCAACTATGTAGCTTATTTAAAGGCTTGAAAAATGGACTCCCCGTGGATTTGAAAATTGAATCTCCTAGCCAGAAGGATGCCTTTGATGTCATTCACATAAAAGCCATTGCTTGCTGCATTTGAAGGGAAGATAGCAACTGCACATGCTCTTTAATTGGAACCTTACGGAGAAACATCGAGGACCTGGATCAGGACTGGATGATCACTGCAAAAACAGCTGTTTGTTACTAACCTTCTGCCAGACTTCCGCATTCCCCTGGCATACCAACAGGGTGGTTTGTCTGAGCACTCTTGTGATCCACTGCATAGCCCAACAAACAGGTCCAAGCGGCCTTCTGGGGTGCCTCTCTTACCACTTGAGCAGCTGAGGGTCATTTGCATGGCTTATGTACACCTGCTCTGCTGGAGGTGCAAACGAGCCTGGTGAGGGAGAAGCAGGGCATGAAGATTTGCTAGTAACAGTCTGAACACAGATTGAAGTCTATCAATAAATTATGTAATTGGAGGGCAGAAGACTACTGGATCCAGCCATGGTAGTGGAAGATGCTTTTGTATTCTGTTCCTAAATGCCATGTATTCTGTTCCTCTTACCATGTTGGTCTGTTGTAAGAGCACTTGTGCAGGAGTGCTCCTGGGGTTTTAAGACAAATCAGCCAAGTTGCACCAGTAGCAACAACTTAGTTTAACCGGACTGATGTTTTGCCTTGCACTGATGCAGAGAAACCTGTGTGAACTGCTGTGCAAGCTGCAGTGAGGGCAGTTAAGAGTTATTTCCTGGAGGAGATAGTTCCAGCTGGGGCTTAAGGCTTGGTGCACATGCAAATCTACACCAGTGCTGTTGTACCAGTACAACTCTAAAAGCAGAATATTTCAATCGTAGTACTTGATAGTAACTGGAACATAGTGCTTTATAGTAACTGAAACATGTTCCTGATAAACAAAAACCTAAAGTGGGTGTCCCTGTATTCTTTTGTTTGCACACATTCTTCAGTGTTTTTTATGTGGGGATGAAAGTCAGTAACTACTAAACTAAATTGATAGTGCCACATGATAACTGATAAGCTAATGCAACCTGGTTTAAATACTGCTAGGATTTTTTTAAAGTTAGGTTTCTAGCAATCAAATAGCAAGAAGGTAAAGTTTATTCAACCTCACTGATATTTTGTAACTATTTATTAAATTGTCAAATACCAAAAAAAGAACTTTCAACTAAATTCAACTAAGACCAGTTAATTAAACTAACATTTTAAGTAGATGTTATTTGTGTAGACTAGATTCCTGTATCTTTCCTGTTGTCCCAGCTTCATTTTCTAAATTTGATTCCTTTTTGTCTTTTTTTCTTTCCCACAGGCGACTGTGGCGTATATTACCTCTGCATCAATTTCAGTTTTTCTCTTTTCACCCCCTATCTCTTTCCTTTTCTCCCCACTCTTCCTCACCTCCACCTCTGCATCTTCTGCTTCTCCTTTCTTCTGCCACTTCTTGGTTCTGTCTGTGTGCTGAACTTCTCTTTACAAATTCATCTTATCAGTCTCTCTCTCCCTCTGCCTCACATGACCGTCACCCACCCACTCAAACCAGAGCATCTGTGCACAGGCTTGGAAACATTCAGGTACCTAAAACCTAGAGAGCTACTGTATTGGCACAGATGTAAGGCAGGGGAAAAGAATGCCGTGAAATGAGAATAGCCCCTGCTCTGGCCTTGCAGCCAGTTTAGCTCCAGCTCTGCAGCCTCCCCGGCAGCACGCTGTCCGCTTGCCAGGCTTCCCTCTGCCCAGGCAGTGTACGTGAACCTCCTCGGTACGTGGGACCAGGTCCAAACCTGCTGCCTGGCTGATGCAGCTGTACAGCCGCCCTCGCCACCACACTCCACCCCACAGCTTGAGCAGGGGAAGCATGGTGCGTTCACCAGTGAAACCCAGTCCTTTACTGATTAGATTAGCTTTTCTAAGCGGTGTCCTGTGAAGATAGATAGATAGATGTCTCTTTGTTGGCTTAGGTAGCTATTGTAGAACTGGCTTCAGGTTAATCAGTGCAAAATAAGTCGATTTTGCTCAGCATCCATGATCAGTGCTGGCTCCCAAGTTACTGGAAAAGGGACAGGTGTTAAGGATCCCACCACATTGCTCAAAGACTAAAGCTTTTTTCCTGAGCATCAGTTTAGTGAGTGTGAGGTTGTAGCACTCCTCCATAACAAGCTCCCATTTCAGACTTTCTCTTTTCAGCCTTCCTTTGTATAGGTCATAAAGAATTTCTGATGCAAGCCTCCGTAACTCATTTCTTTATAACTTTCTACTTAGAAAAACTATGAGGTGATTTCTCTGCCCAAACAATGCCTTTGATACAGCACGTAAGCTGATTTTTATGGCAGTCATATTTTTCATTTTCCATGCAAGACACACAATAAAAACCTAAATTACTTCGTGTCATTCAGCTGGTTCCATAAGGCTTCTATTGAAAACTCGTGGATAGATGGATCATTTCACTTCTCTGAATAAGTTATGTAATTGGAAGAGTTCATTTCATTTCAGAATTAAAAGCTAATAAATGGCTCAGAGTTCTATCTATAAAATATGATTATTATTTAGAACAAGGCAATGCTAGCATGAATTAACAAACAATGTTAATGGATAAGTAATTTTGTTTAGAAATTAAATGTTACGTTAACCAAAATGTAGAAGTTTGCATTTGGCAAAATGATCTGATGCCATAGCAACAGATGACAATTACAAGCAGCTCTGGGGACTTGCCCACATTCCTTTTTAGCCACCCCAGTCTTTCTATATCCATGGTGCAGATGAATTATAATCCCTGCTTTCCAACCTTCCTTGAAAAAAACATACCCCTCTTAGAAAGTAAGAAGGTCCAGTACTAGGCCGCTTGAAAGAAAACAAGAAGTGAATCCATGTGGTAGACATGCTACTTGCTTATATGCTGCTAGTGAGGGATAAATCTAGAACTGCTTCAAACTATACATTAGATCAGGCAAACACAATTTGGGAACGTACTTATCTATTGTATTTTAATTTGAAATAATTTTCTGTATCATTTTTTACATTCAACTATAGATTGATATAGTCACAGACTTACTGATGGTTGAAATGCTGTAAAAAAAAAAAAAAAGACAATAAAACTAAGTGTTTTAAACAAAATAGGAGTTAGACGTGTTCATAACAAGCATAAAAGTGAGAAAGCCAGACCCAGCTGTCCAAACTGAAATTTTTGGGTCACAAATGTCTTTAGACAGATAGAGAAACCCCAATGTACTTGTGTTTGTGCTTTAATTCAGAATTGAGATATAAGTCTAGGGACATGATACCAATTTTTGTTTTAAATCAGAATCAAGCTATAGCTTTAGTTTCTCACTGTGACATTTCTTTTTCGTAACGTGCTTACAGGCAGTTTTATGTATCATAGTTCTTTTGTGCTAGTCGGTATTGGAGTATCAAAGAAACAAGTATACAAGAAAATTGTAGCAGTACAAATTCTGTAGTATAATCCATCTGCACTCACTCTACCAATGGAAATTTGTTGTTTTGTTTTGAATTCCCACCTTTTTATCATGGTTCTTGGAAGCTATTGTGGCAGTTTCAAATTAGGTTTTCCATTGCTGCTGCCAATTCTGATGTTGCTGGGATTTGTGTTTGCTGACCTTGGTTCTGTTTGGTGGCATTAGCCCTAACTCCAGAGAATGTATTGCAAATAGCATTTAACTCAATAATAATTTAAGGACAAGTTTAATGGAGCCATAAAATGTGGAATGTGTTGTGTATGTTTTAACTTGTTAATTAAAGGAGCAATAAAAGAATCTACTGAAATGTAATGTTACACACTTGTGCTCTGTTGTACTCTTGCAATTTCCAGCACTATTTGCAAAATTTTTCACATACTTTACCTCTAATCAGTCTGCAATTACCATGTGGTATAATTAGATTAATGTACTTTCATTTATTGCAGCTATGACTTACAGGAAAATTTTGCAATTCTGCCTTTATATTTGTCCTATATGAATGCCTTTATATTTGTCCTATATGAATGACTACAGAGTTCTATACTTTCATGAAAGTGGACTCAAATAAGTGAAGAGCAAGCAATTTAATGAGGCATAGAACTTTTCATTCTCTTCATAAGTTTCTCTAGTACTTCACTTTTTTTTCCCTGTATTTTTAGATGATGAGTATGAATGGAAGGGACCTTTCTACTTCATCCAAGGAGCAGATCCTCAGTTTGGACTGATAAAATCTTGGGCAGTTGGAGACACTAACAACGGAGATGATGAATGGAAAGAAGAAATCAAGTTAACAGAGCAAGCAGTGCAGGCTGTTAACAAACTAAACCCTAAACCCAAGTTCTTTGTGCTGTGCGGAGACCTTATCCATGGAATGCCAGGTAAGGCAATTAAAAGTATAACAACTCCATTTTCTTTATGTTTCAGATTGGCAACAAGGCTAATTCCCTTGACTCCACAATATTCTTTCATAGGATTTGGTATGCTACTGTTTTGGTGTTTGGAAAAAATAGAATGCTTTTAGATGATTCTTGAGATGTATCGAGCATTTAAGTTCTTAAAATGCTAGAAGTCAGCAAATTCAAGTTGTAGCATTCTGTCCTGTTGCTGTAGAAAGCAGTGATCAGTGTCTGTGTGTGTATGACCATAGGAAGAACAAGAGAGTGTCTAGAAAGGTGTGTTATAAAATTAGGCAGTCATAACTTTAAAACGGACTCATAAAATTGTCCATTTTAAGATAAATACTCTTACTGGAAGTGAATAAAAAAAGTCATCTTACCAGTTGGCAAGTGGTCTCAAAAGCAGATCTAAACAAAGAGTCTTTGATTTCTTAGCCCTGATAACAAACAGAGCTGCAGACAGCCTTAGCAGTGCAGCTGACAGCACAACAATCCAACAGGAGAGCTTGCAAATTAAGTACTGCACACTTTCCTCTACCTGAGGTGGTGCTTCTTGGCCCTTGTATGCCTACCAAGGTTTGAGTGCATTAGATAACTTTCACTAATTCATTCAGTGTCTCGCAAAGTGGATTTTAAAACCTTAGCTTCTTGACAAGACAAATTGAATGACATTATTATTTATAAGCTACAAACTGTCTTTTGACCGGAATACAATTTTAGTGATAGAGCAAAAAAGTATAAAAAGGAGATTTAAGCTTGCTAGGTTCTGTTGCATAAAACCTCAGCAGCTTGATCATAATATGAAGTCAGCTGTTACACTGTTTTATTGATTTATCTTTTTCCATTAATTTTGGGAGCATACAGGTTTAGCCCAGAATTATAAGCTAATCTCTTCCTAAGAAGCATCTAACCTTCCCATAGCAGAGGTTTAATAAGTATTTTGATTAGGACACAATTTATGGAAGAGTTCCACTTGTGTTGCTTTCAGTATCGCTTGGAAGGGGAAGAAAGAAATTCAGAATAAACAATAGATGTTCTGCATCCTGTCAAGAAGGGTATTTCACACACAGATTTAAAGAATCAAGAAACCTAGTCTAATTTCAGTTTACCTTGATATTTCTAAACGTCTCATAAAACAATGCAGAGTTCTGTCTGATACCTTTGTCTACCTTTATCTATTTTGATTTTATCAACATTATTGTAAGGCCTATTCTGTCAATAGAGAGTGAGTGCTAATTATAGACAGCCAGCAGTCTTCTGATTTCTGCTAGGTGCTGGATGGCTGGATAAAACAAATGAGTGTTGTGTGCTGCAAGTTTGTTTTCTCTTAGAAATGGATCTTTCGTTATCCCTTCTACCAGTGTGTGTCTTGGACTTGTATAATATTTTAAATAGAAACCTGTCGGAGTGCAGCAAAACATCATCCATTCATTTTACTAGCAAACATGTAAAAGAAATCAAATACGTTGTACTGCTGAGATCACTTGTGTTGTATGATGTATGTGCCATGCATTGTATAAATATTTGAAGCTGCCTAGTGCAATTTCCAAGAAATTGCAAGAAAGAGCAGTTTTTAACTTGCTTGAGCTCCTATATTTTATTTAATTCACCTAATAAGTTCTGGTTGATTTAAATTATATTCTTTAATACTTTATAAGCCTGTGTTACCACGTCATTAAGGAAATAGTAGGAAATATACTGCTAAAAGGAATTTTAGTCCTCAGCTGAAACAATTTACTGTCTCATTTCATTGCTTCTTTTGTATTAATACAAATGACTTTCTGTGTAGTGAGTTGGTAAACATATAAATACGACTTTACAGCCAGCCATTTGTCTTTCTGTCCAAACTGATGAGAGCCTGAGATAGAAGCGAATCATTCTTCTCTGCAGAGATACCTGGGGATTAGCACACTGTGATCAGTTGCCCCAAAGGGCAGAGAGACGTGTGATACAGCAGGGGGGATAGAAATGCTGAGTCAGAAAAAAATATTTCATAGAAGGTAAATCAGAATCTGTGTCTTTTAAAGGAATTTGAAACAAACTGTATGGATGTCTATTTCGGAAGTGAAATAATAGGCTTTTCAAACGATTTTGTCCTACCTTTTTCTCTCAGTCTCTGGAATAGAAACTCATTCAAATCACAAAAAAAAAAAAAAAAAGGTTAAATAAAAACTCTAAGAAAATAGATTTTAAAGAGAGACAACCCACAATTTTAACAGTGTTTTATCAAGATACATATTAACAGTTTCTTTGGTGGGGCTTGTTAATAGCTGCTACTGTATGAGACATTGCAAGACACCAGCATTAAGAAGCCAAGTTGTTGGCTTTATAAGAACTTATTTGCTGCGTATTCTTTATCAAATGGAAATCCCCTGATGTTAAAAATGAAACCTTTTCAGGTTCCTTGCGGTGATAGTTTCTGGAAAACTTGGAAATACTGCAGTCACTTTTTCTGTTTTTCTGCCACATTTCATGTTAAGCTCTGGGGGGTCAAGGTGACTCACAAAGGAATGAGCTCCTAAATTTCTTCTCTTCGATGGCACATGTTTGAAACTCTAGTATATTTCTGCACCAGTTCTAGCTCAGTTTTAAAACAAAAACAATGATATAGAATCATTATATTCCATTACCAAATAGCACAAGTCTCTTTCCACTAATTCTCATACAAATGCTGTGTTTGAGATTTCATACCTTACAAATATATCATCTCTTTTAACAATTCTAACTTAAAACCACAAACAAATAAAAAAGCAAGTCAGCAACTGATTAAACTTCAAGAAAATTTCAGAAAGAGTTCAATTTTAAAATTATAATAAGAATATTGATTTTTTTTCAACACTTTCAGCATTTGTTATTAAAAAAATCAAAATTTTAAGTCTTTCTGCAGCAGTACATTAATGAGTAAGAGAAAACAGGGAATCTAAGATTTGTTATAACCAATAGCTTTTCAGGTATACCATGAATGCATAATTGTTTGCATGCAAGACCAGAATGGAAGACCAATACTTGCATTTCTTTTCCTTGAGGAATTTAAACATTCTGACTGCATGTTTGTAGTGGTATGGTACTGCAGTCATTTCATGCTTCTCCACAGAGCAGTCTCTCAAAAAATAATTGCTGTGCTAATTCCCTTATCATGTTAGTTCAATAGAAGGAAGGATTAAAAAATCTTTTTTTCAGTAGGAGAAATTAAAAATTATATAAGGCAAGACTTTGATTTAATTTTAACAGTTGTGAATTGGGCTTATCTTATTTAATATCTCAAATTACCTTGTAAATCACTTGTGTATATCAGCTATATTAAAACTATATTAAAATCAGGGTTAATGAAAGTGTATCATAGTTACTGTTGCAGCATGGTTACAATCAGCTGAGGTTCAGCTTATTTTATGATCCACTGGCTGATGTCCATCAGGTTCTTTGGATAACATTACTTTATAATCAGTGCCTGACAATAAAAAAAAAAGGACAAGAAAAAACACAAACATTCCTCTCTTAATGTGTTTTATCATGAAGAGCTCAATTTAAGGCTTGTCATGACTGTTTTAAAGCACACACTCTAGCTATTTAGCTGAAGCAAGGTTGAAGCCTTTTGCAGAGGAACTCCAAGAAATCTCAGAATTCCAGCAGCTCGAAGTGATGAGCAGAATCCTGATCAGCTGGGAAGCAATCAGGCACCACACTTGGAATCCATTACAGATGTCATTAGAGCAATGAAGTAATCAGCACCAGTATCTTGGTATTTAGCTGCTGATTAAAAGTAGTTTGTACTCTGAATATTATTTTCAAAAGTTTTTCTTGATTACATAATCAAGAATAGGATATCTATTCCTGGTAACGCTAATATTGTGGTACATAATCAAGAATTTTAAGCAATACCTTATAGTGCAACTTTGTTACTAAAAATGGTTTCTGTAAACTTGATACTTACACCTAGACACATCATGATAATGAAAGACTTGCTTCTAAAAACATTTGTGTGCATTAAATTAATATACCATAACTTACTACAGCAAAAATAGTAATCTGCAAAATATTATTGATTGGGTAATGTGTTTATTTCACTGCTTTTTTGTAGCACTCTGGCAACATGTCTTTTTTTTTTTTGTCGTATCAAGTTTGCACTTTCTGTTTTGGTTTATGACAGCTTCCCATGTCCTTCCATCAGCCAGTACCCTTTGAGCCTCACATTGCAGCAGTGTTCTCCACCCACCTAGACTGCAACATCCTAACTCCACAGCCTTTGGAAAAAAAAAAGTGCCTTGCAGTGACATCAGCCAACTCTCTGCATTCTGGGATGCTTCCCATCAAGTCCAACAGATTTGCTTGGGTTGAAGTTTTTCAAGAGATACACGACTGAATCCTCTTGCAGTACAGATAGTTCCTTTGCTTCTAGGCCCAATGGCTTGGGAGAACATTTTAGTGAGGACTGAGAAAAAAAGGGCATTGAGCAGCTATCACAAATAACTGCCTCACTCAGCAGTGGTTCTACATTTTCTTTGTTATTTTATTGCTAAAGTAGCAGCAGAAACTCTGGTTGCCCACCATGTCCCTTGCTAGTTTCAACTCTTGTGGAGCTTTTGTTTTCCCAACATGAGCCCTGCATGCCCAGGCAGTATGTCTGTGTTCTTCCTTTCAAGGTTATCTTTGCTTCAGTCTCCTTTTTATGTCCTTTTTACATCAACGCTCAAAGAGTTCCCCATTTAGCCAAGTCATTCTCCTGACAATCTACTCTTTTTTTTTTTTTCTCCTCAGTATAAGGATGGGCAATTCTTGTTAGGAGGAGGTTTCTTTGAAGACCTGTCAACTCTCTCAAACTCTTGCCTTTCAGAGCTACCTCCCACAGGATCCCATCTACCAATTCCCCAAATAACACAAAGTCTTCTCTCCTGAAGCTCCAGATCTGCTGTCTGCCTGCTTTACTCCCCTCAGGATTATGAACTCTTCTCTGATGGCTGCTGCAACCAAGGCTGCCAGGGATTAACACACTCCCTAGCACCTCCTGTGTTTGTGGGCAGCTGGGCTGGAAGAGCGGGCCCTGGTTGGCCCACGGCTTTGCATCTGTGTTAAGAGGTTGTCCAGGCTTCCTCCTGGATTGCTGTCAGCAGGTATCAGGGAGGTTCGTCTCCCTTGAGAGTCAGGGTCTGTGATCTGGAGATTTCATCAAGTTGCTTATAGAAGACTTAATCCGTTTATTCACCCCTATTGTCTCTAGCAAAATCCCACTCTTACGGGCTGTCCTCTCCTCTGATCCTGAACCACAGGCTCAACAAACACAGTGTCTGGTCATGAATACCCCCCTCCTTACATGGAGGGCAACCCCCTCCCACCTTATTTCTTGCCATTCTTCCCTGTTTCATTTAATATGCAGCATTGCGCTTTCTTTAGCATCCCATACCTTTAGTCTGGAGCAGTGCTCAGGAACCAGCTTCTGCATTTTAACATCTTTCGTTACAGCAGCAGAAAATTCAGCTGTTTGCAAGGTCACCCCACTGCAGCCATGAGAAACACTCACTTGTGAAGCCGAGAATGACAGCTCTTTTTATGTGGCTGAATTCCCTTGGAGGAATTTATTTAAACTGCATTTTTGTAATGATACTACTGCTATTAGTGGCATGATAGACATCAGTTCTATGCAGAAAAGTCTTTTATGTGATGTAGCTTTAGACCAGGTGTTTAATTATTTTTCATTAATTGCTCTGCTTACAAGGGTGAAAGAACAAGGAAGACAGCAAGTCTCCTGCAAACTTTACTTAGCTCTGAGTGTAGTAAAACATATCTGTTTAGAGACTAAAGGAAATGAGACTTGTCTAATAATGTGTACAATCAAAAATAGATAAAACTTAAGCTTGATCTGTTAGCAGTGTTACAATGGATCAGTGAGCAAGAGATGTTTATGCTTGCAGTTTTAGATTAATTTGTATGTATATATTAATTAGAAGAAATCAAAATTACTGGAATTGAGTATTATGACACTCAAAGTACATTTTGAATACCTGTACTAATTCCTTCAAGTGAAGGTGTAATCTCTAATAGACATTTTTCCTGCCCAGGTCTCTACGTGGTTAACAATCCACCACAAGCCTTTTCAGTCAAGTAAACCCAAGCAGTAAGATGTTTCATTTTTTTTCCTCTACCTTTGTTTTATATTAGTAAATTATTTTTAATTAAAGACTTTCAAACTGTTCTTTCTGACACGTTTCTGAAACAAATCTGGTTCTGGTGGAGCAACCTTCAGCTTTTGCTAAGGTGAGTGGACACAGCATTTGGCAGGAACAGCCATGCATGTTGTGCTGTGCTTCAGAATTCTTTCATTTTGCTGAGAGGTGGGAAGGAGGAAGACTTGCATCTGCTATTACAAAGGTCTTTTCTCTGAAGAATACATCTATTCCATTTTTTATATCCCTCTGCAAAAAAAAAAAAAAATCAATCTAGACAGCTGTGTAAATGATGGCAGGAGACTAAGCCATTGTATTTGAAATAGACTGAATTCCAATACAAGAATTCTGTTGTCTCTGTTCTTCTGACATGCCTAGTAAATTAATTATGATGGCACTTCTTCCTTTTTAATTAATCTGCCTATATTTCCATTTCTCTCACTAGTTTCAGAAGCAATTGTCCATCTTTCTTTCTAGTTTGATCACGTCAAGATAAGCAGTTTTGCCTGTGTATGCTTTCTTACTCATTCCCAGTGTCTGGTGTTGTGAGGCTCTTTTGCACAGATTTTTATTCATTATAAAGCAGACAAAATATTTAGCGGTGTTACTTGTTTCAGATGCTTTTAGTCATCTTTTTTTTTTTAATTTACCTATCTTAGCTCTCTTGAATTACCTGTATTGCATCCCCACAACGCACCCCCACCCTACGCAGGGCAGGGTGTGGGGAGGAAGGGAAGGTACAAGGAGCTGGTTTTCTGTTTGCTGAGGTTAGAGCTGCCTCATGCCATTTTGCACATCAACAGTGGCTCTGAAATTGGTACACCTGGTTCCTGGGGAGATGTTGCACAGGAAGGAAAGCACTTCATTTAATCCTTATATCTACCTGGGAGCTTTTTTCATTACAGTGGCTCTTCCTCCTTCCCTAGAGTTTAGGGAATACGTGTGGTCTTTCAAAGATACCCAGTATTACTGCACGTGGTGGCAGTACTGTAGTGAAGGTGTCAGTGAGGAAGGACAGGAGCTTTGTAGGTTATATAATTGCAATACAAATTTTATAGCCAGACTAAAGATAAAGTCTCATGAATTTCTTTTATTCTACTATTAAATATATTTCCTTAACGTCAGACAGATTTACCATATGCATTTAATTGTTGTCTGCCTAATAGAGTAAACGTTGTCCTTGTTGTGCCTATATATATATTTGCATGTATTCTTCCATTTACATATACATGGATATGCATTTCAAATCCTTAACAAAGCAGGTATTACAAATGTGATAAGCTGGAGTAAAAATGGCACAAACTGATACTTTTTTCAGATGCAAACTAGTTACCCCTTAATGAACAGAAGGGGGTTGGGGAGAATTAAACAGAAGCTTCCACATTTGAACAAAGCTGCTCTGGTCTGCATGGTGCAGGAAGAGGAAACACAGGGTTGTTACCAAACATGACATGGCACGGAAAGGTACGCGAGGAGATGTCTCGTATCAACAGTTTGACTGCTACTCAGCAAAGCAACTGTATAATACTTAAAAATGTCTACACAGCTAAAACTGGGTAGACCCAGTTTCTGAACTTTTGTACGAGTTAGGTTTTTGTCTAATCCACCAATGCCAACCAAAGCCTGAATTGCCAGATAATTCTCTGTGATAGGATTAGAGCACAGAGTTGGTCAGCATTTGGTACCGTAAAGCATGATGAAGTGTAGACTTTTATATAAGTTTCTTTTGTAAATGGAACAAGTTAAATCATCTGATTAATTGTTTTAATCAGCTGTACAGAGCTGCAGTCATTCAATAATATTTTCTCATTGCTCCTTGGTTTCTTTGCTGTCTGTGTCTCCTCTCTTTAGAGCCGCAGTTAGATTTGTAAGGTCTTCCAGGATTGTGTCTGCTACATACTTTCGTTTTTCTTCTTCTTTTTCTGCGTGGTCTGATGTTTATTTGGAGCTGTGAGCACCAAAAAAAAAAAAAAAAAAAAGTGCTAGAGGAACTTCCAGGGAGAAAACAGAAGCACACCTATGGAACTCGATGGGGTAGGGCTGCTAAATGAGATCAAATGAGATCAGCTAAATGAGATCAAATTTTAGGGTACGAATGTCTAAATTCTACTTGAGGCAGCTACATTTTTTCCATATCTTGCTGTAAAATTTAAATGGGCTAAAAAGAATAGCAGTGTAGCAACAACTGCTGTTTAACCCACCAGCAATTCATGGACTGAGGCAACACAGAAGGTTAGTCTTAAATTTGTAATAGAACTTCAGGCACTGTCAGAAGGAAGGAACAACTGGTCTTGATGGAGGAAGAGATTTGTGATGTGCACTGATCATCTGCAGAGGGATGGGACCTTTAGGAACAGCTTTCTGTAGCCAGGTACAGGCGGATGATGGCCAGGATCGATGTGAAACCCATACTCCTTTGGGAATGCCATTTCAGATTTCCCTGTTACCTCCTTTTTTTTTTTTTTTTTTTTTTTAAGGAGGATATTAATTACCCTAGGCAATTACAGACTGGCTGCATACAGGTGGGTGTAGTTGCCATTGCTACACACAGGCCACCAGCCTTGTGCTAGTGTGCTTTATGCTGGCTTCATGAGACCATAATCCTGGCCTACCAGGCTCGTTACCAGCTCGTTGGGGGAACTGGCTGTGTACTGGTGTACCTGGCTCCCCACTCTCTGCCTGCTGCTTCCAGGGTCCCAAACACTTCTAGGACCATCTCAACAGCTAACTAGTGCCCTCCCACTGCATACAGTGCTGTGAGCATGTGTGCGTGTTTATTCCCCTCAAATTCTGCACGTTTTTGCTCCTCTGTCACTCTAACTCCCCAATAAAGCCTTAGTGCTTAGCAACTCAATTTGGCTAATTACAATTTTGGGCAGCGCTATGTGCTTTATGTGAAAAGCAAGTAAAACTGCCAGCTACATGTGTCCTTAAAATTATGTACTCCATTCTGTAATCCTGTCTTCCATACAAACAGTGTTTTTTTCCATATAATAATAGAGGCAATGATATGCACTAAGTTTTCCAAGAGCAGGTGCCAAATGTTAGGATTCTGAGTTCAAATTTAGGCAGCAATTAAGGGACATGATTTTCAAATCAGCATTTCTCCATTTGACTTCTGCTTGACAATTTGATGATCAGGACACAAGACGAGCTGGGCGTACTGGCTTTTATACAATCAGTACCTCTTATAAGCTCTGACACGTACGCTGGAGAGAGTGAAGTTATTTACGTTCAGAATAGACAGCTTCAGAGCTGAGGAGCATCAGAGCTGATGGCTCTGTTGTCCAGACAGCGGTATGGCTTCATTTCTGGTTATAATCACTGTAACGTTTTAAGGCATTCCCCCCTCCTGAGAGAATTGCTAACTTGAGCCTCTTTCCAGGGCCCAGATGTGATGTGAGACTGCTGCAGTTCAGCATATTCCTATCTTCTGTTTCTGTTAGAGTCCCTGAATGCATCTTCCTCCAAAACTCTAGTTTTTATAGATAATAAATTTTAAAGCATAGGCTGCAAACCTTCACCTTAGAGGGTAATTCTAAGAAAACTCTTCAACTTGTTCATTTTTCTAAACCAAGAGGAAAGTACATACCATAAATGGTCCTGGTCAAAGCATTTTCTTTAAAACTAAGATAAAGGCATCTCACTATTGTAAATGCTCCAATTTCTCTTACTTCAGAAGCAGCCTTGGGCTTGACCAGGAAAGATTAGTGAATTTTTGGCTTTGGTAAGAGCTGAAGCTTAGTGCCTTACAGGCAGTTCTGCCTGATTTTGGTTTGGAGCCAGTGAAAAGGGATCTTTGAGGTAATACTGAGTTTCATAACTTTTGTTATATTTAATAAAATCTGCAGTCATTTGCATGTGAATGTTCATCCTCCTCTTCAGCAAACATTTCGCATGCATTTAATGTACAAACTCGTAAATTTTTCTGTTGATTTCCTGACGTCCCTTCCAGGAGGCAGAGTGCTGCACTCATCCTTTGTTATATCAGATACAAACCATCTTGGTCACATTTCAATAACTGAGTTGTTGGAGATTTGGAGCTCTTTGCTGCTGGTGGCTTTTGTACACAAGATGTGATATGAATGCAAGGCTGAAATCTGTATGCAAATGCACAAACTGCCATTTATATGTTTGTGAACTGAATAAATTACAGGGAAAGTCAGGTCCCATACAAGTTCTTAATGTTATGTAGAGCGAATTAGCAAGGCATCGTACAAAGGAAGAAATGCCTGATAATGCTTAATATCTTTCTAAAAAAGTGATTTTTCTGTAGTAAATCTGTCTGTGAACTGCTTTTGTTACTGCTTTTAAACTACCATTAAATAACCCATTTTGCTAAAACAAAGGAACAATAACTTAAAAAAAAATAAAAAAAATCCCTGCCCTCGAGGGAAGCATGTATATAAGGAGGTGTTTTATAAAAGCTTAATTTTAATTAAAAATAAAGTAATTCTTAAAATTCTTCCCCATGTAGAAGGCGAGAGCACTAATGCTGATGTTTGATTTGTTCATATAACAAACACAGAGCTAATTAAAAGAAAAAAAAATGTCTACAGAAATAATGCTTAAAATATGGCTCCAGCTTTAAAAATGACTGCAGGCATTTCACCTTTACTATATTTCTATATTTGTCCTTTTTTTCCTCCCTTTTCGGAACTGGCTGCTTGGTTTACTAACAAAAGCAAGTTTGTGTGTGGTTTGGTTTTTTTTATTTTTTTTTTCAAAACTCCCATCAGCCTGGCACAGCTGGGGAGGAGGCAGCTGTGTTCAGCTCTGCCACATGCGGCTTCAGCAAAATTGTCAGCTAAATCCCAATTCCTGAATCTTTGTCAGTGGAGATTTGTAATAGAGCGCAAAGTAGAAAAGGCACAGATTGACTTTTCAAGTGTGAGGTAGAAGCAGTGGAGTTGAAATGTTTATACTGAAGTAGTTATAGGTTAAAATTTTATTTGTTGAATATTCAGTAATTATTTTAAAAATATGTCATTGTTCGCTATAGTGTGTTGTTTTTTTTCTGCACTGTCATCTGAAATGACAAGCAGTGTTTTTAAGTGTGATCTAATTTTCTGACAGTAGGGTAGCATACACTAAGTTAACTCATTGCATTCATTTCTCTCGCTGTTGCAATTTACCAACGACTTTGATATGCTGGGGGTGATGGAGCCCAACCAAAAGGATTCTTGGCTGTTTTCTTCTCCAAACCTGTATCCAAACATCAGTTAGTAACATAACCCAGTTTCTTAACTGGGTGGGTAGTACAGTATTTGTCAAACATCTAATAGTACCAATTCCAAGAAATGTCACTATGGTTGCATAAATAAACATTTTATAGTAATTATCTGTTTCTAGTAAAACCTAATGGAGCATTCAAAGCCTCCAAGCTGCTTAGTGTGAAATTTAATTTGCTGTAATCAGCCCAAGAGCAGGGAAGCATGAGATATTCTCTGTGCATGGAGAATATCTGCTCGACAATATGATTTACTCTCATACTGCAAACGTATCATAGTCAGAAGAAAGTGTTTAACTTGAGCAAGTATATACTTATTTGTATTTTGGACCATAATCTGTGGTCTGCTCTGCAGCTGATCTGAGGAATCCTGTTAACCGTAACTCTCTGAATGAAAATCTTTGAAACATGATTATGTGCACAATTGTCTTAAATCATACGCTCTTCCATTGTACTAGATGATATATAACATATTATATAAGTGTATGGAAGCATAGTTAGATTTTTCTCCATGTTATGGTAAAACTTAATCTCTCAAACTCCAACTGTAATTCCTTTTCCTTCTTTTTTTCTCAGCCCAGAAAGTTTTCATTTAGCTTAGGAACCTTTGAAAATGCATACATGGAGTGGACATCCACAAGGAGTTATTTATTTGGCCTATTGTATGGTAAATATATCTCTGTTTGAATCTTTGTTGCCTCTTTTTTGTTTTTCCTTGGAATTGCATGTGTTATACATAAGGAGTGGGTTGCACAGAATTGGTGCTTTGGGTTGTGCAGGTATTGTCAGATCAGATGACCACAACTTATGCTTATGCTTTCTAGCATAAGCATGAGTGCTTTTTCAAAAGCACGTTTCCAGGGTTTTCCACCCCTCTGAATTGGAAAGGATTTTCTTCTTCTTCCTTGGAAGTCAGTGGCAGAAGATCTCGCCCACATCATTTTGACTTGATTAATCAAGCTGAACAAAGCTGTCTTGTCCAAACTGCCAACTCATACATAGTCAATGAAAAGTAACATGGTTTTAATGGGTAGGCATTGGGATAAAGCATCCACTTCCCGTTTGAGGCTCTTCTGCCTGTGGCACGTTGCCTGCTTCTGCTGTAACCCCATAGTGAACATGGGTGCGGTGCAAAGACAAAAATGGGAAAGGATTATTTAGGTTAGGAGAGCATATTCTAAAGAAGAAATGACTTGTTTAAGCCATTGATTCTGGCTGATATTGACTGCCTTTTTGTTACGCACTTGCTCTGGTAGCAAAGATGTATTTGTAAGGCTAGACAAATGCCTCAAACATCAGGAAAAGCACATCTATTTTTGAGTAATTGTACCCACTTACTGGAAGCATTTCTCAGTTTAACAGTGTGGACAACTTCATTGGACTTAAGGGACTAGTATTTCAAAGAGTTATTTAGTCATGTTGGTAACTACTGAATATGAAGCTGTAAATATTGTGAAAGTCTCAAAAAATTGTAATATTTCACAAGTTATCATTTGAAGAAAAGTGTGAAAGATTAGAATCTTGCTCTGTCTCTTAAAAGTGAACACTTACTGAAGACAATAATTTTCTACCTTTTGTACTTGTTTTTAGAAAGTTTGCTCTTACAACTTCTGTAACACTGCAGCTTTTTTCCCTGCTTGTCAGGATTTCATCAGTAGCGTAAACCCAAAGGCAGTGGTGGCCTTTTCCTGATGGGACAGCTCTGAACAGCTAAGACATGAGGAAGGATAGAAGAGCAGATTTGGACTTAAATGAAGCATAATACTTATTTTCACAGCAGAAGGCAGAACAGTAAACTCCATGAATTAGGTTGTTAAGTGGACACCTGCATGGCTGGAACTCAGAAAAATGTCAGCGTTTGCAGCCGTTACATTTAATGTTCACTTAAACCCAAGGAGAAGTTGAGCCCCTAATAGGCTGCCTCATTCACTTTTGGGGGGTTGTCATTGCTTTAATATAATAATTGTTAATTATTAGCTAAAAACAGAGTTAAATTTTCTTCCTGTTTCGATGCCCAAAGATATAAAATATATTTAATTTGTGTTTTCATGCAGGGAAATTCTTTAGCGTGATCCCTTTTTGTGGCTCAGAACAGACTATTACTTGTTTCTAATGTACTGAAAAAATCAGTTGCTTACAGCTGTAGACAAATGGGTATTTCAGTTCCTGCTTTTCAGTGGGAACTAATGAGATGAGGTATTTTATAAGTTAGATTGAGCAGGCAGTTTGTCCAGGAGTGAGTGTGTAGTCATATTTACATGATCTTTAAGTGTGTATTAAATGGTTTTTGCATGCCATAATAATGTTTTTAGGCTATTTGAAATTAGAAACATACATGTCTAAAGAAGAGAGAGGAGGCATTCTGGCTATTACAGCATGGGCTAAGCCAGAAAAACCTATTTCAGAACATGACCATGCTGGGTTTATTAAAATCGATCAGCTTATTCGTGCATGTAATAATTGGCAATGGTACAGGGTATTGCATGACTTCATTATGGCAGATGCTAGAGGGGGGAGGAAAAAAAAAAAGACAATTTAAATTTAAAACAAAAAATAATGAAGAGTACAGACTGAGTAATAGGAACAGCCGCTAAGACTGAATTGGATGGCTCGCTAGCTCTTTTCTTTCTATACCAGTGTCCTGTGTATTGTAGGAAAAAGCCTGTAAGATATAGTGTCATTTTGGGATACCAGTGGTTTGGGGCCTAGATAACAAGCACAGCAATGGGGCTGTCACTGGGGTCAGCAGAAAGCTTCTGTGAGGGATGCTGTAGGAGCTTAGCTGTAGCCCTGCTAAACTGGAGCTGACAGCCAGGTGTCCAAAACGGCTATGGAGATGAAAAGCAATCCCATTTTGAACAGGAGGAGACTGCTCTCACAAAGCGAAATAGAGGCAGTGGTTAAATATGTCTCTGTGAAGGTACTTACAAAAGGAGCATGCTGTGAGTATAGCCTTGGACTCCCCTTTTGTCTTCCCTAGAAAGTTAGGGAATAGTACTAGGGAAAGTCCTCTAAATGTCACGTAAAAGGAGTCGAGCAACTGCAGACAGTCATGAAAACCACAAAAGGACAAGCACTGCAAGAAGAGGAGAGCCCAAAATAATTAGACTGTGATTAGGTCATTGTGGTGCAAGGATGATACAAAGATGAACTGTAAGGACCAGGAGAAAACACAAATCTGTCGTTTGTTTATAGCAGTCGTGTGATTGTTCCCATCAAGAATTATCTACCTTCTGGTGTCAGAGTAGTTCTCCTGACTTCATTGTAAACTACAAAAGGAATGGGTCCAATGCTTTTGGTAATTCAATTTTCATTGGTGATGTTTTGACATTTTGTATTTTGCTTTTATCAGATATAGTTACTATTTCTATTTGATGTTTTGTGTAGTGTTTTAACCTGCAATTTAGTTCTTACCTGCTCTGTGATATTCCGTCTCTTGGGTCAGATGTTAACCAGATTGCAGTTGTCACGTCAGTTCTTTTCAAAAGTGTTGCTTGCATAAAAGCTCATAGTTAAACAATTTTCTTTTTAAATTTCTTCTTTTGCTACCTGAAAATTTGCATTTTCATTTTAAAAGGATGTGTTTGCAACTCCTCAAAGGTTTAGGACGCTTGCATGATACAATGAAAGACTGAGACTGAATAATTCCAAAATCCAGAAAACAATTATGCTACATTTTTACATTTTTTTATGTAATTTAGAGAGTAATTTTCCCCTTCTGAACAGGTAAAATAGAAAAAAATCAGAGGCCTCTCTGGTGGCTGATAATAAGTAGGCAACAGGAGAAATATAAATGTACTTAATGACAAAACCTACAAGATATGCTGCTACTTCACATGTTTTCATCCCACACCTTCTTGCCCTCCCGTAGGTTCTTTTTCCTCACTGGAGCCTTTTCTGATTCACCCGTTTCAGTAGTAGATTCAATCGATGCACCACTTTTTGGGGGGATTCTCTGCCAGGTTGGTGAACTTGATAGGTTCGCAAAGGAATTCAGCAAATATGAGAATGGTGCAAGGCTGGTGGGTGAGGGCTCCTAGGCAGGAGCCAGGATTTTCATGTTTCATAGTCAAGAGGTTGATCAGTTGGCTGAATCTTCAGTAACTTCGCCCTAAAAGTGCCTGCACTGGTCCTCAGCTAAGCAAAGGCCTTGCAGAGACTCAGAGATGACTTAACTCAGTGCAGGCGATGTAAATATGTACGAAGTCACAGTTCCTGTTTGCCAGACTCCTAAAGCCAGTTGTTAGGTTAAACTTACTACTAGACATTTGGTTGTATTCACCCACGTTGTTTTTCCTGTAGCAAACCATGACACAGTAATGTCTGTGCCAAGATTTGCAAAAGAAGTAGACAAATAGGACTGTTCTTGCTCCTGAGGAAAACCAGCCCCTATAGGAGCTTTAGAAGCAACAGAAACATCAGCATTGCTTGTCGAGCTGCAGCACTTGTGCCCTGCGGTACAGGGCTGGTCTATGCCAAGCAGATCACTGGAAGTGACTTCTCAGTAGGTCGTCGGAAAGAGAAATGAGGTGTCATCATGTCAGGTTGAGTAACTGACCTCTCTCTGGTGGTGGTCTCTGTGAATGTATGACCAATACCTTTGATTGTTCAGCAAAAAATGTCTAATTACCTCACTGGAATTTCCATCTCTTGAAAAATTGCATGAAATTGGAGGCGCAGGCTGATGCACCCACAGTTTCCATGCACCTGTGTCCTCTGGCAGAGGTGGGGTAGTACTTGGGGGTCTTTTCCTCCTACCTCATATCAGTAGATAAACAAGTGTTAGGTATTTGGAATACCTTGCAGGGTGGGAAAGTGATGTTGCTTGTGGAGGTTGCTGTCTGTAAATGCTTGTCTCAGATACAGAACTGCAGACAGCACACAGTGCAGCACTGTGGTCGGGGGACAAACTGTTTCAAATTGTTTTTGTAGCTAAAGCATCCAAAAAAATTTTTTTTAAACCCAACACTTTGCTGTAGAGGCACGGTCTGGAATACCAAAGTAAACTGCAGCATGGATTATCAGCAAGAGGATTATTTCTTTGGCAGAATAATCTGAATTCTGCTTGTGCTGACTAAAGCCAGCTTCAACAAAAATGCTTTAAAAGTACATTCTTTCTTGAAATCTACTCTTCCAGTGAGTGAAGGGAGGTTGCCTTTACTCCTTAAAGCAATGCAAGATGGAACGTTGCAAGTGTAGGCAAACAGCGACGTAACCTACAGCAGGAAGATGCAGCACAGCAGAGCCTTTGACATTGCACCTTCATGCTCCTGTTCACATCGCTCAGCCTTCAGAAATGATAAGCTGGGAAGCTGTGGAGAATTATAGGCAACTGCACCAGCTCTCGCTTTTGTGTTTTTCCTAAAAAACAAACTGTCCTTTATGGGCTATTAATTTAAGTTGTTTATCTTAGGGCAAGACTGTATTTACAGAGCCTAACATAAGACATAATATTGTAGCTTGGGATTTAAAAATGTCACCGCACATGATGCCAGGATAAAGAGAACAGAAATGAATTTCGGTTCCATCCACCCTGACACTTCCCAAATTACTTTTTTGCACTGCCTCTTGACATTATATTTTCTTCCTATTTGCCTCCAACCAGTCCTCTCTCTAAGCTAAAGAAATATATACTGGCACATCAAAATGTTCTTCATAATCATTGGAATGATTAATTAGTATAGCTAGCCCTGTCCCAAAGACTACAGAGACATTGCTCCTCCTTTTTTCTACCTTTGTCTCTGTAGGTTTCTCTTCTTTTGAAGTTGTTTTAACCTTCTACCAAGAAAAGGTCAAGCCAGAATGTAATTGTCCTGAAATAATCTTTACTTAGTATGGTTTCCTAGACTCTTTGGGCAGAGACCTTGTTTTCCATTTTGAGCAATCTGTTTTCTGCAATAAAACACTGAATATGTCTCCCTGTTGCTATAGAAATAATATTGCATTAAATGAGGGAACCAGTGCCCTGCTGTCGACAAATCTAATCTAAGTGTTAGTCTCTGGAGCTTGAATTTCACCACTGGGAAGACATATACATAATTCTACAAATTATTTCTGTAACTTATGCATAAATGTCTTTATACTCTGAAACTGTTAGCTAAATTTCCCAAAGTGATAGCTTGTAGATTAGCATGGTGTAGTGTGTTTACTTATCTCTTAATAGAGCCTTCCCCCTTGCCTTTTCCCCACCTCCCTCCCCCATGGAATACATTTTTGTATTTATAGCTTGAAATTTCCAGCTCTTCACTTGGGAAGGCAGGGAGGGGCAGGGCAAGCAGCTTTCTCACTGGGCTTCCTGCCCTAATGGGCAACAAAGTATGTCAGATTTATTTTTTGGTTTGTTTTACATCCAGCTCCTCCAAGTACAAGGAGATGTTATTTGCCTTGTTTGTTTCTAGGAGTAATAAGGATTTTCCAGAACTGGAAGGATGGCCCATACTGACCATGCTCCTGGTACAAGCCCTACAAACCTACCCACCGTCCTCTACTTTCTAGATCCTTCCTAGTGCCATATGGCCAGTATTTCTAAGTTACTCAGAGATCTTGCTACAATAATGTTCTGCAGTTAAAGATGAGTGCTGTGGATTGCCTTCCTTTGAATTGACACACCAATTATCAGATCTCACACCTGTCTTTACATTTAGATATATGAATATGTTGCTTTTTAGTACTTTTCTCAAACCATAAGACTCTAGTAACAGCAATAAGGTGTACGGTATATCTATAGGGTAGAGAAAAGGAATTGAAATACTTTATTAGTTACCAAGGGTCAGTGTTCGGAAACATTAATTGCAAGGATTTTCAAGAAATGTGGATTAAAAAAATCTTCCGTCTCCTACTTACGTGACCAGAGTCCCTGTAATACATTTCTATACATATACATATGTGTAGTTACAAAAATAGAATGCAGTCTAAAAATACATGATGATCGATTTGCATGGACTTGTACCCAAACCTATATTGTAATTCTGATTTCAGAGTTCTTGTGAAAACCCTGCTAAAATTTCTTGGTTAACAAATTCAGTTATTATTTGTGAAACAGGCCCATATTAGACTGTATTGCAGGGCAAAATGCACTTTATAAATGTGCGATTTAATTCACAAAAAGTAGACGTATCAGTGACCTCTGTGATTTAAGATTACTCTTTGGAAAATTGAAAAATCTATTATCATTAGAATAACTTTTTTTCAAAAAAAAAAAAAAAAAGCTTTTTAAATTTGTTTAGTGATTGTAAATTAATTAAGCCTGCCTAGAGAAGGACAAATTTCAGAAAACCAGAAAAGTAACTGTCTGGGTATGCATGTTAATGTAAAAATGAGATGAGGGAAAAACTTGCAAAGTACACAATTACCTTTCTTTGAAATTAATGCTATGCTTATTATTAAAGTGGACTCATCATATAAACATGTCACCACAAGACACTAATTACATTTTTGCTGTTAAAGTAGTTCTTGTAATGAAAAAAAAAAAAGACTTAATTCCTTTGCAGTAACATAAAATATAAACCAGATTTAAAACCTTTTTTTTTTTATCCTTGATAAAAGCTGACTTGTGCCATCCAATATGGCTGCATTTCTTCACCAGATTGTCAGTGTGTAGATGATAAGAATCGGACCCCAAAGCTTTTGGTGCAAAACACTGACTATTAGACTACTGTTGCACTGTCTGTTGGTTCCTATCCAGAACCTCACTTAATGAAAATTTCAGAAAAGGCTGAGTACTCGATAAGCAGGAGGGAAGGGATTTTCTGGACGTACTATATTAAAGAGAAGGTATACATGTAGTCTATGTTCCTGCATATTACCATGATCACAAATCTAATGTCAAATATTTCTTACTATATGTAGTATTTCCATTATCTAAAACAAACAATGAAATTAGGAAAAGCTATCATAAACGATAAAACTTTTTTGTTTGTTTGTTCTATAGGATCTCAGTGGAGAAAGGACCAAGAGCGAGATTTAAAGAACGTTCTGAAGAACACTGACCAGAATATCCCATTGGTATTTGTTAGTGGAAATCATGATATTGGCAATGCTCCAACAAGAGAAACAATTGATAATTATTGCGAGAGCTGGGGAGATGACTACTTCAGCTTTTGGGTTGGAGGTGTTTTCTTTCTTGTGCTAAATTCTCAGTTGTACTTTGATTCTTCCAAATGCCCAGAGTTGAAGCAAGCCCAGGATGTATGGCTTAATGAGCAGCTGGCTGTTGCTGAAAAACATAAATGCAAGCATATAATAGTGTTTCAACACATCCCTCTGTTTCTGAGAGAACCCGATGAAGACCATGATTATTTCAACTTGGAAAAATCGGTTCGTCAAGAGATAATGGAAAAGTTTCATAAAGCAGGTATTTTCTTGAATTTTCCTCTCTCTGATTTTTTTTTCTTCCAGTTGTTAATCATTGCACTGCCAGAAAAAAATAAATTTAACTTGCGTGGTACTGTTTTCAGGGAATTTTAGATTTAGATTATAAGCCTCATTGTTACTCTTAGGGCAGAATTATCAACTGAATCTAATCACCTCTCAAATGCAGCAAAAGAAATTTAAAACTTTGAGTGAAAAGTAAAGAACTGAAAGTGAAAAACTCTTAAAGACAAATAACAAGGATTCCATTTTGCAAGTGCCGGTATATACAAGACAACCTGAAATTTTTCTACTGAAGGAAAAGAAGATCAGGTATTGCCATAGGAGTAAAATACAGAAATTATTTTGCATAAAACAGAGAAACAGAATTCAGAATTACCTTGGAGGTTGTTTTCTCCCACACTGAGCCAATTTTAAACCAAGAGTGTAATGTGCTCCAGATTTATTCAGTGTTAAAAAGAGTCTTGCTCTGCTAAGATCCATCCTTTGTTTATCCAACCTAATAGGGGCCATTTCTGGGATGAAAGGCAGGTGGAACATGCTTTGAACGAGAATATTGTACCAAATCCCTTAGCTTTGTTTGATGAAATTTGAATGCCGTGGAGACAGATACAGTATGCAGCTATTCCTCTGTGCTGTTCCCATTGTTTCCTGTTAATTGCTTTCATGTTCCTGGAGTGTGCTAGTCCCTCAAAATTTCCTGCTAGCCTGCCATCGCTGCATCAGTGTCATTTTCTCTGTATCTATAAAAGAATACGTTATTTGGATTACTGAACAATGGAAATTGCTTATGATATCGTTCATAATTTACCATATAATTGTTAAGCCAAGACTCATCCAAAACCAGCCTAATTTCCAAGCTCTGAATCTCCTCCTGTTTCCAATCAGTAGGGCCAAAATTTACAATTATCTGAGGGCTCTCCAGGGGACTGACATATTTGCAGATTCAAGTTTTACAAGATTTTTTTTCCCCCTAAGGAGACGTGCTGAGCATACCTCATAATATCTTAATACAAAATGTAAAGATACTGGTTTTGGACACAAGGAGGATTTTGGTTAAGACTTCTGGTTTTATTGCAACAGAAAGGAGATTTTGTTTTCTTTATTTAAAGAAAAACAGCAGAATTATATGGTTACACGTGGAATGAAACTGATAAAAAGAAAGAAGAAAGAGGTAAGAAGTTAACATAAGTTGAAATATGTGTGTGTATAAGCAGGCACGTATGTTAGTTCCATCTTGAACCATGAATCTGTACTTTCTACCTTTTTTCCCTGCTTCACTTCACACAGGTTTTTTTAGGGTTTTGTGTTGTTGTTTTTTAAAGTGCTCAGGGCAATGGCTCTTAAGGTGTTACTCCCAAATCTTGCATAATGTTAATAAAAATGGTAAATAGAAGGAACCCATATAGTAAGAAAATAAATAATCACTCCATGATAGTTGCTCATTTAATTCATGTATTTTCATTGAAAGTTTGAAAAAAGAAAACATACAGGTTTGCATACAACAACATTTTTGCTTTGACAAGATTTGCCTGACAGGTAGAAGCCCAAAATTTAATATAAAATATTTGTGCATTTTTCTTTCTCCAACTTTTCCTATGAAAAAGAAAAATGTACCTACCTGATTATGGTCTTTTTGTCTGTTCATTTTTGTGCTAGTGATAATACAGTGGGAAATATTTCTGTTGGAAACCTGGGCAGCTAAATGCTTATGTATTGTTGGTAAAAACGCATCCTAGTCCATTAGAGAGTGTGTTAGCAGAAGGACGCTACCATGCAGGTGTATGTAAAGGAGCATTAGAGTGGAAACCAGAGCAGTTCTGTTCTAGAGTTTTCTGACATCCAGATGGCTTGCTAACATTTTGCAACACTCAGCACTGGGAATATAATTAATCAGAAGAAGAGAAGAGAAATTATGCAAAATATTATCATTGTAACATTTACCATTGTTATCATGCTTCTTATGGGGATATTTCAGACTATTTCTCCTAATGAGTATCCAGGGGGTTAATCAAAAGTCAAAACTTTTTTCAGACAACTCACGCAGGCTTCAAGGGAGAGGGAAGAGTGAATGGGAAGCCAAGAATACGAGACAACTCCCGCAAAAAAAAAAATAATCTGAACTTCTTTGCGCGAACATCCCATGCGTTCCTTCCCTCCATCATTTCCCACTGTGCCCCTTGCTCCCACTCAAAAATCCTCCCCAAATGGCCTGTTGTTTGATTCCTTCATGAATATGTTAATACATTGATCTTTTCCTTGCTGTTTTAGACAACATTGAGGCAATAAGTAACATTTGCAATCCAATAATTAAACGTTCTAATTAAATGAATACAGAGAGCAGCAGCTCAGTGTTACTTGGAGTGCTGGGAAAAATGAGCTGCATCAAAAGTTGGCTCAGAGTTTCCTTAGTAACGGGTGCATTTGGCTTCCATTTTATTATTCCTTTGAAGAACGGTCTTTGTAAGACCACAGAATGTTATCAGTAGATTACAAAGAGGCAGTCAGCATGGTAAGACATAAAATTGGTTCCTCCCAGTTCACTTCATATATTAATGGAGAATTAAAACACAGCATATTGACAATGAAACCCCAACTTACTTTGCATTTGTTGGGGTTTCTTTTGTTTTACGACTTGCTGTTTAAGAAGGTTAACCGCTTATAACACATAATTGAGAAGTATGGTACAGCTTTTTATTCTGGAAAAGGCAAGGCTGCCTTCATAATGAGTCTCCCACTATTCTCCTAACCCTGGCCTGACACCAGCCCATCCTTCCTTTTGTTTTCTCATTCTCCATCTCTCCCTTTGCATCCTGGCATGATGCTGTTTTGCAGTGTTTCCAACCACTCTGAAGCATTATTGTGTAATTGCAAAAAAAAAAAAAAAATCCGTATAATCAATGTAATGTGCATGTTCTAGGGTTTGTTGGTTTTGGAAATGCAAGGTTAGTAGATGGGCATTGTATTTCTGGTGTTGATAACCCAGGATCAGACCTGGAACTATCCCAGTTCTCTTGCTTATACTTTTCATGTTCATAGTGTCAAACATGGAGCCATAATGCATCTGGTTAGAGAGAGGAAAGGAAGAAAAATCTAAGGATTTCAGTCCTTTCATAGACCAAGAAAGTCATATGGATTTTTATAGGAAATAAAATGATACTTAAAGGATGGATGGGAGTATTGCACTGGTTCTTCAGAGTGAGGTATGCAACTTCAGAAAATGATTATTTTAAATCCTGAGCCCAAATCTTATGTAGTTACTCCCTTCTGACCACTTACATATTACAGAATGCTTTTGGTTTAAGTATCCGCTCATTACAAGCAGAGATAAAAGACTAGCTGTAGAGGCTACATCTGGTACGAAGTACTGAATTACATTTCTCACATTAAAAGTGTCCTTAACAGTTGGGCTAATTAAAGATAAAATCATGTCCTTATGATAAATATTTATAAATTGAAAATCTGGTACTTGTAAATATGTATTACTACTATGCAAAGTTAAACCATACTTGTAAGCTGCACGTCTAAGAAATCTTCTGAGTCCAATTTTTCTTCAAATGCATTATAACAACCATTGTCCATGAAAAAGCAATTTCAGTGATAGTGAAAGTCAACTCAGTTGAGAACATAGTTTATCCTTTAAGTGAGAATATGTCTCTGAAAGCATGTTTGTGTAATGTTTAGCCCCAGTTGGTAAGGTTCATCTCCTGTCTGTGCAGAAGCTAAGTACAGGAAAAAAAGCCAGTGTGTGAGTACTGGGGATGAGCTGAGCTAACATCCTTGGTGGTGAGGTTTGCTCTGCTGTATGAATTACATATTCAGCTTTTAAGAGTTTTATAGCAATGATATAAATAGGTTTGCTTGTAGCTTTGAATGGAAAAAATAAGGAATCCAGGTGGTAGTCCAGCCCAAAATCTGGCCTGTATGACATGTTTCTTTGATAAACATTAGAAACTAGTTTTTAAATAAGCAGTTTATCCAATAGAAGGCATACTTTGTCTTACAGATCTCATTCAATTATAATTTTATTAGGCTTTACAGACTTTTTCTGTGACCAGAAAAAGATGAGCTATGGACAATCTTTTAAAGACTTTTTATCCTGAGAACCATCAACAACACACTGAAATTTCTTAGGAAACTTAACACAATAAGGACCATACTGAAGTGAAATATTTAAGCAGATGTCTGAATAGCTTTAAGACCTTTGTCAGATAAAACCTAAATTACTAGCTGGTTTCTTCACCAACAAAGTTGATAAAAGAATTTGTGGTTCAGAGTGCTGTGAAGAATACAGGTGGTGTATCTAGGTAAGAGACTTACGAATCTGAGAGAGAATTGCAAGATAATAAATAGATGTAAAATAATAGAAGGAAAATCCCTGCAGCATCTGGCTTTTTTAATTGAAGAGTTCTAAATTCAAGATGACTTCAAAGCAGTTTTTCAGATGTGGTAGAAAGCACTTAAATTCATACATACAGGAGAAAGTAACAACCTAACTTTATTAAATGTCTTCTTGTCATTTTATTTGTGACTGGAGATACTGTAACTTCTAACACCTTCACTCATTAAGAGAGTGTAATACCTACCTGCTCCTCTTAGAATGTTTTGACAGAAGAGTGGTATTAAAGGGAGAAGCAGCTCTCTGAACATCTACGGCTGAGATATATTTGAGTACAAAATTAAAGCATGGAGTGCTGAAAGCTGTTGTTTCTAAAATTTACCAGACAACATATGTTATGTTTCATTATTTTCTTTGTTGTGTAATCAAAGTTGACAAGGGAGTAATATTTTCTTCTTCCTGCCATTGAGACCTTGATTTTGGCAAAGCCCATACACCAAGTGAGTAATCTCAGTGCTTGCTTATGTGTTGCTTTGTCAGTATTTAAGATAATTTAGATTTAAATACTCTCAGCTTCAGTGTTTAGCTCAAACTCTTTCAACCTTGAAATTATATGCTCATGGTACAGGTAACCAGTTTCAATATCTTTTGTGTATATGTGTAAGAATGGTGTTTTTTAAGACTGCTCCCCAAGTAAAAGAATATTATCTAGCACATAGATACACAGAGACATCGTTTTTTTTCTGAAATTCAGCAGTGAGATGCTGCAAAATACAATTATTTAGCGTAATCCATAATGAGAGATTAGGTAACGTTTGTTCTTCCATAATTTTTTGACATCTGTTTTCTCCATTGGGCTGTAGTTTGGTTACCTTCTTTTCACTCCTTAGAGCACACAGCAAGCCAGGATCATCTGGGCTTTGTATCAGATCTTTGAGAAAGCTTCATTTTCAAATGGAAAATGTAGCAAAACCAAGAAATAAATTCCACCGAAAGGTCACAAGAGGCATTCACAGAGATAAACCTGAAGCACAGAGTGACCTTCTACAGAGAGCACCTCTAACGGCTTATTTAGAGCTGCAGTCTCGTTAGGTGATCTGAAGTCACCCCCTGGCTGTGCCTGCTGCCTCTCCTCTGGTTATATAGGAAAAACAAGTGTGACTAAGGTCCTTCTCTATATAGCTGCATTCAGTGGTGTCCTATAAAAAACTACTTTTGTCATAGATAGACTTTGCAGACTAATAGCTTGTCTCCCACTTACATAGACCCACAGATTTCACCAGGTGCATCAAGCTCTGGATTTTTTTATTCTATAAAGTGCATTTAAGTAAGTTTTCCTGCATGTTTCTAGGGTCATGTTTGCTAACAACAGGCAACAGTGTGGTATTTTTTTTATTAAGATGCTCGTGTTGCTGAGTTGTAATTCGAATTACACAATACCTCTGATGAAGAAGGTAGGATAGCTTATAAGGTCTGCACAGAATAATTCTACAATGGTTATTTAAGGTTGATTCAAATGGTGATGGTTGATTTAAGGTATTCCCTGACACCTACCAGTGGGAATACTTCCTTTTACTGGAGTTCCACTGTAGGGAACTGACGGTGTTTTTTGGACAGCAGGGTCTGAGAACTGCCTGAGCACTGAACAGTCCTGTGAGCACTGCTGTGACTGATGCTTTCACATCTTTGTTTGCTTCTGTAACACCTGTTTGGCAGATGGGGTGATGTGAACACTTCTCAAATTGCAATGAGATAAAAATCAATTTAATTCCACAAGAGAGATTTTGTTTACAAAGACTACTAAATATTATCATTCACTTTGTAGCACTGAAGTCTTGAAAAAATGATATACACCACCTGCCCAGGGAGAGGAAAAAGGTACAGCAAAAAGTGCCTATGGTTAATGTGTGCTCTTGTAGGGAAGCTGAAAGAACATCATTTTGGAGTGCAAAATTGTTCTGAGAACAGGTATTACTGTTGAACCAACCACACTGTTCAGCACTGTAAAAAGCTGCTGTATGCTGCAAGTGAAAGGAAGGAAAAAAAGCCAGTTTGTGCCTGATGCTCTAGGGAAGGTGCTCAGGATCAATTTATCCTTGTGACTTAAATCATTGTATTTGCCCAGAAACATTGCCTTTTTAAAAAAGATAGATATCTACACATGGATGTGCGTGGGAACATATACACAACCTGAGTCTCTTACAGTAGCATCTATCTGTGCCTGGATAATAGTTGATTTTGTTCTCCTGCCCATGACAACTCTGAAAGGGTACCGAGGAGTGTTGATAACATTCAGGTTTTTCACTGAGTGCAGTTGTTTCTTTACAGAACTGCTTCTCCATCTGTTTGCTTCCATTTTGGTTCTAGTGCTGTTCCTGTCTAGCCCCTGCAGTTTCAGGGACAAATATGTACAGGTTCAGTTTTTCCCAGTACATACCCTTTCTTCAGTTTTTGAGCCAAGAGGTTTGGCCTGGGAAGCTTACGATTTTTCAACAAGCATAATTCTATTCTAAACTTAGTTTCAATCATTAAACTTAATAGCTAATGTAACAGCAGAGTAACTAGACCAGAATGATTGTTCCTGTTGCCCACTCCTCTGCTGCTCTTTCTCAAACCCTATAGCACAGGACAACAAAGTGCATAATGATACTTCTTCCAAGTATTCTTCCAATCTCCAACAATTTTTCTTTTAGGGACTTACTTAATCATATTAGTTTTATCAATACAGTGCTATTTAGGGGTTCTTCTGTGGATTTGTTGAGTTGACTTTTCAAAACTCTCGGCTTTCACAGTGGAAAGGAGTTTCCCATTTCACAGCTGGTGCTCTGCGAAGAAATGCCTCCTCTTGTTTGCTTTGAACTTCACCTGCAGTCTGTTCTGGGAGCCATAAATCCATAAATGAAATGCAGTGACCATTGGTTTGTGTCTGGAGTTATTTTAAAAAATTGTTCATTAATCAGCACTTAAAGGGTGGTAATCTGGACCACACGATAAATTTTGTTGCCCAGTCAGAACTACTTTTTTTCCTGAAATCTTTACAGAGTGCAAGGGAGGAGAAGAAAGGTCTGTACTGTACTCATTACATATTTATTATGTCATTCATATTCCACTAATTTAGCCTTCTCATTCTCTTACAGTCTCATTTGCTTTTGCTGAGAAAAGCATTTATTTAATTGAAGGCTCAGTCTAAATAAAGCATGCTACTGATTGCCTATGCTGATTATTCCAGGCATTCTCTTCCTAATTTGGAAAATCTGCTTGCTTTTCTTTGGTTTATTTTTATATTGGTAATTTTCTTCCTATATTTTTACACTGTCCATAGTGCTGGGTTGAGCAGTTTGATTTCCAACTGAGAGTAGGCCAGTTGCATTTTGGGCACAGAAAACCTGCTTCAAAATGGTCTTTGTATGTTAGGAACTAGAGTTGGAAAACAACTTCTTCTGAATTCAGGATTTTTTGGAAGCAAGCCATGGAAGTATGTGTAATTATAGAAATTAGATTCAGACACCTCTGGAATTCGAACTAGTTCAAGTCTGAACTCCAGCCCAGTATCCAGGTTGTGTGAGAAAATTTGTTTTCTAGGTGCACGTATCTTCATGAAATTATATTTAGTATTTCAAGATAAATGTGCAATACGAGCATCATTTTCCATCCTGCTTTAGCTGATTTGGACCTCTGCAATCAATGCATCTAGATTTCCTGTGAGACTGGGACTTGATTTGTATTTCTGGAATTAACTTGAACTAACGAACATCCAATTTTCAAGAAGTTAGGAAAACAGATGTACTTACAAAATCATAGTGTTGCATTGAGATTTTTTCCCTCTTTGCTACCCAAGCTTTCATACGTCATGCTAGTCTATGCTATCACATCAAATCTCATCAACAGTGTTACATGCAATGTTCTGCTATACTTCATTTATTCCTATAAGCCGTTGAACTCTACCACTGTAAGAGCTCAGGCTACCAGCAGCCAGAGACTTTTGGCAACATTCATGACTTGGTACAGGAAATCTTGCCAGTAAAAATAGGTGATTTTTATTGAAATACTGCTCCATGAGAAGACAATTGAAGCTTGTGACAATACTTCAACAGTGCAAGCTTTCAGAGAGGTCTTCCAAAGAGACACTGAATTTTACTTGTTTAATTTTTAAATTGGGATGTTTGAAAGCACGTGTGTCCTGTCCATGCTGACTGTCATCTCTGCTGGGCTCTGGTGCCACGTTATCCCCAATGGCCCCGCACCAACAAGTACCTGGCTGCCTAAGGGTGATTTCTCCTGCAGGGAGAGGGACATGGCCACCCTCTCACTCACACGTGAAACCCTCGGTTTCAAACACAATTGTCACACAGTCCTGTAGTGCTCTTTCCCCTTACTTCTGCCTTTATGGGGAAGGAGAGAAGACCAACCACTGTATGTCTAAGAAAATATGATAAAAGAATGCTGAGAAAAAAAATACATTGAAGTTCGTTGGCATAATGTTAAGGAATGTATCTGCTGTCTGTTTAATAAAACAAAAATAGGTCATGGTGAGCGTTTCACTTTTCAAGTAGAGGCATTTTATGATTTAAGTATTCCTTGAACTGAAAGATTGGTAAAAGGAGAGATTGAAAAAGATGAAGTTGTCTGTTGGGCCTCTAGGAAGAGGTGGGCCGTGGTCCCCTTTCCTCCTTGCCCCACGTGGAGTTGAAAATAAGCCCAGTCTTCTGTGTCACTGCATTACTGCAGAATACAAGAGCAGTGCAGTAACAAGGAAGGGAGGGAAGACTGGGGGCTGCAACCTAACAATAAGTCGTGACCGGGACGTAATCACTCTCATAGGAATTACACGTGACACACAGCTAAATGCCTTTGTTCTCTTACAGTGCTGTTATGTCAAAATCTTGCTGACCCCTTTTCCCTGGTGCTGCAGAACTGTTCTTTGGAAGGGTTTCTCAGAGTGCTAAAGTATAATTTGTGGAAAGAAGATGCTGTACTTTTAAAATTCTTTAAAATAACCTGAGCTTCTCCGGCTTACCAACTGCCTTCTGTGTGATATCCAGCGTGCAGTTTCTTTTCATTTAATGAACTGTTTTCTCATCTGATTCTTGTCAGAAGTAAAATCGACAGCATGCTAAAGATACTGGCATAGCTGAAGTTTTCTTTGAAGTTTTCCAAAATTTTTTACTATCACTAGGTGGAGCAGTTAGGACACCACTCCTTTCAGAACAATATTCTGCTCAGGTCATATGGGGACTCAAATGACGGTCATCAAGAATAACCTCTTCCAAATCAGAGCTGCTGCACTGTGTGAAGACCTGACAGCTGTATGCATCAAGTCATCCCTGGGCCTGCTTGGCCAGGTCATCCCTTTCTGTACCAATATTTTCCGTGAAGCAACTGAAGCAAATTTCAGATACTCATTTGGATGTTTCCCCAGCATGCCAATCAGTCAGCTTAACAGTATCCATTACACCATCCCTTTAGGAAAAGCCCTTTGTAATGCAACCTGCTGTTCTAGTTCACAAAGCTTGAAGAGAGAACTACAAGAAAAAGAGAAAATGGGAAATGCCAATAATAGTTGTCAGTCTTACCAGAGCTTTGAACACAGATCAACAAGAGCTTGCTGAAGCTCTTGTAATGACTGCTTACTTGGTGTGTTGGCTTTAGAAAGCAGACACTGGAAATAATGGGGGAAGAAAAAAATCTTCAGAGGAACTTTTGGAATTTTCTGTTGAGAAATGTGTGCAGTCGAAACCACAGAGTATAAAACTAAGTACAAAGTGACTTGTCCTTTAAAGCACAAGTCTGCATACAAATGACCATACAGATAGCATCAAAAGCAGCATGCCCAGTTACATAAGCTATTAATTACTTTCCCTGGCATTCACCTCTTGCCTTAGTTTATCCACTATGTAGCTTTACAACCTGAGGGAATGGGTGAAGTGACACAATGCAGGGTGTAAATACAGTAGCGTAAAAATAAAGTATTTATTAACTTGTGTCATGTCCAAGACAATGAGGATTTATCAACACATGTAAGACTTCCCTCTAGTCAGATGACTCTGAACAATCCTTAAGATGCTTGTTTGTTATGTCATATAAATTATTTTATGCAAAATCGGCTGCGTTGGACTCGCAGAATTGTGCCATAATAGGTATTTCATTCTTCGGTACAAATGCATTATTCTACGGGGAAGAAAGGTTATGATCAGTTCTTTGGAAACAGCAAATCTTTTTGTCTTTCAGATTCGGCTTTGTCAGATCAGAACTGAAAAGGACTTTTTGTGCTTGATCAGAAAATGAGAGTAAATTGCATGCTAGGAGGAGGATATCTTTGCTTCACAAAAATCATAATCAATTCCTGTACTTCAAACCTTTTTTTTCTTCTAACAAAGACATTAATTTTTTTCAGATCGATGACTCTGAAAACTCATGTTTGGTTTGCAGGACTGAAGCTCATTGTTTTTAGATGCTTTTGTGATCCAAGGCATGGTTTTAAAACAGATGAAGCACAACATGATGGCCTGCACTGAGTTTTCCATCTGGAGTAGCTGGCTTCCAGTCGTGTACTGATCAAAAATGAACGTGTCAGCTCAGGCCTTTTTTTCCGTGGTAGAGATGTTACCACTGTAGTGTCGTGCAGTGTAGTATCTGACTGTGATGATCACAGAGTGAAGTGTGTGGTTTGTTTGTTGTTGTTTTGTTGTGTTTGTTTTTTTCTTTTTTCTTTCTTTTAGTAGTAACTATCTGCACAGTTTTTGACTTTATTCTGAACTTAATCTGTTTTTGTTTTGTTTTTTTTTTCTTTTAATGAATAATCCATTAGGAGTGAATAATGTCTTGCTGTAGGGATCCTGTTCTTTTGGCTAATGGATCTTGTAAAACCTTCAGTCGCATTTAAATTCAAATCACTGTGTATTTCCTAAAAATGAAATAATGAATGCTTGTGAGGGTGCCATCCTTTGGAATTCAGTTACACAGTAGCTTTTGAGTATTTCATATTGCTTTTATATCAAAGCTTTTCTCATCTGCTTATTTCAGAAGTCAAGGATGAAAAACAAAATTACTGTTCTACCTACCTCTTGTTTTTGTTTTGTTTTCTTTTTAGTGGGAGGGGACTGCACCCATTTGTGCATAGCTGGATCTACTGAACTGCATTAACTGACCTGCACACGCCTTAAAGCAGGTTATTACAGGGAGGCCTGCCAGGACAAACACTGCTCTTTTCTCACAGGGATTAGAAAATGGGTTTTGTGTGTGAGGGGACTCGCGAGCAACTTGACCGTATTACTTCAGAAAAACATCTGAAATGAATAAATTAAATTTGAGTGCATACATCTTAAGATTCTTTTTATGTTTAAGATCAAAAGCAAGAGCAAAGTAAATTGCCTGCTTGTCATCTTAGTCTTATTGCATTGACTGGTTCAGATTTCCTTCTTATGCTAACAAAAGTGAAGGGAAGACAGTTGGGTGAACAAAAAAGTACTACTGAAGTAATAAACAACATCAGTTAGACTTCTATTAATACACAATAGTGACCTGTTTGTTTCTTTGTTCAAGATGTAACAGATTGTAATACCACAATAACAAAAATTAATACTAGCACTGGAAATAAAGAATACCTGAAGTCTGGGCACAACTTTCACTGGGAGGTATCAAAGGCAGATGCTGAATTCTAGCAAAGGCTGATCCTTGAGCAGCTCGTTCCACAAGGACATTTCAGCACTGAACACCCATCCAGCGAAATTAGGCCCTGAATGACAGACGTATGCTAAAATGGGGAATTTGAATGAACTGTATCCATAAACACCAGCTTGTTTAGACAGTCTGCCTCACAGAGCCAACAGGAGGTAAAAGGTTTTAAATTGCATCCTCTGTTGTGAGGTATCATATTTGCACTGTTTATCAATCACTCTTATTTCAGTTCTGTACCAAAATACCTTCTTGTGTGTAGGCAGGTAGCAGATGTTAAACATAAGTGGGGTGAAGTTGCAATATTTGCCTTAGAAGAAAAAAAAACTGCATAATTCATGGGCCAAACTTCTTACCTGGTGTCTGCCTGCTGTTTTTGGCTAAAAGGTCGAGGATGGGTGCCTCAAAAATCTTCCCATGAGTTCTCAGATAATGGGAGATTATGGTTGTCCTTAGTAAGGTTGCTTTACTGCTTTTGTATCCTTATCCTTCTAATTGCACTGAAACCATGTGGTTGGGGTTTGGTTTACGTATGTGCTGACACAGTCTTGATTTCTGTTCCTCTTCAGTTCCAAAGGTTAAATTCTCTGGAAGGTGGAAAGCTGAACACGATCCTTCCAGTTAAAAGAGAGCACTTATTTCCCTTACAAAAGCACTTACACTTCACTTACAGAGTGTCACATGGGGCTTACATCTCACTATGGTTTTATGATTGTTATTTTGTCCTAACTTATTCACAGACTAAAGCAGTTTTGCTTACCTGCAGAAAAAGTGGAAAACATTGAAACAAATTCCTGTTTCCATAGTAGCACTGTCACTTACTAGAAGCGAGTAAGGATATTTTACGGATCTAGCTGCTGCAGTAAGAAAGCAGGCCAAACACTTGGTTCCTAAATGTTCAGTCCTCAAAGGCTGAGCCACAGCTTAACTCTGCAGGTAAAGGCCAAGATCCAGCCAGGTCCACGCTTATTGTGTGCCTGAGGGAGGAGGCCAGAGCATTGCTGGAGATCTTCGGTTATTTGTGGAGTGCTGTAAGGACAGGAAGGTGCTATACACATGGACCCATTACAGCCAGCTCTCAGATGAAAGCAGGCTGGTTTTGCTAAGCCTAGTGTGTCCTCTGTCCACCCCACAAGTGCCTTGTTCAGAGGCTGCAGCAATGCAGGAAGCAGCCCCATCTACTTCAGCATCCACTCCTCCCAGGTCAGGGCTTGCTCTTTTAAGGGCATTGCCACAAAGGAAGACGGGTCCCACTTTAGCAAGAAGGACGTCATACTTAAAGTCCCACGAGGCTGAGTTTTGCTGTTTATTGGCAAGCAATGGAAGGAGATCCCCAGCCATGCCCTAAGCAGCTCTAAGTGGGCACGTGCTGCCTGTCACTGCAGGAAGGAATGGTGGGGCTGGAAAGTGGGGAACAAGTGTAGCCTTGTGGCTGGGCTATGTGTGTGTTATGAGAAATAAATGCTGTGTTCTGTGCCTGAATTGCTCAAGTATGTTACGTTAGGCAGCCACTGTAATAAGCTACAACATGGAGGAGTTGAGAAATGACTCCTCACTCTCAAACTGACTATCGCATTGGTTTTAAAACTCATATGATGATTCTAAAGATCCAAATAATACAGAAAGCGCAGAATCTGCAAAGAGCCCGTTATGTCACGCCATCACCTTTTGAGGTATTCTAATGGGATTTCTCCCAAGGGAAAAAAAAAAAAAAAGACAAAACTGTTTTGCAAGGTTCCTGCCGCTGAGTCAGAGCAAGCTCTCCAAGTTACAAGTGTAACTCTCACACCAGCTAGGTGAGTATGTTACATGGAGCGAAAAGAATCAGTACCAATGAACTAAACTAGGAGAACAGACAAGTTCCAGCTGGCAACAACCTTCATATACCACTGTTCAGTGTAAAAATTACTTCATTCTGTTTTCCATCTTGAGTCATTTGCTATCTGGGTAAGGTTTGGATTTTGAAATATGAAAGCCCATGTAGCTTTTACCAGGCACACAGAAGAATAATTTATATTTTGCTTTCCAAGCTGCTTAATTTTTAACTATAGGTTGAGCCTACTTTATATATTTTACATCAGTCATCAAATTGACTATCTCCTATGAAAGAAAAGGACAGATAAAACCAAGTTTGTTAAGAGAGGTCACCTACTTCCCTCTTCATTTAATCATGGTGAATTAGGTCTAAATTACTGCAGGAGAAAGGGTGCGGGGTGTTCTGGCTGGGGAGATGAGGATCTTCTATAGTTGTGTTCCTAGGCACAGCTCTTTGCCTTTGCATTGCATTTAGTCTTTGCCAGAATATCTGCTGTCTGAAGGCAAAAATCAGTTGTTGCTAGCATTTTTTGTTATGCCATGGTTATAGTAACACAAATGACCCATTTGCTGGCTTACCGCTTGAATAGCACTGTGTCTTACCTTTTGTGGGAAGCATGGAATGGCAGATTGCTGGAATATATGAAAGAATAACAAATGAATCTTGGTGTCCATCCCTGCACATCACTGTAGGTCCTGCTCAGTGTTTTATAATTACAAAAATAATGCTTTCACCTGTACAGTACATGGGATCATTAAATGCCCCTTATGTCTTGCTAGAGATACAAAGAATGCAACAGCATAAGCTTAAACAATTCATTTCTCTGCCTGTGCAGCAGAGATTTCAATTTTTTTCAACTTCTTTGACATCCTTCAGCTTTTTTATATAGTGAAAGTTTTACCATTTGTAACACAGTTTAAACACAAAGATATCTCATTATTATCTTTGGGTAATAGTTTCCTTCTTAGACACAGTGATCTTTTGGTGCTTGACATGCAGGTATAAGGGCATTTGATTACATCTTCAAAACTCACAAGCGTTTTTAAACAACGATCTCAGATGTACCCTTCTTTCTGGCTTTTCTGTGTAAGGCTGGCAGGTGGAGCAGTGCTAGCTGCCATCAGGCAGCTCACTGCCAAAATTGTGAGTCTGGATTAATCTTTGTTCACATTTACTGTCCAACTATTGAAAACAAGCAATGCATAACCAGATTTAGAAGGAAGTCTCGTGGACTATGGCATGTATTTTCTAGAAAGCCACATGGAACAAGTAACAGATCTTACTTGGAGAGGTAGTCTTGTCAACCTCAGCATGGACTTACTGGATGAAATAACTAAATTATTCACTGTATTACTCTGGCTCTCTGAAAAGCTGGAATTTCCCATGTCATGCTCAGAAACTGCAGGAGGTGGTGCAACGCAGGTGATGACAAGGTCCTCTGCAGCAAGACCAGCTACACACAGCCTCTTTTCCTTTTTTCCTTGCTTTAGTCTTTGATACTTTGGTATTTAGTCTTTGAAAGATTAAATTTCATAAAATAATCGGTTATCCTGATAAGGTGCTTGCTGTTTAATCAGAGTTGTCAGGGAATACTTACATGTGTTTCTTGAGTCACTCAGTATTAACAATATATTTCCAGGTGCTTTATGAAAAACCATGGAAGTGTCATTACGATTAAGGATTACACAACCTCTTGTGTTTCAATAGGGAAATTACATCTAAATCATTCAGGCACTTTTGAAATTTTTTCAGTTGTCATTAGTAGTATCATAAATCAATAGATCTAAATGCTTCCTGCAACAGTTTTAAATATTAATTTATATGTTTCATACTTGATGACAAACAACAAAATTCCTAGTATTTTCAGCTATCCAGTCTAGTAATTTTTCTCTTTCAGACTAGTATAAAATAGCATTAAACACAGCTTCAGGAAGTTGTGCATTCTGAAATCCAAGGATCTTAGACTGAGCATACCAAAAGATAATCCCAAAACCTGTTTGTAAAATTTGCTATTTATACTTAGCTCACATTTTCATTTCACATGTAAATGACATGATTGCAGAGAAAAAAAAATGTGATTGTAAAGAAAAAAAAAAATCATATTGCCCCATCTGTCACAGGTATCAATACTAGGATTTTCAGATATCATATCTAAATTAGCATGCAACTTAGTCGCCTTTTGCATCATCCTGGAAAACAGAATAATATAAATATTCTTAAAAGAATTTCAGAAATCTTTTCAGAAGCCTGTTAGCAGCTGATGCAGTGCTTACTTACAGACCTTTGTTCCTATCAAAATAAAATATGTACCATCTTACATTAGCAAGAAAGCTGAACAATGATATTTTTGCTTAAAAATGTGGTGTATGATGCTCAGCTGTGTATCCAGCAGTAGCTAAATGCTAAAGGATGCTGGCTTAACCTGGAAGGGAAATGTTTGTCTGTGGTATCACTGTGTTTCTTGTGAAGAACCTAGAATCTCAGCTTTGTTATTAATGGTTTTACAAACTTTGATGTGAAAGATAAGTAATTAGCACTAAAATATGTGTTTTTTTTCCAACTTCTGTGACTCATGAGCCTAATCAAGGTTTCATTATTGCATAGCAATAAAGTGATTTGATTAAAATTTATAAATCATGAAATGGAGAGGGAAAAATAATCTATCTGGTATCAGGACTTTAACCTGAAAAGACAATCAGAAAGGCCATTCAGAGCAGTGAACACAGATTCTACCAGATTTTGTTTTTCCAAGACAGAAGAAAGAAAAGTTCCATTTTGGAGATGAGGATGACAGTTCCATCTAATTTGAAATTGTTTCAAAAAGTCTGCAAAAATTCCATGGCTACTGAGAAGCATGGCAGAAAAGCAGAGCTGACATGTGGGTGGGTCACCTTTGGAAGATGGTCAAAATCAGATAGCATACATGTATGTAAACCTAATTATTTTTTTGTTGAATTATTGTGTTCTGAGAGAACACAATGGTGTGGTGGTTGGACTTTTTAAAATCAGTTAGAATGATTCAGCCAAGGATTTCAAAGTACACTATAAGGCCTTAAAAATAAAGTATGCTTGTTCCTTGTACCTGCTGCTGCTTGTCATTTAGCTTTTCTTTACCCCTGACCAATCTTGGATGATATTTGCATGCTACCTACCCAGAAACGTTCAGTGCAGCATATTGTTGTCTCCTTCCTCAGATCAAAAGTATCTCTTTCTTTCAAGCTCCTAACAGAATGATTTTTATCCCAGTACAATGTAAAATATAAATAGCTTATAAAAACAAATAAATAAATAAAGCTTTAAATCATCAAAGATACAGAGGAAATTACAATAAACCTGCTTTGTTTGTACCCTGTACTAGGTAAATGTTAATTCATGTCATTGCCATTCCTGACTCTTGCAGATCATCAACCTTATCTTTTTTGGGTGCTCTCATCTTTCTTCTCTGTGTTATTATAACTCACAACCTCTTCTGCATATTAGGTTTCTGTCATGTGTCTGGATTTATTCCATCTGCTATAAACCCTAAATATTGTTGAGAATAGATTACAAATTATCTTTTTGTCCACTTTTTTTGTTTGTCTTGACTTTTTTTAAGGTCACCAGCCTTAGGTAAATAGGTTTAAATTATCCTTAGTGATTTTTTTGCATGTTAATTGTCAAATATAGCTACACAGTCCTTAGCTTTCAGCTCATGTTTCAGTAGCATCATTTTTTAGGCAGTTATTAATTACTGATTTTTTTTTTCTACTTTTAATCTGCTTCCTCTAGAGTGTTCCTTCTTTCTAGCCAAAGGATTAGCAAGATGACAAACACCTTGCAGCAAGTGTAACTAACTCCAGTAACCCTAACAAAGCCAGTGGAGCATAACATCATTCCTTTTAATAATTATTTATTCTTTATTACAATTACAGTTATTTATTGCTGTTTACTAATTATTTGTTTTAAATGCAAGTTCAGGTAAATGGTTTCCTCTTAATTTTATGCTTTATGAACTATTAAGGACTGAAGAACACCTGTAGTTACCATAGAATTTTCTCTACAACCCCACTAGCAGTGTAAACCTCAGCAGTATCTTTTAGGATGAACATATATATGAACTGTAAATGCTAACTAAATATATGTTCTTTTTTTCTTTTTTTCTTTTTTTTTTTTTTTTAACAGGCATTAAGGCTGTATTTTCTGGACATTACCATAGGAATGCTGGAGGGTCCTACAGAGGTCTGGAAATGGTGGTTACATCAGCAATAGGATGTCAGCTGGGAGAAGATACACATGGGCTTCGAGTAGTTGTTGTGACAGATGAAAAGATTGTTCATAGATACTACAGTTTAGATGAATTGAGCAGCCAAGGCATGGAGAAGGAGCTGCTGGATATGCTTGCTAAGCAAATTTAGGCTGTCAAATCCCTTTTAACTCAAATGGTTGATGCAAGTTTTGTCTGTATTTATTAGAATAATAGAAAGAGTGTCTACAAGGTGAAGTCACAGATGTACCATGCCCATGAACTGTTCTCAGTTTATTTCTGTGTTGACATATTTCTCTTTTTGAAAATGAGGCCTCTGAGGAATATGGAATAACAGAACTAATATGCTAATGTATCATTGAAAAGATTTCTCAGTTCTGAGCATTTTTACTTACCTCTTGGATAAGACTTTCTTAATAAATAGAAAATATAACCAAGAGTTAGAGTAGTACTTCAACTCAAGTCTATTTTCATTTGATGTTTGAAAAGACACTTTAAAATCAATAAATTTAGTCACTTCAGTTACACTCTGGACAATACAAATGTGACATGTTTTTTACTCTGTAGAAATAAATCTCGAAAACTCAGTGAAATCAACAGACTCCCACTGACTTTTAGCAACCTTTGAATCAGATACTGTTACGCAGAGGTCATGTTTTCTCCCATTTCCCCTTCTTTCAATTTCTTAGCTCTTCAGAGCCAGCAGCAATGGGAGAGCAAGCACATTCTGTTCAGTGGAGTCACAGCTTTGGGTTTCCCTTATATCCTGGTTTTATATAATGAAAAATCTATAAATGAGGCTAGTATAAATGCCACTGAGAGAAACGTAGCATGGAACAATTATTTTCCTTTTGAAATTTAATCACCATTAAATTAGTATATATTACTGCAATGGTTCAAAGGTTGGAATAGCTGCAGAGAGAATATTCTGTACGGAATAGCATCACTTCGTTGATTCCTAGACAAGTGGAGAACTTCCATTTCTAAATGCAATTTAAACGTGCCTTATCAAAATATTATAGCCATTGAATCTTGAAAACCCTGTGAAGTATGTTTTCACTGAACTAAGTCTTAAAAAATAAATCATGTAGTAAGAAGAAAATTGTATTCTATATGTGCTGCAATCTAACTAATATTTATAGCAAGTATGTCTGATTTCTTTTAAATTAAAAATAAGTCTTCATCTAATTAACATTATACCTCAATTTTTAAATGTTTAGTTGAACACATCATACACTCTATGCCACAGGTGACCTAGAAATACAGATATAGCACAGCTTTACCACCTGAAAATGGAAGGACACAAGCAATACTGGCTAAAAATGCAATGCACTCGATACATTTTACACGTACTTGCATACATCATTTCCTAGAACATACAGGTACTTAAATACAGTGCAGGAGGTGAAATACTGTGCTGAAGTGTCAGTTTCGTTATATTTTTGTCACAAGTTTACTTGGGAGGCTCATTAAAGCTTCATCTGTGGGGCTCATGAGATTGTAAAAACCCACCGCTGTGGTGTTTGGCTAGTTGTACCAGTGAAACAAATCTACCTACAGATTGACCGGACCAAATGTGGGCTACTGTCCCACGATAATAACATGAGCATAGATAATGTTCAGTTCAAAAAGAAATAAAATGATCTTGCTTTTATTGTTTGGCTGCTTTTGTTTAGCTGAATGTTTTCACAGGCTCATTTTCAAGGGAACAGCTGGGAAATGAGAATGAAAATCTCAGGGTAGATTGCTTTGAAATAGGTAGGTACCCAAGCACCCTAATGGCAGTTTCGCTAGGAGTTAAACACCCATTGGTTTAGATACTTATTCTAAAAATCTGGGTACTTACATATCTTTGAAACCACTGACTAAAATTTGGTCTTACATAGGTGGGAGCTATTTAGTAATCACAGCTCATTAAAGGCTTCAAGAATGAGCTGATGCTGGTTTATGTTTGGCAGAGGAAAGAATAGTCTTGCTATGACTTAACTCTTTTAAGTATGCGAGGTTACATCTTAAGGCTGAAGTTCAGCAGAGCAACCTGAGACAATCGGAGTATGGAATATGCTCACTGCTCTGGCACAATATTGTAAAGCTGAATGGAAGAAGTGTTTGAGCAGTTTTTTCATATGCCTGTTTATTAAAGGATATAATTTTAATTGAATATATGAAGCCTGGGAGATAGAAGCATAACTTCAGGAGAAAGTCTTCCAACAGATATGAAAATGTTAATTTGTTTGTAGTGGTATTACAGAGCTCTAGAATTTTATTTTCAGAATTACAGTGTACTAATGTGCAATGCAAATGTTTGTATAAGCATAATTTTAACTCATAGTTGTAAATTTTTTTTCACTTCTATCATTTCACTGTAAGAAATACTGTGCATGCTGTCATGAAAATATTACTCAAGTACAAATGTGAAGTTCAATTAAAAAATGTTTATATCTCAAATATTTTATTTAGTTATTTCTAAGAATGCATTCTTATATTCATGTGAAAGAATATTACCAGCTTTGCCTTTAGTTTGTAATTTTGTAAAATAGTAAAGTTAGGCTGCTGATTTTTTTATTAAATGCATTCTCTTTGCATATAGGCTTTTGGGAGCTAACACACGTTGTGTAACTGCACCTTCCACTGCATTCCGCTACTACCACTTAACCTTTAACCTAATATATATGGATTGTAATATTTGTGGAAGGCAAGAAGATAGATTATTGCCTTTATCCTCACAATTTAGTGGGCATGTTGTAGAATTGTGACTCTTCATGCTTAGATTCACCCCGAGCGGGCTGAAATCAGGCATCTGTGTTCCCAGTTGTCAGTGAGCTGATAATGCCAGCGTTGTTCCACCTCTACTGCTGCAACCACGTAGATTTGCAGAAAGCCTTCTAGACTGAAATTCCACCTTGTCTGCCCTTCAGAGCTCCCTCTAGAAACCTGCTACTGCAAGCCAACTCTTGTACAGGTTTGCTTGAAAACAACAGTGCAGGTATGATCTATCTCAGCCTCATCCACCTTTGACAATCTTCTATTAATCAAAAATGGGAATTTTTCTAATAAATTCTAGAAAAATAATATCATCGCTGCTCTCCCTTGCTGGTGCAGCCGCCAAGCTCCAGTTTCTCGTACACCTGAGGGACGTTTTCAAGTTACTTGGCTCAGAAGGTCGTAGACACAAGCAAACAGGAACCAACTGTGGGCTAGCGGAGGCCAGCTGGGGACCCCAGCCACCCTCCTGCCTTCCCCTGCCTGTATGTGGCTCAGGAGTTTTCACAAGGTGGGGCTGCTAGATCTGGCTTGCTGTGTCACATGGGAGGGAAAGGGGGAAAAACTTTAAATGTAAAACTAGCTGCTATGAGGTTTTTTTTTATACAAGTTTTTTATCAGTATTTTACTGTATAATTAAGAGAAGAGGAGTGACAGGGCTATGGCTGTGGCCTACATTTTCATCATACATGATGTGGGGACAGGTAAACATTAAGTAATTCAGTTTTTTTTTACTTTCTCCTGCATTTTAGCTGGTAAAGTAGAATTCAGGTATTTTCTTAGACTTTGTGACCAATGTGATTAATGTCACAGGAAGAAGAAAAACAGTCTCAAAGTTTTAGATTTGAAACATAGAAGACATTCACTTTTGTTCTTGCCTCACAGGTTTTCAAAAGGGAGAAAATTAAAGTGTCAGAGAGTAGCAAGTTGTGTGCATAACCATCACTTCGTAGCCTGGGTGACAGTCTGGTGAACACACCGCTCACTGGAGTGATGGAATGGCCTCAGCAGTATTTTGACCTTTTCTAGTCCATTCCTCAGTTCAGTGAATTAAGAATTCCTTGCACTAACCGAAAATAGGATGGGGTGCCCAGCATCTCATTAGTTGTTCATTTTGCCACTGCCTTAGTTTCTCAAGCACAATCCCACCTGCTGCACATAAACATCTAAGTGTCCTAAAACCTAAGGTATGTGTAAAATTTCCCTTGCAGGACACATTGTTTTGAAGCATTTATTTGAATAACAGCTCAGAACTTCCACTCAGTTTTTAGTTCCTACGAAATGGATGTCAGCATGGATAACTAAGATGAAAACACATCCTCATATATATTGAGAGAAGGATTTTTAACCATGGTGTGTTGTTGAACATTACTGTGTGAAGCAAACAGTTAAAAAAAATAAGAATACTTTTTTACCAGCATAAATGACAAATTATGTTGGATTGCTTTTCTTAGCATGGTCAGCTAACTTGGAATTAATTCTGATGCCTTAACTAATTAGAAATGGCAGAGGTCCTTGTGGTCAGAGTGTCTCATCTTGTTTATGGAGAGAAAAATAATTCATATTGTGTTAAATTATAAAACAATCCACCCATGGAGACACTAATTATCATTTAAGAAAACATCTTTTGATGTTGAGGATGTTATTTTTGTATCTCCAGCAGGGCTGCTAATTGTAACTCTCTGTTGACATATGACTGCCTTTAAAGTACAGTGTCACTAAAAGTTCAAACTGCTGGTGAACGAAAGAGCGAGAGAGTCCTCTTTCATTGCTGTGCACGCAGGGGGTTGGGCAGAGAAAAAAGTCAGGTAACCGCAATTCATCCTAGTTTCTTGGAGACAGCTAAAAGGCTGAGATAACCACTGATGGCTCATTAAATGTTGAAAATTCATAACAGAACACCAGAGCAACCCAAGAAAATAACCAAACACTATATAATGAAATACAAACTGTGAACAGGAGGCAAGTTACAAAAGTGTCTTTGAGATCAGTCTTCGTTTGTCAGTTTCAATGTCTGCAACAAACTTAAGAACATGTTTCTTCCAGATCTTTCAAGGTCATTAAGCCTTGACTCTACTCTATTTGCATACTGCTTGCCATTAGTTCATTTGGTTCCAGTATCTAATCTTGCAAGTTGCAATAGAGGCAATATTTTGATGGGATTATAGCATTCAACTTCTGGAGACTGCAGACAGAAAATAAATGCTTGATGTCTCATTAAAAATTAATGATGTTTTGTGTCGGGAGGGGCAGTGACAGAAGTGAAGCTTCCTCTACCATCTCTGCTTGCAGTCTGAACGTCCTATGTTCACAGTGTCTCTGCCTCAATGACTGCTCCATTACCTCCACATAGAAACTTGTTTTCTAGTCTGTTTTTCCAAACGTTGTCCCAAGTAGCTGTTGTTATTCTGCTCTGAGAACAAATAATGAGAGATGTATCTAACAGAAGCAAACATACAAAGCATTTAAAAGTAAGCATTCACACTTCTTCCACCTATGTATGTCATTGTACAAGCCATTCAAGGCTAACACGTTTTTGTTTCAGCAAATGTTAATGCTGTGAATAAGCTTCTTTTCTTAATGCTCTCATTAAGCCTTCTTTGCAACTACCATTTGAGCACAGTAATACTCTCTAAAGCAAGGGAGACATTTACACATTAGTTATCAGAAAACTTTCCTGCCAAATAAACCCTGACATAATCTGTTTCTGATAAACATTCTTACTATGTAGCAATACCAGTTTAGAGTAGAAAATTATAAAGAGGAAATTTCTACTTCAATACTATTTTATAGTTACTAGGACCCTCCATCTCTTCCATACATGTATGAGACATCCCACCATTGGCAGGTATGGGGATGCAAAGCCATGGAAGTGTGGGGTTTAGGCTGCCAGCATGCCAGGCTCAGTTGCCATGAACCACTGCCAAAATCGCATCCTGCAGAAGAGCAGATTCCTTAGGCAAAGATAAGACATTATTTAAACAAAACAAACAAACAAAAAAAAAAAGGACCAAGAAAACAAGTCCAAGGCCCAGGATGTCAATCTGTTGCTACAGTTTTCTTCACCCAGAAGGCCACAGGAGTGGCAGCTTCCACATCCTCCATGCTCACGCTTCTTCCAATGGGACATTGAAAGGACAGCAGGTGCTGTCAGCTTCATGCAACTGGCAGCAACTACAACAAGCAGAGCTTGAACAACGAAAGACTTGCAGACATTTTTAGAGCAATGTCTCAGTAGTAGTTTGCACCCATTCTAATCCTATCCTCCTTAACGTAAAGTTTTATTTATTTTTACTGAGTCACCTAAAGATTAGGAAATTCAAAGCTGAAAAATGAAGCCACGGTGCTCTTGGATGCATTTTCATTGGAAGATGCTCTGTAAAAAACTTGGAAAAATAAAACATATGATAGAAAAAAAGCATTAGACCAGAATACTAAATAAGCCTCCTGTCTAAATGAAATCTAGCTCCAATGCAGCAGATTCAGAAGGAAAGAAAAAATGCAGAACTAAGACAGACAAACCAGAAGATTTTCAAGCAACAAGAAAAACATGCCAGCAGTTCTTTTAAGAAGTAAGCAAAAAAAGATGAAAAAACCTCAGCCATTACTTTTTTTTAATTGACATTTTCATTTGTTTCTCTAGAAGTAATTTCCTTCATTAGCACTTTGTCAAATGCAAGTAGTTTAGTACATTTCTACTAATAACCAGCTTTTTTTTCTCTAGGAGACCCATTAAAGCCTCATCCTATTTAAAATTATAGTGTTGTTATGTCACTTTTGGGTAACCAGCAATTGAAACATTCATCTTCTAAGTATATGCCTATCTTTCCTGAACGTTGTTTAGAAAGATACAGTGTTGTTAAAAAATACAATGAGGCCTTTTAAATTAATTAGTAATGGCATTATCTGTGTATATTCAAATCTTTCTCTCCCATTTCCATATTAAAAAGGCACAGAAATGTAGCAAGGTATCTCACACTGCTCTAATGAACCAAGATCACTGGTCCTGCATGTGACAACTTCCCTGCCCAGAAACTTTTTGAATAATGTGTCAATAGCACACCAGGGAGGAAACCAATGACTTGTATTTGGATATTCATGAGAAAAAGATAGTATTACCACACAAGAACATGGTTCTTCTAGCATGCTACAAGCACCAAAGACAAAAAGGGGGATGACACAGCACAGGGCATAAAGACCATCTTCTATCTTTTCCACAAAGCCTGAGCTTAACTCAGTCTTACTATTCTATTAATTTCAAGTCGTGGGCTGGCGTAACATAAGATAGATCAACCCCACTTTTCTTTAGACATGTAAAAACTGGTGTCCCAGTCTTGTCAACCAGATTCCTTCTTATAAATGGAGATCTGTAACTCCAGGAGGTGACTGATTCTAGCCTGCAAACTAGCTGTGCAAACTAGGTGGACTGCATTGCCCCTGAGGGCACTTCATGTGACAACAGTGATAATGTAGATGAGTCACATACACAAGATTCCTACCCTTCATTTAAGACTCAGATAACCCTAGAGGAGACAATGATTACCCCTATCCACAACTAGCTCCTACTCCGCAAAGCTGGAAGGCTCATGTGTGGCCTACAAGCCATTGGGTGTTGGAACAGCTTGCTCCTCAGTTTTTTGATTCACCAAAACCCTTTTTGCAAGAAGGCTGCCTACCTTGTAGGTAGGGCACAGCTGTGCTCTGGGTGTACGAGATAACATTTAATAATCCAAACCTAACCAAACAGCTGGTTGCATGCAGATTTTATAGTTTATGGTTTATGAAAGTTTGTGGGGCTTTTTTTAAATCTGTTTTTTTTTTTTTTTTTTTTTTTTATTTTACTTATGCAACTGTGAACTTCCATTGGAGTTCAAACCTTTGATATTTTATGTGGCCACAATATTTAGTTTAATTTCTTCCCTTGGGCTATTGCTCCCAATGCTATCCATAGGTTGCAGTATCATTCTCACTACCTGCTACCTTTCAGGGAACATCTATTTTTGGTAATGCAACAACTAAATTCATTTTTAAAAAAGAAATAACATACTAGAAATGGAAAAATAAAACAAAAGACAAAATTCATATTTACTACAAATTATAATCTCTCTAAACAGTGAGGCTGTTTAAATTGTTTAGATGATTTGCAGTGGCAAAACAACAACTCAGTACTTGTGGGAATCTTAAACTGTTCAAAATAACAGGGTTTAGGGGGTCAGGCTTGTTTGCACCCAACACCCCTAGGCTATCCTGGTTCTATCAAATTCAAAGGAATGCCCTAGATTTGAGCTTCTAGACCAGCTATGCTCACCCAAAGAGGCAGAGGCATCCTTAGGCAGCAGGACTTCTACTGTTAACAGAAATTCACCTCAAAAATTGACTAATAAAGAAATGCTAGATGTGTATTTAACTTTAAAAAATATTGCTTAACATTCTTTCTGACATTTTTTCACATCTAATATATTCATATTGTGAAACAACAAAATTATTCTTAGCCATTCAGCTCTGCTCTATAGTGACAGAAAATGTTATGTGCAAATAGGACTATTAAAGACAACAAAAAACTGTTGCAAAACTGGCTATACTCAACATGATAATCTAATAAGCATCTAAACACTTATTATTGAGGCTAGTATCTTTCATATATTTGGAGTCTGAACAATTTCAGCTCTTCAACTACTGGGCTTGGGACGTCTTTGGGATGAAAACACTTCCTTCCACCTATGCACAAACATACCTTTCCCCATATCATGAGCTATGTGGAGGCTTTGTAACAGCTCTTTCCTGCAATAGGGTTAGCACACACACAAAATGTATAGTACCATGTATTAAACCCATTCTGGGTAGCAAACCCATACACTGACTAAAGGACGATAAGGCTTCAGATTTCTCTCTTAAGCACGCTCTCTCATCTAGGTCCATCAAGAAGCCCTTGCAGCTCTCAAATTCCCCTGAAGCACAGTTCACCCAGGTTACCCAACCTCTTCTGCACTCCACTGGACTAGCAATCAAGTCACACCACCCTCTGCACTGAGTGACTAGAGGCAGACTGCAGCTGCTGTATCTGCTCCATTCTCCTCTACTTTTTCCAGGCAGCAGAAAGGAGTCACCATTCCCACCGGGTCTCATCCAGGCCCTCCCTCATAGCAGCAGCAGGACAGAAGCCGATACAAACATCGTACTCGTAGTCTGTCAAATTTGTTTTCTATACCACAACCTCTGACCTTCTTCAAACCTTCCCACACCCATGGGCTTATCTCATAGTTACGCACTAAATCTAAGCCAGGATGTGTGAGACTGAGTGCAGCAAGGCTAGGGCAGGAGTCAACGGGCTGGGGCCTGAGCTTTCACCTCATGGTGTCACCGTCCTTCCAGCAAGGTGCGAACTGGAAGGCCTGGCAAAGAGCATATGGGCATGGCAAGCAGATGGAACAGAACAGGGACACAGGCTCTAATGTGCTCCTGGCTCCCCTCCTTGGCTGGAGGTTGGCACCAGCCCCCCCGATGCTCCCAAGGTGCGTGGGATGCTCCAGCAGGCTATTTACAAGGTCTCTGCTGACAAGTGGCTGGTCTGTGACATTTGTCAAACATGGATATTCAGAGCAATGTGCCACTGAACACTTTACACTATTAACAGCTACCTAAGTACTGGTTCATATAGCAGGTAGGTAGGTTCCCCTATTGCCCTGACATTCACTGGGCTCAACCCAGGGCAGAGTACCTCCTCACAGCTCCACACATCCCATCACACCCTTTTAAGTGTGCCTCACAGGGATCTGAGGCATTTCTGCTTTGACTCACAAGGTAACAGCTATGATTTTTTACAAAACTTTACCCAGCCTATTTAATTGCCAGAGCAATTCAAGGTTTAGCTGGAGAGAAATGTAGCACACAAGCTTTGTAGGCTGGTGCTCTCATTCCCCCTCCCATTACTTCTTTTTTAACTAAAAAGCATGTTTAGGAATGTGATGACTATAAAAGAGTGTAAGATTAATCACTCTACTTTATTTCATTTTACTACGGTCCCATACAGGAGGTGAAGTGCTCATTACCAAAAATAAATTTCAACAACTAGGATTGCTGTACTTATTCAGTGCATTTCAGCACGGTTTGTTCAGACTGCAGATTTCTGCATTCTTCTTCAAGGAGTTTTACAATACAATGTCATCAAAAACAGCAATAAGGAAGAGGAGCTATCCTTCATGAAAAGGATGATCTTTATGAGTACACTGCCTCAACGCAGCAATGATTAGTTTCAATCACTTTTTCAAGAAAGTGAGGTAAAAGAGAATGAGAGAAAAAACGGAGAACGCTGCCTGTTACTGTGACCCAATTTGAGAGCTGCAGTATATCAGTTATTATTTAGAGAACAGCAGCCCTTTTCACTGGGTAGCAATTTAACCCAGACAATAAATGCACATTCAAAATTCAATTGATTTAAAACTATACATGCTACCAATCTGCCCAATCAAGGGATTTTTATTATTCCTTTCATTTGGTACACTGCCACAATAGGATAACTGTGAAGAACATTTTCCTAAAGTCTATTTCTTAGCCCTGTTTTTAATAGAATTTTGTTTGTTTGCTGTGGATAAATACAGGAGGCAGTATTTTCAATGTGGGTCATTCAAAATTAAATCTAAATTTTATAGCCTGCATTTTTTTTTTTTATAGATTAGCTTGCACTAAAATCAGATCTCAAGAGAGATTAATAATTTGACATCAATAAAGAAACATGGATACATATCAAAGGGAAGAATCTAAACACATCAAAGAAGTGATGGAATTGCAACAAAATTTATCTCACAATAAGCTTTATATTAAAGGACTTTTACAAAACTATTTGTTTCACTGATGTTCTTACCTGTGCATTAGGCTATATAGAAATTTCCTTTTTTTTTTTTTTTGAAAAGCAGCTCATAGCATTAGATTATTTCTAAGCTCGCTATTATCAATACAGATATCTAATGCTTCTTATCCTCCTAAGAAATAATGCAATCCTAATTTATTTCTCATTAAAGATGCATTGTACCACTAATCAGCTAAAGGTATTTTACTTGAAGCTTCTGAAACTTATTTTTGTCTTCAACTTTTTAATTGCTTAGCTTTGCCTTGCCCTTGGGTTCCTAGAAATAAAATATATACACAACTTCCTGTGGAAGTAAAATATATCCCATGAAATTTCCATACATTTAAACATTATAGCAATGCAAATTTAGACACTTATATCTGTTGCTACTGTTTCCAGTCTCCTCTCTCTTCTCCTCTCCCCATCTCTCTTTTTTTTTTTTTTTTAAGCAGCAAAGTAAATAATTCTTCCCCTTATTGGCCTCATATATTAATTATAACTGCTATGCTTTGGGATATTTAGCTATTTCCTGGCCACTGGGTATGCCTCAATTTCCCCGTCTTCCTGTAATACACACTCTGGGAAGAAAACCCAGTTGCAACAGCCATAAGGGTAACAGATTGGCCTGGTTAGAGTAGTCTGGATAATCAAGGTCTCAGGACCTCAGGGAAATGGGTATCTGCTCTAACACATAGATATGGTCTAAGTTAATTGCAAAGAAGAATATTAAATTATTCAAGGTCATTTTTATTCACCTTTTATACAGGGTAAAATCTTACTGTTATTTTACATTTTGCAAACATAGGAAGGATATTGTTATAGAATTCAATTATGCAACCCCTATAACAAGATATTCAAAGCCATCCTACTCCCCAATGAACTTGCCACTATTCAGAAGCTCCAGTTGTTACTGCAGGCTTTCCCACAATGTTAGAAGGCAAAAGCCACTTCACTTTGGGCCAGTGACTGCAGTCAAGGTCTTAGAAATTTCACAGTTACACAAAGACCTGCTGATTAGCATTCCCAGTTTTAATTAAATCTGGTGTAGATTCAGTCCCCTTGGGGACTGAAACATAGTGAAGATATTGTTCAGGAACTAGAACAAAGCCTGACTGAGCCTTAGCAGAAAAATTGCAGTTGGCAGGAAATCAGAGAATATTGTCAAGACAGCGATCTCAGAGGGTTGCAGACTCCAGATCTACAACCATATGTTGGTTAACCACAGCCAGAGTCTAGAGGACAGAGGCTGAGCTCACTCTTCTAAGTAAACCTGCTAGCCAACACTGGAATTAGTTGGCTTCTTTAGCTGGAGCAATAGATTATTCAAGCCAGGTATTTACTTGATGGAAAACTGTCTTTTTACAACACAATGATCCCTTTTTCTCCTGGGGAGTTAATCTTATGCATTACTACAAATGACTTCTCCCACTCCCCACTGGTTCTCTTCACTTCCTGCCTCAAACACAAGCAAAAACAGAATTTGAAGCACTCGTTCAGTGCAAGCCTCCATGTGTCAGGTGCAGTGTAGATTCTACCTGATCTTCCCACACAGCTCACCAGTGGCTTCTTACTTCAACTATCACTACACAAAGGATATTTATTTATTCCTCCCATTAACCTTGAATAAATGACATCTTAAGGAAGGTCTGTTAATGAGACAGAGATCAAACTGATGCTTGATGGCAGCACTCAAAATTTTTCAGCATAACATTAAAAATGGCATGTCATAGTTCACTCACAGTAGTAGTGTCAGTAAGCATTTGTGATGTGCTTCCAACACCACAGATTAATTGTTGAATATTACTGCTTATTATTTAAAAGGAATTATTTAGTAAATAAGAGTATCTCATTTTCATTTTAATGAATCTTTAATTTAATATATTTTAGGAGAATTAAATCTCTTCTTACCATGAGACATTGTGAAGGTATCTAGGACAGTATCTCAGTGAGGAAAAAGACAGTCCTTGAAAGAGTCATTGAGTATATAAACTCCTTAATGTAACAATTAATGATAAGGTCTATTCCTCACCTTTTCAACTTACAGCATTATAGACAGAGTGAAGATGATAATTTCCTTTTAAAGAAATTTAAATGTAAATTTTTTACATTTAACAAGCAGAAGATGAATTGCTGCAATTTACTTTGATCTCTTGTAACTGTTTCTGTGGTGTCTCAATACACTGTTTTATACCTTTCTTCTCAGATGTTTCTTCTCTTTTTCCTTTCTATATCAATGTTAATGGCAAGCTATAAAAATACGCCATCGCGAGAAGTTTCTGTATTATTAGTACAGCAAGGCATGTACTTGTAGAAATTACTGTATACATTTAGGGAAACTAATTGCAAATGCTATTAGTAAAGAAATTCTGAACTTATGGCCTTTTTAGAAAAATATTTTGACTTCATTGATATTAAGTTACTAATTATTAATTTAAGATTAGTTAAATGATTAACAATAAAGATTACATCTTTATTATTCTGCACTGACGAGTCAGCCTTCTGTGGCCTTATACATGAACATGTTCTCTGTAGGAAAATATCAGAGCAGCCTGATACTTCACAAGGCCACCGGAAAGAGTTGACCTTAATAAATCGTACTCATTTGTTTTCTTTAAAAAAAATGCAAATCAGCATTTGCCAGGTAGTGGTGGGGCACTTCGGTTTAAAGTCTCTCAGCAAAAACAGTCAAGGTGACAGAGAAAAATGCACTTGAAATCTGCATTTTTTTTAACACAATAAAATAAAATAAAAAAAAAAAAAAAAAAAAAAAAAAAAAAACAGAAAATACAGAGTGCATCCATCAGTACCATTTATTTCTCAGCTGGGGAACTCAGACAACCTTTTCCTCAATGTTTATGCTCATCTTTGACTCATTTCTTTAATGCTACCAGAAAACTAAATTACGGCCAGTGTTCCCACTGTAGGAACTTAAAAGTGCCTCCAACTGTGTGTAGGATTTCTTACGGGATGACACATTGAAGCATGGCAGAGGGAACAGGATACACTGAGTTTCCAGGAGGTTCTCACTTTGTGAATTCAGACACAGATGGTGTCAACTTAGAAGCAGTAAAATTATTTTAAATTAGTGCCTTTGTCCAGAACCAGCCTGAAGAACTGTCCATCCAGCTCTCCATGTTCAGAGGCTTAATAAGGGAGAAAGCAAAGATAGACTGGACATTTTTTTCAGACTGAACTTTCCTTGAGAACTGGTACCATGACAGCAAGTAATGTATTACTGAGTACTCAAGTGCATTGCACCTTTTTATCACCTCAGCCCGGAGTAGCTTATATTGCAGTGATGAGTACTGAACAAGGCATGTGACTAATGCATTTTAATGCACTTAGAAGTCTTGATAAAAATAACCGTTTATCAAAGAAAGCTTTTTAGTAAAAAAAAAAAAATTATGAGTTTGAATAGTCTTACAGCCTTTGCGAAGTAGAACTGAGTTTCACTCAAATTAAGACTTTAAAAGCCTTCAGAAACACTATTCAAAAACATTTTGATGTGCCGGAATTGTTAGCCACTTTCTAAGTAACATCAAAGGAGAAGGAAATTAAAATCTTAGTAATCCTCCAAAATATCCTAATTTGATTACTTGACCTGGTATCAAACTGTACGGAAGGGCTGTATTCAGAAGTGTCAGCTTGTCATCATCTCTGCTCCTGGACATTAAATTTCCCTAAGCACAGTGTAAAAGAAGCAAAGGTACTACTAAAAATTAATACCTAATATATAGTAGCAACCAAAATACGTTGAAGTGATTTTATTTCCTAACCTTAGTTGTAAATTAGGACATCACTGCTTTGAACTAAAGCTTATCAAATGCTATATGAATATTTTATTGAATACATTTCATAACATGTCTTTGACAAATCGTTGAATAAGTTGTCTCCAGTGTCTGCTCCCTTTACCACATAGTTAATGTCATTAGGTGCCACCATTAGTCAAAAGCTTCTGAGACATTTTGTTTAGCTGACAAGCAGCTGAGGTGCTAGCTTTTATTAAGAGAAATAGTCATCCAAAGAGCAAGAATGTTGCAGTTCTAAAGCTGAAAGTAGTGCTTCCAGGACCACAGAATTAGTTCCTTGGTCCTTGCCTACTTCTTCTGAAGTTTTCACCTATTTAGTGACAGGTCAGATAGTAAGGAATGGCCACCTCAAAACTAAGAACTACAGTAGGACAGCAATGCCATGTGAATTGTAGAACAGTGATAAAAGGATAATTTTTGATTATATTTTATATTTACATGTGTATACATTTATGCATATATGTATACACACACACATTTAAACAAAGGAACTCTCTAGAGTTCCTGGAAATTTGCAACTGAAATGTAAATTTAACACTGTCATTCTCTTAGCTACTCAGAATGTTACGATATTGTTTGAAATTGCGTCTGGATACTACTTTCCAGTTGTTGAACCATTTTCTAAAAGTTCCTGTGCTTACACCGAAGAAATTAGTGCAAGAGAAATCTAGTGTGCAGTTCAAATCCTTCAAAGTTCTGGCGTGTTCTTTATTAAGGGCCACTGAAAACAGAAACTGCACAAGCTTATATACAAAGGGGTATATTTTAAAGTTGGATTTGATTACAAAGGGTCTTTGAATCCTGAAGAAGTCTGAAAGCTTCTAGTTAGCTGTCAATGATCCTATAACATGTCATATTCAGTAAATGCAGTATTAGAACTCCCCCTTCACCTTTGTGTGTAAATTGCACTAGATATTAACAAAGAAACTCCCAGGGAGACACGCTTCAGACTGGGAGTTGCTCTCTTCATATGCTATTCACTTTATTCTCAACAGCATGTTTTTCACTTTCTGCTAGATGATACTGTTTAAGGGAAAGCTAGAGCAAGAAAGCAAAACACTGCTGAGAGACACCGAATACACAACAGATTGCTTTGCTCAAACTAAAGCAGATGTTCAGTTTGGTTCACAGACTTACAATACCTGTTCTGAAATAAAAAGTCCCTACCCTTCACGAGTAATCCAGAGATCCAGAGACTATCCACCAATACTCCTAGATCCTTCTCTGCCAGGCAGCTCTCCAACCACTCATCTCCCAGCCTGTAGCTCTGCTTGGGGTTGTTGTGCTCCAGGTGGACCCGGCACTTGGCCTTGTTGAACTTCATGCAGTTGACCTCAGCCCATCGGTCCAGCCTATCCAAATCCTCCTGCAGAGCCTTCCTACCGTCGAGCAGATCGACACACGCACCTAACTTGGTGTCAGCTGCGAACTTACTGAGTGTGCACTCGATGCCCTCATCCAGATAATCGATGAAGATATTAAAGAGGACCGGCCCCAGCACCGAGCCCTGGGGAACGCCATTAGTGACTGGCCTCCAACTGGATTTGACTCCATTCACCACGACTCTTTGGGCCTGGCTACCCAACGAAGCGTGCGCCAGTCCAAGCTATTAGCAGCCAGTTTCTTGAGGAGAATGCTGCAGGAACCAGTGTCAAAAGCCTTACTGAAGTCAAGGTAGACCACATCCACAGCCCTTCCCTCATCTACCAAGTGCATCACTTTGTCACAGAAGGAAATCAGGTTCGTCAAGCAGGACCTGACTTTCATAAACCCATGCTGACTGGGCCTGATTACCTGGTTGCCCTGTAAGTGCCATGTGATGACACTCAAAAAAACTTCTGTTTTCAACCACTGCCACACAACACAGAGCACCCTATGAGCAACAGAGATTTTATTTGAAAAAGCAGGCATATGGAGGGAGAAAGCATGAGGAAAAGTCATCCTCTTATTTCTGTCCAACATGTTTGTTTTTTTTAAACCTGCTTTAAGATACAGAGAGCCTCTTCAATGTTTCCATCTAGCACAACATACCAGAGACATCCCTATCAGCTATTAGGCTTTATATGATCTTTGCAGAAAAAGACCCAGCTGAAAGCTCCACACTGGTATTGATTAAACTTGTCAATGAGCTACACATTGTAAAAAAATCTTTCTGAACCTCTTTTCAACATGTTTGTCTCAAGAAAAGTAGATCTGATAATTCACCTCCAGCAGATAGCAATTTTCAGTAAACACTTCCTTTTCTTTCCATTCCAGGTGATATAATACAACTAAAGAAATCTGGATGATCGAGTGAGTCACAGAACAAAAGCATTTGTTCAAAAGACTGAAGCCCACAGTCAAAATGAGGCAAAGATTTTAAAAGCAACAGGAAACACGAACAATTCTCTGTTGCAGGGTACATCCTGCTCATACAGAGAAATTGCACAAGCTTTGCTCCTGTTTAAGAAAACCTGTTTTTCACTGCAATTGCAAATGTAAGAATTTGTAGCCTGAAACATTCATTTTTGTGCCAATAGCTGATGTGCTCTCAGTCTTTCCGCAAGTCCATCCAGCTGAAGGCTGATGAGAGAATATAAGGCAGCACCTCTGGAGGATAGCATGCACATATCATTTCAGAAAGGTTTCAGAAAGGATGGCGGAGCAATTCGGACAGTTCAAATTGTCTGAACAATTATTTTTTTTCCACGTTCTGTGTCTGTCAGAGTATTACTCAAACACAGAAACATACCACCCCCACTTTTAGGCCTCTACATCAACTACCTCGTGGAAGATTTGGGGAAGCCAATGCAAAGGAGGATTTCCTATCTTAGCAAAATAAAAATTAGATTTGCCAAATGTTCTTGCAACAAATTTTAAAATTCTTATGAAAAGATATTTGATATTTTTTAATTTGTTCCAATAAATAACTGACCAGGTTTTCAAAGTCAGCTGAGTGCCTACAATCCCTACTGGATATTCTATGATTCCCTCATATTGAAGTGCTTCAGGCAAAGCAGAACTCTTTGGCAAGAAGTGTCAGTGAACAATGATGATGTTATGCAGCCTGAAAAACTGAGCAACTGAACTACATATCCTAATACAGCTGCCAGCCTTTGCCACTCTTGAAAAGCTGTTGCAAGCTTAATGCTCTACTGTACATACCAGAAGAGCTATGAAATATCACAGTAATGCCTTTTAAGATGGTCAATAATTACAATAACCATGCAGTGCTACAGAGCAAAGGAACAGGAGTTAAAGTGATTAACTGCAGGTTATTTTGTCTGCAGATAGCAGCTGACTAAGTTCTACAGTATAGTGTCTGCAGCCCTTTTAAAGTCTGTTATTTTTACATTGCTAGTAGAGAGAAGAAAATGGATCCATGTTTTAAAGGTGGCACTTCTGAAAGCAAATGCTGACATAAAGATTTAAATGTTTCCAAAACATTTGCACATTTCTGCTTTCAAATGTCTATCTTCAGGCATTTTGGTTTTCATTTGAACAGAGGGTGACCTGCAGCATCACTGAGTTCACTGAGAATTATAGTGCAGGAACTCAGGAAAAAGTAATTTTGGCAACCATGCATTAGGATGAACCTAATCACTGGCCTCCAAATAGCTTTCCCCTTTGTATATACAAGAACTGTCAGTATTTATATTGGCTGCTTGTCAGCCAAACTAAATATGGAAAAAAGAAGCAGCCTAAGGATGCAAGAGAACATATTAACATGGAACTTCACTTCTAATCTGATTTGAAGACTGCTTATGATCACAATTAAATTAAATGTTCCTGGGAAATCTGACTACTTTGGATTTTGGAAAAATGATGCTAGAATAATATTACAAGGTCCTGTTTGGGTATTGCATCACCGATTGGAGCTATTCTTAATTTTAAAATAATGGCAATTTCCCTTGGCTGCTTGGACAATAAAATCAAACTGGATTACTTTCTTTGTCATAACAATTATATGAAGCATAGACTGAGAAAGCCATATTTACGTGTTTCAGACACTGTAGTAAGTGCTACCTTCTACATACATATCACCAGACTAATTACGCCTCTCCAATCTTTTTCATTGACTATGTAACCTCCTTCATGACAATCTTAATTCAATAAATACTTTTTGATTTTGTAAAATACGAATGAAATATATGCATTATTTTTAGAGTCAGTTCAAGTTTTTATAATACTATATGTTAAAATTTCTATCCAACACATTAAATCCTGGTATCCTGTGGAGACATAATCACATTAGAAGAACTACTTATGCTTAGAGCTCTACTTATTGATGTGTCAGAAAAAGAAGCAACCTTAGCTCATTGACATAATTTCATAGTCATATACCAACTAGATAACTGTCACATGGCGACTAGCTATACATACTATCCTTCACGTTGCTATTTTGCTACTGAGTAAAACACTAACGTGCATACAAGTCTCAAGTTAAGTAAAGGGTTTCCCAGTGCCCTCAGTTTGCTGGATTTCATTACAGAACCACAGAATGGAAGGGACCTGCGAAGATCATCTAGTCCACCCCCCTGCCAAGCAGGATCACCTAGAGCACATTGTGCAGGATGGCACCCAGGTGGGTTTTGAATATCTCCAGAGAAGGAGACTCCACAACTTCTCTGGACAACCTGCCCCAGTGCTTTGTCACCCTCACAGTAACGCAGTACCCCTTCATATTGAGCTGGAACTTCCTGTGCTTCAGTCTGTGCCCATTGCCTCTCATCCTGTCACTGGGCACAACTGAAGAGAGACCAGCTCCATCCCCTTGACACTCTCCCCTCAGATATTTATACACATTGGTGAGGTCAAACAATAACATATATTAGAAACAATAAAAATACTAAGATTTTCAGGCTCTAAGATGCAGGCTGCTATCCAAGATAAACGATGACAGAACTTTGATTCCAGACAGACTGTGACAAGTCCTTCAGTGAGCAAGGGCTTATAAGGACATCAACTACCAAGGGAGGGTTTTATCAAAGCGCATCAACAGGATGAGCAGAAGTGCCCAGGACTGTGGTTTTCTACGGTCTAAGAGCGAGGGATAATGAAGCAGATGAATGCCAATAATTGCTTTGCTGAACAGATGGTGGATTGGGAAGACCCTGAAAAGGATGAATTAACAAGTGATTGAAAGTCAACATAACCTAATACAATTGTTCAGAACTATATCAAAGAGCATGGCCTGTATGTGTGCTTTTTGGACCCCCATGAACGTAGCTGAGACATGTTAATAAATAAGTACAGAAGTGTTCCGGAGGCAACAGAACATGTCCAAATACTTTACTAGTACATGTATATTACTAAATGCTGTGGAGTTTTGGTGTGGTTTTTTTTGCACTCATGCATATCATTGTCTGCAAAGATATCAGATGCATGATTTTACATTGTTTCATCCATACAAATGCCCTTTGTTGATACATCAGACATAAAAACATAGAAAATTCTATTTTGAAAGGGACCTCTGGAGGTCATCTGTCCAAACCCTGCTCAAAGCACATACATAGAATGAAATATGCACATAACCTCATCTTCCCCTGACACCCAGCATAAAATATTTATGAAAAATAAAATCTTATTTTGGCACCCTCTGATCACATTTCCACTGCCTGTTCCACTTTCATTAAAGAAAATGCAATGACATTAAAAGGCTCACCAAACTAGTTTCACACTCTGGATAGCCATGTTATTTTACAGCCCTTTGCCTATTCCCTGTTGGCCAATGGGAACACAGCAGCAAACAAAATAACAGAAGTCCCAACATTTACAATGACCTGAAATTTTACCCTGATAATTTCATTCCACTTTAAAACAAAGTTTTAAGTACTTTACAATAAATGGGGACAAGGCTATTTTTTAAGAATCCACTTGTTAGCAAGTTATTTTTATATCATTAAAACCTTTCTTATTTGTTCAAAGAGAATGCCAGCCTGATCTACTGATCATAGCTTTTGTATATCTGTGTTTTTCAATTCAAGCTTTAAAAAGCGATGTACTTGTTTCCATATTTCTTCATTCTAGAAGCCTAATATTGTAGATAAACAGAGTTGTGGCTGCTAAACCTTACTGCAAAGATGAGGTTTTTGCACAGAGCCACTTACATATATGTCAGTACAGCTAGAACCAGCTTCCATTAAGTACACACCTTAAGAAATCCTGACTTGTTTTCTCCTCCAATAATCGTTTCTTAAACAAAATATACATGTGCAAAAAGAGAAATGAAAAAGCCCTGCTGTTTTCTTGGTTGGTTGTTGGTTTTTTGTCGTTTTTGTTGTTTGTTTGTTTTTTTTTTGGGGGGGGGGGGGGGGGGGGGGGTGTTATTTGCTTGCTTGTTTTTGTTGTTGTTTTGTTCATTTGATTCTTATTTCTTTGTTTGCTTATTTCACATAAACAACAAAGAAAAACTCAGCTGCAGGAAAATGGCATTCTTCTCTACAGGTTGTCTGCCCACATGTAAGATATTACTAAAATTCACCAATATCAACCCACTTTATATCTGTGATTCCAAGACCTTGCTATTTGACATGCTCTTACCAGGGTATTTTTCATTCCCAGAAGTGCAAAACAAAACAAATGAGATTTTTTTGGAAAATGCTTGAATTCCTGTTGGTATAGATTTGTTGTAGAATTTGTGCAGGCTCTGCCAGCTGTGGTTTCCCATCCCTGTCAAGAATGCTTAGTATGGTGCAGGTGGGATGAGCAAAGCCTCTGTTGTGTGCCCCCAACTTTCACACACAATCAAAGATGCTCCAGCTCTGAGTCCTGCTACTGAGTATCACATACATGTATTTTCTCTCTTATTTCAATGTCTGGGCATCACTTGCTACAGATTTGAAACCTCCAGTTACACTAGTCTTTGTATGAATGCTGCCACACTTAACATAATCTAGATGAAGAAACAACATTAGTTTGAGTAGGTTACCAAGGTACAGGTTATGAAAGGAAAAAAATAAACCTACTGTTTGAGCACCAGCCATTGCTGACCAATATCCACACCTCAAAAGCTGTTCTTCTGGCCTAGGGGAATGGGGAGTTCCCTAATATGTTACTTTGTAATAATCAGTATAAATCTCAGCTTTTCAAATTTATTTATTTAAGGTTTCTGAACCTTATATTAGTAGAAAATAACTTAAAATCCTTTGTCTGCAGCACATTAACTCATAACTCAAAAAATAAAGAAAAAATGCAAAGTATATTCTTTAAAATGCTTGATTTTATCATGATTTTGGGGACCTGACTCATCTATGGATTTGGCATTCTCAAGTAATTTGCTTGCAAACATTCAGGCACACTATGTCAATGTTAATGGAAGCAGGAAGGATATTCTCATGCTCAATAATTTTTCTAGTTCAATAAACATTTCTCACCTGCTGGATTTGCTGTCAAGGCACATCATACATGTACTCTCTTTAGATACTACTAATTGTATTTTTGGACTTCCTCCCACTTCTTATTTCTGAAATCCAGCATGACGGATACTCCATTTCTCTTTTACTCAAGTCTTAACTCCAGATATGCCTTCAAGATCCTCTTACAATAGCAAGTTTTCCCTTGGAAGATATATATCAGCTGAATATTGGTCGAGTTCATCCTGTTTAATCCAATATTTCAGTAAGATCTCTGAATCTCGCTAAACTAGGGGAACACATCCCTAGTTGATTATGCAGTCTTATATATCCATTAAAAGTGTTTATTTTAGTATGTCAAGCTCAGCCTATTTCTAACATCATGCTTGTGTTATGTCTGTTCTTAAAAACTGTGCATGCACTCAGAACTTAAGGAGTTTGAGCTATTTAATCAAATAAAATTTAATAAACATAGGAGTACTACCTCAACATAAACTAGTTGCTGTGCAAATATGCAGAGTTATAAAATATACAAGCTATAGCACTAACAGCAGTACCAACTTGATGTACAAGTAATACTACACAAAGTTCTAAAGCATTTTTTTTTTTAAACTGAGCTAGAATACAATTACATCATTTCATAGTACTACATTTCAAAAGCCTTAATTTTTACCATCCCATTAAAGACAAAATACGTGGCCTAATAGAATTTGTGGGATTGTTACCTTCTGAATGTTATTTCCTATCTTTTCCACTTTATCCAGTTTCATAAACAATTATCCTTAAGTCAATGCTGTCTACATAATTGCAATGAATTTGGTTTTACTATCAGGAATTCACACAGAATAAGTAAGAAAGCTTAAGAGTCATCTCAGTATACATCATTCTTATCTTCTTGCCACTATCCTTAATAAACTCTTGTAACAATCAATAAGCTACTTATTATCATAAGGTAATATATTCCTTAATGCTCTCCCAGCTATATTTTTGCCTCAGGTTGTAAACAAGTAACTATGGTCCATATATTCATTAGTACAGCCTCCTAGTGCCTGCTTGCACACTCTTCCATTACTAAGCCAGACCCTCTGTACAGTACTCCAGGGCTTTCCCTCTACACCTGCAAAGGTTCATCTCTGTCTACTAAGAGATGCATTTGTTTTCTGGCATATGTTAGTCATACTGAGTACTGCACATTTCACACACTAAAAAGCATTCTTAAACTTTACAGAATCACAGAATTTCTAGGTTGGAAGAGACCTCAAGATCATTGAGTCCAACCTCAGACCTTTTACATAGGATAAACACTGTATTTCTCCAAGTTAAAATAAAAAAATAATAAAATAAAATAAAATAGCAAACAACAGGGAAAATACCCGAATTCCATTAGAGAACATCATGTATTTCACCATTCCATTAATTTAGATTTTTTTCAAGATATAAGTGAGAATTTGGTCTGGGGAATTTATGTGGTGATATTCAGTACTGACCAAAGATTCATCTGTCTGGGAAATGCACACACAGGCACATGAAAGTTCTTGTGAATAAAAGCATTGTTTTTGAGAACCTCATGTGGGGATGACGGTCCTGAAGATAAATACGAAGGCAACATCAAGTACATGCACACGTCTTGGAGCTACTAGTGTTACTAAGTACCAGTAACTATCAGCCATAGCATGGCACAGTGACTTAACTGATCTCTTCTTATATGACAATGACTTCATTATAGGTTAAGCTCTGAGACAGGTGTCTATTAGGCTGTGATATGAATATTAAAATAATAAGAATAATAACTACAGAGTTTCTACCAAAATGTGAGCCTTGAAAAGAGTTGCTTTTTCTCTCCTCACATGATGTGGATGACACGACAAACTGGTACGTAGATGTCACATTATTGCTGACCCTTGAAAATTTCTTCCCTGCACATGCATAATCAAAGCATCCATGGCCTTTGGTAGTCCTCTCCCAGCAACATGGGTATCAGTATTGGCAATATTTGAAGTCTGTAGCAAACCCATCCTTGCTCCATTTGCCATACGTAAATTTCAACTTTTATCAGAAAGAATCTCAGTTATGATACATTTTATTACCCTTTCCTCTTCTCTCTGTCCTAGTTTTCATGAGATTTCTTTTCAAGACAATGCCATTGCCATGCACAATGCAAAGGCAATACCATTACAAAATTATGAGAAGCTAAAGAGTTCTGTTAGTTTAAAGGCTCTTATCGCTTTATAAAGACCACCTGCTGCAGGGGACAACTGTCAGGATTAGGTTTAATATTTTAGGGTACACCAGATCCTGATGACCATGTGATCTTGATATTAAACCTGGTTTTAGCTGCACTATTATGGTTTCAATGTGCTTTACCTACCTTCATGCTTTCTTGACATAGGGAGCTTTTTTTTTTTTCTTTTAAGATTATTTTGGGTTTATACTGACTTTATTTTACACTCCTAGATAATTCTCTCTCAACAACAGAAATCGTTGACATCTGGCATACAAACATATCACAAGTTTGCAAGGTCATCTTCACAAATAATAGATTGGAAGAGGGATAGTCCATACACATTCTATGAAGCTTTCATTGAATGTTTATGTACATCATCAATACCTCACTTTGGATAATGTTTTCTTATATAAGGAACACTGAGTACATATAGAGGCAAAAAAATAATAATTTCTGTTATGGCAGGAGCCATCAAATCTGGAGGGCATTCTTTAAGAATGTTTCCCTGGAAGAAGCTATTTGAAAATGCAGCATTTGGGAAGGCATCAAACCATTGTTTGTCACAGCGGTAAGATTGTATGTAAGGCACCAGCCAGAAAGCATCCCTTGTCAGTTATAACATCAGTTTATTCACAGTCCTACTCTTCATTGGCATAATATAATAAATATGCAAATTTAGCAGTTGTTAATGACAGCAGTTATTTCCCACTTTTGCTTTAAAACCCAACGGGAAAGTGTTACTGCTATATATGTATCTGTTGTTTAGTAGGCACATAAGACCCACCAGAAGATTACAAATATTCTTATTTTCCTGATCTTCTTCATCTGGTTATGAATTTGTTTCCTATAAATGAGTGCCAGATCAGTGTCATGGGATTCACAACATAAGCACAGCAACAGCAGCAAAAATCAGGATCTACTTCTCTTCTGCAGGGCTCCCCAAGGAACTATATCTGATGACTCAGACACTTTACTACTTGTTTATAGTGTTTGTATGCATGGAGCTGTGGGAAATGATAAAAGTTGGTACCTGGGGGTAAGGAAGAAGAAAATAGAAAGATGACTGATCAAAGCAAATGTTTCTGCCTGCTTGATTATAAAAAGGAACAGAAACAGAAAGGAAAAAAAAAAAAAAAAAAAGTTCTAGGTCACTTGCAGCAACATTTATCAACAGTGGCTGACTGAATGTTCATCACACGGTAAAGCAGTTTGCCCAAAGAATAAGCACTAGACTATATCGCCTTTCATACATATGCTCCTTGGCCAAATCCCATTCACCCTGCCTTCAGTAGTCAAAACTTGTCATCAAATTAACAGATACAGGCAGATTTCCACTTCAAAAGAGAAAAACTTCAATATGAAGTCAGCAGGTAACGCAAAGATTAGAATGGAAGAAGTCTCTCCTTACCCTCATGCTGAGGCAGAGCTCGCTCAGCTGTTAGAGGCATATCCTACTACCTGTCAAAGATACTTTCCGGAAAAATAAAACAGCTTGTGATACAATGAACAATGAAGCCATTTTACCCCTAAGAATTCATATAACAGAGGGGGACAGCAAGGAAAACTCAAGGACAGTGCAGCAAAAGATTCTCCCATTTGAATCCTAATACCACTGTCATGAGAATGATCTCTCAATGGCACAAATAAAAAAACAAAGACTGCAGAGATGCTACTGCACAGCTACCCAACAAGATGCTCTCTGCATTTCAACTAACATCGGTGTTACGATCAACAACAGAACCCCCAAGGAATGGACAGAGAAATGGAAAGCAGCAGTCTTATTGCCTCTCCACTGCAGGGTTTCATTATCCCCATGTGGTGGATCTATACAACCAAATTAATTTAGCATATTCACCAATAAGCATGTGCTGAAGCTCAAAAAGGAATGTAACTTGAAGGAGTATTTTCCCAGTACACTTCAACACATGAAAAAATGTTACAGGATACAAAGTTGGAAAGGTCTATCAGAGGCAGCAAGTAATTTGGAAAGTTTAAGACATGAAACACAATCCTCATAGGATACGGATAGCCAGGCCCACTCACGTATCTATACAGCTAACAAGCCCTAGAGAAATGCCTATAAAAATATAATTCGTGTAAGAATTTCTTTAAAATTGAGAGGAAATTCCTTGAGGGAGACACCTAATTTTTGTCACTTCACAAAGCTTTTGAGGATGAGATTCTTTCTTTTCTTTTTTTTTTAAAAAAAAGAGGAAATCCCAAGTAAGACTTATATAAACTTGCAAAGCAATTAAAAATATAGATATAATGTCAATGATACATCAGGAGTCTTCTTGACCCTATACCATTCTAAGAACAGCAAAGATTGAAAGACAGTCAGCCTTGTAGTATTAAACAAATCAACATTTTGTTTTAACTAATGATTCTGTGAAAGGGATGAAAACATTTTACAGTGTAACTGCTACACAGACAAATAAGCGAATCTGATTTGATATCTTTGTAGCCCGGAGTATGAAGCAAGACCATATATTTTTGGCATAAGGGAAGCTATGATGATTATAAAACAACTTTGAATATCTGAACTCACACAATCAGGTCTTCTCTTCCATTTTCTTGTCTTTTCATCCCTAGCATGCAATCTTCAAAAACAACACTCTGTTGACTATAACTTTGAGTTAATATCTGTACCAATAAATAGCTGTTTCAGTAAAACATTTAATGCAAACTGTAAATTCATTTTCCCTTTTTCCTAATTATCTTAATACTAATTATGACACAGATACAGTATTTGCATTCCTTTTGGGGCTGTAGACTTACTGTTTATATGCAAATGTGAAATAAAAGATTAGAGGAGTCAAAAAGCTTACTCTTAATTTGCATCCAGCATATGTCATAAAAAGCAAGACAGCTGGAAAGGGGGAGGAATATGAGGTAATAGAGATTTACATTTTACAATACATTCAAACAGACAAGGAGGAGATTAAATGTCCAGTTGGGAACCTGGGTATTTTATTTTCTTACCCTTTTCCTTCCACCTCCCCAGAAGCCAGAGCTTGCATTGCATATTCCCCCTTTACAATTTTTGTTTGCTATTTACTGCTGAAAAACAAGAAAACAAGGCTAATGGCAAGCCTGCTACCTTGTGTAGTTCATAGTTTAGAAAACCTTCCATATGGAAGTGTGTTCACTTTTTAGAAAAAGAACTCTATAAAGACCTGAACTTCTTTTATGAGAAATAATATGTGAACATTTTTGTTCTGCAGCTTTGTGATGAACTAGACTATCTAAAGGTGTCCATTAACAACAGTGTCAGAATTAATCAGTATTAGCTATTCTAGAAGTACTTGGAAAATATGCCTTGTATAAGAGAAGACAAAAGCGACAAAGCTCTGCAGAAACAGTACATCAAAGCTCTACTGAAGAGACAGAACAGCAAGGAGGATCAAATCTCCACTACAACTGACCACAGCAAGAATGAAAGGTCTAAGAAATATGGTATCAGAAGACTAACAGCAAACAAACTCATAAAATCCCAGTCACACTGACTCCAAGCACATGGAAGATAAACCCTACAAGAGGATGAAAGCCTAGAGACTTCTTCAATAAGATCACTTCAGTAAACATAACATCTAAAGAACACGGAAAGATGACAGATTTCATTGTAATTTCCAATCTCCGTGGTCTACTTACAGATTTTTCATGATAGTAAGAGACAAGGAACAACAGGTTGGCTTCTGTTTGTGCCTTTTCTTTTAAAATTTTGTGTGATGCAACTTCAGAACCAATTTGAGAATTCTGAAAGTATGAAATCATGCAGTCTTGAGGTCCTGGCAATGACCCTGAGTAGTGCTGTTGACTCAACAGCTTGCCAAGCAACCATCCAGAGGCCAGGATGCCTACCCTGAATGCCCTACAGAACTTCTCTCCTTCTTTCCCACTGGAATCAGAAGATTGAGCTGAGTCCTCTCCTGACTGTAAGGGAACGAAAATGATGCTTCATTTTCAGATGCTAAAGAAACCTCCCTAAGCTTCCAGAGAAGCAGAAAAGTGGATTATTTTTATTTTTTTTAAATGTATAGAAAGAATAGAGATAAGATATGGAGTTATGTCTTCTACAGAGGTATCATCCTTATGTCTCTGATTTAGTGGTACAGAGGGAAAATAGGAGGAGAAAATGACCATTTTCACAATCGTTATAGGAAGAACAAAAATTTTATCTTCAACACAGGAAAATTACGGGGACAACAAACATCCAGTCCAGGGTTATTGTAAAGGAGGGGAGAGAAAGACACAGCCGCAGTGATGTACGCATTAGCTACTCATGTCAAATGTGCAGAACCCAATAGCCAAAGCCTGAATTCCTGAAATTCCCAATAGCTAACCTTCAAGAAATATGCACTGTTTTAGCTTCCTTCTCCAATTTAACTTTTACATCCTCTATTTTTATCAAGTTCATTCATTACCCTAGAGCTTGGCAAGGATCCCTGGTTCTGCTAAAGAAAGCCATATACATGCACATTCAACACAAGTTTGTGCAGACACTGTTTTTTCAAAGCCCTCACAGTTCTGTGAAAGTCAGGAATGCAAACACCTACACTTCACAAGAGACATAGCTATAATGATCCAAAACACTCACAACCAATGTGTACAAATACAACCCATCAATACTCACTGAGAAAATACGGCCTGTGACTGCCTCTGCTCCCTGAATCATAATGGAAGAATTATCCTCCCACATCTAGAAGCAGAGACTAGTATTGCACTCGCTGTATCTTTTCTAGAGGCAAGTGTTTTGTTTTTGTTGAGGGTTATCAACATATCTGACTTTTCTGCATGCCCACCACACCTTTGTCTTAACTAAAACACCCATACTACCTTACTGGTTTTAAGTATGCCACTCACCAATTAGCACAGGAATAGGTGGGGTCCTTGTTTGTTTATTTTCTTGTTTTGGTGTGTTCTGTTTTTAAATCTATTAACAGAAAAACTATCAACAGAAACCAGGAACCTGAACCACATGGGATTTTCTTGTTCCACAGCAATTACACTGCAGATCACCAGCAAATAACAAGCTATGAAAGATGTTCTAGGCTATTTTACTGCAGACACTGGGGAGTTCTGTTCTCTGACATGTTTTGGGAACTAATTAAGTAACTCTTCTTGGTCTGAACAGAGATTATTTTCCATTCACTTCACATTCAGAGGAATTCTGTGTTCTTTTTTCAAAGACAGCTGTCCAAAACCCTTCACAATGAAAGTTCAGGGTCATACTTCTCCCAGAAGTATTTCTCCTATATTTCTCTTGAATTTCTTTTCTCCTATTTTTGCTGTAGAAATGTACAGACCAAGCATGTAATTGCCTATATCTGATACATATCTCATTTGACGCAATAAAGAAACAGGTACACAAAAAATGACAATAGTGAGGAAAACTGCCTACAGGGTTGTATGGTTACCTAATTATATAATTTCCTATTAAGAGATAGCACCTTTCCTGCATAGGATTGCGAAGGTAGAGAATTGGTTTATTTGCAGCCTTTTCCACTTGGAACTTCCAACACGTGACATTGTCATCAGTCACAGACATTGTAAATAGAGCAGCCTTTGCATGTTGGCAGTCATTCTATTAAGAAATTCTGTTTTGTCAACATCTTCCATAATACATTACAATAGGTGATGTAAACCTTGAATAAAATACACTGTCACAATTTAGGAATAACAATACCCCATATTATTTGAAACCTTAATGATAACAGGATTTAGTGTTTAGTGTGAAGGATTAGGAAATGGTATTCACAAATTCTTTTCCTTATTACTCACCTTCTCTTTACCCACAGTATCTGCAGGTTCATATCATACTATTGCAACTGAGACGTTAAATTACTGCATTCCCATATTTCATACCAGGAAAGTCATTCATCTGTATTTGCCTTTCTCTGTTCAATCAAAAGTAGAGAACAACTGTATTTACCTGCTTGATGGGGTGCTATACCAATAAATGAAACTCCATCTGATAGGCAGTCTGGAAGCAGACAGGCTGAGGAATTATGAAGGGCTGTTACCTAAACTTGTATTAAAAATGTTAACTGAGTTGAATCCTGTTCCATACCACAAATCAAGTGCTGTGTGAGGCCTGGAAACTTCAGATAAGTGGTTCAAACTTTATTTTTTCATTAATTTGGCAGGTGAGTGCTGCTGAAGTACAGTACCAAAAGAGAATCAAATGCACTCAAAGACAAAAAAGCATCCAGTCTACAACTTGTGCTGGATAGAAAGAGAAGAGACAAAGGTTTCTAGCATAATTTTGAGCCAAGAGGTTTGGATGGTTTCCAAACTTACCGAGGGTTACCATCAATAGCATCAATTCATATTTAGAAATGAGTAGTGACTGTGAGCTTTTAAAACTAATTATGAAGTTCATTCAAGTATTTTGCTATGGACTTTTGTAAAAAGAAGCAAAGCCTTTGCAAATGAGCTAATGGCATTAACAGTGAAAGCAGCGTGCTCTCCATGACTCACATACAAAGGGTAGCTCTGTTGGTCTTCCTGAGGTGGTGAAAACTGCAGATTTCATCCAGAACTTTCCGCCTAGCTAATTCTCAACTTAAAAGTCACAGGATTTCAGATATCAGATCATTACATTTTAAATGCAGGTCTCAGATAAAGCAGTGCTATCATACTTTGGACTCTTTTGTGAGTATTTATAACACTCCCTTCTGTAACAAGTGCTGCAAAATGAGTAAATACTAGCATAAAGTAACTTAAATTTTGACACCTCCTCCTCTATTAACTCACAACTTCTTCTCTCATTTAGTTTGCAAACGAAGAACAGAAGAAGCAAGGCAAGCATAAGGGATGTTTCCCATTGAACACACAGGCATTAAACATCTGGTGCCTTTTCCTGCAGCCAAACATAGCTGGCAGCAGCTGCCTGCCCTGGCCATCAGCAGCATGCTGGGGATAAGACACCATATGTGCCAGCCAGCACCAGTTCACTGCTCCCCAAAACACAACTTTTCGATATATAGCTCTATATCCCATGTGGGGAGCACCCTAGGGCAACACAAGAGTTAGGTCTAAAAGCTTGTTGTTGTTTGTTTGTTTAAAAAAAAAAACTGCTAATGTCCTGCAAGGCAGAAGGAGGGAGGCACCTGCAGCATGCCCAGGTGAAGGCCCTGCTGAGGAACATTGTAAAATAAAAGATGATTCTAGAAACTCACAGCTGACACCCCTAGGGGATTCAGCCACATGTGCCCAACACCCACGTTGAAAACACCCATTTGTGAGAGGAAATCAGGCATCCCCAGGGCAAGACCAGGCTGTTTGTGAGAGAAACATGGGCGCCCCCCGCCCCTCCCCCTGCCAACATCTGTGAAGATGGAGCCTCAGCTTTCAGTACCTTTGTCAGAGGTGCTCAAGCAGCAGACGCCACGGTCTCCAGGCTCTTCAGATGCCACCTGCTCCTCTCAGCTCCCTCAGTCATGTGGTGCCATAACTGCCATTTTGTAGTTGAAGTCCCCACACTGATGGCAGCCAGGTGTGGAAAATCCTGTCAATCACCAGTAACAGCTGCAGGCTGGAGCAAGTACTCAGCTGGGGGGAGGGGGGAGGGGAAAGGCAAGGAATCACTGAAATGTTAATTTAGAGAAGGTTGCTAGAGAAAGGCACCCCATGGGAGGAAAGTATGTAAAGGTTTTAGATTGATGAAGAAGAAAAAGTTTCCACAGAAACCCTGATCTGCAGCCAGCATGGTGGCTGGGAGCTGAGGTGACCGTTCTGAGGAGAAAAATCCCTCTGCTGCGAAGAGGAAGGCAGCTGCTTTGTACAGAGAGGAAAGTTTACCAACAAAGCCTGAACTTTGATTTTGTCTGGAAAAGACAGCAGGTGAAGGGCAATGAGACACCTGATGGAGGACTTGGCTGCCTGCAGGGCCCAGAGCTAGAAGGAGCTCACCCATCTGTGCACACTCCTGGCTTCACAAAAGCCAAATGCCACCTGTGTGCAGGCAGCAACACCTCAGGGCTCAGCCAAAATGACTGCTGGGGGGGACTCTGAAAATACCATCCCTGTGTTTTCTAACCAGCTATGGAATTGCTAGTAAGTCTATATATGGCTGTTGCTGTATTCAGATTTCAGCCCTGCTGAATGCCCATCTCCATGAGGCTGGGGTGGGTGACAAGTATCTAACAGGAGATGAACCTCAGAAGGGTGGCAGAGAAAGTGCCAGAGAGACCGGCATTACTGATCACCTCTTATCACAATGGCCTTTCCTCCTGCACTGCTGAGATAACACACGTGCCTTCTGCTTAGAGAGAAGACAACTTACTGTGGCTGTAACGTTACACAAGTACCTGTTTCTTGATTAGTCACAAGATAAAGATTCATTTCAGGTACTGATATCCTTAATCTCAAATACTTAACTGTCAAAGATGATAGGAAAGATGTTGTAATCGATAATGCTTTCAGTTTCTCAAATTTTTATAATGCTGTCCTGCTACAATTTGGAGAAAAACAAACATTATGTTCTTTGGTAGTTTGACCAGGAAATCTATTAAGTTCATCTTTTAATGCTGACTCCTGGACACCGCAGATAACCAGAATGATAAGATAATTTGCAAATTCAATTTTTGTTCATGAACTTTCAATTTGCCTTTGACACATAAAACCAGTAATTGATTGGAACAAAACCCAAGGGAATCTGAGATATAAGGATATGACATGTCACTATTTTCTGACATTCATAACTGACCTGCAGAAAGCTAAGATATGCAATAAATTAATATAAAAGCAAATATACATATTTTGATCATGTTTTGCCAGTACCTCATCCCACCAACCTGTTACAACTGGGAAAGTAGACTACTACCTAGTGGCTCCCAGTATTGTCTTACAAGTACCATGCATAGATTTAACACCTACAATAAATATGTCAATATGAAACTCTCATCAGTATTTATTTACCTGTGGATGTGAAAGATGGTGTGAAAATATAAGCCACTCATAAAAATGCAAAATTTATATGCATATAATATATATGCACATATAAATTATGTGCATATAATAATGCACATAATTTATATGTGTGGTGACTAGCTCAGTTTATCTAGAATGCTACTGTTTTTTCTGTTTGTTGAATCACCTGTTAGTATGGATCATGTAATGTTTCAAAAAGTTTGTTAGCAGGGAATTCTCAGTAGAGATTCTAATTCTCAGAATTTTCCCCTTACAATGTTGTACTGTCTGTGTGAACCTTGACTGCTTGCTAACCGCAGTATTCATACTTTTTTGTTGTTGTTTCCTAGACAACCACTCCAGGTTCCCCCCAGAGCTCTTGCTTTTGTGTTCCCTGATTAAGATGTACATGCTGCCTTCGGCTGATCATATTTGTAGGAGTAGTATTAATTTTCATAGGTGTGATATTGATTAACTTTTTATTTTCTCAAACAATATTAATTCCAATGTTTTATAAAGGATGATAGGATTACATGAATTTTAACTTTGCTAAATTATAGTTTCAGCTCCCTAATGTGGAAGTTATTCTAATTTTTCTGCTCAAGGCAATTTTCCATTTATACAACAGACTGATTGAATTCTACTGGTTCAGCTTTTCTCAATTTTTATGCAGACCAGCCATAATTCTAAGGTTCTCCTCTTGTCCTGAGCACTCCCGGAGCAATTTTTTCAGTCTCCTGATAATGGTGTGTTCTGGGTTTGTGATTCAAATTTTAACTTAAATATAGATGGCAGAGATGTTGCTCTTTCTCTGTGGCTACTAATGCTGCTTCCAGTACTTCCCACAAGTTTTTCTGACAGTACAAAGGCCATAACATCTATGTCCTGTCTTCCCTTGCCTTGGTCTTTGGGTAGGTGATTAAGTTTCAGCTGAGGTCAATTTTCACTCTACTCAAGTTTAAAAGCAAATTGGGGGACAAGGGAAGGAGGGGTAGAACCACACTAAGATGGTTCTAAGTGAATATGGTGAGCTTCTCCCTTACCATCTGAAAACAGATCTCTTACTTCAGCAGACAGATAATCCTGAACCAAAGCGAATCAAAAACATAGAAGAGGAACCATGCTAAAAACAAACACACACACACGAGAACATTAACTTAAAGTTCAGGTTGAGTTTAAGTGCTTTCCTCCCTAGAAAAACATCTTAAGAATGTGCCCAATGGGCTACAAAATCAGGAGCCCAAAGGGAGCTAAGATCTGGCCAGAAAATGTAGTATCTTCATATCTTTGCACAAGAAAATTACATTCCATTGTCTCTCTAAGCACTTACTGTGTTAAAATATTAATATGCAAATTATGTTGTTTTACAAAAAAAAGGGAAAAAATTATAGATTGAATCTTCATTGTCATGAGTCTACAGTTCCTAATATAGCTACAAAATCTTACTTATTTGACAATGCATATCTGATTTATATTTCACAATTCATTAAAAACTTTAAAAAAAAAAAGCCATATTATTTCTAGTATTTTTACAGCATTTCTTCAATTTTGAAATGTTTTGTGAAATTTTGAATCTTACAGCATGTATGCATATGTTGAATGCAGTTATTTTGGTTGCTGAAAATTTGTCTCAAAATTAAGTAGTCTATTTTGCTTAATATGAAAAGCTAAAATACCATTTCATGTGAATGAAAATACAAGAATCTGAAGCAGAAACCATTACACCTGCTTTTCACCAATACAATAACAAATAAGCAAGAGAGCTCATTTTTATAAATCTCATTCAGTAGCCACTACGGTGTTAAATGTTTTATGAGGCAACCTGGGAAATACAAAATGCATGAAAGGTAAGTGGAATTTTCTGTTGTTTTTTTTAATAAATATTGTTCCTCTTGGGAAGGAATGTATTACTTATGCTGAAGGAAAGCCCACTTTGCTTCATGCATTTTATGAAAATTTTCAAGTATAACTCAGAATCTGAATAATATCTGAAATCACTACCTGAGTAAGTTTTTTGGTGTCTCTTAAATTAAAAAGATCACTTCTTCAAGAATAATGGGAGACAATGAAAAATGGTTTTACTGCTTGAAAGTAATTCTGGATCATGAGCCCTTTTTTAAATATTGAACTAAGTACACAATAGGTTTTCCATTTGGAAATATGCTTTAATATATATATATATATTTTATTATTATTATTTTTTTTACAATTCCATTTACTGCTGCTTTGTTTTCTCAGGTGGCTCTTTTGGGGGGAGCATTATACACAATCAGTCAGCTTTATATGTTTCAGAATTGCTTCTGATGCCTTTCTTTCACACTAAAAAGCCTCTGTAGTACATTGCACCACTTTACAAATGGGAATCTTAAACTAGCCCTTTATGTACATATGTAAATTGCTTTCATTTATCTATGCCAGTGGCCTCTATGCTCAAACGGTATGACTGCTGAATGAACAGCTTTTCTCCTTGAATTACTTTTTTATGTCGTTCATGTCTGCTGCCATGCAGTGCAGGGTATAACCACCTAAAGATGTGAGGTGTGCTTAAACTTGGAACATGATTTGGTTCCTAAAAATCCTTGATAATACCTTGGAAATCCTTTTCACCAACTGCCTACTGGAGGAAGAAACATGTTTACACAGATTTCATTTAAAGTCTAACTGCCTCTTTTGATACAAAGAATAGTGAAAGACAAAAAACAAGTTTATATTTGCTTTCATAAGAATAATCTGAACTACCATCTGAAATAACTACATCAACTACAAATTAGTTGATGAAGACTTACAGGACTTGAATATTTCAGGGAACGAATGTCTCCTCAAGATGTTTGCTTTTATTTTATTCTTCAACTAATCCCCCCTTATAAGACCTCTGATCTGTAAACAAAAGAACATCATATGAGCAACAACTGTGGCTCCATAGATTCCCCACTTGCCATTTCCAATTTAGTATCCCTGGAATGTTAAAGCTTCCTCTCAAGTATCTCAGTTTTCAGTATGTCAAAACTAGTTTCTTCTCTCCAACCATAAAAATTTGCTGTCTCCTTAGGAATAAGAGAATAATGTATGTAATGTTGAAGAGGTAGGTGTGAATGACCAATTTTTATAAACTTTGGTCTATATGTTATCTGTTCCATAACTCCTCCATCAAAATGCCTTCCCTGTTCCCTCCAAAACAATGCCATCCTAACTGCCTGTGTACAACTGTGGCATATGGCAGTATCTCCCCTAGTGTCCATGAGTAAGCACATTTTTCATTCTTGCGTTAACAAAAAAAGATAGCACTACACTATCATAAGTTTGATACCACCCTTCCTTTCAAAGGATACAATAATAACAGCCCTCCCTCTGATTCCTTGTAGAACAGGTATCCTTGAGATGACTTGCCAACAGCCAGACAGCAAGTATGCGCTGCTTCACAGTGAGTGAGCAGGCCAAATGAATTGCTTTCCAAGCTGTGTATTATGCAAGTCTGAAAAAGAGAAAAATATGAGCAAGGAAAGCACAAAACAGACACCAGAACAAGAAAAGCATCAGACAATCTCCAGTTCCAAAATGATCCACTGGCATGTATGTTTGCCAGACTTGGAGAAGCCACTCTGAAAAAATACACGCAAACAAAACATGAAAATACATTTTGACTCGGTGAAACCTTTTGAATCCAGAACAAAAGTAATGAATTGCAGAGCTTTTTTTAAAGTTAATATTAGAATACTACATACTTCATCACAGTCTCAACTAGCCTACATTTAATGGGAAAATGGTTATTTCTTATCCCTTGTTTATAGCTAATAAAACATAATAATTTGAACTGTTCAAAAGATTTTCCATTTGTTATAAGGTCAAACTCTACACCATTTACTTAACTAAAATCTAACAAAAGATGTATGGCCACAAAAAAGCATTATTTTTTTCCTTTATTCTCTATAAAGCTCCTCACATTGGCAAAATTCCGTAATTTATGTTCACTAAAACCACATCCACCAGTGCAATGGAAAGACCTCCATAAATGCTAAACACTGTTATTATTATCAATGTAAATCAAGAGGTACAATTCTGAATGAGTAACAGAAGTCAACATTTCTCACTAGATAATGCTATTGCCAGCTGAGATCTTTGTGGTCATATTAAACCACATTGGAAGAGTCTCTTTTCTGCAGCATAAAAGGAAAATAAAATCTTGGGTCAAGGAAAATCTTTGTGGTTTAATCCAATGCCTCTCATATAGGTGATGCCTTGTAAATAACTTGTACCGATGGAGGCAAAGAGACAGAATCATAACAGCAATCAGTAGAAGCTGAAGAGTCCTAAAGTTTTAAAACAAATTATGCTGTAGTCCAGTATTCACAGAAGAGAAATTTGTTTTTTAAAAACACAGATACGAAAAAAAATAATTGAAAAAGACTTGCGTCTCACTTTCCATCTCCATCATACAAATTTACAGGAAACTGAAAGAGTTTTATCATCCCCAACTATTTTAGCAAAGATGGGTAAGGCATGTGAGAGATGTTACACATAAACATAGTCTTAAGGAACTTCTAACTCAGTTCTTCTTCAAGAGCAATAGAAGAATGAAGGAGTCTATAGAATTCAGGCCTTCCATTTCTACATGAGGGAATTGATGGCAGATTTGATTCAGAGGGAAAATGTTCTAGTTATCCATAGCACTGGAGGCAAGATAGCTGTGACAGGATGTCCCTGAGCTATACTGTTCTAGGGATCACATTTAGATTTCTTGCCATTGCACTGGGCCATGTAGGGACACTTGATTATATCACTGACTCCTTTTTAACCTGGGATAATTCATGCCCCAACTCCCCAAATACGAAAAGGATCAGTAACATTTATTTTCTTTCATCTAACACATGTAATGTCTAAACTCTCGGTTCTTATATGTATGACTTTTCATTAGTGGCAAGGATGGTTATCTTGAATATGTGTATATATATACAAACATATACACATGCAGATACAAACAATTTTTTTTTTATTTTTTATTTTTTAAGTTTCTCATTTTAAATAATTTCTGATACTCTGCGTAGAAGGTACATTAAGGAAGCTTCATCTTGTCAATTGAATATTATATTATACTTATATTATACTTATATTATACTTCTATAATATGAATATTATATTATACTTCTATTTTCTTTTCTAGTTTGTACTATCTTTAAAATACAGAACATTAATGTTCACTACAGAATGTGTTTATGTATCTGCACTAAGGAGTCATCTAAATCCCACTGAAGTAAAAAGAAAGCCTCACAGACTTCACAGCATCCCTGACCTTTCCCTCACATCTGCTCTCCTCTTCCTACGCATACAAGTACACAGAGCCAAAGGATTTACAAAGCAGGAAAACAAATGGAGTCATATGAGGCATTCATACTGGGTCACATCCCTGCTCTGACAGGGTACAATTTAACCTCCAAGTGAACCCGATTTTCATAGACCACGGTGAACACTTATGTAACAATGAATTGTTAAAACACAAATATACAAAGATCATACAAACCAAGGGAAATGTAGATTATTAACTGGTATTTAAAAAAAAATACTTTTCACACTAGCTTATCTTGATCTAAATACTATAAAACTACAACCTTGGCACTATTATCTACACGTTAGTTACTTCTCATCTTGACCAGATAACTTATTTGATAACATACTGATGATCCCTATGCTCTGAATAATTTAAAAAGAATGTGTCTCAAGGAAAAGCTTCAGTGTTAAGAATATATCTCTGTAGTATGGTTTATATTGCCTTAGAACTGGATCTGTATGCGGTCAGCCCTTGCACAGCCAGAGGATTCTTCTGTGAGACACTTCTCAGTGGGATATTGTTGCTATTTCTCTCTTTCTGAATGTCACAATTAAGGATTTTTCAAACTGTCCCTGACAACAGTTATAGTAAATTGTACTGCACAGCTTTTTACCTCTCTCAGTGAGAAACTTCTCTGTGACAATTGTAGGAGTCTATACAGTGAAGACAATGTAAAAACCCAGAAACATTAAATGTGCCCCCTCTTTGTCTTTTATACTTTTCTTCCCTTATTAAAATGTTTAAAATTCAATCACATTCCAGCTCAGTTCATCTAAATGGAACACTACATTCCTGTTTAGTAACATGTGCAATAACACAATACATGTAATTCATAATCCAAAATCAAGTCCCAAATTAACATGGTGGTAATAGAAAACTGCTTTTACCTCCTTCCTAATATAGGTATGCTATATACCGTACAGTGTTATATGTGATGCAATTTTGCTTTTATAAAACAATACCAATTCAATAAAGAGAAGTGTGACCAGAGAGGAGAGAGAGCTATGATCTATGGGGCAGTGAAGACTGACCTTGGTTATTCATGAGGTTTTTTTTCATAAAACTCCTTCCTGTAGGAGAAATCTGATGGCAGAAGGAATCTTATGTGAAGTTCAGATTCAGTAAATAGCAAAGAAGTTGAAGAATAATCATTCTTCTCTATAACAGGCTGTTGGACATTACACAGTTTGCAGACTTCTTTCCACTGAAATTTGACTCTCTTACTCATCTTATTCTATTTCAGTAAATCAAGAGATGACTCATGGAAAATCAGAATCTAGGCACAACAGAGATACCAGATAACGAGTCATTTGTTTTATACTGGGAATATTGGCAAATTTACGTGTATACAAGCTGACTGCTCTCCTTAGTATGCAGTTAAGCTTTTGACTGCTGGATAATCTCTTTGCACCTTAATCAGTTGCACCATGTGACATTAGGTTTTAAAACAGGCTGGTTTTCTTATGGTAATAATGTACAGCTGATTCAAAAACAATTGTTAAGTCTAAAATTATAATTAAAGATACATGCCTATTGCCCAACTCATTTGTGCTTTTTAAGAGCTGTTTATTACTTGTTTGAGAAATGTTTTCAAACAGATTAGTTTAAAAACATTTCTGTCTATGGGAGGCATATTCAGACAAAGTATAAATTGCTTTTCCATTAGAATCCAGTACATGGGTTTCAGATTTAGTCCTCTGCTGAGAGAAGCATCAAATAAAAAATAGGAAAGAAAAGGTGAGGGAGCTCAACTATCAGCTGACTGACATCTCCTAACCTCCATGAAGTGACCACAACGCTGAAGTTGGTTAGGGTTTCTTTTGCTGTTGTTTGTCTAATCCTACTCATATCTAACAGTGTTTTTTGTGAGCAGTAGCCAAAAATGTATCTTAAACAAGAATCTGGAGACAAAGTGCAATGCACTTTGTAAAAGATACGATTGCTCTTGCTACTACTTATGCCAGTGTGATATTAGCATTGTATGTATTAGTGAGGCATGATATTAGCATTTGCATGTGCTTCATAGCATACAGTAGATCATTGCTCCACGTGGCATTGTCCCTGAACCTTGCTGATGAGTCTACATAAATACTAAAGCTAGCCTCTGTCATTGTGTGCTCTGCAGGACCTGCAACACAGTTCTTTGTGAAAGATAGCAGTTCTGGTAAACTTTTGTTTTCAGCTGAACGTTTTGTGGTTTTGTTTCTCTCAGTCATCTCGTATCTCATGCCAAGTAAGTTTCCAAAGGGCAATCCCAAACCTCTTACAGCCCAAGAACTCCAGATTAAGGGATTGAACTCCTTGAATGCTTTAAGTAATTGATAGAAGTGGATCCAAGGGTCAAAAACAATCTCTCTGGACCTTGTAATAAAAGAATCCCTTCTGTTTTCTTCTTTACTTTTCTACTCTATTCTGTTAAGCAAGTTCTTGCACTGGCCTTATCAATGTGCTATCTGAGTACATTTCTGACTTGTGTTCTGTTCTTATCTTACTCTCTCAAAATAAATCACCTGTGCTCTAGTATTTTATCTGGGGAGGAATTTGTTTTACATTAGAAAGAAGTGTTTGTATTTTGAGGTTCTACAATTAGATCAGAAACCATAGAGATCTGCAATTCCATAGTTCTTGGACAGGACGGCAAGGACTGTAGGTCTCTGTTCTCTCCAAAATTACAGGAGAAAGCGCTTAGCATCATAATCTCTACTTTCAAGCTTGTACCCCAAGCACTGATCTGATGCCCAGCTTTCAGAATTGTCTTCAACATTACAGGTATCTTGTCATCATCCTCCAGTAGTTGTTTCACAGACAGACATGCCACTCTCTCACTCCCTCTCCTCAAACGAACAGGGGAAGAAAATATGATGAAAAAAGGCTAATGGATTGTGATAAGGAGCAGATTAATTAAAGGAAAACTAAAACAAGCAAAGGCCACACAGCAGCAAAAGTAGAAAACAATTATTCTCTACTTCCCATCAGCAAATGCTGTTCAGCCATGCCTTGTGAAGCTAGGTCTCCACATGCATAGCGCCTGTTTGAGAAAAAAAAGACACTTTCATAACAAGATATCCCCTTCTTTTTCCCCTTCCCCAGCTTTTGTGGCCAAGCATGACACCATACAGTATGTTATATCATCCCTTTGGCTGGTTTAGGTCAGCTGCCCAGGTGATGTCCCCTCCCTACTTCTTGCCCACCCCCAGCCTACTGGCTTGGGAATGAGTCTTGGTGCTGTGTCAACACATTCAGCAACAGACAAAACATTGGTGTGGTATCAGTGCTGATCTTGCTGCAAGTGCAGAGCACAGCACAGCATGGGCTTCTGTGGGGAAAGTTAACTCCATCCCAGCCAGACCCAGTACACCCCCTCATCTTATTTTTATAAGATCAGGAATAAAACCCTTGCATCTTTCATCAAAACACCCTATGGTGTATTTTATCCAGCCAACTTCATACATTATAAAATATTTCTATACAGGCAGACTCCTTTCTTTTGAAATCATTTTAAAAACAACTTGCACCTGAATGCAGACTGAAGGTTTCACAAAGAATCCTTCACCTGTGAGCACCACAGAAGAGCTAAGTAGTTTCACAGACAAGTGTAAGACAGCTGCCTCCACCCTACTGGTCATATTGATATTTCATATATTAACACCTCCAACACCACTGCCTTCTCTCTTCATGTCGCCTGCCCATTATACACAGACCGAAAGTGGGCCAAGGACACATTGAAGAATTTTAAAAGTTAAATCAATGTTTGAGTCAAAGAAACAGAGTACTGCTGCGTAAAGAAGTCATTTGGCACAGGAAGTCACTGTCAATATATAAATAAAGAAATAGTCTGAGTGTGTAGCAGAATTTCATGCTTTAGCACAAACAGACCATGAGCAGAGGGTGAGTTTCTAATTAACAGAGAATTGCTATGGTAACCAAAGGTGGTCACACATAATTGGGCGTGAAACCACATGAGGCTTCATGACAGAGGTGTCTGCATATATTATCCAGCACATTTTCTGTTTCTTAAATAGAATTACATTGTCAGGTCAGACAATGTTTTCCATATTTTATGTGCCTCCTTTTTAGCAACCAAAAATGCATCTCTGTGGGCTTCAGTGACAATTTCAGCTCTTCAGCACCCTTCTTACAGCCAAGACAGCAGAAGTCTAGATGCAACTCCCTCATGAGTTAACAAGCAACAAGAAAGAATGACATTTACAATGTATTTATATGAGACTCAAGAAGGGGTCTCTGCTCTTCAAGTGATATCAGAATAGTCTATGTGCAAAGACAGGCTTCTCATCCCTAACTTTGGTCTTGACCCATGGGTCAAGACCAAAGTGAGGATGAATGGCACAGAGGAGCAGCACAATTCCATGTGTTGGCTGAGCAGAGCAGTCAGGGACAAAATCAGCAGCACTCTTCAAAATGGGAGTGTGTACACTGTCCAGTACCTTGATATTACTGTGTGTTAGTTAAAGCAATTATTATTTAAAGTTTGTATTTTGTTATCATGAAGAAAAGAAAAAAGATCATCGTGGAGACTGAAATATTCTGTGCAACCAAGACCAGTCTGGTAGGAGCAGAAGGAATGCTTGAAACTCACACTACGCTGACACAGTGACTCACCTGCAGCAACAACCAACTGTGATTAAACAAGTTTACTTAATTTACGAAAATTATTTACAAACTGAAGCACCACCTACTAGACAGTTTAGAGCATTATCTTAACTAATTAGATTATGCATTATCTATGCAATGAATCACATATTATGTGTGTAATGAATCCTAATGAAGATTAAAGGAAAATCTCATTACTTCAAATTGTTCTGGGACAAGGTTTCTAAGAAATCTGTTAAATCTTTCTTGAACACATGGATATGAATAAAAGGTCAGATCTTGGACTGACAAATCCGCATTTTGCTGTACCAGCTGCACATAAAGGGCACAGAGCTACTTCAAAGCATTAAATATTCCTCCTAGTCTAGAGGAATGTTGTGATGCTCTCAGGACAGAATGGATTCAGCATTGAGGCAGATAGGTAGATCAGCTCCTGCAGACTTCCACAACTGCAACTGAGAGAAGCTTTGAGACTTGATTCTGTTAAGAACATTTTCAGGATTTTAAATTGCTCTTTTTCAGTTCACATTTTACTGGTTCTCAACGCACATTGCATTTGAGTTTCTCCGTATCCAAGGAGTCAGATAACAAGTTAACATACACTTCACAATAAGTCTGACTTAACATGTTTTTGTTTTCCTGTTGTCTACAATTCCTGTTGTCTACAAACCAAGCATGTATCTGGTCTGCATCTTTAAGTGAGGTAGTGGGCTGTCATTGCTCTCTCCACATACCTGAAGTGGCTGCTCACCCACTCTGAAAGTTCAGCATGTATATTAGGGCATTAGGGAGTCAGGAAAATATCAGGGCATTAGGGAATCAGGAAAAGTATATCTGACTGAAAAATAGTCAAAGATAACTCTAAACTCTCACTCAGCACTGTACTGTCAATCTAGCTGGATTCCGCTGTTTCTGCATGTCCAGATTTCCCATTAATTACACATCAGCAGGGGTTTTGCATAAAATGATGTGGTCAAAGAAATTTTCAATTACTAAGGGAAAGCAGAGTATCATGGTCTACCTCTATCATGCAGGGAGGAAAACTTTGCCCCTGCTGATTAGATACAGCAGTTGACAACAGATGTTATTTGTTAATTATTGACATATCCAAAGGGTCCTATGGCTTGACAGAATGCTGAACAGATACATTATTTACTTTGTTGTATCTCATCATGGAACATATGGTGGCAGTTTGATGGAGTACAGATATCTTCTTTGTGTCTATTCCTACACTGAAGTCCAAACTCCTTTTTTCTTTGCTTCTTGCTGTGTCAGGAAGTGTGCTTTCTTTTGTTTTCCTTTTTTCTAGTATCCAATTACCCTCTATTTTCTGATACAGTAAAACTGCTTAGAGGTACTAATGTATCATTTGCCAATTCACACTTTACTTTCACCCTTAAAAAATACCAACCAGATGGTTTCAAAAAAATGCCAATTATGTCTAATATATTGTTTGAAATTAAAGTACCACTGCAAAATACCTCACATGTTATTAACTGCTTGAAGCTATACGTAGCACTTTGGATGCATGAAAAACTGCGTATTCCATCACTGTATTAAATAGAAGTCTACTGAGAATTTGAGCTGCTTCAAGATAAATTTGAGTGAATAGCTAAATTGTATGCTACAAATTATTAATGTGTATCTAATGCTTAGATCTGAAAAGCAGCTCCTTCAAATAGTTCAGCAGCTTAAAGAGCACAGTAAAAAGGACATACTGATTCTTTGTTTAGTCTTACAGTTAAGAAGTAGACTTGCTTGTGTACATCAATAGAGACAAGATACATATTTCTGATGACAAAAGTTTGAAGTGTTATCTGCTGTAACTTGTCAACAGAAAGGTACTTAACTATATTAAGTGATATTTAATTTCCTACCTATCTATAAGCCCGCATTCCCACTTTGGAAGGAACCTGGGAATCTCCACTACTGAAAATTCATTTTCTTGTAACACACAAAATTAGGAACCTTAATATTCTTAAATTAGTTTCCTACTAGAAATTGAGATGTTGAAACTGTCACTGAACTTCACACACATGCGAAAGATTTAATTCATGGATGAATTAGCACTTGGAAAAAGTATGTAACCAAGGGAGTAAAGAAGAGTTGTTTTAAAAATTATATAACAACTTATAATAAATTGTTTATAATGCACATTATAATTTATAAAAATACACAATTATGTAATAATATGTAATAAAATTTACTATTACATTGATTTAACTCTTTTCTTGCTAAATTCTCTCAACCAGTATTTTTCATAAAGTGAAGCTATATAATATGAAGGTGAAGTCTATTTTACTTTAACAGTAATTCCAAAAGAAAGGCCTTGTATTTGACAACTCTGGCAGATGCGAGTTCGATTTGCTATAAAGAAGCACATCTCATGCAAAGCTGATGACTTAGGACTCAGACACTGAGGAAAACAAAGCCTTCTTGTACCTCACCTGCATAAAAAAAAAAAACAGATAGCACCAGGAATAAAATGAACTATGAAAATACTCTTCAAAGAAAAAATGAACTAGTGACAGTCAGATGAAGCACTCTGTAAAGAGAAATTCACTGGGCATACGAGTTATAGAAAACTGGGGATGGACAGGTCTTTCTGATCCAACAAAAACTCCCAAAATATCACAAGCTCAACAGAAGAAGGTGTAAAGAGCAAAAGTCCCAAGAGCACAAGTAAGAGTACATATAGCTTCACAGACAATGAAAAAGCACAAGCCACTGCATGCCTGGCACTTGGGAAACAAACAAACAAAAAAAAAAAACCACACACAGAAAGCTCAGAGGCTCACGCTACTCTGTAAGAGACACCACCGTGTGCACACAGCTGGGGAAGAGCATAATGGGCTGCTCAGAAGAAAGCTAGATGGGACGAAATCTAATGTGCAATTAATTAATGGCCTAAGTTAATGTAAATTAAAATACTGGGAATTTTTTTTTAAAAACATTGAAAATAGCAGGAGTATTCTATTGGTAGTAAAAAGAAAGTTTTAATCATCCTACTTCAGAACCACACACAACAAATTCTTACTAGTATCCAGATAAAAAAAATGCAAGAAAAATTCAGAAAATGAGCATGACAAACACACAGACATGCCATCGTTTGCACAATTACTTATAACATAAAATCAAGCATAACTGATTTTTTTTTATATTGTAAGTCATCTATTATTTTAATATTTGAAAGAGAGCAAGTTTACTTACAGTATTTATTAGTTAGAAAGTCATTGGGAAAGACTGACGAGCAGTAGCAAGAATCTTATTTTAAACATTATCTTGAAATAATCTTTGATCTTTTCTTCTGGCAGATCTTGTCTGCAAAGCTTTCTCCTCATTTCCTTAAAATTTCTGGGGGGAAAAAAAGCAGGAAATCCTGTGTGGGTCTTTTCCTGAAAAGAGAAAATCCTTAAAATCTGTAGGCCCATATAGAAATACCAAGGCAGTGCAAGTCCCCATATGCAACCTAATCTTCACCTTTCCAGGAAAGGTGAAGATTCCTTTTGTGGAAAAATTAGCAGAACCTTTAAATTATTTTGCTCTTTCTGGAATTTTGAAAGCAGTAATTAAGCAGCAGTATCCCACCATCAGGACAGTAACAGTTAAATTCATCTAGACGCTGGTTTTGCCACAGGCCTATAAGGGTTTTTACATAAACTCTCTTCTTTCCAGGCTTCTCTGGCCCAGGTTTCTGAATCTACAACATGGCACTAGTTGCCTTTCTCCTTATGATCAGACTTTACTCTTCCCACAGCAGCAAAAAAGCTCAGATGTTGTTAGACCAGAAAATAAAGCTCAAGTGGCCAAGAAACACTTTTTTAGAACTGAGCCTTGTTCCACAGGGCTGAAATTCTGTACATCCTGGCACAGTGAGGGCTTTAACTTCTTATAGCCCAAAGACAAGCACCTGTCAATAACCTGGAGCTGTCTGTGGTCTGGTACACCTCAAGCAGACAGAAACTGAAGAATATGGCTTCAAGCTATTTGTTACAACTTCATAAGTATAATTTTGCCTAAGATCTTAAATAATTGAGATACAAAAAGCTTATACTCCATAATTATTAGTAGCTATTATTAGTACTGGCAGTATTCTAGAAGTCTCATCCACATTTGCTTAGAAACAAGAAAATCCTACAGATTGTAAAGACAATTTCAAATAAAGTTCTGTTATCTAGCTCCTATAAAGATACCTCGACTACCACAGTTTTAAAAGATGTGGATGCCTAAACATCATTATGAGTTTTACAGTAAGTGTCTGTACAACTTTTTTTTTTCTTTTAAAAGATGAGCAGTTCAACTAATTAGATCTCTGTATAACAGTTGTGTCTTGAAAATTTTTAATTGAATTAATCAGCAAACTGTTCTGTGAGTACTAGAATCAACCAACACTACATCTTCTTAAATTACAGCTTTGTTTGTTAGCTGGAAATTGATTAAATGTATACCAGGGCTTCAATTTAAAACTTTCCTCTTCAACGAAGCATCCAAATCCAGCAGCTCATTTTCACGTGATATGGAAGCATCCAGTCATTAACTGTATATGAAAGTGTCAGTCTGAATAGCCAAATACATCAAATCTCAATAAAAAAGAAAACATTCAAGAAAAAAAAAACTTGTAACATAGTTTTCCTTTCTGTTTTACAGAATGTTCTATATATGTGATTATAAACTGAAATATTCCAGATTTCTGTCAATAAATACGGCTTCTTGTAAGACGATATAAGATTATTTAACAAATTAAAGTCTGACATCCATGTACATCATTCTAGAAATTCATTGAAAAAATGAACAAATCACAGAATCATTTACGAGACAGCTGAAAAGACCAAATAAGGTATAAACATACTCTATTTCAAATGTGAAAAGATGTTATTTTTTATTTTTGTCCTTGTAAAGTAGTATATTTCAACCAGATTACAACAAAGTTACCACAGGATATTTAAAAAAAATACAAGAAAGTATTTAGAAAATTATATATGTACATTTGCTTAAAAATTCTATAATGTAAACATTAGCATAACAAGATAAAATAATATTACAAACCATTTATTAATACTTAGTTGAATACTGTACATATATATGCTTTAGAATTAATACAATTTTTCTTACAGTTTAAAAGGAACAAAAAAAAAAATTCCCCAAAATCAAAAGGGAAATCCAGCTTCTTTACTTGCCAGCAGGTTTGGTCCCACATACAAGATACTTAATTGTTTATCTCAGTGTTCAGGAAGAAAGAAAATGCAGCTTTTCAGAATTAGATATTCAACCAAATTTGCATTTCTGTAATTTTTAGTGTCCTGAATAGCTAACACTTTTCTCAAGAAACCAACTACCACAGTCTAACTTCTGTCATGACACAGACAGCAGTTCTGAAACCTTGTTAAGCAAACTGATTCCTCCTACATGGAATTGCAATACATTTGTTTAGATGGAAAAAAAGGTATTTTTTAAGTCCTGATATTTGCAGCAATTTGTAAATATGGAAATTCATTCCTCTCTAAACATTTCAATGGTGTTTTCTATGCCATTATTAACCAAAAAGTAAGCTACTATCATTAATTAGAAGTATGCTCTGATTATCTATGTTATCTATAATTGGACAGAATAAATAAAAATACAATTAGTGCAGAGTAGGAAATAAATGAAATGTACAGTATCAGACCACTGTGTAGAGAAAGTTTTTATCTTCCATTCAATATGTGAAACACCAAGCAGCTTAACTGATATTTCTATATTTCATATATATATAATTTCGTACATCAAAGTTACTCTTTCAATACATAATGCTAAGAAACTACAGAAATGGCTACATATTCATCAAATTAATATTCCATGTAGTGATACAAGGTGTTGACTGAAATATCCTAACCTACAGAAATTGAAGGAGAAAAATCTTTACTCTCTTGAGTTGTTTAACCACTTTTCCAGAAGTGACATTAGCTCCAATACAGAAGTATTGTTGTTTCCAAGGAGAAAAATGTGTTTGCAAAAAAGAAAAAAAATCTTCCTCTTTCTTTTAAACTGCTGTTCCACAGGCTTTTCTTGGGAATTATAAGCAGGTAACTGTATTTCTATCCACAGGTATAGATTATCTGTCCTCAGAATTACAAAATATTCTTGTAATTCTCCACAAGTGTGGAAGGGGGTAGGCTGAACATTTGAAATGGCAAGAAATTTATAGCAGAACTATGATTCCTGCCTGTTTTGAATCAAAGAGAACAACATCCATGTCTGAAAGCACTAATAACTGATTCTGTTAACAAAATATCATTTTTTAAATCATTAATATGTCCTGACAGACAGTATCAGTAGTTCACGTGGGGCTTACTGAGTCTCATTTATTATTAGCTTGCTGCTCTGAGACAGTCAACCCCATTTATTAGCAGGTTCTTATTAATTAATTTGTCAGCTACCATGCAGATATCGCTCTATACAATAAAACATTTTGTAATACAAAAAAAATGTACCTTAGCAATGGGTCACAATTTTGAACCAATTATCTTTAATACTGTTATGTCCTTTCTCTAAATACTTGTATTAATCCAGTCACGAAGGTTTATGACTTGTAGTAGGTTCTGTAAGATAGTATATATATAATCTGATTACAACTATCACATCAACAACATATTCCATAAAAAAGACTGGCTTTGAAATTATTAATCTTCCTAAGATGTGATTTAATGGACATATCAATTTAAGCCTTTATAACTATGCCAATATCCTGCCTCATATAAACCTTGGAAATTTATTATAATTACTGAGAAACTTGATTTAATGCAAAAGCAAAGCCAATACAATGCATTCTCTATTATAAATGACAAAATCTCTAAATAGATGAGGTTCTCAAAAAACACAGTTAAAAATTATTTAATTTATACTAATACTGATAGACAATCACATCTGCAAAAGATGCAAGTCTTGCCTGACATGTATTTCTTAGGAAATTGTTCATTTTGCATGTGATAAGAGAACAGCATTAAAACTAAAAAGTAATGCCATTTATTTTCACAATTTATTTTGAATAGTCATTAAAGAATCCAGATGACCAGTATGTCTAAATATAAAACAGAATTGAAATGGAAATGATACTGCAAGTTTCTCCACACTGCCTCATACCATGCTGTAGTCCAAGGCTTGCAGGAACAACAGGGATCAGATTGGCCTGAGCCCTCTATTCTGTGATTATGGAGATGTTCAAGAACTGGTTGCACCCATCAACTCACTGTGCATAAGCCGTAGAGCGGATATAAAGATTTAAGAGCTCTCAGATAGTACAAAAATAAAAAATAAATGAGATGTACAAAAATGGTAACTAAATGCATGGCATTAGGTGACACAGGAGGAAGTGGTATGATCACTCAATTGGTAGAATCATTGCTACAGTTACAGGTATTTTATAAAATCAATATATCCATCCTAGGATTCTTAATAACAGCTGGTCATCCTTTGTCAACAGACTTCCCTGATTTTGTAAATAAATGAAAAAGTGGAACTTGTGACAGAGAATTACAATTCTCAGAAAGACAGGGCATTTTAGAATGTCCTGAGGTGCTAAAAATGTGGGCATTCACATATGTTGACAGATATCAACACCTATCTCCTTGCAGTCATGCAAGCACCTTACTTCAGAAGTAACCAGGTGAATAGGGAAAGCTGACTTGTGAAGAAAGGCTTAATTTAATTAGCTTCTGAGAAAATGGATTAGTAATGCACCCACTACCCTACCTTGTATCACAAGGCAAACACTGCAGACTGTAATCTTAGGAGCTGATACACAATTCAGGTAAAGTTAATAAAGAACAATTTGTACACAGTAAACAAGCTTAGTATTTTCGTGTGATCTACATACATACATTAGAAAATAAAAGAAACAAAATAATGAGGAATGAAATAAGAGCCAAACTAAAAAAAATAATAATAATAATTTAGGCTATGCTAATTGAGAATTCTTACCATTTGCAACTTTCTGAATAAGGAATCCTTTAATTTGTGACTTATTTCCTGAAAATGAATACAGCCTCACATGACAAACAGATAAATCACAAAGCATACCACACTACGATTTCTTTCAGATTTACTTGCAATTCGGTGTTAATAGATGTGTCATATTTCTACTAAACAAGGCTCTATTTTCTGAAAAGTTAATTTAAAATTGTTTCCAAGTGGGACCATCGTTACAGCTACTTTTCCTTCCAACGAAGGCAAACTTTAATGTGTCAGCAGTGTATCAGACTGAAGAGTTTGGAGAGGTGTTAGCTGACTAGATACACACTTTCCATCCTTCTTCAATAAATGTGTTGTTTTAGTTTACACAAAACACCAATAATTATTTACCTTTTAATAAAAATAAATAAAAAAAAAATGGCTAGCTCCCAAGCTGCCCTTTTGGATTCTGAATTTTGTACCAGCCCACAGACACTACTTGCTGTATGTAATGAATCCCTACTTGAGAAGTGTCGCAAAAAGACTGGACCATGCTTGGCTAAAGAATACACAATGGTCACAGGTCTGAAAAGCAGAAGTTCCAGTTTGCCAGAACTTTGATAGAGCACTGATGTAAAGAGTTTATTAATCATCAGTTGTTGTTGGGGTGGCTTTTTTTTCTCTTGCAGGGTAACATGAGATTTTATGATCTACTGATGGGAGAATTTAATAAAATTAACAGATAATAAAATGACAAGATACACCATGTTAATGCTCTCCAAAAGAAAAACTTCTGAGAAGAAAGATATTCTTACACAACGGAAAACCAGAATACAATTGATAGAAAATTTCAGCGTGCGCTGCTTAAACTTAATGAAGAAAGGAAGATAGCTGACACATAATTAACTGCCTGTGGCAGTACAGCTAATGGATGCTGAACTGGATTCCAGTTAATCCATGTCAGGATTCATCATCACTTGTAATAATTCTTGTCAATTTTTTTTTTCAGTTACTCTTGCAGCAGTACCATCACAGATTACTGTTCAGCGAGAGGTGATGGGTAACAGGCACTTTCATTACAGGCAATTCTTAATTATCACTATGTGAAGGATTTTTAAAAAGAGTAAGAATTCCAGCTGCCCAGTTAATGATGAAGGACTGTTCTGTAGCATCAGTGACAAATTAATAATAAAATATAACCCAAGACTTGAAAACACTTTTGTATCATGCTGATTTTGTATATACTTGTGGTGGTTTGTAGAAATTAATAATATTGCACCCAGCCTTATAGCAAGACTGAAATTTCACTAAGAATTATTACATTCTCTGATTTTAAAGAATTACTTCCCACAAATGAAAGCTATTGAGAACACCTAACTAGAAACATAGAAAAGCTATTTTTACACCTGTACTGTTTTTCCCTTGTCACCTACTTTGTCAAGTTTTTTTAAAAAAACTTTTGTGTGTATCAGAGGTTTACAATAATAATTAAAAAAAAGTATTTCTATTTACAAAAGGTAATAAATTAGTGAGGTTCTTTCAAGCACATCTTTCTGACATATTAAGTAGTAATAATCATAACTGTTCTTTAAGGAAAATAAATTGTGGTGACACGATACCCATGTCTGGACCAGAAAAATGTACATGTAGAAAGTGAGACAAAACAATACAAACAAGGAATTCAGAAGAATGTAACTTCAGAAGAACAAAGGAGAATATGTGCAATGCAGCTTCAGAAAACAAATAAAATGCCTATCTGTTTGCTGAGCCCCAGTGAAGAGCTCTTGCATTCCTTTTGAGAAAGTGATTACTGCCTTCCAAAGTATTTAATCAGGTTATGACCCTTAGTTATGAATGTCTCCTTTCAGGATTTAAGTTGATGCAGCTGTAGTCTCTTCAGGAGCTTAAATTATAAATATAAGCTAGGAAGGAATCACAGAGCAACTTAAAGTACATGGTTCCAGCATTCACAATTACGAAAAAGGGTCAAAGATCACCACTCTGAGGTTCCAGGCTTCGGGGCTCTCTTTGATGGCTGCGAGACAGTTTAGGGAAACGGGTAGTCACTCTCGAGCGGTTGATTTTGCTTACTGGTTCTCCAGAAGGTGGAATGTCACTAGGAAGAAAAGAAAAAGACAGAAGTAACTAGTTTATGTTATATGCAAACTATTAAGTCGTTACTCTCAACATGAAAAAAGCAGATGTTATGAGAGCCTGGCACATGACTGCAAAGTACAGCACACATCTTCAACTACACAGAATTGCATTCTTTCTACTGGTATCTCAAGTGTGAATTACAAATGAGCTCTTTCAGAAATGAGAACTAGTAGAACTTTCAATACTTTATGGAAGACTGCAAATTACAGGATAAAAGCGTATCTCTATGGGTTGCAGTTCAGAAATGGTGGTATAAGCATTTTGAAGTGATAAAAGTACAAGCAAAATAGACAAGAGCTTGCATGATGCTCTACTTAACAATCCTCTAATTATGGATGGATGTATCATCACGTGATGAAGTGTATTAGCAATACATCCCTGTTGGGAATTCTTCAGTCTCTTCTGACCCACAACAGACTATAGTCTTAGATGAATGAGCCTTTTTGAAAAGGCTCTGAGAAGAAATACATTAAGTTCAACAACAAGCAGTAACAGAAAATTCCAGCTTACCTAGGTGATATTCAGAGGCTATAGACTCCTCGGAAAACTACAGTATAAAGGGATAGCATTGTACTTTTGCCATTCTCTTAGAGGACTCCACATGGTTTTTAATTATGCTTCTTAAGTACAGATCAATAAATAAAACTAAATTTTGCATATTGCAACTCAGCTAGGCAATAAAATTACACAGCATACAAAGTCAAATGTACTTTTATAATTTAAAAAAAAATGTAATAACTATCTTCAGAGTGAGTTAATAACAAGTCAATAGTGGAAGAATCGTTCTTCTGCAGTTCTTGCCATATTAAATAAATACACATATATGATATATGGATATATTTAAAATCACTGAATTTACCCTATGTAGTTCCCTTTCTCCTGCAGTGACTTTCCTCCCAGCTCAGACAGCCCTATAAAAGCTGTAGGCACATGCAGGCTCCACTCAAGCTCTTTGAACACCTTAGAGATCTTAGCAAAGCAAAGGCCTTTAACAAGTCCTGGGACTGAGTGGAAAATTCACTTGCAGGAAGCAGAGTATTCCTGAAAGACAGGGTATCACTGGTAGCCATTACCTTTGAAACTACAACGCCCATATTTGCTGCTATTTGCTAAATAGTAATAAAGCAGTACAGAGAAAAATGTGTCCAATTCAGATGTTAAGCGTTAACAGAAAACAATAGGAGTATTTTTAATGACAGTGTATTTTACTTGTCTAGCTTTCCTTGCAGAACAGCCTAAAGTAACAGTTAAAATAATAAGTTAGATTTTTCTGAATTAAGATTCACTATACACATAATATTGAGTCTTCCTAGGTAACTAGGAATTTCTTCACATGAAAAAACTGCATAAAACACCTGTGGGATACACCTTCATCTTCTTTAATAACAAGAATAATAATCTAGATCTTTAATTCTATATTTTTCTTGTCAATAAAGTCCAAGCTATGCAATTAATTTACCATATGTTATTAATTCTTGGTTGCCAAGGATAACAGGACTTCCAAACCCAGTCCTATGATAAGTTATTTTGAAACTCAACATTGCTATCTCAGATGCTGTAGAAAATTTTGATCATTTGAATCCAATTTCAGCTATGCTGATTATCATGGATTGCTTTCAGTAACATGAATATCGTTACTCTTTATACTATTTATTCTCTCATGTTTTCTATGTATTCTCTAGTGTTTATAGAACAGCATGGGGTAGTGGTTTCAGAGGGCTGTGATTTTGTATTAAGTGTGTATCTTTCAGAACATGTAAACATAAAAGCTTCTAAATATCAAATATACAATGAAATTAAAACATTTTTTTGTCTTGTTGGACTTTTCTCAAAATAAATTAGGTTAATTTGCCAGCAGGATGGACACCGCTGATAGTGCTTTAGTTCTGTCAGGCTGACAGACAGCTACTTTGTGGCTGTATGGTAGTTTACATTGCAAAAGAAAGCACTGTGTTGTGTGCAATTACTATAATTCGGTGATTGCTTTTTTGAAACTACATTTTAATACTTAAGCTCCTCCTGCTGGCACATCCACAAAATGACATTAAGGTCAGCCCAACGCAGAAGTCACTCTTCCCTTGTGGAAGAAAAATACCATTAAAAGAAAAAAGTGCAAAAGATGCAAAATGAATTCCCCTAAAAGGAAGAAATATGAACTAATATCCATCTGTCTTCATAAGAATGGCTGAGATAGTTAGATCATTTTAGGATGGCTGCATGATCACTGATTTATGTAAATAAATAAATAAAAATCACAAGTAATTCTGCTAATTTAAATGATACTACTCCTAAACTAGATTTATCTAATAATCAAATTAGAGCTAATTTGTCTTAAATGTCTAAGCTAATTTTTATCATTACAATCCAAACTCTAAGATAAATCACTGTGTTACACAGATTTACAGAAAGCAGTTTATAACCAAGGAATTATATCTTCATGCATCCAGCACAAAAAGACAAACAAGAGCTGAAACAATTTCAGCTGTTATTGCTTGTTGGCCTGATCCATTTGCATGGAAATGGAGGTTGTATGATGACAAAAGGTTTAAAGTATTTAGAGAGAGAAGTCATACATTAGTCAAGTATATATCTTAAGTTCCTTTCCTTCCTCCCTACTTCAAAAACTCATGCCATCTAACTTACTTATTTTAGCTCTAGTTTTTTGCTCTGCAATTAAAACCAAACTTTCAAAGAATACCCAGAAAGTGTAACAAATAAACTTGGGAAAAGAATGAACAACCCCCCTCAAAACCAATGGTAATAAAGGAGGAGGGGAAGATTATTCTTCCACCTCTTCTGTCTATTGTTACCAGATTTAACAATTCTAGCTCTGGCCTTGAGGTCAAATGATACTTATAGAGTCTCTGGCATTAAATGAGACACTTTTGTCCAGAGACACTGCTGGACAGTTCGGCAGGTCAGATATTCTATGAACTCTTGGGCAGAACTATGAGCACCTTATGGCAATCCTACCAGTTCTTCTGGCAAATGCACATGAAGATGAAATTGGAACACTTGTTCTCAATCTATTTTTAACAATTTGCATTTTGGACTGAGGAAGAACCTACATGCAATGTCTTCAAATCCACTTTCTCATTTGTCTCATTCAGTGAAAGCAGTCTTTCAGTTAGTATTTTTGGGCATGATTTAGGGTTCACCCGTAGCTGACAGTTTTATTCAGACTAAAATACAAATTTTAAATATGTAAATCTAAACCAGCATGTAGTTATTTTAGAATAACTGTTCCAGAACAGCTATCCCCAGTCCCTGTGATAAGCACTTACTCTTCAAGTCTACATCTGATATCTGAGCTACACCACTTCAGTTTTAACATAATATTCTCCTTTTTATTCTATTACCTTCTTAGCCACTGAGGTCCTAACAGGGTTTAATTTTCCAGACTGAGTCTGGCAGGCATCTGGACACTTGCCAGGCATGAACCTGTTCAGCAGTGGAATGCTCAAGCACTAGAGGCTCCAGTTCTCTGCATTCTCACCTTGTCCCAGTCTGAAGAGAAAAGCATCCTGCTGAGAATCAATTTCTTCTTCCCACCAGGTCACTGTTTAGCTTTTAAGCATTCATGATTGATCTGCTCAGCGTTTGTTTGGCTACCAATTCAGATGCATTGATTTTGTCTAGGTGTCAAGTTCTGCCTGAGGTGCATCTATAGAAAACAGCTTAAAATAACTAGTCTTTTTAATCAGCTTCTGGTTTCTTCATACCCTTCATTCATTGGCTCTCCATGTATCAAAATGTAAAGCATGCTTTGTGTGCTTTTCTTTACATGCACCTGGAACCGCAGCATTCTTTTAAATGACATCATGAACATTTACATAAAGAAATTTATTTCTCATCTCCTTTTCTACTCTTCAGAATAAAATTAGAGAGAGAAGTAAAAATAAAGTAACATGCCTGAAATTGGAAATACTTTCAGTCTGAATAACAGTCTGAAATTGCAATAGAATATAGAAGCAATAAGCACATCCGGGGAGTGTAGAAAAGCTCAGGATCAGGTTGTTCACGTATCTCGCATGGAAATGCATCTCTGGAGTCACTCATGATCCTAGCTTTGCCTGAGTTGTGTTAAACAGCTCATGAAAAAAAAAAAAACCATCAGCAGGCAGATAAATTTGATGACTTTTTGTTGACAGTTTCTTGTGTGATTCATATTTTCATTTGTCATGATAATCGAATTGCTGGTTAAAATCCCAATACTTAATGTGGTAAACTTGATTCAGTCAGCAGGCCTCCTCAAAAAGGTAATATTAAACAAGGCTTATACTATATGATGAGGTCCTTATTAAAAAAGTGTAATTCTGATCTGCCAGTACACACTTTAGCACCTTCTTCTGCCAACTACAATCATCTCTAACAGTTGCTTAGTGGCACTATTAACTAAGACTCTGACTTCATCAAATCATTTTGTATACTTTAGTAACTCCTGTTACTCTGGCTAATATATTTGTTTCCAGTTGCTGAAGTGTAAAAATAATTGGAGCCACATTCCTATCTTCATTTCCAATTATACAGAAAGGAAATACAACTATTAATGAGAAGCAGTGATCTTCATCTATTAATACAAATGACTGGGCTGGGAAGTTTAAATAGTCAACTGTTTATATAAGAAATAGAACAACATGGGTAAGATAATCCCTCTACAGTGTAATTTGGCATTAAAATTCCTGAAGACACTCTATTAGAGCAAAGTTGTCAAGTTAAAACAATTATTAAAACAATTCCCTTCAAGATTAGAACTGAATTGACCAAGAAATGAAGAACATTTATTCTAATATTCTATTCATCTGCTTTATTAACATGCAACTCCTTCTACTTGAAAATACACACTTCTACAACACAGTATTCATAGTATATTCAATCTCTTCTTGCTGTGAAATAATTTCCAACTCGTAATCATGCTTAAATTTGTTATAATCAAAATGATCCTAACTTGAATGTTCTCATGCTACAAATGAGTTTCCGTATCAGCATGAAGACTTTCTTCATAAACATCATCTGCATTGATACTTGATTTTTTTTCCATAAACCATGACACTTTACAGAATTCTGATGATTGGACCTTTTTTATTCCACTGACTTTACTTTGAATTTGGCATACCAAGATACTAACTGTCCAGTGAATGTTTAGAATGCATTAGTCACAATCTATGAAATGAGGACTATCCATGTGTAATTTTGGATGGCACACACACTCTTTCATTCAGGAAATGCTCAGAACACTACAAGAATCACCTTTCACCAGTTAACATCTAAGCACCTAAGGTGTATTACATCTGGGAGTGGTTATCTTAGCTGAAATACCACCAAAAATGGAAAATAATGATTAAATACAGTTTTGAAGCAAATGATCCCTTCACAACTAACTAGAAAGCCACAAATCAAAAATCAATGAACATGCATATAAGAGAAAGTTCACTATAATGTACTACTTATTTATATTGACATAATTATTCTGTGTATTGCAATGACTAGTTAAAGGTGGCAAGTTTGGCTACTGTATCCATTTTCCCCCAGGAAACAGCATTCTTCTCTACGGGGGTTAGCCGAATTTGAGTAAGCATTATAATCTACCACTTCTCAGTGAAGTGTAAGTGAATGAACAAATGGTTTAGAAGCATAACGTGTTCCAAGGTTGTTCATATAAAAGGTAGTATTTGCTTTCAGAAGAACAGTGTTTGGTGAATATCTGGATTTGCCTTTTCCTGTTAGTACTGTAATTATCTTTAAGGAAAGCGGAGAAAGCTCTAGGATACATTTCTATTAAAAACCACTGAGGTAACTAAAAACAGAAGACCTGCATCAGGATTCACAATGTACGTGAAAATAAATGGAGTAAAATTCCTGTTTGACGAGTAGCAATTTCAGTGTGCTGAGACAGCAGTGCTTTACAGGGAGGCTAGCCAGACACCTCCTCCTCCATATTCACAAGTTGTTTGCATTGAAAAGTGACACGGAGACAACTTTAATTACCAAATTAGCTTCTAAACAGCCCATGATCGATACGTTTGGCATTGGAAATAACAACAGAAAGCTTACAGGAAGTGTGTTCTCAGACATTAGCATATATGAAGCCAGTAAAAGGCATTATATATTTACCACTCTAACCTACACACCTCTTCTTTACCCAGAAGAGGGAGGGAAAAAAAAAAAAAAAAAAAAAAAAAAAACTTCCATCTTTCATGCCAAATGGTGAAAAGAGAGATTTACCATCTCTTCCAATTTGCCTAATTGTGCCAATAGCATAAAGAGGAAGAATCTGAAAACTTGGAAAGTTTCTTCTCACCTGTCAATGCTTATCATTGCTTCTGAGCTCACTAATACACTTAATTTCAGTGAAAACCTGGTTCCTATTTCTGATGCACTGCACCATGTCTGACTTTTAACCCGCAACACCACGTAACCTAGCCTCTTGGGGGACGATGCCCTGAGACCTGTGGGCTGGCAGCACTGCAGCAGTGACTGGTTTCCCATCCTGGAATCCTGCCACCTACATTTCCCTGTAGAGAAGCTTTGTGCCTTCCATGTTCCTTCACTCTGCTTGACTCCAAATTCAGCCAGGCAAGAATATTTGCCCACAAGCACTAGCACTTACACTTTTCAGGATAGTTTAAATAGTCTCCACTGGAATAACATAACTTATCTGTCTTTGCTTAGTTTTGCAAGTAAACTGCCCGTCATAAAAAGGCACCTGCACAAATTGCCATGTTTATTTCATTTTTAAAAACAAAACCCTTTTTTAAAAATTACCATAACAACAAATGGAATTATAAAGAAAAGTTGTGATCAATACATTGTGTTTTGATCTCCCAAGAAAGTGCTTGAGTTTTAATTGCTCCATCAAGTTAAGAGGTATCAGCTGCTTTTCTCAAGTATTTTTCGTTTCTCATGAAGATTACACCATGACATTAATATAGGCAACGAGGCAGAAGAGAGCTGACATGACCATTCTCATGGCACATCTAGACGTGTCCCTGAAATATCATAATGTTTCTGGAAGATATGCTAGCAATAATAAAAAGTGAAGAACAGTGCTTTATAGCCGTTGCCTTTTTTTTTTTTTTTTTTTTTATAATACTAAGGGCAAGTTCCTGCAGCCCAACCAGAAGCTTGATACTAATAGAGATTCATGACCTAAAAACTTGAAAATATAGGATGTTTTCACCTCAATCTTTGGGAGCTTTTTGATTGTTCTTAACTTTAGACTTATTTTTAGTTTCCCTAAGCTAAAATATTTCAAATTGAGTTGGATAGCACATAGAAATAGAGCACCTGCAGCTGGAAACAATCACAGAGAGGGATTTGAGACTTGGTGTACTGAAATTAAATGTGTGCTCTCCAAATAAACAAAAGTAATCAAGATGGGAAAATATGTATAAGTACAGAATTAAGTACTGTCAACAGAATAACAAGGGAAATGCTGACTTTGTTCTTGGTAATGAAGACAAGGACTAATGTTTATATTTCATCCAACACAGAAAAGGAAGCTAATCAAAGAAGGTATGATGCTGCCTGGTAAATAACTCTGGGAGCCAACTTGGGATGCAACGTTCCTGTTGGATTAGAGAAAAACTAAACAGACAGCAGGCAGGCCAGCATGGAGAAGACCACAGTAGTCAGCAACCAAATCAGACTTTCTGTTTAGTCAGATTTCAATTATTTACTCTGTAAGAAAGAAACAACATGTCAATGATAAACATACCCCCACTCCCCCAATGTTTTGTTTGTTTTTTTTTAAACCCATAAAGTTAACCTGAATCAAAATTTGCTGCCATCTCCAGTAGGATTTAAACACACAGTAACTTGCTGGCCATAAGCTCCTGAAGCTCCAGTGCAGTTCTCCAGGTATCATCAGATTCAGAACCTTTACAAAGTAAATCATCTTGGTCCCTCTCTAATGCAGGTGCAACTTTGCCAAACTGTTTAAAATAAAAATAAATGAACTGCAATTTAGGACAACGGTCATCAGCTGTGACTCATGTTGCTGGCAGCTGTTTAAGTGCAACTGCAGTGCTGGAGTACATCTGCACAGCCACTGGGCAGGAGCAGCCTGGGGGTTGCTCAGTGTTCCATTTCTCAGCTACGTGAAGAAGCTTGTTCTTAGCTACATAAAGCAGCAGCAGAAATGGTTGCTGCCCATCTAGATTTGATCCATTAGGAAGTTATGGGATCACTAGAAAGTCACTTTCACTTTTGCCTATGAACTCCCCAGGAAGCTGTTCTTCTTGTCTCTCTAAGCTTTGTGGCTTTCAGCCACTTCAAGACTTTGGCATTGGCAAGACTAGCCAACCTTGATAGAGGACGTTTTATGGCTTTGAATAGATGTCAAGCTAAACAGCAACTGAAAAAGCTGCTGAGATATCACCTTCCCTGGTTTAGAAATGGATCAATGAAACATTGTATGTAAAAATCAATATTATACATGAATGGTACAGTACCAGGAGGCAGTGAGATGATGGAGAAGTTTATCTTTTTTGGGATACTCCAGCTTTGCAAGCAGCAGGAGGAGAGAAAAGTCTTAAAAGATACCATACACAGCACATGCCTATGGTTCCTCCTTGCAAGATTACTGTATGGTCCTGAAAAGCAAAGGCCTACACTGACACAATGTGAAGACTATTTAGCCCTAACACAGGTGATATACATCAACATAACTGCAGTAACAACAGTTCTACAGTTGGATATCAAAGCATTTTTTCCTCTTACACATACAGCTACCCTGTGCTTAGAAAAAGCTGGGTGCTGGGGTTTATTGGAGTCCCCAGGATTTAGATTCATTTGACTCAGCTATAGCACTAACAGTAAAAACAAGATAAATTATTCAGTCTGCCTGACAATACAAACCAGTCCCATTTAATTTCCCTTTGGTCATACCTAGCTGTTCTCAATAGGCAGTGCTTCAGGATTTATCTCCTTATTTTGTAGAAGTCTTCTACTGAAAGACTTTAAAAGGAGTCAGACATTCAGAGCTGTTCAGTATATTTATGACTTGCCCAGAAACTGTATTAAGACTAATGAATTAAATCTCTTATAAAGAATTAATTTATGAGTTCTTACAGCTTAGAATAAAATCCCAGAAAAAAAGATATTAGTTAAAATAGACACAGATTAGTAAGAAACGGGCTTTTTGGCTCATTTTGCAGTTGCAAAATTAAATGATTTTATGCAAGCTGTTTACAAGGCACAGATTTCTAACATTTTCTACAGGGAACAGCAACCTCTGCAGATCCACGTATTAGCGGTTCTCATTCCCATACATCAGGCATTTCACTAAACTCTTAAGTGCAATTGCATTACACTTAAAATCTTAATCTAAAAATAAGCCTTCATAATGCTGTTGGTATAATCAACCTCTGGGGCACTGTGTAATTCATATGTGAAGATAAGATAAAAAGTGACTCTGGTCTGCTCTCGGAGACAGTGACATCAGCCATCCCAGTACAAATCCTTCCTGTAACTTCTGACTAAAACGGGGTTATTTTAGCAAGAGTAAACTGAAGAAACCTGTTTCACTATAAAACAGATCTGCATTAGGACTTGACAATCTGCAGCTCCTCTGAGTACATCATCATAGACAAGAATAGTCTGATGTTATACTTAGACCCAGTACTCCAGTCATGTCGTCCCTGGACCATACCATGTTGGCCATACCGAAACAGCTGGTGGATCAAGCACGGAGAGAATAGGTATGCATTTTCTGCATGCTGCAGATGAACTCCACGATGAAGTTACCTCTATTATTTCTGCACAGACCTCAATAGCTGAGGTCATTTTGCAATTTTGAACTGCCATTTGGACTAATTTGTCCCTATAGAGAATGTATTTGGAGACCTCTGAAGCATTCTCACAAAGTTCCTAAACAACAAGCAACAACTATTTTCATTACTAATTTATTAATGAGGTGAAGTGATACGGCAGGGAAGTAAAGACAATCATGCATACCATTAATTTTTGTTACTAATGGATGAGTGCCTATAATTACAATAAGTTATTCTAAAATTCTGCTAACTTTTCATGGATTCTGCTGTCACCACAGAAGTGCCAAATCTATTAAAAATACATCATAAAAATAGCATCTGAAATACAACAGAATTCAATGGGCCCTGTTTATAGCTGGCAGATTAACAAAGCCAAAAGACAAAGCTTCTGTATGATGTTTTGAATTTCAGTGATGGCCTGTAGCTAATTCATGCTGTTTTCACATAAGAGACTGATGGCTGCTGAAATATTTTTCAATATGAGTTCAAATGAGGAAAAGAAATAACCCACCTCCTTTTGAAAAACCATGCAGTTAGGCATAAACAAACTTGTTATGGTCTGAATTAAAGCCAAGTACACACACAAGTACAAAGACACCTCCCTCACGAAGATTGTTTGCCTCATTTATTTGAATGGATGCATCCATTTACCCATTACTGTCAGCATTGCACAGAAAGGAGTATGAATAAGCACTGGAAGACTGCAATGTAAGAGGTATAAACTAATTTTTCTAGACCACATTTTCTCAAGTATTCCTTACAGTTTCCTATGTTAAGAGAAAGGAATAGAGCTTATATATCCATCTGTCAGCTTGACTTCTGAAAAGTCTTTTAGAAAGACTTTTGTCTTTCTTTCTAACTCTTCAAAATCTTCAAAATTTCTACTTGGGAACAATAATTAAACTTAATATTTGGTTGAATTCCCAGCGAAATATCCATTACAGAATTCTTTGTTTTCTTGCAACACTCAAAATTTAACAATTACAGGAAGAGGAAAAATTTAGAAGTCATGTTGTTTCACTACTTTTTTTTTTTTTTTTTTAATCTGCCATTCAAGTAATAATGTAAAATTTACATATGCGGGTATATTTGCACATAAGCTTTCTGATTAAAGGAACAGTGTATTTTCAATAGTTATTCTCCCCCTGGCCTACCACCCCTCAACAGATTCTTCAAGCAAAATTGAACTGAGACGATGACATTTCAGGAGATCTGTAGCAAACATTATGAACTCATGTTTGACAGCTTAGCTTGCGATATTTCTGAGAACGGATTACATAAATGCACTATGCCAAAACTGTTTGCAAATGCCATTCTGTGCCAAAAAAGTGTTTGCAAATGTCACAGAGAACCACCCAATATGAAAAGGGCCCTTTGCTTAATCTACAGTGATTGATTACTTCTGCTCAAGGCCTGATCTTCAGGCTACAGAATACAAACAGTGTTTGACTGATGCTTGCTGTGCCCTACTGTGATTCTCATCAGCAGGAAATGAAAGCATGCAGTGAATTACAAGACTTGTTCATTGTTTTTCAGCATCGGATATCTTGAAAAAATAACATTTTCAATTCCAGAGAGCATCAAAAAGACAACTTAGTGATAAAACAATGAGTATTTGGGAACTGAAGAGAGAACACAGGTCTATTGCCCTGACTATAAGGACATATAGCTAACTTGTTAGGTCATGTTACTCAGATTCTGGTTCCTAAACAACAAATCCACTAAATCATGTTCTCAGTAAAGAATGCTGCTTTGTATATCAACTACACATTTACTGGTCTGTGATTTCTTCCATTCCTCCACTGTTTAGAAAACCTTGGAACAAAAGTGAATTTTTGGATGGTCCGTGTTATTGGAAAATATCTCATCAAGCTTCTCTGTAATAGAATTCAAGCTGAAAATGGCAAGTCACAGTTTCTCTGAACTTAAGCCAAACCTGTTGTTTTTCCCTACAGTTATATGATCAGCTCTATCTGGTTCATGAGTTTTTAGGTACATCTTTAATATAGTTAATGGGATTATTTTTATAGTTAGAGATTTCAACTTCTTATGGATTTCCAGATGGAGTTTTGTCTAGGTCATGTCATCCAGGCCCGACCAGAATGGTTTCAAGTGATATGTTTTGCCATGCAGATTGGTTAAAGTCAGTCAGAAGCCTTTCAGTTCTTTTCAATGCACAGATGAAGGTTTAGAAACCACCTCATCCTGTGTTAGAACAGCATGGCTTCCAAAACCTCCTGAAGTGCCACAGTTACATGATATGCAATTTCCTAATACTTTAAGTGATACAGTAAATTAGAGATTATTTGGTGTTTTTCTTTTTCAGTTCCATTAATCAATTTCTATTCATTCTGTGAACATATATTTAAGTAAATACTTCTCTCTCCAGTTGTACATTTCAAAATCTAATTAAAAATAAATAAAAAAAAAATCACCAAAAGTGATTTGGAATATGAAAAGTTCAATGAAGAAATACACGGTGTCATCTACTAAAAGCCCTTGTGCTACACTACCTACCCTAAATCTGCTCTCAGCTGTATGGAGAATGTAACTTGGAAAATTTCTCTTCCTTAAAATTTTTTGGGCTTTTCCAGTACTTTGCCTTTCCAAAAAAGCAGATCAGATTTTGGAGCATTCTATCTCTTGCTGTACACAGTGGAATAATACATTGTTGAAAGGGGTCTGCACTAAGGCATTGTTCTGAAGATCATGAACGGTAACTAAGGGTTATGGATCCCAGAGCTCTCATACGCAGCTGCACTTGCACATAGATTGCTATGACTGACCAGATGGCTTCTTACAAAACAACATGTTTATACAATTAGTTTCCAAAACAATTCATGGTGGCACACTTATTTCCTGCAAGAGACCTGCAGATGGTTCCCTTCCCCTACCTATGAGTTCTCCAAAATATATCTCCTGAACTAGCTGTTATGCAATCTTCCGCTACATATGCTGATATGTGACTGTGAATGTCTAAAGCTGGCAATTTTCTTAAAATAATCTCCATAAAGAGAAACTTAACAAGCAATTATAGATCAGCAAGTTCAAGTGCATCTGTAGAATAAATTTTACAGACTAGTAGGATTTTGTAGAGGAACTCTTTGAAAGACACAATTTCATTATTGAGGATTTATGCAGATTTGGGCCTGGGAAGTCTTGTTTAACTTGTATTCTTTGACAATATAACTGCCATGCTGAACAAGGGTAATTAAGTGGCTATCAATGCATCACGTTTATAATTGTCATGAAGTCTGATATCAGATGGTACCAAGCAGGGGATAATGTAGCTTAGTAGGCACGAAATTGCCTCAGGATGAGGAAATTTTGTGAAAAAAAAAAAAAAAGAAAAAAAAAAAAAAAAAAAAACATTGTTCCAATGGATCAGAGATACCCATAGGGTGCACACAACAAGACATACAAAGCAGTGATGTACCTGAAACAGTCCTGAACTATCATGCGATGAATCACACACCATCCACTTTTACCGCTATGTATTCATTCTAATAACTGTCCCTATAGAGACAATTTAGTGTATTATAGGCTGCTGAGAAATTTAAAATATATATAGAGAAAAAAATTATCTTTATATCAAGTAAAAATATTCCATTTGATTTTTTTTTTTTTTTTTTTTGCCAGCTTGCTGCTCTTTGATGATTTGGATGCTATGTAAAAATACGTACTAGGATGTAACAGAATGTGTTTATGGACCTTCTATATCGGAAATTCTGTGCCTATTGTAAAACATTAATAATATTTAGGATTGATTGAAAAGGGGCAGAAGGATGCAGCTGTGGTAGTTTAAAACATAGTAACTCCCACACCATTATACAGTAGGGACGGTATAAACACGTATGTATCTGTACTTCCTTGACTCTCAAAGTTTTGGCATATTCTCAGCTATTGATTATTTGAGTTGCAAATTCCTCTGTGCTCCCCTCTTCTGGAAAAGTCAGCTCCAGTAGAACAGTAGGGCAAATTGTTAGGGACAGAGAAGACAGCCAGGAAATACAGCGTCAAGCTACCACAGGCACACATCTTATCTTGTTTACTACAGAACTTAGGAAAATTCATATAATGAAAGAGGATTAGAGGATTTTATTTTGTATTAGGAATATTTGGAGCATTTTATATATATATATATATATATTTTTTTTTTTTTTCAAGACTCCTACTCAAGTAATCATGCCAGAAACTGATTTACATTGTATGAAAACATAACTACATAATCTCAAACAAAGGATGTGTGAGTTCTGGCTAAGAGTATTAGACTTAACCCCCTTTACAAATCATGTTTGTGTTAGTGAGCACACCAAAAAAAAAAAAAAAAGATGGAACCAATTATTATTATTTGAAGGAAAGGAAACATGCTGTAAGATTTCTTGGCTATTCAACTAGAAATACAATCTATGGGCTTACAAGAAAAGGATTTTATCAATCCTGTAGAGACTTCAACCTCTTTGAAATGTAAAAAGTTAAAATAGTTTGACAACTATTAATAATCATTAATTAATCTAGGAAGGTAACGGAAAGGAGTATTATCATTCTGCATGAAAAATAAAATGCATTTATTTTATGCAAGGTTTGAGTATAACACTATGGTATTCCACCTGGAGACAAACACAATATAAATAGCGTATTAACTCACTGCAGAGCTTGCTGAAATGAGAATATACCTATCTCAAGCTCTCAATGATACTTAATTTAACAAAGAAGAGACTGGTGAATTGAGTTGACAGGCAGACTTTGAAGCTCTGGGCAAGCCTGGCTGAGCTACACAACGTGCATAGATTCAGTGGCACACACAGCTAAAAGACTAGCAGAACGCCAGCATGAATTAGAAGCACAAATACAGTCAGAATCAAGCATAATATTGCATCTGGAAGAGTTACTGATTAGCTTACCTTGGTAAGTGTTCCAGTTTCCTGTACACAGTTCCATAGAATTCATACATTAAGCCTAGACAATAAGGACAGTAGCCTGACACAGATGATATTACAAACATTTGTTCTTTAAATCTTAATAAAATTATCATCTAGATTTAATTTAGTGAGGATGCATCTGTGCCCCAGAACATTTATGTTTCTATATTCACTCACAGTATATAGATAGCAGTAAACTGTTTCAGATCTGTGCAAGAAAATAACTTCTTGCTGATGAAATACAGATGTGGATTCTATGATTTTGGGATGAGTAGTGTATGTATGATGTTGCATGGGGGAAAAAATCAAGATATAAATAGACAGAATCTATTGAATGCTTACATGAGCAAAAACTAATTCAGAAGTATGCAGACGATGTAGTTAGGAATGACAGAAGACTAGGCTATATTAGACTAATGCAGAACATTTTTAAACAGTTTGAATCATCTTTTGCTGCTTTAGACGAAGGCATAAATATCCAACTCCAATTCAAAACATTTACTTGTGCATTTGTTAAGTTTCTAGACCTAAAAGAAAAAAATAATTTTACATCTAGACATCCTGATTTATGCTGAAAGACTGCTCAAAAGCCTAAAATATGCATGGCAATGTAACGTTTTGGAAATCTTAATCCTTACATGAACACAAAGGTATCTTATTCATTGGAAGTAGACAGATACTAAATAAAAAGAACTTCAGATTGCCTGAATAAAATTCATTTCATCAGCTTAGCTTTAGTCACCTGTTTTTGGTGATGCTATAACTTCATTAACACTCAGCCCTGCTTGCACATTCAGGATATGTTTAACATGACTGAAAAAGTTCAAACTATAGACGTAAAACTTAAACGTGGCTTAAGCCATGTTAGCGACAATTGGTGAATATCATTTGATCTGGCTGTAATAAGCCAATATTCTGGGGAAAAAAAAAGCAGCAACCTTATAAAAAAAATACCACACCTGTCACTCCTAACTTAAAAGGAACGAGATTATTTGCTAGGTAAAGGAACTTCTCGAAAATATTTTCAGGGTATTAGAAGGAGAAAATTGGAGCTTAGACAGCTCAGGATTAAAGGAAGAAAGAAAGTTTTGTATTAGCAGACAGAGAATAGGCACACTGAATGACCACCGAGTAGGTGACACTTCTGAAGAGGAGGAATCGTTTCCTGACAATTATTTAATTTGCTCTACACAAGGAGTAACAACTGAATGCAGAATATTTATTACACCAGACCTTTGCATACCAAGATCTTAGGCAGAGTTGAATCTTTATACCCAAAAACAGTATTTCAAAAGAACAGAATAGACAATATATATATCATTTTTCCCATACCAAGGCTTATTTTCAAAGGAAAGATAAAATACCTTCTTCATAATGGAGAAGTAAAAATTCTGTGCCTATGGTGACTTCAGCTTAGCTGCCACTTTACTTCACCACCAGTAACCACTGTTACTTCAGCTACCACTGCCATTTCCAATAAATGAAAACATCACAATGACTTAAATGAAATAGCTTCTTTTCTGTGTGTGTGTGTGCAAACTCCAGTAAAGGAAAACAAATCCCATAGGAGAGATTGTCTCCATGTTTCATTCTTTCCCACTATCTTCCTTTCTCACTTCATTTTAGCATATATTCCATTCATTCACTCCAACCTGCCTCACGCAGTCCCATGCCTCCACTGCTTGTACTTTGCTAATTCACTCTTTTAATCCTCACATTCTCCAGTTGTGTTTTTTTTTTTTTATACTAATTCACACCAACAGCCCAAACACAATTTATTGCCCAACACTTCCCCATCTATTCTGTTTGCTTCTAATTATGCCTAATTCTTCTCTCATCAAACTCTTACGCTCAGTCGATACTACTTAGCTGAGCCAAACCTCTGTTGCCCAGAAGTCAGTCAGTCCTACAGCTCCCCATCTAAACCAATTCACTCCTGCATTTAACAACCTACACATCGACTTATCTCCTTCAAATCAATTCACCTATTACTGCCCTCATTTCACGTTTTCTTTACTGCAATATAGACCTCAGCTCCCTGTTGACTCTTTCAGGTTTTCAACCACAGTGACCTCACTCAGAGTTTTGGGAAGAAACCCTGCTGTTTGATACATTTTTATTCCACCATCCAAAATATATTTTGTGAAAGCTGCGAGTTTAAGGCGTTTCTAGTATACTTTTTCAGGCTGTAAAAGCCTCCTGAAAGGTCTTGCTGGAAAACTCCCTGCAATTAACAGAACTGCTCCTGTGAACAACTGCCGACTCTTGCACGGGACTTGCAATCTGGACTTCTCTGCTTTTATGCACGGTTGTTAAATTAATTTAATCTAGAGCCTAGACACTGCTGTGTACCCTAACATATTATGATACCTTCTTGTGTTAAATTCTGTTCCTATGTGTCATTATTTAATTTTATTAACCAGTGCTAATAGACAGTAAAAAGTGAGTATATTGGTACAAAAACAATGCTTACAAGAAACATCCATTAACTCTATACTTGAATGGCTGGGCAAGTTATATTACTATAGCCTGACAAGAAGAACTTTATTCTTTTATTCACTTCGGAATATCATGTCACTTTATAAGTAAAATATTTCAAGATGGCTGCTGACATTTCTAGAAGAAAAAAAAAAATTAATACCTTACTGCATAATAAAATGCTTTCATGCTACCAAAAATGAGGCCAGTACTTTGACACACTGTACACAATTACGATAGCATTTCTAGTATTGGGCTTTTTGTAGCTAGGATTTGAAGTTGATAAAGACCTTTAAAGAAGATTGGATCTATTGTTTATGAAAGAGATATGGGAGTCAGGTTTTGTGTTTATAATTAGAAATAGCTATTAACTTAGCTAACCAAAGCCTTAGCAGATACTTGCCAGTTTGGGGAATATGTAATAAGTGTTTTCATACAAATGATTCATTTTTGTTGCTGAGCAATAGAATATAGTTTGATTCACATTGAGAGCCAAAACTACAGATCTCACCAAAGGACTTCACATATTTTCCTCAGTATAATGCCTGTATGTCTAAAATCTTACTAGTTACCTCTTTCTACCAAAACAAGTGATCTCTGCGTGTATTTTAAACACCTGCCTTGCTCTACAAATTGGTTTCATACCTATGTAAGATGTATCTGGGAATGAATGACAGTTTTATCTTACAGTTTACAGTTCATAGCCTTGTGTTGCATTATTCTAATTTACTGGGCTAATGTTTGCTGTAAAAATCCCAGCAGAGAAAATGGACAACCAATTGCATTGTTGTTTTTTTTCTTGTTGTTGTTGTTTGTTTTGTCTGTTTGTTTTAATGGACGTCAAAGGAGAATAGCTCTTTTGTCACTGCTGCCACTGGAACTGAGGAAAAATAAAAACAAACCCTGACCTTCAAGAAAGGACTAAACTTTCCAGCCAGAGGAAGCAGAAAGAAACTGCTTTCCCAAAAAAAGACACATGCTGCAGAAGCAATAATTGTCAAACACAGTGAAGGTGATGGACACTTATGAGTCACAGTCACTTGCAGAAGTGAGACAATTCCTTTCCTATTCTACAATATTTTTCCTACCTGTGATTACTCAATGTTGGATATCAAGAACTGGTACTCAAATGTATTGACCAGTCTTTCAACTAATGTTTTACTGAAGATGATTTACAATATGAGCTATTTTGATTTCTCTGTGAAACACATTAAAGATCTGATTTTATTGCTGTAAGTTAACCTGCACTTCTGATACTCAGCCTTACAATTACTTCCTTATTGACAGAAATGTGAATTTAAACTGAGAACTGTAAGACAGAAAAACAGGGATGGCAGAGATGAGTATTTTTGAAGGTCTCTTTTCTGGTTTAATTTTATCTTGACTTCAAAGTGAAAATGAGAATAAATGTATTCCCTCCTTTCCACCCCGCTTCAAAATTGCAACTTTCTTTACTGGTTATAGAGCCCATACTTCGCTACCAATTTCAGAAACACCTGGTGCAACACAAATGCCTCAATATATGAAGCGTTCACTTTTTAATGGGGCTGTGCATGGGACTTGTCACCAAGGAAACTGGCTCACTGCTCTAATGACACAACTTGAACTGGTTGCGCGTTCTTCTTGGAGAAAAATCTCAACCTCTTCTTGCATTGCTACAAGTTAAAACTTATGGAGAGAACCTGCATAGATCAGGAAATCTGCCTGTTACCAAGGACTGACTGAGTTTATTTGCAGGCAGTAAAAGAGTGAGACGAGAAGGAAGAAACAAATGTTCTTGACAATGATGGCTCCTCTCTCAGAATGATCCTTCACTACCAGTCCCGTTGTTAACTAGGAAGAAAAAGGATGGAAAGTGATGGCACAACTCCTGGGGCCAAATCAAAACAAACAAACAAACAAACAAACAAAAAAAAAAAAAAAAAAAAAAAAAAACATTCAAAAGCATCTTGATCCACACAGCTCCTTAGATAAACTGAGCAACTTCCCATCTTGACCTAAGTTTCCTACTCTAAGGAAAAAGGGTCTGCAAAATAATTGTCTTGTACAAACTGGGAGCCAAGAGTAATCAAGAGCGACTGAAGAGACATTAAACTGTATTTGCACCTTATAACCATGTTAAATTAAGAAATGCTAGGTGAATCGATGATTTTATATTTTCACGGTAGGCAATCTGGCATTTTGACTGTCTCCTAGAGCCTTTTTTATTATCTGCAAAAGGGGGATGGAAATAGACCCATCAGAAAATGTACAGCACATTTAAAAGCTCTTTGTAAAGCCCTTAAATTCGCTGTAACATTGAACATGCCTTTGTTCAACATAATCTGCATTTATTTCAGAACACAGTTCTGAGCGTTGAGTGTTTATAAAGGAAACAGATCTATTCCAGCTAGGTCTGAACAGCAACACAGAAGTCCTTTATGGCTGCTACTATCAGTCTACTTGCTTTAAATTACTGCCCCACACACTTTTAAACCACAAAATGGAGAACATGTCTTGTACATGTGAAGGTAACAACATACTACATCCTCTCCCTCATATGTTTCAACAGTTTTCCATACAAAACATCAGTATTGTCTGCTTTAACATTGTTTTCTTATCCAGCATTAAACATGAGTTCCTACTTTATTCAGAGTCAACTATAAAAGATCAAAAGCCCTCAAATGCTTCAAGGGCTGACTGAGAAGCATTCACTTCTAGTCCAGCACACAAGACATTATTCCTTTCAGAGGCACTGCACTGCAGAGGTCACTCTGAAGACACCAAAAAAAAAAAAAAAAAAAAAAAGACCAAAATCTACTTGATGGAAATATGCTCATTAACACCTATTTTTGAGGCCTGTCAAACAATTCATAGGAATGAACTTTGCAAGAAAAGTCTCACTGTCCTTATGGAGATGTTAACCAATATAAATCAAGGTATTTGAAAGTGAAGTTGATTTTTTTCCCCTTTACGGCAAAACTCAATAATGAAGACAATAAATACAATACATGAAACCTCTCAGTGTTATGGAACTGCAATATGACATAGCAGTTTTACTGTGCATTACACAAGAAAAACACTTTGAGTTGTCTTAGTCCTGGCACAATATAACACTGAGATACTTCAGTAGGGTGAGTTTAGAAGGATGTGTTTCTGTAATACTTTCAACATTACCCATAATCTGGGGGAGAAAATTATTTCAATTGTACTCTGAATACTGATAGGCTTCTGCTGAGGATTGCCTCAAAACTGAAACAGTAAGGAAGCGCAAGTGAAAGCTTCCTTTATGGAAGCTTTCCATTCCATTCCATTAAGGAATGCAGAAAGCAAGAACACAGTGAGACAACTACAGCTTTCTAAAAACAATTGACTCCAAGTATTTTAGTTGTAAATTGCCACTGAAACATCCACATAAGAATAGTACTTTTTTGCAATAGAACTTCCTGCATTATCTCAGCATGGTAATAAAATTTTAGATACCTAGGATATTTTTATTTCAACAATCATCAGTGCTTGGCAACAGTTCTATTGAAAGATAAATATTGTATAATGTCTCTACATAGTTTGATGAGTAGATCAATCAATTAACATGGCAATAAATTAGCTTCATTACCATGTTTCAGGTATTATGAGGTGCTTTACTAATTAAAGTCACATATTTAAGCAAATGCTATTCCCAGACTGTTCACGTAAATTATATTCCACTTTACCAGAGTGCTCGCTTACTATTACAGACTATGCCTGAGATTTGCTAAAGAGATGCTGAACTCTTTCAGTGCCAAGCTGGTAACACAGGCTGGTCTTCAAAGGATGTAATCAGATAAAAATCTGGCCATTGGCCACAACAGTTTAGAACCTATTACATGAATACTATCATTTACTCTATTAGAAGCCACATATATATATGTACAATAGCTTTAATAAAAGTGTCATGCCATTACCAACTTTTTTTTTTTTTTTGACATATTAATCTATTCAGAATTGCATTTTAAACTTCCTTACTTCACACAGATATTGTTTGGCAGTATTTCAAGGTTTAATTATTTGATTTTGAACGTTACTGTTTATCAGATAAACACCTGCACCACCAGCAGAACACTGGGGCTGCATATAGCATGAATTCCATGGACAGGACATTTTGCTGTCTTATTACCAAATGCCCCAAGAACTTTCTGGCTGCAACTGCAGACTGAACATGTGCTACAGAATGAGCAAAACAAAATTCCAAAATAGAATCATGCTAATAGTATTTCTCAAATCACTTATGCAACTGAAGTGATCCCCTGTTATCCCCACACACACAACTGATGCAGCAATGCCATGTCTCCTAACTACATCAACTCAGTGACTACTCATCACTCCCGTAGTCATATCAATACCTGAAATCCAAGCTAACATTTTCTTCAGAATAAAATCATAAAATAAAAACTTCACTGCTGGGTTGACATATTTGTATGTATGTGTGCAGGCTTTCGTTTAGTTAGGTTAGATATAGACAGTCTGGAATTCACTTAAGAGAAGGGATTCCTATCATTAAATGAATGGACTCTGTATTAACTACTATTTCTGCTATTTTACTTACATGATACAGAAACACAGCTTACAATTATTTTGTTTTCTCATAGGATCATCTTTTGTAGCTTTTCATCCAGAAAGACTAGTTAATTAAGTGCTTTACTGCTGCTATAAATATATTATTATCAGTCCAGCTAAGAAAGTCATAAAGGGAGAAAATAATTGCAATACCTCAGAAACCTCTCAGTAGCTATAAAACTGATTTCCTATCAATCATAAAGTGAGGGAGAGAACACTGTAACATGGCATAACCAGATAAGATTACAAAAGACATTTTTCACCTCACTTCAGATTGAGATTTAAAGTCCTGCAAAAGGAAAATATAACTAAATTCTCTTAAACTTAAGGCAAATTAAATTAAGTTCCTTAAACTTAAAACACTTAAAAAGTGCCCATACCTGCTGTATAATACACTAACCTCTCTCAAGAGACAAAGGTACTGAATGAAATATAACTGATAGACAAAATATTTTGAAAGTAACTTTGAAAATGTGAATTTTCAATTTCAACTCAGATTCATTATCTGTAGGAACCTTTTATGCTTGAAAGCAACATTTTAACACTAGCAGTATTGTAGAGCAGGTATCTTTTTCTCTCTCGTACCTTTAATATACCAATTTAAATGCTCTCAATGGTGATGACACACTGACAGTTCGAAGTGAAATAAAGATAAGAAACCCAACAAGACAAATTCCTCAAACCACAAAGAAAACATATATTCTTCCACATTTGATTTTCGCAGCCTGCAAGACCAAAACCAGATACTTGACTTCCCACACTGTTCAGTGCTAAATAAATATTATAGCAATATTTACAGGGCAACTTCTTTGCTCTAAGTGGCTGACTGGTTGGTACCGAAGTTCTCCTGACAATTCGTACCCATGATCACTCTACCATTATCAGAACTTTACCTTCCAGAAGGGAGGAAACATTTACAAAATGAGAAGGAAGGGCAGAAACTGTGAATTTTCGACAACTTAGCATAAAAGACAGATGATTTAAAGACAACCAACACAAAACAAGCAAGGAACACAGATTTTGCTATTAAACAAATAATGTCATCCAGTGAAACGAAGACAACATATTTTTTGAACATTATAATCTTCTAATAATCATTGAGAACTGATGACTGCTCTGGTGTTCAAACACATCACATAGTCAGCAGTTTGTAAGGACCTACTGTAGTCTTTGTTTTCTGATGATTTAGTGAGTTAGTTCTCTTTTCCTTAAAGCATATGTTTGAGCAACTACCAGGAGAGAACAAGTGTCCAACACTGTAGCTCAGAAGAACAAAGAAATAATAGCCATCTAGAAACTCTTTTAACATGTAGCTGTAGCCTAGAAAATTAGATAAAATGTAAATACTTGGCACAGCTGATCTATGAAAATACTCACAAAATTGTATCTACACCATTCGTGCATATGTTTTAATACAAACATATGCATTGTTAAAGCAATAGAGTCAACCAAGTGGCACTATTCTTATTTGAATAGCATTGCACAGCTAAAAGGCCTAGTATGTGTTTTAGTAGTTTCATGATGTTTAGATTTTTGTTTGTTCATATGTAACATCTGTTTGACCAGCTGTTTATTTAACTAACTCGTCTTTGTGCAGTGTTTATATAAAACACAAATCAAGTTAAAATAGCAGGCTGAGATTTTGGGAATCACAGACTTACAGATTATTTAAGTACTTCTGGAGGTCTCCTAGCCCATGCCCCTGCACAAGCAGTGTCACCTAGAGCAGCTTGCCCAGCACTGTGTTCTATCAGGCCTTGAGTATCTCCAAGGCCAGGGTGCCAACGACTTCTCTGGGCAACCTGTTACAGCACCACATCACTTTTTCTTTTTACTGTAAAAGCTTTTTCTTACATTTCTTCTATTTCAATTTGTGCTTATTATGAGGATAACAGGAGGAAAACCTTCACCTTCTGAGAAATACAGAAGCCATTCAAAAATGAAACACTACAACATTCTGTTGAGTTTGTTTTTAGAACTTCTTACAGCTTTTCACATACTTGAAATCATATAGTCTATTACAATTTTTATGCTTAATAATTTAACCTTAAAGACTTAACTACATGTGTAGGAATTGTGACACTTGATTCCAAAGATATATATACATATATTCTTATATAATACATGCATTTACAAAGATCTAACATGTGTGATATTTTCAGAGAGACTGATAAAAATGTGATTAAAACACAAGTGTACTTGTTATAACAAGTTTTATTTATCTGTAACATACCAAACATGAGCGCAAATAAAGTTAAATTTAAGTATCAACAGACAGGGCTTCACCAGCTAGCAGATGCAGCAACCTAATTCAGCAGTGCCAATTCTTGATTTAGGTTTTGCTCTGCATGGACTCAAAAAAATTTAAGTTACAGTGTCAATTTTATTATTAAAAAGAATGCATCATTCAGCATGTAAACAGACAAATTAGCAGAGACAGAATCTCTTATTTACATTGAGACATAAAAGTGGACTATAAAGGAAATTATTTGACCAAACTTGTGACTGAGCTAATGCACCAGTAAAACTGAAAAAAAATATACAAACCAAGATTACAAATAAGATTGTCATCAGAAAGAGTACATTAATGACAGTTCACAGATAAGGAATCAAAACCAATTACATTACTTTGATTAACCACTAGCATTTCATACAACAATGAAGAGAACTGCTAGCAAGCTGATTCAAATAATTTTACTGCAAACTGTTAACTGTATCTGAGTTTCAAAATAAAATTAATTTCTTTCGTTGTAACAGTGGCAAGCTATTTCATACAGATCAATTAAAATGTTTTGCCTCATCAGACCTGCGCCCAATTGTATGAAATTACTTCACTCAAGCTGGGGAAAAACCCCAAAGGAACAACTCACAACAAAAAAATATTTTGCATATTTCATCCAGTGCGTAATAATCACCGGTTTCAGTTTTAAAGATAATTTTGTTTTGTGTTCACCATCACTGTATTCTTGGAAGGAGATGAGACTTAAAGTGATTAATTAAAACTAGGCTTGTAATTTCTGTCAATAGGATTCCTAATCAGACAGAACCTTTATCAGATTTTTCATTTTCACTGAAGTGTGGTCATTTGATTTCACAACAAGAAGAAACTCTTTAAGACCACTTTTTTATTATTTTATATGTTTCTTTACTTCCTAATAGACAGATCTAATGCCACAAGGGCCTTTTTTGCATACTAAGACTAACTTTTTTCTCCCAGACTGAGGTACCACTATTCTCTGTAGCAGAGTTCAAAGAATAATATCAACGCGAACTCTTTCATTAAAAAAGATGTAACCCTTCAGGAACCATACAGTTACAAAGCATAAATTCAGTAGATCAGAATTATCATTTGTATTTACAATGTTTTATATTAAAATATTACTAAAACTAATAGAATAAATGCAGGTACAAATGTTACAACTGAATAATTAAACAAACACTTCACAATATCCAGCATGTTCAAGGTCTCCTGTTGATGAAGCTCAAAATCCAGCAAGGAAAGACAATACTGGAGAAGTTGGCAACACGAAGTAGAATAGAAATACTTTTTCTTACTTACCAGTTGTGCCTGGTCGTGATACTCAAAAAATAAAGGACATTGACAATTCAAATGATAGCCTAGCTATGATGATACTGTGATACTTTCTAAAATATGGTCCATCATTGTCTGAAAGATCTATGTATTATTTAAATAATTCTGTTGTAGCTGTATAGAGCCTGATATCTCAGTAGAAATATGGATTGGAAAAAAAAAAAAACAATCACCTTTTCTGCTGTAGATATAGTTATTTTCCTCAATGGCTAAAGTTCCTTTCCCAAATCCCACTAACATTCCCGAATAAAATTATAGTCTAGTTAAGAGAGAATGCTGACAGATCTATGACTTGAGAAAAAGATACAGAGAAATAATTCACCAAAGTGAATACAGAATCACACAACCATTTAGATTGGAAGAGACCCCCAAAATCACCTAGTCCAACATATACAAACAGAACCTTTTTGCCATATCTGAATATTAAAGGATTTTCTTTAGCTTTCTATAATCTATTGCTTCAATGTGTTAAGAATTATGAAATTGCCACATGCAAAAAAAAAAAAAAAAGAAGAAGAATTAAGTAGTAGTCCTCTTGCAACTTCTGTTATAATATTATCTGAAGATACTTAGCATCAATGCAATGTATCACATGGTATTTACAAAGTGTTGACAAAAGGCATTGACAAATTTCCTTGAACAAATTTCTTTCTTTAAAATAACTGCCTTGTTTAATACACAAAAATATGAGATCTAAATTCTATTTACACACTTGTAAAATGGCAAAGATCAACTCTCGGAAATCAAGTTCATTGTTTAGGACTGAGAAACAAAGGGAAATTGTATTTAGAGCCTCTCAGCCTCTTACGTTAAAAGTAGGAAGGGAAAAAACACTGTTCTTGAAGTATCACTTTTCAGTTTTTTTTAATCATCTTACCATTGTTAGAGAATAATTTGATTGCAGTATTTTTTTATTTTGCTTTGAAAAGTAGTATCATTGCTTTTACATTATTACTATATTGTCTCAGTTTATGAACAGAATTATAATCTCACATAAACCACTATAATTTTGGTAAAAGCATGTATATAATCCATCACAGTTCAAGTAATGAACTGTTGCTATGGACATGTTTTTCATCAGTTAAGGCAAAAGTTTCAAATTAATATTTCTAACTAGAGTAGCCGTTGCATTTCCTAATCAAATAGCTTCTGTTTTAAATTACTGTCCACTTTTCTCCTATTTTAATATTTGTTTTGTTGCTGTCTTTATGAACCATTGTAATGCTAAGATAAAGATCGCTACTACAGCAACTCAATGTATCCTTGGAAACAAATCATAATTTACTACATTATCTTATACCCCACATGGCTCAAAATTTAACTTCGTTCACAAGTTTTTCCTTCTCACTGGTTGAGGAGGAAAAACTAACTAGCCCTAACTTCCAGATGTTATTCTGCATTACTGCTTGTCTGTGTGGAACTCAAGATTATTAATTATAATGAACAAAATAAACAATGGGAACTTAAGTAACAATTGTTAAACCTCTATGTAGATACCATTGAGAATTTTTCTTGCTCTACATCTAAAACAACAAATTATGAAATGAAGTTGACATGGAATTATCAGTTCACTACTTCACACAGCTATTATTAACCATCTTAAAAATAAATATAATTGGAGAGGAAAAGCAAAAAATATTTGATTTGAAACTTCAGTCACAAATGTATTCTGTACTGTCCCCCCTCTTGTTTAAAAACAAAATACAGCATGATACAGTCACTTTAAAGTGACTTAACAAATTGTCATTTATTGGCCTCTCAACTGGAAGTACTCAAAACCATTTCAGTCTTTACAGCCCTTAGTAAGATTTTACAAAATAGATTCTGGAGAAAAAGGTAAGTCTCTTGAGATATTTTGCCTCTACAAACACTGTTTTGGTATTTATGACAACCACCTCAGGGTGTCTCCTCAAATTGATTTTGACTTTTTCAAATCCAGGAAAAACTGAAAAAATGAGTGCCACAAAATTTTAGCATTCTTCCATTTACCTATTACAGTTCTAATAAACACAGCTGTCCTGAAGTTAAGTTTAAACTTGAAAATCTAAAACCCTGGATAAGGCCATCAAGTAGTACAGCTAAGTACGTATGCTTCTACTGAAACACACTGATTTTAAATGGGTCTTGATTCTGCAAATTGATCCATCCATGCTTGCACAGTGCCTGTGTAGAGGCTTGTGAACAGCAAATTTAATATGGCTTACTAGGTATGAATAGGTGTTCATAATTTTGCATTAATATTACTTCTTAAACAGCTCTAAATATCATTTACAAATGAGGAACTGTTTATAGCAAGTGATAAGATTTTAACAGATGATATCCTGATATGATTCTATATCAAATGGTTTACTTTCAGATTCTTAACAGATGACTGTGTTAAACTATTTCTGGACATATTCAGTGCTAACATCAATGAAGTCAGAACATACATCAGCAGATTGCAAAGTTCAGCTAGAAAGAGTTCAACAGCTTGACTTTTTAATTTGGTAAGTACACTAACAGTGATCCACCCTCAATCCCCAAAATAAAACTGAACACAAAAACACAAAACCCACACAAACAAAAGCAAAACAAAACTTAAAAAGCCAAAATAAAAGAGAATCAGACACTCTTGAAAGCTTTACACAGTGATTTTTGTTTAAAACCACCATTTAAATAAACAAAAACTAGTATATATATCATATATTCCTTTAAATATTACAAAAAACGCTCAAAGGCATTTATAATCTGAACAGGTGCCTTCTATTAGAAAAGCACTTTTTTTTTTTTTTTAAGATTTGGTAGATACTGGCAGTATATATTAAATCATGATGAAACAGGCTTAATATTTGCTTGACTACTTGACAGATACTTACACAAAAAAGGGCATCAGCTGAATAAGAGTCTCTTTTTTGGGATTGGCTGTGAATTCTGGCACAGTTTGAATAATTTTGTTCATTACGTTCCTTAGGTAATTTTGTAGCTGTTTGCGTCGCTCTTCTACAAATTTGGCATCCTAAAAATAAAAAGGAAAAAATATAAACAGTGCAAAGAATGTTTTGGTTTTGTTTTCCAATTCCATAATGTCACTAAATAGTCCTAATAAGTATCAAATTCAACCTTCTGATCATCTGTATATAGCATGCCTATACAAATATGTTAGCAGTATGTAAAAACAAATCAAAAAACCAACACCTTAACTCCGCACTTGATAAAAGAAAATCACACAACCTAGTAAAAACCCCTTATCATAAAAACACCCACTGATGCTGACTTCTCTCCTTGGCAGAAGGTCTCTCCTACGGACTAAAATTCTTTTCGTAGTAGTAGGTCTCCAGAAGGTACTACAGTCTTAGCAAGGCAGTGCGTAACAGTGCAACAGAGTCAGTGGCCATTTATGCAATCTCTTTTGAGATCCAGAACTAGTCTTTGCAGAAGGAAATACCAATTTATCATTCCCACAATTTCTTCATAATTCATACTTTTCAGAGACTGGGCACACAAACCCCCAAATGGGTTCATATTTCTCTAGATTTTTTATTATTAATAAATCATTATCTTACAGAATTTTCATACAGTAGATTGTTTTAAGGACTATATCACAACTCCAATAAAATTGTTTTATTGATGTTCCTATAGTACCTTAGATCTCAGTATTTTATAGGATATTGGCCCTGTTAAATAAAATAATTCTATATACTTCACATTTTGCTGGGGGACTTACAGATTAAAAGCCTAATAGCTAGCACAGCTCCGCATATTCTGGAATTTACATCTAACTTAACTTCCTGTGAGGATTCATAATTACAATGAACTACAATATAAAGTCTATCCATATATCACTCTCACAGAGGACTACAAAGGTTTCCAATGAAATCAGGTGCTGCCTGCTTTGTGCGGAAGCCAGTAAGTTGTATCTCAGAAATGCAGGCACTCTGATCACCTGGTATAAATGTCAGAGTATGTTCTTTAGGCACAAAGCCAAAATTATTATTAGACAGTTAAAGCTCTCAAAGGAAGACTATTTTCCATAAAATGTGTCTGTCCCACCTGTGTTATTTGTGTAAGAAATACTATTGAAATCATTTTTTGTTTCTTGCAAAAGAAGTGACAACTCACCAACAAAACACCATAGATGCATTTGATATGCTACTAAAGAATTTCAGTGTATTAAAAAGGTTAAAGCCATGCAGATTATTCCTTCCTTAGGTTAAACAAACACATCATCAAAACAGGAAAGCTCCTTAGAATTCAGGATGATCACTGTAGAGTTTCTAGAACCCTTACTGACGTTTTCTTCTTATCTCTCATTAGAAGTTAGCAGGAACAGCAATATTTTTAAAGAAAGAAGAGAATGAATCTGAATGACATTTCTCAGTGCAGTACTTCATATTCATAGATTTACAACAATTACAATGTTAACTAAGGTATGTTAGCAAATATTGGCAACCAAGACACATTCTACAAAGGCTTAAACTTATTTTAAGCTTCAATGTGTATTTTCTGTCTGATAACCATATATATGTTAACATTTTGGAATTTTTAAAATTTTCCATTAGTGCAGCAAGCAATCTACTCAGTTTAGCCATGGCTTAGCTTAGACGAGCCTTTCACAAGTGGTTGACATTTCCACCATTGTCATTATCTGAGTGTAGGATTAAAACAACATAACAGATTTTTAATTCAATTAAAATCAGGGACAAATTATCAACTGAATTCATTACATCAACTGTTTTCTTAATCATTTGGGTAAAACGCTAAATTAACAGAAACTGACACAGGAGGATTCCAGTTGCAGTGCTTATACTCCATAGATCCTGTTTCCCCAGACTAAAATCTCTGAACAAACATATACCATCATCTTAGCATCCCTTTCCCAAGTTATGGTTATAAAATACAATGTACATAAAGGTATCACAGAAATACTATATGAATCCTGTATATTAAAAAATAACCCCAGTTATGATTATGTAAGGAAGGCTTTTCTGCTAGTCTTTTATTGGCAAATAAATATTTAACAACATGTAATTGTAATTACTGTAAGGTACCACTGAAGACATTCATCCTTACAGGTTTCAAAAAGCTAGTCAGTGCTCGTCTTCTTTAGTTAAGCTCACAAAACTCCAAAATAACTTTTGCTCCTTCTATTTTCTAGATATGAAATAGATATAATAGATATAATCCTGTTTGACATTCTGATGTTACATTAATGCATGGAAGAATCAAGATCAGTACAGAAGTAAAAAACAAAACCCAACTATGAGTTATACAGTTTGCTATTTCTTTTCTAACAGTCACAATGTTTTTCAGCAACAGTTTACTACACACACATGCACACCCCCCACACAAATCCTGCAGCAAATGCTTCTGGTATTAATTGTTTTACTGAAAAATGAAGAACTGAAGAAGCTTGAGAACTCCTGGAAACCAATACTTAAAAGAAAAATCTGCACTGTTGACACTTTATGCAATGCACTCCACTGTCACTCCCCAGCCGAGTACAGTTACTGCTCAAAGGAACAGAGCAACAGCTTGCTTGCGCCCCGCCACACCGACGAAGTCTGGACAAGAGTGCAGAACAGAAGTCTATACAAGCTGTTGGGAAACGTTAAAGCAAAAATTGTAATATGTGGTGACACATATTAGAACAACATAAAATGCTAATAATAAATAAAAACAACCCTAATGCAATATTTTAATAGGTAGTTGATACAGAGTTTTTTCCCCCCCTCTTTTCACTAAGATTTGCATTCCTATTGATTCCTTTGCCTAGCTCAAGAAGCAGCCTTGCCTTCCATATCTTTTCACTGCAAGGGTTTCAAGTATCACATTGCCACGTTGCTAGGGACACTGATTTGCTACTATCAGCTGCATGAGGCAGAAGAAAGGACAGCATGGCACATCACGGGGTGTCATGCAGAGGAGATCTCAAAGAAGAAAACCTTTGTGGAACAACTTAGTTCTGAAAGCTTTAAATACAGGAGTAGCGGTGATGTTTGGCCTGGGAGGCCGTTCCAGGTTTGGTGTGATCCCTTTCCCCTGATCCTGACTGCATATAATGGACATGTAAGGAGCATCACTTTGCTCCAAGAGCCTGCTCCCAGCACAGACACAGCCTCAAGCCTTGAGTCCTTCCAAAGAACTGGCCTCATCCCCCACAGCACTTTCTTGGTTCTCCTTTTATCAGTTCACTCAATGTTGTTTACAAGCCCTCAAGAAAATCTCCATTTTACAGTACTGCAATCGTTAGTGGTTCTTCAGTTCTTAAGGTTTTTTGGTCACAAATCCTCAGCAACAGTATTTGCAGTGAAGTCATTGCAATTATGTTAAAATTTGCTCTTGTGCAGAAGCTGCTCTCTTTTAGTCCCCCGTGTGTGCTGCACATGTATTTAAACCAACGCATTCTCTTTCTCAGGCAGGACCACTTGGTAATAAACACAGGAGCAAAATGCTGAATATAGGTATTTTATATCACTTATGGCTACTGTAAAGAATCTCATTAACTACAGATAATAACTGCACAAAGCAGTTTTCTAATTAAACTGCCAGAACATGATTGGGGAATGCATTTTTGCTGTTTACAGCTAATCCTATTAGGGCTTATAATATAGCTGTTTTTCTGCCACTTATTCAAGTGAAATAAAGAAAGTCTCAGGAGTGAAACTCAGCCTGAAAACAGTTAAAAAAATGCTCCTTTAGCCTGATATAAAATTGATCTCCAAAACCAGTACAGAGCAATCTCTACCACGAAATTCTGTATGTGTACTGTTGCCCACTATTCTCACCAGAAGCAATGTAATCTGGGGTCAAAACAACGCAGCTGTAGGTCTGTACTTTGTCACCATATGTGTGTGGCACAACAGCAGGTTGGCTACTCAGAGGAATTATTTTGCCATTGTTACTGCCAAGTAGCAGCAGTGATAAAGAGTTCTTGTCACAGAGTAGTAAATAAAGCAATTGATAGCAGAAAAACAATTGGTTCAAAGCCTGGCCAGCTTTTTCAGCCTCAAATAATAAAAAGGTAAATGCAACCCTCTTTTCATTGGACCCAGTTATCTGCAACACCTACAGGATATTCTTATACATTTTCACAGCATTCAAGGTTAATTTTTTGGAAAATAAATGCATGTATTGGAAGACAAAGTAACAGTACTAAATGAAGGTACACATTTTCTCACTGAAGAGAGATCTTAGTGACATGGCTAAAAAGGAGAGACCTGCCCTCAGAAATATGGATGGTACTATTACAAGGATCAAAACTATTTTCTGAAATTTAGGTAAGAGAAACATACAGAAGAAATGGAAAGGGTAGGATGAATAAATAGGAGGTCACAGCCTTACGACAGGGAAAAAGAATTTATTTCTTGAATTGCCAACCTAGTCATTGAACCAGTTAGGTTATGAAAGGAAGATCTTTTCTTTGCCTCGTCAGTACCTTAAGAAGTCTTTTTAATTGTAGGAATGCTTTATGAATTTTACCTGTCTTTACCACATGCATTGCTTAATTTTAAGAGACAGCACTAACAGAAAACCAAAAAAAATGCTATAAAAATAAATTTTTTGAATAATTGCACTGATTTTTTTTCCCCAGAAGCACATACCAAAATGGCACTAAAAACAGCTTTATACAAATTTGGTTCCTATACTTTCAAGAACTGTATCTGTTTATAGAACACAAATTATACACCATTTGAAATTATTACAGAAAAAAACAGACAATTCTATAATAAGCTTTTCTCCATTTCAATACAGAACATACTAGATCCTTCCATAACCACTCTGGGAGCACTCATTTTCAAGTATTTTCCTGAGCTAGGCTTAAATTAAGTCTTCCTGTGAAGATATCTGAACAACAGGCTCCTGTGAAGATATCTGAACAACAGGCTCCAGTCTTACCAACTGTAAAACCATGAGGCAAGGCTAGCTGGCCCTTTCAGTTCTTATAACTCAATTTGGTGATAGACTGAATGTGCCCTCCAAGCTTAATTTGTTAACTTATTTAGAAAGAAATTTAACTGTTCCTTGTATAAAATAGCTCCTACCCTATTCGTGAAAAGCGCCAATCCTTGAGCCTACAGCACTAGAAGGTGCAAAAGTGTGCTCAAAGCAGACAGGAGCTCTGCTTTTAGGATTTAAGATTTCATCAGAGATAAACACTTTGCACCCACATAACTTCGGTGCAAGAAATTATTTACGGACAGCTACCACTGTTCTTAGTCAAGATGCTGAAACTGTTTTAATACTCTACCTAAGAAGCAGCTCTGACCTGGCTGAAGAGAAAACCTCACATATTCAGTGCCACTTGAGTAACAATCCATGGAAGCATTTGGCATGTAAGAAAGGAACCAGCACTTGCAGGGATGCATTGTCTGTAACCATAATCCATTTTCCTTCCTATTTGACTATGAATCTTTCTGACTGTGTTAAAAGACAGGATGATATGTAATACAGGGACTTAATTATATAAAAAATATGGACAGATTCTGATATATGTCTATAGGGCATCTTGGCCACATGTACCACCCATTTATGTAAACTTACACTGTAAACTAATTAAATTAAATTAACAAATGGTTAAATGAGACCTAACATACCTGCATGCACCTTCAATTTGTTAGCATATTTTCAGAAAAATAGAACTACCTATATGTTCTCCACAAACCACTCTTAAAATGACTTCCTTGCCCTCAGTTCAAGAGCACATACCTTGATTAACAGTCCACAAAACTTCAGTTAACAAGCAAAAAGGCTTCAGATTGCAAAAGCATCAAAACACATCTGGGAAACTACATTGCTCTTACTGTTCAATCTGAAATTAATAGCTCCCAAAATATTTTATGAAATTATTTTTGACTAAGAATTTTCCAAGCTTCTACCCTGGCCAGAACTATACATTAGCAAACTACTAATATCAAATTACAAATTTCTAAGAATTAGAATATACAATGGAAATCTTACAGATTCATCAAATATTAGAAGATGATGTTAAGCTATAAAACTAAAAAGCGGAGCCTTACATATCATATTTGCTATTACTCTGTTTTGCAGTTGTTTGTGTTTTTTTTCATTTTGTTTTGTTTTTTATTACAAGCCAAGTTCATTCCAGCTTGCAGTTTAAATTGTTTCACGCAACTGCTGGTCTTTCAATACACTGTTAGTATGTAGCAGATGGCAAAACATTGATATTCTTCATTATTAATGGGACAGCTCACTTAAGATGTTTCAAACATTTTCCATGGGCTGTTGAAAATGGTATGATTGCCATGGTTACCTGCCATGATTTAGGGACAGATAAAACACGTTTATATTGTGGGTTTGGTGCTGCTGCAATCAATATAAAATGCACTGCTTCCAATGTTCTGAACACTAGTTATCATTTAACTAACCTATTGTTATCACTGGGGAAAAAGCACAGCCCAATCCAACTCCATTAAAGTAAGAGGAAATATAGCTTTGGACTTCAGCGAGAGCTGCATCAGCCTCTGCCAGAGCACACCATGCATCCCTTCCTAAATACAGCTAACAACAGTGCTGTTCAAAGATGAGCCCATAAATGCAGAAATAAACTCAAGTTATTCTGATATAGTCTAATTTTTTTCACCACTTTGGTCAACCAGTCTTAACCAAATGATTGTATCATTTTTTGTTTAGAAGACACCAAGTTGCACACCTCTAAGTGAAGATTGAAATGAGAGGCTGAAATGGGAGCTAAACATTCAATTGCTGAGTCATCATCATGACTAAAAAATAGTTAGATTACAATGATTAGTTTTTACATTAACTGATATATTTGCAAAGGTCACAATGAAACCCAATTTGAACAGACCTGTGCATGTATGTCCTTCAGTAACTACTGCATGAAGAAACAATTTTACAAAGGTACAGCTTCCAATCCTGAATGTACCAAGCCCTGCCATATTGCACAAAAAGCAAAATGACTGAAGTTACACGAAATTAAAATCTCCATCCTATTTGTAACACCAATTTCTGCATGGCAGAATAAGGCTAGCATCATACAATAACACATGGGAATACAATGCATGAAATTGCCAGAAATAACTGTCCCACTGTGTGACCTTTTTGTACATTTACTGTTCAGTGGAGCCAACAGGAGTTCAAGGGGACAAGATACAAAGAAGGAATCAGGGAACTGTCACTTCAGAAAATAAATCTTTCTTTAAACAGAGATTTACTACATAATTGTAATTATTACTCTGTTTCTCCAGAGTAGTTGATACATTTCCACCTCTAGCTGTGGCTTTATTTTATTGATACCAGAAAGAAAGCAATCCTTGAAGTTAAGTCATTTGAAAAAGGCATTGCTGCTACAGATTAGCAGCAGCCATGCTGAGGGCAAACCACAGCCCTGGTGATGCCCTCAGTTGGGCCCAAATTTACTTGGAGATGTGCCACACTCATTAGCATTGCTAATTGCCTGAGATATGGGACGTCCACTGCAGTACTCCACAGGGCTGCTCAGTAAGGAAACAGTTGCTTGGTGCTGTGTCAGGTGCTTCTCGGGTCACCAAAAGAGCTGCAAGCTCAAGCTATGCCTTGCAAGTATGGTTTTTGTTTGTTTGTTTGTTTTTAATTATTATTATTTTTCTTCCCCAAATGATAATTTCTGAAAAAAAGCCTTACCTTTTATTTTGAGCAAGGGGGTACCTTATACATCACTACATTTGACCCAACTAGTCATACTAAGGTTCTGTCTGTGCTCTTGGAATTAATGTACAGTGGTGCTCTACTAGACCTCCTATGTGCAGGTCCAGAGAGCAAGCATCTCAACAGACACATGAAAGTCTGCTTGGACAGAAGAAACTCCCCAGGTCCTGACAAAACAACAAACAATCCTGTTTTCTTCTCTTTCCCAGTGCAATCCCAGAACCTTGACCTTAAAATACCCAGTACTTTCAACCAAGCAGTATCATCCAGCCAAATTTTCTCAAAACCAGATTTGAGAAAAAGAGTTTAACATGAAAAAAGAAAGCTTGAGAACAAAAGCAGAACTGATCTCTTTTTATCGCTGTACTTAATTTCACTGCTAGAAGCACTCAATTGATAACGTTATTCTAACAAAATCCAGGCTCATCTCAATATTTTATTATTTAAAGGCATAAATGCCCACCATGTGTCAACTTGTCATGGAATCAACTGTTCATTAAAAAGCATCAATAGAAAACTGCAGCTTACAGCATTACCCCTAGGGCTTATCTTCTGCTCACCTATTGAACAGGGAAATTGTATTTGTTTTCTCCTTACACCAAGTACATATCAATCTACTCTGCATTTTTATTCAGGAGCTTCTGGAAGCTACCAAAACAATTCATGAAATTGAGATCCTTTTCTTCGCTAGCCTATACTGCAGTAATAACTATCAGCAACATTATTTAAAATACATCTCCGTTCAGTGCTTTCTCCCCACTGCAGTTTTCTTTCCTCATTTCCTCCTTTTATCAGGTTTGAAAATGCCCTGAAGACCAATAAATAAGACATTAAGAGAAACCGAAACAAAATCCCCCCCCAAAAAAGCATTAGCAACGTGGCACAAACAGTGCTTAGCATACAATATCGTATAAACAAGTTTATAGTGATGCCTTCCCTCAAAATAAAATAAAATAAAATCACAACAATCGATCCAAACCCACAAACAGGTTAACCAAAACTACAAATTCTCTTCTACCTTCTCAGCAAGCAAAAGCAATTGGTTGCTGTATTTTCCACAGAGCTCAATAACAATCATTTCCCTACCACGTTTCCATAGATTTCCCTTCCCAGCAAAAACCCTCCAGCAGAACTTATGCCTCCCGGTTCCTGTTGCATGGATCTAGCAAGGCAGGACAAGGGGGTACTGAGAGACTGCCCCAGAAGTGACAGAGCAGCATTACAGGGAGGTAGGTAGTCAATGCCCTGCTGCCTTGGCTGATCTCTCCCAACACATTTAGCTAAGAACACAGCAACCTTGCTCAGTTTGCTGATAACCAACAACATCAAGACATCTTAAAAGAGATCTGAAGGTCTTCTGAAGAAGATTGCTAGCTTCTGACTACCATCTACACCTGGAGACCAACATTATCCAAATACTTCTATTTGAAATGTTTTTAACTCTAGCAATAAACACGATTTTCCAGAAAACAGAAAAATTAATTAATTCAGCATTTGACCATCCCAAATGTCAAACAGTACAGGGATGAAATATGGTCCCTCAACTTCATTCCCACTCAAAAGACTGTATTCTTCTTTAATAGAAATTTTATCTAGATAGCACAATTCCAGTTTCTAGAAATAAATGTGGAATATGTCTCCAGCATTTAACATGATCTGAAGTATTTGATATTCAGTTTTCTCCACTTCAAATTAAAAAAGTAACACTTACTGTGTTTATTATCAGCAGTCCCCCTAAAAGGTAGTGAAATTAAAATATGAATATTTATAAAATAACAAATTTCAGAGGAAAAAACAAAATCAAGCATATCGATAGGTACAAAAAGACAGAAAAATTAAGGTAAAAAATTCAGATTCAGAGAAAGGAGGGTTTAGTTTTATATTTGTCATTGGGTGTCTCTCATAACATCTCCCCAAAGAGAAATGTATTAATCCCAGTAACTAGCTAATTTTGCATCACCATCACAATAAGAAATAAATTTAGAAAGTTATTTTTGTATTTTCATTTTATACCAGAAGGCTACTAGAATACCTAAATGACGCATGGGGAGTTATAAAACCACAATATTTTTATCTAGCAGTTGTCCAAGCAGCATGTAAATTACATTACTCCCCCCCAGCCCCCCCAATGTCATCATGTAAAGCAACACCATCTGAACTGTTTCTACAGGCTTCATCTTCAGTAATTTCTTCGAACAAATTGCTTCTCTTAACTGCAGTATTTCAAGACAGGGAAAAGAAAACCCTTGAGAGGCAAAACTTTATTTTATAGATCCCAAATATTTTGTGCTCCTTCTAACTAAAGTTCAACAGCAATTAGTATCTTTTTTTTTTTTTTTTGTAATTTGAAAATAAAAAGACTCAATTCACGATTCCCATGAAATGTTACACATAAGCACCAAATGAACACCTACATGCACATATGAATTCAGTGAGACATTTTGAAAGAGATGCATAAGTATGAGTTGTCATACTGTTTATCTTTTAAATTAAACCACCAAAAATAAAATATACTGCCATGCACTGTGCTAGCTTTAGCCTTCATGCTGAGTTTTAGGTAACCCAGTCATTGCATAGCACAGAACTTCAAGATGAAGCATTTGCTATAAAGTATTTGTAATATAAAAGCTAACCATTTCCTACTGATTTATCTCTCTTCTCTTAGACAGTGACATGACCAAAAAACTGAACTCTCTTTTTTTTTTTTTTTTTTTTTTTTTTTTTTTTAAGTGCTGTATACATAAAACATCAAGTGAGTCCATCAAGTTTTCCATGTAAAAACCCAGAGGATCTGCATGAATCCAGGAATCCACTTTGGACACCAACAGTGAAAATGGATGGCTGGATCACAGACCTGAATCAGTATGGCCATTTATCTCCTCCAATACACTAGGAAAGGGAATTGCTCCTCCTCCGTTAAGGTTTATTTTGAATCTCTAACAAACGTAGTATTTGTTGGCATCACTGTATCATCTCTTCTTGTACTACACTACAATAGCAAATTTAATTGACTATTCTGATTCAACTGGCTTATAATAAAATGTTGTTATAATACACAGTCTTACTGACATTCGCGTCACATTTAGTCATACCACAGTTGTTTCTTCTTTTACATTTTTGCCCTATTAATTCATAGGAAATGTATTTTGTTACACAAGCAGACAGAAATTGTGAACTAACAACAAAAGCTACCCAGCTTTGTTGGGGCTGGTATTGTAACTCACTTTAACAGACAGAAGTAGCTACAAACAGGCTTCATGTGCCACATTATATAATTCAGACTGCATATTGTATACTGTGCTCCTTGTGATGATTCTTTTAAAGGTGACTCTAACCTCAAGAGAAAAGCATGACAGAAATTTAAGTTATGGAATTGGATTTCACTTCACCCAAGACTTAAAATCTGAAATACTCTGTAGTCCTCATTGATACGCATGCCATGGTGACAGAAAAGAGATGTGCTGTGTCTAGAAATCTTAATTATGGCAAATGTGAAATTCTTTTTATTTCTATCTGTATGGTACTTCAATTAAGTTACCACTTTGTAAATAGGACTGTATTTAAATTAATCTGCATGGCTATACATCTTTGTTAACTGAACTTTCCAGTTATAAAGTAACATGGTGAGCCTAAAGGACAACACCTCCTTTATCACTACAGAATGCTACAGAATCACTGTTATGGAATTAACATTTATGGCTAAATATGTAAAATTAACCTGAGTTTTTCCTGATTTGAACACAACAGAAATGGATCTCTTTCTTTCCTTTTTAATCAAGCTACAGAAAATGCATGTCTGCCAAATTTATATTATGTATAGTTTTTCTAAAACCCACAAGCAAGATAGTAGATGAAAATAACTGTAATAACTAGTTCCACTAAGAAGGCTGAAAACCAAAATCTAATCACTTTGAAAATCAAGAATGATATAGAACTTAAGCATATATATTACAACATCCAAAGATCAAATTAAGTAAGCATTAGTGAAAGTAATCCTCAACTTCAAATTACTAAGATATAACTTAAGGATTTATATTTCCAAAGTTTTCTGCCTTAAATAAATTTATTCTATTTCTACAGCAATAGAGAGTCATAATTTTCTACTAATTCTCTGTGAAGACACGGGCTATCACAGCTTAGCGCTAAGAAATATTACTTAGCCCACTGGCCCAAAGGCATTAGCTAGAAGTTCTGCTTTTTTCACTGCTTTCTAAGTCACAAGTCACTATAACAGTTTGACTTTGACAAACTACTTTAACGAAGAATAGTTTCTCTGATCTACTAAACCTCATAAAGTACAAAAGCACATGTATCTGTACTTCTGATTTCAATGCAAACCAAATGTACTTAAATTTTAGGATGCCTTGAAGTACCCTGCTGAATCAGGGTGCAAAGCCACCCAAGCCTAAAGTGAAATTACATCCTTCCCTAAGATTTTTTTTCCCTAAACACAGTTATTCTGGAGACTGTCTATATCTTTTCGGCATCTTCAGCAACATGCAAACAGACCAGACATTGTTCAGAAAAAAAAAAATAAGAAGAAGAATAGCTGTGCTGGCAGGGAAAAAAAAAAAAGAAGCCGTCTGCACTGTTCATGCACTGACAAACAGGAAAAAGATAAATTCCCTGGTGCATAGAATTTGCAGAATTAAAATATATTCTAGAAACTACCTTCACCTGTATCCCAAATGTTGCCGTTAACGCTGTCATACGTGTCTATATTTATGTAGTAGTGTGAATATATGAATAGATTTTTTAAGATACATACACATAATACTGACAAACTTTTAAAATAATTACATACACAGAACAGCCTACCATTTAGCTTAGTCACTGGGGTGAGAGGGACACAAATCTACTTTATTGAACTGACGTTTGGGCATGGAACAAGCTATTGAGAGCTCACAGACTTCAGCTGCACAGGCTAAAATGATGAATGATGCTGCTCCCAACATTTTCTCCTAGACAGAAAACTTATTTTAAATTTCTGTATTGCTCTTCCTATGCAGTCAAGGAGTCATGGCAAAGTCACTCTTCTAATCTCAGAAAAGTGCTGTGTATTCTTTCCATATTGGATATCCAATATTTTAAAGGAAAGAAAAGGATATCATGCAGTCAAGTCAGCACTCAGCAGAAAGCTACCTGATTCAATTTCTACATACTTAGACAATCACTGAATTCACATCTCTCACTGGAGCAAAGAATCATTTCTATTTTGATATGTCCTCTACTAGGACAATAATACTCTTGCAAGAGGATAATTAGATGTTTATCCAGTTACTAAATCCCATTCTTCATTGGGCAGATTCTAACACTTAATGAAGTAGCAGCTGAGATTTTAAGGACATCGCAACATTCAAAAAAAATGAATAATTGGCTCAGGAAGTACTCACGTATTATTACTTAACCATTAGTTTGAAAGCAACAGTTCAAGAAGGAAGGCACCAACACAGCACCAACAGAGGTCAGAAACTAACTGCAAGAAAATTAAAATTCCTCTTAAATTTAAAAAAAAAAAAAAAAAAGCTATAGTTTTATACAAATGCATACAGGGATCCCTTTGCAATCAAGTGTTATGATTGCATGAAGTTTGTCTTCATGAACTCACAAACTCAGTATTCTCTAGACCTAGAAATGCTTGTGGAACCAAACCAGTCCCTTGGCTTTAAGAACCTGGCAGGAAGGCAGAAGTCACAACAAAAACTTAAACTGCAATAATGGAAATATGAATTCAAAAGATCCAAAGTACCTGAAGGCAAACTGAAATGCAGAGATCTATTTCTTTCAAGAAAGCCATGGTTAGAAATTACAAGTCTTGGTATATACAGCTGCATATAAAATACTTAGGAAACTACCAACCAGGCCGATACATGGACAGAATGTTTTAAAATTACACAATAAATGGTTCAAATGATAAAAATACAGTTCATAAGTTTTGAATAAAAAGATTTGCAGTTTTTAAAAAAGCAAAGTACAAACATGTATGAGTAACTCCACCATGACATTTCTCTTACACATGTAACGAGAACAAGTGTTTCTCAGTTTTGCTCAAAATATCAATAAACTGAAGGAAGAATATTTATTCTTGCAAGGACTACTTATAAAGATCTCGCCAACTACTTGGCAGCAGCACTGAAAGATCATTAGTAGAAAATACACAGTAAGGGGACTATAGTAAATAAGAAAATATATCAAGTTCTACAAGCATTACTGTTACGATTTCCTATCAGTTTACCCACTTTAGTAATTAACTGTTCAAATTTGATTCAAAGCAACACTTATAAATCGAATTATTCTTTTCATTGTTTTACATTAGTTCTGATTTGCTACATGCAAATTAAACTGAGACACTGGAAGTAAGGTTAACAACCTGAAAGCCAAATAAACACACTTCTTTGTAATTGAAAAAAGGTTACTTGTCCACAGCAGTATTTTTTCCCCTTCTCTGTTCACTTTCTACTAATTGGTGACTTTTTTATGACAGTTTTCTGTACGTTAAACATGTTTCCTCAAGTGTTAAAGCCAGTTTCTAATCCTACATAATTTGTTGAAAGATCATGAAAATGAACTCTAAGATCTTTTGTCCTACCTTAATGCTAACAAGCAGAAGGCACAAATACGTTAAAAACAGAATAAACTATTAATACGAATACTAGATTCTTAATCTATTGTCTTATAATTGTTAAACATTTTTAAATATTTTAACAATTTGTTAATTGTTAAATATTTTCAGATTTTACTGCTACTTGATGACAACATATCAGCACTAAAAAATATTTCATTTTCTCACTTTCCAAATGAGCTGAAATACTGATTTTTGCATTTTCTCTGTCAAACTTCAATTTTGTATTTGAACATGATATCCCTGATTCCTATTGGAGTAGGCAAGAAAATAAGAATGAAAATAAATAGTTCTCCATAGTCTTTTCTGCATTACTGTCCTCTGCTAAGTTTCCTCCTCTGTGCTCCAATTTTTTGCATAGTAAAACATCGGACAGTGTTTTGTTACTATACAGTAATGGTTCTAGGTCATCCTGTAGAACATGGTCCTCTTGTCCTGGAGGTTCCCTAAACCTGAGGCATGTACCTAAACACAAAACTTAGTGTGGGTATCAAGGAAGGTGTTGATTTCAACACCAGCTCTTTCAATGCCACTACAGTCTCAAGTAAGCACATCACCTTCACTAGCCTCACAAGCGAAGTCTTCTGCAGAGATGCAATGAATAATATCAATCAGATATAGGCCTGGTGGATTTAAAAGCATACAACACCATTTTCCAAAACTTGTGAACTAGCTATGATTATGAATTTACACATGGAGGACTGTTTATCAATATGTTATTTGGGCACCTAACGATATTGAGGATTTGTAGAAAGTATGAAAGCCATAGACTGACCTAAACTCAGAGATGCTTTTGTTAGCAGAATTTAGCTACAAAATTGCTCTTTAGGTACTAAGTTAAGATTGTATTGATTAATCTAGAAATGTGAAGAGAGCTGCTATTCTATTTTAAAAATGTAACTAAGATTAGAGAGAAAAAAAACTCTTCTGAAATTTAGCAACACATCAAACAGGCAACAATGCCCATAAAAATTAAAAATAAGAAGCAGCATTAAAATAAAAGCAATTAGTAGTGACAGTATCTCTTCCCATGTTTATTAACAAATACCTTAATGTGTAAGATCCTGCATAAACCTCTCATCCTATACTGAAAGTCAGAATCATAGAATCACTTAGGTTTAAAAAGACCTCCAAGATCATCAAGCCCAACCCTTATCCTAGCACTGCCGAATCTACCACTAAAGTACTTCCCTACACACCACATCTACATGCCTTCTTAATACCTCCAACCACTTCCCTGGGCAGCCTCAATGACAATCTTACAGTTGGCTAATGTCTCAGCATTATTGTACTCTTCTAGGAGTACAATAGATGGCACCCAAAGAGCAGATACTTCTTCTAAGACCTGGTATAATGGAAAGTGATTGTGGGATTATGCACAATTAAGGGGGAACTTTGACTCAATCACTGAAAGAAAAAGCAACGCAAGTTTTTTTAAGTTGCTCAACTGTTTTCTGCATATCAATTATGTAACTGAAGTTATAATTCAATTAGTATTTAAAGTAATTAGGATGAAAGACTATAAAATAAGCTTAAAGGAAGGCTTTCCTAATTTATTGAGGAGGCTGATATCACTTCAAAAAAGAGAATAAGTTATGTAACAAAGAGGAAAATACAATGTTTCTAATTACAAAACGCCACTAGAAATGAAAAGTGCTTGATCTTCTAACACATGAAAAAGCAGAAAAGTTCTAAGTGCTTTCACTTATTAGGTTAGTAGACAACGCACTGCATTAACTCTGGACTATATTTATGCCAAGCAAACAGATCTACAACTTTATTGGTGAATTCCATATAAACATATATCAGATATTACTCCAGTTTACGTGCATTACTACTCATTTTATGTCATGCGTGCCAAGCTCACCTACTCATTTTTATGGAACACTTGGGAACTCATTTTAACTCAGAGCAGAGTTACTATCTATAAACATTCACAATCCATATTCACTCAAGTCTGAATGCCACTAAATCTGCAAACATCATTTTTTTCTATTTGTTTTGGAAAATTTATTTCATATGAAATAACGTTGTATGAATTAATGATGGCGATTTTTCTTCCACAGACGAAGTTGTCACAGATATAATTAGAATGATTCTGGCATTTTAACAATACAAGAATTAATGTGGTCTTAAGCCAAATATGTCACGAAAATCTTTGGGTATTCTAATTGTTATCTCAGCTTTCCTTTGATGACTGAACTGTTCTTTATGATAGGTACTTAGATATTTGATATAAGAACAGTGATATGAAGGCAAAAAATATGTAAAATGAGAAAATCAGATATAAAAGGAAAAAAATTTGGTTAACGTAAGGAATGCTGATTTTATAATCAGTTTATTATAAACTCAGTGGTTCATTGTAAAAAAGTTTTTATAGTCACAAGAATGATTTAAATCTCAAATATTTGACTTATGATAGTTAAATTTAATTTTCAGATCATTCCTACTTGTAAAGATGAATTACTTTGATCACTTCTCACTCTATACTGGTTTCTAGAAGTATATTGCATATTTTGCCCATATAGCAGTTGCAAAAATTATTTATCATAACCACCCCACTTCGTGTGTGTGTGTAAGAAAGGTTTCTTTCAAATACTGTGAGTTATTTTAATTACCTTGTTTCCAATGGCCTTTTTTGGTGGAAAATTAAAAGTCCTTACTTGCTGGTATTTATTCTGTAACTTATGATGTAAGCTTCTGAATTCTGCATACCTTCGATACACATTCCATTCATCATCCTTTATTCTAATATAAACCTGCAAAAACATAGACATGTAAGAAAATAATTTTAAGTCAAACCATTGAACTTATGTACCTCCTTTACTCTTTAAAGCTTCACAATATAATACTTTCACATTCATTTTACAATAGTACTAGAAGTTCCAGGATCCACAGGTACATCTCTGATTGTACATTCACTGCTTCTGTTACTGCAGGTCATTAATCTAATTCTCTCCCTTCTTCCCCCTCCTTCTCTCTTTCTGTCCTGTTGTTATATTAATCAAGAAAAACATAGCCTGCTCATTTTAAGCTGACTCCGGGGCAACCACAGTAGTGCTTTTTGTTACCATGGTTTCCAGTGTATCCTACTGGCCGGTGAGCAAAGGGAAAAATAATTCAATATCACTACAAAATTGATGTCTATGTATTCAACACAGTTTTTCAACTTCGTAAATTGGCTTTGTAGCATCAGAATTGCATAACATAATTTTATTCAAAGTATGAAACTTAATTTACTTTCTAAAAAAAATTATATTGAAAAATAAACCAGAAATCTTATTGTTTATAAAATATACACAATTCATTCTTTCTGCTTCTATAGGACATTAAGTATAATTTAACACAGCTGTAGCTTTTGTGATTCTGTAGGGTTTTTTCCACTCAATTATTTCATGAGCATATTACCAATTATATGCTAAATAGTCACATTCTCTAGGAAAAATTCATACAGAAGTGAAATATACTTACTGAAATATCGGATTTCATTCATTACCAGGGAATAACCTCTACAGAAATTATCTGTTTTAAAAAATGCTGAAACAGCACAGGTCAGAAACTATCAGCCAAGCATCAAATCTCAAGGTCCAGAGTCTCTGAATCTGTAAAGTTTTCCTTAGCTTCCTCATTAGAATCTGTACTTTGCTCATTCTCATGCATGTAGGCATGTTTATGTGTCATATGCATGTTAATAATCTCAGTATTTTGCATCATAAATTAAGCTGAATCATTCACCTGGCCTTTCTCTTCTAGATTTACTGAGTCCTTAGGACAAAATACAAAATTTTATTAAGGACTCATGGTATTTTAGAGGAGATTGACTGATGTCTGGTCGATGTAGCCTTCCTTTAGTTTGGTCTTTAAGAAGGTCCTCTTAAGAGGTCTTAAGGTCCTCATCTCTAGAGACACCTGGTTTCTCAAAAAACAAGAGGATTCTGTCTTCTTGTAACAAAATACAACACTTTCTAACAGATATACGTCTGTCAAATTATAGTATTTCACTGAAAGAAATATTCATAAAATCAGACTCTGTTGGATAACAACTACATTTTTTTATTACTGTGCATCATTTCATCATGTTTCATGATTATAACCAAAAATGAAGACTATAATTCCAGAATTGGCACATCTAAGAATGTTAGACACTGACAGTATTGTACGAATTACATATGCACACAAACAAAAATACAACTGGTTTTGGCAACAGGAATTCAGATCATGTAATGATAAAGATCCTGTAATAAGTCTGCAAGAAGTATACAGATTTTAATTTTGAAAATAAAGCCAGGATGAAGATAATTAGACACCTACAAGACTGTCTTATAATAACTGAGTATACCTCTGAAAAAAGTGATGGAAAATATGAAATGCAAGTATTTTGCATGATTTTTGTAAATTACTATAGAAAAACATACTGTAATAGTAGAATAAAATTATATTAATATAATAATTATTTTAATTATTCTTTGTTCAGATATAACCTTTCTGCCTATTCTCATGACCAGTATATTGTTTGAAATTGTCTACAGTCCCAAAATTAAATTTCTTTCAGCTAGACTACAAAAAAAAATGTTTAATATAGAAATCATAATTTAACTAAGCAGTTATCTTTGCACATGTGATTCAGTGAATCATGCAGTTCAATATTACCTGTTAAACCGTAACCCATAGTTAACTAATTAAGGAATCCAGTACACTATAATTGCAATTTTTAAGTTCTGCAAAAACACATATTAATTTCTTAGATAAAATTTCTTCCTGTTCTTTTATGCACATAGATATTGATTTCTTTTAGACAGTAAAACATGAAAATGCAACATTTGGAACCCTGTGCCATATTCAATTTATTGACAAATGTATAATAGACTATGAAAGGCATATTAAAGTTCATGATTTAGTACACATTTAAAGTTTTATTATCTCAAAAGGGAATACTATTCACAAGCCAACATATTTCAAAACACTCAACACAAATTCAATTGGGAAATCAAGCAAAGTAAATCCTAAAGATAAAACTGCTTGTATAAATTTATTCTGAATTAGTCCTACGAGGCATACGGGCAGTTATCCTTATTTAAATGAAATACAGATCATACAATCTAAGGACAGGAGAAACAGGGAATAATAACCTTTGTAGTCAAAAATTTGAAATACAATCAAAATCTAGCACTTTGCTACGTCTTAAAAGTAGTTAGAACTATTCTCATTATTTTCAACATATTCAGAATTTCTTTTGTGATCTTTTAATGGAAAATCAATGTAATCTCTGAATGCTAATTACAGAATACACTAAACAGATGCTATGGTGATGATGATCCTCAGTTTCTGAGCAAGAGAAAGGTTCCAGGTTTTTTAAACCACATTTTACCCTGGGAATAGTTTCCTTGCTGCATAGGGAGCCAATATCAATAACCCCAAATTGCCTCTACTATCTAAAAATTACTGTAGCTTTTATTCATTGAATATCTAAACACTGCAGAACTACTCAGGTGATGCAGCATAATTTTATCCCTATTGAACAGATGGAAAAATTGAGTCAAAAATATTCCCTGCAACTTGTTCAAGAAGCCTCCAAGAAATCTCTAACCAGGTGTTGCTTTCAAACTCAAGAGCCCTTCCCAAGGAAGGGCCAAAGGAAGAAAAGGGCAGATGCAGAAACCCATTGCTCTGGTCACAAGAAAGGAATCAAAAGAAGCAAGTCCAGCCAACTCATCCCCAGCTCACAGCAGCAATTCCAGTGATCTCAGCACAAAAGCAGACAAACTATAACTTCTTGTGGGCAGGGGGACTTTGTTTGACAAAGGGGTCGGAGGGAAGCAAGGAGTCTGAAACAAGGGGCATGTAGGGGAAATGGAGAAATGGAGATGCCTGAAATTTCAGAAAAGAAAATTTAAAGAGACAGACAACAGGGAGCAAAATATGGAGGACTGGAGAAAAACATGTGTGAGACGTGTGAGACATAAGGGACTGAGTCACAGGATATAACAAAAGATATATGAGAGGCTGTGGGTGATATTCAAGAGTGAGGTGAGTAATGATAGGAAGCCTGATGGATGCAGCTAAACCATACTATCACACTTCATTGAAGTGGATTACAAGACTTCTGTGTATTCTTGTCCCAAATTATCACATTGCACCTCAGAGGGACACTACTTTCTGCTACTGAAAAAAACTAAGCATATGTCATCTAAGTACAGAACAATATTTTAGGATCACGTTCTAGAAAGTTTAAAGGACTACTCAGGGCCTCATTCTTTGGTCCACTTAAAATTCAATTCCAAATAACAACATTTCATTTCAAATGCCCAAATGTTTTCCTGAAAATCATCCAATTCCTAACCTAAGTAATATTCAAACTTTTTACGCATTCATAGAGCAAACTAAAATCATTGCTGAAATGGTTATTTGATTGTAGACTTAAGATTTTGATTTGATCAAGAAATGAATTAAGTAGCTTTTGCCTGTAATTTAGGAGCACTTTCCAGTTGGGTCTCCTGTGTAAAGACTGACTGGTAACCTTTTCATAGCAATGATTTACAACAGCTGAAAGAAAAAAATAGTTAATAAGCACATATAATGAATTAGTCTCATTTTCTCATTACAAACATATTTGAAGTTAAAGATTTGAAGAGAAATAGCTGAAACAGTAGTAATTTAATAGTGGTTTTTTTTTTTTTTTTTTTTTAGAAAACTACCTGATAAATTGGTGTTGCTGAAATGCCGATTTGAAAGCACTAATTTAATGATTCTATACTGAAATGAGTAAAACCTAATTCCATGATACTGTTTTATTGAGACAAAAGTTTCTTTAATTGGTTATGGAATCTTTAACAGCATTTTTGACTCAGAGCTGCTTAATAGACCCTGGTAACAGATTAATAAATATTGACACCTTCAATTAGTAACCACTGACACCACCACTTATGCATAAAAACCTAAGGAAAAGAAAGGACAAGGACCAAATTTCCAGCTTGCCCCAGGTCCCTGTGTAGCTTCCTGGATTAAATTCTTATAATCAAAATTCTTTCTTCAGAGCTGCAGTGGTCTCAAGAGAGTGCTTTTCTTTTTGGATGCATAAATATCAATTGGTATATTTACAATTCAGTATTTGGTGCTCTTTCAAGCACCTTTCATAGAAAGAGATATTGAACGGGGTACTGCAGAGATTCTTCTGTTGCACTGATGTTCAGGATTATGAAAATACCAGATGAAGCATTAGGAACAAAATTCCGTAAACTGAATGACCATAAAATCTTTCCTACAAATAGGGCTCACATTTCCTGGTAGAACAATCTGAACACACTGAAAAATGGATGCTAGCCAGAGAACTCTGTAGATGGGAGCTCCGCAAATACAAGCCTGCCAGAGTAGAAGTCCCTGTGAGCCTATTCCGGAGGCAAGAAAAACTTCTGAAGGGGAGAAGGCACCAAAAGGAAGGCATAAAGTTGAACTCTACTATAAAATGTGCAGAATTCAATGTCACAAGATGCAAGAGAACTTGGAACATTTCAAAGGATATAATGAATATGGAGAAAGTTTGCAAACACAAGGTCATAGTTTTTCTTACGAGCATTAAAAAAATGCTGGGCAGTACAAGGAATGCAAAAGAGCCTGATTTACATTAAGGAAGCTGCTGTGACATTTGCCACCTAAGCACCATCATTAAAAAAAAAAAAAAGTGACTGAGACAAACCATATTGCTGCATTGCTGTATTTCTATTGCATTACTGTCCTTCTAACTAACTAAAAAAGTTTTTCTGGAGATTGTGCTGTTTGTTATAAATGCCCAAGCATGTGACAACAAAAAGAAAAATTCACAGCTAGTTTAGTAGAGACAACCCAATCGGCACAAATACAAATACGTAACGTTTAAAAAAACTAAGTGCCAATTTGCAGGTTAACTCAACTGAGCTATTTCCCTTGACCAGTTAAAGTTTACATTTGCTTTTAAGTAACACTAATTTTGGCCTACCACTGGTCCATAGTCTTATCTTTAGAACTCAGAACAGAAGAAAGTAGACATCAACTACTAAAGACACTTTGCCCCCACTCTTTTTTTTTTTTTTTTTTGCATCCTAGACTTCCATTCTTAGAAAAGAAGCTATAAAATGTTTCTGGAAGAAGACGGAAGAGGAGAATATTTGCTTCAGAAATAGGACTATCTGTTTAAATAGAAAAGATTAAGATAAAAAGGATAAAAAGATTAATAATCAAACCTGCAAATGCTAACAGAACATGTATATCTTAAGAAACATATTGCTAGCACTCAGCAGGATAAACCAATGATTGAACAACCATCATTAAATGGATGTTGTGTGTTTTCTAAGACTGGCGACTTGAACATTGTGAGAGATGGGAGAAGAGATTGTACAGGGAGGAAGATATGTGCTTAGTTTTCCATCCCCCTTCCCACAATAAGATCAAGAAAGCTTGAACCAATTACAAAATATATACAACAGATTACTCCAATTACCTTTTTTTTCCCATATACCATTTCTATCACTTTTTTTGGAGGAGAAAAAAAGACAAGGAAAAAAGGAGAAGCTCAAACTGCAAGCATCTCAGCTTTTCCCCTTCTTATACACAAAACTGGCATCTCCTTTAATCTTTTGCCTTTTAAATCGTTTATTTAAGAAATTATCTATTATACTATAAAATCATAAAACAAAAATAATTTTGTGCCAGTTCCAAACTTCAAAAAATTAACACTTTTCCTCGTATTTTCTTCTAAAATATTAAAATTATCTTCTCAAATACTTTAATTCTACTGTGATCCTCATAACTTTCATAAATATTAACAGTCAGGAAAATTTCCCTAAAAATACATTCTCTTCTGTGAAAACTGTGGAGAGAAAACATCAAGAACAAGTCAGGAACTTCTAAAAGTCCAGTTCAGAATTAAAGATGGAAGGCTGCTGGTAGTAAGAGATCAAACGCAGATGAGCTCTTCTGCATTTGATGTTCTCTTCAGCCACCTACCCCAGCTTATCACTTTTACCGTCTCCACTATAGCTTCCCATTGTGTATAAGGAAAAAGCTAAAAACAAACCAAAAAACTAATAACAACAACAAAACTGTTTAAAAATGTCTGTTAAATTTATTTAAGACAAAAAAAAAGATAAGAAACTGAAAAGCAACAATTTTGTTGCTCTGAATCATAAAGCAAAACTCTCACTAACACATAAAGAAATTAATTACTGGCTTAGAAAGTTATAGACATAATATAACCTGTGGTATATTTTTGTAGAGTATTGCTACGGTAACCCAAGAAAAATTACAAAGTAATTTTTCATTCACTTTAATTCATTCACTTTCGTAGAAACATGAGTTTCTGTAACTACTACTTGTTCTGTTTCTCAAAAACTGTTTTATGATGTTAATAAATTCTTAAAACTAATCACTCAACTTTAATGTAAATCATAATTATTCAGGATTAGTAAATTTAAAAAATTTGATCAAAATTTACAATTTAGAGAAATGTTTTTCAAAGGACTGGAACTACCTTTTCTTCGTACTTCATAGTGTGCTTTTCTGAGAAGATGCATGTATCTCAACCTAGTTAGGATGCTTTTATAAAAATTATTTCTCTACTTAAAACATACAGAAAGAACAAAAGGTGTAAGTTCAAACAGGAAGAATATAGCAAAAAAAAAAAAAGAATCAGTTACATTTCTTAAATTTACTTCAGGACAATGGGATTCTGTTTGGAATATAAATTCAAGCTAAATTCTCTGAAGTTAACGTAGAAGTGGAAGAAATGAATACAAATGCAAGTTATATTTTGATGCAGCTGCAGGACTGCATTTATGGTAAAGTTCCATCTTTGAAAGTGATCCAATTTCAGAATTTCTGCAGTAGTGAAAAACTAACAGAACAATGAAACTTCTCAGCTGTGATATGAGCAGCATTTTGTGGTTCTAGTGCACAGTTACCAGAGACATAATAGCAATTAAAGTGAATAAACTTGTAGCTCAACAAGACTACCTACTTTCTTGCATAGAGACTACAGATACCATAATGTATTTTATTTGCTATGTTAAAACCAACTTTTTGGTATTTAGTTCATAAATATGAGCAATAGGAATGTAAAATATATGAGAGAATGCACAAAGCATTAACTTTAAAAATGGCCAATGTTGTCATACTAGACAGAAAAGTGTTATACTTTTTAGGATTTTCCACTCACTTATATACATGCAGAATTATGCTCTGTGTGTTTCTGTAGTCACGGTTCAATTGCTATTCATCAAATCAGCACTAAAGTGACTGGGCAATAAAGAACAAAAGAAGCCTACCGATCCTTTTGCTGGATGGAATCAGTATTTTTATCTTTAACTCTTCAAATCAGAGTAGATTTCACTCAAATAACAACATAATTAGCTCTTTCTGACAGTGAAATATTACTCATAATGCCCCAAAATAATTAGCACTATTCCAAAGGGAGGCACCCATATAGTCATTGCAAAGCATGGTAACCACTGCAGTGAAAGAAGTTTCTGCAGAATGGAATACAGGGAAATGACAGAACTGATAGGCTGGTCTCCAAGTAAAAGATTTTGGGTGCTCTGACCAAGGGAAAGAAGGTATCTTACCAATCAGCATGTAAATAAGATGTGTGCTATTTATTCTGGATATATAGACAACAAACTATGTTTTTGTTTCTCTGTTAGTTACAAAATAATTTGAAAACAGAAATTCTACTTTTATTTTCCTAATATTTTTTGCATCCAGATTAGAATCATTATAGAAACATTTGTACATTGAGTTGTATTACGGTTTCCTTTAAAAAATATATTAAAACCTGCTATAAATAAAACCATTTTTCTTCTCTCTCCAAGATGTACTGTCTTGTCATTGTGCACTCCCTCCATCCCAACTGTTTAAAGCTTTCTCTACCTACTGTCATGCTTCTCTGACATATCCTCAGGTCCCATTATGGAAAATGTAGCGCACTCACCTTTTTGGCTTAGGAAACCACTCTCTTTCAGAATGCCATGAACCATATCTTTCTCTCAAATTTTCCCAATCATTCTAGGCCATTTTCTTCTCTCTTTGCCCTGAGCTGTTCTGAGATAGAATATGATTAGAAGACTGCACTCTTCTTTCTCCTTTTTGCCTGCTTACTGCCACAGCTGCTAAAGTAATCCAATTCCTCATGTATCAGGGAAATGAAAATCAAACTCTGAACTTAATTTTTTTTTTTTCAATTCCTTGCATACTTTAAGGGGTTTTGTTTGTTTGTTTTGGTTTGTTTGTTTCCTTTTGTTTATAAACTGTCAATCCATTGTCTTCTATTGTTAAGACTTCCGACTTTAAAGAAGCACTTTGCTAACACTATGAAATTGCTGGCTCTCTCACCCAGGGAATTTGCTCCCCACAAAAGCTCCTAGCTTCAGACACTGTTCTTCTCCTCTTTTATGCAGCATTTCTGTGAAAACTACTCTCTCTGATTAAGCAGAAGCATTCAGACACTGTGAATCCTCTTCTATTTAAAGGTATATTGCTATTCCTTCTGAGAGGAAGTGGACCAGACAAATCACTTGAAGAAGATCACTTGAAGTAATAGAAGAAATATTATGAGGAAAAAATATGAGTCAGTCAATATTAAACAGTAAAATTTTCAAGATGCAGAAGAATTAAGTTAGAATAAAAGAACGTTTATTGATGATAATCTATGGAGGGCTCCTATTGATATTCAAATAATAGCAGCCTTGTCTGATTAGCATGTTTATCTTTAACTTTGTTTTGTGTAACCTGAAATGTTTATTACCCTGCAAACAAGGAGGACTGCAAGTCCTGGTATAAATATTGGTATCTCTTTAAGAATCACAAAATCTGTTTCATTATCTTAAGTGTCAATCATTGGTAATTATAACAACAAAAGGTATGACTAATGGTATTATGGCATTTGCTGTACACTTCTCAGGAAAGTGCAATCCATATGTATACAGCAAATAGCACAATATTCTACAGCTGAGAAATACGACAAAGCAATACTATTGCAATTGCCATCTTGCTTTACACTCGCTAAACAAAATTGCAACTAACTATCACCACCTAGAGGTAAAGTGTAAATGCAAATATTTTTTTCTTAAATTCTAATCTGGATTCTGTCTTCATGCCCGTGAATATAGTAGACATATTATTTTCTAACAGTAGGCTGACTGACCAACACCTTGCTCACAAATAAGATTGGCATCAGACTGCACAGATCATGAACAGCAGTGAACAAAAAAAAAAAAAAAAAATAGAATACAGGATGTTTGTAAGGGAAGCATGTTTGCATGACCCCGAATTTTAGAAAGAAGCCTAATATTTAGATTTGTCTGTTTAAAGGACTAGGTTTTCTTAGCTGTTACTTTTTACGAAATATTCGTTTCTTCATATGTGGCCAGGTCCTTAAATGTTCATAACTGATTAGTTTGCCACTTACTAACAAACTTCATAAGAGAATAAACCTCTGAAGCTTATTCTGGAGTCAAAGTAGATAACCATAATTTTTCTAATGCTCTTATTAGAAGATATTGTTATAACAATCCAATCTGAACTCCTGACAGAAAGAATTTCATCTAATAATGCCTAAATAATCCCTATGATTTATTGATTCATAACAATACCAACGGGTCATCAAATTCACCTCACTGCCCAGGTACAAGATATACAACTATGTCAGCAGTAATACACTGCAAGACAATATTCAAGATACAAACCTGAAGCAAAACAAAACAGAGCAAGTATAAAGAGAAAGGCTGTGTTTCTGAATACATTAGAATAAGCTTGCAATGCATATAAGATAAACACTTGTGGAAGGAAAGGTTTCCTAATCATAGCTGTTATTTCCATTTTAGGACTACATTATACCTTCTTATCATAGCATTACAAGAGCAATTCACGTTGGGTTAATCCTACACCATGACCTTCAAGTTTCTTCCAATGTACAGTTACTGCAAGAAATACCGATTTCAACATTTACAGTTCAGAATATTCTTTGGTGAATTTTGGAATGTATTTTATCCAGTACACTTAGAAACGTACACAAAATAGTGATATATATCCAGAAAAGTTGCCCATCTTCCAAGATACTGCTATCTAGGGATTTCTTGATAAACAAGCAACATCTTTTGTGTTTGGATTGATTTTTTTCAATTTAATTTGCCCAATAATTTTCTAGACCCATGTGAACTTAGTGAATATGCAAGCTTTGAGGCAAGAAGACTCAAATTCCAATTATGTCGTGGAGAAAGCCACTGTCACACTTATTTTGAAACTGCAAGATAGTAGTTTCAATAGATGCTTTAATCTGCATATTGAAACAGTTTAAAAATCTCTCCATGCCTTTCAGGATTTGAAAGATTGCTACTGTATTCTCCCTCTTAGCTGTTTTTCTTGCAGGCTAAGAATTCCTCATATGCTGCTCAAATGAAAAAGCTTCCACTTTTTTTTTTTTTTTTTTTTTTTTAAATCTATCATTTTCCATCCATGCCTATATCCTTTCCAGTTCTATTTTTTAGAGAAGAGAGGACTAGAACTGCACACAGATAAACCAGAGCTTTATACATGGCATAATAGTGTTTTCTGCTTTTCTATCACCTTCCTAATGATTTCTAACAGTTTGCTCTTTTAAGACTTCCCTAATCCCTTTTTAAAATTTTCTGGTAACCAGGCTAAAAGCCATTTATCACAACCAGTTTTCAGCTATTTCATGATGAATTGCAAGGGTAGATTTATTCATCCTCTCATTCAAGATCTTCTACTGATACTTCCATTTAAAATAGACAATTTGCTAATTCTCCACAAGGAATAATCCAGAATGGGAATACCCCGTAAGACCTCCGTGGTGAACAGAAGTCTAAAAAAATATGCATTTTTATGTTACTGCTTTATGTTCTGAAACCTTTTTTTTAACTGCTTGAGTATTTGCTCTACTGACTCTAGCTACTGGCCTCTTCTTGATAACCCAAAATCATAACATCCCCAAATCCTGACTCAAACCTTTTTTTCCCCCCCACATTTTCATTCATGTAGCAAAATACTGGACCTGCACCCCTCTGATGCTTTAATATCCTCCTTTACCCAGTATCAATGAATATCAAATGGACCAATATCTTCCCTAGCATTTCATAGTAGCACATCTATAAACATAGATCTTCTCTCTCTCAATTTAGCAGGTAAATTTCCTTATGTTATCCTAGGGAATGACAAAATTGAACTTCACAACACATAGCTACCTCTTCTCAGTAGGGATCTCCTTCTTCAGATGACTACTTGCAGTGCAAGAGGAAAGAAAGCTTTAAATGCCTATTTAATTTTGGTAAAAATTATAAATAGCAGTATTTTTTTTTGTATTCTTGTTGTCACCATTTTTTTATTGTAGCCATCTCAATGTTGGTCTATTTTTGTTAAATAGTGATATTTCAGAAAACAAGAAAAATATTTTTGAAGCAAATTTAATAAAGACATAGAAGCGCACGGCCAATTCTAAACAGCTTTTTTTACTAAAATGTATACACTAATTGTTTTACCATCCATAGTTGAATGACAGAAGTCTGTGGCTTTTGTTAATTTCAAAGAAAGTGCTAGATGGTGCTAAGATGTGAGGGATGATTATTCTATCACTCACAACTATCCCTCTTGAACTCAAGTCATTCAAACTGAGAATAAAATTTGGCTGTGTTTCTAGACCTTGCTTTTAAATTCATAAGATTCGTAACAGGTAAATGCTGTCAGTTAATTACTACTACAGGAGTGTGGGGTAACTCTGCAAACATAGAGGTCTGCTTAAAGTTTCCACATCTAATAGGATAATAGGATTCTCTATAAAATGCTGCTTGCTTTAAGAGTGCACATCTTGATTTCTGAGCTAGTCCAGAATCTTCAATCCTTAACAGAAATTTAAAAAAGAAAAAACTATTTGATGGTTAAAACTATTTAAAGCATTAAAATCTGCTGTAAAAACAAACCAAAAAAAAAAAAAAAAAAAAAAAGGAAGACCATAGCAAAAAACACCATAACAAAACTCCTGCTGGGATCATAGTCTATTCATATCTTTTTTGTGATGCTCAGGTCTGGCCCCCCGAGATATAAATTAAAGTTAACATGCTATTCATTTCTCTTCCTGTTTCAAGGAGCACAAATGGAAAACTGGCATTGATTCTGAAGAGGCACAGCTACGCAGGTTTATTTTTCCTAACTCTTAATATTTCCAAGAAGAATCACTTATAACTCCAGGATAAAGGATGACAGACACTATACTTATAGGTTCATAGTTTTCAACATTATTTGACACACTCTGCAAATATATCCACCTTTTTTTTTTGGCCATTTCCAAGCCACATAATAAGTATGTCATAGCTTATTTTCTGCTGAAAATATCTGTTTATGAATAAAAAGGGACAGAAGATGCATGACAGTTCTCAAGTGCGTCAGTAATAAAACTGACGTAGCAAATCTCTGCACACTGTCTTTTGCTCTCCATCAACTGAACAAATGCTGTAAATCTGCAATTTCTAACCAAAAGAAGTAGACAAGACAACCCACAACAGGAGAAAAGGGGAAGACAGTATCTCTAGCTTTTTAATAACTTTTTTTTTTTTTTTTTTTTAAAAAAAAGGAAGAAAACATTAGTTGTTTCAAATATATTTACATGAACTGGATATGGAAAAGCAGTGGTCAAGGTCCATGCCTTTTTGTGACATCTTCAGCAAGACTTGGCAGCAACATCTTACTACAAGACTGTTATGCATACAATCTAATTTTCAGGCAGGCGAAGCATATTTCTAATTCAAGTACAGTTATAAGTATCTAGCATATCTGAAAACTATGCTTACCCAAAACAAGTTTGAAATTTTGCCTGTACCAATTGGCACATTTCTGCTTTCTCCATTTATTTCATAACTTTTTCCTCAGAACTTGCCAGCACAATTAACAGCCCATTTTTATGTCCAAGTTATGGTTACCAAAGCATTCAGAGAAATACGAACTTCAAAATATATGGGAAATGATCTCAGCAATATTAAAAAGTTGCAATACTTCTACCAAGAATTCTCAATTTTCTTTACATTGATATACTACAAGCAGAATCCTCACACAGCTGATACAAAGAGTTACAAACACTTTATTTTCTGCTGTGGAGAAATAAATGATAAAACATCAAATATAATGCTTATTATGAATAAGAGGACTCTCAGAAATGAGCTCAGTCATTTATCCTAATTGTCACTCCTAGTCCTTGTCTGTTCATTACATACTGGTAGCCTAGTAAATATCCTCTTCCACAATTTCAACATTGAATCGAATTCCCTGTAATCAGGAGCACATGTTTTGGCAGAGATTTAACTAGATAAATGCACAGTGCTGTTATTGAGGCTATTCTGAAGTTTTATAAATTAATGCTTTCCTGATAGCTATAAAATGCAGAATATATATTCAGTAAGCACATGACTACGTATCTGATCAGAGATGTGGCAATCACTTCAACTCCAAGTGTTTAATCATAGTGATATAATGTGCTATATAGAGAGCATAGGTTTATTTTTGGACAGATTCCTTTTTTTTTTTTTTTCTCCAGGTGCACGGTGGCAGAAAATAGTTATTTGCTAGACAGATACTCTTATCAGTCATACTACAAGAGATCAAAAACTAGTAGGAATGCCATTGATGTATTCTCCCATAAGGAAAGATCTTAACAAGTACTAAGATCAAAGTTTAATAGAAATGACAGAAGTTTTAGGTCACTTCTACAGGTAGCTTTTGCTCACTTTTCTTTTTAAAATTTCAAAAGACAAAGTTGAGCAAATATACAACTGCTCACCAGAGGAATTCTGTGATATTCTGTGCTGTTCTGTAATTAAAGACAAACAACTCTGACCATGGATGTTCTATGTCTATAATAAATAAGAAATTTCTATCTTTCCATATCACATATCTTAACGATCTTAGCTTAGCAATATGGTTTAGAGGTGGACTTGTTAGTGTTAGGTCAGAGGTTGGACTCCATCTTGAGGTCTCTTCCAACCTAGATAATTCTGTGATTCTATCTCCAGTAACTTCCTACTGTGAATAGATAATGAACAGAACATTCAGAAAAGTAACTTGAGCATTTTTCAAATAAATATACCCATAAACAAATTTTGCATACTAGTGATGTCCAACATGACATATATGCATAACAATATATTGCAGAAATAAGTAAATTCTCAAAGCTGTCTTCTGACAATCTAAAATTTCAAATCTTTTTACAATCTTCCAATGATATTTTGCTTCATTTCTTCCTCTTGTTAAAAGGCCCACCCTTTAATCAGAAGTTCTTTGTTTTCCATCAATGCTGAGTAATTGATGAAGTCTATTAAAACCCACTCTGTTAACAGCACAACTTATTTTCTAAAATGCCACGCTAATGATGGAAATGATAAGGTGCAGAAGCACAATAAAGAATGAAATTTAGTTCAAGTCACTGTAGTTAGGCCCTTATCCAAAGCCAACTGAGAGCAGTGTCTCACCCTCCACTCACTCACGCAGGTTTTGGATAAAGCTCCAAACATGCTATAAACCAGGAAGCTAGGTTTATTTCTTCCTATTAAGAAAACATGCCAAACGTCTATAATGCACATGAATTCCACATGCTTTCTCAGTTTTCTTGGTGCCTTTTTTTATAGTCAAGTACAGTCAAATTTTGTCCAAAACTCTGAACTCTTGAGTAACAAAGTTTGATAGCAAGTTACCATTAAACTAAAAGTAAACAGAATTCTTCCAAGACCTAAGCAAAAGACCTTATATTTTAATGAAGTAGAATATCAAGTGACATTTAGTTATCTATATTGTGAAAAATATAAACTAAGATTTTCTAAATGATGAAGTCATTTGGAAAAATCTCAGATCCAGGTTTACACAACCAAGCTACAAATGCAACTGACTTCAAGATCATGTGCAACAGTATCACAACAGCACTGGTGATGCAAGATGTTTCAGCTGATGGGTACCCAACTTGGAGTTACTGCATAGGGTTCTTCTGGGGGGTTTTGTTTTTTTGAGACAAAGGCATTGGCACAGCCTCAATATTTGGTTCTGCCCTACAAAGCAAGCCTTTAACAATCGTTCCATCAAAGGAATCACAATAAATGTCATGTACTAATTCACCCAAGTTCTCCACCTTCCCAGGCAGTGATAATCACAACTTCTCTCAAATTTTTAGTATCTTACACAAACATTCGCAAATTGAGTGTCTGCACTACCACATAGCACATAATGCTACCCAGCCATTCACACTGAGACTGTAAAAGTGAAAGCCTTAATAGAAGTGCATGTTTTAAGATAATAGCTGGCAGAATGCTTTTATCAGTCAACCAAATTATTTCCAAGGTTTGCTCATTACTTTGTTCTGCCCCGTTAGCAACAGTATGCTAATGAAGAAGGATTTACTTCAACTTAATTTCCTTGAAAAAGTAAATATAGACATTGAGAACCTTCCAATATGTCAGCAGGTTGATAAACACGGCAACATGGGAAACAAACAGGAGAAACGAGAGCTCCTTCAGTCATCACAGAACTGTAGCAGCATTATAGTAACAGAGATGTGGTGGGATACTGGTACATCTAAGGATTTCTGTTTTGCCAGACTGGTATCTGGGTTTGGGAACATGTAGGCAGTTACAGTACAATGGAAGAACAAGTGAGAGACAGAAATGCAATAGGGAATTATCAAAAATAATCACACTTGTCAACATGTTAGCCTTCCAGACGCACTCATACACCTAAATCTGACTAACTGATTGTTCAACACTTTTGAATAAATTACTAACTCAGTACAACTTCAGTATTGCCAGCTTTTCTTTGCATTAGCTGAAGACTTATTTTTCATTATACTTTACTGGCCAAAAAGGTGGTTTCCTGTACTAACAGTCCATAAATAATTCAGAATTCTATAAAAATCATTGTTCAAAGTGAGAGGAATGTTAAAAATTCCCAGAAATCTTGTTTAAAGCTAAGCACACATTGCTGAAACACGGGAAAGACTAAATGTTTTCATGCATCATAATAATTATACTAATAATTATAAAAAATGCTCAAAAGTTTAAAAATTTATCATAATAATTATGAAAATAATCCACAAAGAGAAATACAAGTAGATTGATAAAGCACATCAAAGAGCTGTTTAAGGCTAGCCATTCTATAGGCAAAATGGCAGGGCTATAACTGGTCTAAAGCTGAAAATCCATGAATCAAAAAACAGTATGGGATTTCAATGCTTCAGCTACAAGGCAGGCTAGACTGCAAACTCTAAATTTAGACCCAGCAGAAGCAAAACCCACTATGAACATACCCAGTGACACACAGTTAAGGCTTTCTGCACCATTCAAAATATTTTTGAGCTACTAAGTAATCCATATCTGTCTGTCTGTCAAGTAACATTTCTGGTCATTGATATTGCAGAACTGAAATAGAGTATTTACAACATGCATATTGAAGAAGGTATTACTAGTCAGCACTGAATTGTTGTGCTCTGGTCAATGCAGCCATTTTATTAACATGCATTTACACTATTAAGAGCCAACAATCAAAATAACGCTATTTTGAGGATCACTGTCATCCTATGTAGGAACATGTATGAAGTTACTGCTGATGTCCTTTATCTGATCTCTAATAAAATTATACTGAGATCCTTAAAATATTAAAATGTTCCATTCCAGTCAGAAAGTGTTTATTGAATTTCTGTTAGAACGTGTTACTTACCTGATAAACATGGAATGCATTAGCAGCTTTTCCACGCAGAAAGACAGAGGGAATCCAAACATTAATAAGAGCACGATTTGATCTGAGGAGATGAGAGATAAACTTAAAATAGATAATCATATTTACGTATTAAAATTGCAAAGTAGTAGTTCCAGGTATTTAGGTAGTGATCAAGGTCATCAACGAAGCAACTTAACATTTCAAATGGAATACCAGAAAATTTGTAGTTCTGCCTGAGCCTGTTATACTTACTATATCTAAAAGCGTTCCCTAAAATTAACGTAACTGGGGAAAAGATTAAGCAAATCATCTTTTACTTTTGTGAATTTGACAACATTTGATTACATACATGAAACAAAAATTATTCATTTCAACAAGTTCAACAGTGAGGTCCACAAAACTCAACAACAACAACAACAGAGTTCATCAAATAACAGAAGAGCACTGAACAGTTATGGAGAAGCAATTTCCACCCTCTCTCTTTGTGATTTACTTCCAAATTTCTGCAATAGAAAAACACCAGCTGTATTTTCACCCCATCATCCTCAAAAAGCTAGATTCCTTAGTCAGACTAATAAAAGCAAAGCTTCAAATCACACCACTCTAAAGTGATCTGTGGTGACCTACTTTATTTTTTTTAATAGTACTATTTGTATGCATTGAGATGAGAAAAATGAGAAGGACCATCATGTTATTAGTATCATCTAGAATCTACCAAAACCAAAGCAACAGAAAACAGTAACTGTTTGGTGCTGTGCTAGAATACTAGGTTCTAGGACACTGGAAGAGCACTTCAAGAAAATGTCCATGAATCTGAATGCCTTGCATACATTATTAAAAACTACATGGACCATGTAGCTCTCCATGCTTTTTAACAATGGAGCACCATATCTGAGAATTTATTTATTGGAAATAATATAGGAAAAGGAAATTATTCACTCTACTTGCTTTTTCTTCTTTCCCATAAAGACAACATGGAAGCAGAAATATGCATATTAGAAAACTTACATTTCAAAGTCTGACAAGCTCTGATCTTCAGATGTTTGACTCAAATCTCCAGGGACCTATATTTACAGAACAGAAACAATTCCCGCACACTAGTTATTATGCTTTCTTAATGGAAAGCATATGATAAGAAAAATAAAATTTAAAATTCAAGTTATAAAAAGCCCCAAAAAAAAAAAAAAACTATTACTGAGAAACTATTAAAAAATTAAACAATTGTGTAACAGTAATGTAAATGTATCACCCTTGCAAGGTTTCCTTGTTAGAATTTGCTACAGTTTTGTGAAGAAACAAATCTTACTTTGTAAACTTTATAAAAGGATGTAATTTTGAAAGGTATAGAAATCCCAGAGCATCAATATTAGATCTTTATAAACAAAGCATGCTAAAACAAAGTACCTTGTGTTTATAAAGAATTTATGGGAAAAGTTGAAGCACATAAAACCAAGTGAACATTTTGTCTTATACTGCACATTCTACTAAGACACATGATCATTTTATGTTAGCTGTGTTATCATAAAACATCAAATTGCTATGAAACTTCATAAAAAAAAGGTAATGATGAGCTAACACCTACAGAATTCCAAGAAGTAACAGTTGTAAGAAAACAAGATAGAAAGAACATTTGGAAATAAATCAATAAAAGCTTTTTTTTTTTTCTTAACCTTTACTTTAAAGCCAGTTAAACATAAAAGGCTATATTCTCACCATTAACTACGCTGAAGCACAAACCACAACTAAGAAAAATTAGTGTGTTTTGCTGAAGAACAGCTGAAAGTTGTCAACTTCTAGCTAAGGTATCTACATTAGTTAATTATCAGTTCAATACATCTCCGTAATATATGTTGCCTGTTTTTCAGAATATCTGCCTAAGAAACATAAATATGCATTATTGCTTATTGTAAAGCCATATCAAAATTCAAAGGGGACTAAGGAAAATCACCTTCCCAAAGGTTTTGACAGACCAGCTCAACTCCCACCAATACTCAAGGCAAAACTGAATTTTGCTGTCCCAAGTTTCAAGAGAGATGGCTCAGCAAAAACTGAGTCATTCCTACTGGAGAAAAGAAAAGAAGAAAAGCTGTGCAGAGCTGAGACAGCTCCAGGGCATACGTATGGAAGCACAAGTCCTAAACAGGTCTGCTGCCCTCCTTCTGGAGGAACAGGGCAGTCATTATGCTGGCAAGAGCCAGTAACTCCCGTCTCTCAAGTCCTAGCATCAGCTGTTACATGCTCCCACTCCAGTCCACCCTTGTGCAGCAGCACACTGGTTGGCATTCCAGGGCTTTTATACAGAGCAGACATTTTTCTGTCTTGCCTATAATCTGTACCCTATCTTTGCCTGTATCTGAAATGGAAGTCCTACCCCCAGACATATGCAGTACTTTTCATTAACTTCAGTAAGAGTTTTGCATGAAGACCTCAAACACAGAGTGTGGACTTTGGAAATAAGAAAGAATGACATTAATAAGTTCCAGTGCTTGCACATCTACTTTGAAGCAGATTGTTACTTATGCTGAGATTGTAATTGATGTGTTGTTCACTGTAACACAAAGTACAGTGACGGAGACATATTGCATTAATGTATTTCCTCATTCCCTGCAAGCACATACTTTTTGCATTAATATTACACTCCATGTTTTCAACTGCTACAGAAGTTCTGAAACACCATAACTAAAAATTTGGAAAGATCATTGTGGATATTTCATATATAAATTACAGCCATTAAAATTGATTATTAGCATTAAAATGAAAGGAGTCAGTGAAGAATTATGGAAGCTATTTTTATGAGAATCTGTAAATTATATACTATTTTAATAATAAAATGTTAAGAATTTGGCTGATCGTTTCAAACAAGTCAAGGGGAGATCAAATATTCATATCCCACTGAATTTCTGACAGTTGCATACTTGACCAACTTTTAAAGTTCTAATTAAAGTTTAAGTAACAGATAGACTACCAGCACAGTTATGCTTAATAATATGCAATTAAATATATTAAATTATTCGGATAATGCAAAAAGTTTTTCAAAAGCCTGTATTCAATGCACAGTTCCCACAGTTCCATTTTGGATAGCAGCAACTAATGAAGACTAGTATTTCACTAATCCAGTATTGTTTCTGCAGTAATTAAATACAGTTGTCAGAATCATAAAACCTGATGATTTGTTAAAGCTACTTATGTTTCAGGTTTTATAAATAGACACATATTTCAGGAGAACAGTACCTACTACAACAGTATTTCAATGATTAGGCTAGATTCTAATCTCATACAATAGAATTTGTAACAATATCTGACTAATTAACTGAAACATGCTTGCTGATATATTTATATCACTACACTATAAGCTGACTGCACCTAATAATTCTTTAAAAGAAATACTTAATTGGAAAAGAGAGTAGTGGCTTATACCACGGCTGCAAAAATTCCAAGGGATTCCTGCCTTTGGCACCAGCTGATCCTACAGATCAATTTAGGTAGTATAATTTATTTACTACAAATGTTTTTCCAAGCAAGTGGATGCCCACCTCTCAAGATTACTTCATGCAAGCAAGCATATACAAAACTTTTCCCAAAACTCTACATCTCCAGCAATTTTCAGGTCAGGGGACTTCTTGACCAAGACATAGCTTAGCATATTTGGTAACCCCTAATGGATTTTTCTAAGTATTTGTCTAGTATTTGGTAAAGAGCTCCACAGCTTTGCTGCTGTAGAAGACTGCCATGGAAAATGACTTCCTGCTTGTTTTGAACCTGCTTTTAACTGGGAGATGTCACACAGAGCTGATCTCCATTTTTCACACACCATTTTGCAGTTCTCTACTGTACTCTTCCCAAAGCAGATTCTTTTTCAAGTTGAGGAAAGGCTGCCCAACCAGCCACATACAGAACACCACTCCGCTTTTGATTATCCCTGTTGCTCTTTCCTGAACACTATCTAGTTTTACTATTTCAAGATGAAGGGACTGCACAACATTCGTAAGTAAAATAAAGCAGGAATTTATACAGGAACAAAGTTATTATACACAGTTTGTATCTATTAATAGGATATGTGGATACATAAGTAAAAACAAAATCTCTGAACAGGGACATACAGTCTGAAATCTAAGTAAGAAAGTATAGTCATAATACACTTGTGATTTATCATTTGTCATTTCTTGACACAATAATGAGATTGTTTACACCTAAAAGGCTGAAAATTACAGGTGAAATCCTGCTTCACTTATGCACATGGAATTCTTATCAGCCACATGACACAAATGTTATGATAAAATAAGCATGAATGCCTCCAGTATGAACAAAAAACTAAGGTACAATACTGTGCAACCATATGAACAAAACCCATCAAAGTACGCTTTCCTGCTAAGACAGACAACTATCAGGAACTTCCTTTACTTTTGCACATCTCCACGTTTCAACCAAATCTTTTAACACAAGAAGCCAAAGGGAAGCAGTATCTGGTAGAAAACAAAAACTTTTATTTCTAGGGACTTGGGGATGAGGGGAGGAGATTGCTGTTTTGTTTTGTTATGTTGTTGTGTTGTTTTTGTTTTTTTTTTTTTTAATTTTCTCAAATAACCAGCTCATGAACACAAACTGCTATTTGGTATTTAGCTCAGGCTGCAAAAATAGGGCTAAAACTAAAGGCAGAGAAAGAAGACAGGTATAATAACCAGAAGAATTAGAACAACAGAAATAAGTCTTCATGGCCCTTTTAAAACTGACTGAGAATAACACTGAAAATTTCAGTGCCTCTAGGCACATTATAAAGTGTTTCTAGAACAGTGATGCTGACCTCTGTAGATATATGGATACGGGTAACTTCTCATTTAGAAACCTACCAGTTATTTTTTATTATTTCAACCTTCCAAAGTAAAAAGCTCAGCAAAAACAAACAAACTTAAAAGCATCTGAGCACTGCAGACATTTTTATTGTCTGAATACATTCAATACTACTATATAAATTAAATACTGCTAAAGAGAATGAGACAATAGCAAAAATACCAAGTAAGGTATTCTTGACAGATGGTTTATTAGCTGTTATTTCTTATAAGGTAGTGCAGATTTTATTTCAACACGAGTAATGGTTTTGAGAACAGTATTTCTCAATGTAATAAACAAACACTTACCGGCCCTCTCAAATCAATTAGTTCTTGTCTCATCTGGGACACAAGAGCTTCTTTAGCCATCAGAGCACGGTGCAGCCTCTCATTAAACTCAATCAGTTCCCCATGCATTTCAGCCACCTGAAAAACATAGCCCAGAGATAACTGTTCTAAATTGAAAAAATACTCTATATAATTTCTTACATGCATACCAACTTACATTTATTTCACAGCATTCTCCAAGTAGGACATAGTGCTGCTACTACAGCATTTTAAACAGAACATTAGTAACATACACAAAACAATTTTCACTCGTGCCTTGAAACATTGGTTTTGTTATTATAAATTCAACACAAAAACATTACAACTTTAGATCTATATCTGATTTTACCCAATCAGAGGAGATCCCATGGTAACTGATTCTAATGAAACACCTATTCACTTGTTCTCAGTCTAATTTTTGATGAGCAAAGCACTTGACAGGTACAAATTAATCAGAATATTTTGAATTGGGAATAATGTAAAATACACAAACTAAATTCAACTTTGTCAATAATTCATGAGTAACATTCTGTACTCTTACACAGAGTTAGAGGTCCACTCATCCCAGGCAAATCTGTGAGGGGTCAAAGGAGCACAAATAAAACAGTTTTGCTGTGACGCACATCCTTGTGCATAAGTAAAACACAGTGGCCTCAAGCATGGCTAATTTATACATAGTCTTGCTGTGTCTGCTCTCCATTTTTTATGAAAATGGTTAAAGAAGCACCAACTGAGGTAGTATGTATATGAAAGCAAACATGGCTGGACGAATGATGTGCAAGAAAAGTACAATTTGCACAACAAACTATGTTTAAGTTGATTTCTTGCAAAGAGATCTGAAAAAAAAAAAAAAAACAATAAAGCTCAAATCAAGGTTAAAGACAATACCGAGTTCTTGAATTTTTCTTACACACAAGCATAAACCAATGGGGTGCAGAACTCCAAAAGGACAAGGGATCCAGAATAGCAAAGATCTATATTGTGGCAGTAATCTGTTATCTTAAAAAGAGGGTGATGAGGAAACTATCTGGAAAAAGGAAAGACATCTGTGTTCAACAAGGTTTTGAGCTACTTTTTCCAGAATCTAGACTATGAAGCTGAATGAAAGTTTCGGTTCTGATAGACAACCCATCAATACCTAATACAACGGGCAAAGGAGTTGTCTGGAACTGATAATGGCGCCTGTAGCCTTATAGCAATGAAATCTGAGCCCAAAGGTGTCTGTAGAACTAGTTAGAGGGGAAAAGAAAGATTCCATTCAGAAAATCCTGTTGTTAGAAGTTTCCATGTGCAGTCTCCTTATATTTTCCAACGAAAGGGAATACTGATGTGGGCCATGATCGTAGGTGCAGTGCCAGAAAAGCAGTCCTACAGCAGAACAAGAAAAGCTACACATAACAGGAGAGGTTAGATGAAAACATAACCAGTGACTGGCTGACCCCAGTAGCGGACATAGCACACTACCGTAACAATACAGTTAAACATTCTATTTTTCAGGTTACAGCAACTCTTGAAACATCTTACAGCCATCCAAAGCTGGGAGAATATAGAGGCAATGGGGTAACATTATTAGGAACAGAGCTGAATAAGATGAGCCTCAATCTGCTACTTCAGCAATAGCATGGGGACTTGGGTTTGTGCCAAATCTCTTAAAAGTTCATCGTTTTCCTTCTGGAGGCAGTTCACTCTGCTTCAGGCTTGCCTTTCCTTGAATTACTATTCTGCCTTCTTCCTCTTGCCCAGGAAATTTCCCCAAGATAAAGCAGTTTAATTCAATTTCTTTAATTTACTGCTTGCTTTTTACTTCAGTAAAGTAAATACTTCAGCCCTGTTCCAGACAATTTGTGTCCTTCACATGGTAAAGAAACAGTGAAACACAGCTTCAAGTTGACAAGCAATGAGATGACATCACTGATCAAGTAATAAAAATTTACTAAGAATTACGCCAGATCATCAAGTATTCTTCTGGAATTTATTTCTATATTAGAGAGAGTCCTTCAAATCCAGTAACTTCTTGTACAACTGGCTTTTTAAACCACAATTTATATTATTTAAGGTAATAACAAGGTTATACCATTTCACTTACATATTATGTTATCACATCATCCTTTATTCATTCCACACTGAAGTCTGATCAATAATTTTCCCTACTGGGACTTCATTCATCTTCACAATTGTTTCTCTCCGTGACAATGTTTAATGCAGAAAATTAAAGTATAAACTGGCTAAGTTTCCCTTGGTCACAGGATCATTCAGATTTGGTCCTGGTCATACCAGAAAGCATGCTTAAAGAGCCCATATCCTTATCTCAAAGAAGTGAGCTTAATGCACAAAGTATTTAGAAGACTTCACACTACCAGAACTCCAAAGACATGTTGTCAAAAGAAAATCTAAATCTGCTCCTACTCTCCAACAGCACTGCATCTATAGAGTCCAGCATGACCAGATTTAAGAACCGTCTCCAGAGAAATTACAGAGGTAAATTGCACTTTAATGTTCCACAGCAAAGGAGTGAGCAGTTAACTTAAAACACTCTAGGTATGTTTCTCTAAGCATATGAATAATATAATCACCCTTAGAAGCACAAGCTCTTAGAGTATAGAAATTGCCTTTTAAGAACTTGCACCAAAACAACATTAATTTCTTCTTTAAGGGTCTTTTAATAGAACTCAGATTCTTTTTTTTTTAAATGCAACTTGAAGTAAATTCATTAAAAATTCTGCAAGAACCACGTTTGAATCAATGGATTTCTGTTGAGTATTGGTAATTTTCCCCATCCACCACTAAAAACAACAACAAAAAAACTTTTATTCAATTACGGTTGCAAAACAACATATTTCCCAAGAAACTCGAGACGAAATGGGAAGTGGTTTCACTTTCCTCCCAGTAGAAGCCAGGGTCTGTATTTTCCATGAGAAAATGACCTTTATCAAAAATGAACTATCACTTGCTGCCCCCCCCCCCCCCCCCCCCCCCCCAAGAGAAATAAAGCCAAGTTCTTCAAAAAACAGCATGTATCTTAGTGAATATGAATAATTAACTTTTTCTACAAATGAAAAATAGTAAAATTTAAAACAGCTGCTAGCAGATAGTAGTCAATGCACACACGCACATACTCAAAAGCATTCCCTGTTCAATAGTGTGGTAGCACTTCTGAGACTGTAGCAGTTTTCCATACTACTTGTGTGTAGCACTGAATTTTACCACTGCTTTGTCCCATTCTGCTAGGATTAAAAGAAATTACTTGAGAAAAATAAATTTACATCACACAAATTAGAAATCACACACTACACAATAATATATAAAGTCATAATAACCTGGCAGGAATTGTATCATCATCATTGGATCAAAATAAAAAAATAATTAAAAAAAAAAAGTTTCTTCCAGGTCCAACCTTAAGAAGAATTCAGTCACAAACATTTAAGTCAACATTCAAAGAAACACTTCAGTGTGTCCCATTCCTCTCTGTACCCCACCCAGGCTCGATTTTTGGACCCCAGTATTTCCTCCTAGGAGAAGGATGCTTAAATTCATGTCAATCTGTGGTTTCAATGTTCCACAGTTATTAAATTGCTGTCATTTATCCCCTTGCTAGCAACTCTCCTCCTAAGCTACACATTTTCCTTTTTCCTTTAAATCATGATGGATTACCACAGTTAGGTAAAATTCACCAGCTGCTGCCATACTTCAGATGCACCTTGATGTCAGCTGTGTCCGAGGACTTTACAACAAAGAAATCTGGTAGAAATTGCACAATGCTGCTGCTCTTCACAGTCATACATTTCCATCTACACTACGTGCAGGACTGTCATGTTAGAAAAGTGATCCAAATGCAAGCAACTCAACAACATGTTTTAAGCTAAGCCAGTTTGCACCACAGACCTAGAAACTACTGTGCCATTACAACTGCAGGGTAGGTGCTGTGATACATGTATAGAAGGAGGATTTGAGCAATAGATGGCTGCGTAATTGATAATTGCCACTAAAGATGCCGTATAAACCACAGCATGTGTTTAACCTGAAGAACTTTGTCCATGTTTTCCCAAGTATGTGATTAGGTATAATAAAGGGTACTGCCTCTCCCTGAAAAACTCAATAACAGCCTTGAAAACAGTAACCTGTAACTGCTAAAATACAGGGGCTAAGATACGAAATAACCATGGTTAACTGTAAATACCACACTATTTTTTCCTCGCAGAACAGACAGCTTAACACCATAATTATTTACTGTTATCTGAATAAGCAGGGAGACTGAAAAATAAGTTTATAAAGAAATTTAAAAAGTGGTCAGCGTGCACATTAACAAATGGATCACAAAGTGCACAGCGACTCATAGGCACATTGTTCTTTGCCTCAGAAAAGAACACCAGGATTACGCTGCTAATGAGAGAAGTGCTGTACACATCGTTCAGAGAACTACACATTGTATTTCTACAGTTGCACAAAAATTTGTTCTTGCTAATACACTTCTAGCACTAGCACATACAGGAACTTCGTTTGTGTGCTGTGCACTCTTGTGGGCAAACAGCTTGTCCAGATCCTTCCAGATCTTTTTTTTTTTTTTTGTAGCTAAAAAAAATGGTGCTCATATAATTTTAAAACTAAGTTTTTAATATTTCCTTTTCATTTTTTTTATTATTCTCTTAAAATATCATTAACAAGTAAGAGCATGTTCTATTAATACAGTAAAAGGTTCTAGATTTACCAGTAGCTTGCAAAAAAGAAGTAAAAGAACAAATCTTCACCAAGAGCGTGGTTGCACACTGGAACAGGCTCCCCAGTGAAGTAGTCACTTTACCAAGCCTGTCTGAATTTTAAAAGTGATTGGAGTGTGCACTTGGTCACATGGTCTAAACTTTTGGGTAGACCTGTGCGGTGCCAGGAGTTGGACTTCATGATCCTTATGGGTCCCTTCCAACTCGGGATATTCTATGATGCTGTGATTCTATGAAACCAAATTTATCTATTTTACACAGAAGAGTACAAGAAAAATTGGCAAGACTGAAACAGTTCTTTGTAGTCAGAGTTGTGGTGTTTGCTTTTTTTTTTTTTAGTAGATACATATTACTATATCACTGTCACAGCCTTTCCACATAATCATATGGCATTAAAGTGGTACATTGTGCAGACATTAGCAAAACTGCCATATCAAAATTCCCCACTTTAGGATTTCAATTCTGGACACAGTAAAAAAAATCATAACAATATATTGTTATTTGCTAAGTGAAATTGAGAGATGATTCTACAAAGATGTTGACACTTTCTGGCAAAGTTCTTAGTGATTTAAGGTATCTTCCCTGACCATATGTCTTACAAGATGAGAAAGGACTGTGTAACAAAAACAGACAAACAAAAAACTGTTGCATTTCATCATGAACACAGTCATATTCCCGTGCCTGAAAATCCTCTAATCTTCAAAAACATAGATTATACAACAGCATACAATTGAAAAGTTCTTAATAAATGAAAATCTGAATTTTATAGACTGAAAGGGTACCTCAACTTCCATTTACTCACAGTGAGAGCAGCACAAAGAGCCTTAAAGAAAGTCACACAGGTGCTTTTCACAAGATACTATCCTATTTCGGTACTCCATTACACAGAAGAATGAAAGGTCAGACATTTAAAAGTGTTTAAAAGACTCAGCTACCCAACTACTGTGATAAAAATCCATAATTTACCCTTTTGTGTAGCTGCTGAATCAAAAAGAAAAAACCCTTAAGATAGCTTAAAGTCCTCTGAGCATTTTGAAATGAAATTGAAGAGATTAAAGTTAAAACTCAATCAAGATGGCAGTTTCAGCAAAAATAATCAGCAGCGTGCTTTTGAGGCCTCACGATGCAACTGGCCAAATCACTTGTTCTACAAAAAAGAAAAGAACGCTAGAAAACTGACCAGAACTCTGCTAAATGGTCAAACCTTGATTTAATATCCAAAATTACCCTTTGTAGATCCTGTGTTGGAAATGATTCAACTACTCAGAAAAGCTGCATCTTCCTTTTTTTTTTTTTTTTTTTTTTTTTTTTTTTTAGAAATTTTATCTTTTTGTCAGAATTCCAGAATATTTGATATTCTGATATAAATAAATTCTCAACTCTAATCTTCTACTGAGTGTACTTATTTGAATTAAGTGATTCGCACCTCAAGCTCACATGAACAGCATACACACACCTTCTACGTCAGAAAAAGTTTCCCAACCTCATGTACCAAATGTTCAGAGACAAGTTCTTCAGGCAGAATGACACATCTAACACATAAAAAATTAATCCCGTAAGCTATAGGAAAAGGTTCAAAATAATATTGTCAAGTTTGTTACACGGCAAACTGCAGAATTCTGTTGAACATGACTTTAAAAACTACCAGGTAATTTATGTAGAAAAATTCTGATTCAGAAATGTTTATTGTACTGGCTTCTAGAAGGAAACCCCTGGAAAGCTGGAAAGGATTGTGCTTACTATATAGAGGAGGAAAAAAAAAAAAAAGGACATTTTGCTTAGCCTCCAACATTCTTATAGAACAAATATTTTTTTCACAGAGATGAGGGTTTAATATATTGTCGTAGTTTTAGGATATTGGAAACCTTTTAGTCCAACATAGGAGCTAGTCTCCTCATTCCCTAGTCTGACAGAAATTGTCTATTCCAGGAAATAGATAATTCAATGTCATTTATTGTCTTTAACGGAGCTCTCTCATAATACTATTTAGCACATTGTGAGCATATTCTACAACTTAAATTGATGGAATGCAGGTTAAAGCCTATTTAGGTTTGTTCATTAGTTCATTACTGGATTACAGACATAGAAGACAAAGAGAAGTAATAGAACCATTAGAAACAGCCTCTTACAGGTAACAATCTCAACACAGTTCTGCTTGTCAGGATGTGCAGACAGACATACCAACTGTTTTAGGTTTTTGTTCGTTTTGCTTCATTTTAAATCCTTAGCAATATCAGGTCTGACATAAGAGCAAGTCTTTAGAAACTGTTTATTTTGAACTTCGCTGCAATGCAAGCTTTGAAGAATTTGTCTCTCCCATGTGTGTTAACAGGAAAAATTCCACTGATGTTATTTGGAGAGACCTTGCAAAAGCAGGACAAACCAAATGGAATGTATTTATAACTTACATACAGCAAACAATGCAGGCTGAAGGCCCAAAATGTAATGATTTTAAATGCATTTTATTATTCATGGTTTGAAAGTTGTATAAATCCACCTAATATACTTTTTCTTCTGGTTCAAAATAACCTTACAGTTCCAAAGCATTTGACATCAGAAAATGAGTGCATGCACGTATGCATAATACTAATGGTAGCCAAAGACCTAGCAACATCCCACAAGCTTTCAGTCAGGGTTTAGAAAACACTATGATAACTATATAGATAGTTCACTACTATGTCTAAAAGGAAATATTCCACACAACATATTTTACGTGGAAAGTTGTTTGGTTTTTTTTTGTTTGTTTGTTTGTTTTTTGTTTGTTGTTGTTGTTGTTGTTGTTTGTTTTGTTTTTGGTTTTGTTTTGTTTTTTTACAAAAAATTCTGTAATGGTGTTTTAAGCATAAGACCCAACAAAATTCAAGTTCCTTTACTCTTTCAGAATTTCAAGCTGCAGTGTTTTGTTTGTTTGTTACATCTACTTGGTTATATCAGAATTTCTGATCATATTTTATTAAATAACTTTGAAAATTTTTAACTGTATTTAAAATATGGTAAGAAACTGAAACAATATATTAAGTTAAATAACTAAATATGTTATTATGAACAAAATCATTTTGCTAATTAATAGTCAAACCATTGTTTAAATCCTCTTCACAGCTAATCATTTCCTCAAGAGAATTTCTACCAAGAGGTTTAAGGGGACCTCTGTCTTCAGTTTAAATAGTCTACTAGGCACAAACTAACAGTCTTAAAACTGCTTAAAGTCTGAACATTTTTCAGACCCACTTATAGCTGAATTGAACTGCCAGGAAACCTTTTAGTGGGGTTTCTATCCTGGTCCTCAAAGTGGAACACAGTACAGGCTAACTTGTCATCCTTCACTTGTGAAAAGAAAAAGTAGTAATGATTTTCGGCAAGTACGTTTGGATTTTAACAGAGACTGCATCCTATTTTGAATACATGAACATATTGTTACAGACTGGCAAGTGAGACTCAAATGGAGAGTTCCTCTTCTGGGTGTGATCTGCATCAAGGTTTCCCAGTGATTATATCTATTGCTGTGTCATCAGTGCTACTGCTACCACTGTCTTCCAGAAAAATCCCGAGTGTTACCAATAAATCTTTCAACATGCAGAAAAGCTTAGTAGAACAAAGGAGGGTGCTCTTAAAGCTGCAACAGATGTTACCTTTGCTCTTACAGATATTCTTTTGAAAGGTACAGAACAAAGAAGTCAAGAACCCATTCAAAGATATGCATTATGTAAAGATATAGTTTCACATGGTCCTATGAGAAAAGGATAGCCATGGACAAATGTTTTAGAAGAACTTTATTAATCTCTTTGATGCGTGACTCGAATTTTCAGGCATCTTCATATTAATCAGTTAATATAAGTATCCAATTTCAGAGTATTTTGGGCAAGTGAACAACATAGAAAGTTGTTTTACTTTTTATTAAAATGTTCATTTAATATTTCATAACAGAAATGGGTATTAGATATTAAATTTCATTACTTATGTCTGAAAAATAATTTTTATTTAAATTTAGGATGAACCCCTAATCTTTCTCTCTTCTTTTCTTTTTAAATCTAATGAATTTGATATTACTTTACCACAGAGAATCCTGTGTTAGAAACTTTTTCTAACATGATCATATCAAAATAATTAGTAACTTCCAGTATTCATTTCCATACTGCATTACTCCACAAGCTACACATAAAACAACATAAACATGAAACAGAATAGCACAATCAGAAAAAAGTATAAAAGCAAAAGAAAAAAGTGACAGATTTCTTTATGTCCTCAGGAAACTTTAAAGCTCAACTCACAGTACAACAAAGCTTGTTAATTACGTACTGTAGCTTATGCAATAGCTGACACCTATTATTTCACCAGCATCAATTATAACTTCAATGAACTTGTTTATTTATTAAAACCCTCATGAAAGTTGTATGTCTTAATGCAGTAAAACATTCTAGAACAAAACTGATAAATGAAACCACTGTTTAAACAAGTATGGTCCATTTTTCTGTAAACTACAATATATTTTGATAACAGTCGATTTTAATATCAAGTATGAAGGTGTACTGTTATTAAGTATTTTTAATCACCTGAATTGTTTTAAATGGGCTTTGAAGTTAAATGAACAAAGCTGTATTTTAACCACAGAAGTCAGAAGATGGAACCTTTCATTTTTAATTCTTAGAACAAAAATCAGAATTGTATTTTAGACTAATGGGGAAAGAAGACAGCTAAGGAAAAAATGCTTACACAGCTTCAAGTCTTATTTTACCATTATGATCTCATAAAATTTGTGCAGTGCAGACTTTACCTCAATCAATTTTCTTTCATAAGAGCTGGCTAGTTCCTCGTTGTTTTCTGCTTGCTTTTGGTCTGGAATAGTAAATTCACCATCAGTGCTCCAAATGTTTGGCAGAACTAAAATAAAAAGATACATCAAATTACAATGATAAATTACATAAACATTTAAGACAATTAGTTTAAAAGTAATAGCTCTAAAAGAAACAGTTATCAGAAGTATCAAAATAAGATAAACTATTTGAATAATATAAAATTTTATAAAATAAATACTTTCACATCATATAAAATACTATAAAACAATATTACAAGTACTACAATAAGCACTGCAGGGAGCATTCTTGCAAGCACTGTTTAGGCACGTTTTCTCATCTTAACAGGAAAAAAATGCAAAGAAAGTATTTGGCTGTTTTGTAACCACAGCTAAATATGTAGTGACTCCAATTCATACCCAAAGCCATTGTAAACTAAGCCTATGCTTCTATTTTTACTTTTGTTTTTATTTCCATTCTTTTTCATTTCATTTTACTTGAAATTTACTTATGAAATTTTTCATTTCATATTACTTACACAGGACTACTCGCACATCATAGAAATTACAGACAATAAGGCTAAGAATAGATACTAGATGAAGTGTGAAATGCTTAATATTTCCTTTTTTTTTCCCATACAGCAGAATCATCTGTATTTATTTTATTCCTGACACTTAATTGTCTAATTTATTCTTAGAAACCTTCAATAAAGAATATTTCATGCTTCTGTGCACAATCTATTTAAATGCTAGTGTTCTTCTTGGAAAGGTTTTCTTGATAACTAGTCAAACTTCCTTCACCTGCCATTTAAGCCCATTATTTCCTTATCCACACTGAATGAAAACTGTTTTATCCTATTCCTGTTCCCAGCTACCATTTACATATTTGAAGATCACTTGAAGGCCTATTCTGAGTAAGTCTCCCCCAATTTACACAAACTCCAATTCAATTTCTCTTCATAGATCATGAATTTCTGGAAAAAGAAAACACGATAGCACATATAAAGTAAGCAAGCCCTTGTGAGAGAGGTTTAATAAATGCTTTGACTGTTTTTCAAAATCTAGATTATACATACAATCATATTAAGGTAGAGAGAAAACTCCATAATTCATTTGATTAAATGCCTGCAAAGTGACTTTTGATTCAAATAAGAATATATAAATTCAGAAGCTAATTAGTGTTTGAATTTAATTTTGAAAGCTATTGTAATATCTAATTTTCTTGTAAATCTTCTTTAGAATTTTCTGATTGAAGACCTTCAAGATCAACATTTTATTTCAGCATAAAGTTTGACTACATATAGCACTTTTGTTTAAACAACTGTGCATACAGCTTTTGCAATGTGATGAAAAATGTCTCTGCACATGGTCAGTATTCCCTTTACATTTATACATCTCTCTTGCAAATGCCATAAAAGACTACAGGAATGACATATAATTTATCATAGTTATTTTTGGCCTAACTATACTCAAAGTAACCAAAAACCTAGGTCAGCAAGAAAGCTAAGACGACTGACAAAGACACAAAAGAAGAAAAGGCAAGATACAGTAAGAAACTAACATTAATTTTACCAAAAAACCTTCATATTAGTTCACAACACAGCACTCTCATTTATCATGGTTTCCTAAAACCAACATATATAAACTGCAATAACGTGCCTATACAGAAGACTGGCATACATTTCAGGAAGGCTGTAAATTACCGTTAACCATATGCTATGCTTTCCTTATTCCTTAACTACCAAAAAAGAGAGAACCCATAGAATTATCTTATTACAGAATACTTTCTCTATAGACCAATTTGTTAAATAAATTTGTTAAATTTAAGAAGATTATTCTTTGGATTTCACTTACTTAATACATGGACTTAATACATGGACTGCCATGCACACTTTTATTTTCATGTTTTGATAGAAAGAGATAATCAAAAAACTCTAAGTCTCTAATTTTAAACCTTCCATGTTGCGTAAAATTTATGGCAGTGGTTTTACTGTTTATTTTAATTTTCAGATCATATATATTTTTAAAACTTCATAGGTATAAGCCATTAACAATATAAAAATAAAATAGTCATAAATTTAATACATCTCTTTTTCCCAGTAAATCAAAACTTTGTGTTGTGATTTATTCTTAGGTGAATAGTGCTCAAATCATGGAATGAAAAAAGCACATAAAACTTTTTAAGCTTTAATTGCAGTAATGTTAACTGAGCAGACTTTAAGATGGTTCATTGAAACAGTAGTCTGTTATGAAATAATGTACTGACAGTTCTCCTTTTTAAACCCTAAATGTAGAAACTATAGAAAACAATGTAATGTAATTAATTAACAAGGAGTAATTAAGTCAGATTATAACACCTCAAACTGCCATATGAAAATGTAACTAATGGAAACAAAGCAAGGCTTTTATGGAACATCAAGGAGAAAAAAATAAATTCATACCAAACTAATCCAGTAAATTATGTGCTACACAGGATATACAATGAGCAGTGTAATTTCGTATTTATTCAAAGACTTAAATCCGAAGTATCGGATGTATTATGAAATGAGTAAGCTGAATAAAACTCCTTATAGCAAGCTTTTAAGCTTGGAATGCCTGCATTCTACAGAACTAGAGAAGTGCTACAGAGATGCACACAGGTCAGAGGAAATCTTATGCAAAAGGGTTGGCCAGTTTTTGTTTTTAATGTAACCAGAAAAAAATCCTCCTTCAATGGACAGTTAGCTTTGATACTGGCAGTTCCTATACTCTAGCAAATGATTGTTTGGATGAATGTATCTCAACTCAAAATATTAATTATTTTTCTGCAAGTTCAGTGTTTGCCTCCTTTAGACAACCTGTAGTGAATGAAGCAAGCAGGGTTGTCATGGAGAGGGGTTATTCCCAGACATGTCCTCGTTAAACTTTTGGAAATTCTGTAGAGACTTCTACTTGGGCCATCTGTCTAGGATTTCCAAACAACTGGAATGTAATAACAACAGCTGCTCTAAACATGGCACTGAATGCTAGGAAACCCCACAACTCACTTTCTTTGCATGCTTTGTACAATGCATGCATGAGCATACTGCTTCTACATGGAACATTCTGTAAAAAATAAATAAATAAATAAATAAATAAATAAATAAATAAATAAATATTTATATTTATTTATATATTTATTTATTTTTATTTATTTATTTATATATATATATCAACCTTAGAAATAAAACACCCCAAATCATATCAATTGCTATTCTCTTACAATAGCTTATTTGCAATAGCTTATGTGTTTTGGATATTTCTAAGACAATTCTCTTTTTATCATATGTATATATATGGATGTACATTTATTACTTTATTAATAAAAATATTGTTTTATGTTATTTCGTATACCAATACAAAAACACTGAAAAAAATACTGTGGGGGAGGGGGTCTATAAGCCACAAGAATTTCTATAAATGAAAATACTTCTCTTGCCCTGACCCCAATCACCTGCATGCTAAAAGAAATATACTATCCAAGTAAACTAGATGACTGGAGATTAATTAACATTTCAAGTCAAGAGACCTTAAAGCTAATCTACAATATGGCTACCTGCTAGCCATGCCAAGTGGCCAGATACTCCTCTTATAGCAGGAGCTGCACAAAGCTTTGCTACTCATCATCCAAGCTATGCCAAGAGGATAAACATCATGGTTCTATCAATACATGCATTTATTAGTTCATAAAGTTTACTAGTGAATGTCTACAGTGAGCTCTGAGTAAGAGAAGTCATTAATTTTTGAACAAGGAGTGAGACAGAATTGTGACTCTTCACACAAAGAAAATAAAAATGCTCTATATAGGAGCATTAATCCTTATTAAACATATGACTTCACTAACTATAAATTGGCTTCACTTTTAGAAATTTATTAATACACGTAGAAAACATTATTAAAAACTGACAAAAAGGCTACCAAATAAAACTAATTTTTCCTCCTGCCACTCTAATATACAATGGTCAGCTTCTAGAAGTTCTTAGGTATGCTCCTTAAATTATTAATTTGGTTAAGCACTGTTGACGAAAAGAATCCTTTCTTGATTTAGCTTTTAACAATTTGTTACATTTATTAAAAGGTCCTGCATTAAAATACAACTCTGCTAGCTGAAACAGCTTTTGGTAGATGAAGAAAGGATTATTCCAGATGGCAAGGCATAACTTGAAATTAATTTTGTTCTTTCACTGGACTTTGTGCTTCCGCTTTATGCTTTCAAAAGCATGTTATTCCTTGTTTTCTTGCAAACACAATATTAATTGCAAGTTGCTGTCTGTAGCTCCCAATTCAGATTAATAGCCAATTTACTCAGTCTTTTTGAAATTAAGATGATTACTATAATTTTTAATTTGCAATTCCTTTGTTCCTAAAATTTTACATGATTTTGTTCTATTAGTTTATTACTTGATAAAGAATTATCTCTTCCTGTTTTTTCTTCATCTTAAACTTCAAAAACAGACTACCAGCAGCAAAAGATTCTCATTCTTCTAGCCATCATTTATTTATGGTAGCAGAAACTCAGCTTTGTGCAGTGAAATCTTAATTTGCTATTCTGTTCATGGCATTAAAAAAAAAAAAGTAGTCATACACTGAAAACAAAAAAAGGAAAAATAAAGAATGACTTGACTTACATGGCCAAGGTATGCTTTTCATACAAAAGCACTACACTGAATTTCACATGGAAAAGTTGAAATTGAGGGCTCCTCAATGCCAAAACCTGCCCTTTGTATTTTGAAATACCAATTAAATAGCTCAAATGATATGTTCAAAGACAATATTCCATTTAAATTAATCAGGAACACAGAAAAATAGGACTATGCACTTATCATTCCTACCCATCACTTCTATGTGGCAGATTCTTCTGCCCAACGGTAAACCAGCAATGAACAGTCCCACACAAGCAGTTCTAGGCAATGCTACCTGCACGGCAAGGTAGGAGGACCTTACAGGCCAAACAGCTTTAATTTCCATCAAGATAAGCAAGGTTCCTTGTTCTTCCATAAGAAGGACAAAATATTCACAGCATTTTAATTACTTTTAATTCATTTCATAAGCTTCCAAGAGTTCTAATACATACTAGAAGGTTCTCCCTACAGGTTGCAAGTGTTCTATTCTCAGAAATCACCTTTGATTTTCAAAACGATTTTTGTATAGCTTTTACTGAAGGAATACATAATGCATTGAATAATGCTTTCATAAAGAAGGTAAAATTAACATTCCCCAGATGCATCTTAAATTAAATTCTTTAAAATTTCCTTAACATCCTTCTGTTAACTTTTTTTTTTAATCTTCATGTACGTATTGTTTTAATAATGAAAAAATATTCAGTTATCTTTAACATTTGCCTAATATTAAAGTGAGAAGTTTTTCCTATTGTAGTGGCTGCCATCAGACTGTTTATAGATTTGAAGACATCATCAAAAGCACAGCTATGTAATGAAACTGAGTTATAGCCAAAAAATAGAACCTTCGGATTAAAAAAAAAAAAAAAAAAAGGTGGTACAAATATAATTAAAGCATTTCAGCATTCCCCACCCCACACATTTTGTGAAACTTTCTTAAAGAAGGTTACTCAATTAGCTTCAGGAATCTGTTTGGACAACCGAGAAAAAAAATCGTTGAGTACAAAGGGTCTAGAATTATTACACCTCAGCAGGTTTGAAAAATGGTAGACATCCAACTCCTGCTGACAGCTGAGAAACAAGGATGTTCATTCATTAAATGTTTAAATACAAATATCAGACTGCTCAGTCAATACTACTTAGCACTCACTTTGAAAGCTGGTGTGGCATTATGAACTTGATACACTTCTGAAGCTTGGGTAACTTATTTACAATCACACTTTAGAAACCAAACACTCAGCAAGTCACCCACCTTGAGGCAAACTATTACGCTGAATTTCATTTATAGTTTTAGGAATCCATTTAAAAGCCATACTCAATAGCATCTGATCTGATTTATTGTAGCAACCATGTTGAAAGTCTCTATTTATAGTCATAAATTAACAGCAGAAGCTCAATTATTTTGAACCTTTAAAAATAGTTTCACAGAAATTCTGAACGTATAGCGTTCTAAAATCTGTAATACATGTAAGAAGGCTTTTGTTATGATACTATTTGTAAGAAGATTAATCATCATTTAAATTACCTATTACGATAACATAGGGCAGTATTGAAATTAGTTCTATGCAACAGTTTAATCATCTCTGATGAGGACAATTTCCTACCATTCCAGCACAAGATGATGGCCAGGTGTTTTCCAAGTATAAATACAACAAAACTCTGCTTCTCTGTCTACAAGTAAGTCTAATTGTCCAGAACCTTGATCTACGAGTATGTAAATTAATATGCAAGAAAGAAATGAGAATTTCAATTAAAAATGATAAGCAGAAAAAACAGTAGTTTCTTCATCCTATTGTCACAAGATTGTCACAATCTCAGATCACAGTAATAAAACAGATCTTGCAAATATACACTCTAATCCTTTAAACATGTAAGCTAATTAGGAACAAAATTAGTTCCTAATTAGTTAGACAAGTGTTATGGTCACTTGACATTATATCATAATTATGCATATAATTATATCACGCTTAGTTCATTAAGCTTCAGAGATACCATTTTACCGACTGGCCAGAACTCTTAACTTTATGCTGCAAAACTATATTTCCTATATTTTCAAAAAAAAAAAATACTGTTTTCTGCTGCCATGTTTGAACATAGGGACACTGGAATCCTTTAAAGCACTCTACCACAATTTGTTTCCTACTAAACAATGAAAAATTTTGGAAGTTTTTACACTATGATTGCCAGAAATTACACCATAAGTTTTACCTGTCCCAGAAGATGTTTTCAAGCCTGGACCCCATTTGCTAACCCTATGTGCAAGTTCTTTACAATACAAACAATTTCTAAAGACACAGGGCTGATACAGAAGTCCTGTGATCACTGGATAAAACACAGCATAGACTATGGATTTTGGTCTATATTTATGTCTTGTTATGACTAGGAGATAGTACAGGTGACTGATTTTAAACAGGATGCCTGGACACAAGAGGTAAAGACAGCTTGTTTGGTTCTTACTACTTTCCTCCACTGTTAAATGCACAGTTTTCTACTTCTTGTAGGCTTGTGATGCCTATATTGCTGTTCAGTGATCAATATTCACATTCCTTTCTCTATACATATTACTATTCAGGGATTATTTACACGCTTAAGTACTCTTCTGAATCAGAGGCCCCAATACTACTAAAAATTTCACATAAATCACCAATGACATAAGGGAGCAAAAATTATTTGTTTTTGTTAAAAAAAAAAAAAGTTAAGATAAATTATTACAAATATTAAAATAGTTCACATAGCTGAAATCTATTCTGGTCACTAATGCTAAATACTATAGCCAAATAGTGTGGATTGACTAAATATCCTTTAAGTGTGAAGCATACACGTATTCAGTTTTAAGAATGTTGGTAATGTTCCACCCCCCTATTTCATCCAGCAAATCTGACTATCCTACTTGGTTTCTATTCTTATCACTCACTAATTTGCATAATTTTATCATGGCAGAATATAGCTAGCCTAGGATTTTTTTTTTTTCCTTTTCCTATAATTAGGCTCATCATGGAAACTGTCAGTATCTAATGAAGGATAATTTCTGCTATTATAAGAAGCTTAAGAGATGTTTTTTGTGAATAACTCTTAAGATGAATCACTACGCTCCAGCAACGTCAGAAGTAAAAACATGTTCTTACAAACAACAAGCCTTTAAAGATGAATGAACTTTTTAAACTTTTTAAATTCAAGGTAAATATAGTGACTAGCCCTTAAGGACAGAATTAATGTAGTGTTCATTCATACAACCACCTGTATGACCACAACATTGACAATCTAAAAAGAAAAAAAGACTATACCAATTTCTTGAGAGCTACCTACTCTCTCGAAGAATCTTCTGTAGTCAGTAGTAATACAGTCCCACCAGAAGATAATTCAAAATCACTGGTCCAAAAAGATACTGTCATAGAAACTTCTATCCCCACTAAACAAATACAGGTCACACTGCTGATGACTTATCTTTCAGATCAAACATTTGCTAATTATAGTCAAAGAGGCTTAGCACAGAAAGCAAAGTGGTTGTTCTTAATACAAAGTCTATTTCAAACAGTCTACAAATGCTTATCTCCAAAATAGATACCACTAACACTATAATCTAGAGTTACTAAATTCTTACTTTTCAATAACACATTAATTCACAGATTATTTTTTAAAATAATTTTGTCTGATAGCTTTTTCTGGAGCATTACTTACTAAAAAGAAAACGACCTCCTTCATAAGACTCTCATCTATCAGAAAGTGCCCTGTAAATGTAACTAGAAAAATCTACATTGACATTTTCCTCAAAATATATCAAATATGTTATTTTTACTGTCGGGGATATTATTTTACCAGGGTTCAAAGAGATAAAATTATACCTTGCTAATCCCACTCGCATGTAAATTATTTTATTTGCTGTGATGAAGATTGAGCAAGCAAAGCAAGAACATCCTGATTCAGCACTAATTTGATCATGTGCCATCATATAAGATTATTTTCATTTGACATCAATCTGCATTACAAAACTGTTCACACAACAGCAAATAGCCCAGTGAGAGATGCATCAATGACAGTGTCCATAGAAACAGAATTAACTTCTTTTCAGCTTGGATCTTCAACAGGGTGTCATACTGGATAAAATGTGATAAAAAGATGGATAAAAAGCAGACTCTTGTAAACAAGATGCATGGCTGTTCACTGTCCATTTTTTCTTTGTAGATTTTTATATAAGTCTAGGAGTCACTTCCATCATTTGATTAATACAACTATGCCCCCAATAAACTGTCTCCACAAAAGAAAAACAAATCCTGTGCATGGATTTTTTTCCTTCATTTAATCCTTACCTTCCACTGTTTGACCTTCTCTTCTGAGCATCTGGACAGCTCCAACATACTTCTTAAGTTGCACTTTTAGCACCTCATTTTCTCTGTTTATAAAAAATAAAAAAGAATAAGCAAATATTATTGTTTTCTCAAAATAGAGGAAAGACCTTCTCAGTGGAAATAATCATGCTGTCTGTGATAATAAGCTTTATCTAGCTTGTGTCATCAAGATTAACAAAAAGCTTGACTTACACATTAAGTAATGTCAGCTGCAAAGTACTAGGAAAATTAGTCGTCCAGGTACACATATAAGTAATGATGACAGACTAGATATATAACACAGATTACAGAAAGCTGTAAACAGATTAACTTAACAAGACAGGCATTTTATTCATGGGAATTTATTTAGGAATTAGAAGTCTCCAGAAACACTTGCAAATGTTTGATGGCCCTTATCATACATTATATAAATACATATATAATTGCTTTTAGTAATTGTTTGAGGAGGAGTTTCTGTGTCAAAATTTCAACCATATTGCATATGGCCAGTGAAAATGCACAAATTTACACAGATACAAAGTGTTTCTTATGCTTTTGGAGTTGACTAATACACGAACAAAATATTTCAACTGAAACCTTCAGTCCCGCTTCAGTGGAAAGTGTGAACGAAATGTAAGCAAAATTGGTCATCAGCAGTAGCAAAGTATTCAAACTCCACGTACTACATTCAAGACATTTTTTTTTTTCCTCCAGTTATTTGGCCTCAAAAGAAGTTGAGTTATTCCAAATTCCTGAATGGGAGTGCAGTCACTCCAATGCATCATAGTAGTTAGAAGTCAGTGATTTATTAGAACAAGATCAGGAGAGGAGTAAGAAAGGGTGGCTTTTTTTGTTTTGTTTTGTTTTGTTGTTGTTTTGCTTCTCCTTTGGTTGGTTGGTTTTTAAAGTACAGCTTCAAAAAAAAATTCTTAATATCATCTAATGAAATTATAAAAAAAAAAAAAAAAAAAAAAAAGGAAAAACTTATTTTAGTTCAGGAGATACCAGTCTTTACCAGCAGTAATTTAAACAGCTACTGCATGTGTAATGGAGGGTTTTACATAGGTCTATTTTAGAAGACTTTTTTTATCAACATGTTTTACACATGCACCCATACCCACATATCCACAAATACATCCACATATACACAAACCTCCTAATATATATATATATTTATCCAAATTGATGCTATATTTTTATTCCTATGGATCTCAAATCAGTTTTCAATGTAATCTCAGCTTTATTCAATCATTTAGGTAGGAGGTTGCTAAGTCATTGGGAAGAAACTATTCATTACCCAACAATCAAATTTTAAACGAAGCTTTTGAAGGTTTTATGCATTTTAATATATTTTCATTTTCTATGCTACAAAGAACAAGTCAGATTTTGCACAAGAGATGGCAGGTGATGTTCAGATCAGCGTGCATGTAAATAAATAAATAAATACAGTATAACTATATGACAAATAAAAAACAGATCTAAGTAACTCATTCAGGAAAAAAAAAACATAAATGACACCTGGAACAAAAAAAATTTATCACCACAGAATTGTTCATGTCTGCATGTAAATAACTATACTCAATTACAATCTACTGAGGTTTAAGGACGCTCACGACAGAATCATAAACCATCTTGTTTCTGCATTTGAGAAGAGATTCAGCACCTGTCCATACTGCAATAACACAGAAAAAAAATAGGAATTCTTCCACTATTGTGCCTATGGTTCAATTTCATGATAAACAGATGAAGTACATATATATACCCTCTTCTGTATTTATGATAAAACTATGTTTTCCCATACCTCAGGAAAAAAAAAAAAAAAGAAAAGAAAAGCAATTTCTCATGTGTCTCAACTACAGAGGCCTGAATACTGTAATTAAGCTTCTGGAAGAAGTATCAGATACTGACAAATGCTTTCTGTGGAACTTACTCCTAAAACATGTCTTATTTCTAAATTCAGGTTAAAAAAAAATCAAGATGGCTTTGTCTTGTTAAAAAAAGTTCTTTAGAAAATAGTATAAAGGTACCAAATCTCCAAATAATAATAATAAAAAAAAAAAAAGACACGAATATCAATAACAACATGAAATAAAGACCTTACTGAAAGAATATGTACAGTTCATATAGAGAGCTGGGGCTAGATGACCTCCAGAGATGCCTTCCTACCTGAATTATCCTATGATCACACTATTAGGAAGTTCAAAACTAGTTAATTGTAATTATATTTAAAACAAAGCAAAAGAGGGTGTTGTATATAAGCCCTAAATGAAATATGAAACATAAGAAATATTACTCATGGCAGCAAAAGTTGAATTAAATATAATACATGAGACTATAGTATAAAACCAACCTTTGAAAATCTTTTCAATTTTCAAATTTAAGTTATGTTAGTCTCTCTCTCTCAGCACTGATACCAAATCTGAAGAAGTAAGAAGTGGCTTTGCGGTTAAGATAAACAACTTCCTCACCTTTCTTACAAATTAACATCCCATTTTTTATAATTGTTTTCCTAAATTGTGGCATTTCACCAACTAAGTGGAAAAAAGTTAGTTAATAAAGGAATATTCAGATTTGTTTTCACAAGCAGGGACAAGAGATACTTTTCCCTTCTGTCTAAGAAGTTGCTTAAGGTAAGCAGCGCAATCATTTCAAGATGCACAACGTATCACTGTACCTATCACTGAAGTGCTATGCAGCTAAGTCTGAAGGAATTGCTAGAAAACAGATTATATATTAATCAAAATGCCAAATCAAAACCAATGTGGCTTAAATAATACAGACACTAGATATGAGGAGGCAGATTAGGTTACAGAAGGTACAGTAAACAGAAGGTACATAAAAGTCCAAACGCTGCAATAAAAAAGTAGTTTGTTTCCCCTCCCCCATTTCCCTACACAGTACATTTTAATGCACATTTAATCTGCTCTTCTTGCTACAAACCCCATCCTTTGTAAGGGATGCTTTCCTCTAGCATCCCTGAACACAGTCTAAGAATATGCAATCTGAGATTAGCCAATTTCATGCTCAACTTCAATAAACCTCTCTGCCTCACAAAGTGATGTAATAGTACACCATACAAAAAAAATCTCAATTGAAAAACAGTAACATTGCCATGGAGCCACTGGCACAAAATGTCCCTGCAATTTGAGAAAGGATCATTGACAAGGGGAAAAAAAAAAAAAAAAAAAAGACAGCTTATAAAATAATACCAGAGTTTATTTATTCCATTCTATCAAAAGGCTAGGAAATAGGTTAAACACTGAAACTACTTCCTTTAAAACAATCAGATAACTATTATGAAAGAACTATTGAAATACTTCACATGGAAAAAAAAAAAAGATTACTGCTACTTGAAAGTTAAATGACCTAAGAAGTTCTCCATTTTTAAAAAAAAACTTAGAGAAATATTTCTGAGTTTCCTAACTAAGCTAGTATTTCGTACAGAAGACCAGCTGAATAAGTCAAATTTGCAGATGTCCAGACATAATCATTTCAGCACTGACTGATGATGTCTCAATCAGAGCAATATTTTTCCAGTGGCCCAGATCCTGCAAACACACACACAGTCTTACTAAAACTAATATGATTATCCATGTAAAGCTGAGGTTATTGGATTAATTCTCAACTGAGACATTACCGAACTGCACTGCATCTTACCACAGATACCTAACACCAGATCTAAAATTAAAAAAAAAAATAAATCCAAAAGCTCTGTAAAACAGGATGAAGAATCAAAGAGTTTTTGCATTGCAAGACACTATCATTGCGTTGAAATGTATGTGTGGCCTTCTTCCGTGAAATATGACTGACAGGAACAAGAATACTTATTTGCCTAAAGTATGTTCTAGTGACTTCTTCACTTGAGTCTTAATTCTGCAGTTAATTCTTAATTCTGCTACACGACAATGGGTAAAAACAAAGAGCAAGTTACAGTTACTTTTGAGTGTATTGTCAATAAACAAGCATATTAGGGATGTACCAGGTGTGCATATATATATATATATATATATATATATATATTCAATAGATATTCCTGTTTCTTTTTCTACTTGCAAAAGAAATCATCTTCACAGAAAGTAAACAGCATCAGAATAAATTGTAAGCATCTATCCTAAAGTATCACTTTATTTACTAATAAATATAATTCCACTACATCTCAAATAATTGTTTCATTCTTTTCATTTCACAAAAGGAGCACATTGTATATTGAAAAAAAGGGGGTGAGAAAACCACTATTCCAAAATTTTTAACTAGAATGACTGATCCTCAGTCATTAATTAGAATTACTGGTCCTCACTAAGCAAACAACTCAAGATTATTCTTTCTTTTCTTTTTTGTCACCAGAAAGGCTGAAATTAGTGTTCTCAAAGTATTCAAGAAGGTGTTTACATCAAATTCTTAGCAAGAGTTCTGGGGACACACAAATATTAGCTCATAAAATAAGTATATTTGCTCATCAAACTACAATAGTCAGGTTATTAAATTACTTTCCTGACCTAATATGTTCATAATTTTATAATTCAGGGAAGTTTTCTACTCTTGTCATGTGATTAACTGCTTCTGCGGTAAATAGTGAAGGTTTCATTACTACAAATTATCTGAAAACTTGTTTCCTCTTATTCACTTAATGTATTATGTGGCACATAGAAATCACGTCCACAATTTTTGTTATTTCAACTTCTTTAATATCAGAATTATTCAGATTGTCCAAATTCTGAGCTTAAAATGCTACTAAAAATGTTTTACTAATCCTAATATTGCAGCAGCAGCACCCACATCATAGAAAGTGAACCAACAAAAGCAACTTAAAGGAAAAATCTACATTCAAAAATAACTCTATACGAAGTTTCTTACTTGCTGGAAAATGAGTTGCAATGAATCATTAAAGAAATGCATTTGAAGTCCAAAATAATGGTGATATTAAAATTTGTTGCATCTAAGCAGCTCCCAACATTGTTTATATCATGGGATAAGACAAAATGACTTTCAGAAGAACAATCACTACAACACACCCAACCTCCATCATAATTAGAGAAATTACATAAAATTGTTTTAAAATAACATTTTAGTCTAAGTGAGCATCTCTTTAGATCCTTCTATAAAAACTCCTTATCTGTTCTTTAAAAGGGTACATGCATGACAAATACCTGATTCACCTACATGTCAATGCAAATTCTAAAACTGTGGGGGTAGTGAGTCAAAGAAATATGAATATACAAATCCTATAACCTGAAACGTGAATATTAAATGATGATGTACTTGTATTGTCTCCATTGCCCTACATCATACGAATGTCAAACCCACTTGTGTATATCTCTCCCTCCCTCAAACTGCATATTTAGGTCTGATGTGTCATCAAAAGCAGAATTAGAAGCATTCTAAATATATTTATATTACCTTTATGTTTATCATAGATCTCTAGATCTGCTACACAATAAAAAGCTTATAGGAACCTCAGTCATGGTACTTCACCACAACTGACAGGAAACACTGCGCCTGCATATGCAGAAAACAAATACTCCTCTCTGTAACAAGGCACAGATTACTAACCTTATTTAACATTCGGAATAGGCTTGTTGTTTACTATACATGTGAATCATCCCCAAGATTTCAGGCATCATAGGTTACTCCAGAGCTTATTTAGAGTTGTAAGAAGACAAACATACCATTACAGCTGCATTCACCTTCAAAAGCCTTACTTATCTAAATTTAAGTGATTTAGCTTAAAAGACCGTTTAAAATTCATTGCTGTGCACAACAGTAGCACAAAAGCAATCTTTAGGTAAGCCACTACTGGTGTGTCCCAGGGTTCAATACTAGTGCCAATGCTCTATTAGCATTTTTATTAATGACCTGGATACAGAGAAAGTGCACCCTTGGTAAGTTCACAGACCATACAAAACTGGAGGAGCGGCCAATACACCAGATGGGGAGAAAGTCCAAGAAAATACTTGGAAATACATCTAGTCCTAAGAAATACTTAGAAAAATTAACAATTAAGATTAAAAATCTAAAGTTAGTGGCAGTGTCACACAAACAATTTAGGTAGGGTATGACTCAAAACTCTGCTTCTGCCTCAGCTCATCTGTCTTGGCAAAGAAGTAAGCTGCATTAGACTTGGACACTTGGCAAACGTGTTTTCTAACACATCAGTGTTCCTCATGACACAGCGAGAGAAGGAAAGGGGGACACATACTCAAGAAGTCACTTATTTTCTGAAGGTTGACATTGCAGTACAAGGAATCTCTTAGGTGTAGGCAAAAAAGAGGTCTCATGCTCATTTCCCAGTGCACATGTGCACTGTTCAGTTTCTGCTTCACAGCTTTAAACCATTCTGTCTTCTCTGACATGAGTACAAATACTGATAGCAACATCCTTTATTTATTCTGCCTTTATTTATCTTTCAGGGACTAAAACACCCTTGATTTGGCTGAAGACATGTAATGGTCTAAAGATCATACAATGAGCTGCAGGCTTCAGTCAATATATGCTTTATTATGTCCTCACTTCGCCCTGTCTTCCACCAAGAGATGATTTAATTTCAAGGCCAATTAAGGCTTCAAAATGTCAAAATTTACTCATAAGAGCGCTTCATAAACTCATACAAAACAAACCCTAAAGACAATTAGTATGTTTTAGATTACAGTAAGCAATCAACATAAACTTAGGACAATAAGAAGTCAGTTTTTGTTTTGTTTAAACAGTAATTCTGAAAAGGCAAATAACTGATTTATAAAAGCAATACATATGTATAATTTACATCTGAAGAAATTTGAAAAATATCTCTGAAAGCAGATATTAAGTGACAAAAAAAGTTGAAAAAATCACTTATATAGAAATACACTTTAATAAAAAAGTTAAAATAATTACATTGAATTTAACAAAAAGGACTTACTACAAAGTTAACGGATTGCAGAATAAGACTTGGCAAAGACAATCACCAATGTAAGACGTAGCTAAAAGCCAAAAACAATTGTTGTTGTTTTTTTTTTTTTACATATAAATATGAGATGTAGTAATAAAAATACAACTGCATGACAGGACCACAGAAAGCATCACTACTATTCTAATTTTTAAGACAATCATAAGCCTCTCTCTGTGTGATTAACAGTTAAATTACTCATCTTAGATAAAAATTCAATTAATTTTTAAACACTTAAAATGAAACATCCATTATTTTACGGTCAAGAGCAGTTAGATGACCACGAAGAGAGGACAGGACAACACTTTGTACGCTATTAAAGTGCTCCAGTACTTAATTTTAAACAAACAATTACTTAAAAAAAAAAATTCACCACTTCAGAATCTTATACTATTCACAATGTTTGGCAACAACTGTTGTTTATGATACAGCAGTTGATAAAGTAGTCAGCCATGAAAACCTGACAAGAGGACCAAAAAATGAATGAGAACTCACTGATTACTCATTCTACAACCATGAGAAAAAGCCAGATGGTTGAAACTCAACTTCAACCTCAAGGACCCACTAGCACATCCATGACAGATTTAATATGCAATGTCTGAACTTTCTCCCAAGATCAGTACCAAACTAACAACATATTCACACATCCATAGAGTCTGTACCACAGAGTTAGTTAGCTCAAGAAAGCAATACAAGATAATATATCCCTAAGGACATAGTTTGAAGACGACTGTTCTGTGCTTTAGGAAAAATATTTCAGTCATGGCCCACTGGTATGGGCATAACATCTACTTAAAACTTTTGCTGTGAAATACTTCATACAGTCTTCTTGTTTAAAAAGATATAAAGGGATTTTTGAATGGAAAAACATATTTATCTCAAGTGAGCCACGCTGTTCACATCATTTCCATCTATGTATTTCTGGCTATATGGTGTCCAACAGCTGATCTATTGACATTAAATATGGCCTGATTATGAGATTTCTTCTGAAGAATGTTAAATAACATATTGTACTGTAATGATGAAAACTGAGGTCATGCTTTTTGCCATAAATCATCACAGAGATAAAACATAAAGACATTTTCACACCTGATTTAAAAATTAAGTAATTTAAAAAAATAAAAATAAATAAAAAAAATTAAGTAAAAATTCAGAATTAAGAGAAACAGTAAATTATGAAAGGAACAAGACAGATCAACCCGACTTTCTGTCAGTTTGCTAATAGGACAAAAATTAATGAAAAAATACATTGTTTTTTAAAAAAGAGGACTGTTTGTTGCTTTTTTATTTTGTTAATGCTGAAAAACGATGGAATGGACTAAATAATAAATGTCTTTACAAAGTTGTTGTCCTCTCCTCCCCATCCCCCCAAAGACTTCAGCATTTCTGAAATGATACAAAAACAAGTGTAGAAACTATTTGGAATATAAAAATTCTAAGCAGTCTTTACATATTTCTTGCTTAACAATTAAATACTCGTGATACTTTTTTGCCTGTTGGCTTCCAAGATCCCTTAACAGCATTGCCAGAAAAAAAGTTATACAAGTTGGAAAAGCATTCCAGACCTTGTCAAAGCTTAAAGACACGTAACAGTTGTTCATTCTTGTTCCAACTCATTCACTACAACATACATTAGAAATATTACTGGTAAAAAAACAACAAAAAAAAGAATAAAATTGGAAAACTAATGTTCATGTAAGCACATATACCTGATATCAAATCTATGAGAAATCCTATGATAGGATTGTCAACTTGTTGACAGAGCAAGATGAAATATTTGTGGGATTTGGGGGTTCATAACCTTAACTACATACGTGATTTGATGAAAAAAAGTATGTGTGTGTGTACACACACACACACACCCCTAAATATTCTTTCATATTCACTGAAAGGCAAGCTGTTTGGTGATTTTTTCCTAGTATACATTTTGTCAAAATCTGGTGCTATCATTTTTTAAAGGAAATATCTGAAAGGTTTAAAATTTAGAACAGACTTTAATTAAACAATTTTCCCCCTATTATATTTAAGTTCTGTCGTAAAACTAAGGTTTGGGGAGTACTAATTCCAGATCATGTTAGGCACTTCAACAACATTAAGAATAGAATATATCACGTACGAGGGAAAAATCCTAGAACCATGATTATTATGATAGCTCTACCAGGAATTTCCAAACTTTTAAGTAGAAGAGGGAAAAAAAAAAAGTGTGGGGTTAGAACTGGACAAAAAAAAAGGTACATAAAGAAAGAAGTCTACTTACATTTACCTGATGTGTTCCTTTGTATTAGTCTCATTACTTAACTGCCACTATTTTCATGGCTTATATTTCTTATTATTAGTCTAATTTCTTTTGGAAAATTACTTTTTAATTGCTGCTATTATGAGTATTTTAGTGCTCCTCACCTTGCCAAGGCTTGGACTTTTGTGGCATGCCGCTCTTCCTGTTCTGCTACTTTCCTTCTCCAGTTGTCCATTTCCTGCCTCAGTGCTGCAGAATGCTCCATCTCTCCATCAAGCAGGTTTCGCAGGGACCTGGAAGAAGGTAGCAGCATCTGTTAGAACACCGCTAACAGTAATTAGAGAATCCTCTATGAATCACAGAGTAAGTTATCTGAATGATACCACTAATGTCATCCTAAAATTTCTTTATTCAATGTAAAAAACACCTGATTTGATTAAACAAGGATATGAAAAGCTGCAAGAAAAAAGTACCCAATAAAAATCAGTTGCAAGTGCTTGCTATTAATTTGTATTAATCTCGTCAGCATGGCCAAAGCACAACCTATTACAGTATCTACTACACTACCACACAAAAAGAATTTCCTATCATAGAAAGTAGCTTATAATCTCATCTCAGTGCTTCAGTGCAAGCTCCTACTTCTCAGAAAGAATCTATAAGCAACATGTTTATTAGCCAGAGCAGGGGACAGGTAGGACTCTTGTCTCTACTGAGAGTACTGTCATATATCTTTGTGTAACACCTTTGATGAGATACCAAAGGTCAGCAGAATGACATAAACACCCCACCCCACCAAAAAAAAAAAAAAAAAGAAGCTGAATGAAACAATAACTACCAACTACGTCAGTGTGGAGAAGAGGCAGCAAAATGGGATCAGTTGGTAGTCTCGACATGAAAAAAAAAAAAAACCCTTCATTTCTTTTAAAAACATAAATTACCAAAAAAGTTTTTCTATAGAGTAGCAATAGTACATCTCAAATATATTTTCATTTGTCTTGTCACATGTTCCAATATACTAAAAAAAAAAAAAGTAGGCTTGATGGCATTTTAAATGAATGACATTTTTCACATTTACATCATTTTTTTGTCCAAGGTAAACATGAGGATATTCACAAATGACAGCCACTTTCAGTGTAACACTGAGTGGTCCTACATCAGTACCACTACATCAGAGTAACAGTGTAACCACAGAGTGGTCCTACATCATTTCTGCACGAGAAAGCGGAAAAAAGAAACTTCCTGAATATTTGCATAAACAAATCAGGACAAACTTTCACTTTTTCAGAAAGCTGCCTTAAGAGATAGTAGGAATCTTTTGGCTGTAAGTTTTGGTTTTGAAAAAACTACAACTTGTGAAACCTCCCAAAGACAAATGGCTATATGTGATTTGAAATCGAAGGAAAAAGTAGACCTGTAAACACTACTTGTCAGTATCCACAGCTGAATATTAAACTACTAAGCATACCTTTTACAAATATGTCTATCTATCTATCTATCTATAGATAGATAGATCTATATCTATAGATATATAGATCTATAGATAGATAGATATATCTATCTATCTATAGATATGCTACTATAGATAGATAGATAGATATCAGGAGGATGACAAAAAGATTATGTCCTTTGTCCTTTATACAAAGGACAGCTTGTATTAGAGAAATCAAATGATAACAGGTTTTTGAAATTATATAGTGCCTCTTGACTAGAAAAAAGAAAACTACCTATTCTGTTCTTCCAGTTCATCCTTTCTGTTCATCATGGCCACAATAGCTTGACGAAGTTCGTCTAAAGACAAAAAAGAAGGGACAAAAAAGGTTAATTTCCATGTATATTTTTGTTCATTTCAGATCTAACAGTCACATACACAGTGTCATTAATTAAGCAACACACTTAACATGATGTCAAGGTCATTTGCTACTCAGCAAAGCACCTAACAATTCTCTTCATCTCATCACCAACTTGAGCAATCTTTCAAAAACTGTATTATTTAAACATCATACCAGAAGTACTGATCAAACTAACCTAGTCTGTATTTGGCTTTAATGCAAACATTGTAAATGTCTGTCTACAGCTACAGCTGATTTATTTTCAATCACAGCCACATGGGGCATCTTAGGATACAATGCACCTTTTCACTGGAAACATATTAGTGAAATATATCGTTACTTGTGTACCATTTTCAAATGTTTCCTTGCTATATATCTTTGCTAGTGTTTTCCTTGCTATAAAACCTGATGCAGAACATGCAGGACAGTATTACTGTGAGACCAGAGAAGAGAGATTGACTCAACTCAATCTCAGTCTACTGCTTTAGAGACAACATGTTTTCTGAATTCTGCTATTACCAACAAAAAACTTTTTATTTCTTATAAATACCTTCAAAAATACCTCATCACATCATTACATCTAGAACTTAAAAATAAATAAATAAATAATGTACATTTTCTTTGAACTTGTAAGAAATGCCATCTTCAGCAGCACTACCATTTCAAGGGAGATTTGCAGTTTCAGTGAGGGGATAAGTTAAGGATCTTCTGCCTGTACACAAGTCAGTACTTCCTTGCCTTCTTTAGGGTTAGCTTTTTTTAGAGTAGCTTTTCTGTGCTGTACAGAGAAGTGTCAACTTGAAGCCATGCACCTGGAGTCCTGCAGCTATTATGAAGTTTTTACCATGCAACTGTACAGCTGTACTATTACTATTTACTACAAATTTACTGAAAAATATTAGGAATTAATCACCTAATCTAAAACAGATTTCGACTTCCAGATACTGCACAAATCCCTGAAATACATGAAGCACATCTTCAAAGATTTGAATGGCTTATCTGCAAACATCTGAATGGACATGTGCCCTAAACTAATCTTTTTTTTTTTTTTTTTTTTGAAAGCTTGATTAACAATTTCACACAGGTTTATCAATAATTTTAGAGACCTTCTGCAGGGACAAAATACATTATAACATCCCCCTAACAGTTAAACAAACTGTTCCTGTTTATAAATACAATAAATCAGATGACTGTGTTCTGCAAGTATTCAAAGCAGATGTCAGCAAATTTTCTGAGCTTTTACTGAAACCATATTAACGGAACTGGTATTACTTAATTTCTGCGAGCAAGAAAAGCCACTGGACAACTTTCTTCTCTCCCTAGATTAATTTCACTGGCTTACCCATAACTTCCTTCATATTTTTCTACAGTGACAGGAGCTTTTGCCCATTAAAAAAAAAAAAAAAAAAAAAAAAGAAGATTGTACTGTGGACCAGATTAAATCTGTCCAACTCCTAGTAATGGACAAAATGTAAAAGTTTATACTACATCAATCGAGTGTATCAGTCAGTGCAGACACAATTCAAATCTGGCATTTCTAATCTGCTGGTTAATTCCCCTTTGCAGGATTCTGCAGGGTTCTGTTATCACTTGAAATCTGCCAATCCTATTTGCTCATGGTGGATTCTTTTCAAACCATTTCTGCTTCTTTGGCCATGAAGAAATTAGACAATTATTTTTCCACCCATTCCACATTACAGCTTGAGAAGTAGCTGGCATTAGCAAGAAACATTTCAGTAGGTCGAGGGACTTTGCACTCCATTAATTCAGCACAGAAAGAACAATTATTTTTGTACAGTAACTTAGCATCTTTATGAGTTCTCTATATAGCCAACCAAAAGAAAGATTCCAAATCTTGTAGAGAAGCCAAAGTAAAATTTGTGGGTATTAAACACTAACTTAAAAAAAAAAAAAAAGGAGGTTTCTGCTTTCTCCGTCAATAATATTACTAGCATTCAAAACCAAAGCTGCGATTACATTAAGTACTTAATCAGATTTCCTAAGGCAGTGCTCTCAGCATGAAGAATGTTCCAGCATGCTTCTTCACCCATCACTCCTACTGCCGTCCCTGTGCTGGCACCAGTGTTTGTATACAGTGTCCTCGCAGGAACTGATCCAGCTCAAAATCACATTTTTCTGGTGGGCTACTTTTCAGACAAAGAGTTGCCAAGTGATCTTAGTGGCAAGTTCAGTACTGCTGCTGGTAAAAGGCACACAGCAGAAAGCAGGCAGGGCAGAACAGAACACCTTGTTAGCCATTAAGGATGAGGAGTACAGGGCAGAACATCCTTTTTGCAAGAATAGAGTTCTGACCAGGCAACCACTGCAATTTATGGAGCAATTGTAGGGAGAAAAAAAAAAAAAAAAATCTTAGAGCGAAAAGATTTGATACTACCAAATAGACTATGCTCCAGTATTTTCATGACTGTTTTTCAGAAGAGTCTGTAATAGCTTCTTACTTACTAGTATTTATTTTGGAGGGAAAAAAAGACTGTATTCTGAGACTTACATATTATTTTATTAGTATTCTTTTGGTCATGATGAGACACTGCCACTTTATGGGCAGCTTGGAAAAATTGGAGTTTTTATTTTTGTTTTGGCACCTGTAGAAAATTGGTGGATTCTAATAGTCCTAATATGTAATGTTATGATATGTAACCACCACTAATACACTGTGTTATGAAAATGGACCACATTCTGTCAACGTGAAGAGTAAAAATTTGTTTAAAGGATGAGGAAAACAGAACAATCCAAGAATTGTTCAAGCCTTATACAAGTGTATAGTACAAGCAAAAAACATTCATAGTAAGCTTTCACTACAGTAACACGACAATAAAATAACAATCTCTAACTATTATGTTGAACTTAGAATCCTCCTCAAGAAAGCATTAAGACAATGCTTTTTAAATATTTCAAGAGGGTCACTAAAGTATGGTAATGCGACAGTCTGAGTAAGCTGCTATTATTTCTCTGCTTCTCAATAAATTAAAGCCATTGCCACTCAAACAAGTTATTGTGGGGCTGACTGTACTAACACTGGGGTCACTACTCTACAATAATTGGTGGTATGCATCCTGTCTGTTTAAATGTGTACTGAGTTATTAACATTTAACTGACAGATTTTAAGTTGTCTCCACTTTTCCAATTCTACCTGCCTATTCAAACTGTAACCTTAACTTGCCTACTAACTTGATCTTCTTTCCCTTACTGCATCTTCTCTCACTTCTCTCTGCAACACACACAACGTAAGCAGATCATGTAAGCAAGATTCTCATAAAGACTGTATTTTGGGGAAAAAAAAAAAAAAAAAAAAGAGCAAAAAGTCTCTTGATATAAAAGTTAGAAGACTTCTTATTTATATTTGATTTTTTTTTTCCTGAAAATCATAGATTTTGCAGTATTGTTAAAGATATAGCAAAGCAGACACTACCAATTTCATGATAATGTATAGGAATTGAAATTAAGCAAATCAATGCTTAATTTAGGACCACAAAAGCAAACACTCATACTCAGTGTTTCTCCTTAATTTTGTCCAACTCCAACATCAGTGGAGATGTGGAAGGAAGCATCAGCATAGACAACTGGGCTGGGCTGGACAGCCAAGGTTCCAGGAAGGCTTGCACAGCCTGTGCTTACTTTAGTATTTACTAGTGGTAAATAAATATAGATTACCAAGTTAAAAAAAAAAAGAGAGAGAGAGAAACATTGTTCACAACATTTTTTTCCAAATTCATGATATTTTGATATAACTGAAGTGAATTAAAAGGACAGATCCTATTCTAATTCAAGCCTAACATTCAAAACTTTTCAAAATTGCCATTTCCTACTCTCACTTGTGCTTCTCTAAATTTTTTTGCAATATGTGAGAGCAGTCAGCTGAACACAACAAAGTAAATCCAGCATCATGCACTGCAGCAAGTTGACCTCAAATCTGCCAGAACATCCACAGTTCGTTACTCTCGTTTGTGGGTTATGCTTGCCTCAGATCAGTTTACGATTATAATGTTTTTCCAGCACTTATATTTTATTCAGTGTCAGGGTTAGAAGAAGGAACTGGGGATGGGGTGGGGAGGGAATCAGGATGATACACACCAACCTGAAGGTTGTACCAGCAACCACAAATTTCTGACTTCCACCTGCAGCCTCAATCTTTCTCCCTCTTTTCCCCACCCTCCCCTTTTTCCTTTTAATAAAGCAGTGGGAGGATAGCCAAGTATAAGTGCTTCAGACAACTGTTTGATGTCAGAGTTTATGTCCTACTTCTGAACTGCTTTGAGCTTGATATAGTCATTTACGCTCTGTAAAGTAATATTAACAGAAAGAGATACACTACTTTCATAAGAAGCAGCATTAGCACCAACATATCTAAAATCCAAGTGATAATCAGCGTTTCATAAAGACAGATATAAAATAACTCATCAAGTCTTTCAAATTATGTAATCTTAAGAGCTATTTTCACAAAAACACCTCAAAAAAAAAAAAAAAAAAAGACTCCCAGGTACAAACCAAAAACTCTAAACCAATTCTTTCTTTAGCAGTAAAAAAGATAACATGAAATTCTAAGAATGTGCTTATTAGATTTTTCATATTAAATCTCGCATTTTAAAATTCCAATAATTAACTTCTATTATTGAAATTAATCTGTAGTGCCTAGTTAATAATAAAGTAAATATTTGCTTTAAAATGTTTTTAATTCACTTGTATACTACTTGAATAATCTAACTTCTAAACAGCTTTCATAAATTCACATCCAGAGCATGAAATAGGTTTTAAAAGTGACATGTTTTATGGAGCACCTGTAAATTTCCCAGCAATCTCCAGAAAATTCTTAAGCTTCACAACTCTTGAGCTATTTAACCAAAGAAAGATTGGATAAATATGATTTGCAATCACCTGTTATGAAGAATGAGCTGTAAGTGAAATCATCTCTCAGTGTACACAAGGTCATGCAGCACTCCTCTGCAATCCTGCAGATAGAATACCAGGGAGGGCTGGGAGCAGTCTACAGAAATGATTTTTTTTATTTTCCTGGATGCAAATTTACACGGGTATCTTCTGAGACAAAATAAAACCTTCAGCAGACTAGTTACATCTTAAATAAGAAGTCTGACCTTTCAAGACATGCTCCCAAAGCCGCTTGCATGAACATTGGCTATTAAGGCTTTACTGCTCCAAAATCCTCTAAATATTAGCCTGTCATGTCACTATTAATAAGGCAAATTTTAGTAGGAAATAAAAGACAATGTATTTTGGGCCTTCTACTGTGGAAAACAAATTGTCCTAACTTTAAAAAAAAAAAAAAAAGTTAGCACTATACAAACAAAATGGAAAGGAAGAAGGGGAAGAACAGATTCAGAAAAAACTCTTTTCAAGCTTTGTCTTCAGAATTAAACAGCACAAAAATCCACAGCCACTGGAGACCTCACAGTTTTTCTCTCTACGCTATTGCATTACATTTTTCTTTCCTGATGTGTTAGAATTAGTTGCCATGCAACCAAGCTATAAGCCTCACCATTTAATAATTCTTCTGGTAATTGCAATATAGAAAAAGAGCTTCAGTGTCTGGGTACATCATAGCACTGAATTCTTTCTGTATAGAGAACCTACGATTTGTAATAACAAACTTGAAAAAAAGGATTTTTATTTAATGTATCTAGGATCAGCTATTATAAAGATATTAACTTAAAAGTATAGCCAGCTGAATTTTCATTATAGTAATTATTTACCAATGGTTCTACTGGCTTCATAGCTTATGTGTTTCCTCAAAACCTTGTCTGAAATGGAAAGCTAATGATTATGTTTCTTCTGATACTGTGGTTCATTTCATTTAGAAACTGCTAAGTATCAACAATTGAAAATCCCAAGGTTTACTTTGTTTTATAGCTGTCCTAACTACACATGTGCGCTGCGCAACTGAAAGAGACCAACTGCGGCCCCTGCTGGTACCTATGCAACAATAAAATCAGTGAAGTGCAATAAAAATAGGACATTTGCCATTAAAATTCTACGACTAAAGAACAAAGCTAAAGCTTAAGTACAGAAGGATTAGACTATATTAACACCATGAACAGAAAACACCCAGTGACCAAAGCATCACAGTGCTTCCAACAGTAACTTCATCTACATCTTCAACTGTCACTTCAAAGTCTCAAACTAGATTTTTACTTTATAAAGCACTTTGTAGGAAAGGATTTTTCAGCTTTGTAAGGCTCACTCAGCAGATAATTACTAGAGCCTGAATCAGAATCCAGCAAAAATTCATGGCTTACTTTTAACATATCAACCAGATACCATTTGAACATGAAAATAGAACGCAGGGTTAGAATACCATAGTGTTCATTCATTTTGATGATTTCGTAAATCACTTTCTCAAATGAATCTTGTCTCATCACTTCTGTATTCCCAAATGTTATCATTTAAGATTTGTACATACTTATGTTTAAAAAAAAAAAAAAAAAAAAAAAAAAAAAACAGACACACACCCTAGAGCTATAGGAACAAAGCCACATAGACCAGCTCAGTTACAGAACTTTCTGTACAGAGAGAAAAAGCCAAACTGTCCAGCTATGCAAATAAGTAAGCCAGTATAAGTATTAAGTTTTCTTTCTGCAAGTTTATGTAAAGAAAAGGATGGAAGATGGAATAAATAAACAGACAGTACTACTGATCTCTCTCCTACAGCAAAGGCCATTTTATTCTGTCCAGTTCAACCCTTAACACTAATGAAAATAAGTCTTCCACCTTAATCTTAAATAAAGTTTTTGTTCATGAAAGGCCACATTTACGTTTGGAACAGATTTTCCCTATTAAAACCATAGGCTGAGTAGAGTTCTTGGGGTTTTTTTCTTTGCTCTCCTGGCATTAAAAAGCAGGACAAATAATTAAGACCACATCAGAACAAGCCATTAGCATTTTTAGAACGTGCAGAAATTGAATGATGTTAAACAAATTAAATCATTACTATTAAATACTGAGGCCACAACTAGTATAAGAATATTTATAGCAGTTCTGTGGAAAAAGAGGCTCATGTCATACAAGCTGCAATGAACCATAACCTGTTATCAGCCAATTCAGAATCATTTCTAATGTGACCAGCACATCAGAAATGAAGTGCTCCATGCCTCTCTAAATAGATCTCCTCGAAATAAGAGAAGAAATGAAGGACTTCAAAAGTTAATTCCATTAATCTAGATACATCAAGGAAGTACTTACTAATTGTCATGGATTCCGGCACAGTGGCTGAAGGCAACATATTGCTTAAAGTATTCACTTGAGCTGCAGGATTGACTTCCAGTCTAGTCATAAAAGTACAATGTCATCAATTAATGAAGACAAAATCCTGAATTCAAAACTGAAGCAAAAAGAAACTAGAAGCCTCGTCATCTATTTAATGCATGTAATCATACACAAAACAACTCATATTCAACCAACTTCTGTTTAATTAACCTTTAATGTATCTGTTTTATCTGATTTTTCAATACACACAAAAAAGGTTCAAATCAACAGACCACGGAGAGTATGGTTAATAAACAACAACATAAAAGCTATTTCCAAAACCTGGAGGCTATGCTCGCTTATCAATTCAAATTGACATAACTACATGACTTCTTCAAAACGACCAGGAAAAGTACAATATATTAAAACTATAAAATTAGGGAAATGTAGGCTTTTGCATTTGTCTTTCCAAAAATTTCCAAGAGTAGCCTGATAACGGTTTGTTTTCGAATACAGAGTAGCTGTTTGTTAGGCAACAATACTAAACTAGCAGCTATAGGTGGAAAGTGTTTTTTTGCTTTTTTTTATTTTAAAACATACTTGACATGTACCTGTAAGGATGATCAGATCTTCTTGGAATCAGTTCTACTGCATGAACACCACTTTCATGTCTCTCTCCATTCTCCAGGTTATCTAAAGTAGAATGCACATGCATAAGCGTCTTCAATTAACAGTACTTAAATAAAGCAATACTTACCTTTACTAAAGAATTGTAAGTGTTTAAAAGCTTTCTCCAAAGCGGGTTTCTGTACTTTCACACTCAATGCCAGCAGGACTGTAACATAGCCATCAGTTTAGCAAAAAATTATTGCAAAACTTCTTTTTATAGTTTAGACATAGACATTTAACATTGACAGCAATGTTATAAATCTATGAAGAGACTTCTTATTGAAGTTATTTTTGCAAGCCCCGGGAGTTTAATTAACACGGCATCTGATACTCATTACAAATCTGTTTTGTGACTTGCAGGAAATAAATCTGTGGTTAGTCCCCAATATCCAAAACCTTGCAAAGGAACCAGTCCTTTATACATTCCCAACAGAGCACCATAGCTTTTCTCTGACTTACTATGTATACATATAGTACATAGGGCTGTGAACCAAATACCAGGAATCAGATACTTTTCAGAAAAGCATGGATAATATACATCTGTCCACAGATACACAATTGTCAGCATCAAAATATACACATCACTGGGCCCACCGTGATAGTGGGTCAGGTGAAAGGAAAAACAACACCACCTACCTTCTGTGAACATATTAAGAAAAGAAAAAAAAAGAATCATTTACATTTTCTGGTATCAGTATGTAAGGGTTACAAAGCTACCCTAAAACAAACCTGAAATCATGAGCTAAAAAAATATTATATAGAATTTAAGAAGCAGGAAAGAAGTTGATGGGAATTACAGTTATGTCAGGATGACTATGGAGAAGAAAGTTCATTTTTTATGCTGTAGAGTTTACTGAAGCTCAGTATAGATCTGTATATTCCAGTTTTCTTCCAGGCACCTGACTTTTGATTCAGGATCTCTCATCTCTAGGTACATGGAGATATGATATGCCCTGACACATCCTTGAAGCACAGCAGCAGACTAAAATTGAAAACTCATATAAGCATACAACACTGTATGTTGTAATATATTTGAAATAGATACATATCTTGTTAGTTATCTGTGTAAGACCTTTAGAGTAAAACACTGAGTTAAACTCTGTATTTTATAAAAGCTCACTATGCTTTAGCAGCAATCTTATCATAATAATAATGAGCTTGCCAGTTACTGGGAAAGCTAGAAGAAAATGGGTTGTACTTTATATTAACCACTCACATTTCATAAGAGGTACAAATGTTAAAATACAGCAGAGGGCAGTACAGCATTATTGTACGAATCATGTTATTCTTATCATCTTACTTACAGAAGTGAAATTTCTTTTTCACAGCCACTCAGTTAACAGTCTGTTCGAACTCCCAGCATAAATAATGTATATGCAAAAAGCATGAAATATTTTACCACTACAATAGATTATTTGAATGCCACTGAGAAGTTATTAATAGTCACTGAAAGGAGAACACACCCCAAGTTTTATAAAAGCAATGCTTTATAAACAGCTAGCAAAATATTAACTTCAAGATTTTTGAGGGGGAATTCTTTTGTTTTGTTACCAATACAGACATTGGACCTTCTTTTCTATACCTTTGACCATTCTCATTGCTTTCGTCAAGATCTCTAAACGGTCCTCATCACCGTTCATATGCAGTTTGGGGTACTGCACTTAATATTGCAGCTGAGCCAAATGAGCATAAACTTACAAGTGATACTTCCATTTACGCATCTCAGTATGAAATGTGCTTTTATTGTAGAAGCACAGAACTGATAACTTACTATCAGCTTGTATCCCACTGTATCTCCCATATCCTTTTCCAAGGAAGTATTTCCTAGCCAATCATTCCTCACCCTGTATATACACAGATAACAGCTTCTATTGAACTACATCCAATATTTAATCGTTTCTCCAATCTGTCAAGATTAATTTAAATTCAAATTATCAAAAACACTTCAGCTTCTTCCAGCTTAGTTGTACCTAGAAATTGGATAAGGATACTTTCTAGTCAACCATCCAAATCATTAGTAAAATACTATACATACAAGACCACAGCTTAATCACAACAAAACTCTGGTCTGTTTTGATATGGGTAAATCCTCCTCAATTAAACAGCTTAGATATGAGCTAAGTATAAGACTACTCAAATAACTTTGTCTCCTATCTAGAAAAAAAATGTATTCAAAGATCCTGTCCCAGCTGTATGGTATCTTGTTAAATCCTCATAATCCCATACTATTTGTCATCGTCCCATGTTAGAAGTTTTCTTACAAATTCTGTTGGCATGAGATAGAATTAAAATACTTACCAGTCTGGGAGTAAGAGCCAACAGCACTGACAGGAAATAGAACATCTGAGTCATCATTCAGGACCTGCAGAGGACTCCAACTGCATATCTGAGAGTTGCATGTGACTATTTCATGAGGCCTAGATTAAGAAAATAAAACCTATATAAACAGTCAGCATTAATTTTCACAATACTCACATTTCTTTCGGAAGTATCATTGCAAGAAAAACCTTTATTTCAATCTGTCTGCCAACTTTTTGGTTTGGATGTACATAAATCGACAAAGATGTACATAAATTCCTAATAGTGGCCTTCCAGTACTTAAAGCAGGCCCACAGGAATGATGTGGAAGGACTCTTTATGAGGGAGTGTAGCGATAAGACAAGGACAAGGGGTGATGGTTTTAAACTAAGAAAGGGGAGATTTAGATTAGACATTAGGAATAAATTTTTCCCTATGAGGGTGGCAAGGTCCAGGCTGCCCAGTGGATGCCCCATCCCTGGCAGTGTTCAAGGCCAGGCTAGATGGGGCTTTTAGCAACGTGGTCTGGTTGGGAAGTAGGAGATGTTCCAACCTCCTGCCATGGACAAGGACTAGATGATCCTTAAGGGCCCTTCCAATACAAACCATTCTACAATTCCATGATTCTACGATAAGATCATTCCAAACCATCAGTTTTATGTTTTTGTCTTGGTTAATGTCTACACTGAATACTGTCAGTCTCTATTTAATAATATGTGGGTTTGCTGTTAAGCCAAACTGAAGTTGGTATCATACCAAAAATAAGCAAGTAGCATAAAAAGTAAGAATTATAGCTTGGCTATATCACGCAAGAATTTAAACATCTGAGAACCTCATGGAGAACATCTGAAATCTCAATATTGTGTTTTTAAGTGGAACTTAGATTCCAAATATCTCCAAACTAGTCCAAGTGGTTCAAACAAAGAATGACTAAAGAAAACCCTAAGTGCAGGGATTTCTGTTAGTTACACAAATTAGCCAGTACCCCTGAAAAAAAGAGACGTAAAGAGGAAAAAAAAGCATGAAAAAATTATCACTTGTTCCTTCAATTACTTACTTTTCTGAAGGTTCAATTTCATTTTCTGTGCCTTTATTTCCTAGTGTTTTTCCATAAAGCTCATCTTCGTCTGCATCTTCATCATCAATACTCTTCACGTCTAGTTTCTGGTATTCATATTCTCCATTCATGAACACTGAATTGCTTTTCCATGAATGGTTACTTTCATTTCCGCTCAAACTTTTTCCAAGACTGGTTTCAGATGAGGGTAATATAAAAACTGAAGATTTATCTAAATTCTCCTCTGAACTTTCTCCTGTAACCAGAGGTTTTGTGGCATCCCCCACATTTTGTTCATCTTCCTCTTCATCAAATGAGATTATATTTGTCACTCTCTTCTTCTTTTTGCGATCCTTTTTAGATTTCAAGTCTAGAAGCAACATAAAGATTTTCATATTTTAAAAAAAGAAAAATAACGTAATACATTTGTAATTTTTCCTAACAGAACTCATGAACTAAATGAGCTAGAAAAAAAAAAGACAATTAGATCCCTGATGCCATTCATTATCTTTCCATACATGTTAGCTTATAAAATAAAGATGGTACTTAAAGGTTTATATGCTTTATATAATTCAGATTTTAAAAGTTAGTTCAGATGTGCATTAATAACAGTATTCAATTGAAAGTGGAAAAAAAGTTCAAACTTGTAAAATAAAATTTAAGAGAAAAAGTTAGCCTTTCCATCACCTTCTCACATGGATTATAGCTAGTGTATATTGCAAGGTATGTCTACACAACAGATAAAACATCCAACAATTTCAAGAAAATAAAAAAAAAACTTGTAATCAAGTAAAGACAGTTTTGTCTACATTCTAGAAATAGAGCAGTTAGTTTTCAGAAAGAAAGAAAGTAAAAATCTTGCTCCTTCTCTCAGCTAATTAGTTCCTGCTTTTGAATACAATGAAATCCTGACTACATCATATCTAAGACGTGACGGTCATTTTTCAGTGATTAGCTAGCCTCATGTGCACATCATAATCAGTGAGAATAAATGATCTTGCAAGTTTGAAGCACCCCTAGAAACATCAGAAATTTATTCATCCACACAACACTGTGACTAAACTGTTTTAAGTGAAGTCCCACTGTTATATATCCACAACAGTGATTAACATACTTTTAAGAGCAAGAAGTTAAAATCCATTCTTAATGCAAACAGAATTCCAGCAAAGAACATTGACTTTAATGTAAACATTTAACTTTATATTCAGCACATAATTTCATTTGAATACACCAACTTTCTCAATGGAAGATTTATTGCAAGTTTTACAGTGCATGCATGTACTGTATGTGCATGACCTAGACAAATAACATGCATTGTGTTGTAGACATGTGCAGCATGTCAGTTATTTCATCTTGAAAGCCTACTCTATACTTAAAAAGTTATCCCAAGTTAAATATCACCTACTTTAATCTCATTTAAAACACTAAACCAAAGCTTTACTTCAAGCTTATTTTGAATGTCATTTTAAAGACAAAATTTTAAATGCCAATAAAAAAATAGATTTTATCTCAACACCTATTCCTACCAGATAGCATTCACACTTTTTCTTTTTATCATAACCAAAACTATTTAAAGCCTAAATTCAAACCTTGCTTTTTAAATGAAAAATACATGAATCCAAGAGTCTTTCTGCAGTTTTGTAACTTTACAAAGCAAAGCATCTTCTCAGCTCTACTTCTGGAAATAAAGATGGTAAAATATTCCTTTGTTATTTTTGCAACTGAAAATGTAGAATAAATATCACATTTTACCTGATTAATTTCAAATTACAGGACATTAAGACTTTGGATTCATGTTATTGACTATACCCTACAAGCTGGTTGCAACACAAAAGGATTTGAACATGTTTTGAGTTTTTGCTTGTTTTTTTGTTTTGTTTAAAAAAAAAAAGGAGTAGATTTTCATTTGTGGTAATTATCTGTTTCATATAGGAATTCAGACTCTAAACATGGGTGGTGTTTGAAGACAGCAATCTAAATTTTTAATCCAGTATATAACAACAGATATATGGCTGTATATTTCTGACTGATAAAGTGCCAAATGTAATCATATCAAAAAAGAAAAAAAAATCATTACATCAGAAACTGCGAGACATAATCTTATGATTAAGAAATTAAAATTCAGGTCACTAGTATATCAAATTTAATTGAAAAAAAATATTTAAACACACATTAACATTTTGAAAGTTTTTGAATGATTCTAACACTGCAAAAATGCTTACCAGCATTTACATTCTTTGAGAGAACAGGAAGTGGGTCAGTGTCTTGATCAGGTTTTATTAGGATGGAGACAGCAGAGGATGCAGTTATCTCTCTGAGAAGGCTGCTAACACCCTGAGTGGATTCTTTCAATAATGAGGTTACATTTTGCGTTGATTCCTTTAACAGATCAGACACTGTGGGTGTACATTTGCTCTGTCCATTTAAATCCTTATTATCAATGTTGATGGCAAAAAGAATGGAGTTCAGACCTTCAGATAAAGGAAAAAATAAGATCAAAACCCCACTATATACTTCATGCAAAAGTTACAAAAATAAAACTTAAGCACGTAATAAAGCTTTGACATGTAAAATATTTTTCCCAAAAATTCACCTACATTCCTCTGAGCCTGAATTCTTACCCTTCCCTGTACCATTCGTTCTTTGTTTGATACTATTCAAGCTCATGCAATCGCTTCTGAATTTATCTTGATGGCTGCTCACAGTACTTTTTGCATATTTAATGTGCAGCTGAGCTGGTGTATTTATAAGCTCATATTTAAATCAGTTTCACTGCAGCTTTATTATTTGTTGGCTCCTACACTCTATAAAAAACCTCCTGTGAATGGTATCTTGCGGAAGGAAGCAGGTGATCATGTATCTGGGAAGTAGATGTACACAGTAACAATATATCACTTCTGTGATATATTAACTCCATAGAAGTAAGCTATTTGTAGCCAGTTCTTAACTCTTACTCTACTCCCATTTATTTACCTACAATCTGGGCCTTACTAAGAAAAGTCTATCCTTGTTCTTTTAAGCTCAGGAACAACCCTTTTTTTTTTTTTTTTTTTTTTTTAATTGAGACATTTTTGTGAGGTGGGAAGCGGGTGGGGAGTTATTATTACAGATGAAGGGTCAGAAAATTTGCCTGGAAGACTTCTGAACAGTAGAAAAGCCAGATTCAGTGTTTTAAAAGTTCATAACAAACTGGCATAATACCTTGACCCCTGAACATGCATCTGATGCACATTCTCCACATAAAGGTGAGAGAAGCACCTTACAATCATGAACAGAAATAATACTTCAAAATGAAATAGTTTTCCCAGAATAGTAGCATATAAGAGGTCTTACCCGCTGCCATTGTAGGGATCATACTAGAACGTTCTTCATCCATCATAAAAGACCAGTCTTCATAGAAGACACTAAAGTTTGAAAGGAAAAAAGCAAAGAATATGCAGTCTGATATTAACGTATGTTCCACTTCTAAAACATGAGAACTCTGAAAAATAAGCATGGGCACACCCAACAGGTCAAATATATTACCGTAACTCCCTGAAGCCCTGAAATATATAGACCATTTACACAATTGCGTAAGAAATGCTTAAGTTCACTATGAATGCATCAAGTTACTTGTTCTAAATCTAGCTCTTTTTAGTAGCACGATGCTCTATTTTTGCTATCAGCATTCAGTTAACTAAACATAGAAACAGACAGCAAGAAAGACCTCAACCTGTATTAAACAAGACAGGTTCATTTAGAAGTTTCCAAACCAGGTAAGAGTTCAGGACATAAAGTGATTCTGCAACTCCCACTTGAATTTTGATAACATTTAAACCTTAAATATTCTAGAATACACTTTTGTAGCAAATAAGAGTTCGTGTACAACACTCAGTGCTGACAATCTTGATATATTACAAATACTGGTACAAGCATCAGGGTAGTAAGTAGTGACTTAGCAATTCCAATCACTAATCTCTCAGAACAGTTTTCAGATTTTTTTTTTTGTTCATATATTTATTTGATTTCATACCAAAATCTGTCTTGCGAGAAGGCTGCAGAGAATTGGGACAGACTGAAAGGCACTAAAGAACTCAGCTCTGCTATTATATCCATTAGTTGATGCAAATGGAAAGAGTGACTTCCTGCTGAATTTACTGGGCTGGCTCAAACTCAACAATTATTGAGAATAAATATCACAGGTTTCCAAAAAGAAAATGATCTGAACATGTATGAGAAAAGAAGCATGAATGAATCTAAGTGCATTTTGCACATCGAAAATACCTTCGGAATTCACAATACACAGTAAATTATTCTCACAGTAACTCTGTAACAAGAAGGCTCGCAAATACATACAAAACCACTTCCAAATAACCTGCAGGACCAGCTACATATTGCTTGACCGGTGGAGCTTCAAAATTACAGGGTGAGCAGATCCAAACAGGCAACAAACAACTACTGTGGAATTGGTAAGATCAAGGCTGCAATAATATGTTATTTTATTAGAGGGGGAAGGGCTATTTCAAAGCCCCTCTCATTACGCTATTCAGGTCTCAGGGTGGAAAACTGTTGGAAGAGTAGGGAAGAGTGTCAGGAAGGAGAATGGAAATTAATATGAGGATAGGAAAATATATTCTCACATGTAAGCATGAAGCCAGTTTCAGGTTACATGTTGATACAGGCACAAGACACCGTATCTCAATGGCTGTCAAAATTTCAAAAATAAACACAATAAACATGTGCATCACTAGCACAACAGTTAATATGGTATATTATGACAGCTGTATCTGGGGGTTTTGTTTGTTTGGCTATTTTTTGTTGTTTTTGTTTTTTGTTTTTTAAATCTCCATATTTCATTTGTCAAAACATGCACATTTCCAGCATTACAATGACATCGAATACAGTACCTAAGTCGATTCTTGTCTGCAAGCAGCATATGAACATATCTTTCCAGGGAATGTTCATTCAGTGCACAGCGCAACCAAGCCCGGCCTCTGCCAATATCTGTAGTAATTGTCTTTAAAGAGTAAAAGCGTTGCAGTTCGTGTTTATTCAGAACTTCTTTCACATAGTACCAAAACACTGGCTCTGGGGGGAAAAAAAAAAAAAATAATAATCCATCTTAGCTCTTTTACCTGTTTTACTTTCTATCAAAATTTATTTTGTGAGTTTCATTACATATAATTTCAGAACCAACATTGTTACACACAGTAAATCATCTCCTATCATGTAATTTTATAAAACAAGAAAATGGTATATAACTTGTACAAAAGGTGAATCATTTACCATCTTTGTATAACTCCTCAGTTAAATAGGTTATTTATTTCTACAGAACTTAGGCTACTTAAGCACTTCAAACTTTTTACTTCACTAAAGAAGCCAAACATATCAAAGGATTCTATCTTACATCTTGAAACCAAATTCAAATTTTCAAGTGTATTTAAGCTAGTATATCATTCATAAAACAGGTTCACAGGTTCAGCTGTAAATATACTATGCAATGAAAAAAAAATGCTCTAAAATGCTATTTTGCTGTCTATTATGAAACGATAGAAGCAAGGTCCAAAGGAATGGGAAGCTCCATAATTTGTAGACATGCAAGTGACAAAGTCAAGTGTTAAACTGAAAAGGCAACAATACCCCTTTCCACTAAGATACTTTCCTTGCGATTTCTCAATTGCAGGTAACAAAAATCCACATCAGCAATTGTACATGCACAATAGAACACCTAGTATTTCAGGTATTCCTGTTTCTTAACTGAGTAAGAACACAATTTAAGGACATACTTATCCCAATTGACCTCTTACCATTTTCTTAGGGGGGAAAGAAGAACCAAACATCAGATAATTCACCAGTTGAATCATTACTACATGGTATAGCTTTGCAATCAATAAACCTGAATATTGCATCAAATACATACTTCTTGCAAGTACCTCAAAAACAATATTAACAAGTATGTTTATGTGGCTTTGATTTGTTATAAATAGAATTGTTCAAATAACGAGAAGAGTTTGAAAGCTATTTTTTGATTTGAAAGCTATTTTGCAACATTTTAAGAGACTGAATTTAAGGAAGAGAGGTTTTTAAGAAGAAAAAAACTGAGAAAACTAAGCATTCCTCAAAGTTCAAAACAACAATCTGTTGAGGAAAATATGCAGACACTCCTTTTAACGGTTTAATGGAAGTCTTCACTCTTTTCTAAAAAAAAAAAAAAAATTATAAAACAGGGAAAATAATTCTGTTGTAGGACTGAATGGTGCACTATCACCTCAAATATTATGCTGGCCTCTGATCATAACCTCAATTTAGGCAGCATAAAAACCTCCACTCATTTATCCCTTCTCTAAACCTTTTTATTGAAGTTACAGTTTTAAGAAAAGGCCTTCCATGATGTTTCTCTTTCTATACACTAAATAAAGAACATGCAATCAGGTTTTGAAGAGGTTTTTACAGGTTATGACTTCTGAAGAAACCTGCTGATCTGGGGGACAGTTCTGTTTATTAGTCTCCACAGAAAACTATGAGATTAGCAAAATTTACGCTGTAATTTTATAAACCTAAACAAACAGGTTAGACTCATTTACTTGAAGTTTTGCCAGTGAGGTTTGACACCCATGCAAGAACAACCCAGAGCTGTTTTAAATGAGGCAAATGTGTGAAGCAAGGGAACCACAGAACTGACAATCACAGAATTGCTGAGGTTGGAAGGGACCTCTGGATGTCATCTGGCCCTGCCCCTGGGCAGGTTGCCCAGGACCACATGGGATGCAAACTGTAGGACCTTACAGACAGATTAACATGCAAACAATAAGGATGTCCACAGAATATACAAGAGCATGCAAATATTCTATGTTCTACCTCTTCGACTTCAACTTATTTTATCTGCATCTCAAAGATAAAGTGTGTGTTTATCTAAAAAAAAAATAAAACAGTTCTTAAAATGCCAGATTTGTATCAAGATAACAGTGATTTAATTGTTTTATTGTTTCCTACAAACAATAAAATTTTTGTCTGTGTTGCTAAAAGTCAAAACAATACTGAAGAAGGAAGTGAAAATAATACTGGAATAGAGGAAATAAGTACATTACCCATGTGCTTAGCATGAGACTCAGTGTTTCCTGGTATTTTTGATTATTTACAAATATCAAGGATTTTGACAAGCTTCAAAATTTGGATTATCATCAGTTTTTTAATCAAGATCTATCTGACAGAAATTAAGTGGAGGCATTCTGTACCCTAAGTCCCTCCATGATATACTTACTAAAAATAGTGATCTAAGGGACATTTTCAGACAATAAGTTACTTTCTTTGAGAGTAAAATTAAATGAAAATCCAAGTCCTAACTGTCGATATTAATTTTCATAACAAATAATTCAATACATATTATTATTTAGAAGTTAAGATTAATTTTAATTTCAGTAATATACAATTTGGACAACTGCACCATAGGCAAACCCTGGTTATGCAATACACAAATATTAATCATTTTGTGAAAACAGTTAATGTAATTTTAACAGTATTGCAGTTCCAATAACTACAATACCCCATATTGCATCATTAATCATCGTGAACCACTAGCTATGTCTCAAGTTTAGAGCATAGACAGCATAGAGATCAGTTCTGAACACAAGCTCGCTGCCTTCTTATGCAAAGAAAAGAAAAGAGAAAAAAAAAGTAAAGAAAACTCTGCAGCCATTGTGCATTTTTATGTCTATTCTGTCAATTGTTACATATTTCTCATAAGTATCTCATGGTAGAGATATTTGGAAATATTAATTCTTTCACTTTTAAGTGAGAGTATCATTAAATGAAATCAGCTACAATATTCATTCTCACATAATCTTTACTGAAGTTAAATGAAGAAACTCTCATCTTGTTACAAATCAGAAAGAATGTAGTTTTATTGTTTGTTGTTGTTTAGTTTGCTTAATATATGAGAATAAAGAAGTTGCATATGTCTCTCTTGCCTATGCCATAAAATGATACCGAATCAGATTGCTATTAAGAATTTTGTTGTTGTTTACTTGAATATATATTTAAAAAAAAAAATTAAGCAAGACAAATGATAGGTTCAATCAACTACAACTGAAGTTTCTAATTAAAACTTTAATTTTCAAATAAGTTAAAAAAAAATGAAGATCTTAGATGTGAAGTGAGTACCCCACGTTTTTAAACTTCTTGGAAGAGAGGTTTGTTATGAGCTACCTGTAAATTTCAAATAAAAAACACTGCCGGATAATTTTGCTTTTCAACTGTCAAAGGCTGAATATACAGCCTAAACAGCAGTATTCCACAATGTTAAAGAAAAAAATGACACCTGTGACTATGTTAGACAGAAACTAATATAAATCATACCAAAATAATTTGTCTGAAAGCGATAAAAATATGGAGGTACCTTGCAACTAATTTCAGAAAAGAAATACTGTAACTGGCAAAGATAAATGCAGTGGAGGCCAGTAATCTCCCTGTGTAAAGTACTAAATAAAGTAATGAAGTAAAAGGCTCCTCGTTTTAGTCACTGTACAGCATTCAGTTTGATTGCTACATAGCAGCCCTGATTTTGTTCTTCAACTTCAATACATTCTTTTTACTCCTTAAAAAGCTTAAGGAACGTTTCCTTCCTTTTCCTTTCCCCAACCATAAATAACTTCCCTGACCTTCTCCTCTTCCTCCACATCACATCACTGACAAGCTCCCAAATAAGACAGAGGACAGCCATGTAGCTAAATTGTTAAGTTCCCAAGTAGCCTAGATGCATCTTTGTACATCTTATGACTAACATCTCAAAAGACAAGACCAAAGATGTCATACACCCTTTATGTTACGAACAGATGAGAAAAACAGCAGGGTTATACAGAATGCATAAAATTAAAAGATGCATCATTTGCATAAATCATAGAAAGCATAACACAGGTGAGCATTCTCTACATCAAAGCATAAGACTATCACCTACAAGCCAGAGGAAAAGAAAAGAACAGACAACTAAATCGCTACCCGTTAAAGTGATAAAATAGAACGAAAACTACCTGGAGAATGAATGGCACCACAGAGTACCTAATCCCCAATTACAAACACTCACAAGGAGAATAAAAGCATTCAGGAGAGCTGAAAATCTGCAAGGCTTATGTAAACAGATGATTCTTTTTTTTTTTTTTTTTTTTTTTTATTTGTTCATTTAGTCTGCCCGTTACTAAGTAAAAGAGACTTCCAGACTTCTCTAAAAGCATAGTTTTTTCAACTCCCCAAGAAAGCAAAGTCTGAAGGATCTAACCGATCAGCAGGAAAGTCAGCACACAAGAACAACATTTCCCCCTATCATCAGCTGGAAACAAGCCCCTTGTTACAGCAATTTAAGAGCACCAATATATCAACCTACACATAAAGTGTTAACATAAACATTATTACATGCAACTGTGTGGTGGAATGGGAAGTTATGGTTGGAGATCAAAGCATTTTAACAATTCCAATATCATAGAATATTAAAAAAAGAAAAAATACCACACTGTGTTACATGTTTTGAAAGCCAAAAAGAAACGCTTCATTTTAAGATGTGCATACTGGTTAGGAGAAGATAAAAGATGTGCTGTATGTTAAACTTCACCACAAAACTAATGAACACCTGCACATACTTTTGATAAAGCACACAAGCTGAGATTTAAAGTGAAAGAACAAAAATAAAGATACAACTTTTTCAAAATACGTAAAAAGTAATTTAAAAAAATGTCTTGGCTATCCACCCAATAAAAACAATATAAGTTTTGCTTTTAAAATGACATTAATACTTATGGGTTAAGCATATCTGATGCTACAGAAAATTGCAGTTAAAGAACAGAATAAGATAAGGTTAAAAATGAAACCACTGGAATATAAACAACACAATTACACAATGTTCATTCCTAACAGATGTCAAAATATATTTGTCAGTGATATTATTCATGATGGAACTGTAGGAAGTAAACATTTTCAAGTACCAAAACTCCTACAGAAGCTCAGTATGAAAGTTAACCACTGGATTAAAAGAGCAATAACCATTTTCACTGCTTAACAAGATTCCAAGTATTCCACCAACAGCTGACAACTTGGTTCACTGCTCAAAACTTCCATTAGAAATCTTATCACTTGCGCTTAACAATTTTTTTAAAAAATTGAATGGTTATGATAAGTGAATTACCTGTTTCAGTTTTACTGGAGAAACCTGCTGCCTGTTTGATTGCTGCTGCTGTTAATGCTAATCCTCGGCTCCTCCTCAGACCGTGCTGTAACACAGCTTCAAACTGAGCACACAAACAAGTGACTCTGCAACAGAATTTTAACAAGAAATCCTGTGAAAAGCACAATCAACTACATTTCTCTATAACAGATTTACTCCAAATCTCTGAGTAGAGAATGTAAAGGTGAACCCTTATTTTATGCATAATGAAGATCCTTTGTATGCACTAATCTCATTATTGGCAAACAGTAAAACATAGCCATAGTCTCATCACGGCTATTCAAAGCTGGGGCACAAATTACATTTAGAAGAATTAGCAATCACTTTGAAAAATCATCCACACCGGCTATAGTGTTCGTTAACCATGGTATTTCAACTCTGGGTTGCCTACTTTTAATGCAATGCATATGTGAAAACATAATTATATTGTCATAAATGTACTATGTACTACACAGGCACCAAATGATTTTCTGAAAATATACTAAAATGACCTATACTGTACATGACCTGTACATTGTAATTCAAGCCTAGGAAAACAATTAAACATTTTAATGTCCCTCTTACATTTTAGGCATAAACTATGCTTCCTTATGCCAAAAACAAGAAGCAAGATTTTCTAGTGATGCATTTAATCTTCAGCTTCTGATGTCATTCTCTGTTATACTATTTATAAATTCCCCACCCCACCCCCCCTTTTTTTTTTTTTTATACATAACCCAGTTAACATATCAATTTTTACACAAGTATTAAAACTGTGCCCTTGCCAAAACCAGTAATATTATTGTAACCTACAAAGAATAGTAAGGCTTAAAGTATAATGGAAGTTACATGGCCAACAAGGAATTTGCATTGGTTTTCTTTAAATGTTATTAAGTAAGTAACACTTAAGGTTTAAGTTTTAAGAGAGGTGTCACCCAGCTGCCAAAACTGGTTACTAAAAGGAAGGAAAGATACTTGAACTAAAATATCAAGCAATTAGATAAGAACAGCTGATAAAGTGGCTGAGGACTCTGCCTGTGCGTTCCAGGAGAACAGAGTTCTATTCAGGGACACAAAAAAGCACAGGATATCAGGAGAAGCACTGAAAGAGGACAGAAAAATTTGCATGTCTACCATAACTGCCTGGGCAGTACAGCTTTTAAGCATGTACATCTATGTTAGGAAAACTTAACCTGCAACACTAATGAAGTAGAATATCGTTCTAACAGTTCTCAAGAAGATTTTTGAGCAGTTATGATTACTTTTTGCTAAAAATAACCACTGCTGTTAAAAACGGAAATTCCAGCAGATAAATGACCAAAAAAAAAAAAAAAAAAGTCTACTTGACTTTTCAATTCAGAAAAAGCAGAACAGAAACTGGTTTCTGTGAACCATGTTATTAAAAATCTACATGCACTGAGAAAAAAAGCAAGAAAACCATGCAGCATTTTATAGATTTTAACCATTAGTAAAACAAGATACAAAAAAATATTCTGCAATGCCCAATACACATCGTGAATTTACTAGATAGTATCATGAATGCATGTTAAATAAAGAAATGTAGAAAAACAGAGTAATAATCTAGACTACTAGACATAGTAGCACTCTGAACAATTATAACCTCAAAGACAAAAAAAGCTCAGAGTACAAAATGTGGAGAACCATGGACTTCACTGGATTTTTATCTAAACTCTGAGCCTATCTTCAAAATTATCTCACAAGTAACAATATACCATAGTAACAATCCAAAATGCAATGAAATTAAATATCTATGTATCCATTAATGCAATTTCCACTTCCTCCTGAATGTTCTGAATGAAACTATGTAGCTGTAATCCATTATTCTGCATGTCCACTGAATTCTAAGGAAAATATAAGTAAAATCTGGTCAGCGTTTTATCTGTTGAATTGCAACTCCCACTGTTTATCAGAAGCTAAATATTAAAGGCCATCCCTCAAAGTATTAAACAACTGCAGCAAAGTAATTCCTCAGTTTGTGTGAGCCACAAAGCAGAAGTTTTATATCCAGAGAATGTGTTCTACAAAGGAAGTACTTCCATCACACTGAGTTTATATAGCCTGCTAGACAGGCAAACCATTGTCAGTACACCATCTCCCATTAAATAAACAACAGAGATTAAAGAACAATCTCTAGCGGATGCTTCTGTGCCAACAGCTACAGCTGTGCAGTCACTAACTGCTGGGTGCTTCAGTCCCACCATCACTTTATCCCAACATGCACCTTCCTGCTACCTCCCTTGCACCAACTTCTGTCCACCAAACTGAGCAAACCCTCCACTAAACTGTTCCCACCACACCAGTTGAACAGGACACTACATTATTTCCAAAAATAACGTAGGCCAAAACAGCTAGGGAGAGGACGGAATGACAGTAGTACCCAAAAGTCAGGCAGGATTAAGCTGCCGTGGAGTAGCATTACCCTGGAGTTTCATTACAGTTGCATTTACAAGCTGCTCCCGAAAGGTGAAAAAGATGAAACAAAAAGCATCCTGAAAGATGTTCCTCTCATCTCTTGTTGCTTCTTCCTCCTTCTTACTATTTCCCATTGCTTTCCACTGCACGATCTTCCCTTCCTTGCAGGGACTCTAACATTCACCAGATATTTTATGGAACTGATTTCAACTCACTTGAATGGCAGCAAGTTATCTTTTTGCATTACTACTACTTCTGTTAAATTAATTCAGAGGGGACTGGATGATCAGGAATTACATAACAAGGTGGTGCAAGTGCATAGTACTGAAGTCAGGAACCTTAACAGGGTATCACAGAATGCTTTGGGTTGGAAGGGACCCTTAAAGATCACTCTGCCCAACCACCCTGCTGTGGGCAGGGACATCTTTGGCAAGATGAGGTTGCCAAATCCCATCCAACCTGACTTTGGATACTTCCAATGATTGCACATCCACAGCTTCTCTGGGCAACCTGTTACAGTGTTTCACCAACCTCATTGCAAAAAATTCCTTCCTTATATCCAATCTAAGTCTCTCTTTTAGTTTAAGAACATTGCCCCTTGTCCTGTTACACTACAAGCCCTGGTAAGAAGTCATTCTGCATCTTTCTTATAAGCTCCCTTTGTATATTGAAAGGCTACAGATACATGAAGCCTCACCCCTCCCTTTAGCAGCAAATAATTGTTTTGCTGGCTTTCCAGAAGCAATGAAACCACATCCTTAGACATATTCTTAAAGACTGCATTGGGAGGGGACTGGAAAGAAACAATCGTATACATAATTCATAAGTGGTCAGTAGATAATTAACTTTCCCAAAACGCAGAGTCAAACTTAAAGGACATTAAAAAGGGGAAAATAAACAACTGCATTTAATCCTGCAGTTTTATTTGACATTTTTTGATAAGTCAAATTCTGAGAAACCATGATACAGAAACACTGCAATCCCTGTCTGCCAGTTTTCTTCTTAAAAACCTTTGAAACCAATAAGCCATATCCAACAACAGGTGCAACTTTAAATGACAGTTTTTTGACTTGCAGTAATAAAAAGAAATAACCTGTCATACAGAAAACAAAGGAAAATAGGTTTAAATGTGCCAGGAATAACGAAAAAAAGGAATGAAAATTTTCTTTATGAGTATGTGTTAAACACACTTGACACTTAAGCATCAAGCTACACAAAACAGAGTAATACAAGGTAAAAGACACATTCATTTTAGGAGAGTTTTGGGGGAAAACAGGCCCTACTAGTCTCATGTTCAAGCCTAAGAATTCAATGCTTAGTCATTAACTCTACAGCCACTTAAACATTTGTAACTTCATATTGAAGAATCTTCTTTGTTAAACTGTCAAATTCATGTAACAAGATGAAAAGTTCAGAGTCCTGCATTAGTGTCTACACAAACAAAAGGAACAGTTTTTTATTTAACGTTTTTGTTTGTTTGTTTTGTGGTGCTTTGGTCTTTTTTTTGTATTAAGTTTTTTGTGCCCTATGGTTTGGGTCATTATGATACATAATCTGAGCATATTAACAGTTTCTTCGACTACTTTACCTGCTATCAGAATCTGAAGCAATTTCTTTTCTTCCTCCAAATCGTATTTGACACTGAAATAAAAAGATTTTAAGAAGTTTTTGTTACGCTAGGACACTCAATATGCCGAAATACTTCCATTTAAGAATCAAAAAGGAAACAAAATAGAGTATGGGCAAATACAGCCTGCAACCAAGAAGTGCTTTTTACCATCATGCTCCACTAACAGACTCCTGCGGTTCACATAATTCTTGCTAGCCAGAACAACACACCTTCATTTCCCAATGAAAAAAAAATATATATTACTTCTGAGTTTTAAACATATACCCACAAAAACAAACAGTGAATCCTACTTGGCTCAGTGCTACAATTAAAGAAGAATCAATCTCTGTAAAACATTTGGTTGGCTAACTTTTGAGGCATTCTTTTACCTCACAAACTCTCTTAAACTGAGTAAAATCTATGAAATTCTACTTGCTAAACTTCACATTGATACGAAAATCAATCTCATCTTTACTGTATTTTAACCCATTCATTAAAATCCTACTGTGAAGAAAAAAAGTTGCTACTGTAACATTATCCAATTTAGCTTTGCAGGACACTACTATTTAACTCAGACATAGAATATGTATTGCAAATATAATTTGTCTACACAAGAACTTTAAACAAGCAATGCATAATAATCATTTGCTAGCAGACACAAAAACTCAGTAGTACTGTATGCAAGACAAGATTTCTTCTTTATCTGGTAAGAAGACAGAAAGACAGACAGACAGATCCTGCCAGTACTGACAACACACAGTATGTATACTGTAGAAATATTAATTGGATTTCTCACCTGTTTAACTGCATCCAGTAACCGTTCTAGAAGAAACTGTCTTTTAGTGTCATTGTTCTGTGAAACTGAAAAATCAACACAGTTATATTATTAAATAAACACTGTTTTGAGAAAAGTAGATTGAAGTCAACATCAGCACTGTGAAAAATTTTCCTCATATGCCAGTTATTCCATTAAATTTATTAATGTATTTTCTCTACGTAAAATGATGTGGTATAGGCCTGTATTTTGATGTTTCAAGTAGTGTCTCTCTAATATGCAGGAATACTGTCTGAAAAACAATCTAAAGTCTTACTAAAAATAAGAGTGGTTTCACGATACAAGGTATATTGCAGCAATATCAAAAATAATCTAATTGTGCACAGGCAGCACAGCTTGCTCCTAGCTTCTTAGCACAACCACCTGTGGGGCCATATTGCAAGGCTGGAACTGACCTAGTTTAAGATTTTTATTTTTTTTGGTTGGATTAGGTGTATGATGCAGCTCACCCTGCAACCCCATAAATTCTCATACTGGGACAAACTACCAGTGTGGTATATCATCAGAGCACAAGAAAAGAATAGAAAATGGGAAAGAGACAGTAAGAATACCCTGTTACTGCCAAGCAACCTTACTGTAGAAAGAGTTTTAAATTAGGTGAATGGAGAACAATTATTACGATAAAGCCCTTAAAATTTAACTACCATCACAGCCTTCTGCCAGATTAAAACCTATAAAACATAGTTTGTTACTGCACAAGCAACCACACAACACAACTGAGCCATTTCAACAACAAATACCATACTTTGCTCATCTAAACATGCTTCATAAACTCATGTGAATAGTACAAAATTTGATGTTTAATTAACCTACATTGCATCTACCATTTCTTATTCTGAGCTTGGGCTCAAAACATCCCTCAAAAATCTCTCTGACCTGCCTGTGGTTAAAGTTGTTCTATTCTCCTTTTTCTCTCAAAGGACATACAACTAATGTATGCACAGACTGAAAGCCAATTATCAAAACTCAGCAAGTTTCTCCAGATACTGAAAAATCAAGCAGCACACAATAAGACCTCTAGTAAAGAGGGCTATCAAATATACACGACTCTACCTCTTGCTGACCAGCACTGCCAGGTGCCAGCCCCAGGATTTCCTATCTTCATAATCCTATTCACAGGGGCTCACTTCTATCCCAGCAGGAGGGCAAAGAATTTGTCCTACTGAAATTACTCTTTGTTGCAACTTAAGCGTGGGGCTAGGAGGGGGAGTAAAAAAAAAAAGTCTGTAATACACATGATGCCTGAATAAAGACAAGAGGAAATATGTATGATTTAGGTGCTAAGCTTCACAATGCTTATTTGTCTGATTATAGGGAATTCTCAAGAAATTACAGTTCCAATTCTGAAGTCTGACTCAAACTGTGCAGACATGTGACTGAGGTTTGGTTCTGTTACTTAAATACTCCAATGTGCACAAACTCAGCTGAAAACACACACAGTGCTCAACACTAGCAGAGAACGCCAGAAACAAACCCTACACCAAGTAGGTTCTACCTTCCAAACAGTTACGTCATTATGAAGAGAACACTTAATTCATATAAACCTTACTACTCTACTGTGTGCTGCTTCAGAAATCAGTCTTACAAAATCATGCTCAGTGTTCTTATCATGCGCACATCGCCAAGAATGGAGACACACCCCTATGCATCTACTGCCTTATAATAAATCCCAGAACTGTAAAATAAAGAAAATGATTAAATCCCAACTTTTAATACAACTCTTTATAAACAGCAACATCAAACATACACAAACCTGGAGATATTCCACACTGTTTCAAACTCCTTCCTTCTACAGTCTTATGCTACCCGTGCACCTGGGAGAATAGGCATAACGCGACATTGCTCTTTACATTAAGGTTGAGATTACTTCTAAACAAATGCACGTAATTAATAAGACCCCGATCTGAAAAACATCTTTCAAATGAAAATACTAATGATGTGGCTTAAGTTTGTATTCCAAGTGCAATCCGGTTTTTAAATTTCAATCTCTTTGGCACCTTTCTATCTAGTTGATAACATGGAAATGGTTTGCAACTAGATACCAGACTCTGAACATAGAATACAGAAAACCCACAGAAGATGATCACTGTGCTAATTAATGTTCCAAAAGACTAAAGAACATGATATCAAACAGCCTTAAGTATACGCAGAGTGCAGTATAACGTCTATTTTGTCCTTATTGTACTTAAATTTGAGCTAATAACAATTATGACCGCACATGACGATGACCAATGATTTCCATAGCTAGTTCAGATCACCTTCACCGTTAACAGGCTTAGTAGGCCAATGAATGTCTATACAGAGGGCTGGCTGAGGCTGCTGCTCAGTGCAAGCCTGCAGAACTCAACTATTGCTCTGTTTAACACAAAGTTCATTGGTAGATGAAAAATAATATTCACAAAGCCTATGTTTTTTTGTCTTAGAAATTGAAACATTAAGATTGCTTTTTTCCCTCCAAGCAAAGGATAGGGTTTTTTCTTTGAAATAAACCTAGAAAATGTCGTACTCTAACAATGCTTGTAAATGGTACACAATTTTTAGAAGTTATTTTTGTCTCAATTAGATGGAATGTAAAAGCAAACCTCTACCAACTCTGTTAAAGATTTACCTCTTTCGCAGTCTTCATGATTTTCTAAACAAAGTCCTCAAACAAATATGCATATATTCACACACAAAAAGTACTAGCTGAGTGTGATCAACTCTAGTTAATTTAAAAAATAACAGTGTACTACAAACTGAGCAAAATACCCTTCTACTGATTGAGAAGAGCAGTAAAAGCTCCAATAACACACATAGAAATACAAAACATATAACGCAAAAGCCAGCATTACTCGGAAAGAGACTATATTTAGACTACCACAATAAAAAAGGAAGTTCATACATATGTCTAGAAATAATTGTGAAAACATAAGTATAAAATAGCAAAAACAAGAGACTCCTCCTATCTCCAATTGTTCAGTCAGAAAGTTAAAAAGAGTCTCAAGTCCTGCACCTGCCTCTGTAACCCTGCCATTCTTCGCTGTGATGGTCATGTTTTCCTGTTTTCAAAATAAACTTCTCTCCATGCTGTGACAGAAATATCCACACATATAGCAGAAGAAATTCACTATGCAAGTACAGGAAAACAGGATTTCCATCCAATTCTTTACAAGTATGGTTGTCCTCATCCCTGTATGTTTTTTTGTTTTGTGTTTTTTGTTTGTTTTTTTTTTAAAAAAAAAAAAAGAAGAAGACTCAGAATGCTCTTACATACTTCTTGAAGTCTTAAATGTAAAATTGCAGCCTGTAACTGCTTTTGCTTGCTCTAATACATTCGAAGGATACAAGTCAAAAACAACCCCAGGCCTGATTTACATACTACCTTGTAGTACTATACTATTGTGATTCCACTGCCTCATACTGAATTAGCCTTGTTTCTTGGGCAAAGCTGTCATAAAACTGACAACATCCCTGATTTTTGACAAGTATATAACTCTACTATCCCTGTGTAACTTACATTGAAAGTTTATTTTTTTCATCACTGTCCAATAAAACAGTTGTACGTAATTAATAGGTATTATTAAGAAATGCTGAAATCAACAGGAAGTTGCCTTCACATCCACTAGAAACACACCGTAGTTAAAAAATATGTGTTATAAATAGATAATGGGCATTAAGAAAGGAGGTCTTATACATATATTTTAGGAGAAACCCTTTTAATTTTCAGGTCTAAAATTGGGCGTGAAAATAAGTATAGACCATGGTGTTAAGTGGTAAAAAATTCACATAGGTCTTGGCAAGGGCTACATACGCATAGGTTATCCAACCACTTGGATTACTAGCCCTAGCATCACATCATGCATTATTATTTTTAAGCAATTTAATATTTTCTGTCCCCTTAATTCTGTATCTTTTTTTTTTAAATAACTACATTATGAGCCTTTCTTTATGCCACAAGAGGTGCCACCTTGCCTTTGAGTCACAAAACTGAATTGAAATGGAGCTCCAAAGTCACCTAGCCAGACTTAAGCACTGATTTGCACAAGGCCACTCCCAGCCTGAACTCATCATTGAAGGGCTGAGGTTTTCCATATGAAAATAATGACTCTCAAGAACTTCAGAATTAGGATTTAGTCTACGCTTTTAAGACCTGAAACATTCAAGAAACTTTCTTCTTCCATGGTTTGAAAGATTTGACTGGTACTTGCATTTTTCACAACGCTAATTTACAATTTTCCCCACAACAATCTATTTTTTCTTCACCTCTTTCGTAGTATTTCATTTTCTTCTTACTACAAAGGTGAGAACAAAACAGAGAAAAATACAGCTGTTTTCATTTTTGGTTTCATTTTCAGAAATGGCTGCTATTCCTAAAAAACATAATGTTTAGGTAATTCAGTTGGCTCTTCAATTTTTTTTTTCTTAGCATCTTTGGCAATCTCACCATGCCTCAAATCAGGATGGAAGAAAAAGCTATGATCCAATTCTCAGCGCAGACAACCCTCAGGGTTGGAGATGACATCCATCACTGAAGTTGTAGAAACAGAGCCATGAAAAGTATTTTCTAAAGTACCTCCCTTCTTCGTGGAAAAAATAAAAAATTTAAAAAAACTTATCAGTGTGCTTCAAGACATACTAAGTGCCACTGATGCTGTCACGGCAAACAAACCTGCTGCCCGTCAGAATGGACTGTCAGCCCAGTGCCTGCATCCCAGTCACCCCACCAGGGCTCACCAACTGCACGTTAGAAAGTCTTTATTTTGTGAGGGGTTGCTTCAATTTACTTTTGGCCGTTTATTTCCTGAGAATACCCCTGAGTCCTGCCGAGATAAAACATCCGTGAGGGGGCCGGGGCAGCAGCGGGGCGCGGTGATGGGGACGTTCGGGGACCCTTACCAAGGACCGAAGCTCCCCGCTCCCGCCGCGGGGGAGCACGGCCGGGAAGGGGCCGTTCAGGGGACCCCCAGACCGTTCAGGGGACCCCCAGGGCCACCTCAGCCCCAGCAGCCCCCCCAGAACCGGCCAGAACCCCCCACTCACCGCTCATGGTGCCCGCTGGGCTCACCACCTCCCTCAGCCAGAGCCGCTCCCACACGGCCCGGAGCCGGGCCGGTCCCGGCACACGCTCCACCCCGGAAAGCCGCCCCCCAGCCGCTCCGGAAGATAAACACGGCGGGGATAAACGAGGGCTTTGCACCGGCTGTCGGTTGCCGAGCGTGGCCCTCAGCGCCCGCAGGGCCCGCCCGGTCCCAAACGCCGTGAGGCGGCGGCGCTGAGGGAGGCGAGGCCGCAGCGCTTCGGGGCGCGATCGCGTTCCAAAAGCGGCCCGGGGAGTGTGAAACCTCCCTCCAGAACAACTGTCAGAGCTGATTCGAGGCTTTTCTGAACGTTTGTGGATTCGTTTTGAGGCTTTATGTCACTGTTCAGCCGCTGTGCAAATCAGAGAATTATGGAACTGAAAGGATCGCCAACTGCAACTCCCGGGTCCACAACGGACCACCCAAAAAATAAAAAATCTGTATGCAGTGTTGTGTGTATTTACCACAAGTTGTCTAGAGGGAATGGCCTCAAGTTGCGCCAAGGGAGGTTTAAGTTGGAAATGAGGAGACACTTCTTTTCAGAGCAGTCAGGCATTGGACCTGGTGCTCAGGGACAGGGTTCAGTGCGTGACATTGGTACTAGGGGGATGGTTGGACCAGCTGATTTTGAAGTTTTTTTTCCACCCTTAATGATTCTATGTTCTAAGTTGCTCCACACCATGCGGAGCAGCAGATCACAACCTTTTTTCTCAAGACTTCCTAGGTACAGCAATAATAAAAACTGTAATAGTCCTGTAGGCCTTTTTCCGAGTTCTTGGCTGCATGTGGGAGACCTGCACAGCTAACTCCTAACTGATCCAAACTGGCTGTGGTCAGCCACAAAGATGCTGCAATACGGATCGTTCATAGCGTTTGTGCAACTCGCTAGTCTTACAAGCTTATATTTTATCCTTCATGCAAGAACCTTAGATGGAAAGTTAGCTACAAACAAAACGATTGTTGTTGCAGTTGTTCAGGAATAACACTGGCTTAATACGAGGAAAATGACATTTGGGAGGCAAGGTGACACAAGTATATTCCTAATTTCAGGCCACATGATAGCCTACCATGACAGTATCTAATCAGCAGTACTTGTCCAAATAATAATAATAATAATAATAATAATAATAATAATAATAATAATAATAATAATAATAATAATAATAATAATAAAAGCTAAGTAAAAATAAATCTTTATAAGACGGTCTGAAAAAAAAAAAAAAAAAGTTGGTATTTAAAGGAAATTGTCCACCATCAGGATTACATGTGTGGTACTCCACAGCACCACAACTCCCTTTTATGTGACCCTGAGATCCTATCTGAGCTGGGTGGGACTCTGTACTCAGCAGAGGTACTCATCATTGGAACATTCCTATTTCAAGCATCACAGAGGCTATTTGAAATTATTCTTTGCAATGCTGGGAATGCTATGTAGATCTTCATTTCTGCCTCAAGCAATTTTCAGCATAAGATCTGAATTTATCATGAAACATATAATTGCAAGATTGTTTATTGATGAGTCTGCATATATCTGGTGTAAGTAGATAAAATCTCAAAGTACTGAAAGAGCCATTCTACATAGGGACTTTCAGAATTTTAAAATTCCAGTCACTAGTTTGGTATGTGAGAATAATGTAAAAAAAAATTTGAACAAAGAATTAAAAATAATATGACAATATCAATGAAAGTTTGATTCAGGGTCTAAAAGGAAGATGTACTAGCCTTTCCCACTATAAGTATGAAGATTAATAGCTATACTGAAATAACTGAATTATTATTATGCAGTAAAAAATAGCTACTTCTCTCATAGACATCCAGCACCCAGAATATAGTTGCAGTAATCAAAGGATTTTGTTGTAACTAGAACAGTAGCTCCTTCTTCTGTAGCTGGTAATGGAAATGAAGTTTCACAGCCAGTCTGAGGTTTTACCAAGCCACAGTCACTACAAGTGCATTCCTCCACTGAATACATTAATGTTTCACTTTGAAGTGAGTGTCTAATTCCATCTGTCTGCACACTGCTTTCTGTATTAGCCTTGAGAACATCATTCAGCTCCACAGAAGCACCTGTAATTATACAAAAGTTAATTTAGTACATACATCATGCTATACCAGACATACAGTTATTAAGGATCCAAGTTTCTTTATGTTCCACCTGTATTCCTAGCCTTAGTGAAAGTTTTAAGATGCAGTGAAAGTTGTAAGATGAAGTTATAAACAATAATATTTTGTTGTATGACAATGTCCCCCCTGTATTTCAGGATAAGCATTCAAGTTATCAAATACATATTTTCTAATCAGTTATTATTTATTGGCTGAACATTCCACAGATACCAGTGGAAGTTATTTTTACATTTTACAATTTTTTTCCACCTTCCAAAAATATACCACATACACTTCTCACAGGCCAGAAGATTAAGTAACATTATTTAATTTCTTCTAAGATGGAATGCCAACATTAAATGTGTATACTCTACCTTTCCATTCGATAGGAGGAGAATGAAGCCAATAAAACAATCATTTGCTATTTAAGGTTCCTAAGTGATTTCTCAAACACCAGCAATTAAGCCAGGTATAAATAAGTAACCAAATACAGTTGTGACATAATCTAGAACTAACAAACAGAGATTGTTCGTTTTACAAGTCACCATCTGGATATTTTACTCCCTAAAAACTCTAATAACTTCATTGAGACTATCTGAGAAATAAGAAACAATCCACAGACAGTTATCAGAATCTGGAATCTGGAATATGTTATATGTTAAATGTAATATGTAATATGTAATGTGTGTACATTATAAGAGCAGCTAGAAGGTGCAACAACTTAATTAGTTGATAAAGAATCATACTTACTCACCTGTGTTTTTCAGTTTTTCTTTTAGTTGCTTTAGGTGCTTCCACTTAAACAAGACCATTAACGTGAATAAAGTGAGCATTAAAATTACTCCGAAGCCCAAACAAATCCAAAGAACTCCACCTGAATCAGTACCTTATGAAATAAAAAGATGCATTAAATTCATTGTAAGCAATAACCAATGAACAGTAAACATATGCCCAATACATAAAACTTCTTTATCAAAGGAGCAACTTCTATTTCTTTTAAGTGACAGCATAAGTAAAGCTAAAGAGCTTTAACAGTTTACTCTTAACACACTCAAACATACTCATACAGTACTGAAATATGTATATATTGATATACTGTATATGTCTTTAATACTGTTGAGTCTATATATTATTCTGATAAACATCTTCCAGGTTTTAGATTACCTTTTTTAAGTTTTTATGTATACGAATCTATGTAAAATATAACATGAAAATACCCAGCATAGCTATGAAGTACCACAGAAAAATTACTTACTCTTATCACAGTAGTTTTCACATGAAGGTGGTGGTGTACCAGAACATCGAAGATGACAAGGCTTACAAGAGAGCACCAGATTATCAAAGTATTCATTTTCGGGGCAGTGTGCCATCACGGTCAGTAATTACGGAACTGAAAAGCCACAGATATGGTAAAAGAGTGGGGACCATCTACAAAGGTCTTTTCAGTTCTCCGTTTTAGCAGTTCTAAGAACTGTTAGCAGCAACAGACTTTGATCACAGCTCTACTACACAGCATCATGTCAAAAGGGTTCAACTCTGAGGCTCCCAAGAAATTTATGTTCCTTTTTGGCAAATCAAAATTGTAGAAAAAACAGAACAGCTGCACCAAGATAATTTTCAATGTAAATTCTGTCTGAAACAGAAAATGGTTATTTATAGAAGACATTTCTTGAGCAGGTGCTAAACATTACAAGCTGTAGAAAAGCAAAAGGATCTCCAAACAGAACCTCACAATAATCTTTCTTGGTTTTAGAATTTTGTGTTGTTTTTTTTTTTTTTTTTTTCAGGGTGATAGTGTGCAGTAAGTGTTTTCTTGTAATTTGCAAACTATGAGATGTTTATGTTTTGTTCTTCTGTCCCTGTCCAAAGGGAATGCGATTAAAAAATAGAGACAGAAGGCACAGCAGTAGCAAGATACGAACAATCCAGTTTCTAGGTGTGCCACTGAGTCATTCTGCAACTTCAGACAACTTCCTTCATACTTGTTTCTCTGTATGTACAATAATATTTAGAATACACAGATGATGAGAGAATTACTTTTTGTAAATGCTTTTCTAACTAAGATACTCTAAAAGTACAAGTTCAACAACATTGTATTGTACCAAATACATCTAAGACCTTCAGCTGGAATGGATAGACAAAATATGGAGGTTCAGTTACTAGCATGTTACTCCTGAATTCCAAAGTATCCTCATTTATCTGGTCTGTTAGGTTTTGGACGACTTGTTTTGTTTGGTTCACTTTTGGATTTTCAACTGCCTGTTTTTTTGGGGGGATTCTTTGTTTTGTTTTTCTTTTTGCTTATAACCATGCTTGTATGAGTAATGAGTACAGAAGACCTAATGAACATTTCATATTTTTTTATCTAAAATAATACCTGTTTCTTTATTTTTAAATGTAATGCAGAACCTATGCTGTTCTAAAACTGTGGTACTCAGCACAGTGAAATAGATGAGCCATAGATTTCATTCTTGTGGCAGAGCATATATGACACCTCCCTCCCAGCTGGGTGATGGGGCACACTGAGCATGTGTAGATTTATCTGTATATAAGCAGGGAGTGTAACATTTCTGAAAATAATATTTGGTCTCCTCCCATGAATTAAAAGCCTTGACAGTCGACCTCTACAATTAAAATAATTTACACATCCTACTTCTGCATGGACATTTTGTCTAATAGAATTTCTTTTAAGCACAAAGTTAGTCATCTAGCAAGCTGCAATAACTGCTTCAATCCAGTATCACTGCTGAAGATTGATTAGAATTACAGGCTTATTTATAGCTAAGTTTCTCCTTGATATGATTAAGTTAATTGCTTTTTTGACTACAGAAAGGGAAGAGAAAAATACTGTATAAGGAGTCACAATTTCATACCACATTACTATGTATGAGACATTTTCCCAGGAAATTCACCATGTGGGAATGCAAAAACTGTTCTTAGTGAAATAGTCTAATAAAGCAATCTGTATTCTAGTCTCTAGCACATTTAATAGCTTGTTGTAGCTTCTGCACTTTTTTTTTTCTATAGGCCAGGTGCACAGCTGTAGGCTATTACAAGCTTTTCAGTCTATTCAAGATTAATAGTAACTATACATGAATTGACAAAAACTGATTTAGGTGTGCTGAAAGAAAACATTGATACAGACTGTGAGTGATGCAGAAAACGTCACTGTGAAGTCAGTGCTGGCACTAGAGTTGTAAACAGGTTCTGATTTAATTCGTGCTTCATACATCCACGCTCTAGGGGAGGAAGCCTAAGTTAGCACTAGTGTATCATTTCTAGGTCTGATGGAGCACCACTTGGTAGCTTATCCATAGAGTGATTGAAGTTTTTGCTTTGAAGGTGCTGCTTAACCTTTTTAGTCATGGAGAAGACAATCGCATGCTCAACCGTGCTCTGAAGAAGGCAGATGTTCATGAAGGTATCTTCATGGTATCCCGAAGTGTGATGAGTGAATTTCAGGATAGATTGTAATTTCAGGAATGCTGGTTCCAATGCTTTTATCTATCAATATAATCCCGTTGACTTCAGTGAAGTGCCTTCTAATGTTATACAATATTTTCCAACAACTTCCTATTGTTGTATTTTTATATTCATGTATACAACTTGTACTGAGACCTCTTATTATTTTAGAGAGAAATCAGCTGCCTAATTCTATTGTTTTCTGCAGCTGGCTGCCACACAATACTGTATCTGTAGGATTATATCCTACAGTCTTTACTACAGTAAAATTCCTCATGAAATCTACAGCTCTCAAATTACAAAAATTGCAAATTATATCACAGCTGCTGAAAGCTTGTAACATTATCTTAGTGGACTATGGAAATCACAATGTGCACCACAACAGATGAATGAATCAGTTCCTTAATCAGTTTCATGCTTTTTTTCCCCCAATTGTACTAGGGATATGGGGGGATTCTCTCCATTTTGTCTGCTTTTTACAGTTTTCTTGTCTCATTTTTAAGTACAGTAATAACATTGGCTTTTTTTGTTGTTGTCTTGACCTTTAACTAAATTATATAAGTACATTAATTTCAAATATTCCTTTGAATAAATTGTGTAAGTACGTTAATTTAAAATACTAGCTTTCTTCAACAAAGTAGTTTTGCTAAATATACAGGTTTGTAGCATTTTCATATTGATTTGAAGTTTCTCAAAGAAGAGCAAGATGTTCTGATTGACAGTGGGGACAATTTTGCTGAAAGATGACAAAATGTTGTTGTTAAATAGCGTGTAGAAATCCCAAGTAGGCAACACAAATAGTACTGTTATGTTTGAACAATGATAATTGATAAACTCCTTAACAATACAGCATTGTTAGCATGGAGAAAGGATCCTTGAAACTTGCTTGCTAGTGCTGAGTACTGCTAAACAGAATACCTTTACATGCCATTTGTCTTCTTCAGAATCTTTTTGAATGGAAGAGTGATTCTACTGAGAAGCATCTGTGACTTCCCCCGTATGCATCCCCATTAGAGGATAATAAAAGTACCAGAAAGACCATTCCAAATGTCATTATTTCCATGATTTAAAAACAAAACAAAACAACAAAAAAAAAAAAACAGTGATTTCCGTTATCTGTTGACCAGTTTATTCTTCTTCATTACTGTATCACTGCATTTCTTTATAGTAACTTCTCTTTTCACTCTCTCTCCTACCTAAAAAGAACAGCAGCATTTCTTCTTTTTGGTTCCTTTGCAGCATAAAAAAGCTCACCTAATCCATTTTCATACAATGCTTCATTACATCTGTATTTCACTTTTCTTTGAACCTGTCTGAATGCATCTCACGAACATGGATAATCAGAATTGCATGAAATATTCAGTATTTGAGTCTTGCATGGTGGCACCCAGACACTGCAATTTCTTACAGAAATCTCTCTTGATATACACAACACTGCATTTTCATTTTTTTCCATAATCATGTCACCTTTGTGCCCCAAAAGTTATATGTTGATCATTCACTGCACCTCATGTACTTCTTCTCTCATTTCCAATTTTAACTAATGAGTTCCCCAACTCGTGATGTAAGTTTCCGTTCCTTAAGTAAAAAACATTGCATTCTAAGCAAATAACTCATCCTGTTTCTGTTCAATCCTAAAGGACACATACTCCTTTTAATATAGTGTCTGCAGTTCTCGTGTTGATGATGCTTTCAAAATTAGTTCACAAACTTTATTAATCTATTCCTATTTCTTGTGTTACCATTAATCAAAACATTAAATTAGTCCCTACATCAATCTTTGAAGAGCTCCTGTAGTTTCCTCCTGCTCAGAAATGGTACTTTGCTGAATGGTTGCTGTATGTCTTAATTGGTTATTTTTTCAGTGCCAACAAACCCAGTGCACAAACAACCTAAACTCTCCCCACCTGTGGGAGGAGAGAAATGGAAAACACAAGGCTCAAATCACATATATCACAAATTGAGGTGAGGATTCTTTCCAAGATGAAATCTTCTGTAGTTGATAATCTGTCTCCAATAGCAGTCTTCTGGTTCACAGAACCTATTAAAATAAGCTTTCTTTCCTAGTATTAGACTTCTCAACTACTTAATTTTTGCTATTAAATTCCTTCCTCTCTTTTCCTAGTCCATAAGAAGTAGGTCTGCCTTTACTTACTGTCAATGGCTCAATGGCTTTTTTTTTTTTTTTGTATAGATGATGTAAAATACCTCTCCCTCCAAAACTGACATTGCTGACATTCTACTTGAATACCCCTGCTGTATGAAACACCGAACTGTTAATATCGTGAATCTTAAAATAATTTGTCACTCTAATGTAATGAGCTATATTCTGAATCAGGCTGTTTTGGCACAAAGCCGATTTATGTCTAATTAGTCAGACAGGTCTACAGGTCATCAGAGACATGGTAGATTATATACAGCTAAACCGATTAAATGTCTTGGTGTTAGTGAAAGGGATAGTCCTGCTCTGCACCCTACAGTATTCTGAAGCATAGGTAAGGAGAATTTTATCTTTCACTATTTAATTTGGAAAAAAAAAATAATTAAAAAAAAAAAAAAAAAGGAAAAAATAAAAACACCTATGAGTTTCAACACTGAAATAATAAAATGAAAATTCTGGACAGAATACCCCCCAAAAAAAATAATACACTTTTGTCAGTAATACAACATAAAGACTGAAATTCATCTCTCAAATCATTGGCTCAAGGTCTATGTACCACACAACTTCAACAACTAAGCTTTGTTTTGACACTGCTTTGGGATTTCTCTTTTCATGCTTCTGCCAGCTTCTTTGCCTGGCTGTACTTCAGAAATTCTGTTGGCATAATTACATAGCATTTAACAACCAAAAGAGGGTTTTCTGCTATGGCTATTACATTCCCTTCACAAACAACATTAGCTAAGGCTTACAGCAGAATTCTTCTGGCTGTAGAGCTGCTTCTACAACGGTCATTTCGTGCTGATACAGCTCTTCTGGGTAGCATATGTAAGCCTCCTCCCCCCACTAAAGCAACTAATCAACCTACACTTTCAAGTAGTTTAGTATAGGCAGTACAAGCTTGGTCCTCTCCAATTCTCTAAAGCTATTTACCAAGAAAGTCCAAAGAAAAGAGTCCTTTACAAATGGCCTCATCACAACAATCCTAAAAATCTCTGAGATGAATGCACATACAAAGAAAAAAAAAAAAAAGTTTTTCTTCCCAGAAGTTTCTGCACTTCAAGGAACAGCAGTCTTACAGACAGTTATCTCCTTAAAAAGCATTTAAATCATCTGAAACAATTATTTTCAAAAATCCATATTCTGCTAATTGTATATGTTACAGCTGGGAGGAGATAAACTGTTCTAGGAATAGGGTACACACTGTTAATAAACAAAAGAAAGGGGTTGTTAAAGGATCTGTTGTGCTCATCATCTTCTACATGCAGCAAAGAACAATGCTCTTTTTTAGGCACAATATTGTTTAATTTTGTTCAGGCACAGTGCAAAATATGGATTTTGCCTGTTCGGTTCACCACATTTTAATTAGACCACTGCTTTGAAAAGAGTGATGTTGCTGTTGCTACATCTGGTATTTCCAAAAAAAGATTAAAAACAAAAACCAACAACTCAAAGAAGAAATGTTCTTTAAAAGCAGTAATTAAAATAACAATAGTATAAACATTTTCAACTAAATGTCAGAGAACTTCTGCACTCTTCACTATGCTCTAAGCTTCCTTAGCTAGAAGCTAAGTTAGAAGAGAAGAACTCCACAGAAAAGAAAAGCAGTGTTAATAGGCTTTCCCTCTGGGGAAGGAAGATGATCTTTTCATTCGTCTGATATTCTACATGTGCCAACATAGTTATGTAACTACTAAGGACAATGCATAAAACAATAAATGTGCAAGGAAGTTTGGATTAAGCTAATACTTCTTAAAATGCCAGTGACATTTTTATGATGGTGCAATAGTTTCCACAGAACATAGTTTTTCCTTTGTTTCTTAATGTAAGCACTTACATTTTGTACTGCAAAAATAATCTCCCACATACTACCATTTTAGGGACTTTGCAGGTGGGGAAAAATAAATAAATAAAATTAATCAGTGATACAGTCCCAACAGGATTAATGGAGTTACAAGAAAAATACATGTGCATGAACACCCGTGAATGACATGAGAGCTTAGGAGACACTACAGTCTGACAAGATTGTTTTTTCTGATAGATTAAGCCAAACTTTCTAGCCATTCAGTCTCTGTGGACAAGTTTAGGTAACAACAATTACTTTATTTCATACTCCCTTGTAGGGCCTCACATTGCCAATATGTGCTCCCTCCTGAGACAGGAGGAAAATTCTAATTGATGTAGTTATCCCTGTTCCAGAATAATTCCCTCTGCAAATTACATTTTCTGGAATAAAAATACTCACATATAGGAATAATTCCAGAGTGATTAGTTCTATCTAGAAACAAGCTCACTGTTACGTTCTCAAGATTTCATAACAAAACTACTTTCTGCAACAACATGATGAAGAGCTATAGAAGAGCATTAAAAATCAAATTATGTTGTTCTCTCTTCTTAACAATAATGCCATTTTGCTTTAGTCGCTACTGAAACTAAAATCTTACGGGATCTCTACTGGACAAAACGTTCCCTCCACTTAAATTTTGGAGAATTAAGAGGCAGGGGGTGGGGGAAACATATGAAAATCCCACATGGAACTAATTTTCTATTCCCACTTCCCAGGATACAGCACATAAAATTTCTGTATGAAACATAAGTGCCATAAAACTCTTACCATGTGTATAACGTGTATAATGCAGGAGATCTGGCCTAGAAATGTTATGGAATCCAACAACAGACATGGTAACTCTGAGCTTCTCTATGTCAGGTAGTTGATGCCATAAAAAAAGGTGTGATTACACAGCATTCTATGGACCCTGCATTAACAACCCATATGGATATTTTCAGAGCTAAGATCAACATTTTCATTATCTCACAAAAACATTCTTTGCTAACATAGCCTGGAAAAACTGTATCAGGTACAGCTGAACTCTGTTTGATAGTAGGGACTTGCCTTATGCATCTATCTATGTTAGACCGTAAGCCCCACTTTAAATGCTAACCACTTTTTCTGCATTTTTTTAAATCTTTGTGTCAAACTAAAAGCCTGACTATTTGATGGTAACCAGAATAGTAAATTTTCTCCACTATTTAACTCCATTTTAGAAAAATTCTAGTTTATAACCAGTGGAAAAAAATCTTCTGAGGACCTGGAACTTAAAAGTTACAGTTGTTGCTCAGTCAAGTCAGTGTCCCAGCCTCCGAGATTCTCAAATTTGTCTCAGGGGAGCCAAAATACACTCTGTTTCAATTTGTCACTTCCACAGAATTTATACATACTGTGCTCATAATGTTTACTTGCCACATCCAACAAACTTATGGGTGAAAGCAAAATTACTGTGACGAAGCAGAAGGTTAATTTCCTAATCACAATGTTGCTAACAAAGTAACAAGATGAAAGCATAGGAATAGTTGAACAGAGATCTGGGTTGTATTTAACAGGATTTATTTCCAGCTGCTTCAGTATCTTCACTGACATGACACCTCCTCCCACTGATCCTACACCTGGCTCTAAAACCACACAGTCTGCCTTTCTTCAAAACAGATTCCCTCATCATTTAAATTCCTAACTCAGTCACTGTATACATCATTAAAGTGATCTCATTCTTCCCTTCCTTGGATGTGTTCTTTGCTCAGCACATTCCTTCCACATTAAGTAATCCTTGTGCTATTTACAACATTTTCAGTTGTCATAAGGTTTATAAACACCCCAATCTTTGTTTATTTTGATCTTTGATTGCAAAACAAAAAAACATACATAAACAACAGCTTTGATAGCAAAATTATTTAACCGAACCATCTCCCCCAATTATTTATCTGTTTGTAGGGTTGTGGCATCAAAACCACAAAAGAAATTCTGCCTAAGGAGTAAACTGCCATGACTGTACATGCAAAGGGAGGCACCTTGAATGAAGGACTAGCTAGCATCCATCTTAAAGATTTTTCAAATCCAAACAGCAGGCTAGCTAAGCTACAGATCACTCAGCTGAGAACTCTATTTAAAGTCACCTGAAAAAAAAGGGGGGGAGGGGGGAGGAAGGGGATGGCTCTTATTAAAAGAAGACCTTTCAGTCTTTATTTCTAGAGATGTACAAGCAAAAGAATGAAATGTTGTGTCCACACATAAAAGTGAGAAACACGTGACCATCTTGGAAGACAATGAGCTGAGCATCTGGAGCGTTTGAGAGATGAGAACATGGAAACAAAGAAGTATAGTGTGGTATTTTGGTATACATATCTATGTATTTCTTTTGCTTTCTGAAGTACAAACAATTGATCGTATACCCCTTATGAAGCCTGGAATACGTGCTTTAACTGCACCGAAAGAAAAGCTTTAACTCTAGATTAGAGGCCTTGGAAAGAGGAGTCAAGGTCGGAAGCACACTTCACCAACCCACAATGAAAATGTAAAAGTTGTTGCTGAATTCCTTTGAGGATACCCATTTGTTAGCTTGGAGTAATTCTACAACTGGACTGTGGAAGAGAGCTTATGCTTTCCCACATTAGGAAAGCCGAAGAAGAATTTTATTTATATCTCTTCCAGTCAGAGAGCTTAAAATAAAGACTGAACGTAAAACACAAATACAGCAATCATGTGAGTGTCCAGCAGAGGGAGAGTAATAGGTTCTGAAACAGCATTTGTTAAATAGCAGGGTTAGAACAAACAAATCGGTGAAAAGACGTTTCCAGGTCAAGATATCTTAGTCTGGATTATACATGGTCTCGTGCAAATATAAAAGCCTCTTTGTCATTCACTTACGCTTCCGAGAACACGTGCAGAACTTAGGATAGCCTCAGCTCTTGAAAAAGCCATCATGTCGAAACATAATGTGGTGGTAGTGATGGTGTCTCTACTTCTCAGCTACGTCTCCAGAGACTACCTGGAAAGAGAAATTGCCAGAGTTTAGAAGTATTGTTTTATAGTCTCCTGGCACCTAACTAAACTTAAACTAGTTCATTATTTTCAGTTCTGTGTCAGACGACCTGGTGAATATAATGAAAGTTAGTCCAAAAAAAATTATTTATATTTATATAAATGCAGTTTTCCCTCAAGAGAGGTATATCACTTGAATTTCAGTACATCCTTAATCTATATCTGTCATAAAAACTGTCTGGACTCATCTAACTCCTCTTGTTTCTTTTATGTAATGTTAAATTGAATGTATAGAATGCCTTTTGGGCTTATTCCTTCACATGTGCTTCACATGAAGAGCTGTGCTTCCATAATGGCAGTGTCATAGCTGAGCACTGTTTCCTATGTTATTCTTCTAATGTTAGTAATTTATCTTGCATCTTTTGTCTTTTCTTCCTCGCAGGTAAATAACTTGTTCTTTTGGCTTTGTTCATTAAAGACTCAATCTGACTTCAAAGCAATCCTAAATATCAGGCTACTCATTTAAGTGCATAACTAATGTACATATTTGAATACCTTTTAAGTTTCGGGGCACAGCGTCACAGTGCGTCAGCTGAATTTCAGCTTGCTGCTACACCAGAAAGGGAGGTCTTACTCCTTTCCTGCTCCTCCCAGTCTCAGCCAAACACTTTCTTTCCCCATGTTACAACAGCTCAGGAATTGATCTGATCTCAAGGCAAACTGAGTCAATTTCCTGGTAATCCTGCACCCTAAAACTACTCTCTTCCCTTAGTTACTTTATGGAATTCAATGAGCTAAGATATTGGTAATGAGCTGTTGACTGTTTGGAGCTGTGAACTTGTGTGAAGCTGTCTAGGGAAAAATATTTTTCTTTTTGCCTTCAGTTCACATAACTGAAACGGTATTTATAGGTATGTCTGCTGGGGTGCAAAGTGTTTGTAAGAACCTTGGACGAAAGGTTCTACTGGAGTACAGAATACTAGTCCCAATTTTATATGAATGAGGACTTCCATTTCACTGCCATAGGATTGACTTATCACAGGCTAGAAACTAGTGGTAAACTTGTGGAAAGTACCCAAGATAGTTTAATATATGAATAGTTATCACTAAAAAAAGGAAGTCTTGGTCCCCACTCTTACTTTATACCAGCTCTGGCATTTGCAACATCTTAAGAGTTGATTCATATCAGCAACCCAGGAGGAAAAAGAAAGCAGACCATTCTTTAGCTAGATTAATAGGACGAACTCATTCTGCGAAGTGTCTAACAAGACCTAGAAGGCAGTGCAGGGATGGGTAGAAATGCGACTGATGGGGGGGAGGCAGTTTCTCTGCCCTCCAGTCCCAGCTTGTTCACCCTGACTTGACCCGATCGCTTATTTTCTAAGTAGTGCTTTGATAATGCAAATCAGCCATCATTTGATGATGAATAGGTGGTGAATATAGGTGGTTCTCACTGAGAAAAGTTTTTTGGTATTTATTAAAAGCAGAGATAGTGTATTTATTCTAAACACTGTGATGCAGAGAGATTTAAACCCAGAAAGATTTTATAATGCTTTAAAACCTCGACAGAACACCACTATTTACATTCCAGTCGATATTTTGCCAATAAAATTATCACGATTCCACTTAGGTTTTGTTTTGAGTACCAGTTGTTCCTAAGTGGAAAAACAAACTACTAGCCCTGTTAAAAACTTCATGTTTGAGTTTACATAATTCCTGTGTGTGACACAGCCTGCAAAACAGGTTTGTACACTCTGAAGGACGTTTGGCATCTTCTGAAATTCTGTGGGCTAATTGCTTATATCCTAGCAAGTACCTAGGAAATAAGGATCTGTCAGGGAAGCAGGGAATCTTACCACAAGTAATCATTTTCCCCCCAAATCAGTGGTCATACATACTTCCATGCCTCTAACCAAAATGCAATTGTGCCCCAAAACAAAACAACAACAAAAAAAAAAAGCTAAGAAGGCAGGAGAAGAAGAAGTAGCATAACTTTGGGAGCTGTCAGATCGAAGCTCTATTTCAAAAATATTTAGGAACTCTTTCTAAGGAATGCCTAAGTGCTTGTAAGGATTGCTGCCTACATGTTCCGTGTGCTGGTAATCTTAAAATAAGCCTTAATTACTCTGAAAATGTAGTACCTGCCTCCAGTTAAGCCGTTCCTGACTTGCAGGCTTTGTCAAGGCTTTTTTTTTTTAAAAAAAAAGGCTTGCAATGCAGCATTGTAGTCACTATAAACCTGAGCTATTAAATGCTTCTAACGACAGGAAAAGTGTACAATAGCAAGCTACTCTGTCAGCAGAATTCATGAAGCTTGGTTTCCACTGGATTTTTATCTATTATTCAACAGTGGTAACTCCCAAGCTCCTTTTTTGTTCCAAATGTTGTTATCACTAGGGAAGAGGATTTTACTTCTGTCTGATCTTCACTGAAATTACCAATGTAAATCTTGTTGCTTTATCCAGTTGTTTCTTTCCACAAAAACTGAAAAAAAAATAATTAACTTTTATCTCTTGTGAAATTTGCTGAAGCTGGACAATGCTTTCAAAAGTTAGTAAAAGACTTACAGATAGGGAGAAAAAAAAATGCAAAAGCCTTGCTTCCATACTAAATGAAATGAATCAGTCAACAAATGTCACCTAACAAGCAAAGGCTCGTATTTAGAAAAAATAATTTTAAAAGTAGAGAGTCCTATCTCAAGGTGTTCATTAGGATTCTAGCTTCCCTTACTCCTATAGCCTGCTCATCCGTGTTACTGTTGTAGTATTTAGAATCTTCCTAATTACAGTCAACTTTGAATAATAGAAGCCCTGACAATGTGTGCCTGAAAACTAGAAAGGAGCTAGAATAACCAGACCAGGGAATAACCAGACAATACCTTTCACAAGGTCTTTAAAACTCATTTTCTAGGTCCTGGTGATACTAAGTTAATGGTGCTTGAAGGAAAGACCTTCACCAACCAGGTATATAGTCTATAATCATGAATTAATTTACCTTTTTTTTCTTTCAAAGTTAATTATCTGTGGTGTTGGTGGGGAGTTTTTCTTTTTAGCTTTTATAAGTGCTGCCCTTCACACTGGCATTATCCCTGGATATGATCAGTCAGAAGTACATTTCTGCATTAACATGTACGTTACCTGCCACATAGAACTTTTTGCTTGTCAAGAGCTTACATGTTTCTCCTCATGTGCAACTAGGAACTATCCAGCTCTTCAGTCAGCATAAAGTCATGTAAATGCCACGTCAGGAGAGCTTCTGCAGTTCTGCAACCCAAGCTGCAGTGGATTTTGCACTGAATGGGGATCTTTGTATTTTAGTTTTAAGGCCGTCTACTTTCAAAACAACTCCATGACTTGCCCTAAGCATCCCAACATAAATAACGCTGTGAGTGACTCAGTCCTCGCCCGTGAGCACTCCAGCAGCCTCTCTTTTCCCAGGCACCAGCTCTGAACACCTATATTTAACCTTCCAAGCCAGAACACAGCCACTGCCATGTCCAGCCTGCCAATCAAATCTCTTATTTCCTGTTATTCCTTCCCTTCTCCTCCAAAGATACGTAACATATAGGCTGTGTGTTTTGTTTCTTGTTTTGTTCCTGAATAGAAGTTCTCATAGCCTTACCAGTCCAGGGTCTCTGTACTTGGCAAGATCCCGGGGAACCTAGCTTAATGGGGCTTTTTTCATGATAGCCAAGAACTGAGCCAGCGTGCTGTGGGAATGCCAAACCCCCAACCTTCAACGCGCCCTGTCGGCCCACGGCCACCTTTGCACAAGGTTCACAGGCGCCTCGCGTGGGAGCAGCCGTGGTCAGGGACCTTAACGTGAGGGCACACGGAGGTGACAGCGGCACAGTTTCCGCGCTGTCACCGCCAACCCGGGCTTTCCAGAGGCGGCAGGGGCAGCTTCCCACGGGTAATGGGGAATCCACTCAGGCACGCGCTAGGCCGCAGCCCGGCGGGGCCGCGCCCGTCCCGCCCGGGCCCCTCACGGGGCACGAAGGAACGCGGAGCCGGCACCCGCCTCCGCTGCCCCTTTGCGCACTGCATTTCCCAGAGCCCCGCGGGGCGGCCCTCAAGCGTCTCCTGCGGGAGCGATGGCGCGAGTCCTGCTGGGACGGGTAGTTCTCGGCCAGCCTGAGGCCTTGGCGCCAACTACATGTCCCGTCTGCCCCCCGGAAGCGGAGGCGGAGCCTGGAGAAACGGAAGGGTGGCACAAAGGCTGACGGGAAGCGTAGTTTCCTAGCGCACAGAAAACGCAGGCAACTACATCTCCCATCTCTTCCGGGGAGGCGGGCCGGGAGCAGCTCGCGCGAGTCACCATGGGTATTGTAGTTCCCACGCCTCGCCTTCGCCGCGCGGCGGGCCGAGGCCCGGGCGAGCTAAAAACTACCAAAATGGCGGCAGGCGAGGCCGCGGGGAGGGGTACGGGAGCTCCGGCAGGCCACACCGCGCTGCGCGTCGGGGCGGCGGAGTACACGCGGAATCGGCGGAGCGAGTGCTGAGTCGGTGCCGCCGCCGGCTTCCCCCTTCCCCCCGGCCGCTGGGAGACGCTTGGGGGCCGCGGAGCCTTGTGGGGCAGCCACAAAATGGAGGCGAACGGCAGCGGCAGCAGCAGCGACTCGGCTCCCGACTGCTGGGAGCAGGCGGACATCGAGCCGGGCAGCGCAGCCGGCCCGGGGGCCGCCCCGGCGGGCGGGGAGGCCGAGGCCCAGCAGGAGCTGCTGGGGGCGGCCTTCAGCCGGCAGCTGAACGTCAACGCCAAGCCCTTCGTGCCCAACGTCCACGCCGCCGAGTTCGTGCCGGCCTTCCTCAGGGGGGGGCCGGCGCCCGGCCTGCCGCCGCCCTCGCCCCCGCCCGGCCTGCCGCCGCCGCCCCACGGTGAGCGGGGCCGGGCGCCGAGGCGGGAGGGGGCCGGGGGGGGGGGGGGGGGAGAGGGGAGGAAGGGGCGGGGGGAAGCGGGGAGGGGGGGGGGGGGGCTGATGGGGGTCCTGGGGGGGCTGAGGGGGGAGTCCTGGGGGGGTGAGGGAGGTAAGGAGGGGAGCTGAGGGGGGTCTCGGGGGAGGCTGAGGGGGATAAGGGGAGGTGCTGAGGGGGGGTCGGGAGGGAGCTGAGGGGGGTAAGGGGGGAATTTAGGGGGTAAAGGGGGGAGCTGAAGGGGATCGGGGGGGTGGAGCTGAGGGGGGGGTCCTGGGGGAGCTACGGGAACCCCTGGAGGTGCTGAGGGGGCAAAGGGGGGGGGCTGAGGGGAGCCGGGGGTGCGCTAAGAAGGGAGCTGAGGGGGTTGGGGCAGGGGCGCCACGCAGCGGGGCCATCGCGGGGGTTTGGGGGGGTCTCAGGGCGCTGCCCCGCAGCGGGAGGGGCCCCCTGGGTCCGGCTGCTCCCTGCCCTCCGGGGGGGCCCTTCCCGAGCGGGGTGGGGGGCGCACGGAGCTGCTGCCGAAGCAGCTCGGGAAGTTCCCGGAGGTTTTGGGGGGTGATATACGAAATGTTAGTGGGGAAAATGGCAGCTGCTGCCTGCTTCAGACCTGTCTTCAATGCCTTCCTGAAGATTGCACCGAGTACTTAACTTGTTTTCTAATATTATGCTGATAAAAGATTAGTAGGGGAGGGAGGTTTGTCCGGCTGGCCTCAGTCAATGGAAGGCCCTGAAATTTGCCCTGCTTTTAATTTCAAAGGATCCTTGTGTATGCAAACGGTGTTAATGCTACATTTACTTTGCATATGGGAAATTAAAAGAGAGCTACTTTCTAATTTCCAGCTCCAAACTGCACTTCCTCCCAAACATCAGACGTGATAGCTAGCGTTGTGGCAGGGTTTTAATGTCACATTACATCTAAGGAGTTTGGGACCTGGTTAAGTATGGTAGTTTAATGCTTTACTATTTTTTTTCAATTTATATTTTTCTCTATGTCTATTGGTACATTGTAAAACAAACTCATACTTTAGATATTGATTCCAGTAATTTAATTTCACTAAAGCTACTACTTGTTACATCGTGTTTGTTATGATTTCCTGTTAATTGTGGCTTATTATTTATTGCATGCTGATTTAATATATGAATTAGTCTTGCACTCTCTAGGATCTAGTCATCTGATGTTAACAACTGAAATCTGTAATTTTCATATGTGATGCTTTAAAATTTGCATAACAGAATATTAACCCCTTTATTTGTTAGAGTAAATGTTAGATTCTGTGTTCTCTTCAGCACTCTGTTTTCTAATCTGAAAATGTAGCCTGTGTGCTCTGTAGGTAGGCAATGTATAAGTGCATTAAAATACGTTTTCCAGAACCCATGGACCAACGACTGGATCCTGCTTAGAATAACTGTATGCTAAGGTTTACTGTGTGAAGGTAGAGCAGATAGCTTGAGGCTGCACTGAACATACGATACACCTTTTAAATAATTTCTAAAATTAATTCTGGTGTGTTTTTCAGCCATTATTACAACATGCATCAAAGTTTGTTTTTCACTTTGTAATCAATATTGTGACTAAAACTTTCTTGGAGTTTTGAATGTTAGAAAAATTGATTCTCCTTCCTGGCTACTTCTGTAAGATTTCTTCTAAGGCTTCCTAATTTAAGAGTTAAGTTACTTTCCCTCACCTACTTGTATTTATTTCTTCAGGCTTTCCTTTTCTTCACTCTTTTGCTACTTGCCAGGTTCATGATAAGCTACTGCCTTTCCAGAGGTTGAAGACGACTTTACTGAAAGCTTGTTGGTCATCTGGAGTGATCAGGATAGCTTTTCTTCATCTTAGTTGCTGAGCATATTTCCCGTATAGTGCTATGATCTACCTGATTTGAATTTGGCTCGCCTCTGTATCTTCTTTAAGGTTTAGAATTCTTCTTTAAGGTTTATAAGTTGAAGTTTCTGTAATTGATTTGGGTGTCCATAGGGTTAAGCAGACACAAATCTGCAGGTGTGCCCCCATCCATTTTTTCTTCACTGGAATTCTGTCTTTTTTATGCACTTTTCCAGCTCCAATGTACTTGCTTAAAGAATAATTGACAGTCTTGTCCTGGCAGATATTCATATAAGGTGACAACTACTTTCCTGGCTAGGAGAGCTGGGTGGAGCTTGCTCTGGAAATAAGTCAGAACAGCACGTGACCAGACAATGGTGCTGAATAGGTGACTTTTCAGCAACCCAGTTTGCTATTGCTCCCGTAGGCAATTAGGTGTTCCATGGAACGCATCCTGTATTACCTTGTGAGAAAAAAATACTTCTATTTACCATCTGTTTTGAGGTCTGTAGAAATACCGGTTTGTATTAGCAAGAGCCGAAATAAATCTTGATTCTTACGAGGACTCTAAAAAGCTAGTTGTCAGCTAAAGGACTTAAGTGGCCTAAACTTAAGTTTTAGTAATACTTTTCTCCTTAAAACTTTCTTTCTTGCTGAAATTTTGTTTGGGCCATAATTTCTTAGTAATTCAAAGGATGCTGGAGGTCAAGATAGATGTGCAGTGGCAGCAATGGATGTAGAAAAATTCTGATCTCAGTTGTCTGGTGGTAGTATGTAATAGTGTTTCTTCTTAGGCGCAATAACTTGATACTTCTAGTCATTTCGCTAAGAATTCTGTAAATTATGGTTAGAGCACTGAAATAATGTTCACAGAAACCAGTCAGAGAACAAGATGCCATCTTTCTAAAACTGTGAGACTCCTGAGATTTCTGTTCCAAGTAGTTTACTTTAAAAGTCATGTCCTGTGTGTGCTCTTTGTTTGATTGCAAATCGTGTGTTAGGGAGAATACCTGACCAATGTTTACCCCTAATGTAATTTTTGCTTGCAGATGTTTCAGAACTAGTTTGGAATTAAATTACTGTTTGATTACATGCAAGAAGAGCACGTTGTTTAAATTTCTGAACCTAAGGAACAGCTCAAAAAAATCTACTCCAAGTGTTGTACTTAGTGAGGACCTGTGTTTATCAAATTTTGTCAAAGTCTAACTCATTTGCTTAGAATCTCTGGGTTCCATCAGAAATGTGAAATAGAGGCTTCTGGATTTTCTGTCTGCAACAGACATCCCTGTACCGGAGTACGTTCCAGTGAGTCATGTCAAGTACATCATGGACAAGTTGTGCTTCTAGGAAAGCTTATTTTAGATAGCAGTTGCTGGACTAGCAAACTCAACTAAATTAAACCAAGGTGTGATAGTCAATAAAATGGCAGTAGATTGTCTTAGTGCCTCTAAACGTTCCTGATCACAACTGCACCTTGCAGCTTCACTGTTCCGTAGCACCTATGACTTACTCTTATTATGCTTTATTAATTTTGTAAGTCTGTATAAGATACAATTGCATTTTTGTTTGTTTCTACATCCAGACACCAGAGAATAGTTACAATATATTTTTTTCTTACTAGGATTAATAAGGCTTCTGTTTTCTCATACCTGAGATCCAAACAAAGCTTATCCAAGTGAAAAATCTCTGAAAACACAGCATCAACTTGCATTTTTGTGGTTACATTTTTGTCATAGTTCTTGAACGCTCACAGGATTTTTGGTAGAATTGATCACAGCTCTCTTGTATGGGCTTTATTTTATGTTAGGTTTTCTCCTTTTTTGAAGTCATTTTTAACTATTCTCTGTTGATTTCCTTTGAACCAGGAGAGTGAACTAGATGACTTCCCGGGGTCCCTTTCAACCTGAATTGTTCAGTGTTTTTAAGTATGCAGTGCTTGTGGTAAGAAAAAAGTGTCAGTAATAGAACAGTAACGTGAACAAAATGTACGTGACACATGGCAGCTGGAGTAAGGAAAGATAATGTTTAGCCTTTTGGTAGCATTAGTGCTGTTGCTTCTTTTAGTATGTGTATTGGCCACTTGAAGCAAACTTCTGAGTGCATTCAGCAATGACTAGTTTGGGCAACTTGAACATACAGTCTTGAGTAAAGCAGACATCTTGTTTAAGATTCGATGTCTTTTAGATCGTTTCACTCCCTAAATATCCTCACTGGCCTGCAGCAGGCACTTTGGAAATAGTTAAGTTCAAGCAGCTGGACATCCTCACTCCTCAATTGCTTTCAGTAAGTGGATATAGCATCTATCTTTTTGGTTTTCCCTAGCCTTTATTTTTCTTGACCTTGTAGCTAGCTGGAACTTCCACTTTTTCTTTTTCTTTTTTTTTTTCACAACCAGAAGCAAGGAAAGGACCTCTAGTATCTTCTGTTTCAGTTCTGAAGCCTATAATTTCCAGAGTAGGATGGTGTCATCACATTTTCCCCCCAAAATGGTCATCTCTTGCTCTGCCTCGTTCTCTCTTCTAAGACTATTCTTCGCCAGACTTCACTTTGCATATGAACCTGCGAAGAAAGTCTTTGCCAAAAACTGGTAGGTCCCTGTACAAGAAGCTAGCATATAAAGGAATGCAAGTTTATGTAGTTTACTCATACCAGCATTTGAGTAGCCACATGCTGATGATTTACTCAGAAGTACAGAGCTGATAATGCCACTGTTCATAGATCATAATTGTAAACTTGAACTGCTTACATGAAAGCAAATTAATGCTGTATTGTGAATGCCAGTGTATGGTGTAAATTCCTGTCATTATCAAAAGCAAGTCTTGATTTGCATCACCACTTGACTATGCAGATCAGTGGTCTGTGTATCAGCCTCTACAGACGGATGGGCTGCGTCGCCTCCTGTACCCTGGTCAGCATGGAGAAAGGCTGTGTCTTGGCACAGACTCGCTCGATTACCAGACACAGTGTATACATACAGTGCAGTCAAGGTGCCAGCGCATTGCACTGATGGCGTTTGTCCACGTCTGAACTGCCCCCAGGCAGGTAGCCAGCGCTGTGTTGTTCCTGTTAGAATAATTCATCAGGCTTGTGGCCTTTGCCTGACTCCAATAAAAAGCAGACCACTAGGAGCAGGCTGTGGATTAGATGAACTGTCCTGGAGTCTGTGTGCAGGCTGCTGACCGTGGGACTGGGCTGCTCTATTGAAATGAACACAAATAATTTGGGGGTAATCCTTGGATTCTAGTAGCAGTTTAATTTTACAATTTCACTTACTGAATTTGGGGCTTTTTTTTCCAGTGTTGTGATGAGACACACAGAAGCAAGAGATACAGATGATTGAAGCCAAAATAGAAAGATGGTTTTGTTCTATTATGAAGGAATAAACCAGTCAAAATTTGATCAGTGAAATTTGGCTGCTTTGAAGAGGTTTATATGAAAGTGAAGCTGATCAAATTTCAGTACAAAAGTTCGTTCAGGACAGGTGATGGAATATTGAAAATGCATTCTCTAAAACAGCCTGGGGCAAGTTACACATGATGCGCAGCTCTCTGTGTAAATGTTAAGACCCTGGGTTTAACTTTCTAAAAATCCGTGGGATATATTTGGTTTTTATTTTTTTATTCTGTTTCTACAGTCTTTTGAGATATAGTCATGAAAGAGTGGAATCCTTAAATGATTTAATACAGAGCTTGATTTCTTGACTATCTGCCTGAAAAATCAACCTGTCAATTAAGCACAGATACTTGGCTGTAAGGAAAAGGTTTTTCTCATTGTATTCCCTGAAAATCCCCATAAGCTTTCTTAGACTCAGTTATGAAGAAGCATGTTGTCTTTAGATAAGATAAACGTAAGGTGTGTCCTCACTGAGGAAGGAAAAAGGTGGGTCTTTTGCTAAGTCAGAATGTAGTAAAATCATATGAATGCAAAGCAAGTGCTAATATTTTTAATTAATATTATGAAGTCATGTTAAAACTCTTAAAACTGCTTTTATTTCAGTTCATTGTAAAAACTGGGCATACTTTTTGTCCCCTGGTTAAGCTGGGTCTTAGGCTATGAAACAGGGCAGAGAAGAGGAGAAAATAATTTTGGATATAAGTTAGCTTTCAAAACAACTGCCTTCACTGCTCGCAGTGAACTCCTGAAAACCTTGTCTTTCTGTGTATTTTAAAATTTTGAGTATGAAATATTTTGTTTAGCTCTAGCATTTATTTGTGCTTAGAATGTTCTTTTGTTTTTTGTCCACTGAGAATCTTTTATTGATTCTTCTGCTCCGTGGGTTGACTTGGACCTTTAATTTTCTACTTCGTTGTGATTTTACTTTCTTTATACTTTCTTTTTAGAGAAAAAAGGGAGAAGGTTAGGGACAAACACATGTTACGTAATTCATTAACATTTTTGAGACAATGACTATTTTGTAAATATACACTGAACTCAGATATTCAAACCACAAGTAAGAAAAGGTGGTGGAAATCCTAAGGTGGGTGTAAGGCATTTCTTTACTCCCTAGCCTTCTAGGAATTCCTCTGAAGGAACTTTTTGCCTGTGTTGGAGCAGCAACAACACACTTGCTGTCCAGACGATCTTAAGTTTTGCAGATGAGACTTGTTTCAAATGGAATTTGTCCCCTTTTTTTTTTGTTGTTGTTGTTTTTCCTTTCCCTTTATGCTCTGTTGTACAAACCATTTTGCTAGCCCCATTTTCAACCTCACTTGTCTGGTACCAGCACTGCTGAGGTTCTTATCTCTCCTGCAGCAGAGCAGCCTGGGAGCCGAGTTCTGTTAGGCAGAGAGACAAATTACGGCCTCTCTTCAAGCCATGATAACTGACTCTATGAAGGCATTTGCACTGTGGCTTCAGGTAGCTGCTTCTGGGGAGTTCCCACTGAATAGGATGTGCTTATGTAGAGATAGCTATCTGCTTATTCTGTGCGTCTGGGAAATGCTCCAGTTCAGGTGTAGCTGGAGCTGTTGTTACTGCTTGGCACTTGAGTTTGGCTGTAAGACTGTACCTGAGCTGCGGATTCATCTAGGTTGGAAAAGACCTTCAAGATTGAGGCCAACCATCAGCCTGACCTATCAAGTCCCATCACTAAACCGCGACCCTGTTGTGCCACACATTCTTCCAGACCAGCAAGTAACACTGTGCACTCTGGCTAGCAGGAGGCAGAACGTCTGATTGCATGCCATTTGAAGTTAGCTACTTCTTTTTCTGTATTTTCTTTCCACAGCTGGCCAGCTGTGACCCTGTGTTTGCTCCAGTATGCAGTGCTTTGTGATGAAGTGGAGGGGTCTCAGCAGGCCTTACCCTGTCACTGGAACAACACTTCTGATATCGGTCCTCAGCATACCAGCTATACCTGGCCCATACTTGAAAATCTTGTTCCATTCTAATACAAATTTAATTCTAAAGCAGTTTTCTGTTGAAATTGCTAAACTACTGTCCTAAACTACTAATGTTGTTATGTTCCTGGCTTATATACTATTTTAAAACAATATTTTCAGAGTGAAAAACATACTTTAACTTTTAATTGGTTCTACTTGTGCAGTCTTGGTTATTGTACAACCAAAACGCATGCAAGTACAAAACTGGATGCAATACACAACAAATGTATCAGCTATAGTAGAATACAGAATGAATTAAATAGTCAAAGTATGTTCTTGCACTATTTGGGGGGAACATCAACTGAGTTTTAAGAGACCAGTCATCCTGCTTTAAAAACAGTGCACTTCTGGACTCATTGGGACCATGCATACTCCTTCAGAGAATTGTGTTTTAAAAAGTTTTACCTTTTTCAGACGAGATTGTGAATTACATCAAGTCCTTGTTTAATGGTCTAGCAGTAGATTAATGTAACATATGTATCTACTTTTACCTTCAGCATTGATTTAAAACAAAAATGTCCTAGGGCTCTGATGTTCAAGAGAACTGAAGATAAAGTGCTTGCCTCCTGTAATGCAGCGAGTCAGAAATGCAAAAGCAGTTCCTGACTTACAGTTTGAGGAGAGATGGAGTATGAAGGATGCTATATAAAGTCTAATTGTTGTTAGCCATATGTAAAGCCAAGAATTTGAAACATTACTTAACTACAATTTGACATCATTTAAGGCATGTTCTGACTTTAAAACCGTATTTCATGCAAGCTGCATTTTGAATCCCACTCATGTGACAAGAATCCTGTCTGAAGAGTGCTTGCAGATGAGGATCTAGAGTTGTCAAGCTCAACTTGAAATGTTGAGCTTACTTTGCTGACTTCCAGAAAACATCAAATTTAAAACTTTGCATGTCTGCTTGAGTATAGTGGAGAGAATAGGATAAGTTACAAGGGCAATTTAGAACCTTTTTCCGTTTGCCTTGCCTTTAAAGGTGTTTTGTTACAATGACGTTTACCTCATGGGGAAAATGAGCAAGGTTACTTCAGTTCAGGTTTGTCCAGATGTTTTGCTGCAGAGACAGCATGGAGTTTGGACCTCTTCTTATGTCATAATGCAGTACTGAGTCCTAGGTAGCAAGCCTATCTAAACTAGATTGAAAATTGTCTTTTTGTGATCCACAGATTCCCTAGGCTGCTTCAGAACTTAAGGTGTTTTTCCTTGAATTATTGAGAGTGCTGTTCTGTCACCTCTGTCATGGCACCAGGAGCACTTATCTACCAGCTAATAAATTGCTTTGGAGAGCTGATCTGTTTTTTGGTTGAAAGAGTTTTGTGCTAGTTCAGTTTTTGGTCAGACCAGCTCTGTCTGTGGAACTTCATTGGTTGTCTGTGCACCAGGGCTGACAACAGAAAGGACAGAAAAAAAGCACAACGTGGCAACCCAGCAGTTTAAGCAGCAGTAGAACTGCATCCTTTTGGGGTGCTTGTCTTCAGGCATGCTGCAGGGGATTTGCTCATTTCCACACAGAGCAAATGATAAATCTGATTCTTCAAAGCCCAGACTTCTCTTGTCTATTTGTTTGCAATGCACCAGTGCCCAGAATAACCTGCCTTAACCTGAAGTCATTGAACAGAAGTAAGCAATTCCTAAAAGGGATTTCTTTCTATCACTTAATGCCTGTTCTTCTTGAAATTAAGAGTATTTCTCTTTTACTTGGTTTCTCTACAATGCACTCTTTAAGAGAGTGGTTTGTATTCCTTTCCTGCTTGGAAGGAACAGTGCATATTTCAATGTATTTCATATACAGAAGTCCTCTTGCAAAATGTGTCTCCCACTTTGTGTATCAAAGTGACCAGAATTTAATCAGTGACTGTGGAAATAGCTGAATGTCTCTTGCCCCTTGTTTCTGTGTGGCATTAGTACTGTTTGGCATCCATACACAAACTATATTATTGATTTCTTTCTAGCATGCCTAGATTCGTATAAAAATTAACAGATGGGCATGCTTTCAGGAGTGCTGCTCTTTGAGAGAATGAACTCTGTTTCCATACTTCTTAGGTTAACAATTTGTTATTTCATCTGTTATTTGTGAAGGAACTTTTCTTTCCTTCTCTAGTCTGTATGCCTGTTGGATTACATACCAGAAAGTCAGAACCAAAATTTTTATGAATGTTGGTTGATTGCTGTATTTTAAAAGTTAAAGCAACTCTTCAGCTACTTGTAGAGCTTCTGTTCTGAGGCAAGTGCGTAAGTACTGTCATGTAAGAAGTTTTTCACTATGGAGAGACTTCAGGAGTGAAATCCTGAGCTTGCTGAAATGGCGCTGTAATGAAAGCTCTGCAGGCCAACCACAGTACGTGTGAAATAGCCAACAGTCTTCTGAAGCGTTGCAAAACAGGCCTTTGGTTCATGCCTAGATTCTGTGCCACCTGCTTACCACGCTCAAGTGGGATGATTTGGGTCTCTTCCAGCTCTCAAATGAGAGTAATATTTCTTGCAAGGACTCTCAAGGTATTCTACCCGTATGTTTTTCCTTACTCTATGAAATCATTCTTTTAAAGCTTTGTTCCTGTGGTATTGGGACCCTGGCATGAGGATCATGTATGATATGACACAGGAGTGTAGGGAACCTTGCTCTGAACAGTTTTGTCTGTGTTGCTGTGCCCTTTCTGCTGCTGCTGGTCACTGGGTGTTATGCTCTGACCCACATTCACCCTGCCTGCAAGCTTTGTCATCTGGACCTCTTCCAGGTTTTCCAGCGCTGCTCCAGTTTATAGAAGTCTGCAGCAAATACACAAACAATGCTAAAGCAAAGAGGCTTAGAATCAGGTCCTTCTCTACATGTTTTTGTTCCTTTGAGGGATTTTTTTTTTAATCTGTAGGTCCCATTATGCATATAGAGCAAGTAATGCTTTAAGGTCTGTATTTTTATAGTGGGGCTGAAGGAGAGCTGGCAGTACAGTTACATAGAGGGTATGAATATGTTAGGTGAAAAAAAATAAGGAGATGAACTTGTTTTAAAGAACTTTGAAGTGTACTTTATACCACGGTAAAAATAAAGAGGTTAAGATTTTAGGGATAATTTTAGAATGCCTCTTGATTATGTGGAACAATGTCCCTAAACTTGAAGTGGTATAATTGTTAATTGGAACATACCACTCTTAGTAGGTTTAGTAATTAGTTATACCTCAGCATATAGTTTAATGGCATCGTTGAGTGCTTAAGGAGGTTGATCTTTCCAAATAACCTACTTGTAGCCTTGATATACACAACTGGTGAGATTGCTCTCTGAGTACCATGGCTATATTACAATGTTTAGGAGGACTGGCAAACTCACTAGGTATATAAATGAATTATCTCTTGACCCTAATAACTGCAGAAGATTTTAAGAACTTAAAAACATTGAAACAAGCTATGAAGAATGTGAAATTTGAGTCCCAGTAGCATTGTAGGCACACCTAGAAGGTGAAGCTAGGAGAACCTTGCCATACAGCTGTGATGCGGCAAACACATTGTTTCAGTGAAACTGGTTTTCCATGTTTCTAAACATCAGTTAGATACTAACACTTAAAATAGCAAGTGTGCCCCCAAAGTCTGGGGTGGTACAGTACTATGTACAGAAAAATTACTTCCTTTAGAACTTGATAAATGTATCCTTTTTTTTTTTGGGGGGGGGGGGGGGGGGGGGGGCTGGGGAGTTGGGGATGGAACTGTTCAGAATTGATATTTTACTTTCAAATCTTTTAAGCAGTGTTCTTTATAAGTACTTGTGCTTGGAAACTATATTTAGTACTGCTGGGGTTTGGTTGTTAAATACACTTGGCAATAAAGTTGGAAGAATGGTCTTTGCTGTCTAAGTGTAGAAATTGGTTACAACGGTATATTTTAAAAATTGAACTTTTTTCTTTGCAGGTGCACCCGTAGAGACTTCTCCGGAGGAGCAGACAGCCTCTTGTGAAGGTAATTGTTCTCATGTTCTGACAACATGCAGTGTAGCTCCATTAAATAAACTTTAACAAAATTGTTGCAAAGCATCTCCTTTTTAAAAATGTGTGCGATCCTTTTCTAATATTCATTCTTTGTCACCGTGCTGCTGTTGTAAGGCAGTGTGGTTATCAGTGGTTATTTACAGTGTTATACCAAGTCAAGCAAGGCACACAAGGACCAACTGGTTTATTGAAGGCCATAAAGCTTGCATGAAGCAAAATTTAAAAATCTGAGTGTCTATATTAAATAACATAGGAAAGTGCCCAATCACCTGAATTATCCTTTTATTAATTTACTCCATTACTCTGTGGTCTTGATGCTGTCTTGGTAAATAGATGTAGTTTGTGATTCCTTTTTTTTTTTTTTCCCTAGGTTCAAATGCTGCTGCTAACATGGAAATTTCAGAATCTGTTGGTAAGATGAGAGTTGTTCAATTTCACTATAATAGGGCTACAAAATAACGATTACTGTGCTTTTGCTGAATCATTGTAAACAAAATTGAAGAATACCTTATTGAGCCATTGTATTTTGGTCTTTACTGTTTTTCATTGTGTCTTTATACTTGGATTAGCAAAGAGATAATTGACCACTAGTATGCATTGACAGATGCAGTTAGATTACTTTGAACAGTGAAAAAAGCATCAGCTCTTTATTCAAAAGTCATTTTATATTGCAAAATAGTCTCACTAACGTGTGAAATGGCAACTAACATAAAATAGTAGTATGAATAATCAGAACATGGAAATTGTATCATTCTCTTTGTATGGCTTATGGGAGAACTTAAACCATTCTTTCTCCCTTTTTCTTTCTAAACATGGCTGTCTACAGATTCAGACCAACATGATAGACTGTGTTGATCTTCAGATGTGTTTTTCCCATTAAGTTTTTACTTTATTAAAACAGAAGTCTCTTCAGTTCTGTGAATCAGTTTTCTGATGTCAGCATGCAAAAAAAAAGTTTGAAAGCTCCAAGAAATAACCATTTCAGAAACAAGCAGCAGTTGCCTTTTTTCTTAACAGAAAAATACATTAACAGACTGAATAATTGAAATCTTTTCATTTCATTCTGAGGGGTGGAAGCTTTTCTCAGTAGTCACTGCTTTTAGTTTCTTGTTCTATTTGAATATATCTAATTGGTTAATTTTTAGTGGAAAATGGAGAGACAGAAATGTCCCCAGAAGAGTCATGGGACCACAAAGAAGAAACAAGTGAAGCGGAACTAGGAGGTGGTCCATCGGTGGATTCAGGGCCTTCTGAAGAAAGCGCTCAGGAAATGATGGAAGAAGAGGAGGAAATACCAAAACCTAAATCTGTTGTAGCGCCACCAGGTGCTCCTAAAAAAGAGCACGTAAATGTAGTATTCATTGGGCATGTAGGTAAGTTGTAAGTGAATGGGAGGTAACTGAATCTTTGCATTGTGTACGAGGTGAAAGGATTAGAAATGAATCCTGCTTTTTCTAGTAATGCATACCTTCATCCTGTCTTGAGGGTAGTAGGAGCATTCATCTTAATGAAGCTACTTTGGAAAAAATAAATAATTTAAAGCAGATCTTTCAGGGATAGAGTGACAAGGTACTGTTTGGGTTTTCATGGACACAACAGCGTCTGTGTTCATGATTTCTCAAGTACCTGCTGTTTTAAATGCCAAAGTTATGTATCTGTGTTAGTGTTCCAAAGGACAGAATCAGAAAACAATGTTTCTTTTCTGCTTTAAATAATTTCAGAAAGCTCTTAGATTTAGTAATTACTAAATCAAATAATAATGTTCAGAAGATTAAAAATTATAGATCTCTAAACAACAGAACAACTTAATACAGGGCTAATACCTAAGAATTTGTAGCACAGCATCCCAGCTGAGTAGTTTCAACAAATTTCAGGAGAATCTTAAGTGATGTCAAAAGTATTTAGGAGTGACTGAATCATGAGCTCTAGATTTTTCACATGTATAGACTTATTACTTTAAAAGCATTGTAACTTAGCTGGGTAAGCTCAGAACTGAGTCACACAAAATAAAGAGGCAGTGGGCAGAGATACATCCCAATATTGAAGTGTAGCCCATAGGAGTTGGTAACAAGGGAGAAAGGAAGCGGGGAAAGGGCTTTTTCCACATGTTTAACCCAAGCTTTTGCTGGATCACAGCTTGTTGGGTGTTCTTTGATTACGGATGATGCCAAGTTGATATGTATCAAAAACATGATTTTAAAAATTCAGTAATTGAATTGACAGTGAACTCTTGTGGAAACAAGGGAAGCTGAGAGATACTTCAAAAAAGTAGAATTAGGAAAGGCATCTTTGGAAACAAATAAGATGACATTGATCTTAATTACTTTCCTTTTTCTTAGGATTTTATTTTAAATTGTGAATGATTTAACTATTTCCTTGTTTTTTTTAGATGCTGGCAAGTCAACCATTGGAGGACAAATAATGTAAGGAAACTAAAAATATTTAAGAGATTGATCTGTTTTGTGGGTTAATATATATTACATAAAATATTTTCTTTCTGTATTTGATCATCATAGATCAATATTTTTATGATAAAATATCATTGTCTGTTTAGTGTAGTTGCTTATTCTCTTTGGATTTTTTTAAATTCCGGCAGATTTAAGATTAGAAGTTTCACTTAATGGAAACAACTGCAAAAGCATGCATTATTAAATTTTAAAAATTGCTTTTTTAGAGCGTAACTCTGTTTTTCTTTGCACTTTTAAATGCAGTTGAAATTGGTTTGTGTTATTTCTTAAACTTTGTCCTTTTTGTGAGAATTTACAAAGAAAATGCTTATTCCCTAGTGTTAACATCATCAAGCTTGATTGGATTTTAAAATATGAAAATAAAAAGTTAACCTTTTAAGCCTGTTTTACAAACAGCATCTAGAGGTTGCAATACTCTTATGAGACAAAAGCAAATAAATGCAGTTCAATCTTATAGTTTGTCAAAAACAAGAAATGGTATGTAGTACATGAAGAAATAAATGCTATCCTGCTAATGCAAACTATTGCTATGATTTAAAATAATATTCTCAGGAAAAGTGGGAGGTCTTTGTCTTGGCATTTTCATTCTGTTTTGTTTTTGACCAAACTGGAATGTCGGAACTGTCATGCTACATTTAACCTTGTTGCTCATACTACAGCAAATTAGCGTTTTGTTATCTGATGTCTGTTCTCTGTGTACAAGATGTCAGTTCTTAACACTCCTACCATGTGTTAGGTTCCTAAAGTTCTCTGTAGGAATCTTTCTGTTTTTCATTTTTGCAGAAGATCCCTTTGTTGTAAGGAGGGGGGGAAGAGGGTAACCAAATTATCAGTAAACCTTTATTTACTGTTGTAAGTTTTCCTTGTAAACTATGCAGATTACTGTTATTAGAAGATTAGGTAAAAATACCTGAGTGAAAAATCTGAAAGTTGTAATGTTATAAAACTGTATACTCCCCACGTACCTCTTTTGATAATTGAAAGATCTCTCTTAAAATATCAGGTTACTTCTTCTATGTAAGGAGTGAAAACAAAAATATTTTCCTTTACATTTTAGAAATACTTCATTTACATTTATTTTAAAAATTCTTATCTCAATTTTTACTCGAATTTTGAAAGATTGGATTTCTCCGACATGTACATAGCAGACATATTTCCTTTTCAAAACTTGCCACTGCAGAATGTTTTACAGAGGCTAAAAAAAAGATCTCAGCTAAAGAAATAGTGTCATGCTTTTTACTGATAATTGTGCAGATTTCTACAGAGAAGAAATTCCACTGCTGTTCACATCAGACTGTTCGATTTTTTTTTTTCCAAAATAATCTGTATGAATTGCGTAACTACTTAATTACATTTTTGTTTATGTAAAATTGCTTTTTTTTCTTAGGTATTTGACAGGAATGGTTGATAAAAGAACACTTGAAAAATATGAAAGAGAAGCTAAAGAAAAAAACAGAGAAACATGGTATGAAACTTATACTAAGATAATAGTCTGCTTTTTACTTTGTGCTGTGATGAAAACAAACTGTTTTTTAATCTCTGTCCCTGTGGAACTTTATTATTGCTGGAATCAATTTGGTTTGTGGGGGGAGGAGTCACTTGTTTTCCTCCACTACTTCTTTAACCAGGTCTATATGAAACAGTGTGATTCATAATTCACATTGCAACAGGTTTTGCTGTTCTTTTATTTTTTTTTATTTTTAGAAAGTGCCTAGTTATCTGGTAGAAGGAGTACAAGGCAGATGCTTTTCTCAGGCAGCCTTTGGGATTATTGTATCTGTCTTTTACCTGTAAGCAGCAGAGAGGTATCTGAAGACAGAGATCAAATCAGTCAGTAGGGCAGATGCAAGATGAGAGCAAGTGAATGGTTTTGGCAGTAGTATTTATTCATATAAAAACGAAGATACAAGGTCCAGAGTTGTTAAGTTTGCTCTGGGTAAGAAGACGCTACTCCCATGTATAGATTTGGGGGCCTTGTTTGTGTTTTTCTTTTATTTATGTGTGTGTGTTTGTATACAGCCCATATAGCATCCTGCTTCTTTTGCCCTCAGTTTCTGGAAAGCTGATTTCGCTTTTGGAACCTTTTAGTTTCATTTCATCTGTCCAACTTTAAGTCTAACTTGGTTGTCTGTCAGTGGGATAAAATATAATTAGGAAGGAACAAGCATTGATATGATCAAAGATAGGATGAATAAAGGATATAGGATGGGTATGAATATAGGATGAATGCTATCTATTTCATCATCAACTTCTGTTTATGTTTGAGTCAATAAGAATATGCAAATCAGAGCTAATTTTTGAGTTAATTATGTTGAGAAAAAGGAATTTTTTTTATTTGATCCAGAATTGCCTTTCAAACTGAGGCAAAGCTTAATACTTTAGTATTTGAGGTGAGATCATACCTGGAGAAGTTAGGAATTGAAAACTGTTGTTCAGAATTGCACAAGTCTATGTGAAGGACAGCTAGCACTAGGCAATATGGCTTACTAGATATTCAATAAAAGTGACTATTGGTGTTGGACAAGCTTTAGTTTGGCAGTGCTAATGTGGTTAAAAGTGTTGAGTGGAAAAAAGATGTTACGATAACCAGATTTTCATACTTAATTTTAGTAAAAATTAATATAAAACAATATTTTGTCATTTTTTTTTGTAGGTACCTTTCGTGGGCTTTAGACACAAACCAAGAAGAACGAGACAAAGGTAAAACAGTAGAAGTGGGTCGTGCCTATTTTGAAACTGAGAAGAAACACTTCACTATTCTAGATGCTCCTGGGCATAAGAGCTTTGTTCCAAATATGATTGGTGGGGCTTCTCAAGCTGATCTTGCAGTGCTGGTAAGGACAAATCAGATATTTATTTATTTATTGTGGAATTAGGCTTTTGATTTTTGTTGGTTTACTCATTTCGTTGGTCACAGTGGCCAAAAATTAAAAATTGTGAGTCTTTTTTCGGATAACTTAACAGATTCATAAAATTGTCCACAGTTTTCATGTGTTTTTTACATTAGCAGAAGCTAATGGATAATACTGAGGTTATACCAGTGTATTTTAAAAGCTTTTACCAACTTTGACTACCAGAAGTTATTTTTGATTAAGGTGATATTACCCATTGTCTGTTTTTCTGCTGAGAAAATTGTGGAACTTTTAATAAAATGTATGTTTTTAATTAGGTTATTTCTGCAAGAAAAGGAGAGTTTGAAACTGGATTTGAGAAAGGTGGACAAACAAGAGAACATGCCATGCTAGCAAAAACAGCAGGTGTAAAACATTTAATAGTTCTTATTAATAAAATGGATGATCCAACTGTAAACTGGAGTAATGAAAGGTGAGTTTGATTAAAAAAAAAAAAAAAAAAAGTAAAAGATACTGAAATGATTCCTAACCAAAGTAATTTTGTATCCCACTTTTCTGGAAACTTAGAAGCTTTATACTGAATCTGAAAGGAAGTGACTCTGCTTTCAGTAGTTCAGTTTGCCAGATTCTTGATTGCTTGGCCACGTTTCTGCAAAGCTTGTATCTTAGGTTTGGTGAGAACAGCATTATCCTGTTCAAATAACACAGGGTAGATGCGTACGAGGTGGAGTTCTTCTTTTACGATAAGCTGAACTGAATAAGCAAATAATATATTAAGTGTTTCACGACTGCAGTCTGAGAAGGAGGGAGGAAGGGAATCTTGCAGTGTTATAAGCCAGGTAAAAATAACTAGAAAGACAATATGTAATCCTTAAATAACTGTAATAGTAAGGATTGAGTTCTTCTTTTCTGCTTTAATACTCAAATGTTACAAAAGAGCTTTAATTTTCTTAGGTGTCAGAACTTAGGTCTTTTTAAGGCTTCTGTCACATCTTCATGTCCCTTCAAGCTGGATGCTAAAAAGCATAATTTAGTCCTTTCCTAGAGATACTTGTGTAGTGATAAGATACAGTTTTTCCTTCTACAGTATGATAAGAAGAGTTGTCAGAGAACTTGCTGTGCTGTGAAGAATCATGAAAGTTCTTGGGGAAAGCTATGAGGGATTATGCAAACTTACAGCATCAGCCAGGTTTGCTAAGAGGATAAGGCGTGGCCAATTGTGCTGTCTTAGTCCTGCCCCAACCTTCCTCAATTTTTAACATTATTAAATTCATCAGAAACTTAGGGGAAGAACTGTAATAGATATAAATAGCAGTAAGTTTTACAAAACGATACACAAGATTGGAAGAGAGAAAACTATTGCTAGGGTGAAAGCCCACAGAATGACCTTAGTAGCTGTCTGCTTGGTCTGTCTTGCTACCTTGGCCTGTATCTCTAGCTTAAAAGCAGATGCAGCATGTGTTGTTGCTTACCCAGCCTAGTAATTGGGGTAGAGAACTTTGGGAGAGAACTGGTGGTACTTTATGGAGCAGAGGAATGAGGGAAGTAAGCAATACCAAGTTGTGCTGGAAGACTGGGGAGAAGATGAAAATAGGCCACCAAATTCTATTAGTTTTGTTACTTACAGAATAACTTAACTCACGAAAATTAAACAAGTCTGATTTTGTTGTTGTTTTTAAGCATAATATTATGTCATGTTGGATAATTTCAGTTTATCTTAATGTGCTTGTTGTTTTAATAGATATGAGGAATGTAAAGAGAAACTGGTGCCGTTTTTGAAGAAAGTTGGCTTCAATCCCAAAAAAGATATTCATTTCATGCCCTGCTCAGGACTGACTGGAGCAAACCTTAAAGAACAGTCAGAATTCTGCCCTTGGTATATGTATGTATTGTAAATTCAATTACTTTTGTATTAGTTATGTTTCAATAAAAGCAAAATGCTACAGTGAAGTTAGGAAGCAGTATAGAATGGCGTATTGTAGCTGCGTTCAGGAATTCCTGACTGAAGTGCTTAAGGAAATGGGATCACAGCAACAAGGACACACAGCTATGTAATCAACCAAATAAAACCATTTGCGATCTGCAGAAGATTAAAGTTAGCAGACTCTTTAAAATATTAGCAGTATTTATTAATTTTTGGCTTTGTGAAATTGAATGCAATACCATCATGTGAATTTTCCAGTGATGCTGCATTGGACCAGTTGCTAGGATGAGTAATTGTTTGATATGAACAGTTTGATTGAAAATGGATTATTGTTAGTGGCAAGTCATGTCTCCCACTGGGTTTCATATTTTCCAATATTGTTCATGACAGCTAAAACATAATAACAAAAAAATCTTATTTGGAACTAGCTAATGGTTTTGCATATCCAAAACAAATTAAGTAAATCCAGCAAGATTCTCAAGGGGATAATGAATGTATGTGAAATATGCCTGTAACTTTAAATCTATATGTGCTTCCTAGGTGTTAATATGTTATTTAGGGTAATGTGGATGTTAATGGTGGACTTTTATGATAGATATAGATGTCTAAGAGGTTTTGGTACTTAATGATGACAGAATGAACATCTTTGTGAAACTGCATTTATCCATTCTGAGCAATTTTTAAATAGATGGGTGCTCATGTAACTGAAACAAATGCCTTCTGCTTTTAGTGGACTACCATTTATTCCCTACCTGGATAATTTGCCAAACTTCAACCGTTCAGCTGATGGACCAATCAGGCTGCCAATTGTGGATAAATATAAGGTACGATTTAAAATAATAGTATTGAAAATATAAATGTACTATTTTCAGGAAGCAGTAAATGCACTATTTACCATATTGTTAGAGCGTATCCATTCTCTTTGATATGTCTACATTTCCAACAGTGGAATAGTGGCAGGGAAGCGATGTAATTTATTTGATGTTATATGAGACTCAAAACTGGTAATCTTTCATGAAAATAGCTTCCAAAATATTAAATATTGCAGTGGTATATAACTTCATAGGGTCAGGTAATCATACTTAGAATTAAGTATGATATTTTAAAGAGACAGACTCTTTAGAAAAAAGTTTGTAATTTTTATGTAATTTCTTTTCACTGAAGGATATGGGCACTGTGGTCCTTGGAAAGCTGGAATCAGGTTCTATTTGCAAAGGACAACAGCTTGTGATGATGCCAAACAAGGTATGGATTAGACATCTAGAAAAATTCTGCTCTGAAAACAGCTTGGTTTTTAAATATATTAATTACTTTAAATCAGAAAACTTCCTATTGTTCAATTGAGCAGAAGTAAGCACTCATCTCATATGAGCAATGTACCCAAGTATGTGTTTGTGTCTCATTGACTTCCTTAGAATTTGGAACTCAAGTTATGTATCCTCAGTAGACTGAATTGCTGGGCTACACATCATAGTTTGTTTGAACTGTGTATTACTTTGTATGCCTTCTGTACAAATGCAGACTTCTTTTGCTGTGGGTTACTAATGTTCAAAACTTTCTTTTTTGTTCTTTTTTTTTTTAAAATTTTTGCCAGATGGAAATAAGAAAAAAAGTTAAAAGGATACAAACAGTAAACTGTAACAGACAATAGCTCTTAATAACACTGCTTGACATATTATTTGGGAGAAATTGAGAAACTAAATGCCTTTAACCAAACTGTTATAGAATTAGTCAATAATATGTCTGTCTCTCTCATCACTTCCTAAGTTTTAAACTAACTTCACTTTGAGACATAGCAGATGTCTTTGAAATTTGCTTTCCATTGAACATATTGAATTATATGAATTGAAGTCTATTTGAATAAATATGCTGTTTAAAACGTTAGTCATTCAAATATTTTACATTTTCTGAAGCTTGGAGAACTAAATATAATGGATTTAGACTTTGGGTTTCTTTAAAATCCTGTCATATCAGTGATTTTTTTTTTTTTTTACCCAGCTGAAATATTCAATAATTGAAAACTGCATTTTTGCTTTCAGCACAATGTGGAAGTTCTTGGGATCCTTTCTGATGATGTAGAAACTGATTCAGTAGCCCCAGGTGAAAATCTAAAGATCAGACTGAAGGGAATTGAAGAGGAAGAGATCCTTCCAGGATTTATTCTCTGTGATTCCAACAACCTGTGTCATTCTGGACGCACGTTTGACGCCCAGGTAGAATAATTAACACTTGGTTGCCGTGTAAGTGGGGAAACTGCATTGAAATATTTTGCCTGTGTTTCACCAAATCCGATTTTCAGTAGTTCTAGGTTTCAGTTGAGATTTCTCATTTGCTGTCGAATCTCTAAATTGACAATTACATTCCTATTCCAACATCATCAGTCTGACTTTTGAAAATGTCATCCATTTTGAACGGAACTTCTCAGTTAAGTTTTGGTCACCTCTAATCTTAAAAGAAAGACCTTGGTATGCCAATGTTTCAGTTTTATTCTTTCATATTAGAAATAATTTGGTCATCTCTTTAACAAATATGTTGTTTGTGTATTGTTGAAATATGCATTTTAATATAGTTCTGTATTCAGTTATTTTATGCTCTTTTATACTAACATGAGGAAAAATGAACTTATTTTTAATTTTTTTACAGATAGTGATAATTGAGCACAAATCCATTATCTGTCCAGGTTATAATGCTGTGCTGCACATCCACACCTGTATTGAAGAAGTTGAGATAACAGTAAGTGTCCTTAAAATATCAGTAAGCTCTGTTGTGATGTGAATACAGACAGTGCACTTGGGGTGAAGAGTTCTTTGGAGTGACTAACATAACAAAGCTCCAGCCTCGATTGGAATCTTCGGGCAGTACTGTAACACAACCAAAAATGTCTGCAACTGTTAGCGTAAGCCTTCTGAAAAGTGCAGTAGGTAATGATGGATTATCTTTATGCAGTAAGTCTCAGAAGTTCCTCTCTAAGACAACGTTTCCATCTTTTTTTCCCTTCTTTTACAGGCCTTAATCTGCTTGGTGGACAAAAAAACAGGAGAAAAAAGTAAGACACGGCCACGCTTTGTGAAACAAGATCAAGTATGCATTGCCCGTTTAAGGACAGCAGGAACTATCTGCCTTGAGACATTCAAAGATTTCCCTCAGATGGGTCGCTTTACCTTAAGAGATGAGGGTAAGAGTGCTTGATCAACAATTAACTGCTACGAAAATACAGTTATTTCAAATAGATCATGCATGGCAATGAAGTATTAAAATGCTGGCGTCTAGTTGAACTTAGTGTATCTGCATAACAATGGAAAGCAAATCTAAGTAAATTGTTGTGCAGAGTTCCTGCTGGTAACAAGAAATGTGTTTTCACAGAATCACACAGAATCACAGAATTTCTAGGTTGGAAGAGACCTCAAGATCATCGAGTCCAACCTCTGACCTAACACTAACAGTCCCCACTAAACCATATCCCTAAGCTCTACATCTAAACGTCTTTTGAAGACTTCCAGGGATGGTGACTCCACCACCTCCCTGGGCAGCCCGTTCCAGTGCCTAACAACCCTTTCAGTAAAGAAATTCTTCCTAACATCTAACCTAAAACTCCCCTGGCGTAACTTTAGCCCATTCCCCCTCGTCCTGTCACCAGGCACATGGGAGAACAGGCCAACCCCCACCTCGCTACAGCCTCCTTTAATGTACTTATACAGAGCAATAAGGTCACCCCTGAGCCTCCTCTTCTCCAGGCTGAACAACCCCAGCTCCTTCAGCCGCTCCTCATAGGACTTGCTCTCCAGGCCCCTCACCAGCTTCGTCGCCCTTCTTTGGACCCGCTCAAGCACCTCGATGTCCTTCTTGTAGCGAGGGGCCCAAAACTGAACACAGTACTCGAGGTGCGGCCTCACCAGAGCCGAGTACAGGGGGAAAGAGCCGAGTACAGGGGGATTATTTTAGAGAAATAATGTGCATTGTAAAACAAATGGTTGAACCTGAAAAATTAGCAGCACTGTTTTCCTAACACACCCTGGAACCTTAAATGCAGAAAAGATAAGGGAGTTTGTTACTTTTAAAAGCATTAAACAAGTCTGGCAGAATGATTCTGCTTTGCACTCCTTAAATGAACATAGAGTACACTTCCCACAACTCATACTGTATTCTTTCCTGTGAAAATCACAGTTTCTCTAAGTTTTTGCTGTGCTTTCATCTTACAATACAGTAATTTATTCTGTGTTATTTCTAGTATTCTGGAGAGCCTGTATGTGTGGGGAAAGCTTTCATGTTCTTAGAGATTTATGCTTTTTCGCAATATATGTAACTGTAGTGTTTGTCTCCTTGGTTTAGGTAAGACCATTGCAATTGGAAAAGTTCTGAAACTGGTTCCAGAGAAGGACTAAGCATTTTTCTCAATGACCCCCGCACAATACTGTGAGGAAAATCGACTCTGCAAAAGCCTACTTCACACCGCCTTCTTATTTTCTGCCCATTGATAAACTTCTCCCCATATTTTGCAAAGACAAATTTCACAGCAAAGGTCCACATTATGTCAGCTTTCTCATATTGAGAGCTCTGCTATGCCACTGTTGAATTTCCCCCCCAAATTTTTTTTCTCCCAAATTCTGCTTCCTTGGAAAGATTCGGCAATAGCTTTGTAAGTGATGTGGACATAATTGCCTATAATTATGAAAATCTAACGGATTTTTAATGTTTAATTTCCCCCAACATATATATGAAGACCTTTTTTTTTTCCAGGCAGATCATTCAGAGTGTGCGAGTGTGTGTGCACATGTTACAAAGATGACTACCATGTTAATAAACTATTCAATTTGAAATCTTTTTCGGTATTTGAATTGCTTTTGAATAATGTTTTTTATCCAGATGTAACACAGTTGCATTAGCTTTTTAACTTTCCAGTAACCTCAATATTTGGTTACCTGGATTTTTCTAAACTCCTCAGCCTCCCCACACACACAGTTTTAAACGAGGCAATTAGGCACTCAGCCAAGTTTGTATTAAAAGAATTAGTTTTGCCCCCTTCCCTTTGTTGAAGGCATTCTTAAAATGAAAAACATTCATGCAAATGTGGCACCTTCATTAGCTTTACATTTGTTAATATCTTCAGCAAACTTAGGTTGACTTAACATCATTACTAGACACAGTAAGTCAATTTTGAAGGCTAAAACTACATATTGTGTCTTTATAAAAATTCAGCGTTGTTAAATTCTTAACTGCAGAAAATGCTAACAACCAGTAAATCAGTGAAACTGCGAAAATAAGAATCTGTGGCAATAGTGCCTATTAGTATTTATAAGAGCTACATTTTGTGGGAGAACTGGGCCAATGAAAAAGTGCCAGTTTATATAAGTTACTCAGTTCACCCTGTCTTTAATTTACAGGGCTGGATAATCCTGGCTGTTTTAAATATCAGTCTGGACTGAGAGGGAGAAAGACTATTTAAATCCCTACGAGTTTGCACATACTGAAATATGGGAGGGTCAGAATCAAGCACAGTCTGTAAATTTTTGCATATCAAAAAGCAATGTAAGCTTATAGGGACCAGTGAAGTTCTTCAAAAACTGGTTCAACGTAAAGCTTACTCTCAGTACAACTTGAAGGAGCTGCATAATAAAACCTTATTTAGCTGCACTTTGAAAGTGGACTGTCTACAATTGCTATCCTGATTCTAACAATTAGGATGAAGGCTAACTGTTTTTTTCATTTTCCAGAATATTAGTAGCAAGTATTAAAAGGTATCTCAGAGCTTCTTCAGAATGTCTTAAACTAAACATTTTCAGTTGTACAATTGTGGTGAGCCCATCTCCTCCCCCAAAAATTTACAGTCTAGTGACTGTATCTGAATTCACAGAACTCAAAACTGAAACAGATTTTTTTTGTTGATTTTTTTTTTTTTTTTGGTTTTGTTTGTTTCTTTGTAACTGTGGAACTCCCATTCATTTCACTTACAGCTACATTGTATGGACAGAAGAAGTTATTGTCCTTCAGTTTCATATGACTACACTTGTAGCTACCGTAATGCATGGAATTGAAATAAATTTTATTATGTCTGCAAATCTCTGGGCTTTTATTTTTTGGTAAATCAGAGTTTTAAAGTACCTTTTTTTTTTTCCCTACCAAGTGAACAAACCCCGAATTTCCTTGGCTCTTAAATTAATGAAGAAATTAAAAGCCAAGGAAAGTTACTGTCTTATTCTCATTCTGAATTGATTTAGGATTTCCATGTATCTCATATCATAACCCTTTCTTGAAGTAAGCTTATGAATTTGAAATATGCTGACTGTTTGGCTAATACTTTGATTCCTAAATTGTTAAACTTTTAAATTTTGTTCATTTATTGATATGCATCTCAAGGCTACATGATGCTCCAGTGGAATTTTTCACTTTAGTATAAACCTAATGAGGAATTGTAAAGCTTCATTATATTGGGGCTGTACTGAGTATTCATTATTAAACTGAAAAATCATCTGATGGGTTGAAATACTAGTAGATAGAAAGTTTTGGCATTTCCATAATTCACCCCAGTTAGTGCATTTGATTGCCACTTCCGTAAATCTAATTAACATCACCTTGTTTGTAAAGAGAACTTAAATTATTTCAAGTTCATTAACGGACTACAATACAATTAGATATTGCTAAGCTACAAGAGGGTTTTTTTTTTGGGGGGGGGGGGGTATAAGATATTTGCATTCTCTAAAATTTAAACATACTTGATATGAAAATGTAAAGCATAGGTCTACACAGTTTGGCTACATTTTAGATAGAAGAGCTAAGAGTCCATTATATTTGAATAAACCTCAGATTACATCTCAACTTTTTCATTACATCTCCATTCTACATTTTATAGTCCCATTTTTACTATTATTGAGTACAGCTAGATCTAGATGAAAGGGAAAAAAAGTGTGGCTTTGCTTGAAATAAATACTACTTGCTGATTCACTGAGGGTAATAAAATTTTTTAAAGGACCATTTTGAATACTTATTTTTGTCAAAATGTGGTATGCTGCTTTAAAGAATTAATGAAAATTAATAAGCTGTGCAACCACAATAGTAAAAATAAGTAAACAAAAATAAGTAATAAAAGTTGGATTGAGGCTATAGAAACCATAGGAGCATGGCTGGTATAGCTGTGCTAGCACATGATACTGGCAGAGTATTCCTGGGTCCTGGACTGGATATAGCTTATACCAGCAAAACTGTGAGTGAGTTTCTGCAGAAAGGAGCAATTTGGGGATGTTTCTCCCCCGTATAATTGCATTTACAGCAGCCTTTGTATGCGATGTGGTACTAATCAGGATCACACCTCTTTTCCCTGATTGTTGGCCAAAGTTTGTAGCGTAGATATGGCTTAAGTGTATAGCCATGATGTAAGTTATAAATTATAATTATGTAAATTAAGACCTTGTATGTCATTTAAATGAAAGCCTTGGTATATGTAACAATAATTAAATGTAAAAAAAAAAAGTGTGCAGCAGTACTAATTATTCTGCAACAAGAAAATAATTACTTATTTCTGCAACTTACCAAGAAGTAAAGCACACTAAATGGAGAAATGAGTACAGCATTCAGTTGACTTAACACTGTCATCATCCATCTAAACCCAATTCTGCTACCTTGGTTATCTTTGCAGACAATCGGGAACTGATATACAAATGTATGATGGCACTGGTTTCCTGAGACACTCATTCTGATAGTAAACTGTATTATTGAACAACGAGCTATTGATGATGTTGTAATTGTGTTGTAAGACAAATGGCTGCTCTAAGGAGGTTTATCCATGGGGATATTTGCTGGTCATGAATTTTATGTTTTGTTTTTTTTTTTTCTCTGACATAAAGGCCCAGCAAAGATTGCTCAGTGAAGAACCTCTGTTTTAGACTATTTATGGCACCAGTCCATAAAAACTGTTAATTATGAGAAATGTGTTTTTATAAGTGTTTATTAATGAGTATTACTTAAGAAAGAAAAAGAAAAAAAGATTGTTTCAATTGTCCCAAGTATTTAATTCTGTATTACTCTGGCTTTTTGGTTCTTAATGCAGAGTGTTTAAATGATGATGTTAAAGCAGATGAAATGTACTCCAGATAAGACTGTTTTCTCCTGAACTGATACAAGGCTCTTCCTTATTCTGCTGTTTTTGTATACACTACAGAGGATTTGGTAAAGAAAAATACACCAACAAAACTGGAGTTACTACTGAAGATTTCATATTGTGAACCTGTTTCTTTCCTTGTGTTTATTTTAATGTAGTATAAACATAACAAAATATTTATTTCCCTCTGAAGAAATGCTAGAAAGGAGTCTAGTCTAAATATAAAATGGAAATCTATGCTAACTAACGTAAAATCTGTTGTGTGTATATATAAGCTTTAATAATACGCTTTCATCAGCTCTCCCTCCCAAAAAGTCTCAACTTCCAATGTAAGTTTGAATGTAAGGAATCTACCCTCAGTTAATTACAGATACACCTAAAAAAGCCCACATACTTCCAAATAAATTGAGAGATGACGGATTAGCCATCAGATGAAAATTGTATTTGAGACTGTGTTCTGTCATCTGTTAAACCTGTAGAACTGGTGATAGGCAAAGGATTATAATGTAGAAAGTTTACAGCTTGTGTCACAAAGACAGGTGCCTCTGGTTCTTAAACAGTAGTTTTTTAATAACTGAATAACTTGGGATGTAAGTATCCATCCAGCTGACAGTTAACTAGTATAGCTAGAGGCTTACACTAGGATCGCAAAGGAGCACAATCAAAGAAATCGAGTGCTTGAACAGAAGTGATGCGGATTCTTTTCTTAGGTCTCTATGATAAAGTGTACTTCTTACTCCTGATTTCCTTTTTCCATGATCTGTGTGCCACTTCTGTTGCACAAAGAAATATACTTTATAAAGCAAGATCTGGGGTTTTATCTGCCATCAAATAATCTAGAGGAACACAAACTTGGTACTGGAACTTCTGGAATGCACAATAAGAAAATAATTTTAAACCTCAAAGATCTGTTTACAGCAGAAACAATTGCTGCTTGTACATCCCCTTTGCCAGGACAAAGTACAAAATTAGAGTTAAATAGAAACATCATCTTAAGTAAGTAATAAGGTAGAAAGGCTGGCAAGTATGTCATTTCAAATCTTAGTTGTGACTGGACTTAAGGAAAAAATACTTTCATCAGCAGAGAAAGCTAAATTCAAAACTACGTCAGAGTATGTTTATTTTACAATCTGTTTTTAGTATGGGGTAACATTTACAAAAATAAATAATTTTCATTAGAGTATTAATTTGTGAACTTGAAAAATTAAAAGTTAACATTACTCTTTATAGTTTGTTCCCATTGCATATAACTCACGTACTATACTGAAATATTTCTTATCCAGATATTAACTTATTTTCCCATGACATCTCTATTAACTATGTCAAACACCTTTCAAGAGAAAATTATCTAAGTCAGTTAAACCGCATCTACTGAAATTTAGTCACATCAAACTTGAAAAGTGGCAGGAAAATGTGCTTGGATGAGATTGATATGTGAGAAATTTGAATTTGAGTCATTAATCATAGTGATTCAAAGTAATAGTGACTAATTATAGTCCCTTAAATTTATCTTACTAATGCTATGCTGACCCAGTATAGTCAGGCTTCAAACATACTGTTCAATCACCTCTTACAACACTAGCCTAGCATACTGTCAAAGAGCCTTCCCCATCATCTGACTTTATCTGTTTTATTTTAACATCTCACAATAATCTGTTGATGTTTTATTAAGGCATCTGCTGTAAAATATGCAAGGCCTATGCAGGGATAGGAGCAAGGCTAATACAATTATCAGATTATAAAATGCCACAGCTAGCATCATATGCGTAAGTCCTACTAGTGTTGAAAAGATACTAATGAGTCTGCCTGATTTAGCTACTCTGGGTGGTCCTAGCCTTTCAATAATTTCTCTAATCAATACTTCATGCTACGACTACATGGCAACAAAGGATAGCTTTTATTTTTCCTGGCTAGTTTCATTTATCTTGTTTGTCCAAAATCACACAATAGAAGGTTAAAATTTCCATTTTCCAGGACATTTTTTTCCCACCAATATCAATCAGTAAATAACCTATCTACAGTAAATTACATCAAGTCAATTAGTATGCAAACAACCTCCTGAACTCGATATGCCTGTCTCGTTACAAATCGTGAAAGCACAACTACACAGTGTTGCAGCTACTGCCTTAAGTCTTCCTTGGACAAGTCTTAAAGCCATTGACTCTTTGCTGTTACTCTGTGAGTTCTGCCAGCAGAGTGGAAACAAATCATTACATAAAGAAACTTGTCTTGATTAGGGTATTTTAATCCCTTTCTCTTTGCATTGGCACACTGACTGAATAACAAATTTTGTTGGAAGACACACGAAGGAATAAAGCCATAACTAGAAAAGCAAAAACGAGCAAAAATCTGGAAGTGACGAGTGAGTGACCAAGACCAAGATTCCGTATTTTATGTTTAACTCCTGGTTATGCAGAGCTAGGTTACCCAGGTGGCAGATCACTTGCATGATGAATCACAGAATCACAGAATCACAGAATTTCTAGGTTGGAAGAGACCTCAAGATCATCGAGTCCAACCTCTAACCTCACACTAACAGTCCCCACTAAACCATATCCCTAAGCTCTACATCTAAACGTCTTTTGAAGACTTCCAGGGATGGTGACTCCACCACCTCCCTGGGCAGCCCGTTCCAGTGCCTAACAACCCTTTCAGTAAAGAAGTTCTTCCTAACATCTAACCTAAAACTCCCCTGGCGCAACTTTAGCCCATTCCCCCTCGTCCTGTCACCAGGCACGTGGGAGAACAGGCCAACCCCCACCTCACTACAGCCTCCTTTAAGGTATCTGTAGAGAGCGATAAGGTCGCCCCTGAGCCTCCTCTTCTCCAGGCTGAACAACCCCAGCTCCTTCAGCCGCTCCTCACAGGACTTGTTCTCCAGGCCCCTCACCATCTTCGTCGCCCTTCTTTGGACCCGCTCAAGCACCTCGATGTCCTTCTTGTAGCGAGGGGCCCAAAATGCAGAGCACCAAAGTTGCCAGGGGATGCACAGCACAGTAACAAGGTGAAAATAGCTCCAGGGTGGATCTGATGTTAATACCATGCACTTAGGCCACGTAGAATCAGACGGCATGTGTCCCACTGCTAAGCTAGTTCCATGGAATCAGTCAATGCGTTTCTAAACTAGAACACAGATGCAGTAGATGCCTTAGTGTTCACAAATAAGGAAGAAAGGGTTTGACATGTGACAATCAATGATGACCTCAACTGTAGTGACCAGGAAATGCTGATGGCTGCAAGGAAGATGAGTAGATTCAAGATGCTGATGAGTAAATTCAAGATGCTGATGGCTGCAAGGAAGATGAGTAGCAGACTTCAGGAAAGGGACGACAGTTTATTCAGGGAAACAGGAGGCGGCACTCCATGGGAGGCAGCTCTGAAGGGCAAAGGAGCTCAGAAAAGCTGGCAGCTGGTCTTTAAGGACAATCTTTTCAAATCTTAACAAAGGTACCTCCTGATACTCAGGAAAACAAGTAGATCCATGAGGAGTTTGTCTTGGCTAAACAGGGAGTTTATGGCAGCACTCCAGTGCAAAAAGACAGTAATGCAGGAGGTAAAATCAAGGACTGTCTGCAAAGAAGGAATCTAGAAACATTGCTAAGCCATGTAGGTATTGTCACAGGACAATCAAAGCTCACCTAGAGCTAAAACTGTCCATGAATATCAGGGGCAACAAGAATAGCTTCCAATGCTTTGAAAGGAAACTGGGCAAGGGTCCCAATGACTTGAGAGGAGCAAGAGGTCCACCTACTCTCAAAAAGCACCAAGAGGGCAATCCAGGAGCCACAGACCTGTCGTCCTCACTTGGGCCCTGGAAAAATCATGGGACAAGTCCTCTTAAAACAGATGAAGGAGCTGCTTGTGAACAATCAGCATGGACTGACTGTGCAAATCATGCCTGCCCCATGTGATTACTTTCCATGACAAAATTGCTGAATTTATGGATAAGGAGAACAGAGCGGATGGCACTTACCTCACCTTTAGCATATTTTTCAAGTCTCCCTCAGTATTCTGGTATCTTAAATATTATGGTCCGGGTGGGTGGCAACCAACTGGCTAGTGACTACCTAGAAAATGGGGTTCTGAGGACAGAGGTAATGGCTTGTACTCTACCTGAAGGTCGCTAACAAGCAGGGTACCACTGGGTTTGAGTGGGGAAGGAGTAGTGCCAACTACAGGCTGGACAATGACTGGAGAGCAGCTCTGCTGGGAAGGACAGGGAGGGGGGGACAGACAGCAGGCTGGGCATGGGCCGGCTAAACGTGCTCCCTGCAGGCAGCCGTACAGCGCCGCACCGGGCTGTGACAGGAATCCTGCGTACCATGGGGACATGGGCAGGAGAACCAGGGCTGATAGAGCGGGAGCTCCCCCCGGGGGGCCGCGAAGGGCCGACCGGAGGCAGCCGCGAGCGGCCGGCCCGTACTTCGTGAGCCGGGCGGGCCGGGGCCGCTCTCACTGAGGCAAAGCCGCCTCCTGGGCACACGGCGCCCAGCCGGGCTCGGCACCGCCGGCCTCCCGCCGCCAGGCCGCGCCCGCTCCCGCTGCCGGGAGGGCCGGAAGGGGCGGCCGGGCCCCGCCGTGCCCCGGAAGGCGGCGGCCACACGTGGCGGCGGGGGAGCCATGGCCGGGGACACGGCAAAGCTCCACCGCGGGCAGGTACCGCGGGGAGCCGGCTGGGGCGGTCGGGGTTTGGCTTGGTCTGGCTTTGCTTCAAGTGCGGCCGGTGCCGTTGCAGGTGCGGAAGGCGGTGGAGGCCCTGCTGGCTTTCTCCAAGAGCAAGGCGAAGGGAGACGAGCTGCTCCTCAACGAGAGCGACTGCCTGCACCTGCTGGTGACCGTGTGGAAGATCCCGCGGGTGGAGCAGGTCATCAAAATGTAAGGCACCGGCCCGCAGGGAGCCTCCCGTCCTGCGGCGTGGCGTTGGTTGGGGGCTCGGGGAATGCGTTGCCACGGCCCTGGCACTGCTTTTAGCTGTACCCTGCCGTGCTGAGAAAGCTCACAGCGCTTTGTCTGGGCGCCAGCCCTACCCAGCTTCAGCGGGTGCAGGCATGGTGCGGAGCATGGATGGTTCATGTCCTCCCAGGATACGTGCGCTACCTGCGCTAATGATCTTTGTAGGCAATGTAGTTTCCTACTTCTGGGAAAAACTTGTGTCTCCTCTCCATCTTATGTCCTCGCTGTAGACCACTGCCACATAGCATCCGAACAGAAACAGCAGAGATCTGCCTGTTCACAAAAGATGAACCGAATTTGTCTGCAGAACAGACTGAAAATCTATACAAGAAACTTTTAACACAGAATGGGATCACAAATGTTAGCCAGGTAAGGAAAAGAGATGATAATATAGCACAGTACTGTTGTGTCCCTCTTCTTCAGTGGAAAAGGAAAAAAAAATCAGTGTTTAATATTTTAATCTCAGCAGTTAACAACCTCAAGTAAGGCTTTTTCTAACTATTCAAACTGTATGTTTCCCAAACTTAAAAAATTACTCAAAATAATTTAAATTTAAGACTATGCCTTTAGCAATCAGATGTAATGGTTAAATAAATATTCAGTATTTGGTTTTAAAATTTTTAGTTGTTTACTCACATTACAAAAGAATGTTCAAGTCCTTTGCAGCTGGATTGGATCACTTATGCTTCCCTCAGTAAAATTGGAAAACATTTTCTATTGCTGTATTTATCTTGATTTAGGTATTACCATGTACTCTAGTTTTGTTTGGTGATGTGCAGTTGCTATGCAAGAGATCCGTATCATCTAATTCTTAAAAACTACTGTATCATTTTTCTATCATTTGTCTTCAACATTCTAAAATAATTCTTATTGACCAACTAACAGTTATGCAGCTTAATTTTATACGGTTATAAGAAATATTCTATGTTGTGTTTTCAGTGGCAGGACTAAACTGTTACTTTCATTGCAGGTGATCTCATACAAAACTCTCAAAAAAGAGTATAAACCATTTGAAGCAAAGCGTCGCCTCCTGAACAGATTCGATCTCTTCCTGTCTGATGACCGAATTAGAAGGCTTTTGCCCTCACATATAGGAAAACACTTCTATGAAAGGAAAAAGTAGGTCTTTGAATTCTGTGTATTGTTTTTGCATTGTTACTATTTTAATAAATTCTTCTTACTAAAGTTTTGCTTAGTTATTTGGTAGTTTATTTGATTTTTTTTTAATTATTATTTTTCCCTCCACCTTTTCTTTTTTAGGGCGCCATTATGTGTTAACCTAAAAGCCAAAAATCTTGCTAAGGAGTTTCAAAAACATATCCAGGGTACAACACTCCCAGTTACCAACAAAGGGTGCTGTTAGTAAGTATGAGGAGTTTAATGCTTCAGAGGAAGTAACTGTAGGAATTTTGAATTGTTTATTCCATTAACATGCAAGTAAGATGTTAAGGGTCACCATTCCAGGTACAGGTCATTTTGAACCTTAGAAAAGAGGTATAAACCAACAAACCATATAAAGAGATCAGAAATTCTACATACTAAGAAGTCTCACTCTGAAGTTTTTTTTCCTTGTTGCTAAGGAATTTCTGGGCAACTGTCACTGTCAATCAGCATGTACAGTCAAAGAAAAATATTACTGTTCAATTAGATAACAACCACTTCTAAGATACTGTCTTATTTTGAGACTTTTTAATCTATTGTGCATCTAAACTAATCTCGATCTAAATCTATCTTAGGAATAAAAGACAGAAATTGCAGTTCATAATATTAAAATGGTTAATACAGGTAAATCTATTCTGACTGTTATTATAAAAGACTTCAGTGATAGTCAGCCATATTCCATGAAGGCTAAAATAATTGCAGATAAGTGGTTTTCTGTTTTATTTCGGGGAATAGTGAAGAACAAGTAACTTAGTATGTTTATTTATTCATATATAAATGTTACTCTTCTCTGTTTTCAGTACAGCACGTATTGGTCACACTGGAATGAAAGCTGATGAGATAGTAGATAACATCATTGCAGCAGCTAAAGTGATTGATAAGAAGTTACCAAAGGTACTGCTGATTGATTGCATCAAATTATGAACTAACTTGCCTTTAGCCTTGTTATTTTTAAATTATGTATTTTTGTTGTTGTTGTTGTTTCAGAACTGGAAAAATGTGAAAGTTCTTCACCTCAAGACACTTAAATCAGTTGCACTTCCAATTTTTACTGCACGTATCTCCAATTTAAATGAGCTTGACAGACAGCCAGTTGTCGACAGAAAGGAAGGAGAGGTAAAAAAAAAAAAAAATCTTCAAACTTGCCGTAAAACCAAATCAGAACCATTAGCTCTTTGGCATCTTTTTATGTGTTATAGCAACTAATGTGTTGGGTTTACAAGCTTGAGCTGTGGATTCCAGGCAGCTATGGCCACAAAGTTATTAGGCACTCCTGACGGAGCACTTCCCATACACAGTAACAAGAAATCACTGAAACTCCCTTCTATGTTATAAAGCAAATTAGAAATAAGTAAGCTAAGAGTTTCTAGTCTTGAAACATAGATTCAACTGAGATTCCCACTTGAAACTCTTGCTTGAATAGTGTATTTGTATTTGCCTCCTGAAACTACATTCATTAACATATACATGGATTTAGACTGTGCATCCATTTATATATTTGCTAATCAGTGGCATAGGAGCTTGTGAATTATTCAGATATTTGTATATTATTTTGCCAGGATGGGAGGGGAGGGCTTCATCTACATTAAACTAAAAAAAAAAAAAAAAAAAAAGCTATTCCTTTGTACTTGGTTCTGCCTATTTTCTTCCAATTTCTAAAACAAATGGGGAGCATATATATACAACTTAAAGATTATTTTTTACATTGTTTTCATTTATTTATGAGGTGTTTATGAGGAGCTTCTCCTATGGTGAATGTAACACATTTTCATATTTTACTTATGGTTGACCAGTCCAGGTTTAATGAAGAACATTTCAATTTATGTTGCTAGACTGTCTTATTCTTCACCATATTAAAACAATTGTTGTGTTTAGAAATGCTATGTTGTCTGAGGTATACTTCAAATTCTTTGTAGAAAGGGAAGAAGAAGAAGAAGAAGAAGAAGAAAACAAAAAAGACAGCTAAAAAAGTAAATTCAAGTCAAGTTGCTGTGAAAACGGAAAATAAGGATGTTGCTGCAACCCAGGAACTTGTGATTAAGGAAAAAGTAGAAGTAGTCCAAGAACCAGATGAACATAATGATGAAGAAGAAATTCCACAACTGGTGCCCATGCAAATAACCACCCTAGCTGAGCTAAAGGTAATTTTAAAATACCGAGAAACTTACATTTCAGTTAAAACTAAATACTATGAACTATGTAAATCGTTTATTGTTCCTTATGGGATAACATCTTTTAACAGACTTCAGGTGAATTGAATTTTCTTAAAAATATGATGAAAGCAAGATCTGTGTGTATATGGGGGGATGCTCTGAGGATTTATTTACTTATTTTTAGTTAATTCCTTGTACAAAGGAAGCCAGTGTTTATTGTCCTCTTTATTGTTTTCTTAAATAGTGGCAATTTTGTCTGGCTTATAACTAGGCCTGAAGTCAGAAGAAAGGGTAAAATGATTGAGAAACATTTATGTTTTAAAAGATCAGTAACTTAATTAATTCAAAATTTCCTATTAAATTATATATTTTAATGCATTATCTATCAAGTGCAGAACATGAAAAACAAATGCATGTGTTCTCTAGGACAGTAATATACAACATTAACAATCACAATATACATTAAGAGCTAGCAGCTTGCATGAAATACTGTATAGATTTACTGTTGTGGATATTGAAGGTAGCATGGATTTTGTCACATGTCTGCAAAACAACCAAACTCACAGTATTCGCATGTCTAACAAATACCTAATGGACAGAAATGGGTGAATAAAACAGTAATGCTTTTAAATTCAAATCAGTTATACTACACTTGTGATTAGAGCGTATCTTTACATTCTAACTCTGCATCTGTTCAGGAATATCTAGACTACCACTATGATTATGTGCAGCCCAGTAAAAAAAAAAATAAAAAAAAAAATCGTACAGCTTGCTTCAAGCTGCTGTCATGCAGCAGGCCTCTGTCAGCTCACACGATGTGATTGCCAGAGACGTGGGATAGGTACAGCTGGAGTTGGTGTGAGTTACTCTGGTGTCAGCAGCCTTTTTTCCAGAGGGCCATTTGGGAATATATGATGATCTCTCAGGAATACTGGGCTTAGTGCTCACGTGAAAGTGCAGTTTGTGTGTGTACAGGTGGACTCTGAATAGAGTTGATCTCTGGAATCTATTAAACCCAAACGCAGGAAAAGAAGGGGATTGTGGTTTAAATTCTGCCATCATAACAGTTCAATGACTTGGTTAATCAGGAAGGTGAACATCCTCATATCTGTTCAATCTACTTAGTGATTATTTTGTTAATTTTTCATGATTTAGTTCTGTGTTTAGTTCCTCTGTTTCCAGCCTGAAATGCGGAAAAAAATCATTTGGGCTAAGGGAATAGTACAATCGATGGAAAGCGTTTGTCATTTAGAATGGTTTTCATTGATCACTCTTGGAAAAAAAAACAGTGGAGATGTTTGTTATTTGGAAAAGTAATACTTTTTTGTCTTAATTACAGAAAGTGGAACCAAATCAGAGTCCTGTGGAAAGTGACAACCTGGGCAAGAAAACAAAAGCAACCCTTGGTAAGAGAAAGAAACAACCTCTAGATGCTGAGGCTCCAAAACCAAAACATGCAGATGTGCAGATGTCACCAAAACAGAAAAAAGCCAAGCAGCCCAGCATGCCAAAGGAAGCAATAAAAGAAAAAGAGCTGAAAAAGACTCCCAAAAAGCCTGAAGCAAAGTCTTTTGCAACACCTAAAGCTGGGAAACTAGTACAGTCAGGCAAGAAACCTTCCAAAACACCAAAGCAAACACCCAAGAAAGTGGGCAGGCCACAGTCAGCATGATTGTTGTCTATTGTAACTTTTTATATAGTAATTCAGTTATGTCTTTTTAGAAAGCAAGCATATTCATGAAATAACGTACCTTGTTATGAAAATCTCATCCGAAGAGCTTTTTTCACTGACTTGTAATGATTCATTTGTGTTTTCTTCTAATGGATGAGCTGGAACAAATAAATGCATTCATTTTAATTGGCTTTGTTTATTACCTTATCTTTCTCCTAGTCCAAACGGAAAGCACCCAAATTAATTAGGTGTCAAAGAGCAGGGAAGGGACTATTACAGATAGAAGTAGAGAAATATTGTGAAAGCGATGTTTTCCAGAAGTATTACTTGGCACTGGTATGAAAAAGGGCTGAAATAAAACCCACGTATCCCAAGAAAGACAATCTAACATGATTTAAAACATGAAATCACTGCTGCCATTTTTCTTGAATTGTTCAATATAACGAAAATATGTTATTACAGATATTCAAGTTACCAGCCTGATTACAAGCAAAAGTTTTGTTTTGTTGTGTATTTTTTTTTTTAAGCTATTTTTATCAAGGGTATATGCATAAATTATGGACAATTTTAAAACCAGCAATTCTTGACTTCAAAGAACTGTCACTATGAGAGGGGGATAAAATATACTGGTTACTGTCTTTCTCACACTGCAGAAACTTTATTGGAATGTTTTGGGTTCTTTTTCAGTATTAAGTAATACAATTTTTTTTTTCCTAATAGTTTTTGGGTGAGTTTATTTTCACTATATGCAGAGTTCCTCTGTGACTTGGAGCCCTGGTCTGTATCTGCTGTGTCTCATTTCATCATCTGCCTGAACTGTTTATAGTGTTTTTCATGTCATGATGTCCACGCAGTTTTGCCTAGGAAACAGTTGTTTTGTATGTCTTGCTCTGACTCTTTAAATTGGTTTTTCTTGCTATAACTATTCTAGCTTGAAATCTGTGCATGTTTTGTCTGCATACAACTTCTTTTGAGTTCTTTCTTATTCTATATATAGCCCTGTGTGGATCTGTTACAAGGGAAATGATGCAGGTTTCCCTTCTCCAATTCTCCGTCCTGAGGTTAGAGATGTCTGTTCTTCCTTAGAACCAGAGTATAGTAATATAATCCTCTAAAGCCTTTTGTGGAGTACTTCTCAGTTTGACATTCTCCATTCCAGCCTGTGCTTTATTGGAAATACTCACAGGGGAATCTAATGATTCTCAAGAACCTAAAACCTTTTCCTGTCTTCTTCCTTCAGCAGGTCTGATAATTGAATGCAAAATCTGTCTTCCTTACATTTCTACAAGAAGTCGTCTTCCTATCTATATACAGGCTCTGCAGCAGTATCTTTCAGAGAATGCTGTTCCATGCAATACTTTACCCCTAAATCTGTCTGCAAATACAAACTTGCTTCAGTGGTTAAAATAATAATAAATACAGCTATATCTTCCACTTCAAACAAATCTGGTTTCTAAAGCTTGCTTCCTCTTGGGTGACGTTATTTCTCTTTGAAGGATGTTTATCTGCATGCTCAAGTTCAGTTGTAGAATGGATGTTCTCATTGCAAGACCACAGTTTATCTGAGCTCTTTCCTGCCACCTCGCTTCCAAATTCTCTGTATTTTGTAATTAATGCTATGGCTGAAATCTAAGGACTTCGCTGTTCAATGTGCTCGTGTTTCATGTAGCAGACACCTGTCTCTTATGATTTTAGTTAGTCTTAAACTACAAAATTACTACTTAAACTACAGGCATCAATTTCTTAAATTACAGGTTTGACTATATCTTCTTTAAACCCTCAGGCTTGTCTTCCCTTTGCTCTCCTGCCGTATAAGGCAGGCCTGTCACAATTTAAAATTCTTCTTCATAATTCTTAAACCCTGTTAATGTATTGGCTTTCCAGATGATAAGCCCATTTTGTTCAAAAGTTTCTAACTGTAATTCTTCAATGGTGTTTGTAACATTTCAGGAGACAGAACTGGTTCTTTTCCCTACACCTCAAAGAAAAAGATTATCTTGCAAGTAAAGTCATGCTTATCAGTGTAGTCTCATCTTTCTTTACACTCACTAGATTTGTTTTTCAAAGCTGTAATGTTACTGAGACAGACTATTTTTGAATTGTTTGCATATCTAGGGAAATAGGGCTCTGGTCAATGATAAGGGTTTCTAGACGCTATTTCAGTACAAATAATAAACTGATTTGTTTCAGTTGTTTCAATGTCAAATATGTTTATTTTTTAACGTAATATATAAAATACACTGCAAGGGTATTTGCATTTAATATTTTTATAGCTACAGTTTAGCAGTTTAAGCAGTAGATACTGCAGCTGTTTGCTAGCCATTAAATGGAATAGTAACAGCATATAGATGCTCAGGCCGTAATTGAACTACAGTTTAGAGAAATATCTGCAGTCTATAAAAGGCAGATACCAGTTTCTAGGCTGGGATACAGCATAAAGCAGTCTTTACAATATATATCACTCCAGTATTTTTCAGGGGAAATAACATACATGCATTTATTCATTGAGATCCAAGAATATACATATTTTAATGAACGTGAAAAGTGAGATTGATTTTCTTTTTTTTTTTTTTTAAACAAACAAACAAAAAACTATGCTTTCTGTCTATGGAAGGAAATGAATCCCAAATCTGTAATTTGATAGAAAAAGATACTTTCCTAAGCTACTTTATTGGTCTTTTTACCTCTATCTTTGTACGTGTTGACCATTTATTCTTTGTGACATCAAGCAGAATTTCCTTACCTCCAACTGTGGTACCTGTTTCTGCTACAGGAACAATTGAGGGTATCCCTGTATGCTGGTCACAGTAGAGTTGTTCCCTCCATCTGAAAAACACCAAGCAGTCTATGAATTCAGATGTGCCACCAAAGTGAATCAGTCCCACAAAAGCATGAAAAACACACTGAAGAACTGAAAAGTTGTATATTTGAATTTGCACAGAATAACCAAATAGTTTCTTTCTCTATGATTAGTTCGTATACTTGGAAAGAATACAAGGCAGGCTGGTGATGGAAAGCCCTAGCGGTACTAATCTTCATTAACAATATATTACTCAAATTCATAAAAGAATATAAACCAACAGTCTGTAACCAGCCTAATTAGCAGAGTTAAAAAAAAAAAAAAAAAAAAAAAAAAAAAAACTATCTCCCATTTGGGACATCCTATATTAAGATTTGAATTTGCTGCCTACAAAGTGATGGGGTACTAAATAAAAAGTGGTAAACCAGTCACTAAAGAATATGAAAAGATTCTGTTTGATCCATGGTGTCAACTTCCTTTAACCCGTGACCCCCTGTTCTGATATACCACAAACTTTTTTTTTTTTTTTAATCAATATATAAATGAACCTTAGCCAAAATAGCAAGTCTGGCTCAATGATCTGTTAGATCCATGCTAACAGAAGATCTAATTCTTGATCAAAAATAATCCTATTGCTTTCTAGTCTGGCCTGCAAAGTACCACTTCACTTCCATAATAGTGAAGTTAAGAGAGTAGATGCAGAACTCACCTCCATTTTTGGAAACATGTTTTGGTACCTAATTATCCATGATAAATCATTTGTTAATTTGTAGATATGCAGAAAATTAGGAAATGAAGATCATAACTTCCGTCTGTGTAATTAACAGTGAATCATACTAGCTTGTAGGTGCTAGAAAAGCACATCCTTTGCACTGGAAAAATTAACAAGCACTGCTTGGAAATTCTACAGCAGTTTGAGGCAATTTATGTTGGGATTGCAGTAGCCTTTATGGTCATAGCAGCTCTGGAATTCATAGCTAGGTAAGATGTAAAGCACCTGATGAAGCTACAAACTAAGCCACTGGAGAGAAAGTACATATAATTTCTATGCTCTATATAGCAGAATTTGTTCCTTTTCAAGTTGCAAAGTATCCAGGATTCTGCCAGTTAACTAAGATGTGCCACTACTGATGCAATTTTTACATTTCCTATAAGTAATGTACTCTTTTTTTTTTTTACTTTAAATATATATATGTATATTTAGAGTTCATAAAATCGGGGTAATAATTTAACATGGCCATCACAGATATTCACTTGGAGACATTTGTAGTAGTCACCCTTGCTTGGAATCAGTAAGTTAACACAGTTAACAGAGAATTACATTTCTCAACTCACTCTCAGTTATGTTTTCCTTGCGTAAGAGACCTAGGGAAACTTAACACTTTCCAAACAAAAAAAGGAGGAAATAAGAAAAACATATTCATTCCAAATAAACTGAAACTGTGCCTATTGCTGATATATTACATAATCAATTCTGGTGTATAACATGATTGTTTTCCATTAAATAATTACAACTACCAAGCTGAAAAGACAAAACCGTCTCTTCACTTCCTTTACATAAGCACCCATATAATGAAATAATAGAATATAATAAATTGTTTATGCAATCAGAAACAGCTGAGGTGAAAAATACACCCTCTAAAACTAAGCTGATTTAGCTCTGCAACGCAGATTGGTAGGAATTCAGTTCAGCCTTACAAGACCAGCTAGCAGGTACTAGTCAAGGCACTAGTACCTCTGTGGCAATGAGCATCAGGAGGCTAAAACAAATCAAGTATGTTCCTGGGTAAATGCTTAGAGACATGTATAGACCAAGCAATTTATAGATAATTTAAATTTTCTTGAAGGTGGGAAGGAGGAATGAAACATAGAAACCTCTTTGTGTGAATTGTTCGTGTGAACTTAAACTTCCTTTAGAAGAACTGAAAGCACAGAGGCAATACAGAGGATAGAAGGGAAGAGGAAATCAGTAACATTTAAAACATCAGCACTCTCACAAGAAAACAAACAAACAAACAAAAAGTAATCTGGTTCATTTTTACTATTTGCAGCAAGAGCTGATTGCTGCTAGGTCAAAGAAAGCTTCTGTAAGAAGTCTTTTAGTTGAAAGTTTTGATAAAGATATTGCCAAAATATATGCTCTAGTAGTACACAGTGTGGTTGTTTTGTACAGAATTCATTTTATGTTGCTCATTTGTTCTCCATGTTTTTATTAGAGTGGGAACTAACACATGTCCATTATAAGGAAAACCTGGAGTCAAAAACTAAATCTTTCAAAAAGAAAACTACATTGAAACAATTTAGTGCAGCTAACTTGCTAATTACTATTCTACTGAAGCCCCCAAAAAAGGCTGCTGTACTACTTCCTCTTGCCAAGAGAGGGAACCATCTACGTTGTTATTCTACTCTGATTTATATGTCTGGTTGCTTTTTAAAGAATCAAATGGAGATGTATTCAACGTGTTAGTAATTTCAGCAGTGTCAAGTCTTGACCTCTGAGCTCTTCCTCAAAAATGGATTTCCATGGGCAGATTAACAGGGAAGAAAAATACCATCTGTCCAGGATTATTAATACTGACTTCTATTTAAACTTCCTTCAGTGCTTCTTACTCCATTGTTCTAAGACATGACCTCTCCCCCTATCAATCTTCAGATTAAGCATAATGATCATAGCCAACCACCAAAATATGTATATGGCAAAATTATATATGACTGTTGGAATTCCCTGTTGTCAGAATATATATATAATATATAACCCTATATATATGTATAACCCTAAAATTAGCTTGACTTCCTAAAACTGTCCTGAATTAATAGAATAATAATAAAACTAAGTAGGTATTTGAACCTCACTCAGATTTGGATAACTGGTAAATTCCTTCTCTTACACTTTTGAGAAGGACAAAAGTTAGAACATTACTTAACACAAGGCAGAAGAGGAATCAAAAAACAAACAAACAAAAAAGTGGGTGTTTTACTGAAACTAGGTTTAAACTTTAAAACGCAAAAGATATTTGAAATTAATCAGGGAGAATAGCAGAACAGGCTTTTTGAGACCTTAGACCACTTCTGTCTTAACAGTTATAGTAACAAAGTGAAAGATATTTTATTGTTGAAGTACTCAGTGTATTTTTAACTTTATTATTTTTTTTTTTTTCTCAGATAATTTCAGCTTGTGTCTTTCTAAGGATATCTTTTATGGAATAACATCAGGGAGGCAGGCAATCCCTAAAGAAGTGGCTTCATCTAGTTTTGATTCTCCACCTCCAGCAGGAGCAGTGATATGTGAACTAAGTGCTATGACTGAAATTGAGAGTCCATGGTCTTAGTGCAGTAAACCAATCGCACTCCTTGTCACCGTTGTCCTCAGTGGCACTGTTCTTGGCACACTGTGGGAAATATATGGCAGTTGCACATACTGTCAGGCCTTTGCATCTTTTCATTGGTTTGACATTTCTGCTTACTGGAATAGCATGGCTACCCATCATTAAGCAATTTGTTAGAATAGCCTCCTGAGGGTACATGCATGAAAGCCTACAGCTGTATATAGTTCTTGGGCCTGGGGACCTGGAGTGCTAGAAGGTGGGACGTTGTGTGCCAGGTCATTAACTCTCACAAGACTGAACTGAGATACGCAGCTTGCCTTTTACATAACAGTTTTACCTGCTGGGTTTTTCCCCTCTATACCTGCATTCACAACTAGCTTCCTGCTTGTTAACGTGAAGTTGTATTCTGCTCTTTTTAAGGCAATCTCCTCAAACACGTAGTTAAAGCACTCTATATGACCCTACAGATGTACTTTATATTTGCCTTGCAAATCCCCTGCCCAGTAGGAACTGCCTCATCTCACACACGTAGCTGTGTGGGACAGGTACCTTTACTTCAAGACTCCTTCTGGCGTTCCTCCCTTCTGGGGAAGAGCAGGCTGCGCATCAGCCAGCTGAGGCAAAAACCTCACCTCAGGGCCCAGCTTACCTGCGGGAACACCCGCAGCCTCCAAGCCCCGCTCCTCCCTCACGAAGCGGGGCAGCGCCGCCACGACTTGACTACCGGACAGCAGCAGCCTCGACGCGTCAGGGGCAGGAGGCAGCAGCCTGCCGGCGGCGCCCAACATCCGAGAGAGAAGTCCAGCTGCAGGGACGGGTCTCTAAGCGGTTACAGAGAGCCTGAGGGCGGCCGCTTCCCTCCCGCCCTTCGCCTCGGCGGACCGGCAGGTGCGGCTGGAGGAGGCGCGGCCACCCCTCAGGTGTGGCGCCGCCTCCGCCTCAGGTGCGGGCGGCCCCGGGCGGCGCCGCTCCCGCGCCATGGCGGCCCCCGGCGGGCTGGGCCGCTGCGTGGCCGCCTTCTGGCTGGCGCTGGCCTTCGACGCGCTGGGCTTGGCGGTGCTGCTGGCCGGGGTGTTCGCCGACGTGTTCTTCGCCGACCTGCTCATCTACGCGGGCGGCATCGGCATCTTCCTCAGCCTCATCTGGTGGGTGTTCTGGTACGCGGGCAACCTGGAGGTGCCTCTGGAGGAGCTGCGCGACGACGTGGGGCTGGCGCCGCCCAAGGGCCGCGGGGACAGCGTGCTGCGGGGGCTGGTGCACGGCCTCAGCCGCCGCCTCTCTTCGGCCTTCGGCTCCGCGCCGAGGACCCGAGCCGCCGCCACCGCCGACCTGGAGCTGAGGGGCCCGCGGGGCCGCCCCGCCGAGCCCAGCAGGTGAGGGGCGGGAGGGCCTCGACCCCGGGGAGCCGCGGGGGGACATCGCAGGTGTGTGTCTGGAACCCCTCAAAGTCCTCCTACCTGAGACTTGCCCCAGAAAACCCTCCTACCTTCTTGTTAAAAAGCTCGTTAAGTGAAAGCACCTGCCCACAGCAGAACAAATTTAAAAAATAATAATCTCGTGGAATCTTACCCGCTTCTGGGAAGTAATAGAAATCTCATGGAATCTTACTCGATCCTGGTAGTAATAGAAATCAAGTGAGGGAAGTGTCCCGAGTTTGGTTAAGCAGGTGTAATACTTCCTGAAGACACCGAAGGGTGGAAAGGGCCACCGTGAACAAAGCACACATGAGCATGAGGCAGTTGTCATGGGGTCGCTCGCTGCGAGGTCTGTCAGGGGCAAGAACCAAGCCGTGCAGTTTGGGACTGGTCCTCATACAGCTCACAGCGTCTGCGAGCAGTAAGTGTGAGGTAATGTAGCCATGAGCCGCTGCCCACATGAACTCTTGTGAGAAAGATCCTTCTCTAGCAATGTGAAATACTTCTTTCTTGGCAAACACCAAAGATCATAAAGGCTTTCAAAATACCCCTAGTATGTTCATTAATACAATGTATTTATTTAGGAAGAAAAATATGAGTAATGACTTGATAGTGTCCAAAAAAAGTAAATTTTTCACTTCACTGTGTAAAATCCTATTCTGAAAGAACCGTGAGACCTACTTTGCACTAACTGCCTGAATTACTTGGGGTGCTGAACATCTTATGGTTCTGATTCACTGTCTATGAGGTTAGCTTTTTCTGCTGCTCCTTGAAAGTAAATCTTGAAACAACTTCTGGCTTACAGAAAAGTTCATGTGAAAATTGCCTTCTGTAAAAGCCACAGAATTTCTCGAGAGGAAGTTCTAACAGTAGGGAGATACAACATTGCTTAACAGAAAACTTGTAGAAGGGGGGGATAAGAACAGCAATACAACTTGGAAGGTTTGTTACTGCTGCTGTGTAGTTTATTATTAACTATCTGCAACAAGAAATGGGCTGTTGAAAATAAGTCATTCTCCTTCCATACTCTTTTTAGATTTTGCTGAAATGGGTTTAGAAATGACTGATCAAGATCTACATTTGCAGGAAAGAAATGACATTTGTAAATTAATATGCCTAACACTTTTCATCTAAAATATACGGTTATTGAGTTGAGTAGATAAGCTGCTATCTCTGTAACTGGTCCTACTTTCAATATGCATACATAGATGTGTGCTTTGCTGTAATAAACTACTAGTAGTGAAAGTTATCCAGTATTTTTAAATATTTCAAATCTTGCATGTCGCTAATTTCAAATCTATGGTTTGTTATTTCCCATGGAGGCAGATATTTAGAGGACTTCATTGTGAGTTCTCCCCCTTGAATAGCAACTTCTAATGCTACGGTAAACAGACTTCAGTGCAGGTGCCTTAGTAATTATAATTCAGAAGAAACCAAAACAATGAGTGTATGAGTTGTGGTACAGATTGTAATATGAACTCCAATTTTAACTTTCAAGGCAAAATACAAAATAACAAATAGTTGCACCTCCAAGATAATTTAGGGATCTCTTTGAAGTAGGTGCATCTGAAATACTTTGTACCTTCTCATAAGCAACTGTCTGAATTAGATCACCCTTTATTGATAGACCAAATCTTCTGCATATCTGGGGATATTTATGAACTTCACCAAGCAGGTAAAACGTGTTTGGGCAGGTAATGTTGAGAGCAAGGAGAGGAAAAAAAAAAAAAAAAAAAACATTACAATCCTCCAACCCCACCTTCCCCAAAGGAAAACATGCACAAAAAACCCAAACCACCACAACATACTGGCCATTAGAAGTTGCTTCCTGAGATGTTACCTTGAGATTTCTCCCAGTATAAAAACCTCAATGTTAAGGAGAAGTGCAAGCGTCTGGAAATGAACTGTTGCCTTAATAAGGAAGTCTGCTCTTTCCAGAAACTACTTAAGCAATTTTTTTTGGCACTTATGTAACTTTCTGGTTCTTGTGATTACTAATTTTTAATGCTATTAATGAAATACCGCATGCTGTTCTGATTTTGTTTCTTGAAAACTACATCATTTTCAAGAGCAAATAAGTGAGCTCTTGAGATATGGAATAAGTTATATTAAAGGAGGAATAAGTATGGTAAGATCCTCGAGCCTGCAAGGAGAGGCAGAATATAACATATGCTAGAGGTCTGTACAGTCATAAATGGTATGGAAAAGTGCAGAAGGAATGATTATTTATTACCTCTTCCAAGACAAAGTGGGCATCCACAAGTTGTTGCATGTTATGCAACTGGGCCATGTGATATTTGGCATAAGGTAATGGGGTGCTTAAAAATTTACAGACTCAAAAAGCTGGAGGAAAAAACAGAAGTGATAAAATGATAATATATTTGGCTGGGGAAGATGTGGGGCAGTAAGTGGAAGTTGAGATAATATCTTAAAGAGAGAAATGTGATCTTTATCTAACATCCACACGTGGTCACCATTGGAGGTGGGCTAGTAATGTAATTTTTGTTATTATTTGGGCTGCTAAGCATGTAGAAAAGTATTTTTTTAAGACTTATTTCAAATAATGGCTTAGAGTTTTATGTATTGATTTGTTTTAAGACTACTTTGGAGTAACCTTTTCTTAATGTGTTATCTTCAGGGTCTGCTGAAGCCACGACTGTTGAAGTTACTGCCTTTAAAAGTGGGGAAAGTGCTACAAATTATGGAAAGAGAATTCCCTACTCAATGCAATAGGATTCTCTCATTCTGGAATAATTTCTGCAACCACTGTGGACTCTGTATAAAGTGGAGCTATATCCCTGCCAAATGCACCTCTCTCAGTGTTGGACTGGATCCCTTCTTCTTAACCATTTCAGAATTTAAAATCTATCTTCTAAGAAGTGAGAACTAAAAAGGAAACAAAACAAATTCACAGGAAAATAACTGCAGCATGTAATGTAGAAGCATCTTTTGTAATAACCCGGGAATGTTTGGATAAAAAGCTCTTGCACAATGAAAAACTCTTGCACTGTTTTACGAAGGTTTAGAAGTTGAACTTACTGTGAATTTTTATGATGCCAGTGCAATACTTCTATTTGTAAGGGTGCTTTTAAATGTAAATGTAAAACTGTTGATGCAAGGGTACAAATGTAGTAGTTGTTTATAGTGTACATAGATAATTTACAGTGTCTCTTGTGAATTTTCATCATTATTTTGGAATAATTTAGAATTTGAAATTTTATAGGTAAAAAATAATAAGTGATGTTGGTACGCCAATCTTTTCTTTATAGTTGTGTATCATGTAATATGATGACTTTTAGAAGAGCTTTTTTAATCCAGTGATGATGCAAGAATTATTTTTCTAATGTTGAAGCACTAAAAAAAACCTACAACGTCAAAAAAAAAAAAAAAAAAGACTAATAAGCACAATGATATTTTACAGAATCTTGCCAAATTTATGTCTAGATGTGATTGAAATTAGGGTTGGGTTGTGTGTGGGAAAATTTATATTAAAGTTAATGATATGTAAAATTTCTGTATGTGAGGAATTCCTGAGTCCCTCTGTTTCTGCACTAATACAAAGAGTTTGAGCCCACCATCAGCAAATACAAAAAAAAAAGGTCTTACATTTTTAATGCGCAGTTGGTTTTATACTGCAGCTTTATTGAACAGTGGAAGTGGGTTTAAGAAAAGGGCTCACCGAGAATACTGTGGCTGTATTTCCTTGTGAACTCTCAAATGTTCTCTTGAAAATTACTGGAGTAACATTGACAGGTATCCAGTGTTTTTAAAATGTTTTCCAAATTCTCTCAATCTTTCAGCAAATTCAGGTAGACCCTAGATTTGAAGGTCTATAATTTCTTCTTTACTGACTGCAGGTTTTAGGAGTTTTATAGAGCTGTTTCCTCCTATTAGAGGAACTGCAATGTGATACCACTGTTTTATTACAATGGTTGGTTTAAAAATAAACAAAAACCCTCCTCCCTAAAACCTACTGATCATTTCAACGTCATTCCCATTTTTTTTTTCTCTGTTCTGAAAAGCCACTTGCTTTTCCTGAATTCCCTGTAGCTCCAACTGTTAAACTGCACTATGAGATGTAATGTCTAGTTGGTTAGTAGGAGCGATAAATTAACCCTAAACTTGCACGTGCAGCTGTTCATGTACTAGTCTAGTGACAGTTCTCTGCTTTAGTGTTGTGATCATAATTATCTGAGTAAATTGAGCAGGGCTATGAATTCACTGTGGATTATGAGATATGAATCTTGTATGCAATGTCACATACTTAGTGATTGCTGGGTAGGATGGTAGATAGAATGTTGCCACGTCACCCAGAGTATATAGGATTTAAATGCTTACAGTTATGAATAGTATGTGGAATTAATAATTAAATATAGGAGTTGGAACATCAGAAAAGAAAGATTATGGTCTTCACAGAGAAGCACTATAGTGTTACTAGTGTGATGTGTCTAAACAGTGATATAAAAAGTACTTGTTGTGGAGCAGTGCTAACTCCTGTAAGCTATATTGTGGTTTTGTTTTGTTTTCACATTTACTTTTTTTTAAATGTGAAGTAGGTACCATTTCATGCAGTTCGTTCTTTGTGTTCTAAATAATGAAGGCTAACACTAAATAGGAACTGGCAGCTCCAACAATTGTCAGCAGTTAAACATTAACAAATATTTAGCACTATTTTAGTCTCCTGGTATCCTTATCAGTTGTAGCTCAATGCAGCACAAAGTCCATTCAAAGAACTTTCATGCTGTGGATGGTAAAGCAGCTGTACATGCTTGGGAGTGCTGTCGGTGTGTGAACGTAGTCACACATCTGAAGCTGGATTTATTCAGCCTTGCAGAACGCATAGGACTGTTTTGTTAAAATGTAGCCAAGGTCTCCAGTAACCACAGCTTGGATCTTTGTTATGTGGTTATACAGGAGCCTTTTGTAGCTGGTTACCTGAAACTAGCTCAGCGTGGCACCCTCTGTGCCACTTCCTGCAGTGACCGACCGCTAAGGCATTGCGTCACCCTTAATTCATAGCCACATGGAAGGCTACACGCTTGGCCTGGGGCTCTTCAGATGTGGACTGGACCTAAAGAAAGTTTTAATGCTCTGTGTGTGTGTGTTTATATATATATATATATATATAATTTTTTCTTCTTTCAATAGGAACATCTAATCCATGGAGAAACCAAATGGAAGTTACTCATAAATTCTACCAAAGATCCAGTGGGACTTCTGGGGAGGCAAGCAGGTGGGAGGGAAGTATTAACTACAGGGCAGGGTGTGCAGAGCTGGTGAAGGGGACTAACGCCAGATGCTCTCCGGTGCTGCTGCAGACAGAACCTGAACCGCTGAGGTCAGACAAGCCCTCCCAGCTCCTCTGGTCCAACCATCCCCACACCGCCACTGGCACCTGCTACCCCATGTCCCTAAGCACCAGGTCCAACCTTTCCTTGAACACCCCCAGGGACGGTGACTCCACCACTGGGCAGCCCTTCCCAATGCTGCCTGCTGCTCCTGAGCAGCAATGTGTTCCGGAGCACCAAGCTCCCCTCGTCCCCGCCCCGCCCCTCCCCTGGCGCACCCTGAGCCCACCCCCTCTGCTCCTCCCTCCCCAGCGACGCGCAGGCAGAGCGGCCGCTGCCCTTCCAGCCGCTCATCTCTATGGTGCGAGGGGCGGAGCGGTGCCCGCTTCCGGCGGGACGCGGGGCCCTTTCCGGCGGCGTGTGGCGGCGGCGGGCGGCGGGGCCGCTGCCGGGGCCGGGCCGGGACAGGAGCGGGCAGCGGCGGGGCCGCCCCTGCTGGCCGCTCGGGGCCGCGCAGCGCTCGGGACCGGCCCCCCGTGCGCGGCGCCGCGGCCATGCTGCGGGGGGACGAGTTCCTGAGCTCGCCGCCCAGGAAGGCGGTGCGCTTCGGGGGCACCCTGCCCGACATCCTGCTCAAGTACGGCCAGGTGAGCCTCCGGGAGCGGCCCTGCGGAGGGGCGGCGACCCCGGCGCTGTCTGCAGAGAGGGTGGCACAAACGGCCCGTCAGCTCCAGCTCCAGCTCCCCCTCGTGCTGCTGCCGCCGCCCTCCGTGGGCTTCCCCTCGTGTTCGCCTTCTTTATGTCGCTGTTTAGCAGCGTTAGGCCGCTTAGGCACGTTAGCGGCACGTGTGGGTTTTGTCAGAAGGGTAGTAAATATTCTTTATTTTTCTTCCCCCTGCTAGGGTGACACCACTGACTATGAGTTGTTAAAGCACCAGCTGTCAGACCCAGACATAAAGGTAAGTCGTGTCACCGTGGAGCTCTCATGATTTAATGCTCAGCTGTCTGAATGTCACCTGTCAGACAGGTCGCACTGGTGTCACCAAATCCTTTGCTTTAAACATTTAGCAGCATTTAACAGCTTTTTGCTTTGTGGAATCTGTCAGAATTATCTCTGAATGAAAACCACCAACTGTTGGTTTATACATATATCCTGTATGCAGAATCTTGATAAAAGATGCCTCAGGCTTACTGACATTAGGGTGAGAAACTTTGTTTTGTGATGGATGGGGTCCTGCACCTGGGACGGGGAAACCCTGGCTGCACGTACAGACTGGGCGATGAGACGCTGGAGAGCAGCCTAGAAGAGAGGGATCTGGGGGTCGTGGTAGACAGCAAGTTGAATATGAGCCAGCAGTGTGCCCTGGCAGCCAGGAGGGCCAACCGTGTCCTGGGGTGCATCAAGCACGGCATCGCTAGTAGGTCGAGGGAGGTGATTGTCCCGCTCTACTCTGCACTGGTGAGGCCTCACCTCGAGTACTGTGTGCAGTTCTGGGCACCACAGTATAAAAAGGACATGAAACTGTTGGAGAGTGTCCAGAGGAGGGCTACGAAGATGGTGAAAGGCCTGGAGGGGAAGACGTACGAGGAACGGCTGAGGGCACTGGGCCTGTTCAGCCTGGAGAAGAGGAGGCTGAGGGGAGACCTCATCGCAGTCTACAGCTTCCTCGTAAGGGGGTGTCGAGAGGCAGGAGACCTTTTCTCCATTAACACCAGCGACAGGACCCGCGGGAACGGGGTTAAGCTGAGGCAGGGGAAATTTAGGCTTGACATCAGGAGGGGGTTCTTCACAGAGAGGGTGGTTGCACACTGGAACAGGCTCCCCAGGGAAGTGGTCACTGCACCGAGCCTGTCTGAATTTAAGAAGAGATTGGACTGTGCACTTAGTCACATGGTCTGAACTTTTGGGTAGACCTGTGCGGTGTCAAGAGTTGGACTTGATGATCCTTAAGGGTCCCTTCCAACTCAGGATATTCTATGATTCTATGATTCTTCAAGGTATCCTTCTAGGTCAGTGATGTTTGTCTGCAGATCACTAACCATGGTTACGTCAAACCATGGCTACTGACTTGCAGTACCTTTAAGCTGTGTCAATCATTACCTCTCGTTCTCACTGAATGTACAGTTAATTAAGCATTAAGGTGCATATGTATTTAGCAGTTAAAATAATAGTTTCAGGAATGTTCATTATAGCTGTGAATACCTGCCATGTTTGCTGCCCTTTTTCCATTTTGTTTTCTCTTTCAATCAAACCACAGAGCCCAGTAATACAAAGAGTGCTGCAGGAAGCATTATGTTATATTAAGTTCCTTTTCTTTTTAAGGAGGACATTTTGTAAAGTTGTATTGTCTTTAGCAGGCCTTTTGGGGAGTACAAGCAAATTCACTGTACAGTTTTTTGTGTAGATTTGCTACAGTTTCAATGTATGTCTTACTTCAAAACCTGAATGGCTCTTTGCAAACTAAGAACAAAAATAAATTAATTCTGAGTCTGTCCAAGTGAGTTTTGCATGCCTTGCTGAGCTTGTAACTTAAGCCTTCCAGGCAAACTTGGTTTAGGAGTTGATAGGCATTTATTCTTTCATTCAAGAATATCATTGGTGAGTACACTAATTTAGTTCAAGAAATCCCTTTTATATTTATTCTAAATAATTTCTATTTACAGTCTTAATCTTTGACTTGTGGTTTTATAGTTGTTGCTATTAAAAATAGTTTGATCATATTGTTTATTGAAATAGTTGCTTTTTTTTTTCTGCTTATTTTTAGGATGCCCAGATCATTAATTGGCTGCATGAATTCCGAGCTTCTGTTACCTACTTGACCAAGGACTTTGACCAACTGGTCAGCCTTTTGCTAGTATGTATCTGTTTGTTCTATGGGAAGTTTAAGAGCTTGGTGCTCAAAACATCTGTTCAACATCTCTGTTTTTACTTGCTTTCAGAAGCTGCCATGGTTGCGAAGAAGCCGAGAGGTAGTGGAAGAATATCTGGGTTTTCTTGGCAATCTGGTGTCAGCACAAACTGTCCATCTTAGGCCATGCCTCCGCATGATTGTATCCCAGTTTGTTCCTCGTAAGTTATTTTTCTTTTCATCTTCTTTGCTTGCTTTATTAAAATGTCTCTTTCTTAGCTAAATTTTGTATAGCATGTATCACAATCTGTTGTTTTTTTTTTTTCCATTGATTAATTTGAATGGCTGCATTGTGACACACTCTTTTTTGTACCTGCATTTCAGAAGTCATGTTCTGAGGGGCAGTTAGATTTATAATGAACCCCGTTTGTGAAGATGTTTAGATGAGGAATGAACTGTGTAATGTTGTTTCTACTGAAAAGGGAAAGCTGAGGTGATGGTCATGTTGGATGTTCTTAAGAACCTCCTGGTTCTCTGAATCAGTCTTTTTGACTGTTATTTTTAAAACTCTTGTGGATAATTTTGCTGCTTTTGTTGTCCAGCATGCTTTGATTTGGCATTGAAACTGCTACCTGTAAAACTTGCACAGTTTTCCAATAATGATCTCATTTTCGGTAGCTCGAATAACCATCAGAGAAGATGATGTGGATATTTCAGATTCTGATGATGATGATGAAAGTGAGTATAAAGGAAGTAAGGCTTCTGTATGCTATTGTAAAACATTTAATAAACAGGCATACAATGCATGTTGCTTCATTTTTACAAAAGTAATTTACTGGAGTTAATATAAAGCATGAAGGAAACAGGACACCCTTAAATTCCTTGTACTTGAGTTAGCGGTGTGGTGACCCATTCCTTGGTACTTCCAAAATACTGTTCCTTGTAGAACATTTGTAGGAATATGGCTGGATGTGTAGGAAAACATTCCTAATCCTATGTTGTTTCAAAGCCAAAGAAAAGTTAGGAATTACTTTGTTTTAATATTATTTATCTCAATAAAATTAGGTAGTTTGGGGGATTCTTGAGTGTTGTGTGTCTGTGCTAATTCAATTGATAAAAGTAACAAAAATGCCATGTAATTAGTGCATTTATTGATTAGGCAAACACATAGCTAAATGTCTTTCAAGAGTTTCATGAGTCTTGAAAGCTGAAATAAATTTCAGTTCTGCTTGTGAGGAGCCAACTACTATTCTGGTGTTCACTTGTAACATTACCTTTATAGAAGCCTAATTAGTTGTTTGACTTGTGCAAAAATGAAGCATAATCTTTAGATAGTTTTTATCTAATTTTAGACTTGGATTTGACGTTTTGTAAATATTTCTGTAACATGGGATACATTTTGTATTTCAAAGTTTAGCTTCCATATGAGACCGCATAGCAACAATATCTGGCTTGGTGGAAGCGAATTCAGAGTTTATTCTGATACCATGAATGTTATTTGAAGTTAATATTTATAATTATTTTAGTAGTAAGGCAATTCAACTTTATTAAAAAAAAAAAAAAAAAAGCAAATGCAATTTTATTTGGTTTTTCTAAAATATTTAATTGATATGAACTGCTTTCATTGGTTCCCGAATTGGTTTTCTGCAACCCAATCGATAACAGTACTTTTTTTTTTTTCTTTCTCTAGACCTTTCTGAAAACTTTAATACATGCCATAGAGCATTGCAAACTGTTGTCAGATATGTTCCTTCGTAAGTATTTAATTTCTAGGTTTCATATGCCCTTTCCTTACAGCTACAAAACTGAAGATTTTTTTTCTCCGAATTGGTAGTACAATAATTAATTGTGTAACTTTTTTTTTAATATTCACTAAATGGTAGAACGTTCTGTCCAATCATTATGAAATTTCCATAGGCATCAGCAGCTAGTTGTGAATCCTTTTAATTTGAATGGGAATAGGAAGTATGGAAAGTCATCCTTATAGCAACGTAATTGAAGTAGCTTTTAACAAGCCCACAGTGAAAGTTCGCTGCTTATTGTCTATTCTGGGATTCTTGGGATTTGATACAATTAGTTACCTTAAAATAAGGTTACTGTGAAGTAAGCAAATAAGCTTATTCCAGTTAATAAGATATTCCAAGTATTATTGTCTTCAGAGTGCTGGAGCTTTAGTATTTGCTGTCGTGATAACACCCTGTACCTTTCTTTCTTTCTTTTTTTTTTTCTTCTGTGCAGAACGCTGCAATTTCTTATGCCAATACTTGTAGAAAGCTTTCCTTTCATTAATAAATCAGAAAGAACTCTGGTAAGAGCCATGAACATTATTTTTGTTTGTTCATTTGCTTTTTAAAGTATGACAATTGATTTGGAGGTATTTAATATAAATTTTTTAGTGTATTGCTTTAAAATTTTGTTATTTTTTTTTTATAAGTTTATGTCCAGACGTGGGTTTAGTAAAAGGTTGTCCAAACATACTTAAGTTCCTTGTGCATAGGCATTATGCCAGTCTTTAATGAGATAACTGCATATCTTTTTCCACAGGATTGCATTCTTAATCAATGCACAAGATGGACCTGTTTGGCGATGAATCTCAGGGTTGTATAGTAAGGAGACGGTAGGCTACCTGTCTCATTTATTGTAAAAATGGAAAGCATTCATCAGAACAACAGGGGATTTGATAAGCATACAGAAAGCAAAGGGCGATGTAGGTGAAATCCAATTTGCCAGTAGAGTAGGGTATTAAAATGTTTTATTACATCTCTAGTATGATGCTCCTATGTCATAGAAAACAAGCTGGAATCTCTTAACAGGTTACTGCTCTTGTATGGTATTTATATTTATTATTACCAACTTGATTATGTTGGCATTTTCTTTTACAGAAGGGCAGAGCCCTGCTCTACCAGCTAAGGTCAGTTGGAGCTGTGTTTTGAACCTTACAAGCACTGGGGAAAAAGAAAGAAAAAAAGTTGTTTGTATACCTTGCTAGACTTTTTTTTTTTAATAATAACTCTGGATATTGGATCCCTATCTGTAAAATGAGGTGGATAGTAGTTCTCAAAAGGTGTTATGGGAATAACTTATTTAAGCAGTTCAGTGAGGAACATGTTGTGAAGAAATTAAAAACTGTGATTTCAGGGCAGGGTTTGAGTGGAGTATAATGAAAGTATGGTCCACGCATTGTTGTTAAATCTCTTCAGTTTATAGTTTTTCAGTAAACTAGCTCTGTCCATTTTATGCACTGAGCCAGATGGCCTGTGGAAAAATCATATGTCCTTGTATAATTAAAGGTTGTGTTATAATGCATATTCACAAAGAGACTGGTGCACTTAAATGTGTTAGCTTGACAGTTTTGCTATATGAAAGTTGCAGTGTTGTCATTTGTACATGTGTCTGTGTGGGCATGTGCACACTTACAGAACTTGTTTATTAATTTGTGTGAATTATAATCAGAATGACTCTGAGAACACTTACCTGTAGAATTTAAAAGTTTATTTTTATTCTGACAATCTAAACCAAAGATTTTTTAGTCTTACTTCAAACAGTGCTACTAAATCTGATTCTAGAAATAGGGAGGAATGTGCTTGTTTTCATTTTCTTGGGGAAAGTTGAGGGACAAACGAATGTGGAAATGAATAACTCCTACAGAATATTTATACTCATTCTGTCTGGAGATACTTGGAAAAATTAGCATGGAAATAGTAGGTGAAGAAGTTAATAATAACACAGTTTAACAATTGTAAGTTGGTGTCTGGTTTATATGTTAATTTATTCTAGACTGAATACAGTCTGTCTTAACCTATATCTGGCTCTTTAAATGACAAAGTGAGAAATGTATTTAAAAATCCTTGGCAAAAATGAGACTTTCAGTTAACATTGTTACAGCTATCCCTTAATTTTGTGTTATAGGAATGTTACGTACATAACCTGCTACGAGTAACAGTGTACCTTCCAACCCTGAGGCTTCAGATTCTGGAGCTTATTGTTGAAAAACTGTTAAAGTTGGATGTAAGTTTGTTCTGCATCACCTTTTAAGAAAGCTTGGGGTTAAAATTAATGGAGTAGAAAATAGGTACTCTTCAGCATTAAGTTCAACAAAAAGTTATGTTCTAATACTGCTTGTGGTCATCAGTATAAAACCAACCAGATACATACTTCATTCCCAGTCTTATGATGTTATTACACCTGAGAGTTTTTTAAACAAAGGGATTTATAGTCCTAAAAAGAGACAGAAGGGATAACATTGTAAATGATTAAGGCTTTTAATTTTGGAGAACCTCAGCATATTCTGAGCATATGTCTGAACCTCAGCATATGTCTGATTTATGGGGAAGGCTTATATTCTGGAGGCAGTTTGGAGTGTGTGTGCATTGCATGCGTATCATTCCCTTTAAAAATGTTTACTTAGTCAAGGTCAAGATCTAGCCTAGAAGTTATTAGTGTTGCCTTTTCTTTTATATAGATAATACAAGAAGGTTTCCTGTTGCTGTTATAGTCTTATAAAATTCAATTTTTTGTTTGCAACTGTAGGTTAGTACTCCACAGCAAGATATTGAGGATGCCGAAGAAGCTGCTAATAACTCTGATAGTGTGGAAAAATCTGCAGAGGAGGGACTTTTTGCCATGGTTGGTTATCTTGTGCTACTCCAAATTTTTCAGTTTTCAGATGTCTCTGTACTGAGGATAGGAATACATTATTGCTTTATTGTTGCTGCAGTACAAACAGGAAAAAGGGAAACATCTTCAAACATTAACAGCATTCTCCAGGCGTTGGATTTATTTATGTAAATATCCAGCATATACACAGTGGATCAATTTCTTTATGTAAAAACACAAGCTGCTATATATAAATCTTATTAAAGAGTTTGTGCTAATTGACTTAGTTTGCAAAAATTTTCTTTTGCTAAGCAAACTATAAAAACAAAAAAAACCCCTTCAGCACAAACATAGAAATTTAGTTTAACTTTTCCTGTTTTTTATTGCCCTCTCTGTGATACTGTATGTGTAAAAGATGCATGACTGCCATTTTATCAAACAGGAGGAAGATGAAGAAAGAAAAGGAAACAAAGTTGTCTCTTCCAGTAGTGAGAGAATGGCCCATCCACTTGCGGAGCGGCTTGATATTTTGATGACCATCCTGTTTTCCTATATTAAAGATGTTTGCCATGTGGATGGTAAGAACACAGGAGCACTGAATTTGTTGTTTTGCTAATGTGAGAAAAACTTTAAGAGGAATTCTTGCTTTCTGCTGCTGCCACAAGATAGAGCTCTCATTCTTCAGTAGTAAAATTCTGCTGTTGGCACATTCCTGTCTTTGACCACAGTTTTACTGGCTGAAGATGCAAAGGTTCATTTATAACATTAGTCTTCAGTTGGAGACATTTAGTTATATAAATAGGACAATGAATTCAAGCTGTAGCATTACAAGGAGTGGAAGGATAAATAGTTTTTTAGTTAAATAGGCATTTACTAAGGGGCTGAATGTGTTAGATTTACTTATTTAGAATAATATTTAGCAAAATGTTGCTTTATTGTTTTCACATTAATCATGTTGTTTATTTTTTAGTGTTTTCTTCTGGCTCCTCCAAATTAGCACATTATTGCAATGTTTGCATGTCTGCCAGTGTTATATATGTGAAATCATGCATATATTCGTGATATATATCAATGTAAATACTAGTAGAACTGGCGTCCTGGAAGGTCTTAGTAAAAACATTTTTGTTTCAGATGCCAGATAAGCCTAGAAGTTAGTTTGGTAGTGAGTTTTCTTTTTTTTCCTCTCTATTTTTTTTTTTAATGTGTCTCTTGTTGGTTCAGAAAGATACAAATGTCAATTTCACAACATGAAGAAAAATCCTGAAATGGCTTTTTTTGTTGTTGTATAGGCAAGCTTGATATCAACAAGACAAAGGATTTGTATCGGGACCTGGTTTCTGTTTTTGACAAGCTCATTTTACCAACTCATGCTTCATGTCACGTGCAGTATTTCATGTTTTACATCTGTAGCTTTAAATTGGTGAGTAGAAACTGTTTTAAAAATTGTCTTATTATTTCTGCATCCTTATTTTGCCTTTTCTACAAAAATCAGTTGTTTTCTGTGGTAATTCTACCATTACCTTACATTTTGGCTGAAGATACATCAGGATTCATTAGTATCTTTACTTTTTCTTCCCTTCTCTGTTACTTGCCTTTTCAAGTTTTCCATTATATCTCTGGTCTTGCCATGCTCTTTGTAAACAGCAAATAGCTCATATCTAATCCACGGTGAAGGAACTTGGTTAATAGACATCTTTTACAGGAATCAACTGGACTCTTGAACCTGAGGCACAGTGCTCTAGTAAATTTTTTCAGCATCCCAAAACTATCTTAAAGATACCGACTGTTATTTCTTCAATTTGGTAATTTCCTTCCTCCACTTTCCCATCTCTTAAGCAAAATACTGCTTGTTCTATTACCATTTTAAAATAAAAACATCCATGCTTCTTGCACAAGAGTAGCTAAGGATCTAATTAAGCTAATGCCTGGCCTTTGGCAGTGGTGAATAGTGTATGTATTGGAAAGAGTACTGGAATGGGGCTAGCATATTATGGTGCTTTGCAAGAATGCCCTCTCAGCCTCTGGCAATAGCCCAGTAACTTCCTGAGCCAAAGTGATGTTCCTTTGTGGTAATGGCAGGTGATGGACAAATTCAAGGGGGGAAAGTACCTCATTGCTTTTTGTAGTGATGTGAATTTTTGGCATCATTAACTTCCTGTGGCAAAAAGTTCCAGAATATAACTGTTTAAAGTGAAGAATCATGTATTTTGTTTCCTAAATTCAGCTTCCTGTTATTTTCGTTGGATGCCCTTCTGCTACAAGAGATGGTGAACAGTTGCTTCCTGTTAACACCTTAATGCTCTTGTTTTTAAAGACTTTTCTCACGTATCTATTCCACACTCTGTCCTAAATTTCAGGTTCCATTCACTTTTTTACAACTAAATACAGAAAAAGACACAGAAAATAGCATTCTTCCAGCGTTCTTCCACCAGTGAGAGTACGTACTTACAGTGATGGAGGGATTCTTTTTATGGTTTGCTTATGGAAATTGTGGGAATTGAATGTTAGGAATCTATTACTCAGTGTTATCAGCATAACAACTCATGATTTCTATGTATCTTGTTTCTAGGGTTTCGCTGAGGCATTTTTAGACCATCTTTGGAAAAAACTGCGTGATCCAAACAATCCTTCAGTGATCAGGCAAACTGCTGGCAGCTATATTGGCAGCTTTTTGGCAAGAGCTAAATTTATTCCAGTTGTGTAAGTTGCTTTGATATATGAGTAGAACCAAACAATTTATGATAAACGCTGAGGTTAAGTACAGAATTCATGGAATGTGCATCCAGTGTTAGCTTTCTGTTCACACAGGTTTGCCAGTAAACAAATATTGATAGTCTTGTTTTTCTTGTCCACAATAATATTTCAGTATTGTCTTGAATTTTCCAGGAAGGTGTTATATTTCTGGGATGCAGGCTAATGTTTGCTAGGATTCGTTTCTTGCTGTTTAAGGCTTCACTTACCAAGAAATAGTGAGCATGGGTAGGTTATGTTGTCTTCAGGCAGAGTCATGGATGCTCAGTATATCTGATATTCAGGAGCAGATTTTTTAATGGCCTCTGTTAAGCATGTTACCTAGACTCTGAGACATGGAAGTCATGTCCAAGTATCTGGATACATATAGGATTCAAGTACTTCAGCAAATGAGTGAAAATGTTGTCTTTCCTATGTACACATTGTGTATTTTTATGCTGTTCGAAATGTCAGCTTGGTGACTTTAATGTTAACTTGGTATTGCAATTGTCGGACACTGGAGGCATCTCTGTCTGTACGGCTCATGGCCCAAGATTTTTATTGTTTACTGTACATGTCAAATGCAGCGTGCATTCACCGATTCATCTCTTCTGGCATCTTGTGCTTTCACTGTTTGAGATTTTCAGTGTTGATATATTGTTTCATTTCCTGCTGAGGTAAAGGAGAAAGTTCATAACAGAAGCTACTTTTTCCAGTGAGATTTTTCTTACTGATGTTTTTATAACCACTGACATCTTTGAATACTTGTTTAATGTATTTCCTTGCAGATGCTATTTTTACACATTGTTTTTCTCCATTATAGTACAGTAAAAGCATGCCTGGATCTGCTGGTTAATTGGATGCATAAATACATTGATAATCAGGATACAGGGGCTAATGCTTACTGTGATGTAGCTCTCCATGGGCCATTTTATTCTACATGTCAGGCAGCATTCTATACACTTATTTTCCGTCACAAGCAGCTTTTGGATGGAAATTTAAGGAAAGGTGAGTGTATTAGGTTTGAAGGGCATTGGCATTAATTTGTAAGTTTAACTATTTATTTTTTTTAACAGTCAATTCAATCAAGTATCTGATGGCAAATTTACATTATACTCTAAATGAAGTAAGATGGTTAATACACCTGGGCTACAAAGCTAAATGATCCTTTTTTTTTTTTCTTTGCTGTTGAAAACAGTGCATATAACTCCTCAGCATAGATTTCTGACCCCATTTACTGAGCATGTTTGAATTTCAGCTGTATAAAACTAGTGTGAGCTTCAGTTAGTAATCTGTTGTAGTCCATAATGGTGCTATCTCTGTCAGTCCCTGTGTAAGTGTAGCGTCTTTGTTGGAAGGGTCCCTCAGCTGTGGCAGCTTTTCTGATCAGAAGGCCGTGGGGTAGATCTCTACTGTAAGAGTGAGCCTTAGTATCTGCTTCTTGTGCAGAGTGCAGGCTAGTAAGACTGGAAATTCTTAGAAATAATGCTAAGCTTAGATGATAAATAACCTGTATATAATATGTTTGTCAATTGTTCTTATTCCGAAGGTCTGTCATATCTGCAGAGTTTAAATTTTGAGCGCATTGTCATGTGTCAACTAAACCCTCTGAAGATATGTATACCCTCTGTTGTGAACTTATTTGCTGCTATTACAAGGTATCTATACATTTTCTTCAGTTTCAGGCAGATACAGATTTGAGTGTATATGTATAATAACAGCACAGTTATTTTAGAATGTGGGTTTTGTTAGGATAGTACTGAGTGTTATCCAAGAGAACTTGTATAAGATTCCCCATATTCAGGGTGGGATAAGTTTACTTCTGGTTCAGTTTCAATGAAATCCTACAGTACTATAGAACTGCTTTATTGTTTTGTATTGGTGCCAGTATGGTTCTATTTGGAGTGAAGCCTTCAGGAGTGTTGTGGAAAAAAATAGACTCGTACATGCGTTCTTCTGGTGACTGCCTTGAAAACCCCTAATACCAGTTGCAAAATAGATAGTTATGTTTATGTTTGTTAAAAATAACTTTTGTATTTCAATGCCATCTGAAATACTTGCTTTCAATGCGCTAAAAATGCTTCTTTCCTTTATTGCTTTTTTAAAGGAAATACCAGTTGGTGTTCTGTTACACAATTATTGAGAGGAACAACAGGCAGTTCATACCAGTTGTTCGGAGTGGGACTGGGGGTGACCTTGTGCAGACATGCACTAACCCACTTGACAGTTTCTTCCCCTTTGATCCCTACGTGCTCAAAAGGTATAGTTTGAAAATACACAATTCATTTCTGTCTTGTAAAAAAACACAAACTAAAAGCTGTAAGAAACTTTTAGGTTCCCACAGATCACTTTCTTCCCTGAGCTTTAGTACTTCTCTTGTAGTGTATTTCAACCAGAGACTGTCAAGAGATTTTAATAGAAATTTACCCCTACTTGGGTGTAAAACAATGAAGAAGAAACAGAACCCATTTTCCAGGATGGAAATACCATAATGTTAGCCTGATACATATTTTGTTGGTGCAGTTGTAGTAGTGTGTCTTTCTTTTGTTTTGTTTTGCTTTGCTTTGTGTTTTTTGTGTGTATTTTTTTTTTTTTTTAAACTTGAGCATAGGGATTCTTGATTGGAGACTTTATCTTATTTAAGTAGCTTAATTTTTTTTAATGAATAGTAGATTATTTCTGGTTTTCCAAATGTCTAATACTGGGATGCTGTTCTGGTTTAACCCGGTCGGCAGCAAAGCACCACACAGCCGTTCATTCACCCTCCCCCCTCCCTCTCTGGGATGGGGAAGAGAAACGGGAAAATGTGGGTTGAGATAGAGACAGTTTATTAAGACAGGATAATAATAATAATATACTAATAATAATGTGTACAAACAAGTGATGCAAAATGCAATTGCTTACCACCTGCTGACTGATGCCCAGCCTATCCCCGAGCAGCCGCTCCCCCCACCTTGGCTGGTTCCCCCATATTAATTGTTAAGCATGACGCCAGATGGTATGGAATACCCCTTTGGCCAGTTGGAGTCAGCTGTCCTGGGTCTGTCCCCTCCTGCTGCACCCCCAGCCTGCCCACTGGCAGGAGAGAGCGAGAAGTTGAAAAGTCCTAAGAACTGCTCTGCAACAATTAAAACATCAGCATGTTATCAGCACTCTTCTCATCCTAATCCAAAACATAGCACCCTACCAGCTACCAGGAGGAAAATTAACCCTATACTAGTTGAAACTAGAACAGATGCTTTAATTACTTTAATGCTATGAGAGCAACGTTCTTTTTGTTGCCTTTTGAAAGAAAGTTGTTTCCACAGAAGGAAGACCTTTCTTAGAAATACATGTGCTTAAAAGAAGCCATACAGAACTATCAGTTAAAAAAATGGAATAAAATTTTGCTTAATTGAGAGGATAGTGTAGCTATTAAAAATACTCACATAGGAGACTTGATTGTAGCCAGACTCCTCAAGCAAATATTTTAAATTTGTATTCATCAGCAAAATGAAGTTATTCATGGGATTAGTTGGGGATTATACATGTATAGAGATTTAATAGCTTGTAAAATACTAAAGAAGGCTATCAAAAATTCCAAGCATTTTGCATTGTATTATTAAAATGAAAAAAAAATAATGCTATTTTTACTGAATAAATTAACTTGTACTGTGTTTTAATTCTGCTTTCAGATCAAAGAAGATTATTGATCCTTTTTATCAGTTCTGGGAAGAATTGAGTGCTGAAGATCTTGAGAATCTGAAGAAACCCATTAAAAGGGTAATCTTTCCTGATCAAAATCTAGTTCAACTTTTGCGAAATCTCTGTCAGCTGCTTCTATTGCAGGATTTTTTTTTTTTTTTTTGAGAGAGAGTATAAGCATAATAAACATTTATGGAAAAGTGACTTAGATAAAGGAAGCTTTAGGGATCGATCCAGCCTTGCTTTGAGAATAGCTTTCCCCTCTGCAGAAGAAATTTGTCTGGTGGCACTGGAAAACACTTTGTAGGTATGGTTTAGTATTTCATAGTGAGAGTATGTCTGATTTTCTTGTCATTCCAACTAGTTATGACAATTGTAATACAACCCAAGTCTTATTATGTCCTTCCACTGCTTCTACGTAGCTTGTTTATTACTTACCTTCTTGCAGAATGTCTATTATTTGTCATTTTTTTGTTCATTTTTTTTTTTAAATACCCTTTTTGGTCTTAGCACTCATTAATTCTGTCAAATCTTAATAGAGACGTGCAGTATATTTCTGCTCTCACTGTTCATTTTACGTTTATGCAGGGTACTTCCGAAGATGAAGATGATGACTTCTTGAAAGGAGAAACTCCTCAAAATGATGGTGTGGTTGAAATTGCTCCAAATTCTTATGAGTCAAATACCCGGAGCCCAGTGAGCAGCATTGGCTCTCCTCCAGACTGTTACGTGCAATATCCACAGTGAGCTGGATAACCAACCAGAAGTGAAAAGGTTGAAAATTGTGTGCAATTTTTTTCTCGTAAACAGACTTGAGCTCAACTTTCCAAACTGGCAAATGTTTAAGTAACTACATTTAAGAAAAAATGTTATTTCTTCATCATCAGATTTCTACAAATGTGTTATGATAAATTCATATATTGTTAGAAAAGCCTAGAGAATAAATAGGGTGATATTTTACAAATTTCACGTTGAAATGTTTTTTATGACTTACCAAGGGTTTTTTATAGGTTTTCTTGACTTTTTAAAAACGTTCGTTTACTAATGTTTCTCTATGAGGTTTTATATATCAGGGGTGAAATTCTGGTCTTTATTCCTATTGATTTCTGTGGGACCAGAAGTACACTGTCGGTATTTGAACTCTGATGACCTTTTTTTTTTTTTTAGTTGGTTTCAATTAATGGTATGGTCCTGTGATAGGAAAGCTATGAACTGACTCTTAACAGTGACTCTTTTGCACACATCTCTAAGCTTTTCCTATCTGTAGAACAGTGTTTTGTAAAGCCCCTTGATAATGGTACATGTGTTCAGATGGTAAGCATTATTGCTGCTTAAAAACGTAGCTGACACATGTTTTTTTCAGCTGTTCAGGCATGTAGAATGGTCAGGCATGTAGAATGGTGATTATTGGAAGTGTTGAAAATGAGAGTAGCTGAATGTATGATTTGTAGATAGTTTCCTTTGAGGTGCTTGAGAAGAAAAAAAACAAACAAACACGATCACCCATATCCCTAATAGAAAGGAATTGTGTCAGTGGTGTCATTGTATTGTCTGTGTGTCAGTGAACAATTTCTCTGTACAGATTTCTTACATTTTCCATGATTGCTGACTTCTAGATGTGAGAATATAAACAGAAAAAAAATGTTATTTGTGTAACATTTAGTTGAAAATTTCATGCCCATTGGACTAAATTCTTTATAGCTTCTGTAGTTCTTGATGAACTTCATTCATCAACCCTTCTTTAGAGTCTGAACTTGCAGGCTTTCTAGGCAATGTATTTATTTAGAGACAATAAAGACTGATGTAAACGGTGCCAATTCCACACCTTTGAAAACATCTCTTTATGTAACTAGAGATCTCTGTGCACTCTAGCTTCTCAAAAGTTGGGATGTTTGTTCTGACAGACTGAAAATGAGTTTCAGGGATGATACCGTAAAATTTGTTGGTGGGTTCTGTTCATCATTGGATAAGTTGGGGCTTAGCTTTTGTTTTTAATTTTAGCCTTCTTTACTGTCTTTCCTGAGCAATAAACAATTTCCATCTGAAATAATTGTATCTCTCCTGGCATAGAAGAACCCTTCTCACAGCATAAACAAGGAAAATGTCCTCTGAATTCTGCCTTTTTCTATTCACTTTTATGTCTTCAGTAATCATACGATGGCTTGGGTTGGAATGGACCTTAAAGCTCATCTAACTCCAATGTAGACAGTCAATTAGGAAATGAGGCTGTGTAAAACTTCGCAAGCTGTGGTATCAGGTATGTGATATGAGTTTCTATGTCGCATTTAAGAGCTAAAACAGAATAAGGAAAGACATCCGTGACATGAAATGTCTGCACATTTGTAACGTTACATTGAACTGCCTACTCAAGTTGCATAGTCAACTTCAGTATACTAAAGGGACTTGTTTAAAACATGAATTGAGTTAGATCGTAGAAACACCAGGGAGTTCTTATGACATTTTTGGCTTGTTTCATGTAACTGCAGCCAGGAGTGCTGGTGGGTGCTGGTGTTTTGCTGAAGATTTCTGTAGCTGCTAATAATACTGAGAGGGTTGCTGGTTCGGAGATGTAAATTTTGCTTTACTGGGTTAGGTCTCCTGTGAAATACAGTGCATCATCTGAAGAAAGTATTTGCTGTAAGTGTTTACTTTGTGAAAATGGGTTTTGAAAGGTAGAGCTAGAGCATACTGTTGGTTTGTTTGTGGCGGCCGCAATTAGGTGGCCGCAAGACCGGCGTCCCGTGAGGCACCGAGCCCGGGGTTCCGTGAGGCACCGAGCCCGGGGTTCCGTGAGGCACCGAGCCCGGGCAGTGGCATGGCGGGGGGGCCGTGCCCGCCTCGGGCCTGTCAGCGCTGCGAGGGACGGGCCCTGGCGGCCTCCCCGCGGCACGGCCGGGCTCCGGCCTCCCGGCAGCTCCGGCGGGCGGCGCCGCTCCGCCTCCCTTCGCTTCTCCTCCCTTCCCTTCCCCTCCCCTCCCCGGGGCCGCCGCCGTTTCCCAGCGCCCTGCGCGGCCCGGCCCTCGGCTGGAAGCGCGGAGCCGCCCCGGGCCCGGGCGCTGCCCGCGATGCCGCTGCTGGTCAACGGGGAGCGGATCGACCCGGGCCGGCCCCCGGCGGCCATGATCCGCGCCTACCCGCACCTCGAGGTGAGGGGCGGCAGCGCCGGGACCCCGGGGCCGGGAGGAGCCGGTGGGGGGGAACACCCGGGGCTGAGCTCGGCCCTGAGGGGGCGCCCGCTGAGGGGACCCAGCGCTGAGGGAGCCGCGGGCTGGGGCGGTGCCGGGGCGGCCAAAAGCCAGGGGTTGGCCCAAAATTAACTAAAATCCGCGTCCCCCGGGGGTGGCCGGGCGGTGAACGTCCTGAGGAGACGGAGAGGTAGGGGTCGGGGCGGCGGGCTGGGCCGAAAAGCTGGAGGAAAAGGTGAAGGTTGTAACTTGTGGGAGGTGTTCGCTGCCTTCCAGGGCTGTGTGGTGGTCCTGACGGCAGGCTGGCAGCCAGGCGCTGCTGGTCAGAGCTGTTGGGAACGTGGTTTTCGTCAGAAAATACTTCTTTGTAGAAATTATGTTTTTGAAGGGAAAAAAAAAATCTGTACGAATTTGATAAAAACTGTGTAAAGTGTTTTCTTTAGCCCCAGGATAGAAATTCCCTGCCTACCCAGCAGTTCTGTGACAGCACTGTGGCAGTCAGAGCCCAGGAATCTGGGTTTTCTGTCTACTGAATGTGCAAATAAATAGCAGTGTTTTGATAAGTATTAAATAAATTGTTGGATTGTGGCAGTAGGAGAGTGAAACTTACATTTCAGAAGTTTCAGAGAAGGAGCAGACTTGTTTCCTGTCCTCTTTAAACTTTGTCCTCTTTAAAGATCAGCTCTTCAAGATCATCTAGTGTGAGCTTAGCCACACCCTGCTGCTTTTTCTTGTGCCTCTGTTTTATCACCTATAAAGCAGGCCCAGAGGGTTCTGTGTGTGTGGGGCGTGATGGAATTTAACAATTGACTAGGTCACTGGCAGGAAAATGAAAACTCTGAATAAATTCAGAATACTCCAAAATACGCCTTGTTTATCTCTGACCTGGATCCCTTTGCTTTTCAGAGGTGATGTTTCTGTCAAGTAATGGATACACCTGAGAATTCAGCCACTGTAGTCTCTATTATCATTTATCTTTAGGAAAAGGCAAAACTTCTGAGAAGTCGGCCTACTCAAATTGTGGAACCTAAAGGTCTTCTTTACATCCAGCAGAGAGAATTTGCAGTGACTACCCCTAAGGATGGTATGTAGGAATGTAAACACTTCTCCTGAAGCAATGATTATGACAGCAAAGTTCTTACAGTCTTTCTCTCCTCTAAAATAGGTTCTGTTTCTATTCTTGGATCAGATGATGCAACTACCTGCCACTTAGTTGTGCTCCGACACACAGGTATCTTAAAAAGCATTCAGACCAAAACCTGCCTCTCTAAAGTAATGCATGTAGGATCAGCGTAGATTTATGCTGCATTAATGAAGTAAACTGCAATTACATTATATAAACTTGAATCTCAAAATGTCACATGATGCATAAATTGAATGACTTGTTCAGAGAGTTAGGGTGTTCAGTACCTGAGGTTCTGTGTTCTGGTTGCAGAATGAGCCAATCCTAAACTTGATCTGCTGCAGTGGGCAGTGGCAGCCCCTTGGCTGCTGCGTCCCAGGCTGTGCGCAATGCCAGAGGCAGCATTTAACTGTTTGGGTCTGAAGGGTAATAACAGAGGTAGAATTTATGCAAAGAGCCTCGCTACGCCCTGCTACATTCCTGGAGTTTTGTCATTTGAGCTGTTGTTTGGTCCTTGGTAGTAAGATGTTTGTACCCTTTGCATCAGTTCTGCTGATTTTCTAATGGGGCATGGAAAGAGCTTATTGTCTCATTCAGCCAGCCCATCTCTTCTGCTGGAGGCTGCTGTCCTTTTGGGAAATGAGAAGGTGGGAGATGTAGTTTTTGCACTGTTATAGCAGTGTAAACTGATGCTGAATTAAGTGACAGCAGTTTAAGAGCCTCCGCTGGTGTCATTAACTGTCTTTTCACACCTTAGGTAGCGGAGCCACCTGCTTGACACACTGCGATGGATCGGACACAGAAGCTGAGGTGTCGCTCATCATGAGTTCAGTAAAATCTTTCTCTAACTCTGCAGACTATGGAAGGTCAGCTCAGCTTTTTTAATTCTTTTTGTTTTTGCAAAAGTAACTGCAGTTTGTAAATTGGGGAATTTTCATGTGATTTTGTGGGGTTCAGACAAGGTAATTGCGCAGGAAATGCCTCTTGATCAGGGCCATGTGGAAAATGAAAACCATTTTCTTGCTGATGATTTCAAGGTATTTTCTATCAGTGATTTAAAGCATGGTTCTATTCTGACTGGTGTCTCTGTAAAAATGCCATTGTGCGGTTTGGTATTTACTGTTTCCCAGTAACTTCTGTTTCAAATGTGCTGAATTTTCCAAATAGCTGGTTTTGGTCTTGAGAATTCCTTTTGGGATCTGGGAATCCATCTGGGATTTTTTTTTTTTTTTTAAATCACATTTAAAAAAAAGGGGGGGGGGGAGGGAGTTCCAAACCAGAATTTATCTAACAAGGTTTATCCTGAATTTGGAGATTTTTGCCTCTGTAGTTTGATAAGAACAAAAGCTCAGTTAACTTAGAAGAGATGGTCTTATTAATTGGCTTGCCTGGTTTTGAAAGACTGAGCTATGGCCTTGTTAGATGATTTATACTCACTCTCACTTTCCTGTTGCTTCTGAGACTTTCCACCCCAAACTGATATTGTCCCCAGTTATTTTCTAGTCATTTTTCTAGACATTTGGTCAGAAGGTTTGCAAACAAGACTTCTCTTTACATAGACACCTCTCAGAGAAGAACCCTGCTGTGTGGTCCAGAATAGTTCTGAAGATCACAGGAGCAAACTTCTTCACATCTAAGTTACCCTTTTCATGGGCATCGAAAGGTGGTTATAGAATTAAGCCCAAAACTTTGGTGCTGAGTGTCACAGATGCCCCGGGGTTAGTCATAATTGCACGTGTGCAATGCCTCTTGAATTTTTTTAAATTGTGATATTTCCTGGATGATCCCTGAAATGTTCAGAACTGTTCAACTGTAATTTGCTACCCATGTGGCCATTAACAAGTGAGGCTCCTCTAATAATTGCTTTGTAGTTTGGGCTGGGGATTATTTTGTAAAGGTATTCATTTTGGGATGTCTTTTTAACTGCTGTTTCCTGTTATTCCATCTCTGTTAGGCTGGAATTGCACCTAGTTGGAGGTTTCAATGATGATAGGCAGTTATCACAAAAACTTACTAATCAGCTTCTTAGTAAGTTCACCTTTTTTTCCACTCTCATGTCCAAAACAAATAGTTTTGACTGGATTTGGGTGAAGTTTGTTTGTAACCTGAGCCCCCTGTCATCTAATAGAAAAACATCTGGACTCCTTTAGCAGGGTGCTTTCTCCACCTGAGAGCTTGGCACAGAGGAGGGTTGGATTTGCGGCTTGCTGTGGCCGATGTGTGGGATGGACGGCAGGGACTTGGGACTTATTCCTGGTTTACACTGTAGCGTGTGGAATTGGGGCTTAGTTCAGCTGGGCTCAATTCCTGGCTCCGCTGCTGACATGCTACGGGATCTTGGGCAGGCGTTGCCACTGTCTACATCTGTACCTGCGGGGACTTCATTAATTACTATTCCTTCTGTACCTTAACGTGGGGGGTGAAATTAATTACACTTGGGAAGTGTCTCATGAAAGATGGATGTCTGTCTGTGAAATCTGTAGCCTGGAGGAGTGTCTGTGGTGCTTTACAAACAAACAGGGAACAGAAGGGACCAGCTGGGATGTTTGGAGTTCTCTGGCTCGTGCTGAGCACTTCTCAAGTGTGGAGAGGCCTCAGCCTCACTAGGACTGGGAACGGGCAGGGGCAGGGATGCACAGCAGGTTTGGAGGGAGGTGGCAAAGGGAACTGGAACTGGCAAAGGTCCTGGAATGTGCCCCTGTTACCCCCTCACGTGCTGTGATGTGATTCCTATTCTGTGTGTTATCTATCGTGTGAGAGTTGTGTACAGAATGTTTTGGTCAGTTTAAAACCTTTTGATTTCCATGCACAAGGTTACAATTTAAAACAGTAACTTTGTATTTCCAATAGAAGTGAGAAAAAAAATTAAAATTCCCTGTGTGTGGGATGGTGAAAAGCAGAATTAAAATAAATCTAATAAAAGGCTGGGTTGGCTCACTATACATGTAACATTTTAGGAAAGTACATTTAAATATGAGTTATTAAATGTATAGTGAACTAAAGCAGAGATGATGTGATGATACCAGAGCTACTTTAAGCCAGTAACAAGAGCAAGTGGCATATTTTTAGCATGTTTTTGCCATTAAAAATGGCTAATTTCTGTCAATTACGTTTAGTAGCTGTGGCTTTAATTTTGTAAAACTTGGTTTGAAGCAAATCTGAAAACTACTCTTTGCTCTGTTGCCTTATCCAGGAACAGTGCATTAGGTACTTTCTGCCCACCCATTCCGCAGTGCGCAGCACTGATAATGCCCCCTCGTCTATATACAGCGCCTGCTTTGCCACCAGTCACTCTTATACATTGCTGCTATCGTTGTTGCTGTAGGAGCATTTGATCTCCAACCAGATGACGTTCATTTGGTGACTTTCTGCGTAACAGGTAAGAAAATGTCTACTTTTATTTTTTAAGTATGTTTAGCCACTGAAGTCAGAGTGCAGGGGTCTTTTCTCACATGGCTTTTTAAAATCTGTTCTGGAAGAACAGCACGAGTCCTCCACGTTGGTTTGTAAGGTTTGATTTTGTTGCTGTCCCATAGCCAGTGCAGGGAGGATTCTGTCCTTTACTTGCTGCTGAAATTCAACTGGTAGTAGTGCCACCTGGAATCGTTACCAGGTCATTTCCCCAACTTTGTCCTGAGGAAGGAGACTGTACAGCTGTGAATATCTTGAGAGGCAACTGAGAAGGAACTTACCCACCTTTGGTGTTGTTAGAGCCTTTACAAACTCATTCAGTTAGGTCACACTGTGTGATGTTGCAGAAAGGCAGAAGTAATTTCCTCTCCTTTGTATTGTATTCAGGTCGTATTTCCACTGTCTTTGCAGTTGAATATCCCTGGTGACTTGTGTCATTGAACTTAGCAACATGGTAGTTTTGTTTCTTTGTTTTCTGTAAACTGCCTAAAGAGAAAGTGGCATGACAGCTGACCGGAGCTGGCTATGCTGTTAAGAGATGGAGTTCTACTCCAGGCCCCAGGCATATTGATCTTGACCTTGACCTTCCCATATTTCTTTTTGGCTTCCTGGTTGTGTGTGTTGGTTTTTTGTTTGTTTGTTTTCCTGTCTTTTTTTTTTTTTTTTTTTTTTTTTTTGCAACATCAGATCTGCTCTTCTCTGGTAACACATAACTAAGTGAATGCTGCTCAGAGAAAAAACAAAGCTCTACATGTTTGACCTTTTTTCTTACAGAACTAAATGACAGAGAAGAGAAAGATATTCACTTCCCAATCATTTATGGAATAGGTGAGTTAAATTAGAATTTGGTTATTTTTTTTAACTGGTTACTTGTTCAGTTTCTGATAGTTAATGGGCTGCCTTTAATGACTAGGTAAGCCTGTCCTGTGAATTGCTGCTGTTGGAGGTGTAGGCAGAAAGAGAAGTTTTCTTGTTAGAACAAGTAGAAAAGTGCTACCATAGAGCTGATGGGTCTGGGGTACTGAGAAATACAAGAATTGCAGTTGACACGTTCTAAAATTCCTGCTACGTAGTAGTGTTGTGGATGTGGCCATTTCAAACCAGTGTTTTGTGAGAATTAATTGTCTGTGTTTAAACTGTTTCCTACCAGCTGTGAACGTTAAAACAGCAGAGATTTTCCCTGCAACCTTCCCAGAAAAAGGGCCCGATGAGGATTTGCGTTCAGCCCATATTTTAACAGGAGCAAGAGTGAGTAAAAACCAGAGGAGAAAAAAGCTCCAACCTGGATATTTTTGCTGGAAGGGAAGACCACTGAGGGGCAATGAACTGGCAGTAGTTCAAGGGGGAAAAATACAGCAGTAGTGTTTGGGCAGTAGCAAAACATATGGGAAATATAGAAGAGTGGAGGCAAAGGATAGCAGTGGACATCAAACTCTTCTGAACTTTCTGCTGCAACGTTACCCTTGTCTTGGAAGTAGAGCACTTCCATGTGCTGTTACGCCTGTAGCCCTACAGGTTTTGGCAGCATAATTTATGTAAAATGAGATTCAGGTCATGGCCATAAATAATCCCAGCAGTATTGTTCAGTTCTGGGCTTGTTCTTACAGTTTAGGGTTGTCTTTGTCAGAACAATTGGTTAATCGTAATGGAATGGGCATGAAGGTGGCACCCATGTGTCTTAAGGCAAAAGCTGCTGCTTAATGCCTTCCACATTGTCTGGAATTAACTTATTATTATTAATTAATTGTCTGCATTAATTCTGTTTCATTCATCTGTTTAAACACTTTTAAGGCTCCCTGTAAGTTGTTGTGTGTCCTTACAGCTGACCAACATTTATGATGCCAAGAAGGAACAGCTCCACATTGGGCCTTATTTCTGGAGGCCTTTCCCACACGTAGATTTCTGGTTGGAACAAGATGATCAACAGATCTTAGAGGTACCTGGCAGTGGGACACTGGCTTTTATTTTTCCTTCTCCCTCCTAGCTGAGCACAGCGATGGGTATGGGCTGTCAAAGCTTCCCTCAGTGTACCGCTGGGGAGGGTGGAAAATACTCCTATTAAAAGGCAGAGTAATTGGCAACTTTCTATTCTGAATCTCAGGCAGCTTTTGCTCTCATCTTGTTTTTCAGAATCTTTCCACGTCACCCTTGGCTGAGCCACCCCACTTTGTTTCCCACATTAGATCTACATTAACATTTTTAAAAGAACATCCCTTTCCATCGCGCTCCCTGTTTCCTGATAGGAAACCTCGCATCTACAGAAAAAATCAAGAGGGGTTATGGGAACAGGTTTGTTCTGACAAGATCTAACCGAGGGATGCATAGCCTTGCCCAAGGAAGAGTAAGTTGGTGCAAAAATGCCTGTTGCTGGTTATAGGCACTGCTGTTCTTGTGCTTTCCAAAATAAATATTTTGACAGAAGTAACTTGTTTTGCATTACTTAAGTAATTAAGTATTATTATTTCTTTCTGGTTTATTGCTTCAACAGAGTAATTTGATCAGTGCAGATAGACAGAGGTAGCAGTGCTGAGGCAGTGGGTAAAAGCCATTATTGCATGAATTTGTACTTCAGAAAATTATTTTCTCCTAAAAAAAAAAAAAGTGAAAGAAAATTGCCTACACTTAAGCTTGAGCTGACTTTAAGCGATATTTTTGAAGGAAGTTCCCATAAGTCGAGCCTAATAATTTGAAGAATCTTTATTGAAACATTCAGATAGTATCTAAAGAATGAAGCTCATTCCAACAAAACTGATTTAACAATTCCAAATATAAAAACATTAAAAATTAATCATTGTGGTGATACCTTGATCCCCAACAAATTACTCTTATTAACATACTTCATTGCACCAAAGAAACCAATAAGGAAGACTAGTCAACTTAATTGTTTTTGCACTTTAGAAAAATTGCACTCTGATTTACATAAATTACCTCAGCAGTGAAATTAACCTTGTTGTGGCATCCCAGCCCCACTGGATCTAAAGGGTGAAAGTCATATCAGGTGACAGTTCAATTAAAAAAAAAATTATAATTTTTCAGATTATCCAAGTTAATTATGCTACCACTACAGCCATTGTGTTAGTGTTAATTAACATATTTTGGAAAAACAAAGCAAACTACAGTACTGGTATCCAGCTCTGTAGGGATGGGATGGGATTCCCTTGGGGAAAGCAACCTTCTCTAAAGATCTTTCCACAAGGGGCTGAAAATTTGCAGCAAAGTAACTACAATATTTTTTGGGGACAAACACTTCTATACCCTAGCTTTAGATGTATCCAAAGCATAACTTGTGCATTAAATAGTCCTGGGCACTAGGAATTTGTGCTGTAGTGTAAATAAACTATGTAATTTCACTGAATCTGTACAATTTCTACTATAGGCAAGTTACTGTTATTCAAAAGTAAGTGTTGAAACCAGCACAATTTTTTTTTCAAGCTTTACTATAACTAGGTTTAAAAATACACAACAGAAAAGAATTCCAGTTACACTACATAGATGTATTCAATAGTATTTGGTTTATAACTGGCGTGCAAAGGAAAATAACAAGGGATTGGTCATCCTTTTCAGTGGTAGAAGCAAGAAGCCATTTAGGCATGCAGACACAATTCCTTTTTCAAAGTCCTGCTGTACTCAGGGTCAAGTCATACAACAGCGGGGAAAAACGGCTGATGGCAAAGTTCAGGAACTCCTAGACACATGGGCATCCATCCCTAACACTCACTGCACAACCGCTTGGCAATGCTCTTTGTAAGGGTTAAAAAAAGGCAAAATAGAGCTAGTGTGACTAGGATGGTTCGCAGGAGAGGCTAAACTGAAATTTAAATATAAAAAAGGTGAAAAATTGGCAGTTTCTTAAATATATTCACATAAAATAAAGTCAATTTACAATTATTCGGTGCAACTGTAGTCTTAATCTTGTGCATGGCTGACCAGTTAGCAACTACTATCATGCTTAAAATCTTACAGAAACTTTAACTGCCAATTTTTATTTTTTACAAATATTTACGAGCAGTTAATAAATCTCACTACTACTTTGGTGACACTGACATGTACAGGATTAAAGCAACTGTAATAAGTGTACAGTAAGACAAATCTCTGTCCCATGGGGGGAATTTATATTTGTGCAAAATCCCAGTTAATAAGATACAGTAGTTATTACTGTACTAGTGTGTGGCACTGTTCACATTTTAAATGCATCACCAATGCCCTGCTTCCCAGGGCATGTGATTCATCTGCAAAGTCTTAAATCCACAGTACAGATTTTATCTTTGACTTTCTTGTTCCTCTACCTTTGTGCAGTCCCTTGGAATGTCCTCAGTGCCTTTAGGTGGTGTCTGTGTCCCCTCCTGCTGCTGCTGCTCTGGATTTTCTGTCTCTGGCGACCTCTGCTCTTGGCCAGGGGATAGAGCCGGGGGTCTCTGATCCGTCTTCTCCAGGTCCTCACAGTGGCTGACTGAACTGGTCTCACTAAAGGCATCGGAATTTCTTAGAGACCTTTTAAAAATTTTTTGACCTGCAAAGTGTCGGGAGAATACAGTACCAATGAAGGCATCAAATGCGAGATGTGGTATGTGCAAGGTATGCGCAAAGGAAGTATCTTAATTTGACAACTGCAAAGAAATAGCTTTTATTTGGGTGCTAACCTGCATCCTAACCATATAAATTCCTTGCTTCCAGTTACAGGTGCATTTACTCAGATGTGTGCTGAGGCCAGGATACTTCAGCAAGTTTTAGAAATAAAACTAGTGAGTAGAAACTTACCAGGAAGTCTTTGCTTTGTAAGGCTGGAAGTAGGAGTTGGTGGTGGAGTAGTACCTGTTCCTTGGGCTTTTGATACATACGTAGATTCTGTGGATTCTAGAGAACCTGCAGGTTAAAAAAAAAGGGCAAGTAGAAGTTGAATATAGACAACTTTTCTTTTAATCTGTATTTATAACATATGCAACAGTCTATCTGTAATACGTGTTTCTGAAACCATATGGCCTAGGCTGACCTGAAACAGCCACTGAAGTGTAGTTGGTTTTTGAGCACCTGGGGACAGGCGTGCTGAGTCTTACGAAGACGAATGAAGTTCCCCCTCACTCCTGCTTCCCAACACTGCTACCTCCAGTATTCCACTTGTCCTTTTCCACTGAGCTTGACACATCCCGAGGTGCAAGCTATTGAGCACTGCACTGTGGAAGGATGTCTAGCTGTCAATGGAACAACATTCCCAAGGACACCTTGTAGTTCCTTGCTGTACAACCCTTCTCGTCAGAGCAGAAAGCCTTCCTGGCTAATTACAGAGACATACACAGCTGGGCCATTTTTCTAGGTCCAACTGACACTTTGCTGAGTTCAGAAATACTCTTAAGACTGCTGCAGTTTTTAAATGAAAGTTTATAATTTGAGAGTATTATGCTAGTACATCACCAAGAATGATGCACCTGCTATAGATAGTTCTTTTTACATCACCAGTCATGAATTACAGATAGATGAGTAAAATAATAGCCCTATATTCTGTAATATTCCTTTCATTACTGTCTCCTGCAATGCTGTGTTCATGCTTGTCCTCAGCTAGTTTTAGCCTGTCCCTTTTCTCAGACATTACACCACTGCCTGGAAACTAGTACTTCATCACTGCGCCATAGCTACGTGACATCTGAAACCAGGATTTCAGACAGAAATCAAGGTCAGGTATCACAACAGAAGGAATACCCATGCATATACATGGGAGCAATAGTAGAAGACCCCACTACCTTACGTATTTTGACATTCAGAATAAACTCCAAGGCTATAAACTTTTGCAGAGCATGTGGCCAACAATTATTCCTGCATTAACAAATGCCAGTGTCTAATACAGCTTTTTTAGAATGACTCAGCATGCAAGAACCAAACTAAACAAGAAGGAAGGAGACTTTCTTACTGAGCATTACAGAAGTAAAGAGCATGTTCCTTTACATCTCGAGGGTGGATTATGTCATTCACAATCAAATCATCACAAGAAAGTGCGTTGCAATTTCAGTATAAAACTGGAAACATCTAGAACACAGCTTAACATGGCTGCATATGCACTGAGTCCTACCTGCTGTTAAATTGAATGTTCTTCCCTTTGGTGAAGCTTGGAATGGAGAAAACCAGTTCAGCACAGAGCCTACTACAGGTATTTGTCGTAGCAGCCCCTGTGAAGGACACAAGCAAACACTGGCTGGTGAGCACGCTACCTGTGTTGTGACAAGTTATTACAAGTTACCTAGATAGCTATTTTTTAGTCTTACCTCTTCCAGAAGTCGTTCTTCATTTGCTTTCTGAAGCTGAAGTTGTGCTTCCTGTATCCCTTTTCTAACAACTTCAGTCATGTTTTCCAACAGCTAATAAAAAGAGAAATTATTACATACAGTAGTTAGTAGGATTTACTATGCTATATATTATATTATATTTACTATATTACTGTATGTAATAATACAGTAATTTATTGAAATTGTATTTTTTAATTCAGGCTTTGAGAATGTAAATCGAGTAGTCAGATATCTTTTTCTAATTTAAATTTGCATTTGACAAGCCCTATTTCATTGCTACTGTAAATTAAAGAATGTATAGGACTTAAAATATATATATGCCCAGAGGGCAGAACATCATTTTAAGCAAGAATGGTACATTACTTCTCTTTTACTTGGAGATCAGCTTGTGACCCAAATTCATCAAACATCTGCTTAGCACAGAAGTGTTCCTCAGAAGCTAAATCTGACAGAGAATTTTTAAGCTTATGAAGTGTGGTTTGGTTTCCAGAAGTGCCCAGAACTAAGACTCACAGCAAGCCTAAGCAGGTATGTGGCAGCCAAGATAAGGCTCAACTACGGCTTGCAAACTGGTATGACTGCCACTATGACTCTTGTGGCAATCTATGCCAGCGTCAGTGATGTGTTGTATTGCAAAGCACAAGCAGCTTTCTGGGAGGATAAAAATCAAAATACCAAAAAACAAAGCCACAGTTTTGTTGTGTGCAAGAAAAATGCCAATTTGCACAATTTAATAGGCTTTAACATTTTGCAAGCCTTTGGTGACAGCTACTTCCTCCAGAAGGCTATCGACTTAGGTTACTGTCAGTTAATAAAAAACAAAGGGAAAAGTGGAATCTGCTCCTTTTCTTTGGGGGAAAGGCAAGGCAGAAATTGGTCACCACAGCAAGCTAAATAATCCACTGTACTAGCTACACGGAAGAGATGAACTGACTACAGAAGGGGCTTGAACATCAATTTTGAATCAAATGTTTTAAGATTCTTTCAGTTCCATGTTTTTTTTCTAGTTGGTTCCCAGGACTGCATCTTTTAGAGTCCTCCACTGCTCTGTTCTCCCCAAGAAGCTTCAGGATAAGAGTAACACATTTTCCAAAATTCAGTTCCTAATCTCTCAGCTGCAAAAGAAGAAAAAAAGAAGGAACTCTACAGCCAATCGATCTTCTATAACCTCACCTTCAAAACAGCACAGCATGTCAAGAATGTGTAAAGAGGCTCCAGAAAACACTGCCAGAAAAAATTAATTGCCAAAACCAACATTCCCAGGGGCAGAAATAGGCCTGTGGGATGTCTTAAGTTTTTTTTTTTTTTTTTGACAAAGTTAAATGCCCAGTGCTTTAGGAGTGAAAGGACAGACATTCATTTGTGATGAAGGTCATTTGGGAATTCTGCTATGCCTGATCCTAACAGCAAGGGAGAACTCAAATCATGTAAATGCTTTTACAAAAAAGACTTACATTAGCATTAGTAATTTAATAGATAATTTGTAACTTTAGTTATTATGCCACTGATTTAAAAGTTTTCCACACGTATTAGGGCAGTTATCTGAGACTTTTTATACCAGCTTACATCTCCCTACATTGAGCTCCTCAAAGCAACCAGCTCACCATAAGCTCCCTCTTTTTTTTTTTTTTCTGACAGCTTAAATTTTAGTGATAAAATGAGCCTATTTCAATACTACTGTTTTTTTATAGAACCATCAAAGACAGGACTGTGAACATAAATAAAGACATCCTCAGAATATTATAATCCTGTAATATGAGTATGGATTATGTGGACAACTTCTATAGTAATTAATACAGTTTGTTGCAGGCAAGTACGAAGTATTTTCACAAAGAACAAAACTGTCCTGAAGTTAATATGGAAAAATGAGAGATGCTGAAATGCCCTTTGATTCATTAACACATACTCTTGAATTTTCTTCAATTTCTCTGCCTGTTGCTGCAATAGTTTCAACTAACTCCGACACATCAAGATCCTCAGTTACCATGCCAATATAAACACAGTTCTTCTGTCCTCCAAATTCTGGGCCTGTGAACATAGGGAGAATCGAGTGTTTGTGATACATAAAAACGTATTCTCAGAATACATACCATGCCCTTGCTTATTAATCTGGAAATCCTAATACACACACATATAAAGACAAACACACACACACTTCAGTAATTAAGTACAATATCTGCATAGGTATAAATTATGCAGACTACAAAACATCTAAACAAGATGAACAGTGGATATTTCATACAGCCAAGGGATCATATAATAAATAGTAGTGTTGAATATGCTTCAGACTTGTTACTTTTTTCCATCTACCAACTGCTTGGTTCCACAATTCCAGGGTACTTAGTTTTTAAAGGCGGACTTAGAGTGTCAAGTAAATGAATTAGTATTATTACATCTGTAATGTAGCACTGTATATGCTCAAAAGTGCTGCTAATTACCACAAGTCGTTTGAAACTTTAATCTAGCCAGAGAAAGCAGTGAATTGGTTGACAGTTTGTTTTTTTTTTTTTTTTAAATGAGACCTGCTTTTCACTAGATACCAAACTTCCCGAGAAGGCTCAGTTTACAAAGGGGAACACTTGCGGCTTTCATTCCCTCTGACAAGGAAACCCTTTCAGGTCTGGGTGCTCATAGGTCAGTTTTCACAAGTATTTCTGCAAACAGTGCAAGCAGCTCACCCTGCTGAACATTTACCAACTCAAATAAGTGATGAGGAGGACAGAGTTACAGATGTTGTTTCTAAAGGAACTACATACACAACAGTGTAATTTTCCATTATAATGACCTAAGTATGACTGACCTCTTGAAAGGTTATAGCACAACAGTGAAGTGACTGTCAGCTTGAATGGAAGTTTTTTTTTTTTTTTTAATAATGCAGTTACCCAAAGAGAAAGTGAGATCCGACTCCAGTTCATTTAATTTTTTCAGAAGTTCTGTGTTAATTTTTTCTAATTCTTTTTCTTGCTTGTCATCATTCTTCCCATCACTGTGATAGCTGTACCTTCAAACCAAACCAGAAGAGTCAGTTCACTTTACAGTACATTTAAAAACAAAACAAAACACAGATCTGCACATCTAGCATGTTTCTACAAATTCCTATATTTTACAAACCAAAAGCTTAAAGTGACATTCTAAATCAACCAGTTTAATGGCATTTGTAATCAGCTTTTTGGTTGAACATGAGGTGAAGACTGGCCAATGCAAACTTAACTGAACACAACAGATTTCTAGGTAATACACTGATCATACTTCAACTGCTTTGATTGTACAGAATCCTACCCAGCAGACTGTGTCAGATGATCAAAATACACATCTAAAGGGTTTTATTCAGTATATAAGTGAATCTCATACTAGACAAAAATGTATGCTATGCTTAGTTAAATAAAGCAACACTGCATATTACATTTCTGTTTAACAGATCAACATACTGCCTCCAATATTAGACCACTGCTCTAATTTTGCAGAAACAGCAATTCAGCTTTTCTAAATAATAAAAAAATTAAGAAGTTGTTTTATTTAAAATAAAACCACTCCACAATGTCAAGTGAGGGCAAAGACTGAGACTAATCTTCAAGCAACGCATCCAAATTGCCAATAAAGAGACTGTATTCATTTGTGCTACTGCACTGTCTATCCAAACATAAAGAAGAAAATACTGAAAAATGTACCTTACAACACCTAATCCTGGCCAGCTGAGATCTTCAATATACAAGAGGCCTACCGTTCTTCTCACTTCTTGCTCAAACTCCTCTCTCAGTTGCAGTGTACTTGTCAATACTGGTATCTTCATCTTTAAGCAGTCTACCAACTGATCAACATCTTGTATTTCTGTCCCTAAAACTGAAGAGCTGATGTATTAGCATACAAAGGAAGTGAATGGACATACACATAGATGTCTGAAATAAACAAGTAATCTGTAAAGAAACCACCTTGCAAGTTAACTGTAAATATAATTCAAGATAGCATCAGTGTATCTTGATCTATATACCAGCCATTTTCTTCATTTGCAGTGAAAAATGGTGGGTTTATAAACTGACAAGGACAATACCCTTTTCATTGCATCAGTAGCTAGCATCAGAACTCTCTTCCCATAGCTAAAAAGACAATGAATTTACTTCTACACCATTTAAAAAAATCACAGCATCACCAACTAATTTTATTCTGAAGTGCACCTTCCCATATACACTAGGATCCTCTCACATCAGCATCACATGTTTTGCTAGCCTAAACCACTCAAACCACGCAAACTAAAAGGAGCCACCATTCATCGCCTGAGCCTCTGAAAGTTGTTCTATGCATCTGCTGGGTCTAAACAAAGTATGCATATGGTGCTAGCTTAAACATCAAATTTACAAGGTTTTCCAAAATACAGATTTTTTTTCCTCCTACACCAGTAATTACAGAAAAACCTTGGGTTTAGTAAATAATTCTTCTGGTTAATTAATTGTAGTTTGAACATAAGCAGCGTTTCAGTGTTGAAACACCTGTGTAGAAAGGTCAAGCATCTTCTCCTTGTGTTAAGCATCTGAGAGAAGGAAAGAGGGGGATGACTTATCCTTCATACTTCTTTTATAACTCTCAGAAGCCAAGAGCTTCTCCTGTTGCTAATGAATTTTAAAAAATAATCAATAAACATCTATCTCTGCAGATGTAACGAGGTAATGTCACATACAGTAACTGAGCTACCTCTAATGCACCTGCTACCAAGGCACAAAGGAACGATAAAGTCAATATAGATTTATTGGGGAAAAAAACCCTCAGCATAGTAAAGACTTTCTTGAGTATATCTGCTTTTACACCAGGAGATTGATGTACACTTTTATGGCAAATTTCAGTTTTTACAAGTGATTGAGTAAAGTGAATGTTACCTGCAGAAGTCATTAAGGGGCTGAAACGCACACACGTGCCTTCATCTTCCAGTTCTACCACATCAACCCCACTGGCAGGAACCAGCTGCGCCAACTGTTCTCCTAACTGAAGAGACAATACCCAGTTAAAGAAATTCAAACTCGGTCTTGCAGCCACTGGCTCAGGTCAAACTCCTCCCACAGCTAAGGAGAAGCACTTGCTCAGCACAGTTCCCTGTATTTCTCAAAATCGCCTCTGGTAACAAAGTACTTTAGCTTGATGGTGATAGGACAAAAGCTGGACATATAGTTAAATAATGAAAATTCAGAATAAGCTGCAAGTATTTTAATCTGGAGTTTCTATAAAATTGTTGTTAAGTATGCTATGATTACTATTCAATTAATACAAAAGAGTGATGTGCTCAGCTCTCTGTGAGCACAAGTTTCCAGAATTCTGTTAAGAGCTGGAAAAGAAAGTGTGTCTTCTTGTGATTAAACAAGCATCATCAACGAAGTATTCAGCCAATTAAAAAGAGTTCTGAAAGTTTTTGCATATTGCCACAAGCCCAAGGGAAAAAAAACACAGAACTACCAAAAGTTTAAGATGAATTAATATGTTAGTAACAATTACAAGCAAAACAATCAGGAGTGAGAAATCAACTGTGCTTCAAGTTCATCATTGTAATCCCAAATGCCCAGCAGATTTTGCAACGGATACCAGATCAGGAGTAATTACCAAGCTTGTCTACTAAAACTTTTATAGTTACCAAGGAACCCCTGGAAGCACTCAACCCTCATTTCCTTTTCTCCTAAAGAGGAAAACATCCATTCTTACCCACTGATTGAAAGTGTCATAAATGTGTCCTTCATTGCTTATTATGGGGTGCGGAATAGTTGAAGCCTGTGCAGCACTTGGGGTTTGATCTGAATTCAAAAATACAAGAATCACAGAGAGAGATTTGTATTTACTTAATTAAACAAACGGCAACCTAAAGTTCATATAAAAGATAAGTACATTTCTTAGGTAATGTGACACATCTACGCTATGTCAAGCAGACTAACAAGGAATTTTTTAAGGTATGTTGAACAAGAAAAATATTAGGAGTCAAAGAGTTGAATGTACTAGCTTTAAAAACAATCCATAAAATATTTCTCACATTGCTGAGGTTCAAGTCCCCCCTAAATAAAAACAGGGCTTTTGCAAATCAGGATCCTGTCACAACAGGCTGCAGTATTTACTTTGATGCATTTGGCTACATTTTTAAATTGAGATTGAATGATTACTTTTTACTGCACACAAATAATAGTAAGGACTTAAAAGCCCACTCTATGCACAGATTATGCAGAAGTGGGCCAAAGATTTTATATCCTTAGAATTCAGGTGGGTGAATTCTCCCTAGTAAAGCTGTTCAGACGAATGCATCAATGGATAAAGCTATCCAATAAGTCATTTCACTGGACCACAATGAAGAGGTTTACTTCATAAATGTGACCACTAGATTAAGAACCTTCCTCCATGCCGAACAAAAAAAAAAAAATCCACAGAAAATTAAAATCAACATTCATAGTAAAACTTCAAAATTTTCTATCAATAATTTGCTTCATCCAGGTGGACATGGTCCCCACATTCAGAATGTGCGCATTTGAGCAGCATAAAGAAAGTCCTCTGCTGTAATCAAAAGGACAAAATTCCTCTTCCTGTGAAAGGACATCCAAGTAGGGATGTTCTGCCCTGAGCCATGTTTGGTGTGGCTACCATACCTATTGACACGATTTACAGAGCTGGTCATCACATGCTCTGCTATTTCCAAAACTATTGCAACAGAAAATGGCAATAAAGCAGAGAAACATGGTTCTGACAACTAGCCACTAAATGTTTGAAAGAAACAAAGTCTGAACAAAAGCAATGGAAGATTTTCCCTCAACAGTACCCTCAAATGCAGTTTGCAGCTTATGGGGGATTATCATCATCTGCTCTCTTGATCAAAATCATATGCAAATTTCCTCCAGTCAAGACAGGAGAAATGACTTGCTGTGCACATTTAAAACGCTGCAGTCTATCTAAAAAAAGCTATCACGTGTATGAATTCTATCACTACATTACGACCAGTGTTCACAACCTTTTCAAAGGCATGTTACACAAGAGAAGTGTACCACATATAATGTACCTAATAATAATTTACTTAAATCAAATTAATTTTAGAATTTGCAGGTGTTGTTTGTTTGTTTTTTAAATGAAGATACAGACAATTGGTTTGTTGTGGTTTGTTTGTTTTTAAATAAGTCACATACCTTTATTTAAATACTTCTGGTAGAACTTGAAAACCACCACTGGTGAACTCAGTTCATCTTCAACCTTAACAAGAAGTGAAATAATTTTATAAACATATTTTCATACTTTTTAAAGATTTAACACTATACAAAATTTTTTAGACTGCTGAGTAAAGCAGATCATTTCATTTTGATGGCAGTAACAATGTTCACACTATCTCAGATGTTAACTCTGTAGCAGTCTGAGTAAGCATATCTGTAAACAGTGGAAAATAAATCATTATTCAGTTAAAGCAGAACTGTATTGATTTAAGGTATGCATAACTGAACTTTGAACACCATAAAATGAGAAACCTAAGCACATTCACTAGCAAATAGATTGTACTGACAGAAGTCAATTTAGCTTTATATATTTTCAGGCATTAATGATTAAAGAAAACATTCTTCAAGATCTGCCAAGAATCACTGGGGGATGTCAAGAAAGTTCCAGCAGAAAGATAATTGATTCTGCCTTGGGGATAGGAGAAATGGACTGGAGAATCTGAGTCCTAAGAATCCTAAAAACGCAAGGTTTATTTAGGTAGAAGGGGCAAGTGCTACAGTAATTCCAACTCCCAAAGCTACTAATACTCTTGAAAAAACAATTTTAAAAAAAAACCTGTCTTTCAGAATAGCACTAAAAAAAAAAACAAAACAGTTGAACAGGACATTTCACTGAAATAGAACTTTAAATGAGCACATCAGGTACAATTTCTGAAACAGATTCTGGAGTAAAACCCTCAGCATGGATATCTTTGCATAGAATTTCATAGGGTTCACAGCACCATCTCAAGGGCAAGATGGAGGCAGAATGTATTTGAGAGGCTTATGGAAACTGCTATCATAAATGTATTATCCGTTTTGTAAATGTATTACTGAACAAATGGACATTTTAAATGGGAATTAAATCAAGCTCTGGAGACAATTTCTGCAAGTTATTGTCAGCTCCAATGAGTGCAAGAGTTCATAGCAATGGAACAAGTACAATCTAGAGGCCATATACAACCAAGCCACACAATTTCACTGAATACCTGAACTTAACTAAAAAGGATACCAAACATTTTTAATTACTGTGTTTTAAATATTTTTAGATAATTTCCTTTGAACAACAATTAGTTTTATCATTTAATATAGTAAAGACTAAGCTATACAACTGAAGTATTTAATACAGATCGTACCGAAGTTTTAATGAAATCCAGGTTTTTCAAGTTTTCCAGCAACCTTTGACTCTAGAAGACCACAGAAGAAAGGAAACAAGAACAGGACAAAAACAGTTTTAGAAGCTGAAACTTACTCTGATAAACTTTAAACACTCACCACCATAATCTCCATTTGTTAACAAACTCCTACGAGGTGCTGGAGATCCATTTAGTTCTTGTTTATAAATGTAATACAAAACAAATTATTTTTCCATTAATAGTAAAACACTGTGTACAGTGTTTTTCTTCAAGTCTTAAGTGTATTTGTTGACAAAGTAGCAGAGATAATACAGCTCCGTTGACTAACTAAAGCACAGTGTGTAGCAGAACAGTTAATTTTCCCAAAGCTACCATAGCAACTGGTTATGATAGCTTTTTAAATTATTTTCATTAGAGAAGACATTCTCGTGTGGTTAAAGACTATTAATAGACTATTATAAAAGCTAAGATCACTCTTCAACGCCACAAAAATCTTAATGACTAACATTATTTTGTCACTCTTTTAGGTCTTTCATGCCAATAGTTTCTTCATTAACCTTTACAGAAACTTTCCATTTCCCTTTGCTCTTCTCTGAATTTTGAGAAAGCGCTATACTTTTAATACAAATGCTTTGTATATAAACAAGGCATTTTCTAACATACATGTTATATTGGACGGTAAGTTTTACTGAAGGATCTTAATTCAAAAATAGTACACTTGCTACTGCATTTGAAGAAATGTGTTGAAATCTTTTTTGTCAAGCTTTGTAATTTACTATTGCTTGAATCAGCGTAATGCCAAGAAGAGTACAAAAATAAGTCTTTTAACAGTTTTCAAGCAAAACGGTTAATATAGAAGTGATTGAAAAAAAAAGATTGTGGATTTTTACAGTTAGAATGAACAAAAATGAAGTATTTAACATTAAAGCTAATAAAATATACATTCTGGAAACATTGTTCCCCCTCATATTACTATTCTGCTTTCATTATTTGTTCATAACAGTATGAACTAATGCTATGTTGTCAATAACTACTGTATTTCTAGCTGATTCCTCTACAACACATCATGATCAAAAAGATGTATTAACAGTTATTATAAAAACAATCCCAAGTGTAACAGTGTTCTGTGACAGCCATCTGGGTATCACTTGTACTGTGCTGCTAACTGAACTTCTTCTCTGCTTGGAAATTCAGACTGTTAATTCTGATAATGATTCTCAAGTACAGCCTCCAGCCCATACTCAGAGAAGCAACGTAGCCATAATCAAGGCTATGTTGTTCAACCAACCAACCAACCAACCAACCAAGTGCTGCTTACTAGTTGTGAAGCATGCTTTATCCTTTCCACAATTCCATCATGGCCCAAGTACTGCAAGGAGAGCCATAGGGGCAGGGCACGAAGTTTCTCTACAGGCTGACTTGATGTTAGCCCCGCTGCTAAGGACTAAAGAGGAAAACAAACAAACAAAAATCTTCTATTAAATCTTCTATTTTTCCATTATTTCATTTTTGCCAGATTACAGAATGCACCACAGTTTAAATAGGGGGTCTTGTGCAAATTATAATTTAGATGCTTATTAAACTAGTAAGTTTAATAATAATGCTTATTAGAGAAGATTACAATCACAATTAAAGTTTCAGTGTCTCAAGAATAAAGACCGAAAAGCGGAACGTACCAAAGAAGGATCCTCATGTCTGTAGAGTGTCACTGCAGGTACAGCTGGGAGACCCAGCCAGGAACCCAGAGTAAGAGTCATGCTGTCACATTTTGTAGCAGCCTGAAGTTTATTACAATAAGCAGAACATAAACCGTATGTATTTTGATTAGATCATGACCTTAAAGCCTAAAGCACATTATAAGATTTCTAGATATAGTAAAACATACCAGTACAGAAGAGGAGACATAACCCAAAGCCAAAGTTGCCAAATTCACTCTATAAAAATAAATGATATTAGCACATATTAAGTGTGTTTTAAGAGAGCATTTTAATCTTCAGCTTAATATTGCTTGTTGACGTGCAAAGGGAGGTCATTTTTGTTCATGCATTTTTTTTTAAATGAACTGTGCAGTAGATGTCACTACATGGAATTCCAAGATGCTAAGACCAAAACTAAAAATCCATTTCAATCTAAAAACATGACCAACCTTTAGGGAAATCATCCCCCTGAACTCCTACCCATAATTCAGCAACAATCTAATATCAGAAATAAACAGCATGCAAATATAACACTATACAATGAAACATCAAAAGAAAGAGTCTCTACTCCAGGTTCAAAAAAAATCTAAGAGCACCAGAGTCTTCAATAACATTGTCTAAATTCTTCCAATTTATTTTCCTTTTGGTTTAATCTTCCTCCCAGTTACACTGCATTCTGCTCTTATGGCAGCCTTCTTGACAACTTTTATTGAAGTTGTCACGCTTCATCCTCCTTTCTCATTCTCAATAATCACTGTATAGTGTCTCCCCTGAATTGTTCCATGTCTCCCCTGAATTGTCCTATAAAGCCCTCTTTTCTTTGTATTCCAGCTCTTCAAAGAATGGACAGATAAGATTACATTCTGAGTAAAAGTAACCAGTATCCTATGCTGAAATAATTACTCCAATTTTTCCTGTATATGTAAAACAATCTGTCTCATACATGGAAAGAATTATAGCCATACAAATTGCTTAGTGTGTCAAAAATCAAGATTGTCCTACTGTCCTCCCCTACCTGGTTAGCTGTAAAGCTATGTGCTGTCTATTATTCAGACTTCTTAACAAATATGGTTTATACAGAAAGAAATCTCAAGTTCCATACCCTTCTACGTGGAGCCACATATTATACTGCTCACAAAGTTCCTTCAGCCGCCCGAGTTTATCTGTGTGCCCAGCACCTGGTGTACCTTTGTTGAAACGGGAAAAACAAAGCTATCACAAAGGTCCTGCAAACCAGGACTCTATGAAAGAGGACCTCTTATACTGTTGTCAAAAAAGTCACGAGCAAGAGTTGGAAGGAGGATATGTAAAGAGCCAGCTACACAATATTCATACCTGGTTCATTGTGACATATGGACAAATGGCATTCTAGATAAAATTAAAGATGCTTGTTTTGCTTGCCAATGTATGTTAAAAATACTCAGAAAATTAGATGTCCTAGGCACTCAAGGGCTCAGCAGCCTCAAAAAAAGAAATGAAAAGGTTTTTAATATTTTCAAAGTATTACTTCAGCTAAAAGAATGGAAACCAAGATTAACATCTCAGACGTATATATTTAAGTCCAAAGCAGGTAAGCCACCTCCTTTATTCAAACTTAACTTTGTTAATGAACAATTTTGTTCAATTAACTAAAAGAAAGACGCAATTTTTAGAGCTAAAGTTGATGGCACATCCATCAAACATTCTGAAGCGTTAACATGAAACTGACTTTCAATAAGAGATGTGTTCACTAAAAAAAACTTTAGTTACATTAATGCACCAATTGACACAACCAGAACTCTAATAGTACAATCCACCTTTGAATCAATTAAATAAAAACCCTTCTAAACAGACAATTGTCTGGTCATTAAGATATGTTATGACATTTTTTGGCATGCAAACACTAAGCTGTTGAAGGAAAAATATTATTTTATATATATATATATATATATTCATGAAATAGTGCCTTTTTTATTATTTGTCCATAGCACTTACCAGCATTAGCCACAAGCAACAAAGGCAGTTTTCCAGACTCAACATCATCTTTAATCAATCTGTCCAACAAAGCAACATCCTGTTATCAATAAGAAAAAGATATGTGTTTATAAATATGTGTATCAAACAATAGAGATTTGTTTCTGTTGAACTGGAAAAGTGCATTAAGAGTGAAAGGGAACAGCATGTTAGAGTTCTGAAAGACGTTCTTAATGTCTTTGTGGCTTGCAGTTTCTTCTTCTCAAAAAGGTAAAATAAGCCAAAGGTCAAAAAAAACCTTTGTGAAAAATACAATGGAAATACATAGTGGAGTTTATAAACATACCTTCTACTACACATATTCTAGAAATCTTGGACTAAAAAGCACATTACCATTAAAAGTATTAAAAGTACCTTGCAAATAACAAGACAAGACACAAGCTGCTGACATTTCAGAAAATTTCAGTCTGATTATTACAGCTATAATATGGCGGACTTAACGGCTAAAAATTTAAGTACATCAAGTAAATGTCAATAATGTTGTTAGGAAAAAGTTTATTAACAGGAACAAAAAAAGAGCTCTTAAGGAAGACAAACTTACCATTTGATGTTGAGATCCAAACATGGTGTTACAAGGCACACGGCACATGCAAGAAAGGGGCAACCCCAGCTGCAATAAAAATGATGGAATTTGAACAACTGAGACATGGTTCAGAATAGTCACTTCAAGCGTTCACAGAAACACACATATTAAGTGACACAAAAAGTAGTAAACATGTCAATAAAAAGCTGGCTAGTACATTATGAAGTAAGTTTCTTGCCAAAACTTATAATCAAATTATTAGCAGAGAAAAGAAAGCAGAGGAGAAACTCAGAAAAAAAAAAAAATAGGTTTGATTAGTACATTAACTTCATACAGCATTTCTACTGAGATATCTATGCAATGTACAACAGCCTAAACGCAAGCCTTTCTTTCTTGGCCACCCTTTGAATGAATATACATGTAGCCTATAAGCAAATGTGCTTTTTGCATGGACCCTACTCCACTGGAAGTTCACAGTCACTTTACTACTGAGTAGAGAGCAATCTGTCAACTTTGAGCATACTGCTTAATTCACATCACTATGTTCACGTTCTTCCTTTGCTATAGAGGTAAATTTCAGACAGTTCTGCATAATTAGTATGGGGATTGGATGAAGGTCTCTTACCCATTTTAATCTTTAACCTGGAAGATCACTAGGCAATTGAAATCTAGTTGATCGTGCTCATCACTTTGAACAGGAAGTTCATCAAATTAAGAGAACTAGTTATAGACCAGTTTGTGTTTATACTTTTATTTGACAGAAGGTGAATTAATGACTGATTGTCCAGTTACTCAGTTCCGATTTGTGCTCTACAACATACACTATTTCTCAAAATCTAATCTAAAACAGCATCACTTAAATTCATTGATTACCTGATAAGGACAAGTTAACAGTAGTGTCTTATCTTTTGTTTGTACTCAGAAGCAAAAGGCTCCCAAAATACCAATCATTAGCAGCATTTTTTTTTTTTTTTTTAATCAAAAAGGTTCAGTCAATGCAACATTTTGCCTGCAAAAGACACCAACTTACTGCAATTAACTTTTACCACTTATTACCTAAGTCATTTTGGCCCAGACCAGTTCCTTCTATGCTAACAATTTTATTTCTTTGCTGTCTACATTTTTAATCTCTTAGTTGTACCCCTACTCACCCTCTCCAAAGACTTAAGAAAATTTAAGTCCCAAGAACTTGTCCCTTCATTTTAGTATATGTTAAGTTTAAAAATATCGCTAAACATTAGGTATGCAACAAGAAAATCTGTGTACGGTCTCAATCAGCTCATATAGGTATATGAAAATTCATACAAATAAATGCTTGGCAAAACAGGTTCTGAACATAATTAAGAAAAAACTGGATTTCATTAAAACACTGCTTTTTGCAGTGATTTGTTTCCAATTCCAAACAAAACTTTCTGAAATGGAACCACGCTTCTCCCTAAATTGTATTCATTTCAAAAATGGTAACATTTGTTGAGAGGAAGAGGTCAGAATCCAGTATGTTTGGGTCTTTTTCACCCTGACCAGTGGCTTATGAAAAGTGCAAAGCAATCTAGAAACAATTGCTCGTCTTTTTTAATAAATAAACAAGGAGTTAGCATGTGGGTCGTTTCACTGAAAATATTCAGAAAATTTCTCTCGCTCCCACTGTATTGTTGCTGCAAAACACAGACCAAATATGCAACCTGCAACTACTTTTTCCCAGTCAAGTGTTTTTAATTTAAATATACAGTCCACTACAGCTACCAAGGTTACTCCCAGTATGAACTTCACTTCCTTTGCCTATGTTTTATAATTTTGGAAAGTGCAGTTAATAAACAATACCAACACACTACATAGTATTTTTGTATTTGTATTTCTAACTTACACATATTGCATTGGCATCAAAGCATGGTTTCACCTACGATTCTCTTTCCCTCTCCCCTGTAATGTATTGCTGTACAGTCACGTTGCTATTTTTTTTCTTACCACCAGGGAAAACCAAGTTCTCAAAATCACCAAAGTTAACCTATTCCTAAAATCAGAACTGAACTTTTTTGAGGCCCAAGCTTCCTTGTTCAAAATACCCCTTTTCATGCTTTCATTTAACAGGCATAGGAATCATCCTAAGTCTCAGAAACATAATTTTATAAGGTACAAAAATCTGTTATGTCCATAGAAAGGCAAAGTAGAGAAAAGGTTGAGAAGAATCTGCTTGTAAGGAACACTGATCTAACAATGACAAGCAAACGTGGAAGGAACAGGAGAGCTGCAGAGGGACTGCCCAGCTTGCCTGACAATACATGTATTCAGTCAACACAGTAGCACTGAGAAAACTTTGGAAGAATTTTTAAAAGCATAAGTTGAAGGCAGACAATTAGTTTTAAAGGAAATTTCTCACTGGTCCCAACCGATTTACAAGAGTGCTGCCAATAGGAAGTATCAGTGTCTTGCTGCCAATAGGAAGTATCAGTGTCTTGCAGGAAAAGTCTGAATATATTTTTAAAATGTAAATTTCTAATAGGCAATATGAAGCCAGCCAGGTTCTACAGGCAGCTGAAACCCCAACTGATTCACTTTACCTGATTGCAGAGAGCTTGGCCCAGGCCTGTTCTAGCTGCAGAACTAATGTATATAATGGGCTGCTTAGTATATAGCACGTTAAATCCTTCCACTGTATAATCTTCATAGCGTGTGTGAATAACAAGTCGACAGATTTTTAGGAGACCTTCACGATCATCTTCATGATAATAAGCTGACCCATTTTCATACCTGTAAGAAAATCTGAGTAAGTATGACCAAAAAAACAAACAAACAAACAAAAACACCCAAACCAACAGCTAGTTTAGCAACTAAAATGAGCTCCTGCACTGGTTAGTGTTATAGGAGGACAAAGAAAGAGCAAAAAACTACCTTAACAGGAAAAATTCAGCAGAAGGAAGCTTTACTGAAACAGGCTGAGGTGATGAGAGAAGCCTTGTATATATATATTGATTTAAACTCAGAGACAAAGTAAAAAAGAAAATAAAATATTTGCAGTCCTAAAAAACATTCCTTTACAGAGTTCAAAGCCTTGCTTAGTAAGAGCTGGGGTGGGTTCATCTGAGTTTATTATATGTAAATTCTAGACTACTAATTTTAAAGAGAATGCAACATGACATCCTTCAAGTTATGTTAGTAAAAATAGGAATAAGATACATGAAATAGGATAAATGGGCAGAAATGGGCAAACTTAATTATGAAGTCACAAATAAATATTTCATAATAGCCAAAAGTTACTGATGCCATTTGTAATTTACAAAGTTTGAGAGTAATACCACAATTTATTCAGTACACTGCAAAGCAATTTTCCAGATGTTTTAGATGGGGTACATAAATAAAATATTTTTCTTCCCTGCAAATATTTTAATGATTTTATAGCTATTTTGCCTTCAATCTGATTTATTAAGAACATTTCTTTGGGGCTTATGAGTGTGGGAGTGTGTTCCTGCTCCTCCCTTTGTAAGCACTTAACTCAAATTAGTACATTAAAACTTACAGTCAAGAAATAGGAGCAAAATGAATAGATAAGGTGTAAGTGTTCTGCACTGAGGGCAATCCGTTAACTGTTGTAACTACAGAAAACAGCAACAGCAGAAACAGCAGATGTGTCAATTTATAAAGCAACTTGCATGCTAGATATTTCTTTTAGCATTTTTTGTGCAACAAGTAAATCAACAGTCTTGTGACATTTCAGAAAAGCATTTATCCGCAAGTTTATGTGAAGACACTGAAACATATTGCTGCAGACTATCTGATGCACAAATCCTGCCGAGTATTCCAGGGTTTAATTCCAAAATGACCCGCATGTAAACATTTACTTCACCTTTATGCAACATTTCTGTAACCTAACGTGGGCACAAGAAAATCCCTCTAGTGTTACTCATAGCCACAGAAAATGTCAAAAGGTATGAAACAGTTTACAGCATTGTATTTATTAAATGCTGTTGCCTATGAGTCACAAAACTTTGGGGACCACATTCCAAAAGATACTCCTCATTAATTACAAAATCACATCTCTCCTACATATAAATAAACATTTGGCAAAAGACCTGGGTTACCTGCAACTTCTCAAATTTCATCATCACACAAAGTTTCAACATATTTAAGTCAGACAGATAGTCATTATCATTGAATTTATAAAATAATCCTGATGAAGATAAGCCTAATAATAAAATCCTTTACGATCTACAATTCAAACAAATTTGTGTTAGCTTTACATATTTAGTTATATTAACTATTTAATCTTGTACTACACACAAATAAAGCCAACACTTCTCAGTAGCACTGGGAACATTTTCTGAAAGACGCAGTATCACGAGAGTGATAAAATGTTTTTTTTTTGTTGTTTCAGGAAGGGAAAAGGAATTTCTAATCAGTGAATTCGTCCCTACCTAGAAAAAGTGAGCTAGACCCAGGAAGCGCAAAGGACAAATTAACTGAATACTACTATCAAAAATATGAAGCACCTCAAACCACAGCAACACAACATATACCTCAAAAACAAAAAGTTAAATGATCAACCAGCTGTAAGTCGGAACTGCACTTTGGTCCTTAGCTCCACCATATAGCCATTATAGTACTATTTTTATGGCAACCATATTCCTAACAAGTTCTGCCATTCAATGTCTTTAAAAAAAAAAGAAAAATAATGTGATGTGTTAAAGATCTTTCAAAGAATACCAGTAATTTCATGATAGCAGTTTCTTTTGTTGATATCACACGTATTTTTAAACAATTATTACTACCCAGTTTTACTTATGTTATTCAGAGCGACTCACCTGAAAAGCCTGCAGAGCCAGAGGGTAGTGTCAGAAAGGATCCTTGTTGTAAGTTTTCTCAGTCTTTCCCTGTCCAGCACTGATATATAAGCAGCCAAACTATGCCCCAGTAGAGCCATGTGACCCTGTTCACCAACATTTTGAAGTCTGCAAGCCAGAACAGAGAAACTGCCAACTAAATTCAAGTCACAAACATTTCAGTAAATTTAGGTTTGCATGTTTTTACTACAGCAGTAGAATTTGTTGACATGTAATTTTAAATATTTATCAGAGGAAAATACAGTATACCAGTCACCATCTTGCTGTTGTATGTTACCATACTAAAATGCCAGTGTAGACATTGCACTTCACTTGGCCTAGCTGCTTACAGTAACATCTCAGCTTCTTTTTAGCCATCCAAGGTAAATCCTACTGATAACCAAAGGTTTACTGTAATCAGCAAGCATGAGTTGGAACTAGGCTCCTTATCTGCATTGTGACTTTAATGTACATTAAACATATACCTTCTCCTCTTCATGCTGACAAAACTCAGGGGACCGTTATTACAGCATAGCTTTCATTAGTTGATTTTTTTTCCCCATCTCCAAACTGTTTTTCAAATATTAGTTTTCACTACACTTCTACAGATAAGTTAGTATTATTTCCATCTTGCAGGAAAATGGAAACCTCCTTTAAACTTTACAGGGTGAGGTAATAAATAAACTTTCAGAAAGTAAAAAATGAAATGAGCTGTCGTATCAGAGAGAATTCCCTTGTACAACTCCATTTACTAATAGCCCTAACTTGATGAAAGCTTGATAATTTTAAGAAAGCCAAGCCTAATGCATTACTCTGCTTTGCTATATAATGTAATTAAGTAACCTTTAAAAGTCACATAGTTGCATAATATCTTTTTACGTTTAAGCATTTTGAAGTGTAAGCTCTATAATACCACGGAGTAGAATAAAATCAGGTATCTTTCACATACAACAATTCATATTGACTTTACCGGTAGGCCTGTGAAGACTCCTCTTCCTCCTCACCATGCATTAGGTTCTGAACTAACTGAAGTATGCTCACCATGTCCTGGCCACTGTGTTACCAGTGAGAGGAAACAACAACATCAAAAAAACAAATGAACAACAAATTAAGCACCACTGCCTAGCCAAGAGGCCATTTAGCACACAATGACATTTGGAAATGCTTTTCATTCTTAGAAAAAGCTAATTCAGTGTCTCAACTCCAGAACAAGGTTAATTTATGTACATAGAAGACTTAAATAGATTTTGCCATGTTTTCTGAAGAAAAGATTTCCTCTTCCAGAGCAGAGGTTACAACAAATTTTAAGTCTTAGTTTTCAGATGCAATGATTTTATCTGCCATATGCACAAAAGCTCCATAAAATTTTTAGATAAAACTGGATTTTTAAGTTCTTATTTTTATTTTTTTTAAACTTTTCTGCCTTGTCAGTTATTAATTTGTTGTCTTGGTGTTTTAATGAATTTCAATTCTATAGCACAGGTGTATCTATATTTATTGTAAGTCTTAATGACAACAATATGTACCAATGCACCAATTGTTTCCAATTGTTCAAAATTTCAGTCAATAAGGACAAGTAATCTCTTTTTCCCTGCATGAATATGGAAAAAGTCACAGTTGTTGTTACAGTGCCAGACCTGGTAAATGCTCCTGTTTGCCTTAACACAGAAGTGTTACATGTATTTTACATATTCTAAACAGTATAGAGCATTATCCAAAAACTGTTGTTGCCCACCTGCCTTGCAGTGGTCCAGGAATATCCTTCCGTGCATACTTCTTTTCATTTTCCTCCTCTGCTTTTCTATGTTAAAGACACAAGAACAAATTATGTATTTAGTTTATGTTTTGCAGCATCAATGTAGCTGTCTTACAAAAATATTAAAAGTTACTTGCACAGCAATAGGAAAAGATCTAACAACCCTGAAAAAAATGGACTTGCTGGACTTGCTCTGAATATATTAGAGAACATGCATAAAAACGTGTGTGGATATTTTTAAAATCCTATTACTTGAGAAACAGCAGTTCGTTTAGGTATAAGCTTCAGAAGGACAGTATGACCTTCAACTACCAGGAAAATGTGTTCTATCCCACTTAATGACAATGGCATTAATAATCATACCCTGAGCACAAACAGGTATTGTTTTATGGTTGTTATTCTTTGTATATACCTTTGATTGTCTTCTAGCATCTTCATTGCTTCATTCAGATTCTTTCCCATTTCGGCTAGAGTAGGGTCAACCATCTGTCAGGAAAATAAAAGATAACTTCTATGAAAGACCAGAACATCATTTATCTTACTACTGTCCCCACAAGACACTTAGTACAAATTAATGCATCAGACATGCATGTGTACTCAATTTAAAATAATATGCTGTATAACCTGAATCCAAAATAGACAAAAATGAAAACATATTATTAACCTAAAATAACTAACCCAAAACAGAACACAGTTATGATGTGGATTTTATTATTGATAGATTCAAGATTCTCATTAAAAAAAAATCCTCTAGCCCCTCTGCCATAATAGTAACAGGAAAAAGCCAGGAAAAACAAAACAAACAGACCACGATCAGTGGATAAACCCAACACTGTTATTTCTTACAAGAAAGTTACCTTCTAGAAAAAGAAGCTGATTGGAAAGCTGAAAACTGACTAGTGTGACCAAGGCAGGTTTTAGGTCACTGAGTTGCAACCTCTAGCTGCACAAAACAGGTTAAAAATAACAAATTCACTCCTGAGACCAGGTAGCAACAGATCCCTGTTAAAGAGACTGTTGGGGTGGAAGAACTTTAAAAAAAAAAAGTTGAACCTATCCCATGAACCAGTGTTGAGGGATTTTTTGAAACAGCAAAAATCCCATGGCTTGCTGTAGCTGAGCAAATCAAGCTACCAGGGCAACTAAGAGAAGTTCCCATGACAGTGTTCCCACATTGCCCAATTGAGGAATTCAGAAAAACATTGTTACCAGTAGCTGGCTTCAAGGACAAGGTCTATGTGACTGCTAATCACAAGGGGGTTGTTTTCTTGCAGGTGGGGTTGTTTTCTTGTAGTTGTTTGTCTGAGTGCTTTTGACCAGTAATCTTGTGTGAAACACTGTCCGCCCCTGTTAAGTTTACTATAAAAGTTATGCTATTAGGGCAATAAAATGGAGCATGATCTGACTCTACTGGTGTCTGTCGTGCTTTCGGCTGTGCTTCCTGCAACAAACCAGGTAACAAGTTCAAAGACAAGCAAGTATTATTTTCTAAAGAACTACTTTGACTTTGAAGAAGTCTCTTTAAGAAGTTGAACCCAAGATGCCTGGCTACACTGACACAAGAGATCTGACCAGGAATATTTATCTGTTTGGATATCTGATTGGAGGACCTAGAAGCTTCCAGAGGATGTGAAAGGTATCATCTCAGGGCTTGGTTTACCTACAGTGGTTGATATTAAACAATATTTGAGTATTAAATGTAGCCCATTATGAAGGTAGAAGGCAAAACCACCGATACGACTCATCAGATCTGACAGCAAAATACTCTAAGATACTCAGGTGACCTTTTCATCGGTCTCTCTTCTCCCTTCCCCTGCTCCCAAACACACTGTAAGCATAGTGTCTGCAAATTCAGTAACAACCATTTTTCAAGAGACTCATCCTTATTCCAAAGCCTCCAGTAGTTAACCACTTCAACTGCTACTTCAGTGTTTTTGTTGCTTTTTTTCTTTTTCTTTGTATGTGTGTGGAATTGGTGGTTGTTGCTTTTAAAAAATATCTTTACCAAGTTTAATATTTAAGCTTACCCTACCCATAGGGCAGGGCCATAATTCCTTGTCTGCACAGTGTTTGAGCACCAGTAGTCCTCAAGGCCTGCACATGCTTTCCATTACCACTGATGGAAAAACATGTAATTGTGCTGCATCCGTGGTGTGACACAGGCCAGTATGTTTGCTCACACAGAGGCAGACACAAGCAAATTTAACCGCAGAAGGAAGTGGGATTAATTTGCATGAGGATTTTACACTACTTTCATCTGGAGGATTGATCAAGGAGGAAAAAAAATGAGAGTTACCATATGTTCAAAGACTATTTTTACCAAAATATTTAGAGATTTAACTCATATCATAGCAAGTGGTAGGTGGCTGGAAGAATCTGTAGCCATGCATGGTCTCACTGGCTCAAACCAAGGCTGACAGCTCTCTGCACTCCGTCCTTTTAGGAGTGGCCAGCAACTAATGCTTCGGGGCAGAATAAAGAACAGCGCATCCCATAATGTTTTCCCACAGTAACCCCCAGCAGCTAACAACAGACGCTTGTTTGCTTTTTACACTTCTAGCTTCTATAACATCCAGTGGCGGTGAGGCCCAGGACTTCTTCACATGCCATGTTACAGCATTACAAACTTGCAAAGTTTGTGACCTCACTGCAGAGATAAAAAATACCTACATGTATGCTGCAAGCATCTGGTACTCAGAACACAACATACACAGCTAGGCAAAAATCCTAAATACGATCATTGGCAGTATTTCCATACATTTTCAAAGCGTCCAGAGAAAAAGGTCTTAGAGACTCCCTGGAGCACAACTGATTTTTAAGGGAGTAATAGACATAATTTCCTGACATGACTAGTCAATCTCACATACCTTGCTACAAGTTGCCATAAAACACAAGCAATGCTAAGGCAGTTATTTGCTTGAACTTTGCTTAAAGTTAGATGCAAATATTCTAACAGATCTGTTGGAGATGCTGACACAAGATGTAGAGCCATTACAAAAAAGCCTCTGTGTTGCTTTTGGTTGTTACTAACACAATTAATTCACCTGCTGGAATGACAGCAGATGTTAAAGCCTGCATATGCTTACCTTGTGACTCACTGAGTCTCAGTGGCAATTACCCATGTATGAAACCCTTGTGTCAATAAGCTAGCAGAACAAAGACATAAAATACAGTTTTCTGTCATGAGACAAACTCACGAGAAATTATGCCAAGCAACATAAAACGCTATGACATCCAGCAAGTCCTCCAGTTCTGATCTGGATTTAAATGGAAGATGAACCCCTTCTGCATTTTTCCAACTGCTAGGTGGATGCACAGCAACTCATTCTCTCCTTTGAACTACAAGATGCAAAAGAATCCTTTTGTTGCTGCGCACTGAATTTTATACATGCTCCCTCCTCTGCTCACATCATGGAGGTGGGACGCAGCAGACTATCTGCAGAATTTAAACAGCAAGAAAAACAGGTGTGGTGAAGTTGCAACAGCAAGCCACTCAGTTAGGGAAATTCTGGACACACTTTAATGACATGCCGTGATCATGTGGTACATTGTTCAGTTCAGTCTGTAAACAAGGTCATGTGTGGATAGACCCCAAGCAGCAATAACAGAAGGTTTTTTCATGCTCTTGAGCTAAGACTAGCAGACAAGCGGAATACTACATTCTGACCACAGGTCCACATCCATTTGGGGGAGGTGATGGGGGTGAAAAACAGCTGCACAGATGTAAAAGGCATCCTGCCTGCACTAGGCTTTTCATAAAGACTTTTCCAACACAGTAAGATCTACAAACACAACTGTAGAACCAGTAGCCATAACACTTAGAGAACAGCAGAAGACGAACTTACGTATGTGTAAGGGAAGTGCGTCGAAGGCCCATCCTTCTCATGAAGGTAAGAGAAACCTGCATGCCAGAAACATTACTGGCCTGGGGCAACCTGAGGTAGCCCTGCTGCACAAACTGCCCAGCCCTTCCCAGCAAACTGTGGAACCATAACTTCAAGATCCTATAAAAGCAACCCACAAAAACAAACATGGGAGACAGAACTTGGAAGGTGTTAACCTGAATTTAAGTACCCATCTATGCAACCTGAAATTCTACACTTGGCTTGCATGGTCATCACTGCCAGGCCATCAAACTCATTCAGAGCCTTCCTCCTTGGGCACCTGAAAGAGCCTTTTGTCTTCCTACCTGAGAACCTTCACATAGCAAAACTGCAGACTGTTTCAACTCTCAAAAGCATTTTGAAATATTTGCTGCGTAATGCACTTTCATGCAAATGTATTTGCAGAAGCCTGAATGTCTTTCATTGCACTGCTTGTCAATCTTCAACACACTGCACTTAAAATCTCACATTTTATTTCAGTGCTTTAGTTTATGTAGGACTTCTAGCTATTTGCTGGCCTGATAAAAAGAGTAAGTTTCAGGGACTCTTCTTTGCTTGCTTGTTTATGAGTGGGTAGGCCAGCAAAGCTGGATTTCTTCTTCCTTGCTTCTTGATTACAACTGTTAGAAATTTACCTTCAAAACAAGCTGCTTGTCCGGTCATTGAGTGCCTACAGTCTCTATATATTTACAACCCATCTTGAAGAAGAAGTGAAGGAGAAGTAAAACCTTCATGGGACAAACAAAGCAAATACAATGTTAAAGCAGGGTGCACTGACACCCCACCTGAGCTCACTTTCACCAACAGGTTTCATCCTCGAGTTCCTCCAAACCAATTTGTTTGACCTCCTGCAGGGTTTGCATCCTTTACGTGCACTATCCCAATAAATTTGTTTTCAGCTCTGCAGTTCTTTCTGCCAAGTACTAGGAGAACTTGTGGGAAAGCTGCGGGCACTTCTGTCCTCCATCCAGCACAATGGAACGTTCATGCTTCTAAATTCTTCTCTATCCGGTGAGCTCACTTGCATTAAACACACTTTAATTATTTTTACCTTTTTTTTCCCTGTTTAAGCCTGAGATGATTCATGGGGTTGCTCAGGCCTACACTTCCTGCAGAACTGAAGGACACGGGAGTGGTGTGGTTGCTTCCTTTTAGATTGTGTCCAGCAGCAAACCAGTGAAGCAGGGGACTAAGTCTCCTGCAGCACAAGCCAGCTCTGTTGGCTCTGATGCTTGACAGCCTCCCCGTACCTGCAGTAGCTCCCACCTCTAATATTAGCAGGTGGATCCAGGCTCACTATCAACATCCACTGCTTTTCCTTTGCTGAAAAGGCACTTAGGGAAAAATGCAAACAAGGAAACAACTCTAAAAACCGGGACATTAGTTACTTGCAGATGCAGAAACTGAAACTGCTCATATTAGCCTCAGTTTCTGCCCTCAGCCCTTCCCTAGGATCACTGGATGACTGACCACAGTTAGCTGATCCTTTACCCAGGTAGCTCCCATGACATGCCACGTCCTTTCAAGCTCCAAGAAGGCACCAGCCACCACTTAGTCCTTCATTCTGCATCCCAACACCTCCTGCCCCCTCCGGTTCATCCAGAACCCTGACACTCACTCACTTATCTCAATCTTAGCTGTTGTTGCCTTCGAGATGCACTAATTAAATTCAGTAAGGTTAATGTTGTAAGAGGCACAATTTGTATTTACTTTTGCATTTTGTAACTAATCTCTTATTCTTTAAGCACTTTGAACTGTAAAACGCAGGCAGCATGTCACACCTCGGGGTCACCTGGCAACAGGGGAAAGATAAGGAGTCATCTCCGGTTGTGATAAGACCGAACACCAATTACAAATTCGAAAGTGAGAATGCTGCTTCATATCAGCGTTTTACAATCTTTACTTTGCACTTCTGCTGGCTGTACTCCTAATGCCAGAAAGGGATGAGTTCAAACAGTCTGCATGAACTATTCTGTGTGCAAAGAGACTCACAGGCGCAGCACAGTACTTCACCAGAAGCATGCCTTATTTCCCCCCTATGTTATTATATTTGCCTAGAAAAAAAAAAGTTTTACCAGCCAAGAAAAAAAAAAACTGTTCTCAACAATAAATCTCAAACAATGATCAGTATTCTTCAAGCCAAAATAATACTGTGTTTATTCTGCAGGCTAAGAAATGCCTTAGATGACAAATAAAAAAGCAGCACTTCCCTGACTGTTAGTCTTGAATGCAAAAGGCTAATATTACCACAAGGCTTCTGCTTACAGGCATTTGCTCTTTTAAACTTTATCACTTCCTTGTCATGCAGCAGGACTGGCACACACATCTGCTGTCACAAGCACTCCCTGAAGTTACCAGGATGTTGTGGTAATTAATGCAGGAACAAAGGAAAAAAAAGTCACAGGCTGAGAGAAAAGCCCAGTTTATTCAATGTTTAGGGGAAACAGTGCTGTGGAGACAGCATGGAGATGCAAAGAAAGAATCTGCCCTATTTTACCAGTGACAATCACCTGACTTGAAACTTAAAATGTTAAAATCCTTCAAGAGTGGTCACATACCACAATATAAACAAAGCAATAAATAAATAAATAAATAAATAATCATAGATATGCTGCCCAAACTTCTCGAGTTGAACATAAGCTTCCAGAAGAAATTAAACCTGAAGTTCACACCCAATTTTCTGGAGGAAAAAAAAAAAAAAAAAGCATTCTAATTATACCACTGAAGACACACAATGTTCATAAATTAAAAAACAGAAAGCCATATCTGATAAGACAAAGATCACTTGCAAAACTAAGCCATGAGATTGTTGGTGTGCATAACCGCGTGTCAGATTCTACAAGTTCTCCTCGCAAGCCTATCATGCAATGTTTTCAACTCTCAAGAAGTTTCTCACACACTTCAATCATTTCATTTGCATGCAACTAATGAGTGTAGTCATTCATCGTCACCCCATAGTGAGGTGATTCCAATAAAAGGCCTTCTTCATTATGAAAAATAAAAAGTTCTGACAAACTTTTATACAAGCACTTATCACTTATATCCCAATAAGCTGTATGCATAAATACATAAAAAGGAGACATGGTACAAATAAGACATTCAGATGCATTATGATAATGCTTAATAAGCACAAGGTAAGCGGATGCACATTCTCGGAGGATAAAAATATCCCAGCTTGGATGAATTTCAATTTGATTCATGAAGAACAGTTCTTTTATATCACACACAAGACCGAATAAAGTGCAGATTTTACTGATTCACAGCAATCTTGACTACTTCAAGAGGGCACTAACTGCTAAGTGCATGGAAGATTATAATTGGTTATGACATGACACAGAGTGCTACAGCTTTTATCATCCAAGGCGAAAAGAGCCATGATTAAAAAAAAGAGAGATAAAGTAAAACAAATGATAACTCTTTACACAAATCTATGAGTGTACACTGAAAATGAGACACACAAGTTTTCACAGGGCCCTCACCCTGACAGACTACTACTGACATCAAGAATTCAAATAACCAAAACACAGACTTCTACTCCTCACAAAATTTAAGCATTAATTCTTGCAGGGTGTTTTCCTTGCTTGTGATGACCTAGTTGCACACAGTTTATAAGCAGTCTGTCAACACTATTGAGCAGTAAGCTTCCCTGTATTAGCGTGCCTTCTTTAAAGTCTGCTGGACTCAAGCACAGTAAAGACCATATTCCAAATTAGTAGTCAGTTACGTTTTACTTATTAAAACTTTTCAGAACAATGAGCAGTCACCATGACTTCTGATAGTGCTAGTAAAGACCTGAAGCATTTAAAGCCAACAAAATACTCCTGAACATTCATTGCATTCTTCATTTGGATTCTAATACAGCTAACTGTTTTGCTGCCTACCTACTAACCACGTCAGAAGGAGTCCTTCTGAATTTCCTTCTCATTCATTTTACTGCAGCACATCCCATTCACACTTGTCTAGCTGATTCCAAAGACTACAAAAAAACGAACATGCTGAGTACAGGAAATGATGCAAAGTGGAAGGAAGCAGTAACATCTCTTCAGCACACAGAGCATACGCTGCTGCAAATGCATACTGTTCTGAAAAGCATACAACAACGGAGATAAGCCATATACAAGTAATGGTGATAAGCCATATACGAACAAGAGTGATAAACCACATCCGAGCAGCCGGCCCCTCCTCGCTTTCAGGACACGTCTCCCGAAACACCGCAGGTGCAATGAGAGCCAGAAGCGTGACAAGTCCCAGAAAACTCCTCCAGATTCTGACCCTCAGTGACAACGGCAAAATCAAGTTTCTCAGTGACTGACATCATTACACAATTGCTGTTTGCTTTATACAGGGCACTGAACAGAAAAGAGCAAACAGCGTGATTTCCCCAGTGCCCTGCTGCTGCCCAGGAAACGAAACCGTCAGGGAGCCCCCAGGAACCGTCAGGGGCCGGGCTGTGCAGGAGGAGCCGTGCTCACACCGCAGCCAGGCGCCAGCCCCGTACCTCAGGCCCGGCGGGGCGGCCCGGGAGCCCCGGGGCCGTGCGCGCTCGGCCCCGGTCCGCGGCCCCCTCCCCCCGGCGACCCCCTCGCCCCTCGGGGCCCTCCCGTCCCCCCGCACACCTTCTCCAGAGAGGCGTCCATGGCCGGGGCCGCCCCGCGGCTCGCCGCTTCCGCCGGGCCCGGGCGGCTCCACGCTGGCAGCGCTGACGAGGCGGCGGCGGGCGGAGCCGGCAGCGCTCACTGAGGGCACAGCGGCTCCCCGCGCTGCGGAGGGCGGGGGCTGTGAGGGCGGCCCGGCCGCGATGGCGGCGCGGTGGGCGGGCAGCGTGCTGCTCTACGCCGGGCTCACGGCGGCCGGGGACGCGGCGCAGCGGCGGGGCCGCGGGCAGCCCCCGGACTGGGCGCAGACGCGGCGGGTGGCGCTGCTGGCCCTCACCTTCCACGGCAACCTCAACTACGTGTGGCTGCGGGCGCTGGAGAGGGCGCTGCCCGGCCGCCGGCCAGCCGCCGTGCTGGGCAAGGTGCTGTGCGACCAGCTGCTCGCCGCCCCGGTCGCCGTTGGTGCCTTCTACACGGGTGAGTGGCTCTGCGGCGCCCCCGGCCGTCCCATTGCCGAAAGGCAGCCGAGCGCGGCTGTGAGGGAAGCGGGGCAGCTCAGCGGGCTGTGCCCGGCTCTGCCTCACGGGTGTGTAGAAGAGAAGCACAGCGCGCTGCCGTCAGTGATGAGGGATAACCTTGACAGCCAAGAAATAAGAAGAAACTTTAGACTCTGAAGAGACTGTCTGCATGGTAGCGGGAGGTCTGCGCTTTATGACCCTGCCAGGAATTCGCTCAGTTTATGACTGAAGAGAAAGGAAGCCAAGGAAGAAGTCAAACGTGACATTTTTACTTTCTGCTCATGTCAGAATGTGAGCAGAGGCTTGCCCAAGGACCAGGAGGATGTGAAGGACCGAAGAAGGAAGGGAGGGTAAAAATACCTAAACTAGGTGGCAGCAGGAGCCTGTAACGTGTCAGCTGAGAGATACTGACAACCTCGTGGCATGCGAGTATCTAGAAAGATACCTGCGGTGGGCTTAGTGACTTTGGGTTTCTGCTATGTGCAAACGTGTAGCTTTGGATTTTAGATCAATTTGCTACAAGCATGTTGACATAGAAGTTCGTAGAATCATCAGGGTTGGAAAAGACCTTTATTTGGTCCAACCATCTCCCTACTGCCAATGTCACCCGCTACACCATGTCCCTAAGCACCACGTCCAACCTTTCCTTCAACACCCACCACCTTCACTTAATGTAGGTTACATCTTCCAGTCACGGTGGGTGATCTCCGAAGGGCTGCTACAGCTTTTAGAAAGACACCTAGTTTGACACGTGAAGGTTCCCATCACAGGGAGTAGTTTAAAGGGTTCATTATTTTGACTATTTTGCATTTTATCTCCAGTTTGTATGGTCAAATCCATAATTTCAAATCATGCTGCTTTTCTCTTTTCTTGGGTTTAATGATGGGAGCTTGCTGCAAGGTTGTGTTTGCCTAGAATCGAGAGGAGCTTGGACCAACTAGAATTTATTTACAGTTTTGAAATGCTGCCTGTGGAGAGTTCTACAAGTAGGTTTTGAAACTGTTCTACTTGTCTATTCTAGGATTTGGATATAAGGTAGATATTTATGAAGATAAAAATAGCAGGCTGATTATGGCCAAAATATTTTTTTTTTTTTTTGAAAAAAAAGGTGCCCTTTTCCACTGACTTCAGTGGGCTGGGGCACCTAAACTCTGTTGAGGACCTGGGCCACTTCTGGCAATTCAACAATATGCACGGTGCCTCATTCTGTCTCCTGGGTGTAATATGTGCTTGTGTTGTATCTGCTTCTACTGCCACTGCAGAGTTACGTGGGCAGAGACCATGTAACTGAGAGCCACATAACCTGGAGTGCCAAGTCAATAGATGAGGATATATGATGTAGCAATTTTAGGTTGTAGGAATGGTATTTTTTCTTTGTAATATTTATCAACTTTTCTTTCAAAATGTATTTTGAGAACAGGTTGGGATATTACTGAAATTAAGTGAACGTTTTATTATTTTTTTCTGATTGTCTTAAATATTTTACCACCAGGTATGAGCATCCTTCAGAGGAAAGAGGACATCTTTTCAGACTGTAAAAATAAATTTTGGAATACCTATAAGGTAAGGCAAGCGATTAACTCATCACCCAGCTACACAACAAAAATAACATTATTGCATAAAATACTTTAAATATTATGTCTTCCTCTAACAGCCTCCATCTTATTTCATTATTTGATTATGTGTAGGAAACTTTTAAGTACCAGCAGTCATCTGAAGTCCAGGTAATTTGGGGCAGGCAGGACTGCCAGATGGATGAAATATTCCCATTCCAAAATTGCACAATATTTATATATATATATAAAACACTTGCACCCAGCTCTGTTTGAGTGAGAGCCCTACAGTACAACACCGAATGTTATACGCTAAAATTGTACTACCTTTCCTCTTAAGAAGTACGCATGCTCCAGTGTCTAGTTAGCAATACTGTTGACAACACATACGTGAACACCTGTTAAAAACATTAGTTATAGAGACATCTTTTTTAGGAATCATTTTGAGCCTGTACTTTTCACTGACAGTCTTCTCACTTTCAGAAATGCAATCCCTTGTTCTAAGAAGGCTTGGATATAAATAGCTGTTTTTGGTTAGCATTTCTCTATACAGAGGAAAAAAATGTGTGCTATTTCAGAGCTGAGCAACTTAAGAATTTTAAAGATTTCTCAGGCACGGGAAGAAAGATAGATTAAAATAAAAGTATAATAGAAGGAGAAACTGTGATGTACAACGTGCACTTCTCTTTACACTGGTAGGATGTAGGTAGGATAGAAAAGGATTATTTTTACTGCTGGAGAAGATGACTCTAAAAACAGTGCCCACTCTATGCTATCAAAACATAAGGTTTCTATTGACCTGATGTTCTACGAGTAAATTCTCCGTTGATTTTTGCAAGAAAGTCTTACGTGTATGAGTAACTAGAGGGAGCATTGAACGTGTGAAATAAATAGTGTTCAGTGGTATTTTTCATTCATGGCTGAAACAAATGTTCACATATTTAAACATTCGTTCACCCATCTGGTAAATGTGCTTATGTATTTGGTGTCAGGTGACTTTGAAGACTTCACTGTAATTAGAGCTTTGTATTCAAAATGAGTCAGAACAATCTCTTGGAGAAATTCCTTGCATGGCAGCTCATAAAGATGATTAGTAGTTTAATATTGCAACCTCAAAGTTAACCAGCTTAATTTATATTTGACTATCTTTTATTAACTTTATTAAAATATATTTTAGTCTTTGCTAAATGTGGTAGGAAAAACTGAATCTTTGTGGTTGAAGTCTACAAGATTAACATGATTCATTTTCATTTCAGACAGGACTGATGTACTGGCCTTTTGTGCAGGTGAGTTTCGGGGTAACTCAGTGAGCCTTTCTGTAAAACCTTATGCTATGCATTTAGAGGATATCTAACCTAATGAGAAGTCAGTGGAGTTTTGGGGTGTGTAAGTACAAGACCTAACACTGACTGTAGCACTAACTGAGCTCTCTCTCCTTCCAACACAGCTGTCAAACTTCATTTTTGTTCCCGTTTACTTGCGCACAGCTTACACTGGGCTTTGTGGCTTTGTTTGGGCTGCCTTCATTTGTTTTTCCCAAGAGAGTGGAGATGGCACAGTAAAGTCAGCATTTATGTGGCTCCAAAGAGAGAAGGTCAATGCAGATGAAGAACCATCAGAGAAATAAGAACTTCAGTTCTGAACCCATGCTAAATTGTTAAAGTGAGCTTATGAAAGTCAGTAAACCACACTGCAGCCTCATTGCTGTGTTTCGAATAATTATCTCAACATTTTTTGGTTAGTAGGAACTGTTTGTCTTTTTGCCTGTTTATTTTTTATAAAATAGGCCAATTGTATATTGGCACTTAATTATTTTCATGCTGCCAGCCCATCTCTTCTGGGAACAACTGACTTACAGGGCAGCATAAGCATTTGCACATCATGTCAGACTGTCTCACTGGGGAGAAATATTAACTGTAATTTAATTTTCAAGCAACTTGTAGTCTCTAGAAAAAGGGGAATAGAACATTAAATCCTCAACTGTTGTATTTGACAATTGTTATCAGTGCAAGATTGCTTTTGCAGAACAAAATTTAATAGATTTCTTATCTGAACAGTGGCACCAACTCTATTTTATTTAGAGGAAAAAAAAAAAAGACTCTATTTGTAGAAATACATTTGTGTTCCTTTTCTCTTAACCGGGAGAACAATTGTGTTTGGACAATGCTCTCTGCCACATGGTCTGATTTTTGGGTGGCCTGGTGCAGACTCAGAAGTTGGACTCAATGATCCTTGTGGGTCCCTTCAACTCAGGATATTCTATGATTCTATGATTCTGTTCATAGGAGACACTGTCATATAGTAACTATACATAGGAAGCTAGGAAATGGTGAAAATCAATTATAGACTTATTTTGTCAACTGAGGACCAGGTCTGGATGTAAGTAGGGAGAATAAGGGAGCTCTTAGTTTATTAGAACAACATTTTACGCCTTAAAATATAAGCTTGAAACAGTATCTGATTTAACCTATCTTTATGATGATTGTAAGACAAGACTTAGCCCTCTTTGTTGTGATAATAATAACTACTTTGAGGAACATCTAAGTTCCTCAGTCTTACCTAAACAGTAAACCAATGCCTGCTTAGGCTACAAATGTACACTCCTTTGGCCAGCAGCTGTACTACTTAATGTGTTGGTTACAATGGTTTGTCACTGCAGGAGCCCAGTGCTACTTAGGTCAGACAGGGAAAGGGATCACGCGAGCACTGCCCAATCTATTCCAGGTAAAATCAAGTTTAGCAGGACCCATTAGTCAAGAGTGGTGCAAAGTACCTGTGTGGCCTTTACAGAACTACAGTATATTGGAGGAGGTGTGTGTGGGGGGGCTCTTTATACAGTCCGTTTTGGTGGCAGACTGGTGAAGGAGGTAGCTTCCTTCTCAACAGAGAAGTCAGTGCAATTCCATCATCACCTGGCACAGGTAGACCTGGAAGAGGGCACCTGCACCTGCCTTAAATAATTAATTTTAATTGACTTTAGACATCTGTAGCATGGACATTTGCAACTTGGCTAAATACTTTAAGCTCAACTTATAGTCAGTGGGGGAAAACAGGTAGTTTGGGATATCTGTCTTAGGGTAGGATGAATCCTGCACTGTGTCTGTTTTTTGCCATCACTAACAGTCCAAGGTGACTTGCTCCTATGTAGATAATTTCATTGTATGTGTTCGTATGTGGTGGGATGAATTCCTCTTCTTAATGTCTGTCTTACATGTCTCTATGGGAATAGTTCAGTGGGTGTTATTGCACAGATCCCGCAGTGTATATTGGGCAGTCCTGAAGTAGGACATCCCAGTAGGAATAGGAATCCACAGAGGAACTAACTGCATTTTATCTGTCTACTTAAAAAAGGAAGTTTGAATGAATAGGCATTTCAGGCTGCTCTAGCTGTTAAATTGTTATTGTGTGTATATATTTAAAGTCCTCAAGATAAAGAAGCAATTCTAGTAGTGTTTTGCTGTTAATATATTTTTAGGATCAGAACAGTATTTTAGTCTGTTCTGTCAATGAGACTTAAAAATTTCAGATGATGTATGATAATTGAGTATTTGACTTTATTTTTACAGATACTTTTTATTTTTGCTTGTGCCTTAAGTGTTAAGGATTAATAGAATTCATTTGGAGAATGGAACTGGAAAATAATGACATTACAAGGAGCGTGAAGTAGGGGTATGGTGGTGTTCTGCTGCATGCTGTAGCAGTATGCCATAGTCAGCTGCAACTCTGTGGTGCAGAGAATTATTTCTGCATGTGTATAGTTAGTAAAGCTTAATCCCTAGGTGAACCAAGAACTTGAAACTCATCTCATGATCTTTGTAATGCTGATGCTTTTCTTCAGCAAGAGCATTTAATGAATGGGAACATCCATCTTTTATTTTAAATAGCTTCAAAGCTTACATAAGCTGTGCTTTATTGCTCTAGGCTTTTGTGATGCCAGCTTTTTCTTGGGAATTTGAGCTAAATTCTGCTTTGTCTTCAAATTTATCTGACTGTGGGCTTCAGGGTTTTCTTCTGTATTTTTATTATGTGAAGCATGGTTCTTTCATGTAATGAGAGCCTGCAGCTCTTATATTTTAGTAAACTTAAGATTGTGCATATTTCTTTCACTTTATCTCTTTTTCTTGATAAACTACTTGATGGTTAAATAACCCAAATCTCATTTCACATATATTTTTATATTTTTGTAAATACCAGCACTGATTGTACTAATACACATTCCAGACCCACATAATATAATAAAATGAAGTATGTGTGTGTCAGGTGGGGGGGAGGGTCAATTTCTCAGTGTGCATAAATTGATGCACCTCCTAAAGATTTCCCACCTCTGTCAATTCAGTCTGTTGGAGGACTGACCCTATTAGTTATTAAAGACTATTATTTCTTGATAAAATTTTGACTTAGAAGATTAATTTCACAGAATGGTTGAAGTTAGAAGGGTCTTCTGGAGGTCCAGACCAGGTCATCTAGTGCAATTCCATTTGACACATACATAACTGAATTACTAGGAGAATCAAACACAAGTTATTTCTTAAAAAAAAAAATAATAATAAAATGAGCTGTGTGAGAGTTGTCCTCTTTTTGTTCCACCACCCTTTCAAAAACTGTCATAAGAGAGTTAGGTTTTATGACTATTTCAAGGGATTATACTGCTCTTAATGCCAGCTGCACATGCAGATTTCAGTAACCAGAAAGATAGAAATAGAATTAGACGTCACATAGGTGCTCAGGAAAGAGGGAACATGCTGCCAACAGCTACTAGCCATGCATTCAGATGACATTTCCATTTCATGGATTCTCTCTAAGAGAAAATGTGTTGAGAATATAAATTTAGATCAGGTGCAGTTCTAGCTTCATGTTATTCTGGATAGCTGTGGAGACTTAAAATCTGAATTTGACAAAATTAAAATTTGAAAATGTTATTTTTCTGTTGCAAATCTTTCATGCAAATGAACCTCCTGTGCTTACTGGTATGTGAAATTCACCAGAAGGCTCCTGTCTTCTTCACATCAGAAACAACCATCCAGTAACACAGCATAATATAACCAGTTTTATACTGTAGTGAAGGTGAAACAGCCTGTAGTTTGGTACTGTATCTGATAGGTAACTTCTCTGTATAGCACAGGCTCTGAGATCTATACAGCTTTTGCCGTCTGTTGTGACGCTAGTGCTTTCTGCTAATACTAGTGCCAGTCCAGTGAGATGTGCAAGAAATACTTGAATCTGTCTAAAATAATGAATTTAAAGTTGACTGAAAAATGTCAGTGTTTTTGAAAAGGTTTAATAAACTTTGAATGTTATTCTTTGGCTCTGTCTGTCTTTAACTAGTGTGTGTACAAAAGCCAGGTCTTGTGCAAAGTTCTGTGGGATCTTCACGGACCACAGGCAGTGAAAAGCTCAATTTGATGTCATAGACGTTAACACAAGCAGGGTGAAAGGAAAGCAAGGATTATTCACCTCACTTAAAGGTTAGTCATATGCTTCAAGTCATCTGCCACTTTTGAACGAATTCAGAACAGAATTTCCATCTATAAAATCTCAAGCACCCAAAGACTGTGCTCTCCCTTAATTTCAAAGTTGCATTGTGAACTCACATTCAATTGCCATTCCACTATGATCAAAGTTACTGTAATCCAGTATAAACAAGAACAAAGAATGCAGATTGCATATCTGTATGGTCATTGCATATGCTCTTCAACAGCATTTGCCCTAACAAACCCCACCTTCCTTTTTTTTATTATTAATTTACTAGTTAATTTAGTTTATTAATTTAATGTGGCAGTACCCAAAATGCTTGCACCATATATCCAGATAGAAAAACAGACATCCAAAGAGAATGGTAAAATGCATCATTTCCCCTGCGAGTTCAGGGAAAGACAGTTGGGAAGTGGTACTATAAAGCAACAAGGGGAAAAGGACAGCAAGTTGGAGTCTGTTTACATTCATGTTCTTTGTAATCCAATGTGATGTGGTACACCCATGCAAATGCTTCCCTCTGCCAGGAGAAGACCTTAAATGCAGGATCTTGATGCAGTCACTCTTGTCCATTTTAGACTACAGCAGATTAAATCAAAGAAAAACCAAGAGGGATTATGAATATATAACCTAGTAGGTAGTTCAGTCACCAGCGATATATAGAGAGAGGATATGCAGTTCCCAGCTCTGTTACTCTACTTCATCCAGTTACAACAGAAATGAAATACATAAGCACTCAGATGGCTGTGATAAATTCAGTGCCTGGCCCATATGGACTCACAAAGCATGCACACTGAGTTCTGTGCCACATGGGATCCTTTATCTGTGGAGGAAGTGTCAGCTTTGTTCTGAGTTGTGTCTCCTTTTACAGGGTATAATTTGGCAGCTGGGTAAAATAAGGTACAAGATTCTTGCCTGGAATCAGTATATATGTATCTTACTATAAGTAAGATGTATGCTTAGGGTGTGTATACACAGGAATAAACCCCCACACTATTACTACTTTCATTTGTCAGGAAAGCAGCCTTCCTCTCATTGCAGCAAGATTTAGAAAAGAAAATAAAGCTAGGAACTGAAGTTCTCCATCTCTAGTCTTTTACTTCCTCTTGTTCTATGCTGACCTTGAGACATCCAACTCTGTAAACCTGCTGCCTGTGGTATCCTTACCTTACCACTGCTCATACCTCTCTGAGGTCAATACCACCTTTATTTAATCATTAGGGGTGTTCAGCTACTTCCATCTCATGCATCACATATTTTACATCCAAAATATAACAAGATTGTTAGCTGTACCTGATTTCCCACGATACACCAATGACACTGAAGGATTTTACATTAGTTCTATGCTTAGCTCAGAGTGGCCATCATACAGTACTGAATTATTTTGTGCTCCTAGTAACTGCACAATAGGATATGGCAATTACCTATGTGGTGTTTTGCTTACTGATTTTGAGCAGAAGTTGAAATACCAATGCAGTACAGGTCCTCCATCACTGAAGGCCACGTTTGGAGAGAAGTTCAAGCCATAAGGAAACCCTTTCAGAATTCAGGGCTGAGCTTCCAGTTCCAGTGAAGGTGGTAGCAAAATGCTCCACAGAAGAAATGGACATGTCTGTTATGACACAAGTGTAGTGCAGCACATACACTTCATGGGAACATGAATCAGCAAGGCACTGACACAGTCTTTGTGTGCACTGCAGCTTGCACGCAGTTCTGAGCTGTGTGTGTAAGTCCCAGATTTGTGTAGGTAAAACAGAGGCTTACAGAAAGTCACCTTTAAACTTTGGACTAAGAGAAATGAGAGGCTCAGAACCTACAAGAAACCTGTTTGGGGGAGCATGTGCAGTGTTTGCAAATTTTACATAGTATAGTTACTACTCTAAAATGATCCTGCCCACAAATCCACTTCAGTATTACTGAATTCCACAGTGTTTGCAAGTCTCCTAAAATGTCCCACACCAATTTATCTCACCATCTAAATTTTCTGGTCAAACATCTGTTTTTCTATGTAGCCATGGCCACTCATCACAGATACAAAAGCCACCTGCACAGTAATGACTCACCTGCACAACAGTCAGTCCAGTCATATGGACTGATTCCAAACACCAAAAATAAGACTGTTACATGGAAGACTTCACCACCCATGGTATTAGTAACATCTGACAGATGCTGTAACAGCTTTTTCTGTAAAATTTGTACCTTAAAAGGAGAGTGAATGTAGAAAGAATCCACTAAGACAAAAATAAAGCGTGAAGGAAAAGAGTTTAGAGAAGTAAGTTCCTGAAGTCTGTGTTATGGTCACAACTACAGCCATTGGTCTGTGCAGATTGTGTCCATTTTTTCTGCAAGAAATATTTGCCCTGTCTCATCTGCCAGTGCATCTCCTGAATTTGTGCTGTGTTTTCTCACCTTGTATACCAAAAATAGCCGAGATAAATCTACAGAAGTGGGAAGCTCTGTGGCAGCTTTAATAGTCTCCATTATTCACCTCCCAGGAACTGTTGCAAATAGACTCTGCACATGTACAGATACAATTGTTAAACAGACCTAAGAACTTACCACAGCCTCACCTGAAATATACCTTAAACGAGCCAAATATTTAACAGGAGGTAACCAACCTGGACTGTGTTTTGGGAGCTCAATCCTGCAAGGTCTGTCTCAATATTCAGTGCAGCCTCAAGCCCATGATACCAGGTACTGATCATGAGCACTAACAGCCTGAGGGTAAAGCTCCCACTCTTCTGCACATCACTGTGGATCCTGGCAGCATAAAGAGAGAACTCAGAGGGCTTTGCAGCACATTTAACATGTGCTATGAGTTTATAGACTGCTTTTTAAGCGTTAGCCTGTTTTCAGATAGAAAAGCGAGTACGTACCACTCCTACCTAAAGTAACCTAAATACTTGCTTGGTCAGACCCAGCTTTAGAGGATAGATCTCCAAATCTGCATAAAAGATAGGCAGTCAGATGCTGTAGCTCCAGTGCCACCAGCTAACATCTACTGCACACAAGTCAAATCATAAGCATCAGTATACAGAGATTTAAAAAGATAGCATTTTTTTTTTTCCTAGAAAAACAGTGTCTAGGACACAAAGTACTTTCATTTAGTTTGACCCAGACATTGGGAAGCCTGTCACATCTAACCCAGAATTAGTGCCACACTGTTCACTAAAATTTGCCATTAATTGCTTGTCCTTTGCTTCCGTAACTCTGCTAGAAATTCAGCTATGGAGAGACAGTAAGACATTAAATATATAGTCCATTTTTTCGGTGTGCATGTTTGATAAAACAATTAGAGACACACAAAAAAGAGTATTACATTCATACAATATTTCACAGGGATACATTAATTAAAAAGGATGACATTTAATAGTGTTTAGGTAGAAATACTTACAAACAAATATTTGGATCACCACCTTGCCCCAGACTCACAAAATTAATTCAAAACACCTTGGTTGCCTTTTAACAAGCTCATTAGAATGCTTTGCTTGTCTGCAATACACAGCACTTTTAGGCTAGAGATGCACCTTTCTATCCTGACAGAGATGTAGGATAGCTATGGAAAAAGATCAGAATCCTGGTTACTTAGCTGCAGCTATGGTGAATTATTTATGAAGTTACTTTAGCCTAAAAATTATTTTTAAAGGAATGGTTCATGTATAGAAAGGCTGTAATTCCAAATAAATAAATAAGCATACAAACGGTGCTAACTAAACACGAGCTAGGATTCAGAAAAAAGGGAATGACATAATAAGAACTTGCACTGGCTTTTGAGGCCAGGCCCTCATTCAGCCAAAGCTGTACTGCAGCAGATCCTCTTTCAAGTACAGAATGGCATGGCCAGGGCTTCCAAGAAGTCCTTCATGCTCCCATGAAATCAAAGGTAGTAACTACACTAAGAATGTATTTTCTGTATCAAGGACACTGCTGTGATTTTTAGCTATCCCATTCCTCTTTTTAATTAGGATGGTATTTAATTATAACTCTGAAAAGCAAATGAGGTCTACTTTGGTCTAATACAGATCTCTTAAGGAGACTGGTAATACAAATGTCTAAGACATAGACTAAGAATGACACAGACCTGATTGTTGCCCTGTGATAACGAGTCTGTGATACAACAGGGTCCCACTGACTCAGATGAGCCCACACTGTGCTGGGGACACCCACAAACAAACCCTTTTTCCCCACTCTGTAAAGCTGTCTGTGTAGACTGGCCGTAATGACTTGGGAAAAGGTGTTATGTAAAGGACAGATTTACCGCTACAGCTCCCAGGACAGCGCACTCCAACACACTACATCTCATGACATAGCCACAGTTGCATGCCATAGGACACAACTGGGTCCTTGAAAGAGCCCTGATTTGGCTGAATTTCAAGCAGATAATATTCATTCTTACTTTTATAGGGATAGTGCCCTACAACAACCCTATTGTGTTATGGGCTTGTATAGGTTCTTTAGTGCAGTTGTGGCCCTCTTTGTCTTCATCCCACAGCCTGTCTGCTGCATAGGATCATGCAAGGGAGGAAGCATCAGGGAAGGTAAGTGAGTGCCTTCCTAAATCTGTTTATCAGGTTTTCCAACAGGTAAGCATTTTCCTGTAATGCTCACAGCCTTTCACCTGTGCCAGGACATTTCTGTGCTATGCATATGCCTGGCAAGCGAGATCTGGAGGTGGCAGAGAGGCTGTAGCACGGCAGTGTGATTGTGTGCAGGCTGACAGTCCCCCAGGGCTCCTACACATTGCTGGAACAGTCTGTGGGATGTGGGGTCAGGGCTGTGCAGGGTACCAGGAATAACTGGGGAAATGCTAAAGATGTGGAACTACAGAGAATCCTAAGAGCTGAGGAATGAAGATTGAAGAGGAGGTATTTTCACAGGGAAACAGGATTAACCATGACATCAGATATCAAAGAATTTTGATAACTCCTCCAACACAGAGATGTTCTTAAACAAGTCTTGGTGTTTAAAAAAAATGTTATAGGACAGATTCATAGGAGTCCCACAACCTGCACTATGCAAGTAATCAAATCACATGGGCACAGTGCCTGTTCTGTCATGGTAATTATGGATCTGGGTATTTATGCCTACAAAAATGGAATAAATATGCATAATCCACTTAATTTTGTTTCATCAGCTGAGCTGCAGCTTTTTATTATAATGATAAATAAATGAAAACCCTGGGCAGAAATGTAACACTTTTGTTATTTCTGTGTTAGAATGACTGTCCAATCTGACAAAGAACAACACCCCTCACTTCTGCCTCTGCTGTAGCCTCAGACTCTCAAAGCAGCTCTTCAGAACCCGCTTGGTTTACAAGGTGTGCCCATAAAGGCAGGAGAGCTCTGAGAACTTCAGGCTGAGCAATCTTAGGTGCTTGAAAGGCTCCTGGAAAGCAAAGAAAGCATTTTCCCCCATATGATTTAGAAGTTGTACCGCTGTTAAGAATTTTGCCTGAGTAAAGTGTGCCTGTTATATATAGCATTGTGTCTCTGTGCGGTGTCAGTGATGTACAGGGGAGGCCAAAAGAGCACTAGATAGGAGCGTGGCTTTGCCAGCTGCTGCTGACCAGCTACGGCTCCTGATGGCAGGACTCAGATGAGAAATGGGAAGGGAATGAAAGCAATCAGAGGAAATGACCACAAGAGCAAAGTGCGCTTCTGTTTTTCTGCCACGCATTATCTACTGAGTAGCGAGAAGAGATCTCAGTTTTTATGTTTTCTTCCTTAGCAGTCCTTCAGCAGAAGAAAACCAACCTTTCCAAGCGGAGGAATGCATACGTACTGCTGAGTGAACTGAAAGGCATCATCAGTAGGGGATTGTCCCCATCAGTAGGGGAGAAATTTAATTCCACGTGTGAATGCAGCAGTGAAAATGCTCTGAAGTTGCAACTGCAAAAATGCTGACTTTAGAACATCAGCAAAATAACTGCAGTGCATTTAGGCCCCAGACTTTCAAACATTTTGGGTCAAATGAACCCATGTGGACTGCTTCCACATGCCTGCTCTGAAGTGTAACAGCCTAAAAGACTGTGCTCTTACTGGATTTTGTGACTTTTTCAAAGGGGGCAGTTGAAAACTTTCTAGTTACAATAAATCACCTTATACATTCTTTGTTTTACGTAATTAAACTTGGTGCGTCCCATTTACTAATTAGTGGGTGTTTTTCTCCCATGCTATCAAATTCAGAGCTTTAAATACTTGCTTATTTCTAGGATAATTCCTCCATCTCTTAAACAAAGCACTTAGATTACAATAATCTAAAACCTTGAAGGGATGGATTTAAGCTAAACAGTTCTCAGATCCACCAAAAAAAAATTGGCCCTTTCTCCCTAATCAGCCTGTTTCCCTTAGTCCAAGTCTCATCCAGATCCCAGATGGGCTCTTGTCTTCCTCCCACACTTGTGTTCCTCACTTCTACTACTGAGTCAGTCCAACCCACCCCAGCAGGCAGCTGCACTGTCACCCAAAATCAGCTGTGCAGAGTGCTGCCACCAGCTTTCCTGCTTGACTCACAGCTTTGTTTGGGCTTCATCTCCAAAGGCCAAAACCATCGCGGATGGAGCATTGCACAGTCAACAAGAGCTCTCCAAGCAGGTCTGGTGCACAAACCGTGGCAAATCCCTGCGGAGCACAGCTGACAAGGAGAAATCACTGTGCCCTGCACATCTTCCAAAATATTGTCTAGCTCATTTTAATTTGGTAGCAATTTGTTAACAGCTCTCAGGAGAACAAAATTAAATACAATTTCATTGTTACAGTTTTAAAACCGATGAGGAGGTTCTCTCTCCTCTAACATGTAAAGCATGACCCCTAAACACAACTGTTCATGAGTATAGCAAAAACATGCATCGGTCCAACTAGTAAGTACGTCACTGAGTATAGCAGTAGTGCTTTTGTAGCACTGAGGGTTGAAGGGCAAGGCAAAGTTTGTAGGCAAAGGTATGTGACAGACGAACTTTCATGCACCCAGTATGTATTCAGCATTACCAGTACACCACTGCTCATAAACCAGGCACGGAGTGCTACAAACCCTGATTTACTGAGGGGCACTGGGCAACCTGTCTCAACTCCTGCTTCATCATCTCTACATAAGACATAACGATACCACACATGATAAAATGCAATGGGATTTCACCAGGAAAAGTACTCCGTAACTGTAAAATGCTGTTGAGGGATTTGATCCATAAGATCTCCCCTCCAATAAAACAAACAACAACAACAACAACAACTATCACTGCATTAGTGCTTCTTGCACAGTCCTTTCCTTCTCTTCTAATCGCAGGACGCTGCATAAGCAACAAAGCTCCGTGTTTAGGAGAAACACCAAACCTCACCGCTTGTTGGGCTGCTGTCCTGGGGCTTTTGCTTGGGTGAGGGTGGGATGAGGGACATGCCTCTGGGGGCAGGTCCGTGGGGCAAGGCGTGGGGTGGAAGCAAGGGGTGAGGATGCAGAGGGTGAGGATGCAGAGGGTGAGGATGCAGGGGCTGTGGGAGCAGGGGGTGAGGATGCAGGGGAGGAAGATGCAGGCGGGGAGGATGCAGGGGGTGCCTCTACCTTTCCCCGCCCGCCTCCCCCGGCCCAGCCCCGCACTGAGCATGTGCACGGCGCCGCTGCCTGCCCCCGCCGGCCCCCGGGGAGGGGTTGGAAGGATCGGAGGGCTCGGCAGCATCGCATCGCTGCCCGGCCCTGCGCCTGCGGGGGGCTCCGGGGGGTGGGGGGGCTCGGGAGAGCGGCGGGGACCATGGAGCTGCGGAGGGCCATCTCGGCCGGCACGGAGGCCGAGAGAGCCGTGAGGCGCTACGGGGCGCTGGAGGAGACGGAGTGGAAGGCGGAGGCGCTGGGGAGAAGTGAGTGGGGCCTGCCCGGGGGCGCTGCGGGGGGTCCTGCCCGGCTCCGAGCGCACCCCCGGGCTCCGAGAGCAGGGGCAGGTGGCGGGGTGAGGGGGGCTGCCCCCGGCCGGGGCCGCTGTGCTGTGGCAGCGGGGGCTCCGGTGTCCCCTGGTGAAAGGGAAGGGTGGCCGCACGTTAGGTCTCCCTCGCTGCTTGCTAGGTGGGGTTTCATACCTGGCTTTTCATAAATGGGTAGCCTGTAATACACCAGCTTTGAAATGTGCGGATGGCAACCGCGTTATTCGCCCTCATTATCTCCGGCAGAGGGTACAGCGCTACGGAGGGTACAGCGATGCAGCGCGATGTATTTAGGAGCTCCACTCATGCCTTTGGTGGAGCAGCTTTGCTGAAATCGTAATTTTCCAGCTAACAAAAAGTGACATAACCTGTCCAAAGTGCTGGTGGAAAGATAAGTTAAAAGATAAACAGTTGCCAATCTGAGTTATCCTCAGGACCTTGTCTTCCCTGATTCACGAGGGTTATTCTGTTTGCAGGACTATCTTCTGTACAACCCAGTAAACCCCTCTCATTGGCAAGGTAACCACTGAGGCAAGAAATCTTACTAACGATCACAAAAAGCTCTGTGCTACTATAACGAAAAATATTTTCTAAGTTACAGCAAGTGTTTGTTTAGGTCACGGGAAGAAAAGCTTTCTGTGCATGTGCTGGGATATCGTAATCTTTGCTGATACCAGGCTTGCCGATACTCTTGTTTCGCGATCTATCTGATGTGAATCATGAAGACTCACCTGGATGCCTTTTAACATCCTGGAGCTTTGCAGCATCCCGGTAGCAAATTTTTGCCAGCACTTCTGCTATGTTCAGGCTTCTCAGCTACTGCTGTGTTTGTCAGGCTCTGTTCTGGAATCATATTTTACCTTTGGGTTTGGTTTTTCAAGAATATGTTTCTGTCTGCCATATGCTGATGACAGAGGTGTAACTTTCCCACTCCAGTGCTTCAGTTGCAGTGTTGGTTTTGTTGCAGTGCCTGGCACACGTTCAGCACTGAATAACTCCCCACTTGCTAAAATGGAATCGAAGACTGAAATTGCTGTTGCCTGAGCTGGTTGACTCAGCTGCGTGCAACAGTTTTGGAGGTCCTCTGACATGATACAGACTTGTGCTTGTCTTATTCTCATAAATAAGTCTGGTTTTGTTGCAGAGTCAGCTCACAAACTGAGTGCAGTGCAGTGCCTGTAATAATAATAACTGGTACCTGGAAGTGACAGGAAGGTTACATCTTGCAAGCTTTGGACAAAAGATCATCTGTTTGGCAGAGGGGAGTGCGGAGGCTGAGGGGGAGGACTGATCTGCTCAAAAATGTGTGCTCAGCATTGAGCTTCCACCCAACTCACAGCTTGACCTGGTACCAGGGTGGGCTGTTGGCAGGGCTGGAACCAAGTGTCCAGGTGTTCGCACCCTGGCTCTGCTGCTGAGCTGCCCTTCTACACACTAGATTCGGTTTAGTGAGAATATTTTTGTACGTGTATAACAACGTAGATGTAGAATAAGAAGTAATCTAGAGGCTGTCTGCTCTTTGAGAAGTAGAAAATTATTATATTTAGAGTTTGCTACAGGAGTAATTGCTTTGTTTGTTTGTAGGCTTCAGCCAAATACTGTAGAAATGCTTTTTATGGTAGCTGTTATATGATCTCATGTCTCTTTCCTATTTTAATGCTAAAACTGACTTCTGGTCAAACGTCTTCATTGATTAAAAATAAAGAGATCTTACTATTTGCTTTATTGCTTCCTTACAGCATAGGTCCTGAATTGCATGGCACCACGACAGTAATCTCCGGAAGGTCTGGAAAAAAGCTGAAAAAACATCATCCGCTTTTCAGTAATGTCATCAGTTAGCCTTTGGTATTTGCGTATCAGTCTAAATATGAAATGCTAAGTGGTATTATTAATGAAAGCAGGAGTCCATTAGTGCATACAGGTTTGCCCTCTTTACTCTGACGATTTGTGTTGTCTTAAACCAGAATCTCTGTGGAGGCAGAACTTGTTAGGTACCTGTACAACAGTCTGCACAATACAATGCTGTTTCCTGGCTGGTGCCTTTGCATTCAAGTGTTGCTGTCTCACAAGGAAACGCACATCTTGATTACGTCAAGTTTTGGTAGTTGTTAGTTTCTACTTCATCTGTTAAATGGAGAGGGGAGCTTTGTGTTAACATCTCTAACTGTGGCATAGAAAGCATTGCTGGTTATTGGCTTTAACATAGACGAGTTACTTCACAGCTGTGAAGCATAGTATCAGGCACATTTCTATTGTACAGTGCTCTCTTTCAGCCAGATTATCCGTGCTTCTTCTGTTCTACCATAACTGAAGATCTGATGCCTTTACATCCCAAGAGGGATCTCCAGTGGGTTTGCATGCACAAATACAAAGTAGGTTGTTTGAAGTCTGTTCTTTAACAAGACACTGGAGCCGCCTTCTTTACATACTGCTTACCATGTACTGAGCAACTCATATGTTTTCTAGTGCATACATGTTCAATGCAGTCAGGCTTGTACACTGAATGACTGCGATAACATGGCTGAGCCTTCTCAATAAGTGATCTTTATGATATAGTCTCAAGGAGTCTGCTGTGAAGCAGAGCATTCAAGCATTTTGGTCAGTCCTTATTATCAAGTGCACAGCTTCATTTAGAATCATCTGTCTTGCCGTCGGCAGGGACTCGTAAATGCCCTGATTAAATAACTGCATGCCGTGCCAGGAAAATCGCCACAAAGAAATGAAGCAGTTTTTTCACCAGCCTTTTAAACATTGCATTTCTGCTTAGCTTTTCTTCCTCTTTCAGTTAGTATGAGGTATAGAAATAAATTCAAAATGCAAGGTGAATGTCTCAGCTTCAGTCAGTATAAAGAAGCAGAAAACCCAGAAAAATGCAAAAGATTATTTTTGATGCAATTTAGTACACCATGAAATTATTTTCATTTGAATGGTAACTGGCTATGAGCTGCCACCCCTATTGCAAAGATCCCCCTTTTCAACTGTTTTTGAGTATGAACTGGCAATTAGGGGGAAGGGGGCCTCAGACCAGCACTGAAGACTGCAGTAGCACAGACAGTGGTCTTGTAGCCAGGTCTTTTCTCTTTGGTGAGGAAAGGGTGAAGAAAAGGCATCTGTGAATGCCCTGGGTTCGGGCGCTTGCTTTATCTACTGGGAACTACTTGTGTCATCATTAAGGCCTGATCTTCTTATCAGAACAGGATGACTACCTCCTAGGACAGGATCTAGCTCGTGATGTTTCAATGTTGCTTCTTAACACTTTATAAGCATTTGAAGAATGTCTGTTGCAACATTACAAATAATCAAGTGGCAACGGAGAAATACATTTGTCTTGCATAGCAAAGATTGCACAGATAGAGTCCTGTGACATCTACCTGTCATTCTAATCACCGAAGAGTAATTAGGATGGATTTATATTAATCAAGTGCCTGTAGGTATTTGTCAGAAAACAGGTAAATGTCAATTTGTTCTTGAATTTTTGTGTCAGCTTGACAGCATTTGGAGATTTAATAGCTCTGTATATCTAGTGTGGACATACTGGATAGTGTGTTGGTTCTTGTGAGACTTCAAACGCACTCCTGCACCTTCATGCTGTATCTGTCCCACGTGACTGTAGAAAAGCAAATTTGTTTGACTCTTAACAAAGGTGGCTGCAGTCTTGATACTTGGTGCGGTGACAACTGGATGTCCTCACTCTTTCTGTCCTGCCTCATGAGAGGGAAAGGGTGACTTGCATTGTCCCATTACACAGAGAAGGCCCTGAGAAATGTGGTTAGAAAGATGCAGTGGTGCTCTGGGCTGTCAAGACAGAAACTGCAGAACAATGCTGGGCATTCAAGAGTGTTAGCATGAGGGACGAAGGGGCTGAAGTTACTACCCACCCTCCCAGTTAAATCCAAACCTGTGTCAGTCACAGCTGTTTCTACCATCTAGCAGTTAAGTATTCAAACACATACCTCTACACCTTCTTCTGTGATGCCCCACAGACCATACAAACTGTGTATTTCAGTACCTCTGGGTGCATTACTGATGAAATACTGGTTAGTAACAGGATGAACCGTGACTCTTAGAGCAGCTACTTCCATGTGCTACTTAAAGTTGGTCTCCAGAGCAGAACCCCTTGGAGATGCACTTTCCTGTCTGGTGAGTCTCCCTATCACATGCGTTTTGTGCTTCCTTTGCTTTTCTACCTAGCTATGGGCTATGCATTTCCAAGGCTTCTCAACAAAAAGGGCAACAAATTTACTCCCTAACTTGTTCCATGGTTCGGAACATAATTGTATCCTGACAATACCTTTGTATCCTACACAGTCCAGCCTGACCTACAAAACACAAACAAACAACTACTCCAATCTCATCAAAGTCAAAGGGGCTAGTTGTAGCAGAAATCTGGCTAATTCTGGATGCTATCAGGGGCAACCCGGCAAAAAAGAGACGTTGGTTGCTAATGCAAAATAGTCAGGATCTTACTGCTCTGCCATCTAGTTGCACATCAGCAAAGGCATTTCTCTCTGCTGCGATGCTCGTAAATCAGAGGGTTAATGACTCCCAAAGTCTCTGTGCCCAACTGTGTGTACCAAGTAGGAAATGAACACTTAAGTGTGTAATGCAGTGTTTATATCCAAACCAGTGCCCATCAATAATTTCTGGAAATGATGAGGCTCAAGTGCCATATTTGAGACTGTTGCTCATGATTTTTTGTATTTCCTTTAAAGATATTTTACAGAGAAAATGCATTAGACCTGGAAAGTAGGACACTTTGAACCGCACACATCATCTATGCTGCTGGTAGCCTGTGGGATTATGGATTCAGTCTCTGTAATTTTTCTGATTATGTTCAGTAATTGATCCCTTAGTTGCCTAGCATGTTTTCATCAGAGTAACCACTTTTTAGAACGTATGTGTGTGTCTCAAGGGTGCTTTATAAAATAGGATTAAAATTTGCATTTGGGATTGGGCATGTGCTGCAAAGTACTGTGTATCGTGCATGAAGTTTTTGGAATTTTCTTGTAGTTACTGAGCACTGTAAAGGTTGGAACTCAGCAATCCTGAATCCCAAAGTGCTTCTTCTCTGTAGCTGAATACGTTCCTTTTTCATAGAAGCCTTCCTTAATACAATAGTCCCAGAGACTCAACGAGTAAATAATGCCAATTCGTTTCCATGAAACACGTTCTGTTATCTAACTACATAAATGATACAGTACAAATGCATTCACAATCCAAAGATGAAAAATGCATGCTTGGAGGGCAAACTATACGAAATCACCAGGAGCACCGTTGGATAATTATTAGTTGCCCTTCAGGATCAGCATTGAAACATTAATTATCAACATTTTGTCAGCTCATAAAGGGCAAAATGTTTGAGAAAATAATCTCGAGAGAATTCATCATTAAATGAGGATGAATGATTTTCAACGAGACAGGTGGCTCATTGCTAAACTCTAATGATTGCAAACACTACCAAAATGTAAGAGGTAATTTGTTACTGTAAGAACAGTAGTGGTTTAAGGATCTTTTTGCTGCCCTGAACCTTCCCCCCTACCCAAGAAGCCTTTACTGATTAGGGATTTAAGAGTTTTTCTACAGGCACATTTGTTTTTTATATACTGATAAAACTGGCATAAAAGATTCTCATTATGAAGTGATTTAATGGTTTTGTTATTTTTTGAAGAAAAAAACTTCCAAAACCAGAAGAGGCATTAACAGCTCATTCTACCACGTAAGTCCTTTCAGTACACAAAGCCAAAGTAAATTTTAGAGTAATGTTACTGAAGCCAAATGAGCAAGACAGTGACCTGGCCTCCCTGCAAAATGACAGAGAAGTTTGACTAACATTTTCTTAAATACAAACAAAATGCGGTTGTGACTTCATTGACATCAACTGAAATTTCCCCAGTGATTTCAGTGAAAGAAAAACTGGGCTCTGTGTGGTTGTCTCCTGGAGTCCTGTTCACCTTGATTCTCTTTAGAAAGCTCTGAGGGGGAGTCTGGAGGCTGCATCAGTTCCACAAGGATTCCCCTGGGGACTGGTGTCCGGCTGCTCTGAGTTGAGCCGCCCAGCCCTCACCTCTGGCTGGGCAAGTCCTGCAGAGTCTCGGCAGGCAGTGGTGAGCATTTGCACCAGCAGGGGCAATGCCATTTCAATCTTGTCTCTGAGCAGTGAGTGATTAGCTAATAGATTGGAGTCCCTATGGTGAGCGGCTGGCCCTCAAACTGTGTTTCACAGAAGAGGAAGCCAAAGAAATTAATTCAGTTACGCAGTTGTGCCCTCTCTCCCCTCATCCAAACTCTAGTTTCTGCCTTCTCTCATCTTCTACTATGAGTGTTTCCTCTGGGCATTGTGTCTGGGAGGGGACTGAAATTATTGCAGTTTGGCAGACTCTAAGAAACAAGGCAGAGACATTTTCCTTCAGGCTGGTACTTGTCTGTAGCACAAAGTATGTGGAATGTTATAGCAAAGGACACAGCCAAGAAAATCAAGATCCATTTGCCTCTGCCTTTTGGTAAGGTGCTGAAATGTGTTGCAATCATAGCATTTCTAGCAGTGATTTCCTACACAAAGAGAAGGTGACAGCCAGCTGTCCGTTTGTGTCGGTGGCAGAGATAGACTGCTGCGTGGCCTTTGGGTCCTCACCTCAGAGACCTCCAGGGAGGCAGTCAGCTCAGCCTCACGTCAGCCCAGTGTGAGCTGTGAGGAAGAATGTATTAGTATATTTAAAGAAAACTGAATCAAAATGAAGGATGCCAAAGCAGTTAACTTGGTGAAAACAGAGGTGGCTAGAGAATGACTCCACTTCTGCAGATGAAAGGCAAATGCAAAAGAGATTTGAGTGCCAACTGTCATCACTGTATTTTGTGAGGTGAAGAGATGGGGCCTGTGCTGCTTTACAGGAGCACACGCTGACGAAGAACCAGCTGGTTTGGGATCTGCTGGCTCCATGGGCTCTGGTGGTTCCACCTTTAAAGAAGGGCCCAGCTTTTACCTGGCTCCCTGGAAGTGCTCTGCCCTGTATGTTAGGGAGCAAGGCCCTGGTATGATTCTCAGCCTGGCCTTCTGCTTTGCTACTGGACTGTGCACCTTGTACGCCAGGGGGCTTGGCAATACTAACATCCAGCTCCCTGAGAAATTACCAGCCTTTTCTCCTATGAAATGTGAAACTCCTCTCTGGGCTTCTGAGGAGCATCTTCTCAATATTTAATCACTTGCTGGAGTGGGAATCTGTTATGTGAAGCAATTTATTTAGTGTCTAAAGCAATTCTCCATACCAGTATCACTTTGGCCTTTACTGGATTAGACTCAGATGTTTATAATATTTATCAAATGGTTTTAAGGGTGCCTAAAATTATCTACCAGCTGCTAGGCAGATGTTTAGAGCACTGTTAGACAACTGTGTTATTAGAGTATCACATCACAGAGAACAGAGAAAGAGAGAAACACACTTTCTAGTACATAATTGGATAATTTCAAAGGAGAATATTGTAAAGATGTGAAATTTAGAAATGTCACTGGCCATTTTGCTCCAAATTCACTTGCAACATATGCGGCTGTTTATCAATTAATGCTTATGGGATATCTTGCATAAAGCCATATATTCCTGAAGAGGTTTTGCAAGACCTAAAATTGAACATTTTGGTGATTTTTCTTTTTTTCTGAAATGAAAAAAAAAAGTAGATAATTTTTTTTAAATATGAAACTAAATAAGCTTTAAAAAACTGAACATAAGCTGAAGCTGGCACTATCACAGCATCAAAACACTGAAGCTTTGTGTTAGGATTACAGGATCAGAAAATGACTCCATCAAGGAATAAAATGGAAAGCCAGGTCTGTTTCCTTTGACCACTGACAAAAATGACAGTAGGAAATGAACGAGTAATTTTTGTTTAATGTTCCCTTTTAATTCTCTGTTACGTAAGAGTAGAGCATGAATTGTTTCATTGGAATGTGCCTTAAATACAGTCTTGCTCCTGAACACACATTATCCCAGATGGGAACGTGCCTTGGTTTCATTGGGAGCTCTGCACCACGGAAGGTACCTACCACAGTAACTAACTGTACCGGTTGCTATTTACAGCCCTCTGATAGCACCGAATCTCACGCAGGGCTGTGGCAGGGTTGGGCACGGAAACCTCTTCCTGAGCCTTCCTGACTCCTGGCTCTCTTCCTGAGCCAGACTAAAATAGCTCCTTGCAGATGAAGGTCCAACCCAGTGCCACTGAAAAAAACTGACAATGAGGGCTTTCAGGTCAGACCTTCAAAGGCAATTTTCCCTCATTTTTTGTGTCTCATTTTCAATCCATTTTCTCATAGAAACGGCTGTCAGATCATATACACTTTGCAAACTTTCCCACCAGGCTGCACACAGATGAATATTCTCCCCATTCTCTGAGGGACACGCTGCTGTGTGAAGTGCACAAGGCAGCGTTTTCAATTCATAACATGATGGGAAAAGGGGAAAGGAATATGCAAAAAGCAATGACAACTACATCATCAGTATCATGATTTATTTGAATGTAAAGTAAGTTTTCATCTCAGAGATTTATTTTGAGAAGGAAAATTCTATTTTAAGCAGTCAGCATGCCCCTACCCTGCATGTAGTGCCCTGCACCAAAGAACAGCTACCAGGAGCTTTATGTAATGCACTGCCTTTAAGATAATTGAAGAAATGCTAAAAAGATAGTCCCTTGTTCTCACACATCTGGCCTCTAAAAACAGGTAACTAATGCAGTTTGATTTCTGGACTTTTTTTTATTTCTGCATTTTTGAGGCACTGGAGGCCACTAGAGAGAGGACAAAGGGACTGACTGGTGGTTGTGGTGGAAGGTGAAGCACGGAGGCATCTGGAGGCTGTGACTAGCATGGTCCTTTTTTTTTTTATATATTCCTAAAGTGATTGAAGAACAGAGGTGTAACAGTGATACAGAACTATAATTGGGGAGGAGGAGAATATTAAGACCTATTTCAAAGCTTGGCTACAGTATATGGAATTATTTCCATATACTGTGATGGGGTTCTGATCAAGGTGAGTGCCAGAGCTCTTGTACTGGCTTCATCTGCGATTCCCACTACATTCAAGTCTTGCCCTTGATTCACAGACATGGTGTGTGCTACAGTGAATGACTGGTCTTTATTCATCTGTTCTCCTTAATTCCTCCTCTCTTTACTTTGTCTCCCTTTGCCTAATCCTCTAAGTACGTTCTTTCAAAGGAAAACAAAACAAAACAAACAAAAAACATCAACTACAAAAAGCCCTATAACTCAAAATACAGCACTCCTACCCTAGAATCATGGAACATCCCAAGCTGGAACGGACCCAAAGGATCATCAGGTCCAACTCCTAATAATACGTTAAGTTAGGCAGGAAGCTTACACACAGAGAAGTCACACCCTGACTTACAAAATATTGTTTGTACACATTCCTAGATTTTATTTCACAGTGAGTACCTGACTCCAGGGTTCTGAGTACTCTAGGCAAAACTACAGTGATTTGAGGGCTGGACAGGCTACACCCAGTGAATATAAAGCACTCTGAGCTTGTATAGTCCAAGTTGAGTCTCTGCAGCAGAAGCATAATGCAACGGTGCATAAACTTCAGGTTAATTCCCTATCGAACGTGAAAGGAATGTATGAGAGCTGTTGCTACAGGAAGACAGGCAAAGCAATTTTTCAAGCATCTTCCTAGTTCGTTTTGTTACACTGATCTCATAACTGCTGATGTACGTTATTTTCTCAGAAACTGGTAACAAATTCTATTGTGTTTACCTTTTATGTAGAACAGTCTGGATATAAAATACCTTGGTGATAATCTCTTACAGTGAAGAAAATCACAGCACTTAATTTCATTTTTTAAAAATTGTGTCTAGTTCACAACAGAGTTAATCTAAGGTGACTATTTCCCTCTGTAAAGCTGTTTCACCCTCATGTTGCAAGCAAAAAAAATCTGTCTCCTTTAAGTCCTCCACACATATGGGCCTCTACACAAAGAACCCTGTCCTCGTAGCACGTTTTTGTTCGCTCTGCACAAGGCAGAAGAGATGTCTTTCAGATGTCCGGTCATGTTTTTCCCATTCTATGTTTAAATAAGAAGGCCACCCCACTCCACTGCCTTCCATGGGAGTAACACAGACAAGAAGCAGGAAACAGAGCTCCTCCTCACAGAACATCCCCTCAGTAATTTCCCCAGGCCTCTTTATTCTGTAGGAAGGAAAAAAGTCCCAGCTAGAAGCCATTTTAGATCTACTAGAACAGATGATCAGAGTTCTCAGTTTCTGGGTACTCCTCTACAAACAGTAGGGAGAGTTTCAAGGAGACTGGAGAGCAATGACATGTCTGTGGGCAAAATCAGGCGTCGGCTGGTGAGCCCAAGAACCAGGCAGCATGGGAGACAGTCACTCTGAGCTGTTTATCTTTCTAACCAAATCCATACTGCAAATGAGCTGAAACCAGATTCAAATAAAACAGCGTGAAATGTTCACAGCAATACTCGAGTATTACTTTATATCTTGCTCTGCATCAACACAAATTAGGTCAGAGATAATCGATTGGGAGAAAGGTCAGAAAAAATGGCACTCACCACAAAGCCCTACTTAATCTAGGAGGTGATCAACTTTGCATAGTGATTTCTGAGGAAACGGTTAAAAGAAAGGTATCCTTTCTTTACGAATACATTTCTATGAAAAAATATTATGTAAGCAATTTAAAAATGAGAACAAGAGATAAATTCATTATTTAATGCTATATGTTTTTCTTAAACTTCTGTACGATCCATTATTAACCTGCTGATAGCAACATATATGGGCAGTAGGCTGAAACAGGTTACAGTGGCTTTTATCTATCTGATATTTTTTTTTGTTCTCTGCTAGTTGTGCAAAGTTTTCATACAAAACCAGGGGAGATATAAACACCTAATGAAATAGGAAAATCTGATTGTAAGGGCAAAGAATTCAATAGGAAAGATTACCCGAGGGGGAAAGAGGAAAAAAGTGAAGGAAGCAATTCAGCTTAATTCATTTTTAAAAAACGACAGATTTCATCCTGGTGGCATCCCAATATTTTACTGAATGACAGATCTGTTTACAACTCTTCTTGAGCTTATGTTTAATTCACACAGGGAATTTCTACCCTTAGGGAACAGAGGAGGAGTCTGGTCTGTCATTTTTGTGGTGGCAGATTCCTAGAGATGTGTATGTCCGGCATACGTCAAAGACCTAGACCTCAGTCTTTGTAATCTGGAGATGTACTGAGATCGGATTCTGGATGCAATTGAAAAAGCTAATTGTTTTTCCAAGACCTCCCTCATAATAAAGCTGGCTTCCTATATAAGAGATCCCTGACTTTGCACTGAGTACTTCTAACACACACAGTCATGACTTTTGCAAAGAAAGGAGAAATTTTTCATTTTCTTTTTTGAAGGGGTGAGGTCACCTATTACTTTGGTACTGAGAATTTCTCCGGGAAGTATTTTAAATGGGACATACTCCTGGGTTGCATATATAATTAAGAAAATCTTTTCCAAGGCTGTGATACATGAGGTAGCTGTTGTTCTGAGAAGAAACAACTGTTCAGGAAAGTCAGCAACTCCCTTTCCGTACCAAAACTGTTCAAATCTTGGCTCTAAGCTGCTTATGTACAGCAAGTCAGGGGCCTCTATCTTCCCCGAAACAGGCAGGTGGGGAATGGGCATGGACACTGCTTTGTCACTCTTCTTGACTGCTGGAAAGATTTGTCAAGTGCACATTGAAATGGAAAGAAGTACGGGAATTTCCTCTGCACTTCCTCCTGAGCCAGGAGGAAGCAGAGAGCACAGCTGGATGCAGAGCCCTTTGGCTGGTGCCCCTCTTCCCATGTCAAGAAAAACCAGCCCCTGCACCAAAGCATCCTGCCCTTCCTGAGCTCAATTGCTGCGGGGCTCTGCATGCAGCAGTTAAGTGCCGAGACAACTTCATGCAACATCAGCTAATTTGCTTCATCTGCAGAGACTTATTTATTTATCTGTGGGTATGGGGAGAGACAAGAGAGAAACCGGAACAGAATATTAGAAGCTTGCTGGGATATTGAAGGCACCCTTCTGTCAGGTTGGGTCGATAAAGGAAGCACCGATCTGAAATACTCTGTGGTACAGCACAGAAAGAGGAGGAAAAATGCCACTTACTTCAGTTATAACAAAACAAATTAGATTGCTTAGTTTCAAGCTGACGTGTTATGTGGTCTGGGGGAGATGCCTTTCACACCTCATCTAAAGCCACTAGCCAAACGTGAAAAATCCTGTTGGCAGAGCATCTGGCAACAACGACTGCAGCACTGATACCCAAACTAGAGTTCATTTAGAATTGGAAATAACAGTAGGAAGTCTGGAAAACATTCTTGCACAATTCAATTACAGTACTCTGTTAAGTCTGTCATAATTCTCTGCAGACCTCATTATATGGACAGCTCTTCTTCAAATCCCACTCCAAAGCACTTGATCCTTCTTTACACACAACAAGAACGGCCAGCTGATACACCACAGGCTGTTTCACAAATGGACTGCAGTAGTCTTGAAGAGAGTTTGTAGCTCAGTTCACGCCCTGTGGATGTTGGAAATCAGTCTGAAATGCTTGCACTGATACTGCAGATGCCCCTCCAGGGTGCTGTAACTGCTCCGAAAACATTCTGTCTCTGAGCAAGTCCTGTTTCCTCTCTGACAGTATATCTGAGGCACTAACAAAGCTCTGTGGTGCTAGATTTTTAAGTCTGATGTGTGGTAGGAACTGTACTGTGATAATATTAAGCAGGATATTGAGCAGTCACTTGCAGACCAGCTTCCATGTGAAGGCGTGCAGGTCATCTGTAATGACCTCATCCCAGTCACCATAAGGGGAAAAATGAGACCTGCTGCATTTAGAGTCTGGATCTTGACAACTGCCTCAACTCAGAAATGCAATTTATATTAAAACAGAGGATTCAGTTTCAGCTGAGTGGAGAATCACATGTGAATCCACAAATAATGTCTCTAGGGTTTCTTAATTCAGCGGGACTTGAGTTTAAAAAGGATTTTAGAAAAAGACATTAATTCCAAACTCCCTTTGCTGTTTTCATGATTCTGTTTTCCTAATTCATATGCATCTGCCCTCTAAGAGGCTGAAGAGATGTGTGCAGCTTTGTTATCATTGACTGTAATGGCAATTGGCTGAGGCATGCAAATTGCCTAGACAGTCTTCGAATCAGCTTCAAAGTAGCAAGGTTGAGCTCTGTAATTGCAATGTCAAAGCCCCTATGGGTTTTCAAGACCCAATCTGTAAGTCTCATTATGGTAATTTATGGTAGTGGGCATAATTCTGCATACCCTGAATTTATTTATATCGGAAGCACTCCCTGCAAACTTCAATCATGTTAAAAAATTCTTTATTTCTGTCTTAATAGTAAGACACTATCAAATCAGGCCTGGGGCTTTCATTTCTTTGTTTATGGGAAGACTTTCATAGGAAGTTAGATTTATCGTATATTTTCTAGGAAACAATTCAATATTAATTTTGGATTCCTTAGGCATTTGTTGTGGTAGACGCTGAAATGCTGGTTTCTGATCTGTAAATATGTTTTGTATCGGCTTTACGCTGCTGCCAGAGGGTGTGCTACTGAGGAAAAGTCCTCTCTGTCCCCCTAAAACTGTCTGTTTAGGGGACTGTCCACAGCATTGTGAGTCACAGATCAAAGACATGATATAAAAATACAGAAAGCTAGTAGAAGTCTCAGTGGTAGAAAAAAATTACATGTAGATAGTAACAATAACGCTATAAAATAGCATCAGATCATACACAGATTTACAACTAGAAAGAAATTATTCTAGTTACAGATTATTAGGTAGCAAACTGTCCTATCATACTGAATCAGTTCCTTGCATAATCGAACACCCTTAGATCCAGGTGGAAGAATGTGAAAGCAGGGACGGTGCTGTCTCAACGTGATAGTTTGATTTGACAAGATGCACACTTATGACTTCTTAAATGGAGAAAGAGTCTGGAGTCTGTGTGGACAGTGTCTGACTGCAGAAACACTGGACCTCAAAAAGCTAAATTCTACCTTAATACTGAAAGAGTAAAGCCCCAGATAATGGTCAAATTATTTTTTTCTGCCTCCTGAGTCCACCATCCTGCAACTGCAGGCAATCACACAATACCTGAGCTTATTCGCAGGACTTCTGTTTGCTTTGTTGCCATGAAAGGAGGACAGTCCCTTAAAAGACCCAAATGCTCTGATCTTATTTTAAAATACCTTTAGTCCATTCATCCAAAGACTGCTTCAGAGTGTCATTGCTTTGGATAGTTACTAGTCTTCATTCTAAATATGTTCTTTACATAATGGCTTACAGCAGCCATTATCATTTAACGTAAGTAATGCTTTCCACTGCCCTGATCCTCTCTTCTTAGCCACCAAAACCTCCATCATGACAAGCAGACAAGTTCCACAATTTTGACAGCATCAGAAGTCACGAGAATGATGAAAATTGAAAGCTTAAGTACAAGATAGAACAAATAGAATTTATCATCCAAATACAGGATGGCAGTAGAGATTTTAAGTTATATTAAGGGTGAACCTGAATATCACATTAAGTCCTAAGCATCACATCAAATTTCCTACAAGCCCTCGAGACTGATACAGATTTACAGGATCTTCACTGTCAAAGAAGGATGAACAACTACTGAGAGAGGAGCTGTTTTCTCCAGATACCTTTACAACCAAAACGATGTCTTCTATGCATAGAGTAGTTTCTTAGACTACAGAGAGCTTTTTCCTGGGGGAAATGTAAGATTAAAGGGTTGTATAATTAGAAACCCACTTAGGAAATTGGAACTGTCATAAATTGACAAAAGACAAAGCCAAGAATAATTACGGCTTGTAAATTTCTCACGATTACAAACAAGACAATTTAATTTATGTTTTTTTTAGAGGCAAGATCTTTATAGATTTACCATTATGGACTTGTGCTGGCATCTTTAAATAGGGAACATGGTCAGAAAATGGTCCCTAAAGTAGAAAGTTGGGACCATCGTTTAACTATAAAACTCAGAGTTAGTAAAGTACTGTAGACCATGCTTAATTAATCATCACTTTTACTGCCTGAATGTCTACTTCTGTTTGGAAATACATTGGATTAGAAAACTCAAAGCAGAATTTATTTCAGGTTCAGTTTTTAAAACAGCCTTTCTTCACTGCAACACTACTGTAATATAGAATAATATGTTGTAATGTAGAAATACAGCATAAAAGATGCAGAGCAACGAAGAATTTCATTCGGGCATTGGGCAGGTACAGGCACTTTCTTACACATCAGACATGAAAGGAGTCACTGTGTGCAGTATTTCCAAGTATGATACCATAGAAACCGAAAAGACTTTGAGAGTTAGAGGAAGGAGTTAATATTCAACATTGTGAATCTGGAGTTCACATTTCAAGAGAAGTCTCAGTGAGACCACAGTGCACAAAAGCCTGAAATAGGAAAGAATAGACTGCTGCCGACATGCTTTTTGCAAAGGTAAATAATGAAAAATAAAAGGTCAAAGCTTGAAGATAAGAACGAGAAAGTACAGGATATGCTACTCAAAGAGAACCTTGTGATAACAAGAGGCTCTTTGATATGGAACAGAGGGCAGTGATTCTGGAAGTGCAGTGGGCAATCACACACAGTGCTTTTTATAATCTCTGCTTATCTAATTTTAAAATTGGGTCATACAATAGAGAATGAGACTTTTGAAGTGGAAAGTCAGGTTGTAGTATGTCTAGACTGTAGATCTAACTGTAATGATTTAAAAAAAATAAAAATTAATGGCCTGGACAAAATAAATCCCAACATTTTAGTTGTGCTGTTGCACTCAGACCACAGATTACTGTTTGAACAGATCCATTTCCAGTCACATCAGATGAATTTAATATGCCTTGGAAGGAATTAATACGGCAAACAGCATGATCTCTGGTGTTCTCTACCATTAATTGGTTTGTTTTCTGGTCACCACATGGTAATTTAAAGACTAATTCAAATTCTGTTGAATTCAACAAGATGGTGAATGTCAGTTCTGTCCTGGGATTTTGCTTTTTTTCTGACATTCTTCCTTCCCTCTGCTTTCACCAAAGGTTAGCACATCACATCCCAGTTCTACAAAATTCATCAGGTTGTTAGTTTTAGGCGCAAAATACCAACCGATTTCTACAGATTTCTGAAAAGTTGAGCCTGAACTTCCAGCACTTTTTCATGCTTACTCTTCTTCAAAGGCAAAATAGTTGCATGCCTAGAAAGGCAATTTAAATATGACACATGCAAAAAGAAGGAAAAAAAATAAGCTGATGTGAAAGACTCTTGTTGATTTCAGTGAGTGTTGTCTTAGGAGAAGGGACCTGCAGGGCTGATCATCTCCACAAGACAAATTCACGCTTTCCTGTCCCCTTGACCCAACTCTTTTTTCCCTACACAGCATATATGGTGTAGGGCTTACCACTCATATTTCTGCATAGAAGGAAACTATGGTTTGGTTTTGTTTATCATTTTTAGCATTTTAACTGCACATACTAAGTCATGGTAGCTGATTAGTAGAAAACAGGAGGTAGTAATTCATATATTATGACAACAGATTATCTTTGATATTCAGTGTTGAATATTAAATAAGACTGAGAAGTGGTCAAATATTGAATAAGAAGAGAGATTAATAGAGTAAAAATAATAATCTTATTATCAACCCATGACTTCTTCCAATGTTTCTGATATTTAATTCAGAAAAAATCGAAACAAACCTTCCACAGTGCCCATATTGGGCATACGGTAAATGTCTTTTTAGGTTTCTTGTGCCTTTCCTAGTCTTTACTAATGCTGCTAATATGTCCTACAATCACATTTTGTCATTTTAATTATAAAAAATAGCTATTTCCATAAGAAATCTGTGCAAAAGCAGCTATTATCCTAAGGGACAACAAGTGTTTTTTATTCTCTCTGGTTGCAAAATAAAAATATTTTCACTGCAGCTGATGCTGCAATAGTGCTTTTCCCACTGAGTCTAAGCATTACTATAAAAGCAAGTTTTCCTTTCGTCCCACAAATGGCAAGTTTAAATGTGTGATAATTCATTTGGCTCATCTCAGAGAGGTGTCATGCTTCTCTGCAGGTTGTAGCAGAGTCTCTCTACAGACAGGAATTTATCTCTTGGTTGTGGAATTGCTGAATGGGCTACAGACATGAAAAGACTGCTCTGGTCTAGCTCTTTATCTCAGAACATAAATGATCTTGAAGCAGAGCACCGGAGAGCTGAGTTGCCCAGTACTCTGACATCAGGTTTACTGGAAACAGCCACACCACTGTTCCCCATGAATATCACCCATTTTCTTTTTCTCCTTCCCCAAATGACTGTTCAGGAACAGGGATATTTGGTGACCGTGACATGCCCTAACATCCTGGCATTTAATCAGCCTTCAGTATGCATCTGGCACCTTCCTGCCAAAGGGGTTCCTTAGGGCTGCCAGATTTCACAGCTGCCTGTTGTGAAGCCAGGCTGTAAGGCCAATCAACCAGCCCAGAAGTCTGCCCTGAGACATGGAGCACGAGAAAAAACAGCCTTGGGATTTCCAGGTGCCCTGCTGTCTGGCAAAGATGTTGGAAGCTTTCATGCTTGGTCCAAGCCAGTATTTCAGGGCTCCAGGATTACCTCCTGTGCACCTAGGAGCTGGACTGCAGTCACAACTTTTGCTTCCAGGGCTTTCTGGCTCTGCAGCAGAGAATTCAACAGCTCCAGAATGGCAAGGCTGCTCCGATTCCCCATTCTCTGACAGAAAAACAGGCTCCTTGCACAGATAGTTAATTCCCTTTGAGTTGATAGTAAACGTACTGAATCCAAAATATATCCCCCGAATACTCTGAACTCCACTTCACTGGCACACTCAGTTTTGTCAGAACGTTTCTGGCCACCATTACTTGCAAGAACAAAGCACATCCAGCCACCTGAGAAGGATATCTGCTCAGACTGTGTAAACTCCAAGTGCATGTCATGGCGCCTATGTGCCACTGATTCCAAAATAAGTAACGGTGTTGCTCAGCCCATGAAGAAGTATTAAAAATGGATTCCAAAGCTGTAACAGCCACAATGAGAAAGAAAAGACTTCAGCTTCCTGCTAGATGTAAAATTCAACTCTGTCATCTCCAGTATTCTGTGCTATCAATGGAGGCAAAGTGATTCTGAGAACTTTAGCATGTATAAGGGCAGTAGAATATTACATTTTTGCTCTTCCAGTAACGGTCTCTGCACACTACTGCCCTCTTTAGAGATAACTATTTCCCAGTGCTAAAACTCATCGGGTACGTGCACTCCTGTTGCCTTGATGTTGCCTATTAGCTGGTTACTGAGGCCTGATACAACCAGCAGCGTGATTCCAATGTTTACTAAATTGGCTGTCATCACCAGTCTGTCTCCAGTGCAAGAGCTGAAACAGGAGGACCAAGTGACAGGTAGAGGGAAGAGACTGCCCTGAGGGAGAAGCCTGCAGCATTTCCTAGGCTAACCCACTGAACTGGTCTGTATTCTGTACTCTGCAGGAGGAAGACTGGCTCCTGGGATGTGTGTAGGGGGGCCTTCATCTCAGAGGCATTGGGACTCAGTACAGAACTTTTCATAACACTGTTCATGGAAGGAGAAAACGTGAAGCACCGAGTTTATGTAATGCACGTAGTAGCGGTCAATATGGCTGCACTGCTGTTTGAAACAGACGTGCAGTGATCTGGTACAGGTTGCTATATTCTATAGTTACATATGTAGATTCTGTTGGAATGTTTCCAGCAATCATCAAAAGAAAGGGAAACCCTGATGAAATGAGCCTTTTTCCAAGGTTTGCTGCAGTCCTGAGAACTACTTCCATTTCTTACTGTAGGGGGAGGATCAGCACTGGGTACAACAAAGGCTGGCAGCTCTAAAGACCAGGTGAGCCTTGTGCTGAGAGTCATGACAAGGCAGGCAGGGGCAGCATCCTCGCTGGCAAGGGTGCACTCCAGTGGTGTCTGAGCAAAGGGACAGAGCAGGTCTGGTGACAATGCCCAGGGCCAGCCACAGGCCAGATCTCCAGACAAAACCTCCAGTGACAAGGCAGCTCCAAGTGGGAAGTCAAGTCCAGGTCTTGGAGGGAGGGAGTGGGCAGGGAAGAGTCTCAGCTTGAAATCTGCTGCTGAGCAGAAGGAGGGGAGAAGGACAGGGAACCTTTGCTGAGGCCTCTCAAGGTCAGACACCTGCCCCATGTCCAAACCAGCCGTGAGCCCAGAGCGGTGAGATGTGCTCAGAGCCGTGACAGTTAGGTCACTTCCACACTGGAACTGTCCTGTACCACCTTCACCCTTCCCTCAGTCTCCCCATTTTAAAATGCCTGCCTGTCAGGGAAGCCAGGAACAAAATACATTGCAGCTGCTTGTGCCGTGTTTAGCTATTGGCTATATTTATATGGTAATTCCAGCATAAAACACTGAAAAACACCATTCCACAGACATGCCAAATTTAATCATTGATAGGATTCACAGTAATAGAATGCTGCAGCAGGCTAGATTAGGAATGAGTAATTAGATGTAGCTTTTTCTGCATGGGTTAGTTATTTGCCACTGCATCCTGCCCTAGATGAGTTAAATTAAAAAGAAGGGAAAAAAAAAAAAAAAAAAAAAGAAAACAACAAACACCATGGTATGTGAGCCTCTGATTACACTTGAGACAAAAGTAAATGGTATAGTAAAAGGCCTGGCTACAAGACTACTCAATCATGCCTCCAGGTGACAAGCTAGTGACAAGCTGCATGAACAATCTGATAATCTGATTCTTTTCACATGAATGTTTTTTATCTGGAATATTTTGTACTATACCAGTTTATTTTTCTGCATTATGCAACTATTTCAGTTTCCACCTAGCAATCTTTTTTTTAAGTTGTACCATCTGGTTCTCTTTTCATCTGTCTCTAACCTGCGCCTCCTGCTTACTTCTGCTCTGGCTCATCAACTAATAGCGGTCTTGAAAGTCTTGATTTTGATACCTGAAACAGCACTGGGAGTTGCTCAATTAGCATTTAATATACTTCAGTGAAAACAGATCAGTTTAAGAATTTCATTCAGTTCTTGAGAAAGAGCAGCGCTGACCCAAATTTGGAACAGAATTTAGCCATTAATGGTATTTTAACAAAGATTATTTTATTATTGGACAATTTACGGGAGTGGAAATAGGCCTCAAATTGCTCAGTTTAAGTCCAGTCTGGAACAGCAGTGACTTAAAATCATTGTCAGCTGAAGCACGGTAGCTGGGTGGGCTGAGCAGCAGGTTTGTTGCTCAGTGGTGTTTATGTTTGAGAAGCCATGCAACTGGTTTGCACTTCAATCCTTTCAAGAGCTCTCAGAAGTCATGGATTGACTAAACACAATCTCACTGAAGATACTTCCTTCATATCAAAGATGAAGAGGAGTGGCAGGGAAGCTGGGTCATTACCCTTACCTTTGCTGGAGCTCCTCTGCTGCTAAATGACTAGGATGATTCTTCAAGACTGAGTGAGTGATTGATGGCTTCCAAGTGCAGCAAACTCATGAGCAAGGGAGAGGATAAGCAATGTCCTGAAGAGGTGCTGAGATTCAGCAGACCTTGGCTCTGCCACAGACTTGCCATGTATCCATAAGCAACTCAGCTCTTACTGCCTGTACTGCGAAGTGGGCACTGTTACAGGTTGATTGTTGGTTAATATGACGATGCTATCAGAATAACAATGACATAGTTTTGGGTTCCTAAGGCATGGGTTCAGGACCGTTTGCATTACTGATACACCTCACATTCTCCACGTTCCTGACTTTGACAAAGATGATGATAACAAAACCCTGAAATTATAATTAAACCAGCTAATGGTTCTAGAGCACAGGGAGCTGCTCAGTAGACAAGAGGGTGCTTTCATCAAGTGACAGCAGTAGGATTTCTGCTGATGGTTAATTTTTCCATACAGCATTTCTTACCAATTTGTCTGAAACTATTGACACCAGGTACAATGTGTTCTCCCATTTCTCCTTCTGTTGTTTCAGGCTTCTTTTAAAGTTTTCTTTGTACTTATCAACTCAATAAGCATTTTATTTTTTGTTGATTCTCATCACAGGTGGCTAAATGTTCCATTTCTCACTGGCACACTGAGGATGCAGTGTGATCATTAAGTTAATGCCCAGTTTAAATATACCAGTCTACATTTAAATTGAAGCAAAAATATGCATAAGTAGCTTCCTCTTCAGTCCTGCTCATTATATGTAATAGCTTGATAATTTCATTTCTATGTAGCAATTATTTTCATGTTAATATCCTTTTGTGCATACAGTAATAATATTTTACTTGTTTCTTTGTCACTGAAAATTATCCTGGAGATTGTAGAGCTCAGAGAATAGTTCAGTCCTGTCACTAGCTGTGACTAATCTGTGGTGCCTCCACTTTCACGTTATGAATTTTGTCTCATTATCGGAGACAGAGCTTTGATTTCTGTAATAACAATATATGTGAAAAAATAGTTGACTAATGCATGCCAGCTCTAAACAAAATGAAAGGTTTCTCCTTTCTGTTATGAAAAGGCAAGAGGCTTCTGTGTGAAGCTGTTCAGAATCATGTCTCAGAGCACTAAAGGTGTCGGCAGAGCCAGAACTTTACTCAAAGCCTTAACAACGTTAACATATTATTTCCCAAGAGCTTTCATCACAGGAGCACAAATCATTTTCTGAATAATAATTATCCATTAGGATTGCTGCTGCCAGGTAGGCCAGTTACCCACAAAGTTAGAAGAGAAATTCATATGCAAACAGGTGAAGGTGTGAGGTGGGAATCCTGATCTCTTCAGAGGCTTGTATTTCCAGAGTATCTGCACACTTGTGCTGTACTCTTTCAGGATTTTCAGGAAATACTGCCTGCCTTAATGTGTACTCTATAGAGAGGGCCAAAGTGGGTGGCATACTGCAGCATTGTTGGGTTTATCAGACCTAGGGACTCACCTATATAAAGTAAATTAGCAGCTGCCAAAGGAGCTTACTTAGTCTTTATGTGTTAGGAAGGGAGGTCTAGATAAAGCTGGAGATGCAAAATGACTTCATTCCTTATCAGCGTACAAGTGAACATGCATAAAGCAGGGCCAATATCCTTCAGTCCCATCTCCTTGGAAGACCATGCATACCCATCTAGAATTGGCTGTTAATCTCTTCTAGCACCACAGAATCCCATGCTTAGATCTCTGCATTCTCACCTTCAAATACTTTCCTATGTCAACTGCCCTGGATTTTTGTCTCGAAGTTGCCTTCATCCATCTTCTTCCTAATACTCCTTTCAGTCTGAAATCTCTGTGAGAATTAAGTTCTTTACAGTAATGCTCACAGCACACATGCTGCTATGGAGATAAACTCCACTACTCCTTCTACGTCTGTATTGTTCTAGCTGCATCTCTAAGTTCAGAGACAGGTTGTGAACTAAGATCTTATGGTTTCTATATTTATTTCCCTCTACTTTCAAACCTGTGGTGCCTTGCTTATATTTTTGATTATTTTGAAATCATTGCATAATTTTGGATAGCTTTCAAGACTATTTTCTCTGGTTCAAACACACGTTGAGTGGGATGTGAAGGAGAATCTGTGACTGTTCTGCAAGAGGTCAGACTAAACTACTGCTGTCACAATAATTCTTGCCTTGTCTCTAAACACATACGGCATAAGGTTTGTCCATGATTTCCCTCCTGAACTACTGAAATCACATTATGATACCTGATCTGATCCAAGGGGTAATACTGTGGCACTTAAGCTACAGTTGCAGAGTGGAAATAAATTAGTTCCTTTTTTCTTTTTTCTTCTTTTTCCCTATTTCCTGAGCTCTTGAGAACTAATTTTAAAATGTATATGCGTATATCTGTGTGTGTGTGTGTGATACTCATGGCTTATCCTTCTAATTACTGGTATTATTAGCTTTATTTCATGGTAGCATCAGAATAACTTTCTATATCCTGCTTAATATTTTTGGAAAAATTATTTGCATCAAAGCTAACTTTGCTGCAGGCAGTTAAAATAACTCCACAGCACTGAAAAGCAACAAGGGGCAGAACTACACTTACAGATCTTTGTCCTAGTTTCTAGTTTCTTTTAAATGCTGTCTGATAAAACATCTCAAGTACTGTATTATAATTGTGACCACCTCTTAGTGGTAGGACAGCACTTAAGTGCTCTGCTGTTAAGTTCCAGACTTCGCTATAGCTCCTCATTCCCAAACGTGGTTGAGGGTGTGAAGGGAGGAGTCTGGATACAGTCCCTGAGGGTGTTGTCACTGGGGCTCACCCTTCCTGAAACATGTCTAGAGGCTCCACGTTTTTAAGCTTCTATTTGACCACCTAAGTTCATGGCTGGGATTTCAAAAGACACGTGAGCTTTACACTGTGGAGCTAGCCATCAACGACAGAGCTGAAACAAGGCTTCTTACGACATCTAGCCTATACCTCCAGTAAATATGCTCCAACAAACACAGTGATTTCTGATAGGAAATTCCATCTTCTACAGGCAGTAGTTGTGTGTTCAGACACACAAGATAGGCTTGCTTTACCAACAATTTTGCAATCCGAGTTTTAAAAACAACTGCGGAGAAATGGCTGTTCTCTCATGAGAGAGATTGTGTCACTTCTTAATATTTATTTATCCACTTTCTTCATTATGAACCGAAGCCAAAAAAAGTAGACAATATAACTTAAAAAAAAAAATAAGCCACCAACAAACAAGCAAACAAAAACATTAGGGTCAAATTTATTTTCCTTATATCCTCCAGAATTTCTTTAATTTGCTTCCATTTTGAGAGAACAGCTGTTTGTGAACTACGCTGATGCAGAGCTTGTATTTGCTGAGACTTTGTAGTTCTGTTCCTACTCCAAATTTCTGTCAGAAATTCCTCTCAGCTTAGTCTGTCATGAGAAACTTTGGATTTTGTCTCATAATAATCAAGCAGCTTTTTGTCTCCTGTTTTCTGCTTAGTCATGGATGATACATTTTGACCTCTCCATTTTTTATTTTTCAAACCAATAGGGCTGAAACAGGCCTGCTTTCAGGGGTATGTCTGCATTTGGGTACTAAAATATGCAGGCACTCAACATGTTAGTGTCTCAAATCCTGATTAAATTAAATTTTGTTTGAAACAAATCAGTGCCCTCAGTGGGAACACTCAGATCTATGAAGAATTAGGCCCTGTGTCATTTCTATCCCCATCTTTGGCTCTTCTATAGTGGGTCTGGGCTGTTGCTCACACTGAGATAGTGGAATAACACAGAGAGTTCCAATAATTAAAAACAAGAAACCTGCATCTTTTTACATGGCCTGCACTTGGGCCAAGACAAGACTCCAGAGTTGAAAGTAATTGCTTTGAATTAGTTTTGTAGCTATGGCTATACTTGCAGAGTTTGTGGTGATACCAGTTAAGGAAGAGTAGCTGGTTATGCACTGGGTTAGGATTCCCCAGAGGTGTGATGGATTCTGACTAGAAATTAAGTCATTTTGGCTTAGGGATTCTTTGACTGCAAAATGATTACATCGAAAGTAATAAGCAAAACAACAGAGAAAGCAGTCAATGTAGCACTCAGCTATTCTCCACTACTTGCATTAATTACTCCATAGCCAGATAGCTCCGTGATTAAATCCACATTCCTAAAAAGCCCTGTTAAGACAATTGGACTAGCTTCATTCATTTTCTCTCTTCTTTCACACACAGATCAACTTGACATAATTTCAATGGCTGAAACAACAATGATGCCTGAGGAAATTGAGCTAGAGATGGCAAAGATCCAGAGACTTCGGGAAGTCTTAGTCAGAAGAGAATCAGAACTCAGGTTTATGTAAGTATCAATTCTTATGGGAAAATACTATGCAAAATTAATCAAAATAGGAAAGGATGCTATTTAGAAGACTTTAATCTGCTTGACATTTTAAAAGGAAGAAAGATAAAGAGCATTCCAGCTAGGTGAATGCTTGCAAAATGCCGCTGGGAAATTATTTTTGTAGTTGCAGAGGAAATTACCTTTTCTATTCAGCATGATTTGCAGACTGTATAAAATGGATCTATTACTTACGAAAGGAAACTTTAGCGAAGTGTGTGTCTACAGAGCATATTTTTATACCTGACTTCAGTCCGTTGTGGGAATGATATTTGTCTGAAACTAATTCAGGCTTTGCTCCTCACTTCATTAGTGGTCTTAGTTCCTGTCACAAGAGAGCACAGTGTGTTCTGGACTAACAGCAGCCAAGGTTTGACATTTGTTAAATGGAAGCTATTAAGTTTTGATCACAAAACACATTTTGATGCATCAAATTAAATAGCAATATTCCATGAGAGATTTTCAAAACTGCCAAAAGGGTCAGGCATAGGAGCCCCACTAAAGGTTAATGAATATTAATCCCATTCTGATGATGAAGTCAGTACGGTTTATATTCCTTTATCACTAAATTTAGAAGATAAGGACTTATTAATAGGGAGTATATTATTTTGAAGTCCCATCTGTCTTTGAGTATTGGAGATCAGAAACTAGCGCCTTTGCTGACAGGCCAACTGCAGTAGGTCTAAAAACCTACTGAACACCATTTCTTGGCAATAATGAAGCTACATTACCAGGAAAAAAAAAATCTTGCAGAATCACAGAATGGTTTCGGTTGGAAGGGACCTCCAGAGATCATCTCTTCTGCTTGTAAGGTAACAAGATAAGACTGGCACTTTAACTATTATTACTGGAGGTTAATTTCAGGGCCCTGACTTACATGTGCTGCCAGAAGTAGGAAGCTTTACCTGCAAACAGCACAGAGCATATATACAGTCACTGCTTAGAGATCTTTGGAAATAATGACTGGTTACAGTTACTCTGACCTTTAACAATGCTGTAGTGCTACAAATAAAGTAAACAAACCCAGTTTTGTCATACTTGCTCCTGGTAATCAAGTTAGTACTTGATAATTGGCTTGTACGTAAATTTAATCTGAAGAAAGCCACATCGCTGAACCCTACAGTTCTCTTAACATTTTCTATATCAAACAAAGCACTGGGACAGAAGTAAACTGTCCCAGTGAATGAAAGCCATGGTAGACACCAGCTTGTCATATTTCTGCATGTTCTCCCCTTGTTCTATTTGTTCTCATATCCAGTCTGTTCTTTTCATTTCCCCTGTGCTCACACTCATCACACTCACCCCTCTGTATTGCTTGGCAGGTATTGCAGTAATGAACTGAACACAGAGGAGCCTGGTTATTGAAAAGGGAATATAACTGACATTCGTTCTGTGCACAGTGCTTTTCCTGCCTTAGATACCCAAACACGCCCTGCCTAGAGCTACCCAGGAGGAGTCCCCAGCTGTCCACTGTCTCAGTGAGCAAAGCTTTTCTGAGCAGCTGTATCAAAGTCTCCACTAAGGCTGGCCCTAGGTATTAGCAAAGCAGGCAGGTGACAGGGGCAGCAACTGTCAGAGGTGGCTCTACTACTTTGTATTTCCTAAGTCCTGGAAAGCTAAGCTGATTGCTGCTGCCACTGCCTTCAGACCGAGGTCTGTGCCACAGCCCCTCTCATTCCTTCAGCAGCAGCACACCAACTGTTCCAGGGATGTTCACCCATGTTTCTAGCCTGACTCCTCCCTTCTCTGTCGCACAATGTCTTGGCTCTGCTCATTAATTGTTCAGGAAGTAAAATTCAGTTTGTTAACACCACAGAGTAAAATGGTGAGATACATCTGTCTGCACTGGCACTCTGCTTGCAACCCAAGACTGCACTGATCATGATTTTTAAAGCCCCCTGTAGGTTTCCTATCTTTCTAAGCCCATTTATAACAAGCAAGTTCTTCATATTGGCTGTACTGTATGTGAAACAAAAAGCAGTCCCTCTCACACAAAGACCTCCAGAATTAGAACATGCTTCCCTTAATACCCTTTTGGAGTCCAGAAAATTATCTATTTGACTTTTGTCTAATTTGTAAAAATGTTTTTACATTTTATTCCTGACAAAAACAGTGAATGGGAAGGATGTTGCTAGTGGTGCCCAACTAGTGTATAAGCAGCTGTTCTTTACTGCCTTTCATTCTGAGTAGTTTACAATGACAGGGGCCCAGCTGTATTTGTCTTTTAACAACATATATTAACCCGAATACATTAACCTCCTGCTGAGATTAACAGCACAAATCACAGTTACCTCAGTGGTCCAAGTTTTGTACCTGTTTAGGCAAATTACATAAACTCTCATTCATAGACATACTGTGGAAGACTTTATATGTGGCCATATTTACTGCTTTTCAGTTATTTCCTGAAGTAGTGGATTGCCAGTATACCAAGACAAGAAGTCTGTATGTAGGTCATGAATTTTAGTAATTAGTTTCTCTTGACAGGACTGGATTCTCCAATGAATGACCTATAAAACCAACTACATGAAACTGCACTGTGTCAGAAAGGTTTAAAACTCACTTGGCTTTGAACATGTGGCTGCCAACTAGTACTGCTACACCTGTGCCCAGACCATAGAATTGAAGATAGCATTAATGAGAACGAGATCGCTTTAGTTTGTATGCCCACTTTAGCCTTTTGTTCTATTATAACAAAGGATAAGACATACATATAGTAACAGAGACAATGTGTGGTATGTTTGTATTCCTGCTGTTTTTTCTCTCATGCTGTTAGCAACAGAATAGAAATTCTCTTCATTTAAACTGGGTGTTATTTAGTTCTTACAAAAGCATGAACAATACGATGCACTAATTCCATATCAGATTACATCTGTATCTGCTTTTTAAAAAATAATGGTTCATTCTTCTCACTGTTTCTCTGTATTACTTATTTTTTGCATTCACATGTAGCCAGATCCTAAAGCTAGGACAAAGTATATTGTAGCTGTTATTTAAAGGAGAGGAAAAAAAAAAAAAAAAAAAGGAATAAGCTAGAGGGTTTACACTCTGAGTGTATCACAAGCCCAAATGGTGGTTGTGGCTCTCCCCTGTTGGAGGCATTGCAGCCTGTCAGCTTTACTTACACACACCAGCAACTACCACAGTTCTTTTTTCACTATACAGATACTGTATTTTAACAATGTTTACACTTAAGAATAAGGAAACAAAACACCCCAAGCCAGACCTGTTGTTGACAGAAATTAGAGCAAGCCTTTCCCCTGTCAGAGCCACGGAAGTTTAATCTATGGAAGTACCTTGCTCTGGCAGCTAACTGAAATTACTGTTTACCTTGAAGAAGATGCACAAAGCAGACCAAGGTGCAATAATAAAATTCACCTTCACTGATGTATGAAACAGCTTTGCAACAAGACTTGTTATGTTCTAACAGTTATGTCAACATTTTGCCCAAACAAATGCAGTAGCCATAAAATAAGGGCATTTGGCAGAGAAATGCTCCAGGTTAGCATAACAGACAGTACAAAAACAAACAAACAAAACCTAGCAGTGTGTGGATGCTCAGCAGGCCTGGTGTCAGTTTGCATTTTCTCAGTCTTCCGTGCATGAACCAGCTAAATTTTCCTGCTGCTATGCAGGATCATCAATATAACGTAATATTCTTTAAGGCAGTTTCTCAGCTGTGATCTACATATTATATCTCTCAAATTTTCGAAGATCTTTTTCTGTTCAAAGCAACGTGAACTCCAGTGAGGGAATATTTAGCAAGACATACAGATAACTGCTCGCTTTTAAAGTTAAGGCAGGGAGACCTTATTTTAGTTGGTGTTAATATTTTGAGGCACATATTACCTTCCCCCACTGAAGAAAATAACACCAATGACTAATGCAGTCTGTAGGACAACAAAAAGGATAAAATGAAATATGTTGTTCTTCCATCACTACACAAATGTTACATCATGGTACTCACAGTTGGTATCACTTCAGTAGCTAGAAATCTTTACTAGATAGTTCCTCTTAAAAGCTTTAAAAGGGTCACTCAGTAGGGGTGAAAGAAAGAGTGGGATGGTGAAGAAAGAAAAGACAGATACTTAATCATCATTATTAAGTCAAAGCAAGACCTAAAGTATCAGAGGAAGAGAATCAGGCAGTAGAATTAAGTTTAAAAATAAATGGATTTAACAGTATCAGACTTAAACGGTGATATTCAGTAGTGTTCCAAAGTCATCTCATACTATATATTTATCTTTTTTTCTAATACAAATCTAAGCAGGCTCTATTCAGTATCTGATCTGTTAGCCTATGTCTATCAAACATATCAGTAATTCAACAGACCCAGATTTTCAATTTTCTCAAATTAAAGTGAAGAAACTTACAATTATATTTGAAAAAAAAAATATAAAAAAAAACATCACACAGATTTCTGTAACCAAGTATTGAGTTAAAATATCAAAACTTTATTTATTTATTTACTTTTAATGAATTTCCCCCCTTTTTGCTCCACTTCTTTGCAGTGGTGGCACTAAATAAGCAAGTTACCTTATGCTCTATTGGAAATTAAAATTACTTACAGTTGCTGCTCTGGGCCACTGAAAGATTTGTCTCTTCAGGAAGAAGGTTTCCACCTTTTGAAAGAGATTTGGGTACCCAGTCAGCAGCAGTCACTCACATGATACTGTAATCAATCACAAAAGACTTTACCTACCTGCAGGTTCATGGTTTGGGTTAAAGAAGGGAAAAGGCATCAAAACTTCCTTTAATGAGAGACACCCTTTTATTTTTCAAGTTTAGAAGGAGTCCTTCCACTGTGAAGCCACAGGAGGCAATACTACCTGCCTACTGGATCTCACAGGCCAAATAAACACTGTGTCTTTCTATGAGACAAAATGGCTGCCCAGTCTGTGGGAACTCAACCACACAGCACAAAATGGCTGCCAGTTGGTGGGTGCTCAACCACACAGCACAAAATGGCTGCCCAGACGGTGGGAGCTCAGCCACACGACACAAAATGGCTGCCTAGCCTGTGGGAGCTCAACCAGGTAGCACAAAATGACTGCCCAGCCTGTGGGAGCTCAACCGGGCAACACAAAATGGCTGCCCATTTGGTGGGTGCTCAACAACACAACACAAAATGGCTGCCCAGGTGGTCAGAGCTCAACCACACGACACAAAATGGCTGCCCAGTCGGTGGGAACTCAACCACAGAACACAAAATGGCTGCCCAGTTGGTGGGCGCTCAGCCACACAACACAAAATGGCTGCCTAGCCTGTAGGGATTGCGCGGACTGATCTCCTGGTACCCACCTTCCTCTTCCAATAGTTCTGAGGATTTTTTTTCCTTCCTCACAAGCTACCTGCACACCTTTTACCGTGTCGTGGGCTGTGTGGCACAGAGGGCTGTGGGCTGCCAGCTAAGGCTCTCAAAAAACTATGTTTTTCCAGTGACCGCCTCTGATGACTATGACTACTACTGACAGGTTCCAGAAATTGCATCTTCCCTGACCAGTGGATAATTCAGGTATAGACTTATATCCATCAACATTATCTTAAAATTCAGGAGACATCCTTAAGGTGTTGCAGTTTTACCTGTACCAGGCCCACAAATCATGTAAAGGCCACAGCTCCACAGAGCAATATTTATGAGTTTACAGTGACAGGCCAAAAATTTGCTGTTTTCTCAAAGACAAATATAGATACTTACGTGGTCTGCCTATCACTGAGCTAAAGAAAAACTTCCCAAAATACATGGAACTCATTGAGAACAGTGGAAAGCGATGATTTGTCCTGTCTTAAAATGAGATAGCAGCGATTTTTAAGTGAAGACCACAAATACAGTTTCGATACACGTGGTTGTTCTCTCTTTTGTACTGGTTTTAAACTTCTTTCTACTCTTATGTGTCTGCCTTCCAGACAGAAGTAGAAAAATCTTGCTAGTGTGCTAAACATAATGTGAGACAAGTCTCAGTAATAAAAAAGAAAATACTTGAAAACCAAAATACATGTAAACAGTGTGACTTTGTCAAACTTTGAAATTTGTGATGCTTTTTTATTGACAAAAATATTGCAAAATGTGGGGTTTTAATTTGCTTAGTGAAGTTCAATAAAATGCAAAGTATGATGGCAGAATGATTATATTCTTAGCCTGAAACCTGAACCCTAAAAAGTTGTGATTTGAAAGGCAACTGATGTAGCTGAACTCTTCTATCAATTAAACAGATTACACGCTTTATACCGCAGAGGAATATTTCATATTGGTAGCATGTACAAAAGAGGCCAGCTTTCTGATTATTTGTATTTTTCTTTTTTAACAATACAAAGAAATACAGGAAGCAAAATCAGCTGAAACAATCACTTAATGGGTCATGATGTTTCTCAGAGCTTGGTGCAAACTGAAAGTAAGATATTAGCCTTTATCGACCTGTCCTTTGCTTAGTCCCTTCTATTGTTTCATACTTTAAGGAAAAGAAGGGCAGCTGAAGATAGCTGTACTCTTCATATACAGGTTTTCCACATTATTTCCAGCTGAATACCTTCTTGCTATGGATAATTACCCGAAGTGGAACAAATTTTCAGATTATAAAAGCAAGCTTTCCTCGATTAGATAATGCCCCAATTTACATTATACAATCATATTTTAGCTGAGACAAATATCTATGCACAATATCTGCTGATATTTAAAGACCTCCTCGTAAGGGGGTGTCGAGAGGCAGGAGACCTTTTCTCCATTAACACCAGCGACAGGACCCGCGGGAACGGGGTTAAGCTGAGGCAGGGGAAGTTTAGGCTTGACATCAGGAGGGGGTTCTTCACAGAGAGAGTGGTTGCACACTGGAACAGGCTCCCCAGGGAAGTGGTCACTGCACCGAGCCTGACTGAATTTAAGAAGAGATTGGACTGTGCACTTAGTCACATGGTCTGAACTTGGGTAGACCTGTGCGGTGTCAAGAGTTGGACTTGATGATCCTTAAGGGTCCCTTCCAACTCAGGATATTCTATGATTCTATGATTCTATGATTCTATGACCTTTCACAATTATGCTAGGAACTGTTGTGACCACCTCCGACCTGCCCAGGAGATGAAAACACAGCTTAAAACCATCATCTACTATCTCCAGCTTTTCTGAGTTTATTTTCAGAAAAGCTGAGGATTCTGGCCATATTGATACGAAGTAGACAATATGTACATAAAAGCATCCATTTATAGTTAGATGGCATTCCCTCACATTCTCTTCTCATGCTTCTCTCAGCTCATTTCCTAAAATGTTCTCTGTAATATGAGTTTTGGGTCAAACTGTAAATTTCCAATCTGTCTTTGCTGCTAAGGAAAGCAAACATACCACTTCAGAAATTGCACACGCTGTCTGCCTTTGAAATTCTCCTGTTCCACTTTTTTTTTTTTTTTTTTTTCCGCTTTTCTTTTCTGGTGAGATAACAGACCCAGAAGCCAAGGGAGCTGCTCATGCAGCGTCCTCCACCTTGTGTATTTCATGTGTTACTGCTATGGATACTTGTGTTTGGCTTCAGAAGCAGTTAGGTTTCATATCACTGCAGAGCATGGAAATCTACCACACTGAAAAACATGATTGTAAAAATGGATAATGCACGTGTTGGCTCCATTCAGCTGATGGATGGATAGGCAGCAAAACCTCAGACTACTCTGTGAGACAGGAACAGATAAAAAACTGAAGTTCAGGATCATTTGTTGTGCAGAATCTGTGCATTTAAAAATATATTAGCATATTCTGACCCAGTAAATATTAATAGCATAGGTGAGATTTTATCATCCACAGTTACTGCCTATGGCTGTGAACAGAAAAGGCACTGAGTTCTTATAAAATAGCATTCCCTGTCATCATGAAACATGCTCCTTGGGAAATCTGCCAGTGCCTGATACTGCTGGCCTTCCAGATGGAGAGCAAAACTTGAAGCCAGCTATATTGGATGACCTTGAACTAAAACTATGGAAGCTGCTTCTGCCTGTGATAGCTGTCTTGGGAGCGGTTATTTCTGCCATGTGGGCAATATTGAATGGCAATTTTTTAATGTACAGAGCATATAGGATATTAAATAGGAAGCCCTGTTAGTTTGCTCTAGGTGATTATTGAAAATAGTCTTACTTACCTCATTAACCTTGTTTTATTGGTAAAAATATTACCAATATAATACACACAATATTTGCTTAATGTCTGTGTGGTTATTACAATGCTAAACTAACACTGAAAAACCCAGATTTACCTCCACAATGACTTAGAATTAAAATCGGTCATTGTCTTTGTACGCTCTCCATACACACTTCAGATCACTCCCTCATCTCCAGAGTGCTCGTAACATCTACATCATCCAAATTCTCCGTAGATCCATTCTGTTTTTCAGACCATTTTACACTATTACGTTTGCTTACTTATAATCTCAGGAACAATTACATTTTACGTAGATACATTTATACATTTGCTGCAACTAAACATTGCCCTGGTAATAAACTCCTGATAGCAGCCCCACAGCTTCATTAGCAGGCCAGCGTAAATAATTAATCCTTGGAGTTTTTGTTTATTTATTTATTTATTTCTTCCAATTAGGCTTACTTTGCCTTTTTAATCTTTATCCTTTTCCCACTTCACAAAAAACAAACAAACAAACAAAAACAACAAGAAATCTCTCTTTTGCTGTTATGACATTGATGTACCTATTGCCAGTAGTAGTACAGGTGGGATAGTAAGTAATGTTTGTTAGTCTATATCATATTTATTGGACATTATGGTGGATTTTTAAACTTTGGGTAAACTCATCATGGAGAAAAAATAATAGCGAAAGTTCTTTTTAAGGATAGTAACACACAACAAAGGTCAGATAGGAGTCTTACCTTTACGTCTTTTGGATTATTGACAGCTTATTGGTATTTTGAAGTACAGCAAGGTTTGTTGTACTGTGGAGAAGGACTTGGGGGTTCTGGGGACTGCAAAGCTCAATGTGAGCCAGCAGCGTGTGCCTGCAGCCCAGAAGGCCGACTGCATCAACAGAGGTGTGACCAGCAGGGAGGGCCGGGAGGGGGTTGTCCTCCTCTGCTCTGCCCTCATGAGGCCTCACCTGGAGTCCCGCATCCAGGTGTGGGGCCCCCAGCACAAGAAGGATGTGGAGCTCTTAGAGCAGGTCCAGAGGAGGCCATGAAATTGATTAGAGGGCTGGAGCATCTCTTCTATGAGAGAGCTGGGGATGTTCAGCCTGAAGTAGAGAAGATTCTGTGTGGACATCATTGTAGCCTTTCAGTACTTAAAGGGAGCTTAAAGATACTTAAAGATGGAGAATGACTTTTTACATGGGCAGATACTGATAGTACTAGGGGGGAATGGTTTTAAACTAAAAGAGGGGAGATTTAGATTAGATGTTAGGAGGAAATTCTTCATTCAGAGGGTGGTGAGGCAATGGAAAAGGCTGCCCAGAGAAGCTGTGGATGCCCCATCCCTGGAGGTGTTCAAGGCCAGGTTGGACAAGCCCTGGGCACCCTGATGTAGTGTGAGGTGTCCCTGCCCATGGCAGGGGGATTGGAACTGAATGGGATTTAAGGCCCTTCCAACCCAAACCATTCTGTGATTCTCTGAAGGTATGTCTGCTGATTGCCTGGCTTTGTGCAGTCACTGTAAAGTGAAGCTATACAAGAACTGCAGAAATGAGAGGTTAATTCATTTGGTTATGATTACCTTCAATAAAATGAATTAGAAAGCCTGTGTTTAAATTTAGAATGGGTACAGTAAATATCCTAGACTCACACAAAGTGGGAAAATGAAACAGTCTCTCTCTCCTTACTGGCTAAATTTGAAAAGTACTGCTGTGCAAAGGAGCCTGCATAAGCAGAATATTTCTATTCTGAAGTGAGAAAAGGCTGCAGTGATTGTTGCCTTTGTATGAATGAAGGTAATTTTAAATTTTAGTTAAATCTTCAACCAAATACTTTGTTTCTAGTGACTCGTGAATGTAGCATCAGCTGTTAATTTTCAGTGGCTTAATGCCACATGTGGCAAGAGTGACACACAATGAGCATCACACTGGGTGAGTATGAGAAGGAGGGAGAGGTGTAAAAACATGCACCAAATGTCAAAGGTGTGGGTAGTGGTAATCACTTGTTGGCTATGTATTGCTGAGCAGATGTTCCAGCTTTTGCTTTTTTGGCTAGTTTTGATTCTTCCCCTGCTACTTTTTCTTTGCTCTGTGTATTTTCTGTTTTCTCTCCTCTGCTAAGCATGGAAATCTCTTAAGACTACTTCTATGTATAACACCCAGTACTTTTCTCTGATTTTGTCATCTAGCTGTTACTATAATGCAAAGAAACACCACCATTTATTTAGTTATTTATTTATTTTTTGTTATGAATAGAGTAGTAGCTGTTGTCTGTGTTTCTAATAAAATCTCTTTTCATGGAAAGGAGTAATAAATCTGTCCTTCACAGTACTATAATCTTAGCTATGCAATATAACTTGCTATGAATTCCTTCCTGTGGTGTTTTTTTATTTTTTTGTTTTTGTTTTTTTTTTCTCTTTTCAGATTATGTCTTGCTCTAGGAACATACAGTGCACTCTGGGATCCTAGAGAGAATGAGGCAGTTGTGTGATGATGCATATATTTCAATAAATATACGTGTCAGGATGTGGGCAAATCCCATAAAGGAAAATACCAAGCCCAGCTTTATGAGGGATGTCCCATTGGCATAGCCTGGTGTGGTACACACTGTTCTGCAAGATAGGGTTAATTTGTGGCTGTGACTCTATTTTCCATTCACCTTTCCCATCCCAAGCACATTCCAGTGGTGTTTCATCTGTAAATACCCAGCCTCTTTGAGGGAATAGCAAGGAAACTGTAAGCTGGGAAGTGGCCCAAACTAGTACCTGTAAGGGAAGTTGCCAGGTGCCAAGCCTAAGGCTTCTGAGATTAGGGAAAGCATTTCTAGGGGACTGCCATGGACTTGGAAGCCTCAGGGAGGTCGGTGTGTCCATTGTAGGACTGGGAACTCCTGAAAAGTTCAGCTCTAGTGAGAATCCCCAGCTCTACAGATGGAAGCCTGGAAGCCTCAGGAGCACAACTTCAGGATAGAATTGCAAAGCTCGATATCGTGCACTTTAAGACGGAAGTGTAAATACAAGTTAGCTCTCAGAGAGGCAAGAAAAATCCCTTTGTTCACATTGATCTCTCTGCAGACCCATCTCCTTTGCCCTGTTTGATCACAATCAATTGCGGAGGAAAATACAGCATTACAATTTCAACCGTGTGGCAGTGAAAGTACTATGCTAGTACTCAGAAAATAAATATATTTTTTATTGTTGTATAATGATAAACATAATTAGAAAAGTATTTAATGAATTGTAGGCTTGGTACCTGTTAGTTAAGATATTTGCATCTTAGAAAAAAATGCAAAAGGGGGAAATTCTCATTACTATCTCTATTGGGCAGCTAGGAAAATAATTATGTAATAGCAACTTTTCTTTAAATAACATTTTCTACACTGAGTAGATGCTGTGGTTGTCACAAATTGCTGTTAACAGAAGAGGAAGCAGCTCTGGCCATCTTTAATCTTTTGAATTAGTCATTCTTAGGTCAGTAATTTAACACTGCATTTCCAAATGTAACTGTTCACAGCAAACTGTTTTTGACTTCAGTTCTCAGCTACCTGTGGTCTGGTTTGCATGATTAGAGAATGGAGTGATCTCCGTTAATAGATAATGTGTTATAAGATAATGTATGCTTAACACATCATGCATATACAGTACTCACAGCAATATTGTGGCCCACCCTTTTGCGCAGTTGATCTTCCACTTGGTGGAGATGCTCTGTAATAACATACAACTCTTGCTGTGTGATCTCGCTGTGGTCTCTCTCACTTGTCTTCTGCTATAAATAGAAGAGTACAGATCAGCTGTGATTCGGCAGTGAATTGGAAACTCCTGAGGTAGACTGGCTGCCAGTGTTTAATTTTATGCCAGATACTTTCATATTATTTTCAGCTTTGGTAGAAAATAGTTGCTCTTCTGGTTTTAAAAATAAGAAAACTCAAATATGGAGGCAAATTAAGAAGAAAAGTTATCACTGATTCTGCTAAAAATGATACATGGCCAAAACTAGAGGTTCCTACTTCTACTGCCTAATAACAAAAAATAAAATTACCAGACCAGTTTAAATGAACTGCATACATAAGTTGGCCCTGTGCTTTTAACATTCAATCTTCTGTATGCTACTGTGATGGCGCTTAGATACTTCTGAATTGAAATTCAATGACTGTATTTTATGTTTTTAGATAAATTAGATTAGACAATTTTTGTCACAGAGAGAAATATTTCCTTCTACAGTGCAGCATTTCGAGGAAAGCTCCTTCTCTTATTACTACTGAAGCTGGCTGTAAAACTTCATAACTGGCAGAGGAGATGGCCAAGCTCAAGAGAATTTAACAGTGTCAGTAAGAATGAAATACAGACAGCTTCTTTAGACACTGTTCTGAATTTCTCTGAAATATGCCTTAAATGTGACCTCCAGGGACTAGGATTTTCAAGTCCTGCCATCTTCAGTTGAATGAAAAGACAGTTGAATTACAACGTAACTTTACAATGTGGCAGTCCAGGGCTTCTATCCATTGGAGAGTGTTTTTAACTAGAAAAGGTAGAGTCCCTTATTTTAATAGTTAAAGTTAATCATAGGATTTTGATTCGTAACCTGACCTGCCAAGCAGGATGGTCAGCAATCTGTTATCTTAATTGCCAGCTCTGTCTTCCAGCATGAGCAGCACCAGGTGCTGAGCTAAATAACAAGGTGATAAACACATACCATAATGACTCAGAAAACGTGTGGTATATTCATTAAATGTCGCCTGTGATTTCACAGCTTTATAATTAGGAGCTTTAAGAAACTAAGATAAGTTGACAGGGACAAAATGAAGTCAAACATAGAAGAGGGGGCATACTTAAACTTCTCGTTTCCACCTATTCACAGAATACTTTCACCATTTCTGTTTCCCCACAGCTTCATGAAGGCCTTAAATACCTGAAGTCTCCGAAGGCATCCTCCCTGACACCTCAGTCCTCACTTTAACAAATCTGCAGCTTGACTACACTTTGCCATCTCTGTCTGTAGCAAGTTGCTTCTATTTCTGCACAGCTCTTTACTTCAGTCAGCCAGATCCCTCCATCACTTCTGGCTGTGCTTGGCTGGTGTTCAGCACGTTCATTGGTGACACCACCAAGGAGATGAGCATCTTATCCCTATAAGACTTTCTCCAGATACATGTACTCATGTCAACGTGTGATTTAGCATGACAGCTGATTCTTGGGCCATCTCTTAGGCATGCACTATCAAAGTCTTCAAGAACTCTAACATTTCTCTGAGCATTTTCCTTCTGGGATGGGGATACATTAAAACAGAACTAAAAATAATCTAAGTGCTTGCAAAGCCTCTTGAAAGAGAGGGAAAGAAATCAACAAAATCCACTCTACATTCTTTTTTTTTTTTTTTTTAAATCTTCAAGCACTTTAATACAATAACAGAAAACATAATCTCACCCCCCACTCCCCAAGACATGTCAGAGGGAGCACAGACCTTTTTCTATCTTCAAAATTCATTCAGCAAAGGTAGCCGCTGTCTAGACAAGCTGAACTGCTCTGTTTCTCCTAAAATAAATGGAAAATATATTTGATGGTTTTGCAGCTGTTATTAATAGCTCTTACAATTTTAAGCATTTGACAGACTGGCTGGCCACCTCTTTTTCTTTCTGGCTGACCATTATGGTGAGCATTTAGTGGTTTTCCTATTGCTTTTTCTATCATTTTTGCTTTTCTTCTTGAAGAAAGCATAGCTATAGATGGTACCTGAGTTTTATGCTATGGAGTCAGGTTTTCTTCCCCAGGTGGAAAAAAAGAATGAAGAATTTAGCTGTCCTGGAATAATTTCAATTGAAACAAAACAAAATACTCCTGCCACGTCCAGCACAGAACGTTTCTTTTTTAATCCCTCCCTGCGTGCTGTTATCTTCCCCAGCCTTTGAGACCTGCCAGGGTGCAGCTGAGCGAGAGGTCTCCTCTTTCTGTTTCCTTGCCCTGCTCCCCTCGGCCCAGATGGTGCCGGGCAGAGGTGACTCACGCTGGCACCTCACCTGGGGCTCCTGCGGCAATGACAGCGCTCGGAGCACTCTGCTCCTGGGAAGTGGACCAAAGAAACATGCATCAGGGCTGAGTCACCGTGCCCGATTATTGCAGGCTCTTCCGACCCACTTATTTTCCTGTCATTTTGTGACATGTTTAGAAAATCTTTTGCTTGCGCTGTTTATTCGTTGTGAGTATTTTATCTTTTATTTTGGGCAAACCGAGAGTCTGCTTTTAGGTTTTGATAATACTGCTAGAAAAAACAAGAGGAAAAAAGAATAATGCATCCTTCTGTGATATCGCCAAGCCTACAGGAGGTTCCTTGCAGTAAGCCATCAAGAATCAGAAAAGGAGAAAATCAAACAGTTCATCAAGAATACATGGAAACACACTAAGAATTCAGCCCTACTCCAATACTATTGCAACGACTCCAGGAATGGATTTGGGCTCTTAATAAGAGAAATGTTTTATCATCCTCGTAACTCATGTGTTTAGGGTTGCTGAGCAGACATTTAAAGCTTAGCTTTGGGGGGAACTGAAATATTATAACTGCTGTTTGGTTTACTGGTGGTTTTTCTACATCAAAAATGGTTTTGCAGGGACTGGAAAGGATGTGTTGTCTATTCCAGAGGACTGAGAGTTCAGCAAAGGTTGTGTTTATATTGCAAATTTTATGCATATATGTTGAGCAGCAGATTGCTGAAACAGGCCTGGAGGATATTATTTCAGTACCCCATGCCATGCTGTATCTATAGGGATCCTATTGCATCCAGTACAGAGCAACAACCTGATTGTGCTGCAGGTGCACAGGAAGCATAACAGTGCTCTTAAATATGCTGGACAACAGTCTGTGTAGCTTTCCCTTTTATAATCTGACAGATTTCACCTAGAACATGCAACAGAAAGTGCTACAGAATTAGTCTCACCATATTTCTCCAGCTTCTCTGTAGAAGGTTGAGACCCAAAGGAGTTTTATTTTTCTCTATTATGCATCTTCCTGTACTCTTATTCCCCAAACCTCTTTTTTACTTCCTTAAGAGGTCTGACACTGCTACAAATATGCTCTCAGTCTTGCTGACTATCCATTTTTCAAATGAAAAATCCACTGGAATTTGCCTCTTTTTCCCCCCAGAAGCAGAAGTAACTTCTCTTAAGCTTTAACTGCTCACATCCAAGAACCAGAGAACATGGAAGAAAAGAGAGGGAGGTAGGGAGGTCCATTGTAATGGTTTAGATTAAATGGCCTTCCAAGGGCTTTCTTTTCCAGTTCTTCCTCTTTTCCTTGAAAGCAATGAGGTGACCCTTGCCCAGGACAGCAAATGTTGCCCTGTGTTCAGTATTAATTGCTAGCACGTGTGATTATTTTTTTTTAAATAGTTATACGCAACTATACCTCCTGCTTTCACGGGGTTTCTATGAATATATCCCAGAGCCCTCCTTTACTCATTTAACCACATCTTCCCCCCTGCCCCCAGTCAGCACTGTGGATTGGATGAGAAGCAAAGGCGATTTGACACAGATGGGAGGAAAGATGTTCCATGTGCCTAAGGGATTGGTACAGATGGTCAGTTTAATCTTTGTTCATCATCGTAACACACGGGCCTACAGAGCTCAGACTCTAGAGCGAGCACCTGGAGCGTGACGTTTGGAAGTCAGGGTGTCACAAAGCTGTTAGAGCCTTTAAGTGCTTGGCCACATCTTCACTTCTCTTCTGGGGGTTAGAAGCAGGAGCAAAGTTTGGGTGTCAGGAAAAAGAAATGTATAGAATAAATAAGGAGAGTGCAAGCTATATGCTCTGCAGTCAGGTAAAAACAAACAAAAAAAAGAGGGGCAATTGCACCTGCAGCTGGGGTAAAAGCACAGTACTTTCCTCCCAGTAGGTAATATTGAGCATAGGGGCTGTAGGGATTACCAGATATAAGTGATCTTGCTCACTTGGAACATACTGCCAATGATAATTTAAATTCCTGGAAATTTAAAGTGAACTATTTTAGTTAGTATCTTTCAGATCACCCAAGGATGAAGCCCAATCTACCTCACACAGGAAAAAGACTGCCCTCTCTTCATACGTCATGGCGATCTCCTGCTGTAGAAACTCCCTGCTCTCTTCACTAGTTGAGGGTCTGCCCCGTAGATATCGTTTGTATACAGTAGTACGATAGTGAACAGTTCTGCCAAGAAACTGTCTTCTTTCTGTTAACCATGGTGATTTTCCTCAAGCACATTAATGCTACTTATATTAAGATGACACCCAAACTGCCTGAACGTTGAATGGATAAAGAGCTTTGGCGCTTGCTCACATCCCAGCCCATTTTGAATATTGATTCTCCTGCGGGAATGGTGCTTAAGATCGTTAACTGATAAAAGTAACTTCAGTACCATTTAACATGATGGGTCTCAAGAGTAAAAAGAGCTTTGCTTGTGATAAGCTTGAGTAACATGGGAAGGCCACGTCAGAAAAGTCACCGTGTGAAGTTCTCTGCCTGTAGGTGGGCTCAACAGCCAGCCTGGGGGAGCCCTGCGGCTGGCCTGCTGACCGTCCCCTGGAAAGCCAGCTGTACAGCAGGGGAGCAGGCCCCCAGCTGGGGGGACAGCAGTTCCTAAACAAGGAGAGGAGGTTAGCAGTGAAGAATATTATGAAAGGTATTTCACTGTCACAGCTGGGGAAGAAAGAAGTACAAAGATAGCAGGAAGGGCTGTCATAGCACAGCAGATGTAGGAAAACAGGCAAGATGGAGTTAACCAAAGCAGCAAATAATGAAAGGATCAACATGCTTTAATAACATGAGCAAGGCAGCTGAGGGACAGCTCCCCGCAGAGACCTGCGTTGCATGCAGAGGCAGCAGGGAGAGTAAAAGCTCTTGGATTGTGATTAAAGTCTTATTTGTGCCAGAAACACCTACTTTTTCCACTCTTCACTTAATTCTATAATTTGACTGCATTATCCTTTGTACGCTTGCTCACTCACACACATGCTTAATCTCTCAGCTTTCCTATCCTGAAACATCACTGTGACAGCCCAGGCTCAGACACCACTAGTTACCTTCAGGTACTTAAACAACCAGTTCAGGCACAGCATCATGCAACAAAGACTAACAGATCCATGGACAAGGACAGTACTGGTGACATCTGAGGTGAAGAATGTAAAATTAATCAATTGGGCTGGGTTTTGTGCTCTTTATGGGGTGGTTTCAGAATGGAAGCCTGTGTTGGAGCCTTCAGAGAAACACCTGAGGCGTGGCCGTCCGTATGACAGAGGCACTAAAATACATTTGCCAGAAAGCTAACACTGAAATTTGCAAACTTACAGGGGAATATTTGAGTACTGCAGCTCCCAGGATAGGTAGCAGTTTCAATAAGAATTGAAGGTGTGCATCAGCTTCTGCTAATGTTACAGACTTATTTATCTTTAATTATCTTCTGTGTCTCAGCATTAATGGGTTTTCTGCACACACCAAAAGTTTGAAATACTTACATCAGCCGTGGAAGACATTCACCTAAGGCACAAGACCTCAGAATAGTTACATGCCTAGTTAATGACAGCTTCCAGATTTTGTGCCAAGGCTAAATCATTAGTAATGTCACAAAGGAAGTTGGTAGTGCAAGGTAAACTTGTCTTGGCTGTGCCAAATAATGGATCAGCTTCTGCCACCCTTCCCGGGCTCCCTGCTATTCTCACCGTTGCTCTTTTCTCAGTGAAAGCTGTTGCTGCAGTATGGGCCGTGTGGTGCACCTGTCTTTTCTGCAGCTATTCAGTGCATACAGAATGGTACAGCTTTTGCCAACTGTCAGGATTAATGAATGAGTAGCATCAGAAGCCCAAGGTTAAAACCCTGCATTTCAAGCTGATGCATAGGTCCCAGGCAAGGGACAGCACCACATACTCAGATGAGATCTGTGATTCCAGCAATGCAGGATGGAGTTTGCATGCCTCTGACGTTATTTTTTCTGTTTCTGCAGGATGGATGACATCCAGCTGTGCAAAGACATTATGAACCTTAAGAAAGAGCTGCAGAGTTTGGTAGCAATCCCAGGTAAGGGCTGTTTCCAGCTCAATTTTAGGATAATGCTTGGGTGATGCAGGGGTGGGGCTGGTGTCAGAAGCATGCCTCTGCTACTAACACAATCAGAAATGTCCCCACAAGGTTGAGTTTCATGTCTCCTGTCTTCATATATTCCCTCCAGTCCTTATTTTTTATTCCCATTTTACTTCCTTCCCCTCTTTAATCTTCCAGTCTCTGAATTTCTTTTCATGCTATACTTCACTGCTCCCTTGACAGCAAACCTGCAACTATCACTCAGACAAGGTGCATATTCCCTCCCTCTTACACCCCCTTGGGAATATCAAGGGAGCCAACTGGCACAGAGATTGTCAAGTAAAGACAGAATGCTGAGATACCTGAGATAAAAGTGAAAATGGAGAAGGATTTAAAACCATCATGGTGAATAAGATTGTTATTTCCTAGATACACCAATTCATTGTCACAGCTGCAGTTACAGCTACCTTTCAGAAGAAAGCCTTCCGCAAAAAGCAAGAGATAAAAGGTGTGCTTTGCGTTTTGCCTTTAATTTGCTGCAAATTCACTGCTCTAAGGAGAGACAGTTGTGTGTGTGTTTGCAATTCTTAAATCTAAACTCTAGCTGAAATCAATGAGGAATTTTGCTTTACTACAGCTTTGCTGTTTTAGATCATTCATAACAGCCCTACTCCATCCATTCAAGAAAAATTAGAAACAGATCCTGCAAAACACTCAGTACCTCAGTAGGCTACCTACATTAGATATTATTATTTGGCTCTAGCACCTTTCACAGATAAGTTGCTACAGCCCAGCTACTCAGGACAGGTTTTGATGCTCCTTCTGTTATCCTTATTTTTCCTCCCATATTTTGTTGTGCAACTTTGAAAACCTTTCTCCCCAGAAAGAACAGAGCAGGTCACTCATGAAATAGAGAAGTTTACATTTGTCTCACAGATAGGGTTAATCAGTTTTTTGTTTTTGTTTTCTAACCTTTTCAAAATTGTTTTCTAACCTTTTCAAAATTATTTTCTAGTCCATTTCTTAAGCAGAGATCAGACAGCAGTTTCTCCTTAGCACTCCGCAAATCTCAGCAAAACTTCAGAATTTGAGTATACACAGTTCCAGCAGCACCACCTTTTGGCAGACACAGTAAGATTACTTTTACCTTAACAAAGGCATCACTGGCACTCACACCCAACTGAGTGCTTATGTGCCTAACATAGAAAAACACTTCACAGAAATGGCTTCATTCATAACATCCAGATCAGTATTCGCCAGCTGATGAGCAGATCCCTACTCTTTGGTTTCAGTGGACATGGATTGCAGTCATCATGGGATCAGGCTTTTAGAACACAGCATCTAGAGTACTACACCACAATTTAATGTGTATACATTTATCATTTGGCAGTCAGTTTCCTGAAGAATGGGATGGGAGATTCAGGAAGAGGATTAAAAAAAAAAAAAAAAAAAAGCAAAAGTTAGCTCCTACTATCAGTAGCAGGCAGAGAAAATCCCACATTCCATAACCTTAAGAGGCAAAGCAAAGCTAAATGTTTTTAAGTATTCCCCGCTGCAGATTCAGCATTACTCACAACCATGAACACTTTCCATAGGTAAAAATACAGGTCTTAATATCTTTGTAGAATTCAACCACATTCCTGCATTGTTTATAAAACACAGAAAATACTTCTGACAAAGCAAAGCAGCCTGATATTATAAATCATTTACTCTGCAACTAACAGACCATAATCTGAAATTCTCAAGGAATACAACTTCTAGACTGAGACTTACAGAATTCCAATGTCTCAAATATTACACTTAAGGTGCTTTTGTCTCAGTTACTAAGGAGTGGATTTACTGCAGAAATTCCCAGTAGGAAGTACGAAACCCATGATCCAGAATTAATCTGTAATAAGCAATCATTTTCAAATGTCCGATTTATTTAGCTGTTTCAAGTTATTGAACGTATAAGTTCAACCAGCAGACACAACAAATGCTGCTCAGATGCATCAGACTGCAGGAGCTTGCCCTTCTCAAAATTCTTATATTAGTTTTATGGTTCCCTAAATGCAGTTCTAATCCTTAGAACCAAAATCTTTGATTTAATGCAAAGTGTCCTCTCAACTAATCAAAATTTTAAACTTACTGAGGAAACGTGGGCTGGGATTTGCCTCTGGCTTTCTCATCTCTGCCCTTCTTACTAGGTTTGAAGATGTCTGTCTTAACTACACGTGGCTTTATAACCTTAAACTACAGTTGTGTAATCCCTAGTATTTATGATGATTTTAGCTTGTGACAGTCCCATGTTTCGTGTCACAAAAATCATTGTTTATAGACAACCTAGTCATGAGACCGTCTAATTAACACGTTCATATTAATTACTCAGACTTTTGAAGCACAAAAACACCTTCGTTCATTTTTCCACATTATACAATTCATTGATGCTATTACTTCAGGATTTGCAGCTCACCTGCCTTAACAGGCTTGAAAAACTGTTGCAGCCAACAGCCAGAGCTGTTATAAAACAGAAAAAAAGGGTTTCTTTTGGCATGGTCTCATTTTCTGCACAGACAAGGGGATTTTGTACTGTGGATTTTTTTTTAATGATTTAACTTTTTTAAATACCAAAATGCTTTCAAAAAGTTAGGAAAGCAAAGTAGTGTCTTGTAGAGTAACTTAATATTAAAAATAATCTTGACAAACCCCTCAGATTAGACAGGAGAAAACAAGTAGAAGAGAAAAGAGAAAGCAGCCAGAATTTGCTGGATTTTGGTGACTCAGGTCTGCAAAACCACTGACTTGCATCAGCAAATCATTCTTAGACATCTGCAGTTTCTCCTGTCCAGCTCCCTGGAATCTGAAGTCTTTTTTTTTCTTTTATTTTCCCTCCCCTGTTTTTGACCAGAAAAAGAAAAAACAAAGATGGAGAAACAAAGAGAAGATGAACTGATTCAGAAGATCCATAGACTGGTACAAAAAAGAGATTTTCTTGTAGATGATGCAGAGGTAGAGAGATTACGGTAAGAACTAAAAGCAACCAAATTTATGCCCAGCATTTCATGAGTCTTAATTCTACGCTGGAGCAACTGCCAACATTTACATTAATGGGAGAGAATTGAATCTTTGAAGACAAGTTACAAGTCTCTACCTGGTTCCACAGAAATATATAAAACTACATTATTGCACTCCTGTTGCTCTTTACCCCGTAAATAGCTTGGTCATCATCTAATGATGGCAGAGAGATTTGGTTTCTTTCTTTCCCAGAGGGTGACTGGGCATTTACTATTACAAAGGGAAGGATTTCTGGTGCTGCCAGAGAATCTTCTTGGCACAAGTAGAAGATGTGAAATAGAATTCTACAAGGGGCATATTTGTAGACATATAGAATCTTTTTTTTTTTTTTTTTTAATAAAAATGAATACTTTAGTCATTTATTATCACTATTCTGTCTATGCCATTGTCTGGAAAGATGAGAATGGAATTGCTACAGGTCTACCTAACCTGACGTATAAGTTCAGAATCTCAATATTTTAGCTCAGATTTGCATAACAAAAAACCTGTGGTTTCCTAGACAGCTGATTTCCAGCTGTTGCACTGAAATCCAATGCTGTGGAAATAGGGTTTTGTCTATTACTTGACATCTTTTTTCAACAGTAACGTTTCAAGACTCCAACAGACCATTTATCCTAAATGACAATATCTGTTCCAACGTGTTTAAATTCTAAACAGGCAAAGGACAGGAGAGAGAAGAATGTTTGCCAGAGTCTAGCAGTTGATCAAAGAGAGGCTGGCCAAAGGCAGCAGCTGACAAAAGCCTGAGCTACTAACGTAATCCAGAGCTCTCATCTGCTAGTTCAGTGTGCAAATTGCAACAGCTTCAGTGGCAGCCAGACAATACAGAAGCCTAATCATAGGCTACTGAAAATGTATAGCTGTGCACTATACAGATGTGAATACATTAGTGTCAATTTACATGTGTAGTAAAGCCTGATGCTTTTCTTTAAAACTCTTGACAAAGTCTTTTTCACTGAAGTGTTAAATCAGTATCCTTTTACTGTCCCAATTTGCTGAGAAAACATTATTTCTGTAACAGATTCTTTTTTCCCCCACCAGAGAAAAAGAGGAAGACAAGGAGATGGCTGAATTCCTACGGACCAAGTTAAAACCCTTAGACAAAGCAACACAGTCTCCTACCAGTGAGTTTCCAAACAATAATTAAGAAAAACAACAACAGGAAAAACTCCAGACAGCTGGATGAAAGAAGGGCATTTTCAAAGGCCGTGCTGGGCCAACCACTGCCAAAAGATAGGCTACAGCCACTTAGATGCCCAATTACCCCTTAACACTGAATCCAAATCACCTTTGTCCACTTTAAAATTGCTTTTTTATTTTAAATGTATGTCTGCCTTTTTCTTGCTGTCCCGGTTTGGACATCCAAGTCTGAGAGAACAAGCTTTAGCAATATTCTTGTTCTTCAGCTCTGTAGTTGGTGGGGTTCCACACAGTAAGTGCCTTTCTACAGAGGGATCTGTTATCTGACTCCGTGGCTGTGAAGAGGGGCACCTGAATTGAACAAGCTTACCCTTAAATGTCTGGATTCTTTAAACCCTAAAGGGATAAGTCATCTTGAGCAGTTTGAATCCACAGAGCAGCTTGGTTTCTACCAAACTGATATATGTATCATTGAAATAAAAGTTAAAAAGGTTCAGGAAGGGGGCAGGGAGAGGAGGGGTTTATGTCCTTTAAGCCAGAAGTACAAAGAAATAGCTTAACCAACTCTTGGTTTTAATGGTATCCTCTTTTTGAACACTGCAGGCAGCCCAGCAGAAAAGAAGGCAGAACCTCCTCCAAGCAAGCCCACCATCGCCAAGGCAGGATTGGCTATTATTAAAGATTGCTGTGGAGCCACACAGTGCAGCATCATGTAGCTCTGGGCTCTCTACCATGTTTCTCGTCTTTTCAAGTGTTTTCGTTGAAAGAAACTGTAGGGTGAAGGGATTAACAGCATCCTGCTAAACTGAATCAAGAGCAACTATGGTACAACAGTAATACACAGAATGTACAATGGCAGGTTCTTCACTGTTGCATGGATCACTCAACACGCATGCCTAAAAAAACAAAAGAAATCCATATAGTGGCTGTCCAGTGACCAGAAAAGATCTGTAATAGAGTTAACAAAAATATCCAAGTGATAAAAGTGAATGAGGATATATTTCGTCAAGTAATGTGTTAAAAAAAAAAAAAAAAAAAAAGCAGCAATTTTAAGAGGTCATCACTTCAAGAATTTTTTGTACACTCCCCCCCGACAAACAGCACTCAACCATTTGCTGGAATATTCTATTTTGGCTACTTTTCAAAATGAAAGGCACAAATAGTAATGCTCTATGTAGTGCAACTGATAGCTGAAGCAATTATAGGATAACTGATGTTGCATACAAACAAAATATTTATCAAGCTAGTGGGATGTTTAAATACTTTGCTGTTGAGTATCACTTCACTTCCTAAACACTGAATATCAGTGACAAGGACACTACAAGTAGATACAGGTTTTAATACGATATGATTTCTGAATTACTCAAGTCAAACGTTGCTTGCACCAGAAAAAATAAATATCTGGTAAAGTTCTGGCAGGCACAGATACAGTAATCTGCAAATGAATGATTAGTCCAAAGCTCTATCATTTATCTCACAGATCTCCACCTCACATGGAGTCAGAGGGGTGATCACTACAAGTTCTGTTCACTATTAAAAGTTACATGCAGTATGAGATCACCTACCAGTGGTAGGTTACTGGGAGAAGAGTTAAAGACATGGACACAAACAAAAATTAACTAATAGTGCTTAAAAACAACTATTAACCACATCTCTAATAACCGTGAGAAATGTAAGCTATTGAGCATTGGAAGACATGAGCTACTCAAGACAAATTGACTACAAGACAAACAAAAATGGAGAAGTAGGTATCTGTGGCAAGTATACCACGTTCTACACAAAATGGATTTAAAATTAAGGGAAATCAGACTTACCTGCGTTACACCATTTAATGCATTTCTGGTCTCTATGCAGATTAAATTTTGTGGAATCTAATCTTTATATTAGCTGTCAGTAGCTGGTATGTGTGACAGTATTCCATATAAATGTATTGTGATAGGTATAAATAGTAAAATAAATGTACATGATCTATCTAATGTGAAAAGTGAAAACAATCTCAGGCTTAGAAGTAACAAACAAATAGCAAAAAGTTCCTAAAATAAAAAGGTTTTTAAGAGGAACTTCTATTTTGCAAAGCCAGCTAAGTGAAATGTGCACTTATATACAAAGGAACCACAGTTATAGGAAAGGAGATTAAAATTAACAGCAGAGCTACCCAAAAAGGACAGGCACTGATATTCTTAGAAAGTATCTTACCAAGACTCAAGGAAATAGACACTATAAAGTAAATCAGACTATTCTTGTACAAAAAAACCCACATCCCTAGTATTAGACTGGTTTATTGAAGAACGTTTGCATTTCCAGAATGTTTCAGTACTGCAGACTCACATTAGACAAGTGATTTGTCACCACCATTTCCTTAAGGTTTAAGAATCAAGGAGGAAAAAATACCAAGGTTTCCACTAAGACATGAAGCACCTGAAATACTTTGAACAAAGATGCAGAAAGAAAACATTCAAGGCTGAATAGTCATATATAGTTAGACATCCTTATGGATACACATCATATTAAGCTCTGTAGTTGTTCACATCTACTCTGGTATGGGTTGGACTCTGTGTAGCACCTGCACACATTGGGAGAACTGTGAGGGGGGACTGCCTAGCCTTTAAGAGAAAATACACAGAAGGGAAACGAATGCCCACTGACTTCTGGAGAATTCAACAGCCTCTTTCATTTGCTGGTGCCCAAATAAGATACTGATAATTCCTGATGTCTTTAAGGTACAGGTGTTTGATATTTTTAACAAAATGCAAAGGGAAGTTAGGAAAAGCAATCTGTAGTGAAGCAGCCAGCTTAAAGCCTTTGGAGGGTCAGCTGTAGCAACCAAGCACTACAAATGCCAGTAAGTGAAGGAGCGTGAAGGACTTAGTTGTTGGAAGAGCAGAGGTGACTTAGGCACATTATAGCGTTAAATGTGCTGATAGCTGGGCTAATTCCTGTGTGCCACAGCTGCCTACAGTCCCTTGGGAAAGAAAATAAGATCAAAAGAATGGAGGTTTGCATTAAAAATTGAGCTAAACGTCTCTAGGATTCAGGACGCATGACTAGGCTACAGAGCCCCCCCTCTAATTACAATGAATAGAAAACACAGCAAATATAGAAGAAACATTCATAAGCAGTTAGCATTGCTAGCCAGTGCCCCAGAGGGATTTGATCTACAGCAGTATTAATGAGAGTGAACTTTATTTCCAGAAGCTTGGCTGAAAGGTTTTCTTTATGTGCATTTATTTTGTTTTTAATTAGCAAATGCCTTAGTTCTGTTTTCACTTGTCTGCTGTGCACCAGTGGTTCCTTTGGAAGTGGAGTTAGTGATGCTGCTTAGCAATAAAGTGTTTTATTTATTTTTTAAAAGACTGAGGTCTGATTGTCAACCATGGTCAACACTGGCTTACAGCATTGTCCACCCAGGACACAGCAAAACCTTAATAGTTTACTTCAATGGCTGTAACTAAACAAATTAAGCTCTGTATTTTGAACCATGTTAAGTGCGTGAACTTCTCAGTCCTTGGGTTAAGAAGGAAAATTCAGACTGAAACAATATTTGCAAAGACGGTCTCTGTAGCTTCCATGACCCTATGAACACAGTACAGTGTGTACGCCCTCATATTTTAAATCAGTAGAAAATCTCTGACAAGGATGTTTAGGGGGCTAAATGGACCATCTGCCATCATTTCAGAGCCAACTCTCAGATGTCTGTTACTGTCTGCAAAGAGGGAGGGTGGTTGACTGAAGCACCTGGAATCTCTTCTCAAGGAAGTTCTGGCTGTTCATCCAGACAAAAAAGGCAAGACAGCAGAGACAGAAGAAAGTTTGAGGTGGATGTGACACTTCTCTGTAGTAAGCAGTGCTCTTTGTACTGATGACCAATTCTACCAGCAAATGGCTCTTGCACCTTCCCCTAGGCCTACTGACTCTCTTCAGCAAAGTTAAACGTATTTCTAAATAAACTAAGCTGCTGTGTTACATTAAGCATGTGTTTTTTCGTTATTATCGAAGTGGTTATGGGTTTATTGTGCAGCTATACTTTACCAAATGAGGATTAGTATTCTGGAGGAAAGGATTATCTAAGTTAGTGATGCTACTAAAAAAATTAGTATTTCCTCTCAGCAAAAAAATTCTCCAGGGGGACCCCCATAGAGGAAAAAAAGCAATAGCCAATCTTGTGACTCTCCTGACATTGAAACTTCACTACAGCCCAGAGCAGAAGACCATTCCTAGCCCTGCATAGGGAAGATAAAGGTCTTGACATACCCAAATATCATTCCAGGAAGACTTTTTTTTTTTTGAGTTAATATCAGGACCATTCTAATTCTGCCTGACAGAAAAATCCTGACACTGCTGACCATCTTCAGGTTCTGGATAAAAATATGGGTAAGCCAGAGTGGCTTAGCAACAGTAAGGAAATTCAGCACTGCCTGGTTTCCCTGGAGTGGAGTTTTACAGATGTTCCTCATGCTGCAGGGCTCCGAGCAGTCTCAGGGAGTAGAGTCTACGTGACCAGATAGAGGGGATGAGATGCAATTGAGTTCATCTTTGCTCATACTACCCCAAGCATCCTGCTGCAGGAGGCCAGCATGCAGTGAAATCAAAGTCTGTGTTATCAGTGTTTGTCCTGCAGATGTCCTGAAGAAGTTTTTGGGCAACTAATACCTAACAGCAGCAGTTTTACATTGCCTGAACAAAGTGTGTGGAAGATGAGTTTAGCTCTAACATAACCCTGCAGCCCAACCAAGAAATGACAGTTCAAAAATCAGCAACACACAGGAAAGTGACTGCACCATCCGGACTCTGCCTGGTTGTACCCTGGTGGCAACAGGTTACTGTCTTGTTAACTCATTAAGTGTCTTGGACAAGAAGTGCTTTCAGGAATATATCCCCCTAAAATATTTTACCTTCCCCCCCCCCCCCCAGAGACAGTTCAAATACCAGTACCAAGTGCCATTTGACTGCAGGCTGAAATGCAGGGCTGCAAAAGGTACTTGGGCATGCCTTCGTCTTTGCAGGTGGTGATCATAAGTTCCTGTGTGAGTCAGTCTTTATCACACTTCATCCTCCTACACAGGCATAAGAGTTTCACTTGCAACTAAGCAGATGGTTAAGGAGAGTGGTTTTCCCAATACTCTGTTCAGCTTGATCTCAAATCATGCCACTTCAAACTAAAACAGTGAGGTAATAGATTTCAGTGTGATGGAAAATAAGGAGTTTGAGCTCATTCTATACAAGATGTAGAATCATAACCCTGGAGACCTGCTTGCTGGCTCTGAAATGCAAGTGACAACATTGCTTTAGAGGCAGTTAATGAATAGCCAGAGTTCAACTGCTGCAAAAAGCAGGCGATTTCAGACTTCACAGTGGGTAAGAATCACAATTTCAGCTAAGAATGAACAGAGACTGAAATTTAAACTCACCAGCAAGCAGTTATCAGAAAATATTTTTTGTCACACGTTTTATTAGAGAAGAATTTGAAGAAACTGAGTTCAGATTTTTCAATAAGCATATCTAAGGAGCCTCTTCCAGTAACAACACAACCACAGACTGATTTCTAAACGCCAGTCAACAACCTAAGGAGTATCAAATTGTTCTGTGGGCTTCTACCAAAAGTTCTTCTTCAGGTAAATTGTAGAGCAGTTTAAGAATGCTCAAAACCAGCAGAGATGACTGCAGCTAATCCTAAAGCTCTCATGAGGCAATTATCTCATCCCATCCACACTGATAGAAAGAGACTTTTTTTTTTTTTTTACCAGCAGATTTCATCATGCAAAGTAGGTATTCTGGCAAAATTCCCTTTCTATAGCTTTTGAATCCAATAACTAAGAGGCTGACCTGACACTTTTGGACCCACAGCTTAGCTTATGAGTGCATGGCTCCCAAAACACTGTTCTGTAACGCCTGAGGCTTTAACATCTCCTATACCCCAGTGTCACTGAGCAAGGATGGAGGAAATCAGCACAGCATTACTGGATGTGCCATACACTAACCAGGGTAGGTGGGGTAGTATACAGCAGTTAATACATGTTCCGAAACTCAAGGTGAAGTAAGGTGAAACGAACAAGCATCAGCTCAAAGTGTCTGCAACAGCTCGTATTTGTCACCTTCTTTCTTCCTGAATTACTATGAACTTATTTCTGGCACAAGATCACAGTTCACAAATTGCATTGCTTTTGAGCTAGCAAAGGCAGTTCTACAGTCTCCTGAAGAAGCATGCAAGGTTAGGTTAGAGTCACTCCAAAAACCCTGCCTGGTACTAATATATTTTAAAGGAAGCTTTTTTGAAGGCTTGTTGCCTGTGGACTGTCCAGCTCAAAGGATTAGAGTTCATTTCCAAAAGGACCTCATTTCAACACCTAGGTCCTAATGAGCAAGACAAGCACCCTAGAATTGCTATCATTTGTCTAAGGACTAAGCAGTCCCTAATAACACAAAATATAAGTACCAGAAGCACAAAACAGCTGCTTTTATACTCGGTCCATACTACACAACCCGTAAGAGTAAAAAGCCCTGTGGTACAAGAAGATCTCACTCAACTTTTCAGGAAGCAAACTACCTTAATGAGGGTAAGGATCTTCTGTATTTGCTCTCTTGCTATTCTTTTTTAGAGATGTTACCAATGCTTTCAACAAAGTCCTGGATATCCTGCAAGTCCTGCAGTATATGGATCCTGCAATATAAAGGCAATAAGCTTAGGAAAACTTCCTGAAAATTTTATGTCCCTCTCCCAATCCATTTCTGATTATTTCATAGCAACTTGGTGAGAGCATCCTGGAAATTCGCACATAGTTGTCCTATCCCACTCTTGCATTCTCATCTCTGCACTTTAAAAAGTAACAGAATATATAAGAAATTCCATATGAATTGTTTCTGTGTAACTTGTTTTTTGTTTTTTTTTTTTTCCCCCCCTGAATTTCCTTCACACATTAGATGTTTATATCTTACTCTTCAGGTAAGTTACTTACCTGCAATCCAGTAAGGCACTAGGTCTCACTGCATAATCATCTCTTTATCCCAAGTGTGTTGGCAACAACCTTCTGTCCTCCACTGAGACTCCTATCCTAATGCTTGAGCTTAAATTTAGGGGATCTTCAAATACACAATCTGATGCAATCTGTACTTCAACCAACTGTCCCTCTAAGTACAACCAGCATTGTCATGGTCTTGTCATTGTCAGGCTGCTTCTGTCAGGCTTGTGACTGCTTGAAGACAAACTGCACAAATGCTCGGGGAAAATAAATGCAACATTGTTAGTGGCAATTAACCAACAGAAAAACAATCTTTTCCTTAGATGAGTATTCTAGACAGCAGGGAGCGAAGAATATAGCAGGACTAGTAGAACATCTAAAAAAAGGCTTTAAGTGTTTTTGTTATAGAAGCATTTCTTACCCTACAAAAGAGTGCTCAGAAATAATATCTTGAAGTGGCATCTTACCAATGAAGTGGCAACTTCCCTTGAAGTTTATTATTAAGTGGCATTTATTAAGTGGCATTCTCTATTTACTATATTTATACCACAGTACCACCATCTGCTCCCTGTAACATACACAGCTACAAAGCTTTTTAATAGTTATTTGTTAGTCAGATTTTTTCTTTTTTAAATTTCCTCCATCTATATAATGTTAAACATAAAACCAGTCCATACAGGGAGGAACACTTCTTTAGAAGTAATGCACACTGGAAGGGTAGAGACATTGGAAGGGTCGAGACATTTTATCACGTTGTCCTCTGAACAAACACCAGCTAAACTGTGAAAGAGTATCAGTAGAATCTCTATGAATCTCAATTGTTCCATAGCACACATCCACTATAGGATACCACATAATACATTTTACCTTCAAAAATATCAACTTTAAAGGATATCAGCACCTTCCTGGAGGCAAAAAGACTGAACAGGTATCTAGGTTAAGCTTTGAACAAGTGACTTAAAATAAAGGCTGAAGTCTTTGGAAAAAAAGGTAAAAGGAATGAAGTGGAATGAAGTATTCAAATTGCAGAAAGGTTAGCTACAAAGACCATGTATTTCAAGTGGAAGAATAAAAAATGAAGGGACAAGATTAAAAGGAAATCCACAGCCTTATTCCCCCAGACTGATAAGCAGATATAAGCAGGTTTCACTGATGCTACGCAGTCTTCACTCATTCACCTTTCTGTAAACGGCTATCAAAGCAAGGCCACGTAACTCAGTTCCCATGGGCTCACCCCTCACCAAAGCCCTGGAACTGTCTAGACAATGTAATTCGTCTGTGGCTAGAACCTCAGTGTGTTGTACATAAAAATTGCTTTCTGTCTTTCACACCCAAAAGTTTTGCTTTGTCCAAAGGCAAACCCTTTTGTCAGCTTCTCCACTCAGAAACTTGAAAGCCTAAGGAGCAGCATGTTGTCATACTTCCTACCAGCATTATCGCACTTTTTACCTGAAACATCAGCTACGTCTTATACCCCCCTCTACTTACAACTCTGCCATTATGCCTGTCTTGTTTTGTTTGTTGTTTTTTTTTAATAGAAATATAAGTTAAACCACAGTTTACCATGCAACTACAACATCCTGTTACATTAAAACAGACAAAATGAATCATATCCTGAAAAAAATACTTTAATCATAACTTTAATTGACTTAAACAAATGACTTAACATAAGAATGAAAAAAATGAGAATGTCCACAGCAAGATAACAATAAAACAATTAAAATCAAACTCACCTTTTGCAGTTAAATTGCACACCAGGTAGCATGAGGCATTGTACTCACATACTTAAAAGCATTCACAACTACCAAAAGAGTAAAGTTGGAGTACTGATTTCACTTTTTTTTCTTATGCTTTAGAAAGCTTTTACCAATTGCCTGCCCCTCCTTTTAGGAAGGGGTATCTATTGCACTAATATGCAATGCTGAATTATTTTTTGTAACTAATTACACACTTTGGACTGACCAAGTATTCTACAGGGTCAAGCAACCATTTATGTGAGGTTGCCCTGAGATTTGCTCTTGAAGCCTGCTCCCCTTGATAGTTCCATTAAAGAGAATGCAGTAAGACCACTGAATGAAAAAAAAAATCAGGAGTAAGCTCATCCAGCTCTTTACTTTTGCACGCAAACCTGAGATGACATAACAGAACAATTTACTTGCAGTATTTTAATTAAGATTCTGAAGTAAAGTTCAGAGCTCTCTAGTGAAGTTGCCAAGTAGATTCTGTGCCAAACTTGTAGCACCTGAATATTTACCATCTTCAAACTTAAAAAACAAGGCTATTTTACCACAAGAGTGACTGGTTAACTTTAATGTCATATGGAGTCATGCTGTGCAATAATCTCACATTTTAACTTTTGTAATTGAGATTAAAACTCAAGAGAACCTTATTTCTACCTGTTCCGTTTATACTTGTCTCCATTTTTCTCTTTAGAGTAGTTAGTAATTCTTACTGCTCTTTGTACAACAGCTTTATGACTTGTTTTTAGAAGGAAACTGCTGAGTGCATCTCTGTTAATAGTAGAATTGCAAAAGCTGAAAAAAACCCAGAGTCTCCAGAGTAGCAGGTTATGGATTCATGGAATTTTCATCTTCATTAAGCCCCAATATTTAGCTATCTGCTCTGTCTGGATAATTCAGCTTAGTGTGAGTGACACAGCAAGTTAAGGATTCTGGAACAATTTTTTTTTTAACCTACATTTCTTCAGAAAAAGACAAGAGTTATGCTTGCTTGAAAATTTTATTGACACAACTGTTTGGTCCCAACACACAAAACAGCACTTGAGCCACAAAAGAAAGTGTCCAAACAAAGTAGACAGCTAATAAAAGAATTGCTCCTCCCTCCCACTCCAAGAAAAAGATAGTGCATAAACTGAGGGCTTCAGTGACATTTTTTTTTTAAACAGACATGAATCTGAAATAGTACATTAATTGTTAAATTAAAGAATTTCATGGTTGTAATGCTTTTAAATCTGTAAGCCACATCATTCATTTAACCCTTTGGATAAAAAAATATATTGCAATTCAAATAGCTATTTTGTTACACTATAAACACAACTTCTCAAAAGTATTATTCTATTACTTTCAAACAGCAATTTCATCAGAATCACACATGAATCCAGAAAAGGTACGCTGACCTCCAGAAATGGTATAACCACATTCACTTTGACAAATACCATACTTTCCTCTAAAGCATCAAAAACTGGTTTTCTTCAGTACTCTAGATGACTTGCAGCTGCACCTTATGAAAATAGAACTCCAGATTTGCCTTTCCTCTAATGCATGCTCTTCTGAAACAAAGATCTAAGTGATCAGTGTTAACTTCTCAAAGGTAAGGTGAAAGCAGATGTTCTTACATTTAACTTATTAAAAGCATTCCAAGAAAGCTTAATCTAAATTGCAGAATGTCTGTAGAGGCTTACTGAGGACCCAGATACTGTGCCATAATGCTCAGAAAAACTTCCAAGTGTTTCTCTGCATTCACAATGGCTATATGTTTACTACAGGTAAAGTCTAAATTTAAAAGATTTTATAACAAAATCTGACTAGTAAAATTCTGTCTATAGCCATTCAGTGGCATTTCCTGTTGCTGGCTGAGAAATTAGAGCCCATGTTCCATCTCTTGCATATTACAATAGAATCCACCTAAAAAATCCAGTTGGACAGTGGAAAGCCTCTGGTATAGGTTCTTTCAGTACAACAAGCAATTTATTTGCTGCCTGGCAAATACAACCCATTGTAAATGCCATGGTTACCCAGAATGGGTATAAAGTCTCATACACTGGACGCTTCTGCTAACTAGAGTTGAGGTCATCCACTGACTTATCTTCTCTTCCAAGGCTGGCCCTTTCAAAAGCCAACACAAGACACCACAATTTGAAAACAAACAGCTTCCAACACTAGGAGTAAGTTTTAGAATAAAAACAGACACAGCTAAAAGACAGCACATCAAAGAATAAGCTTCCCATTTACCAAAGATGCTTAAAAATAGAAAACAAGGTTAAGCAGAACAACCTTAGCATTTCCACATGTAGTTGGAACTTGCCTTACAGGTGGAAATAGCATTGACTTCTTCCCTCACAAAACATTTTAATAAGACCTGCTCCATTATCTGTCATTTATGCATTACATGCATATTTTAGAAATATCAGAATCTTCCTAACTTCATTTCTAGACACAATAAAATGCATGTGTCTCTATCTCAAACTCATAACACCAAGACAGTCTTTTCCTTAACCAAATCCATGCCAGACTGGAACTAAACATAAAAGGGAAGCTTAAAACATCGATGTCCTAGAAAGCTCCTAAATGGAACTGAAACGTACAGAAAACATTTAAAACAAGTTCTACAGAAATCCACATAATCTTCTACAGACATCTTTACACAGAAAATTTACAATGCAGCTACAAGTCATCTGAAAGGGCAGAGAACAAGTTTCTCCTCTGGAGTACAATCAACTCCCTTACTCTTGTCACTTTAGGTCAGTACGTTAAAACTTCTTAACAGGCTTTTGAAAGACAGATCATGCATTTTATTAATACTGTCTGAAACAATACCAGTAAGCAACAGCCTATAGAGTATAATATGCTACATGTATGATTACACCACCAACGAGGCTTAAGGAAAATAAAATCTGTTCCATTTTAGTTGAATTTATAATTTGCTTTTACTGAACACATTTATGAAAAACTGTAAAATTTAAGAATAATTTAATGAACGCTGGATTTTTTCAAAATAACAGAAAAATTCTGCTCTGCTAATAGCTGTGTTCAGTGTAAAACGAACAAAATATTCACAGAACACATTTAAATACAAATTAATTCTAGGCCTTTCATTAAAATACATAAGGGCTAGCAAATAGCTTCATTTTGTGCAGAGTCCATAGGTATTTGTCTTTCACACTAAAAGAAACAGTTAAAGCTTGGTTACGGGTGCAAGTGAAAAGTTTGCTGCCAATTTCACCTTGTTTTTGTGTTGCTTTTTGGCTGGGCTGTCCATTGCTTCCTTGTTTAGTTGGGTTTCAGAGGACTGACAGGGAGGCACTGAAGTATTCTCTGTGGTGTTAGATACCACCGAAGCAGAGGTCAATTCTTCATGAGCTGTGGTAACAATTCTTTGTTTTTCTTCTTCTGTTAAAATCATCATCTCTAAAATAAGCAAGACAACTCTATTAATGCTCTGTTATTCAAAAAATAATACTTCTCTGGTAATAGAAAATAAAATGCTCAAAAAGCTTGTCAGCCTGATTTGAAGCCAAGAGATGTGTCACATTCACCTCTGCAGCTGACATGATGTTTTGGCTCTTTTTGTTTTATACTATTTAGACTGTTTAAATTAGTTCTCATAAATTAGGTCTGTCAGTGCTCAAAAAGCACAATGAAATTACTCTGGTGAAAATACTGCTACAGGTTGACAAAATGCAATTTTAATAGGTACCTTATCTCCCCACCATAAAATTCACCCCCCTGAGAGCCACTGTAGGGTACTTATTGTCAGCACTCAGACATCTGATAGAAGCCACCTGCATTTCCAACACATCCTATTGGGCAATGTATATTTTTTTTCTTTTTAAGTGGTAAAAACTCGGTAAACAACTCTTTGTTTGATGTTCTGTTTGAGATCATGAGTCATCATCACTACATTAGACACAACAGGCAACCAAACTCTTACCTGAGAGAGGTACAGGACGTTCCTCAAACTGAATTAGGTCAGCGGACTCAAGAACCACTGGATCAGGTCTCAGTTGCGGGGATGGTAAGCAGGAAGGAACTGGCTCACACAAAAGGTCAACAGGAGACGTATTTGTGAGGCAAAGAAGTTCTTGCTCAGTTTGATTAGAAGCTACAAAGATAAGAGAACATCTTTCAAAGCATCTGTAAGCTACGAAGGTATTATTTCAGCACTGTTAAATGCAAAGCCTTCAGATGTGATTCTGAGGATTTACAAACTATGCCATATACCAGCCTCAGTTACTTTGGTGGGACAAAAAGCATCTAATCAAATTACAACACAGCAGACAAGCAAAAACTCCGTTGAATCTGGTGCTTGCCCAAGCAGGTATACCCCTAGAGTAAAATCTTATTTGCCAAACTTAACTAATAAACAGAGAGATGAGGAACAGTCTTTTAACAGAGAAGGGCCACTTCCCAGACAACTCCCCTGCAGATATACTGACATCATATCAGTTATTTACACAACAACTAACACTTAGATGTGAAAATTAAGTTTCAAAATAAAGTAACATGCGCTTACTAAATGGAGTAAGCCTAGACTTCTTAGGTAATAGCTCAAGAATTATTTCTCAAGTTCTCCCAACTAGATGCAATAGAAGAATTGGAGACCACAGCAAGACATGACCTGTAAGCTCAACATTTCCCAGTTATTTTTATTTGCAGACAGACCTATGCAAGTAGGACTGTCATTATTTGCCAATACAAAAACTCAAAGATAACCCAAAAAGGACTACTATGCCCTAACAGAAGGTAGGAGACAGCCCTGCCAAAAGCTGTTACTGACCATCCTTTCTCATTAGCCTTATCCATGCAGACTTAAGTTTCCACTAAAATACAGGAGAAAGTATTGCAGTGATTATACACACAGAGCTGAGAACAGACACCCTTGTTGAAAGGACACATGCTTGACTACACACCAAGAAGATCAAAGAAGCAGCTTTCAAACCCAAAAGCATTTTTACAGAAGTTAAATCTAACTCACACAGCTTTCCCCATGCTGCTTTGCTTACTTGGCTTATTTCCCCAGAGATAACAAATTTCTTATACAAATCAACTTAGCATTACCATTGCTAGGTGTTCCTAGACTTAATTCCATTGATGAAGTGGATCCTGTGGTCTCCATAATATGTCCATTATGGTCAGCAAGTTGATTTCCATGATCATCCACATGATCAGCAGGGGGAAAACTAGGTGAGCTAAAACGAGCTACAAAAAGGCAAGTTCATTTGGTTCATTTGCTAAAGTGACCTCTTAGAAAGAAAGAAGGATGGAAAGTATGGTTCGGAATTGAAAATGCTTACTTTTCATGTCATTTTTCAGTACCACAATTCTCTTATGGCCATGTCCTTTGATCCAGACCACCTATAGAGAAAAACGCAGAATTAAACAGCAGTACATGCCAGCCTCAAAGCCTAAAGCAGTTTACTCAGTGCCTTCACTGATTAATTTACTTCAGTGCCTTCATGTCTTACCCTGAAGTTATTTTTAAGTCAACTGAATCATATCGCTAATTTGCTCTACTTTGCCTAAGTAAAAGCAGTGTCTCAAAATTGATGCCAAAGGAAATCAATAGGGCTAGAAAGTATTAAATACTAAACTACATTTAAGCATGAAATTCTAAATTTCCATTTTGTTACTCTCCACAAAAATTAGTCTACTCAGAAGATAACAGCCATAAACCAGGTCACAAAGTTATCCTAGAGCACTTAAATGCATGTGGATGACAAGATGGCACAGCAAAACGCCACTATGATGCTTCTGACAAGGTGACACAGCTCTTTACTCCAGGAAGCCTATCGTAAGCAAAACTGAACTTGAATACTGTAGTTCTTTACCGTGAAAAGAAAAAAGAATTCTCACTTGATAAAGATGCCAAGAAAGCAAGAAAGTTTGTGGCCTCACCAGGAACAGTTCTTAAGCAAAGTTCATTTGAGAAAAGAAATTCTCATTACAAAGCCCTGACTTCCCAAAAGCTGTTTAAATACAACTGGTATAAGCCTCCTCAAAAAATGTAGTCATACAAATAACTCAAACCAAATGTCAGGAACTTCAATTATGTTACTGTTTTTTAGTTCATTCAGAAGTCTCAATGTGATTGTGCAAAAACAATTTTTCACACCTGTGGAATTGCTCCCAAGAGCTCTTCTAAATTATTGCATCCATACGCTTTAGGTTGAAGCACTTCTCCTGTATATTTGCTATATGCTAGTGGGAACTCATGAAGAAAAATCTGCTGGTAATGGTAGGTGTGAAGTAAGGACCTCACATTCTTTGCAAACATATACAGATTTGTAAGTTTCACATATTCTTCAGTGGCACCATTGGTAAAAACCTATTAGGAAAAAAAAAGAATTAGAGTACAAGCTTATGTATCCTCTAGTTATGATGTCTCTTTCAAAGTATGAAAGACCAGAAGAGAACTTCATACCTCAACCAAATAAGGCAGACTCTTCAAGAGCTCAGTTAAGGTCATAAAACCATATTCACATGGATTAAGAGAAGTACTATGGATTGTTTCATAATGTTGTTTAAGCTGTTCAACTGAGAGAAAGGATGTTCCATCCCAAGACATCAACAAGACTAGTAATTGTGCAGTCAGAGTCCGCAGAGATTTTCTGTTTATCAGCTGAATCTGCTTGCCAGCCTCTGTATCAACAACCTACAAAAATGAATTTGGAAAGTAGTTAGGGACAAGGAAGGAAATTGATCTATAAATAAAGTGTGTAGCTGGGGTTTCAGCACAGCTGTATCTTGTGTTACGTATCAGCATCTGGTACTAGTCAAAAGCCTAAAAGATGAAGCTTACAACAAGTTACAACATAAAATATTTACTTTAAATACAAGATCTGTGTAGCAGTTTGTCTATGCAGTAGACAATTTTATTCTTTGTTCCAAGACAATTGGATGCGACTAAGCTCCAGCCTGAACACCAGCTGCTGAAGTAACAGCATGGGAGAAACTAAAAGACTATGTCTGTATCTACATCGGAGTATGTATGCCTTCTTTTCTACTGGCATACAAGATCATTAGACATTTCCAATCCGTCAAAGCCTCAAATCAGATTAAAATAAAGTCAAGATTATAAAACATCACGAGAGAGTGAGACCTACTAGAGCTAACAGGAAATGACTACAGTCAGTTGGGAAGAAAACTGCATTACTGTTAAAAAAAGCATTCTGATACGATACTTTAAAAAAACAAGTAAGTGTGCATGAATTTTCCTAGAAAAAGATAAAAATCAGAACTTTTACATTTTTAGACACACAGAACCGTAATTTGAGATAGGAAAACCTCAACACATTACATACCTTTTTGGTGGATAAATTACAAAGAGCATTACCTTTACAACATGACAAAGTTTTTGCATTAAAGCTGGAACTGAGCTAACATCATAGTCATGAAGACGCAGTGTATATCCAAATGTTTTGCTGTACTCTGTCAGTAAATCAGTCATCATTAGGCAGTTGTCTTTCTGAGACCGCAGCAGTTTAACAAACTGGGCAGCAACTGCTTTAACTTGCTCCACCTCCGTGAGTGTGAGAATTTTCTCTTCTCCACATTCCAATACCTACAAAACCAAAATATACTTCGTTAATGCAAGTTACCTAGTTAGAATGAAAAAAATTGATCTGCAACTAAAATTCAGTGCTTGCAAGCAATCATGAGGTATACAGCAGGGCTATCTCAAAAGATATTTACGTAGCAAGCTATTTACATAGCAAGCAAAAAACAGTTTATAAAGTGACAAAGTAGGCAATAAAAATAGCTCGCTTTCTTTAACCAAGTTTAATATAACTTAAATGAAATTTAGCTCTGATTTTGATGCACTTCATTTTGTAAACGTAATCCAATTTGAATATATTTAACTAGCCTGAACATACTATAAACCTTCAACAATTTACTAACATGGCTATAACAAAGTTTTAAATGCATACATAACTTTAGCATGAGTTCTAAACATTTTACTTTTGAACTCATGCTGAAACAAACAGATTTTAGGACTTACTTGTAACACATCTGGTATGGCTTCAAAGAGTTCAAGTAGTTTTGTAAAACCGTAGTAAGCAAGTTTGCACTGACGACCAAAATGGTGGTGGTAAGATGGAATAAATTTATTAAAGGGCATTCGAAAGTGGGGTTGATGGCGTAATAAGTCTACCACCTCTTTAGAAAATTGTTTGGTTCTTTCAATTTCTTCTTGCGTGCGTTCTAAAATTAAAAAAAGAAAGCTATAGCTGTGTACCAACAGAACTATTTTGACATACAGCAGAACATGAGAATAGTGATTTTCATGTTTCTCACATTACACCACTTTCTTCTAATATTGAAGACCCCTGTCTTAAAATAAGACAGGCATAGTCCAAAATAAGCACGTGATCAGTACTTTACAACATCTTTAACAGTCAAATATTTAAGTATGTGTTGTGTAGAAATAACCTGTTCTGTAACCAAGTCACAGAAAGCTTGCTATATGCAGTAGTAGCAGCATGATCTTGTGTTTTGCCACCTGCTTTCCCGTCTGTTCCATTATAAAATTATTCCTAATATAACAAATACAGGGTTTGTTACAACTTCCTAACTACTTTACAGTTAAAGGTGGTTATAGAGGTAGAAAGAGCTATCATCAACAAAATATAACCCACATCACTTCTGCATTTTTTACGTAGCCTGGTTTTTAATATATTCAAAGAACAATTTCTTTAACAGTAAAAGATAAGGTACTTACCTCTTTTGGGAATACAGATCACCATTTCATTATCTTGCTGTGACAAACAGATGGTTGTATCTGGAATTTCTGATATTATATCTGCCAGTTCACAAACTCCGTACTCAGTAACATCCCAATCCTTGGAGAAACACCTGCAAGTTTTATAAAATTGCATGTTTTATAAGATTATAGTATAATAACCTTACTTTATACGATAATACAATACAAATGTCAAAGTTTTGAGTTAACATAGAATGCTATTAGAATAAACCTCAGATTCTAACAAGGTAAGCATCATTTTCATATTACCAACGTTAGCATATGAAACAAAGGAAAAAGTACTTAAAACGAATTATCTGTTCTAACCAGAAAAATAAGGGTTATACTAATGACTCACACGCCACTGGAAGAAAGCCTCACCAGCCCTACACTCAGTAGTAGTGGCAAGTAACAATAGAAAACCTGAACTTGAATAATATTATTTTAGCAAGAGACTAAAAAACACGTTGTATGCCCCCCATGCTGCCACGCTTTCAACCATTTCTATTTGCATAATAAAGATGTGGACTGTTCTTAAACAAGGTAAGGACTTGATAGAAGACATAGACCTATTATAGACCTTATAGGCATATCCTGGAAGACAGGATATTAAGGTTCACGATACTATGCAGAGTAGTAAAAAGTATTTTGCTCCCCTTATTCCTTTCCCTCCAGACTGATGAGCACTTTTCAGATGCAGGAATGTTTCACACTTTTATTCAAGGAATTGCCAAAGGTAATCAATTGTAAAGGGAGATACACATTTAGTAGGTTAAGAAACAACCAGTAATGTATTTTTGCCAATAGCAGAAATAAGTGTGCATTTCCACAAAGAATGCATTAGCACATGTAGTGAAATCATTTTTAGAAATAGACCATACGTAGCAATAACATAGAATAGTTTCCTCTACGCAGCTGAGGTACTACTTCCTATCTTCACAGTAAAGGAAAACATGTTTTAAAAAAGAAACAATGAATTACTTCTTTTTAAAACCAGACCAGAATAACTCCTGGTAATAGCAAAACAGCTATTATTCATCCTCATTATTATTGTTTTCCCCATTATTATGTCACTGTTAAATTTGACTGAAATTAGGAACATCTACTGACATTCAGGCTATTTTGTGTTTCCCTCTAACAAAAGTAACACTTTTCCCATAACAGTTCATATTATAAACATGCTACAAGCTACTTAGATATATTAGCCAGCTTCACAAGTAGTCAGCTTCATTAGCCAGCTTCAAACAGACTAATGAAATAAAACAACCTCTTTTCCATTTCAGGAAATTTACATGAGCCTAGTACTGAAATAAAGCAGTACAGCCTGACAGAATTCTTAATTTTCATTAGAAGCTGGAAATTGCAAGTCATGAAATACAGTTGCTACAAGTTTTGTACTAAAATCAAAAGCGCTGACCCCTCTTGCACTAGGTTTAAAAGCCACAGCTGGATAGACAATTCTTCCTGTTTCATTCGAAGTTAACTTACCAATGATAAGCCTGTAAGAATTCCCTTACAATAACTTGCTTGCTGGCCTGGGATTTCAGAAGCTTCAGTAAGTCCTGAGTAAAGCGCTTCACTTGAGCTCTGTGCGTTAGAGTTAATAAGCGTTTGGAACCCATGCCAAGAATCTGAAAGAAAGTTATTTGGTCACTCATCCTTAGCATCCTCAGCTAATTATATTTACAAGTTGGTTACAAGCTAGTTCTAGTATCGGTACACTAGAGATAAAGGATACAGACAACTGTTCACAGACAGCCTTGTAAAGCCATATACTTTTGGTAATAAGGCATATGCCTCAAATATTTCCTCCAGGAGTACTGCAATTGTTGCATATGTTTGTATTGGTTGTTTTAAACCTCTACAACAACTAGCATTCAAAGCAGTAAGATAATGTGACCACACTATCTTTTTTGTAAGATAAGGCCATGCTATTTGTTATTTCACAGAACAATCCTTCAAGTAACAAGCTACACAGACTAACTTACTGGCATTCAGATGTTTACTGTGTTTCTTTTACCTAAAATCATTTATCCAAGCATTGACGATAGGCTAAAAAATCCTTCAAACTTGCCACTGGAGGCATAGATTAAATAAAGCGTTAACTTCCAAAGAAGTTATTTTGGGGAGGTGGGGTAAATAAAGAGCAGAGAAGTAACAACTCAAGACAAGGAGGAATTCACTTAATTAAACCAAAGCAGGAAGTAACTTAATTGAACCTTGGATTGTAATATCTCTTTCGAGGTCAACAAGGTAATTCCATGGCATCTACTATATAATACCAACCAGCAACAGGCTCGTAATTCAGATAGTTCAAGATACAAATACAGTTCTCCAAAGTAAAAGGAGAAGTGCCAGGTAACTCACCTGCAGTACATGAGGTACTGCTTCTAGCAGCTCCATTAACTTGGAATACCCGTAGTCAGACACACGGCATTGTTTTGCGAAGTGATGATGGTATGTCGGGATGAATTTACTGACAGGTATGATGCAGGACGGTTGGCTTTTAAGTAGATCTATAACTTCTCTACTGAATTGGATAAGCTGTGGATTACCTACAGGGCTCTTAGAACGCAGAAGCCAAGGATCTACAGAAAAAAATAAATGGTGTTACTGAACCTTGCACTAGTATTCTTCCACTAATCACTGCATATTATTTGTGACAAAGGTTAAACACTTTCCTTTACTAAGTTTATCAATTATACAAGACGTTCTCTGGTATTTTTTGAAACATTTCCACAGAAACATATTAGTTCAGAAAAAAAGATGAAATATTTACCTGTGGTAGGAGGTGGTGGTTTGTTATGTATCCACTTAATAACTTTAATGCCATTTTGGGCAGTAGCAATATTAACTCCAGGAACACAGGTAATCAGGTGTTCTAAAGGCACACCACCCTGGCCTTCTGGCACCACTTGAAGATCATTGAACTCTGACATATAACAATCAGGAAAACTTTGGAAGAAAGAAAAGAAAGTTTCTATTATACACTAAAATACTACTATAACAATGATCCTAAAACAATTATTTTGAGCCAGTTCCTGAGCAAAAGGCTTTAATAGCTTACTAACAGACTACAGAAGTCCTAATAAAGTGTGCATTTTAAATAAAAACATCATTTTGTGCTCAGCAAGATGTAAAAGCAATAATTTGATAAAGTTATTTGACAAGCATGTATGAGGAGTGGAATTTTTAATATAGCAGGTAGTTTCAGATTGTTACAACAGCCATAAAGTTTTAAAACTTGAGATTTCAGCCTTTATACTAAAAGACTAACTTAAACTACTTTACCTTAGTAAAGGCACAGTACCCTCATGGGTCTGTAAAAGACTGTGAACTTGAGGAGCAAACGTCTTCAGAGACAAAATCACAAAGGGAATTCTGTAAGAATCTGGATCAAATTCATGCTCACTGTAATAACAAGAGGTTAAAGTCAATACACTCCTCCTACACTCAGTTTTAACATGACACCTGTGCTCACCTACACACCCATAATAAACGTACTATGATTCACAGATCCTAGCTGACCAGGCCACTACATAAGTCACAAGCATTTTCCATCTTTTATTCATCAAAAAAGGGGTCTAAAGCAAGTTTTCAGAAGATAAGTCAGAAGGCCATGCTTTTATTATCATTAGCTTATAATGTGTAGCAGTACAGCAACACATACCAGCCAGTTACCAGTGAACACCTAGTAACAACAGTACTAGAATACCCTGGCTGTTGTTGAACAAGATGAAAAAATGTAGTATGGGGCTTCAGGACATCTTCAACCCAGTAAGAACAATTTACTAAACATGCTACGTGAACTTTCTCTAGCTTCAATCCACTTATTAGTGTTAATTGCTGTTCAAATACTTTATAATATTTTGTAATATTTTATGCACAGCTTACATAAAGTCTTTATTCAGGCAATGCTGCTTACAAACAGGCTCGTGATATTCCAACTCTTCAAATATTATAGGACTACAATTTGCTGATGAACCATCATGTGACTGTGAAGATCCCAATGGGCTTTGACGGGCTTGACTGCTGGGCAAAAGACACACCAGCCGCCCACTTCCTTGGTCACGGATTGCCACAGTATCCGTTAGTTTGTACAAGTCTGATACAATTAACTTGTGCCCAAATCTAAAAGAAAAAAGATATATAACTCTTAATTTTATATTTATAACAGAGGAATATTGGAGAAACTATGCTATGCAAACTGTTCAGGCAACCACAAATCTGTTCACCTAAACAGAAGAAAAAAAAAGTCAGTAAAATAGCATATTCCTTTAACCAAAGGCCAGTATTAAAGTCACTGTTCTGGATAAAGATACTGCAACATCTAACAACAAAGCACAGCACCTGTTAGTTTATATAACACACTATAAGTAAACACAAAACTGAATTCTTCTTAGAGGCACTAAACAAGAACTCAGAACTTACTTCTTCTCATAGATTTCTGTGAACTTGAATACAGGCAGACAACAAGCAGGTGCATCCTGCAGAATGGAGATTGCTTCTGAGCTAGAAGAGAAGCTTTATAATGTTAGCACAAGATTAATCTGTTAGTATTAGAAATAGCTATGTATTCTCTGGACTAGTGTGGGACATGTTTATAGTTCATAAAATGCATCTAAATATGACAACAGAACTAACTATTCCCCTTTTGTCCCAGCACTATGGAAGTTGATGCTTCAGATCAGTGGAGTGCAGTTAGTAATATATTCCTTCTAACTCACATAAGTAACATCTTTAGACAAGTTCCATCTTTTGTAGGTCATAAGTTTTTCAGCACCTATAAGTTCTAACTTCTAGTGCTACAGTTTTAATGTTACTAGTTACCTGGTCATTACATTAAAAAGAAATTTGAACTGCTATAAACTGAAACACAAGAAGGAAATGAAGTTGCAAGTCATGCAGTAGCAAGAGAATTGATGAATACAATGTATACCAACACACTATTTTCAAAGGGAGCTTTGAGACAAGATGATTTTTTTCTAATGCTTTCTTTCAAGAGGGATGAAAAACAAAACACTTGTATTCCCACTAGCATTAGCACTCTAGTTCTTCTACCACTTTCCTTACAGAAAACTGAGATAAAGAGAGCAAAAGCATTTGAACTGTGCGTCCTCTTTAAGGAGATCATTTGCTGGCATTTTCTTGGAGAAAAGAAATAAAAGATGCAAAGTATAATCTCAACTCAACTGCTAAAAGTACATTACTGAAGATCATCAGTATTACAAAAGCCGTGATGGAAGTCCAACACAAGGACACCATTAAGCAGATCTAATCTCTTTAAAGGTAACTTTAATGTAAGCAATGTAAAATGCTGAACTGAGAACTGTCAGCCTAATTGCATTTAACACAATTATCAGATCAGACAGATTTTTACTTTACCTTCCTATCATTCATTTACTCAGTATTTTAAATTCTCTCTCAACTACTGAATACATGCTATAGCAGTTGAGACAAAATTTATCACCTTAGGAGAGAGAGCGATTTATTAGTAGCTCCCGTTGCTAGTGAGACCTGGATCCTTTTACTGCCAATTTTGTATCTGTGAAGACTGTTGACAGCACTGATTGCTTCTTGTAGATTTTCCATCTGAACTGTAGCCTTCAATTGGTAGTCTGTATGAGGACTAAGCTCGACACTTTTTACCTGAAAGTCAAACAGAGCCACACCACCTTATGCATTTACCACAAAATATTAACCCAAATCAAGCTGACAGAAGAATATTAGTCTGTGGCCAGCAGACAAACATGAGGCAAAAGGGAACTGAGTATGATGAGCTACAGCCAAGAGGACAATGCAAACAATGATCCAGTGTAATAAGCTGTAGACAAGGCAAGGCCACAGTACTCAGTTATCTCCTTCCCATGCAGAAGATGCCAAAAGAACATTATCTACAGATCACACATAGCATCACTATAAGAATGATCTCCCCCAGTATAGTTATTTAGAACAATTGTCACTCTCCCTGGTTTTGATCACTTAAGACTCAAAACAAACTCAGTTTTTACTTTTTTAATCTGACATTAAGAATTCAGCCTTACAGCTTAAAATGATTTTGTAGCCAAAGAGTATCTCTCTTCCCTTCATGCAGAGGGAAGCACTTAAAAACGAGACATATAACAAGCTTCAAACTGACATATCTACAGAGACCACAAGCAAGTTACAAAGCTAGTGCAAGTGACCTTCTGAGTTTTTTTCCCCCCAAGGAAAACTTTGCTACAAGGCAGTATTATGTAAGAGTTGCATTTGGATAGCTTTCTATTCCTACTCAAAGCTAGACCACAAACGCACCCATGAAGACATAGACAAGAAGTATTTAAAAAGAGATTTAGTGAAGGGATTTTACCCTTTACCTTGCCATGCCTTGAGAAAGTTTCTTGTAAAGTTTGCTGCAGCTCTTTTCTGGACAATCTGTAATCTATATTGCTGATCTGAATGTCTGCACCATTTGCAAAAGGATCAGGGCATTCTGTACTGCTGGTATGATTTACTACATTAAATGTGAGCGGAGATGATCTATTTGAAAGGTTTGGAGACATACTCCTGGATAAAACAAACATTTATGAAGTAGTTATTGCACAGTTCTGGTATGTTGAAATCCATTAAAAGACACAGATCAAGTACACAAATACAGAACTTTGAAAGCATTTTCGTGCTACATGTATGCATGCAAAACAAGTTTCACACGTGCAAAACACCAAAGCAAGACAAGCACGTCCTTTGAGAAGGCTGATGAATAATATGAATAACCTTCTAAGTCATCCAACTTAACATATGTGACCCCAGGTCTTCCTCTACCATCCTAATAATAGGAGTTAAACTCATTCAATTTATTTTAATAGTCGACAGGTGCCAGATATTTAAGCCTCTAAGAGAATTTGAAGGGCTTGGAAGAATTGCTACAAGGAACAAAGACACAAATTAAGAAGAGTAAGATGTCTAATACCTCTGATTTTTCAGAAGTATTAGAGTCAAAGTCTACATGAAACAATTGCCACACAGTAAGTTTCTGATAAAAGTTCAACTTATGTTTCTATCCACCCTGTCAGCTATTATGTAACACCATCACAACTTCTTTTCACATGCACATGAATTGGTAATGTCTACTGTATCCAACTCCACATGAAAATATCAAGAATCAAAATAGATAAAGGCCTAGCACTGGCCAGTCCTGCTCCACCTCCCAAACAAGACTCAGACACTTACCGAGATGACCAGCAACTCTGAGACATGAGCAAAGGACTGAGCTGTCTTGAGGCTGTCAACTTACTGAAAGCAGATGGATAGCTGACCTGAAATACAGTTTCATCTTTATCTTTTTTATCTACAGGGGAATTGGTAATACTCCTGGAAGCAGCGGTCTCTTTTCTATTTAGAAGTACACAGAAAAGAAAAAAACACGTTACGTTGCAGAATTCATATAAAACAAGTGCAGTTAACATCAGCATCTAAGTTCTCAAACATACTTATGACTACTTTTACAAGACGATTCTCCTGTTCCAGTTTTTTTGGTTGCCAGAGACACAGGAATCACTGCATTAGAGTTATTCTGAGACGGAATTTGTTCTCTTAAGTGTTCTTGCTGGTTTTCAGTATTTCTACTGATAGTCTTTGATTCAAGCCGACATAGCTCCTATACAAAACAGCAAAAAGGTCAGCAAAAGAGCACTAGACATTCCTTATGACAGAAAGTCAAAGTTTTCTTTAGTTAGATTTTCATTGGCACTTCAAAACCAGGAATACTTGATTTTCTGTGACAAAGTAGTAAATGGTCAATGATTTTTATTAGTATTTTTGCTATACTGTGTAAATGTAATTCAATACCAATTTAAAAACTACAACTGACCTAGGATCCAAGACTCTGTAAGCACCAACAATATTTCCAAACTGAGTAAGAAGGGGTGGTGAAAGCAAAAACTTTCGAACTCAACACATGCTTTCCAAGCAGATGAGTATACAACTCACTCATGAACACACTACACATTACAGTTATACATCAACTAGAACTGACCAGTTAAAACTACAGCTCTAGCAAGCCATCTTCAGAACATGACTAACAGCAAAACTACAAAACAAGGCAGAACACAACAATACCTGTAAACTCTTAACATTTGTGGGCTTGATAACTGATCCGTGAATCTGTACCCCTCTCCCAGCAGCGCCTTTGGTACCAGAAGCCTGATCACTTGCATCTTTGTTGAAGAGACACAGCTTTGTGTTCTTGTTAACTTTTTTGGGAGACTTCACCTTTTCAGTTCCAACAAAGCTGGAGGTTTTTGTTTCATTAAGTTCTTTGTTTTTGGGAGTAAAAGACACTATGATCCTGTTGCCAAAAACATCTTCATTTTCCATTCGTTTCCGAGCCCGTTCAGCACTATCTTGATTTAAAAAACGGAGAATTGCACTGCTTCCAGAAATGCTCAGCACCTTCCCTCCACAGTTGTCTGACAAGCGCCGGAGTCTATTACTGACACTTTTACTGTCTCTGTTCGTAGGCAGATTGTAAACATACAACAATGTATGGCATGCCTGTTAAAGGGAATAAGATTTTAGTTTGATGTCAGAACACCCATGTGCTGTTCAAGAAAAATATTTTTATGTTGATTCTGGTGACAAGCTCTCCCCTGCAAAAGTCTTCTCTTTACAACGTTCAGTTTGTTGGGAAAACTAATGCCAAGGTAAAATAAAAAATAAAGACAGAAGAGACTACAAACACTCTGATCAATGGATCAGTACCTGACTACTTCTCCAGATAAGAGAGCCTCACAGTTTGCAACCCAAGAATTCTATGTATCACACAGATGCATGTGAACACATAGTTAAGGAAGTTCTTCTGAAGAAAAGCCTCAGTGCTGTGCAAAGACAACACAGCAAATCCAGAGAGCACCATCCAGAGGAAAAACACGGTAGGCTGTTACTCAAAACCAGCTTCTTTGTTAGGAGAGCATCACAAAGCTGTCTTAATGCACAGCTAAGTTCTTATCCTACTTTCTGCCAGTGAAAGAAACTCATGTAATATACATTACCTCATCAAATATTTAGTGAATGTGACTTTGCTGTTGTACTTTTTTTTTTTTTTAGTAAACTACTTGGTTCTTTATTTCATTCTTTGTCTTAATGCAGAAAGCACACATTCACACAGCAGTAACTAGAATACAGACCATGGCCAAATCTGTAGCGGACTTTATGTCCCACCATAAAAATAGCACTGCTTTCCCCAAAAATCGGAAAAAGAGGGCTTTAACACTTGGAAACGTTCACTGCATTAAGAATTTGAAACCTTACCGGCATTTTCAGTGGTAACCTTGGGGGCAAATCTGAAATAAATTCTTCAAAACAAATAAGTTCATGAGCATGATGTAAGAGTGCTTCTGAGGCTTGGTTTTTATGTACCAAAATTATCCGAAAACCATGTCGATGTCTCAGGTCACTGAGTTCCAAAGCAAAATTTACATCCGCTGCAGTAAGGAAGAATGAACACATGGGGAAAAAGTAAAAATCATGGATTAAACATGCAATGCACCAGAGCTCACTTGTCAGATTTTATTTATTACTGAAAGTTTCCAATGAAATAGCACTAACAGCAACAAGACTTCAACAGATGTAAATCAGTAGTTACCACTTGGTCTCAGAGAGGTACTTCCTTTTAACAGCAACTTGGAGCAGCCTGCAAGGCATTTGACTGCTACTGTATACTTTTGTAACAAGAAAACATTTAGCTTAACAGGTATTACAGCTTTAGGGAGAAACCCAAGGCAACACACAGCAATTTAGTAGTTGAGTGCTTTACATGTTTACCTGTGTAGTATGCTGCTACAAGAACAAAAATATTTAATATTTGTCTCAAAACTCATTCCTGAAAGATATCCATAACGAAGACTCAGTTACTTTATTAAGGTTCCTATTGAAGCTGTCTAACAGACAGTATTTATAAGCATAGCTAGTAACACTTAACAGGCCAACAGATTGCAATGATTTAACTAACAAGTCTCATCTTCTGTGCCTACTTTTCTCTAGCTGTCAACAAAATTATGATTTCTTAATTAAACAGGTCAGTTAAAGCTGATTCTAAACAAAACTCTTAAAAACAAAATACGGAAGTATTTACATGCAGAAGTACTACTGAAGAAAAGAACAGTGTTCTGTACCACAGAAGGACCACTTACTTGACACAAGAACCACAGTGGCAGGTGCTGTGTGTGTATCAGCAAACCTCCTAAGACTCTGCCTGAGTTTGTCATCAGCAGCATTCTTTGCTGTAGCATTGATGTGCGCAACAGTCACCTATAGAAATGTAGAGAGATTCTACAGAATTGTTCAAACATACTAGCTTAAATGTTGTTCAAGAATAACAGATACAAGCTATCCCTTGCAGTTTCTATTCAGACAATACAACACACACATGCATGAAGTACAGCATGTGGATACCAAACCACTCTAAAGAGCAATGAACTGGACAGCTAATTGCTCAGCGTCTTAAGGATGACAGCATTCTGTGTAGAGATCACAGTTTCCATGTTTTGCATTCTTTAAGAGTATAAGCCACTACCGTGAAAATATTCTACAAGCCATCATTTGAAATACAGATGTGACAAACATAGCAAGAACTGTCATCACTTCATTTTAAGCTTCATGTAAGCAGGTAATTACAAACAACAGGCTGGCAATTTCTTATAGCTTCAGACTAACTACCCAATAACAAACAATTTGCTAGCATATCTACAAGTTCAGGAGCAGGAAGGGAAATTGTGTGAGAACCTGCACACAAAAAAGTCAAAGATACCAAGAAAAAGTATTGATGGAAAAAACAAATTGTTGAAGGTGTCACAATACCACTACTTTGCAAGAACACTAGTGAGCAAAACATTCACAAACAAGAGGTAAAGCATCATGTTCTCTAAGTTAATGCTATAATCACTTATTTCAAGGATACTACTAGAAGCATCTGCTTATTACTGAATGAAATCAAAATTATCTGAGAGCTAAGCTAAAAGGGTAATCTACATATAACAGAATGCGGTTTCAATTTTAAGTAGCATACCAAGAAAGTTTAGCATTAAACAGCACCTACAAGGTAATTATAAGACTATGCATTTACAAAAAGTCAAAATAAAAGCTCTTAGTAAACAGAAGTCAATCTGTAGAGTACTTATCCTCAAGCACGCATGCTAGGTAAATGCTGTTTTCATACCTGGCAGTTGTTCAGCTCCTGAATAACTTCTTTATTTTCTTTGCTTATGTCACACACACAAATGAATTCTGCCTCTCTGTGACCTTTAAAAAACTTTTCCCGAATTCTCTGTACAACCGCTACAGCCGAACGGCCAGTGGGAACTGAACAGTTTTCAATATCCCAGAAGACTCCAATAGGGGGCAAGTTTTCCAGAACTTGTCCTGTTACTGCAACTTCTGGAGACCCTGTACAGGTGTAACACAGCTCATTTTAATCCCCAAATACCAGAAGTGTTCTAGTTTGCATACTATGAACTTATGATAAAAATTAGAAGTTCCATGTTTTAGAGAACAGCATGCCTAGGAATGCAAATTCATTCTTCTTATATAGTTGTGCATCTTTCCAGTTCTACCTCAAAGGAGAAACCTTATAGCTCAAATCCATATTAAACATGAATTTAATTGCTGTTAAGTTAGAATAAAGATGCAAGGCAACTGCAACTTTACTTTTAACTCTGAAGTAACTAAGTAACATGTTTAGAAAAGGTATCATATACTAAGGTGGCATGTACAATGAAAACTGAGGGCTGTATCAATACAAAAGTGAAACATTAAAGCTGTTCAAGTGTACAGTGTGTATTAGAAAAATAATCTAAACAAAACCAGCTGAGATGACTAGTAGTGTCAGTGAGTACAGAAAAATTAAGGTAGTATGTAACAGAGGTGTCCTATAGAAACGGACACAGAGGTTTAACTTTTGCTATTACATGCTAGGAACTGCAAATAAAGTTTCTGCAAATAAAGTTTTCAGGTGTTTCAGCAATCTGCCTATCTACATAGTTATGAATCAACATTATACGCACTATCCCCATAGAACAGCCAGAAAAGAAATCTGATGAATGACCATCATCACATGTCAAACACAAGCCAGGAAATAAAATTAGCTGAGAACATCAGGTTTAGCACAGCAGATAACTACCATGTTTGTTTGGGTATATATTGACCACTTATTCTACAAGATTCATTGTTACTCATTATTTCCACACACTATTTGACACTCAAGAACACTGAAAGAACTATAGTGTAATTATAAATATTATACTAGTACTGCATCTGAGTTAAGATCCGACACTAGAGTAAAAAAATCCTTTTTAAAGCATGGCTCAAGAGAACATCATGCATCAGAACAAAACAAAATCCAGTTTTAGAACTCTTTTCTAGTTCTTAGTATTGTAAAAATACAGTAGCCAAAATCAAAACACTAAGCAAACCATACAGTAAATTAGCTAAGCAGTGAAAACAGGTGAATCTAAATGACGATGTTGCAAAACAGACATGTAGTGTGATTTACTGTTTAGTCTTCCAGGACTTTATAGAAGTTTCCAGAGAACAGTGCAGTTTAAGAGAACTTGATATGCAACAGTACTTAAGGAGGACATCCACTAAGTGCAAGTTTCTAACAAATGTGGTTTACCATATTTCTGCGGTGATGTGCCAAGGCTGCTTGCCAGTAGCAAACTCCTCTCAGTTCCTGTTCCTTTGGTTCCACAGCCATTACATATTGGGATAGAAACAGGTGCTGTCTGTGTACTTGGAGGAGGAATATTTGGCCAGATTTTAGCAGCATCAACTAGGCTGTTTCTGTTTGGCTGTTGGGACAATTTTTCAAAATACATGTTCATTTAGAATACAATATGAACACACACTATTCCAGGCTTGAAACACTCAATTTCCCATCTGCAATGAATGCAAGTTCAAATGTACTCTAGAAAGTTAATTAACAGCTGTACAAAATATTCCCCTAGATTGAAGTCCTTTCTAGTATACTTAGCTCTATATTCCCAAATAGAAAGAAGGATCCTTATTTAACTCTGCACATGAAGATATGCCATCTTCAGAAAGTCCTGACATATATTAAGAACACCTACCATGTGACATCAGCACATTTAAGAGTACAAGGCTGAATTCTCACCCTCCCACCAAAAATAGCATTTATGCTTCAAAACATACTGACTTCACCACTTAGTTCACTGAAAACATTTCTGTACTGGTGTCGTGGCCAGTGTATTATTTCACTTATTATTTCTTATTACTTACTTATTACTTACTTATTACTATTCACTTACTTATTATTTCACTTCAATTTCCTAATAAAATTCAAGTTCTAAGGTGTACCAAGCCAGTACTGGAGTAAAATGTAGTACTGGAGTACAAATAACAAGTTCGGAAGATAGAACTAAGATTCAAACAAAACAAGAATACCATTGTAGCTTCAGACATTTCACCTGAGTTTCAAATGGACCTTTACTGATCATTTACTGATCAGTACACAAATGTACATGTTAAACATTACCTAGCCTTTTTTGAATCACTGCTACAGAACATTTTATTCGGAGCTGTCAAGGAGAGAATTGTCTTTAAAATCCTGTCAAAAATCCTGTCTTGTCTTGCTGTTAAGCTGAATATTGCCTCAGAAGAAAGCACCTCTGCAAAGCTACGTTTGGCTTACGCGTCACCAACTAGATGAATGCAGACTGAAACCAACAGAAGCTGGTGTTTTGCTCAAGTTAACACTTACTCATTCAACATTTACCATATAGCACACTTAATGAGCAAGAAACGCGATGCATACAAACCTGGTTCAAGCAGTCACTGCAGTAGTGAGAGCCCTTTAAACAAACTGAAGGTGCCACGTTTAGGTGCAAAGGGTTGGCACACACACGTGATGTTAGCTCCGACTGTGCAATATGCTCGTCCAAGTGGCCTGTAGCCCCACTTGTGAATTCAGAACAAGGAAAGTAGCCTGAAGATGTGCAGCTCTGAAGGGCTGGGAACTGATGGAGTTTGTGCACGTTACCATGACAGGACTGGAAATGAAGTTTTCCACAACAGGGCAGATGTTGACAGGAAGATACATTGTTTTCTATGCACATGCCAGGGAACTCACTGGCAATGCCTGCCAAATTGCTTCTAGCTGGAGGGTTCTTCAGTGAAGATGCAGGCTGGAAAGCAAATCCTGACCCTACTTGACAGGTAATCGTCCCAGTGCTTTTTGAGTCTAATATCGTGCCAGGGTGAATGACATTACCACCACCACCACCACAATGCATCTGTGGAGTACAAGGAGAGTCAGAGCCATGAGCACAGCAGCTTACTTTCGGGCCAGGTGAAAGCTGTATTTGCTGTTGCTGAAGAGGATGGACATCAGGAAGCGGTACTGCTGGAAACAGCTTAGAGCCAGCATTATGAGATGAAGCATCCTTCAATTCTACAGCAGCTTTCTTGTTCTCCATGTAATCTTTCTGGAAAATGAAGGCTACGTTACATTCAGAAACATTAATAAGCTAATAATTTTACACTATCATATGTATATTTTTAAACATGCAATTTGACAATACCATTTTGAAAAGTGTTATCTCTGCCTCACTGGCTAAGCATGAACAACTGGCATGTTTCCTTTAATACATGCCAGCCTGAGATACACTGGTACTAATGGGTTTCAGAAGCAACAAACCAATTAAAATCTGTAGAAACAGAACTTGAAAAGGAAGAAAGTGTTAGGCTAAGTCTAAGAGATTCCCTTCAACTGCAAAGCAAAAAAAAAAAAAAACAAACCCAAATGGGTGAAATATAAAGCAAGAAAAAGCCAGTGGGAAGATACGTAAGTAAACATCTTTTCCTTTGAATAATGACTAAAGAACAGTATTAAAGATTTGAAAGTTATGCTTTAAAAGATTAAGACTTCAGAAAATTAGAAGTTATGTGAGAAAGGTAAGCTAAGAAGACAGAAGACTGAATTCTCACAATGACTATTTAAGTTCTTTTGCCTACCTCAAGATATCAAGAGGCACAGACAGAAAAGCAGCAGTGACAACCAAGCAGCAAGGTTATGAGAAGCACCAGAACACTGAGGTCAGTATAGCAAACCTGCACACAGCTCTGTTCCAAAGCTTCAGACCACTACTTCACTTTCCAAATTGAACTTAATGCATTGCCTACTACACACCAATGAATAATTGATTACCCAAGTTCAAAACCATTACTCTTTACCTGATGCCTTATCTTATGCAACAATGAGACACAGCCAAAAACCCATCTGGAACTGCCTTACACACTGAGCTCCAGAACTTACAGCAGCTCCCTTCCTAACTCCCTAGGCACAAAAAGACCAACCCAAGGTATATGCTCACAGCTTCCCTCGTATCTTTTAACCAGAAGATTGCACACAGATGAATGAAAACTAATTAACTGTTGGAGCTTGCTTGCTCAAGCAAGTCACTGTGTTCACCATTTCTTCTATTCCTTAGCATTCTACATCTTAAACATACACAGTCATACATAGCTACAGAACTGAAACATTAGAAGAAAACAAACAAGGAATAATTGGACCTTTATTAAGGGCATATCTACCATTACTGTAACTAATACATACTCAATTCAGAAAAGAAATTCTCTCCCAACTATTGAGAAAACCTGGAAGCATGGAGAATAGCTTCTTAATCTACTCTTCAGCAACAGCTTCAGAGCACTTTCAAAAAGCTGTCCTATACACTTTCTAAAGCAATCCGTTGAATTACTCCGAACACACAGGTGCAGAGCAGAGCCTGGCAAGCAAAACAGCATTCATACTGTCACTGATATTGATGAGAGCGCTCTCAACACAACTAGAGACCTTAAATTCCCAGGCAGACTTTGTACTTTGCACAGTAAGTGCTGTCTCCTCCCTCTCCCCTCAGCCAACAATAGCATTGCCGTTAGGTATACTGCTCTGTAACCAGGTACCAGCTAGACTTTTGGCAAAGCAAACAATTACCTACCGTTTTCTCACTGCAAGGCAAAGTCTTCTCGGCAGCAGAAAAACAATTAGAAAGTTTCCAGAGCCATGGTTTAACATCATTCTCTTGTCGCTGAAGCCATCCAAAAGATTTATTGCAGAGGTTCTCCGTCCTGTTTCCTTCCATCATACAGCCACACTAAATGGTTCAACATTCTTTCATCCCCCCTTCCTTTCATTCTTTCCACCTGCTAAATAAAAAAATGTATGCTTTAAAATAATTTTAAGGTAAGAAAGACAAAACCATGGTGGTCTTACAAATTCCACTGCTACTAGATCACTAATCCTACATTATTTATGTCAAATTTAATTATGCAACAGACACAGCTTTGACTGGCTACATCAGCCTTCCTGTTTACTACAGAAATACTCCTTGTGCTCTGCAGTACAGGCAAGGCTGTCTGAAAAGACTGGCTATTTGTGCCCATGGCATTATCTACCGAGTCCCTGAAATCATTCCTAGAAATCTTCATTGCACTCTCCTAGAAAGAGGAGCTAGGGTCAGTTTTCGAGAAGAGCTTATCAGTGAATACAAAATAGGCATAATTGAACCCAGCTGAAGAAACTGGCATGCATATTTTTTGTTTGTCAATGGGCTTACAAAACTACCTACACCTACATTAAGCACACAGCATTTAGTATTTACACAGTTTTAAAATCATTAGAATTATTTACAAACACTTATTCTAATCCTCAACCTGTTCCATGGCACACCACATCAATTTCCCTTTATGGAACCACAAACAACCAAAACCATTTGTTCAAGGCCCAGCCACACTCCACCAGAAAAATCAGGATTAGCAATGAAGCCTTCTCACCCTCCAGCTACATGCTGCATTGATTAAACTACACTCATGCAATTCTTTGCATTTACTGTTGAATACAACAGTCAGGGAATACATTCCATAACATTAAAGTCATCTCTAAGACCAAATTTGCCTCTAACGTTGTTTTTAAGCAGAAAAACAAGTTTGACATTTTTATAAAGTAGACGTGGTTATTCACACGAAGTGTAAGTTATGCTTCAAGTTATTTTGTACATTATGTCGCATAAAATATTAAGTCAAAAGACTCCACAAGCCTAGAGGAGCCTACTTCCAAAAACGCCTTGTGACACGCAGCCGAGCCGCTCTGTTTACAAAATAAAGCGACAACAAGGAAACAAAACCACCCCAAAACCCAGGCGTTATGTCAGCTTGCCATGCCCGCCCCCGGCCCGAACGCCCCGCGGGCAAACGGCCGCCGTCCCCTCAGCACCCCCAGGCCGCTGGGCGGCCCCACACGGAGCGGGGGCGGCTGCCGCCCGCCAGGGCCCCGTTCCCGTCCCCACCGGGCCGCGCCGTTCCACCGAGGCCTCCCCACCGCCGCGGGCAGCCCCCAGCGCACGGGAGCGGCGAGGCCGTTCCTCCCCGTCCCCTTTTCCCTCGCCCGGCCTCACCTGAGCCGCCCCCGGCCCTCACATGGCGCCGCCGCCCGCCCCTTTGTTGGCCGCCCCCCTCCCCGCCGCCGCCGAGCGCCGGAAAGCAGCGCCCTGCCGCACAGCGCCACTGTCGTGACGCACCGCTCCCCCCCTCCCCTCCCGCCGGGCCGCGTTAGGCCGGGGCGGGCTTTAAACGGGGCGGGGCGGGCCCCAGGGGCTGCCGCTGACAGAATCCGGGAGTCATTAGGGTTGGAGAAGAGCTGCGAGATCGTCTGGTGCAACCATCACCCTACCACCGACGTCACCCACTAAACCATGTCCCCAAGCACCACGTCCAACCTTTCCTTAACACCCCCAGGGACGGTGACTCCACCACATCCCCGGGCAGCCCGTCCCAACGCCTGACTGCTCTTCTGAGAGAAATGTCTCCTCATTTCCAACCTGAACCTCCCCTGGCGCAGCTTGAGGCCATTCCCTCTGGTCCTATCACTGATTACCCGTGAGAAGAGGCCGACCCCCAGCTCCCCACACCCTCCTTTCAGGCAGTTGCAGAGAGCAATGAGGTCTGCCCTGAGTCTCCTCCAGACCAACCCCCCACAGCTCCCTCAGCCGCTCCTCACAGGACTTGTGCTCCAGGCCCTTCACCAGCTTCGTAGCCCTTCTCTGGACTCGTTCCAGGGCCTCGATGTTCTTGTACCGAGGGGCCCTCAGCCCTGGGAAAGCCTAGCCCTGCTGGCAGCACGTGAGGAAGTACAAGAGTCAAGCTGCATGTTTAGAGATTACCATTTTTTAACACTTTGTGCCAAATTTTGGCGTTCACTTACAACTTTTTCATGCACACGCAAAAAAAAATATTGATAGGCTGCAAAGGACAGATAGTTTTAGTTGATTAGAAAGTATAGTCCAAACCCTGCGGTCAGCAGTTAGGTGTCAATTTGTTTATTGTAACCCAAGTATCTTGAACTTCTGTACTGTCCTTCTTGGGGTCACTTTGGGCATCTTTAGCTGCATCTAAAGAAACTTCCCAAGCAGAATATATATGTTTTTAAAATGTAAAGCAAGTACTAGCTAACAAAAACTACAGCAAGCTGCTAACAAGCCACTAGATAGGCATTTGTGTGTTCCCCTCCCCCTGCTAAAACACCTGAAGTCTGCTGGCCACTCCTTGAGCTACCAGCAGTCTTTGTCTCAACAATCCTACTTTATTTGTAATTTTACTTTTCTTTTCTCTCCACAGACACAGCCCTATCTCACAGCGTAGCAGTTCCCTCACAACTTAGCATTCCCTCAGAAGGCCAGGACAAAGTCATGCTGCCGATCCATACCATCCAAACTGGGCCTTGCTTCTTGGCATGCAGGTAGCTGAGCTTCTCAAGGTGGGGTAGGTAAAGAGCGGGGTGAAGGGCCTCTCTCTGGTGGCCCAGTATCTTTTAATCATAAGTGACATCATTGTATTTGGCTAGGTCATCATTTTCTCTTCACCTTTGCCTAATGGGCTGCAGTCACCACCAGGGTTAAGAGTCTTAGGGACAATGCTTGTATCCAAATCCCATCTTGTCCCTGCTACCATCATTCACTCAGGATGTAATGCTGAGTGAATGCTGGTATCAAGGTCTTGAGTGGTGTTATATTTTGCTTTGCTGAGCAAGGCAGTGCTATTAACGAGCATTTGATAGCTTCAAGGTATCTAAAGGGTTTTAAAGCAGTGATATGCAAATCTAATTCTACAGACTGCAGAAAATTATGTAACATCTTTAAACGCAGGGAAATAGGTTTCACTGGTGTTAAGTGCTTACTCTGCTGTGACAAAACTATTTGAATTTGTATATGGAGTTCTAGTACCTATGTTTGTCATATCTTGTTATGAGTATCAGTAATCCTCGAAAACATAATTAATTTGTAATGACAGCTGGGGGTTAGTTCCTGCTCCATCCATAGAGCACATGGTTCTGTGGTCAATGACTTAATTCTTACTGCAAAGCCAAGCTCTTTCCTCTGACTTTTACTAATGAATGTTCCAGCCAATAAGCTACTTCTTTTTGTATATATTCTGAACTGTATATAGTGATAAGCTACACTATTAGCTGAAGGTGCTGTAATTAGATCTGTGGTCTCCTATGTTCATTATCCATTTGATTTCCTTAGCCTCTCTTTTCCTTTTAACAACCAAGATTCATATTTATCATAATGAACCATTTTTTTAAGCAGCAGCTGCAGAACAGCTGCCAACATCACCACGATATCCTTTGTCGGTCTGTTGTGGTTTAACTATTTAGGTTGCCTTTTTAATGCTTGTGTTCTACTTTGGTAGCTATGGATGTCTAACATTATTTTTATGTTGTAGATGTTGGATTTAACATCACTGAATTTTATCAGTTAAAATTGTGTACAAGAGGGTTAAATTTTGGAAATATTAAACATCACTGATAAGCTTCAGTTGCTAGGCTATAGGGTCAGATAGGTGTCTTTGTCTTTAGCTGTAAGATGAGCAGGATATATCCTGAGAATGGCTTGCGTAAATAATTTTGTATTGTTTTAATTAACAGAACGTAAAGCAGTATTGAAAGGTTGAAATAAAGGTGAAACAAATATGGACAGTATTTCATTATTTTTATGTCAAATCACTTTTAAAAATGATATTTTTTCAAATGTATTTGCCAAAATAAGAAAACATCATGCTACTCTGACTTCCTTGCTCCAGATCGCTCACACCAAACTGCTCTGAAATACTGTTTTTTCCATAAGAAGCCTATTGCCAAAAGATAACATTATGCAATGTTGCCAGAACTTACAACGTGTACATTTTTGCTCAGTTTGCTCTCATGGAAGTCTCAGTGTAGCAGTCTCATCAAAATAACCAGCAACAAATCTAGCACTGCAAAAACTGCCTGTTATTAATTATTCATCAGCAGAATAAAAATAAATGCATAAAATCTTTTTTTTTTTTTCTTCTCTGCTAAACAGGCAAATGTTCTCATGCTTCTTGCAAACAAGACAGTGGATAGTAATTAGAGAAACATTTTTATTAATATTTATTGCACCTGTACAGCAGTGCCTCTGAGCCTTTGGCACCTGTCAAGCTGCTGTTACATTGTTTTGGAATTGGATGAGAGGCTAAACAGCTTCCTCTAAAATATCAGAGATTTTGCTGTACTTTACAAATGTATGAGATGAGAACTATTAAAAATGTTCAGGTACACTTTTGATATCATCTGTATACTCACTCATGCTATCCTCAAATAATTGTTCAAAGAATTGAACTGTCATTTGTCCCTAACTAGTGAACAATGTATACATTTTCAAATTACTAGGGATGTACTGTGATGGCATGTGGTTTATTTTCTGTAACTTGCCCACTTAAAACTTTATTGAGCAACAAAAGAACTGCAAATTGCTATTAACCAATTTTAAGCACATAATTTATTTTTCTATTAATAAGTTTGTCACTATTTACTTCTGAACAAATGATCTCAAAATGCAGTTATTTTGCTGAATATCTGACATGAGAGCATGATTATTTCGCTCACCCTATTCAACTGAAGTTATCATAGCTATGGCTGGATTTCTCTTATAAGAATATTCTGATAGAAAAGCACAAATACTCTGTTACAGTCCTAGCCTTTTTCTGCAGAGTTGCTGGGAAAGGCTTACCTGCTTGCAGCCCACCCAGTTAAGTCTTTGTGGGGTCGGGCTCTGCTCCAGGCTGGGCGGTGCATCTCTGAAGTAAGCAGGATGGGCTCAGGGCCACAGTGCGTGGGTGCCTGTCATCCAGCAGTTTGTAAAACGTGCTGCACGTGTGTCAAGCGATACTCAGTGACGTATGGGCAGATGTATGTGGGCCAGCGTATCTAGGCGCACGCGATAATTTGTGCTTTTGTTTTGACTCAGGAAGCAAATACCAGGCACGCCTCATGACCAAGTGTTTGTGCATGCTGTTGGGTAGGAACGCACCTGGGGCATACCTCAGGCCCCTTCACAGTGACCCTGGGCAGCAAGGGCATGACAAACCATTTATCGGCTGCACCAAGGTTTAACTCGGCCCTATTGTTTGTGGGTGGCCCGAGGTTTAACTCGGCCTCATTGTTTGTGGGTGCCCAGTTCCCACTGTGGGTGCGAGGCTTGTGAGGGTGCTTTCTGGGATGGTGACGCCACAGCAAGGTGACAGGTGAGTGCAGGCAGCTACTGTTCAGTAGCACACTTTGTCCTCATCGTGGTGATTGCTCATCAGTCATAAAAGTCGTGCTGGCTGCAGCGACAGTTGGCCTTGTTAGTCAGCTGTACAAAGGGGTTCGGTGTAAAAACGTTGAGCTTGTGTTAGATGTTTATATAACCACCTCACTGCTGGCTCTGTCTGTGGAGTCTTTGGAACAATAATAATAATAATAATAAATAATTTTTAAAAGTACAACTTTCCCTTTTTTAGAGCATTTCAAGGGAAAACAGCTACGTGCTGCCACCACCCCGCCACCCCCGGCTGAGGGGCCGGGGCTGAGGGGCCGCCCCTGAGGGGCCACGGCCCCGCCCCGTCCCTGTTTGAAAGTAACGAAAAGTTCCCGAACGCTCCGCGGGCCGCGCTCTGGCGCCGCCGATTGGCGGAGCCCTTCGGGGCACGTGATCTCCAGCCAATGGGAGCCCGGGAGCGAGGGGGGGCCGCGCTGAGGAGCGAGTGGCGTCCCCGGGGGAGCTCCGTGAGGCGGCGGTGAGGGGGTCCTGAGGCGGGGCGCTGCCTGCTCTCTGCCGCCTCTCACGCCCGGGGCTCCACGGCTGGGTTCGTATCGCTCGGGGCGTTCGGGGGAATGGGGAGCCCTACAACTGCCCTCAGAAATCCCGCAGTCGGGCCGCGGGGGAACGGCCCCCGCCGAGCCCGTGCCTGCGGTGAGCTGGGCTCTGGGGGCCTCTGCCCTCGGTTTGCTGTTGTGCTGCTTCAGCAGAGGGAGGGCGGCGCGCTGTGAGGAGAGCCTTGCCGGGTGTTTTAAGGAGACTTGTTTTTTTCGTGCGAGGGGAAAGCTGCTTCTTGGGAGCATCGAGCTTTTTTTATTTGTTCTTACAGTTGGCAGAAGTGGCAAAGAAGAGCTTCGTCCCTGCCACGGATAACTCAGCATCGCTAATGGTAGTCTTTCACCTTTACCTAGTCTCTTTCCTATCTTCTCTTTTCTATTTTTTGTTCAGGTAGGACGTGCTCAGGCTCCAGCCACAGCTTTAAAGATGGGTCAGTGCTGTTCACCGAGTTAGTGCTCCTTTGTAGCAAACGCATTTGGTATGCAGGGGTTGTTCTGCGTCCTTTATTCTAGGACTAAACCAGTCTCTAAGTTGGGGTCTTTGTGAACTTAATGAACTGGGACTCTGATTCCCAAGCTGAAGTTGCTTCAGTAATGTTACTTGTATGACTTTCCTTTCTTTTTCTTTTTTTCTTTTCCTTTTCCTTGATGAAACTTGCAGTTTTGCTGTCACTTGTATGAAATAATTTCCTGCAACAATTATGCGGAGGTGTTTATCTCCTTGCAGAAGTCCCTTCCCCACCCATGAACGCTTCACTTCCTGCATGCTGTAGAGATTTTGTAATGTCTGTGACCAGCTCTTGTGGTGCTCGTATGCAGGAAGTCTGGCCAGATGTTTTTTCTGGCTTTGTGTGTGAAAACAAGTAAGGGACAGCCAGTGTGTGCATTCTGTAGCCTGTGACTTCCACTTGTTTTTTCCACGTTTGCCTGTGTTTAACAAAATATTGCTAAAATCTCTTTTGCACAGACACGCACCCTTCCCATATTACAGTGAGCCTAAATAATGAAAAGTTCCTAACTGGTTTTATTAATTATTTTCAAGGCATTTTGCATGCTGGCTTGAAGCTGTTAAAAATCAAGTAGAGTAAGTAGTTGTGTGTGTGTGTGGAGGGAAATCAAACCTTACTCTTTCTACTGTCACTTCGGAAAAATTTGTTTTGGTTTTATGATTAAATTTTTTTTAATGGTCTTTAACTCTTTGTCTGAAACTTCGACTTTCTAGTTTCAATTTGTATTTTGTATCTTTTATAGGTTTGAAAATCCCTGTGAGGTAAAATACAGTGCAGGTGTACAGGGAGCCTAATATGTCTTCCTTGAATGTTGAAGACAAAAAAACATATGCCTGTGGCATGGGATGGTAGTGAAAGGATCTCTGTTATGTTGGGTTGTCTCTGGAATAAATACAGGTCCCCCAGTCTTCCAGGCATTCACAGTTCAGCAGTCAACTTTAACCACTAAGTACTCTTTAGTGATGGTAACCGTGAAGCAGTGTGTTCTTAATGGCTGACATCCTGAGGGTCCCTAATCCCTTGTCTGTACAGACACGGTTAGCAGCTGTTGTGGGCAGCATCTTTGTTTCTCTGAAAGTTATCAAGGTTCTGTGGACCTTTTATAAAATTTATGACTCAGTGGAAGTCCTTTTGTCTGTGACCCATGCAATCTTACAAAATGTGAAGTAGCACATTCTTTTAGTTCTTCTAAGGTGCAGTGCAAAAAGATAAGTGAGGGCCAGGTATAAGCATATGCAAGCCTTTCAGGCCAACAGGAGCTGTCTGTTGGTTACAAAGGTTTTGGTTCCAAGGGATTATTTGAGAGCTTTCAGGTACAAATCTTGCAGTTCTTCATCATGTTGGATTTCTTTCTGTTGACAGTCTGAACACAGGTGTGGTATTCATTAGTATGCTTGCACTGGTCAGAAGAAATCGTCTTTGGAGACTTTTGAAGTATGTCTTGATTTGTGTAACAAAGTCAGGCGTATCCTAGGCAGTATTTCTGTTTTTAAAGAAATGCAGAAATTTCCTGTTGTATGAGTGGTGAGAATTAACCACTCAGAAGGATCTCTGGTGTTCTCTTCTAGGTGGTGGTTCAACCACAGTAATGGTTGCTGGTTCTTCTGGGTTTCTTCTTGCACCTGAATTGCTTCTTTGTCTGAGTTTGTGTCCTGTCCCTTGTCTGTGAAAAACACAATTTTCTTCTTTGCAAGTGTTCTGCAAGGGTTGGTGAGCGTCTGCAGTGCCTGGAACATAAGACATGCTTATTAACTTCAAAGGCACTTTCAGTTCACTTAAAAATGGAGTAGATGTGTAGTGAACTGTCCTAGGTAAAGAATGTTAATTGTGCTTGGTCGCGCTTTTCTTTTTAAAAGGCAAGGCTACTATTTAGAAAACCATTCCTTAATCATCCCCACCTCCATGGCATACTTCTAAAAACATCTACAGCACAGATAGCAGCAGCCTTGAGAATTTGTGTTGGAAAGTTTTCTTTCTTAGGAGAGATTTTAGCTTTGTCTAATCAATGTTTTGTGTCAAGAAACTGAGTTGTAAAACTCGAGTTAGTAACTTTCCTGCACCTTCTAACTCCCATTCTAAATAACAATATAAATTCCATGAGTGTGGTGCTGATACTGTGTGTTGAGGTTTTGGGCACAGGCCACTTAGCTGTGACAGCCGCTTGGTTTTTGCTCAATAACCTTCTGAAAATCATCTGAGCTGTGAAAATGACTTGTGCTTTCCAGCACTGCTTGGATTTGTAGGAATTGGATTTTAGATCCCTAGACTTTTAGTATTTGCCACTGTCCTTTATAGTCGAGGTAAGAACTGAAGTTTGGTTGTTAATCCTGGTTAAACCAGGTGGTTTTGCACAGCAGAGTGATGATTTATGATAATAACTTTTTTCAGTTCTGCAGATGTGGAGTGGATGTACATTTTCTTCGGCTATGACATGCCGCTCAGAAGGTCTGCTCCAGCATTTCCCGAGCATCATAAATAAGAGCAGACAACAGGATAGATATCTAAATGATCTCTGAAGTATTTGGCTATTTTCCCCCATTCCCCCTTTATGCTATTAGAATTACCTCAAAAAAGTGTTCTTAATACATGTAGAGCTGAGGCTTGATAGAAGGGCTGTGTTTCCTCAGCCCCAAGAATTCAAGTAGTTTTGACAACGCTGTTGCCATGGGCTGTTTGACTCCACCTTTATTTACTGCCCTTGCTCTATTGAGGGGTTTTATTAACTTGATAATGGCTGTGTGGAATCCTTGCCTCGCCCAGGGCAGCACGTGGCCGGTTATCTGGAGCTTTGGGACTGACGTTTCTCCAGTGTCGACTAACTCCTATAAAGTGATATTTGCTAGCAACCTGGCTATTAGAGTGCATCATGCAGCTCAGAGGGCATTTATTTAATTGTAGCATCTGCTTAAGTCTTCAAGCTGGAGTCACCAACTTAAGGTTCTCGATTTCCATGTGGCTTTCTCATGTGCCATTCCTGTTTGTGACTGTGGCATAGGGACTGCTGGACAGTCTGGATTGCTGGCTAGCTTTGCTGCAATTTGTCTGCATGCTTAGTCCAACCATGTGCTTTCCCACTAGAGCCTTTGTGGAGCTCTTACTGCTTCTTCCCTGGGATTTTCTGGAGTTCCCTTCTCCCATGGCTCTCTGGGGTATGCAGATACATTGTGACCCTCAGCTGTATCTGGGTTCTGATATTTCAGGTTTAAAATGTGGTAGTTTTGTCTATCTCGATTTAGGGAGAAGTTTTTTTGTATCCAGTGGTTATGTCCATAAAAAGCTTAGGCATTCGTGGAAGCGTTTAACACAGGAAACCTCAACCTTGAGTACTTTCTCTGTGTCTCTTTAATTTTGGGGTGTCTGTAGGGCTGTTAACTCCAACTTAATTGCACTGTCTTTGGAGTTGAAGGTGTCTAAGATGTCTTTCTCCTGTGTTGTGTACTTGCACTTGTACTGCGCACTTGTACTGTGCGCAGCTGTAGCTCAAGTTTGAGGTTCTGTTCTATGTAGTCAGAGGGTGGGGGAAGATGCTTGCTGCTGGGATTGTGGCATGTGGCAACCTTGGGAGAACTGGGGAGAAGAACTTCATTATTCAGTAGAGATTTTTCTTTTTTTTTTTTTTTTTTGTTAAATCCAACAGACCACTGTCAAAGCTCATCTTTAGTTGGGTCTTCAGGCATGCGCTGAGTTCCTGTGGGGAGCAGCGTACTGAGTTAGCTCACTGTATTAGCTCTTATGCTTGATCCTTTAATTTTCCAGGGCACAAAATGAAACGGGAGTCTTAACTTTGAGGGCTCACTCACCATGGAAGACTCAGAAGGCCATCACTTCAGCTCAGCAGAAGAGGAAACCAGATACTGGAAAGAGCTGGCTATGAAATACAAGCAGTGGTAAGGCAATGGCTTTGTTCCTCAGAGTTGTTTGATATGATGCAAAAGCACTGCATGCAAAGATAGAAATAGCCCCACACAGGGAGGTGAACTCAAGGTAGCTCAGTTGTCTCAAGTGGCAGCAGGAGCAAAGCAGTGGCACATGCTTCTGCATGAGCTACACCAGCCCAGAGTCCTTTGTGCTTAGTTGAGCAGTGAATTTGTGCTCCTGTGGGACCACTGCTTGTGTCCCCTGCTCTGGTTTGAACGGGAATGCGTGTGCTGCACGGTTTCTGACTGCAGTCTGTGGGAAGCACAGGTGAATTTAAGTCACTGCAGGACCTTGTTGGGATGATCCAGGCCACTGCAGAAAGATTCTGCTGTTTACCTTTTATATGTGGATCAAAACTAGTTTGGCAGCATGTGGATGGGAGAAGATCCCTGTCTGAGAACGGGCATGCTTTGCTCATTCCTTTAGCTCACTGTGTTGCTGTAAACACAGTAGAGGGTGGAATAATTCAGCCTGTTTGATGCTGGTATTGGTGGATCCTTTCTTAGACCAGACGTCTAGACCTTTCAGTACTACTGATTTGGCTTGTTGGAGAATTATTTCAATAGAATTTTATTGAATGTAAGAACAGGCTTTCTTTTCTGTCTTTTATGTTTTCTCCCCTTTTATTGCTGATCAAAAATAGCATTGTTCAATTTCTTATTTGGAAATTGGGACTGAATAATAGATTAAATATGAAGATAGAGTGGACATGGGACATCTTAAAGAGACTACACATGTCCTGTTTACTGCTAGTGTAAAGACAGATAGGATTTTTTTCCTGTTTGTCCATTTACTGGTTTGCTATGGGGTGGCTTTCCAAGTTTGGGGAGGCGTGTTTGCAAATGGCTGGGTTTTCCTGTTGAGTGTGTGTTGGAGAGCGACATAGAGCTTTCTGTGTTAGATGGCAGTATCTTTTCATCCTTAAGTGTACAAGAGTTTGTTCTGTTTCATTATGAGTTCTGCTGCTGGAATTGCCTTTTAGTGCTGAGAACACACAGGAGGAGCTGCGTGAATTCCAAGAAGGGAGTCGAGAGTATGAAGCTGAACTGGAGACTCAGCTGCAGCAAACAGAGTCCAGAAACAGAGACCTTCTGTCAGAAAACAATCGCCTGCGAATGGAGCTGGAGTCAGTTAAGGTAAGAGTGGTTGATGTTTCCAGTAGACACGCGTCTAAGGCATGAAGGTGAACGAGAAAGGTGTATGCTGATTCCGCTTGCCTTGTGGGCAGAGGTGTTTGGCATTATAAAGTGATTGAATGGCAAATGGCAAAAAATGTCTTGGAAAATGAAGAAACATCAATCTGTTGTCTGCTTTGAGAGTACTGGATACCTCCATGATGTTCCTGAGTCCCTGTTTGCAGGTTGTGGCTATGTTTCAGGGATAGATTTGAGACAGGAGAAGTGTTTACAATGGAGCGCAGAGTAATGCTGTCTGCGTTGTGCAAACGTGATACTGCAGAAGAATAAAAACACAAACATTCCATCTTTGGTGTTCTGTTACATAAAACTTAGTTGTTTTAAAGCCTTTTTATGTAGTTGTGTGTAGTTATTATCCGGTGTTCCAGATAAGCTTGGAAGTAGCAGCTAATAAGTAACGCAGAACTGAGAGGAATGAAAGTTACACTCCTGATTTTTGTTGCTGATTCTTTCTATAATCAGGGGAGGACAGGAACGCAGCTTATCCTCCTTATACTTGGTTAGTCTGGGGGGTGTGTGGGTGAAATAGCTGGCAAGCATTAATTTCCATAATTATAAAACATAAAACTTACTGAGATGGAACCTCCTGGCAGAGAAAGGTAAGAAATATAGAGTTACCTGGAGTAGGAGACTGAAAGGAGGCAGACACATCTCTTCAAAGATGCTGCTAGTCCCCTGTCCTTACTGACAGGTTTAGGAAATACTACTAAACTAAACTTGAAGAAAAACTGTTGTTGAAATTGCTGTGCATTTCTAAAGCTTAATTTTGTTAGCATTTTACTTAAAGATGGTATAGTCACCTAGGAAACATTCCACTCTTTTTAGGTCTAGGTCAATATCTGTGGAAACAAAGATTTATTTAATTATACTTCTCAATTGTATGCAATAATGAGCTAATGGGAGTGAAGATGTTTGTGTAAGTAATTAATCTGGGTGTATAGAGCTTTGTGTCTCAGCTGTTGTGTAAATTACTGTCTTAAGTAAATATTCTTTAGCTCCAGATAAATGTCTTGTCTCCCAGCCTCAACTTAGGGGGGGAAAAAATCACTCTTTTGGGCAGCAGAAATTCCATGCTGTGGTTCATTGCATTTGCTCTTTTACACTGATCTTCGTTGTTTATTAGTACCTTAGCAGTATTAGATGCTGCTTGTAGTATGGAGTTTGGGGAGAAGCCATAGCAGTTCAAAAAAAAAAAAAAAAAAGGCAGTGCATTTGACTAAGAAGATCGTGGACTGTTTTCTTTTGCTGCAAGAACTGAGAGAAGGGAACAAAGAACAAGCTGAAGCAGTTGAGAATGAAAATAGCAGAAACTGACATAGAACTTCAAAAGTGGAGAGTATATGTATCTTGGAAAACTAATCTTCATAGTAGATAACTTACTCTGTTAGATAGTAGATAAACATTCTGTTTCAAACAAACCCTTTTAACAATTGGCTATTCATGCAGCCTTGAAGACTGCAGTAACAGCTTGCACTGAAGGAACAGAGGCTCCATTGATGGTCAGATCAGCTGATAGTTTATTACAATTGGCTGGAAACAAAGCCTCAAACCTTGCAATCCTGGTCTTTTATCTGAATCAATTGAAGAGCAAAGCATTAAACTTGGGAAGCTATTGAATAATAGTGTTAACCAAGCCCATCAAGGCTTGCTATCTGCGTCCTGCCTAACAGGAGTGAACTTTGTGAGGCCCACACAGCTTGTCGCTTTCAGTTTGACAGTGTAATGAGCATGCTTGCTATCCCCTCAGAAGCCAGCGTTCATGTTACCTAAACATAAATGGAAATAATGCTTTGGAGGACTTGTTTGGAGAGCCTTGAAAAGCTAACTGAAAGTACTCTGCCTCTTAGAGCTTGAAGGCTCTTAAAGTCAACATGCATGTATGCTTCAGAGATCAGGAATTATGGCAATGTGTCATTACACTGTAATCAAACGGGAATTTATTAATTCAGCATGGGTATCTCTTCCATTCCTCCTTGTTTGTGCATTACATTCGCTAAAACAGCTCTATTTACATTGTCAGCTGTGTTAGGCTACTTGCCATGGTTTTCAAATTCCCTCGTGAATTTGTTTTCAGTGACTTCAAGTGTGTTAAATTGTAGACAGAAGCACTTCAGGAATGCTACTTATACAGTAATCTTGTCGCTTCACAGAAAAAAACTCTGGCATGTCAAAGTGATCTGATAGCAAGGTGGTGGAGTGTGAAGTGTTGTAGTAGATGGTGGCTGTGAAGCTTTTGCTGTCACATGATATTTACTGCATATGGAGGCGATAGCAGGAGAGAGATGTATGCTGGCAAAGCTGAGCCTTCCTCCCCACTGGTGCCTCTTCTTAAATGTATCCCTTGTGTACCTGCTGTAAAGGACAGAGTTTGTTTTAGGGTCATGTCTGAAGTGTGTTGCATAACTGCACCTGTAATGTTTGTAAACGAGAGCTCTGAATGTGTTTTGGGCTAATAAAACCACAGAGGTGGTGGAGAATCCTGCTGGTTCCATTTATGTTAATACATAAATGTACTAACACTTTTTTCATTGCCATTTAGGGTCATAAGTACTGCTTGACTCTAGCTTAGGCTTAAAAATAAGTGGCTTCTTTCAGCTCCTTTTGCATCTTCCTTTGTGCATTGCTAAAGCTCTTGGGGGCTCAGAAATTGCTGTCTTGTTCAGAGTTGCACACAGATCCACTTGGCTCCAGGATGTCATACATATTCTTCCCATTCTACCAAAGCAGATCGTAGAGGGGGTGGCAGGCTTATAGTCGTTCTGCAGACAATCTCACTCTAGCCAGTGCATTTGCCTGGCAAGCAAGTGCACTGTCTCTCCGTGGCATTACTGGGTGCTGTTGCTAAAGTAGATGCTGTCTCTTGGGCCTCTGCTTTGTGGTTGTCACCTGCATCTTAAAACAGTGAGGCTAAGACTTGCCTTTCCAGCTGCTGCCTTGTGGTAGGGGAGCTCAGAAGCTCTGTGCTGTTGCCTGTTGAGCCACCCACCTGCATTGGGCAGAACCCAGGAACGCTGGTTTGTCTTGTCTTTGAGCGGGGCACTGTACATGTGAACAAACCAGCTGCTGTTGAAGCCCTTTTTCTCAGAAAAAGGGTAAAAGCTGTCTGTGTGTAGGAGTATGTGTTTCTTTCATCTTTGTGAATGGGGGACGGGTCAGGAGCATGTGTGAGAACTGTCTGGGAGAGCAGGGAACAGCTCTGGGCGGTGGAGCTGCTTGCTCTCCAGCACAGTAACTTGATAAGGAGTTACAGGAAGAGCTCTTGTCTGCTGGCAGCCCAGAAGTATGTAAGCAATTGGCTTTGTTGGCATTTTACTGTATGTAAGCTGATGTTTCTCAGAAAATTTCACAGGATTTATGTCTGTCTTTAAAGGCTTTAAGACAATGCCAAGTCTCTGATGCACTGTTTAATTTGTCCTTGTATAGGAAAAGATTGAAATACAGCATTCAGAAGGGTACAGGCAAATCTCTGCACTGGAAGATGACCTGGCACAAACAAAAGCTATTAAAGATCAACTTCAGAAGTACATTCGAGAACTTGAGCAAGCGAATGACGACTTGGAAAGAGCAAAAAGGTGAGCAGTCTTCTGTGTTTTCTTCTTCTACCTCAGTTCTGTCCTGTGATTACGGTGGCCCTGAGTAATTTATGTTGTGCTTGTTAGCATTGCCATTCTGAACTAACTATTTGGTGATAGTTGTGATGCAGATGGGAAATAGGATTATTTTTTTGCCTGTCCAATCCCATAGCTATGCTATTTCATATCTTACAAGCTAAAATTAAAACAAACAAAAATAATCCTAATCCAAAAGATTCTCCCTTTCCTTCTGGGAGAGGGAGTTACTATATATGCTTGAAGGGTCTGACGTGTACTCTCTTTCAGAGCAACTATAATGTCTCTGGAAGACTTTGAACAGCGTTTAAACCAGGCTATCGAAAGAAATGCTTTTCTGGAGAGCGAGCTGGATGAGAAAGAAAACCTTCTGGAGTCTGTGCAACGCCTGAAAGATGAAGCTAGAGGTTAGACAGCAGTTCACTTGTACCTCTGCGTTTCTCCCCTCCTGACTCGTACCTGTTCAGTCTCTTCATGTGCCTTAGAATTTGGCTTCTACATTTGTATCTTCTAAATCTGCAATATGAAGTGATGAAGCTTCAAGACTGTCTACCCCCCTTGTTGAACTGTTGATCTTGTTCCTGAGTAGCTTGTAGGAGCACAAGTCTGTTTTAACTTTCTCAACCTTCTCCTAATCTGTAGTGATGGGTCTGTGATGAGGTGTGCTGTTCAACTTCCTGTAACCTGTGAAGGTCAGCTTTTAGTAACCAGTAGTGTCTGTTATTCCCTGGCCCGTGAAAAGTGGAGTTAATGAAACACTAATGGGAGTGGAAAACAGGAGGGCTGTGGCTGGCTTCCAGTTACCTTTGAATAGTCTCAGGAACTAGCTTCTTGGTTTGTCAGCGTGACTGGGTAGGAAGATGAGAGAGACCATGTAGCTGTGGAGCTAGAAAAAACACTTCTAGCTCTGCTCAGATTCTGTGCCCTTGGGTGGTTTCTATAAGCTACAGCCAGGCTGTCAGACAGGAGTGCTCTGTCCCTGGGTTAGATGATGGTGTGGTTTCCACTCTACCTTGGCTCGGGATTCCTTGATGTGGAAACCCAAGTGGGAGGGAAAACAGTGCACTAGGTAGGAATACCTGGATCTCATCCCAGTAGGGAGCTGGGATGTAGCCAGGATATTCCAAGTTGCAGAGCCTCAGTCTTGATGTGCCTTCATGTACTGGTCTGTAATGTTTGGATGCATGTTAATTGCCTGCCTAAGGGAATTTATTTGTGAAATGGTATAGAACTTAAAGCCAAATAGCAACTTGAACTAACACAACAAAAACAAGTCGAACTGTAATGCTAGATAAGCCTTAATGTTCATCCAGAGTTTGAGTATGTGCCTGTAGTAATCATTACAAGGATAAAGGATTTTGTTCCCCTGGTGAAGGTGTGAAGTACAGCTCTCATCTGCTTTTTATCTTGGTGAATACTAATTCCCAAGATTTTGTTTGTGTTGCTTGCATCATAGATCTACGACAAGAGCTTGCAGTGCAGCAGAAACAGGAGAAACCCAAAACACCAATGCGAACTGCACTGGAAACAGAACGAACAGACACTGCAGTTCAAGCATCCTTATCTGTGCCTTCAACTCCCTCGGTGCACCGGGCACCTGGCATCAACATGGCCACCCCTGCGACATTTAGGAGAGGTGCGTGATGGAACCGGTACAGAAATGCCATGTGATACCCTTGTTTTCACTTTAGCTTCTGGCTGCAGGCAGAAGTGAGAAAACAGAATTACAGTTGAGTGTCTCAGTGAAATCCACCTAAATCTAGTTACTGTGATTTCAGCATTCACTGACCCCAGTTCTGGGGGTTTATTTGTTTTCAGGGCTAATTTAGGGAAAGGATTCTAAAAACTTCATGATGATCTTTAATGCCACGCTCCTGTTACTTGAACTGGCTTCTCCATGAGCGTAGGTTTCCTTTGGGACGGGTTTTCTTCCTCCTCTGGAACAGTAGGACATTGGAAAGTCATCCTAGATGGCTGTACTAGATGATCATCTCTGCTTTTGTGCCAATAGAATCAGTTACTTATCTTTTATGAGTGCTGATTATATTAATATCCTAATCCTCCAACATTAGCTTTCATTCTGCTTGCTTAAAAAGTGATAAATTGATGTCATTGTGTTTGTGTGCGTAAATGCAAGGAGTTGCAGGGTCACGTGCTGGTGTTCTGATATTACAGCTCTGAGTGTTAATCAAGTTTGATTGTAGCTGTTGGTACTCTTAACCTGAAACTGTGTTTTGTGTGAGAGAAATAGCATTTGTGTAAAAGAGGATTCAGAAATTTTCAGTGAAATGAGATTATGGTTCTCTCTGAGAACGCATCCCCCGGTCCTACAGCAGCAATAAAGATGTAGAACAGGTCTCTAGAAATCTAAGCCATGACATGTGTGGAGACTTCAGCTTAGGCCTATGTAACTGGAGCTGTCTCAGGGAGGCAGTGCTTTGTATTTCTAATGCACACAAAGGATCTGGAGCTCAGATATGAAAAGGTAAAAGGAAGATATTGATGTTTCATTTGCTATGTATGACTATGCCAGAACTTTTTTTTTTTAAATATCAGGTAATGTATTGTCCTTTATCCTGCCCTGCAGGTTTTGAGGACAGTTACAGTGCAACCCCTCTCACACCTGCTGCCAGAATATCTGCACTTAACATCGTGGGAGACTTGCTGCGGAAAGTAGGGGTGAGTGATGAGTTGTTAGCAAATATTCTTGGAAGGACAGAGTTGTTGGAAACTGCAGCCAGCAGCAAGTATCTGCACTGTTCAGAAGAGACTGGAAAGACTATCTCAGCTGTCAGGTTAGCTAAGCAAGGCCTTGAAGTTCAGTCTGGACTCTGTATATTTCTGAGTAACCCCATACAAAAATAGGGCTCATCTCTGCTTTTCTGAGATCTTGCGCCCATGTGGAGTCCTGACCTTTCTTCCTCTCCAAATTTCTGAAAGAGTATGTGCAGAAAGAACAATCTGACGTGAGTAAATTAAGAGATCATCTACTCCCATGAAGGGCAGAGAAGAAAGCAGGCTGGTGCCTGCTGTCCAGAGGGCTTCTGGTGAAGTCTTCATTAAGGCTCCAGTAGTGTTTTGAGCAGGGCCTAATGCCATGTTGAGTTGTAGTTCAACATGTCAGGTAGTACTGATGCTGGGAAAGTTATCCCATGACTTCATTTGTCTTTTCCCTTGTGCCCTAGTGCTGTGTTGGCACAAGCATTCATATGCCTTTTGATGGGCTGACCTGCAGAAATGATATAGCTGAAAAATAACCCAGCAGGAGTTACTTTATAATCCGTGACCTCCCCTACAAAAAGATTCAGTTTTCCTGGGGTATTTGAGATGACTGGCTTTACCTCCTCAAAAATTCAGAACTCGTGGCTTTGTCTAGTAAAAAAAAAAAAAAAATAAAAATTTTTTAACCCCAGCTCATTTTTAAAGCAAACTTTTAAAAACAAAACCAACACAGTCAATCTTCTGAAAGATATCTGACACATTACCTGTGTTTGCGTCAGGCTTTGGAGTCCAAACTTGCCTCTTGCCGAAACTTTGTGTATGACCAGTCTCCAAACAGAACCACAGTGTCCATGTACATGAACAGAGATGTCCTTGAAACGCGCCTGAGTCCTCACCAGCCTCTGTGCGATACAGGGTTAGTGCTGTTCTCCACTGTTGTGTCATAGTGAGAACTCTGACAGGTACTGTTGTATTTCTTACTGAATCTTTGGTTTCGTGGAACCGGTTTTGTTTCCAAAAGGTAGGAAATTTATTTATTTAAGATTGATTTGAATGTTTTGGATCAGTTTAAAATTTGTAATCAACAGCTGTTAAAATCTGAAAACTGTGATCAAGTTTTGAAAAACAAATTCCAAGCAAATGTAATACACCTATTATAAATCCAGTTTTAAGTGTGAGCAAAGTACAACAGAGGGAGGGAGCTCCTGCTTATTGTCTCAGTTTTGTTTATGTTTCATGTTCTTGTGTGGTGATTCCTCAGGAATGTTGTGGCATGTGGGGACTTCCCTTGTCAAAGTTGAGATTCTCATTTATGGAAGAACTGGGGGGTGGGGGGGAAAGCAAATAATGAATCACCTCAATCAGAATGCTTTATGCTTGCTAAAATGTGTTTCCAGGGAGCAGCTGACAAAAGTAGTTATCTGAGGCAACTTGCAAATTTTTCCAGGTGCTTGAACTGGTTGTCTTTTTGTTTTAAATGCATGAAGAAAAATCAGCAAGGACATAACAAGTTCAGTGCCTGCTTAAGCCCTGCCAGTCTTGTACTGCGTATTCTTTAGATTATCTGTAAACTAAGTGTTTATAATACGGTTCTAGATGCAACTATTCAACTGGACCCTTGCTCTGGGAGTACTGGGTGGTTCTGCTACCCGATGCCCGAAGTTTGCAGGTGAAAGGAATATTCCATATTGTACCTGCTATTGCTAGAGAAACCTCATTAAAGCTCCTACAAGAAAGCCTCAAGGGCCATACATTTGCGTTATTACATACATGCTGACTATACCTCTACTGCTGTAATGCTAGAACTGAAATTCCAGCACCTGTAAAAGATAACTTTTCACTATTCAGAGGGAAATAGAACCCTGTTTTACGGTGGAAATTCAGCCTGGTTAAGTAACGGGCTCGCTTAGTGTGCAAAGTGGTTTTTAATCTGCTGGCTTCTCAGGCTGAGTGGTGTACTCCTGTAGCAACCAGTTATTCTGATAAAATCAGTAAAACTGAGCAAGAAATGTACTAACTTGTGTTTTGTATTTGTAGGTTAGTGAAACGTCTGGATTTTGGGACGCGACCTTCAAATATTCCAGGACCAATAAGCCATCCTTCACAAAGTGTTGTCAAGATGCTGCTATGAAAAGGCTGCGTGGTTTTGGAAAAGGGAAAAAAATGTATAAAACTTTAGTTTTAAAGAGATATCAATGAGCAATCAGTTAGCAGCATAAGGGTAGGTGAGGACTGAATATAAAGCTGCAATTAACAAGGGCCTCTCATGGCCTTACCCATCTGGCTTCTCTGAGTTCGGTGGGCAGTGTGATGAAGCAATGCTGTCTAGCAGCACATGACTTCAAATCGCTTCCTATAGCAGCTGTGGGAATAAAAAAACAAAAACAACTCCTTGAGAATTGTTTCTTTGGCACAGTCAGTCAAAGCTGTTGTCCTTTTGCTTCCAACAGGCAGTATTTCCTATGCAGCTCCTCAGGCTTCAGCTTTTGATACTGAATTCTGACTGCATCAAGTTTTTATCATGGGTGTTGTGTGCTGCAGTCACCTGAGTTAGGGGAGTGGTTTTAGGTAATGAGAGGTGTATTTCTATGGGGAAGCTGCTCAGTTCTTTGTGAGATGTTTGGTCAGAATCATGCTACACGAAACCCTGTCTCTAGAATGGTAAGGTTTTATAAGCAGTTCTTTGGCACTAAGAACAGGTGTTGGTTAAAGTTGAGGAATGCCTAATGCTTAGAATACTCAGGAGATCACAGAACTATCTGCAAGGTAGGGACTTTTAGCCTATAGATATTGTTTTATCATATGGGGCTCATAAAGCCTAGCTGTTGTAGGAAGCAAGAGACCTGATAAAGTTCCTGGTTCTAACATCTTACTAGCTGGGGTTTACTACTTTGCAAACCTGTCTTTATTAATGTGCCTTGGGTTGTATGAATTTTTTTGTTTTTGATGAGAATATGCCTTCAGCTGTTACTAATTTAGCAATGTTTTTAACTTGAAATGTCCAAGTATGTCAGAATACTGAATTATTCTTGAAATTGGAGTTTTTCCCCTACAGAATAACACTGCATCTTTTTAAAATGCAACGGGTTCATTCACAGTATTAATATACATTCACAGTATTAATATACATTACAAAAGCTTGTACTTGCAAAATAATTATGGCTAAATGTTTCTGTATTATTGGAGGGAGCTTACATGACAATGCATAAATTGTGTTTTTTCTTTCAATGATGTGAAAGCAACAACTGATACATCTGTTTCTCTGGATTAGGAAATAACTACAGATCATTCAAATTATTGAAGCCATCTACAAAGTTGGCTTAACTGGGAAGCAGAATAAAGCTTATTTTGAATGTTAGGTATTCGTTTTGATTTTGTCACTGTGAGTTGTCATTGTAGCTCTTGCAGGAATGCTTGCTACCATCTTCTCAGCTTACCAATGGAGCCTGAAGAGACATTGTTTGCTATATCATATGCAAAGTTTTTTCCTACATTTTTCTTGTTCTCATGGTTTCCTACCCTAAGGAATGTAATTGTTGTCATAATTAATGATGCCTTTGGGATTTATGCAATGGCTATAGTTGGCATTGCTCTGTAAAAACTTTGAACTCTGGTTTTAATCCATTTTAATGTGATTTTTGTCCTCTCACACAGGAAGTTTACACTTTTCTTACTCATGAAGAGCTGAAGCATGTGGGCTACTCTGTTAGTTTTGCTGTCACATGGACTCTGGATCACTGAACTATGTAGCCTGGAGGGATCACTCAAGACAAGTTGCATTTTCTGTATGATCTTGCCATGCCAGGATTTGCCTGCTTGGTGAGCAGGTTGGCTTGCATTCAAGTTGAAAGTCAGCACTGAAATAAGGTAGAGATAAAGTCAGGGATGTGCTAGAGCCATGGATTTGAAGTTAAAGTGACTGCAGGTATTTTAAGATGGTATGTTATACAGATACCCATTTTTATGCAACTACAACTAATCAGATCACTGGGGGAGTATGGGAATGCTGTTGACAATTGTCAGAATAATTTAGTGCAGAACAGTCACCTCTGTAATACTGCATCTGCTGGGAGTGAAACTAGTGTGGTATTGGGGATTAACCCTGGCAACCAGGTAAGCACCACATAGTCACATGCTTCTTTCCCCTGCTCTGCGGGGTCGGGGAAAGAACTGGAAAGGTAAAAATGCAAAGAACTCATGGGTTGAAATAAAGATAGTTTAATGGGTAAAGGAAAAGCTGTGTGTGCAAGCAAAGTAAAATAAGAAATTCATTCAGTGTTCCTCCTTCGAAGGCATATGTTCAGCTATTTCTAGGAAAGCAAAGATTCATCATGCTTAACAATTACTTGGGAAGACACATTGTAACTCTGAACACATACCCCTGCTCCTCATGCCACATTGCTCTTCCTTCCCTTTCCCCCCAGCTTTCATTGCTGGGTGTGATGTGAAATATGGTATAGAATATCCATTTGGTCAGTTGAGGTCTGCTCTGGCCGTGTTTCCCCCCCAGCCTTTTGTCCATCCTCAGCCATCTTGCTGATAGGGAAACAGGAAAAACACGAGGCTGTAAGCACTATTCATTAAAAGCTAAAACAACAGTATTTCGTCAATACTATTTTCGTTACAAATCCAAAGCACAGTGTATCCAGCCAAAAGCAATGTTATTTGGCCACTGTTGCAGATGGAATCTTCCTGTAGTGCTACTAAATAAACACACTTAGGCTTCTTATTTTGAAATAAACTTTGTGGAATAGGGACTAGAACCCAAGTTTCTGAAGTGCTATGGCAGTACTCTAACCACTGGGCCAACACTTACGGTTACGCATATGCATTTTTCAGAAGAAATCCTTTTAGAAGGTCACAATGTTCAATTGCCCAGCTCTGATCTGAGTATTGGTGCTGAAGACCGTTCTCTTTGAAGTCTGACTTCCTTGGTCTCCTTGTTTGCACATGTGTAGGCTCACCAGCATAATAGCTGGCTATTGGACACAGTTACAGAGCTGAGCTGCTTGCCTGACCATGCAATGAAAAGCTTTCAGCTGACACCTCCTAACTGCCCATCACCAGTTTATCATCTTAGTCACTCTAAATAGATTCTTTATTTGAACTCTTCCTTTACTCTTTTATGAGCTAAGAGAAGTCTATGGGATCTACTTCTGCTGGCTAAACGGTGCCTGGTCTGAAGTTCTTGAGTTCATGGTCTCTGTGCCTTCTGGTACAAAATTCAGTTTTGGAAGGTGATCACATTAGCGGTTAAGATGGATACTTTTCCATGATCTTCTCCCTGTAGTCATACTGTTTAAGCTTCACCTGCATTACAACCTAAGACATGGAGGAAGCTCTCTGTTCTCAGTTCAGAGCAATATTATACCTGGCTTTGCTGTTCATGGTTCTCTGCTGTCCCACTATGACCACAAAGCCAGCTGCTATCTGAAAGTATTAGAGCTGCATACATCTGTGGGAGGTCCTGGTAGTTTCCATAAGTGGGCTGCAGTCCTGTTGGAGTACTCCAAAAATAAAAGTAACTGTGTGCTGATCCCTTTATACAGAGTAGCTTGGCTTGGATCACTGCATTCAGTGAGGGCTGCTGTGTCTAATTGTTTCCAGCCAGGCCAGCTTTAGAGGTTGTGACTGTCCCTCTGCATACAGACTTCGAGTGTGGATGCAGTTACCTAAACATAGGTATTTGGGGCCTTGTTTGCTTTCTAGCTGCTGTGCCAGAAGGGTGCAAGTCTCTTGAAGGTCCTGAATGTCCTTAGATCCATCCTAGGGTTTCTTAGCACCATGTCTCCATGCGGTAGCCAAACCTGTCCCAAGTGCTTCATGTCATTTTTCATTCAGCTAGCTGTGTACATATTATTTTATTCCTTCAAAAGCAGTTACTTAAAAAATCACCAGAATGAAAAACTGATAATAGTTGACCTTTCCTAAAAGGTATGAGTTGTAAACATGTTCCATTGTATCCCATTCCCTTCCAGCATGTTGTGTTGCACCCAAGTGACACCTGCGCACAAGAATATTGGAGTGTTTTTTATAGACTTTTATTAGTGTGTAAGCACATCCATGGTGCATATAAAACTGTAACATTTGACTTAATTTGAACAAATGATATTTTATTTTTCAGTAAGTGATTAAAAAGGCACTTTCACCTTGTGAGTGGTGCATCAGGGGTGTAGTAACCAGGAAAAAAAAAAAGTTATATTGAATACTTAAGACAAAATGAAAGTTTAAGAAAAGATTAACTGACCAATGCCTTTTTTTCCCTGCAACAGTCTTACAAATCCTTTGTAAACTTCAGTTCACTGGGACTTAAATTGTCTGAGCTATTGGAACTTTCTTTCTGGACGATTCTTGGTGAAATACTCTGAATTTAAAACAAAACTTCTCAAACACACTGGTAAAAGTTCTGGAGTACTTTCAACACCAATCTATACATTAGAGACAAGGCAGTTGTGCTTTTTATCATCATCAGAGGAGTGGGTGTGTGTGACCTTGACACTAAGAGTAGACTTAAACAGTGCTAAATATCATCCTCCTTCTCCTTACTGCAGTGCAATTTTTAAGCGTGTTTATTCACTGGCTTTTCCATTGAAATCTGCATCTCTTCCATCAATTTCTTCTTCACCTCCATCTGTTGCATTCTCAATTACTCTTCTGCCTCCAGATCGGCGGGGTGGGGCAAAAGATGCTGGCTCATTTCCCCTCCTGTAGTAAGTAAATAAAAAATAAAATTAGATGTTAGGTCATTTGCAGTTCTCACAAATAAGTGTGGAGTTTTGTAACAGTACCTGTGGGCCTGAGTTTTTAAATGCAAAACAGCCAAGAGCTGTGGGCACCTAATAAAGCTTTCTGTTCTGTACTATCTAAGGCTAGTTTATGGACAGGTTCAGACTCCCAGTTCCTTTGAACTGTGCTGGGATTCCTGTTCTTGTGCTTAAAGCTCCACTCTGAATTGTCTCATCTGCCGCAAATCCCCTACTCTTCCTTTCATTTTACTGTTTTCCCCTGTAGGGACTGCAACTGATTGTGCTTAGAAGGGATTGGAAAGTGGGTTGCTTGTCCCTGCATCATCAGGGGAGCATTGCCGATGCTTTTAGAAGATCAAGGAGATACAGAAATCTCATACCGAATTTCTGACCTGCAGTCTGAATAAACTCAACAGGTACTGAAAGCCAGGGACTGTAGTGCTGTGGATGACAGGAGGCATTTTTGAGCCCACAGTCCCTCTCTACAAAGGCTGTGTTGCTTAGAGCACCACAGGTGCTGTGACATGTATGGCATCCTAGGCTGGGAGTAGCTCCAACCTTTTCCACAATGGGGAGAGGAAGCCATCAGTGTGCTTGCAAACTGTCTTAACTCACATGCTGACACTCAGCAGAGTGTCTTACAGAAGAGCTTGAAGAAAATGCTTTTTTTCCTCCTACCCCCTCTTCCTTTCCCTTCCCTCCCCTTCCCATATATTCCATAGACATAGCCCAAGCTAGGAGCACTTTGGTCCTCAAGGTTAATTTTCTGGGAGGTGTGAGCAAGTGAGCCAGAAGATGTTTGTCTCTTCTTGGCCTCCATTGCTAGTGTGTTACAAAACAGTGGAGTTTTGTAACATGGCCTCTCACTTGCTCCTCATTAAGCAAACCTTTGTCAAGGCTTGAGACCACAGACATAAGCGACAAAATATTTTCATGATCACTGAATGTTTGGCCAAAATTACTAATTTGGTGTTAAAATACATCCAACTCTGCGCTTTTGGGTACAGCAATCATGCAGAAATATTTAAAGGCTTGTCTTGTCCTTGCAAAAGACTAAGCCACTGTCATCCTTTCTGAAGCAGCTATTCAAGCCCCAAATTCACTGTTGCATACTAGGGAAGTAGGTAAGAGCATTGGCTGGACTAAGTTATTTCAGAGGTACAAACCTGTATTTCCAAGGTGGAACTCCTTGAGACGTGTAGTCTGTTGCCTTTTGTGTGTATGTTTAATCAGTTCTACCATTTAAGGTAGACTAATTGTGATGTGAACAAGCAACTAGCTGAAAATAATGCTTCCTTGAAGTTCTGCTCTTAGAACTACTTCTGGTGCCAATGGCATGTATTGAACAGAAGGGTAATTAATTTCTACCCTGCCATGGCTGACAGAGTAAAACAGCAGTCTACTACTTTATGATGCCAAGTATTTGTCCCTACATTTTAGTTAGGTCAGTAAATTTGTTAGTTCTTATCAATGAAGGTCTCAGTCTTCACGAGGAAGAGCTCTTTACCCCTCTTGGACTCTTGCTATCTGAACTTAATTATGAATCATTTGTCAAATGACATTTTTATGCTGTGGTAGTTCACTGAAGTGCTATAAAAGAACATGGGACTGGCAGAGAGTAATAGGAAGTCTACCCACTTCTTGTAGTAAGTCTTGGCTACAGAAAAGTGAACACCCTTCAAACTAGTATTGGACCTGTTTATAGATACTTTTTGTTTAAATCTGTTAATCTAAAACAGGTTCATGTCTTTGATAATGTTCTTGTGGTCATTTGCATCAATGCCTTTAGAGTAATGTGTACAGCTGAGGCAAGCCCTAAGCATTAGTGTTTTGCTTAGCATCTATTTTGTCTATCTTTGAACAAGTGCTAATGGAGTGGTGCTTGAATAACAGCCTGATTGGGAAGATCAGCCTGACTAAAAGGCACATGCAAGGACAAGACATCTTCTTTAAATATTTGTGTATTCACAGCGAAATCCAGCATATTTAAAATAAGAGATATACAAATATTACAAGGCAGTAGCTCTTCAATTTTTGCAACAGCAGGTGTTATTCCTATCTCTAGAGAATGTGATGAAGTATAACATAATGCTGTGCTATGTTACAGTGTTCATATTAATTCTGATGTCTGTGCTTTACATTTCAGTAATAGTAGACAAGCAACATACAGTAGACAAGCTAGTAATGGCTGCAAAACAGCTCTAAAAGCCTTAGTAATAGCTATTTGTAAGTGACACAGGCACAGAATGCTACATAACGAATGGCAAGATTTCCTCTTCTCTCTGTGATTGGATGCCACCAATGTGTAATAAATCACATGCAAATAAGACCTTTGCAAATCTCATGTGAATTAGATAGGGTCTTACCTTAAAATCAACATTACAGTATGCATAAGAAATACTGTGAAACACTTAACATGCTGTGATGATTCATATTCATTAGTGCTTTTAATCAATTTTACTAATTAATGGTGTATTTGATTTGCAGATTTTCTTTTTTTGGCTGTAAATAGGTGCAAAAAAGACAATTTTCATGCAGAAAATGTCAGAGTACTTTATTAGGTACTCTGTTGGTATAGTTTATAAGAGGTGAGAATGCAACATTGGTAAGTCTACAACAGTACATAACCTACTTGTAAGAAAGATGTATCACTGATGAACAGCTGACGGTAGCTAGCTTATTGTAATATTTGTCTCTTTTGAAAAAAAATTATTAATGCCAAGATATCCAAGCCTTCACAGTTTGCAGAAACCTCACATAATTTTTACTTGGGCCAAAGAAAATGGAAATTTGTGCAACACAAGCTAGCTGCAAAGTTGAAGGCATGGTACCTGCTTAGTCATGCGAAGGTTCCTGTGTCCCTCTGAAACAGAGATAAAGAGTCCCGGGCAGTTATACTAAGCACATGGTCATGATCAGAGGTAGGTAGATTACTTTTAAATAATTAAACAAAGTACATTACAGCCAATGACATTACATTTGGATCAGACAAAGATCAACTGTGCTATTCTATGTAAATATGCTTTTCTGTGTAAAAGGGACTGGATGCAGCCGCTCCTTTGTTAAGCAGCCAAGAGCATGCACCACCCAAGATGGTGCTAATGGAAAAGGCCACCACATCCCTAATCCTTCACTTCGAAGGAAGTATTCACATCTGGAGGTTCACGCATGTTACTGGCAAACCTGAACAACAGCTTCAAGAACACATCTAGGCAGGTGCGTTAGTTTCATCTGAAATACCTTTGGTTTTCGGTAGAAAACAAAATTTCACAGCATGATGATGCAGATTCAGCAACTTCCTATAATTTAAGTCATCCTGTATTTCAGTGACTTGGAGCTTTCAGACCCAACAAGTGCAGGAAAACTCAGGTATGTAGTGGGCTGATCACAGCTTTATCTTTTTCCCAGTTAGTTTTAACTAACTTAGTTTAGTTTAATAAGAAAATACGGAGGGACATTTTGATCTTTCCTTGGTCTAATGACACTGAATAAGGAAGGGTGAAGTCCAAAGAGACTTTTGGATAAGAGTCACATAATGTGCTTTGCCTTTTGCTTCCCGTGGAGTTGTGCAAGACTGATTACAGTCATTGTGCGTGAGTTGTGCAGGTATGAGAGTGTGAAAAGCACGAGCATTTCTAACTGTATTTGTAACTGTAAGAATAAATATATACAGCAATAAGGGTATTTCCTAAAGCAACCAAGTCTAATTCTGTTCCTATTTAAGCCAATAGGAGTTACAGTTAGAAAAAGAGGTAAGCCTGTGCCATGTCATCACAGTTGTTCATCTCACAGCTGAAATCCTGAGACTGCTGCAGTTTATGAAATGCATTTCACCTTCTGATTTTGGCCTTTTGTTGCATCTGCCAAGCTAATACAAGGAGTAATTTTGCAGTATAATCAGTGTCTGTTTGTTACTCAAGTAGATATTTTTTCTACATTTCTAATTTAGTTCTAAATTTCAAGGTTGTCACTGAGTGGGAACAGCTATTCCAAACAAAGGCACTCTACCTTAGCTTGCTCTTCAGTGCTGCAACCTCCCGGCCCAGGGCTTCGTTACTCTCAGTAGCTTCATCCAGCTCTCTCTGCAGCTTCCTGCGGTTTGCGTTGATACGCTGAGACTCTTCCTCAGCCTCCTCCAGCTGCCTTTTCAGTTGCTTGAGTCGTAGGTTGCCCTTCTCGGCCTATGTGAAAAATTTAGAATAATTCTTTAAGTCAAAAGAGGTCTGATAGCTTTAGATTCCTCATTCTAATTTCATGTTTTACAGAAATAATGACCTGAATTCAGTTTTACAGAAACATGACCTGACCTGAATCAAAGGTGAAAGCTTAAAATCTAAAAATGTAAAAATAACGTTACTTTATGGGAGTTCATTTTGCTAATAGACACTGTACTTGGAAACTGCTTGTTTCTTTTACTGCACAGTCCTACCTCTGCATTTCTGATTTTCACGTTGGTGTGTTTTATGTAAAGTTAAACTTTTCAATGTGGGACAAAATTTGATCATGGTCTCCATTTGTGTACCAAAAGGGATGTTGTGCAGAGTCCTATGTATCACTGTGTGAAGTCAGACTGTTGCAGCTGGTTGATGGGCAAGGACTAGTGCTTTGGCACTTGTCTCTGCATGAAAGAAGAATCAGATTGCCAAGTCTTTTAGCAGAGTGCTGTATAGCTCTCCCAGCACAGAATATTCTTCAAGGTGGAACGTGGAATATTCTTTTCTTAGGGTAAAACCTGAAAATCCCTGTGCCCCAGGCTAAGACCCTTATGCCATATTCTGATACCTGATCTTTGTACTGCTCTGCTTGCTTTCTCTCGTCCTCCACCTGCAGCAATGCATCCTTGAGCTTCTTGTCCTTCTGGCGCAATGTCTTGGCTGCAGCCTGCTTCTCTCTGCAAATGACAATGCAACATTTGATGATGTAGAAGTTCTGTAGTTGTCACCTGCCTCGGGAATGTGGCACCAAGGAACAGTGTGTTAAAGGCCTTACTGAATTTCATAGATGAATTCTAAGCAAAACTTAAAGGTTGTGTTCTTCTGTTCAAATCAAGTATGCGTCTTTGCTATATGCTAAGGTGCTACAGGGATATGGAGATGTGCTCAAGCATGAGTTGATTTCCTCAAGAAATAGTCCTACAAATGGCACAGTATATAACAGAGAATCTGGCAGGGGCATACGGCAAGGCAGGGGAACAGATCCTTGCCTTTGATACCAGTAGAACTTTTCAGCAATAAAATGGTTCTACTCAGAATCTGGAATAACTCCAATTAATGGTTGTGTCTCTAAGAAATGTTAAGTGGGTGAGAGACTTCACCAAATATTAATGGCACTGAGAGCCCAATGATATAAATCCTATATGCTTTTGTTTAATTTGACTGATTAACTGGAACAATAAATGGATAGCTGTACCATCTGGAATTCCACGTACCTGGCTTCCTGTTCCAACTGCTCTTCAAGAGATGCAATTTTGGCCTCCAGAGCAGCAATTGTGCTCTTGAATTTGGACTTCACAGCTCCCTCCATCTCTTGCAGTTTACTCTTTAGCTCTTTGTTCTGCCTCTCCAGTTGCTGCCTGGCATTTTCATTCTTCTGTGCAGTTGAACGCTCTGTTGCCAGCTCGTTGTTCAGCTGCTCAGCCTGAAAGGGTGAAAATGGATGCTGTCAAAAATGTGTACTTTCAGGGAAATGACAGGTGGTGATTCATGGTGGCAGTTCTCCAAATATTTATTCAGAACCACAAATAACTTTCACAAATGCAAACAGGGACGCACATGCTGAAATGAACTCTACCTGCTGTACTGCTTTCCTCATGCGATCACCCATTGCCTCTATGTTGCTGTGCTCCTCTTCTAGCTCTTCCTCCAGTTGGGCAATTCTTGCCTCTAGGCGCCGTTTCTCATCCTGAAGGCTTGTCCTGTAAGTTTAAGAAGTATGTTGTTATGGCTCTGATGAGTTGAATGTGTCTGAAACTATTAGGAACTGCCTATAATTCACAAAGAAAAGAAAAGCAGATCATGAAACTGGTCAGACATGCATGTTGTGTTGTCAAGCCTGGATGGCTGTTGGGACAGGCCAACCTGGCAGCCGGGCAATGTTCAGCAGCATGTTTATAGCTTTGTGAGTCATCCAGTCTATTCCTACCTTCCAGAAGAAGCACTTGCAAGTTCCTCTGCCATCTCTTCTTTCTCCAGATCTGCTTGTTTGCGAGCTCTCTCTGCAGCAGCCAGGTCCTAGGAGTAAAGGAAAAGGAAGCATAATAAAGAAATGAGCAAGCGTTCAGTTAGACAACCATGAATTTTCTGAAACTAGTGTATGCTGGGTTGTCCAGTTAATGGAATAAATTATTATATCATAAATCCTAGGGAAGTATGACAAAATACACCTTCCCCAGACTGTCAGCCTGCTTTTTATTAATTTTAGACAAAAAGATTTCCATTTAATATATACAGGAATAATTAATTCATTCAGGAATTTATAAGTATTGAGAACAATTTGTGTTGAATCATACAGATAATTTTCCTTTAGATCTGATGAACGGTGTTTTTTTCCAAGGTGTTTTTTTCAGTTTAATCTGGTTATGTTCAGATGTATATTTGGCAACTGTTGGAGTGCATGGAACACACATAACTTGTAGCAAGTTCTGCTTATAGCTTTCCATCTGTAACTATTATAGCCCTTATATTGTTTCACTGCAGTTCTGTTTTGCTACTGAAGATCCTTTGTACTCTGCTTTATATTGCTTTAGAAGTTTTTTACTTTACCTCTTGAAGCTGGATGAGTTCTGCTTCCAGGCTCTTTGCTTTCTTCTCATTCTCTCTGGCTGTAGCAAATATTTCTTCTCTGGCAGCCCGTGCATCATCCAGCTCTCGTTGGTAATCTTTCATCTGAGCCTTTTTGAAAAGAAAAACAGATTTATTTTTGTCTGGCTTTATTACAGTTTCAGTAGAAAGAAATTCGCACAGACTAGAAGACACACATTTATGTAGTCATAATGCCTGATTAAATGATGTTTTTTGGAGAGATCAGCTAGCACGTGTTGGAAGGGTCTGAAATGCTATTCCATGAAGAGTGATGCTTCCGCTTGCACACTGTGACTTTTGTAATGCCTGTTGTCCTCATTTCCCCGGAATGTTTGAGTATGTGTGTGATTTTAATCTTTGCAAATACGTCTGCTTTCATTGTTTAGTTGTCAGCATATGACAGAACCGTAGATATGGAGACGCACAGTATAAATATGAAGATATTCAGAAATTGCATGATTTCTGAAGAATCTTTTGTGCTGACTCTTAGAACCAGGATTGAAGTCTTATAGTAGGCTTTATCCTGTGGCCCTTTCTCTACATTGGAATCTGTTTTTCTTCAAATCAGTAAGTTAATAGCAGATGGGTGTTGGTCGGAGAATGTTGAAAGCTCTTTGTAATGATGACATTTAAGGTTCTCATGGTTTGCCTTGTAAAGTTTTCTTTTTCATTCATATTGAACATTACAGTACAGATACTTGGTTCTGGTAGGTTAGTTAAAAGTCCCTGTCTAACCTATCACCTGTAACAATCATCATGTTCACAGATGTAACCAAACTTTCATGTTGTGTCAGTACAAAAGACAGCAGCAGAAAAGACGACTGTATTTGTGGGTTGTACATACTTGTAATTTGCGAAGTTGTTTGATGGCTTCTTCCCGAGCTTTGTTAGCAGAATCAGCTTGGCTTTCTAGATCTTTGACATCAATCTCCAACTTCTTTTTGGCTGCAGCTGCCAGGGCACGTTGCTTCCGCTCGTCTTCCAGTTCTGTTTCATATTCATGGAGCTGATCATCAAAGAAGACAAGATTAGAAAAGTCCTCAAGAGCTTTTAAACACTCTGTATAATTCTGGGTAATCTATACAGTCCTCTATATCACTGTTAATTGTGGTATCACTAGCCGTTAAAATATTTACATTTTGTTCAAAAATTGAAGGCTCTTCAAAGGAGTCAGCAATATAGGTTCTGTACTTGTGAAAATCTGATAGCTACAGTATTTGTCCTTGCTGTCACACTACTATGCATACTAGTATATATCTATAGTCTATGTATCTACATAATAGGTTCTGTCCTGTCTGTGTTCGTTTCCAGTGCTTTTGTATCCACTCAGCATACCTTGAGAAGGCAAATAAATATACAGAAGAATAGATACATTGAGAAGGCAAATGGATATATTAGTTGGTGTCTTTTTTCACTTGCACTGAGAACACAGGGAAAATTCTCCTTACTGTGCTAGAAATAATTCATATGTTTTATACTATATTGATTGTAGGGTTGAATTGCTACATCTGTTTTCTGTTGGACATTGTGCACCTGCTACTGAAACAGGAAAACTGTAATACTGCTATGCAATTTTGTGCTTTTTTAGTGCAATAGCCAACATATAGTTTTTATTTGCCAAGCACAAGGAAATATGATGTTTCCTTATTATTACAGTAAAGTGCTTTAGTATAGGCACAAGGCTGGGGACTTTCAACTGTTTCGTTGAGATATTTACAAATGCAATAACAAAGAATGATACCTGTTTAAGGAGTTGTCTTCTCTTCTCCTCATTCTGTTCATCTCTGGCCTGTAGATCTCTTTCAAACTGGCTTTTCATGGCTTGCATGTTAACTTCCAACCTGAGTTTGGCATCTTCAGCAGCCTGTAGCTCATCCTCTAGCTCTTCTAATTGTGTCTTCATCTCTTCTACTTGCTGTTCAAGGGTCCGTTTAGACTTCTCCAATTCGTGGACCTTTCAAGCAATGAGAAATTCATAGATTTGTTATAAGAAATAAAAATAATTTCACTTAAACACAGCTTATTTGCATTATAGGCCATTTGAAAACATCAGCTATGGACAATGAATGAGGTAAATTGCAGTGTAAGTAGTAAACCAGCGTTTTCTGTACACTTGAAAATCTGTCTTAAAATAAACTGGGAGACCTTGGATCTCAAACTTTCATTTTTAATCAGTCAAGTATCATCACTGAGTTTAGTCAGTATTAAAAGTGATACTGTCATCTCACTGTAATAAAATAAATGATTGGCAATGTGTCAGTGGAAATTTGCTGCAGCTGTACAAGTACATGTTAGGCTGGTGGCAAACACAAATGTGATTGTGAGATTGCAGAGTTTACAACTTTAAAGTTGCTTAATAAATAAATGATTTAGAATCCCTTTTTCCAATCTTAGAAGAATCTTCAAACTTGAAGCCGTATTAAGAATAAAAGTCGCTTACAGTTACTTTGCCAAGTCTCTTGAAGGTTTGGGTACAAATAGAATAAAATGTGAATTTTGCACGAAATATCTGATCTTATTGAAAGGTTTTGTGTGCTACAGAGAACTCCACACACTGAAAACAACTATCTGTTTGTTAGCTGCTATTTTAAATTACCATGGATATCGTTCTGAGCCCAAAACTTACATTCTTGCCGACATCATCTTTGGAGCTAACAAGATCTTCCATTTCAGCTTTCAACATTTTGTTTGTTCTCTCCAGTTCTTCTTTGGCTTCCAAAGCCTCTTCAAGCGCCCGCGCCAATGACAGAGCCTTTGTTTCCTTTTCTCTTGCTTCAGCTTCTGCCCTGTCCCTTTCATCTGCATATTTTGAAGAGATGTTTTTCTCTTCAGCCAGCATCTATAAAAAGGAATTCATTAGTAGAATGTATTTTCTATTGAAACTGTCTTATCAGTTGTTAATGACAGAGAGAAACCGGCATTTTGATTAACGTATATAAACGCTAATTAACCACTATATGGTATGTTTAGTTCAATACTACTTTATTTTTTGACCCTGATCTTTTAGATGAGGGTCAAAAGATTTCTGATCTTTCTCTATGCCAGTGGATTCCCTCTGAGTCCCAGAAAAGTTAGGTGATAACATAGCAAGGGAGAATTTTAAATTCACACCTGATCAAACTTCTTCTGCTTCTTCTCAAGGTTGGAGACCAGCTGACGCTGGTTATCTAAGTCCACCACCAGGTCATCCAGCTCCTGCTGGAGTCTGTTCTTGGTTTTTTCCAGTTTGTCATAAGAAGCAGCCTTTTCTTCAAACTGTTGCGTGAGACTTTCAATTTCTCGCTGAAGTTTCTTTTTACCTTCTTCCATAGTTTCTACTGTGGCAGAAAATTCCTGTAGCTTCTTCTTAGAGTCGGAGAGCTGAAATTTGAATTTAGAGAACAAATCTTTATAGCAAGCGACAAAAAAGCTTGGCAGAGAAGGTGACTAAGAGACAACCAAGATCAAGAAATCTATAATTTGACCCATGTGAGGCTACTTACAGTTACCCATTACTCATCCTTTATAAAATGAGGCAGACTACAGGCCTAGTATGCACATTCAGGCCTACTGTGCAAGACTCTCTTGGGACCTGTGTTGCATATATACCTAGAGGAAGAGTGCTGGCTCCATTGTAGAGCCTCACTGATGCCATCTGGGCTATCAGCACTGCTTCACTGAAGGTCCATATGCTTTATCAGGATAGTTCTACAAACCTGAAACCTGTGGAATTACAAAACTCAGTGATGGAGCTAGTGATTTATATAGCACTGATACCTGTATCGTAAGTGTTGAAATATGTCTCTCCAGATTTTGTTTTGCTTCTACTTCTTCATCCAATTGCTCCTGCAAGCTGTTCTTTTCATCTTCCAACTGACGAAGCTTGGTAGACACATTTAGCTTCTGCCGTGTTTCTTCCTGAAGCAGCTCCTATAGTTAGCACATCAACCAACAAGTTAGTCCTTAGTTTAGGTCATTTATAGTGTATTTATAATTACTGTAGGTGAGCTTTTTTTACCTGTGTGTCTTGTAGCTGAGATCCTAAGGTTGCAACGTCTTTGGTCAATTTGATTGTCTTGCTTTCTGCTTCGTTGAGCAAACCGGTAACATTTTCAACCTCAATCTATGGGAGACCAAAGTGACAACGCTCAGTTTTTTTGCACAACTTCAATGTAGAGCAAACTAAAGTTAAAGGAATACGTTGAAGTCTTAATGTTTGAATGGATTCTGAATCTGCTTCTATGCTTCTTGGGTCACTTCAAGCACTAAAGGTGTTTCTAGCTCAACTGGAATTCATAGGAGAGCCATAAACTTTGCCACAATTTTTCTGGACAGTATATGGGATTTAAATCCCATAGAACTAAATCCTACATACGAAATCTGCAGTGTCTGAACGTCATCTTTGTGACCTGTACATTAAGACCCCAAGTTGTAATGCTGGTTTTGTCTATATGATACCTTAGTATCATATTACTATCAAATATCATAGCCTGTTCCTAATCATAAGACAATACTAATATATTGTATATACCACAACAATAGGCAGTATTTTCAGGAATTCAGTTGTGAGAAATATCGTTGTTTACATGAATGATACAGATGCTGAAAATACAGCTCCCATTTTTCATTCACTTTCCAGTGACTTGCAAAGATGAATGGGGATTTTCCTGTATTTTCCTTTCTCTTAAGTTTGAGAGAAGCTGATGCATTTTGATTATATTTTCTTCATTATCCATTAATTTAAAATAAAAAAAAAAGCTTACTGCTCTGAAAAAAGTTGTAACAACATGTTTGGTCAGTATTGCTAGGCACTGCAAATCTACCAAAGAGTCATCTTAAATTATGTTTAGTTAATTTGTTATTAGGAACTAAATTGTAAATAAGTAAGCATTCTCCTTTCACTGTCATTTCTCTGAGTACATCTTATAAGATTAATAGTTGTTTAATCCATTTCCAGAAGCCACATTCCTATTGGTGTTCCCCACCACCCTACAACAAATGAACAGAAAGTATCTTTTAAAAACATGCAGTGCTGTCTCTGGAACAGTGGTGGCATTACGGACGTGTACAGGGAAACCACAAGACTAAGAGCTGTCACTTCCATGAAACAGCATTCTAACTGTTTAACAGCATGATAGCTGAGGTAGGAGCCCTACAGATGACAAGGAGCATTCCAGCTGAAGTCAATAGGGCCAGGATTCCTCCAGGTGTACTCTAAATGAACTCGGCTTAACTGGTCTACTCAAGTCTGTGGTGTCACAGTGAAAGGACAGACTCCCCCTTACCTGTAGTTTATGAACTCTTTCATTGAGTTCTGTCCGAACACGCTCTCCATCTGTGTACTTGGACTGTAACTCTTGCAGTTGTACTTCCAGCTTCTTCTTTTTGTGCTCCACATCTTGTTTGGCCTGATTCAGGCTCCTGACTTCATTAGCCAGCTCAGAATTTTCTTTCTCCAGTGTCTGTTTGGTCTTATCCAAGTTTGCTTTAGCCTAAAAGCGTGAAGTGAAGAAAGAATTTTTATAAAATGAAGTCGTATTTAGTGGATAGTTTTCAATAAGATGAACTTCTGCTTACCCTTTTAAATTGTTCCAGCTGCTCTGTTAGCTCTTCTACAGCTTGAGTGTGTTTTTGCCTCATCTCCTGGACTTGGGCTTCATGAGTTCGAGTCTCCTCCTCCAGAGCTCTCTTTAGCACTGTGACTTCCTGTTCACGCTTTGCTCTGCAAGGTAACACACGTAAATGGAGCAACAGCAGATAAGAGTGTTTCAGTCACTGGGAAAATGACTGAATGTCCTGCACAGGTGTAGAAGGTGCTGCAGCTACCAAAACTCACATTCAATTCTAGTGTATGGTTTTTGGATCTTTAGGAGTTGGAAGGCTCCAACACAATGAAAGCCATAGGAGTTGCAGTACTAAGTTATGGCAAGGCAGAGTGAAAGCAAACTGAAAGTCAGTCTAGTTATAGTTCACGTTGAGAGATAATGCAAAAATGAATTTACAGAAATGCCATGAGGTGACTATCACAGGATATAACAGACGGGATCAGAGGAAGTTGCATTGAGATCAGTTAAAAGAATTATGGTCCAAAGAACTGTGGTCCCTGAAGCATGAAACATCAGGGGAAAAATAAAAGGTTTAGATTTTTATGTAATTAAGTACAAGACTGAATTATTTAGGTGCCTAAGACAGAAAATGAGATACCTAGCTCCAGAAAAAAATAATTTAGATAACCTGAATTAGATTGTCTAGATCTTGGAGACCATCACTGTGAAAGGCTAATCTTTCCACTGACTGCTGTCTTCCAAATGTGCCATTTACAATTATGTCATCTGAGCTAACCCACCACAGGGCCGTATGAAACACCAGACAGTGTTGTACTGAGCTTGGTGACAGCTTTTATTTGGTCCACGTGCGATGTCTCCCTACCTGAGTTCTTGCTGGGTGGCTGTAGTATCCAAAGTATCTTCAAGCTCTGTCTTAAGAGCCTCCAGCTCTTCACCTAGGTCTCTCTTCTGTTTTTCTGCTTTGTTTCTTGCAGCTTTCTCAGACTCCAAGTCTTCCTGGAGATCAGAGATGAGAGATTCCAATTCACGGATCTTCTTGAGGGCATTGTTCTTCTGACTAGTTTCATCCTCAAGCCTGAAAAGAACATATTTCATTTTCTGTATTAAAAATATGATTTCACTTTAAGGAAATTGGTATACAGAGATTAAAAGTTTATCACCAGGGTGTAATTTTAACAAACTGGAAATATTTTGTTTTACCATTATTAGTTCAGAAGGAAGCATGGTTTGTCTACATGAAGTTATATCTACTTGTATTTAAGATAACATGTGATACCATATATTTATACTTTTATTTGGTGTTCTGGTGTTCTAGAGTTCTAGAGTGGTATTTAACAAAGTAATTGTGAGCAGTAAGTCATGCCAGTGAGTTTTGAAAGCCCTGCTTTGTATTTATATGAACCTACCTGAAAACTGTGCAAGAAAGTACCAGAGAAAGAGAGGGAACTGATGTAAAGGGGATCAGACAGCTATGTTTTATCAGGACATGATAACTGGAGATGCTGAATCAACTGATTCAGTTTTGGTTGAGTGTTTTCCCTCTTAAATTTATACAGAAAATCCACAGACTAGAATGGATTGAAGTTAGACTTAAATTTTTGCCTTTTGCCTATAAACTATGTTGTTACTTTTCATTCTTTACTTGGCAGCACTGCCAAGGTCTTTGGGAAGAGGAGTTTTCACTGCTATCTGGACATAACGTTAGGTTGTTTATGAGCATACTGTCATTTATTTTTTTTTTAGTTGCAAAGGAATTTGGAAGTTGGGAAAGCATGCTGACAGAATGTTCTGAGATGACACTCAGAGCTGCAGCATTTGGGTGTCTAGGGAGGGAAGAGACGTGTTACAGCCTGACATTTTCAACCTGTGTGCAGATTCAAGAGTGAATACCTGGCTAGAGCAGCCTGCAGCTCTTCCTCTTTCTTGGCTAGTTGTGCCTTCAGCTCAGCAATTTGTGCCTGAAGCTCTGCAATTTGCTCATGTAGATCACTTGACTCCCCTTCCAACTTCCTCTTTGTTTTCTCCAGTTCTTGTCTGCTCTTCTCCTCTTTCTTGAGTCGCACTGAAAAAGTAAGGATTTTGTTAATGGGACTGGTTAGTACAAGGAATTCTTAACCTAATCTTAAATTCAGACAAAACTATTTTGGCCATCAGTGAGGCCATACATTTAACAAGTCACTGTGTTTCTGAAGCATCTTGCAATACCTTGCTGTCATCATTTATTTCCAGTCATTCAAAAAAAAAAAAAAAATAATTCTCTTTCTCTAGAAGTGCTATTTTTTCTGAACTTCCTGTCCTCTACTCTTCTGTTTATAAAAAAATAAGTATTTATGGTTTATGCTCCCTGGGGTTTTGGTGATTCTCATTCCCAAAATGGCTTCAGCATACGAAAGTTGGAAAACACCATGCAGAATTTTTAGTTTGCTTCAGATTCTGTTTGTTCGTTTGATATGAACTATGACAAAAATCTGACATAAAACATTGTTCATGTTACCTTCCAGTTCTGAAATCATAGATTCATGTTTGTTTTTTAGCTTTGTAAGATTTTTGGCTTTTTCTTCCTCTTCTGCAAGATTCGTTGTTAGATCGCTTATTCTTTCTTCAAGAAGTTTTCTTTCCTTAAGAAGAATAAAATCGTTTTGTTAACAGAAGTGTCTTCCATTGGTGATTATGAAGCATCTCCACACCAAATGAAAAATGTCCAAGATACTGTCTTTCAATGCTGTTTTTCCTGAGATTGTAGTGATATATTACTATTCCTCTATTATAGAGGGGCTAAAAAGTGGTACCTGAAGTTTCCATCCTCTCTAATCTGCTGTTATTAGAATCTTATACTCACTCTAGTGGCTGGTAAGTATAGGGCCTAGTTGAGAGGAGCATCCCCTCTCCATGTACTGGAATACATGTTTACTTCTCATTCTAATCATGAAGTTTGGTTTAAATTGGTTGAAAACCAAGAGACTTATTTACACCTCTTGAGGCCAAGAAAATCTGTTCCATTGATTGTGCTTGGCTGCTGTGGTGATTTTGCTTGAAGATACTGTCACCACAATGGACCTCAAAACTGGTATTTTTACATAATTTTGAATTATTTAAATAAGCACAGGAAAATCATCAGAAATTTGCTGACTACAGGCTGAACTGATCATCTGGTAAATATTTACAGCCATGAAACTCTGTAGTTTTCCTAAAGCATTGCTTTTGTTCTTCTAGCTGAAGAGATTTTCTCTTATCTTGCACAAAGTAAGAAAATGGACCCACAACACTTACCTTTGTTAGCTTGTTATTCTGATCTTCCATTATGAGAATATCATCTTCCATTTTCTTTATCTTGCCATCTGCTGTTACTTTTTCAAGCTGCAGTTTCTGTCTTGCAGCTTCTTCTTCTTCAAGCTGCTCTTCCAGGTCCTTTGTAGGGAAAAAGAAATAATGAATTCTGGAAATAAAATACCACTTAGATAACAGGAAATGCCTAATGCTTGTCGGTCTATGTGGGTATGTTCTAGACTTCAGTTTTACTAAGAAATAGATAATCTGTAATGCTTGGTGATTTGGAAGAAAAGATTTGTTAATTCTTTAGAGAAAATTTAAAATTGGGGTATGGAAAGAAGATGTATAAAGAATTCTGGAGGAAAGAACAAATATTGATTGTTCTTACTTCAGTAGAGTAGGCACATACTGTTGAGGGCTGCATAGCAAGCTCTTTGATCAGCAAACCTCAGATCCTATGTCCTTTTTTTCTCTGAGATGCATGTTATTGTCTCTAGTTGTTGCTTACACCTTCTTACCAGCATTTGTTGCTGCATCTTTTTCTTTTCTGCTTGCAACTGTTGGCTGCGCTCCTCCTCTTCCTCAATTCTGGCCTCCATCTCATGCAGAATCTCTTCCAGCTCTTGTTTCTTAGCAGCTAAACGGACTCTCATCTCTTCAGCTTCAGCATAGAGTTCAGTTTCTGCCTGAAGCTGTTCCTGAAGGAGGTTCTTCTCTTCACAAAGCTACACAGATAAAATGGATAGGCAGGTAAATTTTAGATTGCAAATTGTCCCCTGGTGTCTTTATACTAGATAGGCCTAGTATACAGGTAGGCAGCTGCACCACGCACTTTTTGTGCAGGCACTAGGCCTCCACTGAAGGAACTGGGAGTTTGTCTGCACTGAGCTTTTGTTCTGGACCGTTGATTGCTATGAATACAATTGTGAATCCAAAGGAAGAAGAGACCTTTACTACAACAGCTTCTAGAAATGGTGAGAGTAGCTAGCATTTCAGAGAGATTCAGAGCTGTAAATCACCTGGGTGTGTTTCTGTTCTAGCTCCTTCAATTCAGCCTCTGCTTTCTGCTGTCTTTCCTTAGTTCTTTGCAGTTCTTCATCCTTGGCCTGCATTTCTTCCTCTTGGCGGGTGACTTGCAGCAGTGGTTTCACCTGGAAATAAAAAGGTATTTTAAAGAATGTTTCCTACCAGTGCTTATGTTACTAAATGCAGCACTTCATGGTGCCAGGCTGACGGGTACTGAAGGCAGCACTATCTGTTGTTCCTCAAGTAGTGGAACTACTTGAGACAGAAATACTGTCTAACCAAACTCAGCGTAAACATCTTTAAAGCAGCAAGCCCCTGCAGTGTTATTAACTGACTTTGTGTTAATTCTTGAAGCCTTGTGAGCACCTCTACCTTCAACAGTATTGCTTCTTGAAGGATTCCAAGCCTGGTTTCATGTGTTGAGAATGCCCATGGACTATAACTGCTGCACAGAAAGGCACACATGCACACGCATGTGTGTGTTAGTGACTTGCTATCAATGCAGGTAGGAACAATTTTCTGAATCCAAACTGAAGGCCATTTTTGGAAAAGTAAAACAAAACAACACACAAAAAAAAGCCTCTTTAGTAGGAAAATAGACTTAATTTGCTTGACTGCCTAGCAAAAAGATGTTTAATATCCCAGTTAGGGAGTTCCTAAGCTACTCTATCACTAGATGCATAACTGCATGTTCATGAGATTCTGTTTTATGCTCTCTTCTCATTAACCACCAATGTGAAAATATTTCCTTTTTGGCAATTAAAAAAGAACACATGCAAAATCTTATATGAATCTCTGCTTAATTAGTTTGTTTTCATCTCAAGCTAAAACTAACTTTAATGTTAATGGCATTATATGAATATCCAGTGTATCTCTTAATCCAAAATTTTGCAAAGCTAATGAAGCTCTTGCAGTCAGCTGTGTTGAACTGGAGCAGAAAGGGTGCCTGACATGACACAAGTTGGAGTTGGTGTCTTGTGCAGTCTGTTTCTTTTGGAAAGCTGAGGGAGAGATTCACTGACAGTAGTCACTTACTTTAGTGAACAGTCTCCACCATTGCCAGTTCCTCAGCTTTAGATAAGCAGCACAGTTTCTTTGGATAACTTTCATTGCAGTCAGCTGTTGCTGTCTCTTGGCAAAGGCTCTGTGATTAAAAACACAAAACAAATTGGTTCAGTCTGAGAAAGCAGTGTCTGTAAGATACAAACGTTGAGTGTAGAAACTGTAACTTGAGGGTCTGCTGATTTGAGGATTCTGCAATAATTCTTCTATCACTTAAACAGTGCCTGTGCTTTCTTGAGATAAGGTAATACCTCTGTTTAGACTTCCAGTGTTTTATTTAGTCTTCTTTTATTTGACTGTTTGTGCACAGTAGATAGGAATGAAACAGAAAGTAATTGTATAATTCTGGATATATTCAGAGTACTTGGGCACTCAGAACAGACATTGGTTATTATTATTGAAACCTATTATGTTTAAATTTGTTTGCTCATCAATTTGAAACCCTTGGTAGTATGAAAGGAAAAGGGCATTGCTGTTAATAGTTTAGTGATGCACATTAACTGAGATCGTGCTAGATGACTCCAGTGTTTCATTCCCACACTGTGTAAGAAATTATTTTATGTTTTAGAAGTGCCAGTGGTGCTGCTATTTGTACTGTAATAGTGTGTGTGACTCCAGGCATGGGTGAGGATGTACCTTGTCCTGTTAGTACAAACATGTTTAAAAAATGGGTCATTGCTTCAGAGGGTTTGCTGTACAGAAGGCTTAAGAAGCCTCACAATATAATTGCTCCCATAGTAATTATACTAGTGAGCCTCTTCTGGGCAGGAAGTGAGTCCTTTTAGGTCAGTATTAGACACAAGTTGAATTCTAATGCAATACAATTAATAGGTAACAATCTTGGTATCTTCAGCTTTTTATACAAAGAACAAAAGGCTACTGTAGATACCCCACTGCCAAAGATATTCTTTCTGTTAGTACGTATTCTTACTTTCTTGCCAGGTAGCCTCGGCACTGAGCCTGGAAGGCAATAATGACATCTGTGATCTTCAGGTCTCTCTCTTCTTCCAGGTGAGCCAGAACACCAGTTCTGAAGAAGATCTTACTCTGCCCAATTCTGTACAAGTTGGGATCAAGTTCCAGTGCTTTGATCTGGAGGAAAACAGGGATATTTGTTAATTCCGGTGCTGAGTATTTAAAATTACTTATTTCTGTTAATTTGCAGCAGCTTTTATATAAGAGGTATAGACCTGATTATCAATAGGATTAAAGATGCTTTCCTCACCATCAGTATGCATGCCTGCTTCCCGTCCATGAATCCTTTAGGAATAGCATTTGCAGCAAGAATTTCGTATCTGCCAAAAGACACAGATGTTAAGGAGGTGGAAAAACATCAGATTATTTTGTATAAACGAACGTGTATTACAGCACTTTTAAACACTGAGTTAGGACTGAACAAGGGATTCCTACCGCTGACGGAACTCCTGGAAGACGATCCTGTTGGGGAATCCCTGTCGGCAGATACGAATACCTTCCAAGACACCATTACAGCGCAACTGCTCCAGCACTAAATGGGCATCAAGTTTGCCAGCCTGAAAAAGGAATGAGAAGTATTCTTAGCACAGTGGAAATATACAAAGATGTTACTTCAAATGTCTAAGTTTGAAGATATCATTCATTTCTGTAATGTGCTGACAAAGTGAGCACCTCAGCATGCATAATGTGCCAGGGTTCTGAAAACTGAGCATTTGAAATTTACCCTTTTTTCATGATTTGGAATGATACAGCGAACAAAGTTGGGATTGGTATTCCTTAAGGTGGTCATCAGTTTGGTCAGCTGCTCCTTATAGAGTTGGCCCACAGTACGGAACATGCCTTTCTTGGTTTTTGAAGCACTAGGCAGTGAACTTTCAGTCATCTTGGCCATCTGGTCCAGCCCAACTATACGGTCCACTGCAATATAAAAGAAAGTGTGAACAGGATTGTTTATATAAACTATCCTTACCACGCATTACAGCTGTCACTGCCATTGCTAAAGTACAACTTGCAGAAGAGGACCAAAATATTTTTGATGCAATAGAAGCATCCTAACAAAAGCACTAGAAGGTCCTTCTAGGTAAATAGTCCACTTCTGTCAAACTTGAAATGAGGAGCTTCGTAAACTAGTGACAGAATGGGAAAATGGAATACACAGATTTTGTGTTTTGTTTTATGTTTGCTCTACAAAGGACAGTTCTGCAAAATATCCCCATTGGTAGGTTTGTGTCCTACCAACCAGAAAAAAACATTAGTGAGCCTAGCTTGATAGTTTCAAACCACCTTCCTGGAGTTTGCATGCATGCTTATTTGCAGATGTTACGTATGTATAGTGTAGTATATATGTCTTACAGATCCACAGAAATTTTTTAAAAAATAAATGTTTCATATGTACACAGACATTCTTCTGGTGGAATCTGAGATTATACATTGCTGAAGAGAACTGCTGCGGGACTTTTGTGAAAGGAGTGTCAAAGGTAAGGACTGCTCACAGTCATTAATAATAAACAGCAATAACCTGTATTAAGTCAGCTGTCTGGCATGATATATTCAGCAACATGATAACAGCATAATAAATGTTTTCTAGTATATTGCTGAATAATAATAGGTAAGAAAATTATTTTAGTTGTGCTTAAATCTATCTAGTGATGTTTTCCATAAATATTTCTTTAAAAAAAAGGCTATTCTTGCTTCTTAGTTCAATCTCTTCTATTCTTAGTTTCAAACTTGTTTCCTGCTTGTAAGGGATAGCTGTCAGAATAGTTCTGGTAGAATTTTCTCCCTTTAAACCACATTACGGATTTAGAGTTGCAATTCATACCATCTTTCCAAAGGTCTGCCACAAATTTGTCTGAAGACTGGTTTAGCAGAGAAGTCACGTTGTCATTTAGTGGATCCATGTTCTTTGTTAGCCAGGCAGTTGCATTGTACGTAACCTGCAGGAAATAATGCCAGGTCAAAAATCTGTTTTTGATACAGAAATCTGGCGTGGCCAAGAACACAAAATAATAAAATGACTGACACAAAATAATAAAATGTGAAAAGCACGCTTATAGTTAAGAGCTGAATTGAATATTTATTCCTGCATGTACTTAGATCTAAAGGGCTTTTTTTTGCAGACATACCCATGGCAGGGGACCTGCCCTGCCTTTAAAAATCTACTTGCTAGAAAGGAATCCAAAGTAATAGGATTTTCAAAAACCCCAGTACTGGTTATTTTTGTTTCCATGTGATCTTAGCAGAAACATGAATGTTTTGCAAATTCTACTCCACATGTGTTGTAATTAAAGCTCTTAATGCATACATTATATTATTAAAGCTCTGCCTTATCAATAGGGGAACTGGACTGTTTTTACTGTTTGAGCATCACTGTATCAAAGTTCTATAATTCAAAATAGCTCAATCTCTCCAGTACCTTTCCTGCATAGTGCATTATACAGAACTCTGTTTTATCCTTGAGTTGCTTGGGCTTCTGGAATTTGGGATGGTTGCCTTGCTCTGTAATGAGTTTTTCCACAAAGGATGTGTCAGTAGCTTTGGGGAACCAGCACTCTTCATCCAGCAGAGCCAGGACACCTGGAGGATTGGTCTGCAAAGTGAGCAACACCAAATCAGTATCATCACAGCTAGAGACAAAGAAAGAACACCACCTTCTTTTTATTTTGTAACTAATCCTGCCAGGCATCAAGAATCTGAAATATCTTAAATGGCTGTCATATTGTACTGACAGATAATACCCCAAAGAAACCTACATAGTGTCCCATCTATAGAGATATAATCTTACTGGTCTTTCAATTAGCTCAATGCAAGGTTGCAGGTCAAGGCCAAAGTCAATGAAATTCCATTCGATGCCCTCACGCTGATATTCCTCTTGCTCCAATATAAACATAGTGTGGTTGAAAAGCTGCTGAAGTTTTTCATTAGTGTAATTGATGCACAGCTGCTCAAAGGAATTGATCTGTGAGGAAGACAAAATAATTGAATTCCTAGTGTTAGAGAGACACCTGCAAGAGGGAACTTACATGACAAGATGAAATTTTCTACCTTCTATTTCTTTTTAAAGATTACTGAAATTAAAACCAAGGAATCTGTATTTTTCTAATTTAAGGTCTCAAAAATTTACAGTAAGTTCACAAGTGGTCAATCTCAGCATTGAACCTGTTTAATAAACCACGAATACCAGACTTTGGTTCTAAACAGGGAGTCCCACAGTCACCCAGCAGGATAATGCTGCCAGCCCTGCACCTTTCCAAGTGGAGTAGTTGTGAGGATTGTCTTGGCCATGGGCAGCTAGCCAGCTTGAAAGAAACATATTGTTTTTGTGGCTCTGAATTTAGTTTTTTTGTCATCTTGCATTCCAAACTGCAGCGTGATGATAAGGAGTTGAACCAACTTGTATCTCACAGCACATACCTCAAAAATCTCAAATCCAGCAATATCAAGAATGCCCAAGAAAGAAGCACCTTGTCTTTTTGTTTTATCAAGAGCTTTGTTTACACGCGTTAGAATCCAACGGAAAAGACGTTCGAATTTTGCCTTGGCCAAAGCCTCTATGGCAAAGTCAGCCTGAAAAAAAGAACAAAGTGTAAATAAAAGATGAAATGCAATTAACAGCTAATTTAAGTAAGAATAATGAATAGGGAGACAAGAAGCAGACATTTCCCTTTAGACAAGATGTAAGAAAGAAAAGAAGAAAGGAAAAATATCTTAAAGATTGCTGAGAAGACTGCAAGTAGATACCTGCTCTTTGGTCTGAGCTTTCTGAACAACATCTCGTCCTACTTTGATTCTTGGGGTTAGAATAGATCTTGTGAAATCTGTCACATTAATTCCCATCAGGTGACACACTTTTTGCGCAGCTAGAATAAAAGAGTGATACTATATTTTAGATTAAACTTTCTCTTAGTGGGTCAGTAAGTGTGAATACAAGCAGTCTAACAAGTATACAAAGCAATTTATCTTCCTTAAAAGCTCCTCTGTTGTACACACAAGAGTAAAAATATTATTCATGATGCAAGCAAGAAATTCACTGTTTGTCAGTTTGTGGATTCAGGGTTACCAGAAAAGTTAGTGATAATGGAATGAATCGCAGGCATAATATATCTTTAAAGACCTGTGAAGCATATAGGCAATTACAATTAAATTAAAGATAGAGATAGAGTGCTTACTCAGCTGCTATTTTTTTTTTTTTTAATTTTTACTCAATTTTTAAAATGACAAATCATACCGGTATTGTCAGGCATAGAGGCTTGATCAGTGTTTCTCTCCTTCTTGAAGACAATATTACCCAGCTGTAGGACAGATGAAACAACTCTCAATATAGCTGTAAGATAAGCAGATAAAATAAATGAGGAATGGAATGACGCATTTTGAAAGCTCTATTCTCTGCAATAACAAAAGTTCATTGTATTTCCTGTGGTAGTCTATATCTCTATGGAAAGATGTAGGTTTGCTTTAAAAGACTTCTATAAACTTCAAGAGTTTGAGAGCTGACTGAGGAACCACTCAGATAATTCATGCAGTGGAGTAAACAGGACAGTCTGGGAACACCAGCCCCTCCAAGTTAAGCTGTGCTGGTTCTCCAGGCAGACCCCCAGGTGTCAGGAATTCATCTTCTACTTAAAGTGGCCAGTAACATCTTTCCCACTTGGTCACTGGAGAATCTATATCTCTGTCTTTAAAATCAAACATATCTATGAATTGCCAACAGCTTCAAAAATGTGCAGCACTTGTGAAGCTCAAGTTATTTACGTGGTTTTTCACTCATGTAACTAAAGCTAAATGCATACAAGTCTTTGCAGGATTAGCGCTGGAGTACGAAAAACTAGTTGATGTTTGCTTACTAAAATGTGTATAAGCGTGATGCTGCCTTACTTCAGGTAGTAAAATCTACTGCTATGTTATAGATGAGACCATATTAATCTAATCAATTTGTTCATTTGATAGACTTACACAGGAGAATAATACTGCCCTAATGGGCTTATATTTTAAAGCATGAAATGAAAGGGGTTCAGTCAGTAATACTCGTTTTGATATTTTGGAAAATACTGCTGTCAATGCACATGCCCTGGCTGGAGAATGAACCAGGCTTCATCAGTACTATCATCTGAATTTACAAGGAATGGGATTATCATGGCTGTCCTGAAAGGCAAGACGTTTTTTTCTTGGTACCCTTAGTCACTGATGCAGGGCTGAGAGATGATGGAGACCAGCTCCTGCTGCAGCAGCTGGTCCAAGGCTCAAGAGATGGGATGACAATGTTTCTGCCACCAGGTGTCACTTGGGGCATAGCAACTGCAACCATGGGTCATTCAGGCTGATGAGCATGAGACAAAATCCTGCAGACTCCTAGTAACTCTGAGGGATAAATATTTGATGTCTCTGGCAAGCCCACATTGTCAAGGTAGTTTAGTTGTTTGTTCTTGCTGTCTGTTTTTATGTCCCTTTTCTCCGAAACAGTGAATATGAGCTATTTGAGCTTGATCCACGTATTTCAAAAATAATTTGTAATATTTTGTAACTTTTTCATTTAACTCATTGAAAAGTTCTGAAAAAATGCCATTAAACAGTCATTAGAATGGTTAGTGCATGTCATGTTCCTTCTACAAGTAGGTCTGCTGAATTTATAAGGCTTAAAAGAATAAGAAAAACAAACAAACAAACAAACAAAAGAATAAGCAAAATATTGTGATAATTATTTTAATTCCCTGCTAAATTACTACATATAGGCGCCCTGCACATCACCAGTTGTTCTGTGCATCACAGAGATAACTACTCTTTGATGATGTATACTCTTATTTTCCAATACAGATGGTAACTTCAATATTTTTTTAACTTTGTTCACAGCAAGTGCTGCCAGTATAAATGTCTGAAGGAGGCAGTATGCAAAGGGTTTTCACTATTGGTTTCTTTAGTTCCTAACAGTACCTACTGCAGCAATGGGAAAAGGTATGGCACTGTTGTGATATTTTTTAAGAAATTTTTTCGAACAACAACCTAAAAGCAGTGAGATCATAATTAGATCTCCTTGCAAGGTCTCCTTGTGAATATCTCCTCATACAAGACTTCTCAAAGCATCACCCTGTTTAAACAAAGGTTTACAAACTCCTGAACACACAGAACTGAGTTCCAATCTAAAGCTTCACGTGAGGAAGAAACAGATCCATGGTTGAGATGGCTTTCCTTTCCATGAGACATCTATGGTTTAATGCATCTAATACATCCTGGGAAGGGGAGAAAGAGGAAAATCTTGGTGCTCTAATTCACAGCGGACTTCCTAGAAACAGTAGCTAGGTTAACAGTTGATTGGTACTAGTTTTACTCAGGGGAAATAAGAGGCAAAGAGGTTAAACAACATGAGTAGATTTAGAATCCTCCACTTTGTGTTTCATGCAAGATCACAAACCTTACTTTATGTGCATATTTTGCGAGGTGGTTACTCTAGACAAAATTAACTGGTGTGAATTTGCATCTGTATATTGTGTCACTTACAGATGTATACCTTCAATGCAATCTTGCTAACAGTTCTCACCTGTCTGTTCCTCCTCAGTAAAGCCCATAATTTTCATGGCTTCCAAGGTCTCCTGGAACATTTCATCATCTTGTTGAGCAGGAATAGGCACGTGACCATTAGAGAGAAAGGTATAGTTGTTGAAGCCTTCCAGCAACAGATCATCTAAAAGACAAAGAAGAAAAGCATGAATTAAGTATGTCAGCTGAATGCTGTTAGTTCATGGGTTCTCCCAAAGAACAACAACAAAAAAAATGATGTTTTCGCCAAAGGAAGATTCTGCTTGTATGAGTATCTTAGGATTTTATGGCGGACAAATATTTTCAAAATAACACATCATTTAGCAAGTTTGATTGCTTTAAGTTTCAAATTTTTATTAGTAGTGAGGGAATGTCTCTGTCCCTCAGTGGAATTTTGCACCCCATGCAAAAAATCAGAGCAATTCTTCCCATACATTTTTAATTTAATTCTGTGTGTAACCTGGTCAGAACTTCACCTCACTTTGTCTTCTAGACCTGGAGATTCATACCAGCTAATAATAAGAATGGAACCAGGTTACAAGCACAGGGGGGCAAACCAAAAGTGTTTTCAGCCCATACTGTGGCCAGCAACAGATTCTTAGGTAAGGAGCGTAAATACCAGGGAAAATACAAAATTATCCATTGCTTTATGCATAATTTGGCAACCAGTAATGGAGGGAAAGATGCTGTATTTAAACCACGGTGTTCCAACACATTACATTGAATCCCCTTTTTTAAAATCATGTGCTGTGAGAAAGACATTGTCTTAATCGACTGTAAAACTGCTAGCCAATAATTTTACTGGGAACCCCAATTTCTTTTGTGTAAAAAAATAATGAACAGCTCTTCCTTGTTCATTTTGATAACATTCAGGATTGGCTTTCAGTGAGTTTTCATTTTCTGTAAGTTGAAACATAAACTGCAAACCACCTGACTCAAACAGATATCCACCAACTGAAGCTTTTTTACAGTTTACTGGAGAGAATTATTTCTATGGCTGTTTATCAAAAGTACTGAATGACATTTGATTAAAGAAATTAAGATAGATTACTTAAGTAAGCCTTTTTTTTAGGTGGTTTAATGAGATGTAAGAATTGTTATCAAGTAACTTACTTCTCATTTGTTCAGAAGCTCCAGCAATCAAATAGTAAAAGATATGAAATGTTCGCTCATCTTTAGCCTGACGAATAGCACGGGATTTTTCAAGCAAATCTGTTTGTCAAGTATGTTAAAAAAAAAATCAATAACATATTCCAGTCCTTCCTTAATTGTGTCATCAGCCTTAGAACCATCAATAGCATTGTTGAAATATTTGCCACGAGCTTGTCTAACATGAATTTGAGCCTAATTCTGTGGCACTAATATTGGTATAATTCACACCACAAGGAGTAAATCAATTTCCCACCTCTTGTTGTACAGTAAATGCTGGTAATCATGATTGTAAGCACTACAATTGTCATAAATGCATTTTGAAATTAAACATATAAAAATGGTATTGATAGAACCATTCACATCACTTTTAGAATGAAGTACAAATATGAATCACTATAAGGTAGGGCTGCTAGAAAAAAGTTCTTGGGGCCATTGTTGTAGGTATCAAAGCAAAGAAAGTAAACTTTATTTATTGTCCATTTTTATGACTATCTAAAATATTAAAAATGAAGTTGACGATAGCATATTTTGACATCAATCAATGATTCGTTCTTTAAATGGTATATTGCTATAGATAAAACTTCAGTTAAGACTGGAAAAATTAAAACCCCTTTTTTTCTGAAGATCACTTGTCAAAATAAGAGCAGAAAGATGAACTGTTTGCTGTGCCACCTAAGAGATAGGGTACTTCCTTATAACTGCAATTTTCTTTATCTTAATTTTTTGCAGCAAGCAGCTTCTCTATGCAAAGATGAGCAATGCAGCACTGAGGAATCTAGCTACATACCCATTCATTAAAACATGCTATCTCATAAACATAACCAAGGAAAGAGGCAGCAGTTCTTGGCAAGCAAAGTCAGGCTAAGTTGAATTTATCTGAAATGTTTTTACTATGGTCCTGAAAAAATAAAATCACCAAAGTTATTGACACGTAGAACACTGCTCTGAGTGCATCATTTGAAACAGCAGGACAGTATTTAGTACCCAGAGAAGACAAGTGCTCTGAAAATATCAAGTTCTTGATGCTATCTGGGGCATCAGCACCAGCAAATTATTTGTTTCACTAAAGTAGTGCGAGTTCCCAGAAAAGTAATTTATTACTATGGTGATTTAACAAAATCTGTAAAGATTGAAGCAGATTCAGGGTAAACTCTCCCTTAGCTTGACAAAGGAAGAAGAACTGTAGGGCATCCAAAGGTTCTTTGGCTTTTTCTGTTTCTTTTGTCTTTATTATTATGAAGGCCCTAGAGGGATGGAAGATAAAGGTATATTACTTTTATTAAGGTGATCTTTCAATCCTCCAGACATACATGTAGACTGTAAAGCTGTTTTACCAGGTATCACATGGAATTCTCCCTTAGCAGGTTATTCTCAATGCTTTTTCTTGGAATCCATCTATCCCAGCACAACATACCTAACCTTTCCTTTGCCAGAGTGCTAAACCTGAACTTGAGAACTGGGATACATTCCAGGACATCCTGGGTATGCTGTAGTGATAATGCCAAGCATTCAGTGTTTTTTCAAAGTCTAACAGCACTGCTGAGAAACAGGAAAGTTTCAAATCTTTTTATACAGCTGGAAGCCCAGATGACAGGGAACCAGAGAGACCCAATGTGAAACAAAAAGACTGCATAGCTCTCAAGATCACATGCAACCTCAACCACAAATCAATCTTCTTGCCCTGTTGTGTTACTGAAAATCTGCTCTTAAGTCCCCTCCCATTGCTTTACGCAGGTATGTTGCCTCCATTTTCTGAAGCTGTATATGGGGAATAGCATACTTTCCTATAGCTGAGAAAACAGACCTGAAAATGTAAACATGAGAGTAAGACAAACTGAGAAGCTAGTATCAATGTAAATGGAGCCACTTCCCTCCATCTTTGTTTATAACAGCCTCGGTGATATTTGCCTTTCTTAGACATGCAATGGAGCTTGTTTATCTTTCTTTCTTCTGCTAACCCTAGTTAGCTTTCAGTGCAGCTCATGGAAAAGGATACAAGTCTCTATGTTTGCTCCGACAATGTAGCCTGTCACATCAAAGTTGATGCGGATGAATTTGCCCTGTGAAGGAAAAGAAGACCTAGGTTGGGCTGTTTTTTCAGGTATGTTGGATTTTACAACAGTAGCATTTAGCCTGTTTAGTGGTACATATATATTATCTTCTTAAGAATAACATGCTCGATTCCCACCTACTAGGACAACCTATGGAAAAGACTGAAATGAAGTGACCTTCTCAGACAATCTCACTGTGGAGATTTGCTCCCACGTTTTGTTCATGTACTTAGAGGGAATGAAATTCTCCCTAGTGGAACAGGCTGTGGAAGCTGACTATGTCAGTGTCTATTTTATACTTCGATTTCCATAAGGGCAATTAGGGAATAGCATTAGGTCTGTCTAACTCCCTCTGCTGAGGGATCCCCAGCCTCTGCAGGGAATCAGCAGCAGTAGGAGCAGAATGCCTGAAGGGAAAACAGGCATCTGCCAACACGCCCAGCTAAAAGAGACATCAAATAGTGACAGTCCCCAGCTACTATTATTCCAACTTCAATCTGTATGACTGCTTTCTTGTTTTCCCTTGTAGTCTTTCATTTAAGACATTAACTCTTGTTCAATGACAGTCACACCTTCCAAAAAGATGCATGCTCAACAGTGGTGCAAAGGAAAACAAGGTACAGGTTTCATTTACAGATTTCTGGAGGAGGATATGTCCTGGAGCAGGAGTTGACTCTGCATGGCCCACTCATAGACCACTAAATTGTGAAAGTACAATGGCACCGTCAAGTCTGAGCTTGATTTTTAGTCTTGTATAAGGCCAAATTCCTATTTCAGAGAGGAATTCTAAACAGTGTTTGTTAGGGATTAGTTTGGAGAAGCTCTTTAGACAGAAACATTGATGACAAGAGGGCCACTGTTTGTCCATTCTGTTTTAAAAGATGCTGTAGCTCCCCACAACATAGACCCAACTGGATTTCTCCTACTTACGAATCTGGAGGAGTTGTCATTCTTCACGGTTTTGGCATTTCCAAAAGCTTCAAGAATAGGGTTTGCCTGTAGAAGCTGTTTTTCCAGCTCACCCTAAAATTCATTCAGACTCAGTTAACCCTAAACTTCATAATTACTTAATTAAAAACAGCACATGTACACTGGAGAAAAATGTGGAGAAAGATAATTTAAGTCTCTAAATTTTTGCTGAATACTCCACTTCATGTGGATTTGTTTTCATTCTCTGTTAATCTTTGTGTTTATATATTTGTGCAGTTGATTGCTGTCCTGTATACATGACCCATTTCCAGTCCTGTTGCCTCTGACAGATCAAAGTCTATTAATCTGTTTAGCATCATGACAGGCCTTTCTTTAAAAAAAGGGTCATTCAGTGTCAAATATATGTATATTTTTTTTCATTTCAATGTCATTTTTTAAAGGGATATTCTTAAAGGAACCTCTAGCATATCTTCTTCAAGTTAGTTTATTGAGATCCTTTGCTAGCAAATGACAACATAATTAGAATAACTTGCCGAGAATCATTTTAATATAATGCGGCACAAAGCTACAAAGCAGATTTCACCAAGTCTATTAATAATGATCCATGCAAGGCTATTTAGGTTAAATATGGAAATGCACTGATTTATTTCAAACTAGGATAATGAATTCTCATGCAAACACACAAAACTTGTATTATGTTGTTAATTGTGCTTGGTAATTGCTAATGAAACAAATCATGCAATGAAATGAGCATGCATTTAATACTCCTATTTCTAAACAAACCAGTGAAGTTGAAAAAATACTTTGCTTATGAAGACTTTATTTTTTTAATTTTTCATTCAGGTCTGGACTATGAAGTTACTCACTTACACGTTTGCTTCTTGTCATCCTGTTTGAGTACTACTCTGCAGTAAGATTACCTCATTTTAAATAACTCAAGCTAAATAACATCCGGAAAAACTCCTTGATAGATAATATGATAGCATTTAAATCATTCTAATGAAAAAAAAAATAAATCAATGTTTAGGTTGAATATAGAGGCAATAATTTGGAAAATGACAGCTCTTTCCCAGTCAGTGTGCAAAACTGGTAACCTTCTAAATGCCATTTCTGAATGCTTATAACTTACGTGGGAATGATGGGACTACCTCAAAAATGTAGTAAAAAAAAAAAAGAAAACAACAGTTTGTTAGCAAATGGCTAAGGTTACCTGCATGGTCATGGGAGATGGGAGATGGGAGAATGGGAGAATGAGCACCCTCCCAAGCATAGTTCTTTTAAGAACTAAGGCATAAAGCAAGTCCACTGAACTACACAGAGTTGCCTGGGCCAGCAATTAAGTCTTATTTTTTTACTTTTACAGAGAGCTGTAAATGAATGTAAATGAAAAAAAATGAAGTAATAAATTAACTAATGGGCAAAACTTTGTTGTAGTCAAAATTTGAAACAGCAGTCAGAATAAGGGGAAAAAGAGGTAATAAAAAAAAAAAATCCATATACCTGGCATACAAACAAAAAGAAGCCAGCAAACCTGCCTGTATTCCTAAAGCACTGGTATGCTGGATGTCACACCACAACATAGGAGGGCCCCCAAGGGCCTGTAAGAAACTGCCATAACATACCTGCAGTTACACACTGCAGTGGGAATTGCTCTGTTATACATCATAGCAGCAAGCTAGGAGCATGCTAACTTTTGCAGATGTGAACAATTCTTTACAGTTACATGAAAATGTCATTGAAAGCAATATCAAATGGAAAGCATGCAGCCAAACAAATCAATCAAACATGGTGAGGTTTAGGAATTATTTCACAACAGTCCTAGAAAGTTCAACCTGAAGCATGGAAAGCATTTAGGTATTTTCATTCAGAAATCAGATTGCTCAATTTCAGGCTGAGTGGCTCTTTCAGGAACGTGGGAAATTTCATTCAAACTACGGCAATTTGAACACACACGTATAGGAGAGAGTGATATTTGAGAGATGACCCTGCCTGTGTCAGACCTCATTCTTTACCATGGAGCCTGACACAGTTAGGGTTGATTTGTGAGAGCATTTGGCGCTATTGTTGCTTTTCATCTTATCATACAACATATTTCAACAAAATCTCTCTTGAATTTTTGAGGTGCAACAATAGCATGCAGATCTACACTCAGTGCCTTAAACACACATCAAACAGTCTAAGTTACTCACGTAAGAAAAAGATGGACCTTGCTGTATTGAATAATGTGGTATAAAACAAGTGTCAGTATCATTTCCATTACACAGACATTTTTATTGTTTTTCCTGTATTAAAATAACCAATACACAGTTTCCATGCAAATAAACCAGAAAAACAAACAAACAAAAATCTATTGCAGACATACCAAGAGTACAAATGCAAGTAACATGTATAGAGTATTTTAACTGAAGAAAAAAAACAACCTGAAGCGAAGGGATGGGATTTGGATCCAGTCCCAGGTCAGTCTCCCAGGACCAGATAAGGACAGATATTTTTAGGGTAAATTCCCAGTTCTTTTCTGGTGCAATGGAGGCATCTTGCTCTTCATTATTTTTTTAATGACTGAAATTGCCATGTCAGTAGTCCCAGTCACTGAATTACTATTTGTCAACATGTTATAGAATAGTTTAGACTTTCTCTCAGCCCCCATCTGGTGGATATTTGCCTTCAGATCTCTCTCAGAGCCAGTTTGATCCTGAGACTCATGTAGTTCCCCAGGGGAGTCAGCAGCAACTACAGTTACGTGCCCATTAGGAATGGCCCTGAAACCACAAGTTCATTTCCCCCAGCCACTGAGAAGGACTCAGCAGGATGAAATAAGGGTTTTTTTTCATAAACATTCAACAAAGGAAAACTATGCCCTTGGTCTTGGACTGTTTCCACCAACTTGAATCACAGATTTCTAGAAAATACTGCCCTAAGGGACATCTACTCCCTCCCTTGCCCTGAAGCAGAATACGCTGTATATAAACAACAATTACTCATGGTAGAAAAGGCCAGGCGGTGTGCTCTGGAGTCCTCTATCCTCAGGCATACAGGATAGGCAAGTCCCAGCACAGGTGTGGTCATAAGATTTTTACTTTGTTTTTCACTACTCTATTAATTCCTTATTTTGGACCCAGTTTTGCCTTTGGGATGCACTGGAATGTCTTCCTGAATTAAGCCTGTTTTGTCATAAAAATTAATTGCTACTTTTTTTTTTTTTCCCAGAAATTTTTGAGTAACATAAAAAGGGCTGGAAATTACTGAAATGACATAGGACCTCGAGTTGCATTAATGAATACAGTAAAGGTGAGAGCCTCAGCCACAACAATGATTTCAGGGAACTGGGTAGACATAAGCTCTTACGGTTCAGAGCAAAACGTTGAACTTTAATCACTAAGGCAAGATTATTACAAATTTTGAAGCAACAAAGTACTTTATAGAAAATGTGCCTTTCAAAATTGTTCTGTGTCAACAGCCTAATATGAAACAATAATTTTTATATTGAAACTTTTTGCTAGTTCATAAAAAAATTGTGTGCTAACAAAGCCGATCAACACTTCAGAAGTCTAAAAGTTTATATACATTTTTGTAATGCAGATGGATGATGTTTTAGTTAAAGGTTTTCCTAAAGTTCTTATTTGCCAGTGGCCAAGGGTAAAATAAGGACCTTGCAGACTTCAAGGCCTTCATGTTAGGATATAAATAAGTACTATGCATATAGAAAGCTATGAATATTTTTCTTCTAGGAAAGTACATTCTGATTTGATGCCTAACAGGGTGTCAAACAAAAGTTTTTTTTTCCATAAACATAGAGCTGTGACATAATTGTGTACTCTTAATATGTCAACTACTTGGCAAGCCACAGACGTTGACTTGCTGTTAGCAATCAGCTCGGTACAGTCCTAACAGGCTCAAAGGAGAGTTGAATACAGAAAAGCTCACTTACAGTGATGCTGGTGTCCTTTTTGCCCTTATGTGATGAAGCAACAACAGCCAGGTACTGAATGACCTTTTTGGTATTTTCTGTCTTGCCAGCACCAGATTCACCTCTGAGGGAAAAGAAAATAAAACAAAAGAAGGTAACTGGTGGACTCCCGCCATTTGATGAGTTTGTTGTATAAAAACAGGACTGGAAACTGCGTGGCTCAGTATTTATCCCTGAACATGGTGTCTCCAAACCCACTTGACTTCAGCATGCACAGAACATGGTATCAGAGCTCTATCTCTGTCCCATTAGTATTTTGACTGGATGTTGGGCCACGTAAGGCAATTCTAAAGCACTTCTGTACAGCACTTCATTTTGCTTTGGCAGTATCTAAACATTTATGAGAACTGGGGCTGGCAGGGAGTCTGTTCATATTTTAAGACCCCAAAAAAATGCAATGTTAAGTATAATGTGGTACAAGAATAAGAAAAACCATCAACAGTAATCCAACAGTTTTCTCATCAGAAACACAGGCATTAAAGCAGTTACACCAATGCTGTAGAATAAGGGAATTATACTGCCTTATGTGATCTCCATGATCTTCAGACTTTCCTTGACCTCTGTAAGACCAGAGTTGACACTGCTGGAGTTGTCCCAGCTAACCAGGTAGCAGGGAACTTAATGTGGGAACATTTCTGACCAGCAGAAGCGTCATCGTGGCTGTACTCTGTGCAGTGTCTCTTGGGAAGCAGGAAGGTGGTATTAACTTTCTACCTCCCAGAGGATTTCTGGAGTTAAGTTTATTTACAACTCTTAAGCCTTCTCTTAAAGTAAAATGCTAGTTTTCTAAGTACAAGGACCAAATTTACAGTATTTTCTCAGAAGTAAGACCATTTCCAGCCTACTTGTCTCTCTCGTTCACATTTCATCTTTGCACTTCTAGATATCTTTGGCTTTGATGATTATATGGACTAAAATGTTTTTATCTTGTCCTGTCCCAGCAGTCAGAAAGGGCATTACAGTGGGTGTGGATGTAGTAAGTTAGTTCTTTCAGCTCTATCAAGCTAGTGCTGTGAGTCTACATGGAAGTTGGACATCTCTTTCCTTGGGTTTGAATCTAAGTGGATTTAAAAAATAAAAGGAACAATATATATAAAAGTCCTATGGATATTTGTCAACTCTTTTGAAGCTGAAACTATTTAGCCAGATCCATTGCAGTTCTGCTTCTTTTCCTAATTAGGAAATAGAGGAGTTAATTTTCCCTACCAAGGGACCAGTGAAAAATGGATGTAAAAAATATGAGTAAGTGCAAGGCAGGACTTTAAAGACAGGATGACATTGATGTAAACCTTAGGAAACCAGAAACAATTCCTGCCCAAGGTACACATGATGAGAAGTGTTTCTTCTGGCTTTTATAGTTTTAACCAGAACTAATTGAGACAAATATGTTCCTTATCACCAGACCTGGGGTAATTTGTGCAGTTTAGAGGTTGGATTCATCCCTGCCTGGACTTCAGTGCTAAAACATTTCCATGTTTTATTGATAAAAATTAAGTGTCCTGGGAACTATTCCAAACTAAGCACACCAATTTGAAAACATAGGCGTACTAAGTTTTCAAATAAATTTACCTTGCAACTTTGGTACTCTGGAATAAAAGTAAAAACTTTCTTCAAACAAACCCTAGACTTTGAACTATTCTATTTTATTAAAGGTTATTTGTAGTTCATCACTACATGCATTGCATTTCCTTTCTCCCAGGGCAACAGTGCCCATCATTTGGCTTTCCCTGAATCCCTGTGAGTATTACCATATAAGGCATCATTTCACTTGTAATTATCCTACCATACTGCAATGTTAAAGTTGCTTAACATTTTGTTCTGTGCTTGCTTTCCTTAACTCTTTGCTCCTGTATGAGCTGAGGGTTTTCCTATTTTCTGCAGCTACTCTTTGAGGCTTTAACTTCCTTTTGAAGTGGACAGTAAACAATTCTTCAATGTGAAATGGAAATGCTTCAAAACAAAATTGAAAACAGACAGGATCTCAACAGCTGCAAGGAAGAAAAAAATCTCTAAGGTCATTAAGTAATGAAGAATCACGACCATAGTTGATGAACACTTCTAATTTTTCAGCACATCAGATCATTTTTAAATGTCCTTGGCAACACACAGGTTTGATAAGAAAATATTAATTAAACAACATTACTCTGAAGGATGCATCAGAGCTGTATGACAAGGTCTAGACTTCATCTCAGTGATAAAATACCATGTGTTTGAAAACTAAGTAATGAGGAGGAATAGCTAAATCAGGTTCAATGATTCAAATCAAGAAGCTTACAAGGGAAAAGACCCAGGAGAAGGAGAGCATGTGACTCTCAGCTTCCTTCATAGGCGAATGAAACTCTTCCTAGAACTATTGAGCTGTAGCAGAATCAGTCATGCTGTTTTTTTCTCTGCATCTTTCTTGCAGTACCATAATTTCTGGGATGGCAGAAGCAACTTTTATTGTGAAATGGCATGCAGAATCCCACCTGTTTAAAAATCGGCATGCTCTCTTCATTCTCAGTGATTCAATTGTTAAAGACTGGCCTTTTTCTTGCAAGCAGTGATTTTGGCATGAACCGTAAACAGTGGGGTTCCTCCCAGGAGGCATCTTCTGAGTGCCTATTTTCCTTAGTCTTGTATCCCAAATCATATTCCGAATGGGAAGTTCACCATGCAAACTCTGTTAACCACTGTCCTAATCATCATCTTTTGGAAGCAGACCTATCATTTGTTTAACTGAAATATCTAAAGTCATTCTTGTTGCCTGCTATACAGAGGCAGCACATTTATTGCCGGAGCAGTTCTTTGCAACCAGCTCAGGTGGGCAATGCAATCTAACAAACAAACAAAAAGTAACAGCAAAAGCAGTTCCTATTGCTCAGTTGTGATCAGTTCAATAGCAGTATTTAATCTGCTTCCAATACCTATTTTCCTTCCAAGAAACTGCCTTCCTTCCCCAGAGTAAAAAAGTCCACTAGGCTTACAGGCTTGCTCAGATAAAAAGGAAACAAGCAGAAAAACTCCAATTGTGTGGCATAGCTTAAAGCTATTCCCCCTTTGTTTCTTGCCAGGCTTTGTTTTTGGAAGGATTTAAAGCACGTAATCCCCCATATAGTGCTCAGCTATAACAGTTTTTTGTGCTATACAAGCTACTAAATCCTCCGTGACTCCATTGCCTTCTCCTTACATGAAAATTATCGTAGTTCAAATAGGTTTCCAAATTAGTACAAGCTGAGAGTGGGAAGCTGGCCCCACTGGTGTGGGGTGAGCCCGGTGTGTAGCTAGGACTACTGAATGTTTGGGCATAACAGGGAAAAAATATTTTCAGAAGTGGATATTTTGTTGAAAACTTGAGAGCTTTCTATATTAATATTATGATATAAGACTTAGTTTAATTCCGCTTTTGGAAACATCTAAAAAGTTACAGCAGGATTTATTTTCAGCATTTGTTTCATCAAGCAACGAACCACAAAATTGACCATTCACACATCCCTTAATCTGGTTACCCTGGCACTGCAGGAAGCCTCTGTTCACAGAGCAGTCAATGAGGTGCTCCAAATCACATTAGGGCTTGGCAGGCTGTGGTATGAGATGTGCTAAGATAACGAAAATCTTTGTCCTAAACCAGCTGAATCCCCCCAGAGACCTCGCTCAGAAGCCAACCCACTGATCCTCCTAGTTTGCTTATAAAAAAATTCCAAAAGGAGGCCAAGCTGTTTTGGCACCGAGCTCTACCTCGGGTCTAAAGCTACACAAGATAACCATGTGGGAGAAGGGCCAGGCAGCAATGCGTGCCAGCTCCAGCCTTTGAGATTTAGTGGGCTGGGAAAGAAGAGTTTAGCTCTCTTGTGGAGGAGGCTTTGCCTTACAGGACTTTGCAGTCTGGAGGATGTCCTGGGTGGCTCTGCTTCTTGGCACGTGCCAGGGGAGAAAGCAGGTGGGGGTCACAGGGCCAGGCAAAGATCTGGACAGTTTGCCCAGAAAGAGAGAGGAAGGAGGAAATGGCAGGATGGTCGCTGCCTTACTCAGTATTTTGGATGTTACTATGCCAAATTAAGTGGAATCAGTACCTTGCTACCATATGTTTTGATAGAGGCTAATCAAATAAAGTGAGTGCATTAAAAAAAAAAAAAAAAGTAAAAGCTAATGAAAAACTATTTGATTACATGTACAAATCTAGTGTTTAACAAACATTTGTTTTCTTAGGCTTCACATATCCCCTATGCTTAAAGTTTTGATCAGATTTTTTTCCTCATTCATTCAAGGCCAATTTTTGTTTAATTAAGGCTCATGCCTCATACTTTTGGCCACATCTGCTTTCCAGAAAACAATATTCTACCCTCTCTTTTCAGGAAGTAGTTAAAATATGGTAACTCCAAGATCAGACAGGTGTAAGAGCAGATCTTTAAAGCATTTATGTGCTTAGCTATGCAAATGAGCACCTGTGGAATTTTTAGAAAAAAAAAAAAAAAAAAAACTTCTAAAAGTTCCATCAGCATCCACTTGTATCTTTAGAAATCAAAACATAAAGGCCAGAGCTCTCCTTTGAGAGCTGGTGCCCTAAGTTGGAAGAAATTTGAAAAGTCACAAGCCTCTTCACTGGCCATTGCTTAGTTGCTGATGCACTAAGGCTGCTCAGGTCCCCGAGTGACTGGATAGTTATTCCTATTTTTTTTTTCCCTTCAGCAACACCTAATGTTCTGGTCCACAGCATCCAGGCCCTCAGCATGGTCTTTGCAAGAGTAAGTTCAGAATACTTCATGGCCAACTCAGATATCAAAGAGGAGAGACTACAGCAGGGGATTTCATGGAATCCCAAGAGGCAGGCAGAGGAGGGGAGGCTGCCCAAAGCAGTGTGGGGACTGAAACACAAAGATGGACAAGCATTAACTACCTGGATTTCCAGACATATGAATAATGAGATTTCATACCCTTAGTGCAGAAGCATATGCTACATTATGTTATGTTATGATAATTATATAATAATCCTTATAGCTACATTTTTAACAATTTAGGTAGCAGGCTTTGGAAAGCTTGAGTCTACAGCTGTTTAAAGAAAAGATCCCAGCTGATCAGTGCCATGAGGTAGGTCTTCAGCTGTTGTTTTATTTTTTAGGGGAAAAGATAATTTCTTAGAATTTTTAGCAATTATAAAGTAATGTGAATTGTTTGTGCTTGAACACTGCCCAGCTGAAATCCAAGTGAACTTTCTTGTTTCTGTACAGCCAAATAAGGCCAAAAAGGATGATAAACAAGTAGTCGTTAAAGCTATATACGATGATTTTAGCTTGACTAATCTTGATCTAAAAGACCAGTGAGAGCAATGTTTCAATCTATGGGTCATGGTGCCCATCCAATATACAGCAGTTGTTCCAAATGTGGCTGTTTTCAAAATCGGAAAGACATTTCATTCTCTCTATGCCTTAGTGGGGTGAAACACATAATGTTTCCAGCTTCTAGAAGGAAATAAGAGGTATTCTTGTATTCACTACATATGGTAGCTGTCAGAATTAGAATCTTTAAAGGATTTTCATTAACAAAAAGACATAGGTTTGCCTAAGAAAGTTGTTTCTTAAAAAAACTAATATTCCAAGGTTAAAAGAAGATCTGAAGAGTTACTAATGGAAAAATAAACTAAAGTACAGAAATAGAAGGAGGAAATGCATATTGCAAATTAGTCTTCATTACCATGACATGTTTCATCCTGGGAAAAGTGTGATGGGAATTTTTATTTTATCTTTGCATCAATTTTAGATTTGGTATTGGTTTTCATGTATTTTTGGACAGATTCTTGACTGATAGACTGTCATGTAATGAAATCTGGTCACAAGTGAGGTCAGAGCTATGCTAGCCTTTAAGGTACTCTGTACAGTACGTGATTTGTACTTCCTAAATGATTAATTTGTTCAAGTTATCAGTGGCACTCACAAATACCTGTATGGCTGGTGATCAGTAGCACTACTTTTTAAAAACTGTAGTATAAATATTCAGTCAGTCAGTAGCCACACTTTTAGGGATGACCTCCCAAAACAAATTCAGTTTGGGGTTATGATGTATATTTGCAATATAGGACAGACTACAGCATCACAGCATGATCCTGCTATAAACAATGTGTGTGCCATCTTCTGCAAACAAGAATTTGTTTTCACATGAATCAACTCCTACCTTTGATCGGCAGAACTGGAAGATGTCTAATACAACAAACACAAAATTAAGTCAAAAGCATTCTCAATGGCATTCAAGTAACAAACCCAACTGACTAGCCATAGAGAAATGCAGACATGGTCAAAATTGCAGGTCAGATAGAAGATCCCCATCCAATTAAACAGCCTGAGTGTTTTGCAGAAGTGGCTATGAATGATAAACCTAGGAGAGGATTTTGAGGAGCAGTAAGTTGTGCACAGCAAGCCTTATTACATTAAAATCTTTCATGGTACAACAGCTGCCCCCACAATGTGGCACCGTCTGAGTGCTGGCAGGCCAAAACTCAAAGAGGAGGCCTTCGGCAATCCAGGACTCAGAAAAATAAGGGCTTTCAGAACAGGGCTTGCTTAGCTGCTATTTCACTATTGCCTAAAGTGATTGTATCAAGACTGCAGAAAGGTTGAACCCATGCAGTGTGCACTTAGCCAGTGCGCCATGGCCTTGCACACAGATGGGCTGTGCCAGCAGGGAGGTACCAGGTCATGGTTGTTCTAGCTGCACTACATGCAAACAGTACAAAACGACATGAACTTAAGGATCGCATTTTTTATAACAACTGATTCAGGATATGTTGGTAAGCTACCAACACTTAAAAATTAAAAGCTGCTCAGTAATTACCCAGGATGCTCCGTGTTCCTCAGTTTTCTCAGTTTCCTTTAGGGAACTCTTAAAGATCTGTTCTCCCTAGACACAGTTTTACAACTACAGTTTCCAACTGGTTGTTGTAAGCTCTAAATCTCTGAAACTTCCTATGACATTGATACCTGCTTCTTATTTCATCAACAGGTAAAGCTTATACTGAGACTGGAGTTCAAGCTCATTGAAGGTGAGAATATATAGTTCTATCAAAATAGGAATTGATTTTGAATATAGAAAGACATGATAATACTGAGGTATACTAAAATGGCTGAGTTTACTTACGTGCACAGGATAGACTGGTCTTCTCGATCTGTGAATAAAGAAAAAAAATCCATTAACTAGGGAAAATGGCTAAGCCATTAGCTGACAGAAGCTGTTATATTTATAAGGACTTACATTGAGCAGTCTAGACCTTCCAAAATCTGGCAATTCATGATTAGCCAAAAGTACAGGGTTCAGATCTTACATAATTTGCCCTCATATTTAAATCAGCATCTCTAATGGAAATATTTTGTACAAAAAAAAAAAAAAAAAAGAACAAAAGGTTAATAGTTCAAAAATATTTTTTGCAAATTCCATTAGAGATGATCTATAATGAGCACAGCAAGAGGATCAGGCTCTCTATAAGAAGATTATAATTGATGATTTCAAGCCTGAAACTCAAGTTTTTACTATGCTTATGAAGTATGGCTAGCAGCCCACTTCAGACAAAGTCTGGATAGATAAGGCATCAAAAACTAAAATATTTGAAGGTGGCTATGGAAAACTTTAGATTTTGAAGGCAGATCAGTCCAAATAACGGAATGATGTACTCAATGTATTTTATTTCATATTTAGAGATAATTTTTTATCAAGAGGACAGGTAATTTCTGTAAGGTATCCTCCAAAGACTGAGACAAAATGAGGTATTTCACATATTTTACAAAAGCCTATCAGCAAGAACATAAGTATTCTTCATATTTTACCATGAAGAGGATTATCAAACACATATTAGATAGAAAATTATAAAAAGGTGAGCCAAAATCTCCATTTCTCCTGTGTATTACATTTAAGAGGTTTCTGTGTGGCAGAGACCAATATGCTGCAATGCTGCAGCACATTTTAGCATTACATCATAGCTCCATAATCTTGCCATGTACCTCCCTGTTCATGCATTTGGAGTCAGAGTTTCTTTTTACCTTCAGAACTTTTACACAGAATTTTCTACCAAAAGGCTGATATCAGGCTAAACTTAGGCTGTAATAGACAGTGAAAACACACTGAAGTTTCATAATATGCTCCACAACACTGAAGTATTTCCCAAAGCTCTACTGAAAAGTCTGTGTTAAGGGGAGGCTTTACAGTTTGCCTCTGTGGAAATATGTGTGTCTAGCACATCTACTGTGATCACTTCTGAAGCAGAACTGTTTTTTCAGCATGGGAATGGTCAAACTCTGGTACAGGTTGCCCAGAGAGGTGTGGTAACTCCACCCTTGGACATAGCTACAGATAGACTTGATCAAGGCTCTGAGCAACCTGTCCTGGCATGAAAGCTGGCCCTTCTTTGAGTGAGGCTGCCTCAATCTGCCATGTACAGAGGGTAATACCAGATGGAGAGCTCATATTTGACCAGGGATGCCTCTGGGCAAAAGTTAAGACCCAAACCCCTTCCTCATTTTATTCAGCATGTTGGATGACCTGCATGGCTACCTATCTGGTTGCTTGCCTTGTCACTGACCCTGTATGTAATAAATGCCATGAGATAAACAAGCTTTCTGTACTGTGTAAAGATAATGGAGATAAATTCAACCTATTAAGCTTTCAAGTTGTAATTGCTGCCTGGACCACAGCCAGCCTAGGAAAAGCAGTAGTGGTTTCTGCTCTGGTTTGGATTGATATTAAACAACTGTATTTAGTCCCAGTTCTTCAGTAACGTTTGAGCAGATGCTATAACATTGACTGCTTTATTGATCGCTCCCACAGCAAATGGCACCACTTTACCACTTTAGTCAGTAAATTGGTGTAAAATGAATCATTTCATTGCTGTTGGAGGTATTTGTCAGCAATCAACATTGCAGGACTCTTCCACGTACACATTTTGGAGAAGAACTGTGATCCATGTTTACCTTTTGCTGCAAGATACCAAGCTAGGCGTTCTCTTAGGTTAAAAAAAAGTGAGAACACAGTTGAATTTTGCTAAAAATACACTGTTGTGTAAATAGAAACCATGGGCATATATTGATATTACATCACAAACTCATGAATACCATAGAGAAAACAAAATTGACTCGTTGATACAGAGTTGCCAGTGGAAATTCTGAGCTCAGGGAACATTTGAAAAAATCAGTTTCCTCCAAGCCAAGTGTTTTGTCACTTCTCTTCACTGCCCATTGCTGCCCCTCTTTTCATCCCCAGTAAGTGACAGACTCCTCTTGAAGGTGTCTCATAAACTGGCCCACCACAGGAGCTCGCACAAGTGCATGTATGTGGGCAGCTTGGCTGAAATGTAAGAAAAAAGGAATGGGAAGGTCAGGAGTTGCACCAAGTGCCCTCTGGGCTAGTGAACAGACCATACAAGCCAAGCAGGAGTTACTGAATTTCTTCAAACTCAGACAGCCCAGCCCCTTTTTCAGGTAGTGGAAACAAATCAGAATAAGAAGAAAAAGGAGAGAAGGGTGAATCTTTGGTGTGCTGCCAGAGGCAAGGTCTACTTGCTCCCCAAGAAGGAAAGGATGCCTCTGGTGAAGCAGCACTGTGTAAATCGGATATGCAACCTGAGGGCTACTGGGATTCTTGGAGGGAAAAGGAAAACTATTTGCTTGTTTTCAGCTTCCTCTTGTAATCCCAAATGGCTTCCAGGATCATACCTGTGTGATTTGATCATTCCCTGTAGGTGAGCAGCCCCATGGCATTCTTGCAGAATTCTGTGGGGGAGCAGTGAGAAAAGGCTCCTTTCTTGGTTACTGGCCCTTTCAAACATCTTGTATCCTTGGCAGCCATATGAAGTTCTGAAGTTTTAAGCCCTATGTTGCTGAGCTGTGCATCAAACCTCACACCAATCAACTGACCTATGCACATTCATGGAGGGAGAATGCCCAAAATTGCTATATTGCCTTCAGAAGTTTTAACAAATTGCAAAGGTAAGGATGGAACATATCAGGAAACCTGATCCTAATTTGTTATGTCATGATCTGCAAATACCTGCCTCATTTACTTTCCAGGACTCTCCAGATTGATTGCTTCTATTTCTGTTCAGGGATATTTTATTCTATGTAGGAAGGATTGTAGCTGGTTTTGGGAGCCTGCAACTTTATGTGGGTAGATTTATCAGGAGAAAATGACTCACAAAATAAAGCTGCTTAAGCATAATTTCTGGGGTTTACAAACTATCAAAATATATTTGCTATCTTCCAAAATCTCTTTGGTTAATTATTTTTTGAAAGATTGATACTACCTGGAAGACTATCCTATCCTGTATTTCTGTACTCCCTATATGTCCATATTAGACATTTTGGATATTTCTGTGTTTTCTCCTCAACTCTAACAGTATACAGACATACTTCACAGTCTAAAAGCCTTCCTAAAAAGCTTCCTAAAAGCTTTCCTAACCCTGCAACTGATTTTTTTTTTTTTTCTGGATTCTGCTTCACTTTTTCAGCAAACACCTCCAGTCTGCTTGTAAGAATCATATGCCCCTCTGTTCTCAATAGACCAGCTAGTTCTGCTTAATCACAAACAAAATCAGATGGTTTATCACAATGAAGCAGCAAGTTGGCAGCTTTACCATAAAAGGGAAAAACAGACTGAAGCCATGCTCCAACACTCGCTTACTGCTTCTTTACATTTGTTAATAACCACACTGCCTAAAGGGGACATTTCTGTACAGTCCTGCTAAGGACACAGTAAACAGCTGGCTTTTCACAGCAGCCTCCTTTTCTAGGACCTTGGGAACTGTGCTCCCCTCCCATACCTCCCAGTAACTACCAGGTTGTTTGTTTTTCCATCTTTTACTCTAGCTTGCTTACAAAGTCATTGCATAAAAATGGCTTTGCAGAAAATAGATAAGTTTCTTTGAGTTGCAGGAAGCCTCAGTATGTCTTCTCTATATCATTTATTGCCAGAGCACTTAACAGAAACCTAATCTTCCACATTAACATTTTATATCTATTATTACTGCTACATAACCTGACCTTTTGCATTTGTGCTGTTTACTGCTCATTTGCTGTTTGCCACCTGCAGGGGAGATGGCAGAAGGCAGAAGAGTTACTCATCCTTACTGGACCAGTGTCTGAACTCAGCCACCACTGATGCTGGCAGTGGTGCAGGAAGCCATTCATCCACCCACCTCTGGCTCCTCTTCCCTGCCCTGCACTGCTCTCTCTTGCATGAAGGCATGATGCAGCAGCAAGGCTGGAGTGCACTTTAAAACAATCCCAGCAAAAAGCAAGGGGTGGTGGTAACCTGGAACAGTTCTGTGTGATGACTGCATGAAGAATAATGCTGACAGTGTTGGAATGAGAGGGTTGTATAGCAGCTGCGCTCCTGGAAAGCTACTGCCTCCATAACACAGGAGAGAGAGGTGAGTACAGAAGCATAGGGTGTTTTTTTTTATGATCACAGTCTCTAAGTGTAGTAGTAGTCAGCTAGCTGGTCTGTAAAGGCAGTTAGTTCAGTGAGGTAGCTCCTGGGGCCAGATTCACACACAAAATGTTCTCCTGGAATATTATATTCTCCTGGATATTTAGATTAAAGAAAAATTCTTATTCTGCCTGGAAATGAGAGTGAAAGAATGACTGTGCTTGGGCCATAATTGTAATGCATTAGTGACATGTGATAATCTGCAGATTCAACAAGACATTCAGCACCCCAGTTTGAGCATGGAAGAGCATGGCTGTGATTTGGAAAAGTGCTCATAACAACCTGCTGCATGTGGCCATTTTATCTCTGTCCAGCCAACATCTCCATTAATTCCCATGTCCTGTGAGAAGTCAGCTTTTCTGCATATTTGGAAATCCAATTATTTGATTTCTGTTAACCATGACTGTTATTACCAGAACAACTTTGATAGGAATTAAGCATCATCCCTAAAGAACACATTAACCAAGTAAGTCTCAAAAGCAGAGGAGGTGCACAGAGTGCCCGGCTTATGCCTTTTGCTGGGTATTTGTGCCAATAGAGAGGCTGGGAATACGAAGGGTTGTAATTTTCAGCTGATGAACCTGCAACCAACAATATGCAGACACTATGACATGGTTCACTGGGAGACAGAAGTTCCTTAGGGCATCTGAACAAGCTGACTGCTCTTGGCCAAGCAGCCCTGATCAAGGAGTACTAGAAGGTAGTTCTTCGGCCTCATGAACCTAAGATATATTTTGCTTTGGCAAGAAGAAACTATGCAAGTTTCCCAGATAAGGAGCAATACTGAAATTTCACAAGGAAAACATTCAGTGCCCTGATCCATGTTTATGAGTATGAATTTCTGTTTATACTCTGTTGGTAAACATGCTTACAGAGACCTACAGAGCATTCTGTGCCTATATGTATTGTGTGCACACACACACACAATCACATTGATGCCTACTTTCACCACTCCAGTGTGAATATAATTTGGCTGAATAACTAGAGTTATTTTGAGGTTTGGTTTAGTTTTATGCTGAAAACATGAGTCTGTTTTTCCAAACAAAAGCACAGCTTTAAAAGCAGCTGGGGCCCTCCTCAGAGCTGGAGAGACTCCAAAGTGGCATGTGCAAGTAAATAAGCAAGAAAAGCGTAGGTGTCCTGGGCTTGGGATGCAAGCTGTTGTGGGAAGACTCCCCAGCTGCCGTGCCAGCTGTGCCTGGTTGGGATGGGAGACAGCAGCAGAAGAGCTCCCTCTTAAAAGTTCAACTTATGATCTGTTCCCGCCTCCTTTTTTTTTTTTTTTTTTTTTTTTTTTTTTTTTTTTTTTTTTCCCCTTCCTTCCTATTTGTTCTCCCCCTCTTCTTTGCTGTCAGGAAGTTTTCCTTGCAAAAAGGACACATAAATCCTGAGGCGTGAAGCTTCCCCAAGAGTCAGTGGGGCCAGGATATTATTCCAAGCACCAAAAAAGTGAAGAGAATGAAGGAAAAGCATACACTTGTGCTGCCTCCTCCTCCCAGCAGCCAGCCTGACAGGCACAGCCAAGGAAGGGCAATGAAGCTCAGGTGGCTTCACCAGCGCATGTTAGGAAGAACAGGAGAGAAGAAGAGTGAAAGAGGTCCTTTTGCTGCTGCAATCAGGCAGAGAACTGATACTGCTTTCATCTTAAGCAGAAAAATTGTGCATACTGCTATGGTGAATCAATTCTTATTTTTTGGTGTAGGTATAGTATTATGTTCTTTTCTGTAGGTAGTTTGAGGCCCTCCCTAGGTGTTTTTTTCCCACATTTTTAGGGGGCAAACAGCAGAGTTCTGCGCTGCTGAATGGGGAGAATACTGCTAAGCTTCTTGCAGAGCTTCCACATGAGGCTTGCTGCTTAAAGGATTTGGGGAAAGTAGACTGTTCTGACTTCAGGGGCTGTTCAGAGCCCTGTGCAATGCTGTATGCAGAGCACGGAGCTTGAGAGATGACCTAAAAGACAAATAAGTGACTGTAACTTACAGGGATCTGCTTATGCCAAGTAAGTTTCTTTTAGCTGTGGCTCCACCAGAAATGAGATTTACTGCATCACGTTATTCTAAAAGCTTGCACCTGCCCATTTAGCCCTAAACATTTCATGTGCTTGTCTTCATGAATAACTGCTGTTACATTAAGGAAGGAAGGAAGTCTGTTTTCAGTGTGTCTGGTATTGGCATGTTATTGATCCTCATTTGCTGCACTGTAATTCTGCCTTCTGGGATGCCTTCATAAAATAAGCTGACATAGTTCCAGAAAAGAAATGTCACATAAGCAATAGGAAGAAAATGGTTGCTATTGTAAGGCGGATACCTAGTTCTCTGCATTCAGAGTTGAATTAATTCAAGCACTTTTATGTCTGAAAATGTAAGATCCTGAAGTTAGGAACCAAAGTTACACTTAGCTGCTCAAATTAAATTTAAGTAAATGATCTTCAGGAATGTTAAGTTTTTTGTTATCTGGACTATTTTGTTAGCATTACTGTTAGTACATATAAGTACTCAAGACTGCTGGGAGGAGAAAAGGTGCTGTTTATTGTTTTTCCCCAGTCAGACCTGAAACTGATAAACCTTAAACCCTTAAAGCATTAAGCTCCAAATCAGGCAGCCCTAAACCTTGGGGCTGAGCTTGCCAAGCCATAGTCACCTGCAGGATCAGGCCCCTAATGAGGACATTTAAATCTGAAAGAATTCTGCATCCTCCTGGTTCTTTGGAGCACCCAAGGTCGCAGAAGGATGGCAACCAGTCAAGTCCCTGCAGCCTGTAGGTGTTGTAGCCTGTATGCTCACCTCTGTAGCTTTTTCGTCCCTATGTGATCTTTCCCTAGAAGAAAATCCCCTTGGCCTGTCAACAGTGACTGTGGAAATTCCCTGTGAATTTCTGAGGTTTCATTTGTACACTTTACAGTCTCCTTTCCTTCTCTGTTAGGAAACAGAGCACATGAAAACTTAGCACTCCAAAGCATTAGGCAGTAATGAAAGTAGCCCCGAAATTTTATTTGAATTTGATTGCTAAGAGAGAGAGAAGCAACGCCGACAGATTCAGCAGCGTTAGCAGCTAACTTTGGAATAGTCTCCACTGGTGGAAAGGGAGCATTTTCCATGCCCGTATTTGCCAAAACTATTTGCTCGACTTTGAAACCTTCCCACATGCCTCGACACAGATGGGTAAAAGGATTGTTTTTCCTTTTTGAGTCACAGTGTTTGTGGACTGCCGTTCCTGCCAAAGAATTTCTCCGAAGCTTCTCGAAAGGCTGTGTCTCCCTCTGAAGCAGACCTTTTCTGTCTGTGCTTCTTGCAGGAGCACATGTGGAGCTCTCAGCTGTTTTCTCCCACATTATGGTATAGTGATTTCTAAGAACAGCAGCATTAAACTCGCCTACCTTGCAGCATGCTCCTGTAGGCTGTGTCCGCAATAGCATAGATGTGGGGTGGCATTTCGTGCCTCTTCTTTCCCTTGTACATGTCAATAATCTTCTCTGAATAAATGGGCAGCTGTTTGTATGGATTTATCACGACACAGAAGAGACCTGAATAAGTCTGTAAGAAAAATCAAATAAAAATGGGAATCAATATTGCATACCACCTCTATCTTGGGAAACACAGGCATCAGCTGCATTGAGCTATAACAGCATTTTAGCAAATAACACTTTCTTTTGTATATCACTTTTAGTGTGACAAATGAGGCAGTAATTTTTGGCTGTATGTGTATGGATGCAATTTCCAAGTGCACAAATAATTATTTCTAATAAGCAAACTGTCAGAAAGCATGTGAATTTAGCTGCCTATAGAAACACCATGCTTTAATTTCATGTTGCAGGTTTCTTTTTACTTTAGTTATTTCCAGTACATAGTGAATCACCTTTATTTGTGATGACATAACTCTAATGTTTCATAATATTTTTATATGTGCATTTGCATACTGGAATTCATTCTTTACTCAGGCAGGTGTCAACTTTTCTAAGTCTTAAATAATAAACTTGGTTTGATGTTACAGAGTCATTTTTAAAAAGATGATGTGACCACCATATAGCAGTGATGATTGAAGTGAGTCCTTGAAAAAAATTACTCAAGTTCCTAATAGACGTTTTATTAGAATCGTTCTATGCTTTCACTATGTAACTATTTCTGTAAGAGATTCAAGGAAAAATGTTTTATATTTAAGGTTTACTGAAGGTATTCATATAAAAATATGTATGTAAACAAGCAAGAACAATAGCTACCAGTTGATAGCTGTTCATCCAGCTGTTCATCCTGTTAATTTTTTAAAATTTTCCTTTATTTCAGGAAGCTCCAGCTATTGAACTGGGAACAGAAGTAATAGCACCTGATAATAGATGATGACCCACATCACAGTTACCAAAAGTAAGTCATTTTCAAGGGTTTAATAAATAAACACAAAAATTATTAATAATAAAAATAAAAAGTGAAATTATAGCTGCAGCCTTTAAGCCAGCTATTAATTTTAAAACCATGCCAGCCTGGGAAAAGAAAAAAAAATAGTGAAAAAGGTGTTCTTTATAACTTAGACATAAGTTGTTGGTATTCCCCCGCTGCATGAGTGAGTGCTTCGTGGTGCCCAGCTGCTGCCTTGCCCTAACCTTGGGGCTGTGTCAAAGGATGGCTCGAGCCACCTTGGCTCCCCCATTAGGAACCAGGGCAGCGCAGGACTGTAAAATGCCATCTCGGAGGCTTGGATCTGGGCACAGGGATTTCCCTTTCCTGACCATATTAGGAAATGGCACAACACAGTCTCGGCACAGCCTGAGCACTTTATATGGTATTCAGCAAACAGGGCGAGAGCATCCATCAGCTCCTAGCAGTGAGGAGCAGGTTGGGTGCTCCTTGCTGGGCAGGAGAACGTCTGGTGTGCTTTGGCTGTTGATGAGGGCTTCTCACGCCTTTTACAGGTTGTGATTTCATATCTATCTGCTCAAGTGAGATAACTAGAAAATGGAGTTCAAGATCTCCTTCAGCTCTTGATATCCCCAAGCTAAAAACTTTGCTATGGAAGGTAGATCATTACTGTGCTGGCTTTTCATTAACACCAGAGCTTAGGATGAAACTCTGTGCTAATCATGTTGAAATTAACTTCATTGCTGCAGGAATGACGTGGTTGAAAAGGGCTATACTCTTTCTATCAGAATAACCAAAAGGCCCTAAAGGGAAGGATAATAATGCCTTTTTTATTCAGTAGTAATAGATTTACTGTATATGCTCAGCTAATAATTCCGAAGTAAGTAAAATAATGAGAGGAAATTTCTGATTCAGAAAATTACTTAGGCCTCACTTCCCTGATATTTATAGACATTTTCCTGACTTTCATCATGCAGAGTCCAAATGCCCCTGCATAGCTATTTATTTGCACTTGTAAGAGCTAATTTGGAGGCACAAGAATCAGATTACTAAAGGGAAATAGCCTGAGCTGACAAAGTTCAGGAATCCCCGTTTCTGACTGGCCTGTGACTGATACCTTCTCTCACCTGAGGGCAGTTAACCAAGACTTTGTGGTTTCACTACTCATAGTTCTAGGTATCTACTTTGCAAAGATTTGGGGAAAACAGATTAATGTATGCAGTATTTTGAAGGCAAGGAAGCCGGTTGGCTAAGCATGGGCTTTAAAGTGGTGAATTCGAAGTTTCTGTGCTTTGGATTATTCTTCTGGGGTACGGTCCTTCCCAGGAGGGGGGCATGCCATCATGTCCCTCCTGGAGGATCTGAGGGCAGGACCTGATTTGAAGTATTTTAGGGATAGTGTCTGCACAGGAATGCTGTCTCTTGAACAGCCACCACTGATTGGTATTTAAGGGAGATTGATGCAAATACACGTCTATGTTGTAAATGTCTAAATTTGGGCAGAAGAATCCTGCCACTGGCTCCAACATACATATATAATTTTCTGTAGGCAAGAAACCATTCTGCACTGTTGAGCAAAGACTGAATGAGTAGTGCCTATGAATGCAGGTACAAGAAACTTGATTCTTCATGCAAATCCATTGAAGCTAAGATTCTATTTTATTTATGTTTATACCATCATTTTTAGTCGAATTTCTGCATGGACAAGGCAGGTTGTGTTTGTTTTAAACAACGTGAAACATGAGTTTTCCTTTCTTTAAGCAAATCTGATGAAGAAAAAGGCCAGAGTGTTCTTCCAGTCTATGGTCAGTCTGAAGTACTGTACTCAGTCTTTTCTATTTAGTAATGTTTAAATGCAAGAGTATATAATTTATTTTTTTTTCCAAGTATATAATTTATTTATTTATTTTTTCCATCTAGGTTGGCTTTTTTTCCTGTAGTGTAATGGGGAATCCTTGCTTGCATCAGTGATGCTCTGAAGGGAAGAATATTAAGGTCATGTTTTCCTTGTATGTGTGGGACTCCAAGGCAAGCAAGGTTGGCAGTGCTTGGCAAAGGGAGGAGATAGTGGTTTACAGTTAGTTTTGCAAATGGATAACAGAGCCAAAACTTCTATTTGGTTTTAGGGCTTTTTAAAAAACAAACAAAAAAAAAACTCAAAAGGTGTGACATATAACAGTGTCTAGCAGGGCAGTTCTGTGTAAGGCTGAACATTTTTAAAGCAGCTTTAGGTTTCCTGAAAATACTAAGAATTTTTAATAGAGTGAAAGTAATTTCTTTATAACTGTTAATTAACCACCATCTTAAAATGTGGTCTCTGGAGAGAGAGACTAATTTCAGGTACACTTCAAGTTTGGACTCAATGAAAACAAATTTTAAAACAGTGGATGGTGCAATTAAATTAACTCCCTCTTCATGCAGAAAGTGGAAATATCTAGTCAGTGTTGTTTAATACAAACAAATACCATCCCCCACCTTTTATCACTCTAAACAGCTAGTAATTATTTTTAAATCTTGAAACAGCACAAAGTATTTACAGACAAATTCCATTTTAGTAATTAATGCCTTGTGCTCTAATATAATAATAATGTAGAGCTCCCTCTGTTCACCTGCAAACATAGAATCCAATAAACTCATATCTGAAAGTGTGGAAAGTCTAGCTTCTTTCAGGCATCTTGATGATGTGCATTTTAGTACATTCTTGCAGGAAAGATTTTGAGCTCTAGGTCTTTTAAGTTGTGCATACAAATGGTTTCATTGTTGTAGTATATATAACTATCTTATTTTCTGCTTCATTTCCTACCTTCCAAGTTAGCATTCCTCATATTAAAGAGAACTCTACTTCTGCCTCCAAAACCACGTTACTTAAGCTTTGTGTTTTCTTTCGTTCACCAGTGGTCTGTCATGCAAGTAAAATTTCCATAGATTTGAAACTATTGATTACTTTCTCTACAATGTAGCACAGGGATTCAAAAGTCAAAGGTAACAGCTAAGCTCCATTGAAACTTCTGTGCTCTCTTACTGTGCAGTTTGTAACTATTGGCACAGCTGGGCTACAGGGTTGTTAATAGTAAAATACGCTGGTGTTAACACACTTGTCTGGATTGGAAGACAGAAGAATCTTGGCCCTAAATCCCATTAATGAGAGGAGATTGCAGTTTGACCAGGCTTGTCTGATCTGTAAGTTGACCAACAAGGAGAAAAAAAATCTATGTTGTAGCAGATGTGTCTTTCATTCAGTATTGCATTGAAGGATAGGAGTACCCAGCTGGATTCTGGTGGGATTACTCACTCAAACATGAGGTTTTACTCAAGAACTCACCAAACCAGTACTTTTCAGATATCTTTTAGTGGGAGTTTTGGATGAGAAAAGAGTATGTGGCATGGCTGCATGTTGTAATTGTAAGTTACTGCTGGAGCATATGAACTGGAAACTTCTGAGGTTTCCATTCAAGTCATTGAAAAGCCCCTACTGATCTTCAGAGCATGAGGACTGAGGTGGTGTTTAACTATCAGTGGGTACTCTCCAAGCTGACATCATAATTTCACAATTAGCAAGCTTTGGGGAAGAAACCTTCATGTGTTTTAATTTAGTTGAATAAAGAAGCAATTATTAAAGAGGCAGAATAGTAATGGGGAATAAAGTCAATGAGATACATTTTTGGTTTGGGGTCCTGTTGCTGAGGCAGGTGTACTTGCATGGCCATGTTACACCAGTACTGTATTCCTGACAGCAGCTGGGATCTACCTTGTTTGTGACAGGACGTGGTAGCATGCAATAAGAAATATGTGCATTTGTCTCTACTTACATAAATTAAACCTGAGAAGTATCTCTCCCTTAGATTGTGCAGCACTGAAGCTTCATTGAGGCAGGTCAGCTCTGCCATATCCTCCACTTTGGAGAACTTTGGCGGGTTCATCTTCTGGATGTCATCTTTGCTCAGTGTCACTTTCTTTCCATTTTCCGTCAGTTCAACTGTCACCTCATCCCCTTTCTCTTCCTTGATACTTGCTGCTTCAAATCCATGTTTCTCTGATGGAACCCAAACCAATCTCTTCGCTGACCAGTCAGCCTGGGCAAGTGGGTTATTAATGAAGTTTTTGTCCACAAAGAGGAATTTCTCATCATCGCTGAGAGCTTTTTGAGCCATTTTGACTCAGTAGTCACCTGTTAAGGAAGCAAAATACTCTGCTTTAAAAGGGAGGTAAATATGGAGGTGGTCCAGGCAATTTGGTATTTGTCAAATCTGTGCCAAAGCCCTGTAGGTCCTGTGTCATATCCTACATTTCCATGCAGATATTTTGGGGTGCCAGATTAGATACCTTAGAGAAACTGTGCTTAGATACATGAGTCCCACTCTTTTGTTACCGTGTCTGAAATCAAAACCTTCAGAGCACTAAAACAAATGAGGACTCCTGAGCTTATTATCTTTGTTTTGTTTGTATGGTACTGAAGATCAGAGAGAAAAGTAAGGCATAATTAGCATCTACGTAATTAGACTGTCAGGATTGTACCAAGGCTACCATCTGAACAGTTCCCTGCAGCTTCATCTCTTGCCCATCACTAAGCTAATTGAATTCATATATATTCACTAAGTTAATTGAATTCAGATATATTCAAAATTTATCATTGCCCAAATACTGTTGGGTGTGTACCACAATATCAGTATAATGAAATAATTAGTAGAAGAATAGTTCCCAGGCTGTGTTCCAGAAAGAACAGAAATGAACTTTTCCTGTGAAGGACTATTTCTAGTCTCTCTAATATCATTTCACTTGGAGAAGATTAAGAGAAAATCAAAGGAAAAAAAAATAATGTTTGAAAGCAGACTCAGAGGAAACAAAACAAAACCCAACCAAAATAAAACCAACCATTGCTATCAGTAGTGCTCATGAAGAAGAAGTAATTTAGAATTATTTTCTTTCTGTAGCTCAGACAATGAGAGCTGATCATTTTTGAAGGAGTAATGTCCACCCCGTGAGAGACGGGGAAAAGAAATACAAGTTATTAGATATTTGGACTTGGATAAAATTGCTGGATGTATCCACTCTGCAGGTGAGAGTAAGAAGAAGGTTTTGGCTGCTTTGTGCTGTGTTGGGAGGGAGGCAACTTCTTTCCTGCACTGGCCATTGGAAGTCATGATGCTGCTGCAGCAGCTGGGCTGATAACACTGGAGTGTTCCTACATGTGGGACACACAGCCCTCAGTGAGAAAAGGGGAAAAACAGAGGTCTTGTGGTTTGCCACAGGGCAGGAAAAGCATGGTGCTAGTCAGGAAACCTGCTGTGCAGCAGAGCAGAGGGCAGCTGTGGAAAGTGGGGAAGAGTATGGCTGAGAAAAACATCACCAGGAGACAGAGGCTGTTTCATTTCCTTATTGAGAGTGAATTTAATATTTACAGTATTCAGACAAACACAAATCTTGAGGGACTTTGGAGAAAATGCTAAAGATGTCTGCAATCAACCCATAAGCAGAATGATATTTGTAAAGACCCAGCTCTGTGGTATGTGGACAAATGGACACCCTGTACTCTGGGAGTATCAGAGAGTGATTTCCAAGTATTTGTCCCCAGAGCCTTTCCACAGATTCATATTTTTTGCAAGGCCAGGCTGTGTGAGGAGATCTGAGAGAGAATCATGGATCATGCAGAAGGTGACCTAAAGCTTAAAAACAAAACTAGGATTTTAGAGGCGTCTGAGAGGGTTAGCCGATATCCCTGTGGAAATCAGAAGCCCTGACTCTTTAAACTCCCTTGACAATGCTCTCATGTAAAAAACTCCATCTTTTCTTTAAATATGATTTCTCTAGAGCCACCTAGTCGGAAAACCTCCAAGAGGAAATTTTACTCAGGTCATTGATGGGCACACGATGTAGGTGGTAAGGTGGGTAAACGGGAGGCAGATCCTAACAGCTTGGTTCTGTGCATCGCCACTTGCCCATGCACGGCGTTCTCTGCTGTCAAGTCCCTGCGAGGGAGCTCTGCAAGATGTGGCCCTTTGCAGGCTCCCAGGGGATTCTTGGAAGAGAGCTCCAAGAGGAAACTATTTGACCTCTGTGTGGATTAAGGCAGAAAATGTTCCCTCCTTGCCAAGAGGGCTGGTAGAGCCGCACAGTTCCAATAATGGAGATGGTATTCTCTTCTGCAGAGCTTTCCAGCTGGCGGCTGCAGGGTGAAGCTGGCTGGACAGAGCTGCAGCTCCAAGAGCAGGCTTTGGGGAGCAGCAGGAGCCTGCCACGGCCTGCTGCAGTAGCAGTGGGCAAGGCACGTTCTCCGCCCCATGCCACAGCAGCACATAAGGAACTGCTGCGGAGGGGTGGGAGGATTTTGGGTTGCCGTAGGGCCAGAAGAGAGAGCTATGTAGTCATCCTGAAAGCCTGGAGCCTGCTGCCTTTGGCTAAGTGCCAAGTGGCAGCACATCCAAACTGATTGGAATTTGGTATTGCTGCCACCAAAAACTAGACTGAACTGCAGAGCTGGGTTTCACGGAGTGAGCATCTTGCTACTTTGAGGCTGCCCAAAAATTATGGTGGTGGAAATCATTCTGAATGCTTACCTTAAAAACCCAACTGAAGATGAAACCTGCTACAAAGCACATCACCAGTGGGACAACCCAACAGTTCTTTGCTGTTTTGTTGCCCAGGGACCAAAAGAGAGTTCCGTTTCTTGTTACATCCTATATCCAACACAAAGCTTTACAATCATCCTCTGCAGGTCCAGCATGATACCGAGAGCTGGTCTGCCTGTATTCTGTTAGGTTCTTCCTGTGAGTAGAAATTTTTGCATCTTGTTGTGGTTAAAATTGGTCTTTTTGAAAATGAGGTGAGGTTGTAGTGCCTAAGAGGTGGAACAAACTGAGAAGCTTGGAAAAGAGTCTTTATTCCTAGATCTAAGCACTATATTTGTTCATAGTACAATACGATCCTGTGGATACTAGTTTAAACATGGTAAGAACAGACCTTCTACAAGAAACAAGGAATATCTATCCAGTCTGAGCCACGTAACTCCTCTGAAACATAATGAGGAGAAAACATGGATTTTTCTAAAAAGTTTTCATGAATGATCACCTGGAGTCTGAGGATGACATTTGAGTAGTAGCTGAGTACAGCTGTAGTAACAAAGGAAATTCAGTTATAAAGGGTTTCTAGATAGAAGGGGTAGAAGATGGGCCCCAAAGACTCGACTGGATTTGTCCTAGAGAGGTGCTGGGCATTTAACTAATGGGCTGCTGAAGTTTCTGAATCAAACTCAGAAGTAAACCTGCTGGACCATCTCTGATCTAGGCTGCACTGCACTCCAGCACATGGCTGATGCTGGAGACGTGGTCCAAGGGGAAAGACTCATGACTGTCCATTGGGAACATTCCCTGAGGTGGCAAAACTGAGCCCTTAGCCAGACCCTGGGTTTCATCCATAGGGCTGGCTAAGAGAAATGGAGGCTAATACCAGTGGAAAGCTGTGATTAGAGGTTCTCATCCATTACTTCAGATAAATCTTAGCCCAAATCATCTGAGTAAGAGCAAAGCCTGTTCTGTACTCAAAGCTGAGCTGCCCTGAAGAAGGGAGGAAGAAAAGCAATGGCAAAAATAATACTGACATGAAGTTTCTTGCCTCAGAAATATGACACATTACACCAAGTGCTGGATGCATTTGCTATACTTGCCTAAATTCCAAATGTGCACATATGCAGGGCCATGCATACTTCCATAGGTTATTTTCTATTCCACTTTCTACTGCCCTGCTGCAGATATATCCTGCTGATTTCCACTGTCCTTTCCCCTATAATGTCAGTAACAGAAGTTGAATGCCGTCTTTACAATTAGTTTTTCCTGAGTATATTATTCCAAGGACAAAGTATAAATATCTCCAGGAAGTGCACTTTAATTAAAAGGTTATTGGCCATGCAGAATTGCCTCCTGGGTTAGAGCTCAAAGGGAATGCTTTTGCCCTTATGAGAATATAAAGGACACTTCTCCCTTCCTCTGCAGGATGTGAATGTCAGTATAAAAGCTTATCACAGCTGTGCAGGGAAGGGTTATTAGAACAGAGGAACATATAACCAAGCATGTGAATTATTTTCAGGAATTATTTTGGGGAAGGGGAATAAATAAATAAATAAATTCTAGGCATGAATCCTGATCTTTTGACCTTTCTTTGTGACCTGGCTCCCCAGCACAGTTAGTTTTGTCATGAGCACTGTTAGAAATCCCTTATAGCCTGTTGCTTCTTCTTGCTGGCTACTGGGACCACCCCTCAAATTCCTTCTGTCATCACAGACAATTTGATCTGAACATGAAGTTGTTGTCAGTACTATTTTATTAATGCTGTTCAGCCAGGGAAGAGGGAAAGTCTGTATTTTAAGAGAGAACATTTTTAGTAATTTCACAGGGCTGGTTTTTAATACATTCTCTATGCACTTTAATCAACTTGTCTGCAAGTGACTTGGCCTCCTATCAGGTGTGCTCATCTCTGTTAATGCAAGTCAATACAGAACTATGATAAGAAACTTGATATGTCCAGAGAAATTGGTCCACATCATTATGTTATAAAATGAAAGAAAAAAAATGAAAAAAAAAAAAAAAAGACTTGAACTGCATTCTGTGGGGATAGATTCCTCCCTCTGGAAGATACTAGCTATTTTGAATAGCCTCAAATGTCATTCTGTGAAGTAAATCAGATTCTGCAATTAGAATCATAAATAATCTATATTTTAGCTGGACTACGCACAAGTTGGAAAGCTACCTTTTGCTCTTTGCTTCTTCTAAAATTAACATACTTGAAAGAAAAGCCAAGAGATTTGCAACTACTAATTCTCAGTGAGTTATAAAGAGCCTGGATGCCCTGCGTACATCTATGCATGCTTCCATATATGGCCATGTTCTCCTCAATACTCGCTGTTCCGCAAAAATGTAATGATAACAAATTCAAAACAAATACCTTTTAGGGACTAGTGTGTCAATTGCAAATGAGATAATAAAAATCATTGTTTACATCTAAGCGAATGCAGCCAGAGGAGTATCATGCAGTAATTGAAGGGACTTCTTAGTTAAGTGCTTTGCCCTCCGGGGTTTCATCCTGTTAGCCTCTGTTAGTGGTTTATGGGAATGGAGAGCTTTGGGGGTTTGGAAAGTGGGACCGGGCACAGCATCTTCTTGCAAGCTGCCTGCCAGGGCAAAACTTTAATAGAAAGAGAAGGTGGGCTTGCTTGTAAACAAGTGTATTTCAGAAAAGATTTCATTGAGATGTATATGTTATATAATAATGATGAAACTTCTGATTTCCCTTGTATTTAAAATGTTTTTTTTCTTCATTATAAGCATATATGTACACCTCTCACGTACATATCCACGTGTGTGTGCATACACATATATAAATATGTATGTGAGAGTAGCCAGTGAACTTCTGGGATGACACTGAAGCTGTTTTCTATACTGCCATCTACTGTCGTTTTACTTTACTCACAACATTTTGTTCAAGTTAGAAGTTCACTTCTTTATTTTCCCTTTAAAAAGGGCATAAGTTGCATTTGAAATCACTTAAATTAGTCTAGGTCAGTGAATTAATCAGATTAATTCGCTTAAAAATTATTTCCAGCATATTAAAATGCACAAATATAATAGGTATTTTTGTAAAAATGTTTCCATTTCTTCTCCTAGTTTTTAAGTATTTTTCCTGTTTAAAGACCAGAAAACTGGAAGGCTAATTACATTATTTGGTTTACTTTCATTAAGCTGCTCAGGAAATGCACTGTAAAAGCAGAAATGCTTAAAGAAGATCAGCTGCTCAGGCTAGCAGGTTTTTTCCATACCGAATGCTCCCTATGATGCATCCTTGCAGCACGTACCTGCTGCAGCCCGGCAGCGTGGCACCTTGCGGGCTGCCTCGCTGCTGGCTCAGAGCGTGACCACTGCTCCCCAGCCAGCACCTTCAAGGCTCAATTCAGCCACAGCAGTCTTAGAAGTAACTAAGGACCAAGCTGGATCATCAACATGCACTGCCTCTTGCACATTTTAAATAGAACCCCATTAGTAATATACAGGATAAACCATTTGAGCATGTCTGGTAGATCTATTTCTAATTTGTATGCTCTCTGCAGGTTCACTCACTGAAGGACTTTGCAGAGTAACACCATCCTTGCTGCCCTACTCCATCCCAGCATGGTGAGCCCCCAGCCCCATTCCCAGCAGGGATGTGCTGCCCCCCCACCCCAGTACTCACAGGCGTCCGATTAAGGCAGGGAGGGAACTGGAGAGTCAGGAACCTGTACAGCCACCAGCCGGGACAGTCCAAGTCCTCGCCGCCTTCTCAACCTCCCTATATAGAGGAGGAGAATCTTGTCAGTGGGGAGGGGCCCTGTAAACCACGTCCTGCTGGAAAATCCTCCCAGTACCTGGGTTAAAAAACCCAGCCTCAGCCAAGGAGCTCATTCCCAGCGGGGCCTACCCCAGGGCTGCTGCCCCTGTCCCCAGTTGCCCTTCAGCAAAGCTGGGTCTGGCATCCCTGGCTTTCCGGAAGGCATCGGGGGTACCCCTAAACCTCAAGTTTGGAGCTTCTGCTTGTTTCTGGGGGTGCAACTCTTTGGCCAGACAGACCTTTTAATTCCTTCCTGCCTCGGCAGCATCCTTGCCCCTTGTGCCCCTGTCCCACATGCAAAGGGCAGATCCCGGTCCCATGGGGCACAGGAGGTTTCCCACCCACTGTCAGTGCCTTTTCTTGGAACTGTGGAAGATGTGTTCCTGAGTTGAGGAGCTGCTTGGTGGAGGGGAGTTATTCCTAACACAGCAGGGTCTATGGGTGTTTGTGTGACATTCAGAGCTTGGGGCTGGTGTCAGCCTCCTTTGCCCCTGGGGAGAAAGAGGGATGTTTCCCAGCTCCCCAGCACATTTGCCAAAGTTTCTTTTGCCAGCCTGTGCTCAGCTCAGTTCCCGAGAAAGCACTGTAAATACTTTTTCATATATAAGAAATACCTCCCTCTGTCCATAAAAGGAAGAAGAGAAGTGATAAATAGCTGAGGGGGAGCAGTCGCTGGGATGCAGTGGAAAGAGCAGGCAGCAGGCACTGCGTGCCGGGGGGGAGAGGAGGACAGGGTGTGTGGAGCCAGACCTGCCAGGGCTAGGGAGGGATCTGGTCCTCATCAAATCTCCCTCACACCCCCGAAACCTTCAGTCGCCAGCTGTCCCCCCTCCTCCCGCTGCGAGTAGCCAACAGCCTTGTGCAGTGAGACCTGTGGATGGAGACATCCCAAAAAGGGAAAGCTAGGATCCTCTAGGAATTCCCATCAACGTGCCAAACACAAAATACCGAAACAACCCCCTCTCAGCACCAGGCTAAATATGGTGTATACCCAAAGGATCAGAGCACAGTCCTGGGTGAAATAATTTCTCTTGACATCAACAATCCGGTCTTCTCTGAAAAATAAGCCCTCCTGAGGAAGATGGATGAGAATTATATTGGCCTTGGCATCCTAGGAAAATACCTCTGAGGGAAGGCTGAGCTGAAAACCTCGGGTGTCACTCGTGGAAGTCCCAGTGCTTGCAGGTGTGACGGAACAACAGACCCTGCTTCTAGCACTGGCCAGTGGTGAACAAAACTGATTAAACAGGAGAGAGGGGAAGTGCATCAGTGCTCCTTCCCCACTACGTTGCAGAAGTACCAGCTATGGACATCATGAGAAGCCTCAGCTGGAGAAGACTCAGTTTGCTAACCCAGTTGTGTTTCCAGTAGTGTGCTCAAGTGGAGGGGCAGTGTTCACTGCCTTGCGAGGCGTGGGGCTGCCCCGCAGCCTGGCAAAGCCCTGACAGGTTTGGAAAGGCAGCAGGGTCGTGTCAGACTGATGCACATGTGACTGTGTTGGAAGGAAGCCAGGGGAAATGATATCCAGGATGTCAATCCAAGAACCTCACCCTTGTTAGCAGAAAGCTCCTCACTGCAGAGTTGGCCCTGTTGTATTTGCAGTTTCTGTGTTGCAAGCTTAGCTTTTAAATAGGAGTATAATGAATAGAAAATACTGAAATGCAAGGGGATCCCCTGAAAATTATGATCATTTCAGCATTCGTCAAAGTTATCCTAAGAAGCTCCTTCTAAACCCACGCAGCTGTTTCACAAAACCAGATGCATTTTAATAGTAGCTTAAAAAGGAGTGGAAATTATTCCTGCCGCTGCGCAAACCACTGCATGTGCACACGCAGGCTCGCTGCCTGAGTAGTATGTTTAGCAGAGGCAGTGGTGGAGGATGATATATGATGTGACATTAAACTGAGCTGCAAACTAAAAAAATATTACTGCTGGGACTGAAACAGTTGCAGTTTCAAGCCAGGTGGGGTAGGAACTGATAAGCATAGGCCTGGCCTTCATCCTTCACTTAAAAGTCAGCGTAAGAATATAGTAATGAAATAGCCTGGTTGGAGTTTCCCAAGTGCTGCAGTAGTTTTTAAACCTTTTAAAAATTGCATCAGAATGAAAGCTGTGCAGTTCCAGTGGATGATGCTTTTGTGACAGCAAAATAAGCTTTACTTAACTCCTCCTCCTAATTTATTTATTTTAATTGCTTTTCTAGAAAAAAATAAGCCTGCTCTTAAATATCTCCATGCTGAATTCGCACAGTAAATATTATACTCAGAAAAAAAGGGGACTCAAGAAGGAATGAGTTTTTCAGCTACGTCAACACTGTGTAAACTGAGTACAACGGAGGAAAAAAAGAAAAGCCTGTGTGATGATGCGTTAGTTTCTTAAATAATGTGTCAGGTAAGCATTTTTGTTTAACAATTATTTTATCAAAATTTATCAACCATATTTCTCTAAGCTGACATAATTAGAACTAGGAAATGTAATAGCGGTATGTTAAGATGTACTTTTGCAACAGGAGGGACAGCCTGCACCCAAACTAGAACAGTTAACCACAGGAGTAGTCTGACCAGGCAGAGTAGTCAGGAACTGCTTAACGCTAAGCTTTGTGCTTGATGCTGGATCCAGGTTAAGTGAAGTACGTGAGGCAGAGAAGTCGATTCTAGATCAGTTTGGACTCCAGCTGCTACTGAAAGGGTGTCTCTCAGAGCGTGAACAAATATTTTTGGTTTTCTCTTCCTAAACATAATCACCAAATGGTAATCACTCCTCCGGAAAGCTGATCAACTGACACCAAGATTCAGCTTGATTTGAAAGGGTGCTCAGGAAGCAAAGTGTAACTGACTCCATGGGGCACGTTGATAAAACCTAGAAAAAAATTTCCCCATGCGTGACAGAAACTAATACCTCTGCAACAACACTGATGCTGTCGAGTATACACACAGACTTTCCTCTGATTTTAGGGGAAAGCAAAAATTTGGTTTTAAAGTTTTTTTGTTTTTTTTTTTTTTAATAAACTTGTGGGTAAAGTTCTTCCAAAGTGCTTTCCAGATCTGATATCCACACCAAACTGCCCTGGCTCCTTGCCACCTTCACTTTTGATATCACACTCAGACGAAGAACAGCCTCTCTTAACATAATTCCCCTGCCTAACAGTCTTACAGTGTTCAAACTCCAAAAAAGAACACTCACAGTGCTCTAACTCACTAAAAATGCTGAACTTCTAAATCCTCACCTTTTTCTCATGTTCTGATATCAGTAGAAAGAATAAAGGCAGTTAATACAAGACATTACAGACTGTAATTAAGCTATACAGAATTTAAATTATTTGAGAAAATATTTTTGTATGTGTTCACCTAGGTGGAAGTTTCATCTAAAATCTGAACATGCCTCTCAAGGATTTTGAATTACTTTAATCTGGCTGACCTGGCCTAAACTTCTAAGGAATGATTTTTTGCAAGTGCATCCATAATGTACAGGATTTGCACTTCCTCTTCTTACTCGGGCAAGTAAAGGCAGTCTGGCATTCATAGGACTCACTACATGTCCACATCTTGAAAGATGCTCTCGTATTTTGTGTAGTCAGGACAAATGCTAGACCATTAATAATGTGATTAGACTAGCATATTTTCAGGCATGTTTCAAAGCTTCATTTTACAAATAAATACCACGGGAAATACACTTCAATTTAATTTGCTCATACAATGACCGTACTTTAGAACAAGAGATTGTTCCGAAACTCTAAATTTCTACTGTGAGGGTATCACAAAATTAGGTGAAACACATGTTGCATAAAAGAGCAGACACACCAACTCCTGCTCCCATACTAGCACAGAATCTTGAGAAGCGGACAGAAGCTGTACTTCCCAAAGAAAATAGTTCTGAGATTTCTATCTTAAACAAAATTTTGCTATGATTTCAGACACACCAAATACACACCTTTACCTCAAAGCTCAATGAAGCACACCTCTGCTTTCATGGCTGTGGAGACCATGAGCATGCTGAGCTGTGTTCTTGGGAAGGTCAAGTACCAAGCTTCCCTTTGTCCTCTCCCACCATAGCAAAAACTATTTTTAATTTCAGCTATTACAAGTCCTTTTCCCAAGGAGCTCCATGACACCTGAGCAGCTTTTGTATGATCTATGGTAGGAAGATAGAAAGCAGACGCAATGGCTTTGGTTACACTGGAAGATTTGCATAGCATAGAAGGTTGTAGCTTCTGTGTTTTCCAGTAGAGCATTTTCCTTGCCCTTGAAAAGACAATTCGCATTCCAAACATGGATAATAATTTGACCCACTAGGTTATGGAGAATCATTTAACCTCTGGAAAACCAAAGTTAAAAATTCAGGGATTTCTGTGGCCTGAACAACCCTACCAGCATTCTGTAAAGGTTAATTTTTGCAATTTCTCAGATGCACTTTCAGCTCATTCCAAAATGAAGGTGATTTGTAAATAATAGCTTACAGACTATTTTTCTACTGTATTTTTAGATAGAGAAATTAAGAGATAGAACGGTAATTTGCACCAGATTGTCAGGAAAGAGCCTTTGTATTGAGGCAGATTCCCATGACGGTTGGGCTTTTACAGAGACAGCTCTTCAGCTAAGTAGTTGAAGTGATAGTGGTGTTAACACAGCAAACATTGAGGGCACACAGAGATAAATTTGCTTGCTTGACCCAGTAGTCAATAATGATGCAAAGCGACAAAAGACTTAAAGATGGATTTGATTAAGATAAATTTGCAAACATAAGTCCTCTCCTTTTGGAAACAGTCCTGAGGTACTTATAAATAAGCAAATGGGGAGCTGGCAGCATTGCCAGTCAAAGGTGATGAGCTCACTCCTAAGGCTTGAAATGGATAAATGTAGCTTCCTTTAAAGCCGTAATGGTTCTCTACACTTTCACATTAGAGTAGTGCCTTGGCTGCTTATAAAAAAATCAAAAAAAATAACAAAACCACAACACCTATAATGCTAATTGGTTCAAATGATGACTAAGGCAAAAATTTGTAGAGTCTGTAAAACTCAGGGTCCTTTCACTAACATTTGCGAACTGTGTGTTCTCTTCCTCTCTTTTTCCCCCACACACTTACTGTACTGTTTATTTAACAATTTAAGGATTTTGGAGAACTCAACCCTAAAATTTTATTTACACAAAACTCCTCTTAGTATCACTGAAAAATTAACATCTAAACATTTTATTAAAAAAAAAAAAAAGAAAAATAGATAACCTGATCTTTTTGATGTACTCGTACAAAGTCTGCTTCTGTCATCTCAAAACATATAAATACCTCAGCTAAAAAAGTTATGGGAATCAGTAATCTATTATCAACTTTATTTTTAACTTTGCCTGGCTTTGACTTTCATGTCATTTGGGGAAAAAAACAAAAAAAAATTCCCCTCCCTCTGGTATATTTAGTGTTACACCATACAATTTATAGCGACTCCAGATGGAAAAGGCTTACCCTCACTTGTTTGCTAGCATGAAGATAAATATAGTCCCCATTTCCGGAGAAATAAAAACAACTATTCCTCCAAAACACTTTAATTTTATTTTCAAATTCATTTTCCCATACTTTTCTGAAAGTAGCAGCTTCTTCTGCTTCTTAATGATGAGGAATCATTAAAATACTTAGTTCGAATTCTTTCAAAATACCAAACACAATAAAACTAAGAAAACCAGGAAAGACACATGAAGACATAAAATAGTAATAAAAGTGTGAAAATTATACAATATCTAGTAAGTTTTTATTTTTATAAAATGAATATTTTTAGGCCCAATTCTAGACACAGGCTCAATTAATCTGACTTCATATACAGTTTTCCTTCTATTAGCACTAGAGGAAAAAGGCCTTGGTTAATATTTTTTCATTGGCAGCAAGTAAGACCCCATCTTTATGTCTTATGGGTAGCTCTAACAAAATGAACTGGTCCCACTGGAAATAATGGAGAAATTTAAAGAAGAATTTCTTAAATTAACGCTCAAAGAGCTTTACACGAGAAATTAATATATGAAAGATATCATCTATTTATACTTTGTAAAACAAGGGGCTCTTCAACGCTGGTGCCGGCCATCCTTCCTGGTTCTGGAATTCTATCTAAAAATGAAACAGACAAAAATGTTTTCACACATCTGGAGAACCAAACGTGTTACTTTCTACATTATGAACTTTGATATAGAATATCATCATAGGAAGCCCAAGCGACTTTATAAATATATTTTTTCCATACAACTGTATGAGATAAGAGCTTTGCATGACAAAAGATTAGATTGTAGACAGCTTCAAATCTGCTTTAGTAAATCAATGAACAGAAACATGAAATTGCACAATCTGTATCAGGATACCCCAGTCTTTGCACCAGTTTATTGGAATAATTATTCAGCAACATAAGCAAGACAATTTTTAATATGAAAAGCAAGATAGATGTTAGATACAAGACAGTGAACCTTGTGTAGATGAATGGACTTGAATACCTTAGTATGCACCCTAGTTAAAACAGCTAGGTAGTTAGTATTTTAAACACATTTCAGGGAGTATTTTAAACCCACTTCAGCTTTTGTGTCTCTACTAACATTCCATAAACACATGCAAAAAGTAATTTCAGACTATAGTAACTTAGAGGTTAAAAATATTACAAGTCAACTTTTATATGTTTGTTTAGTTAAAAGTGCAATGTGCTGTCATGCCTTATGATTAATCCTGTCTTGTAACCAACTCTAAGCAATTTATCCCTATGTGAAATTGTATTGGAGTCAACAGGGCAAGATGACCATGCACAAGTTCAATTTTGAAACCGAGGCACAAAGTTTTATTCAAAAATCTTGTCTAAGACTTCTCTATAGTACTGAATTTATTTACAAAAGAAAGATAGGAATAAGAATTTTCTAACAAGAAAATTACAGTTACAGCAGTTTTGGCATTGAAATTTTACTTCTTCAGCCCCCCCTTCTGGCAGAAGGGTAACAATACTGTATCCATGAATTAAGAAAAGGTGCTTATTCCGTACTTTTCTCATGCTTCTTAGATGTTGTAATAATATCTCAGACCTCAGTTTTTTTGTTGTTGTTGTTGTTTTTTTGTTTGTTTGTTTTTACACAAAAGTAATAGATGATATTACTATTACTAGTAACATGATAGTACTCAATGGCCCAAATTCCCACAGAGTAGAAAGTGAAGTAATATGCCAAGCAGATTCTTTTAAGGAAAAAAAAATAACTACTGATCCCTTTCATTCTATAACTTAGGCAGTATTAATACTAAACCAGCAAAGAGCAGACCAGAAAGGGAAAAAAATCTATCAGTGTTCTACTGTTGAGAAGTGAAGTCAAAGTGAATTACATGCGTAGAAAACATTCATGCCCAAATGCAGAATTGAAAGCTAAAGAATTAAGAATGTTCTATAGAAATTAAGTTAGAACAGATGGGAAACAAAGAGATATGCCCACTATTTAATATATTTTACTGAGAATTTTGGGTTAAATTCCTATATTAAATTCCCAATGTGATAAGACTATCTCTACCTTACCCTTTCCAAATTTGCAACAGCGTAAGAAGAACAATCTGGCCAGTTTAACTTTTAGGAAAATGGGAAAACAAATTGGTAGATGAGTTTTGTGATACTGAGAATCAGGTTATTGATATATTCTGGACGTTACCAGCAACTGCAGCAGTAAATCTGTTTCTAAAAGCATAAATGGCATATCAGATATTCTACCATCTATTAATTAGCACAACTGTTCAATTTAAATGAGTTTTCAGTCTTTAAGAGTCCAAAAGACTTAACAGAATAAAGCTAAATAATTCCCCTTCCCTTTAGTAGCTAACACATAGCTACAGCTACTGCAAGGTAACAGGAGCTTCACAGTACCTTGCACTGCTGAAAATTTATCCAGGTTTTGCCATCTCCAATTTTTAAAAATGCCTTTTTAAATAACGTATCTTTCCATATTAGAATGAAAGCTCAACTGCTGACACATTCGAAGACCAGTCGAGCATTTCTGAGGGCAATCAGGTTTGTATTCTGTACAAGCTGTCTCATTAGCTTACCAGCAGAAGAGAAGCAGGCCTAAAAGCTTGTTTAAGTTGGATGCTTATTCAAAGGAACATACAGAGCTAGTTTTAGAAATCAATTAATTGGATATAGTAGGCCTTTTCTTAAACAAATATACGAGCAACATTTAAGGTCAGGTCACAGAGTTCAATGGTATTTTGAGGTGTAAACACTGTTCTACTGAAGATTTTTATTTTTATAAAAAAAGTCTCAGTTCAAAACATTCCTTGCCCGGAGAAGGATGTACCCTGCGTCCATCTGCATGATTATGTAGTTATAGGCACAAGTATCTCATACAAAATCTAGTCGCAAACCAAACTTCTGCAAAAATGACTGCATTCCCACACCTACCTTTTTGATTTTGCTCAGTAGGTAGTTTGCCGAGGTTCTGCCTTGGATAACTCAGTAAAGACCCTTTCAGGATACTCTGGGTACTTTCTTCTTTACCACCACATAAGAAATGAGATATAATTCCATACAAGAGAGGTCTGCTCAAGACAGAAAAGTAAAAGCAGCCAATGAAATATTGAGCACTAATAAAACCACCCTTTCCTCCTCAGTTCTTAGACCTTAATGTTCACTCTTAATGTATGTTCAGATGCCTCTAATTATTTAAATACATTATGCCAGGTGTAATTATATAAAGAAGCACAGACCTAAGCTCCCTCTGAAGACCACCGCTCTCCCAAAAAGTTTGCATTAAGAGACACTCTCAACTAAACTCCAGATCACTCCTGTAGGGTGAACCAGAGCATGCTTAGCACATGAACACAGAGCCACATTCCCACTGATGCAATACAGAGGATTGCACCGGAGCCCACAATACCACCGCATACCCCACACTTGACTTTTACTAAAAGCCTGAGGCAGATTCTTTGAGACCAAACTAAAGAGACCCATTGGACATGTTTATACCTGCTTAACACCCTATCTCATGAAATAGTTGTATCAGAACACTGTGAATTTATATCTAATCTCAGCATGTGCTATCTTTTTATTGCTCTACAAATCAACTTGCTGATACGCACAGAACATGTTTTCTGCTTCTGACTGAAGGAAAGACTATAGCGCTAAGAGACTTGTTGTTTGGTATGCAAGTACACTAGCTGTAAAATGCATTCTATAGCACTTGTAGAATTACTCGTAGTTTGGAGTATGTTTGAAAATGGCCCTCTGTTTGACACTGTGAGTTTGAACCCAGCATATTAGCTGCATATAGGCATGTGATACAGTCACATTTCAGTTGGTGAGAACATTTATATGCGATTCACACAAACACTAAGGGGAAATATATGCAGAACAAAATACACTGTGCATTCCAAAATCAATCCTTACACTGATTTTGCATTTGCATCTTCAACGATGTTCAGCTCTTTGACAAGAAACTGTCTGTCCAAGGGCATTTCAGGCTGGCCAGCTTCTGGAAAAGAAATTTCCCCACAATTCTTAAGACTGGTAAAAAAAAAAAAAAAAAAAAAAAAAAAAAAAAAAAAAAAAGCATCACCAGTTAACTTTTCGACACTACTCATGAGACTTCAAAAACATCAGACCACTCACCTCAGTTTCAGACTATTTCTCTCTAACCCTATACAGTAATTTCAGGGAACACAAGTATTACTGTTTCATACTAATATAATTTAAAATGGCATATTACCGGTTTAGTCTTCACTCTAAAGGTAGATCAGAAAAGTATTAAAGTTTACAGTATAAAGATGAATTAATCAGGCAAATAACTTCCTCTAAAGAAGTACTGTTGTTAAACTGATTCCATCCATTAACACATAATGTCTCCATTCCCTCTTCTCACTGAGATGAACCTTTGTGTCTGTAATTTTAATAGTATGAAAACGTCAAATTCTTATATAGCAAACGCAATTACCACATCTAAGCCCGATTACAAAACTGCAAATTTCAAATACAAATTAGCAATAGGTACAAGCGTAACTACATGCCGTACCACCTAAATTATAGCTACCATTTAAATGTTGTAGCTCTCAGTTATTAGTATTTTAGCACAGCCAATAACAATTAACTGCTGTTGTTCAAAAATAGGGTCCTTCTTCATATCTTTTTTTGTATGTAAGGATTAGATTGTAAAGACAATGACGATTAGATGTAAGGACATCTAATCACATTTCTCACAGTTTATACACAGGAACTGCTGTAATCCAGACTATCAACTACTTTAATAGATTAGTTTAAATTATTCTTCAAAGATTATTTTTTAATTGCAGGATTTGATATTTTTATTTCATCCAAATGCCAATGAGAAAATTGTGATACACACTTTAAAAACAGTTAGCCATTCTCCAGTACAAAAGCAAGATATTTTGGTTTTGCAGGCTGCTAGCAAACTTTCTTGCTCTTGCATCAACTGTTTCGTCAATGTAAATACTATTTACCTCAAGGATAAGCCGCAAAGAACATGTTTTCTTGAAAACTAACGGGATGACTTGGCTTACTGCTGCAAATAAGGTGGTGGAGAAAGCGTTCACGGGTTACTTACTTCCAGGGAAAGAAGAGATTGTGCACTTCGTTCCCACCTCTTAATTCCATAGTGCAATTACTCAGTACATCACAGTGACACCCCAGCACAGCGGAGACAAAGCCGACCCCCGGCCCCCTACCTGCGGTGAGCACCGACGCCGTGTACTTGTACTTGTTGTACTCCAGGTACTCCCGGACCAGCTCGTTGATGAGGAGATTTTCACGGGACAGCGGCGGCCGGGGCTCGCTTTGGTCATCCAGCGCGTGAAAAACTTCAGCTCTGATGTTTGCTCTTATTTGCCCGAGGACACCTCTTTTTTCCAGCGCCTCCTTTAGGGCTGTTACCACAAGAAACCAGTGGACATAAAGCCAGGCGCGTCCCGGGACACCCACTCCCACCCCACCACCACAGTTCCAGCACGTAAGGAAATTAACAGAAGATACCCGTACCCGCGGCTATACCGCTCCTACCAACACGGGGACCGTTACAGATAAAAGCAGAGCCCCCAAACACGCCACAGCCCCCGCTAAAGCCCTCAGGGCACCCTCAGAGCCCTCACGGTACCCGCCCCGCCCCCACCTTGTTTCAGCTCCACCACCGTCGCCATGGCCCCCACCGTAACACCCCCCCCAGTGCGCATGCGCAGCGCGGCAGCGGGGGGACAGCAGCCTGGTGGTCCTGCCTCATGGCGCCCGTCAGCCAATCAGGCTGCGCGGTGGGCGGGGCGGGGCCTTGGGGTGGCGAATGGCGGCGGGGCGGTGCTGCCTCAGGCGCTGGCGGAGGAGGGCCGGAACGTGGCGGCTGAGGGGGGGTCTGGGCGCCGCCCGCCTCTGAGGGAGCGGGGATACTGGCAGGTGTCCTGTGTGGGGACTTTTATTTTATTTTATTTTATTTTATTTTATTTTATTTTATTTTTTAAATCCTTTTATTGAAAATAATCTATTTTAATTTCGAAGGTTGTCAATGTTTTCTCCCTTTATTAACAGGGAGGAAAAAAAAAAGTTTCCCCCTGATAATTTTTACACTGCGTGTCTCAGAGATGAACCTTTCATTAAAGGGCTCATCAAGGCCGAACTTTTAACTGAAGGCTTTTGCCAAAACGCTGCTGGACGCTGCGGGTTTTGCGTGCACAAGGTCTTTCGTGTGCCTGCTTTGTGCAGAGGCGTGCATGCGTGCCTCGTGTTGCTGTGAGGAGGTGGCTGTTTATTTTGCAAGCGAATGAAATATTCCCCAGGGAAATGCTGTCAGTGTGGGCGAGCTCCCTGGGCTTGTCATGGTCTAGATGGAGCAAAGCCTGCCGGGCTTGGGGGAAAATATGAGTCGTCTCAAGCAGCAAGCCCCTAAGGCCTTTAAGGAGTGCCAGCTTGTTTTTTTTTTATTTTTTTATTTTTTTTTCTTTTGCCAATGTTTCTTCTTAAAGCAAACATTTATATTCAGAGTTTCCAAGGAATATCTGAAAGGAAGCACAAAATACAATTCAGAGAAAAAAGATTTTTGAGTTAATGGTGAAGTTAACCTGCTCCTTTTGCACAGCAGCCACCTGCAGCAGTGACTCCACAACAGGGCTGCTGTGCGGCCCCTTCAGGGACAGATAATTTTCTGCTGTACCACTTTAGCTATAAGCTTATATTCTGTTACCGTACACAGAGTATGTGTAAAAGTGTAAGCTCTTAGAGGCTGTGTTATCCATTTAGATTTTTTTTTTTCCAGCTTAGTGTGCTATTAATAGTGCTATTAAAAAGGTTCTTCCAGCTTAACCACTGGAGCTCCTACCCTGTATTGACTGTCAGAGCTATTAATGTTTATATGTGCTGTGACCACACCAGAGAAAAACTGTTCCTTACAGCCCAGGGGCAAGAGGATAACACATGGGGGGAACTATGACTTAACTTTTTGCACAGAAGATGTTGCGAGCATCAAGGCATCAAAACAACAACCCACCAATGTATTTAATAGGATTTTGAGATAAATTTAGAGAATGTACAAAACAGGACAGAAATTCTTAATTAAAATTAGTCAGGGGAATGAACGTTTATCTGTTCTCTTGCAGTACTGTAAAGATTTGAACATGGTATGAACTAAGGCACGGGTTAAACTGGCACGTTGAGTATAGCTTCTGACACCCATTTCTTGGTTTTTCTTTCTGAAAACCATTTATTGGTTTTGATCTTTCTGTGGTAATTCTCTTCATCAGGGGATATGTGACCTCGGTGTGGGCTGAACGCTGCTGCTTCTGGTTCTTGGCCTGGCATCCTGGGAGTGAGAGAGCTGAGACAGACCAGAAATGCTGCAGGTGGACCGGCAGTCTGGCCAGGGCTGATGATGAGCGAGCACAGCTTTGTTCCATGAAAGTGTGCAGGTGAGTACAGAATCAACCTATGATAGTTTTTTTGTTTGTTTGTTTTGGTGTGTGTGTGTGATGCCCGATTTTTACACTAGTCCCATGAGACCTGTCTCTGTGTGAATAACTTCTCTACTTCCACAGTTGCTGTGGACACAAAAGAGCATTTTAAATTGAGGTTCTTTATGTAACTTGTGTAAGGAAACTTCAAATGTTGGTGCCCCTTTTTTTCATACATCAGTGTATGATGCCATTTCTACACGTGGGCCATCCATGCTCCAGCAGGTCTGTTCTGGTACACTAGCCTGTCAGCTGAGCATTGATGCCGCGAATACATGTTTAACCGATGGGTTTTAAATCAGATATAAGGCGTGTGGAGGGAACCAGCTCCCATGAGGACTGGTTGAGGGAGCTGGGGATGTTTCACCTGGAGAAAAGAAGGCTCAAGAGAGACCACATTACACTTTACAGTGACCTTAAAGGAGGTTGTAGGTCGGGGCAGGCTTTTCTCCCAAGCACCAAGCGATGAGACAGAATCACAGAATCACAGAATTTCTAGGTTGGAAGAGACCTCAAGATCATCGAGTCCAACCTCTGACCTAACACTAACAGTCCCCACTAAACCATATCCCTAAGCTCTACATCTAAACGTCTTTTGAAGACTTCCAGGGATGGTGACTCCACCACCTCCCTGGGCAGCCCGTTCCAGTGCTTAACAACCCAAAGACGAGGGGAAACGTCCTCAAGTTGCGCCAGGGGTTGGATTTTAGGGGAAATTTATTTACTGAAAAGGTTTCTCTGCCTTCCCCGCCCTTCCCCTCCCCTCCCTTCCCGCCGCCCGCCCTCGGCCGAGGCGGGGCTGAGCAACGCGGCCGGGCGGCGCCGCCGGGGCTCGGCATCCCCGTGACCGCGGAGCCCAATCGTGGTGGTGCCGGGCCGAGCTGAGCCGTGCTGAGCTGAGCCGAGCCGTGCCGGGCCGTGCTGCTGGGGTGCCGCCGGCCGGGCACGGCGAGGTGCGGAGGGGGAAAGCGCAGCGCTGCGGGCTCCATGGGGATCGAGAGCTTGTGCAGCGCCGATGCCTCCGAGCCCTTCTGGGTGAGCCGCGGGGATGGGATGGGACCGGCTCGGCTCGGCTCCGCTGGGCTGCCTGGTGCCGGGCGGGGGGCGGCAGGGCCGGGGGCCGCCGGTGTGGGGCCGGCTGTGGGGCTCGGGGAGCTCGGGGGGACTCCGGTGGTGCCTTGGGGCTTGCAGGGGAGCAGCCCCCCGGCTCCGGCCACCCCCGGCTGGACGTGCAGTGGCAATAACCGCCCGCATGGACGCTCACAGCCGGCTGGAGCGGCACGCGGGGTTGTGAAGGAGGCCAAACATCGGCTCTCCGTGCAGGTGCAGTTGTAGCCCGCTTGCGGAGCGATGTTTTCAGTTTTTCTTAAGAAACGGCGGTGAGCGGTGTGCGGATGTGGCAGTGCAGGTCTTGCTCCTGTCGAGGCACCCAGTGCTGGCAGCAGTGCGGCCCCTGGGAGGGCAGAGGGGTGCTGGAAACCCTGCTCTGGAGGAAACAAGGTGTGTGGACAAGCAGGTTGCGCAGAGGAGGGGAAAAACATGGACTTATTTCTTAAACGACACCCCTCAGAATGTAGAAAGCAAAATACATGCACAAAACTTGGGGAGGGGGGGCTGCAGAAGGTGGTGTGGGGTAAGAGAAAAACACGTGGTCTTTCTTAGACTGTTCAAAAAAAACTTTTAATGTTTTTATCGGGTATTTGCCAAGTGTATTGGGCTAATGGGATACTTTACTGGTTCAGTAAAAGATATCTCAGAAGATAGCATTGCATTATTTATCTCAAGAACTGTTAAAATAGCACTCAGCAAATATTAGGAAGATCGTTTGCACCTCAAGGTGTTTAGCTTTTCCAGCCCACCAAAAGTCACCTTGTTAACCAACTTCTATGTTGTTTATGTTGTCTCAGCTAGTTTCCAGGTTTCTCAAAACTGGCTAAGTTATGAGCTGCTATCAGATATTCCTTCCTCTCACTCATAGAACAAGACCTTTTTATTTGAAGTGTCTAAGACAGTAGAGGTTTCAGAATTCTCTTTATGGATAAATTTACTTGAGAGTAGTAGTCTTGTGAAAAAGAGCTGCATTGAATTGTGGAATTGAAGCATCAGGTAGGAGCAACAACTAGACTTACTGTGTTCGAAATGTCTAGTTTGCCTAGGACTTCTGATTTACTGATTGTTTTGTTATAAAAACAATTAAAATAGTTGTATGTAATACAGCCATTTTTGATGGTTTTGGTATGTTGTAATTTCTGCAGAGCTTTTTTACTAGCTGCTTTGGTTTCCAAGAATATAGATGTCATTGTGATTTGTCATCCTTCTCCAAACCACGTGGAGTCTGCCTTTCATTTCTTGAGCAAAAGATCCTGTGGGTGTGGTTGTTTGATTTCTGGATTCTTCTAATCCTGCAAAAAAGTGATTGTGGATTCCAGTTGGTGCGAGATGTGTCTGGAAAAGTATTCTCCTTTGCTGAACTTTGCTTGTTAACATCTTGATGCAACAACAAAGCAGATGCATTGTTCCAAGTGGTGGGAAGGGTGGAAATGCTAGTAGTGGTGTTTATGGGTACTCTGATTACAGTTTATGGAATTTCCATTGTTGCTATGATTTGTTGATGTTGAAGTTGTAGTGGATTTCCAGAAAATGCCTGTGCGTATGCTGTGTTTTATGGGACTTCCAGGTACCACCTATGCCTGTGCTACTGTCTTTCCTGTCTTGAGGAGTGCTGCACACTTCCGCTTTTCAGGGCTGGGCCACATTTATAATAGCTGGTGACACAGATATTTGCATTCTTGTGGTGAGCTATGGTCACATCAGCTGGGCTGAGGCCCCGCTACTTGGAGGAGCGGGATTTCCTAGCACTGGCAAACCCAGTTTGTTTCAGTGAAGGAGATGCAGCTTCTCTTAATTGTGGTGTTGAGTTTGGAACAGCTCAGTTGCAAATTGTGGGGGACACTTCACAGGTAGAAAGGACCTACCGCACCTTTAAAAACCGTTATGCTAATCTTCTTAAGCCTTGCTGCCCAGGATTTTTCTTGTTGCACACCTAAGGAATGTTACTGTTGGATATTCTTGTCTGAATTAAACAGACTTTTTATTTAATACTCACTCTGAAAGGTCTACAGCCCAGTCTGCTATCTTCTTCAGGCCTTGTTTTCCTCTTGCTGTTTAACCCATCTTTGGTACCCGGCATGTTAACTTTCACCGCAACCAGATTTGTGTACAGAACTTCGCTGTTCCTTGCTATTCTTTGAACCAGGCTCCCTTTTTGGAAGCATGCTGTTTCGTCCTTGCTGTCTCCCCTAGTGTTGTTGAATATCTCACTGCAAGGATTTCATTTGTAATACAAAATTACTGCTGTGTAAGATGTTGAGGATACCAAACGCTTTAAAAACAAAACAAAACAAAAAAACAACACAAAAAACAAACCACTGAAGAACCTGTGGGTTAGGGGTAACATTTTGTAGTACTTGCATTTCAGTTCAGTGACTTTAAGGGCCTGTTTAAACTGGAAAACTTGTGTCCTGCAGTGCTGGGATAGCTTCATCTAGAGTATCAAAAGGATATATGAGTGCAGTCTGCCTTGCTTCAGTACTAATGTGCAAAAAAAAAAAATGTTGAAGGGTTGAAGAAAGCTATCATTTTAGATAACCAGGATGGTAGTTAAGGGAGGCCTTGAACTTAACGTATATTTTTGCTCGCTGACCTAGCAGTGTGTGTATATATTTATGCACACTTGCATGATCTATGGTCTCAGTGCAGTTACATTCTGAAATAGTCTGCTGGTTTTCCTCTGAATACAGTTTTGAGGTAGCTTCAGTTTTTCAGAGCTTGTAAGCTATGTGGTATCTGTTTATGTCTGTTTATGTCTGCAGTTCCTGAAGGAAGAAGTTGGTAACTTTGTGATGCTGATGAGTTCTCATAGCTAAGGTGCAGCAGGGCTTATATGAAAAAGAAGTAGGAGGTACAAAAACGCCGATTCAAACTAAGCAGTTCTTTACAGTCTGTCCCCAGCTGTTCTGCTAGGTTTTACACGGTGTCTTAGTTATTCATTAGGTGTTTGTAAGTCAAGTACAACCTGAAACTTTGAGGTTCTTGCTTATGCTTGCTGCTAATCTTCCTGAAAGAGAGTTCTGAAGGAAAACCACATTTTTTTTATGGAAGGAGTAATTTCATGTTCTCAAGTTCTGTGGCTCGTGCTGTCATGTATTAGATAAGTAGTAAATTAGTACATATCTTGGAATCTTGGAGCTTTTTGCACTGTGAAATGTCTTTAGTGCATTTACTTAGTCATAAAATGACTTACAAAATAACTTGTGGCAATTAAGATTTTTTTTTTTTAATGTATCAATAATATACTTTTATAAGCACTGATAGCCCATAACACAGTTACTGGTGTGACACTATCAAATGTGAGATCTCTGGATTCAAGCTATCATGTAGATGCAGCTTGGGCAAGCAGGCAGACAGTCTTGGAAGCTTAAATGCAGTGTGTGGTTTGTACCTAGTGAGTTCCATTTGCTTTTAATTTGTGTGTTTATTTCCTCCTTCCAAAGGCTCAGACATGACTGGGAGGTCAGTAATGTCGTAGTGGCAAACAAAAGACACTTACAGAAGGATAAAGAAGTTTAATACAAAGAATATTTAAAATAAACCAGTATAACAGATACTTATTACACACACAAGTCTAAAAGTCCTTCACAAAGGAGATCAGTGACTGCATAAATTAGGAAAAAAAAAGGGGTGGGAGGGGATGGGGAAGTAATGTTTTGTAGTCTTAATTTACGGAAAACTAGAAGACAAGGTGGTGTTTAATTTAACTGGAGGCAGTTCCTGCAAAATGGTGTTTCAAGGTTTTGCCTAGTTTAGGTAGTAATAAGACTGTTGTGTTTTACACCTTTATCTTCACAGTGGCAATTTCAATATGGGTTTTCTTAGTGATGTTTGAAGACAGATTGCATCTTTTAGTAATTATTGCCTGCTTTTCCCTGTAGTTTGATAGTACTTTGTCAGTGTGTTTGTGGCAGAGCAAGGTAGATAGCCTCAGGTTCTGTGAGAGTGGTGGTAAATCTGTGAGTTTAGGTTCTTTAGTTATAAAGGTGCAGAGTTTATGAGTGTATTTGTTACAACTCTGGTATTAAGAATTCCAATGAGTATGCAGATCATAAAACTGCTCGTATTTACTGACCTAGGAAGGTCACATGTGGACAGGAATTAGAACAGAGGAGGAGCAGAGAGTTAAACAGGAAAACCTTTACACAAGATGGTGCATTTATTATAATTAGCCGCTAATTGCTTTACTGTCACTGCTTGGTTGAGTTTTCATCTGAGGAGGAAAGCCAGAGCAATTTGTCATCTCTTTCTCATTTAAACCTGTAAAAGAGTTTTGTCTGTGGTCCTTTTTCATAAACATTAAAATGCTCTCTGTTCGTTCAGGATAGGTCAGTTCAGGGAAAATACAGGAAAATGAAGCCTGATTACTGTGAGTTGATGAGGATTTTCTTAACAGCTGATCTGTCATTTTACAGCTGTCAGTGCAAGATAAATGTTCCAAGGTTGCTCAGAAGAATTGAGCACCCCAATAAGCTGTGCCCTTCCTGCAGCTGCAATGCAGTTTACATTGAAACACTGCTATACTCAGCCTACGTGGAGGTTAAGCAGGGTTGCACTGAAGTCATTCTGGGTCACATCTCTAAAAAGCCTATTGCAGGGTACTGACCTTTTACTTACTTTTAATAGAGTCAGAATTCCTTGCATTACTTTTTTCTCACTGTTTGCATCTGTGATAGGTTCAGACACAGCTTATTACAACTTCAGCTGTTATCTGAGTCCCTTCGTAAGCTTTGTGTACAGGTGTGTTCAAACTTCTCACGGTGACTTAAGTTTGCTATACAGGCTGAGTTATTAAATGAAAATACCATTTTTAGTGCAAAAAGGAGATGAGAAAAGGAATATTTTTCCTGTGTCATTTTAAATCATGATTTTAGTTCAGAACTTTACAGAAGGATAAATGTTGTACCCTTAATTATGAAACTGTCAATGGTAAACAATATTTGTTGTCATGGGGCCAAATGTTGTCTCATGGTACTTGCAGGCAGGGCAGGGTACAGAAATATTACAGCGTCAGAAACGCTTGAAATGTGCTGATGTTATCTGCCATATGTTTACCCGGCACAAAGAAATAATGCTATATTTCAGAGTTTTTTTTGGCTTCTTTGGATTACAAAGATCAACTCTGTTAAACTCCACAGCTGCAGGTGCTCCTTTTCTGGCAAAGTTTTGGCACTAGCTGCTTCTTGTAGGCTAAAGGGAAACACAGTCAAAACATGCTGCTTCTTGCCATTCTGCACACAGACAGCACTGCACAGCTGAAGCTATTACAAAGGATTTCAGCTCTTTGCTAACATAGGAAATACCAATGTTTTGCATTTGGACAAGGAGGTGCAGACACCTGACTTAACTTTAGGACTAGGGCTGGAAGGTAGAGGCTTTTTCTAGGGTGTGTTAATAAATCAAATCTGCCTTATGGAAGTTATTACTGTTGAGAACCTAGTCTTGCTAAGATATTTCTAATAGACAATGCAATGAGAAACTTCCATCTTCTTTATATAAATGATTTAGATTTTTTTTAGGATCCTTGTTTATGTTGTTACATGATTTATTTATTTCTTCTCTTGCACTGGCCGTCTGGTCCTGTAACAACATTAAGAGACTGTAAGAATAATGCTTAGATTTCGATTTATTGTGAAATGGAGGAAGAAGGGTCTTTTTCTACATCTGAAGTCTGGATCTGAGTGTAATATTGTGGGAGGTTGAGCAGGAAGGTTTGTTTGTGAATGATTCAAAGCCTTTTATTTAGACAGAACTTCTTACATGGCAAAATCTTAAATGGGAGACCTGTTACTTTCGTCCTATTAAGCTGTATTATTTGTTTCTTGCTCCCGTAACTACTCTTTGGCATTAACCATCAAACTGTTAGCTTTATAGCTTTTTGGTGTTGTTTAATTCATGATTTTACAAGGAGAAATACTCGGTTCTTACTGTTTGGTCAAGGAAAAAACAAACAAAAAAATACAACCCAACAACCTGGTATCAAGTAAGAGAAGATACTCAGTTGCACGGTAAGTTTAATTCTCCTGTGGTATTAGTAAAAGCATATTCCTGTGGGTGAAGATGTGATCCCCATGAGAGTTTGTGATCCAAATATTAATTCCTACATCCCAATTTAGTAATTACCTTTGATTTTTCTCACTTCAGCTTTGTGGCAGCAGAAGAACAAAAAGGCAGAAAAGTGTTGATTTAACCAGGCTGTTACTGGTCTGTATTGTGAGGGTGTTAGCACCTATCCTCACGTGTGACCACAAAGGCAAGTCTTGAGTTCTCTTCTCAAATCAGTGATTAGCCACGCTGCATGTTCATTTATTCTACTGCTTAAGATAAATGGTGTAGTTCTGTGTAGGGGCATAATTGTTATGTTTCTCCTTGAAGAAATGGTGTTTTCAGTCTCTGGAGGTCTGGGAATGAGATCAAGTATCTGATTGTATGGACTTTACTTTTTAGTAGAATCCTTTCTCTTTTTTTTCTTTTTAACAAAAAACCATGGGGCTTTCACTGAACGTAGGAAGTAGCTGCTGGACAGACATTATCATAAAATCTGTACAAAAAAAATTTTTTTCTTCTACTCCCTACTTGCAGACTACACCCTTAGATTATGCAATAAAGCAGTAAGCCATTTATTTCTTACAGTTAGTGGATGTCTTCTTAGGAATAGGCAGCATATTGAAAGCTTTCATTAAATACAACATAAACTTACTTTTCGTGCATTGCAGCAAAGTAGAATTTTACTTCTCAGCAGAGATCAATGCATTTTGGTTAATTTTATGCTTATTAAGAAAAAAAAAAAAAAACACCAGAGGAAATAAATACCAATGAAGGTGAAAAAATACATGTCTTTGTATGTTACACAACTTCATCTGGAATTGGTTTTAGAGTCGTTGGATCCTCTAATGTGAGCAGTGCTTTTTTCAAATACTTTTGGTGTAATGCATGTAGTGTTTTCAAATGATTTATAAACATGTAAATAGAAGGAAGCTTATGATGGTTGATTGTAGTGTCATATATCTAACTTAGTGTTTCATTAGCTGCACTTAGGGCTATAGTGATTGTCTGCTTCTAGTTCCTGTGAATATAACTGAAGATACAAGAGAGCTGTGGCTGTAATTTCGTTGGCAGGTGTGGGTATTTCTACTGATTTTTGTGGGAGTTCTGGAGTAATTTTTTTTTGTGTGTGTGTATCTGTTGCCTGTTTTTTATCAACTTGTCACCCCTTGTGGTTCAGTCTGAATAGCTAACACAATATGGCAAATGTTACGCTGGTGAAGGTGTGTGTTTATGCTTGTAGGCTCTAGTCTCAATATGCTGTCTTAGAGAAATGCTGAGCCTCAGTCCGTGCTTCATTATCTGACAGTGGAATGTGAATGAGGGAATAAAGATGATGTATTAGCAGTACTTTGAGAACATGATTTTGGTCTTTATTCAAAACTTCTAGGGATGAATTTAATAAAGGTTGCTTACTAAGCTGAATAGCTTTGAAGGGTTCTTTCAAGTTCATGACTTGAAAACAGACAGGACTTGAAAACTTTTTCCAACCCATTACAAAATCTGGATCACTTTGGAGTTCGCTATTTTTCTTCGTTTTTAATGCAGACAACAGTGTAACCATTCTTACTGGTTTTGATGGAGAATGGTGGTATCAGATACCTCCAAAGCAAGTTCAGAGTTCTTTAAAGCAGCCTTAAACTGAGAGGTTATTTTCTCCACCCCATGTTGTACACTGATGCTAGTTCTTCTGAGGTTATATGCTTGGCCAGGTCAGGAAAATCTTCAATCTGGGGAGAGGCAGATGGGAAATTTTCTGTTCTAAATAACGAAGAGTTAAGGCTGATGTCTTTGCGGCAGGCTGAAGGAAAAAGATTGAGTCAGCTTGTGGATTGTATGAGTGTTATACTGGGGAATTTTTTTGTGTGATATCTATTAGATTGTGAGACTTCCTATTTCGATAAGAAAGTGGTGATACTGTTATAATGAAAGTTGTCAGTAGAAATAACAGTGTTGGTGCCAGAGAGAGCTAATTACGTGCGTTCTACTAAATGTAAGCATTGAATTAAACAAAGAAAAAAAATATTGCTGCTAAGAAAATAAGCTTGTAATACCAAGCTATGGTTTCTCAAAGGTGGTTCTTCTGTGGGTGATATTTAAGAAGGGAGTACACACTGATATCAGTATCAGCTCCGTTTGAAGGAATGTTGACCTTGAAATTACAAAACTACCCTGGAATCTTAATATCATTTTTTTTATGTAGGTGCATAGTAATGTTTTAAGTCATTTTTTCAGTCACAGCTGGTTCATGCAGGTGGGTTTAACAGTGTGGCTGTCAGCCCGCATCTCTAGCACACTTGCGCACAGCAGGCATGAAACTGAGTGATTTTGGTCTCTCTGTTTCTGCCAGTGAGAATTTTAAAATGTGCTGTGGGTCAAGTAGGATTATTGATGTGAGAACAGGCGGCCAGTGGCTGTTCACTTAGCAGCCTCTCCCGGCTGCCAGGAGAGAGGCAGCCAGGCACAAGGTCCTGGCAAGTGTCAAATACTGTTACTCCTTAGAGTAGACACACTGGAGGTATGCAGCTTGCCTGTAGTCTTCCTTCCCTCAACAGCAGCAGAATAACCAATCCTTTGTGTTGCCATTTTGTCTTACAGGACCACTGCCAATGTTTTTATCTCGCCTGTTCCTGAAACTTTAGACAGGAATTAATATAACTTGTCCTTATTTTTTTTCCTAGGGTTCAGGCGCTGTTAAATATGCAGTTTACCTCTGAATAGATCCACGTGATTCCAGGGAACACCAAGCATTTTTTGTGTTTATCTTAGAGCGTTTTTCTTCAAATATGATATGAAGCCTTCTTGTGCCAACAAGCTATTTGGTGCAAAACCTGTGGTATTTTTTCAACTACTGTGCTGGAGATAGAAATGAAAATTTCATTTTTTTAGAATGAAAACTGAGAAACTGAGAAATGGGTCAGACAATTTTAAAAATACCCATTTGCTATTCTGGGAAACTTTAAAGTTGCCAAGGGAATTAAAAAGCAAGGGGAAAAAAACCTAAAACCTGGGATACGTGCGTTTCCTGGACTAGATTAAAAGTAAGCAGATCATCCAAACATCCACCAAGAAAGGAACAGAGATCAATCACTCTGCAAATCTTTTCCTGTGGGTACCTGCAGTCATGGTTCAATCTAAAGGCTGCTTCCAAATTATGCTAATTGTAAAACTAACCCACTTTGTCTCTTCCTCCTCCTGCACTGCAGGAGGCTGCTAGCTTGTGTAGCCTTTTAATGAGTACTTGGATCTCTGTCATTTGATGTGCTCTTCAAAATAGAAGTGCTAGGTGATCCACCAGAGTGAATATTGTTACTAAGTTTTGAGATGTGAAAATGGGACAACTTACTGCTTTAACAGAACTTGCAAAAATCATGCTTTATTTAGGGGAGAAAATAATTCGTTTTGTTAATTAAGGTCTATTAAATACAAAGGTCTGCTTTAGTGAATGCTTCTGCACTGATTTTTACAGACTTTTGTCTTCTGCTGAGACAAAACAATTCTGAAACTGGGTTTATGTAAACCAAAGGAGAAACATCTACTTGAAAGTGGCAGGACTAGTCTAGACTTCTGTAACTGAACACTGTAATTTGAGTATGAATACATGTTGGTTTCATGATGAGATTGATGCGTCTTCCAGCTGGGGTTGAACATCATAAAACTGTGGTATCTTCCGTGCAGACTTCTGGGTATGCCTTCCTTGGGATGGTGTGATTTAACATGGGGAGGTATCTAAGTTCCACCACGCTGCTCTCTCACTTCCTGTCCTCAAGGGAACAAGAGGAAAAAATACAATGGGGGGAAAAAAAAAACCCTCTTGGGTTGAGATGAGGACAGAGAGATCACTCACTAATCACTGTCGTGGGCAAAACAGACTTAGCGTAAAGGAGATTAATATAATTTATTGCCTATTGCTAACACACGAGTAGAGAGAGCTAAAAGCAAACTAAAACCACCTTCCCCCCATCCACCTTCTACGTCTTTCTCCTTCAGCTGGGAGGAATGGGGGCTGCGGTCAGTCCCTCACACTTCATCTCCTCTCTGCTGCTCCTTCGCGGTCAATCTGCCCCTGTTCTGTGTGGGGTCCTTCCCAGACTGATCCTGTGGGGGCTACCCACAGGCAGTAGCTCTCCAGGAACTGCTCCCCCACAGCTCCGCCCCACGGGATCCATCCCCCAGGAGCAAACTGCTCCTGCGTGGGCTCCTCTCCACGGGCTACAGCTCCGGCCCGGGGCCTGCTCCTGCGGGTGCTCTCCATGGGCCACAGCCTCCTCCAGGCCACATCCACCTGCTCCACTGGGGGCTCCTCCACAGGCTGCAGCGTGGAGATCTGCTCCATGTGGGACCCATGGGCTGCAGGGGGACAGCCTGCTCCACTGGGGGCCTCTCCACAGGCCGCAGGGGAACTGCTGCTGCCTGCCTGGAGCACCTCCTGCCCTGACCTTGGGGGCTGTAGGGGTGCTTCTCTCAAGTTTTCTCACTCTCTCGCCTCTCTCTCCCAGCTGCTGTAGCACAGCAGATTTTTTCCCTTAAATATGCTCCCACAGAGGCCCCACCTGTATTGCACATGGCTCTGCTCTGGCCAGTGGCAGCTCCCTTTGGAGCTGGCTCTGATCTGACATGGAGCAGCTGCTGGGCTCTGCTCACAGGGGCCACCCCTGCAGCCCCCCCTGCTGCCAAAACCTTGCCACGTGGATCCTCAGATGTGAGTCCTCCTTGACTTTGCCTGCTTAATGTCAGAACTGAGGTTCAGTCTGGGATCCTGCTTCAGAGGCAGTCTCCTGACAATCCCCAGCCCTGCACTGTGGTTCACGCTGGAGTGGGCTGAGCACCCCTCAGACAGGCACTGACTGTGGAACGTGCTCCAGGGGCTGCTGGGCACTGCAGTCAGTCTGCAGGGGGGCCTGCAGCTCCCCTTGGGTGTACCTGTGTGAAAAACACTTGGTACGGACATTAGGTCCTCAGCAGCATGTAGCTCGTTTCCTATTTGTGCTGCTGCCTTGTGTAGACGTAGCCAAAGGGAATTAATTGCACCTAGGAAATCAGCAGGGAAAATGCTGCCACGTGTGTCTCTTTGTGCGTGGTTTCCTTACCTATTGTCACCTGAAATGGATGTGAAGATGAAGGGGTTCTGCACCTCACCTGCGTGCAGCCATTTCCTTTGCACAAAGTACAGCGTGTTTAACAAATAGCTTGCTTGGCTGCTGGACAGCCTCTGGATCAAATCCTGGAAGAGCGTGAAAGAAGATACACCGATGTTGCTGTAGCTGTTAAATTCTAGCAGTAATCTTACCCCAGCCTGCCCGCTTGTCCTGACTTTCTGCTCTTAACCCTGAAGTACTGTTGCGTCGCACCCTCTTGTCTTTTGCACAGAAACACATCAATTGCAAATATGAAGGTCCAATGAACTGCAGATTGCACATATTTTTTTTAGAATATCCTCCGGCCAATGTGCCCAGCAGTCATGCATGCAGCACTGCTTCCTTCCACTTTGCCACGTGGCAGTGACACCTGCAATAGCTGTCCTGCCCTTTCAGGTAGGCGCCTGATATATTTTATTGCAAGCAGTTTAAAATAACACCAGAAAAGAAGGTAGTTAACTTCCTTAAGCAATGTCTAAAATAAATAAAGCGTCAAATCTCATGTTTATTTATTTTTCTTTTTGGTAAAGCGGCTTAAATCTTGTCCGTTCACTTGTGTAATCATATTAACCATCTTAATTTGTCAATTGTAAACTGTTCTTGCAGAGTCATGAGACTTTTTTTCTTGGCTGTTGTGCTGGAGCAGAGCAGCTGGGATTTAGAAGGCTGAAAAACACTTGCGTGGTGGCTAAAAGTAAGGATGACTCAGCTGAAATTTCTGATGATGTTATGCAGCTGGGGAACTTAAACGCATGTGGCTCACCCACAGCCTTGCAGAGCTGCTGCCTTGTCACGAACAACTTATGTGATCCCCATGTGGACAGGCTAAAACACATCTAGGCATTTTTATGTTCTACCACTATTAATTTCTTTGATTCAGCTGCGTTAGGTTTTGAGATGGTTCTTTTATTTTTTAACTGAAAAAAAAAGTGAAAAGAAATTTTAGAATGCTGTGGAATTACAGGGGAGAAATAACAGCTGTGCACACTCTGTTGTATCTCAACAAGTCAAGTCCTAGATTCAGACAGAAAATGGGAGCAGAGTGGGGCATAAGAGTATATTTTTTATATATTTTTTTTTTCTTCAAAATAACCTTTTGGAGAAAAAAGGTCAAAATTACCATCTTCATGCAAAATGGTCAAATTTAAGGGAAAACCTCCTGCTCTGTGATTAAAATAGTATCTGGTCAGCAGTTTTTGCAAGTTGTATCTTTCGTATCTTTCCTTTCTTTTGAGGTCTGTTTATCTGTATAATTGTGTATGATACTTTGTTTAACCAGTGGAAGCTGGGAGCAATTAAGGATACAAATGTCGTGTTCCTGTGCAGTTTTATAGCTGAGAAAGTTTACTGCCACTATGTCCCAGTTGTGGTACTGGTGTTGGGTCCAGTTGCAAGCTATACAGCAGTCCGAAAAAATGCTTTGCAGCTGAAATGGCACTGTGGTTGACAAGCCTTTGGGCATGTGACTTCTTGTCTTGGCTGTGCGGCTTTTAAACCGAAACCTGTAAGTTCTGCTTTGGCTGATGAATGCTGCAGTCTTTGTGCAGGAGCAATATGTTTGTATTGCATCATTTTGGTGGTGAGTCAGAACTTCACAGCACTTCAGAGGAAATGTCCCTTGTAATAAATTTTATAGCGAAGACAGTAATGCTAAGGTAAAATTTACTGGAAGGGATTTCTCTAATGCCAGCCAACGATAAATAGGGTATGAAAGTTAATGTTACTACAGATTCTGGAGAAGGAAAGGTTGGATTGGGACGTGGTTTAGTGGATAATACTGAGGGACGGTTGGACCAGCAGATCTTGGAGGTCTTTTCCAACCTGAATGGTTCTATGTTCATAATTAGCCCTTGTACCAGGAATGGAAATGATGATCACATTTTCATCACTGTGTCAGTTCTGGTTTGAGCATACAGTGTTTTTTCTCATTTTCAACAATTACGTTGAAAGAAATAGGGAAGCAGTTATATTGATGTACATTTTCCTTTTGTTCAGTGGGAAATAGGCTGCAAGGGTGGAGCCTGTTCTACTTAACTGCTGTTTGTGTGAATTACCACTAAGTCTCAACTGGGTTTGCTGCAGACAGCTTCGGAGTCATCAGACTCTTTTACGAATAGTGATGTTATCTCACGCTATTCACTCTTACTGTGTGCCAGATAACACTTCCACACTTAAATATTGGAATGGAGTGTATCTGGCTGTTTATGTGTACATGGGTAGTGGGAGATGGCTAGCATTGGCACCTTATTTTTCTGCAATGATAATATGAAAGTGCTGATGAAGGCTGTTAAAGATCTCAATGTTTATATTTGAATGAGTTACCTGTTATGGTAGCTGTGGGTAGCCAACAAAAGTGACTCTAATGGCTTCTCATGAAGGCTTAAAATTTCTTAGCTGTGAAACATACAATTAAAATAGATGTATCATTTACAGTATTAGATGCACAATATACAATAAATTACAGAATAAGGCAGATAGCAGCTGCTGTTTTTTTTGTTGGCTTGTTTTGTTTGCTTTTTATATAACAAAGTTCTGTGCTTTCTTTAACACAACCTACTTTTTCTCCCCAGGATTGGAATCTGACATGGCACACAGAAAATCCAGACTTCACCCAGTGCTTTCAGAACACAATTCTGGTCTGGATTCCTTGCATTTACCTGTGGGCCTGCTTCCCAGTGTACTTCCTATACCTTCGCTGCCATGACAGGGGGTACATCCAAATGTCAAACCTCAACAAAGCCAAAACGGTACGTGACTTCTTAAAATCATAACTTAGTAAGCTTATCTGTTTCCCTATCTGAGCTGGGGGGTTGGACCTGATGACTTTTGGAGGTCCCTTCTAGCCGTAACCATTCTGTGATTCTAAGTTTATCCCGATTTTGTTTTCAGCTATGTTTCAGCACAACTACTTTTTTTGAACATCAGTCTCTGTCCATGCACACAATATCTAGCTGTAATCTACTTGTTCTACATTTGTTTGATTTCCAAGTCTAGTGTTTTTCTTTTGCCCTGTTATCAATAGGCTTTCTGAAACTGTCATATCAAAAAAGCATGCAAATCATTTGTAAGACCACTTGGAGAAGTCTATTTTGAGGCAACTCAATCTTGAAACCTTAATAATCCCATCAGCTTTTTAAGGTATACAACATATGTTTCTAGAAGTTCTGCTCTACTTTTATTGTGAAATTAGTTTTCTTAATATTTTCTTAATATTTTTCTGTAGAACAAATGAAAAATTTTAAAAAGGGCTATAATAACAAGGGTAGTTTCTTGTCTCTGCAGTCTGTTATTCACACATGGGATTCCCCAGCTTTCTGCTTCATAAGACACTGAATTATATAGTACTAAAAGTTAAACTTTGTTCTTGTTTGTGGGATTTGGTAGATAAAACCAAATTACATTTCTTCCATGCAAGTTGTTAAGTAGGATTGTCTAAAATAAGTGATCTGATTGTGACTCTTACATTAACCCACTGTATGTAGTGTTCATGGAAGTATTGCACTGTGTGATCTGTGTGAACTGATATATAAAATACACTTTTGTATTGCAGGCTTTGGGCTTAATACTGTGGATAGTCTGCTGGGCAGACCTTTTCTACTCTTTCTGGGAAAGAAGTCAAAATATTTTTCTCATTAGCCCTACAGTATTGGGTATAACAATGGTAAGTTCTTCTGTTATGGCCTGTGGTGTTCCACGGCCTTAAGCAATAGTATACACCTTATTCTTATGCACAGTGTTTTAATTCCTTAAGCTACAGTCCTTATGTTGGAGACTCTATGTGTAGCTGAACTGTGAAATGGTGACTTTGGAGTGTCTGCTTTCTTTTGATAAAGGAAAAAAAAAAAAAAAGCTCAGCTTTGCTCAGTGTGTCTGTTGCATGTCAGCACACAAGCCAGTGCTCGTTATCTTGCTTTTTTTTTTTTTTTGTAGGCTTGAGCTACCTTACATTTAATAACTTGATTCAAGCACAGGGAGAAAGAATCAAGCTGGGAGGACTGATGAAATTAGATAAAAATTTTAACAGTTTTTTATGAAGTTCAATGAAGGTGTTACAAACTTTCTTACATGTAGCATTCTTCAGTGAGTGTTTTCTTTATGTTTGGAGCCCCATGACGCACATAGGGGTCCCCATCGAGCTGCTTTCTACCCTGGTGTATAAGTATTGTTGTCTTTCACAACAGTATCTGCAATTTTTTCAAGGAAAATGTCCTGTTATTGATTAGACAGTTGTCTTACATTTATCACCGACTTGGAATAGAGGTGATTAAACATGATGGTTGGTGGGGAAGAACAAAAGCAAACAAAAAACAAAGCAAAAACCCCAGCAGCCCTGAAGCAAACTGACAGATGCAAGACCTGTTAAATAGTTCGTGATGGTTTATTGGGTAGATACCAAACTTTTGTCAGACTTCTTGTGTGGAAAGAAATCTTTATGTTTTGAAAAGAGCTAGTCAGGAAATACTTGGACAGGACATAGAGTCACTATAATTACATGTTGATTTGCAATGTAAAACTAGGACAGTGAAAAAAATAAAGACTGGCAGCTTTTGACAGTGTGTTTGTGTATGTGGTAGTTTGCTTTTGTCATACATATCCCTTTCCCATTGTCCACTACCTGTCTTTACTGCTCCAGAGATTAATTCTTTTTTTTTTTAACTTAAACATATTTTTGCATTACATTTGAAATCTCTGGCTATTAGAATACTTGGGGAGATAGGGGATTTGAAATGTTTAATTGTCACAATTTAACATGGTACATTGTATATGTATATAATCTGTTGTTGTAAAACCTAGCTTGTGAATATATTTCCATCTTGTTTATCCACAGTTGCTTGCCACGTTTTTAATACAATATGAAAGAATGAAAGGAGTCCAGTCTTCAGGTGTAATGACGATTTTCTGGCTCATCTCATTGCTATGTGCCACAGTAATTTTTAGATCCAAAATAATACTTGCCTTAAATACGGTAAGTGATTGCTAGCCTCATTCAGCTGAAGGTAATCCCCAATACTGCTATAATAAAGTACTTGCTTGCTGATTATGTTGGTCAGGTTAGTTAATGATCCATTCAGTGTACCTTCATTCCCTATGTTACAAAAGCAAAATGAGCATGACTTAATGGCTCCTGTTTTTCAGGTTTTGAAATGCTAGTGAAATTCGTAGTGATCATACTGTAGCAACAGTTGCCAAGAAAGTTCCTCTGGCTGTTTGAGAAAGGGGATTCGCCTGCTTGAATAAAATGGATGTCTGTAGTGTTTGATATGAAACTCTTTTGGGAGTTTACATCTTCCTGTTGATTACACAGCAGACTTCCTGAAACACTTGGTTTGATGGTGATGTGGTCTCATATCTGATGAGACAAAATGAAAGTACAGAAGTAAAACATTTTTTATGTCAGTTTGCTTTATAGTAACACCTCAAATAACAGCTTAATGTGCCTGGAAATGACATATCACTTTCCTTTCTTTAAAGAAAAGACATGTTGTGACATTTGAGAGCTTTCAGCCATTTGTTTTTAGCTTTTGAGGGTGGTTTTTGTCTTTAACTATGTGCTAATATGTAATATTTTTGTCTTTAACTACGTTAATCCTTGTGCTTTAATTTCTGTGAACTGTGCGTTATGTGTCAGTCCCAATAGAAAAAATGGAAGAACCTCTGGAGTTTGAGCACAACAAATTGTAATCAAAATTCTGCTTCTCTGATTCTTGTCTTTTTTTTTGTATATGCCAGTAAATTTGCTTTGGAAAATCCTTTCTATCCAGAGCACAAATGCTTTGCACTTGGATTCTTAATTGGGGCAGGCTATATTGGTACAGAGCATGTCTTAAGGAACACATATCTACAGAAGAAGTTTATACTTGTGTATTTATGGCGCTGATAGAATGAAAACAAAGTCGGGAGATTCCATATGTGATAACCTCCATCACCTCCCTGCTGTCTTTACCTTCCCTTCACCAAAATAGTCATTGAATTTAATTTCCAGGGTGATTGGTGGGTGGTGGTGGTATGTGTAGTGTAGTATCAATGTAGTTTGCAGAGTTTACAGTAAGGATCTGTTTTTTGTAAATAGTAACATGTTGTTTTAAAGAAATTTCTCAAGCCTTTTAATTGCAATATTACCTTCCTTTGTAGGGAGCTGAATTGGATGCATTTCGTTATGTCACCTTCTGCACATACTTCATCCTGTTACTTGTACAACTCATACTGTGTTGTTTTCCAGAGCAGCCACCTTTGTTTTCTGAAACAGTAAATGATCCTGTAAGTGTTCAGTCTACACTGAGTATTATAACTGATACATTTTATTCAATAAGTTACAGGGACGTATTCTCCTAAATGCTAAATCATTGAAACTTTCTTGATTTGAATTTGCAGTAGAATGTTCTTTATGCTCCTTAGTTGGTAGATCAGAAGATGAAGCCTGTAACATGTAAAACAGGGTGGGCTATAGTTAAGAAAGAGAGCAAAACCAGTCTCGGTCATTTCTGAATAGCGTTCTTAAAGGTAAAGTCAATGTTACTTACATTCAGTAGTGCTTCTGGCAGTCAGTGGGAAAGTTTGATTTGAAATGCTGTCTTCCTGTTCTTCTGATACCGTTCAGTAAGCATTAAACTCATAAGAGCATGCGTTCCCTTTCAGTTGAAGGTGAGGAACAATTTACACCTGTAAAACTTGAGACTTTGAATAGCTGTATTCAATTTTGTAGGAACCTGTTGTGTCAACCAACAGTTGAACTAGTTTGATTTCAAGAACTCTGTCAACCGCAAAAACGGCAGTTAAGGTTAGAGGGTGGTCTGCATGTAGAACTTTCATTTTCTGTAGACATTATCTTTTTTCACACGTATTCATAGTTGTATGTGCCAGTTATATGGCACGCATCTAAATGACCCACAGGATGCTGGATTATTATTCTGCTTGCTCAGCCCTGAGCTTTATCTTCTGAATCCCAGTGGAATGATGGCTGTCGCTGCCTGGGCTTGGTGGATGTGCCAAGTTCAGAAACCCCAGTTCTGTATTTCTTTTATAAAGGCTCATTCTGGGTTGATGGATGTTAGCTGGCACTGACTGATGAAGGGAAGTTTGAAATGCATGTGTGTGTGATGAATGTTGCCTTTTTAACTATGGAAAAGGACAACAACTTGTTGTAGCAGTCAATGAATTGCAGTTTCTACCTTCTTCAGTATCCAGTGTGCCTGTCTGTGATGTGCTGTGTTGCCACTGGCAGACGGTCTGCATGTGTGTGCCTGGAGAACAGTGTATTGCTGAGTCTTTGGATTCTCTTCATTCTTGGGTTCTTTTCATCTTATTCAAGGATGAAAAGTATTTGACAGTATACTGTGGATTTATGAAAATCTTTTTTTTTTTGCTTTGATTACAATAATTATAGGGTGCTCTGAAAACAGTCATTTGTTCTTGTGTTCTGAGTGCTTCTAGGAGTGTCTCTAGGAAATAAGGCAGACATTCCATTTTAACTTTTTGATGAGTGTTGTGTTTGTTAAATATTATGATAGGAGGAAAAACAAAACAAATCATGTTACTCATTCTTAAAATGTTTTATTTCCCTTTGCCAAGCTTTCGCATAAGAGAAATGTTTGTTAGTCTTCAGTAAAATTTTACTACAAGTTTAGTTAAACCAAAAGGTTATGGTGAAATTTCAGAGATGTAGATGTGATGTCTACAGAAGTGAAACAATATGTTTTGCATCTTGTTTTTGCTTTGTTTATGTTATGTAGGTCCAGACTTCTTATAGCTCATCATTATTCTTTTCTGGCGTGAATGTCAGTAGGATTAGCAGTATTTCATAATACTTAACATAATGCTATTTTTAATAAAATGAAATGGTTACAATCCAATGTAATACAAACATTTTAATATTTTAAACATTTGCCTTTAGAAGTCCTATCTTGGTAGTTACAATATCTAGTTGGCTCTTTAAATTCCAGTTTCCATTCAAAAATATATTTAAAGACTACAAAGGAAAAATACAATACAGTATTTTCTGTAAAGTTCAGAATATTTTGAAATTTTTATGAAATGGGAAATGTTTGCTGAAGTAGAAGTTTATCTGGCAAGAATGTTGAGGTAGCTAAAGGCTAGGCTATAAGTACCTCCCTCTTCTTTTAATTTTTGAGCTTTCTTTGGGTTACTTTAATTTTTTAAATTTATTTGTTAATTCAGGCTGTTGGATTTGCTTGCAATCATTCTGTTGCAAGTATTTAAGTATGATAGAAATGTTGAATTCTTATCCCTTTTTTCCTTTTCAACAACAATTAGCTGTCTCATACTATCGTTTTTCCATACAAAGTTTAAAAAGAAAAAAAAATCTGTGGGGAGGAGAGGAAATGCACAAGTCTGTTTTGTGTAGCTTGATTGCAACACACTTCAAACCATAGCTTAATGGAGAAGCCACGTTGTACAAACATGAGTTGAAAAATGTAAATCTTGGGAAAAACATGGCTCTGACTGTTTTCATTGCAGTACTGTAATGATGTTTGAGTTTTGTAGATGGAAATACCTGTGTAGCTCCAATTATAGTTGATAAAAACCATAGTGGTTTGTGTGCTAAAGGAGTGGCTCGTTTTAGCATTCTTTAAATGTTGTTCAGAGCACTGAAAGAGGGAAGAGAAATCTTCACTGGAATTTTGCAAGTAAATCACCTTTGGTGCCTTTTGAAATTCTTCCAGCCTCCTTTTGTATTATTTTAATCCAACCAGATTAGGAGAGGATATTAACCAAAAGAAAAGCTTAAAAAAAGATATGTTGCTCTGGATGTAGAACATGAGCTTGCTGTGTGCAATTGTAGGATGCTTAATTTTCCCATGCTTGTTGATGAATAAGATACAGGGCTTTTCAGGCTCTTTTTGGGATGCTTTGACTGAGCTTGATTTTTTTTTCACTATTATTTGTGTGTCATTTTTGATGGAATCATAGCACTTAGCTACCATAACAGTACCCCTGAACTTCATTAGTGACTCTAACTCTACCCAAATAACATACTTATGCTCTCATGATAGCATTCCTTACATTGATATAGTTAGGCATTGATCGTGAATAGTCTGGCCTGTGCTGTCTTATAAAATTCCATCAACTGTTTGTTGCCTTGTAGATGCGGAGCACTGCTTTCTCTGTCCCAGTAGGCTGGTCTGCTGGCAGCTGTAAAGCTGGACTTTTGCCTGTGTTTTCTAAAGAAATTCTCAAAAGCATAAATGAAAATTTAATAGTTAGGGAAGGACAACAATAATTCAAAGGCATTTTTTCTGTTTGGTTTGTTTCTTATGTCCTTGTGTCAGCCATTCTATTACATGGATTGATTTCTTTTTTCTCTCCTTTAGAAACCATGTCCAGAGTTCAGTGCTTCTTTCCTGTCCAGAATCACGTTCTGGTGGATCACTGGGTAAGACTCACATGATACATAAAGCAACAGTTAAAGTTAGACGGCATTTCAGGATCCTGCATTCTGAGTTAAATGAGCAATAATCATGCAATACTAACTTTGTTTTGGTTGGTAGTTTTGTAAACAGATTAAATTGATAATGAAAATAAAATAATTGGTCTTTTTTTACTTCCTAATCAAGGGTCTTTGATTTGAATGTTGCTTAATAAATGTTTTTATTGTTTGTCAAAACAATCAGATTTTTTTTATTTGGGAAATATAAAAAGGTAGAAATTATCTGCTGTGTTTAGAAATTAGGGCATTCAGAATTGATAGCTCTTTGTCCAATCCATTCTTTTTTTGTTAGCTGTATGACTTGATTGCATCACATGTTCTTATGTGTTTAAACATAGAAACATGGAAATATATTAGTGTATATTTGTGGTTGGTGCTTGGCCAGAGTTTAAATAGAAAGCTAGATGAAAGGAATGGCTTTATAAAATTAAAGGCTAATAAAGATTTTGCAACTTAGTAGGCATGGGAATGTTAGTCACCTGGCTGATTTTCAAATGAGATCACTTTATCCTTTCTTTTATTCTCCTGAAATTTGAATTCAGTGGCATATCTTGGATCCTTAGATCTTTTGGTTTCTAATTCTCACAGTAAACGACAGGAGGATATCCATTGCTAAACACCATTTTAGTGTCTGAACTTGTGTTGCTACAGGTACTAATTCTTGCATGAATTTTCATGAAGAGCTGGTTTTGTTTTGGGGCTGGATGTCACTCACTGTCTTATAGCATGTATATCTCTAGTATTCTCAAATACATTATGCTAATTCTTTCTAATACAGGTTGATGATTCAGGGTTATCGGAGACCTTTGGAAGCTAAGGATTTGTGGTCATTAAATAAAGAGGACACATCAGAAGAGATAGTGCCAGGTTTGGCTAGAAACTGGGCAAAAGAGTGGGCAAAGACCAAGAGGTAAGTTAGCTATCCTATCAGTGATAAAATTTTCACTAACAAATGAAAATTGATTAGTCAAGAACCATTTTGTTGAAATATTTATGGATTTTGTGTGTGTTCTAAAATGCTGAAAAGGAGGAAATAACTGTGTGGAAGTACATGCTGGAGAATACTGGGGAAGATGCAGCTGAATGCGCTTTGATCCCACCAGCATGGTTTCTCTGTATTGCTCTGATGGAGGCACCTCTGGGAGCTTGGAACAGGGCAATGTTGTAAGGGGTGTGGTGGTCTTACTTGGCTAGTGGCTCCTCTGAGATGCAGAAGTTCAAAAGCTCAAGTTATTCAAGTGCTAGCTCTGGATTTGTCCTTAACTGCATATAGAATAGGAACAAAATGGTGATGGTGGTGTTTTTTTTGTTTGTTTGTTTGTTTTTGTTTTGATGAGTTGCATCAAGTTTTGCTTAGTCTTTCATGATCCAAAGGCAATTACTGTAATTTTTCTTGTGTAGGAGTTCTCCTCCATACATACCCTGCTCCTTAGGAGGGAATATTTTCACACAATCGAACTTTAGCCATGCAATTTAGGAGCTTGGGCTCCCTCTATAGTTAGTGGAGTTCTCTGGAGGGTGGTTCAGGATGTAGAAGTGAGAAGCTTATTTCTTTCCTTTCCCTATATAGGGAGCCTGAACACCTAAGCAAGATGGCTAAAATTAGAAAGACTGCATGCCTGCAGTTTCTGTTCTTTTTTCATCATCTTTTACTGCACCTAAATAGAAGCATCTTTTCATTGAAGGAGGAGTGCTTGCTTTCTTGCAGTGTATTTTTACGTACAGCTTGTCCTCAGAAGTTCGGAAGTATGTAGCTTGATGGAAGCCAGCTGCATGAAATAGATGTGTTCAGCTCATTGGGGATGACTGGGCATAAATCTGACTGCAAACTTTTAACTCCTGTAGTACAGTGAGGCTTCAATTTTGATGAAGGTTCAGCATACTGAATTTTAGAATAATAACATCCTTTTTTATTTGAGTTTAACACAGATTACAACCCTATTCCTCATTCCCCTGGACTGCTATAGGAGAGATTCACAGTAAAACTCAGTTAAACTATAAAGAATTGCGGTGAACAGCTATCTGTGTTCCTGGGACACTTGCTGTTTCTAAAAGAATGATGTAAGACAGGCCATTGAGTTGACTGATATCAGAAATTGTTATCAGCATAGTTGAAGTAAACGTCTGATGGTATACTGCGCATTTTTCCATTTGGTTTTATGCTTGAGTAAAGGCTACCTTGTATACCTTAAATATATTTTAACTCTTATTTCAGGCAACCATTAAACATATTATACTCATCCAAAAAGCAGCAAAAAAGTGACTCAAATGGTGATGTGACAGAAGAGGCTGAAGCTTTGATTATAAAACCATCTCAGAAGAACTACGAGGCATCTTTATTCAAGGTGTTATATAAAACTTTTGGACCATATTTTCTCATGAGTTTCCTGTTTAAAGCAGCACATGATCTCTTGATGTTTACAGGCCCAGAAATTTTGAAGTAAGATCTATTTACGTTATTATTAAATTAAAAATATGTGGACAGATTTTTAAGTATGCTTAAGTCATGCTTTTAAGTATACCAGTCACCATGTGCTTTGCTTCTAGCTAGATCAATGGAGTATAGCTATCATGCAAGTTTTCATGCATGCAGATGACTTTGGCCCGTTGGTTTTAAAATTATAACATCATACGCTAAATTTTTGACATCATAGCTTCCTTTCCGATACTAGGAAGGCCACGCAAGAGCATACTCAGCAATATCAGGACAATTAGTGTATACTTGTAACCTGTGATGATCATGGGACTACTCAGAAATCTAAAGGTTTATATAACCACAAGTCACAGTATGTGAAGCAGCACTGAGCTAAGGCAGTAAGAGAGATTGTATACTTTAAGGTGAGAAGTAGTAAAACAACTAGAAGTAGCTGCATTTGAGTTGGAGGAAATGCAAGAATTTTCAGTATAGCTCCAAGAGAATGCTGTGCATATAAGGCATGTGATATTTTTGTTTTAAAGTACTACATTGTTAGCAGGAGGGGGTGAAGTGTCCTACTATAAAATGATGTCCAGTTTCTAAGGTAGCTTAATTGTTTTATTTAAGTCTGGCATTTTGGGTGCTTGCATGACCCATGAAATGTTTAGAATAATCAAAGTTTGTAACCGCAAAATTTCCTTTTGATTTCATTACATAGCAAGATTGCTAATTCCTCTCTCCACAGATTGCTAATCAACTTTGTAAATGACAAACATGCCCCAGACTGGCAGGGCTACTTTTATACCGGGTTGCTGTTTGTCTGTGCCTGTCTTCAGACACTGATTCTTCACCAGTATTTTCATATTTGCTTTGTAACTGGAATGAGACTCAAAACAGCTATTGTTGGTGTAATTTATCGAAAGGTAAGTGGTTCTTCTAAATATATGATGATGCCACTCAGCAGCTGTGAGAACACGCTGCTTAGATCTGACTAATTAAAGTTGTTAGGAATCAGCCCAGCAGTCTCTTAACTCTTAATAGAAATAAGAGAGTATCTGATTTATAAATAAAAAGCTTTGAGATGAAAACATTTTCAGAATTACTGGTTTCTGGCAACTCTTCCTTCCCACGGGTAAACAAGAAACCTTTTCTCATTTAGACAGCAGGTGAAACTACTTAAATTTGTGCAAAAATTAAGATGTATCTACATTTACAGCTTACTTAGTGACTTAATGGGCAGTACCGCCTTTTCCTGGAGTAATCTGGAACATTTTAGAAAGTTTAGGATTATTTGCTGTATGTGAGAAAAATATGTGACAAGAAGCGAAGATTCTACTTTTTACACTTAAAAGAGAAAAGCAACCCTATACCCCCACAAGCAATAAAAACACCAACCAACCCTATTTGCAAATACCTGTTGCTATTTTTAATTTAACCCGAGTGCTTCTTCCATCAACGCACCTTACACTTTTTTTAAGATGTGCAGGGTAAACAGAACATGAAGCATGAAAAGGATGCTTAAAGATGAAGCTTGGTAAAGCAATTTCAATTCCGTGGAGAAAAAGGAAATGAGTAAGTCTTTTTTCATGTTGTTTTCTTTTTTTTTTTTTTTTTTAAATCCACCTAGGCACTCGTTATCACAAATTCTGCCAGGAAGACTTCTACTGTGGGTGAAATTGTAAATCTAATGTCTGTGGATGCTCAGAGATTCATGGACTTGGCTACCTATATAAATATGATTTGGTCTGCACCCCTCCAGGTGATACTAGCACTGTACTTACTGTGGCGGGTGAGTATTGTATGTGTTGTATGCTGTTTTGAATTTGGTAATGTGCTGTTTCTTATCGTCATGACTTCAGAGAGCTGTTCAGACCACTGGAGTGTTTACAGCAGCATGGATCAAATGCTGTTCAGAATTCTTTCAGAGCTACTTTTTTTCAGTTACCAAGAAGGAAGGCTTTGGATTTGTATAACCTAGTGTATGTGGGTAGGATGCAGAAGGGAGCTATTAATTTTGGAGGGACTGCAACACCTACAGTATCTCATTTATCATGTGATTTAAAGAAAAGTGGTCCTGGCTCTACACTCAGAGTCACCGTATGAGAAGCATGTTTCTAGTCCAGTCACCAGGCTGTCTCTTGCCATTTCTTACTGTCAGTCAGAAGGGTAATGAAATTGATCAAGAAGTTGGTCGTTATCTGCATGGTTCTCTTTGTCAGAACAAAAGACAAATGTTAAAATCTCCCTTGAGCGAAATATACTTCTGTATTCAAGCTACTGATGTATGTCTAAGTTTCAAAAATGAAAGCATGTAAACATAAGTTTAAGTCCATATTGGATCATCATCTTCTTCCCCTAAGCTGCTCTTGAAAAGGGAAGAAGATGCTGAAAAGATATTTCAGAATGCTTTTCTGCACCACATGCAGTGGTTTGACCCTGGATCTTAAAAAATGGTTTTGAATAAATGTTTACAGTTGTGTATTTTTCTCTTCAGAATTTAGGTCCTTCTGTACTGGCAGGTGTGGCTGTTATGATCCTTCTGGTTCCCATAAATGCTGTGATGGCAATGAAGACCAAAACCTATCAGGTAAGAAGCTCTATGTATGTGACAGGGCTTTTAAGAAATGTGCACTGTTCTGTGACTTGTTTCTGAGTAGTGCCCCCTACCTATTTACAGCTTAATAAAGAGAAAGGATAGAAGAGTCAGAAACAATGTGTATGCAAAATAAATGCAAATTAATGTATTTTTCAGCCCTACATCTATAAGTAATCGTCAAAAAATTTTTCAGAAGTTAACAGCAAGGTTAGAAGATTAGCCAGCTTCAAGAAATGCCAGATGTTTAGATTGAAATTAGTTTTTAACTTGCTGCCTAAGAACTCAAGAGGAAACTTGTGCTACTGTTTGCCTAATGAACGTTAAAATGAGTGAAATATTTACATTTCTGGGATGGTGGTTGCAGTGTTGGTGTATCTTTTCTTGCTATTTCTTATTTCTTCCAGGTGGGATGAGGAGAAAGGAGTGTCAGTGGTTGGCTCTTCTTTGGTCATAGTAGATTTTAATTAGAGAGGGTCAGTTTGTTGCAGAGGGTGCATGTGGGCAAATCTAGGCTCAAACTCTTGTGTGTTCTATTGCAAAAACAACCTCCAACAGCTCTGTGCTTTCTGGTAAAAACTTCTCTACTAGCTAAGTTCAATACATTTCCCCTGACATTTGCTAATTTATTTGAATGAAACATTTTATCTCTAGATGTTAATCAGAATGTACCACAGAATTTGTTTCCTATGTGAGGTGGAGCAGGAATAGGTAGTCTGTCACAGCCATGCTGCCCCTGGTAACAGCTGTCTGAGATAGCTGTCCTGGTGCAGTCTGCTAACTGCTGGGTGCTGAGTCAGAACATCGTTTCAGCTTTGCTCAGCCCTTGTTAAAATACTTTCTTCAAAGGTTTCCCTCTTCCTAATGGTCTGTATTCTTTCTGCTGAATAGAAAGCTTTTTGCCTTAGTACACCATCAGGAAGTGATTGATAGTGTTGAAAATGAAGCAAAACCAGGTTTTGTGTAAGGTCAGATGTGAGCTGCAAATCACCGAAGCTTGGTTAGAGTGGCATATTTTTAACTGTGTGTTGTACTTAGAGGAACCTGAGCCCTGAGGTTCTCTGGTACAGAATTAATCACACTTAAACCAGTACCACAATTGTTTTGATCTTGGTTCAGGTTTTTAGTTGTATGAAGCATTCTTTTAATTGGTTTAAAATGTTGTGTTAATTCTGTGTATTTGTTCAGATAGTATTTCAGATTTCCTGCTTGGGAATCTAGTAAGCTTTTGATGCTTATGAGGTAAATTTTGCCATTGCAAAATAAAAGCTGGGAACTCTGTGGATCTGCCAAGTATTGTGCTCTGCTAATTATTTATTGCAATGTTGTTTTTAGAAGGCGCAGATGAAGAGCAAAGACAACAGAATTAAGCTGATGAATGAAATTCTCAACGGGATTAAAGTTCTGAAACTTTATGCTTGGGAATTAGCCTTCAGAGAGAAGGTATTAGAGATCAGGCAGAAAGAGCTCAAAGTCCTAAAAAAATCTGCTTACCTTGCTGCGATGGCTACCTTCACTTGGGTTTGTGCTCCTTTTTTGGTAAGTGAAACAAATCTGCAGGTCTGTTCTCCTGTTTGGGATCATGCTTTCCAAAGCAGTACTTGAGAACTTGTTCTTGTTTTGTTTTGTAATGAATGGAAAAGTAGGAAAACTTCCACAGCACTCTATGAAAAGGCTCTTCTGTTTTCTTTGGATATTAGTGAGATCCATGTTGAATGTATCTTAAGAGTTAATGACTGAATTATTTAAAAATAAAAACTATTTTTTCCCTGCTCCTTCTATCTTCGCTGGTATTCTCGAGGGACCTAGGATTAAAAGCACTGTCAGATTAAGAAGAAATTACTGAAGTGCACAGTGCCATACTGGTGGTAGCTGTGCTCAACAACAAAGAAAAAGTTCCCTTGTTTCAGTATGTTTCTGAAAGCAGCAGATCCTTGGATAAGAGTTCTAGATCTAATGGAACATTGCATGCCAAATGTGCCTCTGGCCTGGGTTCTCCCCACATCTATTTAGGAACAATGTGGAGAGGTAAAGCCATTGCATAGCCTGCTATTGCTTTAAATTCCTATTTTAAAAAAAAATATTCTTGATATGTGAAACATCTCCACTGTGTTTGTGGCTAGCTTACATTCAAACTAATAAAAGAGAGAGAAGGGTGAGATCACATCAAAGTTGCTTCAGACCCTATTAGAACAATGGGCCAGGGCTCTTGTACGCAGAAGCAAATAGAGGCCATGACTACATTAGGATAAAATATGTGCTGCTCCAGTTGAAGGTGTTTAAGCGTACTTTCCAGTCTCAGATTCCTTCCCTGCAAATATTATGTAGTGTTTACATTATGTTCTGGGCATGATGAAAGGCAGAAGAAGCAGTGCCCTGGATAGAAAATATCAGCAGCATTCTTAAGCGAATGCTTTTCTAAAAGAAGTCTGAGATGGTTTTAATATAAATACATTATTAAATGAAGTTTCTAAATAAAACCATGCATGTGGACTCCTTAATGCTGTTATTCAGAGTCTGAGATGAGTTCCCCTAATGAGTAGCCCTGTTTCAGTGCACATTGTGTATGTTGTGAAGGTCCTGAACCTTAGAGGGTTTGCCACTGGGATAGAATCAGTACAGACCAAAGTACAAGACTGCTGTTTTGCTGTTTAACATGCAGTTTTCCAGATTTTTATTCTCCAGTAAATATTCCTCTAAGCTTCTGATTAAAGAATTATGCAGGTGTCTATTTGAAAGCACTTTTGATGTGCGTGATATTTTCTTCTACTCCTTCTCCTGTTTCAATGGCAGAATGCATTGTTTAGTAATGGTGTCAGGGAGCTATTCGCTGTGCAGTACCTCCAGGTGCTGCTGTCTGTACTGATAAGGGTGTATTTCAGACTAATTGTTGGTAACACAAGAGTGCAGGCATGCTGCTTCTGAAGTTATTCTTTGGAGCCTGTCTTGTTTTTGATCTCTCTGGGAGGGCTTTCTCCCTGGGATATGTGTGTCCGAACTAAGGATTGTACAAACAAGCTACTGTACCAGACACAGCTGAGTCAGCCGCCCTGAGAAGAACAATACATGGCTTCACAGCAGTTAGATTTTAAACATAAATACAAATGTCTTAAGTGGATGCTGTGCTTAGAGGAGACTCCTCTGGAGGCATTTGAGCTAATGGCCTCAAGTCTTGAGGGAGAGGGTCACCAGTAGTTAGACAACCATGTTTTCTTGCCTTGTTTTCTTCTTCTGTCAATGTGTGTGAAAGAGTTATTATCTACTGAAGTATGAGTGTTCTTACCATGGAAGAAACGGCTGTGAAGGGAATTGACCTGCAAGTGAAAATTCTGTGAGATAGGGAGGTGTTGTGCTGTTTTTATTTGGCTTAACTTAGTTTACTTTAGTTTTATTGCAACTTAAACAACATACTTTTAAAGAATGTAAATAACTGTATAAAATTATTTTTATACCTTATGATTGATGATAGCAGTGGTTCAATGTCATTTTTTTGTTCAGCAGGGATCTTAAACTTTTCTGTTGTGAACTGTCTGGGTACTGTAAGGCTTACCCTTTATAATGCAGTAATATTTAAAGTTTCTTAGAATATCTGTCCAGGATAAAGAGGGCTGTACTTTGCAATCTAGGGTTGTGGTAGTCCCTACAAAATATAAAATGAGCTAGCAATGGGTTATTTTTCAGTATACAGGTGTGATCGGTCCTAGTGTCTGGTACAAAGGGGAGTGACTTCTTTCTGAATTAAATGAAACAAAGGCTAGCAATAGTTCCTTTCCTTCCCTTCTGCAGGGTGACCACAAGCACTAGGTCATTTGTGACTTCACCTTTGCTGTGTGAAGAAAGTGAAGGCTTGGCACCTTCTCAGAAGTTTTCCAAGAGGCACCATCAACTTCTTTTACAACAATACATTAAAATCAAATGTTTGTTTTGCAAAAAGCGTTACCAGGAACAAGAAATTTATCAGAGCATTGCTCTTTCCTTGATTTACAGATCTCTGATTCTGGTTGTCACTGTATGTTTCTTGAGTTAGTGGCTTTAAAAAAAAGTAACCCTTGCTGTAACCATTACACTTTGTGTTTCAGGTTGCCTTGTCCACGTTTGCTGTGTATGTCAAAATAGACAAGAACAACGTCTTGGATGCTCAGAAGGCATTTGTATCCCTAGCTTTATTCAACATCCTCAGGTTTCCACTGAACATGCTTCCTATGGTTATCAGCAGCATAGTAGAAGTAAGATTTCAGTTGTTAACAAGTTTTTCTGTGCAGAAATAGTCATTGGATGGAAAGATTACGTTTCTGTGCTTAGAGAAAGTCCTCTGGTGAAAATCAGTAACCACAGTAAAGGAGCTTTGCATTTCTTGTGTAGTGAATGCTATAAAAGCAAAATTCTCAATCTGAGGTACAGTAATAGCGAGTGTTCCTGATATCAGTCATATTTCTTGTGGTCTGGGAAATGCAAGCTTACTGCCTGTCCAAGAAACAATACAGTGGTTTTAAGGAGGGATGTGTAAAAATGATTAAATATATACATGGTGTAAAACACCACTCTTAACTATAATGAACAGAATATAAGAGAGTTTTGCATCTCTTTTCCATGTAGGCCAGTGTGTCCTTGAAGCGCCTTAGGGTGTTTCTGTCACATGAAGAGTTAGATCCAGACAGCATAATCAGGCGTCCCACCACAGATGGTGAGTTTCAGTACTGTTGGAAAAATTTGAAGATTTTGGGTGGTTCTGCAGTATTTCTTCTGCTTTTCTGTAACAAATGTACTGCATCTTGCTGGATTTCACTGATTTCAGCCAGAAAGCAAAATGGGGGGGGGGGGGCTGTAAAATTGAATAAATGACTTGTTGGACAGTTTCAAATATACCCATTTGAAAGTTAAGGGGATGAGAATTAACGCTGTCCCCAAACCCACTATTCTTGAGATAAAGCAATTGTATGCCACTTCAGCACCTTTGAAGGAGAAAAGGTAAGTTCCAGTTCTGGCAAATGCCTCCACTTTATTTTGTGCAGAGAGCATTACTCCGAGCTGTACTACATCTAGTACTGCTGCTGTGGTTATGTAGGGCTGTTGGACAAAGATGAGTGTGAAGGCAGGCCTACTGAAAAGCCAACACCCTTTTGTCTTGCAAGACAAACATTGATTTAACGATGTCAGTCACTTCTAAACGTTTTTTTTCCTTCCTTATTACAAAGATAGTGAAATCCCCAGTCCTTCCTCTCGTGGTTAGCTGAACTATGACTTCAGACGCTTGGTTTTCCTGTAAGCAGTCATCTGATGTATTTTTTTCTCATCTTCCTTCTGGGAATATCTCGTCCCCTTTCTCAGGTGATAACCAGTACTATACCTCACTCACAAATCTTTAGATAGGGTTTAATGGATTTTTAAAATAAATTCTATCCATGATGGGTTGTACTTGTATTGACTCAAACTTATGTCTAGCATAAGTATTTCTTGCCTTCTGGACTTGCTCTAAGTGGGGAAAAAAAAATTGCCCAGAGAGGCAGTGGATGAACACTCCCTGGAAGTGTTCAAGGCCAGGCTGGATGGGACTTTGAACAACCTGATCTAGCAGAATGTATCCCTGTCCATTGGCAGGGTGGCTGGAACTAGATGATCTTTAAAAGTCTATTCGAACCTAAATTGTTCTAACTCCCTCAACACTGGTTTTGGTCAAAGTTATTTTATTTGGTAGTTTGACTTCTTTTCCCCTATATCGTGGTAATTCTGCTTTCTGCGTAGAAGCATCAGTTGAGCTGATCTTCCCCTTGAAGCACAAGTCAGGTTGAGGCTGCTTTGTTTTCGTGAACTGACTTTGAAGTACTGCAGCGGAGTTGCTAGGTAAAGGAGATGGCTGAATTAGTCAGGATCTTACAGCTGGCATTCATGTACTTCCTGGTTACTAAAGATGTGTAACTTCAGACTCTCTGCTGAGGGTAGACTTACCATTCTTACCATGCTTACTTTTCTGCTTTGACTGATAGAACACAAGCTTCTGGTAAGCAGCAGGTTATTGTTCTGCTACAAAGGTAGCTTTATACCTCTGCTTCTGTGTACTTAGATTTACTTCTGTGACATGATTCAGAGCGTACAGTTTAGTGGCTTGCTTTGACACTTGTGTAAATACACTTTTTCTGTTCATCAGCAGAAGGAAGTATTATTGTAAAGAATGCAACATTTAGCTGGTCCAGAAATGATCCTCCTTCACTGAATAGGTAAGAATTGGTACTCTTTGTTTTACTCTGTATTTGTGCTGAATCATAGGCTATCTGTATTTAAATTAGAAAGTCTATATGCAGAAGAGTTTTTTTCCTTAAAGGAACAGGAAAACAAATAACATTTATATTTAACGTTATATATGTGTGTTTTTATATGTATATAATATACTGTATTTTATGCAGGGACTTCATGAACTAGAGGAGTTTGCAGTGTTGAGTTTGAAATGCAAAGGGTGGTAGCAAGAGGTATAGTGGGAGGAGAGAAAGCTTTAGAGATTTCAAGCTCTTGCTAGAGGCTGCAGATGGGATGAGCTCCATCTAGAGGATGCAATTAGCTTGTCCCCTCTTAATTATCCCTAGTCCCTTACATCTGCACTATGTCCTCAGAGCCTACCTTTAAAAATCCTGTCCTCTCTGAACTGTAGCAATCCTTGATTCCTTTGCTGGAGAAAACCAGTGAAGAACATTGTACATAGTGTGACTACCAAAGTAACAGAGGTGATAGAGCTACCAGCCCTGTCTTCCCAGTGTTCCACCCACTTCTTTCATTTTGGCTGATCTCGGGTTTTAAATTGCATGTCCTTTCAGGCAAGGGTGCTATTTGGGGAACATCCATTTGTATTTACATTTCTGCTTACGGAAAATTTAAGAGAAATATTTGAAGTGACTATTTTTTTTTCTTGATGACTATCACATATCAAGATGCTATGTCCTAAGTATAAGAAGAGCTGTGTGAGTTCTGAAAGAAAGGTTTGCATTTTCAAGTAGTTTAAGTTCATGTGCTGTGTCAGCATTTGCAGTGGGTGTTTGCATTGCATCTGGCTTTATATGGGCTGTTCAATGATTGTTTAACTACTGGGGTGTGCCAGCAAGCAAGGCTGAATTATGTACACTTTAATTTCAGCATCAACTTCACTGTTCCTGAAGGCTCCCTGATAGCTGTTGTTGGCCAAGTTGGCTGTGGAAAGTCTTCATTGCTGTCTGCATTACTGGGGGAGATGGACAAAAAGGAAGGCCATGTGGTTGTTAAGGTGTGATGTCTGAATAATTGTTCTGCTACTTGTGGGTATTGCCAAAGGGATTCTGGACTTGCAAATGATGTGAAGAGGGGAAGAGAGCCTTTCAAAGGAATGCACTTATTGCCTGATTCCCTAGCAACTATGTTTATGCCTTATCCTACATTCTCTCAAGAGTTGATCCAACAGCCTCTAAATCTGGCAGTTTCAGATTTAGCCAAATATGTACAATGATAGAAGTCTCAAAGATGATTATTCTGTTGAGTTTCGCTGGCAGCCAGGTATGGGAGAGAGACTATTACACATACTCCAGCATGAGGAGGAGCGGTATTAATTCATATTTTCTTAGACATCAGAGAGTTGTTGGATAAGGTTACAAACATGGGTAGAGATGTTTTTTGAGAGCAAAACAAATAAATCTTACGTTAAAAAAAATGCACATTTGGTCATCTCCAAAATTGCTCTGGAAAAACTAAAGTGAGAAATGAATCACTGTTTATCAGTGCAGACAGAAGGCCAAACCATTCTTCAAAGCAAAATACTTTGCAGCAGCTGAGTCTCTTCCTCTGAAGTGACTTTTTGTATAAGAACATCTTTCCCTGCTTTCAGTAGAAATCTCTTGGCAGGGACGCCATTGTTAATCTCTTCTGCATTCCAGATTAAATTGTTTTACAGTGAACAGAATTTATAACTGTATGAAAGAACAAAGCCATAATAACTTCTGACATTCAATAATTGTGTGAATATTCTCTAAACAAATATTTCCTCTAAGGCTGTTAGAGAATCATGTTTTATTCGAAGTCTTTTATTTTCCACCAATGCACTTTGTTACGTTCACATGTAGAGGGGATTACAAAAATATGTTGGAGGAGGCACCACCCCAAGAGCACACACTTTGTCTGTGTGGCTCCATAACGACCACAGGCAATTTGTGAATTAATGAGGACTGCCAGCATCACAAAGCCCTGCTGTGCTTTGACTTCATGCAGGCTTTTAGTCTGAAGTACTGAATAAGGATTTTTTTTTTCCTTGCAGGGCTCAGTAGCCTATGTTCCTCAGCAAGCCTGGGTCCAAAATGCGACTCTGAAAGATAATATTATTTTTGGGAGAGAGATGAATGAGAGCCGGTACAAGCGTGTGATTGAGGCTTGTGCACTCCTGCCTGATATAGAGATTCTTCCTACGGGAGACAGAACAGAAATCGGAGAAAAGGTATTTAAGTACCTGCTCTACCACAACAGTGTTATTGCCTGTAGATAAGGCCTTGTGACTTCTGTCCTACTTTCTCTTAAAGTTGTGTTGAATTGAAAGCATTCAGAATAGAAATCCTCTAGAGTAACAGGAAAACTTGAACAGTCTGTTTTCTTTGTCTTTAATACTCCAAGGGGAGGAAACTTTTTCTTAATTAGAAAAGTAAAAGCATCTTACAATGCTTGTTTTTAAAAAGCTCTGAGTTGTCATGGTCATAGAGCATAAAAATATATGTAAGCAGGAAGAGAATAATCTTCTTAACACTTCAAGTGGGGCTTTTTGTTTGTTTTTGTTTGGTTTGTGTCGTCGTTTTAAATGAAGCAATACCCAAGGTGGCCCTTGGTTGTACAAGTGCGCAGTGTGGGATTTAGAAACTTGCTAAATGATTCAGTGCTCTGGTGTGCAAGCAGGACCAGGTGTCCCCTAAACACGTGGCCAGCAGCCTGTATGTGTATGTAACCTGCTTGGCATTCTGCTAAGCTGATGCTCTGCAGAGGATAGGAAGGGAAATGCAGGGACATGTGCTGTGCCTGCTGACTGGTTCTCCATGGGGTATAGCTGCCTACCGACAGCCCCAGGTCCAGAGTGAGGCAAGAGAACAGCTTTTATTTTCCTTACAGGAAACTTGGGTGGTCAGCAGGCCAACCAAATTGTAGGCTGCTCTTAGAGTGTGGGTGTTTTTTTTTTTTGTTTTTGGTAAGATCAGAGTCAGACCTGCAGAAATATGACCGAGAAGAAAAGTAGCCTCAGAATGTACAGAATTAGGTGTGTCTGGTCTAGGTTAATTCCTTGCAAGACTAGTAAACAATGCTTTTTTTTTTTTTTCCTAGTCCCTCATTGACAGCAATAACTTAGAGATGTGCTCCTTTCTAAGAGGGAATTTTAACTGTGATTGTTCATGCTACATTAGTAAATAGTTTGTGATACAGATCTGTTTCAGACAATGGTGAAATTTTTCTGATTTGCATAAATCTCCCATGACTTTTTTCTTTCAAAACTACAGTAAGGCATCTCTTTTTAGCTGTAAATAAAGGATCTTATTGTCTTGTTTCCCCAGGGTGTCAATTTGTCTGGAGGACAGAAACAGAGAGTCAGTCTTGCTCGGGCAGTTTACTGTAACGCAGATGTCTATTTATTTGATGATCCTCTATCAGCTGTTGATGCGCATGTTGGGAAACATATTTTTGAAAAAGTTATTGGACCAAAAGGAATCCTGAAAAATAAAGTACGTGATAATATAACACCTAGTCTCTGGGGAATGATTTGTTTTTCTTTGCTAAATTGAAATGATTCCAACTTTGTCAAGTTCAGTCTTCAGACTTTGGTTTTAAAAATCAGAAAAATTAAAAGATTCTCCTGACTTTTTTTTTTCTTTTTTAAGGACTTTTATTACAAAAATAGTGTTATTGTATAATATTGTTTGGTTTCTCTAATCAAAATTAAATGAAAGAGAAGTTCAAAGACAAGAGCAGTCATTTTTCTTAAAAATGCTCCATGTGAGTCCATAGTTATTACTGTATTGTGCCCAGCATTCAAGCTGCGAGGACAGAAGTTTAACCATTGTATTTACCAGTTTGAGATACTAGAATAACTTTTTTTTTTCTTTTACTATGTAGACACGGGTTTTGGTAACCCATGCAGTCAACTATCTGCCCCAAGTGGATACAATTCTGGTAATGAGTGATGGAAAAATCTCTGAGATGGGCTCTTACCAGGAGCTGCTGAAGCAAGATGGAGCTTTTGCGGAGTTTCTTCGTACGTACGCTAATGCTGAACAAAGCATGGAGAACAGCGGTAAGCTTGCAAATAGATCCTCTTTTGGATAAGCTGATAAGTGGCATGTAAAGGGAGTCATGGTAAAGGGAAAACACTGATTGTACTGGTCGTGGAAGGAAAGTTAAAGGAAGCTGCTATTTCTTGTGATAAACCTCTAGAAACCTATAGATTTAGATGTTTTTAGAGGGCATTGAAGGTTGCGAGGTGAATGCACATTCTTTCTTAAATGTGGAGCAGTTCTGTAGTGAAATTCATGTTGTAGCAAAATTAAGTGGTTGTGAGGTCAAGTAGGAGTCAGCAGGGGTTTATACACATTTCCTTCTGATTCTTTATACAGATAATTGCTTTGGGGATGGGGAAGAGGATGAAGCAGCTCAATTTTTTTTTTTTTTTGCTGACACCTCTTCCTTCTGCTTTTCAAACAGCTGTAAAGCTGTACTGGGGTAGGAATTTTTTTTTCCTCCTGCAGATAGATGTGGATTTTAATAGAGGAACTTAGCTGCCTTCAGCTTGTTCTCTTCAGTGGCTTGCCTGTTGTGGTTTTCTAATATCTTCCACATGTGAACGCGGAAGTGTGAAGGGTGTTTGCAAGGGTGCTTGTATAGTGCTGGCTGGGGTGTAGTTGTTGGTATGTGCTTGAAGCCAGTTTGCTAGCAAATACCTGTTGCTGGATGCTGAAGAGCAGGCTTTCCAGAAAGAGACTGAATCCACTTTTTACCTTCTCCTTCCTTTTGGAAAACCCTTGGTTCCTACCCATTCTCTAGAGGGGAAAGCAGTGGCAATTTTTAATTGTACTCCTCAAATGCCTGCCACAGGAGACAACAGAAGTGGTGCCAAATTGAGCTGCGAAGCACTGAAGAGGTGATGGATGGCTGCCTTCGGCAAGGAGCTGCTCTAGATCGTGGTGTAAAAGTGCACGGTGTGAGGGCTGTGATGGTCTGCTTTATTCTCTGAGGCTGTCCTCTTCTATCCAGGCTGGCAACAGAGACTGCACTTGGAGGCTGTGAATGAGCAGTCTCTCCTGGATGTGCAGGGCTTCCTTGCACACATGCTGCTCCCCAACAGGGGGTTTGATGTGAGGGTGATGTGTTGAGCTCAAGGTCAGGATGCCCTGCTGTAGGCTAGCCTTTATCTCGGAAAGGTCACTTGGTACGTGTCAGATGTCACTTCACAAGTTGGGATGCTGGTTTGGGTGGGCGTTGTCTGTGAGCAGCAATTATTGCTCTATGGCTGGGGTCTCCCACTGTGAGGAGTATTATGGGAAGAGATTTTGGAAGCAAAATCTGGCTGCTGCTGCTCAGGGACTGGCTCGGCATTAGTTCGCTGGTAGTGAGCAATTGCATTGTGCATCGCTTGTTTTGTCCACTTCATTTCTTTCTTACTAAATTGTTTTTATCTCAACCCCTGAGCTCTTGTAATTTTACTTTTTTTTTTTTCCTTCTCTTTTTCCCAATTCTCTCTTCCATCCCACTGCAGAGGTGTGGAGTGAGCAAACTGTGGTGCCTAGCTGCCTGCCAGTTAAGCCACAACAATTTCCCTCCTTTAATAGCCTTGTTCTTTTAGCCTCTTTTACTCCTCTTTCCAAGTACATGCTACTTGTTGAAGTCTTCACATTCAATGAAGTTATTTTTCTATCCCATTGCTTTACCAAATCTTCTCTTGGAAAGTGAGCCAGTGCTTTATCTTCTGCTACACTTGTCTGCAGTTGTCTAACACAAGGCACTTCAATATGACCCTGGTGATTCAGAAAGAATTGTCATATCACAGCAAACTTATTTCTCAGTTTTGGTTGAGTGATCTTCTGCCAATAGTAAAAAGTGAAAAATAGGGTGTTATTTGTCTGGCTCACAGGGATAATATTTATCAGATATATAAAAGACTGCTAAATATTATTTAAAAACACAGTTTGTTAGATAAATGCAGAACAAGCTGTGATGAGAGCCAGTCAGAGCTAGCTGGAGGGGAGCTGCATGCCTGCTTTAAAGAGGGGGGGACCACAAGAACACAGGAGGCTGTCTCTGACGCTACATCTTGGCAGCCTGCAAACATTGCTGGAGCTAAACAGAAAACTATGGGTTGGTGCTTTCTGGCAGGAATACATCCTGCTTTCTGCAAGGCTGGGGAAAACCTTTTGTTCTCCCAGGCCTCTGAGTTGGGGCTGTGAGCCCTCTCCCTGTTACCTCCCAGCTCTTTTCTCCCTTGGGGATTCCTGAGGATTACCTGCTTCTCTCCCATCCTCAGCTTCAGTGTTTTTTCTGTGCATGGGAGAATGCTCGCTCTGGAAAGTTGCCCCCACCCGAATCTGCAGGATGACTGGGGAGGTGAGCTGCCCCTTCTTCTCCCTTGATGCAGAAGGCAATGGCAGCAACAGGGGATGCAGCATGGAGCACTGCTGCATTCACTTGTGAATAAAAGAAATAGATGCCTTGCTGTGTCTACAGAGTGTAATCTTCTCCAAAGCAACTGGAACTACCTGTAAGTGTATTTGCACAAAAAAGCACATAAATTCATCTTGCTTTTAGCAGTTGTTCCATTCTCTGGATTTAATGTGGCTGACTTGGTGATGCCAGTGCAATTCTTGGCAGTGTGGGTTGTGTGGAGTCGTAGCCTGCCCCTGCCTGCTGTGAGCACGCCTGCCCCTTCCAGGCTGACAGCTCTTCCTGCAAAACAGGAAAAACAAATGGGTGTTTTAGGACTACCTGTCTTATGACCATCCATCCCTCAGCTCCCATACGAACTGAAGTACTGGATGCAGCCTTTTGTTTTAAGGAGCACAGGGATAGGGATTTTGCTGTTTTTTCCAGATGGCTTCACCATAAACTTCAGTTTGTTCTTGCAAAGCCTGGAGTTATTTTTAACATGTTTGTGGGGAGTAAAAGTGGTAAAAATTACCAGAACCAGACCACAAGGTTGAAATATTTTTAACTGTGGTTTACCTTTGGTCTTAACTACAGTGCCTGAAAGATGAAGTGTACAGCACAATTAAATCTAAATCTGCATTGCAATCTGTAGGCTGTACTTGATAGAGAGCAATGTGGGTTTAGGCCATCTCCCCAGCATTTGGCTCTGTGACTCTCAGCTCCGTTTTTATATCAGGATTGTCAGTAGAACAGGCTGACTTGGCTTCGGTGTGGAGAGAAAAGGGAGTAAAAGTACTCTGAGAACTGTTAAGGGTCTGGCCTGTAGGGCTTAGATCTTGTATGTTTTAAAAGGAACTTTTTTGATCTGTCACTTGTAGGCATTAAATTTGAAAGTCTTTTTTTTTTTTCCCCCTTACCTTTTGTGGACTTGATTCCCCAAGTTCCAGCTGTTGCCTCGCGCAAAGTTGAAATCTGAGCAGTGGAAAACGTGAATCTGATTGACAGAGCCTTGTTTGGCTTCTGTAAAATTGTCTGTTTTCCCCCTTACAGCTGCAATTGATAAATAATGTAAAAAGTGCTAAGTTTGAAGATAGCTTCCTTGTTCATTATTTTTGTATTATAAATGAGGTAGTAGTGTGTGTTTCATAATAAACATGGCCACTTTTGCATTATGGACTGGGGTTTTGCATCAGCAAAGGAAAGCGTTACGCCTTCACGATCAGTGCTGTCTCCCAGTAAAGCCCAGCACACCTGTATTTTGGGGCTCAGCCTCTTTATAACAGCGTAAAGCTGAGTTGGGCTCAACAGCACTACAATTGGTAGTTAGGATAGCTTGTTCCAGTGCCCTTCGGTAGGGCTAGGTGCTTCTCTCATTTTTGACTGCTTCTCTACATTTTGACTCCATGCAAGGCAAGAGTTAAATAGTGAGAAGTTCCAAATGCTGGGGAGTCAACCCCAGTGGTCATTTGGGAAGCACCTGCCTGGCTCAGGAAATAACCTCCCTTCCTCTTAATTCATCTGCTAGCAAAATGCAGCTCTTCTCTTTCATAAGGTAAAAGCTTTGCAGTCTCCAGATGGCAGAAGAAAATGCTGATTCAAGATGAGTGCTGGTAGAAGCTTGGAAGAGGGGAGTATCCCCCTGGTCCTTACTAATCTGCCCTTGCGGGGTGGCGATTGGTAACCACACAGGAAGTCTTTGCTGCCACAGGTCTCCTCTCACAGCAGTTCTGTACCTAAAGCAAGACAGTAGCAGAACACTTTTTAACCCCCCATTAATGTGTGTCTTGAAGGAAGTTTTGTGATCTGTCACTTGCAGCCACATGGTGAATTTTTTTCCTCAAAGTTGCCTTTTTATGGTTTAAAGCAAGAGGTGGGATTAGAAGGAGATCCATTTCAGTAAATTTGATCCTGCCTTGGGCTTCTGTATGTCTTTGTAGTTTAGGCCATGCTACTTTTATGCATTTGTGCTTGTAAAGGTTGAAAACTGGTTGTGTGTCTTCTGGAAAAAGTTAATTATTATGCTTTTAGACTCAGATCCTTCGTTAGAAGGAACGATTCAACCTCTGGAGACAGGTAACTACTTTTTTGCCTTGGGTTTTTACTAGTGCTTGTAGTGGAGCAATGCAAGTAGCTGAACTTTACAGAAGAGATTGAGTCGTTATTAGAACTTGAGCTACATAACATAAGGCATTGGCTTGGGTTGCATGTTACTCGTTTCTATGCTACTACAATAACTGGAGTGTCAATTTGTCGATAACTCATGCTAGCAGTGTATCTTTATCTTACTTTCACGAGCAAGCTTTGAATAACCTTTAAAGGTGCATCTCCCCCTCTGGATTTAGGAGTGTAGTGAGTGTACCCCGAGAGGGAGCACTCAGGATTGATCCCTGGAGGTTCCTTTTGTTCTCGTATGGGTATTCACACCCTATCGCTGTTCCCTATGCACCTGTTACACCTTAGGTGCATGCACCAGATTTACTATGGCAATCTTTAGTACTTTTCTCTCAAAAGAGGTAAACGCAGTATAAGCGTGAAACCTTTGTAGCCTGCAAGAAGGAATCAAATGTAAGAACTGTTAAAGGAGGAAGGTTTACTTGTGGTTTTGCTTTTGTTCACGTGGGTTTAGAGCTTCAGTGACGCTGAAATCCTTGCTGTTCCCATATGAGAGCCCTTCAGAAGAAAATGTATCAAGTGCTTCAAATAACAGTCTCGTATTTGTTTGGTCTTATTCATATAATTAAAATAAGAACTAAGTCATTGAAGCTTTCCCTTTTTGTCATTGTCAGTGTTAGGAAATGATGACATAACTCAAACCTAGGAATTTTGTTCGTGACAATGTATTACGCTGAACTGAATTTGTAAGAGAAAGCTTAATAATTCAGGGTGACAGGTTTTGTGAAGTGTTAAGCAATTTGATGTGTGTTCTACATCTTGTTACAAATGGGGTAAAAAAACTTGTTTTTCTTCAGTGACATTCATAGAAACATCTCTGCCTAAATGAATCTGATTTCCTATGGTTGCTTAAAAACAGGGGAGTTCTGTATCCTTGCTTCCTGCCTTGTTTTGAAGGAAGGCTCGAAGTTAATGTCACCTGCCATCTGTTCATATAGCTGCACTCCATTTGCTAGAGTGTCATCTTACTGTTTTGTGAAATGAAAATAATTAACAGTATTAACAATGTGGTTTGCAAAACAGAAGATGGTTGGAGTGGTTTTTTTCACCATGAGTCATAGCGTGACTTGGTATTGTGTGCTTTAACATCAAGTATATTCTCATAATTATGTTAAGTTGTTATTGCTGACCTACATTTGGTAGCAAAATAGAAACATAAATATTCCTTGTCTTGTCAACTAATCCTGTTGGGGGTGGAATTATGTTGATTTGCTCATCTAATCAATTATCTGTTAGCATATGTAAATACTCAGTTGTGTTCTCCCCTTTGTTTGCACACTGGGGCTGCACCTGGCATTTTCAATTGTAATTAAACCTTTATGTCTCTTCCTACCATTTTCATATTTAATTTACTTTCTGTTTTGTTTCCCCCCCCCCCCAGATGCAAATAGTCCATCTGGAAAGGAAGGAAAGCCTGTAGAAAACGGAGTGATTGTGAATGAAGCCCCTGGAAAGTTGATGCATAGGTGTGCACTCTCTTTTTTTCTTTTTTTTTTTGTTGTTTTAATTTTCTGTCCTTTTACTCAGACGTGGATAAACAGTAACTTGGTATTTATATTATTTGTGGGAGGAAAATCTATCATGCCACGCACAGCAGCCTGAAAGGGGTGAGGTTGGTGCTGATCCATGGCTCAAGGTGCAGCCAGTAGTGAGGCTGAAGATGCCTTCCCAGCAAGCATACGCACACACATAGCATGGATATGCATGACAGGCCACGCGGCTCAAACATTTAGAGCAACCACACAAAGGAAAGGGCACCAATGACCTCATCCAGTTCCCCTCTCTGGCTGAGCAGGATGCAGGTTCACAAGTCAGAATGTATTACATATATGTACAAGGTGGATCCCTCCCGTAGCTGAGCTCAAACAGTTTGCTTAGCAGCTGCTGCTGGATCCCAGCCATCCATCCATTTGCTAAGCCCCTGAGGCTGCAGCCCTGCTCCTGCTGCTGGTACAGGCTGTCTTGCATATGTGCATACAGGGATGGCTAGGATGTCCATGGTCCCACAGCTGACCCGTTTTTGCTCCTCTGGGCTTGTGTAAATGGGCCTTTGATGGGCTGATGGTTCCTGTGGTGGCCCTGGGAGTCGTTCAGAAGGTTGCTTTTCTGCCATTGTCTTCCTGAGCTCCTTTGTGGGTGTGCAGAGGAGCACCTACCATATGACCTAGCAGTATTAATTTATTGGAAGAAATATTTACCTACAGCTGCAATATACACGTGCTCCATTTTAGTACTTCAGAGTTTGCACTTGTGGTTCTTGGCTGACCTTGAAGTTTCTAGTCTCAGCCAATTGCTGTGTGCAGCTTGGTATCCCAGCCCCTGCACAGTGTGGCACTGACAATTGCTGTTGAAGAAGTCTTCCAGTCTTGGGTGTTCTCACCTCAGAGCACTGTAAGCGCATTTGTTAGATATGCATGGAATTTGCACGGTTTGGTGTGGAAGGCAACTCAATTAACGCAGCCTGGAGCGGAACACCTTGGCATGGTTTTACCAGGTATATAAAGTTAATCTAAAGACAAATACACTCCTTTCTCTTATCACGGTGACTTACTCTCAGGCTACTCAGCTTTCCATGCGCAGAAACCATTGCATTGTTATGAGATACCATGGATTTGGCTCACATAAAGTGGCGAGTACTGTGTGGTCTACACTGCTTTTAGTAGTCTTTGCAAGGGTTTGACCACTGACAGGTAGCAAGTAGTGCTATGTGGGCCTTTACCCTGACATAATACAGCTGCTGTTAACACTTGAGTGAGCCCCAAGGCAATCACTGACACTACCTTCCCAAAATCATTTTACAGCCAATGCCTTATTCTTCTGGTACTCTAGGAATACTGTGTTTCTGGAAGGTAATGAGTGCCTGGGAGTAAAATTGCCTGTTTTGTTGCCTGTGGTGGTAAAATTTTAGCATTTTAACAGCAGTACTGTTTATGACGATGTTGATGTTCACCATGGCATTTTTCTTTCTGGAGTTTGATCGTTCAACCAAGATCTATTTGTGTGCCTAACCAGTTAGCTTGTATCTGGAAATGAGTACTTGAGAAGTGAGTGCCAGGAGGATTAGGAGCGTGCAGTTGGGGGGGGGGGTCAGAAGCAGTGGTCATCACTTTCCAGATGATGGCTATTAGGAGATAGATTATCACCAGACTAATGCAAGCTAGTGACTTGTAGCCATAGGCTGTCGAGGTCTATTTGTGAAGCAGACACTTGGCCTGTATTTTCCAAGACTAAAAATAAGTATTTGTAACAGGCAGCTCAGCAACTCTTCAACATATAGCAGAGAGACTGGGAAGTCACAGCACCACAGCAGCACAGCAGAGCTGCAGAAGCCACTTGCAGAAAAGAATTCCTGGAAATTGACAGAGGCTGACACAGCAAAGACCGGGAGGGTAAGGTCTCCTGTTCCCACTTCCTGCATTCTCTTTCAGTTTCAGAAAAGTCCACGTGAGGAGAAAAAAAAAAAAGCTTCTGAAGAGCATGTAGTTGGGGTGAGAAAGAGCTGAGAGAATTGTGGGGCTCGCTGCTTGTTGTGCAGCACTTCATGAAAGTGTTGCTATGGTCTCTGGTCCCAGAGCAGAGCTCCAGGTTTGCTTGCAGAAAGAATGTTTACATCGAAACCTCAGCTTAAGATGATGAGTCTAACCACATCAAAGCTTGAAAGAAATGGCAAACTTGCAGTTTGCTCTTTTAGAAAGAGGTTGCAAAGTTGTAACAAATTAGGTGACCTGGTGAAATTTATCCTTCAGTGTAAGGAGCTGGAATTTACTCAGCTGAATTTAAGCCAATTTTCCACTGTAGACACAAGTATCTAATCCAAGGGTAACCCAGGGCTTTCTGAGAAACTGGAGAGTGTGGTTCCTGGGAAAATGGTAGTTATACCTCCTAGCAATGTTGCTGGAGTCCTATTTTACAATAGATCATAGAATACAAGCCATATGAAGCAAGGGTTTAATTAAAGGATATATAATCTTGTGGTAAAAAGAGAGAGACAAAATCTGGAACTCCCCAGTGAAGTTCTTGGCTCTGCCACAGATGCTCTGTGTTACTTCAAGCAGCGCTCTCCCTTTCCTTCCCTTGGAAGACAAGGGAAAGATGATGTGTGCCTGCCCTGGAGGGATACTGGGTTTGGCACATATCCACAGAACATCTTGCAACTTGTGTTCCAGGTCAGTGGCTTTCTAGCATGTCATTGTCATGTTTGTCTGGCTTGATGCAGGAATGTTAACTTTAAATAGTGGTTGAAAAAAAGGGAACTTGCTGGCTTTGAAACTTAATCTTCAAAATGAATATGTAAATAAAAAAATATATAAACACATTTTTACTCCCTTCTGTCTTCAGGTAAAGGCAACAGTATATTGGGACTACATGAAAGCTATTGGACTCTTTATCTCTTTTTTGAGCATTTTCCTATTCATGTGTAACCATGTAGCCTCCCTGGCTTCCAACTACTGGCTGAGTTTATGGACAGATGATCCTGTTATCAATGGAACACAGCAGTATACAAATGTCAGACTGGGAGTGTATGGAGCACTGGGAATTTCTCAAGGTTTGCCTGGTTTACCTATTGTACTATTAGCTGGTTCAGAATGTTTCTAATGCTCCTGGTGACCTCGTATCCCCAGAACTGCAGCAGCAGTTTTCTAAGTCCTGAGTTTTTATTTCATAGAAAGACAGATAACTTGTTAAAACCAACAAGTAAACTGACATATAAAACTATTCAGTCTGTTTAGTTACTGAATTTGTTCTTCTTTCATTCATACAAAACAAGAACAAAAGTGGTTGCAAGTAGACTGATAAGCCATGCGACAAAACATCTGATCTGAGAAATGGCCCTTTGGCCTGTCAAAAAAGTATGCTTGCCTGGCTTGCAGGGACAGTATATCACAGGAGGCCTTAGCTGTGCTGCTGTGGTCTTGCTGAGCTGCATAGGCCAGCATTTTCTCTGATTGTATTACACACCACTTTTTTTTTTTAATGGAGAAAAATACTTCCATGAGAGAAATGTGCTGTTTTCACTGAAAAAGTTTTTAAATTTCTTTAAGTAATTGCCAAGTCTAACGGTAGTGAACTCCAATTCTTGGGGTTATTGTACTAGATATGTGCTAATTCTGCGTGATGACAAAATGAAGGAAAATGTTTTGTGTGATAGATGAGAGCAGTTAAAAACAAGTCTTCTGTTCCAGGTATTGCTGTATTTGGCTACTCGATGGTTGTGTCAATAGGGGGAATATTTGCTTCACGACATCTGCACCTTAACCTGCTGCACAATGTCCTCAGGTCTCCAATGAGTTTCTTTGAACGTACACCCAGTGGAAATCTGGTGAACCGTTTCTCTAAGGAGATAGATACCATTGACTCCACTATTCCACCAATCATCAAGATGTTCATGGGCTCAACGTTTAATGTCATTGGGGCTTGCATCATCATTTTGCTGGCCACACCTATAGCTGCTGTCATTATTCCACCTCTGGGACTTGTCTACTTGTTTGTGCAGGTAGGGGCTTGGCCAAGGTCATCTGGACCAGCAGTTACATGTCCTCATGTCCTCTACTTAAGACAGTTGTGTTCTCACTCTGGAATAGGTCTGGTTTCAGTATGTTTGACTTGTCATGCTTCACTGACGGTGTTTTGCATGGCTTATTGATTAACTGCAGCAGAGCATTTCCTTTTGTTGTCAAGTGTAGAATGACTTCTGTGTGTAAGAGGTAATACTTTAATACCTAAGCAGGCTTTATAAAATGCCATTAGATTTTGAGGCAAACTGCATATATCTCGTTGCTTAGAGCCCATATGTGAAAAATCTGTGAACTTTTCTAAAGCTTTCTTCCAAATTAAAGGGTTGGGAAGACCTTCAGAAAATTACATTCCTGCTTGTGCCTGTTTTGTCAGAAACGTGTTTACTAATCAAGAGAAGCAAAGGCAGCTTTTCACTCCTGTCTTACATAGGCAGGATGTGCTTGCTTCACTCTGCTTTACTGTTAGGAATCTGGCAGAGGGAGTACAAATGTGAGAGAAGGAGCTGATTTATGGCTTTGATTCTTGAATTAGCGAATCTGTAAAGCTCCACTAGTAAGTCATAAAGGCAATGAGGCACAATTCAGAGACTCAGTTTTGTACTGTTTAAGTTTCCAAAAAGAAAGTGGCTATCACATGATACGGTTCGGTTGGCAGTTGTTTAAAGACTGTCTTTATGTATGTAGTGTGATCTTTTTAGGCCTAGAAGTGTTGGAGAAGGCATGTATTTCTGAATATATGTTGAATCTCTGTAACTAACAGCTTAAATGGCAGGGAACTCTCTCATGATTCCTTCTGTCTTGTCAAATGTAATCTGGACATAACTGTAATTTTCATATTCTGACTTGCAGAGATTTTATGTGGCTACTTCTCGCCAGCTCAAACGCCTTGAGTCTGTCAGTCGTTCTCCTGTGTATTCTCACTTCAACGAGACCCTCCTGGGAGTCAGTGTAATTCGAGCCTTTGAGGAGCAGAAACGTTTCATAAAGCAGAATGACATGAAAGTGGATGAAAATCAGAAAGCTTATTATCCAAGCATTGTGGCAAACAGGTAATAGTGGGGTTGAAATATTGAAAGAAAGTTACAAAGGGAGGGTATGGTGCTATTGCCTGTCTGCCTTACCAATCAGCTGACTGTATTTGTCCAGGGTAGGGAAGCCGTTGTGGATGTTTCTTTTTGCTTAAACCTGTGTTATAGAATTAAGGGTGATTCTGAATTTCTGTTCTTTCTAAGAGTTCCTGTCTTCTGGGTAGTATTTATAAAAACTCTTACTCACTGATCCCAATGTAACCACATCTGCTTTCTGAACTAAAACAGGAATTAATTTCCCTAAAGAATTTGTTCATTTTGGATGCCTCTAGGTTTGCATGCTGCTGGAGTAGGACCCCAAATACCTTACAGTTGCGATGTGACTGGCAGTACTCAGATGCCATATTACTAAAAAGCAAGATGTGTGACAACATTGGTTGGCTGCATTCCTAATTCTCTGTGGATGAGTTACTGGTAAGATGCATGATGTCTTCTCTGTCTTGCAGGTGGTTGGCTGTCCGGCTGGAGTTCGTGGGGAACTGTATTGTTCTCTTTGCGGCATTGTTTGCAGTGATTGCACGCAACAAGCTCAGTCCAGGATTGGTTGGCCTTTCAGTGTCCTATTCGCTGCAGGTAATTTTACTGTTAAACAAAAAAAGCTATGAATTGTGAGACTGCATCAGAAAGCCAAGTTCTTGGTCAAGCTTCAGAGGGAAAACTAATGTAAGGAATACAGAAAGAGAATAAACCCTACAAATAAAAAACATCTGGAAAAATGGGGGATTGCATGTGTGAGGAGATGTGACTAAGACGACTCATCCTATGCATGTTAAAGGCATTTGGACTTCTCTCCTGTCCAGCACTAATTAACCAAAATCATATCTGTGTTTGTACATTCCATGAACTTGCAGAGTTTTTTGTTTGTTTCTTTTTTTAATTGCAGGTAATGTGCTCAGTGTAAACTGCTTTTAAACTTCTTCTCTTGCAGATTACAGCATACTTAAACTGGCTAGTTCGTATGTCATCAGAACTGGAAACCAATATTGTTGCTGTAGAAAGAGTCAAAGAATATGCTGAAATGGAGAAGGAGGTACGGTGCGTCGTCCACCACAGCTAGCACTTGGTGGATGTTTCTAGGACTTGTGGCTGTATCATTAGACATGAGATTGCATGCAGCCTACCTGGGTGTTACAACCAAGTCTGTAAGAAAGCAATGGTTGCCTTAATGCTTGTAAAAGCTTGTCCTCTGAGCTGAGGGGTTTGATAGAATTTCGTGCTCTCATTGATCTCTAGAGATAGGCTGTGTCTTAAGGATGTGCCAGGGGTGCTCTTATACTCCAAATATTTACAGCCTGTTATTTAGGAAGTGAATCTGCTGTTCTGCCCTGTGTTAAGCAGTGGAGTTGTGCAAATCTGGTTTTGTTTTCTTCAGTGATTAACCAATTTTTTTTGTGTTTCTCTTTTTGCTCTCAATGGGAGGAGTAAAGAGGATTTAATTTTCTGTTTTAATTCAAATCACCTAACAAGTCATTACATCTGCAGTTGTGTGCCTTTTGGCTACAGAACACAGTTCCCTATTGGTCTTCTTTGACATGCTTGCCTCCAGAGAATCTGACTTACATCACTGTTTTTGTAGCCAAACCTTAAGAGGACCCTTCTTAGAACAGGGTCTGGTAGTGGACTGGTGTTTGTGTCATTAAAAGCCTCTTTGTTTGGTACTGGCAGTAAATACGGTGGAGTGTGCTCTCTTCTCTCCCACCCCTGTGGGAGGCTGAGGCAGCAGCTGTTTATTTTACCACCCTGTAAACCTTTTGTTTCAGTTGAAATGCTTCTAGTTGCATGCCTGGCTTCCCGATGCTTTCCTTATTGTGGTGGTGGTATTGCGTAAGCAGGTTATCTCAGTACATGCTGCCTCTGTGATTCTGCTGTTCGTAAGAAGCAGCTTTATCTAGCAAGTGGCACTTGTGATAGCAAAGCCTGTGGCTACATTCACCATTTCATCTGCCTTGGGGCAGCCCTTTTCCTTTTTTGTCCCATCATCATCACAGTTCCTTTTGCAAGTTATACACTAACAGGATTTTTCTTAATTGCTTTCCTTACGTCTTCTGAGCCTGTGCCCAGTTGAGGGAGGAACTGATCAGGTATGCTTGTGTTGTTTTTTCAGGCTGAGTGGAGCATTGAACAAACTGCCCCAGCAAGCACCTGGCCTGAAGAGGGCAAGGTTGAGTTTCGAGGCTATGGTTTACGCTACCGGGAAGACTTGGATTTGGTTCTGAAAAACATAAATGTCACCATAAATGGGGGTGAGAAGGTAATGAATCTCAATTAGTAGCAGATGACTGCTGTTGAGAAGTATGTATGCATAAGCCAAAGGGGGGTCCAACCCCCTCCTGTAGAACACTCTTAGGTCCTTGAGAGCAAGAAGAGCTTCTCTAAAATCAGTCTCACTGTAACTGGTGGCTGCAGCAGGCTCTTACCCTTTTTAAGGGGCATCCTATATCGTGTGATAAACATACTTATTATGTGGGTTCATGAAGTGTCTTTTGGTCTCATTTCATAAGGAAAGGAGGCTGTGTTACCTTTTGTTCCCATCCCAGAAACTTCTGAACTGCTTTGCTAATCTGTTTGCCATAGGCAAAGAGGTTGACACCTTGCAGAGTGGTTAAGTTTCTACTAGCCTCAAGGAAACGAACTACTAAGTAAAAATGGGGAGCTGTGCTCTGGTGAGGGAGAAGCTGTAAGGTGAGACTGCAATAAAAAAATGGAACTTGAGCAGATCCTATGGATTTGGCCAGACTGATTGTGGTAGATGTGTGTGTGTGCCCGCACGCACCTCAGTCCTGAGTGCACTCTCTGACTTAAACTAATAGTGTGATCTTGCACGACAGTAGAAAAAGTAGTCGAGAGACACTTATACTTAGCAGGCTTGCTTAGTTGTGGTATCCAACTTAATATTTGTTTTTCTGAGTGCATGTTTTCTACATACAAATACGGGCAGAATGCTACCCCAAGACCAGATAGAAAATGTAGATGACAAGAGAGAACCAACCAAAGTACCAATTTTAAAATGTTTTTTAATTAAAAAAAAAAAAAAAAAAGAATTGATGAAGACTTTAGACTACTTGGGAAGCAAAATTTAAGTAATTGAGTGCTTTTGCTATATATTTTCTATAAATCCAAAGAGGAGAAAATAAAGGTCATATCAGAAATTATAGCTGTGAAGCACGAATGAAAAAAAAAAATGTTAGGAAATCTTTGGCTCACTCTACCTGGTTCCATCTGCCTTTCTGCAAAAATTGAAAACTTCAGCAAGTATATTGCTATTTTGAGATTGCCTTTTTTTTTTTTTTTTCATATCCACTGATATTTTTTTCCCTCCCATTTCATCAACCCCTGTTAATTGCACTATTCTGGGGTATTGATAGCCCAACAAATATAACAACCTTTTCACAACATGTCTCTTTCAAATAGATTCTTCACAGAATCACAGAATCACAGAATTTCTAGGTTGGAAGAGACCTCAAGATCATCGAGTCCAACCTCTGACCTAACACTAACAGTCCCCACTAAACCATATCCCTAAGCTCTACATCTAAACGTCTTTTGAAGACTTCCAGGGATGGTGACTCCACCACCTCCCTGGGCAGCCCGTTCCAATGCCTCACAACCCTTTCAGTAAAGAAATTCTTCCTAACATCTAACCTAAAACTCCCCTGGCGCAACTTTAGCCCATTCCCCCTCGTCCTGTCACCAGGCACATGGGAGAACAGGCCAACCCCCACCTCGCTACAGCCTCCTTTAATGTACTTATACAGAGCAATAAGGTCACCCCTGAGCCTCCTCTTCTCTAGGCTGAACAAGCCCAGCTCCTTCAGCCGCTCCTCGTAGGACTTGTTCTCCAGGCCCCTCACCAGCTTCGTCGCCCTTCTTTGGACCCGCTCAAGCACCTCGATGTCCTTCTTGTAGCGAGGGGCCCAAAACTGAACACAGTACTCGAGGTGCGGCCTCACCAGAGCCGAGTACAGGGGGACGATCACCTCCCTAGCCCTGCTGGTCACAGTGTTTCTGATACAAGCCAGGATGCCGTTGGCCTTCTTGGCCACCAGAGCACACTGCTGGCTCATATTCAGCCGACTGTCCACCATCACTCCCAGGTCCTTCTCTGCCTGGCAGCTCTCCAACCATTCCTCTCCCAGCCTGTAGTTCTGCTTGGGGTTATTGCGCCCCAGGTGCAGGACCCGGCACTTGGCCTTGTTGAACTTCATACAGTTGACCTCAGCCCATCGGTGCAGCCTATCCAGATCCTCCTGCAGAGCCTTCCTACCCTCGAGCAGATCGACACACGCACCTAGCTTGGTGTCATCTGCAAACTTACTGAGGGTGCACTCAATGCCGTCATCCAGATCATTGATGAAGATGTTAAAGAGGACCGGCCCCAGCACCGAGCCCTGGGGGACGCCACTGGTGACTGGCCTCCAACTGGACTTGGCTCCATTCACCACAACTCTTTGGGCCCGGCTATCCAGCCAGTTTCTAACCCAATGAAGCGTGCGCCAGTCCAAGCCAAGAGCAGCCAGTTTCTTGAGGAGAATGCTGTGGGAGACAGTGTCAAAAGCCTTGCTGAAGTCAAGGTAGACCACGTCCACAGCCTTTCCCTCATCCACCCAGCGCGTCACTTTGTCGTAGAAGGAGATCAGGTTCGTCAAGCAGGACCTGCCTTCCATAAACCCATGCTGGCTGGGCCTGATCGCCTGCTTGCCCTTCAAGTGCCGCAGGATGACTCCCAAGAGGATCTGCTCCATGAGCTTCCCTGGTACTGAGGTCAAACTGACCGGCCTGTAGTTCCCCGGGTCTGCCCTCCGGCCCTTCTTGTAGATGGGCGTCACATTTGCTAGCCGCCAGTCAGCTGGGACCTCCCCCGATAGCCAGGACTGCTGATAAATGATGGATAGGGGCTTGGCCAGCTCCTCTGCCAGTTCTCTCAGTACCCTTGGGTGGATCCCATCCGGCCCCATCGATTTGTGGACATCCAAGTGCCGTAGCAGGTCACCAACCAGTTCTTCGTGGATGGTGAGGGCCACATCCTGCTCCCCGTCCCCTTCCACCAGTTCTGGGTACTGGGTATCCAGAGAGCAACCGGTTTTGCCGCTAAAGACTGAGGCAAAGAAGGCATTGAGCACCTCCGCCTTCTCCTCATCTCTTGTAACTAAGTTTCCCCCTGCATCCAGTAAAGGATGGAGATTCTCCCTAGTCCTCCTTTTTGTGTTGATGTATTTATAAAAGCGTTTTTTGTTATCTTTAACGGCAGTAGCCAGATTGAGCTCCAGACGAGCTTTGGCCTTCCTAATCTTATCCCTGCACAGCCTCGCTACATCCTTATAGTCCTCCTTGGTGGCCTGCCCAATTTTTCAAAGATTATAAACCCTCTTTTTTCTCCTAATCTCAAGCCACAATTCTCTGTTGAGCCAGGCTGGTCTTCTTCCCCGCTGGCTCATCTTTGGGCGCATGGGAATAGACCGCTCCTGCGCCATTAGGATTTGCCTCTTAAAGAGCGCCCAGCCTTTCTGGGCGCCTCTGCCCTTCAGAACCGCCTCCCATGGGACTCCACCAACTAGTGTCCTGAGCAGCCCAAAGTCAGCCCTCTGAAAGTCCAATACAGTGGTTTTACTGGTTCCCTTCCTGGCCCCGCCAAGAATAGTGAACTCCACCATTTCGTGGTCACTCTGCCCAAGACTGTTCCCGACAATCACATCCTCCACCAGTCCTTCTCTGTTTGTGAAGAGAAGGTCTAGCAGGGCACCACCCCTGGTAGGTTCACTAACCAGCTGCGTCAGGAAGCTATCTTCCACTTTCTCCAGAAACCTCCCAGACTGCTTCCTCTGGGCTGTGTTGTGCTTCCAGGATATGTCAGGGAAGTTGAAGTCCCCCATGAGTACAAGCGCTGACGATTTCGCAACTTCTGTCAGCTGCCTGTAGAACTCCTCATCCGTCTCCTCATCCTGGTTCGGCGGTCTGTAGCAGACCCCGACCAGGACACTAGCCTTGTTGTCCCTGCCGATCCTAACCCAAAGGGACTCGATCTTGTCATTCCTAGCCTCGAGTTCTACAACATCGAAAGACTCTCTAATATAGAGAGCCACACCGCCACCCCTTCTGTGCTGCCTGTCCCTTCTGAAGAGCCTATAGCCAGGCATCGCAGCACTCCAGTCATGAGACTGGTCCCACCACGTTTCCATGATGGCAACCAAGTCGTAGCCTGCCCGCTGCACGATGGCTTCCAGCTCCTCCTGTTTATTACCCATGCTGCGTGCATTGGTGTAGATGCACTTCAGCTGGGCCTTTACCTTATCCTCCGGCCTTGCTATTGTTCCCCCTGGCACAGCCCCAACAGTCCTTGCTTCAGCCCCATCCCCCTTCTCACCTAGTTTAAAGCCCTATCAATGGGCTTGCAACTGCTTTAACCCTGCCTTAGAGTAAGTTGTTCTCCTATTTCTTTCCAACAGATAGGAATAGTAGGAAGAACAGGAGCTGGAAAATCCTCTCTTACTTTAGGCTTGTTTCGGATCAATGAAGCAGCTGAAGGAGAAATTATTATTGATGGAATTAACATTGCAAAGATAGGACTCCATGACTTGCGGTTCAAGATCACCATTATTCCTCAGGTAGGTGTGAAATCCTGCCATTGCCAGAGCTCATTTTGTAATAGCTCACTTTCTGCAGTGTACTAGGGGGAATAGATTTACCTTGTGAGGTACGCAGTACTTTTCACTCACAGAAATGTGCATATAACCATCCCTGTCTCGTCCAGCAACTGTGGGTTTGATAGTCCAAAACATCTGGGCACGTGGCTTTACAAGAACTGGGCATTCAGACTCCAGTCTTCTTATTCTTACTGTATAGCATTTATTACATTCCTGTTCAGATTCAAAACAGGACCATAATGTGGTTATATAAATCACATTTGCAGCATTCCAACAAAAACAAGTGAACACACTGCAAAAAACTTCTCGTACTGGGGCTTTTGGAAATCTGTGGGGGAACTTTGTGTTTTTGCAAAGCTCCATTTGATTACTCTGCATTAGCCAGGCACTACTAGACCAAAAGTGTTTCTGAAGTAGCACTTGTCCATATCCAAGAAAGAAATGCATTCGTTTTGTTAATACTGCAGCTAAAGACTTCTTGAAATATTTACAGATGGTGTAATTCCGTAGGAGGTGTAAAGTTGACGTAACTGTCTCTGCTGACAGAAGACTGGACAGGGAGTGCTCAGGCTTTAAATCAGCAGACCAGTTTAAAGAAAAAAAAATTGGCTGTTTTTTTTTTTTTTCTGGATTTGTGAGTTACTAACTTAGTTTGCCAGAATCTGCAGGAGGCACAGGTCAGACCCCTAAAAGACACAAGGAATAAGGATGAGGATGAATATATTGCTGTTTCTGGAAAAAATGAGGTCTGTCTTCTAAATTCAGTAGATGGGCTTATGTACAACTGCAGCTGTACATGTTGTTTTCCTTTCACTATCTAAGAAGTATTTCTGGAGCATGTGCCATGATCTGTGTGGATTGTCGATTACCTCTTTTTATGACCAGGATCCAATATTATTTTCTGGTTCACTGCGTATGAACCTTGATCCTTTTGACCAACACTCTGACGAAGACATTTGGAGGTCTTTGGAATTGGCTCACCTGAAAAATTTTGTATCAGCCCTGCCTGATAAACTTAATCATGAATGCGCTGAAGGTGGAGAGAACCTCAGGTACGTCAAAGAAACAGTGCTTGTGAAAATTGCCTTATGAGCTAAACATGAGCTGAGAGGTGTGTGTGCGCCCTCCCTTCTGCAGTTAGACTTTCTACTTCTAGAAAGCTTACAGTTTGCTTTGATCAATATGTAGCTAGATGCTACCAATAGCAGTCTTTTTGTTTATTTTTTTTGGTGGTGTTTGGTTATTGTTTATTTTTTCCGTGTATGAGAATTTGGGGAGGAGCTGGGAAATTCTTAATGTGTGACCAGGCAACCAAACAATTAGGCTTTATTGAACAGGCTTTAAGCTCTCAAGTTTGAGAATTTAATTTAAGAAATACTCAGAAAATGCTGTGATGTTGGACTTCCCAGCTTGGACAGTCTTGGAATGGATTTTAGTAGCAGCAGCCTGCTATTTATAGCAGATGCTCTGAACTTACGATGGCTCGTGCCCAATAGATGCAACTTGTCCATGGGAGTTGTTAGCTTGCTTTTTGCACTGTAACAGGATTATGTGATCAATCTGCAGAAACCATTTGAAGTCCAGTCCTCAACATTGCGTTGATTCAGGAATGCAGTTACACTGAAACCATTTGTAATGTACTCTTTTATTACATTCTCTAGACTTCATTATGAGGGAGCTGTTGTAGTTAAGATGCTGTTACATGCCTTGTAGTGAAGCAGTAAGAACCTTGTCTATTTTGCTGGATTCTTGGCACATATACTACAGAGGAGTTCTTACAGGAATTGCTGGGCTTCGACACGAATATTGCAAACTTGTTCTGACTTCTTTTCCTCCACCCTCCCATCCCATCTATGTAGTGTGGGACAGCGCCAGCTGGTGTGCCTGGCAAGAGCTCTGCTTAGGAAGTCCAAAATTCTTGTTCTGGATGAAGCCACAGCTGCTGTTGATCTCGAGACAGATAACCTCATACAGTCAACGATCAAGTCTCAATTTGAGGAGTGTACTGTTTTAACTATAGCACATCGTCTGAACACAATCATGGACTACACAAGGTAAAGTAGTAGTGTTTCTGTCTTGAAGAATGGCATGTGTGACCTGTATTGTGCTCTACTTAGAAGAGGATAATTGTGCTAGATAAATGCTGCCCAGTGTATTGTTTGTAGCTGTTTCTCCCCAGAGCTGCTCAAATTGCGGTTTGGATGGGTTGTGTGTGTTTGTTCTGGCTTGCAGGGGTTGTGCTTGGCCTGGAGAGCTGCTCAGATCCCTGTGCTGCACTGCTGTCATGCTATGCCTGCCCAGGCAAACCAGGAAGGGAAGGGAGGCAAGGAGGACAACAGGAGTCTATTCCTGGGTCTTGCCCTAATTTAGGCACAGTTGAAAGAGGCAGCAGAGCTTTCAGGAGCACATACCCTAAACTAGGCACAGCCAGTGTAAGGAGTCAGAAGGGCAGATCCTGCCTTTGTCCAAAGTTTATTTGACATTTCTCTTTCCTTCAGTTTTGGTTTTAGTTCATGTGACCTCCCTCATCCTCGGCAGCCTTGCAGTGGTGTGATTGAGGGCAGAGTTTTTGTCTTATAACTTCAGTCTTAAGCTCTCTTGTCCTTTTTATCACATTGTGGCAGAGAGCAAAGTGACCACTGATAAGATTGTGTACTTTCGTAGACCTTTCTTTGCACTGTCAATAGTGAAAGATAAGAGACAAGAGCTTTGCCTGCGCCAGGCACAGCACCAGCAGCACTGCCACCAGATTAACACCCAATTCAGTCACTGCAGCCAGAAACACCAGGCAGCAGCACCTGCTTAAGGGCCTGGGCAGCATCTGTGCAGTTCCGAGCCAGTTGGTGGAGGTAGCCGAAGGGCAGCACTTGTACCAAGAACTAACTGACTACAGTGACTTGCATAGTGAATTTCCAAATTACAGCTGTACCTTTGCTTTGCACAAGCTATGTCTGTGTTGGTAGTTTATCAGCAGAATCTAACAGCAGCGGATGTGGTACGGTGTTAGGGCAATGGTGTTCCAGATTTGGAAGGTCTCAGGGGCTCTCTTACTTTGAGAGAAAGTGCTGCCACCTAGTTTCTGGTTGGCTCAAAGCATACTCAAAAGTCTATGTCGGCTGGCAAATGACCAGGTAAGCGTATGCTATGTAAGAAGTAGACCAGGAAAGCCATCTGGAAGGACAGAGGTGAAAACCTCCATTCACTCATACAGTCTGGACTGTCTTTCCTTGCATGTAGAGGCTGTGCTACAGTCAATTTCTGTGTGTACACATACGTCTGTTCTCTTTGGCATTCTGGACTGACCTGCTTGTGACCACTTCTTTTGTTTTATCCTTGTTTTACAGAGTTTTAGTCCTGGACAGAGGCGAAGTGGTGGAGTGTGGTAGCCCAGACAGCCTCCTTCAGGAAAAAGGCATTTTCTATAGCATGGCCAAAGATTCAGGATTGGTGTAGGATTTGAAAATGATGGGGAAAAAGGAGATGATACATTCAAAGAACTATGACTTCCCCTGGGCTGTTATGAATTGTACAGTTCAGTTTCAGACCTAATGAAGTCAGCCAGAGCACAGCAATGGAAGTAACGTAAAAATGCAATATTTTTTTCTTCTCCTTTCTATTGATTTTAGCCAGCTTTATAAGTGCATACATTGTGCAAGAGCACTTCAAAGACTTTTAGTTCTTCTTGCCTGACATCTGTCATTATATGCTCAAATATAAGGTGGAGTGATTCACCAGAGAAGTTCAGAGAAGCTTTTTCTTTTCATCTGCCCTTATGTTTGGAAGCCCCTTTTTTGTTTAAAGTATTTCTGCAAATGCTAGCTATTTGCTTGTTTGCTGATTCCTCATTTGATGAGCCATCTATTGTGGGATGCACTCGGAACATTTTGTGGCATATAGTCCTATAGTCCAAAGATTTTTTTCTTGTGAAATAATGCGTGCCAGATTTTCTCATTATGGCATTTACTGTACATGGTTAATGCTTTTATGCATTCTCCTAAAGGTTTCACATGTGTTTACAGTGTACAGCAGCAAGTTCACCAGACTGTGTCAGTAGTGCTGATGTGAAGAAGCACAGTCAGCTTCAAAACAGTATTTAAGCATGTTTGGAATGACAATCACTCCAAAACCAAACTCTTGCAGCAGTTAGTATGTTGCAGTGTGCAGTACCTGGTTTTACACCTGGTTCACTCAGGAACTCTGACTTGGGTGGAGAGTCCTGGTTATGCCTGGGGGGACTAGACTGAGAAGTCAGGATTTGTTTGAGCAGAGGTTGCAGGCTCAGCGTTATACTGATTGTAATACCCTTGGCTTTAGGAGTTCTGTGCTTTAATAAAAACTCTACCACATCAAGGACCATTAGCCTTATGACAAAGATACATGCCCTTCATGCTGCTGCTGTTGACTCTTAAATTTTCTGAGAAACTGTTCTGTTACAGTAGATTAAAAAAAAAAAACACAACACAAAAACCCCCAAAACAAAAAGCAAAGAACTGTGTTACTGTTTTTACGTTGTGTATTAGAGGGGTCTAAGAATTCAATCAGCAGTGGAGTCTGATTTGCAAGATCTTTGCTTGAATGTTCAGTTTTTTGTGGAAAGGAAAAAAGTTGCGTTTCTTATGTTATAATTAGTCTTATATTAAAGGAAAATGCTGGAAGAAGGCAAACTAAGCCAGATGGACCCAACTGTTCAGTACTCTGGGAATGTGGACTTGATGTTGCTGATATTAATGCTAGACAGTTGTCTTCTTTAGAGTAAAGCTATTTATTTTTTTGTAAGTTATGATTCTGAAATTGAATAGACTGAAATTTTCTTTGGTATTTTTTTGTAATGACTATACAAATATTTGCAAAGAACTTGCAGTAAAAAAAAGTTTGAAAGATAAAGTGGCATGTCATTTCTTGCATTGTAGTTGACAGGGTCAACTATGGCAGTTTTTTTCCTCTTTTCCTTGACAACAGAAATTACTGGGACGTGAATACTGGTAAGTAAGGCTTGCAAGGACTGATGCTTGGGGATTGTTGAAGTGACTAAGAAACCTTGAGTGCGAATAACTGATGTGGTAGGGTGGATCACATCTCATACTTTGTTTTGTAATTTGAACGCTGCAGTTTGCTGAGCAGACAAGTAATAACAATAGATCAGTGCAGGAGGATTTATTGATGCTGTGGAGAAGATCCTTTGTCCGTGCTGTCCATGTCCTTTGTCTGCCACATGTCCTGAGTGGTGGCTTGCTGTTAACTTCCTTCATGGGAGTGGAATGTGGAAGGAGTGGTTTGGGAGTTTGGGGAGGAGTGGTAGGTTTTGGCTTTTCAAATCACCTAAGGTTTTTGAAGCCTTGTGATGGATGAAAGGGTGAAAGGACCGGAGCAAATGGAATTCCTAATGCACAGCAAGAGGTTCCTAAAGGTGTCTAAATGTATGCTGATTAACTGAGGTTTAAAAACCTTAACCTATTTGTACAAGTAAGTCCTGTGAAATCAATGAAACTGCTTGGGAGCAAGATCTGTTTGAAATACAGAACTTGTAGAGCTAAGCTTCTGCTGCGTTGTTTGCAGTGAAGTTGCGCAAGTAAAAATGACTTAAACTGCACTTGCTGTGTCCAGCTGGGTACACTAGAAGATGTCACTGCATATTCTCAGTCCTATTCATGGGCTGCATGCGACATTCAGGGCACTGTGTGTCCAAAAGGCTGTCTGTATTTTGCAGATAACCATATAAATAGTGCAACAAGGGGCCAGAAGACTGCTTGTTGTGTGTTTGTCTTGTTCTTTTTCAATGCTGTAGTTATTAATATGTGTCATTGTTCTCCCAGTTTTATATATTCATGCGCTTGCTGGCACAAATCGTTCTGCCCCAGCTCTGGAGCAGACACACTTTTGTGTTCGCCCTGAACGCCCACAAGTGCTTTGTGCTATTGCTGCATTGATTCATGATCCCGATTACACGTGACTATGTTGTCTGAATGTGACTTGAGCAAAATTACATTATACATTATGAAGATCAGTGTAAATTAACCTTTACTGCACACAAAGATAATGAATACAGCTTTCTTCCCCCAGAACCTGTGTGTGCTAGCAGTGTTGTATAGTCTTTGGGGTGCCTTGAGGTAGGAACAGCACAGCAGTGAGAGATGGAGTTTCAGCTAGGAGAGGCCCATGTGCTGAGCCCTGCAGGCATTGCTATTGGGAACAATTGCAGAAAATGATGTAACTTGCTGCAAGGTAAGGTCTTAGAAACTGGCAATAAAGTCAGAACGTTTTCCTTATTTAATCTGTTTTCATTGTGCTTGCATACCATTGTGCTTGCACACCACTTCATTGCTGTGTGCATACCTAATGCTCATTGAGTACTTGGGGCACTTTCAAGACTTGCTAAGTGGTATCTGGCATAATGGCACATGACATCGAATACAAGAGTTTGGCGCCATCCAGCAGGGACTGCTGATATTACAGCCCGCTACCTTCACTTGAAATCATCTAGCTCCTGCAGTGGTCTATCTTCCAGTTTACAGCTTTAATGTGTGTGCCACTGCAGTGCCTGTGAAGCTACTGTTGCTGTTATTAACATATATGTTTGCAATAAATATGTTAATATAGAAGTGTAAAAACATCTCATCTGAATTTACTACATCAGATTTTGATGCATGTTGATACATCCTGGCTGACATTGTTTCCTGCAATGTGGAATGTGTCCTACATTCTAGAAGAGCTCATTCCATTCAAAAGAAAAAAAAAACAAACACTTTTTTTGTGAGATTTGAGTTGCTTATTTGTCACTTACAGTAATGCTTGGACATAAAGTTGGGGGACTCCTACTCGTCTGAAACAGGTTGATCTTTCTCTGGTGCCATGTGATCTTGGCAATCCTTTTTCTTTTGCCCTTACCGCGCAGCTTTATGTGTGAAAGCTGCTGGTATTTTTGCTCGCTGTTCAGTTGTGCAAGCCAACAGCTAAACAGTGCCTGTTCAAAGGTTACCAGTGTTAAAGTATGTTTTGATTATTTTCTCCTGTTGACTTTTTCCTTCATTACCAACTTAGGAACGGAAAGTGAGTATTTAAAAGATGTTTATACCAGAGATTACAGTATGTTAAAAGATGTCTGTTTCAGAACTGCCCAGCAACACCAGAACTTCTATTTCTTTTTGACCACAGTTAAAACACATAACTTGCATCTCACTAGTTTTAAATACTTCTGGTTTTAGATCCTGTGATCAGCCTTTAGGGTACTCGTGAATTACCTGTTTGAACGCTTCTGGCTCTGCCCTTGAGTAAGGTACTCTGTTTAACCACAGATACTGGTTTGGAGAAAGTACAAAAAAAAAACAGAAGGCTTCCTTCCTAGTATTTTAACACCTATATGGCAGCGGGCATTAGACTTATCTTAAGTACTTCTCCACTAGAAATTTTTAGCTGCTCCTAATATGGGTGAAGTGGCTACTGAACAGCTGTTGGAAAAGAAACTTCTGGGTTTTGCTGGTCTGGGTTAACCCTTGCTGGTTTGAGTTCTCCCATCCCCTCCACCATTACTCCTCATTTGAGCCACTTTAATACTTGATTCAATTTTTATTTCAGCTTTCTAGAAAATGAAATGCTTCAAGAAGTCATGGTAAACAGCAGTAACTTGCTGTGTGATTTGTTTGTCACATTTTCTTGTTGCAATCCCAGAGGAGAGACTTGGGAGCAGCTCTGACAGCAGCCCCCAGCACTGTGAGAAGCTTGGAAAGGTTTTCCTTCTGGATGCTGTTCTGGTTTGTTAAAGTAACATCTGAAAGATTCACCGTGCCAGAGGTTCTGCAGTGCCAGGGAGACACGCACAGCAGGTAAACTTACAGAAATAGCCAGGAATGAACCATGGGTTAGAGAAGGAGGCTGCCACATAAGTTCCTCATGACCAAATTCAATTAGGAAATAGAGGTACCAAGAGCTCAGACACACTCCGCTGTGACCAACCACAGTTTGTCAGCAGGGACACTCCAGGGCTGCTCCAAGCCTCCAAATGCAATGAATGATATTCTGCTGCCCACCCACCAGCTCAGTTGCTCTTTTCCTGTGTCAGCAAGCTTGTGTCTAAGCTGTCAGCCTTCCACCCAACATGATTCATGCAGGTACCATCCAAAGCGGACGTGGAGGGAAATAGAGCAGATCTAATCACCAGCTGTGACAAGAGGCAGCCATATGCTCTTGTACTTAGTGGCATCCCACGTTCTCTCCCCTACTCCCCCAGGGTTTCTGCACTTTGGATAACTAGATCCAGCTGCTGCCTTGGAGGCCACCACATCTGTGAGAACAGTGCTTGTGTGAGCAGTCCTAAAACATTTGCAAAAGGTTGAATTTGTCCTGTCTGAAACTTAGGACAAGTTGTAAATGTTGTTTGCTTGCTACCAGTTAAATTCTTGTTCTCTATGAAATGTGGTTGCTTTTAAAAATAACCTGTGCAATCCTGAAATATGGCAGTGTATTTGGGCTCCATTTATAGCACAAATGGGAAATGCTGTGGTCTTTTTCTTTTGTTTGTTTGGTTTTATACCATAACAGCAATAAGTTGTTTGCTTTCTGGCTCTCACTCTCAACAGAAGAGTGAGGTTTGGGTATTTGGAAACATAATGAAAATGGAATTACTAAGTTTCCGAAGGAAACAACCTGTATCCCAAGTCATCCTTTTTCATCTACCCATTGCAGTTATAGCTCAAACAAGATGTGGTGGCACGCCTGTCATTTTAGAATGAAACCAAGGTAATAACTCAATTAAGAGATCAATTATTCCTGATGGTGACGGCATTACGGTGTATTCCATGAGTCAGTCAGGCAAGACCAGATTCTTCCATTAGTCTGTAGAACAGTCCCTTCTGAGCTATTAATTGTTCCGGAGTATCGAATTCAGATATCTGGCCATTATCCAAGACTAAAATCCTGTGAACATTAAAACAGACATGTAAGCCTGGGGGAACACCAACAACAGCAATAAACTTAAGTGATTTCTACTTATTTCTAAAGTAAATCTCAGTACTAGCTTGGTATTCAACCAAGTTTTACAGGTGAACGTGTATTTTACCTGTATGATTTTAAGAGGAAACAAAGAGCTATAGCCATTGTTTAGCTGTCAGTGCATTAAAAAAAAAATACAAGTTATGATATGGCATGAAATCTTTGATTAACCTACTGCTGGTGCCTCGTTGATGTAAAAACACCTAAGATCAAAAGCAAAGCTTTGAGCGTTAAGCAAGAAAAGGACAGACATGGAATTGTTGTTCACTAATACTGAGTTATTTGTCTAGTTCATACAGGTTGCCCGAGTTTTCCTTCCTCGTTAGGAAAGTGGCTGAAGGTATTACCTGTCACAGTCCATGATGGTGTTTATCCGGTGAGCTATTGTTAACACTGTGCTCTCCTTGAAGTGAGTCCTCAGGGCAGACTGAATCTGAAGATCAGTTTCTAAGTCTACTGCGGCTGTGGCCTCATCTAGAATGAGGACTTTGGCTTTCTGAAGAAGTGCTCTGGCCAGACAAACCAGCTGCTTCTGACCAGCACTGCAAGTAAGAAGGAAGATAGTAAATGAAGAGCAGCAGTCACTTTTCCTTGGAGTCAGACTACATGATTAGTTTGAAAACAGTAATGAAAGGGTCATTGTTCCCTTTCCCTGAAAGGCTGATTGAGGCTGGTGGCACTGCTGATAACAGCATGAAACAAGCTAAGGAAATGAAAGGTGTGTATTACTGCAGCACCCACAAGATCCCTACTTGGAGTAGGATTTCAGTGCACGAAGCACTGCACAAACATAAGCCAACACAGTGATTAAGTCTCAAAAGTTTTCTACTCGGCATCTTAATAATTTGATTTCATGCTATTGATTAGGCAAATTATGAGGCAATTAGCCGTCTGACCATTGTTTCCTCTCACCCCCTTCCCATTTAATTTATTCATTGCAAATTAGACTCCTTGTCTAGGACATCCTCTTAGCCCACCGGCTGGCACTACCCTACCACTGTCTTTTTGAAGATAAGGTACCTTAGGTTTTCCCCTCTGTCAGTGCACTTATATTCCAACTGATCTGGAAAATCTGCAACAAAGTTCTTGAGCTGAGTCAATTCCAAAGCAGTCCAGATGTCTGCATCAGTGTATTGGTTTAATGGGTCAAGATTCATTCTTAGAGTGCCAGAAAACAAAACGGGATCCTGAGCACAGAGACACAAACAACTCCTGAAATTAATTATAAAAATGAGCTCTCTGGTTTTCTCTGCTGGGTGCAAATCTGTTGCTAATGTTATATTGGATGGGAGACTAGCATGGCATAGAGGTTAGTTCCAACTTTGAAATCTTTCAATGTCCCTCCCTCCTAGAATTTCTCTGAACTTTTACTATGCGTTATGACTTTCAGCTCTGCTGAAGCATTCTAGAAATTAATTTCATACCTGGGGAATTACAGTTATCTTGGTTCTAAGGTCATGGAGACCTAGTTGAGCAATATCTTGTCCATCAATTAGGATTGCTCCTTCTGCAGCTTCTACTAATCGCAGCAATCCCAGAGCAAGAGTAGATTTCCCAGCTCCTGTTCTTCCAGTTATGCCGATCTGTAAAGTGCAGTGGAAACCTTTTGGTTTTGATGTTGATCATTTCCCATAGTTGGAAAGACCTGTCATGTCGTTCTTATTGGCTGGTGTATAGCCTTTGAAAAGAGACAGCCCTACACAGATCAAATTTTTAGGGCTATTCAAGACCCACATAGTCTAGGCTTACATTCTTAAAGGAATTATTTGGAATTTGTAATTGTTTTGTATGAAAGTGAATCTTGAAAGCCTTTAATGGGAAGAATAGCTACAAGACTCACGAGCTGGATCAGGGCCTTGATATGGCACCAGATTTACAAAGTAAAATTCCATAGCTGTAACTCTGCTAATACTCTGTGAAATGGAATTTCACTCAGAAGAATGTCTAGTTCATGCAGCAATTCTGGAAGCACTATTTTTCACTAGAAGTGTGCTATGTGATTGATGGAAAAGGGCTCATACCTTACCGCAGCATTCTTGTTTACATGCTGTTGTACCTTGGTGTAACACAGGGACTAAATCTGCTCAGATCTCATCACTGCAAAGCACTGCTCACACTTGTAGCTCTTCTGGAAGCTCATGCTTACCTTCTCTTTCCCGTTGATGGTTAGATTGATACACTTCAGAGCTAACTCCAAGTTTGGTCGGTATCGCAAACTATAGTTTCTGAATTCAATTCTTCCTTCAGTAAGCCAGACTTGACCTTGAAGTTTGCCATTTAGAGTCCAGGGTGCCTAGACAGATGATAACAATCAACAGTGTATAAAGTTGATTTAAATTACCAAATGAGCTGGCCATACTGAAACAGGAAGCTTATGAAAGCATCTGTGCTAAATTTACACTGATCTGTATACTGTTTACAAAAGAGAAAAAGGCCGCTGACTTTTTATATTGCACGTTGGCTTTTTACTTCATGCAAAGATCCCAGTCATCGTAACTGAAAATAGGGATAAGTATTTATTTGCATGTCAGAGTTCTGATACTGAGTGTTTCAATAAAAAGATTCATGTGCATGGAATGTACAGAACATCTCCTTTAGTAGGACCTCAGGTCAGCATATGGAGAAATAACTATTACAGAACAGAAATGATTGCACTGGAGAGTCTTAATTGCTCAAAGGCTATTTAGCAGCCATCGGTTATCACACAGTTAGATCTGAACACGCACAATAAATACATGCTCCAAATATGGGCAGAAAATATGCCTCATTCCATGAGTGTTACCAAGTGAAGCTATTTTAATGACAATCTAATTCTTAACTGTCTCATGGAAATACGATAATCAGAGGTTACAAAACAACCTGTCAGTTGGATCAAAATGCTACAGTTTTTTAAAGGAAATATAACTGGTCTTTCAAAAGGGCAAAAACAGGAGGGGTTCTCCATGTGGAACAGAAAAGTTACAAATCTAATTTGCAGAGATTTTTCCTGTGCTAGTCGAGTCAGTAGTTGGCTATCTACCTCTTTAGGAGTCCTTGAGTATTCTTTCACTCTCTCCACAGAAACAATGTTGTTTTCAATTTCTGTCCAGGAGCGCACCATCCAGTTTAGAACACCAGTTATCTAGCAGGAAGAAACACAAATGTTAGGGCAGATAAAAGAACTTGGACCTGTGCTCACAAGGTACCTGTTAACTTTCTTCTAGTGTTTATTTACAAGGACATCCTCATCAGCTAATTACTTGAGAAATCATCCCTTAAAAGACTAAAAAACAAACTTTCATAAGGCCCCATGGTTATAAAACTGTGTTAAAGAGCCTGGCCTGCTTCCTCTGAAATGCTACTGATTGGGCATTAAAGGTAGTGTGACTTTCTTAGGCTGTTCTGTAGCTAGTCTAAAAGCAAATAAAACAGACACTGAAGAACATGCCTCAGTTATTTGAAACATGCTGTGAAATAAATACGAATTCAGATGCAGAAGGAAAAAGATAGCTGCTGCATATGTTTATTGGGTTCATTATCTCTAAGGGGCCATGTGCCCTGGACGCTCTAGGCTTCAGCATTAACAGCAGGGTTTGGTAAGAGAAGGTGTCTAGAAAGCTACAGAAAGAATTCATGACTGGAAATTGAAATGGTAACAGAAATTAAAATGTAAACTGATTTTGCAAGGCAAGCATGGTATTACTTCACCGCTAAGTTACCTGAAGAGCATGTGAAACGGAGAAGCCAGCAGTTCCTGGACTAAGGTGTTTTCTGCCAACTGTTGCAAATAGTGCTGCAAACAATACAATGCTATTGCCTAGAAACTCCAGGTTTGTGGCAAGCCACCTGCAAGAGAAGGACAGTACAGAACTGTTGTTAAGCACCCTCCTACTTTCTCCCCATAGCACCTGTGATTACTTTGCAAAACAGCTGTGGGACTGTTGAGGGTACAGGGTGCACAACAAAGCTCTTGTTGTGGCTGTGATGCTCCTAACCGGCCCCTTTGTAGCTCATGAATGACTCCAGGCTGTCCAAACTGGTTGACCTATCACCTCTGCTAGGATTTTCTATCCAAAGGCTGTTGGGTGAGCACAGCTAGCACATAGCTTGTCGGGTTAATTGGTCTAACCTTTCTCACTCTGCTGCTGCTCACCTGTTCGTGGCTGATGGGTCTGTTGTATGATGGGTTCTGCATATCCCACAGGCCTCAAGCATTCTGCCACATAATGATGGGCTGCACCAGGCATGTGCTAGAGCTATGCATTTTGGACATCAGATTATACCTCTAGTTGTGTGTCAGTACGTCTGCCTCACCGTACAGCAGAGATGGAGTATATCAGTTGGATGAGGAGTAATGTTGCCAGAGAGGTGTAATATGAGTGATGAAGTGAAAAACTACCTTAACTCCTCAACAACTGTGCACCTCATCTTTTGAGTATCTCCACCCACACCCCAAGAGCAGCTACCTCTACTCACAAGGGCCATGGGAGTAAACTGTCATTTCTTCTCCACTCCAGATCTGTACCTGTCAGCAACTGCTCCAGCGAAGCATATTCTCTGATTCTCATCCACTAGGAAATTGCTCTTCAAAATAAACCTCTCCTGGTCTTTGTAAGCACGGATCACACTACTTCCGTGAAAAGTTTCTGAAATGTGGGAGTAGATGGGTGACCTGCTGGCAACCTCCATGCGTCGCAGCTGGCAGGAGGTGATGACATAGAAGTGCTGGTACAAAAGGAAATGGAAAGAGAAGTAACTAGAAGGTTAATGCCTTTGTAGAGATGCTCCACAGAAAGTTGAGAAATGGCTCAGTGAGTGCAACAGTACGTACTATCCTACTGTTATAAAATCTAATGTGCAGGCAGGCGATGCCCTTAAAAGGTGCAGTAGCCTTTTTGCCTGTGTTATCTTCTGTTGCCATGGAGAGTAACCCCATGGCTGGTTAATGTAAAGAAGCCGAGGTACTCTGAACTCACAAAGCCTCAAAACTCATGTTTACTTTCTCCTGTAGACCTGCCCTTCCCTTGATGGAGAATGGAGTCATGCATGCACACTTATGTCCTTTTTTCTTCTGTTTAGCCTTACCTTGCTAAGCATTTGAGTCCAATGGAGCAATGGCCTCGTATACATGGTTGTATTTAAAAAAAAAAAAGACAGCATAGGAATGCTGGAGAAAAGGAAAAGTGCATTTGGTTTTGATATGATTTTATTTACACTAATGGAGACTAGGAATATAGCTCTAGGTGGGATTTGATTTGGACAATAGAAAAATAAAAGCCTCTCAGAGGTGCTTTGGAAGGTTGAGGTGACATGGGAAATGTTGCTGATGTTATTGTTACTCAAATGCAACTGGAGATGATGAAAATAGTTTCTGCATGGCTCTGCTCCTAAGAAATGGGAGCAGGCTTTCTGCAAGGTCATGGACGTGCTACTCTTCTGTCTACACATTTCTATGAGATCCTACCTGGAACACAGCATAAAAAACAGTCAAAGGCACTATGGCCATCGCTGCCTTTGGTGTAGCCACAATGATCACAAGGTAGATCTCCACCAAGTTGAACAGAAATCCCAGCAAGGATTTCAGCTTGTCAGGGATAATGGAATCGATGGCATCCATCTCTTTGGAGAAGCGGTTCAGTAAGTTTCCAATGGGTGTCTGCTCAAAGAAGACCATCGGGGATCTACCAACGTTCCTTAGCAACTGCAGAAACAGCTTATATGAAGCTATCACACCACCTAGAAGGACTGCTGCTGTGGAGACAAATCTGCAAACGGCTGCAATATTAAAAAAAAAAAAAAAAAAAAAAAAGAAATAAATCAGTGTTACTGGGTCTGAACAATCACCTTGGAGTTTCCCTTTGCAAGATCATGACTTTCACTTCGTAGTGTGAATACAATAGTGGTGAAAGGAGCTGCCTTTATCTTTGGTAGCAATTAAGCCAAGCCTCAGAGCTGCAAGGTAAACTAGCCTCTCTACGGTAGTTGGGATTGCAGAGGAGTTCAGCAACATAAATGCACAGAAACTGTTCTTCACAAAATGAGCCAGACTGGAACTACTTTGAATTACTCGGAAGTTCTAGGCTTTTGGACTACAGATTTGCTGTTGGCACAGAAAGGTTCCCAACCCTTCCTGCTCTTTTGAACTTCTAAAAAGCTTTCTCAAATTTCTGCTACTTAGCTTGCTGTCTTTTCAGATTTGATTTCTGCTCTAAAACAGGCAAGTTTTAAGATTGATCAAAACAGTTGTGGCAATTTTTTTATGGTTTAAAGGAATATAAAGTCTTCCAAGTTTCTCTTTTTTTCTTCCTTACAGTTAAAAAGCCTAAACCAAGACTTAATTCAGCATGAAAAAAGATCCACCATGGCACTTGGTTATAATTCATTTATAATGGAGGAGTGGAAAGAGATGAGAGGAAGAAAAATGTAGAAAATGTTGGATATAAGGGGGTGGGATGGAAAAATAAGGATAGTGTAGTTCTTTTGTTGATGATTTTTTCTTTTGTTTTGTTTTTGGTCCAGATAAACACAGTTCCAGCAGGAACTACAGAGGAAGACTATTGGTCATGGTCTGCTGAAAGGCGCAGAACACTTCTAGTACATCATGAGGTGGAATTTCAAGCAGTAACATTCAAAATGTTCAGATCCCTTAGAAATCCTCTCTGTGCGTCAGAGCCTGTAGCCTTAGGTCCCATGCCAAACTTTTAGGGCTGGTGCCAAGAGCCTGGGAGGTAAAGAGCCCATGGGCATACACTTGTTTATATTCTTAGAAAACATCCTGGATATGGGAAACACAGAGAAGAATTAGGTGAGCAAGTGAAACGAACCTTGAATGATTCCTAGTGCACCAAAGACTCCAACTCTTAGCTCTGTGTGTTGTTGTGTACCATTGTATACAGGGTCATTTGTCCACATGCTGAGCCAGTAACCGCGAAAAAATGATAACGCTTGCTGACACATGAACAATAGAACGATGTACACACACAGCGGTATGCCTGTTGCCTTCAGGTAGGCTGCATAAATCGAAGTATTAACCTAGAGTGAAACAATTAGGAAAAAAGAAAAGGAGATGGAAGGAGAGGTTGGAAGGATTAAGCATGTTAGCAATGAAAAACAGCTCTGAAACACGATGATTTATGAGGGCATATCTGCTGAGTATGTCACGGGCTACAGCAAACGTTAATTCTTTCCTTATTTTCCTGGTGGATGAATAATGAAGCCATTATTCCTTGCCTTGGCCTTTTGAAGTGTACCTCTTGGGAAAGATGAGAGGAGTGATGTGCCTCTTCACCCCTTCCCATCAGCCTTAAGAACCTACAGCCAGATCCAAGATTACAAGTGCCTTGTAATGTGTACTCTTATGTTTTTTTGCTACCACCTCACCCTGACTGCCTCAGGATGCCCGCTCCCTTCTAATAATTCTTGAATCAGGCTCTCTCTTCTCAAGTGGTCATAAATTACTCTTTCCTCTCTCATTCCCATCACGTATTTTCTGCAACGGTATTCCGATTTTCAAACCACTGCTTAGATCAGGGCACATGTTGGGAGATACAGTTTACATAGGAGGTGTTACATAAAATAGTTTGGAAGTAATTTTGTCTCCATTACAAGACAAATTTGGACAACTCCGCTGACAGTTCTGAAGCTGCACTACCTTAACTTAGGTAGTGAGGTGACCCACCTATGATGGGGGTGAGTGGGTCAGTAATAAACCCACGGTACTTATCTTTGTCTTGAAAGGAAAGTGAGGAGCTTACCCTGCCATGCCGAGCTTTCTCTCCTGTGGTTAATACTCCTTTAGTGGCTGCAGCAGCAGTAGTGTTTTGACTTGCATGAGTGGTCTCCCTTCCCGTAGCAGATTTGACTGAATTGTCGCTTCATAAGGAAAACAAAAATTCTTTAATTTTTAGCTAGGGCAATTAGTATTTTAAAGCCTATTTAGATCCAGGGAATCCCACCATCGTGTATGTTTATGGTAGAGTGCAAACCTGCACTGCCCTTCCTTCTTCCCTAGATCACATTAAAATGATTCCTACAATGGCAATGCCATTTTCCCAGAGTCAAGTAAGGTATGGGAATTCAGGAAGCTTACTTGTCCTCACCCATCTCCCCATTGTTCATGCTTATTTCAAAGGCTACAGTTTTTGTGATCCTCCAGAGTGACCCCAAGAGGTGTCCATACATATCACAGGCAGTGGGCTCTGTCAAGTGAAGCCATTAACAGAGGCTTTGAGCATACACTAGCTGTGGCTGGTGTGAAACGAGTCAGACCTTACAGCCCCCCTAGGAATTGAACAGCAGGTAAATGTATCCGTATGCCTCATAGTGACCTCTAGGACAAGTTCTGTCTCCTTGGGAAATATGTTAATATGAACAACATCCATATTCAAAAGCAGTTCTTTAGCTGGTCTTGAGTTTTGCTTGTTTGTCATTATTAAAGATCAAACCCAAGCCTGCATTGTATTCATTAAGAGACTCTGTGTAGGCTCTTAATGGACTCTAAGAGCAAGTTCTTTGGTGTGTGAGACAGCTTGAAGCTTACCTAAAGAACTTCTCCTGTGATGGACAGTTTCTAGAGGTGACGGTGCTGCTGGTGTCTCCTATAGCTGTGAAATAAATGCACTGTTTTCTCCAAGTGCTTTACAAATACCATTTTGTCTTGTATAGCCTTTGAGACACTTGTAACATAGAGGAAAGATCCATTACAAAGAATTCTTTCTAAGGGGGGTAGAAATATCAAAGTCAAGGTTGAAGAACAGCACATATAGTGGGTAATTATGTTAAATGCATGACTGTTGCCTACTAAGATGAAACTTAATTCAAGAACCAGTTTTGAGGTGATGACACAGCTCATTTAACTGGCATATTTTCATATAAAGCGACAGATTCCTGTGATGAGATCCTTGCTCTAAGTGTCCTTCAAAGAAAAATCTACAGCTGGCTTTTCCTGTTTTATTCTCTTTTCCCTCTTCCCAGCTGTTAACAGCAACAGACCCCTAGTTAGTTAAATATAACATTAAGGAAACAAATGACTGATAGGTCTGGGTAAAACAATTCCAATTTGTCTAGGTTACCTGGAAAGCCAGAGCATGCCTTTTCTTCTGCAGTACTGTGCGAATGAAGAAATTCTGCAAAAGCCCCATTTCTCTGTAAAAGTTCTTGGTAGGAACCAATTTCTGAGATCATTCCATCCACCAGCACAACAATGTTGTCCACTTGGTGCAAAATGCTGATCGTGTGAGTCACCAGAACACGAGTCTGCTTGAAGAAAGAATTAAATTGTTCCAGTGTTCCCCTGCTCACTTGGGCTGGTGCAGTTAGCTATCTTGTAAGAAGACGTCCTCAGTGTGAACCTGTAATTTTTGCTAACACGGGGATATTTTTGTTGTTTATTCCTGTCACTTTTTCCCTAAATAAGAAATTGGTGTGTTCTACATTTCTAATATAAAATCAAGCCCTTTGAGTACATTTTAAATCTGATACCTGTTTTCTTTGCCAGTCTTTCTACATTTGAGCATAATAATTATATTCTGATACCTGCAACCAATCTACTCATGAAAAAAGGCATTTGTAATCACAGACGCATCTGTTTTAGTTGGACTTTCTGATGAAAATAAATACCTCTTTTTCTTCTACAACCTGAAATCAAATAAAATAATTGTAGTTAATTTATATCATGAAACAAATAGAGGTGCCCCACCAGACCTTCTCATGCACCCGCATTTATCATCTCTATTGCCTGACAACAGAGAAAAAACAAGGAATACCAAAATGCATCCAATGCAAAGAAGAAAGGAAGAGAAGAGGTTAAGGTGAATCCTGAGACTGAAGCGATGAACAGTTGGGTGATGAGAACTGTAAAGTTGGTACTGAAGTATTCAAAAGTGATGGAATGAGAAATTGTGGTAAAATGTGATGAACTGGAAGTGAAATACAGTTCTTCCAAACTATACTAGAAATAAATCCAAAGAGGCACCAGTATAATGCTGACAGAAGACCAAAAGAACTACAGACTTGCTGTAGAAGTAAGGCTGGAATTAGGCATGCTGAGTGAGGATGGAGGTAGTCTTTCAAGAGAATTCAACCTAGGTGAGATTCACTGCAGGACTTCAGTGTGCTGTGTGGGCTGCAGAGGTTACCCACTCCCCTTCCATTGCTGCTAACAGCAGTACCTACCTGGGACTAGCAAAAAAGAATTTGGGAGCCTTTGATAAAGTAACCTACCTTACTGGAAACATCTGGGGTGCCCTTATGACTATATAGATTTTGATGTCTCTTAAAGTTCAGGATTTATAACACACCTTGTTCTTCAGTAAGCCATTAGGTCCAAGAACGTGTTCAAAAATGTGCTGTCCAACATGGGCATCAACAGCCGAGAGGGGGTCATCTAGTAAGTAAATTGAAGCCTTCTGGTACACGGCACGAGCAAGGTTCACTCTTTGTTTCTGGCCTCCAGATATATTTATTCCCTGTAAAAATGCATTGACACTTTATTCCTAAGCTACAGCATATTTATAAGCTCATAACTCCATTTTACGCTGATGGTTTATGACTTACTTTTAAATCAGTGCCTTTGTATTTCCCCTCTTCCCTCCTACCCCGCCACCCCCCAAGAAATGAGGCTCTTGAGATGCTGAGACAGAGGTATCTTCTGAGCAACTCTGCTCTCCTGCAAACAACGACCCAAGAATGACCTGGATTTGTTTACTCTTGTTAAGCGTCTCTTATATCTCTCATTAACTTAACTGTCAGGAGGTGGGCTTCAGACCCCAGTAAGCTGTAGCCCAATTTTTCAGAAATTCCTGAGCACCTGCCTCTTGCAAGTTTAATCCATTTCTCATTGTTTTAAGTGGGACATCCAAAGTTGTCATTACTCATATTTTGACAAACTTTTTCATAGATCTGGGCCAGTACCTTCTCGCCTATTTCACTCTTCTGCCCTGCTGGGAAGCTCTCCAAATCAGGCTGCAATGCACAAGCATCAACCACGCTATTAAACCATGCTTCATCCATCTCATTGCCAAAGAGAATATTATCTTCCACTGAAGCATTCTGTATCCATGCTTGCTGGGGAACATAAGCTGCTGTGCCCTATAAAAATGGAAATGGAAGAATATTACCAATCATAAGCACAACGTGGACATGTGGGAACCGGTCTTTGAAGAAAACCCCTCCCCAATTAGCTTTATAAAAATATGGAATGATCATCACCATTTAAGGGTCTGAGCCCTTTTCAAAATAAAAGGATCGCACCCTCACTGTCTTACAGAGGAGGAAACAGAATTTCAAGTGATGTTACTTACTATAATGTCACTTCAGCTCACTGCTAGAGTGGGAAATGGAACCGGCTCTCCAAAATCCTGTTCCAATTCCCATTCCCACAGGTCAAACTCATCTGGCAGGTCTTAAGCACCTCTTGATGACTAAATGAAGGCTGCTACACTATAAATTTTGTTAAAAGTTCAGCACTAAGTAGGTTTTCATCGCATATCTGATGACTTCATTGATACCTTACTGTTCCTGAAGACAGCCTAATTAGAAGCAAATGCTAAGGGAAAAATTTACCTTCATAGTCACGCAGCCATCCATCTGTTCCAGCTCACCAAGTAATGCTGACAGCAAGGAAGATTTTCCAGCACCCACCTGGCCAACTATAGCAATCAAGGAGCCTTGGGGCACAGTAAGATCTATCCTATAGAGAAAAGAGCACCCCACCTCAATCAGTCTTTGACCACCTTTTAGATATGTTTTCTGAAAAGAAAAAAAGCAACATTCTTGCTGTAGTTATGCTGACTTTTTTTTACACTTACATTAGTGTAATTCCATGTTTCAACAAATTGTGTAAGGAAAACAGTCTCTGCATATGAAGGCAACATTCAGATACAGAGACCTTCCTATTTCTGTGTTCCCATTAAGACAGGTGTAAAAGCAATAATACATTTTGTCTGACTTTTTAATTTTCAGAATTCAATGTTAAATATGAAGCAAACTCAGACACTTGTACATATTCCACACTGATTTCACTTTGGGCTGTGAAGAATTCTTTCATTTAGTACCCACCCTAACCTACAGAACTGAGATGACTAAAGTTACGGCTGTACCTTCTAAGACAAGGAGACATTTCTTTGTTCCAGCAGAATGTTCCGTTTCTTATGGTGATACTTGCCTGTACTAAGATATAAGGAGAAAAAGAACACTTGTGAAATTCAAAAGTAAGTATAGAAACATCCCTGTTTATGTTTCAGTATGTGCTTTTATTTATATAAAATGAACTTCAATTCTCAAAAGAAGGGTTAATTACCAGACTAGATTTTACTGTTAGAAATAAATAGGCCTGAGAGAGAAAGTGATGGTAAAAGGCAAACATTTTTCTCTCTTGACTGTGGTAGGCACCATTCTGGAAGCTGAACAATGGAAGCTACTCCTCTTGTAAGACAACACTAAGACAGAAGCTCACCACAGTCAGAAGTGTTTCTGTTTGAGCTCTCGGGATTCAGTTCTTCCAGATTCAGAAAAGCTGCTAAGCGGTTAAAAGAAACTTTGGCCTGAAAATGAAGAAGCACATAAAACAGTAAGATTTAGAATAGAAAGGGAGTACAACTAGAAGGTAAGACTCAAACTGAAAACCCACTGAAGACTGTTAATTAGGTGCTATGTTGCAGATGCTATGTAGGCTTAGATGGACAAATGCAGCTCTTCCCTAAGTTAATCGTATTTATTTCCACTTAAACAAAAAAGCCATGTTCTTCCATGTATTTTCTGTTCAAATGCTTGAAATTGCTGCTTTTTTTCCCAAATTCATCCTGCAATTTTCCCAGTGATTGCTCCTGTATATGAAGAATCATGACAGTCTTCTTGAAGTGCAAGAGAGAAGCAAAATTTTCCAATTTCTCACTAATGACTTGCTTTTCTCTCTGGCCTCGGCTAGCAAGGTTCTTCTGATCTCCCATGGAGATTTTGCCCCATTTGTTCTGATCTCTGTGATTAAAAATAGAACTGGAAGCATGTCTGAGATTTAATGGTGCTTGTGATACAGGACTAACAGGTAATTAATGCTTCTAAAAGAGAGCTTAATCCCAGATACTGCCCACCAAAAAAGTATTAGTCTCTGCCTTACACCATATGACATTTATATGGCCCTAAAAGACTTAAGAATTATTCTTAGTGACTATTTTGTCAATATATCAATCTTTCTGAAAAACAGTACTTCTGAAGTACCTTTAGCTGCAACTCCTTGCACTTCACTTTTTTACAATAGCAATTAAATAGCTGGCCTGAAATTCAAAGCCATAAGAAATCCCTCCCTTTACCTTTCAATGGTGGTATCTAAAAAACAGTTTTGGCCAAAAAAAAAAAAAAAGAAACATATCCTGCAATTAACCTGGACAACAGCATTTATGGAGAATGGCAGGAAGGAGTGTGCAGTGTTGAGGATGTTGATCAGTGTTAAAGATACAAAGGCCTTCTGAGCATCCAGGATGTGTGTGTTATCCACCAGGGTGTAGACAGCAAACATGACAAATGCAATCTGGAAAGGAGCAAAGAAAAAGCAAACCATTTGCTTCAGACAGGGAAAAGAGAATGATTCAAAGGTGGCAAGTCCCTTCCTACATGCCCTGGAACCCAGGCTATCATCCATATACATGATACCACTGGCCTGCAAATATCGTAGGTGAAGGTGACAAAACCAATTCTGACCATTTGATGTTTGTTCTCCTTTAAGGAAGTTTTCGTGCTGCAGTCACAGTAAGGTGAAAACACAGCCATTCTCCATTTAAAACACATATGGCTGACCTGCAACAGCATATACAGAAGTGGCTCGTGCAGATACTGACTGTGCTGTGAACTCTGTGAAGCTGGACATCTCCAGGTGATTCCTACAAAGCAGGCTCCATCTGCTTGGAACATGTCATCAGACCAGGTAACTTGTCCATGGAACTGCTAGGACAGTGTAAATGTCTGCAGCCGATCCCACTGGGGCTCAACTCCTCCTGTGAGACCACCAACTCCTCCAGGCAGACATTATCTCTAGCTGTCCAACAGGAAAAATCTGTCCAGACAGGACCACAAAGAGAAATGGAAGTAATAGCACATTTTATGTAGGAAGGTGAGTCACTCACCAGGAAAGTTGATGAACTGAAGGAAGCTAGAGATGCTGAAAAGAGAATCTGAGATCTTTTTAGGGCCTTAAGTTCTTGCTTCCGGATACCAAGCACTTTCTCCATGAAGGTTTTCTCCCAGCCATACAGCTTGATTACTTTAATATCGCTAAGAATGGCATTGGTAAGTTTGGCCCGCTCATCTTTATGTTTCATCTGGGCCTCCTGTAATAAATGTTTGAGTTTTATCACTTAGCAGGTTGCATATTTAACTGCACAATTATTTTGGAAAAAAAAAAAACAAAAAACAAATACACCTTAACACTGCCTATGAATTCTGAAGAAATTTCCCTGCAGTTGAGCTGTGTTTACTCTTTAGCTTATACATCTTTTAGGCTGGGAAATATCTTGCATTTTCTCTTCAGAGCTTTGTTTTTACTGACAGTACAAACAAGAACAGAAAAGGTGGGCAGACACAAAGTAAAAGACTGAACATGCAGAAGAGTTTAATCTACTTTGTAGGTTTTAAATCCTCCTGTGGTCCTTCAGAGAGTCATGGTCATCATAACATACTAAGCCATCTCTTAGAGTCACATGTTAGTGACTCTAATCAATGCAATGATTTTTTTTGTTTTTTAAACAACATGCCTACTGTAATCCTCAGCCTTTGATTTGTTCTGTAGCTGTGGGTTTCATGTCATCCTTCCTTGGGAGAGCATGGCAGCCTTTAACTGAGGTTTAAAAGTTGAATCCTAGCATAATTGGTGTCAATAAAACACTTCATTTTTATGACGCAAAATGTACCTGAAAATGACTCCTCTTCTTGGTGATCATAAAATTCAGAGGCAAAAGAAAAAGGAATACAGCAATTGAAGTCAAGGCAGATGGCCCAAGAAGCTGTCAGGAGAGAAGAGGAAGAACTTATGGTATTACAGAAACAAGTCTTCCACTCCTCCTTGCTTACCTTCCTTCTGATTTGAAATTGGTGCCTAACATCCCCCAAGTCTAAGGCTTTCCTCTAGTCCAGCTTTTGCCTTTCTTGGTAGTTGGGCTGCCTAAGCACTGTGGATTGTTAACTCTCCAAGCAGAGTAACTCCTGTCATCATGCTCTGCTGAATTTATTTGCTTCCCTTTTAGGAACTAGATTAGTGTTGAAAGAGATCCAGAAACATGCTTTGCAATTTAAGTAATATCTATTGCTTCCTGGTTGCTCTTGGATGTGTTAAGGAGGACATCTTGTGGCTGGCATAAGTGACACAAAACAAAACCAGTTTTTGTTTAGAAAGCAAAATATTATTGTGGCATAAATAACCAATCTTGTGTGAATTTACATCAACTAGAGAAATGAAATGGCAGCACTATATTATGCCACATATTCTTGGACAGCTCTTGGATATCTGGGTTTGTAATAACTTGCATGCCAAAACGGAGAGCTTATTTATCATGGTTTAGTTGCATCTGTCTGCAGAAGGCTTACATTTGCTAGAAAGGTGAGTGTTGGTACGTACTCTGTACATAAAATGCTTTATAGCATTTTATATACTTTTTATATTATATATAGTATTATATAAATAGCAAATAGTTTACTATTTGTAACTAGTAACCATGCAGAGGAGCTGCAACTGGAGCCTGCAGTGGGCCACTACATTTTGTTTGAAAAGAGCGCTGATAAAGGAGAATCTCAGGCAGAATATTAACAGGCAGCTCAGAACAGTCACATTCCCAGTGTTTTCCCTAAAAGAGACTGAATGCTGAATACACAGGTAAGAAGATGAATTGAAGAATCAGGTAAGGATTCCATTCCAATAAAAATAACTTCTAACAATGCAAGTGAATGCCCCATGCTAAGCAGCTAAGAAAAATGTGGCAATTGCAGGTTGTTCAGGCCAGAAAAGCTCTAATAAGAATTTTGAAAGCTTCTTTTTCTTCTGATACCTGAAACAGAAGGGGTTCGATAGGTACCATCATCATATTTTACCTGCCACAAGAAGACAAAGCAGATGATAATCCGAATCGGAGCAAGCCAGGTCCCGTTAAAATAGATAATAAGATCCGTTAGCTTTTGGACATCAACAGATATCAAGTTAACGATTTCACCTACTGTTACTGCTTTCCTTGATGCGTTTGACATTATTAGGATCTAGACAGGGTAGAGAATAAAGGAAAGGCAGTGTCAACAACAGCTTTGATCTAAAAATCAAACAACTTTCCCTTATAAAGAAAGGAAAAAAAGAAAAAGGTCAAATCCTACATCATGAAAATGTACTGTTGCCTGGGATATGTGACTTCACTTTAGGGTGAAAAATTTACTCCCTTCCCTGACCATAATCTACAATGTAAGAAATCTTATGTTGCTTCCTTTTCTTGGCTTTCCTTTTAGAGGTAAGATTGAAAAACAAATAGTAAAATACCTCCCACACACTGTTCAGAGATGAATATAGCACAGAACTACATGCTAGAAGTAGTTCTCTAGTAATATCTTCCTTGATATTAAGAACATTGTACCAACAATGTCATAATTACTAATGTAGGGCTAGGAAAAAAGATTTGAAAATGAACCTACAGACTCACCTTCCTGTACACAAGCCCTGTTACTACAGTTTTCAGTTTCAGTCCCAGAACAAGACACATGTACATATATCGTTGTTCAAACAGAGTCTGGAGGCAAGCTAGCAGGACCATAATGAAGGCATAGAAATAACCATGCCAGCTAGGGGCTTCTTGATCTTCAATGAACTCCAGGAAAAGGCTGGAAGCAAAAAGACAGGAGCAAAATATTGATGAATCCATGTCTAACTGATGAAATACCAGAAATTCAGAAGTACCAGGGATTTTTCTGTATTCTCTATAGCTGATCTTTGTCAGTAAAATAGTAGAAGAGATGGACAGAGGGCTAAGTATCTTTTACAGCAATGGAGAGGGTGTGCACTGCTTTAGACAGTGATGTCTTTTTCACTGAATTGACTGTGAGCTTAGCACCAATGATAATCCAGCTCCTTTCAACAGTAATCAGAGACTTCAAAAGTGTCTGTGTATCCAGCTCTGTGAGTGCTGGCATATACATCTCTGTGTGCTCATGTATGCAGCAATCTTGTACACATGTTTTCTCCTTTGGGAAATAAATTCTAAATACTCACATACCTCAGTATCTTTGGGATGGAAAACAAGAAGACATCACAGATAACTAAGCAGAGGGTGCCGAGAAGGAAATAGGTTCCAAACATGCTCCAAAATGCTTTCAGTAAGGGCCTGCTCTGACTGTGCTCTGACTGCAGTAGAACCTCTGTCTCTTCAGCCTCTGTTGTACCAGTTTCACTCTTCTGACCCTTTTTAAAAGTAGCAGACTCCTTGTTTCTAAAGAAACAATGGAAAAGCTAGCTGTAACTGGAACAAGATTAAGGATCTTGTGTTTTCAAAAAATCATTAAATATCCTAAAGTGCATCTCATGCCATGTCCAGTATAAATGCACATTGAAAAATGTCCCCTCTCAAAAGAATCTTATAGCTCCAAGCTTCCAGGAACTAAAGGTGTTCTCCAGCAGATTTCAACATTTAAAATGTGATTTTGCACAAAGGAACTCACTAAGTGCTCACCCATCGAAGAGTGAAGAAGTGAACTAAGTTTTCATAGCAGAGAGTTACTCAGATTTTATGTAGAATACCCTTTGAATTTAACAGAAAAATAACTCAGTGGGATTTCTACCTTGTTCAGATCAGAAACACCAACAAAGCTTACATTCAGAACCTGAGAATGTACTGAAGCAGTCTGTCTAGCACATTGTGGGAAACGGGGGGGGCTTTAAGCTTCTTCTGAGATGACAAGTCAGCCTCTGTGAGTGTATTTGTTTACATCATTTAGAGGAGAAAGAAACTGCCCAGCTGAATCCATGACACACTCTCTAGATCAAGTACTCACTGCTTGGTTCTGCTATGATACTTCTTCCACTCTTTTTCAGCCCAGGTAACAATCTCTTCAGAGGAGTCCTCTTTCCTCACTGACCACAGGTCATCCACCCCCAAGGACCGCTGATAGCCTTTCCAGACAAGCCTGGAGAACACACAGACATCTGTAAGGTAAGTGCAGAAGGATTTGTTGCAGGTGTAATGTTTTCAAAACAGGTGGGCTTTAAGTTAGTGCTCCACAGTGAGTACATAGGGACTTCCATAAACACTACTTAGGAATATCCTTTCCCTGAATAAATATGAGCATTTAGGAGCAGCAGTTTTGCTTTAAATCCCTATACTATCTTCTGTCAACAGAATTGTGATTTCCAAGTAAGCCCTAATTCTATTTTAGTCAATACTGACAGTTGGGTCTTGGACAGTGGGGACAAAGTTCAGCTTAACTTACTCTGTGGCTCAGTGAAACAGAGGAAGCATTACCAGAGTTGACATTAGGTGAAGGTATGTCATCATTTTACTTCTGAAAACTAAGCAGCAGGTTAGACCAATATCCTCATCCAGTATTTTCTCTCTGACCAGCATTTGTTACAGAAGGTCTGGCAGGCAGATAGGAGCATGGTTGGTGTACAGCGATTTTTTGAGATTGCTGAAGCCTATTTAAAGATAAAGAAGGCACTGGAAGCCTGCTGTAAGCAGGGAGAGTATTATCCAGAATCACAAATGGTGCTTTAAAAAAGTAAGCTAAATTTTTATAATTTGATCTTGTGAGAATAGCTCAAGTCCCCAGAGAAGGAAGTTAAATCCTCACTACATAAGTTAACTTGGGGGCTGAGATGCTTCTGACTGGTTCTCATGTACACCCTCTTATGCTGCTGTTTTAACTTATGTTCTAGCAAAACCATGTCTTCTATGTTTTCTTACCCAGACAACCACCAGTATGTGATTTTGGACAGAAAAGAGCTGTTGGCTTCTGGACACTGATTCTGATGGAAAGAAAAACATGGATGATATTTATATAGAGAAGAGAGTGTGCTTCCAATGATGTCTCTTCTGTACTCCCCAAGGTAACTTGTACTCCCCAAGTTACCCAGCCCCCATTCACTGCCTCTGACAGTGTAAATGTATTGAGAAGGATCAATGGGATCAGGAAACTTTGGAGAAATAGGCTTTGAGTAACTTCTCAGATGGAGGAAGGAAGAATATTATTTTTCTTACTCAGACATTTACTTTCTGAAGCACAGAGCTCTGCCATACTCATATGTCAGGCAGAGGAATGTACTGCTGCACAGAAGACCATGGAGAAGCAAAATGAGCCCTACACTAGTTTAAGTGAAAACAAACATGAGTGTGGATCGAAAAGGTCGTTATTTTTTCAAAAGATACATAGAGAGACAAAGTGGTTATCCCAAATTCAGCTGGTTACTTTTTAAAACCATTGGCCTTTATATGGAATGATGCATTTTGCATCTTCCAGATAATCATGTTTCTGCATATCCCCCAAAGTCTGAATTCCTATTTGAGCAATGATATAAAGCATTATGAAAAGCTACATTATACTTACTGGATCGTTGACAGCTTTTGAGAAGAAGGGAGGGTGATCAACTAAGCAGAATAACACAAGTTCACCAAACACCAGGCTAACATAAAGGTAAGTTGCAACATGGTGGAAAGGGTCTTCCAAGAAGCCCTAAGAAACAGAACGCTCTTGAGAATGATGTAAAAGCTCTTCACCACACTACAGTGAAAGGGAAAACATAAGCAGAGATGACAAAGAGTCATCCATCAGTTTTCTCAGCACAGATCTTAAGAAAGGAATTTGGTTCTTTGCCTCACAATCAATGAGGCAAAAAGAGCTATATTTTTGAGAGACTTCATACCCTTGCGTATTAAAGCCACATGATTTCACTTACTCTTTCCAGGCCATGTTGGATTTTGGAACTAAACATCACAACCGCAGACAAGAATGAGAGCAGCCAGTATATCAACAAGATGCCTGAGGACTGGATGCCCATCATTCTTTCCGCCTGGGTAAGGAACATGGCAAGGATCTGTGAGGAAGTAGAAATATATAAATAGCTGGTAGTGGAATGCCAAACATTATTATCAAATTAATGAACACAATAAAGCAAAATCAACTAGTTTCTAGTCCAAATATTTCAAGATGCTCAGAGCTGAAGTATTGTTCTTAAACGGCTAAAACTGTGAAGGAATTATGCACAATTTTGCACTGCAGAATGTCACTATTGAAAGAGCAAGTAGTAAAACCACAACTGGGCCAACAAGCTAGAAGACTCTAGGCTATGAAGATGCAATGGCAGGCATTTAGTTGAATAGAAATCCCATCATGATACCAGCCATAATAAATCACATACTGGATCTTGCTCTGAGACCTCTTTCTAGGCATTACTGCTGCTTCAGCTCTTCTGAGGCATATTCGACCCACAGGACTATGTAATGTAGCTGTAGATCCACTGCTCCAGCTCCAGTCCCCTGCTGCTTCATACAGCCCAAGTCATAAAGCATGGCTCCAGCCTTCTATTCCCCATCAGCTATCTTTGTGCTCAAAGACACTGAGAAATATGGGAAATAAAAGATCTGCCCCAGGAGGGCTAAGCTGGGCCACACACAGACAGAAGAAGAATTACCATTGTGATCCCCAGCACTGCAGGGCTAATGAAGAATGCTGGAGTCCGTGGAATTCCTTGGCTTATTTCCCATAGTACAAAGAAGACATTAGAAAAACACAGCATTACCAGGAGGAATCCAAGGACCTGAGGCGGAGACAGCAAACACATGTTGAAATAGAGTGAAATGATGATGGGATGATCCACTGAACTGACTGTTCTAAGCAGCCTGGGCTGTAAGACTGGAGAGGTGAAAGAACAGATATGGGATAGAGAACATGATGGGAAGCAGCAGGAAAACACATGGAGGTATAAAAGGAAAGATCCTGTAGTAAATCCTAAAGATTTACTTGATTTGTGCTGATATGACTTTACCTGACTGGGTAAATGTCAAAGTAAACACAGAGGTGGGTCATCAGAAAAGAGTTAATGATTTAGAAAAATTAAGTTCTGCATCGAAGTTGCAATAATGCTAGGATCAAACCCCATCCTCCTCCTTTACCATTTTAGTTTTGAAGATGTGGGACATCCTGATATAGCCATTGCTTTTGTATCGAAGATACATGTAGTAGAAGGGAAAACTGATCCAAAGATAGGCACAGGGGATCCAAGCAATGACTGTCTTCTCAAAGCACCAGGTAAATCTTGGGATCTTTGTGTGCCATGTCTGGTTCCAGTCCTGTCACAAAAGCAACACAGAATTAAAACAGTAATGCTAATGTATGCAGAATTTCACCAGCTAATGCAAGTTGCTAATGCTCCAACTGAGCCTAATGTTAGAGGAACTTAACATTGGGTTTCAAACGTAAAAAACATTTGGCAAGCGAGGAGCTGCGGGAGAACCGTAAGGTGCCACAGGTGAAGGAAGGAGGGAGAGATCAGCAGTAGCATTTTGGAGGGAGTGAAGGTGGAAAAAGGAAAAAAAAAGGTTTGAAAAGGGAAAGATGCCAAAGAAAAGACATAATGCGTCAGAACTGAAGAAGAAAAAAAAAAAAGGAGGAAATTTAAGTTACTGAATGTGAAATGAGACAAAATAATTTTGGAAGCACAAAGATTATCAGCATTTGGGAACCATAAGAGTGGTCAGTATAGAATGCCTGGTGAAGTAGAGATAAGGAGGAAAGAAGTGTCCCAGAGCATTAACTGCATCACAATTGCATTTCCCCAGCTGTATTTATAATCCATTAATATTTTTTTCTGACTGAATAAATAGTTGAATCTCATCTGTTAACATAATAAAACTAACAATGCAGCAACTGCAGATGGACATGTGAGAAGGAAGACTCAAAGCATTTGGTTTAAATTTACAGCAAAGACTCCATCCAGACAGATCTAGGGGACCAGGTAATTGCCAGGAACATCAGGGACCTGTACAAGAACATGGTTCAGATGAGTCAGTGTCACTCAGGTATTTTAAGCAGGCTTTGGTTTACTTGCTAAGTAAGCCTCGGAGATTCTGGTACTTGTGCACATAAGAGACAAAAGAGCCACTCAGTAATATGTTCCAAAACTGTGTGGCAAAAGGAGCATTCCTACATGACCTATTAGCACAGAAGGAACAATGACCTGTTTTTTCAGAGGTACTCAACATGTCTACAGCTCATCCTGATTCCCAAGGAACCTGCAGCTACTCTGTGTCCGAGAAGTGTATTTTACTAGGTGCTCCTAAAGCAATCTGAAGCCAAAGTTTAAGCAGCCAAGTGGGAAAACCTTGGCCCTCAATTTTTGCTGGAGAAGAAGGTGGGGCTGGTTGGGACATGATTGTTCCAGCTTTGAGTCAAATAGTGAATTATTTCTGTAGCCGCTTGCAGAGGTGGCCCAAATCCTTTATGTAAAGAATGTGATGCCAAGCAAGGCTTGGAGAAAGGAATCACTAGATGAAATTAGGAAGATAGCGGCTCACAAGTTATTACAGGAGTTTATTAATCCTGACAGTGGAAATCTGTGTGATCCTGGACTGATCGACTCATCGGTGCCCTTTTAGAGCTGTCGCTGTACTGGGTCACTCAGCAGACACTTCCTGAGGACAATACACGGACCACAGGCTACTTGCACACCCTTCCAGCAGCGCAGTCGGACCTCACGCCCGCACACCTCTCACCAAGCTTACTCCAACCGCACAGAGAACCAGATCATTCTGTGTGCGGGTGCGGGTATCCCTCGGAGAGGAAGATTTCATAACGCCAGCTGCCTTCACCCACAGTGACAGCTTCCTCACTGAGAGCCCGCCGTTACCCACACGTCGCCCATGTACATCTGCAGCCCCTCAGCCCTCGGGGCAGGGCCAAGCTCACTCACCCCGAGCCCTCCGGAGCCCTCCGGGGAGCCGCAGAGCCAGCCGCCCGCCGCCATGGCGCCTGGGGCGGGCAGGGCCTTTCCTCACACAGCCGGGCCCCCGTCCCGCACCCGAGGGGCCTCGACCCGTCCCGGCTGGAGACGCCGAGCAAAGTCCGGAGGGCAGCGGGCCCGCCGGGCCGGCAGAGGGCGGCACCGACCGCGGCTTCGCCCCGCTGCCGGTGTCGGCCTTTCCGGCGGCGCTGAGGCAGGGCGGCGGCAGCGCCATGCGGGGCTGGGTGGCGGCGCTGGGCTGCGCCCTGTGCTGCGCCCTGGTGCGGGGCTCCGAGGACATCGTGGTGGGCTGCGGAGGCTTCGTCAAGTCCGACGTGGAGATCAACTACTCCCTCATCGAGGTGGGCGCCGCCGGCCCTCTTCCTCCCTGCCCTTTGGCAGGCCGGCCTGCGGGGTTAGCGGCTGGGCGAGGCTTTGCCCCCGTGCCCTGAGTGCGCCCCGAGCTGGCAGGTGCTTTGGGGGGCTGCTGTGTGAAGTGGGGTTCCTGGAGTGTTCCTCGGGCCCTCCTGAGGCCAGGTCTCTGCTGGTTTTCACTTGGCAGAGCGTAGCCTTCTTGCAGTGAACCTCTGCCCTGCCACCTCTGTTACCCCTGGGGATCGTGCAGCCCCTAACGTGTACAAACACTTGAGTAGAGAGCACCTGATTCCACCCCCGTTCACACTTTTCTCCTTTTTTTGTTTGTTTCTTATAGATTAAGTTGTACACAAAGCATGGTACTCTGAAATACCAAACAGATTGTGCTCCAAACAATGGGTATTTCATGATTCCCCTCTATGATAAGGTAAGGAACTGACACGGCGCTGCTGCTTCTCCCCTGCACTGGGGGCACGAGCTGCTTCCACGTTCACATCTGCAGGCAGATGAAGTGTCTGAACAGTACACGTAACAAATAAAATAATAATAAAGTTTTCCACAGTTTCCTTTTGTAATGCAGCTGTTCTGTTTCTCAGTGGTAAGTGAGAGAAAAGCCATCATGAGAAAAGCCAGGTAACTTTAGCTGCAGCATTGTGTTTGTGCTATTTTATTTGTGTCACTGCAGCATTAGGAGCCATAGTTACTGACGACAACTGTGATGTGCTAGCAGTTGTACGAAGAATGAATAAAAAGTACAGGTTCTTGCAATCTGAGTAGAGATAAAGCTTTAAGTCATCTACCAATGGAAATGAAAATAAATAATCTGTATAAAAATGTGTGTTGATATGTCTGAGTTGAAAATATCTTGAATAAGTAATTGCAGATATTAGAGTTTTCTTAAATATGAAAAATGGTATAAGCTCAGAATGTAGCAGAAGTTTGATGTCTGTTTAGGCTGGAAAAATGTTGACATTCAAATTTTTACAAGCTCTTCTCAGGTGGTCAAAGTGTTTTGCTCTTAAAGAACCATTTAATTTATGGTTCAGAAATAAATTCATTTCCAAATCTGAGGACTCAAGACTTTTTTTTTTTAACCTTGGTGGGTTTGTTCTTTGGTCTTTGAGCCTTTTAATGGATGAACTTCAGCACATATGTGGTGCCTTCAGATTTAAAGAGGATCTCTGTCTAATGGCCTTTTGGTGCAGAAATGTTAATAGGTTTGGAATTTTGTTATCTTATGTTTGGGCAGAATGATCGAGTAGGACCACCTAGTGGAAACACTAGAGGCAGATTTAGAGCACATCTATTGGGACAGGTGAGAGATTTGAACACCTTCTAACACTGAGCTGCTTGGCCATAAGCCAGGTTGGTGTGGAAGTGGTATAAACGTGATGCTGCTTAATTCTTACTCTTAGCTGTCTGGACACAAGCCCAGAATCCTGGTTTGTCTGGGTAGATACTGCTGCTGCTTTGAGCACTAGGTAGAATGAGAAGAGAATGGGACACTTGAGTCTTGTGTTACTCTCTGCAGCATGCTGCTTGTATTCTGACTTTTTTTTTTTTTTCCATCCTTCAGCTAAACTGAATTCAGATCATTGAAGACTGTTGATGCTTTTAAAAAAAAAATAATTATTTTTTATTTTACTTTTAGGGGGATTTCATTCTTAAAATTGAGCCTCCCCTAGGGTGGAGTTTTGGTAAGTGCTCATATCTCTTCTTCTAATAGGACGGTGTATTTGCAATGTGGGACTTCAATTATCACTAGCTTGCATTTGGAAAATCCACTGCTGTTCAAAAGACATAAGCCCTACTGCATGGTTTTAATAACTAAAATGTACTTACTGTACAGGAGAAAAGTAAAGCTGTAAGGTAGACGCTGACAAAGCAGCCCATGAACTGATACAAATGAATGTGTATTTTTTATAAAAATGTATGTAATAGGAGGGGGAAGGATTTTCAACATTAGGATTTGTGGGTGGTTAACTTGGATAAGACAAGGCTTCTAGGGCATAACTAGTTCACTTGAGCTAGTGCATTTCTGTGAGAGTTTTGTAAAGCTAAAGTAGAGTTGTGCTGTTATTCCTCTGTCACTAACTACCACATTCTCTTGTTCTTCCCTTCTAGAACCAACCAGTGTAGATATCCACGTAGATGGCATTAATGACATTTGCACAAAGGGAGGCGATATTAACTTTGTATTTACGGGATTTTCTGTGAATGGAAAGGTTAGACTTTTTTATATTTATTTATTCCATCCCATGTTAATTGTACCTTCATAAAAATGTCCTACTTCACCTCTGCATGTTACTTTTATCCACTTGTACACTGCTTTCTCTTCATTTTGACAGGTCCTCAGCAAAGGTCAGGCTTTAGGTCCTGCTGGAGTCCAGGTTGTACTGAGAAATGCTGGCAGTGATGTAAACATACAAGCAACTGTTACCCAGCCTGGAGGAAAGTGAGTGTGGGAATAGGCATGGGCATGCCTCATGTGTTCATTTACATGAGATTCTTTCAATTCTGCCATATTGGTTGGGATTATAGAAGTTCTGAAATACATTTTGTAATGCGTGGGGACTGTGAATTGCTTTTTGTAAGCAAATGTTAATGATTGTTTCTTAAGCAATAGTCATTAAGCAATCCTTTTCTTGCTTTACAGGTTTGCTTTCTTTAAAGTGCTTCCTGGTGAATATGAAATCTTTGCATCTCATCCCACCTGGATGTTGAAAGAGGTTAGAGCCTACAAAAGTTCTGTTCTGCATGCTTAGGGAGTGTGCATTGGCTAGTCCTTACCTTGATCAGCTAGCATGAACAAGGGTTTGTGTGAGTGGATGAGGTTAATGCGGTTTTCCCTAAGTTTAATGAGGCAGGCAAGAAACTGCCTTGTGCAGGCCTAGTTTGGAGATAATGGAGCCAGCTGGGGAAAGACTGTCAAATGAGCTCTTGCTTTAGGACTTCTAATGCTATACATTTTCCAGGAACTTGGAGAACATAGCAGATGCTTTAAACCTTTCTTCTCAGACTGCTTACTTTATAACGAGCTTTGGAATCCTGACCAATTCCTAAACCAGTGAAACAGTAAAAGTGCTGTTTTACAGTAGTATCTTTGCTTTAGCATCTTTCTGTTCTGAAGAGTATTTGGGCTCTCTTTGAGAACTGCTGCTCTGGCTTCTGTTTCTGATGTTGATTATTCAGCCTCAGATTGTAATTTAGTGCTGTAAATGAGATTTAATGTCTACTTCTGATGCAAATGTATGTGTTTCTGTGTTCAGGCAAACACGGTGGTACGGGTAACGAGTTCTAATGCTTATGCTGCTAGCCCTCTGATTGTTGCTGGCTACAATGTTTCTGGGTCAGTAAGGAGTGATGGAGAACCAATGAAAGGAGTCATGTTTCTTCTATTCTCTTCTTCAGTCACCAAAGAGGTAATGGTGTCCCAACACTCAGGTTGTTCAGGGGCATAGAAAACTAAAACTTGAGCTGAAGCAGGCAACAACTGCAAAATGTAAAATGGTTCACTGCAAGTTTTTGCTCTTTACATTCCTTGTGGGTCAGCAGGTTTAAGGATTACAGTTTTAAGACAATATTTTTCAATTTACACCTTTTTGCATGTTAAATGTTGGTTAGTAACAATGTTCCCTTGTAAGTATGACAGTCCTCCATTGTGTAAGATCAGCTTCTGTAAAAATAGTGCAAAAAAATCTCAAGGTAGTGCCAGACAAACCCTAAGTTTCATTAGATAGTAGCTGTAATTTGTCTTTAACATAAAGCCTTAATTGCTTTGTGCACTTTTAATGTGAAATCAAAGTTCATCAGCTTCTGTTGCCACCTTAAAAATGTGTTATTTATAAAACGAGCATGGAACTTCCATTTGTGTACTGTGATTTGGTATGTAGAGTAGAGCTCTGTTCTGTAATGTTAACTTCATCCTCAGAGCTAAAGACAGTTTATGTTAAGATATGCAATGCAGTTCTGTCTGTCATCTAAAGGATGTTTAATTTTTCAGTTTTCTGTCCTTGTTACCATAAAGTCTGTTATTGGTTATTCTTTTTTTTACCTGTATAAGAATTGTAAATCATGCTATCAAACTTTGCATCTAAATTGTTTTTTGTACTTCTCATCCATCATGGTATAGTATTTTGAATCATCCAGCATCCCCCCAAATTGTTTTCCATGTTCACCCATGAGAAAAAAAATAATTAATGCATTTATTGACACAGGATGTTGTGGGCTGCAATATTTCTCCTGTGGATGGATTCCAGTCAAGAGATGAGTCTCTAACCTATTTGTGCAATGTTGTATCAAAAGAAGATGGATCTTTCAGCTTTCTTTCCCTACCAAGTGGGAAATACACTGTGGTAAGTAGCTAGCAAGTTTGTTTCTTGTTTATCCATTGAGATACTAACTTTTGCTCTCTAAGCAAGGTTGTGCATAATTTTGCAGCTGTTAAAGACAAAGCCAGTTGAAATATTTTGAGATGGGTGAAAAAAATGTAGGAGACTCTAACATAAAGCATTTGACAGTGAAGTGAGTTGCTGTAGTAGGACTCTGGTGTGATTTCTGAGGAAGTATTTATTTACAGATCTCCTGAATACATTGGCCAGTCACAGAACCACTTCTATAGGCTGATGGGAAGCTGAAAGTTTCAATGGGCTACAGCCACCTCAAACCACTGAAGTTCTCTTTATAACATTTTTTCTTTTTATACCATTCTCTTTGTTATGCCCAGGTAGTGTTGGAGCATGGATGTCTTTGCACTGCCTAGAATGATGGTCTTGCAGTCTCAGACTGCATGATCTAGAAGTGGGATCCAAACTTCTCTTATTCCCTTAATCCTTTAGTGATCATATATTCTCTTATGTAAACTCTCTGTATTGAATACCTTTGCTGTATTCTCATTAGAAGGTTACTTTTCTGTTTCTTCATATGATCTCATATGGTTTCTATCAAACATTCTTGAAAATCATGCTTTTATTTGTGTCGCCATCAATCTGAGTTATTTTTCCAGCAAGTTTGCAGCCCATTTGGCCATTTGTGGAGGTGTCTGTTAGTGAAAAAGACCTGGAAAATGGTAAAGGAAAATACTTCTGATGTCACAGCTTCTTAGGAATCAAAGTGATGTGTTCTCCTTTCAGATACCATTCTACAGGGGAGAGAGAATTACCTTTGATGTTGCACCATCAAGGTTGGACTTCTTTGTAGAACATGACAGTTTACAAATTGAGGTAAGGCATTTAGAGAAATCATCTTGTTTGTACCAATTCCTGTGGAAGTATAACTGATCTTGCAGAAGGCAGTTGTGCTGTGGAAAATTGTCTTTGTAAGAAGCTTAAAGAGATTTGTTACATGTACCTTCTTGCCTAGCAGGTAGATGACAATATCTATTCTGTATTTCTATACTTCAGTCTGTTTTCCTAGGAAGAAACAAAATAAGGAGAAGCTGTCCCTTTCACTTTCATGTCTGTGTGGCAAACAGGCAGTAATCCTTTCGGTTGATTAAGTTTACTCATTCGCAGTGTCAAATCTGTTGAGAAGGGCCTGTAAATAAAACTCTGATTTGCAGAGTTTCTTGAGTAATGGTCTTATGATGTACGGTGAGAGTCTTCTCAAGTGTGCTAATGCAGGTAACTTAAGAATTGGTTCCTGTACTTCTTAGCAGGACAATATGCCTTGAGCTTGATGCATACTTTATTGTGATTATCCTGTTGAATTTTCTTCCTAAATCTGGAAGTAAATTTACTGCATGTGTATGGGACAAAAACCAATACGTATTGATTGCTGTAGATGTGTGAATGCTTTTACTGGGAGAAGATTAATGATAACTTTATTTTTCCATTTCAGCCTATTTTCCATGTGATGGGTTTCTCTGTCACGGGCAGGGTATTGAATGGTCCCGAAGGGGAAGGAGTTGCTGATGCCACTGTGACCCTTAACAATCAGATTAAAGGTATGCAATGGTATTGGTCTGTGTTGCTACAGGTAAATCTTTGATAATCTCAAGTACAGGAGCAGGGTATGCGATGGAATTGGACCTTCAGGATAATACACTACTATTTTTTTGTAATTTATTTGCAATATTACACTGATTTGCATACAGTTGAGTAATTCTTCATTTTCTGGCTTAGATGAGAGTATTAGCTGCTCATTTGTTTTGCAGTAGAAAATTTATTATAATTCCCTTCAAACATATGCCAAACTAGAAATGTTGCTTTATAATACAGAATTGAAGGTTGATCTAATAAGGAACATAATACTGTTGCTTTGTTGTGCAATGTAAATTAAAATAGCCTAAAGCAGTACATACCGTCTGGCTCTTTAGATACATGAAGATAGACACTGGAAAAAATGTTCTGCTTTTTAACTCTTCACTTTATTTATTCCAGTAAAAACAAAAGCCGATGGATCTTTCCGCCTTGAGAACATAACAACAGGTACATACACAATTCATGCCAGGAAAGAGCATCTCTTCTTTGATACTATTACAGTGAAGATCGCACCAAATACCCCTCAGCTGGCAAACATCATTGCAACAGGGTAAGTACCACTGTTGTTAGCCAATTAGAAAAAAAAATGTGTTAAATGATCACTTAGTTTTTATCAGTGACTAAATATAGTGCGCTGTAAGGCCGTGCAGTGTTGGGAGATACTTTGTGAGCTGAGAAAGGCAAAAAGGGCATAGTTTCTGTGTCCAAGAGCTTCTCTTAAGGAGGAAGTAATGGCAACCTTCAAGAGAAGTGATAACTAGGAATTTCCTGAGACAAATCACAACTAGCTTGTGCAGAATCTGTTAGCCAATTAAAAAAAAATGTTTTAAATGATTAATTACAGTTTTTATCAGTGACTAAATATAGTGCATTATTTAAGGTGAGAAGTGAAACTTAACAGCTTGTAATCTGTCATCTTTTCTTATATTTTCACAGGTATAGTGTGGTAGGGTTTTGTTCCAGTGCATTATATATCAGATTTGCGATATTTGACACAAAACATATCAAACCAGTTAAAATCTTGAGGAAACTTTAAAACAAGTATTTTCTGAGTTTTGTCAAACCAGTATATCTACTCTGACTGGCATTTATTTTACAGATTCAGTGTGTGTGGCCGGATCTCAGTAACTCGTTTACCTGACACAGTCAAACAGATGAATAAATATAAGGTAACCATGATGCCTCTAGACAAGGACAAAGGATCATTGGTTACAACAGAAACAGACCCTCATGGAGCATTTTGTTTTAAGGCAAAATCGGGTATATACAATATTCAGGTAAGAGTTAGCTTCCATTTCTTCCTTGTAGGACTACCGAGAGATTTTAGAAAATTTAAAACATTTGATTTTTAAAAATTGAGAAGTTGAATGTAGATTTTCATGACACTCTTCTCCTGTTTGTACTATATAAACAATGATCGTTACTTTTTTTTCCTTATAAGCTGAAATTCTCATGCTCCTTCACACTTGTTAAAAGGTGTTCAGGCCATTGAGATTGAGGGGTTTTATCTCTCTCTCCTCTATTTGTAATGTCCCTTAGTTCACTTACTATGTTCATATATTTTCCTGTGAATGACACATGTAATGTGTAGCTTTTCAGGTGTCTCAGTGGTTCTGGAGCTACAAGGTCATAGCAGAACCTGTAGCACAAACACTAAAAATTGTGTTGAATCCCCCCCCTTGTGGGGGAAAATTGCAGGCTGGGAGATAAGGAAGTGCAGGGTTATAAGGCCTCTGGCTGTCCTTACAGATAATGAAACAGCCCAATGTGGAAGCAGGAGTAGATAGATCTCAAAGTGGAAACTCGCTCAGACTTTTGAAACCATGATATTTGGAGAATTTTTAGCTCAGGCCTTTTGCAGTTGTTTGGAGGATTTTTAGTGAAGAATTTTGAACATTATATTTGAGAGGCTGGTTTTGCTTTGCCTGAGACTTAGAGTAAATATCCATTTTCTAATTTCTGGTGAGTTAAAGTCAGGAGAGTGGGTGAATTTGGACTGGTATTTAAAAGCTGGAGATGTGTTGATGTCCTGTACTCCACAGGTAATTATTCCAGAAGCTGAGACCAGAGCAGGATTGGCTTTGAAACCCAAAGTGTTCCCTGTTACTGTTACAGACAGACCAGTCATGGATGTGACCTTCTCTCAGTTTTTGGCATCAGTCTCTGGGAAGATCTCTTGTTTAGGTAAGCCAGTTTGGAAAGTCAAGTGGAAAAGAGAATGGAGAACTTCAGCACTGTGTGTATGAATGAGCACAGTTTTGATCAAGCCACTTGCTGTGGTCAGCCCCATCAACAGTTAAGTAAATTAATTTCCAGCACATAAATGAAATGGTTATTTTTTTCAAGAGACCGTACAGCCTAGTTAGCACCTTAATGAAGTTTGGAGTGAAGTTACCTACCTATTTTTAATACTTGCTAGGAATAAATTCTGACCTGTTTATTTTCAAAGACACTTAAGTTGTGGGAGCAAACGATCCTGGCTGATGGTTGGGACATTTTACAACAATGTCAGAAATACTGAAAAAAACATTAAAAAAAATAAAATACAGTGCATGTATAAACCTGTAGGATAGAAGCTCAGGCTGTTGCCAGAAGCGTGCAGTCTGTTCTCTTTCTCAGTGTTTTCACTTAATTTTAGTCAAAGGTTTCTATCTTCTGCTGTTCTTGAGTACCCACTAATTTTAGCAGGTGATTATTAGAGTTTGAGTTTTGTCATTTTTGCTCCTTACATTTTTTCTCTGATTCATCTCATGTGTTTTCTAGACCCCTGTAGTCTCTGCAGTATAAGGTGGACCCCAGGAATTCAGTGTTGGCCTCTCGAAGTTTCTTGTCCTTAGATACAAGAATATGATTAAGCTTAAACTTACAAGTGCAACAAAACAGATAGTAAACAGATGCTTAGGAAATCAGGTTAATTTTTTTAATTGGAAATATTCTCTACTGGAAAAGAGCAGTTGGTTTAATATTAGTACACGAGAAGCTTCCTTGGAGTTGGGGTTTTGGGAGAAAGCTGACAAGACAGTATGCATTTTCTTCTTTCTTTTCTGCACAGATGCTTGCGGTGATTTGATGGTGACGTTACAGTCTGTGAGCCGCCAGGGTGAAAAACGTAACCTTCAGCTCTCTGGAAATACGGACTCAGTGGCCTTCACATTTGAAAACGTGCCACCTGGCAAATACAAAAGTAGGAATATGGGGATTTGCTGGAAGTGTTAACTTATTAGCTAAATTAGTGACTTAGTCTGTATTAATTCTTTTATCATGGATACTGTTCACGTTCTATGTGACATGCCCAATGTGGAACTAGTTCTCAAACTTAAGATATGGGAAAATGCTATACACCAGTGTATCAGGCTTTCTTCATCTGGTCTGCTTAACCACTTTTTCAGTGTCCAGGTAACTGATTCCATATGTTTTAGGATACACATGCATGTTGTCAAGTTAAAGGCCTTTGTCGTGAACTGATTTGTCCCAAACCTGAGAGTAGAAGAACATCACAGGTCTTCTGTTTCCACAGTAACTAGCCTCTCCAAAGAGTAAAAAGTGTTTTTGCCAGCCTGCCTTGGCCTACTATGAAAAGAAATTCTTTTCCTGCGAAAGGTGTAGAAGGGCTACATATATATTGCTCTTTTTGTATGAGTCAGAACATCATTTCACCATGTGAAATTGGAGTTAGGTTCTGCTGTCCTCTAGATATCTTTGACTACCACAGTGGTAGTGCTGAATGCAGAATTTTGTAGGGTTACCAGACTTCATTATTCCTTATTAGAATAGCTTTTACATTAAAGAGATATGCTGGATTCCTGGTGATGCAGCAGTGCTGTGAGCCAGGTCTGTTGCTACAGTTCTTTTCTGTGCTTACATTTACTGTACATGTATACCTGGCTTTGAAGATTATTGTCAGGGGAAGGTAGTGTGGTACAGGCTTTTAACACCACAAAAGCTGTCTTTATTCACACAGTTTTACATTACTAAAACCTTTTTGTGATGTGTATTCTAGTAAGCATTGTACATGAAGACTGGTGCTGGAAGAATAAATCTTTGGAGCTGGAAGTTATGGAGGAGGATGTTTCAGGTGTAGAATTCAGACAGACTGGATATATGCTGAGATGTTCCCTTTCTCATGCGATTACACTGGTATGTAGGTAACAAACATCCTCACTTCTCTTTTTAATGAACTTGTGTAGGTAGCTTGTGTTATTCTTGGAATCAAGGCTCTCTCTTTAGGGTGTCTTGCAGCACAGGAACACTGACGCTTAAAACACTTTTAGGTTTGTCCCTTAGATTTAGTAAAATGGTTTTCTGTTGTTGTTAATTGCTATAAAAGAGAAGAATTAATGTACGTTTAGGCAAATAGTATTCACATTTTGATGCTTGGTAGTTACTAATAGTGAATTGTGTTGCGGCTTCACAGGAATTTTACCAGGATGGAAATGGACCGGAGAATGTTGGTGTTTATAACCTGTCTAAAGGAGTTAATAGATTCTGTCTTTCAAAGCCAGGTAACAGCTCTAAAATGTTAGTTGAAAAAAGAAAAAGAACCAGTCAACTAATACTACTGGGAATTAAAAATAATCTGTTGTGGATTCTGAGGTTTCTGAGAGGCATTATTTAATTTACATCTGAATATAAATTCTCTGTTCTAATATTTTAATATTTTCTTAGTGTTTAGTCACTTACCTAAGTTCAGTTTCAGGAGCAAAATACTTTTTTGACTAGGTGACGGGTGTTAACCTTGGACTAATCAAGAGCATGTTAAAATAGTCTTGTTCATATGGATTCTGTGACTGGAATGTGACTGATAAATAGATGGTTCATTTCAATACAGGATTCTTGAAGGTTAGCTGTTAAAGGTACCACAAGTTTATCTATAAAAATAATAATAATAAAAAAAGAATGTTTTAAAATTAGTTTTTTTTTTTCACTTTTAATGTCTCAGAGCTAATTCCTTGTTAATGCCCATTAACTAAACAGTTAAGAAATGAATTTGGTTTTGATTCAGTTTTCATCTTTGCACAGTTCATCCTTAGAGTCAGTGGCCTCATTCACAATACAGTAACACAGTTTCAACTGTAGTTCTGTAATCAAAGGAAATCAGCTTTGAGACCAGCTATAATAGATTACTTCTGACCTTGTATAGTGTGTTCTACTTGTAATTATGTTTTTATATGCCACTCTGCTGTGATACTAATTGTGTTTTGTATCAGTGTATATGAGAAACTCTGCGCAGCTTCCAGTAGTGATCTGTGACTGAAGTGAGGTGAATTAATTTACAATCAAATTTAGTAATTGTTTCTGTACCTCAGGTCTCATGTGCTCTTGAGAATTCAGCCAACACAGCAAGCTTGATTTTTTTTTTTTTTTTGCCAGTGGATTATTCCTTTACTTAATGTTTACAGGTGTCTATGAAGTAACCCCGCGTTCCTGCCACCAGTTTGAACATGAGTATTACACTTACGACACGTAAGAGCAAAATCTGTTCTTAAACTTATGCCTATCAGTATCCTTTCACAAAGCTTTCTTCTGCTGCAGCTGCTTTCTTTGATTAATTCAGGATCTGTTGCTATAGCTGGTTCTAACCAATAGAGGGAAGCTTTAGCAAAGTGTATGAGATGTGTCCTCTTGCCCTTTAAAAAAGAAAAATGTGACTAAGGATAGGCTTTAAAGATGCTTTTGCTACTTCAAATTGATGTTTCTGTTTGCTGTGTGTCTGTGTTTAATGCTTTTTTGCTTTGTAACAAAGCAGAGAAATTTCAGTGGAAACTGTTGATGATTTGTGAGGGTTGAAATGATAGGGTATTAAGTTTACTAGGAGGCGCATACTACTTGTATGTCCCTGCCATAACTGCCTGTGGTGATTTGATTCTGCTCACCCCAGTTTTGCAGGCTGAGTAAATATTCATTCTAATCACGAGTGGGCAGTGCTGAACTTTCAAAGTCAGCTATGTTTTATTAGTTTTTTTCTGGTTAAGGTTTGGCAAAGTGCTTGACAGCTGTTTGCTTCCAAAAAGAGGGTTTCTGCTACCTGACTATTACTTATTCATTAACATGGCAGAAAACAAATTCAGCATTAAAATCTGATTCTTTTCTGCTTGGTGAATTAAAAATACTTCAAAAAGAGACGTACTAAACATCAGAGACAGGAGAAACTGAGTAGATGAATTGGAACAGGAACCCCTTTTGGCAGCAAAGTACCATTAGACTTGGGTATCATGGTGAGCCATGTCCAATATTGCTAACTCGTGAGTGTCCCTCTGCTGTGTGTAAAGAGATCGTACATATGAAATCAATCAAATCAACATCAGCTTGAGAGGAAGTGCGAGGCACAAAGCAAGGGAGTTATTTGGCCAATGTCATGTAGAAGTTTGGGTTTTGCAGCTGGAAAATGTGCCCTTTTCAATATGCTATCATGGTAGCACTACAACTTTGCTATCTAATTTGTATGTCATGGTTTATAAAGCACTCTAAACTTGGGAATGGGAACACGAACTCAGCTAAATAAGATTTGGTTATTTTCTTTAGGAGGGAGACCTTGAGTTCATCTCTTTGTTAATTTGATTTACAGGTCCTCTCCTAGTATACTGACGCTCACTGCTGTTCGACACCATGTCCTTGGCTCGATTGTAACAGATAAACTGATGGATGTGACTATTACCATTAAGTAAGAACAAAGAAATCTTGGGGCTGTAAAAAAGGGAAGAAAGACGTTTCTCTCATGAAGTTTTATTCTGATTTTAATACCACAGTGGCTGCTTTCTAAGGGAATGGCATCCTACTCTAGACTGCAGGAGGTTTTTATGCTAAGCTGTGCTTTGACTTCTTTGTAGATGGATAAATAATTCTGAGCCCTCATTTTGAATGCTGTTACTTGATTTCAATATAACTCTTTTCTACTTGTGTCATGATAAAAAGGAATGATTTTCTGAGTGATTATGTATTTTAATGATCTGAAATTTCAGAATTCAGAGAATACTGTTGTAGCTTGCTCTGAGCTCTTTAGCACTGGGATTGTTTTTTTTGTTACCTCAGAAGGAGAATCTGCTGCTTTTGAGCATTGTTACTGGTGTGAAGAGGGCTATAAGAGGAAAACAGTGCAGAGTGATTACACACTAATGTGCCAGTTTATGTTTAGCTGAACAGACAGCTCACTGGGGAGCGCTGATTTGTGAACAGCTTTAATAGTATGAGGTGCCAGCTCTGCCTGAAAGTGGCTGATAATAATGAGTGCTTTAATGCTTTCCTGATGTCCACTTGTTCTAGACTAGGGGCTCTCAGACTTTGAGTGTATGAAGCATCTTTGTGGAGAAACAAATTTCCTGCAGAGCTCTTCCTTGAGTCCCTGAGTTTAATGAATCTACAACTGCAACTACTGGGCAACAACAGCAGCCAGAAAAGAAACAGTGAGACAGTAGAGAGACATTAGGATTTTCAAACCAATTTAGCATAGAAGCAAATACTGTACCAGCATTCCAGGCTGAATTTTTTGTTGTTGTTGTTTTTTTGAGACTATTGGCAAGTGTTCTGGAGGCAGCTCAGTTGCCACAGACTGTCTCTGTTCAAGCCTGCGTGAAGCTTTTCAGCCAAAATCCAATTTGTTGACTGTCAACATAAAGGAGACAGCTCTGGATTTAAAAGCAAAATGCTTGTTTTTTAAAGTCTGTGCTTGTGTACAAGATTCAGAACAGAGACATGTTAACTTTCAGTTATCCAAAAATCAAACCTAATTCTTAGCAGTTTTTGAACATGAATTGTTACGTTTGAAAAATGAGACTGGAGTAGTGTATAAGCAATATCATGAGACTGTGTCTGTACAGATTTTTAATAGGTTTTAAGGCAAAAAATTTTTAGTAAGTTTCTGGATTGTCTCTGGACTGCAGAGAAAGTTTAAAGGCTTGATGAAACATAGTATGAAAGAGCAATAGTATGTTTATCTTTAAAAAAAAAAAAACACACAAAAAAACCAACTCTGTCTATATAGAGATGGATGAGGACTGAAGCAGGAGACAGAACTATCCTGATAATCTAAAGTGGTTGTAGGAAAAATAATGGTGATCGTTTCAGTTCATTCCTTTTTAGAGGATTTTGCAGTGTTCTGCGTCATTTTTTCAGTCTGTTGTAGACAGGACAGGAGATAAGATACAAAGGATGGTTGGAGACTAGAAGAAATTGGTAGGAAAGAGAGGATGTAAGATCAGGGAAGGTGAAACGAGATCTATTGTTCTGAGCTGATTTAGGGAAGGTAGCTAAACTTACCTAGTAATCTGTTCAGTAGATGGTGGCAGGACAGCTGGATGGTTCAAAGGTGTAGGGTCAATAGGTCACAACTTGGCACTTTTCCTGGGAATTGCCAGCTATTGGAAGCATCTGTTTGTGACAGATTATTTTCTTCTTGTATACTCTAAACCTGAGAGGTGGGTTCTGAGGGAAAGTTTATAGTACTGAAAAAAAAAGGAGATACAAGTCTTCTTGTTTATTTTGTATAACATTCTTTCTGTATCAAGCGTGTTCGCTGTTTTGAAATTTAGGCCTTTCTCTTTTAGATTATGGCTTTGTTAAAGGTACTCTTGCAAACTGTTGCTTTGGCTTAAGAATTTACCACCCATGTGGGCTTATCACTGCTTCCGGGGGAGGTTATTGCCCCTGCAACAGAGCTGCCATGTGCTAGTTGGTGCAAAATCAAGACTGTACGTAAAAAAAAATAAAACCAACCAATCAAAAAGGAACCCTCAGCTAAGGTGCAAAGTGGTTGAGACAATTGTGGCTCTTTTTTTTGAAATGTCTGCTCTGTATTTGGATGTTTGAAGACAGTAGGACCCTAACTTCTTGAATGGTTATAGCATGCTGAGGCAGAATTTGTGAGTGTTGTGAATAGGTCCTTTCCTGCAAGACCTAGTGGGTTACCAGTGGTCCCTGTGAACAAGCCTTTCTAGTAGTAACTGATGGTGTTATGGGCATAAAAGTTTTACCTATGCTTGGAATAAACAGAGGAATTAAAAAGGAATAGCTTTAAAAGAAAAATTCTGGGATTTGCTGTGGTATAAAGGTTGTAATTGATAGATACAACAAGCTCTCTACCCTTTGTATGAAAGGAGCTTATTTTGTTTTCTCTTCCTTGTTTTCAGATCTTCTATTGACAGTGAACCTGACTTAGTTTTAGGGCCCTTGAAATCTGTACAGGAGTTACGCAGGGAGCAGCAGCTGGCAGAAATTGAGGCCCGCCGACAAGAGAGAGAAAAGAAGGGTCAAGAAGAGGAAGGAACAAAGCCACCAGTGCAAGAAATGGTGGAGGAACTTCAAGGACCATTCTTATATGAATTTTCTTACTGGGCAAGGTACTACCAAGCTCCAATGGACAGGGTATTTTCTTTGCTCTGTTGCCTGGCCTTTCCACAAAAAAGAATACTGATATATTCCACATAGGAAAGAGCTGCTCTGTGGATGCTCGTGTCTGTTCTGGTTGACTGCTAGCTAAATAGAAGCTAATACCACATAATATGAATATTGCATAGGTTATTGTTGATATTTTTCCCTTGGGGGTATTCAGATGGGTTCTGAGGTCAATACGCAGTACTACATGAGAGATGCTGATTCCATTTTCTCCTAATACTGTCTTATGTGTGCTCTGTAGGTCTGGAGAGAAAATTACTGTGACCCCGTCTTCAAAAGAGCTGCTTTTCTACCCACCTTATGTGGAAACAGTTGTTAGTGGAGGTAAATCTAATTCTAGTTTGAAAGAAATAGATTTTTAAGACAGAAATGCATCCCTACAGATCAACATATGAATAGCTCTTCAAAGGAAATACTAGGAAAGCAGTTTCAATTGCACCAGTTACTTTGTGAGACAGTTTCACTCTATGGTATTGGGAATCATGGGGTTTTGGCAGAGGGTGCAAATACAGTTTTCATCAGTAAAATATGCTTTCAAGTGCTGACAGACCACCTGGCACAGGAGAAAGGACTAGATTTCTGTATATAACAGCAGATTCTCAGAACTACTCATATTACACTGATCTAGAAAAATGGTTGTGCAAAAGCAGTGTTTATATTTAAAATATGATAGCCAGTTGAAGTTTCTGTCAAGTTTTCTTCTGTATTAAGTTACAATAATATAAACAATCACAAAAAAAATGTGAAAACTATCAGCAGTCACCTATGCTACCTGTTGAGTCAGTGTCCATCTTGCTCTAAGGTTTCTAAATGAACGTGCTTGGTTTGAAATGGCTAGAAAATTAGGTACCTTTCTTTATGTGCCTTTCTGTTGTGCACGTTCTAAATACATCAAGTAAACAAAACTAAATTAACGTATGTCATTAAACATAGCATACACTGACCTCAACTTGATCTCACAAAATTTTGTTACTGTTAGAATACTTTCCATGTGGCTGCAGTATATGGAACTTTATGAATCTGTGAAGTACTTAGCAAATCCAAAATGGTTGTGCTGGCCACATGCTTGTAGCTTTGGTACTCAGTTACTGAAATTACTGAGTGTTCAGACTTTTTAACATATGTTAAGAGCCCATACAATTATGTGGATTGATCTTGTAGTCCAAGGCAAAAGAACTCATCTCTTTGGAAGTAGTTAAAGTCTTGCTGTAAGATGCAATGATGAGTGTATTTCTGACTTTCTTGTTTGTTTTAAATCCCCATTGCAATGACCAAGAGAGTTGTCCTGGAAAGCTGATAGAGATTCATGGAAAAGCAGGCTTATTTATGGAAGGGCGGATTCATCCTGAGTTGGAAGGCGTTGAGATTGTCATTGGTGAAAAGGGAGCAACGTCCCCTCTCATCACAGTTTTCACAGACGACAAAGGTGCTTACAGGTAATGAGCAGATTTGTTTTGATCTTTTGGATTTTTGGCTTAAGTGCCATGGTGACTTGACAACACATGTAATATCCAAATGCTTCTTTTAAAATGAGCTCTGATTTCCTTATATTTGAAGTGTTGGGCCACTCCACAGTGACTTGGAGTATACAGTTACTGCTCAGAAAGAAGGCTTTGTTTTGACTGCAGTAGAAGGAACAGTTGGAGACTTCAAAGCTTTTGCCCTTGCTGGGGTGACATTTGAGGTAATGCTCTAAACGCTTTGGGTTCTGAATGAATAGTGTGTGCAGTTAGAGGTAGACAGGCAAAAATATTAAACTGTGTGTCCCAGGCAAATGCAAATGGGTGTGGGATGTAGGGATCAGGTAATTTCATCATAGTGGAAACAAACCTCAGCAAAATGATATAATTGTGACTTGCCATACAGATGATATTTTGCATGGTTTATAGAGTGAAAATAAGGGTCTGCAATTCAAAAGACTGGATTTACTTGCTTTGGCAGAGTTTGACCACCTTCTCTTAATTACTTCTGTTTCTCAGGTATAGACAGTCTGGTGAAACTAGTGCCTGGCTTTAGTTTCATGAATACTTTGTTCTGGCCCCCACCATGTCCTGTGAGGTGACAGAGAATGACTTTTCTGGTGGCACATAATGTGTGTGTCTCTGACTGCCCAGATATTGAGAGCACAAGACTAGCCCTGCAGTGTCATGCTGCAGATGCTGATAGTTCTCTTCTGCTCAAAACTGAGTGCTCAGAACCAGCATGACTAGGCATTTTCCATGGGGCTTTCAAATTGAACACCTCTTCATGAGGCAATCCCATCTTTCCTTATAACTGCTGCATTTTCAAAAACAGATCAAATCTGAGGATGATCAGGCTCTTGCTGGAGTTCTCTTGTCTCTTAGTGGAGGGATGTTCCGGTCCAACCTCCTTACACAGGATAATGGCATGTTGACTTTCTCCAATCTGGTAAGTTGAAATTGGTTCATCTCACAGTGGTTGTATATGTGATGCTGTGTAACTTTACCCTCTAAAATAGGGATGTTAGCAGTGCTTTTCAGTGGCGGGGGATGTATGGTCTCCAATGAAATCATAACTCACAGTGAGAGGTGTAGGTCCCTCAGAGTGGACAGCACTTAAAATCTTAGAGTGGAAGATGTGAAATCTAACCTGGAAAATCTCCCCCATGGGCAACAGATAATGTTGATTGAGCTCAGTTACAAACTTGCAGTCTATAAACATGAAACAAGCCAGTTGGTTGGTGATCATTTTAGTCTTTAGAGGAAAGAAATGTAATTAGATTATTGATCTGTACATCTGTGTAGACATGCATGAATAGTTTCCTTGCAAACATCCTTCTCTCCTGGTCACTTTCCTGTCCTTGCGGTCTTGTGATGAAGTATTAGCATCATGGTTTCTTTTCCTTTTTCAGGCTTTTTCTCGTAGAGCTCCATTGGTTCATTTGCCAACGTGTTCCCTGTTTTGCAGTGCTCATATATTCCAACCAGTTTAGCTGATGGCTGGGACAGAGAACTTTAGGGAGCTCTTGCAGAAACAATTGTTTGGAGCTGGTGAATTTTTGTGTCAGTATCAGTAAATTTGCTTTATTTATCTTTGCAGAGCCCAGGGCAGTATTATTTTAAACCCATGATGAAAGAGTTTCGCTTTGAACCATCATCACAAATGATTGAAGTGCAAGAAGGACAGAATCTTAAAATTCGGATAACTGGTTACAGAACAGCGTACAGGTCAGTAGAGCTGAAAATCTGTGCAAAATGCTGCATGTTGTGTATGGATGCATTACGGAAAATATTTTTTCTCCTGAAAAAACACTGTTTTGAAGGTTTGGAGGGTACTTTTGAAGGCACAATATAAATTCATTATGTTGTTTATAAGTACTTTTTTTTTTTTTTAAACATCTTCTCATGCATTTGAATATATAGCTAGGCCCAGATGACGTGGTTGTAAACAAAAACACTGCTATGAAAGTACTGTGTCAGTGGCACTGGAAATGTCTTGTGCTTTGCCCAGTGGGAGAGGTGAGGTGTATTTTAGGGACTGTATGCTAGTTCAAGCACCTGACTTCCTCCTTTTCCCTGCCCTCAGGGGTAAGTGATGCTGTTCTTGGAGGGTAGGGAACTTGGATCCCTAAAGCTGTACTCTGAATTGCAGCTGATTTAAATGTTTTAAAGCAGTTTTTTATATATACATTACAAATTCCCCTTCTGCGTGCTATGCTAATTATATCAAGTACTTTTCCCATGAGTTATAACAATAGCATGTCTTAAAAACAAGCAGTAAACCAGCATTTGCACATCTGTAGCAATTGTTTCTCTTTCTCCCTCTAGCTGTTATGGCACAGTTTCTTCATTAAATGGAGAGCCTGAGCAGGGAGTTTCAGTAGAAGCTGTGGGGCAGGAAAAGTGTAGCATCTATGGAGAAGACACAATAACTGATGAAGAAGGCAAATTCAGGCTACGTGGCCTTCTGGTAAGGATTAGAATGCTTCTCAAACATTTACTTTTATGTTAGTGTGATAATGGAACAATATAATCTGTTTTATGAATTAGCTACAGATTTCTGTTTTCCCATCACACTTGCTATATCAAATTCCCTTGAGTCTGTCTTTGTTAGGAGGCACTGTCATGTAGTGATCGTTCATTCTAGTAAAACAGGAAGTTTTTCCTGTAGTGTCTGTCCATCTTTCTGCCAGCATATGCTGACAGCCTTCACACAAACACGGAACAGTTCCCACAAGAATGTGTCTCACAGGTGTTCGAATAAAAATATAGGTGGTATAACAGGGAATTCTCTTTTGTTCTCAAGTTTTTCTAGTGGAAGTACTGTGACAGTGTATTCTAGTGGTCTGTTGGGTTTTGCAGCATGGATGTGAAGTAGGCTGTTCTGCAGGAAAGCCTGTATTTCTGGGACTGCTGTGTGGAGTAAGCAATTATGCTGAGGTAGAAAGGAGTGTTTCCTCTGGTTTTAATCCTGATTAATGTGTTTTCTTTCTAGCTAAAACTCTTCACAGCAGGTGACTTCTTTTAATAATGTAATAAACTAGAGAAAGCTCTGATAGTCCTGTTGTATTTACTGGAAGTAAACATCCTTAATGGTTTTAGTGGGCTAAATTATCTATTTAGGATAAGGAAAACTAATGGAATGTTAGAAAATTCAATTAATATCTTCTAAAATTAAAGTGCATGTTATTCAGCATTGAGACTTATTGTCTGAATGTTGCTTTTAGCCTGGTTGTGTGTATCATGTCCAACTCAAAGCTGAAGGCAATGATCATATTGAAAGAGCTTTACCACAGCACCGGGCAATTGAGGTAATTACTTTTTTTTTTCTTTTTTTTGTGTGGTATCACTTAAATATGAAATGCATCTGTCTAGGCATTACATCTCTTCTATCAGCAGTAATATATTTGAATGCATTCTGTTTCGACAAGTGGCTTTCAGCAAGTTAGCTCCATAAATGCAGGTCTCCTATTGTGTGTCAGCATCATAGCTTAAAATTGAAATAAAATAAAGCCCAAACAGTAAACAAGTGAAAAGGATTCTTTTACAGTCATAAAAAGTATATGTCAAGAAATGAGGGAATAAATATGCAGCATTATCTTCCAGCATTCTTTATGATGTGGAACAGAGTATTAGTGATTTGAGATTGTCATAATTTGTCATATTATCCTATCCTCATATTCAGTTTTATTGATTGATAAATATACCTTATTGTACTTTAGTTGGTCCAAATCCTTCAGTCTTGATGTAGATGAAATTGTCATTCAGACTGGTAAATCTTTGTAAAATATAATAATAACTTCAAATTCAAAACCGATGAAATCTTGTTAAATACTCCTCCATCCTTGCAGATTCAAATTAGCTGCTTCTCACTTATCTCTTGACATTCAGCAAAGGTTAATTAGCCTTCATTATTGTCTAGAACTTTTCAGTGGAAGGTAGTCATTATTTGAGCTCAGATGCATGCCTGACCAGGATACCCTCCTTTGCAGCAAAACAGGCTGAATTCTTTCAAGTCCTTAGCGTCTTGCTAAGAGTGTTTGCTGCTTGGGAAAGGGAAGGGAATGGCAACCCAAATTCCAGCAAATCACATGAAGCTTACGTACTGCAAGTGAGAGCTGTGTGCAGCAGATTGTATCCTAACTGGGTGCCATTTTCTTCAGGATGGAAAAGCATTTGAAAGACACCAGCAGGAAAAAATACACTGCCCCAGTGGTGCCAGACTGTTTATATGATACCTGGCCTGACTGCAACCTACCTCTTAGTGTAGTTATTATTAGACTAAATGTTTTTTCATACTCTGATCAGAGCTGAGATTTACAAACACAAGTGTTAGATGTTTTAAACAATTTTGAAGGCAAGGAAGTTACGTATTTTTGCAGCAGGTTATATTGTGATATATTTTATCATTTATCAACTGCATACACATCCTAGCATAGTAATATGCATCTCAGCACAGAAATAAAATACTGCAACCAGTGTTCAGACTTCAAGCTGTTGTGTGGATGCAACTCAGCCTTTCACATTGATGCATGCTTTTGATACTTCCTCCATTTTTAGTTTAAATAAATTAATGCCATTAGCCCTGTGCTGTACAAGTCTGTAATTGTGAGCTATACTCTCTGGAGGAAAACTGCAATTGGAAAGACCTTAAGTTTCCATGTGGCTGTTAGAGAACAAAATCCGTATTTTTTTTTTAAATTGAGCTGTATTTGTGTTCTGTTCTTTCTCTGTCTATAAATATGACTCTGTTGTCTGTTGCAGGTTGGGAACAGCGACATTGGTGATATTAATATTATAGCATTTCGGCAAATTAATCAATTTGATTTAAGTGGAAATGTAATTACATCTTCTGAATATCTGTCCACATTATGTGTAAGTTCAAACCTTCGATCTTTGTCAAGTGTATTTGCTTTTGGTTTCCCAATGGTCTTTTGTCGGGTCACTGGAAATCATTCAGTAGCTAGAAGCACACATTTAATTCGAGTTACAACTAATTGTTTAATGAAGATGAATTTGAATTTCATATAGAAATCAGATTCCAGTGTTCCTCACTGCTTTGTTTTAGTGTCTCAAATATTTTATTGGAATATGTGCAAGAAGTATTTTGTTAGGTTAGCCTGCCCATTTCTTGGTCTGTTCCCCTGCTTTGAGATGGCCTGTCCATAGGGAGAGGAAGACACCAGAGGTGAAATGAGTATTTTGCATCAGAGAACTTGCATTAATTCCTGAAATACTTGCAATTTTTGACATGCACGTCAGCTAGCAAGAAGATGCCATGTGAATGCAGCTATACCATAGGGTACGTTAATATAAAAGTACAGTTATAGAAGAAAGTACAAAACATAGTAAAGCTGAAATTTTCAAAATTCAAAAAACTGTACTGTAATCTGAAAAAAAATTGCTACATGCATGTGATCCTTTGGTTTATGGTGTAACTGCTGGAAGTATCTGCAAGAGTTCTTAGTGTGATAGGAGTTACTGTACAATTTTTCAAGCTTAAAGCTTTTTCTTTGGAAATGTTGTCTACAAATACAAACACAATGCCTGGATTTCTTTTATATTAGTCCATTATGCATCTTACCTGACAAGATCTCATTGCTAAGCTGTTGGTTACTTTGGGAGCTGTCCAAAGCATCCAACACTCAGAGCAGGTGTGAAAGGAAAACAACTCACTTAAGTGGGAAGCACCTGAGCGTGCTTTCCATCTTTCTCAGGAAATTGAGGCCCTTTCAATTCTGCCTAAGCATATAGGAAATTGACGTCAGGATATAAATATATGGAAGTTATTCAAGCCTGTACCTTTTTCATGTTAGGTTGGGCATTGCACTGGATGTAATGCAAGTGTGTAAATCATAGCTTTTGCTTCCAGTGCAGAGATTTTTGTCTTTGAAAGATGTGCTCAAATTTGATGCAGACAGAAGTAAGAGGTTTTGTGACCTCAGTCTGGCCCCTTCTGGTTGTGTAACCTTGATGAAACAACTGGAAATGTTCTGGTGAGCTGTGATTGGAGCCACAGCTATGGCAGCTATGGTAGCACTGTGCAGAATTTATGAGAATTTCGGTTGGGGTGTGTGCAAGGGAAGTTGAGTCTTTACAAAAATCTGATCCAGGGGGTTACAAATATCTGTATGGATGCCAAAAGGCTGCTGCAGAGTAGTCCACAAAACCCCAAAGTTTGCTTAATGTGTCCTCTGGAGGACACGTGTTATAGCTAAAACATGGCTGTGTTATCAATACTTGGCCACAAATCCAAAACATAGCACCATACAAGCTGCTATAAAGAGAATTAACTCCATCCCAGCCAGACCCAGTATGCAATCTCATAAAAGGAGTTACTACTGCCCCCCACCAGCCTTACTGAGTATGATGCAATCCTCTTTTAATTATGCTCATTTCTAAGCAAACTATTTGCTCAGTATTTCAGTCCTATTCTGTAGCTTGAGGGTGTCTAGTTTGTTAAATAAGTTCAGTGGAATTGAAACCAATCAAAATGGGCCTAATAGAGTAATAAAAACAATCCCCAACTGCAAATTCCTATGAAACTGTTTGGATTATTTAAAAAAATTACTTAATTCTGTTTAATGCAAAGCATGGACTATTTCTAATACATCTAGATATGTGAAAATAGCAGATACCAGTTGTCTCCGCAGTTATTTTAGCATGTTTCTGTTATTTCTCACACCATAGGTTAGAACAAATCCAGGTGTTCTTACTTGACACCTTTCTGTTTATAAAACCCATGATAAATTTTGAAGTGCTTTTATGCTGCAAGATACGGGCTATCTAAAACAGCTATTCTGGTGCAGACTCAGAAATATCTGTTTTGTGATTTCTTCTTTCCTTCACAGGTGAAGCTCTACAAAAGTGAAAACCTCGACAACCCAATTCATACAGTCAACTTAGGCCAATCGCTCTTCTTCCATTTCCCACCACTGCTCCGAGATGGAGAGGTAAGAGTATTGCTGAACAATTAGCTTAGCTTGTTTTATTTATTTTTTTTTTCCTTGAGCATGCTGAAGTGTTATTTTTGGTGTGCCTGCAGTACTGTATTCATGCTGGAGTAACCAGTGTCTCAGAAGATTTGAAGCTTATTACACCGAGTTTTGCCTTTGAATCTAATTGTGCCTCAGACTGCTGCAGGTGCTGTAGACTGAATTAATTTTATACCCACAGAATTACGTGGTGCTCCTGGATTCTACATTAACTAAATCACAGTATGACTACACCCTGCCTCAAGTTTCGTTCACTGCCATTGGATATCATAAGCACATTACATTGGTCTTTAGTCCCACTGTAAGTACAAAACAGATAAACATTCATTTTGAGTGCTCACCTTGAGAGCAATTGACTGGGTAGTTTAGCTTGCATGTATCTTGTGGTCTTGGTTTAACTTGCTGTTAATGTAAATATAAACAGTTTATGAGAGGCATTAAAGGGACAGTAAATTTGGTTTTGGCCACATTTAAGGCATCAGGCAGTGATGTAATAGCATGATGTATTGTGGGAAGCACGTAGAGAGTTCGCAAAGGAGTTGTAGACATGACAGTAACTAAAAGGATGTAGTAACTGGGGGCTGAAGGAGAAAGACAGGATCGTTGTAGGAATTCCTTGAAAGACTTCTCTGTAAAGGAAACAAGTGTCACCAGGCCCAAAAGAGAGTTTTCAGTTCTTGCAGGTGAAGCAGAGGGGTCTTCAAACTAATGTCAGGGGAAATCTCCTGTAAGAGAGAGAAATGTCTTTGTGCATTTCAGAGTTGAGCAGTGTGGTCAGTTTAGGGAAGTATTCATTCGGTAATATTTACCTATTTCTTTTCTACATCACTACGTGTGCAGTGAAATGTGGGGGCATGAATATGAAATGGCAGTTACGAATGAAGGATGCAGATGCGCCTGGAAGATTTTGTGCTAGTGTGGCTGCTGTAGTGTTATCATTGAGATTGGTGAGATTTGGGTGGCATGTGACAGGTAAATCAAAGAACCACAGGTTAACTGTGGAGACTGACTGTTGGTGAATTAGCTTTAAAAAACAACAGACCCCAAGAAGGTAGCAGATGAATGGGTCTGATCAAGATAACAGATGAATGATCTGCTTTGAAATTAAAAGTAAAGTAAATCTAAGGGGTGATTGGAAGGAAGTCAGATGGGAAGGGCTGAATGTGTCACAGTTTACTGTTTAAAAAATAAATTAAAAAAAATCCATGATCTCCACTGTTTTCAGAGAAAGCTCCCTGAGCAAGATATTGCCCAAGGATCTTATATTGCATTGCCACTGACGTTGCTTCTGTTGTTGGCTGGGTACAATCATGATAAGGTAGGTCACATTTTTCTGTCCTTACTCAAATACTGTTTTTGAGGAATATCCATGAATTCTTCGTGTACTGTGTTAAGGGAAGGTTGGTTGTGATGGATATTCAGAGATGGAGTTAGTGATCACCTTTTGTGACACATATCAAGAAAAGACAGAGTGTAGCCAAGTTTTTGAAGAATTACCTTCCTTTAGAAAACCGTAGTGTAAAGTTTGAGTTCCTTTGCATTTTTGAATTTCTCATTTGATGTTTCTTGGAAAAAACAAAACAAAACACATAGACATGCTATTTATGCAATAGGTTCTATTTGTTTGGGGATGCATGTGTCTGAATAACATTACCATTCAGACCTTACATGTCACTGAAATCACGAGCTGATTCCCTTTTATTTTTTTTTTTGTCCTAGCTTATTCCCTTATTGCTGCAACTGACGACACGGCTGCAAGGAGTACGTGCGCTTGGACAGACGGGTTCTGACACAGGTGGCCAAGAGGATGCAAAAAGACAAACAAAAAAACAGAAGACAAGACGGACGTGAGGTGAAAGGGATGATTACATGAAGTGACGCTCCATCAGATTGGATCCTGGGGAAGCGAAGCCACTGAAATGCATTTTTTGATAAATTTGTGAACTTATATATATATATATTTTTTTTTGTTGCTGCCTGAGCACTATTTGTCACACTAGCTCCATGTTGGTTGTAAATTTTCTATGGAGTCTATAGGTTTCCTTATAAAGTAATGAATGCCTCTGTTGTTACTGTGAGTGTATCTCCCATACTTGAAGACGATCAGTGAATTCTTTTTCTCTTCAGTGGAATGAGTCATGCTGTTTCCATTAATGATTTGTAAAAGCAGTGGCTTTACACTTTTTACAAAAAAAAAAACAACAAAACTGCTTGAATTCTCTTTCAGTCTCTATATTTTGGGAACATTTTCCCTTTCCTTTCAAAATACCCACTTTGCTCTAGAGAAGCAGCACACAGGTATTTTACTAAATCAGTGGTACTTGAAACAACAAAGTTCTAGGGAATATGCATGAACTGATAAGTTACGTCCTTGGCCCTTCCAGTTCATCAGCTTGATTGAAGAGTCCGTTACTTGCATAGCTGTGATTTCAGTTCTTACCCAGTGAATATGTTTTCTTTGATTAAAATCATGTATTTACCCAATAAAGACAAATTGTTAATGTCAGGTAAGATTAGTTGTTAATGTCAGGTAAGTTCTGTTGATCCTACTGCAAAAGCAGTGTTTAAATTTCAAGTTCATGTGCAGTGCGATCTCTTTAGACCTCCAGCATTTCTGAAATAGCTCAAGCTGGTTGTACTGTTCTTTCCAAAGTTGTACCATGCTGTCTGTGATACCCATTTATCTGTGTATCTGTCTAACCTCCTGCTCAGGCCATGAGCCTTTTTGCCAACTGCTGACGGAGTTTTTTTAAACTACTTGAAGAAATGTTAGCTTTTGGAAATCTCCAACATGTGCAGTTCCGATAATGTAGACTGTAATAAATAATAGCCTGTTTCTTAACAGGTTATCTTCTGATTCTTGTTTGAAACAGACAGTTAGACATACACAGTTTAAATGTTAATGGGGCTTTTTATTGACAAATAATATAAAGGTTAATAGAGCTTTTGAAAGATGCATATAAATGCCTACAACTATTGTGAAGACATTGGTACCGCCAGTAAGTGGCAATGTTTCTCTTCTATTGTACTTGACATAAAGTCCCTTTACATTTAAATATTAAAGCGTATAATCCCTACCTTAGACAACGGGATGCAAAATGCTTTTTGGTATTTTTGTTGGTATTTTGCACTAGTTTGGACCTAAATAATTAAAACTTCAATCGGTAATCATTCTTCTTGAACTCATATCTGTACAACACAATCTGAGGGAACTTTTACCAAGATCATCATAAAAATGAAGGATGTCAAAAAAGCATGTATATATACAGTTTGAGATGAAGCTCTAATAAACTATCATGCTCTCAACTTAATGACCTAGAAATTTATAATTTGCTGTGATGAAATACATGGGGAAAAACTGTTGGAGGACTTGTAATAAATTGTACCCTTTTAATACACTTTTATTTTAGGTTGGTGAATGTTGATAAAGGAATTGCTACTTGGGGGAAATGTATGAGGAGGAAATGAAGATTTCATTTGACTTGAGGGACTACGGGATATTCTGACCTCTGAACTGTGGGACTTGCTGATGATTGACATTAAACACTGGGAATGCTGTTAATAAAAAGGCATTAATGCTTGCTAATTTGTTGACAGAATCAATTTGGTTTGTGACATCCATTTTCCCTTGCTAACTGAAGATCTCAGGATCAGCTTTTGTAAATAGTTCTTGCAGCCTCTGACAGCAGTAGTGAGTTGGGAGAGACAAAATGTCTGAGTGCATGAGTACAGAAAATGGGTTTGTGCCAGACTTTTGCAAGTAATTTTATCCCAATACTGATTTGTCCAGAAAAATTGTATATGCTGATGAGATGTGTGAGCCTGACAGGGTAAGGACAGCTAGGGCTGTGCTGTGTTGGTGCACAGAACAGCTCCTGGGACTTGAGCACACATGTGGCAGAGCAGAGATGGGCTTGCAGTGGTGGGGCTGAGGCATAGAGCAGCCTAAAAGGGGAATAGTCACCATGAGCCCACACCTCTCCTGCGTGGACCGCTTTGCCACTAGGATTTGCCTGGTGCCTTGCTCAAATTCTCTTCTTTCACTTCTGCAACTCAACGGTGGCCTGCTTGCTTCCAGCCCCAGGTTTGTTGAAGTGAAGTGTTCCTAGCAAAAACTATAGCTTGTTCTTTCTCACTTGGCAGAGAAGTTAGGGTGCTATTTGAGAACACAGTGAAAACTGATGCATGGGATAATTTTCTAAAGCAGAACTTGTGTACTAAATGTCAAGAAATCAATATCTCCAATTATATTTAGAAACCAATAATCAGATATACAGAGCCAAGGAGAAAAATCAGCAATGTGGTCTTTCAAATCCCCAGAGCCACATGGATAAAACAAAAATAGATCGAGATGTGTGCATGCCAGCCCAACACACTGGGAGGAGATATTTGTATGAATGTGGTGGTCTGCATGGGCAAACTTCTGCCTCCAACTGCTCAGTTCAGAACCTGGGTGTTACCTGGGGACCTCTGCAGCTCTCACAGCCCTTCATCCCACAGCCCCAGGGCTGGTGTAACAGCATGCAGCTCTACGCAATATTTATTCTGTGTGACTGTATTTCTGGGCTTTTCAGTGCAGAAACAGTGGGGTTCAGTTTAGAACTACCTTCTGCACTCTTCTTAAGTGAGTTTGTAGGTATTGCAGGCTCTGCCTGGCTAAGGTTTGCAGTTGATTTTGTACTCTTAAAACCAAGACCAATAAGAGCTGGACTGGCCTTTGCAGTATTTCCTACTGAAAATGTCAGTTAAAGCAGCCTCAGTTTTCATTGTTGCAACTTTAAATTATTTCTATTACTACATGCAAAATGGGACTAGCATTTAGATGTTGACTCTTAATAGGAAACACTCAAGGCTCACTGTTTTGTATTCTTTTTTTGCAGGCATAATAGTGAAAGAACAGTTAATTCATTTACATAGAGAGCTGAATACAGGCAACCATCTGATTCTTGAAAAGGAGAATAAGGCCTTCTGGATGAAGGTAGCATTGCATGTTACTTACTTTTCTTTTTAAAGCAACAATGAATATTACGTATATTTGGCTGTCTCATCAGTGATGCACAGAATTCTATTGTTTAAGAATGAAATGGATCATTAATACTGAGTTTTACAATTTCCATATAGATGATTCAGCTTAATTTCTAAAGCATTCTCTTTATTATGGCTGTCAGATGAAGTCAGATTCCAAAAAGTATTTTTTCTGCATAAGCAACAATGTTGTTAAGTAAAGATGCAGCAATTTAAAAACAAAAACCTGCAAGAGAATGAATACTAAAAATGGGGGAATGAGCCTTTTCAGCAAGGGTAGAGAAGCACACGTTTCTTTACAATAGTCCTTGTTGCCTTTATTTTTTGAAGTCTTAAGTTTCTATATTTGCTAAGTGGTACTATTTAGTAATATACATATTTGTCAACAGATCCCTGGGGTTAAGTAAGTGTTCATTTTTTAAAATTACAATCATGTTAGGGAAAAAAAGATAATGTGCGGTGAGATTAGCTCTGCAGATCTCTTTGGGGCAGAACAGGGTGAAGTACCTGAGGGGTCAACAGCTTGGTGTTCCTCTGCCTGCAGAGGATAGGATTTCAGGAGGGAATCTCTGAAATGAGTGTCCCTGCTTTATGCACCGATGTACTGGCTGGGGCTCCCCACCTCCTTGCAGGCTGCTTTTTACATAGCGAATAGGTATGATCCTTGCAAGCTTCTCTATCCCACTAAAGAAAGAAAATAAAATGAGTTTAGCCAAGGCTGACAGCAGGATCAGACAGAACACCCTCTGCTTTGGCAGTTCAGTACCATGGTGTTACCCTTATTTTGATTTCTATCGGCAAATACGTCTACACTATGAAAACAGAAAGGGAACACCGGGGGCCTTCAGTATCACCCATCCACACCATCTGTGACCACAACTTGATTCCTGCTGCTGTCCTTGTGCATTTCTGTTCTTCAGATAGAAACAGCTGTCATAATAAGCAATGAGCACCCTTCTCAGCCCTGTGCTAAGAAAACAGACAGTGAGGATTCTGAAGGTAAAGTGCTGTTCAAAATCCTACTAGACATGTAAATGATTCATCTGTGAAAGCTGAGACTGAACAGATAATTGAACCCTGCGATGATTTTGTCTCCTATTCAGTATTCCCTACTTTGTGTGGTATCCGTATTTCTATTTTTTTCTAGTCTACAAGTAATTTAAACTGAGTTTGCAAAGGTAGGTGCAATAAAATGTGAAGCATAGACAAAGCCCAAAGGCAATCGGATTTCCCGAGTTGTGCACAGTGGTGTTGGCTCAAATCACACTGAGTGGCGGGTCCATGTAATGTGCACTAAGTCATGTTTTCCTTATAGATAGATTGGTGGCCTTCAAAAATCTCTGAAAATCCAGGAAATCTATTTCTGTTTCGTTACTGGCTGATGCCAGAACACTTTTTTAACTTTTAAAAGAACAACAATGAGTTTAATCTCTGTCGTTCAGTTGTTTAAACCTGGAACAGGCCTGTATGTCCTTGTACACACAAAGAGCAGCTCTTCGCTAATTAGCATTCCCTGAGCCTTTGTGGATTATTATTAGCAAGTGCAACTTTTTCCCCTTGAATGTTTTACAGAGCTTTTGTGAGCTTTCTACATCAGCTAGGTTGTCCTTTCAATTTTCTATTATACCTTTTGTAATTGCTTTCTGTCTGTATTTGATATGTTGTTGCTTTACTTCAGTAACTTCCATTATCACTTTTAACTGTTTGCTATTACTGGGATCAACATGATTGTATTATTTACTCTGTTTGCTTTAAATATCACTTCTTTTCCCTTGCTCTCCCCCCTCCTCTCCTACCATCTTTCTGGGAATATTTGAGCTTAACAACATGACTCTGTCTGAAGTCTTATTTGTTACCTTCATAGCCTAAGACCATGATTACTTTAAGCCCAGTGATATATTATCATAAAGCACTAAACACCCACCAGACCATTATTGAATTTATCATATCTAAGAGCTCAATAAACAGTAAAAGATAAACCTGTTTTTTACTGCCTGTGGAAGTCAGCCTGTTGATTCCTCCTTTAATTCTCATTCTTGTCGATACTAGAATAATTAAATCCCCATCATGAAGACTCCAATTTCTTCACAGATCTCTTATCACAGTGACTCTGGCTACTTTTATTTGTTTATTTATTGCTGCATAGCATTTTGGTAAATGAGCATCAACTTTTCACTCAGACCTTCCTACTATTAGCCACAAAAGAAAATAATAGACACTTAAGTAAACCACAGGAAGACGGACTATTTTGGTTTTATGGTCTCTAGTGTTTGCTGCGTTAAAGTAGGAAGCATGTTCATGTTCTCTGCTCTGTACTGTAGGCTTTGCTCCTTCTGAAAGGGATGCTGCCCATGCCTTTGTCTCCCTTTTCCTCACTTCACGTGACAGGTGACAGATGTGAATCATCTCTTTTAGGCAAACAAGCTCAAAAGGTTCGTCAAATGCACAGCTGCAGACTTGGGTCCTGCATGGCTTATTTTCAGCCATCAGGACATGCCTGACGGATTTTAACCAGCACCTGTGATTACCAGACTGACTGAAACAACCCTCTTTGTTGCTAGAGGAGTGAAACACTTCATGTGCAGAGAGAAACAAATTATTTTGTTTTAATAAGCATGGAAATTGGATGCAAATTTGATTATGCATTTAAAATCAGAAATGGTGTTTGCCTTCTATTCTTCACTCCAGCTGTATGCACTGTTATCCATTGGGAGGCTCAGTGCGATTGCAGAGTACAAGTACAAGGGTGACTCTTGTTTTTTCTGGCATAAGGAAAGGAAAGCCCAACCTTAACTAGTAAGTGTCAGCTTCAGAACAAGCTCTGTAAGGAGCTTTACAGTATCAATAAGGATTCATGTGGCTATGCATACTCATACAAAGCTCAGCAAAATGGTCCAGCAGTGATCTCTAGCTGTTGTGACCAGATGTGGGATTAGCAACATACAATAAAGGCAGAACTTCACAAAAAAAAAAAAAAGTACGTATGTTGTTTTTCCTTTTTATATCTGTATAAGTCCTATTTGTGATCATGTAATTCTTTCTGTAATGTCACTCATCAGCTGTCTTGTTGCTTATTCCTACATCTTTCCAAAGAGTTGGCATACCTGCAGACACCAGTGCGTCATTTTAACTTCCTGTGCCGCCCACAAGCTGGAAATCTTTCAGATTTGTATAATTTTGCATTCGATATTATTTATTTTTGTTCTCTCCTGATGGAGCCCAGTCTCCTTCTAGTGCTTGGCTTTTGGTGTGCCCAGATTTCCAACCTTCTTTTCAGGCTACATCTTCTGTGACTTGTCACTCACCATGTCCAGGGGACCGCAGGGATAAGTCCTTTTCACCATGTCTGCTGGAATCTTGTACACACTGAATTTCCTAAATAAATAGATAAATGCCCAAAATCTACCTCTAAAATTTGTCATCTCATTTTAATTTCTCATTACTGATACACATTTTTACACAATTCTGAGTGACCAATGTTACTCTTCCCAGACTTTGTAATTCCAGCTGATGGAGGCATCTGTGAGTTGAAGGGGCCAGGGCCACATCTTACAGTGCTCACTTCAATAGGCCTGGGGTATGACCGTCTTGTAAATCCCAAACTCATCTCTTGGCAAAACAAATTTTCTCCACACAATAGCAGTGAGAGCACAGCACCATTCTTTGAGCATTCTCTAGAGCTTAGGTTTTTATTTTTTACCTTTATTCAGTAAATTTTTTCTTGTCTCTCTGTGGCGCAGGTGCAGGAATGGAGTAACTGATGCCTAGGTGGTTCTGAGCAGTGAGCACTGACCAAAGGATGGCAAGTAAGACCATGAATTCCACTTCTTACTGTACAGGTGGACTTTGTGAAGTTTTCAATGCTTTTTGTTTCTGGTGAGCACCAGAGTAGAAGACGACCAGAAAGAGATCTTGGTGTTTTAGGAAGTTAACTTTCTTTTGTCTGTGCGTAACTTCCAGTTCTTTGAGATGGGACATTGGCTCATAGAGGTTCTGCTCCTGCACTAGGACCAGAGCAGTCCAGGTACAGTGGAAAAGACAAAACAAATGTCTCCCTTTGTACCTTGTATGCTGCAGAAGTACAGCGCTGCAGAAGGGAGAAACAGCAAGAAACAGAGAGACAATAAGTAACAGTGAAATGTCAACAAATACAGCTCTTGGGGGAGGACAGGATGATTAATATCACCAGTATTGAATCTGATTCACGTGTATATAACAAATCAAAAAATAAAATCACAACGGATTTATCCTGTACTTCATTAAACATGAATAATCAATAAATTTAGCTGCTTAATCTTGATGGGCATTTCTCATTACTGGTAGTCTGGACTCCTAGCTGATCTTTATTTGCTCACTTTTTCTTTTTTCCTCTTGTTATAAGAGAGTAAGGGACTTCTAGGACATGTTTAGCCCATGGTGATCATCACCTTAGCTGGATGCTCTGCTATCACACACTGTCGTTTTTCCTAATCTTCCTTAAAATAAGAGCTGTTATCTTTCTCTCCAACTAGGCTTCCTGGAACACTGAAGGCCGATGTTTAAAGATATTTCATTGCTTAAAAAATTGAATTTCTAAAATGATTTAAACAAGCAAGGACACTATTTCAGAGGGTTTTAATAAAAATTACATAATTACATACTTTTGAAAATATCCAATAAACATCTATTTGCATTTTCAGGTACCTAAATAAATAGTTGCAATAGGATTCTAACATTCTAAAATCAGAATCTCTGGTCACTGAAAGCTGGTACCAACACACCCTGCTGTGTCTTAAATATAGGGAACAGATGGCTACTTCATAAATGAGCTGCTGTTTTTCCTGCATGCTTTGCCACAAGGGCATTGGGTGGTCAAAACTCCCATTCCCAGGCTACAAGCTTGATTTCTCCAGAAGACGGCAGCTATACCCCTGCAAAATGCTTGTTGCATGGTCCAAACTCAGCTGGGGACTTACATCTAAATACAGCTTCAGTCTTCAGGTGTGTTTCTGTTGCACTTGAACTATGTAGACAGATCTTCTAAAGGAGGGGAATAAAATAATACTGAAAAAAACTCAGCTTTTCAATAAAAAGATGGCCTACACAATTAGAAGGCTTCCTCTTTTTTTTTTTTTTTTAATAATCTTCAGTTATTTAATTATCAACTATGTAAATAGGGAGAGAAAGGAGCAGAGAAGATAATAGAAGGCACAAATGTGTTTGGTTGTTTAAGTTTTATTCCTCATTATGCTGTGCAACATTTCTATTCTCCATCAAACTAATTAGTGAAAAACTCCATCCATAAAGCCCTGCCTGAGCTTATTGCTAGGTCAATGAGCCTGTGCTCTTTCTGGTAGTGAGTGCTGTCTGTGATTATTGCATTCATTATTTTTTATATAGGAAATAATACCTCTGTCTTGATCTGTATAAACACATAGATTCCTGTTCCAAATCAAACTTCTTCTGTACTATGTGCTATTTCTGGGAGGAAGTAGAGAGTTAATATAGTGCTAAATCAATTAAAAGAATGCAATTTTGTAAAAATACCCAATAGTAGTTAATGTTTGTTCTATTACGCAAGATTAACTGGGGCAAATGAGTTGCATTGATTACGTTTTGTGTGACTCATAACTCTTAAAAACAAAACATTCAGACTGTAGACATGGATGTGCCCTTAGACTGCTGGGTTCTCTTCAGTGTGCTTCAGATGCAACATTACGTAAGGCTGGAAAATGACTTGTATTTACTGGTCATGACCAGTTTTGTTCAGACCATTGCAGATCCTCCCCGCAGAGATGTTGATGAAGGATGGAGCCTCAGTGTGAACGTTATGGTGTTGAACACTAGTTAAGGTCAGGGGTGATTCAAAGGGAACTGCTTTCTCTGACCTGCACAAAGCTGGTGGGGTCAAGAATGGGAATTCTTAGTTCCTGGCATAAATGGAGCCCAAAGTCCTTGGCTAACCTAGTTTTGATTATTAATCTGGACATAAGGAGAACTGTATGTGAAGCTGTATGCTCTTCAAATCAACCTGGGCATTTATTGTAGGAACAGCACCATTAGTATGCAGCCTTCCTTCTACCAGCAACTCCACCTTTCCCAGCTGTGGTTCACAGAGGCAGATGAGTTTTATGCACAAGTGTTAAACAATTTGCAAGCTACATTTCTGAAGAAGAACTGAATTCCATTGTTGTCTTTCATCTTCCTGTCTCTCCCGGTTCACTTTGTTAAAGACATCAGAGGTGTGGATTATAGACCTGTGGACTACAGCTTCCAGCTCTTTTATGAATTGGCTTACAATTCTGCAGAACCTTTCTGATGCTCCCTTGTTTCGTGTTTTTTTTTTTTTTTTTTCATCTGTTTCAGCCTCTCTCTCTCAGGTATCAAAACTCCATCTCTAGTTCTGGTGATTATAGCTAAGAGCTGCATCTAAAATCATTCTTTGCTTAACAAAACTCACTAAGTAAATTCTAATTCCCTTTGTAATTTTAATCATATTTGCTGCAGTGTTTTCTTTAATAATCAGATTTAATGTCAGAATATACAACTGACAATCAGTGATTTCACCTATTCTTCACACCCCAAGAGTCCGTTATATTCACTTGCTCCACAGCTATAAAGTACGTAACAGTCCCAGATTCCAAACTCCTCTGGTATTACCATGTTTCAGAAAAAAAAAAAGGTTTTGTCAAGAGTAGGAAAGTTTTCAATCTCTGTCTTTCAGGGCATACTGGAAATCTGGAATTTTTTAGTGCTAAATGGTCTGGACATTGTCTGATTTAGTTTTTACTTGTTAGCTGAAGTGTGAAGGCTTTCTGAAAGCCAAGCTGAAGCTCTCATGCCTGTCATTCTAACCATTACTTCTATAATGAAATGTTCCTACATGAAGTCCAAAGAGTTTACAGTCTAAATGGACTGGACAGATAAAAGATGTTTGGAAATTCAGCTGTACATAGTTTATATGATGGCCACTGAGATGCAAAGTGGTCAAGACCTACACCTCAGTCACTGAACAGTGCAGTGCCCGTTCCCTAGGTAGCTGCTCCCTGCTAGCGGATCCACACCGCTCATCGCTTGGACTCTGAGGGACAAAGCTTTTAGATGTATGTTCAAGAAGATGGCATGGTGCTTCTGGTATCTGGGGAAAAGGGACTGAAAGAAAGCATGCCATGCACTGAAATCTTTAGTTTTGCAACTTGTCCTAAAGGCAGGAAGTTGACTTTATCGATTTTAGATGTAGCAGAGAGATCTGCTCTTCAAAACAACACGATGATGCAGGTCTCCTGAGTGTTTGACAACTTCCTTCCTTAAAGTAATGTTAAATATTTTCCTTTCTCCTTACAGGAGCCCTTTTTTAAGTTGTAGCGTATCAGCTTTGTTCTCCATATCACAAGAGGAGGAGAGCAACAGATGTGTTTCTTCACGTTCTTCAAGGTCTTGCAACTCTTGCCTGGGGATATTTCTCAGTTTCTGGTTTCTTCTAATTTCCTTCTGTTTGAAAGAATAAGAAAAAATAGTGAGAAGCCATCTGCATATTTGTACCTCTCAGACAAGGATTATTTCATTTGCAGTGAGCTTAATGGTACTCTGAAGAACCACATTTGTTTATCATTTTAGGGAATGGGATGATGTTTCTGCTTAAAAAATAACTTATTGAACATAACACATTTGTGAGACCTTGTCTGGATTAAGAAAAAAATGCATTCACGTGACAGCTATTTTTATTTTTTTTTTTTCATTTGTAAAACTGACTCTAAAATGATGGCTTAGTGATTAAAGACTGAAAGAAAGAGGTCTTGGAATAACCAATGGATTATCCAGCATATGTTAATATATTCTGTTTGGAAAGGTTACTTCCATTTATATTCCAGATGAAAATACTTTCTGACTTTATGACATGTAATCACTTTTTTTTTTTCAGGAGCTAAATACTCAGGTTAACACTGGCGCTAAGAATCTAAGAAATTTGTGATGAAGTACATTAATGAGAAAGTGCTGATTTCAGTAACAACATATTTTAAAAGACTGGAAATAAAGCAGCACACTGAGAGAGACAGTTCTAAATAAGTTGTTTTTATTTTATTATACTGTATCATCTAAAGTAAGTTTCTTACAGTAATGGTAAAAGTAAAAAAATGGAACAAGAACTTTTAATTTAATAAAAAATAGGTTTGGTTTTGCCTATAAAAATTCTGGAAATTTCATTTAAGTGGATTTTTATGTTTTTTGTCTCTTTCCATCTCATTTAGTACTAGAAAGAACTCTCCAATTGCCAGGTGTTTCTCCTGAAAAGGAAATGTCAATTCAAATGGCTCTAGCCAGAGAATCCAGAATATTCAGCAGATTTTCTGCAGAACAAGAAAGTCCTTCTCTTGAAAGCTGATATTTATGCAGGCCAGCTATCTAATCCGTGAAATTCAGGTGGGTATGGGATACACCTGGCACTGCTGGCAGCCAGTGGGGTTCTTCATGTATGTCTGCCACTGGGAGAAACAATCTCTCCTTGCAGAAATTCACTGCTCCATCCTTCAGCCTCCCCAGGGGAAACCCGTCAGGTAAAGTAGGTCTGGGTTAGAAAGTGTTTTCCAGATCTCTAAAATAGCTTGAAGGCTTGGATTTTTTTTTCCCTTTTCCAGGTTAGGACATAAATCATGCCTTTCTGTTTTTCCCTGAAACATTTTCTGCTCCTTTACAGCCAGTCCCACCTTTACTACTTGAAGCACTTGTTTGGAGGGTAGGAAATCATTCAGATTCAGGTCACTCCTCCCTGCTAGAGTTGGTAAAGGGATCCCAACAGCTTACAAAGGTGTTTTTAAACATGAAGTTAGGAGAGACAGAGAATGACTAGCTGCCACAGTGTTAAACACAGCACAGGAAAAAGATAGTGAAAAAATAAGAGATGGTAGTCAGGGCTGACCTTCACAATACCGCGGTTAAACAGCTACTAGTATGGAAGGCAGCTGGTTTTAGGGAACTCAGCTGTCTCTGCAATACACTGTGGTCAGGTGGCTGTGGGCCTAACCTGATAGCAATAACATGATTATTGAGAAATATTTCAGAGAGCCATCACCTGTGCTCTCCTCTGCCTCACTTTTTAAACAAACTGGCTTACAGAGCCCTACCGATTAAGTTTACAGTAGTGGCAGCAGGGAGATGAGGGGTTTTCTGGTTGGGTCTCTTGATGAAATGCTTTAACTTGGAAGATTGAAACACAAGCTGAGTTTGCAGAGGAGGAAAAAGTGAGATGGTGAGCTCCTCTGCTGCACCTTGAGGTAAGTTCTCCTGCTAAGTGCTGTGTTATTTTTGAGGATGGAGTTGTGCCTCTGTGCTTGTGAGTGTGGGAGCAGGTGTAGGTGGTACCACTGGAGCAATAACTCTGTGTTTTCTCCCAGTTTCTGTCATGTTTTTCACTGGTATTGGGCGCTGTACATAGAGGGTAGAGATAGAGAATTAGTTTTCCCCTAAAGGGATAAGGCTTAACACTCCCTGCAAGAACAGAATGATGCCCTTGTGTGCCTTATTTGTCTTGTTCCAGGAGTTTGCTCTGTCTGAATGAAGATGAGTTAGAAAGCAATGAAGAGCTTGTAACAAATTCCTGGGCTTTGCAGGGCTGAGAAAATTTGTCTTTTTTTTTTTTTTTTTTTTTTTTTTTTTTGTTCTGATTAAAAAATAATGAGAAACATGTAAACTGGGATGTCCTGTCTGCTTTCCTCCTCACTTCCCCAGTCGTGATCTTCATATTCCACTGGAAATAATGTATGAACCATTTGAGGATAGAGTAGGACATCCACCTGCTGTGTGGATCATGTTTTTTTCTAAGACAGTATTCCTTGGCTCACTGATACGAAGCCTGTATTTCCAATGGTTTTGGCAGAGTTCTCAGAAGCTGTCAAAATACCCAGGTCTAATGCTGTGATTACGTTTAGAGGGAAGAATTTCAAATTCATAATGCAATAATATTTAATGTTTATTTTTTGATACTATTCCAATTTATTTTACAGCCTATTGAGCCACTGGTCTTGAGACTGTCCATAAGAAGGACATCAGTGAGCCTTGGTAGCACTGCTCCCTTTAACTCAGCAGTGCTTTTCTAATTGTGGCAGCCTGAGTAGTAGAGGAAGCGTATCAGAGGTGGATAAAAGATAAAATTTTAAATCAGTGTTAAATTATTGGCAAAACATCCTCTATTCTGTTTGGTGAGAGTGGAAGGTATTCCCAGAAGGAACAGGCACTTGACATGCTGCGTTGCATGCTGTGCTGTTGTGTGAACTGCCCGACCCTGTGCCCTATGTGGACAGGGTATGTTATATCTAAGCTGGTACTACTGTACCTCAAGAAGTCCATATCTCAGCCTGGGCTGTAGAACAAATGAAGAGATTCAAAGTGAGATTCAAATATCAAAAAGTTGCTGGAGGGCTATAATACCAGTATACAGCTGCCTTGGAGAAAGCCTGTTGTGGTCTCTGCACGAGCCAGCTTCCCACACAGTTTTTGCTGCTCTTTTGCCCCACATCTGCAGGGCACTTGTACACTTGTAGCAATGAATGGCATCAGACTTTGGTACTTCTAGAGGGGTTCTTCCTGGGATCCAGGTAAGACTAACTGCCAACTACTTCATTACCTCACTAGTAGAGAAAACTTTTTAGCTGGTAACTTCCCCTTCCAGGTGTTTTCACTGAATTTCTTTAGGGTCTAGTTTAAGAAAGTTGTTCAGCACATGCCTAAATTTCTTGTGGTTTTGTGTGCTTAGGACCTAAAGGAAACAAGAAAATAATTCAAATGCTTAAATAGGACTACGTAGTTACTTGCCAGACTTCAGTCTGCTGATTTAAGCTTCTTGAATATAATCCTTGTTTTTTAAAATGAGGCTAAATGTTTATTCTCTTTGTTCTCATCCTGTTCTTTGGAGTAATCAGCATTAATCATACCAGGTACTGCGGCAGTTTTATTAACCATAACCCAACATATTCCAATGCATTGGAGAAGCACTGAAGGACTAGCAAACATTTTTGTGTGTATATATATATATATAAATATTAGGATTTTTTTTTCTTCTCAGATGATTAGAAACAGTGCTACAGGCAAGCCACTCACTGTTTCCAAACCAGATATCTTTTAAATTCCATGTTTGCTGTGAGTTGGCTCCTTCAGAGGCTCCTGCTTTGGAGCAAAGAAATAAAATTCATGTAAGTGGCTCTAGGTCACTTCAATTTTCAGGCTACTGATGAGGCATTTTCAGGTGCAGGATCTGATCTCATAAACTATGTTGCTCCTGATATGGGTATGCTTTCCATGTCTCATCCATGCTCCCCCCTGCCGTGCCTGGATAACAGTACCTTTATACCGTTGACCTTTCATTTTTCGTAGCAGTTAGGGAAGGGAAAAAAAAGCAAGAGGTTTGGAGTTAGTATGTAAAATAGCTGTGTTAGCTCACTGGTGGATTTGCTTCTGCGAAATGAATAACTGGAGACTAATACCAAATTTGTTTTAGTGGGAATATAGGAAGAAAGTAAATTTTTTGGGGTTTCTTATGGCTGTAGAAGGGCAATAATTAATGCTTTAGTCTGAAGCAAACACGATACGTTAGCATTCGTTTTCTGGATGCTATCACAGTTGCATTGGCCAGACAGCTGTCTGACTTCAGCCTCAGGTACTTTCAGGGTGCTTTCTGCAAGGCTGAATGTCAGGCAGCTGGGTGCACCTGAGGGGAGAGTGCCAGGATCTCTTCAGTGGGGCTGGTGACAGAACAAGAGACAATGGGCATGAACTAAAACACAGGAGCTATGTGAGGAAATCTATTTTTACTGCAAGGGTGACTGAACTGGCACAAGTTGCTCAGAGAAGCTGTGGAGTCTCTCTTCCTGGTGATTCAAAAGCTGCCTGGACATAGTCCTGGGCAAGCAGCTCTAGATGGCCCTGCCTGAGCAGGGGAGTTGGAGAAGATGGCCTCCAGAGGTCCCTTCCAACCTACACCTTGCTGTGTAGAAACAGAAGAGCCAGTGCTGGGAGGGAGGTGGTAGCACGGTGACAAGGCTGCCTGCCAGCTCTATCTGTGTCACAGGCAGAGCAGTCCCTAGTGGGGAAGTTTAACTTAATACCAGTCAGCACAAACTTCTAGTTACTGATTTGAGTATCGAGAAAACACATGAACACGATGAAACATCTCCTTTCCACTCCCCAGTCTCTACTTCCCGCCTCTTTGCTGTGGGTGCCAGTACGCCTCCCTCGAGGCAGTGGGCAGGGTGTGGGGCCCTGTCAGGTCACCGGTGTGCCTCGGGGGGGGGGGTTTCTCCTGACCTTCGTGGAGCCCTGCTGCAGGGGGTAAGGTTTTGGGGCACAGTGGGTAAGGTTTTGGGGCGCAGTGGGTTTATCCTCTGCAGTTTGCAGAGTTGTGGAGTTGTCTGGGACTGATTTCAGCTGCTGTGGGCCGGGTGAGGGCAGATGCACACGGGGGGCTCCAGAGGGCACTGTGCCTGCGGCAGTCAAGCCACTTTCCTTCAGTGATCAAGGAACACATGTGGGTCCAGATGCTCCTCCTCAGGCATGTAACAACACCTAGAGCCATTAACGGCAGCCTTTTAAGGTGCCACAAATGGGTGTTTCCTGTTCTTCCCTCAGCACGGCTGTGTTTGACAAGATGGCTGCTGGTGTAACCTCAGCTCTGCAGCTGGTGTGGTGTGTGAAACGGGAAGGCCAAGTTAAGGTATGTCCAGGCCTTGTGAGTCAGTACTGAGGTTGCTGATTCTGTCTGGGAGCAAAGCAAGGCATATGTGAGGAAGATCATAATACAAGGATGATAATCTGATTTTATTTTTTTAAAGTTCCTGTCTAGATAATAGCAGAAGAAGTTTGTAGACAGGGGTTATGTTTTTCTCCCAGCCATACCTATTAGACCATGAATGACAGGCTTTAAAGTATGCCAAATTTTCCTTGTGAAAGCAGATTTCCCAAAGATTTCTGCACTCTCAGGTGTGGGGACTAATGCTCCCAACAAGATGGCGGAGGGACACTGAGGTGATGCTTGTGTCCTTGAGGAGGATGTCTCCTGCTCTTTGTGTGCAGATCAGTTAAAGCATTCGGTGATCCTTCAAACTTTGCAAACAGGGCTATTCTGTGTTATTTACTTATACTGTTCCTAAAGCTGTTTTCAGTGCTGGAAATACTTGAGTTGTTCAGGGAAGCCCATATACTCTGACATGTGCTCCATAGCATTCAGTGGGTCCTGACAGGCTGCAGACACTCACCTAATAGATCCTGTTGCTCTTACTGAGTTTGGTGGGGCTATTTATGTGAATGAGAAACACTTGAAAGGATATAGTTTGCTAGATCAGGACTTCATTTCTTGAATTTTATGACAGGCTGTCTTGCTTGCTGAAAGTTGTTTTTTTTTTTTCTTTAAAAAGGTTGACACAAGGTGAACACCTTTAGTAAGAAAGTTTTTGTAGGGGTGCTGTGCAGAACATGCTCTGAGCACCCTTGGCTTTCATTTCAGGTGAAATCTAAGCAATAGCTCAGCTGAGAACCTGTGCAGCCTGCCAGGGTGGGTGTTGGGAAGCAAGGGTGGTCCATGTTCAGGCATCTTCCTGTTGCCTGAGAAGGCAGTATGAAAGCACTCTCAATGGTAAATGCTGAAGGCCTGGTGATATGTAAAACTAACACAGGAACTGATACAGAAATGTCTGTTCTGTGGGGTGGGTTGTATCAGCACAGTTTAGACCCAGCCAAGGTTTCTATGCTTACCCACCAGACCTACTCGTTACTGAGTAAAACCCTGTAACAAATGTTTGATCTTCTCCCTGCTGCAGAGAAAGTTCCTTGATTCAGCCAACTGAAGAAAACTTGAGTTTGAAAGATTTCTTAAGCTGCTAGTTCAAAGGGTGCTTAAATAAGGTCACAACTCCTCTGCCATGGAATGATTTGAAGAGAAAGAATGCTAAAAAGCAAAGCACTTTCTATTTATGTAAATCTATTTTAGTGTTGCATGCTAATGGAGCAGTTAGCCTTAAGTTGTCCTTCTATTTGAAGAGCTACCATTAAGCCTTTTGGCTTATGGGTTCTTAAAAGTTTAAAGTGGGTATTTGCAGGTCTTGTTCTCAAGAGTCTTGTTCTCTCGAGAAATACAAGCAGCCTGCCTGTCGTCCCCTGTTGACAGGGAACTGTCAATAAATGGCATCTGCTTTTTAAGTGAAGGGGAAGATGCACAGCAGACAACTAGCAAAGCCTTTCCCCTCCTCGAAGCAATCCTGCCAGTCAGCAATGACTGTGTTCCAGCAGCGGAAGACTTTGGCAGGGAGCAGGGTGAGCTGTGGTTATTGAAAACTGGGCTGAAGTGGTAGCAGCAGCTTGAAGAATTTCTGACAGGGTGATGATAACCTGTCTAGTACTGTCATCCTCCAGACTTGGCAGGAGCAGAAAAATCGTGGTGTCCTAGGGAGGATATGGAAAAGTTTTACTACTTTGCAGAGGAATGATTATTTTCTTGCAGGAAGGAAGATTGCTTAGGCATTTGTGGCAGTAGAGTCAGAGCATCTTGACTGGCCACTGAGGACATCCTGATGTAACTTATGGTTTAATTTTCAGTGGAAAAGATGAAATCATCAGCTCAAAAATCATGTTTCTTTCAGAAATCTTATTGTTACAGGAAATACCTGCCTCTGTAGGAGAGAGGAGTTGAAGTTACCCCTCTTTTGTGTAATGCATGAATATAATGCAATAGATGGGAACTGGTTGATTCCTGGGTATAGAAGCTGGTAATGTCCCTGCCTGATGCAGAGCTCTGGAGCTGTAAAGGTTTAGGGTCAGCAGACAGTTATTCCCATCTGACAGGTCAGATAGTTCTGCAACCACCTTAAATGTATCTACTGCAGGGTGCATAATTGCTATGTAAATGAATAACTGAACTTCTCCACTGTGAAGATGTTTCTTTTTAGTACAGGTAAAAGGGCTTTTAGCTTCTCTGCTGCAGTGTTTGGCTGGCATTTTGGAGACTGGCATTATTGACTGTCCAAATGAATGATTCCATGCAGCCAGACCAAAGCTAAATAGGCCCCAGTTGTTGCTTCTGCAAGGAATGGGTGCCAAAACAAGGGCTACTGTGGCAGTCTCTGAGAGAGGAAGATGCCAGACCAACTCACTGCAGTGTTTGGTTTGCAGATAACACGCGTTCATGTTCTGATCTTGAAGAAAAATGGCTGAAGTCTCCCTTTCTGCTGTGAGGAAGAGGTGCACAAAAGAATGACTTATGTATAGTAGCTAGCATCACAGCTACAAACAAGTTATGTACAACATACAGAACTCATAAGTTTCTGGGGCTACTCCCAAGTGCAGGATATTGTCCTGCAAACAGATCAAGATTGAGGCATATGGCAAAGCTGCTCTATCTGGAGAAGCTTGCCCATCCACATGAGGTATGGGTCTGAATCACAATCCTGAAGTGAAAGTCATTTTCTTTAGGATTTGTAGGTAAATTAAATTCTGCAGCTAAACCTTGCATTTCAACTTAGTCCAGGGCTCTGCTCAGGCAAGTATTAGTTCTCATTAGTAGCTACCAAAAAAGGTTCTGGAAGTTGTCTTATATGAATATAATGGAGTAAAATACAGTCTTGAGTATTTATGCAGTGCCAAGTATTAATTAGCTGGAAAGATACCAGCAATTGACTGAACTCTCTGCATGTAATTTTATTAATGTGTTTAATCCGCATTAGTGATGTATTATTATTTGGGTACGTGTTTTTCTAGCACATTTAACACTTGTGACTTTATTCTTGGGGTTTAGTTTATCCGTGTTGTAAAAGAAACAATGGAGGCTGAGCTCTGGGCTTCCAACCTCAAGCTAAGCCTTCAAGTACTGTGTTTGGAAGGAGCAGCTGTTAAGGGATGACAGCATGGAGAACATCACCAGGGGTCCTTCTGTGCCTGCAGGCATGTGTTTGGAGCTGGGGAGAGAGGCCAGCATTTTCTAAATAAAACAGAAGTCCCATTTGAAGGTGTGCGTCTGACTTCTTGGAGGCTTTAAAAACACCAGCTGAAATACCTTTGCTTCAAGTTGTTTTTAGCCAGATTTGATGTCCCAGTGACATGCTCAATTAAAATTTGCTTGATGGAATGAATGAGTTTTTAGCTACATGATGAAAACAATGATTACGTTTAAGGCTGTAGTTAAGGCACAGTATGCATCTGAGCTACAGGTCTGAGTTATTGTGGCATGTGAGCCAGTTTGACATTGAATTATGTTTCCAAATGACTCAATTCCTCTCCCAGCTGCCTCACAGTCCTTAGACGGGTGGATGGAAGGCTTCACCGAGCGCTTTATCGGCCAACTGGCATTCTCTGAATGGTGGCTGATAATAGCGTGATGACCTTGCAGTGATAAGAGTTGCAAAAGGGAAGAAAAAAAGGAGCAAAGAAGGTAATTTACGCTTGCAAGGACAAAATATACAAATCATATTAGAGATAAAGAAATCATCAAGCTTATGATGACAGCGTTTGCTGTACGTGATGTTATCACAAGATGCTGTAGCTAGTTTATCTTGGAGTCTAATACACAGACAAGACACGCTGGTTTAAAAAACAATTCCAAATCAAAAGGGCTTGGGGGAATTAACTTTGCTGTGTGCTTGGTTTGTTTTCTGAATGTAGATAGCAGTAAGGGCTAAAGCAGCATAGAAACCTCTCTGTAGTCTACTGGCAACTTTATGTCATACTTTTTTTTTTTAATGCACAAGCGGGATTAAGTCAGCAGACAAAGGCTTGCTGGTGTGGAGCTGGAATCTGGACTGATGTGAACTAAAGCTGGTGGAGCACCAACGTTTTACACATGCTCACAATTTGTGCGTGCGTTATGTTGTGTCATGTTAAATCAGCTAGTGATTTTTCTAGTGGCTTTGTATTGCAGTTTGCCTGATAAGAGTATTTGAGTCCTCAGTCTTCTCTAAGTGACTTTGGTAGTGTGCTCTGTTGGGTAGGATGTGCAATGAAAGTATACCACAAGGCTCAAAATCACATACTCTTATTCAAACTTTGACATGGTTATAAGTTAAAAATGATGCCTTTGAAGGTATGCAGCCTTACAAGTGACTGTAGTAAGTTGCACAGTAGTAGAGTAATGCTTTAAATCTGGAATAGCGTTTTGTTAATCTAATGAGTGAATAGAAGTGGAGAAAAAGAAAATAAGTTTGGTTCTTGAAGCAAGGTTTCATTAATTAGAAAGCATTCATAGCTGCGAGTTTGTCAGTACAGACAAATAATTAATTTTCATATTACTAAATATGTTTTCATTTCCAGTAATTACTGGAGAAATGGAAGTGTTTCTTCTAGGAATTGTTTTTCCAGTTACTCTGTTAGTTGAGAATATTTGCTAATGGATGAATATAATGAATATCACTATTAACTATCTTGATTTTTTTCTTTAAATGGAGTTTGCTGAAGGCACTTCAAATCTATCCCAATTACTGTATCATACAGTTATTGTAAAACTAGTAATTAAACTTGATGTTTTTCTTGCTCTACATTAAAAAGTTTGCTCTGCTAATATTGTGTGATTTCCCTAGGCACCCTTTTGTTGGCATATATTTATTGCCTTAAATATTGTGAAGTATGTGACAAAAATTAAAGGAATTCTGGACTGTGGGGGCTTCTAGCAAAGCCTTGAATTGGAGTAACTGGCTGATGTACCAAGTGCAGGTCTTGGCTGTTACAGTTATAGTGAAAACCAAGTATTGCATTGAATATTTAAATACACCAGTTACGTGATAAAGGCAGTGAGGCCGGAGCAAATTGTCTTGTCTCATGGTGGTGTGAGTCCTCAAGGGTTCATTTCTATCCCTTTTCTAAGCAGTATCTCTATTGCTAACTGCAACCTTCCCACGGCTTTCCAGGGTTGGTGCAGCCTGAGCTCCTGTTGCTGTGTGACGTAGTTAGCTGACTCCAGGGTGGAGCACGTGGAGCATTGCTTGTACTGCCGTGATGGATGTGGGCAGTGTGGTAAGTGTGTTCTGCCATGAGACCTGCTGAGGGCTGATGTGTCACTGAATGAGAAGCTGATTGCCCTCAGGCCACACAAAGACCAACAGTACTGCAGGGAGCTTCAGACAGTGCCATGATGGTTCAAACAGAAAGGGAACGTTAAATCATGAGGCTTTATCACAAGTCTGATGCTTATTGGAAAGCGAAGATGGCAAATATTAAGATTTGTCCATAGTGATTGTGGTTGCTTGATCGAGGAGGCAGGAGGGAGCACTTCGTCTGCCTAGATCATATATTTTGTGGGCTGTAAGATGAAGTGGTAGATAAGTGACAGTGACAAGGTTGGGGAAGAAACCATTAACAGTGCAACTTAATATTCAAACTATGAGAGGGCTTCTGGACCATTAGGAAGCCATCGCATATCTGTTATCAACCATGCTGGCTCTGCTGAATGTGTAGGTGCCGAGGTCTGGCCTGTGGCCAGGGCTATTGCAGTGGAAGGAGGCTGGGCAGCAGGCTTCATGGGAATCCCAGTGTGCTGCTGTGAGCTCTTCTGACAACTTGCTTTTAACTCAAATGGAATAGCTGATTTTTAAAAAAAAGTGTAAGTGTCTCCATGTAACAGAATACTATTAGGGATGCACTGTATCTGAAGAGCTGTGAAGAGTTAGTAATGGTAAAATCAAAGGTGAACTGAAAGGGAGTTTACATACTGCTTCACTGAAATTGACTTTAGGGTAAAATAAAACCCTGAAGGGATATCACTGAAATATATTAAAGGTGTAAGGCAGTGGATAGTAAATTAAATAGAATTAGTTTAACAACATAAAATACTTAGAATAATAAACAACTCTATTCACAAGAGTCTCATTTTACTTAATTCAGAAATATTAAGCAGGCTGCATAATCATACTTGAACATATGATGAAAAAATGCATATGGAAATAAGAGTACTACACTTGTGAAATGTACTGAATTAGTCAGAAATGTACATCAATGCCTAACATTTTTCTCATTAAATGGTGCAGCCTTTTGCTGTTCTTATTTTTGCTAGATAGATATTGCTGGAAATTATATTGACTGGCGTAGTAGGACACTTGCATAAGTCTACCAAAGAGAAAAGCAAGAGGTGCAAGTAATGATCAGCAGTACAACAGATCCCTTCACACCTTGTCTCTGGTTGCTGGTGACCAGATATTGGCAGCTGTTGATGGGATGGTATAAAATTAAACAAAGCAAAATGTGTTTTGTCACTGGACATTGGGTTATGTGAAGAAAGCTTCACTGGCTGTTTGTAATTCTCCTTAGTTATCTAGCTGCTTGCAGCAGGGGAAAAAAACTAAACACTGGATGGCTCACACAACAAAATATTTTTGCTCTCTTTGTAGATGGTAATCTAATTTTCCTGAAAAATGCTGGTAAGTATGGTGGTGATGTCAGAGTTGGTTGTGTACACACTTGATACAGAAATGCTCTTCCAATTAAATAATAGCCAAGGGTAGCTCAGTCCTCAGATCTACAAATTATGATAAATCTCATAATTTATTTTACGCTTGTAAAATACGAGATAGTAGTAACCCTTTTTGCCTTTAGTGCTTGTAGATCCCAGTCTTTCTCACCTTGAAAATGGTGCTTAGGGTTCTGTGTCGAAACCTTGCTGGGGACTTTAAAGAGAAAAGATCAATTCTTTGATATTCCCATCTGTCTGTTACGACACCTGCAGGACAGTGTGCAGTGAGCAGGGGTGCAGCTCTGAAAACAGCTTCTGGAAGCTCAGAATCAAGGTTGCCTTCATCCTGGACAATACGTGAAACTGAAGCTGCACTGAAGTCAGCAGCAATGCTTTGGTTTGTTGAAGTGGGGTTAGGAATCAGTTACAGCATGGAGATGCTCTTGCTGTACCAGGTGTGATGTCAGATGCAATGCACATCACCCCCACCAGCAGGTCCGTGCGTCTCACTGAGAAATGAGAGTCCCTGGACATGGGCTGTTAACAGGTTTAACTGGAAACATACCAAATAATTAGATTGCTGCTGGCACTCAATAAATGCATGCTATTTAAGAAGCAATCTGATCTTTCAGTAAATAATAAACCAATCAATTTGAAATAGTTTTATTGCATTAATCTGTCTCAAACAGTCATGGGTTACCCTAGCAGAAGTTTGTGAGATGACTTAAAATGGGAGCTGTGAATGGAGAAGAGGAGGACTGTTAAGAAAAGTAATTAACATTATTGAAAATAGAATTTGTTCCTGTGAGGTGGGAGTGCTGATTGAACACACAAGCTCTGCTTACATTTTGTTGTGCAATAGATTTTTTTTAATAACACTGCAGGCAAATTGTGGTAGAAAAGAGAATCACTGGAGTAGAGATTTTGTTTGGAATGTTTTATTTGTAGCAGTTCTGGAAGGATGCAGAATGGTTTCTCTGTGAAATAGCTGTTCTGCAGTACACTTAAAAAGTTATCAAAGAAACTCTAAGCTCATGTTCAAATTCAATAATGTCTGCTTGATGTTAGTCATTTAAGAATGTCATGTTTTAAACTTAGACTAACAGCGTACGTTTGACATCTGGATTTTATTACTAAATTGGCTTTTTCCAGCTGACAAAAACTTTTTGCATTAAATTATGGCAAATAATTATATCTACTTAAAAATGCTTTTCTAAGTCTTACATGTCTTTTGGAGCCTTGAAAAGCATGGATGCGCTTTGTCCTTAGTATGTATGTGTTGACACTGTAAAATCTGTCAGATGCTTATCCTGGAGACTGGAGCTGCAAATTGCTCATCTGTCTTTGGCTGCAAGCTGCATAAGCTTTACCTGGTTTCCTCAGCTAGTGTATTTTAGGGGTGTTTGGGGAGGCAGGCTGGGATGGAGAGCCACGATACAATCTTCCTCTTTTTCTTCTACAGGTCATATATTTATATGTGCAGGAGAGTAAATACTGCTGAACTCCTTGATCTCTCAGCTTTGTAACAGTGATTGTCCAACAGCGATCTCTACTTCCCGGTATCAGGAAGGAGTTCCTATCAGGGCTGGACAAATGAGGAGCTTTCAGGTGGTGTTAGCTGAGATGCCAACATGAGGAAAAACTGTAACAGATAAGCAGACATCTATGAATGTGCAGAGAGATTAGGTCTGTGGAGACTGACTGAATGAAAGATGTTTGCTCCACTCTTATTTGCAAAAAAAAAAAAAAGATTTGTCTGCTGAAACTGCTTGCAAACTTACTTTTGTTGGGGATTAGGAGGGAAAAAATGGATGTTAGAAGCATAATATTTGCTCTTAATTTGCAGGTAGTCTTAATTTAAAAATGCTCTATCTTTATTTAAAGAAGGGTCAAGTAACACTAAGCTGCTTTGAGTGAAAACAGTTCTTCTTTTGTTCTGTCAGTGAACCAAAAAATCAATTTGCTTTCTCGGCTTTGCTGTTGAGTACTGTGACACTCTTTTATTTGCTTTCCTGATTGTGAATGCGTTTTAATTCTACTCCACTCTAATTTCCTTCCATCTCTTAGGGTTTTTTCTTTTCCATTTTTTCTGTACAATACTTGAGCTACATGGACAAGATAAGGATGCTGCTCATGGCAAGTGTGACAGGCTGGTATTAACCTGTCCAGAATTTAAGTCTGATCGAGCAGATGCTTTGTTTAGATGAATTATAAATCCAATCTTGAAAAGCCTCTCACCAATAAGACAAAGCCCTTTGCTTTTCTTTAACAATAATGTAGTGCAATGAAATCAGCCCCCTTGTATGCTCTCAGTAATCCCTGGTCCATGCAGAAGCACTGGGATGGTGTCAGTGTCCTGCCTTCTGGGAGGATGGAACAAGCTGTTCTGGAGCTCTTGTTTCTTGGTCAGTGCCTGCTATGTGTGGTATTTTCCCTTTTTGGGGGGATGTTAAACATCCATCACCTCATAAGCAGTCATGCTCGGATGGCACCTGTCTGAAGCAGTGACTTTCAATGCTGGCAGTAATATGAGTGCTTTCTCTCCCTTGCCCCCTCCCCTTGGGCTGGCTGTGTTTTGCTGGCAGGAACTGGTGCCTTTGCTGGTCCAGTACTGGTGTGGCTGTCTGAGGAAAGGGCCTGGTCTGTGGAGACCCAGCGGAGGCTTTTGCAGTTTTGGTGCTCTCTGACCTTAGCTCTGGCTCAGGTCCATCTGCACTTTAATTTATTATCCTCTAAAGCAGTGCTTAAGGACTGCAGTGTGTACAAGGAGAGTGCTACAAAAAAGCTAGGTTCGCTTGGAGACGGAAGGCAGCGCTGGGTAACTCGCAGTTAATGCTGCTTTAGGGGCCTGTGGATTTTGATTTTCTGAGACTGCACTAGGTGGCAGTGGAGGTGAAAGAGATTTCTTGAGGTGCTGCCAGCCTGTTCGCAAACCTGGCAGTGCTGGCACACACAACTGCCCAGGGATGGCTGTGGACTAGCTGGGTGTCCTCTTCAGGCTGCTGGGCCCCAAGTGCTCCAGCTGTTGGCTGGGCAGAGGGAAGTCTGGAGCAGGGGGAGCCTGGGCACAGCTGGGTGCCTGAACAGCCCTGGCTCCTGGTGAGCAGCCTGCAATGAGGCGTGGTGTGGGGAGCTGCAATGGGACCTGAGAGACCCCCAGGGAAGGGGCGGAGTGGTGGGAAAGGGGCTGCTCACAGGGAGTGTTTAGTTTTTGGCTCAGGTGCAGTCTGTCACTTTAAAGTCTATTTGCAGTGAACGATCCTTGGTACTGCCCTGCTGGTGTTTGCTAGCTCGTGACTGCTGGGCTGTGTCTTTTGGGCCTTTGGAAGCTGTTTGGCTCAGTCTTGGACATTGTGTGGTTACTGTTCCTCCTGATAGTCTGCATGACTTCTGTAGTGAAGCTCTTTCTCTGTCTAAAGCCAGCTGACAGAAGGCTGAAGCTCTCTAACCTGCCTTCATCCAACCCATCTCTCCCTTCCCAGGGGAAGGAGGCAGTGGTCAAAGCTCCTCTTGTAGCAGAAGACATACCCTGCTGACCCTCTGCAGGGTGGAGTACCACCATCAGCTCTGTGGGAAGCCAGCTGTCTGCTCCTGAGGATCTGGGGCAATCAAGTTTGTGATGAACTCATTCTCTTAATTGCCCGTATCCACCAAATGAAAGGTCCTCGTCGTGTTCCTAGGAGCTGTCTGTGGGTGGGGATGCCTGCAAACCCCAATGTGCTGTGATGAGAAGTGTGGGTGGCCAAGGTTTTGGCTGGGATGGGAGTTCCAGTGTGCAAATTGAAGGGGGCTGTAGCCCTAACAGCCTTGCGGATCACTCCAAGTGTATGAAACAAACTCCCACTAGGAAATAAGGGATGCAGTTCTAGCCTACAAGGAGAGCGTGGTGGGGAGTGAATCACAGAAGGCAAAGTGTCTGTGTCGTGGAAGAGCCTTAGAATGACAGACTGAAATGGAGATGGCAAGTCGGAACCGGAGCTGGCATAATTTCTGTGCTGTCTCCTGCGCAGCAGCATGGGTGGAATTTCCCCTGTTACAGGCAGCGGGAAGAGATTATTCAGACTGGGCTCTCATTGAGTCAGGCACAGCGGGAGCTCTAGGAAGGCAGTTGTTGCTGCAGGGATGAATTTGGCCCAGTGAATGTCACATTAGCACATTCAGAGCACAAAAATGCCCTTTCTGAAAATTTCTATTGATTTTTATGACAAATGAAATATCACAGGGTACGAACACACATTACTCCCCTTCTGCAGAGAGATTCCAAATCCTGTTTAATACTAGTGGGACCGCTGTTGCAAGGGGACTGGCAGAGTGATTCAGCCATGAGGAGGCTGATGGTGAAGTGGCTCTCATGGAAAGCTCTCTGAAACTTGTCTGACTCATCTGGATTTGGATTTACTTATCGAATGAACACCAAATAATTCGTCTGTTTTGCCTGTCTTTTCATGACCAAGGCACATCAGTGTTAAGTGACTTCAGAGCGCATAATCGAGGATCAAATTATGATGTGGCATTAAGAGTTGTGCCCTGTGTAATTTCATGCAAATAACGAAGCACTCCATATTGCCAAGTATTCATAGTGCTTTGGGTAGGGTTTAATGCCCTTACTGTTGCAAGTTGCATGCTGTGCCCATACAGTGACTAAACCCATACCTTATGCTGACTCCCATTCTTCTGCCTCACCCCGTTTCTCTGCATGCAGTCCCTGAGGCTGCTAGGTCTGAGGGAAGCTGCTGCAGCAGCTCTACAGCCTGGCTGAGACTTTGGGGTGTTGCAGGCAAAGGTGATCTAGGAGAGCCTGAATGGTCTCCTTCCCTTTACTCTTAAATCAACTTAGCTTCTCCCATCTGCCTTTCATTCCCATAGTATGGAGGTCTGGTAGTGACTCCACAGAGGTTGCAGGTGTTTGGCTCAGAGGTTTGGTGGGAAGGAAGAAAAGTGGGAGGGAATATGCATGAGGCAATGGAGTGTTTGGGGCTGGAATATGAAGCGTCCTAAGATGGGTACTTTTGTCTCCAGTGCCAACTGCAGCATTGTAGGCATCCCTTCCAGTGCAGTCCCATTTGGAAGCTTAATGCTGTTCACATATCTGCAGCTGAACTTCCCTGGGTATTTTTGATTTGTAGGGAAGGTGTGAGTGTGTATTTACAATTGTAGGAGTGTTTTTTTTTTTTCAAGTGAGTGGGTGGGCAAAGGTTGAGAGAGGGGAGTGTAATAATTGGGTTAGTTTGCTATGGATTCTAATTCTCTTGCCAAGCCAGCACTTGGAGTAGTTGGTCACACAAATGCTGCCTGCTTTTTGAATGGTGCAGCCTGCTGTTCTGAGCCCTCCATCATGTATGGCCTTGTGTTGTGGCTCTTCACTGTTTGTGCCCCTGAGTTCTCTTCCAGATACAGGGACTTGGTACTCCTCAGGTCCTTCATCCTGTCCTGAAGCCAGGCAAAGCAACAGGGGATAGGAACTGTGAAGCTGCTCATGCTGCAGTGCATACACAACCATGTGCACTTGCATGTGCTCAGCAGGGGCAGTTTGTTCTCCTGCCCTTTATCAGTAGAGTGAAAATGGTTGGTCATATACAAGCCTGCTGGAGAATAGTTGTAGTTGCTGGCAAGTGTCTTTGTTATGGGCAATTGCAGATGGAGTTGGTGTTATCAGGAGACAGCCAGAAGATTGGGAGAGACCTTGAGGATGTATAAGAAGACAAAAGGCGTGAGTAGTGATGGCAGGGAAGTCGAGCTGAGAAATGGAGCAAAGGAATGGCCTCCTGCAGTTGGATCCTGCTGTGTTCAGGGAAATGAGACCGTGCGTTCATTGTTAGTAATTAAGTTCATACTGAAGAAAAGCTTCCCAAATATTACCCAAAAGCTCCCCCAAAATTACCCGATTACCCGGATACTGCCAGGAGCAAGTGGTGAAGACCATGGGATATTTTTTACTTGCTCAGCCTAGCAGGGCAGGAGGTTCTTGCCCAAGATGGGCTGTGTGCAGTGGCACAGTCTTTGGGATATCTTTTCTAACAACTGTGAATTGTTAAAACTCTAGGCAGCTGCTGGAGTAAGCTTCTGGGATTAGCTGTCAGAGGATACTGGTTTCAATGGAAATTGTTCTGTACAAACGCCTGAGACGGCTTTGATAATCTCATTGGCTTCTGGGGAGCAGAATACCAACAAGTCTCTGTGACCTGAGTGAGACCCTCCATGGTTACCATCTCTGAAAAGCTGCCCTTGCCTTTTCCCTCAAATTCCTTTTAATATCTCATTCATAATGTAAAAACCTCATGGTGTGATAATGAATGCTAATAGATCTGGAGAGGGATAGACAGAGGGTAAACTTCATTAGGCATTCATTAGAACTTCTAAAGTATGTGCTTCTAAAAGCACTGTGTGTCTGGATGGTGTCAGGGAGCATTCACCATAAGCAGCAGCAAACAGGAGAATCGGTGAGTTATTTAAGAACTGAGAACGAACAAACCCCTGGGTGCTGATCCCTACGTTACAGAGCTGTAGCTTGGCCTGGGGAGGTAGGTCTGTCCTCGAACTGACACTTGCTTAAGCAAGTTGCTTGAACATGCTGGGTGTCAGTAAGTTGTTTGAACAATTTTTCTCCTCTTCCCGTTTTTAAAATGGGACTAACCTCTCTTGTAGGTATGATGTGAGTAGACGTGTAATGTTGCTTAAAGGAGTTTAGTCTTCCACACTGGCTTTGTGTAAAGAGCGCTAAGCATTACATTAATTTGACTTTATAGAACTCCCTTACAGGTAGCTGGGGATCCAGCTATAAGTTTGCCCTCACTTAGAGACAGGGAGAGACAGCTTGATCCTCATAGGACAACGGGCATTCATGGCAGCCTTGGGGTTGAGGCTCTTGGCTCACAGAGTGTGGGCATGGAGCAGCTCCTGAGTGGAAAGCAGAGTTACTGTGTGTGGACAAATGGGCATTGGTGCTTCTTGCAGGCATAGATGGCCTCCTTTGCTACTGTTGACTGGGCAGAGTTGATCTGGCAGCAAATGACAAGGTTCTGAAATCTTGCTCTAAACTGTGTTGATATTCATTGTCTTGGCTGAAAGGAAGAACCACCAGCCTCCATCACTCCTTAACTGGGAATCAGTATCGTGATTTTGAAGAGCCACAGATGCTTTAATTCTTGGGTGACTCAGGTGATGGACACAAGAGTTCACCATCCAGAGGTGAAGGAACTGCTCAAAGATGTTAGGGTGGGGGTTGTTGAGGGAGAAGAAGACCACAGAAACTGGAACTCTAATCTGTTTGAGCTGCTTGAGCATCTGTCCTTTGAGAAGCTGGGGCTAAATCTCACTGCAGTGACTGGCACAGGCCCAGGCAGTGGCAGAGCCTTTGTTTAAAGCTCAGCTTTTTTCTGAGTTTGGCGGTTGGTCTCTAGCAGCTGTGTGGGACTTGTAAAATATCTAGGCTGATCTTTGTCTCTGGAAGTTGTTCAACTAGCATGTGTGCTAACTTGTTTTCTGTTTTTAATTTTTTGGTTTATATAAATCATTGGTTCTATTGATTTTTTTTAATTGGGGTTTTAGAATGTATTCATGAAGGCTCTTAGAATATCCTCAGTATGTCACTTTGAGCAATGAGAACACTTAGGTTTATTGTCCCAGCATGGGGAGATTTTATCCCTTGTGCCTAACAGCTCAAGCTAATTATGGGCCCTCTGCTCCCTCTTGGTGTAACGCATTACTGCCCGGTATTGCTGTCTCTGTCGGAGCAAAGGGCTGGGGAGGACTTTAGCAGCTGAAGTGGAAATCATGTTTCAGCTCCTGCTTGTCTTGGTGTTTCATTTCACTGTTTTTTATGGCCGTCTGGTAATCTGTTAATTACACCAGGAGCTAAACAGATGCATCTATTGCTCTCGTGTGCAGAGCACTCCTTAAATGCAATACTACTGGTGTCTTATTAGGAGAAGGATATCTTCAGTGAGAAATACTGTCTTTTCTCCCCAGAGAGCTGATGACCTTTTTTTATTTATAGGCAGAGTAGAGGAAATGTGTGCTTGTTACTTCTGCACCACGAGGCTTCTACTCAAATCTAGCTCTTTCTATAAATCATTCACAAGCTATTTAACATACCAGCTCTATTTATACTCCAACCCTTGCTTTAAAGTTCATACATAAACCCTGTGGCAGTTTGATGATAAAATGCTTAATTTAGCAGTCGAGATAGCTCTTTGTTTGTTTAAAGTTGGGCAATAGACAGGAGATGAATCTTTAGGATGGCAGTGCCAAGGACCTTCGCTGCCTGGCCCCGAGCCTGCCTGCAGCCGAGAGGAGGAAGCCCAGGCGCTGTGCAGGGGATGCAGAGGCAGCTCCTGACCCTCTGTACTGGGTGCTCCATGGCCATTTCCCTGCCTGCCAAGCCCAGCTGCTGCAGGAGATCTTAATCCATGTCAAGAAATCTTAAACAAGGCCTGTGAGGGCAGTGCACGTTCCTTGAAGCACAGATGTTTCCAGGCACCTGTGAACAGCCCTTAGCATGCAGTAACTGTGCTGTGCTGGCACAGGGCTCCTGCTCTGTGACACCTCGGGGCCAGCTGAGGGGACTGGTCGGCCCTCTAAAACCTCTTCTTTCTCCCTTCCCTATGTGTGCCACTAGCCCGTATTGCTCCAGTTGTCAGATTCACGGTGCAGCCTCTGATTGTGTGATAGTTGGACACTTGTGGTGTAAACAGAGGATAAGGCAGCTGGGATGGTGTATGGGGGAGCAGAGGGGGTGAGCTGAGGAGGAAGAGAATAGCAGAGGGAGGCAGGGCATGCTGGAAGCTCTGTAACCTGGCAATGCTGCTGAAGCCGGAGATTGAGGGAAACGATGGCATCAGATAAAAGGTTGCTCTGTAATCGTGCAGAACGCTTTCTGAGTGGAACAGGGTTAAAAGGCTTTAGCTAGTACATCCCAGTGCTTTAGTTTCAAAACTGTCCTGTAGAGTTCAGGAATATTTTGAGATCATTAATGGCAGCACATCAAGGAGATACTATGCCATAGCCTTTGTAGTCACTGACACTTTGGAGAACAGCCTGCCTGCCCTGCCCTGTTCATCATCTGGTGTAGTGGGTGGGTTGGGGGGAAGCTGGCTTGCTGAGCATTGCACTTCAGTGAGTTCTGGCTCCTGAGTAGTGCTATTTGCCTATTTGTAGTGCTATGGAACCTCATTGGGATTAAACCAGGGGCATAATGATCAACTTGTCGCTGTTGTGGCCCTGAAAGCATGAAGTAGCTCTAAAATAGTGGTGGTAACTTGCTTTCCCATGCGGCAAACGAGTCTGACTGCTGAATCAGTCTCTAGATGCCCCAGGCAGTTTTGACTCTGCGTTTCAGAACGTCTTCCCACCACAGGGGTGCCCACAGTGACCCGCGGTGTCCTTGTCTTCCCCTCTGTCCCCACCATATCTAACTGGAGCCTCATGAGAGCTGAGCCTTGATGGGCAGCTACCTGCAGCAGGTGGCAGTGGATAGATGCCCTTACTTCAGATAAATTTCCAGGCTTTGCTGTTGCCATGGTTCAAGTTGCTTTTCCTTTCAACTCTAAAAAACACTAACTTGAGAGCCAGCCTTGTGATGTGCTTCAGATCAGATTCCTGAAGATCTGTAGGTCTTTTTGGGTGTAGCTCAGCACTGAAGTTTCACCTGAAGATGCTTACTCTTATAGAGGGGCATTTGATTAGCTTTTTCTCCATTAAAACCAGTGGCAGTGAACTTTGCTTGTCTGGCAATCGCCTTAGGAACTTGATAGGGCCCTGAGAAGCTCACTTAATGTGTTGCAAATGCTGAATATTTCCTTTGAGTTGGCGTTGACCTGAAATACTTAATTGAATGCTGGAAGTCTGCATCAGACAGGCACAATCCTGTCTATAGCAGAGCCTGCCAGACACCAGTTTCTCCCTTGCTACAAGCCCCCGTGCTTCCCACACATGCTAAAGGATGCCTGACAGAGGGAAACCACTTACCATCTGTTATGTGCTCTATAAATTCATTTGAGCCTCAGTACTGCTGCTTATGTTGCTGATGCTTTCCTTCAGAAGCTGTGCCTACTCAGTGCAGCCTCTGCTTCAGACCAACCATCCTCCTGGCTTGATTTGCTTATCAGGAAGTGGCACTGACCTCTGGGGCTGTGTATTCATTCAGCATGTTTCAGATAAAAGTTGTGAGTGCTTGACAGATACTCACATGCCAGTCAGGCTGCTCAAACAGGCAAAATAGCACTTTTAAGCTGCCTACAGAACTGCTTGCTTTGTACTGCTCCTGTTGCTCACAGCACAGCAAGCTTTTTGGGTTTGTGTTGGGGGAGAGAGTGCTTGTTTTGCATGGGGCTTGCGTGTTCTAATGTTCTCCCTGTAGCATATCATCTTTCTGCAAAATACCATCATTTGTGATTCTGGACTGATCCTCTACAAAGGCTTCTGAGCAGGCAGTGCAGACTGCTACATTTACAGGCAGAGCTCAGTAACCAATGTTTTGTGGAAACACCTTGTTGCTCTGAAAGAGCTGCTGGTGGCCTGAATGCTGAATGGCCATGGGTCTGTAATGGCCGGGTGCTCTCTCACCCCTTGGCTCCAGTTTCCAGGAGGACCTGTGGGGAGATGATCACATATGCAAGACAGACCCCTGCCACCTTACTGCATGTTCTTCTTGTGTGTTAGTGACGGAAACAGATTAAAAATTAGGCAGAAACAAAGCATCTCTGAGAACAGTTATGCTGCTTGTTGAAAGTCTAAATGCTTTGAGGGAAATGCATTGAAAAAGTAGCTTGTTCACAGAAACTCCAGCAATTCTGTTGTTAATCAACTGTGCATCTCCAGGTGTTCTCCCAACACATCTCAACACAGTTTCTAAGATCTGTTGTGCAACAAATGTTGAAATTTATGCTCTTTAGTTTTCTGGTGTGTCTCTTGACCATTTTCTAAATAATGGAGATTTGCTATCTTCTGCTTAAAAAGAGATCAAGAAGCGAACCTGAAAACTGAAGTACTGGAAGCTTGACAGCTGTTGTAACACTGGGAAGAGATTGAAGAGGCTATGGTACTGAGCGAAAGGCTTCTGGATATTCAAGTGCACTCCTGAGCATCTTGGCTTTCAACTTCTGTGATAGTCAAAGAAAACCCAGTTTAATCACTACATCCAGTCACAATGTTTTCAGACGCTGCTTTGTCGTGCTTGTGTAGTCTACCACAGTTTGCCATTACCCACACATGACGTAGGAAAAGCCTCAACGGCTGGCTTGCAGCCAGTGCTTCTCCAGTGTGGGGAGGAAGAAAGGACAGGGAAGTGGTGATGGAGTGAGAAGTAGGACGTTGGTATTTATTGTGGTATAACTTCCTACAGAAGTGCTATGAGTTATTCGTGTGCTTTCCCTCTGATACAGAGTCATGCAAATACTTTCTGTAAGCCTTAATAAATAGAGCAGTACGTGCATTTGTAAAGCTGCCGTGCTTTGTGTCAGCTGGGATTCCTGATGGGTAGGAGTGTGGTTTGGCTGCTGCCCCTGCCCTACAGTGGTGCACAGCAAGCCATGAGGGTTCCTTTATGGCACCCAGCAGAGCTGGTTGAGCTACCAACAGGCAACAACAGACTGAAATAAATGGCTTCTTTAGTCCCTTATCCCTGATCCACTGCAGTTTGTCCTTCAAGAAAAAAATTGTAATTTTGAAGTGGTTCACATATGTAATTAGGTCAAAGGTTTGATCTCTTTCAGGTTACTGAAAACCCCCTAACAACTGTCTATACTACTTAATAAGGGCTGAGCTGGGAAACCAGCTACCTATGCTTGTTAGTCTAGAGAGGTTTAACTCCTACCTTGTGAAACTGTCATAAGGAATATGCATGACATGCGGCTTGTACCCACGAGGAGTACGTTGTGCTCCCTGACACAGCCTAGGGAAGCATCTGAACTTACCTTAGGCTTGCAGGGGCCCTTCATGGCTGAGGGGACTATTCAGCATGGAGTAATAATGGAGGAGAAAGGTCCTGGGGAAATAATTATGGTGGTTGTCAGAGAAAGGTTTGTCTGGTTGAGAATAATCTAGAGATCTGTGTTTTTAAAAAAGTTTGCCAAATGCTGACAGCAACACAGAAGTGAAGCTCAAGGAATTCTTCCTGCAACTCCATTTTAAGAAGATAAGACTGCATTGTCAATACCAAATACTTCGAGCATGGTGTTATTTTATGAATATCTGATTTATGTGGCTATCTGTATATAAATGTACGTGTGTAATATTGAAGTATACAAGTCGGAATAGGCTTCTCACAGCATCCCTGCACATATTATCCCTATTGGCAAAATAGGGATTAATAACTATGCTGGAGGTATAAATTGTTTGCTAGGGATTTATGTTCTCCTCAGGCTTTTGTTATGGTTTAAAAAGTCTTCTCAGGCTAATTAATTCCTGTTTCTTAATATGAGTTAATTCCAGTTTACTGGTGGGGAAATCAAGGATACCTTTCGTCTGAGAGTGAGTTTTTGAAGGTCTTTACAAAGCAGCCCCTTAACGCTTAGCAGAAGTTTTAAAGTGCAAATTTATTAAAACATCTAATATTGTAAATACTTTCACTGAAAACTGCAAACTCACTCTTGGGTGGGGCAATGCAGGCAAAGAAAACTTTATTTTAAAATAGTCTTCTGTATTGCTTACAGCTGCTGTTGGCCTTCTATGAAGTTACTATATCTTATTTTTTTTCAGGGCAGTGACACGTTGTACATTCATTGCAGCGGAGTCAGCTGGCAGGACAGAGGGTACCTGAACCCAGCAGGTTTTATGAGACTTCTTGGAATGAGTGCACATGGAGAGGTAAGATGAACTAGCAAAAGCACATTCACTGTTTCCTGAATGAGGTACACGAAAATTTCCTTTGTGTAAATCCTGTGTGAGCACTGCTAGTTTGAGTCTGGATTGGTGCTGCACTGAAGTTGCATGCTGAGGTCAAAATAATAGCAGGCACTCTTCCAGTTAACACAAAGTTCCTGTGTTAAAGAAACAAAGTTAGAGTAACACATCACTTCTGAGAGTGATTTTTTTCTTCTAAGCTCTGCATTTGTAACCCTGCTAGCAGCCCTGTAAAATTAAGGATGAGAAAAATGATACATGTACCTTAACACTTTCCAGGGTGTTTAGTTTTGTTAGAGCTGTGTGATTGCTTTATGAAAGCAAGTTATTAGCATTGAGTTTGTCTAGCATAAGATGTGCTGTGTATAGATGGAGAACAGTATTTGTTTTTTTTTTTTGTGCCGCTTTCATGGTACTTCTTAGTCCTGATCTGAAGGAGCTTATAATTCAACTTTGTAGATACATCTGAACAGAGAATATCAAATCACAGGCTAAATTATAAGTGGTGGGCTATAACTTTCAGTGTCCTGAGAGCTATAGCAATTCTGTAATTTACAGCAAGGTCTGGAATTTCGCTGGACAAAGGAACACATTGACTTGTCAGCCTGGAGTCACTGGTGCACCCTTAGGTGAATGCAAGAATAAAAGAAGTGAAAATGGGTTGTAGAAAGCAGATTTTTTTTCCTATGCATGCTAGATTTTCTCCACTGGATTGACTGGGCATAATACAATTATGGTTTTCAGAGGAGAAAATGCTTCTTTTTGACAGAAAATGCTGAATCAATGGAAGTGAAAAACGTTGTGAGATGTTCTGTCAGTATATCTGAAAACTGTTTTAATCCCTTCATTTCACTTTTGTGTAAGTTGCAAACAGTTGACAGAAAGTATTTTAATCTTGTCAGAAAGAAATAGGTACATCTGTGGGGAAAAAAGGTGAGTTTTAGTTACAAACAAACTTCTTTGTAAATGGTGTGGGAGAGAGACTTGGAAATGTTAAAAATGGCCTTGGATCAAAAATGCGGAGTTGAACATTATTAGAATTTCACTTCCATTGCTGTATTAAGAATCAGGTTCATTTAAGCACATTTTGGGAGCTGCCACACTGCATGCAATATCTGGCAAGGAGAATCTTAGCATGGTAGTTTTGAGTGAAAACTTGAAATTTGTTTTTATTGTGTATCACATAACACTTCACAATATACATTCTGATTAATGCACACAATAGTCACTCAGTGTACAGCTCTGTGCTGTGACAGATGGTTATCGTGAATTGCAAGATGGAGAGGCTGGAAGAATTTCTTGACTTACTTTCAAGATAAAATTTCCTTCACGCTTGCTGTCACATCAGAAAATATAGTTACACCAGAATATGAAGTGCCTAGTCTTGAACAACATGCTAAGGATGCAGTCTTTGCAGGGGGCATGACGTTTTAACAAATATTTAGACTTTTACGTTGTAGTTGAGCTGGCTGTTTCATAGCTGTCTCCTCAATTGGCCACATTTACAAAAACACTTCATAAGGTCCAGACGTTATTTTCTTAAATTTTTGTGATAAACTATGGCAGTATATTCAGTTTTCCTTACAGATCAAGTTTTCTGAACTGCTCGTTGTTGTTAGTGAATTAACTGCTGGCTACTTTCTGGGCTCTTCAGTGGACATGCATGTTGAAGTGTAATGTCCCAGGCTGGATGCAGCCTTCTGCCTAAAGCCTCACCAACAGCATGAAACTTGTTTTTGTCCTGTGCAGTCCAGCATTACTGATACCTGTCTTTGGCACAGCCTGGGGATGTTGACTTGGTTCTAAGTGGCCACTGAAACAGAAACTGTTGAACGTTTCAATACAATACGATAAAGCACAGACACATACTGAAAACAATTTCCTCTCAAACTGGGGAAACCCAATTCTTTTGGTATCAGAGGCACAGAAAAGATGTTTTCAAGGAGTGAGTTGTTTGGAAGGAAGGAACAGGAGAAGCAGCATTGTGCTACTGCTGTGTTATCCCACTGAGCAATCCTTCAGTCTGCTGTATGGAGTGCAGTGATTTGCAGTGTACTGAGGGAGGGCGCCAAAGGCTTCAGCAAGCAAGTTGGTTAGGTAACTAGACAGCCAGGGAGCTGGTGATGGGCAAAACGGGACCTACCCAGCGTGGAATGTGAAGCAGTTGTCCACCACAAACAGTCGTGGCAGAGTTGTGCATCAATACTGCTGTAATGCTTTTTATTATCGCTGTATATATACCTGCAGTTATAAACATATTACAGGTCAGGTTGTAATTAACCATTATAAATCAATATTTACTAGCTATGCATAGCCTCTCCTATCTTAGAAATTGCTCTGGCACCTAAAATGTGGAAAGTAGGCTGCTGAGTGGAATAAATCATTCCTAAGGCCTTTTCAAGGTTTTGCTTGAACAGAAATATCATGCATCTAATTCACAACCACTGATGCATACTATACAGTGTCAAACTTTGGTGACCGTACATCATTGGATTAATCTTTCCTTGCAACAGTCTTATGAAAATATATGAAATGTCTAAATCTACCTCGCTGTCACTTCCTGGCTCTGTGGAGATTGACATAGAAATGTTAATGCCTGGAAGAGATGAAGAGATAAGATGGAGCATACTGCCGTAATCTGCAGCGAAGGTGACTCATGAAAACTGGATTGTTTTACCTAATCCTGTCAAAATGCCTCCTCAGGTAAAGTAGGAATGTAGTTAACATGGTTTTGCCATGTCAATCTCTTCCTATTTATGATATCCGTGTCTTTTTATATGGCACTTGAGCTAAAAACTACCCCATCTGTTTTTTGCCTGAGATGTTGTTTACACTGACACTACTGCATTTTAATTTTAATGTCAGATCTTACTGATGAGCGCTTATGGGTGTGAAATAACTCTAGCCCTTTCAGGGGGTGACTTGTTAGACATCAGAGATACTGCCAGGATAAATGAACCCATATGAGGTTTTCTAGGCTCTAGAGCCTGACAAACGATGCTTCCTCACTTTTTGCTGCTGCTGGCAATCATGAGGTTGTCTTAAATCATGTTCTTTTCTTTTTTGCTAAACTTTGGCTCTGTGTTTGTCTCATGCAATGGGGTTTTTGGACTAAAGAATGCCTAGCTGTCTTGTGCTGCCTCCTGGCTCTCCAGCCTGGAGATCGAGACTTCAAGGGTGAGTTCCACCTCATGCCCACAGCTCTGTAAAGGAACTGCTCTAGCATTGCTACTGTGCTTCTGCTGAGGGGGAGGGACAGGTCAGAGGCTGTGAGCCTGAACTGCCTTATTCAGACCACATATATAGGTAAGTACAGAATAGCCACAGGTTTTTCGAGTCTGAGTAGGTTATGACCAAGAGTGGGATGCAGGCTTGGTTTGCACCCCACTTCGTGGTAGCATTACATGGTAGCTCTACTTCTGTTCCTACTTGGAGAAGGGCTGCTTCCATCCTGCAACACCCTTGGGCAACTCTTCAGGGAACGGGAGGCTGACTGCAACCCCCTGCTTTGTGCTGGAGGCAAACTGTTGGCTCAACACGAAGGGCCTGTTAAGTCAGGTTGTTGCTTGAAAGCTGACCTTGAAGACTACCAGTGTTGATAGGCATCTGCAGGGCAGCTGTCATCTCAGAGACTGCATCCTGGATTGAGATAGCCACCAACAGACACCAAATGCTCAGGATTCATGTGGTACAGACCCTGTTCTTCTAAGACTGTTGCAAGGTAACATAGCTGGGAGACAGCTCTTTGCTGTGCTGTCTGTCAGCACCTTTTGATGTGCTGGTGCTTAGCTACCGAATGATACTGTTCAGTGAAACTGAAATGCTTCATTAAGACATAAAGCTATGTATTTTTACACCTATCCTATGAATATTTTTTTTTTTGCATAAAGCCACATTATTTTTTAAAGTGTGTGAGGGGGATTCTTACTGTGTAATGGTTGGATTCCACAGTAATTAAGCACTGCTAATAGCAGTTAATATGCTCTGCTGCTCTCCATTGGCAGCCACGTAGGACAGAGGTGGCTGTGGAAAGAGCTCCTTGAGAGCAGGAGACCAGCATGCTGTGGGTAACGGACGCCCGCTGTCTGCAGAAATCAATTTATTGCTTTGGTGTTCGGAAACCTGGGGAAATATGACAGTCTGATTAACCTTGGCAGATGGGGCCATATCCTGTAAAGGATGTTTGAATTCTGTTTGCTTGGAACATGGATGTGAAATGCCTGGGGAGCTTGTGCTGGGAGGCATTCTTGGATGACCAGGAAACTTCCTTAAACTACTTCAGTTTTGGGGCTATGGTTTTTGGTGGGGCTTTTGGTTGAAGCGCTGTGAAAGAAAAAAGATGGCGGTTGACTTGGATGGAAGTGGTGTGAATGTAGCTTCTGGTGACAAAACAGTTTTCTTGCAAGGACAAAATACATTATTTAAAAAAATGATGCTGAAAGTACTAGCTTAGCACTCCCTGTTTCCTCGCATATAACCTGAAAAAGTGTGATTTGTATTGACAGCACATAAAGCCAGCAGACTGAAGTTCTAGAACCTGTATTTGAGGATTACAGGTGGGTGTTATTTGAGGATTAGAGGTGGGTTGTATTTGAACAACGTGGTCTATGGCTCTTTGAAATGGCTGGTTTTGTTTTATTTATCTTTAATTAAGGCTTTGGCTGCTTTAAACATTCGATGTTAAATCTCTGGCTTAAATGGTAGAAGCAGGTAAAAAGAACTGTTTTGCTTTTAAAGTTCCTCATGTAACACAACTGCTATGTTATGTCAATTGATGCCAGTATTGTTTGCTATAATGTAGAGCATTTTTAATTTAAAAAAAAAAAAAGGTAAATAGCTAATCTGGAAGATCTCTGATGCTGTAGTACATCAGGGACAAGGAATAAGCAGTGCAGTCTGATCTAGCTATGGGTTCAGTGCAGTACTGTATTAGGCAGGGATTTTAGGTAGCGCTATAGATCAGAAAAATTGGGGAAGTATATTGGTATGGTTTCCTTCAGGGCAGAGTTTAAAGCACAAGGGCAGTGCATTTTGGTGATGATTTTAGAACTGAAGAAAAAGCACTTTGAGTTTAGCAGAATAAGCTCTTAATATATAGCAAGGGCTGTCTCTTTTCAGATACTATCACATGTGTGGTCTTTAACAAGCCTATCTTCTCCTTGGTGGGGTCACACTGCTGATGTCCTACAAGGCCTTTATCTCTAATATACCCAGAATGGCCAAATTCTGAGTAATTCGGGCTTCTGTGATTATAATAAAACAATGGAGTGAGATGCTTCGTATGAACTGCAGAAAGCAGGAGAGGCAGAGCTCAGTCCTGTCCCATTTGCCTGGCACAGAGCCTCTTTGTCTTATCAAACCGAATGCAGGATTAAAACATCTGGTGTCTAGAGGGGGGTGACAGGAATTGATGACTGACATACACGCCTGTCGCGTTAAAGGGGTGTAGCTGATTAACCGTCACGGGCCCGGTTGGATTCAGAGTACTGAACCAGTCGGACATTCACCAAAACTGGGGGTCCGTTCGGACATTCACCAAAGACGTAATAACCACCTGGGGGTCCGCTCAGACATTCACCAACAATGCATTAACCGTCTGGGGGTCTGGTTAGATTCAGAACACTGAACTATCACGGATAACCACCCTCACCCTAGTTGCATTAATGAGAGCTATCACAATGCAGTCAAGTATGGTTTATTACAGCAACAGATAATCAGGTTCTTTTGGACTGCCGGTGATAGTGACTATCTGCAAAAGCAAGCTAGTATGCATGAAATACACAGGTGTTACAGGGGTTCTAGGTGTGGGTTCTAGGTGTGGGTTCTAGGTGTGGGTTCTAGGTGTGGGTTCTAGGTGTGGGTTCTAGGTGTGGGTTCTAGGTGTGGGTTCTAGGTGTGGGTTCTAGGTGTGGGTTCTAGGTGTGGGTTCTAGGTGTGGGTTCTAGGTGTGGGTTCTAGGTGTGGGTTCTAGGTGTGGGTTCTAGGTGTGGGTTCTAGGTGTGGGTTCTAGGTGTGGGTTCTAGGTGTGGGTTCTAGGTGTGGGTTCTAGGTGTGGGTTCTAGGTGTGGGTTCTAGGTGTGGGTTCTAGGTGTGGGTTCTAGGTGTGGGTTCTAGGTGTGGGTTCTAGGTGTGGGTTCTAGGTGTGGGTTCTAGGTGTGGGTTCTAGGTGTGGGTTCTAGGTGTGGGTTCTAGGTGTGGGTTCTAGGTGTGGGTTCTAGGTGTGGGTTCTAGGTGTGGGTTCTAGGTGTGGGTTCTAGGTGTGGGTTCTAGGTGTGGGTTCTAGGTGTGGGTTCTAGGTGTGGGTTCTAGGTGTGGGTTCTAGGTGTGGGTTCTAGGTGTGGGTTCTAGGTGTGGGTTCTAGGTGTGGGTTCTAGGTGTGGGTTCTAGGTGTGGGTTCTAGGTGTGGGTTCTAGGTGTGGGTTCTAGGTGTGGGTTCTAGGTGTGGGTTCTAGGTGTGGGTTCTAGGTGTGGGTTCTAGGTGTGGGTTCTAGGTGTGGGTTCTAGGTGTGGGTTCTAGGTGTGGGTTCTAGGTGTGGGTTCTAGGTGTGGGTTCTAGGTGTGGGTTCTAGGTGTGGGTTCTAGGTGTGGGTTCTAGGTGTGGGTTCTAGGTGTGGGTTCTAGGTGTGGGTTCTAGGTGTGGGTTCTAGGTGTGGGTTCTAGGTGTGGGTTCTAGGTGTGGGTTCTAGGTGTGGGTTCTAGGTGTGGGTTCTAGGTGTGGGTTCTAGGTGTGGGTTCTAGGTGTGGGTTCTAGGTGTGGGTTCTAGGTGTGGGTTCTAGGTGTGGGTTCTAGGTGTGGGTTCTAGGTGTGGGTTCTAGGTGTGGGTTCTAGGTGTGGGTTCTAGGTGTGGGTTCTAGGTGTGGGTTCTAGGTGTGGGTTCTAGGTGTGGGTTCTAGGTGTGGGTTCTAGGTGTGGGTTCTAGGTGTGGGTTCTAGGTGTGGGTTCTAGGTGTGGGTTCTAGGTGTGGGTTCTAGGTGTGGGTTCTAGGTGTGGGTTCGCAGTTCAAGCTCCACCTAGAAGATAGAAAATAATATAAATTGGCCCAAGAGAGAGGGGATGTTAGGGAAGATACCATCGTCAGGGGAGATACCATCCCGAGGACATACAACATCCTTAGGACCTCCTGACTCCTGGGATCAGTCGACGGGCTGAGCCTCTCTTCCCCCCCCATTGGGACGCCTTTGGGTGAGATCTGAATATTTGCTTATAAATCTCTATAGAGTCTTTGATCCTTTTAACGCATTTATTTCTAGGCTGCGCATCTGTGTAACATCTGTGTAACATCTGTGTAACATCTGTAACACCTATAACACCTGTGTATTTCATGCATACTAGCTTGCTTTTGCAGATAGTCACTATCACCGGCAGTCCAAAAGAACCTGATTATCTGTTGCTGTAATAAACCATACTTGATTGCATTGTGATAGCTCTCATTAATGCAACTAGGGTGAGGGTGGTTATCCGTGATAGTTCAGTGTTCTGAATCTAACCAGACCCCCAGACGGTTAATGCATTGTTGGTGAATGTCTGAACGGACCCCCAGGTGGTTATTACGTTTTTGGTGAATGTCTGAGCGGACCCCCAGGCGGTTATTACGTTTTTGGTGAATGTCCGAACGGACCCCCAGTTTTGGTGAATGTCCGACTGGTTCAGTACTCTGAATCCAACCGGGCCCGTGACGGTTAATCAGCTACACCCCTTTAACGCGACAGTAAAATTGGCGTAGTCGGCAGGATTGCTATGGATAAACTACTGCAAAAATATAAATGTGCCCCTTCCCAGGCAGGGAAGGAGTTTTCCCAAAAGTTTTGGAAAGATGAGGAGAAAGTGGTAGAGCACATTGAACAGTGTCAGGCTTCACGAAAGATTGGTCAAAGAAAGGGTAAAGGTGCGATTTGTGCTGTGTTAGGAGCTTGTTTGTCTTGTGCTCGGCAAAAAGCTAAGGAAACTCCTGCTCCCAAACTGATCTCTGATGCGGAACATACAGCTTTGAAATCAGAGATTGATGTGTTGAAGTCATCATTGGCCTTTGAAAGGGGAGACGGGAAAAACATTAGGAATCAGAGTGGATAAACTTTTGGATGAAAATAATAAACTTTCCATTGAGAATGACAAACTTGTGAGTGAAAATGATAAACTTGTGCATGAGAATAATCATCTTAAACAATTGCTGGAGAGGGTTAGTCATCTGTTAAATAAAGTACAGCTTTGCGCTCCGGTCAAGCAGATTCGTGGAGTGCTGCACAGTGCAGAACCTGAAAGCTGGGACAGTGATTTCTGGTCTGACAGTGATGATGGCGTTGAAGAGATTTCTGATTCTGAACCCCAATCCATTTCCTTGAGACCTTTGGTTAAGACTGAGACTACTGTTGATGATAATGAAATCTGCACTACTGTGTGAACGATTCCGTTGCCACCAGCAGAGTTGGTTAAAATACAGGAGAAGTTCTCAAGGCGATCAGGGGAATCAGAAGTTGAGTATGTGTGTCGAGTTTCTCTTAAAGGAGGAGATCGAATGATGTTGAGTGAGGAAGAGGTAGGAGGCTTTTGGAGACCTGGAGTATTTTTAACCACCACACCAGGAGCTGACCTGGCTGTAGCAGTACAGAAAGCAGCCTGCATTCAGGCGATATATGAAAGAGATGAATTAAGGAAATCCCCGATGTTAGCTCCTATTGATCCAATTCGGTTAACCCCTGTCATCCGTGGACTCCCTGATTGTCTTAAGATGTTTGTAACAAACACCTGTAACACCTGTAACACCTGTGTTATTTCATGCATACTAGCTTGCTTTTGCAGATAGTCACTATCACCGGCAATCCAAAAGAACCTGATTATCTGTTGCTGTAATAAACCATACTTGATTGCATTGTGATAGCTCTCATTAATGCAACTAGGGTGAGGGTGGTTATCCGTGATAGTTCAGTGTTCTGAATCTAACCAGACCCCCAGACGGTTAATGCATTGTTGGTGAATGTCTGAGCGGACCCCCAGGTGGTTAATACGTCTTTGGTGAATGTCTGAGCGGACCCCCAGGCGGTTATTACGTTTTTGGTGAATGTCCGAACGGACCCCCAGTTTTGGTGAATGTCCGACTGGTTCAGTACTCTGAATCCAAACGGGCCCGTGACGGTTAATCAGCTACACCCCTTTAACGCGACAACGCCTTGGTTTATCTGCGTGATCAGATAAGAGGTGCCTCTAGCCAGATACTGTCTTCAACAGTGGATAGATATTAAAGGAGGTGGGGGGAACATCCGAGAGGCACAGAGGGGCTGTTCCCCAGCCCCTTTCCAGGAGCTGGCGGTGCAGTGACTCCCAGGCTAGGAGCTGCAGGCTGAATGCTGTCAGTCACGTCCTTCCCAGGGAGCCCCAGGGATTCATCGCATCTCTTGAAACCCTTTGTGCTTTTTTTTTTTTTTTGACTTTCTCAGTGTCTGGTGGCAACAGGCTTATCTTGTATTGTTGGGCTGGGGAGAGGTGAAAGGGAAAGGAGGACTTGGCTGAATATACAGCTAATTCCAAACAAATCAAAAAGCAGGCTTAGATTAATAGTGGGTGGAGGGTGTTATAAGGAAGAATGGAAACAATAGGCAAATCAAGTGCCTGCTAGACAGGCAGCTCTGTTTATCAGAGAAAATCCATGAAAAACAGCCTTTATATATTTAAAAACAAAACTGCCTGGGTTGGGCGAAAGGGAGCTGAGGGGGGTTTCTGTAGCGTTGTGGAGGCTGGCTCGCAGAAGAGCTGTTGGCTGGTGGTGACCAGGAGGAAAGAACCAGTGATGGAGACTGGCCTACCCAACGCACAGGTAGGGAGAGCTGTCTGGCTTAATAATGCTTGTCAAGGCTTCCAAGGTAGAAGCAGTGTACAGACAGGAGTAAATAAGTATATTGGCTTCTAATCCTATTTTTTTCCTTGAATTTTGTGTGTCTTGGTGAAAGAATAAGTGTGTTTTCTTTTTTTTTTTAAGAAACTGGATGAGTGTTAGCAACAAGATAAAAAACAAAAACAAAAAACAACAACAACAACAAAAAACACAAAACAAACAAAAAACACAACAAACTGTCGTTCCTGGGATTACCTGGAGGGTGCAGTTCCCTCTGGGATTATGCAAGGTGTATAATCTTCTCTGGAAAGTGGTAAAGACAGGAGTCTTTACCTTCTGGAACCTGGCACCCACAGTTCTTAGAGCAAACAGATGTAGAAAAATGACACTGTTTTGAACCAGGAGAACACTTTGTGAGTCTGAGGCTGTCCTGTAAAAGGGAAGAAGCATAAAGAGAAGAGCCAGGATTTTTAGACTGCTGGCAGTATTATCTGAATCTGGATTGAGATTCCTGTGGGATTTGAGGTAATTCCAGCAGGTTTTACACTGATTTTAAGTTCTCAAGATTTCCCCAATGAACCCCTGCTTACTTATGTTCTGATGGCTTGAATTTTTTTTCCTCTTGGGCCAGTCAAATCACAAAACCTTTGAGGTTGCTTTCAACTTTCAAGGCTGTTCTTTCAACACGGTTTGGGGGGGGGGAGGAGGAGAAGCAAAGATCACTTCGTATTTTTGAAATAATTCAAGCGGGTTGTATTTAGACTATCACCCTTGGGCATTGCTTTGAGGAAACTGAGAAACACTTACATGTAACTTTAACCTAGGGAGGCTTAATTTTTTTTTCAGAGCAATGGCATTTGTTTGCCTGTTATCCTCTAGGTGTGCTGGAGTTTCTTCCCAGCTGTAGGGTTGTGCAGTACAGTGTCATGTAAAAGCAGAAGAGTGCAACATAAATTAGATTCTCAGCCTGCATCATCCAAGTCTTGATTTTTCAATAGCATGCCAAAACAAGTTAATAAGTCAGACCCCTCTTAAACACCACCAAAAAAAACAAATAAACAACAAAACCAAAAACAAACCAGAGTATTACGAAAATACAAGGTATGAGCAGAAAAAAATCTTTATCATATGGGTGAGATTAGCTGGTAATTAAAAAGCCAGCCAATTTGAGTTAAGAGGTGGATTAATTAGATAAAACACCAGGAAATCTAATTTACTCAGCAATTTATTTTTAATCCAAGTCAAGAAGATTTTATCATGGCTTCTATGAAGCTTGTAGGAACCCAGTCAGATTTAATTATACTCGTGTGTAATGACCCACATCTCTTAAGTTTTATGGTTATAATTTATTTTATTTATAAATAGAGGTACACTTAAGATCTAAAGAGTATCAAGACCATTTGATAGGCAGTTCTGATGTGTTAATACTGAACCTGGAGAGGGAGACTTTTGTCTTATCCTTGAGCTACAGTTGTTGGCATCAAGTACTGAACTCTTTTCACTCCTTCCTGTGTATCTAAAACATTTATCTGTTCATGGTGTTAGAACTGTCCTTTTACCACCGAGCACTTAATCCTCCTTTTAAGTGGACAGGCAGTGAACACATCTTCCCTGTATAGCGCACTGCTTTGAAGACTAATTATTTCCCTAACCACTTTCTAGAACATATGCCTTAAGAAAATGCATGTGCCAAAATTAAACTTGCTCAGATTGAAACTGGGTACTGGTGAAGGCTCTGCAGATTAACTTAATTGCGCAGGAGTAGATGAAGCTGTGCAGTAACTAAGAGCTCTGCAATACGGGTGCACAGGAACACTTTTACTGAGTTCCCTGTATGACTTGAAATAGTTTACTCCCAGAATGGTTGAGGTTGGAAGGGATCTCCAGCGTTTATCTCATCCAACCCCCCTGCTCAAGCAGGATTACCTTGAGCATGTTATGCAGGATGGCATCCCAGTGGGTTTTGAGCATCTTCAAAGGAGGAGACTCCACATCCTTTCTGGGCAGCCTGTTGCAGTGCTCTGTCACCTGAACCATAAAGAAGTTCTTCCTCATGGCAGCGAAAGCTCCTGCATTCAATTTATACCTGTTACCCCTTGTCCTATCACTGGTTGCCACTCAGAGTTTGGCCCCATCCTCTTTACATTGTCCCTTCAGGTATTTGTAGAGGCTGAGATCTCCTCTTCTCTAGACTGAACAGGCCCAGCTCATGTAGTCTTTCCTCATAAGACAGATGCTCTTGAGCAAAACAGCCCAGCATTGATGCAGTTTAATCCTACTTTATGGAGGTATGTGGAGACCAAGCACCTTCAGGCCTATTGCATGGTCACAGATTATCCAGGGTGATGATTAGGAAGGGCTCAGTCACCCTGTCCCCTATACCTGGTGGTAAGGCACGTGTCCCAGGCTGTGCATCAGGTCCTAAAGGTCTGACTTCTGTAGCTCCTGCCAGCCTTGGGGTCTGTGTAGCTAATTCATACTTTGAGTCTCTTAAACAGGAGAGGAGAACTAAACGTGGGTACATGTTGACACAGATGAACACTAAAAACAAGTGGTAACTTTGGCTGAAGCATGTATGAGAGACTGGAAATACAGACTTTGCATTATTCCAAAAGTGACAAAGAATGTTCAGGAGCATTGGTTGTTAAAACTTTGAAATAAATGTTTTCAATTACACTGTTCTTAAACCTCCAGTCCTTGGTACAAAAAAAGATCCTTCAGAGGTAAGCTAGAGAGTGACCTAAAAAGGGAGTTTTTTTGATTTGTATTCCCTTAAAACACCTTGGTACTCTATTTTTTGCATGAACTGAATGAATTTTTAATATATATTTTGGTTCTACTACCAACCCAATATATAAATTATTCATGCACATCTACATCTCCAGATAATCAGAAGGAACATCCTGAGTAACATCAGAGGTGTTGATGCTGGCATAGCAGAGGTGACTCAGATGGCAAGAATAACTTGGTGCCGCTCTGCTTTTGGAGTCAGCTATATCCTGGAAGGGGCTTGCATGACCAAAGAAGTGGTTGTTGTAACTGGACTTGTTCAAAAAGAAAACTTCTGTTCTTTCAGGTATTCTGCTTTTGTGGGTCTACCTTCGATATTCCTTACTGGTGCTGCAGATAAGCCCTAGATGTGCTTATTTCTATGGGGCTAGATACAGGACAAGATGGTTTGGAGTGATGTTCTCAAAATACGTGGTCTGTATTCATTGTCATAAGATTCAAATGCTTTGAGGCCTCAAATGTTAAACTGATGTTTGTGCTTTAAACCTCGCCTGCCCCCACCCATTGTCCACCCAACACAAAATGATCAAATGAGTGACGTTTTACAACTATTGCAATAAAGTGCTTAATCCCTAAGATTGTGACCTTCCTAGGAGTAGGAGAAAGGAACTGAAAAATCCAGAAGTCTTCAGGGAAAAGGAATAAAACCTGTCAACAGTAGTGTCATCTTTCTGGTGAGAGCCTGTAGCTTGGCGCCGCTTTATCTGTGGACGGCCGGGTGGTGTGTCCTGACTGCCTGGTGCTTTCCCGCTGCTTTGTAACTCGACCATGGCAAAGAAGCCAAGCTGGCTGCTAGGGAGTGAGGCTATGCTCAGGGGTTAGGTGGAAATACCAGGCTGGGTGATGTGCAGCAGCTGTGGGAGATGCCCTGTCAATAGGGAATAGTCCTTGCAGGATGATGCTGAGTGAGTCCTGAGGGTTTGACAACATAAGTTGAAAAAATAGTTCAATCATGCTGCAGGAGTTTTAGGTGCATTTACCTTGTAGTTAGTATTTTTACAATCAAAGGTAACTCTAAGAGCATGATTTGTATGTGCTATTGCCACTTTTCTGTTACTCTTCAGTAGTTTTTTTGTTCTTTGGGGAGAGTTGACAATTCATTGCTTCATGTAAATACTAGTTAACTTATTCTTTAGATCCTTCATCAGTTTCTAGATAGGGCACGGAGTCTACTTAGGATACCATGAACAGCATAATGTAGCTTTCCAACAGCTGTATGAGAAAACTAAGGTGTGTTCTTGCTTCATGGAAAGAAGAGATTGGTAGAGGAAAAAAGCTTAGAAATCTATTACAAAATAGTTCTATGTTTTGGTCTGTACATTTAAATTCATGGTGTGATAGTACTTAAAAAAAAAAAAAAAAAAAAAAAGCCTATGGATTTTTTTTCCTAAAGCTCAGATAGTGCTGCTACTCTAGGGAAAGGAAGATTACCTACAAAGGTAAGTAATGTCTTTTCCTGGGACACTTATCTTAGAACTGCTTATTGGTAGGCAGCTTTAAATGCGTTATGCCTAAATAATTGTGTGACCACTGTTATTTATCTTTACAAAGTCTAATTGTATACTGAGGCTTTAATGTAAGTTATTTCACATCTGTTGATCTAATTAGTGATGTGACTGAGACGTGACTGGCCCAGATGACAAAGTAATCAGTGCTAGGAGTAGAATGTGGCTGTCAGGCAGGTTGTAGCTGTAGAGTCAGCATCAGGGAAGCTGGGTAGAAAAAATCTGTGCTCTGTAAGAGCAGAGGGCTACTGCTTACTTCAATGCACCTTGGAGCATTTATGTAAATTGTAATGGATTTTTATCCAGATTTCAAACTAATCTCTGCAAAGAAGTATTTATGCCTATGTAAATCAGACATTCATCTACATTTATGCTGCTGTTGGCCAGCTGTAATTTCAGAACTTCTTTCAGTAATTTACAGCAAGTTCTTTCATTGACCTCTAGTTGTATTATGTGAAACTTCAGTAAACACAGCTGTATTTGAAGACCTCATTGTTATCTCTAGCTGAACTCCATCCTTCACCTGCTGGAACAGTGGTGGTGTGTTGACAGGTCACGTTTTCCAAAACAATGTGTATTTCATGAAAGGAGAGGCTGTAGGCAGCAGTCTGTCCTGCCGTTCCACCAGTGCACATCTTTATTATCTTCGGTGCTGTTCTGTGGTTGTAGGGCAAAAGGGGTCTTTGTTACCTAGAAGACCTTCCCCATCCAACAATGGAGTGAAACCAGCAGCTGCAAATCAACAGGCTAATGAGGGAAGTAAGACATCAAAGGTAATAAATATAAATAAAATGTTAAAGTAAACTTAGATGTATAGAAAGAGTTTAAAAAAATATATATAATAAAATAAACTGAAGACATGTAGGGGAGTAGGGGAAGATAAAAGCAAAAGGGAGAAGAATACTCGTGTAGTGGGTAGGAAAAACTATGACTTTCATGTATCCAAGAAAAAGAACAGTTAGAAGCAGAATTTTTAGAAGTTGCATAACATTTAATAAGGATGCACAAAAGTTAAAAGCTCTTGGGAAATATCTGTTCTATAAGTAGAAGAATTTAATTAAAGTCCATCTTACATGGTTTTATAGGAAAATAACCCTAGGCAAGCCCAGAGCTTGCTTTCAGATCGCAAGTTTGAATATAACTGCATTAATTTAACTTCTGTAAACTTTTTAAGGACACCTGATTAAAAAGCAGAGTGTTTTGGTTCTTAAGCATATGGGCTAGGAATGCATAAAGTGACTGATCTCAAAGGCTGATAGATGACAATAGGGTGTCCTTTGTTCAGTCTAGGTTCCCTGATCAAAGTCAGTGATTGCAAAGTAACAAAAATATTCCTAATATTGTTTGGGAGTGATGTGTGAGTTAGAGGAGTGCTAAATAAAATTTAACTGACACAGAGTAGTCTGCGTTTCTTAACTGGGCTACTTCAAGGGTTTTTAATTTAGTGAAACAAAACCTATGTATTTGAAACACTGAATCCTACTATGCCTGCAGTGTAGATTTTGGACACTAACTCAGTCTCTAGTGCAAGGAGGAATTAACCAGGCAACTCTTCTTAAAGCCATTCTGTCCTTTGGTACACAGAGCAAAAAAGCAGGATCTATGTCACACCCTGTACAGTCTGTTTGTACATGAGCTGGCCTTTCTGGGGAGAAATCCTGGCCATTTAGCTCTGGAAATGAGTGCAAATAGACACCATAAGAGTGCTCAAAATGAATGCAGGAAGGGAAAGTAAGCTCAAGTCATGCAAATTTCCATTAGAAAGGAAGGAAAGCACATTTGTGTCAATGAGATGTCAGGTCTAGGGTACTGGTATATTGTTGCTCATTTTGCTGAAATGGGACTGAATTGATGTTCTGGAAAGGTGTTTTAAGAAGACCTGAGTTCTGCAGAGGCTGACACAAATGTGCTGGCTGGTTCCTTTCCAAATGGAGGGGGAGCCAACCCACACCAGGTTCACGTATGGAAGTGAGTCACTTGCTATCCAGGGTCAGCGGTGCTTGTTAAGGGAATAAAATCCTGTCTCCACTGTTCTCTTCATATTTGTTGTCTTTATGTGAAGTAGTAAATGACAATTAATTGTAGGTCTAAAACCAATTTGGGTTAGGCCACTTTACTGGCTTGGTATGTCTGTTGTACCTTCTCGTCCGCTGGGGTGTTGTACCTATCACCTGAGATGCCATCGCTGCTCTATTCTTGAGGGGCATCATCCCCAGAGTTGCGTTGTGCTTGTGATGTCCTTTCAGCAGTGAAGGGAACTCCTTTTTCAGAAGTGGCTTGCATTTCATCTCCTTTGATAGAGATCGGTTCTGTTTGGAGGGAAGATGTCTCTGCCAGTGCCCCGGCTGCCTTCCTGTGACACTTGCATTGCAGAACAAGGGACCCCGTTTTACCTGGCAATGCCCTTGTTGCTAGATAGCTGCTTCCAAGGACATGGATACGTTACATAAGAACTAAAAAGTGCTATGTAATAGAGAAGAATGTGCGCCAAACCGAATTAAATCACTGCAGGTTTGTCCCTGTTTCTCAAGTAAACGTTACCACCCTTTTTCCCCAGAACACTTCAATACCTCACTGCCTTAAAAATGTGCTCATTTTGTGTGGCACTTTCCCTGCTTTAGGCTGTCTGGTATGTTTTCTTTGGGTGTTCCTGTTTAAAAGGCTTAGACTTTTCCTCTTGCAGCAGGCTAACTCCTTTGCAGTATTCACAGATTAATTTTCATGCCCTCCTAGCCTCTGACCAGGTGTTAGCTTGCTCCTCTTGATTGAAATCCTGCCTAGGTTGACCTTAATGCTTCTCCCCCCTCTCTGTGGAGTAGCCTGTTGTCTCTTCTCTTGAACTGTAACTTTCCTGGTCAATATTTCCGTTGCTGCCTGAAGACTTTTAATTGCATTGTTGATCCCTTACCCTTCCCTGCTGGGTGCCTGGGCTCTGTAGCTCAGATCTTTGCTGTTCTGCCCTTTTGCTCTTCCAACTCATCAATTTGCTTCAGTTGACTGGCTTCAGTGGATGGCTTCATTGAGTGGCTGCAGCTGAGTCCTTTGTAGTGATATCCAGACACACTTCTGTCTGCCATCAGCAATGAAATGTTTGGGTTAGAAAATATTTTGTAACGTATCTCTTTTTTTTTTCTTTTTTCCTGATAACCCTCTGGTCTATGTCCTAGCACTTCTCTGGCCTGCTTCCTGTCTGTAAATGTTGTATGAGCTGATCTGTTGGTGCACCAGTTTGAAATTACCACGATGCCTCGTGGTCACACCCAACCTTTCAGTAGCTGCAGGTATGTACATATGTATGTACACCCGGATTCACCTTTTGCCACACGGACCACTGAGATTCCTTGAGTCATTTCATTTGCCCTTTCTTGTTTTAACTTAATGGTATCGCATGACGGAAAAATCAACAATTATTTATGTGCTGCAGGTAAACATACTAATTTGTACTGGTGATGCTGCTGCCACACAGAGCAGCATCTCAGACAGAAGCTGCAGCAGAAAGAAGGTTCCTTCCTTCACCAGGTAGTTTTTCACCTTTCATTTTTGCTATAACATAGGACAGTGATTTTTGTATTGTCTGTGGTGCCTTGGCAGTGTTTTCAACACTGGCAGTCAGCCTGAGTGGTATTGACTCTAGGAGCTCTGAATTAAGCAGGTCTGGATTAAAGTCTTTGGGAGACATGCCTGAGACTTTTTTGTTGTTGTTGTTTGTTTTTACTTGGTTGAAATTGTGATGAGGTTCTAATAGTTTGTGGTTATTTTAATAAGTCTTTTTTGCTGGGTTGAGAGAAGAATATTTAACTTACCTGCACTTGGAACTGTTGCCAGACTCTAGCAGAACCTTGCTAGAAGGGAAATTGCAGTCGTCATTTACAATGTGCAAAACATTTTGTTTTTTCCCCCTCATCTGAATTTGAATCCAAGACTTTGTCTTACAGAAGCATTCTTAGAAACAAGAATCTCTTTGTTAACCCACTACCAAATACTGTGGATGCTGGAAAATATGTTAAAACAAACGAATGGTTACCAACAAATGTGCATTACCATGATTCTTTGCTTACTAACTGGCAATGTTTCTTCAAAACAGTATTTGTTATGGGTATTTTTGTGGCCAAATTTCAAGACAGTGTGTGCTCAGGAGCCCATCTGCCAAAATGATGTAGTAACAGCATGATTTCAACTTTTTCACTGCTTGGAAACACAACTTGGATCATAGCTAGTGCTGTGGCACCAACCTAACATGCCCTATGGAGTGCTTGGCTACCTTGGGTGGCTTTTCCTGCAGCCTTTTCCTTAGAGGGGCCAGCCTAGAGTAATGGTGTAGGCTGGTAGGAGAAGAGGACAGAAAAGAGCAGCCTGAGTGCCGAACCAGTTTATACCTACTGGGAGAAACTCTACCTGCTGGAGAAGAAAGGATTGTTTTCCTTCACTTCAGCTGCCTTGCACTGATCACCCATTAAACAAAGGGCTACTGAGAAGACCATCTGTGCTCTCTGGTCCTGTGCAGAGCTTGAGGTAAACCGAGTTGCCTGCAAACATAAAGAGCTTCAGCACTAGCATTTTTCATGAAAAACAGCACCTCAGAGTGAGAAAATGTTTTCTTCTGCCTACATACTTAAGTCTGTGCAGTAAAAGAAATGCAAAAGTTAACTTCCTTCAAAATCATTCCTCCTGTATATCTACCTATGAGGAGCTTTCATTCATGCACTTGCATCCTACATTTAATACTAGAGTTTTACAGGAGTAATTGTTCTAAATGTTTTCAAGAGATCTCACTGCTGATGCAGTATGTAGGACAAAAGGGTGTGTGTGAAACCTGAGCAAGAGCACTTGCCAGGCTGCTGAGCTGATTTTATATTGATTTCTTTCATTTGATATAAGTGGTGTAAATTTGAAGAGAATCAGGTCCACTTGAACCAAATATGTACTTTATGTTGTCCTGTGGGATAAAGGACTAATGCTCACTGAGCAGAGAGAATGCTTCAAAGTTCTATGAATTCCTACGCTAAAAATTTAGAGCATTTTTGTTCATCTATCTTATTTTCATTTGAGAGCTGATTTTGGCTTCATGGGCTTGTAATTGAAATTTGATGTTGTTTGTTCATATTAAAATATCGTTGATATGCAAAATGGCACACACGGACTGTATTTGATTTGCAAACGGCTGCTTTAAAATGGATGATCTTGAATATTAATGAAGCAAGCTTTCAAACAAATTGCTATTTTCTTTCCCTCCTCCTGTCCCTTTTTTGATGTGGATGCAAAGGGTTTGACAGTATGGAAATTATGAAAATAAGCAAATTCATTTCATCAAGTGCACCATTAATTATTCATTAACCATTTGAAAGGCAGCATCTCAGCTCTCCGTATATATGTCATTCACCATCTCCTCCATGTAGTATTCTCTGCCTTGGTTTCTGTAGGTGTTTGTTACGCATTTTTACCATAACTTTTTCTAAAGAGTGTGGTTCCCTTAATCAGATCTTCTTTGAACTGATAGGACTGTTATTGTTCCTGCTGCAACTTTGAGTGTTTTGAGCAATGTATTATATTGCAGTGCATGCTTTTTGTCAAAGCTTCATACAACATAGCTTTACAGCTAAATTCAAGTTGCCTTGATCCCTAAGCTGAAAGTTCAGCCTGTGCATCATGTTCTGTAGAGCAGATAGTTTTATTTTGCTGTGTGCTGATTCCAGTTTTCAGAGGTCTGTATTTTAAGTCTTGATGAAGAGACAAGAAAGAGAGAAATTGTGTTGCAGTAAACTTCATGACAGAATTTGGTCATCAAATAAGGTAAAAGGGAAATCTGACCTAGATCTGCTTTAAAGGCAAATTGTGAAATATTCCTGAAGGTTATCCTGACATTAGTAACAGTAAGGAATAAAGATGGAGAAGTCAGCCCAGTGAACTGCACTTTCATATCCCAGACAGACTTCATATAACACTTCCTGGGCAGACCTTGTGTTGCTTCGACTACAGACCTAGGTCCGATATCTAACACCAGGGTGGCAGTCAGAGCAGCTTCCCAAGCTGACTGGCTTTGGGAGAGCAGAAACACTACATACCTATAAATGCAGATCAGCCTTATGGAGGTGGGTTTACTGCTTCTCGCTGGACACTTAAAGCCATTATTTTGGTCTTGTCTCCATGCAAATTAAAATCTTTTTACAAACAAGTTCCGAGTGTCTTGTAATTAGATGCATTTGAACATCAATAGTGTCTGAGTAAGTGATGTTGAAAAATTATTAGCAAACAAATGTCTAATCAGTTACACAATGGAGATCACATACACTGTGCTAATCAGATGGAGGGAGGCTATTATCAGCAGAAGTAGTGCAGCTTATAAGAGAACGACAGATGCCCAAATACAAGGTTGATAATAAAATTGTAAGCATCCCTGTGTATGTAATTTATTCAGTTTACTATGCTCTTTATCCAATTTGCCATATGCTATGGGATATAAATTTTGGGTATGTGTTCTTTTTTCTCTTATATTCTGATCATTACTCTAAAATACGAAAAACTTCATCAGGAGAATGCTAGGGATCTGGTGAGAGCAAGGACACTTGAGAGATTCCTCCTGTCTCTAATATGGGCCATTGAGTTTAGCAATTTGTGATCGTAGTACTTGGTGCGGACTATGCTGGGCTAATAATTCACCAGTAAACGGCACTGTAGACCTGATAGCAGTGAGGGGAAGATGAGGCTGGGATCTGAAACTACCCTTTTCGTTTCATGTGAAGCCTTTGAGGGGGAAGAGAGGACAAAATACTAATTACCACTGTCTTTGCTTGGGCTTGACTTCTGTGTGAGTGTATGCACTGGTCCTGGTCGTGCAGAGCGGTGGCTCTTGTATGGAGGTGGTGGAGCTGGTGTATCTACTAAGCTCTGGAGCAAATTTTGTGGATGTTAATGTATACTGTTGTCAGAGGGAGTCTGGAGTCATTTGAGTAGCAGAAAACTTCTGCAGTATCCTCTTCTGCCAGCTTGAGTTGTCCTGCACTCTTGGACTGCTGCCTTCAGGAGGTGTGCCTTGTGTTGGTACCAGACGTTCCTCCCCTGCAAATAAATGAAATATTTCTAGATTCTGTTAATAATTCCCCAAATGCTAACTGCTTGGAGACAGCAGAGTCAATCTGTGTTTTGTTTCCTGAAGGGACCTGCCTGTCATGTTTTTTTCTCAGAATATGGGGAAAATGGTGTCAGAAGTGGCAGGAAACTAGAAGCTAATAATGAAACATGTTTAGTCTCAAAGAACAACAGAACGCTTACATCAAGACAGACTAAGGATGTGTTCAGAATGCATAATTTAGCAAATGTTAAGGAATAAGGCTTGAATATGAAGAAATAAAGCCTGCAGTTAAATTAAATATCCAATTAAGTTATCTGCTTGGCTGCAAAATATCTTCTTGACAGACGATTAGTTCTGGGGAAGTCAAACATTTCAGCTATGAATTCATACAGGGCAATTAAAGAAACTAATCTATATTTGATTTGAAGAAGTGGTAAATTAGAAAGAATATGGAAGTTTAGGCCATGTGGACTTCCCTGCAGTAACTTCACTGCATGGAGAAAGAAACAGTGATTTTTCCAGATGACCCGGTGGTACGTTCTCTTCAGAATGTCTCCAGTGGGACAGTATTACTAATTTCTGTTTAATACTGGGGGTGCTTAATGTCAATTTGATTTTAATGGCCCAACATAAGAGTGCATGAGGTCACAGATAATATAGGGGAATAAACTTCTAAATTATTTCGCTAAAACTGTGTGATAATCTCTTGATTCAAAGTTTTGATCTGCTGCTGAGACCTAAGAAACTGGTCCTATCCCTGCCTCCAGGGTCTCTGTTTCCTCCCAGATGCACAGCTCAGTTGGTGGCTGGCCTCTGACTGGTGGTACACAGCATCGCTGACACTACCAGCAGTGTCGTCATCCCTACAAAAAAGGTCAGAACAGGCATTTTCAGCAGCGTGGGGCAACTCAGACTTCGTCATCCCAAGGCTGATTGGCTGGGCTGTTTCTGCCTAAGCAACAGAACAAGGAGGGAAAAGGGATGGGGATGAGGGAGGCATCCCCAAACTGCCCTTGATGCTCCAACTGCTTTTGGAGGAAGCAGGAGCAAGGAAGAATGAGAAAGGACAGGACCATCCTTTAAGAGTCATTTCAGATTTGCAGCCTGATGAATGTTCAGCCTGAATGTGTGCTTTGCTACTGCCTCATGAATACCAGCTAGTAGCATTACAGAATGCCCCCTTTGGATTTTCTCAAGGAAACCTTGGTCCTTATTAATTTCAGGTTAAATTGCCTATAATGCTATTAGTGATATAGAGATGAAAACCCATTGCTTCTAAATAATTTTAACCACCTTTTTTGTGTCTCCCCTATGTAAGAATCTGCATTTGATTCTCTTCTTACCTTGCAAAATTCCAGTGGATAAAAAGTTTAGAGGCACAAGAAATTCCAAGCAGGTTCTCCTTGTGTAAGCTGTAAAATACAGGGTACTTTTCAGAGTACACAAATAACAGGGCACTTCTTTTCAGCCTCTGTCCTGTGGGCTTTACTTTAATCTTCCTAAGGATCTGTTCTGTTCCTTATTCCTGCAATGCCAGAGACACCAAGAAAAAAGCTCTGACAAAGTTACGAAAAAGGTGTTCTTCTGTAGCTGAAGAGTATGTTGGCTCATTGTTCACTTCTGTTTCTGGAAGTGAACTTTCTTCTGCGCCCCCAAAATGTTCCGTAATCTTAAAAAGGGATTTTAGACATTTGTAATCTTAAAAGTGGATTTTAGATGTCTTAGTTGTGGAGAGCCATCTGCTCTGATAACTTGTTGATATGCCAAGTACTAGTCTAGTACAAGCTCGAATTGCTGAATTGTAGGAAGTTCTTGAAAAGCAGCGTTTGTACTAGATGTAGCAACTGACCATTAACTATAGTGGTGCTTTTGAGGCACTGCTATAATAGATTACTTTGACTTCATGAAACAGTGACATGAAGGAAGCACATTTGATTTTAGAGCATAATTATCCCATTATTCTACTTTCTGAATCTTGTTTTATTACTCTTTCTCCTAAAATTTATTACAACCATGAGCACATTAAGCCATAAAGAAGCTTGTCCCATGGGCAAGTGTTGGCAGTTTTAATGTATTCTTGGTATGTACAAGACAAGCAGTATATTATGTGACGTGCAAGGACCATAAACTCAGCTAGTGATTGAAAATGCTAATGTATCACCGTAATCACAGTTCAGAAAGTTGTACAGGTTTACCCATTAAACCATTGCTGAGCAAAGACATTGCTTGATATGCAAAGCATGGCTGTAAGGCTTTTTTTTTTTTTGAGGAAAGTTGAGAAAAAGGAACTAATAGCAACTTTTTTTTTTAACTTATCAAATTGATATCAGTTCTATAGAGTTCCGTTCACTGTTCCTTGTCAAGTAGCCTGTTTGATATTTTAGATTGGGAGGATGTTGAACTGAAGACTTGAACCTGTTTGGAAGTAGTCACGGGAATGCGAGTTGATGGTGCTTTTCCTGTGCACTCACCGCTTTGCAGCGCAGCCCATAACGTGCTGCTTCTGGTTCAGAAGTACCGCGCCTCCTGTGCTAGGGTGGGGTTGTTCTGTGCTTGTAGGTATTGGGTCCAGCAGGGACTGAATCAAGAAATTCAAGCAGGTGCCCACCATCCACACTGGGCTGTCAGTGGATAAAGCTGGCGATGTGAAGATGTAAATCCAGGCTCAGTTTTGTTGCATCTTCAAAATAGCACATTACTTGGGAAAGTATTTTTGTCTACTTAATAAAATCATTATATTTTCTGGAGAAAATTTATAGATATTACAGCATGAATCTTCATTTGATTTCCTGCTTCTGTGTTTTTCTTTATTAGATGTAGTTTAATAGCTGAAAGTACCACAAAGGGCTGGGACCCCATTGTGATCAGAGAAGTGCCATTAGTGGACACTTACAGCTTGTCGCTTGTTTTATTTATTTCTGACTTGTTGAAAGCATCGCTGTGGATCAAGATGATTTTAAAGCAATGAAGACGGGCAATAATTTGCTTCAAAGGCATAACATAGTTATGCCCATCCAAGCAAGGAATGTCAGATAAGAATAATAAGGCTCTGCTGCGGCAGGATGCCGAAGTTCGTGATTAGCTTTGCCATGCCATAGTGCTCAAGTGAACTAACACCCCTGTTCCACCCTCGACAACGTCTGTATGGGAAGGAGGATATCTGCTATTAGGCTGTCTGCTAGACTGGAGTATTGCACACCTCACTGACTTCTTGTATAGAGTGGTGTTAACCATTTATTTATCCACAAAACTTTCTGGGGAAATAGTGTTAAACACCATTTTTGCAGCCGGCAACACAAAGCCTCTACAGGCATGGGGGAGTGTGGGGGCAGAGAGTTTGCTGTAAAGACAGACAGTTTAATCTTAACCTGCACTGACTTCAGTGGTGAAGTTCCTAAAGTCCCTATTATGATGTAAAGTAAAGGCATTATGTGAAAAGGAGCACTAATAATCCACAGTCGCTTAAAAAAGCACGACTGGACATGATTGGGAAGGCTCTTCTATACACACAAAAGAATGCATATTTTTTCGGAAAAAAATATACCAAGGCACTATTCGTAGTGGACTGAGCATGATAGCCAGCAGCCTAAGAAGATCAATTTAGTCTGACCTTTGGAGTAGCCTGAGCTAAAGGATTTCCTTGGCTGACCTCCTGGTCCAGCTCTCAGAGCTGGTTGGCCACCTGGCCTCTTCTCCCAGCCCTTAGCTGGAGAACTCTCGTGGGAGGTGGTTACTGTGGGAGCATCCTTTGTGCAAGTGGCTGCTGCAGGGCTGCCTGAGTTACTCTTGGGTTGGATCTCTCTATCTGCTGCCTACCTGCAGAGCTGGAACAAAACACAGCTGGAGCAGGAGCAGTCAGGCTACATTTCTCCTCCATTAGGTAACAAATTAAAACATCGTTGGCACCACAGAACACCATGGGGTTATTTCATGTGCACGTATCAAGTACCCACATGTAGGGTTTGGCTTTTAGTTGATTCTCGGATTAGATCCTCTGCTGTAGGAAATGACCAAGAAAATCGAGTAGTAGATGATGCACAAATTTGGTAAACTGCTGCTGAGCTATATTCACGTTTAGCTGCTTTAGCACAATCCTAATAAGACCTTCATATTTCCAAGTGGCTACAGGCAACAAGAGAGATAAAGCTGTAGTTTACCACAAGTCCCTGGTGATGTTTATTTAATAAACATTTACACAGAAATGATTCAACCTTTTGGCCTCTGTTAACATCTATAGATACTCACCACATAATTACAGCAAATCTCGTTATGCAGAGGTTCTTGTCACAAAACCTAAGGATGAGTTGTCACGCTACCAGTCCGAGCACTTTTTCTTTAATGGACTGACCTCAGCCTCTGTGATGGCTCATCTAGAAATCCAGACCCCAAGTACTTCTCCTGTAGACTTCATATTTTGTGCCCTTGGCCATTTGGCAAAGCGTGGATGCTCCTTCATCATAAACACCTTCTGTGTTCTGCATGTCCTAAATTGTGGTTGTAGACTTCTGTGTATGCAAAGATTTTCCTCTATCAGGGTGAGCAAAATAGTACAGAGCAGATACCTGGTACCTATAATGCTATCGTGTGGGTGTGTGACCATATTTATTAGACAAAATGGTAAAGCAAGTAGAAGGAAAAAAATATCAGTGGTTTCAGCAGTCTCCTGGGTGTGATGGAACATAGTTCACGCCAGCCTGTTCCTTTCCCCCTGATCTCCAAAGATATCAATTAAGAGACACTCCACAGGCAGCTTCTGTACAGCAGCATCTACAAAAATAACTTATGGTCATGAAAAATATTTATTCACTGTTGTGGCCGTTACCAATTCATGGTATGATGAATTCTGTGCATTTGAAAAGGAGTAAAGTATACCAATGTTAAGTGTGAGCAGTGTATTTAATGCCCCTATAAATAGTAAGCTGTAAAATCTTTTTAATCTGCAAGAAATAATTAAAGGAGAGCACTGAGATGTTATGGAACATGTATCACCTACAGAAGAAAAAAAATAAACGTGCTTCTTTACTCTATATAAATATAACCTACCTAAGGTTTGTTTACTTTGACCTAATTCTCTTAAAATGGTAGGGGAATAGTGGGTCTGTATGGGGACCACCTCACAGGATAAATACATTATTCATAGGAAGTGTCAACTTGTGTACTTCACTTCATTTGTTATGGCTTAGATTTGGGGAGCTATCATTTGTTGTCTTTGTAGTTTGATGTTTTTTGAATCTGTGTGAGCACCATCCTTGCTGGTTGCCTGCTTTCATGGGATTTGGCCGGGTGTCTGACCTTGCCAGCATTCCTGACTTGGTATCAGGAAGATTGTATTTGAAAGGGGTAATCTGTAATAGCTGTCCCCTAATCACTAATGTATTGGAAGAAGTAATGGAAGGTTCTGGGGAATACATTCAGCTTTTTTTTCTGTTAGAGAACTGCTAACATTTTAATTAATTATCAGAAAATTCGTTATTATCCCTTTCAAAGATCCTAGGTTTCCCTTCCTCCACTCCCTGCTGTCAGAGAACGTTAATTTAAGGAATATGATCTTTTCTGGGAATTAATTACTGCAAATGCACCACTGACAACATTCTCGTTTCACAGATTTGGTAAGGGGGAGATGGGTCAAGTCCCAGCTTGGACCTGCCTCGTGCAGTTTGGGTGGATGGTGCAGTCTGCTCCTGTGAGAGAGCTCTGGGAAGCGGGAGATGGGATGGAGAGGTGGGAGAGAGGTGGAACCAAGTTTTGTTTGGCTCCAGCTGCTTCACAGGTGGAAGGTACAGCTTCCTGCAGGACCTCGAGCTGAGTAATGCGGGTGAATCTCCTTGGAGGAAGAGTAGGGAGGAAGAGGCAGTCCTCTGCTGGTTTCCCAGTTCGTTTTTGCTGCAAGTAGTTTATGCTGTGCATTTCAATGCTATTAATAAAGAAACCACCCGTTGTCTTCCAAGCACAGACTGTAATAAGGGTGATTTAAAAAAGAATGTTTTTTCCTATCTCATCTCCTATTTAAAAATAAGCAAACAAAACAACACGTACATTTGTTTGCATTTCCTCTGTTATTTACTTTCCAGGGGAATGAGCTGGGAGGGATGACATTTTGTTCCATTTTTGTAAGACTTCTTATTTTCAAGAAAGTGTTTGTTTGGTTTGGTTTTGGTGCAACGTATTCCCCAGTTCTCAAGGCTTCAGTTGGGTGGGGATGAGTTCTGCAAGCCTGTATGTAATTTTGCTTTGCTCTGTGATACAGTGCTGCTCCAAATCCCAGGGATGGAAGTGGGAAGCCTCCAGACTTCAGTTACAGCTAGCAGTTGCGCTGAAGGACTTGCTTCCTCTAGCATAAAGAAAAAAATAATGCAACGTGTTTGCTTTAATGGTTAGGAACTTCTGCTGTAGAATCAGTCTCTGGGGATTCATAACAGTAAGTGAGAGAGAAACGTGTTAGACAGATAAAGAGCTGGATGTAGAAGAAAAATCAAAGAAGGAATAACCCTTTCAAACAGCTTCACCCAGCTTTCATTGGGCTGTGTTGTCATTTCTTACTACTAGAAAAACTAATGTAATAAATGAAGTTATTTTGATCTTTTTTTAATACATGCATTTGCTCAACTCAAGGTTTCCTGCTAGGTCCCTGTTTTTTTTCCTTGAGTCTTATGTTTTAGTTTGAAGTAGAAACATTTTTCTGATGCGCACTTGGAAGCGAAACGCTGCTTGCTTGTTTTTTTTTTTTTTTTTTTTTTTTTCCTCTGTGTTGTTGCTTAAGGGGAAAAGTGTGTCAGGATGATCTATTGCGGGCAGTTAAGTAAATCCAGCTCCAATTTGTATTCTGCACTTTTATCAGGAGAACATTTCCTGTGGCCTTATCAGGGCAATTTAAAAATATGCAAACTATTGTCAGGTTTCATGGAGAAGAACAAAAGGATTATTGAATAATTCAAAGTGAAGCTGTGGTGGTGGGTCTGTCTCCAGCTCTGTCATTTTTCATCATGGAGTATACAAATGACTGACTGGCTGCCTTCTGTCTCGGTCTTGGATGTTGACCTTCCTGTACTGGCAGAGAAGTTCCCTACTCGTTTGACAGTAACCTTTTCAATGCAATCACTTCCATGCCATACAATATTAATGGGGCGACCATGAATAATAAATGTTTTCCAAGACAGCCTGCTTGTTTCAATTAGATCATTGGATTTCCCAGGAGCGGCTACAAGATCTTGTCAGGTGTGGTGTAGATACCCATGCTGGCAAGTACAGCCTGGTGTTCTAAGAAGAAAACATAATTGGTTTTGCTTGGAAGGCTGTGGGCACAGGATATTGTGTGTCAGATAATATAGGTTTCATAAGCTGATGCTCGTCATGCAGATGTGTATCTGTATGATGTAATGTGCAGAAATAGAGCAGAGATCTTAGACCAAAGATATGCGGAATATCCAGCTGATGAACATTATTAGGATTTGTGCAAGGTGGGTTGGACCTAAACCTCTGGCGTGTGTTAAAGAAGGAAGGATAAGCATTATGTTAAGGAAGGATACGCATTATGTTGGCCTTTTTGACTTCTTACCACTGCAGAGTGGTCATTTCAGTAAATTTGATGCATTTGAGATTTGAAGTGGTCAGTGACCAGGAACATCTATAAGACTTCTCCAGTTTTGAAAAGGTGCTTTTCCAAAGACTTTGACAAGGAGATATAAAACAAAAAATGCTTCCACCTTTATTTGTGTGTATTTTGGGGGAAGAGAGAAAGGAGAAACCTATTTATTGCAAGGGCCAGGAGCAGAAACCTCTCAAGATTAGAATAAAAATCAAAATGTTATGCAAATTTTGGGATGTTCATTTAATGCACATCTGTGCTAAAGATCGTGCTGCCTGCGCTGAGGAAGGGTGGTTGTTTCATGGTGGGGCTGGATTGCCTCCATGCAGGGCAGGTGTTTCCTTGAGATCTTTGCAGAGATTTTGTGTTTCTATGCAGCTCGTCCATCCCCCATCTTTCCTGCCTGCCAGGGGAGCAGGGGCAGGGCTGCATATGTAGGTGAGAAGCAGCTATCTTATAACTGAAGTCCTGGGGGCCTCTGGGTCAGATGCCATCCAACGCTTGAGACTGGGAACTGACCTAGTTCCACCCCACAAATAAGTAATAGTCCTGTCTGGAAGGATGGCTGTCCTCAGTTTTCTGTGATATCTTTTGCAATATTTTCATTAACAGAACAAAAGAATGTAAATTTGTGCTATTTTGCTTTATTTCTGTTTTTTCCTCATATTAATTAATTTATTTATTGCTAGTAAGCTATAACAAGGAAAAATTCCCTCTTGTTGCTGTAGCTGAATGACCCATGGCCATTTGTGACTGCTTTATCTGGTTATAAAATCTGACAAGCCCCATTAGGTCTAGGTTTTGAAATGAAGGTGCTCTGTTTGCTGGTAGTTAAAGCAGTGTGTCATTAAAAAAATGCCTGCTGCAGGATTCCTGTAGGCATTTCTTACAGGGTAATAAGCAATGCTGCTGCTCCTCCTGTGGAGCACGACAAAAGCCCTGCTTTTATAGCTTCGTGTAGGGTTTTATGCTTGGTGATAACCTGAATTTGATTCCACTGAGGAAGTTTGTTTGAAAAACATCGTGTTTGCTGGTAGACCACACCTAAATTCGCTGGCTTGCTGCCTCCCCCACAGGCTGCTCTGTGGGGAGAGAGAGTCTGTTTGCCAATATATTAATCACAGTATTTAGTGAATCTGATTTTGCTTTCTTTTCCTCCTGAAAGTTTCTTGCAAGACAGTATTTGTTTTTGTCCTGGATCTGTGTGGGTTTAGGCAGCCTTCTCATGCTGCAGCCCGGGAGCTGCTTACTTGCCATAGGGGGAGGAAGAGCCATGGGACTGGGGCTGGTGCTGTGCATCCAGCCCCCTCCTGAAGTGTGATGACATTGAATATTGTCTCCCAGCTAAGAGCAATTTTACCAGTCTGACTGGGAAATGAACTCTGTTATATGTGGCTGGACTTTCTTAGGCCAGCACAGCCCTGTTGATGTAAAGGCTGTTGTTAAAGGGGAGGCATTTCACTGGGCTGAGTTCTCCTGGGGAAAAAGGACTACACAGCATTTCCAGGCAAGGAGACCTTTCTAGACAGCCAAAGTAGCATGGATCAGACTACGTTGCCGAAGCTACACGAACAGAGGGAACAGCAAAAGTGAAGCAAGTTGGCTCCAGATGAGGGTGTGCTGCTGTTTCGGAGCTGCTGTTGGCACTGAAGCGAGTGGGGTTGTGGATAGCTGGGGAGTCTCTGCTCTGGGAATGGGAGTTGTGGCTGTGTCTCCCATCCAGCAATCACCTGGCCCAGGGTAGTGCTGCCTCCTTTCCCTAATGGCAGTGGAAATTATAGACTGACCTGATAAGGTAGGGTTGTAACCTCTGAGCCATACAACTTCTAATTCATTCCCTTCCTCTAGGTAGTTAGTGGTTACATTAGCACATTTTATTGATTTTTTAATTGGATTTTGCTGTAGTTTACTCAGGGTATTCTAATCTGTGAGAGGAGAGAAAAGGGTATTTTGGTATTTATATGCTAAACCTCTGACACATTACGTTTTTGTAGTTTCAGGGAGCAGGTTCTTATTTGCATGTAATTGATAGTTTTTTCCAAAGATCTGTTTAAAAACAACAACAACAACAACAAAATAACAAAACAAGAACAACAAACATGGGAAGTTGAGATACTTCTGTATCTTACCAGGGAGGGGTTCAGGCTGTGATTTCTCAGAGCAGGACCTACTATGCTATGTTAAAACAAGAAACCTTTGAGTTTCTTCCCCAGGGTGCTTAGATAACCCATTGATAATGTCAGTCTCTAGTTGTTACCTGGTGGTACTTCCACAGCAGAAACTTTGTATAAGGCATGATTTTTTTTTTAAAGCCATGTTACCCTCCTTTCCTTCTTCCACATGGCTTATAAGGACAATGAATGCTTCATCATTCTCCACCAGTAATTTATCTGGCTTTCTTCCACATGACTGGGTGTCAAAGCCCACAGAGAGATGAGTTCAGCATGAAGTTTCCTGTGGGGTTGTGGGAAGCTGGCAGGGCAGCCCTTGGGTGTGCAGGTTGTGTGGTGTCACCAGTGCTTGTAGCGCGGTGTGCTCTGGTGTGACGCTGGACTCCAGTAAAATGTAGTGATCGTTGGTAGACAACTGGGCAGGGACCTGGTTTCCTCTCTACCCAAGGCTCTTCCAAACTGTTCCTCCATCGTTGGAAAGAGGTAAGGAGCTGGCTGTGCTCCTCTCTGTACTCAGGCTTCTCAAGGACCTCAGCCTGCTCTCTGTTAAAAGCCTTCTACCTCATGGAAACTTCTCTGAAGCATCACGGGAGCAGTGGAAGTGGTGGAGGTGATAGTGCTGGAGCGGCCCACGAGACAGCGGTGTCAGGGGCAGAGCCACATGGCTTTCCCTTTATCCAGCCCCAGCTCTGTGCAGCAATCTGTGTAAGGAGAGGGAAGGATCTGGTTCGTGGTCTCACGAGCCTCTGCCTGCTTGTTTCCTGCAAGGCTGTCAGCTACACACAATATGTTTCGAGAATGCATTGTGCAATCCTTGAGTTTCTGTGAGCTGTAACAATGTGAGTGCACTGAACTGTTTTGCACTTCTCTACAGCATTTGTCCTCCGTCCTGTCACATCCTGAATGCTGCTTCTGCATGGCAACTTAATTGCTTAACAGCATCTTCAGTGTTTAGCTCTTGAGCTTGAAAACTTGAGCAAGTGTTTTAACTGAATACATGAGTGTAGATGGGTCTCGAACGCATGAATTTTCCCACGGGTACCATCTGCCAGGGCCTGTTCCCTCAGCTGTTGTTTGTTGGGGTTTGGTGATCCAGGAAGAGAAAATACGGTGGGCAGGATGGGATCAGGAGATCCCATATTACCATGTCTTTGATGATAACTGTGTATAATGTCATTATATGACATAAGGACCTGGGGATGCTGGTCAGCTGGCTGACGATGAGCCAGCAGTGTGCCCAGGTGGCCAATTTGTTCATGAAGAGGGTGGTCAGGCATGGGAAGGGGCTGCCCAGGGCAGTGGTGGAGTCCTCATCCCTGGAGACATTTAAGAGGTGTGTGGACGTGGCACTGAGGGACATAGCTTAGAGGTGGGACTCAGTAGGTCAGGTTGATGGTTAGACCTTGTGCTGTTGAAGGTCTTTTCCAACCTAAATGACTCTGATTCTGTATCATGCTTCACATGATGCAGCTGTAATGTATGTAATGATATACTGCTATAGAAATGATTCTCCCAACCATCATGTACAGTAGATCAAACAGCTATGAAAACAACCTAAATACAACAAAGACCTGCAGGCATCCTCCAGTGATCAAGGGCCCTGCTTTTAGGAAAGAACAGACCGTGAATGACAACCTTTATCCTTAATGTATGTGACCAGTGTATGCTTTAGTGGAACAGCTCTGGGCTGAACACAGAGATAATCCCACAGAACTGAAATGTCTGCGGGCATAATGGAGGACAGGTTTTGGCACGTCATTTCCCATTCAGTGACATCAGGGCTGAGGTATGACTGGTGTAGTTTATTGCTCTCCAGAAAGGTGTCGCTAACTAAAATTACAAGAATGGTTTCAGAAATAATCTTTAAATATAAGCATTGAATAACTTTCTTTTGCCTTTTTTTTTGTCTCCACTCCTCCTTCTCTTCCCACACACTTTTAATGACTTTTTTTTTTAAATGTCTTTTCTTTCTCAAATCTCTCCCAAATTCACTTTAGCATATTAAGTTTGTAAACATTAACTCAAAGTGATGATGCAGCTTTACACACACGTTCAAAAGAAAAAGTGCTAGGGCTTTTGTAATGTTGCTTTGAACCAAACAACCTGGTGTTGCTGTAATAATAATAAAAAAATGGAGTGGCTTTAATTATGTTGCACATAATAATTTGGCAGTGAAATGATTTTGAAGAAAAATCTACTCCCAAAGTGCCTGTGAGCCAAAAATCAGGTAATGAAGAAAGAAGATTAAAAATGATCATTGTTGGGATTATCTTTCAACTCTTGCATGAATAAAACAAAGTTATGAAATATACAAGCAGGTGAAGGCAGTTCGTAGCATCTTCAGGCATACATCACGCAGACTTCCTATCATCAATTTTACAGCACCATTTGCCACTGTGGGTATTTAACTTGCAGATGAATTACTTTTTGCTTGTATTAAATGCATCATGTGTGGATAAAATTTATGCAAATCACAAGCTATTCTCCATAAGTTTATTTTATGGTTAGATATTTGAAATAATGTCTTTGTACTGGTTTGATTTTCTACCTTTGACCTGACACTGTTCTTCTAGGGGGACAGGGTATTGGTTGCATTTTGATAAACAATGCTGAAATGACAGATTTAGGCTTTAAATGGAATTGTGTTCCATAAACTGTGAAACAAAGAGTCATAACTTACCCTTAGCTACATAAATTTCAGGGAAAATTATCTTTCATGCTTTGATCTACACTGTGTCATTTTACTGAGTGGCCTTGTGTATAGTATCAATCAAATCCACTGAAGATGTGTGAGAATCTCATTTAAAATCAGAGAATACAAATCATAGATTCATCTGCCTGGTGGGAAGGAAAATGTTCCCTGAGTCTCAGTTTCTCCAATTACAACTGAGTTATTTTTGTAAAACTCCAGAGAAGGCATTCGGGCAGCCTTGGTCTCATTGATTGTTCCACTTGGATTGAGTGCCCCTGGGGGGCTTGGCCCAGGGCTGCCTGGGAGCCCCACAGGAGCTGGGCAACATTAGTGTTGGAAAAGCCCTCCAAACTCATCTGGTCTGACCATCACCCTACTGCCACCGTCACCCACTAGGCCATGTCCCCAAGCACCAGGCCCAACCTTTCCTTGAACACCCCCAGGGACGGTGACTCCACCACCTCCCTGGGCAACCCATCCCAACGCCTGAGTGCTCTTGCTGAGCAGAAATGTCTCCTCATTTCCAACCTGAACCTCCCTTGGCGCAACTTGAGGCCATTCCCTCTGGTCCTGTCACTGGTTACCTGTGAGAAGAGGGCGACCCCCAGTTCCCCACACCCTCCTTTCAGGCAGTTGCAGAGAGCAATGACGTCTGCCCTGAGCCTCCTCTTCTCCAGACCAAACCCCCCCAGCTCCCTCAGCTGCTCCTCACAGGACTTGTGCTCCAGGCCCTTCACCAGCTTCGTAGCCCTGCTCTGGACATGTTCTGGGGCCTTGATGTCCTTCTTCTAGTGAGGGGCCCAAAGCTGAACACAGTACTCGAGGTGAGCCCTCACCAGAGCAGAGTATTGGGGGACGATCACCTCCCTGTTCCTGCTGGCTACACTATTCCTGATTCCAGCCAGGATGCTGTTGGCCTTCTTGGCCACCTGGGCACACTGCTGGCTCATGTTCAGGTGAGCGTTGATTAACACCTTTTCCTCTGCACAGCTTTTGACATCCCTCCCAGCCCTGGCTGTGCTTTCAGAAGCAGCAGTCTGCGAAAACTCGAATGGCAAAGCCTCAGTTTCAGTGTGGCAGCTATTTTAAACACCCCTTCCTGCAGGATGGCTGCTGGGGCAGGTACACACACCACCTTGCTTTGGTCCCCAAGGTGTCATGGATGGCCAGGAACTGACCTGACAAATACATTTCTTGTCACTCGTACCCGATCAAGGGCTCGATCCACTGATGGACTGAGGGGGAGATGGATGAAGGAGGCATGCCTCGTGTTCCCGTTCACCTCCAGATGCTTTCAGGCGGTGCCGGCAGCGAGCTCCCCAAACGCCCTGCAGTGGTGCTGAAGGACTGTGCTTGGGGACGGGCCATGGGGAATTCCCTGAGAAGATTGCTTCAGGCTGCCAGTTCCCAAATTGCACCGCACCTGCTGTGCTCAAGGCAAGGAGAAAGAAAGCAGAGGGAGAAAACGAGTTTGGAGAAGGTTTCCTAAAGCTGGAGTGAGAGTGCTTGGGTATCAGGTGGGGAATCTTTATGCAGGGCACTGCTTCTCTCTAAATACAATTCTGTTTTCCAGTCAGAGCTTATTGTCTCTTGCTCGATATTTGTAGCTATATCAGTGTGTTGCCAGGGAAATAAGGCTTCTGATGTGATAAATTTCGTGTTAGAACTTCAGTCCCAAGATAAATGAGATCAGAGATTAGAGGGGAAAACATTTTTTTTAAATGCCAGCGGTGGTGTTAATGAGCAGCAGTAGGAGGGGAGTGAACTCCTGGGGGCGAGCTCTGTGAAGCAGGAGGCCTTGCCGAGCTTGTGAGAGTCCACAGACCTTTTCCCCTTTTTCTTCTTCAGCTGGAAGAAAGTTTTTAATGATGGCCTAGAAAATAACACTTCTTTGGAAGATCTGTGCTAGCCGTGTTAGTGAGAGGAAAAGACAAAAGGTACACATCGTTCCTTCTCTTCCGAGCACTGCTTTCCGTCTGCATTGCAGGACTCCAGTTCGCTGGGTGATCGCCTTCTGAGCCATATGCTGTGTGCTGAGCATGTGTGTCCTGTTGTAAACTGATGACAATGAAAAAAAATAGACCTATACCATGTCTGTTTTATAATTTACCAAAAAAAAAAAGGGTGGTGGGGGTGGTGTTGGCAGGGAAAAAATCTCACCCAGGGTTTAGAGGTTCGTGTCCTTGCACCCACTTTTGGCTGGAGGGCAAACAGCAGAAGAAAGTTGCTTAGCTTACTAAACCCATCTGTCTCAGCAGCTCTGCCTGTAATTATCTGCTGAGATGATCCCGCAGTGGATTTTGTAGGCTTTTATCTCTGGATACCAAAACATTAAACTGGTGTTTTTCAGAGCATCTTCCAGCATGCTTTACCCCCCACTTCGCCTTGTCTCCGATTTCCTGGCCATTCATGACATTGCAAGAGGAAAGGCTTAGGAAAAGATGTAGAGAAATGAGATTAATATGAAGTTGTCTGCAATTTGCACCTTTCTGCATTTTCATTTTTAGTTTTCTAATAAATTGACACCTTGTCTGCACAACACGTGTTGTATGACTGTAAAACACCAAGCTGTCACTGGCTCCTGGAATCCTGGATTTTGTAAGCAAGAGCTGTGGAAGCATTTTCTGTGCTGCTGTATTTTTTGTGTTCCCTTTAGTGCTGTTGCTTCCATTATGTTCATCGGCTTGGTACCAACAGGCTTAAGCAGCAGACAAAGAAGGAGAGGAAAGATGTCACTTGGTAGGATGTCTTTTTCCCAACCCGCTTCTTGTCCCATTTGTGTCCCTTGTCTGCTTGCTCTAGACACCTACAGGAGACCAAATAGGACCATTTGATCCAGGCTGACTCCAGCTACATAGGAGGTTACAGCAAATCAGGCTTGTGCTACAACAGACAAACATTTTTCACTCCTGAACTTCCCCTTAGGAAATGTGCAGTCCTATTTCTCTTAGATTTGTAGTAGTTTTCCTGTACATGTTTCTGTCTTGATGTCTTACCTAGCCCTGTTCTGACTGCTGCGGTGCTAGGGAGCTGGTAGGCAATGGGAAGCAGACAAACGACCTTGTGGATTCTCGTCTCTCAAAGCTTTGCCACCTGGTGTCCACTGGTGCCTCCCTGAACTTCAGTAATAATCCTGGTGAATGCAGCTGCATGTGTGTCAGAGCCTGAGTGTGCTGAGCTGTAGGTCTCTTCCGTGCTGTTTGCTTTGCTTAGGACACTCTCATTGCTCGCTGTGCTTCTTTGACCTGCCTGGCAGGGGGGATGTCTGGGGCTTTGGGGAGGCTGGGGGTGACAGAGGCCCTGCAGGATAAGCTGGGTGCTTCCAGGAGAGCGCGATGCCCTTCTGATCCTGCCCCAGCTTGTGACAGAGCTATCTAAGGGGGGCTATATGTGAGGCTGACATAAGACTTTGTTTTCAGTTCTCTGCATTGAACTCATTTTGATTTTAGGAGAAGGATTGGAGAGGTTTTCATGTGTCTTGTTTCCTTGCATTTTGGGCTCAGGAAGGTGTGTGTTTGTTTTTTTTTTTCTTCTATCATATTTCAAAAGGTCATTGTTTTCCCTTGTTTGGACTGCAGGAGCAGTACGAGATGGGCTGCTTGCTGCTGCCTTTGCTGTGTGTTGTTAAGTGGCATTGGCTCTGATAATAACATTATCTTACTCTGGTTAGCAATCTGAAATCTGCAAGAACCTGTCCCTTTCCCCTATGGGGACCCCTTTAACCTTCTTATCTCTTTATCCTGGAAGCTCCCTCAGGCAAGTGCAAGCTCCTAGTGAGAGACTGCAGCACTTGGAGCGAGGAGACCCTGTACTCTGAGGCTTCTTGACGTTTTTGTAATGTGAACGATAAACCTCAGAACTTAATCTGCTTGGAGATGATAAATTTATCTCCTTAATGACACCAGAACAACTACAGAAGCTGGGGTGTGGTATAGGCCACTCTGTAGCATGGTGGGAACCTGCTGTGAATACTTGTGGCTGCAGAAGTCCTTTCCTCTTCTATTGCTGGGTGTTGGTACGGTTATCACAGTGTGCTCACTGCCTGTATCAGCTGTCTGCGTTTTGGTATGAGAACGTGCAGTTTTCAGAAATGAGATCGAATTCCCATTTTAAACATGCTGGGAGGGGAACATCTGCAAAAAAATTACAAGAATGACTTTAACATCTGCCCCTCTAGAGGAAATTGCTGATGTTCCCATTTTATATCAGATAAATCTTTGAGTGCTGCAATGTTTACATATTTAAATGTAGATTTGAAATGGAAGAAGTGGCTAATTAATTTAGCTTGAGCTCTTAACATTTGCATTGTTTTTAATTTTAATTGAACATTGTGTTCCCAGGGTTAGTGATTTTTACCGCAGCTCCGCCTGTGCCTGTAAGTAGCTTTATGTTTAGGAGGGGCAAAAAGAGACTATGGAAAAGGGGAATGTGTGGGCTTGCTGCAAGGAATCTGAAATCAAAAGGCTCTGTTGTTACTCCAGTGTGTTTCCTCTGCATCTCAAAGGAACTGGTTTTGATTTCCTTTACGTGAAGCGAGACCAGAACTGGGCCTATCATGCGGCTCTCAAGTCAGCTGAGAAGGAACTTCAGTGCCGTTGCTGTGAGCACAGGGATCTTTGGGGGAAGAAGTCTGAGAAGTTGCTTTTCTGAAATTAATGGCATTACAAAAGGGAGAGAGGGCAAATGTCCTATAGATCATCGTCTGCCCACATGAGACAGTTCCAAGCTACGTATTTTGGGGAGGGGATGGACAAGTAGGCACTATTTTACCTACTCTCTGTCTTGAAAAAGAACACCTTTACCACTTTGCTATTCTACCTCTAAATTTCATTGCCTATATGAGCCTTAAACGCCTTTCTTTCTTCAATTTTTTCTCTTCTTCAATTTGTCCTATTTTTTTTTTTTCATTAACCTCATCCTTTCCTTCCAAATTGTGCCCACCTAATGTGTTCTGCAGAGAGTCCTTTTGCCTTGGTATTTGAGCATCATGAATCACCACAGAGAAATCTTGGCTTCCTTTTTCCTGGTGCTTGCACTTTTCAAATACTTGTATTCATCGCAGTTATTGTCAGCCAGCAGACACGTGCACTTCATGTAGGCTTTTAACTAACCTCTTTCTCCAGCCCTGTAAGACTTGTGTGCCCTCTTGCTTCCTCCTCTCACCTCCAGTCCCGTTTTCTAGCGTACTAGAGCAGCGTGGTACCCAACGTGAATGCAAGTGGGACTGTACCAGGCCCTTGCGGTGGTGCTTTCCTGGCGAGGAGGATGTCAGAAGCACCCTGCAGCCTGCCGCAGGTTCTAGCAGATTGATGCACTGAGGCAGGAAGTTCAGTTACTAGTCTAATAATCTTTTTTCTCCAAAATGAAAAAAAAGAGACTTCTACTCTGATGCCATGTGACATTGGACTGCAGGTGCATGGATGAGGAACAAAAAAAAAAAAATGTGGAAACTGTCAGTGTACAACCACCAAGAGCAAAATGCACTAGAAACCCATACAATTAGAATTAGAACAATTAGAACAACTTTCATACGTAAAGCAGTCTCTAACAGTTACTTTAAAATACAGGAGCTGTCTATACTGGATAATACTTGGTATCTCTCTTGCATGTGCCAGTTGTTTTGCTAGAGATGAACTTCATGCTTTTGAAAATATTAAAACCAGTTACTCCAAGCTGTAAGCAGCAGGTCTTCTGATCTTACTTTTGCTAGCTGGAGTGTTCCCCCACCCCAACTTGGTTTGTAGGGAAGGCAAAACAAGAGTTTGATTCAAAATGAATGAAAACACGATGAGGAAGACCCCTTCCAAACGGCCTGGAGGTTAGTGGTTTGTTTCCTCAGTTTCAGCCTAACGGGCCTAAAGATGGCCAAGATGCAGCGTGTCACTGAAATCTGAGGTGTACAGTGAAACTGTGCCAACATTACAACTATTATGGGATGGCAGATTAAAGTAAACAGCTATTTGTACTAATGGTGTAGACTCTGACAGCACTGGGAAACCTGAACTTAGCTGTGGAAAGTAGAAAATAGGGAAACAGAAGTTGACAGATTCGCATAATGATCCAAGCCAACGTTGTTTCTGCTTGAGCAGACAATTGTGCTTTAAAGGGAAGTCTGCCTGTGGTACACTTCTCACCAGCTGTCAATCAAGGGAGACAAGGGGCTCCAGAAAACCTGCTGCAGTGCATTGCATATCACCTTTCCATCAGACAGTTCAGTCTGTTCTGTGTTTCTTGTGCTCTTCAAACCCCCCTGGGATTTCTGCCATGGGGTTTGAGAAAACGTAAATCTCACTACAGGAAGATAAACAGAGGAGACAGAGTAGCAACCCTGTGTGAAAACAACATTTGGTAGTGTTTGCTTCTAATTTTAGGCCCTTGGAGGAAGATAATTGCCACAATGATTGCATATTAATGTGCACAGCAACATGCTGATGTCAATTTAAAGCTAAAATGTATCTGAAGATCCAGTTTGTGTGTGTCTTGCTGGCACTTTGTATCTGCAAGCAATAGGTCACAGCATTGTGACATAATGTGTCGCTTACAGGAGGATCTGGCAATATATCACTATCAAGAGCAGGCAACAGATTTTGCCTCCACAGGAAGATAAAAATTAAATCACTTACTTTATGGAAGGATGTTTGGCAAATGCTGGAGACTTGCCCATCCATTCCTGCCAGTGTTGCCTGTGGGGCTCCTGCCACAAGAAATCCTGCCCTGCATTTGCATTCTTAGAATTATATCTACGTGGATGAGGGATGGCTGCTTTTCATCTCAGTGGTGACTGGAGATGAATTCCGCAGAGGCTTGGACTGGACAGCTCTGCATTTAGTTAAATTAAAAAGAATAGAACAAGTGTTCATTATTAGCCCCATGCTGTTTCAGCAAAGCTCATCTTTCTTCTTGTGCTCTCTTTTCCTTTTCTTCCAAATTGAGCTGAATTACCCTCCCTGTTTTCTTGTCATATCACAGCCCATTACAGGGCTACAAGGCTCTCTTCTCCAAATTTGCAAAGTGCTTCGCACCAGCTGCCTGTCTTTTGGGCTTCCCATCTCTCCTTTTGCTTATTGAAGGCTCGATGCTAATGCAGGGAAACAGAAATGCGCTTTCATTATTTTATAGCGTTAGTTTTTATTCTTCAGTGTTCATACTTGCAAGAGAGGAGAAAAGAGAAAGAAGTGATTAAACAGAAGGAAGGTTGTGCTGAAAATGTTAACGGCGCACGGCTTTCACGGACTAACCTAATTATTCTGATTCAAGCTCAGACTGGTGGCTGCTGCCAGGTGTGGTTCAGCTGTGGTGTGCTGGTGGAGGAGCCAGTCTGTCAGGTGGGAACTGATGTCCTCAATGAGCTGGCTAAACTCCCCCCTCAATAGCACAGCTTTAACCACTATCATTAATGAAGCATGTTACAAGCTTAAAATTACCTGAGATAGAAAAAAAAAAAAAAGGCTATTCTTCATTGCTGGTCTTTTAGAGTACAATTGAGCAGCCTGTGAATTGGCTTTTTGAATTCCTTGCTTTGGTCTTCCACTAGTTAGGGGCCAGGAAGACTTCAGGGGTAAGAAAGCTGAAAAACTGTATGGCTGAGTTTATTATTTAATCTACAGCTTGAATGGAAAAATCTCCACAGTTCACTGCTGTTTTCTAATATTATTATATCACCATTTCATTTTTCCAAGTGGTCTATAGCCCTTGCATTTAGTTGATAATGTAATTGAGTTACGTTCATTCCCATGAGAGGGTGCACAGGGATGCACTTGGTAAGGGATCTTTACAAACGTGGATGAGTAATTGGTCAAGATGAAAGATGTCACCGAGCGCCTTATGTGCTGCCCCTTCCAACAGCTCAGAAAGGCGTGTGTGTAAGCACAAATACACACTGTCTCTGTGCCTAGCGTTAAAGATTTCAGTAGAACCAAACCATCACAGTCACAGAAAACCCATTTCTGGGGCAGCACAGAGCACCATGTACTGGTCCAGCATCCATATATTCACTTAGACAGAAGCTGTTTGCTGATGCAGACCAGGCTACAACAAAATGGCTGTACTGTTCCTGTAAAAGTTGACTCCGTACTCTTTTTTTTTCTGCCCTCAACAACCATTCTTCCCAAACAAAGAGCCTTCTGCATGCGCTATCCCCTCTCTTTCTCTCTTTCATTCAAAGTGTTTGCAGCAATGGGCTTGTTCCAGCACAAAGGCAATAACTTCCTGAGGTCTGGTTTGGACTCAGTCCTGGAAATTGTTTTTGATTTTGGTAGAAACAAACCACAAAGTGAGACTAAAATGTTAAGGTATAGAAATGATTTGTGGGTGAAAACAAAGCCCATGCAGAGCGTTGCAGGAAAGCCCAGCCACCTCTACAGGCAGTTTGCTGGGTCTGACCGGCACATCAGCTCTTGGGGCATTTAAGCTGTGGCACATCAGTCATCCGGAGGTATTATTTTCATTAATACGAGCTCACTTCAGTTTCCTGCAGGGAAACCCAACTGGACCATGTACTGTCATGTAGTATTTTTATTAGCTGTGGATTAGTAGTGCTGTGTTTTTGTTGTTTGCATGAAGTTATCAAAATAATTGTTCCATTTGTGATTTGCTTTTTAAAAATTGATGATATTTTTTTTAAAAAAAAAGGATCTCTGAGGGTTCTTTTCACAAAGTTAATGTAATACATATTTGATTGTTTCAGCTTTCTGCAGAAGGCTATTGAAAGGAAAGGGAACATCCCCTCAGGTCCCCTGCTATCCCCCTCAAATGCTCTATAATGATCTTGAATTTGCTTTCTGTTTTTCTATACGGAACGACATTGCCTATCTTAATTTCTGAACACACAAAAATGCCAGACCAGGGATGGTCTTGTTCCAGCTGGTGCAGTGTACCGCAGCAGGTGGTGATCTATCTCATTAGATTACTGAGGCCAGGGTAATAAAAATGGTACCTGTCAGCTGCTTCGTGCATCAGGTAATGCCAAGCAAGAACTGAATGCTTATCAAGAGGCACGCATGGTATAGTTTGGCAAGAAATTCTTCTGCCATTTGTAATAAAGGCTCATAAGGTTTGGTACTAGAATCATTTCTGAACTCTAGTCTTACTAAAAGCAGGAAAGAAATGAGAAAAAAAGGAAATGGAGAAATGATTACCATTCTGTTCCACACTTGATGTAAGCAATTTATTTTTAATCCAGGTGAAGGGCACATTCTTGCTGTTTACTGTGGTACAGGGGGATGAGGGAGAAAGAAAAAAAGAGAATTCATCAGCAGCAGGAGCTCTCAGCTTTGGTTCCTAGATTATTTTTTTTATATGTTGTTACCTTACATATCATCAGGGTTTAAATACTTCTTTGCAGTCTTTGTAATCGTTGTAGACACCTTGTAGCCATTGCTTGTGTTTAGCTGGAAAAACCTACCCAGCACTTTAATCATCGGGTGAATTCCAGCATTCATGTGGGCTCTCCTGGCCCATAATGGGGCTCTCCTGGCTTTGTGCACGTGAAGTACAATGTAGAGTTCACATGATATATCTAACCCTTGGCTGTCTCTGCTTGGTAACCATCAGTTGCAATTGTCTTACAGACACGCTGCTCATAGTTTAGTTTATTCTGTTAGATGTAGAGAGATGGAAAAAAGCTACTCTCTCATTAAATAGCACCAAAATCACTCATTTCTTGCAAACAAAACAATACTTTCTGCTTCCCAGGATCATGCTGTCTTAATTACAGCAGAAGCATTGCTGAAGGTCAGAGCCTGTGACACTTGGTTTCACTCGGGCTGAATGTTACCCAGAGGAGGCACCGGCTGCTGCAGTCACAAGGAGAGGCTTTGGTGGCAGAGTTCTCGCTTCCAGGGTCTGTGAGGGAGCAATCAGAAAATGTGCACTGCATTGCTCTGAGATAACTGTGCAGAGCTCTGAAATCCTCCTGCTGTTTACGTTGTAAGGATTGTGGGGTTATTTTGTTGTTGTTGTTTTTACAGTTTCAGTGGTTTTGACTTTTTGTTTTGTATCTGTTCTGTAGCAGAAATGGCCATCAGTGGTAAGAAAAATACATACGTGCTGAGGTATTTGGAGTGCTTTCATGGGAGGTGTTAATCCTCTCCCATCAAATCCGGATTTGGGAAAAGACACATTTGTGACATAATTAGGTGCAGGAGTGGAGAGCAGAAACGTGAAGGTAATGGTGTGAGGACCTTGCAAAAGGGAACCTGTAAATTGCTGCTTGTTGCAACCTCTCTGAAAGGAGTTTTTTCTTCGCCCCCAGTGTTAGTGCAGCTCGGGGACTGAGAACCTCAGCCAAGGGCTGCATGTCCCTTGCGTGGGTTGGTGCAGCTCTGTCCTGAGCTGGTATGGATGGGTGCTGGTCAGTTTTTCTCACTGTGGTAAACGTGTTTAGTTCTTAAATGACTCCATAGTATTCCAGTGATAATTTCAATATTATAAGTCAACATAAATTTGTGGTACTTGCATAAAATCATTTTATATAATTTTTTTTAGGTCTTTGATCTGTCTATCTAAATCTGTGCCACCCATCTGGACAGAAAATAAAAAAGCGTGGCCTCAAATTTTCTTTTGGAAAGTGTCGTGAGTTGATATTATGCCAGTAAAGGCATCAGTGTATCTGTTAAAAGGTCTTTCACTCTGTATAGCTGATGGCACCTTCCAGATACTTTTGGGTTGTTTCAGCCATTTGGAGTGTTTCTCAGTGGTTGCACAAGGTATGCTGTAAGCTTTGATTTATGTTTTGTAGCAGTTTAGACTCCTGCTAAATTGACAACATATATCTTCTCAGAGGGTAAATTTGTGCTATGCTGTCAGTATTGCTTGAATTTCTGTCTGAGCCTTTCTTTTCCTCACATTTTGTCAAGCAACATCCTAAATGACAGGTGAGAGTTCCTCCGAAAGGTTGTGTGGTGCCTCGCCTTTACAAGCGGGTAGGATCAGAGAAGAGAGATCATCAGCTGAGGTCTTCTGTTCCCAGGAAACTTTTCTTAATGCCAGTGCAAGAAGCAATCCAGTGCTGCTTCGCTGTGAGAAGGAAGGTGACAAAGTAAATCAATTTCTGTTCCTGTAGTAAGTAGACTGCCGTCTAGCCTAGGAAATGATCCACAGGGACTGAGCTGATGGATGAGAGACTGCAGAAACACCACCTGGGCTGCACGCATCCTTGGGGTGATTCTGCTGAGTTTTGTAGTGTTTCAGCTGGAGAGAGTTTGGCTGCTGTTCTTTCCTACATGTATGCCCTGGCTCTCCAATTGCATTGTTTAAAATGAGTTATTGTAAAGTATGGAGTTAATGTTTAGTGTATTAAAGAACATCTGTTGTTAACCTAGTGAAGACTTTGGTTAGAAAAAAGCCTGCACAAGAATATCCCTTTGAAAGAGAGAAGTTTGATTTAGGAGGAAGGCTTGCTAGTTCGTTGTGCTGAAGTGCAGTTAATTCATAGTCTGTGCTGAAGCTGATAAACCATTTCACCCAATTTAATTTTTTTAATGCTTACTCAACTTTGTCTTTTAAACTTTTTCCCAGACACCTTTACGTGGTAGGAGTTTCTCTTGGAGAGAAGTTTCTCTTTCAAGCTTCTTTTGCAAGTACGTTTTCCCAGTAATCTCTCAATCATTTGGCGTATTTCTATTCTACCGTCAAAATGCAATGGCTTAATATAGATCCATCAATCTTACTTGTCTACAGGCATATATATATGTATGTATGCGGGCCAATCCATTTCTACCAGCATAGCTTTCATCTTGAAAATTGGTCCTGCATTTCTGCATCTAATATTACATTTCTGTTGAAAACGTGACAACTGTTTTAGCCCTCTGATTATGGCTAGAATATCAGTTAGTGCTTGTCAGGAGAAGGTGTCTACTCTATAAACATAAAATGTATCTACATAAAGAATGAAGTGAATTTTTGAAAATGTTACTCTCTGGAGGAAAGGCATAACTTTGTGTGCTTGCGTTTCATTATGTGAATGTGGAAGCAGAATTTCCTGAGGAGTCTGTCACAATGGAAAAACTTGTAATTGACGTTTTTCAAGCACGGTCAGAGTACCTTCACTTCTGGTATTCTGGCTTTATTGAAGATTTGTAAGTATTCCTAAGTATTCCTTTGATATCTGCTATTCTATCATATTCACAAAAACGCAGGCTAATACACAAACATCTCATTTATACCCATAGAATTTTTTAGTTTTTATTTTATTTTTTTTGCAAGCTGTCTTTTTAATCTTGCTAGTAGTCACAAACACTATACTGCTTTTCTTGGTCTTATGTCAGTGAGAAAATTCCTGCAGCCTTAATTTTAATACAATGTCTAAAACAGAGTAATATCAACACTATTGGTAGATTTAGCATCCCAGTACGTTTGGAGTAGACATGTTAGGTATGAAAGGCATAAGCTTCATATAAATCTTCATATAAATATATTTGTATTTTAAATCTCCTTGGAAGATAACCTTTGAGAAAAAAAAGTTGTTTGTGCAGTGATTGAGAAGCAGCCTGACTTTATCACGATGACTCTTGACAAAATTACTTTTTGCACAACACAGTGAACAAAAACCTAATTTAATTTGTTTTATGATGCATAAAGATGAGATGGAAGGGCTTGTTTATTTCCTTTCCTGGTTCTTGACCATAGATATATCTGGAATAGTTGATCTTCCTTAGTTTTGCTGGACTTGTCCTTTGAACATAGAAAAGCTTTTTAATGTTATCTTCGTCAGCTTTTACTTCAAGGAGAGGGATGTGTGCCTGTGTTCATTTCTACTGTATAATCCTTTTTTTGAATCATTTTTCATTCTTTGGCAGGAGCTGGTGCTGATGAAACAAATAAGCAAACCAGAATTATAATGTGAAGTCTAAAATGTCCTTCTTATTTCACTCTTAGCATAATTGTTCTCTGCTTTTATATTTGGTTGTTGGTGTCCTCAGTCCCCTATTTGCAATTTCTTAGTAAGATGCGATAATCAAACATTTTTCAGGCTAAAAATACTCTTTTAAATGGTGGTTTCCCTTGTCTTATCATCATAAAGAAATAAAAAACGTGACTTGAGAACTGAAAAAATGATTTCTATTCCTTTTTCTCTGTCATGTTTGTTAGATGTAGTAGGACAAATTTTGTCTGAACCTGGAGCATTTCTGGGTGCAGGTGCCTTCGTGCTTCAGTCATTACTTATATCATCAGTCAAACTTAAAAAATGTTATTCCACTGCTGTTCATTAATCTGGCATCAAGCTGGAGATGTTATAATTAAGGTTGTGGCAGGATTTCCATTACAGATTATTTTCTTCAGCAGAAGGAACAGTTAGTGCCTGCCAGTAAAAGAAATAAATTCTGATGCTGGGTGCCCACCTCAGCCACCAGAGTCCTCTGCCCAGCTGACCTCCAGTCGCTGTCCTGAGACCATCCTTGAACGGCAGCATATGGGTAGGGAAAGTGGAGTAATAATTCAATGTATTAGAAGGGGTTTAAACAATATTGGGGACAGTGCACAGGAGGCCCTGTGAGTTACTTATACGCCGCCCAGACTTCTCTTGGTGGCTGTGGACTTTGGCTGAGGGGTAGGGGCACTGCAGCCTCCATGTGGGAGGAGGTTTTTTTAATAAGTACTTTTTTTCAGTCAATTAGATAAATTCAGCCATGTAACGGAACAGTCTTGTGGTATTTGAAGGAGATAAATAGGGTTCAAATGTTAACAGTTGCAAAAGAAATGAGGCTAATCACTGTAGAATAAGCATGGCATCCACCATCAATATTGGAGATATATCTAGATGTTAGCTTAACAAATTACCTAAGCCAATAACCAAGGTTATTTCTTTCATGACTTTTGTATATTTTTCATTGCACACGAATTCAATGTCTGCTTTTTCCCCCAAGCCCAGATTTCATATTGCAGATCTGTTCCTTCCCCATGGCTTTTTCCCCACTGCATGTCATTTTAGAGACATGGTTTCTAAGAGGTGACATGTTCAAGTCATCTCCAGTGTCAGGGAGAGGACTGGTTGATCTGCTCCCTCTCTAGCAGCTGCTGGTGACCCTGTGTGTTCTGCGGTGCTGTTCTCCATTTCCAGCTCCCTCTGAGCTTTTCCTCTTCATTGCCTTTCAGAAATGGAGAGACACAACTGATCCGCAGGGCTGCTCCCCTGAATTTAGGGAATTTGTCTGTTTTTAACTCAACAAACTCTCTACGGCCACAATCACTCACGCAATGAGGAAGTAGCTAATTCTGGCTCGGTCTGTAACCAAATGCTTGTACTTGCTGGCAAGTTGCTGTCCTACAAACTAGCACATAAGTTGACAAGTCATTTTTAATGACTCCTTTGCTGTACAGATGGTTTGGGAACATACATGCCAATTGTACCAATTCCTGAAGACTGATGGGTGGTATTTACAGTCTCACAATCTACACTTGTGTGCGGTAATTGGATTTTTCTTAATTAGGGAAAGTGGGTGGACAGTTTTGTCACTTAGCAAAGTCCTTACCAATTAAAAGGATCAATAACTTTCTTCGCAGAGCCTCTAGACTAAATATACACGGAGCAGACACCTGAACTGGAATAGATGCGTAGGATAATTGTTTATCTGGATTGTTTGCAGTAGATGAATGTTAGGTGCCGAAGCAAAGTCTACTTTCAGCTGGATGCGAGCCAACAAATACCTTTTTGCAGTCTCACTGCCTTTTTTGTGCTGTATGCTCTCTTGTGGAGAAATTACCTGCTGTCCTGAGAGCCAGTCCAACAGCCTCAAACACAAACTTCACCTAAAATCTCCACTGTATTTTATTATTAATGTTTAAATAGGGCATGATGTTTGCACTGCCTGCACAGCAGCACCACGAGCTTCAGTGAGTGAGCTGTGGTGCAGATGCCCTTGGTAGGGGTGGCTGCAGGCTGCGTGTTGCTGTGCTGCCCTTCAGAAGGCAGGAGCCCGTAGGGTGCTCAGAGCCTTGCAGCTGCTGCACCCTGGTTTGGTTACATGTGGATCCCCAGGGCAATTCTGTGCTTTTATTTAAGGCACAGAAGCACTTACCTTACTTACCTGGTGAGATTGTTGCATCTAGTGTTGTCTTTCCCCAAACAAAATTTTTTTATTCTATCTTGCCTCTGTAACAGTGATTGAATTAGTTATTTTTTATTAAAGGAGGAATGTAGAAGAGCGAGATGAAACCCCAGTGACACAGGCCACCCGTTGTTATTAATAGCCTGCCCTTAAGTGACTTCCATCGTGCAGGATCAGAAAGCACGTTACAGACAATGTGCAGTGATGGCTTCTGTGCTGCTGAGACAGGCCTTCCTCTGTATGGAAATGCAAAAGCACATCAGGAAGGCAGGGCTAGCACTTTGAGTGCTATTTAAGAAAAGAAACGAAGTGAACATAGGGCGACGAAGCTGGTGAGGGGTCTGGAGAGCAAGTCCTATGAGGAGCGGCTGAAGGAGCTGGGCTTGTTCAGCCTGGAGAAGAGGAGGCTCGGGGGCGACCTTATCGCTCTCTACAGGTACCTTAAAGGAGGCTGTAGCGAGGTGGGGGTTGGCCTGTTCTCCCACGTGCCTGGTGACAGGACAAGGGGGAATGGGCTTAAGTTGCGCCAGGAGAGTTTTAGGTTGGATCTTAGGAAGAACTTCTTTACCGAAAGGGTTGTTAGGAATTGGGATGGGTTGCCCAGGGAAGTGGTGGAGTCACCATCCCTGGAGGTCTTTAAAAGACGTTTAGATGTTGAACTTAGCGATATGGTTTAGTGGGGACTGTTAGTGTTAGGTCAGACGTTGGACTCAATGATCTCGAGGTCTCTTCCAACCTAGACAATTCTGTGATTCTGTGAACAGTAGTTTCTCTGCTGAGAGGCTTAAACAGAGACCTTGAGAATGTGGTAACTGAAAAAGGACATCCGGGTGCTTATTTCTCCTCAATTTTGTGTGTTTGAGTGTATGCAGGTGCTGCAGAGATGCATGAGAAAACTCTCACCCTGGACTGGGAAATGTTACGATGTGAAAATGAAAAGCTTACAGAGTCCCATGTTGGTCCCTGTTCTGACTTCCCTCCCTCCCCAGAATGAAGGAGTGCTGCAGAGGGGTGACTTCACACATATTAGGATAACAACCAAGAGCTTTGAGAGTAAATGACCTTAATTTTACATGTAAGCTTGGAGATTTGGATCTCGATGAGTGGTTTCGAATGAGTGATACTGAGGGGTAACAGACTGGGGGCTGTGGGGAAGGGCTGGAGACCCCCAGTGAATATGAGCTGTTGAGGATGTTGGCGTCATTTGAAAATTCATCAGATTTTAATTAGAGAAGCCCAATGGGATTAAAATTGCAAATGAAGCTATAGGAATTATCTAAGCAAATAGCTTTATTTGCCCCCAGTGTGTACTATTCACAAATGGACGTTATTCTTCATTACTTGGATCACAGTTGTTTTGGAGGCCTTTACTTTGTGTCAGTTCAAGATGAGATATTGTCTTTCTCTTAAAGAAAGCATATATATAAGGAGAGCAGTTCCCGTGTTGTCTTACTAGCTTCCTGCACAGCCACCATGCGAGGAGATGCTTCAGCTTTCATTACGTGTTTCCTCTGGAAGGTGAGAATGTTCCAAAGCTTTGTCCCCTGTAGTGGACCAAGCTTTTTTTTTTTTTTTTTTTTTTTTTTTCAGACATCCATAGAAAAACATTAGATCCTGAAATTCTGGGCTGCTTCTGCAGCTCCCTCCTGCCAAGCAGATCTTTGATGCAAGCATGGACTTGGGCTCTTGTCACTTAGCTTAAAAAGCAAAATCCCGAGGTAATGTGCTACAGTTAGATTTTAACTTTGAGAGCTGTGGATCTTAACTCTGAGTTACAGAAGAAATAAATGGGTGAAAGATATTTTCAAGCAAAGAGGGGCTTTGCACCCTGTCCTTTGGACGATCTGTGCTGGGAGCTGCTGCTCACGTGGCTGAGATTAGCTCTCCAGTGGAGCTGCTCCTCTGCTGTGCAGGCGGTAAAATATTCACTGTTTTTCCACCAGATGTGTGCAGAGAAATTCATTAATTGGCCAGTTCTTCATCTGTTCTTGCCAGCTCTTCTTGGCTAACAGACAGAGACTTTGGCAGATGGGTATGATAACGTCATTTTCTGGAACTAACTGATGTGCTACTTGATCTTACTGTGGGCATATTTATTCATGTATAAACTTGATTGCAATGGCCAGATTCTCAGCCTGATGAAAGAGGCTTTGAGCTCCTTTTACCATGCATGTACGGAGCAGTCGGGTTTGTGCTTCACATCACCAGCCAGACGTTAGGGATGGCAGCAGTCCCAGCCTGGCTCTGCTGCTGGAAGGAGCCCGAGTTCCTGGAGGTGAGGAAGAAGTGCAAAGCCAGGGTGCGGCAACCTTTACACCTGCAGGTTCCTGAGCACCTGCAGATGCTTCAAGGACACTTCAGTGGGCTAGACCAAACAACCCCTGCTCTGCAAGTCACGCTAGTGACTGAAATCAGACCAGTTTCTGTGGCAAGCCGTAACTATTCGAGTCTGCTGGAAGGGCTGCAGGATGTTCTCATTGCCTGCCCTTTGACATTTCAAAAACTTGCAGTGCATTCAGAATGGTTTAAGCAGCTTTCTTTGATAAAAGGAGAGACCTTTAAATCTCCATCCTTGTTTTGCAGGTTTCCAGACGTGAAACTCTATGCAAATCAGGTGGCTGAGAAAGTCTAAGGACTGTAAGTTAATGAGGTATTGCAGAATGTTATGGCTAGAGCGTGGCTGTGGGGTAAGCAGCAGGACAAAAGGAAAAAACAGAAGGGCCTGTAGGATGACTGGATTTTAAGAAAAAAAACATATTGGAGTTAAAATACAGTTTGGAAATGGTTAAGGATATGATCGTAAGCATGTTATTCATGAGAGGTTGAGCAGGAAAATGAAGAAATATTTATACACTTGAGGAGACTCATTAAAAGGATGGAGTACTGATCACAGAGGATTTCAATTACTTCAAGTTTGCCTGGAATAAGAATTGTTTAATGTCTGAGAAAAGATACATGTGGTAGTGTAAGATTGTTTTCTCTTATAATTTATATAAGCAAGTAAAAAATAAAAATAAAAAAATCTTGGAGGATATTTTGGACATAGTCCCAGGAAATGAAGCAGGGCCTGTATGATAAATAAGATAGATGCTGGTGAGCTTATAAGGTTGAGTGATCATAATGCGATTGGATTTGAAATATTCATGAGGCTACAATATGTACAAAGAGTAGTGGCACAAAAATATTCAACTTTGAAAAGTTGGTATTCAAAGAAGTATGTAATGAATTGAAGAAAATTGATGGGGATGCATCTATTGTCCCCAAAACTGTGTTGTAGGAGAATGAGGTAAATGTTTTAGGAACAGAAGAAAGATGTAATCTGCATTCTTTCCAATAAAATGTAAATGTCAAATGTGTCATTGATCATCTCAAGGCAACGTTGTACAGTGAAATAGCAGACTGCAAAAGGATTAAACAGAAAAATCAGCCTTGGTAAGCTATATAAAAAGGAAAATAGCATAGGAGCAAAAACAATACATGGAGGATACAAGGCAAAACTTGCAGTTACATAGGAAATAGCGTGGCACTTAGGTACCGAGCATTAAACTTTTCTTCAAAATAATCATGGGAATTATTAGAACTATAGATTAGAACTGAGTGAAGTTCAAAAAAGCCCATCTGTTCCTGCCTTTTCATGGTTTTCCTAACCCTTTTTTAAGTCCCAAATACCTCGGCTCTTGCTCTTCAGAGTGATGGTTTGCTTGGTTTTGTTTGCTTACATTTCTGACTAGGATGATCTCTAATGATGATCCTGTTCATGACTTGTGCATTTATTATTGCTGTATAAATTCCCTGTTGATTTCTAATATTCCCCTACTCCTTCGAAGAGCATGCTGCCAGTGTTTTGAAATTCTTGGTGTTGTCCAGGTTATACCAATATTTTAAGGCTAGATTGGGATTGAGTCCACGTGCTTGGTTACGAGGTAAATGGAAATAAGAATCTCTTCTCCCTATGCTAACCAGGATTGCCTGGCCATTGGGTTTGAGGGTACAGACTTAAACAGTGGGTCTAACTTGCTAATTAGCTTGGTGATGAGCCTGGTGCTTTATGCCCCTAGCTGTAAGACTGAGAAGTACCAAACTTCAGAGTCAGAGGTTCCTGCAAGCTGGTGTCCTTGCTCTGATAATAGCCAGAAGGGGATATTTCGACAGAGATAACTCAGGACAGACAGAGCAGTTTCTTGAGGCTTTTATCAGCATCCAGGGAGCAAGGACAAACCACGGGAGTGTTATCACCAAATACAATCTCTTGTTTCTGCTTTTTTTATAGCCAAGTGGGCTTTAAGGCTAGGTTACTGCTTGTTCCTGTAAGAGGTTAGAATCATACCCTCTAAAAAATGTAATACTGTTTACTCAGTCACTGTTTTCTCTGAAGAGCATAAAGATGGATGAAAACAATATTGGTGCTGAATTAATAAAAGAAAGGGAGGTGATAACAATGAATTCCTGAGTGCCTTGCTGATCTCTGGCATGCTTGCCTAGCTTAGCAGAGGGCCTGCATGCACAGAAGTAGCCAGCTGAAGCCCGTGGACTTGAGCCAGGGTTGAGTTAGAGCGAACAGACCTCTCTCAATACAACCTATGGGACTTTCTCACTCATTTGCTGTGTTTTCAGTTCCTTTTCTGCAGTGGTTGCCAAGTTCTTTCCTCCTTGGTGTTGTGAGTGATGACTTGTTTTGTAGCAAATCTCTTCTGCTCTTAAGTGGGATATTAATCGCGTGTTTCTCCGTGGTGCAGACCTTGTGGGATCTGCTGGCCCAGCTGTGTAAATGACCCAGATTCTTTATTTGAACCTCATTTACTCTTTCCTTGCGATTTACTCCACACCGGGAGGAATAATTACATATTTCTTATGCAAGACCGATGGTTCCCGGTTGTTTCACAGTTATTCTAAAGATTAACTACAGCGTAATCTGCTGTGCTCTTCAGTTACTCAAGTGGAGTTATAAGATGTGCTCACATTTTTGTGTCTAATTAGAAAGACTGGAAAATTTGGAGCGAAAATTAACTCGAGACCTTCCTTGTGTCCTGAACTAAAACTGTGTATTTAAACAAATAATGTCCTAGCTGGCACCATCAGAAGCTTGTCATTGCAAATTGATCTTTCAGACTGTGGCAAGGAAATCTCCTATCTTCTGTGTGATTGCAGTGCACCAGAAGATGAATATTCAGTTATAATGATTAGGTTGTTACAATTTTTTAAAAATCAGATTTAAAAGTGACTTAACGATGACTTAGTGATTACCACCAGTCTGCTGTTTAGCAGGGATTAGAAATTTCAGCATCCAGGGAAGGGATCTTGTGGCCTCCAGTGCTGCTGCTTTGGAGCTGAAGTTGTTATTTTTGTTACTGGAAAGCTCTGATGTGTTCCACAGATTGCTGTCATTCTGATTAACCACCATCCCACACAACTCTGTTTACATATATTTTGACCGTAGAAGTTGGTGTTTGAGCACAGGAATTGCCCAGGTTTTGTGTGTTTCAGTCTGTCTGTTTCCATCTCTCACGTCAAAGAAGGACTTGTGTATTTGTAATTTATAGAAAAGTTTGGTTAACTTCATCTCACATTTGTGTTTATGGACTCTTGTTGGTAGTGATAAAGATCACGATGGCCTTCTCTGCTTAGTCTTAACATCCCAGTGGAGGTGTTTCACCAAGTTCTGGAATACGCTGGTATCAGTGAATACATGGCTTTCAGTGGAGTCTTAGGGATCAGCTAGGTTTGAGGCTATCCTGCAAATGGAGACCAAATCCTCTGCTCTGCCAGCCCATTCCGATGGACAGACCAGACCCCTGGGAAGGATTCCTCCCTTGGCACCCACAGTCATTCTCTGCTGGGTGCAGGAACACTCATCCTCCACGAGGGTTCCTAGGAGCTCCAGCAGCAGTATTGGTGTGCTGATGCTGATGTTCCTCTGATGTTGCACTTGCCTTGGTTTTTCCTTGTTGATTTTTTTTTAAGGTGCAGTACTCTCCCCAGCTAGGTTTTATAAATTCTTCTTCCAATTGCTTGTAGTCTTTGAGGCTGTTTACTCCTTGTCTTCATTCTCTATTTCCTTTATTTCTTCTTCCTTTTATGCTTTCTTCCTCTGTGAGCAAGATGCTCAAGGTGCAAGATGCTGACCTAAAATACTGCTACAACTTATTATTAGCTTTAGTTTAGAATACTGTTTTCCTTAATTTCTCACAGTGTCACCTCCCAGACCAGCTCCCTGGCCGCCAGCCCAGCCGTGCATGTCAGGTGTATGTCACACAGAGCCGTTACTGCAAGCACCACGCCACACCTGGCAGGGCTTCTCTCCCTCCGTGTCCTCTCCTGTCCCTGCAGTATTTTGACCATACTTTGCTCAACAGGTGCTTCCCTCCCCCACCTCTTTTTTTCTTTTCTCACTGAAGAAAAAGCTTTGTGCCCCTCCTGTTTACAGAACTGGATTCTCCTGCTCAGCTGACCCTAAAAAATTCATTGCTCTCTGGCTGATTTAGTATGCTCACTTGCATATTGATAACAGCATAAACGCTGTGCTTATGAACCCATCTATCTTGAAGTGCTGAAGGGAACCCAGAATCCATCAGAGCTGGCAGCTACGCTTTGTGAGTCAACTCTAGGGGAGTCAAAGCCATGAAAATGTCTGGTAGCAAGTCCAAATTTTCAGCCTTCCAGCGAAGTCAGTGGAATTGTAACCATTCATACCACATGAGGAGATCTGTCCCACCACATCATGTCACTTATTTTCAAGAGAAAAACGTCCCCGTTGTGCTATGATGTGAAATTGTTGCAGTGTTTGTTCAATTCATGGTGTAATCTCTGTGCTTTGCTAACAGCACTATAGGTGTGAGGCTCTGATTCTGGAATTCAGGAGGCGAGACTGGGAAAAGAATGCTCATATATATATATATTTTTTTTTTCCTGTAAAAGTGGTTTACTTTGCTCAGTTAGCAGCTCTTATGTGTTTAAGTGTGGGCTGAATAATGATACTTTTAGCCCTCTACTTATTCTGTCTTTTTTTTTTCTTTTGGCGCGTACAGTTTTAGCTCAGCTAATTGCAAGACTTAGCTAGCAGTGTTCATATCCCAAGTACTTCCTCTCTGCTCCACGCATCCCCATCTGCTTTCAAATGACCATCTTGGGGAGATTTTTGACTGTTATGGTCAAGGGAAAGTTAATTTTTTGTAGCACTGAAAGCATTTTGAACACATCATCAGTAAATAAGAGGTGAAATAATATAGAGCAAATAGTGACCATAATTGATGGATAAACGTCTGAAAGCTGCTTTCAAAGGCTAAATCGGAAAGATATGCAATTCTAAGCTAGGCTGTTCTCCATGAATGTGTACAGAAACATGGACATCAAAGGAATCTTCTTTAATTGAAGTTGTTCTGAAATTAAATCTCTCCAGTGTTAATACTTGTAGGAATGGGGATTGCTTTTCAACCCATTTATACCTCTGTTAATGAAATCTAAGAATTTGTTGCCCGTAGGAGTATCGGGAGGATAGGAAGATGTGATTGTCTTTCTTGAGACCATATTATGTTAATTTTCCTGCCTAGACTATGGAAGCACAAAAAGCAATAACTCATGTATATGAAGACAAAATTCTTAGGATTGTTGTCATGGAAACAAAGTGGAAGCAGCTTCTTTCCTTAAATAAATTCAATAGCCAGGCTAACAGAGATTGAGCACACACCTCGTGTGCGTGCTCTCACTGAGCAGTCCCGATAAGGGCAGCAACCTGTCTGCACCCAAACCTCCTGGTGTCTGCCTGTGTGGGGGGCAGTTGGGCCTACAGGGCTCAGCCTTTGCCATCGGAGTCCAAGAGCTGTCCTAGGGCTGATGTAGTGTGTGCCAGAGCAGGAGACAAGGACAGTAATAATTTGCTTGGACAGATGTATACAGGGACTTCACAAGACAGGGAGCTCTTCAGCTGTGCTTTATGTTGGCTTGATTCAAAGTTCATTAAACTTGGGAGACTCCTACTCTGAATCAGAGACTTTCAAGGGCCGTTCTGTTCATTGGTACTAATCTAGTTTGTACAGATGAAGCTGGGTAATTGTATCTGAGAAATCAATGAGAAATAAACCTGAGAGCTCCAGTGTTGGTTTGTCTGCCCCAAGGGTCAGACAAAGGATGAGCTTGCCTTTTCTGTAGAGAAAAAGCCATTAGCTTTCCATCCTGTGGGCAGCCTTTTGCTCTTGGAATGTGGTATTTTAGTTCTAATCATTTGTCTAAATTCACCTTTGTTGTAGCATTTAAGTAACTAAAATAAATAATGGGGGGTTGGCTCTGTCAATGAGGAAGAGTTTGGTTACCTACTTCAATCCCAGTAGCTGCAAGACAGCAAGGGAGAGGAGGAAAAGGACTTGGAGGAAGATGGGAGGATCAGAAACTTCTATTTTATTTAGTGAACTCTTGTTAATTTGGTACTGTTCAACCTTCTGGGCAAGAGCAAAAGTATATCTGAAGTCAATGGAAAGGCTTCTGCTTAAGTGATGTTAACCATATGGTTCTTCAGGAGCGTGGAGTTAGTCATGCTTCCTGCTCCACGCTGCTCTAAAGGAATATAGCACGTCTGGGAGTGTCCTCAAATAACCCATGGCACGTGTGAGGAGCCCTCAAATATGAGGCTGCTTAATGCACTGATACCCAGGAAGGTTAGAGGAGAGCTGAGATGGCTAACCTGGAAGTGCTGTGTGGCATTGTGCCACCTCAAAGTAAGTTCTGTGCTTTCTTCCAGATGAACCACTGCATCGCCTGCATGTTTCATCTGCTCTCGTGTTGCCTTCATGTCCATTCATTCCTCTTTTTACGTTATTCAAATCGAAAAGGGCAAGAATTACCCCTGTAAACTCTTGTGCAGATTGATTTTGGCTTGTGTGAGAATTTTACATTTGAGAAGCTTGACAGCAAGAACGTTTTGTCAGGGCGTGGAAGTGCTGAGGAACAGCAGGCAGCGCCATCAGGGGTTGTTATCGGAGCAGCTGCAGCAGAGCTTGCTGGGTTTGTCTTGTTAATATCTGTCGTGAGGTACGTGCTACCAGAGATTGACACTCATTTTATGTTGGGTGCAATAGGAAGCCTGCGATGACACGTGAGCAAAAGTTCTCTGCATTGCTCTTGGTGCCTGATGTATTTATTGGCTTATATTGTACACAAAACGCACTGGGGTGGGCCAGTACAGCTGCAGAGCATCACATGTCCAGAGAGAACTTTATTTAAGATTAAAAAGAACTACAAGATGGAAACCTTAATTAAGAGTAAAGTATCACCAAAAATTCTTCTTTTTAAACTTTTTTCCTTTTGATCAAATATTTGTGGTGGTTAAATTGTCTGAGGAATATTCTACTGAACAACTCATATGAAGTATGAAAGGTGCTTGAAATGCTGAGGCTTGAAAATATCCCCATTTCTGATCTTCCAAACACAGAAGTGTGTCAATACTTTGACTTACAAATAGCATTTGAGTTGAATCCACTTCATTTAGACCAGGTGGGCAAATGTCTGAAGAATGCACATCTGCAACATGCTTGGGTGGTGCTGCTTGTGTCTAAGAGCAGGTGGGGGCTGTTCCTGCTTCTCTTTGGGCCTTTCCTCTTCTAGAGGTGTGGATTGTTAAATGAAGAGCAACAACAAAAAAAGGCAAGAAGGGCGCTTTTTTAAATTATTGTCAGTCTGTGATTATTGATGTGATTACTCTGGAGTTGGTGGGAAGGTTCCCAGTGGTTTCCCAGGGAAGATTTCTGTATGGCAGGCCTCTAGCCCCACGATCCAGTGGAAAAAAAGCTGTCTTCGCTCACTGGGTAAAGCCGAGTTCTTGATCTCTCTTCTCACCTTCCACATCTCTGTGTTGCAAAGGTAAATCCAAATATTAGAGCAGAATGAAACAATCTCCTTTGCTACAGGAATTTGAACAGCTGCACATGAAAGGATAAAAATGTTTTGCCAAGTTAATCTCATATGATTTACTGCCTACGCCTAATCTGTTTGGAAGTGGCTATGAATATTCTAATACCTTTTGGAAATTACTGCCTGGGATGACAGCAGCTGAGAAAAGCTGCGAGAGCTTTAGGATGGCTGCCTGCAGATCGCACACCTGCCTGCATGCCTGCAGCAGTTGCAGTCAGACTCTTGGAACGCCGAAAATTCATTGTTATTTGTTGCAGCAATAAAACTAACACTGTCTGTGTTCCCAGGAACTTCTGGAAGAGTCAGCAGATATGCAGATGACTTCTGCAACCCGTTAAGCAAATTTATGGTTTGCGTTTAGGGAGTTACGCTGCCAAGAAAGGTAAGCTGGAATCCCTGGGAGGCCTGCCCCAGCCCTGCTAGCTGATGGCAGTCACCGCTGCTCACTGAGTGGGGTTTCTTGGTTGTCCCATGTCCTTGGGACAGCTGGGGCATCACACCACAGGCTCTGCACGCGCCCACGCTTACCTCACCTTTCTGATGAAGCTCCTAAACCTGATGTGGGCTACCACTTCAGTGCAGGGTGGGGACGTGAGGAAAGGTACCATCGACTTCTACTTTAAATGAATAAATGATAATAACAAAGGCAGCGACTTCTGACATAGTTCTCATATATTTGTTGAGACAATCTGCGGTTACACCTGCCTGCTGTGCTCAGCACACTGGAGGCTGCTCAGGTGATCCCCGTGAAAGGTCACTCCGTATCTGTACAATCCCATTGGTTTTAATATAGGAGGCTATTCCTGGTTATGTTTTTCCTCTGTGAAAGAATGGTAAAAGAAAACATAGCAGAGAAATGAGCTACCTCTGAGGCAGCTGTGGCTGGGAAGCATCACAAAACGTAGCTCACAGTTACATGCTGCTTTGAGTTTGCAGCTGATTTTCATGGTGTGTCACTGTCAATTAAAATCAAATTGAGAAAATACCTGTACGGTGGTGGGAGAAAGAGGTTAAGTATGGTGATGCAGGCACGATACTTCCCCAGTCTCATCACTGGCGTTGCACAAGAGGAATCTAGTAACAGCTACGGGGGATCATAAAGGCTTACCACCGAGGCGTTAGGAGTATGGATAGGGCAGATCCATCCATGACACATCCATCCTACAGCACGAACCAGTAGGCACCGGTCTGGTGTTATGAGAAGATAACAAATAATGCAGTGCTCCTTGCTCTGTGCATCTATTTTACTTGAAAAGCTTAATTATATTTTTTGTGTTGGTCTGGACAAGTCTTGAGCACTTGTGTTTCTGTTAACTGGGCTGTTGCAAGCTTTTATCTTCAAGGAGAAGCCTCCCGAGCAAATTATGAATAGGTTTCTCACCCTGTCTGGAGCCACAGGTCACTATGGCTACAGTGAGTATCTATGGCTCAGTGCTTCAGCATCCACTAGCTTGGTATGAGATTAAATCTACATTGGGCATCCGGTGTGAAGAAGTGGTTTGTGGAGACAGGGCGCTGTCATGTGGGAGTGGCAATCTGAATCGGGTGTGTGTGTGCAGGACACAGCCACGGAGACCCAGGAGACATTTCTGCAATCAAGCACCCAGCAGTGTGTGCTGCAGTTATGTGCGTATGAAGAAACTGCTTACAAGCCAAAATATCTGCCAGGTTGCTACCTGTAAAAAGATTCTCCTGACTTGAAGACCCTCTTTTTGTTAACACTGGAACATGATCTGAGTTCTTTCCTGGTGAGGGCTTCCCTTGACTTGTCACGCTCCTGCCGTGCTGTGTGCAGGTCAGTCTGGGTCTGCCTTTCTGAGCAGGGTGGTGCTGGAGAGCCATGGTGCAGCTGTGTCAGCATCCCCTAGATCTAAGTGCTAGAGGTTACAGTGAAGACTGGAGTCAGGTTTATAGCATGGCACGGCTGTGAAACCCTCAGTTTAAGTGAGCTGTGCCTGCTGGCAGTGCTTGAGCTCAGAGCAGGGTTTCATTGCACTCCAAGTGTGATTGAGTCCAGGATTGTTTGAATGTTAGAGCCCGATGTGAAGCCCACCTGAGTCATCTTGCCAGGTTCAGTTGTCTTTAGATCTGACCTAGCGTAAAGTGAATGGTACAAAAAAGCTTTCAAGGAAAGGAATAGTTTTTCTTTTTAAAATTTTTTGGCTAGATAGCTGTGGGATACAGCTTAATGACATTTAAAAATTCATTTTCCTTATGTCTTTATGGTATGTTAGAAATGAGTCTTACTCATCCCAGTAATCACTGAATGCTGTTAACAGTACAGGCTTGTTTGACAGTGCTGAAAATTTATGGCAGTAATTCTAAATACAGGCAATTTATACATTGCCAGAAGAAAGTAAGTATTCTTCCTATTTCATCTCAGTTTTTATAACTCTAACTGCTAGCATATTCTACAGAAGACCTCATAAAACTTTGCAAATGCATTCCCTAAATCCCATGTTCTAGTTGTTTGTTTTTGCTGTCATTATTGTTTACAGGTTTTATGGCGCTCTGAAAATACTGCCACTTTTGCAAATGTCATTTTAAAATTTTTTAATTGGGACCTAATTTGAATTGAGGATTTCACCAAGGGGACTTGTAACACACTGTCAAGTGATAGACGCTGCTAAATGCAGCTGCTGCTAGTACATATCCAAGGAAAAAAAAATTAAATTACCCAACACACCACATTGAGATCTAAATAATCTGTATCAGTCCAGGAGAGAGACTGAGATATCACTGTGGGCCACTCAACATGCAGCTGCAATCAAAAAAGCAAGTGCAATTCCCCTGTGCATGAGAAATCAGGCAAATAACAGCACAGCACAGAAGCTGGGACAGAATTGGCCGAGCCATCCTGCCTGGCTAGTGCCCAGAGGGCTGCAGTTGTGGCCCTCTCACTGGATTTCTTGTAGAACTGGGGAAGGTTTGGAGATGGGGAAAATATATTAAAAAAACAAACAAACAAAAAAAAAAACACAAACATTTAAAGGGCTAATTTCTCTTTGGTAATTGATAAGGAAGTTGATGGAATTATTATTTTATTAAAATATTTATTTTTTATTTTTACTTATTAATATTGCTGAACATCCTTTTCCACGTGTTCATGAAATTTGTGTATGGCACAAGGAATTAATTCTCATCCAGATCACAGGATTTGTTGCCATGGAGGTTAACGGAAGCCAAAAAAACTGCACAATTCAGAATGTGATTAGAAACCTACATAGGTAACAGGAGTATTTAATCTACCAAAAATTTCGGAGAGGATGATAAACTCATGTTTCAGAGTTCAAGCTCATCTCCAGACCTGGGAGCCGACCTGCTGTTGCAGACGTGACTGTTCCCAAGCCCTCCCTGGAGCAGCAGGCAGCACCCGGTCCGTGCAGCACAGCCCGGTGAGGAATGCTCCGTGGGTCTGATGTTCTGCACAGGGGCAGAAATGCCCTGTGAGTGGTGGTGAGGCCCCTGGGTGTCAGAGCTCTGCTCCTCACCGTGCTGTGCTTTCCTTGTGTCAGCATGGGGAAGGCTTGGTTTTAGCAGGTCTGTTGGGCTCTCAGGCTTGAATTAAACCATAAAACTTCGAACTTTTATATTTGAGTTACCTAGTATTCTAATACAGTGGTTTGTCTCTATTGATTACATGAGGAACAGAGAGCAATTAGGCTCCCGAATTAGCCACCTCAGTTAATTGCCAAAGGTAATTTGAAAGATGGATCGGGGCCTAATGTAATATAAAAGGAGAAAGACTGCAGATTGAGCTAAATCAACTTAGCTGAGATCAATGTGTCCTCTGGCTCGTACTGGGAGGCACACAGCAGTAACGTGAGCTCGCCTTGGTTTTGTGCCGGGCTCTCCCAGAAGGAGTATCTGGTAAACTCGGTGCTTTTTATTTGCCGGGGGGAAGCTAACAATAGAAAACAAAGCTGACCTGGTATCATTTCTCCCTTCTTCCAGCTTTTCACAAATCTTCTGTCAATGCTTATGTAGCCTGGAGGAAAATAAAATACTTTGTCAATGGTGGCTTATAACAGTCAGTGTCATCGAGTCTCATACACTTGGAACAGGACAGGAAGGTCCTTGAGCTCTCCTGCATTAGCATGTCCTTTGGAAACACAGACTGTCCCTTACATTGTAGGCTTTTATATGTTTTAATGTTGTCGTTTGCACTGCCAGCTTGAAGTGTGGGACTTTGAGCTGGTGGAATACAGCTCTGGATGTCAGCTCTGAGACGGGGACTGGAACTGGGCTTTGTGCTCGCCTCCTGTTCTCTAGTCACCTCTGCAGTGATGTGGCATTGGTTACAGCCATCAGCTGAGGTAATTCGGGATTTTTCCTGCTAAATCCTGTTAAATGGATGGCTCTGCCCTGGCTTGCGTTCCTCTGTCTGTTTACAGAGGGGCTGAATGTGTCTGAGGCAGTTTCCATTTCTGAGAGATTCATGTCATGGCTATGGAAATACTCTGATCTGAAACTCAACTGATATCAAAAAGTGGGGACTGCTGGATGATGATGGACTTGGTCATAAATGTAACGTGTTGCAAGCTCTTAATTCAGAAACGTGAATAGGAAAGAGGTTTTTTTCCCCACCTGTGTATTTTTCAATGGGCAATGAGACAAATGCTTATCCAGAGATTTCTGAAGGAACCTGGGGGAGGAGGGGTGAGGGGCTGTTGGTCGGGACAAGCAGACGTCCCTGCTGTGCTGGATGCCACCCCAAACCGGCAGCCCCATTGTCCCCGGGCTGTCTCGGAGGTGAGCTGCACATGGCACTGGGGAGAAGGTCTGCATCAGTATTCATGTACTTCGGGGAAACTAAGAAATTGTTGGGAAGACACTTGCTTTATTTCTTTTGGCTCATTTGTTTTGTCAGTGTTTTTTGAGAAAGATGTCTTCTGTTGCAAAATTCCTGGTTTGTCTGGCCTTCTACCTCAGGTAAAGTATTTTGGGGCTGGTAGAAATGGCCGTGCCTTTTTCTGCCGTGCTGTGAGAAGGAAGCCTGGTTTGTCCTAGCCCTGCCTCTGACCTGCGTGAGCAGGAAGCCCTTTAAGCTGCTGGCCAGGCAGGCCCCGTGTCTGCAGGGGTTTGCTGGCTCTTGCTCCATGTCTGTGGGGCACAGGCTGTGAGGGGACAGGCAGGACCAGCCTCTCTCTCTGGGAAGAGCAATGCTGCAGGATTTCCTTGTAAGCCTCAGCACAGATCAGAAAAGTTCACTGAAGGCATAAAATAAAATAAAATAAAGCTGTACAAGAGAATGTAATGCATTCTCTGAGTGAATAGAGACTTGTATGTGTTCGTCTGCCAGCCAGTTTTAGTGATGGCTGTTAAAGTTGTTTTCCCTTTAACAAATCTTGCTTTGGTACTTGAGCTTATTTTTGCAGGTTTTTTTTTTTTAAGCCTTATAGAATAGCACCTATTATTTAGAAACTACCATTAGCTGAAATTCTGGCTGTGCGCAGTAACTTTTCACCTGGCCTGGCCTGCCTGCTGCTCCAGGTAAGCAGAGCTAAACTCAAGTCATCTACATCCCTTATGGAGGTAATCTGCGACTACGGGATTATTTAATTACGGGATGTGGGCCCAAGTAACTTCGGAAGAAACTCTTGGGAAGTCCAGGGTATGATCTATTCACACCATCCTTGTTGCAGCATAATTTCGTAACCACACACCAATATCTTCTCATTTCAGGGCAGGCTGAAGCTGCCTGCACTCGTAGGGTTCCCGCTGCGGTGCCAGACAGTCGTGTGCACAGCTCAGCTCATCACAAGGTGTCACGACTTGGGCAGTCTAGAATACAGTAACATTTGAAAACTTAGCTCAGTTTCTTTTAGCCTAATCTTGAGGTCTTAAAGGACAGGGGCCAAACCGTACTTAGTAAAGCTGCCTTTGAAACCTTATCCAGTTTCCCGAAAGTAATTGCTGCCGTCCCAGGAAAACACGGAGATGTGTTTTTATGCCTGGGGATTGTGCACTCAGTTTTTGGCACACTGTTCCTGTTCTTGCATGTCCATGTGTACATAATTGATGTTTTAGCACTTTGCACTGCCTGCATGTATTTATCTCTTTGGTAATAAGACAAGTGCTTCTAGACTCATAAAAAACAGCTGACATGAGCTAAATTGGGATGTCCTGACTAAAGACCTTAAGTAAATAAACAGACTTTAATATGAGCGAGTAGTGCTAACTGTAATTACCTGGGGCTGTGTGCCATGGAACTGGAACAAAAGTCCAAACAAGCTAATTTCATTATTTTAATGGAACTCTGCATTCCATTCATTAGACTGACATATGACTAGTCATTAGTAACAGTTCGTTTCAAAAGCTATGGTGGATAAAGGTTGATTAAAAATTAATGAGGCCCAGACCCATTGCATTGCCATGGTGTCAGGCTTGAACTCATTCTTTAAGTCCGTGGAGCTAAAAGAAGAGCACACTTTAAAAACCCTCCTGGGTTTTTCTATTTTATATGATTTATATGTTTTTGCTCTCTGCCATGGAGGAGCAGGAACTTGTGAGTGCCTTGCCTTGCTGTGGAGATCAGCAATAAATTACACGGTTAAATAAGTTATTAACAAAACAGATTGCTGTGTCATTCTGATGTTTCTGCCATGCATTTTTAGAAAATATATTTTGCAGATAATCCTGTAAATGGGAGACTTAATGAACCGGCGCTCTCGTTGCCCTCAATTCCCTGGGAAGTCCGTGACGTTTGATTGGCAACTGCTCTGGCCATCGATCATGCCCCGAGCTGCCTGCCTGCTCACCAGCATCCGTGTTGGGCTCTGCTGGGGGAGCAGGGCTCTGCTAGGAGAAGAGCGATGTGGTTAAGCTGGAGCATGGAGGCAATTTCCCTGATGCAGTAAATGAGAGAGGGAATGTAAATGCTGTCAGTGGAGGGGGTCAGGCTGATAGTTATCAGTATGGGGCTGAGGCCATTTCCTGCAGCTGGAAATTGAATCTGACTTCTGCAGATATTTGTTTACGTACTTAGAAAGATGGAGTTAATGCTATACGGCTTGTTTTCCTTGGTGGAAGGAGGTGTGGGTATTTTTGTGGGGAGAGGAGAAGTTAGAAGGAGAAGCTCTTAAGTAGAAGCACAAGAATCCCAATCCAAAATCTAGTCCAATTAAATCTGTATGGAAAACCTAAAATCAAGTCCAATTAAATCTGTATGGAAATATTTAATTAAAAAATTAAAAAAGAGAGGGAGAGAGACTTGAACTACTGAAGAGTAGTCAAGACCCACAATTACATTTTCATTAAAAATGACAGCAAGGTTAGCTACTCTTCGGCATATTTTAAGATGAGCGACAGCTGAACTTAAGCACTCCAAACAGAGGCTGTTGTAGGAGCTGTGGTCCTATGAAGTGGCTCTAGTGGCTGCTTCTGGCACAAAGAGTGACAAACTTCTGAGCTCCAAGAACCTGAACATGCTTTAGGAAAAGGTCTAAGCCATTTCATGCTTCTTGCTGTGCCAGGTCTTATTTGGCTGTTAAGCCCAATGCCGGTGACTGATGATATCAGCACAGACTCAGGATGCCTACGCAGTACTGGCTTTTCTTCATCACTACAAGCTTTAGGAAAAAGAAATGACTTTTCACCTGAGTGAATAGTATCGGGCACATCATGCTAGTCTGCAGTTCGCTTCTGAAGGCAGCACAGGATGCTGGTAGGGTTTATAAAGCTTTGGGTACAATCTACCTACATGTCCCTCTTCTGTGCTGCCAGCAGGCACGGTGGATTGCCGTGCTGCGGGAGGTTTGTCTCTCTCGCAGGGCTGTGCTTCAGCTCAGTCCAGCAGTCCTGGGGGCTCTGGAGGTTTGGGATTTGGTGTATGCCTCATTTGGTACCCAGACCCCAATGACCAAGGGTAGTAAGCATCTTACTAACAAATACTAACTCATCCAAGTAGCATTCTGCACTACTTAGTAATTTTACAGCCCCCGCTGAAGTATCTTTGTTGCTTATCATTATATCTTCAATATGCTTAACTTCAGTTTAAATGTTCTGTGAAACAGCTGAACTTCAACCGGAAGATAGTCAGAGAAATCTGTAGTGACCATATGGTGTTATCAAATTACAGAAATGGGAGAGAGGCTGGAGCCAATTCCGACTGCCAAACTTGCTACTTGCTTCTAATAAACACTGAACTATCTGGCATCTGCTATCCCTCAGGTAATACCATCAAGAGTGGAAGTAAATGTTTCCTTTTAATTGCATTGTTTATGTCTCAGAGGGTCCAGAGAGATCATGCGATGTTTATTGAAATTTTCCATGAATACCGAATCAGTCATTTCAGGGAGAACTTTGATATTCTCTGTAATTCTATCTTTAATTAGGCTGAAGCTTTACTTGTAATCTTTCAGAGTCATGTTTGGTGGGTCTTCAAGAGGGAACATCCCAGCAGTTATCTGGATGATTTTTGATGGGATTGTTTTGTGTGTTTTCACTGTTAATTTGGTATGTTGGCAAGGAAAAGCGGGGTCAGTGCTTTCAAGGAAAACTTCAGATAGAAGTGCAGCGAGCTGCAGATTTCTGGGCTCCTGGGATCTGAGAAGAGCCTGGGGATCATGTGCTATTGAACTAAAAGGGAGACTGAATGTCGTGAACAACAGCTGAGGGAGATTTCTGGGAAAAAGTTCTACTGAGCGTAGTTCCTCAAAAATCAGTAGGAATCTAAAAGGGCCTTTGAAAACAAGCAGACAGTGATGGCCTTTGCTACTGGCCATTCTTCCATCAATAGCAGTGTTTATCTTAAATCTTGGAAACAAAGGGATTTGTTTCTGGGTATGTTTTGTTGGACTTTATTAGCGAAAGGAGAGACAGAGCTGAACAGCTCCGCAGTGTCATAGATGCTTTGCTTCTGTACTCTGGGGGCATGGGGCTGCACGGGCTTGAGCCCTGCTCCTGAAAAGCCTCTGCAAAAAGAGTTAGCAATTGGTGTAATTTCAGAGTGGCAGTGAATAAGTATTTATCTGGGCCAGATAGGATATTATGGTGTGTTGTACCACCAGCAGTTAATAGAGTCACCTGTAGTGCACGTGGATTTGTTTGTGACCTGCAGTTGTTGCTGGTTGCTTGGTTATCACGGCATTAATGGGGTCTTAGTCTCCACCAAGAGTTGGGTTGAACTTTGGGCTTCTCTGCGCGTTCTGGTGCAGACAGCAAGATGCCTACAGTCAGACGTGCTGGCTTCCAGAAAGCGTGTATTGCTTAAAATGATCCAGGTGGCAGGAAGGTGCGTCCTGCTGATGTTAAAGCTCTTCTCAATTCTACTTTTCAATTCTTTCTGTTACGGTCACCCCATCTTCAGGAGCCACTGGCTTGAAAGTATGTAAGCTGAAATGCTGGACTGGGATTGTTGTATCCTTAGATCAGCTCCTGAGCTCTCATGCTTTGTGTGGGAGACAATTAGGGCCAATTACGCTTGTCCTTCTCAGAATGGTTTTTCTGTGAGCAGAAGATAATCCTGTGAACAGGACACTTCCTTGCAACGATCCTGAACAGAAACCAACTGTTGCCTTTAACAGCATTGGGAAACATCTGGGACGCGCTCCCGATCAAGTTGGGAAGTGACCCAGGAGCCCGCGAATTATGTGGCACAGAGAAAGATTTGCCGTGTCAGTGGTGAAATCCTCTGATTCTTACACGAAGGCCAGGAGTCAGTTCAGCTAAACTGAACGGCTGCAGGAGCCACAGCTGGAACGTGCACAGAAAAAGCAACTACGCACAAGTGGAAAGCTGTCAGTTTGACAAATACTGCAGTACAGCTTGTGTCGCCCGGAATCAGTAATTCCCTGCGGTGAGGTGCATGGCTGATTGGCAAGGCCTCGAGATAATTTTCCCTCCTGGTTGAGGCTTTCTCTGGGAGCAGCGGTATGAGCTGTCACAACCTCTTCCTGGGACTCTTCTTCTGAGGGCTGGACACATTCTTGCTTGATGCACATTGTCAAATTCCATTCCCATCTCCTTAAGTATCTGAAATTTCCTGCTCCTCTACAGGATGTGAGCAGGTGTTGAGAAACACTAATGCTATGGGACCTAATTTTTAGGACCTGATGCACAGAGCGTTGTATCAAGGGGAAGTGATGTATGGCATTGGCAATACCTAGAGTGAACACCGAAGAGCACAGAGATGTTTGACGGGGAGAAATGCCACACTGTAAGGTATCTGCCAGCTGCTTTCGAGATAACTTGTCACAGGGGAGAGAAACATGTACATGAACAGGACAGGATTGCCAACCTGCTTATTTGTAAGTATATGAACATCAGAGAGGGAGTCTGTATTTGTTACATGTAGACATGAAAAATGAAGGGTATGTCTGAGGCTGAAGTGCAGGCAGTTTGTGTCCTGAAGCTGTGGAAAGCAAGGAGCACTGCTTCAACTACTGGATGAGCGAAGGGGTGACCAGCCTCCAGAGACTGAGCTGTGTTCGTAATGTGCTGGGAGGAGAGGCTCTGCCTCCATGCATGATGAGATATTTTAACCGAGCAAACTGACTGGCATTCACTTCCTGCCCCAAAGGGAGAGGGGGAGAAGGGGCTCACTGGGGATCCAGCCTGTCATCTCCCCATCCCTGAGAATGCCACACTTCTCGGGGAAATGACTGGTGCAGGTTGTGGGCTGTGCCACAAGCACCGTGGCGCAGGGCTGGCTCCTGGCCGTGCCTACACGACACACGGCTCCACGCCTGGGAGCAGGGGCTGAGGGGCTTTTGCTGAAAGCAGGCACAAAGCAGGCACCTGGATGGAGTGATGAAATTCCCTGAAAGCAGGGGCCAAGGCCAGAACAAGACAGGGCCAGACAGGGCAGGTAGGAAAGTGTTGCTAATTAAAGGCTACCTGGGAAGGTATCCAGTGAGCCCTTAAGCTTGGGGCTCAAGGGAGCTGCAGCTTTACGGAGAAACTTTTTGCCAATTGAACCTGCTTTTTGCTGGTGCTGACAGCACCTGGCAGCCGTGTTCATCAGTTATGTGCAAATAATTAGGTTTCTGCCTCTTTGTCACCACCTCCTTTAGTGTGGAGCTCCAGGGTCTTAGGGAAGGCGATGGCAGACTTTGTGTTTGAGCTGGAGAAGTAAACTGGCAGAGATCACGTATGGCTGGGGCTTGTCTTTGCATGATGACTCAGTCATAAATAATTCATAGTGCAGGCATCAGTGAAATGGAAGAAGATTCATAACTTCTTTGAGCCCGTAAATACCCAAATGTTACACTCCAAAATTAATTAGAAGCAATTTATATCAAGCATACACTGTAGCACATCTTGCTTAATCAGGACATGCAGAGCTGGTAGCGGTTCCAGCCTTGGTTCACCTTAGGAATAAAAGGATTTTTTATAAATGTCATGTATATAGGTGCTGTGGATCGTGGAGGAGATAAATGGTTTAATATGGCCTTGCCTTGTCTTATTTGTGTGGTGACAAAGGAATTGTAGCACGCAGCTCTGTATACTTGGATGGGGAGGGAGTTTTCTCACACCGACAGAGCCAGGTAAGCAGGGAGCCTGTCAAGTCAGTCACGAATAACTCAGCGTCTGGGGCTTTTTAGTGGTGGGTGATCTGGCAGCCTGTGTTGTATTATATTGATTAATTTCTCTGGCAGTAGCACGGCTGCAGAGGTGTGTGTTTTGGCATGTCGCAGTGAAGCTTGGTGTCTGGGAGCCGTGCGGGGGGGCGAAGCCTGTAGGTGCCCAGCCCATAGCCTGGCAGAGGGATAGGGGAGCAGCAGGTGGGCTGAGAAATCTCCATGGCATCAGTTGTTTTAAAAATATTTTAAAGACAATGATTTAAGCTGAAAATCGGTGCTATTTTCATAAATGCAACATTTTTTCCTCATGATTTTTTAAAAATCACGAAGAACTTGGTGGCTTTGCCACCGAATTCATTAGGCCTGGATGCCATCCAGTTTTTCTCCCAGTCTGACTTAACCGCAGGTGACTAGCACAGATGGGAGAGCTTTGCTGTGGTACAGAGCCAGTGATAGTTCTGCAGTGATTTCTTTCCATTAAGATGAAGTTAGGAATGGACTTGGGCAGTGCACTCTGGTGTCTGTTGTGAGGGCTGATCAGTGCAGTATTGCCCAGCTCGGGCGCCTCTTTTCATCAGGTGTCCTGCAGTGCCAGGGGAAGCTCTCCCATGCCTGCACAGACACGCAGTGCTTGGGGAGAACTAATAGGGGTCCTAAATAACCTCATATTTCTAACTAGTATAAATTGAACTGTCTAAAATAAGAGCAAACACAACATGTAGTGGTTTCTATTTGCTTTGCGATGGCAAAATGGAGCAGTTGAGAAGCTCAAGCCTGTCCTAACAACCCCCTGCACCTCCCGGCTGCGGGATGGGTTTTTGATCACCTAGAACAGACAATGTATATCTTTTAAATACCTATCAGATTTTCTAAATAATAGTTAGACCCAATCGTGTACTGGAGATGTAGTGTTTGTTTGTTTAATTAGGAAGCTGAGCTGAGCTGAATCCTGTGGCAGATGTTGCCATGTGTAATATAATAAATAAAAGTCTTTATGGGACCCAGCAGGCAGCAGAGCTTTCAGTTAGCAGATGGCAAAATATTAAACTGGCAGTGCAATCATTTAGCTGACTGTGTCAGCTGGACTGTACCCAGGTTTAGCACAAACATGAATCAAGTTCACATAGGAGGTGTCAACCAGCCTCGCGTTTCTGCAGTGGACGTTAATAGTTATTTTTTAATATGATACATGATAAAAGAAGGCTTTTTATCCAGCAAGGTGCTGCTGCCATAAAAGTCAGTCTAGGCTTAACATGATTTCTGCTGCGCAAGACTACAAAAGATCTTTTACAGCAGCAGAACGGCCATTAAACACAACAGATGTGCTGCTCGGTCCCAGCTAGATGGTGGTGCAGCAAATGGAGTCAGCAAACCTGTCACCACCAGCCCTCGGGAGCCCAGCAAGTGGGAGGACATCGTTCCCTTCCAAGGAGAAGTTGTCGTGGGTCCTTGGCTTCGGCTGCCCACCCTGATCCTTGTGAGGGCTTGTCAGAGGGCTCAGTCCCTGCCTAACCAGAGCTAACCTGTGCATTGCTTCCACAGACCTGAAGTCCTGGAAGCTAGCAGGGCTTCTTCAATTTATTGCCACGCAGAGAAGTTGTGCTTTTCACCCTCGTTTAACAACTGATTTTCCTCTAGATGCCTTTGTAAATGTAGACAGGTGTAAGTGCATAGCTCCAGGCAGTGCTTCGGTGCCAGAGGGATGCACATCAGAGTGCCTTCTCCAGGGGGCAGTTTGGGAGCACGTTGAGTGTGTGATTTCCCCCGTCCCATCTCTCTCCAGACCACCGGGTTATGTTCCTCCCAGCCTACACATCTAACCAACAAGCCCAAGTTCAGACAGCATTAACACCTGTCCCTGTCTCCCCACCATCCTTCCTCCTGTCTAATTCCTATAGCTGACGAAGTCTGGTAAGGTTATTTTCCCCAGGGCCAGCTCCAGATCCAGTTTAAGACCGATGGCGTGATGTTTTAGTCCATCTTAAATGCAGTTGTCAGAACAGCAGGTGTTTATGACAGGGTAAAACGGGATGGACTGCAAAGCAACCAGGAAGGCACAATTCTTGGTGTGACCTTCCGAATGCAGCATAAAGCACTTAACTGCCCACTTGCTGCTCTGGCTTGCATGTGCTTGGGGTAAATTTAATATGCTGAAAGAAGTGGTCAGGGTTTTCAGTGGTCAGCTGTTTCCTTTATTTTAGAGAAAGTCCTAAAGGGATGACATTGATAAGGGGGCTTTCTCCTGGCCTTTTTCATTCTTCACTCTCTTGGTGTCTCTCCTGTGTTAGCAGGCAGCTCACGCCGCCTTCCAAGCAAACTGGGAGATCAGAAAGGTTTCAAAATTGGTTTATAAAGCAAAGTAGTTGTTAACATAGCTATATCTTGAAAATATGGTCCAGACGAAGTGCAGCTTGTAAAATACTTTTTGCTTAAACAGCTTGCTATTGTTTGCTGTTTTGGTTTTATGCATGTATCTGGAAGAGATGCCTCTAAGTAATAAAACCGACTGACTTTTTATAACAAAGGTTGCTTCCAGATAAAATAACTGACCTGATTTACTACAACTTTCATTCCTTACCTCCCCCCCCCCAAAAGGAAAAGGTTGACAAATGTGGTGCACTGGGGTAATCGGATTGAGGAAGAATGGCTGGCACCTCCAAGAGGATTTTGCTTGCTATTTAGCTGTTTTTTGCCTAGAGGAAGCACTGGGGTTTTGCCAGGAATGTTGGATCTGGAGGGACTAGGTGGTCACTGAATCGGGATGGCTGCAGGACTCGGTCAGAAGGGTTGGCCAGGCTTAGCTGCACAGACTTATCCAAGAAGCAAATATCCTGGCAAGAAAGGATGATCAGAACAGACTGCTCACAACTAACGGAGTACTTTGGGATGTGAGAAGCCAACCATGTTGACAGATAGCAAGAATGGATAAAATTCTTGAAGGTGTATATAAACATATTAGGAACACTGAATCAAATCAAAGGCATCTGGAATGAGAATCATGTTCGGAAATAATACAATTAAATGTCGACACTCTGAGTGTCAGAGTATTTCAGAATCAATTTATTGCTGCACTTGCACTGCAAGTCTGGAAAGCAATCAGTTTTTTATTGTTACCTAAAGATCTGCCCACGCTCCTCTGAATATCATTTATGCAGATAGAGCCAGATGAGGAAGCATCACGTTATCGGGACACCTGACAGCAGGTTTTGAAGGAGTGTGTATCCACTGTTGAGTGTGAGGGCAGGGAAGAAATCTGGACCACCTGCACTGCACTCTCCTTACCCTTGTCCATTGAAGTGTCCTTTGGTCATCAGTACGTGCTCGGTGAGGTTGACACAGTCCTGAGGCTGCTTTAGGCTCTGCCGGAATTGGTACAAAGTTCTGTAAGCACATCCCCTCCCTGTGTCACTATGCTAGAATGTGAAGGTTTAAAATCAGGCAGTGCTGAATTGTGTTTTATACTGTAATTTTCCTGAAACCGATTGAGGCAGAGCAGGCATTGCTGACCTCTGGCATAAACCTGGTCCACCAGATACTTCAGGTCCATAATTTTAGGTAAAACAGTTGAGATTTGGAAAGTCTCACCCTAAAATTCACCTGCTGAGTCCTCCTGCCACCTGAAAGCATCTTGTTAGTACTAAATTCAGTTACTCGGTTAAGATTGTTCTTAGCCTGAACATCTGCTGAGGAAATAAATGCTCCAAGCAGCAAGTTTAAAGTCTGTTTAGGTTTACATAGTCCGTGTTAAATTCAGATGAGTACAGTGCCCCAGTGATGGTTAATGTCGATCCTTTATCTCCTAAAGGACTGGAAATTATGTTTTTTGTAAGAATTCACAGAACGACAGATGAGGTGTCAAAACAGCAATTTGAACCATGAATCTGTACTTGCTTAAAGATGAACTTTTTGGGGGAGAAAAATGAATAAAATGCTAGTGGCAGACAAGCCGAATCCCTGTGTAAGTGCATCCATTTTTGTTACTGACAGGTCTTGTGCTTGTAATAAAATTGAAGTGCTGAGGTCAGCTTTGGAGTGAAACCACACTTATTTTCACAAACATATTTATGTGACGGTAATAGTGCCTATTAACGGGGTTGACATAGCTTTCTGCCAAGTAGAAAAATGACTTCTCTTGCATCACAAGATGAGCAAAGTTGAGGGAATAATAAATCATAAAATTAGTTAAGACATCATTTATCTTTTATGGCTTTCCTACATTGCAGCTTAGAGTCCTTTGGGACTTTAATTCACTTATTGTGTTTTATTGTTATGAAAACCTGTCAAAGCCAGTAGCAGGCTGTGGGAAATTAGGTAAGCAAGGGCCATAGTGTGTGTTGTTAATTAAACAGGTGGGCACGGTTTCCGTTCCAAATGTCACCAGTTTGCTGTAACCTGTAACTCCTTCCTCTGAGCCCTGTAAGATAAATGAGAGGAATCCAAAACGAGTAACTTTTGTTTAAAAATGTGGCTTTATCTGGTGATAGTGAACAGATAGCAGCCTACAGTGACAATTGAAAAAAAAACAAGATGAGGCTCTGTCATCTTCAGCTGTTCATCTCCGTATAGCTGCTGTGCACTTAGTCTGGGGTTTTAATTTCAGGCTCTGTCAACATCCAAGCTGCTGCTATCTATTTCAGTGGGTATCTGTCTATCCCTTATTGAGCCACAAATGCTTTGCAGTTTGATGTCAGAAGATTGCATCACTCGCAGTGGAAATGCATGGGCTGTTTCTCTGGCGCTGCCTCCAGATGCATGCTGCCTCCGCACAATTTTTAGGAGGGCACGAGGATGAGGTGAATGCATTGGGACAAGATTTTAGAGAAGGAAAATAGAATTCTGTCGTTTTGTATCTTTGGCTCTGCTATTCCCTTTGGACAATAGCTAATCATATATGATGAAATTATCTCCTCAGTATGGGATTATTTACGATTTATGTCATGTTTTGAAAACCGAAGCAAAAATTATCGCCTAATACCAAGGCTCCTATTTTAACCCTCCCATCCCAGCTTCAGTTTTGCTTCTGGAGAGCAGCGATTTTTAAATGCGTTCAAATCCTAGAACGATCGTAGCCACAAAACAAATGCTACGTCTTTAACCAAGGAAATTCTGGAGCCGTATTCTCCCAGAGATGCCTGTGCCAGCTGCTGGACACAGGTCGTGCACACCTGGGAAAAGGGCATGGTGCAGAAATGGAGAGGAAAAAATAAAGGCTTTTAAATTCTGTTCCTTTTCTCCTCGAGGTGTTAAAGCATTCCTTTACACGGTACCTTAAACTATTAAAAAAACAGAATGATTTCTTCCCTGAAAGCCTAATGTGGGATTAGTTTTCAGAAACTATTGTGGCTGCCCCTGATGGGACTGCAGGGGAGAGAGGCGGTGTACAGAGTGTGCAGAGAACTTTGGATGTGTTTCTTCCCTTAAGAATACGAAGAAATATATTCAAATGGCTTTGGCAAGTGGAATAAAGCAGGGGTTTTGAAGCAAACCTTCCCGTTGTCCTATTTCCCCTCTCCTTTAGCCCACGTCTCTGGAGGGCTCTCCGTTCTGCACTGCCCAGTACTGTACTGCTTGGCTTTCAGAAGGCCTCAGCACTGAAGTGTTCCCTCTGCTGCCGTAGGGAAACTGGTGTCCCAGCTGGTGGCTTCCATCCCTGGAGAGATGTAGCTCCGAGCTAGAGATGCTCAGTGCTTTGAAAACTGCTTTTCAAGCAGTAGGGCTGTAATTCCCTGCCACCACTGTTAATTGCCTGTTCCCAGAGGAACAGTGAAGATGCAGACTGTCCCTGCAGACTGCCCTTTAAGGCATGAACAAATAAGGATTCAGAAATAAATCAATGACAGATACTGGCAATTTGCTAATCTGAGTAAAGGATAAAAAGGATACAGGTAGGACAGAGCACCTTCTGCACCCAGTGTCGCCCTGAGCAGGTGTCGGGAGGAGCAGATGATGCCCCTTTCTCCTTGTTTCTCCTCCTCTCCCCAGTCTGTCATCTTTATTTCCCTTCTTTTGGGTTGTTAAAGTCTCTCGTTGTCTTCTGCTAACAATGATGGAAGTCTAATTTAGTAAGTTACTTAAATTTATTCCTACATTTTATCCCTGCTTGACAAAGTATTTAAAGCATATGCTTTTTTCCTTCCAAGTGCAATCGCTTTGGCTCAGAAGTCTACAACGAAACACGCTTGTCACTGGTAAATTACTTTTAAAAAGATGAAGAACAGGAACATATTGAGTTCCTCCTGCTCAGCTCGGGGATGTTAACACACCTGTCCCCCCCAAGGACACGGCTCTTCCACAGCTCTGCGCCGTGTGTGCATGGAGGTCATCTGTACGGGCTGACTTCTTTAGCATATGTTTTTGTGAGCTGTCAGTAAATGTCTGTCATCCTGCTTTCAAGTCCTTGCATCCATGAGGGAATGTTTGCACAGGTGAACTTTTTAAATGAAAAAGCTTAGCAGAGGCAGAGTGTGTGGAAATCATTTTAAGTGCCTGTCTGTGTCCTCAGCGTCCTGACCGCGAAGGTAGCAGAGGAGTGTTCGGATAAAGTTTGTGCTGGCAGCTGGAGTATTTCAGAGCAGCGTGTAGCAGTCAGGCCATCTCCTGAAGCCCCTGTGGAGAGGTCAGGCAGGAGCCGGAGGGTTTCTGTGCTGTGTGAATGTGCTCAGAAGTGCCAGGAGTTTGGAGCAGATTCCCTGAGGGGGCATGATGCCGTTGTGAGACCCCAGCTAGCATGGATGGAGAGGGAGGGAGGAGGTACCCAAATGGGCCGTGTTGCGCGTTAGTACTTCCATAAAGGTCTTGTCAGATATCTGAGGAGTGCTGGAGGACTGGTAGTCCTTACAGGGAGCTGGAGGGTGATGCACACTGCTTTGGGAAGGGACGATTCAAAGTGCAACTTGGTGTAAAATTGCCTTTCTTTCGTCTCCTACCTTTTAGCAGTGTTTAGAGCAGAGACAAAGAGAATTATCTTCAAGTTGTTTATTTATTTTTTGTTCTTTTTCTGCTGAAGGCCTTCTGTTGGTTTAGTTTTCCATAACAATCTTAGCATCACCAGCAAGCAGCAGAGCACTGACTTCTCTCTGTGCTAGGAGCTGAGCTGCTCAGATTGCTACTTGTGCAGTGCTATTTAATGACTTGAGTTTCTGGAATAAGTATTATTATTTTCTTTTTTCTGAAATGCAGGGCAGGGAGCCTGTGGCACCAAGCACAAAACCACCGATGTGGTCACTGTGTTCCCAGGGCAGTGTGAAGATAATTTACGCATACTCACAAATGGTTTTGGAGAAGGCTGAACAAAGACACAAAGGGATTGTTCTCCATGTTCAGGAACAAAAATGAAGGATCTGTTTTTTTTAAATGTCTTGATACTTTCTTTGGATCCTGAAAAAGAATGTACTTAAGCATTGATTTCCCTTTGTGGCTCCCTTAAAAGTGGTTTTTGCAAAGGGACTTCTCAGTTCTGTGACTGAGGCAGGAAGGTCAGCTGTAGGTCTGCATGGACTTTGTTCTAGGTTCTTGTCACCCTGCGCTATTTGTCCACATCTCTGTTCTCATGTCCAGCTGCTTTCACGTACAGCAGTCGCATGTATTCACGGAACATATTCCTGATACAAAATCTCTTCTTTTGGAGACTGTTTGGAGCCTTCGAGACTAAAAGCCTCAGCGAGGGCAGCTCTGAGGTGGCTGGGAGGTGAGATGCACTGTCCGTACAGTACATCTGTTGTTGCTACAGGTTATCTTTTTGAGTACCTGTGGGTGCTGCTGCTGTCTCCTGGTGGCTACTGGAAGGAGCCCTGCTGCTGCTGCTTGTTAGCTGCCTATAGAAGCAGGCACCTGCCATGTGCTGCTATGGCAGGGTGGAGCTGGCTGGAAACCTTTCAAGAGCAGAGGGCTTCATGCTCACGTGGGAAGCTGCCAGCTGGTAGAAGTCACAGTGTTTGGCTGGAGCTCGGCTGTTGGAAGGAAAACCTTGTCAGGGAGGTTTTAAGGTCTGGGGTGGAGGTGAGCGCAGGTGGGAGAAGTGGTGGAGCGGGCACACTGCGGGCACGTGGCAGGCACAGGTCTGCCTGACCTGAGTTAGGCACAGAAGGGGTCTGATGGGCCAGGACTGAAATGCAGTGAAGTGTGGGGAGGGGAGTAACAGAGGAGACAAACATGACCCATCCGGACAGCCCTCTTAGCTGTACTTCAGAGGGTAAATAACAGAGCTGGGCTCTCTTGCCAGGCCAGGGCCAGGCTGTTGTTTCAGCCCCCTTTTGGAGTCTGTGCAACACCATCTGGAAAACACAATTGCTAAATTATGGTCTCATTTGTTTGGAAAAGCTTGTCTGCTCACTAAAACAGGCAGGTTTCCTCCAAAAGTCTGGGTTTTTGACTGCTTAGGCAAAAATAAATGCATCTTTTCTATGGGAAATGCCTCGCCAGCCCTGACAACATGGGATGCGTGGACTCCTCCAGGAAGCCAGTCTGTCTGGAGATGGGAATGGCAGCAGTGAGCTACCTACCTAACGATATATGTATGCATGTATATGTGTGTGTATATAAGCACGTTAATACGTGCCTCTTTGGGTGGCGTGGCATACATATGCTTCCCTCCTGCCTTGGCAGTGCTGCTGCTCACACCCGTGTCCTCCACGCAGACAGCAGTGCTGGCCTTGCAGTGCTGGAGCCTAATCCCTCCTGCACCTTGTCTCTGTAATGATGAGGCTTGATCCTTACAGAGCTACTCTTGCTTTTGCTTTTTAATCCCCTCCTGCCCTCCCCCATCCCCTGTCCACTTGCATACCTCTGTCTGCCCCCTTCCCTTGCTGTCAGGGAGGCCGTGGGGAGTTAGCCCTCAACTTTTCTGGGCTTCTGCAGCAGGTGTGTGCAAGTCTCTGGGCTTCAGAGGCTTTACCAGCTGCTGCTCTGACTGAGATGGATCTTGTGTATCTGTGTAATGCACAGCGAGTAACACGGCACATCCATATTCCCTGTGCATTGGGCAGAATTTCTCACTTCATACATCATTCTCAGCTTGCTGCAGCGATTTCACAAAGTCAATCCCTATCCATTAACACATAGGAAAAGCAGCGGAGAAATATACACGTGTGGCAAAGGATTTGATTTTTATTTTTTTATTTTGAGAAGGTTTTCTGAGCATATTAGACACAGACTTTATCCCACTGCAGTATCATGAACTGCATCTAATCCTCGAGAGCCAAATCTTCTTTATGCTAAGTAACAACAACAAAAGCTTTGGCTTTTTGACATGTTCTGTGCAGGAACTGCCTTGCCTGTCCATCATGCTGTGTGTTTACAGACTTGACTTCCGAAGTTATGTTGTTAATTTATCTGTAGATGACCACCTCAGCACAGTTGGGGCACTATCTCTGACCTTCCTTTAATAATTTTTCCGATCCTGCTTTTTTGTATTCTCTGTGGTAAGTTTCCAGCATGGGCTTTTTTCTGTCTCAGCCAATTTCCAACAAATCCAACAGCTCAAATGGTGATTTTTCACTATAACAAGGGATCTTGGAGGCTTTTTGTACCCAAGCAGCCTCCTGATTTGAAGAGAAGATGCATGGAAGGTAATGGGCTGGCAGGTGACACCAGAGTTCTGGCCAGCTGGATGAACTGGCAGGAGTGTGGCTTAAAAAGCTGCTCTGCTTTGGCATGGCCAACACCCAGCCACTGGATTATCCTTTGTTTTCCCAAATCTTTGTGTCTGGGAGCAGTTCATTTGCCACCATTAGCGCAAAGCTTCCAAACTACAAGAGCTGAGTTCTGCTTGAATATCCTGTGCTGCCCATAAAAACTGTGGCATTTCACGTGCTTCACAACAGGGGATGGTGAAGCAGGGATGGGACTGTATTTCTGCGTGTCTGCAAATCAGTTTGTTTCATTAGGCGGCTGGGACCTGCACAACTGAGGGGTTCCACACCTGTGGGCTGTGAGCTCGTACTGTTCTGAGGATGCTGGTCCCAGTCCCTAACCTGCAGTGAGAGTCCATTCTGCTGCCATCAAAGCACAAAGCCAGGTTACGTAGGTATGTGAGCATTTTCTTTCTTATGATGAGAAAATTCAGAGGTTGTACATGCTAAAACCCAAATCCTGGCTTCACTTGCTTCATTAGCATCGGATTTTATCTTGGGTCCTCAACAGGCAGTAGACAGACAGTTAGGAAAGGGCAGTGGATGCATTCCTAGTTGGAATCATCTCCTTTCCAGGAGACTCTTCTCTGTGAGGAAGTTGCTGCAGCATTGTTGCTGAAGCAAATTGTTAAATGTGTTGCTCATTGAAAAAGTTCATGAAATGCCAAGCCCTGGTGCTTCAGCTTAGCAGCCACAAAGTGCGCTGTGATGTGCCCCAACCCCGAGGAACCTGTGGCATTGCTGGAAAGCTGCGTCCTGTGGCTTGGTGCACTCACGTCTCATACCACGTTGCTTGTGAGCTTGGTTTATAAGATGCCAGCTGTGAGAGGCCCCCAGAATAATTCAGCCAAACTAACTGCTGCAGGTCTCCCAAGTGCTTCAGTTCATTCTCAGTGCCCTGGAGGCAGAGGTGGTCTCACGGGCAGCTCAAACCCACAGCCTCGTAGCGTTGCCAGGGTCTTTCCTTGTGACTGGAGCCGTGCTTCCCTACAGGGTGGTGGTGCAGATGGGTGCCCATTGTGTTCCTGAGGAATTTGGTATTGCTCTGAGGCTCAGCTGAGCAAAAGCAATTTGGGCAGAATAGCTGGGAGCTGGAGCAGGTAAGTGGAGCTGTTGTAGCAGGGAGAAGCGGTTGGCGCCTGCGGCTCTCGCGTGCTCTAGTGAGCTGGAGCAAAACGTGCCCAGGAGCTGCAGGCTGGCACCGAGCCCCCTGCTCCAGCCTTGTCGGGGTCTGGGCGGGGAAGGGCTCCTATCGGATCAGAGCAGGCTGGGAGCGTGGCACGCTCCGTGCTGGGGTCACAGCTGATGGGCCTGAGAGGTGAGAACCACGTGCTGCAGAGGCGGGTGGTGCGGAGCCAGGCGCTGCTTGGAGGAGGCACAGGGAGACAGTCTGCCCGACAGATCTGCTCGAGTTGAAAAGCCGTCTCTGGCACCCTGCTTAGGCCTGCTACACATTTCTTTCTCTCCAAGCAGCTGCGCTGGCTGGTGCCAGGGAAGGAGTGCTGCTCGTCCTAAAGCCACCGTGAAAATTGCTCCCAAGAAAGAGCAACTTGGCAGCAGCACCCTGGGATTTGCAGTTCTGGCAAGTTCGTGGTATGGAGTGAGGAAGGGGTATGAATGAATTATTCCTTCCCGCAACTTTATTCCCTCTGGGGGATTCAGGCATAATCTTCCTCCTCCTGAGCTTTCCTGGCTGATTTTGTAAATCTGCAGCATGCAGGCAAGGCCCTAAATACTACCTAAAAATATCTGCTGGCATGGGGATTTATTCATGCTGGGACCCTATGGGGCATTGTTTCCTAGAGATGGCTCTTCCCTGATACGAAGAGTTACGTAGGCTTATATGCAGACATGGGACTGCCTGGGTCTACTTCGGGTAAGGCAGGGTATATAACATGAAGAAAAAGTAGGAAAAAGTAGGAATAAGATTTGGAAGGAGAACAACAGACCGGAGAAATACAGTTTCTCTAGCCAAAAGAGAGCAAAACCAGCAAAATGCACCTGTTCTCTGTTCTTGGTGATGAGGTTCACAGTCAGAAAAAAGTCATTTCAAAGCTGCCAGTCCTAACAATAACAGGTCATGAATGAAGTCACCCCACCTCGCCCCCAGCACACCCTTAAAAGCACTTGTTATTTTCCTGTTAGTGTTTGAGGCTAAGCTCTGTTTGCAAGTGTCTCTCTATAATTAGAAATTTACTTTTGTTTTTGAGAAAGTGCAGTTTCATGGTATGGTTCCTGGGCTTGGGATTCTGGAGAGATCGCCCAGCCTTTGGGAAATGATGAGAGTGGGCAACACCACATCTCGTCCCTAGCAGATATTATAATGATTTTTGGTCATTGATTTTCAGCATTCAAGTGCTGCATGGATTAAAAGAAACGGCAAGGGGAAGACGCAATCTACAGCAATAGAGCAATACCACAAGAGAAGGGGTAGAGGAGGCTTGTTGCTGAAAAATAACCTCGTTTTGTGTTCTTTGGTGCCCCTCCACATCTTATAGTATCAAAGAACAGCGAGAGAGGTCTTTCTATAGAGAAAACGGTCACGATCCTCATGTCACTCTGGTGTTAGGAGAGCCCCAACCCCGACAAGGTCAGAGCAGGGACCTGGCAGCTCCTGCACAGGGGAAGGATGCTCGGGGGGCATCGCTGGGGCTCTGCAGCAGGCACCCGCTGGCTGGCTCTGCAGGGCTGTGGCAGCGCTCAGCAGACAAGAGAAGGCTGAAGGCAAGTGCTTATTTCTTGGTAAACAACCTAATCTTTCATCAAATAATTTATTTTATGTAAAGGAAGGATTTTAGTTTGCAAAGCTAATCTGCCTTGTCTAAACCCTCATTTTTATCTTTGAAGCCCAAGTAAGTGTCCAATTTATAGTATTTAGTAGATAGGATTTGGGTTTCTTATCGACTTAGCAATCTGGGTTTTGGACTTTCTGGTCACGTTCCTAAGAAATAAATCAGCCCAAGAAACAGACATTTTTGACAGTGTATTTGCTTTTTCTTTTTCTTGAATGCCTGAAACATTTTTGCTTGGGAAGTGTGTATATTACAATTATCAGAAGGTTATAACACTATTCTCAATTTTTCCTCAGAGTAAATGACTGTAAAAGCCCCAAGGGAGGAATTTTCTGATTTTTCTGGCTTTGCTATTGACAGTCAAAATGTTCCACAAAAGCCAGGAGATAGCAGCTTTGTTGGGGGTACATACAGTGGCAAAAGTGGAATGGATTTAATCAGAGTTGCTGGTCGCCCTTTGAGACATGCCAGCACATTTTTGGTTGTATTTTTTTCCTGAGGCTTATATCTTGAGATTCGGGATCCGATGGGCAATGATTTCCTTATTTTCCAAGGCCCTGAGCACCTTGGTGGATCTATTGATCTTGTTCAAGCCCGGAGGGCCCAGCACTTCAGCAGAGCAAGGCCACAGCCACCTCTGCATGGCCCAAATGTCACTGTCTTCATGAGACTTTTGGTACGTACAGTGAAATACCACGTGGCAGTACATAAGGCAGGGATGAAGCTGACCTGGGTAGCCCCTTTTGTATGCTGGCTTAGTACAAGTGAGCCACCTCCTCTCCTCTCCTCTCCTGGGGACCTGCTGTTCCCAAGGGCACTCCCAAAGAGGCTCAAGCCTCTGCTTCTGCCAGTGAGCAGCTAATGGACTGTAAAAACAAAATGTTCCTAGGGAAATAATTAAAATGAACAGGGAGATGCCTGTGTACCTGCTATTTTCAATCACTGGCTAATGTTAGGTGGTGCTGCTTGTTTAGAGCTGCACTCACAGCTGGGGCCCTTGCTGTGCTGGGAACCATGCACGGATGCGTGCGCGTCTGGAGCTGCTGCGTGCAGCGGATGCTGCTGAACTGGAAACGGGGGAGCTGAGGCCCAGGCAAAAACTGCATCTGATGTCGAGAGGCTCTGTTGTCTGCAGCTCTCCTGGGACATGGGCCAACCCCTTAAGCACCGGAGTGTTCACCCATGTCATGTTAATGTTGTAATGAAATGTGTATTATGTCCCAGTAGACACAAAATACCAGCTTTTTTTTTTTTCTTTTTCATAGAACAGATTTACTGTAAGTAGCACACCCAGGGGAGAATCGTGTTGGTTCATGTCTGCCGTGGACCTGTTTGTATGTAGCCTGCTCCCTCTTTCTTCCAGGTATCTCTGGTATGAGGCAGTTACAGGTTAGGGGCGGAGGATAGGAATTGCTTCAACAGAGGGAAGCCACCTGTGCTCAGTGACATTTTATTACTGGAGTCTAGTGCTGTCCTAATGGCTTTTTGGGTGGATTAATACCTGCGTTTATCAGTCAGGGGAGCTGTGAGCCGGGCACCCTGCTGCTGCCTGTGCGGGGGGATGCAGCCAGTCCCCTTCCAGCTGGTACAGCACATACCGGTGGGGCTCTCGTTGTGGCCGAGCACAGTGTAAAATGTCTGTCAGCATTAAGATTGATGCTCTTCCTCCATATGTTCACAGAAAAATGCCCGTGGCCACATCGGAGATTACCACACGCAGCATGTGGCTGCGGAGCCCCATCAGTATGCCAGTGCGCGCTCCCGCCGGCTGGATCGCCGGGCTCCATTCCTCTCTCACAAGGATTTTCACCTCGTTGAATTTCTCTAGCTTTGGTAATATTCTTCACTGCAGTGCAGTCTGCCCTGGTTTAGGTGAGGGAGAATCAGACTGCCTGGGACTGTGCTGCAGGTTGTTCATCCATCCTGCTGGGTGGATCCTCCGGAGCAAATGCCTGTGAATACTCTTAGGAGATGGCCTCAGGCATATTTTGGGTTAAAACAGATGTATAATTGGATCTAGTTTGTAGCTTCTTCAGATCCAGATATCAAGGTAATATGATGCATTCTATAACACAAAGATCAAGCTAACGTTCAGTGTTCCTGGTGCTGATGATATCCCCGCCACACTCAGCGCATGGTCTGGGGCATGGCCCTGTAGCGCTGGAGTCGCAGAGCCATGACTGGCATCGTGGAGTGCAAAAACAGCACAGCAACTTCACCTGCCAGCTCCTGGCTGGGACACTTTGGCTCTGCTAGGATTATTTTTTTTTTTTCACTGCTCAGCTTTTAAAGGGTTGGGGAGCAGCAGCCTTGGATTTTTCCCAGCCGTGTGCCCTTTGCATTCGTCCTCCTGCTTGTGTGAGTGGTTTCCGTTACTCTGAGAAAAGCTGGCCCAATGCACACATGCCAGTCAGTCAGACCTGGAAATGGCAAGCCTAAGCCTTGTATGAAGTCTGTGCCCTCGGCTCTGCTTCCATTTCATAATGAAAGAGCAAGGAGCCTTTTTCTGGCTGCCGTGCTTGGGCTGATGGACATCTGCTGGAGCTCATCAGTGTGGTTATGGGTCTATCCTGAGACTTGACTGAAATGGCAGGACCGTTCTGTGGCACCAGGTGTGGCTTTGTCTGTTAAACTGGCCAGCAGCAGTGTAGCGGCTTTGTGTTGCTTTGCCTAAGCACGTACCTTAAAACAAAGCGTCTGCCATTATTTTGGTTTAGTGGTATAGTAGTTTTGGTTTAGTGTGGTAGCCGAAGGTGGAGAGGAACTATTTTTGTGAAGCATACTGAGAAGTTTGGAAGCAATAGACATGTTGAAGACATGAAGAAGGACTTTTTTTTTTTTAACCACAAGTTATCTACTTTTTCCTAAGTGTCCTAGTGGGTTTAATTAAAACAAAACAAAACTAAAAAACCCATACCACTTCTCTCTACTAATGTTAACACTTCCATCATTATTTTTGTGCAATCTTGGGGCTGAATTGTTAAACACATAAAATTTTACATCATGTAAAGGATTTTTAGGGTAAAAACATTTATCTTAGTTTGCAGAAATAGTTTCTGAATCATACTCAGGCTGTGATTTCACATTTCACATTCATTCACTCGTGAAATTATATCCAAAATAGGAAAAACTATCAATGAAAGATCTTAAAAATACAAATTCTGTTGGTGACTGGTTTTCTTTTTAATGGTGCTTGTTGCTATTCCACTTTTGGTACATATTTGTGGCCTACAGAGTAGCTGCCTACCTAAAGTTTAAGGATGCTTTGACATAAAAATAATATGTAAACCTGCCTGGCACCGTAGCTTCTAGGATCAGCATGGCACTCACTGCCCATCCTTACGTCAGATCGTGTTGGGCCTTTAAAATCTGTTCTGTTTTTGGACCAAAGGGCTCCGGTGGGGATCGGTAAGAGCCTGAGTCCTCCTTCCTGGCCTTCTTTTTAGGAGGCTGCCATCACTTAGAAGTACAGCAAATGCCACTGAACGTTCATGCCAGTGATTTGCAGATGACAATAGGAGAAGTCTGAGGAGAAAAATGCTTGTCAGGATGTTTAAGAATACAGCTTGAGAGAGTGGTCCAAGTGTGGAAGTGGAGTGTCAGACAGTGAGCAGAAGGGGAGCTGGGACCAGTACAGGTCAGCACAGTGTTCCTCCGGGGGTAATGCAGCCTTTTAGGGCGATCATGTAGATTTGTCCTAGGCTGTATAAACCCAGCAAAATGTGTACAGTCTTCAGAGCCCGAGTTCTCTTGCTCAGAGCCCTCTGGCGTGTCTTTGCATGGCACGACAGGACTGGCACATGCCTACCTGCTACGAATGCTCATTTAAAAACCACAAGTTACGTTATCCACGTGTGGTGCCCATCACTGCTGCAAGCTGGGCACAGATCAGAAGTCTGTTTCCTGATGAGAAGCATAATGTCAGCACTAGCAGCAAATGAAGGTAAAACGTGTTACCAAGGAAAAAGCCTGGGAATGACACTGTAGACTGTCAGAGTCTTCTGCACGGTTGTTTTTTTTGCTGAAAAAAGGCCAGAAACAGCTGCAGCAGAGATGGTTAATGTGTAAGCAGGGTGGCCTGTGGTGACCATCCCAGGCATGACTTAAATACTGCTCTCGTGTGACTGAAAACCTGTGTCTGGGCTACTTTTTTCTCTCTCCTTTCTCTTCCCGCCTATCCAAATTCAAACCCTGCTCAGTATTTTGCAAATACACTGTCCTTATGAGCAAGCCAGACTGAAAGCTGGAGATGTGGATGTAGATGCTTTGTAGAGGGCTGTGGGGTTGGATTTAGATGTTGGTTTCCATGACTGTTATTTTCCCTATGATTTTACCTTCTGTGTAGCTAAGGATGCTTATGCTGTATGTGTGTGCATGCTTGCCAGCCCACGCGGACACTATTTGCATGGTAATGAAAGCGCTCGCAGAGTCATCAGCATTACAGCACTGGGACTGACGGACATGTATGCAGTGCTTGAGGGAAATGAACGTTTCCAGACAATAAAATCTGAAATGGTCATATACGGCTGTAACAGCTAGAGCATTTATTTATAGTAGGAAGTGAATATATCAGCTCTGCCTTGGTGTCTTTTGGCTGCCATTACACGCATAATCCATAATCCAGATTATGTGCAGCAGCAAACCTGGGCAAAGGCTCTTTTCCCCTTTCAGACAACGTGTGTTTTGATGTGTTTTATGCTGCCTCTGACTGTTTAGAGCTGGTTTTACTAAGCTGTTGAAAAGCAATGCATGGCTGTGGGCAATGTCAAATGAGGGAAAATGGGGGGTGAGGATCCGATGTGTATAAAATGTTGGGGATGTTTCTTCTCATCAGCCTTTTTGTTTTGTTTTTAGTATGATGAAGTCAAATATATAACTGTGCAGATAATCAGCAAGTATAAAAATAAGATACTTCTCTGCTTTTGAAAGCACATGTTGTATTTGTGAAATGTTGGCTACTTTTGAGGCAGAAATATTGTGGAAAGAAGAGGGAGGTGAAGTCCACAGCATGAGCCATTTGTTAGAGGAGACAACAGTGTCTCCTCCACACACTACAGTACGCTCAGGTGAGCCTCTGGTACATGTTGACTTGTATATTATTAAAGCAAACTCTTCAGTTACTTGCTGGTACCCTGAACATTGAGAACTAATTAGTGTGGCAACGTATTTTTGTTAAAGCCAGACACGGGGGACAGACAGCACGTTCTGCGAGAGGCAATTAGTTATCTTCTTCCTAGTCTTGCTGGTCCCACTCAGTTAACAGCAGATTCACTCGCACATTGCTCTGTCATTGCCTTTCTTTCAGTATAACTGTTTTTATGTTTGTACCCATCCCTACATGGGTGTTATGTGAAGAAGGAACTGCTCCTTCCATGTCAGAAGGGATGAGTTCCAGCTGTTTCAGCAGCTGTTGCAGGGGAAATACAGGGTACAAAGGGACCTCACAAAGTGGAGGTGTCTTAGATTTTGCTTACAGATAAACTCTAAATGTTAGTGTCTTCATGTTATCTTTTGGGAACTTTATGTACTAACAGAGGAAAATGATTTTTTTCTACATGAGCCAAATCTAAGTTCTAGGCTTTGTTTCCTGGAAAGGAAGGGATTGCAGTCTGGAGACCAAGTCCGGAGTTCAGTTCCCATTCCCTACAGCAACACCACCTCCTGTGCTATTTCAAGGCCAACATGGGACTAAGCTGTGACCAGTGCTGGTTGCAGTATCTTCTCCAGAAAAAAAGCCTGTTCCTTCTTCACTGCTGAATAGCTTTTCTTGTTTTGAGGAGCCAGGCTCTGAAATTGAAGGAACTTTGGGTTCGAGCTGTAGGTCAGCAGAGTAGAAGAAGAAATGGAAAGAACAGTTGCGATGAGTCAAAGCTGAGACTGCAGAGCGTGTGTGCTCAGGACAGCAAGGTGTGTTCCCAGCCTGACCAAGTTAACAAGTTTTGCCATAATTCAGTTGCACCTTGGAAACAGTTAAAACAATTTAACAGCACACTTGGTATAATTATAAGTTAATAGCCAGAGCCAGTGCTCCTAAGGTGTAAATTGTTTCTGTATCGATCTGAGCCTACGTTGTCAGCATTCTGTAGAGACTGAACTTTAAGTGCTTGATTCAGCTGTATTCAACCAATAATTTTTTTATCCCCAAAACAAAAGTGCCCTTGTTTATTCTATTTTTTTCTGCAATAATAGAATCAATTAAACTATTTTTTCCCAAAACATAGCCGACCTTTGTAATCAACTCATTTGAAATGCCAACACTTGGAAAGAAAATTATAGCAGGATCTTACAGGTAGGTTATTATAGCAGGTTATTAACGGAAAGGGAAGCCTCGATAGCAGGTTAACGTTGTAGCGCCCTTTACGCCAGTTCCCAGCGTGGAAGTTCTGCCGTCAGGTTGATGGACCACCAGCCTTCCTGTAGCAAGCTTACCGGTTTGGCTGTAACCCTATTTCAGAGCTGTTTGATTTATAGTGCCTGGTGAGCCGCAAACAAAGCACAGAGGTGTGGCAGTCTGGGTCACCATCAGCACAGAGGAGTGTGAACAGAGTCAAAATGTAAATGACTAAATGGGGACGTCTTTGTTTTCGGTGGGATCAAACCCCCACCTCCAGAAGGGAGGCCTCACATGGCTAGGGAGACTGAGTTTATTAGAGCTGTCTGAGATTGAAAATAGGGGAAAACATGAAGAGCAGGAGAAATCGTTTTCCTAGAATCCTCCCCAAATTCCTCAACTTCCAGCAGAAGCATGCTACCCATCCCGTGAGTGTGTGTGAGGGAGCAGGACTGGGGGACCAAGACTGTTAGGTACTTTGCAAATAGAAATGATCAGCTACCCAGGCTTCTCAGCAGACGTTTCCAGCTTGAACAAAAGACAGATTCTGTTCTTAATATGCTTGAAATCTGAAAAACAGAGTCTAATATGAAAATAAGTAAATGGATAAATGTGAAGGAAGAGATTGCTCCTAGTCACAGCGGTACCCACAGCAGTCCCTGGCAAAGGAGGTGCAGTTTATCCTCTGTGTGGTGTCATCTCTGCCAGGCGTTATTGCAGTGTCTGCCCAACCCAGGGGAGGGTAAGTTGAAAGCTGAATCAGATTTAGACCAAGACTTCAAATTGGTCAGCTCTCCTGCAAGGTAACATTCTGCTTTGTCAGGAGGGATTGGACTGAATTGTTCCACAAAACAATTACAAATCATTTTTTTCCTCCTAATTAATTTGATTTTGGTTTGAATTTTCTCAGCTGACTCTAATGAAGCCTCTAATGAAGCTCTCTGCATAACCTGGGTTGCAGAGTTTTCCCCTGTCTCCCAGGCAAAGCCTTTAGTGATTTAATTTTCTTTCTTCCTCCAATTTATTTGTTTCATAGCTCTGCCTGACAAGTTTCCTCTTGTCTGCCCATCTCTTTAAGCTCCTACGTGGTTACTCCTATGAGCATGTACTACATGTTTTATACATAATGCAGACATCTTCACTGGGGGGCAGGACAGTCCGCTGGTGTCAGTGGGCACCAGATGCCTGAAAAGAAGTTAGAAACACCAGTTTCCTTCTGGGACCCGTGGGCTCAGTTTGCTAGCTACCTGTCTGGATGATGGGTAAAAGGTTACAATTGTTTGATACCAAGATGCTCATGAGGAAAAATAGTAATGCTTCCCTTCAGAGCCTCTGAAATGGAGTGACCTTGGCCGGGTTCCAGGCAGAACAAGTTGAGGTGAGCTTAGAAGCACACAGGATGTTTTATTTGGGCTCCTGGGAGTGAGGCATGACAGGTATTTAGCAGCTGGTGTCAGCCTTGGCAGCAGGCTGCAGTTAGACCTTCTCTGTGTGAAACCAGGGGGGAGCATTCACAGAGCTGGAACGCTGTTAGTGGAGAGGGAGCTGGGAGAGAACCCAGAACTCCTGGAAGGTGCCTCCAGGGACCCCGGTGACCTAACCAAGCAGAGCCATTCAGATGCAGAGATAATCAGACACATTTTTCAGTCCGGCCTGTATCAAGGACAGCGGTGAGCACGCAGTAATCCAAGTGCACCCATCAATAATTTAAAGGAACAACAGACCTTCAGACCTTTAGAAAAATCAATTACACTTCACAAGCAATCACATTTTGCCACCCCAGAGCTGCTGGCGTGAGAATGAAAGGCACCATTGTACCTGTTGATCAGTTCTGCACATAAGGGAGAACATCAGTCGCAAAGGTAGGAGTCTTAATCGTTTTGGGGCAATATTGGTATGTTTATTTTTATTTTATTTTATTTTTTACAATTTTTCCGTAACCATTTTTTGGTATAAAACTGTTTCTTCCTTATTTTCTTCTTATCCATGCTTCCTACCAAAAATCAACAGTGTTTCTTGCTTGAGAGGAAGTTACACTATAGTGTGTAATTTAGCTTCCTTCCTACCCATCCTCACGATAGAAGAAAAAGACTTAAAAGAAGAGATTATTGATTGCTGGGCAGAATTTTAGGCTTACAACTACTTTAGAAACTGGTATTTAAATCTAGTCAGCATTTGAAGTAAATGTTTCATAAAATGTGTAAGGAGGACCACCAAGTTCCATCTGCTTTTGGGGTAAGTGATGAGTGGGTGTGATTATCACCAGAAGGCAAAAGAGATAAAATATCAGCAGATCCTAAAATAAAAACAGTATCCACACAGGGACACAAGCGCCTTGTCCCTAGGGTGAGGGCCACTGCCCTGAACTACTGCTTAGGTGACATGGAAAATGGGAAACGTCTGTTGGGATTCTCAAGCAAGCAGGCCAAGGCAGCCAGGATTTAGGATTCACACTCCTGACTGCTCTATTGAAGTTGGGCACTTTGGCTGTTTTTTTATCCAAAGTCCACAAGAGGCTGTTGATGCTGTTAAAACATGCTACGATGTGAAGTTAGTTTGTCCCCAGCTACATTTGAATAATAGTGGAGTGGTTAAGAGAGTCAGGATTTGGCTCAGGTGAATTCCAGAGCTTTCTGAATGTCCCTCAGCTGGATGTCCAGGACCATTGTTTCAGGTAAAATTATCATTGTTCAGAAAGTAACACAGGATTGACGTGAATCAGAGACAAAAATGAAGAGTGAGCTGAGATGAAGGTAGAGCTTGTAGTGAGGCATTTCCCCAGGGAGAGCATCATTTTAAGTGCAGAAATGTCTTTGGCACCAACACCAAGAGTGTCCCAGATGAGTTCCCTGGATGTAATACTCAGTGCATTAGAGTCACTGTAATATGTTCTCTCCTGCGTGTTGTCAGATTTGAACTATCTTCAATTATACTCTATAGTTCCCAAATGCTTGAGTCCTGCTTCTCTGATTGCCAGAGCTGCCTCTGCCAGGAAGGTAACGTCCTGAGTGCCAGTCGCTTGTATGGTGTGCATGGTCTCTGAAGGTTCTGGCCGGGGCTTGTAACCTTTGGGACGAGCACACGGTTCCTGGAGCTCTCAGCAGGGTTGTTTTCCTGCAGAGGCAAGGGGGAGCTTTGCTTCAGTGTCTTTTAGCAGGAACAGGCAGAATATTCCACTTGGTTTCTATTTTGGGATTATATATTTTTTTAATGCAAATCTCATGTCAAATGCGTTTTCTGTTGGAGAGAGAAAAAAGTGACATTATTAGATTGTAGATACTTGCAAAGTAGCCAAGCAGCTTGCTGGAAAAGTAGTATGTTTTCTGGTAACTGGAAAGAATTGTATTTGACAGGGAGCTGCTCATTAACTGTATGCCTGCCAGGCTGCATGTTGAAGTACAGTCATCCGGTAGCTAATTAATTGTATCTCAGTACAAGTGGTCATTGTCCGTATCACTCTGCTCAACCACAGGATGAGTCCTTCCACGGTTTCCTGAAGGCCCTAATCAAGCTGAAGACTGAGCAATGTATAAGCCATGCAAAAACCGACTGGAACATTTGAGTTTATTGATAGTAATTGGTTATTTAATCCGTATGTGGCTGGCTTCTGAACAGATGTTTCTGACTTGCTCTTCACAGGTAGCATTTCATGTACGACTCCTTGAATTTGAAATCAAATGTCGGAAGTATTTATGAAAATTGACTTCTTCCATCTGCCTTAGAGTGTAGATTATTACGGAAACAATTGCTGTGTCCATGAATGGATGCATTTAATTCTCAGGTGGTTAACGTTAATATATATCTCTTGTGCACCGTGCTGCGAGCACTGTACCTACACAGTGCAGATGCAGTAACTGGTATCATCATTCTTTCAGTACAGTCAGTACCTGAGATGTAGAACAGTGGGTTCATAATGTTTTGATCAGGCTGTCTCCTCAGACTATGCCTGAATGACAATGTACTGGCACTCCACATCATTTACAACACTTACTCTTGAAATCTAGAAGTGCTGAGGATAGTAAACACATGCTTTGCAAGGCTTTTCTTAAAACTCCTGAAGGGGGAAGTGAAACTGATGAGGGGTTAGTAAATACAAAAATGCCACCAAACATACTTTTGGTCTGATCCAGTCCAGTTTTGTTATTTAACAACATGCTCTCGGTAGCCAAAGATGTAACTGGCCACAAGAAAAAAAAAGTCTGAATAATTTGATTTCAGCACGTGTTTGCTTCCCTAATTTAGAGGATCAGCCACACTCCAGTGTGTCCAGGAGAGTAATTCTGGACACATGCATGTCCGTCTCACAAAGGCATATAGTCCGGTGATGTCATTGTTGCTTTTGATTTTACAGAAAAAGTGCTAACGTTTTATTAATCGGAGGTATTAAAACCCCCATAGTTTTTCATGGGGAACGAAGAAAAATATGCTCACTCTAGAAAAACAGCTTTGAAAACCTAAGTGGAATATTCAACACTATGGTAAAATTACATCAATAAATAAGATTGTAGGAAAACAAAGAGGTTCCTATAAAATGGCAATGGTAATGGTGGTTATTCAGTGTTACATTTCATCTTGAAATGATATACGACCTTGTCAGCAAAGAAAATTCTTAGTTCTCATCTGCTAAGAGCTCTAACAAGCAATAAAAGAGAAGGTTTTGGTTCATTTACCACTAGAAGCCAACTCCAAGAGTTATTTGAGCTAATGATGTATGACCAAAAGAGTACAATATAGATTTAGCCAACGTGCAGGTCTCATACCTGCCGTGTAGCATAAAGATAATGCAAGGCCCCACTGGTCCAGCTGCCTGCATGGCGTTACGTGATGTTGTTCTTGTAAGCTGCTCGGGGAGGCATATGGCACGTGTGGGTCCTTTCCAGGAGTGCACACTGACGTGCCACAGGGGGATGTGACACGGCACGGTAAGCACGGCAAGCAGCAGCGCACAGTCTGTCTGGGAGCGCTTGATCCAACACATCTGGCTTTCTGGATGCACCTGCATGTGGTGCTTCCCCCGTTCTTTAAGGTGTGCTGCAAGGCTTCCCGAGCCTCCCCCCGTAAGGGCTGTGGCCATATTGTTACCTTGCAGGGAATGGTACCTCTGCTGGGAGCAGATTTTTATTGCACATCTAATTATGCAGCTTATTCAATACGAAGCTGCCCATTGGTTTTAGTAATGGTATCAAGCCCAAAATGTACAGCCTTGTATTGGAGAGCACGAAAGTGATACATTCCTAGCAGAGTGGTGGGGTGGTGGGAGAAATTTTCTTCCTCCTCCCTCCCCTCCCCCCCCCCCCCCCCTCAGATCTTGTAGAGGAAAAGGGAAAAAAGCCTGCTGGTGCAGCATATTTCCTTGCTGCATTGCGTGCAGTTGTAGAGGGTGTGGTGCAACTCCTGCCTGCCCTGTTTGGTGTGAGATGTCATCAAAAGATGGATGGAAGGAATTCAGGAAACATATTGTGACTTGTTTTGCATCCCCACAAATCTTCATGGTCTGGTTTGTTGCAGACGTTGTTTTTTGTAGGAAGGTTTTGCAATATGGTTCTATTCACTAGGATTTCCAGATGAAGTACTTGCGGTGATTGATTGTGATCTTGCAAGACATATTTCATTCTCAGACAATTTTTGAAAAACATTCTCTATTTCTGGGGCTGATATTTTGCAAAATGTACTCATTCACAGCTTTCTCTTTCCTCCCACTGCACGGAGTTTCTAACAACCTAGCATTAAGGTGGGAAAGATGAGTAACATGGAATTGAAAATATCATCATGGCTTTTGCATATGCAACAACAACTTTGGAAATGCTAGCTGAGAAGTTTTCTCTGTATTTGCATGTAAAAGGACTCGGCTTTGCCTTCCCACTTCGCAGTGTTATTAAATACATTTCTCTCCATGTGAATCAGATTTTACCTCTGTAAAAGAACTCCTATTGTGTGATGTGTGACTGTTTAACCAGCTCCAGTTCTTTCAAAGGTTCATTTATCTCCATAACTCGGTAGTGGTGCAAATACCACGTACAGCACTCCTGCCTTAATAGGAGCTCAGCACAGCCCAGCAGCTGATTGGGGTGCTGTGTGTGCTGCCCTCACCTTGCTGCTGCCTTAGCGTGTGACCTTCAGCAAGCTCTGTGGCCTCTTGTGTGCCTGTCAGTAATCTCCCCATTACTAAGGCGAGGGTGATGGTACTGAAATATCTTGGTAATATGACCGGAGCTCCTTGGATGCACTGACTCGCTGTACATACATTGCCACGTATGCCATATTCTCTTCTGCTCTTATTATAGAGTGGGTCCCGAGGGAATGTGAAGTGGACAGGGTGACATTTCCTATAACACTCAGTTCTGGTCTAATTCCACTCTTGTAAAAGTTTATGAACACTTTGACTTCACTGTCCTGTGAATCATTTAGAGCATTAATCTCTATATGAGAGCCATTCCAGGAGATGGTGGAACACTTTTTCCTAAAACTGCCTTCTCTCCTCGTGTTACATAAGTGCTTTTTAATCTGAATTGGAAGAAACCAGTGGAACTTAAGGGGATGATTTGGGATTTTCAAGTCATACGTGGTTTAGGTGCTGAGCCCCTGAAAGACCATTTATTTTTTCAAGTGGTGACTTAATGTTTGTCTCAAGATGGTTTAAGTTATAGCACACCTGGTTGGAAAGAAATGAAGCCATTGACAAGGTCTTATTTAAAATGATTCTGTCAGTCTAAGGTTGCTTTCAAAATCCAGAGCCAAATTTTAATCATAAAAACAGATGGAAGCAGGGAATGTCATTTTCTATGTATTTTTATGGCCCCATTCACAAGGAGATCCAGGCCGTGTTGAATTCTGCTCACGACTGCCCTAGCAGTGTTTTAAATCAGTTGTGATGACTGTGCAGTTGCAGCGCTCTGAGGATGCAGAAGCCGTGATGTTTGCACGGTGAGGTTGTGTATTTGGGCCAACCAGTGCAACCAGGCAAAGCAGGTAAACTGCCAGGCAACAGCAGTAGTTGTATGATGTTTGTAGTAAATGTTAATGCTAGTGATAATACTAATGCACGTTCCTTAGCAATACAGCTTTAGAAACAGAAAAGCTTTACGCTAAATATAAAATACTTCCGAAACTCAGAATTGGACCATGCTTGAATCACTGCAAAAGGCTTTAGCGTTAGTTAACCGCTACTGGCTGTCATGAAATCCAATTAGTTATTATAACAATAACTGTGGTTACAGGTTTAATTACAGTACAAGTCATACATTACCGATGTACAAACTTTAATGATGTTTATACCAATATTTTATTATAATTATTTAAATCTACTGCTTAAGAAAAGGCTTACCAGGAAAAGCCTAAATTGATGCATAGAGTGAATGAATACAGACAGCCTCAGATGAATTGCAGAATGCTGTAACAAATCGTAGCTGGGTTATTGATCTGGAATATCTCACGTCTGTTGTGGTCGTCTCTGCTGTGAGTATATTGATGAGGCTCAGATCATCGTTTTGCTTTGGAATGGGAGTTAACTGGCATTAATGGTAAAAGGTTTTCTTGTCCTTTGCCTATTTCTGAGTGGAGGAACTAAGGCACAGCCTCTTCCTTCTCTCCCAGGGACTCCTCCTGGACTTGCTGCAGTACAGGGCTGCTCCAGAGAGCTGTGCTGGGCTGCAGCAGATGAGCAGCAGTGGGAGCTGGGCCCAGGTGGTGCTGCCCGGGCCTGGAACAGCCCGGGCCGTGTGGCTGGGCACAGAAAACAGAGATGTTTTGTTTTGAAAGATGAGATAGTGAGGAGTAGGGATCAAACCTAGCGAGCTAACTGTGCAGAATTCTTCTATCCCACGTTTATCTTCAGAGCTTAAAAAGTGTACAATAAGCAAAACCAAACGAAAATAAATCTGATTGCCTTGCAGCCTGGTTCGTGGTGGCTGACCCCTTGAGACAATACTGTCTGGGACAATGCTGCCTGTCCTCCCATGCAAGGGGCAGTTATGAGGTGTACTCACTGCCCAAATCTCTCTGAAGTCCTGTTCTGGGAGCGTCAGTGTTCTTGTGCCCAGGTGTTGTGCTTTATACAGGCAAGGCTTTCACCCCCAGTGCAGATGTGGTCCTTTACTTTGATTTATTGGGTTTCCTGAATGATTCACCACATTATTGCCAGGAATCCTTTAAGAGCACCCCTCAGTGAAGGAGGAGGAGGAAGGGAGGCACTGAAATTGCCTGTGTGTCAGACTCTGCCCTGTGTCCACAGCTGGTACTGAGTTTACTCTGCTTGGTGCTGAGTTTATTCTGCTGTGAATGTGCTGCTCCGTCATCTCTTAGTGACTCTTTCTGCAACTGAAGATTTTCCCCTGCACTTTATACATCATTAATATTTTTTAAATAAAACCCTCACCAATAGTGCTATATAGTGATTTTCATATTGTTCTCAGTGCTTTGATGTAAACCTTTCTGGTATTTGTGTGCATGTCCCTGTGTTGTATCTTAGGATTTTCATTGTTGGGAGGACACACAGATGGCCAGGTGATGGATTTGTTACTCGGTACACTCGTTACAGGAGGGAAATCCCTAATTCCTTGCATTTTTTTCTTACGAATAAGCTTGGAGAAGAAATTAGTGTTGGACTTGGCTGACTGTCCATAGCTGGATCTGCATTTCTAAGAGCTGAGCTCCAAATTAGCACTAACTAAGGCACAGAGAGCTTTACAAGGGCATCCAGTATCCTCAGCTCTGTTGGAAATCTGGCCCAGCATGTTTGCATTTTAAGCTATATAAATACTCTGTCACTGTTGTCAGTATATCAATATTCAGCGATGAATTAGCCAAGTAGAAACATTAACTTTTCTCAGGGATGCAAATCCACTGTTGCTATTTTTTCCTGCTTATTTGTGAGACATTTATTATTGTAAAAAAGACTGAAGTGACGTTGATGGAGAAAACCAGTCGCTTCCATTACTTACTCCTTATCTCTGAGACTAATTCTGCTCTCTAACGCTGACGTGAACGGAGCCACTCAAAGGCTGACACTGCAGCTGGGTGTATCCTTCCAGGGGGATGGAGTCTGCATTTGACAATGAATTAATTGCTGGGGAAGCCATCCAAAGGGTATTTTTTTAGCTCTCATTTTGTCCACCCCCATTTTCAGCCTCGCCATGGACAGTCATTTTTTCAGCGGTGTGCAAGTACCACTCAGGAGCACTCCAGATAGGAGCAGCACTGTGTATCTCTGCCTGCTGGTGTCCTGGTTGCACGGTGAGACCTACCTCTTTCTCCAGCAGCAAATGCCTCCCCTAAAAAAAGAGTTTAGAAGAAAATAGAGTCCGGGAAAGGGAAAGAAATGAAATATACTAAAGTGCTGCTCAGCAGTTTTTGTCCAGCAAGCAGGGCGAGCTGGAGGCTCCCTGGGGAGTGGGGTGATACCTCCAGCCGGGGCAGGAGTTCTGCTGCTCCCTGCAGGCGCAAGCGGCTGCACAGCTGCAGATGTGTAGGTGCAGGGGAAAGACAAGTGGCTCAGTGCGGGACAAAATACCTTATTTTGTGGAAAGAAGACAGCTGAGAAGTCTGGATCTGATAAAACCATTCCTGATTCCTGTTTGCAGTACCAGCTTACCACTCTGATTGTGAAAGAGTTAGGAGAACATTCTCATTACAGAATACTTCCTTTAAAAATGTCATGCCTGTCATTCTGCTCCTGGCCTCACTTTGGATTCTTTTATCTCCAAATATCGAAATATCGAAAGAATTGAGTTTCTGCATTTATTGTTCTGAGCACCAAGCTCCAGGCAGTAACAATCACCTACGTAAGGAGGAGATGCTCTCACCTGTGTGGAGCAGCAGCCAGCAGTCACGGCCGGCCGGCTCAGCCCTCGGGTAAGGATCTAGCACACTGGGGCTGAGTCCTAATTGAGCAAGTCTCTTCAAGTGAAATTAATCTCATGGTGATTAATTTTATCGAGGAGAAAAAAGCTGTATACAACTGCAGATGTATACATGGTTAAAAATAATACTCTCTGCAAATGAAGTTAGTGTTGACAGGGCAATTCCCCAGTAGCATTAGGATGGCAGCTTTAGGGTCGCTGCAAGGAATTTCCATTAGTTTTCTCTGGTTTTGCTTTGCAATCGATGCAAATGAGTGAGAAATATGTTTCATTTGCTTTTCTTGGAATGTAGAAAGGCAAAAGTATAATTTCTTATTGATTAGTCTAACATAGCCAGACACAAAAGAAAACAGTGCTTCAAATGCTAAAACAGGGAGGAAAGAAAAAATGAGCTTAGTTAAAGAGCATAATCCATTTATTGAAGTTCCAGAAGTGGCGGTGGTCTGTTCTGGAAAAAAATAAACCACAAATTCCCAGTGATTTGATTGACAAAGCTTTTCCTAGACAGTCGCTGGCCAGTGTCACAGAGCAGGCAGAGGTCAGAGAGAAGTCCAGTGTGGTGGACAGCCCATCCTACCTAGATGCAGCATTTCCTAAAGAGCTGCTGCATGCCTGAGAAGATTTGGGCTGTGCTCCTAGCGCAGTACCAGGTTTCTGCTTGACCTTACACCAGTCACCTAGCACCTATCAGTAAAGTCATTCAACTTCTGCACTGTGAAGGGTCCGTCCCTTGTACAGCCTTTAGAGGTTATGAATAAAGTCTAAATAGTGGATGTAGCACGAGTGTCTAAAGTGTCTGAACTCTTTGTGGCTGAGGGACCTGGATGTTCTACCAAAAGGCAAAGCTGAGTGCTTGTGCATGTTGTTCGTCCTAGATGACCCCTGGAGCAGCCACATTAACCTGAAGCTCAGGTAGAGTCCAGTAAGCCAGCAGTGTGGTCCCATGTGACAGCTGCCTCTGCCTCTGGTTATCTTTTGTTTGTCTCAGCCCTTCTGGAAGGTCTGATTCTCCCTGCCTTCTGCTCACCTTGCTTTGTTGCAGCTCCTTGAGGGCTTAAGCAGAAGACAAATCCTTCCCTTGGGGATTTTACTCTTGTTTTAAGCACCATCAAATACAGAAAACCCAAACTGGACTTGGAAATAAAAAGTGAAGTTGTTAATAAACCTATTTCCAAGCTCATGACCAGCAGAATTAGATGCCCAAACTGCTGAGCATGCACCAAAAGGCAGCCTGGGTTGTCAGCTGGGTTAGCAGCAGGCAGCTGAAATGTAGCTCAGCACCAAGAGAAACTGTATATTAAATTTTAGTGCCTGGATCAATAAGTCCAGTTTTTTTGTGGTAGAGCTGATCTTAAAATAAAGCCAGAGCCTTTCTGTCCCTGTATTTCAGCCAGGTTATATACATCAAATGAGGGTTTCTTTCAGTGTATCTAGATAGAGTCCCATATACCAAAATCCTGCTAACTTCAGGAACCAGAGACACCAGCCTTTTATTTTTTAAACCTAGGGAAGGAAAACGCTACAGAAAAATGTGAGGAGAAAAAAAAACAACGCTATTTTGTAACTCAGCTGTTTTTCTTTGACTTTGTGGCAAATATGGTAAATAAACCAGTATTACAGTAAGAAACAGAAACTAAAAAAGACACATCTAATAAAAACATCATTTATTTAGTATCTACATGGGTTGATGGATAAAAGCCTTTTTTTTTTTTCTTCTTTTAACATGTAGTGAAATAACTTCCACACAGAAACAGAGAAAAATAAGTAGTCTCCCTATCCTGAATAAAAGTGGAATTGTCACTACCTCTCTTTGGTTCAGCTCCATCTTCCAAGATCCAGATTAAGGTACAGGAGGTGGAAACTTAATGAAATTGTCCAACTAGGCCCTCAAATGCAGGTATTTGTCTTTAACGCAGGGATGAAATTTCATGCTTGTACAGTTCCTTTTTTTTTTTTTTTTTTCCTAGCAAGAGATTAATTTAAAGCTAAGCAAAAAAAAAAAAATCAACTGCAAATGTGAACAGTTTCCTGTCTCTGCACTTCAGAGGTAATTAAGCACAGCAGCGCTGTGTTATGACTGCATTTTGCTCTTCATGCTTTGCAATTTGTATGGAAGGCTGTGGTATGATTATAAACTCATTAAATGGCACCTTTGTCAATGATGCATTTGATTTGCTTGGTGTTGTATGCCCTGAGTTTCAAACAAACAGCTTAAACTCTACCAACTGTCTGATCTTGTCATTCTGCTCATCCTGATGAAGAAACACAAGCATTACTTGAAGCATTACTTTCAGTTTTGGGTTTCTTTTAACAGGAGGACAAATTTGACCAGATCTTTACAATATGTATATTTGGAAGCACGAAGTGACCAGTCTGTCAAAATGTAGGGTTTCTCCTCTTTTTGTTGCATCAGACCTTGAGATCTCTCACTTCTTTTCTCAGTTACGTGTCTCTGGTACATGCCTTGGATGACACTGGTGTTTTACTGCCATATTTCTGCATCTTCTGAATTTTGTTATGCTATTTGGATGATTTATGTGCTCTTAGCAATCCTAGAACCTCTCACCTTATTATAGAGTCGTATTAATGTTGGAAAAGGCCTCCAGGGTCATCTGGTCCACCCGTCCCCCTACTAATAGCACCCAATAAACCATGTCCCTAAGCACCATCAGTTACACTCTCCCTATGCTGCCCTCCTCACCCCCAGTTTCTCTCTGTCCCTGTACTTTGTCCTGGCAGCCCACAGGGCATTGATAAAATGCTGGACCTCATGCAGCACCTTTAATCTACTTGAAGGCTGTTTCTGTTTCCTGGACTGCAAGTCAGTGTGTTGGGAAGCTGCTGAAGTGATGCTTTGCTGAGAATCTGACCCTGGGAACTTGCACATTCAAGAAACTTGCAGGATTCACTGATTTCTGGGTGGGCAGCTAGGAGATGTTCAAAGCATAGGTTTGAAATTAGATGCTGTATCTGACATTGCAGGTGGGATACAGTTAGAGCAAATGAACAGTAACACCTGAAACAACCTGCTGCTGCTTCTCTTCTCTGCAAAAGTACGTGTGTGAGTAAGGTACATCCGATGGCACTTCAGTCAGTGGTGATTTCAGTTCCTGCTCGCGTGGGCATGAATTCAGGCTGTTCAAACAGTTCTGGAGGGACACGCACCTCACCTTTCAGCATTTCCTCTGCTAATGCTGTCTGAGCTCATATCTTCATTTTAGTGTTTACAAAACAACCATCCACATAGGAAGGACCTTTCAGGCCTGCTGTAATTTTAGTTAATGTGCCATTTTCTTTTACAAGCTTTAATTACTATGCAGTGATGTTACAATGTTGTAAATATCAAATATGTTATGCCCAAGCCTTCACAATGCTTATGCACTAAAAGGCAAGAAAACTTGCTGGTTCATCTTGGCTCACCTCTACCAAAGGGAAAAAAGATAATTTCTTTTAGAAAATAGAGTGTAAGAAAATAGTTGAAGACAAATCTGTACTGTCTGTATCTGAAATCAAGTACGTGTTGTAGACATTAGCAAAGCCCCCAGTGATGTGAATGGTGAGTTGTGTCAGGGTTTTTGTCCTCATTCAAAATAATAATGGAATGTGATCTGCATTTAAGCACTTTATTAGCAGTGTGTATTAAGGGAGAAACTTTTAAAGTCCTTTTTTAGGTAATCACCTAAGAAAAAAATCAAAATCTTTAAAAGGCTTAGAAGAGATGCACCCAATTAAAAATTGTAGCGTTTGATCTCCTGCATTAATAAAATTTTTGTCTGATGCAAAGCTGAGGAGTTGGTCAGCTGATCAGAACCAGGTCCTCACTTTTCCCTTACCTGTGGTGATTGATGTTGGAACTAGCCAAATAATGTTGTTTGCTGCTGCTCGTTAATGGCTGTGCTTGTTAATTCCATTCTGGGTAAAATTTACAAAATTGTTTCAGGAAACTGAAGAACCAGTTCCTTTGGGGATGCAGCGTTCAGATTTCTGGGTTATTCAAATGGGCCGGGCCTACGTGTAACTTTAGCACGCTGTGGATGGGTGAAGTTATGGGTGAGTTGTGGCAAAATTAATCAATGTCTTCACATTTTTGTTGTTTCTTTGGAACATGCAAACGTGTTGTTATGGGCTTTAAAATCAAGCCCTGCAGCAATAGTGTTGCACAACTGCAACATGTGATATGAACTGGAGCATGTGATAGATGTAGCCCACAGATTTCTGGAGCTAAGGAGTACCTATGTACTACATACACACACATCGGTGGGTGTATCCTATTAAGGTAAACCTATAAAGTTTATCTGAACATATTGCAGGTGAAAATACCTCCTATTCCTTTCTCTAGGGAGCTTTTTATTTTTAAGAGGAGGTTTGCTCACATGCATGTTTTCCTAAGTTTGGCTGAAGTAGTTTTGAAACCAAGTGGTTCTGAAGAGATATTGGCAAGCAATATAGAATCAGTCAACACTATCAAGTTTCTGCAACCCTTTGTAAATCCTTACTAGGTCAAGTATTCTCTCTTTTCAGGCACTTCAAATAGTAAAAGCATAGGAGCCTCCCGATGCAAGACAGGGATGAGAGTTGCTGTGTCGTTCCTACATCGATGCTGTGTTGGGGATTCACTTCTGCTTTGGGGATGGTGCTGTGTAAGGACAGCAAAAGTGGTGTGTTGTGGCTCCTCACAGTTCCTGAGAGAGAAGAGACTCATTTTTCACTCTCACCAGGACAAAGCAGTGCAGGATGAGTGTCAGGATCCTGTGGGTTTTATCTCAGATATCCATCATTTGCCTGTGTGATCTTTACTTAATATTTGCGTAGTTTTTCACATGTACATATAGTAGATTTAAGTTGCTTCAGCAGATTTTGTGTTTGCCTTTTGTTTGGGAAGGCAGACTGCCTGACTGGGGAGCAAAATGTGACGTGAGGCTGAATTTGTCCACAGTAGAGCTGAAGGTCACTCTTGTGTTCCCAAATCCAGGAGTTGAGGAGTTACTGTGAGTCCTGTAGAGAGCCCAGGCTGGCTCATCCTGTTGACACTGTGGCTTTAAGGACATCAGAGGGGGCTATAATCTCATTCTCTTTCTGGAAACGCACTTCATATGGCAGCACAGTGCTTTGACAAGATAGCTTAAATAACATAGTCAACAACATTCAGACAGTTCAGCTTTGGAGCTTTTATTTTATAGGGAATAAAACCTGTCCAAAAAGTCCTTTCTGCTGCACTGAGTGAATCTGAGGGCTCAGCTTTAGATGTGGGTTAAGGTTGTGGTGCGTGACCCACCTTGTGTCTTTGCCTTCTCAGCCGTGGCTGGGGGAAGCAGCCAGGTCCCCCCCCATGGCCAGGGAGTTCCCCCTTGTGTGTCAACTCTCAGATCCTTGCAGAGCTGGAACTTGTCCTTAACACTCAATGACACTGAAAACACCAGAATGTGTGAAAGAAATCTTTCCTGTTCTGAAATGGTCAGCTGCTCTTTACTGGAATATTAAGTTTAATTCATTGAATGGCTACATTAATCCAACAGAATCACTCAGAAAGACATTTGGTCACATGCACTGAGTCATAACGGCATCCTACCTACTTCTGAAATCATCTGAAAATCTATTCCTGTCACAGAAGCAGTAACAAGATTGTAAATTTGAAATGAAATAGAAAGGCGGATAATTGGGTCGATGATTTGTTAATGATGGTATTGAACAGCTCCTTCCCTGTTGCTCCACGATAAAATATTAAATAAATACATAAATAGTGTGGGCATCATGTCCAAAACTGACACGGCCACTGCCCCAGGGCTTGTGCCTGGGGACTGCTGTGCTCCTCACAGGGCTCTCAGCAGCCTTGCCAGGGAGCAAAGCCTGTGGCACAGCTGGCCGTGGTGGGAGCATTCATGTTCCTCCCCACACAGCTTTGTCTTTTGTTAGACAGAGCGAGCAGTCGTGCCCGGTCGTTGCTTTTCAGTATGCTGTGCAGGGACCGGGAGTCACCAACTCTCAGCACGTAGTGCTTCCGCCCCTGGGTCCTTCTCCTGGGCCAAGCCAGCTTTGTATTGCAGAGCAGCTGCAGCCCAGTGTGGAGGAGAGGTGACCCCTGGCTGCTTTATACGCTGCTTTTGATATTAAAAATGAAAATGCCAGCATCAAACGGACACGCAGCAAATTCTGCTGCTCTGCTGCCACTTCTGTCCCGGCAGAGGCTGGGCTGGGTGCGGAGCTGCTCGTGTGTCACTGTGCCAAGGCCTGGCAGTAAGTGAATGTCAAAATCCCAGCCCAATGTCTAATTTATAGATGGCTGGGAAAACAGAAGGCTGATACTAAAAGTTTTGTGTGCAGGGACTCAGGTATGCGAGCATGGGTGTCAATTGCAGATACGGATTAGTGACAAATAGCTGCCCTGGTATTTAATCCCACCTACACGCAGCGGTGCTTGTTGTTGCCTACAGGGTGACATTTAGCTGTCTGCACAGGGCAGCTGTTCCCCCACATGACCATCCTGAAAAAGGGCTCCTAGGGCCGGAGGAAGGGGACAGCGTCTGCAGAGTTTTGCTCGTGCTTCTCTAGAGTCTTGAGCTGGCTCTTGTGAATTAAATCCGTGGAAGTCATTGCTCTGTCTCAGAAAAGAGATAACATCGATAAGAAAAATGGCAATCACCTATTTTGTAGGATCACTTCCTATTTTAGATGGCCTTAAACTGCTCATGCCTCTGGACATTTGCTAAGTAATGCTGCTATTTTGCTGCCCTGTTCATGATAGATATTTTGTAAACTACTTTTGCCTAAATTTTCCACAAACAAGTTGTTTGCTGTTTAAGTGAGTTTCAGGTACAGTGTAAGGCTTTGCTTTCAGCAAGCAGCTGTCTGAACAAAACATAGCGCTCATAAATATTTGCTGAAAGAGAAGAGCCGGGGCAAAACTGTTTTTAAGTGGTTGAAATGGCCCTGAATGTATTTGTTGTTTGCTCACTTTGATTATGCACCGGTCTCCATCTTGGAAGGGAAATGGAGCTGGGATTGCATGCATTGCTGCCAACTAAGAGAAACAAAGGCTTTGTGTGTGAAACTTAAGTCCAACCCCTTTTACTGCTTTTATTTCTTTCTTTCACTGAAATGTTAATTTCAGAAAATACAGCTTGCTTTTACCCTCTGTGCAGACCTGTTTTTTTCCCCTTATATCATTGCCATAATGATTTGCTGATGAAATAACAATATCAGAGTGCTTTGACTTTGGATCCTAGATTTCACATGCAATCTAATACGTGTTGGTATGTTACCACATCTCCTCATTACCAATGTCAGAGTCCCGTAATTACTGATTACTAAGGGGTGGCTGGCAGTTGCAGTGGAGTTTCCATGGCTACTCAAGAGCTGTGTCACCAGCAGTGAAATGCCAGCTGCTGCCCTGCTGCCTGCAGGTGATCCCATCTCTGCCCCAACCTTATTCTAACCTGGGTCTGTAATGTGACAGTGTAGGTAAAGCCAAAACCCGTGTCCATTACAGGAAACGTGCTTCATACCTAAAATGTCTTTTTACTGCAGTGACCATTTAAACTGCAATTAAGTAATTATTTGCTCTGCTTTTCCTACTTACGAGGAAATCAAGAGACGTGCTTTTCAGCGCTTGGATTGAGGGAAGTCCAGGGATGGGGCAAAACATCCAGTTGTCAGAAAGCTTTATAGTTTCCTTGAACTCGTGGCCAGCTTTTCTTTGTTTTATTTTGTTCTCATCTGGTTTACAATGAATGGGTCAGATGGCTTGTCTGCAATCCTCTCTAATAACTTTTGGGATAATTTCTGTTTTCAGTCCAAGGAGGGGGCAAAAGAGAGTGGTCGACTTCAGCAGCAGTAGGTAATTACTGCCCATGCTTTTTTAACTTGGATTTATTTTGTTCAGAAAGCTCAAATTTCAGTTTAATCTAGATTGTCACCATAACAATACATCTGTCTTCCAAGCCACTTACTCGGGTTTTTAGGTGTCTGTACAGATACAATCACTTCTGCATTTACTCCCACCAGTAACTCAGTAAAAGTCATTTGGAAAAATCTGTTATCAGTGCAGGCAAATGTGCTTTCCAGACAAAAATCACTCTTAAGGCAGAGGGATGTTTAAAATAGCATTGCACAAATACGCTACGCCTGTAGTGTGTTTGTGCCCATCACTGAGAAGGAAGCAGTGCTGTGTGTTTTTTTGCTGTGCCAGTGGACCTGTTGGGGTGGTGGAGCTGGACACATGTCCTTGCAATGCCAGGCTGTTAGTTTCCTTTTTTCATTTTTTGGAGATATTTTTGCTGTTGAAGGGCACCACTTCATGTGAACTGCTGCTGTTGGCCTCTCTGACTCAATCAATAAAACATATCTACGGAAATTGCACACCCGGGCCTTCTGTTGCTATTAGCAATCCCATTTCACACACTGGCTTTGGAATCCAGCTTTATGGGATGCGTCTTTCCTTTACAGGCTGCAGTGTGCCTGTGTCAGCCGTTCTGCCCTTGGCTCACCAGGGGCTACATTGCCCCAGCCCCTCCGAAAGTGGCTGCGTCTGAGCTCCCCGGTGGGACCAGTGCTGTGGCCATCTCTCTGAAAGCCCTTGCAGGTAGGCTAGCCCAGTGTGCTTCCTTCCTATGTCAGGCCACTGGGTTAGGCACAATCTGGGCATTCTGGTGGGTTGTCTTCTACATCACACGTTTTAGATGGCTTCCTCACCACCTAGTGCTGGTGGAGCAGTAGTCTTTCTTTTCTTACCAATTGAATATTAACTTCTTCCGTGGATGAGGAGTATGTTGGCTGCTCAAGCCCAGAGAGTGAGCAAAAGAGGTGTTTGTAGAAACCAACTGATTCATGTGGAACATCAATCACTTTTATATCTAAATCTTGCCACATAATTGTTCTTAAATCCTTATTTTATTGCAGATTTATAGTTGTATCTAGCTTACAGATGATTTACATAGGAAGCAGAGGTGAAGGAAGAAGCCGGTTCCCACCTTTCCTCATTAGTTTCACATGTCTGAGTCTGTTGGGATCTTTTCCTTTCCCTCACTAGTCTGTCGTATTTCCCACATCGAGCAGCGGTTGGGGTCCTGCTTGGTGCCCAGTTACTGAATGGTTCATTAGGTTTTTTGCCAGCACTCACATCTGGTGTGGAAATATGGACAGGCTGATTAAAAACAAGCAGCAGTCTCAATTAGAGTCTGGGATGCTTCTGCAGCAAGCTGCAGTTTTATGACTGGGGAAATATCCTAAATCCTGGAGGAGGTTGTATGAATGCTACGGAGGCCTTTGACGCATCAACTAGAGTAGTTAGAGCTGAATAGCAAACATTAATTACAAATGTCAGACAGAAGTTGCACAGTGAGGAATCATATGAAATTAAGGCTTTGATTTAGCAAGCTCCTTTTATTCCCCATATGCCAAAGAATAAGATTTGCTTTAACTCATGAATTTATAAATTGTTCTACCAATTTCTTTTTAAAACATTGTCTGGTTTCTAGAAGAGAACAGAATATTAACAAGGAAAAATTACTGTGCCATGAACCATTTAGAGTTTCATCAAGAACTCTGCGAAAGCAATCAGCTGATGATAAAGTTTGGACACTAAATTACAAAGAGTGTGATTTAGAAAAGTAGTTGTATTAACATCGAGAGAAATTGCCTCAACGGCAGGCTTTTCCAACACGCACTTGTCACAGCTCTGAGTGTGCCCTGATGAGTTTCCCGCTGTGCTGGCAGAGGTGCATGAGGACAACCTGTTGCAGAGCCTCAGGTTTTTACTTCAAAGGCCGTTTCTGCACGTTCCCAGTGCCAGAGCCAATGAAGCAGCTGACGTGGATGGGGTGCAGTGTGGTTGTGTGTTGCATTTGCTAGTGCTTTTGGAGAGAAACTGTTAGCGGTCAACTGGCTGCTAGAAGATGGGTTCCTTTTGCTCCAAAGGAAGGGGGAACTTCACAAAAGAATTACTTTTTGATCAGCTTCAGTCAACACAGATACTGGAAGATTTAGACGTGTTTTCCTCTCTGTTTCAGCAAAGAAACTGTTTAATTCAGAGGATGGTAGAATTTGACCCCAAAGTCTCATTTATGATGCAGCTCCTGGACTTCAGAGGCTGTGATGTGCTGGGGTCTTTTTAAATGCAGGACTCCCGTAGCCCTGTTTGTGGATAGCAGCCTTGCGAAGCTGTCTTTCACAGACGGCATTTGGAAAATAGGGACTTGAAACGGGGGTGTTTTCTTGTCAAGGAGAGCACTGAAAGCAGCAGAGTTGAATGTTTCTGCTGAAGTAAAGGGGCATGGGGCTGAATGTAGTATAAACACCAGTGGAAGAACGGTGCATCAGCCATCATATTTGGACAAGTGAATGACAAGATCATAAAGCAAACGCAAGAAAAATATCTTCTGGCACGTATGACAGTAGTAGGTTCAGGAATGCTTGTGCTTGATAACACAAGGTGCTGACAGCGTGGTGAATTGGACCAGAGACAACAGCTGACTGGATGAATAAAAGCAAAGGGAGAATAGCCGGGGCCTTCACAGCATGTGGGAATCATTGATGTAATTCCCAGCATGGGGCAGAAGAAGATAAAAGTATTTTCCATTGTCTTGGTAGTACACTGTTCATGTGAGGCTTAGATAGCACTTGTCAAGTGCTTTCAACATGAAAAACACTAAACGAGCTCTTAGTATTAACAGCACCTTGCATTAATCCTTAGGATGAAAGTAGCAGTAATTAACTGCTAACAAATTAAAAAATAATGAGAGCAATAGTAATAGCCACAGGTCAGTGTACACTGAAAATTCGAAGATTTTCTTCCTCTGTGAGCTGCAGAGACTCACTTGAGGGTCTGCCTGCTCAGGTATTCTCAGTTTGGGCTGGGACTGTGCAATTAGGGGTGACATCCATTTTGGCTCACAGCTGGCAATTAACTAATTTTTCCATTGACTATAAAGGAAAGTGTATGCCATGCTTCTAAAGTGATTGGTGGTGGTTGTCTGAGGAAGAAGATATGAAGTAGTGACTGCTGTTGGGTCTGGCAGCCTGACTCTGGCTTCACACTCCTGTTGGTTGCATATGAATTTTGTGGGGTTTTTAATCTGCACCATTCTAAGTAGAGAAAGAGTAGCTGAACAATTCTTCAGAAATCTTCAGGTTTTTTCCTCCAGCATCACTGAAATTTAGCCTTCATCTGGGGAAGCATTAAAGTATACGTTTGAATTTAACAAACACAAATGGCTTTCTGGATCAGGGTCTTTTAGCAGGGTCTGTGGCTTCATGCAGCTCTTTTGGCACAAGTGAGCAGCCTGTGAAAAGAAGAGAATTGATGAATAGGTTGAGCTGTTTGAACTGGAGATGGGAATTCAGGAAATAAAATAATGGAATTTATGCTGGACAATATCATCATGGTATCTAGCAAGGTTGTACGCCAGTACCACTGCTGACCCATGAGAGATGTGAGCCTGTTCATGAATCATAGGAGACATTGAGGTAAGAGGAAAAAATAACAATATTTTGAGGTCCTCAGCCAGAAGAGGCTGAAGAACTCTGAAAATGCCTTATATGAGTTAATTCATGAAGCTCTATATCATTTACATGGGGAGCAGGCAAGTACTGTCTCCTTTTTATACATCAGGAATTTGAGAAACAAGGAAAGTAATCATTCTGCTTGAGCTTTTGAAACAACCCAAGGAAGAATATATACATTTTCTGCTGCAGTTATTTGTTAGCTATGCAGCAGGATATGGAAAGATGTGGAATATAGTTCCAGAGCCAACACTTCAGCTGCGCATGTGTAAGGGTAAGTGTGAGGACCATATGCCTGAGGTAAACCTTAGGAGAACTAGAAAAGTAATAACAGAAGTATCAAACTTTGCTTCTCATATCAGCACTAAGCCTGGGATGTATTTATTTTCCAATGTGTCTGTATAGCACAGACCTACTGTGCTACAGACCTGTCTTCCCAAGTAATGTAAATGTAAACTTCAGAGCTGATAGAAACATAAACAACTTTGGGGATTATAATGCCATAAAACGTTTTTGCTGATTCTTGTTCCTTTTTCATTTCCTTCCTGGCAGTTTCTGAAGTGTATGCATCTTTCAAAGGGATTGGGGAGAAAAGCTTTGAACTAGCTAGGAAACTTTGTGCCTGCATCCAAAATGTCAGTGATGCGCTGGGAGATCGGCAGTCTCCACAGCAGCAGCCGCCACAGCCGGGGTGGAAGACTTGGAGGCGGTTTGGTGGAAGAAGTCAGGTAAATCATGAACTCCTGGCAGAAGGGCAGTTGCCCTTAGCATCTGGGGACGTTCAGCGTGACAGGCGGGTTGTGGCTGGGATGAGCTCGATGCCGTTCCAGAAGAGAAGGGCGGGCCGGCCTGCGCCAGCGGCAGCCTGGGGCTCCCCATGAGGTGAGGTGAGGTGAGGTGAGGGCTCTCCTCAGGCCTGCGTGGCTGCTGTGGTGGTAGGCCTTGTGGCTAGAGCCCTGCAGGGCCCAGCAGTGCTTGTAACCAGCTCTGCTTCATGGGCTGGCCTCCCCCTGCAACTTCCACACCTCCTTTTTATATCTGAGGGTGTAAACATTAAGGCTAATCCACTTGCAGATTGGACAACGCCGACTCCAGCTTTTCATCCTTTAAACCTAGGGAGAGCCGCAGACGTGGCAGCGCTACTTACCTGGGGCCTGCTTGGCGTCCTGCAGCAGGTAAGGTGGGCAGCAAAGAGGGAACTGTGAGGAGGGATGTTTGAGTTATGTTAGCATTGACCTCTGAGGTTTTATTTCCAGTCTAGAGATGAGCTTGTTGTGTGGTGTTTTATTTTCCTGGTGGGGGTGGTTCAGTACAACGCAGACATGTAGCAGAGACCTCGGGCTCTGGTGCTGGCCCTCCCGTGAGCCTGCTTTGGTTGCGGCACTTTCTCAGTTGCCCTAAAAGAGATGGTAAAACTTCATAAAATAATTGCCTTTGATTGTGAAAATCCTTCTCTCTCTCTCTTGGTAAATTCTCATTGCTCCCAGCATTTTTGCAGTAGTAAATAGCAATATACAAAGAAGTATCCCTCTTATCTTCCCATTGATTTTTTTCCTTGTATTAGCCATAGAGCTTCTGCTCCATGCTGGATGTGAGCGCAGGCAGGGCCTGCTAGGGGCAGTGCTGGGTACCCGGCTCCAGCTCTGCAGGAGCACAGCTGTCCTGGGCAGGCTCAGTCAGCCTCCAGTGCTCTCATGCAGTTACAGATGCCAGAAATTTTAACAGCTTTATCCCTTTTTGCTCTCGTGGAATTAAATTGAGGTCCTTGCTCAGTCACATGTTAGCCACTCAGGGGAGCTTTGATTCAGCAGTGCCTGGAAGCATTGGCACGTGAGAGAGATGACATGTGGAAGGAGAGGAGTAGAAAAACCATTTTTGCCTCATGCTTGATTTTTTGAATCTTAAAAGTATTTTTTTTCTGGTGGTGTAATACATTTCTGAATTAAGGTTTCCTTCAGACCTCACTGACTTCTGTGAATGAGGAGAGATTTATTGGCGAGTTTGAAAATCTGCTGCCATATACTGCTGGGCCTGGAGCAGAAACATCTGCTGTTGTACTTTTTTTTTTTTAATAGCTGGGGGCTTCTATTTTTAACCAGTTAGTGCATCCTCAGATTTATTCCTCACTTGTCCATAACCACCCATTGCAAAAAATGGCAGTGAAAGTTCATAAAGAAAAAGGAATCAAGCTAATTTCTAACAATAATGAGTAATAAAAAAAAATCAAATGAATAATAATTATAAAAAAAGAGGCAAACCAAAGTTATGTGTTATTGAAAGGTTTCTGGCTTTTTCTGTGCTCTGAGAAATGGTCCCACTTTGCAGCTGCAGTGCTGTTTCATGGATCTGACCCTGACCCGCTCTGCTCATGGCCAAAAGGCTGGATGTGTGCATGAGCTCAGGTATTACCAGGTTAAATTCACCTGGCAGAAAAAGGCACCACAAATCTCCTCTCAGGAACAGAACAAGCATTCACAGTGGCATCCTTGTTGAGCTGGTCGTACATTTTTAGTTAGATGGCTGGTACTTTGTTTTTATATTAGTCTACCTATGCACCTGTATAGCTCTCTTATGTATATGGGATGTTACTGCATCCACTGAGTTGAACCGTATGTTTCTATGAAAGTCTGGAGAGTCCTACAGATCTTACATGTATGGCTATCTGATAAATAGCGGCTGATTCATAAAACGCATTCCCCAAAGTAGCCTTGAGTGAGATCAATATGAACTAGCTCTGATTTATTAAAGGCTGCTAAACAAGTATGGTGTTCTGGGCTCCAAAATAGTATTTTTAAACAGTACTCAAGTGCTGATTTTAGTCTGCCCCAATGGCCTTTGAGGAGCCATAGAAGTAAAAACAAAATTCATATCCAGGAGTTCAGAATACCTCTGTCAGTGTTCATTTGGGAACCATCTCAACTATACACACAGCCAGAATAGGCACAGCTTTTTTTTTTTTTTTTTTAAATTGCAATTCAGAATGAATGATATGAACAAAACCCTTTTCTCATCTCTTCCAACATTATGAAACTAGGTTTCACTCTAATCTATACCAGCTCTTTCTTTAGATGGCCAGAATAAAATGGAATTTAAACTGCTGATAACACATTCACAAGGAGGATTGTGAGTTTCTTAGGAAAAAAAAATCGATGCTTACATGCTTTATTGTCCTTTATAAGTGAAACTCAATCATTTGGCTCATCTGAGAAGTTCCTTTATGCTGTGCTTGTACCTTAGGTCATTGAAATTTAGGTGTGACTGTCTTGTATCTTCTGTGCAGTAATATGCTAGGGTGTCAGTCAGTCAATCCCTTTGCTCTGTTTAAACTGAAATACTATTTCTTCTGAAAACAAAAGATTAGAGAAAGATTGTCAAAACTATCAAAGATTTCTTGAAAACAAGACTCAAAAAAGCGTATTTATTTTCTGTTTTCAGTGTACACATTAACATCCTATAAGAGCTCAGGTACATACAGTTTTACCGTGTGTGAACTAATTTAGATTTACTTGACAAGTTACGTGTACAGCTGTCCTGTCATTATAGGATTCATATTATAAAAAGATACTTTATCCGTCTCCTGTGTTCTTATTTTTAACGGATCCTTTGACTTGCAATAGTTTTTTTAATTTCATCTACAAAAAATACCCAGTATGACTTAAAAAGAGAGATTTCTATCTTTCTAGTAGCAGTTACCTCAAATTATTTTCTATAAAAAGCTTTATTTTTTTAACATCTGTGAGCATCCTGCATTCCTTGGAAGATATAAGTAATTAATATTGTGCTGTAGCCAGTTTATGATTGCTTTTGTACTTGCACATACTTCCTCAGATGCCTTACCAGTTAAAGTACAAGCAAAAGGCCTACAATTAAATTATGTAGTCATTTGTTTCCTATTAATTAGGTTTTGTCCAATTCTCTGTTCTAATTTTATTAGCACCTGTGTATATTTTCTAGTCTCAGTTACTTAATCTAGTCAATCTGTCCTTGGAAATGTTGCTTTTTCATCAAGTTACCATACCTGGATAATTAAAAATAAAAGCATGTCATCACCCCAATAATCTTTATTTAGTTGCCCCCCACTCTGCTGTAGTCAGTCACTGGGGGACCTCTGCTCTGTGCTTCTGAGTACTGCAGAGGGATCTGAGTGATTCCTGTGAGCATAATGCACCCTCAGAGCATTCCGTTTGGTTGAGCAATATTCAAGCAGATAAATCTGCCCAGTCCCTGGCCTAGTCCAGCACGTCTCCCAAAGACCTGGAGTGGGCCAGGCGATGCATAAGGAAACAGATTTTGGAAGAGCAATACCCAGTTCTCAATTTTAAGTGGAATCTTGATAGCATCAAAATAACTTCAGATATGAAATACAGTGCAAATTACATTTTTATGCAATAAATCCTGAGACTAACAACATAAAATTAAAGTTCGGATTCTGCAGGATCTCCAGGCTGTCCAGGATACCTTGTGAATATCTTATGTCCTGGTAAGGTGCACTTGTTCAGTCAAACCCTTCAGAAACAGAGTAGGTATTTTTCCAGTGGATGAAAAGAAATATCAGCCTTTATTTTGCCTTTATTATCAACCATTCAAATATATTTACAGAGGATTTTACCAGGGGTTTTAAGTCTATTCTGCTTTTTCTTGAGGAATTAGAATTGGCATTAGGACTGGTGCGCATGTTTTCATGACGTAGATCGTGTAGTTTCCATAAATATGTGCTCATACTCTTTATTCTCTTTGCTTATGCATATATTCTAAATGAAACTGCTACTGTTTGGGATATCTCTTTCTAATTATTTGATGTATGTGAAATCAATTATTGTAGAAAGAAACTACAATTGATGTTTCAAAAAATGGCATCTTGCTAGTCCCACCAGTCTCGAACACAAATTTTCCTTCGTCATGCTGATAGCATTTTGGTCTTGACTGGCTGGAAGAAACTACTGCAGTCGGAACCAGTAAATGCTGGGTTTGTAGCAGAGGTGAATAAATGCATTCAGAGTATTTGTGCAACATGGATCTGTTAAGACATATTTTATTATTGTTGTATAACGTGCCCATATTTAAGCTTCCTTAAATGAAGAGTGGATAAAACATATTTTTCTTTCCAGTAAGAAAAGGATTTTGAGAAAATTGGCCTTGCAAGGTTAGACAATATGTCCTAGCTGTAGAATCTGAACCCAAATGGAGTTTACCAGAATACAGTAAGTGGTGAAGAAGAAACTAAAAGAAAACAATTTTGCTTGAGTGATTGGAGCTTATATAAGAAAAGAAAGCAGGAAAGATTAGTTTTATAAGGTTGGCTTGAAGCAACATAAAGCAAGTAGAAACTTTTGGGTTGCAGGCACACAGGGAGATCTAACGACCCTGAAAAGCTGAAGACGCAGCCTGTGTTTGTAATGCAGTATTTATAATTAATGTGGAAATGGTTATCATCCCCTTCACCTGCCCTCATTGCACCAGGAAGATAAAAATAAATTGTGCATTGCTTAAACTCTTCATTGACAGGATAAACATTTCTTGGAGCTGTTTAAAGCCTCCAATCTAAAAGTATATCATCATGGGACTCGAACATCAATTGGCAAAAGCTGTTCGTATGATTAAATTATAAGTCTAAAAATCCCATATGAATAGAATACCTTGTGGAGGAAGCCAGCGAGAATGAAAATATATATTTTGTATTAAAGATAATGTATAAGAAGCCATGGATCTCTCTGGTTAGTTGAGCACAGAAGCTAAATCACAACTGATTATTTTTGTATTGAGTGTAAGTTGCACCTACGAGACCTCTCCTTGACAGCAAGCTTATTGTTTTCAGTGCTACAGTAAATCACATTAGAAAACCCCTTCTGCCCATAGGAGAAGTTTCCAAATAATCTGTTAGCTGCCGTGCTCCCTGCAATCCCATTTAGGTGGGAAAGAATGTAGAATCCCAAGAGGAAGGTCTTGATCAAGGTCAGGTATGAAATCTGGTGTCTGGATCTGCCTTTCCTCTAACCCGAACTGGTGCTGCATCAGGGAGGCAGTCCTCCCTCTGCTTTTCCCTGCCTGCTTCTCCATTGCACAGTAGAGCAGAAACGAAGTACATGCAGATTAGACATCCAAATGTACACTGCATCGTGTTATGCAGAGTCCTTGATTCACAGCTCTGTACTTCCATCAAACATAGGAATGTTGCTATACTTGCCTGTTGCTAGCACTCCACATAGACCTTCGTACTAGCCAGCTGCAAAATGAGGATGTGTATTGGTAGGCAATGACACAGTGAGTCGCAGTGCAAGTATTAGTCCTGTCCATCTGCAATACCTGTTGTTAGAAACTGAAGAAGTCCAGACTACTTCTTTGAATAGTGTGTTGTACATAAAACATTACTTCAAAGCTTTGGGATTTTATTTTATTTTTCCTGTCTGTTCTTTTACACTGGTGTCACGTTAGACTGGTATATCCTCAGAGGCTGAGCCAAAGGTCACCAACATCCGGAGTCCTTCCTTCGACTCCAGGTATCTTGATACTCTATTACTTTTTTAAATCACGCTATTCCTTGGACAGTGTTTGCTGATTACTGAAGTCAGAGAAGTAAGCAGTTGGGCTCGTTTTCTCCTGGCAGCTGAAGTTTTACCAGTTCTGCTTTTTATCTTTTATTTTCACCGAGGGATGCAGAAGAAACTGTTTTGTTTGTCTGTATAAGAAGAGTGTTATACTCATTAGCCTGGTTAGCAAATCCTCTCTCAGTGGTCCTGGGGAACAGGTAGTAAACCCTGGGCGTTTGAAACTCTGAGTCCATGCTTGGGCATTTTCTCTCCTCATGCTCCATGGAGAAATAGTAAAGACTTTCTGCCCAAACAGCTCTGACTTACTATATGGCCTGTGTCCTTGTTAGAAACTTAGACTGTTGGTTTGCATGTTTGCTTTTTTCTCTTAAATCTCTTTATCTTCATCTCCAGTTTGATTGCAAGTTTAGGTGGACATTCAGCAAAATGGTTACCGGTTACTTTTGGAGTTAGGCTGGCTAGAATGAGGGATGTAACCTGAGCCTCACCTTGCTGATGGAAACAATAGTTATTGTTAAGATAATTGTTTGTAACACTTTTGTGTCTCCACAACTACAGGTAATAGGCCATTATATCCCCTTTCTGTAGATAAGGGTTAATCATTACATCTGTAGACAGTTTTTTTTTAATTTATAACTCTTGAGGATAAACGACGTCTCTGATCTTTTAAATGCTGCTTCTGCCTAGTCAATGAATCGTTGAATTGGTGTTATTGTAATTAATAAGGATGCTATCTAATCCCTTTTTACCATAATATTCTTGTTTTGCATATGCTTTTCTGATAGTCTTCAAGCCAGCTTGTATCTTTATCCCACTTTCCGTGCTAGCCAAGCCAAATCGTCAGACAGCTGAAGCCATTCACATTGTCATTTTTTTTAGGAGGTAAAGTATAGTGCTAGTTCAGTGCCAGTGTTCCATGGTTTAAATGCAAAATGCCCTTCTGCTGGGGAGCTCTGTGGCAGTGGGAGGGAGCCAGCACAGGAGCCTCTCAAGGTGGTGCCGAGCAGGTCGAGCCTGAGGCTGATGATGTCTTTCTGAGCGTTTGCTGGGCTTTTCTTGGCCTCCTCTGGAAGGAAGCACGAAGAGTGAGGAAATGACTGGTCTGCTGCTACGGCCCAGTGCTAGAACAAAAAACTTTTTTTTGAGCAAAAAACTTTTGATCTTGGGAAAGATTTCTTTAGCTAATTTGCAATAAACACTGGTGTCAGGATTTGGTTTTTCATTGCTTATTTTTGAAACAACTGCAGAGAAAAGCAACATGTGTCATGGTATTCTTAACGTGCAGGCTTTGCCATCAAACTGATGAGCGTGTCACAGAAGGTTGTATTCCAAATGGCAAAAAATAATTTGGATGGAATAATACTAGAAGGTGTAAGAAAATTTCATATCCTATTTTTAATGGAAAAGGGAGAAAATTACCCAGCAAGATGTAGCAGCATCTGCTGCCTTCAGGCTGTTGCACAGTCACAGGGCCTCTGGGCTCTGGGGCAGCGAAATGGGGCTCAACACAATTAAAAGAGAGATGCTGCTGGGATCTGGAAACCTGGCAGTTGTGAGAATGGTTACCTGGATCCTTTGAAGGTCACACTTCCTAGAGCAGTTGTTCAGTACGTGCCAGCTCGTGAGCATGCAGCACACTGCTGAAATAATGCACATTCCGGTGTGGCTGCAGCCTGGATGACAGCAGTGATGCTGCCAGCCTGTCTCATGTTTGGCTTAGAGTTTGGATGTGTTGTACAGTGAAAGACTACAGGTTTATCATTGATCCATGGCCAGAGAACTTAGCTAAAATACAGTGAATGTGTTTTAATTCTCAGGACATCTTCTAATGAAATTTGAGACAGTGTTACCCTCTCAACTTACACCAGGTAGCAATGGAATTTGGATGTCTGTCTCTGGTTCTTAAGATCAGCTAGTGACTTCTGGAAAAATGGGTAACAAGACCCCTTAGGCATCACAGCAGTAATTTTAATGATGATTTACAATATTTTGTTATGTTTTTTAGAGCATGGCAAAGCATTAAGTGAATAGTGATGCCTCTGCGAGGTGACTAACATAATGAAATCTGAAAGGTTGAGAGGTCAGAAGAGTGAAACATCTTCTGAAAGCCTCTGAGATTTGTCAGAAAAATTCACTCTAGAATTTATGTTGATCTTTCATCACATGTAATTTGACTTATATAAGAAATTTAATTATTTAAAGTAAGTTCATTTAAAGTAAGTTCAGAGCCATCATATTAGATTGCTGCTTACGAATGGTGTTGTCTTTGGAGGAGGAACTGTCCTAGCCACACACATGCAAATACCTGTAGCAAACTGAAGAACTGGAGGGGGAGCAGTCTGGCAGGCAAAGAAAAGTGAGCATAAATAGCAAAGGGGCAAAGACTGAGAACACAAAAGTCAGGGAGCGAGGAATGGAATGGAGAATCCACTTGGAATGGAGAAACCACAGCAAACATCTTGGAGGCAGTCGCAGTAACTGCAGATTCCAGCAGACCTTGGCGGGACCGTAGCACTTCCTCGGACAGCTTCAGCACAGCTGGTAATTTGTAGAGGGGTTAACCTTTGTCAGAACATCAAAGAAAAGCCTAGAGGTAATTTTAAAGGCAAAAGAGAGTGAAGGGATGGCTGAGTCTTCAGCCCCGCAAGTTCCAAGGCTCATTTGCAATCAGTTCCTTTGATAAAATGGCTTTGGCACCCCTTGTTCCTCATGGTTCAGGCATCTCTGGTTTCTGCAGCTCTGCTCAGCCTAAATTTGTTTTTGAAACTGAACAGCACTCTGTGAATGTGGGGCATTACAGGCTCACCTGGTCACGGAAAGTCTTTCTGCTCCTGAACTTTCAGTCTGTATGCAAGTGTTAGTTTTGTAACCTTTTCTCAGCATCCTTGAGGGCTAAGAACTGAGAACTGAATTTCACAAGGAATTACATCAGTCTGGGTATCAAAGCTTCAACAACTGCCCCAAACAAAGTAGAACTTCTGATAAAACCTACACAGCAGAGATGACGTGCATGCCGTTTCACCATGAAAACTCACCATCCTGTTGTTCTGGGAAATGGATGGTACAGGCAGAAATAAATAGGGCATAATAAATACAGGTATCCTGCTTGGAGTCAGACTACCCTCAGTATATGCAGATATATTTCGAAACACCAAAATATGTTTATTTTAGATGAAAACACAATTAAAAGGAATGAAAAGTCCCTAAGCCAATGTAAAGTTTGAGCTGCAGTTAATCAGTTCTGACAGCAGACACTGCCCTCTTTCTCTGCACACAGGAAGAGCTCTCATGCAGATAGCCACCTGCACCACCAAATACAGGCAAATAGCACTGACAGCCTAATAAGCAAACCTTCATTTTATATGATAAAGCTGTTCTTGCATTTCAGGATAATATATTTTTTTAATGATGTCAACTTGGAAACTTTTCAAAACTCTGGTCTGAATTTTTAAAGCTTTTTGCAGGCAACAGCCTTCAAAAAGAGTTGCTTATAAGGAACTGGGGAGCTCCGTTTTTATGTCCTAATTTCTTCGGTAAGCTGGAAAATCTGTGAACTTTGAGGTTTCTCTAGGGGGACCTCAGGTGCTTGCAGAGCATTTGGGGCTCCCAAATACCTGGCAGACATGAAATGTCTTCCAAGCACAATGTGCTCGTCTGCCTTGCACAATGCTGGGAGGGTCCAGCCCTTCCTCCCTTTGCTTGTCTGCAAAGCAGAGAGGTGGCAGAGGGGGAGGCTGAGGGGTCTCCAGCACACCAGGCACGGCCAGGGAAGGGGCTGTGAGCACAGAGCTTGTTCTCCCTGCTTTTGGGAGTAGTGAACAGTGTGTCTGCAGGGAGCAGTGTGTGCTGCGGGGAGCACGCGTGTCCCCCCAGGCACTGCAGGTGCAGCCTTGCTTCCCACCTGCACTCCTCTGTAGTGTCAGCTCTCAAAGGAGAGCTTTTCACCATTGTCAAGGGCTTGAAGATTATCTGCTGAAACATGGTTGAGCTGGGAAAGGTCTTCATGGGTAGATTTGCATGTGCGTATTGTTGATGACTTGCCTGGGAAGTGTTTCTCTCGGTAGCCGCTGTGACCTATGGGGTCATATGTGGTCTGTAATCTCTAACTTCCCGTGCCATGATCTCCCAGAAAGCAGTTTCCTTGCTATTCCCATGCAGAGCTGTTGTGCTTTGTTCCCTTTTGCAGTCCCCCCCCTAAGTGGCACTCACCCTGGCAAGACACTCACATGATTTTTGTGTCTCTAGTCATTAGCCTTTGTTATTGGTGATACAAGTAATAATAATAATAATAATAAATTCTTTAATCCTCATAGATCTTCAGCCCCCAGACAGTCCGTCTTACCCTAGCAGGTAAAGTTTAGCTGTACATAAACCATTTGATCGGTGTGGGGTCAGAGGTCTTCAGGCACAGAGATTCTGGGAGGTGAAATGATGGGGTGGTTTCTGCGCTGTGTTAGTTCCCAGGAGCTCCTTGCCACGTGCCCACTGCTGTCCCAGCCCCTCTGACAGACTCGTGGAGATGGGGATTTTGTGTCGGATGAGCTGGGGGCAGGCCTGTGCCCGGCCACCCCAGCTGCCGTGCTTCTGCATGGCCACAGAATCGGTCCTTGGTTGACAGACTCATCGTGCATCACGTCTGGTTGCTGTGAGGCTGGCTTGTGGAGAGACCTGGTGCTGTGAATAAGCACTTCACCTGCTCCCTTAATGATGAATTTCTTTGGTGTCAGATCTATCAGCAGAAGCTTTCCCTGTCCAGACCATTTACCCTTGCATGCCGTTTCTATAGAGACGTCGCCTGCAGCAACATCAGAGCCAGGAGCCTACCAAGGAGTTAACTCCTTGGGCCCACCACAAATGTTCCCGGGTTTCACCACAAGGTTTGTGTCCAACCAGGAGATGAGAACTGTGCGCAGGGCCTTAATTCCACACAAATCCGGATGTTTAGTGCTGCCCTTTGGCTGGTGCCAGGTGGGGATTTGTATATGACCCTAGTACCTCTGTGGAGGCATATCAGGGCTTGATGTCAGTGAATGTTTTACCCAGCTAAACCTGTGTGTCATCAGAGCAGCAACTCTCCATTTCAGGATTCTTGGCTTGCACTGCATCTGTGGCTCTGTTACCAGGGATCGCCTTCTTTTCCCTTCTATTATTTGTTCCCCTCCCTCTTTTTTTTTTTCTTTTGAAACCATTTATAAAGCTGTTTCCACTACTTTTCAGAATATTCTGAGCTTGAAACAATTACCTTTTCTTTGGAGTAGGACTTTTGGCCTCATAAAAACAAAATTGGGCCCAAGGAATTTATCCTTTCCAAACAGAAACCAAGGAGAATGACCAATTGCTTTCAGGGTTTTGTGTTGCAGCAGAAGAAAAGATCCTCCACTATAGAGATCCCATTTATTATTAGGCTAATAACAGCTTATTTTCAAATTTGTGTGCACTTGTGTCCTGTCACACAATTGGGTCTCTTTTTCACAGGCAGGTGTTTGGTACTCATTACTTAGACAAACAGACATATTAAGGCTTCGAGTGACTGCCCGTCCTTCTCCAGAGAGTGGTACAAAATGTGAGCAACGCCTGAAATAGCGACATGGGAAACAGGTACCACTAGCACCTGACAGGAGGTAACTGAGGGGCTACGAGAGCGCCTGTGAAAAATGCACATGCTCTGCGTTGCCTGGCTGTGTGAGTCTGGAATAAAAGCACCGCAGAGCTTTTACATGGATTGATGTTGCCGTTTGCTGTAATTTCTAGCACCTCTTTCATCAAATTAATAGCTGGAGCTTTTCCTAATGTTCTCCTCCAGGAAAAACAAACAAACAAACAGCCACCCTTATCTCTGCATCTGCACGAGGCTGCTGGGGAGAAAGAGCGCCTTGCGTTCAGAAAGCAAGGAAGGCGACTGGAGGGAGGAGATGCCACCCGGAGGTAAACCTTACGGCTCAGATAGTCAACAGGAGGCCTGAGTTTGGCAGTCTGAATTCACCGCTCTGACTGCACTTACCTAAGGCCACCCCGGGGCTTTGTGTAAGTGCCAGGCTCTGCCCTGCAGTGCAGGTCTCAGTGAGGGGAATGTGAGACAGGAGGGAGGTGGGCAGGCAGCTTCACAGCTGCGTGCTTGGTGCTGAGCCCTGGCGCTTGCTGCAGTGCTTCCTGGGGACAGACTCTGGAGGGGAAGTTCGAATTCCAGGCGATGCTTAAATCAGTTTATAAGCAGAAAAGGTCAGAGACTGCAGTTCTGTAGCCATGAAGAACGTATTACTGTAACCCAGGTCTGGCTTCCTGGAAGCACAGGTAGAGGGCTGCTACTGAGCCCGGGATCTTTCTTCTTTTAGTATCATGTGCTGTGCAGGATTTTGTGAGAACAGCACTTGAGGGAGACTTGACATAAGAGAATGTGTCTCATGAACACGGAGTTGAGGTCAAGAGTAAAATTTTTCAGTGTATAGAGGGGGCACGAGAGGATGTAGTGGCTGCTGAAGCAGCTGGCTGCCATTATAAATGAGGCTTCATAAAAAGCTATAAAACCAATTACCCATTCCCCAAACACAGAACACAAGTCTAGGATCAACTATTCCTCCAGATTGTGCTCTTGTTACAGCAACATAAAAGCAAGGAGCAGTCTGGAGAGGCAGCCTGCTGCTAGCACACGGGGCTGGAAGCACACCCAGGCCAGGGCTGCTGCGTTTGGGGCTGCGTCGATGGAAAGACAGGCTTAGTCCATCAGGGTAGGGGTGGTGTTCTTGAGTCCTAGGGCAAGGGCTGGATCCTTCTTGGTGGAATAGCAGCAAATCTCTGTTGCTGCTGTTCTCTGCCTGGTACAGATATGCTGCAAGTCTTTCTTTATGGAAACTCGTGCCTAGAGAGTATTGAAGGAGTCTGGGAGGTGCACCAGGCTTCACTAAGGCTGCTTGAGGCAAGGGTGCCTCATCCCTTTTCTAATTCTTCTGCCCCCCCAGCTGCTTGTCCTCCCCTTGGCTAGGCACAGTCCTGTCTGCTGCTGAGAGCTGCAAAGAGAAGAGGGAGTCGATGTGTGGATGGGCAAGTTCCCTTTCTGATTTAAAACTCCCTGGGAGTTTTCTGCTCCGAGCCCTGACAGCTGCAGTGGCGGGGCTGGGACTGCTGGGTCTGCACATCTGGGACTCCAGCACATGCCCAGCTCGTGTGCTGGCGGGGCAGCCACACCGGTACATCAGAACTGATGCTGGCTGACCTAGATCCATCACAGTGTCTTTTCGCTCAGCAGGGAATGCTTTGACTCCTAATGTGTTTATTCCAGGAGCCTATAGCAGCTGTCCTGTGGCTCTCTGATCAGCTGGGACATCACATCGCACTTAGAAGAGTAAGGGATTGATCTCTAGTCCATAGGCTTGTATCCCCCAAGACTCTGCAGAAATCTAGGAGTGTAATTATGAACAGAATTTGATACCTAAAAATCAAGTTTTATTTGGAAGTAGAAATTTGCAATGTTTTGCCTCCCTCTGTATGTGTAAAATGTAATATTAGTGCAATACCCTGAAATACATTCAGTATGTGTAACCTGTTAAGGACCATTTTGAAAGTTGTTTGCAGGGTGACACGGCTGCTCTTCGTGGCAGTGCTCTCTGTTACAGGTACAGTGACCATTCCTACAAACTGCTCTCTCAGTATTCCCTATTTATGGGAGAGCACAGCCTCCAACTAATCAGCCACTGCTCTTAATTACACTACCTGTCGTGTGAGAATCTGAAAAACCATTTGTGGCATTGGCTTTAATACCATAGCTTCTTTAAATTATGACATGAGAGAATAATCTGGATGAATATTTCAGGTTTGGAGACACGATATGTTTTATTACAGCTTCTGGCAACACAGCCTTTCGTGCAGATTAAATGCACTTGTGCATGCAAGCAGCCACAGCACAGCAACACCCCGGTTGTGAAGGGCTGACCAGACCATGGCTCGTTCCCCTGTGTCCTGTTCTGAGTGTGAGATACAGATATGTGAGGTACGTAGGTATGGGAATGTTGCAGAGCTGTCAGGGGCTGGCTTTGCACACAGCCAGTACCTGGCAGCTTCCTAGCATAGAGGTACGTCCTCAGCAAGGGATGTTCTGTGTTTAAACTTGAGGGTGAAGCATATCAGAAATAATGAAGATTACCTGAGATGGCTGTCTTGGTAATCAGTGCTAATTCCCAAATCAGGTATTGAAATATTTTAAAACACTTAAAGCTAATCAAATGCTTCTCTACTTTGCTGAAAAACCCATCTTTGAACACACAGGCAAAAAATGTGATTGGTTTTATTTCCATCAGCTCTCTCTAATACATAATGGGATGAATGGTAATGTTACTGCTAAGGCCCTAATATCACTATTTTAATGTACAATTATTTCTAAAGATCTGACTGCTTATTTCAGAGCCTTGCCGCAGGTTGCTGCATTTATCGTCTCGTCCCTAGCTTTACTGCTCAAGTTGCTGTGATGTTTTCTACCACATTGGTTCCTACATTTAGAAGCCTGAGCCTGCCTCCTGTTAAAGCGTAGATATACTGCTTCATTTCCGAGCAGAGCAAAGTGACCTGAAATTTGATGAAATGTCACTCATCCTTGAAAACTGAAAATGGTTTACACACGTTTTGGTTTTAGATGGAGATATAATTGTGTGTGCACTCTGGCTCTGTCTGTATAAATCCAGGAATTCAGGATAGGCTTAGGGACCTGCATAAAGGGGAAACAATGAAAAGCAGGGCCATGCAAACTGCTGAACGTTGTGTGGCTTCCCATTCTGAGAGGAGAATAAAGCCCTCGTGGGGCTGAGGGTTACCTTATGCTTGGAGGACATTATGTGTGTTGCCAAGATCACTAGGCATAAGGCAAGGGTGAGGGACAGTTTCCAGGAAAGCAGGAGCTGCAGGACCAGTGGATTCCTGAATATTGCAATGTTAGCCAATTTAAATTGAGGCTCCTTTCAAACAGCATGCAGGTCTGTTCTCTCATGTATGGATTTTGACACCGTACAGAAAACTAATTCAAACAAAATCAGTTTTCAGTTTGTCGTCAGAAGAAACAGGTCTTGTAGGACTGGGTTCCTGCATGTCGCGAAGATAGAGGCTTGCACCAGCCTGCACGGAGGAGTCTCTGTTCATTTGTGTTGTTTCAAGTCCAAGCACGGTAATTAAAGCTGAGATTAGGACTGGGCATTAGGCGTTTGTTACACAGGAAACGGCACTTGCCTATAGTAGTTACAGTTAATGATATGTTGGGGAATCTGAGAAGCTTGGGCATAGCTAATGGGGCTTGGGAAGCCAGCTCAGGGCAGTGTCTTGGAGCAGGACTCACTGGCCCAAGGCTTCCTGCCCTCGAGGCAACGCACACTGCGGCTGCTTGGTGCTAAATTAAACTTCCACTTCAGGTGCCACGGCTCCATGTTTAGTGGCAGCAAATGCATGGGGTCTTTAGTAGAGCACAGTCGGAGATTTGGTGTTAGCCATGACGTGGTGTTGTCTCGATCTGCTGCCAGGCTCATTATTTGGTGAGCAATTGGTGCAGTTACTGGGGTGAGTTCACGCTCAGCAAGGGAGATGGCTGAAAGTAACAGGAGCCACCAAACGCTGGAGCAGAGTTTGACTGTCTCCTCCTATGGAGCTGGATGGCAGCTAAGGATGATTTGGTTCTTGGCCGTGTCCCCAGGACAAGGTGATTTTAGGCAGTTTGGCCTACTTTGTATAAGGTTCCTGTCTGTGTAAGCAGGGTTAATGCAACAGGTGGCTAGAAGGCTCGGTAGAGAAGCAGAGACGTTTTTAGAAGGATGAGTCACTGGTGCATACACGCTTTCCTTCTAGAAATGAATTTCTGGGAAGCTTTCTCAAATATTCTGGAAGAAATAATGTCTAATGACTTCTGTTATATACCTGCTTTGTGTTCAGCTTTACATTCCGAGCTGCTCTGGCTTTGTTTTTGTGAGCATACCCAAGGTTTAAGAGGTAGTTTTATGTAGCATTTATTTGCTTTCTGTGTGCAGTCTATTTTCAATGGATATATTCTGCGGAAGAAAATTTACATTTTTTTCTTCTGCTAGGAAAACAGAAGTGTATTTAATGAATAAATATTCTCTATTATCTTTTTTTAAAGAAAGTTTACAACTCTTGTTTTCAGTCAGGAAAAGATAGAGGACCCTATGGCTCTAGTCTTTAGCATTACTTGCCGACTATAACTTTTATTTCAGTAGCTACTCCAGTTTACATCAGATGAGCATGTGGCCTATAATAAATTTCAGTTTTAATACTAATGGCAGACAGTATAAAACCAGTAAAGAATTACATCTAAACAGCATTATGCAGAGGAACTATGAATAATAGAAAAGGGCAACTAAAAAGAGAGTTAACCCATTCCTTTTCTCTCTAATCATATTTCAGTGTTTCTAAATGGGAAGCCTCTTAAAATCTATTTACAGAATATTAAATGTCAGTCGGAAGGAGGTAATTTGCATTACAAATGATTGCTGTTCAGAATTTCAGCTGTACACATATGCTTTATACTAGTAGCACTGTAGCCCTCGCTTCATGGCTGTTGCAGAAGTTCTTAAATGAGCAAAAAGAGCAGTGGGTCCTACAAAAGATTAACTCGTGGTGAGCATGAAATACTTAATTTCTACCCTTTGCATATATATTAACATACCTTTTACTACTATGCCATTTTTTCTGTATTAAATTTCCATTTGTTGGAGACCCATTACACACATTTTCTGAGTGAGAGAAGCAGAGGAACAGAAGGGGAGAAGGTTTTCAAGGCATTCACCGCATTAACCTCTCCTTTATTTATTTAAATTAAAAGCTTCCTGCTCTCTAGGCTTTAGGTTTATTATTTGGAGTTATGAAAGTGATATCTTATAATCAGATACCACGTAGGCATAACAAAGTGTAGTTTTCTCACAAGTACTTAATAGATAACTATTGCTCTTCTTGCCTTTCTTTAAGGCATTTCTCTAGGATAATGAATCGCCTTTCCCCCTTTATAAAGGACAAGTTTGTGGAAAGGCTGCTCTGGCAATATTCACAAATAGTTTCTTAGTGCTTCTTCATTGTGTCTGACCTTTAGTGTCAATTTTTGTTCTTTCAGAATTTCCATGATATTTGTCTGAAAACACCAGGTTTGATTAAAAAAAAAAAAAAAGTTTGGTTTTCATCAGGGGTCTGAGGGTCTGCTTGGCAAGCTTATTTTACAGCAGTTCTTATGTAGGAATAGTTCTGTATGCTTGGAGTAGACTTGCCAAGACATAATATGGATATTTTAAATAACAGTAAGAGGAAAACATGTACTTGTAGATGCTCAGATATGAGATTTTTGCTAGTTACCAGAAAATAATACCTGTATATATAAATTATGTTGTTTTCTCTCTTCTTATTCCAGTTTAAGAATTTGTAGTTCCTCTTTGTCTGTTTTTCATGCTTCAAAGATGCCATAAAAAAAAAAAAAGTAACAGCATGCGGTATGAGTTTTCATACCACAGGGAAGGAGCTCGTGTGTGTTTCCTAACGGGCCTCATAAATACCTCTCATTACTCCAGAGTCTACATCGGTGTGGATGATTATGAAATGATGATGATGCTTCATCAGTGTCATTCAGATTAGGTGCTGGAGATGTGGTGCTGCAGAGCCCACGGCTGACTCATTAGCCCAGTTTCCACCCAGCTCTGTTATCATCTGCCTTCTGCACCTTTGGGACACCTGGGCTGAGCTCCCTCCTGTGCAATAGAGGTACTGTGTGACCTTGGGTGAGAGGTTTTTCCAAAGCAGTTGCTTACTTTTGCATGTACAAATTATTGCAGTAAATTTGTTTATCTCCATTTAATTATTTTTTTGCAATGCTGATAACCTGCGGCTTCCGGTGATTCAGCTGGACTTGGGTGGAATTGGTGCTTCTATAGGATGAGGCTTCAGCTCCAGCTGGGCTCTCAAACACAGGAGCACCACAAAATTGAGTAGCCAAGTTGCAAATGTTGTTGCTTCATACAATGCCTTGCTTTCCCAAACCCACAGATGCGGTAACAATTCCTTTGAAAGTACTTTCAGAGTACATCATTATTAAGATTGTTACGAAATCTCAGCTGCATTATTTCTCCATACTGGTTTTGGGATCAGGCCCTATTGAACTGAAGCAGTTCACAATAACCATCTTAGCTGGATAGTAACAACAAAAATACCACCTGTATCGTGGAATTTAACATCTTGTTGACAGGAAAATGGGTTCAAATCCAAGAACCTTGGTATTGCACATCCAGTACACGATACTGTGAGGGACAGGGCTGGGTCTCCTGAGCAGAAGCTCTCTTCTGCATGGTACTGCAGCTCAATGTAAATGTTCAGGCCCTGATGGAGGTCAACCAGTGCTGCATTATTTCTCTCCATCACCATGTTCACAAAATGCAAAGCTGCTTGCTTTCTGGCATCACGAAGTTGCCATGCAGGCATTGTTTCTAGATGCTGCCTTTTAGTAATGGAGGAGGAGATTGTCAAAAGCGCAGGCAATCCTACCAAAAGTTAGGTTTCTCACTCCCACTGCGGCGTAGTGAGAATTCACTCTGTAATTCCCACCTGGCTCTCATCAAATTCCGGCACTTACTGGGGTAACACAGTGGTTCAGAAATTATGCTTAAAGTATCATGAAGAAGGGCTGGATTTTTAATTGAATTTTTGCTCTAATCCACAACTGGGGAATAGTGGCATAATTAGCCTAGCTTGACACACGGATATTTCTGTATATGCACCTGGATGAGTCACAGGCATGGGGAATATCATAGCAATCCCCTCAGAAACAGATATTGGTTAAAAGAAAAAAAAAAAAAGAGAGAAAAATAAGCCAGCAGACCTCTGGAAAGAGCCAGGATGAAGCCAAGAAAAAGTCAAGACCTCCAGCCCCTGGTGACTTGCACTGCCTTTCAGCAGCAAGGCAAAGAAAGCAGTGCTGTGAATGCTCAGCAGGCAGGAAGGCAGAAGGGTCACACACTGCTTGCATCCATTCAGTGCGCCTTCAGCACAGCTGCCTGAGTGCCAGCAAACAGTCAGTCCATCCTGATTGACACAGGAGGTTACTGGGAACAGGGACTTCACCTCTACGAGCTTCCAAATTAACAGGAACTTATTAGCAGAACTCTCAGAACTGATTATTTGGCTGATGTCAGCTGCTGCCCAGTAAGTTTGCTTCTTCACATGAGCTGAAAGTGGGGCCCAGTGCACCTCCAGTTAGTCAGTGGGTGTCTGTGAGCACAGACCAGCATTTGCATAGCTGTAGTTGATCCTGAGAAAAGAGATTGGAGATTTCCAAGTCCATCAAACCCTACTGTTCTGTGCTACAACATTGTCTTCAACAGATTTGGTATAGAAACCATTTTTAGTAACAGTTTGGTCAGAACATGGCTGAAGACAGCATTTTTGTCAGTGTTACGTATCTTAGCTTTTTTTAATGAACCATTTATTTCATGTTGACGAAGTGTTGATATGTACGTCAGGCAGCAGTCCCTATTCTCGACTGTCGTACTGCTGCAGTTCAGGAGTAGCCCTGGTAAGAGCAAAAGCATTTTGTCTGCATAGCTTGAGCAAAGAAGAATTGCTGGAGCATGGGAAAATGGCAGGGAGGTTTCCAGGGAGCTTCTGTTGGCTTAGGCAGGAGGTCAGTGGCTGAAGGAAAATTAAACCCAGGCTGACTCTGTGGACTTTACTGCAATAGCTTGGACCTGTTCGTTTCAGCCAAGTTCAGCCAGTATGAGTAAAAAAGACCTTTGGGCTGGCTCTCTGGATTGCCAGGGTCCTCAGGGACATGTCAAGATCGGCCCTTCTTTACATCCCAAGGACCAAAGGGTTTTTATAACGCAGCAGCTCTTCTTACGGGCTCTGTGCAGCGCGGCTGGCAGCTGGTGTCAGGTCCGCAGAGATGTGTGGGGTCCTGGGGAGCAAACTGAGGCAGGGAGGGGGACATGTAGGGCGTAGCTTTGCAGAAAGATTGGGAAGCAAATATTTGGTAAGACTGTCCCAAATAGACTTAATTTTCTCCAGGAAAATAAATGAGCCACCTTGAAATTTGCCCCTTTTCATACTGAAGTCCGGACCTGTGTTCTGTCTAGTTCTGTCTCTTGTATTTGAAATACACACAGGAATTGGAAGTAATGCAAAATCGAGATGATTAAAATGTCTATTAGAAATGCCAGCAATGCACCCCAATGGAAAGCAAAACCAGGGAATGCCTAACTGAATTAGTATTTTGAGCTGGGTATTGAGCATATTGTCTGGGTACCATGGAAGCGATCGATAGAGAGGCATGTTGGGCTGACAGGCTGATTTTTGTGGTGGTGAGTGCTGCTCTCTCCCCTTGGCTGATACGGTATTCCTTGACTGTTTCTAAAACAACCAGGGTAAATAAAAAATACATTAACTCCTCCATAATTTCCAATTGATTTAATTGATTTCTGAACTGGACCTCCACTGGAAAGCAAGCCTTGCTGTTTAAAATATGAAGTATTGCTATGAAGACAAATAGATAAGGAGAAATGTGCGTGTGTTTTTTTTTTTTTCTCTCTGGTACGGGAGGTGAGATGTACTACAAAAGAACTTCTATTCAGATGATCCAGGGAAAAATCTCATCACTGTGTTTTTAAAATTAATTATTCTGAGACCTCTGAACAAGGCTGCCTCTCTCAGCGACACTTACAAATGCATGTGAGACGCCAGATGCATCCCCGAAATCAGAATTTCCTGTTGAGAAGTCTTTTGTCGCTGATGACATTGAGATAGCGCATCATGCTGAGGTACAGGAACAATTAAGAGGTTGTATTACTGAAGCCTGTTTTCATCATAGAGTCCCCTTGGATCAGAGCTCTTTTAAGTCTTTCAGCTTCTGTATCCCCAAAGACTTTGATCTTAAGGAAGGGATTTAGGAGTGATAAATTTAGCAAAGAATGAAAAATGCTGGAAGACTTCTGAACAGCAAAGTAATGTGTTTAACCAGGATCTTGTGTAATTTGAAGGATTTATCCTGTCTATAGGACTTCAGGCCACAAAATCTTTTATTTTCTAGTTTATAGCCTCTGTCACTTGCTGTCTTAAGTCAGGATGTGGTGATCTGTCCCTTAAAATTGGAGATGGATCATTTCTCAGCCCCTGCACCTGCTGTGATGCAAGCCAACACAGGTGCTTGAAAACAGGCACGCAGAGCCACCTGCTTTGGCTGCCTGTGGAAGAACACCGTGGGGATGTGATGCTGAAGGACCCAGCAGCTCCTAGTATACCCTAAAACTAATACAGTGAGCGTGGCAGCTAGGATTTCCCTAGGTGACAGCTCTATTCATTGACTCACCATCACGCAGTGGCCCAGAGGATGGGGTCTGATGCCCCAGGAGCCCTGCTCTGGGCCCTGCACCTCCCCCCGTGAGCTGACATTCACAGAGGCAGAACCGAGTCTGCAGAAACCCTTTCCCACTTCAGCTTAGACTTTCCTAGACTTTCCCTTATTTTTTCAAGAGGATATGTCTGAAGTTACCTGAAGTTCAGTGGATTGTCAGAAGAAATTTTCTGTTCTCTGGAGCTTTTTCTGTACTGAAGACTTGTATCATTTGGGCTTGTTAGTCGTACTCCTGAGGAGGAAATGTCATTGCATTAGTAGAGATAGTTGGGTTTTATAGTTTGAGATGAATATGCAAAGGAGAGTCTATATTCTGTGTGTGTATAATGGCCTATTTACTGATTTTTGTCCCTAAAGGAGCTATTATTTCCCTCTATTAGAAAGCCTATGTAATTAGCAAGGTTCCATAGAAATTGGCGTAACAATTTCTGAAGTGTGGTAGCGAGTGATATGCTCACTGTGGTTTTTAGTTGCAAGACAGCAAAGATATAGGGAAAGGTGCAGTGTGAAATGGGCGCTCCTGTAACCCCCTGAGCTCTCTGCCTGTCCTGCTGGAGTGGGAGAGAGGGCAGAGCTCACCAGCCACCCAGCTGTCACCTTCTGTGCTGTTTTCTTTTCAACAAAAACGATCTTTTGTTGTAGATTTATACTTAGAGATGCTTCCAGTGCAAATTCTTTAAAGGCTGCCTGTGATCCTTCATCTCTGTTCTCTGCTCTCGACGCAACTCATAGCCAATTTGCACACTTCCAGAATATTTCTGTTGCCAGGGCAGGGTGGAGAGGAATGAGACTTCTTGATTTAATAACTCCGATCATTTGGGAATAAATATATTAGACAGTTGCTGCACTGTCACTAAAAGAGCAATTTTATTCTTCAACTTTTCTGCAAACAAAAATATCTTTATTCCAAAGATGAATGCATCAAGCTGTAGTGTGTCTTAGGTTGTGCAGCCATTGCAAAGGAAGATGTGACTGTGACACAGAGATACCCACCCAACCAACTAATGTTTTGTTTGATAACCATCGGGAAATAACTTAGTGGGACAGTATCTGCTTTATTTTGGACCTCTGGAGAACAATCCAGCACAATTCACAGACTCTGCACTAATAGCAAATGGTTGTATTTAAGGGATGGACTGGGGGCATCCAATAAGCAGTGCTGTATGTTCCCAATAAGAAGTGCTGTATGTTCAGCTGGTAAGGAAACAGCTAGCCTTGTATTTCCCAGGTAAAGCTCTAATCTGATCAAATGTTGACAATAAAGCATGACTTTTCAGACTGGTCTGCTGTGGATAAATAGCCCCAGTTTACTTAGATAAATAAATCAAACATCAACAACAAAACAAGAAAAATACAGAGTGAAGAGGGTGCTTTACTTGGATACAAGGCCAGGACAGTAAGTGTCTTATTGTGTTGGCTACCTGAAGCAAAAAAGGGAGAAGGTTGAAGGTTTGTGTGCCCAGAAATAATACTTGGCTGCCACATTCTTGTAATAGGGCACTGGTTTAATAAGCACAAATCGTACTGAGAGCCTGAAGTGGAAAAATAAAACATGGTGTTTGAAGAAAACTAAACAAACAAGTTACTAACATGTCCACTTCAAGAAAAATGTGTCAGCATCTTACATCCAAGTGTTCCCTCATCATTATTAAAATTGATTATTATTTCAGAGCAGCATCAGTGGAAATCTTGCTTTGATCCTCACCTATATTCTTCTTGCTGAAGACAATAAACTTAGACATGCAACAGTACAATAGCCCGATATTAAATCCGGAGGTGGGGTAAACCGAATGCTGAATTGTCTTTCTTTTTATAGAAAACTAATAAGCTGCATCCCTGCATTGTAGTTGTAAGGAGCTTATCTGTTATAAAAAGTCTTGTGCACGAAGGCACTTTGTGACTTGAAGCAGGAATGAGGGTTAGTGCACTTTACAGGGCATCACCCACTCTTCTGGGTTTTCTGGGGCACGGATTCCCACTCTTCCCCTTCGCTTTGCTTGAGTAAGCATTTTTTACTTTGTTTTAACAACTTCCTGTTGTTAATAATTTTCCAACACTATCACGTCTTCCCACCTAACCCATTTTCTCCCACTGGGAGCCTTTCATTACGCACAGCCAAGGAGGTAAAGGCTCAGGCCTGGTGTGCTGGGAAAAATCACAGGGCACCAGAGCTGCAGACGCATCGCCTTTGCCTTCCACTGGGCCCCTGATTTGAAAGTCTTATCCATGGCTTCAGTTCTGAGCCCTTGGAAATCAATTCATTAGCGTTAAAAGATACATAGGTATCATTTATTTCTCTGATGAATTAAACACAGGATCAGCAAGGGCTTATTTTCCCTTGCATCTTACATCAAACAGTTGTTTACATCAGAGTATCTGTGAGCTCCTACAGTTCACTCCTCTCTACAAAACTGTATCTGGTAAGAGATCTGGGCCTGTGAGGAATGCAGCTGTGAGTCTCAGTGCGTTTGAGTAAGGCAGTGTGCAGGTGGGATGCTGGAAATGATTCCAAGTGCCACTGAGCAAGTATTGCCCGAACCTGAGCACCAAATGCTGTTGAAGGCTTAGCTGCTGGATTGGGAAGTGGCGACAGGACTGGCTTTTACCCTTCTCTTCATCCCTCTGGTAGCTCAGCACTGGGCTCAAAACCAGGCACAATTTTAAAATGTCATTGTGTTCAGAGGTTGGAATTTTACTTCAAAAAGCAACCAAAATATAAAATAAATATTTGTTATTCCAATTCTGATTTCTGTTTTTCATAGACTTTGGAATTGGTATTATTTTACATTTATGAAGTAATAAACCACTGTGCTTCTAATAATGCTGTCTAATAACAAAAGAAATATGTCACAAAGCAATGGCTGCTCTTCTGAAGGTGTATTTTCTTGTCTACATGTCTGGCCTTTGTAAACAAGCAATCAAAAGATACAAGACGTTTAAAAGGAATAGTCCCGGTGCTTTGTATGAATGCTGCATCCTGAATAGCTTTTTCAATGTTAAAACAATGCAGTCAAACACCATCGATTTCTATCTTTTTTGCCTCCTGAAGGATTAGCTTAAACATTGCTTTCAAAAGCCAAGGCACTGGGGTAGCTTACTGAAAAGTGCTCTGTAGCAGGCGTTGTATTTCCAGTTTTGTCCTTGTTTTATAACCAGGATGGACGTAGAAAATTGTCACTTCTGTGATCCAGGGTCAGCCAAAGCCTGACAAAGTTACATGAGCTTCCGTTCTTTGTTAGGTTTGGGGTCAGATCAGTTGTCCCCAAAATAGTAACTGAACCTGACTGGCTGTTCCTGGTTTCTAGTGAACCTGCAGAAAGAGCTGTAGGAGAACCTGAGAGGTCACGTTAAATGGGGGAGGCGTTTTCTCCTGTGGTTTGGTTAAATTTTCTCCATTAATCATTTTCACCACTGTTCCCTCTATAAATTCACTGTTCTGCCTTAGCCCCATTTTTTTTTCTTTTAAAGAAAAAAGTCGGAGGCTGACCTTCTCCCAGATTGGGCTGTTTCAGGTATTGCTCTCATTTCCCAGTTCCTCACCCAATCCATCTCCCAGAGTCCTGCCACACACGATGGGGAAAGAATCAAAAGATGAAGCATTTCCCTTCCTCAGGTACTGTCCAGGGGGCAGTGTTAAGTGTTAAATGGAAGCCAGTCAATGACATCTGTCTCTTAATTAAAGCGGACGGCTGGAGCCGGATATACCCACAAGACTTTATTATAATAGAGGCAGCCTGAAGAAGTGGTATCAACAGACTCATTAGAAACCACAGAAAGAAGGTGTTAATTAGGGAATGTGTGATCCTACCGTCAGACCAATTTGAGCAAAAAGAGGTGACTGATATGGAGATGAGCTGCCAGTGACACAACATGTCATCGTTACTGTGCACGTTGCACCAGCATTAATGGCAGTGGTGCAGCAGGGTGGGCTGCTGGTTAATTCACATTAGTGTCAGGCAGTTAAAGCCTTAAAAGTGAAATGAAGAAGTCTGATTGCCTGTTCAGACTCAAATAACATGCACTTTATTACCAAATTCCACTACTAATGGCCTGGAAAACCACTTGTGCCTGATGAGACAAGGGTGAGCTGAGTTGTTCAATGTGAGGAGGAAAGAGACCAGCAGGGGACTGGCTTTGGGGGGGCGAAGTGGCCTGGCAGCGCTGCAGGGCGTGGGGCTAAGCACAGGCACAGGCACTGCCCTGGGGAGCACAACAGCAGGAGTCGTGTGCAGGGTAAGGACAAACAGCAGGCTCACGGGTTCAGTGCCTGGTAGTGATTTCCGAAGAGCTTTGGACGAGGAGAGCAAGGCTTGCCTTAAGAAGGGCAGAGATGCCACGGGAGAGCAAGCTGCAGACATCAGATGTGATCAGGAGCGCTCACGATGTAGATTGAAGATATGGGGGTCTTCGTTTGTATGCATACAGGCAGGGTCTTTTCCTGCTGCGTGTGTAACCTTAGCGGTTTTTGTGGTTCAAGGTTGATGACAAACTGCTTTCATGTGGCTCAGAAATAGCAGAATCTTCTGAGTTCTTGATCTAAGCGCTGCAGATGTGCTGCAGCAAGCTGCTGCGTGTCCAGCTTCTGGGTGTCCGCACATGGGGCTTTAAGGATTTTAATAAGGCAAAACAATTTAATGTGCTCAAGCCTTCCAAGGCTTTCTGCCCCCTTTTTATTTTAGGAGGTAAGTGTATGGGTGGACTTAACTTGCTGAACCTTGCTGTGTTGCTTCTAATTTAAGGCAGGAGAGGAGAGAGAAAAGATTGACATGGAAAATAAACCAGCAGAGTAGGGCCTGAGCTTTACCTCATCTCTCATGACCTCAGCGTGGAGCAGCAGTTGGTCCATCCAGCTCAGGGAAGTAGTGGTAGTGCTTATGGACTGTGGCACTCCCACTTTATAAATGTGGTCCTTAAAATCAAAATTTACTCTTATTTTGGCTGCTTCTGAAAAGGAAAAAACAAAGTTGGTGTAATGCAAAGGAAGAGCAGAGCTACACTCTTCCAGAGATAATTACTTTGAAAATTACTGCATTTGAAAAAAGGGTTGTCAAAACCCTTTACCTTATTTTTCATGGGGTTTTAAAATAAATCTTTTCTTCCCAGCAGGTGTGGGTTCTGCCTTTGCTTGCACCATGCTCCAAGCGCAGAACATGAGCATGGATGGGTTGCGCTCATCCCATCTTCTCTCCTCTCCCCAAGGTGCCCCAGCACCAGTGCCCTCAGAAGACAATGGCAAAAATCCTTCAGTAGGCAGAGGTGGAATAATCTATTCCAATGAGAGAATTTCTTGTAACCTTTTAATACTTGACATGTGCTAGGAAGATACTTTCTGAATCAAAGTCTGCTGATAGAATAAACTTTTAATTTCCAACCCCCCAGTGCCAGCCGTGCTGATGTACCTCCAGGTACTGCACTCAACTCAGCTACCTGCACCAGCCAGCTTCAAACAGGAATCTGTCTGTTGGCCTTTCAGGAAGGATGTGGGTGTACAGTCTGTGATCCTTTTAACCTTCGCTGATCTTTGCAAGAGCGTAGTCTGAGGTGGTTCCTCTTGCACTGCTTACACACTGTTGGTCTTGCTGCCAAATGAAGTCCCTCAATCAGGCAAGTGCTATTCCTAATCAGAGCCGGCATCCTAGGGTAAATCAGTGATTTCCTTTGAGGTAATGCGAGCCATTAGTGGGTTCGTACCATTTCGCCCTTATTTAATTGCACTCCAAGGAGAGGACTGAGCTGGCAGGGTAGCTGAAGGCTGCGGTGACCCGGTAAGGACTCCAGGCATGAAGGCTGCTTTTTAATATTTCATGCCCAATCCTTGCAGCAGCCTGCAGCAGGAGGTGCTTTGGTTTCACTCGGTGCACGCGTGCAGTGCCTTTTATTCATTGCTACGGAAATATCCATTTCCAAGCCTATCATATAGAATCATCAAATGTGTGTTAGCTTCTTGAGGTCCAGCAGCCCTTCCCAGAGGAGGTGAGTGAGCTGGATAGAGGTGATACCGAGACCTCCCTTTGTCCCCTCAGGAGGGTTTGGTGGCGGCAGCAGGCGAAACAGAACGGCTGTGTCGGGGGCGATGAGTGACAGCCACAATAACAACAAAGTAAAGCCCACTGTACAGCGAAGGGATACATTTTGGTGACCTCTGCGCACACGGGTGGGTGGGAGCATTCTCCTTGCCCCGTTAGCATGGGGGTTTTTGGAGCTGCCAGGAGCAGTCCTCAGGGGTGAGTACCTGCAGTGTTAGGAGGCATTATTTCTTCTGCCCTCTGCAGCCCTGCTTAGGGCTTGTGGCTGTTTTTCCCCTTCTTTCCACGCAGAGGGAAGTACTTACTCCCTGGCGAGGGACAGGCTGCTCTATTGAACATGAAAGCTGAGCAATTTCCAGCAGTAATGCAGTTTTGCTAATAGTGTTTGTTTAGATCCTGTGATGATTTGCTCTTACGCGGACATACTTCAGCATCTATTCTTTGTATACATACGAATTACTTCTTGCACTTAAGAAGGATGTTTGCAAGGATCAGATGTTCAATGGAAGAAAGGAGTGTGAGGAGAATGGGTGGAAAGCAAGCAGAATATTAAAAATCAGGGTTCACACCAAGGTTTGCGCCATTCATTTCAGCCAGGAGTTCTGCTTACGAATCAATGTTCTTGAGAAATTTGATAGGCTGCAAAGCCAGAAGTCATTTCCTCCAGCAAGGGGTTTTAGTAAAGCAATTAGGATGCATTCATAGCTAGAGAGAAATTTCATTTTGCCTCGCCTATGACTATTGCCAGAAAAATCCAATGAGTTTGCATCTAGCATTGCAAAACTCAGATCAAGACATTGAATAAATCAAGCCTGCAGTGCCTCAAGTTTTAGGGCTTTGCATGTCTGTCTCTTGTCCAGAGCACGTGCACTAATAAATCTGAACCTCTGAAAGTGGACTGTGTGCTCCTGACCACTGGGCATGCATAGATGTCCCATCTCAAATGGGAGTTCCTGGCTTTGTCATACATTACATTTTACTTGATCATTTAATCTTTGCTGTTCTTAAACACTGGCATGCTGAGAGCACACACCTAAGGACTTGTACCCTGGGGAGAGAGACGGAATCATACCGATAGCTGTAGTGGTGAAGGATTTTTTAGCGTTAGCATTTTTGGTTTGTTATAAGCCCACGCAAATTTGAGAAGTAAACCTACAATTAACTTACTTATTCTCATTTAAGTAAACACATAATTTAATATCAAAATCTTTCTTTTGAATAGAAATGTGCTAGGATTTGTGTTTGTAGGGTTTGTGAAATCATCTTAAAGTTACCTTTTCTTAATATTTAACCAAATAATTATTTCAAAGTGAAGAATCAGAATATTGCAGCTACACATAGCTGTGAAATTAGGAGTCTTGAAAGCCTCTATGTGATGTCTTACACAGAGCATTCAGACTAGAAAGTCAGAAAACAAATGACCACAGTTAAAGACAAAGGCCTTGCCTCGCTTGAGAATTGGAATTTGGTGCATCTTAGAAAGGTCACTGCTTTTTTTAGGCTAAGTATTCCTTGTTAATGAACACAGTGTTATTTAAAGGAAGACGAGCTGTTGTTACCTCTGGCATATATGAATGCAGCCCTGGAGAGCAGACTGCATTGCTTACAGCTGTTGCCAGCTTTGTGGGCTGTGGGGATAATCTTGTTCCCAGTGAATTCATTGGCAAAATTCTGAGGTATTTCAGCGCAAGCATAGATATAAATTGTACATTAACGAGATACAGAGGTGATGCTGGTTTGTGCCATTTTTGCAGCACAGCTCATGACAATGAAGGAATCTGCAGTGAAGTTTAGGTGAGGGTGTGACAGGATTCATCTCCAGGATCCTGCAGCCTGAGGCTGTGGTGGCACCACCTTTGATTAGCCCTAACCTGCAAGCAGTGACCCTTGCAGCCTAATGGCTCCACATAGCCCATGGCTGCACACACCTCTGGGTGTCTGTCACACATAAGAAATTCAATAACGAGTGACAAAACAATATCCAGAAATTACAAAAGCATAATATTTTCCCAGTTAGAATAAAGATGTTGAGAGAAGAGTAGTAAATAGAACTGTAATCACAGCTTAAAAATGCAGAGATAATTTGGGCTGTTCCTGTTTCTATTGTAAATAGAAGCTTGGGTGACTAAGGGCTTTACAGTGTAATTAACATTTTCTCCTGATAAGCTTCATAGTGTTTTTCCCCTCTTACTTTCTTCTGCCTTTTATTTTCTCTGCTTGTTTTCCAAATACCATCCCAGCAGAGAAAAATAACAGCAGTAGCTGCTGAATTAACACTCACAGACGGGCAATTCTTAATGGAACTTCATTCTCTTTTAGTCCCTGCTCCCCAATTCCTAAACTTCCATGGGTCCCTCCAGTGATCCTTTGACAAGCAGTGTCTGTAAAACGTTGGGAAGTTTAACTTTATGAGGGTAGAGTGAAGTGAAACTGAAGCTATTTAGGGTGGGATTAAGGAGAAAGGAGGATTAATAACAAATGTGCTTTGGGATTTCACTTTGATAAGGGAGTCAATCCTACACTAGTATCTTTCAACAGAAAGTTTTAACCTTTTCTTTAATAGACTGATTCAGCCCTCACTGGGGTTAATCTCAGTATCTCTTCTGATTTCAGTGGCCTATAGGTCTGGTTCAAGGACTGAGTTCCGCCTTGAAATTGCTTGAATTGGAGGGATCTGTGGCACTCCAACATTACTGTTAGCCGTGAAGAGCAGGTGAATGTGCAGATCAGAAGCTGTCACCTTGAAAACCACAGATCTGCATTATAAAAGGGAACAGAAGGTGAGTCTGGCCAATGACTATATCAAGACAGAGCATAATGAGTTGCAATACCTGTAGACAGAGCTGTGAACCAGATAGGGGTGGGAAGCTAACTCGTATTCCTGACAGGGCTTGTGTTCAGCCTGTGCTTTGTCACGCTCTGTGCTTTTTGTCAAGGTCTCCCCTCTTCTTGCTTAACCTGTGCCATACCTCAACCCTATATGCTGATTTTCAAATTCTGTGGGTATTAGGCTGTTACATCTCCCAAAGTTACTCCACAGATGGAACTTTTCCTTTTCTTTAGAGCCAGCGTTGTGCAGGTCTGGGCAGGCTGCTCTGCCAGGGCAGGTGAGCCTGGTCATTCTGGGCAGGCAGAGACAGGGTCCTGTCCTGGAAGGGTGCAGTCCTCTGGTACCCAAACAGGGAGAGCAGAGTAGGTCTGGTGATGCAAACCAGGCTCTGTTGCAGACCAGAGGTGATGAGGCAGGGCCAAGGTCAAGCTGGGGCGTTCAGTCAGCAAGTCAGGTACAGGTCTGCCTGCAATAAGGCTTAGAGAACCAAGAGGCTGAGGTTAAATGCAGCTCTCAAGCAAAGCTGGAGAGACCTTTGCCATGAAAGCATCTTATAACTTTTCCTGCACAGCTCTTTCCACAGCAGTCAGACCCAAGGTTATACAACTGCATCACATCTGAGCTGGGTTGGAGCACAAGCGGCCAAACCCCAGGGAAGGGGGGAGGTTGCAGAGCCCCTGTGGCTTGCTCAGGTCCCTGACAGTCTGCTCCAGCCCTTCACAGCTGTTCCAGGTGGGCAAAATAGAGACCCACCGTCTGCAAAGTACTGCCCAGGTCTGTGGGACACCAAGTCACTTCCCTGTAATGACTTTTTTCAGGTGCTCTAGGCTGAAGTTTGGATGGATGATGGATTAGGTGAAGGAGCCTGTCTCTCCTTTGCCCTTGGTGATTCCTTTTCTGGTGCTGATTTAAAAGCAGAACAGACAAAGCCAGATCAGAAGAGCTGACCAGGCTGGGAAAAAAAGCCTAGGAAATGGGAATGATAGTTAAAGATGAAAATGATCTTGCTTAGCAGGGAAATGGCTCTTGGCTCCACTGATGGGAATAGTATCAAATAGCTTGACAGAGAAGTTAAAACTAGAAGAGGGATTGAAGAAAGTGGTTGCTTCAGAAGGAGACTGGAAAAGGGAAGTGAATGGGGAAAGAGGGAACAAAGTAAGGTGGAGAGATGTATAGGAAAGGAGGCATGCTTCTCTCTTGACTTTCCATCCTGACAAATGTTTTGTGTAATTATAAAGAAGAAAAATGTTCAAAAGCATAAGTGGGACTTAGACACATGAGTGTCACTGGTTTTCATTTTCTGAAATTTTTGAAGCTGCTGTGGTTTTATGAGGGTCTCCCATCATTTTATCAGAAATAAAACCTGTTAGTTTATCCAAAGCCAGCTAAAAGCAAGAGAGTTTCCTCCATTAATTTCAATGTATTTTCTACTGAGCTCTAATAAAATGCCAGTGTACCATGGCAAATTACTAAAATGAAGCTGTCAGTCAGTGCTCATGCCATCAGACTACATTTCATGAACTGGGAGATACGTCACCCAGCGTGTCTGAAAGCACCATCAGCTGACTCAGCTTCTGCTACATAATTATGGCAAACCTGTCGATCAGTATTGTGTGCATTTTTAATGCCTTCACAGCGAGGCTTCTGATCTCGGTATTAATGATGCTAATAGTTTTGCTTCTCTCTGCAATCAAATAACCGAAGCGTGGGGGCTCTTCCTGCTCACACAGTTAATTATTCCTTCATCTCTGGAAAGCAAATAGGGAGGTCTGTTTCTGTGTATTTATTTATTTATTTTTACTTTTGTTGAAAGAAAGGAAGGAAAACATCAACACCAGGAGGTGGGCTGAGGGAGAGCAGACCCACGTAGACTATTAATGCAGTCCCTAGTAATAAGTCTTCATAAACCCTTTTAAATATTGAAGTCTAACGAGCAGCATCTCACCAGCAAGAGCTCATTATTCACCTGTCATGAAAGTGCATTTAGCAGTCAAACCCTCAGTGTTCAGCCTTCAGCAGAACTTGTCTTCTGCTCTCTGCTTTTCCCACCTTTGTTGTGCTGCCCCGTGGCAGTGGATTCCCCAGCGCCACAGCAGGACGTGCAGCAGGGCTGGTGCTGGGGCTCGGGGTTCTTCGAGGAGCTCTGAGTCTGCCTGCCTGCCAGGCAGCTCATGGCGTGGGTGAGAGGATTTTCTGGGCTATAAATCATCATTGTCATCAGAACTTAATTTGAAGACAGATGTGTTTGAGTTCCTAGGACAATGCTGAATTCCACTAATTTGTGAGCAAATCAAGCTTAACAATATCTATAGCTAAGGACCTTAGAGGCCATGTAAGTAGTTTCCATGGTCTATCCAAATATTTAGAAAATTAATGAATAAAGAACAGGACAATTTTTCTCTTACAGATTCTAATTTATTGAAGCACTAATTTAACTACTTTAGATAGTCTGCATATCACTCCAGCTTCCAAGCGTATCATTACAGCAGTGCAATCCTTACACCTCAATATGAATAGAACTGCACAGAATTTTAGCTGAAACTCAGCTTTAACCTTCAAAATACTTTATGAAAACTGGCAGTTTTCACAGGGGCTAGTTTCTACAAAACAGAGCAGGCAGCCTCCTACATCTCTTAAAACTCCACTGGTTTCTTGTGGTTTCTTTGAGGCTGTGGAGCCCAAACCATAAGCACTGTATTTAAAGTAGTGTGCAAACCTATAGCTGTTCATCAGAAAGAGTCAGCTTGTGATTTAATTACCTTTCTTATAGTAGCTATAGGACATTCCTGTACTACACAATATATCATACTCAACAAATGTACTCCAGCTTCCCTAATGAATGCAAATCCTTATAATCCAATACATGTCAGAATATAGCCACTGACTCATAATCCCCTCAGTTTGCCATTTGCTTCTTTCCCTTCAGATCCTAATTTGTAGTAAATCTTCTGTTTGGAAGCTGCTGTGGCTCATGATACTGTTGGTGTCACGGCCAAAGTAGTAACAAGACTGCTATCTTCTAAGGAATTGTTGTCATCAAAAATAGCTATTACACTTGTTTCAATAGGGAGAATTAATTTATATTCACTCTCCTGTTGTCAAACTATATGCAACAGCTTCTAGTAAAAGGAATGACAGGAATTGTGACCGGCAGCTCAGCTGAATGAAGACCTAAAAAGAGGATAGTCCTGAGCAATGAGGTATAATTTATTGATTTCAGAACAGACAAACGACAAGAAACCTGATTTAATTTATAGAATAATAGAATCACAGAATGGCTTGGGTTGGAAGGGACCTTAAAGAACATTTGGAAAACGTCTAGGTCAGATAGGAGCTTGTTTTCCCTTTCTTGTTTTTCCCAAAAGTGACACAGACTATAGGAGCTTATCTTAGTTACTTCTGGTAGGATTGGATTCCTGAGACTCTTTTCAAAAAGGGACTGGCCTAAATCTGCCCAAGTTGACCAGTTATTTTCTGGAAGCAATGACAACACTTAACATGTACTTTCAGCCCAAATTGTTTGAAAAGATTGAAAATTTATGTTTTTCTTTGTCCTAATAGAATGCAAAGGTTTAAAAATAGATTTGGAAATAGCAGGATTTTTCTTAAATGAAATCAAATTCAGTATTTTAAGTTAGTTTCATACTTAAATTTAGTTGTAAGTAGCAGATTACTTGTTCGTGTAGCTTTATGTGTTGTACACATATTAAGCATATTGGTTCAGTTCAACAACAGGACACTATCATCTAGCTTCAGGTGAAATAAAGTAATTTGATTTTCCAAAAGAAAATTGTCTTTATGTTGAAAGAGATTGTTTTCTGAAAAACAGTTGATTCAGTAGAAACTGGTTTTAGTCAGAAATTGTTAGAATGGCAAATTTTCATTCCATGCTAACAGAGGAACTGTACATGTTTTACTGTTCAGGCGTGCCTGTACCATAGTCGAAGCACTGCTTTGAGTACTGTGTAGGTATCGCCAAGCTAGCTTTAAATACAGCTATTTGGACGCTGGGCATACTAAAACTGCAGCAGGATGGTATTGTAGTCTGATTTGGATGCTGAAAAGCAGAACAAATTGCACCATGCTGAGAGCAGTCTCAGCTGCGTGGGCATAGTTTGTCTTTAGGCTCTATTTGTAAATGTGCAAAATTACCTGAAGACCCCGAGTTGCATCAGGTAGGTGTTCAAAAGAGCCTCGGTGCTGTGTTTGTGTTTGATTTCCGTGGAGGTCATGGGCCTCAGTGCTCCACAGTTCCTCCCGGTGAAGTACTATCATTTCTCCTGAATGTCTCTTGGATCTCCCACCAGTAGAGTGGGAACTGTCAATATTTTCTTACTGTGCAGAGGTTTTTCATCACTTTGAAGTTAAGTCACGAAGTGATGTTGTATTATCAAAGCAAATAGCTTTAGTACCTAATGCAGAAAATTACAACGTGCTAAAATCCTAGGAACATGATGGTAAATTATGACTGATGTGATATCAAACAGCATTTGCATTTCACAGTGGCTCAACCTCAGATAAAGTAGTGGACAGTACCTGAGACTAACCAGTAAGATCGTGCTAAGGCATATAACACTGGCCTGTTTGAACAAGTGCTTACAATACATTTGTGCTTTTAACATCACAAATGTAAAAGTTTGCTTTCAAAATGATTCTCCAGAGCTGACTAAGAAGCAAAATACAGTTTTAGAGAGGTGCAAAAAAGGAAATTGCTTCCAAGCTGAAAATGGAATTTGTTTGCTGGCACAATGGTATTGATTTATTTATTTTTTTAACAAAAATCTCCTGAGAGATGAAAAAAGCACTGCTGTTAACACTTGTCTGACATAAAAATACTTTAGTTAAAACATATTGGCATAAAAATTTAATTCATTTTTTCAACATTTCAGGACTTCCCATTTCCTGAACCTGCAGTCACGTTTGTGAAGTTCAGATGTTCTCCAGATCAAGCCATTATGGAGAAATTTGTTTTTCTGATCCTAATAATTAGTGACGAAGGGACAACTGAAATCCCTGGGATTTTGAAGGAGAGCTTCTGTCAGCACAGTCTTCTCTCTGTTCAACTGTAAGTACTCTGCAATGCACAGTTAAGTGATCCAGGAAAAGGAATTTGGGAATTAGCTGCAACTTTACTGGATGGATTGTGATGGGATGTAAAACTTTTAAAATGCACAGAGATTGAGCGTTGTGGGAATAAATAACAGAAGCTCATCAGGGGATGCTGGAGATATGCAGTCACAATTCAAAAATAAAAAAGAGAAAATACAAAGAAGTGGCAAAAAAAAAAAAAAAAAAGGAAAAAGGTTCTCAGGGGTCTCAGAACTGGGGGTCTGAAGACTGAAAGAAGGCTGAAGAGGCTGGTGGCTTAAGCGTAGAAGATCTTGAAAATTTGCAGACAGATAGGAAAACTGAAGCAGAGACCCTGAAAAGAAAGAGGCTGGAGAATGTAACACTAGAACAGAATGTTAAGAAAGTCCCAAATTGGAGAATGGTACTGAAGTCAAAGACTGAAAACATGGAAAGTCTTCGGGTTTCTTTAATCACTTGAAGGTGGTTATAATTTTGTACATGTGTACCACTTAATAAGTGTTGATGACTAAAATATAACTCAGTTTTCCCTTACATAATTGCCCTTCACTTTAGCTGTAGCATGAGGATTTATAGATTCTGTCAATTTTCATGTCAAACAATCCCAGGTATAAGCCTGATCTGACAGGTAAGGTCATACTCCCTGGGGCGTGAATCCAGTAGGGCCTGTTGATGCGTGCCATGAATTTTAGCTGCTGTATAGCTAAAGACAGATGCATACACTTGAGCCATGTGTTTGTAAAACGCCCATGTAAAGCAAGAGGAACCTCTGAAGAGGAGAGAATATCAGCCGAGCAGGACATTTGCATTACAAAATTTGTTTCCTGTTAGTGTGATTTTAAGTACATGGTAAAGATTAAACACCTTAGGCAGAACCACATCAATTTTGAGAAAGCCTGTGGCAGGGAACTGTAACAACCACCACCACAAACAAGCACTGCAGAGGCTTCCCTTATCCCAGTTTTAGGAAGGCAGGGTTTGCTTCATCATCATCAGTGGCCAGAGTCAACTAGTTAAGTCAAGCCCTTGGTCCCCCAAAAGGTTATGCCAGTGTGTCTGCCCACTAGTGCCACAGTTGAGTGTCACTTCTGTGGCATACTGGCCACCTTAGAAATTGTGGCTCTGACTGACAACAGAACATAAAGTGCCAGACAATACCTCCAACTTCCTTCTTATCTGAATATATCCACCCAATTAAAATTGTAGAAAATGAATTATGCAGCAGTCTCGTGTGCATACGTACTGCCAGTAATATCTCACTTACCTTTTTCCAAATTACTTGTAGAAATAGTGCAGTAAATGTTCTTAAAACTATTCCAAATCAAAACCTCAAACCACTGTGTTAGTGGCCATAGGAAAGTTGCATTCCTATGCAGGCTGTTTTCAAAAGTGCCTGGTGCTGGCTTGCCCACCTGAGGCATCATTCTGGCTGGATTCAGCAGGATGGGATTTTGGTGCCTGTTAAAAATGCAGGCCCCTTAGGGGCTTCTAAAATCAAACACTGTGGATTCTACATGGCTAAACACATTTTCTTTTAGTTTTGTGTCTTCATAGGGGAATTGTAGGGAAGCTGAGAACTCCCAGCACACTGTGACACAATGAGGTTATTGCAAAGGGCATCAAAATAGCATGCAACCTGAAAGCACAAAGGATCCTAAAAGGATCCCTTTGAAAGCAACATGTACTCAGAAGATAGTTTTAACACCAAAAGTTGACAAGTAATATCATTCTGGCATCTCATTAAACCATACTTTCTGCCTTGCAAACTGTGCAGGTAACAGGACACAAATCTTATACCTAGCCTTGATCTAGAAATGTTAGGTTTTCCACTTTCTCCCTTAAAAACGTACCCTTAAATGAACAGCATTCATAGTATTGCAAACATCAATATATTTGTTTCAACCCTGGCATAAAAAAGTCTTTTTGCTTGTTTTTAATACACAGAGCAGCCATTGCAACAGTTTTTCTGAGGTATTGGATTTTACCTAGCACCGTCTGTCATTATTTACAGTGTTGATTATTAATTTACTCTTATAAGTGATCTCAGATAAAGAGCAAGAATGATCCTCTCAGGCAACTGTTACCATGCAATATTTTAATTGTGCAGTTGGGTTTTATTGGATTTTTGCTTTGGAGATAGGTAGATCATAAAAGGGATGGACTGCATGTAACTTTCTTTCTTTGAAGAAGGCTACTGAGAGAGCACATTACCACAGCCATGTGGATCTCTTTGAGGACTTCAAAAGAAATCCATGGAGATCCATTTTCCAACCATCTCTACCCCCACACTTCTGCCTCTGTCACTGCCCAGAGGCGGAGTAGTGAGGGTAGGAAATGGCTCACATCCTCTCTGATACCTGCCAATCCCCCCCATCTCACCCACAGCGCTGCACATCAGCACCAGCTTGAGGAGAGCAAGGCACACATGCACTTCCCGAGGCAGTGCTGCTTGCGTTGAACTCATCTGACATTTTCCTGTGTTCGTTTCTGTTATTTTTTTTTTTACAAATGGTCCCTTTTTCAGCCCATAAAAACTTTCACTCAGAAGTTTTTCCAAAGATTAGCACTCCCAGCAAGCTGTAGAACTGTCAGTTCCTATTATTGCACTCCTGATCTTCATTATCTAGACTTCATTGTGATAACAATGTCAATAGTGAATCATCATGTGTGCACTCAATCGAGCACTTCGCTTTTGAAGTGAAAGCCAGGAGACAGCTGTATGTGTTGCAAGAGGGAAGCAGTGCTTCTGGGCTTTGTATTTTCTCACCAGACTCCACGGGCTGAAAGGCAGCACTTCAAATGAATTATCATGCAAGTGGCATAGCCGTGATGGTCAAATAATCTTACTCTAATATTCAGTCATTAGTGGTCAATAACTGTCACCTCATTTAGCTGTTGTTGGTTGCACATCACTGGTTTATTCGTATGAATTCTGATGGATTTTTTATGCTAAATAGGCTAATCCATCTTCCCAGCTGAAAAACATGAAGGTAGGTGCAAGAGTCCCCAAAGCAAGAAGAATTACTGGGAAAAAATTACAGAAGTGTAAATCAAAAAAGTAATATTGAACTTTAGAAGACAGCATACAATAATATGACACTTTATTCCACTGCTGCCTGAGGTTTATATATACTACTGTCACTTTCTTACAGTTCTCCACCACTAGTAATTTTCTTTCAATCTAATTTTTATTTCCCAAGGGTTTGCCAAGGTTAAAAGTGCTAGAAAACCAATGACTATTCACTTGCCAAAGGACAATAAATTAAATTAACCGTTGTTGGTAGCCAAGTCAGGTCAGAACTATTTATATGTAAATAGGTGAAAAACCCTGATGGCACAGTGTATGATTATTAGTAGCTCATTGCAGACTCTGTATTGAAAATTAAAGACACTGGGAAAACAATGTGTTTCCTCTCAGCTCTGCCTGCTGCCTGCAAGAAAAATACTTGAATTTCTGCTTTCATGGTGTCTTGTTATTAGTGGCCTTCCTATGCATTAGAAAGCTAATTATTCAAGGTCAAACTTGATGGGATCTTTTAGTAACTTATTTTATTTTAATTATCTTCTCATAACCACTGCAGTAGCGATTTCCAATTGATGGTGCTAATGCGGGTAGGATTAATACAGGCCGCATCCTTCTGCTCTTGTCCAGGAAATGAGTGCTACTGCCAGTGGTATTTATTAACCATGGCTGCGTGCGCAGGTCGTATCCCTCACTAACCTTCCCCACATCCCATTTTGGGGACAAGGTAATAACAGTTCATCTTGTAGCATCGCCTTTGTATGCCATGGCATTTTCTCACAAGACCTGTTGGACTTCAGGCATGGTATGAACCCTTCATTCTGTCCTGGATCCCAAAGACAGCAGCTGGAATTGCACCACATCAAACATAAAAGCATCAGTGTCATGGGGATTAGTGATGCCTCCTCAGTGCCTGTAGTGTAGTCCCAAGGAATCAGTCACATCCATACAGCCTGCTTAGGGCAGTGTGGGAGCTTTGCTTGGATGCCAAAAGCAGTAACAGCTTCTGAGGAAGGAGAAAGAACCAAGGCCGAAGGCTTCCATTGCCCTGAGCACATTGTGTGTGCACTGAGACTTGTCTGCATCCTATTTGCCTGTAATTACTGTGGGTTGATTGGAGCTGGGGTTTCTAAGGCTTTGGCATTGCAGCTCTTTCTGAAAGCAGGGCACAACTTTCTGTGAGGTGTGGTGTTTGCTCCCACTCCAGCCCCAAAGGACTGCTATTATTTTCATAGAAAGAAGAATGCAAAGCCTGGCACAGAAGAGAATCAGCACAAATCCTGCTGTGAGCGGCTGTGACATGCATGCCATCGCAGTGCTGTCACAAAGCCCTAGGAGTGGACGAGGCAGTGAGCCCTGCAGAGGTGCCTCCCGTCAGTGCTCTGGAGCTTCTAGCTTTAAACAATTACTGATAGAAGGATTATTGTGTGGAATTCTGCAATTACTGTCCTGGAATGATACAGATTAAATAACAAAGAGCTCTTTTTTAATTAAGACCTTAGGCCAGAGGCCAATTTTTCTTTTTCCAAGCAGTATTAAATTAGCAGGTAATTGAGATGCTTGGTGTTGGGCGTTTGCAGGTTGGACTGCTTCATCAGTTTAAGCTGCTTGTGTAAAGAGTGGTGAAGGTGAACAGTTAAACACTATTTGCACATGTAGACCAGTTCTGAAGCACTGCTAAGGTACATGGTCAGGCCTTTTTTTAAGTATGACGGGTTGCATATATTATGTGTTGCCCAAGTAAGTTTGAAAGTATGGCTCCAAGAGATTCCCTAGGTAAAGGGACCTAGACTAATGGATCTGGACATGCTGAATACTAGGGCCAAGAACTAGCTTGCTTTCTGAGGATTTATTTATTTATATGCTCCATAGGTTCATTATCTGTTTTATTCCCCTAAATATTTCTTTTATCATATTTCAAAAGAGCCTGTTACGTGTCCTGATGGGAGAAAGGATATAGTGAGGTATCACATACATGTACACAGGGTGACACTGAGAGAAGTGGAAATGGAGTGTGAGGCTTAACTGTTTCCCTGTTTATATGATCATTGTAGTGGGAACCTCTACCTGAGTAAACATATCATAGCTGAGAAATGTACAGACTATCCCACGTATGTGCTTATCTGAGCAAATAATACTTCCATGAAACCTTTAGACAGTAAGTGGAGATTCTACCATGCAATATATAAGGTGATTTTTTTTTTCCCCAGTAAAACTAGGGATTTGGCTAGTGGTCTCAGTACAACAGTATTCAGCAATCTACTTTCTTGTTAGCTCCTGACAAACATATGTATATGTTCACTTCTTGCAAATTTGTTAGAACATGATATTCTTAAGAAAAAAATTCAGTGTCTAGAACTCGCCAATTCCGGAATTAAATAGATTTATAGAGAAAGTATGCTTTCCAGATGGTTAGCTCTGCTGTCATTTAACACAAAATCTTTTCTGTACATTAACATTAAAAATTGCTCTATCTTTTCTATGTGGCATGAAAACTAAATTTTCATGAATGTAACAAAAATTCAGCATGATATTCAAAATGTAAATTTGCCTGTTCTACTGTAATGTGTGTTTTAGAAGTATATTCAGTGGTACAAATACAAATTTGATAAGCAATTTTGAAAAGATTCCAAATAGTTATACTGTATTTTGATCTGACAAGTGTATTTTCTTTACCACTGAATCATTTTAATGATTGGCTTATTCAGTGTCAAGGATATTAAAGTATCAGAAAATTGTACCTATCAGAACTATTAGAAAAAGTACCAAATATTTAGAAAAATACCTAATTGCAGACCTACCAGCTTTGAATAGACACCATTATATGACAATCCCAACATCAATAAAAATAACTCACCTAAAACCAGAAACTGCAACTATAAAATATTCATTATTCTGTCATTAAAAGAGAGTTAAATGTGTCTCTGATGAAAACTGTTAAATTGTTTTGTTCGTTTGAATAGGAAAAGATTGTTCACCGGCAGCCCTATGGGCCAATTCACACAGAAATTGTTTAAACATTGCATCGATATGATTTAATTATGGTTAAGCACGCCCCAAATAAGTAAATGAGACAGAGAAATAGCAGCACAAGGACATCCTTGTATTCTGCTCTAATACTGCGTGTTATTTAACACAGAAACACGTGGAGGTTTGTGCAAATTAAAAGGAGTAGTTTAGGGAGCACAGACTTCGCAAGATAGGCCTGACTCTGTAGTGCTGATCTCTTTTGAACACTGTCCTTTCCAGGGCACCTTTCAGGATCTCTTCTTTTAGACACATGCATGTTTTCCTTGACGCAGTTGCAGGAGAAAATAAAATGGTTGAATTTATTAATGTTCCCACTGAACAGCTAGCTCTGTAACCATATACCTAAGTACTGACCTTTTAATTTGTGCTCAACCTCATTCAACTTGTGTTTGATTTAAGATGGCACTTCAGTACTTAATTGGGTTTAATTAGCTCATCCTGCAGATCATTAAGGCCTTCCTAAAGGCAACTGGGCAAGTGGTAGGGGTTTCTTCTCATAGGCAGCTTGCATGTGGCAGCAGGTTGTGGAGCTACAAGCGCAGGTTGTGTTTATGAAGGTTTTTAACAGGTTTGGCATTTAGCCTGGCGACTACTTCCTTTTCCTGAGGCTTTACCAGACAAACTGACTGCTGGCTTTAAGTCGTTCCACTTGTTTTGGCCAACAATCTGCTGCATATAGGTAAGCAATAGCAAATATGATGCAAAGAAATCGTTAATTACGTGTGCTTAGAATTTGGGATCACTGCATTGTGAAATGCCCGTATGCAGAGGATTTACCCCAAGTGATGCAGCAGAACAGAGATGTCAGGTTTCATTCCTAATTTGTAGAGGTGTATTGACTGAGTATTAGTCCCCAGTAATTCAACTTGTATGCAACTAGTTCCCTTAAGCCATTACAGCTTTAGGTATTTACAAGCACATCAGGACACTTGTAGCATCATAACACTGTTACCGGTGCCAATATAACGTGTCTTTCAACACTGTTAGGTCTGGCTGCTTACAGTCAATGACATTTCCATTAAAACACATGGCAGTCTGCATGCTAATACTTGGAAAAGCCTGTGTGTATATAGCAGGCATTGATTTCACATAAAGTGTCCTTCAGTTCAGCATGCCCTTAGGTTAAAATTGCAACACAATGAACACAGCTATAAAACAGGTTCTTTAATACATTTTGGTTCTATAAAATAGGTATATTTTCTTCCTAAATGCTGTTTGGCCAACCAGCCATCTGACTGTCCCATGAAATTTATGATGTGAGGTACCAATGTAATTTTATCACATAAAACTCATATCTAGGTTACACGGAAGTAACAGCTAAAAAAAAAAACATGCAAAAACTAATTAGCAGTAAATATGTCTTAGGCATTTAATTCATCAATCACAAATGAGACTAGATGAAAATGAACTATATTGTCTTGGGAAGACAATGGTCTTGGGAAGAATTCTCCTTAGATATTTTTCTTTCTAAGCATCTTTGTGTTTCCCACTGCACATCTTGGTAGCACAGACCTGCAGGTCTTGTTTTGCCGGAGTCGTATCATGTTGTGTATCGGTTGTGCAAGGCACATATACAAAGAGAGTAGCAACAGAATATTAGATGGAAGAACAACAATTAAATTATTATTACAATGGCTAGGGATTATTGTCCTTATGATAATTGTCTGTGGTATTGCTGCAGGTCAACAAGTGGCCTTCAGAAGTTTTACAAATCCACCTAGAGGAAAATATTTTCTCATTTTGCTGTGTCACTACTCACACATACAGACCTCCTGTGAGGTGCAGTAAAATGCATGGATTACAGAGGTTACGCGTCTCTTTTCTGTAAAACATACAGTTGACAGAGTCATTATTATGAATAAGAAAAATTGCCCTTGTCTGTGTGTTCCCTTGCTAATATTATGAAATCATTTGTGATCATGGGATAATTAGCAGATTTTTGCCTAAAGAATTGCTTTGAAAGGGAGACCGTAGACTGAAAATTCCCTTAGATGTTGTTAAGCAGGAAGATGAATGATTGAAAAACACTTAAAACACAGAGCCAAGAAAGCATGTTGAAGTGACTGCATTTCTTCAGTTATTTAATAGGGAAGTCTGCAGAACGAAGGCTTAGGGCAAGGAAAGGGTCTAGTAAAGCTCTAGTAGAGCTCTAGTAAAGACCTCCCTCAAGAGGCCAGCAGACATCTTCAGGGACATTTGGAGAATTCTGGCTTTATAAATTGAATCCAGCTCCTCTTCAAAAGTCAGCTGGGATGGGATTATTACCTCGGGGTATGCCCAATCTGCTTGTTGTCCTGTAGGTTATTTAAGAAAGGGATCAATGGATGAGCATTTGACTGTGGCAGGTGGATTTCAAATGACGTCCAGCGGTGTTGGTGCAGGACCCAGGGGGTTGTGCTAGAGAATCCTAAGAAAAGCTGTGGTATCAGCAGTAACGTGTGTCCTGTGTGAATGACCCCACACACCAGCAAATGGGAGCTCCTCAGCCATCAGCAACACCATGGCAAGAAAGTGGAGAGACTGAGGCTGAAAATAGTTGGTAGGGACCTGAGCAGTGTGGCTCTTAGCCGGCTCTTCTTCCTGGTCTTGCAGTTCAGCTCCTTCCCTGTGAGCATGCCGAGCTCCCCACAGACACTTGTTCAGCTGTTCCCAAAGCACAGAAATGAAAGAGGGAGTTCTGTGTCTGAGAGAACTACGATACCTGATGTCTGAGCACCAGCTCAGATGTGCTCCCATGGGTGCCCAGGACGCAGCAGCTGCACGAGTGCTGCTTGAAGGGAGGAGGCGTTGTGCCCATGGACACCCACAGTTCTCTCCTGCAGCCTCAGGCTCTGTACTTACTGCGAATGCCAAGGCTCACCAAGGAGGACAAGTGCCAAACACAGGTTGTCCCAGGTTTATATAAATATCTCCCAGAAATGCTTTAAATTGTTGCACCTTTGGCACCTGCAGTTTTCTTCACCAGAGCAATTCAGTGTCATCTACTCAAGGTTGCTGGGGTTTTGTTTTTCATTTCTGCTCTGTAGCTTTTGTATCGTTTCCCCATCTTGTGCTGAATGGAAGTCAATACCATGTAACAAGATGAATTTTCTGATGCTTTTTTCCAGGCCATGGGGCCTGTGCAGCTCCCCAGCGAGCCAGGCAGCAGGCTGGGGATGCTGCGGGGCTGGATGATGCTAGGGGAGCAGCAAAGAGCTCTTCGCTGGGTTGAAGGTTGCCTGAGGTGGGAGAGTTTATTGCCAGGGAGCACATTTCAGCTTTTAGTGAGTTTTTCCAGCACTTTACTTCTGCTACGGTATTGTGTTGCCTTAGATATGGATCAGCGAGGTCTCACAGTCAGAACGATGCTCCAAGAGCAAGTGGTTTGTTGCTGCAGCTCTGGAGAGGCTGAAAAATGTGCAGGAGTGCTCTGGTTCCAGCCCTGGCCTAACAGTGGCACGCAGGGTGAGCCCTCAGGCTCTGGTAGCAATACCACAGCCAGCACCACGGGGTGTAATACCTGAACAAGCTTAAACCTTAATCATAGCTGCAAAGACCAAACAGAGGCTTGGCTGCCTGCTTTGTTGTCACGTTTAATGTGAGTTTAATTTTAGTTATTGATGGTACATCAGATGGTATTTCCCTTTATGTGGAGCTTTAGCAACTTGCTCTGGCAAATGATGCAATATTCTCGTGCTTCTTTGTTTCTTCCTCCCCAAAATGAGATGCAGTTGTTCTAACAGCCTTTGGCAGTTTGGAGAGGAACATGCAGGTGTAGTTTGCTTGCACATGTTCCTGCTGTGTGTAGGGGTTGTTTACTGCTCAGCTGAACAAATTGCCCAGCGTCCTTCTGCATGTCTCGAGCTGTTTAGCAGTAAGATCAGAAATTATGTTGCTAGGACTTTTCTTTCTCACTACGTGTGAACCCAAACAAATAGTTTGTGAAGGGTCAGTGCCCGCTGTTCCTGGAGAAGCTTAGAGGAAAATCCCTCCTGGCATTATTTCTGCAGAGATCTGTGTTGTTTACCCCTCTGATGGACATGAAGGACTTTCCTAAGTGCCCATATATCTGCTAATAATCACTCTCTGTAATAGAACTCTGCAGATGGTTTTATTTTTTCCCATTTGTAATCTGATTTGATATACTTCGGAGTACGTTTATCTTCCCATTACTGTTCCTTTTTATTTTTTATTTTTTAAGTGAACAAATGCCAGTGTTTGAGAAGTTAGAAACAAATGATAGCACATTTCAGACCCAGAGCAGGAGCACTGTCCGATTACACAGGTTTGCACATAAATTGTGTACTTTTCCTTCTCTTCTGCACTCCTTTCATTTCGAATAATTGGACCAGGTACCTTCTGTGCTAATTATCCCAGACTTCCCCCATTGACCCAGACCTCCAGCAGTATCAAAGTGCCTTTCAGCTCTGTTGAGAAAATCAGTTAGGTGCAAATACCACTGCCACAGGGCTGTGCTGACACTCAAATGCTCGTCATTGTGTAAGCTACAAAGCTTTTCAGGCTGTTGAGAGAGAAAAAGCAGCGCTTTGGGGAAAACTGTTGTTGCACAGAAGTACCAAGTGAGATGAGGTTGCAGGGTGGCTCTGGCCATGCGGGGAGGTGGGAACAGAGCTGCAAAGGGGCGATGCTGCCTGCTCCTATGGCATTTCTGCAAGAGATGTTGTGTTAGGGGGGCTAGGAGGCAAAGAAGTACCTCTCATCTGTAAGGTTTTGTTCCTTCAGTTTAGCTAGGTTGTCATCCTCAGTTAACTGGAGGAAAGTGAGTGCTGTGCTGCTGCCAGCCTCACCTCTCAGGGTGTAGGGTTGTAACTGTTTGATAGCAAAGGGGATGCGCCGTGACTTCAGCACCTGGATCTTAATAAATAAAACCACATAAATATCTAAAATGCTGTACAAGTCTGACCTTTTGTTATTGTTTTCCAACATCCCCCACTCTCAAATATGGTTGAAATAGCAGGAGGGTAGCAGGTGGGGGTGAACGTGCTGCCCAGGAGTACTGCTTCTGAAATACCAACTTCCCATTCAGTTCCTTCGTTGAGACAAATGGCTTTTTCATTTAGTCATGAAAAAATATTCCGTGTGTATAAGCTGGAAACTAGACCAGAGCACTGACAGGCAAAGGTGGTTTAGAAGCTTTTTAGGGAAACTTTCAAATTTCTTAGGATTTTCTAATTTTTTTTTTTTATGTGCCTTCTTCAAATTTATGTTAGTTTTTCATAAAGAAATTGCTTGTGGAGAATGGGTGAACAGGCAGTTTAGAATAGCAGAGGTTCCTTCTGAAGTGAAACCATTTGAAAAATAGAGGTTATTTAGTGTGTTGTTTTTTAGGTTTTACATCTAAATCTCTCTGCATATCATATGTACTCTGCAGATGTGAACAGATGCTGAAAACAGTTTTTTATTTGTGGTAATGATTACTCTAAAGAGCTTTCTGTACTGGAACTGCAGAAAATAGAAGTACAACATTGTGTTGATTCAAAGTGATGATCTTAAACTACTGTATAAGCAATGTTCTTTGAACATTTCCCAGAAGTTAATCACATGCATGAGTGCAGGGGTGATTTCTTTTTTTGTATGATAGATGGACTATAGGTTTTGGCCTTGTAATATGTTTGCTGGTTTCCAGCTATTAAATATTTATAGTAGTATTCTAGGAAATCTCCATTAAGAACACAAGAAACCTTGAAGCATATTGTAATCTACAACTTTGCTAAGCTTTTGTGATGAGGGGTGAAAGAGAGAGACGGTCTGCAAATATATATGTATTTACACGAGATAACAGAAAAGTTATTCTGGTTGAACAATGTTAAAAGAGAAAACAATTTTCTCTTTTTGGTTTTGTTCCTTCTCAGCAGGTTTTCTTTTGTTTTTTTTTTTGACTGTTTCTAATAAATAGTAACCTACAATTTTTATCACGGTACCCTCTCTTGAAAGTATGGGTGTGTTATGCCAGGAACATGTAGTAAGGGGCTGCATACCTCAGGGGCTGACAGTGTAAATAAAACATAGATAGTGATGGCCATTTCTGTAAAATGCCGACATGTTAAATGACGTGCTTGAAGTCACATTGGCGGTCCATGACAAAATTGAAAACTGTTGTTTCATGTAAGTACCCATCTCAATTAACCAGGAAGGCAGGTTTTTGTTTCTACCACCATAAAAAAAGAAAATTTGAAAACTTGGGATAGAATGGATAGGGTCAGCTGGAAGGAACCTACAAAGAGCATCGAGTCCAACTGCCTGATCATGTTAAAGCATATTACTGAGGGCGTTATCCAAAGGCATCGTGGATATTGACAGGCTTGGGGCATCAACCACCTTGCTGGGAAGGTTGTTCTAATGTTCGACCATCCTCACAGAAAACAAATTTTTCCTGGTGTCCAGTTCTGTGCTGTTCCTTTCTGTATTGGTTCCACAGAGTATCTGGATCCCTCTGCGAGACCTCTCGTCCCTCCAGGTCAGCAGCACCTTAGAGTTTAGTATCATCAGCAATTTTTTTTATGATGGATTGAACTCTTCTATCCAGGTCATTGATTAGATTGTTGAACAGAACTGGCCCTAGGACTGAGCCCAGGAGAACAGCTCTGGTGACCATCCGTCAGACAGATGTACCCCACTCACTGCGACCCTTGAGCTCTGCTGCCGAGCCAGTTCATCACCCAACATAATGTGAACGTGTCCATCTCAAGTGGACCCCAGAAGGGTGCTGCAAGGGACTCAGAGGCCTCCCTAAAATCCAGAAAGATTACATCCACTGCCTTCCTTATAAATGCCTATGGAACAGCTCATTCCAGTGGGTGCTGAAGAGCAAACACCCACAACAAGGTCTGCTTTGTTATCTGTCCCCTTAACCCTCAGCCAGAGGCTCTCTCCTGCAGCATCCCTGATGGCAAGGGCTGTGCATTCATACCTATGACTACACCTCTGTAACACCTGTGACTGCAGATCCCATTTCTCACCCCTGTTTCTTCACAGCACTGCGCTCGATGCTGCCCTTGCTACAAGGGCTTGGTTGAACTAACGTTGGAAGAGGGAACTTGCACAGATGCCTCTTTTTCTATCTTTTCCCAACCCTTATCTGCCCTCTGGGACTCCCTGCAGCCATCTGGTCTTCCCCTTCCTGCAGCTTGGCCACCAGACACAGCAGACAGCAGGCCCAGCAGCCCGCTTACCCGGGCACCTCCTGGTAAGCTCCAAAAATACGCAGAATAAAAGGTTTGAGATAAATTCCCCAGCATGAAACTGTGCAGTCCCAGATGGTTGTTGTGCTGAACATGCCAGTAAATTCAGTGTGTCAGGTGATCCATCTGAGGTCCCCTGACATCCATAACCCCAATAATTACTGCAATAGCTCCAAGATAACGTCCAGGTTATATTGCTGTGGCAGCCAGCTTGTCCTCGTGTCAGTGCTGGAATTGGGCTGGCGGCCAGGGTCTGTAGGAGCAGCCCCTCGCCACCTTTAAGGATTAAGTATTTGAAAACAATCTGTGGGAGAAGTAAACACACAATATGAGAGCTGTGTGGTCTGAATCTTTGCTTCAGAATAAACAGATAGAAATTCCTATTCTGATATGGAAATGGTGGGCATGATCAGACGAGATCGGCTGCCCTGAAGGCTGAGCGGCTGTGTTCAGCCAGAGCAGACCCCTTGTTGAGAGCTGTATCACGTGCAGCGAGAAAAGCAGAGGTGCTGCTTTGGAGATGAAGAGTTCTAGAGGGTCTGTGACATTTATTTTAGGGAAGGGACTGTAATAACACAAGGTAAGAACTAAGCAGGAGTAAAACAGAGTTAATATGCAGATGGAAAAATACTGTGCTGCTTAGTTAGGATGGGAATGATTTGGATCTGTGAAACTTCATAGTTAAACTCTCGCTGTGGGGGATTTAAAGGTCCCCCACATCTTTGAGAATACTGTATAGAGGATAAAAGTTCTATCGCATTTATTAGAATACTTCAAACATAAGATGAGGAGGTGCTAGTTTCTCTTTTCTTTTTGAAAAAGAAATACAATTCTGCCCTGGGGTGCTTCTGCTAGACCTGAGAATGGCGTGAAAGGAACGTCAATGACACAGGCTTTATTCTTAATTTCCAAGCAGGAATGTTTGTTCTCAGAGATTTACCAGGAGCAATTTGACTGTATGACCAAGGTCATTTCTTCAAGGGCTGGAAAACAACTCTGTTTCTTTAATCTCTCGCTCATATACCTGGAATATTAACAAGAATAAGAAGTAGCACCTTGTTCGGGTCCTTTATTTCCCTTAACATAGAGCGGAGACCAAGGCCTGGCTTTTCTGTTCAGCTTTTCTCATTGCTGGTTTCTGGTGCTGCTGTTCCTTTCCTTCCAAACAGCAGTATTTGGTTTCCTTCGTTTGAGGCCACTTTGACCTTTTAAGCTTGCCATACAAAGCACTTGAGGTTTTTATTCCGCCTGTATGGATCCTTAATCGTGCAATGTCTTATGCAGTTTATGTATTAAAATTTAGATTAGGAAATGAATATATTTTGCTAGTTTATTTCAGCTATCATTAAGCTTTAATTTTACTTTCTGCTGTCTTGCTTTGGTTGATTTACCCTTCCAAACAGTTTCTTCAGCTCTTAAAGCTCATTTAAAGTCTGATTATCTTTTTTTTTTTTTTTTTCAAAAAAGAAATATTAATGTGTCCTAAACTGTGGTATTTATGTATGAGTGTCATTATCATACCAGTAATATAGAAATGCATTGGCCAGCAAGAAGTTTGTGTTTAAGCTAAGGGATATAGCTTTGTTTCCTTTTTTGCTCTGTTTTTCAAATGGAACATGCTAACAAGCTGCTGGCTCAGTGTGAAATATGTATGTAAATGTGGCATTGGACATTAACGCTGGGTGAATTACCTGTGGTAAAAGACTTACTCATTTGCTCTAGGGGGAAACTAAGAGTCAGAAGAAATGTGGAAAGATGGTGGAATTTCTAATAATTAAAAAAAAGACAGGTCCCATTTCTGGGCATGTGTTTCTTGTTGAGGAATAAATTCAATCTCTGCTGTAATCTAATACACTTTATCTGTGTGATTCTGCTTGAAAAATAAAAGGCAGTTACAGATCAACAGGCAGGAACTGTGGGCACAAGAACTTCATTAGAAAGGAAAAACTTGAAACATTTCCTTTACTGGTGAGTGTTAACAAGCATAAGCAGAGCAGTTGTCTGAATAAGGTAACTACCCATAAGTAACTAAAAGTTAATAATTCCTCCCCTGGTCTAATAGGAAACCCAGGAAATTTGTAAATTATAAAGCTGCCTGGGTGGCCTAAAAATAGGAGGAGATCTGGGAGTGGAAAAGTGTAATATAGAAATACCTAGATGGAAAACAGAGCAAATGAGGATTTTTTTCAGAAGTCCTTTTTGTCCTTAAAAAGGCAAGAAGTCTGCTACTTCTGTGCACAAAGCGGAGAGGGTTCACAGACACTTGCGCTTAAATTCATATTTAGAAATAGCTTTCTGCTTTTTCTTTGTGTGCGTGTCTGTCCAGCTGTAATTGCCCACCCTCCTTTTTCTCCCGTTACACGCTTCGTAATGTTTAGCACCAACCCAAGAAGCAGCGTATTCCTGTGTGACCAAATTTAATTAAACTTCGAGTGAAATAATTAGTGAGGGTGTCTTGAAAGGCTGTTTAAAATCAATGCAGCACTGAGGACCGAATAGAGTTAGCACTGTCACCAAAGATCAAAGTGGCCGAGGAAGTGCTGGCAGCCGGAACCCCAGCCGCAAGCTGAGGAGGAAACGTGCTGAAGCAGCTGGGCTTTTCTGCCTCTCGGGTCCTATCTGCAAATTGATTTGACATGGAAAATTTCCCTCGGGAAGCTTAAAAAATGGTGAATTTCCATTAATTACATAGCAAAGAATGTTCGTTCTGTCATTTATAACCCATTAGGAAATTTTTTGGGGGGTGTTTGTCTCTGCCTCTTGTAATCGATGTTATCTGTGTTGCCGATGGAGATGGGCTGCTGCTTGGTCCGGTGGCTGTTCCCCTTGTGCCATGTAGCTGGAGGCACAGAGAAGGGTGAGTGAGGAGATTGTCGTAGCATCGGGGGAGAGTTCAGTGCCTAAAGCATGGGGGCTCCCCAGGCATGCTGTAGACCCCAGCCCAGGGGCACATTTTTGCGTATCTCCAATCTCAGGAGACCAAGGCAGAAACTTCTCCCTATGATGCACACTGCCATTTACTTCAAGCAGGATGCTCTTATCCCTTTGCAGAGCAGTTTGTACTGAGAAATAAATCCTAGCGCTGCCTGGGGACTGTGCCTACCTAAATGTCGTCAGCGGCTGATTTCTGCAGGCGCTGGATCAAGGTGCTGTGCTCAGTGACACAGGCTGTCAGGCCATTATCTCTCTAGCAGTCTTCAGGCATCCAAATATGTGTTTGGCTCCTGGGGTTCATGGCTTTACAACAGTGCCTAATCCGTAAGATAAGCAGGATTTCAAACTGGCCTTTTATATGTTTGCTAGGACTCTTCAGAGCTACAGCATTAAGTGTGGACAGCAGGAGTTGGGCAGAGGATGTGAAAGCCACAGCCTCAGTGCCCGAGGTGATGGTGAGATGTGCTTGGTGAGAGAGGACTTCCCTCCCCTCCAGCTGGGAAAACCTGGCTGCCTGTGCAGCCCTGTGGAAACTGCCTGTTGTACTCATGTGCGGGGAGGAGGCTGGGGCATTCGTGACATTTCTGTAGTATTTATAACTGGACTCTGCTGATTCACATCGCCTGAAGCTAAGGGCTGCATGTCTGGGTAGAAACCTGTCGAAAGCATCATGGGCTGCAATGCAGGGAAGGGGTTTGGTGGGTGCGTGCCATATGTTGCAGGTTTGTCATCTCTTTTGAGCTGTGCTGTGCTTGGGATGAACTGTGAGCGTCTGAATAATTTATTCAGAAAGTTATGCTAACTCTGAATGGCACAGAAACCCTGGAGACTAGTAAATAATTAATAAAAACTTATATTTTTCTGCAGCCCTGTCCTTGTTTGAGTCACTCAAGTCTTGCTGAGTATGTTGAGCAGTCAGACACAATATTCTGGGCCTGCAGTGCCACGGTCCCATTGGTGTTTCTGTTCTGAAGAAAAGTAACTCCTCTACAGGTCTCTAAGAATTTCACCTAAATAATTAAAATCAAGAACAACAGAGTATGTTTGTGATATGTCGATATATACATACACATGCACACAGGTACCTATGAATAAAATAAAACTGAAGCCAACCTGTCAGCAGCAAGCGAGCAGGGTGAAGGGTCCAAGCAGGCGCGATGCCAGGTGCAGCGGTCTGGTAACAGGTCCTTCCCCAGCAACTCAGCACCGCCAGGGCCAGGCAGTGTTGGAAAGCAGTTAGAAAAAAGCTGCTGTTGTTTTTTAATTCTGAAGCGGGGATTTGACTGCAGCAGGGAAGGAACTTCCTGAGCACAGTGAGGTCTCTTCATGTGGGGGATTTAGATTATTTTTACACTTAGTCATTATTTTATTGTCCAATTCATTTGCAGTCTTATCAATGGGAAGGAAAATAAGCCCCTTGAAACTATTTGGCCCAGTTCACTTTTCTTCAAAATGAACATTCAAGAAGAAATTATGATATTGTTTGATTTCCTAATAGCCAAGACATTCTCGCAGATGTCTAATACATTGTCTTCTCACTTAGTGCTCTATGATTTGTAGTAGCTATTGTGCAGTTGAAGTTTTTTTCCTCTGTGAGTCCAAAGTGCTTTGAGATTACTGTTATTTTTTTTTTTTCCTGGGCTACTGCTGAACTGTTTAGGTGGAGGATCTGGAATGAGTCTTCTGACAGCAAGAATAAGGGCGGAGACTTGAGATTTACAGGCTAATGAAAATGACATCTGCTTATGTGAGGGAAGGGATGTAAAGAGAATTCTGATTTTTGTTCTCTTACCTGTAATTTGGTAAACATGGTGGGGGAATGTTGCAATCACCTCAGCAATCATACTGAATTGGTATAAGGATACCCATGGTGTAGCTGCTCTTTCATTAGGATTTATGGGTGTAACAAAAACATTTTCCTAAATGCCCTTTGGATAATTAAACGAGTGTCTCTGTCATAGCAGGCTCTGAATAACGATGACGTCCTGGGAGGTAATCATCGCTCCAGCAACCACAATCATAATCTGCAGAGAAGGAAAATACACAGCAAACCATGCTGCTCTCCGTGAATCAGCGAGGCACACGGCCATTTCATCAGGCTGGATGAATAACCAAATATTTACAGTAAGCTTGGCCCTCCAGTGAGGAGGGCTGAGGAGTGAGGAGTTAGGGGACAGTGCCTGGGCAGTGCCTGCAGCGAGCTCAGGCCTCCTAGGTGGTGCAGCTCTGCTGCTGCTCTGTGTAGTGCTCCCTTGGAAGGAATATTCTCATTTAAGGAATATTTGTAGGGGAGTTGCAGCTGTATGTGGAAGGTCTTGAGGTGCAGGACCTGTGGTAAAGCACACTCAGTGGTTTGAATGGGGCTGATCATGGGGTGCTGGACTGGAGCACCAAGCCCACCCGGTTGCTGCAGCTGGTTGTGCCTGCAAACTTCTGAGCTGAGTGGCTCTGTCATATAGCTGGTATTGTACATACATGTATTGTGTTGGTATACATATAAGAGAAAGCTGGTATATCTAATGCGGGAAAGGAATGTTAGGAGCTGTGCCGGACAGAAAGACATATTTTTTCTGGAGTGACTGTGACAATGCAACCTATTCCCAAGAAGTTCCTAGTAACTTTGGAAATGAGGGTGGAAGTTGAGGTCACTTGAAAATGTCTCGAGTGATCTGTGTGCATCCCAGACAGGGCTTGACTCCAGCATCATGTGCAAGGCCAGGAGCCGAGGCGGGACGCAGTGAAGTTGAGCGGCAGTGCTCGGTGTCCTGTCTGCTCCTTGGGGCCACCTCCACCTGGTGGTATGCAGAGCTGTTTCGGTGAGCTAAGCTGGCAGGAAACTGATCCCTCTCCTTCCCCAAATCCCAGGCGGTCATCTGGAAAAATCCTAGAGGGTGAACTTCTGGACAGATTGATTTGTGGCATTAATAATGGGCGAGTTCTAAAATCATCAGTAGCAGGAAGAAATTTGACCTGACCCAGACAGAAGCGGGAGTGGGAACAGCAGGGAAAAGAATATTCAATAAACAAAGGGCAAAGCAGCAGGAAGGGGCTTAGCACCTGAGACGTTCTCTCTAGCAAATTTGAAATACCATGTGTTTGAAGTATCTGTATCATAAATACCCAGGCATCTGAAGGTATCTGTCAATCTTTCAAGATGGTGAGGTTAAAACCCAGAAGAGAGGAAGGAAGCAGATGGCTTTCCATCCTGATGTAAAATGTAAAGACAAAGGCAGGAGCAAGCCTATTACTGAGTAAGAGTGAGCCTCTATACCTATGTAAGAAACCTTGTCAAAGCTACAGGTGTTATTGTTATTTCTCTCAAATAGAAATGTCAATGAATTATAATTAGTATTTAATAAATCGTCAGTACCCTGGGAAGTGCTGGACACTTAAGCAGCTATATTTGAAGGGGTCAATACCCTGAGGCAAACAGCTCTGCCCAGGTTAGGGTAGGGGTGTAGGGTTTAATGAGGGTTGAAGGGATTGATGGGGTATGGATGGAGGAGCTGTTTCTCCCTCATGAAGGATGAGCTCAAGTGCAAGAAGCAGGCCAGGTTTGTCTTTTTTTGCAGTGCTGTTTTATGTCCAGCTGTCAAATCTGGTTGAGAGGCTGGGGTGGGCAGTGAGCGAGTGCCAAAAAACAAGTGAGTTGAGCCCTAAGGCCATGCTGGATCCCCAGACCTTCTGTTCCTTCTAGGCAGTGCGAGCTTTGTACAAAATCTTGATTACAGAACAGCTTCAGGTGATGGTTCACAATGTTTGTAGCTGATAGATGATGTTGCTTCTCTAGTAATGAGAAAGTCCTGTAAGTTTTGTGCTGTAAAGTGAGGAGCGTCTACAGCAATTGTGTCCCAGACAGAGTTTTTTTCCTTTTGCTGCTGGGATAGCTTGTGTCAGTGTATCTACAGGATTACTGGAGCAGGAGATCAGCAGAAACAAGTATGTGCCCCTAAAGTTCACTCTGGGTGAGTTGCTGAGGAGTTATGTTGTATTAGAGGGAATTATAAACAAGGAGATTTTCCCCTTTGGCTGTAATTTAAAATTAACAATTAGAGTTTTGATTTAGAAGCCGTCTGGTTGGATAAGCAATTAATGTGCATAAAATGAATGTGCAGTCATGCTGAGGAGACCGTCCTGTGTCCCGGCATTAGTGGAGAGGTGTGTGTAAGATCGACGCTGCTGATGCTCAGAACAGAACAACTTTGGCCTTTTACATTTGGATTTACATAGCCACAGCTAGAAGTTTGATTTATTTATTTGCTTTTATTTTTTTTCTTTTGGTTCGTGCTGGATGTGGAAAACCAAACCATGAGCTTATATGCATGTTTTCCCCATCTTAGTGCTGACGTTGCACACTAAGCGTGAGTTAATGTACCATCCTGCTGCCTCCAGCCTCCTGCTTTGGGTTGGCTCTGACGATCGGAGCATTTGCTGGGATGACTCAGCTGGCTGACATATAGCTTTGCATAACTTGATTATACATTGATGTTTTAATGAATTCTTAACAGAATATTGTCTTTCTTAAGGTACTCCTATTTAATAAACCGGATAGAGTAAAGTTAGTAGGACTTGATTTTGATGACAGTTTACTAAAGAGCATTTTATAGTTGCGTAGCAGTGTCTATAGCGGTTATGTTACTGCTTTATCTGGGATATAGTTGGTGATGTGCAATTTGTTACTAGCTTTGTTTCTCTAGAGAACTTTAAATTTGGCTGAGGCTCCATTTATTTTGCCACTTAAATGCTATTCCCGAAACACTTGGTTGTCTGACAATTGTCCTAAGTCATATCTGTCATCTAGGGATCTTGGAGCGTTTGAAGCTAGATCTCCCAGTGGTTTTTGGTTCTTGCTTTTTCATTTTTTTTTCCTCCTTCATTGCTATCAATACTGATTGTAGCATCTGTCAATTTGATTTCATAAGTACATCCCATAATACCTTATCCTAGTGTAAATATAATGATTTGTTTCCTTTCTATGCTGCTAGAAGTTTACCTGTCTGGAATCACAGGCCTGATTAATGTTGTTTGTTAAGGTAGGGTTTTCATCACATAAAGCAGAGGCACTAAAAAATGCAAGAGCTTAGGAGCAGTGCTCCAGGCAAGAGATAATGGTGCATATACTAGGCGAGGGGAAAATCCCATGGGGAATGCGCAGGCAGATCAGGTCATCGAGTCAGAACCAGAACTCATCGACGCACTTGCAGTTTACAGACCTTCTGACAGGAACACGCTTGTGATTATGGCTCCAATTCACATCCAGTTTGCAAACCATTAAGGTCTGGGACAGACTGTGGGGTGCCTAAAGGCAATGGGATGCAAAACAGAGTGACCTCTGACCATAATACATCCGTATTGGGGATTTCTGCATGAAGTGGCCGGGTAGAGCATGTAATCCAGCGTATGCCTAAGCAGTCTGTGGCTGTTGAAAAGAGCCTGTGCATGTCAAAGATGAGTTGGTTCAGTTTTAAAGGAAAGAAGGTTGAGACATGAGCAGATAAAGATGAGATATGATCGGCTTTTACATGCTTTCTCCTCCTTTCAAAAAGTTAGCCACAGGGAAAATGTAAATCTTGGTGGATAAGTTAAAGATGACTTGCGGCTGCTGTCAGTCACTCAGGCTGTGCTCCTGCAACAGCTGCTGCTTGAGAGAGCTTGTTTGCTTTCTGTACCTCTTCACTTGCTCTCTAGCTGTTCTTCGAAGATTTTTCTGAACCATGTGCCATTGTGAGTGGTGATTACCGATGGGGGGGGGGACAGACTTGGAGAAGGAGATGGGGATAGAAACATGAGATTTTAATTTTTTTGATTTCATGGAAGGATTTGCATGAAATCCACAGGCTGTTCCTCCTTTTCATTTACTATTTTATCCTTCCACAGCAATAGTCCTTTTAGGAACCTTGAGGTTAGAGGATCCCACTTTCAGAATACAATGGAATTAATAAAATAACAGTAACGGGAAGTGCCATGCTGGGCACGACTAACAGTTGCCTGATATCACTGATAAGCAGCCAGAAAGCTGTGTTTATGCCTGAAAAGTGATCTTATGGCTTTTATGACTTTAAACAAAAAAAGATCCTTTTTCCAGGACTCTGTAGAGGATGCAGCTGGGCACTAGAGGTCCAAACCCATAAAGTGCAGTCAATCAAATGAAATAATTGAAAACTGGAACTTTGTAAAGACTTCTTTTAAAGCAACCTGAATTTTTCTGGTTGCTTCCTATTCGCTTCCAAGCTATTCAATTGTTTAAATACTACCTTTAGAACAACAGAGCCACTCACTTAGTAATTTGTCTTTTTATTCCTGATAATAAGCGTGTTGACTACAAAAATAGCCATTCTTCTTGTGATCATCAAACTCTAGCTGAATTTCAGACAAAGAATTTGGCAGATCTCCAGCGAAAATATTACACAGCAGCTCAAGAAGGCATTAGAGTTTGTTGCTCGCACACTATGTGTTTTTAAATCTGTATTGCTTCTGATGTGTTCAAAAATAATGAGCTATTGTTCCTCTAAAATACAATGTGAAGTATGTCGGAATTGAGTATTGCATTATTTTTGCATGGGAATATTTCTTCTGGAACACAAGGACTAAATACAATGCATGAAAGTTTTACGTGTTCTGCAGAGGCAGACCACCACCCATCCCAAAAGCGGTTTGTGTTGTGCTTGTTCAGCTTGGGCTTGATGCAGCCAAACCCTTGTTCAGTTTGGCAGGGAAGGTCTGTGTTTGTTCTTCAGCTTCTCTGGTCGTAGCTAGGCCTGTGCAGTGCTCATGGGGGTGTATTACAGGGGAATACAGTCCAAAGTTGAGATATCTGTGCTGCTTTTTTCAAAGTCAAAACCAGGCCACTGGCTGGGTGGAGGAAAAAATTCGAACTTACAGCCTCATCCCAAACATGCTGTGCTCAAAGGAGTGAACTCTTTTTTACACAAATCATTTTTTCTTAGAGCATATGGTCCTAATCAGCCAAGCTTGATCTGTCTTGTGGCTTCAGTGGGACTTGTCCTGTATTTAAGTGTTACTTGAGTGCTGAGTAGTGTGGAGGTCTGTGAATTGGCATTTTGGTCTTTTGTTTTCTGAGACAGATCTGCTTCCTATCTCTGAATGTTCCAGATTTCACTCCTGATTTAATTCATCAATCTTTTTTTTTTTTTTCCAGTTTATTAAATTAAAACTATATTCCATGTCATTTCAAAAAATTAAATGCAGCAGGACCCCAAGGATAAAGTTTTGCAAAGCTGTGCTGGGTGCAGTAATCCCAGTGACAAACCCAGGGAGCAGGACTGCAGGGCTAGCACCAGAACTGTGCCTGCTTGTCTTTAGAAAGCACTGCAAGATCCTCATTTCTGAATGCAATTAACTGCAAAAGGTAAATGTACCTGATTTCTGATCATAAGTCCATACTTAATTTATGGGATATTTTAAAGCTGCCCATTTGAAGGATTAGTGAGAGGAAGAAAGAAGCATTGTTCCTTTATCTTCAAGCTGCACGCAAACAGCGGCATCCAAGGAGCGCTTTTCGATAAGCTCAGTACGACTTATCTCCCGACTGAAATGCACGTTCTTCCCTTTAAATACATCCCACGATTCAGATTACTTACAGCTGCTCCTTTTCTCCCTTCTCAGTCTCCAGCTTCTTTTTGTTTTTAGCATGCAGAGAAAGTGATTTGCTTCAAAATATGTATCTGTTCATAACATAAATTCAAGGAGAGGATGGGGAAAGACGTATATGCTTGGCTGAGCTAATGAGAAAATGACTCAGTCTGGGTGTCTAACATCTCCTTGTATCACATAAAGCGTTTGACAAAGAAAAATGGATTTTGCTTTAAATACTCAGAGCCGCCACAATAACTGATCATATTTTGTAGATTACAATAGGCTTAAAACAACAATAAGACAGGAGCCATGCAGCCTGTTCTGTGTGAGGTTATAAATACAGACTGCAGCTCAGTTACAAATCCTTGCTTTGAATTTATGTAAAACCCATTTTGGGGAAATGAAAAATCTTAATTGAGGGAAGAGAGCAGAAATGCTGAGCTGTAACCTTATCGCCCTTCCTGAGAACATTTTCAAGATGTTGGGATATAGTTTCAGCAATCAACTGTTACTGATTTTTGTTGTTGTTGTTGTGTTGTTGTTGTTGTTGTTGTGTTTGTTTATTTATTTATATTTTTTAGTGGCTGAGCATGACTGATAGGTTTCAGGTACAGCAGCACATTTCTGTTGTTCCTAGTTCTTCCCTCTGGTGCCCCCCCCCATATTAGGCAATATATTAGATGAATTTAATTTCTCCTCAGAGAAGTCAGATTGTCTGCTCCTTCTTTAATCCTTCTTTAATGCAGACATCTTCCTGTCTGCAGGGAAGTGTAATACTGGCCTCTGCTAAGCGTTCTAGAGTCCTATAAAATGATCTGGGGGGAAAGGAGTCCTATATCTACTGGTGTAGTGTATAGGGTTTCTTTAGTCAATTTACTAAGCAGCGTGGTTTTGGTTAACTAAATCTTAATGAAAGTGGAAAATTTAAGGCTGGAGAATGGGAGGAAGCCTCAGCATTCCCAGAAATTCCTGTGCTGTTTTTCTTCCTCAGAAAGGTTTTCTTAACTTGGTAGCATATTCTGTGTGATATGCTTGTAAAAAGTTTTATGACTTCTAGAGGTGGAAAATAATTTAATTCTAGGTATTTCTAAGGCAGGTTCTACATGGTTATTTCTTACAAATACCACGAGATGTCTGTCCCATGCAATGGAAATGTATGGTTCCAGAAATTAGATGGAATTAGTTGGTTAGTTGGGATTAGATAATCTTTAAGGTCTCTTCCAACCCAAACCATTCTGTGATTCTGTGAAATACATGCGTGCCAGTTTGTGAGCTTAGTTTTCATTTGGTGGTCTCATTTCTTACATCAGTTTTGCATGAGAAAATTGCTGTAGTATGATCTGAATTTTTAACCTTCAATTAGAGTCTAAACCAGTGTAGTTCTACTAAGGTAAAAACGGAATTAATGTTTAGATAAATAACATCAGGCCAAATTTCTATTTTGTTAGCCTCTTATTTAGAAATTTAAACTGTTTAGAAATAATCTACTTTTTACAAAAATAGCAGGGATTTACATTTAAATTATACTAGTTTACTAGTTTAAATTCAACTTTAATTTATACTGGGTATTGAAACCTCCCTGTTTGATGTACTCTGCTGAAGAAATAATTGTTGAAAATGATGTATCTTAACTTGGTTAAAAAAATTAATCTGCCTTGGCTAAGTAAATTAAAATATTAGTTTTATGCTTTCAATCTATCTGAATGAACTGAGACTGCAGTGAATATCTGTATGCGCATGAATGCAACAGGTAAAAAGGATTTAATGCGTTCTTTACAAAAATTAGGTGTTATTGATCTCCTCTAGGCGTGACTTCTTAAAGACTTTGTTTATTGCCATAGTTTTTCTTCTGCAATGCTTGCTTTGTAGACTAAACTTACTTCGGCCATCGATGATTTCAGAACTTAGTTAATTGAGAGCAGAATAAATAGGATGTGTTGATGACAGAGCAAATGTTTTGGCGTGTACAGAACAAGGGTATAACAAATAACCCTATTAATGCTGGGTTTTGGATTTGGTGACATTTAAAATAACCAGTGAGGTGTCTCTGAACAGTTACATTTGGTACAACTCCAAGGGGATAGGGAAGACCTTTCTGTGGTGGTATTTTTATATAAGAAGAGAACTGGTAGCCCCATGCTGAAATGAAGTAATGCAGGGAGCTTTCAGTATCAATTTGCAATGGAGGTCCTGCTAAGTATTTAAATATTGCATTCCTTACAAGCTTTATACCCTTTTATAGTACATTTAGTGTGCATTAAAAAGTATGTGCGAGTTCTGGCATAGGTAACTCTTTGTACATGGATTTAATTTCCTGTGCCAGAAAGCAGGCAATACAACTAGGGTTTACAAGTGGGAAGGTCAGGGAAAGACGGAGAATTTCAGGTGGGTTGCTGGCCCTGGCATTTGACCGACTAGTATATTTTAAAAGTCCTTAGCATCTAGCCTTCCATTTTCTGAATTCACAGGTCAAAGATAAAGCCAGAGATAAAGCCAGGCTGAATGTATTTAAAACAGATCCTCTTTATTTTGTGGAATTACAGTACTGCATAGCCTTTACTCCAGACCATCCACTAGCAAAGTGAGTCCATGTAAAGAGTCAGTTCCCAGTGGTGCCAGCACATCCCTGGTGTCCTGCAGTCCCTGAGCAAGATTGTTGCATTAAATGCAGATCTTCCGTGTGAAATGAGAGAGAGAAACTTATTATAGCCGAATTCCCACAGGCAAATGAGAGGTTCAGACAGCCCTCTGCAGCAACATCGTAGAGATACTTTAATGTAATCACCGAAGTGGCTTTTCTGTATTTGTGCAGGTAGGTTTATTTGCGGGGTGCTGTTTGTAGCAGCAAACTGTTTGGCTCCACATTGAGCTCATGGAAAGTCCGGTGAGAGCCACGAAGGTTGTGCCTTGGAACAGGACGGGGGGCACACTGAGCCTGTTTCAAGGGTTCGTACTTTTCTGTGGTGCTTCAGAGCTGTTGTAAGAAATACACTGAACAATTTGAAAACAGCAATTTTAATGCGTTGAGCTGCTTCATTGCAATGGTTATTTCTTGCTCATCGTAAATCAGTGACTTTGCCGCAGCTTTCTGAGCAGACAGCAGTATTTGCTGTCCTACCCTGTGCCCAAGGAGGGGACAAGGTGCCCACACATGCAGCTCAGATGTGCAAATATGGACCTGCTGCACCAAGAATGTGGCTTTTAGTCCAGATGCCTTATGGAAATTCAGTAGCTCAACAACACACTGTTGAGCTTTTCTACTGCTGGGAAGCTGGTTTGCATGCAGCCGTACATCTTTTAATAAAATTAACTGAAATTAATTAGGTAGTTCCTCCTTAGCTCTTCTGGCTGTGTAATCCCATGTCACAAGAGCACCGTCTTCAATTCAGCACCAGCTGCTCACAGGAGAGGCCCAGATATAAATTAGCAAGTAATCAAAATTACGTTTATCTACTTGAAAGACCAGCTCATCTAGACTAGGTGAAAGTCATTACTGGTGAGCTCTGAAAGTGCTGTGCATTTGCCCTTACTAGAAAGAGGCAATATTTTGTTAGAACTATTGATAGAAAAGGATGTTTGGTAGAAAAATCTAGATCAGTTTAAGTTTCCTTGGTACTAATTGTTTGTAGCTGGATGCTATAGAGTTGCTGACGAAGTTTGGTAAATAAAGGCAGGAATGAGTAGCTTCTTGGAGACCTGGGTGAGAGTCGGTGTTTTGTCTATCTGTGTGTTTTCACCAGAGGGAATCCATGTTCGCTAATGACATCTTTTTATCTGCTCTAATTAGTGAATGGTTAAATTAATATTAAGCTGATAGCTTGGATGTTTAGTAAGTGAACATGTTGCTATAAAAATATAAAAGATACAGGAGAAATTTTAGTTGGAGAGCATTTTCTACTTCCCTTGTGGTAAAAGTCATATAGCAGAACAACTTAGAGTCTGTGCACTGATGCTTAGAAGCAAATCCCATGTTTTAGGAGCAGAAGAAATTGTTCAAATCAATGCCACGTCCATTTGTGATTATGATAGGCCATCATTAGAAGATCTAAGGCCAGAACAAATAAACCCTTCATAAAGAAAAGTACTCCTCTGAGTAAAATAACTGTACCGAGGTCGAAGGGACAATTTTTATATGTAATTATTATCCATATAGTTCTGTTTTAGCCTTCATAAATTTACATCACATACTACTTATAAAAAACATTGTATTGCTGAAAAAGTTGTTAGTCTGGTGAGACTCAGCTCTAAATATGACTTGAAGTAGGTTTAAATAGCTATTTACTGTTTAAATAGCTACTGGGCTGTGAATCCTTGAGATGTCTCAGTACAGGAGCCATTGGCATTTTGTCATATTTCATTGTGATCAATGGACTGCTTTGCAGAGCAAGAATCCCACATCCCTTCCAGGACATGGCAGTGTGCACTGTGCCTTTGGATATGGAAATATCCTGTATAGCAGATAGACAAATATTTCCACTAGACAACTCTGTGACGACAGAAAAAATCCTTCTGCAAAATTGGTCACGGAGCTTTGTGCAATTAGAGGATGTAAGTTCTGTGTGAGCACTAGCAAAAAGCAGCTATGTGTTTGGTTCAGCATTCTGCATCAGTTGCGTTGTGGGGGTACGCTTTGTGTCTGATGTAAGAAATAATGTAGTGGTAACTATGAAAATACAAATTTTTGTCTTCTGGATGTTTTCAGTTAATGCTGTACCTTCCTAGACAGATGGCAGATAGCATTATTTCCATAAGACCCTCTGCAGGATCACGTACAAGGTGCAGCAGCTTGTCGTGGCTTAAGAAGTCAGTGCGTATGAACTGGTTCTCCTGTGTGTGTGAGGCGATGCTCTGCGCTGCGCTCCTGTGTGTGCTCTTGGTCTGTGGCAATGTCGCAGGTTAGTCCCACTCTGGTTGCATGAGAAATCATTTGGTGCAGGTTAGGAATGCTCAGAGTAACATCTGACATGGACAGGTGGAAAATCATTTGGTTTTGTGTCCGAGCTGTTTGTTGGCCTAGCACAGTAGCACCACGGGCCCTCCTTCTGAAGTCAGGGCTTCCTTTTGCCCAGCTCTGTATAACAGCAGAAGGATCTGATTGCTGCTGGGTAGATAGATGATAAACACAAAGGCTCAAAAGAAAGCAACTGTTATGGTTTTCACCCTACAGGGTGGTAATAGCAGCCCAAGAGGAGCAGGTGACGTTGGAAACCAGGTCTCCAGTGTCACAGGCCTTCCTGTCCTGCTGCAGCGCCTCAAGCAAGCCTCGAGCAGGCTGCTGGAGCCCAACAGGTACAGGAGTACGGCCTTGCTTAGGAGCTGGCTTCCTCCGGCCATCTCTGACTTGTTTGTCCTTGGTAGCAGCTCAAAAAACGGTGAGCGGGCTTGCAGAGGAAAGCAATGTTTCCATGACTGTGAGGCTTCTAGTTTCATCGGTGCTGCTGTAGAAATACCATTTTCCACTTATTTTAGGTTTAGTTGAATCTCTTTGCACATATGTTAGGTACAGATGAAGTATGAAATAGTGGAGTGTGGTGGCTGAATTGTACAGAGGAGGTCCTCAATAAGGCTCCTTTCTGCTGAGGTCCTTAAACGACTGGATTCCCTGTAGGAGAGGCTTGAAGTGCTGAGGGCCAGGCTTGGAAAATTGAGCTGGAGCAGACCTGTGTTCTACACAACCTCTTAGAAGGAAAGAGGTAGCACAGCCCATAAGTGCAGCTGTCTGCCCTTTAATGTTTAATCTCGCTTCTACACATCACTATTTTGTCTGACATTGGCTACATCAATACACAGACTACGTAATTGTAAAGAATTTTGCTCCTCTATGATATTTATTTATTTGCTCATTTATTCACTACTGATTTTCATAGGTTTTATGATCCTTTATGTGTGCACTGAGACATCTACAAAACCCAGCTCCTGGTTCTTCCAGCATGAGTGGTGACTAAGTAAGGTTTGCATGACTTGACTCATTTCAGATTACTCAGGAGACGTTTGTGGGCTGATTGTAGTTCTCAGTCTTTAACCATGAGCTAAATGCTTTTTTTGTTTCTCCAATTCCAACTGTTGTAGAAACTAATTGATTACAGTTTTCTTCCATTTGTATTCTTTTGAGTGCTGATTTTTTTAAAGTCCTAATACATTTGAATTGCTTTTTCAGGAATAATAGCCTCAGGAAAATTTTAAAGCTATTACTACCACAATCACTAGACCTTTGAAGTTTTCCATCTGTCTTATTTGTCATACCTGGCTTCTTTCCTGTCACCGTGGCTCTGCTGCAGTTGTTAAACTAAGCAAGTCATCCCTTCATATTGATCCAGCCTCCTCCTCCCAGGGAGCATCTAATATCTGTACCCTAAGACACTGGTATTCTGCATGTTTCATTGTGGTGGCCTCTTTTACTTTTTTTTTTTCCCACTCTTTTTTTGTTGTTCAACAATTTTAAAGGTAAATTTCTCTCCTTGCATGCTTAGGAGGCCAGCACCTTTTTTTGATACATTGACATCTGAACTGTGCCTGTTTAACAGGTGCTCTGTCATCTTGTTTGGATTCACTGTATTATCAGGAATACTTTCCTTTGCTGGATTTGACCTTCTTTCACTCTCTTTTTCTTTTTTCCCCTTAAAAAAATAATAAAAAAATAGATCTGCTTTCTGAAGCCAGAGTTGTCCAAAGCCCTCAGTTTGCCTGCAAAAAAAGTCTTATTGTTGTAATCATAAATCTCCAATATCTTGTTCCAGTTATTTTGCCTGACAGACATACTCTCGTGTTCAGCACATAGTTAAATAAATCACTTACTGAATTGAAATAAATAGTGGAAAATTTTATCCCCAAATTTTATTTTTATAAACCTCTTCAGAGACCATTTCATGCTGCAAACAGTTTTCAGAAAATCTCATGCCATTTTAAAGTGAATCTGCACCAGCTTTTTTTTGCCCTTTCACCGCACACAGTACAGTACTGAGCGCCCCGTGTAATTACTAAGCTCTGCATCTTTGTTCTTGGCATCACCTTGGCTAGGCAGTGCTGCCTGAAAAAAGCCAGGGCTCTGTGGGTGCTGCAGGGATGGTGTTCGCTGTGCCATTTGTGGGGCTAGAAAGCCTCCGGAGCAGAGCTGGCTGCCTTGCAGGGCCCATCATGACCCATCTCGTGCCCAGTGCAGCACTTTGCTCCGTAGTGACCCAGACCAAGCAGCGAGGGGAACCAAGGCAAAACCTTTGGCAAGAGGCATAGGGAAGGCACCTGAAAAGAAACATCCTAAAAGTGCAAGGTGGAGATTGGAGTAGTCAGTGGCAATGGCAAAGGGCTCATGGGACTGAGTTCTGTGGCATCTCAGGGTGATGTGTGCAGTGGATTTGTGTGGTTTTGCTTTAGAATATGGTAACGTTGCTTTAGAATAGGGAGCAAACAACAAAGCCCATAAAGCAGTATGTATTACACAGCTCCCTGAGAGGACCAAGGTATGTTGTGGGCAGAGCATAATAAATGAAAAGGGTTTTTAAATTACCTGGAGTCAAAAATTCCTCACGATAAGGAGTGGAAAAGTCAAACACTGCTGGAGTGATGGGGAAAGAGGGAGTGCGGATGGGAAAGGGCTGTTTCCAGGATTATCCATAGCTGCCTAAGTACAGTTGAATGACAGATGAGTGTGGCTTTCATAACTTGTGGAGCTGGGCTCAGCTCACGGAAAGCTGAGATTTGAGTTATATTGGAAAACTTTTATACCTGAGAAAGCAAAAACATCAGATAACCGTTGGGGATATCCTTTGTTTTATACACATCATTTAAGAGGAAAAAATACAGCAATAGTAGGACAGACTTCATATGCACTGTAAGCAGAAATAATATGATATATCAAAGGGACAAAATAATGGTCATGCCAGAAGGAAGGTGCAGAGGCTGAAGTTTTTATTACTGCAGTACACAGCATTGCTGAGTTTGGTAAATATGGGATGTTTGGAAGAGAAGGAGCGGGGACGGCCTTTGGTCAGCCTAGGGAGCTCAGGTTTGTTTGTGCTTTTCTCATTAGACTCCTCTCAAAGTAAAAGAAATTATTGTGGAAGGGACAGCAGGAGGTGAAGCAGGAGGGATGGGGAGCAGAGGAGCTGGGGGGCCTGCCTCAGCCCGTGGCAGAGGGGAGGCCTTGCTGCAGCAGCAGAGCTGCCCAGCTCTGCAAGTGCCACTCCTCAAAATGGAGGTGTTAAGAGGCCTTGGCAGGCCTGACCTGCTCAGAGCAGTGCAATAGTTTCACAGTTTTACTTTTTTTTTTTTTTTTTAAACAGTAAATTCAGCTGGCCAAATGCAAAGAAAGCCTTTTTTAAAAAAAAAGCCTTTTCTAAACAACAACAACAAAAAACTTTTATTTTTCCCATTTTTTTAGTATATATTTTAGTCATTTGAGCTGTGTATTTTTATTAGTGAAGTGTTGTAATGTGAGAAAACTGAACATTCAGACTATTATTTTTTTTTGTAGAAATACATAATTTTAAGGTGCAGCAAGGTGCATGTTTTATATTTTGTGTTTCTAGATGCCGGTATGAGCACTTTTCAAGAGTTATGTGTTGCTTTTAGAAAGCTTTCTATTTGTTTGCTCATTTCTGTGAATAACAAACAGTATCCCAAATGAGTTATATTCTCACTCACATTAATTTATCTGTTGTGTTATTCATGACCAGTTAAAACTATCTAATTGATATAAAATGAACTAATTAATACTGTTTGGGCAGTGGAAATGTGAGTGGGGCGGGAACCTCTGCCCTCGGGCCTAGCGCCACAGGAGGGCTGTGAGCAGCGCGCTGCCAGGTGAGGAGGGCGCTTGGGCTGCTCGGGGCACACATTCTGGTGAGAAATGTGGCCCTGGTGGTGTGGAAGGGGATGTACTTCATAGCTGCACTGCTCTTGGGAAGTGCTTTTGGAAGTGTTTCTGTGCTCTGCCCCTTTCTACCTGTGGTGTTTATCTCCCTGGCTTGGTATCACCGACAGCGCTGTGGCCGCATGGCTTGCACTCCCAGTGGTAAGTTGTGGTGTGAGCCATGTTCTGGGCAGCTGTTCATAACTTCACTTTTTATTTTGCTTACTAATGCTTCTGATTTTAAAACAAAACAAAAAAGTTTACTTTTCTGTTACACAGACTTTAACTTTCTTACTCTCAGTTAAGGCTTAGGCCTTACCTCAGGCAGAGTTGCAGGTTACCTCAGTGCCGGCCTGCAGTCTCCCTTTTCTACAGTTTAACATATATGTAAGTTAATATCACATGCTAATTTTACTCCTGAAAAGGCCTTTTCACAATATCTCTGTCCAGAGTCAGATGCTCAGGGAAAGGTAGGTGAAGCACTAGAAGCAGAGTTTTTTTGTTTGTTTGTTTTGTTTTGTTTTGTTTTTTAAATTGCAGAGACTCCTAATGAATCTTATCTACTCCTGCTTTCAACTGTGCTCCAACTATCCAGTTAAGGAATTTATTTACTGTGTGGTATATTGTTGCTGAACTTCACTGTTGTCTTACTTAATCCTCTTAGAAAGTAGTTCTTGTAGTTGAATTAGAGACAGGCAAATTCATGTCAAAAAGAACTTCCTCTAGAAATGAAGTCTGCCTCACACTGCATCAGTGTTGCAGTTAGGAGCCTAGAAGTCAGTAACAAAGCTCTTCCCTGAATTCTTCCTGAGAAAATGAGGTATTAAAGGGACCTATCTCTTTATCTGTTGTCTAAAAGTCAGGAGACTTTGTTTCTCTATGCCTTTTTTAAGATTTTTTTTTTTCCTGAAGTAAAATGCAATATTGGTGCTCAGAAATACACAGCTTTTGGCATAAAGGTAGAATTATCTTTATTTGATATCAAATAGTTTCTGCTTTTTTCAGTTTCTGTTTTCTGTGTTTCAAAGGGGTGTGCCATTTTCTTAAACTTTTGTCCTTTTCACCTTTATTAAATGCAATAAAATTTGGAGTAAATAAAAAAATTATCAGTAAAGGGAATAAGGATTGTTTTTTCTTGTCATGATGAAATATAGCTGAATATTGATAATGTAACAAGCTCGATCCTTTCTGTGTTTGTCTCCTGATTTTTCTAAAATTGCAAACTCCCTGTCCTGGTTTTGATTGTGACAGAGTTAATTGCCTTCCTAGTAGCTGGTATGGTACTGTGCTTTACATTTAGGATGAAAATAATGTTAAAATCACCTGTCCTTGGAGGAGGGACTGAGCAAGCTGGGCCTGCTCGGCCTGGAGTAGGGGAGGCTCAGGGGGTCTCACAGATGTCTACACGTCCCTGAAGGCAGGGTGCACAGAGGATGGAGCCACGCTCTGCTCAGTGGTGCCCAGAGGCAGTGGCCACAAACTGGAGCACATGAGTTTTGATCTGAACACCAGGCAGCACTTCTGTGCTGTGCAGGTGTTGGAATCCTGGCACGAGCTGCCAGAGAGGCTGTGGAGTTTCCTCCTTGGAGATCAGCTTTGGGTTGCCCTGCTGGAGCAGGGGTTGGACCAGATAAAATCACGAGGTCCCTTCCAACCTCAGCCATCCTGTGATTCTATGAAGAGTTTGGCAGCTAATAACTTAAGCATAAGTTTGATGCAGTCGCATCATACAGCAAGAGAGGGAGCATGTCACGGAGGAGGTAAGGAACAAATAAACTAGTGTCAGGAATGAGTAAGTCATCATTGCAGTGCCAAGAGCAGTTGTGCTGCTCTTTGCAGCTCAAACCATTTCGTATGCTGCTCGTATCTTATTTTCAATTGAGTGTCATGGGCACCCACTTAGATCCTTTATACTCCTGGCTCCAACAGCCTGGAGGTTGACCTTAGGTGCTTCCAGTGCCTTCTCCAGAGGCTTCAGCTGGGGCCATGCTCCTGGCTGCACTGTTAAGTCCATTTCTCACATCTTCTTGCGTTAGCAATATCATGAGCTGTGCAAGGAGAATAAGTCGTTTAGTCTTTTATCACTTCCATATTTGCTGACACATTCACTCCTCATCTAGGCAGGCTATTTTTTTGTCACAATCACAACCGTGATTCATGCTGTTACGATGTGGTATCTCAGCTATCTGAATTCTTAACACGTGTCGGCCAATGTTGTAAGAAATAGCTGTTCCACTTTCCAGATGAGTAAGCAAAGGCTGAGTAAGTGGAGGTGTGGACTAACAGGCAGGTATTCCTGCTTCCAGGTGGGAGACCTGTGACTGACCCATTTTGTGTTTTGCATTTGTTTAACAATTTCTAACTAAAGCTTCAGCAATGCTCTTTCTGTTCCTCTAAATCAGCATTGAAGAGAATTTCAGCTGTAACAGCAGCATTCTATCATCTTCTGTTTAGGTTTGTAATTAACCTGGGCTTGGAAAGATGTCATTCAAGGATGCCAGCTTTGTCACTAGAAAGTAAATAAACCTGAGTATGGGATTATGATGTCTCACCTTGCAAGCCAAAGACTTTGCATCTCTTCTAAAGTTTAATTCATTACTCTTTGCCTTCCTGGGCTGTGGGCAGTGAGACTCTTTGGCAGCTGTTTGCTTTCCAGTAAATTTGGAAATAATTCAGTGAGCATCTAGTGGAATGTGAAGTCTTCTGACATGCCTGAGGCTTCTGTAATCCTCTGGTGCTACAAATCAAAGTGACCTTGCAATGCCACGCGGACGCAAGCATGCCAGGAAGGAGGAGTACCCGGCTCACTGCTGTGTGGGAAGAGAGATCAGGCTCTGTCGATGCCTCCCTGTACAGTTGCAACCTAATTGTTTGGGGAATTGGGAGAGCCATAAATAAAAGAGATTAAATTCTGCTGTTGAGGCAGAGGTTTGGTTTTTAAAAATCACAAGTTCAAGAATGGTCATGCCTGTGTGCAAAATGGCTGTGTGTTTCTGGGACACATGATTACAATTTGTAGATAAGTTGGAGCCTGTGACTGCCAGTGAGCCCTGACTGAAGATGCTGAAGTTGTTCTTTTGTTGTGACTTCTTTTTGGGCTGATAGGTTTCTCCATGGTAGCTGTTCCCAGCTCTAGTTTTTCCTTTCTTTGGACTCTCTGTGTGCTTTGTGAACACATGCTGCCACAACCGCTGCTGGCTGTATGTGGTCTTCTGAAGGTGGGCTCTGCTTGTAAGCCAGGTAGCACCTGGGCACAGTTCTTTAGGGGAATGACGTGACATGGAGTAGCTGGTTATGCCAATTTACCCATCACAGTGACCAGCAGCATTGCCCAGGTGGCTTTTTTCTTGTACAGGTCCGTGCATCCTCTTCAACCCAGTAAAATGTTAAACTGAATGGCATTTATAACAACCTTTCTAAAGACATGGTAATGACATTTCTGAAGGTGTTGACAGAGGTTAAAGGGGTAGGGATGTGGAGAAGAAGAGGGAAGACGCTGCAGGACATTATTATTTCTTTGGTTTTAGAAAACATGTTTAAATTGTTATTGAATATATTAAATATATTATTACTTTTCTTGTAGAAAATGTCTTTCTAGTTATAAATTGGTAACAGAATCATTTATGAAATCTGTGTTTTGTTTAAAGCTTCTCTGTATTGTACTGCAGCTTCCTAAACAGAAAGCAGTACCCTTCCGAGAAAGACCCAACCAATCCCCCAGCATTGGTTCCTGGAGGAGGAGCCTGGCGAGGGATGTTTGATGAGGTGGGTGAATCGACAGCTCAACTCCTCTGTTTCACAGGGTCATCCTTGGTAGCAGTTCTGCAAATGGTGCTGAGGGTCAGGGAACTGACCATCGCTCCAGTGGTGTGTCCTCCCGAGATGCAGCTGGTGTCTGTAAAGAGGTATTTCCATGGCAGAATGTAGTTGTTTTGACAAGTCGAGCATACGCTTTAAGCTGTGGGACAGACATCGTCTTTCTGGCCAGGCAGTAATGGCAGTATGGTTTCTGATCTCTGGAATCTAACGATAAAATGGTCTTTTAGGGGGTTTTGTGCAACCTGACTTCTTGCTGTTTTTGTGAGTAGTTGTAATGAATCCAGGTTTGCAATGTAGTGTAAGATCTCAGAGGGGATTCTGTGAAGGGACATGAAATTAGCCTGATTGTCTCTGGTGTAAGAAACACTTACGTTACAGCAACTTCGGAAAGGCCCAAAGATGACTGGGGCCTCACTGCATCAAGTGCTGCCCAAAGAAAGGCAGCCCCTGTCCTGCAGAGCTCTCCTCATGGGCTTGTTTCTTTACTGGGGAATTTTTAACAGATTGCCCAGCACAATTGGGTACTTTCTCAGCATCTTTGTAGCAGGCATGTTTAAAACAGTCTAAATAAAAGCCAGGCTTTCAAAAAGCAATTGCATGCCTTTAGGAATAGAAATGATCTTGTTTTAATGCAATTCTCTATCTACATTTCTCTTCTACCACAGGACTGTGAAAGAATGTCCATATTACAGACCTTCCTAATAATGTCTTGAAATTACTTCTGAACAGGCATGTCTATTAGCATGTCTGCTCCTGAATCACCTCAATACTCGAGAGTGCAAATACCCATCACAGTTATGGACATCTTAATGTTTTTCTCAGTGTAAAATATTCACATTATTTTTAAGTGCTGGAAGAAATGTTTGTGACTCCAGAAAGCATGAGGAAATGGCATTTTATTGATATGAATTTCCTTGTTTAAAATGTTTCCTGTGTGCAGTTTATATTACCCATTATTTTAGAAATATTTTTCATTCCTTTTGGCCAAACACTGCAGAATAAGAAGGAGATTTAAGCAGAGAAAGCCAGGAGCAGCACCAGTTTCTCTTGGCATTGAATGTTTGTGCTCCAGACTGGGTATGCTGGTTGTGGTGTTGCTCACACATAGGCGGAGTGCCCCTGGTTGGGTTAATGATGACACCAGCATTACAGCCTCAAAATCTAACTCATATTAGTGAAGCTTTCTTCATATTTAATTATGATTTTAATGAGTTCTGTGTTTCTGAGGCCTTCAGTGCTCTTCACAATCTTTTTGGGCTTTAAAAGTCTTCAAGAGTACATTTATATTAGTATTATCAAGTAAAATGCCACTTTATGGCACTGGGGATGGAAGATGTGCAGATGAGGATCTTTCTGTTCATTCTGTGATCTTTTAAGGTGTTTGTTTAGAAGAGTTGTGCTTCTTGCTGTGATCGTGTTTGCCCATCAGTCACTCTCCATAACACGCCCTTTGATTAAAGGTGGCAGTCGCCCGACCAGGGTAGTTATCATATTTATCACCCAGACAACTGACGTGCTGCATTGTTTCCTCTGCTCTGCCTGGCCTCTTCCTATAGATTGCCTGCACCTAGTTTGTGTGATAGCTTCCTGTCGCGTTAAAGGGGTGTAGCTGATTAACCGTTACGGGCCCGGTTGGATTCAGAGTACTGAACCAGTCGGACATTCACCAAAACTGGGGGTCCGTTCGGACATTCACCAAAAACGTAATAACCACCTGGGGGTCCGCTCAGACATTCACCAAAAACGTATTAACCACCTGGGGGTCCGTTCAGACATTCACCAACAATGCATTAACCGTCTGGGGGTCTGGTTAGATTCAGAACACTGAACTATCACGGATAACCACCCTCACCCTAGTTGCATTAATGAGAGCTATCACAATGCAATCAAGTATGGTTTATTACAGCAACAGATAATCAGGTTCTTTTGGATTGCCGGTGATAGTGACTATCTGCAAAAGCAAGCTAGTATGCATGAAATACACAGGTGTTACAGGGGTTCTAGGTGTGGGTTCTAGGTGTGGGTTCTAGGTGTGGGTTCTAGGTGTGGGTTCTAGGTGTGGGTTCTAGGTGTGGGTTCTAGGTGTGGGTTCTAGGTGTGGGTTCTAGGTGTGGGTTCTAGGTGTGGGTTCTAGGTGTGGGTTCTAGGTGTGGGTTCTAGGTGTGGGTTCTAGGTGTGGGTTCTAGGTGTGGGTTCTAGGTGTGGGTTCTAGGTGTGGGTTCTAGGTGTGGGTTCTAGGTGTGGGTTCTAGGTGTGGGTTCTAGGTGTGGGTTCTAGGTGTGGGTTCTAGGTGTTCTAGGTGTTCTAGGTGTTCTAGGTGTTCTAGGTGTTCTAGGTGTTCTAGGTGTTCTAGGTGTTCTAGGTGTTCTAGGTGTTCTAGGTGTTCTAGGTGTTCTAGGTGTTCTAGGTGCGCAGCCTAGAAATAAACGCGTTAAAAGGATCAAAGACTCTATAGAGATTTATAAGCAAATATTCAGATCTCACCCAAAGGCGTCCCAATGGGGGGGGAAGAGAGGCTCAGCCCGTCGACTGATCCCAGGAGTCAGGAGGTCCTAAGGATGTTGTATGTCCTTGGGATGGTATCTCCCCTGACGATGGTATCTTCCCTAACATCCCCTCTCTCTTGGGCCAATTTATATTATTTTCTATCTTTTAGGTGGAGCTTGAGTGGCTCTAGTCAAGCATATCTTAGTTATGATTGGTGTAAAGTTTTCCCGTTTCCGTTTAAAGTAATAGGCTCCGAGAAATTCAGAGCGCATGCTCAGTGAGGGGTGGTCGCACCTTGGAGGCGGGTAGCTTTTGGGATGGAGGTGTGTTTTGGTATTATAATGATATTATAATGAGCAAAAAGTACACTAGGGTACAGCATTTGTCAAAACATGACAGGTCTTTGGCTTAGGGTGGCAAAAAGTGCAGCTTTGTGCACAAGAACAATCGAGGCCCCACCTGATTACAGAGCCTAGCCGTGGTGTCTCCACTCCACTCTACGCTCCGTGGTGTTCCTCAGAGCTAGCACACCAAGTTTCCCCAGCGCGATAGCATCTAAGGTTGGGAGCCTAGGGAATGCTCAGATAATGCAGTTATGCCCTACCCTGAAAGCCTCTTCAAAGCTGTACCTTTTCCTTAAAAGTGTGAATGTTAGTTTTATTTTCCTAGTTACTTCAGGCATTTACACCACACTTCCCCATGCCAATCTGCAGAGCAGAGATTCCGCCGGAGGTTGGATAAGCCAGTGTTTTAGCTAAAATATGCAACTCATTTTCTGTACAAAGAGCAGAGATGGAAAAATGGTGAAATAGTGAAGACAGGCATCTCCTAAAAATTAATGAGAGGTGGATTTTCAAGGTGTATCTTTTAAGAATGTAAATCCTGACCTTTACATCTGTGGTGGTTTTCTTTTTTTTGTTTGTTTTGTTTTTTATTGTACAGACTGTAAGTAGGACTTGCCTCTGAAGACTGTTGTAATGCTAGGGATTGAGAAGTTCTTTTTGAGATGACATAATAAACCTTCAGAGATTTTAGGTTTAATTATTCTCTGAATTTTGGGTGAAAACTGGGTGCTTGCAGGTCAGATTGCATTCCAGGTAAAAGTCCTGTTTTCGCCTCCTGCTTCTGTTCCCCTGGGTTGGTCTCTTAGTTGATTTTAATGAATCTTGCCCAGTAGTGCCAAGACTTAATTTATTTTTTTAAGAGCCCCCAAATCAGGTGTGTGCAGTGATCTATCTATCCCTATGAGGTACCCAGCTCATACACCATTTTTGCATTCAGGTATTTTTCCATTTAACCTCTTAAGTCCTACAAGCCCTTAAGCATGTGTTCTGTTTCTTAGTGTGCTTTGGTGGAACTGACTTCAGTAGAGCTTCTGATGTGTTGAATGCTGCAAATGCTCGTAAGTCCTTGTAGGATTTGGCCCTTTAGTATGATGTATAGAAAATGATTACATCAGTATAAAAATCTTTTGGAGATGTTACGTGAAGCTCTTCATGATGATTTTTGTTCTGTGAGTTCCTTGTTCTCTTTTTTTTTCCACCAATTTGCCAGGAGCTCCACATTGCTGACAATGGGATGTGCATTAAGGAAGCTGGATTGCAGTTATATTAGAATTAGTTTGGCAATTCTCTCTGAAGAAACAAAACACTATGACACAGAAATTAAATCAATTCCTTGTACCCAATGCGTGCCTGAGAGCACACGTGCTTGTGTCCCTCTATGGTAAGGACTGACTACATGTGGCTGAGCACAGAGGCGATTTCCTGTCTGTTCTGATTCTCAGTGCTTAGCCCCAACAGCAAGCACACAATTCCAGGATTAAAAACATTTTTCAAGATTATTTATTTGAGGGTAAAATTACCTACTGCTTATCTGGGCTATTTACTATACAAAAATACAAATTATTTTTGAAGCCTATGGAGTTTTTAGTCTCTTTCTATAGATTTTTCACAAGGACAAAAGCCTTTCTACAGAATAAAGGTTAAAAATATTTGCTGGGCTAGCTACATTATTTTTAGTCTATCTGGAGAAAAAAATCAGGCCGTTTCTAATGTGCATAGCATTGTTCTGCACACTTAGACACTTCTTCATTGAGCCACTTCTCAAGACTGATAGTGATAAAAAGCATTTGTCATCCAGGGCATGCTCAGTGACCCATGTGAAATAACTTCAGTTTTTAGGTAAGGATTTTCAAAGTTGTGTTGTTAGAAGAAAGCATTACTCTCACTGTTTGCATTTATAGAAACTGGAAAAATATTAAGATGCAGTGTAGCTAAAATTCAGGGCACATAAGGGATTTAGAGTTGGAAAAGTTAGGTCGGTACTTTATTGCTACGATATCAGTAAACTTGGTGGAAGATACTTGACTGATCCATGGTTCAGAATTTCACTTAGCCACACACTGAGTTCCTAATCCCAACATTTAGCTCAGGTTGATCAAAGACTTAGTAATTTCTTAGATAAAGTTAGTTTCAGCTGGAGGTTTACAAGAAAGACTGAAACTGGTGTAAGTAAAGGTTATGCTGCTGCATTTTTTTTACAGGCTTTTGCTTTAGCTTCCATGCTTGGGTGCTTGATTGCTCCTGGAGTGGGTATTGACTTTCTGCTGAGGCGGACGTGGCGGGCTGATGTGTTTTATTTAACATTTAAAAGCTACTCGGGCAGCCTGAGGTTTGCATCCACCTTGGGAGGGAAGGGAAAGAACACAAAAGCAAAGTGGGAGGAAGAAAATTCAGAGAAAAACAACGGTAAAAACAAGTTCTTGTTCTGAGTCGATACATTCAAATCTGTCTCTGAATAATAGAAAACTGGATTTTGAAAAGCTTCTAAATAGCTCCCTGTACCGAGGTCAAAGAAGAAAATAAACCCATTCACAGCAGAAGACTGATCGATAAGAAATCCAAATAGGACGGTGTTTTTTATTGTGGTTATGTTTGACTGCATTAGGCAATGGTAAGATTCAGAGCATCTTGGTTTAGAAGGCTGGCTTTTCTGTATGGAGCTGGGAGAGCTGTGCTTCCCAAAGGCTGGTCGGGTCTAAGGTAAGTGCCTGAAGTTAAATGGGTTCTCCAAGTTGCACAAAGACAACGTTGTGTTTGTTCCTGCATCTCAGTATTTCAGAGTCTTGTATTAAAGCACATGAAGAAAGTCATGTCTTAAATTTCCAGGCCTTCCGTGGCCTGGCAGAAGTCCTGGGTTTCCCTGAGAGTCCCCATGCTGTGTGCCTGGACTGACGTACATGTTTCTAGTGCCTCTTGGGACCTGACCCAGAGACTCAGCGCAGCTTCCACAGTGTGCTGATTGCTGGACAGATCTGTTGTTAAAATGCATCAGAGAGGAAAAAGGTTATGATTTTTACTGTTATTAGAAAGCCGTACCGCTTTTATTTTTTTTTTAGTTTTGCTTAAACAAGAAATTCTATACAGTTTCTGCAGGAAAATAATAAAACTGTGACTCGCTAAGTGGTAAAAACACTGATGCTTTACCATCACTAGCATTTGGCAAAACAAAATTGTTTTTTCCCATGTGTTTTTTTCTCAGACTTGGTTAGAGCCTTAGCAAGAGAAATTATAGTAACTAGCACAGTTGTATCCCTCTTGTTCCTACAAAGACATATTATCCCAGACAATCAGAAAACAAAATTATAAAGATAATTGCATTCCAAGTTTTCAAATGGGAGTGTCTTGTTATAGTGTAGAAGCAGAAATAGTTCTTTGCTACAAGTCAGCGCATCAGCAAAGTCTTAAAAATGCTTTTTTAAAACCTCTTTATGTAACCAAAAACCTTGTACATGGTTTATTAAGTGGGTTAGCATGAGTTGCCCTCAAAAATTAGCTTGAATAATAAATTCAGTTCAGCTCTTCAGTGATCTATCAGAATAAGAAAAAAAAAGTAAAGAAAGGAGAGAAGCAAATACCCATTTCATATGGATTTAGAAACAGCATTCTGATTTTCATTCACAGTTTGTATTCATCCAGCTCTTGTTACTTTATATAAAGGAAAGGTGCTGATAAGAACTTCACGTGGTGTCCCAAGGTGTCTGAATAAAAGATGTGTTGAAGAAAGCTGCCCAGACCTCCCTCCCGGTTTGAGTCAATTGAGTATAATGCTTTCAGATATGGGGACACAGCACTGCTTTGTCTCTCCAGATTCTTTAGGGAGCAGCAGCAGATGTACGAAACTAGATAGAATTGTTTTTCTTTTCCTTTATAATGTTAATTTCACCTCCAGAATGGTCTGTATCATTCTGATGTCAATAAATCTGGATTTGTGTATTGGACTTGATCACAAGTAAGAGAAGACGGAAGAAATTTCTTCCTTTCTGTATTTCTCAGTTGGTTCATTTCTTATTATAGGAGCTCATTTCAACCTAGGTGGCACCTGACAAACACTAGCCCTTTCCACTAACCCTTAGTTCTTCCTTCTTTCTCCTCCCTGTTTTCCTTTTGTTTGTGGTCTGTAATACACACATCACCTGCAATTGCCTCTATTCTTTATCTGTTTTGTCAAGATAGATCTTGGCCTTGCTGATTTTGCCTTAGTGATATCTCTGAGGTTGGCCTTCCTTGACTGGTCCAGTGGAACTTCCTGCCAGTTCCAACCTTAACTGTGTGAGCTTCTCACTTCACAAATGCAGTCTCACTGTGCATATGTGTATACTGAGTACAGTTGCCAAGACAACTTCTTTGAAAGTTCCTTTGAGCATCCTATTCGTCTGGATTCAACTCTTCCTGGGTTTTCTTTCCTCTCTTCCATCAAATGTCAGACACCCGCTCCTGGGTGCCCCATTCTGTTCCAAGGGGTGCCTTGTCAGTTCAGCCTTTCCCTTCAGTCCATCTCCTTTATGATAGCAAGAGAACCCTATTTGAATATTTTTTTCATATTGCCTCTGTTCACAAGCGCATCACACTATTGTATCAAAAATCCCTCAAAATATTTTTGCTGACAAAAAATCAAGAAACTTTGCCTTAAGCCACTAAATTTTCACAGAGCAGGGTGGTTTCATGATGATCTCGATCTGGTTTTATTCATTATTTCAAGTTTTAGTTGGAAATTCTTTGGAGGAAAGAAACATCTTTGTTTTTGTTATCTTGTTGTGTTTTTTTCTTTTATGTTACCCTATGTTGTAAATTACACACTGAACTGTGATACCTGGCATGACAGGAGATCCTTCACTGTGTTAAAATCAAGACTAACTTGTAGGTCTTTGAAAGAGAAAAATGAGTAGTTCAGTTTTCATGTTTCCCTCCTCCAACAATCTCAGCTTTAATTTTAGGTTATTAAAATTCAGTCATAGTGTGAGTATGCTAAGTATGCTTAATTCCATTGGAATTTAGATTAAGTGTTTTTGGCCTGCAGATGAAGTTAAATTAAATAATGCTGCCATGTGCCAATATTTTTCCTGTCTTTCAGGATTCTACCCACAAAGATATTGCATTAGAAAGTCAAGGCAATTGCTGGGGTTTCAAGCCTATGAATTGGAAGTATTTAAACTCTAAAAGATGTAGAAAAAATGAGCCTGAAATGAATCTCTGCATCCCAGTCTCATTGAATTAATTCTATTTGAGAAGCTGCATTTGCAGAGTTTTGCTGGTGTTACTTCCAAAGCCAGCTAGCAGCCCACCTTTGTGGTTCTTGACTGATGGAGTTATTGAATTCCTCATGGGATGAGGTTATCTGGAGCCCTGTGGATAAAATTGTGAGAGACTTTATTATTGTGATAGAATTTGTATGGATTACTTAGCATTGCAGGATTGTTTCTTTGTTATTTATATATCCTGTTGTGACACCTTATATAAACTTAAAATCAGATCAGAATAGTACAGTTCTCTTATGAAAGGAATTCAAAGCGCACTCTGCTAAAGCTCGACACCTTGAAATAGTCCTTCTGTATCACTTTAACAAACCAACTAACGTAACATTAAATGGGCTGTTTGGCTTTTTACAGTCCTGAAAGTGACTCTGAGACTTAAATGTGATCTGCATTTCCCATAACCTGCCTCTTTGTTGCCTTACACTAACTCTCCATTGCATTAGTTCTTAATCGTTTGTGATTTTTGATATAATACTAACAGCTTACAGAGCTTACATAGCAGGTAGAACAACCTGCACAGGGAGCCTTAATTGCATATTAAGCAGCTGCCTTCGCTGAGTTGAGGGAACTCAATATAAGGCAAATTTGAATTCAGCTAGTTCTGGCCATGCTCAGAATTTGTTAGCTGTTTAAAAATCTTTGTACTAGCTAAATTGATGTGGCTTTGAATGTTAAGACTGCAGGCATAAATGATGTACACGCAGAACTGCTGGGACAAAGAATGGCCACACCTGTTCTCTGTCTTCTCAATATGCTCGCTTTCACCGAGTCTGGATTAGCCCCCTCCCCCCGGGAATGACAACGTACCATCGATACAGAAAACCAAAATACTCTTTGTTTATAGGAGTCTGTTCCATTCTGTTCTTGAGTGGTATCTGTGGTGGCCCTGAAACGAGTGGCAGCCTGCTCCCAGTAACTGAGAACTCACAGGGAGCAGCAGCCCGCTGCCCATGAGAAAAGCACAGCAGTCTCATAGTAGCAAGGTAGGCTTAGCGCTTTACATGGCCGTGCTTCTCAGCTACATCATCTGGATTATATTATATAACACTTATGCCTATCTAGAAGCAGTAAAACAGTTTAATAATGCTAAGTTATAGTTTGTTTTTCTTAGTTAGACACATAGGCACCGTCTGGTACCCTGTGCCACCTCCCTATTGATCTCTGCTGCAGCACGTGAAATAGGCCCCGCTGTCATCCAAGACACCTGGGCTGTCTCCAGTGAGATGATGAATCAATAGGTTAAGTTTAATTGATGGGGCATATTATTCTGAATGACTAAGTTGGCTGTTTGTTACAACGGAGGTGCACCTTTTATCTTTGCTTTCTTGGACCTGAGGCTATAAAACTCTAGGCTACATCCTTTATTCAGACTTACTGTACGTTTCTGATACTATAGTGCTCTAATATCTTGCCGTATGTCACTGTCATCTCAGCTGCGAGACTCCAATGCAAGAATTCATCTTGGCTGTGTTGCCCTTATATCCTTTGCAGCAGGCAAAAATGTTTACTGGAGCAGAGATAGAGAGAGCAGACGCTGAGTAATATATGTGAAAAATGATCTATAAATACAGACCTCGATTGACTGGAAATGAAAGACTGTGATAAAAATCCTATTTTTGAAAAGTGCAATTGTGCCAAGGAGTGCATTGCCTGCTCTAAGCTTTTATACAAGTTGTACAGTTTACGCTTTATTTTTTATATTACTACTGGAACATCAGGAAGGTGTACTAATGGGTTCAGAAAAACAGTCATTGTAAAACTATTGCCAAATTACACAGCTAGACTTCAGTGGGTGCACTTTACAGCATTCTGTTTCTTATGCCACTCTGGATTAGAAAAGCTTTGAAAAAAGGGAAGGAAGGTGTCAGAGATGGCAGATTCAAGGAAATAAATAATAATAGAAAGAGTGGAATATTTGATTTGTGTTACTTCAAGCTCGCATTGCTTGTAGTAAAAGATCCACTTTTGAGACACTTGCTCTTTCAGCTGGCAATGAAAGAAACACCTTGTGGTAGGTTTTAGGCTGTTAGAAAATACCACTTGGCTTGTGGATATTCCTGTTATTGTGCTGAGGGATGGGTACATCCTAAGAAACATCACACCAGGCTTATAAAGACTGATGCTCTTCATGCAGACTACGCATAGAAAGCATTAAATGTCCCTTTCCTTAGGGACAGCTGAAGAATCCAAATACTAGAATGAGTATAAATAGAGGCTTGGTATCAATGTGATTTTCGTCTGTCATTTGGACAGGTACAGAGGTACCCAGAAGCAGCAGGGAGCAGCAAAAAAACCAAGAGGAGACAAAGCAGGAAGGCTGCACACCGTGACCCGGGGGCTCTCACAGCAGCATGCAGGCCGGGAAGGTGAGGTAAGCTGAAACTACAGTCAAGGAAAAGGGCGTCTGCATGCCTGGATGATGGATGTGATCTTTAACATGGTATCACAGAGGGCTTAAGCATGCAGCAACATTTCCGTACCTGTGCTTACCTACCTGCTGTGTGGACTCAGGACACAATAGGTGTCTCCAGCTGGGGACTTCTACTTTCTTCTTATATTTTTCTGAAAGTCGGGTTTTGCTCACAAAGCATTATTTGACGTGTACCACCCAGGGATCCTTCTTGGAGCTGTTGAGGGTTCGTAGGAGTTAGCTGCAAAGTGAGCAGCAAAATCAGTGAGTTAGATAAGAGCTGAGAGCTCTTCAAGTTTGGGCCAGTGCTGTATGTGGTGTGAAGAAAGCTGCACAGAGCTGTCTTGGGTTGGCCTTCAGGGAAAAATGCTGTGATTCTTAACATTTTGTGGTAAAAATTGGAAGGCCTGCAAACTCTAGCTGTTGAGTGTTTGAAGGGACAATAGCATCGATTGCTGTGGGTGAAGGGTGTTTGGGGACACTTGGTCCTCAAAGGCATGTGGGAGACCTCAGCAGAGCCGGGTGTGGAAAGATGGGCAGGCCATTTGCTTCTGAGAGCCTTCACTGGTTTAAAGAAACTCAAGCCCTTGGGTTTTATGAATTTCTTAGAGAAGTTTAGTGTTTCTTTAAGCATAATAAATTACAGAGAAAAGCTCCTATCTATAAAAAGACCACCTCTTCCGAAGCACTGGACGCCTTTAGATCGAGGCCACGCGTTACAACCAGAGCCAGCCAGAGGAGCTGCTGGCTGGCAGCAGTGCCAGCTCCTGAGAAAGGGGCGATTCATCCAGAGTGACCTTCCAGCCCTTCAGCTATTTCCTAAATGTGCTCTCCTGAGGTGCTGTTATTTAACTGCAGGCATCAGGCCTTGTTCTCCCGCTGGCTCTGCGGCTGTTGCTCATTGACAGGTTGGAGCAATCGACGCGGTTCCTACCGGGCTGCTGCTTTGCAAAGGTCATGTACGCCCCGACAAAGTCTGTCGCTTGCCTTTTAAGAACAGTAGGAATCAAATCTTCTCAGTAACTGTGACCAACAAAGCTACAGGAGATGTTTTGCAGCTTAATATTCTATTACAGATTAGAGCCGCTGGGAAAACTTTTGAAGTAACACAAGAAAGAAACAAAAAAGTAAATAAAAAGCTCTTCAAGGCTGAAGTCTTTTAGCGATCCAGGCTGTCAGTACACTCACCAAGCTTACCAAATAAGCTTTCTTTTTTTTTTTTCTGTTTTTGAAAATAAACAAAACACTGCTGTCAGGAGCACCAGGAGGTTTTACCAAGTGCCTATGAAACACTTGTGCAAATGCTGGCTTGCTTATGGCAGGGATCAGGGAGTTGGCCGGCACTCAGAGGGGAGGGAAAGAGGGTAAGAGATAAATACTTACACCTAGGAAGACAACATTTTTGAGACCATGGATGTGCTGTGCGTGACTGGGTCGAAGGCTGTAGGTTAAACAACAGAAGTCCCATTGAGCTGATAGTGCTGTGTGTCAGCTCTGCATGTCTCACCTACTACAGGTCTCATGGTAAAATACACTCCGAGTGCTAGGAAGGGAAGACTTTGTTAGCAGCCCTGTTTATTGCACTGAATAGGGCATTTATATACCCTGTGATATCCAGGCGTTTGCTCTGAGTTCAGAAAATTACTTTTAATTGTACTAACGGGAGTGGGCTCTTCTGAAATTGCTTGGAGTAAGAACAATACCCAAGACTGGTTTAACCAGAATTTGTCAACCATCTGCACTGTGTAAGCCACACATACCGCATGCTGCAGGATGATTAAGAATATTTGAGAGGAGCAATAACCATATGTTAGTTTTGTATCAGTCATAAATGGGATTCTTTTCCTCAGCTGAAAAATGTACCCGGAAGGAGGCAAAGCTCAACTAAATGAGGTTTGCATGTGAATTTTTGCTGCTATCTCAGAACAGTTGTGATTGCTTGTAAAGGAATTAGACACGTCTAAGCAATCATTAGGTTATTTTGATTTGCTCAGTGTGATTTTTCAGAAGACAAGATGCCTGATGTCGCTGGGTAACGCAATTACACACCCCTGGAGAAATCCTGAGTGTCTGGTGGTGGCTCTCGCTTAATGTGATTGATATATTGTAATTTTTATACTCAAGGGGAGGCAGGGCTTTCACATAGATTTGAGAGAAGGATAAAAATGACTCTCTAAATAATTACATTTTGCTTTAGTGTTGCTGTCTGTGAGACGTAGGACGTTTAGAGGTGAAGTAGAAATTACTTCTAACTTCTGTTGAGTTCGTAAACCAATTAAAAAGTGTTAAACAAGCCTTCCTTTCTTCCACCTAAATCTCTGTGCCTACCATTTACTATTCACCTCTTTTTTCACTCACTTTAAGGCTTGATCTTGATGTCTTGGAGGAATAAAAATCAGAAAAGAAGTTGGGTGAGTGCTTAACCTGCCATGGGGTGTTACAGCTTTCCTCTCTTAGTTGAGCTGTGTGTTCTTTTGTCCAGTCAGTATTGGATTCTGTGTGGAGATGAGTAGGAGCTTGCCTTGAGAGAGATTCTGGATGCAGTGAAGACCTGAAAGATTTAGGTAGTAAGGGCAGGAGATAGGATAGGTCCAAACAACAAAAAACAAGCCATGGCTCAGACAGGAAGAGACGGGTAAGCAGGGGGCAGCAATTTGCTTTCATCAGCATATAGTGATGCAGCTTTTAAAAAACATTTGAAGGAATTAAGCAGTGTATTTTTATCTTGAGAAAAAGACACAACCACTGCAGGAAGGATCCCTGAAGCCTTAAGGTGCTGTTTGCCATGGTTGCTGTAGTAGTTGTGATGTGCAGCATATGGTGGGGAGCTGCTGGGGTTTTCCCCAGACCTTTGTGCTTCTCTTTCCCTGCCTGCTCTGTGAGAGCTGAGAGCAATGGGGCTCACATCCCTGTGCCAGCCCGCTGGGTGGGCAGGACTGAATTTGGTGGGTTCAGTGGTGCTCTTTCCCTCTGTCCAGTCCAGCTATGTAATGAGAGGGCTTTTGGTGCCGCACTTAACCAAGCTCATGGGTTTATAAATTTCTGCTTCTTGCTCATTTGCATCTGTTAGGCTTTCATTGCCAGTTGTTTGACTTTGGTGTGCTCATCTTCTTTATATGAAAGAGCTTTTTAGCACCTGATATTTTCTTCCTGCAAAGGTGCTCTGTAAGCCTGTAACTGCCTGGTTTTCTCTGTGACAGACCAACCATACCGAGCCCCTCAGCCTCTGGGTGTCACGCATCACCGTGTGTGATGGCAGCTAGCTGTGGCAGCAAGCCCCACATTGAAAACATCAGCACCATGAGAAGGGAGGAGTTTAATGCCTCTGTCTTGGATTAAGGGCGGGCAAAACACCTCATGATTTGCATTCATGCAAACATCTTGCCGTGTAAATAATCTTTCAAAGAGCAGGACACGCCACAGCGTGCCCTTGACTGGCAGGTTGCCCACTTTTCTGTTAGCCGACAGACGTTAAAGAGTTGGGTAAGCGGTGCGAGTAAATCAGCACGGCCTTGTTGTACATGCCCATGGAGCGAGCTGGGCTGCCAGTCATCTGACAGCCAGGAGGACAAAATTTAATGAGATTCAGTTCTGTAAGAATTAGGGATTAGTGGTGGATAAATATAGAAATACGCTGCTTGTGTAGGTGTGACTGGATTGTAGAAGGGATATGCAAAATGAGAGAAGTGATTAGGCCTCTGGCAACGTAGGTGTATCCTCTGCGGGCTCGTTACTACCTGACCCAAGGAGATACCTCCTCCTTTCCCTACTGCAGTTGTGCTTAAGCAAGGAAAACATCTTTCTCGGTTAACTCGTGTTTAATTTATTTTTTCTAAGTACTTTTTTTTTTTTTTTTTTTTTTTTTTTTATAATAGGCAGGACCTCAAGCTTGGTTTTGAGCTCCTTAAACCAATTCTGAGTGCTCTGAGGTACTGTGTACCAGCAGAGCAGGTCAGACCACACTCATGGGTAGCACACAGAAATATGACTGCCCTTTCTCTTTCTCTTCTCAAAGGCAGAACAATGCTCTGGGTATTAACATTTAGTCAAATCTCTTCTGTCTTCTGTGTTTCTTGAGGATATCTGGGAAATGGAGGGCAGGAACTGTGTCCCTGTCAGGGAAAATGATGATTTTGAGGAAACTCATCAGTCATTTTTCTTGGGAATGAGAGAGATTTGAAGTGGTGTGTTATGTATTGATAGGTTTGAGGATGCAGAATACCAAAGGTGACACTTTAATAGGTTCCAGAACGGAGATGTACTCCTGTTCTGCTGAGAGCAATGCTCACAGAGACTGCCCTTCCATTCAGTAAATGGAACCAATACTAAAAATGGAATAAATTATTACAAGTATGAATTGGTGAGCAATAAAAGACTCTCTTTGTACCAAAATAAGAGAAAACACAGAAGATCTTTCTGTCCTTCTCACTCTGATCTTTTCCTTAGGCCCCATATCCCTCACTTGCTTTCCTGCTCTCTCTTTGCTCTCTCCCTCCTTTCCATTCCCGTGCTCCTGCTGCCGCTCGCACATGCTTCCCTTTGCGTTGCCCTGCCTCTATACCCATGCACTCTTTCTCTCTTGCTTTTCTTTGTCCTCCCTTCCCTGTGCTCCTTTCCCTCCTCTCCCTCCATGTCTTTGTCTTGGTTTCCCTCTCCCATGATCTCCGGGATCTTGTTACAGGATAGGAGGGGAGCTTGCTGCTTGCCAAAACCTGCTGCTGCGGTGAGGACTTGTAAATACGTTAGATAAGTGTTCTCCAAAAATGCACCTCTAAGTAAATAGCGGGTAGGCAAGATCACAAAGAGATGAAGTTAAGGCCAAATTAATCATAGAGTAGGCTTTGCATGGAGCGCTAAATATTTATGTTCATTGTTAGCATGTGCATCACATTATGCACCATTCATCTTAATATAAATATCAAAGTGCCTGACACGGCATTACTCACGATGTATAAGCTGTCAGAGCGCGTCACTGTAAATCACTCACACTGTTGCAACCTCATTAATTAATGGATAAGTTAAATAAATAAATAATAATGAAAAAGACTTTCCTTCCTGAGTGGTGAGCAAAGTTACATGTTATTAAACTGGTCACAGAGTGAGACCCTAATGAAGTTCCCTAGTTAGTTTGATGTGATTCTGCACACAGTCTTTTAATAGTGTCTTCAAAGGGTTGGGTTTTTCTTTTTCTTTTTTTTTTTCTTTTCTTTTTTTTTTCCCTATAAACATCTTAATGGTTTAAGATGACATGCCCATCAAACAGCCAATGAAGTCGGTGTTCTTAGATCCTTAGGAAGAATTTATTCTCCAGCAGTAACAGCAGCCCGTGTTCCCAGTATTATGCAGTTGGGGCAGGTGATATTTCAGGGAGAAACTTTGTGTTTGTCCTTCCCATGCATCCCAAAAACTACATTGAGACAGCTCCTAAAGAGCCCTTCTGTGATGGCCAATGATATGTTCTTAGTGTCTGGGGATGAGCCCGGCTTGGCAAGGCAGATTTAGCTCTTTGGAAGTGAAGGAGCTAACCAATATTGCAGTGGTAGAGTGTCGATCAGATGGGCACAGGATCTAATCAGAATTGCCACCTATGCACACACAGCAGGCTGGTTAGCAAAGAAGTCAGATCTTTCCTTCCTCACCAGTTACTCACTTCTTTAGGCTTTGGGAGCACGTCAAACACAGGGTCTGTTCCCTTCCTTCCAGGGGTCTTCACACCCCACTCATCCATGAGGGATTTTGCCCGTATGTAACACTAAGTCCTGCTCCTTGGTTTATTTGCTTCCACCAGATACCTTTAAAAAGAATTGGCATCTTCCACTTTAAAACTTCAGATTTCAGTGCTGGAAACCATAGGCTTTTGGTCCACATGTCTTTTCTCTTTTGAAAATATTACACTTCTCAGTTAAGTGTTGAATTGAAACATAGGAACAGGCTGCCCGGAGAAGCTGTGGGTGCCCCATCCCTGGAGGTGTTCAAGGCCAGGTTGGATGAGGCCCTGGGTACCCTGATGTAGTAGTGTTCCTGCCCATGCAAGGGCTGTAAGGTCCCTTCCAACCTGAGCCATTCTATTGAATATCTCTTGTTTCCTGTTTATAAGCAGATTCTTTGCTGGTGCTCAGGTAATGTGACTTTTTTCTCTTGTGGAGCTCATATGATACAAAGTACCAGCACAGGGACTTGGGTGCAGGGCTGCTGTGCTTCAGCGGGTTGTAGGCATCTGATGGAACTTCTCTTCCTTCCCCAGCTAGGATGTCTGTGCACATGAAGCTCAAGTCAAATCAACTGTAAAAGGTCATCAGACACTGGGATAATCTATCCTGTATCTGTAATTAGAGCTTAGAGGAAAGGTTCTTGCAGAAGTACTAACAATCCTGGAGAAACTAATTAAAGCTAAAATATGAATCTAGTAACACTCTTCAGGAAAAAAATAATCATATTTCATTGACAGAAGAAGGTTCTGAACCTCAACTCAGATACCCTTTGTCTTCTGACTTCACAGCTGAATCTGATTTTTTTGAGTTAAATTAACAACTAGGAGCTTCTATTAGTAAATTAGCTACGGCATCATAATTTTTTAATTATTATTTAAAGAAGGGAAAACAAATTATTTCCACTTACACCAAAAAAAAAACAGGGAGCCCAATTATCTGCTCCTTTCCCCAGGTGTGTATCAGGAGTGGATCCACAAAGCTGCCAAAGTTACATCAGTGCAAGTGAGGAAAGAACAAGGCTTTGGCAGGGGAAATCTTCTCGTGACTACACAGCTTGTCCTGGGTGAAGTCCCCATGAAGTATTTAAGCACACGCTCAGCTTGACATCCAGAAACCAGCTGGAAGATGTGTGTGTTCAAACCCAAGTGAGAGCCTGCATTGCCATTTAGATTGGGTCTAGGGTATGGCAAGACTGAGATTTCTCCCAGGGCTTTTTTATTTTGACAGCAGTAAAGGTCTGCACAGTCCTGGTTAACCAGGTCTCCGTGGCCAGTACTCCCCATATCATCACTTTACAGCCAGAGCGTTTGAAGTTAGGATGTGAAAATCTGCAGGAGAACATAATTTGAAGTGCACTTCCTTGAAGTATCAGTGGTACTGAATTTTCAAAATGCTTGAAATTCAGGCTGGGTTCTGTTTTGCACTCTACCTTCCTTTGCAGTTCACTGAACCAAAGTGAAATCCAGTCAGTCTCTAAACTTTCTGCTATGTTTGAAACTGTATAATGATTTTGGAGTTGCTGCTTGTATTCAGGTTTTTTACAGAGTCCAGAAGAAACAGGTTGTATTGGACTGAAAATGGGGAAGATGTACTTCACAACTCCTCGTCCACTTAATCTCTGGCTTTGTCTAAAATGAACAGAAACTGCAAAACTGAGGAGAGAATGGTGTGCTTAAGAAATGGGTGAATTAGAGTTGGGAGTCTTTCTGAGACAGACTTGGAGACAGCTAAGAAAGGGACAGGGTATAAAAGAAAAGCACTGAGTTATTTTTATTCACTTCCTAGAGCATCCTGCCTCAGTTTAAAACTTTAGTGTGCATATACAAGACCAAAATACTCTCAACCAAATGAGCAGCTTCTGCACTGAAAAAAACCAATAGATTGGACCAAGTATGGGCACTGGGATTGATAATATGCCTGGGATTAACAGCAGGATAGGTATAACAGAGCGCACCAGTGCAATGCTGTGTCGCCAACTTTTGCTGTAGCTCCGTTTATGTATGAGCACCAGCATCTCTTCTGTTTCTCATCCATAAATTTAGACTTAATTTGCTGCCTTAGAGCCTCTGACCGTGCAGTAGTGATGCTAACTTTATTCTTAGGATGAGATGTTAAATATTCTGGGATTGGCCTGGCCTCAGAAGAACAGCATGAAGCATGTGGGTTACAGAGGCTGACCACAGAGGGTTTAGCCAGCAGATGGCTGACACACTTTCCATCAGCGTACCCTGCTGCTCCACTGCCAGGCTGGCAAACCCCATGGACAAGGGTGACTTTTTAGGTGAGACAATCTAATAGCAAGTGTGAAAACCTGCATTAATTTTGGACTAATTACAGGTGTACATGAGGCAAGCCCAATGCTTTCTCCTGGGAAGGAAGCAAAGGTGGTGACTGCTGAGGCAGCGGGATTCGAGGCTGTGGGTGACAGAGGGGAGCGGGTGCAAGTGGCATCACTGGAGGCAGGAGCTCAGCTGGGGCTTTGTGCCGGGGCCAATGCAGATGGCTGGCCAAGAGCCAAAGGGATCATCCCCACCGTGAGCTTCTCCGTGCATCTGTCCTGGCACCAGCACTTATGTAACGCCAGGGCAGGCTGGCAGCAAGCAAAATGGTGCAGGATGGGGATAAACCCCGTGTTGTTTTCAGGTGAGGGAGTAGGAGCAGGCCCTGGAGAAGCTGCCTTTGCAGGGGCTGGCACAGCTGGATATGTGCCAGGGCACATCTGCCCCTGGCTTTTGGCCATTCCTTCCTCACCCTCACCTCAGGTGAGAGGAGATGGGTACCAGAGCCATCATCTGCTGCTCCCTGGGAGACAAGGTCTGAGCCATCGGAGGCTGGGGTAGGTAATGGTCTCAAGTTGTGCTGGGGAGCTTCAGATTGGGTATTAGGAAGAATTGCTTAATGGAGAGCGTGGTCAGGCATTGGAATGGGTGCCCAGGGCAGTGGTGGAGTCCTCATCCCTGGAGGAATTTAAGAGACGTGTGGACGTGGCATTGAGGGCCATGGCTTAGTGACGAGACTCGGTAGGTCAGATTGCTGGTAGGACCTCAAAGATGTTTTCCAACAGCAGGGATTCCGTGACTCTGGAATGGACTCAGCACAGAGGCCAGACCTGATGCATATTCACGTGTGGCATCTGTGACACTGTTACCTCTGCTGAGCCCCCAGCAGCGAGCCAGACGCTGCTTTCAAATACTCCAAGGAGTCTGAAGCTAATCATCTTGCTTTGTTTCATTAGCTCGGCTGTAATGTAGCAGAGCTAATGCAGTCATATCCCAGTTAAGGTACCAAGCAGCTTTAGCTGCTTATCTGCCATGGAAAGAACCACATTCACTTCTGCGATGAAAATTAAATGTGGAAATAATTCCCTTTTCCTTTCTGGAATATTACTGTGCTATTAAATAGGCTTAAGATCATTAAAGAGTAATGACATGAAGTTGCATGCATCATTATTTTAAAGGAGATTGAATGAAAATATACTGTCTATCTGTTCCAGCCCCTGTCTAATCCTCAGTTTAATAGAGATTTGTAAGGGCCATGATGCGCATACATTTTAATAATGAAGTAGAGTCTTCAGTCCCTAAACCAGGAATTTTGGTGTTCTTGCTATGAATGAAGTAAGCATAAAAGACACCAAAGATCTATTTTTGTTCAGTCTCAGTAAGTCAAAAGTTTTTCTGTTAAATAAAGTAGTCAAACCTAAAGAAACTAAAAGCAAAGCAGCAGCAGAATATTGGACTCTTTGCTGCAGTTGCAGCTGTGTCACAGCTGGTCGCAACGCCCTGGTGCTGTGGTTATCCACACTGCTCACTTTCGACTCCGCCGCCTCTGTGACCAGGCCAGTGCTCCATGGGATGTTTTCCCCATTTTATAAATGCAGAAGGGAGGCACAGGAAGGGGAAGGAGCAGGGCTTCACAGGAGTGCCATCTCTCACGCCTAAACCGTGTGTGGCAGCGCAGAGAACGGAGCCGGGGGCTGTGAGGCCATCGCCCCACTGCCTCTTCTCGGACACTGTAGGCTGGGCTCTTGGGTCTGGTTGTGAAAGGAGTGGTTGTGGGGGTGTTTTACTGCAGGATGACTGACAGGGAGAGAGCAGGGTTGTCTCAGCTCTGGTGTGCTCACCTTAGGAAATTGTGTGTGAGTGGTGGGGAATCAACTGTCTTCTTGGTTATATGTGAGGAAAAAACACAGCCCAAAGGTTATCAAGGCAGGACCTTAATTTCATGCACAAGGATCCTGATGCGCTGGCAGTCATTTCCCATCCAACGCGTTTAGCACAGAAGGCAGCAAGAGCTGCCTTCCATCAGAACCTGCTCCTGTTCCTTTGTGCCCCTCTAGAGGTGCTGCCTGCCCTGGTCCCTGCCCTCTGGTCCCTGGTCCCTGCTCTCCCAGGCCCCGTGCCCTTGGCCTCTGCGCCCCATTTTCCCCTGCCCCCTCTTTGGGGCCTCTTCTGTGCCCTCTTTTCCTACACTGCCAGTTCCCACAACCCATGGTTCCGGAAACCCTTTATTCCCACAACCCTTTTTCCTTATCCCCACACTTCCCTGAAAACACTTAGCTGTGATTCCCAGTTCCTACACCCACATTCTCTACCCCTCCAGTTCCCATGCCGCTCAGTGACACAGTTCCCACACCCCATTTTCCCATGACTGTAATTACCACCACCCCAGTTCCCATGCCCCTTTCTCCTGTGACTGTAACGACCACAATCCCTACTCCCACACCCCATTTTTCTGTTACCCTTCTTGCTGTGCTCCCTTTTCCCACACCCTGGTTCCCATGAAGCATTTTCCCCCAATCCCCAGTTCCCACACCCACCATCCCCTACCCTCAGTTCCCTCGATGCCTGTTGCTGCAGCCTGGCTCCCACGTGGCCCTTTCCCATGTCCCCCATATTCCCACCACTGCTGTTCCTACACCCCCAGTTCCCATAAAGCATTTTGCCACGGATGCTTTGACCCCAGTTCCCCACTGTGTATTCCTGCAGCCAGTGCTCCCCCAGGCCCCAGTAATCCTGCCCCATTTTCCTACTGGGCAGCCCCTAGTTCCTGCGCCCCTCCGTCCCACACTCCTGGTTCCTGTGATACCTGTTGCAATGCCCCAGCTGGGTTCCCGTGATCCCTGCTTCCAATGCCTCCCCTTCCCACATTTCTCACGATCCCGCTTCCCATGGCCGCTATGTCCTTTATGCTACTCCCCCTCTTCCCACAAGCCCGACTCCCAGGAAGCGTTTTCCCAGGTTTCCCAGTTCCTGCACCCCCTTTTCCCGTGCCACCAGTTCCCACAACCAGTTTTTCCATGACCCTCCATCACCACAATGCATTTTCCAATGACCTCTGACTCCCGCACCCCATTTTCCCAAACCCCTCAGTTCCCTGGTTAATACATGAAAAGGAACTCGTAATAAATCTCCCTGAGCCTCAGATCAACCACACACCTAGAAAATTGTGCTGTTTACTTAAGGTGGCTGAAAACTTGATTGAGGTTCCCTTTCTGCTCTCAGTCTGACAGAAGAGGATGCACACGGGTATGTGCATGGGCACAGAGACCCCAAAAAGCTACAGGTCAAGGCACTGCCATGCCAAAACTTTCAAATCCGTGCACAGGCTGAACGGGCAGTGCTTCTGGAAGCCATCGGAAGGCAGGGCCGTTCCCCGTGGTGTGCAGGGGGCTGGGGAAACACAGCCAAGTGCCGAGCTGTCTGCGGTTCCCTGAGACTGGGGTCTGGGGACTTCAGGAGGTCAGGAGGTGTGTTTCTCCTTTAGCCATCGCACTTCGAATTTCTTGTGCGTGAGAAGTAGAACTGGCTTATATCAGTGGGAAATTTTCACGTCTGAGTTGCCTGCTCTCAAAACAAGAATGGAAATGAAAGAGCAGAAATTGCCAAGGAGCTGGAGCACATTCCGAATGAAATATTCATGCAAGGAGGAGATGGGCTCTGTGGTTAATAAGAAAGAGAGATTGTATGGTGTGATAGCAATTATGTATGTTCAAATATTGTGCTTTTCTTCAGGTCTAGGTTATAAATCCAAAATATATAATTAATTATCCCATCAATAATGCATTTCTAATTTTAAGATATGAAATAAAATTCCCTTGCTTATTTTTAATGGGATATCCCTTTAAGAGAAATCTATTTTGGTACCGAGTCTTATCATAAGAGGCAAAGAAACGATGAAGAGGTTGAAATCTGTGATGGATTGATGGGAAAGTTTCTGCTTGGAAAATGCAAAGTACCAAAAGTTTTTGCAGATCCCAACTTTCCTTTTATTAAAAGAAAAAGTTAGCTGCAAGGTGAACTTCAGAGCTGGCTCTGAAGACCTGTGATGGGATGTGATGGGATGCTGTTGTACTTCTTTCAGTCCCTATCTCAGATCTGGACAGGTGAAAACAGAAACCCATTAATGGTAAAGGTAATGAACAGGTAAAGGAGGCAAAGCTCACTGCGTTTAGTTTGCTAGGAGTTACACACTGAGCTCCAAGTTAACCCCAGTATATTGAATAAACTACACAACTATTTTAGCTAAATTATTCTTGTAGGCTACTGCTTTCAATAATTTGTGTTATCATTAAATAACTGCCCAATTTCACAGTAGGGTGGTCCAGTTTCAGCAGCAGCTGCTTTTCAATGCTTTGTTTCTGTGGCAGATTTATCTTAGGGTCATATTTCGGTGTCATGCAGAATTTGATTTACTTGTAGCTTAGAAGTCTGCTTCTTTTGCAAAGAGGGTCAAAGTAAATATTCTAATGCAACATAAAGGTAATAGCTAAAGATGACAATCTTCTGATAGCAGCAAATCCCAAACAGTTACAAAGTAGAGCTGTGACATAAGAAAGACCACACCAGAGTTAATGAGCTTTAAAAAGGAGGAACAAGTGAGGTGAAAGGCCAGAGGGACTTGCACGTGGCCCTGGGAAAGGCTGCAGAGCTTTTTCAGCTCCGCTGCCCAGGTGGGAGAGAATCGGCCCTTTCCCTGCTGGAGGGAAGCAGTGTAGGTCCTGCCGGGGCTGGGCTGGTGGCTGTGGGGTGGTGGCTGTCCCTGCGTGCTGGGTACAGACCTCGTGCTCTGAGGGATTGTGTGGCCACAGCAGCTTCCTTCGGAGCTGAATGCTTCTGTTATCACACCCTACGTGGCTTGGGGGCTTGGCATCTCGTAGCTTTTCTGGATTGGATTGCCTCTTACTTGTTTCTCTTTCAGCCTGTAAGGAAAATGCTAGGTGTTTATCTTAGGAAGTAGCCACTTCTTGCTATTGGCACGGTCAGGTAGGTTAGCTCCGAGAGAGTTGAACGGAGTTCAGTTTATTCTGGGTTTTTGAAGAAGTATGGAAGCGGAACAAAAAATTGTTCTTGAGTCTTAGAAACTCAAGCAGGAATTAAGTTGCCTTTACTGCCTTAACAAGAAACTTTACAATGAGACAAAGCACAGCAGCCAGCATAGGCTGAGAGCCAACCTGCCTAAGAGTGCTCCTTTGAAAGGGCCGCTGAGAGGGAGCGCTGCGGAGATGCAAACTCTTCAAAACAGTGCTTCATCCCAACCAGGGGATGTTCAGTTTAGAAGCTGGATCATTGCTAGCTCAGGAAGATGCCTTCAAAGGTATGAGGTGAAGGCACCGCTATTCACAGCTGAAGCACTCTTCAAGGATTTCACTTGCCTTCGACTCATCTCTCAAAATGAGTTTCAGCTGATGTCTCTTCTGGAGGAAAAAAAAGTCCCCAGTTGAAATTGTTTGTGGAAATGAACACAAGCAAGAACGCAGCTGCTTAGGTGAAGAGTTTCCTCTTCCTCTCTTACCCAGCAAGACAATTATTTTGCCAAGGTGAACAACTAATGGGGGATCTAATCAATGAACCTTTTGCCTGCTAGTAAAGTAGAAGAATCAACACAAACTATTTGTTGTGTGATTATAAAAGGAATGTGTGTTCACCTTCACGTCAGAGCTAACTGGAGAACAGCCCCATTGTGCTCGGGCACCACACAAACAAATAGTGAGACAGACAGTGCCTATTTTGAAAAGTTTATCATCTCCTAGGGAGACAAAGGGATGGAAATACGCTTTAAGAGGTTAGCCATCAAAAAGCTAACATGCGTGCCATGTAATCAAACACCCACTGGGTTGTTCATTGATTGTTAGTCATTCACAGTTGACTCACAATGCCAAACAAACTTATTTTTATGTACCCCACCATTTGTATTCACAGACTGAGAAAGGGAGGTAAGTGTGAGAGACAGCATCGTGCTGCCAGCCAGCTGGCTCTTCAGGTGGGATGTGACAGGGAGCTCACGAATGCCCAGTGGCCTCGCAGCTGCAGACAGCCTCACAGTCCACTGGGGAGGGAGCAGCCCTGCCAGCTCCTTCCTTCCATTCTTGCATTCGGATGTTCAGCACGTCACAGTACCTCGTCATGTACGCTAGGGAAGTTAATTTTAATTCCCCCCCTAAAATCATTTGCTATGTTGATAGCATGATGACATTTTTTGATGTTGTCAGACCATTTTTTTTTCTCTACAGTTTCCTAAGTAGAAGGAAAATATCAGCTGTTTTTTTTTTTTTTTTTTTTTTTTTCAATATCCCCCTTTCTATTTCTTATCTGAGTCCCAGAATTACAGGGATATGAAGGTGAGTAAAAAATGAAGAAAATGTCTGCGGTATGGATGGGAGAGGATAGAGGAATGTGAAGGTGAAAGAAGAATAATAACCATTGCTACTCAGAGGAAGTTTGGTTTGTTTGTTTTTGAGGCAGGACAGTTTCATTAGTCAATGGATGACTTGACCTTAGCTATTGCCTCTGTCAAAAGAAAATGAAAAGGCAAAAGAAAATGAAAATGTGTAAAATAAATGAATATAGCTACAATGCTCATAAGAAGGAGAGAGATAATCTCTCTTCACATCAGTCCCACAGGGAAATGTGGATTATTTTTTAGTCTGGAATTTTTTTTTTCATTTTCCTCTAACAAGAGTGGGCATTTTCAGAAAGATATTTTGTGGTGAACTGAGCATTACGTGCTCCAAAACCAGAAGATAAAGAAGTGTAAGGCAATTCAAGAAAAGGTTGATGTTGAAGAAGGTGAGACATTTGCTCATTAATTCACCATGCAGTTTTATATTATCTGGCTCAGAGTAAGGAATATGAAAATATTTGGCCGTGAATTATGTTCCTCTCCACATTTACTCGTGCTAATTAAAGGAACTTGATATAGCTGAGAATTCAAGTCACCATCAAAGCATGTGAAGGTATTCACCAGGGAGGGTGCATTACAGATGGAGAGTGAAATATCATCTTTTAATGTTTCCAGCTTCTCTGCACCAGCATTGTGCATTGCATCATGATTTCAGAACAAGAACTGAGAGCCCAGGAAGCAATGAGTCAGTGTCTTCAGATAAGGTAGTACGAGTCATCTTTATGCAGCAAAAATACATCTGGAGTCACATCTTTATTTTGCATCTTCGCATTTCTTTTTATAGTAAGGCTCAGATCCCTGGCAGACTTCTCACTGATGTCAGTGGGAGTGTTGACAGCAGCAAGCCTTCAGGATGGGACTTGAAGGAGTCCTCACACTTCACCTGGTAGAAGTCCATGACATATCTTTGCATTTAGGTTGTGGGCTATTTTTCGAGATTTTTTGGAGGACTGGAATTTTGGAGAGACAGATGGGCAGGACAGAAGCACAAGAAACAGCAATGTAAACTGTTTGCAATGCGATGCTCAGTCTCTTATGCTGCACATTTTTATGAGGTTGTGTGGAGTGTTCTGCATTTTCTGTTTGACATTCAAATACTTTGCCGAAGTGAGATGTGGCTGCAGAACTTGTGCTGTCATTGAAAGTTAAATTAAGCTGTGCAGTGGAAGATGCTTAGAAATTGTCTGTGGAAGGCTCTGATTTTAGCCTACATTATTTTAACTCCTGGTGTACTGAAATGTAGCCCTTATCTGCAAAAGCTAGGGCCAAAATAGAAGAACAGGCTTCTTCAGCACTCTGTCTGAAATTGCCTAGTGTCATTTCTGCAGGGCACCTGGTGCAATGGAAAGGAGTGTAAAGGATGTAAATCCTCTTTACAACCAGGAGAGGATTGCACAGTCAAGGTACAAGGAAGGCTCTAACCATGTGTATGGGTGTACAGATGCCTGAATTTTCATATGAGATGCTGAAGTTGTAAGTTATATATAGTATGCTCTAATTGATACTTTTGCATAGGCTTTATTACCTTAAAAGAAGCCTTTCCCCCAAGACAGTATTTGATACAGACAAGCATTTCTGTGTGCTTTTGTGAAAGCTTCCAGCAAGATGTGCCACTGCTGCCAGCACTGCAGGTGACCTTGGCTTTGACTATTCAGCGTGGTCAGGCAGCTCGTGGCAGGACAGGCGGGGGCTGTGCTGTGTCTGGGAGCCAGGAAATCCCACGGGCTGGGGTGTGTCCCGGTGCTTCTCTTCACCTGGCTTGTGTATGACTCCAGCCAGCCTCTTTGTAAGGCTGCTGCTAAGTGGGACGTGGATACCCAAGTGTCAGGACAGGTAGGGGCTGCAAATGGTGATAGAGATAATGAAATCTCAGCCAGACTGGTGTCTGCTGCTGGAAACACGGCGCTCACGTCTGCCTTCATGCATAGTTCTGCTGCTTGACAGAGGCAGTGCTGTTAAGAGATGACGTGGAGGAAAGGGAACAGTTAGCACGCCTGTAACGGCTGCTACCTTCCCCACCTTTCTGGCTCCGCTCAGCGATTCTGCAGCAGGTCTAAGTTATTCTCTTGACAGGGTTATTTATACACTAGGTGACTCAGCTGCCTTCTGAGGGATGACAGCTTTCTTGCTCGAGAAACAAACTTTGTAGTGCCATTCATGTGTCATTTCTTCCCTAAATTATTCATCCCATGATGTTATTTCAGTGGTGGAAGTGCTATAAGCACCAAAACAGGGATGGAAGGGGGAAAAAAAAGTGTGGAAATTGCTTTATGCTAATCATAACCTGAAAATTTGACAAAATTGATTTGGTATTTGTATTTTCTTTCCTCTTGCCAATAACAAAAGGCCTTCTGCTGCAGGAGAATTAAGAACAGGGAGTCCTCCTGAGCCTGAACTTCATTTTACATCTGCAGAGGTTTTGGCTTTGTACAATAATTTCAGTGGCTTCTGTGAAATAGTTTCTAATTTATAACAATGCAAAATTGGGATCAGCCCTTCCTTTGTTGCCATGCATTATGAAACTCATTTTTTTTGTGTGAGGCACACGTACAGCTTAATGAGCTGTTGCATAGCTTTTTGCAGGAGCTGTTTGCTCCAATGGGCAGGATTTTAGCTCGGAACAAAACTTGCATTGTTCTTGTGAGAACTTGGATCCCAAAGTCTTTGTATTGTCCCACTTCTCTCCAGGTCTGCTTGGCTACGCTTGTTTCTTTCTCACCATTGATGTGACATCCTTTTTCTGCATGTATTCACTTATATGCAGTAAGGCTTTCCCCCCTTGTTCTCCTTTTTCATTTTTGTTGATGTTGTTGGAAGAGTATTCCTCCCCATGTCCCGTGGTCCTTTTTATTCCGGAGCAGTAATTGTTTTGCATTTCCTCGAGGCACTGAGCCATTCCAGTGGTGGGAGATAATCTATTTTCTGTGCAGTGAGTTATGTGCATGAAAAGGCAGAGTATGTGGATTGGGTTTTAACCTTCATTGCTATTGGGTTTCACCTTTTTCAATCTTCTTTTTGCACCGTCTTTTTTTTTTTTTTTTTAAAGCTGGTTTCCACTGATTTTGTGGTGCTGGGTTTGTTTTTGCCGCGAGATAGCTGGGGCTTGGCTGGTGTCAGATGTTTGCAAGCTTACTCTGAAATTGCTCCCTTAATCCAACTAAACTCATGTTCATGAATTCAAAGTCATCTTTATTCATATTGTCCTGGTTTTTAATTTAAAATAGAAAGTCATTACCAATGTAGCAGTGCATTCAAATAAAGATTTAGAATGATGTGACTTGGTTATTTTGATGGCATAGTGTTCTCACTACGAATGCTCAGAGTCTCCTGACTGTAATACTTGTTACTGAGTGGGGAAAGAGCCCTGCAGAAACCATACTGGGTGATGAGGAGATGCTGATCTTTGACTACAGGTACAAATACCAGCTTATTTGATCTTCAGATTGATTTTGTGGAGACAGTGCCTTTATAAAGCAGACCCCGTGGTGAGAAGGAGCTGCGGGCTGGCTGAGGATGCTCCTTCAGCTTGCTTCAAGCTTTGACCACCACCTTTCTGATGCAGGTTCTTTGTGTGAATACAAACAACGTATTCATCACCAGCTTGGTGAAGGTAGGACATGTCAGAGAGGAAGTTGTGCACAGGGTGATGAAATACAGATGGTGTTTGTGCAGGTGATGAAGTTATGCTCTAGAGGCGGGACTTAGGTTCCTGTCTTACCCATTACCTTTGAGTTAGGTAAATACTGCCCGTGTCTAGTGAGGTTTCCTCTGCTGCATGGGAAACACTGAGAAATGTGTTTCTCTTCCCTGTGTTCTGGATTTGATGTCCCGATGGTGCCTTATGTCCTTGGAAAGGGCATTTACTTCTCGTGATGATAGTGTGGGTCCCAATTCATTGACCCCCTGCGTGTGGCTAGAAGCAGTACCTAAAGCCAAGAAGATCAGAAGGGACATCTTCCTTGGGTTAATTTAATGTGAAAAAGTCAGTCCAGTTCTGACGTTTCACAGGTGGAAAGCCACAAAATGTTTGACAAGCTGAAAGCTCAATGTGATTTCAGTTACACAGACACTAATGTCAAATAAGCAATTATACAGAAGTCAAACTTCTCCTGTAAATTTGTAACACAGTAGAAGAACATTATGCATAATTATGTTACATATCATTTTAAGGATGAAGCTCATATTCCAGGCTCCATTAGCTTTCAGAGTCTTTGTAATATATCTGTAGAACACATCCTAAAAAGTTAGAGACAGGATTATCATTGATTTTTATTCACAGCAAGAGAGATTCAGTTGACAATTGATGCTGTCATTTCATTTCTCTTTCCTTAATGACACGTTGGCTTAAATCTCGGTATCTCTATCCAATAAGACTCACACGTATGTTTGCATATATTTGTGACCTAGTTAAACTTGTCTTAGGGCTCTGACACTGAGGGGCTGACACACAGCACTGCAGTGACTCAGCCATTGCTGCTCCTAGGCAGGTGCCTGCAGTAGCCTGAGCTTGCTGCTGGGGGCCAGCCTGGGAATCCACCATGCTCCTGCCATTCCTAGCCTGACATTTTAACCTATCTGGCTATTTAAATATCTTTGACCATGAACTGGAGCAACTGAGGAATCGGCCCATGGGAAAGCTATTTGCATGTGATAGTAACCGAAGCCTCATTTAGTCTCCTGGAGCCCTGTCTTTCCTTTACTCCTGGCAGCTCCACCCCAAGCACTGGATTTGTTCTGTCCCAACCTGCACTAAGTGCCCACTGCTTCTGTGCACGTAATGCTTGCCTCCTGAAGTCAGGAGCTTGCCTTAGAGTTGTGGCTCTTTCGGAGAGCTGTTGTGAAGGAGGTACACAAAAATGATAATCCTGGAAAAAGAAGGCTCGCAAGATCTGCAGGTCACTGTGTGTGGCGCTGGTGTCTGCAGAATGTCTGTACCTGAAGAATCCTCTGAGCACTATTTCATGTTGTTCCTTGCTGGGGACGTGTGTTTTGGCACCCTGTCCATTAACACTCCCTGAAATAGGGAGACAGAGCTGTGAGATGGAAATGTCTGACCTCTTGTAAATGAGGCTTTGATTCTCAGCAAGCTTGGTATCCCTAAATGTACAGTTAATATTCTTCTGTATCAGGAAAAGCTGCTCAGATACATGGTCTCAGCTGATTCAGGCTTCAAGTTGGAAAGTTTTTCATGCTGTTTTTAGATGGGGATGGTGGCTCTGTGTATGCTGGTGTACATTGTTCCTAAAGGTAATGACATTTCCTTTAGACACCTAAGTTCTGAACCCAGAATCTTGTTTCTGGAGAGCTGTGAAATGCACGTAGTGCCGCACTGAATCGATGGGATTAATGAGTTCTCTCTGCCTGTTTTGTTCACTAATGTCTGCTCTTCTGAATTGGTTTGTTTTGCCTAACACGCATGCTGTATCAAACTAACTGTAGCTTTGGGCTAGAAGTCAGGTTTTCTGTGATGCTATCAGGTCTTCAACTTTTCAAAATGAAAGGTCTTTAATATTATTCTGGTTTTGAGCCAATTTCTTAATAAGAATAACGTTATAAATTGCTGAAAAAATAAATGTCTTCTGAACTGTGCTTCAGAGGTAGAAATTAAGTTTTAAAAGTAGAGGCACTGAGAGGAAAATCTGTAGATTCAGAGCAGAAAAGCGACTAATCTGATTTTGAGGTAGAATTGGAGTTTAATGAGACATTCTGCAAATGTAGAATATAAAGAAACTGCTGCCCAGGGGACTGGTGCTTCTGCTTACCTTACAGACATGTACACCTGGTTTTTGATTAAAGTCATGACCAACTTTCAGAGGACAACACACAGCTAGGGTGCTGCAATACAAATTGCCTCGTCATGAATTGATCCTGTTAGTGAGATGAAGGCCGCTGACCTCTCCTTTCTGGTATAGTGCAGCAGGTGGTAATGGGAGATACGGAAACACGAGGCCTTCGAGTGCTGTACCACCTTAATCATTCCTGTGGTGTTGTAATACTGGCTTTGTTGGTCCATGCTGATCCTTTTCCCTCTGTCTCATTCAGACTGTAAGTAGAGGAGCCCCAGCCATCTGCAGGAGCGGGTATGATTCAGCAGCAGCACAAGCACGTGTGAGAATCTGTAACAGGCAATGTACTGACCCTTATAAAATGCCTTTTATACGAGTATATTCATTATCAGCCACTGTCAAAGAAACAAATGCTTTCTCTCCTGTCTGAGCTGAAGTGCTCTGAATGCCAAACACAAGAGGAACGATCCAGTAATTTGCTGATTTAAGGTGTGGGAGGTTGATTCACACTTTACAGAAACAACAGTGATGGGTCACTCCTCCTGTGCAGAATTTGTAGACCTTGGATAAACAGAGGAGCTTTTCACTGTACTTTTGTACCATTATTTCTTAAATGGAGATAGAAAATGAATACTATTGCATGGAGGCCTTGTTGTTGAAAGTTGGTATTTGGATATGCAGCACGGCTGCGAGTTCACATGATGAATGCTTCTGCTTCACATGATGAGTCTGCTTCTGCTTTCTGCTTCACACGATGAGTCTGCTTCTGCTTGCATCTGTAGCTGTGACCAGGGCAGGGATCCCTCCCAGGCCCAGTGCTGGTCGTACAAGAGTGGAAGCTCTTTCTAGAAGAGGGGAAGGCTTGACAGAAAAGGTTTGCTCCATTTCAGACACTGGGGAGAGAATAGCTCACTTGCATCTTAACACTGCCCTTAAGGAAAGGTTCAAGTCAGTATTACCTCAGGCAGAATAAAAAGCAGTGTGTTAATAGAATAGTAATGGTAGAAACACTGAGCGGCCTTCTTCCGTGGGGCTGCTTTGGAGTGGCAAGGCAGGGCATTTGCCCTCCACTCTCCAAGAGGCGCAGCTCATGGCTGCACAGGTCCCACGCAGACACTGGCAGAGATGTGCCCGAGCTGCTGACTGCTCCCTGTGCTGCTTTGTGTGCCCCTGCATCTGCCAGGCCTCTGCCAGGCCTCCTTGTACCACCGCTTGCCAAAATTCACTTCTACAGCATAGGTAGAGTCGGGGAGTTCCCAGGAAGACAGCTGGAAGATGGACTAACCCCAGTCACCAAAGGCAAAAGGTAGGTCCTGGACAACCAACCACGTGTGGGCACTACGCCTGGAGGTGAGCTGACCACATCTGCCCCAGCGGGCAGGCAAGGCCTGCATAAGTCTTTCACCTCCAGCTGCTCACACAAAATAAGGATCTTTATCTACTATTTAGTGTGTCCTAAAAAGGTAAAAGTAAAGACTGGAAGATTGTCAAGCTTGCCATAAATTTCATCTGAAAGTCTTTCTGCCTAGTGAATTTTATGGTCAGGAGCTGTAAAGTAATGACAGGAAGAGAAATTTCAGTATGGATAGCTCTGCTAATTGAGCTAATAAAACCTTCCAGTGAAAATGACAGATAAAAGGCACAACGGGACTGGATTTCCACTGGCTCCTAGGACAATATTCAGAGGAAAAGCTTAATTTTTTCCTGGGAAGTGTATTCACTTGCATCTGTGTGTTTCCCCATTTCTAGTCCAGTACTTAAAATAAGAACACTGGGATATATGGGGAAAAAGCGAGCTTACCATTGAAATTCTGAACTACTTTTCAGAGCAGTGCTAATGATCTGATTTCAAACCAATCATTCGGTAGTTTCAAACACCAGGTGCACGTGTTCCTAAATGTTTCCTGGTCAGATGAAGCAGAACCTTGATGGTCTGTCAGAGGAACAGAGAAAAGGAAACCAGAGAGAGGCAGGAGGGGTGAGAACAGGAAACACTGAAAAAGGAAAATGGGTGAAAAAGCCATGTTTGCAGCTTGCTTGGCTAAAGAAGAGTCTTCAGAGCAGTTGGATGGGAGTCACAGATTGAATTTGACATATGAAAAGAAATACAGCACTGGGTGCTGACCAAGCAGTGTTTTTCAGAGTCTCCTGAAAGAGAAGTTAAAACAGGATGGTTACAAGGGAATTTAATCACAGAAAATATTGGAGAATATTTTTCTAACAATAGAACACCTAAAGGAAAGTGAAAAGAGAAGCTACCTGGGGATTAGCTGTGTTAGGTGTTTGTTTTTTTCTGTGAATTGATAGGAACTTAAAGCTACAAATTGAAAACTAGAGTCAGAAATTTTCCCTATGAGGCAGAAATCAAATCTCTGTGTGCTCTATACGCTATCCACCTGTATGCACACACTGCAGCTGATAGAGCGGCAGGTCTCTTGCTCTGCACCTCCTTGTTTCAGACAAGGGGAGTAAGCTGATGTGCTGTCCTTTGCAAGTTCTTTTCTAATGCAGTTCTTTTCTAATCCCTTTAATACAAAGAGATTGTAAAAATCTCCAAAGAATACACTGAAGTATAATGAAGTTTTTACACTCAAATGACTGCTGCTTGTATTGGGGCAGCTTCTCTTTCCTCCCTGTGCAAACTGCTAAAGATCAGCCTGACATTTCCCCTGACCATATCTCAGAAAGATGAGGGGATGAGAGATTTGCTCAGAGTTAATCTGTGCAGTGCAAATGATAATTTATGCAATTTATGCATAACCTTTTTCTTTCGGACCTTCCTCTTCAATACTGGGATAACCATTTCTCTGACAGGAACCCGTATATTGCAACTGTCAATGCATAGCTCTTGGGGCACAAAGAACATCCCACGAGTTGGTGGGTGCTGGGGATGGATGTTGTGTTCAGGGACTGAAACTGGGTGGATCCGTATTGTTCCTCATGAGACAAAGAGGAACCTTTGTTTTAGGATTAAAAGAACGATTTTCTGCCTCAAACTGCCACATATTCAGCCTATCCCAGTCAAATCCCATATATTTTGCTTTATTGGAGTATGGACATATATTTTAAGCTTGCTTTCTGCACTGTCATGTATTCATCTTAACGGGAGAAGCACGGTTTGTTCCTCTTAAGCTAAAAAGATGTGCGTGTATCAAAATACCTTAGGATAGATTTTTTTGGTCTATGAGAGGTTGATTTATTGGCTTTTCTGGTCAACCTAAAATGCTGCATGTCAATAATTGATCTCTTGAAATTTCTTTTCCTGTAAGATGAATTAGCAAGAATCAAAATTCTTGAAAGCCCTACTTCATTAACGTGCTCCTCCCTTTACTTTTAGGGGAAAACAGATGCTTTTGAATGCTATTAGACACTGAAGGGTGGTGAGGAAGGCAGGTTCCTTAGGCTTCTCTAATTCTCTGGGACCACGTGTGTTTGACCAGTGTATTGATCCTGATCTGGCTGTTATTTCCTTGTGCATGTCAGTGATTTTAACTCAATTAAAGAAAAGCTGATATTTAGAGCAGAATCCTGTATTTTCAAAGTCTACCTAGATGAAGCAGGAATTAATGTGGAATAGTGTTGGAGCTCAGTTGTAGGTAAGGATACGTAGGCAGTCTGAAAAGCTGGTGACCCCGAGAGCCCCAGCAGCTCTCCAGCCTGTTGGACTCTCTCCTACAGCTTGGGTGTTTTTTGCCACGGTGGGGCTCAGCACCCAGCCAGCTTCACTGTTAGGGCACACACGGACCCACATGTGGGAGCTGCCCACGCACGAGCCATCGTGGTGAATAGGAAGGCAGATTCCTCAAATGCAGCCCTACAGCAACTTCCACCCCATCCTTCTGGAGAAGGGGACTCCCTTCCTTCTGTTGACTTCGCTGTCGCAGGTGCTGTTGTTGAATATTGCAGGAGCCATCTCATTGTGTTTGGTGGGAATTTGGAGTTACTGGCTTGAGAGGAAACCAAATTAAACCCAATTTCAGAAAAGGGCACGAGAGCTGCCCTTTGCTGACCAGGTTGCAGTTGGATTTATATTTTTCTGAATTCTAAATATGGAGGTTTACCTTTTAATAAGATCCTAGATGCTTTCAGCCAGCCCTGAATCTTCTCACCAAGGCTGTGACATTTTCCTAACAGCTTCTCTATTTCCAGTTTTGTTCAAAGCCATGTTATTGTTATGTCTGAATTGCAAGGTTATAGCAAGGGAATGAAGGCCTGAATGAAGGACAGTAGGGGGAAAAAAAGAAAACAGTGCATTGCACTTTGAAGAGTTGCCTGATCACTCTTACACGTTTCTTGTCTGTGCAGGTTAAAGCTTGATTTTTACCCTGGTTGGTTTGATTTCAGACAGACAAAACAGGAGCTGGAGGAGGATCTTAGTCTCATAAGCAATGCAAAGATCAGACCCGCTCTGAAGATAGCACAGCTTCAGTTTCAACATTGCAGGTGCTTTCTTATCTTTTATTTCACACTTCAAACTAAAAATGAAAGCGACAGCTTCACAAAATAATACTCTCCTTCCAGTATTTCTAGTTCGAAACACTTCATACAAGCATCAATTTTCTTCACGACAGCCTGGGCAGTCAGTGCAATTTGCTGTTGTGAGTGGCAGCCAGGTGTGCGCGGAGGCAAAGCATCGCCAGTCACATGTTTGGGTCAGCAGCAGGAGCAAGAGCAGGGACACGGAGTCCTGGGGCTGGCCTCTGGCTGCAGTAGTGGGCACTTAGGGCTGCAGTTTGGCAATCCTGGCGAGAAATGAAGCTAAAAACAAAATGGGGTCCTTTTCTGGCAGCTAGCAGAGCTAAACTGAGCTGGCCAATTTCTGATAAAATCACGGCAGGGAAAGCAGAACAAGCAAATCAGAACTTTGTTTTCCCTTCAGTTCCTGTACTATTTTAAGTCATCTTGACAGCTTGTTAAATACCAGTCTGGAGAATGGCTTGAAACACTGGCTCCTGCTTGCAATGTTTGCCAGAGGAGTCCTTACGTGGGAGCAGGGCCAGCGGCAGTGCCCTTTTCCAGAGGGAAGCCAGACCTTGCCCGGGGCTCTGTGTCCGTGCACCTTGCGTACCTGTTCTCCTTACGGAAGGAAGAACACAGTCTTACCAGTGTTACAGCCTCAGATTATGCTGTATGACTTTCTGTGTGCTCTGAATACTGCATTTTGACGTTTCCAGGCCTGCATGTCACTACAAAATACCTTTTGCAGCAAATATATTATACAGATATGCTGTAGAACCTTTTGATAGACCGCTAATGGATTATTGGTCCTAATCATGTCCAGCCAGCACACAGTTACAGCAGTAGGAAAATGTCTGTTCTGAATATCCAAATACACGTGTAATTCTGAGAAGACAGCCTTATTAACATCTTGGGAGGTAGGTGATAGTCACACCGTCTAGCTTGGTATCTCAAGCACTCGGGTGCTTGTGTTAGACGTGAGACTTACCGGCCTCTCTCAGCAGAGTGTAGCACACCTCTTCTCTCCATCTGGGCATGGAAAGGTGATTGCATTTCATTTCCTTTATAACTTTTCTGTGACAGACTTTGAATAAGCCAGGCAGGTCAATGACAGCTGGATTGAGAATTCAAAAGACCATTTACAAAGGATTATAGTAAATGAAAGTGTCGCGGTTTTCCTTTACAAGGCTTTGTGGTAGTTGCACTGTCTCATTTTCTCTTACCAATGCGTGCTGTAGGGTGAAAAAGCTTTCTTGTATTTAATTCTGAGCAGTTTTCCTGATGTCTTGTAAATCTGGTAAGAAATGAGCATAGGAGCATGGAGTGTCAAGTATGATAATTTTGCTGATGTGGATCTCTTTTTCGTAGTGAAAATTTTCTATAAATTATTTATTTAGTCAACAGGACTCTGCAACAATACTGTGTGATATTATAGTTTAATATGATGGAGTTGAAATCACACCATCAGTAATGACTTTTTTTTGAATCAGAAGATACCTGAATTTCATGTTTGAGGAAAATATGTATCAGCTTTTATCTCTGCTCTCTGCAAGTATGATCTGAGATTTGGATTTACTAGATCTCATATATTTGAAAGAAGAATATCTAAACCAATTAATATTATCTATGATAAAACCATTCTTCCTTCCATGGCTATCACGTGTTCTTTGAGGTCTGTACCATGAGAGAAGACCTTATCTTTGATAAATTGGTCTTTAGAATTTGGAGTGACTATGAATGGGTGGCTCTTGCTCCTCCAGATCGTGTATAAGAGAGAAAAAGATCATCCAGCAGAGCTTTTAAAATCTCAGCATTTGTGAGATAGTGCAGAGACTAAGTTTAGGTCTGAGAGAAAGGATGTAAAGAAATGAGACTTCTCTGTAATAGAAACTACAAACAAAGACCACTGTGATTTCTGGCATTATAAACGCAGTATTATTTAACTCTGTTTAGAACAGGTCTGAATGACATTTCGGCAGTAGTGCTCCCTTTTACCTCTCATCTGAAAATGGTGAAAAATGTATAGGAAGGACTATAATGAAAGGGATTTACACTGATCAGCATTTTGCATAATTTGCTCAAACTTTTATAAAATTAGATTCAGACATGTGATGTAAATAACCTTCAATTTTCAAAGGCATGGAGGAACATTGTGGTGCGCTTCCACTGTAGCAAAGCTGACGTCCACAGCCTATAGAAAGTGCAAAACTAAAAGCATAAGTCTACGTCTTTCACTAATCCTGCTTTAGGTTAGTCCCATGGGAATTTCATGACAAACCTCTGAACAGGAGCATTTGCATGTGCCGAGTTGCAGCAGTGGTCAGAAATGATGTGTGGTGCTGGCACAGCAGCGTGTGTGCTGTTTATTACTGTTTTTGAGAACTGACAAAAAATATGGAAGGGAAGAACCTTCGGTCACTATTTAGTCCCTTCTCCTTCTCCAAGCAAGCGTACCAAACTGAAACACTCAATGCACCAAGTCCATGTATTTCTCTTCTCTGTGAGAAGCAGGTTTTATCCGATACACACTGTGTAAGTTCTTTGGACAGATGACTGGCCTCATCTTGTATCTTGTCTCTGGCATAGCTGTGACTTACTCTAACTTGTGGTTATGACAAGCTATGGTAGCTATGACCAGCTGTAACCGGTGGGGCTAGTCATCTTGAAGGATCTACCCCAAGATGTCCTTTTTTTTACTGGAAGTATATCCACCTCTTAATTTCTAGAAAAATTAGCAGTGCTTATGACAGATTGTGACTACCTACATGTAGAAGAGATATTGGAGCTGTCATTATGAACAACTGCTTTTATCAAGGGTATCCTGCCTTTCTTCTGTGCAGGTAATTCTTTTCTTGCCAATAATATATAGTTAATATCCTGTGCTGTGCTACAAGTAGTATAAATGCTATAGAAAATTTAATAAAGGCAGACTGTAAACATACATTTTAACATCAAAAGCTTTGATGCAGCTATTGAGTTACCTTGGACTATCATCAGTTATGGCATTAGTTGATTTCCTCTCATGCAATAATACATTTCTGAAACATCTCATTTCCTAATCCCTTTGTGTTCCTCAGATCAACACTTGTATGTTAGTAAAAGTGACTGGTTTTAGTGATGGAACACCAAATGTGAAACCATCGCCTCTCCCGAAAGCACCAACAAACTTTTGGGGAGCTGAAGACTCGCTGAGAGTTCAGTGCCACCAGCCCACTTTAAGTTTGTGCTAAACCTCTGTGAGGCATCAGCACAAGCAGTGCCTGCAGAGCATCCAGGCAACTCTGCTTTGCTTTCTGCACCCACTCCATTGAGCTGCTGTTTTTATTATGCATTTAATGACCACTGTACTCCAGTGGCCTTGATTGCCAGAATTTATGTCTATTTACAGTGCCATTATTAGCATCCAAGTACATGTTGTTATTATGTTGTTTTTAACATCCTGAAATCGTATAGCTGAAAGTTTTCAATTAACACACTCGGTTGCACAGTATGCAGTATTGGATAGGATAATGAAACTCAATCTTTCTGGTTTTATTGACCTAATTGTATAATCTGTATCACTTTATTAGTTTGTTAAAGTAATCCTTCCCTCCCAACCTATCGAGCTGATACTGCCTAATGCACAGAATGATTTACCTTTACTTCAGCCTCCCTGCAAGTGAAGTATTTTTGGGCTTTTTTAATGAGCTATTTGTATTTGGGGAACATCGTTTTCCTTATTAAGTTTCATTCTTTATGAGCCATTAACTTCTGATGGCAGTGTGCTGAAGGGGACCTTCCCCATGACACGGTACCTCCATAGTCAACTGAAAACCAGACACAAGTCAGATTTTTTTTGCTTCACTATCCTGCTCCACTTCAGTTTCATAGTTACAGACTGCTTTTAGTCCCCACCTGGAGCACCCAGACTAATCATAGAGAAAGTGTTGGCAATAAAAGAAAACAATTTCATACATTCTTACAATTGAAGAGCAGTTGTTAAGCTACGTGTAAGTTAAAGTTAGCCTTTCTTTCACCAAAATGCTTTATGCTGGGATAGGGAGCTTCAGAGACAAGTTGGCAGCAGGTACTTCTCCTCTTCTCTAGAGGAAGTGCCTCCTTTTTGCAGCTTACAAGTTTGTGTGAGGCACTAACATAACATTTTTGTACTCATATTTGAAATCCTGCAATGTTGTGTTAGAGAGAGATTGCTATTGTGTCAGGAATGTATTCGGTAATAATAGCCTCGATATTTCTACAGGCAGCCGTGAATAGGTGTCATACTCCTGGTTTGATTATTTTCTTACTCCATTATGGTTCCCTTGGTATCTCTGAACCATTTCAGAGGCTGTAGGAGCTGCAATTCAGAAACCTAGAGCTGATTCTGAACACAAATTCCACAGTCCTGAACCAAAACGGGTCCTTCTCTGATCACCTGCATACACTGACACCCAGCTTACTTTTCTTGGTACCTCACGTCTGGGTTGGCCCCTAAAAAGAGCTTCCTAGGTACTTGCATAGTCAGGGGAGTTTTCACAGCTAAACTTTGCACATATGCACTGAATTTCAGAGTGGATTCCCAAGTGGATTCCCAAGTGTTTGCATGAAGATCTACTCAAGTACTCAGATATGAACGTTGTTTGCATAATAATTATCTCTAGATGTAATTGCTGAGAGTTTGAAATAGGAATTTCTGAATAGACGCTTCAGTTACTTCACAGTAAGTGCAATAATGCAATCCCTGCTGGTTCACATTTGTCTCTCTGCAAAACATATTTATAAATTGGAGAAAAAAAAAAAAGCAAGGTGCATTTTTATGCACATCTCTGCTTATTTGTGCTTGTGCAGTAAAAGTAGGAGTAGTAATTAATAAGACAAGTTTACATCTTTGTAGTTACCATGAGCAGCAGGAGGAAAAGTCAATACAAGCACGGGTATTGTCCAGCGTGACAAATGATATTCTGAGTTAATGCAACACACTTACTGTAAAATGACTTTTTGAAGCAGTTAATAAAAGATAAATCTGTTCGCAGAATTCAGTATTTGTACAGAAGCCTTTTGCTGCTTTTTAAGGGTGAACATTTCGGCCTCAATGCATTGTTTCTGCTAGTGTTTGTGAGGCTGTGGGGACCAAAGCAACACCTAGACAAGAAAAGGCAGCTTGGCCCAGAAACCCAGAAATTTCTTTAAACTTCATTTTCTGGTTTTGTTCCCACTCCCCCTTGTAATCCTTCACACAGGAGCACTGTGTAAGGTGTTGAAAACTCCTGCTAGACTGAGACATGGCTTTGAGACGAGCCCTTTGGGTAGCTTTGGGTAGATGAAGGCACCTTCGTGCTTCTGGAGAAGGACTGGAGCCGTCCTGGCCCCTTGCCTCCTCCCCTGGCTGGAGCAGCTCCGCAGAGGTGCTGGAGCTCCCCGCATCTTGGGCATGAGGCTGAGGGGAGGTGCAGGAGTGCCTCTGAGTGAGAGCTCTCGCAGTCCAAGAAAAACTGCAGTTTCAGGGTTCTGGTAGCTGATCCATCCTGAAGGTACAGCCAGCTCTACAGTGGCTTCCAGACAGGCATCACATGGATGCACGGGGCTGAAACCTGGGCTGGCCATTCCCCAGGAAATTCAGACATCCAGAAATGTGTTTTCATTTATTTTCCTGGTGAGCATTTAAAATTTCAGTTAAAAGCAAAGCTTTTAATAAATTGGGATTCAGTGAAAAACGCTGTTTTATTGCCACTTTTGTAGTAGACATTCATTTTGAAGTTTAAATAAATAACAAGGAACGAGATTTTATTTTGAAATTGGCTTTAAATTCTGAAAAATGAGAATCTATTGCATGAGTGCTTTAAAAAGCTGTGGCCTGTAGCCTATGAACATTTGAAGCTGTTTATGGAGGTGTTTCTGGCTGGTGAGAGACATCCGCCTGGGCCAGCGGGGTGGTAAGGAGGGCAGGACACCTGCGGGGCTGGGAAGGCAAGTGCATGGTAAAGGTTGTCCTGCAGGGTAACTGCAGCTATGCTGACCACAGCCACGGTGTTTTAAAGATCAATTTTAAGTTACAGCATTCCTGGCATTTCAGGGCCAGTGGGGGTAAAAATACACAAAAGGATACCCAAAGCTATGGGGGGTTATTTTGGCAGTTTGGTGAGAAGGAGGGCAGAACTACTACTACCTTGGGTGTTGTCACCCAAGGCTCACATCTCTTACAGTCCACACAGCCCATGCTTCTGGATCAAGGTAGCCCAGGAGCAAATTTGCACAAGGTTTTGTCTTTTGTTGTGTTTCTGCAGTGGATTTTTCCTTTTGGGTGAGTCCAAATGCAGGCTCATAAGAAGTTTAAGCTTACCTGAATGATCTTCCAGCTTAGGAACTGAAATTAAGTTTGTTTGAGACAGGACTTCTCTAAGAAGCCTGCAGGCATCACGGTAGCTGCTGCCTGGTTTCACTCCTTCTTGATGTGCTGCTTGAAGCTGGGGATGTATACCATGGACATGCTGTAGGTGGGGTTGCATTCAGATGTGTCACACAAGGAGCTGGTTAGGAGAGGGCCATGGGAGGTCCCATGCTGCGATCTGGTGACCTGTTGTGGCCAAGCACCTCCTGAGCATCTCACAGGGTGGGTATTTAAACGGCACTTGCCTTTGGACAGAGTGCTTGTGTTCAGTTCTCACCACAAAGCTTGGCTGAAATTACCATCTGCCGTGAAATAACATGTCAGCCGCATCAGAAATGACTGAAGTGTTCCCTTTACCTGTCTGATATTCATGAATAATAGGATAAAGTGAAAAAGCTGTTAAAATCTTTCTAAAATGTAAGAAGTGTGTCAGCTCCCTGCGCTGTGTTTTTCCTGACTTGGCCTCTTACGTAAAACAATAGGGAAATGTCAACTGGAAGTAAACGGCTGTGCCCGATCCCTGTCACGCAGGCACAGACACCTCAAGCGTGAACAGTTGTTTCAAGCAGCCTTCTTGTAGGGAGTCCTGAAATTTTCCTTCAAACCTTGGTATGACCCCAGCCACAGCACTCCCACCCAAATCCCAAGTAACTGGCAGGACAGTGAGAGCTGATCAGCACTCGATTCGGCTTCTTTTATATAAAAGATGCTATTAATATAAATAAAATAAATATTATATAAATATTCATTAGTACTAAATTAAACTGTGAAGAAGCATCAGAAAGAAAATGCCCTATTAGTTGATGTAACATGGGAAAAGATAGATGCATAATATCCTCTTTCCAGGGTTTGTCGTGTTTCCCATAAACAGAAGAAACAATCTCAGCAGAAAAAATGTTGGCTTGAAACTTCAGGAGAGCTGAGATTCAAAGAGGCAATGGCAGGTTTGTTGCAGGGGAGAAGTCTTTTTTCTTTTCTTTGAAAAACGCAGAACACGCTGGCTGGGTCATCCCATAGCAGACCTGAGGAAAGCCATGCACAGAGGTAATTGGATATTTGCTTGGTGCTTTTCTTGCTTCTAATGGAAATACGAATGAAAACTATACACCATTAATCTTTAGTTCAGTTTTGCTAAGTATTGAGCAGCATTTGAAAACAATTACTTTGCTTCAGCAGTAGAAGTTGTTGGGGAGAGGGATTTAGCAGCTGCTGCAGCCCAAGGTTTGTACAAGAGCAGGTTTCTTTCTTGTTTATGTACCAGGGGTTACAAAACTGGTAAGATGATTTACTTAGGGCTTCTATTTAAAGCTCAGAACTCGAGAAATACAGGTTTTACCTATTAGTTTTTTCAACTGATCCAATCAAAAATATATTATTAATATTTGAGTCCCGACTTTCAAATGTTAAACCCCATAATTTTAAAAGCATGTTGTTACTGCTGCTTTCTTACCCTGCTCCCCACCACCCATGTGATCAGTGAAACGCTGCCAGGTGTTAAAGGATTCAGTGCCCAGTGAAATAGATGGGAGCATCCTGTGCATTTCAGCTTTGGGCTCTGCCACTGCAGAAGGCTCTGCATTTTTCGGCAGATGTTACCTTTTGGTTGTCTGTGTTCTCCCTGTCTGCTGTTACCTGCTGCTGCAGTTCCAGGTAATGTTAAACTGTTTCATATTTGCATAAAAATATTAACAGAAGGTTTTGGTACATGCTCTGGAGCATGCCAGGAGTCAGTGGGAAAGCCAGAAATCCTGGGCAGACCTTGGGTCCTGTGCATAGAGCAACGGCTCGCTTGATCCTTCCTTACAGCTGGGGCTGCACATGCTCAGGTATGCCAGTCCGTGAGCTCAGATAGAACTCAAAATACACAAAGATCTGGCAAGATGTACAAAAAGGGGTAGGGTGTGCCAGGAGATGCGCGGATAGTGATGCTGTGGGACTGCTCTTGTCCCCTAAGGCTGTGTTGGCCCCAGACCCTCAGCATTGCTCTGCCTCCTCATCAAAACTGCTGCAGCGGGGCTGGGGCTGTTGCTAGGAGATGCCTGAATCCCATTCCTGGCTTGGTGCTGCTAAATGCATCTTCCACTTCCAGAAGGCTCCAGTGCAGAGTAAAGAGAGGGGCTGGGCTGTAAAATCACTTCTAGGTCAAGGGAGAGAGAAGTAATTCTTGTGGAATCGGCGGGTTTCTGAAAGAGTGAGCAAAGTCAGTGGCTGCTTCAGCATATGAAGACATTTTCTTTAAAGTTACCAGGTGAGGTATCACATTTCTTTCATGTAGAACTCCTAAAGGCTTGCTTTCCTTGGGGACAATTTGGTCTTCAAGCTGGAAATACCTTGCTGAGTCCAGCAGGAGCCAGTACAGGAAGCTGCTGCTCAGGGGGATCGTGCTCCTGTGCTGGCAGCTAGCTTGTGGGCAGGCAGCTGACCTCCCAGAGCACGTTACAGACTTTTTAATGATAAAATACGGCTCGTGATGTTCACTGTTTTGGCCAGAGGATCACGACAGAGTGAAATGTTTTGTTGTGTTGAACAGTGTACATAGTCTCTGAGCCTCAGCTCACCCTTGGTGCTCTCCACAAAAGATATAAAACCAAATAAAGATATGTAATAAATAGGAACTGACTAATTTATTCGTGCAATAAAACAGCAATAGCCTAAAGTTAACTGAGCAAAACCAGACTTGCACTAAAGTGCTAAATTAATACCTCCCCGCTGCACAGCATCTAGTGCTCGAGTGCGTTTCCTAAAAGTTTAAAAAGAAGGTGCTCAGTGCGAATGTGTTTTAGAGATTATTAGAAAGGGCACTTCTTGTGGGTAGTTCTGTTTTCCATTATCTTTAGCAATACATTCAGAATATTTTAAAATAAATTGTGTTAGCAACTCCTGAACTGCCATGCGTAGCCCCCACTGACTGTAAGGGCACTGAAGACCAGCAGCCCCAATGCCTGCTTTCAGCAGCTAACCAGCAGCTGGCAATTTTTCTCCATCAGGTATTTTTGACCTCCTTCCTCCTAGTGTTTTGTTCCTAGCTGTCATCCCTGCCTCACACCACCTCTCCTTGACAGGGCTGCAGTATTTTCTGTGACAGCAGCGGCAGGTCTCAGGTCTCGCTGCGTTCCCCATTGCAGCTGGGCTGCGTGGTGCAGCCAGAGGGAGAGCTGCTGGCCCTCCCCATGTGCAGCCCAGCAGCAACCCAGCCAGCTGCCCCGGGCCAGTCACCTGGCCATACAAAATCAACATAGGGATTTGGTTTGTTTTCTGATGGTAGGGCTTTATCCTGTAGGTTTTCTTGGCTAACAGCTAGACTGGCTCTTGTGTTTGCTCTGAATAGTGCCATGCTCTGTAAGCAGCTCCGTGGTGTCACAGAGTGATGGGCGCAGGTTGGGACCCGATTTATTTCATTCCTGGCAGGCAAAGGCTTCCCACTCTGTCTGATAACACCTAAACGCAGCTCCTGCTGCTTGTTTTACCTTCCCAGGCATGGCTAGACCCACTTACCCACGGTGCTCATCACCCTGGGGTGGTCTGCTGTGAACAAAAGTTTAAGCCGCAAGTCCCAGAACACCTCTTACCAGAGCAGGAAGGCTGTTTGGGAAAGAAACAGTCTTCAAAAATCAGCTTGCAGGCTGGCTGTGTGGAGAGGCCTTCGTCTCTTCAGTGAGAGTGAGCATGGGCTGCATTGGATGCGAAAGCTGAGAGCTGAGGCTGGTCAATTTGGTGGTGCATTATGCAGGTCCTCAGTACAAAGAAGTCAGGAGCACCAGGGAGTTGTTGATGTTCTGTCCCTGGAAGTGTTCAGGGCCCTGTGGGATGGGCAACCTGGTCCAGTGGGTGGCGTCTCTGCCCAGGGCAGGGGTTGGGCTCAGTGGTCTTGAAGGTCCCCTCCAACCCAAACCATTCCCTGATTCTATAAAAATAGAGGAAGAAGGGGGAAAAAAAAGCAGGCATAGAAATGAGGTAACAGGGAAGTAATAGAAATTTAAAAATGTAAATGTTCAATAAACAATATGGCAAGGAATAAAATGGAATTAACTCCTCCCTGCCCTGAGCCTGGTGTATTTTGAAGCTAACACTGTTCCTGTCCTGTGCCTGCAGGTCTCAGCTGCATGGCTTCTGCAAGATGAGGAATGAGCCTTTGTAGCCTTTCAATATTTTTATTGCTTGCAACATTTGTTTTAGCCACAACAGTGACGGACCCCTTTAGAAGTAAAATACCGACACCTCTGAAGGAAATCAGCAGTCCGTAACATCATTGAGCAGAGAGAGATTTTTATGTTGTTTTCTAATGTCCACCTCTCTAACGCATCCTAGTGAGGGATGATGCTGCAAAAGAATCCTGCCTGGTCCATCATGCCATATAATCCACAGACACTGCAGCTGCAGGGGGATTGCATTCACTCTCAGCAGCAGGGCAGCTTCCCCGGGCTGGTATTTCCCACCCTCTGTTTGTTCAATCAGCCTGGCTCTGGCCAAGTTAGGGAAAGTGGAAAAATGAATGTCTTCCTCCAAGTGGTGGATCCTGTTTCAGAACACGAGTGCTAAACGTGGTCCTGAAGTGTGAATTGCGGGGTTGAATATAATAATTCTTGTCTAGAGTGTTTCTCTAAGCTTTGTGGAAACTGCTAACGTCCTTTTACTTATAAATTATAAAAGTTTCTACAGTGTGCCAGGTAATTTAATATTTCCTAGGAATTAAGCCATTAATCCAACCTCCATGAGACATTTTCATGCGTTTTCCTGTAACAATGCAGAATAAAAGCTCTCCTACAAACCTGCAAAACATTACATTGTCCCTTTTCAATTCTCTCCTTGATTTTTGCCCCTAGTGTACTGCCAATAAAACATTCAGCAAGAGCTAGGCAGCTTCTGTTCTGTAGCCACTGCTTATTGCATTAGTCACAATTATCTCTCTTTATATCCACCTGCTGTTATTGTAGCTCTCGTGGCCTTTTGCAGTTGTGCAAATACATATGCATGCTCTTGAATTCATGAATTGGATGAATAATCACTTTGGAGTCTTTGCTACAAGCTCCCTCCCTCAAGATAAGGATGCGAACAAGTGTTCAATCACAGATTTAAATTGTAAACTCCTTGGAGCAGGAATTGCTTTCTGGTAGGCCTGTATAATGTGTTTTGCACTAGAGCACTGTAACCGGACTTCTGTCCTACTGTGAATAAAAAGCTAAGGTTGATGGATTTAAAGCTCTTTATCATAAACCCCAGCAAATATGAAGTTGGTACTTCTGAAAGCAGTAATTAGCACAATAATTGCCGGCTGAGGTTAAGTAATAACTTCTGAAGAAGTTATGAATTAAAGCCCATTAGGGCGGGGATGGTTATTAAAAATTACCAAGAGATCCCTCTGAATCTGTAGAGAGCAATCCCCTGTCTGAGGATGAGCCCTTGCTGTGAAGGGAGCCCCAGCCCGATACCTTCTCTCTGGCAGAGGCACATTGGAGAGCAGGAGCTGCCCCCAGGCCAAGGGGGTGTCTGCAAGGCCCGCGAGGCAGTGACGCTGGCTCCCAGCAGGATGTGTCCCCAGGGGCTGCCTGTATGCATGTAGATATGTGTATGTATATCCACATGTGTATATGTGCCCTGGGAGGTGTGAGCAGGGGTGGGTAATGACTTGGAGACAGGCAGTCATTTGCTCCTGACCCCACGTGTGCTTTTGCACCCTGTGCCCCTGCTCCTCCAAGGGGCAGTGACAACGCCAACCTGCACGTCGTAGGTCTGCAGGGCAGCAGTGTGGCCCGTGGGCCTCACTGGCCATAGGATCATGGAACTGTGGGGCAGCCTGGGTTGGAAGGGACCTCCAAAGATCGTCAGGTCCAGCCTTCTGTGGGAGAAGGGAGCGGGGTGAGATTATCCAGCGCCCTGTCCAGTCGCGTCTTGTAAGCCTCCAGTGATGGGGACTCTGCTGCGTCCCTGGGGAGGCTGTTCAGTGATGACTGTGCTCACTGCATACCTCTCTTGTTAAGATGAGTCCTCTCCTGGTGCAGCTCGTACCCAGTGCTGCTCGTTTTCTCCACATGGCTCCTTGTGGGGAGAGCACCTCTGTTCTCTTTGTAGCTGCCCTTTAATTGTGTTCTGACTGCTGGATCAGCTTTTCTCTGCCTCTGTCCATTTTCCCTGGCATTTGGAGCTACCAAACGTGCCTTCCAAATCAGTATTTTGCCCTCAGATTACAAGAGGGACGATAGTTCTGAGTGAGGGTCTGGTCTTGCCAAACCTTTTTGGGCTTACCTCTAAAATCGCAGTCAGTGTGCAGCCTGTCATTGATTGTAGCGGACTTTGGGTTTTAGTTGTGTAGTTACAAAGCAGAAAATGCCTGGAAAAGGGGGCTTTAAAATAACAAGGTGTTGTGTGCATTGAGCTGAAAACGAAAGATGTGACTTGGGTTGAACTTGTGCTGAGAGGAGGAAAGGCAGCCAGCAGCAGGAGTCACATCACTTGACACCAGACGTGTTTGAAGCGCAGGCAGTGACTCCACTGCACCTCCAATGCTCTGGCACACAATGAAGCACGCTCACAGTAGCTGAAATCTAGACACTTTTTTCCCAATAATGATTTACTGCATCGAAAAAAAGAAGTATAGGAAACTTTTGGATTGCGGCCCACGGGGTAGAAGTGAATGATCACAATGGTTGAGCCATTGTTCACCGTGCTGTCATCATCTATTGGAAAGGCTGAGGTCGTAAGCAGCAGCTGTCCAGGGAGACAAATCAGCTGAAAAATTTATGTCTTACAGGTTTCCAGATACTGACCCAGGGAATACAATCAATTACAAAATCAATGCAATACATGGAGCTCGGGACCTCATTCTGGGCACACCAAGTTTTGAAGGATTCTGGCTGTGATGCTGGAAAATGTGAATGCTGCCAGAGTTGTCTTCCTATCGTAATGAAAGGTTGTTTTATAAACTGAAACAATGCAGATTCGTGTGTCAGCACACTGACCTCCTCTGCAGCATACCGACTGCAGGTTCTTGTTGTATCCTACTTTCTTCCTAAATAGTGAAATAGGTAAGGAAGGTACAGAAAACAGAACTGTGCTTTATGCATAAAGATGTATATATAATGTGTTTAGAAGTTGGATACAGGATTGATGTGTGTTTAATGGGGAAATCTTGACCGCAATCAAGTCAAAGCAAAATTCCCACTGACTTTAGAGGTACCCCATGTTCCTTCTAGCTGTTCCCCCTCTACCTCTTCTTTTGGAGTTGTCTTTTTTTTTTCTCTCTCTTTGGTCTCCCTAGACTTTCGAATGTGCTATTTTCTTCCCTAAGCAGTCTTAGGTTTTAATGTGTGTACCAGCTGTATCCAGCGTATTTGCACCTTCCCATATGTACATACTAGGTATTTTCTTCAGCTTCCCCTTAGCAGAATAGACCTGTTGTAAGAGAAAAGGACAACCAGAGTGAACTGTGTTCTGTTCAACGCTCTGAGCTTTGTTTGTTTGTTTGTTTTCAGATGTGCCAAAAAGAGATGGGGTTATAAGTCTAATTAGAAGTCCTTAGGGTTCGTGTCCCTAACTGTCTTGAGCACTTTTAGGAAAGATAACTCTCTATAAGCAAGTAGCTGATGGGCATTTGAGATCTGTTTTCAGGTATGTGCCTAAAAACATTTTAATGTGCTTTGATGTTCAGGAGCATGATGGAACTGCACTGTGAAAATCAATTTTCTTGAATATTCCACTTGAGATGCCCCAAATGGAATATATCACATCTACAAGGTCACTCTGAAATGCCATCTATTGTGTCCATAAACGGCATAAAAGATGTCGGTGCTAGAGATCAAATGAGTTCTGCTTCAAGAACAGTGGCTAACAGCAGCCTATCATAGGGATGGTGTGCATGGCTAAGAAGTGTGGTCTCCTGTGCCAAACAGAACAGTTCGTTTGGAAGGGGCCTTCAAAGGTCATCAAGTCTGACTGCCTGGCCACTTCAGGGCTAGCCAAAAGCTAAAGCCCACAGTCCGTTTCAGAAATAGAGTGCAGACATACAGGGGGATTTGGGGGCACCTCTTGTTGAGGTGTTGCACTGCTGCAGTGTCAGGGCTTGCTTTCAGGGGAGCCTGGGGGCTGCTTCTGCCCTGCTTCTGAGCTTGAAATCTGCCTCTAGCTGTGTGGAGGAGAGAGAAGATAGGAGCCCAACAAGCCTGCAGGAGGACTACGTGCCTCGTGGGTGCTGCCCGCCTTGCTTACTGCAGGATCAGGCAGCCGGGGAGGCACTCAGCACAGAGCATCACACCGGCAGGCTTGGATAAATACATAACTGGGAGTGTGATTTCCAGTTTTTATGCAGTGTTGTGTGTGTGTTTTCACAGAAATCAGCTCTGTATAAACTGAGGAGCACATACTTGTGGGCTTTTATAGCCTTTTTTTTGGACTTTTTTTTTTTTGTTGTTGTTTGCTTAGAAAAACTCCATTTCTATTGCAGGCAGAAAGCAGCAGCAGTATATAGCCAATATATAACATCTCTGTGGATTCTGCGACTTGCTCAATGCTTTATGGACATGCTGAGCATTGTAAAGAAAATACTAATATAGAAATGAGCATGAGAGGTATAAAGTTCAACCATACCATGCTTTCTTGTTTATAACAAGATTTGTGTTCTCATCTTTTTGCTGCATCTTTTATTAAAACTGTAATCATTTTGTTCTCTCTTTCCAATTACATACTACTTAACCCCAAGTACCATTGCAACCCATTTCTAAAAGAAATAGCACGAGATCCCAAATAATCCATATTATATCCCTCTAATACAGAGGAAAGTTTCATTCATTCTGCATTGTGTTTTTGAGACTGGTGTAAGTTCTGTAATTCTTGAAGTTAGGCAAAGCCTGATGGAAACATTATGTGCTCTCTTCACTAACTTATTTTTTCCCCTACTTTGTATTTTTTAAGAGCCGTACTTCCACTCTGTGTCAAATCAGGAGCAGTCACAAGGATTGTTTTTGGATCACACAGTCACTGCAGATCAGTGGGGTGTCTGGGCCCTAGATCAGCCATTAGTCAGCTGTTTGTTTTGTCTAAACCATGAGATAAATGGTAAATTTAGAGGAAATGAAGATGCTGGGGGGATTGTCTAATTTGGAAGCATAAGATGCTGGGGGGATTGTCTTATTTGGAAGCATAAGAAACGAGAATTTCTGAGTTAAATATTTTGAATATTTCGTGCTGCTGATGGCTGTTATGGGGTGGGGGAGCTCGCTGCTTTCAGACAGAGTGCTAAAGGTGAGATGAGCATCACGTGCTTCCTGCATATCCTTCCTGGACTGTTTAAACAGCTCAGCCTGCAGCGTTCAGAAGCTGCTATTGATCCGATGAGATGGTGATGCAGAAGGACAGGCAGTATCTGTTATCTAAAGGACATTCCTACTGAGCACAAACAAGTTCTGACTCTCAGGTACTGGAAAGAAACCAAAAATGTGGGGAAGTTGGGAACTGAGGCCTCAATGTGTTGTGGCCAATTTTGGCTTTCCCACGGCGCATTACGCGCGGCCGTTCTGCTGATGAGAGTTTTGCAGGGGCAGGTAATGGCCGTGGGATTCTTTCCTGCCAGGCAGTTCACCCGGGATGTGCTTCCAGAACAAGGCTGATAAAGCTAAGTGATGATTGCTGTACATTCAGCAAATTTAGGGCAACATGAAACCCTGCTTGGTGCAGGCACATTTTGTGCCGGGTGCTATTCACTCTGGAAGACACGAGAAAGACTGTTCGTGCTCTTTAGCTTTTTCCAGAAATCGAAGATAACTTTTAACTTGAGATCCATATGTTCATCAGATCGTGATCAATGATAAATAGTTCTGAATCATGACTGGTATTTCGAACATATGACATTCCTCATAAAGCTATTTTGGACACCGTTATTCCAGGCGCACGGAGCAGTTTTGGCTCAAGCTGAACTACGTCAGTCACCGAGACATTTATTGCCAGGGGAAGAAACTCCTTCTCCCTCCCCTAGGAGCCAGCAGTGTGTGCCAGCATGTATTTTTACAATATCGGTTTTATAAGAACAGTTTCTCACTTTTACTCATTTGAGAATTGAATTAGCTTTTGCTGCTGCTTCACTGACTCCACAGAACATTTCCCCGCAATCGTTTAACACACTATTAAATTCTGGAGTATGTTGTCTGTACAGCTGATAATTTGATTTTGAGTGATGTTTGTGTCATTACTAAGCATTTTAGTCAGCAACAACAATGTCAGGAATATGGAGCGGGGCTTTTAGCAATGAGCTCCAAAAGAAGTTGAGAAACCTGGGTGTAAGGCCTCCCATGGACAGAAGGGATTGCTTTCAGAGCCATCACGTTCCCGGGGCTTCTGAGGCTCGATGCATTTAAACTTGCTGCTTCTGCATTTTCAATGGCTTCGTTAGTTTCTCCTATTTAATCCAAACTGGGCGAAATTTGGTTTCATAAATCTTTTTTTTTTTTAAAACAGTTTGGAGCTTCCAAACTGCAAAACATAAGGTACTTTGAGGATCGTGCTTCTCTCCAAATGTCTTTATATTGCACATCGTTATGCAAGGGCTATCAAATGCCAGAGAAGATCTCACAGATTATTAACTTTGGCCATCTATTTATCCTCCAGTTCTGGACCTCATTTCCCAGCACAACTGGGCAACTCATCCCACTGAAAACGAATGCTCTTAAAGCCATGCCACTCTAAAACCACCAAACTTGAGAGAATTGGTGTCCGAGCACCAAAGCTGACAGAGAAGTTATTTTCCTCACTAGCAATTTACCATGTGGAAGTTTTATACCATTGTTTAACAAAAGAGGAGAGGGGAGGAGAGCCTGTTTAACCAGCACTGCACATGGGTCTTTCTGCCCATGGACACTGACATCAGGATGGCCGTGTTTCTGGCTGGGGCACCGTGCTAGGGTTCTGGCAGCAGCAGCTTATGAGGTCCTCAGCCCATCCCAAACTCTGCCTTGGGGTCTCCTCTCAGCTCTCACCAGAGGGACATGCCTTTTCCATGGCTGTGGGCGACTGATTGATCTAATTAAATGTGGAAATAACCACCGAAGTGCTAGTGACCAGCTAGCAGGCCGTGTTGCTTTTTTTTTTTTTTTTTTTTTTTTTTTTTTATTATTTATGGGAATAGAAAAGGTGAAATGACGTGATTAGCGGAAAACATGGTCCTCTGCTGCTTATTGGGTTTTGCATATTTTTGGTTTCTCCCTAAAAGACTTGTCCTAGATAATTTTTCTGTGGCTTGAGAATGCTTTTCTTTGTGAACATTTAATCCAGGGTAGGATTCAGCAGTAATTAGCCATGTGGATATTTATGGAGACATTGTAACCTGCATTGTTCATGAATATTTCACTGTGGTGGAAATTTCACACCCAATAAATCACTAATGAAAATGTCATTTCCCAGCTGCATTTACCTGATGTGCTGTTAATCTTGCTGTACCCATTGGAGGCAGAATTACTGTCAGATTTGCAACACAGAAAGGAATTGATTTTTAATTAGTGACCCCAATAATGTAGGTTAAAAATTATTTTTAAAATAGTGATTTAATGGTCCTCTTTGCATAATGCTATCAGCTTCATTGCCTGTAGCGATGTTTTGTAGACTGCTCTTCAAACAGATGCTCTGAAGGACAGCGTAACAACAACTGGCAGGATCGAAGGGATTAAGGAGAACAGCAGTGGCATGGGGCAGGTGGATCTGAAAGGAAGGAGTGTCGGAGAGACAAAGGGAAACCCGTTGGCTGCAGTATTGACAAAGCTCACAAAGCACAAGCTCCAGACTCCCTGCGTTTGCTTCTGGTCTCTTCCCATAGTGGTCCTGAGTGGGGCCATCTAACCCTTGGATGACATTTCATGAAGGCATTTATTACAAGATAGATGTGTTTTGAAAGACCATAAATTATTTTGCCTCGTTTGTGATCTGTACCCTTGTTTTTTAAAAATGGAACTTATGTCATTCGGGCTTCTCCAGTGTATGGGGTAACAGTGGCACAGCACAAACATGAGTGCAGCTTCCTTAGCATCAGCACTGCAGGTTAACTGACTAAATGGAGAAAGTTAATGAGATGCTGGAACAGGATGGCTACTGACATGATGATTATGGAAAAGGATCTGAATCATGCCATACGAGGGAGCTGTAGCCTTCTCCTTTCTTCAAAGTCATACTCCTAGCTGTGTTTTATCCTGTACATTGCTGACTGCAGATGCTCATTGTGAAAAAAGAAATAAATACTGTGGTCAGTACCTGCGAAGCCTTCAACTCTTTAGATTCTAGGAAGATGTGAATTTGCAGAAATCAGGCTCTGCTGAATGTGCAGGGGTCACACCCTTGTCTGGACAGATGCTTCCCAGGGGAAGCAGTGCAGCGAGCACCTCTGCAGTCAGCCGAGTGGCTGTGATCAGGGGGTGCTAACACAATAATCTCCCTGAAGATGCCTTGGGATTTGCACCTCTGTTTTGAGTATTCCACGCATATGGGTTGTTGACACCTGGAATCATCCAGGCTGTCTGCAGGCTGGAGTTTGAGGCCCGGTACATAGCCTCGATTGCTACACAGGTTTGCCATGATTTAGTTGATACTGCAGATATTTGACACATCAAAAATAAGGCCTTTTATTGCCAGAAATATGACTTTAAAAGCCTGAACTAACAAAGTTCCACCGAAGCCACATTTTTCTGTTCATTTTGCTAGGCTTTGGATCCAAGCTGAATTCCCAAGTTGAGATCCCTCCTGTTTGAAAACATTATCTTTCATGACTAACAACTCCGTCATGCCGGAGGCCACGGAGCTGTGACATGACTAAACACCACTTTCCCTGACTGCGGGTTTTTTAGATTTTGTGAGGTTCAGAACTGTGGTGTTTCTCACCGCCTGGAGGAACGTCCTCTCGCTGCCGTACTTCGTCTGAAGCAACACTCCGCGAGCCGTCTCTCGCATTAGTTTTACTTGCCTTCAGCACTCTCCCCTCCGAGAAGAGAAAGGCGGTATCTTCCTGAGAAATGGATTAACCGTGAGAGTCACTTCTGATTTCTTAATGCTGCTGTTGGTTTAGGTGTCACGGGGAGAGGCACTGAGCAGCCTGCTCTTCGTGTCCAGTCATCGCTGAATGACTGGTGGATGTAGGGCTGACACAAGGCATGGCCTCTTTGAAGGCTTGGCAGGTTGTATGCTGTGTTCATGTGCATTTGCACAGTGTTTTGGAGGTTGTAAAAGTAGTGACCTGGGACACTGCTTTCTGAGTCTCCGTGCTCCCATACGGAGAGTACAGAAGGTGCAATGAACCCAAGCGTCCACCAGTTCTTCCCATTTCCTATGGCTGGGAAGGGCAGCTCTGCTTTCAGGCACTGTTCTTCTTGAACTACAATTATTTATCCTGTGTTGCTGCAGTTTGCAAGCCGATCAGTCCCCCATGTGTATTAGAGTTCCAAGCAGCCTGCCCGCGAATTGAGCCTTACAGGGCAGGCGAATTTGCACGAGTGGGGCCCCCTCCTCGTATTGTCAAACACTTTGACAAAATGGCAGCTGAAATTCATTGTTGATAAATGTGCAGCGGTACACATGGGAGGAAAAACACACTCGGTGATGGTCTCTGAACTAGCTATTAACTCCAAGATCTCTTTCCTGAGTGGTTTTATAGAACTATCCATTATATTGTCAATTCTGTAGCAAAGGAAAACAAACCAAAAACCCAGGCAGAATGGTAGGAATTGCTAGGGAAGGGCTGGAGGATAAAGCAGAAAGTGGTCTGGTGTTCTTGTAGTTAAATGGACTGATTCTTTTTATCAGAGCAAAGAGGTAGCTAAGGGAGGGCTGTGACAGAGACATACGACTTGTGAGTGGCTTGGAGAAGGGGCACGGGAATCCAGTTCTCCTAGTGCAAGATCAGGGCACATCCTGGGAAGGTTGTCACATGGAAGATTCAGGAGAAATAAAAGGAGGAACTTAACATGGCAGTTCAGCTGAGCTGTGAACTCCGCCATTTATTGTTGTGGATATAAACAAATAATATTAGAACAGGTGCGTAAATACTCAGAGTGATTAGGTACACTACCAGAAAGCTGGGCTGCCAAGGGCTCTTGCATGTGTGTGTGCCGCCTCCAGCTCGGGAAGGCTCTGAGCTGGCAGTGAATCAGGAGGCATAACAGGGAGGTATCACAGCGGGTGGCTGTCCTGTGGCCAGTGATGTGTCCAGATCCCTCAGCGTCTGGACACAGGATCCTGGATCTTTGGATGGTCCTATAACTTTTAGTTTGTTTTTTGGCCGTTAAGCCTAAATCCTCCCTAAAATCCTGGGCAGTGTAGGCACAGGTTCTCTGCAGGTGTGCCTAGTAAAAAGGTCTGAGCAATGTCAGGCAGCCAGATTTAAGGAGACTACGTAGCCTGACATCCATCAGGTGCCCTAGGAGCTCAGCACAGAAGCTTCTTTTCCAAACGTGTGTCCTTTGAACAATTATGAACGTGGGGGATTTGGTAGCTTTGTGTAAGTCAAAGTTTCAAGATTTGAAAGGTTCTCAGATGGAAATATTTAAACAGACCGTTCCTTTGGGTGCAAACTGGTTTGCTGCTTTGCCTTCCCATGCTGTGAGCTCTCAAGTGCTACTGGTAGAGAATTAATTGTTCAAGTGGAAATGTAGTCTCTCTCGTCTTTCATTAATAGCATTGCTGAAGAGAAGGGAGCGTGTCTATTCAGCTGTCAGGACAGAGATGAAAATGGTTGTGGAAGCTGAAGATTCTGCATATTCTCCTCAAAAGACTTTGCAAAGGCAACCCAGATCTCATGTCCCAGTAGAGGTGCAGTCACATTCAAAAGATCTTCCCCCGAAGGCCTGAACCTTTTCAGGAGACAAAACCAAGCCGACGAACAGGGTACTCTGCTTGTCAAGGCTCTTCTGGGATGTGCAGCTGTCCTGGCTTTGCACTGAAATTTCCCGAAGGACACAAACCAGATGCATCACCTAGTCTGAACTGAAATTGTGCCTGACCTTTAGCTTACAACCTCCAACTCACAAAACCACAGAAAAGAGCACTCATCAACCTGGAGACCTCTGTCCTTGATGCTTAGTTCATTTTATGCTTGTGTCTGAGCACCCTGTTTGATGAACTGGGTGATAAAAACAGGAAATTGTGGTCCAAAGCCTGTCTGTGCTCTTTTATGACTTATTGAGGAGTCTGAGAAGGGCAGCATCAGATGACTCCTGAAGCAGCATTTTTTTTCACTATTTTTCTTCTTGAGCAGTGGACAAAGGGAAAGGAGGAGCAGGGGGAAGCCAAGCAGGACACATCCCCTCCCCTTCCCACCTGGTGGCCATGGAGCTCTGGTGGGACTGGAGAAGTCCTTTAAGAAACTGAATGTGCGGGAGGCAAGAGCTTACGCTGCACAAACTTCTAGATTTGTACACAGCCTCTCTGCATCGTGGGACACCTGCCTGCCTTCTGAGCATCAGCAGTTGTCCATTGGCTTCAGTCAGTTTGTGAAACAAAAAGCTGCAGCTGACGTTGTGCTGGGCCAGCAGCGTGCACACAGTGTGTCGTGGCATCGCAGGGCTGAGGGCAGCAGCGAGCTCTGCAAGAGCACCATGTCCTGGAGCCGTGGACAAACAGGTATTTTACTCCAGATGTAACAAAGCTGCTACTGGCGTGCACAAAGGGATTGGCACACTTTGAAATTTGTCCTTTGTAGGTTGCTATATTCCAGAGGAACATAGCCAGAAAAGTGAATTTTTCTTCTGCTTTGCAAGGTTTCACTGCCTTAAATCGGTACCCAGATCTTGGGCCTGGTACCCAGCCCATCTGACATCTTCCCCAGGCATCAGAACAATTAAATACTTGAACTCTGCCATGGCTTTTGTAGCACATAATTACCATGTCATTGCTTCTTTCGCCTCTCAGTTCCAGGTGGAGCTGCCAGTGTCTCTGTTCTGCTGGCAAACGTGGAGGGACTGTGGTACGTAATGCAGGAGTTGGGGAAAGCACAGCCTCGAAATCTTTCTCCTTTGTTGTGCCAAAGCTGAAAAGGTGCTAAATCAAGTAAGAAAAGAGGGGGGATTTGTCAAGACCGGGGGAAGATAAAGAGCTGGTTTCAGATAGGAATTGAGGTCCGTAAAGATACAGAGAGGCTTCTAATAGCTTTCCAAAGGCACATAAGAAAAGTCAGCACGCAGTTCCCATGGGAATTAGGCACTCAGCCTGAGAATTTATGAGAGTCCTTGGAGGTTCGTGTTAATTAATTGCATGTTTAGGCACCTAAATGTGTGTAGCCTTTGCAGGCTGAAACACCTCCCTGTGGCAGCAGGGCTGGGGGAAGAGGACTGCGGGAGCGCAGGGTGGAAGGCAGAGCTGCTCGGGCTGCCAGGGAAGGGTAGTGGGGGCAACGCTGGAGTTCACAGCCTTACCAGTCCTTTTTGTGCTGTGTTTTGCTGCTCTATGAGGCTGCTGCCAAAAGCAGTAACAGTAACCAGAGTGCTCTGCAGAATGTCCCTCCTTCTTTTGTCCCCACTTGTGGGAAGAAGTGAGATGAATGCAGGAGGGCATCCAGGTTTGGTGAGCCAGGAGCTCTGGCTCCCGTGGTTAATGCAGTCTGGTGGGGGGATTAGTGAGCTGTGTGTGTGCTGGAGACGTGGGAGCGCTGTGAAAACCCCTCTGTGGCCAGTTAGGTAAATGAGCTTGGATACAAGTGGTGACAGAACTCTGCAGAGCACGCCCAGCTCTGTTCCTCTGCCCTGAGATGTCTTTCCTGGTGAGCGGAAAAAGCCCAGAGCGTGGCTCTTCTGCCTTCCCACCATTGCCCCGTTCCTGCTGGTGATGGCTGCTGCACCCCCAGGCAGCGATGCTCGGGGGCAGCCCTTTGCCCAAACCACTCTGCTGTCAGGATTGTTTGCAGCTTGTGTAAGCTTTGCCAAGATAAGGTGGCCAGGAGGCCCTGAAAAAATCTGGCTCATTGTAAATCTCTTCCCAGTACCTATTGTATGACTTGGGTTTTGGTACAATTTAGTGTAGTTACTAAAAAACCTGAGTCCAGAACAGCAACAGCTCTCAGTAGGTCGGTGTCTCGGGGTGCTGGAGTTCCCGTTATAAGGGCCTGCTTAAACCTGGGGGGGGCTTCAGGAGTGCACAGAGGAGCCGGCCCCCGGCTTCCACTAAGCGTAGCTCAGTCCTCTCTCTGCATTTGAAAGCTTTCCTCTAAGGGTTTTCTTAAAGAATGTAATAAGGTATAGAAAATGAAGTCGATTCTGACCTTGGCCTTCCTGGTTACGCCCTCCACCCCTGCCAACAGCCTGCCTTCCCTGTCCCCCACTAAATGGTAATTCCCACCTGCAGCTCCTCCTTTACTGAGCTTTACTGACCCCGCTGGTCGCTGACGGGCTCACAGGCAGCAGTCCCCCGGCTGCCCCCGCTCAGCCCCGCAGCACCGGGCAGCAGATGCTGTCCCTGCGGCCACGCCTGATGGACACTGCAGGAGACCTCTTTGCTCTGCCACCACCATCTCCCTGGCATCATTGCGGTGTAGTTTAGATGGGAGATCTTGAGACGAGGCACGTGCCGTTGTCCTCTCGGATCACATCTCCCCAGCTGGGTGCTGTTCCCCGGAGGAGGTCTGGTGACTGAACTCGAGCGATGCAGTGACTGCGGCGTGTGTCCGTGGGTCACTGTTAGCTCCTTCCTTTGTAAGAGAATAGAAGCTGAATGAAAACATAGTTGGTGATAGTAGGTGATAGGATTTTATTCAAAACCACTGTCCCAGGGGTACCGGCCAGAGGCAGCGAGGCCCTGCACATGCATGTCTCTGCTCACGGCCATCCTCTTGTGCCTCCTCCCGGCCGTGTGGGTGCCGAAGGGAGCTTTTGGCTACAGTCTGACCCGTGCTTTCTGGTGAGGAAACTCAGTGTTTGCTAGAGCATGAAGCTAATTTATTTGGGGTCTGATCAGTCAGTGGACGAGTGACAGCAGCCACCCCGAGTGCTGGAAGTGTCCGAAGGCAGCGACAGCAGCCTGGGGGCTTCCAGCGGGGAACTGGGGGCTGCTCTCACCAGTGGTGGCCTGCGTGTGGGTGCAGCAGTGCTGCTAGCACAGCCTGGGGGCTCCAGATCCTCACTTTGATGTGAATCATCTCTGAAAAAAGACAGGATGAGATTTGTGGATGTTTTTTCCCCAGAGTAGTGACCGTGAGGTGAAAGGCTGTGATGTACAGTGGTGTGCCATGACGCACCCCATGTCCGTGTGCTGCAGGGTGCTGCCAGCTGCATCGTTTGGGTGGAGGCTGAACATTTGTAGCTTGTTGAGAAGCTCCTTTTTCTTAGGGAAAGTAATGAACTTATCGCTTTATTTTATGGTAATGATGCTGAATTCTGATGTGAACAGACTGTGCCTTGTATTTTACGTCTTTCACTCAACTTTTCTGTAAAAGCTGCTATAAAAATGAATTAAAAGACTTGCTTCACTTGAGTCAGCTCAGTGCAAGTCTTCCTCTGGGTCATTTACAATTCCAGGTGACTTGTGAATCCAAATGCAAGTCAAGTGCAAGCGTGTAAGCAGATGTCAGGGACCTTTCAAGTGGTCAGGACACTGACCCACCAGAACGCAGCATGCAGGGCTGCTGTGAACAGGCTGCCTCAGCATGTAGCTGCCGACCTGGCCTCCTGGCAGAGCCACGCTTTGCAGTGAGCAGGTGTGAAAGGCTCTCTGTGCTCTCACTAACAGCTTTTCCAGCCCCAAACCACCTTTTCTGCATAGATCTGGCTTTCAGGCAGCACACTGACTAGGAGCTACCTTAAATACACATTCTTCAGCTTGAAGTCACCCCCAAATCTGGTCAAAAACCCTTTGTCCCCAAGCCACTACCTACAGTGGCTGGTAGAAAAGTTATCCTTTAAGCCTTTGCCCCATTATCGGGTTTAATTGGAGTTTTAGCTCCCTGCTTGAATTGCTGAGCACTCAGCAGCATGGTAGCATGGCACAGGCCACCTGCTAACGTCCCATCAGCTGCTGCATGTTATTAGGAAGAAGCTTTGGCTGCCCAAGCGTGCAAGACCCTAATGGCCACATCTGCTCAGAGCGGTGTCCGTAAGCCTGTCAAGGATCCTCCTCTGCACTCTGCTGTTGTTCCAGTCCACTCTCCATCTTTTCAGCTGCTGTTTGTTTGGTGTTTACCCCCTGTTCCACCATGGTGCACTGATAATTCAATGCCCTGCTCCTTGGCTTAGGAGTATATTTTCTGCCCTCCTACCTCTGTAGACACCACTTTTTTTTTTTTTTTTTTTTTCAGTCTTGGCTGATGCCTTCTTCCATAGCCAGCGCCACTTTGACTCCAGAGACCCGCACCTTTAGCTAGGAGCTCCTTCAACCCTGTGCATGGCATGCCTGCAGCAGCATCTAGTGCTTTCTTTGCGGAGGAAAAAGCTCTCTCAAGTATGACCTGATTTTCTCAAGCAATGACCAAAAGTCTTATTCTGTGTTTGCTCTTAAGTCCAATGTATAAAAATCCTTCAGTTTAGCTGTGGGTTAACCACTTCATCCCTGCCAAAAACAGAAAACAAAACCTGGTCACAGCCACTGTTTTCACTTGGTAATCCTGGCAGAGGATAATTTGTCAGAGAGGCAATTAGGGGAAATGCAGTGCACCTGATCTGCATGAATGGTGCTAGACAAAATATGCAGCGTTCTGATTTAAATTAATATTGATCCCACTAATGGGAATCAGAGGACCAAAATAAATTACATAAATGGAGTTAATCAAGACAAAAAATTTCCAAAGGGTAACCTTGTGTTAATGGAGCTGATTCTGCTGATGTCAAGTAGAGACATGCAGAGGGATAACAGACCGTTCGTCAGGAAAACAACGGGCACTGCTGCCTCTTGCTCCAAATGTCCAGGACTGCCGAGGTAGGAAATTATTTCTGAAGACCTAATATATTAATTTATATAGCAGTTGTTTTGTGTGATGGATGGCTTCTTCCCTTCACTCCTGGAGCCTGCCCAGCTTGCAGGGCTGCTGGCTGCACACTGTGGAAGGGCAGAGCAGTAACACACATGGGGAGCAAACAGGTAGGGGTGGACGGGAGCTGTGGGCAAGAGAATTGCTTCAAAGCTTCTTGGTGATGGACAGAGCAGATAGTGTTTTAAAATGCTGCTACTCCCACACGCAGACCTTGCTGCCCAAGACGTTGCCAAACAGACGTTGTTTAGCCTCTAACTCCAGCTGCTGAGCGCTGAGCTTCCTGCCCTGGGGAGGAAGGAAGGAAATTGCAGACTGAACGCAGTCTGGGCTGGTGGCTGGTACGGGGTCTTCTCCAAAGGACCTCACAGTAACCATTTTGCTTTCTGCAGGCAGTGGAGAGCAGCAGAAGCACTCACAGGGGCAGTGCAGTGAGGTTTGTGAGCTCCTTTGCTTTCTGCAGGGTTCATACGGTAACAGGACGCTGCTTTCACATGGGGCACGGGCAGCTCTTCTCCCATCAGCCAGCTCTGTCCTGCTAGGTAGTGCAGAGGAGGATGGTTGTTCCTGTTTGCTAGGTCACTGGAGTGTTTTGGGAAGAGGGGTGAAGAGCTTCCTCATTGAGGAATGCTTACCTAGAGTGGAAGTGTAGCTCAGGCAAACCTTGCCTGCTGTGGGAAAATCTGTTAGAGGAGGAATAAATCTAGTTTCACCCATGGCGAATCCCAACACAGCCTGGCACCAGAAGTACTTGAGGTGCTGTTACCTCACTGTGTTTGAAGTATGTCTGCTGAGCCTGGGTTTCAAAATGGCAATGGTGGCTAAGGGCTGGTCATTTACAACTGCCTGAAACGTGGTTGGAGCCTGCCTGTCAGCTCTCCTGCTCAGCACGTCAAGTCTTTCTTTCCACTCCTACACATAACTTTGCAGTCTGAGTCTCGGGAGTTGTCCACCTGGGTGCATTCAGAGAGACCTGCAGTAAATCACTGGGGTTTCCCCGGAGCTGTCAGGAACCCGACCCCCCCGAGTACCACCAGTTGGATCCAGGCCTGCCCTTACCCAAGCTTCAGGTACCTCTTCCCACTGCTGCTACCCTTGACAGCAACGGTGGTGAAAAAAGCTCAGAAAAAGTCTGGTGAAAAAAAAAGTCTTTTACCGAAGTTTGACACTCTGAAGTTACTTCTGGAGCCTTTCAAACTATGCAGGTAATTGAGACATGTCATTCTGTTTAATTCTTTTCAGTTTTTATTATGTAGCTTTTATTTAAATGTCTTAGGCTGAACCAAACACTGCTATTACTGGATGCGGAGTTGTATGGCATTGTTGTTTGTTGTTAAATGTATTGCAGACTGCTGCTTGTTCTTAAATCTAACATTTTTTCATGACATTTTTCTGACATTACAAATTTAATCATACAAACTTACTATAATGTTAGTACATTCTTGCATATTTAATATACTTCAGCTTTGTCTCTGCAGCAGCTGTCAACGTCTTTAACAAAACCTTGAAAAACTATAGGAAGTAGAAATCTTCATAAAAAGTTAAGAAGATTGATCCAGATAGTTTCCTGCAGTAATGATTTCCATGTGTTTGGTAGAGTTGTGTGCTGTTGTGCTCTAGCACGCTGTGCACACAGATTCAAAGGATGTAAAAGAAAGCCTGCAATAGTGAGTCTGTAAAATAACACGGCTTTGTAATAGTGGAAAGCTGTGTTAGCCCAAATACTCAGAAACGATTATTTCCTATCCATTAACTGGATTGTTATTGGCAGAGCATTGGATAGCAAAGGGCATGAAAATAATCAATAGGACACGTTAAAATATGAAGTGGAGGAGTGCCAGGAAGCAAAGGGCAAAGCCTGCACGTGTGCAGTGGGTGGATGCTCTCCGCTGCATTTGGTGACCACCAGGAACGTGCAAGGCATTTCTGTTCAGCGTAATATCAAGTCAATAATTTGCATGTAACATGAGATATTCTGTCATCCTTCTATTTCTTCTTCGTTTTAATAGAAAATCTCTCCAATATTAAAAGATTTCTTCCAGCTTTCTTCCAGCTTTAAAGTCACATATGCCAAAAATCATCTTCCGCTGCTTGTGATAAAAGCAAAATGCCACTGGGTAGTAAAGAAAGGTTTGCACAAGAGGAAAGCTGCTCTGCCGTCCTTTGGGGTGCTCTTTGTGTCTGCTCTGTGCTAGAAACACAGCTCTTGAACACTTCTCTTGCATTGCAGAGGCCTTGGTGCTGCCATACTGGCTTTTGGTGTCCTGGGGAACTGCAGCTGTGTACTCACCCCGAGTTAGGGGCTCAACCGAGGGCCAAATGTACAGTATTTAATGCTCGGTGCTTTACAGAGGGGAGGAATCTGTGAAATCAGGTGGGCTGTCATCAGAGCTTAGACACTTGAGAAACTCACACAATGGGAACAGGGATCTGATAATTCCCTCTTCCCAGTAAAATGAAAAGCTGCCAACTGGAAAAAGAAAATCAGGGTAATTTTTTAGGACAGAGAATAAAAAAAAAAGGAGAAAAGAAAGGAGAAGAAACGTCCCCAGTAGGGACAGGTGAGTGAGCATCAAGGTCATCAGGAAAACAACCAAAGCACACAAAATTCTGGCTGTCTTATATCCCCCTTGTACCAGGCCAGCTCACCGACCTCAGCTGCCACAGCCCTGCAAAGCCTGGAGCCTCTGTATCTGAGCAGGGCCCTGTGGCCGACCTTCACCTCCATCTCCAGGTGGCCAAACTGAGACTGGGAGCCAAGTCCCCGAACCCCTGGCCCCATCTGCCACCCTCTCCTTTGGGTCTTGATCTGTGGAAGGCTGCAGAGCAGTTTGGCTGGAAGGATGCTGTATGGGTGTGGAGAGCACTGAACACGCTGCATGACAAAATCAGCAGCTTCCAGAATGGTGAATTGACTTAACTCAAAGCTGTGCCTGTAGAGCTCCTGTAGAGAATATGCAATACTGTAATTAATTGCTGTTAGTAATTAATAGTAGGCAGTTAATTCACTGCCTGCCATTTGTACTGAAGCACAGATCACAGCAGCAGAGGCCTGTTACCTGGCCAGCTGTGTTTTGAAGCCGTGCTGCCGTCACAAGGTGTCCGATGTGCAGCAGGCAGGATCTGTGCCCAGCCCACAAATAGGAAATGGTGCTTCAACGGAGACCTGTGTGCTCAGACCCGCAGCATCCCTATTTCCACGTGTACTCCTCTCTTCTTGGAATACTTTCTTAGAGCAGAAATTTTTTCCTGAAGATGAGACTGCTTTTAAAGTTATGCCTTTATTGTACATTCAGGCAGCTGCGTGATGTGTGCCCACATTTTGTCTGCACGAGCATGTCCCAGGGCCACCACGCTGCTGATGCTAACGAATGTCCTCAGTGTCACTTTCTTCCTGCTTTGTGTCACTCATTGTGTCTGCACCCTTCCAGCAGGACAACCAGTATGCTCAGGAGAATTTCAAGCTGTAGCAGAGATGGGAAACCTGCAGCCTGAGACAGGGTTTTTCAGACAGCTGGGAATTTTGCTTGACTGAGTTTCTGGGTCCAGCACGAGCCTCCTGAGGCACTCAGACTCTGTGGGCTCAGAGTCGTGGCAAGTAGTCTGCTTAAAGGAAACCCCAATCTTCACTGTTATTACCTTCCAGTGGGCCCATTTTTGGCATGAACCAGGAGCTTTTCAAAGTGTTGATGTGCTGGTGCTTGTTCTGTGCCTTCCCATCCTTCCTTTTTTTGTGCCTGAGCCTCAGGACATAACTTAGAGAAGTGTTTCTGTGGCAAGGTGTAATCCCTTAAAAGGACCCGTGTGTATTTCCTGGCCATCAGCAGGGATGCTGTGACTGCAGGGCCAAATCATGGGCAAAAGTAAGCAGGGAGGTGGAGAATGGCACAGAGTCACAGGAACGTGGAGAGGGGAAAAGCAACCACAAGCAGATGTGCGGGTAGGACCGGGCAAGGAGGCATGGAGGAGACTGAGACGCTGTGGCATGGAGTCCCCCAGAGCAGGAGGGCAGGGATGGAGAAGCAGGAAGGCACCGGGGAGTGGCCGGGGGGAGCTGGGGAGAGGAGAAAGGGGAGACAGAAAAGGCACCAGCCTCACTGAACATCTCCAGCAATGAAAATCTTTATAGAAATATCTGAACCGCTTATATATGATGCTTTGTGGAAAGTTTCTATCAGCTATGAACGTAACATACTCATTCTGGTGCCAGTAATAATGACACACAGAAAATAAGCCAGCATTTGTTTCATTTCACTGTCTTCTGCGTGGCTCTGAAGGGCAAGTACTCTTTGGTAAATTTTCCTAACAGTTTTTTGGAGCTGAAATACAATTGCTTGGTAATTTGTGTTAAAGCTATTTTTAAAATTCTCAATCAATTGAGAGTGGTGCTAACTCACTGAACTTTAGAGCAGTAAGAGGGGAGCACAGAAGGAAATCTGCCTTGCTGTCCTTTTCACTGAGTTGCTGTCTTTCGCATTGTGATGCTGAAAGGCCAAAGCAGCACTGGGGAAATACATTGTTGAAACAGGAAGTCATTCTTACCTCCTTAATTAAAGAAAATGAACGATTTAAACTCACAGTTGACAGTTAGAGAACCAATGCCAGACTCATGAACTTTCCAAATGTGCTCAAGTTCCCCAAAGTCTGCGTCAGGAAACTGGCATGGGTTTAGGCTGTAATTGCTCAGCTGAATTACTTGCTCTATTTTTCTTTCCTCATTGGTGTCCGAGTTTGGCAAACAAGCTCCCTCAGAAGAACTTACTTCTGCTGTTTTATGGGCAGGGTGCTAAACTGTGACTCCCCAGCGGTGATATCACATCCAGCCTGCAGAGTCTGTGCTGGGACCAAGGTGGCGTGCAGTCAGGTCCCTGACAGCATTGCAGCCAGTGGCAGAGGCCCTGCAGAGACCTGTCCCTGGGCAGGAAAAACTTATCTGGGTGCAGCAGTGCACGAGGAATAGTGGCATTTTTCTCCCTACCTCACACAGGGAGGGCGAAAAACATCTGGGCTTTTCAGCTTGCTGTAGGCAGTCTTTCCCATCTCTGTGGCATGCCCGCTTGCCAGGAGAGCACCAGCAGACTGCCTGGTGGCTGTCACACACACCGACTGCTGGAGGTGCAGGAGCCTTGTTCTGCCCGGGTCATGTTTCTGTACCGATAACAGGCAGAGACTGAGATGGCTGAGGGGACTTTGTTGGTGGTTGTCTGGCTCAAAGGCTGTCCGTGTGGCATTGTAGCACCTACTGCTACCCTTCCCTAGTAACACTTCAGTGTGGACTTTCTCGGGGCACACTTTGCTGGCAGTGCCCTCCTTGGATGGCCAGCTCCTGGAGTGAGTCCATAATTCTTTTTTGCACACAACAGCTCACAGCATGGTATATAAATGAAAACAAACTAAAAAACAGGAGCAAATACATGGACTCCTAAACTTTTCAGCGAGTTTGATCTGCGTTGTGAGGAACAGAGAGGGATGCAGTAAATCAGCGTGTGACTTTTCTCCCTTCTCTGTATCATAAAATTAAATGAGTCTCCCCGGGCACAAAGGAAGGCCCCGTCTCCTTCCCCGTGATTGAGCGGCGCTATAAACCATGGCAGCAGAAAGCTGGCTCTGGCAGCTTTACTGGGCAAGACCTTGACAGAGTTGTTCAGGGCACATCTGCAGGACCAGACGTGAGAGCAGGCTCAGCCCCAGCTAAGTCTGAGCCCTGGGCTCAGGGGACAGGGCTGTGCTGTCACCACGGTCCCTCTCTGTGCCAGGAGGGTTTGGTGGCTCCAGGCTCCCTGCAGTGAAGGCAGTGCCAGTGCTGGTCGGGGCAGGGAAGCCATAAGGAGATCTAACACGTGTCCTTCTCAAGAGAGTTCTTAAAATACATGTGTGTCAGTCTGAAGGTACCGAAAGGGAATTCTATCAATGTTTTTACCATCTGCTAGATGAGAATCAAAGATGTGCTGTGCTTAAAATTACCAGGAACCTTCAAACTGCCTCTGTCTTCCAGTTACAATGTACATCTTCCCTAAAACAAACTCCCTGTAAAACCCAAGGAACTCTGAGCCATCTTTTAGCTTATGTGAATTCTCCTTAAAAAAAAAAAAAATGAATCTTTTATCACGTCCCCTGACACACTGGAGCTGGATTCAGCAGGTTCAGATTTAATGACTTGAGTTCACTGTGCCAGCTTTTGCTAGATAGCAGTCTGGCCCAGTAGAAGTTGTGTGTGGGGGAATGAAGTTCTTGGGTGGCTTAGAAGACCTTCAAATAAACAGCACAAATCTTTGATTTCACATATGCATTTATGTTTCTGTTAATCTGCAGCTAAGTTAACAATTACCATTTTTGCCTTAAATACCGAGTTTGATGAAAACAGTATTTTGTGCCAAGCCGGTTTTAATGAGCATGTAATTCAGGAAATATATGGGACGTTAAAACCCCGTGACATCTCCTTCCCCTACTAAAGTCTGTGAGAGGGATTGATGGGACCAATAAATTGATTCCCGTAGGAAAGACTGTAGCAAAAATGGGAAGCAGTACGAAATATAGCCCACCTGGTAGTTTTACGACCCTATCTGAATGCTGTAATCATTTTAAAGAGATGTTGATTAGTACCAGTACCAGGAGTTGAATTGGCAGCATCAGTAGCATCAATTTCAACAGCAGCGCTGGAGGTCCTTAACTCCCCATTTGGTGACTCGGATGCAAATGAATCATCAGTCAGCAGGTGCTGTTCAATCTGTACTAAATATACAGAACTAACAGATGAAGGAATGCAGAATTTGGGCTTAAAGAAGGAGTTGAATGCCTCAACTACCTCTGGATTTCAGTGATTAAAGGACACTTCAGAGTACAGACAGAAAGAGAGGAAAGAGGCAGGTCCAGCTCCGCGCTGAAGCGAACACGACTCCACCCGTTCCTCCTTGTTGGGAGCCCAGCGTGGAGGTGGTTCCTTCGCTGCCTAGGAGTTTCTGCAGTTTGCAGCCCAGCCTCCTCCTGCTCCAGCCGGGTCAAGCAACAGCAGCTGGCTGCAGCCACATCATCACGATTCATCCACTGCACCTGAGGGAGGCAAGGCAGAGCACTGGAAATGCAAATAATTCAGAAAAGAAGAAACACCTCTCTGCACCTAAGGGCGGTATCTGTTTTGGAAGCCTCATAAAGCGTGTGTTGTGAACCTGAAAACCAGCGTGACAGCGCGATGCCATCAGCAAGAAGTCTCAGTGATTATGCTCTGCAGGCTGTTCGTGTCTTTTCATTCAGATCCTTTCATTGGGGTTTGTGTGCTTTCAGTATCTCCCTGGATTTGGTATCAGGCATACAAATACCCACGTGTATGTTGCCTGCGAAGGGATGAATTGTCCATAGGCTGGCTGTGAAATGAGGTCTTTAGAGAGACAAGAACTGTAAGTGGTACTTGATGTTCAGCTGCAGATGAAAATCACATCCTCAACAGTTGGTTTGCTTTGGAAAAAATATTTTTAGATTTGGATTTAGGTATAATAAATACTGGAATATAAATCTGACACGAGTTCTCCACCCGTTTCAGGTCTTTACCCTTAAACAGGGAGGTAGGACTGTCTGCAGCAGACTGTTCCCACCTGGTATTGTCCCTTGTGCTGCACAGAAATGCCTGGCTGTCTCCGTAAACAAGCACGTTGCTGTCACACTGGTCAGAAGCACAGGTAATACCTTACCATGCCCACACTGCTAGGGATGATGAGCCAAAGTGAGGCATCCTAGTTAAGGGAAGCAGAGGTTATGGGGGTATGCATGCCTGGCATGCTGCTGTAGTCTGTGGATTGGAGAAGGAACTGGGCACAAAGCAGCCCTAATGTCACACTGTCTGCTGTTAGGCAGTTGGGATGCGAGGTTGTGCCGAGTGCCCTGTGCTTGTGTGTACTGTGTGGGTGCTGACTGCTCTTGTGAGTTGTGCCAGCCCTTGCTCAAGGCACAGCTTTCTGCTCTCCTGTTTGCGGCTTCTTGGTTCATTTTTGCCTCTTTACACAAACGAGAGGAATTCTTGGAAGAGCTGCTAATGGGTACTCTCCCTGTGCCCGTGTATTTCTCTGGAGTTGCTGTTTTAAAGGGAGCCTATTAAGGTATCCTAAGTGAGAGGTGGCTGTTACACCGTTCCTGTAATAGCCACGGGTGCTCGCTGTTTGTGTTCGCGCTGTGTAACATGCTCCTGCTGACCTGCTGGGATTTCATTCTCCAGGTAAAGGACTCGAGGTGCACAAGCTGCAGGCAGCGGTGTGTTGGTTAGCTGTGATACGACCTGAACCCTGAAACAGGCCTTTGGCTTTTTGCCTTCCTGCTGATGAGGGCCAGGAGACACACTCCATTAAGGCCGTTTGTTTCCAGTATCCTTATATTCAAGCCACCCATGAAGAATTTTTAATGCATGTGTTGCGTAGTAGACCAAAAGCAAGCTGAGTGTGTAAGGGTTGTGTAGGGCCGGCTCCAAAGACAGCTCCTGGGTGGTTTGGGGTTCCTGGGGCTCTGCAGGATCCGCAACAAGTCACACTGGGGGCAGGCAGAGCACGCCTGGTCTTGGGTTAAATCATTCCCGTTTCCACCAGCAGTAGGGCAAAGCAAGAGAACTGACCATCGCCCAGCCTGCGGGTGGTCCTGGCACCGCATCCTGCTCTTATCAGCGTGGTGTGATAAATATTCGTCCTCCTCATGTCCATTTGGGGCTCCAGCTGCCTCACATCATAAATACGACTTCTGCTGCACTGATACCTTGGCACTTTGTTTGCTGCGCTCTCCTCCGTGTAACCAGCTTCTGCAGAATTTAATGACAAATTGGCCTTACATCAGCAAAGCCCCGAGCATGCGGCCATTGATCTCATGGCAGAGCAGACCAGCTCTGATATTTATGGGGATTCGGGTTCGGTTCCTATCACCTTTTTTTTCATTTTTTGTCCTTTATAAAAGGAGGGTGGGAAATACCTCCTGTGCTCGTTATCTTCTTTATTCCCCTGTTTTTCGTCTAATTTCCTGATATTTTAATTTCTTTCTTTCCTTCTCATTTTGGTTCATTTTCCTTTAAGGCATTATAATTAATGGACTGTTCTAATTTCCTTTGAGACAACATTCTTAATTGCTGTAATTCTCACTTATGTCTTTTAGGCATCCCTGCTGGCATTGATTCATTTCAATTTGCATTCCTGAATGCTGCAGCTATAAATACTCAGTCAATGCATGTCTCCTGTCCTTTTGAATGCTGTACAGGTTTTTCATTGTGTTTCTTTCAGCAAAACTAAATGGTGACTTACAGTTTCAGCAGTATCTTACAAACTACCTTATGTTCGCCTTTATTGCGTTCATTAGGTTTTTCTTTGGTTGGTGGTAAAAGTAACAAAGTCTTACAAGATGTGTCCCAGTGCGCATGCTTGCTTTTTAAAACTATTCTGAGAATTAACAACCAGGAGATTTAAAAAAAAAAAAAAAAAATTGCCATAAACCAAATGAGGAGTAGAAATTGTGAGTTCTGAATAGGACTTGCAAATCTGGAAAAAAAAAATAATTTGTGCTGGTGACATGTTTTTTTTTTCTGAAAAAGGTGTGAATGAGATCATGTGAAGCTGAAGGTCTCCTGCTCCGGTGCTTAATGAAGGCAGCAGGAGCAGCACAGCTAATGCCATGATGCAGAGATGTTTCACCATCCCTTCTCCTTTGTGTTCACAACTGCTTCCCCAAGGATCAGGCTCCCAATGTGTGGAAGGAGAAACCAAGCTGAGGTACTCCTGCTGTTTACCTCCTGGCCCCGTCCTCCATTAGCTCTGGACTGAGCAGCTTTGAGGAGATGGTTTTCTCTGTCAACACACTTCCTTCAACCACCAAAAAAAAGCCAGGAGGGAAATAAGTTTTAGTCACTACTGCCCTAAATAAAACAAACCAAAGCAAAGCAGCTTTGTGTCCTATTAAAGAACCTTGGGGTCACTCAATCCCTATGGTTTCTCGTTTGGCTTTTCGTTCTGGTACAATTATTTCTTGCAGCCAGAGTTCTTAAAAATGAGATGAAAACTACTTGGATATACTTTAGAATAAATGCATCCAAATTGCTCCGAATGCAATGAAAATATCCCCTACAGAGAAGGAATATTTATAGATCAAAGAAATACAGCCAATATTTTTCCCTTTTTTAGTATCCCTACAAATGTATTCCCGTGAAAAGAAATTGGAAATGCAGCTCTGCGGTGACTAATGGAGCCGTTGCACTTTCTGTGTTGGTGACAGAGCTGTGACGGGGAAAGATTTCAGGTGGCAGTACAAGGGAAAAGGCTTGACCAATTGTCTTCTCGCCAATTAAGATGATTAATCAAATAATTAGGATAAGGATTAAAAGCCTAATACTCGCGGTGCCTCCCGTGAGCTGGCAGCAGGGTCTGTGCAGGCAGTCGGTTGCTCAGGGCCGTGGCTCTGGGTGCTGTTGGTGACACAGAGCTGGTCCCTCTGCCCAGGAACTTGTAAGGTGTTGAAGTGTTGCCTGTCCTTTTGCCTCTGCCTGGTTCCCACCTCTCTGGTCCCAGCAATGCCTGGGGGTACCCCTTGCTGCAGCAAGTGCTAATTACCAGGTCCTGAGGGCAGGTTAATTAGATGGTGTTCGTGTTGGAGTCTTATCTCAGGAATTTGTGCTGGATGAGCTTGAGGAGAGCAAAGAAGAAACCTGTTGTGCGCTTTTACACTCACTCTCTTCCATACTTTCTTCATTCTTACTAGCTCGGCAGGCTGTCAGCGTGATGGAGAGAAGCCCCTAATAAGGGTGCTGAAAAATGCAGTACTGCGAAGTGCACAGCCTGTGGATACAGGGAAGAGATGAAAGCTGTTGTGTGAAAGAGTAAAAGTAACTGAACTATTACTTGGCAGAAAGTATATACAGCCAGCCACAGCGTTCAGGGAGGTCTCTGTTGGTGGTGATCAGGGCAGGATGGCCAGCAGGAGGCCAGGCACTGCTTGTGTGCCCCTGGTGTCGGTACCAGGGCCAGGAAGGTTTGATATCTTTGGTCATGGTCAGCATGGACAGCGTCGTGTGAGGGTAAATCAGAAGACAAGGCCATCAGTATTTGTAGTGTACATGTATTTCCAAAGTGGGCTGTCACTTCATGGGGAGTTTTGTGCCCCCTGCTCGCTTCCCTGGGCCTTTCAAATCAATATTCCCACCCAGCAGGTCCCCTGGCTGCTGGACGTGCTGCGGCGTGCAGCGAGGACTTTCTCTGCAGATTCGTTTTGGTGTATATTAAGAATAAATTGGCTCATTCTCCTTGTGACTTGGTTTAAAAAAGAGATAGATGACTTAGAATTAGAGGGAATTAAAATTCAAGATGTGTAGGGAGCTTGAGCAAGCTGGGCTGGGCTCCAGGACATTTCACAAAGAGACAAAGACAGGAGAGGAGACAGCAGAAGCAGCATGAACTGGCAAAAACCCTAAACTGGTAACAGGCAAGTGGGTACGGGAGCCGTGATTCCTCCTCACTGCTGGGGGAGGTGTATGAAGAAGGTGCTGCTGTGCCCATGCTCTGTGGAGAGCTGACTTGTATTTTAAATTGATTTTAATCAAACATAGGAGGGAAATGCTTGGAAAAAGTTGCCCTTTTTCATTGTATGCCTTCCCCCTACAACTGATGCTGCTTCTGTCTTTGCCATTTTCTCATTTTTCAAAGTCCAAATGTTTCTACCAGCTCTGTTACTTGCAAAATGAAGGAAAATATTTTTTTTTTCCTGATTGCTTTTTCCCTGAGCAGTCCTTCCTAGGAGGAAAATCTGAGAAACAGCTGTGCTAGCAGGGGAAACGCTGCTGCTTGCCAGCCTGGGCAGCTCTCAGCAAGAGCACAGAGAGACCTGGTGTTGCCCCTACGTGCTCGAGGAGCGCCCTGGAAATGCACAGTGCCTCTGGGAGGCTCAGCGGGTGGAAAGCACAGCAACAACCTGGTGTGTCTGTGCATGAAGCTGGCACGGTCAGCTGGCAGCACAGGTTGTCCCACCAGCTTGACAGTACTCAGAGTGGGGTGTTTAGGAGTTGTAAATTCGTTTTAGAGTTCCTTCACTTTTCTTCTTCCTTTTTCACTGCTGGCCAAACCTCATGGTGTCTCCGAGGCTGAGCTGCAGGTGCAGCACGATGCTGCTGAGTGGGGGGCACCTGGGCAGGGACAGGTTTCCACAGGTGGCAGTGCAGCAGCACCTGCCTGAAGGGGCTGCACAGGAGAGTAACTGTTCTTCCAGGTATCTTTTTGATAGGGAAAAAAATGTGAAAATTCTTCTTTCTGCTGCTATTGTAATCAGTTTGCCTTCACTGGTGGTTTTTCACAAAGAAAATCATGAGTGGGTCTGAAGTAAACACAACTTTGGTTGCAGATGAAGGTAAAGTAGGATAAGAAATGCTGAAGGCTCTGAGTCGTTTATTAAATTCTGCTCCAGATTACTATGTAAAGAAATTTGAGCAATGTGATTTTCAGCTAGCTTGATAAAAATAACTAAGCATTGTCAGAAAAGCATGATTAAATCAGGAGGAGAGGTAAACAAGAAGACCAACACGTCGCGTTGTGACTGGGATTCCCTTTCTGCAAAAGAGCGGTGTACAGGGGAAAGCAAATCATTAATGAATGCTTTTATCCTCTGAAATATCAAAGGTGATATGAAAGATTTTATTATGCAAAATTTTCTGGGAAGAAAGGATATGCAAAAGATAGCCTGTGCTGTAAAAAACGCTCCTCCAGTACTTTTTCTTGTCCATAAAGTCACCGAATTACTTGTATCCCTGCCTGCCCTGCCTGTCAAGGGAAAACGTGCGGGGACGAGGAGGCGTGCCTCCTGCACACCCAGCAGCATGGAGCCCTGGGAATTGGCGTGCTGTTGTTTAGAGGGTTAATGGAATAGACCAACAGGGAGTCCGACCCCAGTGTTAAGGGCAGTTATTTTTCTGCAGGGGCTCAAAGAGTTCAGACAAGTTGCTGAATGCTGGTGGCAGCAGCCTGCGCTGCGCACTTGGCCTGAATGCACAGAAAGAGTAGCCCAACTTTTCTTCCTTCCCTGCATTTAGCATCTGCCTCATAAATTCTCCTTCCTAGGACTGTCTGGCATAGGAGCACACTTATTTAAGGTCAGAGCTAGGTTTTTGATGGCTTCCATAATGCTGACTGCCATTCTTAAGAATATATGCTGAAAGAAGTATAAATTGACTAGCCTTTGCTGCCTGCAGCTGTTTATCAAAGTTCTCAGCCATAAGGAATAAATATCGTCGTGCTCTTCCATTTGCTGCTAACGCCACCGAGGCCAGACAATGTGCAGCTGATGAACGAGTGGGTAATGGCTCTGGGTTTAACATCCTGGCTTCTGCCAGAGTGCTACTGAAGCCGTTTGTTTGGGACTGGAAGTGCTGGAAGTGCTGGCCTCTCAGCAAGCGCTAACTTTCCCCCAAAAAAGCACAGCTTCTGATTTAAATTATATACTAGTTTGCATTAATGTAACACCACGGGGGGTTGCTGTGCTGCTGGAAAAGGCACTGGAGGCTGCTTCTCAGCGCACACGTTTGTGAAGCCTTCCCAGCCTCTCGTCCCATCTGGATGGCTCTTCCCATTAAAATGCGCAAGTGGGAGAACTAAAGTAGGGCTTTCTAGACTGGACTCAAACAAATGCAGAGGAAAGTCACGGAGAGGATCTTCAGAAGCTTTTGAGAGCAGCCAAGTGTCTGAGAGAGTGAAGTGGTGTGCGAGGAATGGTAGAAATTCACCATGGAAAAATCAGCTGATGTGCTGGCAAAGGGATGTCTGTGTTCAGACACTGGAGCACAACAGAGAGCCATTTTTATAGAGGAGGCCTTGAATATCTGCCTGATTTACAACACCAATATACCTGTGGAGATACATCTTCCTTGACCTTTATGGAGCGACAGCAAAGACAACAGGACCCTGCTGAGGGCTACTCGGGCTCCCTGGGGAGGCTGCGGGACACGGGTTTCTCCCTTTGGACATCTTGCTGCTTCAGCTCTTCTGGTCTGTCCTTCATGTCTGGGTTCATCTCCTGGAAGAAGGCAAAGGTGACAGTGAAGAACACAGTTGCCATGCAGTAAGGACTTCATACACTGTGCGAGGAGCCCCTTCTCTTCAGCAGAGTTACCTGCGCTGCAGTACCAAAGCTCTGGGTGTCTGGGCCTGCCCCGTGCCCCAGCTAGGTGCCAGGAGCCAAAGCCATGCTCTAGTGCTGATCTCTCATCTGCTGAAATGCCCAAGTGACTTACAGCTTCTTAGTCCAATTGTTCAAAGAAGAAAGGATTGTTCTATGAACATTTGAGATGTACAGGTAGTTTGGTCACATCTGAAATGTAGAGGCACTGCCATGGTTACAGCACTCCTGAAGCAGACAAGGCAGATTCAGAGAGGCTCAGTAATGCATCTTCAGCTTTTTCTCCGAAGGAACAGTGTAAGTAAGTGTGGAAACATCTTGGCAGAAAATAGTAAATAATCTGCACCTTTGGTCCAAAGTCCAAAGTGAATTGAAACAAAAACATCTGAGGCATTTTGGAAAGGTTAGATAACTTCTGCATAAATGTGAGCATGTTCTGTGTAAATGTAAATACGGGCCTCTACTCCTGGTGCTCGGGGCTGAAGTCGGAGCTCTTGATAGAAATCCCCTGTAGGTTGTTGGCTGGATCACTTCTGTCTTCTCATGTTCGTTTGTCCCTGCTTGTACAACATCACTCTCAGGGTGATTAAAGACCCCGTGGCTGGGCCAGGGATTTCACAGGGTGGTTTCAAAGTTTTTAGAGTGGGTCCAATGCGCAGAGCTCAGGTTAGAGCATTCACAACGGCGGGGAGGTGAAATGAGAAATGTGCAAACGTAATGACACTTCCTGCCTTCCTGCCACTTGCTTGTTATGCTCATCGCACTTTCAGATCCTTGTGGAAGGTCTCACGAGGACAGAGCTGTGCCTTTTCTCCTGCAGCCCCTTAGCATAACACGACCCTTATTTTCTTCAGGGTCTCTGAGCCCAGGTCTAACCCCAATATCAAATAGGTTGCACTGACAGTATTCCTATCCACTCAGTGATGCTACATCATCCTGCATATCACTTCTGAGTTTTCCACCAATTTTGGCTGCACTGCAGACGATGCTTTAAGCAAACTGCTCGGCTCTGCTCCCGCAGCCGGGGCTGGCTCCAAGACTGGTTCTCCTTCCCCAAATACACCACGGATCGGTAAGTGTTATAACGGCACCCTCGCTTTTTATTAACACAGCCTTATTTTAAGCTTGACTGAAAGCTTTTTCTGAGGCTTTGGTGCAAGCTTCCATGGCGTAGGTGTTTCGCTAATGACCTCTAATGAGTGCGGGCAGTTAACGGAGCGAGCCGAGCGGCTAACAGGCTCGTGCCCTTGCACGGGGTGATGCTGCACGCCACGCACACACAGTCTGAGCAGAGCTGGGGTGTGCCAGGAGAAGTGACGAGCTGTGAAACGCACCGAGTTGGAAGCCTGCTGGCTCTTGTCCCAGCTCTTGGCTGGGAAGAAGAAATCGGAGGAGGGAAGTCTGCGGCCAGCACAAGCCGCTCTCTGCAGCACAGTGTGAAGCAGGAATAGCAAGGACAGCTCTTAGCAAGCTGCTGGGAGCTGATTTCATGTCTGCCCCACAGCTCCCTTGTCTCGCACCAGGGTGGCTGTCCCTGGGCGGCACGGTGCTGTGCCTTGCAGGCGGCAGCGACCCTGTCTGCACTTCATGGGGTCAGGTCTCTGAGCAGCACTGTCACCTGCTTTCCCTGTGCCCATTTGGGCCAAGAGGCTTGAGGAGTGTGCCTTATTCTGCCCTTGCTGTGCATGTCTCTTCTTTTATGGTTTCTCCTTATAACCCTAATGTTCTCTTACTGTGGTTTGTTGAGTGTGAATAGGACCAGTGGCAGAACGTGCACTTAGAAAACGCTGTCTTGTTTGTCTGGAGGTCCCATCCAAGGCTTTTTGTTGCTTCAGCAGTCCCAAACTGGCTAGAAGAAGCTTTTTAATCTGGTTCAGATGTTGTCTGTGATAACAGGGCTGGGATAAACCTTCACATTGCAGGGAGGCTGGCAAACAAGAGATGGCTCAGGGCTGCAACACAGCACAGCTCAGGGTGTGCCATCTGAACTGCACGGGTTAGAAAGCAATTGCAACGTATGCTAGCCTTCGAGGTAGCGAATCACTTGGTGGTGTACCCGCACCGACGTGCTGAACGCAGGCAGTGTGCCTGGTCCTGCCTCTGGGCAAATTGGGCAGAACTCGTCTGGGTGCCAGGCTGCCAGGGTCAGCGCATCAGCCCGCAGGGCTGGGCCTCTGTGCATCCCCTCTGCTGGGGGGAGGATGAAATATCTGTGTAATTTAAATTAAATGCTGCCCTAGTTTGTTGGCATTTAGTTTTCATTTCACACCTGCAGTGGTGCAGGGCACTCCGGAGGGGACGAGCACTGGGTGGCTGGCTGGAAGGGCTGACCCACAGAAACCGGGTTTAGTGGGGAAAAACGGGGGAAGCCAACCAAGTGCTGCTGTAAACTTTAAAAAATGTTCATTTTTGTACATCTGGGCATCTGAACCCTCTGTGAGACCTTGCCCTCATCATTAAGCTGCTAACTGCCCCTGCTTCTGGTTTCTACCTGAGGTATTTTGCAGGTGCTTATCAAGGAAACTCCTCTCCCACTCAATTCAGGAAGCCTGACCCAGGTTCTTTTGTAACCTCCACCCAGGTAAAGCAGTGCTGCTGTTGCATAGCAGATGAGAAGCCCCCGAACCTTTTGAATGTTTGGGAGAGTTCTAAGTTTTTTCCAGCCATTTATAATTTGTCTTGGAGAACTAAAGCTTATTTCTAGCATTACCCTTCATGCTTTGATGTCTTTATAAACACTACAAAAATGTCTCCCTGTCTGCCGTGGCTCTACATTTATAGCATGCTTACAGCAAAATCCTATTTCTATTTGTAGTTGTAAAAATTCCCAAACTGATCCTTAAATAGATCTGATTGCTCTGTAGTCCTTACGGCCCCAGTTTGTCTTCAAAATATTGGTCTATCCTTTCTAGTCACAAAACATATGCCCCTTCTGTCTGCCACCAAGGATTTCTGCAGTGCGAGTACTCTGCGCGGTGCTCTTTGTATTTTCCATGTGGGGATTAGGAGAGGCTTAATGGAGTGTAAATCTTTACATGATTTGAATAAACAATTTTCTGCCTTTCTTCTGATGGTTAATTTTGTTCATTAATTTTTTTCTGTCTCACAGACCAGCCGTAGGGATCAGGGAGACCTGAGGTCAAGCATTGCTGGAAAGGAAGGGCTAGAGAGGAGCTGTACCTACAGCAGGTTTTTTGGATTTGATTGGGAGCATTGAAGGACAGTTACGTTCTCATATGTAAGGAAGGCACGGAATTAACCTCACCTTCTGTACAGAGCTGATCCACTTCTCCGAGCTCTCTAAGTGATCTGGCTATCACTTTTATGAGCTTATGTCTTATTTAGCTCTGGTTTGAAATACCAGCATTTCAATAGGAAGAGAGTTTCTCATTTTGTTAAATGTTTTACATCCTGAATTGGGTAAAGAAATCAAAATGGAAAAAGCAAATCAACTGAAAATAATGCAGGGAGGCTGGAAAAAACAAAGGATTTGTGGCTCTTCATGTGCCTAGGTCAGGACTACCTGCTGCCTGCAGGCCCTGGGGAGCCCAGGGTCTTTCCCCTGGCGCCAGGCCCATCAGCTCTGCCACCAGCCCTCCTCCTGTGCCCGCTCACCTGGGGCTTGCTGGGGCAAGGCAGCGCCACCAGCCTGGGTGGCTGCCAGCTCCTGGCTCAGCAGAGCAGCCTCGGCTGGTCAGTGGGGCCGTGCTTTCTACCGCTGCTATTTGCACGTGTGCCGCAGTAACCAGCCGTTCTTTACATGGAGCCGTAGGGTGGGACGCAGAGCTTGGGTAAAATAGAGTTTTTCATTTGCTGCCCTTACTGTTTGTCCTGACATCATCTGTGGAGCTCGTGGCGTCCCGGCTGGATTTCCCAGCTGGAAGGATTCAGTTCACGTTTGTGTCACTCCTGTAGGCACACACCCCACTGTAATTACTGCGGGGCCATTATAAACTAAATGTAGTGTACTTTCTCCTCCTTTGGTGTTGCAAATTGACATTAATAGGCATAGTTTGGAAAATGTTATTTATTCTACAGAGATTATCTGAACTATTCTGCCGCTTAAAGCTTTCTTGGTAATTTTCCTTGCGCTCTTTGTACGTAGCTCCTTAACCCACACTCAGGTCTGGGTGCTTGGGACAAGGACCCGAGTCAGGATGAATTGGGATCTTTGGGATTACTGGGGAGTTCTGCTTCAGTAAGTTATTCAAAATAAGCCTTAAAGGAGAACAAGCTCAGGGTAGAAAGAGATATGTCAATTGATTTTAAGACATTTCTGAGTGGAGGACGCTGGTGAGAAATTGGGTGACGGTGCTGATAGACATTTCTCTGAAAAAACGACCAAGATGTTGAGATCAGTTTTTATAGTGTTGGATTGTCCACTGCAAGGAGAAGAGGCATACATTTGGGGCTCGCTATTGCTGCAGGCTTCACAGATTCAACCAGGGAGGCTTTGTTTTAAGAGCTGTCATTGCAGGGCACGTGGCCCCTCCAAAGACATCCATCCCCATGGCGAGAGCTCTCCTTGAGCAAACCTCGCACACCTGCAGCAGCAGCCATTGTGTTGCAACCATTGTTGCTGCAACACATTGAACGTGTTGCCTTTGTGCAACTTTTTATGTCACAGCATCCCACTGGTTTTTACTAGAAATACTATGTGGAATAAAACTCATTAGTTTCTTCTTTTTAGCGTTTTTATAAGAAATGCAGTGAGCGATGCTGCTGTTTCATCCCTGGAGCAGCTGTAGGGAAGTCAGCGGTGGCATGCCAGGGACATGTACAGCTCTGCCCGTGCAAGCACCCTTGGGTTATGTCGTGTTGTGCGTAGGCTGGCTGCCTTGTTTGTAACCTTCACCTCTTTGTGTTAAAGAAACAGCTGAAAATCTCTCTTTTCGATTTCAGAGCAGCTCGCACCTCTGTTTTGCCCCTCTGTTTAAAGCTCGAGAGCTGTGCGGTGCTTTAACATAATTGTTGTGTACAGTTCTCCCCGTGTACTTGCTCGCCTCAGCAAACAGAGGACTGCACACCATTGATGTTCACAGGCTGCAAAATGCAGTCCCTAGGGTTGTTTATACATGATGCTTGTTTTATTTTCTCTCCCAATGCTCATATCTGTCAGATGACAGCTGGGAAATGCAAGACACTAGCATCTATACGAAATGAGAAGCAATTTTCTGTTGGTTTAATATACAAGCATCGGTTCTAGGAGAGAGGCTCCTCGGTTTTGTCTTCCCCAGTTGAAGGACTGGAAGGAAACAGACAAAAACCTCTGGGTATTTCTGTTCCAGCGGGAAAGGAGCTTCCCATGCAGGCAGCAGCAGGGTCAAGCCTTGGAGCTAAGCAGCAAGAACAGCCCCTGGGTTTTAGGTGCCGAGCAGGACAGCTCTGACGGTGAGGTTCAGCTGAAGGGTGGCTCCGAGTACCGCTCTGAAGCAGCGCCCACATGGAAGATGGTTCACATTCACAAAGGGGACAGTTACCTATGCGAAGGTTAATCCTGTTTTCTAGCAGCTGAGACTGGTACGAAGCCCTCAGATGTGTTTGCACACTGCCCTTGCTTTGAGCCTCTGACGTTACAATTACATATGAATTTTTTGGTTCATTACATCTGGAGGAGCTGCATTACACGGAGCCACATCACACAGTGCCCAGGAGCACGTGCCATGTACAGAGACGTGCTCGTTCTGCTGGGTGGAGCTTCATATCAATGACTACATGGAGAGGCAGGATGGCGCACGGAAACGGGCAGCAGACCAGGAACCTGGCAGCAGTCTTCTAAAACACAAGGACTCCCTTGCTGAGGAAGGCTGCCCGGCATGGCCAGGGCTGGCCCTGAGTGCAGGGTGTCCCCTGTGCCCGTGTGCTCCTGGCCACCCACAGGAGCTGGTGCTGGTGACCTCCCTTCCCTTCTCGCTTTGTGCTCCTGGGTGCACGGCAGAGCTGTGGCACTGCCACATCCCAGCTGTAGAGGGAAGATAACAACGCTCATCTTCCAGACGGGGATTTTGGTAGGATCAGACAGTTAATGTTTGTGTGGGTCTTTAAAATGTAAAGTGCTACATAAATGACGAGCGTCCCTGTTAAACACCAGGGACATCTGTGTTGTTGTATAAATAGCAAACAATAATAAAAATATTAAATTGGGTAGACTTCTTAAATAGTTATTTCTCCAAGCTGCCTGTGACATCTTTTTTAAATCATTCAGAAGCAAATTAGCATGCAAATGTTTCTGCCTCCATTAGCAGATGATTTTGCCAGTTTTTAGTTGAAAAGTTGAACAATGCAAGATTAGCAGTAAAAGCCTGTTATTCTCTCAGTTACAATGGAAATCACTTGTCAGAAAGAATCCAAGGGATTTCTGCCTCTAGTTTAAAAAAAAATGCTTAAAGGAAATCTACAGAGAAATACCATCCAAGATCTGGTGACCTCAAAGGAGAAAATAACCAAGCACGGAATAACTTGAAATCCTCACCTGCACCTGTCGTGGGAAGGCAGCACGTCTTGTGGCTTCCTTCTCCATCATCTGCCTCTTGACTTCTGCAAGGTCAAACATGTTTGGTCTCATCCAAGCACATAAATCAATGAAACGGGACGTGACTGACAGTCCAGCTTTCGGCCAGGCTGTGATGGTTTAAACAAATCCTGCATGAATTTAGAATTCGTCTGAAGCCATGTGAGTGGTGCAAATGGGTTTTGCTTCAGGTGAGCAGGAGAATCAGATCTGTTGCCTGGAATTGGAGCGTTGCAATGGATCTCCTTGCCATTTTACATGCCTTTTGCTGCTTGTCTCCAGTTTTTATCCTCCTCCTCAGCACTGTTTCTGGCTTTCTGATTATCAGAACATCCCCATTCCCTGTAAGGTATGGGTTACACCTAAGCCTGTTTAATGGCAGCTGCTGCCAGAAGTGGTCCCAGCTCCACCCTTGGCTTTGCATCCCTGCTGTCCCTTTTACATCAGATCTTGCAATGAGAACATTTTAGAAGTGGTTGGCCAAGCTTGGTGGAAAACGAGCTCACTGGAAAAACAGACAGACAAACAAAACACCAAACCCCCCTCAGCGCAGTTGTCAATTTTAACACAAGCAAGGGGACAGGAGCCTGGAGCAGGGACAAACTGCCGAGGGAGTGCAGACTGCTTCTTTTGACAGAACCTACAATTGCATGAGATTAAATGTAATGTCAGATACCTGTGGTGTGATCTACCCACTGTCATGAGCATAGTGCAGATCGATGCTTGTCGTACTTAGTGCAATACTGCTGGGAGCCAAGGCAAGGTACCCAAGGTCCTGAGCCAGGCTTAGGAACCTCATAGTGGGCTCCCAAGACAGTGGGCTGGGAAGTGCCGTATCTGATGGCATCTTACCCATCCTTCAGACGTTCCCCGTGTGAGGCACAGGACTGCTCCTTTCCTCCCTTTCCCTTGAGCTGCCACGAGTGAGATGCCAGCAGCTGCTCTCGGGGCATTGAGCACGGTGCGGCTCCTAGCTGCACTTCAGGGCTCTGAGGTTACCGCAAAGTGAGTTGTGCGCTCACCAACCTAACTGCTGTCCCATCCCAGTCCTTTCACTTCGGAGAGACAAGTTGTGATTGTTTGGATGTTGGCTCAGGCCCTGCTTTCAAAATGCTGCCTATACATGGCGCTGGTGCTGAATCCCAGCGGGCTGGTGGGCGCCGTGGGCATGCAGGCAGCCTGCTGGAGCGGGGCACTGCCCGTCCTCATCTGCCACACAGCAGGAAGGGCGAGCAGGGCTGCATTACCTGCATCGGGTAGCTCTGGGTGCCTTGGCACCAGGCACAGCAGCACGGGCTGCTGACCCACAGCATCTCCTCAGCTGTGCAGTGCCCAACAAGGTGAGGGCTGGGAGCTGCTAGGGATGCTCTGGTGAAGGCAATTCGTCATGGCCCACAGGCTGCTCAGACTGAATCATGCCTCTTCCAGTAGAGTTGCCAAGAGCTGCAGACAGTGGAGATGCGGATTGCTGAGCACTGGGACCAGAGGCCTCCAGTGTTCACTGCTTTCAGCACATCGCATCACTGAATCAGCCTTTGACATGGTCGTCAGCACAGACTGACGAGACCACAGCCTGAAGGCACCTTGTGCTGCAGCAAATAGCACCAGCTGGCACGCAGGAGATGTTAGACTGCCTGTGGGATGATTTTTTGAGTTCTGTAAACCCTGTGTCTTCCTGTCATCTTGGCTCAGGCAGCAGAAACTGGCAAAGCTCCTCCGTCTCTGTGGGGGCAAAGCCCTGGAACTGTAACTGCAACTGCAGCAGGGATGGGACTGCAGGAGGAGGGAGACTGGATGAAGTGGAAGTGAGCAGGAGGAGCTGTGTGTAGCAGGGGTACATTACAGCTGAATCCAGAACAGCTGCCCTAACACATCCCTGCCTCTGTTAAAAGATAAAGCTGGTAGGATGGAAACCTGGGGAGTCAGACAGGCAATTGCTGCTGTGTTTCTAATTCCTCTTGCATATTTCTGATACAGATAAAATAAGTCTGCAAGATGAGCCATCCTGCGCTAGCAAACAGATGGGCAGATGATGCTTAGAGAAGTAGGGACCTGTTGAGTCCTGCATCTTCTGCACAAGGTGTGCACATCTGGCCACCGTCTGCCCGCAGCTGTGCTCTCAGCTTGCTTGTTCCCCAGACGTCTCCAAAAGGTTTCTGGTCCTTAGGTACCAGATGTAGATGCAGTCGCAGCCCAGAGAAGCCAACTTACTTGGCTGGATCTCCAGCAAGGGGAGCAGGCAGGGGCCTCCATGAAATGTGCACGTTCCCGTGCATCTGTCCTGGGAGCGGAGGAAAGCAAGCTCCAGGCACAGGCACCTGAAGCAGGGCATCAGTCTCTCACATGTGCATCTGTGCCAGCTTCCCTCAGGGGGCTCAAGCACATAGCAAGGCAAACCGTTTCGGAGTATGGGCACACAATCACAGCAGTAGTTACTCTTGTTTGCCTGAGTTACTGCTGCTCATCAGACAGCTCCAGTACTCAGGGGAGGTGCGCTCACAGCTGGTGAGAAACGCAGATCCCAGCACGCCGGAGCACAGGCATTGCAGCAGAGGAGCTGCAGCAAGTTACATGTTACGGTGATACTTCCAGTAGTGGATGTGTCTGTCAGACAGATGAGATTGGTTTGTAGATGGCAAAACCGATGGAGGCTCAGAATAGGTCTGCTGTTCTGAGAGTCCCAGCCCTAGGCATCTGATGCTCGTCTCTCTGAGGAAGTTTATTGTTGTAGCAATGTCATGTGTACGTGACACTCGCTCCATGTTGGCCTTGTGCAGTACAGCTCTGGTTTCAAAATAAGTAGCCCTGAACTCCAGGCCGTGTGCCTGCAGCCCTGCAGCTTCAGGGCACCCCATGGCAGGCGATGCAGGCAGCTGGGCAGAGGCTCTCTGCTTTCTGCTGCTTGGGCCAGTCACATTCTGAGAAGGTAAACTGCTTGACACAGCAGCACTTCGGCTTTTAGGAAGAAGGAAAATGCGCTGTTCACTGTGTTAGTTCTAGAAATAACGGGGAACGGTGTGTTGGAGAGATGTAGGTAGCCAGCAGTCTTCATGAGGGGAGGCTGTAAGGGGGTGGATGCACAGACCTGTGCCCAGAACACCTCTGTGCCCTTCATCAGAAAGGCAGCCTCTACTTCCTCACAAGAGGAAGAGATCACGTAAGATGTTTTAATTTGCAGCATCTTAAAAATCTGTTCTGCACTAACAATTACTCTTAAAAAAAAATCTGCTAATGCGCATTGTTAATTTTGTTAATATTGAGAATTTCTCTCCTGTGCGGTATGATTTATGAAGTTTCTGAGATGTAAAAATGCCACCACTCATCCAGTAATTGCTAACAGCTTGACTGGCTGAAGAAAAGGTGTCCAACTTTGCCTCGCAGTGGAGTAATACCTCATTTTGGGGACACTCCATGCACAGTGTGGTTTCTGTGAGTGGTGTAATAGGAAGGGATGGATTAATCTTTTCCAGTTGAAACATCTCTGAGGCTCGCAGATTGAATGGAGTTTTACGTCTGGTTAATTAGTAGCTCCACGCGGAGATGTGGCTTGGGACAGTCAGTGGGTGAGGAGGAATACAATTTCTGAGCTTAGTATAAATCATTCTGTTTGACTTTTCTTGCTGTCAGACTTAAAACCTATTTTCTGCATGGTTTTCACGTCATTTCCTCCATAGTCCCCAGGATGAAATAAAATAATTTCATGCATGATAAAGAAATCTCCGGTCAGTTCTGTTCTGAGAGCGACCAGCATTGGGAGCTTTGCAGTAAGTGAAAAGAAGGCACAACCTTTCAGAATTTAGTTCAAAGACTTTTTTTTTTTTTTTTCCACTGAATCTTCAGAGACTCCTGTTTTGTCACTGCTGACACACTTCTGATCACTAACCCACCCACAGTGCTCTCTGTACCCCTGCGGGCAGTACAGATGGCGAGTGCTTCTCTCCCCTTACTGCCCTGGGGCACCATTCTGACAGCAAAGCCGTGCTCTCCAGTGGCTGTGAGATCCTCTTACGCACATGCAGTCAACAGGAGCTGGGTGTCCAACATAAACCTGCCTTGCCACGGCACTCAGCTTCTGCCCTGGCTTCAGCCTTCTGCTGACAGCGGGTAATTTTCAGCTTACTCTCCTCAAAGCAAAAGCAAAACTGCTCAGCAGCTCCTTCCAACCTATCGCCGCTTACCTGAGATAAAAGGCAGCATGGGGAACACGTCGGGGGAGCAGCACATCACAGCAGGACTTGGTGTGGTAGTGCAGGGTCTGATCCTCCCCGTTGGGACCTGTCGCTCCATGTTGCCATCTAGCCCAAGCAGCTGCAGGGCTCTCTCATTATTATTCACCATGTTTAATGCAGAATTGTAAAACACTGAACTGAGATAAAATAGGCTGCCTCAGATGATGCAGCCAACTGCAAGCTATCCTAGCAGAGGGGTGCTCTCCCTGTGACGGTGGAGCAGCATTAGGACGAATCTGAATGCTTGTGGCAATCCCATCCAACTTTTATTCAGAAGTAATTTGCTAACAATAATGAGACTGAAGAAATGAATATGCTGTACCCTGTTGGCATTCACTGAGGGTGTTTTCAGGCACAGCTCTGAGGAGGCTGCTGAATGGCACAGCCGAACAAGGGATGGAGGCTCAGGTGCTGAGCGCTCCCGTACCGGTGGGTGCTCCTGAGCTTTGCTGAGGCTTTAATGACCTGCTTGGATTCATACTTGCCTTGTACTAATCTGGGTTCAATGACTTCAGCGGGAGGCTTCCAAAATCACAAATGTAAGAATGAGGAGCATTTGACCCTAGCCATGATCACAGCAGAAATGCCATCACTTGCTGCTTACAGTAGAAAGGAAAAAAAGGAAGACTGAAGACTGAGCACACGTGTTATCTACAGTCCTGGCAAAGTAAGACATAAAGATTTAATAGCTATAAGACCTTAATAGGATCAAGTCCCTATGGCTGGAGCCAGAGCAGTGGCAGGAAGCTGTCCATAGCCTGTTTAACGAACCTAATTTCCTTTAATGACAAGGTTACCCACCTAGCTGAACAAGGGAATCCAGCTCATGTAATGTTTCTGGTTTTCAGTGAAGCTTTAGGTACTTTTTGTCACTTTTGGACTAAATGTCCATTGTACAGCTAGACAAGTACATAATGGGGTGGGTGGCCAATTGGCTGTGGGTTGGGTACGATGGGGTTACAGCAGGCTGGTGGCCAGTCACCAGTGGGGTTCCCCAGAGCTCCATTTGGGGCCAGTTATCTTCAGTGTTGTCATAAATGACCTGGATGCAGGACAGGAACACTTAATAAGTAAGTTTGTGACAACACTAAATTAGGAGCTGTTGACTCCCTCGAGGGTGGAGAGGCCTTGCAGAGGGATCCTGACAAATCAGGGGGCTGGGCAACCTCCAACCACATGAAATTCCGCAAGAGCAAGCGCTGGATTCTGCACATGGGACAAGGCAGCCCTGGGCATACCTACAGGAAGGGGGACGAGTGGCTGGAGAGCAGCCCCACAGAAAGGGGCCAGGCCCTGGCACAGCTCTCCAGGGCAGTGGTCACAGCACTGAGCCTGCTGGAGGCCAAGATAATGCCCTCAGACAGATGGCCTGATTTTGGGTAGTACTGTGTGGAGTTGGACTTGATGAACCTTGTGGGTCCCTTCCAGCTTGGAATATTCATGCTGGGGTTTGTTTAGCTTACTTGTCCCCACTTTCTAAATTCTAGTGCAGGCACTGCGTTAGCGCAGCTTTTAACCTGTAATCTAGTCTTGCACCACATTTACCACCTCCCTGTTACTCTAGGCTTCAGAACTGGGAAGTGTGGGATGGAGCAGGTGAAGGTCATCAGCTCCTCCTCGAGCCCACGCACAGTCCTCAGGCAGGCTCTGCAGGGACATGAGCTGTACTCCTCCTGGTCAGTTGTTATTTCATTTTCTGCAGCTTCGCTAACTCTCCTAGCACCGGCAGATTCTTGGAGATGTTAAATGCCATCGTGCTCTGCACACCCCAGCAAGTTCCCCAGGGTTCAGCTGCATCAGTGAATGGCACAACTTGTAATTCATCCTGTCGATAAGTGGGTGTGTTAATCAAGGGGAAAATCTGTGCAATTGACTGGTCTTGATTCCAATTAATTTCCCATTAACAGATTTCCTAAATCATTAGCAGAATGCCTAGACACAGATGATGCCAATAACTCTCTGGCACATATGGCCTTCCTGCCCTCCTGGGAGGGGAGTGGGCTGGCACAGTCTGGAGGGAAGGCTTTGAGGCGCTTGTGCTTTTCTGAAAGCAGGGATTTTTTTTTTTTTTTTCAACCTGAATGTTTTTGTAGTGGGGGCTGTCAGCCAGGAGACTTTTGTCTTAGGTAAGATTGATCTCTTTGTAAAAGGAGATGAGGTTGCATGTGATAACAATCGAAGTTTGTAGTAGCGTCTGTAGTGTGAAGTCTGGTAACTTTAATTTCTATCTGAAGTTACTGTGGCTCTACATAAATCAAAAGAATATTGTGTTCCCTCTGTATCCATTACTTTTATTCTTAAACGATGAGGGCTTTTCACAGTATACCTACTGAAAAAAATACCATGTCAGTGAAGCATGTCTATTCTTTTCCATTCACTCTAAAAAACCCTGAGGGCTATGGAAAGGCATTTTGGAGCTGTTAATAACTGTGGGTATTGATTAGGGAGTAGAGAGCTGAGATTCTGGCTTATGGTACAGAGGACTTGCTACAAGATCAGACCTCTGAATTGTGCAGTCCTCAGTACATCAGGAGGGAAGACATTTTTTGGCATATTTAGGAACTCTGAAAGTTTTATTGTGCTTAAGGTTCTTGCTGTTTTGCTGTTCCCCCCACACACCCTGGGGAATTCCTGGCACCTCTGAAGTTGGTGGAGGTTCTGTGGTGGACTGTGGTTAGTGAGCCTGTGATTTATCCTTCAGTTTGTGGTTTGCAATGAACCACCAGAATTCATCAGTACTCCTGGGTGCTCTATTTTAGGCTGCTGTTGGCTTCTAGCTTTGCCATGGACTATTGAGTAATGACTGCTATTGCAAATGAATACCCTTACGATTAACCACAGCAAAGCTGAGTTGTGTCTTTAGTTGTGGGTGCTTTGTTCAGAGCATCTGTATCAAGTGAGCTTGGTGTCTGTCTTGTCTATGCAGGTTGGTTCTGGTAAAAAGTTACTGTTTTTTCAAGGTTTGTTGTGTCTTTCTACCTGAAGTCACGTCTGAGTGCTGGTTTCTGGGACGTGGTAGCCTCATCTGTGCTGTGTGGTGACTGGGTGTGTGCAGCACATCACAAGGCAATGTTCAATAGTCCTTTGACTCTTCTACAAATGATAGACTTGGCTTAAATGTGGTTTTCTTTTGGTATGTCTCAGATCCAAGTGCTTACAAGTTCAGGTTTGGACCCTCACAGTGAGGGCAGCTTTACCAACAAATGCTGCCCTGGGAGCTGCCATCGAAATAGGACATTGAGCATCAGTTGTGCAAGCCTGGAATTTAAAACAGCAGCAGAAGGAAGGAAAAAAACAGAGCAAATAGTCTGACTGCAGAGAAGGAAAATAATTTTATTTTATAATTAAGCTACAAAGCAGGATGACAGACTTCATAAACTGAGTCCTGTTTCCCTAGACAAGCCAATTAATGTACATGGTTGGAATGATACGTGTTATAACAAGCAGCATGAAAAATAGCGTGTTTCAAGTTCGGAAAGTTGTTCGCAAAGCCTTTAACGTGCACAGTCAGCTAGATATAAACCACCAACAAATCTATCTTAACAAGCTTTTAAAATGTATTTGGAGTAATGAGAAGAAAATATAGGAAGACTTATAAACACACATGAAACGCATTTCAGCAGTTATAGATTGCGTAGCGTAGTGAAAGCCTTTTAGTTACTGAGCAGCAGTAAAATGTGTTGACTGTTTAATTTGTACACAGTTTTATTTTACAGCATTTTAAAAGTTGCCTTTTGGCAGAGAGAATACATAAGGATGTAGGCTTATTGTAAGACAGATGGCTGACAAGAGAGCCCAAGCTAACTTCAAGGTTAGAATTATCATGGGAGGATAAAGCTTCCAGGGGCCTTGGACGTACATGGCTCTGTCTGCTTCTCTAAACCGTTTGACTTACGGGTCCCGCTAGCGAAGGCGTATTTGAGTATTTGCTGTTCATTAACACCTGTTTCGGATGCTTTGTCAGGATCTGATCTGAGCATCACGTTGTACAACCTGCCCTTCATTAAAAGTCCCATCTTAAGTCCACTGAATGAGAAAATGTCATTTTGCAAATGTGCCTTAGTGACACAGAGCAGGTTTCTCATTGCTGTTTGTGAAAGGACTGTGACTTCCCACATTTTGCTTACTGTAAGCACCACGTGGGAGTCCCAGAGTCTGTCGTGAGGTCTAGAAACTTCAGTGCAGACAACTTTAGAGTCAGTATCTTCAGGCGTAGCTCAAATGAAGAATAATGCAATTTGGATAGAGCATGTAATAGTTCTTCACCCTGACCTAGGAGTTTGGGTTCCCCCCTCCAGTCAAAAGGCAAATGGCTTGGAGATGTAGGAGCAGTAGTAAGCAGGACAATAACAGCATTGCACAGAACTACTTTAAGATGTTGGTGTAGCAGGGTGGGCAATAGCTATGTGTACAACGTATTGCAAAGGGGAAAGAAGGTTCCAGTGCTTACCTAGCTTCAAGTTTCAAGATACGAGGCCTTAATAACTAAAAGGCAATATGAATGGGCAGGAGCAGAACTTCCACTTCAGCAGCTGGGCATGACGATCTATCTGCATGCTGTAAGGTTTATTTATGATTTTTTCCTCCTCTGCTCTAGCATTGTTATAAATGTGAAGCTGTTGTTTCTTGGCTACTCCAAACTAAATGCACATGATGAGCTGTGCTGATTTCTGTGCTGTACTTGGATGGCGTTTATGAATCCCATTCACCATAGGTACGAGCCAAAGAGTCATGGGCAAGCCCTGTAGCATCAAAGCCATGAAAGGCTCCATTCAGTCCTGTCATTATTGCTGATCTAACGGCTGGGAAACAGCTCTGCTGTTCTGGAGATGAATAAGAGTTCTCAAAATAGCAGCCCCAAATTTACATCCTGTTGTGGTTTGGTGCAACATCCTCTGAATCAGTGGTAGTTAAGGCTGTTTCCACGCTCTCCTTGCCTCCCCCCAAGATGAAGGACTGAGTCCCCACTCTCCTGAAGTAAGAAAGCTTCACCAGCAGTTTCTCTTAGCATGTGGATGGACCAACTGCCTTCCCTGGGCAGGCAGCTGGTTTCCAGCCATCTCTAGGCCAACTTTTACTTTAGCATCTGGTTGTCATTACATAGAGTGAATGGGCCTGCTTTTCCATCTCTCTTACGTACATTAATACAACACAGCTGGCTTCCACAGTGTGGAGAGAAGCTATTTGCAGATCTGAGACCAGAATTTGTCAATTCTCTATCGTGTGCAGGCTGACTGGTGTTGGGCAGGCATCAGTGCTTCCACTCCTCCCAAAGGTTCAGCTTCTGCTGCGGATGAAAGCTTGCCTTGGTTCCCAAGTGCCACCTTTAAGTTTGGATGCAGTAAATGCCCTTGCTGTGCTTGGTTTGTTCCTCTTCCCAGCGCTGTTGACATCTCCTGCTTGTGTTCCTCTTTCTTAGAGCCATGATATACCAGGCATGTGACTTTGAAGGGATAGTACATGGAGATGCAATCAGCTTCCAGGATGCACGGAGTCTTGTGATAACCCCTTGGATGAGAGGGAAAATAGCACATTTCAGATCAAGTTGGTGGCTTCCTTTCTCTTGTTTTCCATGAATTCAGTTTTATCTCTATGTTCAGAATTCCTCATGCAAATGATCACCAAGTCTTTAACTCTGCTTAACTAATTGGTACTTGTATATGCAAGATAACTGATCAACTGTACTAATATTGTTGACCCCTCTTTGCCTCATAGTGCTATCTGTTTTTCCCAGGTGATTGCAATTAGAGCATAATTAATAATAGCTGCATTCCTTTTGTTGTGAACACTGTAACAATTACACACAAAGACCGGCACAAAATCCTGAATACATAATTCAGTGCCTTGTGCTGTCCCCATAGAATCCAGGGGAGATTTGCTAGAAAATAGACACAAGTAGTTGATACATAATGTATTTAAAGACCTATAAAAGTTTCATCCTTGTGAACGCACAGGGAATAGGATGGTTTGAATTTAACTTTTGATTGTATGGCTGAGAAATGAGCTACAGATAAAGGGCCGGTTACTGTAACTGGCACCAGACCAAAATAAACGTCGGACCCAGCTGTCTGTATCCTTGAATACATGAATAACTTCATGCTCCTGGGTTGTTTAATTGGATTCTGTGGGACTGCGAATTCGAGTAAACTTATTCATGCATGAGTATGTATTCCGAGTCGTGCTGTTGCAAGTACTCTCATTGTTGAACAAAGGGAGAAATTCCTGGTGAGCGCGGGCAAGGCCGGGTGCTTGGCTCAGGCGTTAGGTGTGCCCTCGGCAGGGGGGTGCCCTCGTCCCCAGCAGCGGTGCTGAGCGGCGTGGGTACTAAACCTGCAGTGTTAGAAGAAATGATTTCTGGCCTCTCAAAGGCAAATGCAAATCTAAATTGGCTTCTTGGGCTGAAGTTAAGACAGCAATGGGATAGGAGCCCTGGGTGATGGGTGAAGACTCTTCCTCTCACTGGCTCCCTGAGTCAGGAGCCGCATCAGCCCCAGCCCCATGCACATGGGGATGCTTTTCTGGTGAATGGTGCCGTGTTCCCTGCCTGCTGCTGACCCCAAGCTCCAGCACCACAGAAGGCTGTGGCCACAGCACGTGGAAGCAGGAGTTAGACCCTTCCTCTGTTTGTTTAAATGTCTTCGGCCTTCCCACCCCTGTCGGAGAGTGGTGAAGAAAAGGGAGAGAAGAGCCTGTTTGGTGAGAAAGAGGGGCAGGAGGAGGTTAAGTGATGTGTTTTTACAAAGTAGGCTCCAGATTCACCTGAAAGGCCCTTATACATGTGCCTGCATGGACTAAAGAAATGGGAACTAGGTGGCCAGTTCCCCTAGGGGGGTTTCTCTGTTTTCCCCGGTTCTGAAGAGGCACGGGTGGCTCTGTGCTGCAAAACGTCTGGAGTTTCCAGCCTCTGCATAGGGTAACCTGGCTAAATTGCTCCACCCTGGGTGTTCAGCCTTTCAGCTAGTCAGACAGGGATGGCAACGGGATCGTTCTTTTTACAGAGTGCAACGAGGTTTTTTTTGTTTTGTTTTGTTTTTGTTTTATTGCTGTGACAGTCTCGGGTCTGAGAGCACCAATGTGTGAAGACTCCTAAACCACGGTGCTTCCCTGCCTTCAGCCTGCTACTCCCAAACTGGGGTTTTAATTACCGAAGAGGGAGGAGGGACAAAAAAAAAAAAAAAAGAACGTGTTTACGAGCTTTCAGCCCCTCCCTCCTCACCCAGGATCAGTTGATTGAAGCCCGCACCCGGGGGCTGGCACCGAGCGGCTGCGCGGGGCCGGTGCTGCGGCGCCACCTGGCGGGAACGGCCGGGACGGGCCCGGCCCCGGCCCCGGCCCCTCAGGAGCGAGGCCCCGGCCCCGCAGGCCCCGAGCCCCGCAGGGTTTTTTCGAGAGCGCTGCTCTGCTACCGCCCAGCTCAGGTTTTACTGGGTTGGGTGGGAAATTGCTGTTAAAATGAGAGGGTGGGGAGGGAAGGGAAAAAAAAACAGCCCGAAGTGCAGCGCTGACGGGTCAGGGTACAGTGAGCTCAGCGCCTGGCTGGAAAGCCTGAAATACTGGGGGCTGCAGGAGGCTTCTGAAGTGCTATTGCAAGAAGTTTGAAAAATATTCCGTCTTGCCTCTAAGTTTTAATTGGCACGGATGAATAAGCCAGGTTTTATTGGTAGAAACACATCAGAGGGTTCTGCATATAATTCTCCTCTAGTTATAGTACTTTTTTTATACGTTTTCTAGCATAAACAGTCTTTGAATATGTGCTGGGCAGTTCCAAAATATCGCCATGTATCTGTGATGGATGCCTGATGCAAATTAGGCTACAGGATTTCAAGGTTTCATTAAGTTACTGCTACTCTTCTCAGCTTACACAGCTGAGAAAGTGTGAACCGTAAAGTCCAGCTCTCTGATAGCCATAAAAGTGTCCCGTGGTACAAAGCCGATGCCAGGTCCATAAATTATGCTCATGTCCTTAATGGGTCTAACTTCATTTTCCTTTTTGTCAGAATCTGAACCAGGCAGAGCATCTAGCCATGCTGCACTGAGCTCCTCGTTCTGATTAGCAGGAACATCGGTGCGTGCAGGTAAGGCTTCTAGCCTTACCCCTAAACCAAGGGGGTTTGCTATCCAGCTGTCACATAAAAGTAACTCCAGAATAATATCTGGTGATAATGGGCCTCTCTCCTCTTTCAGTTGCCTCACTTGGAAATTGCTCGTTTGCAAAATTAAGGTTAGTCAGCCTTGGCGTGACCCGAGGCTCTGGTCTCTTCCACTGGTCGTTAAGCGGGGTTTATGCAGGAAGAGATGCTGTTCCCTGCCTGTGCATACTTTCATTTCTGCTTCTCATTCAAAGCTTTTCTCAGAGGTTTTGCAATTCTGAGCATCGCTTTTTCTCTTCATTGAGGGAAGGTTGTTGCCTTTGACAGCTGCCAAGGTGTACGCAGGCTGTCACTCATAAGAGCAAGTCACAACTTTCTGGCTGCATCTCTCAAAATAGGTTAGGTAGTTAGCAAAAGCATTAAGAGCCATTCCTTATAAATTATGATTAATTGAGCATGAATTATGAATTATAGTTCACATTTGGTGCTCAGCATGATGCTTAGGAACACTTCTGACATGTGGTACTGATTTTCCAGAATGAAGGGATGTTGCTAGAGAAGGAAGTATTGTGCTGTTACTGTGGCACACCTTGGAACAGCTCCACTGGTCAGGGATTTTTAGGCTGTATTTTGTCTAGTATTACTCAAGGGATAATTTTACCCAATTTTTATTGCTTTTCTTCCTTCAGATGTGGTTCTTGTTTTGTGGGTTGTTTGTTCCCTCCACCTCCCCATTTCAAGTGAGTTCATGATAATACACCTCGTGACTTCACCTTTCTTCCTTAGTCCGTATGTTGTAGGGCAGGCCAAGGATATTCTGGTTTGGGGCAAGAAAAGAAGTCCTAGGCTTTTTAACTATTATTGAATCAGGCAGAAAATGAGAGCTTTAAAAATCCGTGTTATTTCTCTGTATCATGAACATAATGACTGGCGATGAAAGAGTTGTAGAGAGCACAGAACAAAAATAAAACAGCTAATACACTGCTTTAGATGTAGATCAGAATGGATATTCATTCCGTGGCTTAAAAAAAAAAAAGCTAAATGCTGGGCCTGAAGACATTGTTCTGTTCTCATGTTAAGTTAGCATAAGGTTTTCAATTGAGTTCTAAACTGAAGAATTTTAGTTAAACGTCTCTCTTCTGCGGAAGTCCCTTTTTGCACACAAAGTCCCTGTGGCAGAAGCTGGGTCAGCTGGGCTGGGGACATAAGCTGACCTCGGTCTGGTGACCTCTAATGGCATCGTGCTGGGTGGGACTTTGCGACCAACCCAAATGCTCTGACTGCCATAGCAATACCCATCTATACCAGCCCAGGGTTACACTTCTGTGTGCATTACAAATCATTTGAATGAATCTTCCAAGGAATTTGTTCTTTCTTCATTGTCGTTATTACTTCAATACTTACAGGGCCACCATAGGAATGAGGAGGGAGAAATTCTTTTGGAAATAATGTTACCCTACATCTATTTATACATGTCAGTCCATGGTCCTAAATCTAAAGGGCTGTAACTACATGTGCAGATATAAAGAGAAGTTTGCTTTCACCCTGGAAATGCTTATAAACTCGTGTTCATGCTTCTTTACAAGTCTCGTGACTCTTCCATAGGGTAATCAGGACTTGAGGAATCAATTGCAAAGCACAAGTTCTGGCAGAAAAAGAAATAGTAATCCATTTGTGAAGTAATTATGAAGACCAAATGCAGAAGAAAATATGGTTTGCTTGTAAGAAACTCCTGACCAAAGAACAAGGTTACATCTTGAAACTGGGGATTTACTGAAAGTGATCCACCCACTTCTAGAAACCATCCTTTCACAGGCTGTAATACCTTTGATTTTTTTTAGGATGTTCTTGTGAAATACAGTATTGTTCCCCATGCTGAGTAAAGCTGGCTGACTTCCTGGGTCTGGTGGAATGACTCTACTTGTGTCTGGGTAACTGGCCGAATTTTACTCTACTTTCTAGGAAATGAGGTCGCATTTCTTTTCTTTATTTCAGCATATCATATTTCAGATGCATTTGATTTGAACCACATTCTGTTTTTCGATTAAAGAATTACTTGATCGGTGTACAAATCAGCACTCGTAGTGATACAAAAATACAGAGGAAATATTAAAATGCAGTCAAATAAGAGTCACTGCGTCCTTGTCCAAGAGCAGGTACAGGTAACTGATCCCGTATTTGTCCCTGGGCTGCCAGATGAGTCTCTGGGCCAGGTCAGGATGGGAACTTGGAAGCCGAAGGCTGTGAGGGCAGCAGCGCAGCTGTCAGGTCTGCAGTCAGCCCTTGGGAATTACAGGTGATGTGACTGCTGCATTCGGTATTTGGAGCTGTTACTGGCTCTTTGCATTTTTGGCACCTTTATGGCCCATTAGTATCTACATGTGACAGATATTCCTCTAGTTAATTTTTCTGGCATAAATGATCTTCAGAAGCGTATTTCAGAGGCTGAAGCAGACAGCATTAACACAAAAAGCCTTGCTGTAATTGTGAGATGAAAGAGGCTACTGTTGATCTGGCCATGGTGGGTTGACTGATGCTGCAGTGAGAGCCAAAGCTAATTGGGCTGGGAGGGAAGGGCTCGTGTTTGAAATGAGCATGGAGAATGAGGGAGGACAGCTGAGACAGGCGGAGAAAAACCCTCGGGACTGGGATCGTGGCAAAGCCAAAGTGAGCTGGGTGGCCACATCCCACTGAAACTCGGTTTCCTTTGAGACCGCCATGCACCAGTCACTGAACTGGTGTGACAGGGTTGTTGTGGGACCAAGGCTGCTGTCTCCTCACCATATGGTGCGGGTGGGCACACACACCATGCGTGTGGTAACTAGCCCGGGTAGCTGGTAGCGAGACCGGGCTGTGCAGGCGTAACACGTGGTTGGCTTCACTTTCTGCCTAAAACAAAAAGCTGTCTCACCATAATAACAACCATCTTAATCTTTTATATAATTTCTGGTGTCTGTATTCTCTTTTTCTCTTTAGTCTGACTTTGTATCCTGTTATAGACAATCCAGCTAACTTCCATCTTACCTTACTGGGCACTAACTGGAAAGAATTGGTGCTGTGGGCATCACTGCCTGGTGTGAAACCACCAAGAGTGCCCCTCATCTGCAGGTGGGTGAAATAGGTTTTCACCTGCTGGATAATCCTGTTCAGTACTGGAAAGACATCATGCTTTAAAGGACAGCATGAAGTAATGCTCTCCTGAGACATACTGTGCTTTGTACTAGAGTTTTATTTAGCTTAAGAAACAAAACAAACAAAAGAACAGATCAATAGTAAGCTCTGTCAAGAATATTAAATCTGCTTTTAAGTTAAGTCTCATTTCACTTTGACTCTTTTATGGAAATATATTTTCCTATCTATGTATAGCTACTGTATGTATATCAGAGATACTGTTCTGCATTGTTTCAGAAGGGGCCAGCAAAGGCTATTCCCATTTTGCTGCTTGATTTTTTTTTTTCTGAGATAGCAACTAGGCTGATCAATGGTTTCTGAATATTTAGAGGAATGAAATAGTTGGGGAAGACACCAAGTATGATGGCTGCTTTTACCTTCTTTGCAGTTTCCTTGGGTTCACTTCATTTAAGTTCCACCAGATGAAGTAAAAGCTGGAGATTATTCTCTGCTTCATACATGCTTGTAAACTGAGAATATTGCTAAAGTTTATGTTAAAAAATTCCCATAGTAATCTAAAAAGAAACAATTTTGAGTGTAAGAGTGTAGCATATTCACAATATGGACTTTGATGTCCGTGCTTCATTTCCTCTAGACATTATTGTAACATATTGCTGAGTGCTCTGGTGTTTTCCCCCTCCCTGTTAGCTCACTAAATTGTCCCCGGTTTCTGCAGATAGGGCTGTAACGAGAATACATGGTCTCATCGCAGTCTGCCAGCCACAATAGATTGACTCCCATTTCAAACACACATTGATTTTCTTATTTTTATTTTTTTTGAGAAGCTCACTATAGTAACAGCCTTCTGCTCCCCGTGTTTTGTACCCTTGACTGATCAATGTTAGGCTTCAGGTGGAAGCCTGGACGTATCTCTGGTATGAAGTCCAGCTTTATGTTCATTAGCGCTTACAAGGCTGAGGGGGTTCAGCCTGTGGTCTGACAGTGACTTATTAGCAGCTTAAAAATGAAGGTGTGTAATGAAAATACATAGGAGCCTCGACAGTAGCTGCGTCGGGTGGAGCTATTGTATCTTCAGCCACATCTCCTTGTGTTATGCTCCTTGCAGCCGTGCTGACTTCAGCAGCAAGAACTGGGTCAGGAGACAGCACTCATCTCTACTGCTGGCATGACACCACGCTCTGCAAAGCAAAAAAGAGAAGTCATAACTGAATTGTGTTACTCCACATGCTTAAGTACTTCTTGGAGTGCTTTCTGTCAGTCTCCTGGTCTATGATATTTTGCCTGGAAAAGCATTCCTTTGTTCTCTGTATAATGTGCTATGTTTATTTGGAGGCAAACATGCTGAGAGAGTGCAGAACACATCCCAGAAAATGTGGAATCATGGTGAAATAGGAATGCAGTGATCCTGTAAGCAAAGAACTTGTGATCACGCTTATTATTCAAAGATGATGTAAGGATGAAAGGAGGGGTCTTCTGGATGCTATGCACAGGTCCTCCTTGAGACATGTCGGGGAAAGCCAGGAAAACCAGCGGTATTCATTATCTAAAGGTCAAGAGTACGATAGCAAGGGAAACAGGACATCAAATCTAAAATGTTTTTGAGGTTGTTATTGTATACAGGGTAAGAATATGCATTGATGGAATCATTGAAGAGGTGCCAGTGGGTTGTTGTAGATGTTCCCAGTGGCTCTTCTCAGTTCTAGGAACTGGTGACTGTGCATGTCTGTACTTAGTGCTGCTCCTTCGTCTTCTCTTCATTGGTACTTAGTTCTGTAGCACTGAATTTAATAGTTATAACTTTATGCATATGAACTAATCTGAAATTCTTTATAATTAAAGTAGAGCATACCACTAACAATGGTAATGTATCTAAAAACAACCATTTTCCTGTTTCCAGAAGTTTCCTATTTTCTTGGGCTTTTAAGGGGGATTTTTTTTCTCAACTTGCATTGATTTTTACCTTAAAATTACAGATGATAAATATTATTTCCAACCTAGACGGTCCTGTGATTCTATCCCTAAAGTGAGTGATAATCTTCACTTGCTCAGTGAGATGTTCTGCAGGTGTTTTCCATCACTGATGCAAATTTCTGCATGAGGTGAGCTGCAGTGTCAGGCAGCCTGCCCTGCCAACCTTGTCTGCCATGTTGAAGAACTCAGTCTTTGTCTTTTGTCTGAACTGGGAGCAATATTTTATATTATATATAAATGTATATTTCATTCTCTACATCTATCTATATATCTTTAAATTTTAAGTGTATATATAGTATAAAAATATATGTACATTTATATGTAATATAAAACAACAACAAAAACTACTTTGATTTCTTAACATCATTTGTGGATAGTGGATTGTAGTGCTGATTGTAGTGTTCTCACAGTAACTTAGACAGTTTAGAGTCTGTCTGCCTTCTTACTCTTTAAATACATGGGGCATATCAAGGTAATATAAAATTGTCTTTATTTTGGCTGGGGAGAGGGAGGGAGGAGGAAGGTGGTCCAGGCCCACAAGTCTTCTGCAGTTTGTCTCCCCTGTATTTGTGTGAGCTTATATAGCACCTTTACTGCTGCTACATTTTCTTGCAGAGGGAGGATATAATACAGTGCTTCATCTTCTTGTGTGCTTGTGCTGGTTCTCAGGGGAAATTTGGTCTTTTTAGTATGCAGTTGAAACAGTGTCTGAAAAAGTGTCATGGTTTGGATAATAATTTTTCAAACTAATTTAATACACTGATTTCCTTGGGATGAAGATCAAGTACTGTTCCATCCAACGTGCACCTAAAGGGCAACCTATTTGAGTTAAGTTTACTGAAACAGAAGTGACAGAATATCAATTTGTTTTCTAACTTCATGTCATATTTGAGAATCAAATAAGCAATTACATGAGACTAAAATGGATTTATTTCAGTATCAGACTTGCAGTTCACTTTTTGTTTTATTTTGTTTTATTTGATTGAGATAAAATAGCCTTTCATTTTACAGTAAACACGCTCAAATACTATATTTCTTCCTTGGCTTCTTCAGAGCTCGTAGTTTCTCAGCCTTAAGTTGAAAACATTACTGACATATAATCTGTATCTGCCTTATTTAACACCAGAAACCTTCCCTGTGCCATGACAAATATTCCCAAACCTCTCTTTCTTTGCCACAGTGACCTGTAAACTAGTGCCAATGTGTAAGTGATAACTTTTATTGATATGTATTTACCAAATCTGAATTTGAATGTAAAGTCATAACCTCACACATAATGTATTTACTTTGCATATATGTGCAGCCATGTGTAAATAGAGGTCAAAATGTTATGTCTCCAAAAGCATACGAATATAGCTTTTGTTTTAGAAAATAGGTCCTTATCGGATTCTTCTCAGACTTTTCCAAATGTCCAGATGCCTCTGAATAATCCACATTGTCCTGCTTACAGATAGGAAGCACATTTCAGCAGCCTGCTCCTGTTACTCAAAGAGCTCTTACTGTAAGTGGGTGTGTTACTAGGTACGATTTACACAACTGTTTCTGCTCCCTGACACCACGTAAGGATCCTAGACAGCCCAAAGGATTACTGAAAGGACATGTAACGTGCTTCACCTCTGTGCCTTCTGCCCAGGATGATAGTACAGTTGCATCCTTCCCCTTCCTTCACTCGCAGTACATTTTGTACAAATGGGTCAGATTGGCCTCCTTTAATTCCACTTGTTTTCTGAATTAGTTCCCATGATGGGGAGGCAAAGATCGTTTGGCTTTTGTCTTGGTTCATCTCTTACACAGAATTGTTTTGGAAACTAGTCTGTTACAAATTACTTCTGTATAAAAAGCACATTCTTTATCTAGAATTGTAATGTACCCCCAGGCCAAACAGGATTTTGGTGAAATATGTAAAGCTCTGCCAAATCCCTGAGCCACTGCCATTCACTGCATTCTACACAAATCAAACTCATGCATTTACATGTAGAATAAACATTAAAGAAACTCCAGACATGACAATTGAGGTTTTACGAGCCTGAGAATTATAGCCCAACCACGGTAATTGAAGTTCTGACAGCACTGAGCTGAAATTTGGCTGCCAAAGCTGTATTTAGTTGTTTGTTTTAATGGTTGTGATCACCATGAGTTGCAAAGGGAATTAGCAGCCTTGGTCCAGAAGCAGTGGCAGCACATGAGGTATCTACATGCACCGTAACAATCGTCAGCCGAGGGATGATCTCTGCCAGTTAAAGGCTGAATTGGTTTCCAAAATGAACTACTCAGAGTTGCTTACCGAGGCCCACAGTGCAGCTCATTGGTAGCACAGCCTCCTGTGCTGCCACTGCCCGCTGGGCTGGCGAATAATTAGTGCTGCTCTGCAAATGTTTCTTTAGCTGTGCCTTGGACCTTCTTATTGCAATTGCTCCTTTATACCCTTACAGTAAAACCATACCCTTTGGTAATCCACGTTGCTGTGGGTGTTTTTGCAGCATCCTGGCATGTGCAGGAAGGAACCATCGGGTTCATCTGCGTGTGGAACCTTCTCCCTTCCACTCACCCACCTGTGAGTTTGTAGACTCACAGAATGTTGGGTGGGGAGGGATTCTGAAGTTTCCTCTTGCCCTCGGGAAAATCAGTGATGCTTGTGCCATTCCTGACAGATTATTTATCTAACCTGCTTGTATGGAGGCTTCACAACCTCCCCAGACAATCTTAACATTGCTTAGAACCTTGTCTTAATGTCTTTCTACATGTTATTTTCTACTTCTCTTGTCCTTTATTTGGATTCAGAGAACAATTCATTGCCATCTTTGTGACAGTCTTGCATGTATTTGAAGGCCATTAACATATTTACTAATATTTTGTCCAAGGTGCGTAATAGATACTTGAATTCATCTTGGTGCATTACAGGCCATGCAGTCAGATAGGTTAGGTTATGTTATCCTCTCTGATGTTATTCCACAATGCATTAAGGACTGAGATGAGAAGTTCACCCGCTGGCTTTTGGCGAGAGGCAGCATAAATCTGCACCAACTCAGGAACAGGCCAAGGATAAAATTTTTATTGTTCTACCCTCCTTGGTGCCTCCCTGCTTCAGTCAGGAAGTAATTTGCTTTGCTTTATTTGCTGTTAGCACATCGCTGCCCAGACGCAGGGACTGGCTCAGCATGGCTTCTTCGTTGGTAGAAGCAGAAGGAATTAAAACCTAGTCTTTTGCCCAGATCTGGTGATGGTGGGGAAGAAAAAGTGAGTTTAATCGGGCCTCAGAGACAGTTTGGCATGTGGCACATGCAATACTACTCAGAGTGGTCCAACTGTATACAACAAACACAAGAGTTGACTTCAGATTTACCTTCATTATTGCTTTTCTTGCCAATATCTAATACTGTTTAGCAAATGAAAATTACCTTTTTTTTTTTTCCCCCCTTCATTCTGATGAAGCCATGGGCACGTCTCACAGAGGTAGGTCAGAGTCCCAGGTGGGGTCTGTGCCTACACGGGGTCTTGGTTTCATCGCTGCTTACAGTTGTCTTCAGTAGCTGGAGCAGCTCACCTAAGCACAGCATTTCATAATTGAAGTGTGTCTCCACTGCCTTGGGTTGTCCCACAAGGGACGGTCCACCTTTCCTTTTTGTTTTCTCACCTTTTTTATATCCTCTGAAACATTTCAAAATTTAATCAGCTGAATTATGAATCCATTAGAACAAACAAAACCAACATTTTGAGATGTCCACAGCTGTTTTTGTCAACTTGAAATGTTTTCAAAGCATATAAATACGTACTGAGCACAAATACGTTATGCTGTTCTCTTCTCTAATTATTTATGGCACTTCCATGGTATTGCATGTCAGTTTAAATTTTCACTGCTGCTGAAAGCACTTGTGTTGAAGTTATCTGACAGTAAGTTACAATTCTGACATGCAGCTAAAATGGTGTAAACAACATCTTGTCTTAATGGTATAGAAAGCTAGGCTTGGAGACTCCTGAAAGACCAAGGCGATAGCAGGTGTGTGTATTTCCTGAGACTCGATGAAGAGCTATTTCTTCCAAAGGGTTTTGATACTTGCCATAATACTGTGTTTTTGTTGTCAGCTCTGAGGTACTGTGTTCGGTCAGTGATGTTTCACAAATAGCCATTTGTTTCCTCTTTTGGATTAATGTGCTGAGCTAGAAGGGTTCCTGCCCATTCAAGTTACTGGGTTTCATTTCTCTATCGTAAGAATAAATACTTTTTTCACCCTATTGCACAATTACTTAGAAACCCAGGGAGGAGTTGCTCTTTTCACTCTTCTTCACTTCCTTCCTGATCCAGCTGTGTCAGAGGACGAGGTCACCATCCTCAAATGCTCTTTACTACTGCTCTGATGGAGAGCAGTTTGTGGAAGTGCTGCCTAATAGGCTTCTGACAGAGTCAACCGAGTAAGTTTAAACAGTTTTTAAATGGACAGCCTGAGCTATCGCAGACAAATTTGCCTGCAGAACAGTAGGAGTGTTCCCGTAAATGTATTCAGTGGAGGTATCTCCACTGGGGAGCGGTGACAAGTGGCTGGCATTGACAGGCTCTCCACAAAGAGCTGGATGGGGACATGGTGCCTGTCTCCAGCCCGGTCCCCAGGCAGCAGTCAGTGCCCCGTCTGGATCTGCAGAGGGAGGGGGTCTGCATATGGATGCTTTATCAGTCATATGCTCTCTGTCCAGGATGACTTCCTCAGTTTAGTGTTAGCTTTGATTAAATACCCTAAACAAAAGCAGCAGACCCTGTTAACCCTGCGTGAATTGTAGTCGTAGTGAATGGGAATTTACACCTGAGTTTAGTCCAGCATAACTTTTCCTTGCGCCTTGCAACTTACCTAGCACCAGCTGAATAACACTGATTTATCCTATGCATGCTTCTAGCCTACGATAAACCTGGTGATTTCATCTCAGTCATGCAGTAATAAAAAGTAAGTATGCCAGATTATTTAAAGGCACTTTTAATAAATGAAAGTTTCCAAATGAATCCCCATCTATTGTTTGGAAGGAGATGACTTTGCTACTTGAACAAACACACTGAATTGAAAAATTGTAAGTGGGAGAAAGATGGGAAGAAGCACTTGAATCTGTTGTTCTGATTATGCTACCCACAGCAAAAACGGATTAAGGACCTGGTCGTAAGGTGGTGGTGGTGACTGTGATTCATGCCAAACTTAAGATCCATATGATGTGTAGTTTTATCACACTTAATTTTTAGAGAGATATTTTATTAATAATATGCATGCAGAAAAGATTAATTCATAATCCATGCTAGCGATGATAAAGAAAACATGAAAGAAGAATGTCAAGTTTAATGGAAATGCAGTATTACACATTTCACCTGTTTGATCTGCAAGGATCCAATGGATCTTGTGCTTCTCCTTGGAACACGTTATTTGCATTTCAGACCTCGTATGGTAGAGGGGTTTATTTTGTCGCCATCAAATCAGGTGGGAGTTGAGGCTGCTTAAGCAAGCCCAGTTGGGTGGTGTAACCTTTCTGAAAGTTATTCTGATGCTGAAAGCACTTGGTATAACACTATGCAAACTGAAAAACTGTCTGTGGTCGTTCAGCAGGTTATGTTGCCATTTACAGCCCTACAATTACTCTGTTGCTAACAAGTGCTCATGTTTCTATTCTGTATACCAAGTTGGCATTGCTTAAACTGCAAAAGTTACACAGCCCTCTTCAAAGAGACTTACATTGGTTAAATGCATTCAACATCCCTTGAAAGTCAGTAGCATTTGGACACCAGATTCACTTGTGTACCTTTAAATACTTAGGCCTTAATTAGGAATAAGCTTTACAATACTATTTAATCAACCAGTGATTCTTCATCTTGTCTTTTATTCCATAATCTCTTACTCTGTGTGTGAAACAAATTGAACTAATATCAATAGCCCCCTTAATCCGTTAATCTAGCTGGCTTTTGTGTTATGAATATGAGCCTGGCTTTCAAGCAGCTCCTTCTTGACATTTTGCCTGGGGTTCTAATATTTGTGCTTAAAGTCTTTGATGGATTAATGAATAAAACCAAGCCTGTTGTGTTATGTCTCTGAATCTATGTATATTACAACTTTTCCTTGTGGCAAAGATGGTTCGTGGGGTTTTAGAGGCACAGAGAGCATTAATGTGTACTCAGCTAAAATCTGTTCTGCTTCGGAGGAAAACATGGCTTTTCTCTGCTATATTAGCAAATCTGCTAGAACAGAGTAGGGACAGGGAAGAGGGTGCTAGTGAGCCATGGTGGGCATAAGAAAAGTTGCATGTGAAACCCAGAGATATCGAGGGCTCATCTTGCCACAATAGTACTTTCAGAGCAGTGCTCCCAAGGCAGGACACTGTCAATAGGCAGGAGTCTTGCAAAGGATCGGGGTTAGAAGTGGCACACTGATACGAGGTTGAGAGCTGACGGTGCTAGAGTCAGACATGATGGTAGCTATGGCACAAGCCTGCAATCCCTTTGTGCGGGTGCAAGGAGATGAAGTCCAAAGATGCATGCTGCTGGAAGAGCAGAGTCAGGCATCATCTCTACACGCTGCAGGATTTATTTGCCGTTCAGGATTTACAGTCATCTCTGACAATTGCTTCTTGCAGCCGCAAAACCAAGTACATCCTACACTGAAGCACAGCAATAACAAGATTTGAATGTCATTAGGGGCTGCTCCTACACATCTTGTATTAAAGCAGCTAAGTGTTTAACCCATGAATAGAGCTCCTATTATCTTTGCTTTTGAAACCTCAGTATAGATCACTTAACCACTCTGCAAGAAATCCCATGAGAGACCACAGCAGCAGGGAACAAAGAAAAGTGAAAAGGAATGTATCTGCTAGAGCTTCTTAACCACATCTTTTATATGAGCACAGAGTCAACTTGAATATTACTCCTAATATAGATTAACCTAAGACAGATTTCTCCAGAACATGACGCTATGAGAGACTTTGGTCAGATAACTGGCAGAGCTTTTTTTTTTTTCATCGTGTGCAGCACAAAGGAGAGACTAATGATGAAATACATAATGCTGCCTCATTCCTAACGTGGGACTTTTTTTTAAAAAAAAAAAAAAAAGTTAGATCCAATTTGTGTTTTCCATCTGTGCTCAGGTAAATCCGAGTCAGAGATGATAATCCATTTCACTGTAGTTTATCTAGAAAATTGAGCTATCAAATAGTGGGTTCGGTTTCAGGCAAGGTTGTGGCCATTTGAGATGTTTCAGTATTGTATATGGTTAGATCAGAGTCTCTTCCACAGCTGTGTAAATCTGGTGGTGTGGGGTTGAAGAGGTAATAGAAGCATGAGATCTACCCGTATAAAACTGATTGAGAAGAAACTAGTCTATCTGCTGACTAACAAGCAAATTACCTGATTCACTGAAATATATTTTGTAAATACTAAATGGTCATTAACAAATAGCACAGGTTTTAAGTTATATTTTTATGCTTAAAAAAAAGAAAGTCAAGTTCACAGCACATTAAACAAATCTTTGTTTAATCACAGGGAAGTTATGTACTAAAAATGGGGAAAAAGTCTTTTTTTTTTTTTTTTTTTTTTCCCCCATCCCTTGACCAGTGACTTGAAGAGGCGCCTTCCTAAGAGAGACAGGGTCAGGCTCCAGCTTCACGTTCAGCATTCCCTCTGTGATTGCAAACAGTTAATTGTGATGATGGAAGGTGTGTGCACAGTGAGGTGAAGGAATTAAGGCTAGGAAATGCAATCAACCTATGCTACCAGTCAACAGCAATCTACTCTTTATGAGTGTATTTGCAACAATGTTTTAGCAATAGCTTTACAAATTAAATTTAGGGCTGTATATTAAAACAAACAGGCTTGCACATGCATGCATAAAATCTTGTGTTAAGAGCTGGCTATAGCTCGCTTCCCGGTGCAGCAACAGGGATCATGACCGTGCTGCGTACCAGCCTGCACAGAAATCAGGACACATCCAGTACTCTCTGCGTGATCTGATTATGGCCCAAATGAGCTCACTCTGGACATCACCCCAGAACTGGGCTACAGAAACACTTCTCTGTTGAAATGTGAGGGTGTTTACTGGTAGCCACATGAGTTACAAAAGCTCCTCTCTTAAACAAAGGCTTAGCAAGACTACCTAAGCGAAGAGGAACAGGGATGCTGACTTCCCCTCTGTTTTGCTCCTCTAAAGGTGTCTTAGGTAGGGCTGCAGTGGAGGAGAAATATATTTCTCCTCAGGCACATTGGATAAGCTTTTGGTGAGCAGGGCAGTTTTCCTAGAATGAACTTCCCACAGGCAATATTCTGGAATAAAAGCCACACTTCCTAGCGAACAGCAACATGAGAAATGTTCTTCAGGTAGGACCAGACTTTCAAAACCCTATGCAATTATTTTACAAATACCTCAAAAAAAAACTAAGAAATCACTGTTGGTCAGTGGCAACATTCAATTTGAAACCAGGTTCAGTTTCTGAATATTTTAAACTAATTTGTGTAGCATTGTTCTGTAAGGCATCAATTCAGCAAAGAGTGGAAGTACATGCTTTACTTGGAGCCCTTGCATATGCCACCCAATTCAATGGGATCACACGTCATTAAGTGCTTTTCTGGGCTGAAACCTAATTCTTTGAGTTTACAAGAATTTCTGGATGCTTATTCGGGTCATAAAAGAGCTAAAATATTTTACTGTAATAGTTCTTCAGGAAAAGAAAAACCTAACCAAAATCTTTGCTTTCACTGACCATCGGGAAAAATGCCCCACTATTACATGAGATAGAGTATTAGAATCTATTGTAGGGCAAAAGAGCGCCTTATATTGTATCAGTCACCTGACTTAGTATTTGGATTGTGTTGAATTAGACCACTTATGTGTTGTCAACATTTGTTGCCTGGTTTACAATTAATCAGAAATAAACATCACCATAACTGAACATTTTATTTGATCTTAAAGGTGGCTTGCACATTATATGCAAGTAACTTGTTACATGAACTTCCTGAATATTTTACACTGTGATGTAGTGTCAAAGATTTAGAGACTACAGGAGTAGGTTTGACTTGTTTTATGAGCACTGTGTAATCACTGTAGGGCCTACTTACTTATTTTCCCTTTCACTGAATATTTAGTTCTTCTCCAAATCTTCTCTGCCTTTACAAGAGAGGTAACACTTATTAATGTCACTCCTGGAGGAAAATATTGCAAATTAAATTCTGTCCCCTGATCTGTATTCTGTGAGCCAAGGTGTTTACTCACAGCATCTATTTGTCTATTCAAAAATGCCTGTGTGTGTGTCTGAATTTTGCACATGTAAATATTTACATATTTGAGTAATTCTGTGATACAGGACTTGCATTACACACCTGGGGTGGGTGATGGGGGAATGCATTAGGAATTCTTACGCAGAAAAGTGGATGTTTCCTGCACTTCATGTCACTGCCAGAAGAATTCTCCTGCGTGACAAACACTTCCTGGCTTCCCACAGCAGATCGTTCTCCAGTCAAACAAGTTGTCAGGCATGGACCATAACCAAAACTTGAAATAGGTGGAAGGAACCTGTAATTTCAGCACTGGGTTGTCATGGCAGGAACTAGCACTGTCCAAAAGGTAGAACTATGGATAAAAGTTCTCTCTTATCAGACAGACCTAAAGGAAGTAGAAGCAGCAAGACTTAGTACCTCATGTGTAATCTTCCTCACTGAGACCACAGATGGAGCAAGCCACCACCTTCAGTGAGCAGCCCCTGATGAAGAGTCATTGCAGCTGTAGTGCTGTGAGATAAATGCCCGTTTTCACAACTGACAGAGCCACGATGAAGGACACCAAACCACTCCTCCTTATAGCGGGTTACAACAGTAGGTGCTGTAACATGGCACAACTTGGCCGTCTCTGTATGTACATGACTGACTTGTGCAGCTTCAGGCACGCAAACCAGCAAACAAGCCTCTGATTACGTGTGTGCAAGTGGTCGCTACTTAAGCATAGTCAGAAGTGGTCAGTGGCATGGCTCTGAAAATCAGAGGCAGCCGGTATGTTCTGGACAAGGCTGCTGATGTGGATACATTGGTTTACCAGCTTTTCTTCCTCCCAGTCCGGAAGTTCTTCAAAGCACCACGAGGCCAAAACCATACGGATGTAGAAGATTATTTAAAGATCCTCCTCCTGTCTTCTACTACAAAACTGCTGTAAGCTAGCTTGCTCATGAGTATTTTCCTCTGGGTCCTTAGTCTACAAAGGGCTTCAAGAACATGCCTTCTTGTCTTGCAAAGAAGTAGACTTGTTCCCTATGGTAATATATTTTCCAGATTCTGAATGAATCTCACATCTCCTGCTCCTTTTATTTCTTTGTGATGGAGATCTGGAGCATAGACAAAAGTAGGTGCTAGAAACACTAAAAAAACAAGTAATTCTCAAAGATGGTAAAGGAGGTCTCATCTTGACAAAAATCTTCCCAGGTTTATGTTTAAGTGTTTACAATATGTGCCCTATTCTACCAATTCAGAACCTATTAAAATGAGAAATCACATAGCATAAGACTCACTCATCTTTACATACATTGGACCTTACTCCACCAAAGGCTGGATTTCTCTTGGGGCACATCTAATGTCTTGTCTGAATAATTCCTCTTCTTGTACTACCCAATCTACAGCCAAGCCAGTTTTTGCATCCTCTTTTGTTAATGCTTGTCTAAATGTAGTGAAAGTAACGATATCAAACTTGTTTATTTAAATTTGTGTAGATGTCTTTGATTCGTACTATCCTTGATAAATCTGTGGTATTCACAGGGCAGTTTCAGAGGTCAGTGGAAACTACCGTGCTAACTCAGCTGTTAAGGGTGGCAGCAGGAGATGGAGTCTGCTTGTTGTGTTCCTCGGGTCCCAGAGCGAGGTAGCATGTTCTTAATGCTGTTTTTTTTTTTTTTTTTCTTTTTCCTGGGCAACTCAATCTAAAGGTTTGGAGAATTTGTGCAGAGGTTCAGCAAGATTTCACTCTCCGACAGGGGCATGCAGTAGCATTTTCCACCTAGCATGCAGGTTTCTGTGGGACTGCACAGCGTGGTCAGGGGACACAAGTGCGTCAGTGGCATGCAAATGAGCTGTTGCAGCTGCCAGTACTGGATGTGACATATATTGTAAAAAATGCTTCCTGATATTAAAGGTTGCATTAAATCAAGTACCAAAATACTGTCCTGGCTGCGAAGAGCAGATGCAGTATTTTTGTTAGATGTTAAACAAATAAACTAGTATCATGCCAGAAGCTTAAGAATGAAACTTTGTCTTTAAAATACTGTAGTTTTCAGTCTTAGGCAAAATGAGACAGTATTGGAATCTTCTTTTAAAAAAACTGTTTATTTTCTAATTATTCTTTTTGCAGCACAGGACAGTCTCAAACATGGAAAATGTTTCAGGTGAGTAGTGGAAGAAATCTTGTCTGCACATACGTTGCATTGGCATGGCATTGTAGTAGATGTCCCAAAATCTGTCTGTTGGTGTTTTGAAGAACTGATTAATCATGCAAACACAATCTCCAGTGTCATTCTACATGCAAAGTTCTCTTTCTTCTGCTTCCTTTTGATTTTCTTTTTGGGTACCACCTGTCTTTTTGCATTAAGTGGAAAGACACAAATAACTTTTTTTAAGAAAAAAGGCAAAACCCAGATTGAAAGCCCAAGCCAAAAAAAAAAAAAAAGCCAGTCCCTTCTGCAGTGCAACAAAGTGCAGTCTGCAACAGTCAATGGCTGATGCTAACTTAGATAAGCCAAAGTAGGTCACCTTCATGAGTCTTCCAGACTTTCCAACTTAGTAACTTAGAAGGATAATAATACAATTTTTAGTTAATGAGAGAACATCAGAAAAAGGAACTGCAGGAAGCTGTGAACTGCAATATCTCCTTATTGAAGGCAGAATGCCACATGGCAAGAACAGATGGATAATCCTTTCGTGATTATCCTGGACCACTGGCTGAAAGGAAAAAGCTGTCACAGCACTGAAGGCTGTATATAAAGTACATATACATGACATTTCCCCTCACTGGTAGTAAAAGGTTATATATGCTAAAGGATTACACAGAAAAGGGGACAATTTAGTGTGATGGTGACGGGAGTAATTCTTCCATTTTCCCTCCATTCCTGAAGTGGAGCATATGCCAAGGTCCTGAACTAAATACGTCTCTCACAAAGAAGATGTAATATATATTCCACATACATACTACATATTTTATATAAATTAAACATAGAAAATACCTGCTTTTCTTCCCTCTGACTGCAATTATCCAAAAAAAAAAAAAAAAAAAAAAGGATGATTTATGTTGCTAATTTAAGATATTGTTACTGGAACAAGATGTTGCTGTAACCAATTTGATTTCTGCATATATGTAGTGACATTGGAACTTGTGTTTCCAAATTGTTAAGAAGTGAAACAAGGCAGCAGCAGGTTAAAAACAGCTTCCTGGAATCTCAGGCTTTACAAGACCACCAGACCCAGAGGTGTTCTTTGCAGACACTGGTGATGATATCTCCATGGTCGTTAGCTCTGGCAGTGCATGCTAAGAGAGAACATGGCCTTTGTAACTCACTTGGCAAGGAGCTAGATGTAAAATGAGCACATAGACGTGAATCTTCAGGATTTGGTCATCTGTGAAGAGATATAATAATATTGACTGGTGCATCTACCTGAGTGGTCAAGAATGTAGATGTAAACCATAGAATGACCGGAGAATATAGTGTAAGGTGATGATGGTGCTGTGGTTTCAACAAAATCAAGACAGATTTCCTCTACTTCTAATGTATTGCAATATGTCAGGTTTTTTTGTTTGTTTGTTGTATTTGTTTTGTTGTTGTTCTCCTGAGCAGGCACTGAACTGTACCTTGAGAAGCGGAAATTTTTATCAGCCTCTCAAAAAGTAACTCCTTAACCTATTTTGCTTGTTCAGATTTGATGCATAGACCAGTAACACCAACCTCTCGAGGAAAAGGTTCTCCTCCATACACACAGTGCTTTACTGAAATGATAGGGGTGGTATGTTTTTCTTGTTAGTGACAGAAGTCGGGGTAGGAAGGGAGGAATGAAATTGCCACTTGAGGGAAGCATGCCCTCATCTCCAGGAGATATCTCTACTGTTACTGCAGATTAATTGTGGTACATGGCTCATGCTCATGGCTTATTTTGAGTATTTTCTGTTCCTAGGTGTTAAGATGTTTTGAAATCCTGGGGATATATACAAGTTTGCCAAATAGTCTAGATTCTTCAAAAATCTTGTTTTATAATAGAGTATATTAGGGACACTTGTCCTTAGAAAAATCAGTTCATTCCAGATATGCCTTTTCCCCCTTCACCATGATAACATATCTGCAATCTAAATTTTGATGCAACAGGGACATGTCTGTTTTTAAGAAAAATGCAAATCTTCACTCTGAAATAACTTAGTCTTTCACTGAATACAGAATGTGCTTCTAAACCATCTATGAGTCAGCCTGTGAGTTGGAGTTCAGATAAGCCGGTAGTGTTCATTCACCAGATGGACCATAAGCTCTTCAAAGTAGAGGAAAGGATATTGCTTATTAACACTGCTCTAAACTTCATTTATTTCCTTTGACATGATTCAATTTCAGACTCTGTTTATGTTGTAAATAGGAAGAAGGGTGTATTTTAATAACAGGATAGGTAGATCTAGATAAAAATGTTACTGGAACAGCATCTGGTTATTTATTTCTGTTACTCTGTGTAGCTCAGATTGACACCCATGTCCCCTCACATACACCCAAGCTGCATTATTATGCAGCTGTGAAGAGGTGAAAAATAGTTAAGCCAATTATCTGTTAGGATTTTACGGCAAATTAGCCAGGTCACATTAGTTTTCCTTGCTTAAAACATCACCTATTTGACTGCTAAGTGGAACCATGATAATACTTTTCTATTAAAAATCAAATCTATTTTCCCTCTTGTACTTTGTGCTAGATACTAATAGTCTCATGGAACATGAGCAACAGCAGAAATTTTCAGTGGTAACTCTCACAAATGTGCTCCATGTAGACAGATTAAGTCTTTTCTGATGCAACATAGCTCACTTGAGCTGCCATTATTCATGAATGTGATCATAGGACAAGTCCATTTTATGTTTTTAACTTTTCTGACATTTCTGATATGAGTTTATTCTTAGGATTTGTGAAGTTTAGTTTTTCCATTTTTTTTTTTTTCCATCTTCAAATTCTCAAGAATCTCCATCTTGCCTTTTTTACTTTCTAGTTTGAACCATTATAGCACAGGGAGAAAATAGTTGAATTATGCTGCTATTTACTTCTATTTGGCTGTTTTCTTTGGAAACAGAGGAAGGATGTTATGAGCAGTTAGCGGTCACTGGTCATAGTATGGTTTTAAAAATGAATGCTTTACCCCCTGCATTCTCCTATTTTACATAATCTCTGTAAATACAGGGGAGAGGAGGATGTTGTTGAAGAGGAAGCCTGCTCCCCTTCCTGCTCAGCACAGAAGCGTTGCCTGCTGGGGCTCCTATCCATACACTGAAGACTCAGAACTCTATGGCCTATAAATTAACGTGGTTTGGGGACAAACCTTTCCAGACATGCTTTTGGTAGCACACACACAGAACTGAGCATGCACAGCTACTCTTCACTGCCTTAATCAGTCACAGTGATTATATACAGAAATTAGGAAAATCCACAGATATTCTCCTGTATAAAAATTGCCTGAAAATCTCGGGGAAATTTTCCAGTAAAGATGGATCAAACTTTGGTCATAATTACCGCTGTGTTCCTTTTATAGTGAGCAGCATCACCCTGTGCTGAAATGTTGCCTGGCTGTCTGTGGTTTTATCGTCACGCATCATGACCTTCACCGGTGAGCTTGTCAGCCCAAGATTAACAGGAAGGAATCGGCTCTGCCGTCACACTGGAGAGCTACGGTAGGGGCGTGGAGAAAAAAAATGGAAATGAGTAGTGTTGCTAGTGGCTGTAACCAGGAAGGAGATTTATAACCCTCTGAGCAAAAGAGCTCCTGTTAAAAATCCTACTAGTTATGTGATGCTTCTGGGGAAGATCTTGAAGCAGCAGTGGGAACACAGAAATGGCCTGTTACTGTTTAATGAAGAGTCAGCGCCCCTGCACAGCACACAGCATCTCACGGAAACATGCACAGTTTGTACTTCAGGTGTCAAAGTTGATGGTGTTTTTCTTAGTCAGTCTGAACCTGTGTTCAGTAAATAGTTGAATTCTGCTTTTTTAGCACTTCTGTGGAATTATTTTCAATGTCTCCCATTTCAGAAAGAGGTGAAGAGGATCAGAATTGGGCCTTAAGGTCTAAAGCTCTTCAAAGCTCGTGGTGGTTCTGCTGAAGTTCTGCCTGTTCAAAGTCTGTCTGTTGTGGCTCCCTGAGTGCCTGCCCTCTCCAGGCCTGAGGGAAGGCTGCATGGGGCTGCCCCATGCCAAGACCTCAGCTCCTCTCGCTGCTTTTGAAAAGGTACACACTGTTAATCCCAAACTGAAGGCACTTCTGTCTGCTATTTATCAGCAATTTACTTAAGTGCATTTACAATGCAGTTATTTGATGATTTTGAATAAAATTATCCATTAATATTCAAGCTCTGTAGACTGCCACATCAAAAGTATTTGAGAATACTTTGAATTTCTGTAGTTTTTTGTTCAAGCAATTCACTTTGCTGTGCCATGTGACCAGCAAATCTGATGTGTGTGCAACTGGTGCAAAGTCTGGCACTGCCAAAATTCATTATCATGAGATCTCTGCCCATAAAGAGCAGTTCGCCATCACTACAGATGGCAAAAATGGACACTGTCCCATGGCACAAACTGGAGGTGAGCTGGACAATGGCCAGCCTTCACACGATGACGGGTTTTTGTGCTGTCTTACCTGCAAGTTACTAACAGCGTGTTTTGACCTCTTCATTTAGAGATACCTTGAAGTCAAAGATGACTCTGACTGCGACCCTCTTGAAAACCGTGTTGTATTTGGGCCTGATTCAGAACTTGCTGCTCTGTGAATGAGGAGTTACAGCACTGGCATCGAGGGTTTCACACCAGGACAGAGCACCACAAAGTGAGTAAGTACCCAGCAGTGCCAATGGCAGGTGCAGGACCACAGGGCCCAGAACTGCCAGGCACAGAGCAATACCTTGCCAGTCTTTTTAAAGATGCCATTTCCCATTGGAGACTCAAAAACCACATGTTAAGAACAATAGATTATTTATTCTTAAATGTCATACAACTGTCTGATAATGAGACTTAACAATCTCTTAGAAAGTAATTGTAACATTGGTAAGTCTTTGTCCAACTGTGCACAACTGTGCAAAGCCAAGTGCTGGAGCAATGCTTCTTGCTTCTAACCTGCCACATGCTTCATCCTCTTCTGTAACACTGTGACAAAAGACGCAGCCTGGGAAGCTATCTGTAGCCTCACTGGATTGTGAGGAATATTCCCTTAATACAGGATGCCTCTGAATCTTAATACTTGTCTCATGAATCTTCAGATTAGAAACTGAAGTACTTCCAATGTGAGTAAACTCCTTATGGTCTGCGCAAAATTTACTTTTCTACCATTTAGGGGAAGAAAAAAAAAAAAAGCAATTGTCTTTATCAGAAGATACTATTTTTCACCTTTGGATTTGGTGTGTAAAGCAGAACGGGGCTTACAGAAGGAGGCACTGTGCGGGCAGATTAGAAAAGTCCGTGCTTCACTGCCATCATCAGATAATGAGATCTCTCCGATTAGAAGCCAATACCCGTGCGGGAGGAGAAGGGAGCAGCAGGAATCCCTTCAGAGCAGGTCTTGTGCCAGCGAGCAGTCCCTTACCGACACGGCCGGGCTGAGGGGGTCGCACCTCGCCCTTCTCACCGACCCCTCCGCTTCACGGAAGGGAAGCGAAATTACGGGGACCACCCTTGCTGGGTTGGAAAGACCCAAATCCAGCGGGGCAGTGCCGTGCCGGGGGGGCAGAAGCCCCGGCCCCGGCCCCGTCCCGCTCGGGCGTCGCCGCCCGCCAGGTGCCGCCCCGCCGCCGTCCCTCAGAAGATGGCAGCCGCCCGCCCGCCCGCCCGCCCCGCCCCGCTCCTCCCCGGCCCCTTCCCCTCAGGCAGGGCCGGGGCTCGCCCGCCGGCAGCCCCCCGCCCCTCGCGGCCGCTCCTCCTCCTCCCCACCGCAGCCTCCCGCCGCCCTCCTTCCTCTCCCTCCTCCACCCCCGCTCCGGGGCTCGCCCCGGCCGCGGGCCGCCCCGGCTCCCCCCCCCCCCGCCTTTCTCTCCCCTCTCCCCGCCGCCTCCCGCGGCGCACACCTCCGCCTTCCTCCCCCTTCCTCCTCCTTCCTCCTCCTCCCGCTGCTGACGTGTGGCGCTGCCCGGCTGAAAACTCGGCGCCGCGGCGGATGCGGCGGCTCTCGGCAGCGCGGCGGCGGCGAAGATGGTGGCGGCTCCGTGCGCCCGGCGGCTGGCGCGGCGCTCCCGCTCGGCGCTGGTGGCGGCGCTCACCGTGCTGCTGCTGCAGACCCTCCTCGTCTGGAATTTCACCTCCCTCGACGCCGGCGAGGAGCAGCAGCGCGGAGGGGCCGGCCGAGAGAAAAGAGACCGCGGCGGTGCCGCCGGCGGCGAGAACCGGGAGCACCCGCAGCGCCGCGGAGCCGGCGCCCTGCACGGCAAGGCCATGGTAGGTGCGGGCAGGGTGGCCCGGGGCGCTCCGTGCTGAGGGGGCTCCGTGCCGGGGGTCGCCGCCCGCCCCGCAGGTGCCGCCGAGTCCCGGCCTCGCCGCCGGGCAGCGGCTGTGCCCCCCGCGGAGCCCCTCGCAGCCCCTCGCCCTCGCGGCTCGGCTCCTCCGGGTCTCCCCCCCGCGGCTTCGTCGCCCCCCGGAGCTCCCGGGCTCGGCTCCGGCGCGGTTCAGCGATGGGAGAGCTCGGGGGATGCTGCAGGCGCTGCCCTCGCTCCTCAGCGCGTCTCGTTTCGCGCTCGTGCGAACTCCCCGGGTTGTTGCTGAAATCCTCGGGGCCTGGGCACGCAGGGGGCCTGCCCGCCTCCCCCGGTGGTCCCCGGCTCCGGCCGGGTGGAAGGAGCCGAGTGGTGCTGAGCGCGGCCGGCGTGAAGCCCAGCACACGCCTTGGTGCCTGCCCTTCGCTCGGGAGAAGCTGCCTTTGCTTCCCTTGCAGCTCTTTCACAGGGAGGCTCAGGTTAAGTAAGTTTGGTGTTGTCCCTTAAAGTATGCACACGTTTTCATCTTTTTACATCTTGAGAGAGAAAGCAGGGGCTGGGGTCAGTGATGGCTTTGTCCCTGGAATGACCAGGGCAAGGTGCTGGGAGCCGCATCCGAGCTCATGGGCTCTGTCCCCAGCACACAGGGCAACTTCTCAGAAAGGCAGCACGTACCTGCACTGTGTGTGCAGGGCCTCGTGTGTGTTCGAGATGGGAAATTTAAGACCCTGGCTCCCTGAATTCAGATTTTGTCTCTGTGCATCACCTTATGTTGGTGCTTACTGTGATCGTGAGCAAACTATTCAAACTGCACGATTTTCCTCCAGCACTGGTATCTGTCTTTTCTGGGTAGCCTTTCATTTGTTCATCTTCCTTTCATTCTCCTTGAGCATTTTTCCTTCTGGGTCTCTCCGTGTGGGTTAATGAAGGCCGGGCTGTGGCGGGGGTTTAGTACCGGCGCTGGCTGCTCGTCTGCAGCCCAGCACCTGACAACTCGGGGCTCTTTAGGAAATCCTCCTCTTCCATGGGCTCCGTGACACATCAGGACGTGCACTGCTTGCAGCTGTCCTACAAACGCCCTGGCCCTGTGGCTGGTTTGCGCCCGGTGCGCTGGGCTGGGCGCTGCGCTCGGAGCTGAGCGCGTCGGCTAATGCTTTCCGTGCCGCGGCCGGAGGATGCGACCGGTTGGATGCTGGCAGCTGTGAATCACTGCTTGGTGCACACAGATTCGAGCAAAGACCTAAAGATGGAGCACTGGGGCTCCTAGTAGAAAACGTGTCTTAAAACGCACACCGGCTGTACCAGCTTTCCCCTCGCAGGGAGACACCGGGTGTCCCACAGCTGGCGTTGCTGTAAAGAACCGTGCCCAGGGTGAGCCCTTTGTCCAGGTGATTGGGCAACGTGTCTTCAGGATGACCTTATGGCACTTGTGGCTTTGCCTAACCTGCTGGGAAGCAGCTGCTGCCCTTAAACTACTTGATCAGTACCTAAAAGCCCACGCTTAAACACCTAGTGATCAGTTACGGTGTGAGGCAATTTCTGCACAAACGGCCAGGTGGCTCACTGAAGGTTCAGCTCCCAGGTACTCCTGACACGCAGACAGCATTGGTCTAACCCTGCATATGCTGTCTGTCTCAGAGGCAGGCCCAATTCTGATTTCAGACTCATTTCACGAGGAAAATCTCTGTTTAATGGAATTACATGATACAGAATCAGTGTGAAAGAAGATTTTTTTTTCCTTCTTCCTGCTGCTTTGTTTCCACATTAAAATTTAATTTAATGTAATGCCCAAGCAAAGTTGCTATCCTTTTCAACCTAAGGTTCCCATAGTTCGTGTATAGCAAATTGTTTTGCAACACTTGGAGGAGCTGGCTGGGGCGAGCACAGTATTGCCTTTGTATCCAGATGTCGTTGGGTTAAGCATGCCTAAGAGCCTCTCCAAGTGTTTTCAGATTTCTCTCTTGCATTTCAACCAAAAAAAGAATATTAATTTTAATGTTTCTTTTGTCTGGTAACGGAGTGGTGTGTTTTAAAATATCTTTGGGGAGTATTTTCTGAATAGGCTGCTAAGTGTTTGTCTGAGACCTACTGTTTGGTCACTGTTCTCAGTCTAAGGAAAGCCTGTACCCTGGAGGAGCCTGGCTAGCTGCTTCTACAGGAGCCTTTATGCTAAATAAAGCTACGCAAACCAGATCTCCCAAACTTTGTGGGAGAGAGCTCTTCTTAAGCCCATGTCTGAAAGTTGCCATGTGAGGTTATGTGTTTTTTTCATTTATTTTTGTCTCTGACCTACATACAGGACTAAAATTGTGGTACATGTTACTGAGTCAGACATAAGTAGTGCAAGGATTTGGTCATTTGTGTCTGTGGGAAAAGAAACATCACTCTTTGAACCAAGTGTTTAAGAAGCATTCAGATTTTTATTAAATGCTGTCAGATGCCTGTAATAAGCCATTTCATTTGAAAAATAGAATAACATTGTACTGTTGGGAAAACAAACAAATTGCCGCTGTACCTGTGCCTTATTGAATATGAGTTGTCACGTTGGCAGGAAGAAACATTTCAAATTGAGCTCTTTTGCAACTGAAAACATTTACTGTGCTGGATCCCCTGGCCAGCTGCATCTGGAGCTTTCATTAGTCATAAGCAGTTTCCTGCGGTTGTTCGCGTTTAATTAACCCAAGTTATAGATATCTGTAAAGAAGCATGAATTGTATCAGTAGCAGTGACTTCAGTGGGTGCTTGCAGCCGTGTGTGATTTTTACAGCTATTAGGCACCCTTTGCACAAGCTTTATTTGTTCTGCAGAGCTCAAGCATTACAAGCAAGAATTAAACAACAGCATTCTGTGAAAATACTCTACGCATGCTGCTCGGTCTCAGGATCTTTTCGTGCAGCCTGTTAGGGGTGGTGGGAGAGTCTTGTCAGTGGGAGCTCTGCGCTGGGAGCCTGAAGGAAAGGAGGAGGAATGCAAATCCCTGCTCCGGGGCTGCTGGTGACGAGAGGGAGGTGACAGCAGAGCATCTGCCGGAGCCTTGGCTCGTGCCGCAAGGCAGCCGTGTGTGTGGGGCTGTGCTTGCTCGCCCAGCTGCGGCCTCTGCCCTAGGATCCTTCGGTGGAGGCGGCGGCTGGGGCCACGTACCTGCTCCATGGTGCCTGGGCCCCGTGGCACCGCTGGGTTCCTGCTGCTCCTGCTCACCGCCAAGCTGAGCGGCAGCGCGTCGCTGCTTTGTCAGCCCCGTGAATTACAGCTGGTGCCTGCTGGTGTAGGATCGAAGCCTTGCTGTAGCCTGAAATGTTGGGTATTCCCTTTAGAGAAATGGCATGTTTCTCTCAGCGTGGAGCAGTCTAGGGCACCAAATGTAACTACTGATAGCTGGAAATATTCAGGAGTGGGAAATGCGAAGAGAAAGCGTGCCTGGGGACAGCGAGGGTTACCTGCTCCAACTCCAACCAAAGCTGAGCTGTGGAGGGCAGTGCTGAGGATCTGGTGCCTCTCCCTCTCGTTTTCTTTTCTGCAGGGGGAAACGTGGTGGTGGCTCTGCTGGGGCTGTGGAGCATTAGGCTGGCTGTATTGCTGCTCTGTGGCTCGGTCAGGTGAATGGGCTCAAGCAGGTGCTCGGGTGCAGTCCTGCACAGCCTCAGGACTGGAGCCTTGCTGCGAGGTCTCGTGTGGAGTTGCACATAAGCATTAAGTGACTTGTTAAGCTCCAGAGAATGAAAGAGACTTTGCGGAAGGAAAAAGAAGTGATTTCACCCCTAACTTAGCGTGTTTGCTGACATCAGTGAGTAGGTTCCATACGATACGTCACAGCCAGGTGGCACCTACCTGAACCTCTTCCCCTGTTGATGCAGACGTGCAGCCTCGCTCATTTCAGCTCTGAATGCAACAAATGGGAAGGGTTTGGAAGTGTCCAGACCTAAAAGGCGCAGGGAAGCTTAATGCCAGCTAATGACTTCTGTGTGAGCCTTTGGTCTGGTGTGCATCAGGCTCTGGAGCCCAGGTCCTTGCTGGTTGCAGCACACCTGTGGGTGTCAGTGGAATGGCTGAGCTGAGGCACCTTTGGGTGACTAAAATTCATGGCATCGAGCTACCAGGGGGCTGAACGTGATGCATGTTCTAGAGAATGGGTCTGTCGTGCTGACTTGGCCATTAAGGACAGTTTTGCTTGTTACCAGGAGCTTCATCACCCGGCACTCCGACTTTAATAACAATGGAAAAGGAGAATGGAGACAGCTAATTATTTTGTAATGGGAAGTGGGGGGAAGGATACATCTGGAGCTGGAAGCCGCATAATGATTTTTACAAAGTCTTGGCACTTAACAAGGCACATTTTAATGCAACAAATCTTTTCGGTAGCAGAGAACTAATATTTGCATTATTTAAGAAGAGTGTTAGAACCAAATTAGATTGATGGACTCCTGCAGCAGTTACCTCATTAAGCATCTTTTCTTTGGGGATGTGGGAAGGTATTATGTGAAGTGGATCTGTGTTAATTGGTTATGCCATCTGAAGTCTTTTTCAGGCCACTGGTGTGTGTTTTGTTGCTTTTTTCCTTTAATTCCTTACTGTATGATGGGTTTTTGCAGATGTTCTCTTTGAGGTAGAGGCATATTCATTCTCTTTTTTTTAAGCAAGAGAAGACCAGCTGTTGTACAGGAGACATACAAATTCCATTTACTTACTGTCAGGTATTGCAAAATGGTTACTCTTTAGTATAAAAGGCTCTCATTATCTGCCACATCTCTCAACTGTCTTGAGAATTATTTTTCAAAATATTTTTCCCTTCTGTATTGAAAGTCCATGATATGTGCTACAGCATCTTATTAGTGCTTGATGAAGAGACAGGAGTACAATGAAAGCAAGAAATCAGCTTAATTTGCAAGAATAGTCAAGTTATATAACGTCAAGGATTAATTTTAATCAAATACTTCCTGATTTTACTTTACGGTGTTAAGATTAGGTCTGGCACTTGCATGGATTCAACAAGAGCTTTTCCACTGACTCTGTGTGGGATCAAACACTGCATTTTTTCTTCTGATCTAGGCTGATGGGTGTCTCATTCTGGCAGGTGCAGGAGCAGAGCAGGGTGCTGGCGTGCTAGCTGGTGTAGGTACCAATGAGAAAGCCACTGCTTGTGTGCTGAGTTTCATTCTTCCCTGCTCCAGCCTCCTTGTAAATAATGTGCGTGAAATGCATTTCAGGTGTAAAACTCACTATTTAAACTGCCACGGTGCCAGGTTTGGGCTTGAATTAGTGCAGCACACAATAGGTGTAGCACTTCAAAGTGTTTGAGTGTGGTGTTTAGAGTTGGAAGCCCAGTGCTGTTGTTCTCACCAGCTGTGTGCCGCTGAGGCTGTGCTGCAGAGCCCGTGTTGGCCAGGAGGGCTCTGCCTCTGAGCCCTGGTGCAGCCTCCTCTCAGTAACCTCTGTAGCAAAGCCTTCTGAGCCCCTTAGCAAAAGCAGCCTCGAGTTTGGGGGTTTCTGGTTCTTGGGTGTCCGGGCTTAGTCCTCTTTGGTCTGGTAATTGTGCGTTGTTTTTTTTTCCCCCAGAGAAGCTGAGCACTGGCAAGCTCTGAGTTTGTCCCTTCCGTGTTTGGTGCCAGAGATCACAGCTGTCCCATTTTGAGCACTTAGGCTTGGGCTGAAGCTCACAAACACCAGGCTGCTAAATGAATGGAGAGAGATGAGTGCCTCCAGAAGGCAATTCAGCTCTCTGGAGACCATAATCTCTGTGAATGAGCCAGGGAGACCGCGGCAGTTCTGCTGAGAGTGCTGCCGTGCCATGCAGGAGGCCATCCCTTCCCATACCAGATCTGCTGCTTCTGCTCCCCAGTCTGCAACACATGTTTAACTTCCCATTTTTCACGGAAGTGTCGTGGGTTTGAAGTAATCGGTCCTCATGAAATAGTCCAAGATGTTCAGCAAAGAATGGGACCAGCTCGTCAGCTGCCGTGTGTTGGCATGGCTCCGCTGAAGTCAGCGCACCAGCTGAGGATTCTGGACCCACAAATGTAATTATCATTGTAATAATAGCGTCAAACAAGTAATCATTATTTTTACTCTCTCTTTTCATTTCAAAATGAGAAAATGATTTCCTCTTGGATCAGTGAAAGTAATTTACATTAGGCACAATAATGGTCTACATGGAAATATAATTATTATTCATTTGTATGGCACCATCTGGGCACTAGAAGCTTTACAGACGCATGTGAGGAAAGGTCCCTGCCTGGAGGAGCTTACAAGCTGACTAGTAAGTACAACCAATAACGCTTAAAACGAGTCCTGGGTGTCACTTCTGAAGTCCTGCCATCACCTACCTGCTCAGCACGGGGCTTCATGAGCCCTGACTCAGTGATTTCCACTTGCTTCCTCTCTGATTGGCATTAGGCAGCATAAGGGCAGGAGGAGTCAGAGGACTGATCTGGGGGGATGAAACGGAGAACAAAGTCAGCCAGAGATTAGAATTATGCATCGGCTGCCCAGCTGTGGCCAGGCAGGTAAAGCAGATTTCCAGGCTTTGAAGCACAAGATTGTCATTGCCCTCTGACTGCTGTGGCGTTACTCCCCAGCTTTGCATTAGACAGAGGGCTGGATGCTTTCAGAAGCTTCAGTGTGGTCCAGAAGTGAAGAGAGAAGGCTCTGTAACCTGGTGGATGTAAGAATTGAGCAACAAGTGATGTTGCCTTAATTTGTATGTGGTGCAACCTTGTTGAGTTAATTCTTGAGTGTGAGGTACCAAAAGGGTCAGCACAGGACACTTAAAGCACCTGACTCCTTATTTTTAGAGATGATTAGAGGATTTCTCCAAGGGACCAGCTATTTATAGTGTGCCTGTAATTGCCTTTTTTTTTGTGGCAATGAAATTAAACTTCACAATAAATTAGTATCAGTTTAGTATTTAAAAAAAAGCTAAAAAAAGCTCTTCATACTAGAGCGTGGCTGACTCTGAGGTCAGATCTTGAATGCTTCCCACATATTTTGTTTTCACACTGCTGCCTGCAGTGCTGTTCAGTTATATTATTAGAGGGTATTAGTAAGCGGAATGTTTATTTAAAACAATTCTACAAAGCTGAATGAGACTGCAAAGTTCAATTTAACTTGGATTTGGTTGGATGAGTCATGGGCACTCTTACTTCATACTGCAGCCTCTGCTTGTCCTTCAGCTGTACGTTTTGGTTCAGTTGGGTTGATGCAGTCTGAGTATTTTTCTCACAGTTGATGGTATTCACTGACTTTTCGTAATGCTGAGTCTTGGATTTCATGCTCTCTGAATTTCTGAATGGTCTCTGGTTTTGTTCTTAACTCAGCCTGTTTGTAGGTAGCTTTGTTCTTTATAATTGCATTCCTTGATTGAGGAGGATGTACGGCTCAGTTAAAACACGGTGGTTTTCTTCAAGAAAAAGCAATGAAGGTCGTGACTGTATTGACTACAGGGAAGTGAGTTCCCTGAAATTACATCCAGCTCATTGACCCTTACTTGAGAAATGAACAGACAAACCTGAAAAATTGACATTTCCATGGCAAGCTCTCTTCTTGTGAGAAATGAGCAAGCTCGTGTCGTGGGTGCAAGCATGCTGCTTTTGTCTTGTGTCCTGCTGCAGAAGGTGCCAGGATGACTGCTCAATGCAGAGCCCTGTGGCTGCTGGGCTGTTGGTTACCGTGTTAATCGAGGAATCTTTTTCCTCAGCCTGGCAGAGTACCTGGAGCTGTAACTAGCTAAATGGCCATCTGCTAATTATTTAAATTTGCATTTAACTGAAAGTTTAAATTGAGCTGCTGTGTGGAGGTGGCGTGTTACTGGGGAGCTGCATCTGGGTCATCTTGAACAGGCACGTGAAGAGAAAAGAAGCGGTCAGCAAGCTAGGATGTACTGAGGGTATCTGCTGCTGGCATGAAAAATAGCCACCTGGTGCCTGCAGAGGTCCGGATCTGGGAAGGTGGAGGTAAATGTGCACGTAGGCCCCTAATTGCATTGACTTGGATGCCTCCGGGCTTGCTTACACACACATAACTTTCCATGGGTGCCCGACACAGCTGTTAAGTACACAAACAGGGTTTCAGGTGGCTACCTCAAGGCACCTCAGTTCAGCAGCGTGGCCGATTATGTGTAAAAGCCAAGCAAACAAGCTGAAGAGGAGTCAGTGTAGTAAACAAAGCTGTTAGTGTGTGTACCAGCAGAGCAATAACACTGCGCAGCGCCTGTGCCTTAAATTGCTTACGTTTTGGCATTCGCTTGGATTGAGTTTAGTCACTCAGCTGCATAAATAGAAACTTTGAGGTGCTGTCGGCTCCAGGCGTACACGGAGCGGTACATCAGCAGCGAACTGGCTGCTCCTTCTTGGCACTCCTACAGGAAGAGACATGCGAGCCTTCAGCGTAGTATTTTGATAAGTCACTGGTTCTTATTAAAATAATAATTATGACGGTAATTATAACCGTAGCTGGCTCTCAGGCGGAGCTGCTGAGTGGAGGGAGAGGGGAGCAGGGTTGTGAAATGCTCTGAGAATAGCTCAAATCCTGCCCCTTCGGCTCCTGCACGGTGCGTGTTGGTGGGGCGCTGCCGGTCTCAGCCTCGTTCTCTGACCCAGCTCCTCAGAGCAGTTGAGGTGTTGGTGCCTTACAGCATTGCTGCCGTACAGTGCCGTGATCAGCTTGTGTTAGCACCGCCTGGTTTGTGGAGTCTTCATAGCGAGAGCAGGGCTTCGTGCTCCAAAATGCCCGGGTCAGGCCCTGGTAGTGTCGTGACCGGAGGGAAGGATCTGTTAGCAGGTAGTGCTGGGGCTGTGATGGTGCTGCCCCGAGCCTCTCTAATCCGATTCCCTGTTAAACGCTTACACCAGCCAGGCTGCCACCGCCTGACCTCCTGTGCCGAGTGGCTGCAAGTGATTAACGACTATTTATTAGAAAAAGACAGTCTCAAATCTGCTCATTTTCCAGACTGTAGGCAGAGATGTCCTGCCCCCCAGATATAAAATATGATATTTTTCTGTTTTGTTTCTTTTGAAGTTGATTTTCTCATCCCTAGACACTTAAGGAAAGCAAACAGCATTGCTCCTTGACTGGTGCTCTTGTGTGGAGCTGCAGCGGGAACCTGGAGCGTGCAAGTGCTGGGATTTGCTCCCCTCACTGGGGCTTTGGCCACGTGTCTGATGTAATGAGCAGAAGGAGAGCTCTGGTTTTAGGTTGTAAGACAAGCTTCTGTGTTCAGAAAGTAACAGCTATAAAGCTCTGTGGGACCTCTGGGAGCATGTGTTTAGGTTTATCCAATTTTTAAACTAATTTATCATGCTTTCAGAGCACAGGAATTTTCTGGAAGTCCATTTCATAATGAGCCATCCTTTTGTGGGGTAATTGATACAGGGAAAGGCTCCCATACAGGTTTCCATAGCCCAGGACTTTGGATCTGGACTTGCTGTGGGATCCATGGGCTTTTGCACATGTTCTACGCGTCAGAATTTTACCCAGATGTATTTTATGTGAAATTGCGAGCTTTGTCCTTATATGGACAAATATTCAAGCAAAAAATATTTCACAGGAGTTTAAACAAGTTTGACACAGTTATGTAAAAATCTAGCCTTAGACTTTACCCCTCTGATGTGTATTCGTTGCTTCAGGCTAAGGTAAGCCTGCTAATTGTAGCAGCAGTGAGTTTGTGTCGAGCAGGTAAAGCAGTTCTTCCTGGGCCATTTTAGTACCATCGCTGATCTGTCGGAACGAGCAGCTATCTGAGGCTGTCCAAAAGTTATCACTAGGATATTTATTTTTGTAGTTGAAGCCCTTTAGGGGATTTTCACTTTTTAGTTGAGGATGTAAGCTTGGAGGTGAATTCTTGAAGCGATTCTTGTATCAAGGCCTTGCTCATGAATGAGTGTAACTGGGGAGGAAGTGAAGTCTTGCAGGTCGAAGGGCTCTTGGAGGGCTGTGTGTTCGGACAGCCTGGCCATCTCAACCTGTAGAGACTTTGGTTGCTCTTCAGTTGTCACCGAGTTTGTAGTGAGTGCTGTGGTCACTTTCAGTTTGTGGAGTGTAGGACTTGGATAAGTGGAAGGAAGCCCTCGAATTTTGTGGTGTCCTGGATTTAATCTAACTTCTGGGTTCTGTTTCCAGTTGAGTTACAAGACCTAAGCAGACTCGGATCTGAACCCTGGCACCGAAACAAACTTTGTTTGGTGGTTGAAGCCACCTGCAGCCAGGGAGCAAGGTAGTGTTTGTTTTGCTTAGCAGCAAACTTTTATGTTGTAATCTTGCCATCATCATGGGTACTTACTTCCTCCTGCCTCAGCATTTCTCTCTTATTTCTGGGGCTTTTCTCAGTGGTGGCAGAGGTGGCTCAAGGCTCAGTGTGAAGGTGTTGGGAGTTAGAGCACTGACCTTGGTAGCTCAGCGTGGGCTGTGTTGATCACATCGTTGCTTAGGAAGCAGGTTAACGTAATTGGAAATGAAGTACTGCAGGTCTCAGTTAGCTGCTTGGTAAACAGTAGCTCCTTTATGGAAGGATGTTTCTCCATTGAATGACTTTGTGTGTTTTAACTTGCCTTGCCTGCTGCCTTTGAGCTGTCACTGTCCTGGCTTAGTTGCCCAGTGCGGCTGCTTCCTGTTTGCTGCCAGGGCCACCCCTGCAGCCTTGGTGTGTCCCCAAATGTTTGCACCTGGTGCTATGGCTGGGCTGGGGGAGATGCTGCAGTGGTTTGAAAAATCTCCTTAGTAAGGTGGTGGTTAAGGTTTTTTCTGCATTTACTGGGGTAAAATGTACTGAGGGCTTGACACTGCCGCTCTTACATCAGCAGCGACTTGCATGCCTGTGTACCTGCACTCCAGTGTGGTCAAGTATTTGGGAGTCTTGGTGCCAACAAAGACAAGCAAGAGTTGTCCATTTAGGTGATTGGTTGGGATTTTCCAGATCAACTATCGCTTGGCAATATTTTGCTTTGCAGTAACCAGTTTAAATGAGCCTAGGACTTGACAGGTCAACTCTTGGAGCAAGTTTGGGCTCTTCTGATAGCCAGGTGCTTCTGTAAATCTTCACTTTGCTGTTCAGTGTTGGTTCAGACCTCGGTTGTTACCCTGTGTAAGCATGATGTGTGAGAGGTGGTTGGACAGGACTCATTTTGGGACACCTATACCAAATGAATTTCAGCTTTTTCAGCATATGTATGTTTGCTGTAGGTTGAAGACAGAGGTCTGTAAGAGGTTGAGTGATACAGTGCACTGAGAGTAAGCTGTGGTTCTGCAGAGCCACTGGCTCTGCTAGGAGCTGGAGGGCAGAGTGATGTGAAATGATGAAAGAATAGTCATATGAATGTCATCATGGTAGGGTTTTTATGTAGTTTTTGTATGTTCATTTAAGTTGTTGGACTCAAATGCATTTTAAAACAAAGGTTTTTCTGTTGTCCTAAAGTGTTCTGGAACACTAAAAAAAAAAAATGTATTTGGTAGAAACTCTTCTTTATGTGAGTTTTATAAATACTGGTTCTGTAAAAGCCTAAAACCAATCTGAAGTGACTGTGTTAGGCAGTAACTGAAAATCCAAATAACATACCAAATTCTTTCAGTTTTCCATTCCTTACCTGCTGTGTTCTGAGCAGAGGCTGACCGCCACAAAAGAGACCTGGCTGGGAAGGGATGGCTGGGAGTCCCTGCCTGTTCCTGCTGGCTGCAGTGGAATTCCTTAACAATTGTTTTCTGTTTTTACTATTTTTTAGGAGTGCTGAAACTTGTAATTCAGGATTCTTGAAGGCCTCTAGTATTCTGCTGGCCTTGCTGGGTCTCTTTCTAAATCATGCTACATGAGTGATTTCAGCTCATGCTGAATTAGGGGAGATGCTCGTGCAGGAGGAGTGCTCTCTGAGCAGTGCTTGGTGCACAGAAGTGTTATTTTGATGGAAAGTACGTTAAATCTGTCTGTGCTGCATTATGCTTTACCTCTAATGCTCTCAGGCAGCTTTTAAGTCGTACTTCAGTAACTGTTCGCTGGTGGACTACTTTGGAGGCAGTGGGTAGGGTTTCTGAAGCAGTTTAAAATGCCTGCTTTGTCTTCCAGTTAACCTGTGTTAGAGTTTAATTTCAATGTATTGATCCCTGCTTAAGGAGATACCCAAATGACTCCTACGTGGTGGGCAAGGTTAGGGTAAACCACAACCGTTTATGTTGAAGGATGGTGCTGTAGCTGATCAGCTCGTACAGCGTGCCAGTGTGGGTGAGAAGCCGAACAAACCCTCGGGTTACAGAAGAAAGTCAGCGTGTCCCAGGCTGGGCTGCAAACGGCCTGGGCAGGACACTGCTCGTGTGGTGCTCTCATGGAGGTGGAGAACCCAATTTATTCTTTTTTCACTTTGCAAATAAAAATGACTGCTGACAGAACAATTGCCAGCCCTTGTCCCACACAGGTAGGTTGTGTGAGCACCTTCCGTGCTGCAGCAGCAGAAATTGGAGATAAGATGCTGATGGCTGCTGCCGAAGGTCCAGGCCCTGACTGCACACACGGGCTGTGGCAGCTGTTCCTGCTGCAGAGCTGTTGGTGGGAGGGAACCCGCTCCATCATCTTGCTGCTATGTCTGTAAGCAGGATATTTTTTCTGTGAGCTGCACAAATCTGTGGCCTAAAACCTGTGTTCAGCCTGGAGGTAAGCAGTGGAAAGAACTGTTTCCAGCCAGCGTTCGCTTGCTGTTAGGGAAGGCTTGTGTGCCTTTGCTCTTCTGCTTTTATTTTAGGAATTTAATGCTGATTTTTATGAAGTCCTTTGGTTTGCACTTATCAGCATAAATATCAATATCTTCTGAACACGCCTCTTATATTGCAAGCCTAATGTTACTTGTAGGATTGCCAATCTCCTTAAGTAGTCCTTTTGTGTATGTATGAAGGGAAGAAAAACAAAAACCTTTAGCCATTACAGCTGCTGAATTGTGGGCACTAAGTCCTTGAGAAGAAGCTTTTCTATTATCCCTAATGCTCTAAAGCTAGCTGAATAAACAAAACGAACACAGATGTTTCCTCATTGGTGATGCAGTTCATAAGACCCCTGCTAAAGGCATGAGTCAGCTGCGAGTCCGACTGCTCTGTGCATGCAGAAAGCAGTTGACCAAACGATGCAGGCATTGCTCAAGAAACCTTCCTGCTATGCTGGACGGGCTTGCTGAAGAATACTTAGTGTTCCCAATTTATTAACCATTTAATGAATTACCAGGATATGTTTAAATTAACACAAGGGCTGCTTTCTTGCCAGGCATAGAATTGGTTAGGGTGCTGTGATGTGATGTTGAGGTTGTGCCCAGGTCATGGAGGGATGGTCTGGGCCAGGTGGTGGGCATCTGCCTGTCGTCCTGGGGAGCTGCTGCCTTGGCCGGTGGTGAGTGAAAACAGAATCCAGATGGGGGCTAGCTGGGGCCCTGAGCAGGTAGTTTAATTCTAGTGAAACTCTGGCTATGGCAACTAAAACAGTCTTGTAAAAATATTTCTCCATGCGTCCAGACAAAAGAGCGGGAGCTATGAGTTCATTACAATTGGTATTTAGTGACAGAGCTGCTAATGTGGTCAGTCTGCCTCCTCGTCTGCTCTGTTCACCTCTTCTGTTACCATTGTTTGGGTGATTTGCTGCAGGATTGAGATCTTTCGGTTTACAGAGTCAAGTTTGACAGTGCAGGTGAGAAGAGGGGAGTGGAAGCAATACCCAGTTTTGGGGGGGCATCTGAGGCATAGTGGTGGCTGTGTGCTGGGAGAAAAGGGTGCTTCCATGATACCCAGATCCTAACCAGCTTTCACAGCTAGCCTTGAGATGAGGGAGTGGTTTGTCTGGTACAGCAGGTGCTCAAGGCAAGCTTGAGAAATCTGACCACTTACACCCTTCCTGTCAGTGCAGGATTTGATACTGTGTTTTTTTTTTTTTAAAAAAAAAAAAAGACACTTTTTTTTGCATGTGTGTGCAAGGACTTATGTTTTAGTAATTATTTTAGACTGCAATATTTTCAGGGATTTTAGAGGTATAAGTTGCTGTCGGAAGACAACTTCAGTCACCTAGCTCATGAATCGTTGGAAGTGACGTGTGTGGGATGCTCCTGTCACAGAGCTGCTGACTTCTCTTACTGCTCTCTTAACTCCTGACTCCTCTGGGTAGCTCCTGTTGCTCTCATCCCCAGCTCCCTTTTGGCAGAAACTTCCTCCCTGATTCCCACATCAGGCTGAGCTCACTGGTGGCTCCGTGTGACACATGGAAACACTCAGCTGCGTGTTCAGGCGCTGCGCTGTGGCCCGGCTGCTCCCTGGGGCCCACATGTGAACAGTTGTATGGGGCTGCTGAGCACGCTGCGGGGTGGTACCAGGGGTGCTGGAGGCTGGAGCTTTGGCCACCCCGATCCCACCCGAGATGCTTGCCGACAGCCCGCTGCTCGCGCTGGGATGAGCTTTCTGGTCAGGTTCTGCCTCAGCCATGGAAACTTGTTCTCATTTCCATAGCTGTGATCCCTTGCTTACTGGCACATTCTTGCTTTCCAAAGATGAGATTTTTCTCCTCTCCCTTTAGTCCTTTATCCTTAGTGATGCACATCTCTGCTTCTCCCTTCTGTTTCTGAGCCGGGCAGTTCCTTGTGCTGAGGGTTTGAGCAGCGCAGTCTGGTTCCCTTTGCAGAGACAGACCTGCTTTGATAGCAGAAAAAGCCAATGGTTGTAGAAGTATGCATGGTGCACTTTGCATACTCGGAGTGTCTTTGTAGCTGGTGCCTGGTGTATTGCCTCTGGCAGCGTGTTCCTGGCATGCAGCTTCCAGTTGTGCAGTGAGAGACCTTGGCAAACACTTCACCTTTGGTCAACACACAGCCGGGTTAGATGCTGCACGATATAAATACGAGCTTGTCAACAAGGGAAAACAATGGCAACATAAGTGAAGGGGTGAATTTGAGACCAGGTGCATTTGGTATTGAGTCCTCACATGGGCATTTTGATCCCACGTGCAAGGTGATGCCCTGTGGCTTCGCCTGACCTGCTCCCGGAGCTGGCTTGGTTTGGCTCCCAGACATGCTTGGAATCAACCATGTGGGCAGCAGGGGAGGATTAGTTCTGGGCCTGTCCACTGACTCCTACGTGCACAACTTGTTTAAAAATATTAATATTTTGATCATTTATTCTTCATATAAATAAAGAACAGTGAGAAGGAGTTTGGTGTTTCTCATTTGCCAAAGTTGCTATTTTTAATCATGTTCTTCAGGAGCCCTTTCAACAGTAGTGCTTACGGTATGTTGGTATCCATGAGATTTTGTTTGTTTTTACACCAGATCTAAGGAAAATGTCATTTTTCTATCTCTGCATGATGTGTCACTAGTTTTCTGCTTTGGGTGGCAGCTGGAGGGGTCAGAGATGACAAGAACCAACACAAACTTGACTGGGAGACTTCGTGGCGTATGTTGTGCTAACACAGGGTTGCCTCGCGTGCTGCTCTGCAGTGCCGCCTGTGCTGGCTTTGGCTGACTGGTGATGGCTGACTCCTGGTTTGCATCCCATTTTGCGCTGATGGCAGTTTTGTGCCACGGCTGACTTTTATCTCTACAGACAGTCGGTGTGGAGCCTGTGCAGAACTTACTGAGAGGCCCTCAGCAAACCAAGGGACAGGATAAAAGCAGAGCAAATAGCGCAGAGGAATCCATCACGGCTTTCTGCTCCAAGGTGGATTTTTATCCTAAAGTAGAAAGTACATTGGGAAGTCTGCTTGAAGCCACTGTAAGCAGAAGTGGAAATGTGAATAATGGAGGGGGCAAATCTCTTTCAATCAGCTGGAAAATTTATATTTGATAATAGTGGTGGCTGGAGGAAAATGTATTGAAGTGGCTACGTCCCAAGTCTTGGGGTCTTAAATAATGTGCTTTAGGAAATAGCTGCTGAGTTTATATTCTTTTACTCGATCAGAAAGCCAGATTGGAAGGGATGATCATGCTTCTGAGGCAGTAAAACGTGCAAGTGAACTCTCTGAAGTAGCAAGATAAAATACACACTTACTTTTGTTTTCCCATTTCCTTGGAAATTACTTCTTTGCTATGTGTATGTTCTTTATGATACCAGCTGCTTTATGAGAAGCATCTTTCTGTGCTGCTTTTCAATAGTAGCACCAGGAAAAGGCTGATAGTTATTTATATGGATGTTAGAGGAGCCCGTGGAAACAGGGCATAGCACGTTTGTTATGTTTTGTAAGTAGAGTGGGGGGAAAAAAAACACAGAAATTTCTGCTTTGTATAGGTATGTGTCTTCTCAAAGAGCACTGTGGTTTGTGTCCGGCAAGCATGGTGTAACACAGTGCTGCATAATGGGAAGTTACAAACTGTATTTGAGATACATACCCCATTGTAGGGGGTATACACTATTAACTGTACAATAATTAAATGTGGAAGCAGTTTCTTTGGGAGGTGGTGAATTTTCCAGTGTTGAAGCCTCTTAAATGAAGGCTCTGGGGTGCACAGCAGTTCTTGTGGTGCAGGTACTGCAGGGGGTGCAGGTACTGCAGGGTGCTCTCCCCAGGCCTCTGCCATGCGGGTCTTTGGCCCTGCCAGGCCCGTAGCTGTGAGCCTGGGGTGGGAAGGAGTCCAAGGCCTGCATGCAGGGCTTCAGGAGAAATTCTGTCCTTGGCGTAGGATTCATCAACATCGCCATGCAGGAGCTTTACCTGATGTTAATGGTTTATTAGCTAGGCTCAAGGACGTGGTACTACTTCATGTTTCTAGTTTCTGCCATCCCAATGTCTCTTAGAGATGAATTACCAAAGGACAGCGAAACTTCTAATGTTATGTAATGTGCTATGTGAATTCTCTGCTCTTTGAAAATGGTGGCAGAATTCCCACTTATTTCAGACAGGTTATGTTTTCACCTTAGGGCTCAAAACAGTTGCTCCAATTCTTATATTCCAGGTTAGGAACAGCTGGCACAGCTGTCAGACCCGAAATACTCAGTACTGGGCAGTAGTGACTGGCTGCCTTTAGTCACCTGCAGCCTTCCACCAATTTGACATTTGTTTCTAAGCTTAGCTTGATGTTTCCTTGAACATTTCAAATTGAAAATCAAACTCAGCTTTGATTCACATTGCCAAAGCGGCATTACACATTCTGCCCTTCTTTAAAGCAGCGTGGCATGATGTGACATTTATATGATGGCATCCTGACATCCCGAGCTAATGTTTCGGGTTCTTCTGTCAGTGGGAAGCAGTTGTTTTTTTTTCCTCCCTGCTTATGAAATGCACTTGTCCCAGATATGCCATTAGGTAAATAGACGTAGCAGAAATGGCTTTCCCTGCGCCACATTTACAGAGAAACCAGCCAGGCTCAAATGTACACCCATACATATGTACATCTATATGAATGTGTGTATATATGCACATTCCCCACAGCCTGTTCAGAAGCCATGGGGAGGACAGGAATTGCAGCCTGGAAGCTGAAGGCCAAAGGGTTAAAGCTCCCCCCAGGGCCTGTCCCTTGCTGCAGAAGTGCCGCAGGGCTTTCCTGCCTGCTGAAGCAGCCTGAGACTCTGGGTGTTGTAGCACAGGGGAAAGCAAGGACACTGCATCAGTCCAGGGCAAGTCTCGAGGGAAAAGAACTTGGATAACAAGGTAAGATTTGTATTCAGGCAAAGCTCAGGTGCTCAGAGAGCAGGGCTGCGTGCTGTTACTCAGACTGGCTTCTTGATTCTTAACAAAATTGCTATTAGTCTTTTGCAGCCCATCCAAAAGCTCTTGTCACATTTGATTTCAGGTTAAAACTGTGCAAAGCCTTCAGTTGCTTTGTGTTGCTTTTGTTTGTGTTTTAAATAACCGTACTTAAATTCTCCTACTCCTCCAGATGAGACATGGTCTACTGCTTTTTTTTTTTCTCTTTTAGTGATTTTTTTCTGGTGACTGTAACACAAGTTGCCAAGTGAATATTTGTTTCATGTTTGCAATGTGACAAAGTACATCCTGGGCACAAGTGCTACATAGCTGGATCAGAAAGGCACAATAAGAGATTTGGAAAGCAGCCGGCCTTTATCTAAAAGAAATGGTGGTGACCTCTTAACAGCATAGAAGTGTGATATTTTGTTACTTCTTTGTAGTCTCCTCCGCTCTTGGGGTCGTCAATGGGATCCTACCCATCTCTTGCCAGTTTGTGTTTTTTTCCCCTGTGTTCATGTATATGTCATCAGAAGTTTGAAGATGAACAGCTGAGTTTCTGCGAAAAGCAAACAGCTAATCTTCTCAAAGCTATCAGCGAAATAGATGATCAAGAGGCGAGGAATGTGGGTGCAGGGTAGTGATGAGCAGCTCCAGTGGGGCCGCTGACAGGAGACCCCAAGAGCAGGTCAGCAGTTGGGCAGCGAGAAGCAGAGTCCTGCTGTGAGTAGGAGCTGCCTGAAAGATTCTAAGGAAAGATGAGTAATTCATCATTTTTTCCCACTATTGCAAAATGTACTTTGAGGTTTTTCTGAGCTCCAAAGCCATGAAGTAAATTCAGTGGCCTTACCAAGAGAGGGGTTGTATGCACCTTAGTCCTCAAAATAACTGCTCTGTTTTCGTGTGTGTGAGCCTGCTCCAGGTGAATTGTCCATGAAGGTCTGGTCCTGGCTGTCCGCGAGTGCTGCCGGGTGCTGCATGAAGCAGCAGCCTCGTGGCCTGGCTCTGAAGGTGGAACGTGCAGCACCAGCTGGGCTTCTGAGCAGGTGCTTCCTCTGTCGTAGCCAGCCTGGTACTTTTATTTATGATGCTCCTGAAAAATTGGTAGATATTCTGACACAGGGACTCAAAACAAACAAGAGCCTCCCCTAACCTCTGCTTTGAAGTGAAGTGGAGCTGTTCCTTTCTTCCTCAAGAGCTGTTCTTGTAACACAGGCTGGCAATTCTGTGCATCTCTGAGATCACTTAGATCTGTATTTAAAAAAGCCTTCATAAAAGAAAGAACAGGTCTTCCTTTCTTGGCTTACTCACTTTTTTCCCCACTTTTATTACAGGAAGCTGAAAGATCTCAGGAGGCAATTTCCCTCTGTTTGAGCTGCTTCTCAGTACCAGGCAGGGATGTCATCCTGGAGGAGAGCTCAGGTGTCCTCTTTAAGGAGTACTTGGAAGATGCTGTGGTCCAGGATATGTGCTGCTTGGTAGAACTTGAGAAGCTTATCTGAGGTAACAGCCGATCAGAAGTACCACCTCGGATGCAGGGGTGAGATGCCAGTTAAAACCACACAGGAACTGGTGCACACTGGCCAGGTTCACTGGCTCACTGTTTGTGTACCTTTCTGGTTGCCTGGTGCTGTCTTTCCTGCTTGAAAAAACGGCAAGTTCAAATGTGATAGCAAGTCATAAGATACCAGGCTGCCCCGCAGAGCCTTATCTTAGAAAGTAAGATGTGCTTGCAGTTGGCTGAGTGCATCAGAGTAAGCCCAAATTAGGTCCTGTAGTAAACTTGGAGGAATACAAGGTGACACAGCCACTGAGGCGCTGTCCTTGTTAGTTTATCTTTGCTGTCTGGCAGTTTTTCAGAAACTACCGGTGGACACATTATATATTCACTGCTTTAATAGTTCTTGCTGCCAGCTTACAGCTGGCAGTGTGTTTTATGGGTTTCTAAATCATTTAAAATGTTGCATCTCAGGGTAAGACTGTGCTGAATCGATGAGTTTTCATGATAAGTAGAACAGATATGCCAAAGATGGAGGAATTAATACTGTGTGAAGACCGTGGTTTTATAATTTCAAATTAATTCATAGCCTGAATTATCTTTTAATTTATAAGGTATCAATAATATTTACCTTAAGTTTTGGTGCTCTAGCAGTAACTTCAAATTCAAGTTAGGAGCTGCAGTTCAGGTCCTCGAGCAAAGTGTCCCAGCACCGCTGCAGTGCCTTTTACCCCGCTGCAGTTCCCCACAGAGAGACCTTCCTGCTGATTCTCTGCAGAGAAGCAAACCATGCACTTAATCCATGTGAAGAAGACTACGTGTAGATGACTGTAGTCCTGCACAGTGCAAGTAGTTTTTCCTCAGTGTCTTATCCCATGTGTCCTGAGTTTGGAGGATGCTAGTTTTGTTGCTGGGAGACGGAGGAAGAAGCAGACTGTGCTGGGAGACCTCCTGACTCTGCAGGGGATACAGGACAGGAGTCCGAAGTTTTACTCGTCTTGACCTTTTTTGTGGCCTCGGCTGGCCTCTGTGCCTCTGCTGCTTTCTGCAGTCAGTCTTTTGTCTCTGTGGATCTTGTTAGTTTTCTTTGAAGCAGGAATGCTGCTTCTCTCTGCTCAGCACAGGGAGGCCCCACTTGCAGTGGAGGCAGTCAGGGGCTTTTGTGTTGCAGGTAATGATGGGTCCTGTTATAAATAAACCAAAGTAAACAAACCAAAACACAAGTGTGGATGTGCCTCAGGTTCGAAGGCAGGTTTGTGCGTAAGTTTCTGTTCAATTTGAGGAAACTCAGGTGTGTTACAAAAGAACTGCTAAGCTGGAGCTTTCTGCAAATACAAAGGGTTTTCTTTGGCTTTTTTCCCTGTGTCTAAATTGTCCAGTAAAATGTGCCTCCCAAACTCCTGTTTTTCTAGTTTAACATACCTAATTGGTCCAAGGATGTTTATGAAGCTACCATCAGAGGCAAGCTGCTTTCTCTTTATTGAAGGTTTTTTTGCAACTTTCTACAAGACTTGCTGAAAACTTCATTGTTGTCTCCTGAAGTTGTGCTTTGTGTGTTTTACCACTGCAGACTTCTATCAGATTCTCTTCAGAGCTCTAGTGCATCCTGTTTTATAGAAAAATTCTACAACACAGTTTCATAGCTTTACTGGGAATTTTGATTCCCCTAGGCTTTCCTGGCTGCAAGCAGGCTGATGTACAGACATGGCTGGTACGTGTTGCTGTACAGAAGCACGCAGGGATGTTACAAAGCGTGTAGTGTTGCACTGCATAGCGATGGTGGTTACATTGGCCCTCGGGCTTCAGTGATGGTAAAAGAGTAAAAACGGAGTTGTCTCATAAGGCTGTTACACTGTGAGAAACTAAAGGAACTTCAGTGTGATATTTTCATGCTAAGATGTTCTTCCTTTGGCTTTCTGATTATTCATTAGCTTGTCAAACTCTTCCTCTACTGTTTATCATTTTGTCTTAAGTATCTGGTAAGTTTTGATTTGCCTGAAGTTGTCTTAGTTTGGAAGAGGAAAAGTTTAGGAGCTCTGAATCGGTTGCTAGAACAACAGTCTCTAAGAAAAGCTGTGGTTTTGAACAGTAATTCCAAGAAAAAAATGGTTGGAAGCATTGTTTTTCTGTTAAGTGTAGCTACATAAAATTCTCAGATCAGGATCTCACAAACAATTAATGCCTTCAGACAGAGCCCCACGCGGATGCTTTGTCCAACTCTCTCAAAGTTACAAAAAGAATTAGTGCTGTCTCTGGAGTGAACCTGCAGGAGTTTGGAAAGTCACCCTGTTAATGTGATTGATTTTACATCAAGGATAAATCTTTCCTTCAACACCCAAGTGCAAAGGGTCACACGCTTGCATGGAATAACTAAGTGTGTGCGTGACTTCAGAACCTGCAGGAGAGAAAGGAAGGAGCGTTTCCAAACAAAAATGCCTGGTTTGGTTCTCTGGACGACGAGAGGCCTGGTGAGGACTCTGTCAAGGAAAAACTTCTGGTAGGCTTTTTGTCAGGACTCTGTCAGATGCGTGCCTCAGGATGGAGATGTGCAGCGTTGTCTTCTCTTGGGGCTGCCACTGCAGTGGGTTGACCAGCACAGGCAAAATGCTGTCTGAGCGCGACTGTGAATGCAGCACCACAGTCACCTGGTAAAATCAGTGATAAATACTGGCTTGTTCGGAGCATCCCCAAAAGCCCCCGGTACTGTCGAGTCTGCCCCATTATAAGCTGGTGGGGGAGGCGTGCAGGCCCCTTGTGGTGCCATCACCCACCAGCATCCCCCTGCACCACCCTGCCAAGGGCAGGCACCTTGCAAAAAAATGCATTTGTCTACCAAAGTGTTCTAGGATGGGGGAAAAGTAAACCAACTTTGCTTGGGGGCAGCACATGCTTGGTCTCTGTTGCCATCATGTCTTTGCATTTATGGAGCATCTTGGCAGTTTTGTTTGGCTTGTCCAAGGTAACCAGGCCATGTGTTGCTCCTGCTCCTCTGCACGTGTACTCGGATGCTGTGAGCAGTTCCTGCATTAGAGTAATTAGTAGTTATGGGCTGTCACTGTGCCAGCATTGATTTCTCAGTTGCAACAGGCTTGTGTGTAAGGCGATGGCCCAGAGCCACAAATTTGGGTTTCCTACTCCCACTCCCGACTGCGTTGGTTGGAAGTACCTGCAAGGTGGCTTACCTGGGAGCCCTCTGTGCTGCTGCTTGGGTCATAGGGCGAGCGCTTCCACGTGAGTGAAGGCCAGAACAGGAGCCTTGGCAGGTGCAGGGGAGCCTGTGCTGGATTGCTGTGGTTTCACCTGCATGGGGAGCGAAGGATGATTTTCTTGTGCTGTTGTGATTCACATATGGCTGAAAGCAGTGTGTGATGGGTTTGGGAATGTTGCACAGATTCCCTTGAAGGGAACGTCCGAGTTCCTTCACCCTGAAATGTCCGAGTTGGGAGGATCCTTCCAGCACACGCCACGCTCTGGCTGCAGTCATGTTTCCTGCTGCGGGTTCCTGCACCAGCCTCGTGGCTCTGCTGGTTCCCGTTTTCTCTCTACCTTGCCCGGTGGCTGCAGATTACTGCAGGCACGCTCCTCAGCCCCTCCCTGGGGGGAGCCTGGACCGGCACTGGGCTCAGGTTTAGGGGCGTTGAGGCGTTTATGGGTCGGGCAGGTTGCTGTCGCTGTGGGAAGGCTGGCTTCCAAAAGCCTGTGTCCCTTCCCCGAGGCACAGCGTTTTTGAGGGGAAGTTTCCTAACTGTTGTTGGCAAATAGAGTGGATTTTTGAAACTAGCCTTTCTTGCATAAAGTAACTGCCTGTATGTGTTCAGAGGCAATGAAATGAACCATCCCCGGTCTGTCCCAACCAGCATCTCTTGGAAGCAGTTTCGCAGGCAGGGCAGGCACGAGGTGCACGAGGCCTCTGTAAATGCTGCAGGTGACACCAGAAAGCTCTGCTTCGCTGTGAGCAGCGCACCTGGCGTACGTCAATGTGTGAAAACTCAGCATAGGATTTCAAATGACAGGGGTCCAGAGGAGCACTGCTTCACTGTCCCCTGCCAGCTCTGCTTTCATCTTTCATTTTAGCCCGTTGGTTGTGATGTAGCCCCGTTACTGTGCCTAGTAATAGCCATAATAATGGGTGCCTTGGGTCAATACAGGGGGATTTGTCATGTCCTAAAAATAATAAGGCATAGAAAACTCTCTTAAGAAACTTTGTCTAGAAACTCCATATAGAGTGAAGTGCAAGATTTTTCAACTCCTGGTCCTTTCTCAGAATTCAGGTGAACTCCAGAGCCTCAGACTTGCTCTGTGCTGGAAGGACAGGTTTCTCTCTGTCTCTGCAAACGGGGTTTGAGCAGATCCATGGTTCAGCCCTAACAGGACCATCTGGCGTTTTGTTTTATTGTTTTGTTGTGTAGAAAGGTGTAAGACAATGTCTGTGTTTTTACCAAATGGAAGGAATTTCATCAGGAAATGTCTCCACTCCAAACATGCTCAGGTTTTCTTTACTGCAATCAATACAGTTATTCATGGATTTCTGCTCCCAGCTCACTTGTGGCTATATTTAACATATGTCATTGTACTAGGCTACAGTGCTTTAAGAGCGCTTTTTATTGTTGTACAGATGTGTGCTGCAATGAGAGCAGCGTTGTATACAGCCGCGGCGTGCTGCATAAATCTGTCTGCTGCTCCTGTGAACGTGAGGGGCTGCTGCATGGCGCTGGCTTTTGCTGATGGTTGATGTCTGTTTTAAATTCCTGTCGTGGCTGAAGCCAGCTCAGCACATCAGCCTCAGTGTGCGCTCAGCAGCACTGCAGCTTTGCATAAATAATTGTTCAGATCATCTGCGTGGTTTGTATGGCGCTGAAAATCATTTGCATTAGCTGATAATGAGGCCTAGGGTTCATATCCGCTCGTTGTGGTGCCATGTCCTCTGACAGAACAGAGCTTGTTTCACTTCTCAGCCTTCTGGAAGGAGATGGGTTGGTGGTTACGTAGGTGCCATGGGGAGCACCTCTACTGTGTGTATTGACAAGGATGAACCAACATCGTATATGAAAAGCAAATTGTATGTATCCTTTTTCCTCTAGAAAACTGGGTAGTTCTCGGTTGAAATATGATGCTAAGCTTGGAAGTCATGGGATTTAAAGCAAAGACTGCTCTGAAGCTGAGCATTGGGATTTGGGGGTACGTGCGTGGAACCCAATTATTATTATGGGGCTTTACCTGCCATGGTTGTCAGAAACTTCAGTGAAGATTTCAGGTCTCTGGCACCATCCAGAGGGCACCTGGCACTTTTTTGGTAGGTCCCAGCTAAAATTTTGCTGTATCACAGTAACTCAGAAAAGCTGTAATGCCTGGGATCTAGGATCAACACCTGACTTCCTTGCTTTAGGTTTTTGGTGAAGTGTCTCTGAGCATTGTAGCACCCTGTAGCGTGTGCTTGGGTCTGAACATGGGCAGCCACAGCTGGGTTGTGGTGGCCTGCTCAGAGGGCACGCTGTGTGAAGTGTCATTCAAGCTGTAGCCATGTCGGGGTTTTCCAAGCACAGTTACCTCTGGAGGGTGGCAGTTACAGAAAGATGGGGCTGACAGGCACGGGGTGAGCAGCAGTGACGTGACGCAGTTTGTTTCTGCTGTTCTGCTTTAGTAGCATGTGGCTGACTGAGGTGGAGGGCACAGGTGGCTGGCAGCCAGTTAATAAAGGGGAACTTCCACCCAGCTGCAGGTGGGCATTAAGTCAATTTTTAGGTGGACATAATTGGCCAATGTGGCGTTGTTTTCATATTGGTTTCAGGTGTTCTGTAGGGCAGAGCCAGAACATGCAATTTCAAGACAGCAGCTACGTGCAGACTTGTGAGGCTACCACAGAAGAAGGATTTGTCGTTTCAGTTGCTCTGTTTCATTCTGTACTTGCAACTCGAGGGGAAGAAACAGGGTGGCAAGCTTGTTTGAAGTGCTGTCCCACCTGCTTCTGCGGTAAGGCCTTGACCTTGAGGAGGAAGGGGCTCAGGTGCGGGAGGTGCCTCCTCTGTGTTGCCGTGTCCTTTTGAAGTATCTCTGGTTTTTCTCTATCAAATTGGTTTAGGTTGGATTAGGTTAGAGTAAGCTGTTTCGTATTAATGCTGGAAGTCTGGTACAATAACAGATTGTGATTTGATCGTTTGCTTTGTCAGGAGCATGCGGCTCTGCCACAGTGACACTGGCAGTAACAACAACAACAAATGCTCTGGAGGCTGCGGGAGCAGGAACCCTTCTCTCTGCTTCATTGCATCAAAGCGTGCAACAAACGCTGTGGGCTCCTGCTTTCCTTTGACCCCCGTGCACGTGCGGGACCTTGTGAACATGCACGAGCATGTCCCCACATCTGATGGGGGAGCTGCCTCAGGAAGGTACCGCGAGGTGTGGGGAATCGAGACCTCTCCACTTCCTGAGCCTGCTCTTGTTTGTCTGCGGCCGTGCTTGGTTTTTGTCAGAGGAGACGCACGTCTCTCCACGCCATCCACAGCTGCTGGTGCCTTCAGCCACGGGGGGAGGGCTCAGCGTCTTTAAAGAGTGGCTTGTTGGTTATTCCCCAGGGGAAGGACAGATGTGCTAGAGCTGGTGGCTGCCTGCTAACGTGGCGATGCAGGGGTGTGGCTGCGGGTTAGTGGGGATGCTGGCAAAACCTGATTCAGTGTGCATGCACACCCCGTTCATCTTCACCAAAACCCAGCTGCCTTTCGTGTGCTGCCTGGCTGAGCCGTGGGTCCCTGCCTTGCTCCAATCTGCTGAGCTCCTGACATGGGAGTGCTGCGTACTGCTGCAAGGGGAGCAGGCTCCTCGTGCAGGAACAGCTCCATTCCTTGCTTCTGTGTCACCTAAATGCTAATGCTCTAACCCCACCCCCTTTTTTTTTTAAAAAATAAACAGCCCAAGACTGAAAGTGGAAGTGTATCTGAATGGCTGAGGTCATGGGTTAGTGCAAGAGGATCTCATTTTATTCAAATCACAACTGGCCCTGGTTTGCATAGTGAGCACAAATTGAGCTCTGCAGACAGTGGTGTTACCTCCCAGACACAAAAGGGTACATGAGGCAGAAATATTGATGAACACCCTGCGAAAATACAGAACAAGCCCTTTCCCGTGAAGTGCTCTGTGTGGGGTGCCTTCACTTATTAATTAAATTGCTTATCCTTGCCTGGCTACGCAGTAGTAAATGATGAACAGTGGTTACAGTCTTGTGAGCTACAAAATCAAAACTACTGTTGGCCACAGATTCGGTTCTGTGGTGTAATGGGCAGCACTCTGGACTTTGAATCCAGTGACCTGAGTTCAAGTCTCAGCAGAACCTGTGGCGATGTTTCCCTTTGCCCAGGGAAGTGGTTCAGTCACCGTCCCGGCAGATCTTTAAAAGCCATTCAGATTTCGAGCTTAGCGATATGGTTCAGTGGGGGACTTGTTGGTGTTAGGTCAGAGGGTGGACTCGGTGATCCCGGAGGTCTCTTCCAACCTAGATGATTCTGTGATTCTGGGAGCAGCATATGAAAGGTTTTGGGGAACATCTCTCTGACTGTGAGCTGACTCTGTGGGTAGGAGTGCCACAACAAGCGGGACAGGCAGCTTCAAGCTGCTGGGTGCTGTTGGGAGGAGGTGAACACGCAGTGGTAATTGGTAGCCTGTGGGTAATCAGCATACCCTGCTAGTTCTGTGTGAGGCAGACTAAAACGTTTCTGTGCTGCATATTGAGCTGCAGAAGGGCTGTGCTTCTTCCACCTGCAGACCCTGTACCAGTTCTTAATTTCCGAAAACTCCCTGGTGGCCTGGTTCAGACTTCAGCTCTTCTCAATATTCACACCCAGCAACTAAAAAAAAAAAAACAACTTATAGTTTATGTAGCATGACAAATACCATTATTTTCTCTTGTGCATCTGATTAAATGTTCTAACCACCAGACCGAGGAGGATGGGATGACTCAGGTCTGCTGCCGACATTGGGTTTGCCCTCGGTCCCCGTGGGAGTTGAGCTGTGGGTGATACAGAGAGCTGCTCAGCGCTGCTGTGAGCTTTTTTTCCAAGATGGCCCTTTTTTGGGGTTCATCTGCAGCCGTATGTTGGAAGTACTTTTTAACTTTCTAGCTGTATGGAAGAATGTAACATCCACCATCAGGACGTGCAGCTGGGTTCCTGTGCATGGAGGGGGAAGCAGCACAGCGAAGTGTTGCCCACTTCAACGTTTTTTTTCCGCATTGCTTGCAGACATGGCGTCTGGTCAGTTCGGTGTTATCCAGGTGGGGGAGCTTTGTTTGGTTTGCAGCATGAGCAAAGATGTGTGCTTGGTGTACCTAGCAATTAAAAGGTACTGCCACTGAACTTTCTGCAAAGAGAGTGCTTATTGCAGGAGGTCTTGAAACTCACAGTTAAATATTTGCATTTATCAGTTTTGTGCTTTGTGTTTTTTTTTTTTTTTTTTTTTTTTTTTTTTTGTGCTTTGTCCTGTATCTAGGCAGGGTATTTTGGGATGGAAACATCCATTGCTGGCAATGGAGAGGATCAGTTTTGTAAGTGACTAGCAGAGTAAATAAGCTAAACCAAAAAGCCACATCAAGTGTATTTGCTGCAGTCAATCTTATCTGGATGAAATTAAAGCACTGGCTGAGGCTGTCAAAAATCTAGGTGTGTCATATGCTGAATATGCATATTGTGAACTTGGGCAGATCTGGCTGTGTCTGTGATGATGAGAAAGTATTTATAAAGCACTGTGGACCATCTTGCAGTTACACTAGAGCTGTCCATGGCATCCTTAAAATGGAAAAGCAGACACCTAGCTTGTTTTATGGAACAGCCAGAGAATGAGAGTTTTGGCTAGTGTTTTGGAAGAAATACAGAGCAAATGGTGTGTAGATTCGATGAGACCATGTGCTGGCTCTTCAGCTGCTGTCTCAGGTGTAGCTCCTCTCTCTCTGCTGCATTGCGAGCAGCTGGAGGCAGGGTCTCTGTATACCTGCTGACTTCCAAAGTTGGGCCTGGCTTGCTTTGCAATCAGGTCTTACTGCATGGGTTTCACTGAAGTCAGTTTTTTGTCCGAGAAAAAGAAGAGCGAGGCCACATAGGTTTCATAACTGCTTCATTTAAATCCCTATAATCATTATTCATGTAATTCAGCCGATGCACCTTTTTAATACTCCCGAGTGCAGGCGTGTCACAGGGCTCTCCCGGCCTGACAAGGAGCCCTCTCTGCCTCCTGCCTCCTGGAGAAGCTGCGGAGCCCGTCTGTGGCGCGTGGCAGCGTGCTCAATGGGCTCTTTCACCTAAGTGTAAAACTTGGCTGCCAGGTAGGTTTGGAAAGACACACTGCCCTGCTGTTGCACAAAGAAAATTGTTGCTCCTCGGGGAAATAACAAAGTTCAAGTTCTGGTGCCAAACGTTATAGGATGCCGGCACAGAGCGCATTTGCATTCAGAGACCTCTGCCTTGCTGCTAACAAGGACGGATTGTGCAGGAGGAAAGCATTTGCTGCCTTCCCTTCAAGACCTGTGCAGTAACGAGTAGTGTTGCCGTTAGAGTTTATTCGTTGCCTGAATACTTCTTTTCTTAAGACACCATCAGCTGGCATATTCTGTCTTAAACTGGAAGAAATCTGTTTGTAATAGATTGCTGTAAAATGATAGAATAATCTCCCTGTTCAGTGACAGTCTGATTTTATGACTAAAATGTACATAGAAAAAGGATGCTAATTTCTCCTGTATTCCAAGCAATAAAGTGGATTTTTGGAGAAGTTTAAAGCTAAAAGGCAAAGTTGCTGAGTAGTTAAAGGCAATTATAAAGTGTTAATCGTTTTCCAAAATATCCTTTTTTGGCTCTCAACCAAAGGATTAACTCATGGTTTATTGCATATAGAGCTTTCTGTTTAAAAATTGGATTTTTATTGTCTTTATCAGAAATCAAGCTTAAGTTTTTCTTATCTGCCATAAGTAGAGTTTTTGGAAGATGCAAAGGATGCTGTCCTGGTGAACAAAAAGAAGGGTTTCCCCTGCTGTTGTAATGAAGGATAGGAATTAAAAGCCAGTCCCTGGCAAGTTTTGTGAGAGCCTTGGTTAGGAAAACATCAAGATCTGTCAGGTAGAACAGGTGGGAAGGCCTCGAATACTCAGTGACTCCAGAATGATTCTTTGAGATGGAGATGGCCATGTCCTGGGTGCGGGTGGAGCCCAGGATGGAAACTTCCCAACAGCAGCAAGGTGCCTGGGGAGCAGTGCGGCAGCATGGTGCTGCTCGAGTGCTCAGCAAGAATAATGCTTCCTTTCTTCTGCTCCAGCTCTTGCTGAAGCACATCTCAGTGAAATACTCATCAATTACAGCTTTCAAAATGTACTTAATGGTGTTTTTTTTCCTCATCTGTAATGTTTTCTTGTCCTGGCCAGTTATGTGCAGATTGGTGCTGTAATGGGTGAGTGAAACTTTCCAAGTTCTCTAATAACTTCTATTATCAGCTCAGATGGGAGCCTGTGATCAAATTAATGTCAGGTGTTACTTGCTAGAATTGTACCCAGGATTAATGGAGATCATTAATTCAGCAGATCTTACATCTGCACTGTCCGCTTTAGAAAAAGCGTAGATGGAGAGTAGAGGTACTTCCCATTTTGTAGCAGCAGCTCAGAGAGCCTTACACGTTAAAAGCAGGGTAAAATGGAGCAGTGGTATTGTCTGAGTAGAATTGCTTGTGCACATACTAGCTTAGACCAAAATACTTGGTAAATCACTGTTACAAACTGCAGTGTGGAGTTCATAGACTATAGCATCCAGCACTCTGCTTGAATGATTTTGGTGTGTTCAGTGACTCAGTTTGACTCCTCTATATGTTGTGCTTTATAGGAGAAGATTTAATGTATGTACATGTCCACCTGTAAACCAAGCGGGCTGTATTTCCGCTTCAGAGCAGAGAATTCCCAGGCTCACGTGGGAAGGTTTTATCCCCATTTCTTTTTTTCTTTGACTCCAGAGACGTGAATTCACACTTTCTTTTGACCCGTTTCCAAGTTAGAACAGTTCCTGTGTACCTTCCTCTGCAGCCTGCTTCTTTCACAACCGGTGTGCCTGCTGGGGGTGAATGAGCAGTGAGAGCAGCAGGACTTTCCCTCTCGTAAGGTGCTGCCACCTCTGGGTGCTGGCTGGGCAGCGGGAACGATGTGGTGACTCTTCAGGTTAGCTGAAGAGGAAGGTTAGCTAAGGTTATTCAGGAAACTTTTTCAATTATATTTTCTCAGAACTCAGATTTCTGGGTAAACCCAAGCCAGCACATAAGCCTGTGCTTTAATTTTGTGTTTATGTGTAGTCCTGCAGCTGGTTTTGCTGGGAAAATGCAGGTGTGCACACTTGGGGAGAAAAGTGTCAGAAAAGTGGCTCCCCTTCTGCGCTTTTCTGTGTTTAATATGAGCCAGAGCTCTGCTGCTGTCCTCCCGAGGCCTGCCTGTAAGTTTTAGCTCTTAATTAGTGTTCATAGCCATCTGATTTTAACGGTGTAACTCCTCCTTTTGGGGGTTTTATATATTACTTTCCCTCAGCTAGCAATCAGAAGCTCGGAGGTTCACTTCCCTGCTTCCTTGTTTCGGAATGAGTTGTCCTTTTTTTTTAGTTCAACTGGAGGATAAGGCCCACGAGTAACTATTTAAAGGACCTGCTTGCCACAGATTGAGGAAGATCATGGGCTTTCTTACCCTTCAGCCCATTGAAACAGGGCTGAGCATTAACTGCAGCTCTGCTGGGCTCAGTACCACCATACTTGCTTCCTGAGAGAGCCCTGCCTTTGGAAATGAGCTCCTATCTTTTACCCAGGGCAGGCTTTCTTCTTGCCATTAAGAAATGAACAAACTTGAAGCCTGCATTCCTGTTGTCTTCAAAGACATCTGTTTAAAGAAGCTAATGACTTCTGTGCTGAAATTCAGATCTGGTGACCTGCTCTTTCTTTGTCCAAGTCAAACATGCGCCCAACTCAGCTGTTCAAACTCTCGGGTGATCTGGCATCCTGTAGAGCAACATCTAGCTCTTCTGGAAGTACAGTGGACTTCTACTGAAATTTTTCAACTTCTTTTTGACCAAAATAGTAAGAATACATTGTTTTCTTAAAAAGAAATGTGTATTAATAGTCTCTTCAAAAGGGGGAAAAAAAGCCACCATCTAAGAAAATCCTGAACATCATTGATTTGTTTGACAGGTTTTGCTGTGGAAGTTTTGCATTTCAAGTCATTCAGTAGGAGAAACTTAATTGTTATCTCTGTGAAAATATAATTACTGTGTGAGATAATTGGTTGAAAAATTACATTATTTTTCACATACAGGAATCCTGTCAGATGGTTTGGGAGGAGTTTGATATATGTTGCCTTTACTTAAAGGAGTTGCTGCTCACGGAAGCTCCCAGCAGACGGAGTCAGTGTGTTTCCTCTTAGATAAAGCTGAATTTCCTATCTATGGCTTGGCAGTCACCTGTCACCTACAGAATATTTAGAATGAGAAACCCCTTCCTTTGATTATTTTTTTCCTGAACACTTGCTTCTTGATTACTATTGCCATTAGCAATGTAATACTCAGAAAACTATCTGCCCCCGACAGAGCAGCAGTGTGTTTATGCTTCAGATCAGTGATGGTATCTTCAAGAGAAGAGCTTTTGCATGTGTAGCATTGTTTTTTTACTAGGATAGTAAGTCTGTGCTGATCTCCAGAAGTGCTGGTTTTATTCCAGCAAGTGGGAAGCTTTTCCTTATGCTTGGATGAGAGCCCGCCTGCAACATCCCACTAGTTTACAGTTTCCATGATGGTTTACTTGAATACATCATACCAGAAACTGAAGTACATGCTACTCTGATGTATTTAAAAATTAAAAATAAAAAAATGGTGCTATTTTATTTTCCCCAGTCCAAGCTGCCAGGAAGACATCAGGCTTGGGTTGAGATTCCTGCCAGTTAGCTTCAGTTGTATTTGAAAGGCAATTCACGGATCCTAGTGTAGTAAAAAACAACTCAACTTATTTTTCTCAGTGAGTCTCTCATGGCAAGTATGTGTGGCTTGAGCAGTGAAAATCCAGCACATGATAGCTAAGGATAACTCGTGCTGTATGCCTCTGGGTGTAGAGCAGCCCTTCAGAGAGGACTCAGCGGTCATAACTCACATGACCCCTCTAGTCCTTACCTTCTGCTAGTTCCCAGCCTCTCAAATGCAAAAATAAATCTATAGCAATAACCCCACTGAAACTGAAGTTTGGCCCTGAAAAGGAGGGAGCTCAAATACAGGTGAGCATCAGGACAAATCTTTGATAGCCTCAAGTGATGGTTTCCTGCTTCCAGGAGATGTCCATAAACTATATGAATTCTACTTTTTTTCCTTTGTGCTTTATCCATACAGGTGGCAGCCTAGGTAGCATGGCAGTTATCTTCCCCCTCGTTGGCATGTCAGAAAGGCACAAGTATTAGCCTCTTCCCTCAGTCAAAGCACTGCTTGGTCTGGAGTTGGTGGAATCCAAGGCTGCAGAGCTGTCCTGTGTAGGTTCAGGATGCGGTGCCTTCATCCATCCCGCCTGTACTTAGCTGTGCTTTCCTCATGGCCATGAACAGCTCTGGACACTCTGCAAGTGGTTGTTGCCGTCCTGTCACCTCTGTGTGTCACCGCCCTGGGGACCAACACCAGCTGCTGGCGGGGGGCTCGGGGCCAATCCTGCACCCCGAGGGCATGCCCCGTGCTCCAGCAGCCCGGGCTGTGGGATTTTGTGTTCAGCGATAGCATCTGAGCGGATTTCTTGCCCGTGAAGGAGTTCCTCTCCGAAACAATGACGTGCCAGCTGCGTCCCTGCGGCTGGGGTGTTCTGAATACTGAGCCTTTTCTTCCACAGCCCAAAAGGAAGTTGTAGTTTCGCAGGGAGCTATTTGCCTCTCGTTCCACTAGGAAGAAGGTGGAATTTGCTTTCTTTTCTTTTTCCCTCTCCTTACTGGGTAAGCAATTGTATCACAGAAAGGAAGTGCCTGCAGTGATTAGATGCCGTAGCCAAAAGGTTTATCAAACTACTAAAGCCATAAAACGGTGTAATTAATGGTGAAGTGGTAACAGCAAATTGGCTCTTCATCTCCCAATAAAATCTGCACAGCACTGAGAAGTGGTGTAACGAGTCAAAGCCTTGACTGTAAGCATAACTCTCCAACAAAAAGCTCGGGCGACCGATGCATTTCTGAGGTGCGTATCTGCATGAGCACGCTTCCTCAGTGCGGGCAGCGGAGGGGTAGTGCTCCTGTTTGAGAGGTAATTCTGGAAACGGAGTGGCATGCTGCACGGGGAGAATTGTATGCCCAAAGCAGCGCTCTCCAGACCCAGCCACTTACACTGCAGTGCTCAGCCCAAGACAGGCTTACAAAGGAGCTTTTTCATGCGGGATGCTCGGCTCTCATTGTGTTTGTATTATTCCACAAGAATGCAAGCCTTAAAAAGGCAGGCGAGTCAGTAGGAGAGCAGTAGGTTCAGTTTCAAATAGGAATCTGAAGCCTTTGAAATGTCTCTGCCCCTGTGGTATCTGGCTGGCTCTTGTTGCAGGGATGTGTTGCGAGGGCTTTGCATCTTAAAGCAGAGTGCTGTGAAGTTTGGTTAGGGTGGTTTCAGGCCAAAGGATGAGCCTTTAGGGCTAAATGAAATACCCATTTTTGTAGCAGGCACAGCTCTGTTACTCAGAGGTAATAAGCCTCAGTGTCTTTGTCAAAATGTGTTGATATCCTCGTGGCAAGTGTCTGCTCTCAGCACACACTGAGAATACTGTAGCTTTGATTTACTTAAGCAGCTATTTTAGTTATAGAGATGTGCTATAATGGGATTTGCACAGAGCCTGCATTAGCCCATAAAGTCAGCCTTCAGCCTCCCTCAAATAACGTGATTCGGAGGAAAACCTTTCCGAATGGATCCTGGATGCAGTGATAACATACTTGTTTATACAGATTTTCAGGCTGCATTCAGAGATGCTAAAAACACAGACAGATTTCAAATGATGATTTAATTGTTTACAAGTGAGTGTTTTCTGCAGCATACAAAAGAGAGGAACTAATCCCAAAAGGCTTTTTGATACAACTTGAGCAGATGATTTCCTGACATTGTTATATATCCTGGTTTAAGGCGATGAATAATTAGCTATTTAAGTTTAAAAAAAAAAAATACCTTGAGAACTAGATGTCAGCTGAAAAGCTGTCAGTAAATTTGGAACAGCTTTGCATGTCAAGTTGATTATAGCAATGAATAAAAGGAATTACCAGGAAAATGAACCGTGCAGTGTGCAGTTTCTAACTTCAGTTTCCCCACGGTTCCTCCTGTCTCATTCTCCAGATTCCTAGGGTGCTCGTGATATTATCAAGCTGTGGAGTTCCCTTTCACAAGCTCCTTTACTGTGGGGAGCTCTTTTTTACTATTTACTCCACTTCATCAGTGTGCAGTCAATTGAAACTTTACATTCAAGGATTTCCCCCCTCCAGCCCCAGATGCATTAATAGCAGCTTTTGTCTGGCTTCCTGAAATATGGAAAGCCACTTAGCACACAGCCTCAGGTCGGGGCGATGCCCGGAGCCAGGCAGCTCTGCTGAGGGCAGGTTCTCCTGTCCTCTGCATCCAGCAAGCTGCTGGTTTTCCCCCCAGTAGCAGTGGCTACCTCGTGTTTTCCGGTGTGGGTCAGATGGGCTTGTTCTCTGCGTAGTCAGCAAGCAGCAAAGCAGCTGCCGCTTCTATGGACTGAAGAGTCTGTAGGGTTGGGTGGTACTGAGTGAATTGTGGTAAAGAGGTCTGGAGCCTTTCTAACAAGAGCATTGTTCCTGAAAATGTGATCTCTGCATGTGTCTGTGTAATGGCACTGTGGGAATGGAAGCTATTCAGCGTCTTAATTCATTAAGCAGGTGGGACTAAATGAACGTTCTTTGAAATGCAGATGTGTGGAGTTATTTTCAAGTTGTGTATTAAAGATGAGAATACGATTGGGCTGAATCTCATGACACCAACGTGTGGAAGGTCTGATTGTCACGAGGTGAGGGGGAATGGAGGAATCAAGTTAAGAACTCCTGATAGCCAAGGTGTTGCCTGGGCTGCATTACAGCAGTATCTGGAGGGCCATCTTGTGCCTAGATGGCAATTGCTGTTTGCTGCGGAATGCCTGTCCTGGTACCCTGAAGTGGCAGGCATCATGTTGTTCCTATCAGCATGACTGGAGAGCCAAAGCCGCGCTGGACACCTGGGTTACAAGGGAGGGAGAGGCTCTGCCAGAGGCAGCTGGGCTTTGTAGGGGAGGAGGCTTACAGAACATAGATCATACATGGGCCGACAGCAGTGGTGCATGAGAAAAGGTAAAAGGAAATTGAGGATGGGGATGAGAGGTTCCTCCCTGAGAGCCTCTCTGCTCAGGTAGTGAGCAGTGGCAAGGGCACTTTGCACTGGGTATTACTGCACCCTGTTACGCGTGTGCCTGCCTCTTGCCGTACCACTTCAATGCCTGGTGTGCAGCAAGGCTCAATCAAGGATGATTTAAAATCAGTGCTGTTGGGCATGGGTAACCCGTGTGTCCCATTTCAATATAATGAGGGTGTCTTCAGCCAGTCAGTTCATCGTGTGTGCACGCTTCATGTATGTCCAAAACAATGATCGTTTTTGGCTGAAGTAATTTTCCTACTGATCCAGGATAAATCCAGTAGAAGTGCACGCCAGCACAGTGACACCAGGACGGAACTCAGCTCCTACTGCGTGTTCCTAAGTACTTGGCTGTTTGTGAGGGGCTTAATGGCATCACATGAATGGATTGGTAGCTAAATGAAGGATTGACTAAGCTAATCTCTGTAAGAATCCTCTTTAATGAGTTAATGAGGTGTTCTTAGGGCTCTCCACACACACAGATGCTAACGAGAGTTTTTTCCAATTTACCAAGTGGTGAGCTTGGATCTGCATCCAAGCTGATAACAGAAATGGTGGGGAAGTTCTACTCTCCAGGGGAAGATGTTTTAGTTCTGGCTGTAAAACTGCAGAGGGGAGCCAGAAGTGCTGCCCTACCTGCATATTCCTTACCTCTTCATGTAGCATGTGGAGCAAACCCAAAGGGTGGTGCTCAGCTTCGCTCAGTACTTGGAAGTCTGAAAAGCAGCAGCTGTGCTTCAGATATGGCTAGTTCATTGAAATATACTTTATCTGTTGCATCCTTTAAAGATCAGTGTTACCAAACGATGCGTTCGGAAATTTCCCAGGAAGACCCAAAATGATGTCCTGGTTTTTATTTTCCTTCCCTGCTAAAGCTTGAGTGCAGTAAGTTTAAATTGAGGAAATGTCTGCTTCTAATTTGATTCATCAGGGACGCTCCTCCATAAAATTGGGATTTTTTCAGCTGAAGCAGGGAAAGGAGGAAAGCGAATCCTGGTGGAATTCAGGGCGTTGGGGTGGTTGGTGGTGGGATTGTGTTCTGGCCGTGCCCGGGTGAGAGGTCACACTCTGCCTCCCGTAGGTGGGCTGCTGCCGGTCTGACACCTGCAGGGTGAATTGGTTATCGGGAAACAGAAGGCTGGGAGTGTTCGTGGGGTGAGGGGGGGAGGTTTTGCAGAAGGTTTTTTTTTCTTTTCATTTTCGCCCTGGCAGCACCCGGCCCCTCTGGCCGCTTCCCCGTCACCTGAAGGCAGCCGCACATCTATCAGGCACAATCTGGCTTTAATGCAATCTTCAGATTTCATTAGCGTGCTCTTTCCTCCCCGTTCCAGGTCATTAATGAATTTGTTCAGCGAGACCTCCCCTCAGCTCAATACAATGCCATTTATCATTATCGTTTGTTTACAGTCCTGCAGCCAGTTCCTGATTCCAGGGCTGTGCACTGGTCCTTTCCAAGTCTTCTTGAATTAAATTCTCAATTAGGATTTAGTGAGACACGGTATCAGATGCTGTCCTGAACTCCAAAAATATGACCTCGGCTGTGTTTCTCTTAGCTGTGCTGTCTTTAACTCTATCAAAGAACAAATAAAGCAATTAAATTTGTCTGGCAGGCTTTATAAAGCTGTACAAGCTGCTGATCCTCATTCTGTTACCCTCAAGATTTTTAGCTGGATTTTCTTAACAAAGATGACTTCCCCTGGCAGTTCTTTTTCTTTCTTTCTTTCTTTTTTTCTTTACCCTTTCCCTCCTGAAAGACCTTGGGCTATGTGCCCTGCCATGTGCTGTCATCATCTTATTTTTTGAGCGATCCTGCCCATGATGATAGCGGGATGGAAACGCTGCCTGCGCGACCCAAGCTCTACCAGGATGCGCCCCTCGAAGTTTCCATTTAATGCTTTTCTTTAACATGTTCCTTAGCGCAGGCTTTAATTTTCTTCTGGTATCTTGTCCGGAAAATTTAGACAGATTATCTATTTCTGCTAGATTAGCATTGCACGTTGTCTTACAGGTTTGCATTTTATGTGGGAATTTATCTGCGGCCTGGACCTGCGGGAGGTGCAGCCTGCGAGGAGAGCCGAGCAGTATGGCTGTGCTGCGGCTCCTGCCAGCCCTTCATCAATGATTAAGGAGCGCAGGACAATTGACCCTTGCTCCGAAAGGGTATGAGACATCATTCTTAAGCACAGATTCGAGGAGGTGGTGTCGGGGCAGCTATCCTGTGTCGTGTCAGGGCTGAAAGATAAGTCTGCCCCGAGTTAATAAATAAAAACATGAACTGTCCTTCTGCCTGTGCCTGGGAGGCAGTGCCTGCGGCCTGGGCAGCCAACACACTGAGAAGGTGGAAGCAGCACATGGACAGGCATTGTACGGACTGGGGAAAGCATCCTGATGGGGGTTTTAGGCCCGGCTGAGGCAGGGGGCTGACTGCACAGTGGGTTGGCACCAGGCTGCTTTCGGGAGCTGGAACCCCCGGGGCTACAGGTGGGATTTGTTCAGAACGGGGCCTCCAGGGATCCTTCGGGGATCAGTCCCCAGCAGATTCAGTCTGGGGCTAAAGCACGTGGTGAGGTGGTATGGGTTGACTCGGGGTAATGGTTTTTAGGGAAGCGTTGGTGAGTGTTGGGCTATTTGCAAGCACCGGCTGCTATTGCAGGCTGTGGAGGAGCTGCTGCCGCCTGAAGCTCAAGAGCCCTGCTGCAGCTCGGGCCCGTGAACGGCTGTGGCCTGCTGCAGAGCTCCAGAGGGAGCAGCTTCGTGCTGCTGGGGAGCAGGGCGCTGGCAGCTCTTAGGGCCAGCCCAGCTGCTGGTGACCACGCAGCCCTCTGATGGGCAGAAGGCACGGGTACTGCGGCCCGGTCCTGAGCAGCTTCTTGTCCTTGAAGGAGCTGTCCTGGTTTACTGTACCAGCCGAGAGTTAGAGCCATTTCTGCTGCAGCCTTCAGCTATGAAAGAGGCTGCAACTGTTTCTGGAGGTGAAATACCCAGAGCCCATATCCAGAGGCGTCAGGTACATCTAGTTTTCAACTGGAACGTTGCGTTGCCACAAGTCACTCGGCACAGGGGGAGTAATCTGCAATCTGTGTAAAGCTGCTCAGGACTAAGTAGCTGCGAACTGACATCTCTATTAAACAGTCTCAAGTCCTGCTGACTTGCTTCAAGTTAAGAAAGCATAAAAATACTGGCCTTTCTTCCAGCTGCCCTGTGCCTGAGTCAAAATGACCTGGCAGCCCAGGTTTTTTCACCTTTCCAGTACTGCTTTCACAGGCTTAACATCTGAAGCCCTTTCTGGCACAAGGAGCTGTCATGGTGTGGCAGGGTGTGGGTGAACCTTTGCTACGCTTCAAATATGAGATAATGAAATTATTCATTGTTGGGCTGTTTTTATTTGCCTTGACTTGGGCTATCCAAACTTCGTAACCCAGGCAGGGCCCCATGCACTTCGAAACTGAGTGGAGCTGCTCATGAAATTCTGTCGTGTTTCAGTGAAGTCCTGGCCTGAGCTGCCCGCCCACTCTGCAGCAAGCTAGATGAGGAAATGAAGTTGCTTAAAAATATTTTCCCCCGATAGTTTATTGCTAGTTAGGATCAGTTCTCCAATTTGTCTCACCCCGTGGCCACCCAGCCATTTGGTTTGTCAGAGGTAGGGGTTGGCAGGGGCCACGTGGGCTGACATTGCTCTGAGGAGCAGGCTCGTTAAGCTGCGGGCAGTAACGCGCTAATGGACTTGGGGCTGGAGCAGCCCGATGCCCAGGCGTTGTGCACATCCCCACACGGCCACATTCCCCTGCGAGAGGACGCCGGGCACCACCTGCATCTTCCTCACAATAGCTTCAGCTTTGCTCTGGGGTTCTCCCATCTGCCGGGGCTCTCCCACCCAGCACTGCTGGGGCTGGAGCTGTGGCTGCTGAGAAGTGCCGTGACCGCGTCTGGCTGCCACGCACCACATCTAAAAACTCAGGTCTGTGGCTTGCAGTGCATGAGGGCCGGCTGCCCCTTCTCTGCCCCAATAGCTCATGTGACGGGAAGCTGTGTGCTCGCCATCGGCCAGCCCGGCGCTGGCTGCACACCCCGTCCTCAGCAGGTGTTGGTTTCCAGCCTGCTGCTGTGATGGGTGGCAGGAAGATCGCCGTGCTGATAAGGCAGTAACTTCTTCCTGAGATACATTAGTCAGTCAAACAGTGCTTGTGGAAAAAAGTGGGGTAAATGTGTGAGTTTCCAGTCTTGGTGTTTCAAGATGAGTCTTTCATTGAATAGTTGTTCTTATGTCTAGTGGGCTTTTTCCTTTTTCTTAGCTTCCTTCTGGCAGAGGGGGGATAAAAAAAGTCAAATAAATAAAAGCTATTACACCCCTGTGCTTGAGCCTCCAAGACGTGCATTAAGGTGTCCAACACAAATAATAAATGAGGATTGAGGTGGCCTATGATTACAAGCCGAGATGTTTATGGAATTGGTGTATTTGCTTGAAAAGATCCTTTGCAGAGCAGTTAGGTGTGTTGCAGAGGCTCTGGGTACATTACCGCCAGCGTGGCCTTTGTGGCTTTTCCTCTTTATGCAAACAATCTCAGGGAGCTTGTTGAAGGTTACTGGGGGGGGAGGAAAGGTTAAAAAAAAATAAATAAATCCAGGTTTACAGACCACCTGGGTGGTGCTCACCCTTCTCCCTGAGTCACTGCTTGCTGGCTCTGGTGCTGCTCTTGAAGGTGGCAAAAAGCAGATCCACAATCCTGTTCTCAGGTTTTGATTCCTTTGTCTCTAGGTGACATCCTGGTGCTCGAGCCCTGCCCTTCGAAGTGTCTGAGCGGGTTGGTGATGCTGCTGCCCTGACCTCCGTGCCTTGTCCTGGGAGGACACGGGTGGGGTGATCTCAGGATTGCTCTGGTCCAAGCTGGGGCTGCCACAAGTGTCTGTCCCCAAGTAATCTGTTGGGGGGCAGGGAGGCTGTTGGGGTTGCTTTTTTATCTGAGGGTTACAAGTAAGGACGCTGAATGTTTCCTACAAGATGCTGTTCTTGGTGGCACGTGACATGTCACACCTCTCATGCCAGCTGTGTGCCTGCCTGGCTTCTGTTCCTCCCCTTAGCGGAGAGAGGGGCAGAAACCTGGGGAAACAGCAGTCCAGGAGGTCTCTTCCAATCCTGCTTCTTACTTTCCGTGACTACCCAAAGGTTTTGAGCCAAGTTTGAGCGTAGGGTAGAAACCACAGGCAGGCTGACAGAACACGGGGCCATAAAATGAGTCAGCAGAAACGCTGAGGCTGCGGTGCCCTGGCGTGGCTGGAGCCTGGGGCTGCGATTTGTAGAACCAGCGCTGCCCGCACACGGCGATGCTGCTATGTGGCCCTGCCTTGGACAGGATGTGTTGTGTGTCACTTTTAGGATGTTTTGTGACTTAGTCTGAAACCCTGGTGGCACGGCAAGGGGTGCTGGGTGGTGCCAGCAGTTGTTCCTGCTCCTTGTCCTCCTGCCTCATCCCCAGCTGCTGGGTCCTGCCTTGGGGCTTCTCCCCATGGCCTCGCTGTCCATCCTGAGTGTCGTGCTTGTCCTGAGCTGCTGAAGGGACTGATGGAGCTGTAAAATAACATGTGAACAAATGAAACAATAAAATGAAGAGCTTTTTGAGCTGCTTCATGTGCGTGGCACCGCTGGAGCAGGAGCGTTGTGGTTTTGGGCACGGGTACCTTCCCCACCATCACTACTGCCTGGGCTGCCAAAGCCTCTTGCAGGTCACTGCTGTCTCTGGGGATGGCGAGAAGTGACAAGGCCCTTGTAAACAGAGTGAAAACCAGCGCATTGGGCAAAAAAGCTTTTCTGCTGTCTGCCACGCAGGAAACGAAAGCGTCCAGCCCAGCGGTATGGCGGGGGCGGCGAGCGGAGGGCACGGCAGTGTCTGCCTGCCTGGAGGCAGCCTTGGCCCACCACCAAAAATGTGTGAGTAGGTTGAGGCATGGATTGGGTTATCAAACCCCATGTCTCTTGAACCAGCACTAGGAAAACATTTTTCTGTGGCGTGGGAGAGAGGCTTATCGTGTGGTTACGGTCCTAGACGGCGACTTGGGGATTTCTGTCCTATTTCCGATGTGACCTTGGAGTATTTGGTTTATTGGTCTGTACCCCAGTTCCTCTGACTCTTCCCACCCTTTGATTTCAGGAAGGCTGCAGTGTCTGAAAGCAGATCTCTCCTGCACAAGATTCTGCACCTTGCATAACTTAGGGTAACCAGGGCCGAGGCCCGTGCCGGTGTACGCGGTGTCACCTTCCAGTGGGAAATCTGCTCTGGCCCCGATCACCTCCCAACATACCTGAGTTGGGCCATGCACACAGCAGTGTCATAGCATTTACACTCCAGCGCCAGCTTCATTTTCTTCACTAGCACTAGCCACCAGCAGCTCGTAGCATTGGGAAGCAGCACCCTGACATTTCGGGTGGGATGGTTGCTGCAGTCCCCGGGGTCTGGCTGCAGCAGCTCTTGCGAGACGGTGGCTGGCTGCTGAGGTGGGGCAAGGTTCACAGGGACAGGCCAAGCAATACTTGGACAGAATGATGTCAGTTGTGTTGCGGTTCTTTCCACAGACTTAGACAAGTGATAAGAAAGGGGAACGTTGCTCCCTGACGCAGGCTTTCATTACCAGCTGTTAGGTATCAGCGTGAGCAGCTGAGTTGAGCAAAGCAGAGAGGCAGAAACTTCAGAAAAAGAGTCAGAGAATGGCTAGGGTGAGAAGGGACCTCAGATGTCATCTAGTTCCAAACCCCAAAACATCTTGTAAACGTTGCAAATTGGACATTTCCAGAGTGGGTGAGGGAGCTTTTTATCTTGATGCTTTTTTTTCTCTTCTTGTTTAGTTTACTGCAGTCATAACCTATTAACTGATAACACAGAATGCTTGGGACTCGAGCGCCGATAGGGTATCGGAACCTACTTAAGCTGGGATAGCTACTATAAAGGAGTGTCAGAATTTATCATGAGCTGTAACCATGCTCCTCAGGTACAGCTCTTCTCTTGTTTTGACCCGATGACCCTTCTGTTGTTGTTTCAGTGTGGTAATCAGTCATAGCCCCAGCAATTCAATATTTACCTGTATGGAAAGATGAGCAATCAAGGGTTTTTTTGTGTCCCTGCAGTGACGTCCTGCCGTGCCCTGCTGCAGGTGCAGCACTGCTTTACCCAACTCGTCCTCGTGCTGCTCTGTGTTCGGGGTGCTGATCTCCTCCTGGCGCAGGTGCCGTGGTCCTGCCTGTTCTGAGCCAGCAGGAGCCTGTGCTGAGGTGGGCTGTGGTTGGAGGCAGTGTGCTATGTAACAGAACAATTTCAGCCTGATTTTTTTTTGTGACTTTGTGCATCGCTGTTGTTTCTGGAAAATCTGGCCTTTGCTATTGGAGTCTGATTCTTTTAGAAAATATTTTATGACATCTCCACATTGCTGTTTTTTCCCAATAAGCACCAGGCTTTGTACAAGAATGCTTCTGTGCTGAGAGATAGCCAGAAAGTAAAAACCAACGGGTCTGCTTCGGCATGCAGCTGTGCACTTACCAGCCTTGCAGGTAGGCTGGGGATCTCTCATGGGGTTAGCAAATACTTGGTATATGTAGCCTTTGACACCGATTTCTAACTTCTTGGGAGCAGAGCACCCGCAAATACAGTACAGGCAAAATGCACTACGTGTTAGTGAAAGGAGCTGATTGTTTTGGAATAAGTGTCCTTTTCCAGCTCCTGCTGTACAATGGCATTGCAGGACGTTATCCCCCAAAATGCATTTATCTTAACGCCCCCCTCCCCTGTCAGTAGCTAGAACGAAGCCTCTTTGTCTGCAGTGAATGGTGTCATCTTAGCAACCATTGCAGCTCTCAAATCCTCTGCTCTGCTGGGTCCAAGGGGTGAGATAACTTCCTGCCTGGCAGGCAGCGCCAGCGCAGGGCCATCTCTGCACGCCGCTGTGCCCCGGGCAGGAAGCGAGTGGCTGGGGCTGGGGCTGCCTTTAACAGGGTCATCCCAAGTGGCAGCTGCAGGTTGGGAGGCACTGGTCCCTACAGTGAGGGGAGAGTGTGCATTTTACTTTTTTGCTGGGTTTATTTCAATTATTACTGTTATTTTAATTCAGGAGAAAACGGATTCGGTGTCCAACCTGCAGGTTTGGCTCTAACAAGCCCAGTGCATAACCGTGCTGAACCATGATTTCTGCAACTCACCCACTCATTATTTCTATGTTATTTAGAATTCGGAAGCACTAGGGTGGTGTTTGAAAGGGGCACTTCCAAACCATAGGCTACATAGGCTATGCAATCTTTTTTCCTCTGGTTTTGATATTACTGGTGAACAGGAAAAAAAAAGCCTGAAAACTTTCACCTACTCCCAGTTAGCTGTATATTTGTTCATTCATCTTACTAACAACTTCCTCTGTTATTATGGGAGAAGTAATTTTGAAAATGAAGTCTGCCCTTTAATCCTCCATTGCCCAATGCTTATGGGGGGAGGGAGTTCTGTCTCGGGTGATGAAACGCTGTCTGAAGTCCCATACACTTGTTAGTAGCAAATTCACATAATTAGGCTCTTGGCTCTGAAATGTGTGGATTGCGACTGCAGCAAGGTTAATTGCCTGTCATACTGCACGCATTAGAATATAGATAAACCTTAAAGCTGTTAGTCTTGGTTTCTTGTAATGGTAAAGCTTGTACTGCTGGGATCTAAAAGTTAGAGGCACTGCTGAGCACGCCCTTCTGGTGTTGCTTTTGTTCTCACAGCTGTCTGCTTTTAACTAGACACCTTCAGGTGGTTGTACCTACTGCTGGAGCCACGCTGAATCCTGATTACTAAAGACTGAGCCCTGAAATTTGATGAAACTGTTCATCTCGGTGTCAGCGTCCTTGTTTTACCTCTTTTTGGTGCTGCTGCCTGGCACTGCGGGCCACGCTGGTGCTCCAGCACGTCAGGTCACATTGGTGACACCCGAGGGATGAAGGAGATGAGCTGCAGACCACGAGCATCATTTCCCTAGGCACAGAGGCTGGGAGGTCTGCAGCCCTCCTGGGTTTACCTGGGGAAGCTGTGCCACCCAGTCCCTTGGGTGTTTCATGAAGCACACTAAAAGCAGAGCTGGGGCTGAAGGAGCCCAGGAGGACAGGTAACTGCTGCCTGAGCCTGGCACCTTGTGCAGGGAGCACCCCGCTCCCTCATCAGCTCTCTGCGGCAGCCAGCAGGGGCTGGTGGGTGGCTGCGGCCCTAGCAGCAAGGCCGGGCTGCCAGGCGAGGGCTGTGGTCCTCGTCACCTTGCCCTCAGCACTCAGCCACTCGCCGTGCCACACGCAGCTTGCCGTTTCCTCACTGTGCCCTACCCAGCGGTGTTACCGAAGCGGCGGTGCAGCCGGGGGTGGCACACAGCCGGGTGTTGTGGTGGGTGCACGGCGGTGCTGGGCAGGGCTTCCAGCCACGCTTGTCATCCGCTTTTGGGCTGAGTCATCTGCTTTGCCTTGAATTATTTTGTTTTACAACTTTCATTTTGGCTAACGGATCTGTTTTGCTTGTATTTCACTCCACCTGCTCAGTTCCTACGCTTTGAGGAACAGTTTTCTATCAAACACTACCAACCCGTGCCAGTATTATGAAAATATTTTTGTCATAATTAATAAATCACCTGATACTTTTTTCAGTTCCTCACAGCTTAAGAAAAAACTAAGTACTCACCTATCCATTTTTCAATCACAAGTACTGGAAAGTAGTAAAGCTGCATTGTTCTTTGTGGCAATGCAAGAAAAGAAAAATACACGTTGCATAGATTGAAGTCAATGCCTGCCTTGAAGGGTTTACAGTGTTTCACATGTGAGGGAACGCATGAATTAATAAGGGTGATTTGTGTTCAGTGTTCATCTGCTTGAATCAGCACACTCCTCATGTTCTTTGTTTCACTGCATGGGCTGTAAATAGCAGGGCCTGTCAACTTGGGAGAGCAGGCAAAGCAGCCAGAATCTCACAGAGTACCTATATCGCTGTAAGGAGAGTTCTTCAGCTGAAATCTACTTTATAGTAACAGTGGAACTTGGTGCCACATCCTCGTGGAGGTGATCTTCGTTGGCTTCAAACTGGGCGTGCTGCAGCCTGCTGCAACACTGCTGAGTGGGGCAGGGAGTGCCTGGGGGTGTGCTAGGCTGCTGGAGGAGGCTCTTGGGTACCGGTCCATGCTCGTGCACTTGTTTAAGCTTCATTTGTAAGTTCTGTTGTGTTACAGAAGTGTCTGACGCACTTTGTGGTTCTGAAATGTGTATGAATTCGGCTGTGTGATGGAGTATTTTTTCTGTAAAAGCAAAGACCTTTTTGAAGCATCTGTCACGGATGTGCAAAAGAAAACAAAAATATGTGCCTGCTTTGTTCCTGTTTTTGCTCATAAAAGCCACATTGCTCATACTTTTATTTTTTCTGAGATAATTCAGAGCAGCACGTCATGTACGAGTGATGTAGACTCATATCATGGGGGGAGGTAAGTCCCTTTGTGGTTGTGTATAACAGAAATTGGTACAAGTTAATAAGAACAACAGACAAAATTAGGAGGAGGAAAATGAACAGGACAAACTTGTAGCATCACAGTTTAACAGGCTGCTGCTGATGCACCGTGTTCCACGTGGTAAAGTAATGTTATTCAAAACCTGGCTTTTGTTTACAATTTTCTTTTTCAAGGCTTTTGAAATTAGTAATTTTCAAAAGAAATCTCTTCAGCAAACATTGGACTCTGTCTTTCTGGCTTGTAAATAGTCTGAAGCCTTATCTGTTACATGAATCTCCTGCTCTTTCCAGGATGTTTTATATATACAGTAGCCGCTTCCTCTTATAGAAATAACACCATTTGGAAATGAGCAGTGCATGCTGAAAGAGCTTTTGTCTGCAATCAAATTGGCAGCGACTGAGAAAATCCAGATGATCTCCCAAAGGGGAGTCTGTGCAGCTGGGCCGTTCTTTGTTAAAGTAGTATTTTGCTCTTACTATTTAAGCACATTTTGTATTCTATCTGCCATATGCACCTGCTGGTATTGTGATCTTCCTGCTATGATATCAATGTGAGCAGGACAATGCAGAGCAGTGCTGTGACCCAACCAGCACCGCTCAGAGGCCAGCTGCAGAATGAATGAGTTTATCCCTGCTATGTCTGTAAGAGGAGGGCTGGGAGTGCTGACATCATTTATCTTTACAGATGTAAAGCCATCCAAAGACGAGATTCTCTCACCTCTTCTCTCACCTTCAGATGACTTTTCTCCGAGCTTAGCTGATAACACAATATTTGGATTTTGCTGAGGTTTCTGAGTCTCCTGATCTTGATACCGTTTGGCCAGTTGTCAGATCATATCCACTGCACGTGTAAAATAATGGTACCCTCGTGTTAGAACACGTCGATGAAAGATTAAATGTAAGTTAGAGATATGACAACTGTGATTATGGACTTTTTTCAGCTGGAAACGGTTTGTGCTGCCTGGCCCATCCTGCGTTGCGTGGAGGAATGGTGTACGGAGGCTTTCAAAGCCTGTTTCTTCCTTGAGTTTCTTTTCTGGGCTGATAGCTTGTTTCTTCGTTTGTGTATGTACAGTGAATATGAAACCAAGAGCAGCTTTATAGGTACAAATAAAAGTAAAAGAGAATAGATACTTTCTTGGAGGAAAGCCAGATTTTTTTTGCCCATTCTATTCTGTGATTTAGGCAATGTGAGAATCACAACGACCTGAGTATCAGGGGATATTAAAACCCAAAATTAGTCTCAGGAGCCTGATAATCTGACAGTTGAGAATTTACTCTGCTAAACTAAAGCTGTCTAATTTCGACAGATGTGATAGATTAAAGAGAGAGCATCATTGACCTTGTTCCACTTTGTTAGGCATTCCAATTAAGCAGGATGCTGTAGAAGCCGAGACCTTGCAGTAATACCTTGGACCAGCAGGACTGAGATTTTAAACGTCCATTTTACTTTACAAGATGTTCCCGTTAAAGATTTTGTTTGAGTACTGATCCCAGAACACTAATGATTGAGTCTCCTGTAGGGATGTTATCTCTTTCTAACCTCTTAATTAACTGGCTAAATAGACAAGTTTTGTGCTTTTGTGTTTAGAAGCTCTTTAACAAGGTTTGAATCCTTTGGCTGAGCCAAGTTAAGGGCTCAGATTTTGACACCAAAGAAGATGCTAGACTACAGTAAACGCACGTTGTGCTTGGGTATTATGTGCAGAGCTGGGGTGAGACTTTCATCAGGATGGCATTTTAATGGGAAACAAAACAGCAGTGTAACTGCTGCTGTTGGGAGGAAAAGGTTTTTGCCAAGATCGAAAGTTTTACCATTATCAAGTAAAACTTTCTGAGAGAGTTGATCTCTCTACACCTTAAGGTAGAGGAGCACCAATCAATTGTAAGCTAATAAAGAAACAAAACAAGGGATTAAATCAAAGCTGCAAGAGCCTGTGTGTGGCTTTGGGTTGTTCTGTAGCTAACAAGCTCTGATCTGTGCCAGTTAGCGCAACTTCCTCGTTCACCAAAATATTGCAGAGATCCTGAAATTCCTGTGTGATGGTCGGATGTCTGGAAACGGAGGACCTCTATGAAAGAAACCTCTGTCATCCTTGTTCAAGCATGTTCCTGACATCGCCACTTCAGACCAGTAATGCCTCAGAATGCCTTCTTTTCTTCTATTCCAGAGTAATGGCTCTTCGTCTGCTTCTTTTGTACATTCAACCCTGTAGTCCCTAAACAAGTTTGGATACTCAGGTTAGTTAGCACCATTCCCCCCACTTCTTGTAAGAGAGAGAAAAAGAGATGTACTGCTGCCTTGGGGAGGCTGGGACCGTGACAGCAGCAGCAGCTCCCAACAGGAGTGCCTGGGCAGGAAGAGAACCAGAGTCTCTACAGAAAACAGTACGGGCTGATGGTGAGGTGGGGAAGGCCTTGGTTTGCAGCTGGACAGCAGCAGAAGTGATCTTGTTTATTAGAAGAGGGGATACATTCCTCAAGGCAGAGCCAGCATCCTTTCATTGGATTGTTTTTTCTTGCATCCTCAGCTTCCTTGTGAGTGTTAGGATCCCAGCTGCGTGTGTTACTCTTCAATAACATTGTGCTGCAGGCTTCCTGTGTAGACAACACAATGAATGGCATTGAATCTCTGGAGATGCCTGGCATGAGAAGGTCAAAGGGACAGAAGGGATTTCACAGAGTCCCTGTGATGTGCTTTCTGACAAGGCAGCGTCATTGATTTCCATTCTCGCTGATCTTTGGGAGACAGCAGAGGCAGTGGTGCTTGCATACTGAAGACGAGTGTTTATTTGGAACCTCTCCTTCCAGCATCCCGTGATGACTGCACAAGTATTTCTGGCCTTGTCTTCTGATGGCTTTCTCCTGAGGAAAACTTCTGCCTGTTTTGTATTTGTTGCAGCAAGCCTGTTACATCTTCTATGGACCTCACGTTGGAGCCGGGCCTTTGAGTAAAACTGGCAAGGAAGGATGACACGGTGCAATTATAAAGTGGTCTCCGAGCACAGAGCAGGTCCTGAAGCACAAACCTGTGCGTGATGCACAGCTGGCAATGCGCAGTAACCGTCAGGGCTGGTTTATGACTGACTCGAAGTGCTGTAAGGACTGGCACTTGTGTCAGTGAAAGCAGTGCGATGGGGAGCACACGTAAGTGAGAGAAGGGAATTTCACACTTGGAGAAGGAAACGAGAGGGAGGACACCAGTTGCAGCAGGTTACAGCCCCAGCACGCCGTGTCCTGCTGCTGCCCGGCCTCAGGGCCGAGGCTGTGGGCACTGCTGCCAGGCAGCTCCAGAAACGGCTGTCACTGGAAGCTACGTCCACTGCTGAATCCACTTTCTGTAGAAAGCTGCACACTTCTGCCCTCGAGATAGATGAGGGGAGCAGATACCGGCGTCCTGTGATGAGCTCGTGCCCATGGGCTCCAGGCTGTGCTCTGGGACCCCGCAGCACCCTCGGGATGCAGAGGGGACGGACTCTGCCTCTCTCAGTGAGATGAAAGTAAATCTGGGTGTCCTTGATGGAAGTCAAAGCACAATTTGGGTTTCTAGCAAGATCAGCTGATGTGATCAGATGAGCAGCGTGTTGTTTTCAGTCCATACCCCCAAGCCAGCAATTCAGGGTTAGGCCTTAGCTGCAAGTGTCTGTTGGATTTGCTGTGAAAGCGTTGTGTGAAAAATAACCTCAGCAGCCTCCCTGTTTTGCCAACTCGAACAGGATGTTAACCGTGCGGTTAGCAAAGAATCCCCACGTTTGCAGAAGTATCTCCACATGTTTTATTCTCTTCCTTTTCTAGGGGACAGACGGGAGAGGAGCGCAGCGCTGTTTGTGCGGTGTGCTGGGAGGGCTGCCGAGCGGTTTCTCTGCTCTGGTGGTTTCCTGCACGGGGCTGGGATGAATCAGCTCGTTGCAGTTTGTCTCCACTGCCCGCGGGTTTCCTGCCTCGGCTCGCGTTTGGCTGGTGTTTGCAGTGTTGGCATTTGCAGCCCATGCTGTGTGTTCAAAGGGGACAGTGTTCCGGAGGTCTTCTCATGAATTTTTCATCATTTCCACTTTTTTCCCTAGTTTTCTGCTCAGCTGTACAACTGTTGGGTATTTTTCAAGTATGGCTGCAGGTGATCTGAAAGAGAGGAGGGGTGCTCTCGCAGCCTGCTCACCCAGCAGGTAGATGTCTGTGCATCCCCCTAGAGAGGTGCGCTCTGGGGTGGGTGTGCGAGTGAGCAGGGCAAAATCACTTGAGAGCTGAGCAAGTGTTTTTCTTTGATATTTCAAGGATAAAACAGTTTGTGTAAACTCATTTTTTGCATAGTAGTTCCCTTACTTCTGTCTTTTAGAGATGCAGCAAAGTATTCTATTCAAATACAGGGAGAATTCAAATTGTGGTTTCCAGAGAGCGATCTCACCTGGCCAGCACTTAGCGAGGGGAGCTGCTGGCTTGTAGCCTTGGTGAAAGCAATGTGCGCCGTTCCCCAGCGCTGCCAAAATGTGAAATCCCAAGGTTGCCCAAGTAAGCTGGAATCCAAACATGGGCACTGCATGTAACAAACACGCTGTGCCTGGGGAAGCAAAGCCAGGAGGGTTGCGCTTGGAGAATGACCTTAGCTGGGGAGGGTCAGGGGGCGCAGGAGAGGATGGCAGCTTGGCATAGGATCCGTGTGTAGGATGCTTTGAAGACTTCTTCCCCTGAATACAGGTGCCGCAGTAGATGTTGATGGCTGAAGACGTGCAGCAATACACGTGCCATGAAATGGCAAAACCAGGTTCCTTTTTTAATCCCTCCTGTGCTTACAGCATATTGTGCTTGCGGGGTCAGCCTCTTGCCTCTGGGGAGGGCAGCTCAGGCGCTGGGCACCCCCAGACAAAATATGTGTTTAACAGTAGTGCCCTCAGAGGGGCTGGGGGAGAAGGCTGCTGGTTACTGCCCTGCCTAACACTGCATTTCATTTATTTATTTATTTATTTTTAAGAGGTAGCTCTTTTAAGAGCAAAAAATCTCCTGTCCTGGAGAGCCTTGTGTAAGGAAAAAATGCTGTTGTATTAAAAGCTATTTATTATCCCATAATTCTTCTCTCTCAAGTTTTCTGGCTTAATTCAATAAACGACTCAGAAGGGAAGGTTCACAGCGTGCCACTTGTTTGTGTGTGTTGCACTTCACAATGAAGTGGCCGCTTTGAACAGCAGCAGCAAACTCCGGGCACTTCTTGCAAGTGCCCAGCAAGCAATTTCATACGGCTCTGAAGTGAGTAAGGTGCCGAAATGCCTGTGGGTACATGGCCCCTGGCAAAAACTTGGCAGTTTCTTGCAGTGACTGTGCTCGCTTTAATTGAGGATTTCTCATTCTTCTGTCCAAGTAAAGAGGGAGCAGCATGTTTTGCTGCCTGCTGAGAAACATGAAAATACAAGTGGATTTGCATGGGCTTACCACTGAAATCCTCACAGTATGCTCCCTACAGAAACCCCTGGTGCAATCACATCACTGAGCTGGCAGTGCCTAATAATCAGATGTACTGATCTGGGCAAGGATAAGCCCAGGAACACAGTGGCTAAAAACTGAGGGGCTGCTAAGATGCTCACAGCTGTTCCATTCTCCTGCACATCCCTACGTGTCCGAGCAGCAAGGCAGGAGCAATTCAAGGTCCTTTCCTAGGCGAGCGTTGCTGGTTCAGGGAGGCTTCTTCTCAAGTGCCACTGTGCATCACCCCTGCATTTCTCACCTTGAAATAAAATTCCTTCGCAGTACTTTATGGTATGTTTTTATCTCTGGAAGTCTTTTTCATACAGCAGCCTGGGTCTCCTGTTGAGTGATTCTGGGGCTTTCCTGGTGTACATGGAGCAGCGCAGCTCACGCTGCAGAGGAGCTGGCTCCTTGTGTTTGGTGAGAAGCCAAGACGACACTTGTGGACACCACTGGCTGGTGTTACTGCTTGTGCAGCGCCCTGCACGCCGCCTTCTTGGTGCTTTCTGCTTTGTGATTTGCTTGAAACAGTGCCCTAACACAAGCCCTGTTCCCGTTTTATTTCATTTTCTGTAACAGCTATAGGTAAATGGAGCTGAGAAGGCTTTTGTGATGGTTTTTGTGTTGTTTTTTTTTTTTTTTTTCCTGCAATTTTTTCTTCCTCTGGTTACTTTGGGATTAGACCTGCATGGCATTAATAGCTGTTGTGTAGAAAAGTGGTTTAAAGTAATAATTACATTTTTAGGGTGGTGAAACACAGCACAGAAAGTAAGAACAACCACAAAATGCACAAATAATCTCTTAATAATAGATAATAATTGGATAAATATAGACATTCACGGCTGTGTTTTACATGCAGCGTTTCCAAATCCACTTAAAAATGTTGTAGCTAGGGCAACTTTGAAGTGGCTACGTCCACTTTCATGTAACACATGGGTGATTTTTTCTTTTCATAATTAACCAATACTTCAAGTAGTGGAGACCACAGTACGTGGAGAACCTACTTCTAAACCTGCTGCTCTTGATTATTTAAGTAGGACTAAGTGTGAGCAAGGTTATTTTGCTTGTATGCCCAGGCTGCTGCAGACACCTCATGTAGTTTTTCACAGTAACCTTCCTTTTGCAGCCTCCTTGGCAAAGCTTCCTGGTCTCTGTAATTTTGCCTCATTTTCAGAATTTGCTGGTCTCGATTGCAGAGGGATTCGCGGGGCCATGGGCTGGCAATGAAGGCCTGTTAGTGGCTGGTCAGCCCTTGGGGGTATGGAGGTGCCCTCTGGCCACAAAAAGGACTGCGATGGGGTAGGTTGCAGTGCCGAAGCCAAGGCAAGATTACAGAGACAACAGCTAGGTGGTGGTCTGACTTCCAGCGGTGTTTATTGCTTCAGTTGATCATGGCTTAGTGTTTCCATGATGGAAACAGGGTGACCTGGCCAGGACCAGGCAGTGCTTTGGCTGCTGTGAGGCCGGGTCCTGCACCCCCTGGCCCTCCTGCTGATGGAGCGCTTCCCTGCCACGGCCCAAGGCGCCCCAAATTTGGGGCTTCCCTTCCCGAGTTGAAGCCAGACCTGGCATTATCACCTAAGCTCCTTATACTGTGTGTGTGGACAGAGCTGACGGCTTCTGAACGGGCTGAGGGAAATCTGTCACGCTGTGAAATGCCAAGGGTGGGAGATTGCCACATCTCAGAGCTGTGCCGTGCCTGCTCGCTGCGTAGCCCATCACCCAAAGGCAGTGCTCCTGTCCTTCCTCGGAAACCAGGAGCAAAGCAGCCACCCACTCAAGGCTTGCTTCTTGCTGGGGCATGGGTAGGTGCACCCAGGAGGTGGGACCCCCAAGGGGCCCTATCTTCATAGGCAGCAGGGACCAGACAGGGGAGGGCATGAGCCCATCAGTTAAGTGGGCTCCCTGCTACTCGCTGCAGGACTGTTTCTGTGCAGTATTTTTTACAATTATACAGATTATTCCATGGCTTCCCAGAAACCAGGAAGATTTTTTTTATTATTATTTTTCCTTTGTTTCTGTGTTTTTTGACATTTAACTGTACTTTCTCCTATGCACAAATGTTACCTGCCTCCTGTAATTGTTTGTGAGGAGTTTTCTAATGCTGGAGGTTTTAGCCAGCAAACACAACAATGTTAATAAACTCTAATAATAAGATCATGATACTAGAAGAGCAAGCACTTAGTGCCTATAAAATGACACTAAGTTAATTAGTTATGAATTATTACCTAGATGCTAATTTGGCTGTGGCCTTCCCGCGGCGTTGTTGGGCGGTAGGCAGGATGCACACAATGCGCTCACCACTTCCAGAGCTCCTGTCTGGGGGCTGAGTTTGGGGCTTTTGTTGGCACTTCTGTCACAGTGCTTCATAGCTGCACAGAGTGGCTTACAAGGGCCAAAATAAAAAAGAAGAAAATCATAAAATAATTTAAATAACAAATCAATGGCGCTTTATCAGCAAGTGCCAGATCGGCTCGTGGTAACCTTGGTGCAGGTCTGCTGCCTGTGCCTCTGGCTGTGAAAACACTGACATGGGATGGTTCAGACCTGGGGTAAATGGAGGTCGTTGCCTTTTTTTAGGTATCAAACTGATGACTGACATACTTTCCTTACTCATTTTTTCTCCAGTTTGAGCACATAACTGTATTCTTTGTAGCCCTACCTTTTAAAACTGACACAGAGATGTAAAAACCCGTGGGATTTTGATCTCAATTTTTAGATCCTGATGACGAACAGAAGTTGGAACCCACCCTGCTCTGGCCTCGTTTGTGTCACCATGTGCAGGACTCCCTTTTTGCCAGGCACGAGGTGTGTAGGTCATGGAATTTCGCTCCCCTCAGTTCGTTAGCCTGGCCCAAAAAGCGCTGGCCCAGTGCAAGTTCTGTTACCAGCTGTGAGCTGGTTCTGTGGGGAGGTTTTTGCATGTGTATCACTTGGCTGTTCATAAGGAAATAAGTTATTTCATCATGGTGGGGTTTAGATAAAAGGCACCCGATAGATTTTCCTAGGTTGTGACACAGAGGAGGAGTTGCCCAGCCCTCAGGCTGGGGGTTGCAGGTTTAGGGACGATGGTTTATTTATCCACGGTCACGCTCCCGCTGAGCCGAGGCAGACTGGCCTGTTTATAAAGGGTGGCTTTGAGAGTCTGAAAACTTCAGAGAAACCTAAACTCAAAGGAAGCTCTTGTTTGGAGCAACATCTGCAGCTGGCCGAGCTCTACCATCGAGGCGCTCCCACCCACGCTCGCTGTCTGGCCTGGCCGCAGCGACAGCAGCACCGAGCTGCTGCAGGGCACTCAGCAGCTGGGCCCGGTCTCTGGGGGAAGCAGAGGGCTCAGTGTGTGCCTGGTGTTGGTGACACAGGGAGGTGGGAGGCTGCCTCGTGGCCTGTGCATCCCTTCCATCTCCCCGAAGCACTGGTCACTTCTGCAGAGCTAACTCAGGGGGGCAGAGACCTCCTTCATGCTCCAGGCACTTGTTAGTTCTGTCTGCGCTTAGACTGCGTACGGAAATCTTCACATAAACTTCCTGCTGCTTCCCCTTGTCCCAGCAATAGTTTTCATAAATGTTGGTTCCAGCTTTAAAAAAAAAAAAAATCCTGTGCGTGGAGCAGATCAAGGTGCGCACGCCCCTTTGGAAGCTGTTCCTTTACTGCGCTGTACAAGAAGTTATTAATGAGCTGCTGGGCTTTACTTTCACACACACAGTGACACTATCGGGAATGTTCCTTGGGCCCCTGCCGTTTCTGACCACTGTGTGAAAATTCACTCTGAAGGTTATACTATTAAATCATGAGAACCTTACTTCACGTTGCATTTACTCCAGAGGGAGCTGGGAGATGTTGGAATAGCATCCCGTTTACGCTAGGCGTGCCAGCAGAGGAAGTTAATCAAGAATTGTTGGTCCAAGGTGAATTCTTGCTCTGTTTTAGCTTGAGTGACTTTCCAAACCAGACTCCCACATATTGAGCAAATCCGTTCGGCTCCAGGATTAGGGTGTGTATTTTCAAAAGCCCCATTTCCATGAAGATGCTCCCAAAGCAGACAGCCGAGCTTCCTGCTCCCTCCTTCCCCTTCCCAGCTCGGCTGCTGGGTGCATCCCCAAACTCAGACACCAAATACTGGCACCACCTTGGGAAGGCCATCCCTCGGCTGCCTTGGTGTGGGTTTAGGGCAGGTGGGGGGAGCCCAAGTCTGAGCATCACCACTGCGGCGAGCACATGCTGCAGAGTCACTTTTTTTGTTGGGATCATCAAAACCCTCCAGTTCTTCAGCTGGCCATAAAAATGCAGTGTTAGCCAGCTGTGGAGGTCAGCCTGGGAAGCTCTACAGGGTCAACAAAGAGGGAGGTTTGCTATCTGGTGTGGATGCTCTTTTCCTGTAAGACTGTTTCACTGGTGTCCTTGTCCTCTCCCTTTAGCCCTGCCTGCCCTCCCTTCTTGTCTCCCAACGTAAATGTTGTGGCTCTGACCACCCGTGCTTTGTCTCCTCGGTTTCATATTCTTTATTTGGCTTTTACTTTTAGCTTGGTGTTTTCCATTATCTGAGGGTTTTTTTTAAACTGCGATTTCTTTTGCTTAATGTTTGTCTTCCCTCTGTGGCAGCATATTTTGTTCCTTACAGATAACAAAATGCTGGCTGCGCTGGAACACCTTCCTGATGTCCTTATTTCTATTATTGTCTGTCTTTGTGATATGGTACGTGCCTGAAAACCTAAGTATTGTAACGTCTGAAGCAGTACGGTGAGGGCTAAGTTCTGTGCCTGCTATTTTCTTGGAGAATGCAGTATTTTTCTATTCAGATTCAAAATTATAGGACTTGGGCTGAAATCAGGCCTGCAGCTTGTCTTGTAAGTTACAAAGCTGTTGTTTTTAGCAGATAGTTTAAAGTCTTCAATAACCGTGTGTTTCCACACGGGAAAAGACCTGGCAGAGCTGGGTAACAGCCCTCGCCCAGGGGGGGCAGCTGCCTCGGTGTGCTTCGAACTGAAGATGTCACCTGGGTGGCTCCCTAGCTCTGGCCATTGCTGCAAAAACACTTGCTTATGATTCCAGTGAAATAGCTTTTGCTGCCTTAATAGGCATTTGGATTAATTATTTATCAGCATTAATGCTGAAAGGGAATGAATTTCAGAGATGCATGCACTTAGAGTCGGCACGGGGCAGGAGCTGCACTCAGAGCGCCTGCCTTGGTGCGCCCTGCGGGGGGGGCAGGACCCATGAGGCCGGTCACAGGCACGGGAGAGCAGCTGCTGGGCACAGAAGGGCTGGGAGATTTCTGAAGATGCTGAACTGCCTTCACTCTTGTAGGCAGGCTCCTCTTGGTTGAGATCTGTAGAGCTGAGTAGGAAAAGCTGCTCTTGACAGTTACACATTTTAGAGATTTGAGGATTTTTTTCTCACATGCACGTGCCAGAGAAGTCCCAGAGGCTCGGGCTTTCTCACTGTGGCAGACCATGGGGGTTCATGAGCAGTGACAGTCACCAGGGTGTGCAAATTTCGGAGAGCCCTTCCAGTCCAGCCTTGGGAACATGGTAGGCATGCATCCAGTTAACAGAGATGTTAGCATGTGTGCTTCAGGCTCCTGGTCATAATTATCAATATATCCCTTCCCCTCACAATTATTTATTTATTTTTTTAGGAAAGGAATTTTATTTTCTCAGTCTCCTGATTGCCTTGTTTTTGACAGGAACCTCAACTATGCCATAGCAGAGACTGAATCGGCCTCAGCCTGGGAAGTTCCAGTAGGGCACAGCTCACTGGGGGTCAGAACTTGGGCTTGAGGCTGGGACAGAGCTCAGGACTGGTAGGTGGCATCTCTGTAAACGCAGCTGCCAGCGAGTGTCACCAATAGCCAGAGGCAAAGCCTCACGGTGCAGGTTTAATTAAAGAGTCGCAGGAAATACGCACCGTCTGAACATTATAACGCACAGCAGGAACTTTGAGCCAAAGCCAACAGATAATAAGAATTAAAACGCATTTTAACCATGTGCATTTCAAGAATTTATATTTGTTGCAGGAGCTGAATAATAAATTACCTTAGTGCTGTAACTGGTGTTATATATGACCTTATAAAATGTTGCAGTCCTTTCGAGCATTTATTACAAAGTAAAAAATTAAGAGTTTTTTTTCCAGCTATCGCACTTTAATAGTTTTTCCAAGTTTTAAATGGGTTTTGGAATGTAGCCTGGAAAGGACAATTATACTTGCATCATTTTGTGTATATAAAGTAACTTATTTTTAGAAAAAATTTGCATAGATTACTTCTACACAGGTATATGAAGACATAAAGGTACTCGTTGTAGGAGGATAGCTGTGAAGCACTTTGCTGTTCTTTGCCAGAATTTCATTTAATCATGAGATATCATCTCAGGGATGGAGAACCACCGTGGAATGTCAGAGCAAAACTTCCAACTCTTGTTCATGACTGGAGACTGAGAAAAGTGAGAGTAAGCAACAGCTAGCTTGAAGGATATCTCACATCTGCGTAACCAGGTGTGCGTACATCTGAGCAAGGAGGTTAACAGAAAGGAATCATCGCAGCTGTTATCAGTCCCTGTTTATCGGGTGGAGGAGAGTCAGTAAGCACTCCAGTGCTGTCTTTGAGCCATGAGCTGCTGGCCAGGTCACCGTGTTTGTACTGCCTCTTGGTCCTCTTCTTGCACGGTTCTTCAGCAGCTGCTTCTCCTTGCAGCCTGCGAGCTGAACTGAAACCAGGGTTTCCTCCCCCAGTGCCCTGTAGCAGGGTTTGCAGAAAGATTTCTCCATCGCAGCTCCATCCCTGGCACATCTGCAAGCCTGCACTGTGTAAAGTGAAAGGCCACTTGGATTCCCGTGGGTGTACGCTGACCTCGGGGAGTGGAGTTTGGGCTTCTCTTGGCTTGGAGCTGCTGTCAAATCGTCACTGCTTGGTTTTGTACGGACGACGTCTGCCTCTTTTACTGACAGCTGCTGTTGACTTGTACACAGTGGAGGGTAATTAAATAATTTTTGAAGCTTCTTAGTTAAATTCGGTTGAAGAAATGGAACCATGTGCAAAGAACGAGCCTGGCTTTGGCAGCAGGAATAAAAGGTGACAGCTCGGGATGGCTCTGGGCAAAGCAGCTGGTGAGCTCCTGGAGAGCCTTAGGTTCTGAAAATCTGCTGTGACAATATCACCACGTTCACGTACTGAGGCGAGGTGGGGATGTGGTGGTTCCTGAGCCTGCCTGTAATGCTTCATGCCTGGGCTGGTCGCTTCCTCAGCACCTGATGGCTTCCTCCTAGGTGCGGCTGCTCCAGCTGGGCTTTTTCACAGGGATCTTTATTATAATCGTACTTCTGGCTCCAGAAGACACCCAGCCTTCCAAATTGGTCCCGGGACGTCTGGTTAGAGCGAGCCTACTGTATGGTATGACTGCATGTAGGTAAAACATGTGTGTATTTCCCCTGTCCTTGGTCTCTGTAACAATTTCTCCTGGCACGTTTGCTGTCATGTAGCCCAGCCTTTCCTGTGTCTGCCAGGGACACTGAGAGACCTCGTCCTAGAGAGCTTCCCCTTGGTGATGGGCCTTCCCCTGGGTCCTGGGGCAGCAGCACCCTGCTCCTCAAGCACTTTCCTTTGCCATAAATATCGCTGGTGTTGAGTGTGGTTTCTGTGCTTTTTATTTTTATTTGTTGTTTATAACTTATATTAATACATAATACTAAAAAATGATTTTGCTTCAGAAGCAACACCGTGCACTTCTTGGGTTACAGCTGTGGTCCCATCACAGCCCCACATCAGCATGGCATGAGGTATGTGCAGTGATGGGGGATCAGTCAGTGATCTAATACTGGTGCTCCTCTGCAGAGCCGCATACATGTAAAACTTCTGGCATTACTTTCAAAATCTTAGCGGTATCTCCTTGCTGTTTAACGAAGTGTTAAGCCCTGCCCAGAGAGCACAGGCAGGAACAACCTCCAGGCAGATTTCTAAACACCGAGAGGAGCAGAAGGCGAGGCGTTTGGTGTTCATGTATCACCCCTCGTGCCTCGCTCTTTAGGTTTGTTTGTTTTCTTACTGCTCTTCTGTGAGGGCAGAAGCGTATAGGCAAATGCTAGCCAAGAGTAAACATCATTATTTCTATTATATTCATTACGAAGCTATGTAAGTCTGTCTGGGTTCCTGCACTTTTACCTGAGGTGGTGCCGTGGCATGAGCATGAGAAAGGGGCAGCTCCAGGAGCTGCTGCCAGCTGCTCGGCCCCTCTGCGGATGCCTGGGAAGGGGTCGAGCCCCGTCTCACCCCTCAGTAGTGGCTCAAGCTGTCAGTGCTGCATGCAGAGCTGCTGTCCTTACGGGCTATTCAGAATTGTGTGTCCTGATTGAAGTCTGAGCTCGGTTGCTTCTGGTGCTCACGCGGCATCTGTTCGAAGCAAGGTGCCTTTGGAAGGGCCGCGAGCAGCTCGTGGGCCCTGCAGTGCCGAGCGTCCTGCACACTGCGCAGGGGAGAGCAAGCGCATGCAGGGAGGAGTGCACAGCCAGCCTCAGCTAAATAATTCGCCGTGCACTGTTTCTCTGCTTATGATTCAGTTTTAAAGGCCCTTTTAAGTGAAATTGGATACACTACAAAGTGTTGGTTTCATGTGTTTTATTTGCAGTTTAATCAGCGTGATCCAGCTGCCAGTGCAGGGGAAACCAGAGCTCGATTTTTAATTATCCCTGCTTTGCCTGAGTTAGGAATTCCCAATAGTGCCGTCTGAGAAAAGATGCCAAAAACCGCATTGTTCTTTAATTAGCTGTTGTAATTGTTTCAGTCTAATCTCCATGATTAGCAGCAGCATTAAATACAGCAGTAAGAATAGGCCTGCCCTCTTTGTGCTGCCCTAGTAAACACAATATTCTTACTTCTGGTAAGGGACGTAATATAAAATCAATTAGAAGCCAACTAGTGTTGATTGGAAAATGATAAAGAGCAGCTACCATGAAGTGCAGATTGCTTTGTAAAGTTGGTTTATAACCGTGCTTCTGGGACATCTTAATTGCTCAGTTTTGGGGGAAAACACCAGAATAACAGGCTCTGTTACAGAACCGCCTTTGGGGATCTCAAAGAGACTCCATCCTCTGCGAAGCCCTAAAATAAGCTTTGCTGTTACTGAGGCTAGTGTCTGTCTAGTTCTTAGGGAAGGGTCATTTGTTCTGTCTCAGCAGGTGCATTGTCAAATACAAACAATTGCAGACTATTCCCCAAAGAAATGGGTTTTTATTCGAAGTTCATCTAAGCTTTATTCTGAGGCTCAAAGATGCTCTGCAGTTGGGCATTTGTAGTGGGAACGCAAGGAACATTGCAGCCCAAGCATATGGGTTAGATCTGTTTCAGAACAGGTTGTGACATTTAGGCATTTAAAGACAAAGGAGAAATACTTAATGAGATAAAGCACAACTCCCATGCCAGCTTTGATGGGTTTGAGGCACCTGCTGAGGTACCAGTTATTATCCTTAGGTCCCTAAATACCTTTGTAGAGTTGGCTTTAAGTGTCATTGCATGTGGGAAAAAGAGGAATTAAACTCTTGGAAAATGCAGACTTAAGGTCAGTCATGCGGTGTAAAGGGAGCGTTTATGAGTGCAAAATGAGCACTTGTAGGGAAATGTAATTGTTGTAGCGATGGTTGTAGTCACAGACTGTGGAAAAGTGAGTATTTTGGCTGAAGGTACGTTTCTGTAGGGTAATTGATATAACTTGTTATGTGTTTTGATGACACCTGTCAGAGCATCAGCACAAGTGTCCCCAGCAGAGCTGGTGGTGATGATCAGGTTGTCCACGTCAGGGCAGGCACAGACCTGGGAGAGGATTTGCCTGGGAACGCAACGGGGAAGTTTGGGACTCTGCAGCCTTTGAGGTGGAGCACCAGCAGCTTAAGACTGCTCAAGCCACTGGGATGAGCTGAACATGGGTGGAGAATTGGACAGTAGAGAAAACATCAGCTTCAGGTTTCTACAGAAGTCCTTCCAGCTCAGAACTAAGCCAAGACATGCTCCTGTTGCTAAAACTTACTTCTTCTAAAGAGAAAAGATTTAAGACCCTGCCTTTCAGTTTGGCACACTCCAGAATTTCTTTCAGAAGTACCAACCCTGAAATGTCTGATAGGAATTAATAGAGAGCAGCAGATTACTCTGCTGATAAGGGATCGTTAGCTTTTATAACTGGTTTTGTGTCAGACACAGATCCATCATATGGTAAACATAAATGCCCTCATTGCTATAAATTTATGTTGATTCTGTGCATTCATGTTGTGCCAAGCACTGCTACAAACTGAACCCAGAGCTGCCCAAAGGAAGGGAATGCTTTTAGCCAGTTCAGTCATCTTGTGCTCTTAGGTTAAAACTGCTAGGTTTGAAGCCCCTTGTTGCAAGGTCCTGATCCTTTCTTCCCCTGGATGGCATATGAAACAAATAGCTTTTTTTTTTTTTTATTTTGCTTACACATGCCCTGAAATGCAGTTCTGATACATTGCTCCATTCTGATAGGCGAGTTTTCATAAATAGTTTGCAGTAGTGAAAATGATAGCGGGGCAGAAAAAGAAGAGGAGGGAAAAAAAAAAAAAAGTTAAAAAGAAGATGAGGAGGAAGAAAATTCAGGAGGCAGCCAGCAGAGCATGAATGGCCTGAGCTTAGGCAGGTTTGAGGGAATTGCAGGGATTTGGGACAGTGGGAAGCAAATGCTGGTGCACGTCCCATCTGATGGAACATGCTGGATGGTGTTTGTCTGACCTCTGTGAGATACCTTGGGAATGCCTCGGAGGGGTGGACTGATACTAATGATGTTTATATATATACATTCATGTATACAGATACACACATGCATATAAAGTTAAATAATTCTGATCCCTCTCAGGCTCACCAGCAGTGCATCTAAATAGCTGGACCATAAAACCTGCTTTACGTTTGCTATAAAATCACCTACGGCTTCATTGCCTTTGCATAATACTGTTTTGTGGCTGTTAGTAAGGAAAACGTTTCTGAGCATGTATTTTAAGTAACTAATTACCATACAGGCACTGATTGCATAACTGCTGTAGAGGTCCTCCTGCCGCTCCCAGCAGTGGCCAGTCCAGCCTGCCAGCAGAGAGGAGGAGGAGGAGGAACCTTCATCTCTGGCTTTGGCAGCTGGGTGAGGAAATTCTTGTTCCCTAATCTCAAATCTTGAACAAGACATCTGCAGTAATAGGCCACCTAAACTTTTTTGCAGCTATGTTATTTTAAGATTTTTTTAGTCAGCAACAAAGAACACGAAATTTTCTGTTCTTTTTTTTTTCCTTCTTCTTGGGTTGCAGTGCAATTATGCCGCTGATGTGCTCATTATAATTTGTCTCCACTAATCCTTAGGGACTCCAGAGAGCTGCTTCCATTAGACTATTAAGTTCAGGCTGTACCGCCTGTATCAACTAGCAGAATTTCTATTTAGAGATAAAACCGCATTGGAGTCGGAGCACATTTCTTTTGAATCACTCACATGCACACCTTGCCATGGGACTTTCTGCAGAGCTGGTTGAAAAAAAGTAATCCTGTGTTTTCCTTCTGAACAGGCAGTGCTTTGCTTGTTGCTGAGCTGTGGGCAGCCCTGAGGGTGTGGATGGGATGATTTCAGCAGCCCCAGAGACAGCTCTTTCCCTGGCCAGCACGCACTCCACCCCTGCCTTCACAGCAGTGAGCTCCTGCAGCTTGGAAACATACAGGAGTCTTCCCAAATAAATCGAATTAGGCCTTAAATCACAGGAATGTCTGTGGGATTCTTGCTGGGAAAGCACTCTGTGGTGCTTTGTTGCATGAAGTACCCCAAAAGTTTGGCTCAGGACTGAGAAAAGCCACTGCCTCCAGGCGTGGGCGTGTGTTTGAAGCCACCGAGGTCCTGGAGGCTCCCCAGAGGTGCTGTGGCCCCGTGAAGTGTTGCCGCAGCCTGACAGGCCTGTCAGCGGGGCCAGGAGGGCCCTGCCGCCTCCTCTTCCTCACCAGCAGCTGCCTAACATACAGCAGAGTGAAATAAGTGGAAATCACTTGATTGACTCTATCCAAGCATCTTTCTAGTTTAATCTCTGTTCTTTCCTGAGCATGGGGCTTCCCTGATGTACCAGCCGAAAATCCACCCTGACAGAGAAGGTTATTTATTTTATTTTATTTTATTTTATTTTATTTTATTTTATTTTATTTTATTTTATTTTATTTTATTTTATTTTATTTTATTTTATTTTATTTTATTTTATTTTATTTTATTTTATTAACTTATTTATGTATTATATGTCCCTTCTCTAAACAGCTGAGCACTGTGTGAATTTCCAAATGGTTTCAGGAGCACTCAGGGGTGTCAGAGGGCTCCCTTCAGGGCGCAGCCCCTCCTTGCTGAAGCGTGTTGGTGGCATGGAGCTTTCCCTGTGGGCACACAGAGGTGGCAGCAGGGCTGGGCCTCACACATGGAGGTGGCAGCGAGGCCGGGATGCCCTCCTTGCCTTCCCAGAGCTGCCCGGTGCCCAGGGCTCCCCAGACTCCACAGTGGTGGCTCTGTGTGGAGGCCGGCAGAGACACTGGCTTCCTGCGGCCACCGCCGGGCTCTGGCCCTGCTCGCCACGTGGCCTGGGCTGAAAGCTCCTCTGTGCTCCGGCACAGGCCCCTTTTGTGTGTGCAGAGCGGCCCGGGGCTGGTTCAAGGATTTCTGTGCGAGGGCACAGGAGGAGGGCGCGATGGCACCTCGGCGGAGCCGCAGACAGCCGCTCTTTCAGCCACTGCAGGAAAGCAGCGTTACTCTTTCAGCAAGGGCAGGATGCTGAGCAAAGTCTCCCAGGTAGGCGTGGGGAAGAATTCCTTTTCTGTACTCTGAAAATTAGCAGCGAACATCGTGCAGCCCAAAAGCGTACTGCGGCGAAGGAAATCTTTCTGGTCTCCTGTTTGCTGCTAGTACTGAGAGATGTTTCCTTAGCTCTGAAAATATTTACATTGATCTGCTCAGTGTTTGTGCTTTGGCCGTTTCATGACATACTAGATCTTAAAATCCTGAGTGTCATATAATTGCTGTATAATTTCCTTTGCTATTGTATCATGCTGGTCACAGCTCTACTTCCATCTCAGGTGACGGACAGCTTTAGGCCTGCCCCTGCTCAAAGTACCAGCTAAAAAAAAGGGTATTTTGAAACAAATAAGAAAGAAGGGGTGAGGTCCAATTGGCAGGCTGCTTAACTGGAGGATACAGCAATGAGCTCATATCTTATAACCTGCATGGCTTCGGTACGAGAGTACAGATCTTCAGTGGTGTAACTGTTATTACCTAACGTGGGATCCCTTGGATATGTCACTCCCTGGTGTCTTTTCTGACATCTGAATAAGGGTGAAATGCAAATGCAAAAAAAACCCAGATCATAAAATAAAAATCATGATCATAAAAAAATCATGATATGGTCATCTCTATTTCACATACAGTTAAGACTGGAAGAAAATAGAGCGTTTGTTTGTTTAAAATTAGTTAGAATTCCTAATCATAGAAGTTTTTTCTTAAGTATTAAATCTATTTTTCATTTATTTTATGGTTTGAAAAAGCCATTAAATTAGATACTGGGAAATCATGAATTTAGTCTTCACAGTGCTAGAACATGGGCAGAGCCCGTGGCTGTGAGCGGGTGGCGAGCCAAGGACAGGGTTGCATCCAGCGCTGCGCAAAGAGCTGGCTTCTTGGCTGTTCTGCTGAGGCTGTAAGGAGTAACAGCAACGTGAGAATATAGTTTTAGGTCGTCAAGCGGGCTAATCAGAAGAAATAGCACTTGAGCAATCCTTTCTCCTCTGGGTTTTCCCACATTCCTTCTACTTAAAGGATGATTTGTAGTGCTGTCATACCTCTGTTTCCCTCCTGGTTTTGCAGGTGACTTCATAGCCTGGGTCCTTGATATATCTATTTATGTGAGTAAATAAGACAGATAGGGTTTCAAGGTATGCATCTCATAGACTTGCTTGAAACTTCAGTATGCTTTGGGACCTATTTTGGCCTTTTTGCGACTGATATGATTAATCCTTTCTCTGTGTTAGGAAACTTTCTTTGAAAAAGTCTCTGTGTAGAGTTAAAAAGCTTTCTTGTAATAGCTGACTCATTAAAAACCTGCAAAGCAAAGAGCTATCATTCATTAGTTCTAATTGAATCCTTATGCTCCTTCAAATGACAACAGGAATTCAGAGCCATGCCTACACAAAATTTACAGCTCATCTCAGTTGCTTCTTACCTTGTTTTGTTCTTCCTGTATATCAGAATACATGTAGAACATAATTCACATTCCCATCATTTGCACAAGAAAACGCGTATCTCTGTGTGATTAGTTTCTTAAGAAGAAGCTAACAAATTGCTGAATTTTCCAAACTAAACTAAGAAAGAGGTTTCATTGCTTGTATTGCTAGGCCTGTTCACTATGGGAGTCTGAAAGCCTGTGGAAATTTCTGTGGAAAACTTTAAATCAACTACAAAGAGATGTTTCCTGAAAAAAGAAAGGTTTTAGAATTGGTGTTCACTGGTCAGTAATGTTCTGTCATTTCCATGGTGCGCAGGAGGCACGCACACATGGCACAGGAGATGGTTCCTGATCTGAAGAGCTTGTCAAGGACAAACAGAGGTGGGTTATGGCTGGAGACAAGAATGGAGAAGTTAACGTGTTCCTGTCCATATGGCTGTCTCAGCAGCTACTGCCAGGTTATCAGGTGAAGATAGCCTTCATTAGGTGTGTAAATAATTGCTGGAAAGTAACTCCTTTTGATGCTATTTTCTATTTAACCAGCCTTAGCCATGTGGTGAGAATGAATTGACTTCCTTATGCGTTGCATGTGAGAAACCAGCATTGCATATTTCTGTCACACTCCTGGGAAGGTGAATTACTAAGAAGTGCAGGCAGTTTTCACTGAGAGGCACAGCGATGGCTCAGCTGCTGAAGAACCACTGCTGGTGGCCAGCCGGGGCACACAGAGGCCACCAGTGTAGACAGATTGCAACAGGCAGTGAGGAAATGCGACGTGTGGATTGCTTGGGTGAGTAGAAAAGTGGCTGGGAAGGAAACAGCAGTTGAGAACGACATCAGCAGCGATTACCAGGCTTAGCTCAAGGATACAGAGAGCATGCGAACTATGCAGGTGGCAGGACTGGCTGGTGGCAGCAGCACGTTACGTGCTACCTGATACTGGCAGCCACTCTCCCAGCAGTTGTGAAGCTGAACACTGAGTGTTTGTATCACATTTGTTGTCTGCATAGCTTGTTCTGCAGGTGCCAGGACAGTTGCGGCTTTCTGATGTCTGGCACGCTTTGGGACACAGCGATGTTGAGGCTACGTGGGTAGCCAGTCTCCAATACAGAGCAGCAGTTATCATTTATTTGATGTCAGTTAGCTGTAGTCACTTAAAATTAATCTGAAATTGTCTTCTTTTGGCTTTGATGCAGATAAAAACTTAATCTACCTGCTTTCATTTTCTTTCCTCTCATTTTCCTACCTTCCGTCACTACTTCATGTGCATGTTTTCCAGTTCTTCACATCACATTGAACAGCAGTGCAGGCCACACTAATTCTGTGATGTGCATGAGCTATTGAAAAGCTGTTTGGGCCTGCTCTGTAAGCCATTGAGTAACCAGTGTGCTTCACTTGACAAACCATTCATTGCTGCAGATGAACAATCAGAATAACAGGGACTGCTAGCTCCTGCTCAGTAGTTCCTAAATTAATGGTGTCATCTCAGTACAGCAGTTGTATCTCTTATTATAGCAACACGCGTTTGCTTCACTGGTGGCTAAAATTAGCTGTGGACCATATGGGTAGCATCTAAGCTCTTCAGGCTTTGCAGAAGTATTGCTTAATGACCATGTACTCAAATGTCTGGCAACACAGCGTCTATTAGTTGACCTACAAAATTAGTGGGACACAAACTATCAGCTGCCAGAACTCCATCCGAAAGACTTCATGACCTTAGCTAGATCTAACATTGCAGCACATTCTTATTTATCTGTGTGTGGAGACTCCTCTATGGAAATGGGCTATAGGCATAGCTGAGATTTTGTTTAGATTTTCTAAGAAAGGGAATGTTGGTTAGAGGAGTGCTGGTTTGATATCTGTATGGGACATCTTAATTGGGAAGTCTCGCCTACAGGTTGCCAAACAAGTTCAGAAAGATGGCTTATTTTTTTGTGTGTAAATTATTTATTGCTTGTGTTAATATGGAAATGTCCAATATTTCAATGGAGATGTGTGTTGTCGAGTGTTTGGGATGAAAGATGCTGTATAAGCATTAGACATTTATTGCATTTTAGCTAAAGCTGGCCACAGACTGCAGCAAGAACTCAGAGATAAATCATCCCTGTTTTCTCCCTTTGAATTTGCTGAATCTGCAAACTGAATTTGCTGCCTCGTGTTTTGCTTTAGACGAGCTGTAGTTTTCCTGTGGAAAATGCCTTCTGCTTCCCATGCAGGCCTGCACATCTGCCTCACCTGTCGCTTACCTCTGATTTTTGAATTCTCCCAATACAGCAGGTCGGCCCTAGTTAATTAGGAATGTGCTACTCCGTGATTATTCTACTTTCATCACACTGCGTGCACAGTGTCCATACACCCCAGGCCTCTGTCTGGATGGACTTGTGTCGGTGTCCAGCTCAGGCTGCTGCCACCTGAAGGAACACCCCCGGGCTGCAACCGAGCTCCTGGAAAACTGGTGGGAGCTGCTGCACGGAGCTGCTCCCGTCTGGCTCCAGTGTATTTGTTTTATTTGCTGTTTTAGGCACATACTATTTCAGTGGAGTGAGCGGCAGCTGAGTGATAATTGCAGCTATCCTCACTTCAAAATTAAAAAATCGACGCTGAGGTTCTCTCAGCTTCCTTGGGAGCCCAGGCTTTGTCAGCAGGCGTGAGTCACCATGCATTGTGTGAATGGATGAGATGAAGCAATGTGGTGATTTTTCCTTTGTTCCCTAACCTTTGCTGAATAACAGGCAGGAATTGCCTCTCTGCGTCTTAGCACCTGAAATTTCACTAGGATATAAAAAGCTTCCATTCACGAACCCTGTAATCCTTAGTCACTGTGTGCAAACACCGGGAAAGTGCCACGTCAGCAGCTTTATCTGTTGCCGTTACGAAACAGAATATATGCGGGTTTATGTATGTGTATTTTACGTTTTAACTAGTATTTGAAGATCCTACTTCCTTTAACTGGATCAACAAAGAGGATGCCTAACAAAGAGTTTTTTCCTTCCACCCACTCCTGTGCCTTTTTTGTTGTTCTGCTGGTCCTTCGTAGGAGAGGTTGCAAATAAGAGTTTGCAGCGAAGACAAACAGGCTTTTCTTTTTCTCCAGCTTTGTTTTAAAAAGTTGTTTGATACATATGCCTGCTGATACTCATAAAATCAAGAAATGTGTAGTATTTAAATTATATGCAAAGTGTAAAAGTATCAAAACAGCAGATGTCATTATTATGAAGAGTTATTAGTTATGCTAGGAACATAACCCCAAAGCATTTTCCTTGTCATGGGGAAAAAAAACAACATGTTTCTTTGAATATTGCAAACTGCCCCAGTAGGGCTCTGTTCTGCTCTGAGATGTTCTACATCTGGCAAATCCCTTATTACCGTGGTTAAGTGGCTTTGCAGCACTATGGCATGCGAGACAAACTCTGCTTTAGGACATTTGGCCTTTCCCTTGCCTTCCAGCACCGTCATGGCTGCAGTCCTTCACCTGCTCTTCAGGTCCCACAGAGCGATGCACCCTGCAAATTCACTTCCTACGCCCGCAGCCTGATGGTGGGCGAGCTCTGGGCTGTGTGTTTGGGAAGCCGTAGGAGCCCTCAGCAAGGCAAAGAATCCCACCCTCGTTTTAACCTTGCGTGGTGCAGTCTTGCAACCTGCTCCAGCATTTGTGTTTCCACCCCTGTGGTCATACTGTCCTGGGTAGGCAACTGCTGGAGGTGTCAGAGCTGTTTCCAATAATACTCAAATCGCTCTGCTTGACTAATAAGCCTTTAGATCGAAGCCAAACTACCAAACTTCTTGTGAAAATGTTGCTTTATTGAGACCTTTGGCAATAGAGGAGAAGAAAGCAAGGTCTTGATGCCAACGTGTTGTGCCTCTGAGAAAGAAGAGGTAAGATTGTGAGCTGAAGGTTTCTGCGGGAACGTTCTAGAAGTTTTGCCTGAGGGCTTTTGTTGTTGACAGAGAACTGGAGAATACTGGTGGCTTTTGAGATCCCAGTGTGTCTGTGGATGGTTTTGTTCAGACAAAAGTGTGAAATCGTGCAGGGCTCCTGGGTCGTGCTGGCACTGAGGCCTTCATGTTGATACAGGTCCTCCGGGTCCAGCAGTGCTTGAGGCAGCTTCAGGTCAGTGCACACAATGCCCTTGCCCTTTGCTTTGGCCTTCTGGTCCTCACCCAGAGCCATGCTGCCGCTTTAAGGCTGAAAAGTTTTGGAGATGTTGTCTGCTTTCACTAGAGCCAGCAGATGAAGCCTGACTCATCTTGACAGCACTTCACACAATCCGGCCTGTCGTAACTGCGAGCAGAATCTGACCTGTGGCTATTTTTGTGTTCCCTTATCTATTTAGAAGAGTCTTTTGTTCCTTGTCTGACAGGTCCTCAGATCTGCAAAGGTTGGAACCTGAGCAAGAGCAGCAATCAGACAAAAGGTGAACTATTGAACACCAAAGCAGAAGCTGAGAGATGTGACAAGATTAAAAGGAAAACACACAAAGGGCATTGTATCTGCGTAGATGGCATCTGACAGGAGGGATGCCAAACAGCAAGGTTCAAGATTGGGTCAGAAATTACAGTCTGAAGGAAGTTGAGGGCTAACTAAGTGTTAAGTAGACTTAATCCAAGGTTCATTTCTTTCAACTGTCCGGGTTTTTTAGAGAATAATTGTGTGTTTATGAAACTCCTCATCCTTTCTCATCGTTTATATACCATGTACATTCTGATGAATGTATTTAAACTTTAGTTACATGGGTATTTTTACATTCATTATGTTTTATAAAGCTGTTTGCTTTATATTTTCCTTCCTTCTTGCCTGGTTTCATAAAATGCACAGGATCTTGGAGGGCTGAGCCCTTCTTTTAACGTTCCTGCAAGCTGACCGTCTTCTTTCACATCCCTGGGTGTTGATGTCAGTCAGCACCTGCTTCATATGAGTTGTTATTGAAGTTTTTTTCTCTTTCTGTATCAGGCATTATTTTTGGTTTTACACAGTTTGCCATTAAATCTGCTTGACCTTTTCTGTTGTATCATCAAGAACTAAAATCTTTAGCCTCTGGCAATTGCAGTGATCATCAGTCAGGTTTTTCTTAAATTAATTTTAAAAAGTCCCCCAGACACTTGAGATTGTACCATCATCAGCATGAAGGATAAATGAATTAGTCTATTGTTGACTTATTTGCTGACCTAGAATTGAACTCAAATGAAGGGACATTACACCTGTTTTCAGAGCTCCTGGGAAAATGTAGGCATTGAAATACGTGCTCCTAGACAAAGCGTGCCAAGGGATTTTCTAAATCTGGAAAACTGTTGTTTCAGCCTTGTTATTTCAGCGTTCCTTTTGCTTCATATTCTGTGTAATGAAAAGTGACAGTTGTTTTACATAATGGAAAATCTTGCATGATTGGTCTCAGTTCAATATCTGCAGGAGGAAATTAAGATTACACTACCCACACATTAATGATGAAGTTCCCGTGGCTTTTTAATGACATAATTTTACTTTAAATACAAAGACGCTGTGTTGGTGAACAAGAGCACTGCAGTAACTCCTAATGATCATGATCAGATCATGTTTGTATTAATATGATCTGTAATTAAAAGCTACTGCTTTGTAATAGCAATTAAAGCGATCCTTGAGTAATTAAATACTCTTTCTTAAAGACTTTTTTTCTTTTGCATTTTGCAAATGCCAGACTTACAGTGAAGAGGATGGGCATTAAATAATTTCCTGCACATACTTGTCAGTTTAATTTCTTTCGTATCAGGTAATTGTCCTACCGTTTGTACATTTGGTTCTGCTCGTATATATGTGTGTGTGTGTGTATATATCTGTGGTGGGTAAACCATTTTCTTGCTCGGACTGATGCAGTTTTCATCCGACTTGATGCAGGGTTTTTTTTTCTGGGGTTGGAAACTGTTCACATCACCATTCTCCCCCCTCTGCCTCCCCAAATGCCTAGAAGAGCAGCAGAAATAAATGCATTTTTCTGCTTTTGTCATGCCTACTTCCAAGTCATCAGGCACCAGCTGCTGCACTGCTAGTGCCGCCTTGTTCCTGCCACTGATGTGCCCGTGGGAGACCTTTCCTCCTGGTGGATCCCATGTTCCTGGGAGGTGCTCTGTATTGAATAGTCTTGCTTCCCTGGCCCTCTGGGACGTTGCCTTCATGTGCTTGTGGGTCTGAACTCAGTCCACAAGCCCAGTTTCTCACTCAGGGAGAGAAAAAGTGATGCTGGAGGTTCCTAGCCTTTAAGGATTTCTTCCTTAAGGTTTTTTCTTCTTTCAATTAGATGAATCATTTGGCTAGTTACAAGGCAGGAGGAATTTGGGAAGCTGGAAGGAGAGGAAGACCTGGCAGTCACTGTACAGGTTCAGAAATTTCTGTGCCAGCCAATTCCCCAAACCCCTTTTAAAATACCTCTAAGTTTGTTATAAAAAGTACTGGTTTCTTCTAGGAGATTGCATCAAGGTACAGATACTGCATAGAATATCTAGCATTGCAAACAGTCCGATTGCTCAATACAGTTAAAACCACATACTTAACTCACAGCTTTGTGTTCTGCCTGTGCATTTTTGTTGGTGATACAGAATATTCCAGCTTTAAAAAAAAAAGGGAAAAGTGAACAGCTGTTTTACCAATTGCTGATTGTGATTTAAAAAACAGTCCCCAGTGGCATCCCCAATGGCACCTTTGAATGGTGAGGGGGTGAATGACATTGCTGGGTCACCCATGGGAGCATGGTGTGGCCGACATGGAGAACTGGGCTGTGTGCTCCGCTCGGGAGACCTGATCGTGGCAGCTGGAGGCTGTGGTTGCAGCTCACGATACAGGTTTGTGCTCAGTACCATCACTGACCCACCACTGGAGGCTATTTTGTATTTTCCAAGCATGACTGTGCCCAAGCACCCTGCGTGCACGTGGGGACGATGTGACTGATTTTCTCCTTTGTATTGATTCCTGGGTGGGGACTGCCAGCATTTCACCTCAGTCTATAAAACAAGCACTAAACTAACACACTCTGGTACAGGAACGGTCTTGTTGACTGTACGGAGCAGAGGAATTTGTAGTTCCAGCTGTTGTGCAACGCTGTGATTGTCGTCCCCCTCTCATGGCAGCTGATGGCAGATAAGATGAACAGGGGCTTTCTCGACTTCTACTCCTGGCTGTTCAGCTGCAATTTTCTGCGTCTGTGGGGAATTTTGGCAAAGTAGCACACGTTTATTCACAAACAGGGAAGGAAAAAATAATTCAAGTGACTCTCCACTTACTTTAATTGCTTGTATAAAATTATCACAAACCACTTGTTTACTGGAAGCTGCCCAGCTCATCATTTGGTCGAAGAATTAAGAATGATAGTAATCTTGTTGCTTTTTCCAAAGCATTCATTAGCTTAGAGATTTGAATGCCAAGAGAAAACGTTGCCTAATAGATTCCTATGTCTGCTCTTTTTGAGTTTCTCTTGAGCAACTCTGGGAGCCAGTAATAGCCTATGCAGATTTTCACAGGCTTTCAAAGTCCTTGCTTTTGGAGGGCATAAAATCATTTTGAGCATAAAATGAGAATCTGGGCCATAGACAGAGGATAACGTTGTTTCTTTATGGTAAAGGCTTTTGCTATTATAAAGGACAGTGCACAAGTCAACCTGAGTAAAACTGACAGCTCATTCTCAGCTTCTATCGCATGCAGAATGCATCTCTTCACATCAGTATTTACAGCAGGCTTCTGCTTGGATCAGATTTCTTCACATCCGCTTGGCTAACATAATTTGATGCTAATAAAGAATAATAAAGGGCAACAATTTCAGATCTGCTGACAACGAGAAGTGGCCTTGCCTTTATAAGCAGTAAGAACCTGGAGCTTGTTTTCCTCGAGGAGCCTTCTCTGTCACCAGAGCTGGTCCCGGTAGGGCCGCGCTCAGAATTGCAATGCGCTACCTGCTGGGAGAGCTCATCTCCGGCTATTTGTTTCTTTAGTTGGCAGAGGGCTTTTTCCCTCCTTCCTGTTTGCTCTTTAGCTCATTGCTGGGCTGCATTGGTATTCTGGGCAGCGCAGTCCTGAGTAAACACTTCTGTGCCATCCTGCCTGGCGTGGGGACGGTGGCAGTGGGAGGTGGGAAGGCGAAGGGGAGAATTTAGGGAGCCGGGCACTCCTCTTTCTCGCCTTCTTTTGCTCCGGCAGCAGTGCCTTGGTGGAGCTGCGAGTGGGTTCAGTGGGGATGCTCTGGGGTCAGAGCTTGGCCCCAGAGCTTAGGAAGGGAAATGGGAGCAACTCACCAACACAAGGGGCTTTTCCAGGAAAGGGCTGGGATGTTGGTGGGTTTGCAGGCCACTTCCATGGGAAGCAATCTGCTGCCTACAGATGTGCACGAGGACCAAAATCATGGAAACCTGGTGAATTTGCTGCTTCTCTCATAGTGGTGCGATGTGACTGAGAGGTAGTGGGTAAGCAGACAAAATGGGGTAATTATTAGTCATTTTCCTTGGATATAGGGAAAAAACCAAGGAAATGGCCAAAGCCTGCAAGCTGTGCCCATCACAAAAGGCACATGGTACATGTGTCACAGGCATTGCTTCACACAGAGTTGTTGATATATCCATCCTTAACAACGTGGATTAGAAACTGTTAGCTTCAAATCTGTAGTAGTGATAGTTCCATTAGGAAGCTTTCTGACAGTGCTCTCATATCTGTAGTTTTTGCATCCTAAATAAGATTTGAGAGAGATTTTGTTTTATTTCAAACCTCTGAAAAGGTTGCTTTGCTGGAGCACTATTGTGTTGTTAAGTATATACAGCATTGCACTTGTCAGGTGTCACTTTGATATTTGGATTGGTTGGCATAGTTAAAAATACTAGTGGGAAATACTTGTTTTGGAAAATAGCACAGACTGTATTAGGTACATCATTGCTCTCTCTCTGCAAGCGAAGCTGTGTACCAGCAATCAAGAAATTTTCAGAACAAAGTTTATTTTTAGAAGATTTATTATGGGAGCGCATACATCAAGGTTGCTGTAGGTAATTAAATATACTTGTAAAGGAAAACTCTCCTATGTGTAAAAGACTAAGCCCTGTCTTGCACACCAGGCTTGAAATACAAGACCAGAGGGGAAGCCATGATTCGGATTCCCCTTTACCGCAAGAGAGAAAGCCCCACTGAACGTATCAGTCACTAACAGCTCCTCCCTCTAAACCTGCTTCTGAATGAAAGATGTTTTTGCCTTTCACCGCTATCACAACGGCTGTTGGGAGTTGATGAATGCTGCACAATCAAGAAAAAAATCCAATTGACTGAAAAGAGTGGCTGGTTGAATAGCCAAAGGTCATAACTTCATCTTGCAATTTCCAGTACCCATTTAATTCCAGCTAAGTAGAAATAATGACACTGTCGCCTATTGGTGGCGTTATATTGCCGCTCTGAGCTTGTTTTGGACTAGTGTTGATGATGTAGATGACAGATCAAAATCCCAGGTAAATCTGATAAAAATTTGCATAATATTTATCTGTAGACCCCAATTTAAAGTCATCAGACTCGATTCACATTATTTTGGTGCTTTAGAATGGAGGGATAGGAGAAGACAAATGAGAAATTCGTGATGGACAAGGCCTGCTTTTCATTGCTTGTTAGGTTTAGTAATACATTTTTATTTTTTTTCCTCCAAATGAAATCCGGGCTAATTGAGAAGAGGCCGATCCAATGAACCTCTAGGTATGCAAGCAGGAGCTTGCTCAGGCTGAAGCTGAAGCTGCTTGCATAACTCCCACGTATTGCTCATGGATGAGGGCTCAGAGGACAGAGAGTGGAGCCTAACACACTCTGCTGGTTGAATGAGCAGATGACTTTATTATAAAGCCCAGAGCTGCTGCTTTGATCAAATATTTTGTTAGCAGTTACTGTTTTCTCAATGGGAAGCAGATCGCTGGGAGATTAAGAGGGGATGTTCCGGAGCAGGTTCTCGGGGATGCCAGTTGTTGAAACCCTGCCCCATGCAGCTGGCATGGGGCAGGGTTTCATGGTAGACATCCAAAGCATAGCTTTGGTTCTCTGAATAGTTGGGAAGGGCAGTTTCCACAGGTGAGGAGATAGAATGGCAGATACCTATACAAACAGACCGCTATATGTGCCTGTAGCCATGTGGTAAGGTACGGCACCACATGTTCATGGCATGTGAGAAGCTGCTGAACTGTGCGGCCTTCAGAGTATAAAAGAGTTCTGACGGGCTGAGCTTCCCCGTGCTTTCAGAAGAAGCTGATACACTTCCTTAGTGTCTCTGGGGTAAAGTTTATTCGCATGATGAACTGCAGATCACAAATAAACCTTTGCTGTCGTTGCAGGGCACGTGGTTGCCCTTAAAGGAAGCATTTTTATGATGCACTAATGCGGTAACGTTAGTGAAAACAAAGGGGTGCATTGTGATCTGAGTTTTCTGCGTTCACAGGCTATGGCTAGCGACTAGCTAAGTCAATATTGTGTGGTGCTGTTCGGCCAGTTCTGTCAGTGAGGAATGTGTCTGTGCGAGGAGGGGATGGGTGCCTGAGCGTGGCGTGATTCCTTGCTTCTGGCAGAGCTCCGCGTGGGAGGCTGCAGGGCGCTCTGTGAAGGTGCAGGCTGACAGCCAGCCCGCCCTGCTCCGCACAGACCCACCAGTCTGACCTGTGGCCAAGAGGACAGGACGGCCTTCGGAGGTAACGTTAGCGCCTGAGCCTTTGATTTAGTGGAGGCTGGAATCTAATTCCATGTAAGTCATCTCCTAGCACTGGTTGGCACACATCCATCGGCCTGCAGAAATCATGCCAACTTATATGGGCAGAAAATTTGGCTATTAAATGCAAACCACAGGCAGTTGTGAAGGGAGGCAGACTTTTGCGGTTGCCAGTGGTTAGGCTGTTGGTGAAGTGTGTCTGGCCTGAGCACATCCATCACTTCCCCAGCAGGGGGATGACAAAGATGGAGATGCATGGAAGATTTTGGGGCAGATCTGGAATTACTTACAGGGAAAGGGACTTTGAAGCAGTCCTTGGAGAAGGAGGACAGTCTTTCTACCCCAGCATGTCTTTTTGTTCAGGGGAAGGGACAAGAAAGAGAAAAGACGGTTAGAAATAAGCAGCCTTCCATGGGTGGAAATCAAACGGTAGAAGAGTTTCTTTCACCAGCAGGAAGTGGTGCCAAATTTACCAGATCTGTACTACGAGAAGGTGTTGAATACATCCATCCATCCAGTTCGGTCCTTAGGATCCAGGAGCAGTTGCTTGAGACTTGCATGAAAGGATCTATTTGCTCCTTTTGACCGGTAAATGCCAAGCTTGGTCTTGACACATATCCAGTACTGGATAGCCACTGCTCCCCCGCAGTCAGCATGCTTATTTAAGTGTTTGTATTTCAGTCTCGTTCGAAATGAGAGGAAATGTGGAGACCTTTCATTCCTTAACGTTTGGTTCAAAGACTTCTTGTGGTACTGGGCAGGTGAAAAAAAGCTCAAAATGAATCTGTTTCTTCTAGTGCTGTTCATATTAATAGGCTTTGCTTTTCATGCTTGTCGTATTGTAATTCTGATTTAACAACATTTATCAGTAGAAGATCACTGCAGGGTCTTTAATGATTATAGTTGTTCAAGCTCTTAGACTGAGACTATTAAATAAGCTCCAATTACTTCCCATTTATTTGTGTTGTTTTTTCCCTCCGAGTAACAAAATGTAATCCTGAAGTTCATTACTATTCTTTGCATTGTATTTATCTAAATAGATTTTCTACCTAATTAAGGCTGACTATGTTTGTGCTAAACTGACCGTATTTTACAAGGATGTTTTCATTTGTATGTGAGGGGGTCTTTGGTTTCTACCATCCATATTTTAATTATGTTTAATTTCCATAGCTGCCAGAAATCCAATTGTGTATCTCAGCAGTTCACCCTGGGCTGCTCGAGATTGTTTAGATGTGAGTTGGAATAGTTCTCCAGATAAATTTAGTTGGAATCTAGTTAATAACAAGTCACCAGGAAGCAATTTCAAGTGTTTACTACTCCTCTGAAAGATATAAAGTGTATATTGGCTGAATTTTGGCTGAAAGACATAAAGATGAAAGCAAAGGAATTCAGTTCAAATAGCCATGTTATTTGTTATGGGATGGGTCACTGAGAGGGGAAGGTAGGACGAATTGTGTTGGTGAGCTGGGGAGCTCATGTACAGGTTGGCTGGCAGTGGGACTGCAGTGTGGCTGTCTCGGCTGCAGGCATTCAAATGCCCGAGCGTTAATCCTGTGAACATTTGGTGTTCTGCATTTGTATAGCATGATCTCTCAGGGGTGCCCTTGTTGGGTAATTCAGCAGTACATTTTGCCGATAATTAACAACGCAGAGCATCCCATTTCCACTTCATATCAGGATAACCCTCAGGAGCAAATACCACCTAGGTAACCCTCAGGAGAAACCACCACCAGCTGCCCAGCTCCTCGCGCCGTGGGGCAAGGCCCAGCCCAGGGCCATCTCCAGGCCTTCTCCAGCAGGAGCCAGGAGCACCCGTTAAAAAGTTACAGGGCGTGAGTATCCATCGCTCTCCAAAACTGCAGGTTTTTTCAAGGGCTGTTTGAGGTCCTGTTCAAGGCCCACAAAATAATAGTCGTTACTATGAAAAGTCATTTAAATTACCTTTCCCTTGAGAAAGTGCTGACTTCTTTGTAAGCTCCTTCATGTCTGAACTCTGCTTTGGGAGGATTATACGATCCACCTTCCCTTGGGAAGAAGCTGTAGGGGAAAAAAAAAAAAAAAAAAGACAAGTAAGCCTCCAGGGTTTTCCTGAGCTTCCTCAAAAACCACATTTTGCTCTGTCAGGCCTCATCTCTTTCCTAGTTTTGTGGTGAATTCTGTTCAAAGATGTGGTTGAGTTGAAATGAGGCCAGGAGGCTTGAAAATGCCAGTAAATGTTCCAGGACAGCTGCTCAGCAGGAGTGGCTGCGGAGGGCTTGCTGGCCTGGGAAGGGAGCAGTGCGTCATGCCATCGCCTGCACCGAGGCACAGCTGAAATACACTGCAGAGCAGAGGTAGAAGCCATTGAAATGTGTACATACACATATGTGTGTATATACGTATGTATAAATATATACAGACACCCAAAAAAAGGCTGCACTGTCTCAGTGTTGATGTTACTACTGGCGAATTTGACTGGAAGGGACCCTTGCCAAGAGAAGAGCTGCACGCGTGGGTCTGGAGTCTGTTAATGAGATCAAGCATCGTTTGAAAGGGAACAACATTTGTAAATTGGGGGCAGCTCCTGGTTATAAATCAAGTCCTCTTACAGATTGAATAAAATGTGACGAGTCTCTGGTGTCTTCCAGTCCTTATGTGTAAGTACAAATTTCCCTAAAAAGCTTGAATTAGCAGAAAAGAAAATTGGCAATTTTTAAAATACTGTGGATATTTGCTTTCACAGGTCCCTCTAGGAGTATTCTGGAATTGTTAATAACTGGATGAACATTGACAATTGCTGTTAATACAAAATGGCTCCTTGTTCAGTTACAGTGCGAAGCTGCAGGAAATGTGAAAATCTGTTTTGTCTCTTGAGGGATGCTGTATGTTTTAATCCTTAATCTAAATCACTCTGGAAGTTAGTCACGTGTTAGCAAGAAACCGTTGTAAGAAAAGCAGCCAGAGTTTTGAAGCCATTTCTATTCTATTTCAAAATAGACTGTTTTTCCATGTTATAAAAATAGAATACGTCAAAAAAGAGAAAAAAAAAAAAGGCATTTTATATTTATGACATTTTTACCATGTTGTTTCTAGTGTTTTGGAACACGCTGTGGAAGTTTATTTTAAAACAATCTATATAGCAATGGAAACATTTTGGAAAGCAGGGGATCAATAATCCTCCAACCAGTCTCTTTCTGGTGCAGATGTCCCAGGGCAGGGTCCCCACGTGGCTTTGTGCTGCCTGGTGGCCCATCCGGTACCCTGCAGCCTTGAACACCAGTCTAACAACGTACTCTTGGCCAGGCAGGGTGTGCAAGTGTTTGTTGGCACTGCATCCTGAAGGGCTGGTGCTTTTCCAAGTATCAGAATTCCACCTTAAACCCAAATGATCGCTTTTTCTCATGATCTTTTTACATAGCAGAGAGGACTGTGTTTGATACAATTACATCTTTCATCTTGAGCAGCTTTCAAGATCAAAATCAGTACATTTGTTTTCACCTTTTGTACCTCCCTCTTTAATGTCAGGCATGAAGCAACTTCACAGGTTCCTCACAGAATGTTTCTCACAAGTCTTCAGCCCCTGACAGTTGAAGTACAATGTACTTATTATAGCGAAATGGAAAACCATATGGACAAAGCTAACTACTTTAACATCTGTTGTCTTTTCTCCATCTGCTCTCTTTGGCTGTGCTCTTGTCCAAACCTGCCAAAAGTACCAGTTTCTCAAGGGTCTCATGGCGTGTCAGCCACGTCCTCGAAAGTTCTTAATTTCATGTTCATTTTGATGGAGTGGCAGGACATCTGCCCTCCTCTTGCTGCACGAGGATTTCATGCAGAGAGAGCCTGGTTTGTGGTGAGAAGCATATGGATGTGATACGTATTGTAGTGTGAAACCCACGGACACAATAGGACAGGTAACAGCAGGATGAATCCTGCCCTACCTGGGAAATCACCTCCCTTCTCCCAGTGGCCTTCTGAGCTGTTGAAATTAGTGTCTGAAGGATGCTGAAACCTGTGATGTTGAGCAGAGGCAATACCTGTTGTCATGCACAGCCTCAGAAATTCTTTGGTGTGACTTAATTGTTTTTTAATTATTACTTACTGTCATTCTTCTGGTGACTATCTTTCTGTATGCATCTAGCAGAAGAGCTGGGATAACTCCAGATAAATGCACTGTCAGTCTCACTTTACAGTGATGGAGAAGATAGTTATTTTTCTTGGATTCTTAACAGAAATGGGAATTACCTCAAGAATTAGCTATGGGAGCTGATTATGCTCTGTGTTTTTGGCAGCCTGTGGCAGAAGTTGTCCGAAGAAGCTTCTTTGGGATGATTTTGTCTTGATGAGGTGTTCGCAGAGTCCCAGCCCTGCGGCTTTGGGCTGTCTGGTCTAGGCAGCACTCAGGTTCAGTCCCTTCAGGCACTTCTAGGGCTGGCTGGGAGCGAGGAGCAGGTCACAATTCAGACAATTCAGGCAACGTGGGGGGCATTTATAATTCCTTCTCTTGTTCTGAAGACCGTAGCGTAATGTTTGTAGTTCAGCTGGGGGGAAAGGTTTTGAGTTTGACAAAGAAATGTCCCTCTAGCGTGCAAAGCAAAGTGCAAAGGGAAAGATCTAGTCCAGGAGCAGCCCTTGCTTGTAGAGATGCCATCCGCTGACTTCTCTGGCAATTGGAAGGTGTCATTATTGAACAATTAACAAGCATTACATGCCACAGAGCTGTAATTAATACTGAGCAAAGAAGAGAGTTGTTTCAATTATCTTCCTCATATAGCGCTGTTTAAATCCTCCTTGGCCTCAAGACAGGCAAAATAGATGGCCCTGTACAAGCTGGCCGGGTCACTGCTGGGCTTTGATACATGAGGTGAGTTTGAAGCTGGTCATCACCTCTGTGCCTGGCTGGGTCCTGCAGCTGCAGAGCTTACCCCGGCAGAGCCAAATGGCTGCACCAGTTCCAGGCACTCCTTTCATCATGGATGCCTGCACAACTGCCCACGTATGTTCACGTATGTTATGATGTATTTTGTTACCTAAAAAAAAAAAAGCCTGTTTTCTATAGTGTGGAGTTTTTATACCTTGCCCTCAAGGTCAGCACGCCCAGTGCTTTGTATTTAGGGGACGCTTTGTGGCTATGTTGTGGCATATGCTTGCACGTGGTTCATCTGTCTGCATATTTTCTATAGGACTTCCTCGATAACAGGAATCGCACAGTGAATAACTTCTCCTGCATTTCCTTACTGTCAGGAGGAGATGCTCTGCACTGTGTTGAACTCTCTGCTGTGCACTCTGCTCATTGGGTTCAGTATTTCGGGTCAGAGCGCTCAAAAGCACAAGGGCTGCCTGCCCTCGCTGCCTGCAGAGCCGGTGCTCGCTCTGATGTTCCTGTGGCTGCTGACTTGTCTGCGCGTTAGGTTATCGCTTTGAAAGCAGATTTGAAGTTGCTCTAGCGTTGGCTTTTTGCATGCTGCCAAAATTAACATTCACAGCGTCTGGTGCTGGCTGTCGGCGGAGGCACCCTGTCCAGGGTCAGTTGGAAACTGCGTGAGTTGATTCCTAAGGGCTCGGTACCGTGTTCCAGGTGGACAGCGGGACACCCCGAAGTGAGCTGCTGGCTCACAGCAGTTTTTTCTCGGTCAGTATTGCAGTCCTGGCCTTTCACTTCTCTTGCAGTACGCAGGTTACAGAAGTGTTACTGAAAGATTTTGTGAGACCTAGATTTTCTAAGCTGAGCAAACCCAAGTGCTCATTTATGTTTGGATGTGCTTGAGTGGGACACAGACGTGTAGAACAGATGCGGGTTCAAATAGTGCAGGGAGAGGCAGCAGCTGGGGGTACACAGATGAGCTGCTGCCTGTTGCACCCACAGAGCCTTTGAGGTGGTTAATGGGCTGTCATTAAAGTCCTGTCATCATTAGAGATGTCTGTCAAGAGTTTGGATTTTCTGTTTTTGCCCAGGTGAGGTGAGGGGCAGCTGCAGTGTGGCTCTGTCTGAGGGGACAGCGTCAGCCCATGGAGGCCTTCCCGATGGATGGCCAAGGCTCTGCGTCCCTGCCTCCGCAGAGACCTGGGGCAGAAGGGACCTCAAACCTAATCAAGCTCACAGTACCTGAGCCTCAGACACTCAGTCGCCAAAGAAATAGTGGCTAATATGCCAAAGAGCATACATTTTGTGTGATAGATACTTTAATAAAACATGCTCAGGATGGAGTTGGGCGGATTGAAGCCTGAGCAGGGTTTGGAGCAGAAATCAGACTCTCGCTACATGCAATGGCTCCGAGCTTAAAACATTATTTTTTCATTAATGTTATATTGTTATTTTTAGCATCAGCGCCAATCAGCGTGTAATTGGCGGTGATCTCATGCTCGCTCCTGGGTACAGAGTGTTCCTCCCCAGTTTGGGAGTGTTCCCCTGTTATTGCTGAGTCGCGGCCTGCGCGCACGCAGAGGCCCCGCTGTCGTTTGAGCTGTGCCTGCCAGGATGGACGCTCCTGCCATGGAGCACTCGGCAGCTCGCCTCTCCACACAGCTCCTGAGGGGCAGGTACAGCTCGGACTGCTTGTGGAAATGCTTCTCTCAGGCCTGTGTTAGCTGACAGACATCCACAGCGTCACACATGAGCTTTGAAATGCGGTGCTGCACAGTGAGGAGAGCCCTCCAAAGGTTTCTTTATAAAAGCTATAAACAGAATTGGCTCTTAAAATGGGGGGGATACTTTGACCTGTTCCTGTGCTCCTTCACAGCAGCAGAATGGCTTTCACTGACAGCAGGAGTGGGGCGTTTCTTGACCGAGCTACAAACACAAAGGCCCACCAGAAGGAAATGTCCCTGACGGGGAGCCGCCGTGCTCCCAGGCTGCTGGAGAAGAACGGCTGGGATCAGCCAGCAAGGGAGTGTTTTGCCAGGAGGGTAATGGAAATGCAGGTCAAATACCTGGGCTCTTGTGCGGCATGCGTTGTGTTTGAAGCCTGTAATGCTCAGTGATTATTATAGGGGAGCCCTCTCGAATTAGGTGGTTTTGGGTAGAGCCTATTTTGATCTGTGGCTGTACCAGGAAATTACTCCCTTACAACGACCAAAATGGTGATTTTCATAATGTTTTTTCTGAGCATTCTGCGAGTGAGATTAGGTTTGTGCTATGACAAAAAAAAATAGCATTGTTAGGTGTTGGCTTGAAAAATGGCTTTGATCTTTGTCTGCGGTTACGTACAGGCTGTATTAATAGGCTCTCCTAATTTGGTCCTGGTTTAATTTTCCATTTTATTTTTTTTTAGTGAATTCAATGTGGTTTGCAAACACAGATCAATGAGAAGGTATTGAAGGTATCTAGCTAATGAAAACTAGCCAAAAGTTGGATGCCCTTTCAAGCAGCAAGCCCACTGACGTACGTCCTGTGGTACTGCCACAGTGCCATGGTGCAGCACCTGGTTTCTCCATCATCCTTCTCCAGGATGACTTTGTTCTGACTTGAGTATCTCAGACATCCATGGCACATAAAGGCTGCAATGAATCCAGCATGGTAAAATAAACATTGCAGAGCAAGTTAAGCCTATCTTAACCCCAGATGTGCTGCTTTAGCTTGTGCCCCCAAACTTTGCAGAGGAACACAGTTTATTGTCAGCAGCTGCTGCTCTTTCAGGCTTTCAAGCTCTGAGCATTGGGCTTTGTTTCCCCAGCCCTGCAAACCACGAGCATCCTGCTGTCACGTATGGATCCTATCTTGAAACCATTACGCTGTACAGATCATGCCTGGCACTGGTGAAAGTTGTGAGGAAGAAATGCAGCGTTACGGGAATGGGGATTTCTGGCTTGGTGGCATTTAATATCTGCGTCAGCAGGTGTGGGAGCCCTGGGCTTGTGCGAGGCTGGAATCTGTCTGTGTCCAACTGTGGCATTTGTTACATGCCCTTTCATCTGTCAAAGTGTACATATATACGTTGTGTGTATATATAAATATATATATATGTATACATATACAGCTCCTGGTTGGCACAGTTGCTCTGCAGACTGGGCTGTATTTTTAGCCCTGGCTCCTCCTGTCTCTGCAGTGAGCTTTTGTGGTCTCCTCTGTGCCCCCAGGCAGGGAGCGGGTAAAGCCCAGCTCAGTTTTGTGTCTGCCTTTGAAGCATTTATGATACATTTGTTTTCTCAAATTCCAGCGTGTAAAGTTGGAAGAGCATTTCCCAGAGGGGAGGAAAGCACTTGAAGGGGGAGAAGAGTTTAAAGAGGTGAACCGTACGCCAGTAAATCCTCTGTTTACTTTGCTCTTTTCTCCTGAGGTTTCATCACTGCTTTTTACCACTCCTATCATGTCAGATGCTATTTGTACCAGGAATGGGCCCACACCTCATCCTTCGAGGCTTTTCCATGCTACAGAGTTCTGGATGGGTCATCAGGTCGGGGCTGAAAGGCCCCTACCAGCAGATAAATTTCACACCAGTTTCTCACGTGGGCGTTAGAAGGCTTATCACTAAAAACAACCAACCAACGGTGGAAGTTTGCTCTCCTCTCCTTTCTCCTTTATCAACATGCCACTTGCCTTACAGATTAGGATTTTTATTTACTTTTTTTAGCTTTGAGAGGAAAATCATTTAGCTGAGAGAGGGAGAGTTGCCAAGATGGACGGAAATATCCTATCACAGCATTGGCTTTAGAGACACTGGAAAGAGGCTAATGGAGAAGACAGACTTTTTCCCATCGTTGTAGCCAGGTATTTTGGCCCTGAGTTGCTGCATGCTAGAATGCTCCAGTTACAGATGGAAGGTGCTTTAAACTGGATTATCAAGGAAAACTAACCATAAGGGCACTTCCATTAGTGCCGGCCCGTGTCCCTGTAGCTCTTGCACACTGCTGTCATTGAAACCCAACACATAAAGTTCTCGTTTGCTTATTTGTATTTTCCTTCACACGTATACAACTTGTTTAAGGACTACTTATAAAGAATAGCTCAGGCTGTGCTTGGGGCATAAAACTTTTATTAATAGAATTAATAGCACTTAGGATGCCTCTTGTATTTAAGCATCATATAACCAAGGAAAAAAAAAAAAGAAGCCAGGCAAGAGCCTGCTGTTTACTTTCACACTTTTGTGCACCCCATTAGCTGTTGCCATCAGGATGCTATCTACATGGCTGTTTCATAAGTATGAAATAAATGTTATTAGTTTGTAGATTCAGAGTGGGTGGCCTTGAGTGTGCTGATAGCTGGAAAGGAGGAGCAGCAAGCTGTACCCAGCCCCACAACATGAGAGCTGGTCAGGCATGGACTTCAGCCTCTCAGGGGCACTGCTCCATCACCAGGACTTGGCCAGCTGATCCTGCAGCCTCGTGTGGGTATCAGGGTGACCTGGTGTAGTTAGTGTTCAACCAGGTAGCCACAGCCCCAGGTTCCTGCCTCACTGCAAGCTGGGTACAGCTTGCTGCCCTCAAAAAGGGATCCTATATATGTGTTAAAGAATAATCAAAGTGTTTGTTCTGGTTCTTTGCAGTCTGTGTAAGTTAGATGAGGCATGTAGCTGTATGTATGTGTGTGTATACATACATAAGTGAGAAATATCTTAACCATTCAACCAATTCCCAAAATGTGAAAGACATTAGCGGTCACCCACACAAGAAGGGGCTGCTCCCCGTGTCGACGTGGCTGTGCACACCAGACAGAGAGATACTTGCTCTCTGACGGTGGCTTAAACCCAAGACTGAACTCAAAGATAAGATCTGTTTTGGTCTGAGAACAGTAACAGCCATTTCCTGAAACGGGCTGGGGTTTGCTGGCTCCCTCCCTACCGCAGTGCAGCCATGTCCAGAGCTGCTGCCAGCATCTCTGTGCCTGCTGGCAATTTGCTTGAGCTGTGCCCACGGCTGGGCAGCAGTGCAGGGCATCTTGTGTTTAAGTATTCAATGAGAAATAAAGGTGAGTTCCAGCAGCAGCTGAGTAGAAACATAACTGCAGGACAGTTGAATTTTCAGAGCTATTTCATGTATACAAATGCAAGATGTTGCTCTAAGTGCATTAAACGAAAGCAAGTCAAAATGTACTGCTGGCATCGCTAACCTGAGGTTTCCAAGTTGGCTGAACAACAAAGGAACATGACAGCTATCAAACATCTGAAGTATCAGCCCATTACTCAGCGGCACCTTGGTAGAGATGTTTTAACGATGTTAATAAACTTCACATTTGTCTTGCTCTATTTGCAGTTTGCTGCTGGGTTCAGGGGTCTTTTTCTTTGAAGATATATTGGCGATATAGGACAAGTATGTTTTCTTTTTGTTTGATCATTCATGGGATCAAGTGCTGTCTTGAAGCTTTTTTTGTGCATTTTTGTTTTCTCTCACTGAGATTAAAAAAAAAACACACTCTTTCTGCTTTATAAAAAGACAGAAAAGAACTTGATTTTACATGTGCTTTTTGCCCTTAAGAATTAGAAACATACATTTTTTTGGAAAGATGCACTTCCTCCAAAATAAAAATATTTTGTCTGTTGCTGTTTTTTTTTTAAGTCTCTGCATTCCATGTGTGATAGCTAAAGCTACTTGCAAGCTGAGATATTCTTGGTGAGAGCATCACTTCAGTCACTCACAAAAACACATCTGAATGAATAAACTATTCAAACATTTCTCAGTGCTGAGCTGTGGAGGTCAAAGCGATACTGGCTCACTGGGTGACCTTGGACAAGTCATTTTCTCAGCCTCCTTTGTCTGTAAAATCTGACTGTTAAATGGCTCCTCACAGAAGAGGTGGGAGAAACAATTAGGTAATGTTGGTAAAATGTTTGGGATATGAAATGTGGCTCATAGCTGCTGAGGATGACTCCCATCAGTCGTCGGTAGCTGATGCTGTCATTTGGCAACCACTGAACTTTGGTTATTTCGTCTATCAGGAGTGGAAAGAAAACTGGACGGAAAAAGGATTTTATTGATATTTATAACCCTGCCTTCAGATTTTTAGTAACAACTCCACCTTTGTTTCATCTGCTGTTAAATGCTTTAGTAAGTGGAGATATTTGGGTCTAAAAATGTGTCCCCTGGTAGCTGAGGATGTGTTTCTGTGGTTGGAGCAGCTCAACCTCATCTGCTGCTGCCTATCAGACAGGCTCCTGTTTTGTGTTCCTTTACACGGATAAATGCTTCTTGGCTTGGGCTTTCACATCTTTTCTAGAAGAGATTGCCATGTTCTCTGTTCTCTCTAGGATCCCTGGGATAGTCCTCCTATTTCTTTTCTGTGTTATGATCTCTTTCTCCTGTTAATGTATTCGTTCAATTTGTTGGTTGTGTGCCAGCTAGGAGAGGTTTGCAAAGGTCTGGAGGGAGCCAAGTGGCCAGGTCTCACCAGTGTTTGGGAGAAGTCAAATATTTTACTGTTCTTCGTGCATTCTGAAAATTAATTCAAGCCTTTTGCTGAGGACTTATTTCATGCCTGTCTGATCCCCAGAATATGATCAGCTCAAGCCGGCACAAAGGGTGCCAAAGGCTGCCTGTGCCTGAAGTGCTGCTGAAGGGCACACTTTGGCCTAAGCCCTCCTCAGCCTCTGCTGCAGCTGGAAGAGGATGTGGTGCCTGCATCCCCACTGCTGTCCCACACCTCCCTTCCCTGGAGTTAGCATTTATACAGCCTTACAGTTTGCCTGCCTGGCTCCAAGTTCATCTTTAGGGCCATCTGCTCCCCCGCCACCCCAAGCAGGGGGCTCAGACTTTCTCAGCCTCGATTTTCCTTTATGAACCCTGACATGGTGTTGGTTATTTTCTGTATGGTGGGTAGTAACTGATTTAAGTTTCACGTGTGAAATGCTTGCAATGCTTGGGATGTGACTGTCTTAGTGAGTGTAATTTTTTTCCCCATTTACAGGATGGCTATTTTTCCCACCGACCGAAGGAGAAAACACGAACGGACAGCAATAATGAAAATTCAGTTCCCAAGGACTTTGAAAACATTGATAACAGTAACTTTGCTCCCAGGACTCAGAGACAAAAACACCAGTCTGAGCTGGTGAAAAAACCCCTAAGCAAGCAAAAGGAGCATCTAAGAAAGAAACTGGAAGAGGAGAAAGTGAAGGAGAACTCGCTGCTGGGAAAGAGCTCCAACGAGGTGGTGCAGCTGGGTGATCAGCCTGGGAAAAACAGCAGCAGCAACAGCGACCTGAAGGACATTCACAGGCCTCCCAGGCAGCATCATCTCACAAAAAGTGGAAACAGCTCCCCTGAGGTGCGATACGACCAGCCACCAAAGTGCGAGGTAACGGGCAAGGAGGCGATCTCAGCCATGTCCCGGGCTAAGTCGAAGCAGTGCCGGCAGGAGATCGCAGAGGTGTACTGCCAGCACAAGCACGGGAAGCTGATGCCGGAGAAGGTGACACGTTTCTGTGCGCTGGAGGGTAAGTTGGTGGGAGGTGAAGGAGAAATAAGGCAGTATCTCAGGGGAAGGATTGTATATAATTGAAATGGCTTCCTGATAACAAAAACTGACTTTATTGCAGAAATGTCTAATGTAGTTTCCTAGCCTGTGAAGCGAGGGAGAGTCTGTGGATGTTTTAAGCAGGGAGTTACACGCGTATTACAAGATCCTTGGTAGATTCTTATTGAATTTCTTTTCACTTTTCTTACGCCAGGTTTTTATTGCAGTACGTGATCTGGGTATTCAGCTGCTGCTTCTGCTTCTTTTTGTTCTTTATCTACAAGCATAGAGAAGCATAGGCGAGGTGCACAACTTGTTAAATGCACAAGAGTTGGCTGCTTTGTGGGGATTGGAGAACCATGGTGAATTTGCTGTCTTATGCTAACCAATAAATGGGAGCAATAAATAAAGGTGTTGGGGCCATATGGCCATTTTTAACGTTTCTACAGTGGAGTCCAGCTAACAACCAGAGCCACTAAGAATTTTGGTCACAAGTGATTGTAAGAAGTATAATAACCTTTTTTATTTTTTAGTATGAAAAAAATCTAATTTTGTAGCTTACTTCTATTTTTAATGTTCTTTGATCAGCAAAAGTAATTTTCTAAATTACTGATGTAGAAAGTCAGGTGCCGCTTGTTGCCAGAGTCTTTACTGCTTTACTGCTTATGGTTTTTCCATGCAGCCAGATACAGCAGGTATCTCTCTGCCTGCTTTTGGTTTGTATGTGTGAGCTGACCCATTCCTACTTTTTAGGAAGAATGCTCCATGTGCTACTGTTTATTTAGCTGTCAGCTTCCCATTTAGTAAAGTGCTTTTTTTAGAGGGTGTTTAGCTCCTTTTGTTAGGAATATTTCCTTGCATCCTCTAACCCTCGTGGCTTACCTGTTTACTGCACCATGTCGCAGCAGTGAGTGCTATTGGGTAGATTCAACATGGTGGGGAGGGAGCAGGGGGATGGTGGTGCTCTTGGCTAAATTAGGAGGCTAAACTCCCTGTTAAGTACATGGGGAAAAAAGGAGGTGTCGTGGAGAATGTTCACAAACAAGCATTTCTCTAGCAAGAAGCTTAAACTTTTAATTTAGATGCATATTACCGTGGTGACCACTGTCAGCACCCCATTTCCCACCCCTGTGATTATTTTGTTGTGAAGTTTTTGTGTTTTGTTTTTTTGTTGTTGTTTCTTTTTTTTTTTTCCCATGTCTCTTTTGGTATTTTTATTCCTTTCTAATCATGGTAGTGTTGAAAATCTTCACAGTGTGGCCCAATTGGAGATAAAGAATTAGTGCAGCAGGTAGAAGACCTGGTGTTCAGTGGGAAGCAGGGAGAGAGACAGGGAAAGCAGAATAAGTCAAAGGGAAAATAAACAATCAGACATCAGTGAGAGTCTGAGCATCAGTGAGTTACCCCCAGGTGCCCCTAGGTCCCATTTGGGTGCTGCTGCTGAAATCCACTGTGACAAGCCTGTCCTTGGTGTCCTTCCCTCTTGTCTAATGACAGCAGGTTCAGCTCTGGTGTGTGAGAAACCTGATGGAGCTCAGCACCTTGCAGACACTGTCCTACACTTTGTGGGATCAAGGACAAAATGCCACCAGAGAGATGGGGTTGCTGTCCAATAGGGTTTTCTTTTAAAATACATATAAATTTATTAATAGTTTATGAGTTATGGGGATATATTACATTAAAATACTAAGTGTAAAAAGACTGTGGCTACAGTTTTTCAGGTTAGTAGTGCCAGAGTTTCATTTCAGTTTTTATTTTAGGTAGTGGTACTAGTTTAGAAATAATAGTTTGGGAACGTCTTTACTTAGCCAGATGGATTCTTGTGGAAAATGTTGACTTTTCTTTGCCTCAAGGTTATTCTTGCTGCCCCTGCTGACAGCTGAAGTTTACTGCTTCAACAGCCAGCTCTCCTTGGCAGAAAACTGTACATCCTGTGTTACATACAGGGTTGCTTGGGAGCTTTGCTGTGGGGAAGAGATAAAGCAGCAGCATATTGCATGGGACATGAGCTGATATGCAGGAGGTGGCAATGCACAAGCAGACTGGGACATCAGAAGTGTGGAGGAGATCCAGACACTTGTCTGAATGCAGGGCTAGTAAGGCAGACATGTAGGAACCCCAAAATAAAAGGTGCCCAGTGTCTACTAGTAGTCATTAGAGCACTTTGCAGGATAGGTCCCAGTTCAGCCATCAGTCTTGCCCCATTTTATGATACGACTTGGTAGGTCCATTAAATTTTGCAGCCCTGTTAAAGATCCGCAGTCCGAGCTTAAGTGTGTTGTATCTCAGATCTTTCCTCCCCACTGCAGAATGTAAATGCTGCTGTTGTGCACCCACAGGCTGGCTCCGTCCCTCGTCAGAGGTGTCTTCCAGGTATGCATCAAAGGAGCTGAACTTCATTAGCAGATGTTTGTGGAGCACTGGCCATCACATTTTGGGAATATAAGCCACCATGTTGTCAGGACTGTAGGGGGAGGTGTGTATAGAGGTCTTGCTAATGTATGCATCAAGAAAGCTCAATGTTTTTTGTCAGCAAAAGTAAGACATCCAGGCATTCCGAGTCTTTGTACTTAGCATGCAAGTGCTATTCCTTTTGGTTTGAAAAAAGGTTTCCTGTCCGCTTTCAGCAGAGCTGTAAAGTTAAAATATTTATGCACTGGAGAAGCACGTTCATCCATTATCCCCATGTATAAATGTGTTCCCAGTGCTACAGTTTCCATTGAGATGTCATCCAGCATTTAATCCCCTTGGATCCCGTCTTACTGATCAAAACCACGAAGTCGCTAAGTGTAGCTATCAATCACAGCCACGACTCCATCCGGCTGGGCTGTCATAAACGTGAAGCGATACGTTCACTTGAGTGCCTATCAATGGGAGCAGGATCTTACAAGCTCTTTTCTTTAAGTATTTTATTTCCAAAGGCAAGAGGCAACAAAGGTTGAATGTAACCATCTTCAGCTATAAAAGAAAGGTGAAAGAAAGCCAGCAGTATCATGTTGGCTGGCTGGCTGAAATGCAGTGTTGTTTCCATGAGGGCAGGCGTGGATGGGCTGCAGTCCCACTGAGGACGTTGCAGGAGTCAGCAGTGTTCTGCAGCACAACAGGGCATGGGAACTTCAGCAGTGCCTGACGTGCTGAGCACCCCTGCAAGTGTTTGCCAACAAGCTGGTGCTGAGAACAGGGCACAAATGCTACAGAGCAGGGAGTCGGTGTCAGAGGCTTTAGGTGCTGCCTTATCCAAAGCTCAGCCCAGGGCAACAGGCAGCCTGCAAGTCACTCGTGGTGTTCGGAGTTTGTAGAAGTGTGTTTTGAGGGGAAATGCAGTTGGTGAAGGTAAGGGGGAAAACTAGGTCCAGCACAAGGTTAGATGAGGAGAGGACAAATCCAGTACTGTGCAGATCATGGGCGGGGTACAGAGAGACATCCTTCTGGGCAGTTCACTCCTTCTCAGATATGATATGAAAATCAGCAATGTGTTGTCCACAGGCAGATCTTTCTACTTGAAGTTCTTTCTTCTGCAGTGAAAAAAGCCCAACTTGGGGCCTGCTGGCTGGATTCAGTTCCTGGATTCTCCGTTTTTCACACCCATGTGGATCATGGCAGCTCTGAATCCCTTGACCTGTGAGTTTTTTGGATACCCAGCGCAGCTCCTCCTTAGTCCTTGGCACCGGGTCTGTGAGTCATCAGGCATGGTGCCAAGCCGTATCTGCCTCAGTCCTCCTCTGGGCCAGCTTTCTCCAGGCTGCTGTATCCCCAGGGGAGGCCCTGGCCTCATCCTTATCATTAATTACCTATCCGGCTTAATGCTTGACCCAGATCTGTGGCCCTAGATAGACCAAAAATACATATTTTTTTTTTTTTAGGGGTGTTTTCTAAAATGTAGTTCTGGCAAAAGAAGAGTCCTGAGGAAGCAGAGAGCCTTAAGGGACCACAATTTATTTCCCCTTGGCAATTCTGTTCTCTTCTCTTACTTTATAAATCAAACAGGTTTTCTGCTACCTTCATCCCTGTGGGGTAAGCCCAACTCATAAGTAAACTAGAAAAATAATTAGATACCCTGTTTCCACATCATCCATGAGCACTGAAAGCTCTTTGCAGATCAGACTGCTTTCTGCTGGGCTCCTTCCTGATAACACTGCTCTGTCACACGGAGGCAGGAGACTTCAGTTTCTCACAGGCTGCCGAGGTGAAAATTTTCCATTTCATTTTAGAAAGCACAGCCTTCTTTTGCTTTTCAAACTGTGAGAAAAGGCCTCTGGAGTTCTTTTTACTGCGTAATCTGCACAGGTAATAGCAGTGTGCGTGGCTGTAATGTTTGTAGCTGAATACTTCAAAGCACTCAGCAGAAGGAGGTTGATTTGCAGGAAGAGAGAGAATAAGCCATCCAGATGCCAAATACTTGCGGGGTGGAGCAGAGCAGTTCTTCAAGGCCCAGAAATGGGAGAGTCCTCCGTATAATTTTAAAAGGACAGGAGCTGTATCTAAGCAAATTTCCCCTGCTCCATATGCATGGGTAAGCCCACAGAAACATGGAAATGTGTGCCTCTCTTTAACTTTCACAACTCTGATGTGGTTTTGGACTTACTGGGTTTGATCTAACAACACATTGGACCCCAAATTTGTATTTCTCTCCTGGTTTCAGGATTCCCAGTGACACTGGCTGCTGCTGAATTCCTGTTGCTCTAACCCGTTAGTGTGACAGAGTTACTGTGATGAGCAATACACAGTTTAAGAAGCATGTAAGAGCCACTGCACATGCAGCCCAGACAGCATTTTAATTTGCTGCACCACAGATGACTCCGGTTGCAATAAATTTACTGTGAGCAGACTAATTGCAAAATAACCCTAATTGAGTAGTTATCAGCGAACAACATCCTGTGGAACAAAACTGCTCACAATTAATAGCGTTTAAGCCATACGCCGTTACTCTGCAGAACACCAAGATGTAATTACACCGTGTACAGAGATTGTGTTCTCTTCTGGAAACCATGTTTCCAGCACTTCTTTCATTATGAAAGGCAGTGTCAAGATTCAGCACTTGTATTTTAGGGAAAGTGGCTTTATGAAATGTGGTGTGCCTCCCTTCTCCCCCTAGATATGTGAAACAGAACCATGAGTATTAAAATCAGTGAAGCAGTGACACTGAAAGAGAAAAACAAGATCTCTGCAATAATGTGCAGTGCTACGGATTCGTAGAGTAGCTTTTTTATGGCCACGTGTGCGAGTTTTGACAGAAAATTGGAATGTGACTGAGTAAAGGAAAGATACTTGATTATTTTGCCTGAGGATGGACTCTACCTCATCAGATGGGTGGGGGCTGCAATGTATCCTGTAAGTGCCGAAAAGTGTGTAAATGCTAACACCCAAAGTGCACATCAGCTGCTGCCACTGGACTGGATCTGCAGGCAGGCATCACACGGTAGGGCTGCATTTTGTTGTAGGACTGGGGTACTGTGGTTGTTGGAAGGGAACGACGATGCAGCCTTGATGCAAGAGCTGCCAAAACGCTTCCCCCTTGCTCACAGATGAGCTGTTCCTGGGGGAGAGGGCCAAGAGAGTGATTTAGCCTCAGAAACTGGGTCTGGCCAGTGAGTCAGAAACTGGACAGCTTTCTTTGCAGAACAAAGGTCTGTGCACGTCTTGTAAGGGAGATGAATTTTGTTGGAATGTCCTTGCGGCATCCCAGAACAGGGTGGTGATGTTTTGCCACCTTGCTGCATCCTGTCTGAGGACAGGGGAATGGTGTTTCTATGGGATGGGTGAGCCTGGGGCATTGCATTGCTAAGGGATTCTTCTTGCAAAAACAAGGCCATCCTGAACGCTGTCTTGTGTAGCTCCAGCTTTTGCTTCAGGAGAACAAATTCAGTGAGGAGAAAACACGGGTGACTGTGGTGGGTGTCTGTGCAGTTAATCCTTTGGTTTAAATACAGAAAACTACTGTCAGGACCATCAGCAAATTTACAAGTTGGAGAATAAAACCAGAATGATATTCCTCTGGTTTTCCACACGCTGCTCCTGCTGTCCTGGCACCGGTGGATCTGCCAGCTGCAGAGTTTGTTGCCAGCAATGCCAGGGCAGCAAACCTGAGGAAAAGCATCTTGACAAATGGCATCTTAAGGAAGTGCTGAGAGCAATGCACAGCATAAGGAATGGAGGACAGAAAGGCTGAAAAATTTATGGCCAGCAGCCCTAGTTCTCACCAAAGCACTGTTTTGGAAAATGTGATCGTTTTATGGAGCATTAAAGGGGGAGTGCGGGCAAGTGTGGGAGCGGATACTGACTAAGTGTGTCCCAGCTCCGTGCCTCCTGGGAAATGAGCACGAGGGCAGCAGGAGCTTAGAGAGTATTTTGATAAAGATTACTGTGTGTGTACAGGGATGAAAAGAAAGTGGTTGAGTGATGGCTAATGCTCCCCTGTGATCCTGCAGCACGTGGGGATGGAGTTGGGGGGGAGAGTCAAGTACAACTGCAGCCGGATGAAGTTGTTGGTATGAGGGTGTGAGCAGCAGGGTTTAAAAGAAGAAGAAAAAAAAAAGAAATAATATAAAAATACTGTTTGTGTAAGAAAACTTCAGCAATAGCAGCAGTCGTGTTTGTTTTAGTGTGAAATAAGTGTTGGGCCTCTGAAGTGGGCTCATTGTGGTGTTCTTAGTGGACAGATGCTTAAGAGGTAAGGTTGCATCTAAATTCCCTTGTTTTTATTCAGAGCTAAGCAGGGAGCTGCGTGCAGTGTGAAGCACGGCAGTACTGAATCAAGCTTGAATTAAGGTTGTATGAGCAATCCCTAATCTGACTTTACAACCATAACAAAACTGTGCTGGAGTATCACTGCTCTGCGCTAAATGTGAAGAGGCAACAGTGACTTTCAGATTTGCTTCTCGTGTTAGGCCTAAAGTGTCACCACAGACAGAAGGAGATCGCTACAAATTCAGCTCTGCCTTTCTAACCATCACACATCTCTAAGCATGGGAAAGCAACGCTGGGTTTTCACAGGAATCCGCAGCTGATTAGCTATTATTTTGAGGGGAGGGAAGTGCTGTGTCCCAGAAATCCCACGCTAGCTGTGGCTCGAGGAAGCCACAGCTTGGTTTGAAGTCAGTGGCATTAACTGCACTACTTCTAAAATAATTGTGGGGGAGGAACCTTGACATTTAATCTTCTCCTTCTGAGCTGGGGCAAAGAATTTTGCTGCTTTGTGGCTTCTTGAAATAGATGCCTTAACTATTTATGGAGTTTGTTGCAGGATTAGGTACGTAGTTAAAGAGAATCTACCCTGTTTTAGGCACACTTTCTAAAGGGTACATGTATTTGATGTATTTGGGGAGTTGCTGGGCCTTATGAGACTAGTGGCTGTTTTGCAATGTCTTTCCTTGGAAATGAGGAAGAGTTGTGGAAGGGATCTACTCTGAATTAAAATGCCTGCAGTCTAGGCATGAAGCCAATCTTACGGGATGTTAATGCCATTTTAAGACTCAAAACCATAATTTAGTTGTTTCTGTTGCAAGTATTTCTTACACAGAAGGTAGTTTTAAAACATCAGTCTTTTTTCTCCCTGGGTAATCATGACTTGTATAGAAAAATGAATGACAAGGATTTGTAGCGGAGCAACCTCAGATAAGATTTTGAAATTGCTCGATGTATATTTAGTCTCCCAAATAAATGCTTGTCTTTGGTAGTTTGAGAGCTTGTTAGAAGTGAATAGCCCTGATTCCCCCACTCTATCTTTTTCTATATCCATGCTATGTCACTGATTTAACATGCAGTTGTGTCGAAGAAGTCATTCCTGATTGGCACCTTTGTAAGCAAGAACAGAGTCCTCCTGCCTCCTAGTATCTTCTTTAATGCACACAAAACTCTGAAGTGTTCTATTTACAGTTTTACTAATAAATTGTTCCTGGCAAGATCTTGGTTCTGAAGTCCTGGCCCTACTCAGAAAATGGCAAAATGCCATCATTTCTCTTCTCCAGTTTTCTCAACAACCTCCAGGGAGGCCGAGGAATTTTTTGGTCCCTTCTCCTTGAGCTCACTGAAGCTGGACCACAACAGCCAGATTTTGGGGTCGATGCTTACCTGGCAGCCTTCTCCCCGCAGGTGGCACCGTGAGAGTGGTGGGAGCTTTAAGCAGAATTATATTCCAGGAAAATGAGTATTTATTAACTCAGGCTCTGGAATAGAGATTGCATGTGCTTTACGATCGGGAAATTCAGAGAATTTGTTCTGCAGGACTGAGTAGCTTGTTCACTTTGAAGCAGACCCTTCTCCACGGTGCTGCTTGGATGATAACACAAAGCCTGCTGCAGGCAGCGCTGCTGGGGGGGGGCTGGCCATCCTCCAGGGCCACGCTGGCCAGTCACACCTACACCGCCTTCCCCTCTGCTGCTGCAACCTGTCTGGGAGTTAAGAGGCTTAAAGAAAGGGCCTGTTGCCTCCTAACCACGTCTTTTGTCTAGACTGAGGAGAACTGGGCACGTGTAGGTTCTCAGTGGATGCTGCGTATTACGCTGGCCGGTCAGCACATGAAATTGGGTTCAGGTTTGGGCTCGGCTTTCCTGTCCATCACTAATGCCTGTGTGTTGGGTCTCTTTCAGGCTGTGTTCTGGAGGGGGTGTCTTGTTCTTCACAGCCAGTGGAATTCAGCAAAAAGTTCAGCTTGCACATTTTTATTAAAGGCATTATGGATCCTGCATTTGAGTTAGGTCAGGAGTTCAGGGAAAAAAGCCCGTGTCCTCATGAATCAAAAGCTTTTATTTAGACACCAGTATCTTGATCTCACTTTGTTCCCAAAGGAATCATTCCGATGGCAAATGAAGATTCTTGCAAGACTCCCTCTGACCTCTCTGATGCTGGTGGTTTTGGGGGCCATCTTTTTAAGCTTGAACAGTACATTTTTAGGATTAAAAGATACCAGGTCATCTTTATGGGCATAAGCTCTAAGAAGCTCATCTGTAGAGCTCATCTTCCACTTTCTTGCTAGTCTCTCCAGGCATTTACTTACTTTGATGGCCAGTTGTCCTTCAGGCATGGTAGTCTGCAACACTCGTAGGTCTTGTCAGAGAACACCACAAAACAAAGCTGTTAAAACACTCTTTTTCTACAAATCTCATCAGAAACCTCACTACAAGGCAGCTCTCAATCTAACAAGGGTATAATTGCTTGTATCATTGTCTTTGTTGCAAAGTGATTGCTTCTGTTTCGTGGTGACCTTCTTGCCCAAACTAGGGATGAATTGTTTTGTTGAAGTCTTGATTCATTTGTAAAAGTCATTAGGACTTGTTAGAGAAACACTTTGCCAGTGAGAAAGCACCTTGCTTTGAGACTAGCTGTAAATCACAGCGGAAGCACTTGCTGCTTACTCATTTGTGCTTTTAATTGGAAATTGAGGTTGCCAGCCAGCCAGTGGATATTACCATGCAGTGGAGTATTTTCAGCCACTTTTAGACTGCTTCTGTGTATGTTGTGTATTGCTGTGCTGCATAATATTGTTCAGCTTGACGGTAGCATGACTAAACAGAACCATGTTCTCCACCTCTTTGTGGGCTGTGATTCACTCTGGGTAATTCACTGAATAGCAAGCATGAAAAGGGAATTTTAAAAGAGGAATTTACTGCAATATGTGTTTTACCCATTTGTACTTTCTCTTTTGCATGGGATCTAGGTGTAGCGGCTCTGAAGGAATTTCAGTCGTTATGTTTCTGTAAGTCGTTGAACATCTTTGAGGATCTAGCCCAAAGGTATTCTCTGTATCTGAGAAGGGGTCATGTTCTTTGCTCTTGTTCAAGATCATGGTAAGTAATGGTTCCTTACAAACGGGAGAGCTCGTCAGGGGAACCAAGCCCGGCTAAGTTGCCCCCCAGCTAAGTTTCCTACCTTGCCAGCGTAAGCAAATGGCTAATGAGAGCTAAGGCATCTGCTGAGATTAACTGGGAACAAGACTTCTGTGTTACACGCACTGGCTTTGCCAGGCCACTGCAGAGGCAGGCTTCACGGTGCTGATGTATGTTTTTGCATAATTCTATCGTTTTCTGCCAGGAGGTGAAGACAAACCCAAGATTCCCGTGAAATATTAAAAGCAAAGTGGGCTGGAGGTTTAGCTGATGTATATTGCACTAGCTTTGATGACCTCATTTAAACAAGGTCTTTCTTGAATAACTAAAGCTTGCTCCAGTATTTGTTTTCCCCTGTAACATTAAAAAAAAAAAAAAAAGACATTTTTGAACTTTGTTTCGTGAATTGCGGGCGGGTTTTCCAAAGTCTCCTTGTTCAGTCTGCACTCCTTACACAGCAGTCTGGAACATATGGACTGACTACTGCTGTTCTGATTGCTGATAGCTTTATGTACCTGTGTTTCAGGTGGCAGTAAAATGACACAGAACAGAAGAGACTTCTCTTCAGGAGCTGTCTGTTTTGGCTGGTTCGTTGTTCATTAGCTAATGCCAGAACAAAGGGTGCTGTATCTAACGAAGGGCAGTACCTCACTACTCAGTGTCAAAGTTCCCCATGCACACACACCCCCTATTACATGTTGAGCAACCAGTCTTGGCTACAAGTCACAGTTCCACAAGTTACTCCATCATAGGCTATTTTTACTTTTTAAGCTATTTTATTCTCTGCTTCAAGTGTCTAAATGAGTAGTTACCCAATCTTTTGCATTTCTGGGAAAATTCCCAGCTGCTGTCTTTAGGTATCTGCTCAAATCAAAGCTGATGAGACAACCGTTGGTGATTTCAGAAGGCGCTGGATCAAGCACCGCAGGAATTAATCTTGGTAATCTTTTGCAGTGCACCTTAAAGCGTCTCTGTGTACCTTTATCTTGGTCATTTTTAATGTCAACAAGGGAAAAAAAGACAGTTTTGGTCCTACAGGAGCAAGGAAGGATCAGGAAGAAAAGAAGTATTCAGGGCTGGAGATTCCTCCCTTTCCAGTCCTCAGAAGTGCATGGTCCAAAGCAAAGCATGCCCAGCTGGTACTGTGGGCATAACAACAGTTTTATGGCAGGGCTGATTCTGCAGACGTCCTAACAGCAGATCCCATTCAGGAAGCAGATCGCTTTCAGGAAGTGGGAAAATTATTTTTGTCAGGCTCCAGAGGAATACTGCAAGGAGGCTTCAAACACCTCTGGCATTCTTCACCTTGCTGACAAAAAGGAAATGTGTTTGACCTGATCCACCTCTGGAACCCCCTCATGTGAAATCCCGTTAGATTTGGCTCTGCCCTTTACTGTGACCAGGCTGATGTTCACACAGAAGTTGACACATTTTCATTTTTCTCAATCATTTATAGCCATTGTAGGCACAATTTGCCAAACTCAAGACAGAATCATCTTGTATTTCTCTTGATGTTTGCTTTCAGTTGCTGCAGACTACAAAAATTAGAGAAAAAATAGGAGGAATTAGAGCGCCCCACTGTAAACTTGAAAAGCCTCAGAGAGTTATATTGGAGTCCAGCCAAGCAGAAATCTCATTTAAGGGGAAAGAAAGATTCTCTTCTTGTCCCTATGATGAAAGAACCTATTTTTCAAAGTCTGTTTATGAGATTATCACCTGAGGATGTGGTTATTCGCAGAAGTCATTAAGGAGCTCCCATGCGAAGAGTGACAGCAGAGCATGCTCCGTTATGCCATGTTATAACCCAGTCATATAGCAGTAGGCTAGCACTTTAGAGATGTGGGTTTTGCTTGTTGATACATCCCAGGGTTATTGGGACACTTCAGGCAAGTTATTCCATGTCCAGACCAGGGATAAAAGTTACTTAACTCCATTGCAAAGTAACGTAGATGAAAAATGGTGTTCAGTGGCAGTGGTGCTAGCTTCGTATTTAAGAGGATTTTAAAATATGTTTATCAGAAGACTTGGATTTTTTTATTTTTATTTTTTACAAAATAATTAGTTTTTCCGAGCCCTCTAAAAGAGTTTGCAATATTAAGCTGCACAAAGTATCTTTAAGAAGAGAACGGTAACAGAAGTTCTCTGAAGTCACCTCTGTAAGCTCTGAAATCCACTGTTGTGTCCCCGAGAAGCCCAGGTATTCTGCTGGGGAACGACAGCAGCAGGAGAGCAGTCTAGATGTTTGTCTGGCCTGGCTTTCTGTACCTTCCAAGGATTTATTAAGAGTGCTGGCAGCAGTTCTGCAACTTTGCACTACAGCAGTGCAGAACAGTGAAATGGGAGCAGAAGTTTTCTGCACTATTTCCCCTCTGCTTTAATTTTCCTACCCCGGCACCTTCATCCTTTTGCAACAAGTGAGGCTGCTGGTTGCAAGAGGCGCACGTTGTGTGGCGTGTCAGTTGGCTACTGCTGTGTTAGAGACATGGGGGAAAGCACAAGAGTGTTGTTCTCCCTCAGTTTGGTAGCTATTAACATGTCTGATACTTGGGCACCAAAACAAACCCATTCTCTTTGTTTCAGGATGCCCAGAATGGGAGCTGTGCTTTTAATTACCATAAATTTCAAAGATTGCCCCGGGCTGTATTTGGTTTCCATAGAAATTTTCCTAAGGTAAAATGACAAAACAGTAATTTTTCATTTTGAATCAGCTATCCATGAAAGATTGGATTTAGGTCAGAATTTATTACCCTGCGGAACTCAAGCCAATATTTAACATAATGTCAGCTATCTTGATACTAGAGAATTTTAATGGCTATGCAATTTTATTCAATGATGAAGTTATTTCAGTTGTGTCATATATGTCTAGGCAATTTGATGTACAGAGCCTTGAGATGAAAATTGGATAAACATGGAAAATGGTGATTGATTGGTGGAAGGTTGCAATAATGTCTGCCTTGATATACCTTTTATTGTTAAATTATTTATCTAATGCAATCTCCGACACTTTTAGGAGTCTTTTAAGTTGGCATTAAATCGATGTTTAAATCTTCACAGTCAGAAAGGCCTCATAACTCAGACTGATAAATATCTTCTAACTTGTCAGGAGGAATAATGATCCATCTTAATATCTGAAAGTAGGAAAGATATTATTCTCTGTATTTGCTATGAATCCCTGTAGAAGGATTGAGCCATAAACCAGAAGAATTAAGATTAGGAGACAGAGAGAAATATTAGAAAGAAAAAGTGGAGTAGTAGTTTGTCTGGGGAATTGAGGGCAAATGCTGCTTGCTTTGAAAGATGGGTACAAATTCTTTTCAGGAGTGAGCAGCATCAGGTCGGCTCACCTCGCCATGCTGGCTGTCCCCGGGGGACCCGCCAATCCCTCCCCAGGTCCGCAGGGCTGCTGGATCCTGGAGGGGAAGAGAAGGAACTTGGTTTTTTTGGCTGCTAAGGCACGTGGATGGAGCACAGTCTCTGGATAACAAAGCCTGCTTTTGGCTGATTCCTATAAAACTTCATATAAAAGCACATGGTGGGGCAGTGGAGTGGAAATGTGGGCTTTGGAAGTGCTGGAAGCAAAACCACGGGATGGCATTGGGATCTGTCCCTTGCATGGTCCAGCCTGCTCCAATGCAATGGCCAACAAAACGGCCCTGAAGCCCCGGCGCTTGTGCTTGGCTCTGTGTGGCGTCTCACGTACTTGGTCTTACCCAGAGTTTGCCCACATACAGATAGTAGTTTTGTATTGCATTGTCCAGAAAACAGTATAGATCATGTGCCTGTTTGTTTTCCTCACCTATCAAGTGCTGTATGGCGAGGGACTGGGTTATTTATGTCAAACGCAAGCACAGCTGAAGCTGCCCCTTGCTCTCTGTACTCCAGTTTAAATACCAGAAAGAAAAAGTAAGCAGAGTCAGTAGGGAAAAAATTGAAATCCTCCTTCAGGTGGTAACTGAACCTCGTGAAGAGTGAATGGGAAGTGCAAGTTCCTTACCTTTCTTAACTAAGGAGATCTTGCTGAATGCTAATGCTGGGATTTTCTTTGAATAATAGAAAACTTTTTGGTCTTGGACATGGAGGCGGAAAAATTTATCATATGGAGAAGTGGGATGTCCAAGTGAGTTTTCATCTACAAGCATTATGGATCTATTTCGACTTATACCTAAAACTAACCAGCTCCACAAGCGCAAAGGTTCCCTAAAAATACCTTTAAAACTGTCTGAGTTTGTCCAGAACTCAAACAAAACAGGAAAACCATCCATCATCCCTGAGTACATTTCAAAGCTGAGGAAACATATTTCATCACTTGTATAAATCTTGGGTGGAAATAATTTTGATTTGACAATTTTCTGTTTGTTATCTTAGTTGAGAACTGAAAATGTGACTGATAGCTGGCCTCAATCTCTGTGGCTTCGTTTGGGTAGACCAGTGAACCTCACCAAGGTGGTAGCTTTTCTGAAATGCTGTTTTGTTCCTTTGAGATGGCATTTGCTGTTCCGAAAACCTTACATTTCTCCAGATTAATTGGATTAAGCTAGACAGGGATTTTCATAATGCTGCACAGTAGGCATTTAGCATCCCTAAAACTTCAGGCTTCAAAGAACAGTTACCTCAGCAGTTCAGGCTCCCTACCTGGGCTTGTTTATTGCTTTGAACATCCAGACATACTTTTATGACTCATAATCATCCATAAAGAAATTTAACTGTTATTTAAAATGCTCTGTTGGGAAGGCTCAGTAGTTATTAATTAATAATGCATCAGGAAAGCAACAAAAAGGCAGGTAAAGATGTAGTTAGAAGTACTGGCTGGATCTCTGCTGTCTTCAGAATTGGATTTACGTCTCATTTCCCAAGGGTTAGCTCATTGGTGAGCACTGGGGCTCTTCTGTTCATACTCCAGGCACTTCCCTTATAAAATACTGAATGATGCATGAATATATCTATTAATTAAAAGTAGATCTAAATGTGTTTAATACATAAAGCGTTGCTGGCATGCCAGTGTGGATTAAGAGGTACAACTGCCAGAAACCTCAAGAGAGGAGAACACAGAAACACTCCACAATGTCTTTGAGATGCAGGAAATTTAAAGCTAAGAAGTATAAAAAGGCCAAAACCAACCAACCAAAAATCCCCTTTGAACTGCTGTTACATATTGCTAAAGAGAATTAATAATTGAAGTGTATACTTTAACTGATGAGGTTCATGGACATCAGTTTCACCACCTTATCTCGGTGCTGGTGAGGATTAAGGCCAATGCAGACCTGATGGAAGTGGGATGACGCTCGGACCAGTTGAGCACTGCTTGGCTTGAAGAGAAGGGATGAGCTGTCGGGAGGTTTCCTACACCTACTGCTGGCTCCGACTTGAACTCTATTTAGCAATATTTTCTTCAATTTGACTTTCACGCTGATTACCACATTTGCAATGCATCCCGTTTTCGTGTGGTAATTGGTAACCTGGAAAATTTACTTGGTGTGCAAGATTTAATATTAGTTTCTGCTGTCCTGCTGACAATGAATTAGCATTTTGGACTCTATCATATGTTCTCAGCAGGCACATATGTAATTAAAGTGAACACACGTTGGGTTTCATATTAACACTCAAATCACCTTTGGCAAAAGGTCTATATGCTCCTTTGGGATTATACTCTTGGGCAATGTAATTATAGTGTCAGGTGTAATTGTTATTTTTAAATATTTTTTAATTTAGCCTATTAACCCTTTCCACACCAATTGACCTTTGGATTTGAAGTGTTTTTTTTGTGTGTTTTTTTTTTTTTTCTTTCTAATAAAAGGGTTGCCAGCAAACGGACATCCTATTTCAGATGTCTTTAGTGCTGTGAAAGTTGTTCCATTGAACATCAAGCATTTGGTGTCAAAGTACATTGAATTAATTTACAGAAATTTCAGAAATTGAAAGTGGTTTTGCATTAAGGAGAAGATGGTACTTAGTGTGAAAGTGAAATCAGGGTGGTAAGCAAAATGCCTTTTTTTTTTTCCTATTTTAAAATATTCTGAAGGATTACCTTTAGGCCACTTTGGTGTTAATTTTAACAGCATTAATTAGATCTGCCATCCTCGAGCACTTCATTTGCATGTGGCAGGACCAAGGTTGGTAGGGAACAAGGAGGGAGGTGTCACTGAGGCACAAGGAGAAGGGGCCTGAGGAATGACTGTTTTGATAGGGACTCCGTGGTGGCTTTTTGCTCCATCCGAAGAAAGGCAGAGGGCTGTACATGCATCAACAGTGTGCCTTTAAGCAATGCCATCTTGGGAGCTAATTTGAAGAAGTTTTTCATCATTCTTTTAGTGTCAAAGTAAAGATACTAGGCAAGAAGTGGTATTTGAAGGAAACTGCATCTCAGTTGCATTTGGTTCTTTTAGCTAAAATGGGGGATAGCTAAGGAAGCTAAGAGTTGATCTGCATTCATATGGATCAGGGGTTGTTCAGAGCTGAAACAGGAACAAACCAAGCAGAATTTGGCTCAGACATGCTAATTCTCTTTTAATACTAATTTTACACTGCCAAGTTGCCACTGATTTCAGATGGGTGCCTCCTGCTTCATTCATTCATGAATTCAGCAGATGAACTTCTTTGGTGTTTTTCTTCAGCCTTTGAGCTATGGAAGGATAAATTCCACAGCCGCTCAGAAGTGTCCGCAGCTGCAGTAGGATCGAGAGGCCTCGCTCTAACTGGAGACCTGGCTGATTCCTCATCCTCTGGTGGTGTTTTTTTTTACCTTTCTGTACGTCAGAGGTGCCAGCATTAGAATTCTTACCGATCCCACCCTGGCAGATAGTAAGATGTATAACTGTTCTTACAACAAACCTATTGGAGGCTTTCCTCTGTCTCTGTTCCCCCCGCCTCCTCCTCATCCTGAGGATGCTGAAGGCCTGCAGGCAGGACCAGCTCTGCTCACCCTCCGTGCCTCCTGTTGCTCGGTGTCTGAGGGCTGCAGCCAGCTGACAGCCAGGGAGTCTTTCTATGTAGCTGGGCTCTACCAGTATTTCATATTTTCCCCCGTCTCTTTTTCTTAAAATATGTTATTTTACAATCTGTGAGATGTTTCATGTGTTTCGCACTTTCTCGTCTCCCAAATTAGTTTTGCGTAGCAGTTTTGCTGCCAGTTGATGGTTTTTCTGTCCTGCTTTGCCATGAAAGCCAAGTTGTGAGCGAATTGTTTAGTTTGGAGCTCCAACCTTTTAGCAGAGGAGGAATGGCGTTACATCGGAACGTAAGTGCTTTTTTTTTAAGCCACCCCTTGTGAAAGGGACAGTCAGATAGGTTGTGTGTAAGTGTGTATGTGGCAGGAAAAAGAAAAATTACATTGCAAGCCAATGCTACTGAAATACATCTAGAGCTTCAAAGCATTTTTTAGCACTCGCTTTACTAATTAAAATGCATAACTGCTTGGACTTGTGCCTTGCTTCCTAGTATGCTGCACCACTAAGTCATTCCTAGAGATCAACACTAATACATCGCGTCCGCTCCTGCCAGACTCCCCACGTTCAGCGCTGTGAGCAAGTGGTGCACGAGCAGAGCCTCCCTGCAGCCAGCTCTGGCTAAAGCTGTGCCAGTGCATGGGCAGAGGTGCTGGGAGGGCAGGATCAGTCCCCCCTGCAGTACATGGCCTGTGGCTGGTTCGTGCCTCTGGCTGCTAATGGGAGGTGGGGAGGGCAGCCACTGCTACAGAGCTAAAATAATCTTGGGAATTATATCCATTACTATTTGTTGTCTTTAAAAAAGGTCAGCATTAAAATTTTTATTTTTAAGTGTTGGGCAGGAATTTCTTTTTTGGTGGTAGAGGACAGACTCCTACAAATTGTTGTTTAAGCAGCTCCTTGATGTCCAAAGACATCACAGCCTTGTTAAAGTCTGTGGGAAATGTGTAGCTCCGGTTTATAAATTATGGTATTATTGCAGGAATGTATTTCACGTACGAATTCTCCCCAGATGCTTTTAACAGCAGCCAGTAACTTATTTAGTCAATACAATGACATTTTTCTACCCCCTTCTTCTTTTTTTTTTTTTTTTTCAGCAAAACTGAAATGTCTAGTGAAATACAGAAAAAACAGTTTAGTTTGCTGTTGTCGAATGATTCCTTTGCCAGCAATTTGATTTTCCTTTGTTTTCCTCTGGTGGTATGCTAATGGGATCTTTTTATACTATGATGGAGTAATAGAATGGAAGTCCTTTATTTTAGCAACAAGATTGTGCTTTTTGTCTTTGTTCTTCACCCGTAAACACAAGTGCAAATATACATCCTTGTGAAAAACAACCCAAAAAATTTTCATGACAACTTTTTAAAAATCAAGCTCAGCTGGGATGGAACGGGTAGGAATTTGTTGCTTGCTTGTGAAAGTAGCGTAGTAGGGGTTGTTTTCCTCATTGGCTCAAAGGCATGGATGGTAAAAGGACAGCATCCCCATCCACCTGCTGAGACCGCGGTCCACTTACTCTTGTTAGTGATGTGTCTAAGTAACTGCTGTTCAGCTGTGAAAAGGAATTTGGAATTCTGTCGTTCTCACACATATTTAATTACATGTCTTTATGAGTGAAAGAGATTTTGACATCTAAAATCTGTCCTTTTTTTGGTATCTAAAATCTGTCTTCTGTATGGCGAGCTTTTGCCATTCCTGGGGATGCTCACCATAAGCAATGTGTCACGGAGCACTTGGTGCTGGGCTCAGCTCAGCTCAGGGCAGGATTTGGGCTCTGGAGAGGATGGGGAAGCTGCAGAGGTGTTCAGCAGCCGTCTTGTAAACGGATGTGTCTCTCGCAGAACCGATCACAACGAAGCATGGAATTGCAGATACGATTTTCAAGGCACCCCAATTGGATTAGAGGGATTGTATTAAAGATATGTTGACTATGAAATGTTTAGAGGATTAGTGCTCCATGATTTTCTTAAACCATCTGTTCTAATCCCTCTTGATCAGCAGCAGCATCTTGAAGGCATTGCAGCCAGGAAGGGGAGCCCAACCCCACCTCTCCCATCCGAGAAGTGCCATAGTTTGTAGTAATGTGGTGGGCAGACCGAAATTCTCAGTCCTCAGTAGTACATCCTCAGCATTTTTGTTTAAGTAGGTCCTAGGGTATTGTTTTTTTTTCCCCTAAATGCATACATTCCCCTCCTGAGCGTTTTCCACATGAATGCATGATTTTGCAATATCAGGGTGGCTTGTGCAAGAATTACCATCCATCAATTTCTCCTCTGTTTTGACCTGTGCATATATGATAAAATCCAACTAAAGGAGTGAGGTGCTATTTATTATTCAAATGTTATTGTAACTTAGCATACCATATGAGTAATCTTCTGAAGTCTGCCAAAGGAACCAGTGTTAATTGCTTACAATAGAATATATTTGCTGTTGAAAATGTCACAACATAATTATGTTCCATTTCTCTGGCTGACAAGTAATATACTGGAAGAAAATTGGTCCTCTTTTTCTTCTGTGTTGGGTAAAATTATTCATGCTCACCCTTTAAGTAGTATACATGGTAGCAAACTTTCTTGAAGCACAAGAGCTAATCAATGATAAAATAATGAATGTGTCATTATTCAGACAGAGAAATAAAAAAATACATCATGTAGGGACTGTGAAGTGCACAGGGTAAGATTATGAAAATTAAAATTATACTGAATTTGTTGATTTAATGCACATAAAGCAGAGAGAAGTAAAACGAGATTATAGATGGGTGTCAATTTTAAGGGAAGGCCCAGAGCTTTGAAAAGACTGGTGATTCTTGTGTCACAGTTCCTATTTCTGCTCACCAGAAGGACTTCGTTGCTGAGTGAGGAGCTGGGGACTGTAGGAGGGAGGCTGAAGGCTCCTGCAGGGAGAGTCGGCTGGGCTCAGTGTTCACAGGGCTGGATGTGAAGCTGCCAGCACTGGGGTAAAGTCACCCAATCCAGCTGATACTGCTGAGCAGAGTTAGCAAGAAATCCCCAGTGCCACAGGGCAAAGTCTGCAGGAAGGGAATGGCCGTGTTTGTGCAGCCTTCTTGCTTGTGAGCAGGTTTGGGAAAACCATTGCTAACCAGTGTCTTTTGCCATACTCTACTTCTATAGAGTTAGGTGTCAGCACGTGCTGAAAAAAGTATGGTCTGAATGCAGAAACTGCATTTCGTTGCGAAGCAGGTTTTGAAGATGTGGTGTTTGAGTTGAAATATTTCAGTTATGATTATTTGTTAGCTAGTGCACCAGCGTGTACAGTGTGCTCATACACACACAAAGCATGCATGTATCCATGGTACATGTGCATATGTGATTCTGATGTCTCATACATCTTTTATCGCCGTGATGTGACATTCTTTCAGGCAGTCGGATGCATCCTAGCCCTGCAAGTTTTGGAAACCCGTGAAGCTGAACTCAGCCTGGTGCAGAGGAAGCAAGTCTGGCAGCTCTGGAGTGGAGCTGCTTGCACACGTGCTATATATCTTTTGTCTCTGTGAAGAGAGTCCTATTAGTTTCACTTGCAGTGCAGCTGGTGTCAGCTAAAATGTAAGTCTGAGTTTTTACAACATTTTAGGACGTGGACGCACGGCACAGGTTTGCAGATTTATTTTTGCTTTGTTGTTAGTGTCAGTCTTTCTTCTCAGTACCTAACAGACCTGTTCAGACTAGCTATGCAAAATACCTGTAAAAGCCTTCACTTTTTTCATCTCTTACCAACATCGTGTTTATGGTTACCTTGGGCACAGAATAAAGGCAGACTGTGTCCTTCAAATTCTGAATCAAAAAAAAAAAAATAGGAGTCATATAATGGGAGTCTCAAAGGATAAATTTGAAGTTAGCAGCCCAGGTCCCATATGATATAAACGAGCTCAGTCCTGCTGTTGCAGTGAAGTTACTCTGGCTGTACGCTGGGTAGTTACAGTGTTTAGCTGTACATTTCTTAAGACTATCTGGGGAAAAGATCATTGACGTAGGACGTGAAAGATGACAGCACAGTAAAACAGAGCAGGAAGACATTGATCAGCCAGGTAACAAACACCCTTTTATCTGTCTATTTGTTCCTCAGTAGTCATAGCAGTACACAGATACCTCCTGGGAGCTAATGTGAAGTAGAGACTGTTTTAACTGTCTGAGTGCCTGTGGTTTACTGGTTACTCGTGCTGCGAGCATGACAGGAAAAGACGAAGTAAAGCCTATGGATGTGTCAGTCTCCAAATACCCTGCAAAACAGAGAACGGGTGCTGGAATGAAGAAAAACTTTCCAATGCTAATGTGAGCCTTGATAAGGCTCTATTTCTGTTGTGCTTGGGGTGTGTTTTGTTGATATTGTTGCTGTCTTGTTGCCTTGGTTGCTCTGCAGTAACTGGTTAGCTTTCAGGTTTCTTTTAAACTTGCGGATGATATGAGGCAGAAAAGAAGAGAAAGTCTCAACTGAAATAAGGACACTGTCAGTGTTTCCTTCTCATCCTGTACAAGAAGCCTAAAGGCTTGTCCAGCAGGGAAGGGAGTGAGGTGCTTCATTTCAGAGAAGAGCTGACTCCAAAACCCACGGCCCAAGCAACTGTTGGGCTGTCAGTGTGTCCGAGCGAGGAGGTCGGTCTGTCTGCAGACAGAGGGCAGGCACCAGGCAGGCCCCCTCTGGTGCACGGTTCAGACCTCCTCAGTCAGTCGCTGACTCGTGTCTGATTCAGGTGCCCCTAGGGCAAACTGCAGGACCTGGAATCACATCAGGGCTGCCATCACCCGTCCCCAGACAACATCTCAACTTGACTGGGATGAGCCTGACGTATGTGTGATCCCCTGCTATTGCCCACGCTGCCGGAGAAACCCAGGTCCCTCAGCAGAAAGGAGCACTGCTGCGCTCTGGCCAGGCCTGCCTCTGCTGCCATAGCTTGAGCAGCCCTTAGAGGATCCTTCTGTCTCCACCAACAGTTCATAGAGGCCGATGTCGTAAGGGAGACACCTGAACTATATTGCTGCACGTGGGCAGCCTGAGTCTGGCTGCTGTGACAGATCAGAGGCAGCCTTTCACTGGGCCAGAATGCCCAGGGCCCTGTCTGGCCTGGCCTTGAGCACCTCCAGGGATGGGGCACCACGACTTACTGGGCAGCCTGTGCCAGGGCCTCACCACCCTCTAAATGAGGAATTTCTTCCTTATACCTAATCTAAAGCTACCATTTTTTTAGGTTAAAGCCTTGTCCTGTCACTGCACTCCAGGACAAAGAGTCACTCCCCAGCTTTCCTGTAGCCCCCTTGAGGCACTAGAAGGCCGCAGTAACGTTTCCCCAGAATTATTTGGGAATTATGCTTGATTTTGGTGATTTAGCTGGTTGGTCTCCACAAGTTTTGACCATTACTGGTGGAAAAGGAGAAGAGTTCTTCTCAGATATGATTTAAACGCCTCAGCTGAGGGTCCCTCTCTGCAGGGGCTCGACAGAGAAGCCAGTGTCTCTGGTTGGGCCAGAGAGCCAGGCTGGAAAAATCTTTATTGGAGCATTTTCTAAGCATCATAACATACAGGTAACTTTCTCTTGTTTGGCAGTTTCTAAGAGCAAATTTTAAAAGCTCAGGTTTCAATTCAGCGTCATAGAGAGTGCTGTCTTTGGCGAGGCAGCACAGCTTTGAAAAGAAAGAGTTGCCTCCCAAATGTTAAGGCAAACTGAGGTGCAAGGTGCTTTAGTCTTTCTGCAAGGAACAGTTGTGTCTGTTGTTGGATCTGCTTCTTAGTTTATCTCTAAAGTCCAGTGGTGTCACTGGATATAGCCAAACTAATTATCATTTAAAAGGCATTTGGTATTCACCCTAATAATGTTGGTCATGAACTAATTGGCTCTAAATTGATAAATATTGAAATGCATTCCAATTCAACATTAATTAATGTTGTTTATTTATTTCTTCATGAGAGTCAGTGAGAAAAGGGAGAAAATGCTTGGCTAATGCACTCCAGCAAAACTACAAATAATCGTGATTTGTCTCCCAGGAATGCCACCATTTCCATAATTAGAATAGTCAAAAAAGCGAGCTAGATAGTTATCGTAGGAAATTGTTCTGTGTGCGTTGCAAGTGCAGTGTAGCAGTAGCTGTTAATTAGACTGTCATTTGCAAAACATAAAAATGGTTTCAATAACTACTTGAGACTGACTGCAAGACAAGATGGAATCTTAATTTGAAATATGGCAGGCTGCTTCTGGACTGAATGCTGCCTGGGTTTGTTTGAAACCTTGCTGATACGAATGTGTTGGTACAGCACGTACACATAGCTGATGGTCTGCACTGAGGTAGATTTTGCACAGTCCTGTGTTACTGTGATTGCTTTGTGATACAAAAGATAGGATTTGTTCTCAGGGTTCTTGTATTTCCTCTTTTACAGTGAATCCTTCATATCATGTGAAAAAGGTCCACTAAGTTTCATGGGGCGGGGTGTCTTTCTATTAGTGTCTGATGGACAATGCCTGCCCAGTGGGACAGGAGTTCTTGAACCAGTGTTTGCAGTGATGCATGCAACACAAATGTTAAAGAGCTATAGCAGAAGGATGACAGAGCAGGGATGGAAATGTTTTCTTTCAAATTCCAAAATAGAAAATCATATTCTTTTTTTTTTTCCTTGGGAAAAGATAGAAACAATTCATTATCTTATGATCCACCTGTGAGCATGAAACAGTTCTACATGTGTCCTCTATGTTCCTACCCTTCTTTTTTCATGCACGTTTTATTATTCTGTTCATAGAAAATGTAGAAATCTCTCCAGCATGGGGGTTACGGTGAAATCAACCCAATTCTGTAACTACAAGCATTTTCCTTTATCATATTGAAATACAGCGGGGGTATGGAACTGCTTAACAGGTCATGAATTCACTGTATAGAAACTTGCAGTCACCTCCTGAAAGGACTTGTCCAGCTGTAAGGCAGGGACTCCTCGCCTCTGACTGCCCTCAGTTTGTGCTGTCATCCTCTGAGATGATTAAAGCAGACCCAAAGTGCCCACATCAGCAGCCCCTTTGTTCCAAGCCAGGGCTTCTGCTCAGCATGGGAGAACATTGCTGAAATCTGTCTCTTTAATGTTAAATGGACAAGTCATTGAGTGCTTGTAAATTCTGTCTCGCTGCTTCCCACCTACCTGGCATTGATTTTTGCTTATGGGTTACTTGATCATATGAACTTAGAGAGGATCATAAATTGCTTCTGTAATTCATGGTAGAGTCTGAGAAGGAAAAATACTTAGGCAGCATTGTAGAGATAAAACATTAGTGCAAAAAAAATGAATATCCACTTTTAGCAGCATAATTTCTGAAATTTTATCCAAAGTGCTCAATGTTAACTTATAGATAGTAAGTATGGGTAACACCAATCTTAAGGAATTCTTCAGAACATACCCAGGAGCATTTCATTTTGCAAATCATAAGCATTCCTCTCAAATCCATATGCCCTCAGGAGAGTTGCACAGATCTCAGCTGATTTCACCTCTTCTCCTTTGCTGAGTGAGTTAAAACCCAGTAAAAGAAGCAGCACATATGAGCAATCATGTTAATTATCTTCAGCAGGAGCCTGGCTTGCTTTGCTGGAGGTGAGTCCCAGCCCCTCCTGTAGCTGGGCATTGGTGACCGGTGAAGGTGCTGGCAGAGGAGTGCTGGTGGTCACCTCGCAGGGCGCAGGACGTGCCTGTGGTTAAAGCTGCTAGCATTGAATTCCACCACAATCGTACCTGCTGCCCAGCTCAGCTTTTGGGCGATAGCCATCTGCAGTGTGACACAATCCTATATGAACAGACCTCTTACATACAGATAATAATAATTTTTAAAAAATCTGTGCTCACCTAGAATCTTTTCTTTCACAAAAGATGTCCATAAGGGTCGCCACAGAATAAATGAATCATTTCCCCTATTAGAGGTGAAAATTGGCATCCAAAGGCAGGGATTCTTGTTGTTTGAATTAGTTTTCTAGGTTCTGGGACAGGAAAGTTTGCTTTCTCACGTAAGTATAGGTGAGGAACACACAATGTGCTTCTGAAGCTACCTTGTCTGTGCAAGGTGTGTCTTCACTGGAGGGTACAGACAGAACATCCCTCTGGAGCCTGATGGCAAATGAGGCACTGACTGAAACAGGTCATTACAGTTACAGAGCATCCTCTCTTGCTTAACTCCAACAATAACGCCCTCTCTTGGTGGAGTTAAGCAAGAGGGGATGTTCTTTGATAAGTCCAGATAAATTTTGCTATCTTCAGGCCCTCAAAGAATTTTCATCAGATCCTAATGACGCCAGTGAATTGCTAGAAAGCTGTTTCTTTTGTTAATATATACTGCCAGCCACTTCTGTTACTAGCTATGTTACAAAAATTCAGGCTTCTAAATAAAGGAAGGCTTTTTTTATTATTCTTATCTCCATTTGAACACAGCAAAACTGTCCTTGCTCCACACTAACCAAAATGGAAAACAGTTTCAGGTGAAACCATGTCTAGTAATTACTAATTTTCAGTCCCCTGGCTTGATATGAGTTGTGAACAATTGCAAAAAAGGAGTTTATAGTGGAAACCTGCAACTACTGCTCACTTGCAGAAATGGTCCCACTGAAGGGAACGGGGCTCTTCCTGTGAGTTCAGGGAGAGATGCAGAGCTCTGCCTCTGTGGAGCACTTACAGCTGGGACTCCCACTAGGGAGTCATCTGATTGTGTTTATGGATGCAATAAGAGTTAATATTATGCTGAACTACACAGCAATCCCTCTTCTGATGTCCTCTGTCAGTTGATTCATGGTATCAAGGCATGGTGCACGCACAGAGCTGTGCTCGGGTCAAGGCAGCAGCATCCAGGTGCCTGTCTCTGTGCAGCGACATTCCGCTGAACAGACAGGGCAATGCTAAGCTGGGAATAGAAATGGATGGAATAATTTGCAAAAAATAATATGGCTCACAAAATTCATTAAAAGATTGTTTCGTGCTGCTAGAGAAGTCTGATGATCTCATTAATTAGCACTAGAAGTAAAAGATTAGCAAGTTGGTTCGGAGTTATGTTGGTGGATGATTGAGCATTATGTGGCACCACAACAAATAAGAAAGCACACAATGTTTATTATTCTGGCATTTAGTAATACTGCAGTAGCTGAAGATTAAACTCTTAATTATGAGTATTGATTTCTCTGGGGTGTAGGAAGTGCAAACTAGAACTGCACTGGAGCAGAGATTCTCCTGTTACCTGCAGAAAGAGGTGTGTGTTTTCCTGCTAGGAAACCTTGGAAATTGTGTTGTGTTTTGAGCAGGAAGCCAGGAAGGCAACTGATGTTTCCAAGTAAGTTTATAAAAGGCATTTGGTCATGAAGCAGAAGGGCACTTTTTGTTTTCAGTGTGTGATGGCAAAATGCATCAATATGCTTGCGTACAGGGGCTAAGAAATGTTTGTTACAGCCTGTGTGAGCAGCACTGCTTTTGCTGAGCTGGTGGTTTGTCTGAAGCAGGCAGCATGAGACATCTCTCCTTGCCCACGGTTTCCATTGCATAGTGGAACTGCAAGCTTGGAAGTTTCAGACGAGCCCTGCTGCTGTGCTGCCTGGGCCAGGTGGCAGCGAGGACACTTCTTTCACTGTCCCTGCTCGTTCATGCATGCAAAATGATTTCCAAGGCATAGCCAAATTATAACTGTAACAAAACATTCTTCCACTTTTTTTGTTGTTATTGTTTGTTTTACCTTGTATTAACATTGTCAGCATTTCATTAGATTTTATAAAACACAAATCTGCAGAAGTTACCCTAGAAAAAGGGTAATTCCCTGAGCCTGTAGGAAAGTCCACCTAACAGGCATTGCACACTCAATGGGAGTGGAGGATAAACCTGGAATATTATGCACTCAGAGACTGCCATAAATGATCCTGGAGTAGGAAAAGAAGGTGGGAATTCTCCTCTGCTATCTTGATGCATTTTTCTCAGAAAGACAGATGCTGGCACAAGCAGAGGTGAGAAGTGTTAGTGAGTGCCCAAATCCCATGCACCTGGTGGTTGAGAAGGAGACAAGTAAACAAAGAAGTGAAAATACTGTAAAGGGCTGCTTGGAACCAGGGAGAGAAAGCTGGCCTTCAAAACTGCTTTTTGTTGGACTCGAGTGACCAAGAGTGGAGGCCACTCACACTCTGTGTGAGATTTAGGGCACGTGACAAATGGCAGTGCAGTGATAGCACTGAAGTAGCGATCAAATGCAAGTTCTGCCTTAAAATCCATCTAGATTGTTATCACTGTGGCACATTAGGATGCTAAGTGAGAAGTATCTGAGGCATCTTTTGTGTGTTCTGTCCCAATACCCAGAAAGGAACATGCTCCTAAGTGAGAGGCAGATCATTAATCAGGAGGCATTACCATGACGTGAAAGGCTATGGTGTGTACACACATGAGAAGCCTTATAGCAGTGTCATGGTTAGAGCCCTTCTATTCTTGACATGGTTTCTACAGCTCTGAACTCCTACTGTATTTATTTAGCAAAAAGATGCTCAATGTTTCCTGCCAATTTCTTCTTATTTGCAAACCAGACTGGTTCTCTATCAGTGGAGCAGTCTGCAAAATAGAGGGTGCTAATCAGCCACAGACGAAAACCAGGGAAATGCCAATATAAAGCAGAAGTAACGGATACTCGGACATATGGAAAAAATACAACATTCTTACCTTTGTGAAATTCCAGGCAGCCAGGGAAAGGATTAGATTACAGAAGCCGTAATAGCATGCAGGTGGAAAATGGGACTGTAAAGACCTGAACCTCAAGAAGAAGGAAGGAACACTTGGAAAAAGAGGTTAGAGTAGGAAAATAGCAGGGAGGAAAGTATGTCGCTTCAAGAATTTATTAGAGAAACCTGATGAAGTGAGGTGGCGTTTCAGATGAAAATTTGGTAGGATTTTGTTTTCAGTAATTGCTAGATAAATGATGGTGTGGGTATTGAAAGCAAGTGAGATTAAAATAAAAGACCCACAATATGGCTATTTTAAATTCCCATCACCTTTTACATTGTCATTGCAGAAAGCCACTAATTTCAGAAAAGAGGTATCCAAAATGTAATGAAAACCACTAAAAGTCTTTACGTCCATTGATGGGACATTGTCAGCCTGAAATCAGAGCAGTTTAAATGAAAAATGGATTAGTTTAGCTACTGCAATTGCCCTTCATTCTCCTGCCGGTTCTCCTTGCGAGCATGTTTTCTTTCTTTCACGATCACTTTCTGTCCCTGCTGCTGTGCAAAAGCCCTAAGCGCACCCATGGGGAAGCTCAGCAGCAATGTGGGAGGAACAGAAGAAGTGAGTATACATAAGTGCCATAGTAGGCTAACTGGAAATGATAGAAGAAATGAAATTTAAGTCCTGTTCTAATCTTTTAGGCCGAGTCTTATTGAGTTAGTGGTGGATGATTTTTAAAGAAATATCATTTAAGTTGTCAGTGTCCTTTTTAAAATTAAGTGTGACTCATGGGGCTAGAACTTTCCTGATAGGTAGCCTGAATACATTTTGGGGCATGGAAGTTGAATTAATTTATGAGCAATGCTACTGCAGATAGACATTCCTTGAGGGGCTGCGGGAGGTAAAGGTCTTTTACCTGGGGCAGACAGGCACATGGCTGCTTCCTAGCCCTGTAGGTAGTCCAGCAAAGAGCCTTATTCCAGAGGCTGGGTGCACCTCTTACACGGGCAGCTTTCCTAGAGCTCCAGGCCAGGACGAACAGGTCCTTCCTTAAGGGAGGTGGAACACAGAAGCACTGCTGAGGAGGAGAACCTGGAGGGAGGGTCACGGGAGGCAGTGAAGCCATCCCTCCCCATGACCTGCTGCTGCTATTGCAGCAGGACCTCTCACTTGTGCCTGTCTCAAGGAGTCTTTCAGTTACTGAAGTACAAATTTCAGTGCAATCAAATGGATCAAATTGTTCAGGTAGCCAGAGCCAGTGTTCTGCAAGCCTTCAGCTGCTCTGTTGTTCTGAGCTCATCCTACTCCTCTCTTTTTAATAAGGAGGAGATGCAACAAGAAGGATTAAGCAATGTCATTTTTTCTGTGTCCAGTTTTTCTTTTGTAATTAATACATATATAAAAGAGCTTTTGGTCTTGTTTGGTTTACTTTTATCGACATGTTTCGAGTTTCAAAGAAGTGAGAAGAAGGCTTTCCCTCACACTTACTCTCTCTTCACGCTTGGCAAATGTCTGTTTTTTCATTCTATGTATTAACTCAAGTGTCATTGAGCGTGTTTTTTTTAATTACTTCAGGAGATGGTTTGGGAGGCACAGCGGGCTTCATGTCTGTGCTGGCTCTGGCTGATAGCCAGGCCCAGCCGCCTCAGGCCCGCCTGCGGCCTGGCGCAAACCGAGGGGACGTGGAGCTGGGAGGGGAGAGAGGAGCAGCCCCAAAGGCAGAAGCTGGGCACGACTCAGCCAGATACGCTCCTCCCTGCCTCTAGGAAGAAACAGAGGAAGCACATCAGGTTGAAAAGAGTATGATAGAGCTTAGTAAGATCCCCTGCCAGTCATCTTTTCTCAAGGCTGAGCAGACCCAGGTCTCTCAGCCTTTCCTCATGGGGAAGTTGCTCCAGGCCCCAACTAGGCTCTTGTTGGGAAGGTAGGAAAAAACAGCTTTGGTGAGGAAAAAACTTCCTTATGTCAGAGGCAAACAAAAACTTGATTACTACAGTGCCTATAAGGCAGCATAAAACCTAATTCTGCTGTGTTTCCAGGAGGGTTTGAAACCACTTTCAAGCAAAGCAGGTTGAGGCCCTGTCCCACCCGTGGTTGCTGCTGGGGGAGGTCAGTGTGGGCAGGGGGTGGTTTTGTTGAGCTGGTTGTTTACTGAGCACATAGATGTGCATTGAGTCTGAAATACCCTATTTGGTCAAAACATGGTCGATGAATAAAGGGAGATGTGTTGGTGTCCTTGCACGTGATCTCAGCTGCTGCTTTTAGCTGCTTCAGCTCAGGCATGGCTATTTCTAAACCTTCACCTGTAATGTGAAATGAATGTTTGAGTCCTGCCCCTGTGTACATGCATTTCTAATAATTAAATATGTATTTGCAGCATAATAAGAAGTTCGGGCTTTTCAGGATGGTCAAATGAATTCACCCTTCTGAGGAAATAAACCAAAATCAAAGATCATGGGACTTGGAGACTCTCCCTCCCCTTTGTTTTTGAGGGGCTTTGTTATGTTTGAGACAGTGATATTGCCTAAAAAAAATCTTTACATATGCAACGGGGAAAATGAGGCAGGGGTGATTTGTGATTTTTTTTTAATCTTCAGGGTGTTTTCTTTCTTTGTGCTAATGTTCAAAATTTCAGGTTTCTCTTAAATAACTTCTGTTGAGAAAGACTCCTACAAGGTCAGAGGACTGAAGGAGTTGTTTAACTGAAAAAAAAATGTGAGGTTTTGGATAAAATTGTCTTTTTTTTTTTTTTTCATCATGTTCAGGTTTGTGAGTTGAAGAGATGTTACAAAAGACAAAGTACTCTAAATTCTTGACTAAAAATGTCCCTTCAGCTCATCAGTACATCCTGTCATAACCTTACAGTGCGGTGTTTTCTTTAGAAAACCAAGACTATAAATTCCTGTGTTAATATAAAAATGAAAATAAATTTGAAATAGGATTGTTTGGCCTGCTCTCACACACGAAGAAGTAAAAATGTGTAGGTTGCTATTTAAATGGTCCAGGCTACATCTGCTGTTCCAAATAGATGCTATCAGTTGAGATAATCCTCAGCTGCTGTTAAGTAGCAGTTTCACGAGCTTTTCAGTGGAGCTGTGCTGATCAGAGGACTGAGGATTGTTTGGTGATGTGAGGGGTTTCTTGCTGGAGTAGTTGGCTTTGGCATTTTTCAAATACGTTGAGGTGACTTCCCATCAGAAACCGCTTCTAAAAAAAGAGCCGAGGTGAAACGTGTACTGCTCTCTGCTCCCCTGCCCTGCAGATACGCTCAGAGATGTCCTGTGTTTTGTTTTTGAACAGGAAAAGCCAACAACAATGTGCAATGGGATGAGGACTCCGTAGAGTACATGCCAGCCAACCCAGTCAGGATCGCATTTGTCTTGGTTGTTCATGGCAGAGCTTCTCGGCAGCTCCAACGCATGTTTAAGGCTATTTACCATAAAGACCATTTTTATTACATTCATGTTGACAAGGTAATATATCACTGGTTATAAATTGCCTGTCTTGCCATCTGTCAGTCTGCCCATCTTTGTCATCTTCATCTTCTCTTTACCTCTGCTGCGTAGAGTGCATGTCACTTCTCGTCTCTCCATCTGTTACATGTTTGGAGTCACTTTTTTTTTCTCTTTCTTGTTATCTTGTCTATGTAACAGTCTTCATTTCTCTTTGTATGTTTATGAATATCTATTCATGCCTGTGTGTTGTACATTTAGTAACAGTAAGTGATAAGTTGGTGCAGACTAACAGCAGTGCCCTCTTGGATGGAGAGCTGGCCTGAGGTGCCTCAGGAGAGTTACTTCCCACTGCAGAATGGAGGTAGTAACAGTAACCTCCTTCAGGAAAGCCCTTTGGGATCTACTGATGAGAAATGACAAATAATTGCTAATTGCACTGATTAGCAATTACTGTAGTTGTAATAAAAAGAACTAAAAGAGAGCTCTGCACATTTCCAAATTAACGTTTAGCAGAACGCTGTGCGCTGTAGCAAGTGAGGGCAAAGCAAAGGCAACGCTCAGATAGTTGATAAGTGCAGCTGCTGGTTAGTGAATACAGGGAGGGACACTTTGGGACAGAGTAACTTGAACCTATTACTTTTTTCTCCTGTAAAGCGATCCAATTACTTACACCGGCAAGTGCTCCAGTTTGCTAACCAGTACCCAAATGTGAGAATCACTTCTTGGAGAATGGCAACTATCTGGGGAGGAGCAAGCCTTCTGTCCACCTACCTGCAGAGCATGAGGGACTTAATGGAGATGAATGACTGGCCATGGGATTTCTTCATTAACCTCAGCGCTGCCGACTACCCAATCAGGTACAAGTCTCTTAAGAACATACGTATTTTATTCCTAAGGGGAGTAAGTGCTGATGTAAGGAATATCAGGCTGCTGTCTGACATCTGTGCTTTTGCCATGGAGACAGTTGCCTTGTTGTACCCCCTACATGTCTGTTGCTTGCCCAGGAAGGACTGTGGCTGCAAGCAGGTTAGCAGCACCAATTCTTCACTTGTAGTGAGGAAGCAGTTGCTGCTCTGTTTAGTCATTATTTCTAGCAAAGGGCATCTGCAAGAGAGGGAGTGAGTAAAGTAATGGGAAGTATTCGAGCTAAGCAAACAAACCCCAGGCACGGAGAGATTGCTCCCTGCCAGGGCTCTGATCAACAGTTTGATTTGATGTTTCAGAAAGTGTTGGAAGGTGTGAATGTAGATTCAGTGAAGGTAATGTTCTGCGCTTCCTTTTTTTAGTACTTTCTCTGCAGAGGATAATGATTGTAGAAGTGACAAATAAGTTGCTAGGAGTCAATTATATCTTCAGCATCAACCGTTGCCTGAATGTCTTTATTCAGACGGCATCAGGCAAAGAACTTCACACATCACCACATGACAAGGCTTGTGATTTTAAGTGAAATCATAATCTTTCTGCATTTGCATAACCCAGGCCCCACAGCTGCATTCAGTAAGGTTTACTACATTGTGCAAAAGTAGATAGTCCATAAAAAGAGGAAAAAGGAGGGGAAAAATGAAAAAAAAAAAAAAAGTGTTCTTCAGCTGTTGTTTTTAGGCTATAAGAATTAACAAGAAGAGGGAAAGAGGAAATTAACCTTGTGACTTCTGTTTCCCTATATGCTGAAAGGAATCAAGGAAAGGGGAAGTAACTTTCATGGGTAATTTTCTAATAAGCGATGGCATTACACACTTTTAATACTAACAGAAATACGTTAGCAAAAGACAATGGAAACACCTTACTAAGTTCCTGCAAGATCTCTCTTAAATTATGAGTCCCTTCTTGAATCTGCTACTCAGACAGAAATCCCCACTGAAGTGAGAATGGAAAACAACATGAGCTTTTGCCTTAGGAAAGATTTTGTGAGAACTGACAAAAGGCTTTATCTCTGGTTCCCATTTCTGTGCCCTGTCAGTGAAGAGAAATGCATCACATTTCAGGGAGGAAAACTAGGGAAGAACACAAGAGTCACAGAGTGCACTGATACTTGGAACAAAGGGGTTTGAATTAAGAACTCCCAATATCTCGTGTTGCATCTGATTTGGTGTCCTACAGAAAGAGCCATAACAATTTTGACATGTTATCTGTGGTTGTAAGAGCCAGTGTGTAATTCTCTGAATATTGCTTGAGTTTGAGGAAAAGGTAGCTTGTTATTCCCTGTAGTTCACTTTCCTGGTGAGGAATGCTACACTGATGATAAAAAGTAGAGTAATGTAAAACCACAGAGGAGAAGGTGATGGGACTTTGAATCAAGTAAGATAAATTGTTGAAGAATAAACAATTGAAGGTGTAGTGTAATTACAGACTAGACCCAGTAGATGTATCCAGTTACTCTGTTGTGGTGTTGTGATCACCCTAAACGCCGTCTTGTAGTGTTGTGGCCATGACCTGAGGCGTTCTCAACTGCTCTTCGTTCCCGCGGAACAAATTAAACCGCAGAGCCAAATGGGATCAGTCACTTACAGATAGGGCCCGAAACAACCACAGGATTTGTTGAGTATGCCGTAGTCAGTTCTGCCTTAATGGATTCTTTGTAATAATGCTGTGGTATCTTGCAGTCATTCAAACTCTAAACAAGTGCCATTCAGCTGGAAAAATTCCAGGCGTTTGTTTTTTCATGGTGGAAATTCTTGAAGGTCGTGCTTTGGCGTTGCGGCTGCTTTCAGAGCTGTGTGTTGGCTCTCAGCAGCTGGGTGAAGGCATGTGAAGTGCTCGTTTCCCTTGCTGTCAAAGTACTCTGATACCAGAACTGGGGGAAATAGGTTTCCTCTCAACACGGTGCACTTCAACAAAAAGTAAAAAGCTTTTTTTAGTGCTATAACTTAAATGACAGTGACTTACAGCTGCTGCTAAATTTTTTGAATATGTAATATTACAGCTATAAACCCTGGAAAATGTTATCTCATCAAAAATATATATGAGACCGTTTCATTTTCATAGTGGAGTTGCTATAAATTAATATTCTTTGTAATCTTTGGGAAGGCGTTACTTCTCTGCCTACTGCACAGAGAGCTGATTGTTTTTCCAGGAAATAGTAAAGAGAGTGTTTGAGGGCTTTTTCCTTCCTTCAGACATCATTTATCAGATAATGGACTAGAGGCAGTTTACACATCTCACACTGGTTAGTCATATTGCAGTGTTTTTAGCTAGGTGTCCCTGCATAGGAACATATGAATTTTGTGGATTAATAGTTTTTATCCAGAGCTGCTTCACATTAAGCTTTCGCTTCCCATCTGCCATTCCATCTGTAACACTGAAACCTTTACTACCTCTCTTCTGATAATAAAAGCTAATCCAGCCTTATAAGTCAGGAGAACACATTCTATATGTGGGGTTAATTCTGTATGATGAAGTCTAAATCTGTCTGGGGAGCAGTCTGGTATGTTCACAGGCTACATTACAATTACTGGGAACCCTTCATCCTTCAGAAGAGATGTCTAGAAGCAGATGTCAAGGATCATACTATATTAAGGCAGGGGGAGGGAAAAAAAGTTCAGAACCATTCATTTTGGGAGAGAAGCAATTAAAATAAAGCATATGCAAGCTAAGAAAATCTGGATATCCCTGATACTGTATTTCATGCCTTAATCTTTAATTTTTGAAGCCCTGGTTGAGTCTGCAGATCCAGCACAAATGAAGTCCTAATCCATGTGCTTCTAGTTGTTACTGTGGTAGAAATCATTCACAAACACAGTCTGAGCATAAAGGCATCTCTAACAAAAATACTGTGTTTCCCTCTAGTCATGAGGTAATATGTTATTTATTGGCCTAAGTGAAATGCATCATCCAACCTGGACTCTGCTCAGCCCTGCTGAGCATTCTCAATAGGAAAATGAGGGATAAAATGGCTGGGGACAGACCTCTACAAGTGATGCTTTGGGGTGGGAGGCTGTGTGACTTCCTTCTTTTGCTGTAACTCTGGGTGGTGGTGGTTGTGTGGTTTGGGGTTCTTTTGTTGGGTTTTGGGGGTTGTGGGAGGCACATGCTTTCTCAAGATATCATCTCCCACAGCCATTACATTCATAAAGAAATAAACAAAACCAGCCCCTTCCTTTTTCTTATTGTTTTTATTTTAAGGGTATTTTTTCATGAGTTTTCTTTCGAGGAAAGGCTTTTTTTTCTTTTGAGAGTCTCTTTCAAAGCTCTGTGGGGAAGCTATCAATGTCTTTAACCTCTTATTTTATATGCGTATCTATTTGCATTATTTATTGTCTTTGACAAACAACATCAAGTAGTCAACCTTATGTTCAGGGACTGAAATTTCACTCCCAACAAGGTGAACTCTGGTAGAGCATCTATTGATGCTGAATGTTTAACGTGCTTTGCAGGAGTCCTTGGATAATGTGTCAGGTGAAGTATTGTACCACTTAAATTAGGAAGTTTAATGAGATCATTTAACAGTGAATGTCATGTCAGTGCTTACCTGGCCACAAAGCTTGTAGAAAGAATAAACATAATGAAACATTTGAACTGTTTATAATTTACAATAAATGACTGAATCTCAGTCACCAAAGGGATCACCAGATCTAATTGCCAGGTAATATTCTGCCTTTAATAAAGGTCAAGCAAAATTATTAACAGAAGCTTGTGGAGTGCTTCAAAATAGCGAGAAAATAGAGTGGCGTATTGATGGAGCTAGGAATGCAGATACTGCTGATACTCAGTTATGAGCTATATATAACAAAAGAAACCCAGTGAAACTACTTGTATTTTGGTAGTTGGTACTATGAAGATGAGCCCATTTTAGGATGAAGATTTTATACAAATACCTTCCACAAAAGCCTGCATTGTGAAGACTCAGACAAATGAGACAGTCAACAAAGTTTTTGGTCTGGAACTTAAATAAAATTTGTATTAAAATACAAATAGCATCTGTGGAAACTGCAGACTCTGGGGAGTAAATGGGATGATCTGACTGGGACTGGGACTTCCAGCAACAAGTGCCAAAGTTTGTGTAATTTATGCTGATTGTCTCTGTCAGTCAGAATTGATTGTCTCTGTCAGTCATAATTGTATGCAAAAGTTGAGAAAAATCAGCTGGCAGAGAGCTCTGGACTGACCTGTTCTTTTGTTGTGTTCTCCTCTGATCAATGGTCTAGGTAACTCTTAATGCTAAATAGCAACATTCATCTAAAGATTTAACTGCTCCATAGAAACTCGAAGGATGCCCTTCGAAGCAGGTAGACCTTTTTCTCAGGTCAGTGTTTGCAATCAGCCAGCAGCAGACAGGCAGCCTGGCTCTCAGTCCTTCATTTTCTCCAGCAGACCTGCACTCCTGACTCCTTAGGAGTGTTGTTAGCAAAGATAACCACCCGAAATCAACAGCTCTACTTGAATTCCTGCCAAATCTGAGCATGGCAGACAGCCTAGCAGAGATAAAGCTGTCCTTTCACTCACCTGTCTTCTTCCCAGCTTTCATCTCTAATAGCTTACGTTGCCAGGTCCTGCACAGGGGCCATATTAAGGACCAGAAATTGCTTCCTCTGGGTATCAAAAAAGGAAACCGAAGACAAAATAGCTGTGAGGAAAAGAGGAAAAACTCTTCTCCTCTGTGAGCAGCGAGATGAAGGGAAGTGTTTGTTGGCAAGTACATGTACATACATAACCAAGTAATGAGTCCTGACTGCGGGCCCTGGGCAGCAGATGGCTTGCCAGGAGTGAGAAGGTGGGAGCAGAGGGAATGGGTCTTTTGCCTTTTTGTTATTCTGTTTTGTTATTCTGGTGGCAGATGGAAATAATTGTAAGCAAAAGGTTTGAGAAAGAAATTCCACCTTTTGGAAAAATGTTTGACCACTTTTTTGAGTACTTTTTCAGGTAATGGGACCACTGAAAGAACCACAACTCCCTTACTGCAGCCAGTGGCTCCCAGATTCATCCCCTGTAAAAAGAGGGTGACTGCCACTCTATATAGACTATGTTGAAGATAATTTTTGCTGTGTGTGCTGAATTTCCCATGACCTGCTCACATTTCATGTGGGCATTTGACTGAAAATTTGAAGCAGATGGCTGGGATAGAAAAAGTGCAAGAATACAGTTTGTATTGGAGCAAACTAGACTTGAGCTCTCCATCCACTTGTACAAAACTTCTCAGCTCTTGCAAGATGTGGACTTGAAATGCAATACTGAAACACAGGAGAAATCTCTTCGTAGAACTGAGCCCTTATGTAGAGCACTGTTGCTTTATGACAAATGTCTGAGACCCAGCTGTGTCCTCTCGTTGGTTATGAAATTACAAATCCCAAAGCCAGCAGGGCTGATGGAAGCTGTGTAATGGCAATGCGATCACCAAAGACACTGGCTGAGAAGGCAGTTATGCGCACGCTTTCTCTCTGTCTCTCTCTCAACTTCTCATCATTTTGCCTTGACTTAGTTTAACAGTTGTGTCTCACTGAGTTCAGACTTCAGAGCCATCTCCTCAATCCTTCCTGGTAGCACGTAAGCTCTTGCTAGACGTGAGAGCCTGTGCAAAGGCTGCTGATGTTCCAGGACTGGATTTGACCTTGCACTCCCCCACAAAGCCACTCGTAACGCTTCTGCAAAATTCATGCCTTGCTGCTAGAATAATGAATCAGGCACAAGGAAAATAATGCAGCTTACTTTAAAGTGTGTTTCGAATGTGATCCTTAACTGAAACACTGGTAAATCCTATCTATACATCTCAATGGGAGTACAGAGCACGGAGCTTTTGCAGTACCACATCTGTTAAGATGCCAGTGTCTGAGGTTTTTATCTCAGTATTGTAGCTGACATTGTATGCAGTTTTGTTTGCTCAGAATATCTTTATCTGGCAAGCCAGACGTCAATCCACTCTTAATGCTTCGCAGGGAATCTCTTTTCCTGTCCAGAAAGGAACTTTATCAGTGTTTTCCTTGAATCTGCATTCTCTTAGAATTTCAGATGCACTTCTTCCTTAAATCCCTCAAATAACCTTTTCTCCCTCTCCTTCCTTACTTTGCCAGCAAATTTGAGATTTCTGTATATATTTTTGAGGTTATCTTTTAGGTCTGTTAGCCCACTTCTGTTTTACAGCTGAATTATCCAGTGGTTGGCAAAGAAGTGGTTTTGCACAGATTGTTCACAAAGGGTGGGGTGAAATGTTGAAATTATCGTGGCTTAAAACGTTTATTTTATTTATTCTTATGATAACTTATTTTTTTCAACCTGGCAAATGTGATGGGAGACCCACCCTTTCTATGTGCAGCCACAGCAGCTGAGGCTGATCATTCCCCACCTCTCCTCCTGGGTTTAAGGCAATAAAGCAGCTTTTGTTTCGGAGAATTGTGACATTTCATCTCTTTGTAACTCTGTGCGTATTTAGCACTTCTGAAATGTTCTCCGTAGCAGCCTTAGTCTGGCAACAAAAATAAATGCACCCCAAACTGGAGGCTAGTCTAGCTGCCCAGGCACCTCCGCAGTGCCTACAGATTAAAGATGTATCAATGAAGCATGTTTGCAGAATAGCGGCATTACTCAAAGTACCCTTGTACTTGGCAGCACGTTATCTTGTTGATTCCAGTGCTAAACACCCATGCCTTATCTCCCTCTGTGTGAGCTGAAGCATCCAAGCCAGTGTCCCAGACGCCTTGGAGGACAGCTTGGCAGAGGAAAGCCCCAGATGCCCGGCTTTGCAGTTTGACGGGCACAGCAGTTCGCTGCTCTGCCTGGCTGGTAGCCTCTCTGGCTGCTCGCGGGAAGGTTCGCCAGTGCAGAGCCAAAGGGTTTTCAGCTGTTTGCCATTTGCTTTCTGGATGCAATTTACTTTTTACTCATGGCTGGGGGGGGGGGGGGGGGGGGAGAACAAATGCATTTCATAAAAGAATTAAGTGCAAGTCTTAACTGGATACCGTCCAGCCTTACCTATAAACAATGACACAAATGTGATAATGTGCAGCATCGGTTCCTAAGCAACACAGTTTTGTCTTCAGGATGCTGGAATAGCATCTAGAATAGTGTTTCAGTAAGGATAGCTGACCTGTTGGGGCTGAGGCGGGCACTGAGCAGTAGGAGGGTTGCCAGCTCAGCCGCTTCTCCTTCACAGCTTCAGGGCTATTTATGAAACCTGCATTTCACTTGGAGCTTGTCTTTTTGGAGAAATAGGCAGGGGTAATCAAGTCCAACAAAGGGTTCTTAGCGCAGAATGGCTCTTGTACTTTAAATCCATAATTAACAAAATTCCCCATTAGCTGGCCTGTACTGGCAAGCCTTTCCTGTGGTCTTTGGCTGCCCATTGCGTGTCCCAGGGCAAGAAGCTCTGGCAAGGTTTGTGGCTGGAAGTGAACATTGGTCCCTAGGGGTTCCCAGGCATGACTCTGTCTACTGCGTGCTCCTCTACAGCTTTTCTTCAAGCAGCTTGTACTCTGGGTGTATTGTGAGGCGGGTAAAGGAAGCTGCAGAGAAACAGGTGGCGTTTACCTGGGCTTTGAGAGCAGAAACTTTAATCTCTCTTCAGCTGTTTTATAGAATAGTCAGGAAAATCATTATCAAATTCCAAATGCTAAAACTGTGTGAAAAAGGGAAACATTCCTATTATAGCATTGCATTTTAAATGTGCTCTCCCTTCGTAACCCTGCAGAATTCTCTCAGGAAATTAAAAATCTGTTGAAATTGCCATTACGATGCTTTTTTTGTTTAGATTTCAGGATGCCACTCACAATAAAACAGCTGCAAAATAATATCTGGTGGCAGTTCAAAGTGAAGATGAAACAACAACATGTGTCATTATACCTTTCCCAAGTCACTCTTAAACAGTTGCCAGCCACAAGACCATTAAAGGGTGAGCAAAAGGGTTGTTCTGGTTCAGTCTTTCAGAGGCAATGCTGAAATAGAAAGGAGAGAAATACGTAAGCTGTTTTCCACTAAAATAGGGCTTAAAATGTTGAAGAGTTGACTGGTAATTTATGTTAATGATTTTTCAGCCAATTTATACATAAATTCTGGTCTTGTAATATTATGTGCTTTGACATTTTGTATATGGGATCACTGCATGTGAATGAGCTGAAGGGCTGATTTGAAGGAAATAGTTTGCAACAGAATTAAAGCTGCTTTGGAGCAATGGATCATTTGGGATGTGCTGCAGGATGTGGTTCTTTCTCCCGAGATAATATTTTGTTGTTGTTGTTGTGTTAGCTAGTCAGAACTTTAAGTTTTGAGATATCATGGAAGCTTTGGCCTGACATTGTGTATTACAGAGATTTAAGACCTATTAAAACCTTTATCTGTGCAATCCCAGGTAGAATTAATGGCTAGTTGGCTTTTACAGTCACAACTTGTTGCATTTGAATATTTCATTTCTGCTTACCCTGCACAGCACTATAGTCACGATGCGTTTATAGGATACTTCTCACTCTATATATACATGTGGCAAGGTGGTGCTGGAGGCAACTGACTACATCTGTGGCTGCACCTCTCTAATTCCAGGCTGATCTGAGGGGAGAAGACCCTAAATGAGTTCACTGTAGCACACATCCCTCTCTGCTGCACACGGGTCAGTTATACCCATCATTTAACACAGTTTGACCAATCAGCTGTAGGCATCCCTAACCTTTCATTGGGGTAATTGGACTCGTTGCCAAATTAGGAACTGTTTTGGGGCTGAGTCTTTTCCAAATGCAGAGTCAATCTTCATTTAAAAGTCTGCTGCCCCCAAGTAATTTTTAGCAAGTAATATTGCATCAGAGAACCTCCAGCTTTGGGAACCATTGCAGCTGGCATTGCTCCGGCTCACCTCCCATCCACCAGGCTGCAGGGCTCAGCAGGGTGAGGAGATCAGCAGGTGACAGGTTGCCTAACTCAAATTCACATCCATTTTATGGTCTTTTCTTGGGTTGAAGCGAACCATTGGTTCTCTCCTGACCTCGTTATTAAATAAGCCTATATTGGTTGCACTCTGAGCACAGCAGTGAGTGGGAATACCAGCCTCTCACCTCCCAGTTGTCTTCTCTTCAGCCCCAGTTACATCAGTGGGATATATCAACTTATAGATCCACACATTGCCCTTGACGTTTTCATGCTCAGAGCTCCTGTCTGCTGCCTCTTTGTGCCCATCATCCCAGTGCTGCAGTCTTCCCTGACTGACTCCAGAGCAGTCCCAACAAAGAGTAGGGCAGGTCACCTGCTGGCCCAAATTGTCAAAATAAGATTATTGCTCAACCCAAATAAAGGTAACAAAATGTGACCTTCTGTTGTTAAAACCAATTAAGTTTCCTTCCATCAACTCTTAGTTCATTATTCCTTTTACCCCCCAGGCCCTGTTCCTCCATCTTTTCAGGCTTGGTGCAGAATTAATGTTAAAACCCATTAGCCTGACCCCGTTTTCCCCGTTTTGCCTTGTGGTGCTTTGAGTTGATGCACTCCGACAGGTTGGTTCAGCAGCTCGGGGATCAAAGGGAGCGGCAGGCCCACGAGGAGCTTGGGGAAGGCTCTGGTCTGCTCAAATTCATGTCGCTTTTAAAGGTTTCTGCAAGGGCCTCAGCAGCAGGGGCTCACTGGGAAGAGGACGGGCTCTCAGCTGCAACTCATGGGCAACTAGCTGCCTCTGATGCTAGTGTCCCACCACCCATTTATTGAGATAACTCTAGTTAGGAGATGGGACTTGTCATGGGAAGGGTGTCTCTTCCCTCCTGCCTTTTCAGTGGAAAGTGAGGGATGAAAAAAACATTGCTGTGTCTAAATCGATCTCTCCCACTGCATCAGAAGGGAAGGGGAGGCCATCTGCTCGCAGAGCTATCTAGGACTATGTTGGCCGTTTTTTCTAGGTTTGTGGTGCAAATGAGAAAGGGAGGTAGGCAGCATCCAACATAAAGATTGAGTGACAAAGCTGTGCTGTGGCCTGTCAGAGAGGGTGTTCCTGCTCCCATTCCCAGCAGTGGGACGGTGGTCTCAGGTTTGCTGTGCTCCTGAGCTCAGTGTGAGCGCTTGGGGTCTCTCTTGATGTGATGGGTGGCAGCAGATGGGTGAGGTTTGCAGAAGATGCTGGACCTTTGCATCTCGTAGCACACAAAGTTACACACAGCCCTTGGTATGGACGTGATGTAGAGCTTCTGGCACTCAGCCTGGTTCCGCTTGATGTCTGTCCGTGTGTCACCTTCACATTATCCTTCTGTGTGTGATGCTGGGGATCCCAGCCCCTAGGTAAGACGTCCCAGGACAGCCTCCAGGTTGGAGTGCCATGGGCAGAGAGGTCTCTGTTCCAACATCAGCCTACTTCACACAAGATACTCTCAAAACCTCTTCCACCCTCTTCCTTGGAAGAAAGTGAGCACTTTCTATTATAATCACCCAACCTGGTGAGCAAGTCGTTTTCTCTCACTGAGTTGTACAAATAAAATTTCAGTTGGGCGAGAGAATATATAAATTAGGTGGGAAAGTGAATGGTTGCTTTGAATTTATGCTCCTATTTAAATTATTCTCTTTTATGCCAAGCTGCTTGGTAATTTAATTTTGGAGATGGTGAAAAAAATTGCTGAAAATAAAATATGCAAGATAAAATATACACAGCACAAACAAAAAGATCCCACTCAGCCCAATATCTAGATTTAAAAAAAAAAACAACACACAAAGTCTCACTAATTTGAGTAATGGACTTGTTGATCATTTCTGCCTCTCCCTCCAGTTGCTCATTTAATCAGTGATTATTGTTTTCATCAAAATGGGATGTTTCGTGTAGGCAGAGGAGGTTCTGCATGAATATGCAGCAGCAGCCGAACACTGAAAGAACGCAGAGCAGGGAGCAGCGTTCTGTACTAAACAAAATCCCAGTACTTTGATAAACCTAAAAATCTATCACGTTATCGTGCTTAGTTTTAATATTAAACCCTTGGCTTAGGGGCAAGCATTTTGGTTTAGTGTGTGTGGTTTTGTTTAGTTTTGTTGCTTTTGTTTGGATTTTTAGATATTTTTCAGCAGATAAATTAAGCAGGCTTAGTTCTCTTTGTGACTTAAGCATAGGACAGCATCTGTCTTAACTCTTTGTGTTGCTGCATCCTTACCAGGTGCATTCTGGAATTGATAGGAGGCTGGCCGGTGTTTTTGATCTATTGGGAGTGTGTTTGTTGGATTGTTAAATGGGATAGTTGTCTGTATTGATCTCTGCATTGATGCAGTTAGTAATGGAATGGCTTATTGTAATGCTGGGTAAAGGCAACTTTCTGAAAAATGGTGTCTTAACAAATATACCTAAGCAACTGTTAGATGTCGTGTAATGACCAGCAGCAATTCTATTTCATCACTCCTACACATTAACGAATAAGGCTTCTGGGGAAAAAAAAAAAAAAAAGGGTGCTCAAGAACTTTTCCTACGGAGCATTACGTGCTGTGAAATACATGAGGAAGGAAGAAAAGAGCAGCTGTCAGAATGGCAGGAGGACAGTGCTAATTTTAGGCTATTAACATGCCATGCACACATGGAAACAACATGCCTCCACTTCCTGAGCAGTGTGGCATCTGAACTGGGAGTCACCACAGATGTCTGTTAGGATTTCCCACAGCCCGTTCCCAGCAGACAGAGCCGGATCCCTGTGCCAGCGCAAATCGACTGCATGGCGCTGGTCTGGGAGCATCATGGATATGTAAACAGAGTGAAAGTTAGTCTCTTGCATTTATCAGCTGAAAAGAGGATAAAAGTATGTCTTTCAGAATGTAGCTGGTATAAGAATAGGCAGAAAGTGCATTTACCAGTAGTTCTCTTATTCCACAAGCTGTTTTTTCCCGTGGATAAAAAACCTTATTGTCATACAAGTTGATAAATAGGAACAAGCTGAAGAGAGAAAATACACCCCAGGCATTGTGTTTTGTTTCCTTTCTTTTGCAGGGTTAAAATTAAGTAAATAGCATCATTAAATTTAGAAGTTCTGGGCATGAATCCTTTTTAAACATAAGTCTCAATGTATATAGTGATGTGGCTTGAAGCTTTTGAGTTAGCCTGTTCAGGTGCAGTGCTGCTTCCTGCTTGCTTCTGTCAAGAAGATCCTTTACGTCAATGCTCCGCTTTCTTCTAGATGGAAATGTAAAATACAGTAGACCTTTGACAGTATAATATTAAAATAGCCTTCGTGCACTGAAATTTCAGCAGATAGTTGATGTGCATTAGCTTCACATGCTGCATTCAATCGCTTCATAGAGTCTTAACAGAAAAAGGTTAAACACTTTTGTCGCGTTAAAGGGGTGTAGCTGATTAACCGTTACGGGCCCGGTTGGATTCAGAGTACTGAACCAGTCGGACATTCACCAAAACTGGGGGTCCGTTCGGACATTCACCAAAAACGTAATAACCACCTGGGGGTCCGCTCAGACATTCACCAAAAACGTATTAACCACCTGGGGGTCCGTTCAGACATTCACCAACAATGCATTAACCGTCTGGGGGTCTGGTTAGATTCAGAACACTGAACTATCACGGATAACCACCCTCACCCTAGTTGCATTAATGGGAGCTATCACAACGCAATCAAGTATGGTTCATTACAGCAACAGATAATCAGGTTCTTTTGGATTGCCGGTGATAGTGACTATCTGCAAAAGCAAGCTAGTATGCATGAAATACACAGGTGTTACAGGTGTTCTAGGTGTGGGTTCTAGGTGTGGGTTCTAGGTGTGGGTTCTAGGTGTGGGTTCTAGGTGTGGGTTCTAGGTGTGGGTTCTAGGTGTTCTAGGTGTTCTAGGTGTTCTAGGTGTTCTAGGTGTTCTAGGTGTTCTAGGTGTTACAGGTGTTATAGGTGTTATAGGTGTTACAGGTGCGCAGCCTAGAAATAAACGCGTTAAAAGGATCAAAGACTCTACAGAGATTTATAAGCAAATATTCAGATCTCACCCAAAGGCGTCCCAATGGGGGGGGAAGAGAGGCTCAGCCCGTCGACTGATCCCAGGAGTCAGGAGGTCCTAAGGATGTTGTATGTCCTCGGGATGGTATCTCCCCTGACGATGGTATCTTCCCTAACATCCCCTCTCTCTTGGGCCAATTTATATTATTTTCTATCTTTTAGGTGGAGCTTGAGTGGCTCTAGTCAAGCATATCTTAGTTATGATTGGTGTAAAGTTTTCCCGTTTCCGTTTAAAGTAATAGGCTCCGAGAAATTCAGAGCGCATGCTCAGTGAGGGGTGGTCGCACCTTGGAGGCGGGTAGCTTTTGGGATGGAGGTGTGTTTTGGTATTATAATGATATTATAATGAGCAAAAAGTACACTAGGGTACAGCATTTGTCAAAACATGACAGGTCTTTGGCTTAGGGTGGCAAAAAGTGCAGCTTTGTGCACAAGAACAATCGAGGCCCCACCTGATTACAGAGCCTAGCCGTGGTGTCTCCGCTCCACTGTACGCTCCGTGGTGTTCCTTAGAGCTAGCACACCAAGTTTCCCCAGCGCGATAGCATCTAAGGTTGGGAGCCTAGGGAATGCTCAGATAATGCAGTTATGCCCTACCCTGAAAGCCTCTTCAATGCTGTACCTTTTCCTTAAAAGTGTGAATGTTAGTTTTATTTTCCTAGTTACTTCAGGCATTTACACCACAACTTTCAGGTTTGGACACATCGATGTTATCTAGCTAACCAGGACCATTTTACCATGGAAATCACAAATGTTGTTTGCATTCATCCTACCCACTGCCAGCTTGGAAAGCTGCTGACTAAAGTGCTAATTGCAGCTAAGGTTTAAAGGCCAGCTAAAAAGGTTTGGGACATTGGCCCTGTTACTCATGATCTAAACCTCGAAGGCTAGAGGACGTGGGGTCCTCTCTGCTGTGGCAGAAAGCACCCAAGCACATGTGTGGTGTGTCCCTTCCATGCCACGCATGTCCCCTCCCTGTCCAAGCCAGACGGAGACGTCTGGCTTGTGGACCTCTGCCCTCACATGGCCTGCAGGCATCATTTTGGCACATGGGGTTACAGGGCTGCTTCTGTCACTTGTCCTAGCCGTGTCTCTTCTTCCCCAGGCTGCCTTCCCCCTGCCAAGTGGTCATGTCGAGTGGACGTGCACGTCCTGTCTGGAATATTTACATGCTGCTTTGTCTGTGAAAATAATTACTCTATTTCTATCGAGTTCCAGGGATTTGAGGCTGGAGACAGAAGTGACAAGTGGAAATCATACAACTGTGAAAACAAAATGTCACTGGAGAGTTAAGGAGTATTTCTGCATCTCAGTCTGGAAATGAGTAAAGCTTTTAGAAGAGAGGTGCCTTCACTCCAGGCAGCCGCACAGCTTATTGGGGATGCAAATAGTTGCAGACCTTTTGTCTGAAGATGCCCCAAATACTCCTGTTCGTCCATCTTTCCCTCTTATACATGCAGCATGCTCACAAAACTTTCTGCAGAGCAATGCATAAATCATTCCGCACCCACAAACAGCAATGTTTGCATGTCAATGTGAAATGCCAAAAGGAAATCTGCTTACTCAAGGTTTGCACTGTAGTGTGGGAGAGCCAACTCGTGCTCAGAGATGGGTTAATGCTGAGGAGGAATCAAAACTGCGGGTTACTTATCCAAAACCGCTAAACCCTTTGGTTTAGGCCATGTTGGAAGTGTGTAAGCCCCTTACTGCAGTATTTTTCTCTGTACCAGGCTGCATTATTTTACTTTCCAAATAGGAATTAAGGGAATGCCAGTGGGGCTTGATAAACAGTTTTTGCCAGCACTGATAAAAATGTTTGAGCTTTCTTCCATACATTCAGTTCCACTGAGCTGACATCTCTTCTGAATGCGGTGAGAAAGGAATTTTGCTTTGCTGCAGTATATACCTTTAACAAGTTTTCTAGTCCTTATCTAAGGTAGACACATGTCTCTGCATTTACTTAAAAATATTTGTAGGAAATATGCAATTATCAACCTTTTTAGCAAAGGCTATCTGGAAGGCACTCAAGCTCTGGGCGAGAAGGATGGAAAAAAAAAAAGATACTAGTGGTGATGTGCTGATCATTCATAAACTCAAATAGAGAAGTACGTAGAACGTGCACCAACATCAGGTGGTTCAGGAAAGCCTTTGTCCTGCATGTAGTTAGTTGATGTTCTTTGATGGTCTTGCATGTGTGCCTGGGTCTATGCAGTTGCACGTTTGGAAGGAACTTGGGAAGCTTTTGTTATGCAAGTGCTTTTTCATTGTATTCATTGTTAAACACACGTATTATCTAGGCTTACAGATCATATAGAATCAAATTTATGAAAGGAAATCAGTATTTTAAGTAATGCATCTCAAAATTTTGACATAAAGCATGTAGGTTGTTTTAAAATTGATGAAAATGGCTACACATCACACATCATTACAGGTTAATCTTTTCCCTATTTTTATATTTTTTGTTGCAGTGGTAAGGGTGCTCAGAAAATGTCATTTTAAAACGAATGTTTTGAAAATATCAGTGAGTTAAATCTCAAACCACCAGCAAGATGTGTGATACTCTCATGGCAGAGATGGACAACCCGAGGTACAACTGGGCTGGGCTACCTGGCAAAGCCTCCTTAATAAATGCACTAAGAGATCTTAGATGAATTCAAGCACAACTCTTAACTGTTAATTGTGAGTGTAGTCACTGCACGTGCTGCTTCCTAACAGACATGCGGACCCTTAACCCAGGAGGCAGTTCATGGGAGTACAGCATGAAGCTGCATCGTTTCAGAAGAGTTATGAGTGTGCTACAGTGAAGCACGTGCTGTTAAATGCCTTCCTGGATCAGACTTGCAGCTAACGTGCTGTAATGTGGTGTGGTTGATAAGATCCTCTATAATTTAAGCACTTCTGATGAAACTGCGCTATAAAATAATCGGAAATTGAGTAGATTTCTCTAAACTTAGCAAGTAGCTAAAGGAAGTCAAAAGCAACAAGTTAAAAAGTTTTAATGAGTACATGCGGTGAGTGTTTTATTATCGTAAAAGCCCAAGGGTTTATTAGCTGATACAGGGCTGGCGTTTTTCATTAGCCACAGGCATTTCAAGGTTTCATGGGATATAGCTGGAAAACATTCCAAACAAATGAATATTCTATTTTAAAGGAATAATGAGATGTTGAGGGTTATTTTAAACTCCAAAGTTTGCTAAGCCAATATCTCTAATTAGATGAAGGAACTCTCTATAGATGCTTTGCATCAGCGACTGTGCACACAGCAAATGTTTTAAGCATTTACATATCAAATACTGCTGGCAGCATTTTGGCTGCGGTCCAGGGCTGGAGATAGTTTTAATCACATTTGTTCATTAATCCTTGGTGGAATTCTCTTATATATGGTCTCTTCAGAATTTTCATTTAAGCGTGTGCTGCCTGTCAGCAGTAGGCTTATTTATTTATTTAATGAATGACATCTGAAGCACTGGATTCCTATAAAATGGGTTGTGGAGTGTCTCAGGAAGTAGACAATGGAGTTTTCTCCTTTTCTCTCAGTAGATCTCCTTTGTGCCTGAACAGCTCTGTACTCACTAGGACGAGGTTCATTCAGCGGTGTGACATTTAAAGAGGACTTTCACTCTCCTGTGACTCTGTTAGTTCTTTTCTGTTCCTTAGGAGGCAGACAGTAGTTGAATGGGAAGCAGTAATCGAAAGTACAGCAGAGATGGTTGTATTGCTAATAAAACATCTGAGAGTCGCACAACACCTGCAGAGCTGCGCTGCGAGGGGCTGCGCCCTGCGGGGTGACAGAGCAGCACCTGGGGCTCCAAACTCCCTCTTTGGGAGCCTGGGGCATTACACCCTGACTCTGATGGGCAGCTGGACTCCACCACAGCTGTGGGCTCTGCTCACAGGGGCCACTGCAGCCCCCTGCTGCCAAACCCTTGACACGTAAGCCCAATCCCCACGTAACCCCAATACAGAGGCACATGTGTGTTATTTCCCTGCCCAGGTGGCAGCGCTCAGCCCTGCAGTGCTGTGGTCAGCTGGCTGCACAGGCAGTACTTCTCCATTATCCCGTTCCTCTCTTAAACCTGAGTTGAAAGACAAAACAAACTATTTAAGACAACTGCTGTTAAAGCAAAGGCATTAAGTCACTTGCAGCCTTCCACGTGCAGTTGACCTCTAAAGCCCTGTCTGTCGCTCTCATTTTTATGCTGTTCTATGAATGACTGCTCTTAGGGGAATCAGCTTCTCTGAGCAAATGCTAATATTTATTCTGTGATGGATAGCGAGGGCTAAATATAGCCTTTTCTTCATGATTTCAGACAGCAGAGCCTTTTCTCCTTGCCACGGCCTCATCCCAACTACATACGGGTCATGCTCCTGGGGCGAGGGATGGAGGCGACAGCACCAACACGATGGCCAGGCTGGGAATCCGGGGTCCCAAAACCAAATCTTGCAGTGGGAGGTGTTTTACTGCATTGTTCTGCTTGCATCCTTGTGGTTTTATTGTCTTGCTGTAAGCATTTCCTTCTGGAAGAGGTCTTGTGGGTTTTTGCTTTTTTTTGGCAGAACCGTTTCATTGTTGTATCTTTTTGTTAGTTTGTCTGGGTTTACCCTCACCTTCCTTTGTGCCCTGTGGTGGTGCAGGGCTGCAGAGCCAGCCTGAGCAAAGGGAGAGGGCAGCAGGGCAGGGTTCACCCCAGCCGGGGCAGCCCTGGGGCAGGGATGGTCCAGAAGGAACTCGCCTCCTGCCACTGGCCTCTTGACAGCAACGGCATGTCCTAATGATTCACAGCGATGTGTTAGGTACAGTTAAATTCATCACTTACTCAAATCAATGGGCTTGATCACAATTATTAAAATTTATTGAGAAGAGTGCAACAAAATCAAATGTGATCAGCCCTTCTACTTTGAGGCTTGTGTGCGTGTCTACATGTTGAGGACAGAACAGTTCAGCTGGGAGGGACCTACAGGGAACAAGTCCAGCTGCCTGACCACTTCGGGGATGACCAAACATTAAAGTATGTTATCGAGGGCATTAGCCAAATGCCTCATGAACTCTGACAGGCTTGACTTCTGGTTGTGTGTTTGCCTCCATCATCCTTCATCTGTTTCATAGGGTCCTCATTGCTGCTTCACACAAAGTTGGCCTTCTTGCCCCACTCCTATCCATGCCCTCTCCCCTTTTTTTGTCTGTTACTCTGTTTTCTGGCTGTTCAGCTGTCTTTGTGACACCCACCCACCTCTCAGCACCACGGCACAACGTAAGGTAAATACATGACAGAAATCTCAGAGTTAAGATTTGAGCAGCATTGCCAGCAGCACCATAAATGTGTGTTCAGTGGCAAGGGTTTCTAGGTGTACTGGTTGCTGCAGCTAATTATGCACTTACATAATATTTTGCACTTGCTGTGACCAGGATGTGACTTGTCCCAGTCTCGGCACACTGATGCTCATTTTGCAGGGACTGTGTCCACAGTCGGGGTAATTAAAAGTTCCTTTGCTCCCGTGTGTGTAGCAATAAAAAGGGCATTGATATTTTTTTTACCTGCCAGATTGGAAAATGTGTAAGAGATAAAATCTCTGGAAAGTCTCCACATTGACTTCTTCCACACGTTAACGTTACATCAGGGACAAAAGCATTACCAGCCAAAATCACAATTCAGATAAAATTGCTGCTTGGGGAGAGGAGTTGCAAAGATACCAGTGCTTGCAGCAGGCTTTGCCCTTTGCATCTGGAGGAGTGTGGAGCCAGGACAGCAGGTCTGGTTTAAACAATTTTAAAGCTGCATTTTAATTTTCTTCTGCTAGCTTTTCATATTCCAACATCGTAATTCACACATAACCACATCTGTGATTAAAGTGAGTTACAGCTGCCTGGAAGGGGTAGCGGTATGCACTTTTCAGTGCTGATGTTTGTGTGCATCAGCAGACACATAGGGGAAAAAAATAAATAGAAAATAATGCCAGAAAATGACACGGGACTTGGGACATCACCTGATGCTGAGCCTGTCTGTTACGTTTTCTCTCCTATTGCTCTGAAGGGTAAACCAGAGGTTGGGAATTTTACTTTCGCCCTTTTAGGTTTTCCTTATGTAATAAAACCACTTTAACAAGTCCTGAGTTTTAGGGCAGGGTGAGCATTTACATTACAAAAGGCAAATAGGAACAGCCCTTTACGATGATGCAGCCAAAACTCTTTCAAGGTTCAAGTGCACTGGAAGATGGCTGTTTTCATTCTGCTGTCCTATTCCACCCATTTGTTACCCATTTCCATCTCCTTCCCCCTTAGAAACAGAAAACGGAGAGGGTGCAGCCTTCTGGAAAGAGCTGGTGGAGGCTGCTGCTTTGGGGAGCAGCTCTGAACACGATCTTGTACCAAGTTCAGCTGGTGCCCCTTCTGTTCAGCATCTTGAGATGTGCCTTCCTCTCTGTTGAGGGCTGTGCTCTTATTTAGTCTTTAATGATCTTTTAATATTTTTCTTAATCTTTTTCCCACAAGCACACCAGGTCAGAAAACATTTGTGTGTGTGTGTGTGTTACACGAAGTACGAGGTGTGTTACAGGTGCCATGAATGTCATTAACAAATTCAAGTGAGGAACCTTCTCCTAGTGTCACCACTGCATTTCCAAAAGGGTTTGGTATAATCAATAACTTAGAGCTTAATCATTTCCCCTCTTATAGCAGTTATCTTAAACCACAGTGCAAGTGAGCTGGGTTCTGTGTGGACAGAATTGCAGTAGGTCTCTGGCTTGTGCGGTGGGAAGAGATCAGTGTGTAATTCATATTAATGACTGGGTGCTGCTTGCCCAGCTCCCATGCCCTGCAGTGTCACAAACACACAAACCATTCCTGCTGGCTCGTTGGTGAGGCTGTTAGTCTCCAGTTCAGCCTGGACAGATACTGCACAGAAACAGGTACAGAAGTTGCTCTTTTTTTCATCCAATTCCCACACAGAATCAAGCTAATTGTTCCCATACGTGTGTACTGCCAAAAGTTTCTGAACATTGGATACAACTTAGTCCAACTGTTAAGCAATTGTGTAAGTTTTGTCTTGTGAATAGTCCCATTGAAGTGGGTGCTGTCCTGTACATCCTTCAAGCTGCCCATGCGTTAAAGTACCTTGCTGAATCCATGTTACCCTTCGCTATCTTCCAAAAGTAACAATTGCTTGTTTTTCTTTTTCTCAGAATCTCCAAACACTTTCTTAATCTATTTTCACAGCTGTAAACTAAGAGGATCTCTGCTCTTTGCTTGGGTTAGTCACCAGGGCTTGGTGGATTTGTTTGAAGCCAGTGAGGCCAGCACTGCCTTTTGTTCTCCGCAGCACTGGGCTGTGGTGCTGCGTGGGGAGGTGCTCGTACCGTGTCCCGGGCAAAGCTGCCAGGGTCTCCAGACAATGCAAACACCACGTCAGTGTTTTTGCTGCCTGTTTTCCAGTTCAGCTCCCAGCATACACACTGTGATCGGAATTTACTGCAATGCTAAGCCATGTATGTGCAGTTACTGAGTCCCAGGTGATGCTGCTTACACCTTGGGACACCTGAGTCCCAGGCTGGGGCTGCTCGTGAGAAAACGCTAGTGGTTGGCCTTGCTTTTCTTGGGCAATTTCTTCTGAGCTCCATTCTTGCTGTAGGTCTCACCTTTACCTTTCTTGGTCCTCCAGCCCTTGGTCCTGACCCTAGGCTGAGCCCTATCCCGGGAGCTCAGCCACGGTCCCAGGTCAGGCAGTGCCAGGGCCAGGTCACAGGCAGCCCTGCGGCTGCTTCGTCTGAGGCCATCCATCCCCTGAGCCCTACCTCACGGGAGAGGAGCAGAGGGACCTTGGTGCAGGTCTGGTGGAGATGGAGCCCACCATCCCAGCTGGACGACCTGTCCTTCTTCATTGGTGAAGTCAAAGACACCTTGTTTCCTCTGCAGTCTTTGCTTTTCTTCCTCTCACGGCCACCCACCCACACGCAGTCTCTCTCCACACTTGGGATTCCCGGGAGGTTTGCTTTCCCCTTTCTTTCCTCTCCCCGTTCTACTCTCACATTCCCTCCCCGCTAACTGCACAGGTACTCAGCTGAGTAATTCTTCTCCCGGGTACCTCGCCCTCCAAATTAGCTTAGTGACAGAAGGAAATAAAAGTGGGAGTTGTGTGAATGCGTTCATCACCTCCAGCCTCACGCACCGACTTCAGAAAGACTTCTTCCTACATCTGTATTCATGCTGCTACACACTAGGGAAACTGATAGAAGTGTAATATGTATATTAGTGTGCATATTAGCATGAACTGCTCTCCCTTATCCCCGTGACTTTCTGATTTCCTCCTTAGGAAGGAAATACTGGGAATATGCTGTCCTTGTTACTTTCTGTTGCGCTGTGATGGTTAGTAAAGGCTTTTGTGCCAGGTTTACGCTCAGTGAATTATCCCTGAAATTTGTGGAGCTCCAGCAGAATTTAATTTGGCATTGTGGAGTTGATGTTGCTCCCAGTGATGTGTTCGGCTGGAAATCTCAGCTTTCCATTGCCTCACTTAGATTAAAAATAGGCCCACGCCTTTAGTATTGCTCAACGCATGCCAGAGGCATTGTCAGTAGCGAGTGCCAGCAGCACAGTGACGGCGCTGCCACCATGCATGACGAAGGGTGGCAGCAGCCTGTGCCAGGGGCATTTAGGAAATATACCCCTGAAGGCAGTTTCCGAGGTGGTGAGGAGGATTTTAGCAGCCACATTAGCATCTGTGGCGTGTTGAATACCTTTGATTTTCTTTTTAATATGGTGCGGTGGAATAATTTGGGGGTGGCACGCAGCATCCTCGTGGTGTCGGGGCCAGAAGAAGTGTTTTGAATGAAAGCTTAATAGAAATTCACTGCGCTCCCATGCTGAGCACAGAATTGGTTGACCGCATAAATTTGAATGTCAAATAGCTAGAATGTTTTACCAAGTGGAAATGTGGTGTTTTATTTCCATGTTGTCAACACACAAAAAGAAGCATACTTACATGACAAAGAGTAAAACTGTGTAAAGTTATTTTCTAAAAAATATTTTAATAAAAGTTAGAAGCATGATGCCACCATTGTTTTCAATGTGAAAAGATGTCAGTTATTAATTATTTTGAGAGCTAAAACCCAGGTGGGCATTCATAAGAGGTATCTAAAAAGTGAGAATGATTAAAAAGCTTGCATAGCAGCCTGAGTCCAAGTATATTTGGTAGAGCACTGCTCAGCAGCACGCTGTAGGTAGGTGAGCAATCTATAAATGGTGTTTTATTGAGTGGTGTTCCTTCGGTTGGTTTGATTTTTGTCCTGTAAGAAAATTGAGGCTCAAGCACTTCCAAACTTTGTTATATTTCTAAAGATCATCTTTATGTGCCAGCTTTTGCCTAGAAACTCACCCAAAGATGTCAGCCATTGAAACCATTTCATGTGGAAGCATTGCTAAGTAAATTCACTAAATGCCTATTCATCCCAGTAAGATGGAGAGTCACTGGAGCAGCAAATGTGAAAATCTGCACAGCTTACTATACAGAAAGCAGTTTTCTGGGGTAGCCAAATTGAGATGCAGAGCCTGACCCTGGCAGGTATTACAGCTCAGATGAGTGAGCGTAGAAGGAGGGACTCAGGCTCCTGCAGCCTGGTCACACAGGCTGACTGATGGACAGACATTCCGTTTGGTCCAGCTAAAATCGATGGTTAACTTGCTTTTTACTCATCAGTTCAATAGTGACATGCTACCTGTGACGACAGAATTTGGGCTTTTGAGAAGTGGATAGAGGTTACCACTCTGATAACATTTCCCAGTTGTTGCAGCCTGACCTCAGAAGTTAAATGCATTTTGTACAGAAATCTTGTTTACCTTGATTTTCTGTGTCTTATGCTAATAAAATGTTTTCAAGGTACTGTCTGTTGACAGCTGGCTTATCTTATTTTTTTTTGCCATCAAGTCCATTACAGACCATTGCTTAAATGCTGTTGTATCTGTAACATTGTGTTTTGAATGTAACTCAGGAGATGAAGATCTTTTTAATATGATTTATTCTTTTTTTCCTAAATATGCTGACCTAGAGAAACAGAGAACAGTTTTGCTGCATTGTTGAAGAAGTAACAGACCACAAAAGCTGCCAAGCATAAATACTTTCTTGGACATGTTGGCTGAAATTCTGAAAATACGGTGTCAAGTTTCCAGTCATATTAATTGGAATTAACCTTCTAAATTCCTTTGTTCCTATTAATTTTATTGGGATTTTCACATCTAAATTCTCTTGCTTTATGCAGTTCAACCCTGGCCTCTTCTCTGTTATATGGACTAAAGCAACCAAAATGCCATTAGATACTTAACCAAATTCCTCAGGAAAGATCTAGCAAAGTATATAAAACAGGGCTGTCAGTCCAGTCATCTCACAGCTGGCTTTTCCTACTTTAAAAGTGCTGAACAGTATTACTTAGTACATACTCTGTTACAATGCTGAAAACATCTGCCAAGATTTTATATGAATTTCTTTAAGACATAATAAAGCCATACTTCTTTCCAAGCACATGTTTCTGGGTACAAGGAGACAGTGGAGTTTAGCAGCAGGATGGAAGTGTTTCAACAACTGCTTCCTTCTGCAGATGGTCTCCAAATGAGAATAAGAAGTGCGTAAATTATTGTAAAGATAGTACTTTTCACTATGTAATTTGTACATCTTTTGTTCTTTCTCTCCCAGGACAAATGACCAGCTAGTAGCGTTCCTGTCCAGATACCGTGATATGAACTTCTTGAAGTCACACGGCAGGGACAATGCAAGGTAAGCTGGCCCGTTCCTCTGCTATTTATTTTCTTTCCTCCTGCATCACTGGGAGTTTTTGCACAGCAACTGCTCTTCAGTGTCACCTAAGTTAAGAAATCCCTGCTCCAGCAAAGAGAAGCAGACCTGCTTCTGAGAACAGTTGTTGGTCCGGAGTGGCTTCCTGACGGTCAGTTTGTAAAGATGCTTTTGTGGAGAGGGAGATGGGAAGCAGGCTGGGCTTGCTCCCTGCTCAGGGTCTGTCACAGACAGCAGTTTCAGGAGCTGTACTTGGGGAGGAGGTGAGCACATGAGATTTTTCTTTGTTCTCGTCTCCAGTGCTTCTGTGCTGAACAGTTTTTACATGTGAAAATGATAGCTTTCTGACTCATTTCTCAGAAATTGATAGTATTACAAGCTATGCCTAAACAAGCATCTAGAGCCATTTGGAAGCTCCAGAAACCCTATCATTTCATGGGGCTGGGAACACACAGACGAGTAATTAGACAAAAATAGCTGTTCCAGGTCTGCACAGCACCTTGCTGACCACTCTCACAGAGATGGTTTATCAGCCATAGTAAAATTTCCAAAAAAGGGGGTCTGCAGCAAAGGCTTGTGTAAGCAGAGCGTCTCTGTGAGCTGTGGGATGTACCCTTTCCCACAGCTCAATGGTAATGCCTATACCTCTGTACTTTCAGGGAGCAGCAGTGACCAAACGTCACATTTCTGAAGCTTTAAACTCTGCAGCTGGAAAACCTTTCTCATTTGATTGTGGTGCTCTTCTTTTCCTCTTTATTGATAGCTCTGTCCCATAACACGTATCCTGCATCAGTTTCAGTGACTCCACATGCTGAGTCCCAGTAGCTTTGCACCAAAAAATATGGTTTTATTCCACCTGGGTCACTAGGTCATCTCTTTATTCTGTAAAATGTCAAGCATGCTGTAAGGCTGGGTTCAGATAATGTACAGAGAGAATGTGCGACATCAAGTCGCATGTTCAGCGCCGCGGCTAGGTAGAATAGTGTACGGGTCTCTCCTCTTGACGACTCTTGCTCTTGTCACTGGATTTATCAATTCTGTCATGTTCTGGTTTAAATGAAGTTCTCATGAGCATTCATCTTGTGCATGCAGAAATTCTGTAGCAGGTAGTGAAAATAGCACTGTGAGGAATAATATTTAAATCAGAGTCAACATTTTTCCCAGGAGAGTCCCTAGCCTGGGAAATGCAGAGTGTCGGAATGACTGGCAGGCTCAGCTCTGGCTGGCAGCAGTGATTGACAGCAGCGCTGCGTTAAAAAGGAAGGAGGAACGGCCAGGGACAAGCCGTTGGTCCCTTATGCCTTCCTGCCCCTCCGGTGCACCCAATTCTTCTCCAATTCCCTGAGCTGGCTAAGGAAATAACTAATGAATTATGACGTGCCTGCAGCAAGCTGGTTGGAACATGCCAACCTCAGCTAGGTTAGAACAATCTAGGTCAATTAAACACACTAATCTGGTATTAATTTAATGATAAAATGAGCTAATATGCCACTTGTCCTCTGCTCAGAGTAATAACCACCCATTTATTAGATCAGTGGCTCTCTTTTACTCCATAAACAGTTAAATACCTTTTAGCCTATTACGACACATCATCAAGTTTTATTTTTTCTCCCAGATTTCTAACAGAAGTTCTCTGTGCATCAGGGAGCATCACATGGGATGCCAGGGAAGTTTAGCCTCCTCTACCTGTACACTCTGTGAATCCCATAAGTGCTCCTGCTCCTGGCCCCTGGCTGAATAGATCCTTTCACATCGCCCCTTGGCAGCTCTCCAAGGTTTTTTGGGGGTGATATGCTGGGTTGGTACTCAGGGGTGATATGCTGGCTCTCCTCCTCCTGCATGCCCCAGTATCTGCACAGACAGTGCTTGAGCCAGCGGCTGCAGAGGCCTCTGAGTAATATTGCTGTTCAGTAAAAGTTAACTCCGTAGGTATCAAAAGCTGATCACAAAGTAGACCTTTGTGTAGCGGGTGGATTTCCAGCTCCACATCTACATCTTGAGAGGGAAATTGCATTTGATGTGAAGATGTGCAGCCTTGATCGTTCTGTTTTGGTGCTCCAGGAACTCAGGCTTGTGGAAACACACTGTCTGCCCTGCCCATTTCACAAACAATTGCCGAATGATTTCCATTTTATATCCAAGGTGTGAAAGCAGTGGTTGTGCCAATGAGGTTTATCCCTGTAGGTAGCAGTTAGTAAAACCCTTGAACTCAAATACCTGGTGTAAGACTGGACAGGTGGGCTGAGCCTAAGGGCTGTCCTGTCCCCCTATGGGCTGCTGCCTACAGCAGGTGGTGGTGCTTCCCTGCTGCGTTCCCCCAGCCTCCCGGGATCTCTGGTTGGGGAATTTCCGCTGCCAAGCTTGGTGACACTTTCTTATTTAAGAGTCAAGAATGTGGATTGTTACTTTGTTGTTGTTGATTTTTGGTTTTGTCTCAATTTGTCCAGTTACTTTTTAAGTTTTACCATTTCCTTTGCCTTGTCACGACCCTGTGGAAAACAAGTATCTGCTGGGGTGAATGGTATGAACAAGAGAAGAAGCAGCAGTCTGACAGTCTCAAGGTTTGACAACAAAAAACAAAGCCCGAAGAGACCACTTTAGGAAAGGATTTGAGACACAAGCCAATCTCCACTTATTGGGCAATGGGACAGAACTTTCTCCAGGGACATCCCATCTCTAAACAGACTTGAGCAGGGCTTTTTCTTTAAGAGGGCTGTCACGGAAGCCATGATAAGGGAGAGGACACTAGACTAGATGGACTGACACCCCATGTACAGTGATAATTCTACTGTTCTGAGGTGTTTTTCTCACAACATGGTAAACTAATAATGCAGGACCTGACCTCGGCATTTAAAATTCACTGAAAATTACATATATCTCCTCCAGCTTTCTATTTTAAGTTGCTCGTGAATATGGCTCCTAAAAAATAAGCTTTTCAACTAAGTCTGCCTTGTAAACCACTGCATATTCTCTGAATTTTAAGTCATCGTAGTCTTTGGATCACACAAAGAAGAGAAAAAGATTAGAAGTGCCATCTTAAAACTGAAATGCTCATACAGCTCAATTACAATGTACTTTGTATTCAAGCCATGTTCACAATCAGTACATGCTTTACTGCCAAATAAGGAGAGAAAGCAGGCTTCCTTTTATAGAGCGAAGTTTTCTTTTAGTTATGCCAAAGTCATTAAAAAGTGCATCGCTCTGATTTTTGTTTAGTGGCTTCAGAAAAGGGAACAGACGTGGAAATGGCTCCTTAACTCAGCTGGAGAAGCATTATTTCCTTAGAGAGCTAGATGTATGAAGTGAGATTGCATACAATGGCTGGAGTCAGTGCGTAGCACTTAGTGGGCAACACTTACATTTTCTCCTCTTTTCAGTGTCCTAGGCTATTAAAGCCAAAGAACAACAGAGTAGTTCTGTAAGCTGTACCAATTTGGAACACCCTGAAGATTTGTTATTTTTTTGGCAGGAACAGCACCTGGTTGATGCATTATAAAATATAAAGACAGTCAAATGTGACATCTTCGATGATGACAGGCAGGAAATTAAAAAAAAAAAAAAAAACTTGCCACAGCAGTCATTTGGGAGCAGTGTAAGCATGCTGGAAAGGTTGGATGCTGTTAAATCTTAGCAGAATCTGGAGCTCAGAGTCAGAATACAAACAGCTAAGGGAAAGGCCATTAAAAGTGTGGTTTGAATCTGGGTTCTTTTCTTGTGTTCTTTGATCTCCTCAGTAATGCTGTTCTTCCCAGTTGTGTTGTCTTCTTTCTGGCTGCTGGTTTCCAGATACTTTTGGAGTTGCTGAGCTGAACTGTTCAGCTTTTAGTAAGGAGCATCATGAGTCCAGCCCGGTTCTCAGAGGTTAGAGACCTTAACTCCTGAAGGGCCAGACCATGTTCCCCAAATCTTCACCTCTTTCATTCTGGTTCTGCTATGCCTGTTTGTTTCACCACCCTTTTGTATGTGCCTGTTTTCCATTCTGGCACATGCTGTTCCTTGGCCTTCTGTGTACAGGGTTAATCGTGGTCTGGTGGTCAGTTAGGAAATGTGTCCCACAGTAAATGCTATTGTGCATTGCTGTGTTGATGAACCACCCTGTAAGTACTCAAACACTAGGAAAAAATTGATTTATTATCCTTACCGTCAGAATATTTTAACCACTTAGCTCCCGGCAGAGCTTACCTTCCTGCTCATGCAAAGTATTTGGGGGTTCATTTGGCCTAAATTTTGCTCTCCTGTGCTTTTTTTTTTTGCTAATTTTTTTTTCCTAACACTTAAGTATTCTGAAGTGCACTGACTAGAAAGATCTATTTTTGCTTGTAAGTAGTTCAACCCAACAGTTGCGTGTGAACTGTAGGGACTGAAATAGCAACATGCATCTTCTATGCAAAAAGACCGCACATAAAAATTTTAGATGTTACAGCTAACTTTCATGTGTTCCCTCTTGCTTTATGGAAAGTGTTAGGAGTGCCATAAAGCCTTTACTGCTTCAGCTTGATGATTTGCCTCCTTGTAGGACATTTTTTTCCTGCTCTGTTTTTGGAAACAATGCTAAGCGGCCAATGCAAAGGAAAACAAAAATAGGTTAAAGATGGTAGGAAGATGCAGTAAAAGCAGCCATATGTCTTGACATGTGGGGAAAATGGATTGTTCTACTTGAATTTATTAGTCTTGGTAGAGTATGCAAGTAAGACCATCCACCAGTTCAGGAAGGTGCGGTAAGTGAGAAGGTTTAAAGTAGCAATAACTTACGTAGTGGGGTGGGAAGGATGTGAAAATTGAGGTACCAGTAAAGTAATCAGAAATCTGATTGCTATCTGAGAGCGTTCGGCTTCACAGTTCATTTTCAGTCATGTAAGTAATAACGTTTTTGTCCTTTCCTCCAAGATCCTGAAACGTTTTATAAAATAATTATAGCAGGGAGCATCCTTTTAAGTTTGCCAGATATTGATGGCCCTGTTTTACCCACTGGTAAACAGAGATTAATAGCCTGATTTGGCAGCTTGAAAATCCATATAGAAGCAACTCACACTTACTTGCCCCCATCACTTGGACAGTTCAAATCCCCATTTCCTTTTTGTTCTTCAATCATGTAGTAGCAGCACTGTGTGCCGTAGCTGCTCCAGCAGCAGTATCTCATGGACAAGATGACTTCAAGCTCAGCTGCTCCGTCCCAGCAGTGTTCCCAGGTGGGGACTGCTTGGCTGTGTGGGTGTTGGGAAGAGGAGGTGAGGGGAGAAGAAATCATCTGGGGAAGACATTTATTGGTGACAAACAGATGGCAAAATGTCAGCTTTCGTATCATTCAGTCTGTCTGTGGTGAATTTATGCTGTATCTCTGCATGCTATTATTTGCAGTTTTCTCCCTGTTTTGCTTATTTTTATATTTAAAAAAAAAAAAAAACAAAAAAACTTGAGTTGTGAACTCTTAGATCATGAGAGTAAGCCATTACATTTTTGTCCTTGTAAAACCTGTTACCATGTTTCTTAAAAGATACTGGAGTGAGAAGTGGTGGAAATGCAGAGGCAACTCTTTGAAGGTCCCTCTTGAGCAATGTACTCACAGGGGACTTATGAGACTGTTGTCAAAACAAGGCAATGCCTACGGGAGTCATTACTGCAAAAATAATCTCTGTAAGTTTCCTACACTAAAAACAGTTGTAGATTTTATTTTTGGAACACTTGAAGAGTTTGCTCCCTGACCCTCAACATTAAAACGTTAAGAAACATTAAAGTTTTTTAAGACTTTCTCTGAAGGAGAGTTTTCCAGCAGATGGAAATTTGGATTTTCAAGACCAGTACAAGTTAACTCTTAGGAAAGGGTGGATGAGAAGACAGTATTGTGAGGAATATTTTCTAAACGTCACATGGAGATGTGATGTGATTGAAGCACTGACTGGATAGGCTGAGGAAACTGCATATGAAAGAATCAGAAACCATTTATGTAGAGTATGAGGCATCTATTACAAAGCTTGAAAAATCCAATTACATCCTTACAGATATGGAATAATGGGCAGATAAAATGTGTATCCATCACCTTTCAGCAGCACCTCTTGTAGAATGCCCTAAACGTGATATATGTTTGGTTTCTATAAAGATGCCCTTGCTTGAGAAGGATCACATGTAACAGAATATTTCAACGTAGACTTGAAGCTTGAAAGAACAATTCAAAATACTGTACTGTTTTTGCTGCACTGTACAAAATCAAAATCTCATATTGTCCAGCATTTGTGGTATCAGACCTGCTGTCTGAACACAGATGGTTTACTTGCACACTGAGTTGAAAACTGCTTAAGCATATATTGGAAACCACAGTGGTAATGCAGATTGTCAGAAAATTCTTCTGATAGACCTGTTTGATCTCATAATTTCTTGCAGCCCAGCTCCTAGGTTCCCAAAGAACTGGCAGGGAGTAATGTCACTAACTGCATCTCGTAGCGCTGCCTTCTTTTCCTTGGCTGTGTCACCTCTGTTCTCTGCTCTGAACTGGACCCCAGTCCTCCCAAAGTCTGCGCTGGTGCTGCTCCACACAGTGCAGTGCTTGTGTTGTAGGACACAGAGAGACAAATGACTGACACTGATGGTATTAAGAAAACACTGATGGTATTAAGAAAAGCAATATTTCCCCTATGTGCCTAGTCAACTTCTGAGCATTTAGCACTGTGGTCAAAACTACCAAAAGCATTTCGGTTTGTGTGCTTGCTTACAGGTTTGGCTTATGCATGTGAAATAAGCCCAGTCTTACTAAAGCAAATCCAGTCTTTATAATTTTGTTTATATATGTTTGTGTAGTGGCATTAAAGCTTAAGGGATTGTTAGGGTACTATTGTGTTCATAATGTTTTCTTCAGAGTGAGAGAATTAAAGAAAGATAAGAAGCAATTCTGCTTTTCACCTCCTAACATTTGTATTCAGGATGCTGCAATTTAAGCACATTGGAGAGTGGGTTATGTGTTTTATTTCCTCTGCTCTTTTCTGCCATCTATTTTTTCCATACCAAGAGTTTTTTCCTACCCTTCTCAAACGGCAGGCATTCTGAATTATGTACTTCCTGCACACCCAGTTGCCAGTTGTACCAGGAGGAATTATTCCTAATCTTGACAGACAAATTAGGTACTACTGCTTTTTAACATTATTCCCCTTTTTGGTTCAACTCCATTTTGGGAGGTGGGGGTTAACCTTGGAGGTATTGAGCACAACCGAAAGAGTGAAACATGCTGCAAGACCACATTTTTAGGAAAGCAGATGCTTCTCTGGCACTGTGTGGACACTGTGCTTAAATACCCAGCTGTTTATTTCGGGTTTTTTGAGTACTGTGTAACCCTTTGTGGAACAGTTACTCATGGAAATGGGGTGAACTCAGGGTTGTGTTTCAGTTGGCTGGAATTTCTTCATGTCTGCAATGGAGACCAGGATCTCTGGGCAGAGAATGAGACTGCTCTGTGCAGATTTGGATTTTATGAACTTGCTTATTACAAAGAAATATTAAGTGATTGGTTTATGGAGATATATTGTAGCCTAGAGATTGCTCACAAATTGTTTGTTGCAAGCGTTGCCCCCAGGACTGTCAAATTACTGTTCTGTGCTTTCTACCTGGTCACCTCAATTGCAAGTTACTGTTTTATGCTCCCTGACAGATTGGCTCCACTAAGAGTTTCCAAGGAGGCTGTGCAAACACTGACAGCAAGCAGTCACTCGTGAACGTATAGCCATAGAAATATTTACTTGACTTTTCCTACCAGATATATCTGACGTCTTCATATGTTTGT